>NC_044576.1:4249023-13564023 GCF_901933205.1 Camarhynchus parvulus
CCCCAAGCTGTGTGAGGATGTCCCTGGTGTTTTAGGGTGTCCCCCAGGTATGTGTGAGGATGTCCCTGGTGGTTTGGGGTGTCCCCCAGATGTGTGTGAGGATGTCCCTGGTGTTTTAGGGCACCCCAAGGTGTGTGAGGCTGCCCCTGGTATTTTGGGGCACCCCCAGGTGTGTGAACAGGTTCGTGCAGGTGTGGGTCACCCCCAGGTGTGTGAGCAGTCTGTGCAGGTGTGGGGTGTCCCCAAGCTGCCCACACCCCCGAGGCTGACCCTCCTTCCCTCTCTGTTTGCCTGGGCCATCCCAGCCCTCTCCCAGAGCAGGTTTGGGGCTGTGCCAGCAGCTCTGCCTGCCCATAAATGACCGTGCCAGGAATGCAGGATGAGTGATGGCCACGGCAGTGCCAGCCCTGCTCCTGCCCCTATTTGGAGCCCTGCTCCGTGCACACCACAACCCTCCTTGGGGAGAGGGTGAGGGAAGAGCCTGGAGCTGTTCCTGCCAGGGCTTTGTTCCACCCCATCCACATGGGCTTGGAGTTTTCAGCTTAAACCACAGATCCTTGCTGCAGGAAACTCAACCTGTCGGGGTTTTTGGGGTGTTCCCAGCTTTTGTGCAGGAAGAATTCCTCCCTGGAAAGGGTGGTGAGTCCTTGGAAGGGATGTGGTGCAGTGCCCAGCCCTGCAGGTGTCCCAGGAAGGGCTGGAGGTGGCACTCAGTGCTCTGGGCTGGGGACAAGGTGGGGATCAGGCTCAGCTGGGACTCCATGGTCCTCGAAGTCTTTTCCAACCTGATTTTAATGATCCTGGCTGAGCCCAACCTCTCTGTCCCCAGGCTTGGTGGGACCAACATTTCATCCCCTCAGTGCTCCTGCTCAACCCCAGCATTGCCCCAGAGGGGACTTTAGAGGAGGTTTATTCATGCAAGATGGAATTCCCCTGCCAAGGCCAGACATTATTATGGGCAATATTGAAGTGTTTTGTCCCCTTGTGTTATCTCCCAGCTCCTTGGTGAGGCAGATGGGGCCTTGGGACGCCATGAAACCTGTCCCCGTGCCAGTGATCTCCTCTCCTCCCAGGCAATGCCATTCCAGAGCTGGATCCTTTGCCCAAGCAAATGTTCATTCCATCAGAAGGCTGGCAGTGCCCACTGGCAGGAGCTGGCCTGTCAGAGGCACCAGGAAGCAGCAGCAATGCCAAAGGGAAGCTTTGTACCCAAATTATTGCTGCTGTGTTTTAACCCCTGCTGAAGGATTTCCTGCTGTCCCAGGAGCTCAGGAGCTGGGGACAGCACCAGTTCCATGTCACTGAAAGCTGGCAGGGGCTGCAGGGGTCCCAACATGATAAGGGGAGACACCGGCATGGAGAGGTGGGATGGGTTCCTGGAAAAAACCATTCAGCAAGTCCCTGGTTTTTGTTTGAGACCAAAACCAGCCAGAGTTGATTTTGGGAGGGAAATCAGGAAACAGGGAGGGAAATCCCTCTTTTCAGTTCATGTCCCATGCATTTAAAATTTTCTGTTATAATAATTTTGGTTTAGATATTGTGTTCTTAAAAAAAAAACATTTAATTGTTGGCCAAGGCATTGCATTGGGCAAAGAGGCTCCCAGCTGACCTGTTTGGAACCCTTTAAAAATCCATCAAGGTTGTTCTGGATTCAGTTTTTGGGGGGTTTTGACAACTGGGAGCAAGGAACCATCATGGAAAGGTTTGGGTTGGAAGGGACCTTAAATCCCATCCAGTGCCACCCCTGCCATGGGCAGGGACACCTTCCACTGTCCCAGGCTGCTCCAAACCCATCCAGCCTGGCCTTGGACACTTCCAGGGATCCAGGGAAGGAATTCTAGTAGAGTTCCTATTATCCCACTTTCCCCTCCATGCATTTGTTTATATCCTGTTGGGTTTATGAGTATTTATTTTTATTTTAAAATGCCCCAAGAACGCTGAGCTGCACTAAAAGCTGTCAGTTCCCTCTGCTGACCTTCTCCTAGGTTTCCCTGCTCCTTAAAAGCTGATTTCCATGTGGAATATGCAGTCAGCTGCTAGCCTGGGGGTCACTGTTTGTGACCCAAGAGGCAGCCAAGGAGGGGTGACCACCCCAAACTCTGGAGCTGCCTGGTGCTGGATTTTGTGCTGTTGAGCAACCCCGGGTCCTGGCTGGGATTATTCCCCCATTTTTGCTGCCTACAGAGCACGCCTCTGCACTGCTGAACTTGCTGGCCTTGGGAAAGGGCCAAGCTCTGCCCCTGATGGAGCACAGAGTGCTGCTCACATGGCATGGGGGTGGTGAGGTGCCCTGCTGCATCTCCCAGCTCCCAGCAGGGTTTGGTACTCCCTCGAGATGGGATCATGCTCCTGATACTGAATTTCAGCTTCTTGGCTGAGAAAACCAGGCCCTCCTTACCTGGCCATCTCGATCCTGCATTAGATCTGCCTCTCTCTTAAGTTTTGGGTGTAATTAAATTAAATTAAATTATTTTATATATAAGTACCTTTCAAAGGTCAAAGTTTTCAAAGTTTTCAGTGCTGCCACGAGCCCTTAGACCTGAGCACCTTTTCCAGCCTAATTCAGAACCTGCACTGTCATCAAAAGGAAGAAGACTGCAGCCCACATTGGCTTTGAAAAGATAAATGTATTTTCCAGGAGTAACTCAACCTCAATTTTTTAGTTTATCCCTTAAATCGTGCTGGGCCTCAGACCATCACTTTTGCACGTATTTCAGTTTTAATTTCCTCCTCGTCACTACAGTTTTAATCCCTTTGAAATCAACACTGGGCACTTCACATCTAATTCTGTGTAACAAGATAAGGACCATGTGTTTCTCCACTCAGGACAAGTTCTGAGGTGGATCTTTCCAGGTCTGTATTTCAGGAAGGGCTCTGGGTTTGGTTTAGTACTGACTTTATGTTTTGTAGGGCTGCTGAAATTGTGGGGATTTTTAAATTTAAAAAAAAATTAATTTTTAATTCCCACAGTGTGGGAATTTTTAAAATAAAATTTATGGCTTCTCACTGACACAAATCCCTTCTGGGGTGAGAAACTGGAATATAAGCAAAATTCCTGAAGGAAAAATAAAAACCCCACTATTTTCTTCCCAACGTGACTTGGTCTGCACATGAGCTGTTCCCCAGGCTGAGATAAAACAGAGATGAGTAAGAAAAATCAGATTTTGCCAAGAACAAGGAGAGCAGGGGATCCTGCTGGGCCTTTGTTTTTGTTTATTTCCTTGGGGTGTTTGAGGGAAAGAAGATGATGAGGTCACTGGCAGCAGTGCTGGTACAGACAGAGCTTTTTAAGGCACAAGTTGGCCCCTTTATCTCCCTCCTTATCTTTACTAGGATGGCTGGGGTGGGGTTTAGTCAGAGCCAGAGCTTCTGTTGCAACCTCTGAGCCTTTGGGCTCTCCCTCCCTCGCCCTTCAGGCTGAGCCTCACGTTTGGAATTTGTTCCTCTCCGGATCCCAGCACGCATCCCCGGGATTGTGACATTCCCTGCTCTGTCCCAAACACCTCTCTGCACCCTTGTATGGCCATAAAACCATGGAAGGGACCCACAGGGATCATCCAGTCCACAGACCCCCCAACAATCCCACCCTGGAGCAGTGTCCAAGCTCTCCTGGAGCTCTGGCAGCCTCGGGGCTGTGCCCATTCCCTGGGGAGCCTGGGCAGTGCCCAGCACCCTCTGGAGAAGAGCCTTGTCCTGAAATCCAACCTAAACCTGCCCTGGCACAGCTCCAGCTGTTCCTTGGGTGCTGTCCCTGTCTCAGAGAGCAGAGTTTGGAGCTGCCCATTGGAGGATGTTGAAGACCCCAGAGAGGTCTCCCCTCAGCCTCCTCTTGTCCAGGCTGAGCAAACCAAGTGACCACTTGAAAAGCTGCTGGAAAAGTCCTATTCTTCTGGTTTTGATGGAATTTTGTTCCTTGCCCTTCTTTGGCCTTCCACCCTTCTTGGCCTATCAAGCACAGACAAAATTTTCTTCACTTTTAGGATTCTGAGGTTGTCTTTAGAGCCCAGACATTGAAAACTCCTGACAAATAACCATTTTCTCTCCTTCCCCTTGCTGGAAGCCTCCCAGAAACTCCAACCTGATGACTTTGGAATAATTTCTTAGATTCCTGGGATCATTCCCAACCCCGTTTCCCACCCCCAAACTGCCCTGGGAAGAGGGGAGGCTGCTCAGGGCTGACTCACAGCACCTTTTTCAGTTTTTAAAAAATTTTCTGTTACCCCTTTATTTGCTCCAGCACAACCAGAATCTCTTGTCCCTGCTCTGTAGGTAGCAGAGGATGAAGAAAATTACAATAAATGACAATAAATGGCAATAAAAGAGCAGGGGAAATGCATGAACATATTTCAGGCATGGTTTTGGGGTGAAAAGGATGTGTCCTGATGGGAGAGGGGGACAGCAAGAGACACAGAGCAGTCTAGACCTGACCTCTACCACCCACCCATGTATATTTGGTAAAAAAAACAGCTCTGCCTGCTGTATTTTATTTTTCTCACTGAGGTACACATGGCTCTTAAATAAACATGATTATACCCTACGTGGAGCTGCAGCCCGGGCCAAGCACTAAAAATAGTGGGCAGAAGGGAGAGACCTCAATTAGATGCAGAGTGCTCAACAATTTAACTTCTAATTGGCTTGTGGTTATCCCCCAACGAGGAACCAGCCCTGGTGTGCTGAAAGGATTCGAGGTCTGGCAAAACAGGCACTCAAATGGGGTATTTTTTGAACAAAAAAAAGAGGCCTGGGTGTTGCATGTCGAGGAACTCATGTGTTTGCGTGACATTTGCCTTCAGCTCAGGGGTGAGGCCTCACCTTGGGGCTTTCGCAGGTGGGTTCAGCTCCACGTTCTCAACCCCGGTTTGGTGGCCCCACGAGGTTTTTTGGGTTGGATTTGGTTTCTGATTCAGGTCATGATGCAGAACTGCAGGAGCAGCAGTCAGAGGCATCCCAAGGGCTCCTTGATTTCCACCCTCAGTTCCAGTCCAAACTTTGTGTTCCTTCCAGCTCCCAGCAAGCCTTTCCCATCATCATTCCCTAATTTTCCCTGCATTTAGCTCTTCCTGCTGCCTCAGCCTGAAGCAGCAGCACACAGTGGCCTCCTCACCATCATGGCGTGATCTCCCATTCCCTGAAGCTGGTTGTGGGGCAGGAGGAGCTCAGTTTTTGGGAGAACACCAACCCCCAGCCACTGCCCACTCGCCATTCCAAGCTCCCAACCCAGCCCTGCTCGGGCACTGGGCAGCCAAAGCTTTGCCAAGGCTTTGCTGGGATAGAAAGGTGGATTTCAAGGACAACAATTTACAGAATATCTGGCAAGAAGGTCTGGAAGAAGAAGATCTGGGATCTGGAGTGAGACATAGCAGGAAGCAAATAACACAGGTGGGAGGTGGCTCGGGTTGATCCCTGTTTGGGTTTGGAATAACTTTCCCTGTTTATTTGGGAATTCTTGAAGGAATTCTGGGAGTTGTGTGTGCCTGGCAGCTCCTGAGAATTGCTTGATATTTTTCAGGATCAGCTCCCTGGCAGTGAGTTCCCAAGAGCCTTTTCCTCTGTCTGCATCCACTGTTTTTTTTTCTCCCCAGGATATGGGTGTGGGAATCCTGCCCTTATTTCCAAGCCACGTTTTCCCTCCCACCTCAAGACCCCCAGGAAGCACCTGCATGATCACCAAGCTTGCTCTTGTACATGTGCCTGTGGCTTAACTGGAGGAGAACATGGCAATTTAGGGGGGAAAAGAAATACCTCAATATTTTTAAGTGAAAGTAGCAAGTGCATTCCAGTATAATCCATGCATTGTTGGAAGGTGGTTTTCCCAATTGTTTCCCATTGTTGCAGGTGTTTTTTCCCAATTTCTTCACCTCAGGAGTTGTCTAGGAAAGCTTTTCCACCTTTGGACTGAGGAAGAGACCACACAAACTGCAGAGTGTTTGGCATGCTGAGGCTGAAATGGAATCCAGCCCTTCTTCCCAAAGAAGCCAGCCCTTCCTCATTTCCCTCCAGGAGTGTCCCAGAAACCACCGTGGCCTGGCTGGTTTCAATCCTGAATTTTTCAGTGGAATTGGCTCCTGTAATTATCTGACTCCTTGCCAGCCATGTCCACTTGCCCGAGGCTCTCCCACAGTGACAGCCACGGGGTTTTGGCAATATCTGAACACCAAAAGTGAAACTTTGCCCTGTGGCTGGTGGAGAGGAAAGGGAAGGGTTTGGAATTTAGTCAAGGACTGCTCCCAAATTGAGTAGTGGTGGGAAGAAGAGGACAGAGAATCCTCCTGAGAAGCACAGCTCACACCTCTGGCAGCTCTGGGTGAGGAGGAGGAAGATGGCCAAGGATTCAAGGCAGAGTTTGATTCATAAAATCATGGAATGTTTTGAGTTGGAAGGGACTTAAAGCTCATTCCAACCCCCTGTCCTGGATTGCTCCACTACCCCAGGGTGCTCCAAACCCTGTCCATCCTGGCCTTGGACACTCCCAGGGGCAGCCCCAGCTGCTCTGGGCACCCTGTGCCAGGGCCTGCCCACCCTGCCAGGGAACAATTCCTAATTCCCAATATCCAACCTAAATTTCCCCTGTGTCAGTCTGAAGCCATTCCCCTTTGTTCTGTCACTCCAGTTCCTGATGATTTGTCCCTGTCCATCCTCCCCATCACCCCTTCAGGCTCTGTGAGGTTCTGTGAGGTCTCCTCAAACCTTTTCTCCAGGCTGAACAGCCCCAACTTTATTTACTAATATAATATATTTATTCCCAATAAATCCCCATTTATAATAACATTGGGTGTGAATTTTTTCACTCCTAGGCCTGCTGTCCCTTCATTTCCTGCATTAGGTGTTCCATCATAACCAAGTTTAAAAAATCCCACCGCCAAAATTAAAAGTTGTGTTTTGCTGCCTTTTCTTTTCTTCTTTTTTTTTTTTGAAATAGGGTTTCTCCTGCCCTTCAAGCAGAAAACTGAATTAAAGCATAGGAGTGAAATGATGATTGCATTAAACCCACCTTGATGAGCAGCCAAGGAATGCTTTGAGTCCCAAAAGGTGAGACTGTGGCATCATCAAGCAGCAGGGCCGACACCTCAGGAGCCTCCCATGGGAAATCCTGTTCTTGCCCAGTCTTGCACGTCTGGGCTTGTTGGTTTGTCTCCAGCTCCTGGAATTCCAGGAAAGAAATGCCCTCTTGTTCCACCAATCCATTCCTGCATCGCTGCCCAACATTCAGGAACAATTTCTCCATGGAAAGAGAGGTCAAACAGTGGAACTGGGCTGCCCAGGGAAGAGGTGGATTCATTATCCTTGGCAGTGTTCCAGAAATGAGTAGATGTGGCCCTTCACGGTTTAGTGGCCCTGGGGGTGGTTGATCAGAGTTTGGATTGATGATCTTGGAGTTCTTTTCCAGCCTTAGTGACTCCATGAGTCCCTGATTGTTGGATTATACTTTTTTTCTGACTTAGAGATGGGGCAACTGAGAGGTGTTTTAAAAACTTTTATTCTATTTTCTGTTTCATGAGAAGGGTGAGACAATACAAATATGATAATTCACACCATCACAATTAGAAGCTATTTCCTAATTTCAAAACACTATAAGTGTTTTTTGGCTTATCAGCTTTTTGTTACACTATGTTGTAGAATGTCTTAAAGCTAATCATCTAAAATTACTCTTTGCGTGTTTTACTACAATGCTTTTTTCAAAGTTTTATTTTTTTAAAGTATCTAGTCTTATTTTCAAGGCTGTAGCAAGGTCAATAGCCTTATTAAAGTTGACAGCCTTAGTTGGGGAAAAAAGCAAATTATTTTGTTGCACACAACAGGACCAAGATTGATGTCCAGAAATGTAGACAAACATTCATATTTTGGGGAAGAAATCTTGGAAAACAACGTTTTTGCTCCATCTAATATGGACTGGATGCCCAAGGGAAGGACTGGAAAGCCCTCATCCCAATCCTGAGCACCAGCACGAGCCCATCCATCATTCCCCTGGAGTTCCCAGCAGCAGCAGGGCGCAGGATGGATCCTCATCCTGTTCTCCTGCAGAATTTCCAGCCCCAAAGGTGTCTCCTGCTGAAATCCTGCTGCATCAACTCCTCTGACAAACCCCACAGTGGCTGGATACAGGAAAATCCCTACTGGAGCTTTGCCAGCCAAGCTCCAGCCCTCTCCAATCATCCTCAATCCCAATTTACTGAAAACTGGGATCTGGAGTTTAAACACAGCAGGAGGCAAATAACACAGGGTGGGAGCTGGCTTGGGTTGATCCGTTTTGGTTTGGAATAACTTTCCCTGTTTATTTGGGAATTGTGGCAGGATTTCTTGGGGTTGCGTGTGCCCGGCAGCTCCTGGGAATTGCTCGACATTTTTCAGGATCAGCTCCCTGGCAGTGGGTTCCCAGTTCTGCAGAGTGCACATGGAATATTTAGGGATGCATGGAAATGAGAGGTTATGGATGAAGAGATTTCCCTGCCTGGATGGGCACCCAAACTGAATCCCATCATGGAATTTGAGGTGTCCGGGTCCCAACCCCGTTACTGGGAAAGACTTGGCCACCACCCCAAAACATTTCAGTCCTGCCTGGATGGGTCATGGAGCATCCCAGAAACTCATCCTGTGTTGGCTCCTTGTGCTTTCTCCTGTGAGTTTAGAGGTGTAAGGAGGAGATTTGGGCTTCCCAGAGTGAATCCCAGAATCAGGGAGTGGTTTAGGTGGGAAGGGACCTTAAAGGCCATCCCATTCCAGCCCCTGCCATGGCAGGGACACCTTCCACCATCCCAGGCTGCTCCAAGACCTGTCTAACAGGCACCCCAAGTGTCCTTGGACAATGAACCCCATGGATTTGATCAAACTCCCAGCTCAGAGTACAGGTTCCCTGATATTGAATAGTGAAGATGGGATGCTGCCTCAGGTACAGAAAAATCCATGATCTGCTGTCAGAAATACAAATTAAATTCCCAGAGGAGATGTTAAACCCTCAGATCAGTCCCAAGCTCCCAATATTTATGGAGAGGAGCTTAAATGTCCTACCACAACCACCAAAGCCTCATTCCCCACAAGATGCCCACTTCTTTATTTATTAATATTTTATTGTGTAATGTGGCCTGAGACATGCACTGCCCTCATATTTCAGGTGGTGCCTTTTTTTCCTGAACATTCCAGGATTTTTTCTGAGACCCAACAGCCAGCAAAATATGTTTGGGTTTAGTTTTTTTTTTTTTTTTTTGTTCTTACCATAAATATCCTCTGTGCATGGCTCCTGATGTGATGAAGTGATGGATGTGAAGCTCGTTGGCATTTCCAAAGTCACGCTCCGGATTCCTGCTTCAATCTGACCCCAAACAGATCATGGAGATGAGCTGAGCTCTGCTCTTAAGCATCACTCCACTGCTGCTTGAGCTGCTGATCTCATTTATAATTTTGTCACCAATTTCTAAAACTGGAGGAGTCAGAAAATGATGGACAACTTTGAGGAAGGCCAGGAGAAAAGCCAATCCAGGACTTTTTAATGCCCAAATTCCCATCAGAGCTGCTGCAATTTGTTTGTTCCCAGAGCAAAAAGCACCTGGAAATTTCTGTGTAGAGAATAAAAGATGAAAAAATAACACAAGCAGTCTCCTGGATGTAATTTAGGCAGTGACCAGCAAAAATAAAAGTTATATTTGAGTAAAGGAAGCTGGAGGGGGGAACATGCAGTGGGTCAGGACGGTGCTGGGTGCTGTGAGTAGGAATAAAATGATGTTAATAATAAACAGCTCCGCTGCTCTTTTAAAGAACTTATTTCTCCAACACATGCAGAAAGTTAAAGTTACAACTCTGCGAAATTTCTGCTGGCTGCCTCATCTGTTTATCATTGACTCCCTGGATGCTCGTGGTAAGAATTCTGGCTTTTGGAATAATGTTTGTGGTAGGTGGTCCCTTCAAAGCTGCTCCCTCACACTCAGCCAGTTTGATTTGCTGGGGGAGACTCTGCTCATGCAAAGTTTTCCTTCAACTGCATCCAGCGCCGTGATGAGCCAGTGCAAGAGAAACTACTGTGCTGTGATTCCCCTCTCAAGCCACTCAGGCACTTTGAAGTGGAATTTTTCCTTCATTTTTGGGGCCAGAGAAGTTGTTAGGGTTTTTCCACGCCCCCCCCTCCCCTTTCCTCCATTCCCAAGGGAAAAATAAAACATTTACACACATGCTGGTGGTCTATATTTATCAACATAAAATCTAAATATAGCATTATTTTTACACCCATTGCTGGGGCTAACCCAGCCATGAAATAAACACACTTTCTGCTTTCTAAAATTACATTTTTAAAAAAATGTTTACAATTATTATGGCCACTATTATGGCGTCAAGGCAGAAATGGAACTGCTTTCCCTCTGTGTGTTCATCTAAAGGAGGGAGCTTCACATTCTCTTCAATTAACTGTATGGACATTTTCCATCAAGAAGGGATAAAATTAAAAAAACAAGGCTGCAAAACAAGAATTTAACCTTTTTTAAAATAAAGAATAATATCATAAATCAGCACAGCCACTGTCACACCAGCAGACACTGATGTGAGGTGTAGCTGAGCTCACACTGTGGAAGACATGAGTGCAAGCACAAAAAGTCAGACAAAATCTTTGAAAAATTACCCAATCTGTTTAGAAACTTTTTCCCAATAGTAAAAGAAGAAGGAAAAAAGAACAGTTTTGTTTGGGTTAATGTTGCACTGCTCTTGAGGCAAAAAATGCTCACAAATAAAACACTTGTGGGGACTGTTGTGTTTATTTTGCTTTTGCTAAATTCTAGAAATCCATGACACTTCAGGCAGTTTGCTAATTCTAAAAGTCCATGCAAATCCAGGCAGTGAATATTCCAAGAGAAGCTAAAAAAGAAGAAGTTGGGAAGGAAAAATTCCAAGGTGAAAATGGGCAGAAAAAAATGCAAGGGAGAAGATGGGCAGGAAAAATGCAAGGGAGAAGATGAGAAGCAAAAATGCCAAGGGAAAACCTGGGATAAAAATATGGACAGGGTTTCTCTTGAGATCCATTTCTCCCACAATTGATGAGCAACTGGAAGAGGCATCACTGGAGAGCAGTGACTCCTTAATTACAAATGAATGGATGCTGTAGATGATGGATCCAATGTTTTAAATGCAGATTTAAAAAAATATTGCTTCTATATTGATTTCTAATTTATTTTAAAATTGGTTTTCCTTGTTTTTGGTTAAACCCCCCCAGAGCCAGCAGCCCGTTCCTGAGCCCCCGTGAGCAGCAGCTCCTTCCCAACTCCTCATCCTGGAAAGGCAATGGCAGGAAAGCTTTAGCTTCCTTGGAGAGCCTTTGTGTGCTCCAGAGAGCCCAAAGATGGAGGCCCTAAATCAACCTCTAAATCAGGCCCTAAATCAACTCCTAAATCAGCCTCTAAATCAGCCCTAAATCAGCCCCTAAACCAGGCCCTAAATCAGTCCCTAAATTGGGGACCTCTAAATCAGCCCTAAATCAGCTTCTAAATCAGGCCCTAAATCAGCCTCTAAATCAACCCCTAAATCAACATCTAAATTAGCCCTAAATCAGGCCCTAAATCAGGCCCTAAATCAGCCCCAAATCAGGCCCTAAATCAACCCCAAATCAACATCTAAATCAGCCCTAAATTAGCCTCTCAATCAACTCCTAAATCAGTCTCTAAATCAGGCCCTAAATCAGCTTCTAAATCAGCCCGAAATCAGGCCCTAAATCAACCCCTAAATCAGCCCCTGAATAAGCTTCTAAATCAACATCTAAGTCAGACTCTAAATCAACCCCTAAATCAGCCCCTCAATTAGGCCCCTAAACCAACCCCTAAACCAGCCTCTAAATTAGGCCCTAAATCTGGCCCTAAATCAGGCCCTAAATCCCCCCCTCCCCTGTGACCTCCTGACACGAACAGCACACAGGAAGATGTGGGGTGTGAGTGTCAGCCCCACTCAGCAGCTCCCCACGGAGCTGGGATATAGGGACTTGACCCCAAAAAATGACATTCAGGATGTCCCTTTCAGACAAAAAAAATGAGACACTGCCCTTCATGGTGTCCTTGCCACGGGGAGAAGAGGACATCGGGATTATCTGCCCATGGCATGGGGTTGGAATGGGATGCGAGTTTTAAGGTCCGTTCCAGTCCAAATCATTCTGTGGTTCTGTATTTATAAAGTCCTGTGTGATTCTGCGATTATGAAATTCTGTATTATTCTAATTAAATCTCATTATTCTCAAGGTTTTAATTTCATATTCCCTGCTCCTGGCAGTTGGAATTCATGCTGATTTTTGCATCCTCCAGCTGGCAGATGATGGAGAATTCCTTGAGAGCAGCACTTGATGATGGGCAAGGCTGGGAGCAATGCTGGGGTGGTGTGGCTACTCCAAATATTAAATTTTACTATAATTTTACTTCTTTCCCTTTTAAAACCATCTTGCATTCCCCCCTGCTGCAGCCCCCACATCCCTCCTGCCTGGCACCCAAGTTTGTGAGCTCTTTCTCAGCAATTTTCGTCTGGAAAGAAAGCAGGAGAAGGAGAAAAAATTAGGAAATTCTTCCCTGTAGAGCCATTCCCGGTGGAAAAGCTGCTCTGTGTCCTGGGATTGCTTTCAGCTGAACCACAGGCTGAAATTACATTGTTCAAATTGTTCAGAAAAGTGATAGAAAAACAAACCTCAGTTTCTTGGTGGCTCTGTTGAAGCTTTGGCTGTGCTTCCACTGGGAAGCTATGGGTGAAAAAAACACCTTTTTTTTTTTTTTTCCAAATGGGAAATATCCTGTGTTTAAAACCAGCAGTGGGCAGAAAACACTTCGGGGGTGTTGGTGACCATGTGGACACTCAGCTCCCATTTCTAGAAAATGTCCTGGAGGAGAATCCCCTTTATCCATTGGGAATGGTTTCTCAAGGCCAGACACGTTCCTCTGAAGTTCATTTCCAGGCAACAGCTGTCCAGCATCCTTTCCCATAGGCAACACCTGAGTGGGGTGGGCTTTTTCCTTGTCCTGGGCACAGGGAATTGGCACATTTGGGGTGGATGTCCCCCCCAGGCAGGTCCCCACCCCAGTGCCACGCTGGCCTTTCCTGCTCTCACGTTAATGGGATAACGCTGCCGAGGGCTTTGAAGATGAAGGAGCAGCCTGGACAAACAGGGCCAGATAAACACAGGCTTCATCTCCGAGAGGAACCAAGCCCAGAGTGCTCCCAACTATTTTTCCCAGTGTCCCCACACACTGGAGGAAGCCCAGGTCACCGCTGAGCTCTTCTTCCCCATTTCCCAAGGCAATCCACCCCATTTGATGCATCCCTGCAGGATGCTGCTGGGAGCACATACAGGTTAATTGAGCAGGTATGTTCCCCTGAATTTTCCCAGGAAGTTCCTTTCCAGGCAGCACCTGAGTGGGATGGGCTTTTTCCTTGTCCTGGGCATGGGGAATTGGCACATTTGGGGTGGATGTCCCCCCCAGGCAGGTCCCCACCCCAGTGCCAGGCTGGCCTTTCCCGCTCTCACGTTAATGGGATAACGCTGCCGAGGGCTTTGAAGATGAAGGAGCAGCCTGGACAAACAGGGCCAGATAAACACAGGCTTCATCTCTGAGAGGAACCAAGCCCAGAGTGCTCCCAACTATTTTTCCCAGTGTCTCCACAAGCTGGAGGAAGCCCAGGTCACCGCTGAGCTCTCCTTCCCCCCTTCCCGAGGCAATCCATCCCATCTGATGCGTCCCTGCAGGATGCTGCTGGGAGCACACACGGGTTAATTGAGCAGCATTAACCCAAGTCAAACTATAACCCGCTGGGTAAACATTTCCCTATTGTTTCTGGGGATTACCGTGCTGAGAAGTCATTAATAACCTGGAAGTACATTCCATTTATCTTTGTTTATTAGCTGCTTTTGGCAGACTTCAGGAGTGTCCCCCTGCTCTGACATCAGCCCAGCTCCAGCCCCTGTAAAGTCAACAATCTGATTTGGTCATTAATCTCCCACTTCAAAAGGGCAGGCAGGAGGTGCAGGAGGAAGATCTCACATCTGCTCTTCCACTTGCTGCTTTGCCGGGGCTGGCTCCAGACAAAAGCCTGGTCTAGGATCCCCCTGCACTGCCTGACCTCGCCAGCATCCCCAAAAACCCTTCAGGAATTCATTTCACCCCTCATTTGCACCTCCAGGCAAAGGGGAAGTAGTTCCTCATGTAGTTCCTGGAGGTGGGGAACATCTCCTGAGGAACAAGGCCTGGAGATGTTCCACACCTACAGGAACTACATGAGGTGACCAAACCAAATCCCTAGAACCCCAGTAGGTACTTCCAAGGATACATCCAGCTCGTTTTTGAGCTAAAGACAACGAACCTCACTCCAAATTCCAGGGTCCTGGTGACTCCAGAGCCCACCACTGAATCCATGGCTGCAGAGGAAGCCCAAGCTCACTGCAGACCTGCCAGGACCTCAGAGGGGAAGGTCCACCAAGCACAAAGGCATCAGCCTCCTCCAGCTTAGCGTGCAGTCATTCCTGCATCCCTTATCCAGCCTTTTGAACACATCTGAATCCAAATTCCACCAGACTTGCTGGAGGAACCAATCAGAATTAGAAACCCCACTGGATTTGCTGGAGGGACAAATCAGAATTAGAAAACCCGCTGGACTTGCTGAAGGAAAAATTTGGCATGTTGGAAATGCTTAACCCCTTTATTACTGTGGTAAGGAGGAAAACACTGTTGAAACAATTTATTCTTCACTAATTGCATTTTTTTTCCTGCTGCCGCACATCCAGGACAGGAGTTGCTGCAAGGAGGGAAGCAGGAGAAGGCCATCAGTGAAGAATTCCTTGTGGTTAAAGGCACCTTGGAGCCACCACTGCCAAAGCAAACCCAGCATTGTTTTTCCTGGGCAGGGTTTGCTCCTTGTGCTCCAAATGTTTGCTTCCCAAATCATTTCTTTAAACCACAAATGTAAAATTTTCCTTTCCACATCCAGAACCTTCCACTTGCCCTGGGAAAGTCCCCAGCTTCTCTTCTGTGGGAAAACCTTCATTAAAGTGAAAGTTTTGTTAAAATTCATTAAAATATAATGAAATTTCCCGGTTTCACCAGGATATTATTTTGTTTTACCTCTCTGGGTAAAAAGGAAGATGTCAGCCTCTCTTCCACAACACCTACAAGGACACTTGCTTTCATTTGTCATTTTAAAATAGAGAGATTTTATTTTATTTTATTTTATTTTATTCTATTTTATTTTATTTTACTTTATTTTATTTTGTTTTATTTTGTTTTATTCTATTTTATTTTATTTTATTTTATTTTATTTTGTTTTATTTTGTTTTATTTTATTTTATTTTATTTTATTTTATTTTATTTTATTTTATTTTATTTTATTTTATTTTATTTTATTTTATTTTATTTTATTTTATTTTATTTTATTTTTAATTTAATTTAAATTTTTAGTTTTAATTTTTTTAGATTTTATTTTATGCTCCCCAGCCCTCCAGGAGAGGTGATGTAAGGCTGGGTGGGTGGGATGAGATCTCTCCTTCCTCTCCTCTTGTTCCTGCTTTTTCCCTGGATGCTCTCCTGATGTTGGAGATTAGATCCCAACCCCTCCAGGCAAGGAGGAACTTCAACGTGCATCTCCCACATCCTAAAGGGATGCTTTAATCACTGGGATGCTGCATAAGGAGAGGGAGGGAGAGGGAAGATAGGACCTTTTATTTTGCTTTCTTTAGGGCAAAACCCAGCAGCGGTTTCAAGACCTCCTGAGCCCTCCAGGTGACAAAACTGCCTGAAAAGACACCTTGATTTCCCTGGACTTGGCAAAATTTTCTGACTTCATCTATTCCTCTCCACATCCCCTGTCATGGACCTGGCTGTGTGGTCGAGGAAGATCCAACTCCCCAAACATCCCTGGAAGGGCTCAAGGCCAGGTTGGATGGGCTTGGAGCACTCTGGGATAATGGAAAGTGTCCCTGCCCATGGCAGGGGATGGCATGAGATGGGATTTAAGGTCCCTTCCAACACAAACCACCCTGGGATTCGGTGATCATTTCATTTCATATACAAATACAAATAAATGTATCAAATATCTAGGAATATTTATAATATGTCACATTCTCTGAGTGATTTCTGATGTCACTTTGTGTTATCTGAAGCTGCTGTTTGTGACACAGTGCTGTTGCTCATGAGGGTGTGCTCCACTGCAAGGAGAAATTAAAACGCTATTTTAATTAAAAATCATTTAATTTGATCATATAAATGATCACTGCACACAGACCTGCCTCGGTGTGTTCTATAAAACAAACCCCCGTGTCTTTGGAGGGTATTTTTGGGGAATCCCAAGAAATATCCCTTCCATCATGGTTGATATTATAGCTCAATAATAAATATTCTTTAAAATGATGAATGCATTTGAGCTCACAAGTCTTGGGATTATTTTCCTGCTTTTATTAGAAACTCGGGCGATGGGGAAAAAAGAAAGAAAGAAAGAAAAAATCAAACTGCTGCGTGTCATCTCCATCCTGTCCGAGCAAACATTCCTTCTCCGGGATGGTTTTTTGGGAGATGCCCGGGGGCAGCACACGAGGCCTCCCAGGGCGGTAGTTTAACCATTAAGCCGAGCTTAAGGCTCGGTGCCTAAGGTGAGGGCACGAAGAAAGGAACGCCAGAGCTTTGATCTGGGCCAGGTGTTAATTTGGGAGATTTGGGAGCTGTTAGGAAGCCGGGGCAGCACATCCCGAGGGTTTATCAGGGCCGGGATTAGTTAGGCTGAGGACAAACAACCTCTGCCGGGACAAACAGGGCAGCTGCCACATGAAAGTGCCACCAAGAGGTGGCCGTCCCTTAATGGGAGCACTGGTTTTAATGGGGACTTTCATCTCGGCGCTCCTGAAAGCAACGGGGGTTGGAAAAAACAGGAGGAAAAAGCGGATTTGGAGCGGGGAGAAATCACCTGCTGCTCGGGCAAACACCGGGGATGGGGCTGTGCTGGGGGATAAAATACAGAGTCTATTTCCAAAGGGTGGGAGGAGAGAAGGAAAAGAAAAATAAGAGAAGTAAAGGCGATTTTCCCAAAATCTATTTATCCATATCTCAGATTCTCCAATAGATGCTGTTCCCTCTCCTACACACCTGACTCATTCTACCCTTGAAGACCTCTGTGGTTGCATCCACCACTACCAAACCTTGAAAATGTCACTAGATAAAAACTGCATCCAAGATTTTCACTTTTAAACAAATGCCCTGTTTGTTTAAGAGGTTGTGGGATGTCATTTTCACAATGAAGGAAAATGCTGGTCCCTGAGGGCAGGATTAATATTGGAATCTGTGAGCTTAACACCTCATGGTTTGTCTCCCTGACGTGGTTTAAAACAACAGACCTTCAATTAAAGAAAAAAAGATGACTTGAAAATCCTTTAAAAATAAGCATAACTCATATTTCACCTTTCTTGTGTTGAGGACAAAAGCAAGAACCAACAGAATCACTGCTGGTTGCACATTTTCAATCAAACAATATCCAAATAATAAAGATAGAGGAGGAAATCCCTCAGTAACTATTTTGAAGAAGTCACCACTGAAGACCTGACATTGACATTTTGTTGCTTATGGAAACACTCATAAGGCACAAAATTTCTTGCAGCCCAAAGATTTCTCCAGCTGAACCCTGATCATTTTTGTTTTCCTTCAGCACCAACCATTTAACCCCGTCCCACACCACTGGATTGCGACAGGCTGGGAGTGGGCGAAGCAGCACCGTGAATGTGACACTTCCCAAAGGTGTCACAGATAAGCTGGGGGGTGCTGCTGGCTCCCAGTGCCACCTGGGCTGGGAAGGAGCACCTCTGCCCTCTCCTGGGGCAGCACAGCCTGACGTGGCCTCCACAAGGGTTTCAACCCCCCGGGCATTCACAACCACCCCTCGAGGTGGTTTGAGGAGGACAGAAGCTACAAAGATGTGGAAATGAGATGGTGCAGCTCCAAACCTGGGCACTGAGCCTCCCCAGGGCTTGGGACTCGCTGCCTTTATCAGGGGGGATTCCAAAAAGGGGATTTGGGCAATTTGGAAGCCCCTCTAAACCAGCATATCCCTTCCCCTTGGATCATCCTTCTCTTTGACTCATCCTCATCTCACTCTCCCTTCTTTTATTTTCCTGGCTGCCTCTAATTTGTGACCATCCAGTAACCACTGCTCGAGACCTGCTGGACAGAAGCTGCTTCCTGCCACCACAGCCACCCCAGGAAAATCGGGATGGGGATGGAATTTCTGCCCTCTGATTGTTTAACAGCATCTGAGAATTCCAGCAATTCCCATGAGACCCCGAGGAATGCGGAGCCAGAGAGGAGGAAGAGCCCCGTGCCAGAACCGACTCCTTTTCATTTCTTTTGGGCTGTGGAGAGTGGAGCCAAGGAAGAGCTGGGATAAAGAAGCCCATGGTGGTTTTAATTAGCTGCAAGCCTGGAATGTGGGGGCTGATTGTATTTGTTTAATGAGGAATAAATTTGGAATGGTGTGGGTGGGTGCAGGAGATGATCCAGGAGCCTCTAATAATGCATGGGGAATATAAGGAATGTCCCTGCAGCATAGAGTCACAGAATCACAGAATAATGAGGTTGGAGACCTCTAAGATCATCAAGTCCAACCTATGCCCTAACACCTTAACTAGACTATAGCAGCAAGTGCCATGTCCAGTCTTTTTTTAAACACATCCAGAGTACTTTTTTAAACACATCCAGCATGGTCACATCCCTCTTGGGCTCTTCCCAAGGGATATCTCTCTGTGGAAGGCTTGGGACTGGCTCCTTGGGCTTTTCCCAGTGTGCCAGGGAAGATTTTGTGGAAGACAGCCCTGGCTGTGGTTGTGGGGTCACACCTGGAGCAGGATCAGGTGCTTTGCTGCACAAAGCTCTTGGGCCAGAAGCAGGGAATGGGACAACCGTGGCACAAGAAGCCCTCAGGGAAAGAAATTGGTCCTGGGAACACCCTCCTTCCATATGCCAGCTGCTCCCTGCTGGTCAGTACAAGGCTCTTAACTCAAAGGACCATAAGTCATGGCTTTTTGGTGGTTTGGATCCCAAATTAGTGTGAGCAGGAAGGGTTCTGCCCATCTCTCACTGTTGCTACAGAGGATGCCAAAGCCCAGGCAACCAAGAGCCAAGGATGGGAACATCTGGGCTCAGTCCATATCTGTTTCCAGGTATCTGGGGTGTGATCAGCAGTAATCAAACCTTCTTTTGAGCTGTCCCAGGGGACCAGTCCCTCCCATGTGGAGCACACTTGGGTTGTGTCCCTTGCCCCCAGACCGCCATGGAGAGTGGATAATGGCTTGGTTTAAGGGTGTGTCAGAGCTGGGATTCTGCCCCAGGGTGTTTCTAGGGTCTGCTGGAGGTGGTGGAAGCTTTGTGTGTGATTGTACTGCAGCTAAGGAGTGGTTGGTCAGCGGGAGAACGCACCCAGGGTGGAATCCTACGCCTGGAATTTCAGCAGGAGGGGCAACAGCAGCCTTGCTGGGGAAGGGCTGGAGCCCCAGGAGAGGCTGAGGGAGCTGGGAAGGGGCTCAGCCTGGAGAAAAGGAGGCTCAGGGGCTCTGCACAACTCCCTGCCAGCAGCTGCAGTAAGGCAGGGATCAGTCTCTTCTCCCAGGGAACAGACTGAGAAGGAAGCAGCCTCAAGTAGTGCCAGAGGAGGTTCAGATTAGATATCATGGAAAATTTCTTCACCAAAAGGATTGTCAAGCACTGGAATGGGCTTCTCATGGTGTCACCACCCCTGGAAGTGTCCAAAAGGATGTGGGTGTGGAACTGGGGACATGGTTCAGTGGTGATGAGTGAGCAGCTGGACTCAATGATCTCAAGGGCCTTTCCCAACACGAAATGTTGTGTGAAAATGTTTTTCCCACACAAATGCACACCAGGTTTAGGGCAGGTTTCAAAAGGTTGGTTACTGACAGGAGGTCATGGGACACAGCAACAGTTTGCATAAAATAGACCTAAAATCTTGACTTCCTTCTTCCCATCCCAGCCTATTTTATCCCCAAACCCACAGGGCATCCACATGGAGATGATGCCTCAGGTTTGAGCTTTTATATTTTTCAGATTCTGTGCTGCTTTAGTGTGCAGTTCTGAGCTTCACATTAAGGGATGGTGAGCTCTCTGTGCACGGAGCAGGGAGACAAAACAATTCCTTCTCTAGCTGGGCACCAAGGACAAATGATCCAAATCTCAGGCCCAAGAGCACAAACAACGTGGGCTGGAGAGAGAAAAACAAGCAGGGTGGGACTTCACAACCTAAAGGTGTAATGGGGCAATTAACTCCAATATGCAAATGGAGCAGAACTGATCAAAGCGACAGACCCCATGCCCAGTCGTGCATTTTGTGCCCATTTTGGTTCATCTTGGGTGCAGCCCTGGCTGGGCTCTTGTGCTGCCCAAGGTGGATCCATGGAGGAGATCCTTTTAATAAATCCCTGCTTTATTCTCTAACTCTGCTCTAGGGCAGCCTTCTCAAGGCATCAGAGAAACTGCAGCTCCTGTGACCAGGAATGGTCCAAGCTCCCTACCAGGGCTTGCTGCTGTCATCAGCATGGGGATGACAGCAACAAGTCCTGGTAGGGAGCTTGGACCATTCCTGGTCACAGGAGGCTGCAGTTTCCAGTGGGATGGGAGCCTGGAGCACCAGATTTTCACCTGGAAGATGAAAATCCCCACTGCAAATCCCCAGTGTGCCCCATCCTTGCGGAGGTGACCCCATGGATTTCCCTCAGCACCGCGCACTGAGGAGCTCGGAGCAACCAAAGGCTCCATCAAGCAACAATTGTGCTTGCACCTCCAGCATCCCTTCCCTGCCTCTCTCTGGGCTGCTGTGAGCCCCCAGGCTGCAGCCCCAGCCGCGGGGAGGGAGCTGCTCCTTTATTACCCTTTTCCTTTCTGGCGCAGCAGCCAAGGCCAAGCCGGAGCGGCGTCCACGGCCGGGTCTCTGTGGGAGCGCCGGCATCTGGAGCTGCAGCTCCTGGCGTCCTTTGAGGAGCACAGCCAGGCAGCTGCCGAGCACATGGCAGCAGGGAAGGAGCTGCTCTTGCTTCCAGGGATGCTCTGATGAAGCCTCGCAGCCTCAGCAGCTCCCTCCTGGCTGGGGCGGCTTCCTGGAGCCTCTGGGAGCTGTAAGTTCAGGGAGAGGAGAGAAGGCAGCTCTCAGGCTGAGGGTGAACCTCATGGGAGAGTTGTGTTGTCTTTAAAAGTCACTGAAAGAGATGGGGGTGTTTAGATATGGGGGTTGTGATCCAAGGAGTTCAAGCATCACAGAGTCAAAGCATGGTTTGGGCTGGAAGTGGCCATCCAGTGCCACCCCTGCCATGCGTGCCACCTTCCACTGTCCCAGGCTGCTCCAAGCCCTGTCCAACCTGGCCTTGGGCACTGTCAGCTTCTCTGGGCACCCTGTGCCAGGGCCTGCCCACCCTGCCAGGGAGCAATTCCTTCCCAATATCCCATCTAACCCTGCCCTCTGTCAGTCTGAACCCATTCCCCCTTATCCTGGCACTATGTTCCCATATAAAAAGTCCCTCTCCATCTCTCTTCTAGCTCTCCTTCAGGTACTGAAAGGCTGCAATAATGCTTTGAATGCCTGAAAAATGTCAGGGCTGAACTTTCCTAGCAGAGATTCCACTCTCAACCTCCTAGGAAATAATCCAGCCGCTTCTGAAGGTTAGCTGTCAGTTGGGAGACCTGCACCAGTGAACCTCCATTTGCTGGCTGGGCACAATATTTTTATTCCTTCACCCCCTGCATTTTCTCCTTACAGCTTGGGACGTATTTTTTGGCACATAAAGACTTTGGTCCCCCAAAAAAGTTAAGATCTTTCTGGAGAAGGAATTCTGATGCAGCATAAAAATGATCTTTTCCTATCTCTTCCTGATCTAGGGCAGGAGGCCACCCCTGCTCCCCAAAACAGCATCCGGAGATGTGTCACATCCTCCATCCACTCCCTCCCACCAGGCACAAATTAAATTCTTCCTCTGGGAGAAGCTCTGGAGTGGGGAATTCTGGTGGAAAAGCAAGGTGTGCTTAGAGGGAAGTTTGGATTTGCTGAGGTTTGATCCTTGTTTAGCAGGGCTGGGAACACATTAATGTGCATTTTCCCCTTTCCTTGGCCATTTTCCCCTGCCTCTTGCTTTCCCTCTTCCCCAGCCCTGGAGGGACAGAACCTGGTGTGGGAAGTGGAGCAGGAGGTGAACAGAAATTCCCCGTTTTCCTCCCAGTGTGCCCACACTCATCAGGCATTTCCCAGAATTTACACCCAACCTCTAGCCCTGCGTAGGGCCAGCATGGCCCAGCTTTGGGATGATGGGGAAAACATCACCTCTGGCTCTGCACCCTGCCAAGGGACAGGTGGAACTCATCCATGTTTTCCCCTGGGGGCAAAGCTGTGTTTTCCCTGGGGAAAAAGCCACCTTTCCCCTGGGAGCAGCGGGGAAATTTTGCAGAGCACAGTTAAGCCTGCGCGGCAGCCACTGCAGGATGTGGGGTTTGCTCTGCCAAGAAAAATTAAATAACAAATAGGAGGAGGGAAAGCCTGCAGCCTGCTCTCACTTTCACTGATTTAATTCCAATGGTGCTAATTTTGGGAACGCCAGCCCTGCCTTGCACGAGTTCCTCACCCTCAACGAGTGGCAGACAACGCTCCGTTCTGCTGCCCTTCCACCTTTCCCCCATGGACTGGGGAAAACAACACCCCCATTCCCAAATTTTTAACACCCCAAGCCAGAGGAGTTTGGGAGAAGTGCTAGAATGGATGTAAACAGGGAATTACACCCTTCCAGCTGCACGTGGGGTTATAATTACCCGGGAATGCAGCTCGGCCGCTGGTGCATCAGATGCGCCACGCTGTCGCCAAATTTGCAGATGTTCAGCCTTACTTTTATTAAGCATGACAATGCCCAGCAGGATCTATTTTCCCTGATTATCCTCAAATGGAGAGGAATATTAAAAGGCAGGATAATTAAAAATAGATGCCTAAACAAAAGGATGTGTCTACAATTCTTTTTCGTAGCGCTTTGAAATAGTTTGAATTTCTCGGCTGGCTCATGTGTACAGGGAAGCCAAAGGATGTCTTAAATTCAGACATATGTCTTCATTCTGTTTAATGTGCCAGAACAAAAACAGAGCTCGAGACCACCATGAATTGATTTGGAAGCGACGGCTCCTCGTCCCGCTCTGCCAGACTCCAGGGCAGATTTTGCAGTGAGGATATAATAGCTTCCTACAAGATAAGGGGGGGAAAAAAAGAGGGAGAAGGAGTCTATCTGTTGGATTTGGCGTTGGGGATGTTGCACAGGGAGTGTCCCCAGAAATAAACTCTGTATTGTTTTTTATCATATTTTTAGTATGAACTGATTTGGAGCAATGGCTCCTCATCCCGCTCTGGGACTCCAGGGCAGATTTTGCAGCGAGGATATAATAGCTTCCTACAAGATAAAGGGGGGAACAAAAGGGACACAGAGCCTATCTGTTGAATTTGGTGTTGGGGATGTTGCACAGGGAGTGTCCCCAGAAATAAACTCTGTATTATTTTTTATCATATTTTTAATATGAATTGACTTGGAAGTGATGGCTC
Source organism: Camarhynchus parvulus (assembly GCF_901933205.1). NCBI lineage: Eukaryota > Metazoa > Chordata > Aves > Passeriformes > Thraupidae > Camarhynchus > Camarhynchus parvulus. Next base: position 4,272,574 of record NC_044576.1, read on the forward strand.
CTCATCCCACTCTGCCAGACTCCAGGGCAGATTTTGCAGTGAGGATATAATAGCTTCCTACAAGATAAGGGGGAAAAAAAGAGGGAGAAGGAGCCTGTCTGCTGAATTTGGTGTTGGGGATGTTGCATGAGGAGTGTCCCCAGAAATAAACTCTGTATTATTTTTTAACGCCCAAGTGCAGGGGTGTTTTCCAGGAAGGTTTTGCAAGAAGGATTTCCTTAAATCCCTCTGATATTCAAGGCAGGCTTTGAAATAAGCAGCCTGCCTTGGGTTTCTTTGAAGGATGAGGATTCAAGGAGAGCAAACAACCTGATTTGGAGGAGATCCAGCCTGTCAGATGGCAAATTAAGGGTGCCCCGAGAAGCTGTGGCTGCCTCATTCCCTGGAAGTATCCAGGGCCAGGCTGGATGGGACTTGGAGCAGCCTGGGATAGTGGAAGGAGGTGGAATGGGATGAACTTTAAGGTCGCCTCAAATCCAAACTGTGCCATGATTCTGTGATTTTAACAGCACAACTGAAAGCTGGAAAATTCAGGAATTCGTCAGGCCAGGAAATGTATCTTACACACAAAAAAAGGCAAAAGGCACAGGTTAAACTTTCCAAATGTGCACAGCCTCAGGATGAAGTACAGAGAGGCAGAAGGTGAGGGGCTGGGAGCGACCAGTGTAAGGTGGGAGTGGTGCCCTCAGACCCAGAGACGTGGCAGGGATAGCTGGGAGGATGAGGAATGAGGCTCCAGAGGATGGGATTTGGGATAGCTGTGGCTCAGTGGGTGGTGCTGGTGCTGCCTGTGGAGGGAGAGGCAAAGCTCTGCCTCGTGTGAATCCACCTCCACCCGGCATGGCCACCCCCATCCAAACCCAAAGCCAAGAATTCAACCTCTGCTCCATCTCTACACGATCCCCAAGGTCTGGACACCCAGCCACGACTTCTAACTGGATCTTTTGGGGCCAGGAAGGAAGAACTTGAGAGAGTGAAGAGGAAAAACCCAAATGCCAAAGCCTTCGATCCAGCAGAGCCTTGCAGGGACTGGGAATGCCTGGCAGCATCCCAAAAGTCAGGCTGGAATGGGCCAAGCTCAGCCATCATTTCCTGAGCTGTAGGATAGGATGGTTTCCTGGGAAGAGATGGGAACTATGGTTTTCTCCCCAAATGCAGCTTTGCAAAACCAGACCAAGATTTTCAAATCCTCGTTCGAGTTTCAGGCTCTTTTTCCATCCAACTTTGTGTGGACGAGCTGATGTGTCCCATGGTTCCCCCACCCCAGGGAAGCTGAGGGATTTAGCACCGGCTGCAAAAAGTTAAAACCAGCTCAGAAATGCATCTTGGTGCCTAAAGCTGAACCCCAAACACTGATCTGGAAAATCCCAAGCCTCCTGCCTGATCTAAAGGGATCTTGGCTGTGGTCTGAAATCCCTCCAGACATCAGGGCTTAGGTTCAGGGTCTGTATTTCATCTAGAAACTGATGGCAAACATTGCAGGAGCTCCAGCGAAGGGACTGGGATGATCCTGTCCCCCAAAACTACCCCAGAATTGCCAAATTTAGCCAAGCACTTGACTTGCTTTCCACTGTCATCTGCAAAGTAGGTTTTACGTAGTGGGTTTTAGGCAGGGCAGTTTTCCACGGAGACAAAACTTGGGCAAGTGGTGGCAGAGGCAGCAGTGCAGCCTCAAATCCCAGTTTTTCCTTTGGAAGTGCCCAGTGCTATCCCCCCTGGAGGACACCAGTGCCTGTGGGCTGGGTTTTCTGGCTGTGCTTCCATCTGGAAGAGTGCAGCAGCTCCCTATATCAGTGGGGTTGTATTAATCTCAGTTTGTGGTTGCCAGTGTTTTCAAGAATCCTACAAAACATCCCAGCAGCAATGGGAATTAAAAGCAGTTTAATGACTTCCCGCTGGCTGGGAATGTCCAGGCTCCTGCCAACTCCTTGGGCTGGGGATGCCCAAAAATGGATTTGCAAATGCATCCCCTGTTTGTTTTCTCTCTTCTCCCCACACAGAAATAACCTCTGCTCACCCTTGCAGATGCTTTGGGGCCATTGCAGGATGCCATAAAAGCAGGAAGGGAGGTTTGGGAGGCAGGGAATTGCCAGGAGGGTGATGCTGCTCCCAAGAGGAGAGCAGAATCAACTGGAACTGTTCCTGCTTCTCCCATGGCAGAGCTGGGTGGGATGATCAGGGTCCCCCCTCCCCAGGAACAGAGGAAGTGAGGAGAACAAAAATTAGTTATTCCAGGAGGAATTATAGATTAAGGAGGCAGATCTCCTCTCTATAAATCTCATTAAAACACAAGTTCTGTCTTCCCAACACTGCTCTCACTCTGAGCAGTTTCCTGGGATCATAAGGGGCTTCTCCAAAATGCTCCCAGGCTCTTCTGGATGGAGGTGCTGGGCTCCATGGAATTATCCCTGCCCTCTCCCATGCCTGGGTGTCCTGGTTTGGCCTGCTGGTGAAGCCCTGGGAGTGCAGGGGTGGGTCCAGACTCTCAAGTCACAAATGATCCCTGACCCTCTGGGACACCTCGGTCCCAAAGGTGTCCCTGAAGGGCCAGGTGAGCACAAAGTGCTGGTTAAAAAACCCTGGTTAAAGTTCTAAAACTCAATTTTCAGATCTCATTTGGCACCTCGTTATCAAGGTTTGCAGAGCTGTTCTCTCCACCTCCCCCTCGTGCCTCTTGCAACCAAGAAATAAATAAATTGTAAACAAATTGGGTAAGACTATCCCAAAGTGTCAATGATGGGGGTCATCCTCCCACCCCCACCTTCACCCCACAGGACCCAGCAGTCCCCTCAGACCAGTCCTATTTGGCACAAAGGAAAATATCCATGGATTTCCTATACAATTTTTAGTCCCTCTGTTTGTACACACTCAATAAAAGAGATCAAGGAGAGAAAATAACCCCCAACCCAAACCAACCACAGCCCTTCAAGCTTTGTTTTCTCCCACACTCGTTAAGCGCTAAACCAACATCTGGATGCTCTATAAATGTGTTCTTTAAGGAGAGAGAGTGTTTATTTGCAGTGTCCTCGTCCCTGTGGCAGAGGGGCTTTGTGACGTGGGGCTCAGTGGCAGCTCCTTGCATTGAAGTGACTCTTTTGTAGTCTCAGTGTCTGTGCCACTGCCAGGGCCAGCAATCACCACATTAAAAATGCTTGTCAGGCTCATTAAGGGGCTCTGCCTTGCAGCATCCGGCGGGGAGCTCGCTTGGAGCCTGATTTAAAGGCAGGATTGCCTTGCTCAGACAGGGAGGGAGCCTGTGGGATCACCAACACTGCTGTCCCTCTCCCTTTTCCTTCAGTGGCCAGCATGGATTTGCTCCATGGGGAGGGAGGGATGTTTGAGGCATTTCTCACTCAGTGATGGGGGTGAAATGCTGCGGCTGCTCCAGGAGTGGCCAGCACACTGCAGGGTTGGGATTTGGGCCCCTTTGTCACAATGTGGGGGCATCTCTGTGGGGACTGTCACATCTCACCATTGGTGTGGGATGAGGAGAGGCAGAGCACAGCCGTGCAGGGGGTATGTGGGTTTATGTCCCCCAAAAAGATCTGGGAAAACCCTGGAGACTTGAGACAGTAATTCATGTTTGGACTCAGGTGTTTATTATTTCTTATCAGTAGAACAGCCTCACTACTGTGAGTTCAGCAGCTTTTCATTAGAAGGCACAAAATGGCCAACAATCTCTTGGTACAAGGGCTTTTAAGACTAAACTGTCCAATTAAGAACTGACACCTGGATTATTTTCCCTTTTAACCCAATAACTGATCCCACAGAGCTGCAATGGGGACTTTTCTGCCCAATTACAAAATGCCACCCAAACCCATGGAGAAGGAGGAAGAAGCAGCATGAAGCAGAAACCCAGGATGACGCCCTGTGCCCTCCATCTTGCTCCCATCCACAACACACTAAAAATCCCAAAACCTAAATTTCTCACCAAGTGATACACCTGCACTGCTCTCTATAATCTATTGCACACTTTTGTGGGTTCCAGTCTATTCTGGAGTTTAGGAAACTTTCTCCATGAATGAGGGTCAGAGTCAGTGCTGCCCTGGGGGTCAGGGCACCCCAGAGCAGACACAGAAATATTCCCAGTGCCCTGAGTTTCCACACTGGAGTTGCTCTGGTTGGTGCCTGGGAGCTGCCAGACCCATCCTGTGTAAATGTCCATTCCTGTGGCAGCCATGAAAACTCCTGAAGGATCTCCAAGCTGAAGGTTGAATGATGGGATCCATGGAGATATTTGTAGAAGCCTAGGCAGTAAGGAGTTAATTACAGAATCCCAGGATGGTTGGGGTTGGAAGGGACCTTAAATCCCATCCCATTCTCTCCCTGCCATGACAGGGACACTGTCCCAGGGTGCTCCAAGCCCTGTCCAACCTGGCCTTGGGCACTTCCAGGGATCCAGGGGCTCTTCCTGCTTTGCTTTTACTCTTTTGTCCTGCTCATTTTCAGAAAATATGGACAAATGGGCACACCAATTTCCATGCTGAGTGTGCAGTCTGTTGATAAAGCTTTGTGACTTCTCTTTCTTGGATTTTGGTGTGCTTTTTCAACCATGGGCATCTACAAATCTTCCCACAGCCATTAGATAAGTCGCAATCTGACAGCTTCCCTTCCAAGTCCTGCTCTCCTTCATCACCTTTTGGAGGAGAGAAAAGCAAATCTGGGTAATGGAAATTTGAGGATCATAAGAGAGTTCATTAGAGAGGAAGCAACAGCGATTTCCAAGGCAAGAATTCTCCTGGACATCCTCTAAAACACACCAAGAAGCTCAAGGAAACAGTGAGCAAACATTCCACTTCTCCTGGAATGCTGGACCAACGTCATTCTTCAGGGAACACCAGGACAGAGTGCTGAGAGGACGGGAAATGATTTACACAGATCAAACCAAACCCAAACCCATGGCTGGGAACATGGCCCCAGCTTGGATTTTACATGGAACTGGATTTTACATGGCTGTATTTTCTAATGAGGAGTTTGAAACTAATTAAAACCACATCAGCTTCATTATGCTGGAGCTGGGTGGCAAAGGAAAATCTGGATGGAAACACTGCAGAGGGTTTGCAGGAGATGCTGCTGCTCCTGGTCAGTGATATTTTGTTGAAAACCCTACAGGGGAAGGAAGCAAAGCAATGACCAGCCTGCCAAATCATGAAAGAGTTGGAAAAGACTCATTTGTTGAGGAAAAGAGTTGGAAAGAAGAGTTGAATTTTTTTCCTGGCTTTTCATGTAAAGGTGGCACTTGTAGAATAAGCACAATTTGTCCTGTAAATAACAATGATAAAAAAATAACTCCTCTTTAATTAGTCCTAGGCCATGGGAAGAAGTTGCATAGCGTCATGACCTCATGCTTTTAATTACCTCCTGCCTACGCCATTTCCAAGCTTTGGTGAGAAATTAGGAAAGGGAGGAATTTTGTGTGATTGGATTTTATTTTGCTTGTTTGCCTCTCATTCCGCCCCCCTCCCAACATATGGGAAAGAGCAGAATTCTGCAATACCACTCTCATGTAATAGAGAGAGGTCTGGCTACAGCCAGATGTGCTGCAGGAAGGGATTTCTGTGCTCTCCTCCCTTGGGATTGAGAATTGGGGTTGTTAAATCTGGAGAAGAGAAGCTTTGGGATGACCTTACTGAGGCATTCCAGGGCCTGAAGGAGCTGCAAGAAACATGGAAAGAGATTCCTTGCAAGGGATGGAGGGATGGATTCCCACTGCCAGAGGGCAGGGCTGGATGGGATATTGGGAATTAGGAATTGTTCCCTGGCACAGGGTGCCCAGAGCAGCTGGGGCTGCCCCTGGATCCCTGGCAGTGCCCAAGGCCAGGCTGGACACTGGGGCTTGGAGCAGCCTGGGACAGTGGAAGGTGCCCCTGCCATGGCAGCAGGGTGGAACAAAATGGGCTTTGAGGCCTCTCCAGACTCAAACCATTCCATGATCCCATGATGATCCTGACTGCCAAGTAGGATTTCCTGCCATTCCCCTTCCCAGCAGCTCTTGGCTCATCTGCAGAGCCAGCGCTGAAAGCCCAGGGAACGTGAGCTTGGGTGAGGAGATGGTGAGGCCTGAGCATGGCTGCTAAAACAGGAATTTAATTAATTAATTAATTAATTAATTAGGGAGCCATGGTGGTGTCACATCTCCCTCACAGTGTGATGTGGCTGCTCCCAAAGGGGATCCTGAGGAGTTTTCCTCCTCTTCCCAGCAGAAGGTCTGCTCCTGATTATCTCCTGAAGGAAGGGCACAAGTTCCTGGAGCACCTCTGTGGGAATCCATAAAATCAGAGGGTTTTGGGAAAGCTGCAAAAGGCAGGCCTCAGAGACAGCAGAACTGTGATGGAACTAAGCAGTAACCATGAGACAGGTCAGCAGAAAAATGATGTAAAATGTAGAAAAGCAAAGACAAATAGAACAATGATCTGTGTATTAACATTTGTCTAGACTAACTCCCTAAGCTGCAGAAAAGTTTATCTAGCAGGATATTAGGAAGTTTTAAGCTTAATAACGGAGCTCTGTGCATTGTGTTCTAAGGCTTACACACAGGTATTGCATTCAAAATAAGCCAGCATTGTTTAACCAAAGGTACCTGTGCTTATAGTGCTTGGATGGAACTACTGTCAATGTGCTTTTGCTTTGTGTGATTGGTCAAACAACTTATAAAGTGAGTTGTAACATTAAGTTCTTATTCTGCTGCCTGGGATGTGAGCTGCTGGCATCTTCCCATTGTCACAACCAAGTAATGAGACTGATGCTGGAAAATAAAACAGCTCAAGGCACGTTCCACAGCAGCCCTGTCCTGTCTGTGATTTGTACCGAGCCCCAGCCAGAGACACCTGGAGCCAATGTCCCTGCCCAGCTCGGCAGGACGAGGTGTCTGGCAGAGGAGAAGGAGCCGTGGGTTGAGGATTTTCCTCTGCCATGGCCGGGCCGGGGTTTGGCAGGCCGGGCAGGAGGGAAGGGAGCCGCTCCCCGGAGAGGATGCGCGTCCCCAGGGATCGGGGATGATGAATGGCTTGCAGAGCCGGCTGGGAAAACAGCGGCGCCTGGGGAAAGCTGTGAATCATCCCCCCGTCTCACTCTGCTTCCACTGCAGTGGCTTCCCCTCTGGAAAAACGTGGCAATTCCTTTGATTTGAGGCGCTGCGAAGAAATGTGTCAGTGCCGGCAGCCCCTGGGACAGGCTGGGAGCGGGGATGTGTCTCCCACCCCGCCGGGGTGGCTGCTCCTTGCAGTGGGACAGGCTGGGATCATCTCCACTGTTGAATTCCTGCGAAAATATATCTTGATCCTTGGTCCAGTTCTGCTGCCTCCCAGATCCTGAAATCACTCATCTTTTTCTGAGTAGGGAAAAAAAAAAAAAAAGAAAAAAAATCCAGGCTGGAACTGGACAGGGCTTGGAGAAACCTGGGATAGTGGAAGGTGTCCCATGGCAGGGAAAATGAAATATTTATAAGCCATTAGGGATATTTTTTAAATTAGGGCATCCACTGATAGTAGCTGCCCCTGGATCCCTGGCAGTGCCCAAGGCCAGGCTGGACGGGGTTTGGAGCAGCCTGGGACAGTGGAAGGTGTCCCTGCCCATGGCAGGGGTGGCCCTGCATGGGATTTAAGGTCCCTTCCAACCCAAACCATTCTGGGATTCTGGGATCCTGGGATTCTGTCACATTTACCTCGATTATTGGTTGATATGATTGATGCCAGTGCTGTGACCAAGGACAGGCTTTAGAGTCACTCTAGTTGTATGCAGGGCTTGTGAAAGAAAAAAGAAATCCCTGAAGGAAAATCCCTAAGGGTAACTGAGGCAGCCCTGACTGTACCAGGGGAACCTGATGTGCTTTGAATCTTCAGTGGAATCATGGAATCCCAGAATCACAGGATGGTTTGGGTTGGAAGGGATCTTAAAGCTCATCCAGGGCCTCCCTTGCCAAGGGCAGGGACAATTTCCACTATCCCAGGCTGCTCCAAGTCCTGTCCAGCCTGGCCTTGGGCACTGCCAGGGATCCAGGGGCAGCTGCTATCAGTGGATGCATAAATAAAAAATATCCCTAATGGCTCATACATATTTCTTTTTTTCCAATTTTCTTTGTAAGATGCAACTTCCAGGTACCCGAGCTCCAGTTAATTTAGCTGGAATTTAAACAGGATAGTGGATTCACTCCATCTGCTCAGTTTTACTTAGTTACAGAAATCAAAACACAGATCACTTGGAGTTTCACTTAAATTCTGACAAGCAAGAGGGAGGGAATGTGAGGAATAAGCCTGGAGAGAGGATGGAGTGAAAAACATGCCCTTGAGCAGGTGTGGGGGAACTATATATACAGAGGTCAATAAATAGAGCTCCTGTTTGGGCTCTGTCAGAGGTGTCCTGAGCTCCCCGGGGCAGCAAAATATGTTGGTTTTGTGTAACCCCTTGGACAAAAACAATATGATCTGAAATGGTGGCGAAATGCACTTTTCTGCCCTAAATTAGCAGGCAAACTCTGTGAACCCAAACCAGGCTTTGCCAAAGTCACAAAACCTCAAACACCTCAGACCTGAACTGCAGGACCACTGAAGGGGCTCTTTGATGGTGCAGCCTAAGCCCAAGGTCTGGCCAGGTATTAGAAAAGTGAATTTTTATTGAATATATCAGGGGGAGAGAATCAGTGGAAATTTTTGGTGTTCTCCATTAACTATGAAGTTCCAAAGAGAGTCCAGCAGAGCACTGGGTTGTTGACAGAGTTTTGGCTGAGCTTGCTGGCTCTGGAAGCGTGAAAATCCTAGAAGCCCCTTAGGAACAGAGTTTAGGTTTAGACCTATAAACATCTAGCTCAGGCTTAAGCAAATCCCAGCCTTGGCAGGACACCTGTAAAACCCCACAAGCCCTGAACCAAACTGACAGAAAACCAAACCCTGAAGCAAACTGGCAGAAAACTGCAGACCCTGCAAATCATTGCAATTGTAAAGATATAAAAATTGTAACTATTAGTTTAACTGCAAGTTGTAGCTATGAAGCTTCTGCTCTCATGTTTGGTGAGGGTCCAGTCACACTTCATGCAAGAGAGATTAAATCCCAATTTCCTCTCCCTCCCAGCACTTTTTCCTTCCTGCTTTTCCATGGCACAGAGAAATACTTTTAGATATTCTGTGAATTCATCACTGGAAGTGAATCCAGATTTTTATTTCTCCCTTTATTTCCCTTTATATCCAAAAGGACTGGAAAAATTTGCTCATCCCAGACTGATTCCCCTGCAGTTTTACATGGCTGAAGGAGCTGAATTTGCTGATTTGGAATGAATGAGAGGCTGGGTTTGGGTTGGTTGAAAACAAATTGATGGGAATGGGAATTCTAGCCCAGGAGTCACTATTTAATGTTACCTTTTTAATCATGGAATGGTGCGGATTGGCAGAAACCTTCAAGATCATCTCATCCCACTCCTGCCATGGGCAGGGACACCTTCCACTGTCCCAGGCTGCTCCAAGCCCCAAAGTCCAGCCTGGCCTTGGGCACTGCCAGGGATCCAGGGGCAGCCACATTTTTTAAAGCTTTATAATGCTTCTTCAGCATCCTATTAAGCCCTTCTTGCCTGCCTGCAGCTGAAGGCAGGGATTTGGCCTCTGGATATGGCATCTTTCCTGAGCCAGCCTAAAAGTGTATTGATAAAGTGTCTGTGGAGTCACTGAGCCATTCTCTAAAATCAGTGGGGAAAGTCTAAAGGCATCTAAACTATAATCCAAGCTGCAAAATTGTAATTCCTACAAGAAAAGGGAATTATCAGAGGAGAGCTCCATGGAACCAGCACCCATTTCAGCCTTGTGATAAGAAAATACCTTTTCTCCTTAGAAATGTTCAGTGGACAAGAGCCACGGGCAGGGCCTGAGCCCAGCAATTGCCCTGCACAGGAGGCACAACTTCTTCCCTGGGCACTGCCCAGCCCTGAGCACATTGCCCACACAGCCTGGGGGCTCTCCTGCCTGGGGCTGGGGCACAGCTGGGTGCACACAGTGCTGTGCCCTGGGCTCTGGGATGGCCCTGCTGGAGCAGGGAGGGGACACCAGGTGCCCACTCAGCTCCTGCAGCCTCAGCCAGTCTGGAATTCCACCAGATTTCCCAGCAGGAAGAGATGGAAGGCTGGGTGAGGCTTTCTCTCCTGCTCTGAACATAAAGGTGAATTCCAGAGGTTCCCTTACCTTTTCCTCAGAGGAGGGGGCCCTCTCACCAGGACACTCTTTAGCCATTTCCCAAAAGTATTCCTGAACTTTCGACTCTTCCAGCGACACAGAACTGGTGCTGGAGGAGATGGGAGGGAGGCACCAAACTCTCCAGAGGAAGGCACACAAATTCTGACCTGACCCACGCGCCGATTTTGCTGCTTCAGTAGAATCTGAAGTTTGTCCTATAATCCAAGGCTCCCCTCCTGAAGCTGTAATTACCTAAATCATGGTTCATTAATACCTGATAGCAGCACAATTACAGCCTGAGACCTCAGCCTGCATTCTCAGCAGGAGCTTTTGCATTGCAGGCTGAGAAGGATCCAGGTGAAAGCTCTCTTTCCATGACCTGTCATAAATAAGGGAGCCTTACAATGCCCTCCCCCAGCCTGGCTTTCCACAGACTGCCAGGATCAAGCCCCTTAATTCCTATTGATGCCAAGGGATTTTTGTGGAAGTCTAATCAAAGGATTGCTGCTTCTAATAAGCTTTAGAAAAAGCAGCAAGAAACAAAAAACAACCCTGCCTAAGTGGATTTCTCCTACTCTTCATGTTTGCCCCAGCCTTGGATTATTAATTGCTGTGACTGTGATGTGCTTTGATTTATTTAAATCAAAGCAGGCTTCTTTGGCTCTCAGTTTAACTTTAAATAGACATTGATACAAGACTTAGTGATATAAAGAGCAGCTGGTTTTGATAAATGACATCCGGAGATGCAGGGGACTACTGAACACAGAAATTCCCAAATCTCTGCAGGTTACTGTGCATCACAGCACTCACACATTTATTCTGCTCACAACACCCAGAGCAAAACTGGAAAAATTCAGGAAAATTTCCATGTGAGCACCTGGACATCATCAGGAAGTCCCTTGTAAAAGGTTTATTAAACTTGGGAGATTGAGTCTCACACCTATGAAGCTGCCAGGTGCTGCTCTTACCATGAAAAAAATCATTAATTAATTAATTATGGCTGTTCTGTGTTGATTCTTCATCCTGAATTTGCTAGGGTTAAATGCAAGCCCCCAAGCCACAACTCTGTGCTTTATTTTAGCCTGGAGCTGCAGCAGGGGAGGCTCAGGTTGGACAGCAGGAGGAATTTCTGCATGGAATTTCTCCATAGCAGGGCTGGGCTGAGCTGTGACACGACAGGATGGTTTGAAGGCAGGACTAGGGCTGAGATTTTGGTGCTACTTTAATCCACTGTTTTCTTTTGCTGGTGATACTGGAGGGGAATCTGGGCTAAATGAGGGCTCCTGGCCTTACATCCAGAAATACAGAATCATTAAGTTTGATTGAGTCATCGACATGATTGAGTCCAACCACTAACCCATGTCCACAAACACCACAATTCCACATTTTCCTGCCATTTCCAGGGATGGGGATTCCACAAGGATGGTGATTCGACCTCTGGTTTTAGTTAAAAGTATCATTAGATACTTTTAGATAGGTATTTCTTATCTTTGCATGTTGCAAAATACTAACCAAACTCACAAAATTTGATGAAATAAAGACAAAGCAATTATACTTAAAACACCTGATTTTGCTCTCAACTCCATCTGTTGTTTCTTATATCGAGGCACAGGCTCCCCAGGGAATGGTCACAGGTCCAAGGCTGCCAGAGCTCCATGAGTGTTTGGACAATGCTCTCAGGGACAGGGTGGGATTGTTGGGGTGTCTGGGCAGGGCCAGGAGTTGAAATTGAAGAACCTTGGGGGTCTCTTTCAGCTCAGGATATTCCATGATTCCAAGCAAATGGTTTAGAGGAAAATCATCCAACAGCCCAGTGAGTGCTCCAGCGAGATGGGCTTGAGACACTTCAGGAGGTGGTGGTGGAAAAGCAGAATGTGGCACCATGACCATGGAATCCCAGGGATCCCTGAGGCTGGAAAATCCCTGCCAGCCCTTGCAGTCCCAGCTGTGCCCAGGGCCCAGAGCACTGAGTGCCACCTCCAGCCCTTCCTGGGACACCTGCAGGGCTGGGCACTGCAAAGCTGCCTGGGCAGCCCCTGCCAAGGCCTGAGCACCCTTTGCATGCAGGAATTCCTGCTGCTGGCCAAGCTGAGCCTCCCCTGGCCCAGCTTGAGGCCCTTTCCCCTTGTCCTGTCCCTGTTCCCTGGCAGCACAGCCCGACCCCCCCTGGCTGTCCCCTCCTGGCAGGGAGTTGTGCAGAGCCACAAGGTCCCCCTGAGCCTCCTTTGCTCCAGGCTGAGCCCCTTGCCAGCTCCCTCAGCCCCTCCTGGGGCTCCAGCCCCTTCCCAGCTCCGTTCCCTGCCCTGGACACGCTCCAGCCCCTCCATGTCCTTCCTGCATTGGGGACCCAGAACTGGACACAGCCCTGGAGGTCCCTGAGCAGGGCCAGCCTAGGGGGTTGTCACTTCCCTGGCCAAGCCAGCATGCTGCCCTGGGTGCTCCCTGCACCTCAGACAACCACAGCTCCCTGGAGTGAAGGAGCAGTGTCAGTCCCACAGCAGGTTCCAGCTGGGAGCCCCAGCTTCCCAGGAATTGTGGAAGAGACAGATCATGGAGTGGCCACAAGGCAGGGATCTGGGAGTCCCCAGAGGAGCTGATTTGTGCCCAAGAGGCTCCATAACACAATGAGTTATCAAAAGGAGAAAAGCCCTTTGCTCTCTTTATTGACAGACCCTGTTTGTTTTAGGAAACCACAGGAAGTGAAAATCAAATCCAAGCTACCAAAGCAGGCAGAGACTGGAAAAATTCAGGTGGGCTCATGACCAAGGGACGGTCCTGATCACTGAGGTCATGGCATCACTGAGTGGTAAGAGCTCCTGGAAGGAAGGAGAAAGGAGGTGGGACACACCCATGCTTATGGAATTTGGCTTTCTGAGAAATCACTGTCTGTGCTGAGGATGTGCAAGTGCCTGAAAAGCCACCTGTGGATGGAAAGAGGGAATGAATTCCTCCTCTTGCTCTGCCTGCATGCACAGCTGCTGCTTGTCTTATTAAATTGTCACTACCCAAATCCATGGACCTTTCCCCCTTCCATTCTCCTCTCCATTTCCTGGGGGTGAGTGGAGAGGAGGGTGGTGGCTGGTCACTGGCCAGGGTCAATGCCAGCTGGCCCCTGTGCCACACCTCTGTCCCCACAGATGTCCCCAGGACTGTCCCCAGCCACACTGGCCCTGCTGGCTCTACTGCAGCGAGTCCGTGGGCTGAATTAGAGGTTGAATAGGGAAGCTCCAGTGAGCACCAGTGAGAGCAGGAAAATAATTCCAGCTGCTCCTGCTGTCCCAATCCCTCTGTCCAACACGTGTAGCTGCACAAATCTGTGCCTTGGCCGTAAATCTTTGGGATAAACCATCTGCGTCCATCCAACCTGTGCAATTCCCAGCAGTCCCCAAAACTGTCCCATGGGTAAACACAACCACAGCAGCTGTATTTCCACAGGGAAAATTCCCTATGGGAAAAAAGAGGCTGAGGCAGGTGGATCTTAACCGAGAGGGAATTTTGATTGTACCTTTTATTTGATCTTTATTTCTTTTAAGCATGCCATCTTTTGTTTTTCTTGCTTTCAGGCTCCGATCTATCCCCCTGAGCAGGTGTCAAGCAGGTGTTTGCAGTCCTGACACCCATCCTAATATTGGATATGGAGCCTACAGAAATCCCACCAGTTCCCAGGCAAGGAAACTCAGGGAAAACTCACCTGTGTCTGTGTTGATTAGCCCAGGGCATTGTGAATTATCAGCCAGGCAAGTGTCTGACAACTCCTGTAGCTCTTTTTGAGAGGATCTGAAAGCCATGGGATGGGAGATGGATCTGTGTCAGGGAATACGGGGATGGGTGGAACTCTGTGTATCCTTCATTCCTAGAAATGCTCTGGAGCTGTGGGATCTGCACAGGCAACCTAAAACTGATGGTCACCTCTTCTGCTGTGACAAACCCAGGCTGGGGCTCTGGTTTGGCTGTACATTTATTAAATTATGGAAAGTAATATGGTTTTATTGCCATATGGCAGCATCCATCTGGAGGAACCCTCAAGATCCAGGTGAATTCTGGTGGTCCATGGCTCCCTCTGACTGAAAATTTGGGTTGGGGAGGTCCCTGGGGCTCACAGGCTGATGAAATATCCACTGGGAAGGTGGGCAGGGCTGGAATTAGGAGAGGAAATTAGCCCAGTTTTACCTAGGAAAAGGCAGGCAGGAGAAGGGGAATGGCTCCTTGAGGTCAGGAATGTTGGGATGGATCACTGTGTGACTCCTGAGGGTGGCTGGGACTGAGGTCAGGAGAGCAGATGGGACTTTGTAAGAGCCAGGTGAATTTGCTGTCCCAAATTCTAGTTTGGATATCCCATTAGGAGCTGGGCAAAGGCTGTGCCATCATCCTGCATGGATTAAGGGATTTCCTCTGGCTCAGGAGAGAATAAAAGTGTGGCATCTCCCTAAACCAGAGGCTCCTTGCACCAGTTTGGGCTGAAGGCTTGCACTGGTGAGTGACAGGGTAAAATGGAGGAGTGGAGAAAGATCAGCAATGGATTCCAGTAGAGCAGCACCAGCAGGTCCAAGAAGGTGCAGAAGCATTTGGGATAGAGTGATCTCCCTGGATGGACCATGAAGAGGCAGCACCCTGGCTGTGAGCACAGCATTTTCTCCTGTCTCAAAGGACATCACTCCTAAGAGTTCCCTCAGCCTTGGGAATCAGGGATGATTTTTAGTGTCCTTAAATCAAAAAATCAATTAATTTCTCTTTTTTTTTTTTTTGATCACAGAAAAGATTAACCAGATAACGCCCCTGAAAAAAAATTAAAAATGGGAGTTTCCTTGTGTGCTTCAAATTTCCTGAGTTTGGAGAAGGGTTTCCTCCTTAAATCCTCTAATTCTTTGTTTTTTATTCATGATGTGTGCACAATAACAGAACAGACACATGTGGCATCAGTTTAACACAAAGCAGCATTTTAAGGCCCTTATCAGCCCTATATAACCCATTACACAGGTTATAACATATATAGATATATAAAATATAATATATATATAAAATAGAACAGCTGTGAATTAGCTAATAAACCCTAATTTTTAATGAAAAATTATAATTATCAATCTTCCTCTCTGCTTGCACTGTTTTTCATGGTACTTCTTAGTAATAACCCCCCAACTAAACAGAAAAAAAGATTTTTTTTTTCCAGGATTATTGTAACAAGGGCGGACTTCTGGACACCTTGCAGCATCCCAAACCCTTTAAAAAGGAGAAGTTTTTTATAACAGCAGGATCAGTTTCTCAGTGCACATGGCTTTACCCATGTTCAGCCTGGGGCCGTGAGGGTGTCCCAGCTTGCCAAAACCAAGGGAGGAAAAATGGGATCCGAGTCAAACTGTCCTGCAGGGCTCTGTAAACTCCTGTTTATACGAACACACAAGCAAGCCCTCCCTTTGAGGGTAGAGTTTCTCCAGCTTCGTGGCTTTAGATTTCTACACGTACAAACAAAGAGTGAAAAATCAAACACTTGGCACAGGGCTTTTCCTCAGTGGCTGATGAGCAGTGCTTCATGCTGCTTAATCAACAAAAGCCAATTAACTCTTCAAAGGCAAGCACGGACTGATCCCTGCTGCCATTTGCATGGGGAGCAACGTTCCTCTTTCTCCCAGCTTCCATGGAAGCCACGATGGCTCCTCACACTGAGGAAGAAAGAGTTCAGAGAGTGATTTCATGGAATTATTTCATGGGATCATTTCACAGAATGATATCAGAAATTATGTCACAAAATGATTTCATGGAATGATGTTACAGAGTGATTTCATGGAATCATTTCTTAGAATCATTTCATGGAGTGATGTCGTAGAATGATTTAATGAAATGATTTCATGCAATCATTTCACAGAATGATGTCATAGAATGATTTCATGGAATCATTTCACGGAATGATATCACAGAATGATATCACAAAATGATTTAATGGAATGATGTTACAGAATGATTTCATGGAATCATTTCTTAGAATCATTTCACGGAATGATGTCATAGAATTATTTCACAGAATGATTTAATGGAATGATTTCACAGAATGATTTCATGGAATAATTTCATAGAATCATTTCACTGAATGATTTCACAGAACGATTTAATGGAATCATTCAATAGAATGATTTAATGGAATCATTTCACGGAATGATTTCATAGAATGATTTGATGGAATCGTCAAGATTGGAAAAGATCTCCAATATCTTCAAGTCCAACCATCAGCTCAGCACTGCCACCGTGGTTCTTGTGCATTTTCTGGTGCTGGTGCTGATGGAATCAACCAGGAGCAGCAGCTGAAAGGTTCTCCAAAAGGGATGAAAGAGCTCTCAGGTGTGGGGTCAGGACATCCTGGATGGGGTGACCTGCCAGAGATGTCCCACTGGGTCACATGTAGAGAGTTGGGAAGGAGGAAACGCCCTGGGTTTGTCTAACAGCTCCTCCACCAACAACAGCAGCTCCCTCATTGGCCCAGTGAAATATTTGTCACTGTACAAGATTCCTGCAGTATTGATGAGGCCAAAATCCCAGGACAGGCCCTCTGATGGGGAAAAAGTCATGGCTATGAGGGTTTTATTTGGGAACTTGAGTCCTCATAGCATTTCTCCTCCCCAAAGCTGCTACTCCACCACTGTTAGGGTGACAGACACAGCACTGGGGACCAGAGATTTTCTGTGAGTGCCACCTGAGATTCTGCACATGGAAATGAATGCCAGGGAAAGAGGTTGGATCCATGGAATAGCCTGATTTTCCTAGGGCTACTCCTCGTGCTTGCTTTCCTTGTAGCCTGCAGGGCAGACAGAGCAAGCCATCCAAAAACAGGGATGAGAGGAAAGGGAGACAAGGAGCATTTAGTGCTCTGAGCCTCCTCCAAGAAAATTCAGTGTGGGCTTTCCTGGATCAAAGTTGCTCCCCCACAATCCATTGTAATTTATGTGTGCTGGAGCCATAGAATAATGCTGAGCTCATGTGGTTTGGTACTTAAGTAAACATGTTTGTGGAGTTCCTAATGCATGACAGAAAGGCTGGATCGAAGCTTTTCCTGGACTAGGAGGAGAAAGGAAAAACAGCCATGTGCAAGGAGCAATGTGTCCCACTGAGGAATGCAGGAGAAAGGCTGGGAATCAGGATTTTAGTCTTGGATGAGGAGCTATTTCTGGTCATTATGGGGTTGAGAACCAAATATCTTGGGTTCATCCCATTATTCTTGAGCTCTTCCCATTATACCCAGGCTCTGGGGCTGCTTCTTTGAAATTCTTATCCTCTTTCTTAAGGTCATATTCTGTTTTAGGGCAGTAAGATACACAGAAACCAAATGAGGGAAAAACACAGCAAAATGTTTGCCTTAGCTGGGAGAATAAAGTGACAAAAATAAATAATAAAAAAATAAAAAAATAAAATAAATAAAAAAGTAAAGAAAAAATAAAGTGACCTGTCCTGTTGTGGGCAGGATGTAAATTAAATATCATGACTTATTTTTCTGTCTAGTGGAGTCTCATTTATTAAATCAGACTGTGCAGCTGGATAATGCATCATTAAACTAAAATAACAAGGAGTTTTTAATTTAAAAAAATAATTTTACAAGGGTTTTTTTGAGTCCTGTTTGGGTAGGGGGATTTATTTAATTTCGAGGCAACACCAACACAAATCCCAAGGCCTCGTTGGTGTTTGCAGAATGAGCAGGGGAGCCATAATAATGGTTTTGTTTGATGTATTTTTAATGTAGGTTCTAACGGATCCTGTCTGATAAAGCATCCTGAGAAATGGACCTTCCCCAGCATTTCCTACCCCAGCAGATGGATTTGATCTCCAAAGCCAACCACAAGAAGCAAACCACGTGTTAACAGCGTGGGAACAGCAGGGAGAGGGACCTTTCTGGCTGTCTTTGGAACACGAGGAGATTTCGGGATGGTTTTTGCCCCACTGATGTCTCTTCCATCAGAGAGACAGATCCCAGAGCTTTTTGGGGATAACAAAAGCCACTGGAAGCAGGAAAATGAGAGGGTGGGTTGTGTATGTGAAGTGGGACGAGCTGGGAAGATCTGCAGATATTTCACAGGTTGTGAGACTGAAGTGCTGATGAGTCCTACAGATTTCCAAGGAGAAACCCAAAGTTGCAGGACAAACACTGGATTACATTCAGGATCCACATATCCAGATGCAGACAGCACCCAAAGCACTTGGTCTGGAGCAATGCTGTGATCCTGCCAGCATCCACTCATGTCAGAACTACTCAAGTGAGAATTTCCTGCGGGAACAAGGACTCCTGACAAGGAAAATAAATTCCCAGGGGGGCAGGAGGTGACAGATTGCTCTGGGACAGCTTGGATGGCATGGAGAAGAGGAATGGGGGCTGGAACCTGCTGTGCATGCCAGGCATGAGACACAGAACCAGGAGCAGCAAGGTTAAAACAAGCCAAGGAGATGCTTTGCTGTATCCCATCCCAAAAATCTCCTGGCTGGAAGAGGATGCTGGAGCTCTGCAGGATTTCAAAAGCATCAGGCTGTTTCAAATACAAATCCACCTCATGGGAAAATCACATCCCACCTCCAAACCACCAGGGAAAAGGGAAGAGCAGCTTGGTGAGCTCTCAGTGTGGGCTCAGTCTGGGTTTATGTACTGATGAGGGCAGGAGAAATGGACTTGGCAGACCTAAAGGACTTGGGTTTAGGCTCGGTTTTATCTTTTCTTCTCAGCATAACTGTGAAAACAAGGCACAGCTCAGATTTTGCAGGTTAGGGTGAAAGAAAAGTCAGTGATGGCCCAGCCAGTGTCCTCCCACTGGTGATGGCCCAGCCAGTGTCCTCCCACTGCCACCCCAATGCCAGCTGGGACAGGGGGCATCTCGTGCCGAGATCAAACCTCACAGTTACAGAAGAGGAGAATGAGGCTTCCAAAACACACACACACACCCCAAAATACGATCCATTTGAGCAGCATTTCCCACTGCTGCTGATGGGGCTGAGTTCAACAAGTTATCATGGAATCATGGAAGCTCCTGCGCTGGCAAGGACATATTGGGATCATGCAGTCCAACCCCTGGCCCTGCACACACCCCCAAACAATCCCATACCCCAAAAATTCCATCCTGGGCATTGCTGGAGTGCTGTCCAAGCTCTCCTGGAGCTCTGGCAGCCTCAGGGCTGTGCCCATTCCCTGGGCAGCACCCCTTTTCCCCAACATCCACCTGGCCTTCCTCTGGCACAACCATTCCCTGGGTCCTGTCCCTGTCACAGGGAGCAGAGATCGGTTCTGCTACAAGAAATAAAAGAGCTCAGTTTAAGCACATGCTGCTGGTTGTTAAAACACTTAAAATTAGGTGTTGCTGCCTGTGCTGAGCATTGGGCTGAGGCTGCTGCCCCGAGCTGGGACTGCCCTGATAGTCAGACATGGAAGCAGAGAAAAGAGGAGCAAAACCCAAAATAGACGCACGCACGCACACACAAAAATGCAGAAAGAGCGTTTCTTTTTATGTCTGTCTGCTGGGCTTAGTGGGCTTTCTTGGCTAAGTCTGAGCTAAATATTACTGAAAATAGCACAGTGCTGTAGCTATTTCAAAGCTCTGTCTGTATTTGTTCTGTGCACTGGGTGGGCAGGATGCTCCATTTCATAAATCACTTTCAACGAGACAGTAGGCTATAAAAAGGGAGGGTTTTTTTCCCTTTAGTGTTTTTACTTCTGAGTGTTCTGAAGTGGCACAGGCTGCACACTGGGGAGAGTTCAAAAAATGTGCTCCTTGCTGCTCCACAGATCTTCTCTCACACACAAGAGACCCAGGGAGACACTGGGCAGACAGCTCTGTGCTTGTAGGTTGACCAGGTCATGCTTAGACTGGGCTAAAGTATTCAAAAAATGTTAGTGAGGGGCAGATTTAGATGAGATATTGGGAAGGAATTCTTCCCTGTCAGGGTGGTGGCACAGGAAAGCTGTGGCTTCCATCCCTGGAGGTGCCCAGGTTGGACATCGAGGCTTGGAGCAGCCTGGGACAGTGGAAGGTGTCCCTGCCCATGGCAGGGGTGGCACTGGATGGGCTTTAAGGCCGCTCCAACTCAAACCACATTTTAATTTTTCAGCTTCTTCTCATTCCCAGCCCTGTGCAAAGCCCTCCACGAGCACTTCCCAAGGGCACTTCCAGCCTCAGGAACTCCTGTGGTGGAATAATTACCCGGGAAAGAAAACAGGTGAGTTTTCAGGAGGGTCTCCTGGGACATTTTTGGGCACAGTCAAGCAGGGATGTGCTGCATGAGGAAGCTGTGAGGAAGAGGGGAGAAGCAGGTAGGAGAACCTATTTAATCCAGGAATTCTGCTAAGAATATCAGTTTTAAAACTTCAACATTGAACTTTGCACTGCAAAAAGGATACAGCTGAGGGTTAGGTTGCTCCCCATGGTGGATTTTAGGAACAACAGGATGGGAGAGAGGCAAGGAGTCAAGGAAAAGCTGCTGCCTGGTTCAACTCATGGAATCATGACTTTTGCCACTAATACCGCAAAAAAAATTAAAAAAGGGGATCTGTACATCAGTATGGAAGATGTGCCCCGGGATTTTGGCACTGGGCAGCTAAAACACCACACAGGAATAAATGTGTCTGGGGGAGGAGATGTTCCTCTGGGAAAACTCACACAAACAGGGGAGCATGGGAAGGTCCCACCTGAGAAAAGTCAGGACCAGCCAAGCCCAGAGAGCCCCCTGGAATCAGCTGCTCCAGCACTGAAAGCCTCAATAAATCCAAGCAGCAATTCCAGCTCCAGCCTTTCCCTAGGCTGCTCTCCCAGCCTTTGGACTCCACAGCTCAGCATCTCCCTAGGTTTGGAAAAGCTTTTGGGCTGCCCATCCCTGGAAGTGCCCCAGGCCAAGCTGGAGCAACCTGGGATAGTGGAAGGTGCCCCTGCCAATGGAACTGGATGGGCTTTAAATCCCTTCCATCCCAACCCAGCCTGGGATTTTCCCCATTCTCCTCCTTCCTGAGACCTTAGAGAGAGCTCCTGGTGGTGGAGATCACGACCCAGGTTTAGATTAGTGCTCCACAGAGGAGCAAGTCTTCAGAAAACCCAAACAAACCCAACCCCACCCATCATCAGCAACTCCAGAGCCTTTCCCAGCTCCATGGCTCAGATTTCACCCCCTTGTGTTAACAAATCCTGACATAGGAGACACCATCCAGTGCTGGGAATGCAGATTAAATCTTTTCATTTTCCATGGCAAATATTAGGATGAATCACTAAACCCAGGCTGTGCTCCCTGAGCCTGCAGCACCCCATGCTCAGCATTCCCTCTCTACTTTCAGCTCCCTGAATTTGTCATGGGACCTCTGTGGATTTGCTGAGTGCTGAAATTTGCTTTTAAATTCCTTTCCAATCATGGAAACCACACAGTAAGTGGAGCCATTGTAGTGTGATTTGCAGAAAATGAGCTATCTGGAAACTAATTCTGGTGGTTCTATGTTGGCTCAGCTCATGGTGTGTGGCTTTGATCAGAAATAAAGTAAAATCTTGGAAAATTAAAGTCAGAAAAATTCGCCCCAAACCAAGAGTCTGAAGTGTAAAAGCGTTGATTGAAGCTGAGTGAGAAATAGCAGAAACCCTCTGGTTCTGCACAGTGGTGTAAACAGTTCAAGGGTGGTGTAGCTATTGTTAGTTCTTTAATGCCATAATTTTAGATATATTTATGCATTTATTTAGATAGATAGATATATTTCACATTTAAAATGAAGAAACATGTCATACCTCACCATTTCACCTCTTCTCTCTCTTTTTGCTGCTCAAATTACCTGCATTTTAAAAATTAAAAGTAAAAACAACAGAGATCTGCAAATCCTCTCCCATCCCTGGCTCACCGGCAGCAACAGCACCTGTAAAACTTAACATTTTACTTGAAAAAGCCTCTAAAACTTTTGATAATTAAATCAGGGTGTTCCTATGAGAGGAACAAACTGTCAGGGCTTCATCCAGACCCTTGTTGGAGACAAGGATTGAGGCTGGAAGGTGGCAGCTGGATCCAAAGCAAGAGCCCTGGGGACTGGAAACTGGGAATTAGTCTTGGGTAGAGCCTGGGTGAGAGATGAAGGATGCAAGCACCAGGAGAGAGCAGCTCTGCCCACTAATTGTCCTGTTCCACCCAGGAAATGGGGCTGGAGGATAAAACCCCTCCTGGCAGGGCAGGGCAGAGGATTTCAGCTTCTCCCACCTTCTCTGACCAGGAAAGCCAGAAGGAAGCTGCTGCTTTTTGCATTTTTTTTTTAAATGAGCAACTCTGAAATGAAGCAATTTGAGAAGTTCCTGGGATATGGCTTCAGGAAAAACATCACCTAGCCCAGGCAGACTCCAAAGGATTTGTGTTTACAAGCTGAGCTCCCCTCTGGCTCAGAGGAGTGGGAATCCACAGAGAAAGGAGATGCAATGTGCTGCCTCCAGGGTGGAGCTGCTTTTTTAGGCCAGGATGATCACACCAGGCTGAAAGGTCTGGCCAGAGGGCCTTGGTCACCTTTAAATCTCTCTTTTACAGCCAGTTTAACCTTAACATTTTAAAAACTCTTTCTACTCTTGGTCGGATTTTCTCACTGAAAGCAAGACTTTAAAATATAAGAGAAAGATCCTCCTAAATCACCCACCACATAATTCCTCTGGCTCCAGAAATCTGCACCTTTCTTCCCCTTTTCCTTGTTTTAGGGCCTCCAAGGCAGCAGCTCGGGATGCTTAACCTGGTATTCCATTTCAGGAAGATCCCAGAAAAAAATCTATTTTAAATCAAATCCCGTTTACATTACTGAGTAGCTGCTATTTGGTAGTTACAGCTCAGTAATTTGTCACTACTCAGAGCAGCTGTGGCTGCCCCTGGATCCCTGGCTGTGCCCAAGGCCAGGCTGGACAGGGCTTGGAGCAACCTGGGACAGTGGAAGGTGTCCCTGCCCATGGCTGGATGAGCTTTAAGGTCCCTTCCCACCCAAACCAGTCTGGGATTCTGGGTTTTTATGATTTTTTTCTTAAGCTCTCAGAAGGATTTGGCTCCCAATTCCCACTAGAAATCATTGGAAGTTTTGCTTTTGAAAATATTTAGTGGGAGTTTATTTCCAGCACAGACATCCTGTGTAAATATCAGTGTTGGATTAAGATCCTCTCATTTGGAAGATGAGGCTGATTAGGGGTGTCAAGTTTTTAGGGAGAGAGGCATTATTTGATGTATCACAGAGTCATGGGTTGGTTTAGGTTGGAAAGGACCTGAAGGATCCTCTCATTCCACACCCTGCCATGGGGTGGAATGTCACTCACTCCACCAAATCATCATCCTAATAAGTGTTTATTCCCTTTTCCCCCATTTTTCCTGCACTGAATTGACGCCTTGAGAAGGCTGCCCTAGAACAGAGGCCAGACAGAGTTAAAGAATAAAGCAGGGATTTATTAAAAGGATCTCCTCCATGGATCCACCTTGGGCAGCACAAGAGCCCAGCCAGGGCTGCACCCAAGGTGAACCAAAATGGGCACAAAATGGACAACCAGTCATGGGGACTCTCCCTTTGATCAGTTCTGCTCCATTTGCATATTGGAGTTCATTGTCCAATTACAGCTTTAGCCCATGCAGTCCCATCCTGCTTGTTTCTCTCTCTTCAGTTTGTGCTCTTGGGCCTGAGATTTGGATCATTTGTCCTTGGTCCCCAGCTGGAGCAGGAATTGTTTTGTGTCCCTGCTCTGTGTACAGAGCTCATCATCCCTTAATGTGAAGCTCAGACCCACACACTAAAGCAGCACAGAATCTGAAAAATATAAAAGCTAAAACCTGAGGCATCATAATAACCAACAAACCTTACAATATTTCACAGCTTGGCTTGGCCATGCTGTGTATTTGTATTTTAAGCAGGACAAAGACTTTGTTAGATTGAGGAGATGACAACTTTGCCTCCTGCTGCCATTTTCTTCCAATCCAAAACATCCATGGAAGGAGCTTGGGGAAGAGTTAAAGCAAATTTAAAGCTGCTGGTGCTGTTGGAAGCTGCTCTGAGCTGGAGCAGCTGATGGGAGGAGGGTGGGAGAGCCCAGGAAGGTGAAGGTGATGGAGGGATGGGAGAACTGTGAGACAACACATCCTGGGAAGAGTGTCCTGGTGAGCCTGGCTGCAGGGTATAATCAGGCATCTGCTGCTCGTTTGCTGGGTGTTTTTTTAACTCCCATCCCAATCCCCCGAGCCTCCCCTCCTGCCTTGCCTTTTTTTTTCTTTTTTTTTTTATTTTTTTTTTTTGCTGGTGAACGCTGTCTGTTTGTGTAAGGGGTGTCAGGGGCCTGAAATTGTGATCCCAACCAGCAATTTGGGTGTGTGGGTGAAAATGAACCATTGTAGTTGGTTATTTTATGGGCCCAAAATATGGCTGTTAAAAACCCCAACATTCCCCATCTGAGCTTTCTGCATCCAGCCCATAAAATGTCTGGGATGCAGAGACGGGATCCAAGGCGACTTCCTGCCATGAAATTGTGCTTCACTAATGATCACTGCAGCCTGTTTGCTAAACTTGGAGCCCTCTTGTTTTCCCCAAGGGAGATTATGTTGTTTGTCTTGGGGAAAAAGAAAAAAAAATATATAAAAAAAAGCAAAGTGTTTGCGTGCTGCAGTTGGGAAGTTTATAGAGCTTCAAAAATTCACCTGACACGGGACTGAGCAGCCAGGTCAGCCTGGGTGCAGAAAGGAAAAAAAAAACCCCACATTGGAAAGCTGTAAGAAAGGACAAGGGTAAGGGATTATCAGCAATTTAATTGTCTATCGACCCCCATATATAAAATCAGTTCATTTTTAGGTGGGGTTGTCTCTCCTCCCCTCTATTGCTCCCAGGCTTTTTTCCTCATTTCCCAAACACTGCTTTTCTTGTCGTATTTTTAAATAGAATACATGCTGGTTTTTACATTAGGACAGGTTTTGAATGAGGAGATGTTGAATTTCAGGCTTTAAAACTGCAACTCTGATGCCTTGCAAGAGATCCCAGTTCAGAGTTCAAAAAAAAAAAACAAAAACAATACAGAAAAAGAAGATTAAGCTGAGAGGTGATGGAAAAAATAGGAATTTAAAGTCAGCTGAAAACAAGGGGCTTTTTCTTTCATCATCACTAGGTTAGGCATAGTTTTTTCAAGTTGCTTTGAAGAAAAAAGTCTTTTTTTAGGTGCCAGTGGAAGACTGATAAAGATGGATTGGAAAGCAGACAGAGCCAGATGAGCCCCTTCATCCCAGGTACCTCAAAGCTGTTGTTTTAGGGCTCCCTAAAAGCCACCAAACCTTTTAATCCTCTGGATAATTCAAGACTTTTCTCCAGCAGGGGAAGAAAACACAGCTCCTGTTTGGCCTTCAGCTCAGGGAGGGTCTGGAGGATCAAAGCTGGGATTTTTGGGATCCTTTTGAACCTCCAGCCAGGGTGATTGGTGTCACACATGCCCGTGACATCCCAAATATCCCCATGGAGGGCACAGTGACAGCAGTCACAGCTGCAGGAAGAAGGAGTTTGCTGGATCTGCTCCCATTTTTAATGTCACTTTTTGAGTGCCAACGCCTCACGTGTGGGATGCGTCAGCCCCACACACAGGCTCTGGGTAAGAGAATTCCCTGCTTGCCAAAGCACCAAACATTTCAGGAATAAAAACTTTCACCAGCAACACGAAATTCCAGAGGCACTTTAGGTGGGATTTTTAATTTGGTCACTCCCTCTACTGGAGGTTTTTTGCTTTGGCCTTATGCAGATGGTGATCTCATTAACAACTAATTAATCAGGCTTCACACTGTGGGGTTTTGAACCATTTATTTTAAAATTAACTGCATTTAACACATTTTTTGGTTGCTTCCAGAATGCAGGGCTGTCCATGTGATGAAAATCTGTTGGGATACACACTCAGGGCAGCAGGGAAAGATGGGCCAGGAGGATTCCCTGGAGTTTGGGGGCATTTTTCCCTACAGCAGCCTTGTTTTTAGCTTCCCAGTGGCCACTCTGGGGCTGTCAGGATGTTAATTCAATTTACTACGCCGATTTTGAAAGCAAACTCCCCCCTCCACATGGAAATGTAGAAAAGGGCACTGCAGGATTTATCCCAGCATGTTGGAGCTTAAGGAGCAGAGGTGATGGGATCATTGTGGATTTCAGGAACCTATCCCACATCCAGAGCCTAAACCCAGCAGATCCAAGCACTGCCTTGATGGCCTTTCAGCACTTCCCTAATATTTAGTTTGGAGGTGGCTCTGTGTAAATGGGAAAAGGCTGGAAAAGGGTAAGTAAATGTGATTCCAGCATGCTCGGCTGAGGAGGATTAATAAAACACAGCAATAAAAAGCCCATTAGAATTAATTCTTAACATCCTTCAGCATATTTGGAGTAGCAGGGTGAGACTGAAGCAGGAATTTTCCCTGCAATTCAAATGGAAAGACTGGGGGATGTCACAAAAAGGTTGGATGGGCAAAGTTTTACTCCCATCAACCCAAATCCTGGCAGCAGCAAAGCAAATCCATGCAAGCCCAGCTTGGTGCTGTTGGGCTGTGCTGAAATTCCTCTTCCTCTGCCTCCAACCTCAGCCCAGCTCAGCAATTGCAGGTCCCCAGCACCACAGGCTTTTCTTAGCTGGCTTTGGTTAAGCCAGGCCTGTGTTTAAGGCTGGGCCCAGCCCCTGTTTGACAAGGCCGTGCATTCCCGGCCCGAGGTTTGCACATTGCCCACACATCTCCCCCGGCTGCCTCTGCTGCTGAGGGGCCTGGCACCAATTTTTTTTAAGATGGAGGTTAGAGATTTGGATAAAATATTCTCTAGGAGGGTGGGCAGGCCCTGGCACAGGGTGCCCAGAGCAGCTGGGGCTGCCCCTGCATCCCTGGCAGTGCCCAAGGCCAGGTTGGATGGGGCTTGGAGATTCTGGAATGGTGGAAGGTGTCCCTGCCCATGGCAGGGGTGGCACTAGATGAGCCTTTCCCACCCAAACCGTTCTGGGATTCTCTGATTTTTCAGCCTCTTCTCATTCCCACGCCCTCCATAAGAACTTTCCAAAGGTACTTCCAGCCTCAGGAATCCCTGTGGTGGAATGATTGCCCCAGGAAGAAAACAGGTGAGTCAGGGGAGTCTCCTGGGACATTTTTGGGCATGGTCAGGCAGGGATGTGCTGCAGGAGAAAGTTGTGAGAAATGAGCAGGTAGGAGAACTTCCTGAGGAGCTCTGGCTGCCCCTGAATGCCTGGAAGAGCCCCAGGCCAGGCTGGATGTGCTTGGAGCAGCCTGGGACAGTGGGAGGTGTCCCAGCCCATGGTAGGGGGTGGAAACAAGATGGGATTTTGGGATTTAAGGTCTGTCCCAAGCTGAAGCATTCCATGGTTTTCTGGAGCAGTTTTCAAGTGGCTGGTGAAGGTTTTCCCAAACCTCTCAATTTCTTCTGCTGGTGTTGGCTGGGAGAGGTTCCACCCAAACCTGGCTCACCTCATCAGACAGTGACACCCTCAGCCTCTGGCTCCTTCAGGAGACCTCCCCTGGGAGAGGAAAGCAGGGATCAGCCCCTCAGCTCACTCTCATCCTGAATTTAGGGCTCCAGGAGCGTTTGGACAACGCTCTCAGGGGTGCCCAGGGTGGGATTGTTGGGCCTCTGTGCAGGGCCAGGGCTTGGATCAGTGATCCCTGTGGGTCCCTCCCAACTCAGGCAATTCTGTTCCATGATCCTCCTGGAATGTCACCCTCCTGGAGGGATGGAAGTCTTCTCCTAAACCAGCCCTTTAGATGCAGGTTGTGGAGTTTAATGCAGGAATCAGCAATAAAGCAAATGAAAAACCTGGTCTGGGTTGTTCAGCAGCATCAGGGGTGACCACAGAAACCTCTAATCTGTGTAGTTTACTCTGTGTGTCCTGGGTTTAGGCCCTTTCTGGGGCAGGGGACACTGCAAATATTGGAGTTTCACAGGAGAAACAGGGAATTTCTATGGAATGCAGAGTGTAACCCACTGTGGAAAGCCTGGGAATAACAGGCAACATGGGCCTGTCTGTGCTCCCACAACCCTTGGCTGAGAACAATCTCAGAAATTAGAAATATCAGAGATTTTCTAATCAATGAAACAGGAGCTATTAGCCATGGGAAGTTAAAATTTAAACCTCGGAGCTGAACACTGGGTTGTTCAGAACATCATAAAGAAAAAAGCCACTGGAAATATTGAAAAATAGAAAATATGAAAGCATTTTGAAAGTATTCTAAAAGCATTTAAAGGTGTTTCTCGAAGCTGTTGAGTTGATATTTTTGATTGGAGCATCTGACAACCCAAAAGCTCTGAAACTTCCTGAGAAAAAGTGGAATTCTCTTAAACCTTCCTGGTAGCCCCAGGGAGACTTTATCCCTGGCATGCTGTGCTTGGAGATTTTTGAGGAGTAGACGGTTAAAGGTGATGAAACAGCATCAGATTTTCCAGCTGTGCCATAATTCTGGCAATCTCCCAGAAAAAGAACCTCTGGATGAATCAGCAGGAGGAATCCCAGGGCCAAGTCCAGGCCTGCTGTGCAGGAGGAGTTTGTGGGTGACACCAAGCAGGGATTTGGCTGCTTCTCGTATTCTGCATACTCAGGAGCAAAACATTTAGTTGGGACACTGGAAAACATCACCTGTGCTACTCCAGCCCCCCAAAAAAGCCAGGCAGGGTTTAGATGAGCAGGAAAATGTCATGGCATGAGGCAGGCTTGCATCAAACTGTCCTCAAATGTCCCAGAGAGACCAAGGTGAACATTTCCTGCTCTGTCAGTGCCACTAAGGGAACCTATGGAAGTGGCATCCAAAATCTTGGGAGACAAAAGTTGATTTCTTTTCCTAAATGGGTATAAAATGCCTGAGAGCACATGCTGTGTTCAAACAGAATTCCCCACTCCTCGTCCTCAAAATTCTGGTGAATTAAGTAAAGCAGCCTGCCCTGGGTTCTGCCCCATTTAAAAAACAAAAAAAACCCAAAATAAAACAAACAAACAAAAACCCCAAAAACCAAAACCAAACCAAAACAAACCTGAAAACAAAACAAAACAAAAAACCACAAAAACCCCACAAAACCAAGAGAAATTTTTCAAGCTTTCCTCAGTTTTATGACCTAACTCTTCCTATGGCTAGGGGGAAAAAATTACAAAAAATTCAAAATATAGTGGAAATAAAATTCCTTAAGATGTTTGTACCTCCTGGATATCCACAGCATCCGTCAGACGTGGAGACAAAGCTCAGCTAAAACAGGAAATACATTTCCAGTCACATGCAACTAAAATATTATAAAGATAGAATAAAAATACTCCATATTATAAAATGGAATAAAGATACTTCAGGGTTAATTTTGTGTTTT
Source organism: Camarhynchus parvulus (assembly GCF_901933205.1). Lineage (NCBI taxonomy): Eukaryota > Metazoa > Chordata > Aves > Passeriformes > Thraupidae > Camarhynchus > Camarhynchus parvulus. Next base: position 4,302,025 of record NC_044576.1, read on the forward strand.
GGTTTTAGCTTTGGTTTTTTTTTTTCCCCCTCCAGATTGTTGAGAACCCCAAACTTTCATGAGTCATGAACAGTCCTAAACCTAAACTGGATTTTTCTCCCCCTGCAGTGGAACGAGCTCCCCAGGCTGGGGATTTTCATGTGTGCTTCCTCAATTATAGGATTTTTCAGGCTCTCCCCTCATCTGTTCCCAGCTACATCCTGTGATTCCCAAAGATTCTCAATCTGGCCAGCACAACTTCCATGTCCTTATCAGTGACTCATCCGCACATTGGAAGATCTTAAGAGTGAATCACAACTCCCTGTTTGCCGAATTCCTGCTGCTGCCTGGGGAGGAAGGCTCGGGCTGAGGGAGCAGAGCTCAAGGCAAGACACACTTTGATGTTTTAGGGACTTGAAGAGGGTAGGAATCCTTTAAAAAGAGGATTTAATTCAGTTTATTGTATCACTCCGAGGCGGCGCCTTCAAATTCACCCTTGAATTTTTCAGGCTGCGCATGAGGGAAAATGGAAATGTTTGGGTTTTTTGAAGCTGGCATTTGAAATATGTTGGAGCAGCTCTCTGTCACATCAGCTCCGTGGAGGAAGTGTCACTCAGCACAACGGGCCACAGGCTGAGCCTATAAATTGTCTGAAATCTTCCCTTTCAGCTGTCAGCTGACAAATGCAAAGGGGAATTACATAAATACCAGTCCTACATTAAAGCCTGAACACAGGGCTCCTGTCTGCTGACGTCTGAGAGCTCCAAACGCAGCGAAACCACACGGAGCTAATGATAATTGAGATCATATGGCCTTTATCAAAGCTTCCCCCAGAAAAGCAGCTTAAGGGAAAAATCCTTAAATGTGTGTCTTGACCACAGTCTAGCAATCTCCTTCCGCATTGGAGCCTTTAACTAATTTGTTGGGTTAATTACTGAGGCCCAGGAAAGTTTGCAAGAGTGATAACTGCCTATTCTTTGATTGCTGATCGTTCCATCCAGTGGTCTTTGGGAAAGAATAAAAAATAAAAAGATCCCAGTGCAAGATGCAAACCTGGGCTTTCAGTCTGTGCCTAAGGCAGCCAAAAAGCAAAGGAATTGCTGTGTCAGGGAGCTCACAGAAAACTGGGATGCAAAAATGGGTCCAAAACGAGATCAAGGAGAGGTGGAGGGGGTTCAGAGGCTCGTTAGGTAACTCTGGTGTGCCACACTCTGCTACCTTTAATTGGAGGGCTGGGGGAGCTCCTGCTCCGCATCCAGCGCCGGAGGAATGACCAGAAGGTCAAACAGGAGGGAGAGGAGGGGGAGGAGGAGGAGGAAGTGGTAATTGAGGAGCCAGGAGATGATTGTGAAAGTGCTCTGAGGAGTCTGAGTGTCTGGAGAGGCGCAGGGAGCTCCAAAGGCAGGGCAGGGAACAGGGACAGTCCCGCTCCTGCTGCCCTCCCAGCCCAGCAATGGCACTGCTGAGTGTCCCCAGAGGCTGCCCAGGCACCAAAGCACGGCCAAGCTTCATTAGCTGTGGTTAATTAGCCATGGTTAACCAGCCATGGTTAATCAGCCATGTTATCTATGACAGACATATTGGCCATCCACACACTTGCACCTCGGTCTTCCGGGGATGAGCAGGAATGAGAAGCCAACAGCAAAACCATGGAGTAGTGGAGGACCTTCCTTCTGCTCTGACTCACTTTACAGAAGTTTTCTCTGTCCCTCCTCCATTATTTATAAAATGGAGCATATTTCAGAAACGTTCTGCAATAAATCACCGAGGCCAGGCCAGCCACCAGCACAGCTTTGTTGTCCCCTGGATCCCTGAAAGTGTCCAAGGCCAGGTTTGGAGCAGCCTGGGATAGTGGAAGGTGTCCCTGTCACGTCAGGGATGGCACTGGCTGAGATTTAGGGTCCCTTTCAACCCAAACCATTCTGGGATTGTTCCCAGATTGTTCCATGACATCAAGGGAGAAGGGATTGGGAATGCAGGATTCACATGAATCAGGCCTTGTGTCACAGACGAAGTGCAAACCCATCCAAACCCTCAAAGACTGCACTGGAAAACAGGGGTGGAAGAAGAATTTGGGCAATTAAATTACAGATGGACGTGTCTGAGGCACAGAGGAGGTCAGAGAGCTCAGGGGACACCATGAGAGCAGGATGACCCAAGAAACTGCAACCCAAGAGAGAGGAATTGGCAGTGTGAGGGTGACGGTTCAGCAAAGTGGGATGAATCCAGAGGAGCACAGACCATGGAATGGGTGTGAACAAGGAGAATCCACACATGTTCCACACTGGATCAGCTCCATGGAGGGACAGAGTGAGTCAGGGACTGATGGCAGCTCATGAAGACACTGGGTTTGTTCCCATGTGGAATATTCACACTGGCAAATGAAGTGTTTGCCCAAGAGGAAACCTGGCCTGTTCTCACCCCACTTTTACAGCGACTTTTGCCTGGATTTGAAAGGATTCTCTCAGATTTTCACACCACAGAGTCACTAAAGCTGGAAAATCCCTGCCAGGCCATGGAGTCCCAGCTGTGCCCAGTGCCCACCTTGTCCCCAGCCCAGAGCACTGAGTGCCACCTCCAGCCCTTCCTGGGACACCTGCAGGGCTGCGCACTGCAAAGCTCCCTGGGCAGCCCCTGCCAAGGCCTGAGCACCCTTTGCATGGAGAGCAACATTTAATTATTTGAAAGCCTCAAGAAAACAGAAGCAGCTTGACAGCTGGAATCCCTCTCCTGTTTCGGTTATTTCTTTCCCCTATAGAGAAGGAGGATGGAATATACAAGCAAAAAAAAAAAAAATCTAATATAATAATATATATATATGTTACTTCATTTACTTCAGCTTTTCCAATAAGAGCAATTTCAGTTTTCCACAAGAACACGCAGTTATTAATATCAAATATGGCTTTAATGAGGATTTTTTTTTTTTTTGGTGGAACAAGTACCTTCAGCACAGCCACAATATATCTTTATAATGCAGCCCAGTTGCCAAGAGAGACATTACAATTATAAGGGAAGTATCTGAAAGTGTCTGTGTGGTATTTTTGGAGTTGCATTCGAAAACACAAAGCCGCAGCAGTACATCCTTCTAAGTCAAATTTAAAGGCAAGGAAAGTCAATATTAAGCGCTTTCTCCTGCAACTGCTCCAAAATTGATATTCTGCAGCAAATAACCATTCAGCTAATGGGGTTTTTAAGTGTGCACAGAACCTTAAAACACTTGCAAACCTTCCAGCTGTTGGCTTGGGAGCCCTTCCACTCTGCAGTGCCATCAGAGATGTTGGCAGAGACAACACAAGCAGATGTGGAGACCTGGATCACAACTTGGATGATTGGTCAAAAAGGGAAAAGGAAAAAAAAAATATTTGTAATGGTGTTGAAGAATTGGTCTGTGGTCAGAGAATCCCAGAATGGTTTGGGTGGGAAGGGACCCTAAAACTCCTCCTGTGCCATGGGACACCCTTCACTATCCCAGGTGGCTCCAAGCCCCAGAGTCCAGCCTGGCCTTGGGCACTGCCAGGGATCCAGGGGCAGCCCCAGCTGCTCTGGGCACCCTGTGCCAGGGCCTGCCCACCCTGCCAGGGAACAATTCCTTCAAAAAATCCAAACTAAATTTCCCCTCTGGCAGTCTGAACCCATTTCCCTGTGTCCTGTCCCTCCAGTTGCTGTTGCAGGGTCCCTCTCCAGCTCCCCTGTGTCCCTTCAGGCCCTGGAAGGAGCTGTGAGGTCTCCACACACCCTTCTCTTCTCCTGACCAGGCCTGCCAACTTTCTCACCTCCTTGAGAATTGTTGAAGGTCTGTCTGAGGTGGAAAACCTGGACAGTGAGGTGTCAGATCAAGTTCAACATCGATCCATGGAAAAAAAAAAAAAGAAAAATGTAAGGGAAACAAAATTCCAACCACCTCAGCACTCTCACAGGGGAGAATTTCTTCCTAATATCTGACCTAACCCTGCCCTCTATCCATGGAAGCCATTCCCCCTTGGCTCCAGGCCCCTGTCCAGAGTCCCTCTCCCTCTAAAATATTATAAATGTTTATATTTGCATATAAATATAAATTTAGATGGCTCTCCAAAGGATGTTACAAAGCATCCCCCTGAAGCTCTGCCACCAGGACTTTATTCAGCTCATCCCCAAGTGAATCTGGTGATGTGAGCCTGACTGTGAGGGCTCTGTGCTTGCAAAGCTCTAAATGGACCTGATTTAAATTGATATTCAGTGAGGGAAGTTAATCATTAATGATGCCCCTGTGCCTGAAATCAAGCACAGACCCACAGGCTCCCTGCTTGCCAAGCTTGTGCCATCATGAGATGGCAAACAGGGCTCTAAGAGGGTGGAAATGTAGGATAAAAGAAAAAAAAAAAAAGAATTTATGTGGTTTGGCTTAGGTGCTGGGGTAAAACTGAGATGCTTTTCATGGTGGAGATGAACATTTTCATTCTCAGCCCTCATCCAAACACTCTGCTCATGGGGTCCTAAACACAAGGTGGGTCAGCTGAATATACAGTCATTCCCTAAGCAGCCTAAAATCCTGTTCCATAAGGAAAAGGCAAACATTTTCCCACTGTCTCCCTGCTCTCTGCCAGTGACACGTGCACTCTGTCACTGACAGGACAAACTTAAGAGGGCTGGGTGCCAAGCACAGGCAGAGACAAAGAATTATCTTTGTAACTCAGGCATAGCCAGCCAAAGGTGTTTAAATCAGAACAATATGTAGCAGGAATCAGATTTTCTTAAGTGTTTAAATCCCCCCAACAAACAACACCACAACCAAACCAAACCCTTGCAGCAAATATCTGATTTTTATCTTGCTGCCCCTCACAAAACTGCCATAAAAATTCATTCTTCCCTCCCACCCAAAGCCATTTGATATCAAACCAGCTCTGACTGAGCTCCTGCTTCCTGTCAGGACCCAAACGCCGCTATGACATTGCTCCTGCAAAGACCCAGCCTCATCCCTCTTTTCCATTAATTTGATTAATTGTTTTTCCATTTGTATTCTTTGTGATGTTCCTCCAAACACTCCACAAATTATCTGGCCTGTAGAAAGCCAGAAGTTGTTGAGCTTTTTGTTGCTTTTTTTGTTCTCTTTCCCTCCCCTTCCTCTTTAAGCTGGAGTTTAGATCTGCCATTAGTTTTAACTGCTCTGTGTAGACCTGCTGGCACCACGGAGGAGAGGGAGGGCTCTGAGGATGCTCCCGTGTCCCCGGCCAGCACAGAGCCAAAGCCACCCCTATTATTAGTGCTACTGAGCCTACATTTCCCATATGATTAATCATTAAAGCCTGGCTCCAAATTCAGGCTGTTCTATGGGTCAGGGAGCTCTCCCTGAGCTCGTTAACCACGCTGGGCACTCATTTACTTCTCCTGCAACAACCTTTTCCTAAAGCATGAGAAGAGAAAAAATGAAATGCAGGTGATTTTTTTTTTTGCTTGGGGAGGGTTAGGGCTTCCTGCTTGATCTCTCCCAAATAGAAGCAGCAGGAGTATTTTGCTTGTCAAGAGGACAGTAATTCTTCAAATCCCCCTCGAGAGATAATGAGTGGCAGCGCGCTGCTTTTGATCTGTCATAATTACAGAAATAAAAAAAAAACCAAAAAAGAAAAAGGAGCGGATGCAAAGCTGCTGTGCCACGGGAAGGTCACTCCTTTAAACATGCAGGATTCCCTCTGTGGCTAATCCCAGCTTGTCCCCAAGAGCACAGGCTATTTTTAGGAACAACAAGAGAGCCCCTTTACACATCCTGGCCCTATAAAAGCAGCGCCTTCTGTGCTGCTTCTCCTCTAGGGCAGCTAATGAGTGGGTAGGGAAATGCTGGCTCTGTGCTTTGGGCTTGCAGGCTATTCCAAGGAAGGACAGCAGGAACGTCTCCTCTCTGGCGTCAAACAGTCCCCCCACAGCATCCAGGCAGCTGCAATTATTACAAGGCAACGGTACAAGTATGAAGCCCTGCACAAAATAAAGTAATTACGCTTAATTAGGCAGCCAAAAAAAAAAAAATTAAAGTGATGGCCTGAGCCTCGCTGCTTTAGATGTAGCCTTTTGTTGACTTAACACAGGACAGGTAGTGAATGAAACTTCAAAGTGTAAGCAGCTAAATTGCTGCTTAATTAGTGGAGGCCTAGTCAAAAACACAGCAGAGAAACAACAACAACAACAACAACAACAACAAAAAAACCAAGGAAAAAAACAACAAACCCTCAATTTTCTGCTGTCAAAGGTATTGAGGCAGAGATATCTGTCTCAGAAATGAAGGATTATTACATTAAGTTGGTTTTTGTGCTCAAAAATGAGTTTCTGTTAATGCAGGTGCTGGATCAATCCTGAGCGTGCCCAAAAGGGACCTGGGCGCAAACAAGATCCTGGCTCCCAAATCTCACTGGCCTGGCAAGCTCCAGGTGTAGCTATTGAATCCTGAATGCTCTGATCTGTGTTCAGAAATAAGTTTCCATTAATTCAGGGCTCTCCAAAGGTGCTGGATCAATGCTGGAGCCTGTGAGCACTCAAAGGGACCTGGGTGCAAACAAATTCCTGTCTCCCAAGTCTCACTGGCCTGGCAAGCTACAAGTCCACATTTTGACTGCTTTGATGCTCTGATCTGCCCCTTCCAAGGAGCCTTCCCTGGACAGACAGCTTTGCCAAGTCAGAAACGATGGGAGATATAAAAAATAGGTCTAGGAGTGCCGGATTGTTACGCACAGCCTCTGTCAGTTTTGCTGTTGCATGTCCAGGATCGCAGTTTGCCAAGGCAGCCTCTGATGCTTCCATGAGCATCCCACTGCTTTATCACACAAATAAAGGTGGGAAACAGGAGTGGGTCTGAGTAGCAAATTGAGATGTGTTTTCTGTGCTCAGGTGAGACCCCACCTGCAGAGCTGCCCCAGCACAGGAGGGACCTGGAGCTGCTGCAGAGAGCCCAGGGGAGGCACCAGCATGGGCAGAGGGATGGAGCAGCTCTGCTGGGAGGAAAGGCTGGCACAGCTGGGGCTGCTCACCTGGGCAGGAGAAGCTTTGGGGTGACCAAACTGTGGCCTTGCAGGGCCTGAAGGGGATACAGGAAATATGGAGAGAGATTTGGGACAAGGGATGGAGGGACAGGACACAGGGAATGGCTTCCCACTGCCAGAGGGCAGGGCTGGATGGGATATTGGGAATTAGGAATTGTTCCCTGGCAGGGTGGGCAGGCCCTGGCACAGCTGGGGCTGCCCCTGGATCCCTGGCAGTGCCCTGCAGGCCAGGCTGGACTTTGGGGCTTGGAGCAGCCTGGGACAGTGGGAGGTGTCCCTGCCATGGCAGGGGTGGCACTGGATGGGATTTAAGGTCCCTCCCCACCCAAAGCAGTCTGGGATTCTATCCCATTTGTCTCACACATCCAACAGAACCCTCTCCCCAGAGGTGCTCACATCTGCAGGTTAATCCACAGCTAATGGAGGATTTGTTTCATTTCTCTGCCTACTCTGGGGGACCACAGCTAGAAGCCAAAATAACTTCTCCTACAAGGATTTCTACCTGGCTCAGCTTTTCTCTCAGGAGCCCCTGATGATTGTGCCCAGTTTATCTGCCCTTCCCACCCCACTTGCCTGTCTCTCACACCTTTTCCCCTTTGATTGCCCCTCACTCTCATCTGTCTGTCCTGCTGCTTGTCCATCTCTCCAGAGCCATCCCCCTCTGATGAGCTGCTTCACACTCCCCATCCAGACTTTTGGCTGAGATCAGAAGCAGCTCAGGAAGAGGTGAGAAGGAAGATCAAAACATGGAACTCCATCCTCCCAAATCCTTTAACTCAGCAGATTTAAAGGGCTAAAAGAATTTGGTTTTTGAGGTGGGGAGCTGTGTTGCTTTGTCAGTCCTGTCCATCCCCTCCTCAACCAACAAAAGCTACAAACATCCAAAAAAGGCACAAATTTGCTAGAAGACTTCTCATTCTCTGGTTTCACATCTCAAAACTGCATCAGGTGCTCATTTTGGAGTAGTGGCTCTGTACCCAGGAATTATTAAACACCAGCTTGTCCCAGAGTTTGTTTGCCATGAGGAGACTGTGCTGCTGGACTAAAACCACTACCCTCAGCAGGTAGATTTTTCCAAGAGCAAGCTTTGCTTTCTATCCACAGACTGAAAATACTCAAAATCCCTCAGCACTTGAATTTTGGCCCTTTTCCCCAGTATTTCTGCATGTGTAACAAAAGTTTGGAGATCAGGGAAAGGTTCTTCCCTCAGAGGGCTCTGCCTCATGGTCCCAAGGCTGCCAGAGCTCCAGAATTTTTGGATAAATTCCCAGGGATGCCCAGGGTGGGATTATTGGGGTGTCTGTGCAGGGCCAGGGGCTGGATCCATGATCCTGATGGATCCCAACTGAGGATATTCCATGATTGCCCCCTAAACCCACCATGCTGAGGTTGGTAGCTTAGTTGGGAATGCACAGAGATTGACACTCCAGGAGTGGCTGTTTCCTCACAGAGTTTGGGTTTCCACAAACAAACTCCAGTTTTGAGAAAATAAAGAGAAAAATATTGAGAAAAAATGATCTGCCCACCCTCTCCAGCTGAAATTTAACAGCCCCACCATGCTGGAAGTGAGCTCTGGATGCTGGGAAGCAGTTCCAGGAAAGTTTGCCTTGGTTCCAGCATGGCCAAACTTCCCTGTGAGATAATGGCATTACACCAGCCCTTGATCAAGCTGGCTTTATTATTAATAAATAATTGAAAAGTTCAATGATTTGGTAAATTTTCTGTTATTTCATCTCCTTCTCCAGTGCCAGCCACTCCCAGTTGTCCCACTTTGGGCAGGGTACAATGTCCTGCTGTCACCTTTCCCACCATTCCCTACTCTCATACTCATTGGCATTTTTTCCCAAATCCCCATCAATTTGCATTTTTGCTGGAGATAACTTTAGAAGGAGGCATCTCCTCCCTTCTCTACCTCTTACTTGGACATTTTTTTCCGCAGGGATGATGTAAAGACATAAAAAATTCACTTGACAGTCCCATGAGGATCTCAGGACAAAAGTCAGCAGCTCTAATCTGCTCTGCAAAGATAAAACACGGCCCTACAGGGCACAATATTGTGTGTTCAGGGGCCTCTTTCTATCTGGAGCACTCCTGAGCTCCAGGTTTATCTATTAGGATTTATCTTTTACCAATAAAAGTGCCAGTTCTGGGATAATTCAAGGGTTTCACCAGAATCAATAGGATTTTCATGTGGTTCTCTACACTGTTACCTTCTAGGACAGGGTCAGGAAAAAAGTAAAATAGAGAGAGGGGAAGGCAAGCAGAAATTCAGAATTCTCCCAGCTTCTGCACCAAAAAAGCAGGGCACAAAAAGCAGGCATTATTCTGGAATTTGATTTAAATTAGATTCCTGGTATCTTTCAGCAAGACATAGAAATGATTCTTTTAATTATTTCAGATGAAATGCTACTGGAAATTTTGGGTTCCTGATACAATTCAAACTCAAAAGCAGGGAGAGCTCACACGTTTCCCTTGCTATGAATGTGCTCACTGAGGAGCAGCTGGCTTGGAAAAAGAGATAAGAAGTTGGAGAGCTCCATCCCTTTTTCCTGGGGTCACTGGGACAGCAGTAGGAATGCACCTACTCGGACATTAATGCACAGTTACAACATGTTGGAGATGAGGAGAAAACACAGAGGTTGCAACAAAGGATATTTTTGATCACTTGAGTTTTGAGTTTTTGATGACTCAAGCCATTTTTGATGACTTGAGTTTTTTTGCCTGGTGGCAAAACCTGGATATCTGGAGGCAAGGAATCAAAACTTTATGATCAACATGAAGAAAATAGATGAAGTTCAGCAGTAGAAATACCCCAAGTTCTCTTCTAAGGCTGCTTGTAAAAATCTCATTTTCCAGTACAATTTGGAGACATATTTTTCTTTTAAGATAATACTGCCAATGTCCACTATGGGCACCTATTTGATGAAGGCCTAAACAATTTTATATACATAATTAGTCCCAAGAATGACATTTTTATTGCTACATCACCAACTCACTCTTTTTCCAATGGCATGGAGCCATGGGTTGGCTGTTGATTGCCTTCATGTACTGCCACATTTACAAACAATTACAGAGCAGCTGCCTCACTAAACCCTGGGTTTGTCTAAAACCTGACTGAAATATTGACTGCAGCTTATTTGGAGTGAAAGAAATCCTGCAAAAATCAGAAAATGTCTGTCAAATCCCTTAACAATCCTCTCTCAAATCCATGTGTAAAATTACAGGAAGATTTTGTGTAGGCTGCTGCTGCTACAGTAAACTATTCCCATCATGTTCCATAGAACAATGGGATGATTTGGGTTGGAAAGGACCTTAAAGTTCCAAAATTCCACTCCCTGCCTGGGCAGGGACACCTTCCACTACACCAGGATGATCCAAGCCCTGTTCATCCTGGATTTGGGCACTGCCAGGGATGCAGGGGCAGCCACAGCTGCTCTGGGCACCCTGTGCCAGGGCCTGCCCACCCTGCCAGGGAACAATTCCTAATTCCCAATATCCCATCTAAATCTGCTCTCTTTCTACTATTAAGAAAAAAAAATATTTATTTATTTATATATTTATTTATTTCCTAGAGCTAAAGAGAGACATCAAGTTTAGATCAGATTCCCAGACCATTCTCCTGATGGCTCAGGGAGCTTGAAGAGATCCAGAATCTCCCACAACATGACCACAGCTGATCAGTGACAGATAAATGTGAGGGTTTTTTTCAGCAGGACCAGTCCTGAGCTTTCATAGGAACTGATTTTTGCTGCTCTGGGGAGGAGGGCTCAGGAACATCCTCCCTGCCTTGGGAAGGGCAGCAGTGGGGTGGGAATTCAGGAGAGGACTAAGGAGGCAGGCTCCATTCTCTCTAGGGGCTTCCACAGGCAAGAGATCCTTCCCTACTCCCAGATTTTCTCCTCCCTCAGTCATTCCCTGCAGCTGGGACACCTCACCTGCCTGGAGGCAGCTGTTGGATGAAAGGCAGCAGCAATGGGATTGCTCCATTAATCCCAACCCACTAATCCCAAAACACGACACAACAAACCCCTCCTTCCCAGTTTCACCTTCCTCCTCTCCCCAGGGCATTTGTGAGGCTGAGTTCCTTGTGCCTGGAGCAGTCTAGCCTTTTCCATGGAGCTCATGGCTCATTTTCCCAACCACAGCAATTTCACAGCTCAGTTTCCCTTTCCAAACCTTCCTCAGGCCACTCCTTGTTTTTCATCCCAAGTCTTTCTGGATGTGCCTCAATTTTCCAGTTGAGAAATGATGGCCTGAGGGCCATCAAAACCACAGCTTGGGCTTTTTTCCTCCCAAGAGATTAATTCATTGTCCTATAAATCTCAATATTAAGTAAATTGAGCAATTATTTGTCCATTTTTATACGCCTTCACCTGAATCATCTGCACCCATGCACACGCCCAGGAAGAGTTTTCATCATGCTGCTGAAAGTTATTTTAATAAAAGCTTCTAAATTGCTTTATTTTTCATTAAACAATATTATTAAAATAATGTTTGGTTATTGGAAAGAAATACGACAGCAGGTTTGTTCTTGGATATTTATAAATTCACTGTAAGATGATGCAATACCAACAAGTTTGAGTTGGAAAAACCTTAAAGCTCATCTTGTTCCACCTCTGGCATGGGCAGGGACACCAGGACATCCTGGAATATTGGAAGGTGGTAGAGGATGGGAACTGAAGGAGCTTGAAGTTCATTTCCAACCCAAACCATTCCCTATCCTGTGATTCTACCCCCAAGAAATTACTCAGATACCATCAGAATTGGCACAACATAAAACCTCCTCAGAAAGGAGAAATAGATTTTATGTGAAGCTGTTTGAAATAAAAAATACAATAACCCACCTCAAACACTTTTTTTTTCTAATTTCTTTAAAAAAAATGTGATAGAAGCAGCCCTTTTGTATCATTTCTGAGCAGAACAGCTCAACTTTCAGCTGGAAAAGGTGGTGCTCTAGCACGTATTCTTGATTTGTATCCAGGAGGTCTCATCCAGAGCGCAGGATCCTGCATTGCACAACACATTTCCTGGAGGTAAGAACCACCTGGAGAGAGTCCAGAGAGCTGCTCCACCTGGAATAACATTGGATCCATACCATGGATTCATCCATTCCAGGTTACTTGGAGAAGGGCTGGACAGAGGACACACATGATAACCACCCTCAAAGCAATAAACCACCAGGAGCCCTCATTCACCCTAAAAACCACAGATCCCTCACTCTGCAGGAGCAGGATAAGGAGGAACAGGAAGTTTTTAATAGAGAGGTGAATGTTGGGAGAGATCCAGGAAAGTCTCCAGCCCTCTGCAACTCAGATGTTGCAAGAATTTCCCCCACCTACGACTCGGAGGAGATTATTCTTTGATTCTCCAGCCCACCATGACTCACCTGTTTAACCTTCATTTACCTCTTCCTAATCTGAATTCCTCAATGTGGGACACCCACAAGGCACAGCTGCTTGGGAAGCGGGGCCATGGGAGCAGAGGTTTCTGGTGAATCAGTTCTCCTTCAAGCACAGGCCTGTAAGGCAAGAGGGAAGGATGAACAGCTCAGCCTGTCCTGGGAGCAGCCAGCTCAGAGCTTCAACCACAAGCAGATCATGAAATCACAACAGAATCATGGAATATCCTGAGCTGGGAGGGATCCATAAGGATTATTAGCTGTTGTCCCTGCCTAGATCCCCCAACAATCCCACCCTGGGCATCCCTGGAGCAGTGTCCAAGCTCTCCTGGAGCTCTGGCAGCCTCGGGGCTGTGCCCATTCCCTGGGGAGCCTGGGCAGTGCCCAGCACCCTCTGGGGAAGAACCTTTCCCTAAAATCCAACCTAAATGTCCTCTGTCACAGTTTCAGCCCTTCCCTGGGTCCTGTCCCTGTCCCAGAGAGAAGAGTTTGGAGCTGCAGCCCCTGGTGAGCTCTGCCCTCAGTCTCCTCCAGTGAACAATCCCAGTGCCCTTGATGCCTTGAGAAGGCTGCCCTAGAACAGAGGCCAGACAGAGTTAAAGAATAAAGCAGGGATTTATTAAAAGGATCTCCTCCATGGATCCACCTTGGGCAGCACAAGAGCCCAGCCAGGGCTGCACCCAAGGTGAACCAAAATGGTCACAAAATGGACACCTGGGCACGGGGTCTGTCACTTTGCTAAGTTCTGCTCCATTTGCATATTGGAGTTAATTGTCCAATTACAGCTTTAGGTTATGAAGTCCCATCCTGCTTGTTTTTCTCTCTTCAGCCCACGGTGTTTGTGCTCTTGGGCCTGAGATTTGGATCATTTGTCCTTGGTGCCCAGCTAGAGCAGGAATTGTTTTGTCTCCCTGCTCCGTGCAGAGAGCTCACCATCCCTTAATGTGAAGCTCAGAACTGCACACTAAAGCAGCACAGAATCTGGAAAATACAAAAGTTAAACCTGATGTATCACCCTCAGCCACTCCTTGTATGGCCCTTCCAGACCCTTCCCCATCTCTGTGTCCCTCCTTCAGACCCCCTCCAGTGGATCTGGATCATTTTCTAACCCTCTGTTCTCCTCCCCACCATCCCTAGGGATGATTTCCCCTGGCAAAGAACTCCAAAGGCTGTCTCTGAGGAGCAGCAGAATCCAGGTGTGCTGGGAAGAGGAGAAGCACAGGTGTGAAGAGGAGTGTAGAGGTGACATTCCCATGGGATTAACCATGACTTCCTCCTTCCCAAGCAGAGAACATGCAGCAAGGTGCCTTTGAGGGATGATTCCAAAGGTGTGTTCCCAAGCTGCTCACGCCACACACATCCTTCCAATCACACAGCTCCAGCAAAGGGCTTGCTCTGAATCACCCACAGATTGAACATCTTACCACATCCCAAATATGGGAAGAGATCCTGCTAGAATTTGACTGGGATTTATAGAATGATACCAGAATCAAGGCGCTGATAATTCCCAAATTTCTGGCCTTGGGGCAGACTCTGTCTTTTGTTACTGCAATATGGAAAGCCAGAATTCAAAGCGGTGGGCTTGGAAATGATTCCTCAGCCAGGAAAAACCCAGGGGAAGAAAACAGGCCTCAGGAAAGAAAAATATATGTAAGACAATGATTTTTGAGTATTTGCTAGGGGAGATAGTCCAAACTGTGCCCTTTTAAAAGAGTGGGAAAGTGCAGCTAAATCTTTCAGAATGCTAACAGCCCTTTTGCATTTCATCTGGCAGGTCCCAGGTGGGTTGCAGACTAATTACCTCAAAATGCACCTGCTCACAGCTGGAGAGCAGATGTGCAGCTCTGGAATGCTCAGGGTTCAGGATACCTGATCCTTGAGGCTGCAAAACCATGTAGTCCACAGAAATGCTTGCTAGGAATCAATCAATGAATTCTGGTGTTAAATGGAATTAAAAATCCTCTTCCTGAATTGCAGCAAGGAGCTCATTGCCTTAAACCTACAAAGGTTAATTTTTTTTCTTTCTTTCTTAATTTTGCAGTGCAGAGCAGGAGCTGGGTTTTGTAGCTTGAAACACCCTCCTCTTCTCTTGTTCTTTCTTTTCTCCAGTACCTCCTTCTACCTCATGGATTGTATTTAAGTGATCATCATATCCTGCCTGCAATGCAAAAAAGTTTGTGCTGTCTGGTTTTCCACTTAATAATGGAATTTCAGGGTCCCTGAGGCTGGAAAATCCCTGCCAGCCCATGGAGTCCCAGCTGTGCCCAGGGCCCACCTTGTCCCCAGCCCAGAGCACTGAGTGCCACCTCCAGCCCTTCCTGGGACACCTGCAGGGCTGGGCACTGCAAAGCTGCCTGGGCAGCCCCTGGCAAGGCCTGAAATTGAATTCCAAACTGGAATGATAGAACTGGGATTATGGGTGTGGAGTTTGAATAGAAGTGTGTAATATCACATGGTGGGAAACTTAACAGTTTAAGGTTTTAGAATACAGTAATATATATAAACAAAATGGAGGTTTTGGGGCAGAGACTGATCCTTCTTCTTAAAATTCTTCTCCATGGGTTTGGGTTGTTTTGTGTAACTGGATAAGAAAGTCTGCATTGCAGGCCATGGGTGGTTGGTTATTGGGTTAAAAGTAAAAATAATTCAGGTGTCATTTCTTAATTGGATAGTTTATCCTTAAAAGGCCTTGTAGAGAGAGAGATGGAGCTCCATTTTTAGTTTGTTAGAGTGAAGTCCTGTAGAACTCAGGGTTTGTGAGACTGTAACATAGATAAGAACCAATTCACCCTTTGCATGCAGAAATTCCTGCTGCTGGCCAAGCTGAGCCTCCCCTGGCCCAGCTTGAGGCCCTTTCCCCTTGTCCTGTCCCTGTTCCCTGGCAGCACAGCCCGACCCCCCCTGGCTGTCCCCTCCTGGCAGGGAGTTGTGCAGAGCCACAAGGTCCCCCTGAGCCTCCTTTGCTCCAGGCTGAGCCCCTTGCCAGCTCCCTCAGCCCCTCCTGGGGCTCCAGCCCCTTCCCCAGCTCCGTTCCCTGCCCTGGACACGCTCCAGCCCATCCATGTCCTTCTAGTGGGGCTCCCAAAATAGAGAGTGCAGATGTGGCCTCCTGCCTGGCAGATGTGGCCACATCTGGGCTTCAGCTGTGACCTCTGGATCAGACTGAGGCCTCTCACCTGTTGTGTGTCCTGACCTCCAGGCTCACAGTGTCCTCTCAAGGTTTGTTATTTATCTGATGCCCATCCCAACAAGAGAGGTTTGGGAAACCCCAAATCTGAGATCCCCCCACAAGCTAGGGGCAGGATCTGTGCATTCCCACAGATCTGGGAGCCAGGATGGAGCTGCCATTACCTTCAGCAGTCACAAATGGTTGTGCCAAGCCAGATTTTAGGCACCGACAGAAACAAACACAGGGCAGAGCTGGAGACTGGGAAGATCAGGAGTGTGCAGGCTGCTGAATGAGCATGGAAATGCAGCCATGGGGATACTGCTCAGCAAGGTAAATTGCTTCTGGCAGCTGCCAACCCACTTGTTTTGCTGTTCCCATTTTACACCACCATTTAATCACAGAATCCCAGGATCACCGAGGCTGGAAAAGCTCTCCCAGCTCTCTCAGCATTACAAAAACACCCCAATTTTCTCTTCCTGGCCTTCATCTTTTTTCCCCGTCTCACACACTTTGCCCAAACAACAGGAATAAATTATTCCATGGGATACTCACACCCATCTTTAGACATGACAGCAACAAAGACACTTCCTCACAGTCTTAGTGATGCACACTAAGATAAACTTGAATTACTGCTGAACAAAAAGCACCCACAAAAAGCCTTATCTGAGGAGCTGCAGCACCTCTGGAAATCATGAACTGATCAGCAGCAGTGGTTCAAGTTCCTTGTTTTCCTAGGAGCATTAATATTTAGGTCTTCCTGCCTGAAACATTTGGAAAGCCTCGTTAAAAATGTTGTTGGACAAGGCAGGCTCCGCAGTGTCTGTTTGGAAATCCAGCCCTTACAGCACAGGAAAAACCACACATGGGGCAGAAAGGATAAAAATTACTTCAAAAGGAGCAACTGAGGGTTTCAGCACCACCCCTGTCCCCAAGTGGATCAAGCAAACACAGGATGCACCATGATTGTGTTGGAAAAAAACAAGGAGCAAGGCATGGCACTGATTAACAGCTCTGGAGAGGCAGCACAGGGAATTTGTGCTGAGTTTGTGCAGTTTGAGTTTAGGTGAGGGGTGGTTAGGGGATGTGTCAGACTGCAGGGGCTGGCAGCCCACCTTCCTAATGACCCCCAGGCGGAGCAACAAGGCTTTTTCTGCCTCAAAAGCCCTTTGCAGAGATTAATTCTCCCCATGACACATCACTGAGCATTAAAGGGGTGATTGGTACCAAAGTGGATCAAGAAACCCAGGAGATTTTGCCCTGGCAGCTGGACAAAGTGAACACACACCTCTAAATCCTGTTGGAACCACAAACTCTGCAGTTGCTGCTGAAATCCACAGCTCAGCTGATGGGCAGAAAGGAGGAGTGCCAAATTGGGGATTTATATATTCCAGAGGGTCATAAGAACACCAGAATGAGGAGTTTCCTTGTCAGGAACAGACCTGCAGCCTTTGGGGACTGCTGCTTGTGCCACCCCAGCCATGGCAGGGACACCTTCCACCGTCCCAGGCTGCTCCAGCCTGGCCTTGGGCACTGCCAGGGATGCAGGGGCAGCCCCAGCTGCTCTGGGCACCCTGTGCCAGGGCCTGCCCACCCTGCCAGGGAACAATTCCTAAATCCCAATATCCCTTCCAGCCCTGCCCTCTGGCACTGGGAAGCCATTCCCTGTGTCCTGTCCCTCCATCCTTTGTGAAAAGTTCTTCTCCTTCTTTCTCCTCAGGTCCCTAAATGTCCTGACAAGGTCACAATGTCACATTCACTGGACAAGAGGGAAGGATGAACAGCTCAGCCTGCCCTGGGAGCAGCCAGCTCAGAGCTTCAGCTGCCAGCAGATCAGAGAATCATGGAATATCCTGAGCTGGGAGGGATCCATAAGGATTATTAGCTGTTGTCCCTGCCCAGACACCCCAACAATCCCACTCTGGGCATCCCTGGAGCAGTGTCCAAGCTCTCCTGGAGCTCTGGCAGCCTCAGGGCTGTGCCCATTCCCTGGGGAGCCTGGGCAGTGCCCAGCACCCTCTGGGGAAGAACCTTGCCCTGAAATCCAACCTAAACCCTCCTGGCACAGCTCCATGTCCTTTTCATTTTGCTAAGTTTCTTCATCGAGAAGATTTTAGATTATAAAACTGGCATATGAATCCCAGGTAATTCCTGAGTCCTGGTTTCACCCTCACAGTCTCGTCTGTGTGAGCTGATGGCATTCCCCCGGTATTTCTCCATTTGAAACAAAGCTTCTTGGGCCTTTTTTCCCCCAAAAAAGAATTGGAAAGAGATGAAGCCAACCCTCAGGAGAGCCAGGGAGATTTGTGAGACCTGTGGGCAAAACTTGACTCCTATTTATCCTCCCTGCACAGGGCATCTCTGTCTTGGGGGACCACTGACCTGCATAATGCCCACAGAATTAGGAGGAAATGAAGAAAGAGAATTTCATTCTCAACAGATCCCGTTTAAAAGTAATGCAGTGGCAAATCCAGCCATGTAGGAAGAATGACTTTGCAAACAGATTACAATTAATGGTCAGACCTGATCATCTGAAGGACTTTTCCAACCTAAACAATTCTATGAACCCTTCCTGGAAAAGCCTTGTTGTTAAAGAGCTCTTTGATGTTCTAAACATAGCCTGATATTAAGATTTTACAAAGAAAAAGTAAAAGTTGGAGAGAAAATAAACTCTTGCTGGGAACAGGACCTAAACAAAACTTAGGAAAAATAGGGAAGGGCTAATGGCTGTATTTTATCAAAGTTAGACTGATAATTAAATTATTAACAGATTTTTTTCATAACAAGTATTGACTTCAGTGACCTGGAGTCACCTACATGTGTGTTTTGAGGCTGATCACTCATCTTCTGCCATAAAATGGTTTTTATCGGGTTTATTAAAATGGATATTATTTTTCTTGCCAGATAAAGTGGTTGAATTTTACTGCTGGCTTGGACCAAGCTGAAGTTTTGGCTTCCCATTTTATAAAGACTGGACTGCAGCAGTCAGAACTCCTCTCTGCTTTCATTGCATGGCAGGGCAGCAAATTCCTTCATCCCAGAGCTGACTGTCAAGATCAAATTTCATCTCAGGAGAAGTCAAGGGCACAACTGAAGTCAGGCAACAGAACAGACCTCTTCCATGTTTTTCTTTTGTCCCTGTGCTCCTTCAGCACTACAGTTTCCTGTAAGGACAGGAATTAATCTCCAAAAATATTGTCTTCACTGATACTCCTGTAAAAGATTTCTTCAGTTGGTTTACAGGCAGAACAATTATATTTTTTAAAATTAAGATATCAAACTATCACAATTCCAGCCTGTAAATAAGTCCTTTATAAATTCTAAATTTTTTTTGGTAGGCTTGTTGTCAGGGCCTTCCGAAATTTGCCATTCTACCTGTGATCCGTGTATCAAAGACAAACATTTTATAGGAATATTCTGCATTTTCTAAGCAAGGAATGTGTGGCTAATTCACCCCTAAGGCACCATCACCTGCATGTGGGGAAAGCACAGTTGGTGCCTTTAGGGTCCTGCATCCATGGAAGTGAGGGCAGCCTGAGCCATGTGGTGATCCTGCAGCCTTCCAGCTGGGAATGATGTCCCAGAGACAGCCAGAAATAAATACAGAAATATATTTAAATCTATAAATATAATCCTGAGGTCCCCAGCATGGGAAGGACATGGAGGTGTTGGAATGAGTCTGGGGGAAGCCATGGAGGTGATGAGGAAAGAGCTGGGAGGGCTGGGAGAAGAAAGGCTCTGGGGTGACCAAATTGTGCTTTGCAGGGCCTGAAGGGGCCACAGGAAATATGGAGGGGGATTTTGGACAAGGGATGGAGGCACAGGACACAGGGAATGGCTTCTCAGTGCCAGAGGGCAGGGCTGGATGGGATATTGGGAATCAGGAATTGTTCCCTGGCAGGGTGGGCAGGCCCTGGCACAGCTGGGGCTGCCCCTGGATCCCTGGCAGTGCCCAAGGCCAGGCTGGACTTTGGGGCTTGGAGCAGCCTGGGACAGTGGGAGGTGTCCCTGCCCATGGCAAGGGTGGCACTGGATGGGCTTTAAGGTCCCTTCCAACCCAAACCATTCCATAGTTCTGTGATTCCAGAGCTGTTTCTGCCACAGTTTTCACAGAATCATGGAAAACCCTGCCTTGGAAGGGACCCACAAGAATTCCAGCTCCTGCCCCTGCACAGGCCCACCCCAAACTTCTGTGCTGTTTAAACTGGTGCTTCCCTAAACCCTCGCAGTCCTTCTCCAACCCTCCCAGCTGTGCAGTACCTGCTCCAAACCCTCACTGCACACTCCTGCAGCATCCCACATTCCCAGCTTTCCCAGCCCCTGGGCACTGGGATTGCTCCATGACTGATGTGTTTTGAAATGCTCCTGGAATTTCCATCCTGCCATTCCACATGCTGGCTGCACCCCCAAACCATGCCCAGCCCTCCTAAAATCAGGTTTGTGGCTGTCCACAGCTGTTCCTGTTCCCAAACCCAGCTTGGAAACCTCTATCCTGAGTCCTGGCATATTCAAGACACAGGATTTGGGGTGAAAAAGGGGGAATTTGTCCCGGGTCAGAGTGGGGATTGAGACCAGGCCACTCCTCAGCATCAAACAGCTGCTTTGGGGACTTGCAGGCACACATGGGCTGCTGTTATCCCCAGTGGGACTTTTTTTTGGAAGTGGAGGCTCATTAACATCAGGGCAGGCTGCAGCATCTGGCCACAAGAACATCAATTAGTTGCCTACCAAGTTATCCAGCAGCAGACAAAGGCAGATTTCCAGCACTCCAACCAAATGGGTTTGTAAAAGAAATAAGCTACAAGTTCAGGCAGTCGGTGCCAAGTCAACTCTGTGTTCACCAGGTTTGCTACAAGAAACAGAGGAAATGGAGGTTTGGCTTTCTAACAAAGGAACATCCTTTGGGACCTAAAGAAAGAAAAAAATAAAAAAGACATTTCCTGTCTGCCACTTCAACTCAGGATGCAGAGCTGGTGTGGAGAAATCTTTATTCCCCCAGAAAAAAAAAAATGACAGTGCTGTACATACCCTTCCTTGAATCATTGCATCTTTCTGCATCCAATTTCCATCCTCTCTGCCTGAGGACAGCTCGGTTGAAGCTGCTGTAATTGGAAATGATCCAAAAGGAAGCACAGAGGAGTTCCATGGAAGTGGGGCTGTCAGTCAAAAGCATTCCAGCAGCTGGGAGCACCTCAGAGATGCCCCCAAGCCTTGGGAGTTGGAGGCACTCAGAGGTGATTTTTAAAAATAGGATCCTGCAGCACATGAACGAGCTGAACCTACCTCCAGTGAATTCCAGGATTTGAGTTGTTCCTCTTCACCTTCAGCAGAATAATGGAAGCTCACCCCTGGAAGAACTGAAACCCACAGCCAAAGCCTTGACTGCAGACACATTGCTGACAAAACTGCCAGGATTTAGGTGCTGAACTCACTGCACTTCACCTTTGCCTGTTCTCCAGCTCCTCTTGCTGACAGTGGGATTTTTGGAGAAAAAGGTAGGAAAGGTATCCCAAAGGTAGGGGAAAGAGTGGGATTTTTGGCACTGGCTTGAAGCAATGATAGTTTGATATCATCTCCACCAAAGTTTGAGATGCCCTGGAGATGTAGCCACGGTTTAAAACCTCTTCATTGCTAATCATCATCATCATCATCATCATCATCATCATCATCATCATCATCATCATCATCATCCTCATGCAGATTGACTGGCACCCATCAGCTTTTCCACAGGATGCTGTGTCCATGCCAGGGTTCCATGGGACATTCCCATGAGCACGGCTGGGGACATGTGGATGACCAGGAGCATCACCTGTCCCTCTGCCCAGCTGTTCAACATCTGCTGCCCAGGTGCTGCAGGAACACCAAACCCAGGGGGGCCCTGGGGGTGCAGCAGCTTGGGATGGCAGCTCTGGAATGCCCAGATGGGCAGCAGCTCATCCCAGGCCAGCCTGGAGCCAGCCCTGATCCTCACCTGGCTCCACATGGAATTTCTGCCCAGGGAATATTGGACAACCATTGCCAAACTCCTTATTTGATAATATAAAAGAGCAGGAACTGCAGAGAAAAGTGGAAAGAATCATGGAGTGGTTTGGGTTGGAAGGGATCTTAAGGCTCATCGCATTCCCACCCCTGTCATGGGACACCTTCCACTGTCCCAGGCTGCTCCAAGCCCTGTCCAACCTGGCCTGGAGCACTCCAGACACCAATGCAGAACCAAACCTCTGCCTATCTTGTGATTTTATTAATGACTGATGCCAAATGAAACCAAAGGAATCAAATGAGGCTTTTAAATGAACTTACATCAAGTTTAACCTGGTGAACACAGAGCAGATTTGGCATTAGGTGCACGAACCTGTTTCTTTTCAAACCAATCTGGGTTTCTGTAATCTGGTTTTTGGACAAGGGATGGAGGGA
Organism: Camarhynchus parvulus; assembly: GCF_901933205.1. Taxonomy (NCBI): domain Eukaryota; kingdom Metazoa; phylum Chordata; class Aves; order Passeriformes; family Thraupidae; genus Camarhynchus; species Camarhynchus parvulus. The sequence goes on from NC_044576.1 coordinate 4,323,986, forward strand.
CAGGACACAGGGAATGGGTTCCTAGTGTCAGAGGGCAGGGCTGGATGGGATATTGGGAATTAGGGATTGTTCCCTGGCAGGGTGGGCAGGCCCTGGCACAGGGTGCTCAGAGCAGCTGGGGCTGCCCCTGCATCCCTGGCAGTGCCCAAGGCCAGGCTGGACTCTGGGGCTTGGAGCAGCCTGGGACAGTGGAAGGTGGAGTGAAACCCTCTCTGTGGGTTTCACATAGCAAGTATCAACAGAAAACTGTTTCTAAGCACAATTCTGCAGTAAATTCAATGAAATTTTGCTTAATCATACATAAGCCTGAAGGGATAAAAGCAAACCAGCCCTCAGCTGGCTGGGCAGAAACAGGCCAAACACTGAGAAGGATCTCATCCAAGCAGGAATTTATTTGGGATGGATTAAAAGCCACAGAGGCTGAAGGAAGGGAATTAGTAAAACCCAAAAAAGCAGAAAGCAGTGGTCAGCAGCTCCCTGCCAAGGAGCAGAAACAGGCTCCCTGTGTGTGCACTGCCTGGAAGAGAACTCTGGAAGTTGGGAGCATGGAGACAAACTGGGGATTATCCAAGGGGATCCAGCAGCAGCCCCAGTCTCCCAGGGATTGTAGACCCAAGGAAATGAGTGTAAGGTCTAAAATCAACAGCAGTGAACTCAACAACACCCCTGCAACAGTCCTGTGATTAAATCAGAAGCATTCTGCAGCAATTCCAACTTTTCTACCTTAAAACAACACGGAAAACTATTGGTGGCAGCCAGCAGTGCCACTGTGGGGTGGGTAGGAAGGCATTCCCAAAGGGCATGGAAAAAGGGGAGCAGTTTGTGATTGGGCTTTCACAGTCTTGCAAGAAATCCTCAAAGTCTGGGGATCTGTGGAAAGGGTCCCAGGATGGTTTGGGTGGGAAGGGACCTTAAATCCCATCCCATTCCACCCCCTGCCATGGGCAGGGACACCTCCCACTGTCCCAGGCTGCTCCAAGCCCCAAAGTCCAGCCTGGCCTTGGGCACTGCCAGGGATGCAGGGGCAGCCCCAGCTGCTCTGGGCACCCTGTGCCAGGGCCTGCCCACCCTGCCAGGGAACAATTCCTAATTCCCCATATCCCATCCAGCCCTGCCCTCTGGCATTGGGAAGCTATTCCCTGTGTCCTGTCATTCCTGGCCCTTGGAAAGAATCCCTCTCCATGTTTTCTGTGGGTTCCTTCAGGCACAAACCTGTCCCACTCTCTGTCCCAGGATGAGATCCCAGCCTGAACCCACTCTGGCGCTGGTGGGACAGAATTCCATGAGATATCCATGAGAAACCTGACTCCCCTTTGGCTCTGGGCTGCCCTGGAGAAGCACATCCTGAAGTGCAGCTTGCAGCTGATAAGGAATTTTAATTAATGTTAACTAAAGACATTTACACTGTGGAGAACCTGGAACATTTGCTGTCTTAAAAAAAAAACAAAACTTGCATTCCAACATCTGATTATGGACCAGACAGGTGGAATTTGACACACTGAAGGTTCTGTGCCTGATCCTTGCAGTTCCTTGGATAAACAGAGGTGCTTTATTAACAACAACACAAGCAGCTCTTGGAAATCCTCTTGGAAAAGGAGCTGCTCGTCTGCCCTTGGAAATCCTCGTGGAAAAGGAGCTGTCCAGACACACAGAGATTTCATTCCCACCCCTTGCATGCAGGGGACACATGCCAAGGATTTAGGAGTGCATCAGCTAGCAGGGATGAGGGGGAGCTGGAGCCAGCTCCTGCGGGAATGGGATGATGCAAGAGCTGCACCGTTAATGAGCACTTAACTGGAAGCAGCTCGGCATGAAAAGCTGATGTCAAGGACTGCAGGAAGCTTCTCCTGCTGATTCACATGGATCTGGACCTCTGCACCCAGAAACCCTCCTGCACCCTGCTCATCAATCCAGCTCCAGCTTGTCCCAGCACCCAGCTGCTTCCAGGAACCCAGAGTTTGGCAAGACTTGGGCTGGTGCTTTGGGCTTCTTCATTTTTGTAGAGAGAAAAGGGGAGAGATTTTTTCTTTCTACAGTTAGGCAGTTCAACTCCTTTTATTTAGCTCTCCCCATAAATCAGAGTGATTTGGGGTAGGAGAGGATTTTCATGCAGAAATTGAGGCCTTTATTTAAGGGAGATGCTTAAATTGGTGATATTTATTGCTCATCAATCCAGCTCCAGCTTATCCCAGCACCCAGCTGCTTCCAGGACCCCAGAGTTTGGCAAGACTCAGGCTGGTGCTTTGGGCCTCTTCATTTTTGTAGGAAGAAAAGGGGAGTGATTTTTCACTTTCTCACTGCAATTAAACAGTTCAACACCTTTTATTTATCTCTCCCCATAAATCAGAGTGCTTTGGGGTAGGAAAGACTTTTCATTCAGAAATTGAGGCCTTTATTTAAGGGAGATGCTTAAATTGGTGATATTTATTGCTCAACTAAACTGGAGTTGTTTAGTCTACCTAATCCACTTAGTGTAGGACAGGCATTTTCTGTATCACCTCCAGATGCTGCCAGGACCTAAACCAGTGCACCCCACAGCTGAATTTTGTCATTGTTATAAAAATCTGGGCTGGCCAGTCGGATTTCTTCCAGAGGGGATGTGGTGGATGCATTTCAGAGCAGAGTTCTGTATTTACCAGGGGGAAAATGAGACAAAAGGGACCATCCAGTGCCACCTCTGCCATGTCAGGGACATCTTCCACTGTCCCAGGCTGCTCCAGCCTGGCCTTGGGCACTGCCAGGGATCCAGGGGCAGCCCCAGCTGCTCTGGGCACCCTGTGCCAGGGCCTGCCCACCCTGCCAGGGAACAATTCCTTCCAAAAATCCCATCTAATCATTCTCTCTTTTGGTTTTAACCCATTCCCCCTTGTCCTGTCACTACAACACTTTTTCTTTTCATATTCAAAAATAGCACAAAATATTTTTTACTTTATTTCTTGCCTCCCTGTTCCCCAAAATAAGAGATTTTGTAACTTCCCATGCTTGGCCTAGAAGACAAAAGTGATGTAAAGCAAGAGGGTTTGGATTGAATCCTTTTTTTTTCCAACAGGAACTGACTGAATAATTGCACTTTATTAAAAAATAAATAAAAAAAGAGAGGAAGGGAAGGTTTTGATGAGTTCTATTCTACCCTGCTTGATAATTAAGACCTCAGCGGTCTGAAGGACTTGAAGTTTGCTACAATTTAGGATCACACATCAGATTTGGCAGCCCTGCCCTAGACCTGAATTTGCTGAGGCAGCTCCTGGAGGATTTTTGCTGCCTGTAGAACACCTCCTCCTCCTCTTCTCCCAGCTACCTCCCTCTCCAGCCCCACAAGATCAAAGTATAGGGAACAAATGGAACTATTTCTTTACAACTTCAAGGTAAACCTAATTTGCTGTAAAGCTGCAAAAAAAGCAGTGAGGAGCTGCTCTTCCTTCCCTTGGATTCTGCACCAGGAGCTGGAGGGATGAAGGAGGTGCATCCACACAGAGCAGCAGGAGCTGGGAGGTGGCAAAACTCGGGTCAGATTTCAGGGAATAAAGTAGACTTGGAATTGTGGGCGTTTTCCCTTTGGGACTTCTCATCTCCAGCCAGGATGCAATGAAGATCAAAAGGTCCCTAATCCCAGTTTTTGGCTCAGGGTCAGCCCTGGGAGGAGACAGGGCTGAAATCAGCCTGAATAAAATGGTTCCTGAGGTCAATTCCTGCTCTGGCAGGTTAAGGAAAGGTGGGAGGAGATGGATCACATCTTTGGCATCTGCTGTCCCAGAAGGAAAACAATTACAGGTGAGGGTGCTGGACATACAGAACCTGAACTGGGGAAAAAAAATTGATAAAATGAGAAGAAAATGGGAAAAACCTCCATGTACTGATAAAAAGCATGAACTGTGAGAGGCAGAGAGCAGGACAGGTGCTGGAAGTTGCTTTTCTTGGCAGCATCTGCTCCTGCCTCACCTCAGCTGCTCTGGTTGCATCCTTCTGCCAGGAACACACAAAGCCCAACCCCAGATCAGTCCCAGTCACAGCCAACATTCCCAGGAAATTAAAGAAACAGGAAGGGAACACCCATCAATAAGTCCAAAAGCAGAAAATCCCTCATGTTGCTCAGGTTCATACAAGGACTGCCTATCGGGCAGTTTTTGGTCAGGATTGAGCCCTTCCTATTTATTTTGCAATAAAAATCCTCTTATTCCAGCCTAAACTTGCTGTCAAGGACTTGGGAATGCCATTTATATTTTACAGCATTTGGGTTGTGAAGTGTCCAAAAGGGAGGATGTTTAACCTGACATGTTACCAGCACAGTATTTTAGACCAAAAATGTATTCAGGATGGGTTAGCAGGCTTCTTATGGGGTTTGATGCATTTCCATGATCCCTAGGGAATATTTCTCTGCACCAGACACACTTACACACAACAGGCTGGAATATATTTGTTTTTACATGGGAAAAAAAATTTAAAAATCCCGCCATTTGGCCATTTCCACATTTCCTGGGAGGGTTGTTTTTTTTTCATCTATTACCCAAAAGACCATTAACAACCAACATTTGCAAACCCACTTTCCAACATTCCAGCTCTGGCAAGGTCCACTGTCCTTCCCCAGCTTCCCAGGGGATTTTTCAGCACCTTGTACTTGTGGTTTCCTCCAGGACATGAGGCCAAAATCCAGATGGATTCAATTACCTGGGAACAGCCCCGGTAGGCTCCGATTGCTCTGCTTGTTGTGCCTTTGTTTTATGGGAGGGAAATGTGGAATTAACACACCCCACACCACTTCCACTCCTGGAATATCGACCACAGGTCAATAGGATGGCCCTGACAGCAAATCCAAGGTCATTCCCATGCACAGGGAAGTCACAGCAGGAGCTGGAGCAGCAAATCCAGAGAGAAAAGTCTTAAAAAAAAAAAAAAAGAAAAAAGGAAAAGAAAAAGAGCCCTGTTCAGCTTTGGTTAAAGCCCAGCAAACACTGAGAAGCAGTTAAACACATATTTATTCCTTGTTGTGTTGTGTCCTGCTGTTTCAGTACTGTTGGAGGCAACAGGATATTCCTGCCACTGAAAATCCTGGGGATATTTTAGTATATAAAATATGCTGTTACATCAGACACTGTTGGGGTTTTGGAGCATCTCCTTTAGGGCCTTAAAACACAGGTGGGAAAGAATAAAATGCTGCCATACCTGTAACAGTTAGAACTCTGGGGGTTTTTTCCTGGTCCTGGTATTCAGCATAATTTTTCTTATCAACAGCAAACATTAATCACACACACACACACACACACACAAAAAGGAATAGATGAAACAGCCTCAAAACATAGAAAAATATCTAAGATTTAATTAAATAAGAAATAACATCTCAGTCAAAGAAATGGTCTCTGTGGGTGGTTTATGGTGCATCATGGAAGTGCAGGGTCACGGAATGATTTGGGTGGGAGGGGATTTAAAGTCCATCCAGTGCCACCCCAGCCATGGCAGGGACACCTTCCATTATGCCAGGATGATCCAAATGTCCAGCCTGGCCTTGGGCACTGCCAGTGATCCAGGGGCAGCCCCAGCTGCTCTGGGCACCCTGTGCCAGGGCCTGCCCACCCTGCCAGGGAACAATTCCTAATTCCCAATATCCCATCTAAATCTCTTTTTGTAGCCTAAAACCATTTCCCCTTCTCCTACCTGGGTTATTTTGCCCATCTGCCTCTTGTTTATTGTTGATTTCCCTTTCCCACTCCTTCTACATTCCTGTCACATTTAAGGACAGGTCGTTATCCTGAGAAATCCAATATTTGATCCCACCTCTCTATAGAGAGATGCTGACACAATTTGGGATTGTTTGAGAGTTAAATGACATTTTTGCCATGAATAAAACAGGAAAAGTCACTCCAAAAAACCTTGGGAAAATCTCATTCTGGTGACTCTGGGACCACAGTGAAGGAACTGAGGTCACTCCATGCTCCACATATCCATACATTAAACCCAAATATCCATACATTAAACCCAAACCCACACAAAACCCAGAGTTCATTTCCCCTGAGGCTTTTTCACTTAGCATCCTCTCAAAATTATCCTCAGCTTCCAATCCACAGCGGTGGAGAAAGAGTCCAGCACCCTCCTCCTTCCACAGGCAGCAGCAGGACGCTGAGGAAATTCGATATTTTAAAGCAGAGCAAAGTTTGTGCATTTCATGATCCCCCTCTAGTGACGTTTTTTGGGAAAACCACCATGGATAAAACTCAGGACACACAACCAGACCTTAGCAATTCACTCCTCTTTTAAACGATTAGGGCGTACAAAACCCAAGGATATTTTTCAAAGGAAATTAAAAACATTTTCAATAGAGAAGGATTCACCAAATGGAAAGTTCATTCCTCCCAGTTAAGAGCAGCTCATCCCAAGTTTTTCCCATCAGCTGTTTGGTTCTGAATTCCTCCTCCTTTTCCCCTTGAACACATTTTCCTTGGCCTTGGCAGTCACCTTGTGGGGTTACATAACTCGGTGACACACTTCCCCTGCCCTGATTTCACAGGTCACCTTCCAACTGGTTCTCCTGGGGGAAGGAGGAACTTATTCTGAGCAGGAGGATCAGGTGTGAAACCTCCAGCTCTGCATTTCCTCAGGACAGAAAACTTGACCCAAGAGAATTCATAAATATAACATCTTTATGTCCTGACCCCAGAAATAAGCTCAGCATGGATGAATTTGGATATAACACCCCTAAAAACCCAAATCAGAGTTAATATCACACTGCTTTGGAGAATTTTATTCTAATTATTGAGCTTAATTTTTTTTTTTTTTTGCCAGAGTTTAAGTTCACCAAATGGCTTTAAGTCCACTGACCTCAGTTTTATTCAGATGACAAAATCCTCACAGTGGAAATAGTGCATAGGACAAGAAAGACAGGATAATATTTCCACAAGGAAAAACCACCTGGAAATATCTAGGAAAGCATCATTCTTCACATTAAAATGTTCCTAAGTGCATTTTTGAGAGGTGACACCTGAGACCAGGAGCCTGCACTGGATATTCCCAACTCCACAGTGAAGGAATGAACTGTTGGGTTCAAATCTCCATCAATCCAATGGCCGTGCAAAATTTAATTCTTTTTAAAAGCTCAGATACTGCTTGGGTTATCCTGGCAGCCAGATCTGACTGGAAAATGCCCTGAAATTCCCAAATCCCAGTGTGCAATTTCTCTGGAATGCAGCAGCTGTTGCTTGCTATGATCTTTGGGATGTTAAGGATTAAGTAACTTTTCCAAGGATCATTCTCAGGGAGCAGAGTTTTTCTGACCTTCCCAACTCCAGCTTAAATTCTTGGGATCAGCTGGGGCATTTCAGGGCTGCTGGACTGAGATCCTGGCCCCAAAGCAAAGGTCTTGACCCCCCCAATGCCTGCAAGAAAGAAATCCCAGAGCTCACATGGAGCATCTGATGTCACCAGAGGAGACCACAAGACCTCCAGGACTCCAATATCAGGGAATGGTTTGGGTTGGAAGGACCTCATGGGCAGGGACACCTTCTCCTATCCCAGAGTGTTCCAAGCCCCATCCAACCTGGCCTGGAACTGTTTTGGCTCATCCCAGGTGCCAGAGCAGCTAAAATATGATTGCATAGAAAGGTGCAGCTTGGGAGGCATCTTTCAGGTCCATCCCATCCCATCCCATCCCATCCCATCCCATCCCATCCCATCCCATCCCATCCCATCCCATCCCATCCCACCCCACCCCATCCCATCCCATCCCATCCCATCCCACCCCATCCCATCCCATCCCATCCCATCCCATCCCATCCCATCCCATCCCATCCCACCCCAGACTCTCTAAATCCCTGCACAGAAGGCTCTGGTCATTTTTCCAGTCATTTTCCTACCACCCCCATTCCCCCTGCTCTGGTTTCATCCCGTGCAAGTTGCTCCTGTTTGGTTTTTGCTCGTGCTGATGTTTTAAGTGACAGAACTGCTCCACTTTTCCCCCATTTCACTCTGCCTGTGTCATGGATTTATTCCAGTTCCCTGACACAGGACAGGGAAGTAAATTATCCCTCACTGCAGCATTTGGGACACTCAGTTCCAGGCTATCCTGCACAAACTTAATTAGACCTGGTTTCACTGGCACAAAATCCCATTTTTGACCAGGCTAAATAGCATTCCTCAATCTATTTAGCTCTTGCTAAACCCTTTCATCCCCTATCCCTGCAATCACTGGACTTTGTAAATTATCAATTCCATCTCAGAGATGGAAAATTTACCTCGTTTCTGACTCAGATAATTTCACAGAGGAACTGATGGAGTGATTCTCTTTTTGGAAGAAAAAACAATTCTGCCTTGATTGTGTTAGTTCCTTCCAAATGTATTTTCAATTCTAATTTACTGCCTCCTTTGTGTCTTTCATACCTGATGTTCCATTTTTAAAATGATGCAAATTATAACAGAATCTGTCAATTCATTTTAGGATGAGCTGTGATTCCAAAATAACAAATAATTCATTATAAAGTTTAGCACCAAAGCTGAAAAGAGCCAGAAGAAATAACCTTGAAATACATGAAATAACAATGAAATACAGTTAGGACATGGAATATTTGGGATGATTTCCAGTCAGATGAATATAGGGAATTCTGCCACATCCATTCCTGCTGCCAACATGGTGACAGAATCCCAGATTGGTTCGGGTTGGAAGAGACCTTAAAGCTCTTGTCATTCCACTGAAGACACTTCCCACTATCCCAAGGTTGCTTCAAGTGATGAAATCCAGGGAGAATTACCCTAAAAACCAGTTAGGAAAGAGGTTCCAACCCCATTTTGCAGCAGATAGTGAAGAACAGGATGAATAAAGTGAATCCCCTGGTTCAATACCACAACAGAAAGGGAGAACACCTTTATCTTCTCCCTTATCCCAAAGATCTGGAGTGATTTCCAAGGCGTTCCATCACTTTCTTGGAGTGCCTTTTGGAATTAACTCTTTTAAATGACTTTTTAAACCACTTGGGCCCACACCTTTGTGATCAAGGGTGTGTAATTGCCAGGTAAAAAGGCAGAAACCCCAGGGTTAAATAATTGCTGGATCATAAAAGCGAGGATTTAATTCCCAGTGCAGGAGTGGGAAAGTGCGTCTCTGGGAAGGTGGAACCACCCTCCAGAGGCTTCAGCCATCCCACTGATCAAGGGCTGATCACACCCCCACCCCTGATAAGGAGCTGCCCTTATCAGGGAGCAGTTGCCACCTTTTCCCTGAGATCAAGGGAGATTCTCCCTTTCATGGAGGAGCTGTGAAGATGAGGCAGAGGGCTCAGCCCCACACGATTTCCTCAGCAGGAAAACCAGTGGATGTTGTGGTAGGAGAACGTCCAGCAGCACCATGCAGGTGGAGGTTGGACCTTTCAGACCCTCACAGCCTGGCCATGTCTCAGACCCTCTGAGCAAATCCTGGAGTTTGTTCCCAGTGAAATCTGTCCTGTGGGATAGGATGACTCCAAAAAAGCCTCTCCTTACCTGCCCTGAGCACCTGGATGTTTCCTCCTCCCCTTCTCCCCTACAATGAAGCTACAAGAGGAGAGATTTTCTCCTTTGCACATCACCTAGTTAGGATCCTCTGCTTGCTCTCCAATCCTGGATTTTCCATCCAGATGCTGTCCTGAAAACAGCACCAAACAATTTAGGGTGGATGTTTTTATAATGTAGATTTTCTGTGTGCTTTTTTACCAAAGCACACATTATACAATTATCCACATTCATCAGTATAACCCCAGTGCAGTGCAATTATAGTGATTAATGTGTGCACTGAGGTAAAAAACATGGAATTCCTGAATGGTTTGGGTTTGAAGGGGTCTTTAAGATGATCTCATTCCACACCTACCATGGGCAGGGACACCTTCGCTAACCCAGGGTAATCCCAGCCCTGTCCAACCTAGGCTTGGGCATTTCCAGGGATCCAGGGGCAGCCACAGCTGCTCTGGGCACCCTGTGAACAGAGATGATGGGTGAGGAGGGTGGTAGAGCCCTTGATCTTCAGTGAAGAAGAAGATCTCTATTCTCAAGACCCCTCAGCCCCAGGGGGTGAATTTGGGGGGGACAGGTGTTCCAAAAAGTGAGGGACTGTTGCTTTTTTGGAATTAAGCAAAGCATCCTTAAAATGGGAACCCTAGAAGCAACCCTAGTCCATGTGCAGTAGTGAGAGCACTGGACATGGAAGGAAGAGGTCGCAATGGCAAATGTTCTCCAGGCAGTGCCACGTGTGACATGGAAACACAAAAATTTCAGCTGTGTTTCCTGAAGAAGCCTATAATACAAGAAGGACTCCTCTCTTCTTGATGAACTGAGAATTGATTATCTGAAAGGTAGTGATGAACTGAGAGTTGATTATCTAAAGAGTAGTAACTTGATGGAGAATCCAAAGTTTTGTCTCACTGTACTGCGTTAGAAATTTAGTGGGAGGAGGAGGAATGTTTTTGGAAGGTTTTCATTGAGTTCTGTGTGTGTGTTTCTTTTACATATTGTCAGTTAATAAAATTTTTTCCCTCTATTCCTAAGTTAGAGCCTGCTTTGCTCCATTTCTGGTCACATCTCACAGCAGACATTAAAGAAAATAAATTTTCATAGTGGCACTGGCATTGTGCTGGCATCAAACCATGACACTGTGCCAGGGCCTGCCCACCCTGCCAGGGAACAATTCCTTCCCAATATCCCATCTAAATTTCCCCTGTGTCAGTCTGAACCCATCCCCCTTGTCCTGTCGCTCCAGTTATTGATGCAGGGTCCTTCTCCAGCTGCCCTGTGTCCCTTCAGGCCCTGGAAGGAGCTCTGAGGTCTCCACACACCCTTCCCTTCTCCAGGCTGAGCATTCCCAGCTGGGATCAGGTGGGTGCCACCCTGCCCATGGCAGAAGCTGCAATGAGATGATCTTTAAGGTCCCTGCCAATCCAAACCATTCTGGCATTCTCTGGTTCCATGATCCACCTTGGGGAATGTTTTTAGTTATCTGTGTCTCCATTGCTGCTTCAAGGAGCCTTGGATAAACTCACTCCAGCTTCTATCTGAGAGCTGAAGGACAGAGCCCAGTGTGGGGATCTTCACTCCCCAAATCAGAGCTGCCTCCTCTTTGAACTCCTTTTTTTTTTCCTCCCCTGAGTGCTCTACTCTGCATTTAGCACCCCATGAAATTCCCTTTCCCCTGCCTTTAATGAAGTGCAGCAAATGATTTCTCAGCCCAGCTCCTAAAAGTTGATTGTCTTGATTAAACTCCTGACCCTGTCAGGACAAATTTGATATTTGCTTGGCAGGAATTATTTCTTACAAGATGCCTTTGATTGGTGTTAATTATGTTGTCTTCAGTCTCTCACTGATTGCATCTGCCCAGATCCTTCCAATCTCCAGCCCAGAGTGGCCTGCTCAGCTTTTTAAACACTAATTTTAATTTATTCCTCCATTACTGCTTCAGTGGGGTAAAATTTAATAGAAATCACTCTGAGTTGTGCCAGGGGAATATAAAGGAAAATCTCTTCACTGGAAGGGTTGTCCAGCCTGGAAAAAGGCTGCTAAAGGAATTAGAGTCCCCATCCCTGGAGATGTTCAAGAATGTGCAGATGTGACCCTTGGGGACACCCTGGCAGTGCTGGCTGATCTTAGAGATTTTCCCCAATTTTTATGACTAAATTTTCCATTAAATTTACGAGTAATTGTACAATCGAAGGAGATACAGCCTAAACCTGTTGCTCCTTTACAGTCTTTTCTCTAAATAATGCAAAAACTATCCTGCCAAAAGTCTATTTATTGATTAAACAATCCATCTAAAAAAAGGAATGGGTAAGTTTAAGGTGTGTGAAGATGCTCTGAAAAAAGGAAAAACTAAAAATACCCAGCCAGACCACAGCCAAGGGGCAAGAATAGGTCAGTGGTAATAATTTACATTATTGTAAAAATAATTCTGTTTTTATAGCTCCCAGCTCTATATATAACCCTTAATCCCTGCATTAACTGTAAGCAATGCCCCATAAATAAGAAAATACAACAGGATTTAGTAGCATCAGAGCCAAGATGGGAAAATTTGGTGCTGGGCTGTAATTTCTTAAAGTCAGGAGCAAAATTTCCATGGAATAAACATTCAAACATTGTCAAGATCTTGATAAAATGGCAGGATTTAGGGACAAAGCCTTCTCACTATTTTTTTTTTTTCCTGAGACCCTTTCTTTAAAAAAAAGATAAATATTCCTAATTTCAAATGAACTTTAAAAATGAAATATTTAGTAATATTTAGCACCACCTAAAATCTTCCTACTCCTGTCAAATAACTGGGAAATACTGCAGACACTGGGATTTTCTACAGGAGGAGGGCAAACCTGCTCTCTTTTATATTTTCTATTTCTTTTCTCTCTGCACTCTTTTATATTCCCTATGGAATATAAAATCCCTGTGGGGAGATGGAAACTGGAGACTCAGGAGTTAAGGGAGAGCAGCCAAAATACTTCAGAACATCCAGCTGCAGATCCCATAAAGCTTCTGTGAAGGCCAGTGTTATTCCCAAGTGGATTCCTCTGACACACCAAGGATAGACTCCTTTGCAGCATTTTTTTTCTGACTTTGCAAAAGAAAAAGTCACTTTGTTTATTTGTTCATCATTGTTGTGTTGTAAAAAATGACCTTTTTAACTTTTGTGGCAAAAAAAGAGAAACTCCTTAAAGTTCTGGTGCTTCAGAGGAAATGGAAGGAACAGGAAAGGCAAAAAGCAGAGCAGGACGCTGCTTGTTTTTAATGAACCCACTCATTTGACCATCTGACCACTCCTTTTATGGAGAAATCCAAGGTTTTTCCCATGGCTGCTTTTGGGACTGTTCAAAAATAGGCTTCACTTTTGCCTTGCAAGTCAATTATAAATATCTGTGGCAGAATGCATAGCTTTACCAAAAAATCCCCCCCCAAAAAAAAATTACTATTGCAACTCCCATCACATTTTGGGCCTTTTTCTTACCATAATCATGTTAATGTTCGTTTAAATATTAAAAAAATAAATAATGCAACAGTTTTCTAAATATAAACCCCCAGGGTAGCCCGGGGTGGTTATTGCAAAGATGCTTAAGAAGATTTGAGGCTCTTTTCTGCTTTTTTCCTGTCCTTTGCTGACATCTGCTGGGTCTTGCTCAGACTGCACAAACCCCTCCCGGTGACACTGGGGTGGGGACCTCCTCCTAAAATTCCCAACGGAGCAGGATGTCTGCAAGCTCCAGTCTGCAACCAGCTCCAGTTTGAGCTGTCCTGGCAGGGCCGAGCCTCTCCTGCAAACTGACATCAGAAAAAAACCTGACACACACCATGGGGTGGCGTGTAGGTACAGATTTTGTGGTCATTGGGAGAGGGGCTGGGGCTGAGCCTCATCCCTAACGGGAGAAGCAAAATAACACAAGAGCAGGGCAGACCAATCCACAACAGAGGGCACACAGGTGCCGGCACACATGAGGGGATAAAAGGTTGGGCTGAAGAACAACCAAGTGCTGATGCTTGAAGCCTTCTTCAGGGTGAGTCATGCCTTTGCTGTGAGTTTTGTGAGAAGCAGGTGAATGATATTGAAATTAATGAGCCATGGAGTGCCCAGGGGCACTGACCAATCATACAGGACACAGAGGGCACACAGGTGCAGTGCATTCACCATGAGGGGATAAAAGGTTGGGCTGAAGAACAAGCAAGTGATGAGTTTTGTTTCCCAAGGAAAAGGGATGGTGTTTGTGTCTAGGGGCTTGCACCCCACCCAGGGCCCTATGGCCTCACTGGGCTGCTGCCTCCTGAAATTCCAGCTGGTGCAGGATGTGTCCCCAGGCTGCCACCACCTACACCTCGGGCTGCCCTGGCAGTGCCCAGCACCTCCTGCAAACTGGGCTGGTGTGGGCACAGAGTTTGTGGTGATTGGGAGTGGGGCTGGGGCTGAGCCTCATCCCTAATTGGCTACAGCTGTGAGAAGCAGGTGAACAAGATTGAAATTAATGAGCCATTAACGAGCCCAGGGGCACTGACCAATCCCACAGGGAGCAGAGGGCACACAGGTGCAGTGCATCAGCATGAGGGGATAAAAGGTTGGGCTGAAGAACAACCAAGTGCTGATGCTTGAAGCCTTCTTCAGGGTAAGGTATGCCTTTGCTGTGAGTTTTGTTTCCCGAGGAAAAGGGCTGACATTTGTGTCCAGGGCCCTGGGGCCCTGCTGGGCTGTTGTCTCCTAAAATTCTGGGTCGTGCAGGATGTCTCCCAGACCCAACCTGTCCCCTCCTATGACTCTGGCTGCGCTGGATTAGATGACTTGTGGCTCTGCACAACTCCCTGCCAGGGGGGGTCGGGCTGTGCTGCCAGGGAACAGGGACAGGACAAGGGGAAAGGGCCTCAAGCTGGGCCAGGGGAGGCTCAGCTTGGCCAGCAGCAGGAATTTCTGCATGCAAAGGGTGCTCAGGCCTTGGCAGGGGCTGCCCAGGGAGCTTTGCAGTGCCCAGCCCTGCAGGTGTCCCAGGAAGGGAGACTGTGAGGGTTATGGGGTCTGTATGGGCTGTGAGGGCTGTAGGACCTGTGTGGGCTCTGGGGGCTGTAAGGTCTGTAGGGGCCTTGAGGACTGTGGGGTCTGGGAGGTTTTCTAGTATTTTAGGGGCTTTGAGGTCTATAGGGAGTGGGAGAGTTATGGGATCTGTAGGAGCTGACATGAGTCTGTAAGGGCCATGGGGGCTATGAGGTCTCAAAGTGAGGATTATGGGGGCTGTGAAGGCTGGGATGGGCCTGGGAGCTATGGGGTCTGAGGCCTTTGAGGGGTCTGTGAAGGCTGGGATGGGCCTGGAAGCTATGGGGTCTCTGAGGGCTATGGGGCCTGAGGCTTTTGGGGGCGTCTGTGAGGTCTATGGGGTCTGTGAAGCCTGGGATGGGTCTGGGGGCCGTGAGGACTTTCTGGGGTGTGCGAGCTTTAAGGACAGTGGGGACTATGAGGGATGATGTGGCTGTGATTGAATGGTGTGGAGAATTTCTTCACTGAAAGGATGGTCAGGGCTCAGGACAGGCTGCCCAGGGAAGCAGGGGACTCCTCATTCATGGAAGTGTTCAAAAGCCCTGTGGATGTGGCTCTGGGGTACAGGGATTAGTGGGGAACAGGGCAGTGCTGGGGGAATGCTTGGACGTGGTGATCAGAGGGCTTTTCCAGCCTCTGTGATTTTATCATTCCATGACCCAGTGATTTTTTTTCCTCTTCCCCACTTTGGCTTTTCAGAATGGACGAAAATCCTGCAAAACCCTTTTTCTCCCCTCTCAGTAGCATATTTCACAGCTGACAAGGCCCTGGCACAGGGTGCCCAGAGCAGCTGGGGCTGCCCCTGGATCCCTGGCAGTGCCTGAGGCCCAGTTGGACAGGGCTTGGAGCAACCTGGGACAGTGGAAGGTGTCCCTGCCCATGGCACTTGGATGAGTTTTAAGGTCCTTTCCAACCCAGTCGGGGAAGAATCTATGATTTAACTTGCAGAGCAGGTGGGGAAATTAAAGCAGGTAAAAAATCACAGCGATGCTTTCCTGGCCAGGGCCACAAGGGGGACTCTCCTACAGCTTTATGAGGGAAGAGGATTTCAACGGAGAAGAGGAATAAATCATTTCTCCATCTGAATATGCAAAGCCCATTTTAGGCTTTAAGTTTTTAATCTTTTAATCTGTGAAATTCATTAAGAGGCATCAGTTTGCCTTCATGCCCAGCTGCTGCTCTAGCTTCTTTCAGCTCCCGGTTCGATGCTGCAAATTGTATGTTGCAAATATCCTGTTAATTTTTATTAATGAATTGAAGAGACCTGCTTGATCCAGTTTAAATAAAAATTACCAACCAACTCCCTGACAGCTGATAGATGTTCTAAAACCAATTCTGACCAGATTCCAGGGCTGGCAGCACCTGGCCCAGGTACACCAAGCACTGGAGCCAGATGTTGGCAGTGGTGGAAGGTGCAGAGGGTCACAAGACAGGTTGGGATTTGGGCAGCAGGGCAGGAAAAAAGGAAAAAGACGTGGAAAAGTGCTGGGAGGGAGGGAAGAGGTGCATGACCAGTGCTGGTCAACTTCAGCCACCCAGGGGGTCACATCTACCTTAGAGTAATGCATTAAAAATAGCCAGAAGAAGAACAAAAGCACAATTTGAGGTTTTTATTAACGTGGTCATATTTTATTGTGGTTTTCTGCACTTTCTACTAACACCTGGCTGTCTTGAAATCTCAATACAAACATCACTCTCTACCCCCAGCCACAGCACACACTGAAAACATTTGGAGCTCTCAGACATGACCTAGAAAATCAAGAGTTAAAACACAAGCCTTGTTCTCTTTAACTGGTAGGAAGTGATTATAAAAGGCACAATAACTCTCAATTTCTAGGGAGTTAATATAATAGCCAGTAAGTATCACCCTGAATTCCCTGTACAGTGCCTCTCTTTGCTGAAATGCAGAAGAAAACCTGAGTATCTCTAATTGAAACTCAGCTATTGTGCTGTTTCATTTAGTGGGAGGCTGTGGGTTTGTGGCGAGAGTCACGACTAAAATGGAACTGAGAATGAGCTGCCAATTCCCACAAAAGTGGAGGTGACCTCGCAGTTCCTTTAAAGGCTGCTCCAAAGAGGAGACATTATCATTCTAATTAGGGCTTCTTTTTAGTGGGGAGAAAATTTGTATTGCACTGCTGCCATAATTCTCATTATAAGTGAGCAAATAATTGTTCCTACTTGACACATTACATTCCTTTTATATCTTCAAAACATTATCTAAACCCAAAAGTCAAAGGAGGTTTTTTGGTTTTTTTTTTTTTTTTTTTTTTTTTTTTTTTTTTTTTTGTTTTGTTTTGTTTTTTCCTGCTGGAGGCCAGTGCTTGAATTGTTCTGCCAGGAAAAGTGCAACAGTGATAGGCACATCACATCTCGTGGCAGATATACATATCAGACAACAGAGACTGATCCTCACATCCTTTAATGATCCTTTTTGAGGTCCCAGCTGTGCGTGACAGCACAGAGAGAAAGGAATTTGTACCGGGAGCAAAGGAAATATTTGGAATTCACAGGATGCCAGGGTGTGTGAGGCTGCAGGAGCTGAGTGGGCACCTGGTGTCCCCTCCCTGCTCCAGCAGGGCCATCCCAGAGCCCAGGGCACAGCACTGTGTGCACCCAGCTGTGCCCCAGCCCCAGGCAGGAGAGCCCCCAGGCTGTGTGGGCAATGTGCTCAGGGCTGGGCAGTGCCCAGGGAAGAAGTTGTGCCTCCTGTGCAGGGCAATTGCTGGGCTCAGGCCCTGCCCGTGGCTCTGGTGCCATTGCTGGGCCCCGGAGCAGAGCCTGGGCCCTGCTCTGCCCCTCCCTGCAGCCAGGGCCAGCCAGGCCTGAGGGCCCCTCTCAGCTGGGGCTCCTCTCCAGGCTGAGCAGCCCCAGCTCCCTCAGCCTTGCCTGGGCACCCACACGCTCCAGGCCCTTGCTCAGCTCCAGCAGCTCCTGGCCCTGCTGTGCTCAGCACCCAGAGCTGGACACAGCACTGCAGAGGTGCCTCCAGGGCTGCCCCAGGGCCAGGATCCCTCCCTGCCCTGCTGCCAATGCTCTGCTGCTGCCCCAGGCTCCATTGGCCTCCTTGGGCCAGGACACTCTGCTGGCTCAGGGACAGCTCGGTGTCCCCAGGACGCCCTGGATGAGATTTCCCTTGTCCAACCCTCTGCCACCCACTCCTCAGTGACATCAGGCATCCCTAGGACACTCCAGGAATCATGGAATAACCTGGATGCCCATCTTTAAACTGTTGCCCCTCCAGTTGGCCAAAAGCATTCTCTTCTTCCTCAGAGGCCACAGAAGCATCTCTTTGCTTTCCACTTCCCTCTATCCAGCTGTCAATTTTCCTGAAGTTTGTGCAAAATTAATTAATTTGGAGATTGTGAATCTTCCTTCAAATCTGGATGGAATTGGCCATTTAGTTCAGAAATGATTCTGATTTATCCTGACAGGTGGATGGACACTGCACTCACCTCAGTGTTATTTCCATAGGAAATAAATTTGAAAGCAGTAGTGTAAGGAGAATATTACCAAAAAAAAGAGGTCCTCCAGTCTTAGGGGAGTTAATTAGTATCTCACACCTGCTGGAGAACTAATTACTGATGGGCTAATTTTGACCAGGCACCTGGGAAGTGCTGGTGATGGAAGCACAGTGGGGTTGTGATGCTGCAGGGCAGGGCAGGAGTGCTGCCCACAGGATCCATGGCTGTGGATCACAAGGCTCTCTGCCAAGTGCCACAAGCCCAATCCAACCTGTAAATAAAGCACTCACAAAAAGAACTTGAATTTCTGAATTTCTGTTTTTTTTCAGGCTGCTTTTGGGATTTAAAGTTAATGAGAAATGCTACTCTGAGGTTTTTGGTGGTGTCTGAGGGATCCTCGTGGGTTCCTTCCAGCTCAGGGCCTATGAAGAAATCATTTTGCTTGGTTTGTTTTGGAGATTTTAGTGATCCTTTAAGATCTACACAAATACTCCTTTCCCTAGATTCAGCCAGGAAGAGTCTGGAAACATGTTATTAACCAAGACTGTGAAACAAAGCCTTCTTTCCTAAACCTTCTTCAAAAGAGAATTCTGCAGCATTTATAACAATGTAGAGTAGGAAAGAACTCTGTTCAGTTTGAGGTTGTATTTTCCTCTTCAGTTCTGCCACACAGAGCTGTACTCTGCTGTAAATAAAATCTCCCCAAGACCTCCTACCTGACCAGACCTTTTATTTATCATGTCTATTAAAAACCAAACCATTTATAGAAAGATGGAGATGGATTACACACCAGCTAAATTCACATTGCTGCTGTTTGTAATTGCATGCAGATGTGCCAGGGGAGGTTTGGAATCCCAGAATCTGAGCATGGTTCAGGTTGGAAGAGACCTCAAAGCCCATCTCATTCCACCCTGCCATGGGCAGGAACACCTTCCACTATCCCAGGCTGCTCCAAGCCCCATCCAGCCTGGCCTTGGACACTTCTAAATATCCTCCATTTTTACAGTTTTGAGGCAATAAAATCTGATAAATCATATGGGCACAGGCAAGTGCAAAGATGCAGCTGCTATGGCTGGGTGGGGGCAGCTTTTCCAAATTCCTGACCTCCTTTTGCTGATTATTTGTAAGAATTTGTCAAAAAAGGGGCAAGGTCTTGATATTTGGGCTATCTTGATACTCATGAATGGCACAGGTGGCTCTGAAGTGATAGCCTGGCCTCAAATCGTTCCTGAGGAAGCTTCCTTCTTTGGCACAAAGGAAAAGGGTGTGAATTAGCCAATTAAAATCCATCCACCTCCCAGAATTCCATAAACTGGCATTGGATATGTTTATCCTGGGCTGGATTTGTGCTGTAGCAGCTGAGGCCAAGCCTGTCACCTGCAGTTGGCTCAGCTGAATGCCCAAGCACAACTTGGCTGCTGAGCCTTGGCCAGGTTTCCCTGCAGATCCCTGGGGATGCAGTGATTCTTTTGGGAGAGGGGTAGAGGTTACCAGGATGTTGGGAATCCTTGATTCCCATCCTTCCCAGCTTTTCCTACCATCCCACCCGCTTCCTCTGTTAACTTGTCTTTTTCCTTTTCCTAGGGACAAAAATATTCCTCCTTTCCAACCCAAACTATTCTGTGATCCTGTGTTATTTCCCTTAGAGGCTGAATCAGCAGCACTCAGATGAATGCATGTCACAATCCAGGAGTGAAGAACTTCCCTCTAAATCCCTGAAAGGCAAATCATGCTGGGAAGGAAGCACAGGAATCAAGGTCACATGTTGTGCAGCAGCAGCAGGTGGGGTGATTTCACTACCTAAAACCCAGCAGCTTTGCTGTCTGCTTTTTATACTCTTCCTTTAACAATCCTGTGTTAATTTGAGGACCTTCCCAGGTTATTGGGAAGGCTGGGAAGTTCTGTCAGGAGCAGAGCAGCTGCTCAAATCATTGTGAGCTCCCAGTTTGTGGAGCACTTTGCCCCAAACACATTTGGTACAGGGAGCCCTTCAGCTGCCTTCCCCTCCTGAAGGGAATGCCTTCTCTGGGAATGGTGCTCTGGGTTTGGTGGAAGCTGCACCTCGTGCCTGTGGGCTGCTCTTTCCTCCTGCCCCCTTGGGGACAGATCCCATTTTCCACCAGGATTCCATTTCACAGGAAGATATGTTTGTCTGCATGTTCCCAGCAGGAGAACCATGATGGTGGGTGGTTTTGTAAGGGCAGGAAGGGAGCAAATCCCCTCCAGACACACCAAGACAGGGCTATTCCACCAGCCTGGGCTGTAATCTGTCGTCCTGGCAGCTTAATTAGCCAGGGCAACTGGTTAATAACATAATGCCCAGTGTGGCACCTGTGTGTGTCTCCATCCCTGGGCACAGTCCTGCCCTCCCTCACCTTTTGGGAGGAAAGGAAGGAGGGAGGCAGTGGTGGAGCCAAGAATGAGAGCCCTGGGATCACCACTCCCCTCCCTGTGCTTCTCCTGCCTTTAATAATCCCTCCCACGCCCCCATCCATGTTCAAGGTCCGTGCCTTGATGTCTCCTCAGAATTCCCACCCTCAGCCCCCAGTTATTTATGCATTTCCAGCCTGCAAGGCAAAAATGTGCAGCAGTAAATTAAACTGCTGGGAGAGACAAAAATGTATTATTCTTGGCTTGGTGATGGGGTAAAGTTTTGAGTTTATCCTTCGTGTTCCTCATTTAAACCGTGGTGATTAATCAGCAGTGAGCAATTTGTTTCCCCTCCTCTCTGTAGGACTAGCTCTGTGTAATGCTAAATCCTGCTCAATATTTGATATATTTAAAACCTGCACTTTCATTTTTTCATTAAAAGAGCCTCTCACCCGCATTTCTGAGATAACAACTTGGAATAAAGTAGCTCTTTGTGAATGCTGGGAGAGAGACGCTGTCTAGGTCTGATGTCTGAAATGTAACACATTAAAAAATAATCATCTTCCTACCTGTGCAAAATTCATCAGATTAAATAATGGCCCTAATACAATTTCCCTGGTGACCTTTATTGAGGAAAGAAGAAATTCTTCCTGAGAGACTAAAAATAACCACGACAAAGCAGAGTTTCTCTAAACTTTGGTGTTGTCGTTCTCTCTAAACTCTCTGAAACAAAGCTAAACCTCCCTCCAGCATTACAACATTTGGTTCTGCACCTTTCTCTAGAAGCTTCTCATCCCTGGAACCCCAAAAATATGCCCTGGATTTTTGTAGCATTCCCAGGAACACCTGCCCTGAGAACAGCCCCAGGCCTGCTCTCACATTCCACTTGGGTACCATTCTCACAATCTTCTGGGAGCAGAAACCATGATCTGGAGTGGTAAGCACTAAAAAAGGTTAATTTTGGCTTCGTTGCCCTAAAAGATGATGTTTCCTATTCTCTAAGCATTTCAACAGAGCTTTGAAGGCAAAGAGAAAGGTTTTCAACAGTTTTACTCAAGATTTTTTCCTTTCTCTTAGAAGAGCTACTGCAGAGACACTTTCCTTCCCCAAATCCACTTGGGAATACAACACAAATATCTTCCTTGCTGTTTCCTCCTCCAAGCCAAATATTGGCTAAACCCCACAGGTCTGTGCAAAGCACAGCATCTCCACAGGAATCCCAGTGCCAGAGGGCAGGGCTGGATGGGATATTGGGAAGGAATTGTTCCCTGGCAGAGTGGGCAGGCCCTGGCACAGGGTGCCCCTGGATCCCTGGCAGTGCCCAAGGCCAGGTTGGAACCACCTTTTGCAGGGTTGTTGCTTCTGCTGGCTGACTCCTGGGAGGATGAATTCAATTTTTTCCAGTAAAGAGCAACCATCCTTGCCAGAAAGATAAACAACATTCCAGCTGTCCTGGCTGGTGCCACCACAAAAGCCGTGTGTGAATTACCTGATTCTGCTCCTGTTGTTGCTACAGCTTGGATCCAGCTCCAGCTTTAGCCTGGGATCAGCTGGGCTCAGTGCAGACAGGAAAATCACTGACACTCCCTCCTTCCAAAAATAAGGAAAAAAGGCAAAACTCCTCAGTTCTCATCCAATGGGCTTCTGAGAGCCAGCTGCCTCCAAAATTCACCTGATAAACTGCACTGCTCTTTGGGCTTATCAAAGCTTGAGGTTTAAGAGTGCTTTGTAATAAATGCACATCTTCCTCAGACTGCAAACAATGGTAACTCAGCAACATGGAACCATGGAATGGCTTCCCTTGGAAGGGACCTAAAGTTCATCTCACCTCACCCCTGCCATGGGCAGGGACACTTTCCACTATCCAAACCCTGTCCAGCCTGGCCTTGGGCACTGCCAGGGATGCAGGGGCAGCCCCAGCTGCTCTGGGCACCCTGTGCCAGGGCCTGCCCACTCTGCCAGGGAACAATTCCTAATTCCCAATATCCCACCTAAATTTCCCTTCTGGAAGTGGGAAGCCATCCCCACTTTGTCACTCCACCCCTTGGAAAAGTCTCTCTCCATCTTTCTAGTTGGCTCCTTCAGGCCCTGCAAGGCCACAATTTGGTCACCCCAAAGCTTCTCCTGTCCAGGTGAGCAGCCCCAGCTGTGCCAGCCTTTCCTCCCAGCAGAGCTGCTCCATCCCTCTGCCCATGCTGGTGCCTCCCCTGGGCTCTCTGCAGCAGCTCCAGGTCCCTCCTGTGCTGGGCCCAGGGCTGGGGCAGCTCTGCAGGTGGGGTCTCACCTGAGCCCAGGGGCACAGGGGCAGAATCCCCCCCTGCCCTGCTGCCCACGCTGGGGCTCAGCCCAGGGCACGGGGGGGTTCTGGCTCCCAGCTCTCACCCCCAGCACCCCCAGGGCTGCTCCAGCTGCTCATCCCCAGCCTGGATCCATCCCAGGGCTTGCCCTGACCCAGGGGCAGTACCAGCATCTGGCCTTGTTAAAACTCTGAGATTCCCATGAGATTGACCACTTCTGGAGCTTGTCCAGGTCCCTCTGGATGGCCCTGTCCTTTAGGAGAGTTTTAAAGTCACCATTTCTGCAGCAGCATTTGAGGGGTGAGCAAGTGTGTGCAGGAAAACAAGGTGAGAACCATTTACCCCCAGCTGGAAATTATCCCTAATTTTAACCTTTCCAGTTACACCTGGTATTTACTGGAGTAAACTGCTGGAAAATGGAGAAGCCACTTCCCAGCCACTGAGAGCACCACACAGAAGGAACCTGGGGACAACCACCACCATGGCTGTCATGCACTGGAGATCCTGTAAATATCTAGCAGTATTCCCTTGGAATGTGTGACAGTTCCCAGGAAGCATTTCCATGGCCCAAACCAGTCCATTCCCACTGGGTGTTTGCCCAGCATTTGCTAAAAATCACTTTTTTTTTTTGGTTTTCCAATCCCTTTTCCATTTTGCTGACTGTTTTCCAGGTTCTGGAAGGATTCAGGCTGTGATGGGAGGATGCTGAGTGACTGTGCTGGGGCATTTCTGCCAGCAGACAGACACTTGTAACTCACCACGACCACACTGTCCTTCCCTCACTCCAAATCCTGGGTGCAGGAACTCCCCCCCATTAATATAAACACATTTAATATTAACATTTGATTTTCCAGCAGATCCCTGACAGATCTGTGGCTCTTTTTTTATAGTCTTAAGTAGTAAATACTTAAACGAGGGAGAAAATAGAAATAATTCCATTTTCCACCTTGCTTTCCTTTTCCCCTCCCAGTGGGAATTACGCTGTCCTACCACAACTCCAGAATTTCTCATTTGGATCTTCCCTGGTCTGAAACTGTACCAGATGCTGTGCTAAGCCACAAAATCCTGCTTGGAGGAGTGCAGGAATTAAATGAGTGGCAGGAGGGGTGATTATCACCTTGATCCACCAGCGAGTGCTTCTGCCACTCAGGGGAAGCTGCTCGTGCCTTGCCTCAGCCTGACAAATTTCGGTGCTTAAACAGCTGTAAATTACATCCCAAGGCACAGATCTGGAATTTTACTCCCTCTATCCAAAGCTGGGTTAATGTCTTGCTTCCCAAAGGGAAATAAAAGGGATTTTTTTTTTTTACTGGCTCAATCTGTGAGGTTCCTGCTGTTGGTTCTGGCTGCCAGCGCCTGCTCACAGCCTCAAATCCAGAGTTATTTGTGGCAGGGCATCCTCAAAAGGCAAAGTTTGGAATTCTGTATTAATTGACATGATGATACCCCCAGAAAATAAAAGGGGAAAAAAATATACCCCCCACCCCCCCCAAATCTTGTACACCTGAGAAAGATTTCCCCACAGTATTCCTATTTTTTAAAGTTTAGCTAAAATTGAGTTAATTTTAGATAACACAGCCCCCTCACTGCTGAAAAAAAGGTGGGAATTCTGATCTCTGCATTGTGGGAGAAGCTCTGAGCACCTGGACAGCACAAAGGAGCAGGTGGGGATGGAATTTCCCTTGGATAATAAGCAGGGATATCACTACTGACCACCAGTGTCCAGCCCCAGGATCCTTCCCAGAGCTCCAGATGCTGTCGTTGGTTTAGAAATAAAGAAACAACTTCTGTTTTCCCTCAGAAAATTGGGAGAAAATGAATATCAGGAACTGACAGACTTTGCAATAAAAGTGAGGCAGTGAAATAATAACAGTGTCTTAAACAGGATTAAAATATAACATTTTACTCATTATTTCAAAGAATAGATTTTTTTTTTTCTTTCTTCCATCAGTCTTATCTGTATGTCCAGCCTCCAGCTTAACTCCAAACAGCTGTTTTAGCGCCGGTCCCAAGTGCAAATATGCCAAGAAAAAGGAATTAGGGCAAAGAAACATCTGGTGGGTTTGTTTTCCCCACGTGTGAGAGGCTACAGTGCATTTCTCTTGCCTGAAAACAAGCACCATTGCTCAAAATATTTGGTCAGAAACCTCAGCTTGAGAAGGAGGTATTGGACAGAGAAGTCACATTGACACCACATGCAGACAGCTCCCAAAGACAAACATTCCCAGGGATCTGCTGGGGGAGAACCTGGGCAAAGGGAAACCCAACACAGCCACAGCAGCACAAAGTCTTTTTACTGCCAGAGAAGCTCCATCCTCACCCAGACCTGGTGGTGAGGCCTCAGCAGCTGAAAGGGAAGAGAATGGTGGTGCCAATCCTTTCCTTGCTAATTACACACGTTTATCCGGCTGGCTCTTCCAATCTTTCCAGAAGAATCCAGGTTGTTCTCACAATTGGTTTGATTTTACCCCAAAAAAGTTTGTACAACACAACAGGACACTTTTCTCAGGTGAACATGGTTCTGCTTTTTTTTCTTTTGCTGCTTCATACTGGAGAAAACCGCTTTTCTTTGTCTTTTTTGGGTGTTGGTGACACCAAACAGTGAAAATTCTCAGCTCCCTGCCCAAATTGTGACAACATATTCAAAACCTCGAGGTAAAACCAGAAATTGTAACCAGGTGCCTGAATTTATGTTGTGTATTTCACAGGTGCTAAAAGTTTTGGAAACAACTCTGTGTGTGTGTGTCCTGAGACCCTTTGCCCTTCCCAGATCTGTCTGTGCATGTTCACCTCATAAAATATTCCCTTTTTCTCCTCTTCCCTGTGGGATCCATTTTTCTTTTCAGCACATTTGTGTTCAGTTAGCAAAGTGGAATGGTGATGGCACTGCTTAACCCACCAGCCAGCTGGGCTTGGGAATGGATCCATCCTCTTCCCATTAACTCCTCTTTAGTGCCTCCCACTGTCACAGGCTCATGGATCATCCTGCTTTATTCCAGAGGAATACAGCCATAGGATGACAATTACTGATAGAGCACAAAAGCTGGAGCTAAAGACCATGGAAAGAAGCAAACAGAACTGATGTGGAAAGAGATGAAAAGATGAAAAATTGACCGGAGAAGAAAATTGGAATGAGCTAATTTACAAAAGAAAATGAACAAACCATGGCCAGGTAGCTCTGAATAAGATTAATTGCTACACATTGCCTTCCTCTTTTGCAATTTTTATCTTATTTCAGCTTCTCTTGCACTTTTCTAAGTGGCAGTGCTGTAATCTCAGGAACTTTGATTCCATAACTTTGCCAGCTGGGCGTTGTTTGCATAAATTGCTCTGACTTTGGAACTGGGACTCAAATTCCAGCAGCAGCCGAGGATTTGCTCCATTGACTTGGATGGGTTTATTTTTAATTTATTACTCTGAGGTCAGAAGGCAGAGCTCTGGATATCAATCTTGAACATAAATAGACAATTCCCAAATCTAGACAGTAGAGCCACAAGTACCATACAGAAAAACAAAGCCAGGCAGGTGTAGAACTGTCTGGAGGGTTAAACCAATGGGGGCTGTGCATTTATTAGTAGTTTACTGTTTATTAAACAAGAACTCCAGATCCAAAAAGAACTCATTAATTGAAACCAAGTAGTGTTTAGTGAAATGGGAGCCTGTCAAAACTGGGGGGGACAATGGATCGGTCCAAATGTGAGTGCAAATTTTGTCTGGGAATTTTAAAGCGTGCCGTTTGTCATGGACAACGGATGTGCACCATACAAACTCCGTACGTCTGCCCCTGGGTGACAATAAAAAGCGCAGTTTATTATAAACCGAAGTAAAAACCAAAATTAAAAAAAAAATATCAACTAAAATCACAGTTTTGTCATTGGTATGTGGAGGTTGTTCCAAGGGCCCATCCAGAGCTCCTCCTCGTCGGACTGTGTGTGTTCACTGTGCGACTCCAAGGGCTCCTTGACTTCCTCATGGTCAACAACCGATTCCTGCTCATCTGTGCTTTTCAGTTTGGCCGCCCCGGCCTTTGTCACTACATTTTCAGCCCCTATAGTAGAGGAAAAGGACACACTGCACGGCCTGGAGTTCATTTTGTCACCGGGGGACGGTCCCTTGGACAACGTGTTCAGCGGGACGCTCTCCTCGTGCGTCACCGCCAGCTTGTCCAGTTTCTTGAACTGCTTCCCCAGCCTCACTGGGGAGGTGACTTTTAAATTGTTGCCCAGGCAGGCGCGGCGGGTGCGCACCACGGAGCCGTTCTGGGCCACGTAGACGTTGCTGCTGCCATTGGCTTGGAAGCCGGGGTTGCTCAGCCGGTTCCTCTGGCTGGAGTCGGGAGCGCTCTCCTCGCCCGTGGAGCTGGTCTCGTACTCCGGGTCCACCACCAACTTGATCCTCTTCTTCTTGGCCCACTGTTGGACAACAAAAAGAAATGTCAGGGCAACCCAGCAGTTCATTTCCCTGCCCTTTCTGTTTGTTTATTAATAACTCTCATCAGTTTCTATTAATTTTGCACCTTTCCCCTTGGGATGTGCACAGAAATGGGAGGGCCCTGAGGAGGAAGCTGCTGCATGAGAGATACCTTTAAGAAAATACTCCAAGGTGTAAATTCTAGGAAGGCCTTGGAAGTTTTCTTCCCTTGCATTGTGAATTCTGTACACTGGCCAGCTCTGCTTTGTGTGCATCACACATCCAGCAGAGAAAATCCCAGGACATACACCAGGGAAAATCTCAGGCACGGTGCTGGCAAAACTGGCTGCTTACAAAAAAGAGCAGCTCCATGTAAGGCTTTGTGACTGTTCCAGACAGGTGGGATCAGTGGAAATGCTCAGGAAGATGGTGGAGAGACCAGGCTTTAGGCTTATATAACTTAAATATTTCTTCAAAGAATTAATGCAAACAATTGCCACGCTGCTGTGACTCTGTAGTAGCAGTGATTGCTCTATGGTGAGCACACAACCCTCACTAGTTATTATAATTTATAACTGATCTTTTAAAAATAAATGCCTCCTTGCACCACACTGAAAAGAGCTATTGCCCTTCTTGAATGAATAATTCAAGCACTAAGATGCCATCACAGTTAACCCCCAGTGCAAAACACACACAGGAAGATGAGAAAAGCCAGTTTTTAGAGAAAAAATCATGCAAGGTACAAATAGGTGATTACTCTTCAGCTTTTGAGAAGTTACACTTGCTAAAAATTACTTAGATGCCTATTTTATTGTTCCTGGAAAAGGCAGACAATGTTCTTCACATGGATATATTCCAGTGGACCTATTCCTGCTTAGTTTAAGTGGGATTTACATGAAAACATTGTGTGCAGCTACAATGTTGTGTTGTGTGGGGACACAAAAGTGCGGGTAAGTGACCATGGATCGAGTTTAAAGAGATGCAAATAAAATAAAATAAAATAAAATAAAATAAAATAAAATAAAATAAAATAAAAATAAAACCACTGTACTGTGATAGGCAGGAAAGGCAAAATTTGGGAAATATAATAAATTTCCTTTCCTTTGATCCTCCTGCCTCAGCATTCCTGGCTTGCGCATCACTGGTGTTTGCAACCTGAATCCTGTGATGCAGAAACGGCCCAATGCCAGCTCTCCCAGTTATCCCCTGCAGTTTTGGGAATGTTATTTTGTTGCAATTCTACTTGTCCTCCCTGCAAACAGAGGTGACCTAGACAGCAGAGAACTCACCTGAAGATTAGCAAAAGTATTAACACAATATTAACGTATAGGATGAAAACATGGATGATTTTTAGATCTTTACATCCTCCTCCTCATCATTTGCATTCTTCCCTAAATCCCAAGTTTCATTACTCCATGAAAACAAAACTTTCTGTGTTTATGACTGACTATATCTGTAGTGTAGCGTGTGTATATATATGTATGTATATTTTTTATATATATATCCACAGGGCTGGAATTAGTTTGGTTTTCCACAGTTCTCTCCCAAGGACAGTGAAATGCTGGATCAATACATTTTGCCCTTTCCTTTTGGCTGTCTTCAGCCTGCCAGCATTGCTTAGGAAAGACCACACAGAAGGCACAGCAAACAAAGCCACTCCTCACTGCAAACCATCACCTACTGTCACTCCTCTTTAAAAGGAGGTGGAATCACCCGTGGCCTCCGACTCCGTAACTCCAGTACCCAGGGCCTCATCTGACTGGGACTGGCCGCTTTCCTGGGACACCTTTTTCCTTGTTTTCATTCCTTTCCTGTTGGTGTCGGAGCTCTGAGTCTCAGTCTCAGGGGACGTGGCAGTTTTCCCGGACGTGGCCCTACCTGAGCTTTTTGTCCCTGTGGTACCTTTGGAAGTCGCACTGATTTCACTGTCTAGGCAAGAAGATTCATTCTTACTGGCAGTGTCCTCCCTGTCACTGTCCTCTGGATCAGCCTCTTCTTCACTTTCCTCCTCGCTGTCCTCACCAGGAGCAGCTGATTGTCCTCCCTTGCCCCCTCCAGCAGCAGCAGCAGCTTTTGCAGTGGCAGTTTTAGAAACCGCCTTGCTTGAGCTACCTGCTGTCTCCTCTGCCTCTTCCTCTTCTTCTGACACCTCTTCTATGGTGTCCTCTATTTCCACACTGGCAGAGGAGGTTTTGCTCTTGTAGCTGGATCCCGAGGTTTTCTTGTAGCTCGTGTCCCTGTCGCTACCTGAGGCAGTGGAGCTCACGGATTTCTGGCTGGAGCGTTTGCCACGGGAGCTGCCTGCCCTGCTTTTCACACTGGACATTTCTGTGCTTCTCCTGCTGCTGGACTCGCTGGCCCCTGACCTGCTGTAGGAGCTCTGTGTGGATGAGCTCTTGGACAGGCTGCCATCCTCATCGCTCTCAGACTCTTCCTCATCATCATCCTCTTCCGACGAGTCCTCCTCCTCGCTGCCGGAGCTGGATTCAGAGTCCTCATCAGAATCCCCTACATCCTCAGTTTCCTCATCTGAGTCCACAGTGCTTTCCGTGGCCTCGTCCTGATCCAGGGTTATTTTCAAGTAGTCTTTGTCTTCTGACTCAGAGCTGCTGCTCTTCTCAGACTCATCCGAGGTGCGCCTCCTCCTCCTCTTCCTCCTCCTCTCATGGTCACTGTCCTCCTGCTCGCTCTCTGCCGTGATGCTGATTGAAACTCCCGACTTGGCTTCATCCCTTTCAGACCCTTCCTCTCCACGTGCCAAATCCTTGCCAAGGCCCTCCTGGAATTTCTTGGAGGTGCTGATGCGCTTCAACACGTGGTTTAGTTTTCTCATGGAGGGCCTGGCATCCGTGGATTTCTGGAAGTAGCTTCCCCTGATCATCATGGGTTTGTCCCCGTCTGCTTGGCGAGCTGACAGCAGCTTGGCATAGCTGGAATCTTTCCTACCTTTCACTTTCTGCAGGATCATTGGGAATATCTTTGCTTTCTTCCACCGGGAATGGGCAGACTCAGCTCTTCCTGGTTTGTGGGCACTGACTGTCACACGACTTATATGCATCACTCCCTTTAGCCTCCTTTTTCCCTGGCTGCTCCTAAATCCTCTTCCAGGACCACGGCTGAGGTCCATCCCAACACCTACAGGTCTCCCTTCCATTTGAGGCCCTGCTGCCTGGCTTATACCTCTGCTGGGAGGGCCTCTGACTGGACTCATGCCCTGAAAATTATGAAAATTAATTGATTACCACTTGAAAGAGAGTTATTGTGAAAACCTGTACCTTAAAACAGGGTAGGAGAAGGTGCAACATTTATTTCCCAGCATCAAAATGAACTTACCTGTTTTAGAACAGTTTTCTTACCAAAGTTATGGGAAATGTTTGGGAATTTTGGAGTTTCAGAAAGTTCTAGAATAGGCTGGAAATGCACAACTACTCTGCAATTCGGAAAACACTGAAATGTTCTGTCTTCTCATTTAATAATGGATTAAGATCTGGCACTTATGACAATTGGACTTTTTTCTCAAATTGACTTTCTTCTGATTGCCGCCGACATTTAAATTTTTTTTTTAGATTTTATTGTGAACTATATGACAAATGAGTTTAGGTACTGCTTTTCTCAGTGCAAAGTCATCATTTATAGGAAGAATATTAGTAATGGACTTTTAGAGTCCAGGGGTGCTTTTAGTTGGAAAGGACCTTGAAGCCTATCCAGTGGCATCCCCTGCCATGGACAGGGACACTTTCCAATATCCCAGGTTCCTCCAAGCCCCATCCAACCTGGCCTGGGACACTCCAGGGATCCAGGGGCAGCCCCAGCTGCTCTGGGCACCCTGTGCCAGGGCCTGCCCACCCTGCCAGGGAACAATTCCTAATTCCCAATATCCAAGCTAAATTTTCCCTTTTTCAGTCTTTAGCCATTCTTCTTGTCCTATCACCTCAGTTCCTGCTGAACAGTCCTCCTCCTGCTTCCTTGTCGGCCCCTACAAATACTGGAATGTTTCTTTATTTGGTAATGATATATAAAATGGAATTATCTAAGTGGATTTTTTTTAGAACTAAAACCAGATGTGGATACTAACAGAAACTCAGCAATTATTTTTTGTGCCTGGAAAACAAAAGGAATTTAATGCTGACAAACTTTACGGGGCCAACAACGCATAATGCTGATCTATACAAAACCCAATTCGAATCAATTCCAGCGTACAACTGATGAGCTTTGGTGGCCCTTCAAGCTCTTAAAGAGACAGAATGATCCCTCCAGAGCTGGTTCCTTACCTCCTCAGCTGCTGGCCCGTGGGGACTGTAGTAGTAGCCACCGTCGCCCTCCACCACCACCTCGCCGTACTCGTCGTACATTCCCGACGGGGACAGCAGGCGCCGGCGGCTCCCGTACTGCGGCAGCTCGTACCTGCCAGGGACACCACAGCTCCTCAGGACAGCCCCAAATGTGCTCACACCTCTCACCACACTGCCAGCACTGCACTTGTTCACATCCAGAGTGATAGGAACAGCTTTCCTCGTTTTACTCCCTCCTTTTCTTCCTTAGTGGCAACCAAACCCCAGATATCCTTCTGCTCCAACAGGCACAAGCCCCTCAGGGTAACCTGAATTTTGGGGTCTGCTGGATCAGTCAAAACCTCTCTAAGGACATCAAGCTTCCTTCAATCCACCTGATTTTTTGGGGGATCTTTCTTAATTATCATGGAATGAAAGAGTAGCTTCCATGGGATCGGTTCTGGGGAACGCCAGCAGTAATTCCTGAAGAGCTGCAGTCCAATGGGATTTATCAGAACAAGGCAGGATGGGGTTTCTTGAGGGAAATTTAAATGCCACAAGGCAGGATGGGATTTTTTGAGGGAAATTTAAAAGGCTACAAAGCAGGATGGAGTTTCTTGAAGGAAATTTAAAAGGCCACTAGGAAGGATGGTTTTTTTAGAGGGAAATTTAAAAGGCCAGCAACAGGCTGGAAAGTGGGAGAAGAAAGGATTAATCCCTGAACACAGGAGGGGAGAAGGTGATGGAAATTAATCTCCCAGGAGCAGAAATACACATACTAAGGGTATAAACCCAGCATGAGGGACAGGATGTGCACTCTGTAAGTGGAATAATGACATCCCTGAAGAAGCAGGGAGTTATCACACACCCCCTTAACCTCTGAAAAGAGTTTTGTTGTTCGTCCACGCCTTTGTGGACACAAAGATTAAAGTAATCCCTAGGTGAAGGGAAGTCCCATGATTAACTGCTGGAATAATAAACATCACCAGCCTGGAAAAGCTGCACTTTCAGAAATAAGGAGGAAAAATGGAACTATACCCGTGCTCATAACTGTAGTAATCCTGGCCATAGTATTCCTGCCCTGGATCAATTCCAGACTCCATACTCAACTCCTGGAAAAGAGAAACACTGATTGAATGCAAACAGTGTGAAAAAGGCCCAAATGTAATTACTGATTTTATTATTCTTTATTATGTAATTACTTCTTCTGACTGCAGAAATGATCCCCATCCTGTAGCACAAAAATACCAACGTCTCACATTTGCTCTTACTGCTTATTCTGGAAACAATTTTGGGCCTAAAAGATTGGAAATGGAAAGATTTGCAATTGCACTGCACAGCAAGGTGCTAAAGCTTCCAGCACCAACTGCTCAGCTCAGCTCCAGCTGCAGTAATCCATCAGCAGCTGACTGACACCAGCAAAAAATCAGCAGTTGGAGAGCAATGGAATGATTCTGAAACTGTGGGATGAAGCCAGTGGGAGCTACTGAAAGATGCTCATGGGGAAAATCACAGATCCCAGAGTGGTTTGGAAGAGACCTTAAAGCCCATCCATTCCCACCTTCCACTATCTCAGGCTGCTCCAAGCCCCACCCATCCTGGCCTTGGAAGAACCAAAGTGCAGTAAATTTAAGGTATTTAATTAAAATAACATAACTGGGCTCACAATGCCAGAACTTTGCTTTTCTAAGAGCCAGGGGGAAAAACTACCTGAGACAGACAAGTTCTTATTATAAAATGATGTAAAAACCGTTTCAAAGCTTACAGAACAATTAAGAAATGAAAAATGGTTGTACCTCTGGTCTGAGAAGAGAAGGTCTCAGCAACTGCTGTTGCTACAAAAGAAAATGAGAAAGTGGTTAATTAGGCAGCAACAATTAAAGGGCAGGTGATGGGTGTCTAAGCTTAGTAATAAATGCTGAAACCATAGGTCCTTTGGAACTTTTTTATGGCAGGGAGCTGGAGATTTCCATCCCCTGTGAGAACACAGAGCTCCTGATGCAGTAAAATCCTTGCACAGTACACCATTTATTTTGCCTAAATACAAAATCAACTTCCCAGTTTTTGTGGTGATTACCTGACATATTTAACTCAAAAACTTCTATCAGAGGACAAGAGAACGAAGTTCTGTATTTAAATAAAGAGACAAACCAGCTGTGCAAAGAGAGAAAAAAAATCAGCAAATATCAATCTTTATGATAGAAATGTATTTTGGAGAACTTTCCACTGATTAAATGAGATTGTACTGAAGGAAACTCTTCTCCCTGCTGTTCATTTCTGGAGAAAATGGTACTGCAGGAGCAGCAGACCTCACAGAGCTACAGTGAGGTCTGTGGAGCCCCATTCCTGCTGGGCAGGTGACTGGGTGTGACACTGGAAAACACACCAGGCATGGAGGGAATTCCCTGGGAAGCTCCTTCTGGCAGCTCCTTAAGCAGCAATCCCTGAGCCTGGAGGTCACATTCCTGCCACAGTGGATCTCAGCCCCCAGGGGATCTACGGCTCATAAACTCCTTGAAGCACTTTCAATTTCTGGTCTCTAAAGCACTCAGTACTCGGGAGTTCCACATACACAATCCCAGACTGGTTTGGGTTGGGAGGGAATTTTTAATTCAGCTAATCCCATCCCCTGCCATGGGCAGGGACAACTTCCACTGTCCCAGGCTGCTCCAAGCCCCAGAGTCCAGCCTGGCCTTGGGCACTGCCAGGGATGCAGGGGCAGCCCCAGCTGCTCTGGGCACCCTGTGCCAGGGCCTGCCCACCCTGCCAGGGAACAATTCCTAATTCCCAATATCCCATCCAGCCCTGCCCTCTGGCAGTCTGAACCCATTCTCCCTTGTCCTGTCACTCCAGTTGCTGTTGCAGGGTCCCTCTCCAGCTGCCCTGTGTCCCCTTCAGGCCCTGGAAGGAGCTGTGATGTCTCCACACACCCTTCCCTTCTCCAGGCTGAGCATTCCCAGCTCTCCCAGCCTGGATCCACAGGGAAGATGCTCCAGAGCCCTCAGCAACTCCATGGCCTCCTCTGGACCTGCTCCAACAATTCCACATCCTTCTTATTTTTGGAGAACAGTGCACAGAATTCCAGGTGGGGTCTCACAAGAGCAGAGTAGAGGGGACACTCCCCCACTCCCCTGCTGCCCACACTCTTGGGCTGTATGGGAAAAGCACATAGGTATAATCAATATTGGAAAGGTAAGTGGGCTCTGGCCTTACCTCTTGCTGTGCATATCCTCGCCTAGAAGTCAGAAAAAGACAAGAAATAAATTAGTATAATGCTGTGAGCCTGCACAAAGATGCCCATTACCATTCTCACTGGAGAGGGGTGAAAGAGAATGTAATTAGAAATAGAATTAGCATGGAAAGAAATACATATCTCTAATACCAAATATGTTTTTCTTTGGGTTTGCTCTGGACACAGGGATTGTTGCATGAGAAAGGTTGGAGATACTTTGGGATCTTTTCCTGCTTTAGACTGTGAATGGATGAGGAGAAATCCCCAATCCCCAAGAGCCAGAGCATCCAGAGAGACTCAGCACAGGGAAAGGGGGATTGGGAGAGGCCCTGCCCCATCCCCTCCTGCTGTGCCACCATCCACAGAGGGACCCTGTTCCCTCACACGTCTGCTCAAGCAGTGAAACAACTTCTCCTACACCAGGACTTTCTGTATCCATCAGGAATTACCCTGGAGCTTGGATTACTAATTTCTTGTACCAACATTATCATTCCAATTACACCTTTCTTAACATTTACCCAGTGTGGGGGAGGTAGATCCCGTTTTTTCTTCTATCTGCTGTTATTTTGTCACAGACTTTGTGCTTCTGATCTTATGGGGAATTCATTGTTGGTTTAATTAATTTTCTTGGAGCCATTCCTGGGCATGACCACTGCATTTATGTCTGTCAAGTTCTCTATTCTCATGTTTTGTGCCTGAAAATTGAAATGGTTTTGGCAAAAGTAGAGAACAAAAATTTAGGCCTTGGAATTTTTCTTAAGGATAAGTCTGGATTATTTTTATTATGGTTTTTAAGAAGGAAAGGGTAAATGCTCAAAATTATGTTAGGCTTAATCTAGGACACAGCCAGCAGTCATGGGGAAGTCTTTAATTACACTAAATAAATAATAAAGACCAGAGAAATCCTTTTAATTCTTTAATATCCCCATCTCTAAATCTTCCTATTAATATTCAGCACATGGAATTGATTATCAGCATTGAATTAATGCTGTCGCCTATATAATATAAACCTCATGGCCAGCTGAAATGAAGATTTATCATCCAAAGATGATCTGTGACTCTTCAAAGCCCACTTGAGGGGTGCTGGATTTAGTTTCCATATCGCCTACAACAATCTTCAGATAAAGGAGGTCTGAGGAGAAGGAAGTCTATTACTCTTAATTGCACTATATTGCAGATTTAAGGCATAATATGACTAATTCTAATTAAATTTGGAATTCAACTTTCATAAAAATAGCACCATGCTGAGTTTTGCTGATATTTCTCAAATAGTTTTGTGTGGCCATGATTAGAAGGAACAAAAAGCCCCTAAAAGACGTAAAATACCCATTCATTCACTACAGCACAAGGATCTATTCTGGCACAAAGACAAAGGTCAGGACAACATCATTTGTTTCCAGGAAGGAATGAAAGCTCTGCACAGAGGGAGGGGTTGCTTCTGGGAAATGCTCTCAGCCAGACTTCACTGCAGTCTGAGAATATTCTGTGTGGAAAGAGAAGCAAGGCCACGGAGCCTGTGAGGATGTGGGGTAACAGGACAGCCAGAACACAGAGCTGCTACTTAAGGGGAGAGACAAAGCCAGAATCAACTCATGTGGACAGGATGTGCCAACCTTTCCCTGCTAAAAGAGGTTAGAGGAACTGGGATTTGCCTAAAGCAGCATTTCCCCAATTCCTGGCACCCCAGCAGGCATTTGCTCTTCCATAACTTAAATCTCTTTTCATATCAAAAGCAAAATAATCACAAATCCCAAATACTGCAGATACTCCTCAGAGAGAACAACTACTTATCCGTTTGCCCTGGCTCCTAAAATGAAGATTTTCCTGCCGTTCAGAGCTGGAACTGAGGACAAGTTGGGAAGGAGGATGAGTAGTGATAACACCGTGCTGGGTTCAATTCCAGCTCTCCACTGATGCCATCTCTGCTCCTGCTCAGGACTTGGCCCCATCAAGGTGATGATGAAAAGATGAGAGATACAGCCAGGGTCACAGAGGACCCCAACTGACTGAATCAGACAACCTGGGAGGGCTAAATTATATATAAATATAAATTATTACAGATGTTCAACTTGCTACCAACTCCTACACTGGATCTAATCCTTTGTAGCACTGCAGAATTGCAGCACCATGGAATTGTGGAATGGTTTGGGTTGGAAAGGACCTTTATGCTCATCCTCTTCCACCTCCACCCACTTTCCACTATCCCAGGCTGCTCCAAGCCCCATCCCTTGGACACTTCCAGGGATCCAGGGGCAGCTCCAGTTTCTCTGGGCACCCTGTGCCAGGGCCTGCCCACCCTGCCAGGGAACAATTCCTTCCCAATATCCCACCTAAATCTCTCCTCTTTTTGTCTAAAACAATCTCCTCTGTACTACCCAGACATCTTAATGGACAGAATCTCCCTGGTACAGCTTCTTTCCCAGTCTAACAGAGTAATTTTTTAAACAAAGGCTGTGAAAAAAAAGCCAGCAGGAGAACAAAGGTTGCATTATATCCAGACAAAATGAATCCAGCTTTGTAAAGTTTTCAACTTCATAAAGATTTTCAGAATGAGAAAATAAATGTTCCTCATCAGTGAGGAGCTGATTGCCAGGACCCCCTCCCAGACTGTTCTGAAATGATGAAATCAAATATTCAAAGTGGAACTTCAGTGTGATGTCCTCTCTTTCTGCTTAAGGAACATCCCAATTAATTGTAGCCAAATTCAACCACTGGAGTTTATTCTGTGAATGACTGCACACCTCCACTTTTGCTATGTGACCTTACATACCACAAAATCAGGTCCTATTTGTGTCATATTTCACTGGGGATGTACAGATCTGCACAACAGCAGCTGTTTACAAGCTCTAACATAGGACTTGGGTACTTAAATTTAAATTTCTGTCTTTGGGGTTGATCCAGTCTGAACATGAACAGCCCAATAATTTTTCATGCCCTCTTCCCACTGTCCCCTCACCAGGAGCATGGCCAGGACACAGAGGGGAATATTTAAGCCATATTCCCATTCTGGCTCTTCAATCCTAAACATTTTCTACCTAATAGATGCTGAGCTTTGGGGATATGATTAAAACATTGCAGTCGTGCCACCTTTGAAAAACTGAGCATCAAAAATACGCACATCTCATAAATGACACAGATTCTGTTACAGCAAAAATAGGACAAGTGGATAATCCCTCCCCTCACACAGTTAGCTACTCCAACACCACCTTGATCCTACAACCTATCCCAACAAGGGTTTTAGATAAAGGAAAATTCTAATGGATCAGCAGAACTTGTGGGATGGAGTTCATGGAGTTTGGTACTGGGATAAACAAAGAGAAACTACCTTGAGCAGCTTTTGACTGAAGCATCCACACATGTCCTAACTGCAGACTTCAAAAACAAACAAACAAAAAACAACCCCAAAAAAAACAAACAGGAGAAAAGAGAAAAAGCCAAGCACCATGAAAATGTTGAGTCTGATAAACAGTCTGATAAAGAATTAATTACCTTTTTGCTCATTACAACGTTGATACTGAACAGGAGTTTTAGTTTTGCTTCATTTGGTAATACCTGCCTTTCCCAAGATGGTTTTTTCAAGTTGTCATATTAAACTTTTTAGATTTTGGCAAAGGACTGAAAGGAAACTTGCAAGCTGAACCAAACATTTAAATGCCCAAACTGCTTTTACTTACCATATTTTCAAAGGACAAGCTAATTTACTTTATATATACATTTCTAATTGACATATTTATGTAAATGTAAAGATCTGATTTAGACCACTGTGAGCAAAAAAGCTGGTAAGTAAATCCACAGTATGTGGATTTTTACAAGTACTTGGAAACCCTTCACCTGGTGACACAAATCAAAGTGACTTTATTACAATTTAAGTGAGATGTTTCAGCTTGTGACAGAGCAGCATGG
Organism: Camarhynchus parvulus; assembly: GCF_901933205.1. Lineage (NCBI taxonomy): Eukaryota > Metazoa > Chordata > Aves > Passeriformes > Thraupidae > Camarhynchus > Camarhynchus parvulus. The sequence goes on from NC_044576.1 coordinate 4,362,427, forward strand.
AAATTAAAGAGAGACAGCAACAACATGCACATGCAAAATCATAAAAAACAAACAACAAATGCTTTGTACATGAAAGGAATTTAGAAAATATAAACTTTTCACATGCAATTACAATATAAAAAAATGCAATGGAAGGCAGAAGATGGAGAACAGGAGTGGAGACACAGCTGTATTTGCTGAGACACCAAGAGCAAACCCTTCTTCTGACTGCAGACTGGAACTGAGCTGCCAGAAAATGTCAGCAGAGCAGAGCCCATGGAGCAGGGAGATGCAGTATGGAATTATGGAATGCCTGGGTTGGAAGGCACCTTAAAGCTCATCCCATGGGCAGGGCCACCATCCCAGGCTGCTCAAGGCCCATCCAATAACCCAGCTCACCAAAGCTGAGCCTGCTACTCCCAGGCCTTCCTTGCTTTGATGCCCAGTATGTGGCAGAAGATTCCTTCCAGGTGGGGAAAAATTCCTTCCTTTTTATGGGCAAAGCAAGAGATTCCAATCACAGCTGCAGGAAAATCTGACTGATGTTACCTACAGTGAAGGCTGCTTAAAGAAGTATGGAGCCTGCTGCCATCTATGCCACATCCTTGGGTAAAAGTGGACAGTTTCCCCCAAGAATTTCCAGGAAACAGACTAAGAACCAGCAAGATGCAGTTCTGAGAAAACAACTTGGAGAACTGTATTTTACATCACAAATTTCCGAGCGAATGGGAAGGACGGCGTCTCTCCATTTGGGATCGGGAGCGGGTAAAGTTGTGTACAGCAGAGAAAAGGGGGAAAGTCAGGACTTCTGGAGAGTCTGAGGCAGATACTGTGTGCTGCATTAGAGTCCTCCCACTCGAAAAAATAGCAGGAAACATCCACCTGTGAGCATTACAGAGCTGTCGACTGGGAGGGGAAGCGTTTCTCCAGCTCCTCCACAACACAGCTCAAGTTCCCATTCTGCTGGTTGTGCTCGGCTGTGGCTTCTGGAGTCGGGAGCTCCGGGGTCGGGGCTGGCTTGAGCTTGGAGACGTGCTTGGGCAGCAGGTGGTTCTTGTCTATTTGGCTGTACATGTTGGCCACCGACTTCTCGATGGCGGCCAAATTCTGAATGTTTTTAAGAATTCCTTTGAGCTCCCTGCGTGGAGGAGGCTCTGGCACTGCGGCCGGGGCGGGGACAGCTGGCTGTTTGGCAGGGGATTTGGAATGCTTGGCAGGGGACAGGAGCTGTGTGCTAAGAGGAGATGGAGAGGAAGAAGAGGAAGAAGAAGAAGGAAGAGATACTGTGGGTGGAGGCGGAGGATGTGGTGGCAACATAGGAGGGGATGGAGGTGGTGGTGGCAGTGGAGGTGGCAGCTGTGGAGGAGGGGGTGGGGGCATTTTAGGTGGATCTGGAATGCTTTCTACATTTTCTTTGGTCTGAGGAGCTAGAAAACTTTGGCAAAGTGGTTTCTTTGTCCTAGAAGACGGAGGAGTTGGTTTGCGAGTCGGTGGAGGAGAATGCTCCTGAGGGTCGTCGTGGTGAGTGACGATTACAGCGGGGACCACGGCGGCCTCTGCTTCAACTCCTTCAGCACCAGGCGTTGGAGAGGACAGAGGGGAGGAGCGAAGGCGGGGAGAAGCCACCACGCTTTTGGGAGACTGCTCTGGCACGCTCTCTCCCTCCTGGATGCTGGCGCTGTGCGTGGGCGACCGCGCGGATTTCACCTCGGGAGACCTCACTTGCTTCATCTCCTGCAGTGCTTCAAACTGCCTCGCCTTCTCCTTCACAGTCAGCTTGGGGCCACTGATCTTTTGGAAGAGTGGACTGCTGACATCGTCACTGCTATCGGGGTTTTCAGCTCCTTCCTCCTTGCCCGTGAGTCTCTGCTGGTGCCATTGGATGGGGTCCATGATAACCGGCCTACCCAGCGACCCTGACATGTGTCTCCTGGTCAGGTGAGTGGGCACTGTCCACGCCCGGTGGCTGCCCCCAAAAGAGGCCTCTCTCCAGGCCAGTCTTGAAGGAGAAAGGGTATCTAAAGTATCGTTCCTTTTCCGTAGGAACCCGGAGGCAGCGGGGCTTTGAGGGAAACCTTCCACGTACAACGGGTTTCGGGTCGTTAGCAGGTTCTCATCGGACAAAAAAGTGATGTTACTCGAGGATTTGGGGAGGTTATTGTTCAGGGATCCATTGATATTGGATTGCTTGTGCGCCTCTATAGCACGGGAAGCAAAGCTGCTTATAACTCTCTGTCGGTCTCCTTCTTCTAAGACTGACTTTTTTCCCCTGCTTTGTTGGAAATGGTAGAGAAGAAAAAGACTTGAAAGAAAAGAAGATAACCACATGTGAGGAAACATGCATGGACATAGGTACTTATGAGAGAGAGAAAAAAAGAATTTATGACATGAATCAGAGCCATTAAATCACTTCTAGCAAACTACAACCCAACAGCAGGAGCACATCTACTACTGGCAAGACATTTACTTTTGCATCTTCTTTAAGGGGGAAGGAAGAAAAATTAAAACAAGCTGCTGCTTGCTTTAATTTGAAGCTGCATAGCTACTTGCTGAGTTCAAAAATAAATTCACTTCTTGTTAAAAAAACCTCTTAGATTTCAAAATTATCAGTTAATACTGTGGCCTATCCACCTTGAAACACTAAGCATCATAGAAGTATCAATATGCGAATGAATTTCATCTCTTCATCATGTTGAACCCAAAGGAAAGCCCCTGTGGTTGGGTGACATCGAATTTCTACAGCAAAAGTGGGAGGTCTCACCACTTTCTGGACTGCATCTATCACCTCCCAGTCCCTCATTAACTTCCTCCCTCAAATATTTTAATACCACAACCTTCTGAGCAGATTTGAAAATAAACAGTATTTTAAAAGGAACAGCCCCAAATTGCCTGCTAAAAAAGTGTCCTTTGATGCCTGTTTTAAATAATGTTCACCACAGGCTGAAATGAGATTTATTTTTCACTCATACTGTGAGAAATTTAAGATTTGGGCCTGTGTGAGGCAGAGCTAAAGTACAACATGTGTAGCAATCTTATCTACCTGCACAACTTAAAAATAATTTAAGATTAGTTTTAGTGGCTTAGAGATGTCCAGTATTTTCACACAAGTTCTGAATTAAAAATTCTAAGCCTTGTCTCTACCAAAATTTGAATTTTGGTAAAGGATTAGGAGAAAAAAATGGAGTTTTCCATGATTCTGTGAATGCTGGAAGATGAAGTTTTTTGGATCTCTTGGTCCCATTGTTCTGTGGGTTTTGGTGCTGTTGTTTCATATCTCAGAAAACATAACCAAATCCAAATTAATAAGAAATTAATCTCTGGTGGTTAAATAGTCCCAAGCAAAATTAGAAGGGAAACTTAAATACCTAGAAGGAATTGATTAAGAGATCTTCTTCTTCCTCTAAGTTATTTAAGATGGAAAAGTCCCCTGAGGGTCGTATTTAATAACAAAACACTTTTGTTTCTTAACTTTTGTTTCCTGTTTTGACCAGGGGACCACCCAGGCAGGGAACACTCAGCTTCCCAATGCTCCAGGGAGCCAGGAGGACTGGAATTCCTACACAGACCCCAGGGATCATTCTCCCTGGGATCATTCTCTCATTTTTGTTTTGCAAAAAACACCCAGCAAAGTACCACAAAGTGAATAAACTCTCCCCAAGCACTGCAGTTTGCCAGAGCTGAGTGTGCCTAAGGCTTCCTCTGGGCTGAATGAATAAAAATAATTAACTTCACACTAATCAGAGAATCCCAGAAGGGTTTGGATTGGAAGGGACCCTAAAGATGACCTAACTCCAACCCCCTGCCATGGGCAGGGACACCTTCCACTGTCCCAGGCTGCTCCAGCCTGGCCTTGGGCACTGCCAGGGATGCAGGGGCAGCCCCAGCTGCTCTGGGCACCCTGTGCCAGGGCCTGCCCACCCTGCCAGGGAACAATTCCTAATTCCCAATATCCCATCCAGCCCTGCCCTCTGGCACTGGGAACCCATTCCCCCTTGTCATGACAACCCATCCTTTGTCCCAAGTCTCTCTCCATGTTTCCTGTAGCTCCTTCAAGCCCTGCAAGGCCACAATTTGGTCACCCCAAAGCTTCTCCTGTCCAGGTGAGCAGCCCCAGCTGTGCCAGCCTTTCCTCCCAGCAGAGCTGCTCCATCCCTCTGCCCATGCTGGTGCCTCCCCTGGGCTCTCTGCAGCAGCTCCAGGTCCCTCTGTAAAGGAGCTCTGAATCCTGAAGCAGCCAGCTTTGAGTCAGCCAAGCACTGCATCTACTGAGAGGTGAGAGAAGCAGCGACTGAACTTGAAGGAGCCCCTCCAGCAGAAGACTCATGCAAGGTGCCACCACCTTTCTGCCACTGGAGCAGATTATTTCAAAAGCTGCTCAGCCTCCTCCTCGCTCCACACGAGGCCTCTGGTAGCTGAGGTGACCCCACCATGTTTTTCTGTTTGTGTGGAGCTGTTTCCATCACTGAGGACCAGAGAGTTCAGGTTCTGTCAGGTCAAAGACTCTACAGGCCTTGCATGGGATTGGAATTGACAGTCAAGGAAGGTTTAAACCCAGCCATAAATCCATGAACTCCCAGCAAACCTCTCTGTTCATGCACTCAGTGCTGGTTTGGCTTTTTTTGACCCTTTGGCTTTAGAAATAATGCCCTTCAAGTTCAGCAATCACCCCTCCTCTCTCTGCTTCCAAGAAGAGGGATAAAGAAGCACAGAAGTATTGCAACTTCCCAGTAAATGTCTTTTCTGCTCAATGGACAAATAAAATATGAACTTCACCTTGCAAGGTTGGATGGGAATTGCTGGGAGGAAAATTAACTAATTTCTACCAGCTACAAATATTAAGAAAATGAAATAAGCTTACTTACTGATGCCTAAGGATCCAGAGACAGGGAAAAATGAAAATGGTGAGACAAGGCAGATTTAAAACTAAAGAGCTTTGTTCCATTTCATTTGCTATAAACACCAAAGAAAGCAAACAAGACACTGCAAATGAAAGATGACAGACTTAGGACAACTAAAACAGGGAACAATGTACTAAAACTCATGAAAAATGGCAATAAAAGATTTTTCCCAAATAAGAATTTCCTAAGATATACCTGTGCCCTGAAGTAAAATATTTATGGCAAAGAAAAAGTTAATTTGTAATTATATTTATTGAAGCTTGTTATCTTCTTGCACATCCTATGGATTTTGATTTGTCTTTGAACGATTTTTGTGTTTAATCAGTTCCTCAGCATGACAGATAAGCCTTGGTTGTATGCAAAGGCATCTGAGAGAAAATATTCCAACTACAGCACCTTTTTGGTGCAATGAAGACTATTTTCTGTCCAAATTAACATAAAGCTAAGCCTCAAAGTCAATACTGCAGATCTGGGAACTGGCACCTCTTTGGGGCAGTTCTAAACCCCAAAAAACCTTTGCAGATACAACAAAGCACAATGAAAATTTTTCTGGGTTTAGCATCACACAATTAATTTCCGCAGAAATTTGGTTTAGTGTAAAAAAAGATGAATTTTATCCAGATGGCACCTGCCTGCATAAGGGTACAGATGTGACTCACAAACTGAAGTGCTCCCATTCCAAAAAAACTTTATTCCACACATTTTTCCTCCCTTCCTGCCCAAGCATAACTTGACAAAGGCAAAAGGCAAAAATTCAGCTCTTAGGAGAAACTATTCCTACTCCCAGCATTTTTTAGTCCCCTATTTACCCAGAAAAGCTCAAGCCCTAGAATTATTCCACATGAAGAGACTGCACCCAGTTGTCCAAGAATTAAAGCTCTGTCATGGCCCTGTAACATTTTATAAACTCCATCACAGCAGCTAGAAAATTTCGACTTTCTGGGCAAAACAAATCATGATTGAAAACGGAGCAATTTTCATTTCCACCATCCACTCACTCCCTACCTACCAAATATTATTCAAGCTGGGCTCTTCAGCACTCCTTGGTTTTCAAGTATAAACAGAGATGAAGAAGTGTGGCAAAGCTTATCAAACAACCCCCCCAGTATCACACAAATAATAATTGGCTGGAATATTTTCCTACTGAGAGTTAAATTGTTATTGGAGTCCATCAACTTCAGATTTACAGAGGCATGAAAAGAGAGGCAGCCTTGCAAGATTATTATTTTATGAGCATGTAAGAGGTAAAAGATGAGTTTATTGAGCTACCAGGGGTTTCTCTGCTTTGATAGTTCCTTTAATTTCAATATTTAAACAGGTTTAAATTTGGAACAGAAACGCCCAACAAACCAAACCCATCTTACTACAGGAAATTAAGACTTTGGGGCAGCAATTTTCAGGGAATTACCATTTCAGACGAGTGCAATGGATAAGAATGAATTTTATTGGATGTGTTTAGTCAACAGCTTTGGAAAACATGCAGTGCTGGCCTGGATGTGCCAAGGAATTCAATCCTGGCAGCAGTGACCTGCTGCAGGATCTTGCTTATGGGAAAACAATCTGGTGAGACCTTTTTGCCCACTTAAAGTCTGTTAAAGGTTGCCCCATGCATTACAAGAAGATTAAATTGGTTTTTTCCCTCCTTCCAGAGCCAGCCTATTTCTTTTCTGGATGTTGGAGAACCCCAAGCAGGTGGGGAATGAAGAAAAACCTTTTGCACAGAGACTGCATGAAACGATTTTATAGAACCCCAGAATAGTTTGGATTGGGAGGGACCTTCAGACCCATCCCATTCCATGAGCAGGGACACCTCCCACTATCCCATGTAACCCAGGGCAGTGATTTTCTGGATCTGGATGGAACTGAAGGAATACTCACATGGTGCTGTCTCCAAGCTCCTCATAGAGGTTGTTGGCCGCGGCTCCAGCCGGTTTTCCTGCTGGCAGAGCCATCTGCATCCTCGCAGTCTTGGCACACTCAGCCTGTCGCCTTTGGAGAGCCAAGGGGGGAAGGAGAAACACTCATCAGGAACACCCCAAAACACAACTCAAAGAAAGCCAAAATGGGAGGTGTTCTATGTTCTTGGTCTGTGATTAATAAAGATCCCCTGGATTTTATCTTCACCAAAGTAACAACATGGTCATCTTCTCCTGGATTTTTCAGCCCCTGGTTGTTCTGTTTTGGTGGAATCCCAGAGCTTCCCAGATCCCAGCATGGTTTAGGGTGGGAAGGAGCTTAAAGTCCATCCAGTGCCACCCCTGCCATGGGCAGGGACACCTTCCACTGTCCCAGGCTGCTCCAGCCTGGCCTTGGGCACTGCCAGGGATGCAGGGGCAGCCCCAGCTGCTCTGGGCACCCTGTGCCAGGGCCTGCCCACCCTGCCAGGGAACAATTCCTAATTCCCAATATCCCATCTAAATCTATTTCTTTCAGTTTGATGCCACTCCCCCTTGTCCACTCACAACTCATTTTTTCTTAATGGAGTTGGCTGGGGAATTTCTGTTCAATGAATGGTTTGTCCCAAAAAAAAACCCCCCTTTTTTAAAATTTTTAAATTGATTTTTTTTTTTCAATGGAGTCAAATCACAGTGGAAAAAATTTCTGTTCCCTGTCTAGAAAACAAAGCTTCTCATCTGGGGAGCACCACCAGGGTGATGTGCCTGATATTCCCCAATGGCACTGAGTAGCCATGAAAATAAATCACTTTTAAGCTCATCACACCAGGAGTTCAGGAGCAAGTTGAGTATAGGAATTTAAAAAAACCCTTATATTTAATAAATGTTGAGAACAAAATTTCTCAGTATTCCTGTGCAAGCTGGAAGAAACAAAGCTGGAAATAAATACTTACTCTTTGAATCTGTTTGGTTGCAGAAAAAAAAGAGATAAAAAGGAAGGTTAAATAAATTCTGCTTCCAACAACTGCCCATAACAGTGACTCTAACAGGAGTAATAAACTACAGGCTACTTAATTATTCCACACATCAAATTCCAGAATTAATGACTTGTTTAAAGAATCAGAACTTCCAGAGCTGAACAGCATTTGGCTGCTATTTTTGATCCCCTGGAAACAATTCTGTAGTCAGCAGAAATACAAATTACAGCAGAGAATGAAAACAAGACATGAAAACATGAATATTTCTCCAGTTTTTTCTTAAGCAGGCACATTTTTAGACTTGTTTCTTTATATTGAATTATTTTTATGTAACAATATAAATAATATAATTATTATTTTCTTTATATTTTCTCATTTTAGCATATTTCAAAATGTATAAAAGTACTTTTAATAATGAAGGAGCATCATTTTTGGTTATTATTTAGAAGATGCCATTCTTTTGTGATTATTAAATAATAAATAATTTATTAGTACCTTACAGGTATGTGCTGGATACTGGATTTCAAAGGAGTCATTTTTAGATTTATTACTAAAGAAATATTTTAGGAAAAATACCAAGATTCCTTTGGAAAAGGAGTGAAAAAGGCTTGAATACAAAAACAAACCATGAGGCTCGGGATTTTAATTTAACTTCAAAATTCCTTTCATTTTCTTTGGCACTCTCCATAAAAATACAATTTATTCGCAATGGGCTGTTATAAATCCAACTCCAAGTCAGATCTCTAGATTGGAAAAATGGGATTTTTGGATGAAATGAATTTAAGCAGATTCCTGAGAGCTCCTAAAAGAGATTGATGATGTTTAGATAATCTAACAGATGCCAAGGAAAAATGAGGCTGCTTCATTTCTTTAAGGAATCTGCAATTCAGATAATAGCCACCAATGAATTGCAAGATGAACTGGCTCATGGAAGCAATTTTTCCATATTATTCTGGGAGAGAAAAAGCAGTTTGGGAATGATCTGCCACCCCGATGGTGCAGAAGTTGGTCAAGCTCTTCCAAACTTCTTTAAAAGGGTTTTTCTCTTCACCCAAAATGGGGAAAAGGGGATGTGAATATAATCATTAATTAAAGAATAAGTATTTGATTAAATGGATTTATAAATCTATGAACTGGAATATAATGTATATGTAAATTTGTGAATATGATTTTTAAGTAGAGAATAAATCTATGAAAATACATAAAAATAAATAAATGAATAGATATGGAGTCTTTAAGTCCAAATGCAGCGATCTTAAGTATGAGTAGACCTGAAAATTTTAGTTGAAAGGAACTTGCTGCAGATATTGATTTGAATTAATTTATCAGCCAATTACTAGAATCTCTTCAGTGTATAAGAGGCAAGAGGAAATATCAAAAAGTATCTCTGATGTTTCCCTACAATGGCAGAAAACCAACTCTCTGGGAAACATTTGCAATTAAGAAGCTCAGGAAAAATTTTTTAGGATTTAAGCGAAAACATTGGAATCCTCTAATATGATTTTTGATTCTTGAAAAAACACTTTTTTCCTTTTTTTTTTTTTTGTATGGAATTCAGCTCAGAATCTTCCCTTCTGTGTCCAACACCTGGGTTTTGAGCCGGTGTTTTGGCACAAAAATCCTGCACCGTGTTGGGAAACCTAGGATGCACTTCCCATGTTCATCACACCAAGCACTGAGCAACCCTTGTGGTGAGAAGCAGATTAAACCCATAAATTATATACTAGAAATCTAGATAATACATACAAAATATTACAGAAATAGGCAATAATAAATAGAAATTTATCTTGAAAAGATGAATAATCATCAAAGTGGCTCCACTACAAACTGCAGCACCTCTACTATGACATTACAAGCCCTGGGATGTCACTGTCATATTTTTGGAAAAATCCTCTTTGGCCAGGATTCTTCTCCTGGGAAGCTGAGAAGCCTCAGAGAAAAGGGAAAACAATATCATCTCATTTGCTTCTCCTGTGTTTTGCTGCTTTGGAATGTGGTTTGGAGATTATTTATCCAGCATGCGAATTGTTTTGACTTAATGACCAATCACGGTCAGCTCTGGAAGGACTCACGAGTTTTTCACTAGTATCTTCTGTAAATATCCTTTCTCCATTCTTTAGTATAGTTTAGTATAGTATTCTTTAATATAATATCAGTACATAAAATAATAAATTAGCCTTCTGAGAACATGGAGTCAGATTCATCATTTCCTTCCTGCCACGGGGGACCTCGAAAATTCCACACTGGGAGAGGAGGAGGAGGAGGAGAAGGAGGAGGAGGAGGAGGGTACTCACTGCCGGTAGCTGACCATGACGATGAGGATGGCTGGCATGCAGCACAGGAAGATGATGACAGCCAGGGCCAGCAGTGCCCCCTCTGTGTAGCCCAGGGCCTGTGCCTGCTTCTTCACGTTGGCCACCACGTCCGGCGTGCGGATCTCCAGGATTCGCCCGCCCTGGCCCAGGTAGGGCTGGAAATCCTTGTTGATATCCAGCAGTTTGCCATCCAGAAACCTTCAATGGCACAAAAACATCCCACTATTAGGGTCAAATTCATGAAGAGAGATTTAATTAGGGCAGGTTAACAGCCCAATAAAGAGCATACATTGTCTTTGTGGGCTTTGGAATAGTGGTGATTCCCTGTAATCCCAGTGCCAGGGACAATTCCAATGTACTTAACACCAGGACACAATTTAGACACTGAAAAGGAGGGCTGAGCTGAGCTCATCCTGATTTCCAGGGGCACAAAGTTCTTGCTGACATCACAAAGACCTTGCTTTGTGCTTTTGCTTCTCTGCTTTGATCCCTGGACTGTCACTGTCATATTTTCTGAAAAATCCCTTCACCAGGATTTCTTCTCCTGGGAAGCTGAGAAACCTCAGAAAAGAATGAAAACAATAATTATCTGATTGCTTCTCCTTCTCCCTGTTTTGCTGCCTTGGAATGTGGTCTGGATACTGTTTACCAATTGGCCAATGTTTGATTGGTGTCGTGTGAATTGGTTTTATTTGATGACCAATCACCATCAGCTGTGTCGGACTCTGAGGAGTCAGTCACGAGTTTTTCATTATCATTTTTGTTAAACCTTCTGTCTGTATCCTTTTTCTTTCTTTAGTATAGTTTTAGTTTAGTATTCTTTAATATAATATAATATCATAAAATAATAAATTGGCCTTCTGAGAACATGGATTCAGATTCTCATCTCTCACCTCCTCCTGGGGACCCTCACAAACACCACACTGGACACATCCCTAAGGACCACTCTGCCCAAAAGATCATCAAGGCAGTGGTGAAGTCACCAGCCCTGGAAGTGTTCAAAGAACCTGTGGATCTGGCACTTGGGGACACGGGCAGTGGTGGCCTTGGCAGTGCTCTGGATGTTGGATTTGATGACCTCAGATGTCTTTTCCACCCTTAATGATTTGCTGGGTTGCTGTTACCCTAAAATCAGGCAATTTTTAGAGGATTTGCTCAGCTTCTTAGGGAAATTCTTTGGCTGGCTGGATAAAAAATACATTGTCCAAAGCTTCAACTTCTGAAGGAAAATAAAAATCCTTGGATCACTCCAGAAGTGAGGATTCAGTGTCTCACAAGCTGTCAAACTCCAAAGACCAAAGTAGGAGATATGTTAGGATGGAGGATCCTAAAAGGTGGGAGCTATAGCAGAATTCCAGATCCTTACACATACAATGGTTCTCCCGGAGAAAGACAAGTGGGGAAAAAAACCTCCAGAAAATGTCAACTAAAAAACAACAAAAAACTTCCATAAATATTTTTGTGTATAAACTCTCAATGTCCAAAGAAAGCCTGAGACAGCTTTGATTTCCTTACTCTGATCACAAGACAGAAATTGCACTCCTCAAGGGCCATTTCTTTAAGGGCAGTAATTTCTTTTAATTGACTTCCCTTCAGATTAATTCCCTGATAAATCCTTGTAGTATTTCTTTTCTCTTTTTTTTTTTTTTTTTTGAATTTTAGGGAGAATCCACTCTGCTCGGGGTGTGTAATGGATCTCATCACAGGCAGAACAGCTCATCCTGAATGATGAATTTGGGCTGGTTTCATGATACTGAGGGAAAAGGGGCTGCTCACCCCCATCCTCACAAAGGTGTCTGGAAGAATAATTCCCATTCCTGACGTCTTCCACAAACCATTTCCTCGCTTCTTGAGAAAAAATGCCTTTTCCAACCTAAATGATGGCATAAAGTGGATAGAAACATTCTCTTGCTGCTCACTAGATGTCACTGGTGCATGTCCCACGTCCTTGGAGCTGGCAAAAGCCTTCCCAGCAGGACACATTAAATCCCTGGATGATTTTAAGCATCTCTCCCTTGAAATTCTGCTGGCATTTTCCCGACAGAGCCTTTTTAACAGGTCCGTAACTCAGCCGTGAGCGTTTACTCCGTGATGGAACCTGACACGTTGTGCAGGAGCTTCACACAGTTTTCTTTTTAACAGGGGACATTTTCCACTTAATTTATGCAGGAGGAATTTGCTGCATTCAACTGGTTTTTATGCTCCAATAAATCAAAGCCTCTTCCCTTTATAAGATAGGAAAGGAGGCTGAACGTTTCAGTCTGGGAAATTATCTGAGTGCCTTCAGAGTCTTTTAGGGTTTGTGGAAGAGGGAGGACATAGTGAAGTACAGGTGCTATTCAGACCCATTTTTGGGGTGTAATCAAACAGATTTGGAGCAAAAATCAGAGGAGGAATGGCTGAGGGAGCTGGCAAGGGGCTGAGCCTGGAGCAAAGGAGGCTCAGGGGGACCTTGTGGCTCTGCACAACTCCCTGCCAGGAGGGGACAGCCAGGGGGGGTCGGGCTGTGCTGCCAGGGAACAGGGACAGGACAAGGGGAAAGGGCCTCAGGCTGGGCCAGGGGAGGCTCAGCTTGGCCAGCAGCAGGAATTTCTGCATGGAAAGGGTGCTCAGGCCTTGGCAGGGGCTGCCCAGGCAGCTTTGCAGTGCCCATCCCTGGAGGCCTTCCATAAATGTGTGGATGTGAGGACATGGTTTAGCAGTGGCCTTGGAAATGCTGGGTTCAGTGTTGGACCTGATGAGCTCAGAGGTTCTTCCCAACCTGAATGACTCTGGTTTATGAGATCCCTGATTAATAAAAAACTTCAGGTAATCAATAATAACAATCTCAAGGAAAAACACAAATCTCTCATTGTGTTTTACAAAGTTTTACAAAGTACAGGACAGGGAAAATTCTGCAAATCTTGAGAGATATGGGTTTTACCCCCTGGCACTGGCTGCTACATCCATGACTTCTAAATCATGCCTTTGTTTTCCAGGCAAACATTTCCCTGGAATTATTGTGGGATTAATATTATGGATTACAGGAGCCTCATGCTTTGGTTCAGTGGGGTTTGCTTCTCATGGTGCCAACTGTGACTCTGTTCAGCTGCTGTGTCCACTCCCTTCTCCCAGCCCCGGCTGCTCTGGGTTTGGATCCCTGACTCCTGCCTGCATCCCTGCAGCTCTCCACCTGCTGTTCCACTTCATCCTCAATTCCCCTCGCATTCGACCTTCACAAATAATTGTTTTCAAACAGTGACAGGTTCACAAGAAATTCTCTTAAATCAGAGCCTCCACTCTGCTTTAGAAGCAGGAACACAGCAGGTGTTCCCAAAAAAGCCCATTCTGGAAAAGCCGCAGGTATATTCCAATACACAATCATTTGGTGAGCTGTATAAAAATCCAAGCTGGCAGAAGTCACTAACTCTGTGCAGTTGGTCCTGGATACATCATGGAATTGTTAAACACTTGGAAAATCACCTGTGGGAATTTATCTTCCTTGCTGGTAATTAAATGTTTAGGTTAAACATTTAATTTTTAATTAAACAGGATTTTTTAAAATTTAATTTTTAGTAAAACAGGATGTTCTGTTTCTTTCAGATTTATTCACATTTCTTCCATCATATCCAGTTTATGAAATTATCTTTTCTCCCACTGATGCCTTTTCTGTCAGATCCAGAGCAGACTCTTGGCTGGCAGAATGGTTGTTGGGACTCTTGGCTTCCCAGTGAGGGGACAACCACTGCTAAAGTGTCCTCTGACCATGGCAGGAAGAATCCTGAGCCATCCCCCTGAAATCAAACTCCCAGGAGTGACCTTTATCTTTTTAGGAGGTTAAAATCTTTGTGGATTTGGGTACATCCCAAATCTCCGGAGTTTCTCCCACTTTCCAGTGCAAACTTGGGAACTCCAGCTGCAAAACTCTCCTTACTCCAGTGAGCTGACAGCCACTCACCTCTACCCTAAAGTCAGGGAAGCATTCCCTGGGATTTTGCTGATTTAAATATTTAAAAGCTTTTGAAGAGAAGAAAAAAAAAACTCTAAAAAGCTGAGTGTGCAGGCACAGGGAGCATTTTAATGAAGTTGTTTCTCAGATGAATCCCCCTTTCCCTTCCTGTAGGAAAATCTGATTTTTAACCCATCTTAACTGTTTTGGGTACTTCACTGGACATCTGAACATCCCTAAAACGACATTCCAATATTTTCAAAGGGTGCCAAAATGATGAGAGGCATTTTTTTCTGACCATGAAGAGAGTCTGCAAAGGGAAAAGTTTATTTTTCCTGAAATTCAAAGAGGCAACTGCCTCCCTGTTCAGATAACAGCTGATTTTCATATCCTGGTAGCAGTGAATTTACTGAGAGCTTTCCAAAAGGAGGAGGAAAAGGGTGTCAGAATCTTGAATAAAACTGGGAAAAGATCACAATGACTCCATTCTGGGAATGACCAACACTGTACAAGTGACCAGACAAACACCCCGAGCATCACTGAGGCCTGAAAAGTGATGCTGAATGACCATGGGGATACCTAAAAACAAATGCTAGGAGAAGGAAGGAGGCTCTATTGCTACTCCCCTGAAAGCTGTTATTGCTATTAATTAGATTTCATATACATTTTAATATAAAATACTATTTTTTTAATATTCCTACTTCAGGAAAATGATGCTGGAAGACTGGAGTGAGTTCAGAGAAAACTTCAAGTGATTAAAAGAATTAAAACATAGCCCAGAGCAGAACTTATCAAGAATAAAAATACAGAGGATGATGTGAACAGGAGCCTAGACCTTGGTTAGACCCAGAAATTAAAAGCACCAATGGATGCTTTAATTTAGCACCCAAAGTTATAATAAAACTGATCCTGGAAAAAATAAAAAAAAAAGACAAAAGGCCTAATTTTTGTCAGGGAACTAAGCTGCAGTAACAACCCCCAAGTTGTAGTTGATTGGATTGTCTGGTGCAATTGCTTTGCTGACAGATATGTTCCAAGCAGATTTAATCTGGGGAATTAATTTCTGTTCCAAGCAGAATCAGTTTGGTTCCCAGACTTGCTCAGACTGATCCCAGTGATCTTTCCCAGCCTACAAAATCTGAATATCTGCAGAACTCTCCTATGCTGCCCTTCACCTACACTCCACCAGGAGCTCAGGAGAAGGAGCGTTCTCCAACCTCATTTCCCTGCTGTGGTTTGCAGCCTTTTCCTGCCAGGCTGCTGAGGACATGCTTAGTCCAAGAAGAGCCTGGTGGGGTTCTCACCAAGAGAAAAACCAACACCAAGGTGGAGCACATGGAAAAAAAAAAAAGCAAACCAAACCAAAAAGGTTTTTTTTTCTTTAGAAGAAGAACCCTATTTGCAGTTTGAAGAGCCTGATCTCCTGTGTGGAGGTGTGCACTGGGTCATGTCCCAGTCTGTGTTTTACATGAGGTGCAAACCACCCCTCCCCTTTCCCAGGAAAGGGAAAAGGAAGGAAAAAGAAAAGGAAAGGAGAGGAAAGGAGAGGAAAGGAGAGGAAAGGAGAGGAAGGGAGAGGAGGGGAGGGAGGGGGGAGGGGAGGGGAGGGAAGGGGAAGGGAAGGGAAGGGAAGGGAAGGGAAGGGAAGGGAAGGGAAGGGAAGGGAAGGGAAGGGAAGGGAAGGGAAGGGAAGGGAAGGGAAGGGAAGGGAAGGGAAGGGAAGGGAAGGGAAGGGAAGGGAAGGGAAGGGAAGGGAAGGAAAGGGAAGGGAAGGGAAGGGAAGGGAAGGAAAGGAAAGGAAAGGAAAGGAAAGGAAAGGAAAGGAAAGGAAAGGAAAGGAAAGGAAAGGAAAGGAAAGGAAAGGAAAGGAAAGGAAAGGAAAGGAAAGGAAAGGAAAGGAAAGGAAAGGAAAGGAAAGGAAAGGAAAGGAAAGGAAAGGAAAGGAAAGGAGAAAAGCGGACTCAAGCTCCAAACAGAAACTGTGGGAAGCCTGAAGGTCAACACTGCAGCACCAAAGCCTGAAGGTCACACAGGACTTTGTGCGCATAGGAAGGAAATTCCTTGCAGGAATTTCAGTTGGAAGCTCCTCCACAGGGTGGACAAAACCCATTACAAGCTGTCATGGTGACAATATCTGAATTATGTGGATTGGGACAATTTAGCCCAAGGCACTGGACTGAAGTAGGAAGTGGCAAATTCCCAAGGGGATATCCATGCAGGAGGTGTTTCAATGGATTTTTCTGCTTCTGTTATGCTGAACCAATTTCTAACAGACCAACAGATTCCCAGACAATCCATGGAAACAGAGGGAGATCAACAAAAGCAACACTCACTTAAAGAGTTCGTTTCTCATGATGGCTCTGTTGGTCTGTGGGTCGATGGCGTAGACCATGAGGTCGGACTTGGTGTAATCCTCCTCAGAATATCCATCCCCAAACCTCCGGGCTCCGATGGATTCCACCACGACCGTCGCCCCCGGAATCTGGTCTTGCACGTAGCGTTCCAAAATCCTAAAGGGAAGAGGGAGCTGGAAAGCTGCAGTGATGGATTTGGGACGCTCACCACTGACCCCAGCCCAAATGAGGTACTGATAGACAAAAACCCATAGGGTGAGAAGGATTTTGACCTTCAGAGCACTTTTAAAAAGGAATTGCTGCTCCACAGAACCTCTGAAGTGCTGAACTCCTGAGAAAAGCTCAGCAGTGCTTGGAGAGGTCTTCAGAAATTGTGTCCTTAAGTCCAGCTCTTTGTATTTATGACCCCAGTCGAGTTTTAAATGGCTCATAGGAATCACCACCTATATTTCACACAAAATCCCCTTGTCAGCCTTTTATTAAGTTATATGATTCCAGCACTTCCATCCCAGCCTTCCCCAGGGCGCATCCCATAAATTTTCACCCAGAGAAACAACCACTTGAGCGATTTTTGGCGGGATATTTCATCCAGGCCTCCGATATCACACAACATTTCTGGGGGGGCGGCAACACCTGCTGCTCCAAAAGGCACCAGGTTTTACAGGCAGGAGGAAATTGGAATATTGGGCTGACACTTTTACCACAGGAAATAAAATCAAATAAACTGCAGCAGGATTCCACAAGCAGGGGAAAGAAAGGCTGATAGAATTCAGAGGTAATAACAATATCAACAAAAAAATCAGCAACAACTTGACTTGATAGTGGTTGATGAGATTTCCAAAGTGGGACCATGAGAGGTTCACTCAAAGCCCACAGAGAGTATTATAAACAGAGGCATAAATGCAAATATCATCAACTCTGTGCAATAAAAGGAGGGAGAAATAAACCAGAGCATTTGGAAGTGTAAAAGTTCCATCTAAACTTATAAGAAAATATAGAATTTCCTGGGGTAATTGATATGGTCAGAAAATCAAAAAAGCAATAGCCGAGTTGGGAGGCAAAAACAAGGGAACTACAGGGGATGTGTTGCCTGATCCATCAAGGATGCACCAGGATGTGGAGGAAGACACATCTCCCACAAAAAAGGACATCAGTGACTTTAAGGTGCCACTTGTTCTACACCTCCTGCAGTTGCTGAGGTTACATTTTTGTTGTTGTGTTTTTTCTTCTGACACAAGATTTCCTGATTTTTTAAGACTCCTGATTCACATTTATCCAAGGAGCATCTCTTCTCTTTGTGTGGAAATTTAGTGTGCCCTCAAAAGCCGTTGTAAGCTTTTAAGCTTTTTTATAAGATCTTGAAAAATTCAAGTATGTCAGAGGCAGGTCATACCTGAGGAGTGAATATATGGAATTACTGCAGAGAAAATAGGGATACAGATTGGTTGACACGGTGCTTGTGGAGTGGTGTCCTCTGAACAAGCTCTCCTGTTGTTTGCAGATATGGAAAACTCTGCTTATCTCTGCTTCTGGCATGCTCTGCACTGGCAGCCAAGGTGAGAACCTGTCACAGACACCTCAGCAACAATAATTCCCCCAGGGAAAACCTGCCAGGACCAATCTGGGATATGGAGATTACTATAAAACCCCACCAAACATGATGGGAATGTAAATGGCTAAAAAGAAACCACAACCATTCTCAGAGGGGTGTTTGGCACAAGGTGTCAGGCACAACAAATGTGTAAAGGACTCGCCTCCATAATTAGCATTTAATCATCTTCTCCTGCTGCAGGAGGAGAAGAATTTCATGGGATCACAGAATGCCAGAATCCACCCTGTGCCCAGGGCCCACCTTGTCCCCAGCCCAGAGCACTGAGTGCCACCTCCAGCCCTTCCTGGGACACCTGCAGGGCTGGGCACTGCAAAGCTGCCTGGGCAGCCCCTGCCAAGGCCTGAGCACCCTTTGCATGCAGAAATTCCTGCTGCTGGCCAAGCTGAGCCTCCCCTGGCCCAGCTTGAGGCCCTTTCCCCTTGTCCTGTCCCTGTTTCAGAACTCTTATTACGCCCAAGACAGAAATGCTCCATCAGGGTGGAAAGTTATAATGTGGGGTCACTTCTGGCAGAATCAGTAACAAGATTCTCTTTCCTCCGTAATTCCTGGAATCCTGCTGGAATTCATTGCCTTTGGGAATATCTTTGTCTAAAACATTAAAACTGAAGAACAAACAGAATGTTTGGGAAAGGGATGGAGGCACAACACACAGGGGAATGGCTTCCCAGTGCCAGAGGGCAGGGCTGGATGGGATATTGGGAATTAGGAATTGTTCCCTGGCAGGGTGGGCAGGCCCTGGCACAGGGTGCCCAGAGCAGCTGTGGCTGCCCCTGCATCCCTGGCAGTGCCCAAGGCCAGGCTGGAGCAGCCTGGGACAGTGGAAGGTGTCCCTGCCCATGGCAGGGGTGGCACTGGATGGGATTTAAGGTCCCTTTCAAACCAAACCAGTCTGGAATTCTGTGATATCACTTCCTGAGAAATGTGTACATTGCAGCCTTTGGCTGTACTGATATTGCAAGAAAGCCCACAAAGTCCAGCAGAATGGCAGCAGTGTTCAGTTTGAAACACACAAATTGCATGTTTAGGTTAAAACAGAGAATAAAATCATACTGAAGACTGAGAAGCTGCAGCGAAAGAATTCACTTAAAAATAGAGCAGTTCCCTCTAGAGCTGTTTGAAAAATCCTTCAGCTGAACTTGTGATGCTGAAAACACTGTAGGAGTTTTAGAACTCCTCTGGGAATGGCCACTTGCTTGCAGTGGTACTCACAAAAGACAATTTTTTTTAGATTCCTACTTTCAAGTAACAACAGCATCCACAGCTCTGCTGTGCTGATCAGCAGAAGTCAAATTACAATTAGGGTGTCACTTGTTAATCCCACGAGGGTCATTCCCATCCTCCCAAGTGGTGTGTAAGAGGTGGAAGCAGGAGCAGAAGAGGCAAAGAGCCTTTCCAACTGCTCCAAGTCCACAGGAGATGCTCAGTGGTGAGGGAAATGCCTCCCAATGCATCCCCATGAGCACAGCTCTCCCAGTTCCCAGCAGTGACACTGGACAAGAGGAGTTGCTCTGTCATCGAGGGATCCTGAGGCCCAAAGGTCCCTGAAAATCCTGAGGGGATTTGTTTTCATCTTTAGATGCAAAATAAATGGAAAGGCAAAATAATACAGGGGTGTTGGTTTGCTGAGCTGTCCCTTGGATGGGGAATTCTGCCCCATGAAGTCCCAGAGTGGTTTGGGTTGGAAGGGACCTCAAAGCCCATCCAGTGCCACCCCTGCCATGGCAGGGACACCTTCCACTGTCCCAGGCTGCTCCAAGCCCTGTCCAACCTGGCCTTGGGCACTGCCAGGGATCCAGGGGCAGCCACAGCTGCTCTGGGGAATCTGTGCTAGGGCCTGCCCACCCTGCCAGGGAAGGATTTATTCCCAATATTCCCATATTCCCAATATTCCCGGCTCTGGCAGTGGGAAGCCATTCCCTGTTGTCCTGGCACTTCCCACTTTTATGAAAATCCCATCTCCAGCCTTCTTGCACATCCCCTGTAGGTACTGGAAAGGGGATTTCAGAACATTCCTGAACTGGTACTTCCTGGAACATCCCTGAAAGCAGCAGATCAAGCCTCAAAATCTGGGAAAAGGCGCCACATTCCCAGCCTGCTCTCAGTGCCATGTCCATGTGTTTATATCCACACCTGAGGTTGCTGTATCCCCTTCCAGGCAGATAAGATCCTGGAGAGCATAGGATTCAATTTAGGGGTTCACCCTGGCATCACAGCAAGAAGTTCTTGAGGAATTAAAAAACCTATTGTGTTTTTGGAGCACATAAAATATTTTAAGAAATGGAAAATAAAAAGCCCCCAAACATTCTTTCTTTCAAGACTCAGATTACCAAAGACTTGGAGTGAGCAGTGTTGAAGATTCAATATCCTGCATAATTTTTGGCCAAAATTCAATTTCCCAAAAATAACCTGGTGCAATAAAAATGATTAATTTGTATTCTAGGTATTTGAAAATAGAAATTTGGCAACCATGCAGAGATGAGAACATCCACCCCCCACTATCTTTTCAAGTGCTTGAATTAAGCCCTCAATTCTGCTCCACTTTAGCCAAATTCTGCCTGTGTGGAGTTTTTGTGGGATTAATAACTGACAATGAAACCACTGCATTTTTAACTGGACTTCCCCAAAGAGCCAAGGACCAATTCCAGCCTCTCTGGTGCAGTCTGTGATAGATTTGGGGGGATACACTGAAGCCCCAGCTCCCAGATTCCTTATTACAACATAAATAGAGCCTAGGGAAGGGTCTGCTCATCCTGTGGTGCCTAGGGTTTATTCCAAGCCTAAAAACATCCCTTTCTATAAAACAGCCTTTCACAAAGGTTATTTTTCTATCATACGTATGTTCAGCAGCACAGAGACAATTCCCTCTGCACAGAATAGAATAACATATAAAATATTCCATAATAACATATAGAGTAGAATAACATATATAATATTTCATAATAATATTTTTAATAGTATTTAGAAAACAACCCAGAGCCAATGCCTTTATACCCACTTATCCTAATCCCATAAAAGCAGAGAATTAAGGCTGGAAAAAGCCTTTAAGATTCAAGTCCCACTGTCACCCCAGCACCACTACAAGCAGATTGGTTTGCACACCAGAAAGGAAATTTGCTTTCTTACACACTGCTGAAGTTGCTTTCCTTCTCTTTGTGCTCATCCTGTAAAATCCTGCCCTCCAAAACCCCTACACACACTCCAACTTTTTTATTTCAGCCTCATTTGTCCCGGTCACAGAAGGAGCATTGCGCTCATCCAAAGGATAATACCCAGAGACATCTCCCCTCTGACCCCGAGGAAAATCTCCAGATCTCAGCACAAAAGGGCTTTTCCTGCAATTGTCAGCAATTCCTGAGGAGAGAAAGCAGGAGTTTACAGCTCTGTCCACTGCATTAGAGAGCTTTGGAGAGATCCATTAGCACAACAACCCCGGGAGTTACGGAGAGCGGGAGCTCACTGAACTGCGGCTTCCCAGCTGCCAGGGCCAGCAGCAAGTGGAAAAGCTGGGCTTGTAGAAGCTTGGGTCTCTATTACCCAACTTAATAAAGGTGGCCTGCAGTTATTAATCATCCTGATTGCTCAGGAGAGAGAGTGGAACAGGCTCTGTGAACACTACACCCAGTAGTAGAGTACACACTTTCCCAGCAAAGCCGGACTGGCTGGACATGAAACAGGAGACAGCCAGTTGGTGGCAAATGTCCCCCTAATCTATTTATTTCATCAGATTTTTATCTAATTCAATCAATTCTGTTATTATTTAATCTATTCCTTTTCTAAGTTTGCAATTTAATTTGGAATGAAACATTACAGCGGGAAGAAATGATGAGAAAAAGAGGAGGGGACGTGGAGTGGAGGGACAGGAACGAAATGACCCCAAAATGTTCCTGTCAGAGAGATGAAGGGTAAAGGACAAAGCAGCTATAGCTGGACCTGTGACTCAGGAACCTTTCATAAAGGGCAGGAAACCAAGTGCCACCTGTGGAAAGGGCTCAAGGGCAAGGTCACTGCCACCATCCCGACAGGCACACAGTGCAGTCTGCTGTAATTAGACTTAATTCAGGAATTATCTGGCAAAAATCATACAGTAAGCACGGGAATGTGACTTCTCCTGTGGGAAAAGTAACAAGACTGAGTGATTTATACCCTGCAGCTGAGATGAGCTGATTTTTTACCAGTTCAGGGACTGAGGAGAAGAAAAAACACAACTGCAGGGAAATCATCCACGTCTGAAACACTTCCCCGAACTGTGTGTTCCAGCTCCCAGATATAAAATTTATTGTCTCATATACTATGATTAGACATAAAATCTTATGTGATGCACAATGTACATGTGCTGTATATTATGATCTATAATTTACAGCAGTATTTACTGCTGTAGTATTTTATAACATCTCTTTTAAGTGCAGCACAGTTTCTGTGCATTAAGTAGAGCTCCTTTGAAGAATGATGGCAGTCAGCTTTAGATATGCAAACCATTAAGTTGGAAGGTTCATATTCCAAAAAACTCCTTCAGCAATAACTCCAAGCATCAGCACTTGATTCTACATTTGGATTTTCAGGGAAAAGCCTGCCTGGCCACTTCTGCATTGTGTTAAGAGGGTTCAGCATGGATCTTCCTTACCTGGGGAACTGCCCCATTCTTTTCAGAGCATAAAACTGACTGAGAAAACAATCAAGCGCTCCCCTAAATTTCCATATTTCAAGAACACTCCATCATCTGTGCCCACCAAGTTTTCTGAAGGAGAGGAGCACACACTGAATTTTCCAAGAAGCCTCAGCCTATTTTCTCTGCCCAACCTGCAGCAGAAAGGGGCCTCTCTGCACAGCCATAATTAAAGTGGGCAAGAGAAAAGGCAAATGGGACATGGATGAGAGTATGAAAAGCTTGATGAAATTAAAGCAGTTGGAGGAAAACACTGAATGACTGCAAAAGATCCTATTGGAAGTGTCAGCAAAGACAAGTCCATTGTATTCCTCAAAAAACTCCTAAGCCAAATATTGAGGCTTTAAATCTTTTCTTTCCTGCTTTGCTCCTTTTATATGGACCATTAACTCCCACCCATCTCTGGCTGTGCTGAGTGTGGAAAAACTGAATTATGTAATTCTTAATACCTCATAACTCCTCGTGAAAATGACAGAACCTGGTATAAGTTCCCCTCCAAAGTTGTTTAAACCACTATTTATTTTATTGTGAAAAATCACTGTAATTCCACAAATGACTCATGTGCCCCCCTCCCTAACATTCCCCATCACCAGCTGTTGGCTAAATGTTCTATTTTCAGGGATTAGTATTTGCCAGAATGAGAGGAGAAAGAGCTGAGTAACTTGTGTAGTGACTAATTTAATTCACAGATCACAGAATGGATTATGTTGGGAAGGGATGTTAAGGATCATCTTGTTCCAACTCCTCTGCCACAGGCAGGGACACATCCCACTAGATAGGGCTGATTATAATCTTTTTCTCTGTTAATTAATTACACATTAAATTTTTATAAATTACTGCATTATTTCAAGTGGCAAAACTAATTCAGTCTGAGATTCCAAATAATTTGTTTTCTCTTTGCCTGTGGTTGCACACACAAAAAAAATCACAAATTCTTATTTTGTTTTTATGGGCTGCACAAATTATTAAACCTGTATAAAAACAGGGAGAGGGTGATCTTTTAAATTTAAGAGGAAAACATGAGAAATTTGAAGAGAGCAGTGAAATAAATAGATTTTTCTGTGAAATAGACCTTTGTACACAGCTACAAAATTATTTTTGAGATATTTGTTCTCTACAAATATTTTCAGGAACGAATGGGCCTATTTGAAAACAAGCTGATGTAATTCTTCTGGCAAAGGCTGTCCTTAAAAACTTATTCTTAGAAGAGAAATTCTCCAGCTACCCCGATCTGCCCATGGTGTTTGTGAAGGTAAAGACTTGGATGACTTGGAAGATGACTTGGAGAACTCAAAACCTGATTTTTTAAAACTTTGTACTCATTCCAAAGCTTTGTTCTCATTCCAAAGCTTTGTTCACTGTGAAATACAGAATCACAGAAAGGTTTGGGTTAGAAGTGACCTCCAAGGCCACCAAGTCCAACCATCAACCACCACCACCCTGCTCACCACTAACCCATGTCCTCATGTGCCAATTCCACTTGGTTTTCAACACTTCCAGGCATGGGGACTCAAAACTTGCCTGGACAGTCCCTTCCAATGCTGAAACCACCCTGTCCATGAAGAAATTCTCCCTAAATTCCAATCTAAACCTCCCCTGGTGCAGCCTGAGGCTGTTTCCTCTCCTTCTGTCACTTGTTACCTGAGAAAAGAGCTTGACCCCACCTCAGCAGAGCCTCCTTTTAGGAAGTTATTTCTTTTTCTAGGCAATACTTCATTTTAGGAAGTTATTCCTGGTTCTAGGCAATCCCTCCTTCCAGGAAGTTATTCCTGGCTCTAGACAATACCTCCTTTAAGAAAATTATTCCTATTTCTAGGAAATACCTTCCTTCAGGGAGATATTAGTATTTCTAGGCAATCCTTCCTTTCAGGAAGTTATTCCCGGTCCTAGGAAATAATCCCTATTTGTAGGCAATCCCTCCCTTCAGGAAGTTATTCCTGGTTCCAGGAAGTGCAGTCCCTGTGAGTTCAGCCTGAACAACTTTGTTCATGGTTCTGACATTCAAATCTCTCAGAGCAAACATACACCTGGCCCAAAACAGAGGGAGAAAAGGGGAACATGTCCCACATCTCCAGGAGCAAATCCATCAGGAATTTTTCCTAGCCCAGTGGGGCACTCAGAGACTTTTCCAATGACTGGTTAGACCACCAACCCCAAAGTATTTAAAATTCTGTGCACAACAAGCAGGATGTACCAGACCTGTGGGAAGTGCCACTCATCACTGATTGAAATGACAAAAAAAAGGACAAAGATTGGTTACAGACCATTTCCTACAGCATTTTCTATCCCATATTAGCTAATTCCATGACAGCAAGTAGAGAAAATTGTCTGTGCGTTACAAAAAGAAGCCAGAAGTGCAAACATGTTTTGTCTGGGGACTCTTATTGAACAGATAAAAACCTCCCTCACTCCCTGATCCATCCAATCCCGAAGGCAGGGAATTTTCTCACATTTGGAGATGAAATAAATTGATTACCCAATGAGCTGGTCTTTGTTTTGCTCCACGAGGGTGGGAGGAACGTTGGAGACAATCACTTGCATGTCCAGCTGATTCACCACAGAGACCTGGAAAGAAAAGAGGGAAATTCCATTTACACTGCCAGGCACAGCCCCCTCCCCACCCAACAGCAATGGAAAAATTCCTCTTCTGCCTCCACACCAGGCCCTGATATCCACATCTCTCCTTTTAATTCCAAATAGAAGAGCTGGGAAATCTTGCAGCCAAAGCCCATAAACATCAAAGATTTAACTGGAATTGTAATTCCAGGTCCGCATCAGAATTATGGATTTTTAAGGTGGGGATAGGAAAAGCTGCTCTTAGTTTAGATTTGACTTCGAGAATCCCAGATCTCCCACGGGCTGTATTCAAAATTACTTCTGAGCATTTGGGTGGTTTGGATGCCAGGAAAATCCTCTCTTGGAGCCATGCAATGTGCACCAAGGGAAATGGAAACATAGGATTAATTCCACAAAATCAATGCTACTTTGTTAGAAAATCAGGAAGGAAATTGTTCATTTACATTGAAGTGATCAGCGAGAGGTTTTATTTTAATCTCCAATTGTTTTATCTTCTCCCTCTATCCTAAAATTGCACATTTTACAACTGAGCTTTTTCCTTTAAGAAAACAAACAAAGAGAAACAAAGGAGGAAAAAATGCTTCTAATCCACTCAATACTTGTGTGATTTGTTGGAATAAAATTAAATTTCAGTTTTCCACCGAGGTATGGAGTAACCTCAGAGCAAATATCCAGCAATTACTGTTTTTTACTATGAACCCAACAACACTCCAATCTGTTGAGGATTCTGGAGGAAAATTCGGAAAACTAGGCCAATGTTAAGGCTGATAAATTTAAAAATCAAGGGTTAGCCGATTCTAAAAGAAATAAACAAGCCCTGATTTTCCAAAGAGGAGCCCTGGAAGCACAGCAGCAGAAAAACCTAAATGTGCTTCCACATCAAACACTGATTCACCAGCTTTGAAGCTTAATTCAGCTTTAAATATTTAAATGTTCTTGAAATGTCATCAGATGCCCTGATCAGCACGTACAGGCTTCTGTGTAAGAAACACAGAATTATAATGAGCTCCAAATAAAAATCATGCAACGGAACTGGAAAGCAACGATTAATTTAATAGAATTAATTACATTAGCCAATTCAAGCAACCACTGTGCACCCAGGAACTGAAAACAGCATAAAGGCAACACCAAAAACAAAGGCAGTGATTCTTTAAATATGGAAGAAATCACAATTATCATGGCTTGTTCATGTACAAAACCAGGGATAAACACACATTCGTGACAAGTTAAAGGAAACCAAGGGTGTTGGACAAAAATCAAGCCACATTTGAGGTTTCCATGGTAACATTAACTTGCTTGTTATCCTCACTTGTAAAGGCAGGCAAAGCAGAAAATTGTTGGTAACCTCTAGCCCACGAGTGATATCCCTTTGATCCCAAGCTTCTCTCATTAGGCACTTCCCAAGTTTTAAATTCAGCAAGGCAGAGCCTACAAAGACTCTTGGTTGTGATGTGGCACCAGTGGACTCCTGGGAGTGGCTGGGACTGGAACGAAGAGGGGCCTTGAAGCCTCCTCAAACCCCAATAAACATTTGATTAAAGATGTTATCTATGACATCATAAAGATGATATCCAGGATTTCAAATCATGATGGTGAATATCCACTACCTACCCTTCCCCAGCACCTTTAGGTGCTTCCTTGCAGCAAATTAATTTTAAAATGTAATTCTTGTATCTCTTTCATCTCACAGATGCTGAGAAGGAAAACTCCATCACATGGAAGCAAACTGTCAAGCCACAGGTGTCTGACCTGAGCCATCCTGGTGTCCTTCCCATGGATTGTCCCCACCAGTGTGCAACCTTTGACCAGGGGATTTGGCAGACCCTGCTGCTCCCAGAGCTGTGCCAGGGAAGCATCCTGGTCCCAGCTCTGGATCTTGCTCTGCTCAACTTCTGCCCAGCATTGTCCCTCTGGTGGTGACCTGCCTCTTCTCCCCAGACCTCCTCCCAGTGAAGTCCTATCTTCTTCCCCCACATCTTGTTCTTTTGCAGGAGAGTAATTGAATTAATTTCTCTGTTCACTTTTTGAGCTGGTTTTGAAAGAAATAACATCTGAGAGCCTGAGTCCCTGATCCCACAGCAGGAAAATCCTGTTAAAATCGTGGGAAAGAATCTCAGTGTATGGATCACACTTGGTGCATAAAATCGGACAATCCCAGAGTGGCCTGAGGGGAAGGGACCTTAAATCCCATCCAGTGCCACCCCTGCCATGGCAGGGACACCTTCCACTGTCCCAGGCTGCTCCAAGCCCTGTCCAGCCTGGCCTTGGGCACTGCCAGGGATGCAGGGGCAGCCCCAGCTGCTCTGGGCACCCTGTGCCAGGGCCTGCCCACCCTGCCAGGGAACAATTCCTAATTCCCAATATCCCATCCAGCCCTGCCCTCTGGCACTGGGAAGCCATTCCCTGTGTCCTGGCACTCCATGCCTTGAAAATTGTCTTTTTGTATTTCTTCTTGTCTCCTTCAGGCACTGCAAGGCCACAATTTGGTCACCCCAGAGCTTCTCCTGTCCAGGTGAGCACCCCCAGCTGTGCCAGCCTTTCCTCCCAGCAGAGCTGCTCCATCCCTCTGCCCATGCTGGTGCCTCCCCTGGGCTCATTCCAGCAGGTCCATGTGCCAGTGCTCTAGGCAGCATGGGGTTGGGCTGGAATTGTATCTCCAGCTCCTCAAAGTTTCCAGGCCTTGCTCAGAGCAGCTGGGTGCACTGCTCATCACTCAGCCAGACATCAGAAAGAAACCTCTATAAATTAATGAGACATCCTTCACTTTCTAATGTTAATGTCAATTCCTCCTGGCTATATTTTAATATCCTATTAGCGTCTAAATTACCTGAGAATGCCCCATCATTTTGGGAGGTCGAGCATGAGGGTGTCATCTTTTATGTTTACTTGATGAACTCCTGCAGAACTCACCACACCAAGGATTCTGGCTCTCATCTGTATCCTTTGACAGTGTTCCCATGAAGTGGATAATGCACTCCATCCCTCTCACATTATGCTAATATTGAGCCAATCCATCAAGTTTATAGGTTTTAAGGAAATTTAGCTTGGATGGTTTCAGTGCTTGGACTAAGTCAATGTTCTTTGAACAGCACAAAACCACGAGCCTGACACCTAAAGATGGTGCCAGTTCTGAAATGCTGCTTTCCCAGGGACTGAAAAGTTCATTCTCAGCCCCAAATTATTACTTAACATAAGCAACTAAGACAACTTGGACATGACCAAGGGACACAGAATCATGGAATGGTTTGGGTTGGAAAGGACCTTAAAGCCCATTCCGGGACCATCCCTGCCATGGGCAGGGACACCTTCCACTGTCCCAAGCTGCTCTAAGTCCCATCCAGCCTGGCCTCGGGCACTGCCAGGGATGCAGGGGCAGCCCCAGCTGCTCTGGGCACCCTGTGCCAGGGCCTGCCCACCCTGCCAGGTAACAATTCCTAATTCCCAATATCCCATCCAGCCCTGCCCTATGGCAGTGGGAATCCATTCCTCATTGTCCTGCCACTCCAGGCCCTTGCCCAAAGTCTCTCTCCAAGTTTCCTGTAGCCCCTTGAGTCACCTTGGAAGGTCACAATTTGGTCACCCCAAAGCTTCTCCTGCCCAGGTGAGCAGCCCCAGCTGTGCCAGCCTTTCCTCCCAGCCGAGCTGCTCCATCCCTCTGCCCATCCTGGTGCCTCCTCTGAACTCACTCCTAACAGGTCACAAAATCTTTTGGTTTAAGAAACGAAAAGCTTTATTCCAGTGCCTTAAAAAAACTAAGCACAAGCACCTGATGGCTTTTCCCTAGGTCTGCCTGGGATGAAACTTTTGGCAGTGTTTGAATTTCCTGAGGAATTATTCCATACTAATAATCCCTGGCTGATACTTACGAGCACGTCTGCTTTGCTGCTCAGCCCTTTGCCGTAATCGTCAGTGGCAATGACCTGGAACTTGAAATAGGATCTCCTCATGTTTTTGAAGAGCATGGCAGTTTTGATCAGCCCCGTGTAAGCCTCGATCACAAAGCCTTCCTTGCCATCCTTGATGGGGGGAATGATGAGCCTGTATTGCATGGCACTGTAATTCCCAGTGTCCTTATCATCAGCCTAATGGGGAAAAGGAAACAAGCACAGGCAAACAAGGTAAATATGCATGGAAGGAGTCATTAACCTTGTCCTTTAAATAAAGTTACATCTTGGCCCAGCAAATTTCTGCCACTCTGACATTTAAAACATTAGATCCCAGAGCACAGATATGGCTGCTACTTTAAATGCTTCATTTAACTTTGCTGCACTCAGTTTTGCTTTTCCAGCAATTTCTTCCTCCTCTGTTGGCATTAAACTGCTCCAGAAGAAAGAAAAAAAAATTAAAAAGTAGAAAAATATAAGTTGACTTTCAAGTCTGCAACAATACCTAAGAACTGCTTAATTATGAGAAACCTCCACTGCCAAATTCTCATTGAAGAGGAATTATCAAAGAAAAAACCATCTCACCAACTCGTGCACAGACTTACACAAGAATGTCCTTCATATTACAGATATTCTGATGGAGAACAGGCATTTGTGGTGCAATCAAGTAACTTTTCTATAAAATAAGGAAGGATTGAGTGGCATTCCTGCAGTGGTGCACAGGGACCTGCTGGGCACCCCAGTTCAGGACACAGAGCTGCCCTGGCACCGTTGCTGAATTGGATCAGGATGCAGAGCTGGCATCAACCAGGCAGCCCCAGGAATTGTTATTCCACCTTCCCTGCTCCTGACAGCCCTGTGTAGCCCCATCCTGGCCTCTCCAGGCCCATTCCTTATGCTCCTGTTCAACCTGTATCCAGACGGAAGTGTTTCCAAGGACCTTGACCAAGCTTTCCTGTGCTCCTTCCAGGGATCAGCGAGGTGGGAGCTAATTAATGCCTGAGCACTCATTAGTCTTGGTCACGGCCTCAGCATCTGGGATACTTCAGAGTCTATCAGCAGGTTTTTATGGAAATATTGGCACTGCTCCTGAGGCCTGTTGCTTGATCTAATGCTGGAATAAAAACCAGCTTTAACTTTGAAAAGGTGCACGTAAAATCCATGGAAAATCCATACTGTGCCATGACTTAGGAATGAAAAACAATAAGGGTTTGTGTCAGCATGAAGAGTAGAATCATGGAATATCCTGAGCTGGAAGGGATTCAGAGGAATCACTGATCCAACCCCTGTTCCTGCACAGACACCCCAGCAATCCCACCCTGGGCATCCCTGGAGCAGTGTCCAAGCTCTCCTGGAGCTCTGGCAGCCTCGGGGCTGTGCCCATTCCCTGGGGAGAAACCTTTCTCTGATCTCCAGCCTGACCCAGCTCCAAACATTCCCTGGGGTCCTGTCCCTGCTCACAGAGAGCAGAGCTGTTTATGAGACACCACAGCTACTAAAAGAGAATTATCTTTGCAAGGTCATTAAGCCTTCAACAGGGGGCCATTAATCATCATTAATTGTTTCCTCACCAGCACTGAACAAGTTCTATATGGTGGAAATAATCCCTTCTGGTTTTTTATTCATTCTCAGATAATTTTTCAGGGAACACCAGCACCAGATAAGCAATCCAGGTACTCAAAGCTGGGTATGCTCCATGCTACTCCAACTCCTATCAGCCCAGATTCCCAGACAGAATCATCCAGCACTTAAAGGATAATATCCAGGCAGGTTTAGCTGGAAAGAGCAAGTTTCATTCAGAACAGCCCAAAAGATGAACTCCTGGAATGATACTGGCTGTAACTTGTCACAGACATACAACTGGTAAATTCCTGCCCTCTCTCAATATTTTGCTTTCTTCTAAAGTCACAAAGCTTCATCTGGATTGACTACCAAAAGCATAAATATAAAATGTGCTAAGTTGTTTTTTGTTTTCCAGCTCTGTAGGTTTTTTTAAGCCTTTTAAAACAGAGAGTGCTGCCTCCTGGGTGAGCTCAAACTCCTTTATTAGTGATTTTAGGAAAGATGGGAAGGTTGAAAAGCTTTCTGAAATTGTCTCTGTTCTGTCAGTCAAAAAAGCAAAGATATCAGTAGGCTTTTCCAGAGCATTCCAGCTTTCCAACTGGCACGGAGAAATACAACCCCACAACATCCCAGAGCCAGCAGATGGGAGCCTGACAGGTGGAGAGTCAGGAAAATAGTTGGCTTTCCACATAAATAAATGGCTGAAGGAAGAAATGAATGTGAAAACAGTCTATGTCATAGAATCATGGAATTTTAAGGTTGTAAAATGTCTCCAAGATCACCCCAGCCAACCTTTGATTGTCACCTTGCCCATTAAACCACATTGTGCAGTGCCACATCCACTCATTCCTCGGACACCTCCAGGGCTGGTGGCTCCACCACTCCCTGGGCACCCCCTTTCAGTGCTCTGCCACTCCTTTGTGAAGAAACATTTCTAAAATCCAACCTGAACTCAAGGAAGTGGCTGGAGAGAAACACCGGGTTGATGTTTGGATGGTGAGAAACAAAGACAAAAATTTAAGCAGCACCTCAGCTCTGCCTGGAGTGCCAGGACACAGAGAATGGGTTCAAACTGCCAGAGGGCAGGGCTGGATGGGATATTGGGAATTAGGAATTGTTCCCTGGCAGGGTGGGCAGGCCCTGGCACAGGGTGCCCAGAGCAGCTGTGGCTGCCCCTGCATCCCTGGCAGTGCCCAAGGCCAGGCTGGACAGGGCTTGGAGCAGCCTGGGACAGTGGAAGGTGTCCCTGCCATGGCAGGGATGACACTGGATGGGCTTGAAGGTCCCTTCCACCCCAAACCATTCTGGGATTCCAGGGTAAATTCAGCTCATACAACACAGCTCCGGATAAAGCCATGACCAATCCAGAAAAGTCCGGCCTGGACAAATGCTCTTGTTTATCCACATTCAGCTTTGCATGCTGGTAATGGAACCGGAGGGGGAAAGAAAAACACAATTCCTGTAACCCCACAGGGCACATGAGGGACCCAGCAGCAGCCACAGGAGCAATGTCTGATCCAGCTCCTTTGGGGACATCCATGAGCAAGCCAAGTTTCCCACTGAGTGCCCAGTGAAGTCCAAAGGCTCCCTAGAGATGCCCTGGAGAGCAGCAGGATGCCCTTCCAATAAAAAGACAATTTCTTTGTTAAAATAGATTTATGAGGTTGGTTCAGCTGGGTCAGAAGCCCATCATATTTTTAATATTGGCAAATTCTCTCTCAATAAAAGCTACGGCTTTTAATCATCGCTGCTTTCAATGACACCAGAAATCAATTTCACCTTCAGCAATTCACGCCTGGAGACGTGTGTGACTCAAAACAAACAAAATTTGGATCCAAATTAAGGTATTGATGCTGCAGGCACAGGCATTAAATGAAGTCGGGCCTTCTGCACAAAGCTCAGGGCACTGGAGCTCAGCACTAATGAAATGTTCAAGTCTTGCAGCTGAGTTTAAGGCATTAAACTCCAGTGAAAGAGGCCTTTTGACATTTGAAGCTCAGAGCTTGTAAAGTCCTGCAGAGTTCAGGTGCCTCGAGCTGGTGGACAGGCTCTGAGTTAATTGTCACCAGTTCTGAGAGCTCAGTGCCACCCCAGGGCCATCAGCAGCCCCAGCATCATCACAGCTCAGGCTCTTCTCCACATCCACCCAGAGATGAGCAAACAGGTGCCAAACAGGCTGGGAAAATGATCAGATTCCAGCTTCAAATATTTAACTTTGTTGTTTGCATTCCCCCCTTTCTCTGCTCTTTGGATCAAACCTAAGGACACTGGGCTTGGCAGGACCAGCAGAGAGAGCTTGTGAGCTGCTCCCAGGAACCTCCCAAACTTCTCTAATCCTAGGAAGGATGTTTGCTATTCCTGTAATTTGTCCTGAAGGTAAATATTTTTGACACTTCATTAGCAAGAGATCTATGGCATCTCAAGAGTTGCATTATGACTGTCAAAGAAGAGAAAGAGCTACACTTAATCTTAATATTCCAGCAGCATATCTGCCTTTTGTTCTGCACAAGAAATACAGATGTCTCCTAAATCCTGCTGTGATTGAGGGCTGATAAATATGGATGATCTCAGGAATTACCAGGACAAATTCCAGCCTCCTGTGATTGAGTGGAGGTGTGCCCACACACAGGGAGTTGGGTCAGGATTGCTGCTGCTTCCAGCCCTTTCCCATCCCCTCTCAGGACGAGCATAAAAATTATCAGTAACTCCTGAAGCTGTATACTCATTGATGATCCCACTTTTTAGCATTATCAGCCTGAGCTAAATCCAGATTTGCTGCTCAGAATGAAATGCAGTTGTTAATTTGAAACGTTTCCCACCTCCCTCAGAGGGTCACCCTTACCCACAAGCCCCAGGCTGCTAAGGGGGCATGGAAAATGGCAGGATTGGGATTGGGTTGCTGAGGGGTTTTTTCCCCCTTCCTAGCAGATGGCAGCTCCAATGTTCCCAATTAGTGGCTGGCATATAAAGCAGCTTTTAGAACCCGACTCTTTTTGCCGGTGGGAATTTCCAGATTGTTGCAGATTTCCAGTTCTGACGGCACAGCTGTCACTGGGCTGTGTCAGGGGAGGTTTCTGGGTGTTCTACAGACACCTAAGCCTGAAAATTTGGGGTAGTCATTGCAATTTTCCTTTATTTCCTGTATTTCTTCACTCCTGTGCTCTTCTACACCCTCATCTGGCTCAAATCCTTTGGAACTCATGCTCCTCATCTTGGTTTGCCACTGGCTGCATCAGGAATTTGTAGCTTTGATTTTTTAAAAAAAATTATATTCATATTAAATTTATATTCAACATAAAATATTCCATATATAATACATCTATATATAACACATCAATATATCTATATTATAGTATATTGATGGTTATTTCCATATATTATTTAATATTCATATTGCTTTGAATTTATAGATGAATTTATATATCAATTTATATTTCTTCACTACATCACTGATACTGATCACTGCCCAGCTCACTCCTAGTACCCCCAGTGCCAGGAACTTTCTGAGAAACACAGGTAGGAATAAATCAGGTGAATGGGAATTGTTCACTTTGTCCTCCAGTGGTGGCTAAAAACCTCCCAGGTGCCACAGGAAATTCAGATTCCTTTTGGCAGGCTGTCTCCTGGGAAAAGGTGCTGAACAAGAGAGGTTCCCAAAGTTGGATTTTGAAACAAATAATTGGAAAAATGGATTTTACTGCCATTTTTCTTCAGCCAATAGCAGTTAGTGCTTGATAGAATAATTCTGTGTGTGTGAGAGAGGAAGTAAAGGCCACACACATGGATTTCCTCTATGGATGGGAATTATCCAGGCACACTCCCCACTCCCAGCCCCTCTAGGAGCCTCTGCTCAGGAAGGCACATGCAGTCTTCAAAATGCCCTCAAAGAACAAAGTGATTGAAATAATCTTCAATTACATGGGAAAAAATCCCAAAGGGTAGGGAATTCTCTGATTGTGCCAGAGGAAAATAATAAGAAAGTAAGAGATTTTAGAGTAAAAAGCCAACATAAAAAGCAGGAATATGATTTTTGAAGGAAAAAATGCCTGGCATTCCTGTCATATTTGTCTTAGCAGGGCACACAGCTTTTTTGGGGGCCAGATGTTCCAGCAGCTGGAGGCAGCGCTGTTGTCACTGCAATGAGCTTTCAGAGGAGATTTTTACTCCTACCAAGCATCTTTTCTCCCTACTCTGGCACCCATAAATCACACTTTAAGGAAGGAAAGGTTGTGACTGGCAAAGCAGCTCAGTTTTGTGCATGAGTCGTGCAACAGCCAAAGGAGGGATGAGCCAAATGTTGCCCTGATGCTCTCCTGGGTGCCCAAGGTGGAATTTCTGGAATTCCAGAACTTGTCATTCTAAAGATTCCCTTGTCATCCCAAAGAAAAGGAAATATAAAAAGAAATCTACAGGTTATAGGCATAGATAGGAAAAAAAAAAAAGAGATTTAATAACAGATCTGGGAAACCACCCCCAATTTTTGTATTCTCTCCCAATCCAGGAATTTTAACTGTTTCTTTTACCCATTGTTTTAGCTCATTGTGGGATCTCTAAGATGCTTCTGAGGGGAAGAAAAGAGGAATTCCTGCTCCCCTGTGTGTCCTCAGGGCAGCCTAAAATGGCTTTAGTTAATTTTGCTCTCTTCTGTTGAGATATTCCAAGGATATTCAATATTCAATAAAGGATATTCAAAGGGAATAAAGTTCCATGAAAAATCTGATCAGAAAGGGGCAAAGAGCACAGGAAAAGGCTGGAATGAAAATTGTGTAGGAATCAAAGCATTTCTGTCAAATACAGCCAATTCCAGAGCCTTGGATTCACTGGCATTATTTAGGCAAGATTCTTTCCCTACAAACATTTTCAGGACAAAAACACCTTTATAAACTGAGCAGGAATTCAGACAATTCTCTTTCTTCGCTAGAATCAGGAGTTCTGATATTTCCTCATTTAAATCTGTAATAATTCAATAATTTAATAAATAAAGGAAGAAAAGCAAAGGTTAATACTGTTACTATTTAAAAAGCAAGAGCTAATAACATTCCATTATAGAGAAAAGCCAATTCCTGCTGGTAATTTCCCTGAAGATTCTTTTGTGGGTTTGTTTCCTGGAGCAGATTGAAAATATTGTCTTTGGGGCTCAAGGAAGCCTGGTTGGAATTCTGAGGGGGAGCAACAGGAGTTCCATGAAAATACCAGTGAAAAGCAAAATAGTTCTAACACAAGGAAACACAAAGCAAAGATCAAGGCACAGAATTCATAATTAGATGCATGTTGCATCTGGTTTTAATTGGTATATTCCTAATGAAAAGCACAAAAAGGTCTTTAATTAAGGAAATGGGCTCTCAAACACATTGGAAATTCTGGGTAAAAAATGGGAATTGCAAAGAAGGGGAATTCAAGCAGCCAGGAGCAAATCTTTTGTTAAAAATTGCCATTTTATTCAGATATATCCCTTTTTTTTTCCCTTGGAGCATCAGTACCTCCCAGCTTTCAGAGGCCACTGCTCTTAATCCAATCAGACCCACAGAGAATAATTCATGTGATTTATCACTCCCCAAATTAATTCTGATTAAAAATGACTTTTGGAGAATGATTTGTGGTATTCTGCTGAGCTAAACCATCCTTTTTATCTGCTTAGAGGAATCTTACTATGAATCTGGAGCAAAGCAGCTCATTATCCTCCTCTAAAAGGCTTTTATACTCAAATTAATGTATTTAAGAGGATGCTGCTGGCAGCAAACCCAATGACCTTAGAGAGTTGGGAGAAATTCCATAGGATTGGCCTTGGTACCTATCAACTGTTAAGAGAGAAGTTTTTATCCAACATTTTATTGGTCTACTTGTTTCTAAATTCAATTTGTGTGGAAGATTGTGGACTCAGGATTAGTTTTCTTCTCTTTATTTTTTTTTTTTTTTTTTGTGTGTGTTTGATTATTTTTATTACTGGTGAAATTTTGGTCAAGGCAGAGTAGAGCATGACTGAAGCAACCAAAGGCAAGCATCTGAATGTTCAGTGGTGTGTTTGTGATCAATTGATCCAAAACTGATCTAAATCAACTACTCTATTAATAAAAAAAGACTACACTCCTTAATTATCCCCATAAGTTATTATGTCCTGTTAAAGAAGAACTAATTGTGGGATTTTGGGGTTGTTTTTGAAAGTTGTAGTTTTGCATCTTGTCATTTGAAATGTTGGGAGAGTTGGGATTGGCCAGCCTGGACAAGAGAAGCCCTGGAAGACTTTGGAGCCCCTGCCAGGGCCTAAAGGGGCTCCAGGAGAGCTGGGGAGGGACTGGGGACAAGGGGTGGAGGGACAGGACACAGGGAATGGCTCCCACTGCCTGAGGGCAGGGCTGGATGGGATATTGGGAATTAGGAATTGTTCCCTGGCAGGGTGGGCAGGCCCTGGCACAGGGTGCCCAGAGCAGCTGGGGCTGCCCCTGGATCCCTGGCAGTGCCCAAGGCCAGGCTGGACATTTGGAGCAGCCTGGGACAGTGGAAGGTGTCCCTGCCCATGGCAGGGGTGGCACTGGATGAGTTTTAATGTCCCCTCCCACCCAAACCACCCCAGGATTCTCTGATTCCAGTATCCCACATTTGAGGCTCATCAAGGTTGTTGTCAGTGCCAGCAATAACAAGATACTGAGAAAATCACTTTCTTCTCAAAATCACTCAGATGATGTGAAAGAAACTGAGCAACTGTTAATGAATGCAGAAGATGAAAGCAAATGCATGAAAAACACCTCCTAAGAACCTGAATTTCCCCCTGGAATCCAAACCTGAATAATTTCTACGGTGCAAGCTCTGCATGTACTTTATTAATGTTCTCCTAAATTTCAACTTGGAAAGCTGCTCATTTCATTCTACTCCTCAAGAACAGACATTCATTCGATTAATTATTCTTAAACCAGGCTGGAATGGGGATTGTGTTTAACTAACAGAGCAATTACTTTTGCTTTCTAAAGGCCAAGGAAAAAGGTAACGAGCACTGACTGCTGCAAATGCTCCGTGCTACAACAATAAATTTCAGCCTGATCCTCTGCAACAAAAGTACTTCTTAATAATTTCCAATTTTACTTTCACTAAACACACAATTATGTTTAATGCCATCCACTAATACCAACTCCTGGCTTAGGCCTCCTTCCATTTTGTGCCAGCAAAACCAGGGAGGATTGGAACAGAAAAAGCTTAAAGACACACAACTGACATTTTTTTGCTCCTCCTTTGTGGACTGATCACATGTTTTGAGTCAAATGTTTCTAAAGGGTAAAAGCAGATTCCCCTCATCACTCCAAAATTTCCCTTAGCTTTTCTTCACCTATTACTAATCCCCCTGACTGACACACAAATACCTGTGCCTCAGAAATCCTCTTGGAAAACCAGGAAGGATTTCACAGCCTGTGCACATCTCGTGGGACGACTCCAAATGTGTTTTGACATTTGTGCCTCGTGATTCATTTGCTTTCACATGGAACAAAACGCTCCTTTCCCTAAATTACTTTGCCTTCCAGAGTTTTTTGTCTACTCCAGTGCCTCTGTCCTGTTATCTGCTCTCTACAATTCCCTGGAAGGAGGATGGAGCCAGGTGGGGATGAGTCAAGGGACAGGAGGAGAGGAAACAGCCTCGAGTTGTTCCAGAGGAGGTTTGGATTGAATCATTGGAACAATTTCTTCACAGAAAGGGTGGTTGAGCATTGACCAGGTCAGTGATGGAGTCACGATCCCTGGAATTATCCCAAAATGTGTCAAAGTGGTGCTTGGGGACATTTTTGGTGGTGACCACAGCGGTGCTGGTGGATGGTTGGACTTGATGGTCTTAAAAGTCTTTTTCAACCTTAACAATTCTGTGATTCTTCAGGAATTTATTTCATGTTCATTAATTTGACACAATTCTTGGATTTGCCACCGTTTTGGATTCCTAATTTTGATGAAGTAGAAGCTTCCTAATTCCCCACTTCTCTGCCTTTTCTGGGCTTATTTTGGGAAGGACTCTCATGAAACCAAGAAAAAAAAATCCCAGTTAGGAACAACTTTATTAAGCTCTGACCCTTTTATCATTCCTGGTACTCTAAACACATAATTTATTTGTTTTATTGAAAAAAAAGGAGCTTTCACTCTTGGCTATTAATATCTGATGTGAATTGTAGTCTGTATATTATATTTCCATTAATTTTCTCTCTTTAAAGATAACAAAAATACCCCCAACTCTATGAATGGTTAATTTTAGGCTCACTTTCCTCACAGTGCAGACCTAAAGTTGGTGGATTTCCCCTTTACAACCTGAACAAGGTACCACCAAAATAAAAAAACACTTCAGGGGAACACTGGCATTGAACATAAACCAAATATTTAAATATTAACAGATCTAAAATGAGAGCTACAAACTGGCATGAGACACAAGCACCCAAAATTGACTACAAACAAAACCTGGGTTTTAACTCATACTCATCTTTGTGCCAACATGAACCATCGAGCAGCTTTAGAAGATGCAAATTTCAAATTCTCCTGTAAAAAACCAAACCAGTGACTACAATTTTTCCCTCTGTAATTGAAGGTTATAATAAAAACTTCAGCCTTACCTTCACTTTAAGCACAGAAGAAAACATTCTGGCATCTTCAGACACCCCTCCAATGTACAATTTTTTGGTGAACACAGGTGCATGGTCATTTTCATCCTTCACCTCAACAAAGACCTTGGCTGTATTACCTAAAAGAGGGAAGGAAAAGGGAAAATAGGATATTTTGCAATAATCTGTAACATCTCCTGGCATTCATGCATTTACAGCACAGGGAGATCATGTAAAATGAGTATAAGGGATAATAAAATAAAAATAAATCCCTGAGACAGCCTAGAATGCTAAAATTGGATGATGCCAGAATATGCGAGGCTGGAAAATCCCTGCCAGCCCATGGAGTCCCAGCTGTGCCCAGTGCCCACCTTGTCCCCAGCCCAAACACCTGGCTCAGCAGCCTCAACACTCAATTAATTTCCTGTGTTAATTGAAAGCATCCGCAAGCCTGTTCTCTTCCCAAACCTGACCTGGCCCAAGGGAACTCCACCAGCGTTGCCTCACCTGAGAAGCTCAACACAAAACACCAGAGGCTCAACACAAAACACCAGAGGTTCAACACAAAACCCCACTGTTAATTTGGTTTTATTAAAAAGTTCCTGCTCCAGCCCATTGAGCAATAAACATCTCCACCCTTCTGCAAGGGGAAGAACATCCAGCAAAAACCACGGAGCTGGTGCCAAACAGATTCCACTGTGCAGTAATCTCCACCAACATCTGCTTTCCTCTTTCACAATTGTATCGTCCAGAAAGATTGCTGGAAATGATGATATCCAGTTCATTAAAACCACATTTGCAAGTGATAAATTGCCTCTTTTCTGAGCTGGTCTTCCCAGCTCCTTTCAGTGCCAGGATAATTTCAGTGTTGCACAGGTGCCACTGATCTGAGTAACTTGTACAATGCTGGCTCTTAAGAAAAGGCTTAGAGGATGTATGTTTAGGGGAGGAAAATATTAAACCACAGACTATTTCTGACATGGCCAAAGTCATATTCTGCCTATCTGATGGTCCAGCTGATGGGAAACAAATGATGGCTTCCTTAATGGAAGTGAAGTGTGAAAAAACCCCCTGTGGGGTTCTTCAGTGTGGAGAGAAGGGGGAAAAAAAAGAAAGTAAAGAAAGCAAAGGAAATTACACTGATTGTCAAATCTCTGTCTTCTGAAATCAGATCCTTAATGTCTCTGGCTGCAATACCAAACTCTGGTAGGAAAATGAGTTTCCCAGGCAGACTTTCCCTCTGCAGCTCCACCCTTCAGGGAAGAAGGTGGCATTAAAAGCAGATTATGTGTGGAAGCAACCTTGCCCTGCTGAGCCTATAACCAGTGCTATCACTGGCTGCCACCAGTTTGCTGCTGGAAGGAAGATCCTGATTTTATCCATGCAGGTGGGATCAGCTGCTGCCTCACCTGCACTGGTTCTCTTTAATTCAAATTAAACATCATTTGCATATTGCTCACTTTTGTCGTGTCAGGCCAGTTTGGGTGAGGTGGCTGAGCCTTGTGCAAAGTTTGCCTTGCAATTTGCTCAACTCCCCATTTGTTTAATTTGCTGGCAGTTCTCTGAGCTGCCAAAAGGCTGATTTGTTTAGCAAAGGGTGAATGCTTTGAGAATGGAGAAATGGAAGTTATCACATTAAGCACAAAGCAAATTAAATACCCTCCACATCCACAGGCCAACATTAGGGCTGTCACCATTGAATATCTACCTGCATTTCAGCTTCCTGCCTGATTTCTGGCCACAGTCCTTCATTCCAGCAGATGGAGTGGAATGTGGCATCTGTGAGCTCTTCTCCATCCCACCTTTGGATCCAATTCCACAGCTGGCTGCAGGAAAGGGCTCTCCACCAGCTACAGAAGTTGCCTTATCCTCACAGTGGAATTCTCACTAAAATCCCTCAGCAGCAGCTGTGCCACGTGGGAAGGTCATGCCAGACCCTTTCCCATGGGGATTTTTCCACTTTCTTTGCTTGATTCAGGAATATTCCCTGCACAGGAGCTCTGGTGCTCCCAAACCCACCACTCCTGCACTCCCAGCCTGATAGAAAAGGCCACCAATGAAATGTACTCTTAGATAGTCTGGTTTAGACTCTGTCTTAGACTCCTTTTTCCTTCATATTCCAAATTTGAACTGCTTTTCTGGGTGTGGCTCAAACCCTCTTTGTGAGGACAGCGATCATAACAGGCTGTCAGTATTCACATTCACCTTCCAGAGGGGAAATTTGTACCCCATGTATGTAAAACCTCCCATCTTTGGTGCTCTAAGTTTGGAATCCAGCTCCATTTTTCTTTTGCTTCATGGATTCCAGGAGTTGAAAGCAGGATTTACTCCTGGGTGGTAATTCTTGTGAGACCTCCCAGAATCCAGGTATAAAATCTTGTAACTTATGACTGTGCTGCTTAAAGAGCAGAACAAAAAGCATCTTTCCCTGGAAAAAGCTGCCAAGGTGGCCAAAAAGAACCAAGAAAATTGATTTCAGTGGTACCTCAGTCTCCTGCAAGGTTCCTTTTTCCTCTTTTTCTCCAGCCCCCTGGAGATGAGCTGCAGTGCACAGAAAATACAGAACTGCAGCTGCTTCTAAGTCATCCTCAGCTTACAGGAACCAGCTAAATAATCACTGCCAAGGCTTTTGGATCTTTCAGCTTCTGTGGTTTGCTTAAGGGGAGGGAAAACACCTTGAAAGCTGCTCTAAAGCAAAGCTGAGGAACCTCTGAAACACCTAAAACGAGTAGACCATGAATAAATAACACAGAAAACAAGGCCAACAAAAACTCCTGGGTCACCAGGGTGTACCAGCATTTCATTCCCACAAGTTTTTCCCAAATATCCTTGTTGAAAGTTCTTTTCCAGTCTCCCCATCTAAAAATGTGCCAGGTCCATGTGAGCCTGTACTTTCTTGCCAGGCTGCAGAAATGAAGCTGAACTAAAGCAATGATTTTTGGACACTGGGATATTTTTGAGTGTTCCCAGGTGAGTTTTACTCAGTGCTCTCACCAGCAGCACTGCACTTGCCTTCTGCAACATTCCAACCCAGCCGTGGGTACAGCTGCTCTTCAGGCATGGATAATTCTCCCATAAATCCCTGCATCTCCAAAAGCAATTCTGCAGGAGCAGAACTTTCCAAAGTTCATCTGAATGCAGCTGGGAGGGAGAATTGTGATTTGCCAGGGTTTAGGAGCACTTTGCTTTACTCCTGCCTTACAAGTGCGTGGAGCAGGCAGCACTCTGTGCTTTGGCAGGTGAGCTGTGCTGAACTGCAGCTGGGCTCCAGCTCACATTCCTGCATTTGGCAGGACCAAGTAGGAATCAGCACTGAATATTTTTCAGTGGCATTTAGATCGAAATGAGCCCATAAAGCCTGAAGAAGATCATCATGTGCTGTCACTGCTCGAGAGAGTGCAAAAAGAAGCAAACAGCGACGTGTTTGGAGCAGCACAGACCCAAGGTCTGATTTAAATCCATATAAAACCTCTGTTTTCTAACAAATAATGACCTGAGTGGGAGCTCAGGTTTTGTGCAGCCACTCTAAAATGCACTGCTCTGCTGCCCAAAGAAATTGGAAGTTTGTCCCAAGCTCCCCCAGAGCTGGGAGGCAGCAGGATCAGCTCTCCAGGCTCTGCTTGCATTGAGTCCATCTGTCACAACTCCTGGATTTGGGAACTGCCAGAGCAGCCAACTTGGAAAGCCCTGCCAGCACCAACTTTTGCAACTAAAAACATAAGGCTGCTTTACTGTTACATCAACACCACGGGGACACAGAATTCATGCTCATATTTAATGTAGTGGAATCATCATTCCCAACTACTATGGAGCAGCTGCAGAATTTTAGTTGTAAAACTCCCATTTCCACTTTATTCCTAAAGGGTTTTTTGGGTTTAGAAAAGCAAAAACTGAAGGAGACAGGACTGATGCCTTACCCCCAGCCCCCAGAGCAAAGCCCTGCTCACAGCTGGGTTCAGCAGAGCCAGGACAGCGCCTTTGTACCAGCCCTGGGGGTGCCAAAGGTGACAAACCGTTCTACCTGACTGGATAAAACATGGAAATAATCAATGGAAGGGTGATTTTGTTTTCAAATCTTCTGACAGCAAGATAAAAACTGTGTCCAACACGGTCCTGTCATAGAATCATCCAGGTTGGAAAGGACCTCCAAGATCATGGAGCATGACCCTGTGACCAATCTCCACCTTGTCACCCAGTCAACTAATGCCTCTTAAATACAGGAAAAGCCACCACGGGGTTCTGTCATTATCTTTGCATCTCTAGGAATGTGAAATCACCGAATCATGGAATGGATTGGGTTGGAAGAGACCTTAAATCCCATCTAGACCCACCCCTGCCATGGGCAGGGACGCCTTCCACTATCCCAGGCTGCTCCAAGCCCTGTCCAACCTGGTCTTGGACACTTCCAGGGATCCAGGGGCAGCCACAGCTGCTCTGGACATGCCCACCAATCCATGTTCTACAGTTCTACAACTGGGACCAGGTTGAACTGGGAGGTGAAAGCCTCTCTTTGCCCCTCCTTGTCCATCCTGCTCCAATGCTCTGTGTCCCTGTATTTAGGCAGCGCTTTCTCTTTGCTGCTCCCTCTGCTTCCACACAAATCCTTTTGCTCCTCCTACCCTTTACCCTCTTACCTCAAGGAGCATCAAGTGAAGCTCCTGGCCCTGCACAGGACAGCCCCAAAAATCCCACCCTGTGCCAGACAGCATTGTCCAAACTCCATTCATATTGAAAGTCCTTCAGGGCTCAGCATCATCAGAATCCTCAAGAAGAACTCCAAGCTTTTCAAGTCATCCTCATCACCCAACCCAGCTCACCTTCCACTCAAATGAAGTAAAACAACACAGCAATTTCATATCATGAAGTTTCAGTTAAAGTAACTTCTTTAATGAGCTTGGCTGTGCTGAAAACAAGAATGTGACTTTGCATGATTTAGCATCATCTATGAAACCCCCAGTTTAAGTCACCAATTGTATGTTCTCATATTCCAAAGGACGTCTCAATTTACTTTCTCTCCTCATACATTTATTCAGTTATTGCCATGCTATCACCTGGCACCATCACTGAATGACAAGCTCAGTTACACTTAATGCACTTTCACTTTTCCCCTGCACAGATGGAAACTCCAGCTCCTACTTCTCCATAATTATTTCCTATAATACCATGACTGAAAACAGTTTGATACCCAGCCTCTGAGCTTTGTGACATTCAGGCCTGTGTGCTGGCTGAGCAGTTTGTCAGGGCTGTGTTATTTACAGAACCCCAGGATCCCTGAGGCTAGAAAATCCCTGCCAGCCCATGGAGTCCCAGCTGTGCCCAGGGCCCACCTTGTCCCCAGCCCAGAGCACTGAGTGCCACCTCCAGCCCTTCCTGGGACACCTGCAGGGCTGGGCACTGCAAAGCTGCCTGGGCAGCCCCTGGCAAGGCCTGAGCACCCTTTCCATGCAGAAATTCCTGCTGCTGGCCAAGCTGAGCCTCCCCTGGCCCAGCCTGAGGCCCTTTCCCCTTGTCCTGTCCCTGTTCCCTGGCAGCACAGCCCGACCCCCCCTGGCTGTCCCCTCCTGGCAGGGAGTTGTGCAGAGCCACAAGGTCCCCCTGAGCCTCCTTTGCTCCAGGCTGAGCCCCTTGCCAGCTCCCTCAGCCCCTCCTGGGGCTCCAGCCCCTTACCCAGCTCCGTT
The DNA here is from genome assembly GCF_901933205.1 of Camarhynchus parvulus. NCBI lineage: Eukaryota > Metazoa > Chordata > Aves > Passeriformes > Thraupidae > Camarhynchus > Camarhynchus parvulus. Next base: position 4,407,317 of record NC_044576.1, read on the forward strand.
CCCTGCCCTGGACACGCTCAATGTGTGTCTTGAAGTGAGGAGCTCAGAAATCCCTGCAGCTCCAGAGCAGGTCACTAACAAATTTCAGAACAAATTCCACAGATTCAGGGGTATCCAAGACCAGAACTGGCAGCAGGTCACTGCCAGTGGGTGTCACAGCTCTGTATTGATTCAGTGTTGTATAATCCTGGGGCTGTGCATTCCAAGTCACCCAGCTCCAAAGTGGTTCATCAGTTCAACCTCAGCAAAGCCCACAGTGATGTGTTAATTGTGCCCCATCTCCTCCCACTGCAGCTCATCAACTCAGTGCTCTGAAACTCAGAAGTAGTGTTTAACCTGATTAAAACTCCTCAAAAATAAACAAAGTGCCAAGAAAATGGAAAGGAATTCATTGTATAAATGCAGGAATCAAACTCAGAGATCAAAGGATCTCCATCACGAAGTCATAAGTGATTCAGCTGACCAGACACTACTAAAGTATTTTAAATATATATGTATTTATCAAATTATTTAGACATCCCTGCAGCACAGTGTATATTCTAAGGAATAGATGTGTTGCATACTCATGGAGAGCCAAAGGCACCCAGCTTGTGCTCCTTTAAACTGGCCTGAATTCAAACCCCAATCATTATCAAGCATTCCTGAATAAAGTAATTCAGCCATCACTTTTTTGGAACTGATGCTCAGTTGGGAGAGCTGCCCTAGTGCAGAGTGTGAGTCAGAAGAGGGAATGGAGGGAAGGACCTGCTGTCTGCCTTGTGTCTTCAGCCATGTCAGGAAGGTTTGGAGAAAGCTGTGTGCTTCATGGGAGCCTGATCTGCTCGCTGGGTATTCCTTGGCTGCATTTCTATGGATATAACCTTACCTGGATTTCTCCCAAGCTCAAGAAGAAACAGGCAGCTCTGGCAGGTACATCCTTGATGGTGGCTAAACCTGCACAAGATCTCACCCTGCTCTTAACAAAGCCAAGCTCCTGACCACTGATTAACCCTGATGTGTCACACCCCACACACTCAATCCTTACTCAAGGAAAAAGAAATATCCAGGATAGTCCAGGCTCAAAATCCCAAAATCTCCTGCTGGTTCTGTGGGTAGCATTGGAAAGATGAAGGTATGGGAACTGCAACCCCTGTACAGTGTCTCAGCCCATCCCCAAGATTTATGGCATGTTCCCAAATATTTGAGCACCTTCAACTAACACAGAATCCCAGAGTGGTTTGGGTTGCAAAGGATCTACAAACCCACCCAGTGCCACCCCTGCCATGGGCAGGGACAGCTCCCACTGTCCCAGGCTGCTCCAAGCCCTGTCCAGCCAGGCCTTGGGCACTGCCAGGGGCAGCCCCAGCTGCTCTGGGCAAGTCAGGCTGAGAGATCCTAAAATTCTCCATGGGCTGTGATCCCATCATCACCACAACCCCCCTAAAACACAGCAAGGTCCCTGGAGAGCAGTTTCAGCCCTCTGAGCAAACACCAGCAATATCTGTGTGAAAAAGATGGCAAAGGAAAGATTTTTGACACTTACTTTTGGAGGGCACCCTCAGGTTGGACCTCACCACCTGCAGCGAGTCTGCCTGCACTCGGAGCTCGTAACTTTGGACCCTTTCATAGTCCAGAGGCTTTTTCACAGAGATCACTCCTGTTCTGTTGTTAATGGCAAACACATCTGGAAGCCAGCAAAAACACAGGAATTTTATGAGACGCATAAACAGGGATTTTCAATGCCCAAGGGGTTTATTTTGGGGATGGATGACACAATTCTGTGACACTGCCAAGCAAGTCATTCCCTCCCTGCCTCCCTCCCTCTTGGAAAACCCCACCTAGCTCATCTTTGAAGATATTTTTAAGCAGCAGAATGGCTTGATCTGCCCTGCTACTGGAATAACCAACCCAGCATCACAGAATCAGAGAATATCTTGAGCTGAAAGGGACCCAAAGGATCAGGGAGCACAGCTTCCTGCACAGGACTTGAATATAAATGGAAAGATGGGACAAGACAAAGAGCCCAATCTCACAAAAAGGAGGACGGGATGGGGAATTCTTTACATCGCTCCCAGTACTTCTGTGTTATTTTGTCAAGATGTCCAGGTGGATCACGGAGAGTATCCCAGCAGGATGTTTTGTTTGGATATCAGGCTCTAATCCAATATTTGTTGCAGCATGGCTGAGTCCATAATCCCTTAAATCAGATTTTTAAGCAAGTCAATTCCATCAAAGCTATTTATGTTTTTATTTTGATGTGCCAGGGACTCACACTATATGGCATCCACAGGAATTTCCACATCAGTGAGAAAGATTTTCTCATAATTTTGCTAATTAATCTGATCTTTAGCTTATCTCCAAAGGCTTGGTAATGGTAGATACAGAAACATAGAATGGTTTGGGTGGGAAGGCACCTTAAAGCCCATCTAGTGTCACCTCTGCCATGGGCAGGGACACCTTCCACTGTCCCAGGCTGCTCCAAACCCCAAAGTCCAGCCTGGCCTTGGGCACTGCCAGGGATGCAGGGGCAGCCCCAGCTGCTCTGGGCACCCTGTGCCAGGGCCTGCCCACCCTGCCAGGGGACAATTCCTTCTATCCCATCTAAACTTCTCTGTTCCAGCCTGAAGCCATTCCCCCTTATCCTGTTCTTTACAAAAAGTCCCTCTGCAGCTTTCTTGTCAGTCTCTTCCAGCCCTGGAATTCCCTCCTGCTTGTCTAGATGAGGTGGGATTTCACCTCCCTGACCTGAGAGTTCTTCTCCACCCGTAATGATTCTGTGACTCACCTCAGCAGCTTTACCCCTCCACAATTTCTTGCAGATCTCTGGTTCCCCATTCCCACAAGACTGAAACATGAATATGAATATAAATATGATTACACTTACCCTCCTCATTCCCTGACACAATGGAGTACACCACTGTCTGGTTCAAGGCGGCCGCGGTGACCACGGTGACCACGGTTCCCTGCGGGGCATTTTCACTCACTGGGGGAGGCCTGCAGAGTGGGACAGAAGGATCTGTGTTACATTCCTGAGCAGCAGATCATTGACACTTATCCCTCAGGTCAGTATGGCCTCCACCTATTCATCTGCCAAAGGATCTGTTATGAGGAAAAATCATATTAAAAGGAAAATGTTTGACCTTTGAGAATGCAAAAGTCACTGAGAAGTCCAATAGACAAGGGGTGGCAACATAAAGATGTAATGATTCGTGGGTCTGAGAGGTGGGAAAGCAGGGAATAATGAGAAACAAGAACCACTACAGCCTGGTAAATTGGAAATAAAAGACAAAATAGATCTTTTCTATATACACTTTATATATATATAGATCTCTTTTATAATAGATCTTGAATATATTCAAGTCTACTAAGAAAACTCCATAATCTGTCAGAAAACCACACAGGAAAACTAATTCACGGGTAAAATTCCATGCCTTAAACAGGAATCACATTGGGGACACCTCCGCGGGAATTCCCACTCTTCACAAAGATCCAAAAATTCTCCTGCCAGCACATTTTCGTACCAAAATCCAGGATGCTTTTCAGGATATGAACTGCAACCCAAGGCTACCCAACCACTGTAAGGGTGGGCAGGCCCTGGCACAGGGTGCCCAGAGCAGCTGGGGCTGCCCCTGCATCCCTGGCAGTGCCCAAGGCCAGGTTGGACAGGGCTTGGAGCAGCCTGGGACAGTGGAAGGTGTCCCTGCCCATGGGATGGGGTGGCACTGGATGGGATTTGAGGCCCTTGGAACCCAAACCATTTCATGGTTCTGAGCTGTTGTCCTTAAATCAGCAATCCAAACAATTTCAAGAAGTGTGAGGCTTGAGCTCATCTCAAATCCTCCTCCTCAGATTTTCCTCATGGCAAGCAGTGGTTGAATTCATGCTTCAAACTCTTCAAAATCAATTTAGAAGGAAGTTTTGACACTCATCTATGAATGTAGATTTTTTTTTAATGTATTATGCAGATGTTTTCAATTTTTAAAAATTACACTCATTCCATAGAGAACAAAATAAACACCAGATGAGGATCTGCTCTGAGAGGCTCCTGAGTTTGGCGATCAGTTGTGCACTGATCTTCAAAATTCTGGACAGAATCTACAGCTGCTTCTTTCCAGGGAATATCATGGAGGTGTTCGGAAGGCCAAATGGCACCTGGGGACAAGGTCTGGTGGTGGCCCTGGCAGTGCTGGGGGAACAGTTTGATTGGATGATCCCAGGGGTCTCTTCAGACCTAAATAATTCTGTGATTCCATGAATATTTAATCACTGTCCCCTGTTCTCTTCCAGGTGGTTTTCAAATCCTCCACCCCTCAGCACATTTTCCCATTCTAAGGGCAGGGAATGGGCACAGCCCCGAGGCTGCCAGAGCTCCAGGAGTGATGGGACAATGCTCACAGGGACAGGGTGGGATTGTTGGGGTGTCTGGGCAGGGCCAGGAGCTGGGATCAATAATCCTTGTGTGTCCCTTACAACTCCGGATATTCCATGATTATATCAAAGTTGGGACCCCAGGACACAATCCCAACTGCTGAACCCAAACTTCTCCCACCAACAAGTGGCCAATCTTCCCTTGAAGTCTGCCTTACAAACATTTCCTTTGGAATCAATACTGCTTTGAACTTCCTAGAAAAATTTAAGAATAATGAATATATGGAATTAAGTTTTGGATCATGCAACATAACAGTGATCTCCTCTTTTTTTTCACTGATGGAAAAATCCCCTTTTACTCAAACCCATATGCCTGGAGCAGATCCCTCTGCTCCCACTGTTCTGCGTCAGTGGTTGGAATAAAATTGCTCCTTAATTTATTAAGCTCTTAAACCATTGCTATGAAAAGCTTTTTAAGGTGCATTTAACCAATGCAAATGCTAATCTTAGGGATTAAAAAGATGCCAAAAGGCAGGAAAGACAGGGGGGAAAACCTACCAAAGGTGGAAGCATTTAAAGCTGGAGTTCTTTTGATGAGGTCAGAGAGGAAAATGCCCTTTTTATGCTGCATTATAGATGATTTTGTTTCCTTTGTCTTCTAAAGGTGTGGGAGTGTTACAAAAGCCCTGCATTTCATTCCCAGCACAATTCCAGGATATTTGTGCAGTGGGAATGACCTTATAGATCCCTCTGCCAGTGCTGAATCCAATGGATTGACAAATCAATAATAATTAGTGAGAGGTTTTGTGTTTGCTCTGGAGGGAGGGGGAAGAACAGCACCCCCCACTCCCCCCCATGATAATTGCATTGATTTCATTCCTTTCCTTTAATTCCAGGGATTGGGAACAACAGGAGCAATGCACCAGCTGCAGTAAAACACCCAGCTCATCCCTTCAGAGCATTCCTCTGGACTGTGGAGAAGCAAAACAGCAAAAGATCACATCCAATTTCTTATATCCTGCTCTTTATCCTGTGCTTCCAGCTCTACTAACCTTTCTAAGGGAATAAATTCCTTATTTTCCAATGTTTGAATGGCTAAGATGAATAATGGTGCTTTTTCTCCCCGACATATTATTTGAAGGTGCTTTAGGGCACAGGCAAAGGTGTTTTAATGCCATAATTTTGCATCCCTGGATGATAAAAGCTGGAACTTTTGTGGGAAGAGGAAAGCAGGAGAATCCAGCCCAAACCACCCAGAAAAGGATGAGAAAACCCCCATGGGAGTAGAAGGGAAGGGAATTTCTGTGAGCTCAACACCTGGGAGCAGGGAGGGTGAAGGGATTGGTTTGTCAGTGTCACCTGGGTGGGTGCTGGTGTGTCACTGTCACCTGGGCGTGTCTCTGCTTTCCAGCCCAGGGCTGGCTCCATGGAACCAGAATTGTTAAGGATGGAAAAGACCTCCCAGATCATCAAGTCCAACCATGAACCAGCCCCACCCTGCTCACCACTAACCATGTCCCCAAGTGCCACATCCACACAGTTTACCAGCACCTGCAGGGCTGGGCACTGCAAAGCTGCCTGGGCAGCCCCTGCCAAGGCCTGAGCACCCTTTGCATGCAGAAATTCCTGCTGCTGGCCAAGCTGAGCCTCCCCTGGCCCAGCCTGAGGCCCTTTCCCCTTGTCCTGTCCCTGTTCCCTGGCAGCACAGCCCGACCCCCCCTGGCTGTCCCCTCCTGGCAGGGAGTTGTGCAGAGCCACAAGGTCCCCCTGAGCCTCCTCTGCTCCAGGCTGAGCCCCTTGCCAGCTCCCTCAGCCCCTCCTGGGGCTCCAGCCCCATCCCTGGAATTGCTTTGAAATATTTTAAAGATTTCCAATGAAATGGTTCCTTTCTGAACTTCTGAACTGCCCACCTTCTCAAACCTGTGATTTCCAATTCCTTCCCAAAACTCCCATGCCCAGGATCCACATCCATTCCATCCCTGGATGCGAGAATGTCCCTTGCAATAAATGATAAAATCCACCTGCATCCCACAAACCTTAGGGATAAACCACAATTAACACCCACTTTAATCCCCATCCCACATCCAGAGTTTTAATCTCCCCTTCTCCACACAACCACCCTTTGACCGTGACAACTTGAATCTGTTTCATCCATTTCCAATCTAATTTTTTTTCCATGACCATCACAGCAATGTGGCATTTAGGCACTTTAACTTTTCCACAGGAATAACAAATGATATCTTGGGAGCATCCAGGATGGGATGGAGACCAGGAGAGACCTCGTTGATTTCTTTGAGTATGAAACCACAAAATGCATTTATCCCTCAGAAAATAAACAAAGCGACCACAAAGAAGAGCGGGATTAAAATTAAGACATTGTTTGTGCACAAACATACTGAAAATAAATACAATTAAAAAAAAATCACTGAATTTGCTATATCTTAATTATCTGTGTCTTGTTCAGAGTGGGAAAGAGAGACTGAGCACGTCTCAAATACATTGCAGGCACAACTACTGGAAGTGTCCAAGTGAAATTTTAACTTTTCCTCTCTACATTTCTGCTGCTTCTTTTTCCCTGTGCTAAACACATCACTCCCAGCCCTTTTTCAATTTGCCTGATAGCCAATATGCTTTAAATTCACCATGAAACTTGTCTATCTCCAAAAGCATGAATGTGAGATTTAATAAAAAATTAAATTTCAAGCCAGCAAACCCAATAATAATTTGGAAAATTGGTTTAGAGCTGAAGCTTAATAGTGGGATGTGAATGGACTCCATATGAGCAACTTCAGTTGCCTTTACTTTGTGGACTTTATATTTTATATCTATTTATATAGAATATTATAATACAAAATATTTTTATATATTTATATTTTAATTTATGGAGGTCTGTAGAAACTTAGAAAAATTAAGTTTTGGTGCTGTTTAATTAAATTGCTCACCTCAACTTGATTAGCATTGAGAGTATTTTTATTTTTAGGGTGGTGGGAGAGCCAGAGCAGCTGTGGCTGCCCCTGGATCCCTGGAAGGTATCCCTAAAACACCTTCAAGGCCAGGTTGGACAGGGCTTGGAGCATCTTGGGACAGTGGAAGGTGTCCCTGCCCATGGCAGGGGTGGCACTGGATGGGCTTTAAGGTCCCTTCCAACCCAAACCAGTTTGGAATTCCATGATCTCCATGGCAGCTGTTTTAACCCTTTCACCAGCACATAAAAACTACCTTGGCACCTCTGCTTGCTCAAAAAAGACAGACCTGGACATATTTTAGAGCAATAAACTATCATTTTATCAACTTTTATACATGTTTTAGAGCAATAATCCATCAATTTACCAAGTTTTTGCTTTCCTAGGAACTACCTGAACAGCTTGTTCCAGGCAATGATAATTTTTTTTTTCTGGAAAATAATATTTTTGTCTTAATTAGTTGTATTTATTAAGCCGTTTTATCTTCAGAGTGTCACATATTCCTTCCTGGACTTGATATCCTGCCTTTCTGTCTCAATTCCCAGATTGGTTGGAGGCACTCTGACCTTCCCATGGTATTTATCTCCAAGACAAATGACAAGGGAGTCTGGACATTGCTCCTGTGATCCTGTCTTAACCTATTGTATTTTAACCCAAATGTCAGGTTTTGCTCTCCTGACCTCTCTGTGCTCATGTTACCCTTCCAACCTTCCCAAATTAAACATGAGGCCACAAAAGCAGGAATATTCCTGGCAACATTCTGCAGAAGCAAAGAAAAAAAAGAGGGAAAAATGCCCACCAAGCCCAAAGTAAGGTAAAGTCACACACTTGGATTGGTCAGACTGATGGGATGAATTCCAAGGATAACATGGCTGGAAGGAAAACACATTGCTGGACACCAATGGGGTTTAAGACTAAAATTGATGGATAATTTCAGTTCCATATCCACACATAGAGTGATTTATTCCTACATTTCATTAATGTAGTGTTGGGAGATTTGGCCCTCAGCCTTGGAAAGGCTTCCCCCCTGTGCTTTCCTCTTCCCCAGGAAACATCCCACCAAAACTATTTCCATTGAAAGATAATTCCTAAAATTCTAGTTTCCTTTACATTTGGTATAAAGAAATATAGGGTTTTAAGAAAATGCAATCAGCACTACTAACACAAGGAAAAGTAGGGGGAAAAGGATCTTTTTCCTGTAACTCTCTCCCTAATTTTTCCATGGCAAATCCTGCTTCAGTACCTGCTGTAGAAATAATTTAACTTTATAACCACATTTGCTAATTTTTTTATTACAAACCAAAAAAGTACCAGCAAAAAAAATCACTCTAAACCAGTGATTCCAAAGGGAAAATCACACACATTTTCCTGAATCCAAGCTGCCACTGATGTGAGATGCAAATTCCAAATGTATGTTGGAAGTTCCAGCTTAAATGTGAGGAAAACAATGACTGCTTTTACCCCCACATTTCAAAAATGCTGCAACTAGAAGGTTGCCTGTGGTCTTCCCTGAATAAAATGTAAATTCCATCCTAGAAAAGGTGGGAAAAGCAGCGGTAGGACCTGGATATGCTGGGAAAAGGATGATCCAAATGGAATCGACCAGCATTAAACAAAATATTTTGAGGGACAAAAATAACCCCCTGTGGATTCTAGCAAGAAAGGAAAAATGATTCCTGAGGGGAAAAATAATCCCTAACAGGGGAAAATCCCAGGGAGTTCTGCTAGGAGGGGAAAAGGGAAACTTCCAGAGGTTTAAAGAAAAGCATCTAAGGTGGAATTGATATCCTGGAAGTGTCCAAGGCCTGGTTGGATGGGCTTGGAGCAGCCTGGGACAGTGAAAGGTGTCCCTGCCCATGGCAGGGGTGGCACTGGATGGGATTTAAAGTCCCTTCCAGCTGAAACCATTCTGGAATTCTCTGATTCATCAAGGCCTCAGCCATTCACAGATATCAAGAACCATGGAAATGAGAATTGAGAATTGAGATTCTCAGATATTGAGAACCATGGAATATCCCAAGCTGGAAAGGACCACTTTTGCAACTCCTGAGCTCCAACCCAGAGCACCTTGGATGCTTTTTCCACCTTTCTGAAGGGAGCACCAAATTACAGAGATTCCAACCATGCAATGACACCCCCTACCCTCACTGTCACTCTGCAGGGTTCCCCATTCCCTAATTTCCAACAAGGGAAACTGTCCGAGTGAACAGCAGGAAACCAGAGAACTGGGGAATATCTCTTGGAATAATGGCTCCTGATACAGCTCCATGATTTTTTTTGGTGAAATCCTTTTGCTTGGATGGTGTTTGAGTCCAGTACTGAAGGATTTAATTGGGTGGAAAACATTATGACACCTCTTCCACCGAGGGACAGCAAGCTCCACGCGTTCCCAGATCTCCCTTTTTAGGCAGAACACATTTCCACAGCAGTGCTGGTGCTGGGAGAGAAATAAAATTAAATAAAATGCCACACTACACTTACATTGAGTTACAGCCTGGAATTCACAGCTTCCCATATTTCCCCATAAAACTTCAGATTGCTGGGCAACTGGACACATCTTTTCTGACAGGCTGGGGAGCTGTAATGCAACACTAACAGAAGCTGTAAGTTTGCAAAATTCCCCATTTTTCCTGTTCTGGAATGACTGAACACCTGGTTAATGTGCCCACAGGCACTAATTAGGAAGCAATGATGCTGCTCCTGGTTCCCATCCCATTCCCTGCTCCAGCTACGAGCAATGACCTTCCCCTTGCAGAGGATGTGGAATTTATTAATTAACACAACACCAAAAAGACCCCAAATCCCTTTCAACTTTTACTGTTTTAAATTGAGGACGTGCTCATAAAGAGGACAGGCTTGCTAAAAATACCTCTTTATATTCATCTGAGGTTCCAGTTACATCTGGTCTCCGCTGTTTCATAGCGCTACTAATTAATATCTGTTAATTAAGAAATGAAAGTGCTGCCATAAGTTGTTGTGAAGTAATGGAAAGTTTTGGATTAAATCCTTGATCCAGAGGTGATCTGGGTGAAGTCAGGACAAAATAAAGAAGAGCTTGGGAAAGGGAATTTTTTTTTCTCAAAACATTGATTTATTTGGTTTATTAGGTTTTAACCTTCTTTTTTTTTTGGTTGCCCAGAGGAGCTATGGCTGGAAGTATCCAAAGGATGCTGGACAAGCTTGGAGCAACCTGGGATAGTGGAAGGTGTCCCTGCCCATGGCAGGGGTGGAATGAGATGAACTTTAAGGTCCCTCCCAACCCAAACCACTCTGGAATTGCACAGTTCTTTATCCAGAGACAATTTTGCTGGTACAAAGCAGAGATCACAACCAGCATTAAAAACATTTAATAAACTGTGTGAATTTCTCACCCTGTTTGGGGCAGGGATGTAGAAAATCTCACTGTCCCCACCAACCCAGGGCTGCAGACACTGGACATGTCCGTGCCTTCCACCAGACCTCTCACAGTTCCTCACAAAGGAACCATATTTTATTCCCCACTTATTGTAAATCAGCTGCTCCATTCTATATTTTCTGGATCTCAGAGCCCTCAGCTGCCCTTTGCTGTTCAGTATGGGGAGCACAGCAGTGTTTAGAAGTCTCCAGAATAATTTACATTCCAAACAAAGAAGGTGGGGGGGAAAAGAGACCAATTAATTTGCCCTAAATGATGCAATATTGCAGAGGGAGAGCTGGTGAATAAACACCACTCTGCCTTCATGCACTTGACTGGTGTCTCCTCTGGAAGTCACTCTGGACACAGATAATAATCAATCAAAGTCTCCCTGGGTGTGCAGAGGGCTCCAAGCAGTGCTGGTGTTCCTCTGGCAGAGCTGCCAGGCTCTGCAGGTCAGCTCAAGGCAGAGTGGCACTTTCATCTCCCTTTCTGCTCGTGCCATCTGCTTTCGCTCTATTTTGTATTTGTTTTTGATTTTGTAGCACAGGCTGCAGCTTTATGCTGTGAAACTGTTCAACTCTGACCTTTCCCTAAATACACAGGAAGGAAGTTTGTAAACCAGCTCCAGAACAGCGCTGGAATCACCCAGATTATGATAATTAGAAAAACAAAGATCAATACTAATCCACTCTAAAGCCACTAATTCTCAATCCATCTGAAGTTCAAGCACCCACATCCAGCAGCTTTTCATTTTGCAAGGGGCACCACTGCTCTGTGCTGCCTTTCACCCTAAAGATATCCCATGTCACTGGAAAATGAGGGCCTGTGACACCTGCCAGCTCCAGCTTGCATCACTGCCAACAAACCAAACACAAAGCATGGCCTGCAGAGTGTGACAGTCCCTGAAAACCTTAGGAACCAACACTAGTCCTGCTCCCAAATATCTGAGAGTCTCAGAGCTGAATCAGAAACTTCTGGGGTTGTTTTAATTTAATTTTTGACTTTGAGGAAAATGAATAACTGCCTTTACTGTCCCCAAAAGATTTTAAGAGCTTCTTAGTTGGAAAGGGAAAGCAGGCTGTCCAGATAATCCTGAAGAGTTCACAGGGACACAAAGATAACCTGGCTTATCCAGGCGTTGTCATCAAAAGGTATTATGGGCTACAAGGCACTTTGTACTGCAAGAGTTCTTCACTGTAGTGAAAAAACATTCCCAGCTCCTGGGATAGAACTGGAGATCAAGACAAGCTCAGAAATCAAAGAATCCCAGACTGGTTTGGGTTGGAAGGGACTTCAAATCCCATCCAGGGCCACCTCATCCCATGGGCAGGGACACCTTCCACTGTCCCAGGCTGCTCCAAGCCCCAAGGTCCAGCCTGGCCTTGGGCACTGCCAGGGATGCAGGGGCAGCCCCAGCTGCTCTGGGCACCCTGTGCCAGGGCCTGCCCACCCTGGCAGGGAACAATTCCTAATTCCCAATATCCCATCTGAATTTCCCCTCTGGCAGTGGGAAGCCATTCCATGTGTCCTGTCACTCCAGTTGCTGTTGCAGGGTCCCTCTCCAGCTGCCCTGTGTCCTTTCAGCCCCTGGAAGGAGCTGTGAGGTCTCCACACACCCTTCCCTTCTCCAGGCTGAGCATTCCCATCTCTCCTAGCCTGGATCCACAGGGAAGCTGCTCCAGACCCCTCAGCAATTTCTGAGCCCTCTCTGGACTTGCTCCACAGCAAGTTTGCTCCAGCAGACACCTGCCTGCCCTGATCTGAAATCCCAGTCCCACATGGACATGCTTTTAATTGCTACATTACCCAAAGTAATGCAGCAAACACTGCACACCTCTGGAGATACCTCAGGAACTGCAGGGAGCAGCAGGAACAATTTCTCTCTCTCGAGAAACCCTTCAGCAAAGGATTATTATCAAATGCAAAGTTTGTCATTTTGCACCTGTCCTTCAGATTTCATATCTGTTCCAAGTTAAATATAAAATTAGGAGAAGAGAGGCATGTTTTTGCTGTTTTTCATTTCTTTAAGTGGGAAATATGCTAATACTCAAATCATGAGGACAAATACAGCACAGATAATGATTTTTTGTCTAAACTTGTTTAAATAGCTGAACAAGCCCATCCTTTAGGGCTTACTGAAGACAATTTATATTCAATTTCTGATTCTGATTCCCTGCAGTCCTTGCATTTGGAAATATCTGTACAAACCCCTCTACATTCTGCTGCTGATTATGTCACTACAGCGGCATAGAGAGAATACATTGCAATTTCTTGATATCTTGAAGCTGCTTGCCCTGATCTTATCACTTCCTATTATTGTACAGATGTCAAATTCATCAACACATTCTCTGCTACAAAATTATCAAACTAATCAGCCCACTTTTTGGTTTGCTTTTGATCAATTTTAAGACACTGAGGTCAATGATAATGAACTGTCAGAGGGTAAATATATGAAATCATGTCTCTGTGGTGATAATAACCATCACCTGCACTTCTAACATTGAAGAGGTTGGGTCAGAGTCCTCCCATGCCTCACAAAAATGGTGTAAAGGATCAAAAAATGCCCCACAAAAATGGTGTAGAGGGTCAAAACACACTCCACCAGAGCCCTGGTGATCCTAGTCCCAGTTCCAGCACATTAAATTTGTTTATCCAAATGACTGATATTTTCAACAACTTCTGAGGGGAAAATTTCAAGCAAATCTCCCCTCACCATCACCACCAGCCCAGATCTTTCCAACTGGGGACAACCTGCTCAGACAGTAAAATTCCACCACAACAGAGTATTTTTGTAGTTCTGTTTCAGACTAGCCTTCAAGCAGGACTTCATTTTGGCTTTAAAAACACCAGTTTTAGGGTGAGAGAATGAACTCCTTACCTGTATTCATCCTGTGTGAAGCGTGGGATGACTGAGGGCTGCAGCACTGTAATTTCCACCGTGGTGCTGTTGAACTTCACTGGGTCCCCATCATCGTAGGCAATGACCACCAGCTACAAACAACACAGAAAATCAGGCTCTGACTACACAAAAGAACATTTTTCATCCTGACTTTCAGCAATTCTGGTACTTGCAGGGTCTAAAAAAATCAGAGGTGATTTTCTTTTGCTGCAGGTCACATGCGGCGTAAGAACAAAACATGGAGGGAAACGGTGACAGCCATCCTCAGGTTGAACCTCTGCTGGAAAATTTACAGAAACACAGTAAACTGGAGGAATTTTATTCCTGGAAAGGGTTGTTAAACATTGGAATGGGCTGCTCAGGGAAGTGTGGAGTCCCCATCCCTGGAGGTGTCCAAGAAACCCCTGGATGTGGCACTCAGCGCTTGGGTGGGGATTGATCACAGGTTGGACTCGATGATCCTGAAGGGCTTTTCCAACCTCAATGATTCTGTAACTCCCAATAAAACCAACAGGAAAAGCCCTGGCTGACAATTATCTCTTGCTGACATTCATATCTAGAACCAAAGGCTCATGTTAGAATAAAAAAATTAACATTACTTCCAACCCCCTCCAAAACATCCTCTGCAGAAAAGAGATGCTCTAAGCTCAAACACGGACAAGACCAAATTACTTTCTCTTAAATGAGGCCTGTTATAAATATTCTGATTTTTAAAAACCTTTTCTCATGTCTATTTGATGATTTAACTCAGAATTTTGTGCTGGCACCGTCAGGTTAATTTGTTTTTAGCTTCCCATGAAGTGTTCTTGTGTGTGGACTCCAACTGAAGAAGGAACAATGGGCATTTTTTCCAGTTTTCTCCCTAAATCTTTTCCTTATTTCTGGAGGTTGCTACCTGAGGCAGGTCGTGTACCTCATTCTAGCACAACATTTTCAACTCATTTCTGCCAGTCCAAGCTATTCCACAATAACCCTTTTTGTTTCAGTACAAGACATAATTGCAGAAATCATCCAGATGTTAAATAGTGACTGGAAAAATTCCCAGAGAATTCAGCAGCAGGCACAAGCCCAGTGGTCTTGAAGCAAATACCAATTCCAAGTGTTCCCATCACTGATTTCTGGAGCCTTCTCTGTGTTTTTTTCCTAAGAATCCACATTTTTCTGAAAAGTAATTCCCTGCTGAATATCTCATTTACTGCCCTGATATGAAACAGTGTGGGAGAGATCCCAGTTTTGGAAATAAGTACTAGAAGTAAAATAAGTACTAAGAAGTAAAAACAGCAAGTGCAGCAACAGAAGAGTTCCACTCTGGTGATGTTAACCAAGAAAAAATCCTCTCCTCCCTTGGGTTTTATTATATTAATTAGAAACTTAAAAGGACTTAAATTAGCACTGTCCTAAACCAGGGACTGCTCCAGCTCAAGTAGCCCTTGATGGGACACTCAGGAGTGGAAAACAGTGGACAGCTTTCTTCCTCATCATGGAAGGTGAGCAAATAAACCTCTCTTTGACCCTCATTTCAGAAAAAAAAATAACTGAAAGAAGAAGAAAACACTTTAATGAGTGCAAGGTAGTTTCCAAGTAGGGAAATTACATCAAACCTAAGATACTATGGATATTTTTTTTTTCCTTACTGACCCACTTCTATTTCCATTTTTTACTACCTCATGGATCTTAAAGGGCAGATGCTCTACTGATTTACATTAAAATCGTTCCTTAATCCACACTCATTCATTCCAGAATCTTTAGGACCAGTGACAACAAAATGGGAATTTAGGTTTCCTTAAAATCAATATTTTTACATTAAAACACTCATGAACAGGAACTCCTGAACTACCCAGCTGTGCAGTAACTTTATTTACAAGACATCTAGCTCTTCTTACAAAGTTCTCCCCAAATTCTCCCCAAAAGCCCTGTTGAAAGGGAACTTGGGAAAAATGAGGGTTCCCCAAGCTGCCTCCCTGTTTTCCCCACCCTCCCAACAGGTGCAACCACATCCCTTCAAGACATTCCTGAAATCACAAAGGCACAAAACACAAGCCAGGAGAAAAAGATGGAAACAAAAGAACAAACAGAAGTGAAATTTTGCATGGAAATCCAATGAAAGGTTGCGTTTGATTTTCCAACCTTAATGATTCTGGAATCAATCTATGGAACAGAAGAAAACAAAGGAGAGCCACGATAGTGAAAGGAATCCTAGCAAATCCAGGGAATTTTGTGGCACTGCAGCTGAATTTGTACCTTGAACACTGTGCTGGGCTTTTCATTGAGGTTCACTCGGGTGACGACACGTCCAGAGTTTTCCTCCACATCAAAAATGCTGGCACTGTAGGGAAACTGGACAACATCCACCTTGTAGTGAACCCGACTTGCTGGGGTGCCCTGGAAGGCAAAAAGAGGCAAATTGGAGATTTCTGGGGTTTTAAACACCTCCTGAAGAATTAAAGTGTAACACTGGTAAGGCCATCAAGCAATACTTCGTTTGTCCTCCTCAAACCTGAGCAACCCCTTCAATCATCCCCCCACAGACACCTTCCATGACACCTGAGAGGTCCAGGAGGAAAAATCACCAGAGGTTTGGAAAGAAAAGGGCTGAAACCCCACCTACTTAAACCCAGAAGTGTTTTATAAAAACTGGAATTTTTAAACACAAGATGGACATGGCTTAAGGTTGGTTAAAATACCTTTCAAAAATATTTTGACTTTGTATAAAACTCATTTAAAGTTTAAGAAACTTAGCAGTGGTTAAAGAAAATGCTGTTTTGCAGATGGATTTTAAACAGTTCCATAAGGAACCCTCCTAATGGTTCAGATTCTTGGTGACAAGAACCAAGCCTAGGCACCCCAGGGTGTGTCACAAAGTGTCCCCATGTCCCACTAGCCACATCTTTATTGAGCACCTGCAGGGCTGGGCACTGCAAAGCTGCCTGGGCAGCCCCTGCCAAGGCCTGAGCACCCTTTCCATGCAGAAATTCCTGCTGCTGGCCAAGCTGAGCCTCCCCTGGCCCAGCTTGAGGCCCTTTCCCCTTGTCCTGTCCCTGTTCCCTGGCAGCACAGCCCGACCCCCCCTGGCTGTCCCCTCCTGGCAGGGAGTTGTGCAGAGCCACAAGGTCCCCCTGAGCCTCCTTTGCTCCAGGCTGAGCCCCTTGCCAGCTCCCTCAGCCCCTCCTGGGGCTCCAGCCCCTTCCCCAGCTCCGTTCCCTGCCCTGGGCCTGCTGGTATCCAATAAATGACGGAGTGTGTCCTTAGCCCACTTCTTGTTGCTGATACATTTATGGAAACATTTTTTATTGTCTTTAATGGCTGTAGCCCGAGAAGTTTTGGCTGGCTTTGGCCCTTTTCTCTCCACACACTCCAGGGGAACTGGATCTCCTGGATGTTTTCTCTCTGTATCTCCTGTAGGGTTTTGTCTCTGCAGGGTTTCGTTTCCAGCAGACACCTGGTAGGCTGAAGTCCCTCATAAAAACCAGACTTCTCCCAGCTACGTGTAGGATGTCTCATCTGCCTCTTCATCCACACTAGGGGTTCTAGGACAAATTCCCCCTGATCCTATTTGTACACTAATATCTGAATAATGGTTTTCCAGCATGCCAAAGTCTGGTTATGCAGAGATTTGGGACATTTTACAAAATTCCAACGAAATTATTTTCTAAATATATTTGGGAGTAGATTCAGAGAAGCACTTCTGTCCTAGCAACAGCATGATTTAATTTTCTGAATGCCTTTGAGTCTCAAGCTCAGATCAGGCTTTGACCTTTATGCTGTGTTTAAACAGCCAAAACATCATTAATGGTGGATGGCTGATTTTTACCTGTATTCAATAATGTGCTTTGTTGGGATTGGGAATATATTCCACGTCCCATGCCAGCCACAAAGTACATGGAAACAGAACATTTCCTTTTGTAAACAGCAATGGAAATGGCTACAAAAGTGATTTGAGCTCACTAAATGCTATCGATGTTTTGCTGATCCAACACAAGCCATTTGAGTGTTGCCTCTTGGAGCTCTCCAAGGAATTCCAGCTTGGGCAGGGTTTATGAGGCCATCAGCAACTTTAATCACCCCAAATGGGTCTGCCAGGCATGTTCCAGTGGTTAGCAAATTAATAAATGATTGTGTTCATAGTTAAAAGCACTTCACACATGCTACAGAGGGCAAATCCTGGAAAAAGTGAGAAATTTCTGGGATCACGGCATAGCAGAGTTCATTATCAACTTTCCCCCTGGCATTCCCTGCTTCAGTCATTTTTCTTCAATGTTATAATTAAGAGCAAATTACCTGCTGAAATCCAGCCTATTTGGGCTCGGAGTAATGGCCTTAAACTTGCTTGGAAGACTAAGAATCCTCATCATCATTAAAGCTCCTCACACCAGGTAATTTGTGATTAAATAAACAAAAATCTCATCAGGTTATTGTTGTTCCTGATGTGATTATCAAGTACACTTTGCTCCTGTCACTTCAGAAAAATAACAAAACCAGGATTTATTTTTTATTTATGGCATTTTGGCACTGATGTAATTAGAAAAATCTCCAGAGAGATTTCCCAGGGAAATCTATTTAGAAGCGAGTTTTAATTATCTGAAATATTAATCATCTTTTGCCTCTGTTCTAAATTAATTTAGATGCATTATTATGTCTGCAGCAGAACGTGAATCTAGCTGATAATATTCCCAAATAAACCACAGAGCAAGGATTGTGCTTGGCAGGAGCCACATTCATTCTCTCCAAACAAAGTTTCCCTGAGATTCAGGACTAATGTGAAACTTTAAAAAAAGCTCACCCAGCTCCAATTATTTCTTCTATGGCTGCATGATTCCTTAAAATTCCATTTGTTCAGGGAAAATGCCATTTATTTCTGACACAGAAATTAAGGTCCCTCCCAACCCAAACCACTCTGGGACTCAAACTGGTTACAGACACAAAATTTCATGGCCCAGGAAAGAATGGGGAAAAATGGGTTTCACTTTCATTTGAAGTTGACAGATGAAGATCCCAGGTGTACCTGGATTTCACCCCTAAGGACCAGTATGGAATGGCAGCACCATGAACACAGAGTTATTTCCCAGGTTAATCCCCATAGATTATCTCCATATGTAAATTTCAACTCAAATCTGAGCAATTTGCATAATAAGGAGTTCAATAAGGAAAGTTTTGTAAAGCTAGTGCCATGGAAAAAATTAGAAAGTGGTGCTAAACTCTCCAAACTTACAGGTTTTTGTAACTTACTTTTGTAACTTACTTTTTACTGGTTTTTGTAACTTACTCAAAGCAACCATGGAAGATGGGGCAGCCCAGAGCAGGTGGATGAGTTTGGCGGGTCTTACACCAGTTCAGGGTTGGGAATGGTGCAGTCGTGTAAATTCACCTTAATTTCATTCATATGAACCCTAAAATTTGAAGGATTTTACTCTTTATAGTAGGTAACTCAAAAACAGGGCCTGAAATTCTGAATTGCTAAAGCTGGAAATTCTGAATTTTTAACTCTCACAAGTTGAACACAAAAAAAACCCCATCAACTTTTAAAGGCTTGAGATAAAATTACTTGAGGAACTCCTGGAATCATGATCTCCAGCAACCACTGAAATTCCATAGGAAGAGCTTTTAAAAGATCAAGGTCTGGCCAGCCTGAAAATGGTTTTACCTCCAATTAAAATGCAGTAAAATCTTTAATTGAATATCTCATAGCCTGTTACTTTTAGTGAGTGCATGGAAGACAAAAAGGACAATTACTCCCAATTTGACAAAAGGGCTCCGCTGAAGGAAAGCCTCAGGAGGTGTTGGGAGAATGGATAAAGCATTAAATGGGATGTTCAGGAGCTCTGGAAGCTGGCTGCTCATTAAAATTAGTGTTCTGCATCTGTTTCTATTAACATTTCCAATTAAAAAAAAAAAAGGCAGGATATGGAAGGGAATTGCCCATGGCAGAAACATCCCAGCTTTTACAGTGATAACCCATATCAAAAAAGGGATATACAGGAAAAACAAACACTCCTTTTTACATCAGTCCTGGGAATCCTCTCTGATAAATAAACTGAGCATTTATCAAACAGCTCCTGGTGCTCTCCTGCCCACGTTATTGGAGGATTAAGAGCTTTGAGACCACTCAGAACCATTTTTTCATCTCTCATTACCAGGCCACTTCAGTGAGGCATAAAATGTTCACCAGGAAGAAAACTCTCCTTGTCTCCAAGGGATTTATCCAACACTAATCCAGGCTGATGATTTCTTCAGCTACAAAGGATGATCTAAATGCCCAAAAAAAGAGATGGTTGGCAGTAGGTGCTGGCTGGGGCACTGGAGCCTGCGCCAGCAGCATCCAGAAGCGCAGGTGACTGAGCCAGGTAATGGCTTTGTTCAGCCTTTGGAGTGTTTCCCTGAAAAGGCTGGGAAATATCTAAGAGAACCCAAATCTGAGCACATTTGTGTTAACTAAAGCAAAGCAGGACTTGACATGTTTTCATAGAGGTGCTTCTCCCCCTTTACTCTGCTCAGGTGAGACCCCCACCTGGAGTTCTGGTGCCTCCAACATAGGAAGGTCATGGAATTGTTGGAGAGAGGCACGAGGATGAGCAGAGGGATGGAGCAGCTCTGCTGGGAGGAAAGGCTGGCACAGCTGGGGCTGCTCACCTGGACAGGAGAAGCTTTGGGGTGACCAAACTGTGGCCTGAACGAGCTGCAGGAAACATGGAGAGAGACTCTGTACAAGGGATGGAGGGACAAGGGGGGATGGCTTCCCAGTGCCAGAGGGCAGGGCTGGATGGGATATTGGGAATTAGGAATTGTTCCCTGGCAGGGTGGGCAGGCCCTGGCACAGGGTGCCCAGAGCAGCTGGGGCCGCCCCTGCATCCCTGGCAGTGCCCAAGGCCAGGTTGGACTTTGGAGCTTGGAGCACTTGGGGACAATGACCTTGAAGATCATCTCCTTCCAACCCCATCCACAGGCAGGGATATCTCCCCCAGTTCTCTGTGTCTCAGTTTTATCCCATCTCTGCTCCCACTGTGGGCAGCCAGGCAAAGGCAGCTGGGGATTGCTCTGGGAGCCCAAATCCAGCCAAGGCTGTGTGGGTGCTCCTGCTCACCTGGAATTCCAGGGGTGTTCCGGAGGCAGAGCTTCCCTGCACAGGGCTCACCACTTGTCCTGCTCACAGCATCCAACAGCCTAAACTTACCCACTCCAAGGGACTAAAAAACTCCAAAAACTGGAAAATTCCTTAGGCTGAGGCTGGACACCACCTCTGGAAAGGAAGCTCAAGCTGATGTGTGAGGGAGAACTCACAATTAAAGGGTTTGTTCACATGGAAAAAATGCTCAGCTGCCTCAACAATTCCAGCTGCAATGTGCTTAAAATCAAAGCTTTTTATTCTTGTAAGGTTTACCAGTTATTTAGAAAGAACTGAAGCTGTTTCCAAGCTTTTCCTTGGCAGCCATGGCACTACTTTGTCCCCATCATTCCCTCTGGCCTAATTTTGTTGGTTTTTGCTTAATATTTCCTGCTAATACCTAGAACTAGGTAGAATTCCTCTGGGAAAGGCAGGGTGAGCAACTTAAGGATGCACCAAGTAATTTGAAAAATTATTTATGTATTTATATAAATTATTTATGTATTGATATAAAGCGTTACTACTTCAAAAATGTAAAAAAATCTAGTGTTGGTTGTTCCAAACAACCAAAGGACAAAATGTTGGTTCACCAAATTTCATGAAATCCAAGTTTTCAGACAAAACTTCCCCGATTTCAATGACCAGAAGGATGTTTCAAGTTTATAACACATGTAAAAGTAGCTATTAAAACATAATTTACATTCTCGGTCGCTGCAAATAAAAAGAGAATTAAAACTAGAAAAGAAAGGAGCAACTGGTAAGAATTTAAAGTGACATTTACTCAAAACAGCCCTGCAAATCTTGCTGTGGCCTTTAGAGAAAAGCTCTGGGTTTTATGTTTTAATTGACATTTCACCAAGGACCTGAAGAAAAACTATCAGAGGTCTCTGATGCCTTCAGGCCAAGAGGTTTTGACCGCTTTGAAATCCACAGGTCGAAATAAAAACATTACAAAGTATCTCTGAGGAAGTGCTTGACTCTGGCACAAATTATTTGTTTTAACTGAGCAACTCTTCATAATAATCAGAAATTTGCACGGTTTTTGCAGCAAAACCCATCCTCTTATCAACAGTACATTCTAATGATCGCCTAAGGTTTTAGGCACCAGTTAAATTAAGAAAATCCCACATTTTCACCCTCAGATTTGTTCACATGGATACACATGGAAGATACACCAAGTTGTAAATAACTCAGTGTGCGAAGGTTTGATGGGAGGATTTTTTAAAATACAACCAAGAGATGCTTTCATCTCCATCTCCAATAAATGAAGTTCTGTTGGTTTAATTTAACAGTAAAAGCTCACTCTTACCCCTATAAACTATAAATTCCTAAATAATTTGGGAAATACACACAGAAAACAATGTCCCAGGTGTCTTTCACCCTCTTGTGCTTCACCTAAATTAATCCTTGTTGGTTGAAATGGAGAGCCCACCTCCACTGCCACCATTCCCAGCTCCTCCTCCTTCCCCCTCCTCCTGCCTGGAAAAATTCCAATTTGCCTTATCTGCAGAGAAATCCCACACAGGTGCTGGGCCTTTCCAGCTGGATCCTCACAGCATCCATATTCATCTGACAACGTTGGGATTTGCTGAAAACAATGCTTGTCTCTGAGGAGCTGATTAGGTCTGAAAAGCTTTTATTGCAGATGATGGAAAAATCTGGCTGGGCTTTTATTCTGGATGTGGGAATTACATATATTACTTGCAAAATAACAACAGGAAAAGTTAAGCTTGGAGACTTCAAATTAGTTGGGCTTTTATAAACAGGCATTTTTTAAAGCTACAATTATTTTTCAATAGATACTTATTTCTTTCCCTGAACTGATAAAACAAATGTATTAGTACCCTGCAAATAAGATTCCAACAGGTTTAAATCCCCCAAACCACACAAGTAAAGTATTGATGATAACTAAGAATGTTCCATCCCTTAAGGCAAGTTTAGAACAAGGTCCCCTTGCAGAGCAGAGAGAAGGTTGTGTGCTTTTTAAACCAAATTTCCAGTGAATTCACATCAAATACTTTGTGACATCATTCAATGTCAAAACCAGCTTCAAATAAATAGAGATTTTTCCAGTGGCACAGGCTGGCTCAGGCAGAAAAAGAAAAACAGCCATTTATGCCTGGTAGTTTTACTTTTAAAATAAAAAAGATGAGGGACAAAACTACCAGCCATTATTTTAAAATAACAAACTCCTTTCCAAACCTCCTTTAAAGCTTTCCTCCATAGCTGGCTGACTTTTATGGCCCTTGCATTTATTAGAGGCTTCAGGGTAACTTCATTTTTAAATCTTCATAAACATCAACAGGTGTTCATGTGATAGTGACAAAAAATGTCACAAAATGTTCAGTAGGGTTTGGGGTTGTTAAATGAAAAATGAAATAACTTTGCACTGAAAATGCTGATTGCACAGGACTGAGGATTATAAATGTCCTTAATCAGAACTATTTTGTTTCCCCTCAGTGATCTCTTAGTCTTCAAAACTTAGACACAGCAATTATAAAATGGAGCTTTTATCAGAATGGGCAAAGACAGCCCAAAATATATCATTTTAAGGCAACAACATTTATTTAATGTTAAATAGAAGCTGCCCAAGCCCCAATCAAACCACATTTAGCTAAGCTGTACCTGATTTGTGTCCAAGCACTTCATCAGCTTTTAATGTGCAGGGCACATTCCCCCTGAGGATTATTCTCCTTCTTATGCCAAACTCTGTCAATTAAAAATTAAACCTGACTGGCACACCAGCTCTGGCTTTTCCTGTCCTCAGAGGATCATCTGGCCACTGATGTTCATCAGGCTCTGATGACAAAAATTGACCTCAAACTTCAGAACAGGCAACAAGTCAGAGGTGCGTGCCCAGTTGTGTCACTCGAGGGTTTCACCAGGGAGCAGCAGGAAAAAAAACAGGGACAAAAATAAACTTTATCCCCAAACTAAATGCCCTGGGCACAAATATTGCCCGTGGAATGTGCAGCTGGGGAGCTCTGCAGCCCCACACCAATCTGGGATGGCTCAGCTGGGAAGTGCACCGTGACTGTGACACCAAACAGTGCCAACCTCACCAAGCTGTGGGTTCTTTCCTCTTGAACTACCCCAAAGCCAGGCCCAGCTCCCCTCCCTGCCTGTTCCTCTCACTCTCTGAAGATGGATAAAGAGCTTTCCTAAAGCCTCCCTGACAGACAGGAGCTGCAGCACTGATTTTCCAGCTCCAGCAGGCAGCCTTGGAAATGCAGCCTGTCCTGAGCAGCAAAGCCAGGCTGACATGAAACAAAGGTAGGAATTGCTCCTCTGTGAAGCTCCTCATGCTCTGAGTTGATGAGAGAGCAGGGGAACTTCAGAGGGTTCAATTTTACTCCCTTTTGGGTGTGGTATATTGAGAGAAGTTTTTCCTTACCGGGGGATCCCGATCCTCAGCCGAGACCGTGGTGATAACGGTGCCCTTGGCTGCATCAGGAGCAACCATTCCCCTGTAGAGCTTCTGGCTGAACTCTGGAGAGTAATCATTCATATCCTGCAAAAAACACAAGTCAGAGTTTAGTCCTGGAGTGTTTAACAGTTCCCTGCTGTTTGGGAACTTGCAGGGGCACACTGAACATTCCTGTAATTGTGCAACTCCTTTCTAGGGAAAGCAAAGGGGTGGTTTGCTATCAATGAACTGGAAAATTCCTATTCCTCTGGTAAAACCTTTAACCACAGAAAGCTCTCACTCAACACCTGATTCCAAAAACAAAAATCCAAGGCATTTGATTGCTAAAAAACCAGAATGGAGCCTCTATAAGCCTGCAAGATTTCACAGCCCTAAGGACATCCACAGCTGTGAAAAACCTAGAGGAGCCTCCCCCAGACCACAGTACCTGCTCTGGGCCCAGGATCCCATTCTAGTCCTGCCCCAGGGATGCCAAAGGATTCAATTATACATGATAGAGTTTGGTTCTGGAGTTCCAGCAAAATTCCAAATGCATTCACAAGTGGTTTTGTTGAGTCTCTCCCTCCCTCCATGGGGATTGCCATTGCCAGGCTCCCCCAATTCCATTAACCCTGCACAAAATGAGGGGGAAGGTGCTGAAGATTAACAGAAGAATGGATGTGGGACTGCTCAGCTGAAGGCAATTCTGCAGGAAAGCACAGCCCCACAAGAGAACAAAGCAGAGAATTCCACACCACCTGCTCCTGTGGCAGCAGGCTTGCCTCATTTTCCAAAAGGAATGAGCTGCTCTGCTTGATGGTGTTTGTTACCTCTAATATCCAGTAAATTAAGGGGAAATAAAATGTCCTTTGAAAGACAAAAGGTCATTTGCACAAATTCTTGTGCCTGACATAGGCAAGGATACATAAATATATGTCTATAGTTGTATATAAACCTAAACATATCTCAGATATTTTGCAGGGTCATCCAGAGTTGCTTCTGTTTGTGTGGAGATTAAAAATAAACTCTATTTTTTATTTTTCCTTTTATAAAACAAGATGTCTACCAAAACATTTTTTTTCCAATTAAAGTTTATTCTTCTGTAGAAACCTCTTTAGGTTTGTGGTATATTCAAATCAGACGTGTCTGTCACTCACTGAATGTTGTGTGTTATTAATTGGGAGATGTCACTTGGTCCAATGGAAGGTGTCACTGCTCATGGCAGGGGTGGAAGGGGATGGGCTTTAATGTCCCTTCCAACACCAACCATTCCATGACTCCATGGGAATCTGGAGGCAGAGATTGGAATCCAAGGAGTGCTTTTCCCAGAGCAGTGAAGGGATGTTTAACATCCAGGTATTAAATATTTACATTTCCAACTTAGCAGGGCACAAGCATGAAAGGTCCCTTGGTGTCCCCATAAACCAAAAAACCATTAATTTCCCTGTGTACAGTGACATTCCCAAGGCTGTTTTATGCTGGGAATGCTGCACCTCAGGGATTTTCCTGGCCCCACCTGTCTGGGAGCACCCGGGTTAGTATCAGTGCATTACAGCAAGTGACTGCCTTAATGAGTTTTAAATTACATATTGATTTCCTCCTTAGTGCCTGCCCTCCCCTCCTGCTTTGTTTCTCCTCTTTGCCATTCCCAGATGACAATCTCACTTCCCAACATTTTTGTTCAGCATTTTTATACTGCTTGCAGGCAGGGCAGTGTTTGTTTCCTACCAATCTTTTTTCCTATAAATACCAGCCCTGGGAATGAGCTGTGTCCTGCTCAGAGAAGGAGAAATGTGGTGGGGAAGTGGGATCCCTCCCAAATTGTGATTTTTCTGCACTTCATCCTTGATCTTGAGCAGGGGAGGGATGTCAGGATCCTATAGTGCTTTTGTGCTGCCCCACTGGAGCAAAGAGGAACAAAACCAACAAAAAGTTGTAGATAAAGAGTATCTATGGTATGGAGAAAGCTTTGGGGGTGTTATGCTTTGCCTTTTGCTCTGTTTTGTAAATAAATCTGTATAAAAATAGAATAAATCTGCAGTCAGAGAAGCAGTGACACAAAGGCTGCTTTGTAGTTATCTGTAAATATGTTATTATGTATTATATACATAAATCTATTATTACCTTACTGTCAAACTAGGAAGCCCAGGTATTTAAAAGTGAGAAATATGGAGAACCCAGTTCCCAGATTTCCTATTTCCATATTATGGAGCATGTCTGATGGTTAATAGGAGCCTGGATTTGAGTTAATGGCAGCCTGGATTTATGTGGCTGGAGCAGTGAACTGGGGAAGGTTTTAAGATGCTGCAGTTTGGCCCCATTTGTGGGATTTTGCCTCACATTTAAAAGGTGATTTCATGAGTTCCTACAACCTCTTTGTGGGAGGTTTACTGCCCCATTCCTGAACCTTTGCTTGGGGATTGCACTCATGTTCTGCATCCACTTCTGTGCAAGGGTTAGAAGTGTTTTAAGATGCCATCAGATGTAATCTTCAATTATTTACCTGTTTACAAGCAAAACACATCTGGGGCTTTGGGCTCTGCTCAGAACAAAGCCCAGGACTTGCTCCAAATATTTGTTGTCCAAAGTCTCTCTATGCTGAAAACCTGAAAACTCCACCTCTGCATCTGTCCAGCGTTAAATTCTCTTTGATAGCAATGATTGGATTGAGGACCTTGGAGAGAGAGAATTTACAAGGGCCTGGAGGGTCAGGACACAAGGAATGGCTTCTCATTGCCAGAGGCCAGGGCTGGATGGGATATTGGGAATTAGGAATTGTTCCCTGGCAGGGTGGGCAGGTCCTGGCACAGCTGTGGCTGCCTCTGGATCTCTGGCAGTGCCCAAGGCCAGGCTGGACTTTGGGGCTTGGAGCAGCCTGGGACAGTGGAAGGTGTCCCTGCCCGTGGCATAGGGTGGAACAGAATGAGTTTTAAGGTCCTTTCCACCCAAACCACTCTGGGATTCCATGAAATACCTGATTTCACCAGATACTGGCATATCAAGAACTTCAAGTCCCTTCCCATCCTCTTGGCCTCTCATAATGAACATACCTCAATTAACACCAAGTTCAAACCCTTGTGGTGATGCTGATATGGCCAAAGTGACCCCTTGGATTTTGTCTGTGAGTGGGTGCAAGCTGCTTTACACAGGGCTTTGTCTGAAGCTGCACAGAACAGGGCACAACTGCATCTCTTTCCCACTTAGTGCTCAGTAGACCCTAAAGTAGCTCGTCCTATAAATTAAGGGATAATACTCATAATGGAATACACAAGGCAATAAATGCCTGGCAAATGATTGAACTGATCAGTTGAGATGGAAGGAAAGAAATAAATCTGTTTACCATCAGTATAGCCCAACCCCAGGCTTGTTATTCCATTAGTGTCACCAGAAATGAGAAATATTTTGGAGGCAATCCAGCTGATTTTTTTCACCTTCTTCTAAGTTTTATGGTGCTGCTCTGTTCTTTAAATGGGAAAAGATGTTCATTGTGTGGCAATTCCTGCTGCCCCCAGGCTCCCATTGGATTTGCCCCTCAGGACACTCAGCTCGGTGTCCCCCAGGTCCTTCCCCACAGAGCTGCTCCCCCAGCCTGTGCTGGTGCCTGGGGCTGCTCCTCCACAATCATCAATGAACAATTTAAATAATCCTGGGATCAGCACTGAGCCCTGGGGACACCTGCAGTGACAGCCACCAACCACACCCTGTGCCACTGATCACGACCCCTGTGATCAGCCAGTTCTCAACCACCTCACTGCCTCCTCATCCTCATGTTTTTGGCATTGTTAGAACTGAAACCCTCTGGTTTTAATTTATTCTTTTTGCTCTCTCACTTTGAATCCTTCACCTGTGACAATGGCTTCATTCCACCACAAAATGTCCTTGAAAAACTCCAAAGCAAACCAATCCCCAACCCACAAAGAGAAGAAAAACAATTTTACAAACAAGAAAAGGTAAAACAATACCAAAAAATGCTGGTAATAAGAAGAGGAGGACACAGCATAAAATATGCAGAAGTTTTACAGGCCCCATGATACAGAAATTCGCATTATTTATGTTTAGGAATGCAATACTCACTTAAGAGTAACTGTTTGTTATCAAACCCTATTACCACAACAGCTCCTTCCAAACGCTAAATCCTAATAATTTGAACTGCAAGGATTTTCCCAGTACTACTGGGAATCATCTGGATTGTGAGGGGATGCTTGTGTGTACAACAAGAAGCAAAAGCAACTCAGCCCTCCCAGACACCCCATGGCTTCTTACACCTTCAAGGGAAACGTTAAGAAAGCAGTCAAAGGAACTGGAAACAGGGAAAAGAGAAAAATCTTGGTGTGTTTGAGGTGGTGGGAAGAAATCAGAGCCACCTAGACTATCTCTCCTTGGAAATACTTGAATGGATGCAAGGATTATTGTTCTATGACTCCCTGAGGGGTTGGGTCAGGTGGGGATTGGGTTCTTCTCCCAGAAAACAACGACAGAACAGAAGGAAACAACTTCAAGCTGTGCCAGGGGAGATTCAGATTGGATATTGGGAAAGGTTTCTTCACCCAAAGGGTGGCCAGATATTGGGAGGGATTGCCCAGGGCAGAGGAGGTGTTACAATCCCTGGAAGAAGCGTGGATGAAGGTCTTAGAAGAAGTGTGGATGTGGCACGTGGGGACACAGTTTAGTAGTGCAGCGTTAATGGTTTCACTCAATGATCTCAGAGGTCATTTCCAATTAAATGATTCCATGAATTCATTGATTCACCTCTGGGTTTCTCTGCCAAAGCAGTCCCAGGACATCCTCACAATGCAAGGAGCCTTTTGGCTGGCAGCAGAGGCCAATAACTTGCTCCATCCCCACGTGAGGGTACAGATGAAGTTATTCCTCCTGCAGTGAAAGCCCCGCTCTGCAATCTGTGCCTCGACCTAGCTCAGGGCAGGTTAATACAAACTATTTGTAACTTGTCATGCCAAGGGCTGAGAGTCCAAAGAACAGGCCAGTGTGCATCCCCCTCCTGCAGCCACAGGGAGCAGGGGGCTCTGGGTGTGCTCATTCCATTGGATAGCTCACAAATGATGGACGACACCATCAGACATCCACAGCTGCTTAACACAATTCCATTACCCAGGAAAAATTACAGTGCTTGCAGTGAAGAGCTGGGCTGGGAGAAATGACGAATGTGAGCAGAACAGTGGGAGCCCCAGAGGGCTGGAGAACTCAGTAATAACACAAATAAAGTCCTCAGGGTTGGAGGGGCTGGATCTGTGATGGTGACATGAGCTTGGCCCCAGCACTGCCTCTGCTTCCCTCTAGTTCAATTTTGTGCTCTTATGTTGGGGGCTGTGGGGCATCTGCACTTGGCTGAGTTCCTATTTGGGCTCTCAAACCCTGTATTAAAGTAATTACTCAAAGCCCAGCCTGTAAATAAAGGGAAAGCTCAGGAACTACTCAGAGGAAACACATCCAGTTCCTGCAGCAGGAGCAGAGGATGCTGAGTGGGAGGGAAAGGGTGGCCTGTTCTTGTTCTCACTTGGTTTCAAAACTCTGCACCCTGCTCCTGCTGCTCTGACTCTTGGATCAGCCTTCTGAGGTGTCTTGAGGATCCTTCCCATCTCAAACAGGGACAGCACAGGGTTCTGCCTTCACCCTCCACCCTCTCCCCTCACCCCTGTGAATTCTGTATCTGGGAAGTTCATCTTTAAGCTCAAATCAAACCATCCAGACACCTCTTGTGACCAATATTCAAAATATCTGCCATCTGACATAAAGCCTGCTAATGACATCTGCCCAACACATTGAGATATTAAATCTGGCTTTTCCACAAGTCCTCCTCCATTCTCTCAAGTGCCACTCAAAATTCCCCTGTCCTACCTCTCACTCCAGCACCATCTTCATCTCAGCATTTAAATAATATTTGATTATGTCCCCTGATCTGTTGCAAAACTCAGCCTGTCACTGAGTATATAAACACCCGCCTTAAACTGGATTTATTTTCTTTCTCACTTAAAGTATCCCCTGCTTGTCCTCCCTCCCAGGCCCTGTTCTGTCCTCAGCCAAACACTTTTTACTTCAAAGTTGTTACTTCTGGTCCCAGCCTGGTATTCCAGCCTCTCCAAAGCATCATCATGCTCCCATTTTGTTGCTCATGTGTGGGAAGAGTTTCCAAGAGAGCATAAACTGATTTTTGATCCTATTAATCCCCTCCTTAAATTCCCTATTTCTTCCTTTGAATGTGCACAAGCTGCTGGTACTGAGGCCACTAAGCTGAACTGCAATTTCCCTTGACATTAATTAATACAATCAACCACACAATCAGACAACAGCTTTTCTCTGAACACAATCCTACATGAAAACCTTAAAAAAACCCCAACAAACCCACCCAAACCAACCCGAACCATTCTTTCAAAAATTCAGTGCGCTGGGGAAAGGTTTCTTTAATCAAAAAGAAACTTGAGGTTTGAGCAACTTGCTCTGTAAAAGTCCAACAGAAGGAGCTCAGGGAATGATGGAAAAGCTGTTTCCTGCCAATGACTTGGAAAGTGCTGGGGAAAAGCATGGATTAGTCAGGAACCTGCACCTCACTGAGACATTCTGCAGACAGAGAGGCATCATAGAAGCCTTCTGGCATTGTCACCAGAGCTACTAATGGGAGACATTTACTGTCCTAAAAGAATTGTGAGCTCAGCAGAGACTGACAAACAGAATTACTCAAAACCAAGCGGCAATTCAAGCACCTGCAGATACAGAAGAGGTTGAACCCTTATGACTGGCAAATGCTTTTCACAGACACATTTAAACTCAATATTTGTCAGCTGTGCTTTTGGTCCTGCTACAATTTTTGCTCCTTCACTAAAATCTGAGCAATTAAAGTCTCTGCTCTCCCACAGTTCACAGAAACTCAAGCAACTGCTCGAAAGGACAGAATGACTGACAGAGCTGCACCTTTGGGAACGCCAGGGGTAGGATTAAGGCATCTGAGATCTCCTCTCCTCTTGGACACAGGCAAATGAAGATGGGGATGTATTTGAATCACAGATAAAACATTTTCCATTTGTGGATCATTCCCAAACAGACACCAGCACCCCTGGGGATGCCCTGAAACCCTGAGGTGAGGCTGTGGCTCACTGCAGTTCATGGTGCAAGACACTGAATCAGGCTGTTCCTTTGCAGAGCTGGATTTCCCAGCAGCAGAATCTGGAATCCAGGATGTGCTGTGCCACACCAGCACTCAACACACCCCAGTGGGTCTTAAAATCACAATTTGTGGGCTGAAAAGTGATGGTGTCACTTTTGCAAACAATTCCATGAGGGGTTTATTTCAGATTAGAGATTACTTTTAGAGATTCTAGAGAACAAAACATTTGAATTTGTGTCTGGTGTTCTTTGATTTCATAAATCCAGGATTTAACTATGTAATTGCACATGGGGAGAACAATTACAGCTGTTACAAAGTGTGAATAGAATAAGACTCATGTAAGTGAGGTGCAGGACAGCAGAGAGTGCTGGTGTTTCACCAGCATGGTGATGGAATATTCTGGGAGAGGATGCTGCTGGCTGAGGAGTGACCCCTTTACCTTGACTCTGACGGTGACAGTGGCCAGCCCAGGTGGCATGGTGCCCTTGCTGTCGAAGGCTTCCACGAGGAAGGTGAAGGTTGCCTCTGTGTCAGAGAAGGATTCATAATCCAAGGATTTCCGGAGCGACAGCTCTCCCGTGTGCTTGTCCAGGGCAAAATGCTGCCGGGCTTCCTCAGTGCGGATCCGGTAGTTCACATCTGCTCCCAGGTCTGCATCCTTGGCCTGCAGGGAACAGAGGCACATCACACAAAATCCATCCCTGTGGAAACCTAGAGCACAGGGAATATTTCTCTGTCTGCTCTGGGGTGCCCTGACCCCCAGGAGAGCACTGGCTTTGACCCTCAGTCATGGAGAAAGTTTCCTAGACTTCAAGATAGACTGGAACCTGTAGGAAAGACATTCTGTGCTGTTCTTGTGAGCCAGCAAAGGCTTCCTGATGATAAGGAAAGCCCCATCTCTCTCCTGAGGAAGACAACAAGGTTGTCACCGTGGCGATATTGTGAAGGAGAGCAAGTTAAAAGATCTGGACTCTGGCTAGCTCACAGAGCGACGTGGCTCCTTGATCATCCACTGAGAACTTTGTTTCTTTCTTATAACAAATAGGCAGTGAATGTGGCTGTTAAATGAATGTAAATATCTTGAAAAAGTACAAAAGCAACATGTTGCTGTAATAAATCTCTCTTGCAGCGTCCTGATTGAGTTGTGGTACTTTGTGCTGTATCATGCTCTATAACAACATGAACCCACAAAAGTGTGCAATAGATTACAGAGAGCAGTGTAGGTGTATCACTTGGTGAGAAATTGAGGTTTTGGGATTTTTAGTGTGTTGTGGATGGAAGCAAGATGGAGAGCACAGGGTGTCATCCTGGGTTTCTTCTTCATGCTGCTTCTTCCTCCTTCTCCATGGGTTTGGGTGGCATTTTGTAATTGGGCAGAAAAGTCCCCATTGCAGCTCTGTGGGATCAGTTATTGGGTTAAAAGGGAAAATAATCCAGGTGTCAGTTCTTAATTGGATAGTTTAGTCTGAAAAGCCCTTGTACCAAGAGATTGTTGGCCATTTTGTGCCTTCTAATGAAAAGCTGCTGAACTCACAGTAGTGAGGCTGTTTTACTGATAAGAAATAATAAATACCTGAGTCCCAGCATGAATTACTGTCTCAAGTGCCTTCAATGCAGACCCAGAGAAACTGAAGACCAGCACCCCAGCAACTGGGACCCCCCCACATCCTCACAAAATATCCCTCTGAAATTTAAAGGGCAAACTGTTGAGGACATCTTGAGTTTAGTTGTGTTGTTGTAATCGTATTCAATGTGCACAGACACAAGTAATGAAGAATTCACTGAAGGTTCAAGCTGGGGGAAATAAGCACAGTGTTTTGGGAAAATGGCAGTGGAAACTGAAGCTGGTCTTAGCTCTCCTCCCTGGGTACCTGCTTTTGGCCACTGCCAGGATCACAGAATCCCAGGATGGTTTGGGTTAGAAAGGATCTTAAACCAGACAGTGCCACCCCCTGCCATGGGCAGGGACAGCTTCCACTGTCCCAGGCTGCTCCAAGCCCCAAAGTCCAACCTGGCCTTGGGCACTGCCAGGGATCCAGGGGCAGCCCCAGCTGCTCTGGCACCCTGTGCCTCCCCATCCTCCACGGGAACAATTCCTTCCTAACATCTGATTGTATCTCTCCTCTCTTAGCTTAAAACTCTTCCCCTTGGCCTACAGCTGTCTGCCTGTGTAGATGGTGGCAGTGTAGGATTTGCTGTTTCATAATTACTATTATTTCCTAAATAACCCTATCTTTAAAGGGTTTTTTGGTACCTGGCTAAAGGCCAAGCATTTTTCAGAATCACAGAATCCCAGAAGGGTTTGGATTGGAAGGGACATCAAAGCCCATCCAGTGCCACCCCCTGCCATGGGCAGGGACACCTTCCACTATCTTAGGTTGCTCCAAGCTTCATCCAACCTGGCTTTGGACACTTCCAGGGATCCAGAAGCAGACAGAGCTGCTCTGGGCAAAAAAGAACTTATCCCCATGCTCCAGCTCACAATCTTTCACTGCAGTCTCACTGCCGAGTTAAGAACCCTGAATATCACAGAACAACCACGCGCCACATTCACTCACCCCCTCCTCACCTCCAGCTGCAGGAAGACAGTTCCTGGCGGGAGATTCTCTGGCACACAGACAGCGTAGGAGGCGTTGGTGAACACGGGGCTGTTGTCATCGATATCCAGCACCTTGATGGCCAGGGTGAGCGTGGAGCGCCGCGGGTCCACGGCGCCGTCGGTCGCCTCCACCACGAGCTCGTAGTGATCCCTCAGCTCCCTGTCCAGCTTCACTGCTGTGTAAATGCTGCCATTGGAGGTGATCCTGAACAGCTTGTTGAAGTTGGCCAGACTGTAGTGGACCTGCCCATTAACCCCAGCATCTGCATCTGTAGCCTGAAGAGACAGCAGGAAAATCATGGGTTAGCGCACAAATTGCAAACCTCCGAGGGAGACGCCCACAGGAGAGAAATCAGGTGAGGCAGGGAAGGATTCTGCCAAATCTGTGGTGTCTGGGGCAGCCTGCCTCTGTCTGAGCTTTGACTGAAGATAAAACATCCCACAGAAACAAATGGCTCCATTCCCACTGACAGAAGCCAGGCTAACTGGATCCCTTCAAGAGAAAAGGCACATTTAGCTGTTCAGCCTTGGAAACTTTTGCCAGGACAAGAGGACATAGCCTCAAGTTGTGCCAGGGGAGGCTCAGCTTGGCCAGCAGCAGGAATTTCTGCATGCAAAGGGTGCTCAGGCCTTGGCAGGGGCTGCCCAGGCAGCTTTGCAGTGCCCAGCCCTGCAGGTGTCCCAGGAAGGGCTGGAGGTGGCACTCAGTGCTCTGGGCTGGGATCAGGCACAGGCTGGACTCAGTCCTGGAAGTTTTCCCATCCTAAATGATTCTGGGATTCTATCCCTATGTTTCTCTGAACTTCAACAGAAGATTAATTTGATGCTTGTGAAGCCAGGCCCTCAGCTAATTCTAATGCTGAAGGATCTTCAGGACTGGGTGGTGTCTGAGAGGAATTTTTATTTAACACTGAAGCAGTGTTTCATTGCTGCCCAAATCCTTATGGAATATGAATTTAGATGAAGGATGGATGCAGACAGACAGAAGGGACACGTGAGTTAGAAATTTTCTTTCCACTTAACACATTTGTCACACTCAGTGATATTTTCATTGCTACTCTCTGAAGAACTACTTAAATTTCTGTTTTGCTCCTGCTCCTGTTCTTCAAACCCAAACATTATCACATTTCATCCTTATTCTTCTGTGCTCACAACAGGCTGATGATTGCCACAGAAAACCACTTTGATTTCTTTAGTTGGCATCTTTGTTCTCACACACTGAAGCAAGCCTCAGATTTCAGTGTCAGCCAAATAATTCTTGTTATCACATAATTATAGGGATGGACAAAATTAATAGGTTTTCATAGAGCTCTCAGGTTGAAATGCTGACCTGTTATTTTGCCTCCTCTTAATTAAATTAGGGTGTGATGAACAAGGTTATGTAAATTATACAAAGGGCACTCTGCCCTACTCTATTCTCATTTATTTGCCTTTATGAATGACATCTGTGAAGATCATAAGAGATTTGCACATTTTGTTTTCAGAACAGTCACCGGGAATGCTTAATTCTGGTGATGGTGTTTATTGTAAGGCTTGCTAATGAAACCATTTATCTTGCTAGAAATCAATTAAAAGTTAATTAAAATTGCTAATAAGGAAAACAATCACTGTGTTTCTTCCCTGCATCGTGCCCATGTGCTAAGGAGGGTTTGTTACAACTTCATTCTGACTGGTCCATAGGTACATAGCATCCTTCTAATCCACATCTGTCAGCTGGATTTGCTTAATTTCCAATCAATTCCATTTCCTCTGTAGAAGTAACAGATCTAAAACAGCCCAAACAAACAAACAAACCAAAATCCCCAAAGGAATCTCCAAGAGTAATCTGAAATACGCTTATAATTGGAAACCGTGACAAAAAATTCTCACGAGACAACAGTTTTGCATCAGGGTAGTTTGGAGGCATGTTTTAGAATAGATAAACTTCTTGTTTAGGAAAGGAAATTAAAATTACTTTCAAATATATGGCAGGCTTTGCAACTGGGTTCCATAAAACATGACTATGAATGTTGTGAACTCATTTGTGCACATCCTTAGGCAGAAACACCTTTGCCTCGTTCTGCAGGACTGATTTGGTTCACAGAATTCCTGAATGACTGAGGCTGGAAAATCCCTGCCAGCCCATGGAGTCCCAGCTGTGCCCAGTGCCCACCTTGTCCCCAGCCCAGAGCACTGAGTGCCACCTCCAGCCCTTCCTGGGACACCTGCAGGGCTGGGCACTGCAAAGCTCCCTTTGGAGCCAAGGCCTGAGCACCCTTTCCATGGAGAAATGGATAATTCAATATAATCCAATTATCTAATTGGGATTATACCACCAAAACACTGCTGAAGAATTAACATTTTTATCACTCTAAACTTGAAAAGAGATAATGTTCTCTCTATGGACAAGAAAGAAAAAGAGTTTAATCTCTTTCCTAAAAGAATCCTGTCTCAAGGGTGCACAACTGTTCCCACATGGAAATAATTTCCCAGAGCCTGTGGGAAGCAGCTCCTTGGACAAGGACTTGGTGTTGGTGTGGACACTCTCTGTCCCTCTTTGCAGTCATCACTCTGTACCAAAATGGACAATTTTAACCCCAATTTCACCCCCAGATCTGTCACCAACAGGTACAAGACTTGCCAGGAAGTGAGGGAACAGGAGATGTGAGGAATGGGGAGCTTTCAGAAAGTTCTGCTTCAAAAAAACAGTCCTGGTTGAATTTATCCAGACCCTGACAACATGAACCAGTGACATCCCAATAAATTTAATCCCATTTGGTCATTACCAACACTGTGTGGAATTCCCTGAGTGAACAGGTACAAAAATGGGGGGAAGCTAAGAAACAGTTCATTCCTGTATCATCTGAATCCTAAACAAAGTCCCAAAGCCAAGGAGAAAAAGGCAGGACTAAAAAGAGGTGAGAACACATTCCTGTGCCCACTCAAGGCTTTCCACAACTCAGCCCCAGTGATTTGCGCAAAAATATGGTGACAGTCCTGAAGTTTTGGTAGTTAAAGGGCCACCAGATGACAGCAGACCCTAAAAGGAGTTGCAGATGTATCTCCAGGCAGAAGGGTCTGCACAGCCTTGCAGAGGCTGCTCCTACCTGACACGAGGCAGCAGAAGCAGCAGCTGTGGTTGCTGGAGGCAACACAGCCCTCAAAGGTCACCGGGAACACAGGCACCATGGAAACTAAGACCAAAAAACCTCAAACCAGAATAAAAAATCCCCAAACAACAGGAGAGAGCTAATAAAAAGGGCTAAACTAGAAAAGGAATAGTAGAGATTCGAAGACAGGGCCATGGTGTCATTGCATCTCAAATGCTGGCCCATTTCTACCTTGTCCATCTCACTGAATCACAGAATCCCAGACTGGTTTGGGTTGGAAGGGACCTCAAAGCACATCCAGTGCCACCCCTGCCATGGGCAGGGACACCTTCCACTGTCCCAGGCTGCTCCAGCCTGGCCTTGGGCACTGCCAGGGATCCAGGGGCAGCCCCAGCTGCTCTGGGCACCCTGTGCCAGGGCCTGCCCACCCTGCCAGGGAACAATTCCTAATTCCCAATATCCCATCCAGCCCTGCCCTCTGGCACTGGGAACCCATTCCCCCTTGTCCTGTCACTCCAGTTGCTGTTGCAGGGTCCCTCTCCAGCTGCCCTGTGTCCCTTCAGGCCCTGGAAGGAGCTGTGATGTCTCCACACACCCTTCCCTTCTCCAGGCTGAGCATTCCCAGCTCTCCCAGCCTGGCTCCACAGGGAAGATGCTCCAGAGCCCTCAGCATCTCCATGGCCTCCTCTGGACCTGCTCCAACAGTTCCATGCCCCTCCTTTTGCTGGGGGCACCAGAACTGGGCACAGAATTCCAGGTGGGGCCTCACCTGAGCAGAAGAGAGGAGGAGCATCCCCTCCCTCCACATTGGGATGAGCCCAGGATACATCTGCTGTTTATCCAGAATCAGGAAAAATGTGTCCATGCAAAGAGACAGAACAAGTACTGCTGATATTCTGGTGACTCCTCAGATCTCCAGGATGACTCTCATTTCCATCTCTAATTCATTAAGTACTGCATGACAAAACAAACATGGAAACCTGGGAGTATGAATGACTCCCCACTTTATTTCCCAGAAAATCCATCCCATATTTATTAGAGATGCCATCCCCTACAAGGTGCCTGCCTTTACCTGATGTGGTAAATTCAGATTTGTGTTAGCAGCTCTGCTTCCACATCACCAGCAAACCCTCAGGAATATAAACCAAGTGTTTCAGAGCAACAAATCATCTCCCTCCATCTCAAACAGCAGGAAAACACAGTCCTGGGAGATGGGAATGACTAAGACACCTCTGAAGGATCATTAACTCTGAATTATAATGACAAGGGCTTGAATGTCAACAATATTCATTATATCATTATCACCCTTTGCAAAAAAAAAACCCTCCTGTTGTATCCTTAACTCTTGCTCACAATGGTGACAGGATTTAGGCAGGTTAATTGAGGATTTGTGCCTGGAATTTTGGAGCTGGAAAACAGCAAAACAAGGTTACTACTTGGTTACTACTCCAAAGGTTACTGCTCCGAATCAGATACCCACAAGCATGGTGGGTATCTGTAGGAATGTGCTTTTTGTTGATGGAATGACAACATTATCTTTTGTCTTTTTAAAAAGGAAATAAGCTCAGAAGTTTTTTTTTCTTTGATTTGGTGAAAAAGGCATTTCATAGGCTTGGGGAACTTCACTTCAAATTTAAGAATATCAAATTGGACAGGAGCCAAAATGTCTCGCTTGAGCAATTCACTATTTCTGGTATCCCCCTTTCCTGAAGGCTGAAACATTTCTTAGGGACCACTCTGCCACAAAAGCAGCTTCCTTCAGTTTAAATTTCCCTTCTTCAGGAGCAAAAGTTCCCCACAATCCCTACCCAAGCCAACCAAACTCCTGATTTTGGACAGCTCCCCCAGTATTCCACAGCTCAAGGCAGGAATTGTGCTGGAGGATCCAAGTGATGCTGTTGGTGAGAATTATAGTTCTTGTGGCAGATAACATGGTTCTTTTATACTAGGGTTTTCATAGGTTTGTTATTGAGGGTTTAATGGGTTTATTACTCTGGGTTGGAAGTATTCCCAAGTCACTCATTTGAGTCAAACAGCAAATCAAGCGTAGGTGGGAGCGTTAGATTGGATTTTGGACTTGTTTTGCAGGGAGATTACAGTTTGTGCCCACAGGACAAAATTAACATCTCCCAGATGCAGTCAGAGGCCACAAATATCTGAAATGTGCCTGACCTCTTTGTCATAAATCAAATATCTGTAAATATTTTAAGGAGGGAACAACATCAGTCATCCATAAAAGTTTGGATTTTCCTTCTTTCCTAAAGTTCAGAAAGGTTTTTCCTCTCTTTTGCTACTTCTTGCCAGCTTTTACACAGTCTTTCACTTTTTATATTTTCTATGGATGGGGCTGCTCTGCTGGGAGGAAAGGCTGGGAGAGCTGGGATTGTTCACCTGGAGAGGAGAAGCTCTGGGGTGACCAAATTGTGGCCTTGCAGGGCCTGAAGGGGCTCCAGGAGAGATGGAGAGACTGTGGACAAGGGATGGAGGGACAGGACACAGGGAATGGCTTCTCATTGCCAGAGGGCAGGGCTGGATGGGATATTGGGAATTAGGAATTGTTCCCTGGCAGGGTGGGCAGGCCCTGGCACAGGGTGCCCAGAGCAGCTGGGGCTGCCCCTGCATCCCTGGCAGTGCCCAAGGCCAGGCTGGAGCAGCCTGGGACAGTGGAAGGTGTCCCTGCCATGGCAGGGGTGGCACTGGATGGGCTTTGAGGTCCCTTCCAACCCAAACCAGTCTGGGATTCTTTGATTTTGGCTGTCTTGCAATTTTCAAGGCGAATTCTCCTTCTTTGAGACCCAAGTGCACACACACCCTTTGGAAAAACCCTGCGGGTTCTGTGGGTATCCTCCAGGAACTTGAGCATCCTACTGAATTCCCAGGTCATGGCAGCTTATCCTTCACTCCACTCAGAGCAGGATAAAGGAAACACCCTGTAAATTTTCAAATACTGGCATAATTTTCAACCCTGCCCTATTTTTAGGCATTCCACAAGCCAGAAGAGCCCAGGATGATTACTTCTAAGGTCTCTGCCAATTCCAGCGCACCTGGAAGGTTAATTCCAAAACCAATTAAATGTGCTTCCAAACAAAACTGCACATTAAGAGCAGCTAAACCCTAAGAGCAAATATAAATGAAAATAAATGAAATTCCAAAAGCTCATGGCTGCAACCCTATCACTGGATGGGCTGGTGAACCTCCTACATGAGTTAATAACATTTTAATGCTTCATAGCTTCAACCAGCCCAGCTTTCTTCAGGCTGGCACACAACAAAATCCTAACCTTGGAGACTAGGTTGTCCTTGAAGGATGATTAAAAAATTTGGGGTTTTGATGAGCGTGTTCTTTGGCGATGATATGATAGAGAGATTAAACCAATGAATTTGCACACTAGCAAAAACCAAAACACCAAAAAGCCCTCCCAAAACAAAAACTTTCTAAATCACAGATGGGATACACCGTTTAAACTCTGCACATTTATCTAGGCTCCCAAATATTTCTCTAAAGTATTTTTTTGGCATTTCTCTTGACTTTGAGTTGGGAGGGATCCTTAAAGCCCATCCAGTGCCACCTCCTGCCATGGGCAGGGACACCTTCCACTATCCCAGGCTGCTCCAAGTCCCATCCAGCCTGGCCTTGGGCACTGCCAGGGATGGGAATCAGGCATCAAAATCCTAAAAGGGCATGAACCAGAGACATGAAATCACCGATTCAGAAGATTTAGTTTGGCATCAAGCTGAAAGAGATAACAGGGCTTAAAGGCATCCCAAAATGTAAAGTGTCAGCAGACAAAACCAAGAATTCCTTTCGAGGAAAATCCTTGGAGTCTCAACAATCAACTGCCATGAACATGCTGATAACAAATATCAATATTTCTACTGCACTAAAGCACAAATATTATCTGGAAGGCAAAGATGCAGATGAATGCACAAATATAATAAATTTTGGGAACAGGGAAGACAAGAGCACAGCTTTTGAAATCCCTTTTGCTTCAGAGGCCACGTTATGGGTGGCAAGGAGCTTTTTTAAACTCTTTGAGCTGTGCCCAAGCTGACCTAAGTTCAAGGAACAGTGGAAAAAGATGAGGAACTGTGGCTGCAGCCACTGCTGCCAAATATCCTCCAGGAATTCCCTGGTGCCAGCAGGAAGAGGTAATTCTAGCACTGATGGTCTAGAATGGAAATAAACAGCCCAAATTTATAATCCCACCTCTTTCTCCTGGTGCCACAGCTTTGGACTTGAGACATCAATCATGTTGTAAGGGGAATTTGCCTGTTAACAAACATGAAAATCCAGCTAGAAGTACATGAAATTTTTTTCTGTGACCAGCATCTCCATGAGGATTTTGAGAGAGACAGTGCTGAAAGCCTTATTAAAGTCCTTTCTATCCTCCCTGGGGACAAATTCCTTAATAAACTGAAGAAAATTATATCACCAAGGTTCTCTCTCAATGATCTTGTGATCACCCAACCACTTAGAAGAAATGAAGTCTGAACTTTCTCTGCTTGGAGTTCACATGCCACATTCTGATTCTCTCATTTTGGGGTCTGATTTGTTTTTTTATGGATTCTGACTCAAATCCCAGCTGCTCCTGCTGGTTTTACATTTATGAGATGAATTCAAGCTGCGTTGTCAGCCACTGGGTCATGCAGTGAGCAGGAGTCCTGGACTCACTCTGGGTATTGGAGATTTACCTCAGAGCCTGTGATTTTACTCTTCCCCAAAGGCTTAGGTCCTTTCTTTCTGTATTGTCCTCTCCTGCCATTAAATCCCCTTTTTTCCTGGATTTTTCCTATCTTTTCCACCTCTAATTTTAATTCCTTTTCCTCCTGGATTGTCCTCTCTGCCAATAAATCTCCTTCTTTTCCTGGTCTTCTCCTGTTTCCTCTACCTCTAATATTCCTTCAAGTTGTCCTAAAGTCTAGGAAATTTGGGAATTTAATGTCAGGAGCCTGTATTTTTAACACAAAGTGTAATCTGCAGTGGAGGTTTTGGGAAATCACACCCTTCACACCAAAAACAAAGCAGTGGGGATTTAGGAAAACTCAGATTCCTTTCTAGACTTTTCCACAAGATCCTGTAATGTAATAAAATGACAGAATAACAGATGCTTTGGGATGGGAAAGACCTTAAAGCTCATCTCATCCCAACCATGCCATGTGCATGGGCAATAATTCCTCACCAGCGTTTTAAGGAGTTTTTCCTGCTTGTAGAAACACAGGAGGAGCTGCTTGTGGGAGATCTCTAGAGGTCATTTAGTCCAACACAACAAGCTTTACCCAACAGCCATGAAATTTAAATCAGGCTTTAGATCCAGGGTTTATCACCTTAAAAATATATTAAATAAAAACAGGAGCATGTAAGAATTCACTGATACCCATGGACCGAAAGCTTTTTGGGAAATAATTACATTTCATCAGCATTCAGGAGGCCTAGTACAGTACAACCAAATAAATTCCCCCAAACTTTCTCATTTTTTCCAGTAGGAAGAATAGGTCCATCCTAAAAACCAACTTTCTTAAAGCATTTCTTTCGTAACTTAAAACCAAGCAGGTGACACCAAGAGGTATCACACACCCTGCAAACTGTTCTCATTACTGGAATTAATTTATCCTGTTTCCATTTTAGGGAAGATCCAAGTGCCAGTGATAGTTGAACACATAATTCTTTATCCCCATTTTCGATCTCATTTCCTTCCCTATCTCTCTTTGATAGCAACACATTCATGCTGGAGTTTTCACACAGTGCTGATCAATGACACCAAAATATCCAACAATAAATGAATTATGGGCCTGGGTGAAAGAATCTGACTATAAATAAAACCCCAAATGAATAAAAACTTCTGTCAAGGGATGTCTTTCCTCTCCAGGGCCCCATCAGCTCAACAACTTTTTATTTAACCCCAGGCTGCTTTTTTAGAGTCTGCAATAAACTGCTGGGGACTGTCTCCCCCTGCCCAAGGCTGTGAACATGCTTGCAGATCAATATATTGATCCCCTTCCTAAGTGTCATTCCATCTTTTTTACCTCCCATGCCCCTGGGATTGATTGAAGCGCAGTGTACAATGCAAACATCCTGATGCCCCATCTCCAGCTGGTTTAGACTGCAACAAAGTGCCTGAATTTCACTGTGGAGTTTCCAGCTGGAGCTTTTTGGATTCCTGGGAGCCCTTTGTGGAGACTTCCACACAGCAGCAGCTGTGCTCCTGCCTTGCTGGGAGATCCCCAGGATCAGAGGGGAAGCAGCAGCAGGGAATCCAACCCACCTCTGACTGCCCCAATTTAGAGAACACAGTGTGAAATAAAAGGATTGGAAACACATCAGCTCCACTGGCAGCATTATCCTGTCTGGCTTTTGTTCTTTTCATCTTCAGGAGGCTC
Organism: Camarhynchus parvulus; assembly: GCF_901933205.1. NCBI lineage: Eukaryota > Metazoa > Chordata > Aves > Passeriformes > Thraupidae > Camarhynchus > Camarhynchus parvulus. Next base: position 4,450,613 of record NC_044576.1, read on the forward strand.
CTGGAGTGCCCACAGGCAGCACTCCTGTGCCAGTGCCTCCTGCAGCTCCAGCTGGCAGCAGAGCTGCTGGAGAGGGAGAGCACTTCCAAGGGTGGATACTGCCTGCCTGCATGGAATAAATGCTCCAAACTGTGGCATTCACATTCTCTGATAAAATCCCTTCGCCCGGGATTTTCCTCCTGGGAAGCTGAGAGGCCTCAGAGAAAAGGAAAACAATTCTTATCTCATTTGCTTCTCATGTGTTGTGCTCATGTGGAATGTGCTTGGAGATTGTTTCATTGGATTCTGCTGTGAGTTGTTTTCACTCATTGGTCAATCAAGGCCAAGCTATGTTGGGACTCTGGAAAGAGTCACAAGTTTTCATTATTATCTTTTTAGCCTTCTGTAAGTATCCTTTCTGTATTCTTTAGTGTAGTTTAATATAATATTCTTTAATATAATATAGTACTATAAAGTAATAAATTAGCCTTCTGAGAACATGGAGTCAGATGCATCATTCCTGCCTCAGGACATTCCCAGCAAATACAATACCAAACCCTCCCTCTCCCACAGGAAACCCCTCCCTGCCTTCCTGCTACATTTCTTTGGGAAACCAGCCCCAAATATTATCAGAGTCCTTATGGGAATCCATTTGAAAGTCCAGCTTTCCCACAGAAAACAAAGCAAAGCATGGAAATCTCTGGTCTGTGGCAGGAGTTATTCCTGGGAGTGTTCAGATTGATTTATATCCCAAATTGCTTAAAATTCCCCATCCCTGGAAGTGTCCAGGACCAGCCTGGACAGGGCTCGGAGCAAGCTGGGATGGTGGAAGGTTTCCCTGCCCACGGCAGGGCTGGAATTGGATGAGATTTAAGATCCCAAGCCAAACCACCCTGGAATTCTGACAGTGAGCCCAAGCACCCAATCCTGAGACCAAACATCCTGAGTCAAAAATCCTGAGGGATCAAAGTGGTTGAGCACCTTTTCCATGGCCTTCCTCACCAGGTTCTCTGCTCCCATGAGCAGCAGGGACAGATCTTGAGTTTTAAGGTAAAAATCTCTTGCTAATTTTTTATTTTTCCCCCAGGCAAAATGGGAAGGTGGCATTCCAAAGGGAAAGGGACACCACAAAATCTGTCTTTTTATTTAAAATCCTCTGTATGACTGCTTGCTCTAGTGGATTTTAGGTTTCTGTTTGAAATGAATAAAAAGTTTTCTGAAAAGCAGCTTTGTTAATCAATGGGCTAATTCTTGGTAGGGAAAACACACAGCACTACAAGGATTTCTTCTTTTACCAGGTATTCCCACCTTAAATAGCTCTTTATGTACATTTTATCCACATTAAAGCTTCCACACAAAATTTATTCCCATTAACACCTCCCCCATACCCGCTGTGGCTTTATCTACAGTGAAGCACAACACACCAAAAGCCATTTCAGTTTTTAAGGAATATCCTCAAACAACACAGCTACACCCAAACTCTCATCACCATTATTTCAATAACCTCACTGGAGCCAGAAAAAAAAAATCCAAATGCCCCAATTTCTCTTTTCAATACCCCAGAATGGCATTTCCAATGGGTATCCCTACATCAATTTGCAGTTGTGAACATGAGAGAGGAGAAATACACCCAATATTTAGGCTATAAAGAAAAAGCTTTCTCCATCCAGGGATAAGCAGGACAGGAAATGACAGAAGCAGTTTCTGTCACTTCAAGTAGGAATAAACTATCCCAAGACCACAATAAATATTTTCATTTCCACACAACTAGGAAATTGCACTCATTTAGAAGCCAGGGAGCTTCTTGTGGCAATTATTTGTTGTATTTTACAGTTCTGTCACAGCTAAAAATAGAGGCAGGCTCGTGTTTGAGAAGATGATTGAGCCTTGAGGGCCCCAGCAAAGCACAAAATGGATTTGAAGGATATTTGGGACTGATTTGAAATGTTCTACCTGTGCCTTTTAGGATGCAAAATTAAAAACAGCCACACAGGAAGGCAATGACAAAAAGCAGAGCAATAATTTAACCATTTTTCAAAACTGACTTAATTGCACCAAAGGATCCAAACTTCATCCAAGACCAGCTCTGATTTCTTATGAAATAAAATAAGGATGGGAAGGGACATGATTATTATGGGTATTTGGGTTCCCATGGTACCCAAAATGTCCTGATTTCTGAAGCTTCTACTTAAGGAGCTCCCACTTTCTTTTGATATGGTTGCTGCTGGGGAAAAAAAAAGGCACATTTTCCACCTAAATTCCTGAAAAATGCTTCCCAATTCCACTTTTACCTACAGCTCCTGCTGGATCCAACCTTAGTGCAGCAGATATGACACATTATATTCAACTACTGGATTGAAAACCCCTCTAATTAGTATTTTCTTTTTTCCCTTTAGTCAGGAAAAACAAACATTACCAAAAAAAAGTGATGTTTTCTTCAAGAGACTGAATCCATGTGTTACAAAAATTTACAACTTCAAACCCTCAAATTTACACTATCCCCTATTTTTATACCAGGTCAGCAATTATATTTCACTCAAGGGTTGAACTGATTTTCCCCTTAATGGCCTCAAAATTTCCTCTAGGTGTGACAATTTCCTACACCCGGGTGTCACTTGCTCAGCACGTTCAAGTTCCATCTCAAAACAAATCATTTAAAAATGTGGCAACACCGTTTTGACCCTGTAAATCTGTTACCAGCAGGTTTTACAGTGGAATTTCCTAAAAAGAAAAAGCTTTTTAATGTGCTGCTTTTAAGTGACAAAGTGTTTTCAATACTTAACACAGAGAAGAAAACAATTCCAATATTTTAAAGCCCCCAAATGTGACTCTGTAGCCACAAATGGAGAGTTTGCATTTCAGCTGAAGATATTTGGATGGGTTTTTGTCTGAGGCACAATTATTTTGTGCCCTTTCCTCATCATCTGGACAGCTTGGATAATAAAATACACAATTTTATTGACTTACCCTTACTTGACCAACAAAAGCATTGGCTTCCTCTTCCTGCACAGAGAGATTTCTGGGGAGAAACATGTCAAAAACTGGTCCGTTGTCATTGACATCTGTCACCACTATATTGACAGTAGCAGTTGAAGTCTAGGCAGAAAAAGAACATTTTGAAGAAATTCTCTTTATTTTACAGCTCCCCAGGTTAGAACCCTGCTGATACTTATTGGGCAGAATCACAGGTAAGCAGATAATCAATTTTTTAAACATGTTTTTGTGAAAAGAGAAGCGTTTCGAGAGTTTATTTTGAATTTTTGGAAGACAAAACAAGCTCCAGACTGACTGATATATTAGAGATGCATGAAAAATATCAGTTAGCTTTTAGTTTTTATACAGTACTTTAAGGATTTAAGGAGTATTTTTTGTTAGTGGAAGGAAAAATCTGGAAATATCAAAATTTGCCACAATGTGAAAAGGAAATTAGTGATTTATCAACCAACATACACCAGAGTGATGATTAACTAAGCTGATTAAGTGACACAATCATCCTGTATCATCCCCCTGCATCATCCTCCCCCCACCCAACCATGATGTTCTATTTTGCAACCCAATTTTAACATCCCAGGAGGTGGGAACAGCAGAATTCACTGTATTTAATATAAAATGTCAACAAAATATGTCTGTGGAAATTTTCTCTCCCAATCCAAAAGGTGGAGAGGTGCTGGCTTGAGTCACATCCCTTTGCTCTGCTCCCATAGACTGAGAGCTCCAGATCAAACCCCCACATTGTTGTATTTAATAAATTATTGTGTTTAATAGATTGAATTTTAAATCAATTCATGCAACTCAGTGTCTTAAAGCTTTAATCTTGTGTGTTCTGATGCTTTGCATCAAATTCCTCTGAGGGAAATTTGGGCCCTTTTGGGGGGCTGGAGCGTGTCCAGGGCAGGGAACGGAGCTGGGGAAGGGGCTGGAGCCCCAGGAGGGGCTGAGGGAGCTGGCAAGGGGCTCAGCCTGGAGCAAAGGAGGCTCAGGGGGACCTTGTGGCTCTGCACAACTCCCTGCCAGGAGGGGACAGCCAGGGGGGGTCGGGCTGTGCTGCCAGGGAACAGGGACAGGACAAGGGGAAAGGGCCTCAAGCTGGGCCAGGGGAGGCTCAGCTTGGCCAGCAGCAGGAATTTCTGCATGCAAAGGCTGCTCAGGCCTTGGGAGAGGTTTAAAAGGGGAGGTTTGGAGTCCCCATGCCTGGAAGTGTTTAAAAAGTGAGAGCATGTGGCACTTTGCAGTTGTGGTTTAGTTACAAGGCGGTGCCTGGTCATGGGTTGGACTTGCTAACCTTGGAGGTCGTTTGCAACCATAAAAATTCCATGATTCCATGGAAATGTTTATGACAGGACACTCACAGGAATTACATTGTGCAGATGGGACCCCAGAAAAAATGCCTTTGCTTTAGGAAGAACAAACCTGTTTGAAAGCGGCACCTCACAGGCTTCATAGGGAAACCTGCAGCCATCTTCCCTCAACAAAAACCTCAAACCAGCAAAATAGAGAAACAAAGAAAAGAACAAAACCAAAGAAAACCCCAAGAAAAAAGTCTGAATGGAGACCTGCATCTTCTGGTGCTCTACTGGCGTCAAAATCAGCTTTTCTCAGCTGGTGTGCTTTCAGTGTCCCATGAGCTCCCAACATCTGCATAAAATAACTCCTCACTATTTAAAAAATTCAAAAATCCAGAGGATTTTGAACCAAGCCAGCACAAGGCGCTCCCAGGCTGGCAGCTTCTGTTTACTGAGCCCCAGTTATTTGCTAATTGTTCCTGAAGCTGCCATTCCCACATCCCATTTCTAAAAGGAAAATGAACTTTCTGCCTTCTTGACCAGGCAAAAGCCGCTCCAGAACGTTTGCTCTGCTGTGATGCACACTGAATGTAAATCAGCTTTTCCAAAGGTAACTCAGCTCCATGAAATTCAGGGAAATAAACACCCTCACACTTAATAAACTGAGGCAACGTGGTGTTAAATAGCAATGGCTTAAAGCAGAAATTCCCATTAGGAAAAAAATTCTTTTCATTCCAGATAATTTTCACGGGCTGTGGTTGATCATCTGCAGCATTTTGTCTCTTTGAGAGGATTTTAGAAGGAGAAAGGGAGGAAGGAAAAGAAATGTTTGGGATTTTTTTTTCCAACTCTTGCTAAGGATTTTCAGTATTTTTCACATTCCTGGCCATTCTTTATTCATCTTAAGCACCCTCCCTATCAGCCAACACATGCAGGTCAGTGCTCCACTTGTCATATTTAAATTTTCACTTCTGAATTTGAAAGGCAAGATTTTTGCAAAGAAATAATATTTTGCAAGGGGAAAAAAACCACCTTAATGAGATGCCAAATAGCAGAATTAGTTTGGGAAATTTTATCAAATGCTCCTCTCCCTAAACTTGTGTTTGTTCAAATTAGATGCTCTAAGAAGACCAACATTTCAAGTAATCCCTGTTTTTATATGAGTCATAGCTTAGAAAATTATCAGATGTGAATGAATTCAGAAATCACTGTAATAAGACCAGTATTTCAAATAATCTTCATTTTTTTATGAATTACAATTTATCAAATGACCCACAGTGGGTGAAATCACAAGGAGCATTCAAAGCAGACTCCGGGTTAGCAGCAACCCCCTGGGCTCTCTTCCTTAAAATCAGTAACAGATCCTGAAACTGAGAAAGGAAATGGGAATAACTTCAAAATCTCCCTGTTTCACCCAAATACAGGAAACATTTTTTATCTCACTGCTGTCTCAGCAATGCCCACCTTTACCATGAAGTGGGACTCACCCGTCTTTGAGGGCAGCACTTCTCTCATTAACATCAGAAAGTGCTGTGATCAAAGATTATTGACCAAAACCAACGTTTTTACATCCCCATTAGATGGCTCCAAAGATTTGTTGAAGCTCCAACCTCAGATTGATGTGCTGCTCTGAAAAAAGCCCTTATTTGACAACCAGAATGAATTACAGGGGCTTCTCCAGAACTGCAGCACGGAGCAGGATTGGGAACAACTTCATCAACCCTGCTGGGAATCACTGAAAAGTCACCAGACACTAAAATCCCACTGACTAAATAATCAGGGATAAACCAGAGCCTCTTTTCAGCCTGCCACTGGATCAGAACATATGGAAAAATGTGGAGATCCTGGCACAGGGTGCCCAGAGCAGCTGGGGCTGCCCCTGGATCCCTGGAAGTGCCCAAGGCCAGGTTGGACATTGGGAGCAGCCTGGGACAGTGGAAAGTGGGTTTGTAGAGGATGCTAAAAGAGGCACAGAAACAACAAAAAGGTCTTCAGGTCTTCACAAATATTTAAATATTTAAAACTATTTAAAGAATAAAACTATTTAAAGAATTCGTTCCCTAAAATAATGAGATACCCTAAATTCACAGCTGGTTTTCCAGGGATACTCTTCATGCAAATCCAGCACAGGAAAGTTTGAGAACTGCTTTGCCTGGTTAAAAATGAGGCTTTTCTACAACAGAATCATCAAGCACAGTTTGGGAAGGAATCCTAAAGCTATTCCTGGAAATTTAACCAGGGAAAAAGCCCTCTCAGCCTCATATCAGGCATTTCCTATTCATTACTGGAGAAACCCTGCTAACTTCTCTTTTATAATGAACATAAATAAAAGATCCAGAGCAGCAGTTTAGATCTTTCTTAGGGGGCCCTCAATTATTTCTTACATAGACAATTCTTCCCTAAGCAATAATTGTAAAATTTACATTGTCTGCACAAGTCCTAAGGATGCCAGGCCCTGATAAATGTTATGGATGATAAATCTGAAGGAAATTCCACTTTGTTTTTATTTTATTTGCACCCTGTCATTTAAATTGAAGTTGGGAATTGATGAGAGCATTCTATGCCTTGGAGAGGAAACATTCTTGGCTCTGATGTCGAGCAAGTTTATTAATTTGGACAAACTCTTAGACAAACCTGTCATGTTCAGAGATAAGCAGTTTGCAAATAACGCAATTGGAGGCAAAGCCTTTATTTGATCAAAAAAGAAATAGTAAATAATTCTGCTGATCTCCATATCAGGATTTATTGATATTCATCTCAAGAAATCCATATTTGAGTGGGGAATTCTGTGATTCCATTTTCAAACCTTCTTTCCTTCCATGAGAAGTTTAAAAGAAGTATCTCCCAATCCTCTGCAAGCTAGAAAGAGGAAATTGCCAGCTGGACTGCAAAGAAATTTTGGAGAGAAGACTCTGAGGGGAAGGGAAGTGTAATTCTGCAGCTTGTTAATAATTACACTAATGAGAAAAAATCCCAATAAGCCTGGAAACGAGACAAAGAGAAAAACTGTCAAAACTCCAAAATAAAGCCCAAAGGAAAAGCTCCCAAAATGAAAACCTTATAGATCACAAAAGAGAACAGAAAATATGAGAAAGGGAGAGAAAATCATGGACATTTAAGGCACATTATTGACAAACAGATAGCTTTTTCTTTTTTCTGACCAAAGCCATGTGTATTTATTTCAAACTTCTCCCTCTGAAAGGTGAAGACAGGAATTCTTGCCTTGGAATTGCATCCAAACACACCCCAATTTGTGAACACAAACTGAGCTTGGAATGTGGTTTTTCCTTCACATTCCACTTTGCCCATCCACAACTAAAAGCTCATTACTTGGGAAATAAAAGCATTTTCCTGCCTGCTAAATTAATGCAACCTTAACTGTTTTTTGTTGTTGGATTGTTAATGGTGACAGGTTGTGTTTTCCAGGGAAAACCCACAAGCCTGTTAATGCTCCAGGTCATAACTCAGAACAACAATAATTTGGGAAGCACAGCTGAGCATTTTAAACAATCAGGAGCATTCCAGGGAAGAGTAATGGAAAGGTGGCAGCCAGGTCACCCCATTCCACAGAAAGCCAAGGTGCTGGGTGAGGGCATAAGGGGCTCTGGATTAATTTTGATAGAATTAGCAATCCCTTAAAGTCAAATGGTGTCACCATGACTACACCACATGAATCATTTAAATCAGCCTTGGGGCTTAGAAAAGAGAAACCTCAATTACTCTGTGCCACTGCAGTCTTGTCAAACCTCTCTTAGGCCCTTTGGTAATAACACAGAAAAACGAGCAAGAAAAAATCCAAAAACCATAAATAGTAATGACACAGAAAAACAAGCAAGAAAAAATCCAAAAACCTTAAAAACCCCCAAAAATTCAGGTGTGTGGGACCACAGACTTTGCAAATGCAAAAATGAGCTCAACAGACTTCAGTGGTGATGATGGGGGTTTCTCTAAAGAATATCTGGGATCAAAAATACCACAGAGAGCCAATACCACCTTGTATCCTATCCTAAATTCCAGTGGATTTTAGGGCAGGCACAGAGCATTGGCCTGGAAAGAGCGAGATGTCTTCTCCAGTATGAGAGGAAATGACCTGGAGTTGTGCCAGGGGATGTTTAGCTTGGATAGGAAAGAAAATATCTTCACTAAAAACATTGTGAAATACTGGAACAGCTTCTGAGGAAGTGGTGGAGTCCTCATCCCTGGAAGTGTTCAGGACACGTGTGGATGTGGCACTTGAGGACATGGTAGTGGTGGAGCTGGTTGGTGGTTGGGTTTGATGATCTCAGAGATCTTTTCCAGCTTTAAGGATTCTGTGACATTCATAACTGTGGCAAAGGCATATCCAGAGGAAACACTGCTCCCCACAAGTGTGAGGCTGGGGCTGCTGGACCCACAGGCTTATGTGGGAGGTATCCTGCTGTCCTCCAAACTCCCAGAGATACCAGAATGGGAAGAAAAATCCATTTTAATGTGTCTCCCTGGGCCAAGGAAGATCCTGTCAGAGCTGGGGATGTCTGAGCCTTGCTTAGCTCCATGGAGTAAAACATCCCTGGTTTTCTGAGAACAAGAGAGTCATCATGTTGAGACAGAAAGTTTCCAAAGCAGTCTGGGATAAATTTCTTCCTGAAAACATCAAAAATTTCCAAGCATAGCAACCTTTCCCAGCTGAGGTATTCCAAGATTTTATTCACTATTATTTAAAAAATGGCGAGCAGAAGTCTTGACCCTTTGCTTTCATGTCATAATGGCCAAAAATCTTTGTTCACACAGAATTTGTCTGGGAAATACTGTGGATATTGAAATTCTGGAGTGCTGGCCTCAGTTTCTGAGGAATTTCTGAACCAGTATCACTGGGTGAAGCTACAAACATAAAACTTACTCAGGTGAGTACCAAAGACCAATGCAAATGTTCCCTTTTCCCCACTCTCTGAGGGCTTTTTGGGCATCTTTATGCTTGAAAGGTATGGATTAAATAGCCACATTTAAATTGTCAGTGCCTGAGGAACATCAGCTTCTTAGACCCTCTGCAACTGGAATTTATCTAGGGATCCTATGACTGTTCACAAAACTAAGCTGCAAAATTGTACAAATGCCAATTATCCATGGTGCAACTGCGGAGGAAAGTTCTGCTGGACTGGGTTTGTGTGGCAAGGTTCTGATAGTGGGGGGTTATAAAACTCCTGAGTCTTTGCTTATATTTTTCTTCCCTGTCCAGCTGAGGAGGGCAGGGGTAGAGCAGGGTCAAGCCACCACATCTCATTGAAAAAAAAAACCCCAAAACCCACAACAATAACAACAAAAAACCCCCACACCAGTGAAGTATTTTTCTTTTGAATGCCTTTCAAATTTAAAAAAAAACCCAAGCAAATACAGGAAGTAAAATCCAAAAGCTGACTTTAAGTAGGTTTGACTCTAATAGCTGGTTTCATGTTGGATGGAAAGGGATCAGGCTGGATATGTTACCGGTTAAAATATGTTAATGGGATTTAAATGACATTGTACCTGCCTGGGGAATTAATTTTAGGATTTTAGGCAAACTGCAACAAGGCATCTGGTGACATCACCAGTTTTCTGTGGGTACTAATGGAACTGTTCACAAAAAGCAGAGCTGGATGACAAGCAGCAGGTGAATGAGTAATGGTTTTGTAATTGTAGAAATATTTTTTTTTCCTAGAAAGACACTGTGGCTTCCTGCTAAAAACTAGTTAAAAAGCAAAATTGCTCCATGAAATGGCACCACTTGGACTAAGGATTTGTGTCCTCAGAAGGTTTTGGCACAGTACCAATCAGGAGCTTTGAGTGGCTCCTGACCCTCCTCGAGGAGAAGCCTGTCAAACAGCAGGAGCACATCCAGAAGAGCTGCAAATCGAGGGCATTGTAAGGACACAGAGAAGCCTGGCAAATCAGTCGCACCCACTGTTTCCTGGCATGGAAAAGGCCTGGAGATTTAACAGCTTGGTTGAGCTGCCTTGTTTCATCCATTTGTTTGCAAAATGAAAGCCAAAGAGCTTATCCAGCCTTTTTTGTAATCCTGGCAAGCCCAGCTCTTAACCATTTCCAGCTGCTGGCACCAGGAACTTTGGTCAACTGAGTCCTATTGCTGGACAATCTTGAGAAGAAATGTGCCCCACCACTGACAGAAAATATGAACTGCAGAAAGCAGCTACAGGCAGGGAAGGGACAGTAACAAAAACCCCAAACCAAGCAGAGGAAAAATGCTCAAGCTCCAGAGTGTGCCCACGCTTCACCCTGAGAGCAATGCACACACACCTGCAGCCGCAAAATTCCAGGGCAAAACATCTGGCATGATATCACAGAGCCATGGAATCAACAAGGCTGGAAAAGATCTCCAAGATTATCAAATCTGATCTGTGACTGATCCTCATGCCAGAGCACTGAGTGCCACGTCCAGCCCTTCCTTGGACACCTCCAGGGATGGGGATTCCAAAGCTGCCTGGGCATCCCCTGCTAATGGGATTGAGGGAGGAGAAGAGATGAGATATCAGGAGATGGAGTTCTTAAAGTGGATTTTGTTGTTACAACCAGTAACAAGAACTTCAAGAGGTGTCCAACAGCATGGTCCAGGGACAGCTCTAAAGGAGCTCTCCATGGTGTATTTTGGGTGGTTTTTCCAGAGATGAGCTTCAAACACCATATCTCAGCTCACATACAACTATTTTCTGCTAAGCACTGTGCCATGATTAACAGGATTTCCTTTCAAAACCCCAACTATCACCTTCAGAATGTTAGAATTAATCTGCTGGCCGCTTAATCCCGGGGCAAAGCGAATGAATCTCTCTCTAGATGAAAGGAAAAGGAATGAGCTTTTCAGTCCTCTTTTTTTTACACCCCAGAGAGTATTTGAGGAGCGTAACACAGCCTGAACCAACTTGCAAGTCTTTAATTTACATCTTCAGATTTCCCAGCCGAGAGTTTGAGATCAAAACCACCAAACTCACAGCTGTGAGAGCAGTTCATGAAGAACAAACCCACAAAAACTGTAACCAGATTTTTCATGGAAAAGGTGGAGACTGTTATAATTACTCTATGTTGCCACTAAATTGTATAAAGGCTTACTTGATATTTTTGAGTGTGTGTGGGAATTCTGAGTAAATCCTGGGTAGGAAGGCTAAGATTGTAAGGTGAAGAATATAAAAACAGCACGAGATAGAAAAAACAAACAAGATTTTCTTCTGCCACAATGAGCACAGGTCCAAATCTCAGAATTTTCATGATCACTCTATAGCAATGTGCCAGAGATAGCTCTGTTTCAATCTCAAATCCTTCTAGAACAGCCCATTCTTGTTATTTATTAATTATTATTGATATTATTTTAGATGTGCCATTATACACAAGGTCAGATGTACAGAGATTTCTCCCCCACCTGTGCTATTATTCCATGGCAGAGCTGCTGCATTCCTAGGGACTTGGCACAATCCAGCGGCAAGCTTTCAGGAAAAATAATTCTGTTGCCTCTGCCTGATCAATAAACACATATCCTTAAATAGTCCACCATTGTATAATATGAAAATTGAAAAAATCACCATTTTGTTATATTGAACACAAGTGTGAGCAGCAGTTGGTGGGGCTGGTTGTGGGGTCACAGATCGGTGCAAACATAGAAGACCTGCAAATAGCTCCTGACAAAAAATTGTTATTTTTGAAAGAGAAATGGGATTTTTCCAGATTTTTCTGGAGAGCTGGACAGTCAGCTGTGGAAAAGGGCTGGATAAAGTACAAATCACCAATAAAACTTCCACATCTGGGAGAAAGGAAGAAGAGAAACAGGTATCAAATAGCACAGAGAAGAAATAGAAGATGAACATCTGTGAATACACAAACCCTTGGCTGTTAAAGAATCACACAAAGCAGCAGCAAAATCCCTTTGTCCGTGATCAAAGGCAGGGACAGACAGGCTTCACCCACACCAACCAAAGGAAAACTCCCAGATTTCAGATAGGTTTGGTCAAGATCCATGGAAAACACACAATCAGACCACATGGAGGTGGGCCAGTGCTGTCCAGCCCCTTCACACTCTGATGCCTCAGGTTTTAGCTTTTACACTTTTCAGATTCTGTGCTGCTTTAGTGTGTGAGTCTGAGCTTCACATTAAGGGATGGTGAGCTCTGTGCACAGAGCAGGGAGACAGAACAATTCCTTCTCTAGCTGGGGACCAAGGACAAATGATCCAAATCTCAGGCCCAAGAATATAAACAATGGTGGACTGAAGAGAGAAAAACAAGGATGGGACTTCATGGGCTAAAGCTGTAATTGGACAATTAACTCCAATATGCAAATAGAGCAGAACTGATAAAAGTGAGAGACCCCCATGACCAGGTGTCCATTTTGTGCCCATTTTGGTTCACCTTGGGTGCAGCCCTGGCTGGGCTCTTGTGCTGCCCAAGGTGGATCCATTGAGGCCTTTTGATAAATCCCTACTTGATCAAGGGAAGGGTCAGCCTTCCCAAGGCCCCAGCAGGACACTCACCCCGTCGGGTCTGCCGTCCGAGGCCGTGACGATGAGGATGTAGCGGTCAGTGCTCTCTCTGTCCAGAGGCTTTCCCAAGGCCAGCAGGCCAGAGCTGGCAATGAAACAACACCAGGACACGTTAGCAGGGCACCTGGGAGAGGTCTCTGAGCACCTGAGCTCCACCACCTTGCTGACACCAAGGCTGCTCTTTGTAGGAGCTTTTAGGCTTTCTGTGGGTGAAAGCCAAGAAAAGCCATGAGCCAATTCCTAATGCTCTCCACTTGGATACAGGAATAATCCTGGATCAAAACATCAGCCAGTCTCAGGAGGTTGGGGTATTTAGGTTCACAATCTTTCCCTCACACCAAATTAGAATTATTTTGAACCAGGAATTAATAAGCCCCAGGTCACTTCTGTCCCATAATTCATTGTGGGAAGTTGGCTCACCACCCTCCCTTCCTCCTGCAAGGAAAAGGATACTTTGGATTGCAAATAATAATTAATAGCTAATAATAGGTAAAATAGAGCGTGGTGGGCCAGGCACAGACCAATCTGGCGCTTACAATTCAAAATAAACCCTCTCTTTCTCACTCAATTTAAGTTGGAATTCAATTTAAGGAAAATACAGTTCTTAAACAATGCTCAAAAGGCTTTTCACTACAGGCTAAACCATAACAAGTCAGGAAATTAAAGCAAAAATTGTCCCTGCCATTAGTCAGGAGCTGACAGGTAAAAGGGTTTTAATTAATCCCTGGCCACTCTTTTAAATGGAATCTTTCCACCTCAGTGAGTTTCTCTTACCCAAAGTGTTTAAAATAAATAAACAGTGGCCAGTGACAAAGCCCAGAGTTGATTTTGGCTCACAGAGCTCTCATTAAAGGCTGACAGCCCCTGGAAGGAGCAGCTGAAGGTGTCTGAGCACAACCCTTTTCTCTCAGCTCCTCATTCCCTGGGCTGACAAGTTCCAAGTCTGTTTTCCAAGGGTTTCCCACTTACCTCTGAGAGAGATTAAAAACTTGCTGAGGATCTCCATTCTGAATGAGGTATTTGATGGGGTCACCCTCTCTATCGAAAGCCTTTAGGGAAGGAAAAAAGAGGATAAAATTCAGTCAGTGGCAAAGGTTTCCTCTCTTCCCTTCTATGCAGAAACCAGGGAATTAAGTTTTAGAAAAGTTTCCCACAGAGATGACACCAATCCCTGTTTCTAAGGCAATTCTGGTTATTGATGGGCCACTCAAGATAAAGCTGGAGCACATCAGAATTCCTATGCTGCACAGAAATGACAATATCCTGAATGCAGGATAATAATTGCTATTAATTATTAGTAATTATCTAATTATTAAACTACAGCTACACCCAGCAGCATAAGTATGAAATTCAGGCTTTAATAATTTACTTCTATTTTTCTGCAGCTCCATGCTGATTAAACGGAACTTTCAGTTTCCTTTCTTCCCATTCTTCATTTCCATTTCTTATCAAGATCCCTCTTTCTGTTATTTTATTAGAATCCCAATCTTTGGCTGATGCTCCAGCGAGTTCCAACTGCAGCACTCACCCTCCCCAGTAATTTGCTTTTTGGGGGTTGAAGATCAGGGTAAGGCCTTTAAGAACAGACATTAACAGCACCAAAATTAGTAAATCCCACCGATTAGGTGAAAAAAAAAATCTTTCAACAGTTGAATAAACTACTTTTGATGCTTCTCCTTGTGCCACCTGAGGCCACTTCCTCTGGTCTAGAACAGAAGAGGCCAACTCCCCCCTCGTTCCCGTCAAGTTATTTCTGTGGGCCACAATCAAAGGCTGCAAAGCTTTGAGCTGACCCCCTAAACAGCAGTTTTTGAGATAAAAACCCAAGAAAAATAACAAAAAAACTCAACTCAAACACTCCCCAAAATTAAGAACAGAAGCACAAACTACTTAAATGTGCAGGCAGAGAAGAGAATGCAGTAAGAAAACAACTTGGCTTAGCTAAATAAAAACCAGGGGCTAAGTCAGATAGAAGGGATCAGCACAAAGAAAGAGCAAGAAAAACTGGGTGGGGACACAGCCAGAAGAAGCCAAGGCAAAACTGGAACAGAAACAGGAGAGAACACAAAGGATAACAAAGAAATGTTTAAGTTACAGAAGGAACCTGAGGAGTGGTTTGAAAAGCAGGAGGGATGATGTTGAGAAGATCAGAGAGGTAAAACTGCCCCTGTTCCAGCTCCAAACCAAATTAACTGGGGCAAAACTTCAGCTGAGAGCTGGGCAAGAGTCAGACGGAGAAGACGTTCATGAACAGAGCATCTTTGAGTCAGCTGCTGGAATTCAAGCCTAGTGAAGTCCATCCTGGTGTATACAAGGGCTGGAGCAATCTCAAAGTCATCAGAGATTTTTTTTTTGGGCACTCCCAGAGAACAAAAATGCTCAAGGGCAAACCCAAGCATTTCATGGAGGAATGAGTCAGGAAATCACACATCAGGCAGGTGGAGTGCAATTCCCAGAAACCCACAAATATCCAAACTATTTTTAAGTTCCCTGTAATGCCAATATGCAGAGGGATGACACAGAACTGAATTTCTCCAGCACAAAAGGATGCTGAAGCAATTTAATTTGATTTTCCAACAGGACAAGCCTCCTGAACAGGGCAGAAACTGGCTCATTAAAGTAGCTGAGCCATGGTGCAGGCTTTTCCTATTGTTTGTTAGGATATTTTCCCAAAGGAGTTCCAACAACAGTCACCAAGCGGAGGGTGGGATTAAGCAAGAATTAAACCATCATCAAAATGAAGGCCAGGCAGTAGTGGTGCTAGTACTGACTCAGTTCTGCATGGATGTGTACAGCTCTCCCAGCAATGATCAATATTCCCATCCACAGCATCGATGACAGACTGGGAAAATTGTTTATAAATTCCATTGGTGGCACTGAGTGACAGGAGGACTGGGTGGAATTTGGATCTCCTTGGCCTGAGGACATGAACAGTCAGGAGCTGAGCCAAGAGCACAAAACGCTGCAAGCACTGGAGGCAGACCATGTGAGGAGCTGGCATCTCTCAGGACTGTCCTTGGTCCTGAATCACCAGAATCCCATGGTTGCTCCTGTCTTCAGCCCTTTGTCCTCCTTTTGCCTTCCCTGCAGGGCATCCTGCCCTCCCTTCACATTGAGTTCTCTCACGGGTATCATTATGGTCTGCATTCTCTCATAGCAGGTCAGGGGCTCTCAGAAAACCAAAAAATCTGACTGGCTGTCATTGATTTCATTTTCTCCTTATCCCCACAGAAAATCTTTTAAAAAAAGGGGGAAAGTTGCTTTTAAAAACTCCTGCTTTCTTTCAAAGAAAACACAAAGTTCTTGTGTACAGAAGAAAAACACCCAGGGCAAGGGAGAAGAGCAACTTGTTCCTGATTTTTTCCAGATCAATGGCACAGAGTGATTCCATAAATTGGACACAACAATTCCATGTTAGCTCCTTGTTCAGCACATAACTGGACCCTGCTAACAGCCCTATTTGTTCTGCAGGCTCCCAGAAAAATGACAGCATTTGCATATTTTAATTAATAATGGCTGGCAGAACATGAAGCCATAAACGCCTCCCAGGCATGCAATAAACTCTGAGGTTTATTTACAAATTAATGCAGTGGAGATCATTTAATATTGCATTAATCTCAAATGTTGTTAATTAAAACACCAGTCAAGACCAGCCGGGTGCATTAGAAAATAAATAAGGAGATAAGAAAGAAATAAAGCTCTCCATCATCAGCATAAGAAATTTTAATGGACAAGAAAAAAGTGAATTTTATTTTTCCAAAGTCTAAAGGGCAAATTTAAAGCAGCTACATTTGCATTGTTACTCACCCTAATGTTTTGCAGACCTTCAGATTTGATAATTTGGGAATACTTGAAAAGTTTTGCTGGCTCTCTACAGGATTTTGTAACCCTCCTACTGTATGCAGAACTACCAAATTATTACTAAGAGAGAGCCATAAAATGATAATTTCTAAACCTGCACCAGCCCAAACACTGATTGGATTGATAAAACACAGGAGAAGAAACATCAGAGTGAAAATTTATACATAAAAACACTCATTCAATATTTGAGGCCTGGTGATATTCCATATCACTGATGGAGCACAGGCAATAAAACCCAAACCAAGGTGCCTATCAGGGAAATTTGTGCTGTCTGGAAAAGGCAGCACAGGGTTTCAGAAGTTTAAATATTCAGTTAATGAATGTTTAAAATACCCTGGTGGATTTTGCACAGGAGGGAATAAAGGAAGATGAGAACAGAAATATGCTGCCCACAGGAGAAGTCCTTTAACACGATGGAGGTTTTAATGCA
The DNA here is from genome assembly GCF_901933205.1 of Camarhynchus parvulus. Lineage (NCBI taxonomy): Eukaryota > Metazoa > Chordata > Aves > Passeriformes > Thraupidae > Camarhynchus > Camarhynchus parvulus. The sequence goes on from NC_044576.1 coordinate 4,467,663, forward strand.
AGACAAGGAAGCTTGACTAGGAATTGTGATGGGAGAGATCCTTCAAGCCCATCCAGTGCCACCCTTGCCATGGCAGGGACACCTTCCACTGTCCCAGGCTGCTCCAGCCTGGCCTTGGGCACTGCCAGGGATCCAGGGGCAGCCCCAGCTGCTCTGGGCACCCTGTGCCAGGGCCTGCCCACCCTGCCAGGGAACAATTCCTAATTGCCAATATCCCATCCAGCCCTGCCCTCTGGCACTGGGAAGCCATTCCCTGTGTCCTGGCACTCCAGACCCTTGTAAAAAGTCCCTCTCCATCTTCCACATTTCAGGTTGAGGACTACCAGACCTACAAGAGATACAGTCCTGGACTAACCACCAAAGCTAAAGCCAAGCATATTTGGGATTTAACAATTAAGTATTTTTCATAAAATGCAGGATCCCTGAGGCTGGAAAATCCCTGCCAGCCCATGGAGTCCCAGCTGTGCCCAGTGCCCACCTTGTCCCCAGCCCAGAGCACTGAGTGCCACCTCCAGCCCTTCCTGGGACACCTGCAGGGCTGGGCACTGCAAAGCTGCCTGGGCAGCCCCTGGCAAGGCCTGAGCACCCTTTGCATGCAGAAATTCCTGCTGCTGGCCAAGCTGAGCCTCCCCTGGCCCAGCTTGAGGCCCTTTCCCCTTGTCCTGTCTCTGTTCCCTGGCAGCACAGCCCAACCCCCCTCTGGCTGTCCCCTCCTGGCAGGGAGTTGTGCAGAGCCACAAGGTCCCCCTGAGCCTCCTTTGCTCCAGGCTGAGCCCCTTGCCAGCTCCCTCAGCCCCTCCTGGGGCTCCAGCCCCTTCCCCAGCTCCGTTCCCTGCCCTGGACACGCTCCAGCCCCTCCAGGTCCTTCCTGCACTGGGGACCCAGAACTGGACACAGCCCTGGAGGTCCCTGAGCAGGGCCAGACCAGAATGGGCTGCTTGGGGTTTAGTGAAACATTAAAGCAGATTATTCCATTGGAGCTTCACTTTCCAACCACATTTAAATCCCATCAAATCCTTCAATACTAAAATGTGCCAAGAGGTTTTTTTTCTGCCTCCAAAGATCCCTCAGGCCACAGATTCCAGCACCTGTCAAGGAAACACAAATGTTTCTGTTTCTCAGCATGTTCCTGGCTCCTTTTCCTCTTTGGGGCTTCCAACCACAAGTGTCTCTCACCGGGGAGGAGAAGGCTCCTGAACAGCCTTGGCCCTTCCACTCCTCCCTCCCTGCAGGCACCACAGATGTGCCAGGAGTTAATTGGCAGCACTGAGCTAAATTAGTCATCCTCCCTCAGCACAGGTGACTGTCTGAGCTTAACCAGCCAGAATAATCCCAGCCTTTCAGCAGGAAACCATTTTAGCAGGAGTTTTCCCATCCACCTGCTTCAGTGAGTTAATTAGAGCTCCTTTATTTCACTACTGCTAAACACAGCATTAAGTAAGTTCCTGATCACTCAAAAAAAAAAACCTCAATAAAGAGTTTCCATTTATTTCCCTATTTTGCACAGCTGGTTTTGAGGCAGAATACAATGCAGTAGACAAGGAACGGCAAATAAGTGAGGAGAGAACTGATTTTTTAGCTATTAGTGCAGCAAGGGGAGGTCTGGTCCTGCTGCATGAGGATGAGGGATGCTCCTGCTCCTGGACCTGGCCAGAAGCTGTTGCATGATCCCCGATCCCAGGGCACAAGGTCCCACTAATCCTGGGCCTGGCAGCACTGGGATCTCTGCTCCCTCTCAGCCTCTTGTTACACACACCAAGGGGTAGAAATATCTTCAGGCATTTTTCAAAAATGACAGGCTAGGGAAAGCAAATTGCCCCAAATCTTACTAAAATTCCCCATGAATGAGGTGCTGAAGCTCCTCTGATCTGTTGGCAAATACAGAGAGAGATTCAACACAACAAATCACAGTCCTTTCAAGTTCCCAGCCACTCAGAATTTTTTCTAATATAATTGTCACAGAATCCCAGAATGGTTTGGATTGGAAGGGACTTTGAAGATCAACTTGTTCCACCCCCTGCCATGGGCAGGGACACCTTCCACTATCCCAGGCTGCTCCAAGCCCCATCCAACCTGGTCTTGGACACTTCCAGGGATGCTAGGGCAGCCACAGTTGCTCTGGGCAGTGCCATTTGCAGCCTACAGCATCTTTTACAATATTTAAAGCAAACAAAGAAGTAACAGAAACAGCCAAGTGAGCCCTTTTTCTCTGCAGTCCACGTAAAAGGGGCTGCTGATCAAAATGAAACTATTTTCAACCCTTTTGAACTGCCCCTTCTTCCCCCTGGATGCAAGGACTAGCTTGTGTAAGGCATGGGCACAGAGGGCAGGAAGGTGGAGAGGGCTTCAGCAGCCTCAGGGAGTGCCAGGGTGTGGGAATCCTTAAAATCAGAGGGTTTTGGGAAAGCTGCAAAAGGCAGGCCTCAGAGACAGGAGAACTGTGATGGAACTAAGCAGTAACCATGAGATTGATCAGCAGAAAAATGATGTAAAATGTAGAAAAGCAAGGACAAATAGAACAATGATCTGTGTGTTAACACTTGTCTAGAATAACTCCCTAAGTCGCAGAAAAGTTTGTCTAGCAAGATATTAGGAAGTTTTAAGCTTAATAATGGAGCTCTGTGCATTGTGTTTTAAGGCTCATAAGCAGGTATTGCATTCAAAATAAGCAAGCGTTGTTTAACCAAAGGTACCTGTGCTTATAGTGCTTGGATGGAACTACTGTCAATGTGCTTTTGCTTTGTGTGATTGGTCAAACAACTTATAAAGTGAGTTGTAACATTGAGTTCTTGGTCTGCTGCCTGGGATGTGAGCTGGTGGCATCTTCCCATTGTCATAACCATGTAATGAGACTGATGCTGGAAAATTAAACAGCTCAAGGCACGTTCCTCAGCAGCCCTGTCCTGTTTGTGATTTGCACAGAGCCCCTCAACCAGTGATCCCAGGGAAGCCCCTCCCTGTGTACCTGGAGTTTGTGATTTGTACATGGACCCTCAGCCAGGGAAGCCCCTCTGTGTCCCTGGAGTTTGTGATTTGTACAGAGCCCTCCATCCAGGGAAGCCCCCTGTGTACCTGCAGGTTCAAGAGAACAGCGCCGACCCTCATGGCCTCGCTGACTTCCAGGCTGTACATCTGCTGTGGGAAGCGTGGCGGGCTCTGGTTGTTGGGAGGCAGCACCTCGATGTAAACAGTGGTGATGGAGCTCCTGCACGGCAAGGAGGGAAAAAACCAGTCAAAACCAGTCAGAATCAATAAATCCAATCCACAAGGCAGCCCACAGTGGTTGATTTACACACTGTGTGCTCTCAAGTTCTAACAGCCTCCCTTTGCTCCTCTAAAAGCTTCAGGACATATTTTTCCTTCTGGATCAAAAGGAAAGCAGGCTGCCACACTCACAGAATCTCTGGGTTGGGTTGGAAGAGACCTCCAAGATCATCAAGTCCAACCCAGCCCCAACACCTCAACTCAACCCTGGCACCCAGGGCCACATCCAGGCTGTTTGTAAACACATCCAGGGATGGTGACTCCACCACCTCCCCGGGCAGAACATTCCAGTTCTTTATCACTCTTTCTGTGAAAACCTTTTTCCTGATATCCAACCTATATTTCCCTTGGTGCAGCTTGACACTGTGTCCTGTGGTTCTGTCAGTGCTGCCTGGAGAAAGAGCCCAACCCCACCTGAGCACAGGCACCTTTCAAGGAGTTGTAGAGGAACTCTGAAAAGGAAGAAAAGCTCAATAATTTTCCCCAAAGCAGCTCAAAGTGGTGCAATTTCAAAAACAGAGCAGTGAGATATCAGTGCATGCTCCACAAACAAACAGCTCCCAATGTGCTGTGTCCTCTGCAGGAGCAGCGCGAATTCCAGGTTGGAAATTTTGCCACGCACAACAGCCACCCCTGGAGCATCCCTGCCGGCAGCCAGCTTGGAAAAAAGGGAGCAGGGATTGCTGGCAGAGAGGAAAATGCTGGGAGAAGAGAAGCACACAACTCTGCTGCAATGCTGTGGGTCAGTAATCCCCATTTCAGAGCCATAAATCCCATTTCAGGGCAGTAGCAATGCAGGAGGCTGCAAACCCTCGAGGTGCACTGAATCCCTGTCCCAAACAGACTGCAAACAGCATTCCAGGTGGAATACTGAAGGTTCTTTGGGACACTGAGGACCCTGCACAGACCATCCTGTAAAGCCACTTGATATGCAACAGCCTCAACTTGAGAAAGGGAGCCAGGAGTTCCCCTGGAGACGGGAGAATAAAATCTGACTTTAAAGGAGCTTCCTCTTGCCTCTCTGCTCCATTATCCCACCTGCCTCCCCTCCTGGATGTCAGCACAGCATCCCCACCCCAGAACAAACCCCTGAGAAGAGCAAGTGCTGTGCTGCAGGTGTAGCTTTTCCCCTCATAAATCCTTGGATTTATGTTGATAAAGCTCAGGTTTTAGAGCTGCAGGAAAGAAAACAAAGGGATTTATCCCAGTTTTTTTGGATGTGGGGCAGGAAGAGAGAGAAGAAAATCATGAACCCAAAGAGCTGCTTCTTGCAGGGCTAGCTAAACTCCAAAGATTTTTAGAGGGTCCTAACCAAAATTATCAGACATTTGTTATTGAAACAGCTGCTGTACTAACAGAGAGCTCATTGAATATCAAAACAGCACATTACTGATCAATATTCTTAATTAGCTGCCCAAAATTGGGGCTAAGCAGAGTCACCACTGTACTGTTGGTGTTTCCCACTGCCTTTTCCCATCAGGTTCTGGAGGTCTGGGTCAGTGACTGAGCTGGGCAGAGCAATGCCAGGGCTGAGAGGAACTGTTGGGGACTGTCACACACCCCCTGGCCATGCTCCAGGATAAGAAACTGGTCTCCAGAAGGACAAATAGCATCCTAGGGGAAGGGATTCTGCCCCTCAGGGCACATCCACACACACAGTGACAGGATTCAGTGCCAGGACACAGGGAACGGCTTCCCAGTGCCAGAGGGCAGGGCTGGATGGGATATTGGGAATTAGGAATTGTTCCCTGGCAGGGTGGGCAGGCCCTGGCACAGGGTGCCCAGAGCAGCTGGAGCTGCCCCTGGATCCCTGGCAGTGCCCAAGGCCAGGCTGGACTTTGGGGCTTGGAGCAGCCTGGGATGGTGGAAGGTGTCCCTGTCCTGGATGGGCTTTATGGTCTCTCCCAGCCCAAATCACTCTGGGATTCTAGGAATAGTAAGCAAATTTTCTTCAAATATTTAAGGCAAAATCACAGAAGTAAAGCACTAATACTCTGCAAACTAAAAGCACTCTAACATGAAATGGCTTTTTTTGCAATTCCAATCCATTTTTTTATTAACACCTTGCATTTTCCCCCCGTGTCTTTTGTGTGGGTTATAGCCCAGTTAAGGAGCTGGCAAATTCTCCTTTGGCATGGGAAGGGGAAGGAGATGGAGCTGAGCCAAGCAGTGCAGATGGTGTTTGCAGGTGAATACACAGAGACCAGCACAGCATTTGGGAACTGCAGAGAGCTCCCAAAATCACCCCAGCATGGAAAAACAGCTTTTGTGCTCCACCAGCTGATTGCAAGTCAACTGCATCCCCATCTCTGCTTCAATCATCTCCACATGGAATCATGGAATGGTTTGGGTTGGAGAGGACCTTAAACTCATCCAGTGCCACCCCTGCCATGGACAGGGACAGCTTCCACTGTCCCAGGCTGCTCCAAACCCCATCCAACCTAGCCTTGGGCACTGCCAGGGATCCAGGGGCAGCCACAGCTGCTGTGGGCAATTATAAAATCCAGGATGAATGGATTTCCATCGATGTGGACCAACCTATCTTGACTTGCTCCAGCAGAACCCTATATCACCAAGTGATACGAAGCCCACGTGCAGGAATCTGAGGGATTGTGAAAAGCTGAAAGTCTGACCTGAAATTCTTTGATTTTACAAATGCTGTCATTTTTTTTCTCCAAAAATAGAAATTGTTGTACTTCAATAGAACACAGAAGTGGACTGTGCAGGGAAGGGGGGAATTCTCCAGACCTGGAAGGTTTCAAGAAACACATGGATGTGGCACTTGCTGTGGTTTAGTTGACAAGGTTGAACTTGATGATCTTGGAGGTCTTTTCCCACCTTAACAATTCCATGATATCTCAATAATGAATAATTATAATTAATAATACTCAAACCCTGAATCTCAGTTGGGACACAGCCACTCACCAACATTTTTAAATGTCATTCCATGTAAAAAAAAAAAAAACCCAAACCAACAAACCTACACAGAATTCCAAATTCCAATTTAAATTTGTGTTCACAAAGGCAGCAGAGCTACAATTCCTGAGCCAGGTCAGTGGCTGGGTTTTGCTTTGTGCATAAGCAAGGGGGGAGACTGAAATTCAGCCACTTTCCAGATTATTTTGGTTATCCTGGCAGAGCTTTCCACTTCTTATTTGCCTTGAAGGCATTTTCAGAGGAGGAAACACAGGCTCCCAACATCCATCCTCAGAAATTCATGTGTTTAGGCAACACAAAGATTTCTCCAGCACAAAAGGAGCTGATGGCAATCAGAGCTGTAGTGTGGAGCTACACCATGGGGATCTCAGACTCTCTGAAGGGGAATTACTGATTTTTGGCCTTCTCTCTGAAGCACTACACAAAATAAATGCATAATTGTCTTCAATCTTCTCCTCAGCACTACCAGCAGCCTGCTACCAGCTTGAGTGGGTTTATCAAAAAAGCAAGCAGGAGGAAAAATAGAGTGAAATTCAGCCAAGGGACTGCTTCCAGATGTTAATTTTATGAACAACTTAACAAGTTGAATGGACAGTAATTATAAAATATGTGCACAACAGCATAAGCTGCTTTCTTGGAGACATGACAGAAGCAGCAGGTCCTGAGGAAAATCCAATTACTGAAATCCTAGTCTTGTATTTTCTTTCCTTCTTACATTTCCCATTTGAAGAAGAGGTTTTCACTTTACATCTGTGGGACGTTTGGATGCTGGAACCTCCTGATCCTCCCTTCACACTCTTTGGACAAGGAGGCTGCACATTATCAATACCAGGCTCAGAACATGAGAGACACTTTTTGTTCCCTCCACAACTTCATGAAATGACATTTTGGCACATTTAGAACACAAACTCCACAGAAACAGGTAAGCAGGGCTTGATACTTTGCTGGTTTTTGAACATATAGATCATAGAAATGTTTGGGTAAAAAGGAACCTCAAAGATGATGATGTTCCCCTCCCTGCCTAAATCCTAAATTTGCAGTCTGCTCTTTTTCAGCTGGGGTACAACAGAGATAATTTTGCCCTTAGGAATTTCAGTCTTAGTGGGGACACTGCACACCCTACACCTGGAGAGGTTCTCCAGCTCAACAACCCATTCTTTGGGATCCTTTTTGCATTTTCTGAACAAAAAGCATCTCCCTTCTCACTTGCTCTCTTCTTTCCACCCCTTCACCTCAATGAATGAATGGACATGCACAGTGACAGCACAACTGGGAACTTCTAAACATGAGACCATGGCAAGCAAATGAAATAATGAAAACCCAGTGCTGTAAGGGAAACATCACTAAGGACCACAAATATCAGTGATACTTTTGCCTAACATCCAGGAGGAATGATGAGGACGACTCCACTGATATCAGAAGGCTAATTAATTACTTTATAATTAATTACTTTATTAGACTATATTATTCTATACTATATTACATTACATCTAAACTAAATCTGCCAGGCACTCAACTGCACAATGTCACCACGGTATTTTCTGAAAAATCCCTTCGCCAGGATTTCTTCTCCTGGGGAGCTCAGAGGCCTCAGAAAAGAATGAAAACAATAATTATCTGATTGCTTGGGAATGTGGTCTGGAGATTGTTTAGCAGCAGGTGAATGTTTGATTGGTTCCACGTGAATTGTTTTAACTTTAAGACCAATCACAGTCAGTTGTGTCAGACTTTCTGAGTCTGTCATGAGCTTTCATTATCATTCTTGTTAAACCTTCTGATGTATCCTTCTCTTTCTTTAGTATAGTTTAGTGTAGTATTTTTTAATATAATATCACAGTAAATCAGCCTTCTGAGAACATGGGGTCAAATTCTCATCTCTCACCTCGTCCTGGGGACCTCACAAACACCACACACAACATCTCATGACTGTCAGCCCACAGTCCCGACACACACACACACACTCTTGGCCCTGATAGGCCAAGGAAACCAAACACCATCACTTTGGGTAAAAAAATCTCCATATTGCATTCCACTTTGGCACAAATACAGACACAGCAAATGAGATGAGAATTGTTTTGATCATTCTTTTCTCTGCTTCTCTCAGGTTCAGAGAATGCGGTCTGGAGATTGTTTACCAACAGGTGAATGTTTGATTGCTTCCATGTGAATTGTTTCTTATTAATGGCCAATCATCATCAGCTGCATCAGACTCTGAGTCTGTCACAAGCTTTCATTATCATTCTTGTTAAGCTTTCTGATGTATCCTTTCTCTTTCTTTAGTATAGCATTTTTTAATAATTTATAATATCATAAAATAATAAATTGGCCTTCTGAGAACATGGAGTCAAATTCTCCTCTCTCACCTTGTCCTGGGGACCTCACAAACACCACACACAACATCTCATGACTGTCAGCTGACAGTCCCAACACACACACACACTCTCTTGGCCCTGACAGGCCAAGGAAACCAAACACCATTGCTCTGGGTAAACAATCTCCACATTGCATTCCACTTTGGCACAAACACAGGCACAGCAAATGAGATAAGAATTGTGTTTTGATGACTCTTTTCTCTGCTTCTCCGAGGTTCAGAGAATGCGAACCCCGCACACAAAGGGCAAGAATTCTACTGCGTGTGCCACTTTTCCAGAACACAGGCATGGCCTAGAGACATGGGGGTGTGGCCCAGGTGTTATGGCTGAGCTGCTGGAGTAATTAGGAGGTGCATTAATTACCTTCTCTCCGCAGGGGGGGCACAGTCAGACGCTCTGACGGTGAGGGCGTAGGAGCGCCCCACGGCCAGCAGCACCCCCGGAGCGATGGTGATCAGGCCCGTGTGCTTGTCGATGGTGAAGTCCCCCTGAGCCCCAGCCAGGATTTCATACACTATCTGCCCATTGGCTCCCTCATCTGCATCCACGGCCGTCAGCTGCAAGGCAAAACCACAGGGTCAGCAGGGGAAGGTAATTCCAGAGGAGGAGAGGGGAGCTCGGACATCTGGGATGCACTCAGGAATTTCTAACAGAGATACAGCTGAAAGGAACAGTAATAGGTGTAAAAACAAGATGAAGCAGAGAAAAACTCCTTGCTAAAGACTGCAAGCCAATTATTTTAGGATATAAATTAAGAAACTTTAATTTAGACTGAGCTTATTCCCTGTGGGTTGGAATATATATGACTTTCTCTTTGAGAAGAAGACATTTTTTGAAAACTTTTTGTCTTTCAACAGTAATGAGAGGTTTGTGTTTATTTATTTCCCATCCTTCTCTCCACTTTTCCAGGTGACAGCCCTGGTAGTGCCAGGAAGCCTCACCTCCAGGCCTGGCATTCCAAGCCCTCCTTGTGCAGAGCTGGAGAGCAATGTTGGTGCTCATATGGCTGTGGCAGCCAAGTGGAAGGGAAATGGCAGCTCTTCCCATATGGATACACACCTGGAATCATGGAATCAGGTGGGAAAAGCCCTCTAAGATGGACAAGTCCAACTGTTAACCCAGCACTGTCAATGCCACCACTAACCCATGTTCCCAAGTGCCATGTTGTCTTTAAATCCCTTGAGAAAAAAAATCTAAATCCTAGTATTAGACCCAAATTCTAATGGTGAACATAATGAGATGAGGGGGTTCTTCTCTTCCCCTGGGAGAGGCAGTGGGTTTAACCCATTTCTGTAGTGAGCCACGCTAAACAAACATACACTCAGCCAGGAATTAGAGCCCAGGGAATATATTTGCTTTTTGTGAATCATGGAAGAAAATCCCAGAGCGGTTTTGCTTGGGAGGGACCTTAGAGCTCATCCCATTCCACCCCCTGCCTTGGGCAGGGACACCTTCTCCTATCCCAGGTTGTTCCAAGCCCTGTTCAACCTGGCCTTGTTCTCTCTTCCTCCTTTAGGAGTTGTTTTGCTGAGGTTCCTCAACTGCCTTTTCATTCTGTAGGATAACATTCCCTCAAACAGCACAAGGAATGGCATAAAGTGGTGTGAATAGCACTGGAACATCCAGGAGGCCACAGCATCCAGCTGGCAGTGGAACTTACAGGGAACGATGGCACCATGGGGTCCTCTGCTGCTCGCAGCTCCAGGCGAGCAGTGGGAGGTGGGGAATGGGAAAGGGCACCAGCAGGGGTGACAGCAGAGCTTTCCTGGGATGTCCAAAATAATCCCAGGCTCTGGAAGGATCCCTGCAGGGATCCCAGTGTGAGGATGAAAATTCAAAGGTCTCTGCCTTGGCTTTCCTGACACAAACACTCCTGCCCTGGGGCAGCAGGGGTGGAGGATGGAAATGCTGGATGTCAGCAGTGATGGAAAACCTCAGCACCCACTGTGAGGCCAAGGGCAGGATCAACAGCCCCTCCCTGAGGCAAGGCCAGCCCAACAGCAGCCTCAGCTTCTGCCTCTGGGTCCCTCTTGTCACCTTTGTGACACCTGGAGTCAGGGACAGGAGCTCCCTGATGGCCCTGCTATGCTATGATGGAAAATCATCTACCAAACAGTGCAGCATCACATCAACTTCAGCAGCTCAGAGCCTCCCACAGCACCACCCAAGGCTGCCAAACCAGCACTCAAAACTGCCAAACCAGCAACCCAAACTACCAAATCACCACCCAAAACTGCCAAACCACCACCCAAAACGGCCAAAGAACACCTAAAGGTGCCAAAACACCACCTACAGCTGCAAATCACCACCTAAAACTGCCAAACCACCACTCAAAACTGCCAAATGAATACCTAAAACTGCCAAACCAGCACCCAAAACTGCCAAACCACCATCTACAATTGCAAACCACCACCTAAAATTGCCAAACCACCACCTAAAACTGCCAAACCACCATCTGGAACTATCAAAACTCCTTTGCCAAAGGATGGCTGAAGATTCGGAAGAGCAGAAACCAAACCTTGCCACTAAAACAAGAATAAACTCCAAAGCTGCAGTATCTGAGTAACTCCCATTTGCATACAACATTGAGCACCAAGGGGAGGATGTGAATTCATGGAATCATGGAATGGTTTGGGTGGGAAGGAACCTTAAAGCTCATCTAGTTCCATGGGCAGGGACACTGTCCACTACACCAGGCTGCTCACCCTGCCTTGGACACTTCCAGGGAAAAACTCAGGGATCTAACTGGTTTCTTAGATAATCTTGATCCCTCATGCACAAAGGCTTAATCAAATACAAAATTTCATTTAGAAAGTCATAAATATTCTCCAAACCAAGAACTAAGCCTACAATAGCTTTAAAACCAAATCTTAATTAGTCTCCTACAGCATTTTAGGACACCTTGTATAGTGAACGTAGGATAAATTCTTGAAATGCCCCAAAAATCATGGAACAGAGGTCATCTCCTCTTAAAAACTTAAAAAAACAAATAAATATTCGTGTGTGTGGTTTTTTTTGTTTGTTTGTTTTAATCTACCTCATTGTCTTATTTCTTTTGGAATTCTGAAGGAGCCATGCTATGAAAACTGCAATTTGATCGCTCCTTCTATAGCTTCTATACATACCTGGGTGTGTTAATTAACCTTGCAGAGAATAATTATCCACCCAAGTGACAGAAGCTGTAAAAACCTTGTCTGCTGAACTTCAAAAGTAACACATACTCACACACACACACAAAAAAGATAAATAAAGCATTTATGCAAAATACAGGGTCCTGAGGATTTAATGGCAGGATTTGGAACCTGGCCAGTTTTTACTGGGACGACATGAAAAAGGAAAATTAATTGACTACACAAGCACAGAGATTTAGGAGGTTAATTAAACCTACAAATGCTTGGAAAGATAAGTAATTTGAAAAACATTTTGGGGGCAAAACCAAGAATCAAACCTGGGATTAAATAGAATTAAGGTTTAGCTGCTGCCATAATATATGATTCCAGAAATCCCATCTCCAGCTGTCTCAGCCCGATAGAGCTCCATAGTTAACAAGATTTAAGAAACAGTGGCTAAAACGTAAAGGGAGAAGAACAAAACAAGGTTTCATTTACTCTGCTACCAAATTTTCATCCAGCAGGATCAGCTCCATTGCATCAACATTTAATGTACTAAAAGTTTGGCAAAATAGGTGTGGATTCTGCTGCAGCAAGAAGTGGTTTTCTTGGGAGAAAACTGAGATTTAGGAGTGGTTTTGTCAGGAGGAAAAGGAGATTTAGGAGTGGTTATCTGAGAAGGAAAAGGAGGTTTGGGAATAATTTTCTTGGGGGGAAAAAGAAGATTTAGGAGTGGTTTTCTTGGGAGGGAAAGGAGATTTAGGAGTGCTTTTGTTGGGAGGGAAAGGAGATTTAGGAGTGGTTTTGTTGGGAGGAAAAAGAGGTTTAGGAGTGGATTTCTTGGGAGGAAAAAAAGGTTTGGGAATGGTTTTTTTGGGAGCAAAAGGTTTAGGAGTGGTTTTCTTGGGAGGAAAAAGAGGTTTGGGAGTGGTTTGCTTGGGAGAGAAAGGAGATTTAGGAGTGGTTTTCTTGAGAGGAAAAGGAGGTTTAGGAGTGGTTTTCTTGAGAGGAAAAGGAGGTTTGGAAGGGTAGCCTCAAGCTTACAAAGACATCTTGGTTATGATATAAAACCTGCTCAGACTCAGTTCATTACTGGAGGAAACTGGGCTTCAGTGTTTGACTTGGAACCTTCTCAGAGCAACATTTGGGGTCACCCGGCCCAGGACAGATAAAGTGATGACCAACACTCCCAGCAGCTTTCACCAGATTCAGTGTGACGGAAAAATTCCAGGATTGTTATGGAGATATTCCTGGGCCTGAGTCAACCCCAAATAATGACCTCTGAATAGGTTAAAATACTTTTTCATTATCTCCTTCAAGCATTCCATCAAGCCTCAATCCATTATTTTTTCCTTGACTCTGCAGGGATGTTGGCTGAGCAAGGTAAACAAAGCCCAGTTTTGTTTTCTCTCTCTGCTAATCAGGTTTGCTTTGGAGCTGGGAATTAATTACCTGATGGGCAGAAGGCAAAAGGTTGCAAATAAAACACGTAAATAAAAGATGAGGTGGGGTTTGGAGATGACTTCTGTGAGGATTGTTTTAGGGAAATGTTCAGGAGTGGTCAGGCATGGAACAGGTCACAACTCCAAGGCTGCCCAAGGAGTGTTTGGACAACATTCCCAGGGGTGCACAGGGTGGGATTGTTGGGGTGCCTGGGCAGGGTCAGGGGGTGGATCCCGTGCAATGTAAATGTAATTTCATTAATTACATTTAAGGCCAGTTCACAAGTTTTCCTATAAAGACCAAACACAAAAAAATCTCCTCATGGACCAAGATGGATCCATGATCCCTGTGGGTCTCTTCGAGCTGTGGATATCCCATGGTAAGATTTCCAGTAAACTGTCCTGCTCTCTTATGGCACAATGCACATTTAAGAGCTGTAAATCAAGAACTTAGGCTAAGCTGGACCTTAAAAATTAGTTTGTACTATTCTCCATTTTCCATCAGGGAATGATTTAATTGTTCTTGGAAGAGAGCCCTTGAACCTGAGTCATGCCACTGCACTAGGAAATCAGGGAGAAATTAAGATATGTGGATAATTTGAGGTAGGATGTAAGAAGAGCAAAACTGGGATTGTTCAGCCTGGGGAAGAAAAGCTTCAGGGTGATCTAACTATGACCTTCCAGGACCTGAAGGAGCTACAGGAAAGATGGATAGAGACTCTGTGCAAGGGATGAGGGACAGGGAATGGCTTCCACTGCCAGAGGGCAGGGCTGGATGGGATATTGGGAATTAGGAATTGTTCCCTGGCAGGGTGGGCAGGCCCTGGCACAGGGTGCCCAGAGCAGCTGGGGCTGCCCCTGGATCCCTGGCAGTGCCCAAGGCCAGGCTGGACTTTGGGGCTTGGAGCACTTGGGACAGTGGAAGGTGTCCCTGCCCATGGCAGGGGTGGCACTGGATGGGATTTAAGGTCCCTTCCAACCCAAACCATTCCATGATTCCACGAATTACATTTAAGGCCAGTCTGCAAGTTTTCCTGTAAAGACAAAACACAAAAAATCTCCTCATGGGCCAAGATTTAAGTGAATAATACTTTTTGCCACCCTCTGTCCCTTCCCAGCTCTCTCATTTTCCTGCTCAATATTCCCTATTCCCCGCATCCTGAATATAAAAATGAGAGATGGCTAAAGAAAAACAGCGCATTTAAATTATTGAGATGAAATTTTGTTGCACCGCTGCTGCAAACTCCACCCATCAATGTGCAACTCATTTCAATATCTGAGTCAAAGCAGTGAAAAAATGGGAAACTGGGCAGAAAAATATCATAACATAAAAAAGATGGAATTAAGTACTTTACTAGGTTTACTGTTAATAAGCTTTCTACTGACAGTTATAATTTACCACATTTAACTGTTTTAAAGTACAGATTTCTCAACTGAGAAACTCTCAGGGAGCACAATAAAATACCTATGAAAGGAGAAAGAAAAATGAGAAATTTTCAGGCTGAAAGGAGCAAAACACACAGAGATTTAAACTTAACTCTCCTCAACCAAGGCCTGAAACAATTTCACAAGTACTGAGAGGAGACAACAGAAATAAAAATAAAACCTGTTTTTATCACTTCTCTGAAAGGCAACAGGGAAAGAAGGAAAAGTCCTTTGTCTAACCACCCAGGCAGAAAGGAAAAATGGGGGAAAAATTGAATTCTGCTTGTAATGAATATATTTGCCTACTATTTATGGTTATTTTCAAGCAGAACGTACGAATTTTTGAATTTCCTTTATTTTTTAAGAGTGTACCAGACAGCAAACACAAGTAACTTAAAAGCTTTTATGTTTTGGGGCTATTTTCAGGAGTAAAATCAAAACAATGTCCCACAAAATGAGGCACCAAGAAAACACAAACTGGGGTTATTTGTCCATTTTACTTGTACATTGTCCTGCAACTGCATTCTGGAAAAAAAATATAAGAGATCTAAGAATATTACCCTAAGGATAATAAAACCAAGTGGCTGAAAATCATTCTGATTATTATAAATGGTTATGAGACTGTCCAGACACTCTGAGGTCAGTGTTCTTTTTCTAACCTGCTTTTCTCTGATCAGACAAAGTGGTTTTATGAACTCATTTTCCCCTGGGAGCTATCAGAGATGAGAATCCTCTCCCAGCAGAGGATCCTGACCCCAGGAGGGAGGGTGGGGTAAAAGGTGACTTTGCTCCTTGTGGAGACAATGGGATGACCACCCCTCAAAATCCCTGTGTCAGGGTTCAAAAAATGGGAAAGAAAAGTCAGTTTGGCCTTTGGGAAAGTCTTAATAAAGCCTTTAAATGTATGAAGTATATATATACACACACACACATATATATATATATATATTTATAGGTATTTTATGTCTAAAGATAGAGCAACCTACCAAAGAACGCAGCTGCCCAAAATCCTGATCAGGCAATCATGGAATGGTTTGGGTTGGAAAGGACCTTAAAGCCCATCCATGACAGGTGTCCCTGCCATGGCAGGGACACCTTCCACTGTCCCAGGCTGCTCCAAGCCCTGTCCAGCCTGGTCTTGGGCACTGCCAGGGATCCAGGGGCAACCACAGCTGCTCTGGGAATTCCATTCCAGCCCCTCCCCAGCCTCCCAGGCACAATTCCTTCCCAATATGCCACCCATCCCTGCCCCCTGGCACTGGGAAGCCATTCCCTGTGTCCTGGCACTGAATCCCTTGTGCCAAGTCCCTCTCCATGTTTCCTGTAGCTCCTTCAGGCCCTGCAAGGCCACAATTTGGTCACCCCAGAGCTTCTCCTGTCCAGGTGAGCACCCCCAGCTGTGCCAGCCTTTCCTCCCAGCAGAGCTGCTCCATCCCTCTGCCCATGCTGGTGCCTCCCCTGGGCTCTCTGCAGCAGCTCCAGGTCCCTCCTGTGCTGGGCCCCTCTTTATTTCTGGCATCATCATCAGTCCTCTGAAATCCTAAGACCTGACCCTTAGATTTTTTTTTTTAAGCCAGGTAATTGAGACACTCAGATCATCTGGTAATGTGGGATGAGTTGAAAAACAGCTCCTCTCCCAAACCAGCCAGAATTTTCTATCTTCCCCCTCTGACCAGATAATAAACTCAGAAAACCTTCAGGTAGCCATGTGCTGACTGCACATGACAGCATGTATTTGGGAAAACCTCACTCTTGGAATTGAAATGTTTTAGCAGAAGTGATCTAAAGGCCCAACTTCCCCATTTTTCCTTTCCCAAATAACCTGTCCAGGCACAATTTTCCTAAGAAATGTGTCCTCCTGCTCTTTGAAAGCCTCCAGGCTTGGAATATGTTGGCAGCTGCAAGGCCAGGATGTGTTTGAGGAGCTGGAGAGCAGCGCCTTCCCTCTGAGCACAGAAACACTTCAGCAGCTTCAAACAACCCCAGGAGCTGCTCTGCTTCAGCCCAGGTACCATTAACACGCCTCAGGCAGCTCAGAGCATCCTCAAGGCCAACTTTGAGTAGAAAACATTCTTTTTGCCCGGCAGAAATCTCATTTAGCAACATTTTCTGCCTCATGCTCCCTGGCTCCTTCAGGACAACAGTATCTGCTGTCATGTTCCCACCCAGCCTTGTGCAGCATTTGAAGGAATTTAACTATGCTTCAAACTTTTCTCTTTCCCTCAAATCTTGCTGGAAATGCCCCTGTGGCTGTCCCTGATGATTTTTAAACACTCATGGCCCAAATTGATGAGGGGACAAAACACCACAAAGGAAGAGCTGAAGATACAAAGGCACAAGTACAGCTCAAGAGGGACAGAAAATGCCATTTTCTGAACCATCTTCTCATCACTGCTACACTCAAATTCATTCCTGATTACTGTTCAGAAAATGGTATTTTGTACTTAAGTCAGCTGATTAATTTTATTTTCCCAATATTCCCACTGCCTTCAACCACTCTGGAAAGCCACCAATGGCATCTTGTCCTCTCATCCATCTGGACTGGCAGCACTCGGAGCAGGGCTGAGATCTTGGAAGAAGTACACAAAAAGAGACTTTTTCCTTTAATTTCAGTGGCACCAGGATTCACCTCCAGTCCTGCACTAAAACATAAATCAGTGCTGGCAAAATTTAATTGAAACTGCTTCTCTCTGGGCCCGTGTTCAACCCATTTTTCATTGCTCATTTGCTCTACAAACAAACTTGCAAAAACCAGCAGGTTTTCTGGCAAGGGAAAACATTCCTGGTTATGTCTTACTCCACTGCTTACCTGTTCTCCCAAAATGTTTTATCTCAATGTCCTGCTAATAAAGGAGAATTTTCCTTTTTCTTTTGAGACTTTTCAATTTTTTTTTGTAGAACCTCAGAGGAAGCTGCTGACCTGCAGCTCTACAGCTAAAACAGGCCTGACATTTAGTATTAGCAATTTCGAATAAATATTTAATTAAGTGGATGCAGACAACTAAACTTCATTTCTAGCTAGTTTCAGTGTATTTCCAATTGAGATGAACAAGGCCATGTACTGCTAACAAAAAGTGAGTTAACAAAGGCAACAAAAGCCCTGAAATTACCTTTATAACACCTTCCCCAGGCTGCATATCTGTATAGATCTTGACACTGTAGGAAATGTTGGAGAAGGTTGGGGTATTATCATTTGCATCGATCACCACGATGTTGACAGTCACCGGGACGCTCTCCTGGACTCCATCAGAAGCTGTCATCTTCAGAAGGACAGAAAAAGCAGAACAGGGAGGTATTTTAATGGTGTGTTCTCAATACAATTCCAAGAGCAATCCAATCCCAACAGGAGAAAGTACAGCCTAAGAACCCAAAATCAGCATTTGGTTTCTCTCTGCATTTACAGTTACAAGGAGATTCAGCAGAGCTCAAGCCTTCACGTGCAAGACTCAGGGCAAAAGCAAAGAAAAAACATCCAAACCTTTCCAGTACAGGAGTGAGAGGGAATAACTTGGAATTTCCCAGGGATAGGGCTGGGATTGGAGCTGTTGAGTTCATGGGGTCTCACCTGGGTATCACCACACCCAGGAGCACTGTTAAACCTGACGTCTCAGGGTTTAGCTTTTATATATTTCAGATTCTGTGCTGCTTTAGTGTGTAGTTCTGAGCTTCACATTAGGGGATGGTGAGCTCTGTGCACAGAGCAGGGAGACAAAACAATTCCTTCTCTAGCTGGGGAACAAGGACAAATGATCCGAATCTCAGGCCCAAGAGCACAAACAATGTTGGGCTGAAGAGAGAAAAACAAGCAGGATGGGACTTCATAACCTAAAGCTGTAACTGGACAATGAACTCCAATATGCAAATGGAGCAGAACTGATCAAAGTGACAGACTCCATGACCTGTTGGGCATTTTGTGACCATTTTGGTTCATCTTGGGTACAGCCCTGGCTGGGCTCTTGTGCTGCCCAAGGTGTATCCATGGAGGAGATCCTTTTAATAAATCCCTACGTTATTCTTTAACTCCGTCCAGCCTCTGTTCTAGGGCAGCCTTCTCAAGGCATCAGACCTCCCAGATAACATTTTGAGGTGGGAATTACAGAGCTGGGGGCTCTTCTGATTCTACAGAGGAAATCTGAGCTCTGCTCCCCAATGAAAATGGGCAGAAAATAGGGAGGCACAGACTGGGAACCCCTGCAGAAAAACTGGGTTTGCCCACAGCCCATTTCCAAATTGTTGTAGGGCTGTTACGGGGTTCATTCACAACCTGAGGGAATATTAAATCCATTTTAGCTTTTCCCCCCTCTTTATTTATTATTTTGTTTAAATTCTGCTGGCTGTGCTTTCTGTCCACCTAATTTTTTTTTATTTGGGAAAAAAATAAAGCAAAAAGCTCAAAACAAGGCTCATGTTCCTGGCTCCAGGAATGAGGGGGAAAAGGCAATGAGAAAAACCAGGCTGGCAATAAAAAAGAGGGCTCAGCTCCTGCTGTGGGATGAGGAGCAGGCACCAATCCTGGGGCCATGGAGAAGGTGCTGACAGGGGAATCTAAAATGCTGCTCTCAACCAACTCATCCTTCACTGCTCTCCCTCTTCTGGACAGCTGATAAGCAAAGAACTGGGACCCTGTGCTGACTGGATAAGAAAGAATAGGCAATTCCATTTTTGTGGCGGCAAAATCTCAGACAACATCCTTAAGGCACGGCAGTATTTTGTTAACAAAGCCGAAGGCAGAGGATTTTATTTACTTGTAGCTCTATGGATGCAGAGTGTTTTGTAGCAAACTATTTTATTATGGTATTGCAATATCTATATTATAATACTCCTAATAAGCAATGAATAACAAACTACTCATTAATAATCATTAATGCAAATTATTATTTTATTAACTACAATTAATGGTTAATTAATGATAAATAATGAATTCTATTAGCTATAATACAGTTATTGTAATATATTATAATGTTTTGCAGCAGTTATACTGTAAAGAAGAGCCTTGAGCTGATCACCATAGAACCATATATTCCTTCAGGTTGGGGAAGATCTCCAAGATTGAGTCCAACCCTTTCAGTGAAGACATTTTTCCCAATATCCAACCTAAACCTCTGGATACCAGTCAGAGGGACAGAAATTATGCATTGTTTTCTTGTATTCTCCTTCCATTTGTGTTTCTATTAATCTCTGACCTTGTTGTTTTATGTCTGAGCAAGATTTTTTGTGTCAGGAATCATCATTTTTCCATTTGCAAAAAAAATAAAAGATACGGCGCTGATGTCTGATGGAAATTTACACCCTACAAATAACAACTGCCACTATAATGAGCAGACCTTTCAATTTTGCTATGAAACTTGGAGAGAAATAGCTTTTGGATGTGAGAGAGTTGTATTCTTTGAACTTACAGAGAAGGTGTAGAGCTGCTGGACCTCCCTGTCCACGGGCTGCAGCAGGGTGAGGTAGCGGGTGATGCCACGCGGGGTCACAGTGAAAAACGTGGTGTAGTCGTTCAGGAAGAGATGGAGCTGTGGATCCTTGGTCTTTCAACAATATCGAGAGGAAAAAACAGCATTTTGTTATAAATTCAGAGGGATATTAAAACTCTAATTAAAGCCTCCAACTCGTTGCAAGCGTTGTTTTAGTTGAAACCTAAATAAGCACAAATGATGTGACTAAAAATCTAAAAAACTGTAAAATAAAAAAAGGTAAAAAAACCTCACTACTGGCCTAAAAATCTGATCTTCTTGATAAAAAATGTATTAAAAACTGCTAGAGTAAGAAAATCCAACTGTAAATAAATACTTGTTTGGTATACTGGTTTTAAATAAGTGTCTTTTTCCCCCCCCATTAAACAGGATTTTTAAAGTCAGACACAACTTAATATAAGAAACCAGATTCAAGCATTTATCTTCATATTAAAACCCAAAAGAAGCTGAACTTGATTAAAAGAGCAATAAAACAGCTGGGTTGGTGCACTGAACAAAGAGAATGGCATGTGGTGAAGAATTTCAGGAAATAGAGGCAGCTCAAGGGGTCTCTTTAGGTGCCAGAAAGAATCAAAAAATATTTATGCAGAATTAGGAATCTCTCAGCTGATGGGGAGAAAACATCATAAATTAACTGAAAGTAATATTTTAAGGTAAAAAGCCTTGTAAATTAACTCATGTGTTCTTGATGACTTGGGTCACTCCTGATTTCCATCTCTTTCAAGGTGTTTTTTGAGTTATTTAACTGATTAGACTCTACATGGGTTAAATTTTCAAACAAACTACATTTCTTTTTGTCGCCCACAGTATTCCAACAACTTTCCTGTTGGAATTGTATGGACAATTATTTTTCCATAATCTGGTTGATTTAACCTGACTTCCCGCTGCTCTCGCTCATGAATTACAGAGTTTATTTCTTTTGGTAGGGGAATGCAAATTCCAGGAAAATGCAAAAGGCTGGGAGACAAGCCCTATAAAAAACTGCTTCAAACTGCCCCTAGCAATGTGGAGGTGAGGAGCCAGAGGAGTGGTCCCAGCAATGACAGAAAATCCAGGATTTTACCAGCTGCTTTCCAAGGTCATTCCACAAATCCCACCCCTACAAAGGGGGCCACAGGGAGAACCAGCTGAATCCCAGAAACAATCCCAAAAGGAGAAAAGATGAATTCAGTAAAAAACACCCAAAAGGAGCATTACTTCTCTGAATCCAAAGCTCTTCTGGAAGGTTCCCTCCATTAGCGCCATTCCTGGAGGATTAAAACCCTTGGGAGCACAGGACAGGTCCCCAACCCCCAGCCAACCCTGACCTGCACCAGGTGGCACCAGGACAGAGCAGCACAACACCAGGACCGACAGAAACTGCTTTAAATGAGCCCAAATAAGGCCCCCAAACAGCAAATATTCCATTATTTAAACGAGAAAACATTCCAGGAAGGCATAGGAAAGAATTATCCAAGTGTTCCACACCAGTGGTTCCTCAGTGCCTAAAGCTGCAACTGCTGCTCCCCAGAAAAATGAAAATTCAGTTTACAACCAGCAATGCAAACAGCAACCACTTCATTCCAGGAAAACTTAGGGAAGGTAATTGCCCATAATTGCTCACTTTGTAGACATCATAAAGTCCGTTAAGAATTTAATTTACAAAACCCCTAGTTAGTGTTGCAGTTCTTGCTTTCATGTACTTTTGAACACTAATAAACAGTGCTTCTTTCCTAATTTATTCCTGAGAAAAACCAATGATGGAGATCCCAAACCCTCCTGGACTAATGTGTCCTATTCCTTTGCTATCTTTTCCTCAGAAATGTTCTACTAATGTGGAAGGTAATTGCCTTTACAGCAATCAATGCCTATTTTACCACCTCCCAGGCATGTCAGAGCCACAGAGCAATTTATTCCCTTCATCTGGAAAAGCATTGTTATGCTTGGACATTATTACCAGGGATATTTGACATTATTGTCAGGGATCTGGGACATTATTATCCCATTTTATGCTGCCTGAAAAGCCAGCTTGGCTTAACTGAACATTTCATGTGAGAGAGAACAGCCCCAGCTACACTGCCAACACAATTTTCAATAATTTATTTTTTAAAATAATTTTATTTTGCAGTGTGGAATTCAGCATTGTGATTTCTGTTGACATTACTGGGTCATGGAGACAAGGCTGGTCTCTGATAAATTGTTTAATGTGGAATTTTAAGTAGAAAATTATCACAATCCACACAAAAGAGTTCACATGCAACCTGCAAGGAGCATTTCAAGCTCACAACTCAAACCTGAGGTACTTTTGAATTTAAAAAAGCACTTTTGTAATACTCAGGATGTCTTCGAAGATTTGTAATAATTTAATGAACATTAAGCAACCACAATGTATGACTTTATGCCCTAAATTGGGTCCAATGTGTTTAAAGGGCTCTTTGCAGGCTTCACAAACCAAGGGACAGTCCCAGCCTCAAACACCAGCAGGGCAGGGAGAAATGAGGGAGGAAAGAAAGGAAGAAATCACACAATTAAACCCAAAAAAGGTGGTTTGCACACATAACACCCAATACCTACAGGGAAGGCACCTGGTGGGACCTACAAAGGAAAACACAAAATGAACACTTGAGGAAGCACAAACCTAGGACTGAGGGACAGCAGAACATTTCGGGGATTCATGATTACAAACAAAAAAAATACACCCAACAAAATGAGACACACAAAACGCTGCACCTAATAAATAAAGCCTGGGCTTGAGTGTGTTCTGCTTGAAAAATCTCTGGAGAAATTCCTGCATGGATGTGATGTCCCACTCCTGCTGCTCCTCAAATCCCACCAGGGTTTGGTTACAACTCTGCCCAAAGCAAAGAGTTTTCTAAAACTGATGAAGATGAAACCAAAATCATTTGGGATAATTATGAGACTGAGCAGACAGGGGTGCCACAGACATATTTTATGAAAAATCCTCTCCTTAGGATTTTTTCTCCTGAGAAGCTGAGAGGCCTCAGGAACAGAATGTAAACAATGATTATCTGCTGCTGTGGAATGCAACAGGTGCATCTGTGATTGGTCTCATGTGGTTGTTTCTAATTAATGGCCAGTCCCAGACACAAGCCTTTGTTATCATTCTTTCTTTTCTATTCTTAGCCAGCCTTCTGATGAAATCCTTTCTTCTATTCTTTTAGTTTAACTATAATATATATCATAAAATAATAAATCAAGCCTTCTGAAACATGGAGTCAACATTCTCATCTCTTCCCTCATCTTAAGACCCCTGCGAACGCCGTCACACGGGGTATTTATTCTGTGTGTGTTTCAACCATCCCAAAAGTTTTTGGACAGGGTTTGGTTGTGAAGTTCTCCAGGGCAGCCAGAAGAAGTTCCAAGAGTATCCAAACTGCTCAGACTTCCTAATTTGCAGCACAGACTCATCCCCTAAAAGCTGCAGTGACAACAAAGGCACTTTGATGACACAGCTGAGTTTTCTAACATGTTCATGTGGAGGATGAGCAGCACTGAAATGCCCATGAAAAAAATTGTTTTGTTGGAAATCTGTTTCCAGCATCTGTCCTCCTAGTTTCTGGGTGAAAGGAGAAAATCTTCCCCATGTTCACCTGGAAAACCTGAGATGCAGAGGGGAAGCAGGGGGAATTCTGTGTCCCCAACACGAAATGATGTGGATTTGTTGGAATGAGCCCAGAGGAGGCCATGGAAGGGCTGGAGCCCCTCTGGAGCCAGGCTGGGAGAGCTGGGGGTGCTCACCTGGAGAGGAGAAGGCTCCAGGGAGAGCTCAGAGCCCCTGCCAGGGCCTAAAGGGGCTCCAGGAGAGCTGGAGAGGGACTGGGGACAAGGGATGGAGGGACAGGACACAGGGAATGGCTTCCCAGTGCCAGAGGGCAGGGCTGGATGGGATATTGGGAATTGGGAATTGTTCCCTGGAAAGGTGGGGAGGCAGAAACGACGAGATATTCATCCTAAAATAATCAATGAAGACACACAGTGCTAAAGGAGCAAATCAGTGTTAATATTTCTGTTTTTCCTTAAGTGTAAAGATCCAAAAAAATGTAACCCCTATCTTTATAAATCCTAAAGGAATGAAAGCAGCTTTTTGTCTTTGCCTTCATCTTCTGTTTGTTTTAGTAATGATATTAAGGGCTGTTTAGTTCTGGGAAGGATATTTCCTGAGTTATTACAACTGTTGGAGTGTCACAGCAGGACTGCCCAGGGGTAGCAAAACTGTCTCCTTGAGAGAGCACTGACTGCAAAACAATTTCAAACAAATACTGGGACTCATACAAACAATGAGGCAAATATCAGAGAAAAACACTTTGGTATTTAAAATGCTTCAGTTTTCCTGGTTAAAAAAAAAAACAAACCTATTCTTTT
The DNA here is from genome assembly GCF_901933205.1 of Camarhynchus parvulus. Lineage (NCBI taxonomy): Eukaryota > Metazoa > Chordata > Aves > Passeriformes > Thraupidae > Camarhynchus > Camarhynchus parvulus. Next base: position 4,492,052 of record NC_044576.1, read on the forward strand.
TCCTTCTATAGATATATTATTGAAAAATCACAACCTGCACTTGTAGCTGCATTTAAAACTTATTTTATCCATTACTTGCTCTGTCTGCTCACATTGCTGCCAAGACATCCTTAAGTAAAATTCTTTCAAATTTCCCACAAGCTCTCTAGGAAAAAAAAAAAAAAAAGAAAAATCCAGAGAATCACAGAATGCCCTGAGGTGGAAGGGACCCACAAAGATCATTGAGTCCAACTCCTGTTCCTGCATGAGATAACCCAGGAATGCCAAGGCCAGGCTGGACAGGGCTTGGAGCAGCCTGGGACAGTGGAAGGTGTCTCTGGCCATGGCAGGGGTGGCACTGGATGGGCTTGAAGGTCCCATCCCATTCCATGATTGTTACTCAGTGCAGGTTTACCACCAGCCCTAACCACTGGATCAATTAATCTTCTCCCATGAAAACCAAAGAGGAAGGAAAAAAGAGTCTTGGGAAGCCTTATGTAAAGAGCTCTCAGCTCACACAGTTTAAGTTCCTCATCTCAGCTTTAGTTTGCTCTGGTCTTAAGGTACTCCTGTAGCTTAATTTAATTTACGCCATTTAAACAGAGCACTTAATTATATCAGCACTTGGCAGTGCTGCTCTACTGAAAGGTCTGTTTGCAATGTCCCATCTATAAATTAATTTCTGCAAGGTTTATAGCAGGACTCTGTTATATTCCCACAGGGTTTCAATTTGGAGTGGGTTTTGTTCATTTTTTTCCTCAGACACCCAGTTAAGTGAGCACTCTCTTTCAGTATTTACCTGAGGACATGGAGTCATTTTAATATTTCAATTAACAGGCAGAATTCATTATGTTTGATCAGGGTCACCACTGGGAACTGGGATGCACCAGCATAGAGGTTCTTGTCTCAGTGTCTCATCAGCTGTCCTTAAATTTAAATATATTCCTAAATATGTTAATTTACTGAGGTACAATAAAATCATCAGGACACAAACCTGCAGAAGTTAATGACCATTCCCCCTGCCAACAATCCCATCCTGAGCTCCCATCCAGCTCCATGAGGAGCAATTTTAGTGTTTGGCCATTTTCTACAGGAGCTCTATGCAATTGCTGTACTCTCAGCTGGAATTCTAGGAATTCTGAGAATTCTCCTGCCCACTGCAGGTTAGAAGGACTCTGTGAATCTCTAGCACTGAATTGAAACACAGGTACTTCCATCTGGTTCCATCACACCCATATTACACCTGCAGCATGCCACAGCTTTGGAAAGGGCTGTGCGTGAACCAGGTAATGGCAAAGGAATTGGAACATGGAATATTTCTACCCAAGGAGGAGGCTGATCCCCTCTGGCTGTGTCAGAGAATCCCAGAATGGTCTGATTTGGAAGGGACCTTAAATCCCATCCAGAGCCACCCCTGCCATGAGCAGGGACACTTTCCACTGTCCCAGGCTGCTCCAAGCCCCAAAGTCCAGCCCGGCCTTGGGCACTGCCAGGGATGCAGGGGCAGCCCCAGCTGCTCTGGGCACCCTGTGCCAGGGCCTGCCCACCCTGCCAGGGAACAATTCCTAATTCCCAATATCCCATCCAGCCCTGCCCTCTGGCACTGGGAACCCATTCCCTTGCATCGCTGTACAGCCTTGGAAAAGCCTCTCTCCATTCATTTAGATGTTAATACTCCTGAATTTCTTTATCTCTCTCAGTGACAGCAGAACTCCATGACAAGAAGCAAACAAGAAGAAATCCCCCAAATAGATGTTACTACTTGGTTACTATTCCTCTGGAGATGCCTGACTTTCACTCCGAGCAATGTTACACAAAAATCTGGCAGAGCAAAGAATGCAATGAACTTTGAGCCTTCTGCTGCTCCTCCTACTCATTTTTGGCACAAACGAGGAATTCCTTTCTCTCTGAGCTCCGCTCTCCCATTTCCATGGGGTGGGGCAGGCTGATCCCTGTCATAAAACACATTTTGATTCCTCTGTGCCCCGAGCATTCACCACCTTGAACAGAGACTTCCAGAGAAGTGAGCAAAACACAGATCAGAAAAAATCCACTACCAAATCTATCTGAACTCAGAACGAAAACAAACAGAAAACCACAATGAAATTAATTTTTGGTGTTCATTGATCTAAATAGGTTTGTCTCAATTAAAAAAAAGAAACCAAAAAAATGAAAGAATCCTGAAAAAAATAAAGCTGTAAGCCCCCCAGAAGAAGCAGCTGTACCTCCTCCACGTCGTTGTCCAGCACCACGAGCTGCAGGGGGGAGGTCAGGTTCCGGTTATCCGAGATGGTCGTTCCCACTGGGGAGGATTCCAGGATGAAGCCCTCGTAGGTAGACCTTGTGAAATAAGGCTTCTGGTTGTTCTCATCCAGGATCTCGATGTGGAGATTGGCAAAGGCAGGGAGAGGATGGCCGTTGTCTTGTTCAGCCTAAAAAAGAAATTACCTCACTTGTCAGAAGTTCCCAGTTATGAACATTGACTGGGGATGGTTCTATTTAAGAGTCATAATTCAGTCAAAAAATGGACTTTTTTCTCAAGTCCACCTACTGTGGAACTCAGCATCATGGAAAAGAGAAATACCAACTAAAAATTAGCTAGGAGACAAGAACAGGATCACCTTCCATCACAGTCACATTTACACAGCCACAAGAAACCCAAACCTTGTTCAAATGCAGCTCCTTAAACTCTTAGGATTGAGACTTTTGGAAAAAGCTCTGAGGGACGAAAGAAAACTGGGAATGCTGCTGGGATTCTGTTTTATAAGCAGATACATCATGGAACCACAGAATCCTGGAATCTTTTAGGATGGGAAGATTTCCGGGGTCATGGAATCCCAGCTGCGCCCAGTGCCCACCTTGTCCCCAGCCCAGAGCACTGAGTGAAACCTCCAGCCCTTCCTGGGACACCTCCAGGGATGGGTATTACAGTAAGGAAGAAAAATCATAGAGAAAGGCTTCATAAAATCAGCCTGCTCTCCTAAAATCAGTGGCTGGCCTTGTCAGGCTAGCCCTTTGCATGCTCTCATGTTAAAGCAATCCTGGTTTGAACAGTTCCTTAGCATAAAATCTATTCTTAGATAAAAAACAACCAGCACCTGTATAAACTGTTTTTACACCTTTAGATAGAAAAATAAAAACTATCTTTTTACAAACAACTTGCACACACTGAGAGTTTGAGTGACCAATCAATACAGAATAACAACTTGTTAATTACCAATAAAGTAATTGGCAAGAAAGCTCCTGACCAATTGGAGTCACCTATGAGGTCTGTAAAACTGCATAAAAAGGAGTTATGTGAATAAAGAATTAGCTTTTTCCATTAAGAAAATGGAGTCCCATGTGATTTATTCCACTAGATGGGCGCTGCAAAGCTCCCTGGGCAGCCCCTGCCAAGGCCTGAGCACCCTTTCCATGCAGAAATTCCTGCTGCTGGCCAAGCTGAGCCTCCCCTGGCCCAGCTTGAGGCCCTTTCCCCTTGTCCTGTCCCTGTTCCCTGGCAGCACAGCCCGACCCCCCCTGGCTGTCCCCTCCTGGCAGGGAGTTGTGCAGAGCCACAAGGTCCCCCTGAGCCTCCTTTGCTCCAGGCTGAGCCCCTTTTCCAGCTCCCTCAGCCCCTGCTGGGGCTCCAGCCCCTTCCCCAGCTCCGTTCCCTGCCCTGGACACGCTCCAGCCCCTCCAGGGCTCTCCTCAAATGCTCTTCCCCACAGGACTAACAATGGTTGTCCATCATTAAAATATCTTTTCTTCTGCTTCTCCAAGTAAAATCGGTCCCTTCACGGCCCAAAGTTTCCATACAAGCCCTGTGAGTTATTCTATAAGAACACTTAATGTTCCTTGCTATAAAGAGACCCTAAAAAAAGGAAAATGCAAACAGAAGGTCTCAATCTTCTGAACAGCTTGAAACATCACAATAATGGCCTTGGCTTTAATGTCCAAGTGAGCCCAGAGCTCATTCTGGGACAAAAGCAGGCATATTCACCCAGGAAGGTGTTGCAGGCTTTGTTGAAGTGCTGGGAATTGCACATGGCCAAACACAAAGAGAGTTGTTTGCTCCCAAAATTGGACTTCAGATCTGAAACCCTGGAGCCCAAAATAACAAAGCAAAGGAGTTCTTCCTCACTGAGCACTTCCACTCAAAATCCCTTCAGCTTTCCTTTGTGTTCACCAGTCAAAATGATGGATTAATTTTAATTTTTTTTTGTTTCCAAAGACACTGCTATTTAAGGGAAAAAAGGAAGATTTGCCAACAGCCACTTCTTTTTGCCTTTTGTTTGAAATAAGGAATTTCATATTACAATGTGAGGAATTGATTTGCTTTCAAATGTTCCATGAAATCAGTCCTAGAAGCAGCATCTGACTATGAGCAGGGCACAACACAGCCCCTTCATAAAGCTCCAAAAATATCAAAAAGCTGTAACATTGACAATTTTTGCTCCACTGTCCCATTTCTTGGGGCTTTTCTTAATGTGGGGGGTTGGACTTTTGTTTTCTTCTTTGTTTTGTGGTGGTTTGGGGGTGGTTTTTCTGCTGTTTTTGGTTTTGTTGTATTTTTTTTTTATAAGAGATGAAGTTATACCTCATGAGAGTTGTTCCAGACATTGAGTCCTCTATTGACAGCACAAACCCTTTTCTCTCACATTGCCCTGTTCAACACTTGCCTGGTCTTGCTGGCCAAAGGTTGTTTCCTAACACATATTTTGGAGCACAAACAGCAAACAATTTACATTTCCTTCACCCAGAAAGCCAGTGATACCTAAGCCACAAAACATTTGAGTTCCAGTCCTTCAAAGAAAACGTTTTAGTATCAAAATAATGGAGGATCTCTCAAATAACTCTTCAAACTTCTACCAAGATACAAAAAAAAGCAGCACAGGATTACATTCTGGTAGTTAAGAGCAGCTAAAGAAAAAAAAAAGTGAAATGTGTTAATTCTCACAGATATTGAACTGTTTTTATTACATCTTCTGTGCTGAACCTGCTTGTATCTTTAGTGTCCATAATTTTATCCTGGTGGAAGATGGCTGGAGATGACAGGAAAGCAGCTCCAGGAGGGATGCAAGGAGTTAATGGGAGGGTGTGAGAATTAACAGGACCAGCAGGAAATTCACTCCTTCAAAGCAGCAAATGAAACAGCCCCCTCCAAAAAATGAGAAATTAGAGCAATGCAAAAGGCTCCCTCATGGAATCACAGAGAATTCCAAGCTGGAAAAGACCCACAGATACCACTGAGTGCAATTCCAAGTTGGAAAGCACCCACAGGGATCATGAAGTGGAATTCCAAGCTGGAAATGATCTACAGGGATCATGAAGTGGAATTTCAAGCTGGAAAGGATCTACAGGGATCATCAAGTGGAATTCCAAGCTGGAAAGGACCTACAGGGATCATCGAGTACAATTCCAAGCTGGAAAGAACCCACATGGATCATCAAATGGAATTCCAAGCTGCAAAGAACCCAAGCTGCAAAGAACCACAGGGATCAGCAAGTCCAGTTCCAGGCCCTCAGCACAATCCAGAGCTGAAATCTTCTCCAGCCAGTTCCCAGTGTCCCCTCTCACTGCCAAAGCAGCAGGTCCTGTCCTAGAGAAACATCTAAAAGAGAGCAAAATGTGGCTCCCTTTGATAAAACTCAAGAGTTCCCATTTCTCCGTGGAATCCCAGAATCCACTTCAGAAATCCTTCATCCAAAAAATCTGTCTTCAGGTGCAAGGAAACAGAATTGTTTTAGCTAAGACACATCCATGCTGCTCCTCTTCTCTGGGACTACAAAGTTATCTGAAGTGTAAAACAGGCTAATTAGGAATAAATTAAAAAAAACCAAAACAAACTCAACCACCAAATGAATGGGTTTGTCTTCATGCCAGGTCTTTTATGTGATAAAAATGGGAAGGTCCATCCCTGGAAGCAAAGAAAAACACAAAAAAACCCCACCCAAAACCAAACCAAAAGCAAATTAATAATAAACCCCAAACAAATGAACAAAAAAAATCCAAAAAATTTCTCTGTCCCCTCCAATCCCAACAGGAAGATAAGCAAGTGGAGCTGAGGGAAGAGTGGTGCATGGGGACAAATGTGAACTTCACATATCCCAAAAAAATTGGGATGTCAGGATTTATTTCTGGTGAGGAGCTAGGCACAAATCCATGTGGAAGAATAGCAGGGGGAGCTGCAAACTGAGCTCCAAGGAGATCTCAGATTTAAGGAAAGCAAAATGAGGTGGCAGAGGGTGGAACCAGATGGGCTTTAATGTCCCTTCCAAGCCAAACCATCCTGGGATTCTGTGATCTATTATTTAAACGGATGGGATTAAAATCAGGAGCAGGGAGAGAGGGAAGGAAGGGCAGGGTGACAAAGGGGCTCCTTTGAAAGGGGAGATCACGCAGTAAAACTGAACAGGGAAGGCAGGGTGAAAAGAAGAACAGCATTTATCCAGATTTAAGGTAAACTTTAGGATTGGGGAATAATTCCCAAGGTCAGCACGTACAGCACGAGGAAAGCACTGAACTGGATTAAAACTTGGCTTAAAGACAAGGAGCACAGAATGTCTTTAGAACACAGAAGAAGGTGACCGGTGTCACTGTGGCAGGGAAATTAAATCAGCACAAAATGTGTCTGGACCCTGGGCTTAAAAAAAAAACAACAAACAAACCCAAACCATCAAATTTAGGGCCATGGGTAAAGGGTGACTTCAGGACCAGCAAGACTCAAAATGCTCCAGGGCAGTGAATAGTAATTACTGTTAATAATAATTAATTATATTGTTTTCCAAATATTATAAGCTCTTCCTCCTTCCCTTAAAAAACCCACCATATATAAAGCCATTAGGCCAAGTTTCAGATGCTGGATGTTAAATTTTACATGGAAGGGGATTGTTTTTTCTTGCAGAAAGGAAATTTCTGACAATAAAAGCATTACAGGACATCCCAATTATTGATTTGAAATGATTTCATTGCTCTGAGAGTTCTGACACAAAATTTAGGGTCAAACTTTCTGATCAGAAGAAATATTTTAATGATTTAAAGGAAAAGTTTGGGTGTCCTGGACCATTTTTTTCCTTCATCACCAAGACAAACCCTGTCCCTGCACTCAGATTTTTAATGCTACATCAAATCCCATCACTGTTTTAAACACAAGAGAGAAAAAAAAAGCTGTCTCAAAGAGAATTAATTTCTGAATTCTGAGTTCACCTAAGGGCTGAACCTTTGAAAAACTAATTTAAAAACTTATTGTCCTTAGCACCTACAAGAGATGCACAACCACAGGCATGATTTGGAAAATCTCAGCCTTGACAGGAAGAGGATGAAGCAACTCTTAATGAAAATTAAGTTCTTCCATTCTTTTCCTAATCTGTCACCCTGAGTACAAACCCCAAAAATTAGAGGAGCGAAAAATAAGCACAAATCCTCTGAAATGTAAGAAAATTAAGGCTTGGGAAGAGGGCAAATTTGGAGCTAGCCAAACAAAGGTAAAAAGGTGAATAGGTGATGGAGCCAGGGGATCAAAACAGGCTGGGAAGAGCTGAAGGCTGAAATTCTTACAAAAATCAACCAAACCCTGCAGATACGATGTTTCTGAAGGGGTGAAAACCAAAAAAAAAAATAGATAATTCAGGACATTTTAAGTCTTAAAACCTATGGAGCATTTCTCTAATCCAAGAACTTCCAGTCCAGTGAGCCTCAACTGATGGACATCTCCTCATTGCCAGGATTGTGCTGTCTGAAATTCAGAATAAAATAGCCACAGAAACACCAAGGTTGGGAGAGTCCTTCAACATCAAGTCCAACCCAGCATCCCCCTAAACTGTGTCCCCAAGAGCCATCTCCTGATGTCTCCTGAACATTTCCAGAGAGGATGACTCCAACACTACCACCTTGGGCAACACTTTCCAAATCCTGACTACTTTTTCAGGGAAAAAGGAATTTTTGGATGCCTAATCTGAACCTCCCCTGGCGACCATGATAAGAAGAACAATTCCAAAATCCTGCTTGAAGCTGCAGCCAAACACAGGAGCCTAGGAGGAGAAGTAGCTCAGATCTCCCTGGATTTCACTTTTTATTACTGAGCTTGTCTTCCATGAGCCAGCCTGGCCTCTCCTGGAGCCCAGGTCAGCATTCAGCCCCACAGCACCGCCTGTCAGATTTGAGTCACAGCAGGAATCACAGTTTGGGTGGAAAGGCACTTGAAAAACCATCTCGTTCCACCCCTGCCATGGGCAGGGACACCTTCCACTGTCCCAGGCTGCTCCAAGCTCCATCCAGATTGGACTTGGACGCTTGCAGGGATCCAGGGAAAGACACAGCTGCTCTGGCAATTCCATCGCAGCCACTCCCCACCCTCCCAGGGAATAATTCCTTCCCAATATCCCATCTTGATTTCCCCTCTGTCAGTCTGAACGCATTTTCCCTTGTTCTGTCCCCTCCAGTTGCTGTTGCAGGGTCCCTCTCCAGCTTCCCTGAGATCCTGGAAGGTGCTGTGAGGTCTCCACCCAACCTTTTTTTCCAGAGAAGAACCCATTTTGTCTCTTTTAACCCTGTCACCTCCTTGTCTCAGTTAAGAACTCCTCACCCTGGCACTGCAGGAGAGCCTGAACTGCTGCTTTCTCCTCACTCCCACTGGCACTGGATTTTACAGGTGTCTGTCCCAGCTTCTTCCTTCCCCACCTGGAGGAGCCTCTGTCCTGCCCTGTCCTTTTTGGGACACTGTGCTCAGGACACCTGGATCTTTTCAGAGCTGCAGTGCTTTGCTCCCTGTTCTTTTCTCTATTTTCACTAATGATTTCTAATGTTCCATTTCATATTCTATTTTTTTTTTTTTGGATCACCAAGCCAACCTTCACACTCTGTTCCCAGTTCCAACACCAAAGTCTCATTCCCAAGTCAGGCCAGAACCCATCATTTTATATAAAAGTTCAGGGTGATCCTTTCTGAGATGTTCCACTTTATTTTTAAGCCATGCCTAATTTTATCAGCCATTTTATCACCTACTCACTCGGTCTTGCAAAGTCCTTCTGTAATTCTGCAGTCAATCCCTGGAAGTTCCATCCCAGGAAGTGGTTGGAAGATATGGGGACATGGAGTAGTGGTGGGCTTGGCTGGGTTAATGGTTGGAATTTATGATTTCAGAGGGTTTTTCCAACCTAAATGATTCTGTGATTATATCCTTGTCTCTACAACCAGAATATTTTACATATATTATATATATATTACGATTCTGTAATACCTCAGGATCACAATTACCTATTACTTCAGGAATTCAACCATTGAGATCATTCCCAAGATTCTCCAGCCTAGAGCTCTCTTCCTCAACCTCCCTGTGTTTCAAACCTGATCATTTTTTGCCCTTGTCAGTGGCTGGCAAACATCCTCTCCCAGTCTCCTTGTATTTCCACTTGAAATAAGAAACAACCCTGTGCAATCACACCAAACATGGCACATAAATATCCCTATTTCCTGCCTTCCAAGGTTTGTCCACAGTTGGATCCTGAGGCTGTTTCTGAAGCCATGCCTTTTTTTCCCTGTAATGCAAGAATTTTTTGACAGCTCTGAGACCAACAGACAGGAGGGATCAATGAAGCTCCCAATGGGGTGAGAGAAACCAAACAACCTCCAGAGTGAGGAGCAGGAGAGCATCATTTCCTGTTGTTTCTGCTGAGATCCATATCAGGAGAATCATGGACATTGGGAGGAGTTGAACTGTTGCAGTCAGGTAGAAAAATTTTAAGAGAAAGGCCTCATAAAATCAGGCTTGCTCTGTTATATGGATGGCTGGCCTGTTATTTCTTCTAAGCAAAGCTAGTACTTTGCAAGTTCCCATGTGAAAATAATCCTGGTGTGAGCAGTTTGTTAACATAACAATCTATTCCTGGGTGAAAAACAACCAGCACCTGTATAAATATTAAATCTATCCCATGAGAATCAGTGAAGAAAATATGTGAACAATTTAACATTAAAGAGATTTGATGGACAAGTAAAATACCTTTTACTAACCAACAGAGTAATTGGCAAGAAAGCTACTGACCAACTGGAGTCACACACATAAAACTGTAAAATTGTATAAAAATCAGTAATGTGAATAAAGAATGGGCTTTTTCCTGCATGAAGAAAATGGAGTCCTGTGTGATTTATTCTGATGTTGAACTACACTGGGACTGCTGGGGCCAACTCTCTGATCCAAAGCACCTCCCTGAAAAAGGAATCAGAGAACCATAAAATATCCTGAGCTGGAAGGACCCACAAGAATCATGGATCCAAACCCTGGCCCTGCACAGACCCCCCAGCAATCCCACCCTGGGCATCCCTGGAGTGCTGTCCAAACTCTCCTGGAGCTCTGGCAGCCTCGGGGCTGTGCCCATTCCCTGGGGAGCCTGGGCAGTGCCCAGCACCCTCTGGGGGAAGAACCTCTCCCTGAAATCCAACCTAAACCTCGCCTGGCACTCAAGCACTGCTCCAGCCATTCCCTGGGAGCAGAGTTTGGAGCTGCCTGTGCTGCCCAGTTTGGCTGGAAATCCCACTCAGTTCAAAAATTCCAGCCAGGAGAGATTCTGAGTAGATACTACAACAGCAATGTCCTCCATCACCTCTTGCACAACGGGATCCCAAACCAATTTCCCCTCTAACACTGGAATGGCAAACACACTGCTCCACTCTGACCTTCTAAACAACAGGGAAACACACCCCACTGTAGAGCTGTTTCTGAGGAATTGTCTGTCACTGGGTTAGTGACAGCCTTGGCTGAAAGCCCTCCTGGGACCACAGGGATACATCCAAGGGATCCAGAAATGCCATGCAAGAATATTCTTCAAAATCCCCTGTGTTGCCCTGGCATGGGGTTGAAAAACATTTCTGTCATCAGCTCTGTGGGGAAGGCACCAAAACAACCCAAGGAACACAAAGCAATTCTTTTTCACAGAATTCCGGATTGGTTTGGGTTGGAAGGGCCTTAAAGCTCATCCAGTTCCACCAGCCCAGGTTGTAAGACTCTAGTCACTATGAACCATAAAGCTCTTACATTCAAGGAAAAGTCTTTTATTAATAAAAGTCAGGCTACAGATGTTATTTGAGGTTGGAAATCTTATCTTACCTTTTCTTTCTTTCCCCTGTATTTTTTTTAAATAATTTAATTGAAATTTTTATTGAGATGCCCAAGTCACATAAATCCTCCCTAATTTCCCAAATACAATCAAACACTACAGTGGTTTATGAATTGACCAGCCAGGCTGGATGAAAACCCACTCTAGAAGTACCAATTTAGTTAAATTGATAGCTAAATTGATTTAGTTAATTATCTAAACTACTCTAAAGCAATTTAATTTCACAAGTACACAGGTGCCCACATGAGATCACCAAAACACTCCTATTATTTTTCCACCTGATGTTCTAAAAATCAAAGCATTTTTAGTCACTAATACAATGCCATCAGAAAAGAAAAATCTATTTCAGCAGGAGAAATAAAATGCTTTCCTTGATTTTGAATCTGACAAAGATGCATTTTCTTTAAAGGAGAGAAAATCTGATGTAGTCCTGGGTAAGTAACATAAACCAGAGTGGTACAACCAGAAATGGAAAAGGTCTGTGAGGGTGGGCAGGCCCTGGCACAGGGTGCCCAGAGCAGCTGGGGCTGCCCCTGGATCCCTGCAAGTGTCCAAGGCCAGGCTGGACAGAGCTTGGAGCAGCCTGGGACAGTGGAAGGTGTCCCTGCCCATGGCAGGGGCGGCACTGGATGAGCTTTAAGGTCCCTGCCAATCCAAATCAGTTTGGGATTCTCTGCCCTTCATTAGCATCAAAATATTTCCAGTTTTTGTTTGTGTGCTTTTGGTTTTTTTTTGCTGTTGCAACTCCCACAGGTTTTATAGCAGCTCTGGATTGACAAATGCCATGATTTTTCCTCAATTACTGGATATCAACACACGGCAAATACTGAGGAGAAACTCCTGCAGCACCTCATGCTTTGCCTACTCCAAAAGTGAGTCCCTGTGAACTGAATCACCCCCAGCATGAGCAAGGTGATCAAAACTGGCTCTTCCTCAGGTGTGGTGAATTCCCCAAAGCACAGGAATTCCATCCATGAGCACTTCCCAGCCTGTACCACCACCCCCATCCTCTTCGCAAATGGATCATAATGGAAGTGCCACTTTAGATTCTGGCTGATTGATAAATAACCCCCGCTCAAACAGGAAAGGAGCAAAGTCCATCAATTTGATTAATTCTCCCATTCACTTCGTGCTTAAAAAAAAATAAAATAAAACATGTCTGTTCTTGTTATCAGCTCTAAAAAGTGCCAATCTCATGACTACAGTGCAGTGGTCATGTCACTAATTTTAATTAAGCCCTTTCAGTTTAAAGGTTTAATCCAAATATTGTGGCAGCCTTGCTGTTGCCACATGGAAATTTCAATGGGAACCCTACCCAGAAATCCACTTTTTTTCTAAGGAAGTTGTAATAGTGCCCATGGTTGCTTGGCAGGGAATAGAAGTGCTAAGAACTTCCATAGGAGGGCAAAATTGGATTTCCCCTTGCTTCTCATCTAATATATTCCAGAGGTAGAGGAAGGCTGAAATCCAGCATTTCCGATTAGGATGTTTAGTTTTTTTTCATTGTCTCCCTCTTTGAGAATTCAACATTTATCAGCAATGCAGGTGAGCGCCCCCATTTCCTGTCCACCTTCCCTCCTGCATTCAAATATTCCTGTATTGACTTAACCCCCTTTTCCATTTTACAGTTTTCCATAATATCTTAACAGAAGAAAAAAAAAATCAATCTTCTCATATCAGAGGGAATATTTTAAAGACTAAACTGAGCACATGCTGCAAAACCAGCATATTTTCTGTTTGAAGGGAAACATCACACGTTGCACCCCTCCAGATAAAACAGAATCAGATCCTACAAGTGCAAGAAATGAGAAATGTGCAGCACAAGAAGCTGAAGGTTTGATTTGGTACAAGCCTGAGCCATTATTCCAATAGTCCCTGAAGGATACAGCATAAAAACTTTTATTGTTTTAGCAAGTGGCACATAATCATTCTTACAGAGTGATCCTTGTCCTTACTGTTTCCTTATTTTCCCTGACTGCACATTTACCACAGCAACAGGAAACTACTAAACACTACAAACACGGCCATTAATGATTGGAGTTGCTATTCAGGCACAGAAAATACCCTCCCCCACCAGTTAATTGATTTTTTAATTGACATATTGAGCAGTCAAGGTTTGGGAAGAAAGAGCTACAGGGTTTTAAAATGGAACTCCTTAGGATATTGAGAGTCATGGAATGGTTTGGGTTGGAAAGGACCTCAAAGCCCATCCAGTGCCATCCCTGCCATGGGCAGGGACACCTTCCACTGTCCCAGGCTGCTCCAAGCCCCAAAGTCCAACCTGGCCTTGGGCACTGCCAGGGATGGGCTGTGCTTTAGGGCTTTACCCAGCATGAGGAGCTGAATGGGCAGCAGGGCAGGGAGGGATCCTGGCCCTGGGGCAGCCCTGGAGGCACCTCTGCAGTGCTGTGTCCAGCTCTGGGTGCTGAGCACAGCAGGGCCAGGAGCTGCTGGAGCTGAGCAAGGGCCTGGAGCGTGTGGGTGCCCAGGCAAGGCTGAGGGAGCTGGGGCTGCTCAGCCTGGAGAGGAGCCCCAGCTGAGAGGGGCCCTCAGGCCTGGCTGGCCCTGGCTGCAGGGAGGGGCAGAGCAGGGCCCAGGCTCTGCTCCGGGGCCCAGCAATGGCACCAGAGCCACGGGCAGGGCCTGAGCCCAGCAATTGCCCTGCACAGGAGGCACAACTTCTTCCCTGGGCACTGCCCAGCCCTGAGCACATTGCCCACACAGCCTGGGGGCTCTCCTGCCTGGGGCTGGGCCACAGCTGGGTGCACACAGTGCTGTGCCCTGGGCTCTGGGATGGCCCTGCTGGAGCAGGGAGGGGACACCAGGTGCCCACTCAGCTCCTGCAGCCTCACACACCCTGGCATCCTGTGAATATTCAATACTCAAATGTGAATTATTCACTGCTACCACAACCTGATCCATGCTAACGATGCCTCAGGTTTTATCTCATATTTCAGATTCTGTGCTGCTTTAGTGTGTGGGTCTGGGCTTTATATTACGGGATGGTGAGCTCTGTGCACAGAGTAGGGAGAAAAAACAATTCCTTCTCTAGCTGGGGACCAAGGACAAATGATCCAAATCTCAGGCCCAAGAGCACAAACAACGGGGACTGAGGAGAGAAAAACAAGAAGGTTGGGACTTCATTACCTAAAGCTGGAATTGGACAATTAACTCCAATATGCAAACAGAGCAGAACTTATCAAAGTGAGAGACCCTGTGACCAGGTGTCTATTTTGTGACCATTTTGGTTCATCTTGGGTGCAGCCCTGGCTGGGCTCTTGTGCTGCCCAAGGTGGATCCATGGAGGAGATCCTTTTAATAAATCCCTGCTTTATTCTTTAGCTCTGTCTGGCCTCTGTTCTAGGTCAGCCTTCACAAGACATCACTGGGATTCTGTGAACACCCACACAATTATCTGTATCACTATGTTCCAATATGGGCTGTGAACTGAACACATGAAACAGAAACCAGCTGCATTTTAGGGCAACAGGGCTCATAAAAAGCAAGGGGACAAGTGATGCTGAGCTCGTTCACACGATGTAATGTGAAATGTTACAACTCTGCCAGGGCTCATTCCCTTTCCACAAATGCTTCACACCCTTCTTCCCCCCATGGAGCTAAGTGATGCCTGACAGGATGAGACACACAAAGGGATCTAGAGAAGGGAAGATGGAGCTAATATTGTGCAAGGATGTCAGGAAAGAAGCCAGGAAAAAAAAGGGGAAAAAGCAAACCTGAAAAACTACACTCACAACCAAACCAAGCTCAGCAGGTAAAGGAGGAAAAGGCTAAAAAAGAGAAAACCACAGAAGAGACAAGCAGGCCCACCCTATATTTTCTCAGAGCTTTTTGTTTTCCAAAGAACATAAAAACACCGAAAAAATTCAGCCCAAATTACCTTAATAACCAAGTCAAACTTCTGATGTAAATCCCTATTTATTGGCTTGAGGAGTGTCAGTTCAGCCGTTGTGAGATTCATATGGAAATACTGGGGATAATCCTCAGGAGTACCTGCAAAAAAAGACATTGAGGTTTGAGCAGCTCTGAAAGGTTTAGTTCAGCAATGTGTTTATTTTACTCATTAATCGAAGGAACAAAGCCTCATTCTGTTATTGGAAGGATAAAATATTGCCTTATGTGGACACAGAGCTTAAGGATACTATTAAGTTATGTGTTTATTATTATTATTTCCTTACTCTCCAAAACCACAAAGATTCCTCTCAACTGTGCCTCCCCAAGTACTTGACAACAGCAGGAATATTATTAACAGCACATAAATAATAGATCTAAGTAATAACAATGTGGTAACAACAGATAGGTTATTTTAGAAATCCTTCTGGCAAAAGTTTCTGCTCAGGGAGGAAGCACCAGATGAAATCTCAATTTACTGTCAGTTGTAAGTGGTGTTTTCATGGCTGTGGATTTCCAGGATATTCTCCAGAAGCCTCAGAGCCTGAATGGATTTGGGATCCCGTGGAGGGAGGGTTGTGCCTGGCAGCTACAGCCCAAAAATGCACCTGTGCCTTAAGCCAAAAGGTTCCAGCACCACAGCCTGGCACAGGAGGAGGGAAAAATCCCAGCTACAGCAATTCTGAGCCCTGGGATTCTCAAAGAAATGGTGCAGAAGGGCCCAGAAAGCCCAAGTGTTCCGCACTGAGTGAACTCCAGCACTCCCAGCTCAGCAATACAGTCAGAGCATCCCAAGGAGCCAAAATCCCGATTATAAAAATCCTAAAATCTTGAAGGGTTTAGGTCTGGGAGCAGCCCTGTCAGCAGCTGAGGGCAGAAGGCACTCCTGGCTCAAGGGATAAGAGCCCCCCAAAAAATCCCTGAGCCCCTAAAGCTGCCTTGGGAGCAGCACAAACCTGGCCCTGCATCTAGCCAGAATGAGACATAAATTGAACACAAAGGAAGATAATTTTCCTAATAAATGCTGCTGGTTTTTGTTCCCTTGACAAGTGTAATGGTTAGAAAGTACTTTCAGAATGCCAGGAGATAAATTACTGTAATAATTTAATTTGCAATCCTCCAATGACAACCATCTTCTAGATAAATAAATTATACTCATAATTTTACATATAATATACTAAAAAACAATATATAATAAAAAATAAAATATACTATATACAATTAATATATTATATAATTAATATATATTATCTATAATTATAATATATATTATAAGATATTACATGTTATCTGTAACATACATTAGTATATATCTCCATATATCAAATATTTTTCTGTGATTCTCTTAATCTACACTGATATCTATCATCAACCCAAAAAGCAGCAAAAGAACCACCATGGATTATTTTTTCTCTTATACCACCAGCAAAAATGCAGAGCTTCAAGCTCCAAGTCCTGTATCCCTTTGCCCTGCCTTTTAATTTCAAGTTCTAATTAATTAATCTAATCTTTGAAGAGCTCAAGGCACCCAGCAGGAGCTCCAAAATTTTGGCAGGTAAAAGATTGCTGGTGTTAGAGGCTGCACATCAGCAGGGCTGCTGCTGAAGCTAAAAAATGTCACAGAATTAGGGACAAAATGCAAAAACTCTGAAAAAAGAGGGAAAAAAATTGCTGTAAAGGAGAACAAATATGTAGGGGAGGAGGGTAAAACTCACAAAGGGGTCTAGAGAAGGGAGGACATCAGGAAAGAATCCAGGGGAAAAAAAAGGGAAAAAACCAACCCAAAAAACTCCACTCACAACCAAACCAACCTCAGCAGGTAAAGGAGGAAAAGGCAGCAAGGTGGATGATAGAAAAATAAAATTAAAAAAAAATTAGGAATAACACAGGTGGATGCCCAAAATCCTGACTGGGGATTCCTGCTCAGCTCCTGCCCATCTCAGGAAGAGATTCCTGGATTTTTAAACTCTGGGAGCCAGCTTTCCTATGCACAGGGATATCTGCTTCTGCATGTACAAAGTAATTTCCATTTTGACAGCACAGAGCAGCCCTCAGTCCACCTCTGCCTGTGCTGAAATCCAGGGATGAGCTCTGAGGCTCCTGGCTCCAGAAATTCCATGGGTTTGGAGAGGCTGAGGGATCAAAATGTGGGGGCCAGCAAGGGGAGAAGGAAAGGACTCCTCAGTTTGCTTTTCCCAGAGCCAGAGGAGAGGTTCTGCGGCCTTGAAATAGATACAGGACTGGAGAGGATCCCCCTCTTCCCAAAAGTTATTGTGCATTTTTGACTCTTCCTTTAAAATATCAACCAAAAATGGCAGCAGAAATCACAGAGCCAGCTCCAAGGGTAAAAAAATAAGCTGATGATTGAAAGGAAAATTCAGCTTTTCTCAAGGATTGACTCCAGAGAAAACAAAGGCTTCAAGTTATTCCTAAAAAGATTTTACTAGTAATTTACTATTAAACATAATACATTTTACTATTAAAAACAATAAAATTTTCTAGTCAAAATAATAAAATTCTAGTCAAAATAGTAAAATCAATAACACTGCTAATAAAAAATAAAGGGAAGGGCCCTGCTTCATGCCTGGATAAGTCCAGGGAATGTGGGTGTACTGCAAAGACCCAAAGAAATGAACATTTCCAAAAGCCAAGGATTAGAAAAATTAATGTATTACAAAAATAAAAAAAAAAATCCAAATATCCCATTCCCAAACCTTAAATATATCAAATATCCACAGTGCCCAGAGCATGTGCCTTGCACAGGTGAGCAAAAGAAGAATGAAATAAAAGAATCAAATTAAATAAACTTTAAATCATTCTAATAACCCTCATTCCACAGGTTCAAACCTCCCTGTGTTTAAAAAAGGACGTTCCCAAATATATAAAGGAGAAAGAGGTTGAGATCGAAAGAAAAGGGAGGGAGAAAATCCACATAATGAGAAATATCTGCAAGGGCTGTTTTCTGTGAAACTGCTTAATATTTTCTGAGGCTAAAACAGAAATAGCAAATCCTGGAAGAGATGAAGGCAGACTTAAAAACCAAAAAGAAATCCTTTGGAAGAGCAAATAAGGAAAATAAAAAGAGAAAACTGGACAAGAGGGAAAAAAAAAGAGCAAAGGGAGGGGAAAAAAGGAGGAAAGAAAGAAGGTACAAAGAAGCAAAGAGGAAAAAAGGCAAAGATGAATTTTATAATAAAGAGGATAGAAAGTAGAAAAAAGAAACAAGAAAAAAAAGAAAAAATGATGGAAGAATTAAGAAAGAAAAAAGGATAAAAAAAAGGGAAAATTAAAAGGTGGGGAAAGAAAGAAAAAAGGAAAGAGGAGGAAAAGAAAAATAAAAGGCAAAAAAGAAAAAAAAACGGGAAAAAAGAAACAAGCTCAAAAGGTTAGGGAGGAAGGGGAAAAGAAGGTAAAAAGAAAAAAGAAAGAGGGAGGGAAAAAGAAGGGAAACATAAGGGGAAAAGGAGAAGAATAAGAAAAGTGAAAAAAAATAGAAGAAAAAATAAAGAAAGGAAAAAAAGGAAGAATGAAGGAAGAGATATGGAAAAGAGAAGAAAAAAGAAAGAAAAAAAAGAAGGAATAGAGAAGGAAAAAATAAAATAAAGAAAAAAGGACGAAAAGAAGAAAAAGGAAAGAAGGAAAAAGAAAAGAGATGGAAAAAAAGGAAGAAAACAAAAGGTCCCCAAACCAACCCAAACTGCTGCAGCACACCTTTCTGAATTATTTCTTGGAGGTCAGAACGGCCACTGCAATATTCCCAACATCTCAGGTTAGTGACACACAATGTTTAATAATTTCATTCCTGAAGAACACTGTAAATTATGCAAAAAACCTTAAGAAGTTGGCCTAAAAGTGGCCTTGGGGTGAAGCTGTCCCTGCAGAACTTAGGAATAAAATCAATTTATGACATTTCGAAATAAATCCATTTACAGAGCTAAACCTCCACAATGTGCTCCTCCAAATCCTCACTTGCCGCTCTCCTTGGCTGGGAAAACCATGGAGTTCAACACAGGGAAAACAGAGAAAAGATGGGATTCTACAAAATTCCCCCTTTCCAAATCCCACAGAAAGGTCCCTGGGTGGGTTTTGGGACCAGGTGGAACCCTGCAACAGCCAACCATGGTCACATCCTGCAAACCCAGAAACAAATGGCAAACACAGGGAAGCAAAAGGAAAAAGAAGAGAGCAGCATAACCAAGTAAATCAACTTGAAATTACAAAGAAAAGCTCACAGGCAGCAAATTGGAGGTGGATGTGGTAAGGTCCTTGGAGCTGCCCTGTGCCATGTGATTTTTGGGATGAAATCTGCTCTAATTGCCTTTTTTAGCCTCCTTTTTTTGTCAATGGAAAACACATCCCAGCAGAGCTCTCCTTTCCCTCCCTGTGTTGTTCCAGTCACTAAACCAGACAACAATTCTGGATTTAATCTAAATAAACACTAATAAATAACCACAAGAAAGATGGCAATTAAACACCGACAGGCAGAAGAACAATTCCAAACATCCCACTGACCACAAGAGAAATTTTTAACCAGGGTTCCACACTCCCAGGCAATCTTTTCCTGGCTGGTCATAAAGAGATTGGGAGGTATAGGAAAAGTAGCAGACACCAACCAACTAGGATGGAGTAGAGGATGCCAGGTCGATCTGAAGGAGGCTGGATGTTCCTGTCCTGGTCTATGGCTTGGATGGGTGGAGTGACACTGATGGGATTCACATGGGCCTGAAATAAAAAAAACACATTGGAAACAGAGCAATTAGAAAGCCAGCAGGGAGATCAGGAGGTTTAGCACAACAAGATCTCACTAGGAAGGGTATTGGAGGAGGAAAAGCCTTCAGAATGAGAAGAATATTTACAGCTCATGGATTCTTTAAATCCAAATTAACCAAGCAACATAAACATTTCTATAGCAACCTCCTTTCTGTGAGATACAACCTTAGAACAGATCCTGGAGGAAAGGAATCACAAAAATCCCAGAATGGCTTGTATGGAAGGGACCTTAAAGCCCATCTATTCCACCCCTGCCATGGGCAGGGACACCTTCCACTGTCCCAGGCTGCTCCAAGCTTTGTCCAGCCTGGCCTTGGGCACTGCCAGGGATCCAGGGGCAGCCACAGCTGCTCTGGGCACCCTGTGCCAGGGCCTCAGCACCCTCACAAGGAACAATTCCCTTCCTTATATTTCACCTCTATCAGTCTGAACCTACTCCCCCTTGTCCTGTCACTCCAGTTCCTGGTGAAAAGTCCCTCTCTGGCTTCCCTATAACCCCTTCAAACCCTGGAAGGAGCTGTGAGGTCTCTACACAATCTTCTCTTCTCCAGCCTGGCTCCGCAGGGAAAGTGCTCCAGCCCCCTCATCAGCTTAAAAGCTGATAGTAAACACTTGATAAAGGAAGCTCACAAATACTTGACTACATTTCTATAAATAGTCCCTCTAATCAGGGATTTCAGCCATCGCACAGTGAAACACAGCAAATGCCTGAAAATAGGAAAACAGCACGTTGAACTGGAGCATCGTCAGGAGCTGGGATGGCTGTGATGCACAAACACACACCGCAAAAGAAATTTAAAGCACAGACATGCCACAGTTGAGAGGGCCACAATACACAGACTATCACCAAACAATATCAGAAAGCTTCATCCCAACCAGAACAACACCTTACCAGGTCAGAAGGCTCCAGGCATCTGCTCACACAGAGTAACACCCCAACACCTCAGAAGGCTGCAAGCAACTGCCCCTCCTGTGCTTCAGCCCAGCCTTTTATCCCCTCATGCTGATGCACGGCACCTGTGTGCCCTCTGCTCCCTGTGGGATTGGTCAGTGCCCCTGGGCTCGTTAATGGCTCATTAATTTCAATCTTGTTCACCTGCTTCTCACAGCTGTAGCCAATTAGGGATGAGGCTCAGCCCCAGCCCCACTCCCAATCACCACAAACTCTGTGCCCACACCAGCCCAGTTTGCAGGAGGTGCTGGGCACTGCCAGGACAGCCCGAGGTGTAGGTGGTGGCAGCCTGGGGACACATCCTGCACCAGCTGGAATTTCAGGAGGCAGCAGCCCAGTGAGGCCATAGGGCCCTGGGCATGAACTCCAGCCCTTTTCCTTGGGAAACAAAACTCACAGCAAAGGCACGACTTACCCTGAAGAAGGCTTCAAGCATCAGCACTTGGTTGTTCTTCAGCCAAATCTTTTATCCCCTCATGCTGATGCACGGCACCTGTGTGCCCTCTGCTCCCTGTATGATTGGTCAGTGCCCCTGGGCTCATTAGTGGCTCATCACCTTCAATATCAGTCACCTGTCCTGCACAGCTGCAGCCCATTGGGGATGAGTCTCCACAGCCCCACTCCCAATGACCACAAACTCTGTACCCTACACAGACATTGCAGGGAACGCCTGTGGAACAGACAACTATGTTGGAAAAGTGTGGATAGGAATTATTTGGAAGTGAATTAAAATGTTTAACATCAAGATGGAATTGTAGAATCATGAAATGGTTTGGGTTGGAAGGGACCTTAAAGATCCAAAATGTGACCTCCTGCCATGGGCAGGGACACCTTCCACTGTCCCAGGGTGATCCAAGCCCCAAAGTCCAACCTGGCCTTGGACACTGCCAGGGATCCAGGGGCAGCCACAGCTGCTCTGGGAATCTCACAGGGGCCCCCCACCCTCCCAGGGAACAATTCCTAATTCCCAATATCCCATCTGACCCTGCCCCCTGGCAGTGGGAAGCCATTCCCCCTTGTCCTGTCACTCCATGCCCCGTAAGGAGTCCTCTCTCCTTCTTTCTTGTATCTCCTTCAGGTCCTGGAAGGTCACAGTGTGGTCACCCCAAAACTGGTGCCAGCTTTCATCTCTGTCAATCCAGCCTCCAGTGGCAACTCCAGAGCTGCCATTCCCAAGTCCCACAGTTTCAGTGACCTTGGCTGCTCACCCAACCACAAATGTACCACACATGGATGTGTGCACACCAGGCTTTCCCCTCCCCTTGGAAGGTTTCCCTGCATGACAAAAACCCTTAATGAGCTCTGTGAAAAGCCAGACACCCTTTATTTTCTCCCACATACAACTTGTCCTGGCAGCCTTTCCTTTGGAAAGCTCTGTGTTCTGCAAGAGGGGACTCGAAATTTAGCATGGGAATAGGAATGAGGCGAGTCCACGCTCGGCCAAGTTTTGGCAGAGCTGTCAGAAATCATCCTGCTGAGAGCTGGAAGGGAGCTGGGAGAGCTTTGGCACTGCTGAGGGGAATCTTAGAGGGAAAAGGGATGAGCCAGGAGGAGGAGAAGCAGCCAGAGGTGGAGGAAAGGCAGTTTATTGACCCTTTGTGAGCAGCCCCATGGTCACCTGCCCCCACACCCCAAGGTGTGTCCCCCGAGGCATTTCCAGCAGGTTTCTCAAATCCAGAGGCTCTTCCAGCCTTTCCCACAACAAAATAATTTAAGGCACAGACATGTCAGGGACAGGCACATTAAAAAGTGAGGACGGATGCTCTTGGCCTCCCAAACTGGGACTGGGAAGTTTCTCACTCCACTCCTGCTCATG
Source organism: Camarhynchus parvulus (assembly GCF_901933205.1). Taxonomy (NCBI): domain Eukaryota; kingdom Metazoa; phylum Chordata; class Aves; order Passeriformes; family Thraupidae; genus Camarhynchus; species Camarhynchus parvulus. Next base: position 4,514,568 of record NC_044576.1, read on the forward strand.
GCTGTTGTCCCTGTCCCTGTCCCACTGGCCAGGTCCTTTATCATCACCCAATTCCATCTGGGATTCTCTGAAAAATTAAACTCTTAAAAGCGTAATGAGGGAGATGAGCTCAAAATAGGCAGAAAGAAAGAGAGAAGAAGATATATTTGACATCTGCTTGAATTTTTAAAAGGCTTTAGGATGGCATAGAAGTTGCATGGGAAGAGAGAAGATTACGCAGAAAACTGACCAAGACTAAAATGCTATTTTTAAATTCACAGATCAGTTGGAGCCCTCCCAGAAAACTCCACATTCGAGTTAGAAAAACACCTACAACAAAACCAATCCCATCTGTTCGTCTGGGGTTAAATTCAGTATTAATGCCCACAGCAACTGTGGCTGCCCCTGGATCCCTGGCAGTGCCCAGGGCCAGGTTGGACATTGGGAGCAGCCTGGGACAGTGGAAGATGTCCCTGCCCATGGCAGGGGTGGCACTGGATGGGATTTAAGGTCCCTTCCAATCCAAACCCAACTAAATCTCCCCCCTGTCAGTCTGAACCCATTCCCCCTTGTCCTGTCACTCCAATTCCTGTTGCAGGGTCCCTCTCCAGCTTCTCAGTATCCCTTCAGACCCTGCATGGGACTGTGGGGTCACCCCACAACTTTCTCTTCTCCAGGCTGAACAGCCCCAACTTTAATAATTTAAAGCTGTTTTGAATTAAATTGGCTGATGTGCCTCGAAGCAAAGCTCAAGGTGCTTTCATATTGCTTTAATAATCCACAGACAATGCAGCATCTTTTTCATTCAAATTTAGAAATTAGAACTAAAAAACCATAAAACAATAAAACAGCCATTACATTAATAAATGGGTAATAGCACGTTAAGAAATTAATCAAAGCACACATAGGGAGCTTAAGAAAGTGTGTATATGCTTTAAATCAGAAATAATTGTTTTTAAAATGAGGAATCAAAGTAGGAGTCTTACATAGGCATCCAACATCTCTGAAAGAGGCTGAAAAATCCCCTACCAGGCTCCTTCTCAGGAGCTTCATGAGGAGATGGAAGCTCATTAAAAGGAAGGGAAGACAGATTAATGAAGGAGTGTGGTATCTGAGGTGCCCATGGGTGCCAACTGGAGGCAAAGCAAGAGCACCAGGGGGTTTGGCAGGGAAAGGCTGGAAAAAGTGCCAGGAAAGTCAGCACAGAGCCACAGCAGGGCAGGGAGATCACTCAGAATAAACAGCTGGCCTTCAAATCCCAACCTCTGCCATGGGGAACATGAAAAGCTGCCCAAACTCTGGCAGGTGATTAAAAAACAAACAAATCTTGCCCATCTGAGAGTGGAAAATTCAGTTATTTATTTTCCTCTTTAGGGAAAAGCTCCCTCAGTTATTGGTGGGGTGATTAATTGACTTTCAGGTGTTCAGTACAGCAGAACTGAGTAGGCCAAAAAGGCAGAACCCCAACCCCACCCTGCAACTTTTAGCACAAATATTAATAAATTTTTAAAAAATCTTCCTTCAAACAGAGCTCTGATGGCGAGCCTGCCAGGGAGTCTGCAGGGCCACGAGATGATCAAGGCAGAAAAATGCTTCAAAAAAAGCTCAGAGAGAATAAGGTAGCAGCAAAAACCTCATTTTCCTCTCCCCTATTTTTGTGTTCACCATGAAAGGACAGCAGCATCTTCTCCATGAGGGATATCCAGCAGGACCTGCAAAAATCCATGGCCTTCAGAGATGCTATGGATGGAACAAGGCAAATTTAAGAGTCCCACTTTTGCCAGGGGGTTTTAGGCTCCTACTGAGGACTGTGAATAAAAGAAACAGCTGATATTTTTAATTAATGTATTTAAATGGTGCTTAATAATTCAAGAGTGCAGTTGCATTCAAAAATCCAAGCAGGATTTTTGGGCACCTGCCTATGATGATTTCACCATCCCATGATCCCATGGAATGATTATAAGTGAATTTACAACAGAGATGTAGAATATGCATTTGGAGCTTTCAAGAACAAAAGAAAAAAAACACCCCAAAATCAACATGATTTTAAAAGAAAAGTAATATATTTTAAAATATTTGTATATATTTTTAAAATTATTTAAAGATGTCTAGGAATGTCAGGCTTCCAATAAGAGGATGTGGACATTGTGGAATTCTTTTTAAAGTCAGGGTACAGCAATAATTGTTGCACAGCTGATAACAAGGATTTTAAAAAATCAGAGATTCTTCTATCTCTTCCATCTACCTGAGATGTAAAGCTGAATTTGCCAACCACAGATACTTAGGGAAAACTTCCTTTGGGGATGATGAAAGAGAGAGGAAATGGCACATTTTGGGAGCTAGAATAACCCAATTTTCTGCTCAGAGCTGCCTTTTCCATTTGTGGGAGGGTTTCTGGTGTATTATGGGGGTTTTGTAGTGTATTTTGGTTTTTTTTGCTTGTTACCATAAAAATTATTGCATTCTACAAAACTGAAAGCCAACTGAAGCCAGCGATTTCTCAGCTAGGAAGGTTCTTTCCTGAGCAGATAATACATTCCTGAGAGGTGCTTTCTGTGCAATTGAAGACACCAGACCATGAACCAGCCCCAGGTTTCACTCTGGTGATGCTGCACCGATGATTCACAACCACTTGAGCTCCCACCAGAGAAATCCCTGGGGCTCAGGGACCAGGGCCATCACACAGGTGGAAAATACTGCAAAGGATAAAACTGCAGGAGGATAACACTGCAAAGGATAAAAAAGCAGGAGTTCCCAAAGTTTTGTTTGGATTCACCAAGGTGAGCTCCAGAAATACACTGAGAGAAGGCACAAAAACCTTCACTGTCAATTTATTATTGAGCCAAACAAAGCAAGACATTTTCTACCCACGAGTCCCACTGGAAACTAAGTTGTTAAGGCACTAAGGTGGCCAGAAACCTAAACCAGAGGGACCTGGAGCTCCTGGAGTGGAGCCACCTGGGATTTCAGCCTGAGCCACCCTGGGATTCTGTATTAGCACAACCAGCTCCCGCTGGACATCTCACACCAATATTTGATACCCTAAAAACTTTTATTTTTACAAACAGCTCTAACTGTGGCCAGTGCACTTCAGATAAAGTCTCAGGACCTTCCATCTGCATCATTCTCACAGCTCAGCTGAGCAATTTGCTGCTGAACTCATCCCTCTGGAAAACAAGGCTGAGGAGCTTTTCTCCACATGGAGAATATCACTAAAGCAACACACATTGCCCCTGGTGCCATCCAGAACCCCTTCCCAGGGAGCCCTGCACTATTAAACCAACAAAGTTCTTGATGAATAGATGAATCATTATGGTGACACCGGCTCTCCTTGTGCTTTCCTGAGGTTGGGATACGAGCTGTAAGTGGGAAATGAGCTGAGTTCTCTCCATGCTGTGCAGAACTGCCTGTGACTTTGCCAACACTCGGTACTAAAACAGCAGGGAGAGCTGCAGAACCATTCCGACATCACTCCTTGCTGCTGCCTCAGCTGCTCTGCCAGCACAACAAGGGCTGTGACAAAACACTAATGAGCAGAAATCCATCACAGAGCACTTGCATGTCAGCAAAGCGCGGGCAACGTTTCAGTGGAGTTATCCAACCACAAAAGAAGTCAATCCAAAAAGCAGGAATCATGCTACAAATGTAGGAGGTACTACCAAAACCTCATTGCTAGTCAAACCATGTCACATCAAATCTCCCATTTGTAGGGTCTCGCCGTTCTCCCTCTTTTCTTGCCGTCCCACTGGCAGCTACACGTTCCTGCCTTTGATCAGAGCCAGGGGAGGCAGAGCCTCACGTCAGGAGCCTGCAGGAATTCCTGTGCTGCTCTCTGAAGGCTGATGTGACACACAGCTGTACAGGAATCCAGGGGAAATGGGATCCTCTGACCCTTCACATTGCCACAACACAGGTCCCCACAAATTCAGGTGGGACAAAACCTCACCTGAATGCTTTGGAGAATTTGGAAGCAAACCCCAAGCACAATTTAAAACACACTCTGAAGCGGAAAGAGAATAAATTCTCTGCAGAAAATTGTTACATCAAGATGTCACAGGAGCTAAAAAGAGGTTTACATAAGAAAAATTCTGGGCCTGGAAATGCTTCCCAAAAAAGGGCACAACAACCTGAGGAAACCAAATCTACATTGCTAAACCCAGAGATTTAAAGCTGATTCACCCCATTTATACTTCATAGAATTACAGAATCAGCAAGGTTGAAAAAGAGCTTTAGATCATCCAGTCCAACCATCAATCCATGTCCTCAAGTGCCACATCCACACCTTTTTTATAAGCCCTCCAGGGAAATGATGGGGCAGCCACAGCTGCTCTGGGCAAAGCTGTGCCAGGGCCTGCCCATCCTCACAGGGAAGAATGTTCTCCTGATATCCAATAACCTGCTCTCTGGCACTGGGAAACCATTCCCCTTTTTCCTGACACTCCATCCCCTAGAAAAGTCTCTCTCCATTTCTCCTGTAGCTCCTTCAGGCACTGCAAGGCCACAGTTTGGTCACCCCAGAGCTTCTCCTGCCCAGGTGAGCAGCCCCAGCTGTGCCAGCCTTTCCTCCCAGCAGAGCTGCTCCATCCCTCTGCCCATGCTGGTGCCTCCCCTGGGCTCTCTGCAGCAGCTCCAGGTCCCTCCTGTGCTGGGCCCCAGAAGTGATCTGCAAATTTAAAACTAAACTAACTTTTCTCTTTATTTATTTTTCAGAAGTTCCCCTTCATTTCCAGAGCCAGAGCTAAAAAGCCACAGTGGGTAATTTATGCTGATGGTGACCTGGCCTCTCCTGTCTTCTCTGGGTGTAAAAAAGTGTTTTAGTGACCAATGGGAAAAATTAAAACACAGGATTAATTGTTCAATTCACCTTCTTTCTAAACTCAGCACTAAATTATCAAGCAGCTTTTAGCACCTGATTTAGCTGCTCAATACAACCCATGGCTGCTGCGTCCCTGGGTTTCTGCCATGCCCCATGTTTATGCAATTTCTTGAAATGAAAACTGTAAAATTCAAATATCCTGGCAGCTCGGGTTGTTAACAGAGTAAGCTGTCAGAGAACACAATTCCTTCCATTCATTTGTAAAAAAAAAACCAAAACAACCTTTGAGAGGAAAAAACCCAACATTTTGAAGGAGCAGCAAGAGAGCATAATGAACCCGAGCACGGAGGAAAACAGAGACTATTTTTATCAATGATGTCTCCCAGGAACAGCAGGGCCAAAAACGAATTGAATTTCATCAGGATCTGATCACAGTGCTTACTAAATTGCTTTTTCTGTATCTGACATGCTTGATAAGAAGTGTCCCCAGCAGTGTCTGTGCAGGGGACAAAATGAAATGCGTTATGCAATGGGCTTCCTGCCTCAGCACAACCGCAATTCAGGCCGGAGCTTCTCCTCCTTCCAAGGTGATGACTGGCACTAAAGAACAATAAACATTTCTTTGTTGACATTTGGCTTATTTCCCATACAACTATGAAGTCTATTTCCTTGATTATCCCTCAAATTCTTGATGTGGGTTTCTTATTATCCTGATTTCTGTGCAGGGGAGCAAACTGTGAAGCCTAAGACAGGCACCTACATCTCCCCAAAAATCAGAAAATATTCAACAAACATGTAGCACCACCATAATGACTTCCAGATTATTGTTATTTCAATTTCTAAGAGTAACTTCTTTGCAATTAAGAAAATGTAATATTAACCCAATTTTCTTTCACTATAAATGCTATTTCTCAGAGGGATAATTCTCTCTATCATATATCTATAAATATAAATATAAATATATATATATAGATGTAAATAGATATATATTGATATTTATATTTCTCTTCCTAAAGACAACAGGCTGATGGCTTCTCTGTGCCTTTAGAAAAATCAGCCACACAATAATACACCACAAAAGGTGCAAGTTACAAGCAAATGATAAAAGAGGAGAAAGATTTGGTGGGAAAAGATAACCAGTACCAGTGGTGGAATCTTTCTTAATTTCAGCTGTATGGAACTAGACAAAAACCCCAAAAAACCCAGAGAGTAATTAATTTGAAATAAAAAAAATAAAAAAGAGAAATATCAAGATGAACAGGTCAGTATTTCACCCAGGCCCTTTGCCTCTTGGCTGACTCTCTTTACACAGAGATTTTGTTACAATGATGTTGGTGGTTCTTTCTCTTATGGCCATATTTCACCTTTCTTGCAGACAATTTGGCATTTCCTCACTGCAGGAGCCAGCCAGGTGCACAGTCTCACAGCAGTGGGGATTTCAGAACGCTCAAAAAGGAGGGAGATGTTTGGGGTCAGCAAAACCCCACTGCAGCTCCCACTCTAAGCTTGAAGAAAAAATTCATTTTCTGTACTGATTTTCCTCTCTTTTGGGTACTCAACGAGCATTTCTCCAGTCCAGAAGTGGGAATGTCATCTGGAACTACCTCACTACTTAATTCCAGCTGTATCCACCACTGTCCTCTCCTCATTAAAGTCTGCCACGCTATCAGAGAAATAATTTTAGGGAGAGATTTTGTGGCAAGAGCCAGCTACAAATTCTGCCTCACCATTATTAATTCCATTTTATTACATTGATTTAATGGTAATGTTAAAAGTGGCTCTTTTAGATTGAAGGTTACAGGGAAAAATGGGTTTTGACAGCTAAATTTTGGATGTATTTTTCAATAAAATTGTGCAAATTTGCATGTGTGCGTGTACACACCTTACCTGTAATGCTCACATCCTTCATCCTTAAGCTCATCCTCACATCTTTTTAGGTTGAAACAGGGAAATTTTGCATTTTATTAGATGCTTTTCTTTTCCAATCCCAGGAGAAAAAAAAGCAGGAATTATTTACTAAGCACACCCCTGCCTCCCCAGCACTGCTGTGCTGCCCAGGGTATGGATCCAAAGCCAAATGGAGATGAATCCCATTTTCTCCTTTCAGGAGAAGAATTTCCACTCACCAGGAATTTCCATTTTCCCCACAAAAAAAGACCTTTTGGATTCACTGAATATTTTCCACAAAACAAGTATCAATAGCATGGAGCAGAGCAAACATGACTGTCCTGGGAATGGAGATTTTCCTTTCATTTCATTTCCAAGGGTGATTTCATCTTAACGTGTACTCACAAATATTCACCAATTAAGGTTTTGCAGCCCATGTTTGATTAATTGAGGAATTAATCTGCACCCTCTGAATTGTGACAACGAGCTGAAAAGAGAAATAATTCCTCCTGACCCCTAATGATCAGCTACAGTTCAATGGGACATCCCAGGCACTGAAATAATTCCCTCTGCAAGGCCCAGGGATGTGACAGAAATGAGATTTTTTTCTGGAGTGAAGTTGGCTAATAAAGCATCACTGCAAGAATATTTCGTTTAAATGTCAACATTTAAAGCCTTCAAATGCTTCCAAGTGACATTTAAGGATCAAATAAATTGCTACATATGTTTCCTTTGTGACAGCAGCTCCTCTTGGTGCTGTAACAAACACAGATCTATGGGAGAGAAAACAGAATTGAATCTTACAGGAGCTCCTCAATCAACCCTTGGGTGCTGATTAGTTCATTAATTGGATTTTTAGCCTCAGTTTAGCTGCACAAAAAGCTGGTTTGTGCTCCTGAGCCTGCCCTGCTGCCCACACCAAAGCCCTGGAGATCCCTCTCCAGCCTTGGATGGATTGCATTGCTGTGGCTGTGACCAAAGGTGGAATCAAAGCAGCTCCTCTTCCTTCCTAAAGGAAATTCCTTCTCATTTCAGAACCACTGTTACTCCTTCCAAGCAAGCTCAGGACCCTTTTCCTTCTCTGCTCCTGGCAAAGCCAGAAGAACTGAGCATTTTCTCACCTCTAAGTTCCTAACCATGATGAGAAGTAACAGGCAATTGACGAAACTTTCCCAGATCTGATCATTAAAACAAATTCCCTGATTTTAAATTATAAAATCAGTCATTTTTACCAGTTTATTCCTGCCTTGATAACAAATCAGGTTTGAGATTTAACTTTACAGCTTGATAAATAGCTAGAAAATGCCCCTGTTTTCAGCAGCAGCCAAATTTCCAGCCCAGCCTGAGCCTCTGGAGAGCTCCCAGAGCTGCTCCTGTGCCACCCAGGGCCTCTGTGCCCCACAACCCAGCCCCAGCAATACCCAAAATATGCTTCTCTCAACCCAAAAACAACTTCAAAGATGATCTGCAGGGACATTTTTCTTTCCCTGTTTCATTTTTTTGACCAAAATCTTCTCACTTTCTAGGCAAGCTTGATCCTTTCCCCCTTAAAACCTCCACTTTTAAGGATTAGAACTACTATATAGATAAATATATATTTATTTTTTTTTACCCACAGACAGCAACTCAACTTCTGAACCACAACTAGGTTAAAATCCCCTGAAGTAAAAAGCCTTTCAAACTTTATTCCTTTATTCTGCAGCCTTGCTATAATTTTCTCAACCACACTGTTGTTTGAAACATGTGGTTCTTTAGACAATCATTACATTTTGGAAGTTAAAATCATGGTTTGGTTTGATTTTGAAGGACAAACCAGGCAAATGAACCTTTCCTCTATCTGAAAAATATCTATATTTAAAGATACAGGTTAATCTTAGATTAACAGGGACTGTCCTGCCTGATCAATACAACAGAGCCAAGGGAAGAGCTTGCCTGGCTGCTAAAAGAGATTATTCTCAGGTTTATGACAATTTTAGTGACAATTCTTTTTAATTAGCCATCCTAGTATCCTCCCAAATACATAACATTTAATTATCTGTAACATCGCATCTAGGCGATTTTAACCTTTTCATGCTTCGTTACTTTTCAGCGACATTTTCCTTAAAAAAAACACCCAACCTATCAAGGGATGGCATGTGGGAGACAGACAAGCAATCCTAAAAAGGGGAAGAAAAGGGAAAATCACATCAGCAGACTTCAAACACCTTTTATAGCCCTCTATCAGGTACTAACAGATAATCAACAGCTTATCAAAGCTGTCCATTTTGACTTTGCTGAGTTATTCATTTAAAATCACCAAACCAGGTTAAAAACCAGCCCAATATTGTGAATTTGATCCATTACCTTGAAGTCCACAACAATCTGGTAATCTCTGTAGGGCTGCAATTAGAATGAGAATAGGGGGGAAATGCAAATTGTCAGAACCCAAGACATTTCCTCTAGCTACCCTAGAAGACTCAGGACCCTAGCAAAAAACTCAAAGACCTTAACAGAAAGTCAAAAACACCTGTGCCTTCCGTCTTAACCCATAAAAAAAGTGACCAACTTTGTGTAAAGATTTACAAGCCACAAAAGTAAAATGTTAGTGAATTTATTACAAAGTGAAAAAGTAAAATCTTAAATATTTAAAATAGAAGTTCAAGAAGCAAGATGAAAGAATCTAAGTGTGTCCCATCTTTCTTCTTCTTGTCCTCCATCTTCTGCTATAATAGTAACACTTCTAAATTAGTTTAAAGTAGAGACAGACTAACATAAGTGATAAGTATTAAAAATTATTGTAAATAAAGTGCACATAGTTTTTAGTATAAAAAAATAACAGTACCCTGAGGGTGGTCAGTGTGCCTCAACCCAACCTGCTAAACAAACCTCAGCGAGTAAAAAAAAATAAATGTATTAAACAAAAAAATAAACAACCTTGAAAACCAAAACCAAAAAATCTTGACTTCTTCTTTAGTCACAAAGCTAATAAAAAAGACTTTTTAATATCTCAAAAACCATTTCAGCAACACAAATGAAAGGTTTGTCTGGAATAAACAGGGTGGCTGCAGCCACCAGAGGATTTTGTCATTGTTTTTGCCTTGCTTTCCCCTTTCCAAAGCACTTCATAATCACCTATCTGTTCATCTTGCATCTCTGCTGAAATTTAATTAGAAAAATTGCTATCTGCCTCCAGTGGCAAGCAGCTTGGCCACAACTCTGCCTTCTTCCACAAAAAGCACTGCAGAGGCGTCAGGGAAGTCAACTTGCACTTCCCCTCCACTCGTCTGAGTCGCAGCCATTTACCTAAACTGCTACTGAAAATATTAATCCCTGCAAAAAATGGGACAATTTGCCCATCTTTCAGTGGTAGAGCAACTGTTCAGAGCCTCAGTCATGAAGTTCTTGTCCAATTAAGAACAAGAATGTAGAGACACAATAGTTTTTAAAACATTTCTCTGGTTATTTCCTGAAGTGACACCAATGCCCTGTCCACCAAATAATTTTTTGAATGAAAGTACCCAGAAACTCCCATTCATCTCAGCCCAGCACTAATTATCTTGCACCAAAGATTTTAGTCTAATTAAGAGCAGGGCTGGATGCTGCCTATTCAAAACATAAAATCACTTTTTTTCTTGCCCAAAATGATTTGTATACAGAGAAACAATTCTCCTAATGATGAAAACTCTGTTTTCTCTGGAAGGCAGACTTTGAACATTTCGTTTTGCCAGCAGACACAACTGCAGTCAGTCATGGGCTAATTCCAGCAGGAAGTGAAAATTCCACTCCCTACAAAGCATTTAGCAGCACTCCCAAAAACTGGACAGAGCCTGTTCAGCTGGGAAAGGAATAATTAGAAACAAATCAAATCCCAAATAATTTCCTGAGGCTTGATGCCACTGAATTACAAATGCAGCTCGTAAGTCTCAACAGGCCAAAGCCTGGCAAAGCTCTTCGATCATGTTTGAATTTAAAAAGCCAAATCTTGGTACAAATAAGGCAAAGAATATAAAGGCAGATTGAGATTGAGGTGCTCCACAGACCAACAACTCCCTACATTAATTGTGAACATTTGCAGTTTAAAATGTCCCATATCTGACAAACAAACACAAAAAAACCCAAAAAAGACAAGACAAAGTGGCAACTGAAGATGATTTTTTAGTTTTAGGCAGTTTGATTATTAGGAGTGATTCCCTCCCTGTGAATTGTCTTTAAGCAATCAGGTTTAGAAGTCATCAAGGAAAAAACCCCAATTATTCAGTGGGATTTTACCACTCACACAGGTAACAGAGGCACTCTCATCTGCTGAAAGCTTCTATGAAAGTGGATTTAGCCACACACAGCCACTTCAACTCAGCCCAGAATCTGAGGGCTGTGTCTTTCAGTGCCCCAAAAATCTTCCTTGGGAGCTGCATGAGAGTTCCAGGAGAACCAGAAAATCTCTCCCACTTCAGGGGTGCTTACTTGGTGCTCATTCCGTGGCAGATCCCTGGATCAAATGTCTTTTGTACCAGTACTTCCCACAGCAAAATAAGGGATTTATTTAATGAATTAATTAATTTAATGACCACTGGAGGAAACCCAGAACATTCTGATGAACTTTTCTCTTTGATTAGTATAACCAAGATGAGGAGATGCTGTTTCCAGAATTTTCACTTGTGCTTCTGCTGCTGCTGTAAGTTTTATATTAATGTGTCTCTGGGAGAAAATTCCAGGAGGTGTTTGGGAGGAATTGGGATTTGCAGGGCCAAAGGAACAAAATGCAAGGGAATTCAGTTGGAATGAACTGTCAGGTGTTTGTTATCCTCAAGCCCAAAGGTACCCAAAACCAGAATTAATCACAGAATTAACTAGGCTGGAGAAGACATTTGAGGTCATCAAGTCCAAAACCAATTCAACTCCAATTTTATGCTGATTATTAGTAATTAATTAGCACATCCTGTACAGTGCTCATTAATTACCAATAATTAGCATTAACTTGATTTGTCCAGAGCTGATTAACACCCTCTGGAAGTGTCCTGTGCTCCCAATCCCAGCTCACTCAGCGGGATTACAACACCTCCTCTGAAAAATGCAGATTTCTCCCCCTGAATCCAAACTGATGGAACTGAAGAGGTCCTTCTTGCTAATAAAGCCTTCCAGGGGCACCTCCTGCTCCCCAGTGTCTTATTCCACCCCTCTCAACTTCACTGTTGTTTAAGAAGGTTTTATTTATTATCTTTCAGCCTTTCACCTCTCCATGCTCTGCTCAGGCTTGGCTCCATGAGGGCACCTGAGCCCACAGACTCTGTGAGGTCCCTTCAGACACAATTCCTGAGGATTCTGGGCATAATCAGTACAAACCTAAAGCCTTCCCATGCAGCAGGATCCATCAGAGGCGCAAGAACAAGGAACTTGTAGAAGACTGAGGTCCAATCTGGATTGAGTACAAAGTCCTTGGAGTCATGGAGTGTTTTAGTGCCCATGGGGGCTCATAATTACCCCATGAAACCCCATAATTACCCCATGGAACCCCAAAATAAATCCCATGATTGCAAATCTAGCCCAGCAATTAATTACACAAATCTAATCTATATTTTGCTGCCTAATAGGCTTTCCTTCTTTTCATGGTGATGGAAAATACAGAGTGTAGAAGTGGAGGAAACCTTCACATTGTGAATTTGACAGGAATGGACTGAAAGGGGGAAAAAGGAGGACAACTTATCTTGCCCACGTTATGAGATATTCATGAGGTTGTACTTTTTAACTCCACGTGATGACTCACACATCTGATAATAAATGCTAACTTATTCAAGTCTTCCTGACACAAGAGGGAGAAAAAATTAATTACCAGAGCTGATCAGACACAGAAACACTAAAATATAATATAAATATAAAGCAACGTAACAACAACAACAAAAATCCCCAAACCTAATCAACAACCAACACAGGTTTTCTTGGAAATTGAAATTCAGCTAACAACAAGTTATTAATTCACAACTTTTTACCTCAGTAAATTCATAGGTAGATTCCAACTATACTGGACCAAAATATTACTCTTACCAGTGCCATTAAATGTTTTATTTTAGGGGTCAGCTGAGTGGACATCTTGCCCAGTAAAGCAGGACTTCTCCTTCCAGCTACTGCCTCTGAATAATTCATACTTCAACTTTGTTACTCATTCATTAATATTCCTTCTCATCTTCATTGAAAAATTAAAAAGCAAATTTAAAATAATTTAAAAAAGGTGGTGTTAAACTAAAAATAGTCCTTTAGCCTAGGGAGTAGGGTGATGGTAGCTATGGAGTAGCTTAGTGAAGAATGAATATAATACATAAAAATGTAAAGGATAAATGCAATATAAATATTTCCTAACTGAATCCAGGTATCATTCATATCTTCCAAAGGAATTATCTATTAAAAGCCAAGTAAATATTTGAGGTTCAAGGTATAACTTCTTCCACTCAGATTTATCAAAAGTGCTGCAAAGAGATAAACAGCAAAGAGTTCGTGGTTCAACAGAACCCAGGGCTCATTTCATAGATCAGGGGCAGTGTGACACAAGGAAAGCTAAAAAACAAACAAGAAACGCTAAAAAACAAACAAAAGCAGCTGGTCCTGAGCACGCTGCAGCTCAGGAAGTTTAAATAAATGAGTTTTCAGCTCAGTACCTAAATCCCAGGTCAGATTGTTCCTGGCCCAGCCTCTGTCCCTGGCAGACACTGCTTTGTCTTCCAGTGGGGAACGTGCCTGGCCAAGGGCAGGAGCAGAGCTGGAATCCTCTGACTGAGAGGCAGCACCACAAAAACTGGCTGGTGTGTGTTATACCTTCAGATAAGCAGATACAAACCCATAAAAACAGCAGGTTTTTTGTTATTCCTGCCTCATCTGCTCATACTGGTGACTATAACAGATCTGTGCAGGTGAAATGGGGTCACAGTCCGTCATCCTGCACAGTCTGGGTGCTCACCCTCAGGAGGTCCCACACTCAGCTGGACAGGGAGCTGCCCCTTTCCTCAAAATGCCACCAAGCCCAAAGCAAATTAAAGCAGAATTTAAACTCAAGGCAGTTCTTCTCCAAGTCCCAAGCACAACACAGGTATAAAGGGTCTTTTAGTACACCAAGGTGTGGAAGTGTGTGTGGGGAAGATGTGGAAATCAATGCTCCAAGGGTAAATAGGGATCATCTCTCCCTTCCCCTGACCCATCCCAAGGATAAGTGCAGCAGGAGACCTGAGGCCACACCAAGCAAGTCACCAAAACATGTGGGATGGGAAAAGAGTGGAAGGCACAGGACAGGAAAGGAGATAAGGCAGGGAAGAGCAGGAATCTCCACACTTCTGCCTTAGGCTGGAAATGTGGGTGTGGATTCTATTCCTGTCTGTTGGACGTGGGGCAGCTCTCTTCTGTTCACTGGGCAGTTTTCTTTATCTCTTCCACACCCAATCCTCCTTCCAGGAGATCTCTTCTGTTCATGGGCCATTAATTATTAATTATCTGCTGTCCATGGCCAGTGAGTGTCCCTGCATGGCTGATCCAATTCCAGCATCCCATGGGGAGATGCTCTGCCCAGGGGAGGAGCCAAGCATTCCTACCTGGATCCAATCTGAGCCTGGAGCAGCACAGCAGCCTTTGCCCACTGCATTGCCAGAGGAGCAGCTTTCTGCTGCCCTGCATTGCCAGAGGGAGCCCAGGCCCATCTGCAGCAGCCCTGGAGCTGCAGAGGAAAACTCCCCCCTTGTGCAGGATCCCTGCTCCAGCAGCAGCACAGCTGGCACTGCAGGAGGGCTGAGCCCCCATGGGATGGGGCTGTGCCACCCCCTGACACACAGGGGGCAGGGCATGCTCTGACTCAGTGTTGTTTATTACTGCATTGGGGTTTTTTGATTTTTTTTTTCCTCTTCCCTAATAAAGAACTGTTATTCCTGTTCCCATATGTTTGCCTGAGAGCCCCTTAATTTCAAAATTATAATAATTCTGAGAGAGTGGTTTACATTTTCCACTTTAGGGGAGGCTCCTGCCTTCCTTAGCAAACCATTTCAAACCAAGACAACTTCCAACCTAAGCCTGCCCTTGGCTGGAGGCAGCAGGACACGGAGTGTGTGCTGTGACAACAAATGAAAGTTGCAAACCTTAATGCCAAAGCTTAACCTTAATTTAATGTCACCTTAATGTCAAGAGTTAATCAGGTGGGGCAATACCTGGTGATTTGATTGGTTCTGCCTTTTTTAATTCTTAATTATATGAGTCAAAGGTCACATATCAATATTAGTTCAGCAATCCCTGTTTCTGTTCCTCCCACCAGAGGTACAGATCTCCAAGCAGCAGCTCTGCTGTAAGGAATGGCAGCTGGCACCAAGTTGCAAGAAGAAATGAAAAAGTTATCACCTCATTTTGGGATTCATGTGTGCATGGAGTGTGAAATGAGCCTTACACTCACCTTTACCCGACCCCATGGATGGATTAACTGACAGACTTAGCACAAGGGCCTACCTGGGATAAACGCCCATTGCTCATCACTGCGTCTTGATCAGAACCTGATAATTGCAACAAAAATCCTTTCAGGGGTCAGTGACTAATGCTTCCTCTTCCCAAAAAATCTTTCTCCTATGGTTTATAACAACCCTCAATGGAGTAACATCAAGTCCCCTCCCAAAAGTGCTTCTTGGGGATATTTTGAGAGCAAAACATGGACAGATCAGGAAAAGCCATTCCAAAATGTACCAAATTTCTGCAAGACTCAGCCCTTGCAGCCAACAGGCAATTTGGCACTGGATCCAAGCTGGGATTTCACCATCATCCCCACAGGCATCTTACCTTGGTTTCCTCTTGGGAAACCTCTTGGTTTGAGACACTAAACATGGCATCAAGCACCTTCTAGCTCACAGGAGAAGACGACAGGCAAACAAGTGAAACCTGGAAAGATCCCAGAGGACTTACAGGGTCTGTGAGCTCTGGCAGGCTGGCTTGGTAGGTGAGGGGCCTGCAGTCCCGGGTGTTGTTCACCAGCACACAGGGCAGGAACATTGGTCCCAAATCGTCCCCATCCAGCACATCCACGGTCAGGGTGGTCGTGCTCGTCCTCCGCTCATTCAGGTTCTGGGCTCGGTCCTGTGGAGCAAACCAGGTCCAGCTGGTGAGACTTCCTGAACTCAGAATCTCCTGGAAAAAAACCTCCTAAAAAGAACCACCCCAAAGGTTTTAAGCAAGGCTGAGGATAAAACATGTAAGTGTCAGAATTATCCATGTTCCAGGAGTAATTACAGGAACTTCAGCCTCAGAGCTGCAGCCTGAAAGGCTCAAAAGTAAAATTAGGGGAAAAATTGAAGCAATACTGCAAGACATCTAGAGCTCAGAAATAATGCAGCCTGGGAAAACTGCAGGACTAAAACTACAATAATGCAGCATGTTTGTAGAACATAAAAAGGCCCTCTGCCTTATTTATAATCAGAAATTGTTGTGGTTATACCCAAAGTACACATTAGCAACAGTTCAAGTCTTCTTTCTTCCTTTAGTGAAGAAACATCGTGACTAGCTATTATTTTGTTTAAAATACTCAAAAATATTCCCATTGTCACAGAGGAACTGCTGCATGAGCTTTCCTTTGCAGAGTTAAAATCTTGGGAGGGAATATAGGCCATGAATTACATCTTGCCCTCCTATTCTAATGTAACACCGAAAAAAAAAAGAGCAATTTTTAAATCTGTTTTTTTAATTTATGCTGTTGAATAACAACATCTATGTAAGATGAAGAGCCCATTACTCTAAATTGGATTGAATATGGAAATGCATATTGTTTTTTTCCTATTTTGCAGTTCACTCAGTTCTTGCACCAGCTTCACATTTAGAGTAAATATGGGAATTTCTGCATTCAGCTTTCTTCACGGTCAGTGATGAAAAACAATCCCAGCTACAAAGAGCAGCTTTCATCATCAACTAAACCATTTCTCCATTCCGCCAGTAAGTGCCTCTGAGTAATTCTGGATCAAAGCAGATAGAGAGTAATTAATTTCCAGCAGTATCTTCACGATGCAAGGACAACAAAGCACTGACAGTGTAATCAGAGGAATGTGATTGCACAGTACACACCAGAGAAAATTCACTGCAGCCTGTGGGGTTACAGAATCCCAGAATGGTTTGGGTTGGGAAGGACCTCAAAGACCACTCAGTTCCACCCCTGCCATGGCAGGGACACCTTCCACTGTCCCAGGTGCTCCAAGCCCTAAAATCCAGCCTGGCCTTGGGCACTGCCAGGGATCCAGGGACAGCCACAGCTGCTCTGGGCACCCTGTGCCAGGGCCTGCCCATGCTCACAGGAAGGAATTCCTTCCCAATATCCCATATAACCCTGCTTTCTGTCAGTTTGAAGCCATTCCCTGTGTCCTGGCACTCCATCCCTTGGAAAAATCCCTCTCCATCCTTCTTGCCAACTCCTTCAGGCACTGGATGGCCACAGTGAGGTCACCCCAAAGCTGAACAATCCCAGCTGTGCCAGCCTTTCCTCCCAGCAGAGCTGCTCCATCCCTCTGCCCATGCTGGTGCCTCCCCTGGGCTCTCTGCAGCAGCTCCAGGTCCCTCCTGTGCTGGGGCAGCTCTGCAGGTGGGGTCTCACCTGAGCACAGGGGCAGAGGTGCAAGGAGCATTGAGCCATTCCTGGAGCCTGGCTTCTGCTGCCAGAATGCTGAACATGCACAAAATAAGTAAGAAAAGAGACTGCAAAATGTATCTGCACTTCTGTGCTAGAGAGATGACAGGAATGTGGAGGTGTGGATTCAGGATCTCCTGTTGCTTCAGAGCAAATATCATTTCCCACGAACAGAGATGTATCACAACAGCCGTGAACAACAGAAGAGAAGTTTTCATTTCAGTTATTATCAGAAGGATAAAAAGGGAAAAAACCTTTCACAGCTCTCAAGGGCATCAAAACCCCACTCTGATGACAGATATCTGAGATACAGTTTATACATCACTTTTCAGTTATCCACTGCCAGCCACTCTGGAAAAACCTCTCTCTACACTTGCAGCATGACTTGAAGGAAAAATCACCTCTTTATAACAAAATGCATTTCCAACCTGAAGAATACAATGAAATTGTGTCCATTAAACTCATCTGAGTGACAATTAGCCTTGCCAGATTTGTTGGAAAATGGGACATTTAGTGCCATGAGGCTGCACTTTTCTGCATGGGCTGCACTGCACATTTGCAAGTTGCTCCTTGTGCCAAAAAGGTTGGCTTGTCACACACTGAGCAAGCTTTTTTAAGCAGTAATAATATGCCTGAGCTTTCAACAGCCTGGATAAATCTTAAATTAGATCTTCAGCAGAAGAGGATTTATCAGAGCTGGTATTTCAGCAAGGCTCTGCCTTTCCTTGGGAAGGAAACTAAACCCACACCTAAATCAGGGGCACAAATGGCCTTCAAGAGATTTATACTCACATTTGCTTGAACAATGACAAAATAACGAGTCTTTTCTTCATAATTTAGTCTTTCCCTCAGAACTACTGCTCCGGACAAAGTGAGAGGAATATCAAAGGTCCTGTTGGAAGTCTGCAAACGAGAAAACAACACAATAACATTGAACATGCCTCAAGGTTCAGATGAAGCCACAAAGCTGGGCCACAATGGGATGATCCTTTGGTTGGTTTTCCAAGGCTGCATCTGCTGTTCAGATCAGAGATTATAAAGCTTTCTATGTTTTCTCCCCACCTAGTTCCCTCCTAAGAACCCCCCAGTAATGAATCTGTACAGAACAGAACACAAAAGTCAGACTGAATCTGCTTCTTTCCCCTTTGCCATCCTGAATCTGCAGTGGTGCATTCAAATCAAGTGCTCAAGCAGTAGAGATAAGAAATCCACATCATTGTACTTATCTGCTCTTTATTCTGCCTTTCATGAGGGCAATGAAGTGCTAAACAAGCAGAGAACATCAACATTTAGGTGCCAGTTCATGCATACGTTCCTATCCGAGGAAATTCACATTTCAGGGTAAATGCAGATGTTAAATGGAGTGAAATACAATTTGTTCCGTGTATTTGCTTCCACTGACTCAGGTGACAAAGCTGGGGGAAAAACTGTCAGGAGGGAACACATTTCTGACCTTGGATCCAATTGCAATTTCATTATCAAATTAATCTAATTAAAAACAACCCCCATCTTTCCATGCTTCAATCTCTTGGTGCTGAAGATAGTTAATATTTAAGTATTTTGAACAGGCAACAGGAATACAAGATTCCAAACACAGCAGAGGCACACAGGAATGTTTTTTCTTTACATCACATAGCAAGGCCTTTTTCCTTGAAGAGCCTAAATAACTGCTAAAAATGAAGGGGTTTTTCAGCAAATAAATGAGAATGAGTCTCAAATTCTCCATGCTGTATGGGGAATCTATGGTGAGCAGGAAAAAAGGATTGGGAAGGGCATCCCAGACTGATAAATAACTGGAGACAGTCTGAGTTTGACATTCATTTTTTGGGATAAAGTGTTTTATCTCAAGGGGGGGGGAAATCAACAAGGGGATTTATACTGAGGCAAAACAGAAATCATGGAATCCCAGAATTGTTTGAGTTGGAAGAGATCTTAAAGCCCATCCAGAGACATCCCTGCCATGGGCAGGGACACCTTCCACTAACCCAGGTTCCTCCAAGCCCCAAAATCCAGCCTGGCCTTGGACACTTCCAGAAATGGGAATTTCTCTGGGCATTATTGAAAGTGAAATGATCCAGCTGCTGACAGTGAAGCAATGAGAGGGAAGATAAATTCATGTGTGGTTACAGAGCTCATGGGCAGAGAAAATGCTTGATACGAAGGAAAACATTTCTTTATATCCAACAGCAACCTCTTATTCATTTACTACTTCATAGTATATAAATATAAATGTCAACATACACACAAATATAAATATAAATTTAAACATAAATATAAATGTAAATGGAGGAAAAAAGCCTGAATGGCTGTACCTTGTCATTAGGATTGTACTGGATGACATATTCTATCTGGCCATTGGGACCATCATCAATGTCAATAGCACCATTGTTTCCAGAAAATCCTGTGAAGATGGTTGTTCCAACTGGAGTTAACTGCAAGAACAGCAAGAGATCCCTATTAAAACCTTGAGGTTTTAAAGTTAATTTTAACCTTATTTTTCCCCCTAGCTCTGGTCTATAAAGCATCAAGACAGAACTTCATCTTTTTTCACAAAAAAAATACAAAAATGAGAAAAACACTCTTTAAACCTGAAAGAACCCATGAAATAAATATAGATTAAACCCAATAAAAGCTCCTTTTTCAGACTCAGGAAGGAAAACAAGGATGAGCTGCAAATGTAAACAGAGCTTATTTGACAGCATCTTCATAGCAACGTGAACAGAGCCAGATTAATATTGTTACATGCAAACACAAACACCCATAGAGCTCCGTGGCTTTGAGCAAACACAGGAGTGATGCTGTTGCTCCAATACTGCGTTGGCAGCAATTGAATACCCATTAAATGATGCTTTGAAAATGAATCAATTTATAATTATCCTCGCGCAGATAAATAGCACGAAATCAAGGCCCATTGAGAGTAAAGACAGAAGATTTCTTGGGAGTCATCGTTTCTGAATTTAAATATTCAGGAAACTTTGCAAGTAATCAACCTGAAAGGGAGGAACAAATGAACAAACACTTGTGGATTCAGCACAACCCTTGCTCCCTGGTGCTCTCATCGCCCCCAGATTTGTGGCCCTTCAATTCCCAGAGTCCCACTGGCCCCTCTTCTTTTCTCCAGAACTTACACAAAGCTGCTGCACGTATTTAAACCTAGAGGGCCTAAAAAGGTTTGAAATGTTGGAAGAAGAGCAGGAGGCAAAGGACAGAGTCATTCCAGCATTTGGTGCAGATGTGGATGTCATTTCACGTTCCTGTTTTGTAGTGCTCACAATAAAGCAAAGACTTAACTCCCCATTTCCTCCTGCACTCATAGATCCTGTTTTATTTATAAAGCTGCTAATTAAGGCTGCAATGGTTGGCAGAGTTCTCTGGGAAACATTTTCAGGGCTGACAATACTGAATCTTTGAAATAAAACCCACCAATTCGAAGCCTTTTTATGGTAAAACAAGTGGGGCTTAATTTATAATACCACCACTGTACACACTTACACCACTCTTTATGTTCATGTTTTGCTACTAACTTGGCTTCTTTACTCCTGGAGCAGGCAGCAGAAGTGTTACACGTGGGTGCAGGAAGTTGAATGTGCCCTAATGGGTTGGGATGTGTGGGGGAGAAGGGGACAGAAGACCAAAGTAACCTGAAAACCAGCTGGGAAAAGTTCCAGGATGGTTTGCTGGGGGTTTTCCCACCACTGGGGATGGGCTGCTCCTTGACATCCACTCAGGAACCCCCTTGCTGCCCCCTCAACAGCTCAGGAGAGGAAAATCCCATGTTCTTGAGGGAAAAGAGGGAGACTAGGCACCCACTGCCATGGTGGCCTCTGTCCTGCACTACCAGGCAGGACAGAGGCTGTGGGGAGCATTGACTTAACATCCTGCCAGCAAAAAATACCCTGGGATGGGGACAGAGGGACACAAACCAGCACTGTCCCCTGTCCCAGGCTCAGCATCACTCCTTAACTCCCAGCTCCTCCTCATCATTTTCTCCTGACTCCTTGCTGCTACATGGCAGTTTCCCCTCTCTTAAACCCCTTTCCCCCTCTCTTAACTCCTTTTCTGCTCTCTTAACCCCTTTTCCCCTCTCTTAAACCGATTTTCTGCTCTCTTACCCCGTTCCCCCTCTCTTAACCCCTTTTTCCATCTCTTAACCTCATTTTCCCCTCTCTTAACCCTTTCCCCCCTCTCTTAACCCCTTCCCCCCTCTCTTAAACCCCTTTTCCCCTCTCTTAAACCCCTTTTCCCCTCTCTCAACCCAGTTTTCCCGAGGCGCCATGGGGCTGGCTGAGGGCTGGGATGTGCCCAGTGCTGGAGCCTGTGGATCCCTCACTCCAGAGCAGCTCCCACCTCTCCTCACAGAGACTCCTCAGGCCCTGCCTGGGCACTGACACCCTGTAACTCAAAATAAGAGAGTTTAACCAATTAATCCCTGTTTAAGCAATGGTCCCATTACTGGGAAGAGCCCGGCACAGTGCTGGCTGGACATGGGGTGGTATGGGATGGAAATCTCCCAGGTTTCTGCTGGCCATATTTAAATATATATTTAACACTATTAAATATTGTAAAAATGTTGTCACATCCAAGCAGGCCAGGAGATGACAGACACCCTGGAGCTGCTGGCACAGCTCCCACCAGCCCTTTCTGACAGCGTGCAGATAAACAGTGGCCAACATAAAAAGGCTCCAGCACCGTAAAGCACATTAATAAGTGATAACAAAGGAGACAGTTGCAAAAATGACACATCAGTAAACACCAGAACTCCAATTCCATGCTCTAACAGTAAAAGCCAAAAGCTAAAGTCTTGCATTTGATCTATTACACCCAGACCTTCAGGACACTCACGTTTCCATTTGATCTAAGTTTTCTTTCCTGCAACACAAATGATACTAGAAAAGAACACTGGGAAAAAAAAATCCTCTCCACTCCTTCATGGCAGAGCTCCAGCAGCATTTGGACAATGCTCTCAGGGATGCACAGGGTGGGATTTTTGGGGTGTCAGTGCAGGGCCAGGGGCTGGAGTGATGATCCTGGTGGGTTCTCTCCCAGCTCAGGATATTCCATGATTCTGGGATTTCCAGCCTGCTCAAGATCTCACATTAGAGATTCCTGCAGCCTTTAGAAAAATTTAGATGAGCTCTTAACTCAATATTTCAAATCCACTTCCAATTATGTGGGAGAGGCCCTCAGCACTCCAAGCCTCACAAACTTTTTTACACAGAGATCTCAGCATTGTGCTGACTTTTACTATGGTATTTACCATTAGCCAGCCATGAGACATTTTCCCTCAATTTGTGAGGGATCTCTGAGAGACTGCTGTCACTTCCTTGTTGGAACAGCAAGGAGGAACTCAGTTCCCCTAACAAAATACAACTTTAGCCTGGAGGAAAGGAGGCTCAGGGGGGTCAGGTTTTGCTGCCAGGGAACAGGGACAGAACAAGGGGAAACAGCCTCAAGCTGGGCTCAGCTTGGATATTGGGAAAAATTCCTTCACTAAAGAGTGGAATATTGTCTCTCCATAGGAGCCTTTGGTATGTCCTAGGGAAAGGGCTTGAAGTTGTGCATCAAAGGGTTTAACCATCCAAGTGTTTTACCTTATGAAAACAAAACTTTAGGGATTGCAAAGGGACAATTCCAGGAGTGTCAGCAACAGCCTGAGGATAATCATCTCCGTGGGAACTCAATCCAGTGGAAAAGAATCATGGTGACACGAAACAAGGAAGATTCCACAAAGAATGCAATTAAACAAACAGAGAGGAGATGCACACAATAAATCTTCCTCTTGCACCATCTACAGCTGTAGCACTTAAAAACTTCCTTCAGCGTGATTAATGGCTATTAGAAGTAGAGATGCAGACAGAAGCATTCGGCTCTTCCATAAAACATTTGGAAAATGAATTTCCCTATTATTGCCTATTTATAAAGTTAAAAATGAATAATTTTTCAGAGTGGCCCCAAAGAGCAGAGCAAAGCCAGATTTACAGTTAATCATTTTGAGCTAACACTCTTTTGATGATGTCTACCTGCAGAGATTAATTATTTCAATAACACAAGGAAAAAGGAATAATTACACCACCAGAAATGAAAATTCAGCACAAGTTCTAATTCTCAACAGCCCAAACCCAAAGTTTTGAGATGACTGAAGTTCAAGAAAGACTCTTATTTTGCCAAGGATTCCAATCTCTGCTAAATTAAAGGACGAAAAAACAAAAAAGCCCCGAACTAAACAAATGAACCAATCCCAAAATGTTGGGTTACAAGCAACTCTAAGGTTACATGCATTTAATAAATACTGACTTCAGCAGTGTTCTAGGGGCTCCACCTCTACTTCCAAACAGAATCTGCTATTAAAGGCTCCTGACTTGCTCTGTAGGACTCAGGAAAGTGAAAAACTAAGAGCAAAGAAAGTCAGTTTTATAAAACCCAGGGAATGCAAAACTGGAGCTGCATTTAGCTCAGATAAAAATGATCAGATAAGTTGTGTGGAACACAAAACACAGACACCACCACTGGGCCTCAGCAGTACAAGATTTTACTTCCTAATCCCTGTATTAAGCTCCATAAATTTAAACCCCTTGTGGCAATGCCATATATTTGCCTGTGGAATATTAACTGAGCTGCATAATTCTTCTGAATTTTAACTTAGCTGCAGAACTTGGGTTTAATATGGCAATAACTCAAATCTTCAAGTCACCAATACGGTCAAATTTAGCCCCAGGCTAATGTCATTGTCAGGAGTTTTTCCTAACTGAATAACAATGGGATATTTTCATATAAATAAAAATATGTCACGCAAAAACCCAAGGATTTCTCATTATCATAAAAACGGTGACATCAACCTTCACTTGTTTTTGCTTTCGTGTGGAGATTCCTAATGCTTGGGAGAGGTGTTGGAGTTGTCTGAGACACATGGACTTGTAAAAGCACCAGGAAGGGAAAATGAAAAGTGGCTCCAAAATGGTGGGGAAACAGAAAATCTGTTTTCAACTAAGACTTTAAAGAAATCAATTTTATTTGTAACTTCATGTGGATCTCAGCACTGCCATTCCCAGCTAAGCCACCTCATCCAACAAACATTCCAGCCTCCATCAACACTGCCCAGCTCCATACCTTTAACAGAATTAAAATCCTAACCAAAAAAGTATTCCTCAAAAAACCGGTAATGAAGATTTTGATTCTTAGCTGCAAAAGCCACGTTTTCAAACCACTCACAATAATTTCTCTGCACATTTCAATTTGGGATCACCTTTACTCATAGGTCTTCTATAGGTACATAAAAACCATTCAATTTCTCCAAAATACAATAAAATCTGCTCCTTCTTTGAGTTGTTTTATGTTCCTTATGCAAGAGAAATTTCTGTGCTTTTTGGTTTACAAGCAACCAGAAAACAGAAGCAAAAATTAACCACAAACCTTTCGTCCCAGTGCATTCCTGTTGCTAAATTCACCAGAGGCAGCTCCAATTATGAGCAGAATAAATGAGCATTAAAACATTTAATCACTCATTAAAACCTTTGAGAGAGTCTGAGATGTTTTGTGAATTATTTTTTTGTTAATTAATTAATGAGAGCATGAACTCACAGGGTGCTGCTCAAGGGCACAGTGGTGCCATGTCAGATGTTATCCGTGGAACAGAGATAAAATGAAAAGAAGGAATTAATTAAATCAGGGTGCAGCTGGTGGAAAGAGCAACAGTGCATTTTGCCCAGCAATAATTCCAATAAATGCTTGGTGTCCTCAGAACGTTGCTCAATTTCTGAACACCAGTGATTGGGAATGGTGCATTTTGCACTCTGCCTTTTGGACTTCTCCCTAATTATGGAAAATCCTTGTTTTCTCAGCGCAGCCATACTGCCTGTCTTTGGTTTCACTGCAGAAATGATGCAGGTTTTGGAAGTGATCTGGGCCCTGCAGCACAACCCACACTGGCACTTCAGGCTTGTGCTGATGTTGCCTTTACTCAGGACCAGAAACCTCCCTGCACTGGGTCTGTAGAAACAAAGAAATTCCATGGCCACGTGAAAGCCAATGTGAAAACCATGGACAAGCCCATGGAGGACCTTCCCAGGGCTCCCAGATTCCAGTGGGAAGTCACACAGGCAGCTGGAGTGCAAAAAATGTTTTAATTTAATTAAAATTAAATTTAATTTAAAACCAGGAAGTTTGAAAAATCTTGCTTATCTTTATCTCAGTTGCAGGTCCAATATAATGTGTGGATTTGGGGGGGTTTTCCTCCACACTTTTGGGTTAATTAGGCCTCAACTCATCAATGGCCCACCCTTTTCCCAGGGCACATGTGTGGTCATGGAGACCAGAGACAGCACAAGGATACACTGAAAAGCTGAATATCCCAAACACAACAAAATAGGAAATTTCCTCAAATCAAGTCTATTTAAATCAAAGCAGCCATGCTCTTTCACAGACCCCCACCTCACAAATCAAACCCCATCAGGCTGCGTATTTAATATAATTTATTTTTTTAAATATAATTCTACTTCTTTCGGTCTTCATCTGCACAAAACTGACCCATCTTTCCATTTTCCACATAATTTCAGCCCACATAATTTCCATTACTTCATGTAAGTCCCTGTTTCTACTCATTACTGAAGCCCTGACATGCTAACCCTGAAAACACTGGGTTTTTTTGTACTGCTTATTGGCAGCTTATTCAGTCCCTAACAGAATGAAAAACTTCACTGGAAAGTGAAATGAAGTTGTACCAGCTCAAGAGGAAAATATTTTTTTTCCTTTAAATGATACAGTGGTCCAATCCACAGTTCTCTATTAAAAAAAAAAACAAAAAACAAACCAACCACAACATAATAAATAATAGAAAATGAAATAATTCATTTCACAGGCATCAGAGCAACAGCAGTAAACCACATCTGCACTTTGCCAAGCTTCAACATTGTAAATAAAACCTTGACTGGTTTTTTACTTTTTTTTCTTCATCCATAGGTTTGTTGTTAAAAGTACTTTAATTTAACAGAAAACAATGTTTCATTCATGAAGACACTGCTTTAAATTTGGGTGCCTTCTGCAATATTCCTGGTGAAAACTGCCGATCTTTGTATTCCTTAAGGAAAAGCAGGATAAGATGTTAGATGAAGCCTACCAAAGTGACGAGCACAACAGAAAACAACCGTATTTTTTGGTTTTCAAGGATGAGGCAATGAAAGCTGGGATTTAGCAGTGACCCCACCCAAAGGAGGAGGAGGAGGAGGAGGAGGAGGAAGCTCTGACCTCGTTGACGGCCACATAGTAGCTCTGCTGCTGGAACTGCGGGGAGTTGTCGTTGCGGTCGCGCACCACGATGCGCACCTCGTGGTTGATGATGGTGCCCACCTTCTTGTTCACACACTGCACCTGCACCACGATGGACTGGATGGACATGGGGGGCTGCAAGGGGAAAGAGAGGGTGTGGTAAAGGACCTGGAAAATGTTTGAGCCTTTGGTTTATTTTTATTGGGAGTTCAACGGATGCCAGAAGGGCTTGGGTGGGAAAGGACGTTCAAGATCATCTCATTCCACCCCTACACCTTCCACTATCTCAGGGTGCTCAGAGCCCTGTCCAACCTGGCCTTGGGCACTGCCAGGGATCCAGGGGCAGCCACAGCTGCTCTGGGAAATCCCATGGGCAGGGACACCATCCTCTGTCCCAGGCTGCTCCAAGCCCCATCATGGTCTTGGACATATCCAGGGGCAGCCACAGGTTCTCTGGGAAATCTGTGCCAGTGCCCCACCATCCCCATCACAGGGAATAATTCCTTCCCAGTACCCAACCTAACCCTGTCCTCTGGAAATGGGAACTCATTCCCTGCATCCTGGCATTCCACCCCTTGTCCCACGTCCCTCTCCATCTTTCCTGTCAGCTCCTTCAGGTCACAATTTGGTCACCCCAAAGCTTCTCCTCTCCAGGTGAGCACCCCCAGCTCTCCCAGCCTGGCTCCAGAGCAGAAGGGCTCCAGCCCTTGAGCATCTGTGATCTCCTCTGGACACTCCCCAAAGTCTTTCTTGTTTCTTTCTTGTCTTGAATTGAAAGGTCAAGTCTGAAATAAATCACATTTGCTACCACTTACATTTGCAAATAATTCAGAAACAACTTTCAGTGTGGACAATCCTGTTTTTCTCACTGCAGTGAACACAGCAGTGCTCTAAAACTCCCAAACTGATGAATGGACAAAGAAATTCAGGCTGGAATGGCTTTTACTACTCATTTCAGTAAGATCCAAGAGTTTTTAGGCTGCCTTTAATAAGCTGCAGTCAATACTAAGTGTATCTGGATTAATTACTCAAGGCCAAGAATAATATAATTATTTGAAATTAAATATATTTGAGAAATATTTCCTATTCTGACTTTACAAAAACATGTAAATAAACAATGGCACAATGGCAAAATTTGTTTATGAAACCAGGGACAAATCATCCCAGCACCTTTCAGCAGCTTCAGTTCTGATTTATCACCGGTCATTCTTCTTAAAGTTTTGGAAGAAAAGTGTGGAATTTTCTTTTTATCTGATTTTATTTGGAAAACACACTGCCATTCTTAGTAACAATCAATGGAATCTAGGAAGATTTGCTGTCAAGGAAGGCAAGAAATAAAAAAAGGACAGGATCAGGCTGACTGAATCAGCAGCGAGAGAAAAATGGGAAGAGCATCCAAATATAGGGAATGGGATAATTTGTGAATCAGAGACTCATCTAAATGTTCAACTTAATAAAACTCCTGGTTTCATTGGTTTCATTCAGAGTGTCAAGTGGATTTGAGTGGAAGGATGGGAAAAACAGGTTGGGGTTTTTGTTAATAAAAAGAGACCCTCCCACACTGAATGGTTCTGTGGTGCTGGGGTAGCACAGCCCTGGTTCTAAAGGCTGGAAATGTCCTTTAGGAGAATCCATAAGGTTGGAAAAGACCTCCCAGACCATGGAGTTCAGCTGTTGACCCAGCACTAACCCACCTCCCCAAAAGAGCCACATTTATAAAGCCCATGACACACATTTCATATTTTTACTCAGTCCCTGGGGGTTTTGAGGGTTGCTCTCCTCTTCTTTGGGCTGTGAGTGACTGCACTACCCCGAGGCCATGCAAGAGAGGCACAGGGGGCATCACACCCAAAATCTGAGCCACCTTAAAGCCCAGATCTCCTTCTCATAGCCCACCAAACTTAAATAGTCACAGATGAATGACTGGGCACAGCATTAGAGGTAAGAAGTGTTCCAGTTCATAGTAAAAAATGAGGAATTAACCCTAAATACCAATGTAAACACATTATTACCTGAATTTAATTAAGAAATGTACACACTTCTCTTGTTTCCAGGGGACTTGAGTCTAGTTCTGGCAAAGAACATCCCTGTAAAGTGTCTGGGAACTCACAAGAATGGGAATTGGTTTAGACTGTGACTAATATGGAAACTCAAATAATCTGATGAGGTTCTTTGGGTAAAGCATTGACTTTGATTCATGTTAAGGTGACAAAAATTTTCAATAAATGGCCTGAGGCAACAGGGATTTTAGTTCCTAACTCCCTACGGATGGGTGTGGGGTGATAAGAATTGACCCCACATTTCCTAGAGTGATTCTCCAGCCTTACCTTCTATTCCAGGCTCTGATTTTTTTGCCCTGGCTTAAAATAAAATCTGAGAGGCCAAAGCTGCTCCAGCAGCTGCTGGCTGGCACTTGAAGAAGTGCCAACTCTCCCAGAAAGTCTTCTGCCACCATGACCACTCCGCCACACTTGGTGCTTTGCGTGGGAAAACAGTTTGTGAATTAAAACAAAATTAAGAACAGCTGAATTCAATTAGTGTCTTTCACCAGCAAATGGAAATGAGGAGAAATTTGCATGTTGTTTTTGGTACTTATGAATTTATCTCAAAACACATGGAGAAGACAAATTAATCAATCAAGCTAATACAAAACAAACTTCCCTGCACTCCAAGGAGAGCTCCTGAGTTTTAGAGTATTCTTGCCATATTGATTAAAGCACTTGCAAGTCAATTTTACTTTCAGGTTCTGTCACAAGGTTGCAACACTGTGAGGAAATGTCTCTATTTTTAGAGTGTTTTCTCCTCAATGAAATTAGCCTAGATGAGAACACCCCTATTTATTTTGTGCTTTTCATCTTTGTTTTTATAAAAATCAAACCTACCCTGGCAATATTTCCTTAACATCAACAGGAATGAGCACAGCAAATATATTTTAGGCTGCCTTAAAAAAAAAGAATGTGAACCAGCACATTCTCAATGGAACGAGTTTTTTTTTAATTTATTTTGTGCTTTTCATCTTTATTTTTATAAAAATCAAACCTACCCTGGCAATATTTCCTTAACACCAACAGGAATGAGCACGGCAAATATATTTTAGGCTGCCTTAAAAAAAAGAATGTGAAGCAGCATGTTCTCAATGGAACATGTCAAGCTTTGTGAGTGAATTGTGGCAGGCACGACTCGTCACTTCTCACAGCTCATAATTCAGTGTACACAGGGACAGCAGCCTGCTAATAAATGTCACAGGGCACAGGGTAAGCAGCCAGCAAACCAGAATAAAAATTTAAGTCAACAAATGAGTCAAGTTTGGTCAGATGTAAAACTCTTAACATCAGGTTTTTTTGTTCTTTGTTGTTGTGTTTGTCCACAGTAATATTTGCACCTAAGGTCAAGTTCCTGTGTGCTCCCAATAAATCCTAAAAAAAGGATCAGATGAACTCTGTTCACATCCATCTGGGGACAAGAGAGATGCAGGGATTCTATTCGAGCAGGGTTTGTGTGCATGGATAATTAGAGGTGAACGTGTTTGTGGGGGAGAACAGCAAGGCCAGACTCACATCTCTGTCCAGCACGCGGCCGGTGCTGTTCAGGTACAAGGTCTGCTTGATGGGGTCCAGGATCACCCAGTAATCCACGTTGTCCTTCAGGGAGAGCTCGATGGTGGGGTCAGGCCCTCCTGCTGTCCCTTTGATCAGCATGTTGTCAACCAGGATAGTGCCTGCAACGACAGTGAACGGCCCAGGGAGGAATTTATAGGGAATCCACATTCCTGTGTATTTCTGCAAGCACTGTGACACCGAAAATGCTGTTTTCTACCTTGGCTTTGTGCTGTTTTATGTTTTGAGTGATGTTTAAAGAGTCTGAACCTTATTATCTGTAATAAAAAACTGCCTGTGACACTGCAGCTGTATCAGACAATGCCAGAAGAAGCACTTGCAATGATTTAAATTGACAATGAGACTTGTCACATCCAGCTATCTACTTAACAGGATGAGCTTTTTCTTCATTGAGCAATCATCCCCCAATCTCACCTCGAACAAATGAAAGCACGGAAATAACAACCAAACTTGGAATAAATTTTCTGCAGCGAGAGCGACACATCAAGGTGATGAGGGGAGGAAAAAAGCACAGCTACATAAAGCTCTCCAGGAAAAAAGAGGGTTTGTACCTGGAGTTGATCTGCAGCAGAAACTGAACTGCAGCACAAGGATGTGGAGACTACAGCCACAAGATAAGGGTGGTACTGAGAGGAGCAGCCAGTTCTCAATGTGGGTCTTTCCATGGAATCACAGCAACCCAGAAGGGTTTGGGTTGGGAGGGATCCTAAAGATCCAAAATTCCACCCTGTGCCATGGGCAGGGACACCTTCCACTAGCCCCGGCTTTGGCCTTGGGCACTTCCAGGGATCCAGGGGCAGCCACACCTTCTCTGGGCATCCTTTGACAGCGAAGAATTCCTTAAATGTAACCTAAATTTTCCTTCTGTCAGGCTGAACTGATTCCCCCTTGTCCTGTCCCTCCAGTTGCTCTTGCAGGGTCCCTCTCCAGCTCCCCTGTGTCCCTTCAGGCCCTGGAAGGAGCTGTGAGGTCTCCACACACCCTTCCCTTCTCCAGGCTGAGCATTCCCAGCTCTCCTAGCCTGGCTCCAGAGTGAAGATGCTCCAGAGCCCTCAACAACTCCATGGCCTCCTCTGGAGCTGCTCCAACAATTCCGTGTCCCTCCTCGGCAGAACAATGCACAGAATTCCAGGTGGGGTCTCACAAGAGACTACCCTGTCCCATCCTGCTCCCTTTCAGCAGTCAGCTCACTGCCCACACAATGTCCTGTGGAAAACACTCCCAGCTCACTTCCCAAACATCAAAAACCTCCCCAAGTGTTGCCCTCCAGTACCACAGATTTGCACGCACAGCATTTATATCCACTGCGCTGAAAAATGTCGTTTTTCTGAAAAATTAACACTCCCCAGTTTGCTTCACACCAAAATATTAACAGGAATTATCTTTGTGGAAGTTCACCAGCAGTTATGAAGAAAATCTGTGAATGTCAGTAGCTGCAGAACATTTAAATTAGGTTAAAATATTTACCATGTAACCTCCTGTCATTAAGGACCCAAATAATTTATTCCGAAGTGTAGCACGAAGTTTCTTTACACCTTCATTTTATAACAGCGACTCTGTATAAAAATATTCATCCAAGAGAGGCTGATTTTTTTTGCTAAAACAGTAAAATAATCACTGATCTTAACCCCAGCAAACTGGTTGCAAGTCCTGTGGGGGAAAACACCACAGTGACTTAAAAATCATTTCTTTTGAAACTACCTTTTTTTCTGACACAGTAGAGATGACAGGAAGAAAATTGCCAAATATTTGGGAATAGAACTGCAAAACTTTGCACCAAAGGCTGGTTTCAAGTTCAAGGAGCAGCAGCTTTTTAGCCACATGAGAAACATTGTTTTTACCCAGGCGTTTTATGGCTCTTGGCACAATTTCCTGTTCAATAACATCTGTACAGTTCTACTCTGCACCAGGAGCTTGGCCTGGCATCTTTTGGGAGACAAGCACTAGTTTTAACAAAAAGAGGATTTCACCAGGAAAACCCCGCTCATTTTGAACCCTGTGACCCTGCCAAGTGTTGATGTCTACTCAAGTCCTGCCAAATCTATAAAATCCACCAGTTTGTGCACTGTCCTCATTAGTGTGCCTCAATGACGATACAAAGAAGGGTTGGTAATCCAAATTTACTTATAAAAACATCTAAGCAACTTAAAATCTGTGATGATGAATTTCACAGTCTGCAGTCAAGCACCATCACTTCACTGAACTCACTGCCTTGATTCTGCATCTCATTGGACCCTGCTCTGCTTCACTCCCTGCTTGGTTTCACAAAGCACTTTTGTTTGCTTTGGTTTGATCCAGGGATTCTTTTCTTCTTAAAAACGTGCTGGATTTTCCTCAGATATTCATGAAGCACCTGTATTCTCTCTCTGAGAGACAGCAGTTTGCAAATCAGCCTTTTAATAGCCATCCTTAAAGTTTTATTTTTCTACTTTATGAAGTCTCTGATATTTCAGAGGCCTTTCCCATTCCCTCTTAGATATCTCTAAGGTTTTCCTTACATCCTGCCTAAAATACCAGGGAGGGAACCTCCTAATGATAAATCTGATGTGTCTGCACCACCAGGTTTCCTATAAATGCCAGCAGTAAAGCAAACCAGTCTGGTGGTATTTGGAACTCACTGATAAAATGAGATTACAGAAAATCTGCTTTGAAATTTTATTGCACAAGCAAAAACTCAAACAATCCCAGAATCCCTGAGGCTGGAAAATCCCTGCCAGCCCATGGAGTCCCAGCTGTGCCCAGGGCCCAGAGCACTGAGTGCCACCTCCAGCCCTTCCTGGGACACCTGCAGGGCTGGGCACTGCAAAGCTGCCTGGGCAGCCCCTGCCAAGGCCTGAGCACCCTTTGCATGCAGAAATTCCTGCTGCTGGCCAAGCTGAGCCTCCCCTGGCCCAGCTTGAGGCCCTTTCCCCTTGTCCTGTCCCTGTTCCCTGGCAGCACAGCCCGACCCCCCCTGGCTGTCCCCTCCTGGCAGGGAGTTGTGCAGAGCCACAAGGTCCCCCTGAGCCTCCTTTGCTCCAGGCTGAGCCCCTTGCCAGCTCCCTCAGCCCCTCCTGGGGCTCCAGCCCCTTCCCCAGCTCCGTTCCCTGCCCTGGACACGCTCCAGCCCCTCCAGGTCCTTCCTGCATTGGGGACCCAGAACTGGGCACAGCCCCTGGGGTCCCTCAGCAGGGCCAGCCCTTCTGTCCTTTGTACACAAGCCACTGGAAAGGACACCCACGACTACCATCAGGGATATTTTTCCTGGCTAATTAAACAAAAAAGAAAAAAAAACCTGATGGGAAATTTTGATTGCCCGTCACCACAAGCAGATTTTAAGACCAGCTTTCCATCTTCCATGGAAACCACACAATCTGGCTGCTTTTCCCTGATTGATGACTGAGGCACCTTGTGGAATGACCATACAGATTTCCAAAGGTTTACTACAGGATAAGCGTCAAGGAATCAATGTCAAGGAAGCTGTTGGCTAAAAAAGCAACAAAACCAGGCAGAACCCAACAGGCTCGACAAGAGAGAAAAGATGTTTTATTGCCAGAGGGAACATCTTTTTTCTGAGCTTGTTGCAATTATTCAAAAAGGGCTGCAAAACAGGACAACAAGAAGAAAAACTATCAAGTGCTGTAAGTATTTTAACAATTTCAGAATCCAGGAGCTGAAAATGTTCACCAGGCTGAAGTAAAAGGGAAGGTTTTGATTTTACAGCCCAATCTCAGGTGAACATTCTATGGGAAGGGCATTGGACTCAGGTGCAAAAAGCCTTGACATGTGGGATCTGCTGGTTATGCTCTGCTAAAGACAGGAGCCTGGCATTGCCCTGTTAGGAGTCACTTCCTGAATGATTTTGAGACATCCTGGGATCATTTTAGTTGAATGCTTTGGCAGAGCCCTTTTGTAAATTGTAAAGGAATTATCACTGGTCTGGGAATAAACCTAATTGAATCATGAAGTGGTTTGGGCTGGAAGGCACCAGTGGGGTTGGAAAGTCTCTAAACATCAACAAGGCTTTTCTCTGCATTTAGATCTATTTTTGCAACGCAGGAATGTACTTATGGGATTGGGCTGTGGCCTGCAAAGTCTTTAAATGTCCAGCAATACTCTGCATCCCAAGTGGAAAACCAAATGAATATGCAGGAGATTGGAGAACTGAGGTTCCCCCTCCAGGGGATCATTTTCTACATTTCAGTCTTCAAAAACACCTCCTTCTGGGAATATTTTCTATTTTCCTTAACATTTCCAAACTTTTTTGAACGTGCTCTAACTCTGAATGGCACAGAAGGTAAATGCAGCCCCTCTCTCCAAAACCTGTTTACATTCAATTGCTACTCAAAATCCAAGCTCTGTAAAATATAATTTACATAGGATTGCTTTTAGGATGAAAAAAAAAAAAAAAAAAAACCCTGCATCCTGCTTCATAATTGAAATAAAAAGCATCTATTGCATATGCAAATACCTGTCCAAGATCAGCCCAAAGACCCACCTAACCTGGTGGCCTGG
Organism: Camarhynchus parvulus; assembly: GCF_901933205.1. NCBI lineage: Eukaryota > Metazoa > Chordata > Aves > Passeriformes > Thraupidae > Camarhynchus > Camarhynchus parvulus. Next base: position 4,549,222 of record NC_044576.1, read on the forward strand.
GTGCTTAGGACAGATCTGGATTTGAAATTGAATTCCAGCTCCCTCTTCCACAAGTTCCTTGGCTCCAGAATAACATTGTTATTCTTGCCTCTTACTGGCTTTGCAGGTGAAAAAAAAAAAAAGATGTTTGAGATATTTGCAAACCACAAGGCTCTTCTTCAAGGGGTTTTAAAAGCTCACACACTGAGAAGGCAGCAACATTAACCCTGCTTATCTGCCCAGGGGGCTGGTGATAAAGCCTTACAGACCTCTTGGTACAACAAGGTGCAAGAGATGACAAAAACTAAATGGATAAAAATTGATCAGTTGGAAGACGCTCAATATCGGTATTGACTGGTTGAGTCCCTGGCAACCCCACAGGGGTAAAATATCCCCTGAAATGAAATTCTGAAAAAAGATTTCTTTTTTGGTTTTTAGTTTAGCCAGTGGGACCAGAAACAGATTGATAAGGTTGACATAAGATTGTCCATTGCCTACACAAAACCTGCTGGTTCTTGCTAAAAAACATCCCCAGGTTGGTGCTCTCCTCATACCAGACACAAAAATTGGCCATGAACAAAACTGGTACTTTATAAAGCATCCTATACACAATGAAAAGGTTTTCAACAAAAAACAACCAAATAAACAACAACAACAAAAAACCAAAAACAAAACAAAAACAAAAAAAAAGGCACCAAAAAGAAACCAAATCAAAACAAAAAAAAATCCAAACAAAACAACAACAAAACAAACCACAGACTAAACTTTCTGGGAGCATTTGAAGAAGAAAATATTCCTCTTTGTACCAGACAGCAGATAAGTAATAAAAATGCACATCCCACAGCCAGGGGTGAGATAAAACCTCTCCAGGCTATTCCAGCCTTCCCTTTGTTTCTTACCTCCCTTCCCAACAGACTTTGGCAACTTTGAAGGTGATTTAGAATTTTTAGGACACAACAACAACAATATTCTGAATAAAGAGGCTCAACACAACCACTCTGCAGGTTTTCCAGGGAGGGAGCTTCAGGAATTATGGAAATTTCCTCCAGTGCCACAGCCTTTGGTCAAGGGAGCTTGACCACCCAGAGGGTGCTGGGACACTGAAAAGGGAATGGACATGGCACCAAGGCTGCCAGAGCTCCAGGAGTGCTTGGACAATGCTCCAGGTGGGATTGTTGGGGTGTCCTGGGCAGAGCCAAGTGTGGGACTGGATGATCCTTGTGGGAATTTTCCAAATCAGGAGATCCATGAGTCTATAAGCACCAGGAAGCTTCCTGTGGATTTTTCCTGTACATAGGCAAACTCCTCTGTGGGAAATAAAAAAACCAGCATCATCCCTGAATGATCCTAGGCAATGATCCCAGGAGCCATCCCTGTATTCCATCAAGGTCAGACAATGAGGGAAAATGCTTTCAGAATGACTCAAGTCCAAGTGAAGAAGAAAAATGCTGCTGTGCAGCAAAACCAGAGCAAACCCAGGTTTGTGTCCTCACCTCGAGGCAATGCAAATGAGCACCCAAACTGGCCAGAGACTGGAAAGGGCTCAGAGCTGGTAGCACTGGATCCAGGCACTGGGATAAGAACCAAACATCCAGCTCCTCATGAAAATCCAGGAAAAACCATGAGACTCTATAAAAAGGGGACCTTCAGCACTGGATGTCTTCAGACAAAACCTCCTGAAAATAACATCTTCTCCTTGGATCCAGCTGAATGGACTGATGGGTCTTTATTCTATGGTCCTGATATTTTGAGACAGAGCAGAAACCTCACCAAGTTTTACTTCCATCCACATGGAATCACTAAGATTGGTAAAGACCACTAAGAACATCGAGTCCAACCTTCCACCAATATATTATGGAATACTGGGGAAGGAAACACTCAAGGAAACACTCAGAGAGGAGGGAGAACCAGTACAGGGAAACCTTGGAGCACAAAGGAGCTTGGGATCATGAAACTTTACACGATTCCACCTTATGGGATGACGTTCAAAAGCAAGGGATGAGTTCTTGCCACAGCACTCAGTTCTGCAACTACTTTTCACCCGGAGGGTTCTCCCACTCCTGAGAGCAAGCTCCTTACACCCTCCCCTGATGAAAACTCCAGAGTTTATTTTGCTACTTTGGGGGTTTGTGCATATTCCCAGGCAGGGCTGAGCTCCTGGGAACACAAATCCTCTGATTATGTACATTGATTATGGAGTTTGGTACCTGCAACCAGAATGATTTGCACTTAAAAGGAGCCACGCTCCCAGAGATATCCAAGTTTTCCCATTTGAATATATTATCACAAACCCAATCTTAGTTCTATTTCAGACCTGGCTTATTTTATTGAGACTATGCTAATAAATGTCGTGTTTATTCTTTGTCTGCTCCATAGGTCCCAAGTCAAAGCAAACCAAATTTTATCCAGTATATTTTTGTTCACCTAACTCAAATCTGCTCAACTCAAAAGCCCAAGCACTTTCCTTTAAATGTATTTTCATCTTTGCTAACTTAGGGATTTCTTTTCCTAAACTTTTCCTCAAATTCATGGGTTGAATGCACTGAAACCATGGCTCCATCTTGTCCTATTGAGGCCAAATGGGGCAGATTTAAACCAGAAACTGCAACCTGCAAATTGTACAATGACCAGTCCTTAAATGGGACAGAAATTCACACCCAGAGGTCAAAAAGCACAGCTCCCAAAAATACTGCTGTTGAAAATTAGAATTAATTCAGTGCCCACTGCAGTGATTTATTTTGGAGGCAACTGCAGACCATGTGTGATATTATTGGTGTTTGCAGTCCTTCCATTCCCTCCTGAAATCCCTCATGGATCATTTTCCAATAGTGCTCGTTTTAAGTCCCTGGAAATATTCCCTGTCAGGTTTGATAACTGTGCATTGGTTTTCATCAGAGATCTGCCTCCTTTGGTGTGTTGGGAAGACAAGACCACACTCTGGGTGCCCACACACCCCAAAAACAGGGAGCAGCCCGAGCTGACACCGGTGTTGGTGTCACCTCCAACCACCTCAAATGCCAAATGCGATACAAAAATCCCCCAGGATTTTTGCTCTGCAACAAGGAGACCAGAGAAGGGCTGCAGGCTTGTAAGGTCCTCCTGCCAAATGGGAAAACCTGCAAAACCCAGAACTCAGTGTAGGAAGAAAGAGAAAGTTGAAGCAATGAGGCTTTCTTAGCTCTTTTCCTACACATAAGCCCAGGATTTTGGAAGATTTGGATGTGAGACAAAGGGTCTTTGGTGCCTCTTCCTTGATGATCCTCTACGCACAAGATCCCCATGAACTGGAGCCCCTGGTTGCTCTGTTTCATTCACATTTTCCTGAGGATACCATACTTCCATTCCTGTTCAACAGAAAATGGAAAAATATCTAATTTTGATTCTGATTCTAGGAATATGACATCTTTGGAATTATAGTTTTATGCCACTGATGAGATGCCAAGCTTTGCTGAGTTTGTGTCTCAAAATAGGAACCTATTTTTCAGAATTAACCTTAAATCCATCTCTGGGCTTGAGGAATGGGGGGGACTCATCTCATCTCATGCCCCACTTGTGAGTGGGGCATGGCCTTGGCCAGGGAAATTCTGATGAAAACTTTCATCCAAATGAATGTTTCTGCACAAAACCCACAGAGATGAAGATCCATCATGCTTCCCTCACACCCCACATATCCAGGTAATCCCTTTTGGAGGTCCTGGGCACAGTCTGGGGCCGTGCCAGGTCTCAAATAAATACTTAAAACCGGTTTTGTAAATCCTGTTTGCTTTCCAATTCCTTGAGCCACTTCTCAAGCCCATCAACAATGAGGTTTATTTGCTCTCTGTTTAGAAAAGCCTCATTTACACTTTAAACACACAAGGACTCCTAAATAATGAATCAGATGGAGCAGTTCTTTGGGAGCACCGTGATCAGCAGTGGGTGCTGAAGGTGTGAATTAAATGACTTGAATGCTTTCACCTTAATTTGGAGCCATCCTGGGGTCTGTTTGCAAACCATTTGGAGAGGAGCAGCAGGAGCCTGCACTGCTCTGCTCTAACCCTGAATTATTAAAATTATCAGAGCCTGTCTAAACATTGCTCATGGGTTTGCATAATTTTTCTTAATATTTCCTTGACATCTTCTATGCACCACATGCAGCTGTTTTCTTTTATTAAGGAGGCAAAAGATGGACAATTTACTGATGCTTTTCTGTCCTCTTTATATGTTCACACTGGTTTTCCTGCAGGAAAGCAACCCTGGGAAAAAAAAAAGAGCATTGCCAGCAGATCTGGATTTTCTTGGTGCCCCACAGAGCAGAGCCATTAGAACTTATTTTCTAAATGTCTTCCCCAATGTGTTTAGTCTGAGGCTGGCTCCAGTCTCCCAGTTGTTTCCAGATGCTGGGAAGGTGAAAGACCCTGTAACCTGAGGCTCTGAAAATGAATAAAAAGGAGAGTTTGGGGGAAATGTAGGGATGGACCCCCAGTGACCACAGAATCCTGGAATCACAGAATGGCCTGGGCCAGAAGGGAACATTTTTAAAGTTCATCTTTTACTCCTGCCATGACAGGGACACTTTCCACTGTCCCAGGCTGCTCCAAGCCCCCCTGGCCTTGGGCACTGCCAGGGATGCAGGGGCAGCCCCAGCTGCTCTGGGCACCCTGTGCCAGGGCCTGCCCACCCTGCCAGGGAACAATTCCTAATTCCCAGTATCCCATCCAGCCCTGCCCTCTGGCACTGGGAACCCATTCCCCCTTGTCCTGGCACTTCAAACTCTTGGAAATTGTCTCTCTCCATGTTTTTTTCCTCTTGGTTTCTTCAGGCACTGCAAGGCCACAATTTGGTCACCCAAAAGCTTCTCCTCTCCAGGTGAGCACCCTGAGCTGTGCCAGCCTTTCCTTCCAGCAGAGCTGCTCCATCCCTCTGCCCATCCTGGTGCCTCCCCTGGATTCATCAAACACAAAAAAATATCACAGACCAAAATTTCCATCTTCAACTAAATTTGGATACAAGTCTTGTTAAGCAGTAATTCAACCTCACAACATTCCTGCTGTGAGATCCCTCCTATTTTTGCCCAGAGGCCAAAGGAATCCTTGAGGTGAGGAGTGGAGCACTACAGAAGAAGAGCAAGCTGGATTTTAAAGCAGATTGAATAACATGCACAATTTCCTTATCTATTTCACCTTCTATGAGAACAGAGAAGCATCCTCACTCACAGGAGAGAGCAAATCCTTTCTTTTCCTGAAAATTGCTTTATCACAGGACTAAAAAGTGTAAAGAAGGCCTTTGTTATCCATGAATTCTACAGCACCCTTTGTAACCTACAGCTGTGCATCAGCCTCTGATCACGCTGCTGTCAAGGAGTCAGAATTCCAAACAACTGACAAGAGAGTGGCTGAGTGAGGATCACACCAGGTTTAGGAGCAGAATCCCAGAGCAGGAGATTTTGGGAGCAAACAGAGGGATGGATAACAGTGACCAGAACTGGTACAAACACCAGTCTGACATCCTTCTATTAGATTTTTCCCCCAGATTTATTGTCAATAAATCTGCCCCAGCTCCTGGTTGTGTTTGCAGACATCCCTCTAGAAACAGGAAAACTAGCAATACCTGGCACTACATCCTGCCTGGATCAACTTTATTTTCCATTAAGAAAAGTTTCTCCTAAGCAGTTTTGTTGCTTTGGCAATCAAGCACTGCCTTCTTCTCCACACCTTCCTTTCTCTGGAAGTGTTCAAGAACAGGTTGGGACAAGTGGAAGGTGGCCCTGCCCATGTCAGGGGATGGAACAAGGATGACCTTTAAGGTCCCATTCCAACCCAAACCGCTCCATGATTATGTGATTCCTCCCCACTCAAATCCCAAGTCCCTAATGCCACTAAAGTGCTATCATCAAAAACCAATTTTAAGCAGCAGTTTTGCAGTTCTCAGGGGAAAAAGCAAACCTGTAAAAGCCACACTGTTCCCCAGAGCCAGTCAATTATTTCACCCTTTGCTGACCTGGCTGTCAGGGAGGCAGCAAGGACATAACCAGCATCAAAGTGTTACCTGAGGAGCAGGCTTTTAAACTTTTCATCACCTGACCTGCAAACTATGATTGATTTAATTTTCCCCTTCAGCCAGACCTGCTCCTTTTCCACAGGGAAATCACCCTCACCAAAAGTTCTTGGAGCACTTCTCAGCATAAAGACAAAGTTGAGGGAACTGCAACCAAACATTTTGGAGGAGATTGCTAAGAACTCACAGCATTTCACTATACCTGTGATCTGAAAGCTCTTCTAAAAACTAAAATCTGAATAAGAAAGAATATTAGATGTGATTAACTAAATTTGTGCTGTTCTACTGCCCTGTGGAAACGAAAATGGACATGAAGTGAGTGGCAGTCTCTTTTCCCAGGTAACAAAGGACAGGGTGGAAGGAAATGGCCTCAGGTTGCACCAGGGGAGGTTTAGATTGGATATAAGGGAAAATTCCTACACAGAAAGGGCTCCCAAGCACTTAATTGGCTGCCCAGGGAATTCAGCATCTCTGGAAGCATTCAAAAACCTTGAGGACCTGGGCTAGTGGTGAACATGGTGGTGCTGGGCTGATGTCTTAATGACTTAAAAAAGAGCTGCTCTGGGCATCCTGCCCACCCTCCCAAGGAACAATTCCTAATTCCCAATACCCCATCCAGCCCTGCCCTCTGGCAGTGGGAGCCATTCCCTGTGTCCTGTCCCTCCATCCCTTGTCCAAATGTACTTCCCTCTCCAGCTCTCTTGGAGAGGGAAGTACATTTAACGTGACTTTTCACAAAAACCTACAAAAGAAGAGACAAGAAAAAGAGAACTAACAATTCTTAAAAGTAGAACCAACCTAAAAGTCACACAGAAAATTGTGAGTAACTGGCAACTATTATTTCTACTCAATGTTTTGTTCTGCATTCAATTGAGTTATAAACTTTCACAGGGAGAGCCCCCAGGCTCTCTGGGCAATCTGTTCAGGGCTGCTCAAGGAGCTCCTGGCCCTGCTGTGCTCAGCATCCAGAGCTGGACACAGCACTGCAGAGGTGCCTCCAGGGCTGCCCCAGGGCCAGGATCCCTCCTTCTGAACCATGGAAACAAATAATCCACATTTTTTGAAAAATTTCTTACACAAACATACCGCCATCCGAAACAAGACCTTCCAATAGGAGACCAAAAGAATGTCAGGAACTGAATGAAGTTCTCAGGTGCTCTCTCAAGGCCAAGGCTTTTATCTTTACACTGAGCAATTCCATCAAAACACTGTAAACAGCAAATTATTTGTGCTGTTGATTCTTTCTCTCAGTATTTCCTGGCTGTGCCTCTCCTGAACACATCCTGTACTCCCTTGCTTTCTACAGGAATAGCAAACACCAGAGTGTGTAAGCAGATTTCAGAGCTAATTGTAAATAGGAACATGGAGCCTAATGATATTAAATGGAAAACCCTGTCAAGTTTAGCCACAGATCATTTGCATCTCCTTTATTTTGTTGTACAAGTTCCCTGTTTGCACAGAAAAAAGAAATAAAATACATGTCAAGTTGTTTTGTAAGTTGTTGGTTGTAATAAGGATGAAAATAAGTATCTCAAATGCTAATGAAGCATCGTGTTTATTTGCCAAGGAAATTACTGGAAGGCAAATAACTCTGACAATAGCAAAAGGGAAGAAAGGCAGGAAAATCTGCCCTGCTTTCCAGACTTCAGGGCACTTTTGGTCCTGGCAAATTGGTTCTTGCCCAAATAACAGCTGGGAACAGCTTGGGAGATGCCACCATCCAGGTTTGGGGGCCAGTACTGGTTTTAGAGGATTAAAGAGAACAGTTCCCTGTCTCAAACACTCCTAAATCCATGAGAGAAGGACAGAAGAGAGCAACAGGATGGAATTAACTCCAGGCCTGGTGAAGGTGGGATCCAGTCAGCACATCCTGGGAAATCCATCCCAGAAAAATTCCAGACGTGGCAAAGTGTGTGGAGAAGGAACTGCCGTACACACATCACCCAAAGGCCACCCCAGGTTAGGGACAGATGGCAGCTGCCACCACCAGTGACCACCAAGCCCCTCAGAATATTCATTCCTCTGTGGACACCTGGAACCTGAACTGCAGGGAACCCCCACAGCAGGAACTTGAGACAAGATCAAGGTGAAATGATTGCCTGGGGGTTATCCCAAGCTTAGGGGGAGGTTAACAAAGCTGGGGAGAAGGGATTGCTGAGGATGAACACAAAAAAAGCGGAATTTATGAGACACAAGGAAAGCCAAACCAAATGGGACAAAGGGAATTCTGGCAGGGACAGATCGTGCCCACCATCCCAGAAATCACCAATTCAAAAGAAAGGAAACTCTCAGCTGGCACTAATTAGCATTAGAAACAAGGGAATCATTTAACCAGTAGTGTAAGAGACCTGGGATGCCCATGAGCATCAATTCCTTGCTTGCTAAAGTGTATAAACAGGGAAAGTTCCAGAGGACTTTGGGACTCTCTACCACTGAGAAACCCAGGATGAAGAAACACCAGCAGGATGCTGCTGGATCCAGGGATGGTGACAATCTTCTGCTGGATCTGTCTCTCTCTCTCCTCTCTTTTCTAGTCCTTCCTATCTCTCTACCTCACATTATTTCTACATAAATCCCATATTATTGACTTCAGCACATGAACTTGTTTGCACCTTAATTCAGGCAGAGACATCTCTCACTAATCAGCGCTTAATAGAGGCCAAGGGTGTTAATCGGACAGACACACTCAGCCCACACCAGCTGGCTTCAGAAACACAGAAAAGACCCTGGTGCTGCTTAATTCACAGTACAGATCTGTCCATGGGGGCTCAGAACTAACAACAATTCAGTGGAAACCAGGAATTTCCATCCTATGGGTTGGAATGGGGTGATCTTGATCCCCTCAAACCCAAACTTTTCTGGGATTCTACAATTCAAACTTTGGCTTCAGCAGCCAAATTGCTTCCAGGTCTCATCACTCAGTCACTGCTGGCTGAGGTCAGTACCTGGAACCACTTGCTGGAATATTCTCCATGGGACCAGGATGGTTTGAGGTTTAAAATGAAGGATTGTATTCTTCCCTGTGAGGGTGGGCAGGCCCTGGCACAGGGTGCCCAGAGCAGCTGGGGCTGCCCCTGCATCCCTGGCAGTGCCCAAGGGCAGGCTGGACTTCGGGGCTTGGAGCAGCCTGGGACAGTGGAAGGTGTCCCTGCCATGGTAGGGGTGGGATTGGATGGTTTTAAGGTCCTTTCCAACCCAACCATTCTATGATTCCATGATTCTATTCATACCTTATGATTCTAACTCTGCCTTCCACACCTCCCTGCTCAGCCCCTGCTGGAAGTGCTCAGCCAGAGGGATCAGGTGAGTTCCTGCTGGGCTTTTCCATACTGAGCCCGACTCAGATCACTCACCACAATCCTGTGCAGTGTTAGTTTTACACTCACATTTCCTTTTTCCGCCACTGGATCCTTTCCCATTTCCCACACAGAGGTGAGAACCACTCTCCATTTTGCACTCTGAGGTGGAGCAGTGCCACGTGGCTGTGACATCCCTGTTCCTCCTGTCTTTTCTCCTGGCAAAGTGCCTAAGGATAGGGAGTTTGATTTATTGTTGGAGAGGACAGGCAGAGGAGCTTGTCCACAGTGATTTGTGAATATATTTCAGAAGTGACACACTCCAAAGAACATCTCCTTTTGAAACTCCAGCCTCCATCTCCTGTTGTTTGAGATCATTTCCACTTGTATCTAGAAGCCTTTGAGTCCTCTGGGGCTGCTTCCTGTGAAAAATTTGCAAGCTTAATATTTGGATTCTTCCAGACAGGAGTTAGGAGCTGCTCAGAGAATTTACTGTTTAAAAACACCTCTCTAATCTAATCTATTACCAGTTCTCCATCCCGTGGTGAGGAAGCACGAAAAAAATGTGTTATTGGAATGTGTGGGGCTTAACAGGCTGGAGTTGGAATAAAATCAGATGTTTTATATCTAAGATGAGCAGAGGTATAACTTTACATAGGAAATATTTTCTTGTAAGATTTAATACCACAGGAGCCGTTTGTTTGCCTTGTAAAAGTCTATTAATAATTTTCTTTTTAAATGCTGTTACAGTGTCAAAAGAAGACCTAAAATTTCTAAGTAGCCTGATAAATTCACCTTCTTGTTTATGGCTTTTTTTTGGAGGGGGGTAGTGACTGTTCCCAAAACCAGCCCTGGGAAATGCCGGAAACCTGAGGAATCTAAAGGAACCCCTTGGAAGGAGCTGGCACCAGGCCAGAGCAGTTTCTCTGCTAAGAAAGATGCACTGATGGAGCACCTCTGTGATGGCTTTACTGCAGGAACAGTACCATAAATCTATAATGTTTCTCTCCATAAACTCCACTGGTGTACAGTGTATTAAACTGGCTCTTAATAAACTGCACTCCTTCCCTCTTGCTTGCCTCCCAAGCACATAAAATAAACACCAAGAAAAGGAACTAATTTACAAAAGGAAGACTATTTTTTTTCCGAGAGGAAAATAGTGGCCAATGGCTGAGGGTGACAGTGGTGTCCTTTGGGGGACAGGTGTTGATTAATATCTTCATTAATGAGACAAAGGGATGGAGGGCAGCCTCAGGAGGGTTGCAGGTGACACTGAGCTGAGGGTGACCTGGTTGTGACCTTCCAGGACCTGAAGTGGCTACAAGAAACACGAAGAGAGACTCATTAGAAGGGCTTGGAGTGCCAGGATAAGAGGGAATGGCTTCCCAGTGCCAGAGGGCAGGGCTGGATGGGATATTGGGAATTAGGAATTGTTCTCTGGCAGGGTGGGCAGGCCCTGGCACAGGGTGCCCAGAGCAGCTGGGGCTGCCCCTGCATCCCTGGCAGTGCCCAAGGCCAGGCTGGAGCAGCCTGGGACAGTGGAAGGTGTCCCTGACATGGCAGGGGTGACATTGAATGGGATTTAAGGTCCCTTCTAAGCCAAACCATTCCAGGATTCTGTGAGAAAAGTACTCACCCAAAAAATTTAATCTTCTGAGGCAGCCCCAAAGCTGCCCTGCTCCCCAGTTTTTCTTTCCTGCAGCATCCCACCATCTAAATGAATTTGTTGACCCGTGGCAGTCACAGCTGAACATTCAGAGCTGGTTTCCATTTTGACAGGTTGCTGCCAAACACAGGGTTTGATTTTTTTTCTCAGTTTGCACAAGACTCTCCTTGAAGAGGTGAGAGCATCCCAAGGGAAATCTGGTGTCATTTGAGAGGCACAATAACAGCCCATTACACAGGCCAATAAACAATGTTGGAAGCAATTCCTCTTGGACATTCAAACCCTTTCCCTTTTCATTTTATCTTTTTGTTATAAAAAGTCCTGTCATTTGCAGTACATTCTTGCAATAAAATAGAAAGGCTGAAAAACTAACTGGTGATTTGTTGAGATGCATCTGACTGTGGAAAAACCCACTCCATTACTGGAAATTAAGAGCTGACCTCAGGGACCAGACAGGAGCCACAGTCAATATTGAGTGTTAACTTTGTTCCATCCCTCTTGTTTAGCTTGTGAGACAAATTATACATTAAAATCTGGTTTGATCCTGTTCCATTTCAGCTTCTGCTCCAGGCACTGCAGGGATGGTCTGCATGGACAGAGAGAGGAAGGGGTTGTTTGCACAAATTCCCAGAATCCCCAAGGCTGGAAAAGCCCTCCAGGATCACCAAGTCCCAGCTGTGCCCAGTGCCCACCTTGTCCCCAGCCCAGAGCACTGAGTGCCACCTCCAGCCCTTCCTGGGACACCTGCAGGGCTGGGCACTGCAAAGCTGCCTGGGCAGCCCCTGCCAAGGCCTGAGCACCCTTTCCATGCAGCAATTCCTGCTGCTGGCCAAGCTGAGCCTCCCCTGGCCCAGCCTGAGGCCCTTTCCCCTTGTCCTGTCCCTGTTCCCTGGCAGCACAGCCCGACCCCCCCTGGCTGTCCCCTCCTGGCAGGGAGTTGTGCAGAGCCACAAGGTCCCCCTGAGCCTCCTTTGCTCCAGGCTAATTCCCAATTTCCTCCTTTTCTCCAGGGTATTTCCCACACAATCCACCAAGACTGGGCCATGCTGGGACCTGGTGGCAGAAATCACTTCCTCTCTACACACATAATTAGCAAAAGGATTTAGGAACAGAAAATTTTCTTAGGCTCAGGATTTTGCATCTTCTGTCCCTATACTGATGGTAAAAAGACAATTTGATTGTGTCATTCCTGGTCTTGCTGCTGCTCCCCCTGTGCCAGCACAACAAACTTCCTTCTTTACATTCCCTTCCACAGACATTGTGGGTGTCTCTTACCTAACTTGAAGCTTTCATCTTTGCCATTCCTGGATGGCTGGATCTGTGGGATTTGGGACACACAGATGCCATCAGGGGTGAGTCTGCAATGGAAACACCACTGAGGTCCCTGCCTGGGCTTCCCAGGGTGTCACTGACTGCTCCTGGCCTCTTCATGGGCTCCCACTGTGGCCATAAACCCTGGAGCTCTTGGTGCCAACTGCTGCTGATGCTCTGCTGCTCTCCAACCTCATCCTCTCCCATCACTGCTGTTCTGACATCCTCCCAACCCACACTTCCCTTCTGACCTGGCCATTTTTCCTCCTGAAGTCTGATTTAATGGAAGTGAACCGCAGCGGTCAAACTGATCTTTGCACACCCCCAAACAATTCAGCTGCGAGGAGCCTTTAATGAACCCTTAACGACAGCAATTCCAGCTCGGGGCACAAGGGAGCAGCTGAACGGTGGGAAGTGCAAGTAAAAAATGGGTTTCAGCTGAAGCATTCACAAGCCCTGCTGCTGGTGACAGATACCTGTCATATCCCAAATGGAGCTAGGAACAAGCTTGATTCCTTCTAAGATAAATCAGTGTCTTCACTCCCAAACATTTTCCTAGTAATGGAAGGCAATCATGCCTCCAGCTTGGGAAGACATCACCATTTAGAACAACACAGTCAGCTTGATTTTCAGAAAAGAGTGATGGGACGTGATAAGAAGGGGACAAAAACTCCCAAGACGACTTTTCAGTGCGCTGGATACAACACCTCAAACACAAATTCATATAAATATCGAATAATGAAAGCAGCCTGGTGGTTAAGCAGCACTCGTAATGTGCCATGAAAAGCTATTTTCCTAATGGACATTTGGAGATTTGGGCACAAAGTGGCTTCCACATGCAGATGTTGGACAGAAAAACTCTCAATCAGCTCTGCAAAGCTGAAAGGATTTGCTCAATTTAGAACTGACCTGAAAAACACATTCCAGAATAAGGAGAATAATCAATGTTTAGGCAAATAAAGTTCCATGGTTTGACTGATTGGCACATGAGGAAGTTATAATACAGTTTATGACTGGTAATCTCATGATCTGAGACCTCTGCTAGAGTAAACTGAGCAAAGGAATGCCTGAATATGTTAATTGAAATAATGAACTCCTGAAATTCCACAGCTGCTGCAAGCTGGGCTGAAGCAGAGCTACTCTGAGTCCAGGCCATTTGTTACAAATAATGAAAATAAAGGCACAGAAAAGGGGGGGATTTGGCAGCAGTGGCACTCCAGAGTCTGCTGAAGGGGCCAACTCCCCCAACTCCAGGGGAATTCTACCAGGCTTGCTGGGAGATTACGTCTCTAAAGAGCAATTTGGGTTTTGCAATCATTAAGAGAACATGGGAATTAAAAAATATTAATAAGACTTGAGATTTATTTCTCTCTCACTTTTCCATTATTAGCATTATTAATACATTTTACTTTAATCCCAGAAGAGTTTGGATTGGAAGGACCCCTAAATTCCATCCAGTTCCACCCCCTGCCATGATCAAGGGCACCTTCCACTATCCAAGCTTGCCCCAAGCTCCATCCAACCTGGCCTTGAATTCTCACAACCTTATTTTTGCTCAAGTACGGGGGTGTTCCTCTTGAAAAACACAAAATATGCCCCACCTTGGGTCTGATATACACCCAGAACACTGTGGCCAGGGCTCACTGCAGAGAAATCCCTGGAAATAAGCAGTTGTAAAGTGTGCAGAGCACTTTTGCTCTCCTGAATGAATGTACCAATGCTGCATAAATGCAGTTATTTTACCCACACTACAACACCCAGACAGTAAAGAATATCAAACCCTAACACAAATTCCATTATTCCACCAGAGAGGCTCAGCTAATGATTCCAGCTCCACACTCTTTGTCAAGTTAAAATACACTGTAGACACTTCGATATTTTATATTTAAGAGCCAATTGCTTGTTGTTTATTCAGAGCTAAAAACTGAGTACCAGCTGTGGCAGCTCCCCACATTGTCCCCAAAGACAGCAGGGTGGTTGTTTTGATCCAGCAACCAGTTCATTTTCATGGCAGGCAGAAAGGAAGAAGGAAGCTTGCCAGAAGCATGGATTTCACTGTAAGGAAGCGACTGGCAGGTGGTTCTAGGGCACAATTATCCTGGATTTATACATTTATTGGTGTAATGCTCAGTCCTGGCTATGGCACCTATGATTATTTGGCTTTATCTTGTTATTGCTACAAACTTGCTGTGACACTCTGCTCAATCCCAGCAGGAATTTCCCATAGATACTCCCATGCACTACAACTGCTCCTACTTACAGTTTTATTTCAGTACATTTGCATCCTCTGAGAGTTTGGAGCCTTCTTCTTGAAAAATACTTTTGAACTCCATCCCAGCAGCATCAAACTCAAACATGGATTGGTTTTATTTTCCAAGCTGAGTAGATTCTCTCTCTATCCCTTCCAGCTTTCTTCTTTCTCTAACCCTTTCCAAGGAGGCTGCAGATATTTTTGTGTGGTGCATTCAACAGCTCTAAGGGAGCCATCAGTTTCCCATCAGCTCCAAGCTTCTCCTCTTTACCGGGAGGTTCCAATCCTGTCCAGCCTGGCTTTGGACACTGCCAGGGATCCAGGGGCAGCCCCAGCTGCTCTGGGCACCCTGTGCCAGGGCCTGCCCACCCTGCCAGGGAACAATTCCTTCCCAAAATATCCCATTTATCACTGCTCACTGGCAGTGGGAAGCCATTCCCTGGGTCCTGGCACTCCAAGCCTCTGGAAATAGTTCCTCTCCATGTTTCTTGTTGGCTCCTGCAAGTCCTGCATGGCCACAATTAGGTTACCCTAAAACCCAGAGTTTTTCCTACCACTTATTATCATGCAGACCTCATTGAGTATTTGCTTCTGCAAGGACACCATGAAAGAGTTCAGTAAAATCAGTATTAAAGCGTGACATATCAGTAACTTCCACTTGAATTGGACACCAAGCCTTGGCTGCCCAACTGGCAGGGAGGGCTCAAATATCCAAATTGTACCTTTCAGACATGACCCTTCTGCCTATGGAGATGCCAGAGACCTCGTTGTCTCCTTTGCCCCATCCCTGGAAGTATCCAAGCCTAGGCTGGACAAGGCTTGGAGCAGCCTGGGATAGTGGAAGGTGACCCTGCCCACGGCAGGGGGTGGAACAAGATGGATTTTAATATCCCTTCCAACCCAAACCAGTCTGGGTTTCTATGATTCTTTTCCTTTAATAAATCTGTGCTTCCTTTAGGGCTTTAGTGCAAACAACCCTCGTTACTCTCATTTGCTGCTGCTGTACAGTTCCCACTGGTTCCCTGCCTTCCAGCACATCTGTGATGCATCTGTTCCAACAAGAGCTCCAGATGTCCACAGCACATGGATCTCACCACGCTGCCGTAGTTTTCAAGACTTCAAGCATTAGTACAAAAATCTGCATATTTGGTCTTGGTCTGGTTGCTTGGCTGGTCTAATTGGAATAAAATCTGGCATCCCACGGCACTTCTTCCTTGTTTTCTACCTGAAGTTAATAAAATTCTACCCTATCCCTGTATTTCCTCCACAGAAGATGAATTCTCTCAAACTGCTCATTTGTTGAAATCATTCATTCCTCAGGTTCCCTCCAGACTTCTAACCATAAATGCCATTTTGGCTGAAGTGAAATTCAGCAGCTATTAAAAGGAGACATGAAACTCCATAAAAACCTTGGAGGCACTGCTAAGCAGGTTATTCACCTTCTGCTTCTCACCCTGTTTTATTTGGGAAAACAGACTTCAGTGGGCACATACCACATGTAATCTTTAAGCTACATCAAGCTGGCCAATAATTTGCCTGGCAACTTTACAGAGCTGAAAAAGGAAAAAAAAATAAAAATAGGGTTGGAAAAGACTTCTAATAAACTGAAATCCAACCAAGAACCAGCACCATCACTGTCACCACTAGTCCATGTCCACAAGTGCCATATCCACAAGTTTTTGAACACTTCCAAGGATGGGGACTCCACCACCTCCCTGAACAGCCCATTCCAATGCTTGGCCACACTCTCCATGTAGAAATTTTCATTTATATCCAATCTGAGCCTCCTGTGGCACAAGCTGAGGCCATTTCCTCTTATCCTATCTTCCAGTTTCTTAAGGGAAGAGATGAACCCCATCTGGTTTCCCCTTCCTTTCGGAGAGTTAAAGAGCAATAAGGTGTCTCCTCAGACAACAAGCTGGCTGCCTCCTCAGCAGCCTCACTGATTTTTGGGAGCTCATTAACAGCAGTTTTGAAGATTCCACGGGTAACTCTCATTCCAGTGTGTCCCACACCCAACGTCCCTCACAATTCACCAGGAGAATATTTCCAACCAGACAAATCTTAGGCTAAACGGCTTCCAAGCAGTAATTCCTAGTTCTCTGCTGGAATAGTGGGTAGGTCACACAAAGGAAACATTTTGAGGCTCGAACCCAAGTCCTCTGTGCCAAACCACCCCGTTTCTCTAAGAACGGGGGCTCAAGACAACCAGTAAAGTCAGCAGCTCCAAAACTGTTTTTCTCCACCTGAAATTATATTTAAATACTGCCACAGACAACATTTTCCCCCATGCTCTTACCAGGAAGAAACAAAATATTTCATGCTGGATCCAATTACGATGCAATCAATTTTAACTGATTCTGCTCTCAGTAGGCATAAATATTTCTCATAAAGGAAGTTAGGATAATTGATTGATTTAGATTAATAGAGAGAAAGCGAACTGTATTACAAGCAGCTGGGAATTAACTTTGTCCTTGCAAGCATGAAACAACACCAAAGGTCTCTCAGCCTCCAAGTATGTACAAATCAGAAAGGAAGAGGAGTTTTTCCAACAGGGCAAAAAGACCCACTTAGGACAGCAGGGATTTAAAGGCTGGAACATCACCAACTTCCTACTGCCATACTAATGACCTGTCAACTCTGAGTTCCAGGCACAGCTCTTGATTTCAGCTGCAAAATGTCCATTTCTGTATTCACGCTCTTGTTTTGAATTCAAAGTCCAACTTCTCTTTTTTGTTTGTTTCCCCCATCATGATTATTATTTTAACATCAAAGAATGTGCCACACCTTTTTTTTTTTTTTTAACTTTTTCTTCTTTTTTTTTCCTCTCTTTTGGGTATTCAGGTGTTAATTGAATGACCACTGAGGTCATTCTGAGGGCTTGCTGACCAAAACCAGGAGATTTTTCTTGTCTCCAGCTGGAAATTACCTGCATGAACCTGTCTGGAGATGAGCCAGTCTTTTGTCAGGAATCAACACACTTGACTACATGGTTGTCCCTTCACTGATGACTGGGAAGGTCTTCCTTAAGCACCCAAAGAAGATGCACCCTCAAACCTCATCTGACCTTCAGCACAGCCTGGATTGCTCCTCAAGGTGAGGAACAGCATCTCAAAGGAGCCTCTTAAATTGAGGCTTTGAGAATAGCCCAAAGGATAAAGGAATGAGGCAACATCTGTGCTGCAAATCCTTGGAAAGGAGCACCACACCATGCTGCTTCCTGAGTAGAATAAGCTCCAGCAATCCTTCACTTGGCTGTTTGCTAATAGCTGGAGTCCACCTCTGCTCAAAATAAGCTCTATGGAAGACTCCTAAAAAGGCTGATTAACATGGGGATCACAAAAACATTAATGCACTACAAAGTGTTTGAAAGATTCCTCTGTCAGTGAGAGGAAAATCCACGACTGCCTTTGGAAGAACCCCAGATCTGACAGAACCCCAAACCTCTGTCACTCTGGCTGATGCAGTGCCAAGGGATGCCACTTCACAGCTAATGGAAGAAAAATGAGAAGAGTCTTCTGCAGGGTCAGCACATAAAATACAGACATTTCCTGGGGTGGGCAGCTCAACCATCATGGAAATATGCTGAGCCCCAGAAAGCCATTCCCACTTGGAACTGCCATCAAATTCTACGAAAGCACCAGTCCAGCATTAAACATTTTTACAAAAACCCAAACCCAAATCAAACAAGAACCCCAGTGGAAACTATTAAGAAAAAAACCAATTCCACACCTCAAGGGTTTTCCCATGATACCCAATCCGTGCCACTGTTTGCAGCTCCATCCATCACACCCACTGACTGCTCCCTCTGGATTTTCCAACTCCTGCCCAGGATACCCTAGCACACAGCCCCTGGATCAGCCCCTGGGGCTGTTTGGTTCCTCCTTCCCACCAGTTGTAACACCACTGTAACACTCTGGCTGCATTTAGTGGTTTCTGGGATAAATGAAATGAAGCAAGGCCTCACCACAAGGGAATGATGACACCTGCTAAGGTTGTCATGATGTTCTTCACAGAAAAAAGGGAATGTTATAAGGGGGTAATTAAGTTTCCCTCATCAAAAGACTAAGATGTATTTTGCAATTATTTTAAGGTTACACAGGCACATAACTCTCAAGGGAGATATCAACCAAAAAAACCCCAAAACAAAATAGTTGATGAGGCAAAGCAAACATTCCAGAAAAGAGAAGCCATTGAACACTAACAGAGATCATAGAATCATAACTTTGGGTTGGGAAAGAACCTTAAAGCCCACTCAGTTCCACCCCTTCCATGGGCAGGGACACCTCCCACCATCTCAGGTGCTCCAAGCCCCAAAGTCCAGCCTGGCCTTGGGCACTGCCAGGGATGCAGGGGCAGCCCCAGCTGCTCTGGGCACCCTGTGCCAGGGCCTGCCCACCCTGCCAGGGAACAATTCCTAATTCCCAATATGCCATCCAGCCCTGCCCTCTGGCACTGGGAGCCATCCCCCCCTTGTCCTGGCATTCCATCCTTTGTCCCAAGTTCCTCTCCATGTTTCCTGTAGCTCCTTCAGGCACTGCAAGGCCACAATTTGGTCACCCCAAAGCTTCTCCTCTCCAGGTGGACAATCCCAGCTGTGCCAGCCTTTCCTCCCAGCAGAGCTGCTCCATCCCTCTGCCCATGGTGGTGCCTCCCCTGGGCTCTCTGCAGCAGCTCCAGGTCCCTCCTGTGCTGGGGCAGCTCTGCAGGCGGGGTCTCCCAAAAGTGAGACAGAAGGAAAGTTGATAACAGCAGAGAAACAAAAGACCTGAGGAGAAACCTGTGACTGATCAAGTCAAGCCCCTGAAAGCAGCTCTAAGATCCTCTGTTTTTATGTTTCATAGAGAGCCAAAAATCAGAGCTGGTGTAGCAGAACATCTCTGTCCAAAGGACAGAAAGGTCAGAAGCACTGATTATAAAAACATCCATTTTCCAGCAGGAAAAGGTGATTTAAGCCACAAGATGCTGCTGAAACCCTGGTTACTGGCACTGAAACAGAGGACAAGCCAAACCAGTGTTGACAGTTCTGTGCCTCTGGTCCCAGCACGTGGATGTCTCCTGGAAGAGCCAAGAGTGCTCAGATCCCTTGGCAACAGTCCTGAAACAGGGAAAGCAAACACTGTGCCATTCTTTAATCCCAGTAAATACACACATCAGCTGGAGGCTGATCCCAGGCAAAACAATGCAAGCAGACAGAGGAGACCAAATGCATGCTACAGGAGTATAATACACCTATTAACATGGGACAATGGGGAAAAAAGTACATGAAATTGGTTATTTGTAATGAAATTACAAGCCTGGAGAGCAGAGGGAATGCAACTTCCTAAGTTTAAATATCCGTGGCCTCGTATCACATAAGCTGATTATGAAACTATGAAAATAAGCTGGATGAACATTAAATGGATTAAGAGCGAGTGAGCTGAGGTCTCAAAATGCAACCCAGAAGAAATCCCTGCATCAGCCACGTGCAAACACACAGATCCAGGCCTGGGAATGGGTTGGAAATGCAGTGTCCTGACTGGGAAGGGGCTGGACACCACCTAGATTATACAAATTACACATTATTATACCACCTAGATGCTGCAGAGCACCTCTTTCCTTTAGAGATGAAAAGCTTTGCAGGCTTTGAGCGCACTCAGGGCAAATACAGAGGCTCATGGCAGGCCAGATTTTCCTCCAGTACCTCCCTGCATCCCTGCTGGAGGTGGGACGTTGTCCAGGAGCACTGACACAGGGTGTAGGTGTGCAACCATGGGATAACAAGGGTGTGCCTGCCATTAGCAGAGCAATGGGGGAACACTGCGTGGTTCTGTGAGCCAAAACTCAAAAAGTCAAATTAATCTAAGTCCTGGAGAGGAGTACAGCCCAATGGCCATATCCTACAACTTTGATTTCATCAGAAATGCTCTAAAACTCCCTTTTTCTGTTTCATCCAGCAGAGACTGAGGAATGAGATGCCCAGACTTGTGCTGCCTTAAGGTCCCAGGGCAAAATCTGCTTTCACTGTGGATAACAGCAACCCAGCAAGCCTGGATTCCCACCACAGGGAGAAGGAAGCCAAGTTCTCTTTCAGAAAGGGAATATTTAAAAGCAGGATACTTCCTTTACAAGTCAAATATTGTTGGAATCTGAAATGCAGGGAACTCTCAGAACTTTAGACCTTCAAGCCAAAGCTTGGAATTAAACCCAGGATTTGATCTGAGACCTTGGAAAAGGCTTCCAAACTTAGGTGCTAGAAGTGAGAATGTGGATTTATACTTTAAAGCAGAAACACATTAAGCTAAATAAAGGAAAGTTTAGAGTTTAAGATATAAAAATAAAAGCAGTTACAGGGGTAAACAAGGAGTTTAGAATGCAGTACTGGAGGTTTGTGTGTCATAACATGATTGGCTAAGAAAGCTCACACCGTAACATGAGTCCATAAGATGAAATATTTAAGGACTGGGTCAAAAATATAAATATTCTTGTTGGCAGTGCTTTATTGGTCAATAAATCCTTAAAAGGTCTTGTAACTAGAGGTCTTGTGACCTTCTGAGCCACGTGGTGAAGAGGTGAGCTAAACTCACCCTTCCCGTCTATGTAGAAGATAAGAAAAATAAATTGCATCATCTAAAACCACTCAGAGGTCCCACCATGAATTCCTTCAAAAATTCCATAAAATATACTCTTTTAGAGGTTGGATATTTAACTTTGCAAGTGCTGTATCAACAATGGGATGGGATTGTTCATTAATAATGCTGGTGATGACTGGGAAAATGAACACTGTGAGGTTTCAGCAACTTGATCATTTATTCAGCACTTCTCAGGCTCATCCCTGCGCCCACCTAACAGCAAGGTTTGTATTTTGGCTGGAGCTGGAAGCGTGTTCTGCTTCCCTGAGCCCCTGATGGCTTTGATGGGATGAGGCAGGGAAGGGTGAGAGGCTTAGCTCGACTCACAGCTTTTCCCTCCTTCTCCATTTCTGGGTTTAACCTCACAGACAGCGCTCCCAACCCAAAATTAGCCCAACATCTAAAACTCAGAATACACAGAGCTACTCCATGGATGCTCGTTATGCTTAAAGGCTAATTAGAGCTAATAAAAATAATATCAAAATGTTCAGGGCTCTGCCTGGCTGCTGAATGAGAAGGATGGTGCAAATCAGTACTGAAGGGAGAGCAAATGTGTGGTTTTAATGTATTTTAATGTTTACTAACCCAGCAGAGACATCTGACACCCACCAGGCATGTTTTCAGATAGCTGAAAATTAACAGAGATCATGGCACTAATTATAAAAACAATTAAACAAAACCGAGGCAGCACATTTTAATTAAAGAATCTTCCCTTTTGTTGTTTTTTTTTAATCTATGCCATGTCATATTTCAACAGTAAAAAAAATCCCAACCCAAAGCTCCAATGTGCTGTCAGTTGGGTGAAATTGCCCTTGAAAAAAAGCAGCCACCGTTTCCCATCTGTCTGCAGAATAAAGAATTAATGAAAGGAAACCCTTAGTCAATTTAAAAATAATGAGCCATCAATATGGAGCTGCTTCAGCTCTATCAAACTGAATTAACAACTCATAGTTTATTTTTTTTTTCTTGCCTCTGTCTCCTCTGTTTTCTTTTTAAGCCAGTTGATACTAAAAGGCATTTTTGCCTAAATTTCATACTTCTCAACCACCCAATTCCTTGTCTGGTTATGACAGGTAAAATTTACTAACTTAAGTTGGGCTTAACCTCACTAAACCAAGAGTACAACTTCCACCACCTTTTTTTGACACCTGAACTCCAAGCAGGCATCAACCATACCAAGGATTTGGGGAAAACCCGGCACAAGCAAAGGAAGTGCCCAGAGCAGCTGGCTTATTAGAATTAATTCTAATTATAGGGATAATTCTACTTATACCCCAAGTTAAAACAACCTAAACCCCCCAGGTGATGGAGAGAACAGTTCCCTGAGGATCCTGGGTTCCAGGCAAGCACAACAATCATCCAGAACAGGCTGTGAGCCCACAGAAAGTGTCTTTAATCCCCACACTGAAGCTTGCATGAGCACTGCACAACCCAAGCAGGCAGAACCCCACATAAAGCTATTTATATCCAATTTTTATCACCTGTTTCTCCTCTCCCCCTCCACACTGACCCAGTGAGGCCCAACAAAGTTCATATATTTTGAATTAACGATGAAAAACACGTCCTGCGCATCCACCTCCCGTGCTGGCATTTACTGGTGCTCAGGAGCTGTTTGTAATCTTGTATTCTAACCACTATCAATTATCATAAAAAGGTTGAAGTCTTCACCTGCTGTTTGATAAATAATGCATGAGAGAGCTTAACAACAGGCAAGAAATAGCACTGCCAGATCTTTAACACTTAATAGCCAACCAGCCCTGGGCCCCAGGGACCTGAACAAAAAGCCCGTGCTCCAGGGGCAGAGCCTGGGCAAAGAAAGGTCCTTTACAAGTGCCTTTTACAGAGTTCCACAGATCAAAACCCTTGGTTTGCCTGAGATGTTGTTAATAACATAAACGGAATAGCAGGAAGCTGTTTGAACTGGTATCATATGACATTCCAAGGGGGAAAAGTAATACCTCAATAACCTGAGAGCCTCTGTGAGAACACTGATTAAACAAGGAGGTATTCCCCCATCTTAATGATTCTAGGAATTCTTCTTATGAAAATTCCACTGCTACCAAGCTTTTGTATTTAATTTTTTGTCCTTTTTTTTTTTTTCATCCTCTTTTATTTTTTTACTAGACAGCATCATCCTTCAGGCCCACCTCAAGCTGCACTACCAAAGAAAAGCAGCATATCCTTCCCTTTCAGCTCCTCTCAGCCAGAAATCCCTAAAAAAACAGGGCCCCCTATGGGAAAGGTGGGAGGAATGAACAGCCAGGGTGACAACTCACCTTCAGGAGAAATGGTTTCTCACTGCTGAGATTAATTAAGAGCCTGGAGGGGCTTCAGCAGGAGCATTGATGCTGAACAAAAGCATGAAACAAACCCCATATGGTCACTTGACAAATTTAACACCTTAAAACATTATGAGTTGATACTGAGGGGATTTGAAAGGGTTCTAATAACCCAGGGCAGCCCCTCAGCATCTCATGGCAGGTGGAGGTGAAGCAGGAAATGCCTCCCAAAAGCCTGGAGGGATGAGCTCAGCCTGTGGATCCCCAGCAAAGAATGCACAGCTTAGAGGGAAATGCACATCCTGGTATGCCCAGGCTGGAAAAATCCAGCGGAACACAGCTGAAACCTCAAGATTTTTTTTTTTTTTTTGACCAGAGCTTTGCTTTTACAAAAGGTGTGGGAGAAATGAACTGCAATCTTTCATGGCCAAGGGAAGGGGAGGACAAGGGAAGGGAAGGAATGGTTCCAAGGACATTCCCCTTGGAGAGATGGATGCTGACAGCCCATTGGGGGCGTGGGGTCCCACAGAGAAATAGGTTTAATGTTCAATATTATCTTGTTCAAATTGGCTCAATGTCCAATATTCTAAAAAGATCATATATATATATATATATACACACACACACACCAGGCTTAATCTATATTCTAAAAATGTCAAGCTTAAAAAATAAACACGAGAAAATTCCTTTAGTAAATAGATAACAACAAATGGGCTTTCACTTACCTGATTTAGAAAGCCAAAAAAACCCCAAACCTTTTCTTTGCCACAGAAAGCCAAGGGGGAGAACATGAGTGTGTAGAAAATGACACCATAAACATCAACCATTTGGTGATCCTCTTTCCTTCCTTCACTGGGAAACTTTTTACTATCTGGTGAGATATAGTTTACAAAAAAAAATCTAAACCTAAAAGACAGACAATTCAAGTTTTGCCTCAAATTGGTTCCTAAAGGATCTGGAAGAAGGGATATGCCTCTTGTTCTGATACAACAACCACATCATGCAGTGGTTTGGGCTGGAAAGGACCCCCCTCTTGTTCCACCCCCTTCCATGGACACCTTCCACAATCCCAGGTTGCTCCAAGCCCCATCCAACCTGGCCTTGGACACTTCCATGGCTGGGGAGCCTCCCAGGAGACCCAGACAAAGCCAGAAGGGAATTCCCCAGGGATCTCTGATCTGTGGGGCAAGCAGAGCTAATTCTGGAAAGGGAAATAGATAAAAAGTGACCTTTGACAGATAGAAAGATCAGCTCACAGGCCACAAAACTCAGTAAGGAATTAGGACATTCAACAGTTAATTGCAGTGAGGGACCACCATTCTCAAAAGAGGGACTCAGTAAGATTTTTGTTGGTACAAGGAATGAGACACAAAGGTGTTATCAGAGGGAGCAACAACAAATCACAGATGATTAATGCTGGAAGAGACCTCTGGGACCATTGAGTTCAACTGTTAACTCAGCACTGCCAAGGCCACCACTGCCCCATGTCCCCAGGTGCCACATCCATGCGCCTGTGACATTCCTCCAGGGTTGGGTGGATTTGTCACCACCCTGGGCAGCTGTGCCAGGGCTGGGCAACCCTTTCAGGAAGGAATTTTCCCAATATCCAACCTCAACACAGGCACAGACTGAGGCCATTTCCCCTCGTCCTGTCCCCCCAGCTGGCTGCCTCCTCATGTCAGGGAGTTGTGGAGAACCAGAAGGGCCACCCTGAGCTTTCTTCTCATCATCAGACTTGAGGATTATCCACCAAAAACCCCAGAGAGGGGAAGAATCAGCCCATGGGCCCCATCTCAGGCTAGCACTGCATCCTCTCTCTCAGCCCTTTGTATGCTGGGAGGAACTATAGGAAAGAATTGGATGCATCAAACAGAGGGTGTGGAGCTGCATGTGAGGGGAAACAGGATCAGTAACCAAAAAAAAAAAAAAAAAAGAAAAGAAAAGAAAAGAAAAGAGACAGAAACTCTCAAAACACACAGCCACACTTGAAAAGTGAGGTGGTTCTCTCTGCTGCTGCTTTCCTCTGGGACGGCCTTTCTAAAAACTATTAATTCCTTGCATGGAAGATAATTTGTCACAGAACTGCTCTTTTAAACTTCACCCTGTTGTGAAAGTGACAAAATAATAGGCCCAACATGAATGCTCAGCAGTGCATTTCAGAAGCAACATGTGCCAGGCTTTTCATTGGGTTCATAAACCATCCTGAGAAATAAAATTTTATGCCTGGTAGAAGAAACGCATAATTATTCTTCTGAACAGAACTGAGATATATTTGGGCAAAAACATAAATGGAATGGTTTGGGTTGGAAAAGAACTCAGTGAAGATGTACTTCCATGGGCAGGGACACCTTCCACTGTCCCAGGTGGCTCCAAGCTCCAAAGTCCAGCCTGGCCTTGGGCACTGCCAGGGATCCAGGGGCAGCCCCAGCTGCTCTGGGCACCCTGTGCCAGGGCCTGCCCACCCTGCCAGGGAACAATTCCTAATTCCCAATATCCCATCCAGCCCTGCCCTCTGGCACTGGGAGCCATTCCCTGTGTCCTGTCCCTCCATCCCTTGTACAGAGTCTCTCTCCATGTTTCCTGTAGTCCCTTCAGGCCCTGCAAGGCCACAATTTGGTCACCCCAAAGCTTCTCCTGTCCAGGTGAGCAGCCCCAGCTGTGCCAGCCTTTCCTCCCAGCAGAGCTGCTCCATCCTCTGCCCATGCTGGTGCCTCCCCTGGGCTCTCTGCAGCAGCTCCAGGTCCCTCCTGTGCTGGGCCCAGGGCTGGGGCAGCTCTGCAGGTGGGGTCTCACCTGAGCCCAGGGGCACAGGGGCAGAATCCCCCCCTGCCCTGCTGCCCACGCTGGGGCTCAGCCCAGGGCATGGGGGGTTCTGGCTCCCAGCTCTCACCCCCAGCACCCCCAGGGCTGCTCCAGCTGCTCATCCCCAGCCTGGATCCATCCCAGGTGTAGCATCAGCACCTGGCCTGGTTAAACCCTCTGAGATTCTTGCCCCTCCAACAACTCCCCCAAACACCTCAAAAGAAAAAATAGGTTTGTCAGAAGGAGAAAAGGATCCCTAGGATTGGAGTAATGGTATAACTTTGAGATAGCCAGGAGGTCCAGACTTAATGATTTATTTTAATCAGGATCTATGTTACTAAACAATTGTGTCAATAGGATAAAAATGTGGAAAGGCAGAGTAATGATGAAAAATGATGCTTGAATAAAGGAGGAAAAATCTCTCAGAGCCACGGAGCAGAACATTTGGCTTGATTAGCATGACTTTGAAAATCTGAAAGGATACAAGGAGCTTTCACATGAGACTCTGTAACAAAATAAACCAACAAATGAAATTTATGTTTGAGCTAAGCAGGGCTTTGAAATCCATCATTTATTGAATCATTCAGTGTTCCAAGCACTCTG
Source organism: Camarhynchus parvulus (assembly GCF_901933205.1). Lineage (NCBI taxonomy): Eukaryota > Metazoa > Chordata > Aves > Passeriformes > Thraupidae > Camarhynchus > Camarhynchus parvulus. The sequence continues at coordinate 4,576,056 of NC_044576.1, forward strand.
CTGTTCAAAACAAGCAATAACTTAAGTGTGATCCTTATTAGTGATTCAAAGTTGGAATAAAGAGAAAAATTCTGATGTTTTGGAGCAAGCTGCTTAGAAACGCAGGGAATATGAAGGAGAAACATATGATCCATGAATTACTAAGCAGTTATCCACCATTTTAAGATCAAAATAAAATTAGTGCAATTAAAGGAAGCTGGGACATGACCATTATAAAGCCATTTTCCCCCCATGTTTTCTGCTTCCCCTCCCTCTTTTTGGGGGGAAAGGTTTGAAGGGTTATGAAAACATTGAGGACAGCTCATTATTCACCTGGTGCAGATCCATGCTCCCAGTGCCACATCCAGACACACCTTGAAGAATGGGAAATGCAAAGCCATTCCTGCTCAGCCAGGTGTGAAAAGGGACTGGGGTTATATCATCACCTTGAATGGAAATTTAGGTGAGGTTTCCTTGGAAGGAAGTAATTTTTCAAAAGCATGCCTGGCTTACAGAAAGCATCTCAGAGAAGTAATGGGAATTTTGTCCTGGGGGACAGACTTCCCAAGATTTTCAGGTGCCTCCTGAAGAGACACAGAATTCCAGGATGGGTCAAAGCTGAAAGGAGCTCAATGGGCACCTGGTGGCACCTCCCTGCTCTAGCAGGGCCATCCCAGAGCACAGGGCACAGCAATGTGTGCAGATGGATCTGGACTATGCCCAGGCAGGAGACCCCACAGCCTCTCTGGGCATGGACCAGGCTCTGCTCTGCCCAGCAATGGCACCACAGGAACAGACAGCAACTGATGCCCAGGAAGTTCCACCTGGACAATTTTTTTCCCAACTGGCAATATGCTTTGCTTTAGTTCCATTTAAACAGAAACAGCTACCTGCAAACCGTTTCAAAATCAGGGAGACACAAGGCAGACTAGGCTGGGAAGTCAGAGAGAAAACGTGTTGGAGTCATGGCTCTAAGCAGAGGGAGATTTATTTTGTTGTGCATTTCAATCTAAACAAATTAGCAAATCAGGCAAAACCTAGGGAAGATGCTTTCCCAGTAAGGATTTATTAGTGGTTTTCTTTGATTATGGATGTGTAATTGGGCAGCAGAGCAGGACTGCAGCAGCACACGAAGGAAACACCAACAGGACATCTGTCCCACTCAAGATTTGCTCCCCTGATTTGGATGAGCCAACTGCAAAGCCCAGCAACAGCATAACTGCATTTCTTTAAGAAACATGCTACAGACTCCAAAATTAAGTTTTCTCTTTCCAGCTCTTGATCAAGGACTATCAGAACAAAGCTCATGGGTCACTTTCAAGAATTTGGGGGTTTTTTTCTCCCCTCAACTACAACACCACATTTGATAACACCAGAAACAATACACACAAATATTTTAGAGATGTTTAAATCGCAGAATGGTTTGGGCTGGAAGGCACCTCAAAGACCCTCTCTTTTGCACCCCACTGCCATGGGCAGGGACACCATCCACCAAGCCCTACTACACAGTTACACCTGGCAGCAGGGAGGGGCCCTGTGCCTGGACAGCACCCTGTACATCCGGCTCACTGGGTACTGCAAAGGGATTTGTGTGCAAACCTTCCACAGCCCTTGGGCACTGTGAGCTCTCATCTTCAGTGCAGTTTTGTCCATTTTAATCAAACACTTCATTTCCCAACAAGGTAAGGTAGGGAATTCTTTTGCCACAGGAGAGACTGAAGGAGACCAGTTTGGGGGCCCATCACGCTGCTGAACATCTCTCCTGGTGTTAACTGGACTTGGAAAAGAACTGACATGGCTCCAACCATTCAGGGGGGATATTGGAATGAAAATCCTTCCTGTCAGGGTGAGCAGGCCCCGCCACAGGGTGCTCAGAGCAGCTGGGGCTGCCCCTGGATCCCTGCAGTGCCCAAGGCCAGGCTGGACAGGACTTGGAGCAGCCTGGGACAGTGGAAGGTGTCCCTGCCCATGGCAGGGGTGGCACTGGATGGGCTTTAAGGTCCCTTCCAACCCAAACCAGTCTGGGATTCCTATACAGGACTCAGCTGAACAAAGGTGAATTTTGAGAGCTGAGTTGGCTCAGCAGAGCCCCAGCAGGTCCAAAAAGCTGATTCCAGACTGAGCAGCTCCAGCACCCAAGAACCAGTAGAGCTGGGAATTTTGGAAAGGGAGCACCTGCCCAGAGAGCTCACCAGAGCTGAGGGCAGAAGGACAAATGGATTCTGAGCTGCAGGGCAGGAACTCCATCACTTGACAAAGAACTCCCATAAAATCCCACTCCTCAGAAAGGAGAAGATCCATGTTCTCTGACATCAGTGTCACACTTTTGCTGGTGGCACGAAAGGAAAGCTGAGCTCTCAGGACTGGGACAGCTCCATGGGACAACATAGCCAGGCTGACCTTCCCTGGGAGCTGGTTGGAGCAGCCTGCCCCAAATTTACCATGAATTAAATTGAATTTACCCTGCTCTGGGTTCTGTTTTACACTCCAAAACTAAAGAGACACCAAAACACTTGGAAAGCACATTGCAGTTCTGGACACCAATCCCCAGCCATCACCTCCCACTCCCTGAAGCAAACTGATTTTAAAAAGCCTCAAAATGGATCAAATCCTCTGATTCTTGCACTGCTTTACTGGGACTGTGACAATCAATCAGGAGAAGACAATCAAAGAACATTGCTACTGAAACAACATTTGCTGTTGCAAAACTGTATGGAATAAATACTTTGGGGAAATATGCAGTTCTTCATTGGCAAAGGTAAATAGACACCCTGGGAATATGAATGGATCACGTACCATAATTTGAATAATTTATTCTGACTACTCAAACTGTCATAGATGAGCTGTTCAGAAAAAAATCCAGTCACTCTGAGGAGAATTTCCAGTAAAAAAAGGAAATCCCAAACACATTTTGTAAAGGCCTCGGCATTACAGAGCAGAATCATGATCCACAACGATTACTCCCACCTCAAAATGGAGTTCAATTCCTGTTTTTTGCCATTGAAACATCACTTCTCTCTCTCATCCCTGAGGGTAATTCAAGGACCTCTGTTCCACCTCTACCAAGAACACCAACACCAGCTTAGGATATTTGTCCAGACAGCTGACAGCATGAAAATAAATAATTAGTTCCAACTCTATCCCTGTTTCCTGTCCTTAAGAATTAATCAGTTTCTTAAAGGACAACTTTTCTCTATTACTTTGACCCTAAATTATCTCCTGCTTTTCTGAATTTTTAATTTTTTTTTTAAATACATAATTAAAAAAATAACTGAAAATAGAGAATTGCAAAGATCTGTAACAACAGCTCTGCTTAAGTCCCAACCACTGCTGATGTGCTGATAAATAGAAGTAGAATAATAAACTGATCCATTTTATAGCTTCCTCAGTCTTTACACATTTGTCCTACACGAAAAACATGAGAATTTAAATCCATGGCATAAAACCAGCATTAGACACCAAATTGATTCATTACTTCCCAATGAAATCCTTAATACCCAAATCTGGAGAACGCACCATTTCGGAACAGAAATGAACAAACAGGATGGAATGAAACAAAAATAATTTCCATAAATTTCATCCTCTTTTCCCATCTCATGAATTTATAAACTAAATCAAATTGTCAGGAAAGAAGTGATATTTCCTGGGGAACATTTTGATTGAAGCAACCTGCAGGCAGAGTTGAGAATCAACACCTATGAGCCAACTGCTGAAATGAAAAATGGGGAAAAAACATAAATACAAGCTAGAAAAAAATTAAAAATATTCCATATTCCATCTCACTGAAGTAATTTATTAGCTGAGTAAATTATGGAGGAAATTGTGGACAGTTCTTAGACCAGAGCATTTAGAAAAATAAACCAAGTCAGCTACACTTGGGTGTCTCTTGATTCTCTGGCCCTGTCACAGCTTTCCCACCCCCAGCCAGGGAGGCAGCAGCAGGAAGTCCTTTTGCAGAAGTTTTCCTGGAATGTTCACTGTTGCCAGGGGATTTCTATGGCCCAATTTAACCCCTTTTTCCAAGTCTAATAATCAGCACACTCCTGAACAGCCCAGGAATGCTTTGAAGAACCCAGAAGCAGAGTCAGAACTTCTCTCAGTGTTCAGCCACGTGGGGCACAGGAATCAATACAAATCCACTCCTCCTGTTAGAATTTGTCCAGAACATTCCATAAGGGTAACAACTTCTGACAGAAGTTCCTCAATTTGGCAGCTATTGGATCTAACGGATCACCTCTCTTCCCATATGAAAACACAAATTTGGAATAAACTCCACAGAGCGAGGCCTAATTTGAGCAGATGTTATTACATGTGCCTGGGCCTGATCCAGCTCAGATCTGTACTGCTGGCTAATCTAATGTCTTAGACCTGGGATTAATGACCACAGAACAGCATCAGCACCCAGAGAATCAGCAAAACACTGCTGAGACTCATCGCCAAAATCTCATCATCCACCTTGACTGCACCCTCAGCTGGAATGGCCAGACTGAGCCTAGAGACTCAGCCTAAAAATGGCCAGACTGGGCCTACAGATTCAGCCTAAAAATGGCCAGACTGGGCCAAGACTCTCAGCCTAAAAATGGCCAGACTGGGCCTAGAGATTCAGCCTAAAAATGGCCAGACTGAGCCGAGACACTCAGCCTAAAAATGGCCAGACTGGGCCTACAGATTCAGCCTAAAAATGGCCAGACTGAGCCTAGACACTCAGCCTAAAAATGGCCAGACTGGGCCTAGACACTCAGCCTAAAAATGGCCAGACTGAGCCTAGACACTCAGCCTAAAAATGGCCAGACTGAGCCGAGACACTCAGCCTAAAAATGGCCAGACTGGGCCTACAGATTCAGCCTAAAAATGGCCAGACTGAGCCGAGACACTCAGACTAAAAATGGCCAGACTGGGCCGAGACACTCAGCCTAAAAATGGCCAGACTGAGCCGAGACACTCAGCCTAAAAATGGCCAGACTGGGCCTAGACACTCAGCCTAAAAATGGCCAGACTGAGCCGAGACACTCAGACTAAAAATGGCCAGACTGGGCCTAGAGACTCAGCCTAAAAATGGCCAGACTGGGCCGAGACACTCAGCCTAAAAATGGCCAGACTGGGCCAAGACTCTCAGCTTAAAAATGGCCAGATTTAATTCCAAGCTTTATTTATTTGCTGCAATACCTTAACTTAGATCTGCACGCCACATCTCCATTGCCGGACAAACCAGATTCCAGGTTGGTGAAGATAAATTTGAAAAGGATGGTCAAAAACTGGTCAAAAATATTCATAAACACATTAGGGAGCTGTAAGATTGTCTAAAGATGTGGGAAAAATCTAAGTGCGGCCAGGGAGGCATAAAGACAATGGCATGAGCTAGATTAAACATCAACTGAAGCACTTTCTCCCTGGAAACATTTCACAGGAATGATAACAACATGTAAACTAATAACTTGAATTTTTTTCCATTATAGAAACACTACGAAAAATAGTGCACCAAGTAAAAGCAAAATGCAAAGAGTCCTCAAAGTGCCTTTATGGGTAAAATAAGAAAAATCAAGATAAAATCACCATTTGGTGCCTTTCCACATCTACACATACACTGCAAACTTGGGAAATGCTCTTCTCAGAATCCCTTGAAATGGTAAAACTAAGATGACTTTCCTTCATAAAGCTGATTTTTGAATGATAGGAAGCAATAGGTGAAAGTATTTTTGTTTAAAATTAAAGAGTGAGATGCTCGTGAAGGCAATACAAGAATATAATGGAATCATTTAGGCTGGAAAAGCCCACCAAGGCTGAAGCACATTCAAGTCATTAATTCATCCTTTTTCTTGAAACAGGAGGGAAAAGTAGGAAATGAAATCCAGCCACAGCTCTTAAAGAATGCATTTCTTGATAGACCTGTGCTCAGCCACAGAAACCTTCCAAGCTGATTTTAATAAATAACTTCTCCTGGGATAACAGGACTCTTCCTTCTTTATGGCTAATTAGTTCAATTCCAGCCCTGGTGGCCACTGAACATTTAATTGAGTAATGAATATTCAGAGGCATCACTCCCAGTCCTCATCAACACACCTAAGCCCATCTCTGGAGGGTGACTACAGATTTTGTGCCTCTGGGGACATTTTTTTTTAATCCCTGTGGATTGTCCCTGAAAACCAAATTAAACCAGTTTGGACCAGCATGGAAAACATCAAGGTAATCACATCCATTCTTCCAGTATTACAATATAATAAAACTGAAAATAAATTGGTGCAAGAGAATTAGGGGGAAGAAACCCCACAGCTTTGTTTCCTGCATTTTTGTGCCCTATTTCCCATGGGTGCCTCCCCACAAGGGGTTATGGAAGGGGATTTGCAGCAGGATCACAAATCCTCTGCCTCCCCTGAAGTCAGGCTGAAGAAAGGTTGCTGCTGAGAGAGCAGGAAGATGAAAAGGTGGAAAAATAACACTTGACCCACCTATAGCCATGAAAGCTGCACTTTCCATGTGTCAGACATCTCCAAGGAACATGCAAGAGAGCAGAAGGTTTTGGGATTTGCTCCCATTATTCATTAGAGCACTCAGAACATCATAAGGGAAGCAGGGAGAAAAACATCCACCAAAATAAAACCAAATCCCACCAGCATTGACTGATTTTTCTAGGGTGGGAAAGAGCACAAAGCATTCCTAACTGTGGAATTGTTTTGTTCTGGATAGAGCACCAAGATGCCAGTTCTTATTTGTCCTCTCATTACGGGAATTCACTTTGGTCTGCTTGTTTCCTCTACCCCAACTTCTGCTTTCTCTTCCAAATCCAAATTTAATCTCTAAATCTTTAAATCTTGCCTTGTAGTTCCTTTCCCAAGAGTATACTTTCCATTAAAAAACCTGCCCAAATCTTCAAATCCCTTGAGAATTTCAGGCTGCTCATGTGAAGGGCTGCTCCACATGGAGGTCTCCAAAAACTTGGGGTACACTGGCAAAGAGAAAGTCTGACTTAGGAATAAGACTCATTCAGACTTTAAAACAAGTTAAAACCAAGTCTCAAATCCAGTAATTAAATAAAAAGAAATCCATGGGCGAAAATAACTCTCTGCCTATAAAAATCATCCAGAAAAACGCAGTTTTGCTGTTAATATGATCTGAAATACTATCATCCAATTCAGTTCAACACAGAGAAAATCATAACATAATTCATTTATTCCTTAAGAAAGGTCAAGTTCACCCCTTCCAGGCTTGCTCACATGAGCACAATTATAATGTCATTTACTATGGTACCTAAATTACTTGATATAAAGAGATATCCATCCCATGGCAGGAAACTGTCAAATCTTAACATCTCTGCTGAACTCAAGAAGATCTTTAAAGGTCAGGCATGATACCTGTGTGCCTGCCTGTGAAAACAAGCAAGAGTTATTTGGGAAAAGGTTTTTATTCTGTGAGATTTGCTGGTCTCTGACTTCCTGAGAATTAGGAATGAGCTCAATGTGCCATGGCACAATGGGACTAAATATCTATTCCTAAAGAGCAGGATTTTCTGTTTATTGCCAGAACACAATGGCCACCTGCACTGATGGAATAAAATGTCCCAGCCACTGTTTTGAGATCTCCATCCTTAGAGAAGCCGTTCCAACCTCAACAACAGACCCTTAGAAGTAACAGTGCCATGGAAGAAATAAAATAACAGTAAGATTTCACACTTTAAGGGAGTCTAGAGACTTGTTTGTATGGGCACAAACAAAATTAGGTGGATTTTTATTCCTGCATCTCTTGGAGATGCCAATATAAAGTTTGGTCACCGTAAATGCAGAACACCATGCATTCCTTATTAAGTTTTGTATCTCAGACTGAGTTGGGTTGGAAGATGCCTCAAAGCTCATCTCATTCCAACTCCCTTGCTGTGAGCAGGGACACCTCCCACTAGATCAGGTGGCTCCAAGCCCTGACAAGCCTGGCCTTGGACACTTGCAGGGATGGGGAATCCACAACATCAACCTCTCTTTCTAAAGGTTTTCACAAAGTTTTTTTGATGGCAAAGTTGGTTTGGATTTATTTATAAACCCTTGCTGTTAGCGCAGATTTATTTCTAATGAGTAGGGAGGATGAAAGGCTACGAGAGACGAGCTATGGCAGCCAAACCACTTCAGCTGAGGGGGTCATTCCACCAAAACCGAGCAGGCCACAACTGGAACACATCAGGATTCAACAGCAGCTTGCCAAGAACCAATACATCCAATTCAAACAGCACACCCATCTTCAGAGCCCTCCTTTGGACTCTCCTGACTGCAGGGAAACCACCCCAGGAGGAGGGAAAAGAGCCTGGTTTTAGCCACCCCAGTACCAGAGCTTTTTCAGCACATAGGTGTATTAAAAATTGGTTTATTGAGGAGTTTTACCCATAAATGCATTTATCCATCTGACTTTGAGCAATTCCAACAAGGAAAGCCTCCCAGAAAAACAGCAGAGAAGTTCCACCAGCATCACCTGGCTTTATTCACCATCTCATGCACTCATATCTGATAAACCACAGCCACACGCAGCAGAAAACCAGACCCAGCTTGCAAGGTTAAAAAAACAAACAAACAAACAAACAAAAAACCTAAACACACAGAACACAAGCAGGAAAGAGTAGTTAACTTACTCTCAGGAGTAACAGCTGATTGTAGCAGGGTAAAGCACTCCATCCCATCAAAGTACACTACACAACTGCAATGCTCAGACCACAGATTAACAATCTGAGAACTTTCTGATTTGTTAGGAGAATTAAAATACTGAAAAAAGAGACATTCATTTTCTTTTGAAATGTCCATGACTACAATCAAGTTCTTCCATTTCAGAGGTGTCCACCAACTCATGTTCCTAAACTTAGAGGGAGCCAACAAACAACTTTCCAAAAGCCAGGTGGGAAACCCAGACCATGTTGTTAACACTCCTTTCATGCTGCAGAGTAAAACTTCAGCTTTACCCAAACAAAACCAAATACTGACCAGAACTTTGTCCTCTGGCACTGTTCCACTGACTTCAGAAAAATTAAGAAGGTCTATTTGCCACAAGGGCCTGAAAGAGTGGTTATAAATAATTTGTGATAAATAACTGTGGGGCACTCACCGTTGCGACTCTCCTCGTCAATGGGAACTATTGTGGCTGGAGGACCTGTTCTGGCCAACTTGCAATCTATAAAGATGGAAAAAAAAGAGTTATTTCTCATTCCAAAATAGGATCTCTGGGGTTTTGTTGTTGGGTTTTTTTTCAAGTCAGCATATTTGGCATGCTGAAGGTGAGTATTCCCTTAAATGTGATGCAGGTATGAGCTACAACTGATTGTAAAGTTACACTCACAAAGGTGCAAAACAGAGCTGTTTGCTTATCCCTTACTCAGAGAAGCTTTGTAAAGCAAGGGAGAATGTGATGACAAAAGATCTCAGGTATGATCCATACGTAAAACACTTGAACTGCAAAAATATTATAATGGTTTTTCCTCTTCCTTTGCATGTCATGAACACACACTCCTCAAATCATAGAATCACGGAATGGTTTGGGTTGGAAGGGCCTCAAAACCCATCCAGTGCTACCCCTGCCATGGCAGGGACACCTCCCACTGTCCCAGGCTGCTCCAAGCCCCCAGTCCAGCCTGGCCTTGGGCACTGCCAGGGATGCAGGGGCAGCCCCAGCTGCTCTGGGCACCCTGTGCCAGGGCCTGCCCACCCTCCCAGGGAAGGATTGTTGTCACATTCCACCATGATCCAGTTGGATGGCTACACTAATGAACCTGTTTGTGTTTTGCTCTAGAGATCCCATCAGGAATCTCAATGTGAGTCAGGACACAGGGAATACGATGGAAATTTAATCCAAAGAAATAACAAAGGAATGATTAAAAGGTATAAATCATAATTAAAGCTTCACAACAGAAACAAACATAATTTGTATTTAACTGCAACAAAAAGGATCTACTTAGTGAATGGAATTTTAATAACTCTAAGGAGAACACAAATGAAAAGCAGACGAGCAATGTTCAGGAAGTCATATTGTGCCATCTTACCCTCATATTGCCAGTCTGGAGTCAAAAGTTTAGAGTCATCAATGGAGGCAGAGCAGAATAACGAAAGAAAATAAGTAAGAGTTTGTTGGTTTACTCAAAAGAGAGGTTCAGAGATATCAAGCAGTACATGCAGAGCTAGCAAACACATAAGTGTAGCCTTAAAATACATAAAAGCATGATCACCACATGTGATGACTGTTTTAGGACCAATCAGGTTTTCTACATTAAACAGCAGAAAACCACTATCCCCTTTAAAGCATATGGAAATAAAAGTTCATTAGGAAGAGCTTTTAATTTTCCAAGGGTATCACTGACTCAGTGAGAAAAGAGACAACCATTCTCCTTCCCAATTCATCACTCAGGACTATGTGAGATTGCCCATGATTTTATAGACTTTATGAGGCTCCTCTGAAGCACAGTTAATCCAAACTATATTTGTGTGAAATTATACCTTCTAATCAAGCTCTGGGCTCAAAATAGGAAAGGTATTACTGGTTTGGTTTGGTTTTTTGAGGTGTATTTTTTACACACAAATCCCAACAGAAAATCATCTGTAAATTAAACAGAAGAACAACCGGAGGTAAATTCTGTTTCTCGTCTTATGGTAAAAATTACACATTTGTGGACTTCAAAGGACCCAAACTAGAGCTCGTTACAGCCTCTAATTACCCCAGCACAGACAAGACCTACAAAGGGAGGTGAGAGCAGTGAAGCTCAGATCTCCATTTAGGTGAAGCCCCTAGAGGACATCTCTACAACACTGGGTTTTCCTCCAGCAGCAGCAGCTTCGTGTTGCCCCTGAGAAAAGGCCTCCAAGACCACCAAGCCCAACCTGTGACCAAATACCTCCATGCCCACTTCACCACTTCAAAGCATAAATAAAATCACTAATGCCTGAACTCTCCCCCTCCCTACTCCTTTCATTCTTATATGCTCTACTTTGATACATAACAATTGAAAATTTTCAGTTTGTTTGGTTTTTAAGAATTAAATTAACTATTATATTAAAGCTTTTTTTGTTTTGCAGGCATTAACAGAGCAAATAAATCGCCTGGAAAACCACATCTTTCATACCACTGTAGTTTCCTACGAGCACACTGTGTGGGAAGATAAGAAATGTTTGCATTACCTGTATGAAATATGGCTTTTTATTTTTTTTTTCCCTGCTCTCATTTTTTTCACTGGGTACAATAAACCTTCCAGGGCCATAATAAAACCAACTTTAACTTTTTTCTAGAGATGTATGTTTTCATTTTCTAGAGGTTCAGGATTTGGGGAACTGAAGGACCCTTCAACAAACTCTTAATTAGGGCAAAGAAGCTCAACAATAAAAACTTTTACTGCAACTTTGTTTTCAGGAATAGCCCTACTATACCCCGTACAACAGCAACTGTAAAAATAAAAATAAAAACCAAACTAAACATCAAAATAATAATCCAAAGCAGGGACAATTTTTAAGTCTAAAAATTGCATATATCTTAATAGAAGAATAATCAACATTAAAAAAAAAAAGTCCATGGAGCTTTTCCCCATCTTCTCTGTTTCCATGATGTTTTCTCCCTGCTGGGTGTACCAATGAAAGTGTCATCTAAATCAGGCCAACTTCTAGTTTATATTCAATTAAAAAAAATCAAAATTACAAGGTAAATCACATGTTTACATTAACAACTTTTCTTAAAGCTGGTTTTCTATCAAAGACGCCTGAATTTCCCGAATGAAAAACTAAACATTGTACAGTGCACTTAAAAGGAATGTCCACCATTCCATTGTGGATCTTGGGAGTCTCACAGAAAAGGCAGGGCTGGCCACTGAAATTCAGCAATTTGCGGAGGATTTATCACAAGTGTGAGCAGGTGAAGCAAGAAAATTTATCACGAGATAAATTTCAGTGAAAAGAAGAGATAAGAGCAAGAGCCAGAAGTATGGGAGGGAAAACAACCAACCAAACAAGCAGGATGGGAGTAGGAAACTTCTAGATCAACCCATGTCACCAATAACAGATTTGTGAAGAAGTTTTATTGCATAGATAAAAATTTACAAATTATTTCACATCATTTCACCATGCCAGCACTACCCAAACTTCCTTTTTCAGTCATTGCCACCTCACCCTTCCCTTCTGCAGGAACAAACCTAACAAAGCCACAGACTCAGTTCCACATCCATCACCACACCCTGAACAGATAAATCTAAAACTGCAGTGTGACACAAATTTCCAATTCAGAGACAATAATTTTAATGAAAAACCTTGAAGACAACTGGTATGTTGTAAATATATTGGGGTCCTTTTTTTCCCCTCACAAAATATAATCAATGGGGTGCAAAAACCTAAGCTCAAGCACTGTCTGTAGAACCAGGCACCAGCCAGAGATGGTGGGAATTCCTGGGGACATGAAAATACATCTTTGGACAGAGCCAGGTGCAGAGAAAAGTTATTGCCATCATCAGGAGGATGGAGAGCCTGTCTTATAAAGATGACTGAAGCTGGAATTTATTTAATCAAGGAAAATAGAAATTCTCTGGAAATACACTTGGGTAAATTAGCAAGGAGTAAAAACGAAGTTCCTTAAGCTAAAGAGTAACAGCAATGAGCAGCGTCCCTTAGGAAATTGTCCTCAGTGCTGCTACATGAAAGAGGCTCTGTTTTTAGGAGAATCCCAGAATGTTTGGGATGGAAGGGACCTTAAAACCACCCTGTGCCACCCCTGCCATGGGCAGGGACACGTCCCCTGTCCCAGGCTGCTCCAAGCCCCACAGTCCAGCCTGGCCTTGGGCACTGCCAGGGATGCAGGGGCAGCCCCAGCTGCTCTGGGCACCCTGTGCCAGGGCCTGCCCACCCTGCCAGGGAACAATTCCTAATTCCCAATATCCCATCCAGCCCTGCCCTCTGGCAGTGGGAGCCATTCCCTGTGTCCTGTCCCTCCATCCCTTGTCCCCAGTCCCTCTCCAGCTCTCCTGGAGCCCCTTTAGGCCCTGGCAGGGGCTCTGAGCTCTCCCTGGAGCCTTCTCCTCTCCAGGTGAGCACCCCCAGCTCTCCCAGCCTGGCTCCAGAACAGAGGGGCTCCAGCCCTTGGAGCACCTCCAAGGCCTCCTCAGTACTCACTCTACTTCTCTCAATTTTTTTCTCCAGTATTTTGCTGAAATGATCCTCAACAGAAATTATTTCAGCACTAAGACTGCTTTATTCAACCCAAAAAAAAAACCCCACAGAATAACTGCAGCCCCAAAGGTGACTTAGGAAGGAAAAATTTCCACAAGACTTTAAATCCAAAGAGCAGAAAGGTGCCCCGTGTCAGTGTATGGGCCTTGGTAGAACTCTTTTAGCCATTATTTTACCTCTTCCAATTTTACACTGCAGTTTATTACCAGAATGTATTACCAGAACATGCCTCTGTTCCAATTTTCTCAACAAAAAAACAAGTTGTCCTTGAAATTCCTGGACATATAATGGAGTAGTTTTTGAAGTCAAATCATGATAAATCAAATACACTTTAAAAAGGAAAAGCATTCCATAAATGAGCTTCCCTCCCTACAGTTTTCATGATGCATTTTATGTTAAGGCAGCAATGCTGGTAAATGGGATCCTGAGGCAGCAGTGCCCCTGCCCCAAACTCCTTACAGGAAAGGCAAATGGAACTTACTAAATAAAACAACAAGCTCTGAAGGCTTTCCTAAGACCTTGCAGCAAATAATTTCTGTTCCTGTTGTTAACTTCACTGTTTTTCCAAGCAGTTCCTCTGCTTTACCCTTCTTTAATCAAGAGAAGGGGATAAACAAAGGGCCTCTCTCCTTGGGAGCAAAGTGAGAACCTCTTTAGCAAACTCTCCATGTAACAGTGTCAAGGCTCAGCTCTATTTGGTTTCTGCTGGCTAATTTTCATTATTTTAATTTCTAATTATTTTTAATGAGATGGCTCAGAGGAAACCCTCAATCACTGTCCTAGGTGAGACACTCAGCAAGGTCAAACAGCCTCAGTACTAACACAACAACTTGAATAATCAGGTATTTTCCCAGCAGACACCTCCTGGATCATCTTCCTTTCACCTTTGAAACCCTTTCAAATCCCCTTCCCATCCAGCATTTCCATTCCTTGGAGGACTTCTCTCTGTTTTACAGCTAAAAACACAAAAAATCATCTATAGAAATTAAAACAGTGGTTAATGAACCAGCTAATAACAAACTCCCAGTGTGGGGAACCAACAGGCAATGCCCAGAGCTCTGCAGACACCCAAGAGGAGAGAATCTCCAGTGGCAGGTGGAAAAAGCTGGATGGTCTTGGAGGCTCCTTCCACCCCAGACCACTCTGTGACTCCATGGTCACACAAGCTGGGGTTTGCCTGACAGCCAAATGTCCCCTCCTGCCAGCCCTGCCCCACAAACTATGGGGGTCTGCAGTTTCCAGCAGCTCCCGTTCTCCTCCTGAGCTCTCCTCCTCATTCCCGCCATCCCAAGGGCCATCTGCACCCTCACAGCCCCTCTGCCACCTCCAAAGGCACCAGCTCCTCCAGAAAGGGCTTTCACAGGGTTTTCCACACTGGTCTCCTGCTCCCAGTCACTGGAGGGACTCTCAGACTCTCAGGATGGTTTGGGCTGGAAAGAACCTTTGGGATCCCCCAGTTCCAACCCCTGCCTTGGGCAGGGACACCTTCCTCTTTGAACAACAGGTTGAGGAGTAGCTGGAGACACCTGAACTCCTACACCACTCTCTGTGTGTGGAGCTTGCCAGGCTCCAGCAGATTTTGCAAATCTCTCCTCAGAAACTTGTGAGAATCCCCACACTCACATTTCTGAGAGGCCCCATGCTCACCCTCACAGGGACAGCTGAACCTCAAACACAGAGATTGACAATGCAGGCATCAAGGTAGAGGAGTCACAGCCATCCAAAATTGCATTTACACTCCCCCTACCAAACACAATCACTTGGTAACCCCAAATAACCACTCATATTTCCTGTATCTCTAAATTACAGCTCAGCAAAACATTTGAATGAGGTGGGAGCAGTGTCAGGAAAGGGTTATTCTGGTCTTTGTGTTGTATGGCTTCAAAGTTTAAGAAAAACAGCTTGGCCCACAAAGTCCTAAAAATTTAAGTGACTTCAAGCACAAAAAGTCTCCCACAAGACTCGAGAGGGGATTTGTATTTGCATCAACAGAGCACAGCTGTGAGAAGAAAGTTCTTAACCTAGTCCTACCCCTCCAAAGACAAAGGAGTTTCACCTTGACACAAAAAATAAGTGAGGAGCTCTTCAGGGAGAACAGCACAATCATCACCTGGAAAACACACAAACAGCCAGCCTGAACCTTCCTGGGACACAATTCTGGGAAGTAACTGCAACCTCCTCCTGAGCACTCCTGAAATAAAACTGGGAAAAAAAATTCACTTCCTTATGCTAATCACCAACTCTTCTTCCAGCTGCTGCAGAAACACTCAATCATTACTCTGAGTTATTTCATTATTTGTCTTATATTCAAGTTTGCTTTTATTTAGTCAGATAAATGGTTCCATTTGTTTTTATTTAAACAGTCACAGGGAGTGCAATGGGCAATTTCAAACCCCTGACTCAGTTCCTAGCAGATACTCAGCCCAATTGAAAAGATTTTCCATTTAATAAAGTTCTCCCCACTAACAGCCGAAGGAGTTTATTTTATTTGTTAGCAGAAAAAAAGTTCAATTTTTATTTTTAACTGAAATGAGGATCAGCCTCGAAACCTTGTCAGTAATTCTGGAAGGCTTCTCAGCATCAATCCCTTACTTCCTAGGACTGACCTCCAAGACAGGAAAGAACAACGTATTAACTCTTATATTTGTCTTTTCGTTAATATTTCCAAATTCTTCCTGACTCTATGAAAGTGTGCAGCATCCAGAACATCTTGGAGCAAGTTTAATTTGAGCAAGTCATGGCTTGTTCACGTGGTACCATCCCATCACAGTGCAGGAAGAAGCAGCATCCAACCATTCCCAAATGACCTTCTATTCCCTCCATGGCTCCAATAAACCACTTTATCATCCCCAAAAACTGCAGCAAACAAGAATTTATGGTGAGTTCGGGGCTCTGATCGCTTCAGTGACTGCATGCTGTCAATAAGACAAATGGCAAAATGGAAAATTCTTCAAAGAGCCACTAAAGCCACTTTCTTTGATATGCATGTGAAAGAAAACACCTTGGATAGGCACAACATCCAATACAGAGAAAATTTCTGTGGGAAGGAGGCAATGACAACTTTGATACTACAAAAAGCCTGACCCAGCAAGCAAGTCCAAATTATCTCCCATAAAGTGGATTTGTTATGTTGTTTCTTTCTCTCTGTGTTTATAAGCATTTTAATTTAGCTCCAGAAAATTAAACAGAGCCAACTCCCAATATTCACCAGTTTTAGTTTCATGGACACCCTTTTCTTCAACCATGACTCTTTCCATTGTGGAAAGGGGAAGAATAGAGCTTATGAAAGAGAGTTTGGAGAGTCAGAGATGAAGAGAGGCTGGGAGAGCTGGGGCTGTTCAGCCTGGAGAAGGGAAGGGTGTGTGGAGACCTCACAGCTCCTTTCAGGACCTGAAGGGACACAGGGCAGCTGGAGAGGGACCCTGCAACAGCAACTGGAGGGACAGGACACAGGGAATGGGTTCAGACTGGCACAGGGGAAATTTGGATGGATATCAGAAAGGAACTCTTCCCTGGCAGGGTGGGCAGGCCCTGGCACAGGGTGCCCAGAGCAGCTGGGGCTGCCCCTGGATCCCTGGCAGTGCCCAAGGCCAGGCTGGACTTTGGGGCTTGGCGCCACCTGGGACCAAGTGTCCCTGCCATGGCAGGGGTTGGAATTTTGGATCTTTAATGTCCCTTCCAACCCAGATATTCTCCAGTTTTCAAGTACTTAAAGGCTTTTCTCCCCATTTCCTCTACATGGTTAAGCCCATCAAACACTTAGAGGTGTCTTGGAGATACCGAGTGAGAAACACCAAATCCCAACCTCAAGCCTGAGTCACCAATATTATTGTGGCCATTTTAAATGAGGAATTAAATTATTAATGAGGAAACAGACACTTGATTTCTGCCTGACCACCAGCTGGAAATTAAGAGTTTGTGTGGATGGCACCCACAAGATCCAGGATGGAGCAAGCCCAGAACTAAAGGCAAGTGATTCACTAAAACGCTGCCAGCACAACGAGTGCCATGAGGGCAGTTGTGCCCCTGAGGTGGCTGGTGATGGGACAAGCTGCTGAGAGAGCACAATTCAAAAAATCTCCATCCTTCACAACCCCAGCCTGGGGTCTTTGATGGGTTGAAACCCCCAGCAAAGCTCCTGGGAGCTGGCGAAGCCTGGGAAAACAAGAGCAGCTTTTCCAACCTGGAGAGGCCAGGAGTGAAATCCTTGCAGGCTGATTTAAAGCACCTCACATTTCTCTCTGCCTGAACAGGTATTTCTGTTCCCAGCTGCACTTGATTCTCCAAAATACCCCAGCTGCTCCTGAAGGAAGCAGCGCTTTGTCCTCACCTCCACTTCCATTCAGCAGGGAACACTCAGGGGGGAAAAACACAGCCATGAAAGAGTCTCTAAAACTCCATTTACACACTGAGGGTCCTCATAAACAGCCACATAGAGCCATACATTTAAAGTGAGTAACCAAGCAACCCCAGAGCAGGGGCAAATGCCCCGCCTCGTTTCCTGTGTGGCCATTCAGCTCCACAGCTGGGCAGTTTCAGAGGAGCTTGGCATAACCTTTTACATTAGCTGGCTTGTGCTGCCATGGCTCTGCATTGAGAATGGCATAAGAAGGGCTTTCACGCGCTATTTGCAGCTCTTCCTGAGAGAAATCCCTAATTGCAGAGTCTGGGAAGGCGCCCCAGCAAACCTGAGCTTGATTCAGACCCATTTGAGATCCTGCTTAAACCACCCAGAGTTTGTGTGCTTTGATCAGAGTTAAGCCCTGCTCTCAAATTTGGAGCTCAGGCATTCCAAAGCACGAGGGAGAGGTGAATTTGGGGTTGGGTTGGGTTTGAACTGGACAAAAAGTGAGGCTGGGTGACAATCCAGTGCAAAAAAAAAAAGGGACAAAAAGCAAATAAAGACCATTATGAAAAGCTCCTGTTCCATTTCAGGACACACAACCTGATCAGCTAATTTATCTCATGTCTTTATTCTGCCATTCTTTTTTTTTTCTTTATTTTATTTACAGATACAGTATCTCTAAAGGGTTTGAGACCTGCAAATTGCCCTGCCAGCGCTGTGCTTTGCTATTTTATTTTTACAGCTTGAGATGAATGCAGAGCCATCCCTCTTTCAGACATTGTGCTTTTCGATTGAAATAACTCCCCATTTTACAAGCAGTTTTGGAGTTGACAGGAGTCTTTAAAAATCATACTTGTGCCTGAAAACACTGTAAAGCACATAAAAACATGATACTATGCCAAGCAGCAGCTAAAATTACCATTACCAAAAGTCATTTTTAAGACCATTAAAAAGCACTGGATGAGTCGAGAGAAGCTGCAATATCTTCAGAAGTGCTTTCAAAAGTTGATTAAACCTGCTTTTAACCATTCCTACGCCCCCAGCATTCAAATTTCATCTTATTTTTAATATTTGTTGAGATTGCATTTTCCCTATTATGCCTGTAATGCATTTAAGACAGAGCTCTCATAGAGGAGGATGAAAAATTTCTAATATTGGAACTTCAACTCATTCTTGGTACTATAAGCAACTTTTAAAGTAAATTTTGCCTGCTGTAGTACCAGTAGTAAAAGCAACTTGGGAAAAGCAGTTGGAGATACTCCTAACATTTCATATTGTTGGAATTTCTTTAAAATCAAATAAATTGGCATTTATTAACTGAAACATGAGGTGAGCCAATAACATTCATCCTTGCCATGTTCCTAAAGGGTCAATTTGTCAGTTTTGCATCTTAGGTTAAATATTGAGATTGAAAATCATATTTAATAAGCAGGCTTCTCATCTTGTCAGGAAGAATTTCTCCTATTTCAGTCCAGATTTTTATATGTCTAAAACAGGCACAAAAACCCCCTCAGTTTGTATTCTGCAGAACTGATGGCAATGAGCTGAGAGAAAAAAGTATTAAAAGTAATTTTTAAACTAATTTCAGGGGAAAAAAAAAACCTCCACAGAATTTTGATATGTACACAAGAATATGATTCTCTGTAAAAACAGATGTCAAATTTTAGAATATTTCAATGCCACATGAACCATTGAATGTATTTTTACCATTAAATGTATCAATACTGTTGAATGTATTTTTGGGGCTGTGATTTCAGTGGCTTCCTTCAAAAAGCAGCACTTTATAAACTGGGGTAAGAAAGTATTACATAGACATGAAACCTCCAACTTTGGGGTTTTAAAATTCTAAACCCCACCCCTCAACCTAAAAAATCAGCAGCATCCACATGCTATTTTAAAAAATGAATCAAATTGTCTGGTAGAACAATTTTGCTCCACTGAAGTCACCTGTAAATACTCCAATAATTCCAGAACCTTCCCCTTGGTGCCAGTCTCCAGCAGGCAACCCAGGAAAACGGGTGCTAATTAAGCTGCCACTCCTAGGATTGTTTGTGTTCCAGAGAATTAACCACCTATTTGGGGAGATTTACATATTGTGCCTAGAAATAGCTCTCTCCTGACATCTCTAATGAAGGCAATGTTGATCAACATCTTCCTGTAATTTAATCAGGACCTCAAGCAGCAGTGGCAGAAGGTGAGGACGTGGCTTTGCCATCCCAAGACATCTCCTTGTCTTAACAGACACTCAATTCCCTCAGCTCCTCAAACTCTCCCTTAGACACTGCTAAGAACACCCAGACAAACAGATTGCCACAAGTGCATCTTAATTAAAACAATGCAATTTTTTTCCATTTTCCCCCAAAAATACAACCCTGTTCTGGAGGAACGCATCCTACAGTCATGGCATTGCCCTGAATTATCCACCTGAAAGCAGGGAATTCTAGAATTCCTTCATCCTATCCCTGCAGGGACAACCATCTGCACCACTGAGAACTCACCTGGATGTTGAAAGGCTGGACCTTGGTCCTGTGCCTTAACTAAACAACGATTTAATTCCCACTGAACACTGCCATGAGCTGAGACAGGGAGCTGTGCTTTGGAAAGGCTTATAGATTTTAAGTATCCAAAATTAGCAGCCAAAAAAAGCCCCAACAGGGCCAAAAATTTTGGTTTTAAGCCCATTTCCAGGCAAACAGTGACAGAATCCAGGAAATGGCAAGGAATGAACTTCCTACTTGCACTGTGTGAGGCTTTATAAAATTACCTCACTTTGCACAGAGGATGCTGACACAAAGTCAGGGATGGAACAGCTGCCCAACAAGGACATGGAAAGTGCTGCCTTCCCAGGGTGTGAGCGAAAAACAGGCTCCAAAGTCACAGGCACAAAGTCCTTTCTCCCCCTCAAAAAAAGAGAATACATCTAAGTCGTGAGTCCCAGCCATTGGCACGTCCCCCATCCAGGAATAACATGGAATAAGGAGATTGCCCAAGAAGTGTCACCCTTGGAAGTGTCTCTTAATGAATTATGGTCCAGTGGGTTCAATAATTGAAGCCTGAGCTGGTTTCTGACCATCCTAGAGCCAGTCTGTGTTCAAACAGCCTGAGTTAATTAGGAAAGCAATGAGGACTGCAGTGCTGGAGAGCTACAGAGAGTTATTTGTGCCTCTCCTGGTGAGCTGCGCACTTTGGAGATCTAATTTGTTGAGTAAAAACCAAGGTTATCCTGGTTTAATAATTAAAATTGTTCCCAGTCCACAATGTGCTACAGGAGGTGTGCTTTGGCTTCCTGTCCCCACAGTTTATCATTCACATTTTCAGGTAAATTCACAAAATATCTCCAAATTTGAAAAGAAAAAAAAAAAAAACCAAAAAAACAAAAAAAAAAAAAAAAGAAAAAAATAACAAGAACAACAACAACAAAAAAAAAAAAAAAAAAAACAAACCAAAAAAACCACCCAAAAAAACCCCCCAAAAAACCCCAAACCAACCCAAACCAGTAAAGAGCAGGAGGAGAAAGGGGGAATGCAAAATCAGTGCTTTCTTCAAATTTAATGCTAGAAAAACCTTTTGGTGAAAAGCACGAAGGCAGAATTTAAACCTTTTTGTTTCTCTTAAGTATGTGTTTAAGAAGCAAACCATATCCTGAGATGGAAGGACGGATCTCTGGCATCTTCTCTTACTCCTGCCACAATCTCCTTATCGTCATCTTTGGAAAGTTTGGGCCCTATTAATCCAAAACTGTCTCAAAATTGCAAAATGGTGAGAGCCTTTGAACCAATTTAGGATTTGTTTTAATGAATGGAAGGTTTACAGATATTTCGTCTGTAAAGCAACTCCGTGAGGGAGGAATTATGGGATGGGACAAAGGACTGGTGGACTCAGCACCTGTCAGCTCACAGGGCTCCCAGGCATCCACCTGGAGAGGATTCCCAAAAAATGATGTTAGAATCAGAGAGGAATTGTGGAATTATGGAATCCCAGAATGGTTTGGGTTGGAAGGGACCTTAAAACCCATCCAGGGCAGGGACGCTTTCACCATCCCAGGCTGCTCCAAATCCCAAAGTCCAGCCTGGCCTTGGGCACTGCCAGGGATGCAGGGGCAGCCCCAGCTGCTCTGGGCACCCTGTGCCAGGGCCTGCCCACCCTGCCAGGGAACAATTCCTAATTCCCAATATCCCATCCAGCCCTGCCCTCTGGCACTGGGAAGCCATTCCCCCTTGTCCTATCACAGCTGCTGCTGTGTGGACTCTCCAGCCTCCAAACACCAAAAGGCTCCTTCCAGAAACTTGAGTCAGGATGATTTTTTTTTTGTGGCTTATTTTTTCTTTAATAACATGGTGAAAATAAAATGTAAGCATGGTTCACCTGCTGTCTGAAACCTTTATCATCAACCAACTGATAAATTGCAAGGAGAAAGCTGCTGGGTTTCTGCTACATTGGAAAAGACATTTCATATCCCTTGCAATATTGACTCCAGAGCCTGGAAATATTTACTTCTCCATTTTTACCTCCTTAGAAAACACCTTCAAAAATAAACACCTTACAGGACAACCTGATTACCATCAAAATCTCTCTGTCTGGCTGCACCCTCAGGAGAGTTGAAGGCATGGAAAAAATATCATTCCCTAAAAGGCAGCAGCAGAGTCCCCATCCCTGGAGGTGTCCCAGGAAGGGCTGGATGTGGCACTCAATGCTCTGGGCTGGCACAAGGTGGGGATTGGGCACAGGTTGGATTCCCTTTTCTTGGAGGGCTTTTCCAACCTCAATGACTCTATGAAATGGTAAAAAAAAAAAAATCATAAATTCTGCTCCTGGTGCTGGAAAGAAGCTGAACTTGCATTTTGTGTTTGTTTCCCTATGTACATTAATTTTAGTTTAATTTACACATGTAAATAAGCATAAAATGCAACTCAGCTCCTTGTTGCAAAGATAATCAATTAAAAAAAAATAATAATAATAAATAAGGAGGATATTTGCTGGCAGAAATTACGACTGATCATCTCTCCTTGTAAGGATACAACTCTGCTCAGTGTTTTGGCTCCCATGGAAAATGGGAAGTGCCAAAGGAATCTCAGTCTCTGCCTATCAGTGCTCCTTCCAAAGACCTGAGGACACATAAAACCCTTCTCTCCAAGCAGCACCTGCTTGGAGAAAGGACAGGAAAGGACAGGATTAGGAGCTGTCCTTCCTAGGTCAGCCCAATCCAGGTGCACATCCAGAGAAGTTTTCCATCAGCAAGGATGGGCAGCAAAAAAAAAAAAAAAAGTGTTTTTTCTTAGTTGTACAAATTATAATTCATAAAAAACACATGAGTAATTTGGGCCCACAGGCTACACAGAGGCCACCAGCAGGAGGACAAAGCTGGACTCAGTTTAATTTCTAATAGCTGGAAATAAAAGGATTCAGGGCAGCTTTCCTGTAAGGTTTTCCCCTCAGAGATAGCACAGGAAATAATCCTGCAGATGAGACAGCAATTGCATGGGTATTTCTGTAGGATTTAAAGTCTTCTAAGCGTTCAGTAATGCCCAGATTCTTCCCCTCCTAATTCCCTTCAGTTTTTGAAGCCCTATTTTTTGATTTGATCTCACCTACAGCCACTGATAAAGAGGCAGCACACCTGACATGGGGCTTCTCAGCCTCTGCTCCAGCTCCAGGCTGGCTGAAATGGAGAGCTTGATTAATTTTGTATTAGCCAGCTGCACAATAACTCCCAAGCCATTGATTACAAGGGAAGAACAAGCAGATAATGCATTTTCTTTGCAGACCTCCAGTATTTAATTATACAAAGGTTCTATGCACAGGGTTGGTGAGAGAACAACTGAGCACAGCTCTGGGAGCTCTTTATTATTTTCTGTATGTGATTGTTCATGTTCTTTAAGTTTAAAATTCAGTGTTGTTTTTGGCTGGGGGCAAAATTCCGGTTCATGGTGGGTTTAGTTCTGGATAAAGAAGAGACCAGTGGTTTATCTGAAGCCACTCAGAGTTTGCCTTTCCCTGGCAGTTTGTTTGTAACTATTTTAATTAGCAGACAAGAATGAGGTCAGTGATTATGTGGAAGGAGTTTAGATACTGAGCAGTTCAATGATATTTAAAATACTCTGGTACCATCAGGCTTCTTGCACGAGCAGAGCCTCTCCTCACCTGTTAATCACCATCTCCTGAGCAGAATAAAAACACCAAGCCTTGGAAACCAAAGTGCTCAGCCCCTGGAGCTGGAAAAGCACCGCCTGTGCCACTCTCCCCACTGATTTTCTTATCTAAACAGATCAAATTGGAGATATGAGGAGCAGTTGACTGGAGCAGACGAGGCTGGGTCATCCTGATTAGCTCCATTTGATTACACTTCTTAATTGCTCACGTGCCTGAGATCATTAAATGACAACAGAGGGGGAAGATTCCCTGAATATTCCAGATGTGATGTTGGGAATTAGGAATTGTTCCCTGGCAGGGTGGGCAGGCCCTGGCACAGGGTGCCCAGAGCAGCTGGGGCTGCCCCTGCATCCCTGGCAGTGCCCAAGGCCAGGCTGGATGTAGCCCATCCTCTAAGTTACAGTTTCACCCTTTTCTTGTTTTTTTTTTTCCCTTTCCTCCTGTAAATAATACAAAAAACTCACTTGCACATCATTTGTATTTGAACATCCCATATATCTTATATTTTCTAACATATGCAACTGTAGGAAGTTTTCAGAGCCTTGAATTTATTTCCACAGCGGCCATCAATCACTCAGAGACGTTATTTTGCTGGCTTTGTTGATAGAGATTTTGTTTATAGTTCCCCCTTCACTGAAACACCATATTCTAAAAGATCTTATTCTTAGGATAAACTCACAAAGTACCTTTGTCCTGGTAGGAAATCTATCCCAATTAAGTGGGGCAGCAGTGAATCCTGTGGAGCACAGCACTGCAGAGTAAGAGGCTTTTGTTTGATAGATGGATTAGGAGCATTAACTTGGAATTCTCTGTATATTTTCTATGAATACAGCAACAATAAAAAAATTCAAAATAAATTTTAAAAACACCCCAAAGCATTGAAGAACCTGTTTTCTTTGTGTTTCTGTAACAGCAGAGTAACTGCTCAGAATCATAGAATAATTTGAGTGAAAAGGGACTTGTTAAGAGCTATTTTTAGTTCCATCCCATGCCATGGGCAGGGACACCTCCCACTGTCCCAGGCTGCTCCAGCCTGGCCTTGGGCACTGCCAGGGATGCAGGGGCAGCCCCAGCTGCTCTGGGCACCCTGTGCCAGGGCCTGCCCACCCTGCCAGGGAACAATTCCTAATTCCCAATATCCCATCCAGCCCTGCCCTCATCCAGTTTAAAGCCTTTCCCCCTTGTCCTGTCACTCTACATCCTCATGGAAAGTCCCTCTCCACAAAATGCCTCATTTCTTTTATACTTTAGCACAAAACCCTTCAAATTGTCAGAAAGTCACAAAGAACACTGCTCAGATTTGTGCAATTAGTTTTGCAATAAAAAATAGTAAAGGAACACTTGGAAGGCTAAAAAAAACCCCAAAACACTGAAGAAGGAGCACAGCTGAAGTTTTTGACTTGTGGATGTGAAACTTCACCTTCTACATAAAACAGCAGCACACTAAGCTTCATAATAGTTCAGGTGGCAAGATCCCAGCCATTTTATCAAACAAAAAGTCTGAGGAGTCAAGAAATTTTTGCCAAGAGTCAAATCCCTTGACAGCAGTAAAATAAAACAATAGTAAAATCCACTGGTTTTTATGTTAGAAGATGGGAAAATAGAATTCAAACACCAGAAACTTTCATCCAGCACCATTATGTGGAATAAAAAAAACTACCCCACTGTGGGTTTTTTTTTCCCGGTAAGTTTTTTCAAAATTTCCTATGATTTTGCAGTAATCAATTTTTGTGCTGTGTTATTTAGAATTGAATCAAAAGCCTGGCCACTTCTCAAGAAACACAATTAGGCTGCACTGGCCAACTGGTCATAGAGAAAAGTGACACCAGGTAACACCAGAAACCTTGGTTTAAGTTAAGACCAGCCAGGAGATGAAATTAAATATTTAAATGAGGGAGTCCCAAGATATTTAACACTGTGTTTCCACTCTAGGATCAAATAATTCCCAATTCAAACAATTCTGCTTAGAAATAAATTGTGAAATTATCCCATGGTAGACTTGCCCAGCAGGTCAATCAAAAGGGACAAATAAATCAAATATCTCATGTTACATCAATATTGCTGGCAAAATCAGCAGCTTATAAATCAGAGACTAAAATGAAGAGATTCTGGTACAGAACCAAAAAATTCCTGACATGGCAGGGGCTGCCCAGGCAGCTTTGCAGTGCCCATTCCTGCAGGTGTCCCAGGAAGGGCTGGAGGTGGCACTCAGTGCTCTGGGCTGGGGACAAGGTGGGGATCAGTCCCAGGTTTAGAGGTCCTTTCCAGCCTAAATAATTCTGGGATTCTGTGGTCTCCTGCTCTGAACATTTAAAGATACCCAAGAGGTTGCAATTCCTTGAACTTAAACCCCATTAAAATGTTTCTGAAATGAGAACTGATCATGGAGCACCACATAATTCACAAAAAGGAACTGAAACAATATTGAAGACAAACACAAACACCACAACCCTCTTCCTGTGCAAATCTGCTTTCCGGGATAATTCAGACTAGAATTAAACCTTCAATCTAATTGAAAACCACATTTTCTCTCCTTGCTTCCTTCCCCACCTCCTTGGCCCTTCCCACTGCAGTCCTGTTAAACAATGTGCAGCAGGATAATTTGGCATTATTTAAACATTTGATTTCTGCTTACATATATCAGCTGTTCATCTCCCTGCCAATTTAAAACTTCGCCATGCCTCAATACACTGTCTAATAAATACTGCAAAGCACAGAGGTTTGGTTTTTTTGTTCTTACTATTTTTTCCCAACCTAACCCAAAAGTTGTCTTTTCAGCACGTTAAAAAAACAGGGGGAAAATAAAGAAAAAGGAAAATTGTCTTCCAATAGAGATTCTGCAGAAGAGATGGAAGTGTTTGGATGGGAGTGATCACACCCGGGCATTCAAAAAAGCTCATGGAAACTCTGTGATTTTACATGGAATGCCCATGGTGAGGAAATATCTGGGGATTTGAACCAAAAACCCTAAAATACCCCCCAAAAACCCCAAACCAAACTATCTCCCCCACACATTTTCCACAGCAGTCCAGACTTTCAAGAGGCTCTGGAAAACCCATACCCCTACTTAAAGCCTTCTGGAGGAAAAGCCCATAATCACTATCCACAAGGAAGTTTCTGGGCACTGGAAGTGATTCAGAACACACAAACCCTTACCCTGAGGGATACAACCCCGAGTCTCTTCTTATTATGTGAAAATCAAATCCTACAAAAACAAGTTTTGATCAAGCTGAAGTTCCTGTGCCTTGTTTTAAACAGCTACTTCTCATAAAAAAAAAAAAAAAAACCAAGATTAAACCACAGCAAAAAGGTTTCTGTAATTTCTATCACACTTTATCTGTCCACATGTGACAGTCTTGCATAAGGATTCAGAAAATAATTCTTAGTGGCAGAGACAAGGAGAAATGAGAAGAAGGTTTGGAAAGTGACATGACAGGGGCAGCAGGTAACGAAAGGATTCTTGACCTTCCATGTCACCAAGACACAGGAATTCTGTGTTTCCAAACTGTTGCTACAGATACAATATTGCCAAAAAAACCTAAAATTGAACAGGCAACATAAATTACTGGTGGAGTATGAGATGGAAGACATGACACTGAGGCAGATTTTATTTAAATCCTGCCGGTTGTAGTGTCTTGCTTAGTTCTTTGAAAGTCAAACTAATTAAATTATTGCCCTTCAAATAGAATTTCAAAGATTTCCTTCCAAAAGTAAAATAGGCCATGTCAGGGCTTCCTAGTAAAGAAACAGATTCCATTTATATGAGCTGCCTTAGTACTAAAACCTAGTGGCCTGACTAAGCTGCAAATGTGTTTCTGCTGAAGAGAAAACCAGAAAGGAAAGGTCCTGGCCTTCCAAATCTTCAGGAACAGACACAAAATGTCTTCATGAGTGAAGAATAAACCACAAAGTTCATGACTGAGGAGCTACAGTGGCTCTGCTCACACACATGGCTAGAAACCAACATATGAGTGCACAGACACAGTGGTTGATGGTTTTTTTAGGAGTTCAGCCCTAAAAACATCACTGGAGTTCAAGCTGCAAGTCCCAAAGTGTGAACAACTCTTCTGGAGGGGACACAAAGTGTTCCAGGGCACTTCTAGGGGGGTTTCTGCTTTTCCTGCATCAGGAGTTCCCTTCCCAGGTGGGAGCAGCACCTTGAGGAACCCAGTCCTAGGAAAAGAACCAGCTCCAAGAAAAGAACCAGCTCAGTTCTCACACCCTTCTGTCACCAAGGGACGGCTCAGGACAGTTAAAGGAATCAAAGAGCATCGATGTTTGATAGTCTGAAATCCAAAAAATCCAACACATGGGCAAGAGAAACACAAGATCCCAGGGTGGGTGAGGTTGCAGGAGCTCAGTGGGCACCTGGTGGCACCTCCCAGCTCCCTCAGCCTTTCCTGGGCACCCAGATGCTCCAGGCCCTTGCTCCACTCGGTAGCAGAAAAAACCTTGGGAGTCCAGAGCCTGGAAGAGGCTCATTCCCAGCCAGATCCCACAGTCTGCTGGTTCCAAGGCTGTTGGGATCTGGGATTTCCTCCTTCTCCAGGAGCAGTTTCCTGGCTCATCCCTCCCAGCACAGCCACAGGGAGATCCCAGAATACTCAGTCCCTTTTACCAGGGCGAAAATCTGTACATTAACTGAGATGAGCCTTGTTTCAGTGTCCCCGTTTTGTGAATAACTCTCTTCTCACTGCAGGGAAATTCATCTTCTGTCGCTTCAAACTGCTGCTGGTGGCACTCAAAGACGCTTTGAAGAACTAAACCCTTCAGAGGAACTTAATGGCTCCACTACAACTCCCCAACATCAAGGAGAGCTCTTTTCCCTGTAGGAACAACTGTACAGCTCCCAACCAAAAGCACCAAGTGCCCATAAAACACACAAATGACTCCTGTTCCCAGGAGCAGACACGTTCCCTCAGGCAAGAACCTGGTGGCATTTCTCTCCTCTCCTCTCCCTGCATCTGTACAGTGCAGGGCTCAGGGAATGATCAATGAGCTCCAGGTACTTAAATATGCATTTTCCCCCAGTTAATTTCCTGCCCAACTGTAATAGATCAAGATCTGAAACTATTTTCTTTCTAAAATAGCCTCTTCAGGTGATTTGTAAGGCCCCTCAGTGATTCAATTTTTGTAGCAGAAGATTGTTAGACTGAATAAAGACACGAACTAATAGAGGGGGCCTTGAAAAATAGGTGAAGAGGTTTGGGCCTGAACAGGTGGCAAAAGTGAACAGTTGTGTTTTTCACAGAAAAAAAAACTTACTAAAAAGTCACCCCCACTCAGGGAAGTGGCAAAAACCATTTAAATTGGGTTTTTTTGTAACTTTCTGATAAAAAATACCCATCTGCTGAACGCTTAGGAAAGGAAATCCATAGTTGGATGAGCAAATCTTCTGATTAGCCTCAGTTTTATTTTGTGAAATTTTGTTTCAGAATGAAACAAAACCACTGAGCCAGCAGTGAGATCCATACCCCACAGTGCAGGTGTCCATGGCTCATCTCTTGTTCCACAGTCAAGCAGAAAGGAAGGAAAAGGAAGGAAATGAGTCTGAAACCAAAAGATTGGAAGAACTACAGTGATAAGTCCAAATAGAGTTGAAAAAACCAACATTAAATAATCAAGAGAGCATTCCTTCTTAGCCATATATGCCAAGAGAAATACATCCAACATCCTGTTTGCATCTCCTCTGGGATAAACAAGTATTATTCCTCAAGTGAGTCAGAAGGGATGATCTCATGGAACAGCTCCAGGAGATTTCTGGAATGGAGGCTCTTGTAGAAATCCTCATCCCCAGCATTATGGTTGGACTTGCTGCTCTTCAAGGTCTTTTCCAACCAAAATGATCCTGCAGTTCCACTGGCTCCACACCAAACACAGGCAGGACTTGAATATTGACATTTTAGGGTGTGACAGGTCTCTGGGTGAGGGGAATGTGGGGGACAGGTGACACCAACCCCCTCAAACACAACCCAAATTTACAAGATAACAAAAGCCCCACGATGGGCTCATCTCTGAGCAGATGAATTCAAGTTTTTTGTTACTGTTCTTCTTCTAAAGCTATAAATCTTCAGGAGAAATATAAGGACCTTCAAGTGTTCTTTTCACTCGTGTATAAAAAAAAAAGTGCAAAACCACTTTAGGTTAAAAGCAGCCCCCCAAAAATCTTCCAAAACCCTTCAAAGATTCCATGGTATGAAACATATCCCCACAAGTCACAGCCCCATTCCACTACTTCTGAAAACACCAAGAACAGATCCATTGCAAATTTTGTGGGTGGAGCTCCACATTTACTTCTGGTTTTTAAAAGGGACCAGAATGATTTTTGCTTTCTATTCATCTTTTAAGAGTAAAGCTCACATTTGTATTTTCATGAATGGTACGGACTCAACATAATTAAATATGTTAATTGGCAAATAATTGCTGCTGGATTGGTTTGGTCTGGCATAAAAGTGCAGAAAGTTTTGAATTCAGCAGCCTTCTTTGCTGGCCAAAAATTGCTGCTAAATTTTTTTCTTTGAGCCATAGACATTGGATTAGAGAGGGAAAAAAAAGGAGAAATTTGATCCTGTGTTTCCACCTTCCTCCTCCCTGATTCCTTTAGCCTCAGAGTTTGCCTCTGAATTCAATAAAGCAGCACTGGAAAAATAAAAGAGATTTCAGCTGACCTAATTTCACATATTGCACAGCTACAAGTGACATTTCTACTTTTACTTAAGTTAAAATATTATGGAAAAACAAATCCAACCTTTGCAGTATTTCTCCTGTTTGGAAGAGAGGAATTGTAAAACCAGACCTCTTCCTTTCAGAAAACCAAACCAAAAATACTCACAATATTCCCCATCCACACTCAAGCCTAACATTTATTCTGGTGCACCACAGGATTGAACAAAAGGATTACAGCATGAAAGAATTGAAATTAAACACTGAATGGGCTCATCAACAGTAAATTAGGACGGATGGCATGGCTCTGTAACAAAAGTCTTGGGGTTTTTTAATAATTAGGGGGGTGGGTTTGAATACAAAGGGATTACAGTAGGTACTTGAATTTCACCAGGAACAGATGGGATCCTGGGGAAACTTCCTACTGAAGTCTAGGAATAAAGCAGCCTGCCCAAGGCACTCCTGGATGACTTGGGGATATCATTAATTGCTGTGGCTGGGGAGGATTTGGTGACATGGGAGGTCAAGTACAACGTGTGAAACAGAGAAATTAGGAGCTCATGAAGCAAAATGCAGCAAGAGGGGCAAGAAACTGAGTCAACATCCACAGCTCCCGCCAGGAAAATGGAGGATTGGCATGCTGGCTGCAAAGAAATAGCCCATAATTTCTGCCAGAGCGGATTTTTTGTTTCTTTATATTTATTATTCTGCTGCTAAGAGAACTACACTGGTTGGGAATGGCAACTGCCAGAAGAACACATCTTTTCTACGCTACATTTCAGGTTACAAATTCTGCTCCTGCACATCAGAACTCCTCCAGGCCCAGCCCTAAACAGAGTTTTCCATTTAGCTGTAAGAACCATATTTCCAAGTAATTATGCCTGTAAGCATTGCCTCATTAGCTGGGCGCCATTTGCTGAGTCACCAGTCCCCCACCTTGGCTTAAATCCATTTCCAGCTCATTTTTCCTCTATTACACCCCTGTGAAATGTATCCAAAGTGCTTTTAGCTACATTTACCCTTTCCTGAACACAGTATGGGGGAGGAAATCAGTTCAGTTTGTACCAGGGTGCTGCATATTCCTCAAGAAGCAGCATTTCTCAACTGTCCCCCTGAAAAAGCAGCAAGAATTTTGGCTACAGCCAGCAAATTTATACTCATTGTAACAAAGCTGTCCTGTTCAGGACATGTAAGAGACCATTACCAAGGATAAAATCAAGCATGGTTTCTGTGAAAAATAAATTGGCACAAGCCAGGCTAAAAAAATCCACCAAAAATTATATTCAGACCTCTTTGAAGTAGGGGAGTTGCTGTATTTACTGAGTCACAGGACACTGCCAACAAAAGAGCGGTGGCCCTTCCCTTCCTCTAAATCACCTGGAAGAAAAAGGATTCTCAACAATCTTGGGATAAGGACACAGAGGTGAGAATTTGTCATATGAGTATAAAGGAAATGGAAACCTGAGGGATCCCTTTTTCCCCTCCAGGAGATCAAATTGTTCCTGTCCTGTCTGGGCCGCCTGTGTTTTGCACACTTCATCACTCAAGACCAAAAATCCCTATTTTATTCTCCTCAAAGATGCATTTTTGGAGATATGTGATGCTACCAGCATGAGCACAAATAAAAATACCACTGAAAAGTGCTGGAAGTGCTGCCTTTTTTTTTTTCCTCAGCCTGCCCTGAGGGCTCTCCACAGCCCCATGATCCTGCTTTGCTTCCCACCATTATTCCCACTGCTCTCCCATGTCCTCCTGTGCTGCTGGACATGCCAGAGGCCACCGTGCCTCCCTCTCCTCCACCCAAACCAGCATTTTCCTCCTCAAACCACCACCAAGGTCAACCTTTACCAGCCTGAGGGCCCCACTCCTCCACTGCAATAAATGAGTAAAACCCAGTTAATTGTAGCCCAGCACAGAGCAAATGTGTGAAATATGAGCAGCTTGTCCACTTCAGTGTCAGGAGTGACAGTGATTATGACAGGGTGTAAAAATGGAGAAAATTAAATTAGTTTTCTTGTACATTATGGGGAGGGTTGGGCTGGGGGATGGAAGGGAATAAAAGGACATTTGGAGAGCAATTAGTAGAACAAGAAACAGAGACTTTCAACTGGATAGCAAAAAACAAAGCATAATTCAAGCAGGACTGAAGACTTCCCATGGAAGCAAAATTACTTTACTTCCTAACTGATAAAATCGAGGTTTTTAAACCAAAACCCAGATGCCAAAGTCATAAATTTGTACAATTACAGCTCTACCCTCATGGAGTGCCATAGATAATGAGCAACTTCATTACAGACATTCTGAAGCCACACTCAGTTTTCACTTATCCCACTCATTATTCCCAGGAGTATTCAGGAACAACTCTGACAGAATTTGCCCTTCAATACTGTTAAATTGTTCAAAAGAATAAACCCTAATCAGTTATCCAGGCCTGTAATTTTTAATTACCAGAGATCACTGGCAGGACACATTTCTGCTGTCTTTTAATTAAATTCAACCAAGATGCTCTGAGGAGGAACACAAGCTACTGGTGCCATGTTTCAGGGTTCCTGAAGAATTGTTTCTCACTGTGGATTTTTTTCCCAAGTTTTTGGTCATTAACCATTCTCTCCATCTCCAGTTCCAACCACAACTGCTGATTTATGAACAAAGTAA
Source organism: Camarhynchus parvulus (assembly GCF_901933205.1). NCBI lineage: Eukaryota > Metazoa > Chordata > Aves > Passeriformes > Thraupidae > Camarhynchus > Camarhynchus parvulus. The sequence continues at coordinate 4,609,011 of NC_044576.1, forward strand.
AAGCTTGAACAATGAATAAGACAAAACCAATTTTGATGCTCGAGTCCAACACTGAATAACCATAACTGAAGATTTTATCTTGCCTGCTAAATCAACAGCTTCAGGAAATGCAATAATCACTGGATGCTGCAGCCACAAAACACAAAACACACCCAGACCTTTATTTCTTGGAACCTATTTTGTTTCTTGAACCTCTTTTTTCCTACCCAACTACTTCATCAAATATTAATCTTTTGGAGGAGAAAAAAACCCATTCCAATGAAATTCCAGAGGCATCCCAGCCCTCCCAGAGCTCCACCCCTCAGCCAAGCCCTTACCTTCATCATTCTGGGCCAGAGCCCATGCCAGGACAGCAGCGAGTGCCGTCCCCACTGTGAACCATTTCCAGAGACAAAGCTGCTGGACCATCTTCTGTCAAACTTCACTCAAGGCAGAGCTGGAAGAGAGGGATTTGACACATTTATTACTCAACCTGCACAAAGCTGAGCCACTACAAAGATTTTTTCACAGGGGATAGGCAGACTCTAAGAGCATGGTATTGTTTCAGCCGTAAATAGAAATAAAATAAGGAAGGAGAACCCCTAATTAGCATTAATGTGGGTACTCATCAACTCAATAACTGTGCATGCACAGCCCTCCAAGTCATGAAAATGCATGGTTCTGGCTTAAATCAGGTCTGATTTCCATAATTTCCCTGCAATAAAGTATTCATGGTATCCTTTCTGCTTTCAGGCATTTTGGAGGAGCAATTGTAGCAGAGAAATTGCACTGATTAAAATGAGGGTTCACTGCAAAAGGCCAGAGGGACTCAGGATTCAAAGGCATTGCCTGGGAAAAATGGGAATGATCCCTGAGGGTGGCCTTTTTTAAGGACACAGGCTGTTGGGCTGTATCCAGGAAAATGAGATAAACTTCACTAACATCACACCAGAAAAAAACCACAATCAACAAAGTAAAATTAAAAACAAACAAAGAAAAACAAACACCAAAAACCCACAAAACAAACTGACAAAAAACCAAAAAGCAAGCAAACAAAAAAAAACCCACGAAAAGAAAGAAACTCCCCAAGAAAAATAAAAACCCAAAACAAACCCTCACAACCCTCCCCCTTCCCTCACCACCAGGCCCCCAAAACAAACAAAAACCACCCAAACAAAAAAATCCCCCACCAAAATCCCTAAGACAAGTCTGGCTGAACCCAAGAGTGTACCTGGAGTGCAGAACATTAGATAGCTAAAAAAACTCTGGTTCATGATTCCCATAAAAAGAATTAGCACAATTCTGCAGCCCAGAACGGAGTTATTTAAAAATATTCCTCCAAATTTAAAAAGTTTGGGATAAATACGATGACAGAAGCATGGAATGAAGAGAGATTTTCAGCAATATAAACCAAGTTATTGCATAAAAAAATAGCTGCATTTATTAAAAATCAAACTTGCAAAACAATTGTGCGTCAAGAGTTTGAGGAAAACCTCTGGGGTTTTTTCCACAGAAGGAGAGCAAGTAGGGGAACGTAATAAACCAGACTGAGTGGCCCATATTTACTCAAGTATTTAAAGTTCCTAGGTGGTTGATAATATAAATAAAATATATATATATCTTGAGTTTGTTTGCAGGACAGCTCACATGGGTGGGCTCACCAGGACATCAGAGGCTTTTCCCAAATTCAGTGATTGTATCCTGTGGTTCATGAGGCTCCCTCACATCAAGCACAGCCCCTTTTCCCTTTGTCAAAGCCATGGATTGCAGGTGACTTTATTGGATTTTAATACCAACATGCTGGAGAAATCAAGGGCAGCAGCAAAACCATTTTGAATTCTACACTGAACACATCGCTCCACTCCTCATCCAGGGGTTAAGGATGCAGAGAGGCCTTTCCAAGCTCCAGCTCCCCTCAGGCTGGACTCTTCCCAACCTGTCCAGCAGCAGGAGGTTGGTGCAGGCTGCAACAGGCAGCAATTCCAGGAGAAACTTCAATATTGGCCATGAAGGAAGTGAAGCCCCAGCACAGATCTCATGGGACTGTTCATTCCCATTTCAGACCAATGTTTGTCTTGACAGAGCAGCTCGAGGTCACAGAACCCAGGAATTCAAGCCCTGCAAAGCACCCTCCTTCTCTTCCCTTGCCCTTCTACATCTGTTTCTGACCAAATTCCAGCAGGGAATTGTGGAGTCACACAATTCTTCAGGTTGGAAAAGACCATTCAGGTCATGAATTCCAAGCAGCACCACCGCCGTGGTCACCACTAACCCATGTCCTCAAATGCCACATCCACACATGCCTTGAACAATTCCAAGGACAGAGACTCCACCACTGCCCTAGGGCAGCCCTCTCCAGTGCTTTACAACCCTTTCCATGAAGAACCTTTCCAACCCTTTCCATGAAGAACCTTTCCAACCCTTTCCATGAAGAACCTTTCCATGAAGTGCTTTACAATCCTTTCCATGAAGAACCTTTTCAACCCTTTCCATGAAGAACCTTTCCATGAAATGCTTTACAATCCTTTCCATGAAGAACCTTTTCAACCCTTTCCATGAAGAACCTTTCCATGAAATGCTTTACAATCCTTTCCATGAAGAACCTTTTCAACCCTTTCCATGAAGAACCATTCCATGAAATGCTTACAACCCTTTCCATGAAGAACCTTTCCATGAAGTGCTTTACAACCCTTTCCATGAAATGCTTTCCAACCCTTTCCATGAAGAATCTTTCCATGAAATGCTTTCCAACCCTTTCCATGAAGAACCTTTCCATGAAGTGCTTTACAACCCTTTCCATGAAGAACCTTTCCATGAAGTGCTTTACAACCCCTTCCATGAAGAACCTTTCCGTGAAATGCTTTCCAACCCTTTCCATGAAGAACCTTTCCATGAAGTGCTTTACAACCCTTTCCATGGAGAACCTTTCCCCAATATCCCATCTAAACCTCCCCCAGCATGACTTGAGGCCGTTTCATCCTCTCACCCATTCCCTGGGAGAAAAGACCCAGCTCCCCATCCTCACTATCAGCTTCTCTCAGGGAATTGTAGGGAACAACCTCAGAGAGGAGGCAGCAACCCTGACAGCTCAAATGGGAAGTTAGAGGCAGCTCAAAGGACAATTCCAGACTCTTCCCAAAGCAACTATTTATTATTCCCATGCGAGAGGAGACCAGAATTGCTCAAAAGGCCTTTTTCCCTCCCTTCTCCTTCCCAAAATGTTCATTTGGTTACTGTCATGCAAACTTAGCACATTCCAAAGTCATTCTGGAATTTGCAACAGCACCTTCAAAAAAATCCCCCAAATTACTTTTACCATGATACATTCCTGCTGACTCCTTGGAAATCAAGGTTGTTTCCACATTACTCAAATAGATTCCAGTTAATCATCATTATCACACCTCCTGGGAATTTCAGGGATGGGAATTTCTCAGTATTTCACCACTGTTTGCTCCCCTGTTAACAGAATTTCCTGAAGGAACTGGGCTCAGCTGCTTTTCCACTTGAAGCAGTGTAATTCCATTAGGTGATATTTGCCTCCAGCCTTTTATACCTCAAATCCCAGAATACAGAAGTTCAAGAGACTCTTGGTGCCTTCAGGTCAATCTAAGAAAAAAATCCCATCCAGACAGAGATTTTAGGTGTTATCAGACCTAAAAATAAGTGCACAAACTCACTTCTGAGGCTTCTGATATTTGATTTTACAACCTTGAAAAACAAAATAAACCCAGCTCGCCAATCACGATGTTCTATTTTAGAAAGTTATTCAGAGCTCAGCTGACACCCTTGAGTGGAGTCTGCTCCTGAGAGATTTTTAGGATGGAATCTTGACAGATTTATTTTTGATTTTGATGAAATGTCAAGTTAAACCACAAGGATAGCAACACTGCTGCTCCCAGAATAAGCAACTCTCTATGCAACTGGACTACAACAGAAGAAAGATCCTGTTTTTTTCCTTCAACTTGTACCAGAAAAAAACAACCAAATTACAAAAAAAAAAAAAAAGCCCAAAAAACCCAAAACAAATAAAACTCCCAAAAGCCAGGAGTAAAAAGTACAGAAAATGACACTATTAAGTTCCAATGATTCTGTTAACTTGGAAATAGCTCAGAACAAATCACAATTTACCACAAAGTGCCAAAAGGTTGACAACCTCTAAGAAATAAGGCTGAACTCCAGCCAGGGCAAGGAAAAACTATGAACTGATGAGAGAAGGAAGATCTGTAAAGTAAAGAAAACAAAATGTCTACAAGACTCAGTATTTTCCTGAAAAAAATATTCTAATTTTAAGTTTTAAGAGATGATGAAGGTAAATTAATCTAAATATGAGTTACGACATCCAAGCATTTTGAATATATTTAGAGGAACAATAATATGACTTATATAGCAGATGAATAATAACAAGTAACTTCCAATAATTATTTCCTTTTAGATCTGGTGTTATTACAGGTTTTAAAACTTTGCTTTCATTAGAAGCTGGAGCAGGGGGGAACATGGCCTTGGTCAAAATAAATAACCATTTTCTGGGCACCTTGTGCCAGGGCCTCCCCACACTCCCAATTCGTTGCCAATATCCCATCCAGCCCTGCCCTCTGGCAGTGGAATCCATTCCCTGTGTCCTGTCCCTCCATCCCTTGTCCCCAGTCCCTCTCCAGCTCTCCTGGAGCCCCTTTAGGCTCTGGAAGGGGCTCTGAGCTCTCCCTGGAGCCTTCTCCTCCTCAGCTCTCCCAGCCTGGCTCCAGAGCAGAGGGGCAGCTCCATGACCTCCTCTGGACTCCTTCCAACAGCTCCACATCTTTCTTGACTGCTTCAAATAATTCAGTGAAGGAAACAATAAAATAAAACCTAAATTTTGGGCCAGGTTTGCCACAAGCCAGAGCCATTGGCTCCCTCACACCAGAACTGCCACATCCCCACCCAATTCCACAGGAAAAATGAACTCTGGGAGTGCCCACAGCACCCAAACTGCCACCAGCAACATTCTGAGTGTTCTCCATGAGCAGGAAACCTGAAAACAATTTGGAGGCAAACACTTTGCAGTTCTTGCTCCTACAGCAGATTCAAAACCCTGACAAACTTCAACAGAAATCACTAAGTGAGCATTATTAATTCATTAGACACGTCAACAAATATTTGCTATTTAATGTATTTGTCAAAAACAGTGGCTCCTGAGACACTGCTGTGGCTGGATGAGTAACTCAGCATTTAAAAAGGAATTCAACACCCATTTATATCTCTGCTATTATTTACTCAACAAGCCTGAACTCCTTCAAGCATCAGGAGTGACCCATTTTGCTTAGTGGGGATGCTCTTTGCACCCTACAATTGTGATAAATCCTTAGAAGTATTTATTTTTTAAAGGTTGATGCAACTGAATTGCTTTAACACAGCAAAAAAATTATAGTGGGTTGTTTTTATAAGATTCATCATTATTACTGATCAGCTGAACTATCTTAAAGTTTGTGGACATAAAATAGGGAGTGCAAATGCTTATTCTGGAGAACTGGTACCATAATAAATAAGAAATGCCAGTAAAACCGCAGGAAAAAGCCTCTTACAGAAGCCAGAAAGGAGAGGAACTTGCTTTAGAGTCTGACAGTGCTCCTGGGTTAAAGCTACAGTTCATTGAAAACTCTGTGTCCCAAATGTTTGATTTTTGCCACCCAAACAATTCTGTTGAAGTGCCAGCATGAGCCAAAAGCTTCCAGAAGATTATTTAACCACAGAACAGGCACACACCAAAAAAACCCAAAAGCTGTTTTGCCTCACAGTGCTGATCAAGTCACATCACCTGGTGTGGAATTCATCTCCACGAATTCCATGGAATATCTCAGGGGGGTTCCTTCCGATGAGCAGCTCCTGAGCCCCTCTCACTGGGGCTGGAGAACACCCTCACCTGAGGCTTAACCACAAAAATAAACCTTAATTCCAGCTCAGGGCTCGCCTCTGATAGTTCAGGACATCCTGGAGAAGTGAATCTCATCCCACAAGGTCCCTCCCATACCCAAGCCTTAGCCCCTCTCACTGGTGGGGCACATCTGCTGGAAAACAGCCTCACCTGGGGCTTACCCACAAAAATAAACCCTAAATCCAGCTCAGGGCTCACCCCTGGCAGCTTGGGACATCCTGTAAGGCTGAAGATCAGCTCAAAGCCCTCCTCCCATTCCCAGGGCCCCTCTCACTGGTGGGGCACATCCAGAGCACATCTGCCAGGCTGGAGAGCAGCCTCAGCTGGGCTTAACCACAAAACCAAACCCTAATTCCAGCTCAAGAATCAATCACCTCTGGTAGCTTGGAGCATCCTGGAAGGGTGGATATCATCCCACAGCCCCAGTCCCAGATCCCATCTCACAGGCCTCCCCAACCCACTAGGGAAAGAAGATTTCACCTTTGAGTTAAAACCAGTTCTGGCTCTGATTCAGCGGCAAGTGTGACTAACTCTGTTTGCTGAAGTCAAATATCTGCTTAAATGCTTTCCTGAAGAATTATTCAAGCATAAGCAAATATTTGGCTGTGCTGGTGCTACAGTGAATAATTTACAGTGCAAATCCAGCCCTTTTCTCCAGCTTTGGAGGTTCCAAAAATCCAAACACTACTCCAGGTTTTATTTCACTGGCACTCCTTGGGCAATTAGCACGTTAGTATTTCAGCCGATGGACTCTTGGATTTATTCAGTCCTGTTAAAGTGCTCTCATGCTCTGAGACTGGCACAGTTGAGTTGGATTTTATCATCCTCATCTCCTTGGATGAGACCTTTCAGGAACGTGAAGATTTTTGAGATGAAATTTCAAGATCAAACCTGCTCCCACCTCAATTCTCCTCTCCCAGCTGCTGGGTCTGCTCCACACAAATAAACACATTAAAAAAGTGGAATATTGATGCTGTATCTGTCCCTTTTCCTTGTGTTACCAAGCTCTTGAGTTTTTACCCTCACTTGGAGGCAGCATTTTTAGAAAGCAAAGACACAAGAAGAAGAAGAAAAAAATACAATTTATATGAGGATGTGAAGTAAAATTTCACCAGCAACTTGAAATTCCTTAGCATTTTCTCCGTATCTACATTCAAATAATTAATCCATCGACATTCTACAATCTATCTACATTAATCTATCTACATTCAAATAATTAATCTATCTAGATTCTACAATCTATCTGCATTAATCTATCTACATCCAAATAATTAAGCCAATTAATTTGAATTAATTAATTCAAATAATTAATCTTCAAATATTCCTGCTTGCCCCCATTCTTCTAAGGACCATGGAGTTTATTCCTTTCCTTGCCCCACTCTTTAAGCCTGTTATTTTCTGTACCTTTCTGGCAGAAATGACTCTCTAAAAGTCGATGAGATGCCACTGCAAGGCCAAAGTAAAGCCTCAAAAAAGCTCAAAAAAGTAATTTCAAACTTCAGTGAGAACACCACAGCTGTCCCTTAGCCTGGCTGGGAAAGATGCAATGTAAAAGTCAACTAACAAGCCATTTTTACTCCAATGCAGAAATCTAAGTTTATTTCAATTTTGCACCTCCAAAAACCCCAAAACAGCTATTTTCCTACACGACATCAATGATAAAGTTCTTTGTTTTCCATCCCTATGTACCAGTGGTGGCCAGAGAATCCCAGGATGGTTTGGGCTGGAAGGGACCTTAAATCTCATCTCATTCCAACCCTTGCTGTGGGCAGGGAAACCTTCCAGACCCTCCAAGGGCACTTTTCCACCCTCCTGCCAGCAGAACATCCTAGAGATGCTGATTTAAAAGGATTAAAACTATTTAATGCTGCTGATTCCCACTGAACAAAGAAGACTGATAAATAGATGGAAGGTTTGCACAGAGAAAACTCAACTAAACTCGCAGAAATAGGAAAGTTTTATGGGATAACTGAGGAAAGGAGAGAGAAGCACTTTTGTTTCCTGCTTCCATCACTAGCAGTGATTTATTTCCTGTCTTTTTAACAAGCAATGCAGCTATTGGATGGATTAACAGGATTACAGCTCTACATCATTCATTCCTGTCCACAAAACCCTTTTTTCCATGCATTGTGAATTCATTTATTCTTGTTTCCAGCCCCTCTGCACGGACTTCACCTATAAAATGTTGTTTTCAAAGAAGGTTTTGAGTCACAAAAGCTGTTTGGCTGTGACACTCTTCATTTGAAATTCCTGCTGTGCAGATAGAACCTCCAGAAAGAAGAGAGAGCAAAGATATCCTAAACCTGATATCAGAGCCATGAGACTTCAGCTGAAAAATAACATTAACATAAAAAGATTAAAAGAAATACAACCCATATTAGGCAGGAGCAGCTCAGTTCATTCTTCAATAACCTTTGCCTTCACAAAATATGCCCACACAGCTAAAATTACACATTAAAGTGCTAATAATGAAAATATAATTCAATAGAAAAGTCCAAAGATTAGTTTCCTTGCTTTTACTGCAAGACAGGTATTGGATTCCACCCCAAAAACTTCCCCATTTCTCCCCTGCCAGAGCATTTTCTCTCCAAGGATCCTTCTCTGGGCTTACATAACACAAAGGAGAGAATCCAAGGGGTAAAATCTCTCTGACACTCGCTGGATTTTGTGGATCCCTGCTTTCCTTAAAACACACAACACTCAGGGCTCTCCTCCACCTAGGCTGGCTATTCCAAGACACTTGGCCTCCAAATTTCTCCTTCTCTTCCACCCTTCCAGACTCTCAGAAATGCTCCTGCCCACTGCTGAATGCAGGAGCTGATGTGGCATCTCCAGCTTTTTTTGGTTCTGCTGGGTCTGTGAGTGATTCAGGTGTTCAGCTGGGGTATGCAGGGCACACCCATGTGCTGGGACACTGGGATGGGCACAGGGACAGCTGGCACTGAGTGCCCACCAGAGCTGCTGGGGATGGATTTAAACTCCCACAGTGGGGTTTTGATCTGCTCAAGTATCTCCTTGGCCAAATATCCAGCAAGAAATGGCTTCTGAGGAACAGAAGAGAGGTAAAGATGGGATCTTACAGTACATCGTGGAAATGGGAAAATTCTGGAGATGACTTTGGGAGAAGTGCAAGCACAGGGATTTTCAGATGGTTCCTGGCTGCTACAGGGAGTTGCTTTCAGGCTGGAGGTAGGCTACACGTGCCAGGGATTACTGGTATGAAAATGGTTTTGGTTGGCAGAGACCTTGTAGATCTTCTCATCCCTCCCCCCATCCATGGGCAGGGACAACTGTTCCTCCCTGCTCAGGCCACAAAATTCACTTCTTGTTCAACTCATTCCTGGGTGTGAATCCCAGACTGATTTGCGTCAGAAAGGACCTCAAAGCCCATCCAGTGCCAACCCTGCCATGGCAGGGAAAGCTTCCACCATCCCAGGCTGCTCCAAGCCCCAAAGTCCAACCTGGCCTTGGGCAGTGCCAGGGATCCAGGGGCAGCCACAGCTGCTCTGGGCACCCTGTGCCAGGGCCTGCCCACCCTTCACAGGGAGGAATTTCTTGCATATATTTCACCTAGATTTCCCCTCTGGCAGTGGGAAGCCATTCCCTGTGTCCTGGCACTCCAGGCCCTTGTCCAAAATCTCTCTCCATTTTTCCTGTTGCCCCTTCAGGCCCTGCAAGGCCACAGTTTGGTCACCCCAAAGCTTCTCCTGTCCAGGTGAGCAGCCCCAGCTGTGCCAGCCTTTCCTCCCAGCAGAGCTGCTCCATCCCTCTGCCCATGCTGGTGCCTCCCCTGGGCTCTCTGCAGCAGCTCCAGGTCCCTCCTGTGCTGGGCCCAGGGCTGGGGCAGCTCTGCAGGTGGGGTCTCACCTGAGCCCAGGGGCACAGGGGCAGAATCCCCCCCTGCCCTGCTGCCCACGCTGGGGCTCAGCCCAGGACTGGGTTAGAAACAGGGAAATCCAGGGAAAAGCACTGCACCTCACCCCAGTGCTGTGCAACAGAGAATTCCACACCAGCAAACTGAGTTGGAGGCAACAGTCACAGTGAAGTGATGCACAGGAACCTCAATCCTACATTTCAAAAGGCTACAGCAAATTTCCTGAGTGTAAATGCAGTACATCCCTTGGAATGGGTCAAGGAGTTTCACTGGACATGAAACATTTCATTGTTTATTTAGATATTTGATTGATAGGGCTTGTGCTGTTGGTTATTTCTAAAAGATCAGCCAAAATGGGTTTACAAATGTTTGTATTAAGAAACTATTAAGATATCCAAGTAACAGTCAGATCATTGAAGGAAATCCAGGAATACCACCAAAACCAGAGCTTAACAACCCACCACTAACACATCACTCAAAGGAATGTTTTAAAAGTGGGCTATTCTCAAATCTCAAAAGCTGTCAAAGTAAATAAGATTGTTTCACCAATTTCCTGTAACATCTCATAAAGGAAAAAAAACAACATTGCTTTCTGACAGTCCTTAAATGAACAGCACCCTTACACTCACACAAGGTCACAAGTTTGTCTCTGACTGAGACCAGATGTGGGAGAATGGACAAAAGCAAACAAGGAAATGCACCCAAAGATGCAGAGATGATTCCAGGAATGGACAGCCTGCACACATCCACAGGTTCCTGATAACATTCTCCCCCTCTTCCACTCATTTTTCATCATCCTACTTGACTTTTTCATTGGTACTGAGCTGAAATTTCCATGAATTCCATTAAAAACCCTGGTGTTGAGAAGACATTAGGTTGAGCTGGTGAAGTTGAATAGGCTGGAAACAGCCAGCACAGCATGGACACTCGAGGCGCCAGACTCCTGCCAGGGCACGATCACAAGTTCAGGCATCAGATCTGAACCTCTGAGGCTGCAGAAGGAGTTTAGATAAGGTTCTGGAATGCCAGGATGAGGCAGAATGGCTTTAAACTGCCCAGGGCCAGGGCTGGATGGGATATTGGGAATTAGGAATTGTTCCCTGGCAGGGTGGGCAGGCCCTGGCACAGCTGGGGCTGCCCCTGGATCCCTGGCAGTGCCCAAGGCCAGGCTGGAGCAGCCTGGGACAGTGGAAGGTGTCCCTGCCCATGGCAGGGGTGGCACTGGACGGGATTTAAGGTCCCTTCCCACCCAAACCATTTTGGATAATAAACCAAGCTTCACAAAGGAGGAAAGAGACCTCTTTTACCTTCAGCAATACAAACTGGCCCAGGGTTCAGCAGCAGAGACACGAGGATAAAAATCCCTCACCATCAGACAAGAACACAGAGGAGAGGGTACCCAAGGCACTCAGGGGGGTAGAAAACCACAGAAGACAGAGTTTATGGTGGGCAGTTGGGCCATGATGCCCTAAGTTTTAGCTTTTATATTTTTCAGATTCTGTGCTGCTTTAGTGTGTGGGTCTGGGCTTCACATTAAGGGATGGTGAGCTCTGCGCACAGAGCAGGGAGACAAAACAATTCCTTCTCTAGCTGGGGACCAAGGACAACTGCTACAAGTTCCATGCCCAAACAGTGGTGAAGAGAGAAAAACAAGCAGGATGGGACTTCATAATCTAAACCTGTAATTGGACAATTAACTCCAACATGCAAATGGAGCAGAACTGATCAAAGTGGGAGACCTCGTGATCAGCTGTCCATTTTGGTTCACCTTGCGTGCAGCCCTGGCTGGGCTCTTGTGCTGCCCAAGGTGGATCCATGGAGGAGATCCTTTTAATAAATCCCTACTTTATTCTTGAGCTCTGTCCAGCCTTTTTTCTGGATCAGCCTTCTCATGGCTTTCCTTTTCCACAGAAGAGTGATCAATACCAATCCATCTTGGAAGCTGCTCTGTCCACAACACTTCAAGAAGGAATTTTAGCACAGGGGTGAACCTGAGAGGTGCCAGTGTAGCTGTCATGTCACCAAACAGGTGACACCCAGCACAGATTCCTGCTCACTGCTAAAATCAGGGAAGGAGAACAGACTTGGGAGTCATGATTATTCCTACAGGAGAGAGGGTGGAGTCCTGGACATGATCCTGAGACAGCTCCTCTGCAGAAAGGGGGAGAGGCATTCCTGTGGTTTGCAGCAGAAAGGTAACTACAGGTAAGGAGTGCTCAGTGATGTGTGCCCTCCTGGGGCTGTATCCACAGTGTCCTGAGGCTGCCAGGATGGGGAGGTGTCACAGACATCTTTTATGAAAAATCCTTTCTTGAGGATTTTTCTTCCTGAGAAGCTGAGAGGCCTCAGAAACAAAATGTAAACAATGGTTATCTGCTGCTGTGGAATGCAACAGGTGGATCTGTGATTGGTCTCATGTGGTTGTTTCTAATTAATGGCCAATCACAGCCCAGCTGTCTGAGCCACTCTGTCTGAGCCACAAGCTTTTATCATTCTTTCTTTTTCTGTTCTTAGCTGAAGATGAAATCCTTTCTTCTATTCTTTTAGTACAGCTTTAATATAATATATATGAGAGAAGGTTATAATATATATGAGAGGTTATAATATATGAGAGAAGATTTAATATATTAAATTATATTATTTAATATAATATATATGATAAAATAATAAATCAAGCCTTCTGAAACATGGAGTCAACATTCTCATCTCTTCCCTCATCCTCGGACCCCTGCGAACACCATCACAGGGAGGGACAAAAAAGGCCCTGGCAGCAAGAACACAACAACAGAATTACAAGAAACATTCATTCTAAAGATAAAACGACAAGATAAAATTAGTTTTCATTCAGTGTCAGGAGAGATGCCTTTCAACCCATGCACGTATTCCATGGGATGGGCAGCAGGCCTGAGATTTGGGGTACTTTGAATCTGTTCCCTCCATTTTTGTGGCTTTTCTCCTGAAACGTGTAAAGAGAGATAGAAGAGAAAGGAAAGCCCTGTGAGGTGTGAGGTTGGCTGTCCAAAATAAAAGGCTGAACTGCGGGAAACACCATTTTAGTGCAATTCAGTTGTAAAAACAAGAGAAAAGTACGAGCTAAGAGGCCAGATGAGCTGGCCCACGCACTTTGCTACTGCTGGGTGAGGAGGGGAAGGTGTCAGAGTGTGGAATTAAGTGCCAGGTGAAAGTCTGCCAGCTCCAGAGTTCAGCCCTGGCTACAAACAGAGGGTTGTCAGCAGCTCTGTGAGGATCTAAATGCACTGAATACCTGGGCAGCTCGGGAAAGGAATCTTCATTTGGCTAAAAAGGCACGCTGGGACAAATAAGATATTCATGTATGCAGAGAGGGATTGGGAATTTGTCAGCTTTTCAGCTATTCTCCCCTCTGAGGAGGAGGCACAGGGAGAGGCTGTGGGTACAGAGCTGAAGTAAACAAAATGCTGAGGAGCATTAGGAGGGAGAGGAAGAGGGACTAAATTAGAATGACATTATACAGGACAATAGGAAACCCCTGGAGCATTAAACAAATGCTGCCATCATTTCAAAAGAGACACCAGAGAAGGACAGGGGCTCAGGAAGGACACTGGGTGACCTTGCACTCCTCTGTCAAACACAAGAAAGGCAAAAAAATCCAACCCTACCTCAGAAATCAGGCTGGTTTGGACTGGAAGGGATATCAAAATCCATCCAGTTCCACCTTCCACCATCCCAGGCTGCTCCAAGCCCTGTCCAGCCTGGCCTTGGGCACTGCCAGGGATCCAGGGGCAGCCCCAGCTGCTCTGGAAATCCATTCCAGGGCCTGCCCACCCTGCCAGGGCACAATTCCTTCCCAATATCCCATCCATCCCTGCCCTCCAGCAGTTTAAAACATGGAAAAGACAAATTCCCAATGATTCCTTGCTGCAAGAAAGAGACATTACAGACATCAAGTGAAATCTTGATCAGCAAAGCTGCTGTAGCAACAAATTTTTCCCATGACACTGTAATATTTCTATCCTAGAGGAATACAGACAGGAATTAAAGCAAGAACACACACAAAGAAATCTCTCTCATGCCAGCTAAACATTCAGGCTTGTTCAGGAAATCATCAGAACAGAGAACACACTCTAGTCCCAGTTGTTTCCTCTCCAAACAACAATAGATTTAATTATGCAGATTAAAACAAGGACATCCCATGCTTCAGGGCTTTTGCAAACTGCCTGCAGGAGCCACAGGGGAACCCCCAAGTAGTGCTGTGCACCTCACCTCAGGTAGAGGGTTCAGGGACACATTTCCTCTCTCCAAAACATGCAGTGAATCAGAGGAATATCTGCTGAACAGAACAGATTAATGGCTTAATTCAGTTGCTAATTGATATGTTCTATTTTGCCCCTCAGCTGTGTGATATAAACTGAGTAAAACATGTAAAAGCTCATAAATGAAGTGTGGGTTTGCTCACAATTCTCTCTACACGTGTTCCAAGCTAAAGAAACTGTCTGGAGTAAGAAATTTACTTCACCTAATCTGAATCTTACTCCTTTGCCATCACTTTGGTCCTCAGCACACAACTGAAAAAGGAAAAGTCTTACCCCTGAGCATAAGGCAGTCAGGTTTTGGGAAATTTGGGCTTCAATCCAGCTGTTTCAACAATGTCCTGATTCCAAAAGTGACAACACATCCCCGGGGGGACCTTGTGGCTCTGCACAACTCCCTGCCAGGAGGGGACAGCCAGGGGGGGTCGGGCTGTGCTGCCAGGGAACAGGGACAGGACAAGGGGAAAGGGCCTCAAGCTGGGCCAGGGGAGGCTCAGCTTGGCCAGCAGCAGGAATTTCTGCATGCAAAGGGTGCTCAGGCCTTGGCAGGGGCTGCCCAGGCAGCTTTGCAGTGCCCAGCCCTGCAGGTGTCCCAGGAAGGGCTGGAGGTGGCACTCAGTGCTCTGGGCTGGGGACAAGGTGGGCCCTGGGCACAGCTGGGACTCCATGGGCTGGCAGGGATTTCCCAGCCTCAGGGATTCTGGGATATGTTGCAGAAGTGAAAAGAGCTTTTTCCTGGAGCTGGCTCCTGATTCACACAACTGATGTGAGGCATTCCTCCCCAAGGGAAAAAACTGGGAAGAAAAAAATCTTTCAAGACAAAATATCCTGATAACAATAAGATGTTTAGCCTTGGAGGGAAGCCATCAAAAATCAAGGCCAAATCTGTAAAGAGACCTTTGGGAAATTATCCAAAATAGGATCTAGACAGAAGCAGTGCCACTTGACCTGAGGACACAATCTGAGGAGACACAAAGAAGTAGAGAACATCACAGTAATGACATCAATGCCTTACCCTGGTTCTGAAGTTTAAATGTTCAGTGCTTTCTCATTAATTGCATCTTGAGGGAATGAGATGGTTTTAAACTTGGTAGGAGCAGATTTCTTTAAAACCTACAACAACACATGCCAGGAGTTTGGGATCTGTTAGACCACTTTGAGAGGTCGAAAGGGAATGGAAGAAATCAAAGTAAGACTAAGAGCAAGGCTGTGAAAAAAGTTCCTGAGAAGCCAGCTTTGGATAAACCTCCTCAGAGGCCCCTTAGGTGGATGGGAAGGCAGCAGCTCTTCCAAATCCCCCTCGAGAGGCAGATTTACCCTGGAACAACATCCACCTCCTGTTAACAAGGTGGCCATAAATCACCTCAGCACAGGAGACCTCGATCATTGCTCTAAACAACATTATCCTTGTATTGAAATTAATCTCTGGATACATCCTCACAGGAGCCTTCTCCACTCTTGGAATTGAAAGTGTTTTCCAAGTTCTGTTGAGTTCCTCCTCAAATCTTTTACGCATGAACCCTTTTCCTGAAGCTTTAATCATCGTTTACACCTTTCCAGAGCAAATGCAGAGAGGCAGAAACACAAGCCTACATCTTTAGTTATCACTTAGTGTGCAATCATCAACACCCCACGTGGCTGCAAACACAGCTGATGCAGGCAGATTGCAAAATCTGGCTCGGCAGATGTCCTACCAGGAAACCCTCAGGGCACTGGGAAGTTATGGAAGTGGATGTTGGGTTTCTGTATTCAAATCCTCTTTTAAGAATAAAATCCTGGTGTTTCTGTTTTGGGCCCTTCGATTTAAGTCTTGTTTTTGAACAGACTTTCACAGGGAAAGGCTTTTTCCCAGTGGAGCACTGCAATTTTTATCACATTTATGACTTTTAATCACAAGACATCTTAAGTCTTCTGCAGGTAGAGTGAAGCTCATCCCAAACCCCATCATTTTATAACAGAAAACCAGGGAATTCATCAGTGTCACACAGCTGCTTTTTGGAACTGTGCTCCACTTCCAGCAGCATTGGAATTGCTTAGAGAATTTGAGATTGAACCAATTTTTAAAAGATACATTTAAATGTTTGTCTTTTTTTGTCCAAAACATAAATATTCCCCAAAGTCTCCTGAAAAGCAGACTGCCCAAAATGGAAAATATCAGCCAAAAATGGTGATCAATACTTGAATCAAAGTTTTCTGCTCAGGATACTTTATCAGCTCTGCTCCAAACTGGAAGATTAACAAGATTTGGAATTTTCAAATTCATTAGGAACACAAAATGACCCAACTGCTCTATTTCTTAGCATCTGCCCTAGATTTCTGTCCCATTCATATTAATAATTATCCCTCTAAATTAATAAATTTTCCTTTTAAATTCTTGAAAGGAGGAAGCAGGGTTCAAAGGTTTTGGGGTTGATATCTTGCTTTCTTAACAGGAATTATAAAATCATACAATGGGTTGGGAAAATCTTTTATATTATCTAATCCCAACATCAGGTTTTCAAGCACTTCAAATTCAGAATTGGGCTCATGGAGTTGAGGAGCATCAAAGTTTCCATCACTGCTGAATTCATCACATCTTCCCTCTATTTTTCACCAGAACACCAAATCTTTATCCTACCCGTATAAACTGGAATCAATTAATATCTGTTCCTCCCTTTCCCTCTTTTCCTCAAGCTGAATTCTATAGAAATGGGTATTTATTAAAGGATTTTGTTTTCCCCCTTCTTGGAGACGACACAGAAGGCTTCTGATACCAAAGAACCCAAAGTCATGGAGACCTGGCACAAAGGCGTCTCAGTGGATTAAAGGTGAAAATGGGAAGCAGAGCACAAAAAAATCCTTGTTAAGGTCAAGGGAATAGCAGGACAGGGAAGCCCAGGGAGCTGGGCTGGCCACAGAAGATTGGGCAGGACAGGCTGCACTCCAACCCAAGGATCAGTGACAGCATTTTTAGGATATTAACAGAAAAGGCCTCTAAGTGGATGGGATCTTTACTGCCTTGGAAGGCTTTGTTTGCAAGCTTTGCCAGGCAATAAATTGATTTAGCAAAATGGCGGGGTGGAGGGAGGAGGCAAGAAACAGGAGGAGAATTCCTCCCAGAAGAACATCAACTCTCTGACTGTTCTGCAAAAGGCAGCTGAAGGATTTACTGATCTGCTGGAGTATTTAATGAAATTATTCTCCTGAGCACAGCTTTTATGAGCTGGACCATTGCTATCTCTCCCCCAATAACTCACTCCCTTCTCATTATGCAAAAAAAGTCACATAAATACCTCAACACTCATCATTCCAATCACTCGTGCCACTGCTGTTTAAAAATCATCTTACACTGCCACTTCCCCTCATTCCATGGCATAATTCAGCACAACATTACTAAAATCCAATTCAGAGTGTCCCAAAACACAGAGTAATTTTGGTTTGTGGCAGGACACCAAACCCATTCCTATTTCATATGAAAGTTTTGTCTAAAGATAATTAAATGGCCAATCTGACCATAAATCTGGTATTAAAACTAAATTCTCTTCACCATTTTAAAAAGCATAACAAATGGATGAATTGTAAAACAGAAGGTGGGATCTCAGAAAAACAATTGAAACTTTATTGTTACTGCAGAGTAGGCAAAGAAAAATAAAGATTCTAGAATCAGTTGGCTAATATGAACTTCTTCATAAATAAGAGCCTCTTACATTTGAAAAAAGTATTGCAATACCAAAAAATTTTGACTTTATTTCCAAAAATTTGTTGACTTCACCTGTGCTGGAAATAAGAACAGGGACAGAGGCAGAAAACTCTCAGGTTTTAGTTTCCACACCCCATTACTGATCCTACAATGGGACAGGCAACAATAGCCCTGTTCTAAGATCTGTAAGAGAAGTTTTCATACCAGCTGTATGAAAAGAGAAAAAGAAAGAAAAAAGTCACCTTCAAAGAATTAAATTACCCACAAAATCTTTTTTCATCCTTATGAAGACAAAAGGTCATCAGTCAGGACAAAGCTATGGCTGATCAGGCATCCAAACAGAGATCATTAGGACCACAAAATAAAGTGGAAAATTAAAAAAGGAATTACAAAAACCACCCCAACAACAACTTATTTCATGTGCTGATAGCCCAGTGCTTGCATTGGAAAAGGTGGAATTATCTATCCTTGCTCCCCTTCCCCTTCAGTCACTACACAGCTCCATGACATCCTTCTTCTGTCCTTCCTTTTCCACGCTGAGAGTCCTGAAATCCCTCTAGTTATTCTTCAGAAAGGAATTATTTACAGTCTTGTAATTAAATCTCTGCTGAATCACCCCTGGATTTCATGAAATCTTAACAATAGTGGAAAGTGAGGGACTAATTCCCAGGGAAAATGAACAAAAGGTTTTTCCACCTCCTCTGTTTCTGTGGAGAAATTCAAAAGTCTTTAAATGCAGTCCAAATGTTTAAGCAAAAGAGAAACCCCCAACACTTCATCACTGCTTCAGGTTGATCTCTTCATGAACTCACCTCTTTGAGCTTTCCCTGGGAAATCATTCCTGAATTTCCTCTCATCTTGCAACAGCACAGGCAGTGCCCTACACCTTTCAGAGATGGGAAAAGCAGTTCTCTCCTCACCACCCACGAGGAGAGGACACGAATCCCAGCAGGAATGCTGAGGACAAACCAACCACAATGGATTGGGTCCCTGTCTAATAGTTCCAAGAGCTAAATCTCTCCATCAGCCTCATTCATCACGGGGATGCAACAAGAGCAAAAGTTTCTTGGGTAGAAAGAGATTTTTTAAGTCAGCTTTTAACAGTTAAAGGCAATCAGGATATTCCTCAATGAACAGAAATCATTTGTCTTTCCACAGAGGAGTCATTTCCACACCTGTGCTCCCAAATAAGAGCAGAACCCCTGGATTCCCCACTTAGGTGAAGTTCATGGTCAGGTTATTTGCAAACATCATCAAGACTGGCTTCCATAAATTAAACCACAGAAAAAAAAGAGGTAGAAAGCACAAAAAAAATAAAGAAAAACCAAAATATTGTGTCAGATTGGTCCAAGGATCAGCAGTGTGCCAAGTTGGTGGCAGGGAATTAAGACACCTCTAAAACCCTGCTCAGCTAAGCTCTGCCATTGCTGTTACTCCTCAGGTCTGAGTTCTGACCAAAAGGCACTTCTGTTTTTTTGTCCTTAAGGAACAAAAAATCAATTATGTCAGCCCTCCCTTCCTCAAAAAATCCTGTGCTTTCACAAGAGATGATGAACCAAAAGCTATGCAGAAGTCTGAGAGAGAGCAACATACATGGGAGGCAAAGAAAAATATTTATATAGCCTGGCAAGCACAAAAAAAAAAGGTGTTTTTAAAACCAGCATTCAATAAAGCACAACAACTGCATTTGCTAAACCCAATCCCAACTCCTGCTGGGCAGACATATGGCACATAATAAACCTGAAATTGGTTAGAACTGCTGAAATACCATTGGATAAATGAAATTATTTTCTAACAATACTTAGCTACTGGGAACAGCTCCTGCCTTCATACACCAATTACTGCTTAATTACTGTCAGGCCACACTTCCTAAAGGAACAGCAGAAGGGAATTTATGGCACCAGTAAAGGAAACGTCTGTTACGTCAGGAGGAAGAATCATTATTGTTTGTTACAAACTGGTTTCTAATTCAGCCTGGCCTTGGACACTGCCAGGGATCCAGGGGATCCTCCAGCAGTGGGAGCCATTCCATGTGTCCTGTCCCCAGTCCCTCCCAGGTCTCCTGGAGCCCCTTCAGGCTCTGAGCTCTCCCTGGAGTCGTCTCCTGTCCAGGTGAGCAGCCCCAGCTGTGCCAGCCTTTCCTCCCAGCAGAGCTGCTCCATCCCTCTGCCCATGCTGGTGCCTCCCCTGGGCTCTCTGCAGCAGCTCCAGGTCCCTCCTGTGCTGGGCCCAGGGCTGGGGCAGCTCTGCAGGTGGGGTCTCACCTGAGCCCAGGGGCACAGGGGCAGAATCCCCCCCTGCCCTGCTGCCCACGCTGGGGCTCAGCCCAGGGCACGGGGGGGTTCTGGCTCCCAGCTCTCACCCCCAGCACCCCCAGGGCCTTCTCCAGCTGCTCATCCCCAGCCTGGATCAATCCTGCATGTTTTTCTGACCCAGGGGCAGCACCAGCACTTGTCCTGGTTAAATCCCTGAAATCCCCATGGGCTACTTCTGGAGCTTGTGCAGGTCCCTCTGGATGTTTGGGGGATCATTTCACAGTCATTTCACACAATGTACAGAAGAAACAAAATGAGTGTTCCTACATCCAGAGGTTCCCAATTATTTGAATCCCTCCTCCCCAAGAGAAGGGCATAAATCAGGCTACTCATAAATTTCTGCTCCACTGAGTTTGCAATACAAAAGCAGTTTCTTCCCTAGGGACAAAGAGAAGTAGCAGCATTTCAGAAGTCCAGCATTTCTGTGAGCAGGCCTGTTTCCAAAAAACAGAAAACAAAATACAGTATTTGGAATACTTGAGTAGCTAAAAAAAAATTAATAAAAAAAAAATCCTCCTCAAATGCTTTTCAGCACACTCTGCTCTGGTTCTGCTACTCTTTTCCACCTCATAGTAGGATACACCCCATTTCCTACCTGAAGGGCAAGAAAATGGAAGTTTGCTGAAAGCCAGAGCAGAGGAAAAACTCCTCATCCATTTCCACTCAGGGCTGTCTGCTGCAAAAGCCCCAGGCTTCAAGGACAGTCAGGCATTTAAGGAAAAATGTCTTCATTTTGTTCCTCAGCCCATTTGAAGCACATGTGATAAATCTGCAGAACAGCTTGCCAGGTGCATATTCTAAGGAGGAAAAACATCAGGGCATGAGAGGGACAAATTTCAGTAAACAGATTAATTATGTTAAAATTAATAGATCTGAAGCAAAGAGCCACAAGGGACAGTGTCCTCCTCCCTGCAGACTGAATTATTACAATAGAGGCCAGCATTGGAAAAACCACCTGACACAAAGCTCCAAATCCATCCAGATTTTACCCAAAGTCTTTAATAAAGCACCAAATAAATCAGAATAAAGCACAAGTGAGGAAAACATGTTCAGTGTATCTCTGGCTGCATACACAACACCTTTTATGCACATACACACCTTGGCCCCAACAAAATCAGCTGTACAGTCCCTCAATGCTCCTTTTCAACAGCACTTAGCACCTTAAACTATTTAATAATCCCACTAATAATCTCTAGTATCTGACATTTTAGAATTTGGATTAGAACTTTAAGTTGATCAGAAAGTAAGAAAGACAATGAAGTATTAAAATGATACTTTGATTTTGAATCTCTTAAACTACATAGAACCACTTCTAAAAGAGTTTTCTATACACAATTTTACTGGTTAAGACATCACAATTCCTTAAAATTCTTCATTCGGGATGCTTCTTTCCCCTTTAAATTAACTTTCAGTTAAATTAACTTTTAAAATTTAACTTTTAAAACTTGACAATATTTCTCATAACCAGTGTCTCTTGTAATCCTAATGGTGCAGTACCCAATCCTGACTATTTAATTCTCATTGTTCATGGAAAAGTGTGTTCACTTGACTGTTTAAACTTCCCAGCTCCATCTGATCATATGGGAAGGCACCGAAGTATCAAAGTGGAAGGTGTTATAGGCAATTTAGTTTTTAATTAATCTAAACTTGGAGCTAAAATTATGATACACAATTTAATTTTATGTTTTAAGCAGTCCCTAATAGTGCATTTTAATCTCCAGAGCACGCAGTCACTTTTGGAAGGATGCAATGGAAGGCTCAACGAAACTCTCCACCTCACTTGAAAAAATCCAGTCCCTGAATTTTAACTAACACAAGAACAATAGGCCAAACAAAGCTTTGAATAGTGAGAAGTGAGAGAAAATCCCCAAACTTTGCCTCATTTCAAAGACACTCCATTAAAAAAAAAAAAAAAAAGACATGAAACAACATCAGAAATTACAAAATCCCCAAACAATTAATGGAAAAGGGGACACCTTCCACTGTCCCAGGTTGCTCCAAGCCCCATCCCAGCCTGGCCTTGGACTCTTCCAGGGACCCAGGGGCAGACACAGCTTCTCTGGCAATCTGTGCCAGGACCTGCCCACCCTCAGAGCTGTACAGGATCAAGTGAACATCTCCACCCTGGCAGAAATTTCAGGTGTGCAAAACAAACCAAGAAATCCTGCAGCAAACCTTCCCACACAGTTCAACCAGCAGCAAGATAAACAAGAAACAAAAGCTCCAACAGTGAGAATTCCACTTGTGTCCAACACCAAGCAACCTTTCCCACTAAAATGAACACCAGAAAATTTAAAAATTAGGTTTTTAATCACAGAATTATTAAGGTTGGAAAATCCCTGCCAGCCCATGGAGTCCCAGCTATGCCCAGGGCCCACCTTGTCCCCAGCCCAGAGCACTGAGTGCCACCTCCAGCCCTTCCTGGGACACCTGCAGGGCTGGGCACTGCAAAGCTCCCTGGGCAGCCCCTGCCAAGGCCTGAGCACCCTTTGCATGCAGAAATTCCTCCTGAAAATTTTAACCATCAAGATGATTTAAAAAAACCTCAAAATGCTTTATTTCTGAGGCATCTTGCCCAGCTTCGCCCCAATGGACACAAACCAATGCAGGCAGAAGCTGTAACATGGTGAGAAATCTCTCCCTGAAAAGCCACCAAGTTCAGATCTCATGTTTGGGGCCAAGCAACTTCCTGGAGACACCAGAAACATCTTCTCATTTAAGTAAACCAAAAAGCCAATGACCCAGGCAGACATTTTCACACGGAGCACGTGCTGCCTCCAGGCTCTGACAGGATGCCCAGGCAGTCCATGCTGACAGACCTTTTAGGCTCCCAGTAAGTAAAACTGTCAGAACAAGAAAAATGAACAGTTGGGAGTGTGAAAAAAAAAATAAAATAAAAATTGAACTTGATCTGGACATCAATTTCGCCTCTGGGGCAAACTAAAATTACTTGGCTCTTACTACCCTGGAAACATCCAGCTCTGTGTCCAGGGTGATTCATGTTCCAGGCTGAATCATCAGAAGCAATTAAGAAAATGTAACTCCGACTTTGTCTGAAGTACCACCCACCACCTGATGCAAAGATCTTGCCCTGAGTCACCGAGAAGGACAAGAGAAGTGTTCAGTGCTCCAAAAATTAATCATTCCTCCCTTGTCTCCCCAAACTCAAGAATCTCCCCAATGCCATGTGTTGGTAAAATACTGAGAGCTTAAAAGAGTGGAATCACCTTATTCCACCAAGTGAGGGCAGAGAGAATAGAGAATTTACTGTATTTTGCAGTTTATTGTTATGAAGGAAAATCCAAAAGGTTTCATGAGGGGAATGTTGCTTCAGTGGGGAAAAAGGAACAAAGAATGAGAGCCATGAGGAGAAAAATGCAGGTCCCTCCTCTGTCCTCCACCAGAATCACTGACCCACCTCCAGCTTGCCCTCACACAAAAAATACAAGACCAGCACAATTCTTCTACTGAAGATTCGGATGAGTTCCACAATCCTTGTTTTTTTTTTTTGAGTCCAGTAATAAAACAATTCAAAGTAATATTGCTCTAAGTTGGAAACACATTTTTAGCATTTGCAATTGCTAGGAATTCAAAATTTTCATGGATTTTCAGGCTTAAGTAAAAACCATCCAGGTGTTCCCAAAGGTGAAGGTGAACACCCCTCTGGATTTCTTTAGTTTTAAGTCTGTCTTGGAGGTGAGCAAGCACTGAATGACAGATCTGAAAGCAAAGTGAAACAACAACAACAAACAAAATCCCTCTTCTGCATTCAGTTGTTTCGCACTGGATATTTACAAAAAAAAAAATCTAGAAATTTGTCATAGGCAATAAGGGCCAGGAGCTGGACTTGGATGATCCTCGTGACTCATGATTCTTTGAAAACCCTGCAGAGAGGCAGAGATGAGACACACCAGCTTCTTCTGAGCAGACATGGAATACTACATTGTCTGATTTTTTTAACAGGCACCTTAAGGAAGATTTTCTTTGCAGAGCAGGGTCCACTGAGCAGCTGGAAACCAAGAGGTTTTCCTCTCACAGTGGCACAAGAGCATGTCAAACAACCACATTGAAATGATCCTTGACACATCTGACTCCCAAGAAGTTGGGTCCAATTCCATGGTCCAGTTTGCTCCGGCATCCTCCCAAGGAATAACCCACAGGCCAAATTGTAATGTACAGTTTCCACAACAAACAATTCACAAAATTAAATAATCTGCTTCCAATTCTGGCCAAAAATAATTTCAAGAGCAGTGGAAAAGCCAACACTTCAGACACATCTTTAGTTATCCTCAAAGATAAAGGTTCTTGGAGCAACCTAGATAGTGGAAGGTGTCCCTGCCCAAGGCACTGGGTGGGAAGGGATGGACTTCAAAGTCCCTTCCACTGCCAACTGCTCTGTGATTCTGTGAGGGAATAGAGATGACAACTGTCCCACTTGAAGATGATTATTTGTGAAAGCAAGAACTTTGCACAATTTCCATTGCTCTTTTCGAAAGCTGATGATTCAGAAAGAACTGGCTGGAAAGGCTGGAGAGTCAGCAAATGTGGCTTGGCTTATTTTCATCAAGGAGATTGGTGGCAATCACAGCTGTGACAGCAGGACCTTTCCTAGCAATGGATCTCATCCCCTTCCCTGGCCCTGCTCTGCACATCCCATACACACCAAGGTGTCCAGTGGAGAGAGAAAATGCAGGACAGGGTGTCCAAACCCATCCCTTCTCCTGGGCACGCTTCAGGAAGGAAAAAAAGCTCAGCCCAAAACAAAGTGTGGCCAAAGGGGACAAACTGAGTGGTTTCACCTGAGGCACATGTGCTCCCTGAGCTCTCTGCTCAGCTGGAGAGAGCTGTCCTGTGCCTGCCAGCAGCAGGGACCACAGGGACACCACTCCAGCCAGTTAACCCAGAGCCACCTGGGTCTGCTCATGGGGACCTCACCCTTGCCAGACCAGCTGTGAGTGAAGATGAAGCCCAACAAGGCTCAGGTGAGTTCCTAAGCCAGACTGGTCCATGTCAGGACAAAACCCATAGTATTCCATGTTCACTCCTCAAACTTCACCACCAGAACAGCCTCCCCCTCAGCTTGCCAGAAAACAGCAGGAAAAGTGGCTGAACTCAGACTGGAGAAGGTTGAAAGTTTTCATATGGGGAATGTTGCTTCAGTGGAAGGGAAAAGGAAGGAAGAATTAGAGCCATGAAGGGAAAAATGCAGGTCCCTCCTCTGTCCTCCACCACAATCATTGACCATGTCCCACCTCCCCACAGAAAACACAAAACCAGCCCAATTTTTCTGTTGAAAATTCAGAGCAGTTCCACAATCTTGTATTTTTTAATAAGCCAGCCTGTAAGAGAAGCAATCCACTTGTAGCTGATGACTATTATTTACATTTGTAATAATATATTTCAAAAGCATAACTAACAGCCTGCAGTAATTTAGTCAACAGAATTCCTCCATTTGACATCCCTTTGGAGAAATTATGAAACAAACCCTAAACGGATGCTGATAAGCTGTTCCCAAACACGGATGCAACATCATTTTTAAAAACTGCTTAACTAATCAACATTTGAAAGTAAATGTACTGCTTGTGACCTGCATTATCATGCAAACTGTGTATTATTTTTCCCTTCTGAATCTAGAATTCATTATCATATTTGATTTATCGTGCACAGCCCTACAAACCTTATTTACCCTCTAGCTTCTCAGCCCTCACAGCACCCTGATAATTTAATACCTCATCTAAATCTTTGTTTTCCTCATCTCATCAAAATATGATCCACCCATCAACACAAAAAACCCACCACAAAATTTAAAAAATACAAATCCCAAACCTATTGCTGAAGCAATGCCCACAGTAATTCCTGTGGCTCAAATACAAGATGCTTGACAAAGATTTATCATTAAAAATAGTTTGAAAGCTAGGGAAAATTGATAACATCCCTTGTTAATTTTTTGTTAACAGCTGATTACCTTCAGTCAAATATTTACAGCTTGTTTAATTTCAACATCAACAATTTTGACTTGCAGTCATTTTATTTTGTTCCACATTTGACTGCAAGAATGAGGCCCTCAAGCACAAAAAAACCCCAAACAAACAAACAACCTGCACCAAAAAGATCATCCTGGTAATTACTTTTTCTGCTTGTGTAAAGTGTGTTGGAGCTCCACAGCTCTTCTTGTTAAAGCTTTATTATTAAAATATCATTTTAGCTCTGAATAAGAACAACAATGTGAAACACCCAGGTTTCACAAGGGGCTTCCAATGTTCCCATTTGCCTCTTCCACCTAGTTCTTCACCCTTTTCATATCCATCAGCCCTCTAATTTAGGCAGCCCAACTTCCAGTTCCTCCTCACCTCAACAGCCCCTATGAGCCTGGCAAACAAGGACTGCAGCAAACCCACTCCATCTTCCCAATTACTGGAAGTTTACCTGACCTAAAGGACATTTAGGGAATCCTGAAATAGCCAAGAATTGCCACCAGAGCTGCTGGAGGCACATAGATGACAGGCAATCACTGATTCCAACCAGGAATAAAAGCCTGGTTAGCTCTAAAGGAAGGCAGGAGGAAGTCTGGAACAGCCACCAGGATTCTGTTCTTCCTTAATCATAGTCCAGGAATAACATGCTGAAGGTTCATCTGTAGGAGGGGTAAAGGGTAGAAAACCAAGGCCCAGTTTTGAGCAGAACCTGTCTGTTGGTAATAAAAACCACCACTAAATTGCTGCCTCTGTTATGCATTAATACAGGGTTCTACAGGGAAGCCTTGGAAAGATTTTGCTATTTCCTCTGGCAAAGTTACCAATCTAATCATAAAAAGAAATTATAAACAACAAGGCAGCAGGCAGGGAGCAAAAAAAAAAAAAAAAACCCCTGATATCAGAGAAACCTTTGACACAGCTAAAAAGAAAGGGGAAAATCCTCTCAGCAGCTGTAACCCAGTGGCCAAAATTCCTGCTTTTCTTTATGCATTCCACCCAATACACTGCTACTCTTTATTTACTAACTACTGACACATCCAACTTGCCTCATAAACCCATGCCAAGCTATGGCTACAACCCTTGCAGCAGTAAATATTTGTGTCCAGAAGCATTTTCACTGAAACTATCCCAGCCAAAGTTGTATGAACTACAGGTCTCTACTACTATGATCCAGTTTTTCCCAAATATACAGAACAACAAAACACACTGGAGGGGGAAAAGGCCCTCAGAGAGGGAAAATATCCCAGGTGTTTTTACTTCTGCATCTCAAAGCAAAACACTAAAGGAAAAAAAAAAAAACCAACAAAAGGAAAACTCAGCACATTCAGATTCAGCGTAAATCCCCACACAGGATGCGTGAAAGAAGGAAGAACCAAAAGAACTTTTTCAGAAAAATGGAAGATTCCGAGTATTCAGGGAAAGTGAGCTATTTTCTGGGTTTCCACAGATAAAACATGACACTAAGAAATCCAAAACGTAGGTACAGGACAACAGAGATGGTGAGGTGTATCATAAGGCTCTGTTTTCTTCATTGGTTTGTTGTTGCTTTGCCATCAGTCACAGTTGTGGAACCTGCAGCCTGCATTCCCATACAGGGGTTATTCCATCAGGGTGCAGGAGGCTTGAGGAAGAGAAGGAGCAGAAGTCCTGCAGATGGGCAGGGACAACCTTGGGAACCAGCACAAGCTGGGGGGAGCTGCTGGAGCAGATCTGTGGGGAAGGACCTGGGGGACACCGAGCTGTCCCTGAGCCAGCAGAGTATCCTGGGCACACCGAGCTGTCCCTGAGCCAGCAGAGTGTCCTGGGGACACCGAGCTGTCCCTGAGCCAGCAGAGTGTCCTGGCCCAAGGAGGCCAATGGGGCCTGGGGCAGCAGCAGAGCATTGGCAGCAGGGCAGGGAGGGATCCTGGCCCAGGTGCCCACTCAGCTCCTGCAGCCTCACACACCCTGGCATCCCGTGAGGAAGAAACATGACTCTCCTGGTGAGCATTAAGGAGTGAGGGCTTTAGACAAAGCCCCACCACAACACAATGCTCAGAGAGAAGATAATTCAGGCTGTCTGAATGCGTTCCCAGTGAGGCAGCTCATGAATATGAACAACACAACACTGTCACCACTGCACCAAATCAAACCTCCAAAGGCTGCAAAGAAAAAAAAACAACCACTGAAATTAATATATGTCTTTGTTGCTGGGAATCTGTCTCTCCCTCCCCAACAGTGTTACATGTATAAATTACATACAGACCCTGTTAAAGGATAATCCCTTCCATTTCATCTCTAGTTTCAACCATTTCTCCTCTAACATGCACCTACTGTATTTATCAATCTTACACTCACAAGTATTATTGAGAGAGGAGATGCAGAATTTTCAACCAGCAAAATTTCAAAGATAAAGCTTTCTCCTGGCAGCAAACGTTTGTGGATTTTGGGGATGTGGATCATTGCCCAAAGGGTTCTTTTAACACAATAATCTGAAACATTGTGTTTAGGTTTAGTTGAGCTTTCCCCATCTGCACAAGGAGCAGCTTTGCTTTATTTGCAGATTTACCAGGTGATACATCTATCCCAAAACATTAACTGGAAATGAGAGCTATAAAGCAGCTGATGGTTGGGTTTTCTGATTAAATGCAAGGTACAGGTTCAGACCCACTCTGTACACTCGCACCAAGCCAAGAACAGACATAGAGAGGAACAGATCTTACACCCCTCCACAAGCACCAACCCATTTCATCCACAAACTATTGTCCTTCTGGAAGAGATGTGCTTTTGATGAACACAAAAAATCCCCTCCTGCCAAATTCTCCTGCACTGCAGTGGCTGGGGTAGGTATTTGCTTGTGTTAAGAATGATCATTAGATTTCTGTAGATAATTTGAGCATTATCTACAGAACCAGCAAACGAGCCCTCAGAGACAGCACAGAGTGCGGCATTTGCATTCCCTTTCCTGAAAATACTGAAAAGTTTGGACTTACCACCTGCCTCTGCTCTTTGTACAGGGGACATCAGTTCCACTCAAAAACACAGTTCCTCCTCTTATCTCACACACATATTATGGAAACTGATTGGTTTGGCTTGGAGGGACCTTAAAACTCATCCAGTTCCACCCCAGGGACACCTTCCACTATCCCAAGCCCCATCCAGCCTGGCCTTGGCCGCTGCTGGGGTGGCGAGTCCATGGGAAACAAAACTGGATGAATCTGAGGTTAATGCACATGATTGTTTTTAGGAATATGCCATCCCTTAGAAAAGCCACTGTCCACCAAAGTACAGTCTCTGTATTTTCCTCCCCTCCCTTCTTTTAAAAGTCACTTTTTTTAAATTGGGTAAGTTATAAAAGCCAGAAGCCTTAAAACAAGAGAAACTTTCCAATCGGGGCAGATAGAGCCAAAACCATTTCAACCCAAAATCTGAAGCAAGAAATGTCCCCATGGCTGAGAGCTCCCAGAGACATGAGAACCTTTCCAGAAGTGCAGTAACCCAAATACGCATTAGGCAGACACTCTACACAAAAATAAAAAAAAAGAAAAAAGGACCAAATTCACTAAGAGATGTAACTTGAAGAACCAGTATTTATAGGAAAATTAAGGTAGATGGAAAACATATAGTAAGGAAACAGAGAACTACAAAATAATAAGAAGAAAGTAACAACAACCTCAACATCTGTAACAAAACTCCTGAAAAGCAGGATCTGTGATGAGAAAGAAGCATGGCATCCATTTCTACAGGTGGGAGGAACAGCCACTCCAAAGGCTTCCCCTGAAATGATCTTTTCTTTCAAATAACCATGAGTTTTGAGCATCCTTACAGCATCACATCCCAGAATGGCTCAGTTTGAAGAAGCCCTCAAAGACCATCATGTCCAGCCTTTCCCCCAGCACTGCCAAGGCCACATCCGCACTGCTTTTAAATCCCTGCAGGGATAGTGACTCAACTTCATACTGCAAACACAAGATGCTATTTGAAGAAGTGCATCAGTAAAACCATGTTAAAAACCAACAGATGGGAGCTGGGAAAAAAAAAATGTTTTTTTGGTTCTGCCTTTCCTGGAACAGCACCTTATTTCCACAAGGACGAAGATCCAAACAACAAATCCACAAATCCTAGCTGGCTGTGCCACATAGTTTGCAGGAGGACTATTATTACCTCAGCCTCCTTGCATGAGATTTAAATTAGCAGATTCAATTAGGTTTGTGCAAAATAAAATCCAAGACAACGCTGGTATGGGTATTTCCTTTTCACAACCTGTTATTCCCAGTAAAAGCAAAAAAACCCAACCCCCTGATTAAAGTAACAGAGGAAATTATGTTCTTTTTTAAAGGCACTAATTAGGTTTCTGTGGAATGCTGGAGGGGGATGGATGAACCCATCTAATCTACACGGATTTCACAGTTCATTTCCAACCTCAGCCAAATCCCAATTTATCTCATTAGAGAACAATATTTCAATCTCTCTTTTTTAGCCATAAACCAAAGTGAGCACATTGGACACTCCAGCTCCAAACCAGTGGCGGGAATTTGTGGGGAAAACAGGGAACCCTTCAGTGGCAGGGGTGACAATTTCTGTAAGCAAAGCAGAAGCCACCCCACTTGGAGCATTGGTAGCTGAGCCTGTGATGCTGCAGATGCTCCAAGCCTGAATTAGCTAGGAAAACTCTGCAAGAGCAGGACAAACTCTAACCACCTTCCCCCCCAAAAATCATGGATGTGTGTGGCAGAATTCCTGAGTTTGCCCAGCAATCTTCATGTTCCTGAATTTCCACATTTCAGACCAACATGTCCAGTCCACAGACTCAGCCTGAGAAGAGCAAGGACTAGCCAAGTTCACAAAACTGCAAAATATAAAAAAAATACTGCAAAAATTGGGCTTGAGAGCAGCACCTGCAAGGCCTTAAGGTGAGTTTTGGCTTCAGAGAAATTTGACAGAAGAGCAGGAAAACCCAAATCTACTTACAGGAAGCAATGGAGGAACGGAAAGTGGGGAGGGGAAAAAACCCCACACTACAGACACCTGGAGAAACCCGAGAGAATCAATGAGATCCAGGAGGCAAGCACACACCTCTGGTGGTGTGGATCAGCAGAGCAGCCTCCTCACCTCTGTGAAAACGTCCCAGACCTGTGCCTTGCCTCCAGAAAGGGATGAGAAATTCTTAGCTGACCTCAAAAGCTTATGTTGTAATGAAGATCACAACCCAGCTGCTGAAAGCAGGTGCAGCAAGAAGGGGCCGCCAAGGGTTTGTGGTTTTATTTTTAAAGAATAAAAATAAAACAGGAGGCCAACAAGGTGAAAACCTCAAAAGCCTGAAGCCAAGGGTTAAATCCACTCAGCTGCTGACTTTGGCAATGCTGATGCTAATGCCAAACTATTAAGTAAAGGGCAAACAAATAAAAATACAGTATAACTGCAAGTCAATACCTTAAAATACAATAAAGAAACCAAAACCCCAGAACAAACAAATCGGTTCAATAAGTATCATGTCCTTTTCAAAACTGTTCTCTTATTAATATGACTAATAAAGTTTGGCTACAACACAGCAATAACCCGTGCATGAAAAATGAGGAGTATAAACGCAGTTTGGAGAAATCAGGGTGCACACACTTAAGAAGCCCACAAGGGCAAAATAAAGCTCTGTTCACAACAAGAATATTAATTCTGGATTAATTCATTGCTGTTTCTTTTAATGTGCTCAACAGATTTAGGCTCATATTTATGGCACTTGAGGAGGAAAGCAGGTGCATCAACCACTCAAGACTTGGAACACCAATTAACCCTTTGGCAAATGATGATAAGCCAGCAGACAGTAAAATGCCAAAGTAACCAAGGATTTTTTTTTTCATTTTTAAAGCAAACCTTGAGCTGCCTGAACCCTT
Organism: Camarhynchus parvulus; assembly: GCF_901933205.1. Taxonomy (NCBI): domain Eukaryota; kingdom Metazoa; phylum Chordata; class Aves; order Passeriformes; family Thraupidae; genus Camarhynchus; species Camarhynchus parvulus. The sequence goes on from NC_044576.1 coordinate 4,640,897, forward strand.
CCCAGAGGAGGCACTGGGGCTGGAGCTGGGAATGAGCCCTGCCATCAGGCACAGCCCGGGTGATGTTTACAAACACACATATGCTGCACTGAGCAGACTGCATTTCCTTCAGGACACAATCCAGCCTTCCAGGCACACAAGGAACACAAGGCCAGATTTTCTCCTATTACCTCACCATCTGGTGCTGTTGTCCGAGAGCTGCAGGTCTGAAAAGCACTCCCAGAACACATTTTGGTGTGAGTTATCTAAGACTCACCTAATTACCTAGAGACATTCCTGCAGCTCTCTCCTCTCATGAACACACATTTCTAACAGTCCCACGGTGTTCTCTGAGCAAACTCAACACTGCTGAATTGCCCTGCTGTGCTTTGGGGTGATTTATACACGTGGGGGTTCTACAGAGCTCTACATGCTGCTATTCAGCTTCTGCAGACTCCAGCATTCCCAGAGAAGTGCTGGAAGTTTCTCTTCCTCTGTACCCCCATATTCAAGTTGTTCTTCTTTTCAAGGACTTGAAGCAACCATGGTGCCACTGCAACCCCTAAAAATCTCCAAGTCACTGCACTCAAAGTCTCTGCTGTTGATTCCATCTGCAATCACAGTGACCCCAGTCATACCTGGGCTTCCCCAGTATTTCGGATCCACAGGAAATGTCGCTAGAACTCACCTACACACTGATGCTTCCAGCAACACCTGTCTCCACACTCCTCAGATCCACACAAGTGAAGCTTGAGGTCCAGGGCTGCTCCAGCCCAGCAAGAGGGAAATTTCACCCATCCCAAATACAAACATTTCAATTAATGTCATTAAAAAGCCATCAAAGCCACATCTGTCCCCCTCAAATGTGTGCGTGTGGAAAAACTATTTTAAAATCCACTAAGACTGGAGAAAATATTTTTCACAGGATGCAGTGATTTGGCTTTAAACCAATTTTTTAATTAGTTAAACTGCAAGCAGAAAAAGCACTAGCTAGGAGACTCACTTGAATTTATTTCTTTTTTCTAAATAGTTTGTACAAGCTCTCTGTTAAGTTACATCCACAACAAACCTGCTCTGAGACCCAAATTTCAGCTGCATGAGATAGGAACATCAAAAACCAGAGAAAAGGTACTGTTTAATTGCTTCTGCAATTCTCCAATTAAAAAAACAAAACAAAAAAAAAAAACCAAACACATGCTTGCAACTGAAGGAAAAAATTTGGAAACAATCTCATTTTGCTCATTAGAAGTGGAGTCCAAACTGCTTTGAAGTCTGAGCTCTACAATTTCAGGATGGGAGGGGAAAGACTGAAAAGGGTTTGCTGTTTCCTTTTTATTTTTTAAGCAGCATCTTGAGCAACATTTATCAATTCTAAATGCAAATTCAGCTGGGCTTAATTCTGCATTTGTATTCCAAAGGCTGATTGCCACATGCTAGAGTAACAAATAACACAGGAGATCTTAGGAAAACAGCAGATAACACAGACCTACATTTCTAAGACTTAAATTAGATTCTGTTCACACCATCACACACACAAAAATAAAAAGCCCCAAGAAGGTTTGAATACAGAAACTGGTAACTTATCACTTTTCACAGGAGTAGGAACTACTCTAAGTAGAAATTTTACTCTTCCCTTAAAATTTCAACTCAGATAAGCACAGCAGTGTTTCAAACTTCACTCAAACACTTCACATTCCCCAATTTTCTCACGCACAATAAAATCAAGAGGCAAAAATCTCTTTTAAAAGGCTACCACTTCTTTCTCTTACCCATCAGAGCAAACCCCACACTTCAACAGGAACCCAAACTTCCAGAGTTTTTAAAAATTCCTCTTGGCAGAAGTAATTCAGGTTTCCAACTCATGCTTTAAGCATCTTTCTTTTAATGTTAAGGCATCAGACTTTGTCCTCCCTTCTCCCACAGCTGAACAGACAGAGCCCTACCAAACTTTCCAGCACATTCCAGCTGGTTGGGGGTTTTTGGGGAGAGGAGGAGAGTGAAGCTGCCACAGGTTTCTGTCATTCCATTCTCACCTGGCCCATCAGGTTTCTCTCCAAGGATACAAACCTGCCCTTCACAGTCACTCATTTTATTCCCTGCTCAGTCCCTTTACTTTAAAATACATTTTTAAACCTGCAGGAACTGACCAGGAAAAATAGGAGATGAAGAATCAACTCTCAGCAGACAAAACCAGAGGAATAAGCTGCCCAAAAAAAAAACCCTGAAGGGTGGATGCAAAGCTCAGATGTTGCTTTGACAGCACTGAAAAGCATGGATGGCAAGTTTGCCTTTAGATTCCCCCTCTGGGCTTCTCCCCAAAGCCTTTTAAAGCATCTTGTTGGTTTTACAAGGAGAAGACAAGATAATCACTCTGACAAATGGCAACATTTACATTTGGGACATTAATTCACTTCTGAGCGCATCACCTGTCTGCCACTTCACTCCCACAACCAAGTCTGAGGCCTTAAAGAGCTGGGATTTAAGCTCAGCCTTGTTAAACCTTTGTATCCAGCTCCTGCCTCACCCCCTGGCAAAAGGCTGAGGGAGCAATTTTCTCTGCCACATTTCCCCTATAAAACACCCCAAGCATTCCCTGCTTGACTCTGTGGTATATTCCTGACCTAATTCATGCTGCAAAACATTCCTGGAGTTCAGCAGGTGAATCCTCCCAGTAAGGCTCATATTTGTTCCAGTGGGGAATGTGCACAAAGCAATTAAATCTGGATTTTCCTTCATAATATCCAAGCAGCAGCTTCTCATTTTCTTAGCTGCCTGCATGGGAGTCAGGCCCAGTCCCTAAAAGCAAGGAGTTCTGGAAATCTGGACTTCAGTGAAAATGCTGATATTTGCTTTATTCTCACTAACCAATTATTTGGAGCTGCTGAGCACCTGAAGAGCTCAGAAACCAGAGAAAAGCACCAAAGGAGTCCTCACCACAACCCCAGGGCAACTTTGGGTTTATTTGGAATTTGTCAGTGAATCACTGAGTTTCCCAGAAGTCAAAACTTCTGTCCAAAAATACAAGAGCACAAAGCAGGATTTGCAAAATGTCAAACCCATAAATCCTGAAAAGCTGCAATTTGTTTCTTCCCAGCCTTTGGGAATTAATGGGATTACTAAAAGCAACCTATCAAGAATGGGAAAAGATCAAGCCTTCATTAATTTATACAGCAACTGATGAAGCAATATTGCTGCTCTACAGACTAAAACTAACATTTAACAGGCTGTTAAATAACTCTCATTTAAAAAAATACCACTCCAAAGTGGTAACTTTGGAAAAATTTAGGATTAACCCAGTATGCAACTGCATCACCACCTACTGGGCAGTGATCCACAGGAGATGAGGGCTGGAAAAATGGCAGGTGATGTTTGGTGAGGAAGACTCTGACAGTCCCTAAAGCAATGGATTGCAAAGTGTAATTTGTATTAGTCTTGATGGGGCAGGCAGTACAAAACCTGATATTTTGATATGAATGGCACCACAAATGTTTGGTTCACTCCCAGCTCCAAACCTCTTCCCAGCAACAACTCCAATCACCAAACTGGGAAGAGCTGGGCAGCACCTGAGGCTCAGGCTGCAATTAATACCCTGGGGAATTAATACCCCACCCCAACCTGTGGAAATTGGTTTGCACAAAGAATATCCAGAACTCCAAACAAACCTAAACAGCCCCAGCAGAGGAAGCAGAGTGACCTCAGGGAGGTGACCCAGGTCTTGTGCCAATCCCAGGCTACAAAATGACAAGGAAATTTAAGAATTTATAGATCACCTACAGCAAAAACTCCAGGGAATGTGCAGCGATCTCTCTGAGAAGAGATCTTTGAGCACCCAGCCCAAAATCAATTGGTACTTAAGTGCTCAGTGGTCTCAGAAACACCAAAATAAACACGACTCCACGTGGCTGGATCTTCAAGAGAAATTGCTGCCAAAACAGGATTTAGTGAAATGCAAAGCAGGATTTACTGAAACACCTGCTTCCTATGTGACATCAACACCTGACAAAAAAAAAAAAGCCAGGATTTCTAAATTAAACAAGTGACAGGACAGATAAAAATGTTCCATTTCTTACCAACAGGTTGGATAAGAGCCAAAAGATGTGCAACCAGCAGAATTTCACAGACAAGATGCTGTAGCAGCAGCATCCATAGGGTTTATTTCATTTTTCTTTCTTTTTTATTCCTCTCCTTGAAATGCAAACCCCACTGTCTGAGTAACACACGGGGAAAAATGAGCTTGTGGTAACCCCAGCCATGGCTTCTTGCAGCACTGTTTGAATTCCAGAACCAGTTAGGGGGAGGATGAGAGTGTCTGTACCCCAGGGGAAGATTCACTGCTGCAGGATGTTGTGATTAGCATCTGCACACTCACTTTGGGGGGAAAAAAACCCAAATAAGTTGGGTTAAACACAAATATGACTGAAAGTAAGCAAAGGAAGGAGCCCCTGCATTGGGGTTTCAATGTTGTATTCCCATGACTGCAGCCAGCTCCCAGGTGGGAGCCCAAGACAGGGCTCAGCAACACCAAAATCAGCTCCTAGAAAGGCAGAAGGGGAGCAGGGGATCCAAAGTGCTGAAATAGGAAATCTGCATTCAGATCCAGCCAGGAAAAACAGCATGGCTATAAATAGGGGTCTGCTGTATATTGCATGAACTGCACCGAGATCCTGGAAAGAAGAAAAAGCTGTTGTTGGAGCCTAAAATCACCTCAGGGAGAGAATTTGGGGAAAGGGAAGAGAGGGGAGCACAAGGTGAAGGGGGAGGCACCATGCCTGCTGCCATCCTTGCTGTGCCCTTCTCACTCTCCCCCTTGGATGAGACCCTACTAAATTCATCAAAATAATTACCCTGCAAAATTAGAAACCCCTTGGAGGGAAAAACAACAAAAGATGAGTTCAGGAACAGAAGGATTACCAAAAGAGCTTCTCAGATTGCTGTGCACAGATATAGAACAAGGATTTAACCACCTGCCTCCACTGTGAGCCTCAAAGCCACCTGGCAACGTCCAGATAGAAGATTTGCTCCATAACTTCATGTAAATACAGGGCATAGTGCTTGAAACAACACATATTGCCTTAAAAATAAATGTATCAAATTTTCTCAGGAGTTTCGACACATGGAAATGCAACAGGAATATCTGACAGCAGCTCGTGGGCCTTCCGAACCCCTCATTTTTATAGGCAAGGAAACAAAATTCCATTTGAAAGACATCACCAAAATTATTTCTGACCTAATTGAAAGGATTACCTAAAAAACCTAATAAGCGGCAGCTGTAATTAGATAAATTACATACTCAGATTGATGAAGGTTGTCATTTACAGCAAGAGCCCACATTCCTCTTGCTTGTAACAAGAATGCTACATTGGAACATTCTTCCACTGAGAATGCTTCATCAGTCAAAGCTAAGGAACCAATGGGAGGTGCACTTTTAACACAGGGTTGGCCTAAAGTCCTTGAAGTCGGCCTGAAAAGGTGTTTTTCCAAAACAATGATTTATTGCCCTTACATATAAAAAACCTCTTCCTGCCAGAGGGCAGGGCTGGATGGGATATTGGGAATTAGGAATTGTTCCCTGGCAGGGTGGGCAGGCCCTGGCACAGGGTGCCCAGAGCAGCTGGGGCTGCCCCTGGATCCCTGGCAGTGCCCAAGGCCAGGCTGGAGCAGCCTGGGACAGTGGAAGGTGTCCCTGCCATGGCAGGGGGGAATTTTGGATAAGCTCAGACTAAGTTCTCTGTGAGATCACCACTGACATTGCAGACGCCTACAACCACCCTTCCAGTTTAAACTTCATACACCACCCCTAGAATCACAGAATCTTTTAGGTTGGAAAACCCCTCCCAGCCCATTGACTTCACCCTGTGCCCAATGCCCACCTTGTCCCCAGGCCAGAGCACTGAGCGCCTGTCACAACACATGTCACAGCTGAGATGGCCACAACACACAGAGCATCACCAAACAACTCCAGAAAGCTTCACCCCAACCAGAACAACACCTTACCAGGTCAGAAGGCTCCAGGCACCTGCTCACACAGAGTAACACCCCAACACCTCAGAAGGCTGCAAGCAACTGCCCCTCCTGTGCTTCAGCCCAGCCTTTTATCCCCTCATGCTGATGCACTGCACCTGTGTGCCCTCTGCTCCTGTGGGATTGGTCAGTGCCCCTGGGCTCGTTAGTGGCTCATTAATTTCAATATCACTCACCTGTCCTGCACAGCTGCAGCTCACTGGGGACGAGGCTCAGCCCCACTCCCAATCACCACAAACTCGGTGCCTACAGTGCCACCTCCAGCCCTTTCTGGGACACCTGCAGGGCTGGGCACTGCAAAGCTCCCTGGGCAGCCCCTGCCAAGGCCTGAGCACCCTTTGCATGCAGGAATTCCTGCTGCTGGCCAAGCTGAGCCTCCCCTGGCCCAGCTTGAGGCCCTTTCCCCTTGTCCTGTCCCTGTTCCCTGGCAGCACAGCCCGACCCCCCTGGCTGTCCCCTCCTGGCAGGGAGTTGTGCAGAGCCACAAGGTCCCCCTGAGCCTCCTTTGCTCCAGGCTGAGCCCCTTGCCAGCTCCCTCAGCCCCTGCTGGGGCTCCAGCCCCTTCCCCAGCTCCGTTCCCTGCCCTGGACACGCTCCAGCCCCTCCAGGGCTCTCTGGATGGGAGCTAACAATAAGCAGGGAAGCAACAAGGAAACATTCCCATTCCTCTGGAGGATGCAGTATTTACTTTCATTTCAAAACTCTTTAAGAGTCACAAAAGAAATAAAAGCAATGGATAAAAAATGCTGAGATGGAAGAGGAAGAATCACGCCAGGAGTTCCATCAGCACTACTCTGGGTTTGGATGAGACAATAGGAATGCTGGGGCACAGAATCCATCAGTGCCTAATGCCTTTAAAGGCTGAGAAGGGAAATGTTTTCAAGGTGAAGGACTGCTACTCCTATAAAGAGGGCAGAGGCTCTACAAAACCTTGGGCCCAGCAGCCTGGAATTTTTAATGTATTGCCATTGAAAACAAGTGCACAGAACATGGAGCCACCTGCACTCCCACCTGCCCTGGAGGAGGGTTACCCTGCAGTTCTCCTGCCTGGATGACACAAAACACCAACAGCTGCAATAACAAAACCTTTGGGAGCAAAGCAAAGCCTTGGAGAGCAGTAAGTGGGATGATTCACAGCAGGGGAAGAGCTCTGAAATGCTCCCTGGGCCAGCACTTACCCCAGACCTACCCTTAAAACAACAACAGGAGCCCCCAGCCCTTCCCTCCCCACCCAAAACCCACCAACACCTTGGGAATAATCCATGCAGCAAGAATGAACAGCACTCATCACAGAAATAACTCCATTTCAAGGTACATAAGACGTAATATTAAATCAATAATTTAAATCTACTCATGGCTTCTATTAATGTAAAACATCTCCAAAAAAAAAGCTCTACGTCCCTCCTCGACAGTGAGCTCTGAAATACTGCAACCATTCCTGCAATAAACGCTCAGGTTCTGTCCTTAAATTTAGTTGGCCTCTCCAAAAGTTGCCAAAGCTCCAGCTTTTCTCCGTTTATTTTATAAAATATTGATCACTGAATATGATGAATTAACTGCAAGCCAGAAATTTATAACAAGTGTGAGGCATGTAAGAATAAACTGCAGTTTTATCGGCTTTTCCTTTCCCTTAAGCTCATCCTTATTCTTATATATTCTCAAACCCTCAATATCACTAAAAATCATTGAGTTGTATTTCAAGGAATTTGTCTATTTAATGATACTTCACTGTTAGTAATTGAGCAGAAGGGGAATAATTTTTTAAAGAAATGGCAGTAATTGCTCCAAAATCCTCTTATGGAGAGCAACAGATGTTATGGTGCTTCCTATAATACACATTTTTCAAGAAACGCAGTTTTCCATTAATTTTGTAGGACTAATTAGTTCCAAAATGCAGAATCCCATCCTCCTTTTTCCTAAATTCCTGTGAGAACACATGAACCCCAATTTCCTGGGGTTTGCAGCAGGGACATGAAACTGATATCAGTAATAAAATTCTCTGTTCACCAAACAAAAAGAACCCTGCAGTTCCCAAATTGTTTTTGAGAGAGGGGTGAGCACCACGTGAAGAAGCTGCTCAAAGTTAGAAGCACATCACATGGCAATAAAGATTATGTAGATAAAATTATCATATTTTACAAAACATTTGCTGTTTCTGAAAGGTTTTATATCTGATATTTTAACTCTAATACTTAAAAACCACTTGAGGACTCCAAGTCAGCTGATTTGGGTCAATAGCAGAGATGGATTTCAAAGCATTAAATAAACCCTCTTTCAGTTCCCCTCAGACAAGAGTAAATACTCCAGCATTTATTACATATATTGGACACTAAACACTGAATTTTCTTGCCACTTCTTATCTGGACACAGTCAACACACTCCAAAACATGGCATTAAAAGGCTAATGGATTGCTGTGAACATGGGGTGAACTCCATGGCTTTCCTGTCATTTCCAAAACAGATTATGAACAAAATCATTCCAATTCCAGGCAATTCCCATCTAGCTTCCAGCAGCCACGTGCTGTGCACCTCAACATGTTTCTGTGGAGGAATAAAATTCATCCGTGCAGCCCAGCCTGCTTTCGTGTTTATTCGCAGGTTTAACTTGTCTTTCTCCCCTCATATCCTCCAAGATTTACCTTTCTTCCCATTCTTTTCATATTTATTGCCCTTCCTTTAGTGTCCTCTTGCTTTTGTTCAATCCAAACACTTGCACATCTGTCTTGGAGAAAATCTGAAGGACCAAATTCTCTTCATGGAATCACAGGTTGGGAAACACCTCCAAGATTAATGACTCCAACTTTTCATGGAGGTGCAGCTTCCCAACAAAAAGGATTGGAGGTCCTAACTAACCCAAGCTAAGGAGCTTCTGAGGAGCAGGCACAGTGAGGCCATGGGACACACAGGATCACATCCAGGCCTGGCAATGTCACCTCCACACCGGAGTGACCTTCACTGATTTGCTATTTCATACCCAATCTGATCCGAGTTATGGAAACCCACTGGAGTGCATTAAAATGTCATGTTCCTAATGAAGCTGGTCTGGGAGACTGAGGAGCTGGGCTGGACACTGCAGAGAGCTGTTCCAGGAGCTCTGACTTATGAGACAGGCACAGATAAGATTCCTGCACTCACACTGCTGGAGGCCTCATCATTTTCTGACACGTTATATTTCAAAGTACTCTTAATTTCCTCCAGTTATCTGGGGAGAAATGGTGCCGCACTGCAGTGATTCCAGGCAGCCCTCCCTAAAGGATGCACTGAATGGGAACACTGGTCCCCTGGAGTTTGCTTTCTGAGGGATGAATCTACCACCACTGAGTTCCCTTTGTCGCTGCGGAACGCACGGGGAGAAATCACAGGCGGTGAGAGCGCCTCCCCACACAGCAGTACTGTACAGCCAACACCAAAATATCACCGTTTTCCCTGCTCCTTGGGGACAAGCAGTTCTCTAAAGACCCACACAGACAAAGCCATGCTGGTACAATGGGGTGAAAACGTTTTTAAAGAGAATTTGAAGTGCCACGCTCTCCTCCTGCTGGAAAGGCACCGGATCCTGTTCAAGGAACACATGCGGTGTCTCGCTCTTCACCAAGCTTGTGCGAAGTAGATGGATGGAAAAAATTCCTCCCTGTGAGGAGGGGAGGCCCCGGCAAAGAAGCTGTGGCTGTCCCTGTGTTGTTGTGTGTTTTTATACTTTGTAATACTTTGAAGTAGTTTTGTTTTGTATCCCCGTATTTTTCCCAAATGGTTTATCCCGGATTGTACCCCCCTTCCTGGAAGTGTCCAAGTCCAGGCTGGACGGGCTTGGAGCAACCTGGGATGGTGGACGGTGTCCCCTGTCCATGGCAGGGGGTAGGACAGGAAAGGCTTTAAGGTCTCTTCCAAATGGAACCGTTCCATAGCCTCACTCACAATAATCTCCTTGCTTCCAAGAAGCTTTGGCCATGCTCTCACCTCAAGCTTGGAAGAGCAGAATCCTGAAGAACAACAGGCCAGCTCTAAAGGTTCATCTCTTGCAAGATGCAACTTGTATTTGAATCAAGGCAATCAACTCCAGTCATTCCTACTTCCAGTAGGTTTTGGGCTCCAGGCATGGGCAACACAGTAACTCACTTCTCACACGATCCAGCTGAACATGCAAGTCCTAAATGGTTACAACCCAGAGTTCTGCAGCTCCTCCTTCTACAAAAACCAATGCTTTTAATAAAACGTTACCAGAGGGGGGTGATTGTCCCCCTGGATTGGGCACTGATGAGATCACACCCATGTCCTGTGTCCAGTTCTCATGGCCAGAGAGCCCTGGAGGGGCTGGAGCGTGTCCAGGGCAGGGAACGGAGCTGGGGAAGGGGCTGGAGCCCCAGGAGGGGCTGAGGGAGCTGGCAAGGGGCTCAGCCTGGAGCAAAGGAGGCTCAGGGGGACCTTGTGGCTCTGCACAACTCCCTGCCAGGAGGGGACAGCCAGGGGGGGTCGGGCTGTGCTGCCAGGGAACAGGGACAGGACAAGGGGAAAGGGCCTCAAGCTGGGCCAGGGGAGGCTCAGCTTGGCCAGCAGCAGGAATTTCTGCATGCAAAGGGTGCTCAGGCCTTGGCAGGGGCTGCCCAGGCAGCTTTGCAGTGCCCAGCCCTGCAGGTGTCCCAGGAAGGGCTGGAGGTGGCACTCAGTGCTCTGGGCTGGGGACAAGGTGGGCCCTGGGCATAGCTGGGACTCCATGGGCTGGCAGGGATTTTCCAGCCTAAAAGATTCTGAGATTCCAATGCTATGAGGTGTTCACTGCATTTCTCCAGAGTAATTACAAGAATTGTTTGTAAAGACACTTCCTTCAACTGCTAACACATACAGAACTGTAGGATGTTCTGAATAGCTCAGAAATACGACTGTAAAGCAGAAGATATTTAAAATAAACTTTGAAAATAGAAGAAAGCCTTTCTGATTTGGATAATCCATACAGATTCAGCGATCCTAAATAAAAAAAAAATAAATCACTTGGCCATCTCTGTAAAATAGCTGGGACACAGCATTCATTAGCTGGACTCACTCTGTGCAGTTCATTAAGGATGCTGCTTTCTCCGTTCACACAGGAAACTGTTTAGAATTCTGCTGGACCTGCTCAGGCTTCCCTTTCACTAGAGCTGGAAAGGAAAAAACCTCCAGATAAATGAAAGCCAAACATCTGGCACATTCAGCAAACACTTGCATCCTAATGATGGGGGGAGAAGTCATCCCTCTCATCAGTTCATTTCATCCCAGCCCGTGTGGGTGGGGTGCGGAGATGGGGAGCACAGAAGCCTCTCTTCATCCCCCACCAGACTCTCAGATTGGGATCTAAAGGATGGATCTGCACTGCCACTGCTCACTGGGTTGACATTCACACAAGGAAAAGCACATTTTTCAGGGATTAGATGTAATATATATATATATATATATATATAGGGTCTGAGAGAAAGAACAAGGCCAGGAGCCAGGCACATTGAAGGCAGACCTGAGCAGGGACACTGAAGGCAAAAATAATCCTACAAACCTTGCACCCACACAGAGAAGTTCAGTTGCATTGATGCTTAAAGGGCTGAAGACTCTCTGCTCAGGAGACAGACTGAGTTGGGATTGTTCACCTGGAGAGGAGAAGGCTCCAGGGAGGGCTCAGAGCCCCTGCCAGGGCCTAAAGGGGCTCCAGGAGAGCTGGAGAGGGACTGGAGATAAGGGATGGAGGGACAGGACACAGGGAATGGGTTCCCACTGCCAGAGGGCAGGGCTGGATGGGATATTGGGAATTAGGAATTGTTCCCTGGCAGGGTGGGCAGGCCCTGGCACAGGGTGCCCAGAGCAGCTGGGGCTGCCCCTGGATCCCTGGCAGTGCCCAAGGCCAGGCTGGACTTTGGGGCTTGGAGCAGCCTGGGACAGTGGGAGGTGTCCCTGCCCATGGCAGGAGGTGGAATGGGGTGGGCAAAAGCCCTGTCCAACCCAAACCAGTATGGGATTCAATAAAGTTCCCTTTGGGTCTGCTACAGGCAGTAGGGCCAAGCCAGGGTTCAAAACTCCCAGTGTTCCCACATGGATATCAAAGAGCTGCCACTCCCAACCCAGGGAGGAAAAGCCAGTTTCCCTCAGTAGAGACCCAGAGCAGGGTCTAAAAGAGATAGTGTTGGGCTGAAGAGGGTGCAGGCAGAGCTGCCAACATGCTGGGATGAGGAGCAATCCCACTCCAAAGAGGGTGAGCATCCCTGCCAGGGAGAATGGCTCTTGGAAAGGCAGGGAGAGGCCTTGGTGGGAAGAACAAGCAGCTCCATGTGTCCCTCAGCACAAGGAAGAACAGCAGACACTGCTGATGCCCACGACTGAGAGGGACCATCTCCAAAAGCTTTCCAAGTAAAGGCCAGGGGGAAAAGAACGTGAGGGTTTTCTCCCAATTTTAGGAGGGGAGGAGGAGCAGCAAGGACAGGAAAAGAATATGAGGCTTTTCTCCCACTTTTAGGAGAGGAAGAAGAGCAGCAAGGACAGGAACTGGAAGGGTTCACCTATCTCTGTTCACTGAGACATCTCCAAGCTATCCCTCACAGAATTCTCTGGCACTGAGCTATGTCCTTTTGAGTAGGGAAAAGCAAAGACATTCTCCCTAAAGAGAAGCAACAGGTTCCACCCACACGATGGTCTGTGCTGCTTCTCAGTTGCCTGGTGCTGAGCTGAGGTCAGGATTGTGCTAGGCCTTGGATCAAGCCCTGGGAAGCTCTGAAAGCAGTGGTAGCAGCCTTCAGCTGTGCCTGGTGTTAGCTGAGACAATTGCAGCAATTCCTGCGCTCTCCCACGGCTCATAAATTGCAGCAACGTGGGCTCCACTCTCCAGCTGAGGCAGGGAAATCAGGGCAATTCCAAGCTATTAAACTGGAAGTTACAGGGCCATAACTTCTCATCCTGCTCCCTGCATTAAAGGAGAGCTTTGCCCATGGTGTGTTCAACATGCAAGTAAATCAGATCCACCCGGGAGCAGAGGACAGGAGGCAAGGTTAAGGGAGAAGCACGTCCTCGCTGCTCGTTTCCTGGCACACCTGGGACAAGCACAGTCTGCTCGAGACTTTTGGCTGCATTTCAAGCAGTTCATGGAGCACAAAGACTGCAAAAGCAACACCAAGGCCCATCTTAGCTCTTTGGAAAACAAACTGGACGCTACATGGGTCTGAAGGGTCACGGCAGCACAAATTAAACCAGGTTTTAATGGTGCAGCAGAAGCAGACAGGGCCATCCACATCCTGCTCCCACCAGGCACAGCACTGGGTGTCCAGCCAGCTGAAACTCCTCTAGATCTGCCAGAGAGAGAGCTGCCTATCAAAGAATCATGGGGTGGTTTGGGTTGGGAGGGACATTAAAGATCATCCAGTCCCAAACCCTCTCCCATAGGCAGGGACACCTCCGAATATTCTTAGCTGGAAGGGACCCACAAGGATCATCAAGTCCAGCTCTTAAATGAAAGGTCCTACAGGGATTGAACCCACAAAGCTTAGTGACATTAGCACCATGCTCTAACCAACTCAGAGCCCCATCCATCCTGGATGCAAACCCCACAGCATTCCATGGCACCCCTCCAGCCTCCCTCACCCCCTCAAGTGTCACTTTGCTGGGAGTACATCACACACAGCATGTCCCCTGCCAGGGCCTCACAATGTCCATCATTTGGGCAAGCAGAAGCTCTGGAGAAGACAAATCTTTCACATCCACACTCCAATGCCCTGCAAAGGATGAATTAACACTGTTTTTCTCCAGGCCCACCTTGGGAAGAGTCAGCCCCACGACCAGCCCCAGCTTCATTGCATGTTCAGGCCAGAAGTAGGGAAACAGAGGATTTTGTGCAGCTTGTTTCCTACAACATCCATAAATTCAGAGGTAGGTCAGGTATGCTGTAATCCTGCTCTTTTTGGGACTGCAGAATCAAGTTCTGAACAGTGTTAAGTGTTAGAGTAGAATGATGGTGGGGAATTATTGTTGTAATTGTGACGAAGGGTGGATTTTGTGTAAATTGTTCATTTTTGTTCTGTGTTGTGTTGGGAATTTGTTTGGTTGGTTTGGGTGTTTTTGTTGTTTTAAGTGAAGGTTGTGTGATGAATGTGGATTTTAATGATAATTCTTAAATACCTTAAATAAGGTTTCCAACAAAGTGTCCACTCAGCAACAAGAGCCCTGACCAGTTCATTAACTGGTTTCCAAAGAATGCTGTGATGACCTTACCTGGTTCACAGTGATTTCATCCCTGCCCGGGCTGCACCAAAGCAAGGAGAAACAGAAGCTAAGCCACATGAGTGGTGCTGAACACAGAGTATTATAATACAGTATTATTTGCAATACACAGCATTTGTAAAGCAACTTCTGAAACAGAGAACCCAAAGCACCAAGTGTGGGGAAAACTTACGACAAAGCTTTTCAAGGAAAGATACAGTGTGAGAGTACCTCACCAAATTAAAATTAAGTGTGGGTTATTTATGAACCAGGGATGTAAATTTATGCACCAAGCTCCCAACCTTTGTGTCAGACAGCAGCTGTTTGATTTGGCTGCTCCCTGGGCTGGGAGAGCTCTGCTGCTGGCTGTGCCCAAGGTGGGATTACAGGGATTTCTCCAGTTTTTGACATGGATTCAGAGCACATTTTCCTGGGACCAGCAGTGCAGCAGGTCCAGAGCTCACTTCCACAGCTCAGAACTTTACACTGACACCAGGAGGGGACCAAAACCAGACAACTCCCCTCCCAAAACCTTTCCCCTGCCAAGCACTTCTACCAGAGGACAAACAAGGATTCTACAAATCCCACAGGTGGGATCAGGGAATGCACAGGACCTGCAGGCCATGGCAGGATCAGGAACTCACACTGGAGGAACCTAAATTCTTCCACATCCCAGAAGCAGCTTGGTCTTAGCACACTCAGTCTGTACCAAACCATTTTTGTCCCAGTGAATCACCCAAAATTACAGCTCCAATTGCTCATGGATTGTCACAATCCTGCTTTATTCAGGCCTCATTTTGAGCTAAGATAGTGGAAGTGCTTAAAAATTATAACATTTGTTTAACTCAGAACCTAATGTGTGCTTGTGTGCTGGAAGGGAAAAGAGCACCCCAAGAAATGGTAATTTTTGGAAATGCAAAAGGTGTTGCAGCATCTCGAGTGTCACAGAGGAAGTAGATTCAGCTGCCATGGCTTCAACACCAAAGTTCTGGGGATATCCCAGAGACAGAACAGCTCCAGGAGGAAAAGCTACAACAGAATTTCAATTCCAAAGCTCTGGTGATATCCCAGAGACAGAACAGTTCCAGGAGGAAAAGCTACAACAGAAGTTCAAATCCAAAGCTCTTGTGATATCCTAGAGACTGAACAGTTCCAGGAGGAAAAGCCACTACAGAAGTTCAAATCCAAAGCTCTTGTGATATCCTAGAGACTGAACAGTTCCAGGAGAAAAAGTCACAGCAGAATTTCACTTTATGAAAGGTGGGTTTTGATAATAAAAACCATTCTACAATTTCAACAGACATTTTGTGTTTTAATAGAGCCCACAATTATTTCTGGATATTGTGAAAAGTTTTCTTCTTTAAAGCCTGTATTTTTGCCCTGGAACCTTGCAGCTCTCCCTCCTTCCATCAAACCAACAGTTTGGATCTATGTGTGCATGAACCTGGGACCACTTTACACTGGAGGAAATAAAATCTGAAATATCTTCTCTACAGAGGCACCAGAGCAGCAGCATTTGAAGGGATGTGTTCTGAGGAATGCCTGTGCTACATCAGGACAGAGCAAACAAATCCCACATCCCTTGTGTTCCCCAGATTAAATAAACTCTGATTATTCAGTTTTGTGGGAGCCATAGTTAATGGCATTGATGCTGTTCCCACCTCTATCCTAATCTGGGGCAGAATTTTTCCATTTTGGTTCTCTCAAAGAGCTGCCAGAAAGGCAAAACCATTGGGGCAACCAACAAACTTGATCTTAACTTCTTCTCCAGACATGAGCAGAGAAGATTCTCCAAAGGATTTTCCCTTGGAGACAGAGACAGGGAGCCAGAAAAGAGCCATATGTTAAATTTCAATATTGGCTGTGATCAAAATCCCTCTGGGAAGGGCTGATCCAGGTAAATTGCATTGGGGGCAGTAATGCCTTAAACTGCAAGCAACACATGGGTGGCTGTGGTGTCTTTAAGAGAATTAAGAACTCTCTAGAAATTGGGCCACTGTTGGGGAATTTCATTTTCCAGATACAAAGAACAAAAATTACAAATAGCAGCTTAATTTGTTTGCTCTCATAGAGGATTGATGCAGCAGGAAACCTTTGTATCTGGGAGAAATAAGGTTAATTCATTCTCAGTTTGGAGAGGATTCACTGACGGAAAATAAACTGGATTTGAATGATAATCAGTTGATTAAACAAGATGGAAAAACAAAAGAAAAAGGGGTTGTAATTAAGGGTTATCAGCATTTATTTGGGGAAAAAAAAAAGAAGTTAAGGGAAGTAACTAGAAAAATTAACTGAAATGAGAATCTCAGGTATTCATTTGAAGGAGGTCCAGAAATCTTTAAATGCCAAGTGCCAGATATTCCAAAGAAAAAAGAGAGAGGGAAAGATTCTCAAGATGAAGGACTCTATGGCTGCACAACTAACAGGGAACTACCCCCAACATTAGAAGGCTTTTCATAGGAACCTATGGAGTTTTTAAAAGCCTAAAACCAGACACAATGAAAAAGTTAAAAGAAAATCTAGGGAGAATTGATGTAACAGAATGTCAGGAAGATCTCAAGAATGCAGTATTTTCCTGGTTTTGAGAATTTTATGAAGAGTTTTTGGGTGCTCTATGAAGGCAGAGGTCAGGAAAAGAACAATGTGGGTTTCTCTGCAGCAAAATGGGTATTTTGGGAAAGCTAATCACCAAATCATTAAGGTTGGAAAAGACCTCCAAGGTCATCAAATCCAGTGGGTCTAAGTACAAAGGAAATGTTTGACCTTGTTTTCAGTAAGGGTGTTAATATTTACCATGGGAGGAGAGGGAGGGAATGAGTGGTGAAGAAGTGAAAATGAAAAAAGAAATGAAATAAAATATAAAGAAACACAAGGGCACAAAAGAAGAAATAATCATAAAGGGAATAAAAGCTGTAGGGGCCATTAAAGTCAAAGGCAGAGTTTGGAAACAAACAGCACACAAAATTGAACACCACTCCAACACTTCCTTTAACTGGGATACTGCAGACAATTAAAGAGCAGGGAATTAATTATTCATGCTTAAGAGAAGAATTCTCTCCAAGCCTACATCACTTCCTTTAGTGGCACAGAGACCCAAGTGCTCTTCCCTTCAAATTTCTTTCCAAAGACATGAAAGCACTCGGAAACATGACCAAATTTCTTATTATTCAGCTCAAGGTAGCTCATAAGAGACTAACTAAGAGATTATTCACCAGATAACATTCCCCAAACGCTGGAGATCCCATTAATCTGGGGTTTAGCTGAGTATTCAGCAGGGTCACGTGGGAAAATGGGAGTTAAGCTGCCACCAGCAGAGGCTTTTAGGGGTAGCTGAGCATCTGGCTCATGGGGAGACAACAGCAGAAGTCCTGAAAACTTAAGTGTTTATTAGAAGGTCTTAAAATTCAGGCTTGGAACTGATCCCATTAAACTTTTCAGCAGTAGCTGTGTCACTGGTGGCAGGAACAGGTTGATCCTGTGTGACACAGCAGGGACACGGGATGTGGAGGAGGGGCCATGGACAGCACCCAGAAATAACTGGAGGCTCTGAAGGGCTGAAGGAGCAGAAGCAGAATAAATTCAGAGAGGCACAGCTCAGGGTCAGGTACTCAGGGAGTGCAAGACATTTCCTGGAGGGCTGTGAAGAGTTCAGTGGAAACCACAGAGGAGGAGTGTGAGTTAATTCCAGTAGAATTATAAAATTTCTTTTTTTTTTTTTTTCCCATGGAGTGACAAGAAGGAACAGACTACCATGGCCAGAGGGGAAGGTCAGGTGGGATTTTGGGGAAGAATTGTTCCCTGGCAGGGTGGGCAGGCCCTGGCACAGGGTGCCCAGAGCAGCTGGGGCTGCCCCTGGATCCCTGGCAGTGCCCAAGGCCAGGCTGGAGCAGCCTGGGACAGTGGGAGGTGTCCCTGCCATGGCAGGAGTGGCACTGGATGGGCTTTAAGATCTCTTCCAACCCAAACCATTCTGGCATTCTAAAGACCAACAGCCAACCCCATCCTTGTTTTTGGAAGGGCTCAGTGATGACACCAGGAGGGATCTGGCATTAAGGCAGCAGTACCACCCCACAGCTGTAGATGCAGATGGTCTTTCCCTGTCTGAGGCTCCTAATGCACATTTAAAATGATGAACTCAGAACCAGTGGTGCTAAAACTGGCTGCAAACATCAGCGTTGCCACCTCTCAGCCCCAAAAGTTCACTGGTGCTATTAAACTACACCAATGCCCTTCACAAGTCCACTCTTTATGAAAATTTTTCTTCCTTTTTTTTTTTAATAAAACTAATTATTGTGAATAAGAGCCTTTCATAAAGACACACACACAGAAAGTACTAATCCACAATTTTAAAAGCAAGTTAAAACTGGCCATCTCAAACCACAGCCTGCAGCACAAAAGGAATTAATTTGCACATTATACCTTTAACCCTTACAACAATTTAGCTGTACAGCAAGCTGTGACAGAATACAGCATGGCCACTTAGTTTTACTTTTCATCTAAAGAGCTTAAATTTAGTTCATTTCATATTATTTGAAAGTAGTTGTGAGGAAAATGTTCTTCAGTATAAAGACCCATCTCCTATTCCTAAAAGAAGAAATTACCAGACAATCCCAGACACTATGAAACCAGGATGCTCATAAAAAGAAAAATGAGAGAAAAAGAAAAAAAATTCTAAACCCTCACTTTTAAACCAGAAGGGAAAAAAAAAGGCTCTAAAGCCTTCCCACCTTTCCAAGGAACATTAAAAAATTTTGCAGCACAATTTTCCAGGCGACTGCCTTTGTGGCAGAGCCATTACACTTGAGCAAATATGACACAAGGTGACAATACAATTATTCCAAGCAGTGATTTAGCACGAGTAGAACACCATAAAGAAGATATCGAGCCCCAAACTTCTCCACAGCCTGCACATTGCCTCTCCAAGGGTAAGGTGTGAAACACAGCACCTGGGAGGAACTTCCGTGCCTCAGCAGCTCCAGACAAGAGCCGGGAGTGAAGGCTTCATCCTTGAGCAGAGCTGTCCTCTCCTTAAATTCCACTCTTATTTCTTAGGGGTGCACCTGCCAAGCCACAGGGATCATGTTCCTGAAACCTGAGTGCTGCCATGGACAGATAAAATGCATCAAATAACCCCCTGGCTCACCATTCTGCTGCCTCCCCTGGCAAAGAAAACCCCAAAGCCACCCTGAAATTCTGATAAGAGGAACTGAGAATTCACAGGCAAAGCCTGCAACTCTCCAAAGCAAGATGCTACCATGTGAAAGTCCAGGCCACTAATATTATTAATTATTTACCATATCTCCTGTAATATCAGCTTGCCAGCTCTGCCAATCAGCTGGCTTTATGGGAAAGAAGGAAACTTGGGCTTGGGGTTACCCTTCCTCAGGGAATGTTGTGCTCCTGTGAAAACACAGCACCTTAAACACCACCTCCCTTGGTGGGGAGAAATGCACACACCTCCCCTCTGCCTTCAAATGCGACATCAGGTTTACTTGTTTACTCATTTGCACTTGTTTACAGTTCTCCAGATTAAATGGGATGCAGTAATCACTAAAATTCCTCTTTAAAAAAAAAAATCATAAGTAGTGGCAGCATGGCAATCAACACCAGGCAAGGAAAATGCAGGATTCCATGAACAGTAATTACTAAATTAAGACCAAATTGACAGACAAGGAACAAGTAAAAATAACCCCAAAAGTCAAGCAACCAACAAAAAACCAACAACAACCCAAGACAACGAAATAACAGAACAAAAGTATGCAGTAAGAAGAGTTAAATATGAAGGAATTCAAGGTATGACCAAAATAAGTGGTCGTTTTTTTAAATTAGGGTTAATTGTGGTATGAGAAAAAGGGGAGAGAAGCTGACACAAAGTACTAACAGAGCACTTACTACTGAGTGTAGAGGCTAATCAGGAAATTAGCCAGGTACAAGCCCTAAAGTTTCCTAATCCTCAACTCTAAAAACTGCATAACCCAGGCAGAATGCTGCTGGGCATGGGAGCGCTGCAAAAGAATTCCTCTGAGGAAGAGGAGCGGAGCTGTGGGACCTCCACTGTGCCACCAGCATGAATTTCCAGCCCAAACAAGAGAAAAGCGAGTGCTCAGGTCTTTCCTGTCTCACTGCAGGGAAACCACGCTGATGGAAAGACACAGACCTCAGTTTGACTAAGGACATGAAACTAAAGCCCGGTGGTTTTTACTGACTCCCCCCATTCCAAATCTAACATGAGACCCATGATTCTTCTCAAGAGGTGAATAAAATATCAGTCCTGGGCTTATTTTTACCTGAATTCCAAGGGAAATCAAACCCAAGACCCCCCAGCCTGAGTTGGCAGCTCAAAGTTTGCTGCGCTGGCTGATGCAGCAAGTTCCCCCGGGAGCAAGAACGCACCTGCACCCTCCTCTCCTCTTCCCGAGCAACCCCAGCGCTGCAGCAGAGCAGCAGCGAGCCCAGCATCCAACAACCCGACACAAAAATACCTCGGCATGTCAGAGCAGGAGGCGCCCGGCCATTCCCCGCCGGCGGCTCCGCATCCCGCCGGCTCCCGCTGCTGCGATGGGCAGGGATGCGCCTGCCCCTTGCCGGCTTCCCGGGCACTCCCTCGCTCCCAGCCCGGCTTCCCAGCTCCCCCTTGCACTCCCCTGCTCCCAGCCCGGCTTCCCGGGCACTGCTCCTAACCCAGCCCGTCCCCCTTGCACTCCCCCGCTCCCAGCCCGGCTTCCCAGCCCCTCCTGGCACTCGCCCTCTTCCAGCCCAGCTTCCTGGGCACTGCCCCTAACCCAACACGGCTGCCAAGCCCCTCTGGCCTCGGGCACTCCCCCTAACCCAGCCCGGCTTCCCAACCCCTCCTGGCTCCGGGCACTGCCCCGCTCCCAGCCCCCCTGGCTCTCTCTCCCCCTCTCTCCCTTCCTTTTCCTCTCTCGGCTCCCCCCGGCTCGGAGCGCTGGGTACCGAACCCCCCGAAGCTCCCGAGCCGCTCCCCCGCTCTGGGGTCCGTCTGTCTGTCTGTCTGTCTGTCGGGAAAGCGGCAGTTCCCGCTGCTTTCGGCAGATCATTTGCCAGGACAGCAGGAATGCCGCTGGAGCCCGACTGGGCGCAGCGATGCTGCTGGTTGATGCTCTCTCGTCCCCCGGGATACAGGTGCCTAAAGCAGGGTTTGGAGAAGAGCACAGGCTCTTACTCACCTTCGAGGAATTGAAACAGCATTCCCTGAAAATCCCCTTTGCAATTCTTGGGAACTTCACGGACTCGGCGTGCAACTCCTGGGAGACCACCCAGGCATCTGATGGAGCTTATTTAAATCAGAGAGTCGTGGTTCGGGCTGTCTGGTAATTTGGTATTACTTGAGTAATTACTATTCATGGAATCCTGCATTTTCCTTGCCTGGTGTTGATTGCCATGCTGCCACTACTTATGATTTTTTTTTTTAATAAAAGGGGAATTTTAGTGATTACTGCATCCTATTTAATTTAAAGCCCACCCAGTGCCACCCCCTTCCACACCTTCCACTGTCCCAGGCTGCTCCAAGCCCATCCAGCCTGGCCTTGGGCACTGCCAGGGATCCAGGAGCAGCCCCAGCTGCTCTGGGCACCCTGTGCCAGAGCCTGCCCACCCTGCCAGGGTAAAACTTCTTCCCAATATCCCACCTAAATTCTCCCTCTTTCAGTTTGTATTTCCTTTTTTTTTTTTTTTCTATAACACCAGAGCACTCCAGTTCTTGAAAACTTCTACTGGGACTAAAATTGTTCCTAAGTCCTTCAAAAAGAAGTACCTAGGTTGTTGCAAACTTACCTAATGCTACCGCTTCTCACCCACAAGCCCCAATTACCAGTATGACTTAAAACCTTAACTTCTTTCCAAAACCCTCATAAAATTAAAATAATCAGAATGAACATTGTCTTTGTGTTATAAGACCTGGAATATATTATTTATACCCGAGCACCAAAAACAATGAAAATAAAATTAAAAATCTAATCTCCATAGTAATACCTAGGGTAACTCCTCTTTCCTGTGCTATATTATATATATATGCATATATATATATATACACACATATATCTATATATATATATATACAGTAGCTGTGTGCTATATTTAGTTTTTTCTACCATTTATTATTAAAATTTATCTGTGCTGTGAGATCCACCTGTCCCTCACACAGACCTATATTTTTGTTACAGTGTTCATTCCTCAAGTGTTCCCAAAACACTAAAGCCAGCTCCCATGAAATCAGCAGCATGAGATTTTCAAGGCAGGATTTGTCCCCCAGGAATGAAGAATTCCTCCAGGCAAAAAGGACAGCCCAGGAGAAGCTGCCTCCGAAGGAGAGAAAAGGCTTCTTGCTCCCAGACATGTGCATTCAATATTTGATATGCTCCAAGAATGTTATTGTTGGTAGCTTGCCATTCCCTCAGAACATCATCAAAAGGAAGTAATTCACCTTGTGGTGATCTGGGAGTGCTTGGCAGGAGGGAGTTCTTCTGGAGGATCTGACAGGAATAACGATGATTGGCAGCAAAGGTGCTCAGGAAAGGTTCCCTCTCCTCTGTGAACATCCTGCCTCTCCCCAACAATCTGACCCAAGCACAGCCAGGGCCAGCCCCTCCCTGAGGATTTTCCTGGATGAGCTGGACTCTCCTTGGGATGCATTTGCACAGAGTGCAGCATGGGGAAGACTAAATTCCACTTCTGCCTGATTCAGGTGCATTTTTTTGCACTCAGGGAGAGAATGCCTGGGAAATAAATTCTGTTTTTGTAAAAAGCAGGAGCCAAGGTTCTGTTAGAGCCTTGTGTGTTCTTCACCAATGTTATTCCCACCTGCCAATTCCAACCTGTCCCAGGAATGCAACCCAGCTGTCCCAGACAGACAGAGCTGACCTGCTACAGAGCTCTGATTCTCTTTTGTGTCATTATAACAGATTCTTCAGTCCAGTCTTTTTTAAAACTTGCATAAAGTCCCTTCTCATCTTCCAACTCTTTTAAACACCTCAGATGACACTGAGATCTTTGGTAATTATGGAGCTTGTCCTTCCAAAACACGTCTCTGGGCATGCAGAGGAGAAGAAGGTGACTGGGATCAGTCAGTCTGGATTTACCAAAGCTAAATCATGCCTGACCAACCTGTCTAGGATACAGTGACAGAAATAATAAAGGGATGGAACGTGGATGAGGACACAGCAGTTATAATTTCCATTGACTTTCCCAGACTTTCAGCACGATATTTTTGTATCCAAGTGAGGACAGTGTGGTCTGAAGGGGTGAACAAGTGAAAAATGGGTGAACTCAAAACCTGGTTGAATAGCAGGGCTCAGATGTGGCACGAGGAGACAAAACAGGAGAGCTTTTCCTTTAGGAAAAAAGTGCTGGGGCACTGAACAGGCTCCCCAGGGGATGGGAACAGCCCCAAGGCTGCCAGAGCTCCAGGGTGGGATTGTTGGGGTGTCCTGGGCAAGCCAGGAGCTGGACTGGATGATCCCTGTGGGTCCCTCCCAGCTCAGGATGTCCCATGATTCATAAGCTGAAGCAATCAATAAGGATAATAAGGTGTAGCATTTCCTCTCAAGGACAGGTAAGAGGTGCAGCAGGGGCTTTGGAGTCTCCATCCTTCCAGGTTTTTTTCTTGGACAAAGCCCTGGAGAACCTGGTCTGAACCCAAAACTGGCCCTGTTCAGCATATTGGGACCAATTATTTTATTTCACTACATTCTACAGCAATTTCTTTCCTTACTGAGTACTTGCTAAATAGACTTGGGAAGTTGAAGCTACTGCTTAGGAAACAAATATTGGATTGAGTCTAGAAGTTACCAGCGTGTATTTCCAGTTAAAAGCAAGACTACAGCTGTGAAATAAAGTCAAAAATCCTAAAGAATTCCACATTTTCTGTAGTTTAGTTGAGGCAAAGACAGTACTGACAGCTTTCTGCTGTATAGGTGTCTGGTTTGTGTAAGGAGCAACACAAGGAACACAGGGAAGCTCTTGGAATTGCAGCAGACAAAATCCAGGATCTTTTCATCTCCCACCTGATAATGCAACATTTTTATTTTCTTCCTGTAAAGCAGAAAGTTTGCAGCTCTAGAAAGCCAAAGATGCAGATGGCAACTCAGTGACTGTGATGAAAATGATTTCAGGGAGGACTAATAATGATTCCTGTTTATTTCCTGTCATTTGAGTTGGTTTGACCTTGGAGGAGAAGGCTGGGGTGTTCTGTAATTCCCTGCAAACATGAGCTCACAGTAAAATGCTGACCACCTCTTAACTACAGCCCTATGCCACAATGTGCCCCTGGGCAGGCAAAAAAGACCTTCTGGGGAGGAGAAAATGGTAAAAATTTAAAGACAATTTGCACAGGGATACGTCAGAAACGTCCTCACTGATCCTGTGCATCCTTTTCTGAGTATTTTTGTCATTGAGAGGCAAAGGGGGGTAAAGAAAGACAATCCCAGCCCTCTGGAAGTCTGGGCAGAGCCCTGCAATCTGCCCATCTGTTCACAGGGAGGGATTACACCAAATCCCACTGAGCCTGCACGCTGACAAATCCAGGAGGAGCAGTAATTGGCTTACTGTAGTTTGTTAGATTCATAATTTGATCACAAACTCCTCTCAAGGCAAGTTCATCCACAGCATTCATTTCTCTGCCTTTCCTATGGCTCATTTGTTCTGCAGCACTATAAATATTATGTGAATGAAAATCACAGGAAATGGCTATTCTGTGCTCCAGTGCTTTATTAAGAGATATCTATTTCCAAAAAAAAAAAAAAAAGAAAAAAAAAGCTAATTATATCTGCATTTACACAGCTCCTTTCAGAAAGATTATCCAAGACTCTTTATAGAGCAGCAAATGACAAGCCCAGAGCTCTGCCTATGTGCAACAATCAGATATATTCCATATGCAGCTGCCATAAACATTTCTATTCATGCCAGTTCATCTGTGCTGGGATTAACAGAGTGAGAAAAGCTGGCCAAGGACACCTATTTAAAGAACCAGGAGGTTTAAGTGGATGGAACCCACACAGTAACTTCTCATCTAAAGCACAGGGCAGCTCATGATGGTGTAACCTGGAATTCTCACTGCAAACACAACACTTTGGGTCCCATCCTGCCTTGGAAATGATGCTGGATGTGCCCAGGAGCACTTTTGGGGCAGCTCCGGAAAATACCTGCACAAAACCAGCAGGGCAAGGACTCCAAGCATGGTGGGGGGGCTGTGCACAGTCTGGGATTTGGACAAGGGATGCTCCCAGGGATGACAAGACCTATCCCAGCTGGGAGGCTTTGGAGCAGAGCAGGAGGAAAATCCCTCAGTGCAGCATTGCAGAGCGTGGCAGCCAAGCAGCCCTGAGCTGAACCAAGATTTCAGGGAAATACATGGAATTTTCAATGCCCAAATCAGAGCCCAGCCTGGAAATGCTCCTCTCTCACAGGGGAGCTCTGTGCTGCTGGCAGACCATGGGTGCTGCTGCAGTTTTGCCTCCTCATTTCCCAGCTGTGACTCCGTGCACGTGCAGAACTTGGTGCCGCAGAGGCTGAGAAGCACATTTCACACCTTAAGCCAGGTGCAATCCAGAGGCTAAGATGTACAAATAGGCTTCCTCATACTTCACCTCCTGTGGCCTCACCCCCACATCCCAAGCCCTCCAGGGAATTACTACTCCAGCTTTCTACAAACACTCACTCAGCTGGAGCAGGGATGGAGATTTCCAGGACTGAGCAGGATTTCCTTATCCTCCACCTGGGAAATGAATCCAAGCTCCAGCCCCTCAGGACCAGAAGGAGCCCACAGCCCTTCTGTTCAGCAGGAAAACAATTCAAGCATCAGGACAGCAAGAGTTTTGGGAGAGGCACTCCTCACCTGGCTGCTGAATCCCTGCCAGCAAAGCAGGTTATACTGGGCTGCAAAGCCAGATTAAGAGATAACTCCTCACTAGGCTGGTCCATAAAAAATGCGGGGAGAGTCCTGGGACAGAATCTCCCTTCTGTGCCATGCTGGACACAGAAAACACAAGCTCTGCTTAACCCTTGGAAGAAAAAGGATAAAAATCCATCTCTAAAGCCCCACTTGGGTGGGTGGCACAGAGCTCTCAGCAGCCCCCAGGGAGAGGATGTCACCTGGCGCTCCTCCTGCCTGGGGTCACCAGGGTGTGTGGCACGTGTCACGTTTACAGTGCAGGGCATGGCACAGGCTCTGGAGCTGAGCAAGGTGCCCAGGGAAGCCTGATGGGAATACTGAGGCTGCCTGGTTCTTGTAAAACCAGCACGTCCCAGTGAGAGGCACTGGGTGAGGATCCACGGACCCCAAAAGATGCAGCAGGGCTGTAAAAGTCCACTTAGGGTTTGGAAAGGGGCAGAGGAATGCAACACATAAAGCAAATGCATGTGCACACATAAATACAAATATAAAAAAATACACATTTTTGTATATATACACACTCATATATAAAAAGTAAAACTTACAAAATGCCTGGTAAATGGGTACATTTTACTTGGTGCTGTAAAAGTTCAGCAGCTCCTAACCTCTTTCCACCATTTTAAACCCATCCAAGGCTGGAACCCTAAACAAGCACTTCAAGCACAAGAAACTAGTGAAGTCACAGTCACACAAAACATAGGAATTGTAATTTTGCCTGTCCTTTCTCCCTCTGGATGCAGAGGCTGTGAGAGCTGTCCTGGGTACCAGGGCAGTGCCACGCCACTGCCACATCCAAATGCCACAGCCTGGTCCTAGAGACAGAGTCCAGATGCCTCTGTCCTGCAGGCACTGCCCACAAGCAGGTGAAACAATCAGCCTTAAAAAGAGGTTTTATTCTGTGCAGAACTGCTCAGCAAGGCAGGAACTCGACAGCTCCATGGCCATGGCCTGGCTTCACTCCCTACTACAGCAACGAGGACGTCACAGGCTGAGCTGTGGATAAAGAACATTTTATTCCTGCCCTGCTTGAACCCAGCTCGTTTGGAGTTGTAGCCCGCCTCCTTCTCCCCAGGTGAGCTGGCAGAGGCAGCAGGGGAAATACACAAACCCCACTTCAATTATTTGCTCATCCTTCAGCAATAAAAGGGCAGAGGAAAGGCACCACACAAAATGAAATGCTCTTTGGAGCAAAGGAGTATTTTAAATCCAAATATTCTTATGAGAGATTTGATATCTCCTCATCCAATAATTTTGGAAAAGCTGTAATCCTGTCTGGGAGATTTCCCTAACTGCTCCAGCAATAAAGCAAACACTGCACCAGGGCTTTTCAATATTTTTGTTTCTCTCTGTGGTACCTTCTCTCACACTCTGCTCACTTTCCAGCAGCACATTCAAGGCATTCGTTTGATTATCTGCTTTTCACTACCTGGAATTTTAGACTTCAAATGGCAATTCTTTAATGGTTTATTGCTCACAATTAAATTTTTGGAAAGGTAAAAGGCTCTCTTTGGAGTTGCTGCTTTAAAGCAGCACAGCATAGCACATGCAGTCCTACACAGTACAACAATCCACTGAATTTCCTTTTAGCAGAACTCCTATGGTTTACATTACATTATTATAGTTTATATTATTATTCTTTTCACACCCCACAGCCCCCATCAGGAGTTACCACACACTGAAAATTTACCCCCAAAAAAGAATTTTTTGCTCTCCAACCTGCATGAATTCTCCCCCAGGACACAATGGCAGCCTCCGTTCCGGCATTGACCCTTCTGGTTGGATCCTCATAGGAATTCCACTTTGGACAAGAAGCTTTTTATTGCTGGAATTCTACAGAGCTGCAAGTTAGCTGAGGACTGTAAGTCAACTGCATGCTGGCTCTCTGTCAGTCAGGGCTAATTCCCACAGATTAGAGAAGGAAATCCGTACAGTTCCCCAGGTCCTAAACCCTACTGCTAAGAGAAGAGAATTTTTTTCCTTCCTAAGTAATCTTTTTGGATTAAAAAAAAAATAAAATGCCCATGAATCATTGCTATCTGCACCCAAAGTATCAGAGGAGATGAACCAAGAGCACCAATCCCTGGCTGTGTGTCAGTTCCCAGATCACCCACTCCCAACACAGAGTGTGTTCACCCCGAATAACATCACGATCCCGCAGTTATTGTTGTCAGTAACAACCCCACAACCACAAGTCCCTCCCCTCTGCTTCCCTGGTGTCCTCAGACAACTGGTCTCTGAGGAATGCTGAGCACTGTTAGTCTGAATAGGAGGGTTTGAATCACTGTGGAGGACAGAGACAGAAAACTGAGTTCATTCTGACAGAAAACTGAGTTAATTCTGTTGTCTTTCACCACAAAATAAAGATTTTCCCTGGATTCAGAGGAGCATTTGCCTCCTGATTCCTTGGTGCCTCTAGTTGAAGGCTGTGGGTATCTCACTCTGGGAGATCCTTTCTCTTACTTGAACTGAGCTCTTTTAGACTTTCTCCACACCTTCTCCAGTTCATGGCATCACAGAATATTCTGAGCTGGAAGGGACCCACAGGGATCATTCAGTCCAAGCCCTGCCCTGCACAGACACCCCAGCAATCCCACCCTGTTTGCACTGTCCAGTTCTTCCTCCTCTCCAAGTCTCTTTCTCCCTCTGGAGACAGAGAAGTCTTAAATTATCACTGAGAGCTTCCAAGTTTAAAGACAATGGCAAAAAAGAGCTCTGTTGTTCAACTCAAATCCCACGCAGCACCTGCAAACAGCCCATCAGACACAGCTGCCAGGGAATCATGGAATCCCAGGATGGTTTGGGTTGGGAGGGACCTTAAAGCTCATCCAGTGTCACCCCTGCCATGGGCAGGGTCACTTTCCACTATCCCAGGTTGCTCCAAGCCCCATCCAGCCTGGCCTTGGACACTTCCAGGGATGGATCAGCCACAGTCTCACAGGAGAACCTGCAAGAGAGAAGAATTCCCCACAGCACTCCAAACCCTCTTTTTCTCAGTTCTGGATAAAATGCACTTTCATCAAAAAAGCACCAACTGGCACAGCTCTGAGGCTGCTCTTTTGGAGCTCCTTTGGATCAAAGGTGGAGGCCTTTGGATCACAGGAACATGCTGCCCTGGGCAGGGATGAACTCCCTATCCCTGGAAGTGTCCAAGGAATGTGTGGATGTGGCACTTGAGGACATGGTGAACACAGCGGTTGATGGTTGGACCTGAAGACCTTACAGGTCTTTTCCAACCTTAACAATCCCATGATTCCATTATTTCCCTTTCATTCTCTGAGTGAATGGGAATATTTAGGATGAGAGTCTTAAAATATGACCAGGAGTTCACAGATGTGCAGTTCTGAGCTTCTCCTGAGACACTTGGAGATTAAATTCCAATGGAGACATTGCCAACACAACGGCAGCGCTGCTGTTTTTCCCAACTCTGAGTCTTGTACACAGGTGAGCAGGGAGCCAAAAATTACCTTTCCAGGGCCAAGGAGCTTATTGGACACGTGGCTGGAGTGGATTTCCTGGAGTCAGGAGGAGCTGGAAGGATGCAGGAAGGATCCCTGCTTTTCCACAGTGCCCTTGGTAAATCCCAGAGTGCTGAATTTCCAGTTTTCATGCCTCTTTCTTAAAGCTGCCAGGGTTTGCTTCTTAAAATGCTCTGCATAGCTTGCACTTATTCACTGTTAGAAAATTTTTGATTGGATGAACATGGGACAGCAGGGAAATGTACAATGTGTATTTAACATATTTTCCCTCGCATTTCTTATCCAGCTGAGGAGGGAAGATTGGAAACACTTGATGCCTTCACCTTCGCCTTGTGGAGTCTTTTCTACATTAATGTGTCATGATGTGATAGACTTTTGAGCAAGGGTCAAGCAGCACTCAGAAGTAGGAACACTGTGCAGTATTGGGAAAGCTAATGGAAACATGTTTAAAGCATATTGAAAAGAACAAAGGTGGATTAAAAATACCTTTAAGTATTCCCCAAATTCATCTTTATGTTGATCCTGCTCTTACAGGAAATACAATACAATACCTTCAGACAGACCTGAGGGGCCTTTGAGAATTGTACAGAAAAGACTGAAGTCATTAACGTTCCAGTTTAAAATCTTCTGGAGATAACTCCCTCTTATCCCTTTTCCATCTCCATTGCTCTCTCTCACATTTCTAATTTTTATAGTGGAATATTTCAGAGCTGGATGAAATGCCCCCAGAGAAAAGCACAGCTGCAAGCCCCATCGGTGTTTGGATGAACCAAGAAAGATTTAGGCCATCTCCAGGTATCCAGGCCTCCATGTGTC
Organism: Camarhynchus parvulus; assembly: GCF_901933205.1. Taxonomy (NCBI): domain Eukaryota; kingdom Metazoa; phylum Chordata; class Aves; order Passeriformes; family Thraupidae; genus Camarhynchus; species Camarhynchus parvulus. The sequence continues at coordinate 4,671,302 of NC_044576.1, forward strand.
TGCTGGAGAAAGAGGAAGGTGGTTTCTCTTCATACTTTGGCCTTTTCCTACCTCAAACCTCCAAACCTGCAACCCTTACATAGATTGAGCCAACAGAGTAACTGTTCAGAATTATCCTTGCCAGGCTCTTCTGGGTGGGACAGCAAAAACAAGGAAGAAACCTGTGCTCCCCTGGCACTCTCCATCATCCCTGTGCCCTTATTTTTGCTCTCTCTCATATCACCACACATATGAAGCCACTTCTACTTGCAGAACCACTACAGAGCCCTCTTGAAACCTCTCCTGCACTCTTCTGCTGTAATTGCCAGATCCAAGTGGATAAACAGAGAACATTTTTGTAATACATTCCTTTGACTCATATTTATATTTTGTTGTGAAAATAAAACTCAAAAACATGGTCCAGATCACAACATGCCTTTTCTCTCTCCCTGCTAAATGTTAATTATGCCTGTGTACATTGTCTTGATCAAAATAGCTCCCTTGCTTTAAGTTAATCCCTTCTTATCCCTACTCTCCCCTTTCTTCCCAACTCTCCTGGTACTTCCCCATCTTGTAAACTCTTCATTCTCCATCCTTTGTATATCTTCACTAAACCTTCAGCTGGTTCCAATATTCAGTGGTGCATCTGTGTTCGTCCTTCCTTGCCATCCCCCAGCTTCCCAGCTCCTGCCTTGACTCCCTCCATGCCTGCCTCAGTTCCTACCGTTCCCTTTTCCCCTGCCTGCCTCTGGAGCACCTCTTCCTTTTCTTCCTCCTTGGGACCTCTTCCTTTTCTTCTTTCCTCCTCATGTACTTGGATGATTCACTTCTTCTGCTCCCACCTTCTTTTCTCTGTCATCCTCTTGGCTGTGCCCACCTCCCCTCAATGGCTGTTTTGAGGGGCTCCTGGGGGATTCTTCCAGCTGCCGAGGTCACAGTGGCCACATCCTGAATTCCACGGAATCCACTCCTACCCCATGGCATATCTCTCCTTACCTCTCCACCAGGACTTCCCAATATGTTCTCCAATAATCATCCTTCCCTAAACTTTCACAATTTCCAAACTAACCCTCAGCTGGATGTTAACTTCCAGAATTTCCAAATTTTACCCTCAGGTGGATGTTAGTTTTCCTACTTCCATGTTTTTCCACAGGCAGATATCCCCAATCCTTCAAGGCATGCTGTTCTCACCTATTTCACTGCTGGTGCACTTCCACCTCTTGGGATTTACATCCACTGAGCAGAAGAATCCATGGAGACTGAACTCCTGCCTCAGGTGTGCCAGCATCTGGAAGCAGCTATGTATTTGACTGAGGGAGATCAGGGATCCCACATCCCTTTTTCCAGCACTGAGTCCAGGGGTTTTATCACAGAAAGCTTTGGCTGCTGGTAGGAGACCCAGATTTACTCCTAGAGTTAACTTCACACTCCATTCCCCTCTACTTGGAATAAAAGAAGTAATGCTCACAGTCTGGCTGATCCTGGATTCCTCCTGTCCCACCTCCTTTGTCTCCAAATTAAAAAAAAAAAATAACAGGGAGAATAAGGAGTAACCCACTAGCAGACCATGCCCTGAGCACAAGGTGAAGCAAGGCTGAAAAACAGAAATCCTAAGAGATAGGTGGTGAGAAGGCTGGCAGTCCCTGTGCAAAACTACTCCTGAGTATTTGTCCCAGATAAACCTAAGAGTAACCTTGGAGTAAAGGCAGCCTGGGGCTAAATGGTGATCACTGTAATGCCCTCAAAAAGCAGCTCAAACAAAGGGAATTTTTCTAAGTAAGGAACTACAGTGCCCATGACATGAGCAGGCCAACATCAAACACAGAACAGCAAAAGCAGCCCACAGCACAGGAATACTGATGATCCTGCCCATTGCTGGGCTGCTCTGCTGGCAGCAGATTAACAAAAAATGGTATTCAATAAACTCCAAGTGGGAATCACTGGGACCATTTTGCATGCTCGCTGATAATTGTAACAGATCTCAAGTATCAGATTGGTGCCAATCTTTGTGGAATGAGACAGCAGCTTATTAAGGGACAAATACTGAGATTTTGTTTCTGTTTTATCACGGATTATCACAGGATGCCAGGGTGTGTGAGGCTGCAGGAGCTGAGTGGGCGCCTGGTGTCCCCTCCCTGCTCCAGCAGGGCCATCCCAGAGCCCAGGGCACAGCACTGTGTGCACCCAGCTGTGCCCCAGCCCCAGGCAGGAGAGCCCCCAGGCTGTGTGGGCAATGTGCTCAGGGCTGGGCAGTGCCCAGGGAAGAAGTTGTGCCTCCTGTGCAGGGCAATTGCTGGGCTCAGGCCCTGCCCGTGGCTCTGGTGCCATTGCTGGGCCCCGGAGCAGAGCCTGGGCCCTGCTCTGCCCCTCCCTGCAGCCAGGGCCAGCCAGGCCTGAGGGCCCCTCTCAGCTGGGGCTCCTCTCCAGGCTGAGCAGCCCCAGCTCCCTCAGCCTTGCCTGGGCACCCACACGCTCCAGGCCCTTGCTCAGCTCCAGCAGCTCCTGGCCCTGCTGTGCTCAGCACCCAGAGCTGGACACAGCACTGCAGAGGTGCCTCCAGGGCTGCCCCAGGGCCAGGATCCCTCCCTGCCCTGCTGCCAATGCTCTGCTGCTGCCCCAGGCTCCATTGGCCTCCTTGGGCCCCAGACACTGCGTTGCTTGGTTCAGGGACAGCTCGGTGTCCCCAGGACACTCTGCTGTCAGACAGGGTGTCCAGATCTGGCTCAGGGACAGCTCGGTGTCCCCAGGACACTCTGCTGGTTTAGGGACAGCTCGGTGTCCCCAGGACACTCTGCTGGGTCAGGGACAGCTCGGTGTCCCCCAGGTCCTTCCCCACAGAGCTGCTCCTGCAGCTCCCCCACCCTGTGCTGGTACCCATGGCTGTCCCTGCCCAGCTGCAAGACCTGCATTTCCCTTGTTGAGTTTCAAACAGTTCTTCTCCAAGCTGTCAAGGCTCTATGAATAATAAATAATAAATAATAAATCCTCTATTGTTCCACATTCAGAAGCAAAATTTACATCTTAAACTCCAAACCCTCTCAACCCGTGGGCTAAAGTGTCATGTCACCATTTTGACCCCTCAAGGGAAATTTAGTTGTGAAGTGGGAGCATTAGATCTATACCCAATTATTATTTTCAAGGGAGAACAGTGCTTCCTTTTGTGATTTATACATTTATACTCAGTACAACTGAACTGCATTAATTCTAAATCTGAATAATATTAGGAAGTGAACATCCTGCTGAGTAGAACAAGATAGAAATAAGAAATATGAAGGCAGTGTAAACATACATCCATTCATTATAGAAGCCTCTATTTCTAAATAGCCACATATTTTTGGGGAGAGCGAGGAAATATTTCATTTATTTAAAAGCAGCAGGAAACTCTTACACTGGTAAGTTACACATGAGCATTTTCTTTGCCAAGCAACACCTGGCTTTGCTTAGGGACATTTGTTTATACTGGGGAGAGAAAGTATTCTGGTAATTCAATAAACACTACAACAACCTCTCCACTGAAATTCACTTTTAGGCTGAGTAATGAAAAAATTTCAATGGGAAAGGGAACTTTTAGGACAATAAGCCCTGAAGACACTCCACCAAAGACCAGCATCTCATTTTTACTAGAACCGAACTCGCATTACATCTTGTGTTGCTTCAAGCTTTTAACCTTTACTGTGACAATCCTCATTTCTTCCCTAGAATACAACATGGCAAAGGCTGATTTTCCATCCTGTCCCCTTCCCCCTGAGCATTACCTTGGTCAGAGCAGCACTTTTAACAGGGAACTTCTCTCTCCCACACACAGCTATGAATCTTCGGACAATTACCATCATTAAGATTTTTATCCCTATAAAAAAAAGGAAAGTGTTTTCTTTCCTTTCCAAGAGCCATCAGCTTTGCCCACTGGTGATCTGTTGCCTTCCTGCCTCCACCACAACCTCTGGCTGTTTTGAGTGCATGATTTATATTCCCTATCATCACTTAACTTGCTCATAGCTTTGCTGTTCAGTACAGAAACCCAGCAGATTTTCCTCCACAGGGCTGTTTCCTGGAATACTCCATTTCACAAATCAAAGACAGTCAAAATAAAGGATGAAAGCCAACTTTTTTTCCTCCCTACAAAATAACAAGTTGTTTTTGGGAAGATTCAAAACTTCTGTCTTCACAACACAAAATACCAGTGGATCAAAACAGGCAGAAATGGTGTCCAGCAAAGTCAAATGAGATCAAAATCAGGACAAAAAAACTTGGAAAAGAGTAAGTTACAGTGAGATTGGGGGAGTGGGAATCCCCTCAGACCTGACCACAACTCTCACATTGGAGAGGCTGCAGAAATGACATCTCCTTTTTCTCCCCAGCATCTCTATGTATGAACTATTTTTTAGGTCCTAACAGGCAACAGGAATTGGATGATGAAGTCACTCTCATCACCATCTGCTCCAAAAGAAAAGAAAAGAAACCAAACCTCCCAGAAATCCTTTGTGTTTGCAAAGAAATTCACCCTCCCAGTGCAGGGATTTTGACCCAATCCTCTGTTCATTACCATGAACACCCAACCTCCCATTTGGTCAAAAACACCCCTTACAAATCGAAGAGACCGTGTAAAAATAGTCACAGTACAATAACAACTCTAATAATGAGGATGGAGATCTTTCTAAACCATGAACAAATGTTGATTTTACTCTAAAATTAACTCGTGGAGAATGGGAGCATTTTTGTAATCCTTCTGTTCATTGTTGGCTTCCTCTGTTGAGCTTTCTGGATGCTATTTCTGAGAGGGAAGAATGAGTCACTGTCTTGTCTTGCAATGAGCCCTGGAGTGGAGCTCCATGTCAGCTGGCAGAGAAGGAATTTGGGGGCAGGTGCTTTTCAGGAGACCATGGCAAACACCCAGCAAGTAACAGTGGAGCCTCTATTCTGGGATTAAATACAACAATGAGAAATGAAGGTGCTTAAGAACAGGACAGACAAGGAGAGCTTTGGTCAGATGGTGCATCCAATAGAGCAAGGCCACCCTGATAACCCTCCTGAGGATTTGAGAAAGGGACAGGAGTGGCTCCATGGCTGCTGAGGTTTGCCAGGAGACTGTTCACTTGGGAATTTTATTTCCCTTCAGCCACTGAACACCCATTTTTTTGAGAAAATCCATATGGCACTGAAAATTTCCTGAAGTGTCTCAATTTCGGAACTTGTTTAGCTTCACCTGCCAGGAGGTCATAGGAGAGTTGAGTGTGTCTGAGCTTTTGGGGCCACCTTCATCAGAGAGTTGAGTGTGTCTGAGCTTTTGGGACCATCTTCAGCAGAGAATCAGATGTGCTTGAGCTTCTGGGACCACCTTCCTCAGAGAGTTGAGTGTGCCTCAGCTTTTGGGACCATCTTCAGCAGACAATCAGATATGCTTGAGCTTTTGGGAGCACCTTCAGCACCAAGCTATAGTTGCCCAAGGAAGGGTTAAATAGGGGTTTCCAGCCCCTAGATCATAAGGAAAATCCCCTTTGAACAAACAGCTGAGCAGTCAATGCCACAGATATTCATGCAGAGCTCAGACTCCAAGGTACCTTTTACCCTGAAATATCAGCATGTAAGAAAGTTTATGTGATTTATAATTACTGCTTCTTTCTTGAAATGCTGCAGCTTTGAAGACCTTGCAAAGACTCACGCACTAAGGAGCAGTTTATGCCACTTCTTTACATAAATCAGACATTCCTTGTACGTGGAGCAAAGGGCCAAAAATATCACACGGATATCTCCACGTGCAGAGCTGAATATGCTGCCACCTTCTTCAACCCTGGCCAAACTCAACTCAGCAACAGGTGACCCCAGTGATTTTTGACCCTCACATTTAGGGCAGCAACCTCTACCCCAGTCCTAGAATTCAGCTTTTATAGCCTCCAGCCCAGAGCAGATCCAACACCTGAGGCAACCCTCAAGGCATCTCACAATTAATGACAGCACCCAAGGGTGCTCCTGATTCACCCCACGTGTGTTTCTTTGGTCACTTAGCACACAAATGACACTTCTCTCTTCTGAAGTCTGACCAGAACGAGAAGGATGTGGAGGTATTTAGGGCTCTGCATTTCGGAGGCCAGTGAATAAGGATCAGCAGAATGGATTCAGCAGGTTGGAAGTGCAGAGTTTCATGTTCCTCTCCATACCCAAAGCAGTGAGCATCAATGTCCCACCCAGGCTCAGGGGTTACAGACCCCAGCAGGGCCGATTTCTTCCTTTGCTTTCATGTTTGCTTTAGAAGCCTCAGCACTGATTCCTAAACACACCCAAACGCCCAGGAGCACAGGATTACTGAGGAGCTCCTTGAACAAAGAAACTTCATCTGCCTTTTAGAATGTTGTGTTCCCTTTGCCCAGCTCAATCCCAAAATTGCTGCAGGACATCGCAGCAGCAAAACGCTTTAACGTGGCCCTTCTGCACCAAGTCATCTGCTAATGTCCCCTGTTAAGTGATCTAAGCCTGGCCTCAATCTTCTCTTAATGAAAGAGAAGGAGGAGGAGGATACTTTAACTGCTATTATTAGCTCTTAGTACCTGTCCAAAGAAAACAAAACAAAACAGAGCTTTTAATTCCACAGGCTCCCCAAGGGAATCAGCCTCTGCAAAACAAACTCACAACGGGGGAAAAACGTTGTGATGCCCAGAGATTTCTCCCCTTAAGTGTCTGCTTGAGGAACAACCTCCCATCTGCATAAAAAATAAAAAAAAACCAAACAGTAGTGCTATAATTTAATCTTTACACTCAGCAAACGGAATGTTAACTGCTGTAATTTTATTTGAAGCCCCGGGATGGTTCCCTGGATTGAGTTAGGGCGGGATTTTGGCACCAGTTTAAGAACGGATGTGCAACAGGAGCACCTTTGTGTTGTCCATCATCTTCACGTGATGCAGTGGGTGCTCTCACCCTAGTCCAGTTCAAATGTTCCAGAATTTGGAATTTCCCAGCAGTCCATCACTGCAGAGGCACATTCTGGTGCTGTGCCCACCTCAGGGATGGCCCTGGGCACAGAGAGGGCTCCTGCACTTTATCAGAGACACCTCAAGAAGCTGAGATAAGCCTGAGGACTTGAACCCCTACCTTTAAAACACCACTAAAACAAACTCTGAAAATGCTCCCAAACTCCAGAACTCCCATCCCTGAAAACAAACGCCAATTTCCTGCCTTGTTCCCATAAATCTGCAAATAATCTGAATATTTTTTTAGTAATTACCAAAAATTTAGGTCAAATATTTCCTACAAGGTGGCCTCCCATATGTGATGATTGTAGAAAAGGGTAACATATGCGATTGCTTGATTGCTCCCCTAACGGGATCATGGATAATTAACCATTACAGGGTAATTGATATGTACGTAAATGGATTAGGTGCTTAAAGTTCAGCCTGTGTCCCTCAGATAAACCGGTTCCATGCACACCTGGGATTTCAGCTGGATTTTCCTCTCATATTCATTATGCAGCCTGACTAATTTAGGGAAAGGGTGATTCACATCCCATCTAATTGACAAAGCATTTGGAAATCTCTCTGAGTGCAGGTGTTTTGAGATCGAAAGAGATCTTCTCTAAAGAGACAAGAAAACAATGCAATGTTAATTTAGGTTTACTTTTTCTCGACTTCTCTTCCAGGAAGTTACCAGTCCCCTACTTTGATATTTGTCTTAATTAAATTAAGGCAAATGAGAAAATAAGGAACTCTTCCACAAGCAATCCTTCAGTCAGGCATTCTTTTCACTTTAAAATACTTTTTTTCAACAGAAAAACTGATTTTCTAAATATACTAATGCCTGCTGCTTGTAGATTACATTGTGAATGACAAACATCAACATTGAACTTTGAATCTGGGCTAGGGCTGGCTGGATCTTACTGCTTCTGAGTTTTTAATATGTTTCAGATTGCTGAAAGCTCCTGAGGGGGAAGGATCATTACTGTTTTCCCACAAATAATTTCGAAAGAGCCCCTGGTACCCCACAAAAGGGAGGATTTATATAAGAACAACCATAAAAACATTACATTTTCCAAGCTGTCTCAACTTTCCTCATTTCCATATCCAAATTCAGCAATACACTCATTTGTGTCCAATGCTTTTGATGTCCTATTGGTCTCCACACTCCTTTCCTGCTGCTGCCACATTTCCCAATTCCACACTTTAAATACTGATGGTTTGTTGCTATCTAAACCAACTGCAGATATATTTACAGGACAAGAAACTTCGTTCTCATTTTTTACTACAGCCATTACAACAGATTGGTGTTGGGTGGATTTGTGCAGCTGAGGCTGCCTTGCAAATAATTCAAAATGCAAAAAAATCTTGGAACAAGACAAACTGCAAAAATGGGTCTCACACACTGATAAAGTCCTCCGTTAAATTATAAATTCATGGTGTGGCAAGGAAATTAATAAATCAGCATCAGAGAAAAATACCATAGGACTTTTCCCTTCCCTTCCCTCTCCTCTCCTCAACAAGAGCAAAGTAAATAGAATTTCACAAGACACAAACATGGATCATTCCTTCTTTTCCAGTGGGTGAAATGAAACTTGCTAGAATTAAGAGCACAGGAGTAAATTATTGGGAAATTCCAGACAGCAGGAGAACCAGGAGATGTCTATGTATTAGCCTGCCATGAAGATGTGAGCACTGAATGCACTCTTTGTAAATCAAGTTCCTTTCATAGCCTTTTATCCAAACTTCACCTTAAAGCAGCAGATGATGGAAAATGTATTTACAGGTATTTATAAAAGCAAATGCAATGGGAGGTCCCCATGTCACTGTAGAGTGATCAGAAAAGAAGAATGAGCTTTGCAATGAACTGAGAAATAGAACATATCCATGACTTGTATCAGTTATTCCTGGGAGACAATATTTGCTGCCAGGGGGTTAAATCCAAATTTTTTTGTAACATGCTTTTTTTGCCACTTGGAAAACTACAGAGGTGACAAGAAACACGCAGGAAATACAGAAAGTATCAGCTGGGAAATTAGGCAGCACAGGAAAGCCAAGACAACACAACAATTTGCCTTGAACACTTACTCCATCCCAAACCAGAATTTCCTCTGCATATTTAAATATATAGCACCTACAGCACCCTTCCCCCAAGAATCAGCACTTAAACCAATCATTCCAAATAAATCATGACCTGCCTTGTTTGTGCATGGTTTAGTCTCAGATACTTCAGGGGAAATTGCAGAAGCAGAGCCAGCCTGCCAGGTGACAGCTTGCCAGGGAAAATAATTGGCATCGTGCTCAGAGGTGCGCGACGCCGGCTCCTCCATCATGTGCTAACAGGGGAGGCTAAAACCCAGCCAGCCTCACCCTGCCAGGCCTCCAGGTGAAAATATTCCCATTCCTACTGTAGCAGGAGATCTGCAGGCCAATGCTATGCTTTACATTTATTATGATAAAAGGTGTTTATGGTGATTTATGGGAGGTGTGGAAAAGGCTGACTCTTAGTGTTCAGCTGTTTCCCCCTGGAGCTGGCAAAGGGTTTCAAGGCACATGGAGAGTTTAAGGAGAGGTAAAGAGCTCTGTGCTTGCACATCTGTGCATATAGCAGCACAGAATGTCTAGGTTCCCAGAGCAGCTGTGGCTGCCCCTGGATCCCTGGCAGTGCCCAAGGCCAGGTTGCACAGGGCTGGGAGCAACCTGGGACAGTGGAAGGTGTCCCTGCCCATGGCAGGGGTGGCACTGGATGGGCTTTAAGGTCTCTTTCAACACAAACCATTCCATGATTCTGTGGCAAGAGCTATGCAAGAGTTAGCATAAAGTAGAACTTTAAAAAAAATTCCCCCACATTTTCTCAATTTTTAGAAATATCAGCTGTGCTACACTGCCCATCACTCCACTTTTCAAAATGCTTCCTGGGATTCCAAAGCAAACACTACACTGCAAGTAAATAAATTTTTTAAAATCTGCTTTTTCTCCTTATATGCAGCAGATCACACCATTATTTTCCCATTTTGCACTAAGTATTAAAGACTCAGTGACAGAGACATAAGAACAATTGGCAAGCAGGTTGTGCAGTGTTAAATTTGTGTCATCTTTGTGAGCAGTAAAAACCCTCAGTGCTGCTGGATTTACAAACACTTGCAGAGAACTCATTGCAAAGGAGAGAGAATTCCAAAAGAGCCTTAGCTGGAAAGCAGAATCCCAGGGATTCAGCTCCAAGGCAGCTGGAAGGTGAAGAGCAGCAAAGTGTGGTGCTCAGCAGAGCAATCAATGATACAAGTCCACTTAGGATGATTTCCCAGAAGGTGTTTGACAGAGGCAACAGCTGCCAAATTCCTCTCCTTTATCCACCATCTCCCCATGGGGACACCTCACTTCCCATCCCATGACAGCTGAGTTTCCCTGGGAGCCTTTGGTCAGCATCCCCAGCCAGGGCTTTTGGAAAGGCATTTCTTTGCCCTCACACTTGGTGACAGCTCCAAGGAAGCACAGCATGGCTGTAAGGAAGGACTCACCTTCCAAACAGGAGCTTGGCATCCTGCTCCAAATTCTCTGTGGTGATACAGATGCAAAGTATTCATCCTGCTTTCCTGTTCCAGCCTTATTTCCTCTGGCTGTTCCTTTTGTGTCTCTATTATTCATCTGCCAAACTCCGTGGCCAGATTTTTGCACCTGGTGTGCTTGTGAAAGAATTCCTTCATCCTCCTGCCCTGCTCAAATTGTTCTCCTGGCACCTTACTGTTTAATCTTCCACATATTGTTCTTTCCCATTTTCTTCTCTTGGACACAGCCTCAGCTCTCTGCAGCCCTCTTGTATTTGTAGCAACCATCAATTCCCTACTTCCAGCCAGGGAAGGTTCCTTCTGGATTCTCTGCTCTCTCTTTTGATACTCAGCATGTCCAGAACACCCCACAGGACAAACTGTATCCCTGCCATCTGCAAGTATTCAAGTTGAGAGTTGTCCTAACTCAGTTAAAGACAGAATTGTTTCCTTTTATTAAGTTCATGGAATCCCATAAAGGTTAAGGTGGGAAAAGCCCTCTAAGATTGACAAGTCCAGCTGTCAACCAGCACCACTGTGGTCACCACTAACCCATGTCCCCATGGTGACACATCCATAGGGGTTTAGAACATTTCCAGGGCTGGGGACTCCACCACTTCCCTGGGCAGCCCCTTCCAGCTCCTGGCAGCCAGGAAGGAAACCAGCATTCCTGTTTTTAGGGGATTTTAATGGGAAACCCTTTCCAAGTTCTTACTGTCCAGTCTAAGGTTTGTATTCCAGATCATCATGGAGAACATAAAACCCATGCATTTAGGTCAAGAGCTCACTAAATTCCAGAGTGTACGAAAGTTTGTGCACTTACAGGATGTTTTCCCTTAGAAATCAATTCCTGGTTTTTGATGGACACTGTGTGAGCACAAATAAGAAATAAACATGGATTTAAAGCTTCTTTTCACCCTGCTGGCAGTGCCTGAGATTTACACAACCAAATCTAAGCAACCAAGACTAAAATCTCAACCAAGGGGCAGGTTTTCTATGGAAGATCCTCTTGTTCTTGGAATCTCCCATTTCCAGTGTGTTCCCATTTCTATTTATCCACAGAAATTGGGTAACAGGTACAACTACAGGACATTTCCAAAATCCCTACTGAAATTGGTAGCCTACAACCCCTTGTAGCTGTTGATGAGCACCAACTCACTGAGCAAAGATGTTTTGCTGTTTCACCCAGCCACAATCCTTCATTTCCACCCCCAAACTGATAAAAAAGATCTCCATGACTGAAAGCAGTGAAACTCCACATTCAATTGTTTTCATAAAGCAAAATTAACATTAACAAACTTTTTAGATACAGAGGTTTAACAGCTTTTTTTTTTTTAAATTATAAAATTAAAGTCAAATTGCAATACCAAGGCAATTAAGGGAAATAGCTAAAATAATATCAGGGCTTCATTGCCTGAGAATTTAAATGAGGCATTAATTAGTCCAAGACAATATTGAAAAATAGAACCATCTTGTACCTGATTGAAAATGATCAGCACCATCCACAGGAGCCAAACCTTAGCATCATTAAATACATCTTCAGAAATTAATTAAAATACTTGGAATGTGAAAAGGCAAAGAATTCTGTCTTTTCAATATCTCTAAGCCCACAAAAAGTCCAAGATTAAGTAATAAGAAATAGTTTTGTAGCTGTTGATACAGACATTTCTCCTGAAAATTCTTCTGCTTTTACTTGTTTGGAATGGATGTCACTGACACAGCTCCTGAGCAGAGCCATCCTCCCCCAAAAATCTGCCTTTTATTTTTCCCTTTTTCATTCTGCCAAGTAATGCCTTGCTCTCTATAAATCCTGCTCAACAGCTCTGCCAAGGATACAGCCACTGTTGCTATCAGCTGAAACTCAAATTGGCCAGGCAAAGTTGCCAAAGCAATAGAAGATGTGGGAAGCCCTGGCCAGAGGAGTGAGGAGTCCTGTGCATATTTAAACATTCCTAGTAGTGGTATTTCAAATTTCAACCAAGATTACACCACTTTTTGTAAGAAACTCTAATATTTAGCTAGAAAACTTTTAGCTCCAGGATACATTTTGTTACTATTCAGAAAGTTTTTTTTTTTCCATTGTACTTATAAATTAAGATCCCATCAAAACCTGGATAGTTCTGCTGGAGACATAAAAGTGAAATGATTCAAAACCAACAAGGAATACTCCTGTGCTACTGGATATTTGAAGAAAATTATATTTTGCTGTTCTGTACGTTCCTGGAGGAGTTTATCAAGGGGGCAAAAGCCTTTTTTATATATTTTGATAGCTTTATTCTGTTTGCTAGTCTCTAGGACTAATTAAATGCACTCCACTAATTAAGTGGTGGAATATTTTGATGCATAGATTCGTCCTGTTCTCTGCCAGTTGGTCTCTACCCAAGTATCCCAAGGAGAGAACTTCCAGAATTTATGGAAAAAGGGTGGGAGTGGGGGGAGGATGCACCAGCCCAGTGATGAAGCTGATAAAAAGTGAATCTTCCTGATTAAGCTGCTCATCTATTCTCATCTATAGCCCCTAGAACAACCAGAGGTGTTTCTTAATAAGAGTGCTGGAAGAGCCAAAGCTCAGAAGTGTGGCCCAGGCGGGTGAGAAATGACAAGCACAGAAAATTCCATAAAGACATGTCCTTAAGGAGTCAAGTAGCACAAATCACCACCTGAGCAGCACATTAATCCCCATCTCCTGCAGACTCAAGTGTGACACGTGAAGATCCCTCTCCCAAGCTGATTATCTGTATTTCCTTCACACCCTGACTCCAGCTCATCTCCTCACCCGTGCTGCTAATTGGTTTTCATGCCCAAAACACATCAGCAGAGTCTCTGCTCCTCATCTTAGCCCATTCCTTGTCACCTCCACATGTCAAGTGTAGGCAGCTAATTCACATCAATCCACTTCTCACTCCCCAGCAGCTTCTCTCCAGTTTGACCCTGTCACCAAAACTGCAGGAGTAAGAGAAACTCTCCACACCATCTTTTAAGTGTTAGAGAATCAGGCATTACTTCATTCTGGCCAGGATGCACCATGGAAATCATCCTATCCACACAACCAGGGTGAGCAGTAGAAATTAATCCATCACACATCATTCTTTACCAGACTTTCCCCATATTTATACATAAAAAACCCAAAGAAATTCTCATTCATTGGTTCTACATTGCAAAATTCTTAGCATTTGATTTCCTATTGGTTATTGATCCCTTCACCTTCGATGCTAATTTGGTCCTCATTCTTTGCTTCTCTTATCAATCTTTTCCCAGACCAGGAGGTGAAGTCTGTTTATGTCCATTTATCTCCCCTGCATCTTCTTGCTACTCTCAGCCTGGAGATGTTAAACTCTGAGAGTCTAGGAATCTTTTTGTGGACTGAAAGGCAAGTAGCTCTGCAAAGTAACCACACACATGAAGAAGGGATGACCTCGCTCTCCTCTCCTCCTATATTCAGGATTTTATTCTTTTCTGTCATACAGAGTTAATTTCTCCCTTGTCCAGCCTCTGCTGTCATTCCTTGTAAGCCCTTCCACCCTGTGACCATCTTTGTTGTCCCAGCTCTCCACCTTCTGCAGGTCACCAAGGTCTCACCTTTGAGTGACCCACCTGCACCACGTGCACCTCTGACTGACATTGCACTTTCCATTTCAAAGTCTGTGCCGTTCCCAATGGCTCCCATTTTTAATTTAACTTTCTTGACTATCAAATTACATTTAGCCATAATTTTTAGCTAGAACAAAAATACCCATCTTAATCCTCAGATTATTTCAGAGTGGCAATGCTTCTCTGTTTGACCTGCACTGAACACCACAGCATGCAGTGTTCCCTCACAGTCATCCAGGACCAAAAACTTCTCCTGCAATCCCTACCCTAAAAGATTAATCCCAATCTTAGTTCAGTTATGGTCCATTTATCTCCTCTGTAACGTTTTTGCTGCTCCCAACCTGGAGATGTTAAACTCTCAGAGACTGGGAATCTTCTTTTTGTGGATTGAAGCCTAGCAGGCAGAACCCAGCAAAACTCAAACCCTCATTGACAACAAACTTCTGAGGAGCATGAGCTCCCATGGGAATCCACAGGCAATGATTCCTGAACTGAGAACTGTTATTCAGCTATTTCTGTCTTTTAGAAACTGCTTTGTGTCCCCAAGTGCCCCATGTCCCCTGTGTGCCCTCCCTGCAGCCCACAGCAGCAGGGCACTGCTCTGAAATGTCAAGATCGTGGGCTCCTTTCTCCAGTGGTTGTGAGCATTGCCTCCCAAAGCTTCCCTTTGTCAGTGCAAACAACTTCTGTTCGTGCCTAACTTTGCTCTGTTTTGTTAATTAAAGCCCAGCAAAAAGGCAGCTACATTCCAATCCTGCAGCTGGACACTCTGCCTGTGCTGCGCCAGTGCCAGCCTGCATCCCATTATCCCTGGAACATCTGCCTGTTCTTGGTCCAAGAGTTCAGCCACCTTTCATCACAAAATGTTTTCATCTCAAATCCTGCTCCAGCTCCTGTACCCACACCTGTTTTCTCAGTTTCCTTAAGAAGAGCAGGGAGGGCCTGACCTTCTCTGGAGCCAAGAGATCAGCAGGAGAGAGCTCTCGCAATGAATATTCATAGGTTGGATCTGCTCTGCTGATCATCGTGATCCATCACCCTGCTACTGCCTTGGAGCCAGATTTTAATTAACTGCTTCAAAATGTATTTTTTCCTTCCACTGTTTCCTGTTTTCTCTGCTACACTTTCCCCATTTGTCGGGACATCTGTCTGTGCCTCGTTCGTATTTTTGTCTTTCTCCAAAATTAATATTCACGCATCAGAAATCAATTGGTTGGAAAGGAACTTAAATCTCACTCCAAATAAATAAAATAGCACTTAAATAAGATAGAAAAAGTGCTTTAAAAATTGTGACTCCCTTAAAATAGAAACTACCCACGCTAACCAGCCCTGGAACAAGACACACACTTGGGGGGTGAATAGAGGTTGTGGGGTGCTCCTGATTAACTTGACTTGCTCTGCTGCCATAAATCCACCCATTTTTTGGCACAACTCCCACTAATTGCTGCCTCCTTCTATCTGTTGTCACAGGTCAGGGACACATGGGAATATGGGAAGTGAGAGGTGAGGGGAAGCTGCATCCCCCACAGTGCTGCTCCCTGCCTGGATCCCACTTCTGAAGGGGTTTTATCAAATCTCTGCTTTTTGGAAGAGATAGAGAAGAGATGACAATGACTCTTAACCCTAAGAAAGGCAAGACATGGCCATAACAAGCCAAAAAATTACTGGAATTATCCAAGAAAACCTGCAGTTAGATTTTATCTTCATTCAACAACTGACAGCCAAAATTAGGGCTAAAAGGAGGGAGGACTTGGGAATCTGAGGCAAAAATTGAAGCATAAAACCCACCAGAACCCTAAGAAATATAAACCCCACCAGGAGAATAAAGCAGCAGGAAGCTGGTGCAGTTTCAAGGATGACAGAGAAAAAAGAGCAGTTTATCTTTCTCTTTTGCATCTGGAGAGTTTGGGATTAAATTTCCTTCCAGTACCTGAAAGAAATCCTGCCAGTATTCAAAGGGGGGCAAGCCAGAGAGGAATTTTTCATCAGGAGCTGGAGTGACAGGATACAGGGAATGGCTTCAAACAGAAAGGGCAGAAATTCAGGTGAGATATTGGGAATTAGGAATTGTTCCCTGGCAGGGTGGGCAGGCCCTGGCACAGGGTGCCCAGAGCAGCTGGGGCTGCCCCTGGATCCCTGGCAGTGCCCAAGGCCAGGCTGGACTTTGGGGCTTGGAGCAGCCTGGGACAGTGGAAGGTGTCCCTGGCCATAGCAGGGGTGGCACTGGATGGGATTTAAGTCCCTCTCAACCCATTTTGGGATTCTGTGATTCTATGACACAACATTGCTGAGGCAAAGATTTGGGAAGCCCCCAGGGAAATGTGAATCTACTTTTCAGTATTCAGAATAATATGCAGATGTGTCACAGCATTTTTAACCATTCATTAATGGTCAGTTCCATTCACCAAACCAGCACCAAGCTTCCAGTCCCCCAAGCAGTGAAATAAGATGCATTTTCCTAATGCCTCCTTTCCCTTCAAATCCAAGGGGAAGCTTCTGGGTCACTCAAACACTTCTCAAGGTATTTTTAGAAGCCTTGGGTTCGATTATTTGCATTATTTTTGCCTTTGTGTGTTAAAGATGATGTGGTAGAACAGATCCAATCTTTCCTTGCTCTGCTTGCATTTCCTTTGCAATGTAAACACAGAAATCCATGAGCTGCAGACTCTTGGTGACTAAAACTGCCTTAAGTCAGGGGAAAATCACAAGAAACACAAGTATTTAAAAAAAAGATGTATCTGTCACCACCAAAACTGGGATTTGCCTCTCTCACAGGATACCTGTCTTGGTTCTCAAATCAGCTGCAGACTCCCTGGCTTTGATTCCACTTCAAAGAGAAATTTGGTATTTATTTTTCAAGGAAGGAAAACTCTGATTCGTGCCTCTTTGATGTCTTGTTTCATAACTTTAAAACAAAAAAAAAACCCAAAACCCAACTTTATAGGGGCAAGATTAACCAATACCAGCAGCAGTGACTTATTTACCAAAAGAAAAGAGTTTATGAGCAATTTTGGAGCTGCATTGAGCATGACAGTGAGTAAGCCTTGGGTTTTATTTATCAAATTAAATATCAAAGAAAGCACTCTTGGGTTTTCTTAGTGGACTGGTTTGGTAGCTCTGACTCTTGGCACTTCTCTCAGTCATACTGAGCTTCAGAATAAGAACCTTACTTGGTGCAGGCCCAAACTTTGGTCTCAGCAAGAAGCAGACAATGGAAAATGAAGCGGTGAAGTGTTATTTGACTGTGAAGGGTTCCTGGCACCATGGCACAATTTCAAAGCTGAGATTAGAGAGAAATCCCCATGTCTACACCTAAGAGAGAAGCCACTAAATTTTATTTTCATTTTCTTACATGACTTCCACTGGTTGGATTAAAATAGCCAGGCTTTTAGGGCATGGAGGGCTGGGGGAGACAAGGTTGATTAATTTGTTAAAATATAGCCCATATCCCATCTAGCCCTGAGAAAAATATTTGGAAAACATTATTCCACAGGCACAAAATCTTTTACTACATCTCCCATAACCTGATTTTGCTGCATTCAGCAGTTTCCTCCCACCACCCCTCGTTTTAAAGGAATGCAAACAATGCAGAAAAGCAACTAAGAAAAAAGAAATAAATTGAAAGTTGCCCTCTGAAACTCCTGCCTGCCTTGTAATAATTACTGAGACAAATGTTCTCCTGGGGAGAAATGGAGAGGTGCCTTCATAGCCGTCACAAACCACACACTTTGGTGGCTCACAGGTGGAAAAATGAATAGACTGAATACATATTAAATTCTCCTGCCAGTGAATTGTGCAGTACAGCACCACAGTCACAGCTTTTTGAGTTCTTTATTAAGTTGAGGGAGGCAGAAGTTTCACTCCAAGGACTGTTCTGAATGCATCTATTTGTTTGCAGAACTACAACAAGCTCTCTTATTTTTCTTTCTTTTTGGCCAAGTTCTCCATGCTCCTGCACAGATTAAGTTATTTAACTTTTTAAAGTTAAAAATCGTGGGGATCAAAGTGTTTTTAAACAATCATGGGAAACTGCAGGGACAGGACAAGGAGGAATGGGATCAAACTGAAAGAAGGGAAATTTAGGTCAGATATGAAGCAGAACTCCTCCCCTGGGAGGGTGGTGAGGTCCTGGCAGCTGGGGCTGCCCCTGGATCCCTGGCAGTGCCCAAGGCCAGGTTGGACAGGGCTTGGAGCAGCCTGGGACAGTGGAAGGTGTCCCTGCCATGGCAGGGCGTGGAATGGGATGGGTTTTGAAATCCCTTCCAACCCAAATCATTCCAGGATTCCATGGTTTAAAATCAATTCTCTGCTCAAGCCTCTGGCCCCATCCCAGGGTTGGTGTCTGATGCCACCTCCCAGCCCTGTTCTAGACAGAATTTTTTCAAATGCTCAACAGACCACTTAGAATGTCACAATGTCACTGCCTTGTTGCACTGAAAATTCTGATAAAGATTGTTCCTTAATCAGCATCTAAGGATGGGTTCATTATCCCATGGCTTTGTTTATCCTGGTAATTAAAGCAGCTAAACACATCCAAACCCAGCAGTAAACATGAAGCCAACAGCCAAACTCCCCTGCTCATGCTGCTGCCTTTGATCTCCCCTCACAGCAATGGCTTTTCCAGCTTCATCCAAAGAAAACCTCCCAGACTCTGATTTGATGACAGACTAAGCCAATGACACTTAAACTTCTTTCAGATCCTTCTGCCTGCAAAACCTGAATGCTTTAAGACTCCTTTAAGATTCACTCCCAAGTATATTCAGGTTTAAATTCCTTTTGACTTTGCTGGAGAAATAAAAAGTTGGGATAGTTATAATGGCAGGACTCCACAGGAGAGCTGGAGAACGAGAGGTGGCAAAAGGGACAGGGAACAGCAAGCTGGCTCAGCTCTTTTATCCCTAATCCTATCCTCCCTGGCTCATCCACCTGCAGGGACACTCCTGTTTATTCACACTGAGTTTATAAAATCTAAGCAGCACCACAAAATAAAAAGGGAAGGGTGATAACCTCCACAGAGCTCTGAATTTCGCCCATTCATTTTTTAAGCTTCTCCTTAGAAACCTCTCAGTGCTATTTCTTTGCTTAAACTCAAGATTCCAAAACTCGGGGGGAACAAAAGATGCCAGTGAAGGAGTATTTTGTGCTTCAGCTGCCAAATCACACAGCAAGGGACAGAGAAAAAGTGTCCTGTACCTTGATCCCTATCCCTCAATTTGCAGCAAACAGTGCTGTGTGCATTTCAGCACCATTCCTCTTGGACAGCAAACTCTAATGCAGGAAAAGCCTTTTGCTTTTATTCCAATTCCCTGAACACCTTCTCTTCATAGAATTGCAGAATCCCAAAGTGATTAGGGTTGGAAGAGACCTTAAATCCCACCCAGTGCCACCCCTGCCATGGGCAGGGACACCTTCCACCGTCCCAGGCTGCTCCAAGCCCCATCCAGCCTGGCCTGGAATACTTACAGGGTTGGGGAATTCACACCTCTCTGGGTGAGGTTCTCGATTTTCCCCAGTTCTCAGCAGCACAAAGAGAATTCTGCACTGACCCTTCCATGCTCTGAGGCAAATCCAAAGACACTGCAGGCTGGGGAGAATATTATTCTTTGTATTGCAGAAGTGTAGCAGAAAAGTCAAATGGACTACCCCAGAGACTTCTGTGGAAAGATGTTGGGGCAAAACCAGCCCTGATGTGCTGCTGGAAGTGTACCCAGAGCTGGGCAGGGAGATGAGCTGGAGGATCTTGGCTGCAGAAGAGCCACAGGCAGGACCAGACCTGGGATGAACTCAGGCTGCAAGTGCTCCACTTGCCAGTCCCTCTTCCTCTCCATTGTCCATCCTGTCCATGCCCATTTGGTCACACTTCTGGATTTATCTGGATGTGGGGCAGTGCTGGGGGAGCACCACTCTGGACAGAGGAGACATCTCAGTGTCCCCTGTTAGTGCCTCACCCTGGGCTGCACGCACCCCCAGCCATCTCTTCCTGCAGAACGGGGCAGACATGCACTCACTCCTCTCATTTCCACTCAGACAGACCCTTAACTCCACTTTACTCTTCTTCTCATCCCAACAATCTGTGCTCTTGTCTTCCCTGTCCTGAGGTGGGTGAGCCTTCACTCTCTGCTCCTGCTGTGGCTCCTCTGCAAGTGAGATCCTCCAGCTCACCTCCCTGGCCAGCCCTGGGGACAGTTCCAGCAGGGCCTCAGGGCTCTGGGCTCCCCAAAATCAGAAGCCTCTGGGACAGTCGGACTTTCCTGCTACACTTTTGCAATATCAAGAAGTATTTCCTGAATTTCTCTCAGAGCCTGGAAGGTTGAGTGCAGAATTCTCTTTGTGTTACTGGGAAATTGGGGAAGGTTGGGAAACTTGCCCAGAGACCTGAGGATTCCCCAGCCTTGGAAGCGTTCCAGGCCAGGTTGGATGGGGCTTGGAGCAGCCTGGGATAATGGAAAGTGTCTCTGCCCATGGCAGGGGTGGGAATGGGATGGGTTTTAAGGTTCCTTCCAACTGCAGCAGAACAGTGCTGGAGAAACATTTGACCTTTTCAGCCCAGTTCTCTGCTACTCCAGTGTCACAGACATTTCTTTCATGAAAAATCCTCTTTCAGGATTTTTCCTGCTGAAGCTGAGAAGTTCAGCAACAAGACATAAACAATAGATTATCTGCTGCTGTGGAATGCAACAGGTCTGTCTGGATTGGCCCAACTTGCATGTTTATAATTAATGGCCAATCCAGAACTGAGATCTCTCAGACTGTGTCTGAGAGAACTAGTTTGTTATCATTCTTTACTTTTCTTAGCTTAGCTTAGCAGCTTCTGGAAACTCTCTTTTCTTTTTCTTATTTAGTATAGTATAGTATATGTATATATCATAAAATAATAAATCAAGCCTTCTGTAATGGAGTCAGATCTACGTCTCTTCCATCACCCCAAAAACCCTTGCGACCACCGTCACACTCCAGCACCCAGAGAGTGTCACTGACACCACCTTTCATTTCAATACCATTTAATAAGGAATGGTTGCTCAGAATCTCTTTCAGGTCATGTAAGGAAATTATTATGTCTGAATTATACCTTGAAACTGCATGCTGGAATTTCTGAATCCTCTGGGTTGTTTCTAGAACATTAAAAAACCAACCCAACCTATTAGTGGAGAGCACCAATTTCTGCCACATCACACTTCCAAGGTTATGTTGCCCCCTGGGGATGACCTGGAGTTATCAGTGTGTATCCAGGTGATCTTGGGGCAGGACACCCTGGCACTTCCAAATCAAGGGACAGAAGCACAGCAGCAGATGCCTGTATCCCTCCTGAGCTACCTGCTCCACCTCACAGCCAAATAAAAAATATCCAGCCCAAACTGAAATGCAGAGCTCCTAAGCTCAGCACAGCCTGGGATTTCAGCATTTTCCCATCTAATGCTGGCCTGAACCTGAAAAAAAAAAAAAAAGAGTTGCAGAATGAATTTCCCAAGTAAATTATGGATCTGGGAACATCTGTGGCATTTTCATCCTAGAGATGAAATAATCCAAAACCACCTCAACCATTTCATCCCACTGTCCTTCATTCCCTGGCCTGCCCCTCCAGAGCTGCTGCTGGAACAAGGAATAGAAGCAAAGCACAAGTCTCTGTGCAGTCCCCAGCCTGGCCAAAATCCAGCTGGATTTGTTTCTGAGCTGCACAGGAGCTGGAATGGCAGAAAGCAGCTCTGGTGCTGTGCTGGCCTGGGCTCTGCTGGATGCAGGTCTCCAACAGCTCCCAGGGGCTCTGGAGACAGCTGGGCCAAGGCCAGTGGGGCAGGAGACTCTTCTCTGCCCTTGGAATGTGGTCAAGGAACTGGGACAGTCTTCTATTTGCAAGCTGTCACTGGGGGCCATGTGCTGGTTTTGGTGTGAATTGTGCCAAATCCAGTCTGGTGACTAAACCTGACTTAACATCCTGAGAGTGAGGCCAGGACTTGGCAGAGAAGCTGCTAAACTGACCTGGAGATACAGCACTGGTAGTAAATTCCATTCTCCCTCTCAAACAGCAGGTTATTCCCCTTGGAGTATGTGGAGGTTCTTCCCCTGGGTTTTGGGGATGTCCCCCAGGGACATCGAGGTCAAAAGGAAAAGATCTGCCCACGAGCACTGGTTTGGCTGAGTTACATCAATCCCTGATTAATAATAGTTTCTTTTGGCTGGCTTTAATATAATTGTTCCCAAAGGAGAGAACATTTCAAGAAATATTCCATTCCAGTTTGGAAATCCCTGAATTATTTGTGACCTTAAAAGTTTCCACTGCTGCATGTGCAGAGGGACAATTTCCTTTGGGAATCACAGCTAAGGCTCTCATCTGGGGGGAAGAGACACCAGAGACTGCTGCCTTCATGGGAGCCATGTGAAGGAGAGATTAAACCAGGGAGCAGAAAAGCTAATTTGGGAGAAAATCAACCCGGCCAGAATTCTGCTGCAATTAGATTAAAAAAAAAAACCCACCAAAAAATCCCCAAAAACAAAATAAAACAAAAACAAAACAAACCCAAAACAGGAAAAAAAAAAAACCAAAAAAAACAACCAAAACTAAAAATTCTATTTGATTCCAGACAAATCAATTCAGCCAACACTGGGCTCTGAGGGTACCTGAGTGGTTGGAGTAGCCTGAGGATTATCTTGGTCTCCATCAAGGTAAACAACCCAGGAGTATTTTTAAGCAGAGATCACAGAGCTTTCAAGTAGTGATGAAAGAGAAAGAGGTGATTCAGATCTGAGCCCGTTATGGGTCAGCTCCAGGCTGGGAGGTTTTTCTTTCTGGCTGTGCTGCTGAGAACAGAGAGCCCAAGCCAATGTCCCTGTAGCCACCTTTCCCATCCAGCCCAGATCCTATTCCTCCTCTCCAGATCCTCTGCTCCCCAGCCTGAACAGCCTCAGCTGAGATGTGGCAAATTGCATATTTTTGAATTAATTACTGCCTTAAGCAGCAATTACAAACCCAAACAAAATTATGCAGCAATGGCCAAGTGAGCCAGGCACTGCTGGAGCTGGGCAGCTCTCTGTTTTCATCCTGAACAGTGGCTCAGGAAGGAATCACAGTGCCAAGGGATCAGGAATTAAGGAGAACTGTGTTTCCCTGCTGCATTTTATTTCATAAATACATTTGTGTGAACCTAGGGCTCTGCCAGTTGTAAATCCTGTTCAAGGGTATGTCAAGGAAGTGATAAATGAAGGTGTAGACACTTGACAGCATCCTGAGGGATCTGTTAGTGCCTGTCTGGGTGGGCAGCAATGTCCTTTTCTGTGTTTCTGGGTACCTTCTACTCATGTGAAGGCAGAAGAATTCCATGAGCTGAGCGCTCAGCCAAGAGGAACTGTTTTTAATCCACCTCTGTTGTATCTTAGAAGGAGAACATTAGGATTTATACCAGCCTGTCACCACATAAAGGCGTGCAGGGAGGGAGTTACACAGCAAAGCCATCTGTGGGTAGAATTAATGGGAAGAGCAATGGATTTGTGGGAAGTGTATCCTGACTGACACAATTACCTGGGGAAAACAAGAGCAAAATTAGACCTGACTCTCTTCCCTGTAAAAGTCAGTTCTGATCCAAAAATCCAACAGCCTGCAATTAACAGATTCTACACATTTTGTCCTGCTCTGGCTTAAAGCTGATGTGTTCTTGGCAGAGCCTTGCAGGCTGATGCTGACACCTAAATTATCAACCTCTCAACATCTGCCCTCAGAAAACTTGGCTCTGTTAGAGCAGCAATAAAACCCCCAGACATTTCTCCCCAGATATTGGGATGGTCATGATCTGGGTGAAGGCACAGCAATCCCAAGAGCCAGTGGGAAGCTCAGAAATACAAACTGGGCTTGAGGCCAATGTAAAGCACCACCAGAATTTCAGAGCTGATCGTCCCTGGCACATCCCAGTGCACAGGGACAGGCAGAGAAGCAGCCAAGGAGAGGACAAAGCCAGTCAGGAGCTTCCAACAGCAGCTGCTGAGGACAAGAGCTGCTGTCTGGGAAAATACTAGAGAAATGAATCGTGGAATTATAGAATCCTTCATCTTGGAAAAGCCCTCCCAGCCCTGTGCTTGATGCCCACCTTGTCCCCAGCCCAGAGCACTGAGTGCCACCTCCAGCCCTTCCTGGGACACCTGCAGGGCTGGGCACTGCAAAGCTCCCTGCCAAGGCCTGAGCACCTTTTCCATGGAGAAATTCCTCCTGGAGTCCAAGGAAGGAACATTATTTTCCCATTTTCTCATAAGGTCTGTAACTCATGAGCACAGACCTCTGTTCTATACCTGCCTGCCTCCTAAATGTACCCACCTGGCCTTTGCCATCCTACTGGGACCTGTAGTTATTTGGATTAATTCTCCCTGGGTATTTTACTCTTTCCTTACCCTCATTTCTGTGTTCAAAACTCTTGCAAAGTGGCCAACATTTCCACCATCCTTTCTGTTTAAATCTCACAGATCTCACCATAATAGAGATAATAGTTTTGCTCTAAGTGACAACTTGCAGTGGCTTATTTGTGCTTCAAGATTTTGATACCAGACAAATTCTTCTGTGACACCCCAAATCCCCAATCAACTGGGAAATTAAGAAGAATGCAAAGCTGCAGATCAGTGGAAATTCCTTTTCCCTCTCCATCATGCCCAGCTAATTTTCAAACCCAGCTGACAAATTCTGAGTGCCACGGTGAGCAGAGCCAGCTCTGGTTACCTCTGGGCCTTTTCTTGTATCACTGCACAGCTGCAGGAACTTTAGGGAGGATGATTTAAGAACAAATCCACTTTGGGGAGGAATGCCCCAGTGCTGAGATACAATTCAACCAAAGCTCCAACCACAGAGCCTTTAAAATTATCTACAACTCTATCTCTTGCACAGGGAAAATAAATTAAAGGGTGTGCATGGGAGAGACAAATCACAGAGATAAGGATCATATATAAATCCACAGAGACTACCTAATTAGTGCACCAGAGATCTGGGATTAATCCTGTTCTCCTGGTGAGGATGGAGATACTGATATAGGAGAGTGCTCCAGTTCAGGTCACTTCTGAAGGACTGTCCTTGTTG
Source organism: Camarhynchus parvulus (assembly GCF_901933205.1). Classification (NCBI taxonomy): domain Eukaryota; kingdom Metazoa; phylum Chordata; class Aves; order Passeriformes; family Thraupidae; genus Camarhynchus; species Camarhynchus parvulus. Next base: position 4,696,411 of record NC_044576.1, read on the forward strand.
TCCCCTGCTCACTGCTCTGCACTGCAGGGAGCTCTGGGAGCATGGAAACTATTCCTGGAGGATGGAACCAGTCCAGGACCCACTCCAGGCCCCAGGCTGCAGACCCTCTACATGATTGGACATATTGGAGAGATGTGGGATCCCCAGCACGAACTGTTCCTACCTACACGACACTTTAGTCCATGCAGAAATCCCCCAGCCGGCTCCTCGCTGGATTTAACGTCAAAGATAAACCACAGTGTCTTAAAAACACCTCACAGAAGGGTGCTCAGAGAAGTCTGGGATATTTTTCCTAACTCAACACCAACATGTTGCCCTTGCCCTGACTGCCCAAGCCCTGAGATTGCAGCAGTGCTGCTGAGTGGTGCCCACTAAAGAGATAAATCTGAATTCATAACCATTTCTCAGAGTGATGCCAAGCACCAGCGGGCACAGCAAAGCCTGAACTGAAGCCTTGGCATGATTTAAAGCCAATATTTCTATTTTCTGCTGAGTTTCTCTGGGAAGAGAGGTTCACATAATCATTCCACGCTGCTGCCTTTTTGTCCTTCCCCCAAAATCCTTTGATAGCAGCATCAAAGCTATTAAGATGCAAATCACTTCAGGAAAGCTGCAGCCAAGAAAGAGGAGAGCAATTCCCAAACATCCCTATGAGGGAATGTGCTGCAATTTCACTTCCTGTGCACTAAATGTAAGGAAAATCCATGGAAAACCAGTTTTTCTCAGTCTCCAGGAGAGGGAAAGGCCCCCAGAGCCCAGTGAGGAGATGGGAACCACAAGGAGCCTGGAATTCACCCCTCCTTTTACTCCGAGCAAGACTTTCAGGTTCAGCAGCATTTCTCAAGGATGATGGCTCCCTGGAAGTAGTTTTTAACAGGAATACACTACGAAGGGATAAACAGATAAACATTTGATGCACTGATAGTGTTGTGGCATAGCTTTTATCACCTGGAATAAAGCAGGGAGGCTTTCAGGAAGGAATGCTGTATCCTGCTTTTGTACCCATAAAAGCTGGAATTTCCCATCACTGTATTAAAACCCGAACTTCTCTCACTGTAAATGTTTTTTCCCTTCCCAGAGAGCATAGAAAACAGCTCTGAGAGCATCTCTGCAGTTCTTTTAAAGCCAGAGCCAGCCACTGCTGCAACCTCATCTCCCTCAGTCTTACTCTATCCATGAGACCTGTAGAGGGCAGTGGATAAAAGAAAATCAAGCACCAGGAGGAGCCATAAATGTTAAATACAAATTTAAAAAAAAAATAAAAATTGGCATCTCATGGAAGGACTTCCTCATATTGAAAAGCTTACAGGTAATTCCATGGATTAATGGATTACTGCAATGGGATTTTTCCAAGTCCAAATCCCAGGCTCTCTGGCAGATTGCACTGACAGGCTTTACAGCAGAGCTCTTCCCTTGGGATTTACCTTTTCTTTTTTCCCCCAACAGAAATCTTGCACCTAAGCTAAAATGTGCAGCTGGCCCTTCCACTGCCATGGTCCTCATGGGCAAGCAAGGCTTCCCCTTCCTCCTCAGAAAGCCACATTACACCAAGGAACAGTGAAAATACAGCTGAGCAAAGCTGAGTGTTTACACACCACACAACAGAGTGACATCAGTGTTCAAATTAATATCAATTTAACATCAAACCAGCCAGGACCCAGAGCAGAAAGCAGCCTCCTGGATAATTTCTCTGTGGTTTTCAGGTACTCTGCTAATAACTTCATTATCCATTTGGCATATACAATTAACTCATTACCGATGGAATACGTAAAATCCAGGGTAAAACTCCAATTAGGCACAGCAGATAAAAGCAGTACAGCAGGTACAGGATCCTTGGCCTTATCTTGCACATGGGAGCATTAATCAATACAGCACAGCTGCTTATGATCACCTCATTTCAGCCCTGCTGTAGGAACTTCCCCCAGCTTTGTAAAGCTCGTGCAATTCCAAAATCGGCTCTGCAATTACCACAGGCAGAGCTCTCCACACCTCCCCTAATGCCCTGTTTCTCTCTGGAATGCAGATTAAACCTGCAAAGGCACCAAAACCACGGAGAAGGCAGTGAAACAGGGCTGGCAAATGTGTGTGTTAGGTGATGCCAGGGGGTAAATAGGGAAAGGCCGGGTGGTTTGGAGCTGCTGGGGTGCAGAACTGGGATGTGCCCGGCCCCGCGGTGACTCAGCGGTCCCTGCTGCATCCCAGCCCTCCGGGATGCAGGATCAAAGCCGGGAGGCAGCGCTGAGCTCTCCTCCTTCCAGACTCCGGCTGAGTCACCGCCTTATGAATTGCTCCTGCTCCCGAGGAGTCAGACACTGACAATTCACTCTTACCTGCTGCGCTTTTTCATCTCCTTTCTAATGTTTTTATTTTTTTCCTCCCCCTGCCATGGTTTTCCTCTCTTTGCCATCAGTGTTCCCTATTGTATCGCTTCCCTCGGATTTAAAAAGGGATGGAGAGCTAATGGCAGCTTTTGTAACCCACGTTTGTGAAGGTAAACACTCACATGGACTTCTGAGCCTTCCTCATATTCTGGCAGAGCTGCTGAAGAGTCCCAGAGTGAGAGCCTGCAGGAATGAAAAATTGGGACAATGCTATTCATGCTCAGAATGGAACGAAACAAAATCATTTCGCTATCATCTGACATACAGTTCTCTGTATAATGTGGGGACTCATTTTGGAGGGGGTTTGCAGAGACTGGAGGAATCTTTCTCCTGGGAGAAATCTGGTTTTGGTGATGACATTCTTCCTTCTCCAGAAAGGAGAAGGAAATATTAAAAACAAAAAGAAAAAAAGAGTAAAAAGTCCAAAGTGAAAATAAAAGGCAGGTGTGAGCAAGAAAGAGCACTAAGAATTGATTGTGGACATGGTGGAATCAGTCCAAGGTTGGCCTGGATGATCCTGGAGGTCTTTTCCAACATTAATGGTTCTGTGATATCATGATTCAAACAGTGACAACAAAAAAAAAAACCAAAAACAGATGGGTAGATGGCAAGGTCTTGGAGTAGCACTTGTGGATGGAAACAGCACTAGGGAGGTCAGAAATATTGTTCTGATTTCATCAGCAAGGGAAGGTGCCCACAGCCACATCCACACCCACATCCACCTGCTGAGTGCCAGCCCACAGCACAAAGGAAGGAACTCCTGGTTTTGGGAGAAAAAGCATTGCTAGAGGTGCTTTTCCTCTCTCACACAGACCAGGTCACACTGCAGCCCTCACCCTGGCAGCATTGTGCTCCCATCTGGCAGGAGGATGTTCCTCTCTTTCCATGCAGCCTTTATTCCAGATTCTCAGTCACACCTAAGTGCTCTCCAACCAGAGCACAGCCAAGTCCAGCTGCTTGGGAAATTGTCCCAACCACAATGAGAGGTTGGATCTTTCCATGATGAAAAATGAGTCCTCAGGTGCATCATCTCAAAGGGCAAATCTCCTGCTCAGGGGTGAGCCAGTGGCTCCCTGGCCCAGTTAGAGAGGCTCCAGCTAAACCCAGACAGAATTAAAGCCTGCTCTACAAGCAGCCAACCCAGCAGCTGAGATAGCCCTAATTTTCCTGTCTCTACCACAGGAAAATGACCATGGAATTGAATACGAGCTGGATTATTTAAAAAAACCATTTGCCTATGGTTTGCTCTTCTGGGAGGGATCCAAATGCAGTGCTAGAGTTCTCTCCAGCACTCTGACAGAGGTTGTCATTCTAACCAAAGGACTTGTCAGGAAAATTAATCCACAAACACCAGAGGTTTATGTCCAAAAAGGAGACAGAGGAGCCCTGTAATTTATTTGAATAAAGGGAGAGGCCATGGGGCATTCCCCTGGGATCTCTCAAATTTTTGGAGGGCACAGCCCCTTTTTTATCCTAATTTCCTGGCTTCATGTCCCTCTCTCTTTCCCCATTGGCTGAGGTACCTGAGAGGTACAAATTCCCTGAAAAATCTAATATCTAAGACCCCCTTATAATGTATAACTCCCCCTTTGTCTTTTCCTTGTGTCATTCAGTGGAATTCTTTATGGAATTTATGGTTCTCATTGCTTATTTCATCTCCCAGTATCCAATTTTATTTATCAGCAGACCTACAGTTTGCAAAGACACATCTCTCATCCCATTTATCAATCAGTGGAATCCTTCCCACTGTTTCTTTTATCTCTCAGCATCTAGCTTTATTCACCAGCAGACCCACAGTTTGTTTGTAAAGACAAGTCCCTCATTCCTTTCAGAGTCAATGTAAAAAGACTGCTCTCACACAAAAACTCCAGTTTGTTCCAAGCCCCAAATCCAGGTGCACAAAATATTCTCAGTGGAGGTGCTGCAGCTGAGGGCACTGGGAGCTCCCAGGCTTTGCTTCCCCTGCCTGGTCCCTTCTGGACACTCCTGCTCTGGATGTGACCTTGTGAAAGCACTATTTGGGGAAAAGGGAAGGTCTCCTCTAGTAAATGGGAGTATTTGCTATGATTTATCATTTCTACCTGCTCATAACATTATTATTTTAAACTATGTAAGATGGGGTTTATAAGTGCAAAGAACAAACCCCAAAACCTCAGAGGTATTTGTTCCATTTTATGGCCTCTCGCCTCCAGATTTCTTGACCATATGGTTATGTAGAAAACTTGGTAAAATCAATACTCTAGCAACAAAATTGCTCAGCAGCAGGAAATCATTTGGCTCCTTAGGCCATTGGCAAATGAGATAGGGTTTTGTGAATGTACTGTTAATATTCAGACAGGGAGGTAAAGTCACTCAAAAATAAACACATTTAGTCCAAAGACTTCTACAAACAATTCCAAATATATTTTCATTCTCCCATTAGCAAGTACACTGCAAAGCTCCTGGCAAGCATTGCCATTTGTTTTAGCTCATTAGAATAGCTCATTAAAAATAGAAATAAAAAACCTGGAATATCCAAGCTAACTTAATGGGAACAGGGGAAAGCTTCAGTCCCCACCATCAGCACTGCTGTTCTCCAACTTGAATTGAAGCAAAATGAACTTGTGTCTTCCTACACTACAATTTACAGGGGAAAGCAAAATCCCCATGTTTGAAATTGTCTGGGTACATGGCAAAGTCCTCAGCAGGGAAAAAGTACTAGGAGTACCTCAAATTATCCAAACAAGGCCTGGTGGTGTCCACCCACCCCCTGCTTCAGCTGTGCTTTTGGGCAGCGTCAGCTGACTTAATTCTCAGCCCCATTTTGGTTTCTGTGCTCGGTGCTGGTTTGGGTGTGTTTGTCACAGACTGTCCCAGGCTGCAGGAGCTGAGTGGGCACCTGGTGTCCCCTCCCTGCTCCAGCAGGGCCATCCCAGAGCCCAGGGCACAGCACTGTGTGCACCCAGCTGTGCCCCAGCCCCAGGCAGGAGAGCCCCCAGGCTGTGTGGGCAATGTGCTCAGGGCTGGGCAGTGCCCAGGGAAGAAGTTGTGCCTCCTGTGCAGGGCAATTGCTGGGCTCAGGCCCTGCCCGTGGCTCTGGTGCCATTGCTGGGCCCCGGAGCAGAGCCTGGGCCCTGCTCTGCCCCTCCCTGCAGCCAGGGCCAGCCAGGCCTGAGGGCCCCTCTCAGCTGGGGCTCCTCTCCAGGCTGAGCAGCCCCAGCTCCCTCAGCCTTTCCTCATAAAAGACAAAATCAGGGGCTCAGGGCAAGCACCAGGGTGCTTGGAACCTCAACAGGGTCACAGAATCTCTGGGTTGGGTTGCAAGAGATCTCCAAGATCATGGAGTCCAACCCAGCCCCAACACCTCAATTAAACCCTGGCACCCAGTGCCACATCCAGGCTGTTTGTAAACACATCCAGGGATGGTGACTCCACCACCTCCCCAGGCAGACCATTCCAGAACTTTATCAACCTCTCTGTAAAACACTTTTTCCTAATCTCCAACCTATATTTCCCTTGGCCAGCTTGACACTGTGTCCTCTTGTTCTGTCAGTGCTGCCTGGAGAAAGAGCCCAACCCCAGCTGAGCACAGGCACCTTTCAGGAGCTGTAGAGAGTGATGAGGGCACCCCTGAGTCTCCTTTTCTCCAGGCTGAGCACCCCCAGCTCCCTCAGGGGTTCCTCACAGGGTTTGTGTTCCCAGCCCCTCTCCAGCCTCGGTGCCTCCTCTGGACGCGCTCCAGCGTCCCAAGGTCCTTCCCAAGCTGAGGGGCCAGAGCTGGACACAGCACTCCAGCTGTGCCCTCAGCAGGGCCAGGGCCAGGGGCAGAATGACCTCCCTGCTCCTGCTGGCCACACCATTCCTGATCCAGGCCAGGAGCCCTTGGCCTTCCTGGCCACCAGAGCACACTGCTGGCTCATGTTCAGCCGGCTGTCACCAGCATCCCCAGGTCCCTTTGTGCCTGGGCACTGTCCAGCCATGACATGCATTTGTTCCTCCAAGACACCACCAGACCTTTCATTCCTGATCCATGTTTGTTTAAAATCTTTGGAGAGATATTTAAGTATATCCACTCTTTGGGATATTCTACATGGTTTTTCCTTCAGAAGAAAAGCATAGGAATTTGATCATTGCCTGACTCTGGACTCAGCTCAGCTGAATTTTCCCTGATTTCAGACAGAAGTGGAATGTCCTCTCTCTCTCCAAACAGGCCCAATGTCCCTAAGAAGCTGCCTGTGCCCTGAAGTGACTCTTAGGAGCTTTAACAGTGCTAAGGTGGCTTTAAATCAATTCTGCTCAAGAGATTTTTTTTCTTTTTCAATCAGTGCTCATTCTTAGTCTATTTTTCATCAACTAGAAAAGGATAATTAAGAGACAACATTGCCATAAAAAAAAATAAAGGAGAACAAACCTTGTACCTAAATGAAGGCATTTCACAATTTCAAACTACAAGAATTTAACTCAGTTACATTCACATTTCTGTTCTTATTTTGCATTAAAATGGCAGATTTTTGCCTGGACCAGAAACCCTGTGCACACAGCTGTTGTTTTCCATGACTCCAGCACAAGCAGTTCCTCCTGCCCTTCCCATGCAGCCCAACCACATTTTCAGGAGCAGCAGGATATTCACAATCTAGGAGGGGCAAGAAAGCCCAACCCTCCTTTTGCACTTTTCTGAATAAAGCAATGACACTGACAAAAAAACCCAAAAGGGAGCAAGAAATATAAATTGCACTCACACTGACATTAGGATTCAATAGAATAATAGAATCATTCAGGATGAAAAGGACCTCCAAGGTTATCAGTTCTAATATTTGATGGAATACCACCATGTCCAGTTAGTTTTTGAAGAACTGTTGATTTAGATGAAACTGAGAAAATGTCAGTACCCAACAGTAAATGAATTTATTTTAAAGCCTATCATAAGAGAATTTGCTTTCCTTTTTAATGTCTCTCCCTTTCACCATTCAAATTTTCTTGTGTAAGTCTTCTCCAAGGTGCTGCTGAAGTGGTGACAGGGACAAAAGGGACAGTCAGGAAAGAGGCAAAAGGCAAGAAGGGTTAAGTTGATGACAGAAGCATTGCTGTCTCTAAAAAAAAATAGAACCTACAATCTATATCCCAGAGAATCTGATGGGTGAGACCAGTTTCATCCCAAAGACCCTTTATCCTGTTCAGCTGAGGAATGATCCTGCCTTCCTTTATCCCAAACACACAAAGCATGAATTGGAATAGCTGCAGATCAGTTACATCTGTTCAGATTAAATGAAGATTTATCCTAAAATCAGGGCCAGGCATCACAGCAGAGTCTCCCAACAGGGCTGGCAAACACATGGAAAAGATATTTTTCTAATGGCTCTTTGTTATCTTCAGTAGGAATGGTGTTTTTACCTATTGTATTTTTCAAGTGGTATCTGCTTATGTTTTGTTTTGGTCTCCTCTGCTTTTTAACATTTGAAAAGCTCCTGGGAAGTCTGAAAGGTAAGAGGACAGAGGGCCTGTTGAATGAGATGTGAAATAAAGGCCCTGCACATCAATGTTTCTCACTGCCAGTCACCATTTCAGCTGTGAAATGTCCTTCCAATGATCAGGTGCAGATGGTGTAGGAGATTCCTGAAGCTGGAAATACAGAGCACAGACTGGTTGGATTTGTAGCTTGAGCAGTTTTTCACCTCTTGGAAGCTGGAGGAGTGGAATTACCCCTTGGGTTTATATTCTACAACATATAGAAACCCCAGGATATTTTAAATTCATTTCATAGGAGCAGTACTTGAAATCTGATGGGTCTGTAAACCCATCTAACATCACATTCTAACTACATTATTAACACCCAAAGTACCAGGTTTTGAGGAATTTCCATATGGATGGAAGCAGAAAAATAACAGTTTCATTTTACTTGATGCAATAAGTAAATAATAAACTCACAAATACGGCTATCAATTAATCTCACTTCATCACATGACATCTTAGTCTCTTGGGCAATCCTTTAGTTTATTCTTAGAGGTTTTTCCTTAAAATAGTTTCATCATCACCACCTTAGGCCATTTGGTTGTGTTCATTTACTCCTTCAAGGACTGAAGTGAAACTCTTTTCCTCACACTCTAAGGAGATTTTAGTGTCCTTTGAGAAATCTTACATTGATCCCAGAAAAGCAGAGTGGGAATCTTCATGGAATAAGTTGCCCAATTCTTGACACATTCTTGGACCCCAACTCTTCATCTACGCCATAATAAAATTCAATTTATAAAACATTCCTGCTAGAAATAAGCTGATCTATTAAATACAGTAGAAGCCATTATGATATGAAAAGCACATTTAAGTGAAAAATGCTGATGTGAAAAAAGTAATTTAGTTTGCAAATTTTCCTTGGAGTAAAACTGAAGTGTGCACGGAAATTATCCCAAGTAAATCTCTCAGCTCTATCCTTCTGATCATCTTGGTACCTCCTCTGGATTTGCTCCAAAATGACCTTTTTGCAGTTTTCTCTTTCCTTTCTGTTGTCATAACAACTATAGTTCTTCTGCCTTCCTGTAGATAGACCAGCTATGGCCTCTCATTCATTCCCCAGTTCCAAAGCCCCTGGAAGGTGACACTCAGTTGTGGAGGGGGTTGACTCAAACCCTGCTGATATTACCCTGAAAAACTCATCTCCAAGGAGGAACCTCTTTGTTTTCAGCTGGCCCTGGCTGCAGAGGTCACAGGTTTCTCTGGAGGACAGGAGTGACACATTCAGTGTATTACTCAGGCAGGAATTGAATTACTGCTCTCCCAGGCTTGGCATTTGACTTGGCTGTCAAGTACACAACATCTCATAAAAGGCACTGGGCTGTTTCACTCTGCTGACTTGCAGCTCTCAGAGGCTACAGGAGATGGGGTTGGCTTTGCCTTGATGTTCACGAAGGAGGCTTGCCAATAATTTTGAACCAGATGAATAAACATGTGTTCTGTAAGGCTCTTTTTCTACAAATTTAATAACGAGTTTCAGAGGTTGAGGTGAGAAGAGAGAGAAGTTTGGATAAATAAAAATGTAGCAATGTCCCAGGAGGGCCTAATGTGTGTCTAGCAAATGTTCTATGCATTACAGCACTTCTTTTCTGACTAACAGCAGTTTCAAGGCAAGGGCTAGGAGGTGGTGGATCAGTCCTGGCAGAAGTTCCAGGCCATCTTTGGAATTAATTTTAGGTATTATCTCAATTCCTGTTTTACAGAATGACAGGAACAGTGCAGAGCCTGGCATCACTCACTTGATGAAGGGACAAAGCCCAGAATACACTCCAAATAACACAAAACCAGTCCAAGACAATGCTCCAGAAGGGTTTGAAGAGGGAGCTGAGTGTGAAGGCTTCACCCCAGAAAAGTCTGTGTTCCAGATCAGGCCATGACAGGTAAATCCTGTAGGGGGACAGGCAGCAAAGGCAGCACTCTCACACTCACCAGCCATGAGCAGAGCAGGGGGAAGGGCTGTCCAACAGAGCAGCAAACCTGCAGCCTTGTGCAGGCGCTGCCCAGAGAGGTGAAATGCTCCCACTTCTGCCTTCCAAAGTGTACAATTCCAGAATATCCCATTCAAAGTCTGCTGGGATGCCAGGAGAACAGGATGTTCTACCTCAGCTCCAGAGTGAGTTGGAACAGCTCCAGCACAGAGCAGCCTGTGAGTGTTTAAGAACAAGAGAGTCCAAGGAATGTTTTTGTAAGGACCCAAAGGATTCAGAAGCAGAGTCTTACCCAGTCACCACCATTTTATAAACAGGCATGTTGAAAGCAACACTGAATCAGCCACTGGTCCTTGAGGGTCAGAAGCACTGAATAAGCTGGGGAGCCTCTAAACAAAGAGTTTCATCTTCCTAGAACAGCAGTGTGGGAGTAACACCTTGCCCATATCTCCAAAAAGATGATCTGCTCATGGGAAGATGAAGAAATATAGAGCACAAGGTTATTCCATATGACCACCCTACAGCTTCTCCTGAGGGACAGCTCCCATGTCTGCTCTGGGAGCAGGGAAGAGCTGAAGCTGTGCCAGGGGAGGTTTAGGTTGGAGATCAGGAAAGGTTCTTCCCCAGAGGGTGCTGGGCACTGCCCAGGCTTCCCCAGGGAATGGGCACAGCCCCGAGGCTGCCAGAGCTCCAGGAAGGTTTGGACAATGTTTTTAGGCATGGGATGGGATTGTTGGGGTGTCTGGGCAGGGCCAGGAGTTGGACTAGATGACCCCTGTGAATCCCTTCCAATTCAGGATATTCCACGGTAATACATGAACCTGCTTCTGCCCAGACCAAATTCCTAAAGATTTTGCAAGAGGCTTTGACTAAGCCAAGAACAAGGAGTGCGAGCAGGCATTGCTGTTGTGGCCAGAGCCAACCACTCAGAACCATGGATGAAATCCAGGGTCTTCCAAGGAAGAAATAAAGGAAAAAAAAAAAAAAACCTAAACCTTCATGTTTCTCAGTTCTCTGTATCAGATGCTTGCACATCTTGATTGGAATTCAGGATGACTCATATTCCAAGGCCCTTCTAATCCCTAAAATACTACCACCACACAGAGCTGCTTGCAAAGATGCTCTAAGGCATAGTGAGCAAAGTCCCTGATAGGAATTTTCATCCTCTTTATTAAAATAAATTTTAATTATTTTCCTTTTCAGGCCTCCAGACTGATACATAACAGCAGCCACAATTTAAATTAGGTGGTGATGGTGAGTTTCTGTGATGTACTGTCCATTATTTTAAATTCAACTGAGAAAAAGTGGACTCTTATCACAACTATTGAAAGTGGCTTTCCTTTCCTGTCGATTTACATCCAAATAACCAACTTATCAACCTTGCAAATGTCAACCTGCACTGAGGCAAGGAGGTGTGAAGTTCTTAAGCAGACACTCTCCTTGGGACTGAAAGGTCAGTGTGCATGTTATTTATTCTTCCTGGGGAAAGATTCTACTCTTAAGTCAGGGAAGGCTTTTACACTACCCACAGAAATAATAAAGGAAGGCTTTAACCAAAGAGAGACCAGCCCCAGCCTAAATCAAAAAAGATTCTTCAAAAGGATTCATTTCTTTAACATATAGACAGAAATATACCTAGAGAACAAAATCAGGACTGGAAGAGCATTGTCCTCCAAGGAGTGACCAGGCAGAAGCTCAGGTTTGGATTCTACTGCTCTTGAGGGAGTCAAAACTACCAAATCCACTCTGACTTCCACATGGCAATGTCTCTTCCTGGCATCACTTTCCCACCAATTTTAAATACCCTTAAAAACCATCCTGTCCTGGTTTTGGCTGGGATAGAGTTAAACCACAACACAAACTTGTGTTTCTCTGTTTCACTCCTCTTCTTGGAAACTCCAAAACCCACTAATTTTATAATGAAGTGACATTATGGCAAAGGCAATCCTGCTGCCTGGCTGGCTCCCATTGCCATGATCAACAGTGCAACCCAATATTTTGCTCCTTATGGCATTGTTTTAGTGCAGAGAATTGAGATGGGATGGTGAAAATAAGGAAAATTTGTGGCTGGAGAAATCAAGCTCCAAGGTTAGCTGGGGAGACAGATGAAATAAGAAAACAGCACTGCACTAAAACACAATTTTTAATGTGCCAGAACCACTGCTTTGAAGGGAGACACAGCAGCAATGCAGCTCCTGCAGCAAAATATATCAAAATAATCCTAATTTCTGAAGAATAAAGCTATTATTGTTGTAACATAGGACAGTCTTACCCTTAAGCTCCCTTGAACACACTGCTCTGGCTTCTAACCCAGCAGCACAAAGGAAGTCAGGGAGCATCTTAGAATCACTAAGGTTGGAAAAGACCTTTAAAATAATCAGGTCCAACCATCAACCAGAACAACCACGATGTTCACCACTAACATGCCCTCAAGTGCCACACCCACACATTTTTTAACACCTGCAGGGCTGGGCACTGCAAAGCTGCCTGGGCAGCCCCTGCCAAGGCCTGAGCACCCTTTCCATGCAGAAATTCCTGCTGCTGTCCCAGCTGAGCCTCCCCTGGCCCAGCTTGAGGCCCTTTCCCCTTGTCCTGTCCCTGTTCCCTGGCAGCACAGCCCGACCCCCCCTGGCTGTCCCCTCCTGGCAGGGAGTTGTGCAGTGTGCAATTATCTGATTCCCAGATCACCCAAACTGCCAGAAAACAGAGACCAAAAAGGCACAGCCTCTTATAAAATCAAATCACTTCAATGATGCATCATAGATTTCATAGAACCCTCTTTTTTTTCCAATCAAGCCAGGTGAATTCACCAGACACAAGGTTTCACTGATGAGCTGAAGTTGTTTAAAATATTTTCTTCACACTGGTTTTTAGCCTAAGGAAATGCAAACCTTCTCCCTTCTCTATTAATTAATGTGAAGTCTCTGGTTTATGACACACTTTTGCCAGCAACTTCCCTCTTGCATCAAGCCCCTATCAGGATGTTTATCAGGAAGCATTTATTTAATAACATGGGGTTCTAAATAGCTTCCTTTAATGACAATATTTTACCCGTGGTGTGTGAGAGCTGGAACACAACATACACAGATATTTTCTTGGTAATGTGTAACTAGAGAACTGGGATGCGAAAAGCAAGCAGGCATTAAGGGAATGGAAATTAGAAATCACAGAATCACTCATGGTTTGGGTTGGAAGGGACCTCAAAGCCTATTCAGTCCCACCCCTGCCATGTCCAGGGATGCCTTCCACTGTCCCAGGCTGTTCCAAACCCCATCCAGCCTGGCCTTGGGCACTGCCAGGGATCCAGAGGCAGCCACAGCTGCTCTGGGCACCCTCCCAGGGAAGGATTCCCCTAGACTGTGCTCTTATCTGGGATTTTCCAGACCCAGGGGTAGCACCAGCACTTGGCCTTGTTAAACCTCACAAGATTCCCATGGGCCACTTCCCGAGCCCCTCTGGGTGGCCCTGTCCTTGAGCTGTGTCCCTGCACCTTCAGCTCAGTGTCAACTGTTCAGCTGCTGAGGATGCTCTTGATCTCCCATGGATTTCATGTGGAAGGGGCTACAGGACTGCGTGGCGGCAACAGGCATGTCCTTGGGCTGCAATGAGGAGATGGACAGTTCTGCAAGCAACATAATTAGGGATTTTTTTCCTTTTTTGTGGAGAGATAAATGCTACACAAAGACTGAGAAGCTGTATTCCCATTCAAAAGAGGAGTCACCACATTTGGTGCGAAAACCACAATTTTATCTCTTCTCACTCAAGACTTCTGGTTCTCTGTGTCCAAAGCTAAATTATTTCTCTCCTCAGAGCAGGACAGCAGCCAGTTGGGACATACAGAGCTTCACAACCTCCTCAAAACTGGGACACACAGAGCTTCACCACCTCCTTCTCCCAGTTGTCTTCTGTTTCCCAACCAGCACAGTCTCCCTGTAAGTGTGGGGGGTCTTTCCAAGGGAACACTGCCTTCAGTGTTGCTTGGACATTAAAATTGTTCTGAGTCTTGTGGCTGGTTTCTTAAAATCAGCAATCCCTGAACACTTTTGATGTGTGGTTAGCAAAGCACTTGCCCTCTGTTGCCACTGAGGTCACCTGGGGCTTGGTGGGACACTGTAGGGGCCACAGCCTAAAGGAGAATCTTGGTTCATGCTACTCTGCCCAAAAAACTTCCCATGTTAAGAAACAAATGAAAAGGTTGGACCAACTGGGAGGACTCTTTTTACCCATCTTTTATCACTTCATACACTCAAACATGCAATGTCCTTCTCTTTTCACCTTTAACACAGGCCAAAGAACTCCTGTGGGATGGAGCATCCCCAAACTAACAGTACCGGGAGTACCAGGGAGAGAAAAATCACTGTTCAAACAACCAGTTCTGCAAAGTCTTTGCTCTTTCCTGAAGTCCTGACATTCCTTTTGTCCCAGAGGCTCTGACTCCCTCTCAGCTGATCCCACTCCATCCCTTCCAACCCCCTGGGAATGCAGGGACTGTCTGTCTGCTGCTCTGACTAATCCAGAACATGTTACACATCCCCTGCATTATTTATACTGGCTACTTACAAGTTGATTTTTATTTATTTAAAGTTTCCATCTGTAGGTTCTGGCTCCCTTTCAAAATCTCCCACTTTCCATCGTGTTCTAATGGATATCTGTTCTCTGGGAACATCTGTCCTTAATGGGCCCTGTTAGATGTAACAGTGACACCATTTTCCATCTTATTACATGCACACAGTTTGCTGTTTGTTTTTTCAATCTCCACAATGTTACAGCCTCCTTTCATTTTGAAACAGCCACAACAACAAAAGAAAAAATTATTTTCAAGTCCTAATGAGTTTTTGATTCCCAACAAAAATATCAACACTGGGTTTGCAATGAGACACCTCAGTGTAGGGAAATATTTGGCATTGCTTAATTTATTAAATCATTAAAACCAAGTTGATGAAAATGTGTTGGCTCATATCACTAAGGGTCTCCTGTTAATTCCATTCTTTTAATCTGCTTCTTTCATCCAACTCTTTTACAAGAATCAGGATTTTTTAGGAGCTCAATCAACAGTGGTTCCTTACTCCTTCCGTTTTAAGCCCCAGGACAAGTTACAAACAGCCCCTCCACAGGGGAGTCCAACAAACCCAGAAATCCCTCCCTGACAGGAGCAGCCCCTAAGGAAGAACAGAGATATTCATCCCATGGAACAATTTCCCTAAACTTCCAACTGGCCGCAAAGACTTGCAGCTCACTCACTTCCTTAACAAAAAGGATTGCTATTTTTCAGGCCCTGCTGTGAAACTTCCAGAACTAAAGTTCATGGAACAGGATTGTTCCTAACATGAAACAGGTTGCCCAGAGAAGCTGTAGCTGCCCCTGGATCCCTTGGAAGGGCTCCAGGCCAGGTTGGACAGGGCTTGGAACAACCTGGGATATTGGAAGGTGTCCCAGCCCATGGCAGGGGGCCTTTCCAAGCCAGGCCATTCTGGGATGATTCCTTGATGATGATTCTGGGAGAGACATCTTTTGTATTTTACAGCTCTTGGCGGTGAGCAGCAATGCCCAGCTCAGCACACATCACCCATGGGTGGAATTCTTCTTCTCTTTGCCTCCACCTCTGGAAGATTTCACCTGCCACTGCCTTGCCCAGCAGCTAATTCTGCCTCAATCCTGCTGCAGTTTCCCACAGTCAGCAGTCAGCTGCAGTGCTCTGGAGGAAGCACTGGTAGCACACCCCGTGTCTTTCGCAGCTCATTTATCAGTTGAGTATCACAGGTTTGTGCAGATTCCTTGGAGACTGTGCTGCTGTCATCCTCTCACTCAGGAAACTGCTCAGTTACTCCAACCTTCTGTTTCCTATCTTTTGACCAATTTTTTCACTGATTTGTAGAGCATTCCTTTTCTTTCTCATCCTTTTGGCTTTAATCCCAAATCCTCAGAGGGTTGGACAGAGCGCAGCACACTCGTGATGATCTACTCCTGTTCCACTGATGAAGACCCATTTTGGGGCTCATTTGCTCCTTTTCACTATCATCTTGGTATCAGTCTGGGCATGCTACTCTGCAGATGGGGTGGTGCTAAGATTTCCCATCCCTGGGAGTGCCCAAGGCCAAGTTAGACAGGGCTTGGAGCAGCCTGGGACAATGGAAGGTGTCCCTGCCCATGGCAGGGGCATGGAACTAGAAGAGCTCCCTCTGGAGCTCCCCTTGGGGGGGCTCTGCCCCAGCTCTGTCCCAGTGGCTGAGCTGCTCCAGTTCCCCCACGCTAATGCAGGTTTCCTCCCTCGAGGAACAGGACTGCTCACTTAGAGCCTGAGATCCACCCTGGCTTGGTTCCATTTTTTGGTTTGTTTGGGAATTTTGGAGAGGAGGAGGCAGATGGGCTGGTTCCATGAAAACCAGTTCCAAGGCTGCTACAATAACCCACTTCTTGCTAGTCTGGCACCTTCCTCCTACTCCCCAGGCAAGGTTGGCTTCACACCTGCACCAATTCACACTTGATGGAATCAGGTTCAGAACTTGATATTTTAGATCTAAAATTTTATTTATTCTGACTTTATAACATACCTAGGCTCTGAACTATTTAGAGGAAATGGCAGCTCTTGGAGGAACAGGTGTCCTGGCAAATTCTGGAGTTGTGAAAGCTTCAGCTACGTGCTACAACCAAACACTTTCCCTGAAAAAAAAGTTGAACTTCCATATGCTGAAACTCTTGTTTTGTTTACAGCAGCCCCCTGTTCTTAGTCCCTAACACAATGGCTTATGATTATTAAATTTTATGCTGCATTTGTTCTACTAATCCACAAAATCAACAAAATTCTTTTGTGTACTTCTTGTGTCCTTCACAGCATTACAGGAGTTTCAAAACCTGCATCAAAGACCTTGTGCCAAGGTCACTTAAGGAGTATGAAGGAGGGCTCTTCATGAGATCTGTCCCTCAGGAATGCTTCTGGTTCCTCCCCTGCACCTGGAGCTCACCTCGTCCTGTACCAGTCCCCTCTTTTCCAATCTCCTTATCTGCCTTAGCCAGCTCCTTATAATTCCAGTATTAATCTGTGCCATCTCCACTTTCAATAATAATTTCCTTTGGGAACTGCACTGAATAAATGGTGCCTATAAATCCAGGGAGCTTAAGCCCCCTGCAACTCTGTAGTGTGAGATGTTCACTGGCTCAGCAAAAAGAACCAGCCTGGTACTCAGATCAAATCACCTGCTGAGCAGAATTTTCCCTTTTATCCCACTTCTCACTCGGGACCTTCTGGATTACTCTTTGTTCCAAACCTGACCTAAGAAATCTGCTGATCTGCATGGAGTTTCCAGGATCTCCTTTTGCCCAGTATTCTCACATCAGACTGCATTCTATTCCCAGATGGAAATAAACATTAAAGGTTTTTGCTAGGGAGCAGAGATAACAATTGAAAAAGTGATGGATTCGCTCTCTCCAAAGGAAGTTGCTAACAAAGCCAAGAGCTTTGCTATGCTTTAGTCAAATAAATCACACAGACTCAGCAACAAAAAATCCCAACTAAAAGGAGAATTGGAATTGAAGGATGATTTTCCAGCTTCTCCCCTTGACAGCAACATTAAACTGATGTGGATGTAGAAGGGGAATGGAAATCCTGCCCTGACAATTTCTTTGGCAAGAATTAGTTCCTGCCATTCGAGAACAACTGTTTCATACTGCTCATCCAGTTTTGAATCTTTATAAGAAATTTTCCTAGGAAAGAAATAACTTTTTTTCCCATTTATGTTTATGTTGGCACCCAAGTTCAGTGCCCAGAAAAAAGAACCTGCCACATTTCCTCCTCCTACTCCTCCCCTCCTGCCACTCTGTGTTCAAAATCCCAGCCAGAATTCAAACACAACTTGAGGGGAGATAATCCTGGCCATGGGATGTGCATTCCCAACAAAACCAAGCCTCTTTTCCCTGTGGCCCAGCAGAGCTGCTGAGCCAATTTCCATCTTGTGATTCCAATCAACAAATTCTCAGTGCCACAGAGTGTGCAGCAGCCAGCATTCCAGAGGGACATGTTTTCCCTTCTTTCCCCACCACATTTTCAGAGTTAGTTATTTCAAAGACAGGACCTTTATCATGGAAACATAGTTCTCATTGTTTGTCTGTACAGACATCTTAAAACATTCCTGAATTTAACACCAGGAAGTCAAAAGTTAAGGAATACAATGAAACAAAAAATAATGTCTTTTTCAGGAAGTGCAGTGGACAAATTGGCAAATGAAAACCATCAGAGGTGAACTCAGCCTCAAGGAACACAGATTATTACAAATATTCAAGAGAGAATTTTGGGAACAATTTCCAGCAAAAACATGTCTGTATTAAAAGGGAATTATCACAGTACCTTAACTGCACTTCTCAGCCATAGCTGCGGAGATTATATGTCGATCACCTGGAAAATGAAAAAGAGAAGATTAATGATATTGTCCATATCTTAATTACTGTTTAAGAAGAGCAACTAATCTGACACATTTTCCTTTATTTAAATAGTTTTCACTTCCCAAACAAACAGAGAAGAGCAGAACACACAGCTTTCAATATCAGCTGTTTTATTCCTGATAAAGGCAGCTTCAATAAGAAAAATAACAAGAAAACAATGCCTGAGGTTTTCATTAAAGTAGTTTACATATTTTCATGAAGGCTGTCAACTTGGAAACCAGGGAGAAATTCATAACAAGTTTTATCCTTCTAAAATACCCACCCTAAAACACATCAGGCACTTATCTGTAATTTGTTTTGAATCAAATATATTCTCTGCCCTTCCCCAAGATGAAATATTGAACAGGAAAATCTCTGACTGGCTCTTTCCAGCTGCTTTTTGCCATGTGCCTGTGAGTTATCCCAAGGATGGAAAACAAAACTGGGGGGGTGCAGGGGTATTCTGGGGCTGCTTCCCCAGTGTTTATCCAACTGATACTGTGCCATGGAGAAATTCAGGAAAATTCAGGAAGCACCTGGGCCTCCAGGCATGGACTGGGTTGGAGGTTTCCCCTTTTCTCCCAGCACCAAAGGGAGACCACAGAGCTCCAAACAGGGAGGGAGAGACCCAGAAAAGTGGGAGGCACCTTGAAACTTGTTATTGGGGGCTTGAAAATCAAATTGCCCAGGTGCTGGGCTAATTCCACCTTTTGCTTTTGAGAAAACCCAGGTCCTTATAAACACATATAATTCCTTCCCAATATCCCATCCATCCCTGTCCTCCATCAGTGGGAAGCCATTCCCTGTGTCCTGTCCCTCCATCCCTTGTCCCCAGTCTCTCTCCAGCTCTCCTGGACTCCCTTTAGGCCCTGGAAGGGCTCTGAGCTCTCCCTGGAGCCTTCTCCAGGCTGCTCAGCACAGAATATTCCACTGGAATTTGCCAGCTTGCCATGCTCTCCAAGCAGAAACAGGGAATATCAGGCACACGTAGTTTGCTTTGCAATAACCCAACAAAAGCTGCTGCTTTGTTCTGAGGTGGAATAAATCCACACCACATTGGGCAGTGAGATTTAGGAGATAACTCCCAGCTTTGAAGGCTGATGGAAACTTGGGGAAATACGTGCATGTTGTGTGGACTTTCAACAAAATATTCCATAAGGGGAAACAACACGGTATTTTCATAGCCTTCAGAATTTAACTGAGTATAAATGGGTAAAGCCTCATTAACAAGACACCAGATGTGTGTGGGAGGGCATCACTCTTCCCAGGTCTGCTTGACCAAATCATTTATCTCTTCTATATATAAATACATATATATACATATATACAAAAAAAAAAAAGAAGAACTACATCCAGACAAAAATAAGGCACAGACAGCACACAGTTCATTACAGCAGATATTTGTTTGTATTTCTGAAGTCATCAAACAGTTCTAATATATTTAAAAAAAAGAGAAAAAAAGTTTCCAGGATAGAAATATTTTGCTCAAACTTCCACCTGAAAGAATTCCTATTCTCTGCTTTAATCAGAGCTGGAGAAGAGAAGGCTCCAGAGAGACCTCCAAGTCCATTCCAGCACTTAAAGGAGCTCCAGGAGAGCTGGAGAGGGACTGGGGACAAGGGATGGAGGGACAGGACACAGGGAATGGCTCCCACTGCCAGAGGGCAGGGCTGGATGGGATATTGGGAATTAGGAATTGTTCTCTGGCAGGGTGGGCAGGCCCTGGCACAGGGCGCCCAGAGCAGCTGGGGCTGCCCCTGCATCCCTGGCAGTGCCCAAGGCCAGGCTGGACTTTGGGGCTTGGAGCAGCCTGGGACAGTGGAAGGTGTCCCTGCCCATGGCATGGGTGGCATAGGAGGTCTTTAAGGTCCATTCCAAAATTGAGGATAGAAGGGAAGCTGCTCTGGGCTGTGTGAAACACAGGCACATTCTGCCAGCAGCATGGTCACCTCTGGATTCCACCCTCAAAAATCCACACTGCTAAGGCTGCAATTGCTTTGACCAGAGAATTCCCAGTCCCTCAGTCGTGGATGAGAGGTACTAAATGAATTCCACTGCCATGACAACAGAATTTCCTCCTTGCTTTACTCAGAGATTAATGCCCATTGTCAGCAGGTTTTATGATAAATGATCATCATTGTGAATTTTGGTAATGAAGACGCATCATGCTGTGTGTTGTTCACACACTGCAGAACACTTATCCTCTAATCAGCAAGGGCTTGGAGTTCTGGAGATTGTTTTGCAGAAAAAAAAAAAAATATAAGCTGTTGGGATGGGAATTGGTTTGTATTTTAATGTTGGAAACAGAGCCAGAGTCTCCAATTCTGAGTTTCCCTGGAAGGCGATGACAGAACTTTGGGCTTTGGTGTGAGGGGAGCAGGTGACAGCAAGAACTGCTGGATCCATTTTATCCACACTATCTATAATTTTGGGGTTCCCTTTGCATGTTACACTCTCCCTGGGAAGAAGCAGTCCCCCCTCAGGCTCTCACACCCCTGTTAGTGGGAGCAGAGCATTTGGTGCCCACTGGACACCAAATCTGCTTAGTTTCCTCATTCACCCGCACAAAACCACACAGAATTTACCAAAAATTCAATAAACAAGAATAAGCACCAACAAAATTAGAATAATTGTGCAATATTATGCTCACTATCTGCATATTCCAGGCTGAAATTAAATAATAACCTAACTTCTACTATTGGCAACTGCCTGAAAAAACAACTCCCATCCTTTAATCTAAAGCATTATTTTGGTGCACTCCTAAGATTGTCATTTTTGAGGGCAGCCTTCTCCTTTATAAGGACCATGGAGATGATTAAAGGGATGGAAAGGCTGGGAGATCTGGAAGTATTCACCTGGAGAAGGCTTCAGAGAGACCTCCAAGTCCATTCCAGTTCTTAAAGGAGCTCCAGGAGAGCTGCAGAGGGGCTTGGGACAAGGGATGGAGGGACAGGACATGGGGAATGGGTTCAGACTGCCAGAGGGCAGGGTTGGATGGGATATTGGGAATTAGGAATTGTTCCCTGGCAGGGTGGGCAGGCCCTGGCACAGGATGCCCAGAGCAGCTGGGGCTGCCCCTGCATCCCTGGCAGTGCCCAAGGCCAGGCTGGACAGGGCTTGGAGCAGCCTGGGACAGTGGAAGGTGTCCCTGCCCATGGCAGGGGTGGCACTGGATGGGATTTAGGGTCCCTTCCAACCCAAAGCACCCCGGCATTCTGTGGGAAAAGCTTAGGTGGGTTCAAGATGCAGTTTGGCAGCTCCATGCTGGAAGCGTCCAAGGTCAGGTTGGATAGGCTGGGAACAGCCTGGGATAGTGGAAGGTGTCCCTGGCCAAGGAACTGGATGAGCTTTGATGTCTCTTCCAACCTCAACCATTCCATGATTCTGTGATTAAAACAAAGGGGTTAGGAATTGGATTACGGGAGTGGGGTGCAGAGGTGGGGATAATGTTTAGATTTAAAGTCAGGGCTCCAGGGTTTTGGTAGTTACACGTCTCCAAAGAAGCCCTTGAAGCTCCCTCCCAGTCTGACCCTACCTGGACCATCCTGCCCTCCACAGGCATCATTAGTTGGGAATAGAGAAAAAGATCACTTTGTTAATTTCTTGGCCCTGCCCCATTTGCTTCTACGTGAGGTTTACCTTTTTCTCCCCAGCATGACATTTCCACTCAGCCTCTTCTCCACCCAGAAAAGTAACTCATTGCAAGCACTCAGAAATGTTAAAAACCAGCATGAAGACCAGTATTACCTCAGCTAAGGAAAGCAAATTGACATTTTTCATGAAGCAAAACTCCTAAATCTCTCCTGCAGCTTTGAAAATTACCCTCTTCATTTTAATTAGGCCAGTGTTAGCTATAATGATGCTTACAGTGTGTACATTTTCCTCTATCACCCCTAGCAAAATCCACCTCTGTACTTCTCTCAGTGGCTCACCTGCATTTTGATGCAGAGTTTTAGAAATTTTTATCCCTAACTCAAGAACTTAAAGAATACTGATCAGGCCTTGAAATATTCACAGAATCTGCTTTCTATGAAGACAAATCTGTCCCCATTTTTTGCTGCTTGCAAGGCACATTCACGAACCAAAGTTGGTTGGGGTGAGGGCAGCAGAATTCCTTTGATTTCAACATTTTCTCTCCTTGGCTGCAGCAAAAAACAGGGTTTGGTTTTGCCTGAAAATTTTCTTAAAAGTTTTCAGCAGAAAAAACATAAATGCAACTATGCCCTCTAGAAATAATACAACTAATACTCATCAGCTTCGGGTTTGAGTTATATTTATACACACATATTACAAATTTACTGGTAAATATACACTCAAATATACACAAATTTACTGGTTAAAAAAAATAAATACAGGTTTTGTTCCTAGAATCCCTTGGAAAACAACCATCTTCCAAAAAGACTCCATCAAACACTACAAATATGTAAAGGGTACTACCCTGGCATTTTTATTAAAAGTTTTCTTGTCAAATCGAAGCCATGAAAATCTGATTTACTGCCAACTTTTTTTGTGGAAAAATCAACCCAGTCATGTTTTTCTTGGCAATGGGAAGTAAGCTTGAGTCAAAGTAAGATTTGTTTTAGCATTATTTCATGTTTTCTGAATACATTTCATATATATTTATGTCTGCCTCTGTTTCCACTGCATGGAAATGCTGCTCTCACCCAGCTGGTGGAACTTGCTTGGCTGCACATGGGAGCAGTGATTGAATTCCAAAATGAAAATCCAAGTTCTCTTTTCTGTGCTCTTTGCCACACAAACTCAACAACTGCATCTCAAGTGTATTTAAAGAATTTACTGCTTGTGATAAAATTAAACCTCCAAAGCAGCTTTAAAAAGACTTAGGGATTTTTTTCCTAAGGGCAGTTCAAAATTCCACAGCATCATGGAAAATGTTTGGTTTTAGGGATTGCAAACTGCTCAAGACGGAACCTCAGTGTCCAGTGTGACATTCTGATAAATCAGAGCAGAAAATGGAATTCAATAAGGCACTGAACTTTTCAGATTTTTGAAAACTTGAAGTGTGGGAGATTCATAACCCACCCAACAGATGACAGGGATGCTCTGCTGCAAGATGTCGAGTGTGACAGCCTGGCCAGGAGCTGAGAATTCCAAGAAGTGAGGATTTGAACTGCTTTGTAGAAGCACAGATTGGTTTGGGTTGGAAGAGACCTTAAAGACCATCCAGTCCCACCCCAGCCTGGCCTTGGGCACTGCCAGGGATCCAGGGGCAGCCACAACTGCTCTGGGCATCCTGTCCCCTGGGCCTGCCCACCCTACCAGGGAACAATTCCTAATTCCCAATATCCCATCCATCCCTGCCCTCTGGCAGTGGAAGCCATTCCCCCTTGTCCTTCCACTCCATCCTTTGTCCCAAGTCCCTCTCCAGCTCTCTGGAAGCACCTTTAGGCGCTGGGAGGAGCTCTGAGTTCTCCCCAGAGCCTTTTCTTCTCCAGATGAACACTCCTATCCCTGGAATGTGGTGTGCAGGTAGGACAGGGGCACTGCCTTGTTCCTCCCTATCATATTCCTTTTGGAAGATGTCTGAAAGCACAAAAGAAATGGGTCCTCCAACAAAGAGCACTAATGTATTTGCTGGGAAATGTCCCAGCAAAGGCAGGAATGATGCATCTGGTTCAATGTTCTCAGAAGGCTAATCTATTACTTTATAGTACTGTATTATATTAAAGGATACTATACTATACTAAAGAATACAGAAAAGATACTGAATGCTAAAATGATGATAATGAAAAGTCGTGACTCTCTCCAGAGTCCCGACACAGCTTGGCCCTGACTGGCCAAAGAGTCAAAACAACTCACAGCAGAATCCATGAAACAATCACCTGTGGGTAAACAATCTCCAAACACATTCACATGTGAGCACAACACAGGAGAAGCAAAAGAGATAAGAATTGTTTTCCTTTTCTCTGAGGCTTCTCAGCTTCCCAGGAGAAAAATTCTGGGTGAAGGGATTTTTTCAGAGAATGCGAATGCCACAAAGCACCCAATGGTTTGACATGAGGAGAAATGTCAAAAATACATTTTCTCTAGCTAATGTATTGGCTTTAGCTCTCTTAATCCTGACTTCTTTCTAAAAGCAGAAAACATGGTGAGAGCCCTTTGCTCTGAAATCTTGTATTCATCAGGAAGCTGGAGAGAAACCCAGGGAGAGGCAGAACTCGTGGGTCTGTCCTCAGCAGCTCCAGTTCCACCAAGTGCCAAGCTGGCAGTGCCCATGTGTGTCCCTGCCCACGTCCAGCTGCTCCTCACTCTGTTCTGGCCAGGCTCCCACACCCCCGGCCCTGCTGGGAGCACAGACCACGCACTGCTCCAAATCTGCTTCCACCACAGCCAAACGAGTGGAAGGGATGGGTTCATCTGGGAAGAAACCCTGGAAGCTTCACAGTTGTGGGGTTTGGGGAGGTGGGAATGCAGGGACAGTGGTGGGGAGTTGCATGTTGTCCTTCTCAGCACAGACAGGGAGAAACTGAGAACAGCCTTTGCACTCTGGAAAGATGGGGTACATGCCTCACCCCAGTGAGCATTTCAAACCTCAGTCCTCAGGGGAATTTAGGTCTGCATCAAATGCAGGGTTCAAACAGATCCACATTTCTGCAGTTACAAACTGACTGCAAGAGGCACCAAATGCAAAATCCACACAAGACAGGAAAGGATTTGGGATTTATCTGTGCAAACATGGAGCTGCAGCTGCTCCTGGGCCATAAACACAAGGCTGTGGTTTCAGCCACAAGCTGGGCTCAAGTCAGAGCTTGGACGTTACAGACACAATCCCCCATTTACAGCTCAGAAGGAGTTTTGAAATAGGACTGCCATGAACTTTCACAACGTAATTACACCGTGCTTTTTAAACAAAGGGATGCTCATCCACATTTTCCATACTCATCCCTGTCCTCCTGAAATTTCCCTCCTACTCTCCAGCATAAGGCGGCTCAGGAATGCCTGAACAGCGTGTTGAGGTGTAAAGGCTCCCACAGTCTTTCTTCCCCCGGTGTGTGTAATGTTTTCTGTGTAATATTTATGTAAGCCCATTTTAGGCTGTGCTTGGCTTGGTTAATATTTTCCCCACTTACACAGTACTATTCAAGGAAACCCTCTGCAATGTACAGATTTATGTCTCCAGACACAGGCATTCCCACCTATCTTTCCTACATCAGCCCTCTATCCACTGATAAACAAAACTACAGACAAAAGTAAAGACAAAATCAAACTCATGGCTTTTAATGCTCAAGACAACACCCAGATCTGCAAGAACTTTGGCACCTGAAAGCAAGGGGGTATCTAGAAAGCCATTCCTATTAAGGATCACACACAAGAAGTGACTTTATGGGTATGAACGTCCAGAAATCTTTCCAGAGCTGCACTTAAATTAACGACAAGCCTGTCACTAGTGCTGTCACCAGGGTCCAGTCCTGGTGGGCCCAGGACTGTATAAATTGTTCATCAATGGTTGTAGAGGAACAGTCTCAGGAACCAGCACAGCAGGGACCTGCTGGAGCAGCTCTGTGGGGAAGGACCTGAGTGTCCTGGGGACACCGAGCTGTCCCTGAGCCAGCAGAGTGTCCTGGGGACACCGAGCTGTCCCTGAGCCAGCAGAGTGTCCTGGCCCAAGGAGGCCAATGGAGCCTGGGGCAGCAGCAGAGCATTGGCAGCAGGGCAGGGAGGGATCCTGGCCCTGGGGCAGCCCTGGAGGCACCTCTGCAGTGCTGTGTCCAGCTCTGGGTGCTGAGCACAGCAGGGCCAGGAGCTGCTGGAGCTGAGCAAGGACCTGGAGCGTGTGGGTGCCCAGGCAAGGCTGAGGGAGCTGGGGCTGCTCAGCCTGGAGAGGAGCCCCAGCTGAGAGGGGCCCTCAGGCCTGGCTGGCCCTGGCTGCAGGGAGGGGCAGAGCAGGGCCCAGGCTCTGCTCCGGGGCCCAGCAATGGCACCAGAGCCACGGGCAGGGCCTGAGCCCAGCAATTGCCCTGCACAGGAGGCACAACTTCTTCCCTGGGCACTGCCCAGCCCTGAGCACATTGCCCACACAGCCTGGGGGCTCTCCTGCCTGGGTGCACACACTCCCATGTCAATTCCTCCTGGTTTAGACATTGGGGCTTCAATCCATACCCACACCAGGTCTATTTTGCATAATTTCAACACTTGCAGCATTATTCAACAGCACAATACAAGCATAATAATCTTAGCCTTTAAATTTGAATAACTTCCCGAGGAAAAACCACAGTCTATTTCTAGGGCTTCTGGTTGTGAGATAAGAGAAAAAGTCAATTTTAATTTTTTACTAAGTTCCAAAATTCCATTAAAACAGAGAGATATTTTGAGTAGTTTGTACACTGTGTCACACAGAATGAAATCCCAAGACCTGAGTGCTATTTTACACCTTGGCAGCCTTGCTGCTGGGGGTTCTCAGACGCTGCTAAAGCCTACTTCAACTTCTTTGGTCTTAATCAGATTTGATCTCGAGTCTGGAAAAGTTCAGGACTATTTCTGTGTCTCTTGCAGCCACAGGTCCCTGTAGGCCCGCACTTCGAGATCCTGGATTTTGTGTTTCTCTACTTAATTCACAAAGACAAAGGAATACCTGTGGGATTTCCAGTGCTTATGAACCAGCCAATCCAGCAAACCTTTTAAGTATGCAAAGAAGTTGCAACTATTTCCTGACATTCCTGCAAATGAGATCTGAATTGGAGCTGTAGCATTAATACATAATACTGACATTAAAGCTTAGCAAGCCTGGAGTTGTTCAGATTCATATTCCCGTGAGACAAACAAGTGTCAGCTAAGAGGTGGTCTTGAAGGTGTCATTGAGGTTTAATTTTAGATTTTTCCCTGCATACCATAAGTTGGGGTTCAAGGCATTTTCTTCAACATTATTAGAGAATATCCAGCTTAAAAAATTCCCATGTTTCTTATCAAAGGAGTCATTTGAAGTGAAAAATATTAAGGAAAGCTCTTCTTGCCCCATTTCCATTATTCCAATTATTATATACATATTAATTGGAGCAAACTCTTTAGGAAATGGTTCACATAAGCAGCTTTTAGCTGATGAATTATCCCTGTCATTTAAAAACATTTACATGGCTTGTTTATGTTACTTTGTTAATTTTATTGTAATTTAGTATTAATTAACAGCCCTGTCTTTACAAGGTGTTTAATCAGTTACAACTCTTAATTACACCACAGCATTGCTTAATAAAACACCACACTATTTGGGACTAAGTTAAATTGGCTAAATTAATCTGTTATCCACTTTTGTGGGTAATTTATTGCACGATAAAAGCAAGTAGTGAAATTATTTTCATGGCAAGCAGCCTAAAAAAGATTTTACAGATATTCTTTTTCTACTTTAACTACAGAGAAAAACTGTTCCTAATTTCAGTGTTTTCTGCAGATCAGCACAAGGCTCAGAACTGTCTCCAAAGCTGCAGGCACAGAAATTTGGAGCTGGAGCAGGCTGGTTTGGGGAGCAGAGCTGGAGCAGAGGAGCAGCAGCCTCAGCTCCAGGAGAACCTCCCCAACCAAGGAGCTGCTCCTGAGAGCAGTCAAAATCTTCTGCCCTGGCCTGATGAGGTCACAGGAAAGCTTCTCCTGCATAGAGCTGCCAAACTGCATCTTGAACCCACCTAAACTATTCCCACAGAATCCCAGGCTGGTTTGGGTTGGAAGGGATCTCAAAGCCCATCCATCCCATCCCTGCCATGTCCAGGGACACCTTCCACTGTCCCAGGCTCCAGCCTGGCCTTGGGCACTGCCAGGGATGCAGGGGCAGCCCCAGCTGCTCTGGGCACCCTGTGCCAGGGCCTGCCCACCCTGCCAGGGAACAATTCCTTATTCCCAATATCCCATATAAACCTTCTTTCCTCAATCTAAAGCCATTCCTCCTTTTCCTGTCACTCCATCCCTTGTCCCAAGCCCTCCTGGAGCCCCTTTAGGCACTGGAAGGGGCTCCAAGGTCTCTCCATCTCCTCACCCTCCAACGCAGTGAGCCCTGAGCACTGCCCATGCCATGGGACAGAGCCCCTTGGCTCACTTGGAATCTGCTCCTGGATCATTTCATTGCCAATGTGCCAACCCTACTCCCTGTGTTAGGAGAAAGAAGTCACAGAATGCCCATAAATCCTTTTCCCCCACTTTGGAGCTTCTGTCCCTCCACAGGTCCCAGGTCTGAGCTGCACCTCTCAGGCTGAGCAGCCCAAATCCACCCCATGACTCCTTGCCCAATGCCACTCACCCAGTGACCCCTCCTGAAGCTTTTTCAGACCTGTTAGTTATGCACAGCCATTTCTTCTCTGTTTGGCATTGCCAAGCACTCACAGTGACTAAAATAAATCTTAATTATTTCAGATCATTTCTTCCTGTGTCAACATCATTTAGAATTGTAGTCTGTCCTTGTTGAAATGCCCCCAGACCTTTCTGAAGCTGTTCTGTCTGCGACTTTCTGGTTCTAATCTATTACTTTCATACAATTCAATGAAGAAAAATAAAAATTAAACATGACAATTATGGTTTTGTCACAAGGTTGGGACAGGTTTGAAAACACCTCCCTGTGTGGCAGCAGCCATGGAAGACAGTGGGCTCACACTCTGCCATGGTTACATTTCTGGAGACTTATCCCACATTCTAATTCTGATGTTCACTTCTGAATTTTTAAAAGAACAACTGAATTGGAAAAAAAATTACAAATATACTAAACCAATGATTTAGCAATATAATTTCACTTATCAGTCCTCTGGGACCTCTCCTGCACTCAGGTAGGTCACAGGTAACAGTTCAGACTGTTCTGGACACTTCTGCAGATGCTTCAGGGTGAGTGTCTTGAGTCTGGTGATTTGAATAACAATCATCTCTTAATTATTTTCCCAACTTGATCTATTCCTCCTTGGACCCTTGCATTTTGCCCTGAAATTAGTGAAGAAACTCTGGTTGTATTTCCAATGCTCCTCATGCTGAAGGGGAAGCATTTAATAAAATATTTATAAACCACACTATTCAACACCTCATCCTTTGGAAAAGCAGTGCCATGCATTTTACACTTACCTGGGAGAAAAACTAAACTTCAAAAATGCCTGAAGATAAATATTTTACTAAACAGAGTGGGGAAACATTCACACTCCAAAGCCCCAAAGGCTGCTTCATCTGACTCTGATTGTTTCATAATAAAAGGATGAGTGTGTGCTCTGGTAGACAGAGAGACACAAGTGCCACAGTTTTTTGGAGGAAAGGGGAACTGTTGAGCTCTAAAGGCTCATAGAAGGATTTTGAGGTGCCTGAGCTGATATGACTTCCCAGCAGCATCTCCCACATTTAAGAGGTGATAGGGTGATACCTTGGTGCTGATCCTCATTCCAGATTTTTCCTTCTCCACCAGGTGTTTGCAGAGATAAAGTTTTATGCCTGAAGAGAAACACCTCAGAACAATTTGTCCCTTTACTTGCTATGTGCTCATGCAGTTCCCAGGGCTTTACTGCAGTGATGCCTTAAGAGAACCAACAGACAAATTCCTGAAAGCAAAAACCTTTTCAGAGCAGTTCTTGTTGCTGATCACTCACCAAAACCAAGGTTGAGACTGACTTTAGGCCTCTAAATTGCAACCTTTCACATCTCCCATTACAGTGAGTTTTATACTTAAGGCATTACAGTGCTGACTTTTTTCCCCAGGACTCTTCCTCTTTTACTGGGTTTGGGGTTTATAGTGTTTTCTGCCAAATGAGGAATTAATGAAGTTTAGCTTCAAAAGCAGTAAGCATTCTGGCTTGTAGCAGAAATGTGCTGGCCCTGCTGAGGGACCCCAGGGCTGTGTCCAGCTCTGGCCCTCCTGGCCAGAGAGCCCTGGAGGGGCTGGAGCGTGTCCAGGGCAGGGAACGGAGCTGGGGAAGGGGCTGGAGCCCCAGGAGGGGCTGAGGGAGCTGGCAAGGGGCTCAGCCTGGAGCAAAGGAGGCTCAGGGGGACCTTGTGGCTCTGCACAACTCCCTGCCAGGAGGGGACAGCCAGGGGGGGTCGGGCTGTGCTGCCAGGGAACAGGGACAGGACAAGGGGAAAGGGCCTCAGGCTGGGCCAGGGGAGGCTCAGCTTGGCCAGCAGCAGGAATTTCTGCATGGAAAGGGTGCTCAGGCCTTGGCAGGGGCTGCCCAGGCAGCTTTGCAGTGCCCAGCCCTGCAGGTGTCCCAGGAAGGGCTGGAGGTGGCACTCAGTGCTCTGGGCTGGGGACAAGGTGGGCACTGGGCACAGCTGGGACTCCATGGGCTGGCAGGGATTTTCCAGCCTCAGTAGTTCTGTGAGAGGGCAAGGAGGACAAAAAGGCTACCAAAGGACACCAAGGCATGTAATTATATCAAATTGGGACCACA
This sequence comes from Camarhynchus parvulus, assembly GCF_901933205.1. Classification (NCBI taxonomy): domain Eukaryota; kingdom Metazoa; phylum Chordata; class Aves; order Passeriformes; family Thraupidae; genus Camarhynchus; species Camarhynchus parvulus. The sequence goes on from NC_044576.1 coordinate 4,726,978, forward strand.
ATGCACTGGGGTTCTCCTGGAGCAAAGTCTAAGCTTCATCTGTGCCGGGTTTTTTTGGCAAATCTCCATCCACAGCCTTAAAAACCTTTAATTTCCTGGCTGTTGATTTTCCACGGAGACCATGTCCCACATGGCAGGGGTAAAATGCCTCTGCTGGAGAACAGCAAGGTGTCACCAAGGGTGCCTTGTGGCTGCTGATTAAGAGGAAGGAGCACAGCTGGGCCCTCACTGGGTTCCACTGCCTTTGAAGCAGGGGAGGAGGAGGGGGAATGCCTTATGCAGCAGAACAGCAAAGGCAAGAGAATGGAATCCCAGAAACCTCCCTGGTGCCACTCAGTGGTGTGGAAAAAAAGCTCCCCACATGACTGAGGCAAGCACATCCAGGTGAGAAAAACAAGCTCCTCAAATCTCCACCAAGGAGCTTCATGTGCTCAGGGGACACACACACACGGATTTGGGAGCTCAGCTGTGACCTCACAGACATATTCCAGGGGCTCAAGCACAGACCCACCATTAAAAACCCTCAGCATCAAAGCAAACCCTTTAATTGCTCAAAGTTCACTGCCCACAAACTGGTGTGATATTTTAACTAAAGATTAAATAGCAAGGCTGCTACAGGCACATCTTTCCTCTATTGGGGAACTTTATTTCCCCAGCAGGGAACTGTTGAATTTGCCAGCAACCCTGACAAGGGAAGAGATGAGAATCTTGACTCCATGTTTCAGAAGACTGATTTATTATTTTATGATATATATTACATTAAAAGAAAGGATTTCATCAGAAGGCTAGACAAGAATGGAATGACAATAAAATCTTGTGACTGCTCACAGCCTCGACACAGGTGGTGGTCACTGGTCATCAAGTAAAAACAATTTCACATGGTGGGTAAACAATTCTCCAAATCACATTCCAAAGTAGAAAAGCATGGAGAAGCTGAAGCTTCTCAGGAGAAAAGATCCTAACAAAAGGATTTTCCATAACATATGTCTGTGACAGGTAACGCTCGGCCAAGACTCAGCACTGCTGTCCTCCCATCCATATTCATGGTACAGAACAATGTTAGAACACCTCCACATCCCTGGTAGTGCCCAAGGCCAGGTTGGACAGGGTTTGGAGCAGCTTGGGACAGTGGAAGGTGCCCCTGCCCATGGAATGGGATGAGCTTTAAGGTCCCTCGCAACCCAAACCAGCCTGAGATTCCATGTTTGCATCATGGTCCTCACTTGGTAGTTAGGAAACATTTCAGTACTTTCCTGGTGGTTATATAGCATTTAAAAGTTACAAAGAATAGCTTGGGCATTAAGAGATTTTTTTCTTCTGGTCCTTTTCTAACATTGCCTTTCTATTCTGCAGTTATAAAGGTTTGATTTGATGAGCCCCCCAGGATTCTCCATCCTGTGCTGTGCCCAAACCACACAGCTCAGTGAACTGGGTGCAAGGTGCTTCCACACCTTTCTCAGCATGGCCTCCAAAGTCCTAAACAAAGACTCCAAGGAGGTAGCAGGGCTTTAAAGGCTGAGAGAGGAAAAGAGAAGCAAGGAAATCCAAGAAGGGAGAGAGGAGAAATCCATGACATATGAAGAGCACAGCAGATGCTGGGGAGGAAGGCACCACACAGTAGGTGGTTTCCAAAGAATAACCTGACACTACCCTCACATGTGGCCACCCAGTGTTGGATCACTCATCTTCAGCATGGCAATCATTTAGGAACATTTTAGAACTTGCCATCATCAGCTATTTAAATTTGGGATGTACAGCAGCACTCTCATAGAAATGTACCTCTCCTGTCCCTTATTTAGTACAAATTTAGTCTTTTTTTTTTTTGCTGTGACAATTCACTGGTGAAGGCAAATCTTAAAAATGAGCTTGGAAGTGTTTTGAGCTTCAAAGATCTGTCTCTGTAAAAGAGATGATGGTTCTGCATTTCATCACGTCACAGCTGCATATCACCAGAAAAATAAAAGTCACAGCTCAAGGAAGATAACAGGGTAATGTCTGCAAGGGCTCCTGGCTGTCAGGAGGAGCCCTCACAACTGAAAGGCAAGAGAAAATCTTTCCCTAATCTTTCCTTTCTGAAATTGCATCGTTGTGCTGAAGCACTCAGAGCTATCACAGGAGCACAGCCACCCACACAGCCCGATGCACACCACAGGAGGCTCTGGCAAGGCAGAGGCTTCATTGCAAGGAGAAATCCCAGAAAACCAGATCCAAACTGCCTGAAGGCATCCTTACACCAAAGAAAAAGGGGAAAGAGTCTGGGAAATGCCTCTGTGAGCATGGAAATGGCTGTGCCAGCTCCAAAGTCATCATTGGTGCCACAGCCCCTCGCCTGGAGCTTCCTTCCCTGGCCAAAGGGAAAGGATCCGGTGAGAAATCCTGCCCCAGCCTTGTAGCAAGGTATTTGCACAGCTTGGGCCACAGTGTGCTCCAGCCAAACCACTTTTATTCTTGTCAGAGCCCTCTGGAATTCATCAAGGTTACTAAGACATAAATTGTGCTAAATTAAGAAAGAAGGGGCTGAGAAACTAAATACCAAGACCACAAGAATGGGATAAACAGGGGTGGTGAAGCACCTGGACTGTAACCAGTCCCAAAAATTGTGTGCAGAACATGTGGACAAGAGAGAGGCACCCATCAAGAAATGTGTGATCACATGTGCAGTAGTGTTAGAATGTGTGCCTGAAGGCATTCTTACACCAAAGAAAATGAGGAAAGAGTCTGGGAAATGCCTCTGTGAGTGTGGAAATGGCTGTGCCAGCTCCAAAGTCATCACTGCTGCCACAGCCCTTCACCTGGAGCTTCCTTCCCTGGCCAAAGGGAAAGGATCCAGTGGGAAATCCTGCCCCAGCCTTGTAGCAAGGTGTTTGCACAGCTTGGGCCACAATGTGCTCCAGCCAAACCACTTCTAGTTATTCTTGTCAGAGCCCTCTGGAATTCATTAGGGTTACTAAGACACAAATTGTGCTAAATTAAGAAAGAAGGGGCTGAGAAACAAATACCAAGACCACAAGAATGGGATAAACAGGGGTGGTGAAGCACCTGGACTGTAACCAGTCCCATACCCTGACAATTGTGTGCAGAACACGTGGACAAAGAGAGAGGCACCAACCAAGAAATGCATATTACTGTGTGCAGTAGTGTTAGAATGTACAAATAGAGCATAATGTAAAAAATAAAGCAACTTCTGCTTAATCACGTTAATTGGTTATCCCATAGTCCTAAATCTCCCTCAGAACCTCGAGTCCAACAGTGCCAGCTTCCATGGAGCTGCAGCCCCAGGCAAGAGCTCTGTCAGGGAGCCCCAGGAGAAAGGCTGAAAATCAAACCCCTCACAGACGTTTTTGCTGATTGCCTGATGACAATGGCTAAAAGGCAGTTCAGACTAGCACCCTCTTTTGCAACTTCTAAGTGGAATTCACTTGTGTTTTCCCCTTTCTCCCCATTTCCAGCAGGTCAGCAGATACTTGTGCCCAAAAAAATACCCACCAGAGCTGCCATCTGGCTAAAAATAAAATAATTCTGCTACTGGCAAAAATAAAATAAGAATTAAAAAACCTCATATTCCTCAACCACACCAACCCCATTCAGAGAGGGGTTTTATTCATCCATTTAGGTTTAAACACAGCTGCTAAAGAAGGTGACATCTCAGAGATTTCCACCTGGGATAGAGCTGCTGGCAGCATCAGAGGAGCCCCAACATCCAACACACAGTGTTTAGATAAAGAGAGAATTGATCTTGTTCTATCAATTTCGAAAGTGCCTCTGTAGCACCAGGAGAGCTTTCAGGCAGGTTTCTGCAGGCTGTCCTGGCTTTGCTTTGATTGCTGTTGTAGCATGAGGGGATTATCTGTTATCCCACCCTTTGGGAGCACCTCCTGCTGAGACAAAGTCTTTGCTCTGCTTAATCTCTTAAATTTCACATCCCTGACAAAAGTACAGCACATCCAGCATCACTTTTCTTTCTCCTAATGCCCCTCAGGCCCTTGTGGTGGGGGCTGAACAATCCCTAAACAGTATTTAACATCACCAGATCTGGTTCTTAATTCACTGATAAACCAAAATCTGGTGGCATTTTCGGGTTCACAGTCATGGTTGCTTTGTGTCACACTGCTCATTAATGCTTTTTCTACTTTATTTTATGGGAAGGAACAGAGCTGGAAGGATTTATTTAAATCTTAGCCTTGAAAATAAAACAAAGAATTATTCCATGCTCCAGGATCAATTTATTCTGGTGCTGTCCACAAGGAATACCCTTGGCATCAACAGAACCATTTAATCCCTTGCTGTTATGGGGTCCATCCTCTCCTGGCTCAGACAAATCTGCACCACTTTATCCCAGGAGAGTGAAAATCCTGCCTGTGAAAGGCCAGGAGGCTGTGTTTGAACAGGGATCACACAAAGCAGAGCTCTTCAGAAGAGAAGGGTTCATGTGGGGCTCTGTGACCCCTCCTCAGGCTGGGGACACCATCAAAGCCCAGGGGCACAAAGCAGAAGTCAGAGCATTGCTCATCCTGAGCTGCTGGCAACTTTGGGGGCATTGATCTTCACAGAAGCAGCAAATCCAGAGGGAGCAGGGAGGTCCTGGGCCCACCAGTAGGATATGGATTTCAGAGACACATTTCTACAGCCAAATGCTGCATCAACGGTTCTAATATAATTTAAAGGAGAACTAAAGACTTAAAGGTTGCAACACTGATTAATTAATGAGAGTGGTACTAAATAAGTCACTAAAAGTAAAAGCAACCCAAACTCCTCTTCCATCAGTTCATTTGCTTGTGGATTCACAGCTGCATGCCAGGAGGGAAGGATATTCCCTGTCCATGTTCCTTGAGTAAAGAATGTGTGTCACAGCACGTCACAGTTGAGATGGCCACAATACACAGAGCATCACCAAACAACTCCAGAAAGCTTCACCCCAACCAGAACAACACCTTACCAGGTCAGAAGGCTCCAGGCATCTGCTCACACAGAGTAACACCCCAACACCTCAGAAGGCTGCAAGCAACTGCCCCTCCTGTGCTTCAGCCCAACCTTTTATCCCCTCATGCTGATGCACGGCACCTGTGTGCCCTCTGCTCCCTGTGGGATTGGTCAGTGCCCCTGGGCTCATTAATTTCAATCTTGTTCACCTGCTTCTCACAGCTGTAGCCAATTAGGGATGAGGCTCAGCCCCAGCCCCACTCCCAATCACCACAAACTCTGTACCTACACATGTGCTGCAATGCAGAAATGCAAAGTAGAGAATTAGAGAGAAAGAGCTGAACTAATGATGTGTAATGTCATGTCTGTATGATTATCTTCATGTCCAGCAGCCCCAGGAGGGGCTGAGGGAGCTGGCAAGGGGCTCAGCCTGGAGCAAAGGAGGCTCAGGGGGACCTTGTGGCTCTGCACAACTCCCTGCCAGGAGGGGACAGCCAGGGGGGGTCGGGCTGTGCTGCCAGGGAACAGGGACAGGACAAGGGGAAAGGGCCTCAGGCTGGGCCAGGGGAGGCTCAGCTTGGCCAGCAGCAGGAATTTCTGCATGCAAAGGGTGCTCAGGCCTTGGCAGGGGCTGCCCAGGGCAGTGGTAGAGTTCCCATCCCTGGAAGTGTTCATAAGCCATGTGGATGGGACACTTGGGGACATGGTTTAGGGTGAACTGGGTTTATGTTTGGGTTTTATGACCTTAGAGGGCTTTTCCAACCTTAAAGCTTCTGTGGTTCTACGTATCAGCTGGCCAAAAAATACAGGGTTCACTTGGTTAAACAAAATCAAAGGCAGCCTCCCAGCAGTCCCATCTATCCATAAAATGCACAAATCCAGGCATCCTAAAGGAACAAACACAGCAGTTCTTACACACACAGCAGGCAAAACTCCCACCCACAAAATCTCCTGGGAAGAAGGCAGGAAAAGATCAAGTGCCTGCAAAAAAATCCTGTCCTGCTGCACAAAACCTTCTGCAGACATGTTCACCTCTCAATCTCCTTTTGCTGTCATTTCCAGGGGTTCAAGAGACACAAGAACAGCCTCTTGCCAAGCCAGATGAACTGAAAACCACTCAGGGCGCTGCTGATGGCTGAACAAGCATCTTGCCGCGTCTGCAGAGAGTCTGAAAATCAGACAGACAGTCCAGTGTCACCCAGAGGACAGCACAGAAAGGAGGAACCACTGCTGGAGTGTGCCTGGAGGTCCTGACAGCAGGAGGATGGATGTGGAGCTCCTGCATCCCCACTAAGCTGAAGAGCCAGATTTTTCCACTCAGGTCTCCATCACTGCCCATCTCAGAGGTCCCTCGTGGCACAGGGTGTGCTGTCCTCACCTCTGAACAGAGAACCCAGTTTCAAACAATGAATCGGGAGGGGATCCACAGAAATACAAAGCACTTGGGTCTGCTCACACAGAATTCCAGGCTAGTGGGGAAGAGAAAAATCGGGGAAATTATCCGTTCATAATTGTAATATCCATTACAAGACAAGGATTCTAATTACTGTATTTTTCTGCTTCTTTGCTTGTGCTCTACAGAGCAAATTGTACAAAGGAAATGGGTTTGTTTCCAGGCAGGTTTTTTTTGCTCTTTTTCCATTTGCCACATTTGCCTGGCAAGCAGGGAAGCAACACAAAGCACTTGGCACCAGAGGTTTGGTGTGCACCTATCCCCATGCAAGAGGGACAGATGGATACACTCAGACAGATCCCAATGCCTCTGCACCACTCCAGGGATACTTCTCTTGAGGATTCAGAATCCCAGAATGATCCCTAATTCCTGGATGAATCTCAGGAATGTCACCATTTTGCTGGGTATCCAATCTGAGTGTTGAATTCTCAGATCTTCCCTTAGGAGAATGCTAAAAATTAATAATTTTTTTCCCTGTTGATCAGGGGAAGAAACAACTTTTCCCATTGAGTCTGGTGGGCACCATGTAATGAGGCAGTTTTGAAGCTTTTGCTGCTGCCAACAACATCCTCAAAATACAAATATGTTTGTAGTGGTGCTGGCACTTCACCCCTAGGAAGAGAAACCTGCCTCAGTCTATGGCATATGACAAAAAATGTCCATAAGAAGCCCTTCGATAGATTTTCCCAGTCTTTCTGCCCATTCATTACAGAATTATAGGATCAATGAGGCTGGAAAATCCCTGCCAGCCCATGGAGTCCCAGCTGTGCCCAGTGCCCACCTTGTCCCCAGCCCAGAGCACTGAGTGCCACCTCCAGCCCTTCCTGGGACACCTCCAGGGACTCCATTACAGGATTTGTGATTCCCTTCATTGTTAATATGCCTGAAACTTTCAAAATAAAATTCCATTTATTTTCTGATTAACAAATAAAGACAGGAAGCCATCCAAGAAAGGAAATGGCAAGTCCCAGTGGACAAAGGGATGAACAAAAGAAATTTTAACAAGAAAACTATCTGAGAAAATTTGAAATTTTTCTTGAAATTCAAGAGTAAAACCTGTCAAAGGTGGAGCACTTGAGAAAAGGCTGAGAAAATTGGGATTCTTCAGCCTGGAGAGGAGAAACTTGACGGTGACCTCATTTTGACCTTCTAGTATGTGAGGGACCAACAAGAGAGATGGAGAGAGACTCTGTACAAGGGCCTGGAGTGCCAGGACACAGGGAAGCCAGAGGGCAGGGCTGGATGGGATATTGGGAATTAGGAATTGTTCCCTGGCAGGGTGGGCAGGCCCTGGCACAGGGTGCCCAGAGCAGCTGGGGCTGCCCCTGCATCCCAGGCAGTGCCCAAGGCCAGGCTGGAGCAGCCTGGGACAGTGGAAGGTGTCCCTGCCCATGGCAGGGGTGGGATGGGATGGGATGGGATGGGATGGGATGGGATGGGATGGGATGGGATGGGATGAGCTTTAAGGTCCCTTCCAACCCAAACCATTCTGGGATCCCCAAACAAACCGAGGCAGAGCCAGCTCAGAGGAAGAATTCCAAGGCTGCAGTTTCCCCTTCTTGGCACTGGCTGCATCTGGAGTCAGAAGATGCTCAGAATAAATGTTGTTGTGGTTTTTTTTTTTGGTTTTTTTTTTTTTTAATATAGCAATTAGATGTTCAACAAAGCACATTCCCATCCTAATTTGATTCCTTTCATGCATCCCCCCTTAACTGTCTGCAGCAGAATTTCTGTGCTGTCATGAGAAGTGTAATTTCTTCTCATGCCACACTGGGGGAAACTGTTTTATGTTCCAGCTGTTGGTACCCTATTACCTTCCAATGGATCCTTTATTGCTGGCAAACATCAGGCTCTTACTACTTAAAAGTTAAATACTATCTGTAAAATATATCTACAATTTTACAGCCAGTCTTTTATATCCAGCATATAATACACAGAATTTTTTCATATTTCTCCTCTAAAAACCAGACCCTCTCATCCTATCCTTCCCTAAATTAAACAATGGAGTTCCATGACCCTTGTGCAGACCTTTTCCCTCACACTGAACAAAACAAGCAGTGAAATCAAATACAGAGAAAAGTATTTCATCAGCTGAATCACAGAGTCTTCCCAGAAAAAAAGGGAACTAGATATTGGTAACCTAACTGTGGAATTTCCCATTGGTAAAGCCTTGGAACAGTCTCTGCAGGACAAAAAGCAGGAGAAAATTAAAATTCACCCCTTTGCTAGCTCCACATTGTCCACTTGCCTCAGCCATAAGGAAAAAAAAGAAGAAAAATCCAATATCCAGAAGCTCTGGTTCAGCCCCACAGGAAATTGTTAAAAAATCCAGAATTTAAAAGGCCAATCTTAACTTTTTTTTTTTATTATTAAATGCTTTTGACAGCATTGCCCAATGAACAACCCCATCCCTTTCAGCAGGCTGAGGGGTGATGAATTAAAGACTTTTGACTATAATGTAAAAGACATGCCTTTGACTAAAGCCACAATAAGTAGAAAAGCCAGAAAAAGGAGACAATTTTCCTCTCAAGTGTCCCTTTTACCAAATCACAGGTGACTGTAAGCCTTTGCTCCTGGCGAGGAATAATTAATTTTAAAGCTACTGAGGTTTTATAATAACATTAATTTCTGTGGGCATTTGAGTGTCATAAGCATTTTAATTAAAATAACCAAAATGACTTTAAATTCTGGATGATTTTGGTGTTTCCATTCCCAAGACCACAGTTAAATATATTTGTTTCCTTCAATAAGGGGCATCTTTCCTTGATGGTTTTGAAATGCTCTCCAGGATTTCAGTTTCACCCCTAGCCCCTGCAGCCTCTCAGCTGAATGATGTTATTTGCTATGTTATATCATAGAATTTTGTGGTAATATTATTATTTTATATTACATGACAAAATATATTATTCTTGTCTCTGCTTGAAGCTGAATATTCAGCTTCGTATTTACCAAGCCAAAGTGGTCTCGACACGAAAGAACTTAAAATTCCTTCCACATCTCAAATAGAGCAAAATAACATTCCATGACTATTTTTTTTCCCCTTTTAAGTCATCATGTAGTGCAATTGGAGCCCGAGCAGACAGCAGGGATCTCACACCATTTGTTCTGCTCCGAATGAATGCGTTATAGACAGGGAGTCATTCCGGCTGCCTCCCCTCACTAATTCTCGGGGAAAAATACTCATTTTATTTGTCAGGGACACAGAATTCTCATTGCCCACGTGCCAGAGGAAGCAATCTCACAAAAAAGTCTGTAGCTGATGGAGAAGGAAGGCACACACTAGCTTTCAAATGCCCAAAAACCACCTGAGCTGTGCGTGGCTGCACAAATTCCATTGTAAATTCCAATGTTCTCCCAAGGCAACGATTTGATCCCCATTCCATCCATCCACAGGCTGCCAGAATGGGCAATTTGAAATGGTGCTAATTAAAAGTCTTAATTAAACCATGGGAAACACAAGCATGTTAAATGTGCTGATACTCCAGGCTGGAAGCAGAGATGGATTTATCCATGAAATGCTGCAAGGTGTGATGGTGTATTATGATTATTAAAGCTTACAAACCAGTTACAATTCTAAAACTATTGCTGAGAATAATTACAAGCCTAAAACAAACAACTCATTTCATTCTTATATCATGAGAGCTCTTCCATTAATCTGTTTCTAATCAAGAAGTTCTTAATTGGAAGAGGCTGCACTAAGAAAATCACACTCAAAAAATCCAAACCCACTTTTTTTTTTTCTTTTTTAAACACAAACCCCAAATGAGCGAAAAACCTGTGAATAAAACTTAGGTTTTTTCTCCTCTGCATAACAGTAATGTTCTGTAGAGCCTGTGAAATTATGAAGAAACTTCAGAATCTATATACAACAAGGAGAAAACAAGTGATGGACTACTGATGTCATCAGAATGCCAAGTGCTAGGGGCACAAATCCCAGCTGCCCACGGGGAATGCTGTGGGAATCACTGAAGAAAAATGGGGAGGCTCCAAAACAAAAATATGATTCTTACAAGTGTCTTTCCTGGCCAAAAATTATATTATTCAACTGTTCCCTCTCAGCTTCTGTGTTCCTTTGATGATGGACATATCCAAGTATCCCACATCCCAATCCAACATGTTCCCATTAGTTTTCCTGATGTCTCCTCCATGTCTGATCCTGTTTCACCTCTCTGAAGAAAGCAAAGCAAATTCCTGCTCTCCCAGAAGCCCTGGCTTTGGCTGGGACTGAGTTATTTTTGCTCCCAGGAGCTGGTGCAGTGCTGTGGGGTTTAGGATGAGAATTCCATTGTTCAGGCACTGATGCTGTGGTTGGTGCTGGGTCCTGCTTACCTCAAGTCAAGGACTCTCAGTTTTCCATGCTCTGCCATCCAAACACAGCAGGAAAGGGTCAGGACAATCACCCACCCTTGCAAACTCTCTATGTGAATCCCTCCTGAGACCATTCCAACCTGGGGCATCCCAACTTCTCCATGCACCCCACACCAAGGGCTCCTCTATTTATCTGAGTTCTCCAAATTCCCCAGGTTCCCTCTTCAAGACAGGCCTGCATTACCTCAGTCTTCTCCTAAAACTACTTTAGAACCTTCCAAAGATGGTGCAGAATTCAGGGTTTTGCTTTTTAAACCCAGCACTCCCACCCCTCACCTCCTGGCCTTGGCAGGGTTTGAATCATTTGATTACATAGCACTGAACATTTTCCATATTTCATCCAATGATGAGCCAAATTGAAATGCAGGGTCCACAGAGCATCTGAATATTGTGTTGTTCATCAAGTGGAGATGGAGAGCAAACCTCCCCTCACCAAAATCTTCACAGTGACAGAAAAACGAGCCTGTGTCAAATTACAACTGAAATTACATCTCTGCATAAACAGCGGGAGCAGTGAAATGGGAAAAACTGCCATGCAAATTATTCCAGCTGGCAAGATGTGTTTCTTACAAAGGTCTAACAGAGAAATAGTGGGAATTTTGGGGGAAAAAGACCCCCAAACTCTACAATAGCAGTGTGAGCCTGATGACACCTACCAGCCTTATACTATCCCAAATCCAGCCTGATTTTTAAAGCCTCAATAGCCCAAAACAATGGATTTGCTTCAGACTGAATTTATGAGAACATTTTCCAAGCAATATGTGGGAGGCAAGGAACACCAACTGATTATTAAATACTAAGATTTGGAGAATATAACATTTGGGTGCATACCTTGTGGCATTCCAAGTCATTCCTCCATGGATTTAACACAGTTTGTGTGGGAAGAAGCTTGACCCATCCATGAGGGTTAACACTGCACACTGTTAATAGCAGTAATAATGTGATTTGTACTAAACAATTTCTATATGAAGACAAAACAGCATGTTTTAATTTCTGCTGAAACGTGACCCACAGTTGGCAAACACATGATGGAACCCAGAAACCTGCCAGGTGCTCCTTGCAGTGTTTTGCACCTTCTCTTTCACAATCCATGAGAATAACACACCTACAAAAGGGTGTGAAAGAGCCCCTAAGTGTAAGGATGTGGTTTAGAACAAATTAATTTCAGTGTTTATCGTGGTGATTGATGTTTCATGTGAGGAAAGTCTGGGTTAATGGGTCTATCCCAGATGACTATGAACAAACACCTACTGTGAGGTGTGGGGAGATGCAGAGAGAACCCCAGGAGAAATCAGGAGAGGATTCCTTTCCTTTTTTCTTCCCTTTCTCCTTTTCCTTTTCCCTTTTCTTCCCTTTCTCCTTTTCCTTTTTCCTTTCCTTTCCTTTCCTTTTTCCTTTCCCCTTTCCTTTCCCCTTTCCTTTCCCCTTTCCTTTCTCCTTTCCTGCAGGAATGACCCCACCAAGCTGGGAATGAAACAGGAGACCACTTAGGGCTACATTTACATGTCCCAGGGGAAAAATTCCAGAAAAAGGAATTCTAGAACCTAGAGGAGAAAACAAACAAGTTTAAGGTGCCCCACAGCCATTTTATGGATGCCAGGCCCCAGCAGTGTCCCACCACCCTGCTGGCACCTCTGACAGCATCCTCTGAAGCCATTTTTCTCTCCCTCTGGAGCTTCCACTGCTGAACAATAGGATGCGCTCGGCTGCAGCACCCCCAGGTCACACATTAATTGTACCTCATCTCAACGCCAGCATTCTCAAATAAACCTTTGTGCCCAGGGATGACCTCAATTTAATTCTCATCAGTGGCCTACAAGTGGAAATAAGTCCTATCAGCACCTACCTACTCACAAGATCCCTGGGTTTCCTTCGGGATGTATTTTTCCACACCCAACATCCCCTGAATGCAAAAGTGTTGAAACCCAAGAAATTCCTCTGGCGGCCCTGGAGGACTTGAGTCCCTGCCCAGGGGGCTCAGAGACCTTGGCACAGAGCCCAGGACCCCTGTGCCTTTGATCTTGACCCATAAAAAAAACCAATTACCAACTTTTATATGAAGAATTAAAAGCCAAGAGAGTTTAAGTAGAATAATAGCTTGTCACAGGGTGAAAAAAAAAGATTTTTTAGGTTTTTAGAATGGGGGCTCAGGGTCCCAAGATGGAAGAATTTGGGTGTGCCTTGTCCTTTTTCCTTCTTCTTCCTAACCTCCATGTTCTAAGTGATACTAGCACTTTTAGATTGGTTTAGAGTAGAAGCTCACTGTCTAACATAGGTGATAGGTATTGGGAAGTTATTGTAAATAGTGTAGTTTTTAGTCTACATGTAGTTTTTAGTATAAAAAGATAACACTGTCCTGAGGGTGGCCAGAGTGCCTCTGTCTGATCTGCTGAACGGACCTCAGCAGGCCAGAGAAAGAATTTTATAGATAAGGAACAATAAACAACCTTAAGAACGAGAACTGAAGAGTTCTGACTCCTTCTTCAACCGCCAAGCTAAGAAAAGAGATTTTCTAAAGCATCTCAAAGTCACTCTGACCAGCAGAAGTCCCGAAACAAAAGCTTTTACCAATCTGAACCAAAATAATGTACAAGAGCTGGGGTAAAAATAAGAAGATAAAAGGGGAAGGCAGCAGGATCTATAAGTACAGTGGCTATAATCAGTGTATAAAGGTAGGAGCTACTTCTTAGGGCATCAAAAGAGCGATGTTTACGGACATTTGTTTTCCTAAAGGGAGATCATAAAGCACCATTTGAATGATTTCATATCTGCTCCAAAGATTGGTACAGGAGAACTTCAAAAGATAAGGATACATCATTCTGCAACTCAAACTGCTCTCCAAAGTCCCATTAATGTTGTTCATTCTCCCCTGCAGAAATGAACCCATAACTCACTCCCAGGGGTTGCAGGAAACGCCATAAAATTGTCGGTATCTCGCAGGGCAAACGTCTGCATGGGAAAGATAGTGTGGAATTATGGTGCATGTGAACCCTCAGCAACCTTCCTGGGGATACTTCATCACCTGCCACACAACTGTGCTTATCCCAGCTGGAAAATTGTACATGGAATGATTTTGGGGCTGGAAGGGACCTCAAAGCTCATCTCAGTCCACCCCTATCATGTCAGGGACACCTTCCACTGTCCCAGGCTGCTCCAAGCCCTGTCTAACCTGGCCTTGGGCACTTCCAGGGATCCAGGAACAGCCACAGCTGCTCTGGGCACCCTGTGCGAGGGCCTGCCCATCCTCAAAGGGAAGAATTTCTTCCATATATCCACCCTAAATTTTCCCACTGAGCTGCTGAACTTGAGGCGGATGGAGGTCAGGCGGGACCTCTGTGAAGGACAAACCTCCTTGGACAGCAGATGTTTTACAGCCAGCAAAAACACTGAATATATTCAACTATTACAACTTCCAAGGTGTGAAGGAAGGGGTGTCCAACCAGTTCATGTTTTCCATGGCTCATCCTTCAACAATTTCACATTAGGAGGTGTTTTTACAATTTCATGTTTGTACCCTGCTCACACTCCCAGGGTGCCACAAGCAGCTTACAAAAGCTTTCAGATCACCGAGGAACCACAGGGCTCCACTTTCTGTTTACATTTATGTATTTTTTGGTAAGATAAGGAGAAAAGAAATAAAGATTGAAAATCCCTTTAATTAGAACTAAAAGCATGCGCTCGTGGGACCTCTCAATTGAAAACCACCGGTGAGCTCCCACAAGATGTTTCCACTGGATCTAGAAGTTTCTGGGATTATTTTATTAATCAATAAATGCACCCCAGTTTTAAAAGTGTGTTTATATATCCATGCTGCAAAACAAGATTCCATGGCTGTGAAAATTGCATCTCTTCTCACAGCACTTCATTTCCAGCAAATTAAACGTGACACTACCAATAACCTCCATAATGAGGCAACTTGATGTGAAATAATTCCAGGTTTCCACAGCCTTCAGGAACAATTATGTTAAATGCACGGTGATTTAAGTGACTGAGTTTGTTCAAGCAGATCTGCAGAACCTTTTCCCCACCTTCCAGGCCTGGAAATCTCCTGCAGGTGATCTTGGAATCACACCGGGAGCCTGGCTTGTGGCTGTGGTGAAAGCCTCAGCATGTGGCCTGTAGGGAGCCTTTATGGATTCTCCTTTGGGGAATTCTGGAGGAAAAACTCCAAGGGTTGGGATGGAAGAGGAACTGCAAGTCAAGACAATGCTGTCACACAAATTTTTTGCGTTTCTGGCTGTAAGAAAGAGCCACTGGACCCCAGTGTTACATCCTAAGTGCTTCCTCTGCCATCTCTTGCCCTGCAGCAGCACATGGATTTACCTTAGGATTGGAAAAAGGAGAGTAGAAATTTCATTCCCATCCTTGCTGTGGCACTGTACCTTCCTTTGTGCCCTCAGCAGAGGACTGAAGAAGTTCTGCCCAGAGCAGATTGAGCAGAGAGCCTGTGGGGTCTCCTCCCTGGGGCTATTCCAGAGCTGTGGGGACACAATTCCTGTGCCCTGTGCTCTGGGATGGCCCTGCTGGAGCAGGGAGATGACCCCAGATGCCCCAGTGTGGTCTCTTCCATCCTTCCACTCTGGGATTCTGAACATGGAGAACACATCACCTATGTAAATATATCAGTGAATGCTCTGGGAGTAGGATTAATTCTATAAACCATCCATCTTTAATGGCAGAACATATTTTTCACTAGAGTAGTCTCACAAAATTATTCTATTCTCTCCAAAATGAAGCCATATTTCAAGATTTTATTGTTTCAATGTACAAAACTGAGGGTTGAGACATGGGTGAACACCAATGATCTGGTGAGAGACACTCACAGCCAACACAATCTGGCAGAATCTTTTAAGCCCTCATATTTTATTTTACTGTGATTATATGGCAGAGAACTTTTTATGGAATAGTCTAATGAAAGTGATACTACACTGTGTGAAAGCATTTAAATAAAAGTACTACTTGATCCTGTCTTTTAAGGTCTGCTTAGCTGGGAGCTGTTCTCTGAAGGGCCTGCAGTCATTGAGCCTCATCAATTTTCCTCTATTCCGTGGAAAAGCCTCAAGGTCTCTTCTTCCATTCTTTGTTGCTTGCTCCTCATTTAACAGTCAGAGAATCACTAATTGAGGTTTGATGGGAGCTGGAGCTCTCACCTCTGAGACAATGGGAAAACCCCAAAAGGCAATGTTGCACCCTTTGCCCATCTGGTTTTGCTCTGGATGTGCACAGACATGCCTTGGCCAGCACAGAACATAAAAATAGTGACCCTTCTGTATTTTTGTGTGCATTTCAACCCCAGTGCCTGCAAAGTGAGGCAGTGTCTTTAAACTGAACCTTTCAGGTGATGATGTCCCTTCTGCATGATCAGAATTTAGCGGTGCCAAAAGGCTTTTGGAATTTGCCTGTTTGACTGCTGAATTCTGACATTGCCCACATAGCCATTAGATCTCAACTATCCTGACTGCTGTAAAATGTGCCTAAAATTATACTCTTCAGCAAAACTCACAGCAAACAGTCTCATCATGCGTGATTACCCATGGGCAGTGTGTCATTCCTGGCTGGGTGTGTGCTCACTGGGAGACCACAGGCAAAATCTACCCTGCCCTTTGGTAAAATGATTCCTGGACAGCTGGAATAGGAACCAATAATTCATATTTAACTTTTTATAGTACAAAGCAACCTCTACAGAGCACAGAGAGACTGATTCTCTACCACTGCTGAATTCTCACCTACAGCAGGTGTTTTTGGTAGTCTCACATTTCCAGGTTTTCCAAAAGTGCCACGTGAAACATGAGCTTTGTTTCAGTTCCAGAGGCTCCTGTCTTTCCAAAATATTCCTTTTACCAAGAACTAAACCTGGAGGGAGGAAGAGGCAAAGGCACTCCTGAGGCCCACCCTGCACAGAGCTGCATTCAGCTCTCTTCCCAATCCAATTCCCTTTGGAAGTCCAGAGCACCAAGGAGAGTTTCATTACTGTTTAATTACAGAATTCCAGATTCATTGAGGCTGGAAAATCCCTGCCAGCCCATGGAGTCCCAGCTGTGCCCAGGGCCCACCTTGTCCCCAGCCCAGAGCACTGAGTGCCACCTCCAGCCCTTCCTGGGACACCTGCAGGGCTGGGCACTGCAAAGCTGCCTGGGCAGCCCCTGCCAAGGCCTGAGCACCCTTTCCAAGGAAAAAGAAGGATATTCCCATGCCTTGAGCTGCACAGTGCCAGTCCCTGGAACCACCAACAGCTGGAAACCACAGAAAGCAACAGCTGGAAGCCTCAGCAGATAGACAAAGCTGGAGTTGAAAAGGGAAGGCAGTGACTCCAAAACTCTCAGGTTTAGTGACAAAATCCACATGGATCCAGAGCACACCCAAATGCTCCAGCACTGAGGAGCAGCTTCCTTCTGCTCCAGCTGAGAAGTGCAGGAGGAGAAAGAGCAGGAACACACTGAGCTTCTCTTGCAGCAACAGTGGCTCCTGCCACCACCATCCATCTTCCCCTTTTGTCAGCCAAGCACTTGGAGAGGTGTTCCCATGCTCCATTAAGCTGGCTGGAATCAGCCTGGAATGGACCTGCTAATGCAAAGGAACCGTGTGACTCTAAAAGGGACAATTTGTTGTAAGGCTGGAAAAGCACTGGTGTGAGAAGGATCATCCCCAGCTCATCAGCTATGGCCACCTGCAGAATGGGCTCTGTAGAGTGAGCACAAGGTAAAAAGCAGTGCCATGAGATCCCTGCAGCTGGATCCCTGCAGATCCCAGGATCCAGATATCTCACAGGCAGGTGAGATCTTTTTATACTAAAAACTACACGTACATTATTTACTATAACTTCCCAACTTCTCACAAGCCTGAGGTGCTTGTGATATTACACAGAATTGTGCATGAAGCTGTGAAAATGAACTCCTAAACTCTCCACAGAAACCTTTGACTCATTATCGCTAAATTTTCATAACGCTGGATTAAACAAAATTGCCACATCTTGAATACGTCCTATTAATAAAGAGAGCTGAGGTGGAAACACAAATCAAGGATGTGCTTTGCACACAGCCTGGTCAGGCTGGGGAACCTGGGGGGGGGGGTTTGGGGCTTGGAAATAAGGGATCAATCATCCTGGGTGGAGAAAAGATGCTGGCAGTGCAGGGAGAGCCTGGAAATGGGGAGCCCAGGGGTTTGGGGCTTGGAAATAAGGGAGCAGTCATCCTGGCTGGAGGAGAGAGGCTGGCAGTGCAGGGAGAGCCTGGAAATGGGGAACCCAGAGGTTTTGGGACCTGGAAAGAAGGGAACAATCATCCTGGCTGGAGAAAAGGTGCTGGCAGTGCAGGGAGAGCTGGAAATGGGGGCAGTCTGTGCAGACAAATGCCATGGGGTGCCCAGGGACCTTGCTGGTGATGCCCAACCCTGGTAATGGAGATCTGCATGAGCAAGCAGGACTTGCTGTGCAGTCTTCCCGGCCAGCAGGGATCTGCCCTGAGGGCAGGAAAGGCAGGAGAGAATAAAGCTGTGGGCCGAGGGTGGCTCACAGGGGTGAGAATGTGAGTCAGGTGAAAGCTCTGATCTCCTAAGGTTCCTAAATAAACCCCAGGACCCAGATATCTCACAGGCTGTCCAAATCCAACTCCCCCCTTCCCAGTGCACACCTGACACAGCAGCACCAGCCTGACCCCTCTCCCAGGTGCTGGAGAAGGGAAAAGCCACCATGGGACAGTGAAAAGGAGCCCCAGGCTTAGGCTGACCCCTGCTCCAGGGGGACAATTCCCAGGGACACACAGAGGAGAAGGCACCAGCCCAGAATCCCAGAGTCCCAGAATCCCAGAGTCCCAGAATTGGGTTGGAAGGCACCATAAATCCCATCCAGCACCACCCCTGCCATGGTCAGGGACATCTCCCACTATCTCAGGCTGTTCCAAGCCCCATCCAGCCTGGCCTTGGGCACTGCCAGGGATCCAGGGGCAGCCACAACTTCTCTGAAGTTTGAGTTTTCATAGATAAACTATGAGTTTTCATAGATACATTCACAAATATTTTTTTCAGCTCATTAAAAAAGAGGGCACTGTTCAGGGAATGGATCAAAAATGGAAGTCATGGCTCTATTCAGTTTCATATAAAGCTTTAAAACTAATTGTTATTAGTATCTGGAGATGGGGACAAATAGGAATAAATTTAATAAAAGACTGAAGGCATGAAAAATATTTTTGCACACAAAAGACCAATTATGATTTGTCATTGGTTCAGCTCTACAGAAACCCAAATGGAATTCTTCATAAACAAATATTTTGCTTAGCAAACTTCTAGATGATGCAGTAAAGTATAATAACCTCCCTTAAATTGTAATTTCAACCCTTGCTTTGGAGTACATTGTAATAAGAAATAACTGCCCTGTCAGGATAATGCTTATGCAGCTTCTAAAGAACCAATCAAAAAACCCAAATCCCACAATTAACCCCCATCTTTCCCCCTAGAAACAAAGATCAGAAAAAACCAAAAAACCAATGGCAGTGCCCATTTCAACTTGATGGCAGCAAAATCTAACTTCAAGTGGCAGAAAGTATCAATAAACAAACTCCTCAGAGCGAGTTACAGCCACTTCAGCTTTATTACTTATTTAGAGACTATTCATCTTCAGCAGCCACTAGACCAACACTACATCCAATTCCCCTCCAAAATAATTCTCACATCTGATCTGCTGGATGGAGTGGGATTAAAAAAAAAAAAAAGAAAAAAAAAAAAAGGTAAATGTAGAAGAGGATGATTTATAGAAAAATGAGTGGTTTTAAAATCTCCTTAGCTTAGTACTTGCTGTTAGCTGCAAAAATAGCATGTCTGGATAAAAGTTCCAGACCCAGGTGAGATAAAACATTTAGGGAAATTATTCATTTATGGATCCCTGTCCAGAAGCCTTTTCAAAATTTGATCAAAATCGACCCTTTCTGTATTTCTACATGAAATGAAGGCAGAATATGAGCTTGACGTGATGTCATAGAATCACAGAACCATAGAAGGGTTTGGGTTGAAGGGACCTTAAAGCCCACCCAGTGCTACTCCTGCCATGGCAGGGACACCTTCCACTGTCCCAGGCTGCTCCAGCCTGGCCTTGGGCACTGCCAGGGATGCAGGGGCAGCCCCAGCTGCTCTGGGCACCCTGTGCCAGGGCCTGCTCACCCTGCCAGGGAACAATTCCTAATTCCCAATATCCCATCTAAATTTCCCCTCTAGCAATGGAAAGCCATCCCCGCCCTTGTCACTCCATCCCTTGCACAGTCTTTCTTCATCTTTCTTGCAGCTCCTTCAGGCCACAGTTTGGTCACCCCAAAGCTTCTCCTGCCCAGGTGAGCAGCCCCAGCTGTGCCAGCCTTTCCTCCCAGCAGAGCTGCTCCATCCCTCTGCCCATGCTGGTGCCTCCCCTGGGCTCTCTGCAGCAGCTCCAGGTCCCTCCTGTGCTGGGCCCAGGGCTGGGGCAGCTCTGCAGGTGGGGTCTCACCTGAGCCCAGGGGCACAGGGGCAGAATCCCCCCCTGCCCTGCTGCCCACGCTGGGGCTCAGCCCAGGGCACGGGGGGGTTCTGGCTCCCAGCTCTCACCCCCAGCACCCCCAGGGCTGCTCCAGCTGCTCATCCCCAGCCTGGTTTCCAATGGGTTCCCAGCTCTGTCAGTTCCCCCAGTCCAATGGGAAGGCCCAAGGACAGGAATTCTCCCGGGTTCTTTAGGAGGATTTCTGCTGTCAAATCACTAATTCCACACAGGAAAATAATTCCCTGTGCCAGGGAGGAGCTGTGCCTGCCTTTGGCACCTCTGCTTCTGCAGTGAGACAAAGATTAGATGAGGCATGCTCTGAGCATCTCTCATTTTCACAGCGTAAAGAACACTTGTCAAATTTCTGTCCATCAAATACAAATACAGCTTTAACTACCTGAAATGCATCACAGGTTGGAACAAGACCCTCATAATAAATTTAGTTATGTTTAAAAAAACCACCGGGGTACTGATAGGAAAGAAAGGGATGGACAGGAAAATATCCACATCTCTGGGTTCTGGATTTCTAGCCAAGTTTGAAGCATTCAGCAGGATGAAAGGAAGTTTCTAAAGCTCCAGGAACTTTCCAGAAGCAGCCTCACACACTTCCATTCCAGGCAAGGATGTGCCGTGCCTACTGAATACCACACCTGCACACATTGCAAATATGTCAATTATTTGATCCCTTCAGGGAGACAAACATTTTATTTCTATGAAAAAGCCCCACATAAACTCGTGGCACAATGTCATTTTTAATAATAAGAATAATAACAAAGTAACATGGGGCAATATTGCCAGCATGGCACCAGCTCCTCATTCTTATATATGAGGTGAGATGAAAAACAAGGAAAAATAAACAACCTAAAGCAATCCAAGTGGGACTCGGTGCTAAATCTGGGTGTTCATTTCAGCTAAGGAAAACAGATTGAATCCAATGCTGTCATAGCCTTAAAATACCCACATCAGAATGCACCAAATTCCTCAAATATTTTCAGATCCATAACTTTTATGCAGCCTTTTCAGAGCTTCCTTATAAATTTCTCCCTAAACACATCAAATACATTAGCTTCAGATAAAACCTGCTCCTCAAATAACTTCTGCTATAAGGAAGGAACAAAGGTCAATCGCAGCTAAATTGGATTCTTCTAACAAAAATGAGAAAAACTCTCAGCCATGTAATGTGGAATTCAGGCTTGGGTTGGTTTCCAAATTAATTACAACTGCCAAGTCTTCCTCAAAGAAAGCAGAGCATAGCAAATGACACCAATATATAGATATTTATTAGGTGCAGCCTAGACAGGGACTATTCCTGTTTTATGCTATAACCATTCAACAAATCTGCTCTTGAAAATCCCTGAAAATCCAGTGCTGGTTTTTTGTTACTTCCATAAAATATTAAAAGACAGTCTGCAGCAGCCCTTGGGCACCATTCTCTGCTCTCTGTGACAGGGACATGACCCAGGGAAGGGCTGGAGCTGTTCCAGGGCAGGGTCAGGCTGGAGATGAGGAAAGGTTCTTCCCCCAGAGCTCCAGGAGGGTTTGGACACTGCTCCAGGGATGCCCAGGGTGGGATTTCTGGGGGATCTGGGCAGGGCTGGGAGCTGGATCAATGATCCTTGTGGGACCCTTCCATGGTTCTGTGAAACTATAAATCTTCATCATATAGCAGGGAAAAGTTATTATTTCAAGAATCTGAGAAAAGGAATAAGAGGCTTAATAAACATCCAGGGTGGCTCAAAGGAACGTGACCGAGTAATAATTGTTCTTGTACAGGAAATATCCCCTGAGAAAAAGCCTGGCTTAACCTTAACCAGGAGTTCACAGTGTTATTTATCCATGTTTTCAGTTTGGAAAAAATGCTCCCTTTCTCAAAGCACACTCTGATTTACAGACAGCTCCCTCTGGTTGTCTGGGACAGGGGAAAGCCAGGAATTGTACAGGCAGGACCCCCATCCATCCAACACCCCCATGAGCTTTAACTCAATCCCAATTAAGATAAAACTTCCTATTCCATGTGTGACAGCTCACAGGAGATTGATTTCTCACATGGAAGACACTGAGTTGGACAGTCCCTCAGATTGGCAGGATCTGCCACTTGTGCCAGCATTCCCTGGAATTGCCCACTATGGACAATGATTTTATTTAGAGGGTTCTACTTTCTCTGCTAGAGAAAAGCTTTTCTTTTTAAACACTATAAAGTAGCACTTCTCTCCCGTGCTACTGCAACAACAGGAATTTTAAACAGGCCCAGTGGGGATTTCAGGTCTTAAAATCCTCCTTCACACTCCTTGCCACAGAACAAAAAACAATTCTCATTTGTTTGAAATCAAATATGTAATTATCCATCAAATAAGACAGGGAATTTTCAGACAGCACACAGCAGGAGATTGCTATTGGAAAAGATGTTCTTTTATCTTGCATAAAGCACTCCACACCATCAACTCTGGACAAGTGTCCAAGAAAGACAGAAAAGAAGACAAGAAAATTAAGGAGAGAAAATAGGATTGCCTTTCTTTCCTTCTACAAATTTCTCCTGCCTTCAGCTCATCAGAACTAAGGCAGTGCCACAGAATTATAGAACAGCCTGAGCTGGGAGAGACCTTAAATCCCATGCAGTGCCACCCCTGCCATGGCAGGGACACCTTCCACTGTCCCAGGCTGCTCCAAGCCCCAAAGTCCAGCCTGTCACACATAAATCATACCAGGAGAACATCACCTGCAGGGCAGTGAGCAGCCTTTTGTGGATGTAGGGATCCTGGAAACCCTGGGATCAAATCCTTTCATTCACTTTGATATCAGAGTCTATTACAGGCTTGAACTCTTGTGAGCTGGGTATTATTCCCATTTTGCATTCCAGAGGATGCAAGGCTCTGCCCTTCCCAGGATTTCCTGCACAGTGCTCAGTTCAGCAGTGCAGGCAGGAGATTTTAAGAAGGAAAAACCAAAATCTCCCAGCCAGCGGAAAGAGGGCAACCACCTCAAGAAATCTTTAATTTTATCCTGGTTTTGATAAGACTCATGAAGGCAGGGAATTCATGAACCTCCAGGGGCTGGGCTCTCAGGAAAGGCAAGAGGATTTCTGCTTGTGCTGACACATCTGCCAAGAACCAACCACAGCTCATGCCCTACTACAAAGCTCATGTCCTTATTTCTCACTTCTCCCACCAGGAAAACAGCCAAGAAATCCATTAGGGAAAACAACCCCTTGATCCACCAATGCATCACTAACACTCCAAAACAACTGAGCAAGAGCAGGAATTCTGTCAAAGGTTTGAACAGTCTGAGAGAGAGACAAAAAACTCCGTGGGTGGATTTAGGACTTTGGATTTGTCTCTCAAGGGAAGAAGGATGCAGTCAGAAAACATCAGGGGAAAACCAGAAGCAATATCAGAGCCTCTATTCCATGTTTTTCTTTGAAATAACAAATAGTTTTTGTATTTTCAGCTTCCACCAGAGAGAGGAAAAATGAAATTTCTCTGGTGATGCCTCTCCAAGGTGAGGACTGCTGCCAGACACTGGCCAATCCAGCATTCCAGGAATTTACAAACCCTGATCCTAACCAATAGCAAGAGCCAGCCTTGAGCTGGTAGAAGCAACAAGAGTGTGTTCACATCTTCAGCTGTTTTTTATACATAAAGTGGAGAGAGAATCCAGAAAAATGTGCCTGTATGTACAGCAGAGCATTAATCCTCACCTCTAAACAAATTAAAAAGCTGTAAGAAGTGTGCACAGAGGGAGGAAGGCCCAGAAACAGAAACATTTCCCATGGAAATGGAATATCCTGGGAAGGAAAGCAGTGGCACTATGGAGGTCTGGCACACCTTCCTCAGCCAGGTGATGGATGTTATTGCTTGGGAATGACAGAGGAATATCCAGCTGCAGCTGCTGAGACTTTATTGAGCCACACAGAAATCAAACTGAGCAATTCCTCTAATTCCTTCAGCTCCTGTGCCTCAGGGGCTGCCCAGGAGGTGCTGGAGCCCCATCCCTGGGGGTGTCCAAGGAACCAGGCACTCCTTGCTCTGGTCCCTGCTTTCTCCAGACAAAACCAAGGTTCTCTGAAAGAGAAAAGCTGCCCTTGGAAGTAGAGTTTATGCTATCTCCTTTAACAGGAACATGCATTACAGATAAAAATTAATGCCAGTGCCTATAATCTTTTATTTTTTTTTCACACAGCCCTGCCATAAAGCTAAGAATGCATAGAGAAACCTAGAGCAGGCCTGATTAATTATACATACTAGATTAATTACACATACTAAATCATTTTACTACAAAAGAATAAAAATGTATCTGCGTTCTAATTGCAATGTTAAAACACTTACACCAAGCTAACCACTAAATAACTGTGAAACCACCACAACAGCATTTACTTCTGGCAAATGCTCCAACTTATCTAATGAGGTGAGAACTTAACACAATTAAATTCCTCATAATTTAGCAAAGTCTCTTCCCTCAGCATATCCCCATTCGGAAACTGTTGAATTCGGAATTTGCTGAAATTAAACCCAAATTTACGAGCACTTAGCAAGGTCTCTAGCTACCTGCACTCACCAGGAGGGAAAGGGAAAACAAGTTTCACCTCATTAGGAGGGAGATAATGCTTCAAACTTCATTTCATGATGAGAAAATAAACTTCTGTCCCTAAAATCCAGCATGGGGAACACTCATTTGGAAGCGTGGATGAGGCATCAAGAGGAGTAAATGATGTGTAGAAAAGGCTGTGTTGTCTCTGACCTTCTGTAATTTTGACTCTGCTTTTAACATCTTACCTGAGTTTTGCACTTCAAGACTTGATTCCATGAGTGCTGCAAATTTAAATTGTAATTCCCTAACTCAGACGTGGTTGGGAAAGATTGGGATTCCAATCCCAGCACACACAAAGTCCTAAGTGCCCCTTTTGAGATGAACCAGATTTCACAACAGAGGGAAACTCCGCCTCAGGAATCCCAGAGATTTAATGGCCAACAGAGCAAGAGGAATTACCACTCCCAACCCCTACAATAAAAATAAGTTGGAGAACCCAATAAAACACAACCCTCCATCTAAACCACCCTTCCCTGTCACTGTCATATTTTCTGGAAAAATCCCTTTACCAGGATTTCTCTCCTGGGAAGCTGAGAAGCCTCAGAGAAAAAGGAAAACAATATCATCTCTTTTGCTTCTCCTGTGCTTTGCTGCTTTGCAATGTGGTTTGGACATTGTTTACCAACTGGTCATTGTGTCATTGGTTTCATTGAATGGTTGTGACTTAATGACCAAGTCAAAACAGGTCAAAACACAGTCAGGCTGTGTCAGGACTCTGGAAAGAGTCACGAGTTTTTCATTAGTAGCTTGTTAAGCTTTTTGTAAGTATCCTTTCTCTATTCTTTAGTATAGTTTAGTATAGCGTAATGTCATGTCATGTCATGTCATGTCATGTCATGTCATGTCATGTCATATAATATAATATAATATAATAATATAAAATAATAAATTAGCCTTCTAAGAACATGGAGTCAAATTCATCTCTCCTCCCCACAACGGAGGACCCCAAAAATACTACACTCCCCCTCTGCTTTTTGGCCAAGACCACCTTGCTGTAAGCCAGACCCATTGGGAAAAGCTCTAGAGGATCTCATTTCTAGTGGGAAAAGCCTGGGAAACCTGGAGGTGCTCAATCCTTGATTTGGGAACCATGGGGAAACTCAGTGATGTGCTTGGACACATCATGCACAGCAGGTCCCACAATTTCCCAACTAAGAGGGAAAATTTTAGTCGTATAAACCTCACCAGTCCCTAAAAATGATGATGGAGTATGCAGCTTGCAGCTGCAGGTTGGGCTGTGAGCAGAGCAAACCTTGGTGTGTGCAAGCTCTGATCACACACCCTGCAGCAGTGAAAAGGGTATGATCCAGACCAGGAGCCATTCCTCAGGATGACAGCATGGTAAATCCAATTTAATAAACCTGAAGTGGGAGCTGTGCTTGATCACACACAGAACTTCTTGCTGTTCTTTCAAACAAGGGGATCTTCCTAGGATACAATGGAACAGGAGCCTTCAGATTTCAATGATCCATTTTCATATTTAACATCCTAGATCCTGTATGCAAGTCTGACACGCCCAAACAAACCCCTGCTGTCTGTGCTGGAACACTCCCTGAGGGAAACAAAATACCCTCCATTGGAACAGGAGCTTCTAAAGAAATCATGGAAGGCAAAAAAATTCCCAAGGACTCAACTGAGACTACCAAATATGCAGGGCAACATTTGACATGACACAAACCCACTGCATCTCCAGGCTGGTTCTGCCCAAGTCTGGGTAGTTCTGCAAAAATCTGCCCAATTATGGGTAGTCCTGAACAAATCTGGGTAGCTTTGCCCAAATCTGCCCAATTCTGGGTAGTTCTGCCCAATTCTGGGCAGTTCTGCTGCTGCCCCCCTGCTCCAGGTCCCTCTGGGGGGACACATTTGTTTGGCTGCTGCTCTTGGCGAGCCTGACTCCACTCCAGGGTTCTGCTGAACAAAGCTCTGATTTATTTCTGCAGAGACATCAATATTGAAAATACCACCTCCTGAAAATTAATAGAGTCTCTGAGAAGCAGGAAGTTATTCTCCCACTGCATCTCTGCCATCACTCAAAGCATGGCCTTTATCATGGAACACATGAAGGATTAATGCTGACTCCGTGGTACCAAATTAGAAACAACGTCCTGGAAATTAACTTAACTTTCATGAAAGCTTCTGCCAGACCTAAAAGCTGAAGACACTTGAAAGTAAATATATCATGAACAATTTGGCAGTATCAGCTTCTTCACGCTGACATTTAATATTGACTCTGAGATCAAAACCCTCCAAAAAAATCTCCATTGTCAGTGAGTCTGCTCCTGTCACAGCAGCGAGATTCAGCCCGGAATTTCTTTAATTCCCTTCTGATCAGCAGCCTTAGACAGAGTTCTCTCTCTCTGAGAACTCTCTGAGTTTCTCAGCTCTGTGTTTGTACACTCCTGACCCCAACCTGTTAGTGCCAATGGAAAATAAACAGCAGAAAACATTGGATAACCTCCACTATTTCATGTCCCACAAGGTTATCCCTACTCCCTTCAACAGTGAGCTCAAGGCACTCTAGTAAGGGATTGATTATTCTCTACCCTGTCTGTTTAAAATCTGCTTTTCCTCCAGAACTTAAGCACTTAAATATAAGGAATTATAAAGGATAGCTAATTGAAATCATCTGCCTAGTCTGTGATTAAAACCTGCTGAAGGTGTAGCTGCTCCCTTTCAGACCCAGAGTACTATAGAATCAGATTTTGAGAAAAAGGCTCTGCATTTTCCCAATTTTCTGCATTTCTCCCTTTCCAGCACCTAAAAGGGGCTCATGAGAAGGCTGGAGAGGGACTTTTCCCAAGGGAATGTAGTGACAGCACAAGGGGCAATGGCTTTAAGGGGAAGGAGGGCAGGGCTGGATGGGATATTGGGAATTAGGAATTGTTCCCTGGCAGGGTGGGCAGGCCCTGGCACAGGGTGCCAGAGCAGCTGGGGCTGCCCCAGGATCCCTGGCAGTGCCCAAGGCCAGGCTGGACACTGGGGCTTGGAGCAGCCTGGGACAGTGGAAGGTGTCCCTGCCATGGTAGGGGTGGCACTGGGTGGGCTTTGAGGTCCCTTCCAACCCAAACCACTGTGATTCTCTGAATGTACTTCACATCCACTAAAGATTCCTGCTTTTCTCCCCTGGAGAGATCTCAACGACCTTGTTAACTGCAGCGGTTTCTTGGAGAGCTCAACCATCCTCTGCAAAGCATTGCTTCCAGTCTAAAGAAACAAATGAGCATTTAAAAAATCCTTCTTCCACTGGCAGTTCCAGTCTCTGCAACAACCACATAAATAGAGCAGCATAAAAATGTCTAAGATGACCAATTGGTAATATTCTTAATTGACTATAATAGCAAAGATTTACAGTTCATTTATCTGCATGTAATTTCAAGTGACTCTTAATATTTTTCACCATTTTTTAAAAGCAGAAAACTGGATGCAAATTGAGTTCATAGATACACCAGGTAATATAGACCTAGCACAATAAAAAGGATGAGTTTGAAGAGAATATGGGTTTAGTTCTTAAATTTGTGAAGCATAACATAATGAATGCATCTCATTTCACTTTTAAAGCAACCTGAACAACACACCATCTCTTTTTGGTTTTTTTTTGCAAGCAATTACTCCCCACCCACTGGGACTGTGAGGACAAGAAGTTTGCAAGGACAATCTCAGTGTTTCTTAGGAAAGGTCCAGAGTGTGAAAGAATTACAAGGACCAGCTTCATCCTTCAGCCATTTCACCTCAGCACAGGGAGAACAAAAATCCTGTTGGCATTAAAAGCACTGAAGATCAGAGCCCCAGGACATGACCAAAATGTGAGCTATACTTTTAGTATATTTAATTATCATTGCAGGAAAATGAGGTCTTGATTTCCATCACTTAATCTTAGATCTCCCAACATATACAGAGACAAGGTCACTTGTGAAAATACTCTTCCAGGAGTCAAATCAATAGATAAGAAAATGTACTTCTGGTGGGTTTTTTTTGTTTTGTTTGATTTTTTTTGTTGTTGTTTTTTTGGTTTTTTTTTTTTTTTTTTAATATTCAACCCTTTCCCCATGCTCCACAGAAAGCTACAGAAGAAATGGCCAATTAGAACCCTGCACAATCGTGTCCTTCGCTTCTCTTTCACCTTCTAGGTCTCTGTGAAATTAATCTCATGCTAATGGCAAAAGCTGTTTTTTTCCTCCCTAACAAACAAAGGAATTAAATGATCTCCAATGCATCAGTGGTTTTCTCCAAGAATACAAATAAATGAAACAACAGTACTATGGCAACTTCTGAAGAACATGGCTGGAATTTGAATTATTCAAGCAAATCTGGTAAATCAATCCCAATAATCCATCTTCAAGTACTTTAGGAAGCTCAAAGGCCAATTAGCATTTACACCTCTTTTTGCAGGCAAACCTCAGTGGTGAAAAATGACTTGCCATGGTCTGGAACTTATAAAATAAATTAAAAATTTGCTAAATGAGGTTATTTGCCTCAAGAGTCAGCCCAGGAACTGGATGTACCCATGGTGGGATGACTGGGAGCCCTTGAACTTTTGGTTGGCTCCCTTTGGTTCTGAGTTTGCTGCTTTGTTAAAGCCAAGGGAGAACAGCATTAGGTTGCTTGATTTGATAGGTGAGATGATCCTATTTCTCTTCTCTTGTCCCAAAGACACCTCATTTGCTGTCCCCAGCATGGAAATTTGCCAGATCTCCCCGTGTTTTTCTTTTTTCTCCTACCAAGTGAGGTCTCTGGATCATAAAGTGCCTTTTCCTCCCTGCTTCCTACACATCCTGACTCACCCAGCCTTGTCTTTTCTGTCTCAGCCTTTGAGAGTTCAGATCAAGCTTTTATTTACCAAAACCTCCTCAAAACCATGTGTTAAGGTGACGGATTTAGGGTTTTTTTTTTTTCCTATTTTATAATCCAGTGCACCCTCAGGTTGTGCACACACAGCAGTGCACACTTCCTCTGGGAATTTCCAATTTCTCTGGCCCCTGCAGAAAGGGACTCTTCTGTGTCCCTAAATTTTGTAAAAAATATCCTGTTTATTTGTGCTTGATTATAAACATTTCCTTTTTAACCCATCCATTGACAAGATGTGTTGGTTTTTTTTATCACTTATTTGTATTCGGGCCCCAGCACAATTTATCATCTATATGGCAAACATATTTGTTAGTGATTTGAGATAAAATTTGCAATTAGAGGTTTGGGATAACAGTTTCTGGCTATTCTTAAAAAGTTTCTCTGTGAGAGAACAGCTGTAAATTGCAATTTTGCTGTGAGAGCTCTGCATGTACAGACCAAATAAAATGATAATAAATGGGAAAGCATCAACTGTAACTCATAAAATGTAATGAGGTATTAAAAATGCAAATATTGGAGCAGTTTATAACTTGACCTGCTACAGAATTCAGCATCAGGAGCATCACAATGGTCAAAGCCCATGGAAATGTTTCTAAAAATCTAAATTTACATATTTTTTTATAAAGTATACAGAATAAATTACAGCACAACTGACAGTGATCTCAGGTTAAATTTCTGCATTTCTAAACAAGCTCTTGCCATCTTTCCCTATTTTTCCTTCCAAAACTTCCCAACCACTCACCTAAAATCGTGTTTGGATCTGAAAACTCTCTGTTTATGGCATTTCCTCCACCCACATAAGATCAAAGTTTGGATCGAGCATTTTTAGTTCCAACGAGGGCAGGATCTGGACTCATTTCATGCCTGCACACCATTCTGCCTTCCCTAGTTTTTGCCAGATTTTGTCCCTATTTTGCTCTACCTCTCTAGGATTGATTCATCGCTCACTGATTCATCCCAAGGCTCAGGAGGTCCTTTTGAACTGCTCACAGATTTTTCTCTCTTTTAAAATGAATCTATTTACTGGGGAAGACATAAATATGTCTTCTACAAGGCCATTTAAAGTCTCAATTTTGGTCACCTTAAGGAACAGGGGAAAATGGCACTGCTACAGCAGATCAATTGTTGCATGTGCTTTGTACCCACAGAGGAGTTTGATCTGTTTTCTTCCCCTTTTACTGTGAATATCATCTTTGTGCGGCAGAAAAATTGAGAGATTTTCTGGCAAGAGTTCCAAACTGCCCTTTCCTCACCTCTGCTTAATTCAGTTTGTCCTGTCAAACACCCTGTCAGGTGAGCAGATTATTAAGCAGGAACCCAGCAGTGCTCAGGGCACGTCCTCCACGTCCTTCTCACTCCACTGAGGAGTTCATTCAGCTTTTTCTTCGGCAGCATCCCAGGCTTGCAGGGAAGGGCACGTTTGAACTCTCTGCTGAAATCAATCCCACTGCATGTGCGGACAGTCCCCATAAAAAACCACCAGAAGTCAAAGCAAAACAGCAAACAAAAAATTAAACAGGAGCAAGCCCGGTGGAGGGAGAGCCCAACCTGAATTGCCCTGTCCTTTAGGGCAGATTTATTTCATCTGTTTGCAGTGTATTAGTAGCAGTACCATGGAACTGCAGATCATGGAACTGCAGAATCTGTAGAGTTGGAAAAGGCCTCTGAGATCACCAAGTGCAGCTGCCAAACAGAGCCACCACCCTGTTCACCCCTGAGCCATGTCCTCAAGTGCCACCTCCACGTGGATTTTGGACACCTGCAGGGCTGGGCACTGCAAAGCTCCCTGGGCAGCCCCTGCCAAGGCCTGAGCACCCTTTCCATGCAGAAATTCCTGCTGCTGGCCAAGCTGAGCCTCCCCTGGCCCAGCTTGAGGCCCTTTCCCCTTGTCCTGTCCCTGTTCCCTGGCAGCACAGCCCGACCCCCCCTGGCTGTCCCCTCCTGGCAGGGAGTTGTGCAGAGCCACAAGGTCCCCCTGAGCCTCCTTTGCTCCAGGCTGAGCCCCTTGCCAGCTCCCTCAGCCCCTCCTGGGGCTCCAGCCCCTTCTCCAGCTCCGTTCCCTGCCCTGGACACGCTCCAGCCCCTCCATGTCCTTTCTGGATTGGG
The DNA here is from genome assembly GCF_901933205.1 of Camarhynchus parvulus. Taxonomy (NCBI): domain Eukaryota; kingdom Metazoa; phylum Chordata; class Aves; order Passeriformes; family Thraupidae; genus Camarhynchus; species Camarhynchus parvulus. Next base: position 4,758,753 of record NC_044576.1, read on the forward strand.
AACCCAGAACTGGACACAGCCCTGGAGGTCCCTGAGCAGGACCATGGCTGGTCCCCATTGTCCTCCTGCCTCCCTAGGCAGCAGGCAAAAATCAGGGATGCTCAATCCCTGTGTGAGGAGACTCCCACTGTCCCACTGGCACCAGGAATGGACACCTGGCTACTGCCAGCTCCAAACCCTTTGCCATTACAATGTGTCCCAGGGAAAAGAGACCTTACAACAAATGCACTTCATTCATCAACTGCTGCAATTAGGCAGTGCTCAGCAGACCTCAGGGCACTCCTTTGATGCAGCACTGGCTCTGCTGTAGGAATATTTGATGCACAAACCACGTTTCCCCTGGTAAGTGCTACTTCAGGCAGCACTAAAACAGTTAAATGCTGGCTCTCCCTCCAGTGCTCTCACTTACTGTGACTCAGGGTTTATCTCTTTAGCCAGACAGGTCATTAATTTTCCCAGGTGTTTATTATCCACATGAAATGTCCTATTCCACTGGTATCAAGTGTTTTATATCTGTGGCTTTGCCTGTGTGAAATCAGTGAGATGACCAAAGACCTTGATATTATCCTGACGTTATTACTCAATATGACATCTCTATGCCTTGCTCCCTTGAGCATAGTAAAAGTAGTTTTATAGTCAATTTTGTTGCCAAATAAATCAAGCCATAATCCCCTTGCCCCTCCAAAATCCATGATTTTTTTTTCCTGAGGTAGTGTAGGCACCAAAAGCCACACTATATGACTGCCTACTAAACTTCAGACTCCCAAAGTAGATGATGAATTGCTGCCATTTATTAGACAACTCAACTTACTATAGGTGCCAAATCACATAAAATCTTGAGATCTTGTTCTCAGACTCCAGTTTGGGAGAGCATTCTCCTTTCCAAAAGACCCTGCTTTTAATGTTAAGAGCCAAGTATGACAGTTTTATCCATTAACTAATGCCCACATTTTCAGAGGAGGGATGGGTGGCCATATGTCATAGGAAATTGGTAGTAAATCTTCCTCTTTTCCTGGAGCACTCTGGGAGATTTTTTAGATCCCTGTCCCCTCAGAAAACTAAGGAAAATGGACCAGCAATGTATGCATCAGCTACACAGTATGGATTCCTTTTGATTTTTAGGTTTTCCCCCTTTTTTTATACATAGTCCTAAATGCTTCTTCCCCTGCAAGAGGGTGTCAGACTCTGAGAGATGGAATTCTCAGTTACAGCTTCACTTCTCACTCTTCCTTCGCATTCCTGGGGCTCATCTTTGTTAGCATCTTGCTTTTGTCTCCTCTCAATGGCACCAGTGCCAAGGACAATGATGCCTTTCATGCCATCCAGGACATTCCTGTATTTTTTCTTTTCTTCTCCATTTTTTATTTGCATCTGCTAAAAAACTCCTTCTCAACCAGAGGCTCTGTCTGTGTCCATCTCTTGAGCTTCCTGACAGCTTCACTCCTCAGCAGCTTTACTTTGCATGGTCTTCATCTCTCCTGCCCTGGGGGCTGTGACATGGCTGATCTGTCACCTTGTCCCTTTTTATCCCAGACGTGATGTACACTGATTTCCATGGAAAAAAAAAAAAATCCCTTTTCCTTCTTGATGGCCAGGAAGCAAACAGACTAAAATAGGTGCAAAATAGACTAAAATATGTGCAAATTGACTAAAATAGGTGCAAAACATAAGCTCCTGAGGAAAAGGGCTGATGGTAAAGAGATAAGTAGTAAGAGGAAAGTGATAAAGGTGAAGGTAAGTAAAAGGACAAGAATTATGGAGCGATAGTAAATAAAAAGGGCAAAGGAAGAGGTTTGTGCTAGAAATGCTCTGGTTTGATGAGGAGGGCACAGAAAGTGTTGGATTCTTGGTCACTCCACAGCCCAGGGCAGTGACTCCACTCTCTTGGCACCCAGGAGCCAAGGACACCATGGGAAGCAGCCAATTTTGGCATCCAAAAGAGAAGGACTCCAAATGCAGCTGGGGATAAATGAATGGAACTGGATGGAGAACGCAACATGCAGACAATGCACCCTGCCTCAAGCAACGGGGCTCTACAAAAGGAAGCAGCCAGACTTGGAGGGGATTTTCCCCTCAGCCACAGTCCCATCTCTCCTGGAAACCATCACTGCAATGTCAGTGCCTTGAGCAGCCATTGCAACCCTCAAACAGCTTTCATATTTCCACAAAAATCCTCAAAAACCAAACAGCAGTAACCCAGCCCATGCAAGAGCAGCGTTGTGCTTGTCCTCAACTGCAGCTTCTGGAAACAGGGGAACCAAATGAAAGCAATATGCAAATGGAGCCTTATCTCTGCCCCCACAGCCCTGCAATGCACACACTCATTTGCCTTGGTACTATCCAGGAATGTCCTCCAGTGCAGCTCTGAGCTGCTGCCACACAATTAAAGCCACCTCTGTTGAATTTTATAAACTCTTTGTGCTTGATAACATCACCCCTTTAACACTCTGCTTTTATTTAACCATCTCTTAGCCCACTGACAAATCCATCTGCCACTTCCTTGCTGTCAGCTGGGAGAAGATCCAGACCCTGTTTGCAGTTATTTTACCCATCTCTTTGAGCTTTCCAAAGCTGCAGCTCCATAAGGAAACCACAGCTAATCCCAGGGTAATTCAACCCAACCAACGCAATGAAAAAAGCTAGAAATAAAAATTTCACCCTGTTCAGCCAACATTAGGAAAATCACAAATTGAATTTTCCTCTGAGAATGCTGGACAGAGAAGGGGAAGGACTAAATGAAACAGAACTGCAACATGAACCAACATGAATTGTGATAAATGAAGACCCAGAAAACAACTGAACTTGCCCACAAATCTGGTATCAATGAATTGACAGATCTGACTTCTCCACATCACCTAAAAATGAACCAGCTCTGAGGACAGAGGGGAAAACACTGAGTCTGACTGATTGTTTTTAATGCTTGCATCTCATAGCAGAGAGACTAAAAGGGATTAAATGATGGGAGAAATTACTGATGTCAAATTATTAATGACATAATGATTAATGTCACAGCTACTTAAATGCATAATAGAACAGATTTCTTCAGAGAACTTCCTTTCTGTGAAGAGCAGCTTTGTGAAACCAATCTAAATATTTTTGTCTCTGATTTATTACAGAGCTTTGCATGAATACTCCTCACAGGGGTCTTTCAAAAGGATTCTGGAGCTTCTGCATCAGCTGCTGTGAAACACAGCCTTTCATGTAGCTGGGGTTTATCCAGATGATCCAGCTCAAATGTCCTTTCTGTAATAAATCTCTGATCACTTGGGCTTCTCTCTTCCATAGCAGTGAATTGTGACAGTGAAAACTGCCTGTTCACTCACCTTTTCTTAGAAAATAAAGCACCAAACACATCTCAGCCTTGTTTTCTATGTTACATGAAAGCATTCACTCTGGAAAAGGCAGAACATCTTTGGCCTTGGCATTTTCCCACAAAGGAACAGCCAGGGAGGGCACATGGAGTGAGGACATGGATGCAGTACAGAGGAACATTTCTATTGAACCAGCTCTAAAATGCCAAGCTCATGGTCAAGAGAAATGTCCTGGGAAAAGCTAACCAGCAGTCAAGTTCATTTTCCTTTTCCTGTTTTTCCAGTATATTAATATTTTTTTTAAATAACCTTTATAAACTTCTGACATAAGGAATTAAACAAATTGCCTGCAATTCAGCAGCTCAGGCCCAACTCACTGCTGGCATTTGTGTTGTCATTAAGCAACAAAACTCAGCCACACCAAAGCTCTCCTCTTCACTAACCTCCAGAGCTGTTATTACCCAACCAAAACCAGTGTCCCCAGGAGAGGCAGCTCATTTGTCTGCCCTGCAAATCCCAGCTGCCTGTTCAGGATTTAATTGCAGACAACAGACAAGAAGGAGACAAGGTAACTCCCATGGCTGACAAAAAGGAGCTGAGGGGGTTTTTTTACAGCTGCTGCCTTCCAGTGACAGCCACCCCCCCAAAAAGTCTGTGATTAACTGAGACACGAGCAGGGGAGGGAAGGATGCACAGGGAGTTGGATAATCACATCTCTGACATCACTGCAAGGCTTGGCACACATGAAACACATGGATCTGCTGGATGCTCCAGGGCTGGAGCCCCTCTGGAGCCAGGCTGGGAGAGCAGGGGGTGCTCACCTGGAGAGGAGAAGGCTCCAGGGAGAGCTCAGAGCCCCTGCCAGGGCCTAAAGGGGCTCCAGGAGAGCTGGAGAGGGACTGGGGACAAGGGATGGAGGGACAGGACACAGGGAATGGCTTCCCAGTGCCAGAGGGCAGGGCTGGATGGGATATTGGGAATTAGGAATTATATCAGTTTCTCTGGGTCTGGATTGAAGGCACTTGAGATGGTATTTCATGTTTGGACTCAGGTGTTTAATTATTTCTTATCAGTGAAACAGCCTCACTACTGTGAGTTCAGCAGCTTTTCATTAGAAGGCACAAAATGGCCAACAATCTCTTGTTCCAAGGGCTTTTCAGACTAAACTATCCAATTAAGAACTGACACCTGGATTATTTTCCCTTTTAACCCAATAACTGATCCCACAGAGCTGCAATGGGGACTTTTCTGCCCAATTACAAAATGCCACCCAAACCCATGGAGAAGGAGGAAGAAGCAGCATGAAGAAGAAACCCAGGATGACACCCTGTGCCCTCCATCTTGCTTCCATCCACAACACACTAAAAATCCCAAAACCTCAATTTCTCACCTAGTGATACACCTACACTGCTCTCTATAATCTGTTGCACACTTTTGTGGGTTCCAGTCCATCCTGAAGTCTGGGAAACTTTCTCCATGAATGAGGGTCAGAGTCAGTGCTGCCCTGGGGGTCAGGGCACCCCAGAGCAGACACAGAAATATTCCCAGTGCTCTGGGTTTCCACAGAATTGTTCCCTGGCAGGGTGGGCAGGCCCTGGCACAGGGTGCCCAGAGCAGCTGTAGCTGCCCCTGGATCCCTGGAAATGTCCAAGGCCAGGCTGGACTTTGGGGCTTGGAGCACCTGGGACAGTGGGAGGTGTCCCTGCTCAGTTTTGGGAGTTGGATTTCACAGCCTTTTAGGGTCCCTTTCAACCCAAACCATTCCTTGATTCTTAAACCAGAACTCACAGAGTACCTGGAACAAGGTTCTCCAATCCATATATTATTGACATTAATAATAATTTACTTATTTCTTCTATTATGAAGAAATAAAACACAGAATATAACTCAAACTAATTCTTTTCTGACTGGAATACTAGATGTGAGCAAAGATGAGGATGAGATAATGAGGCAGCTTACACATCCCCACTCCCATGAGAATGCCCTGAGCAGTTAAAACAAGGATCCTTGCAGGGAGTGGGATGGAGATCACACCAAAGAGCAAAGGAGAGGTCCAGAGTGGAAAACCAGAGCAAAAGGCATGAATGGGAACAACTGTGTGAGGGAAAACTTCCCTTTAAATCCTCTTAGAGCTGTTAACATATGAAAGACAAGAGAAAATCCTGCAATTTAACTGCAGTTAAATAGAGAAGCTGGAATAAAATCTCCATTATGACTTTAGTGGCAAGTGGAGAAGATAAATGGAGAGAAAACTGTGCCTTGCTGTGGATCCCTAATTGGAGTCTCTAGTTTTCCCAAATAACTGGCACATTTGACTTCTCCCAGCAGGGGAATATGTGTCAATAATGTAATATTTTAGCCTACTAAACCTTCCAATGATCAAAAGGAACATTGCAAAGGTTTCAGTGGTGCAGCAAAGGACAAGCACAAATAGTCAGGGGCTGTAGACTGAGCTATATAACAAAGGACTGGCTCCTAGAAAGGCAAAAAAACCCAGGACATCAAGAGGGAATGGTACTGACATGACCCAAATCCTGGAGGGGAAGGGCCACATTCATGGGAATGCCTTCAGCAGAAGCAAAAGAGGTCATGTTCTGGGGTTTGAAATGCTCCAACCCACAAGCAATTCCATATTTTCCACTGGAATGGCTGCAAAAAGCACCTCAGGAAGAGCAGGAAGCTGTGCCCAGGGAGGAGACAGGAGGCACCTCCAGGGCCTCTGCGCTGGGGGACAACAAAAGCTGCTCCATCTTCTCTCCCCAAAGCTCCATCTCCCACCTCTGGAGGTGAGCAATGACCTGTGGACAGGGACAGACACTGGCACAGGGAGGGGAAAACCTTCATACTGTTCTTTAATTGCAGCATGAAAAAAATGGTTCGGGATGAACACAAAATATTTCCTGTTCTCTGTGGTATTTATAAGGGGGAAAAAAGAATCTACAATTCCCTTTAAAGCAGAATACATATGGATTTCCTGAACTCCAGGAGCTGCCTCTCTTCCCAGCAGCCCAGTCTCAGGTTTATCTTCGACTATCACTTGTGCCATCAAGTCAGAGGCGTATTCAGTGCACTTCATAAAACAAATCCAAGTGAAAATGAACACCTTTATCTTAACAGAGATGATGATCTTCTCCCTGTGGGATTAGTGAATTGCACTACTTATCATTCTCAGCATTCTAGGACCTGTCATAACAGTCCCAGAAATTTTTCCATTAACTTCCATGGAAATTGAGTTGCCTTCTTGGTTTTGGAGAGTCTGTGTTCTCTGACTAAAATTGTTTCTGAAATGAATAAAAGCCTTTTTTGTATACATGGAAAAGAGTATCCTAAATGTAATTCTCTTTTTTCTTATTTATTTTTTATTAAATCAAAATATTTTTTCACCTTTTAAATCTACCTTCAGCTCAGCTTAACAAGAGCATCAGCTTTGCTCCTACCATGCCTTAGTAATGAATTCATTCCTGCAATATCCAGATCTGATTATCAGCAAAGATAAGAGACATTGCCTCCACATTTTCCTGCTCTTTTTGAGGGTTTAGTCTGTTAAAATCCTGGACATGACACAGCATAAAAGACTGCCAAGCGCCTGTAAACAAGAACAGCAAATGCATCATCCCAAAGTGAACAGGCAGGGAATAAAGGACTGGAATGGACTCTCAGGACTCCCTGTGCTTTCCCCAGCTACCACTCACCAATCACTGCTTTAACACTTCCTCAATTTGCCAAGCTATTTATTGAAGCACAGGAATATTTGCTGTGCCTGTGCTTTCCCCAGTCCCTCTGTGAGTTGCAAATAACCTCTTGCACCTCTGGAAGTTCAGTTCTACCTCTGCTCCAGCCGCTTTCCTGCTGACTGAACAACACTGGATTCAACAATTACCTTTTGCAGCTGCCTTAAATTCCATCCATTCTCACCCCTGCATGGCAGGGACATCTCTCACTGTCCCAGGTGCTCCAAGCCCCAGAGTCCAGCCTGGCCTTGGGCATTTCCAGGGATGCAGGGGCAGCCCCAGCTGCTCTGGGCACCCTGTGCCAGGGCCTGCCCACCCTGCCAGGAAGGATTTGTTCCCAATATCTCACCTGAATGTCTCCTCTTTCAGCTTGTATCCACTGCTCCTTGCCCCATCACTCTGGTTCCTGAGGAAGAGCCCTCTCCAAGTGGTTTTATCAATAATTCCTCGTGTGAGAACATTATTTCTGAATTGCAGCAGATGCAGAATGTTCTGGGTGGACAGAAGAGTCTGTGAACTGTGTTGTGTTTGGGGCACTTCCACTCACATTGACCTCCATCCACTCCTGAACCCTGAACTTTTCCCATTGCTCTCTCTGAATGCACAGGGCTGAAATCTCTTTTTCATTTGCTTTGGAGATCAATATTTCCCAACACCCGAAAAATACCATGGATAAATTTCCTCTTCAATTTCCTGTAGGCTTTTTATGACTAGGTTTTTGGGGAGCCTGTCCTTGCAGGTGCCTGGAAACTTCCCTTCCTCTCCTCAGACTGCAAGTTAGAAACAGATTTTCATCTGTATCCTAAAGAAACTCTTGTCCCTTCCACATCCAGCTTGATTTGATCCCTTTGGCACAAATCTGAATTCACTCCTGTCCTTGGGTGCTGTGAATGCAGCCCACAGAAAAGACAGTTCTATTTTTAGATGAAAGCAAAGCAAACCAAAACAAAACCAAAAAAGACCCCGGGAGCACTTTGTTCATGGCTTCCCATCTTTCTTCTTTGCTTTTTCTGCTCCAACAGAAGCTGAGGAGTTCCAGACATGAACTACTGGAGGCTGGGATTTGGGAGAAGCAGCTTTAGAGAATTTTGTTCTAAAGAATTTGCTCTTGCCAGTGTATCCTTTTAATTCAAGAGAAGTGATTAAGTGTGGACACACTGTGTCAAGAAAATTTGCTCCATATAATGCTCTCAATGCAGCAAAACAGATAAAAGGAAGCTAATCAATAATGATTCCAAGTATAAATTCAGGAAATATAAGGCTTAAGGCAAATATTTGATATCAGAAATTTTTGGAACCCCCATGCCAAGCAGAACCAAATTTCCCAGAGAAAATGAGAGAAGAGGGGAGAAATGAACCTGGGTAGAGTTTGCTGGCCCAAAAGAAAGGCAACAATTCCCAGCCACGGCACTGAGTGCCCAGGGCTTGAATGTGCTATGGCTGGGGATGAAAAATTCTGTGAGGAAAGAGACTTGGTGAACTCAAATCAGCAGAAATCGACACCAAATTCCATGAAAAAATAGCACAGGTGACACACAGCACTTAAGCCTTAGGATGGGACACCACAATTCCTGTTTTATCAGCCACAGTGGTGCCTTGAAGGACCTCCACTAGACCAGGTTACTCGAAAACTCATCCAAACTTTGGCATCTTTATTGCATAAAAAATGAAATGCAAATGGAGTGTTTATGGACTTTCCCAATCATGGAGGAAATATCAAAAGACAGAAAGGAAACTTCTCAGTCAATTCCTGACTGCATTCACACAAAAATTAGTGTTAACCTCAGTCTCTCAAACTTGCCTATCTGAAATGTCAAATCTCAATTTCACCATTTAAATTAAAACTCAATTAGTGCAATTGTTAACCACAAACAAGTGTAACATGATTAATCATATGTGAGATGTTTGCTGATTAGGATCTGTAATAATGCATCTCCTTCATTAAATTGAAGTCTACTTTTGCTCATTTTCAAAGATTCGAAATGTTTTTTATCTCCTCTTTATGAGTAAAACAAAAGAAGGAAAACACACTGTGCCAAATGCACCTTCTCCTTCACTGAAGCAATTTTCTGATAGAAACCTGGAGTTTCTCTCCTTGGTTTCAGGCATCTAAAATGAAATTAAACCCACTTTTAATACTTAATGACTGTGCTATTGTAGCACTCATTGTCATTCTCCCATTTTAACAACATGTGTGGGAGAAACTTTCAAACACTGAGATTGTTTAACAAGAAAAATTAAGGTTTATGTTCTTCTTCAATTAATGACAGTATTGTTTCTCTTCCATCCTAGTTTTCCCACAGTTCCCCTGGCATAATGATGTGTTTAGGATATTCTAGTAAAACATTTGCTCTAAAACATTTTTTTCTCTGGGAGTTGCTTTGCAAGCAAAGGCAGACCTGGGTATGGGGCTGGCAAGAAGAGGAGGAATGCAGGGTATCAATCTTGCAGCACAGCTGGAACTGAAAGCATTTAAAAGAAAAACAAATCTTACATGGAAATTGAAAATTATGCTACAGCTAAATTACATTTTTTACCCATCTCTGCACTGGATTATGGAAGCTACCAGAAGTAATCCAACCTTTCCCTGCTGGGATGACCTCAAGTAACCAAAACCTTGGAAGCAGATCCAAGCAACCACCTTTAAAAAGAATCCAGAAGTGATCTCTTCTGGTTCCCACTAGGGTGAAAAAGGTCTTTTTACCTCCTATAGCTTTTCCTTCTATACAGTTTTCATTTCAGCCTTAAATCCACATATTTTCTCCTGATTAGCTCCAACCTGAAGTGGGCAGAGCCTTCCCAGAGGGTGGCAGTGCCCAGGAGTACAACGACCTCACTGGAAGGAATGAACCCAAAAAACTCTTGCTAGTTTCTTCCCACAAGGTTGAAATGTAATTCCTGTAGTCTTGAGATCTACAGCCCTCACCAGGTTCCTTCAATCAGTCCCACAAAGGGGTGCTCCAAACCTGGCTGTACCCTGAAGAGTTTTGGAATTGTTTCTGAAGGTTTCTGTGGAAAACTCATTGGATTCTCTAATTAGTGCTCTGCTCCTTGGGTCCTGCTGGTCTGAAAAGTCAATCACCTGTTCCCAGGGCTTCCTGGCTTTGGATTCAGTGCTCTGGGTGCTGCTGAGAGCTCTGCAGACAATAGCAGTGATCAGGTGGTGAGAAGCTGTTCCCTGTTAAGCTGTTCCTGGCATCTGGAACAACAGCTGCCTCTCCGTGTTTGCACAGCAGTTTGCATTTGGAGATTTCACTTATTTACCACTTTTTGCAGCACACCAGCTTATTCATGGAATTCTAATCACTTCCAACATGGCTCCAATTGCCTTTTATCATGCTAAATCCTCCCTTATTTCCTCCACACCACACACTTGCTGTGGATCTTTCTCCTGGCATGGGACAAAGCTCCAGTTGTGTTTTACCCCTCCAAGCACCCACTCCAGGGCTTCTCCTCTGGAACAGCTGCGCCTGCACTCTCCCACCTGAATTTTGAGTTGGGATATGATTTAAGTCTCCACTGCACAACACCCAGAGAGTTTGGACAAGCTGAAACCAGGGGCACAAAACAAGGTGGCAGTACCACTGGAGGACTCTTTGCTTTGCTGCTTTTCTCCTCCCACCAAGGCCACCCTTCAAAAATGAGAGCAAGACACACTCAGCAGGGCTAAAGCTGCCAAAATCTCTCTTCTTGTTCTTTCTATGGCTCAAGCTATTAGTAAAGGAAGATTACATAAAGAGGAGGCTGAAGTAAAGGTTGATGAGGAAAGAAGCAGAGATGGTGTCAGAGACCCCAGTAAAGCCCTGGCTGAGCCACCACCCCACAAGAAATAACCTAACAGAATCCAAAATAATGAAAAAGTCCTGTTTTCTGCTAGCTTTATCCTCCTCAAGAATGCAACATCAACCTAAGGATCACTAGCTTCTCAAAGGACTAAAAATCATCAGGTGAGAGAAATTCCACATGTCCATGTCACCTCCACCCGTCCAAGCAGTCACTTCCCAAAATGTTCACTTCCAGAACTGAACAAAATGCAAACAACTCTGTTCTGTACCTGGCAGTGAGGGCTGAGGCACACATCCCTTCTGCAGCTTTTAGAGCCTCCAGGAATGACATTTTCTTTGAATGCTGTTTTTTTTTTAAAAAAATTCCTATTACGTGAAATCTCAATCTTACCAACTCCTACCATAAATTAGAGGGTATAAAAGCAATGGCTTGTGAAATATTAACATGAAAGATATATTTTATCAAGAGCTGACTGGTTTGCTGATAAACTGACTCCTGTAATATTTGTATTATTCCCAAATAATGGAATCTCCCTGTGGTCTCTCAGCCCTGCTGACAACGAGAACCCCTTCTAAAAGCAGAACAATTAAAATAATTGAATCTTCATTTTGCCTACTCTGATTTTGTCAGAGAATCACACAAATGTATCAAAACACCTGGAATTCCCTTGTCAGCTTGGTGGATAGAATACTACCTTGAGAGCAAGCTGTGACTCTGGAAAATCCTGATTGTTCAAATAAAATGAAGAAATTCAATGAATTGAACTTTCTTTAGTATTAACTAGGGTTGTAGGTTGGATGTTCCTACATAGTGATAATGAAAGAGGCCACGAGACACCAGCAAACTCCCAAGGTCATCAGGGTGAGAATTTTTACTTCAATACTCCCCAGGTCTAATTTTTAAAATGTATTCACTGAATTAATTTAAAGCAATGCTGTCTCAATAATAGAGTGGCCATAAACAAATTGAGCTAAGTTGAAATAATAATCACCTAATTCTAAAGCTGCAGTCATTTCTGTTTGAAGCATGGCTGGAATTACACAGATCCTTTTTTTTAACAGTGACTCAGCTTTACCATCTCAAATTTCCACAATGACCTGCTGAACTTTCAAATATGGGATGCAGGGAGTGTGCTCTTAATGCCAGCTGCTCAGGGGGTCGATGCTGGGATCTGTTGCATCAGCACAGTTTGGCCACTTGAACAGAATAATGTGCAGGTGGTTTTTTTTTCAGGCAGGGTCAATTTAACACCTGATTTCAGCCCTGCTTTCAAATCATCAATATTGAGTGGATGGAAAGCTGCCAGTGCACAAAGTCCCACTTGGGTTTGTTTGGGGGAACATATTTTGTGGCTGATTTATCCTTAACAAAAATATAGATATAAACAACTAAAGCAAAGCTGGACTGGCTATCCAGGGGATTCAACTCTGTGGCAGGGGTTGGAATGGGATGGGCTCTAAGGCCCCTTCTGACCCAAAACATTCTGGGGTTCTGTGCTCACAAATGTACTTCAGGCTGCCTCTCCTGTGTCCATTCACCTCAAAGAGCTTCAAATGGATGCGCCCAGCTGCAGGAGCACCAGGCACAAATCAATCCTCAGGACTCTCTTAAAAGCCTCTCTCCATTTTGAAGCCAAGCAAATCAGAAGTTGGAATAGCTGGAATAAGCTGGAATAACTGGAATAAACGGGAATAACTGGAATAAATTGGAATAACTGGAATAAATTGGAATAAGGTTCACCTTGAGAAAATACAGGTGTTGTGCAGCTGCAATGCAGCTGATTTCTGATGCCATGAGAAAGATTAAGGCCAGGAAAGGAGTTTTCCTAGAGCAGATTATCAGTGTACAACTAAACACAGCCTTTACCAAAGCTGCTAAAGCCTGACACTAAACCAAGCCAAAGAAAAATTGCCTGGAAAGGAACAAATGGTGCAAGCAGCCCTTCTCCTCCTCCATTAGTTTTCCAGGGAAGCCTGTTCAGAGAATGAAGTGCCAGCACTCTCCTGCAGTCACTGCTGCACTGAAGGGACTGAATACAGCATCTCCACACCCTGAAAACAGGAGGAATTGCTGTTTCTTCAGAGTTTGTGCTCCATGGTTCGTTTGATTCTCAACAGAGAGTCCCTAAATTGCACCATTCCTGTTTTCAAGGAGATCACTAAATACTCTCAGGACACCTGTGATTAAATTTAGGAATAGCATAAAATATCTTAAGTGTTTGTGCTTACAAATGTTTTTTTTCTATAACAAAAAGAACAAACATGAGTTCATTGAGGTATATTCAATTCAGGTGCACTCTAAAGCTGCAAGAGTCAAAGCTGAGCTAAATGAAAAAAACAAGATTTGTGCATTCTGTGCTTAACCCTGACAGGGAGGCTCCAGGCAGCCCTGATTTCCCTCCTGCCTGCCCACTGTAAAAATGAGGCAGCCTTAGTTATACCTGATAAAGTGCTCATTCTCCCCAGCCAGAGACATTTAAAGTCACCTGAAGGCCTTGTCCAGAGATGTCCCCAATTGAAAAACACTGCAACTTGCCAGGAGCAAGGAATGAAAATGCTCCTGTTTGTAGGACACTTGTAAAACACCCTATCAAGGCTCAGATGCCCAGCAGCAGCAGGAGGGAGGGAAACCTGAATTCCCATCTCAGAGCCAGGCAGAGCTCACATCTGTGTTTCATAAGGACTTGATTTGATTCCTGACTCCTTCCCCTGCCTGGGCACACAAACAAAACAGCTCGGCACTCACACAAAGGCCCTGGAAAAGCAAAAACTGAGACCCCTGTGTGTCCTTGAGATGGTCAATGCTCCTTTAGAAGGTTTGCTATGGAGCACAAGTCAGGTTGTCCAGGAACAGCACAAGAGTTTGGTATTTTCTCCTAAGCCAGAGCTGCTCTTAAGGTATCAGAATATCAGAGCTGCCAGCCACAAAGTTCAAGAAGGGCTCAGTTCCCTGTTTTCCTTGAAGGGATTCAAAGGCATAACTCCCAGTCCTTTGTCAGGGAAGCCACCTCCAATGTGATGATGGCTACAAAGCAAAATCTGCTCAAGAAAGCAAAAGGGAATGGAAGGGGATGTAAAGGAAATACAGCAAACCTCCTCCTTCAGTTTGGCCAAGGGTGGGTTTCATGGGGCCAGGTATTTGGCCATCTGTTCTGTTTTGCTATGCATTAAAAACTCTGGAAAATACCCAAATGTTCTGTTTAATAAAAATCAGAACCTTTAAGTATTAGTTACGCAAAGGGTAACAGTCGAAGCTAAGATGGAGACTCAAAATTCCCCAACAGGCAAGAGTTTTCATTTCTTCACAAGAATTGTGATGAAGGAAATGAGACTGATTTTTCATATCCTGGCAGGGAAAGAGGCTGGATGCATGCTGAACTCCTCCCCCAGTCCTAAAGCGGATGTGACAACCTCCAAGGTGCAAACTGTTCATGTTTCAGAGATTGCAGCTTTCCAAAAGCAAAGGTGCTAATAAATGCATGTATCTCACAGAGAACCAAGCAAAAAGGGTGGCAAACAGTCAACATCTGACAAGGACCCCAAAGTTTTCAATAGCTTTTCTGCTATCACTGCATTTTAACCAGCCAGTGCCTGTTTTGAAGCAGGAAAGCAAACAAGGATCTCAAATATTCCCATTCTTTTCCCATATTCCTGACCTGAACATGGTGTCCTGCACAGAAAAGATTCCTCCCTGTCAGAAACACTGGACTGCTCTTTCCAGCAAAACCAACACAATTTTATCAAACACAGGCAGTGTTTCATTAATTATACTCCAGAAAAAAACCCCAACCTTCTGCTATTAAACCACTCAAAAAAATTGAAGCAACATCAATGTCAGCAATGAAATAATTGCTGGGTTTCAGATTGGCAGCAGATTTTCCATTTTTGCATGGGTACCCCTGAATTAATCAACTTCTTGATTTGAAGTACCTGAAGAGCCAAGCCCCACTCCCACGCCAATAAATCTGCAGTCAGGATCTCCCTTTAGTTGCCTCACGCTGTACAATATTCTTGCACAGCAACTCTTTAGTTCCCTCTTTTGTCTACAGAACAATCAATAGGAGATTCCTGGAGGGAACCACTGAAGGAAAGGGAGCCTTTTATGAGCTCTCCTTAAAGCTTCTTCCCACAGGAGGTTTCTCATGAAGGAAAGGGAAGGCAGGATTATTGCTCCCTCTCTGCAGAGGCAAAACATAACCTTAGGAGGGTTCATAGCAAAGGAAACGATGCAGAAATTGTTCCTACGGCATGTGAATACCCAAAGCTGGAAACACTCAGGGAAGTGTGGTGTCTCAGGCGCAGTAGGATGGGCAGCACCCTCTGCCCACCAGGGATGAGGAATTATTGATAAGAAGTGTGACTTTTACAGGCACAAAGTGGCTCCTGCTCTGCTGTCCTTTAGCACAAGTGCCAGTACATTTTTCTTTATTTTCCCTTCTGCTTGCACTGCCCCTCTCCTGATCCTGTGGGGATTCAGTTCTGCTACGTTTTCATTTACTGAGCTCAGGTCAAGGGCTGGAAGACAAATGTGCTTTATAAAAAAAATGCCTTGCTCTATTTGCCATTGCTGAAAGCACACAGAACACACACACAGGGAGCTTTTGGAGGGAGCACAGCTCCCTGAACATCAACATCACTGCCTGAAGGAGTGCTGCACTTCCTGCAATCCCAGGAATTTGGGAAGAGGTCGGAAAAATGATGATGTTTTCCATCCCTGGGTGACTTGTGCTTTTGACAACTCCCCTGAAAAAGGCACTGAGGCTGTCCTGAGATCCACCAGGGATGACCATGCACAGCTGCTGCTCCAGAACCACAGAGTCAACTTCTAGACCATCTAACCTGACAGCCAGCACCACCCTGTCACACAGACCATGGCCTGAGGTGCCACATGCAGATGGTTCTTGGGAAGGATGAAAGTATGACAAGAAAGTCTCACAGATATGTGTGCTTGGCAGAGAGATTTCTGAACGTAGACTCTGAAGAAGGAATAGAGATGAAAGCAATTTTGATATAGAAGAAAAGAATTGCTGAGCCAGTCTTACTGGCTAACCAAGGAGGCAAAGGGTGTGTTAGTTAGAAGGGGTTTTTATGGCTCTAAGCAAAGGATAAACCCACCCCAAACAAGGAGATGTTTTTACCAAGCAGGAAGAGAGCACAGGCAAACAAGTCTGCTGATATTGCAAGTAGAAAAATGTCTCAGAATTTTCCACTGCAAGAAAACCAAAAAACAACTTCTAGCTTAAACTGTAATGTACTGACTTTTAGCGATTGGAGAATAGTAACATGAATATGGTAGCTATAGTAGTTATGATAGGCTATGGGTAAAAGTTAAGGTATGGATTGGTTCTTATATATTAAGATGCTCAGCAAAGTTTATAATGCACTGTAACCAAAAGAAAATATATAATGCATTGTAACCAAAAGTATATAATGCACTGTAACAAAAGGAAAAGTCTATAATGCATTTGTAACCAAAAGAAAAATATATAATGCATTGTAACCAAAACCAAAGGGTCTCCAGGCCTGCCTGCACCTGGACCTGACAGCTGTAGGCACAGGCTCTGTCACCCCTGACCCTGGGCTGCTGTAACATCCTGGATCCAATAAACTGCATTTTGGAGAGCCCCTGGAGTCCCACATCCCTCATTCTGGCTCTTTCTAATGGTGACTCCACCACCTTCCAATGCCTGACCAGCCTTCCTGTGAGGAAAACACACCTGAGACCTGCAGGAAAAGATAAAAGCTGAAACCAGCTCAGTTTGATGTCCCTGGGTCACCCTGGGGCCAAACAAGAGCACTCTGAGCCCCAGGGACAGAAGGACCAGGCTGCTGCTGCCACCAGTTCAGGCCACCACCAACCCTCCCAAATCTGTCTCCCTGTCCATCTGTGTCCATGAGCCAAATGTGTGTACGAAATGGGAATTTTGGAGCTTCAACCAGCTCCAAAAGCAGCAGTGTGGGGCCAGGAGGAGGGATGGGACCCTACGAGGATGGAGAGGGACTATTAACAGTGACAGGACAGGGGAGGATGGTCTCAAACTGATAGGGAGTGGGGTTACATTGGATATTAAGATGAAATTGTTCCCTGTGAGGGCCTGGCACAGGCCTTGCCCAGAAAAGCTGTGGTTGCCCAATGGTGTCAAAACAAACACACAAACCACAGACCCCTCTAAAACTGAAGCAGAGCCCCTCCAAATCACAGAATAGAAACCTTAAGGTTGGAAAAGTTCTCTAAGACCATCGAGTGCAACACTCAAATCACAAGGACCATCTCTAAGATGTTTGGAGGAGCTGTTAGATACATGCAAAAAGTATAAAGTGAAGTTATTTTTACGCAAGAATTACTAAGGACACCCGAATTCAATTTTGTTGTCACGGTGTCTTGGTGAACACCCAATAATTCCCTTACAAGTGACATTTTTTGTGAAAACTCCTACCCGTATTTTCTTCAGAGTGCTTTACTCTGCCAGTCCAATAGCAACCTCTTGGTCAATGGGAACAGAACTTTTGTTCAAAATTTAGAATCCCAGACTGGTTTGGGCTGGAAGGGACCTCAAAGCCCATCCAGAGCCACCCCTGCCATGGGCAGGGACACCTCCCACTGTGCCAGGCTGCTCCAAGCCCCAAAGTCCAGCCTGGCCTTGGGCACTGCCAGGGATCCAGGGGCAGCCCCAGCTGCTCTGGGCACCCTGTGCCAGGGCCTGCCCACCCTGCCAGGGAACAATTCCTAATTCCCAATATCCCATCCAGCCCTGCCCTCTGGCAGTTTAAAACCATTGTCCCTTATGCTGTCACTGTGTGCCCATAAAAGAGTCCCTGTCCCTCCAGGCTCCCTTCAGGCACTGGAAGGGTCTCTGTGGTCTCCCCAGGCTTTCTCCTCTCCATGTGAATATCCCCAGCTCTCCTTGTCTTTGTAGGACAGTGCTCCATCTTTGCGGCTGGACCTACCTGTGGCTTTTGTATTAAAAAGGATATTTTAATATAATATTTTTTTTCTTTTATGATAACTGTGCCTAAAAACCACAGCAGGACACCACAAAAAACTCCAAATCCTCATGGACATTAAAGATTTGTGTGGCCAACAAGGTGAGAAGAGGTAAAACAACCCCACAGGTGTTGTGTTGTCAGTGATAACTGAGGGAGCACGACCTCCCCCAGGTGAGCTCCTCCCTGGAGCCATCCACAGCCATGGATACAACACCAAGGGAGTCATCAGACTCTGTACATTCATTAAATATCAGTGACAGGACTTTGGGGAAGGATGCATCCCACATGGAGAGATGTGCAGAGAGAAATTAATACATGGATTGTTTTTTTTTCTTGACATTATCTGCAATCCTGTCTTTCAAAACTCTTCACGGATGTCAAACCAGGAGATGCTTCAAACATCCTTGAGTGCATTTTGGAAAGTAATGAGGCTGATTTCTTCTGTGAGCAGCGTACTGGAAGACATCCCCGCATGTGCAGCTCCAGCATGGCCAGCAGCCCACAACATCCTCCAGATCCTCCCCTGTAGCCATGATATTTTCTGAAAAATCCTTTCCTTAGGATTTTTTCTCCTGACAAGCTGAGAGGCCTCAGGAACAAAATGTAAACATTGATTATCTGCTGCTGTGGAATGCAACAGGTGGATCTGTGATTGGTCTCATGTGGTTGTTTCTAATTAATGGCCAATCACAGTCCAGCTGGCTCGGACTCCCTGGTCAGTCACAAGCTTTTGTTGTTCATTCCTTCTTTTGCTATTCTTAGCCAGCCTTCTGATGAAATCCTTTCTTCTATTCTTTTAGTATAGTTTTAATATAATATATGATAAAATTATAAATCAGCCTTCTGAAACATGGAGTCAGATCCTCGTCTCTTCCCTCATCCTAAGACCCCTGTGAACACCATCACACTCCCCTCTAGGTGGGAATGATTTCCTGGGCTTTAAATAAAAATTGGTGTGGGCTCTCCAGCTCCTCAGTAAACAGCCTGAACTGTAAATATTCCTGTTTGTTCAGCCTGGAGAGGAGAAGCTTTGGGGTGACCAAACAATGGCCTCCCAGTGCCTGAAGGGGCCAACAAGAAACATGGAGAAGGAACCTGGAGTGACAAGGACAAGGGAGAATGGCTTCCCACTGCCAGAGGGCATATTGGGAATAAATCCTTCCCTGGCAGGGTGGGCAGGCCCAGGCACAGGGTGCCCAGAGCAGCTGGGGCTGCCCCTGGATCCCTGGCAGTGCCCAAGGCCAGGTTGGATGGGGCTTGGAGACTCTGGAATGGTGGAAGGTGTCCCTGTCCATGGCATTGCATGGGTTTTGAGGTCCTTCCAACCCAAACCATTCTGGGATTCTGGAAACCCCTTTGTATTTTGCTATCTCCTCACAATTCCCGTTTTTCTGCACATAGGCACAGAAAGGTTTTATGGGGATGAAAAAAATAGAAACCAAATCTCACAAATATTCAAGCAAAAAGAAAAAACCCAAAAAAACCAAAAACCAACCAAACAACAACAACAAAAAGTTAAAAAAGAAGACCCTTATCAGCTGGGAATACCAGGTTGCTATCATAGCAAAAGAAGAAAAAAGAACAAAAAGAAGAAAAAAATCACCACAAAGTATTTGTTCTTATTGGCTTCAAATACAGGAGAGCGAAGGGAGCTCTAGAAATGTTGGAGCTGCATGGAATGATCTGAGATTCCAGTGAGGAAAAGAGCAGCTTAGCCAGGGGTCAGGCACAGCTCCTGGGAGCCAAGATGTTCCCAGGAACACCAAGAGGTGATGCCCTGAGGGGATCTCCCCAGGGAATAGAGGAGCCAGAGCTCCTTACTTGAGTCACAGAGGAGTTTTGATAGGGAATCAAGTGCTGTGGAGGGTTAAAAAAGATCCTTCCTGTTGGTTTGCTATAAATTTTAATCTTTTCCTTCACTCTCCCCCAAAGCATTTATTATTGACAGCAACGGCCAAAAATTAGACAAGAATGAGCTTTTGTGAGTGACTCCTTGGGGGAAGAATGGAATGATTTGTGTTGTGAAAACTCAGTTTTGAGCAGCCACAGAGCTCACCCTGAGCCCACAGACATTTCACAGGGCTGGGGAGAGCAAACAGAGGCTGCTCCTCACACAGGGAACCTGTTGCAGATGTGCCTCCCTCCTTCAGACAAGAACAAAGGAGGGAAGCAATTTGAAGGGACAAGTGCAAAAACATCACTGAATTGCATGTGACACTTTTCAAGGCTCAGTCAAATCTCTTTTCACTTTGGTATAAAAAAACCCAGAGAAATTCTCATAATGTCAAAATGAAAAACTCACTGTTATCATGTTTTTGATCATCAGTGACATTCAAAAATGCTGTTTGAGAGCCCATCAAAAGTTTCTTTCTCCTCCATTCTTTCAAGAGTGTGTTTTAACATGTGGTGGGAACAATCTGAATCTGAAAATTGAATCTGTTTTAGCAAACATTGTGAAATAGCAAGTCCAAACACACTTTGGGGATAATTTCAAGTGTCCATAAAGAGTTTATGAAGGCAATCTTATTTATCTCCCCCCTCAGGCAACTGTAATTTATCAAAACCACTTGAAACAAGGTCTGGTAAAGGTGTAACTCAACAAATCCTCATTTTTCATCTTGCAACTAACCCCATATTAATATTCCTCCCTCCTCCTCATTTTCTGAGGAAGTAAAAAAACCCCTATACTTAGAGAAATAATTTCTGAAAGCAAATTAGAATCTGCTTCTTACTTAATGGAATTACAGACAAAAGTTAGAGAAACTTAACCACATCATGTGTCTCACAAATGCAGTTCCAGGGGAACTGCAGTCCCTGACAGTGCATCCTTAAGAGCAGAGAGCTTCAGGAGTCTCTGTGTCTTCCCAGAAAAGCAGAGGATATATGGGGCTGTTGAGAGTTTAATGAAAAGACTGTTAAGGAGCAAAGGAGGTTGAAAGCAGGGTGTAAATCTTGGCTCCCAGAGCATGAATCTCAGCTCTTCCAAAAGAAGCTGCCCCTTCTCTCAGTGCCTTAAGGGCACTTTCCTGGCTGTAAATACACTGCAGGTTTAGGGCTGTCCCTGGGGGTGTGTCCAAGTGAGGGTTCCAGCAATAAAAGGCTTCACTGACCCCTGAGCAGTTGTAAAGGAGCAATGGCATTGCTTTGCACCTGCAGGGCCTTGCATGGTACAGGAGGATTCACCCCAAATCCTCTCCCCTCACTCCACCCCAGGGCCCAACATGAGGGAAGGTGTTTTGCACCATCACCAACGTCTATGATCCCAACACGTCAGAATTCAGGACATCCCTCTGGCTGTCCTGGATTGCCAGGACCCCTGCCAGGGGGCTCAGAGAGCCCAAGACACCTGTGACTTTGATTATGACCCATGGAGCAAGTTACCAACCTTATATGAGGATCTGCAAGCCAAGAAAGTCTAAGTAGAATAATAATTAGTTTGTCATGGGGTGGAAAAATAGATTTTTTGGGGGTTTTTAGAATGGGGTTCAGGAGGCAAGATGGAGGAATCTGGGCATGTCCAGCCTTTCTCCTTCTTCCTCTTGGCCTCCATCTTCTGCTGTGATGCTGGCACTTTTGGATTGGTTTAGAGTAGAAGCTCACTGTCTGATAGGTATTGGGAAGTTATGGTAAATAATGTACGGGTAGTTTTTAGTATAAAAAGATAACACCAGAGTGCCTCTGTCTGACCTGCTGAACAGACCTCAGCAGGCCAGAGAAAGGATTTTATAGATGAGAAACAATAAACAACCTTGAGAATGAGAACTGAAGAGCACTGACTCCTTCTTCGACTGCCAGGCTGGGAAAAGAGACTTTCTAACACATCTTGGGGTCACTGTGACCAGCAGAAGTCCTGAGACCAAAACTGCTAAACTTGTACAGAGCTTCCCTAAACCCCTCCACTTGCCAATGAAAAGCTCTTTTTTTTTTTTTTTTTTAATTTTTTAAAATTGTTTCTTCTTCTTAAGCTTTTATAGCACCCTTTTCCTGACCAGGGCAGTCTGCATCCAGAATGTTCCAGCTTCCAATAAAAAGGTGAAACCAAACACATACAAGTTGGAAGCTGGAATGTCACTGTCATATTTTCTGGAAAAACCCCTTCCACAGGATTTCTTCTCCTGGGAAGCTGAGAAGCCTCAGAGAAAAATGAAAACACGAATTATCTGATCTGCTTGTCATGTGTTTTTCTGCTTTGGAATGTGGTTGGAGATTGTTTACCAACTGGTCATTGTTTGATTGGTTTAATGGGAATTGTTTTAACTTAATGACCAATCATGGTCAGGCTGTGATGGACTCTGAGGAGAGAGTCACAAGTTTTTCATTAGTATCTTGTTAAACCTTCTGTCTGTATCCTTTCTCTATTCTTTAGTATAGTTTTAGTATAGAGTTCTTTAATATAATACCATAAAATATAATATCATAACTGTCATAGAATAATAAATTAGCCTTCTGAGAACATGGAGTCAGATTCATCATTTCCTTCCTGCCACGGGGGACCCCGAAAATACCACACTGGAACACTTTAAATGTTCATTTTAAATTTTAAAATGTTCATTTTAACATTTTAAATGAACCAAGCAAGCTACAACACAGGAGAGAAACCCCTCTCTCTTCACACACTCTGTAGTGATCCAAGCACTTTTTGGAAAACAAGGCATGAAGGAAAAAAAAATCAACCATAAAAAAAAGATGTCACCACTTTGCTTGATGGAGCCATAAGGATTGTCAGGAAGCACCTGGAGATTCCCAAGGAATCCACTGATCCATCCCCATGTTCTGCTCCTCCAGGAGCTGATCAAAGCTCCCAAGAGGCCAAACAAAAGACTGGGAGCCCCATTCCCAGCCTGATGTTGTCCATGTAATTCCTGGAGAGCACTCAGAGCTCGTCAGGACCAGAGCTCTGTCCCTTGGAGCAGACTGTCCTGCAAGGCTGCATGAACATCATTAAACAAATAATTAAACCCAAGCACTTTTAGGCAGCGCTGCTTTGCAGATCTGGGGCCAGGACAATAAGAATTAAGCAGCAAAACCTTTTCATTTTTAACCTTGGCATCTTGTGTTTGCTCCCGTCCCCATTTGAAGTCAATTTTACAATTCCCATTGACTTCAGCAAGAATGGAATTAGATCCTGACATATTTGCATGTCAAATCTCTTTTCTTGCCGTTACAGTGCTCTCATCCATGACATCTGCAATTTAATGGTACATTTTCCATGAAGAAAGCAATGCTACATTTCTTTGAAAAGCAGCAGCAATGAAGAACACAGCCAAAACAGGGGAGATAAATACCAAAAAAAAAAAATTCCCCCAAACTGGCACTCACAAGTCTCAAACTTTACAAGGTTTTCCCTAATTGGGAGAAAATTGTCCACTCAGGGGTCTCCCTCAAAAATTTTAAATAAATAAAAGATTCCAAAAATGTGTTTTGCTCAACTATTACCATTCAAAGAAAAAAAAAAGCCATTTGAAAAACAGGGCTAATTAATTAAACACCAAAACTTTCACTAATAAAAATCAAATCTTTGAATGGCTATCTTTTTACACCCCTGAACAAGTGCAGCTGATTTGTCAGTGGATTTCTCCCTCCACTTTTGCAGTCACTGCCTTGAATCGTGGAGTTCAAACCACAGAATGTCTCTTGGAGCATTTCTGCTCTTCCTATGAATCATTTGCAAGACTAAAAATAAAACATGAGAAATTTCTGGACCACACATAGACTGTTAATTATTTTCCATTTGAAGTGCAGGCTATTTTTGGCACAGAATTTTTATGTTGGCTGGACAGAACAATTTATCTTCTAAAATACCTCAATGTCAAAAGCCAATTAGTCAGGTGACAGCACGAATGTTCAGGTTCTTTGCTAACCATGATTAACTTTGGAGGGTCTGCAGTAATGTAGTGTTATTCACCAAATTAATTTTCACCTTGGTACCTGCAGGCTGTGTTTTGAACCACTTCACAGTAATAAGCAAATGTTGCTGTGCTGTTTAGGAGATTTTACACAGGAAATGCCAAATTTCTCTCGTTATTAGTGCTGAGACCCAGAAAACTTTCCCAGCTGAATTTCCAGTAAATCAAGCAATACATGATGGAGACAGGCTGTTTCCGAGGGGATGGAGGGACAGCATACAGGGAATGGCTTCCCAGTGCCAGAGGGCAGGGCTGGATGGGATATTGGGAATTAGGAATTGTTCCCTGGCAGGGTGGGCAGGCCCTGGCACAGGGTGCCCAGAGCAGCTGGGGCTGCCCCTGCATCCCTGGCAGTGCCCAAGGCCAGGCTGGACTTTGGGGCTTGGAGCAGCCTGGGACAGTGGGAGGTGTCCCTGGATGAGCTTTAAGGTCCTTTCCAACCCAAACCTTTCTGGGATTCTGATTATTCCCTGATCATTACATATGCATAATCTGCTGTCTGAACTATGTTGCCTTTATCCTGGAATTTGGGAAGTTTATTACTTTGATTAACCCTTCCTTTGATTCCAATCCATTCATGCTGCTGTGCTTTCCCTGTAATTCTGATATTAGGATGTCTTCTCTGGAAATAAATCCTAATTACTCACCCAGATAGAGCCAGGCTCTGTCTGCCACCCCTCTGTTTTGCATGGCACTTTCAAAAATGGACAGAGAAATTATTTTCAGTCAGAGGGCCTGACTCCCATTTCTACCACAGAAAATGTTGCCTTGAATTTTTGGTTCCAAAGCCAAATTTGGTGGCACGGAGCAGGTGGGAAGTTGTTTGTCCAGCTGGCAAAGGAAGGAGCAGGTGGCACACAAGGGATCCTGTCCTCTGTCCCAGAGCTGGGAGGTGGGACCACACCTGGACAAAACCTCACAGGTCTTTTCCCCACATTTGGATACCCACAACCAAGTTGTTGAATAGGAATTCAGGATTGTGGAACTGGTGAGAACAAAGTGATGTGGTGCAAGAAGAGAAAAGGGTGAATTAGTGTGGAGAAATCAGTGCTCCTGCAAAAGTTTCACTCCCTGTCCCTGCCAAAGTGAAAGGATGAGCTAACAACAAAATTCAAGGAGGAGGAAATGGTGGAAGAATCACTGCCTTGAAAACTGAGAAGCAAACAAAATTCCATGAAGATTTTCAGTTTCCTGATACTTGGCATCACCTCCCAGCATTTTCACTATATTTTAAATGGCCAAATAGGGAACGTGGATCCAGAGCTGACCTTTCTAACCACAGAGAAAGTGTGTTAATTATTTAGAAGAAAGATAAGAACCACCAGAGCGTGTGATTTGTTTTGTTAATTATGGCTTTGAACTACTTTGTGCCACCCCAGCTAATTGGCACATTTCCTTAGCCAAGTAAATAGATCTCCAGAAGGCTCATAAATCAAACTGTGTTTGTAAGCAACATCTTCATAGTAGATATTTTCTATTTTTGGACAGAAAAATCAAGCTGTTGAAATACCCAAACTACAACTGCACTCATCCAGGTCTGGGTCAGACTGTGCTCAGATCAAAAATGCCATCACTAACACAACATTCCTCAATAATTTCACTCTGGAACCAAAAATTCAAGGCAACATTTTCTAAGGTAGAAATGGGAGTCAAGCCCTCAAATGATTTCTCTGTCAGAAATCCATTTCTGAAAATTCCCTTACAGGATTTAGGCAGTCACTGACAACTGCCAAGGCCAGAAAATATCCTAGACCAGAACTATGAGAGTTTCCTCAACTCCAACACTTCAGCTTGGAGGTTTTCCCTAAAAGTTGCAAACCAGCTCAGCATTCAGGGGGTTAAAAGTGAAGTGCCCAAGGCCAGGATTAAAACCATTGCTGGATTCCATAGGAATTCACCCAGTTTTTTGTTGGTTGTTTTTGGTTTTTTGTGTTGTTGGGTTTTTTTTTGTTTGGTTGGTTTTGGGGGTTTTTTTTTTTTTTTTTTTTTTTGGTCTATTCAAGGCCAGTTTTGATTTGCAGAAACCTCAAACATCTGGAACACCTGGTGAATTTTCTTCAGTTTTTTAGCTTCCAAAAATATAATCTCAAGGCAAACAAAAACCCCACAAACCTTTTCCCTCAGAATTTGAATGAAAAGCACTTGCCACAATGAAAGGCTCAATATCTGCATGGTGAGGAGCTTTAAACTGACTTTCTTTGGTTTCTGGATTCACTGAATTCTGCTATTAATATTCCAACTAGCATTCCTTTCTGGAAGCAGACATTTAAAACCCTGATGCAGGGAAGCAGTTCACAGTCCTTGATCCTGAGAGATGAAGCCATGCTTGGGTTAAAATGCATTAAATTTTGGGACCCAAAGCTGAGCACTACAGGTCGAGGGCTCTTGGAGAGCAGACTCTGGCTTCAAGTTCTGTCTACACAGACAAATATAGGGGAAAAATAATAAATCTCCACTCCACTTAATAGATGAATAGTGCCAGAAGGTTTTACCTTGATCCTTTAATGCTCTATTATGTAATAAGTTTGTCAATAATTCCTGGCATCAATCTCAGGGATTTCCTTGAAGCTTCACCTGTGCAGGGGTACCACAGGTGTATAATAAATAAATATATATATATAGATACATATATATGTATGAAATGTCCTAAAGAAACTTGTCCCTGCCCCTCATATCAGTCATTAGGCTACTGCAGAAGATATATATGCACACTATAATATGATTTCATAAATTCCTGCCAGTGATTCAAGTCCAGTCCTTTTGTTTGCAATTATGCCACAATTCCTTCTAATTAAAATGGAAAAAAAAAAAAAAAAAAAAGAAAAAACCCAAAAGGTGAGGAAGCAGCAGATGCAGCAGAACTCCAGCTGTCAGGCCACCAGAGGACACTGTCACGTCATTTCCAAATAGGAGAAAACCAATTTTTGCTTTAATGCCAGAAATTCAAATTTAGATGGACAGAGCAACTCCTCACAGAATCACAGAGTGGTTTTGGCTGGAAGGGAGCATCTTTAAAGTTCATCTTCTTTCATCCTGCCATGGGCAGGGACACCTTCCACTGTCCCAGGCTGCTCCAAGCCCCAAAGTCCAGCCTGGCCTTGGGCACTGCCAGGGATGCAGGGGCAGCCCCAGCTGCTCTGGGCACCCTGTGCCAGGGCCTGCCCACCCTGCCAGGGAACAATTCCTAATTCCCCATATCCCATCCAGCCCTGCCCTCTGGCACTGGGAGCCATTCCCTGTGTCCTGTCCCTCCATCCTTTGGAAACAGCCTGTCTCCATGTTTCTTGTAGCTCCTCCAGGTTCTGGAAGGCCACAATTTGGTCACCCCAAAGCTTCTCCTCTCCAGGCTGAGCAATCCCAGCTGTGCCAGCCTTTCCTCCCAGCAGAGCTGCTCCATCCCTCTGATTACCTCTTCATGTCTGAGTTCCATGCACAGCCACTAAAAGTGAGAAACCTCTGCCCATTTTAACAGAACCTCTGAGAATTATCTGAGGCTCTACACCACACATCCCAAAATAACCCCAAATAACATCAAATGAGCATCCTGAGGATAACAACAGCAAACCCACCCTGCCTACAAAGCCAGTGCTGCTGAGCAGGCACTGCCCTGTCCAAAGCCTCTCCCACAGCAGTTACAGAGGAACCAGCCCTGCCCAGACTCTTCCCAAACCAAGCAGCACCTCCTGCCCCGAGCCATCTCCCTGAACCCAGTGGAGCTCCTGGAGAACACAACAGTGGTGAGTTCAATCCCAGGGAGCAACACCTGACTGATCCTGGGCACTGAGCGCCCACAAAGCCCTGCCCACACCTGATCCATTATTGACCTTAAGCAGGCCACAGAAAACAAATGCAAAGAAGTTATCACATGTTCAGGGAGTGCTGCTGTCAGATGCTGGAAGATGAAGATGTACTTAAACATTTTACAGCCACCAAAAAAAACAAAGTAAGAAATCTGCTTGCGCTGGTTTGATCTGTTGATGCTGGCAGGCCCATAAAATATGCAGAACCAGACTTACTAGCTCTTATTTTCTATACATTTACATCAATTTATACCTGGCCTACATAATAAAAATGAGACCTGCACAAGCACAAGTGCTGTAATGTAAAATCACCTTGTGTAAAGCAGGAGGGGAATTCCACATTATGGAATGTAGGATATGTTCTAGAGAGTCTGTCCTGAGAGAAGCAGCTGAGGGAGCTGGCAAGGGGCTGAGCCTGGAGCAAAGGAGGCTCAGGGGGACCTTGTGGCTCTGCACAACTCCCTGCCAGGAGGGGACAGCCAGGGGGGGTCGGGCTGTGCTGCCAGGGAACAGGGACAGGACAAGGGGAAAGGGCCTCAAGCTGGGCCAGGGGAGGCTCAGCTTGGCCAGCAGCAGGAATTTCTGCATGCAAAGGGTGCTCAGGCCTTGGCAGGGGCTGCCCAGGCAGCTTTGCAGTGCCCAGCCCTGCAGGTGTCCCAGGAAGGGCTGGAGGTGGCACTCAGTGCTCTGGGCTGGGGACAAGGTGGGCCCTGGGCACAGCTGGGACTCCATGGGCTGGCAGGGATTTTCCAGCCTCAATAATTCCAGGGTTCTGTGTTTGCTTCCACATTTACAACACACAGCCAAACCAACATTAGATAAAAGGACATAAGCATGGAGTAACACATGGAATTATGAGTTCTTCTGCTCCAACCAATTCACAAATTAACACTTGCTGCTCTTTCTGAGCGTGCTAAAATACACAAACAGCTGTCCCTAAACACTTCAGCTGTGCCTTGAGGGTTGTGCAGTGGCACTGTGCTGGAACAGGTCAGCACCCATGGTAGCAGTGAGGTGGCAAACCCCTCTGACAGATACAGGCATGCTTTCTAAAGCAGTAATTTGATGTAATTCCACCAGTTTTTGAAAGTGTAGGCTTTGCTGTTGCTCTGCAGCTCTGGGGAGCAGCATTTTTTTACAATAAGTGGAGTGCACACCTTAAGTGATCCGGGTTATAGGAACTCATCAAAGGAATATTCCAAGCATTATTTTACTCATCAAATCCAATCATTATTTTACTCATCAATTCCAAGCACTATTTTACATATCATCTTGGGTGGCTCAAGATTCCCAATTTCCCTTGTTAAGCTTAAGAGAGCTCTTCAATTGTTGAGTTCACAGGAAATTGTTCTTAGGTCAGCTACAAACCCAGGCTGTGGCTGAGCATTCTGAATTAGAGAAATTTAACAAAAAATAAGCATCAATTCTGTGTGCTCTGTACAATGTGAACATCTGAGCTTGAAATAAAGACCAAATCATCTCTCCTAAGCTAAAACCACTCTCCCTGGCTTAACTCACAGCTGTCAGTGCACTGTGCCCATTTCAGTTGTGACTGTCATCCCAAGAAGGGATCAGTTTCCTTTCCTTTCCTTTCCTTTCCTTTCCTTTCCTTTCCTTTCCTTTCCTTTCCTTTCCTTTCCTTTCCTTTCCTTTCCTTTCCTTTCCTTTCCTTTCCTTTCCCTTCCCTTCCCAAAAGCAAAATTATGTATATTCACTCCAAAATCTGGACTAGAGAAGGAAGGTTTGGAACAACTGGAAAGCAAAGATAAAAGTATGTTATTAGCTATAATAAGAAACAAAACAGGAAAATCATTCCTCATAAGATGTGCAAGGAACTTTCCTGGTTTTATGGCATTAGGAGGTCATTGCCTGCTCTAGAATAGCAAGCAGAGATCACACAGGCCCTGGCTCTTAAATATTTTTAAATTCTGAAGACCAGCAAGGAAAAACCTTTGATGGATTTCTGCCCTGTGCAGGCAGTAAATACAAAAACTGGATCTCCTGCTGTGCTGCCCTGGTGGTAAGAAACATTTTCACTTCTGACAGCCCTCTGACACCTCATGCAGCTGTCAGAGGGCTTCTTCCACACATCACATGCCCAAGCAAGCTTGTCTCTGAGAGCACACTGAACCACCCCAAACCTCTGCCAAACATCACCAAAAATGCCTTTTCCCAGCACCATTTTCCTGTGCATTGCACTGAAAGGGGTTGATGTAAAGACTGATCACCCTGGTTTGCAATTATTCAGGGCTGCACTTGACCAGATCAGTCAGCATCAGAGCCATGCAATGTTTGTAAAGCTCCACAAAAAACTGATTTGAAAATCATTGAAATCAATGGTTTTGATAAAATGTGAGGAACAGCAGCTCAGAATCAGGCTGATATCAACAATTCTCATCTTACCTGGGTGTAAAGTCCTTAAATGTGTGTGCCAAGGGTGGGCTCAGTTGTGGTATCACTGCTCAGACCTGGGACAGGGCTACAAAGAACATTCTGGAACTGCCAAACTGCCTCAATGCCAGCTGAGCATGCCTAATGCCAGGGAAAAGAAGGGAAAAACAATCCCAGATCCCTCCAGAAGGGAAAAACAATCCCAGATCCCTCCAGGTGTCTGCAAAGTGCATTCACAAATGTTCACCAAGAGGTGACAGGACTCACCTCAAGCACACATGCAAGGGCTAAAAACCAGAATTTCACCCCTGTGTTGTCCATTTCCCTGGTGATTTCAGATGTTAATGCCTTTTTTCACATGCTTAAAACACCTTATATTGCACTGAACACATTTAAAAGCAGGCTGGGGTACAGAATCCCACGGAGAGATCAAACAGTGCCCTCACAGAACTTGCCTTTAATGGATTTAATGCATTATACAGGCTAAAAACGCCCTGCTTATGAGCAGCATGATGTTACATCCAGGCTGTTCCCCCCAAAAAACATGGAACAGTTTGGATTTAGAGTGTTTTGTAGCAAAAAACATCCAGCCAGAAATGCCAACCCCAGATCAATCTCAACGAATATTTTTTTTTTCAATCTCATGACTACAAATTGAAAGCATTTCCAACTCCTGGACATCCAAAGAGAGCTTTGGGGGTGTTTTTATGTAGCTTTTTAAAAATCTCCATCAGGGAAGGACATAAAGTTGCTCTGCACAAAGTACTGTGATGTAAAAGGAGGTCAAGCTCCAGCAGCAACATGATTTTTATTGGTTTCAGTGCACAGATAGTCCTGAGAGGGCCACAAAAATCCTTAAAATGTAAACACAGGCAGGCTTTTTGTTGTAAAAGACACTCTATTGAAAGTCTTCCTCAGAATACCCAGGATGTGAGGATTTTATATGTGATATACAATAAATCAGCACCAAAATAGGAATTTTTCACAGAATAATTTGTATTTTTGGAGTACAATAATAAAATTCATTCTGTTTCTATAATGGCTGGGATGGCCAAGACATTCCCTTTGATTCCATCAATTTTTGAGCACAACATATCAAAAAAAAATAACCTATAGAAAGTGTAAAATCTGTCACTTCAAGCCAGATGCTGTGCCAGAGACAGGCTGGGCTTCTTTTCTGGCTGTCTAAGGCAGAAAACAGAAAACTGTAGGTGCTATCACCCATCCCAAAGCCTGACTTCTTCACATGTTCATTCACTAAACCTGACAGAATACACTTGTCAGCTTCGTTTCACCAGATCCTACCTGACAATTCCCACATGGAACTGGGGAACTGCATCCTGAAGGGGATGTAAAATCACAAAAAAAAAAAAAAAAAGATGAAGAACTTGTCAAGTCAAATCATGAAATCATGCAGGCCCAGAGCTCAGGAAGGAATAAGGGTGCATTGATTAAATCTGCTTTAGCTTCCATGATAACTGAGGCAGTCACTGAGCCACTGCCCCTGTCAGTGGAGGGAAAATCTGCTTCCATGCTTTTGGAATACCTGGAAACATTAGGGAATGCAGAAAGCCAAAAAAAACCCTTACCCTTCAAACCCTGCTCCCTCCATTTAGTTACAGCAACAGGAAAATAAACGCCTGTTAAAATCATGAAAGAAGAAATCTATATTTTCAATTGAGGGACATCCTCCTGCAATATCCTGGACTGCTCCTAATGTAAGCTTAGAAAAAGAGTGAGGAACATTAACAATTCCTAAGAACTCTGTCAGATTAAAACAATATACAGTTTCAATAGATATTACTTCCATTCCTTAGGAATTATTGGCTGGATAGCTCCAGCTCCTCTTTAAACAGCTGATGCTGAAGAGACTGAGGATTTCATTGGTGCAAAACCAGATTTTTACCTTCAATAATACAAATATTCCCACTAATGTCAGTGTTTTATAACATTTAGGTTCCACACTGCTTATATGGATGCTTAAGATTGTAGTTCAGGGTGCAGCAAGGTGGGGAAGGGAATCTCTTGATTTCCTCTTACACTGATTTAGAGGAATCATCAAATGTGTGAGAGAAAAAGGCCTAAGCAGGGACTGTTCCTCTGAGTCACCAGCAAGAAAACAAATATCACTGAGATAAAAATTCCTCTTTTTTTTAAGCCTGGCAAGAAGTCCTGGCTATGCACCAGCTGTTCATGAAAATCAAGAGACTGAATATTTTCTGCTACAGGCAGGAGAAATTAACAGTGGAGAGCAGGAAAAGAAGTGAAGCTTCTCATGAGCAGGAAAACAACAGGTGGAAGAAAAGCAGGAGGGGTGGAAATGGATTTTGGACAAGGGTGGGAGTGCCAGGACACAGGGAATGGGTTCCCAGTGCCAGAGGGCAGGGCTGGATGGGATATTGGGAATTAGGAATTGTTCCCTGGCAGGGTGGGCAGGCCCTGGCACAGGGTGCCCAGAGCAGCTGGGGCTGCCCCTGGATCCCTGGCAGTGCCCAAGGCCAGGCTGGACTTTGGGGCTTGGAGCAGTGGAAGGTGTCCCTGCCCATGGATTCGGATGGGATTTAAGGTCCCTTCCAACCCAAACCATTCTGGGATTCTGTGATTTGCTGAAAATGATGTCTGAGATCTGCTCCCCAGTCCTGAGCAGCTTCACTTTCTCAGCACAGAGTTCCAAACCTGTGGGGTGCCTACAAAAGGCTTTTCCAAAGGGAAGCAGAGCTGGAGGAAGCTCCCAGCCAGGATGTCCTTTCACCTCCCCTCTAGAGCAGCTCCAAGATGAGACCCAGCCCCTGCTGAGTTTGTGCCTCCAGGGGATGTGTGTGCCTGACTCAGCAAGATCCCATGCACAGCAAAAAGAAAGAGATATTTCAAAGGAAAATGTGGTGGTTTGTTTTTTTTTTTTTATTTATTTTTCCTAGGGCTGGCTAAAGGATACAGGATCAAAGTGTTTCTTTATAAACAGTAGGAAAAGCTCTGCTGAAATCTTCCCATCTCCAGTTAAATGCAGAAGATATTTCCCCAAAATGGTCTTGAAAATTTTTGCTTCAACTCACCAGCTATGGTTTATTGCCAGGTCCAATGTTTCACATCTTTGGAGCATTATCCAATCTATTTTAAACATGCAGGCCAATCCTGAAATGAAAACTGGGACTTCACATATCTGTAATTTTCATTTAATAGATGCTAATACTAAATGTTCCCAAATTTCCTTTGGTTAATATGAAGATAAAAAAGTATTTGATTACTTAATCAAATCTAGCTTTTAAAACTAAAACCAAAATTTGACATGATCTTTTTAAAAACACTTTTGGCCTATTCATTTCTTTTATCAGTTAATAGCAATTCCCAGCTCTGTGAACCAAGATCAGCTTATTCATCTGGAAATCAAGAAATTGGATCAAATATAATTTCATTTTTTAAAATAGAAGCAGAAGAGGAACAGGAGGAAAAATATCTCCTGGTGTAATTTTTCACAATTATGTCAGGAGATGTTTCTTTGCAGTTGGAATATTTCCATGAGTATGGGGGTAGGTGGTTATACATGGAAGGAAAAGTAAGAGGACACAGCCCTCTGTAATGAGACTTACAAGATAAAGATTTAAGAAATTAATTTGGTTTTTTTCTGAAATAAGAGAAAAATTAGATATTTGCAGCATTTCTAAGGTCTGCTTTATCTACAAACTTCTGTGGATTCAGTACCATATCCACTTGAGAGAATACACAGATTTATTTTTTTTTATTTCAGTTGTTTGGAAGCTCCTCAGGGCCCTGTGTTCATTTTTATTAATTCAGGCTGAACCTAAAGATCCCCAGTGAGACCAAGGGCTGAGCCAGCCTGGGCTGTGGCTCTGGGGCAAAATTCATCTCAACACAGGCAAGTGGGAAAACTGCTTTGGAATGAGCGTGGATCATAAAGGTCTGTGAAAAGATGATGATGGGGATAATATATTGGAATTATCTCCCTGGTTTATGAGGCAAGGACTTTGGGAGGCTTGGAAGAGCAATACAATAACCAGGGAAGCAGCAGGGAAGCAGCTCAATATAGGAATTATCTATAGCTGACATATGAAGTGTGTTTCTTCTTTGGCTGTTTGTGAATTATCAGGAGTTTTTCAGGCTATACAAAATTCTATATTGTGCTTTCAAATGGAATTAGGATGGCTTTATATTCCTTTTCCTTCTCTTTCAACTGCTGCAGTGTTCTTCATATGTCGCAGGATTTATCTTCCCAGGATTTATCTTCCCAATGAATATTTTTTCTCTCACTGAAATGAAATCTTCATTTTGTGGTGGAGATCTCCACTCCCTTGGCAGGGCTCTTCTATTTCAGAAGTACTTGAATATTTCTTACCCATTTGGGGTTTTTTCCCCTTCAAGAAGACTGTGAGGACCAGGAATTTCCCCCTGCCTTTACTCCAAGCAATCCCACTGTGCATTTCCTTGCAGGAAACCAAGCTCTAGCTGAGTGGTGGCTTGTGCTTTTAGCCAGTTGTTGCTTTTTAGAGATTTTTCCTGAAGCATGTTCCTCTGATGAGTGAAGATCTAATTTTGAATTTCACTCTAGATTCATCCAGGGAAATAATTTTCCATGTGTTTCCCACGATAAGCAGATGGTGAAATGATAAATTAGAATTTTTTTATCATTATAACTGTTGTTGCTCTGTTCTCATTTGTTTTGTCCACACTCAGTGAAGAGCTCACAGCTATAAAAGCCCTTCAGATATTGAACTCTTTAATTTAGGAAAAGTCTTATGCCTGGGGCTCTTTGATTGTTGGATATGGGATTTAAACCACATCTTCATTAGCAGCAAAGCAATTGGGTAAGTTGTGAATGACAAAGGAATATTGTCCCAGTCCTGCCAAACCCCACAGACTTGGGGCCACAGCATGTAGGATCACTGTTTTCAATCCCATACAGAAGATTCTGGATTTTCCACCATCCCATCTCTGATTAACTTGGGATGGTCAGAATACATCACAACCCTGGTTCATCTGTTCAAGCAATTGGCTCAACTTTTGGAGTAAAAAAAGCCCCAATTTTGCCACCCTGAAACATGTGGCCATCCAGCCTTCAACGAGCCTTGTCTAAAGGATCAACAATGGCACCTGCAAAAGGGGGCTTTTGTTTGGAAAATTCAGTATTTATTGGCTGTTGGACCTTGTACTAATTGCCATGATTTTGTACTGCTAAACAATTTTGATTATTTAAAATATTAGGTTGAATATTCATTTTAAAATACTCTACAGAAGATTTTTAAACCAGTCAGGAAAGACAAAGAAGCTTTACTGTGTTCTTTCATCTATTTGGTAAAAAGTCCAGACGTATTTAATGCAGGATATATTGTGAAATCAGTGGAAATTGTCTGGGGCTTGGAAAATCAATCTAAGAACAGATGTCCCTGTGACTCTGGCACCCAGGGATGGTTTCAGACCCTGCACGTCAGCCTTTGAAGATCAAAAGGCTCTTAATTGCATGTAATATTTCAGGTGTCTGCACAAAACACAAAAAGCAAAGTTAATAACATTTGGAGATTGATGCTGGGCTAAGAGAGCTTTGTTTTATCTGATGGGAGCTCAAAAGACTTTGGGTGCCAACAAGATTGTTAAAGAATTAATTTGACATTTTGAAAACAGTGATATTAAAGGCAGATATGTATTAGGATGCTGCTGTAAGAAACTGAGCTTCAAAGGAGTTACAAAGGACAAGAAAACGATTAGCAAATGTTATTAAAATATCACAGATCTTATGTGGCTGCAGGTGTTTGTATTCCAGTTATTTTTAATAAAGAAAATGACTAAAAGTCTGTAACATGGATTGCTCGCTTTCAGGGCCAGAGATTGGCATAGTATGAGAAAACAACTAAAATCCAATTTATTTTCTTCTCTAAAGCAGCAAACATCGACTACATGAACATTTTGATAACTCCTTATATTCTGAATTACCTGAAAGCAGCAGTTTCTAGGGACTGGGGTTTAATAATTGTGAGATATCACTCCAAGGGTGTTAACAGACTTAACAGCACTGCATGGGCTGTATGCTTATTTTCATGACAAAATTATTGGTGATGTCTTCCCAAGAGCTGACAGTTGCCAATATGTTTCCTTTTACTTCAGGATCGTGCCTTCATTTCTAATAAAAAAGGAGGAAGACGCTGATAAGTGCTGAACTTCCTCCCAGGGGGACTGAATTTGTAGCTTGGAGAGGTTTCTTACTGTCAAACTCCAGCTGCCTTTGACGATGGGCACACGGAGAGGAGTTTGCAGGACTGCAGAGGGGAAAAAATTGTATCTGGTTACTTCCTGTTGTGCTGCATCATTCAGAAAAAATGCTGGTAGGCAACAATGCTGGAAAAGCATTTCTTGGAGTTTGTAGGCTGCTGATTTGTACAAAAGGAGGGCTGGGCTCTTACTTTTTTTGTGCTTTTTGTCTTGAAGCAGAGAATCCCTTTCCCTGATTTCTCCTTGCATGACTCCAACTGGAATGACTCAAACACGTGCTTCAAAAGCCCCCTGTTGTGTTGAGGTGATTTTATGACAATACTTTATTCCCCAGTCTTCTGCTTTATGGGCAGAAGTGGCTGCTGGAGCTTTGAGGTGGGTCTGGAGTAGGGGTGGGATCCTTGGGGCTCCTCCTTGGATCTCCTGTGCGAGTTTTGTTCAAGGCTGCACTCCTGGCGTGCTCAGCATGGTGCAGATCAGCAGGTACTTTGCTGCTTAGCCAGCTTGTTTTTTTTATTAGCTTAAGCAAGAAGTTTCTTTTTTTTTCCCTTTTCCAGGTCTGGAGAGATGCAGCAGCAATCCTTCAGTGGCTTTTGGTTTTTCATTAAGTGCTTGGCATGGTTTTGGTCCGAGGTCAGACAATTGCTGGGAGACTGTCACCATGATATTTTCTGAAAAATCCCTTCACCAGGATTTCTTCTCCTGGGCAAGATGAGAAGCTTCAGCTTCTCCATGTTTTGCTGCTCTGGAATGTGTTCTGGAGATTGTTTATCCAAACATGTGAATTGTTTTTAATTAATGGCCAATCACAGCCAGCTGTGTCAGACTCTGAGGAGTCAGTCACGAGCTTTGATTATCATTCTTGTTAAACCTTCTGATGTATCCTTCTCTTTCCTTTAGTATAGTTTTAGTATAGCATTTCCTTTAATATAATATAATATCATAAAATAATAGATCAGCCTTCTGAGAACATGGAGTCAAATTCTCATCTCTCACCTCATCCTGGGGACCTCACAACACCACAGGAACCACTCTGCCCGGCCCCAGACCTCAGGAAAAGCTGAACCAGCAAGAGAAAGGGCACCAAAATCCACCAGCTTCAACCTATTCCTTATTGTATATTGATGTGATTATCTATTATCCCCAAGGAAAAAAGGGAGTCAACTACACTTTGTACCAGAACAAAGTGCTCTATGCCCAAGTACCCACAGAAGTCACCTGCACATGGAATAAGGCAACAGCATTTGAAATGCTGCAGGTAATGACCACAAAATGCACAGAGGAAATCCAGTTCCACATCAGAGGGACAAAGCATTAGGATGAAATAGCTATTAAATATTTCAGCAGGAATATTATCATAGAATCCCAGACTGGTTTGGGTTGGAAAGGACCTTAAAGCCCATCCAGTGCCACCCCCTGCCATGGCAGGGACACCTTCCACTATCTCAGGGTGATCCAAGCCCTGTCCAGCCTGGCCTTGGGCACTGCCAGGGATCCAGGGGCAGCCCCAGCTTCTCTGGCAATAGCAATGGAAAACCTGTATTTTTTCCTTGCTAATTGAAATGAAGAATACTAAGGGTCCTATCCTGTGTTTGCAATAATTTTTAAATTCCATTGTTTGGAAACACCTTGAACAAAATAGTTCTTGAAGTATATTAGGATGACACTTATGGAAATACAATACAACATTTTAAAATAACAGAGAATTATACTTCTAATTTACTCTTGAGTTCTTTGAATGTGTCTTCTTCAAATTTTACCAGGTATTTGTTGATCAGATTTCAGGAATAGGCATTTGAGCACAGTGAGGGGTGGGAGGGTGAAAGACTCTGCTCACAATTGTGACCAGCACCAAGGGAATAAAAAGCCCTTTCCACACAAACAAGATATGTTGAGAACAAAGCGTTGCCAGGAGAAACCAAAGACAGAAGAGCTGTACAAGTAAAAGCCTCCAGGTCTGCCTCCTTCATGCACCTTTGAAAAAGGAGAGTTAACAGTTCATAAGAACAATAATAAAAACCTGGCCAGCAGCCCAGGGC
This sequence comes from Camarhynchus parvulus, assembly GCF_901933205.1. Lineage (NCBI taxonomy): Eukaryota > Metazoa > Chordata > Aves > Passeriformes > Thraupidae > Camarhynchus > Camarhynchus parvulus. The sequence goes on from NC_044576.1 coordinate 4,796,922, forward strand.
TTCAGAGCTGCTGCAGCTTGTGAGAGGTACCTCATGCTATGGGAAACCACAGCAGGAATGGGAGATAAGGAGAAGCCAAGAAAACAGAAAACAGGCACTGGGAAACAGCTGAGAAATACCTGCAGCACACGATGAAAATCGTGCATGTAGGAACATCACACCTTAACCCACTCCAAGAGCTTTTTCTCAGGTGCTTGACAGGAAACAGCACCCAGGAAAGGGCTGCTGACAGCACAGCAGCTCTAAGAGAATAATGTTGTCAACCCACTGCCTGTCTGGGGCTTATATTTTGAAGACTTAACAGAGTTTACACATTTACAGAACAGCAAAATACCGTGCCAAGACATCATAATTTCCAATGAACGATATCATCATTCCCTGATGCTTGCAGAAAAGAGGATTCTACACCAGAATGCATTAGAGAGGAATGTAATATGGAACTGTTGTGTCCTGCCCTGGCTCAGCCCAGGCCCTGCAGCTCCAGGCTGGGCAGAGGGGCTGGAAAGGGCCCCTGGGGAAAGGCCCTGGGGCTGTGCCAGGGCTGGGCAGGAGCCCAGGAGTGCCCAAGGGGCACAGGGCCAATGGGCCCTGGGTGTGCCAGCCATGGGGCAGGGCCTGTCCCCTGGGCTGGCCCTGCTGAGGGACCCCCGGGGCTGTGTCCAGCTCTGGCCCTCCAGGCCAGAGAGCCCTGGAGGGGCTGGAGCGTGTCCAGGGCAGGGAACAGAGCTGGGGAAGGGGCTGGAGCCCCAGGAGGGGCTGAGGGAGCTGGCAAGGGGCTCAGCCTGGAGCAAAGGAGGCTCAGGGGGACCTTGTGGCTCTGCACAACTCCCTGCCAGGAGGGGACAGCCAGGGGGGGTCGGGCTGTGCTGCCAGGGAACAGGGACAGGACAAGGGGAAAGGGCCTCAGGCTGGGCCAGGGGAGGCTCAGCTTGGCCAGCAGCAGGAATTTCTGCATGCAAAGGGTGCTCAGGCCTTGGCAGGGGCTGCCCAGGGAGCTTTGCAGTGCCCATCCCTGTAGATGTTTAAAAGCCATGTGCATGTGGCACCTGGGGACATGGGTGGCCTTGGCAATGCTGGACTTGGATGATCTTAGAGATCTTTTGTCATCTAAATGATTCTAAGACACATGAAGACAAAGTAGAACACAATTACTGAATTCCACAGAAAACAGCTGAAATAGCTGCGCACAAACACAGGAAATTATTGAGACTTCCTCAAAAAGAGCAAAATCAAGAGTCGCCTGCTTTAAGAGAATCAAAAAGTTTGTTAAGCAAATGATCATAAAATGATAAGGAAGAAACTGGGTGTAAGGCAACAGCATGGCACAGGAAGAGCTCCAGCAGGAGAGTTCAGATAAATAAGTTCAGGTGAGAAGTAAGTGATATCCCTTCTATTTTAAGTGGATAGGGCTGGAATTCTGTGCCAGAGCACACACATGCTCCAGCACTAAATGCGTTTCCTGAGGAAACCATCACAACCTTCCCAAGAGGCACAGGAGGTCTACCTTCCAGCACTGTGAGGAAAAAAATCCTGCAGGAGTTTCCCAAGACTGGCATCAGGACAGCATTAAACTCTGGTAGCCAGGCTAGTGCTGGATAATCCATAATTTGCATAATTTGTTCTGTCCCTCTGCCCATGGCATCGGCTGTGGCCCTGGGAAGCTGCCCACTCCTTAGATAATGACCACAGTCAAGATTCAGCTTCCTTTTGTTGCCTTTTTTTTTCCATTTGTTTTGATTACAGTTCAACCCCTGCTATATAATACACAACCCTATATATTCCTACATAATCCTATACAATCCTCCCTGAATTCGATTCCCTGAAGTCCCATTAAAATAGGGCCGTGCTCTTGGGACAAATATAGCAGCACCAAACTGATTCCCTCTGAGAACATCTGCAACTTGGCTAACTTCTGCAGGAGCCCAATGCACGAGGTTTATTCTGCAGCTGGGAGCAGTCCTGAGTGCTGATCCCATCTGCTGATGGAAGAGGAAAGAATTCTACAGCTGTGTGGGGTCAGCCAGGGCTGGGAGACAGCTCCTGACAGCTGAGGAACCCTGTAGTGGGACTCATCCCCAACTACTGCATGCCCTCTGCAAGCTGGGACTCTTCTCAACCCTTGGGGACCAGAGTTTCTAGATCCAGTTCAGGAAATGATGCAGCCTGGGGCTAAAAGGAGAACAGACTTGCCCTAAACACAATATCTAGTGGAGACAGAATGGCAGACAAAACTGTAGTTCCAGACATAAGACATTCGAGATAGAGATTGCTTTGTATGATTTGGGGTTTTTTTGGGGAGGAGGTTATTGAATAATTTCCAAATCAGTTGGCTATAAATAACAAAATAATTGAAAGCATGGGCATTTATGAAAAATCTCATCTTCAGTGCTATATCTCATCATGCTGCTTTGATTTCTTCCATGGTCTGCACTGCCTGAAACTGGCTAAGTAAGGAAACCCATTATGATGAACAATCTATCTTCTCCATCTAATCAAGACTTCCTAAGACAAGGCAAACAAATCTAGCAGCATATTTAACTCTCTTTTAAACAAAAATGCTTTCAGAGATCACTCAATCTGCTTTCCTGGGTTTTGCAGTGATTAAGGATCGATTCATGTGACTTCTCATTGTTTGCACATCATAGTCAGTTGTGAATAAACAGTGGCCTCACAGGCCTGACCTCTGGAAACAGCTGCTTTGGACTTTAATAAGTACACAGCAATCCTTGGTGAGGGTCTCCAGCCCATCTTTATGTCATGTGAATGTTCATTATCCCCCAATTTGAAATTACCACCGAGCTCTATGAAAGTTCACCTCTCAGGATTAACATTCACCTGTGATTTGTCAAGTGCTTCCTACAACCTCATTTTTATTGACTCTGCAGGAGAACTTGATTAGGAAGAGAGAGTCCCTCAGGCTGAGAGGCAGGAGGTGTGAAATGCTGCCCTGTCCATTCCAATTGCAATGTGGGCACCACACACTCCACTGAGCTCAGTGAAAGGGAGGAGGGTCCAGCCTGTCACAGCAGCCCCAGGGAGCAGCGAGCAGACAGAGGTTACAACAGCATCTATTTGACCTGCAGTCTCAAATTGCTACCCCTGAAATAATAAAGCAACAAAAGACTTTAAAAGTATTTATAGCTCTCATGTATCCTCTGTCTCGGAGCAGCTGGGCACATTTTTGGGGATAGCAATGAGAAAAGAGTATTGGAAAAACTGCTAAAAACAGGAAGCCAGGTGATAAATCACTCCCTGCTATGCAATTGTGGGAAATGAAAAAAAGAGAGGTGCTACTCTAGCTGGGAGCTTATTGATTTTGTCAATTAGAATTCTCCAAGCTCCCAACAGATCAGCTTTTTCATACCAGCTTCCTTTAAATAAGTGATAGCCATTATCACTTCAGTAATGTAATGTAGTGATAACCTCACTGAGGGGCAGGAGAGTGGAGGGATTTATTTTAAAGAGCTACAGACACACCCCAGCTCTCTGGGGGTACTTCCCTCCATTTTGGCAACCCAACATTCCAGCAAATACCATAGAAACACGTTATTCAAGACAACTGTAGGAAATCACAGTTGTTGTTCTTCCCTGCCAGCACTGTGTTATCAAGGCCCCAGGAAGCAGATTTAATGAACCTTTAAATGATCCATATTAACAGTGTGGCCACTGTTGCAAAAAAAAAACAAAAAAACAACAACCTTCCCCAAGCCAGCAAAGCTACTGACACCTCTATAAAGTTTTACAAGCACCATGTTGTGTGTTCAGAAATAAAGCCCTCGACTTGTTAGAGATCATTAATCATGGAACCACAGAATGGTTTGGATTGGAAAAGCCCTCCAGGATCAGCAAATCCATCCCCTCAGCACTGCCACTCCTGTCCCCTAGAGCCACCTCTCCATGTCCTTGAGAAACCTCCAGGGATGGGGATCACACTACAAAGCTCTGCACAAACACAAATTGACAGAAATTCACCCAATTCCTGAGTTCACCCAATTCTTTGCACCACAGAACATGGACAACACCACCACAGAACAGCCCCATATTTTATGTGGGATGATCTGTCCAAATGAAGATTTCTTTTTCCTCTTTGAAGGTCACCTGTTCCTACACAATGGCAAGAGGTAAATATACAGAAGGATGGAGCTTGTTTGGGGTGGGATCAGCACACAGGAAGTTTCCTGATGGGTGGGGAGCAATTCCAACTTGAACTGAGTGGATATAGACCAATATATCCCTAAGGATGAGCAGTCTGTGTAGCAATGGATAAAAACCATGACAAGGGAAGGCAAATCAGAAGATATTTGAGTTGAGAAACAAGTAAATGGTATTTTTGGCCCTGTCTGAAAGGGGTTGGAAATCCTTCCCACTCAGCAGTAACTTATGAAAAAAGAATAAAAAAAAAAAAACAACAAGAAAGCAAGCATAAGGGTAGATGCCCATGCTGGTGCTCTTAACTTCAAAAACTACTGATTATGCATTTCATAGATTTTTCTTTTCTAGATCCCACTGAGTTTCACAGAATATAAACAGACCAAGATACAGCTACATTCAAGTCAGGTGTTGCCAATAATTTTCAGTAATATTTTTATGAGGTGAACATAAGGTTTAGCATCTGCAATCTGTCTGAGCTGCTGGGATGGTTTAAAGGTACCAAGCTATGAGATTAATCAAATTTTGGGAAGAGCAAAGAAACAAAACTGCATATTAAGCTGAAAAAAAACTCCACACTGATGTGTATTTTAGAAAATATATGCTGCAGTCAGCATGCCCAGTAACCTGCCATTATTTACACCCAGTCAGCTGTAAATCTTTGGGGAGTGTGACCCAGGAATGCCATCTACCAATAATCCTGAGACATCAACAAAGCCTGTGAGTAAATTGTAGCACACATCAAAGTAAGCCAGTCTGACAATGAGAATCTGGGAGTTTAATCTGGTGTGCTTCCACCTGGAATTGTTATTTATTTAGGGTGGAAAACTCCAAGATCACTGAGTCCGGCTGTTACCCAGCACTGCCAAGGCCATGACCAAACCACGTCCCCAAGTGTCACATAAACTTCCCTCAGAAACAGAACCCATGCAAAACATGATGACAAGAAATGATAAGGCTGTGACACAACCCTCAAAAGACCAAAAATACTCAGCTAAGTTCATAAAACAGCTGATCTTTGTAAGTCATCAAAGCCCCATGGGAAGGATATGAATTTATATTCTCTGAAAATGTGGCCCCTGGAGCCTAAAACACAGTGTGCAAAGGAAGAGAACAGAGATCTGGCTGGAGAACCAAGTCCATTTTACCACTGACATTCCTATTCTGTCCACAGGCAAAAACTTTTCTGTTATTGCAACTACAGCTCTTTCAATAACACACCAGAATTCTTCTGACATGAGAGCAAGCAGGTGGAGACAGCCCTGCCTGAAGTGGGAGATTCAAACTCAGGGTGCTTGCACATGTGAAACCCTTCTAACCACACATTCCCAGTAAATCTTCACAGCAGGAAGGGATTCACTGCTGTCCTGCACCAGAGGAGCACAGCTCTGCTGTGAAATCTGCTGTGATCTCATTTTGATGTCTGTCACTTGTCTACAAAACCACACCAATTCAAGCCCCCATTCTAAGAAGATTTCCTGCAAAAATCCACTGCTGCCATGTGTCGATGGCACACCCACTGAAGCCTTTGAACAGGGTTAGCTGTTCCTAACCCCTCAGCTGGGGAATGGAAGTGCAGAATCCATCCAGCAGTTTCCCAGATCCTACACACAACATCCAAACTCAGCAGCACTGAAAACATCATAAACATCATTTTTATGGATCCAGCAGTGGTCCCACCACATGTCTGCTGCTGGTATTTGACTCAAAACACTTCCAAGCGTTCCACTGATTTCCAAAGACTTCTTGACAGACACCTCTGATTCCAGTGGTGCCTCCTGAGGCAGCCAAGCGGCCTCTGAGGAGAGGACAAGGATGGCTGGAATGGGGACCTATTTGAGTCCTAGAATGGTTTAAAGTCCTAAATGGTTTCCCAGATCCTGCACACAATCTCCAAACTCAGCAGCACTGAAAACATCATTTTTATGGATCCAGCAGTGGTCCCACTGCATGTCTGCAGCTGGTATTTGACAACTCAAAACACTTCCAAGCGTTCCACTGATTTCCAAAGACTTCTTGACAGACACCTCTGATTCCAGTGATGCCTCCTGTGGCCTCTGAGGAGAAGACAAGGATGGCTGGAATGGGGACCTGTTTGAGTCCTAGAATGGTTTAAAGGTACCAAGCTATCATATTAACCAAATTTTGGGAAGAGCAAAAAAACAAAACTGCATATTAAGCTGAAAAAAAAACCCCACACTGATGTGTATTTTAGAAAATATATGCTGCAGTCAGCATGCCCAGTAACCTGCCATTATTTACACCCAGTCAGCTGTAAATCTTTGGGGAGTGTGACCCAGGAATGCCATCTACCAATAATCCTGAAACATCAACAAATCCTGTGAGTAAACTGTAAAGACCCTCCAGTCCAACAAGTCCTATATGTGAATTTGTAAAGACCCTCCAGTCCAACCCTCCTGCCATCTTCCACTAGACCAGACCTTGCTCCCAGAGAGGTCTGGAATGGGAACGTTTAAATCCATTCTCAGGAAATGATGCACTAGTTTTCAAGCAAAGCCACAGCTGATGTTTCTGCTGTCATAGGAAAACCAGGGGTTTTTTTTTGCCTTTTTAGTAGAATAATAAATTCCTTCAAACTTGGAGACATGGGAAGGAAGAGATGTGGGAGCTGAGAGAACAGGAAAACAGCATTAACTACACAGAACCTGACAGGTAGAGGAGAAAACGTTATGCTTTCCAAAATGAAAAGAATGAAGAGATGATTGAGATTTGCCATCAGGCCCTGAATGTTCCCCTCCCTTCTGGACCTGTGAAAATAAATCCCAGGATCTCGGTTCAAAGTCACCTGTGCTGGATAAAGCTCCTCACCTGCCCTCATGATCAACCACAGGGTCAGAGATCTGCTGGTCCTTTTAACTCCCTTTTCCTTGTACTTCTCACTGTGGAGCTGCCCTCAAACCCAGACACTGATCTGTGCAGCCAAGGTCTTCCCTAAAGGATCAAATTCCAACTTAAATAAGAGAGGGAAAAGCTTTGTCTCAGATCAGAAAATGCAGAGTGAAAAAAAAAATGAAGAAAAAATGATGGGCATTGGTTCAGCAGTTTGGCTGGGGTTTTTGTAGGAATTTTGGAAACTTCTGTAGGGAAACAGAAATGGGTCTCCCTGGAGTTCCTGCATGCAGGAGGTGCTCTTGCACTGTGACACTACAGCCAAGGCTGCTCCTGATTATCTGAAAAGGAAAAGATTTCCCAAGGCATGAAACTGCAGGAGCCAAAACAATTCATGGGTGCTTAAGCCCAACACTGATTGCTTCCTTCAAGGAATGTTTTGTTTCAGGTTTTTCCCTTCGATCTAATGCCTGCATTTGTCATTTAAACAAACACTCCTAATTTACTCTTGATTTCATAATGCAAATTACTTTTTCTATTACTCCATCTATTCTGTTATTTAGCTTCTGCTTTAGTTACCAGTTTGGTTTGCATATAGATCTCCCCCTAAGCAACCCCTACATCAATGGCTAAGTTTATTTTTCCATTCATTGTCTCCCACTGTTTGTGTGATTCAGACTCTGACCACAGAAAATCAGGTGAGAATCCTTTCAGTGGAAAATTCCTGTGAGAAAATTGCTTTTGTTTCACCCAAAAAAACTCCTGGCTTCCAAAAGTTTGCAGGTCAGGGACTTCTTGGGTGAGAGTTTATTCTGATTTTAAACCATTTTTCTTCTATAATCACATGCAATTTCCCCTTTTATTTTTCTGCCTAATTGCAGTTATTTTCATCACATATTCTGATTTTATGTCCCCTGTCCCCCTTCCTTTCATATTCCCTTGGTCTCATCCTGTTAACTCCAGGTGCTCAAATTTCCTGTGATAGATCACAACAAGATTATAAATTTGAAGAAAAAAATCCTTAGGTACTTCAAAATAGATTGGGATTTTTGATTGTGATAAACTCTACTTTACCACACACCTGAAAGTTCAGCAGGTAACCAAGAACTCATTATCAAAAAGTCTTTTGGACACAATTACAGCTAAAATCTTTCATTTAACACACTCATCAATCTGTTACACACAGTTATTTTTGCATGTTTGTACTTGAGTGTGTGATTTAGTAAAATACAGGCCTTGATTACAGAATTGAGGATGAGAGATTTTTTTTCCAGAACTTTTGCCCAGTAAATTATAGCTCATGGTCAAAAGTTCTCTCTCTTCAAGACTGAAAACTTCACACATCTGAGGTGATGAGGCAATCAGAGACAAAAATTGAGTGGCATGAAGACATAGAAACCCAGGGGTAAATAAAGAGCATTATTGGATTTAAAACGTGACAGATTATAAATCCTGAAAAATGCTTCTATTTCAAATGAATAAATAAATGCCACAAGTTGATTACATGACACAGGGACACACCAACTGTCACACCAAATAACATCAGATAAAGAGAGGCCACCAAAATCACAAGCCCCAGAAAATCTTGTCATTTTTATACATTTCTGGCTCAAACCATTTTGAGTCATTTTCCAGCTTTATCAGAAAAGACTGCTCATATTGTACTTTCATTTCCTTGAAACATCAGAGGCTTCTGTAATCATTGTATTTCCTCCAAACCAGAGCTCTTTAATAACCAAAATACCCTAAAATAGCTCCAATTTTGTGAGGAGCTAAGTGGTGTCTATACCCCATGGAATTTGTTAAATGCCAGGAGATGATAAAGGAAAATGTGCACAGATTTTATAAAATAAATATTCCAGAAATAAATTACATTGTTAAAAAATTTTAAAAGGAGAAGGAGCAGCAAATGGATTCAGAATAATGGAATTATTTAGGTTGAAAAAGGACTCCAGTGGAGTCCTTGTCACCAGCCTAGAGCACTGAGTGCCCTGTCCACACCTTTCTTGGACACCTCCAGGGATGGGCACTCCACTTGTCTAATTGACAGATTAACCTGATAATTTTATGTTACAAAGTTGGTCTCTTATATTTCAATATCTACACTGAAACAAAACAGCCTTAGTGACAGGAGCTCCATTTTCCACCTGACCACAGAGTTTCAGCCTCAAGGAGGCAAAGAGTTTCTCTCTTTAAAAATCAACACACACACAGTCCTTGATTTGTTAACCAAGACAATTTGGGAAAACTCATACAAAAAAGGAACATATTCCATTCCTTGACCATTTTTTCCCTACCAGATCACAACCTAGAGGGTTTTTAGGAAAACTGTGCAGCAGGAGAAAGGAGTTCCCTGCCTTTAGTGCCCTGATTCTGCCCCAAACTGCCACACCTGAGCTACAGATGTGTCCATCTCCATCTCACCTCCGGGAAACCTGCAGGAAATAGTTGACACTCAGACATATATCTGCTTCTCTCTGGCAGCCATCTGTGGTTTTTTCAGGTGTTCTCCTGCACTTTCATTTCATCCCTTAATAGAGTATTAAACCCCTGCCTGGTTAAGAGCAATTGGCAGGGAATTCTCTCTACCCACACACTGATGGAAGTTACTTGCACTTGAACATCCCTGCCCACGTGTTTCAATAGAAAACACCTTGGGGTTAAAAGACTTTAGGTTGCATTGGTTGCACTTAGAGAAAAATAAAATTGCTAGCTAGGTATCAGGTATTTCTTTCATTTATGTCCAGTTTTAGGTGGTTAAATATTGGACTTGAATGTTTTGACCACGGGCAACTCAGTGAATCAAGGCAATGCTGGTAACCTAATTTCCAGCACTGCTTTTTTTTTGTTTTTAGGATGGATTTTGTCTGTTTTCATAATTTCCATTATTTCATACTTGCTTCAGTCTCTGTGCTCATACACCACCACATGCTTGCTCTTCTTCTCCCTGCTATCACATTTTTAATATAATATACAGGATATAATATAATATATGTGACATAATATATGGATGTACACCATTACTTCTCTCTGAATTAATTTTTTCCTGATCTTGGGAAGTGTAAATCCAATTGCTGCCAGGTTTAACAGGATGAGAGTCAAGATTTACTGGGCTCTGAACCACAGCCTGGTCTTAAACATGACCATGGACTGCAGCTGAATAGTTTTTTTTTAATAATCTTTCCAACCTCTATCTCTTCTGAGGAGCTACTTGCCTGCAACAAAAGATAATGTGTAATTTGATTAAAGATGGGTATTTTTTCTCCACAGCACAAGTAGATAATCTACTTTAAAGTAGTTTGAGCTTTCGTGATTCATCCTGGTGAATGCCCCCATGTAAGGAGAGCTGCAGTGACCACAAGCAATGAAGAGAAATATTTAAATAGAAAACATTCCAGTTTGAAGAGAAGCAGCAGCTTCAGAAGATATGAGTGCAGCAAGGCCTTTTTTCCTGCTATGCTCTCTTCACCCTTTTGTCAGGAAGAAGACTGAGTGATCCACTTTAGGCTGGGCTTTGCCTCAGCTTTGTGTCTGCACTGCAAGGGAAGGAAAGAAACGCAAACAGAAAACCTAACAGCTCTAAAATCCCCTCAAGTGCTGCCACAGCCATGCAATGATTGAATCAATAAGGCTGGAAAAGACCTCCAGGATCATCCAGTCCAGCCTTCCACCAAATCCCATCACAGCCACTAAACCACACCAGAAAAAACCCCATCCTCTTAGTTTTTGAGCTTTTCCAGGATGATGACTCCAGGACTGCCCTGGGCAGCTCATTCCAATGCTTAACACACAAAGCATTGGGTCATTGGTTAAACTCAGGGGAAGCTGAACTTCAAATATGAAGAAAATTTTTCACTTGGGGAAAGAAAAAAAACCACACCAAAATAAGCAACTTAATGAAAAACTAAAGTATGACTAACGACTTCTCAAGGAACATATTACCACTGACTGGAATGGCAATCAGCCCTCTTCAACACTAATTTTGAATAGATAACATTAATTTATAAATAAGCAGTCTTAGCATTACATCCAATATCCCCCTTGCTCAGCACACAGCAATTAGAGCCCTTGAGAAATCACGCTCCTAAAAACATTGCTTTGCTTGGCACAATCACTTGGCTGCCTGAGAAACTGAAGGAAAAGCTTGCTTACCCAGTATTTCCAGTGGCCTGATCACTGGGATCATCTGGGAGCTGTACAGATTCAGTAGCTGCTCAGGATTTACACTGCAATTTGTAACTTTTCCTTGTCTGAGTGTGGAAATCAGTCTGGCACCAGCAGAGCCACCCAGACACACAGCAGATCTCCTGGGAGCTGAAGAAATTAACCCAAATTAAACCTGACAAGTTCATGCCATGGCTTCCAGAATCCCAGAGTCATCCAGGCTGGGAGAGATCTTCAAGGCCATCAGCTGCTCCCCAGCACCACCAGCATCACCCCTAAACCACATCCCAAGGGCCACAGCCAGAAAACTTCAGAACACTTCCAGAGATGGTGACTCCACCACCTTCCTGGACAACTCATTCCAGTGCCTCACCACTCCCTTCCAGTGAGTTTTTTTGCTGATAATTCACTTGTGGGGAATTTTAGAAGGAATTCAAGATAGGACCTCTGAATTGTTTTTGATGCTGTGATTTATTTTACTTATCTTCTACATAAGCAGGAAGGGTGAGTTGGGCTCACATTGTTACAGCATGGTTCAGAAGGTCACAAGACCCTTGGTTACAAGACCTTTTAAGGATTTATTGACCAATAAAACACTGCCAACAAGGATATTTATGTTTTTGATCCAATCCTTAAATATTTCATCTTATGGACTCGTGCTACATGTAAGCTTTCTTAGCCAATACTGTTATGACACACAAACCTCCAGTACTGCATTCTAAATCCCTTGTTTACCTCTAAAATTATTTTTTTCCTATATCTTTAACTCTAAAACTCTAAACTTTCCTCTACTTAGCTTAACATGTCTCTGCTTTAAACTATAAATCCACCTTCTTACTTCTAGTGCCTAAGTTTGGAAGCCTTTTCCAAGGTCTCAAATCCTGTATTTAATTCTAAGTTTTGGCTTCCAGGCCCAAAGTTCTGAGAGTTCCCTGCATTTTGGATTCCAGTATTTTCCCCTAATATCTGATTTGAACCTTCCCTGGTGTCACAATGCTGCAGGACTGTTGGGATGAGGTGCCTGTCTCCAGCCCTGACATCACAGATGTGGAAATCAGTAAACCTCAAGCTGAGGCAATGCAGGGAATTTCACATCAGGCACAGAAAAAGCTGTTTTTCTTTTCATCCTTTATAAAAACTGGGACTAAATGAAGTTTTAAGTTAGTCTTCTCTAAGATACCATGGCAGGGAGTCTGAGGGTGTATTTGGTCAGTCAATATTTAAACTCTCTATGCAAAATATATTAAGCAAATATATTTAATAACATTAATGCTAAATACACATATATATTTAATATATAAATTTAGACAAATTTAAGAGATTTTTGAATTTCAAAACAGACAAAATCTCCATCCAATTTTGAGACAACCCTCAACAGACTGATTCATACTTTGAAACCATGTCCTTGTAACCTTGAAGGAATCAGAAACATTCATTAACATTAGCGACAAGACATTTTTTTAAATAGGTTTGATAACACAAATCTGTTGGGTTAAGAAAAGAGATGGAAAAGTGTATCTGCTACTCCATGGCACCAGTCAGTGACTGTGTGGGCAGAGCTGTCTATGCAGCAATGCCCCCCAAACCCAAGCAAATTGCACAACCTGTTTCTCCAGCTGGGGATTTACACCCCCCTTCACCCCCCAATTTACTGAGAGAAGGAGCTGTGACTTCAAAAATGAGATCTTTATCTATCCACAAGCCTGTTTTGAGCATAAATTATTCCACTGTGGCATATGGAATGCTTGGCAATATTTACCTCTGACTCACCAGCTATTCTCTGCTAAGATGGAACACTAGACTAGAATCATAGAATCCTGGAATGGGTTGGAAGGCACCTGAAAAATCTCCTATTCCACCTCCCTGCCAGGAGCAGAGATGTCAATGTCTAGAACAGGTTGCTCAGGGCCCCATCCAACTTGTTCTTGAAGAAAAACTCAAGTAAAATTCAGAAATTATTAAGATGTAAAGGCGCCATCAAAAGGCGGAAGCTTCTCTGCATTGAAGGAACAGGAAAACACATTTCAGGATTTTAATACTGAGCCCACATCTGGAACTATTTTTGTCTTTTGAAAACACATTATTTGTTTTCACTTGTGAAAACCAAGCTCCTCATTGCCACAGAAGCCCTGCTGTAGAGTCAAAAACCAGTGAGGCTGGAAAATCCCTCCCAGTGGTCACAGTGCCCACCTTGTCCCCAGCCCAGAGCACTGAGTGCCACCTCCAGCCCTTCCTGGGACACCTGCAGGGCTGGGCACTGCAAAGCTCCCTGGGCAGCCCCTGCCAAGGCCTGAGCACCCTTTGCATGCAGAAATTCCTGCTGCTGGCCAAGCTGAGCCTCCCCTGGCCCAGCCTGAGGCCCTTTCCCCTTGTCCTGTCCCTGTTCCCTGGCAGCACAGCCCGATCCCCCCTGGCTGTCCCCTCCTGGCAGGGAGTTGTGCAGAGCCACAAGGTCCCCCTGAGCCTCCTTTGCTCCAGGCTGAGCCCCTTGCCAGCTCCCTCAGCCCCTCCTGGGGCTCCAGCCCCTTCCCCAGCTCCGTTCCCTGCCCTGGACACGCTCCAGCCCCTCCATGTCCTTCCAGGACTGGGGACCCAGAGCTGGACACAGCCCTTGGGGTCCCTCAGCAGGGCCCTGCCCTGGGCCTGTGGCCACCCCATGGCCACCCCATTGGCCTTCTAGGTCCACAATCAAGTGCCCCACACAAATTTTCTCCAAGAACAGGTAAATGACACCATGGAAGCTTTGGGTTGTTCTTCACAATCCACCCCTTCTGTCCCAAAACAGCACTGGGGGCAACAGAACCCCTTCCCTTCCTCCACACCTCTGATAGTGTGTTTTGGAAGTGTAAACAGCTCCAAAACCACTCCATGGACACATATATGATGGGATTTGGATGGTGCTGCTGCAGAAAAGCTGTTGTGGGCAGGTGAAAGAAAACCCAACACTCCCCCTTGTTTACAGCAGGTAGCAAGGGGCCCCCGCTGGCTCACACTGCCTCCTAAATGAACTTAAATGGTGACAGCATCACTGAATAGACACCTGACCCACCCTACATATTTCTGCCAGCAATTCTGTCAGTGCAGGATGGGAAAACATCCTCTCTTTGCAATCCTCAAGGCACAAATGCACCCCCAGTGAGCGCAGAACACTTCTGCTGCTTCGGCCTGTGCTTCAAAGATCTCCTGTGATGACACAAACTCTACACATCCTGGATTTCTGTTTGTTCCAGAATGCTGTGCCATGGCACAAAGAAAATTTATTCTGTTTCAGAGCAAAGTGAACACAGAAATATGAGCAATTAACGTGATTTTATCACAGATGGAGACAGTTCAGAATTAAAGGCACGTCCGGGAGGGGGCTTTAGGTAGAAAAACTGAACAGATATCACTGCTGGTGTACATCCTGCACTTCCCACCTGTGAACAGCTAGGAAGGAACATTGCACAAGGCTAGCACTCCAGCAGGAGGTCTGTTTTATCTGGCCAAAGCTGCTCAGCAGAACACTTCCCCTCAGCTACGTGCCCCTCTGACCAATGCACCAATTTGGCTCCCTCCACAAGGACAAAACTTGATGACAAACACCCCTCTCTGACACCAGTCAGGCTGTGAAGGAACAGAAATGCTGCTCCACTCGTGAAATAGCAAATAAATGAACAGTCCCAGGGTTGAGAGACCCAGGGCTGATCTTTGAAAGTGGTTACTACATGGAATTTCCATGCTCCTTCCTCTTGGAAGGGGACAACTGAGCATCACACCATCATCTCATTCCTTTAGATAGTTCCCTGAGTAAAGAACATGAGAAAACAAGACTGCTCTGCTCATTACTTCCAAACATCTCCCCTGGGAAACAACCCAACATCAAACCCAAACATCATATTTTATCATCACACTCCCAGCATCTAAAAATTTCTGCTTGTCCGTTCGTTTGTGGCTCTGTGGTGCCCTTCTCCTGAGGTTTCTGCTGCCTCTAGACACAGCCACGAGCACAAAAACGCCCTTTTTTGTCTCTAATAACACCATAGTGCCCAGCCCCTGGAGCTGTGACACAATGACTTTTCTTTCTTTCCAAGGTATTTACAACTACACAGATTGCTTGCACCTCTTTTTTTAGCATTCATTTTAAAGCCCAAAGTGTTTCATCTGCCCTCTCTACCTGGACATTAGGACCTCTCATTGCTTCTCATGCTTTTAGCAGTTATTTTAACAATTTTTCTTTCCCAGGGTTGTCCCCATGAGGAGGAGGTTGGGAATACTCCATGAGCTTTGCCCACCTCACCAGGATTCCTTCTCACTTGTGATGTTCCTCTTAAAACTGCAATCCACCCCTGCCCTCAATCCCACCAGCAAGCAGCCCTCAGAGCAGTTGTGTTGTTTGAGCCACTCAAACCTTCCAGCTGACAGGAATTATCCTCTCCCAGCTCAAGAAACTTTGTGGGGTGAGCACAGCAGTCCTGAAACCTCAACGCTTCATACTGAGCTGAATAAATGTGAACGGTTAACACTGAGCTAACCAAAAAAATCTCCCAATGCAAATGAAACCAAACAACCCAAACTCCTGCCTACATCCCACACTTCCAAATAGCCAAATTCCTACATCAAATAGCCCAAACTCCCACATCCCACTTTTTCTTGTGTGATCCCAGGTCAGGGACTGGAAGTATCCATGACAGAGAGTCCACCTGATCCACATCAGCTCCTCATTTTCATTTCATCCTGGGAAACTGAGAGCTCTGATCACAATGTCCACATGTATCAAAAATTCATTTCCACATCCCAAAAACTGTCTTTCAAACCATCATGCTTCAGAACAAATTCCAGGAATATTTGATGTTCAAAATATTCCCATCAATTTATTAATGCAAAAGCTGAAATCAATTCTCGCCATCATGACTTTAGTTTTGCTATGAAAATGAATTGAAAATATGGACTGGGTTTGTTTATTTATTTATCTGCATGTTAAATATATCAGCTCAATGGCAGTCTCCTTTGAACGGGGGAATTGTGATGCAGTGGTTTCAACAGAGATTTTAGGGCACAGACTTAAGTTTGCCTGGGCTCTATAGATGGTCTGGAATGCAAATACAAGGGAAAAGCCTGACAGAAAACAAACATCCCACTGTGTTCCTTAAATGTAGTTGCCCCTTAATGTATTATTTCAACACAGAATCTACTAATCATGGAATTATAGAGTCCCAGAATGGATTGGGTTGGAAGATAGTCCCTTGATTTTTTGATTTTTTACCTTTTTTCTTTTCCCTAGCTCATCAAGACAGACTGATCATTTGAGGTTCTATTCCATCAAAACCTGCCATTTTTAAATTTTAATTTTAAGAACATTTTGGGCATCATTGAGGAACTCACTTTACTGAGAAGGCACTGACACCTCCCTTCAAGGTCTGGCTGACTTTGGGACACAGGCAAGCAGAGCATCCATGTCCACCTCCTGCTGTGCCAGGAGAAGATAAAGCCCCCCAGGACACCCAAGAGACTGGAATGTTAATAATTCTCATTTATTCAAAGCCTTGACTGAAAATATCATTTCAGATAACCATAAAGAAATCAGACACCTCAATGACATCATCATCATCATCCATGCCGCTGTCACCACACCCCCACAAGGGTTAAATGATTTTTGAGATCATTCCAGGCCCAAATGAGCTCAAGCTTGGCACGTACAAGATTAGAGGGGAGGAAAAAAAGGCCACTCTAAATTATGCTCAACAATGACACATTGCAGTTTCAGAAACTCAGGAACATAAATCAATATTAAGTTTCCGAGCTCTCTTGACAAGAAAAACCATCATATAATTACAGAATCAAATGAGAGGCATGCCCACGGTGTAAGTATTTGTAAGCAAGTTGATACCAGTCATACTTTAGAAACAAATATCTCATTTACAAGCCAATTTGAGCAATATAAACTGCCAAATTGAGCCTGAAGCCTGAAACCCAAAGTCTGCAGGAAGAAGCCAGTCCTCTAATTTCCTGCATGACTGGAGACACAGAAGTAAGAACAAAGTGTCATTCTATTAAGGCTCAGACAACATGCTTTTAGAACTCAGGTGGGGTTTAATTCCTTGGCTTCCAGACTTCTAGAAACAAAACTTAAAGCAGCTCAGTGCTGAGGCTTAATGGGCTAAGGCAATTTGTGTTAATGGAGTCCACTCTGGAGTGGAGTGGATTTGCTCCTCTCTGTGCCTTTAGCTTGGAAATAGCCAATATTTCTCTCTTCACCTTATTATTAGTAACTGTAGGGATGAGAAATTATTGATCCATCTAAGCTGTCATCTTGTTTAAACTTCAGACTACTCATGTGCTCTAGGGACTTTGGTTGTTTGTCCTAAATTAAATAATTGTTAGAAACTCCAAGGGATGAAACTGTTCCTCCCCTAATTATGCATTTCATGCCTTGCTAAACTCCTTAACAAAATTGAGTCAGTGGCTTGTGGCTGACAGGGCATTATTTGTGGGGAAAATCAGCCCACACTTGAGTGGCTAAATTGACAAACAACCAAGCTGAAACCTCCTGATTTCAATAGCTACTGATGAACTGATCTTTGAAAGTGGCTACTACATGGAATTTCCATGCTCCTTCCTCTTGGAAGGGGACAACTGAGTATGACACCATCATCTTATTTCTTTAGATATTTCCTTGAATAAAGAATATGAGAAAACAAGACTGCTCTGCTCATTACTTCCAAACATCTTCCCTGGGAAACAAACCAACATCAAAATATTTTATCGTCACACTCCCAGCATCTAAAAATTTCTGCTTGTCTGGCTGTTTGTGGCTCTGTGGTGCCCTTCTCCTGAGGTTTCTGCCTCTAGTCACAGCCACCAGCACAAAAATATCCTTTTTTGTCTCTAATAGCACCATAGTGCCCAGGTGCTGAGCCCCTGGAGCTCTGACACAATGACTTTTCTTTTTCCAAGGTATTTACAATTACACAGATTACTTGCACCTTTTTTTTTAGCATTCATTTTAAAGCCCAAAGTGTTTCATCTGCCCTCCCTTCCTGTACATTAGGACCTCTCATTGCTTCTCATGCTTTTAGCAATTATTTTAACAATTCTTCTTTCTTTCCCCTCACTAAATATGGTATAATATGAGATATAAATTCACAGTATGCTGTATTTACCTGGTTAATCCCCACAGCTTTAAAGAGAAATACAAGAAAATACACGAACCAAAAAGAAACACGTTCAGGTTCCCAGCTGTGACAGCAGCAGATCAATGTTTGCTGTGCCATCTTGACTTAAGTATCTTTTCTATGATCATTTCTCCAATTTATATTCATTACAGAACACCTGCCAGATCTGTTACCCAAATTATTTGGTGTCCCTGTTGTATCCCCCAATGTGTGAAACCACCTCTTGTGCAATCAAAGCTCAAGTCTGCTTTGAGAATCACCACATAAAAAAAGATTGATTTTCATCTTGGAAATGTCAGACTTCTGCCTATAATGCTCAGCTACATTTTTCAGGAGCAGTAAAGTTCAAAAAAGAGCCCCAGCCCTGACACATCTCCGACACATCATGATGGATGTGACAGTTCTGCTGCTTTACTGCCAGAAACGTCCTGCTACAGAATGAGGCAATCAATGGAGAATAATAAATCTATCCCAGACCCCAGAACTATTTTTTGTACATGCAGAACAGCAGAAATGACACATTAGTTATACCTCTGGAGGTAATAAACCATCACACTTTCTTTGCTGTTGCACAATTCCAGTTAAACAATTTAATCTTCACCTGTTTTATCTGTTCAACGCTTCACCATCACAACTCCCAATATGCATTTTTGGATTATTAATGGAATGAATTAGAAATAAAGAGAAAAAAGAGAGAGGGAGACAACTGAAGACACACTTTCCAGTTAAAAGAAGAAGTTTCCTTACCATTTTTTCTGGTCCCTCTGTCAGCCAGGAGAACAACTGCTGCTCCAAAGGAATGTGCTGAATTACGTTCCCTTCATCCTGGAACACATTGCTCCTGATTAATACTGACTCAGAAATTTTACCTTGAGTGCACAGCACAAATACATTTCATTTCCCTTTTTTTGAGAAGCGCCGTGTTTGAGATAAATTACAGCAAGTTTGGAAAAGTTAATTTGAGGTGCATAAATCAAGGCTTGGCAGAGAAAGGATTGGTTTGATTTATAACTAATGCCTTTGAGTGTATTCTCCTACCTATCCTTCAAGTAACAGCCTTGATTTCAGCAAGAGGGAATATACTTCAAAATAAGTATTTTCTGAGGTCATTTGACCACACCACCAACAAAACAAGCCCAGCTGTGCCAAACACGGTGATTTAAAATACATGAGTTCATTTCAAATTTTCACTACACAAGCACAATAAATTTGAAAACTGTTGCAGGACTAGATTGATGGTTCCTTGTGCTTGTGTATGATTTCCAAAATACATCCATGGATCACTGTCATAATTCTATTTCTCCCATTATTCTATACATTCATAAGCACACAGACAATATTTAATGCTGTACTAACTGAGTTTGGACGAGGCAAAGCACACAGCACAAGCAGGTATGTGACTAAAGCTCTCTAAAACTTAGAATTAGGAGAAATTCAAGGGCCAAAGATCTTTATTAATTTGGCTTTTCCTAGGCTTTTTCCTAGTTTTAAAGGCAGGAACATCCTGACACTCTCCCTGAAGGGCCCTGGCTGCATTTATAACCAAGCTGAGGAAGGAACAAGAAGCAGAGTTTCTTTTGCTTTTGCACAAACCTTAAATAAGTTTATAAACCTGTAGTGGGGACCTGGCTGTGAGCAAACACTCAAGGTAGGAAATGAGTTTTGATGACACCAAAATCCCTCCTGAATACTTGGTGGTGGCCCTTTGCTCCTGAGGAGTCCCCATGGAATATTAGAGGCAAAAAAATAAGAACAAAAAGCAGATTTCAGCATGTCTGTGCTCGGGCACAAAGCAATCTCACCCCACCAAAGAAAAGATTATTTATTTTTGTGTGTGGCCTTGTTTCCCCTGGTCAGACACAGCTTCACTCTCCTGCCTTTGGGAAGGGCGGGGAGGGAAGGAATTCTCCCAGAGCACACAGGGAAACTACAGCAGGATCAGGAGCTGCTGGCCATGGCTGATGAAACGTTCCCATGACAATCCCTCTCATCTGTGCATCTCAGAGCTATTTCCAGCAAGCATATTTTGGTTTTTGTCCAAGTGAGAACAACAATGCATTTCCTGAGGAAATCAAAATTAGCAGGAGCAGTGCAGCAGCACTGCTTTGTAGCTGCTTCTGACAATTAATAAATTAATATTATGTGGTGAGGGAAGAGACTGAAAATAACTAAATGGTTATTTCCCTTCAAGATGGATGATGATTTTTTAGAGTATTTTCTCTGAGATCAGTGAAATGCTCTGAAAATACTTTGTAGGGAACAGTTCATTTTAAAACAAAGCAATAGCTCTAAAAAAAGAGTAAGATTTTGATTTTTTTTTTCCCCAGGAGCTAAACTAACATTTGGAGCGTTCTTTACTTTTTTAATGATAGGAAAATATTTTGCATTAATATAATGAAGTTGCTCATTATACCCGAAGCTATTTTTAAATTTCCCATAACTGGCATAACAGTTCACCTAATCATCTCTAATTTTAATGCAATCCTTTTAATTCCTGATAGAAACCTAATTTTTTAAACAAATGTTAAATAAATAGCAAGTCTGGAATCGGTACAGCTCTTGCAGCATTGTGCCATTCCCAACCACATGGAAACACTCTGTAATACAAAATGATTCATTTTCAGTTGCCATTCCAGCTCAAAAACCTATAAAGGCTCACCAGATTAACTTTCAGCAATAAAAGATTTAAATACATTGTCTTGATTAGCCAAAATTCTTTAACTTCTTTCATGTATTATTAGCTCAACTCAGATTTTCCAATTTGTTCATTGGTGTCCTTGACAGAGGAAAAAAGGAAGGATTTTCTGGACAAGGAAAAGAGCAGGGTGGTCTCAGGTGAGGCAAGGGCTCTCAGAGATCAGAGAAATTCAAATTCAATCTTCCAGCCCCTTCCTGATCTGCTGACCTTCTTTGTGCTCATAAATCAGCAGGGATTTAATTCCAAGCCAAAGGAAGTGAATGAAAGGATTGCTTGGTTGTTTATTTTGGTGATTTGGAGAATTTCTGTCTGGAATCACAGAATGCTGGGTTGCCAGGGACCCATGAGGATCCAGTCCCACTCCTGACTCAAGCTTTTCCAAAAGCATCTGCTTTCCTTCAGGGCTTTTCATCTCCAGCCCATAGAAAGGATAAATATTGCAATATTGCCCTTTTTAGGGTGATTTTGTGTTTTGAATCAGTGCAAGGGCAACAGCATGAGCAGAAGTTTAATCAGCATCCTCCCTCAGCTCCTCTCACTGAATTTTGCTGATTGTGATTCTAAATGCTGCTGAGATTCAGCTCCTAAAAATGTGTCATAACAACTCCAGCAGCACTGACACTCTGACCTTCAACTCTAATTAATTTTAACAGACATGGCTGTGTTTTGAAAAACTAAAAAAAATAAAGATCTGCCCTGCTCTTTTCTAAAACAAATAAAAAGGGAAGAGTCAGCCTACTGAATACACATAATGAGATTCACAACCCAAATAAACTTACTAAAATGGCTTCTCCTTATTGTGCTTTAAGAAAGGGGTTTTGACCATGGGCACAAAAACCAGACCACAAAAAACCAACCAAAACCAAACCAAAACTCACCACAACAGTGCTACACTAAGGCTACATTTAAAAAAAAAACAGTTTCAAGCTAAAAGCAAACAAGATCTAGATAAGTTCCATGTAATTTTCGCATTTGTAGTGACTTTTAACTGTATAATAAAATGAACATTTTTTGCTAAACCTTTCTAAGACCTCACACTGCAGGATCACCTTTCACTTGTAAAGTCACTGTAGAGTCACCTAAGTCATGTTTAAAACAAAACTAATCACCCAATTAATTCAAGATCATAAATAATGATTTTTTTTTTCTTAATGAGATTAAAATATAATCTATTCTAGGTCAGCCATGGTTTTATAGCTACAAATAATAACATTAAGGCCTTGTAGGAAATAAAATAGATTTGGAATTAAACCCATGCTTTATCCAGAGTTAATCTGTGACTTTAACACAGAGATTTTCTTTTCACTTTTCTGTAGTGTCTACTTAAACTAATGTGACTGTGAGAGACTTCAAATCAGTGAAAGACTAAAATCCCAGACATCTTTCTTTCATTGATCTCAGACTTGTGAAGAGCCTGTTGTTCAGAACAGCCCAGGAGATGTGGAATTGTGAGGGGGGGATAAGGCACTGGGGCATTTCATAATAAAAATGTTTTCACTCCCCAGTGAGATGAGGCAATAAAAAAACCCAACCCTTTTTACATCCTTTAAACACAGTTTGCATGGTTCTCCCTTCCTCATGAGGGAGAATCTATTTCTTGAATAGGAGAAACAAATCTGGGTTGTGCAAGGGCAGTGAGTGAAGAGCTCTCTCCATGAATATCCACCTACTCAGACACAGAATAACCAGCTCCTGAGGCAGCAAATGAAATTCATCCCTTCAGCAGCTATGAAACACAGAACACTAAATAATTCAGCTCCCAAACACTAATTACAGGATGCTGGCAGCAGGAGCTGCCAGCCCTGAGGATGCAGAGATGACCCCAGGATGTGCTGATGCTCCCTCTGACCCCCCTGCCAGCTGGAAAATGAGCCCTGTCTTAAAGAGAGGTGCATGGCCATGGTGAGAGGGGCTTTATGAAGAATTCCCACTGTCCTCAGCATGAAATGCTTGGGAGCAAAGACAATTTCCCAGAGCACATTGAGACCACCTGAGTGTTGCAGACGACTTACATGAAAAATCCATTCCTTAGGATTTTTCCTCCTGAGAGGCTGAGAGGCCTCAGGAACAAAATGTAAACAATGATTATCTGCTGCTGTGGAATGCAACAGGTGGATCTGTGACTGGTCCATGTTGGATGTTTGTAATTAATGGCCAATCACAGCCCAGCTGGCTCAGCCACAAACCTTTGTTATGATTCTTTGCTATTCTATTCTTAGCCAGCCTTCTGATGAAATCCTTTCTTCTATTCTTTTAGTATAGTTTTAATGTAATATATATCATAAAATAATAAATCAAGCCTTCTGAAACATGGAGTCAGATCCTTGTCTCTTCCCCAATCCAAGAACCCCTGTGAACACCGTCACAGCTGAGGAAAGTGTTCCAGTCCCTGCTCAGGCAAGGGTTAATGTTGCTGCTCCTGGCAGGTAAAAATCACCTGGAATTCCCACCCTGTGTGAGGCAGGGCAGTCTCAGAGAGCACCACCAGCTCTGCCTCACACACAGGCCACTGCAGGGCCACAAAGTAAATATTCCCAGAACCCCAGAGCAGCTGGGGCTGGCAGGACCTCTGGAGATCACCCAGTCTAATCCCCCTGCCAGGTAGGGACACCTGGAGCAGGTGGCACAGGGACATGTCCAGTTGGGTTTGGCATGTCTCCAGAGAGGGAGACTCTCCCCAAGCAGCTGTTCCAGGGCTCTGTCATCATCCATGGAAAGTTCTTCCTCATGTTGAGGCGGAACTTGTGATGTATGGCCACTGCTCCTCATCCTGTCACTGCCACCCTCTGCCAGCCCCTGGAGATGTCTGTGTGGATTGATGGGATCCCCCTCAGCTTTCCCTTCTCCAGACCGACCAGGGCCAGCTCCTCTCCTCATCAGAGATGCTCCAGACCCCAAATCATCTCTGTGGCTCCTGCTGGACCCTCTCCAGCATCTCCTTGTCCTTCTTGCCCTGCAGAGCCCACAGCTGGACACAGCACTCCAGATGTGCCTCACTGGGCAGGGCAGAGGGGCTGGATCACTCCCTGGCCTGCTGGCCATGCCCTTCCTGATGTCCCCAGGACCATGCAAAGTTCTTTCTCATGTTGAGGTGGAACTTGGGAAGTTCTTCCTCATGTTGAGGTGGAACTTGTGATGTATGGCCACTGCTCCTCATCCTGTCACTGCCACCCTCTGCCAGCCCCTGGAGATGTCTGTGTGGATTGATGGGATCCCCCTCAGCCTTCCCTTCTCCAGACCAACCAGGGCCTGCTCCTGCAGCCTCTCCTCATCAGAGAGATGATCCAGACTCCACATCATCTCTGTGGCCTCTGCTGGATCCTCTCCAGCGTCTCCTTGTCCTTCTTGCCCTGCAGAGCCTACAGCTGGACACAGCACTCCAGATGTGCCTCACTGGGCAGGGCAGAGAGGCTGGATCCCTGCCTGGCCTGCTGGCCATGCCCTTCCTCATGTCCCCAGGACCCCACTGGCCCTCCAGGCCACTCTGTCCACTCATGGCCACCTTGTCTCTCAGCTGCACCCCCAGGTCCTTCCCTGCAGGGCTGCTCCATCTGCCCCCAGCCCGTGCTGGCACTGGGGCTGCTCCTGCCCAGGTGCTGGACCTGCATTTCCCTGGTTGAACCCCACCAGGTTTCTCTGCAGCCTCTCAAGGTCCCACTGAGGGTCTGTTCAGCCCCAGGTGGATCCAGCAGTGCCCCCAGCTCTGTGCCATGAGGCAGCTCCAACCACCGGCACTGCCACACCAGGCTCTGATCCCAGACCAAAGAAGATTCCCTGGCCTGAAATTCCATGTTCCCTCTGATCTTTCCATCCCTTTTGCACCTCACTTTGGTACTAACAGAGCCAGAGCACACAGAGGTGCCAGGGACTGATTTTGTGCTGCCTTTCCTGGTGTTACCTGTCCATATGATCAGGGGGTTTTGTCACCAGGACAAGCCCTGGCCACAGAGAGTGATGCCAGCTGGGCAGCCCAAGAACCACCTGAGGATGGGGTGAACAGAGGGATCTGTACCCAGAATGTTCTGGAAGGCAGGCCCCAGGTGTGCTGGGGGTGTATTACAGGAAAGCAATGTCCCAAAGCTCCCATATTTCCAGTAATTCGCTTTAAGTTCTGGTTCCAGCAATGCCATAGAAGTCCCCACCATCTTCATCCTTTGCTCCTCTGAACAACTTCCATTTATCTCCCTGTGTTCAGACATGACACAATCAAAACATAAATGATGATGTACAAAATGGCCAGAAAAAAAAATAAGTACAGCTGTCACTCTGATGGACAAAAAAAACCAAAAAAAAAAAAAAAAACACAGATAAGAAATGAGTCCAGCTGCAAAGCTGCATTATCAGAGCACCTCAAAAAATGCTAAAGATCAAGTATTTGGTCTGATTTTTAAAAACTACTGCAAGCCCAGGTATCTCATCAAGCCTTTCCAAAAGCATCTGCTTTCCTTCAGGGCTTTTCATGTCCAGCCCATAGAAAGGATAAATATTCTTTTAAGTGGCAATGATTTCTGAAAGACGAATTTTGCAGTGATTTATGCTTCAGGCAGTGTGTATAAAACCTGACAGGAAGCTCTAAACTGATGAGTGTTCCTGCATTGCTCTTGCACTGATTTAAAAGAAAAAATCACCCTAAAAAGGGCAGTGTTTGCTTGAATTCTGAAAACAGGGTCCCATTCTTAAAGGATGGCAAGAGCTGAGGAATATCACTGATGTGGTGATAAAGATTTTCTTAGGAAGACAACAAAATTCCTGGGAAATGTATCCTGACATAAAAAATTTATCAGATGATCTGCTCTCCATGGCCAGCAGTACCCCTGGAACCAGTGTGTTCCATGGTTAACAATCAGAACATGGTAATAACCAGAACAATTATTTTGAGAATAAATGAAGGAAGTCAGTTTAGCCATCCCTGCTAAAGAGAGATAATTATGATATTCAAAGACAAATCCATGTATTTATAGATTAATACCCCAGGGCAAAATACTAAAAAATGGGAATTGAAGAAATAATTTACTCTTTCTCTAATATCACTTCCCCAAACCCTGAAAATTTTCTACAACATTTTTTTTTCAGCATTAGTGGCACCTGCAGCCAAAGACAAGTAGGCAAATTAAGCACCTTGCAAAGGCTCAGCCACAGCAGCTTCTCCTCTCCCAGCTAATTAAAGGGTTTTCCTCTGAGCCTGAAGCTGTCTAATCATGGCAGAAGCATTCCCCCATCATTAGGGATGACTTGAATCAATCCTGCAGCAGGATGCAGACTCAATTTCCTATTTGATTTTTAATTATAAGCTTTAGATACCAATTTCCCTAAGTTTTCAACATAAACATTAAAGAAAACCAAACACCATGACTGAGATTTCACAGCCTTTTGTTATTCATAAGTGGACTAAAACTGAGCAATTTTGCTTTCACAAAACCCAGGCATAATCCAAATGATTACAGAGCTCAAATCCCTCCGTGTCCAATATTGCTGATCAAAACCAATGCAACAGTCAGGCCTGAGATAAGATCTCTGTATCATTCTGGCAGATTTATTGTTATTGTTTTTTTAACTCTTGGTAGAAATAGGGCCAAAAAAAAAATCTTTCAAGAGATCTTTCATTTCCTTTCCATGTCTTACAAGAAACAGAATAAGTATATTGTGGTTTAATGCGCTAAATTAGACAGCACGTTTTAAAACACGGTGTTGGCTGATAGCAGCACAAAAGAGTAAAAGAGTTTCTTAATCAGTTGTTTTTTTTTTTTTTTTCTGGGTGTTGATTCTGGAATTAGTGGCTACTCCAGGAAAAAAGAAAACCAAAAAAACCCCAAAAACCCCAAAACAACCAAAAAAAAATCACAAAAAAACCCACAACTCAAACAAACAAACAAAAACCCAAAAAACCAAAAAAAAAAAAAAAAAAACCAAAAAAACAAACAAACAAACAAAAAAACACCAAAAAAAACACCCCCAAAACCAAAAAAGAAAACAAAAAAAAACCACAAAAACAAACAAACAAAAAACCCCAAATAATAATTTTAAAAAATTTAAAAAAAAAATTAAAGAAAACCAAAACCCCAAACAAACAAAATATCCAAATGGTTACAGGGCAGATTCCACTTAAAAAAATTCTAGTTTCTTCTTTGTTGTTTTGAATAGGGGCTGAGAGATGCTGCTGTGCTCTCTGTGCCTTTAACAGAGAGAGGCAAGGCTGGAGGAGATGAAATAGGCATTTTCTCTGGAATTCCTCAATTCAGCTGTGAAGAATTTCATCTTTTCCTTTTTACCTTGGGAGTGCAGCTGAAGAAATGCAAAATGCCCAGAGTGCACAGAGATATTTCAGTGCAGCTGCATTGTCTCAGCAAACAATAGAGAGCCTAGAGGAGAGCAGTGCTAAAAATAATTCCCCAGCTGAGCTCAGGGGGAGAGGACTCATCACAAACCATCCCTGCTGCCCTCATCAGGGCACTTGTGCACCTCTGGCAGCAGCTGCTGCCAGCACATCACCAAACCCAGAGAATTCATGAAAAGAATGAATTACTGAGTGGTATTAAAAGAACAACTGGAAGAAAACTGAATTGGGCACTTGGGGAGAAATTGGAGAGGTAGGAGCAGGCTGTGCTTTGTCATCTGCAGCACAGTTCAATAGAGAAATAGAAAATATACAGCGGAGCTCATTCCAGCCAAGGAGACAGCAACAATAAAAGGAAGTTCTCAAAACAAGTGTGGGCACCTTCAGTTTGGGTGGAATGAATTCTTTGTCAGGTGGGTAAAACCTGGGAGGCCAAAACAGATTTCAACATCAGAAAATTCTCAGGATGATTCAGTTTAAGCCGTTCACATACACATGAATTGAAACATGATTCTGAAACTACCTCAGAAAGTATGGAATACACAGCAGCTTTCCTGGTTCCATCTCTAGTCCACCTAAGCCCAGAGCAGCTGTAGGGCTGAAATCCTTCCCAATTTGTTCCAAACCTGCTCTCTCAATATATAAAAGTCAAATTACACATCCTTCCCCCAGAAGGGGTTTGGTTCACAGGAGGGGAAGGGCTGGTGGTAAGAACAGCTGCAGTTACTCACATAAAGGCAACTCAGGAGCTGAAGAGCAAGAAAATGAAAAACAAAACCCAGAACAACGCACACCAGAAAAACCACACCTGAAAAAAACAACAGCTGACAGGACTTTAAGACATTTGCTTGAGGGAAACATATCTGTTCAAAAAATCTTAGCTTGGAACAGCAATTAACACACGATGAAGATAATTGAAGTGAAAGTGTATTTAAGCAAAAGTCATTAATGTAGTGATTTTAGTGATAATTAGCAACAGATGTGAAAAGTTTCTACACAAAAAGTTAAAAACAATAAGCCATATAAGATACTGAACTTTTGTCACAGACAACCTTGTGGACTAGGTTGCAACCCAGATGAAAATCCAAGGTTTAACCCACATTAAAATTGAAGCCACACATTTAAAAATAAAGGTAGCAAATTAATCACCTCTACCAGATTAGAATAAGAAATAAGGCCATTAGGTGCCCAGCTCCTATAGAAGTTCCATATTCAGACACATTCTTTTAGGATGCTTTAAAACTCACCCAGCCCAGCCCTGTGACTACACTTTAGTTCCAACCCAAGGCTGAGAGTCCACAAAACAGCACCACCTCTAAAGCCTGGCTCAGTAAAATCTGCTTGTGCAACCATGGTTCAGCATTACAGTCAGACACCAAGGCTTTTATATGGGATATTGGGAATTAGGAATTGTTCCCTGGCAGGGTGGGCAGGCCCTGGCACAGGGTGCCCAGAGCAGCTGGGGCTGCCCCTGGATCCCTGGCAGTGCCCAAGGCCAGGCTGGATCAGGCTTGGAGCAGCCTGGGATAGTGAATTGTGAGATGAGAAGAGCTTTCAGTCCCTTCCAACCCAATCCCTTCCAAGATTCCATGATAATTCACACTAAGACAGAAGTTCCCCAGTTCAAAGCAGATCTCAGGAGAGCCTGACAGTAATTCCAGCCCAGGACATGGAGCATGGAGGTTCCCCACAAGGCTGGAGCCAGATCCATGGAGCAGCAGGAGCATCTCTTCTGGCACAGCCAAGAAAAAGCTGCTGTGCTGAGCTTGCAGCTCTTGCTGCCTGAGCTGCTCCCAGTGACAGGCACGTCCCCACAGAGCGAGCAACATCATCTGCAGGAGCAGCCAAAAATGTCCAATGTGACCATTCCTGTAGGATGGCAGATATGAACGTTCCTGTAGGATGGCAGGTGTGACCATTCCTGTGGGATGGCAGGTGTGACCATTCCCGTGGGATGTCCAATGTGACCCTTCCTGTGGGATGTCCAATGTGACCCTTCCTGTGGGATGTCTAACGTGACAATTCCTGTGGGATGTCCAAATGTGACCATTCCTGTAGGATGTCAGGTGCCACCATTCCTGTAGGATGTCAGATATGAACATTCCCATTGTGTGTTTCATGGTCATCGTGCCAGGGGAAAGTGACACCAGGAGCTGATGAAATTGTGTCATGATGCATCTCAAATACCTGATGAAGCCTGGAGAGATGATCATTGTCCAGTGAAAACCTAAACCTAGGGGCTTGGTCCTGATCCTGAGTTTCGCCTGGAAACACCTCCTTGGGGCTCTGGAGAGCTTTGTTCCCAGCTGGCACTGGACAAACACACCCATAACTCCAGAACCAAACCCTGAACTGCCTCAGTCCCATCAGCAGGGGCTCAGTCTCACAGATGGAGCAGCAGCTTCAAACATCCAATCATAAAGGGCATCACAGACCAGTTGTTCACATTGTGGATTCCTTAAATCCATTAGTTATCAGTGCAAAAGCACAGGATCAGTTCAGGGGAGAACAGGAAAATAGTTCTGAATTACCACAACAGGCCTAAACCTGAGATTACCAAAAAGTCACAAATTTACCACTGATAAAAAAAAAAAAAGAAAATCACACATCTCAAACCTAAAATAATGCATTTATATGATCAAATGACGTGGCTGATAAAGTCAAACCTAAGCAGAACAATTTCAGCTGGTTCTGGCACTTCCACAACAATTAAATATTTACTTTTTATAATACAAAATATTTAATCAAACCTCTGATGTCATAAAAACCTTACAGGTGACTCCACACATAGAGCAGGACATGCCAAGTGTGTGATTCTATAGTTCTGCGCTTCACTTCCCCAAGCTGCTCACATTTCAAAAATGCTTTTTTAATCCTCAGTTTTGCTGCTGCTTTTTTGCCAAGTGCATTCGCCTGGCTTCAGGTAGAGCCAGAGACCTGCTGAGATCCTGGGGAGCAACATGAGGTCTTATCTCCAACACCACCTCTTGTCTGGGCTGTGTACTTGGAATTAATCTTTTTGGAGTGTGGAGAGAAGGAATTAGAGGAGGAGAAACACCTCAGGAGAATTTAACAAAACAAGGCAGGATGCTCTTAACTTCTTAAATCTGACTACACGAAGGCCTGGAGACAAGATTGCTGCTCCCTTCACACACCAGCTGTGCAAGGGCAAACACAAACTGGTTTTGTTTTTTAAGCTCAGTGAAATGAAGGCTGTGGGCACGGGATAAATATGTATCAAAGAGCCAGGGGCAGTTTGAGGCAGGATGTTGAGAGCAGCCTCGCTGCGGGGGACGCGGGAGCAAAATGAGCTGCTCCATCTCAGAGCATCCTGATGAATGTGCAGCAGGATTATCCAGCACAGATTGCAGGGAGGGCAGGTGCCTGGTGGCCTCTCCAGCCTAAATGCCTCGTGTTAGAGGAGAACCTACAGTGAAAAACCATAAAGGCTCGGCACAGCACATCTGGGCTGGCCGGATACCAACACACACACACAAACTGCAGAATGGCAAATGACCTGGATGGCCTTAGGATGAAGGAGGGCAGGGATGGATGGGATATTGGGAAGGAATTCTTCCCTCTGAGAGAGGCCCTGGCACAGGGTGCCCAGAGCAGCTGTGGTTGCCCCTGGAATTGTCCAAGACCAGGTTGGACAGGGCTTGGAGCAGCCTGGGACAGTGGAAGGTGTCCCTGACATACCAGGAATGAGATGAGCTTTAAGGTCTCTTCCCACCCAAACCATTCTGGGATTCTATGATATTAAAGACTTCTAATTAGTCAGAGAAGAGGTTATTTTGGATTCCCACTCAACCCCTCGGATCTGATGATTACTTGCACCCTCAGCAAGGGAACCTGCTTGGATTTCTCCTCTTCCTGCAGTCATGCTGTGTTATTCCCAGCAGCCAAGTTACACATCCATGGTCAAACTCTCAAACCTGGATATTCCTAGAAGAGAAAGGGGTCAAGTGGCAGAAAAAGGAGGCTTTGTTCCTTGCACTCCCTTCACTAAGGAACGCAGCTGAAGGAATTTTCCTAAAGCAAATTTCCAGCCTTCCCTTGGCACAACTTGGCAAGGGCAGAAGGCAGCTGCAGGAATCTGGAATGCATTTTCCTGCCAGATGTTTCTGGCACATTCCTGGCCTCACCAGTGACCTTGTGGGGCAACTTTACTGCTCCCTGTCTTGGCAGTGGGGGGAGGTCAGTGTGAGAACCTGACAGACAATCAGTTTGATCTTCTGGAATTCTTCCTTCCCATGACATGCTTTTCTCCATAACAAAAATACTCTAATATTTTTCTACGTTTTCTCCAGAACTCTGAGACATAAATAATTACATAATTGTAGAATAAAACTCCAATAGCTTCCATTTCATATACACATCCAATTTCTAAGGCAAACACCTGTTGCATTACTAAACATCAATGTAAAATCCTTGGGATATGAAATACCCAAACTTCTGGTGGCTTTTTGAGGATTAAAATCCATTCTCCCATTATCATCATGTCTCATTTGTTAGCAGCTCCACATGATATTTACAGCCTCCTGCAGCAGGAAAAGACTCAAATTAAACCCTGTTTCTGAAGCGTGGATTGCATGTTCTAAAATTTCAAGACTGTAATTGACTCCCTGAGATTTCTCACTTTGGAATTGAGAATATACCCCAAGCAGATCATT
Organism: Camarhynchus parvulus; assembly: GCF_901933205.1. Taxonomy (NCBI): domain Eukaryota; kingdom Metazoa; phylum Chordata; class Aves; order Passeriformes; family Thraupidae; genus Camarhynchus; species Camarhynchus parvulus. The sequence goes on from NC_044576.1 coordinate 4,828,941, forward strand.
GCTTGCACCTTTACTTTCACAGGTGTTCTTTTTACTCCAGAGGGTTGTAAAATATTCAGTCTTAAAGAAGTTCATTAAATAACCTCTGCAAATTTGGATCCTGTTTAGTTTAGAAAAAACAAAGTTTTCTCCAGCTTGGGCACAATCCTGCTCAACAGTGGACATGACATTGAGGATAGAAAGAAAGGAATTATTTTGTGTCTCACAGCCCAGGCAGCAGCGTTGCTCTGAGATGCCAGAAGACCTCCAGGGTACCACTGAAAGAGGCTCAGGGTGGGAACCTCCCTTTCCTGCCAAACACACCCTCCTTGTCATTGTCCCCTCTCCTGCCTCCTCAGTCCCACAGCACTGCCCTGTTCAAGGCTGTCCAAAGCAAGGCCTCAGCCACCATTTTGCAGTAAATCCCCAATTCTTGAACACACCAGGCTGGTTTTCCCCAGTGCTTCCTCCAAATGTGCTTTTTACAGTTGATGGAAAACCACACCAAGGTGAAGAAAGCTCATTTAGAGAGTCATGGAATGGTTTGGGTTGGAAAGGGACCTTAAATCCCATCCATTCCCACCCCTGCCATGGGCAGGGACACCTTCCACTGTCCCAGGCTGCTCCAAGCCCTGTCCAGCCTGGCCTTGGGCACTGCCAGGGATCCAGGGGCAGCCCTTCTCTGGATACCCTGTTCCAGGGTCTCCCCATCCTCACAAGGAAAAGTTTCTTCCACTGAATTTGCAGCCATGACTGCAGAATAAAGTAATTTGTTTTCCTGCAGCTTGCAAATCAAGGGAATTAAGTGAATTGCTTGCAAAAGCAATTCACTTGAGCTCTTGTCACCTGAAACAAACAGTGGAGAAATGTCAGCTTCTGACAGCAGCTCCCAAAAATGAGAGACTCCGGGATTTGGCTCGGCAGTGAAGCAGAAAGTCCCTCCATTCCAGTGGAACTCATGGAGCTGCAGTGAGGACAATTGCCATCAACACAGGCAAAGTGCACGTGGCTCTGGGCCTCCAGAAAACATGGAATGGTTCAGCTCTTCAGGAAAAGCAGTGGCAAAAATCCTCTCTTCTCCTAGTGCTGAAGTGCAAATTTCCTCTCCAATTCCCTGTTTCTGTGCTCAGAAACATTTGTCCGGCCTGCCTATCTGCATTCTGTTTTCTGAAGGTAACCAGGCTGCAGCTCCATCTGGGTCATCTGACATTTACTGAGGGAAGCAAAAGCTGTTTGATGTACAATTAATGCATCAAAATCCTCAGTTTCCAGCATTCCCAGAAGATTGATTATCTGTATTATTTAGAGAGCTCAAATTTAAATTCTGAGCACCTTCTGAGAGCACTAATGATTGATTCTTTTATCCCATTTGGCTTCTAAGCAGACACAAGTACAAAAATTATGCAAGAATTAAAATGACCTACAGTATTAATTCACAAACAGCAAAAGGTGGGGAAGAGATTGAAGTTCTCACAACGTGGTTCATTCTGGAAAGCAGCAGCAGCTCCAGCAATAAAGTTTGTTTTAAAGTTCAGCTCTGGGAAACTTGTTCCTCACTCATTACAGAAGGGTGTTTTATGGAAGTGCTGTCACAGAACATAAAACCCAGGTATTTTTTCATTGTGTATTTATGACACTAAGGCCAGTGTTTTACACCTCTTGCACATTCAAAGGTAATACTCTATATTTTAACTTTCCAGTTAAAATAACCTTGCAAACACTTCAAAGAAATGTACTTCTACAGTGCTTTTACGAGTTAGCAAAAAGACAAAATAAGCAGAGGGCAGACTGCCATGAATTCCCTATTCTGAAATACATTAAGTTCTCCTGCCCCAGCACCTGCAGGTGCCCCAGAGATCAGGTTTGGGAAGTGGAACCACACTGACATTATCCTGCCATCTACCTGGATGGTCCCACTGCAGAATACGTACCAGGTACCCCACACCAACACTCATTGAGTTTTGTTTGTGGCGCTTGGATTGGAAAGATTTATTTTTTAGAAGAGAAAATCTCTCTTCAATCTCTGCTCTGCTTCTGTATCTGAATAAACAGATACCAGAATAAATGGTGATCTAAAATTTGTGATGTCCTGTGAAAATTGTAAAAGCAAACAAGTTCACAAAAAGATTGTCCCTTCTTATTCAAATCAGCAGCTCATAAATTTCAGTCTCGGTGATGCCTGGAGCAAAGGAGGCTCAGGGGGACCTTGTGGCTCTGCACAACTCCCTGCCAGGAGGGGACAGCCAGGGGCGTCGGGCTGTGCTGCCAGGGAACAGGGACAGGACAAGGGGAAAGGGCCTCAAGCTGGGCCAGGGGAGGCTCAGCTTGGCCAGCAGGAAAGAATTCTCCACTCAAAAGGCTGTAAAGCACTGGGAGGGGCTGTCCAGGGCAGGGGTGCAGTCCCCATCCCTGAAAGTCTTCAAAAAATGTGTGGATGTGGCACTTGAGGACATGGCCAGTGGGGAACAGGGTGGTGCTGGTTGATGGTTGGACTTGGTTTTGAAGGTCTTTTCCAACCTCAGCGATTCTGTGACTCCACTACTGCACATTCCCAGCATGTTTTCTCCAGGTTATTTCTGATACTCAACAGCCCACCTAATGCAAAAGCTATGAAAATTCCATCCCTCTTCTGCCACAGATGATTTCTCGAATTCTGACCTCAAAAACAAAATCTGCAACCCAAAGGTTTGGGTCCTCACCCACCACTTGCCAGCACTGAGCCATTTCTGAGCTAGAAAAGCCCAGCCCAACTTAGCCCTGCCCCTCTGTCCCAATTAACATCATAAAGAATCTCCAGGGCAGAGTTTCAGCCATTTGAAGTGAGAGTTCTCTGATTCATTTTATTCCAGTACTTTAAAACCAGATCTTTTTAATATCTCTCCAGAAACCAAGTGGATAGTATGTGTTAATACTGATATTAATGCAAATATGTCTCATTAATTCATAAACAAAGGTGACCGCTGGGAGATTGAGGAATGGAGAGTTTTCTATAAATTAATTTTAGAAGAAAATATATAAAATTCTGGCTTTATATCCATAGACAAACCCTTTTATCACTGCACCTCTTCATAAAACACTTCCTGCAATGGCTGAATCCCTCCCACAAAGCACTTTCGAATCAAAGTAAAATGAAAATAAAATTATCTGAGGTGTGACAATTCTGGGCCTTGGAAGCAGCAATTTCTGAGGTTCTCAGAGAGTTCTCTTGCCACGCACACTTCATGTTTTCCAATAAATCAGAGAAAAGTACTGTGCGCTTAGGGAAGGGGAAAGGAGAAGAAGAAAGGAGGAGAAGGAGGAGAAGGAGGAGAAGGAGGAGAAGGAGGAGAAGGAGGAGTCTTCCCCACCTTATTTACCCCAGGAATTTTGAATTAGTGAGGTCATCTGAAGGAAACCACGCTTGTAAAAAGCTAGAAGAAATAGAGGCAAGAAAAAGACTCCAAAACACAAAAGTTGAACTTGGTTATGGTCCTTTTGCCTTAAGGATCCCTTTGAAAGTGCCCTACTCTGGTCTGGGCATGTTCCTTCCACCCTGGAAGGTTTTAGGGAAGTAGAGGGAAAACTTGAATAGGGAAGCAAAGCAATATGCAGCAGAATTAATGCAAGTTACTCATTAACTGTTCCCATCTTATTTGTATTTGTCCCTATAGTCATCCTTCAATTTAATGAACAAAAAATTGAAAATATGAGGAGTTTGTGGAACATGGTTAAAAAAAAAGGTTATTCACAGAACTCTAATTTATAAATTCCATGGGCAGTTAATCTGAGTTGGAAATGACTTTCAGAAGGAAAGATTTTCTATTTACAGATGAGTGAAATGCCAACATAAACATAAAAGAAAATAGAAAAATAAATTGAAATATCTCCACTTAAACTTCGTAAACATTTATCCAGACTGCCTATCTGTGTTCTGTTTATGGGAATAAATCTACGACAAGTGACAAAATTTACCCTTACTATAAAATGCACACTAAAAATGCATTTTCACCTTCTTAGCAAAATTCACCTCCCCCACAAATCTGATATCCAGGAGCTGACCCAACACTATTCACACACCAGGTTAAAGGAATTCATTTCATCTTGAAACAGTTTTCCCATTCCTATTATCTTTCCATTAAAAACACTTGGAATCAGATCACTCTACAAAAAAAAAAAAAAAAAAAAAAGATTTTAAATTTCTATGGAAAATTCACTGCATAGGAAAAAAAAAGTTTTTGTTTCACCCCAGGTCCAGCACAAACACCTCCAATAAACCCCCAGGATTACAAGGGACAGGACAAGGGGAAAGGGCCTCAAGCTGGGCCAGGGGAGGCTCAGCTTGGCCAGCAGCAGGAATTTCTGCATGCAAAGGGTGCTCAGGCCTTGGCAGGGGCTGCCCAGGCAGCTTTGCAGTGCCCAGCCCTGCAGGTGTCCCAGGAAGGGCTGGAGGTGGCACTCAGTGCTCTGGGCTGGGGACAAGGTGGGCCCTGGGCACAGCTGGGACTCCATGGGCTGGCAGGGATTTTCCAGCCTCAGGGATTCCATGATCACCATGATTAACCTGGAATAAACACCAGCAACAGCTCCTCTGTAATTGCTGTGCCACACGGGGTATTTAAGTTCAATACTTGGCTGTATAGCAAATAACATTATTTATTTTTATAACATTACTGGACCCAGCAGTGGGGAGGCTTTTTCAGCTCTGTAGAAAAGGGAAACACATAAAATTCATTTTATTCCTCAGTAATCTCAGAAGTTCCAGAAGTTTTTGTGCTGGTTGAAAGCATTCTTTCAGTTTTCTCTTATGTACAAACCCTATCTCACTCCCATTAAAGGGAAAGCAAAAGCTGTATTTTTATCTATCAGAAAGGTTTTCCCTCCAGAAAGGAATGTGTAAAAAACCCATGTGGTTCTCTAAGGCTCTGTAATGCATTCTCAAGAAAAACTTGGGGATTCAAGATCCATTTTGACCATGTGCTCCTTCTCCATTGCTGGCTGAGAACGACACCATGGCTTTAATTTCCTGCTCCAGTGCCTGCTGCTCCTGCCAGGCCATGTGGGGCCATCCAGGGCCAGCTCCTCAGCTCTGACAAACACATTTTATGGCGCTCCAGCCCAAAGGAGGACTTGGGTGCAGCTTCTCGTGCCATCCTCAAAATGGAAGCTTCAAATATTGAGGAAGGGCACAGAATTCTTTACTGTTACTTGACCTTAGAATGTTGAACTGTTATAAATGTTTTTTTTTTTCCAGTGGACCTTCAGGTCCTGGTGGAAACTTGGTGGAATTTTCCTGGTGGAAACAGGTGGAATATTATCTCCAGGGCTTGATATCAGTGTAACACACACAACAAATAACCTGCACTCCCTCATTTCATGTGATCCTCTACATTGAGAGAAACCTTTTCCAGCTGGCACCAATAATTAGAAGGAAACACACTTAGCAGACACACAACCTGCACCTGTAATCTGTGCACAGTGCCATTCTTCTCAGGCATCTCAAACTGAATTAATCCCTTTTTTTGTGTCTTAACAATCACCAATAACCCAACCTGATTCTCCACATAGCTCAACCTGGAGAGGTTGTTCAGAGCCTTACCCATTTAGGCTTGAAGGTCTCCAAGGATGGAGTTGCTTCAGCTTGTCCAGGTCCTTTTTCCATTGTTTCATCACTCTTTGATGAAACTCCTTTAGAGATTTTTCTCCCAAAATTGGCCTAAACCAGGACTTTAATGGGAATTAAAAAAAAAAAAAACAAACAACTTTCCATGGAATTTCTTATCTAACCTGTGGCTGTTCTCAGGTGGAAAGAGCCTTGGCCATCCCCTCCCTACCCCTCCTCCAGGTGGTTGAAGCCTTTTGTTCCATTTTGCCAACTTGCTTGAAGAGGTAAATTCCACTTCCCTGATGGCCACAAAGCCCAAACCAAAATGGCACTGAAATATAACAGTGAGGGTGTATAAGTGCCCCTCATATTCCAGCACCATCTCCTGATTTCCCCAGTTTTTTCTTTAAGGAGCAATGTTCATGTTTGGCCTGAGAATCATTTATTTAAAGTGACTTCCACATCAACAAAATGAGGGGAAAACATCAAATAAAATGCAAAAAGGATTATAAAAATCAATCAACAGGTAAATAATTAATTTACTGAAATGTCACCAAGTTTGCATGGTAGGACTTTATTCACCTGGGGACAGCAGAATCCAAATTAAGGATTACACTGCCTCACAGTCTCTTATGTTAGAGTGCAGCTTCATTTTCTTTCATGTTTTATGGTTAAAAATATTCCCAGATGAATGCTGTTTGTCTGTAGAGCCAAAAGTCACGGATCTTCTGCTCTGCCAGCCTCCCAGTCATCTATTTATACCTCGTGCCACAGTGGAAAGGGAAGGAAAGGGACATTTTAGAGCTTATCTGGGAGGTTAAGTCTGAAGGGATTAAGCATGAAAGGGACGGGGATGCTCATGGATGTGGCTTTGAGGCTTTGCTGCTCAAGTGCTGATCCTTTTGTGCCGTGGCAAACCAGGCCAGAGGGGCAGGCTCACACTGAGTGCCAGTTGTTATTATCTAGGAGATACCAATTATTATGGATGCTTTAATTGAAGGGATGTGATCATGGGCTAAAAATGATTTATTACTCAGATAAACATCGGCCTCAAAGGCTGTGAGATTTAAGCAGTTGGCCATAGCTCAAAGTAGTCAAAAGTTGCTTTGTTACAAGGCAATATAGAACTTTCTAATTCAATAGAAAGTTGCCACAAAGTTTATTTTGTTTTTCTAACCTACCACCTTCACTTAATTCTGCTGCACTGTGGATACTTTGATCCAATGGGTTACTATTACACATACTCACATATACTTATAATATAACTTATAAACTCTTAGTTTACTCCATTACTAGTTAGATTACAATTACATTAGTATGTAATGTAAGTGTAATTACATTACTATTAAATTCTTAGTTTACAATTACAATACTACACTATAAAACCCTTCACCATCTTACCCAACACAGTTTCTCACTTACTTACATAATCACAGAAAACCATTTTTAAGGCATATTCTTACCTACAACTACAGAAACATAAGTTTATAATTTTTCTGCTTAAGCTCTGTGTACTTTTATTTTTACATCAATCCAAGCTTCTCCCAAGGCTGCAAATCAAACCCTTCAGTTTCTATTTTTCCATTTCCTACAGCCATTGTGTGCTGGTGGGGTGGAGAGGAGCTGGCCAATAAAAGTACAAATTCCCCTTTCTCATCCATCCTGCCAAAGCCATCCAGGACCCCTCCAAAAAACACTTCTCAGGTCCAACACACAAAAGCAATTTTCAGGACCAGGAGGCAATGTGGAAGTTGAGGCTGAATTACCACTGCATCCTCCTTTAATGACACAATTCTGCCTAAAATCACTCTTCCCATCACTGTCATGCAGAGCAGAGCTCAGAAAGAGCCTGAGCCCTTCAGGCCTTGGAGATCCATGTCCAAAAATCCCACAGGAGTGACCTACCCTGCTGCCACACAATTCCTTAGGTGAACTCCACTCATTTTCCAAACACCTTTCATTTTCAGCTAAATACAGGATCAAGGTAATAAAACCATGAATTGATCTTACTGCCTGCCAATAATAACTGACATTCCCTCCATCTCCTTGGAATTCAACAGCAGAGACAGCCTTTGTGTAACAAGTTTCTGTTTTCTTCTGTTCTGTGTTTAAAGAGTTCTGCTAATTGGCAAAGGGATTAAAATTAAAAATTTTCTTTCCCCATAATCATGGAAAGCCATTTTCCCCAAAAACATTACTTGTGGTTGTAAACAACACTAGCTAAAACTTTTCTGGAGAATGAAGAGAAGAAACCCAAAAAGACATGAGGTACTAAAAAAACCAAAAAAACAAACAAAAAACCAACCAACCAAACAAAAAAAAAAAAAAAGGCAAACTAGCAGCTTGAAATAAAAACTGGGATTTTAATTCCAAAGTGAAAAAGAAGGGAGATTATTCTTTGTACCAATATAACCTGACAGCCCAAGGAAATTCCCAACCATTCCTGAGAGTCACAAGCCACCACACTGCCACGGATGCTTCCTTAACATCAGAGAGCCATTCTTTAAAGCTGCTGAAATCTGGGTACAGAAAATGGATATACTGGATCCAGAAATCCTTGCCCATGCCTTTTATCCCATACAGAGCTTTACAGTTTGCCTATAACTTTCAGAAGAACAGCAAAGGGAAGACACAACACCCTTATTCTAATCCACAGCTGCAATTAATTTTAACTAGAATTCATTTGAACCAAGGGACAAAGACTTTCTTCAGAAAACCAAAGTTTCAAACCAAGAAAACAAATCACTGTTGTCGCAGAAAAAAGTAAATTTTACTATTGAAGTTTATCCTCTCTTTTACTTTAAGCCTCCAAAAAATGAAAAGTTGAAGTTAAAATACATTTCCAAATTGCCCCAAAGCCTCCCAGATGACCCCAAACCAACCCCAAGATCCCTCTCCTGCCCCCCTAATTTTCTCCTGCACCCCTCCAATCCCCCTTTATCCTCCCCTAGGGCCATCCCAGTCCCTCTTAAAGTGAGATTAAGCTGTGTTTTCGCAGACCATGCTGGAGAGAAAAGTCCTTCCCCTCCTTTGTTCCAGACCTAGAGGAAATTCCCTTGTGTAACTGTGTTTGTTGTGTTTAAATCACTGTATAGAAGGAAGGAATTTATCAGTGAATGAAACTATGGATGTATTGTAAACAAAGAAGTAAAACCAGGGAAAAATTTGGGGTTTTTATTCCTCAACTCGACAAAACAAGAGAGAACTACTTCAGAGGGGCAGCAGATGTCAGTAACTCTTTCATCTACAAATAAACCATATGATAAAACCTATTCCCAAATGCTCCAGCTGTGCAAGAGCTCTCTAATTCACAGTAACCTGAATTAACCAGAGCTTGGGCTCTGCTGAAGCACACACCCAGAGAGAAGCACTGCTCTGAAACAGAGCATCAATTCCCTCAGAGCTGGTCCATTCAAAAACCCTTTCTGATTTGATAACCTGAGCTCCTGACTCACAAAAATAAGGAAATTATCTACCTCAGAAGAGCACCTGAAAAGCAGTGAATTAAAGGTTATCATTTGCAGTCACTCCAGAAATGGTTTCTGCTGCCATGGCATGCTCAGTGTGAGCTGCAGGGACAATTGATAATTGTCTTGTGTGCTTGACTCCTCCTTGGCTCTCACCCTGCACTTCAGACCAAGAAATCAGGAACCACAGATGCTTTTGGTTCACTTGCTCACATGCCAAGGTTTCACTTCCAATATACCCCTGTTTGTGCTGTGGTTCTCTGGGCTGCCTGTTTTCACCTTTGCAAATCAGAGAGCTCAACTACAAAACTGCTGGAACCCTGGATGCTGAGAACTTCAGACTTTCTGTGCTGACAGGCTCTGACCCCCAGGAGAACACTGCATTTGACCCGAGGCCATGGAAAAGCTTCCAAAATTGAATAATAGAATTCAGTTCTATCTGAATGAATGATAGAATTCAATTCTTGCCATAATCTGGGATTGTGGGTGTGCAGTTTGAATAGAAGTGTGTAATATCATATGGTGGGAAACTTAAAGTTTAAAGTTTTAGACAAGCACTGACCCCCAAGAGAACACTGCATTTGACCTGAGGCCATGGAGAAGACTTCCAAAATGGAATGACAGAACTGGAATTATGGGTGTGAGGTTTGATTAGAAGTGTGCAATATCACATGGTGGGAAACTTAGAGTTTAATGTTTTAGCACATAGTAATATATATAAACTAGATGGAGGTTTTAGGAGGGAGGCTGGTCCTTCTTCACCTTCTTCTCCATGGGTTTGGGTGTTTTTGTATAATTGGACAGAAAAGTCCACATTGCAGACTTTGAGTGATTAGTTATTGGGTTAAAAGTAAAAATCATTTAGGTGTCACTTCTTAATTGGATGACTTTTCCTTAAAAGGAAAAATATCTCTCCTTGTAGAGAGAGAGAGAGGGTGATTTTGTAGCTTGTTAGTGAAATGCTGTAGAACTCAGGGTTTGTGAGACTGTAACACAGATAAGAACTAATAAACATCTGAGTCTGAACACAAAATACCATCTCAAGTGCTTCAATCTTGACCTTGACCAAGACAGAAAAAGAAGATCAAGAATTGATACAGAACTGCCCTAAAAAATAACCCAGGGATGGCTGAGTTTCCTCATGTCCCCAAAAATCAGTTCTCCCAAAAAATCAGTTCTCCCAGTGGCCAGCAGCCCGCTGAGCCTCTGCCAAAACACACGAGCAGGGATCAGGACCTGAGAGCAGCACATTTTAATGGACATTAAAACATTTCCTACGAGTTTGGTTTTGCTGTTCTTGCTCAGAAATGAGCGAAGGAGCAAAGCCAGGCTGCTCCTGAGCACGACATGGAGCAGAAACAAAACTGTGCAGGACTTAAAAGACACTCATTTGATACATCAATTGTGGCAGATTCAATTCTGTGCCCAGCATAAACTCAGATTTGCTCTGAAATCCACTGGGACAGGAAACACACAGGTTGGCACTGGGAGGTTCTGGATGCCATAAATCCTGCTCTGAATCACGGTATTTATTTCTTAAGTGAAGCAATTAGCAAACAAAAAGAGAAGCAGAGGTCTTTTCAGGCTAACCTGCAGTTATTTCATGTTGGATTCTGTTGCCTCAGCTTCTGATTCCACAGGGATGTGTTGCCACTAGATCTATTAAACTTATAATCATGCACAGTGTGCAGAAGATCTTTATGTGTAATTTATAATTGCTCAGATAAAATACTCCTCCTTCTCCAACATCAAGCCTTGACAGGATATTTATACCAGTAATTGTATTTCCAATGCATGTCACAGCAGTTACTGTTTTATCAGTACTATTTTTAGGATAGACAGTTGGATGCCTGCTAAATACTCTCATTTTAAATTAATTTCTCCAAACGTTGCCTTCTCCCACTGCAGCCCATATTCTCCTTTGCCAGAATGGGGCAATATCTTAGATTTCTCAAAGGATATCAATTTTTGTCCTGCTTACTACAGCAGGTCTGAGGGGAATAATTAGAAAGTGCTTTATGCTTTGTCCATCTTTAAGGCTGGATATAGGCACTGTCCTGAACTTCACCTAGCATAGACTCAAGCAAAAAGCTGTTTAAAAAACCCTAAAAGCTTCATTTGCCACACCATTTCCCATTTCTAGCCCTCCAGAGTTACTCATACCCTTAGGGAATATCTATACACTGTCACCCAGATTTTTCCTGCCTCACTAGAAGTAATTTCAAAAGAAAATCCACAACCGATTTGGGGGCTGGTCAGGGTTAGAAACAGAAACTGAGCTGAAATAATTCAAGAAAATCAAGACATGCAGGATTCTTCCATTAACCAAATCTTTCTAAACACCCATTGGACCAAGGAACTGTTAATCATAAATAGACAACAACACCTTTTATGGATTACTCTGACATGCTGGTTGCTCTGTTGGGTTGAAACCTTTTCCCTTCAATCCCTTTCAGTTCTTGTCTTGCAGTTCTTTGGGAAGAGAATGACCTGAGCTGAAGTTCAGTTGCTGAAGTGCTGCTCTCAGTCCCTCAGAAATGACCATCAAATTGAGAATGGACTGGAAGGTTTGAAAGGGAAAAGAGGTGCAGGTTTTTCTGTTTCCTTTATGTCACAACTTTCCCAAGGATATTTTACAGCTCTGAGACGTTCCCAAGCTACCCAGATCGTTGTGCAGTTCAAATAGCAAATAAGTCTTTTAGAAAAGCAGTATTAAAACAACCTCACACATGCACTCAGGTTTAATATAGAAATTCCTCCTGCAGCAAGCACAGAGATGATGTGCATGTCATTAAAGACACTTGCCCAGGGTTCTCACCTTCTTCCTACTCCCCACTGAGGAACTCTCGCCTTGAAATACCGTCCCAACCTTCCAGACACTGAACGCTTCCAAAGGTTTGCACTGAAGTAAGTGTGACACATCCAGAAATATTTATACACCCTCAATGCAAATAACTATTTCCTGATCTGAAACATCCTGGGAAACAAAAGATTCAGTGCTGGCTTTTGAAGAGTACTTTTAACAAGTGAATGTCACTTCTCCACTCTGTGAGCCTCAGGAATAATCTGTGGCTGGAGTCAGAGTTTGTTTTTAATGTCACTGGAAAGGGAGAGTTCCCTCCAGGCTGGAAACCAAGCAGCATTGCTGGGGAAGGATCCCCTGGAGGGGAGGCCCTGCAGTCTCCCCACTCTGCTTTTCCCAGGTAGAGCCCTGGAGAGCCTGGTCTGCCCCCTGAGCTGGCCCTGCCTCTGATGCCTCAGGTTTGAGCTTTTCTATATTTCAGATTCTGTGCTGCTTTGGTGTGCAGTTCTGAGCTTCACATTAGGGTATGGTGAGCTCTCTTCACAAAGCAGGGAGACAAAACAATTCCTGCTCTAGCTGGGGAACAAGGACAAATGATCCAAATCTCAGGCCCAAGACAATAAACAACGTGGACTGAAGAGAGAAAAACAAGCAGGATGGAACTTCATAACCTAAAGCTGTAATTGGACAATTAACTCCAATATGCAAATGGAGCAGAACTTGACAAAGTGACAGACCCCGTGACCGGGTGTCCATTTTGTGCCCATTTTGGTTCATCTTGGGTGCAGCCCTGGCTGGGCTCTTGTGCTGCCCAAGGTGGATCCATGGAGGAGATCCTTTTAATAAATCCCTGCTTTATTCTCTAAGTCTGTTCTAGGGCAGCCTTCTAAAGGCATCACCTCAGGCAGGAGGGGGAGCAGAGCCATCCCCAGGTCCCCTCCCAGTCTGTACCACACCAGCACCCATACTACAAGCTGGAAACATCCCAAATCCTGTGCTCTGAAGGTTTTCCTTAGAACTGCTCTCTGCAGAATCCCTGCAACTTCCAGCCTTAACAAAAGGAGCTGAGGAGTGTTTGTAGTACAGGAAGAGCAAATGAAAGCCCCAAATGATGATTGAAGCAATGCTGACAATATTTACAAACCAGGAGAGGAGAATATGCAGCAGTGGCTTGTGCAGTGCCTGTGGCCAATTTTCCTTTGCACTGAAGACACATGGCTTTGTCAGCAGCAATGAAATTGGATCTTGTTTACCAGTGTGAGCAGATCATAGCACTTTATTATCCTAGCAAACCAAGATAAATCCCAACGTCACCGAGCGGAGCTGGGCCTTTGAGGCAAAGTGACAACCACGTCCTTATGGTCACAACATTACAGCACAACTAAAAGTACAGATTTCATAATTAAGAACTTCCATGTGATAAATCTCTCAGGAAAAGAACATCCTCAAACACTTGCAACAAGCACAAACCACACGTTTTATCACAGCACCTTGACCGTAATGAACAATTCTATTTCTAATTCTCTGAATTCCAGCCATTGGCAAAAAACCTTGGGAGTTTGGCATGGCTGGTATTTAAGATTTGAAATCCTTTTTCATATTGTGTTTGCTGCTCTTAGATTTAGGAACAACAAAACGAGTGCAGAGCCGCCAGGCTTGCCTATTGCATTTGGAAGAACTGAGATCAGCACTTTTAAAAGCCATCTTCAACTGTAAAAATGAATATATTAAACACACAACAGATCTACATGGCCACAGACACCATTATTTGTAGCTCTTTTTGGTAAAAAATATACGAAGAAAGCTCATAAGTGATTTTTTTTGCCATGTTTTTCTGCAGCAAGGGATAAGTGACACAAATGAGAACACCTGGGCATTATCTATCAAACTTCTATTTGCATACCAACATCTTTGGTTTTAGAAAATCTTTAGGAGGTTTTTTATATTCTGTATATAATTTCATTGTATTTGCAACAATGTACTGTAATAAAACAGTTCTGTTAGAAAACAGGGATTTACTCCTATTTATTGTATGCAAATTTCATTTGCTTCTTTCAAAAATGCCCATCTCCTGTCATGGTGTTAACTAAACTGTGTTTTAATCAAACTTACGTGTTCCTTTTCATTTGAATCTGAGCTAATTTCATAAAATACTAAAGGAATATTGAATTATGTATTTACAGGTAAACAAATCCTTAAAGCAGAACCAACTGTTGTGAAACCCAGACATACCCACTGAGTTTCCCCAGGTGTAGCTTAGAAAATTAAATAAAACATTAAATAAAACTCCTCAAGCGCAAGGGCTGATCAATAAAGTCTGTTCTTACCCCTGTAAAGCCAGGGGGGAAATGCAGAGGTGGAGTACAGGATGCAGGGCAGGGATTTCAGTGTGTGAAACACCCACAGCAGGGTCCAAGGCTGAAGGGAGGCAAGAGAAGATGCAGTCACTGATGAAAAACTGCAGCATCAGGAATTTGTTAAAGTGTTAAAAGGGGATTTTAATGCTTTTCACAGAGGTTTGCTTCACACCCCTGCTCGTGCAGAGAGGACCAGGTGTTGTTCAATAGTCGAGAAATACAAAAGTCTAACAGGAGCTGGCTATTTGTGAGCAGCTGTAAATGAAATAACATAGCTGGGGGCTGCTGTTCAGCACAAGCTTTCAAGCACAGGACAAGACGAATGAAAAAACCTTGCTTAGTTCAGAAGAGTCCTAAATTTAATAGTGGGTACAAGTAATGCTCAAACTGCTCAAATGTTCCTTCAGCTGTGGCTCCATCAGAATCTCTGGTATATCCATTTAACCTCTGTTAAACAGCACTGAATTTACAACTCCCATAAAAATTTAGATTAAATCCAAAAAGTATTTAGACAGAAGAGGAAAACAAGGAGAACTGAAAGCCACAATCTCCTTTATCGTGGACCTGCACAGTGCCCTGGAAGGAAAGAAGCTGTAAGGCAGGGCAGAAAGGAGCAAAAGGGGTGAAAAATGCAACATTACCTCAAACAAATAATGAGCAACACCACTGATAACACCAGGATCTCTCCCATTTTTGGGTGCCTTTAAACTTCATCCTTTTCATCCTCTTTCAACTACCCTGTACTTGCTACTAAAGCAACATATTCACCTTGGCACTCAAATTCCATCTTAAGGTTGGAAATACCATTTGGCTGAGCAATCCCAGGAAAGGAGGCACAGAAATATTCCTCTGCAGGCTCAGTGCATCCCTCAGAACAGTCACTGGAAAGCCATAAAGCCCCAAATCTGGGGATTTTCCCCTTTCTTCCTCAGCCAAGAATTCAACATTTCCTGTAAGAACCCTAGTTACTGAAAACTTGAAACTTTCTGTACTATCAGACACTAACCCCCAAAAAACCATTACATTTAACTTAAGACCATAGAGAAAATTTCCAAAATTAAATAATAGAACTAAAATTATAAGTAAGTAGTTTAAATAAAAGTATATAATATTCATAACATAGTAAAAATCTTAAAGTTTTAAAATATTATATATATAACAAAATAAACGTTTTAAAACAGAAACTCATCCTCTTTCTTCACTTTATAAGTTTAAGTAATATTATGTAATTAAATAATAGAACTAGAATAATAAGTATGCAGTATCACATAGTAAACTCAAAGTTTTTAAAATACAATAATACAGATAAAAGTTTTAAAATAGAAACTAATCCTTCTTCTTAACCTTCTTCTTCATAAGTTTAAGTAATATTATGTAATTAAATAATAGAACCAAAATAATAAGCATGTAGTTTAAATAAATATATAATATCACAGAGTAAAAAACTTAAATTTTAAAATAGAGTAATATATATTAAAAAATGAAAGTTTTAAAACAGAAACTAATCCTTTTTCTTCACCTTCTTTATAAGCTTAAGTAATATTATGTAATTAAAGAATAGAACTAAAATTATAAGTATGTAATTTAAATTTAGTTTTTTTACTATGTGATACTACATACATTTAAGTTTTAAAATACAATAATATATATAACTAAAGTTTTAAAATAGAAACTAATCCTTCTTCACCTTCTTCATAATTTTAAGTAATATTATGTAATTAAATAAAAAAGTCCACATTACAAAACACAAGTAGTTATTAAGTTAAAAATAAAAATAATTTGTGTCATTTCTTAATTAGTCAGTTTATCCTTTAAAAACCTTATATAAAAAAAGATACAACTCCAGTTTTAACTCATTAAAAAAAAGTACTATAAAATTCAGAGTTTGTAAAACTGTAATATAAATAAAAACTAATAAATATCTAAACCCAAACAAAAAAGGACAAGAAAAGAAAACTTGACCCAGATAATCAAGGTGAACAGATCCCAAAAATGTCCATTGTGCCATAGCTCTCCAATTTAGGAAGGACAAAGATCCTGTGATACTTACACTTGCCACAACAATTAATAACTTCTGAGGGACAGTGAGAGGATTTATGGGCTCTCCTCATGTAAGGAACCATGAATGTCACACACTTTTCCACAAGTGGGACTGTGGTGTTTTCGGGGTCCCGTTAGGGAAGGAAAGATGAATCTGCCTCCATGTTCTTAGAAGGCTAATTTATTATTTTATGATATTATGTTAAAGAATGCTATACCAAAGTATACTAAAGAATAGAGAAAGGATCTACTAAAGAAGTAGAGAAAGCCTACTTACAGAAGGCTAAAAGATATTTATGAAAAACTCATTACTCCTTCCAGAGTCCTGACACAGCCTGACCATGATTGGTCATTAAGTTAAAACAATTCACATGAAACCAATCAAACAACGACCAGTTGCTAAACAATGTCCAAACCACATTCCAAAGCAGCAAAACACAGGAGAAACCATCAGATAATTATTGTTTTCCTTTTTCTCTGAGGCTTCTCAGCTTCCCAGGAGAAGAAATCCTGGTGAAGGGATTTTTCCAGAAAATGTGATGGTGACAAGGGAACACCTGTGGCTGCTGCTTGACATCAGAATAAATCACATTTCTGACAGGTCTCCAATTTCCCCATTTCTGCTGGTTTTGGGGATCTGCTGCTTTCCCACACTCCCTACCCTTGTGCTGCTAAGCAGGCAGGAATTTCAGCTTTTAACTCCAGCAATGGTATTGTCTAAGACTCAAACCCCGCATTGCAATGATCAAAAACTCTTCCATTTGTGTCACCTCCACCCGTGAGCTTCTTCCTCACATCAGTTCAGACAGAGTTTGTTCCATTTCTCAGTGTCACACACTCTTCAGTGCAGAATAAATAACCCCTGCTCTCTGCCCTCTGTCTGATACTCATTTCTCCTGCAAAGGACTCCTCTACCCTGAAATACAATATTTATTTCAGTCACCTGTGGCCTTCTGGGCTAGATCTCAGCAAAGCAGGAAAATGTACTTTCCTCACAGCATTTCTAGAATGGTATCTTCCCATCACTTCAAAAACACAAAAGGGTTTTTTTGACACAAAGGCATTTTTCTTTAATTACCGAATTCTTTAATGCTGGAAAGAGTCCTACAAAACTTCACTCCCTACAACACTCAAAGCTGAGAGTTTTTCCATCTCTACATTTTTTTCCCCTCAGTTTTTAAGAGCTCTTCTGCCTCACCTTTTGGTATCCTTCAGGACACCAAGTATATCCATGGGACCAGCTGAGGAACCGGCCAGTGAAGATAACTGATGAAAACTTGAATTATGAGAGCATTTTGCTTCCCCTCTCTGTTCCAAACCAGACTTATTTGACACATGCTGGTGGACAGGGCTGACACTGAAGCAAACCTGTGACTCCACCACCCTCCCACAGTCACAAATTGCCCCTGGGTTATACACTGACACATCCTGATCAATTTTCTTCAGCCTCAGCTGTCAGTGAGCTGAGAATTTTACGTTTAATGTGCTCAGCTTTGCTGCCAGGTCCCTCCCATTTCGACTTGCGTACAAATTTAACCTTCTCCCTCAGAGTCAAACAAACACACACCAATGCAAAATATTCCAAGCCTGCCTGCTCTTCACTCTTTATTGCAACTCCCAAAGCCTTCTTGCAGGGCATTGGTGAAACCCCATTGCACTTTTAAAAACCCCACTGCACTTTTAGAGACCCCAGTGCACTTTGAGGGCTGGGTTTATCCCCTGGGCAGTGCAGGCAATCCCTGCACAAGGACACAGCTCCAGGACTGCACTCCCCACTTTGAACTCCGACATGAAAATACCAAACCCATCTCCACAGACCCAAATTTCCCTGAAAACAGCTGTTTTTCAGAATCAATAATGTTGGCAAAGACCTCCAAGATGATCCAGTGCAACCTTTGAGCCAGGGGCTGATGCTCTGGGTTGGGCAGAGATGGTGCTCGTGGCTTAGAAAATTTGTATTTCATACACTCAGTAAGAAGGAGCAAAGCCCAATTCCAACCCTAAATCCCATTTTCATCCCTGTGCCTACTGAATGGAATCAACATTAATGTAACCACATATGCAGGGTTTAATGGTGAGCTGTTCTGGTGTACAAAAAGAATAAGAGAGACTGAGTAAAAAAAACTCTCCTGTGCTCTGCAGAAAAGCCAGCCCCCTTTTGGCTTGTGGAATACAACATCCAACTCTTGCAGCCAGAATTAAGGCACAGGAGTAGATAAAATTTTGTATATATGAACTCAATACCTAAAAAAATGATGGCACTTTTGGAGCAATACCCATTTCTTTGTTGTTAAATGGCTTTCCAATACAACCTGTATCTGTATTAACTGATATGGGAATAAAAGCCCTAAAAATCCCATTGACTTTGCAATCATTAAACAAAGCCCCCCAAACAACCCAGGAAGATGTACATGATTTTTAATTATCTAATGCATGTATATATCCTAAATATAGACAGATAATCTATTTTTATGCCTCATCCTAAACCTCCTCTAATAACTGCACTCCAGCTCAGGTAATTTAATTTCATATTCTTTCAAGAACACACTACTGCAGTCCTATTTAAAAGATAATAATTCTTTTGAAGAACTTGTTAGAGAGGCTGATGGAGTTCAGAGGAATTCTACACCCAGGTGGGGTTTCTTAGGAAGTTTTTAGAAAGCAAATCAATAGGAGTTTACAGATTGCAAATCTGATCACACTCCTGGCTGTCCCCAGAGGAAGCTGTGGAATTGTCATTTCAGTGAGGGGATCTCAGCAGAATTAGTTCTCTGTCCTGGAAAATTGCTAAAGGACATTGGACAGCAGGCTGGAGCAAAGGCACTAACAATCAATAGAACAATACTTGTGTTATTTATCCTGGCAGGTTTTTACCCTGGTTCTGATCTCTACCATAAAAAAAAAAGGGTAAAACTTCCTTTATGCTTCAATATTTCATAGACTCATCTGAACAAGGTGGGATTTGGGGAGGGTCTAAGGAGAGGATATTGATACACACGATATATTTGGAACATCTTCGCTTGTAGTTCATTAAATCAAGCCTTACTCTAGAGATCCAAAATACTCTGAAGCCTCTTGGATCTATTTTTTCTCCCCATCCCCTGCCTTACTTCTACTGGTTCAAGAAGTCCCAGCTCACTAAGAATTCCAGAATGGTCTGGGTGGGAAGGGACCTTAAAATCCATTCAGTTCCATGGGCAGGGACACCTCCCACCATCCCAGGCTGCTCCAAACCCCATCCAGCCTGGCCTCAGACACTTCCAGGAATCCAGGGGCAGCCACAGCTGCTCTGGGCACTCTGTGATATTGAAAGCACTTCTTGATAGTTCTGTGTGAATGATGTGGGAGGATAAAGGCACTTCACAGAAAAACAAACCTGAAGGTCAATGCCATGAGAGTCCTCTTATGGAAAGTTTTAGGGAGACAACCAAGAAATTGATTATTATCTGCTGTTTTCTCCATGGGCACAGGAATGTCTGAGAGATGTCACCTGTGGCACTGTCCCCAGGTGGCTGAAGACTCAGATTCCATTAGACAGGACAGCAGTGTCACAGAGTGTGGGAGTTCAAGAGAGTCTCAGAGGTTTTTTTCAGTTCAGGAGAGAAAGAGAAATGTGGGAAATGGATTTGTACGGAGTTCTCAGAGCCTGACAGAAAGCCCACACAGTATGCATCTGTATGCAAACTTTGAGATAAGAAATGCTGACTTAGAAATGCCATTGAGAGAGAAATGGAGCTAGAAAAAAGTTTCAAAAGATGGCCTTGCAAATAAGACTGGATACTTTGGAGAAAGAGAACTATGAAAGATGCATTGTAGCAGGACCCACGAGGGGTCGTTTTGGATGATTGGCTTTAAGGCATCTACAGCATGGTGTGGCAAAAAACTGATAGGCCAAGAAACGCTTATAGTGTATTGGAATTAGGAAATAGTTGGCTTCTGATTGTGATGGTGTGAATTATAACACTTGTATTGTCTCGCCCTTCTCATGAGACTGGAAATGGAATAACAGCTTTTAAAACACCTCTCAGCTGCCCCATCTCTGGGTCAGAAAAGGGTATTTGTCAAACAAGAGAGCAGCACAAGCAACTGCTGCTCCAGCAGCTTCACCTTGGAACGCCAACAGGCAGGAACAAGTGAAGAAATTCTCCACAAATGGAGAAATCTAGAATTATCCCTGGCAATTACCCCTGGCACTGGTTAGAGGATCAATGCCCATGGCCATCTGCAACTGTCCCCAAGCTGTTCTGCCAAGCCCCAGTTTTGGTAATACCAAGCTTGCCAACATCTTACAGATGACTTTTTCATCCAAAAAATGATGGTAGCTTGTCGCAGACATATTTTATGAAAAATCCATTCCTTAGGATTTTTCCTCCTGAGAAGCTGAGAGGCCTCAGGAACAAAATGTAAACAATGATTATCTGCTGCTGTGGAATGCAACAGGTGGATCTTTGATTGGCCCATGTTGGTTGTTTGTAATTAATGGTCAATCACAGCCCAGCTGGGTCAGACAGAGAGCCGAGCCACAAATCTTTGTTATCATTCTTTGCTATTCTATTCTTAGCCAGCCTTCTGATGAAACCTTTTCTTCTATTCTTTTAGTATAGTTTTAATGTAATATATATCATAAAATAATAAATCAAGCCTTCTGAAACATGGAGTCAGATCCTCGTCTCTTTCCCTCACCCAAGAACCCCTGTGAACACCACCACAGTAGCTGAGAATATGCTTCACCAGGCATGCAAGCAAATCAGGAACGCAGATAAAAAGAGCTCTGGTTATGCTGCATTTGCCAAAGTAAATGCACATCTCTGTGCACCTTCCTCACCTCAAGAGGGGAAACAGGACATGAGAACTGACTTTCTCCAGCCCCATTTCTGTTGGACTGCATGGAAAATTACAGAATTATGCATTTTAGTGACCCAGGGAGAAGCTGACAGACATTTTTACTTAACACCAACCTATTACTGACTCAGAATAGAAGAAATTCAAACAAAAACCCCCCATAATTTCCATATCTGACTTCAGTAGGTGGGACTACTCCCAATGAGGGGGTGGGAGACATTTAAAAACATTGTTTTCTCTTTTTTAAATTTTTTTTTCATTTGCCTTGAACACCTCCCAGCCTCTCCTTTTACTCCTACTATGTGAGCATGTTTTGGATGGAGGATGAACAAACTCTTTTCTAGAGCTGAGCCCACAGTTCCAGGGCTGCCTTCCCTTAAGCCAGGCCTCTCCTGTACATGCAGAGAACATTCAGGAATGTCTGAAGGATTCCTGCAACCTCCTGCTTCTTTCCTGTGAAAAACTCCCTTCCATGGAGAAATCAAAAATCTCTCCCAGGAATGTCCTCTGGGATTAGAACTTGCCCACACCAACAGGAAAAGCTCTCAGGAGAGCAGCTACTACTTAGTGACAGCTTCATTGTAATAGAAACGAGCCTCTTCATGAAAATGGAAATTACAGCTTCATGATGACAATGAAAATAAAGGTAAGGATATTTTCTTTTCAATCTCATCTTGTACTGAGAGGAATGAAAAATACTTTTTGTGTTATCAGGTTAGCGTTTTGTTTTGTAGAGTTTGTTTCAATTTCTACCCTGAACAGCACCCTAGGAATGGCCTGACCTGAGAAAGACAAATTCAGAGGTAAGAGTGCATAAAGAGAACTACTCAGAACTTTATATCTCACCATCAAAAATATCAACAGAAATAAAATAATTATATATTATCATCTGTTTGGCCAAACTACAGCTGCTTTTGGTGAGCAACTCTCTCTTTTGGGAGATTTTGGAAAAAGATTGTGGAGGTATGGCCACTATGAAATCCAGTTCCTTCCACAGCTCACTGAGACAGCCCTCTTTGTGCAATGTCCATCAGGGAAACAGCCACTCTCCATATTTCAGAAAGGTTTCCTCTCTTCTCACTCAATTACCATAAAAATTTTACCACAAGACTGAGGCACAGATTTTTTTCCCCCCTCTAGACCTTAACAAACTTATGAGCATATGACAAGTTTTAACTGCTAGAAAATATCTGTTAGGTTAGGAGGTAAAATAGTGATAAAAAAGCCCTAAGGATGACTTTGAAAGATATTTTCCCGAGCAAATGATGGAAATCCTCCTGATCTGACGAGAATGCAAATTAGCAAAAACTCCATATTTCTGACAGCCCCTAAATCTCCTGTTGCTTTGTAAAACCCACTCCAAACCCAAGGCAGTGCTGCTCTGTGCTGTTCTTTATTTAATCTCTCAGCCCACCTCCACAATGGCCTTTAAAGTTTGGCTCTGAGAGGCCAATTTTGAGCCACACTGTGATTCACAGGAGTTGAATGGAAGGCACCAACCTGGAGCTGTGTGTCCCCACATTCAGCATAAATCCCTCTAAAGCCAATACAAATGGAGTTAATTATAGCAGTTTCACCACAGATATGTAGGTTGTGCAACTCAGAAGAGCTCAATAACCATTTTAATGGGGGTCATCACTATTCAGAGAGACATTGGAGAGAATGCTCTACGTGGCTTAATTGTTTAAATGAAAAGGTTTCAGCAATTTGCAAAGCTGATTTTTATGTTTTCTATAGAACAATGTGTCTTTGCTGCCGTGAAACATGGAGGGGACAACAGAAAGCCACAGGCAGGAAGAGGAAAGCTCCTACCATCACCTCCAAGCTCCTGCTGGGCACTGGGCATTTGAGCTGAAATGGCCTCTTTTCCCAAAGAGAATTTATTAGAATTAATCAATAGGCAGCTGGGGATCAGATCTTCAAAACCAGGCAGCACCCAGCAGCTCTCACCACGGCCTGAACGTCCACTTCAGCAGATGTTCAAGCAACTGGAACAATTTTGGGAATGGAGGTTGACCCCTATTGCAGACAAAAGACAAAATGATTTGTATAAGCATAATTTTTGTTCTCCCCCTACCATTATACTCTGGAGAAAGAGCATTCATGGGTTCCTGGGCACTGAAAATAGGTTAATAAAACTTCAAACAGATCAAATTCCTTGCCTGGTGTTGTTCCAAATGCCCAGCAGTTGTGAGGGCGCGTATTTTACAATCAGAATAGCAAGAGACATTGCTTCATTGAGAGGTTCTTCTACCCCCACTCTCAAAGCACAGACCTTGAAGAAAAATGGAAATCTGGGAGACAAGTTTCCCAATCTCATGAAAATCTGACTGGAACAAGCTGTCAGATCTAAAAAAGCCCCAAATGCAAAACACCAACTCAGCACCCCAGAAGTGCTCAGGAAAGTCAGCACAAAGCTCAGCTGAAATCTCCAAATATTAGGACTGGAATTGGAAGGATGGAATGATGGATTCTGGAATGATGATGCACATGGCAGGAGAGGGGCAGGGTGACAGAAGGAGGGGACAAAGGGCAGCAAGGGCCTGAGAAGGGAGAGGGCACAGATTGCTCACAATGACCAAAGTTTGAGAGGCTCAGATTGAGCTGTAAAGTGAGAATATGTATTTAGAAGGATAATAGCAAACAAAAAACCTCCAAATGTGTCAGTCTCTCAGAAACATAAACTAATAGAGGGATAAGCAATAAGGGAAAGCCTATAAGTAATGAATTTAACCTTGGGCTTGGAGCAGCCTGGGATAGTGGAAGGTGTCCCTGCCCATGGCAGGGATTAGATTAGATGATCCTTAAGGTCCCTTCCAACCCAAACCATTCTGAGATTCTTTGAAAACCTGTCCAATATTTTAAAATAAACCCAAATTAAAGGATTTAAAATAAAAACTTAAAATTCTGTAGACATTTTTTCGTGCTATGGGAAACAAAAGAATTCTTTCCCCACAATGTTTGGCACAAAGATCTCTGGGAAAGCTGGAAAAGATTCTGAAATGTATCTGCTTCCAACAGTAGTTTATGTCCAATTTGCTTTCTATACTCCACTTATTTATTTAAAACTTAGTAATAAAAAAATGGCACTGGGGAGGCTCCAATTTGCAGCACTCAGCAGTTACCTGGTCAGAAGTGCTCAGTCTGAATGTTAAATTAGAGCCACCAATTAATATTAATTAAAACAATCCCTGAGGTGTAAAACCTGTCCTATTTAGGGGAAAGGCAACAAAGTCCTACTGGATTTTTAATTATCACACATTGCTCTAATTGGTTCACCCATCCTGATTATGGCCTTGGGGACACACAGTGGCAGCTCCATGGCCCCAGGGTCACTGGCTTTGGGATTTGGGAATTCCTTCCTGTGGGAAGGAGGGGGGTTGGACAGCAGGTTACAGAACAGGGGACCAGAACTGGGATTTGGAGAGGAAAAATGATCCTGGCTTCCTCCCAGACATGCCTCCACATCCAACCCTGATGTTTGACACTTCTTCAGTGCTTCACAAAGGATTCATGCTTGGAAAGGGAAGGAAATGGAATGGTTTTGAGTCCTCTAAAAGGTCCTTGGCTCCACTGCTCCAGGAAAATAATGTGTGGTGCTAATGTTCCATTGACTAACAAGAATCCTCCCTGACACATTACTCCACTTATTTCATGGCTGTTTTGATTCAAGCACTAAAAGCTCTGCAAAACGGAAAAAAAATATAAAATAAATCAAAATTTAAACACTGTAAAAGCAATTTTGCAGCTCGGGTCTTTAGGGAAGGACAAAAACTTTGGGCGTTCAATAATTGAAGCTGCATAAGCAACAGCAACTGGCAGGATTACAGAGCGGAGCTTTTGACAAGCATTTCATGGAATTGCAGATGCTCCACCAGGCACATAAGGAGGACTAGTTAAGTTCCCAATGCATTTTTTAAAGAAGGAATTAGAGCTATCCATTCCAGGTCATTCCTCATGGAAGACAAGGAGACTTCCAGCTTCTCTGGTAGCTGCTTACTAAAGAACTTTTTCTGGGAACACACTCCTTCCTATTATTCCTCCCCAAACTATATTTATATAATAAATATAATTCTATTATATTTAGTTCTCCATAACTGAAAAATAAACCCGATTATCAACATACATTTTTGGCCTGCCCAGTGCATCTTTGCAATATTATTTTATCTCATTTGGACCATCAGGAAATCCAGTTTTTGGTGGGCTAGAAATCTGCTCCCTTTATCTTCTGCCTAACAGAATCCCAGAACTGTTGTTCATGCGGGTGTTTATTATTGGAATGTCTGAATTCAAAAGGGATGAAACATCCAAAACAACTTGCAGCTAGAATTTTGCTCTGAAGTCACCCTGGCAGCAGGCAGCATTGAACACATCTGGATGCCATGGAACATGGGATAGGATGAGCAGGAACTGGGTTCTGAGGTGTGGAGCTGCAGCTTTCACCCCCCAAAGGACAACTTGGGAATGTCAATGTGAACCCTGCAGAGCCTTAACTTTTTTTTTTTTTTTTTTTGTCAGGGTTGGTATTAAATGTGTGAGATGGTGTTTCTTGTTCGGACTCAGATGTTAATTAGCTCTTATCTATATTACAGTCTCACAAACTCTGAGTTCTACAGCACTTTATTCTACCAAACTAAAAAATGGAGCCCCATCTCACTCCCTCTCCAAGGCCTTTTAAGGATAAACTGTCTAATTAAGAAATGACACCTGAATTATTTTTACTTTTAACCCAATAACTAACTACTCATGGCCTGCAATGCAGACTTTTTTTACCTAATTACAAAATACCCCCCAAACCCATGAAGAAGAAGGTGAAGAAGAAGGACCAGCCCTAAAACCTCCATCTTGCTTTGTATATATTATTATAGTCTAAAACTTTAACTCCAAGTTTTCCACCCTGTGAAATTACACACTTCTATTCAAACTCCACACCTATAAACCAAATTCTGTCATTCAATTTTAGAAACCTTTTCCATGACCCCAGGTCAAATACAGTATTAGGAGTCAGTACCTACCAGCACAAAAGTTCTAACATTCTCAGTGACCAGAATTCCAACAGAATCCTACACTGTACCCCAAATATTTTAATGTATGTTGTAGAGTCACTGAAGGACTACATAAAAGAGAAGGCTTCTCCCACTCTGTTCTGCTGAGGCAAAGCTGAGGAATTTACAAAATAGCAGCTTCCTTCCCTTCCTGGGAGGATTTTTAGGCTGGATTTCAGGGAAAGGCTCTTCCCCCATGGGTCATGGGGCAGTGAACCCCATGGAATATCCCCAAGGAACGGGGACAGCCCTAAGGGCTCCAGGATGACAATCTCAGACAGAACATTGAGGTTTAGGTCATCCTGTGAGAAGAAAGGAACTGAACTTCATAATTCCCATTCAGCTTGGGATATTGTGATTCCAGGAATCTCACTCAGCAGGAAAATAGTGGGGGTGACTCCCAGCAGAGTCACCAAGGACACAGCTCAGGTACAAAGGTCCATCTGCTCTGGGGGAACTCACAGTTTGGAGAAAGCAAAAACCCAGCATGGCACAGCTATTAGAGAGCTGCTCAGTTAATGCCTTGTCATTAAAATAATAATCGTGTCACAATGGACAAGCTGCTAGGAGTAAACAATAACAGGCAAATCCCTTGAAAAATGGCCTGTCAAGAAGGGAACTGAGTATTTTGAAGAGTTTTTTTTGTGAAAAACACATGTATGATGTTAACCATGCACATTACAAGGCAATACAGACCTTAAGTACAAAACCCAGCAGATTTCCAGTATCTTATAATGCCCTGATGCTCCTACATTTGTTGTTTAAAGAATCCATGGTTCCCTTCCCCCCTTGGAAATCCCTCTGCTCCTTATTTTTCCTTAGCTATGCCAGTTTGGTCTCCAGAACAACACCCCCAACTAAAGGACCTCAAACGCATCCATACAAAACACTTTCCTTTTTTTGTTTAAAAAAAGTGATGTTCTCGCTGGACTGTGAAGTTTGTGGTTTTGTTTACATGAATTATAATTCGGTTCAACCAAAACTAATTATCTAAGCGCATCCATCCTCAGAAATGCTTGGAAATAAATTTCAAATTTGAAAATATAGGCTATCCCAACCTTGCTCCTGCAGGTCATATTGGTTAGATGGAAAGAAAAAATTGCCTCGTTTGCTTTTGCATTGAAATTTTCTAAAGAATCCAATCAGATAAATAATAATAATAATAATAATAATAATAATAATAATAATAATAATAATAATAATAATAATAATAATAATAATAATAATAATAATAATTGTAGTAGTAGAAAACAAAAATTCGCTCCCAAATCTAAAGGCAAGACATGAAAACAGCCAAGGATTTGAAGGCCACAAACACAGCGTTCCCTAGAAAAATTGGGTTTTGGCAGGAAGTTTCTCCTGGGAGAAAGGGCAAAGCCTATTCTCTGTGCAACACAATAATTTCCATTATTTAGGCATGTTTGGGAATGCCACCTCTCCCAAGTTTGGATTGTGAAAACCATTCCAAACCCTTGGATACCAGGAGAAATCTGGCACGGTTGCAGGATATGTCATTTCATCTCCACTGCCTGCTCACTGAAAAATTTATGTGCCCATTACTACCTTTGATGATTATAACGATGCCATTTACTTGGTCTAAAGTGGATGTCAGAATATACCCTGTCTTGATGACAGCAATAAAGAAATCAAAGGGAAAAAAATATCATTCCATGGCAAAAAAAAAAAAAAGTGATTAAAATTGCTATGAAATTCCCATTACTGCTGGACTCCTGATAAAAATCATGACCTTGGCAATCAGCACTTTGAGGGAAGTATTAGCAGGGCCACTGGTAAAAGGAAATCAACTCTAAAGTCAACAAGAAATCATCAAGTCAACAAGAATCCATCAAGGAGGTTGGATTACACTCACATATTAGCCCCATGGCAGTAGCCTGACTTGGCCTGGGCCTGCTAAGAATGAGATTTAAATGACATTTTCAGAGCCCAGCTCACATTTGGGGTTCTGCTGGTGACACATTTACTTTGGGAGGATGTTCAGGGCTGCTGCAAAGCCCCAGTGCTACAGGGCATGGGGCTGGGCGCACCTTCCTCTCCTTTCTGACCCCAGCTCTTGCTCTTTTCCATGGGAAATTATCTTGGTTTCGTTCTTTTCCATGGAAAATTATCTTGGTTTCGTTCTTGTCCCCATGTAAAAATGAAAATCCAACATTTCTGCCTCTAAAGTCACAAAGCACGTTAAATACATGCAGGATCCACAGCAGTGACTGATCTCTCTCCACAACAAAAATAAGTGGCATTTTTACAATATTTTTCCCTGCCCCTATTTTCCCTATTCTTACTACAACACCTTCCTCTAAAAAAAAAATCAATGTAACCCTTCAAGTTCCTGGGTGTAAGATAAATTGATTGTACACAGAAAAGGTCACTTATTTCAGTAAAATGCAAACTCTGGGCTTGTTTGCTCATGGAGCAGAGCCTGGGAGAGCAAAGCACTGGAAATTCCCATGGCAGGAGCTCTGTCCCCAAAGCTTTGGGCATTTGGGACAGTCCCTGTACCTCTCCTTGGCCACAGGTTCCAGACAGAAGGAAAAACAGGGAAACAGGGGCAGTAAATTACTGCAAAACCTCTTTGAGCTCTCAGCTATAATGCAACCATTGCATAGCAAAGTGCCTTCTTAGCCTGAATCTTTCTGCCTTTACAATTTAAACCCTACACAGCTACACGGATATCACAGCAAAGCAACAATTCCAGTGTAAACATAAAAGCAGCAATCCCCAAAACAGCTCAGAGGAGCTGTTTTACCTGTTTCTGTAAAATCATTATCTAAGCACATACACCCAGGCATCCCTCCTCAGAAATGCTTGGATATAAACTTCAAATTTGAAAACTTAGGCTGTCCCAGACAGGAGAGCTCTGCAACCTTGCAGGTAACATTTGCTAAATGCAAAGGAAAAAATCACCTTGTTTGCTTTTGCATTGAAACTTTCTAAAGAAACTAATTAGGTAATAATAACAGTAATAGTAATAATAGTAATGATAGTAAATAATAGTAAATAATAGTAAATAATAAACAAATAAAGAAAGCAAACAAAACCCACCCAAAAACTACAGTCAAGACAGTAAAACAGCCAAGGATTTCAAGCCAACAAATACAGTATGCCCTGGAAAAACAGGACTTTGGCTGTTAAATTTGAGGTTGAGCTGGGGACAGAGTACATTTTGTCTGATCTTATTTCTAGCACAGTCTAAGGTTAGGAAACATGGACTGATAAATTGCAACATCAACACTGTAGCTCTAATTATCTCCATATAATTTATATAATATAAGAGCATTTTGTGTCCATCTGCTGAGAAGTTGAGTTGATAATTCAGGCCCACTTATCAGACTTCCACACCCTCATCTCTTGTCTCCAGCACTTGAGAAGAAGCTATCCATGGATGCCAATGTATATAACATTGCAGGGAAGCAGTCAATCCTTTCATTATCAGGTACTTAAAACACATGGGCTTTTCTGCCTGCTTTCTGTAGTGGCAGGACACAGGGAATGGCTTCAAACCCAAAGAGAGAAGGTTTAGATTGGGTATTAGGGAGGAATTGTTCCCTGGCAGGGTGGGCAGGCCCTGGCACAGGGTGCCCAGAGCAGCTGGGGCTGCCCCTGCATCCCTGGCAGTGCCCAAGGCCAGGCTGGACATTTGGAGCAGCCTGGGACAGGGGAAGGTGTCCCTGCCCATGGGATGAGGTGACACTGGATGGGCATTAAGGTCCCTTCCAACCCAAACCATCCTGGGATTGTGGGATTCCAGATCCCATCCTAGGGGCAGGCACATTTCTGAGACTCCTGGACTTCTCCCAGACTTCAATGCCCTCAGGAAGGCCAGAGCTGCCTCAAACCCTGCAGAGAATCCAGCACATTTCTCATCCCATCAGGGACTCTGTGCTCTGGGCCTGGTGAAGCCCTAAACCTTTACAAGTAAAGTGGCGCTGGCTCCCAGGTTGGACTCAGTGACATTGGAGGTCTTTTCCAACCTCAATGGTTCTATGATTCTGACCCACAGGAAATTCCAGGCAGAACTCCAAGAACCCCAGAAATCACTCAAGATTCCTGAGGTATGAGTGGCTGCAGTGCTGGAGGTGCCCCCTGAGCTGGGTTTGGGGTGGGGTGGTGGCAAACAGGCTGGCACAGAGCCTGGGACTCAGGCTCAGCAGCAAACAAAGCCCAGGTGATGCACACTCTGTCCTTCTGCCCTTTTTTTCTCCCCAGACTGAAATGCCAAATAGATCCAGGTTGATGCTGTCAAAGCCAGGGGTTTGTCTGAGATCTGGGAACACAAACTATGCACAGATAAATGAAGGGCCACTAGATGTTCAATCCTCATCCAGTCAGACACAGCCTCCTGGAAAAGCCTAAAAGGCTTTTCAAGCCAACAGCCACTTCCAAGGGATTATCGCTGCACTGACACAGAACCCTGGACACGGGTGTTATATCCAGAATTTAGTTTCACAGATAATTGTTCTCTGGAAAGCAGTAAGACAATGTCTGTCAGTACAACTTAGTAAAAGCTCATTTTTCATATTCCAGCCTCACTCTGGCTGACCTGAACACTCAGAGCCTTAATTGATGCATATGTGAAGCATTTCATACACTCCTTGTTAAAGTCTTCTCCTGCAGGAATCATCTCCTCTCTCCTCAGGAAGATGCCAAGAGAGCCCCATGGACACACAGGATTTACACCAGCATTGCACAGAGTGAGAAAAGCTATTTCTTCTGTTGAAATTCTGCTTGCATTGAAATAGAGAAAAAAAAAATCTTCCTACTTAAGGGACTTCCTTTAAGCTGGAATTTAAACCATCTGATACATCAAGAGAGGTCTGAGGCACACAAATAAAGCCCTGTCTTCTTTAGAAAAATTAAATTCATTGATTTTAAATATTTAAGAATGTATATATTTTTATATATATATTTATATATACTTTTATACTTAGGGGCAGGGACTAGATTACGTTTAAGGTCCCTTCCAATTGAAATCCTTCTAGGAATTTGTTTTGGTTTAGGGCAAATTTGGGAGAGAATTTTTAAAGGTTTTTTTTTTTAGAAAAGCAGATTTGATTGTTGTTTTTTTTTAATTGGTTTGGGAGAAAATTTTTTTTTAGAGAAAAGTGGAAAATAATTGTTTATTAAACAATAAAATAGTAAAATTTAAACAATATTAAACTATAAAATTTTTTGTTGTTTTAAAAGAAATGACAAATTCAGAAAAGTTTTTTTTTGGGTTGTAGTTTGGCTTATTTAGCTTTTTATTAGTTTTTTTTTGTGTTGGAAATGCTGCAGCCCAGACCCACTTTGGGGTGTTATAGGTGTGAGTTGGTGGTTTTTTGGGTGTTTAGTTTAGAGTAGCTTTAAACAGCTTTAAAGAAAAGGGGAAAAAATACAGGGAAATTTTTGTTTTAGTTAGCTAAAACTAACTAAAAGTAAAAGAGAGTTTTGTTTTGTTGTTTGTTTATTTGTAGATAATATAGTTTAGTAGGAGGAATGTGGAGGAGCAAGTGTAGTGTTTGAAAATAAACTGTGTGGGGTTTTTTTTTTGTTTTTCTTTTACTTTTTGGAATAAGTTTTTAAGGTGTAAAACAGAATAAGACAATTGGGGATGAAAGCATTATATAGTCAACTTAGTACATTCTACTTTTTATCCCCATATCATCAGCTTACTATTAAAACTAATATAAATTAGTGCCAGCACTCTGCTGCTCCCCTGACTTCGGGCACTGAGCACCTGCTCCCTCCCCACCCCTTCCCCTTCCTGAACCACACTTTTCTTACATTCATGTATTGTCCAACACAGCCAGAACTGGAGCTCACTAAATAAATTTGCTTGAGAAATTTATACGGGTTTGAAAGTTTAATGCAACTGCCAAAAGATTTTGGAGTGCTGGGAGAATTAATCTTGCTGCTCATTACATTTATTGATTCCAATCAAGCTTCCAGACATCAGCATAGGTGCCACTGCTAAGAAATAAAAAGTTTCCAGGAAATCTCCACGTAAATCTGAAGTGACTGCCAGCTTTGGGGAAGGGAGGAAAGCTGAGGAAGAGCTGTGTAATCGACATGCCAGTAAATGCTCGTGGGTTGTCAGGCACCACTTGAGCAGCTTTTCTCCAACACTGCTTTTAGAACCAGATGAGACTTCAAGTCTCAAGATGAGACTTCAGCCCTCCAGCCTGCAAAAGGGCCAATATTCATAACAGTGTTTTGTCTTTCAACAATCTGTCAGGTCAATTAGGGATGAAAAGCAAAAAGGCACTTCCACACATAAAGGTTGGGGTTTTTTTCCCTCTTCTTTTTTAATTAGAAGCTAAATCTAGTTGAAGGTAGAAGCTGAGCAGCCATGCAGTCATTCTACACTAAGTAGAAAGAATAACTTTGCTGCTACATCTGCCCTCCAGAACAAGTGAAGGCTTTTCATTTGAAGATGGAAGAATACAACAAATGTGAGTTTTGGAAATAATTTAGCACAATTGCCTCTGTTAACCTGAGAGAAAAAAAGCACTTGGGAAGGGATGAAAAACAATGACACAAGTTTTTTGTTTTATCTACAGCTCCTACCCCAATCCTCCCCTAGGACTGGAGTGCAAACCACCACTACTGCTGAGCAAACACCACAATCCAGGCAGCATTTTTAAGAGTTTGGTTGAGTACAGCATGAGATAAACATTCTATTTCCATGACTGAAAACTGATTTTAACATAATTGCTTTTTTTTTTTTTTTTTTTTTGTGTGTGAGTGTGGTGGTTTTGTATGGGAGGTATCTACAAAAGTAAACTTCTGTGTAGCTGACAATTACAGTCAGTATCATCTCAACCTCAAAATCTCAAATTAGCAAAACCAAAAACACTACACTTGGGAAAAGAATTATTCTAAAAGTTTCCTGCAGCTCTGAGTTTCTGAGGTATCGTGTTTACTTGTAGTGGTTACAATAAATAAGAGCCCATCTGAAAGACCTTTCTGGATCACCTGTGAGCTAATAACTTCTTGAACTGGTTGGGTTGACTCATATTATAATAGAATAAATATTTAAAAACCTTCCTATTTTTGAGCATTTTGCTTTCCATTTAAATTTATAAGAGAACAACACCTGCAATGCTAAATAGAAAAATGTCAATAACTTGCCAGAATTCCCTGATGTGTGCCATTTTGCACAAATATGACCTGGATGTATTTTAATCCTTGTTGGGCCTTACAAAATTAAGTGTAAACTATAAAAAATGATCAGCCTGTTCCATTTGAATTCTCTGTTTTTTCTGTGCCATCATTTGACTTTGTAAATGAGGGTGATTTCTGGGACATGCTCTTAAACAGCACCATAAAAAGTAGCTTAAAAACTTCCTGTCGAGGTTGATTGTAAACCTGTTGTCTCCACAAAAATAGAGGAATTTTGTGCCTAGATAACACCTAACCTAGCACAGGAACCTATCAAGCAACAGGATCAACCTGTGGAAATTTGTGTGCAAGTTTCCATTAGCTGATGATGCTGGGAAGGATTTGCTGCTCCATTCCTGACACAAAGGAGAGTTTATTGCTGACTACCCCTTGTAACTGAAAGCACAGGTACAACCCTAAAAACCTCACAGCAATTTTATTCTCTGTTAACTCAACAAAGAGGGACTATCAGCTAGGAGAGAACGTGCTAAAACGTAAGATATAATATCAAAAAATAACCAAAGAAAACAAAGTAAAAACCTCCCAGAAATCAACCATTTCAATGTTGCCTTTTGAATATATTTGGAGATCTCACTGAGAATCACCAGCACAAATGTTAATTAACCGGGCTGGCTGACAAAGGAAACAGATGTGAGTACAGTAATCTTGTGCACTGGAATTAATTACATCAAATTTTAGGTGATGACACAAATAAAGGTCAGGTTGTACTGCTGAGATGATCAAGAACACAAACTGCAAATCTATTGCAACATTTAATAACCCCCCATTCCCCACAGGGCAGGAACCCTTTCAGGCAGCTGTGTGATGAGCAAATACTTAAATGTCACACCTGGAAAATTACCCAACCTGTGCCTCCCACATCAGATGTTTCCCTTTTAAAACCCAACGAGAGCAGCTCTGTTTCTGATGCTTGGAAGACAATTCACACTTTCTAATTGCCACTAATTGCCAGCTACAATTTTACCCACAATTTCAACACTGAAAAGGATGCTTTCCATCAGCTGCAAGCAGAGAAGAAAAGGCTGGAAGGGAACATGACTCTCATGTGTTTGGATATCCCCTGCAAACCCTAGTTAAGAATGTTTTATCCAGCTCCATGGTGGCATTTCCTGAATTCTACAGAATTGTGATTTAAAAGCATTAAGTTATGTGATAGCTGATCTCATCTTCAAGCTACTTTTGAAAACTTTCTTTCCATTTCCATTCGGGATTTATCTGATTTCAGCCTCCTACAAGGATCCTGACCTGCTCCTCTCTGTCACTCCAATCTGCCTCCAGTATTCAAGCATTTCATTCAATCTCTGCACCTCTAACCTGTCAGGTGAGACTCAGCTCCTTAGAAAATTTTATTCCCATGATATTTGATCACCAGAACCAACATAAAATTACACATTAGGTAAATTTACTAAACTTAAGCAAATTAACACACGTGGTTCCACAGCTAACTTTAATAAAGATATATATTAGAGGCAAATCACAAGGTTGGATATCAGGAGGAATTTTTCCCTGGAAAGAGTACTCAGGAACTGCAAGAGGGACATTGGTGGAGTCTCCATCCCTGGAGGTGTCCCAGGAAGGGCTGGAGGTGGCACTCAGTGCTCTGGGCTGGGGACAAGGTGGGCACTGGGCACAGCTGGGACTCCATGGGCTGGCAGGGATTTTCCAGCCTCAGTGACCCTGGGATTGTCTACTTTATTATTTAAAAAGTATTTATTATTAAAAGTGTATTCCCTGCATCCAACAGCTACTCCAAAAAATGAAATTAAAGAAAGCCCCTCACCTTTCACCCCTGGGTTGGTGTGTGGCTTCCAATGAAAGCTCCAGCTGACTGCACTCTATTCCTTCTTCTCCTCTGGGCTCTTTTCTTCTTCCACAGCTCCCCCAGCCTTGCTTGTCAGCTGCACCTTATTCCAGGGCTGTGCAGAAGCACCCAGGGCATCATCCCAGAGCAGCTCCCTTGTCCTCCCCCTGTGCTGGCTCAGCAGGCTCCTCCTGGTGCTGCAGGCAGGGAGAAGCCCATGCTCTGTGGGAGAGAAAGCCAGGATATCAGGAGGAAAGCCAGGAAAGCTCAGAAGGCACAGCCACGTAGCTCTCTTCATAGAGAGCAGGCAGGCACAACTTCCCAAGGATATTTCCTGGGAACCTCAGAAAAAGAGAAAACAATTCTTATTGTCTCAATTCCCTGCTCCTGCTGTTTTTGCACATGTGGAATGTGTTAGGAAGATTGTTTACTTGAAGGGAGTTCTTCATTGGATTCTGGTGATGGTTGTTTATATTAATTGGCCTATTGGATCAAAGCTGCATCCTGACTGCCTTGAGACAGCCACAGCTTTTTCTTTAGTATTCTTTAATATTCTTTAATATTCTTTGTAGCATAGTATCTCTTTAATATAATGTAGTATTAATATAATATAGCACAGTCTTAATAAAGCAACTGTTCAGCATTCTGAATCATGGAGTCAGATGCCAATCATTCCCTGCTACTGTCTGTCTACTGTACAGCCAGACCTGGAATGGGACACAGCGGGGACAGAACAGCAGAGAACGATCCCAAGGGAAGTGCCTTCCAAACCAGCAGTGGCTCTTAAAACCAACGAAATTACTTGGCCCCTCTTCTCCCCCAGCCTCTTTCTAGGTATTTTAGACTGGCAATAAACAGCTGCAAAAATCCCAGAATGGTTTGGGTTCAAAACAATCCCCTAAACCATCCCCAGAATGGGTTAGCTTGGAAGGAACCTTAAAGATCATCTTGTTCCAAACCCTCCAGCAACATTTCCTAGAAAAAGAGTCCTGCTCATTGCTCTGCTCCTCAGATGGAATAAAAAGCCCCTAAACTCTTACTACTCTTTATTAACTACAGCTTAAAACCTTATGTGCCTTCAGCAAACCCAAGTGATCTTAAAGAGAGGTTCAGGGGCATTC
Organism: Camarhynchus parvulus; assembly: GCF_901933205.1. Lineage (NCBI taxonomy): Eukaryota > Metazoa > Chordata > Aves > Passeriformes > Thraupidae > Camarhynchus > Camarhynchus parvulus. Next base: position 4,865,156 of record NC_044576.1, read on the forward strand.
ACCAGAATGCAGAAAACACAACAGGAATATTTCTTGTTTGTTCTCATCAGAACAAGGAGGCACTTTAAATAAAGACCATTTTGTGAAGAGATTCCAAAATACTAAGGAAAATATAAAGTGCAAGGCTTATTTTTCAAATGAAAAGATCATTAGGATATAAAAATTGTGAGCTAAAATTTCTTTAAAACATCAGAAAAGCTTGCATTTCATGACAGTAATAGTTTTTCTAGGAAAAACTAAGTGAAACCCAGTGAAATGAGTTTTTAATATCCAGTTAATGGGCAGATGATGATTTGCACAGAGCCACAGCACCAGCCTGGGGGGCTGCAGCAGGCACAGGAGCCTTGAGCTGAGCTGGAGCTGCTGCACCAACAAAGGTGGAAGCAGAGGATGATCTGAACCAACAGCTCTTGTTGTTTGAAAAAAAAATCATTTTTTCTTGATTAAAAAAAAAAACAATTAGAAACATTTTTCATGGATACATAAGATAAAACTTTGGTCCAAATTGTGAGAAAAAAGCCTGTGCAATGCCGTGACTGAAAGCCTTGGGAACACAACCTATAGGATGAGTTTGGCTGGGAAGGAAGCAGGGCAGTGGAGAACAGTGGAGTTCCTTTAACCACACAGGAAATTGTGGCTGAAACAAATCTTCAACTTCCAAATCAGAGCCACAAATATTCTACAACTGCTATAAATGTTCTGGAGTTAATAAATAAGATTTCCATTATTCTATATTTTATTAATTTATTAATAAGAATTCTTAATTCTTATATGAATTCTTAATCAGAAATCTTATTAATTTATTAATAAGAAATCCTATCAGAAATAAGTTCTTTACTTCTTTGTCACGAGGATGAGTAGAGATGGTTGTGTAGGGAGCTGGTGTTGAGGAACTATAATCCCCTTGGATGTGAAGGAACCTGGAGCCACTGACAGCACACAACATCCCTCAGCCATGAGTCACATGCTTCACACTATAATGCTCATGGAATTGAGCAACACTTCAGGAGAAAGCTAATCCTGCTCCAAAGGAGGAAATGCTCCAATGTAGGAAAAGCACAAACCAGAACTTTTCTAAAGTTTCTGAAACAAGTTACCCACAAAAATCACGTGTAGGAAGTGAAGGTGTTGGAAACATCAGTGTTGGAGTTATTGAAGCCGAATTAATTCACCTCTGATGCACAGATTTACCGTGAAACCATCAGGAATCACTCCTCTGCTCCTGCCTTAGGCTCAACACCAAAGGGGGAAGAATAAAGCAAATGGTACAGCCAGAACTTCTGAATGCTTGGATTCCTAACTTCCAAGAAGAACCCTTTGATCACAGCCCTTGCACAGAACACACACACAGACGTGGATCACCCCGGTGGAAAAGGCTGTGCAGCTCAAAGAGAAAGATTCCTCCCCAAAACAAAGGCTGGCTCTCCATCACAAAGATTCCCCACTCTCCTCCCCTGGTGACAGAGAAAGCAGCAGCAATTGCACAGGAGCTGCTCTCAGACAAGTGACATTTAGCCCAGTGTTCCTCCCGTCACTGGCAATCTTCCCCCGCTCCAGTGTGCTCACATTAATAAAGAATTCAGAGGTGAGCAAGAGCTCCTCAGAATATGTCAAGGACTGGGGGAGAAATGCAGCATCAGGGAGGAAAATCCATTAGAAAAATGAAAAACAAGATCAAGCCAACCATGAATCTCACACTGCAGGACTACCAGGTTGCCTTATTAAAGTACACGTAAGAAGAAAAATAAATGAAAGGGGTGAACTTAGGAGAAGCAGAGACCTACACAGTACTGAAGCACCTGAAAATCTCCAGGAATTCAAATAACATATTAAAAAAAAAAAAGGAGAAATTAATTATATTTCCAGGCATTTTCTCTACCAAATCAACACATGAACATATCCTCTGTTTTCCAGAGCTGTGTATACCTCATGTGTGTGGGAAGAAAGAGAGGCTCTAATACTAAGGCATTTGTTCCAAAAACTTCTCTTCTTCCCTGTTTTCATGTACCAGTCTTCCCTGTCTGATCCACCTTTTCCTCTCCTTCAAGGTTTTCCTTCAAGTGTTTGGGTTCAGCAAGGATGTGGTCAAAAAAAATCCTTGAATACTCACCCCAGAGCAAGAAATTTGGGCAGGAGATAATAGACTAAGCAGCCTGCAAAGTGCAAAGGTTCAGAAGTCTCAGGTGCTCAACTAAATCCAGAGGTGTGACCTTAATTAAACCATCAAATTACTTTATGATTCAGAATCAAAGTACAGCATGCCCCATCCTCTCCTATTTCCATCAAATACATGTCCTGGACACAAAGGGCTCCAGTTAATTAAGAAGGATTGCTGAAATCATGTAAAGCATCAGAAAAAAAACTCAGAGGTAGGGTCATTCATTTCAAAAGGGAGCATAAAAAATTAACAAAATCACATTGCAGCACTGAAGGGGAAAAAATTGAATGATGCCCATTCTTAACTTAATATACTTTGCACTTAAAACTTTGCAGACTTGGGTTTCCAAATGGGAAATAGATGTGCTTTGGACCCCAGTAAATACAGCATAGAATGTTTCACTATGTGCCTGTTCATTAACATTTATGAACATATTAATTAGAGCAATCCTTAACTCTGCTCACAGTACAAAAGCATTGCATACATTTAAAATCAACTGAAACCACATTAAAACTCTCAATTTTAAGGATGAGAGTTGCCAAGGTTCAAAGAGCAGGGGACCAAAACAACTGGCTAAAAGTGTTCCAAGTTAACCAATCCAAAGACGAGAATATTTTTAAAATACTTTAAATATAATATCAGAATATATAAATAAATATGTCAGATTATATAGATCTATGTATCAGAATATATCAATCGATATATCAGACTATATAAATATTTTATATTGAATATTTTATATGTAATATCAGAATATTTTCCTGTACAAAGTTGACTGTATTAATGAAGATGTTTCCTATGAGAAGACATACAATAATTTGAGTCATTTTAAAGTAAAAGGTTAATGGAGATAAATTACCAAAACTGGTAGAGACAAATCATCTCATTAAGCCTGCTGACATTCCAGGATTCAGTTGTAACAGAACTGCACCAATCAGTACTCCAGCAGCCTCTAATTAATTTGTTTTCTCAGCCATTACCAGCTGTATAAAGGAAGGAAAGTTTCCCAATGCCCATGAATGAACCCCATGTTGGGGGGAACCCAGGGATGTTTTCAGATCAGGGAAACAGAGCCTTGTGAAGAAATTTCCTGAGATCAGAACAAACCATTTAAACCAACAAACCATTCTTGTCCTGCTCAGAAATGAGATGTGTCATGACCAGGGGCAGGCCCTGGTGATGGGAACCAAACCCAAATAAAGAATGGCAGCTCCATAGGAAGAAGCCCTTTCCAGGGGCGCTTTTGTGACTCAGTTCCTACATCTCCTCTTTGTTCTCCTCTCCCAGCCTGATTTCTTGTCTTCTGGCAAGAAATCTCCCTCCCAGAGTGCTGCTGGCATCTCATCACTGATACATCTGCTTCAAGCCAAGGCTTTCCTCATCTTAATGTAAAGAGATTCATGAGCAGGAAAATGCCAAATGATCGAACTGTCCTCAGAGGTGACCAAACCTCCATACTGGATTTCTTATTTAACTGATTCCATCGAGAACAGTTCCAGATTCCAGGTTCTCCCTACCACCTTCCATTCTTTCTTTGCTGCACTACAAACCCCCCCAAACCCAGAAAAATGAATATATCCATTTGATTAATACTTGACTTACAGCACCACTCAGTGCAACTGCAGAAATACTTCATTTTTACAACTAAACACAGCAGTAGTTCTATTTTCAGTTGGCACAGCTAAAACAGTTTGCTTGGATTAGTGTATTTTGAAGTAATCTGGTTAATAATTGCTCAAATGGAGACGATGTTAAGCTGGGGGTTGTAGCAGCTGAAATTAGACAGATCAGTTACAGTATTTCTCCATTTTAAACTGCAAAAGGAGTGTTGCTTCCATTTTAACGCCAAGCTAGGCCTGAGTTTTGTAACTAAAGCTGTGAAGCAGAATCCTGTTCGTACACATAAGAATTGTTTTCCTAATCTTCACATTTCTTAAAAAAAATTCTACTGGCAAAAATCTCATCTGGAAATTTCTGGAATTCCTCAGAGCACATCATCCATTATGAAACTCTGGATGTGAGGAAATGGTTCAATTCTGGCCCCAGCAGAAATTTGAATGCCAAGGCTAAACTTTAATCTTTTCACAATACATGTGAAGGCTCTGGGTCTGTTTAAAGGGATCTGTCACAGACTTGTCCCTCACAGAATCCATGGAATGTTTTGGGTTGGAAGGGACCTTAAATCCCATCCAGTGCCACCCCTGCCATTTCATGGCAATGGTTTGGCTCTAGTCTGGTGCTGTGCAATTTAGGAATAACCAATTCCAGTCAGCCTATGAAGTTATTTAAGGCAGAGGGAAAGGATTTTCAGGTGTACCTGGTTTCAAATACCTTCTACACCTGAACATGTGCTGGTATTTTAATTTAAATCCATTGCACATTGTCCGTTTTATGCTTAGAAATTTCAGACTTTCCCTTGAAGAATGTTGAAATGAATTAAAAACTTTGAGATACAGATGAGGCAGGCTGAGTCATAGCCCATTTTAGAGAGAAATCCAGAGCTGTGCAGCCACATACCCTGAAGGGGCATGACCAGCTCACTTCTCCTCATGCCCCTCAACAGAGTTAAGAGCTGCACCTCAGACACCCCAGCAATTTTCTGCTTCACAAACAGCAATAAATGACAGAGTTTCTGCAGAGCCATGGGATGGCTGTGTACATAAATATAGATACACTTGGTTTGCTCTGTGACTGAACACCTGAAAAGCAGCAAGACAAGGAAAAATTAAGTTTTCAAGAACAGCATGAAATGCACCACAAGAATATTCAGCATTTCCTCTGTTCAATGTTCCACACAGAACACAAACCACCAAAGTTATGCAAGTTAAAGCTTTTAAAGGAAATCTCAAAGTTGGCCTCCACAATTTTTATTGCGTTTTAACATTCTGAGTATGTTGCCTGCTTCTGACTTTTATCCAGCAAAAGAGTTTAACCTGAAGCCAAAATTCCATTAAAAACAAAGAATCAAACCCCAAACTAAACAACAACTAAAAAAAACCCAAAGGAAAAAACAAACAAAAACCAAAAAACAACAACAAAATCCCAAACAAACAAACAAAAAACCCCACCCAAACCAAAAAACACCCCACCTGAAAATACTTAACCTCTTGCAAAGTGACATAAAACTGTCCATTACACCTTTTCTTATTGGAACTTTTAATCCAAATTGCAATGAATCAAAATAAATATTGGGATTTCCTGCAGACACACCCCCAACATGCCTCATTCTGAGCTAAGTTTAAAGGGTTTAAGTTTAGCTGTCTGTGCTCTGAAGTAAACAAAATATTAAAGATTAAGAAGTCTCCTCCTATGGTTGTGGTGTTTAGTCAGCTCATAAACACTTCATAAAGTCAGCTGGGTGCAAAGGCACAGAGTTTATCTCTAACATGACATTTAACTTGAATTTTACTGGAAGCAATGATCAAAATTCAGTTTATTTACATCTCCACGAATCATGGCTGCAAACCTAGACCTTCTCAATACTTCTGACTGTACCAGCAATTAATATCTTCTATATTGAGTCGATTCACCAGGTTGAGAGAATCTAAAATGATCCCTGCGCTCAAAGTGCTGATTTCTCTGTCTGCTGCTCAGGCAGCTTTTCTGCTCCTCATCTGCAGGGAATCCTCTGCCTGGTGCCTCCACATCCCAAATTCAAAGAGAGACTTCAAATGACGTTCTGGCATTTCTCCAGCATTAACTCTGACACAGTCAATTCAGCATGGAAAGGCCAGATTTGCCTGAGCTGCTCAGGGGGTGGGGTTGGCAGAGCTGTGCTAATGCCCCTCCCTCTCCCTGCATTTATTGCAAACAATTTTCAGACATGTTTTCCTAACCAAATTTGATTTTGTCAACATATCCAGTGGGTTTACAATACAGGTATTTTTGCTGGAAATGTCAGTGCCCTAAATGTGATTCCTGATGTAGCCTCTCATAGGATATTGAGAAAGAGCCAAGTAAATTTGTTCTTTCTATCTAAATGTCAGTTTAGGTGTAAAAACCCCTAAATATCATGAAGAGAAGAAGAATGTGCGCTGTATATCTAATGTGATGACTTGGATAAGAAACAAAATTAAAGCTGTTTTCTGTGACAATACTGAACCCTACAGTGGAGGATGTCAACAGCCCCTCTGTAAAAAGGAAATGTATATTACAGATATAAATAATTTTACAAGACCCTTTTTATTGTAATCATAAAACCTCAAAAACATGATGGAATCAAAGCCATTTTAGAGTTTAAAATACCATAAACCAGAAGCTATTATATCCCTGGCATACAGGACAGTTTAAAGGAAGACATAATCACTAAATCAAAATTTATCTTGCATCAGTAATAGGAGAAATGTGTTTTCACCATCAACTCCCCATCCAAAATCCTCCACAAAATCAACATTTATAACAAATATTGGAGGGAAGTTGGGGTGTTTGCATTGGTTATGGAGGTGGGGACTGAAGGTAAGATGGAGAGATGGGTGCTCAGGGCCAGCCAAGGCAGGAGCTGTCCTGCCCAAAAAGCCAGAAAGAGTCTGGGAAGGTGACATTCCATGGATAAGACAAAGGAAGTTCAGAGTTTAAAATACCATAAACCAGAAGCTATTATATCCCTGGCATACAGGATAGTTTAAAGGAAGACATAATCACTAAATCAAATTTTTTCTTGCAACAGTAAGAGGAGAAATGTGTTTTCATCATCAACTCCCCATCCAAGATCGTCCACAAAAGTCAACAATGCCTCCATTTATAATAAATATTGGAGGGAATTTGGGGTGTTTGCATGGAGAAATAACTGGTTAGGGAGGTGGGGACTGAAGGTAGGATGGAAAGATGGGTGGTAAGGGCCAGCCAAGGCAGGAGTTGTCCTGCCCAAAAAGCCAAAAAGTCTGGGAAAAGAGAGCCTGGGAAGGTGACATTCCATGGATGAGACAAAGGAAGTCCAGACAGTGATGCTGAGAGCCACCTGCAGGGATGTGCAGATGGACCTTCCCTGTCTCAGAGCCTGAGCAATCACTGTGATGGATGGGAGGCAGCAGGAGGAGATGTGGAGTCACGGACCCGAGGGGAGCATCCTGGCTCTCCACACAAAATGATGGATACCTGCTGCATGCTGATATGCGGGAGCAGCAACGTGGGGCTGCAACTATTAATGCTGGAAGGAAATTGGTTCAGACTCCTTGACAGCCACTTAAAAAAGCAAAATAAAAAAATAGAAAACGGGGGAAAAAAAGCCAAAAAGAAAATTGTTTGTTTGTAAAACCCACAGTGCAAACTTGTTGCACGTAATTCTGACTCCCCCACCTCAACAAGGGTATCAGGGAGGTAGAAAGGGTTTGAGGATGGGAAAGAAAGCTGAAAGCTGATGTCTCACAGAGGAACACCCAGAGCAAAGAGTGACAGCCCAGCCTCGGGTCAGAGCATCCACAGCACTTCCAGACAAACAAAAGGCTGGGGGCTTTCCTGCATGGCCTGTTAGGCAGAGGAACTTGGCTCCAAGACACCATGAGTTCCCATGGGCCTAAAAGGACTCTCAAGATCTATGTGGAAGTCAGACCTCCTGGATATACCTCTGGCTTCCCAGCTGCCACAGCGTGTGGGGTCTGAGAGAGCTTGCTGAAGAATTCTTATTGTATGCTTGACCCAAACTCACATCGTCATGCTGCTTTCCAAGGGAAAAACCCTAAAAATGATAGAAAAGTAGGAAAATAGAACAACTCTTTATCTTGAGCTCAAAGCGGCTGAGGGGCAGCTGGAGTGCTCCATCACTGGAGGGAACTGCAGAACTGGTTTGTGGCTGCACTGGTGAATCCCACCAAGGCCCACTTGGACACTCTCTGGATCCAGCAGTGCCCCAGGCTGGTGCTGTCCCTGACCCTCCCTCTGTGATCTCTGCCCCCAGCCCTACCCCAATCTTCACCCAAGTGCCCTCTGCACTCTTTTAGGACGGGCACATCCCCTCACCCTTTTTGTTAACCAAGACAATTTCGTGATCCCATCAGCAACCCCTGGGCCAGAGCATCTTCACCCGAGTCATCACCAGAGGTTGGTCAACACACAGACACATGAGAATGAGCAAACACTGTGAAACAGCTTGGATGGGGTTGTAGGATCTCCCCTTGCAGGATCCCTGCCCCTCACAGCTCAGCATCTAAATTCCAGGCTAGAGGTTTCAGCTGCTCAAGGTTACCCAGATATCTTTAACAGAGTTCTGAACCAGACTCCAGTCTCATGTAAGATTTTAATTGCAAAGCTTTGCACAAACAGATTTGTTTTTCTTGGTTCCACTGTATTGTAAATAATAAACCTCCCTCTATAACACCTGAAAGCTTATTATGTGCTTCAGTAAAACTGTTCATAATTATTCAGTTATCTGATTATGTTTGCCCTTTTGTGTATTTGAGCACCTCAGAAAGACAGAAGGTATTAAAGCATTTACAAACCAGGCAACTAATTTATTTTCACATCATTTGCCCTCCCATACTGCATATTATTATATGCAATCAGTCACCTAAACTACAGGATGCCCCCACTTTCTATATTCCTGAATGGCCAATAACATCAGCTGTAAGGAGGATTTCTATTGAACACTGATATTCTTGTTTGGACATGAATACCCTGTGTCTGTGCAGATATAGATCCCCACAGAAGGAAACCTTGTTCCCTGAATCCTGGATAAAACAAAAAAACCCATCAGAAATGCTTGCAAGGAGCCTGAGCGTGACTGATAAGGGAGCTGTATAAATCTCCAGCAGCCACTTGCCAACTTAATTCTCAAACATTCAGCTGATTCCAACTGCAGATTATGACTTTTCTCCAACCATCCCCTTTCTCATCTTCTGCTAAAAATATTTATTTCCCCAAAGCAGCAGAGAGGCAGCCCAGGACACCCAAACTTGGATAAATCACAGGCGTTGATTTAATCGCACGCAAGCGAAGCTTCCCGCTGTCCTTTTAAAACAAACAAGGAGGACTCAGAGGCCTGCACATAATCACTGAATTACAAAGAACAGATGTGAAACATTAACAAGGAAATGCTTATGCTGGCAAGGAGCAAGGACTATAAAACAGCACGCACTGTACCCAGCCAGACTGGCTTTTCAATGACTCATACTTATGAGATTACAAACAAGAAGGAACAAAAATTAAATGGTTCATTTGACTGGGCCTAATACACTTTAGTTACTTTAAATTAACTGGTAATTGTGCCATTTCTTACCCTTGTTCTTTTCCTTCTGACTTCTTGGTTGGAATGCCTTGATGGAGGGGAAATTATTACCAACCCCACGTGGCTCCTATCTATGCATTTATCTATCCTAAATTCATGATTAGTGCAAGCATTCCCTTCAAAACATGCACTCATTTCTCTGAAATAAAAGCACCCTTCAGTCAATTGCCTGTTCAACTTGTTACTACACCAAGCATGCACCAAGGATTAATTTTTCTTTTTATTTTTTAACCAGTTCTACAAAGATTTTATCCTGTTCATTCCCTGAGCAGCCTGGGATAGTGCACGGTGTCCCTGCCCATGGCAGGGGGCTGGAATGAGATGAGCTTTAAGGTTCCTCCCTACCCAAACCATGCTGAGGTTCTGTGATATTGCCAGGCTGCAATATTCTCACCCTGCACTGGCAGAGGGAGAGAAAAGGAGTCACTACTTGCAGTGTTAATAAGGGAGGGTGTCCAAGCCATATCTTAAATAACCTCATATTATGGATAACAGAGATGAAGAACCACTCTGAAGTGCAGGACAATGAAGGCTCAAATGCAAATAGCAATTGAAACTCACTGCATTTTAATTAACATAAAAACCCCACTGCCTTCCTCTCATAAATACATATTTTCTATTTCTATGCCTGCTCTTCAAACACACCCTCATCTCTCATATCACTTGATGGTTTATTGACCCCATGACTTGGGTTGCAAGAAATGAAAAAGAACTTTGCTCCTGCATGATTTGATGGTCACATCACTTTTACAGGAGCTGGACATTGATGATCCCTGTGGGTCCTTTCCAGACCAGGATATTCTGTGATTCCAAAAAAAGGAAAGTGTGTGCCAAGGGGACATTGCTGCCCATCTTCCCTCATGGTGCCAGGGAGAAAAAACAGGGCCAATTTAACAAACAGAACTTTCCCACTTGTCTCTATCACAAGTACTTTAAGATATTCATATTATCTCCTGTTGTTGTTCGAAACACATAAAAAATAATGCCTTAACTACTTGATTGTAAGGACACAAGCAAGATCAACACACTCAGTTTGAAAAGAATCATAACCTGGATGGAGTATGTTGGGAAACCTCCTGCTCCAACTGCTGCTGAATGGATCTACTCAGTTTTTTTATTAATTCATTTTTTCTCACAGAGATGAGACCTCTATTTTAATAGACAACATTATAATATTATATATACTATAATTATATGTATAATATAATTAGATATCATATAATATAATAATATATATAAAATAGAGGTATCTATTTCTCACAGAGATATCCGTATGTTAATGCAGAATTCCTCATTATGACCAACTTGGATTAATTTTTGAGAGCACTGGGGACAGATTTTCTTCCTGTTACCCCCTCGGAATGAGAAGGACTGAAGCAGTGAATGCCTTAATTTTTTACAAACCATCATTGTTTGGTAAATTCTGGCAGTGATTATTTCAGCATATCTATTAAAAGTTCAGCCTTTATTTGCAATCAGAGTCTCTCAGGCCCCCATTAAAGAGGCCTCCTTGTGCCTTCATCCTCCACAGTGAAGAGTCCTTCAGCCTCACATCATCCCCAAGCTCTCGTGCCCACAGAAGTTGAATTAAATCACTTCATGCCTTTCTTCCTTCGACACAATGGCTAATTCACTTTTGTCTCCCAGCAAATCGAGCACCCTCAAATCACTTCTGTGTCTCTTTCCAGCACAACGTTGAAATTCCAATCAGATTTTCCAGCCTAGGAATGACCTTACCACTACTTCCTATGGAAATGCCCCTGCTTGTGAGCCCAGGCTGATGTTGCCCTGTATTTATTGAGTATTATTACACATATCCACATAGGCCTGTTCTTCACAGAACTAGAGAAATTACAGACAAATTTGACTGGTTGCAGCCTTTTAGACTGATAAATTCTGGGCAATAAGGGAATGAACAGATCATTATGTTTCCTAGTCTTCATAAAGAAGAGCACTGGAGCAGTTGAGAGCTGGAGGAAAACTCCCTCTACCAACCTCAGGGAGCAGCACAGGGAAGAGACAGAAGGTGATCAAAGAAAGGAGAAAAAAACCAAGTGAAGTAAAAACCTTGTTTTGTTTCATTGTTTAATCATATTTATAATTAAGAGTAAGAACCAACATCTCGGAGCCCAGTTATGCCCCTAGTGAGGAACTCCACTGCCTTGTGTTGCAGAAATTCTCCTTTACCCTTCCCAACCCAAATCCTGATATTCATAATCCTATTTGAACAGAGCTTTAAAATTCATGATTTGTGTTCAAATTCAGAAGAAATGTTGAAATAAAATGGCAAGAAAAGACACAAAAAGCAGCCTTCCAGCTGTGGTGGACTTTCCAGCTCAGTTTCAATGCCAAGTTTTTTAATTTGCTCAAAGGTAAGAGAGCCTGAACACTTCACATTTCAGTGCTTCTGCAGCTCCTTTCACACCTGAGCTGTACTAAAATGCACAGAATGATGGTAGCACCTGTGTTATTCAGGGTACATTTTCCCTACTGGCACAAATGCACAGTGCCATTCAAATTAAGACTTCATACCAAGATGGCAAATTTCCCAAATCATGCTCTTAATCTCTCCTATCCACTTGATAGAAAAGAAAAGGTAATTAAAACCCGCAATTGGAACAATAACAGAACATTCCACCCGTACAAGGAGAAGAATCAATGTACAAAGACCAGAGAGAAATGAAAAACATTAAAAAACAAATGAAAAAAAAATTCAAGTGCTCAACTAACAAATTGGTTTCTGCACAGAGATCTACAGGGCATTAACTTTCAGGGATCACAGCACTGATTTTCTCACAGAAGCAAAACAGGTATTTACAGTCATTGGGATCCTTCAGCACACTGAATTATGCAGCTGGCAAAGCACAAGAAGGAACAAGTAGGTATTGTGCCCATCAAGGCCATGGACGTGATTCCCGAGCAATTCCTCCATAAGGTGTAAAAAATACAGTAGTTGAGACATCAAATTGTTAATAAATGTCCCTTTCTATTATAAGGTACCAGGGGGAATTAGAAAGTGACACAAGATGTGTCCTAAATGTCTCATATGACAATTCCTGAAGCAGAAAAGAGAAGAAAACCTGCTTTTACTGTGTTACCCTGCAGAGTTGGAAAGAAAAGGCTCATAAACCACCAGGTCAAGCAACATCTGCATGAAGTACCTGGAGTGTAGCCACAATAGGGGACATCACCTCCGGGCAGCCCAGAAATCAGTGCAGGGAGCAGGACAATCAAACTGGGTCACTCCTGTTACCGTGCCCTGTGTGCTCCCTTTATCCACCTTCTCCTGCTCTAGACTCCTGCTGTATTTGTGTTCCCCCCAGACAAAGGCAGGAATGATGAATCTGACTCCATATCCTCAGAAGGCTAATTTATTTTTTTATGATACTATATTATATTAAAGAATACTAAACTAGACTATACTAAAGAATACAGAAAGGATACTTACAGAAGGCTAAAAAGATAATAATGAAAACTCCTGACTCTTTCCAGAGTCCCAGTACAGTTTGGCCCTGATTGGCCAATGAGTCAAAACAACTCACAGCAGAATCCAATGAAACAATCACCTGTGGGTAAACAATCTCCAAACTCATTCCACATGAGCAAAACAGAGGAGAAGCAAATGAGATAACATTGTTTTCCTTTTTCTCTGAGGCTTCTCAGCTTCCCAGGAGAAAAATCCTAAGCAAAGGTATTTTTCAGAAAATATGAACATGACAGACTCCGGAATGGTTTCAGGAACAGATGGAAAACTTGGCTGATCATGTGAACTTCGAGAGGAATACCTGCTGATCCCATTCCCAGCCAGGGGAGCACAGGGCACAGATCCTGCCCCTATTTAATGCCAGGGAGCTGAAGGACACCGGGCTCTGGAAGAACCACTCTGCCAACCAACAGCATCCATCTCACCCAACAGGCAGCTTAAGCCCAGACAGGAGTTTATTTCTAGGATATTATTCCCAGGGAGCTGCACAGCAAGCAGCACAGCTGATGGACAGTGCTGTGTCAGGCCTGAGAGTTCAGCACTGTCTCACCCCTGCAGATGTTTTCAAAGCAGTGACGTGCCCTGAGACAGCCAGGGGGACAGGACAGATGCTGTCACTTCAGGGTCAGGGCTCCCTGGCACCAAAAATCATGTCACTGCTCAGTGACCAGCTCTGAGGCCAAGATAAAACTGTTTCAGCAACTGCTCTTTTCAGAACTGTACAGTGTGTTTCCTGCTGTGGCTGGAATATGTGGAATAATCACAGCTACCCTTTGCCAAGGGTGATTTCCATGGTCTGAAACACAGCCTCCCTGTGAATTTTGTGGCAATCAGATTCTTCTTTGCCTATTTCTGTTCTTCTCCATTTATTTTTGGAGGAGCATTACCAGCATGTGTAATGCAGTAGGGCTGAGACAGGGAAGTCAGGCAGGATAGGAAGGAATAACAGACAGGGAAAAATTGGTACAACAAACTGGCTAATTCCAGCTCCAGTTCAGGCTATGCTGAGATCAAGTCCATGCATCCCAAATTTACCCAGCAGCCAAGCATCCCTGACTAACATCATCCTGGGCAACAACAAAAGGAGCATGAAGCTGGTTTTAATTGCACAATATGGATTCTTGGATAACCTGGGGCAGAAGCAGCCTTTAAATCACACTGTCCACGCTGGCTGGGTGACACAGGTGGCCTTGGAACACCAGCTGTCCCTGCAGCAGGATGCTGTGCCTGGAAATGTGGTCAGACAGCTCCAACACTGTGCAGGGCTGTCAGTGGTGGGCTGAGAGGGGCACTGTGTGCTGCTTGTGGTGTTAAATTGTGCTAAAATCAGTCTGGCTTGTCCTGACAGAGAGGAAAAGGTGTGGCAGATGTGGTGAAGTGTTATCTAAAATTGCTAAAGTGACCCAGCTGACCTGCAGACATCTGTCAGGCGTCAGTCCTAGAACAGTGCCGTCCATTTTCCCTAGGGTGGTTCTTTAAGTTATTCCCCTTGGAGCATCTGGAGATTCCTCCCTTGGGTTTTGGGACAGACGCCAAGGATATCCCTCGAGGTTGAGTCAAAGATTTGCCCATGACTTTGGTCCAGCTGGGTTACATCAATCTCTGATAATTGGTTCTTTTTGCTGGTTTTAATTGAATTGCTTTATTATTGCTTTACTGTTGCACACTACTCAGTCTTATACCTTAATAACTGTTTTATCTTTTATGCTGTGTAGTGAATAATTCTCATCACAACCTTTTATCTTATCATTTGTCATAATCATTTTATATGAACAGATCTGATTTGCCAGCATTGACCCTGCAGGACAAAGGGACAAAGCCTGGGTCTAGAACTGATGCAGCCACCCTCAGGCTCCTGTTGAAGGGGGGGTTTAGAAAGCCAAGGGGTCCTTTTGGAGCCTTGTGACTCGCCAGGAGCTTCTCTCAAAATTTTGACTCCCCCAGGAGCTTCTCTCAAACTCTGAAGCTCCCACTCCACCCACAACAGCCCCTCCTCACTGTTTCCTTGTGCTGCCAAACAATCATTGAGGGAGACCAAAACCTCCCCTGCCCCAAGTAAGCTCAGACAAGGAACAAATCAAAATTTCTGTCAAGTTAGTTTGCAGTGACACAAAGTGTTACCTCCCTTCCTCCACAGCGCAGGAAGTTCCCTTCCTTCTCCCTCCTTTGCCCCTTTATGCCTGGATATAGCCCAGGGAAGTTTCTCAAGGTACAGATTTCTCATCTTCCCCGAGCCACAGAAATCAGAGGGAACGTTTGAAGAAGAGAATTTCACAGTGGACTTGTATTTATAATACAAACAGCAGGCAGTAATTGTATTTATGTATTTATACACACACACACATATCCACTGCAGCAAATTCTGCCCAGCTGAACAGCAGGCTCTGCTTGCCAGCTCCAATGTACAGGGATGCACAGAACTTGCATCGTCTACTTAAAAATATGGTTATTAGCGACAATCCTGCATTTCCCAGAATGGTTTGGGTTGGATGGGATCTTAAAGCCCATCCAGTCCCAGGGCAGGGACACCTTCCACTGTCCCAGGGTGATCCAAGCCCTGTCCAGGCTGGCCTTGGGCACTGCCAGGGATCCAGGGGCAGCCCCAGCTGCTCTGGGCACCCTGTGCCAGGGCCTGCCCACCCTGCCAGGGAACAATCCCTAATTCCCAAAATCCCACCTAAATCTGCCCTCTAGCAACAGGAAGCCATTCCCTGTGTCCTGTCACTCCAGGCTCTTGTGAGAAGTCCCTCTCCAGCTCTCTTGGGACCCCTTCAGGTACTTCAAACCCTCTTTGGAGGCTTGGCAAGGCTCAATAATGCCTACTACTACTACTAATAAATAAGCCCAAACTTCCATTGTGAATAGTATGAACCAATGAAAGCAGTCTCAAATATTAAATGTTTGCTGGGAAAACCTTCCCCAGAAGATAATTAATAAAATGTTAATCTCCACCTAATGCTTTACAACATCAGCCATTAATAAATTATGTGTACAGCAGGAATTAGCTTTACCATAATATTCTCAAATATTTTCAGCAAGGGACTTCTAAGTTTTGTTGAGGGGGTGAGTTTTTAAATAGGGTTGGTTTGTTACCATTGGTTGATGTTTTTTGGGGTTTTTATTTTTGGTTGGTTTGGGTTTTTTAGGCTTGGGATGGGCACACAGGGATCCACACTATTGGAGAGCAAAGAGCCCATCGGATGGATTCTGTAATTTCTAAATACTAGAAACTCTTCGGCATGAGCAATTTTCACAAATTGATCTGAATTTAGCTGGGATAGCAATGACAGAAAGTGCATCTATTTTAGAATGGAATTCCAAGTGCCATCAAGAGCTGCCTTTGAGGAAGAGCTAGAAGCTAAACCAGCTCCAGATCTCATCATGGTTCTCATTCCTGAAAATTTTTCTTCTTTGCTAAAGTAGACACATTTGAAAATAAAACATGCATGCAAAGACTGCCACCAGAGAAAAGCCTGATTATTGCCCATTCCCACCTCACAAAGTGTTTGAAGGCTTCCTGCTTGTGGGAGGCCAGGAGAAAGCTCTTTGACCCATCTTGCTGACCAGCAAATCAAAATACTTTTTTGTAATTCTCATTACTGGGAGAGAAGATTTCTTTAGCCAGGGATCTCTCCACACTGACTGGAACGGCCTCAGCTGTTACACAGAGGATTCAGGGCTGTCTGTGTTAAAAACAATGCAATTGATGCAATTAACACATTTAAATTGAGCTCTAATTCTTTAAGATACTTCAAGCAACACATTCAAATTTAGCTCTGATTTTTTCAGGTTACATCAAGCAATTGCGATGCCACATCTGAGACTCAAGACCTGAAATAAATCATCCCTCTGGTTGCTGCAGCAAAACCCAGGCAGCAGGGAATTCCAGCAGCAGGGAATTCTGCCATGGAGGTGAGCAAAGGTTCACCTGGGGTTGATCCCAGCTCCCACCACCAGCCAAGCAACAGCTCAGAACCTGTCAGATCATCTCCAGCTCGCTGCTGAGGTTCCTGCCGCCCTTCATCCACACACTGTGGGGTTCCAGGCACCTGTGGAGTGGCTGTTCCCCACCACAGGGATGGAGCAGAGCTTTTCCTGACACCTCCAAGCACACAGAGGGGCTCCTCCTGCTGCTGTACCACAGCCTGTGGATGAAGAATGCTCCCAAAACTGTGCCAGGTCTAAACAATTTAGCTGCTGCACACACAACAGGAGGAACAAATTAGGACAGCTCCAAGATGAATTTTTGCATGTGATTATTAATAGCAAGCAATGCTGGCAGTTACTCACTGCAGCCTGTGGGGAAAAATTCTCCTGGGCAATAACTCCAGACACTGCTGAAAAATCTGAAACATTGCACACAGCATGAAAATATTGAACTTGCCTCTCTTTCTGCAAACAGACTAAAAGGAATTATCAAGGACTCCACTGGTGAGAAACAACAGTTTGTGATATACAATGCCACAGAACACCAGGTAGTAACAGCAGAAGAAAAGGAAATCTGCTGTTTGCTTTCATTGCTTGCAAATTCAGAAGTCGCTGGTGAGAAAAAGTGCTGACAATTTTAGCACTGGGTTTGTCCACAGTGGAAATTTTCATTAAAATAAGTGAAAACAGAATAGAGAAGACAGAATCCCAGGATCACTGAGGATGGAAAATCCCTTCAGGGTCACCAAGTCCCAGCTGTGCCCAGTGCCCACCTTGTCCCCAGCCCAGAGCACTGAGTGCCACCTCCAGCCCTTCCTGGGACACCTGCAGGGCTGGGCACTGCAAAGCTCCCTGGGCAGCCCCTGCCAAGGCCTGAGCACCCTTTCCATGCAGGAATTCCTGCTGCTGGCCAAGCTGAGCCTCCCCTGGCCCAGCTTGAGGCCCTTTCCCCTTGTCCTGTCCCTGTTCCCTGACTTTCTCAAGACTGGGAGCAAGGAATAGAAGAACACAGAGCAATACCATCTAATTTTACTGAAAAATCCCCCCACTGTTAAATCAGAAAATAAGATGTATTACTTATTATAGAAAAGTATGACTCAAAGTCCTCCAAGTGATCCTTCGAATAATAATAATAAAAAAGTTATAGTCTGTTCTAGAAGATGACTTGTCACTTGTTACATTCAGCTCTCTGAAATTCTTCCTGGCTGAAAATTCCTACACAAATGATACAATATGTGGGGTTTTGGTCACTTATAATAAGAAAATAACTTCACTTTTCAGACAGGCAAGAACAATTTTCCTATCTTTGCTGCAACATCCCCAGATGCGGTAAATGGAAATTTTTTTAGCAGCATGCACTCAGCATAAAAAGCAAAATCATCCAATAAAACCAGACATTTAATGACAGAAGTGGTGGAGTATTAATTCCTCCATGCAAAGGTATGAAAGAGACTTTTGCCTACCAAAATGGCTCATTTCCAACCAGCAGCAATGGAATTTTTGTGGACTAACAGATGTTTCACAGATCATAACAACCAGACATAACTTTACTGCCATTGAAGCCACCAATACTTGGAAAAGCACTTCCACAAGGAAAGATCCTTCCCAAATGTGCCAGGGAACATTTAGGTAATGGTGGAGGCTAAAACCCACCTCCCCCACTGCAAGCCCCACATCCCACTGCCTGGGACAAGGACAAACACAACATTTTCCCTGGGGCATCACTGCAGGAGCAGCTGTGGAGCACCAAAGGTGCCTCTAGACTCACATTTATGACCTGTGGAGTTGGAATTAACTCCATGTCCTATGGAAACATCTGTGCCAACCTCCCTGGTTTAACAGAGCAGTTAAACCACAGAACTCACACTGGCCAGAAGGATAAATCACCCTTGTTAACTCAGCCTTTGGGATCTGTGAGATCAAACACACCCCCTGGAACTGGCTCTTCCCACACCAAGGACACAGCAGGGTAGGGAGAGTGGGCTGTAATCCACTGCTGACTTATAACCAGCTCTGAGGGGGAAAGAGAGCAGAAATATTCCCTTTAATGCCTGTACTTCCAAGCAGAGCCAAGCAGCATCCTGCCAAGCAAAGCATCCTCCCACAGGGTGGCAGGACCAGGATGGGCCAGGGCTTCTGTGCCTCTTGGAACCTTTGCCTGAGCAGAGTCTGGACCATGAGTTTTTCAAAAAGGCTCCCAGGCAGGTATTCCTGCTGCAGAAACCCCCCAGGTAAGCAGGCTGTGCATTCTCAGGCAAGGGTCGCACTCAGAAAGGAGATCTGGAAGATTCCAAACACATCCCTCTGTCCTGGGAGCAGCTCCATGAGCTACCACAGCACTGCCCTAAGGACCCTTTTTAGCCTAATTAGGAATTTGACATTACTGGTAACATCAGACTTTGATCCTCTCGCCAGCAGGGCAGGGTTTCAGGGCTTGCCAAAGCAAAGGAGTGACAGTCACCCTGAGAAATGCATTTTTCAGAAAGCATTGAGCATAAATCTTACACTGCCTCCCATGGCACTAAACCGGCTGCATGTGCAGGACAGAAAACAGACAAGGACTGAGTGCTAAAATCAGCTAGGGCTCTAACAGCATCCTCTTTGCTGTCGTAAAACTCAGCAAATCCATTTTTTAAATTTCTACCTTTCTGTCAGTTGTGGTTGGAACTGTTCAAGGTATTCAAAACCTATCAGTGTGAGGGGGAGGAATGAAAACAGATAAGGCCACACAGGAGGCTGCATGATCACATAGGTTGTATTTCCACAGATAAAATAAAAGCCAGGAGACCATGAGGGAGGAAAAAACAGAAAGATCACAGGGGAATAGACTGGACAGAAAGCATCTTATTAAATCAGTTCTGTTATGAAGAGGGTGAGCTTGAGGCCTGCTGAAGTCTGAGGCATATGCTATGGACTTATCTGAAATTGAGCCTGTACAGCTGAAAGAGTAAACTTGAATGCTGTGGTTTGCCAGTCTAAAGTAATCACATTTTTCTGGCTTCAGATCCCAATGAACTTATACTGTTCACTGTCAAGTTATAAAGGAAGAAATACATCAGAAGTTTGACAAAATTAGATAAGTTCTTTAGGTCTCAATTAATGTTCGACTGAATTTTTGTCTGAAGCTTTATTGGCCAGATTTTTCACATCAAATAACCCATGACAGGGAACTGAGGATTCAAAAGAAAAGGTGAAATAATTCCATGAATTGGTGTTATGCCAAGCACATCAGTACAGCAGCAAGGATGAGGAGTCAGACTTTCCCAACCCAGCCAAATCAAATCCTCTCCTTTTTCTGCTCTCATATGGAAGCCAAACTCTCCTTTCAGAAGAAAAAAGAAAAGCATTGCTGCCACACACATAAATTAATGGTCACCCTCAGTCCAGATTCCCCACTCTGAAGCCTTCAAGGAAATTATCAACTTTTATCATGAGCACCTTCTTTTTCCAGTGGCTAAAAAGAAGAAACAGCTATTGGAAAGCATAAAACAAAACCAAAAAAAGTACTATGATATCCTAAAACTAAAAAATGCTCAATTTCTTCTAATTGAGACATCTCCTCCCCACAACAAAAAAATCCTCCAAACATTCAGACTGAAGGAAAAGCTAAACAGAAAACAAAGGGAAAATCCCAAATTTTTAATAGTGGATCCATAGATCTCAGGAGAAATAGCATGAAATGTAGCAATGGTTTATTGCTGTTATTTTCTTCCCCCCTTTTCCATGTTTCACCAAGAACATGCACACGGCTTGTTTTACTAAAAAAAGAAAAAAAACCAAACCAAAACACAAAAAAACCCCCAAACAAAACAAATCCCAAACAATACAGAACAAACAAACCCTAAAACAAAACAATAAAACATGCTGAATTTCCAGGAGCTTTTTATACTATTGTTTCACTGGTTTTGACGGTGTTTCATACAGAAAGAGAAGCACAGTTTAGAGAAGAGGCCTCTAGGAGTTACCAATATGACTCATCCTACACAGTAAATAAATAATAATTATGGTAACAGCAATAAAAATAACCACAATAATAATAGTAATAATAATAACAGCAGCAATAATAATACTCTTTCAACCTGTCTGTCTACAAATAATGAAAAAAGCCTCCCAGCCTCCTAAAGAGAATAAACAAACCAGGTTGCAAAAGACACCAAACACACTCCCAGCACTTTCTTTTTTGACAAAGTATCAGTTTAGCAAACACACCTTTTTTTCCATGAAAACAATAAATGATTGCTATTATTTGTGTCTAAATAAATGCCCTATGAGCAGATTTAACAAACAGCAGCACACCCATTTGTTGCTCCATGAAAAAAGGCTGCAATCCTTAGGATGACACAAGTGACAGGGAATGGGGCAGGAGGTTATGTGGGTGTTCATGGGGACCATCACTCTAAAACAGCCAAAATTGAGCTGAAGTCATTTAAAGGCCCAGTAAAACAGGAGGAAAATGGCAGTGACAGACCAGCCAAAGCCAGCAAAGCATCACCAGGGCAGAAGGGGTCTGTGTTGGCTTTCCCCAGAGAGCTGAGGATAAACCCTCCATCAGGTGTTAGAACCTTTCCCCAGTTACCTCTGGGACAGCCTCCCTTCTGTCCCTCCCTCTGACCTGCCCCATTGCTAACATCTGGACAATATACACAAATTTCCAAAACAAAGGCAGGTTCTGAATGCTGCAAACTCAGATTTATTCGGAAAATATTACTCCCAAGTGCTTCAGCAGCTTAAATTGCTGTTCTCCAAAATGCAAACGTTCACCCAAAGCAGAGCTCTGCCAAAGAGTCTTTAAACCTAATTCAAGAAATGCTGGGATGCCACCTCTGATGCCACCTGGTGCTCTACACAACTCAGCTGTTTTATTACAGTTTTTTTTTATTACAGTGTCCTCTGCAAGGGAACCAAACCATCCTGCTTGGATCCTAATTCCATTTTGATTTCTGATTTCAAAAACCCAATCCAAGACATGTCTTTTGTTCAGCTGTGCTGTCGAGTCTGTGTTCATGCTCCTTCCCTGCAGACAGAACATGGTTTTGCTTTGGCCCTGTGAGCTTTTTAACTTTCTAAAGCCTAGCATTTTTCTCCTTTGTATGGCCATTCAGGCTTTTGACCAAAGCAACAACAAAGATAGAAATATGCGTAGTGAGCACAGGAATGATTTTGTGCAAGACACTTTCCTAGATAACGTTTTCTTCTCTTGCACTGGCAGCAGAGCAACCTGGGGTGCTCAGATCAGAAGGCTCCCTCGTGGGACCCCTCCAACAAAAACATCAGAGCCTCAGCTCCACTCCATGCCCTGTTCAAGGCTTGAGGGAAGGACAGGGAAGAGCCTGGGTCTCCACACTGACCTGAGGCTGTTTCAAACTGGAATCTGGGAGAAGGAGCACAAACAGCTCTGGGCCTGAAAAAGGCTGAGGACAAGAGCTGGGAAACAACACAGCAGAGAAAAATTACTTGGACTGGAGAAGTATGGAGGAAACTTTCCTAATGAGCAGTGGTGTTGATGAGAAATAGCAATTAATTGAGTTTGGGAGAGTTCTGTCATGGTTGTAACAAAGATCCAAGGGCTTTCCTTCTATGGGCTTCTGCCAGAAGACATTTTGGGGTGAGGATCCCACCACCCACACACCCAAGCTGCCCAAATCCCATTGCCATGTCCCCTTTGAGCTGGTGCCAGGCCAGAGGGCAGTGCACAAACACCCAGCCCTCAGTGCCACCATTTCCATGGCACTCCTTGTGTCTCCTGAAGCTGAGACCTCTCACTGTCCCAATTCCTCCTTCAAACCAGCCCAAGTCCTCACTCCTACCACAAAAATCTCAACAGACTCCATCCTCTCCCCAACATCTCCCAATGATTTCCAAGATTCTTTTTTGGTCTTCTTTCTGCCCAATGTGACCAAAATCCACCTGAAGCTCCACAGATCCCCTGCCCTTCCCTAATAGCAGTGTCCAACCTTTGAAAGGTGAGGTTTGGACCAGAACAGAACTCAGGAGACTGATCTGCTCTCCAGCTGGACTTTGGTCAAAGCTTTAGGCACAAAATTCCTTCTCTGATGCACACTGCATCCTGCTCATGTCACACATTCCATTTTAGGGCTCCAGGGATGCACAGACCTTGCTCCCAGTTTCAGTTTAAGTACCAACATCTGCCACAATAATATTTTCATTCATGGTTCCAACTTCCTCTTCCTCAGGTTTTATCCATACTTTAAGTTAACTGGTGTTGGTGTTAACTTAAAGTTGGTGTTAACTCAACAAATTCATTTGTTTTAAGGTCTGGATTTGATTTTTGGGAGCTTCCCCTTTTTAACTCAGGACAAGGTGTTTGCTATGACAGCATTGGATCACAGAATTATTTAGTGTGGAAAAGACCTCTTAGGTCATCAAGGCCAACATTTAACCTAACACTGCCAAATTGAGATTTTACTTTCTTTTAGGAAATAGCCACTCTTAGCCAGTTTCCCATGGAATGCTCCTCTTTATTCCTTTTTAAATCATATATTCTTTAAAGATCATTGGCAATAAACATATGACCAAAAATGCTGTGCAAGGATTACTAACAGGGGTAAAGAATGAGGCTGGGGAGAAAGAATGCTCAGTCTATAGCTATTTTATACTGCAAGGCTGTAGTTAGAATTTACCCATCAAAAATGGATGATGTTGTGCCTGTGGGCTGCAATTCTCAGCTAAACTGAGTAAAGAAAATTATTTTACTTTTGAGTCAAGATTTTCTTGCATTATTTTCCCCTTCTTTAGTAACAAGGAGCAGCCTTGTAAAGCAGTACATCTTTTATAATTTCTTTTGTTCAAAAGAGACAAGAAAGATCAGGAAGGCCCCTGGACTTCAGTCTACATTTCCACAGCTGTTGGCAACTGGTGATCTTGATGGCATAAAAAAAAAGTAAAACAATTTCCTCACAGAAACTTCCTCAGTAACAACCAACAATAGCAAAGCATTATTTTCACCATACTCATCAATTTTCTGCACTGTGCACTGTGAAAAGAACCTCCAAACACCTAAGTCAAGGATGTAGGAGGAAAAGATTTGATGGTGAAAGACGTGTCAACGTTTCAGCATTGCTGGGACAGTGTAAAAAGCAAAAGGCTCAGATTGCAGATGGCATCTCTGGGTTTGAATAATTCATTCTCTTGCCATGTGCTCTTTCAAGTCCACGTCAGACTCACAAAAACCTGAACAAACTGGAGCAGCAGCTCACTGTGCTGCTCGAGCACCAGTGCCACTGCAACGCAGACCTGCTGTCACTGGCTTGATTATTTCCAGGTTACACTTCTGGAAAACCCAAAATTTCCATCTAGATAATATCTAACATTAAACCTAAGAATGCTGGATCCCTCCTTCTACAAATAATCAGCACAAGCTGTTGCTCAGTGTTCAATTTCTCAGCTTGCCGACAGCTTTTCTATGGTTTTTCTCAGTGTGCAGATATCTAATTATTATACCCACATTCCTAAATGTTGACACTTTCAAAACACACAGTGCTTGGAGTGATTATTCTTCATTTGAAAAAAAAAAAAGGTAATTCAAAGTATTTCAAAAGAGTTATACCCCCAAAATGATCAGTCAAATATCACTGGAAAGATCCATTACATTATTCTTATCTTACTTATAATCATAAATGCCTTGGACAGCTTTCCCAAAAAAACAGGAAAACTGGTGTGGGGTTTGAAAAGGCTGAAATAGCCCAAAATAAAAGGCCCAGGAACGATTCCAGGATATGTGTTCAGGTTTGGGTCATGCAACCCATTCCCCCAAGATCACCCAGAAAGGGGATGGGACAATGAGAGGGCAAATTCTGCATCAAAACATGGTCTGAGTTTACACACAGTTGGAGCTGAAACACAAAAATCTTTCCAAGTTTCTCCTCAAACCCTCAGAGATGTCAGAAATGGGGACAATTGTTGGATAGCTGTGACAGGCTGCCAGTGGCATTGGCATGATGGAAGGGCAGGGGAGCACCCACGGGGTGGAAGAAGATTCACCCATTTTTCTCAGACAATCTTTCAGCTTTCCTCCCTGACAGGCGTTCTGAAGCCCTAAAATCCATCCCTAACCAGCTGCAGGAACGCTTGGCTGGATGACTTGAGCAAGACTAAGGAAGATCTCTGAAAAACAATTTGCATTTTCTAAGGGAGAACAGCATTAACAACCTCCAGCCCAGCAAGAGTGCAAAAATTACATCTTTTCAAATCAAATGACAGGACCCACCTCCAAAGAGATGCTCCTTTTTGGCTTTCATAACCTATTTGAAGGAAAACTCAAAAAGAACTTGCATTGAATGCCTCTCTCAATAGAGAGAATGATTCACTTCATAACATGACAGAGAAAAAACCCTTGGATTAAAAAAAAAAAAACCTGTGGGTGCTCTGCCATTTCTCAGGTACAAGATGCTGTCCCTGCTTTAAGTTGCAGTGGGGTTGATTTGCCTCTGGGAAAGAGAGCCCTGAGATCCAGCAGTGTTTGTCATGCAGCTTTCAAATTTAAGTTCTAAGGTAACACTGAATTAACAAGGCTCAAAATATCTTTTAAAGACTGATTTTTTTTTTTTTTAATTAATGGAATCCTGGAGTGGTTTGAGCTGGAAAGGACCCATCTCATCCTACCCATCCCATGGGCAGGGACACTCTCCACTATCCCAGGCTGCTTCAAGCCCCATCCAGCCTGGCCTTGGGCACTGCCAGGAATCCAGGGGCAGCCACAATTTTTCTTACTCTACTCATACAGTGAATTCAAAGCAAAATTCTCCCCTCAATGTAAGGTTCCCCACTATATCTCTGGCACACAGCATATTTGCCGCCAAAATCCAGAATAAAACCTGTGCTTCCTGTTGGCTTTATTTCGCAGTTTTACATTCTTTATTATAAGAACGACAATCCTAAAGGAAGGACTATTCACACTGAGGTTTGTCCCTTCAAGGAACAAATGTGTGGAAAGAAGGAACGTTCCTGGTCTGTGTCCATAGAGGCTGCACTGTGCTGCTCAGCACAAACACATCTACTACAACATATATATAAAATATAGTATAATATAGTATAGTAGAATAGAATAAAACAGAGTAGAATAGAATAAAACAGAGCAGAATAGAACAGTAGAAAAGAATATAGTAGACTGGAATAAAACACAGTAGACTGGAACAATATACAGTAGAATAGACATAGAATAACATAATCCTTGGGATTGGCCAGCAGCTTTCACAGAATCATATCAGGGTTGGGAGAGACCTTCAAGGGTCAAGTCCAGCCATCATCACCCCTAAACCACATCCTCAAGTACCACATCCAGATGCCTCTTGAACACTCCCAGAGATAGTGACTCCACCACTGAACTGGGAAACTCATTCCAATGCCTGACTTGTCTTTCAGGGATTTTTTTTCCCCTAATATCAAAACTTGGCAGCCTCCACATCATCTTTGCCTCAGAAAGGGAAAAGGATTTCATACATCCAAAGCAAGCTAAGCTCTGTGATCTACTCCCCCTGAAGACATCCCTTCTTCCTGCCCTTTTCCCTGGAGACTCTGATTTATGAGAAAACAAACCAAGTATTTCTCACATTCCAGGAAAAGCACTCCTCCAGCTTGAAATCATGGCACTACATTAGCATTTATATATTGCAGTATCTTTTTTTTTTTTTAATTTTTAACCACGCCACGCTCACAGCCAGTTCTGTAAAAAACCTGCTGCAGTCCATATCACTAAAAAATCCTTGTGCTCAAATTTTCTAATGCCAAGCCCTTCCAGTCTAAAAGGGAATAGGAAATAAAACCACTATTCAATGCTGATCACAGTATAGGATGCTATGGTTATTCAGATTTATAGCAACATATTTGAAAATATATAAATATAAATCATTACTGCTATAAAATAAAAAAGGTGAACTTTATTTGTACCTTTACTAAGTGCCTAAACTCTATCAATATGAATAGAACATGATTTTTTTCAGTTTATACTAAACTAATACAAAGATAACCCCAACCTGTATAAAAATTAATAATGCAAATCCCAGTGTTAACCCAGTTATGTCCTGCTTTAACCAAGCAGATTTAACACTGGACACCTGCACTGGGAAACATTTTAATGAGTACAAGAAACACAGTTCAACCCAACATCCCAAAATCTGATGCCCCAATCCAATATTTTGTTCCAAGGCAACACTAATTAAAGTCTGGAATGTTTCACTGGGAAAGAAGCAGGAGGAGGATAAAGCTGCACACTTGTAAATGTGGGAAACACTGAATAATGGCATTTTCACGTGAGCCTTTCCCTCAGACAGGCCTTTACATAAACCCTCTGCAGATAATCTGAGTCTTTCCAACCCAGAGGCACAATTTGGCCATTTGGAAGCAAATCCAAATGATCAGCAGACCAAGAAAATCTTATGATATGAACATAAATGCATACATAGCAGGGAAAGGTTCTTCCCCCAGAGGGTGCTGGGCACTGCCCAGGCTCCCCAGGGAACAGGCACAGCCTTGAGGCTGCCAGAGCTCCGGGAGGGTTTGGACAACATTCCCAGGGATGCCCAGGGTGGGATTGTTGGGGGATCTGGGCAGTTCCAGGGGATGGGTTGGATGGTCCTGGTTGGTTCCTCCCAGCCCAGCACATTCTGGGATTCTGGAAATGCTGCTGGTGCTGGTTTGGGTCATGCCTGCTCTCAGCCCCTCACATTCTCCAGGTCTGTTTGTGTTAAAGTATAAATCAAAGCCTTCTCTTGAAGCAGGGACTTCATAAAGTAATACAGCTTCCTAATAAATCAATACCTCATTGCACATATCAAAATTTACTGCTCCAACTTTCTAGACTGGGTTGATGGAGGAAAATAAAGATTTCTCTGCAGCTGAAACATGTTCCAGTACAAATGAAATTAAGAGCTACAGTTTAAGTTCATTATACAGCATTTCACTTGCAAAACTCTGCCTGCCCTCTCTTTCTTCAATTAATTCTGGATTACATGCTAATCAGAAGTGTTAACACCCTTTTGTTCAGAAAATCAGGAGGCACTGAAAGAACATTCCCACGGATTTCATTCCTTCTTCAGCAATTATCATGTAATAATTAACTTCAAGAAGCAGTTATGTGTCTCATTACAAATCATTCAGACACCAGATTGCCACGCTTCTATTTCTGTGCATTTCTTTCCCTTTCCTCCTTGCAATTTTGCCACATAATCCACTGGCCAAGAAATTTATTATGACATTTTCCTCTACTTCTCTATAAAGATGCATAACAGCAGACTGACTTCATTTTATTTTTACTTTTTAGGATCCTCTACCTTCAGAGAAAGCCTAGTGGTGCATGAAAAAGTAGCCTAAGAAAATAGAATCTAAGAATCACCAGAGATTTGCCAAAATATAAACAGGAACAGAATAATAACAGGAGATCTGCAGAGCTATATGGGACCTTCAGGTATTTATTTCTTGCTCTTTAAAAGCAGAATAAGCTATATCCAAAAAAAACCCCACAAACTCAAATTTTTGTCCACCACACTGTTTGAAAACACTGATAGCAGAGGTCCCACAGTCATGATCCTTCACTTCCATGCTTAGCTCTGCCAGCACCCAGAACCCTTTTTCTTCAGCCCTTACTCCTCCACCTGCTGTTTCTTTCTTTGCCAAAACAACAGAGCTCCGCCTTCCAGGACAGCTTTTTTTTTTGTAAATTAGAATTTACATCTCTAATTTCTCCTCTTTTCCCTCTCATTACACACAATTCTTCCAGATTTTCTAGATTTCTCAGACACCTGGCTGCCATTTGGCTTTGGCAGCTGCTGGACCATTGACTTTCATTCACTGTATCTCCAAAGGTTGTGGATTTTTATGGATTGAACTTCAGTACCCTGCCCAGATCCCTCTTTCCTTCCAGCCTGTTTATTCCAGGCTACTCTTAACTGGGGAGAATCCTCCTGGTGCGGAAGCCACATCCTCAGATTCTTCCATCTCTTCCTTCCTCAATGCTCAGCATTCAAAAAAAAGCAGATTCCACTTGGAATGGCATTAATTAAAGAGCTGGATTGGACTGGATCAGAAAAAGACAACCTTCCCTCCATCTGGGTTGTGCCTCAGCTGTGAACTGCTCTGAACACCTCCAAAAGCTGCAGGTTTGGAGGAGAGCCAGGAGCAGTTTCCATGCTCCAGCAGTTTTCCACTCCACGCTTCCTTGCCACCAGGCAAGATCCACTCTGTCCTCCCAACTTTCCCATTACAGTGTAAGAATATGGAAGGAGAAAAAAAACTTTTCTGTCAATTATAAAGCTTCAGTGGTTGAAAACTCTTGAGTTTGTGAACATTAGAAAATTCTGGGGGTACTGGAAACAAGCCAAAGAATAAAATAAGCAATGCTTAGTAGGGAAGATAAATAATCCCATCTGCCAGCCTGAAATGCTCACACCTTTTTAATGTCATTAGTCACAAATAACAGACATGACAAAGTATTCAGGCCAGCTTTAGAAGCTCAAAAACCCAAAAGTGGGTGGGGAGGGGGAAAACCCCAGCTACAGGATATTAGGCTTATAAGAATTATTCAGATCCGCAGGGTTAGGTCAAAGTTATTTTTGTTACCTTAGGAGCTACCAAAAGCAAACCCCAAAATGAGAGAAGACTCAGGATGCCCCTAAGGGCTACAGAAGGATTATCCTAAAAATCAGAGGAAGGAGGACTCAAGGAATTACAGATCAGTGAGCTTAGCTTGGCTCCCCAGAAAGGCATCAGAACACATGATTAATCAATTTAGAGGTACCTAGGGGATAATAAATGGCAGCAAACAGCCAGCGTGAATTTGTCAAGTGCAAATCACATAAAACCAACCTCATTTCCATCTCTCAAAGAGTAACCAGGGCATTAATATGAAAGGACTTCTCTGAGGCCTCTACCAGTTTTCCTTAGGAAATGTGAGCTAAGTTCTTCAATTAGGTAAAAAGGCACAAGAGCAGTTTTTAAAATGTTCTCTTTCAACCTGAAGGGTGTTTCAAGTACAGTTCTGAAGAGACATGTCCTGTGTTCTCTAATACCTTCACTAATGATTTGGAGAATGAATTCTAGAGGAGATTTACAAAAATATGCAGAGAATGATGATGAAAAGGGTAAAAATAGCTTCAAATTTTGATCTTATTTATCAGAGCTATCTTGGGAAGCTGGAAGAGAAATTCAAAACTCTGATCAAACCAGCCCAGAGAGGTTATTGAAGGTGGAGTTCAGACAAAACTTTCAGTGCTCAGGGGCCAGCACAGCCACCTGGGGAGTTCACAAATCTCTTCCACCAGAGCAAATTTAGGCAAACATCTGTCAGTGCCTGTGTTCCTGCCTCGGGACAGGGAGGGCAACCCTGCTGAACTCCCCAGGAGCCTCCCAGCCCCAACTCAGGTAACTCCCCATGGTTCCAAGAAAGAGAAACCACACCAGGGGAACATCTTCAGGGACAGGAGAAGCCAGCCAAGCCCCAGCTTGCCAAGCACAGCGACTCCTGAACTGATCCCCAAAGGGAAAACACAGGGAAAAGGGATCAGCAGCAGCACTGGGAATGCCTGTCTTGATTAAAACTTTTACTCTGTAACTTCTAACAACAGAAATGTTACTCTCTCTCTCTATATATATGTTATATGGGGCAACACAAACGTACTGAACATGTTGTAGAAGTAGCCGCAAGCTTTTTTTGTTGTTGTTTTTATTCAGTAACTGTGCTAGAAACACAAGTTTTAGAGAAGATGTGAAGTTCCTGTTACCAGTTAGAATATATTCAAGGTTTCAGGTGATTTTAACCAGCTGCAAGAACTTGCTTGCCTTGCTGCTGTGCCAACAGAGCATTTCTTTCCTCCCTTTTTCTCAAAAAAAAGATGGAAGACAACAATCAATGATGTTCTCACAGTGCACTGGGTGGGTTTTAGTAATAATAATATCTCAAAATAAAGATTGAAAACACTGCATTTTGATAAATCACAACATCTTGAGGAGTTCATCAATCAAAAGAAAAAACAAAAAACAACCAAACAAAACAAAATCTCAATACTTCATTAACCAGCTCGTTCCTCAGCCCCAGCAAGTTTGGGTTGATTTCTAAGCCCTTACTAGCACCCACATGCAGTCTGGCTGAGTGCTATTCTTATCTTCAGGTGGGAACACACAACTTGTGTAGAACAGGAGCTTTAAACACCACTCTTCTTACTCATGGATGTTTACAGGGAGCTCCTTTCCTCCCCACATGCAGGGCAGAATATCAGCTGGGTTATATGCAAATGTGGTCTGACAGGGTCACTCTTTCTGAGGGCTACCTTCATGGTTTCCATGTTAATCTTTGCTTCTTTAAATCCTGAAGAATTGTAGCTGCAGCATGATTTTCCTTTAGAGCCATCTAGTATATCAGAGCAAATACAAAGTAAAAGTAGAAAAATCAAGGGTCTTGAGTTATTTTTGTCCCTGACCTCATTCAGCTTAAGGTTCTTCCCCCTTGTCCTGGCACTCCAGGGCCTTGTCCCAAGTCCCTCTCCCATCACTCTTGGAGCCCTTTAGACACCACAAGGGACCTAAGGGTTTCCCTGGACACTTTCCTCGTCCAGGCTGGACAATCCCAATTGAGGGAAATTTCTATTTTATTCTTATCCCTAACTCAAATCTGCAATGCTTAAACAGACTCATATCAACTTTTCTGTTCCTCCTCTCCAAAGAAGTGAGGAGCTCCTCTTAATTCCAGGAAGAAATTTGTCTGTACAACACAAACAATGACCCAGTTTGGCTTCTACCACAATAATTAACAAAATACCGTTCAAATTGCAGTGATTTTGAATTTTCAATTCCATTGAATTTGAAATTCCATTCCAGCCATTCAATTTCTTCTGGCTCCAAACCCTTGGGAAGGCTTCCCAGACCTTCACAGGTCCCAAGAACCAAGAGGTTCCCCTAAAACCCAGGAAGGAATAACTCTGGGTACAGCTCAGTGAGAGCTATGCTGGACTTAGGGAACTGCTCCAAGCAAACAGGCAGGAGAAGAAAATGTGGGAAACACCAGGAAAATTGCCTTTTGGGAGGAGAAGTTTCAGATGGAAGAGATGGATCAGCTCACACATCCCAAAACCATTTTGCCTACTGTGTTTTGTCAAGAAATAAAATAACTGCCTTTCAACATCAGCCTCTCTAAGCAAAGAGGAACTAGTGAAATAAGCCCAGGAAAGCTCAAACAAAATATTTCAGTCACCCAACACGATAGTGGGCCAGAAAAATTAACATTCCAATGAAAAACAGAAGATCTGTTTCTACACCGGTGGCAGGATTAATACAGTTATTTTGACATGTACAAAATAGGTCTTTTTTCAACATAAAAGATACAGTTGAACTTTTCACTAAAAAGTTAAACTCGCATCAAAAGCCACTGCAAACAGTTTCTCTCTGCACTGATCACAAATCTTCCAAATCAGGGATTTCTCAAGTAGAGCAGGTATTGGGCACAGCAGAAAAAAGAAAAGGGTCCCATTCCCCAGCTGTGCCTTGCCCACCAACACATTTTGACTTTTTTTTGTAATTTTTGGCTACTTAAAAAATATTCCATCCACACCATGAGAATTCCATACATGAACTCAGCAAAATGTAACAGGATGTAGAGAGTAAAAGAACAGAAGTACCAGTTTAAAGATTAAAAAAAATTAAAAAATAATGTATTCCATTTCAATTCCCAGAGCACATCCCACTCTGTTTAATCCCATAATCACTAAGGTTGGAAGAGAGCTTCAAGATAATTGAGTCCCACTATGAACCCATAACCACCCCTAAACCATGTCCCCAAGTGCCACCACTTCAAGGGAAGACCACAGCCCTGGGTGGAAGAATGGGGGCCCTTATTGCCAAATGTCTTTCTAAGTACATAATGCTACAGGATCAGCCATGAACAGGCAACATAAAGAGATTTTCAGGGTCTTCTTTGTTTGAAAGAAGGCTGGATGTACATGCAGAGTTCCCAGGGCCTTGCTCTGAACAGTATTTCAAATCATGAGACTCAGGCACCACGGAAGAGATGCCACTAACACACAGAACTTTCCTGATTAACTCAGCATTATTTCTCTGCCAGGTCCTGTCATCATTGCTCATTAAAAATCATTCCCTTGCACAGCTGTCCTATTGACTTATAAAGTACTAAAGGATGTCAAAACCTGGCACAGCGTGGCTTTTGCAGACAAAAATACAACTGCTGGAACTCAATCATTAATTTCCACCTCTTTTGGGAGGCTGTGTGTTACCTGTCAAAAAGATACTGCTGCAAACTGCACTGTGAGCATTGGAGACAGAGAGTGACAGTGACACCAGTCACCTCAGGGTGGCAAACACAGACACCTGGCAGCAGGCACAGCTTCAGCAGAGGTTTTGGGCTAAGAAGGGAGGGATGGGGAAGTGCCAGAGGGGACATTCTGGTGACAGAAGTGCTGGCGCTTGGGGCAAGCCCTGGGATGGATCCAGGCTGGGGATGAGCAGCTGGAGCAGCCCTGGGGGTGCTGGGGGTGAGAGCTGGGAGCCAGAACCCCCCCGTGCCCCGGGCTGAGCCCCAGCGTGGGCAGCAGGGCAGGGGGGGATTCTGCCCCTGTGCCCCTGGGCTCAGGTGAGACCCCACCTGCAGAGCTGCCCCAGCCCTGGGCCCAGCACAGGAGGGACCTGGAGCTGCTGCAGAGAGCCCAGGGGAGGCACCAGCATGGGCAGAGGGATGGAGCAGCTCTGCTGGGAGGAAAGGCTGGCACAGCTGGGGCTGCTCACCTGGACAGGAGAAGCTTTGGGGTGACCAAATTGTGGGCTTGCAGGGCCTGAAGAGGCTCCAAGAGAGCTGGAGAGGGACTTGGGACAACAGCCTGGAGTGCCAGGACACAGGGAATGGCTCCCAGTGCCAGAGGGCAGGACTGGATGGGATATTGGGAAGGAATTGTTCCCTGGCAGGGTGGGCAGGCCCTGGCACAGGGTGCCCAGAGCAGCTGGGGCTGCCCCTGGATCCCTGGCAGTGCCCAAGGCCAGGCTGGACAGGGTTTGGAGCAGCCTGGGATGGTGGAAGGTGCCCCTGCCCATGGCAGGGGTGGGATGGGATGAGCTTTAAGTTCCCTTCCAACCCAAACCACTCTGGGATTCTACAACAGAAGTGACTCAGTGCCTTACACCAGCAAAAGGTTTGAGAAGCACCTTCAGTACAAGCCAGGAAACAGCCACAGCTTTTGCCTGCTGAAGATTATTTGAGTTCTAAGTTACACTACATAAACTTAGATTATTTTACATTATCAGTAAAGAAGGATTTTTCAACAAAACAGTGCTCTTGCAGCATGGCTGCCAATATTCTCAGCTGAAAATGTACAGAGATTTCACTGAAAGCGAATGTCCAAGTTTGAATACAGCTCTAGCCTGTCCCAGAAGGTAAACTCCCCTTTAGTGTTCTTTAAGGTGATGTTTCATTCTAGGTAAAGGCCCTTCTTCTATTTGTTCAATTGCTATGCAACTTAAAATACGTTATTAGTATTCAAAATATTAGTATTAACCACATTAATTTTCAGCTAGGAGAGCTGCCTTGCAGCGCAGCCTCCTTGGACACTTTTAAATCCCATCATTAAATCCCATCTGGAGGCCAAACCTGAGCAGAACATGGTATTGCAACCAAAGCAAAATGAACAGGCACAGCTGGAAGCTCTGAATTATTTAAACAACCCCACCCCAAATCAGCCAGCTAAACATGAGGGATCAGCGCATTTCCCTTCAGCTCCAGGAACCATCTCTTGGTCTCCTGGCTCAGTTTAAGCAGTAAATTGATTAAATTGCTGCAGGTGGAGCTTCTGGAAGGTGTGAGTGCAAAGAACAGGTCCAGCAGGGCATCTCCTCCCAATGTGCTCTGTACCAGATTTGTGTCCTGGGGAGGCTGGCCAAGGTCCCAGCCAGCAGCACTGTGGGGACAGTGCCAGGACATGACAGCATCAGCAACTCACCAGCTGTGGCCCTGCTGGAGAAAAAGGGGCAGCCAAAAACACAGCAGAGCACCAGGGAACAACTGCTGCTCAGGAATTTTTAATTGCTCCCACAAGCTGGGAGAGAAGTTTGGTCACTGTCATTCCTATCACCCTTCCCTGTGCCACCAGAGCAGCCTCCAGCTCACTGGTTTTCATTGTCCCCATGGTTGTCATCTTCCCCCAGACAGCCAGAGCCCTTTGTGCCACACAGCCCCACCACTGATGGAGAAGAACGAGGCCACAGGGCCTCATTATTTAATTCAGCCCATGGTTGTCACCTTCCTCCAGACAGACAGAGCATCACAGCAGCCTCCAGCCCACTGGTTTTTGCTGTCCCTGTGGTTGTCACCCTCCTCACACCACCAGAGCATCACAACAGCCTCCAGCCCACTGGTTTTTGCTGTCCCTGTGGTTGTCACCCTCCTCACACCACCAGAGCATCACAGCAGCCTCCAGCTCACTGGTTTTTGCTGTCCCTGTGGTTGTCACCATGCCCCAAACAGCCAGAGCACCACAGCAGCCTCCAGCTCACTGGTTTGTGTTGTCCCCATGGTTGTCACCTTCCCTCAGAGAGCCAGAGCCCTTTGTGCCACACAGCCCTGTGGGCACAGAGCCCCACCACTGATGGGAAAGGATGAAGCCACAGGGCCTCATTATTTAGTTCATTTTAGTCTCCATCAAAGACCCTCAGCAGTTCTGCCCCATACGACCCCAGCAAACTCCAAGACCATGAGGGAGGGAAGAAGCCTCTAGAAAGCAGAGATGTAGGTACACAAACAAGGGTGGCCAGTCCTCAGCTCACCCTCTGCATTCCTCAGCAGACCTCCTAGGAGAATTCTCCAGCAAGGTGGCACAAACCAAACTCATCCCCTCTGGAAACAGAACAAAGCTGAGGCCAGCAAGGTCTGGAGAGGCCAGGTACCACCAGGGGGTCATTTAATATCTTGTGGACAGCAAATCAGACATTTTTGGAGAACAATGATGAAAAAGTCACATTTTATCATTTAACCTTCTTCCTCCAGTCCTTGTACCTGCATCCACCTGTCACGGCACACGTAGCAGTTGAGATGGCCACGATACACAGAGTGTCACCAAACAATTTCAGAAAGCTTCAACCCATACAGAGTAACACCTTACCACTTCAGAAAGCTTCAAGTGTCTGCTCTCACTTGTTCTTCAGCCCAACCTTTTATCCCCTCATGCTGATGCACTGCACCTGTGTGCCCTCTGGTCCCTGTGGGATTGGTCAGTGCACCTGGGCACTCCATGGCTCATTAATTTCAATATTATTTACCTTCTTTTCACAGCTGTACCCATTGGGGATGAAGCTCAGCCCCAGCCCCACTCCCAATGACCACAACCTACAGTTCCCCCAGCGCTGACTTCCATCAGAAAGCACAGAGAACTTCAGACTCCATGGGAGGGTTGGAAACACTGTTCATTTCTACCTGAAAATCCACACAATTCCTGCTCCCTTTTCCCAAATCTGACAGTGTGCTGGCAGGGTAAGAAGGGAAGCTACCCCTGTCTGAAAAAAAATACTTTCCAAAGAGGCAGGAGGCTGCATAAAAATGGATACAATTTTGTAAAACCTCACATTCCATTTACTCTGAAGCAAATTTTAAGTAAATAAATCTCTTCCCATAAATTACTGCTGTGTGCTACTGGACACAGCTGCCGTTGGGGTTTTTTTGGCAGACTTCTCATGAAACAAATATAAAAATTTATTTGGCAGCTCCAAGTTAAAAGAATAGTAAGTTTTATTTTGATTATGTGCTTCAGAATGACGTTCACATACTGTCCCCATCACAGGCATCTGGCATGCCTGGAGAAGCAGCCTGATGTGCGCTGGCAGCCAAAAACCTTTGCTTATGCCCTGTCCAGCACTCATGTGTGGGGATTTTGTTGGGGAGGGTGTTCTGTTGGTTTCATTTTTATTTTGTTTTATAAAATAAGCAGAAGAATTTGCTCCCTGTAGCATAAATCCACTCACCCCATTCCAGGTATTCTGCTGTCATTCCAGTTCCACCCATCAATCAACACTAACAGCTTTTCAGGTATGCTCAATTGAAAAAATTCTCACTTACCTGAGCCATCAGTCAAGGTTTAGTGTCATCAAAGCCCTAAAATTCAGTAGCAGGTCCCCTCAAGGTGGGATGAAGACACAGAATTTTAAGGGTTATTTATGTAGTTTATTCTTCATTATATCCTCTCCCTTTGGAAATATATTTACAGAAAAAAACCCTCCATATAATTCTGAAATTCTAGCACTAGGCTTCATCTTGGAAAATTTGCATTACAGAAATAAATTCTTTCAGGGGCACAGAGTTCTGAGGGAAATTTCTTTGTCAAATGCAATAAAGCCAGGAAGTTTCCTACAGTTGTCTTTAAAAAACCCTTCCTGTAAATCCCCTGTCACTCAGCATCATATCCTGACATCACCATGTCCCTGTCAGAATGATGCAACAGAGTTGATTCATGGCTCCACTTTCAGACAAAAAGGATATTTTAATCTCATTATCTCCCCATTAACTGATGGTAGAAGAGTCAGATCAACACAGGCAGCACTACATCCCTCAGATGTCCTGCAGAAATTCACTAAATACTAAGAAAAATTAAGGGTTTCAGACTTAAAAACCAGAAACCAAACGTTATAAGAGTGCTGGGAGAGAAATATCATCACTATACATAGCAGTAATTATGATGCAGCCCCAGTTTTTTAATTGTATTGTGGTTCCTGCAATTAGCTAGATACAGCTAGTGACATAAATCATGTTATAGCTTCATCATAGTCAAAAATCCATTACCCACTGGGCCACATTGTGAAGGCTATGACAGGATTTTTAAATGCTTGTTTTGTTTCATTTTCTCCCCCAGCTGACAGTTTGTGTCACTGCTATCACCCTTCACTCCTCCAATAGCAACCACAAGCAGTCAATTCCCACATAATACCTGTAAGCACACTCTTCCCTCAATAAATCTTAACATTTGGTGTCCTTCCTGCAGGTTTTATTGCATGGCCTTTTCCCTAATCTGGGACTTAACAGGAGCTGGCAGCTGCTATTTTTGCAGCTTTCTGGACAAGAGCATAGCTTTTCTCTTGTACCCACTTTATCTGTTACTTTAAATTATATTGATGCTATTTTGCAAATGCACGAGAAATGAATTGTCACTCCTTTCATTGCACATTTTTTTTCCAAGTCCACATCCTCACTAATAACTGGTTTTCCATTAAAACAGTATCACATCAATTAGCCAGCATCCTAAAAATATTTGCCAAAAGAAGTCTTTACACCTCCTTTCCACTAGAAAACAAAGAAATAACAGGATCTGCTAATTTTTAAGGGTCATCTTCAGTTTTAATCTTTTCCCTTTTCTTGGGACACTAAAAATAGGTGGGAATTGTGAATTGTTCAGTGATCTATAAAGAATCAGATCCTAGAATTGCACAGGAGCTTGGGACAGCCTTTCCCACTAAATCATGAGTTACCCATTGAGCGCAGTTCCTGCCAAGATGGAGCTGTAGTCACTGCTGGCAACCAAAAATCCCAGTGCTCTGCAGCCTTCCTGATCAACCTCAGAGCAGGGAGCCTCACAGGATCAACTGCTGAGACAGATGAGGGGAACAAGGACAACCTGCTGGCCAAGTTGAGCCTCCCCTGGCCCAGCTTGAGGCCCTTTCCCCTTGTCCTGTCCCTGTTCCCTGGCAGCACAGCCCGACCCCCCCTGGCTGTCCCCTCCTGGCAGGGAGTTGTGCAGAGCCACAAGGTCCCCCTGAGCCTCCTTTGCTCCAGGCTAAGCAATCAACACTTCCCATCCTTTTCTTCCTCTCAATCTCAAATTTCTGGGCACCATTAGGTTGTTTCCCTCCTCAATACACCCTCTCTCAAATCCAAAAATGCTCCGACTCGGTGCCAGTGTGGCACAACGTGAAAAGGTGACAGCTCATGCCATAAAGGTGACAGTGACACATGCCAGCAGGTTATGCACACCAGGCTTCCCCTGGGAACAGGGAGAAGCAGGAGGAAGAATACCCCATGACCAGAAGTCATGAACTTGCTAAGTGACCAGTGAAGCACAAAAGCAGCCAGTGACCTGTTCCTGAGAGGTAGTGAGATGAAAAAGAGACATCCCACTGAGAAACACCACTGTTTAGAACAACAAAAACAGGGCAAAACATCTTTTTTTCCCTCTTTTTCTTCTTCCCAGGTTTTACAACATCAGATCCATCTGCAGGCTGAGTGCCCCCCACCTGCAGCAATGGAAAAGCCTGCAAACTGCTTTACCTGTGCTGAAATGTTAATCTGGTTAATAATTGCCCAAATGATGTTGAGCTGGGGGTTGCAGCAGATGAAATTAGACAGATCTGATAGAATATTTCTCCCCTTTTAACTCCAAGCTAGGCCTGAGTTTTGTGACTAAAGCTGTGAAGCAGAATCCTGTTCATACACATAGTAATTCCTAATCTTCACATTGCTTAAAAGAAATCCTACTAGCAAAAACTTCATCTGGAAATTTCTGGAATTCTTCAGAGCACATCAGCCATTATTAAACTCTGTGTGTGAGGAAATGGTTCAATTCTGGCTCCAGCAGAAATTTGAATGCCAGGGCTAAACTTTAAGCTTTTCAAAATATATGTGAATGCCCTGGGACTGGTTAAAGGGATCTGCCTCAGACTTGTCCTTCACACAATCCAGGATGGGTTTGGGCTGGATGGGACCTTAAATCCCATCCAGTGCCACCCCTGCCATGGCAGGGACACCTTCCACTGTCCCAGGTGGCTCCAAGTCCCATCCAACCTGGCCTTGGGCACTGCCAGGGATCCAGGGGCAGCACAGCTGCTCTGGGCACCCTCACAAGGAGTGTGAGAAATGGATTTGTAATGGATTCTCAAAACTTGTTAGAAAATTGACAGTCTTGTACATCTGTATGCAAATTCTGAGATAAGGTGTGTTGACTTAGGAAGGCCATGGAATAAAGAAGATATTGCTGAGAAATTGAACTAGAAATAAGTTGAAATAAGTTTTAAAATATGGCTTTGTAAAAAGACTGGGTATTTTAGAGAATTAGAACTGTGCAAGATATATTGTAGTAGGATTATGTGAAGTAAAAATATAGGAATTTCTTCTTAAAAAATAACAAATATGCGCTTAATATTCAAGGAGGGCTCTTCCTCAATAGATACAAAGGGGAACATATAAATGGATTTCAGTGTGAAGAGGAGCTCCTCTGCACTGTGCAAGACCTGTCAGAGAAAATGCAGTTTCAATCAGTTTTAAATTACAGAAATACTACTGTGTATTACACCTTGTAAGTGTTGTGCTCCCTCCAGGAGAACATGAAAACATTTGTTTTTTCTGGAAAGTTTTTCTGTTTTTGCACTCCTGATTTTATGGTGCTCAAAAAGATCCCAAACATATCATATAACCCTTGTGGGACAGGAACTAATTTTGATGACTTTTTTTCTTTGTGAAGAGAAATTTCCAAAGCAGTCTCTGAAATGGATCAAAATACCTAATGTTGGAAAAAGGATCAAGGGACTTGACTGCTTCTTTCCCTCAGGATCTCAAGGCCCCTTCTCTCCAACATATGTGTGCCATAAAGTGAGCAGGTATTGAACAGTGTGCCAACAATTTTTATTGAGAAACTCTCCCCTTGCATCACACAGGACCTCTGCCACACCTTGGGACAAGAGAGAAAACTCATCCTGCTGCTGGTACCACAAGAGGAGCAGGAGAGGAGCGCTTGCAGACACTGCAGCACCTGAAATATTTGAGTTTTGTGATTGAGAAGGTGCCCATGGGGCTGCATCTCTGTTCCTGCAGTCTCATCTTCCTGAGGCAGTGGCAGAGGAGCCATTTGTGCTGAAAACCAGCACGCCACCATTTCAAATACGAGGCTGATGAGTCTTTTCTGCAAACAACCAACGTCTCCTGCTCATGCTGCAAACACTGCTTTGACTTCTGCTCTGCCTGGGCAATTCTGGCTGTCCTCAGATGCTCCTGGCCGTGGCAGACACATTCCATCACACAAACTTCCCTGCAAAACCCTCTCAGAGAGATTTGGCAGGACTGTAACTGCTAAATGAGCAGCAATCAAGTAGTTCACCCAATCAGTTTTCTAATTCACCACAACTGCTATAAATACGACCCATTATTACTGAATGTAGCTTTTAGGGGGGAAAAAATACATGCAAACTTCCTGCTGAAGCTAATCTATGGGAAAATTATACAGAACATCACATTAAAGTCTAAGTAAACACTTTGGCACCCTCCTAATGTATGTGCATAGATTACTGGGGTGTGCTTGCAGGGTAAGTGCCATTTGATACTCAAATTATTGGTAGATATTTAAAGTTGATTACCCTAGAGGTAAGATATAATTGGTAAACAAGGAATATATACAGAACAACAACATAATAACCACAAGTTGTATTTATTTCACAATTCATTCCCACAATCAGAACAATAGTTCAGTCAAGTTCCTAACTCTATTTTCAAGCTAACAAAATGAAATCAGAAATACCAAGAGCATAATTTTCCTTGGTATGGGATTGGGAGGTGAATGGAAAACCTTACTGGACTTCATTTTCACATCTCCACAAAATGGATGTAGAAAATAAGAGAATAAACAGAGGAGACAATGGTGTGCTCCCTCACTTCCTGAAGAGATCCATCCCCTCCCAGGTGTGATGGTGGGACATGTTCACCCGGCTGACACATTTAATTGCCCACAGTAATTCTCCTTTCCAGTATAGGTACCTTGTCTAAACTGTTTGATTACCCCCACCTGTAATCAGCCTCTGGCTTTTCTCTCTCTTTTGCCTTGAGATGCCTTTCACTCCACAAAATGATGCAATTCCTGTCTCCTTCCATGTGTTTCCTCTTTATCCCTGTGAGACACCAACAAATTGCTGTGCTTTGGGCTTTCCCACAGATGACCTGAATGAGCCACCACCAGACACAGCAGGGCCACCGTGCTCCCTGATGGAGTTCTGGAGTTTTCTGTGGAAACCAGGAGCCCTCATTCCCTTCAACACCTGATGGTACAGCTGGCAGCCAAAGGGATTCTCTGAAAGCAAACCTGAGGTTGAACACCTTCCATGGTTGAATAATATCCAAATAACCAAATAATGGTTATTTAGCATGGTGGATAATAATAATCAAATTTTACATAAATAAAAATCATTATCAAAACAAAGGAAGGCTATTTAGACCATGCCTTGCCCACCTGCTCATGTTTAGGGTGTCTGCCAATAAATGCAAAGCCTGGCTGGATTTGTGATCAAGGCTTGGAGAAACCTGGCCTAGGGGAAGGTGTCCCTGCCCACTGCAGGGCAGTGGTACAAGATGGTTCTTCAGGCCCTTTCCAACCCCACAAATACAAATTATTCCATGATTTGTATATAGGACACATCAGGAGCTCCCCCAGGAGACCACCAGCACACCTCAAACTGGTTTGAAACACCAAGCAGTGATTTTCTAGAGGAGAGTACACATCATATTCCCTGCTCTAAAACAAGGGGAGGACCTCAGAGACAATTCCCTGCCCTCAGAGGCCTTGGAGTCTGAGCCTTCCTCACACAGGAGGAGACTCCAGCAGTCAGACAGGTGATGCAGTGAAATACTCAGCAAAAGGAGTTGGGTCCTGCTTAAATCCTACCCAGAGCAGCCAGAGAGGACCCTAATTCCAGCACCAGTGGAAGCAATGGGAACAGCCAGATGCAGCTGGGAAGTACAGAAATTTATTCAGCTAAGCCATCAAATTACCACAGGAGCAGGGGAAAAGCCATAAACTGGAAGAGTGTGGAAAAAAAGGAAAAAAGGCACAAGAACTAGATTTGCAAGGTTCAAGGGCACCACAGAACAAAATGTTTCACAACATATTTTTTTTAGAAAATGGTAGCATATTGCAAGATGGTGCTCAAAAATGCTACTCTACCAACTAAAAAAAAAAAACCCAAAAAACAACTCCTCCAAAAAAGCCAACTAGTATTTAGAGACAGAGAAAAAACCATGAAACTGTACTTGAATCACCTGAAACAACAAAAGACATAAACCAGGAATAATTATGTTTTAATGGGGCCTAAGTACTCATTTTAACAACTTCAAGCATCTCATGTACGCTTTTGTCTTCTCATAATTTTAATTTTTTATGATTTAAAAGAACTCCATGTGCTATACTATAAGGAGAGGAAAAGTGTTTTTATTAAGTATTAATTCTTTTATTTTGGTGGCAGCAAACATCTCTGCCATCTGTCTTAAAGAGCTGCTGGTGCTACTCTATAACAGCATTAGAGACACA
The DNA here is from genome assembly GCF_901933205.1 of Camarhynchus parvulus. Classification (NCBI taxonomy): domain Eukaryota; kingdom Metazoa; phylum Chordata; class Aves; order Passeriformes; family Thraupidae; genus Camarhynchus; species Camarhynchus parvulus. Next base: position 4,908,217 of record NC_044576.1, read on the forward strand.
GGCACACTGCTTTCATCATTACTGGCTTTTCAAGGCAGCCAAAAGAACTGTGCTCCAGGTAACAAAGGTTCCTAAAAACCCTGTAAACAGCTAAGTAAGAGAGATTTGGAATTCAAACAGGAAAATCCTAAACTCACTTAGTGCCTCCATGGCTTAACTTAGCCAGTTGCAATTTCTGAATTCTTCCACTGAAGATACATTAAAAAAAAATCACTCCCTAACACAGCTTTGCCAGGAGCTCAGGCTTTCAAATTACTTGAAATTATATCACAAATTGAGAGCTTGCAAGAAATATGGAGAGATTTGCTGGTAAGTACATGACAGAGATAATGAAAAACCAATGTAATCCAGAAAATCCAGTTCTGCTGAGAGTAAGAAAGTAAGGACAGTTGTCTTCCTAGGAAGATAAAACCTGACAGCTCAAGAAAGAAATAAAGGGGGGGAAAGTCTTTATCACAAAAGAAGAGTTTTCTGATGTATTTCAAGTACTGAAAAAAATCTAGGATTTGCTTAACAGCTCTGCTGGCAGATCTCAGCAACAGAACTCAGAAAGATTACAGCAGGTAGTGTCTATCAGTTCACTTCTTTTACATAAAACCCATGCTAGTCCATGTCTGAGCATGGGAAAGGCATCCTGGTGGGGTTAAAAAGGTAAAATTGTACCCTCCCTTTTATTCTGTTACTAAACCAGAGACACCACTCATGCTGTAGCTCAGCTCCTCAGGGCCTGGGAGGTGCTGAGGATTGTTACACACTGAAAAGAGCCCCAGACTTATGCCTTGAGGAGGCTGACCTAGAACAGAGTTAAAGAATAAAGCAGAGATTTATTAAAAGGCTCTCCTCCATGGATCCACCTTGGGCAGCACAAGAGCCCAGCCAGGGCTGCACCCAAGGTGAACCAAAATGGGCACAAAATGCACAACTGGTCATGGGGTACTCCCACTTTTATAAGTTCTGATCTATTTGTATATTGGAGTTAATTGTCTAATTCCAGCTTTAGGTTATGGAATCCCATCCTGCTTGTTTTTCTCTCTTCAGCCCACAGTGTTTGTGCTCTTGGGCCTGAGATTTGGATCATTTGTCCTTGGTCCCCAACTAGAGAAGGAATTGTTTCACCCCCCTACTCTATGAAGAGAAGTAGGGGATTACCATGCCCTAATGTGAAGCTCAGAGCTACTACTAAGGCAGCGCAGAATCTGAAAAATATAAAAACTAAAACCTGAGGCATCAAAACCACCACTGCAGGTCCCTGTGATGCTGTGCAGGCTGAAAGAGCAGGCAAATGCACCTCAGGCTGAGCCAGAGGAAAACAGGATTATACAGGGAAATGACTCCTTGGGTTTGGGAAATGATCAGGCCAAGCCAGTAACCAGGGAGCACCTCACAGCATCACTGTCTCTGTCAGCCCACCTGCATTTTCACTCTTGGTTTTAACAGCAGTTTACCATGGAATTGTCACAACTGGGGAAAAAAAACACATTCTGTTTATAATACATGATAGTTCTTTTCAGTAGTTAACACCATTTGGGTATTCTGCTCAAAAAGAATATTCTTAGATTATCTTAGTGGGTTTCCTCAGCTCTTTTGCTGAGAAGGGCAAGAGCCTGGGTAAGCATAACAAGAAACAAAAGTGTGATTAAGAGCCCAGCGAGGCTCAACATGGCTTCCTTGACAGCAAGGACAAAGGACACTCTGCTCATCCAAAATCCTTCTTGTCCATAGCAAGGATTTGTTCTATCTTTCCGAAGGAGGGACTCCTCATCTCTCTGCCTGTTACTGCTCCCAGTTCTCCACACCAATGAAAATCCTGTCTCTCTTTTTTGCTAATTGGCAAGCAGGTTAGTTAAATCAGTATTTTAGCTGGTGCTGGGTATAAAAGATGATGTGCCAAGAGAAATGCTGTGACACTCCCAGAATTCCTCTGAGCTTTCCGGGTGCACACCATGGTGTCATTCTGCCAAAGGGCAGCTCTGGAATTTAGGAAGATATTGCTGTGGAGTCCAAAGGCACAGCAGCACAGACATCATTACATTACACAGAACCATGGCTTGGGTTAGCCAAGGCAATCATTCAAAGCAGCAGCTCATCAAAAAGACCCTCAAGAAGCCTCCAAAGCTCTGTAGCTCCTGTCAACAAGATCCTGCAGGGAAAAACACAAGTGACGAAGACAAAAAAGGCTCTAACTTTTAGCAGCAGATCAATGAAATACATCAGTACATCTCATCCCTTAGCAGACAACATTTGGCCTTGTGGAACGTGCTATTAGACAAAATTGGCAGGAAAACCTCTCCAAAGCACAGGCCCATCACAGCAACAGCTCCAGAGATAAAACTGTGAGTTCTGAGCAAAGCACAGAGTTCTGATACAGAAGATGTAAAGGTGGCTGACAGAACAACAGCTCTGCAGCTGAGGTTTGCATTTCTCCCCCCATCACAAGCCTAACAGCTCCTTCACGTCTGATAAGCAAGTGAGAGTGATGCAGAAATATGTTAATTGTAAACAGGTTTTATTTACAGGACACTTGTCTTGTGCCTAATTAAAATTAAAGGAGAAACTGGGTTTGGATGGTTTGAAAAGAAGGGAAATGAAAGAGGTTTGGTCCAGCAGCCCATCACAAGCTCCTTGTGGAGCTGAGGGATCTCAGAGGAGCAAGAGCATTTGGTTTACATGTGAATGTTAAACATGTTGTACTGCAGTCAAATACATCTCCTGTGGAAAAAGGAGCTGTTTCCCTGCTTTCCTGGAGAAGGCAGGGCCCTGGAAAAAGCCCTGCGTGGAACCAGAGACCTGCAGAGCACCCAGCACAAGCACCAGGATGTTCTTCCCTCCATACACCAGCACTGCTCCAGCAGCATCTGCCCATTCATTCCTCTGCCAAACATCTACAAAGACAGCAACTTCCAGAGCCCTGCCTCCATTCCAGATGGCTTCTCTGTGACCAAACCCTTCACCTCCCTAAGGTGAAGGAGGTGTGAGGATTTCCAGGATGGAGCACCCTGTGTTTTGTGGCCAGCTCAAAGGCTTCCTGCCCCACCTACAGGCATGGCAGCCTTTGCTCTGGGCCCTCAGTGAAATGCACACAGGATTCAGAGGTGTGCACACATTTGTAAATGTTTAAATTCCCACCCACCAGTGTCCAGAAATGTTGTTCAGAATGAGTTTGGGGCTGCAGAGCAAAGGAGGACAGTGCTCTGGCTGTAACAACACTGGCCAGGTGAAACAGAGACAATGCCCTAAGGAAGGAGCTTTGGTTCCTGAAATCAAGAGACAATCACAGCTTTTGGCTTTCTGACTTAGGAGCAGCCCTGACACCTGGGCACAGAGAGAATCCAGCACCAGGGATTCAATGAGCATGGTTCACTCCTCCCCTCCCACAGTCAGTTAAGCATTACTTACTCCAAGTTCCATTTGTCTCCCCCAGCACAAGCTTTAGGTGATATAAGCCATTATTATCCATCCTCATGGGTTTCACACACAAAATATCTTGATTTAAAGAAAAAAACCTCTTCATGGGAGTGGTAAAACACACTCTGGGTACATCACCATAATGCAATCAGAGCAGGATTTTGTTTGACAGTTGAGAACATAAAATTATATTGAATGAGGGGAGAACAGTTTTCATGCAGTAATAAAAGCTACAATCCTAAAATAATCACTCCACTTGAATACACCTTTAAAACGTATTGTCATTTAATACTGCTGGTACACAGAGAATTCTTCCTCGGTGCTAGATCATGTCAGGTGTTCAGATTAATAATTTTTGATTTTCTCTTCTTAGTCCCACTTTCAATCCAGCAGCAACATATCCCATTATCTGTTTCACACTAATTAGCAACAACAAAATGCAAGCTGTTTTAACACAGAGCCTCTTTTTGTGTTACACAACGTAAATTGGATGGGCAACATAACTAAAAGGGTGGAAAGAGAAGGAGGAGGAGAGAAATAAAACCCTGTAAGATGAGAAAAATCACTTCAAATTCTGAGTGGAGGCAAATTTCATAAAATCACTGAGGTTGAAGAAGTTGGCCAAGACCATTGAGTCTAACATTTGACCTTCTACCACATTTGAAAAAGATATATTGTCTTCTATTGCCTTGCAAAATCAAGTAATTTTCCTAATTACCTTAAAAAGTGCTGTCTAGGTAGATAAAGACCAATAGAAAAACTTAATTATTAATTAACACATCTTGAATCATGTACTTCAATGAAACACTAAAATGAGTGTCCCACCAGACCTGCCAAACACTACAACTAGCAGAGTTAATACTAAGAAAAAAATCTTCACACAATTTCTTTTCAGAAAACAGAAACTTTTATAATCTTGTGTAACTTTTAGAATCCAGGAACTTTTTGAAACATAAATAAGAAAATTCTAGATCAGAGCAGCGTGGCAGGCTCAGCTTTCCTTCTCTCTGGAATAAGTTTTCCCCTGAGTTCCCCCTGTGGCACATCCTCCATCACTGTTGAGAGCCAAATCTTCCCAGTTGTGATTTTGATGGTCTTTCCAGCCCTCAAAGCATCCACACTCCCTAGAAAACATATCACATTTCCTTTCTGCCCAGAATTTCACAGCCATGAGTGGTGCAGTGCTGTGAATACTCACTTTTGTAGGGAACTTTCCAGCAAACTGGCTACTCATTAGTAAAACAAATGTTAATTAATATTTTCAACCAACAGCCAAAGTCCCAGCAGTTTGGGAGTGCAGGCTGTGCCCTGAGCTTGGCTGCTCTGCTGCAGTGAGCAGAAGGCTGCTCTGGCAGGGAAAAAGGGAGAAAAGCTCTATTTTGTGGTCAGATCTAGCAAATTGCTTGCCAAGTGCTGCTGAGGGTGGATCAAAGAGCGAGGGCATCACACAGGTGAGACACACATGCAGTGGCTGTTCACGTTCCAAGCAAAAAATGTCCTGTTCACAGGAATATAACCCAGGGGAAGAGACAGAAACAGCAGCAGCTGGTGTGCCCCCCCACACCAGTGTGGACTGGGGGACAAAGTCCTGCCCAGGGGAGAAGGAATTCCCAGTGAAGGATCTGCCACACCTTCAGCAGCCCCTGTGCCCACTGACAGATAAACTGCCAGCCTTCAAACTGCCAAAAAAAGCTGCACGGGAATTCAAGAAAATATCTCCGGGAGGGGGGAAAGAATTATTACCAATACAAAGCCATTCAACAGTACTAGAAAGTGCCTCTGTTCACATCAGCATCCAAAAGCAGAGCATCAAAGCAGGACCAGCCAGTTCAGTGCACACAGCAGGAAAAGAACCTTAAAATCTCACCCTTGTGCTGTTAATAAGCTACATCCACTGGCATTCATGAGCATGAGACAGTTCAGACAAAAATCAATTTCCCTTCACACTCTTCAACACAAAAAACAAGTGAATGTTTTCCAAGAGATGGAAAATGAGGATACCAGACTTCAGGGACCTGCTCCAGCTGTCCCCTGCACTATCACCAACTTCCCTCACATTGCCCATGAATTTATCCAATATTCTTTTCTAACTTCCCCTCTCCTGAACTGCCTCAGTGCAACTGGTACTCTCAGCTCCATCTGACATCCAGAAATTCCTCCTTGTTAGAGGTGGCATCAAGTGGGCCTGATTCCAAGTGGTCAGAAGAAGGAAATGCAGCCAGCAACTGTGGAGCCCACAGCTCAGTTTCTGTCTCACTGAAGATAATTTGAGTTTATTTTTTATAGCCAGCTGCAGTTTTCCTTCAAAACTAAGTAAACAAGCTGTGGGAGCTCTAGTCTTGTGTCAGGGCTGATCAGAAATACATGATGGGGTCAAAAACCACTGCAGAGATGCTGACAAATGAGAAGGGAAATATAAAAAAAGCATTTAAACCTGCAGTGAAACTAAAAATGTTGTCTGTGCCATGACCAACAAGTTTGTCCTTGATTCAGCACAGCAGGGAGGGATCAGCTGAGGTTTTAAAGCCTGACAATCTCCAATATCTGTGTTCTTCTAGGCTCTTCCCTGTCATGCCATTCACTGAGTGTAGGGAGGGAGGCATCACAGCACTGGCCAGCACCAGCCTGTTCTGAGCTGGCTGCCAAGGAGCAAAAATTAGACTCTGAAAGATGCCAGTGATGTCTTTATTTGCAGCCCTAAAAGAGATCCAAGAACATCAATTGGAGCATTTATAACTTTGGAGCCCTCAGCAGGCCCTTACAGATGGGTACAGAGAAAAGCCTTGTTTCTCAGAGACTGGGGAGGTTGTTCCAACAACCAGAGGCTCTCAGATGTGCTGTCCCTCCTCCCTCTCACTGTGGCAGCACAAGGACACACAGGTGGCTTTGCAAGACCTCTGAGCAGGAAGGGCAGAGGGGGCTGGGTGAGAGGAAATCAGCTTTCTGCAGGGGAGCTTTTGGGGCACAGCACAGCCCTGAGTGGGGGAAATGTATTTCATGACAGAAATAGAGGTCATGGTGTGAAGGCAACACATCCTGACTCGTGTTTTGGGGTTTACAGACAGCTGGCACCTCCCAAAGCCACCATGGTGCTAAGAACTGAAACACAATCTAGGTCTGAGGGCTGGAACCTCCACACAAAGATTCAATAAGGTGCAACAGCAGCAATAACATTAATCCACACTTCTAATTTAATCTATAATTCATTCATGCTTTTTACAGGGTTCAAACAGGAGATGAATGTGAAATATTTACTGCCTGAAGTGCTGAAAGAAACTCATTTGCTGAGACCCACTGAGCAACACCACCTGAAGCTGAGCTGCCATTGATTTTGGTGTCCAGCCCACTTCTCACAAGAACCACAGCTCACCTGTCTCACAGAAAATGCTGTGTCAGCACTGATTGCTCTTTCAGTTTTTAAATTAACTCCAGATCTAATTCTAGATCTTCACAGCTGGCACTTAGCAGCAGGTGCTTTTCTCCCCTCAGCAGCTGGCAGACCAAAGGTATCCTGTGATAATTCCCCTCTGTGTTACAGGCCCCCAGCACTGCTGAGGGGTGAATTTGTGTTCATCAGGACCTGTTTGTGCAGCTCTCGTGCCACAAGAACTGTCCTATCATCATCCTAACAACTGCCTTGGTAGGTAATGCACTCCTAAACCAGAATAAAATGAAGGGCAAGAGCAGCCAGCATCCTGAACTGCCTGCCAAGGTGGGCCTTCATCCTCCTCATGCCTTCAAGGCACTGCAGTGGAATAAATTCTTGAAATTTGAGGCTGTTCACTGCTGCAAAGCACATCAGTCAAACTTTTCTGGTTTTTTCCTTCCCTTACAGTAGGAAGATAATAGTACCAGCCACAGCAACTGCACAGCAGCGTTGAAAGGATTAATTAGCTAATATTTCTATAGTCTTAAGCATGCAGAACATCACAGATGCACGGTGCAATTACTGTTATTAGGTGAGTGATTTCTTTGACTCGTTGGGACAACACACATTTTATCTGTCATCTTTTCACGGCACAGACGTCTGCCACCAGATATTCTCAGCTAAAAAAAAAAAACCTGAATATCATGGCCTAAACTATCCATTATGTTGGTTTTCTGGTTTTTTTTTTTTTGGGGTGGGTGGTAATTTTTTTCAAGCATCTATTAATTCTCATTTGCAATAAGGGTTATAAACTCTGCTGATAGCCACAAATGAAGGCCAATATAAAAGGTGCTGACTACTTGGAAAGAGCAGTATCCTCCTAAAAACCATGGTGCAAATTAAACTATGCTGGGTCTGCTTTCCCTGACTCCCAGAAATGTCCAGAAAGGTTTTAGCTGCTGACCAACCCTGCTCTAGAGCTATTGATGGGATCAAGTTCTCTTCCTTAGCTTGTCCTGGTGGGGCTGGGATCAGTCAGGGCACTGGAGATTGCAGGTACTGTACAACCAAAGGTAAGATAAGCTAAACTACAAGAAAGAGGATGAGAAATCAGCTTTTTGGGGAAATTCTGGGGGAAAACTTGGGCATTAAGGAGCCAAGAGGAGTGTGATAGAACGGGAAGCTGGACTTGCGTGCATGTGTCAAGGGTGATGTTAATCCAATGTTAGTAACTTCATACTGCAAGTAACAGATGATTCCAGGATGTTGATATTCTCTCTCTCAAGCATAAAAATCAGTGCATTTAATGGAAATTTAGGTCAGCACACAACCACAGACACAAGCATGATGAACACGTTAAAGAACCGATTAAAGCAATGCTAAGCTATACAGCTGTAGAAATACAGGGGTAGAAATGTCATCAGAGGGCACAGAAAATTCACTCTCTGGGAGATTTGCAGTGCCATGAATCCCTTGTGTTCTGTAGGAAAAGACTAGGAAAAAACAAAATCCCAGGGTGTGTGAGGCTGCAGGAGCTGAGTGGGCAGCTGGTGTCCCCTCCCTGCTCCAGCAGGGCCATCCCAGAGCCCAGGGCACAGCACTGTGTGCACCCAGCTGTGCCCCAGCCCCAGGCAGGAGAGCCCCCAGGCTGTGTGGGCAATGTGCTCAGGGCTGGGCAGTGCCCAGGGAAGAAGTTGTGCCTCCTGTGCAGGGCAATTGCTGGGCTCAGGCCCTGCCCGTGGCTCTGGTGCCATTGCTGGGCCCCGGAGCAGAGCCTGGGCCCTGCTCTGCCCCTCCCTGCAGCCAGGGCCAGCCAGGCCTGAGGGCCCCTCTCAGCTGGGGCTCCTCTCCAGGCTGAGCAGCCCCAGCTCCCTCAGCCTTGCCTGGGCACCCACACGCTCCAGGCCCTTGCTCAGCTCCAGCAGCTCCTGGCCCTGCTGTGCTCAGCACCCAGAGCTGGACACAGCACTGCAGAGGTGCCTCCAGGGCTGCCCCAGGGCCAGGATCCCTCGCCCTCCCCCCCAAAGTCTGCTGCTGCCCCAGGCTCCATTGGCCTCCTTGGGCCAGACACTCTGCTGGCTCAGGGACGGCTCGGTGTCCCCAGGACACTCTGCTGGCTCAGGGACAGCTCGGTGTCCCCAGGACACTCTGCTGGCTCAGGGACAGCTCGGTGTCCCTAAGGAACTCAAAGCAACACAACATCTCCAGGCACTCACCCACTGAAATTGGGTTTGGTGCCTACTTTACTTAGGGTCCAAGTCAACAAAGAGCTCTGAGGCTGAGGGACTCAGGGAATTCCAAGGAACACCACCTGGCAGACTTTCTTTGCCCAAGGACACACTCACCAGCCTGGGTCATACTGAATTCTCTCTCAGGCTCACAGACAGTGTCTGGGAGCAGCCAGCTGGGATCATTGAAATCCACTTTAAGGATAACACCACCATGGAAAGCAGGAGAGCTCAGCACTGTTCTCCCAGCTTCCTGCTCTTCCCAATCTGTCAGCCCCGAGAGCTGCTCCCTGAGCTGATCAGTCACAGCTCCAATTCCATCTCTGCATGATTAGCCAGCATTAGCAAAGCCAAATCAATGGCTTGATTGCAGATTTGCCAAACAGAAGGGCAATGTGCATGCATTAGAATGATGAGGCAATTTGCAACTTCATTACCTCCTTCAGAGACACGTGAGCTTTTACCCTAAAAGTGGCACAGGGATTTTAAATCCTGCCGAACCCTACAGCTGCCCTGGTTTTCCCCACAGGAGCCTGGAGGATTAACAGCTGACACACTGAGGCCAAGCCTGTCCCAGCCCCCATGACTGCATTGATAAAGAAAAAAGCCATCATGAATTCCTCCTGAAGGGAGCAGAAAGCTTCACCTGCAGAGGAGACTATCCTTAGGGAAGTCTCCTGCCTCCCTGGGGCTTGGGGTGAAGATAAGAAGAGAAAGGTTCCTACTCCAGTGCAGCCCTCAGGTTATTATCCATGACTGATTTCTCCAAGGGGCAGCAGTGAAGTTGCAACCAGAGGTCTGAGGGCAATCCAGAGACATCAGAGCCTTGGAATGACTGATTAAGGGATCAGAAGCAATGTTCTCCTCTATCATTCCAGCTTCAAGAAGAGCAGATTGACACCTGTCTGCGTGTTCTTGGTGTCACTTGCAGAAGCCTGGGGTCTTTGAGCAGAGGTTGGTTTATACGAACCCCATTCAGTCTTGAGCCCCTCCCGGCCAGAGAGCCCTGGAGGGGCTGAGGGAGCTGGCAAGGGGCTCAGCCTGGAGCAAAGGAGGCTCAGGGGGACCTTGTGGCTCTGCACAACTCCCTGCCAGGAGGGGACAGCCAGGGGGGGTCGGGCTGTGCTGCCAGGGAACAGGGACAGGACAAGGGCAAAGGGCCTCAGGCTGGGCCAGGGGAGGCTCAGCTTGGCCAGCAGCAGGAATTTCTGCATGCAAAGGGTGCTCAGGCCTTGGCAGGGGCTGCCCAGGGAGGTGATGGAGTCCCCATCCCTGGAAGGGTTTAAAAGACAGAAATGTGGCACTTGGGGACATTGTCCAAACCCTCCACTAACTAATGTCAACTTAACTGTGGGACTTCATGATCTTAAATGTTCTTTCTGACCTAAATGGTTCTCCCAGGATACAAGGGCAGCAGACACTCAGTGGAGTGAGAAATTGGGTGTGCCAGAGTCACCTTGATCACCAAAAAATACAAATACAAACAAAAACATACACAGGAGAGATGGGCATCCCAAGATACAGCCCCCCTTAGGAATCCTATCCTCACTCACAGCTGACTGACTGCACAGAAGCAAACTCCACAGCTACAGAGAGACCAGTATTTTCAGCTAAAGCACTGAAGTTTGGGGAAACTAAAAGCAGTTTTTTGCAAACAGAAAATTATTATTCTTCCTCAGCACTTGGGAGGTGAAAATGAGCAGTTACATTCCACCCCAGCCACTGCACGGTTGTTTGGAAGGAACCTCTGGCTTTCACTTTATGTAAAATCCATGGCAGAGCTGAGACAAGACTCAGTCTGCAGTTTGAGCAGCAACCTGCATTTTACTCAACCACTGTGCTTACATTTTTAATGACAGCTCTCCCCTGCATCCTCCTTAAACTGTTGCTCCACAAAAGCCAGGGAAACTCCTGATGTGCCACATAATGGAGCAGACCTATTGCCACGTGTCACTGTGAAAATCCAGATTGTCTGCTGTGAAAGTACCTAAAATTACAGCTTTAGCACCTAATGCAAGGTAAAAAACATCCATCTAGTTTAAATAATTTAATGGGGAGGAAAAACCAAGCACTTTTCTTCAAAACAACTTGGAAATACCACAGCAGCAAACTTCAACCTCTTCATAGGGACTTATCTAAAAGCAAAACTAAGAATACAAAGCATGCTTGTGCAGTGCCCTGCATTTAAACACCTGCCTGTGTATGGCTGAAGAATAATTTATTTAGGAAAAAAGATCCAGAAAATCATCTTAAACCCCAGAAGAATATGTGCTACCCAAGTTCTACTCCCCCAGCTCATTGATGCCTATCTGTAAATAAAAGATTGTAATCCAGCTTGTTGCAATTAGGTATCATTATCCTGCTCTGTTTTATGATTTTCTTCATTAATGAACTGAAGTGATTTCAGATATTGATAATTACAGTGCTTGCAAATTTTAACAAAAAGCTCTACAATAAAACAATAATTCAAGCTAATAAACCCTGACCAGAATCTCTCTCTTAGGCATAAATCATCAATTAAGTACCAAGAGGAAGATTTGAATACAACTTTGTCATAATTATTTTCAAATTAGCAACAGAAGGAAGCAGCAACTCAAACACCAATACTTTGGGGCTTGTTTGAAAAATTAAGAAAGCACCTTATGCAATTGATGCTTTTTTTCTGTTTGACAGCTTAAAAAATCAACTTAATGCACATGAAAGGTCTATGGTTTGTAACTGCACTTAATCCCAGCACAGAGCTGTCAGGGTGAACACACCTGCACAACTTGTACATTGAACAGGATTTACTCAGCCAAGATATTGATAATTCAAGGTCAGGTCACACTGTACCACACACTGACATCTCTTCTTGTGTTACTCTACTTCTCTAGGTCTTCTGAAAATTCAGACCCATAAGTTCTGTCTCTGCCAACTGCTACAGTCAAGCAGATATTAAAAACAGGCACTGAGAACAGGCAGAAAAGTTATTATTTGTTACCACAGTATGAAATGGGCTTCCTAAAATGTATCCACAGAAGATGGTTGGAAGAATTAGGCTCTTACTGCTGCTGATGTGAAAGCAAACAAGAAACAAAGCAGCCCAATGAGACTGGATAGATGCCTGGTTTTATTTTTGCATGTATTGATTTTATTTTTGCATGTATTTGAAACACTTGTAGGACTTTAGGAGACTGGTCTCAGGCACCAGCTGGAACATCTGCAGGAGCAGGAGGAAGGTCACCATCATCTGTGGCACAAATGTGTAACTGCTGAGGCAAACCAGCCCTAGAGAAACAGCTCTGAACAAGTGAATGCTAAGCTCAAACGGCACTGACAAGTCAGATTTCCAGTTGCAGGTTGATTAAAACTGTAAATTTTGCATATTATATGATGGTGAATTACTAGAATCATCACTTTGGGACAGGTTATAGACAGGTATTGCAGACAGCCTGAGCTGAAATCTAGATTGCCAGGCAGAGCAGGGATGGTCCTTCAAGGCTGGGGTTTAACAGAAAATTTGAAGAGGTATTTAATCAATTATTAAATTGATTAAATAGTATTAAGTCAATAAATAAAGTTATAACCATAGGAAGAAAACCCTGACACAAGCAAGGAAGACCTAAGAGTTTTCTTGTGCCATGTTATATAAAAAAAAAAAAAAATTTAGGGTTCATTTTTGGGCTTTTTCCCTTCCTATGGAATTACAGGTGTTTATGAACACCTCCAATTATTTGGCTTTATTCAACCGTAGCAGCACTGGTCAGAAGGGACACCTCTAAACCAACCTCCACCACAGCAGCACCAAACTGCGTCAATTTTGCCCTTTTTCTGGGCAAGTCTCTCTCCCTTGGCTCTGCCTGAACCAGTCATTTTTGGGCTGGGACAACCTCTGGTTTATTCCTCCTGGCACAGGACAGACAGCAAAGCATCAAACACTAATTTGCTTTTCTTTCTGTGGTGAGTGAAAGCTTCAGTGAATTGTAGCCATCATATTTTTGACCCAATAAAGCACCTGCTTCCAAAAATACCCCTTGTGTCTCATATTCAAGCTTTGCCTTTGTTGAAACTGTTTAGGAATGGGTCTGTGTCTGGTTTTGAATAACACAAAATAATGTTTATTGCTTTCAATACTTATGAGGCAATAAATTACTATTTCCTAAATAAAAACAGCCAGTGACCATGTCTAATAAATTTACTGAGGCTGAACATTTCCATTTGTCACAGGTCACACAACAGAAACATTCTGATACATTTTTCAAATATACATATAGCAATTTGAGCAAGGTGTTATTAGTGCTCATCCTCTAATTAAAAAATGAATTAAAATAAGCCAAAAGATTTTTTTCCAGAGTCCCAGAGATCTCCCTAATTCCATACATGGCAAGCAGTAGAACAGCACAGGGTGATGGATTAAACAAAGCCTGATTTTTTAATGGCCTGACAAGTTAGTGCAGTCAAGGAGCAGTTAGATAACATGTAAGTGATATCAACCAGAGCAGTCCTGAAATATTTCTCTTTCCAAGTGGTAGTCAATGGCTTATAAAAGAAACAGACCCATCTAGTGGTAACACTGCTTTTATGCTAATGCCTGTGGGAGGCAGGAGCAGGGAGGAGAGGGGATAAAGGAATTACACCACCAGAAAGAACAGTGGCAATCAAAGCTTTGCTCCAAGTCAAGTAGGGAGAACTTTTCCTGAGGTGAAGGTGCTGAACAAGCCTTTTCAAATAATTTGGTTTACAAAATATTAGCACTCATCTTCAGCAGAGACCAAGCCTCACCACTCAAACCTGTCAGTCAGGATCAATGTCAGCCCATGGCAGGGAAAGCTCAAATGCACCAGGCAAGGAAACTGCTGGAATGCTCTCTAGAAACCTTCATTTGAGTTTGAAATGTCCTAAACTACTTCAAAAAATTGTTTTTATAATGTAATGACTTTGAGTACATCTGTGCCTAAAACAACCCTCTGTGTTGAGCAACAGAGTGTTCTGCTCATTTGATCTGGTGTCATTGCATGTGACAATTCTGAGTGGGAATGGTCCCAGGGGACAAGAAAGAAAAAAACCCCACAATGTGCCAAAATCTGAAAGCCATGCAATTTTAGGCTTGTCAGAGCATTCCTAGCAAAAAGTGCTAGAAAAGCTAATAAGGGCTCATCTAATAATGAATTGAAAATGACAGTAAAATTAGCATCACTGGTCACGATTTCATGGTAAATAGATCTTGTCAAAATAAATCATTGTGCTGTTTTTCAGTGGGAATCTCAGACTTGGGCACTTGGTGCCTCAGGCCATCTTGATTAGAAAACAAAAGCACTGCTATGAAATTATAAATGGACTAAAAGCTGTGATGGGTCTCAACAGGCAGATGGAAAGGAAGACAAAATGCACATATTGCTCCAGGGAATGTTTCCCACCTTGTTCCAAATCCTCCTCTGCCCACAGCTCTGCCAAGGCAGTAGAGAAAACTCCAAATGATCAAAGGTAGCAAACAAAATAGACAGCAATGCTCACACATGGGCAGCTCAAAAAGAAAAGAGGGCCCTGGCCTCACCAGGTACAGCAGCCAATTTCCAAATTTAACTCAATCCTGAAACCCCTCCAGATGCACAAACCAGATGGCAAAAAATAATTGGGAAGTAAGAGGGATGGAGAGGTGCAAATGGGGCAGCAAAGGGAGTATCCAGCAGTGGTTTCAACATGGGAATTTCTAGGAGCATGGTCTTGCTTGGCCTGAGGGAGAGAAAAATCAAAGGAAAAGGAAGCAGCAGCAAATCCACGTCTCCATACACGACCCTTTCTCCCCTGGATCTCCACCAGGGTGCACAGGTTCACCTCACAGGCAGCACACAACTGCCTTTTCCTGCCTTGCAAAGAAAACAAGGATTTGGGGGTCATCTCTCACACTGCAAAACCCACCGAGGATGACTTCAGAGCAATCCTGACAGCATGGCAGGGAAAGGACTTCTCCACATTAGTAATGTCTGAACCATAGTTTGTTCCCTTGTCCTCAGAGTCCATCAGCCCTGGGCAGTCTGGCAGTGGTAAAGAACAAGCTCTTTGCTGTCCCCAAGGTCTCTGAGAAACTCATTTCCACTGAAACCACCCCTGCTCTTCCATTGTGCACCATGAACATTGTGAGTCACCACTTCACTGTTCTCTGCCGGTCCAACACAACTTGGTCATGCCTCAGATGTAGAAAATGGCCAAAATCCAGAGCCCTCCACAAAGGAAGGATGTGGAGATGCTGGAGAGAATGCAGAGGAGGCCACAGAGATGCTCCAGGGCTGGAGCCAGGCTGGGAGAACTGGGATTGTTCACCTGGGGAGGAGAAGGCTCCAGGGAGAGCTCAGAGCCCCTGCCAGGGCCTAAAGGGGCTCCAGGAGAGCTGGAGAGGGACTGGGGACAAGTAAGAGTGACAGGACAGGGAGAACAGCTTCAAACTGACTGAGGGTAGGATGAGATGGACATTGAGGAGGAATTCTTGTCTCAGAGTGGTGAGGCCCTGGCACAGGGTGCCCAGAGCAGCTGGGGCTGCCCCTGCACCCCTGGCAGTGCCCAAGGCCAGGCTGGACATTGGTGCTTGGAGCAGCCTGGGACAGTGGAAGGTGTCACTGCCCATGGCAAGGGTGGAATGGGAGGTCTTTAGGGCCACTTGGAACCCAAACCATCCCACTTTAAGGAATCCCTTTAGCTGAGGATGTGAATGGCCTCCCAGCAGCTGCATTCCAGGTGAGCAGCATCCCCACTCCTGCCTGGTGCTGTAATTCCTTGAATCCCAGCCCAGAAAACACCTCCCTCCCACAGCCCCCAACATCCTGCTCTGGTACCTGACAGAGCAGGAAACCTTTTGGAGAGGGAGTTGCCTGGTCACTGGCTTGTCACAGACTAAATCTAAACATGCATCTCAATGCAGCCTGCACCCCCCATGTCCCTGTTGGTGACAGGGACACAACTCCCAGCTCTCCCCTCCCACTCCTCCCAGGCAGGGAGCAGGGTTTTGTCTTTGCTCCAAGGCTCCTTTCCCTGCCCACACATTCAGTAAATCCTTTGATTTGCTGCAATGAGCCCAATAAGTGCAAGATCTAAGGACTAAATCACAAAAAACAACCTGGTACCCAGCTCAAGGACTCTGCATCCTGCACCTTTTGGTGTGAAGTTACAACTTTAATTACTGGAGGGAACCACATCCCCAGTCAGTTGGGATTTCGCTTTAGAAGATTGGGCTTCTCCTAGAGAGCTTCTGCTCAGGCAAAGGCAGCAGTAAGGAAGTCAGCCCCAACCCCAGAGAACTCTTGTGGTCCCTGGGATTGTTGAAAAAGAACAGAAAAAGCCTCCAGGAAAATCACTTGAGAGTAGTAAGAGAAAGGCTCCTGTAAAACGTTATCTGACAAATACTTTGTCTGCTACAGAAATATTCCAGTGAAATCCTAGAGATCAGTTAAGTCCTCAAGTGATGCACAAAGGGAAATAAAAGCGAAATTGAGGAATTGAAAGTAGAACAGGTATTTCAATCATACTTTTTAGCAAAGACTACTGAAATCTATTGCCAAAAGCACTGCCACTACTGGTTTCCTCCTCAAATAATGGTGGTGCCAGGCAGCACCACTGGGGTCAGCAGGGCTGAGTTATTTATTCCTACAGAGGTAATTCCCACTATGCAAAACAGGGACTAGAATCCCAATGTCATGGCAGTCCTTTGAATAACTAATTAGATTGAACTTCCAAACTTGAACAAGAGCATCTGAGCATTCAAAAGTGGATTTTTTTTTTTTTCAATGTTTGCTCCACTTCATTTTTAAGCACCATTTGTAGGAACACCCCTGGACAAGGGGCCAGTATTTTTCTATTTACATGTCATTTTTTTGTGCCAAGAGATGCAACAACTATGGAGAAGTGGTCTGGGTCATTGCACCAACGAGCAGCCATCAAGGATAACTTAAACCACTTTAGATTATAAAAAGACTACTAAAATTTCTGCAAACAGACTTTTTAGTGCAGATCTTCAATATTTCAGAGAAAACAGGATTTATTGTTTCATGTACTTCATGTGAAATAGAGCCAGCAGAGAAAGAAATGAAGAAAAAGGGCCACACAAATGACACTAGCACATGACAGTGACACCACAAACTTTCTCATACCTGCAATTATGCATGACAGAGTCCAATGAAAAATGGATTGAACATGGCTGTAAGTGGTGCTGCACTGGGACTCTTGCATAGCTTTGGAAGGAAACTGATGGGGCTGATTAAATTAAATCAAAAGCTGGAGCACTTCAATGACAATAAAGGCAATAACAGCATGAGCTTATAATTCAGCATGAGAATAACTGAGCAGCTGAAGGGAACCACTGAGCTGCAAATTGATTGGCACAAGCTGGTGCAAAGCACTGCTGGGTCAGTCAGCTCCTGCTCCAGGAGTCTGGAAGGACATTTGCTGTCTGACTGAGGCTATTCCCCTGCACAGCACCTGAGTGGCTCTGGTGTGACACAATGTCCTCACTGCCCACATGCACAGGTTTGGGAAATTCAGGACAGGAAAGCAACAGCATGGCAAAGGGCATCCTGCTGCACAGCTGCTGCTGGCATGGGAAGTCAGCAGAGTGGTGACAAACTGTGGCAGGCACAGGCTCTCCCAACACATTGTCCCTGGAATGGGGTTCTCAGGGACATCTGACCTTAAGCACAGAACAGAGCAGAAGGTGCTGGCTGCCAAAATACAGCTGCTCCTCACAGGTGAGGGGATGGAGGGCTTGAGAGCTGGGCAACTACAGTTGGTGAAGCAGAAATTTCATGTACTAGAAAGAAACTCCTCCTTGGGAGGGTGGGCAGGCCCTGGCACAGGGTGCCCAGAGCAGCTGGGGCTGCCCCTGGATCCCTGGCAGTGCCCAAGGTCAGGCTGGATTTTGGGGCTTGGAGCAGCCTGGGACAGTGGAAGGTGTTCCTGCCCATGGCAGGGGTGGCACTGGATGGGCTTTAAGGTCCCTTCCAACCCAAACCATTCCATGATTCCATAATATCTCTACAAATACACACAGGGGTTTGTTTTCACACACACAATAAGTCAGGTTCACCAGAGGCACTGGGAAGAGCTGCCTCCAGTTGTTCCTTTTGTTTTCCTTCTGCCTATACAGCAACTGCTGCTGTGCTTCTGGATTCAATAATTATATTTAGATGTGCATGGAGGGTTGCTTAAAATCTCTGTGAATTCAGGTAAATGGGTAACAATGTAGTAGATGGCATGGTTGGGGTTTTTGTTGGGTCTTTGCAAACATGCTGATCAATTGTTATGAAGCAACCTCTGATTGATAGGCACCTCAAACCCACTACATTTGATATTTCTCAGCTCTGCAGGCAGACTCAACAAGCAGAAATCAGAGCCTGTGTTGTTCCTGCAGCTGAGCAAAGGGATCTCTCTGATTACTGTGTGCTTCCCTGCAGCAGGATGATGAAGAGATGGCACTGATGTGCAGAGAACCATTTCCTTCCTCTGCAACAAGCTGATATCCCTATCTGATAGGAATTCTGGGGGCAGCAAGGTGTGCATGCAGCTGGGAGGAATTCTGCTGTGAAAGCAAACAGTGCTCGTTAAGAAACAGATAATGAATTAATGCAGCATCTTCTCCATTTTGCCTTGAGCCTGTTGCCAGCTCCAGCACCTGTCCGCCCCATGGCCTGGGAGCATCAGCTGGAGAGAGCACAGGATCAAGGAGCCTGTAATAAAGCACACACGCCTTCTCTTGCTCTGCTAGGAGAGATCTCCACTCCTGCTGATCATCTTTTGAGTCTCCATGACCTAGATCTTGCAATTTAAAAACTTTGAGCCTTTGTCTGTTCAAGCATCCCTAAAACACCAGCACCACCCACACCGACCAGTCTAAGCACTTAGAGGAAATCTCACAATGTCCTAAAGAATTTTTAAGGAACCATTATATCAGTGCTTATTTATCATTATATCAGTGCTTATATATTGCCATTTGATCTTTGAAAGAAGGACTAAATGGACTGGGATTTAATCACCATCCTCAGGATTTCATAGCACTCAGCAGAAAAGCTGAACTAAAAAGGTGTTGGGAATACTGAGAAAAAATGCTGTCATGTATTTCAGGTATTTCTTTTAGTCCTACTTAACTTCACCTAAGCACAAAATAAGATTTCACTTTGCCTGAAAGATTCCTAGGCACACAGGGCCTCGAGAGGCATTACTTCAGGATTCTTAATTTTCAAGAGATTCCCAGAAAGCTTCTTGAGAGAGCACACAGTTGTGTACACAGACAGTGTAAGTGGCATCTGTCAGAGCAGGGATGACTTGCAAGCAGAAATTCTGTACATTCCTGCCAAAGAAGATTGTGTTCTCCTCCCCCTGCTTTTCCTTTCTGCTCCTGTGAGCCAGGAGGAAAAAAATCTACTGTCCATGTTCAAACTTGGATTTGCCTCTGGTGAGAAAAATCCCCAGGAAAGAGCAGATCTAATTCCCAAGGCTGGGCAGCCTCTCCAGGTGAGAATTCCTGTCCTTACCTCCTCCCCCTCCAGGCTCAGACTTCTGCACTGCACTGGGATCAAGCTTGACCCTAAAAAAGGAGGCGGCATCCCAGGGAAAGCACCTCCCATCAGGATCACATCCCGGTTTTAGCAGTTCCTCTGCCCTGTTGAGTTGATTTACCCAGTTCTGTGCCCTTACTGTGTCAGCTGAATCCACCTTGATTCCCCAGAGTTCCTCCCCTTCTTTCCTGGACTAAACAAAGGGTAATGCTGCACTGTAAAAAGTGGGTCACAAGGAAAATAGGGAAGAAGAACAACAAAGACCACAGCACCATTTCTTTTTTGTCTTAAAAAAAAAAAAAAAAAAAAATCAACAAACCAAAAAGTTTAAGACCATTCAAGGACAAAACAATACTCTTCACTCAGTATGGAAAAAGATGTTTTGCAATCTCCAACCTACAGGGCTGAAGTTCTCCTTCTTCAGAATTACTCAGACAAACTCTCCATCACATGCTGCTGATAACTTCACTAAAATGCAACTCCTTTGGAATTTAGGAGTATAAGAATTTAGACATGCACTAGAAGTTAGAATCCATACATCCAAAGAATCCTTCACTTGACGTTCACCAATACCTGTCACTTACTCTGTTAGATTTCCTACTGAGAGCATATTTAACAGTGCTTTAGTACTTCATGTTTACCTATTGTGTGTAAATACCTACTGTATTTTTTTGTGTGCAGTTGGGGTTTTTGTGTACTTTGTTTTTTTTTTTCAATGAGAATTTGTTCAATAAATAAATAAAAATTGAGCTTTTCAAGTTGCCATTAGTGACCCTTGAGCATCCAAACAGATTGAGCAGCAATGTCTCCAATACCTAAACTCAGGGATAGATGAGGTGTAATGAAGTACAGTTTAAGTTAAAGAACAAAGTATTAATACCAGAGCTTTCACCTGTAACACACTCTGGTCTTGCATTTTTCTCTAAGCAACACTCCTGCTGATCATTTTTTGGCTCTCCATGACATAGACCATTCAATTAAAAAACCTTAAGAACAAACTTTGAGCCTTTGTCTGCTCAAACATCCTTAAAATCCCAGCACCACCCACACTGTAAGTCTAAGCACTTGCAAGAAATCCCACAATGTCCTAAAGATTTTTTTCAAGTTACCACTCTACCTTTTGCACCTCAAGAATCTCACCAGGGTTCAAAGCCCAAGAGCAGAGACCATCATTCCAGATGGAGAAGTCCAGGACCAAAGCCTTAAGAGGGGAAATAATTAATAGAAATGCCTCAAACTCCTGCATCAGGACCTGTGACGTGGTTTGGCACAGACAAACATTTGTTGAGGTTCAGCTTAACGATAAAAACTCTTTAGATAATTATGTACTTATTCAGAGAGTTGTTTGTTTTGGAACAAAAAAAAAAAACCCAAAATCACCCAAAACATGGCTCCTTAAGTTGCCAATGCAAATCAATCCAAGGGTTTGGGGGATTTCTCTTAATTGTTTTACTTTTTTATTTGGGAAAGTAGCTGGATAAAATATGTAGGATCTCCTCTGCCTATGTCCTTGGCTCAGAGTTCCCACCAAGACAGACACCATTACTCCAATGCTATTAATTAAGAGAGGGGAAAAAACCACAGGCCACTGCCACAAGAAAGAAAAAATAAATACATTAAAACTACAGAGGAGGTAGCAGATATAAGAAGCCAGAGCTAGCACTGCTCCTTCACCACTTTTTGTTTCTGTGTCCTGATTACAAGCAGTTTCTCTCCCTTGAACTACTGCAATTTGTCTAATTTATTCCAGGAACAAATGGTAGAAATAATGAATGTCAAATACTCAAGCTTTAAAGAAGCCAAATGTCCTCCTTTAAAAACAAAAAGCCAAAAAAACCTAAACAAACAACTAAAAAAAATCCCCCAAAACAAAAGCAAGGGAATGACATTTTTAAGGAGAGCATAAACACAAGATGGTCATTTTCATATGTCTGGGCCAAGGCAATTACACAGAAGAAAATGGTACTTAAATGAAATAGAGGAATGTAAAGCACTTCATTGTTTTCTCTCATTTTTTTCATCTCCTGGCACTTGAAACCCAGAAGTGTTGTGCTCCATTAACAACCCTGGTGTTCAGCTGGAAGGAGAGCCTTTATTTTGGCAACCCAGCACAAATAGCCCAAGCAGCACACAACAGAACCACACTAACATATGTGAGAGGAGCATTTTCTTTATTTCCCTGTCCTCTTTCACATTGTAATTTCATTGATTTGCTTACTGAATTCACCAAGATTAAAGATCCAAGCAGTCAGGGAGCCCCACATAGTCCTCTGCAATGGATTACTGGCACAAAAATAATTTGTATTAAAAAAGAAAAGAAGACAAACCTTGGGCAATAAAAATCACTTCCATTTTGAAAGAACACAAAGAGCCAGGCTCTTTTACATTTTATTGTCATTTGTCAGTCTTTCAGCAAGATGTAAGAGATTTTATTCACTAATAACTTTTCATAAAATAATAAAAAAACATTGAGCAGAGGAGCATAAAGTATCTCTTGAGTTACTTCATGGAGCTGTGGCTACATGCTGCAGATCCATCAGCAGCTGAGGAATGCAGACATTTGATAATTCACTTGCTGACCCCAATGGTACCAATCCCAGGTTTTCCCAGAAAATTTGTCAGGATAATAGGATGTTGCAGCTTTTAACTCTAATGGTCACTGCCAAGTTTAGAACAAGAAGTCTAAAAAATGATTTTACTTTTGGTATTTCTGCCAGTACTTAATCATCAGCCTTGGAATTCAGTTTGAATCCTCACGTGTCTCCAATCCCTGTCCTGTGAGCTTCCTTCAGGTGAGACCTGACAAAATAACATTGTCTACTTGGGGAGCAAAGAAATCTTTTTATTTTGAGGAGGCCAGGCAGGCAGATCACTGAAATGGCACTTAACTCAAGAGAAATATATATCATTGTCACATCAGGGAAGTTTCAGATCTAAATTTTTCTTTAAACTTAATTTGAAACTACTACAGAGGAGAAGAATGGGTTCTACCATCAGTTGTATTTTCAAGTTAAACAGATTTATATTTGACCCACATGAGATCTAAAAGTACCTCTCAAATCCTAGTTTAAGACAGGCTTTCCCACAATAAAGTAACACCCATGCAATGAAACACACCTTGTAATTCTGTGAAATTTCTACAGCAATGAGTGAAGTGCCAAAGGAAAAAAAAGTCCTATTTGTAGAAGTGAGAGGAATGGGCAGAACAAAGAGCATTAATTGAAAATTTGGATGAAAGCCACTGGTTTGGAAGGTAAAGAATAGCACAAAATTGCAAGTACAAGCAAATCAGCATTTCATAAGCCAAGTGAGAAGAAAAACAAATGAGTTACTACCTGTGCTATTTATAGCCCAATCTTCCTGCAGGTGGCAAACTAAAGGAGAATGTTTAAAAGGAGAAACCTAAACCAAGAGGCCTCCTGTGGATATTTATGGGGAGAGTTTTCCCAAGCTTGTGGGGCAGAAAGAGCTTTCTCAGGGGAGGAAGCCCACCACCATAAAGGACTGAGGCAGCCTCCCTTGACCTGTACCATGGGAAACCCTGGTTTATTTTCTTCAATCCACAACAGCTCTGACATAATTGATAAATTATCAGTTCAAATATTTCATATCCAAACCCAAGTTATTTAGAGTGGATGAGTTTTAAAAGCCCAGTCCTTAGAGCAGAAGTGTGAAGAGGTTTCACAAAGGACCAGATTCCTGTTGAGCAGGTAGACATTAAAAATAAAAAAAAATAGTAACAATAAGCAACAACACTCATTATTTGTTACAGCACAAGAAGACAAAGTGCCACAAGAGGAGAGTTTCTCCAATCTTCATTACAGCCCAAATCCACGCAGGTCCATATGCTCTTTCTCCAGTTCAACACAACAATTGTACCCTATTTCTCATCTACTTCTAGAATTCCAGCATAAGCAGCTTTTTGGAAGGCACAGAAGCAGGAAACTCAGGCATTAGTTAGAATTTCTGGGGTCTGAACTCCAGAACTGATAAAACAGGCACCAGACTGCTCACTCCCTTGGAGGGAGCCAATTTCTCCCCAACCATCAACCCATTTCATATGCTTAGTTTTGATAACATCAATAGTTGCAACTTAAACTGATAGAAAGTTGATTTTTAGTCACAAACCCTTCAAATACTCTCAAGTCTTTATAAATAAGCACCCTCTACAGGCTCAGGAAATTCAGACTGTTAGTGTGAATAACCACCATCTCAGCATCTGCAAGGCAGAAGGATCCCTGGCACTTTATTACTTAGACCCTCTCCATCAAAATTAAGTTCAAAGCTTCAATATTTCAAGACAATTTACTGTAAATACAAACAAGCCCTGTGCTGAGAAATATTTCCTGAACTGCCATACAGGTCTGGGGCAAAAAACGGGAAATCCTTTCATCATGGAATGGTTTGGGCTAGAAGGGACCTTAGAGGTCAGAAATATAAAAGACACCCTCAGGTTTAGGGGAGTTTAAAGGCACAGAGAACCTCACACCATCAGCCTGGAGGAGTTCACTTTTCTGCTACTGCAGATTTCCTTCAGATTGCAGTGACAAAGCAGGGCACTGCCTTGGTCCTTAATTACATCCCAGCTCTTGAGAGGATTCCTGCACATGTCACCCTCACACCATCCCCAAGCACACTGACAGCAAAGACAGCTGTTTAGGGAATTTTCATTTACTTTAAAACACTCTCTACCCCTAAATGAATCTGTCAGAAGCTTAACTCACACACTGGCCTGCTGAAGGGACTTTCACAAGCCCCACACTCCCAGCCCAGCTTCCCTACAGACTCCGGTAACATGCTCCACTTCAGGGACAAAGCTGAAAAATTAGGGGTGCTTCACTATTCAGCATATCAAGGGTTTGGTCCTAAACACACTCTCCTCAGTAGCCAAAATAATGTTTACATTCTTCCTAATACAAAAGGAAAGCCCACCATTTCAGGAGAACAGTCAGTTGGATTTTCTCCCCTTCAGTTTTAGTGCAAAGTGATGCAAATTTTCCCTCAGGACCACAAGAGAGCTCAGCCCCATGTCACAGCTGAGACAGCCACAATACACTGAACATCACCAGACAATTTCAGAAGGATTTAAGCATTTTCTCAACCAGAGCAACACCATACCTGATCAGAAGGCTTCAGACACCTGCCCATACAGATTAACAGCATTTCACTTCAGAAGACATCAAGTATCTGCTCATCTTGTTCTTCAGCCCAACCTTTTATACCCTCTGGTTAATGCACTGCACCTGTGTGCCCCCTGCTCCCTGTGTGATTGGTCAGTGCCCCTGGGCTCATTAATGGCTCATTATCTTTAATGTCATTCACCTGCTTTTCACAGCTGTAGCCAATTAGGGACGAGGCTCAGCCCCGCTCTCAATTACCACAAACTCTGTACCTACAGTTCCACTGCCCTGTTCTTGAGCAGAACTCACCTGTGATCTCCAAAATATATTTTGGAACAGCAGCAATTTCATTAAGTCTCCTACACGGGTAGATCTTAAGAGAATAATTTATTAGTTGTCCAACTTGAGCAGGGCACAGAGCAGTGGAGGGCTCTCAGGAACCACCAAAATGCCAGAACTGGATTTCTCAGCTCCCGTTAGAACCAATAAAGAAAAGGTTTTCACTCAGTGGTCTAAAAACAAACTGAACTTCAGCTGTTTGGGGCACCTTTCAACAATCACTGAGCTTTTATCAACAGCAGACATTCTTCTGAGTTAGAAGGGCTTTACTCAAAGGAGAAGTATCTTAGCAGGATGTGTCAAAGTGCCCCCAGTGACAGTCCCAGTGTAGGAATAATCAGCTCATTTCTGACCTGCCATCTGCTCCCAAAAGCCAGGTGGAGAACAGCATCTGGAAACATGGTTAATAAACAAAATACTTGGTGGGAAGGTCCTGGAGCAGCTCAGGAAGATCAGTGGCACTGACACAAAGCCAGACACCAGGCTGGGAGCTGACAACAGCTCTGAGCTGTATTGTTTGACTAAACCTGAGTCTACCAGCACAGGGTGCAAATCAAAGAGGGCACCACCAGCCCATTCTGAAGCTGGGTCTCAGCCTGCTTCTGCCAGTAACTCACAACTTAAAAAATTTTCTTTTTTCTTTTTCATTTTATTGAGGTAAACCTGTTTTTCATGGCCTTGGGTTAAGCTGTGGCATCCAGATAGCAAACACCCAACCAACCAGGTCTCAGATCACTGCTCACACAGAGATGGAAAAATGAGCAATTAAAGTAAAAACAGCAATAAAATAAAAACAGCAACAAAATTTCAAAAAAATCTACAACCAACAAGCCATTGTACCCCAGAAGTAAGAGACAGAGTTTGAACTATGAGACATATTCCAACTACAAAACCAAAGGACATTGAGCAAAACTTGCTTCCCAGCACTTCCAGAACTCAGCATTTGTGGGAAAGGCCTCTGATTTAATTTCATGCTGCTGATTTTTTCACTGACTTATCCCAACTGTAGCAGTACTGTAAGAATTGCATTGCCCAATTCTGCTTTGGATATAATTACAAGTTTCAGCTGTTACTTTAATGGACTCATTTGCACTAACTGGAAGCATAACCATTTAAAAAATTATTTATGTTTCTTGGAGGAGTGTTCCCAAATCTACCACAGACCATGAGTAATCTCAATTTACAAATCTCGAAGCTGCTTGGGCCTGCCAAGTGCTGATTATCCACAGTGCCTTCAAACTTGTAAAATTCTAGGTACAATACAGAACAAAAATGGAGAAAAATCCAGCATGTGGAAGAACAAGAGACACCCTTATCACAGTGGCTTTTCTTACCACCAGTGTTCCTGATGGAATAGGACTAAATGGGCTAAAAGAGGATTGTCCATGCAAGCATCAATTTTGGCACATATTTAAAAAAAAAAAAAAAAAAGAAAAATTATGTCATCATCAGATGTTTTAGACCTTGGGGTATTTTGGTATTTGGATTTTTTTTTTAACTTTAACTGTGACCTACTGAGAAAACATGATAGAAAATATAAACCCAAGATGAGTTTAACCAAAACCTGATAATTTGGGAAAAATTAGACCCAGTCAGGGGTTCATGAACCCCCAAGTGTCTAGGAGCCATATCTTCAGTGTGAGGGCTTATTTGGAAGCCTAAATGTAGATGTTATAAAGTTACTAAATTTACCTCCAGTAATAAAAGCTAATTTGAGGCCTTATTTTGGGGAAAGCTCTCTTTAAATTTAGATTTAGAAGCTCAATGCAAATAGCTGCTCTTTGTTAAGAATTTCCAGTAACTGCCAATTCCCTTTTGCGTGCTGATACCCACAAAGTACTGAGAGAGAAAATTAGCTGGCTTTGAAATTCCTTCCTTGCTTCCTAGCTCGGCATGGCCAGGAACTTGTGGGCATTTCTGTTCCCAGCAAGTCCTGCCTGTGCCCCAGATGGGGCACAAACAAGAGCCTTATCAGAGCAGGGCAATGAATGGGCCCTGGCAAAGGGGGACACCTTGCATTCAGCTGGCTAAGGAACAGCCCAAACCAGCTTTAAAGCTTTTACAATAGCAACAAAGGGGGCAAAAAAATTAAAAATGAAAGTACAGAAGTGAGACAGAGATGCTGGCCTATTGGGGTAACACAGTTATGGCTGTGCTGCCAAATTAAATCAAGCTTATGTGCTCAAAGAAAGGGCCAAAATCCAATTCACTCTTACATTTTCTTAGAGGAGACAAAAGAAATACTTGCTTTTAGCTCCTCTGTTTAGTGCTATAAACTCTGTGGTTGTTCTGCTCCAAATTGATAACATAAAGAGGCACAAGGGCAAAAAGGGCTGGAGGAAGAAAATACCTCTGGAGGAAGAGAACATCTCTGCCCACCCAGCACTGATCAATGGATGGTGCCTCTGGTCCTCTCCTGAAGAGACACCTCCTCCAGGTGAGCTTTGCACCTGGAGCACACCAGAATATCCATTTACACAGGCAGTGCTCTCAGATCTCTTTTACTACACATTCTGTCACGAGACATATTCACATTCTGTGGGCTGGTTAGTTCAATCCCAAACTTGCTTTCCTGGAGCTCTAACAAGCCTGGATCTGGGTCATGCAAAGCCCTTATGGAATGGCAGCAGACCTAGAGGAGTGCATTGGTACCCGCACAATTTGCACATCTGTGCTCAGGCAACATCTTCTGCACTCCACCAGGATTGTGGTGCTGAATTAGCTTCCATCAGAAATTCAGCCACTCCCAGCCCTGCTGATCTCTGAGCAGCAGCTGGAACAAAAACAGCCTTATTTTCCACTGAATTCCAATCCCACCAGCCAGCAGGACTGAGTCAGGATGCAGACAGACAACAGCAGCCATTCTGCATCACCTCATTACCGTCTTCTTCTTCAGGTTCTGCACCTGGACAGGAACAACCCTGGGCACCAGCACAGGCTGGGGGGTCCCTGCTGGAGCAGCTCTGTGGGGAAGGACCTGGGGGACACCGCGCTGTCCCTGACCCAGCAGAGTGTCCTGGGGACACCGAGCTGTCCCTGACCCAGCAGAGTGTCCTGGGCACACCGAGCTGTCCCTGAGCCAGCAGAGTGTCCTGGCCCAAGGAGGCCAATGGAGCCTGGGGCAGCAGCAGAGCATTGGCAGCAGGGCAGGGAGGGATCCTGGCCCTGGGGCAGCCCTGGAGGCACCTCTGCAGTGCTGTGTCCAGCTCTGGGTGCTGAGCACAGCAGGGCCAGGAGCTGCTGGAGCTGAGCAAGGGCCTGGAGCGTGTGGGTGCCCAGGCAAGGCTGAGGGAGCTGGGGCTGCTCAGCCTGGAGAGGAGCCCCAGCTGAGAGGGGCCCTCAGGCCTGGCTGGCCCTGGCTGCAGGGAGGGGCAGAGCAGGGCCCAGGCTCTGCTCCGGGGCCCAGCAATGGCACCAGAGCCACGGGCAGGGCCTGAGCCCAGCAATTGCCCTGCACAGGAGGCACAACTTCTTCCCTGGGCACTGCCCAGCCCTGAGCACATTGCCCACACAGCCTGGGGGCTCTCCTGCCTGGGGCTGGGGCACAGCTGGGTGCACACAGTGCTGTGCCCTGGGCTCTGGGATGGCCCTGCTGGAGCAGGGAGGGGACACCAGCTGCCCACTCAGCTCCTGCAGCCTCACACACCCTGGGATTTATTCAATCCCACACCTCCTCCTTTTCTAAATCTTGAGAAGCAAACTTAAGTCACTCCCACTGCTGGATGCCCTCAAGCCAGGTCACACATCAGAACAGGCACCTCGGGGCAGGTGATGCGCAAGTAGCTCAAGTCTGCCCTGCACTGATTCCAGCATCATTCACACACACCCAGGCTGGTTTTTCAGCAGGTCCCTCTCTCCTTTCTATCTCCACAATTACTCCCCTTCATTTGTATTTTCCCTTGGCTCAAAGGGAATCTTACACTAATCTGTTTTATCAGCCCTGTTCACTTCTCACACAAGGATTTTCCTTTCAGAGCCCCATCAAAGCACAGAAGAGCTGAGCACCCCTGCATCCTCTGGGCAATGTTCTGATCTCTGCATCACATCTTTCCCTGGGCATCATTTCATGGCTGTGCCACAGACCTGGTGCTGCCGGGCTTCACCTCGACCAGCACTTCCAAGGAGCTGCTTCTCAAGCATAGATCCTCTTTTACAAATGCTGATCACTTTGAGGTTTATTAAAATGTGCATTAAAAAACCCCAAGCATGATTCTGTCTGCTAAAGCAGACAATTCTGATCTGAGGACAAAAGTGAACAATTCTGGTTTCATTGCTTAACTTTCCGTAACTTCATCCTTATTCCAACTACAGTATGATTATAAATGCATTTTGGACAAGAAGATTACTATTGAGCTTACATCTCTTAATTATGTTTTTCTTTTCATATACACAGCTTTGGTCTGGCTGTGAAAATTACAGATTTGCTTGGACTTCAAACTGGAAGTAGTTACATTTATTTCCATGGGAGATTTTAATTCTTTTCCAAGTAATTTCAGTATTTGAAATCTAAGCCCTTCAGTGCTGACAAATACACCCCAAATAGTAACACAAGTATTTTTAAAGTAATTTAAGAATCATTAATCCTCAATTTCTACCACTTTTCATGCTAACCATTCATATAATGTCCCAATCTCTATTTCTATTGTATGTGTGAACTGTAGCTCCAAAGTCTAAGGAGGATTAACACTAGAAAGTGAATCTCTTCTGCACAGATAGCTGAAGAATAGCAACACTTCATTTTCCTGTTTTGAGTTCTTTCAGTGTTTGATTAGAACATGGCCCCAGTCACTCCAATCACTGGAGTTTTATTCAGTTTTTGGTTCATTTTATATGACTCACATTATAGAGGCAATGTGTGCCATTTCACTCAAGGAAACAGATATTTCTTCTAAGATATTCTTGGAGCAAAAGCAACATTCAAATCAGTGACTTCAACCAGACTCTTCAGCAGGCATCAAACCACCACAGGGAGAACTGCAAGTTTTTCACAACTGAAGCCCTTAGAGCAGGCATAAAAAAAAAAAAAAAAAAGATTTATCCACCATCAGTATAATCCAGATACCTCCCTGTAAGTAAGAAGGGAACACTGGCAGTTCATGCAATTAAAATTTCCTCACAGGCATTTAGAAAAGAATCAACAAGACAGGTATCAAAGGCAATATTTTTCTAGTTAGCAGATGGTTTTATAAAGGTGTAGCAATGCTGCAGCACCTCAGGTGAAGCTGTTCAGACACCATCACTGCCCCCATGCTTCTGCTCCAACTGAAATGTCCTTTGAAACGTCTGCTCTTGTCTGAGTGGTCACACCAAACCTCCCTGCAGAGCTGCCCTGGCATGCAATAGGATGGGGATACAAAAACACGCACCCACTCAGCTTTAGAAATTCTGCTCAAGGGATTAGAGAGAATAAAATAAATAAACTCATGGCTTGAAATACATTTACAGAAGAAGCAAGATCAATGAGAAGAACTGACACCACAGAAATGGGTCCTGAAGTACCCAGCTACTGGTTTTCATCACTCCAACAGATTAATTTTTAATCCTGGGTTGATGTTTTTAGGGCTTCATATCATTTTGTAGAGGCACTAAGGGGAAACCAGGCCCTACCAGCTGGTATATGATGAGTTCAGAAAGCTTTGGATCACAGCAGAGGTTTGCTGTGCCCAAAACCCCACCCCAAGCTGCTCAGCCAGACCCAAAAAGGACCACATGGATTTGTTCTCTGGGAGCCTGCCCTCCCCACACTAATCTCTCCTGAGTTCTCCCTTCTGCACAAGGCCCACAATATCCAGTGAAAACACCTCAGGGGAGTTAACAAATGCCTTCCTCTACAAACTCTCAGTTCTTTGGAGGTCCTTGTAGCAGAATTGCCAGCTGCTTTAATCCAGAATAGCCCAACAGATTTGTTGGACACAGCAAATCACTTAAATGCAAACTAGGATTTTGTCTCCCAAGGAAAAAAAAGAAATGTTCCACTGTACATTTCCTCCATGCAAAGAGCATTAAAAATCCATTATATTGAGCCAGCAAATGTCTAAATTCCTTCTCCACCTCAGCAGAACGTGCTTTTACCAGGAAGGGGACAATACTGAGCTATAAACACCACGAGAACAATTTCCCAACAAATCTCACTGATTTGGGGCAACTTCATCCCACCAAACTGCACCAATCATTTTTTAGAGGAAGTAGCACCTCAAGAAAATGCAATTGTGTGATTTTAGGGTGTTCAGATTCTCCAGGGCCATGATGTCCCCAGCACCAAGAGCAACAGGGCAGAGCACAGGCACTGCCTGAGCAAGGAGCATTCAGAAATCTCCTCTTAAAGAAATAAAGGATTCCACAGAAACAGGGGAAAACCAGCCTGAAAAACCCTTCCCAAAGCACCCCAAAAGTGCACAAAAGAGAAAGGTTAATTCATTCTGTCTCTTCACAGCCAGCCAGAGGCAAAGCTCAAGGTCCCTTATCTGTCCTGTTCTGCATTATTTTACCTGCCTTATCCAGTTTGGTTCCCCTGCACAGCAGTTTTCCAAGTGAACAGAGAGGTGATAGAAAATACAAGTTTTTAAATCCATGGAAAATTATTTGGGCCTCTTCAATAGATATGGGAGTTCAATAAAAAATATTTTATTTTAAGAATTACTTCTGTTGTCACAGGACCCCAGATCACTGGCCTTTGCTTTCACCTCTAGACAGTGAGTACAAATGGAAGATCTCCATGAGTATCTGATTTAATTCCCGCAAACAGTATTTTTTGTTTCTTTTTCAGAAGTTTAAATATCTTCACAGGAGTTTGGTGAAGACAAGCATTTTCTGGAGCATGGACTTGAGAAGAAGTTCATTTCCACTGAGCCTGAAGGAGCTTAAATATGTGCAAGTGCTGCTCTGCCAAGACCCGCAAAGCAGTTCAGGCAGGGACTAAAATAAAATCTTCACTCCATATATACATTTATAAAATGATATAGATTTCTTATTAACATATATCACAGGGCTGCAAAGCCAAAACTGTACTCCCACCAAAAGTTTAATGAGCAGCAGTTGCTATCTAAAACAGAAAGGAACTGGACTGCAGGAGCACTGCTACCTTGAGTGAAGGAAAAACAAAACAAAACAAAAAAAAGCCAAAACATTTTGTCAAGGACAAAAAATTGGTTTTGCCTTGACTATCCAAACCCACCTTTTATTCCTTTACTACTTAAGGAGTAAAATCCAAAGCCTCAAGTCTAAACTGACAACTCAAATTCAGTTCGTTGAGACTGGAACCAAAAGTTTAGTTATTGTCTGCCAAAATCTGCATCGATGGCAAGAGCTGTCATTTCCCCTTCCTTTTCCCCAGGTAAAATGAATTTGATGCTATGCTGATCTTCCACACCTGCTGCAAGGCTGAGGCTAAATTTCCATCACCCACCCTGTCAGAGTGCAGCCCAGAGCCCAAGGTTTTACCATGTTGCTCTAAATTATTTAAAATTTCTACCCAAACATGCGTTTTTACTGATCTCTGCTCCACATACACAAAAGAAAGAAATTAAACTCATAACCTGAAAATAGGACAAAACCCTTCTATTCTGAAGGGGTTTCGTTAGGAGTTGATTTTCCTGTTCTCCATCCAGCTGTAGCCCACAGAGGTTTCCCATTCCAGGTTTCTGTCACTTAATGTCACCTAAATATCTCTCTAGTGGCTCAAGCACTGTTCTGCACAAGAGGAATGTTTAGGACAATGCCCCAGTTTGGGATAAAAAGGCAGATAACTCTCAGTGGGACAAAGTTCCAGAGAGAACAGGAACCCTAAGCCCTATTTTGGTCAGTGCCACCCAAATTTTTAAGGACCAAGCTAGCTCCAAACACACAGATACGTATCTATATCTCAATTTGAAGGGGCTGGAGGAACTCCATAATTATATGGTGTCACAATAAAAGCAGCCTTCCTAATCAGCTTCATCTCTCTTGTTTTCTGACAAGTTAATTGTTACTTGCTTCTAGAAAAGACATTTGTGCAGTGATTCTATAAAGATAAGATATATTCTGTGCCAAACACACACTGGGAAATTGGTTACAGATATTTATTACAGCTTGTTGATTCAGCCTGGAACTACTGAATAAAAAAGTTGTAACAGGAGAGGGTTTTTTGGTTTGTTTTTAACAGTTTATTTATTTCATTCACCCAGGCTGTAGGCAGCTGAAACTCTTCTCCAAAGCCAGGTCATAGAAGATAAACAGTTTTAATTGAAGAATGCAGGAGATTTTACTTGACATCTCAAGAATTAAATCCTTTCAGGGACACCACTCAGCAGCTTGCAGTCCACTTTTCCCTTTCATTTTCCAGGATGGGCAAAGTAAAATGAACAAGGGCAGGTAAAAATTTTAGAAAATCCTTTCCTTCTATTCTGAAGCTCATACTGGGATTTCACTGTCAGCACTAAAGAGAGTGGAGAATCTTATTCATGCTGTAATCTGCCCTGGCTCCCACCTCATCTTTTATTTCCAAACCCTTTGAAGCTCCTTTGCCCAGGTGAGTGCACTGGTACAAAGCCCCTTCTGAACTCCTCCACCTTTTTCTGTAAGAACCCTCTGTGATTCCTGGCCGCATTCTTGACCCTTGTGGCCATATCCAAGTTTTTTATTTCCCCCATGTATTTTATCAGTAAAAGATTCATAGCAGAAACTTCACTTTACTGAGGGAATCAGAGCCCTTCCCACACAGCTGGGCAGCCCAGCCCTGATTTGGCTGGAAGAAAAAAGGGCTGGAGATGGCCTTTGCTCTCCTCTGATGCCAGATGTTATCATGCAGGTGATGTTCCACCAGCAGCACACTGGGATTTTTATATTAAATTTTTTAATCCCCCAGCAATGTGCCTTGCTGCAGAGGAAGGGAGCAGCACTGCAGAGCTGATGATGATGATTTAGGCACAGAAACCATGGCAGAATCGTGTTCTTCCTTTCCAACAGAAATAAAATATTCATTTAAGCATCTTGCCCTCTTTTTTTGGTTTTTTTTTACGATATCCAAATATAGAAGGTTATGTACAAGAACAAATTTTAAAGGAGTTTTTCATGAGATCCCTGATGTTTTTATTAGGAGAGTCTGAAACAAAAAAAAACTACAAAACTTGATACTGTTACTGTGGAGTGAAGCATCCCTGGAGGACATCCCACGGACCGTTCATTAATTAGCCCAGGCAGCAGTACTGCAACATTCCAAGGGATTTTGGGAAGCAAAGCCACTGTTTGCTGCCTGTTCCAGCCATCAGTTCGTGGACATTAACTATGCCAAACAGGAAGCCCAGGAAAACTCCCCAAAGGGAAGGCATTCCTTAGGAGGATAGTCTAAATATTACTGCTAGTTATTTGAGTTACATTCTCAATTCTTCTCAGGTTTTCAGACCTTATTGTCATTTGTACTCAAGCAGTGTGTATTTAACAACTAACCAGGCAAAACTTATTTTTAATAAATCTCTGACATTTTAGACCTGCCAAGTCACATTTCCATACCGGGGCACTTGTGAGTCAAACAAAAGCCATGGTTAATGTGACCCATAAAAATGAAACCCATAAAATAATATATTTAATATTTTTTAAATAGTTAAACCCATAAAAATCCTCAAACAACACTAGAATCTAAAGCCAGAATCTCCAGTAGAAACCTTAAGTACTGCCAAGTTTTATTTCCATCCATGCAAAGCCACTCTTAACCTGCAACCAAGCTGAGAATCTCAAATAACACAATTCTACTGTGGTCACAGAACAGCTGAAAATCACAAGAAAAATTTAGGAGATGGTGCTTCATGGTAAATCCTTCTCACCGTTAATACACATTTCCATCTTTTTGTGTCTTTTGGTGGTGAATTTTGGTTTGTTTTCCTAATCAAGGGGGTCATTCTATAAATTGTGGTGCAGAAAGAGGCTCCCTGCAGTGTCTGCTGGGAGCCATCACTGCAGACTCACAGTGGAAGCTCCCTGCCTTTGGTGCTGGAGCACAGTGCAGCGAAAAGTCAGCTCCCCCTGCCTGGCCTGAAGCAATATGAGCAACTTCTCACTCCCCAGGAGAGGTTCTCATTCACCTCTGCTGTGTCCTGTCTTGCTAAAGCCTGTAAGACATCTTCCAAGTGGAAATACATAATTCATCCCCATGATTATTTTATTAACTTACATAGCTTCAGCACAGTGTTCTCCCATGCTCAAAAAGTAATTTTTTTTTCTTTTTATTCTTCACAAATCATGAATAAATTTCTGCTTTGTACAGACATCAAGCATTCTTTGTCTCCAGACAATGCCAGAGGAAGGACTCACAGGTTGGGTCCTTCCCTCCTGCTTAGGGTCTTCTTGCCAATAGATAAATCTTAAAGTAAGATAAAGAGTATGTTTAAGAGCAAGTGTAAGAAGGAAAAACCAAGTCAGGAAAGCTGTGAAAAGCAAGTGGGCAAAGCAGAACAAGTTTTTTACCGTTATTATTTTTGCTTTGTTTGTTTCTAAATGAAACTGCTGTGCAGCTGGGAGAAGGGAAGGATGGGGATTACAGTGTTTTGAAATGTATTTTCTTCTTTTGAAATTCCAAATAACTTCCAGTCCAGGATCTCTTGTTCTCAGGAAGCACAGATACCCTTTGTCAATATTTCTAGGTGATTTAAGCTCCAGCCTAAAAATAAGCCAGGTTGGACACAGTTGCACCAGAGTTTAGAGTTGAAGGTAAATAATCCCATGTCAGTTACTCTTGCTTTCAGAAGTTATACCTAACACTAAACCCCAGGTACTCTCTTGGGTTGAACCCAATGAGCTAAAACTGATTTAAAACTGGATATTTGCAATGGTATCAGGTCACACCAGAGATCTCTGCAGCCTTTTCTTCCAGCCTGCAGCAGTGCCCAAGAACAGATGGACAAATCCCTCGGTCAGACTAAGCCTGTGTTCCTGATTTCCCAGGGCCCCCAAGGCTTCAAACCCTGCAGCTAAAATGCTCTGGCCACAGGGAAATGTCTGCACTTGACCACTTTCCACATGCACAGGAAAAGTTTCCACTCCTTTGTTCTCTCCTAGCCCTCAGGGGGTGTGCACAACCAAGTGCTGCTCCTGGGAACCTCTGCACTCCCCCAGGCCCTCACTGAAAAGAACCCAATTCTCTATTCTCTTTGTCCACAGCACTGAAACCAGCACAGAGCTCTTCCCCTCCTCTCCCCCTGCTCCCTTCCAGACTGACAAGGACATATTCCCACTGACTCCATTCTGTGTCCAGATGCTGCCTTTCAGCAGCCCCTGAACTGCTTCCATTGCTGCTCTCCAGGCTGGGAGGATGATGGCTGCGCGGAGATCCAGGCAACACATGGATTTACGTGGTCATAGAATGCTCCCTTCTGTTTTCTATTCCTTTTCTAATCATTCCTACCCCTTCAGCCAGCTTTTTGGCAGCTGCCAAGCACCCAGCTGACATTTCATAGAATTCCCTAAAATTTTAACACAAAGATCTCACTCCTGATTCATAACAGTCAGCTCAGAGCTCAGGCTTCGTATGAAAATTAGAATCTCTATATACACCACTCCACATTTATCTGGAGTGAATCTCATCTGCCTTTTTATTATCCAACCACTCAATACTCCAAGGCCCTTTTGCAGCTCCTCTCATCTCTCTTTCTTGACTGGTGATCATCAACATACCAATACTCCTTTTTTCCAATGCACAAGGAGTAACAGAACAACACAGGTCTGCTCCCAGCTCCCCTGCACTTTGAGAGCTGACTCTCATTTCCTACTTTTCACAGTCACCTTTTGTCACTGCAAGCACCTTTGTTCCTATTCCCCTGTGTTCCTTAATACCCTCTGAGCTGATCCTTTCAAAGGCTCCAATAATTGCATTAGCATCAGCTTCCCACTGCAAAAGTCACATTGATTCTTCCCTATTTTGCTTTTTCCATGCAATCAGCTACCTCTAGGCCTTATTAGCTTTACCCAGCTGGTCTACTATTGACATGAGGCCCCTGGCTCTGTGCTTTCATCCAACAGCCCTGAACTACTCCAAGAGCCATTTTTCATCCCTCAATTGTCTCCTCCTTGTGCTCCTACTCCCCTTTTGGAGGCCAAGCCCAGCTGCCATGGATTCTTGGCTCTAACTCCTACAAACAAGCAGAGGATGGTCAATGCAAGGGCTCTGGAACTGCAGGAATCACACTCCTGCCCTTCTCAGAGCTGTGTCTGCTGGGATGCTCCCCAGAGAGCTACTCCTGGAGAATTTAAGGTTCCCCACTCATTTCTCAGACCAAAGTCTCACCTGTCCCTATTCCATCACACCCTCTTCAACCGATCAAGTGTTCTGTTCAAATCTCTGAGTTTCCTCTGAGTTTCACAACATCTGCCAGATTTTCTTCTGCTGAACAAAGTTCTAAACTGTCGCCCTGTTCTTCTAAGTTCTTCTAAGCCTTCTGATGTTTCCATTTTTGTAATGGAGTTTCTCACGCACTTTTCATGCAAATAATAATTGGTTTGCATTCCTTTCTGGAGGAAGAGAAATTTGATGGACTGTTGATTTGACCAGTGTAGCTGAAGAGGTGGCAATTTCATCCTTCAATGCATGGTCACTTTTGAAAGTCTATAAATATTAGAATCAGAAATAAACAACACTTTTTTACCTTAGACATTTCAGTGTGTGCATGTCGTTCATTTCATGTCCTATTGCAACATTAAACCACCTCATTCTCACCAACATTTCTGGGAGTGTGTGAGAGGTGTCTTGATCTGGCTTTTGGGATTTTGGTTTAGGGGTGGATGCTGGTGGTGCTGGGGTTGAGGGGTTTTTCCCAACCTGCTGATTCTGTGACGTTGGGTTACACAGTTTCAGACACTTTCCACCATTCTTCCTTTTAAACTACCCTTCACTCTCATCTCTTCTTAGAGCAGCCACAGTTCCTCTTCTCTTTTGACAAAATCATCTAAACCTGCTGTGCAGGTGCTCTCTGTTTCAGACATTTTCCCCATTCCTCATCACCTTATATAATTTTTCAGCCACTGCTCTTCTCTTTTCTGGTTCTGTGCACAGCACAGGGAGTGTTTCAGTGGGCACCACTGCTGAGACCCCAATCCCACTCTGGTGAGACCCCTCCTCCACAGCCCAGGCCCTAAACCACCTACACAAACATGAACCACAACCACAGCCCCAAAAAGCCTGTGAAGGCGAAAATTTTATCACTTGGCAGTCATGTTATGTTTCCCAAAAATGAAGTAGTCACACAGATGAGAATTCTCTTGGGGAAAAACCCAGATGCCCATGGCTGAAGGGGTAATTTGGATGCCAGTGCACACCTGTAGTGTGGCCTTTTGGCAGGACCCTACCTGCTCTGGCTGCATTGAGGATCTCCTGTGCAGTGCATTTCTCCTCCTGGGCAGGTCTGGCTGGGAGCCTGGAGATGAGATTGTCTCACCCAGGAGCTGCAGAGCAAAGTTAACAGTGCATGGAGGCACAAGATTGAAGCTCTGAATCGATTTCCTCCATGTCAAGTTGGTCAGTTATTTTAACTGCAGTTTGCAATTACCAAATCAACAGCAGAAAGACATCAAGATAACAGATTTAAGACCTTTATGCTGTTAATTTCTGGGTCTATCAAGCCATAATTTAAAACTGCATCTGTGTCACAAAGATACCTCTCTGCAGCCATCATTTATCAAGGAGAGAACAGAGATGGAGAGAGGGATCGCCCCCCAAGATGCTCAAACCAGCAAACCATGAGCTGAGCTCAGCACACACATCTCGGTTTTCTCACTCCTAAGAGCTCTAAGCCCAGGTTTTACTTCTATCTGCACATTCTAAAGCAGATAAATCTAATTCCCCACACTGCATAATCTCATAAAACTGTTCCCCATAGCAAGGAAGGGATTGTCTAGTAGCACAACAAAGATCTTGAATCACAAAAGGTACAACAGAGTTTTCCCAACAATATTTTGACATTAATGTTACCTTTATTCATAAAGACACTGAAGCAAAGAAGCAGTTGCAAGAACAATGGGAAACACAAAGAAAATCGGGTTTGAAGTGTAGTTCTCACTGTTATTTGTAGACAGAAAGAAAAACTACCTGCATAAATGTGAGAAATATTTGCCTCATGAACATTAACATGTGTGTGAAATATTATGCTGATGGAAAAAAACTCCTTTCAAATTAAGACAATTAAGATTACTGCACAATTGAAATAATCTCCACAAGAAAGTGAACAAGTTTTCAAGTTGCAAGGTCGTGTATATCCAAATGAAGTTGCAAGGTCGTGTATCATCCAAATGCAGCATTACAGTGCATGTTCCTGTATAGAGATATAAAATACAGATATTTACATAATCATTGCAGGGGTGAGAGCAGCCTTTGCAAAGAGCTTTCTGATGAATAAAACTTGAGAAAAAGGGAATAAAACCAAGCAAGAAGAGAAGAGATGCTTGTCCTTGGAGGAAAGCAGATGGGGGGCAGAACAATCAAACTGCTGGACAGAATTATGGAATGGGACGTCCCCAGACCTGCCAGCCTGGCAGAGTTCACTTTATTGCCTCTGCCAACTCATCCCCTCACACACACACACACAGAGCAGCAGAGCTCTCAGCCAGGCAAACCCTGAGCAGTGCAGGGTTCTCCTCCCAGGACACCCAAGTGTCCAACACACATGGGCTCAAGGGGGCCGCTTTGTGCCGGGGTTTTGTTGCTTGTGCCTCCTCTAGAGAGGATTCTAAGTAATGCTGTCACGGAGCACAATTCCCAACTGAGATGGGGTAGATACAAACCAATGACAGGTCACTGCTTCTCCAACTACCTGCCCTGCCACAGAGCACCCAGGGTACTGCACCACACACCAGCAGGTGCAGCACCACTCCTTGTCTTCCTCACATCAGCACTTGCAGGCAGCCAAACCATCCAGGATTTAAACCATCCAGTTAAGCTCTAAGAAGAATCTGCAACCCTTCAGAGCTCCAGGATGATACTGAAATGGGGTAAATACAAACCAATGGCAGGTTATTGCTGCTGCAGCTACCTGGCCTCCCAGAGAGCACCCAGGCTACTGCACCACTTCTTGTCTTCCTCACATCAGCACCTGCAGGCAGCCAAACCATCCAGGATTTAAACTCCCAGCTATGCTCTAAGCAGACTCTGCAACCCTTCAGAGCTTCAGGACCCCATTTGCCAGGCTGGATGGAGCTCTGAGCAGCCTGGTTCTTGCCTCCCAGCAGAGAGGTTGCAATGAGAAGATCTTTAAGGTCTCTTCCAAACCAAATCAGTTCATGATTAAATTAAATCAGTGCCCCTGACACAACATAAGAACAAACAAAGAAAAAAAGTGCTGAGCCTTCACAGAAAGAAGTGCAGCCCTGCAGCTCCCAGCTTGCAGGGAGGCATCTGTGCCATACAGAAGACTACATCACATCTGGAACAAGAGCCAGGCAAGAATTTGGATAAACTTTGCACTCAGCTTGAAGCTGCTGGTGGGGGCCCAGCCAGCCCCTCTGGTTCCTTACATCAGCCCTGAGTGAGGGAGGTACCATCACAGCTCCCTTCTTGAACTGACATTTTGCCGTTCCAACAGTGATTGAGCACTTGAGACAAACCTCTCCTGCTTTAGGGCAGCCCCCATCATTCCCAGAACACTGATGAGCCCCAGCTCAGTTACACACACGTTAATTTACCTCTTTAGTCATCCCAGCTTGCGTTTCAGTGGTGTTGCAAAGAGAAAAGATGTCAAATGGGAGAATGCTGCACCTTGGACTACCACAGCAAAGCTTCACCTGCAGGACCACCCTGTTACTCAAACCAGAGCACAGCTGTGGCTGCTCAGGTGTGCTGTGGCACACATTGCCTTGGAAGGCAAATTTAACTGCTGCTCTCCTGCCTTTGGCTGATTTTAGTAAGGGATTTAAGTGAACTGATGCTGTTGGGGTTGTTAGCAGGCTCAGCCATCAGAACAGGGTTTCCCCCTCCCATGCCAAGGAGTAACAAGGTATGAAGAACACCTGGTGCTGCATGGTGGCTTCACCTACAGCTGTGCTGTGCTGCTTCCCTGCCCTAATTCATACAGAAATGTAAATCTGGGTGCACAGGAAAATAACAAAAGCCTGGTGTTCCAAACCACAACCAGAACTGCTTTCCATACAGACTTTTTTCTTTACACAAAGGTAAGTTGCCCTCGGTGAAGCTCTGAAACCACCGTACCAAACAACAGAGGCACAGCGAGGCCTCGAGCAGCTCTTCCCTCCAAATACTGAAGGGCCAGCCCTGCACAGAGGATTTCACTCCTTCATTCCTTGTGCCTGGATAACAGCCAGTGCAGCAGGACAAACCTCCTGTGCAGACAGAGGCCTTGAATCTGTCTCTCACAACAAGTGAGACAGGCCACCAGCACTATGGGAAACACCCTGTACCAGGAGAAAGGAACAGAATCCCTGGGTAGATTGTGTTGGAAGGGACCTTAAAGCCCATCCAGTTCCTCCCCTGCCGTGGGCAAGGACATCTTCCCCTGTCCCAGGCTGCTGAAAGCCCCACAGTCCAGCCTGGCCTTGGGCACTGCCAGGGATCCAGGGGCAGCCCCAGCTGCTCTGGGAATTCCATTCCAGGGCCTCACCCTCCCAAGGAACAATTCCCAATATCCCATCCATCCCTGCCCTCTGGCAGTGGAAGCCATTCCCTGTGTCCTGTCCC
Source organism: Camarhynchus parvulus (assembly GCF_901933205.1). Classification (NCBI taxonomy): domain Eukaryota; kingdom Metazoa; phylum Chordata; class Aves; order Passeriformes; family Thraupidae; genus Camarhynchus; species Camarhynchus parvulus. The sequence continues at coordinate 4,949,844 of NC_044576.1, forward strand.
TCCATCCCTTGTCCCCAGTCCCTCTCCAGCTCTCCTGGAGCCCCTTTAGGCCCTGGCAGGGGCTCTGAGCTCTCCCTGGAGCCTTCTCCTCTCCAGGTGAGCACCCCCAGCTCTCCCAGCCTGGCTCCAGAGGGGCTCCAGCCCTGGAGCCTCTCCGTGGCCTCCTCTGTACATAGTGCAGTAGTTCCATGTCCTTTCTGCGCTAGGAACCCCAGAACTGGATGCAGAACTCCATGTGTGGTCTCAAAAGCAGAGCAGAGGGGCAGAATTGACTCCCTCACGCTGCTGCTCACTCTTCTCTTGGCACAGCTCAGCAATCATCCTTCTGGACTGCACTGCCTCTGGTCTCTCAAGCAGCAGAGCTGTGATTTGGCCTAACCCCAGAATCCAGGGCTTGACCTTGGGGAACGCACACCATGCCTAGAGAGGCTGCCCTAGAACAGAGGCTGGACAGAGTCAGAGAATAAAGCAGGGATTTATTAAAAGGCCTCCATGGATCCACCTTGGGCAGCGCAAGAGCCCAGCCAGGTGAACCCAAAATGGCCACAAAATGGACAACCTGTCACGAGGTCTCTCACTTTTATAAGTTTTGGCCCATTTACATATTAGGATTATTTGGCCAATTACAGCTTGGTTATGAAGTCCCATCCTTCTGGTTTGCTGTCTTAGTTCACCATTGTTTATCCTTTTTGGGCCTGAGGCTGAAATGGCTGTCCTTGGTTTCAAGCTGGAAAAAGATTGTTTTGTTTAATTGCCCTGTGAAGAGAACTTTCTAACAGTTACTATGAAGCTCAGAGTTACACACCAAGGCAGCAGAGAATCTGAAAAATATGAAAGCTAAAACTTAAGGCATCACACAGAACTGCTTGACCACACCTTTGCTCTGTCTGCTTCGTGGCAGACAGAAAGCACCAATGCCTTGGACCAAAACCACCAGTAAAATGTCCCTTCCATGGGGGAAAGGAGCGTGTGACACCCTGGAAACTGTGACATCCAACCCCCCTGGCAGCTCCTCACACTGATCCCCTCTTCTGCTCCAAATCAGCCACTTGCCATTCTCTGGACAGGACCCCCAGGCTGGAAGCATATGGTCTCTGTGCTAACTAAGGCTCTCAGGCTTCCCAAATTTTTCATGGAATGCCTGAGTTCTCTCACATTCATACCCTAGCAGCAGCATCCCCTCAGGGATGAAAACTTCAGGGGCAGCAGGGAGCAACAGCAAGGAGAAAAAAAATAAATATGGTATCACCTTCTGGCATGGCAACCATTACACCTGGTGGATCAACCATTTAACAAAAAGTACAGCCAGGATTTATCTGAAAAACGGAATCAGCCTAGAATATATCACACGTCATGTGCTCTGCCTCACTCCACCAAAACACTGCACAGATTCCAATCAATCCAATTTTAAGAACATTCCCCTGTGAAGGGAAGTGAAATTCTCCCAGTAAACAGCTCAACCTTTTATCAGCATTATTGATTTACATAATTCTTAATAGCAACACTGCACAACCGTTGAATCATTAAGGTTTAAAGAGACCTTTAGGATGATCAAGTCCAACCTTTAAGATCAACCAGCACCCCCACCCTGTTCTCAAGTGCCACCTCCATATTTTTTTTGAACACTTTCAGGGATGAGGACTCCACAATGCCACTTCTCACATCCCACCACCAAACAACATATTCCTCACCCTAAAATCAAAGGGCAGCTCCCTTTAAACACACTGCTCAATACTAGCAGGCATTTGCCAGCATATTGTAGGAAATTCTCCTTTCTTTCTCATAGGTATTTCTGTGGTTTTGTCTCCCTACAGTTCAATCTGAGTCAGTTCACAGCTCCAAACATGTTCCAAAAGCATTTTATTTAGAAAGGCCCAAATATCCATTTCATACAGTCCATTACATCAGAACATTGTAACAATTTCATCTGCTTCAGCCTGAATAAGAAATTATTCCCCACATTCTTTAAACAGAGAAGCTCATGTCAAAGGAAATAGCTTTCAGATGTTTTACAACTCTTTCATCCACAAAGGAATGCTTGGGGCTTATGAAAATATACACCTGCTCATTTGAAAACATGTCTTTCCCCCCAGTGGGAGGAAACAACAAGAAAAGCAAAACTAATGCAACAGCTCTGCCCTCCACACTGAAAAGGCAGCCAGGTACAGGGCCTGCTGCCACAGCTGGAAAAGCTGAGTGGAACCTCATCTTCAAACACCCCTGAGCCCCGAGGTTTGCCCTGGAGTAAAGCTGGTCCCCCTGCCAGAGCCCCCCAGGCTCTTCCAGTGCCCTCCAGCATCTTACCTGGCCTGGCAATGTAAATCCCCAGCTTCAGGATGAAACTCCTCCCAGCTCACCTGGAAGCCCTCAGGAAATGTTGCCGTGTTCCTGGAAGTGGGACATGTCAATAATGCATGTCCCAGGATCATTTCCATCCCCAGTACACAAGCCTGGTACCTGCTAGTCGACCGTGACGCTCAGTGCAACATAAGCAGGTTCTTTCCACAGCAAATAAATACTCCCAGCCATCAGCAGATTTGTATCATTAACTGATAGAAATGCAAGAGAACAGATATTTTTCTGTGGGTCTCACAGCAAAGCAATCTTTGTTATAGGCTGCTCTCTGCAGAGGAATGATTGAGAGACCCACAGTTTGCAATTTGGCACAAAGTCCAACTCCTGTTTCAGTTGACTTCAGCACAATTTGCTCTTATTTCCCAGTCCAAGTTCCCTTGCTGCAGACATGTAGATATTCCTCCCACCAAGGGCACAGAGCATCACCCAGACCCAAAAATTCAAATCACCTACTTGCCCTCCTGCAGCCTGGAGCTCTTCTTTCCAGGAAGATGGGGCCTCCACACAGAGAGGACCTGCCAGTGCCTCCAACAGCAAACCCAGCATCCGTGGGGCACCACAGCACCAGGAAAATGCAGCTGCTTTCTAGAATTTTCTCCTGTTCTCCACTTAGAGCAGCACTGGCCAAATCCCCAGAAAGAGCAGCTCCAGTGTGAGCAGGGACAGAAGAGGATCAGTCCTTTCAGTGGTTCAAACCCAACATTCCTCAACCGGGGCCACGTCAAAGCTGATGTCACAGCCGAGCCTTAATGAAAATGGAAAAACCGGGATCATTTACTTCTCTGTAACAGGAGAGCACTGCTAATGGGCTGGGGGAGGGCAGCCAGACTCCTGGGAGCTGGGGACAAGTCCCCACGAGGCTCAGGGTGAGCACAGCTCACAGACAGGGCTCTGGGCAGAGTCACCAAGGGGGGAAGAGGCCTGTAAGGTCACAGACCCTCTGCCCAGCAGCACCATCATCATCCCCAAGGGCCACATCCAGACATCTCAACACCCTGAGCAACTCATTCCAGTGCCTGACCACTCCTTCAGTGATTTTTTTTTCCTACTATCTGATCTGAACATCCCCTGGTGCAACCTGAAGCCATTTCCTCTTGTCCTCTCACGAGACATGGCAGAAGAGCCTGAACCCACCTCACCACAACCTCCTTCCAGGCACTTGCAGAGATACCAGGAGCACATCCCCCAAAACCACCCAGCCAAGGTGCCAGGAGGTGCCTGGAAAGCCCAGCACAGCAGGACAGACATCCCTGACTTCCCAATGTGCGCAGCTAGAAAAAGTCACTGCAAAATTCATCTGCATCACTGCTGTAGCCGTTTGCTCTGGTTTTCCAAGAGACACAAGTATTTCTCAAAATAGAATGCTCAATACCACCATTCTCAAAAGCTCTTATTGATTTCTGCCCAGACTTAACAAGACATTTGACTTTCTGAAGCTGTACTTAATTTCTTTGTCGCTACATTGCCTTTCCCTGAGCTGTGGTCCCTGCTAACACTTAGCAGCAGCAGCATTTTTCCCTCTTTCTCTGAACCACATAAGAAGGTGGAAGTGTTCCACATCTAGCATGGAGAAACATGGCTCTTCCCAATACTTTTGCAAAAGGAACATCCTGAAATAGAGATGTAAGTAAGGGGAGAAATCTCCAATAATAAGCCACTTTAAAAAGCCTATTTTTCCTAGAACCCTCAAATGGTTTGGGTCGGAAAAAACCTTACAGCTCATCCAGTCCCACTCTTTGCCATGGCCAGAGACACCTTCCATAGACCATGTTGCTCCAGCCTGAGCAACTTTGGATAATTTCTAATTATTTCATAGTCAAACATCAGGATTTTTAATTTTTTTGTTTAAAGTTCCAAGATGAGAAGTGCAAAACACTGCACTCTGCCAGCACCCACAGTTTTATATAAACTACACCAACACAAGTTGGGAAAGAAGTAAATGCAATCCTAAGAACTAGTTTAAAATAAAAAAATAAAAATTAAGCTTGTATTTGAATCATGTCTTTGAACAAATGAGGTAGAAAACATGACTGACAAAGGATTTACACTATTTTCTGCAGAGTTTCTCCAGAATGTGTCCTCTGACCCAGTATTAAGTCAAGAATGTGCTTTGTGGAAAGAGAGGCTTTAACACCATTTGGATTTCACATAAAATGTAAGAAAGGCATCAAAACCACCCAGTGCTGGAACTGGGAGCAGAGACAGGGGGAGCAGCTGGTTCTGCTTTAGCACAGACATCATAAAACCATTTTGCTCCAACTCCTACCTCAAAAAAAACCCCTCATAATGCGGCAGCAAAAAATTGAAATTTAAGGTTATTTTTTTTTATATATATTTTCCTCCAAAACAATAGTTTAGTCACAAGAGATGTTACAGGGTAAAGTTATATCCTGCAAGGATAAATGAATCTGAAATTGCTTTTAAGGAATAAGTATTTGTCTGAGCTCAGAAAAGGCAATACATCAAAAAAAGAAGGTAAGCAGCCTATTTCAGGGCATTTTACCAGTGCATTTACTGATGGTTTATCCTCTTCCATTTTATTCTTCAATTTAGACAGCATTATTCACTGTTACTCTTAATTTAGATCCTTTTGTTTTCCTAAAGTCATACAGATAAAATGAAGGTCAGGACAAATTCATGACTGTTTCAAAATCCAGAAATCCTGATGAAGTACCCACATGAAACTGCTTGATCAAAAAACTAAGGGAATTTATCCTCATACACAAATATGGGCTATATTCAGCCTGCTTTCTCTTCTCAGAGATGGAACATACCAGAAAGGTGCCCCTGAAGGGAAAGAAACACCTTCTGGGGAAAAAAATAAAAAGGAGGACTGTTGAGCTCACCTCTTGATTTTCTTCATGGATGAAAGAAGAGATTAAAAAGATGTTCCAAATAAAAGCAGGGGATTTCTGGCATTTAAAGAACACAAAGGGAGAGGCAATGCATCAATGCCTGAGCAGCAGAATCCCAGCAGTTCATCTTCTCCTCACTGGGCTGTTGTGTGAGTAAACAGCCAGCAGAGCTGAAGGGAGAGCACAAAGAATTCAAGGGAGAAACACAACTGGAGCTCAGCAAATCGATACCTCCAGCACATGAGCTGTGTTCCTCATTAGTCCACAGCTGATGTTAATGGCCCTTCTGATCAGGGCTTCTTCAGGGTTTTAAAAATGTGGAGAACATTAAAAGGCTGTAAAAATGCTCAGCTCGTGGAAGCACTAACTGAGGGAAAGCTGAGAAGGGTCCAGCTAACACTGATGCTAGCTGGTAATGTAGGAACTGTGGTTCCTGTATTCCTCAATCTGTCCTGTTTGCCAGGCTGGAATTGCCATCCTGGAGCAGTAATGAGCCAGAGGAAAGCCTGCATTTGGGCACAGCTGTCAGGGAAGAGCTTTTTAAATTCAGATTTTCCCCAAAATTGTTGAGCCACCAGCATTGTACTCCATAGATGGCTCCCAGTACAATGGGGGAAGGGAAAGTTATTTTCATGTACTCTGCTTTTAGAATTTCAATTCCTTCTTCTCTCATTGGATGCAATTCTCTGGAGCAAAATTAAAATTAGTGGTAACAGCCATGTAATAGTCTATGGGGAGGAACACATACCAAAACACTCCTGCATTTCTGTGGTCTTACCACTTGGAGATATTTGCTTCCATCCCATCCTCTTGGTATGGAAGGAAAGATGTCACCATGGCCTCCAGCAAAAGGCTGAGGTTGGAGCAAAGTGAGCTGTTAAACCTGAGGCCAGAGGAGCAGCAGACACAGAGCTGAGATACCTTTGCCTTAATCTGCCATATAAAACTGGACAAGTTCAAGGCAGAAAAACTGAAGAAGTTCAAGGTGTTGGAAATGGCAGAGCCAGACTGGCTGCTGAAGAGCCAGAAGAGCAGCAGACACAGGGCTGAGGTGCCTTTTCCTTACTCTGCCATATAAAAGAGAACAAGTTCAAGGTGTTGAAGGTGGCAGAGCCAGACTGGCTGTTGGAAGAGCCAGAAGAGCAGCAGACACAGAGCTGAGGGATCTTTTCCTTACTCTGCCATTTATTCCAACCAGAGGAGGAATGGAGCCATGTGGCAGACGAGGGAAAAGCAGGGTCTTAAAAACAGAGAGTTCCCCAAAAACTGGGGGGGACCTTATGAAGGATGCACATTTTAGCCAGAAATTGAGGGTACACAGGTGATAAAGAGGGCAACCACTCAGGGGAAGAAAAACTGAACAAGTCCAAGATGTTGAAAGTGGCAGAGCCAGACTGGCTGTGCTTTCAGAAGGCTCCACCATTCCCACTACACATCCTGCTGCTGCAGGACACTCGAGTGTTTCAAGACATGAATTATATAATTGGTCACAATTATATTAGACATGATTTAAGACATGAATGATATATTGGTCACAATAATTATATTATTTTTTGTCGGGTAAAAAAGGTGAAGAAAATTCTGAGCAGCGACATTTGTATGTCTGAACGCTGTGCACACAATTTTGGAAGAAAAGAGCACTCTAAAAGATGCAGAGGTCAAACATGAGAGGAGTTCACTGCCCAAGAGCCACAGGCATCCAGCAAATACAACAGCTTCTCAAAATATTCCTACTGAGGCAGCAATAAACAAAGCTGATGTGATGTTTGTCCCCTCATTGGAACTGTAGCAATGTTATTTGGTACAGCATCCTAAGGGGGACATACTCCAGAGAAAACAGACCTTGAAGCACTGGTGTGAGGGGAAAGGGAATGGAAACGAAAAAGAAAAAGGCTGGGGAAGGGTTCCAGCACAGCTCCCCAGCCTGCAGGAACACCCTGGTAGTGTGGAGGAGAGTAGTGGGTGCTTGTCCACCCAAATAAAATGTTCTACCTGAGCCTGTTCCTCTGGAGCTTCCAAGCTGTGCCTGCCTCCAGGTGTTGGATGCCCTGGAAGATCTCTTTACCCCCACACCCCCCAAGCTGGCTCTGTGTGCTCAGGGAAGCCAGCAGGATCCTGCAGGAGAGCACCAGGAAAAAGGCACCATGCCTGGTGCTGCCTCCATAAAGGCTGATTCTGATGGGAGCAGAGCTCCAGCCCTGACCGGCAGGGACCCAGCCGAGAGCTCAGAACATTTCTAAATAATGCTGCACGTCAGCACAAAGGAGGTGAAGGTTTCCTGCCAGGTCAGACACCCCCAGTACTGGCCCATTGGGTGGCACCACCCAACCAAGCCTGCTCAGAGCCAGATGTGCCCTGGAAACTCCCCCAGCAGGGATGGATCCATGCCCCCATCAGCAGACCCCACAGAATGATGCTCAGACACTTGCACAGCTGGGCTGGGCACACAGGTCACAGCACCAGCCCAGGCTCTGTTCCTCACCAAAACATCTGAACTGCCCTGAACCAGGCAAGGCTGCAGCAAAACTGCTCCTGCTTCTTTCATCCAAGGAGGGACACACAGGCTGGGGGGGCTGGGGACAGCAGAGCTGCTCACATTTTCCATGAAGTGCCTACACTGTGCAGGCTGTTTGGAGAGAGAGGGAAAGGAGGATATCAGCTCTTCTCAGCATTTCCCTAAGCAGCACTTTGGAGTCACGGAATGGTTTGGGTTGGAAGGGACCTTCAAGCCCACCCAGTGCCACCCTGCTGCCATGGGCAGGGACACCTTCCACTGTCCCAGGCTGCTCCAAACCCTGTCCAACCTGGCCTTGGGCACTGCCAGGGATCCAGGGGCAGCCACAGCTGCTCTGGGCACCCTGTGCCCTGTGTGGGTGCTGAGGAACTGGAAGAACTTCCTACTGCTATCTGATCTAGACCTGCTCTCTTCCAGTTCAAATCCATTCTCCCCTGCCCCATCTCTGCAGCTCCTGCTGAACTCTCCTCTGGCAATGCTCCCCCAACCCTTAGAAGCCACATTTTCTTCACTACAAATGTAAGGAAAAATAGTTTGGGTTAATCCTTGGGAAGTGCACATTTGCATACTGCCCACACAGCTCCAAAACACCGAGGGTTTTTTGATTTAACAAGTCCTAAAACGCAGAAAATCCTAGATGAAACCTCAGCTCACACCTCTTGATGATGCTGGGAGCAAAGCAGGTCTCACAAGAGAGAGGTTGCTCCCTCTGGGAAAGTACAGGCAAAAAAAAGGAACACAATCCCTCTCTCCAGAACAGGCTGGGGAGGCAGAGGACACCAAAAAGGGCAGGAAACCACTTCAGCAAAAGGACAACGCTGGCACAAGAACAAATACAAAAATATGGGTCTTAAATAAGCATAAATTGTAAGAGATGGGCAGAGTAATTTGAGCAATCAGCCTTTGGCTGAAAAGAGGGACTATTACCCATGACATGCTTTGTTTTGTGAGAGGGAATGTGCAGCCAGGCAGGCTCAATGGTCCCCTCAAGCACTGAACTCCCATGAGAATTTTAACAAGGCCACTTGTTTATTTGAGCACTTGAAGGAAACAATTTTCTAAATGACCACTCGAGAGAGGCAGAAAGCAAAGAGAGCTCACCAAGGAGCAGGGCACAGGTGAGCAGAGCCATCAGAAATGGCTTTGGAGGAACCCAGGGCAGGAGGCTGGCTCCTGGCATCTCTTGGATCTCCTTGAAAGACCCTGCCAAATGTTCTGTTTTAAAGGCTGTCTTGGGCCAGTGTTCCACATTTTCTTTTTCATAATCTTGTTGCAAAAACAGCAGAAGGTCTTGGTTTTCTTTCATTTCTTTTCATTTTTTAAGCCCAAGGAAAAAAATTCAGGTTTTTATATGAACACAAAACAAGAAGCCGAAGCCTGCGTTATTTGGAAGAGCAATGCAACTCCTTTGAAAAAGCTGATACAACAATACTGAAAAGCAGGGATGGCACAGAAAATGGGGAACAAGACTTTGGACCATATTTGAAGAGAGAAGATGCAGTTTTTACCTCCAGCTCCCTAATTCCACCCATTTCCAAAGGAGCCAGGATGCCCATCAATCCCAGCAGATTAAAATCTAATGACCAATCTTTTGCCATTAGACATGCCTGCCTACCTTGGAGCCAACATCCAGCCTTGCAGGTGAGAGGCACTGGGTTTGTTTCTAACCGCTCTCAAAAATAATTTTCCAGGTTCTGAGCTCCTCATTATAGCTGATTTCAGAGTCCAAAATTCATTAGTTGTGCTTCACCACCTCCCAGCTCCCAGCTGACACCACTGTACAGTGCAGCCAATTCCTTGGAGCTCTGACACTTCTCCTAAGTATACAAAGGTGATTTTTTTTTTTTTTTTACTTTCTGTGGAAGGAAACATAACAGCAATGGAACAACACAGTTGCTACGTGCTGCAATGGGATTGAAACAGGGAGAAGAAAGGAAGAACTGATTGTGTATCTTGAGACCAGCAAAGCTCACTTTGTGTTCTTAACAAAATTTCAAGTCCATGGCCTGCCTGAAATTATATAAGGATGGGTCAACAAAAAAGTGTAAATGGTTCCATGCTAACCACAGGAGAATGAGCCACTGCCAACAACTCTAGACCCTGTGATCTGGGAAACAAGGATTTTTGGTTTTAAGTAGCTCCATTTGGATGCATTTTTTTAAAGTAGAGATGCTGCTAATTCAACCTCTAAATCCACCTGACAGACATGATGGAATTGAAAACAAGATTTAATCATAGACAGTTATTAAAAAACATACAGCAGGGCAGGGCTGGCATACAGCTCCCCAGAAAGGCTGTGGCCATCAGACTGGGGAAATAGAAACACCTGAAAATAAAGGTTTATTTTATATGGCAATGAAGATTAATCCTTCTGAGCCTGGCATTGGTCATGCTCAGGGCAGCTGCACTCCTTTCAATGCCTGCCTCAGATTTCACATCCAAGCTTCCATGTTTCCATGTCCTTCCTGCCTCAGATTTCACATCCAAGCTTCCATGTTTCCATGCCCTGAAGCAGGCACTGAAGGAGGAAGATTTCACATCCAAGTTTCCATGTTCCTATACCCTTCCTCCTTCAGTGCCTGCTTCGGATCTCACATCCAAGCTTCATATTTTCCTTGCCCTTCCTCCTTTGCATGCAACAAAACATCTTCAGCACAGGACTACCCCATTTTCCATGAAAACCAATCCACTCTTGCATGCCCATGGAACACACAACCCTCTGTCAGGTCTGATTTGAGCAGAACCAAAGCTAAAAGTGGTTCCATGGCTTTGAGGAGGCTCTGGAGAGAATTTAAGCACTCACAAGTGGATATAGCTGTAAAAACAGGTAAAACGGGAAGTACTGCTGGAGCTCCCATTGCTCCTCAATGCTGTGAGCAGGACAGTGCCCCTGGCTCATTCCTGCTCCCTTTCCAAGGTCTCCAGACAGCTCAGCAAGGCAGAGCATCATCCTCTCTCATCCTTCCCAGAGGGGTTTACAGCCTAATCCCAGGTTTCCAGCTCCTTCTCAAATTCTTGAGCCCCACAGCCTCATCCAAATCCATACCACCAGCAAGCAGCACGTCATTCCTAACCCTGCATAATTCCTTCTGCTAAAAGCAACAAGGAGTCCCCGGATAATGCCACAGAAACTGACACCAATTCGTGGATTAAAGCCCTTTCCCCACCCCTTCAGAAGGCTGAAATAGTTGTAACCAGCCTGGACAACACAACCAATTTATTACAGTGCTCGTTTCTTGCTGGCTCCCTCCTGCAATGCCTCTCACTGCTTCCAGCAGAATGTTAACTCCGAGAAAACGGAGCAGTGGGGAAAAGGAAACACTGTTGCTACAGATGTGAATGTCATGTAAATGTCAAATCCCCTGTTAAAATTTGATCAGGAGGCTGAGTGAAAGGGAGAGAGCGTTTCTATGAGTAAACCAGCACATTAACAAGTTTCAGCCTGTCTGCTCACAACGGGACCTCAGTGACGGATTTCATTATTCTTAATTTCCTATGTAATAGTAAGCTGCAATTGATTTCGCTAAAAGATCATATAAAGCAGTACAAGAATTGCAAACAAATGTTGGTTGACAAGATGGATCTGCGTTGGTCTTAAAATTAAAACTTTTGTGTGCCTTTTCTACAACTGCACTTCATTAAAAAAAAATCCATTTATTTTTCATTACAAATAAATGCCCCTCTACTTAGAAAGACCTGGAGCATGTGCAAATGCAATGTGCATTCATTCACCTGCACCAGGAGACAGAAGGTTGTTTCCCATGAAATCCCAAAAAGCAGAACTCCAGCAGACACTATAGGGGGACAGAGATAATTGCAATGAACCAATCTCCAAAGTTTTTGTTTTGGAAAGGAGCTGGTTTTTCCACGATTTCACAGTCCCACTGGACACATTTCTTGGGGAACCTCAGGAAGACACGTTCCTGTCTCAGGGGCTCTCTCCCTGCTGTGTAACCTCAGTTCTGCCGTTTCAGGACCCTGGACATTTCCCAGACCGCTCCAAGCGTTCTCTAAACCACACAGACTGAAGAATTCTACAGCAACATTCAGGTTACTCAATGCAAATTTAGGACTAGAAAAATTATCCAGCTACATGACCCTTTCTTTCAGCTTTACATGTCCCCACCAAACCACCTTCTCCTCTCAGCACACAGGAACTGTCTCTGGCACAGCAAATCCTAGCCTTATTTCAGTTCAGAATTACTTTCAAACCAGTCCAACAATTGGCCTAAACTGATCCCTTTCTACCCAAAAAGTCCCCACTTTTATCAGATGTGCATGGATCAAAAGTCTCTGTTCATTTTGCAGCAGCCTTGGCATCACAGTTACCTGTTGTGCCACCAAAACAACCCGCTCACTTCTTCCACGGGAGTTACACAAGGATATCCTTGGAAAGAACTTGGAATTTCATGCCCTCAATGACGTCCTCTGTGGCTGGCAGCCCAAGCCATAAACTTGTCACAATCCTGAAAATTGTGGGAGGGCAAGAGGACATAACATCCATATTTCTGATGGATGAATCCCTTTGGTTTGAGACTCCCTTCATCGCTGGAATTTTTTTTTTTATTGTAATCTGCCTTCAAAGATATTAGAATAGGAACATTGTCAAAGACTTTAAGGGAGATCATTGTAACCCCCAAAAAAGAGAGTTTTTAAGGGATTTCAATAATCTTTTGTCCTTTCCCTTCAATGAGGCAATGCAGGCACTGTCTTCTACTGCCTCACTGCTGTTTGAAGTCATAATCAGGAAGGAATAAAGCTGAAAGTTGCAGTGCCAGTGGACAAAGCCTCCATCTATCATGAATTTCATGAGCAGCCTGATTCATCTTCAGTAGGTTCAGTTCCCCCAGCTCCCTTCCCAGATGAAAAAGAAGCCACACTGGTGGCCAGATTCTCTATCCTGCTGTAGCTGAACTTCCCTCATGCACAGAAACCTCTGGATAGATCCAGAGCAGCTGCAGAGAGGACAAACACCACCCAGCAGGGGCCTTTCCCCTCTCTCTGCTCTGCTCCCTGAGGGGGCTGCCAGGCACAAGGACAGCACAGGGGCTGCTGGGGAATTCCTGGGGCTGTGCACTCCTCTCCCACTCCAGCTGGGTTCTCAAAAGATCTCATTCCCTGGAGTTTTTCAAAATACAAAGTGAATTTTACAAGCCCAGGGGTTCACCAGTCACGAATCCTATTTTATTCAAGGCTGTATATCCCTAAAACCCAAACCCATCCGAAACTCACTGGATGCATTTATCCAGATCTTCCTCAGCTATAAGGACTTATGCAAATAACCTTGTTTCACATTAAGTGTTACAAGATTTATCTTTTTCTAAACTCAAAGTTTTATTCCAATGAAAGGCATTGCTCTCAGAAAGTAAAAAAAAAAAAAGAGGAAAAGTAGTAAAGGAAGGCTGCTGAAGAAGATTATTATCTGCTCTATGATTGATTTGGGCATCTAAAAAGGAAAAAGTCCGGCAACTTAAGTAAAATGAGAGTCCTGGAAAGCTCCTTGACCATCAAAACTGCAGCAATTTCATTATTATGAGGAAATTCATGCTAGTGGACATCTGAGTAGCAGAGTTCAGACTGCTCTTGAGAGATTTAAAGATCCTATTTGTGAATGTAAAACAACTTGAAGCTCCATAAGCTAAATGGATTCAGAAACCAGTCAGTGCTTCTTTGAATTTAACTTGTGCTCGCACATCTATCTCCCTCCCCTTTCTTTGACAGGAACAAAAAAAATAAAATTCAATGGGAATCTTCTTCTGCATCAAGTTGTTCATTTTTCCTTGTCATACACATGGCACTGAAGTGTCACAACCTAATTCCATTAGAGTGTGGGTTTCATTTCTAGTTTGCTCTCAATTCTAGATGCAACAAGTAACATTAAATACACCATATTCTAATTACTTCCACTGGGCTGCCTCACCAACAGTTTCCTCAAACTTGCAACCTCTGTTTGCAGACAAGGGCAGAGAAGAAAGCCCCGAGTTATTTTGTGTTGTTGAACACACCACCAGAAACCAAAGGTTCCCAAGTTATTTCAAGTTTGGATATTACCCAAGTGTAAAAACTGGAAGGAAAAAACCCAATAACTTCATAATCCATAAATTGAGTTTGCTTGGTGAAGCACAGTTTTGGTCAGGGGAGAATCTTGGGAATAAGGATCTGCCATGGTGCTTAAGAAGGTAAAACCTTGGAGTGCAGCCACACTCAAATATCCGTTGTTTAGAGGAAACATTCAAAAAACAGCTCAATCAAAACCACATCAGTATTTGCCTCTTCTCCTACTCCCAAAAGGCCAGAATGGATTTCTCTTTTTAGAAAAAGATTCCTTTTCTCCAAAATCACGATAGTAATCATCACCATCATAGAATCCTGGTTGGAAAGACCTCCAAGATCAACATCCAGCTGCAAATCCAGCCCTGCCAAGCCCACCTCCAACCCATAATCCAAGCGCCACCTGCACAGTGCTGTAGAATCCATCCCTGACATTTTCCCAGCTCCTGTGGTGGGAGCAGGCTGTTTGCTTGACTGGGAAACACCCTGCAAAGAGACCCAGGTCACACCAAGACCTGCAAGGAGGAGCACAAAGCTGCCCGAAGTCATCCCAGCAATGTTTGGAGCTGCCAGTCCAAGGACAGCCTGATGTCTCAGTGGAACTGCTGGCTCTGAATGGTGGAGGATCAGAGAAATGTGGAGTTTCACACACGCATGGGGCTATGAGATGGAACCCAGCTCACAATATCCACATGGAGCATGGCCATGGGAGAGCTCCTGGCACACCCAGGCCATCAGAGCCCAGGGGTTCCTTCCCTCCTGCCAAAATCAACCATGGAAGTGCCCAGTGGAGAACAGCACCTGCTGAGACAGCCCTGCTTCTCCAGATACAGAGGGGGAAGCTGAAAATGCTGCAACCGCCCATTCAAATTTCTCTTCGCACTGGCATTAGTATCCATACTTTTGTCAAAAGCACCACACAAAATGCAACGTAACAGATTACAGATATATCTCTCACCCCAAAAGAAAAAAAAAATCACCAAAACCTTCCAATGGCTGGACACAACCAGAATTTGAATGGGAAATGCAGGAGCATTTTTATCTGTTTATAATACGCAAGAAGGAACCAAGTGAATGAAGTAAATCAGCACATGGATGAAGTGAATGCAACAACCTGGCTGTGCAGGAAGGTTCCCCAGTTACAATAAGAAGTCTGGAAAATGGACAAATCATAGCACCAACCCTTATCCCACAGCCCTCCCAGATCCTCAGGCACTCCTATTTACACCTTTCTTCTTACAACCTGAGTCCTTGGTCTTTAAACACAGAATTGTTTGGGTTGGTTTTAAGTAGAAACGTGTGCTAATGTGTATTTCTGGAAAAATAAGGCTATTTTAAGCACAAATTCCTATCCAGATCTGATTGCCCAACCACCAAATTAATAACAAGCACTGGCTGTATGTTTGTCTCCCACTAATTAAATCACTTCAAGCAGAGCAGCATTTCAGTTCTTAAGCATAATCTTTACTTTAGAAAGGACTCACTACTCTTACTGAGATGGCTCCTCAAAATGCTTTACCAGGAGTATTTTTCTCCTTGCATCTTTCCCAAACTGCTCCCAGAAATCTTTCCACCAGCTTTAATCAGTCAGCTTTGCCTTTTTACCTCGCTTTCTTCTCTCAATACCTCAAATGGCTTGTTCGAGTTAGAAAGCATATGAACTAAATTAAAAAAAATAAGGGAGCACTTCAGTGGCAGAAAACAGCTGCAGCCTTTGTGGCTCTTCCCTTTGAACCTCCCTCTGCTGCTCTTTTTTCCTTGCCCTTCAGACTGCACTATTCCAGGGGATTTATTTGAACCAGAACTGTTTTTTTCTGTGTCGCAGGGCATTGTTTGATGACAGACAAAACAGGGTGGACAAGGACAGCACTCCATGGCCCTTCCTCAGGCAATCATCCAGGCAAGCTTGGATTGTTTGAAGTTCCAAGGGAAACTGGGAGAAAGCCCAGCATTCCTCTGTTCACCTTTAGGCTGAGACTGCAGTCTTGATGCCCCTGATGCAAACTCCCACTGAAGCATTGTTTCCCAGAGGTTATTCCCAGTATGGGCCAGCACAGCCTGGGCAAGGCTTTCATCCTGACTGGCACCTGGCTCATCCCAGCCCTGCTGTCCCTGCAGCTGCAGCTTCCTAATTGAGATCCACCACTCATCTGTTTAGGCCTCTAATTGCTCTCCAAAGCCCCTGCAAGAGGTTCCCAGCAGAGATAAAGTTCCTCTGATGCAGCCCAAACAAACAAACAAACAACAATTAACACCTTTCCCTGCCTTTCCCACACAGGCAGAGAGCAGAGGGGCTCCCTTGCTCATCCCAGTTCAGCAGTGCTGGGGCTTGCTGCACCCTGGAACCTCTAAGGCAGCTCTGTAACAGCTTGTGGCTGTCCCATGATCTCTGGAAGTGTCCAAGGGCAGGTTGGATGGGGCTTGGAGCAACCTGGGATAGTGGAAGATGTCCCTGCCCACAGCACTGGGTGGGTCTGGATGGGCTTTAGGGTCTCTTCCAGACCATTTTGGGATTCTGGGATTAACCAAGTGTGAAAAATAGCTACTCACTTTTCATAGTTTAGGAAGGTTTATTAAACCTTATCAAAAATACAACAGAATAAAGAAAATGCTGGGAGCAAAAGATTTTCCCCACCTTGTGCTCAGCCCCCTCACAATGGAGGTTTTACCCTTTTTAACCCTTTAACCTCTCCCAAAGTTCTGCCCATCAACCCCTTATTTGCTGTCCAGTGGTGGAGATCTTTTCCTCAAATCCTGATTGGAGGTCAGATGTCACCACAGTGACAGATGTCCCAACCCCAGTTTTCCCTTGATAACCACACAAGGGGGTACAACATAACTATAAATCTATAAATTTTCTTCGCCTATATACATGATATTTCTCCATTCATTTTGAGAGTCACTCATCACATTACTCATCTATCACACAAGGATTGAAAGCAATCACACTGACAAGGTCAAATTTCTGGCAACAGAGGAATTCTCTCCTCCCTACTGGCTGTCCCCTCCCAAGTGAATCCAGGGAGAACACCCTTGTTCCTGTCCCACACAAAGCTCTGCGTTTTGGTTGCATAGAGGGGACATAAGGAGTTCAGACCAGTAGATTTATATGTACAAAACAGACACTCTTAAGTGACTTTAGCTCTTCCTTCAGAGGTTTGTCACCAGCCATCAGAATTATTTGTTCCACCTTCTTTGGAGCTACAGCTTGATAAAAGTCCAGCCAGACATGCAGTAGCCCAAGAACATCATCCTGTCATCCTAACCCTAAGAGCTCAGGAACACCCCAAGCCACTGCCAGGGGATCACAGCCACTGCCTCAAGTGCCAGAAACAAACCACTTCCCTCTACTGCTGAGCTAGTCCTGCTTGTCAAGTCTCTTGTAATAAATCACCTAAGCATGGAAAGCTGCAGGACCATCTCCTCTCCCAGAAGCCTGCTCTGCTGTGCTTGCACAAGCTTTTTAGGCACTCAGTGTCTCTTCCACCAAAAGACTTCACATCGACAAATGCATCACATGGAATCCTCTGGTAGCAGCAAAATTAATATATACCTGCAAGGCACTTTTTTCTCCTTCATCAATCAGTTGATTAGTTATTTTTAATTAAAACAGCAAGCTCTGATTGCAGGATTTTGAGCAATAATCCTTGCCACTTTAACTACTGTTTTCTGTGGTTCAGACACTGAATTTATAAACTATTAATAGGACAGAACAAGCAAACTTGGGTTTCATTCTCAAGCAGCATTTTGGCTTGATCCAGATTTCAAGCTTCCACTATTCAGTTATCCCTCAGCACGTTTCAAATACCAAGAAGTAAATAATAATTGACTAACAGATCAGTTTTCATCTGTGCACTCTAAGACAAAACCAGCTGGTTCACACACAAAAAGCCCCAATGCTTCATTCTGCCACAAGTCTGTTAAGTCTACTTGAAGCTTGGATGAAGATCCAAAAAGAACCTTCATGGGTAAAAAGGTTCTCTTTGCCAAACCCAAGGTTTTATATCAGACTTGTTGTTAAAACTGAATGAAGAGCAGATTTTACTTTCCTATTTTCAGATTTTGCTGCTTGGCTGGACAGAGGACAGAGGCCCATATGCAGACACAAAAATAAATAAATAAATGAAACAAAACAAAACAAAAGGAATGCCACTGCTCATGTTATTTTCCTGTTTGAGAGCATTTGGACTAAGACTGAATTGCTACCAGAAATTTACTAGAGCCATGAAAAGTGCAAAGCTACTTGTTTCATTTCCTTCAGCTGCTTGCTAACCAGGAGCAAAGTTTTAACAACTTATGGCCCTCGTTGGAAGCTGTTAACAAGGTACTTAAATCCCAGGGTTCAGGGGTAAATCTCCATGGATTTCAGGCTGCTAAGGCAGGGAAAGAAGGAAAGGAACAGCAAACAAGGGAGACCACTTTTTAAGGATGCGTCCCACTAAGTAAAAACGTCGCTCCTGAAGCGTCCAGGAGCAATACATAAGGAACTCATGGAAGTTTAGCTTGTAAATTGAGGGAAAATAACTCAAGCCAAGTTCTAACTCCTGTCTGATGCCCTGGCAAAGCTCTGTATCCCTGAATCAGTCCTGTGGCAGCTTCTGAAGCACAAAGCTTCAGCCTACAGCAAATGCCCAGCCAGCACTTCAGTGGAGCTGTCCCAAACAGTCACCAAGCCCAAGCCATCCCTCACATCTACCCCACGGACACACAGCAGCAGCTCAACATTTTGTGCTTCAGGCTTCCATCTCTGCACACAAAATCAGACCCAGATCTGAGAAGCCCATTTGCACAGCAGATATGATGCTTCATTGGTGGAGGGATGAGTGATAACCATGGTCTCACAAAGCTGACTGAACCTCTTCATCTGCAAAACTGAGCTAGCACTCACTTTGGAAGGTGTTCAGCAGGTTGCTCTACCAACCATTCCCATTTTGCAAGAGGAATTAGGCACTCTAACACTTTTCCAGATACGTGCACGCGTTGTCATTGGGAAGTTACAGAAAAAGCAGGATAGGAAAGGCTGCATGTGAAACTTTGAATAAAAACAAGAGCAAGACTAATTTAAGTGTCCCTTCACCCATCCACGGTCATTCCCTTGAAGATTAAGCACGTGTCACCTGCAGACACTGAGGGTGACATAGGGGGTCCAGCTGAAGCAGGAGGGGAGAGCCAGTAGTCCCCAATTTGGGAGTAACCGGTCTCAAATTCCCCAAAGCTCTGGCACACCAGAAAGCTGTAAGCAGGGCGGGCTCCCGCGCCGCTGCTGTGGGTGACAAGGCTGTCACTCCTGAGGCAGTGCCAGCACGCTCCCGCTGTCCCTTCGGGCACTGGGGAAAGCATCCTGGCACCCGTTCCGTGCTCCATGCACACCGGGCTCTGCTGCCAGGCAGGAGGAGATCGCATCTCTCAGAGAGAACTGGATTTGGAAAAGTTACACGGCAGGAACAGTTTGCATTCATCCCCAGCTTGCTACGTGGGATCTCGAGAACATTTGCTTTACCACTCCAGCTATACGGTCTGATTTTATTTTTAAATGTCTCTTTTTTTCCCCAGTTTCCACTCATCAAAGAGCAAAACTGTTCTCAGTCGAAGTGAGAAACGTATTTGCTTAACACGCAGACAGCCCAAAGAGCAGTCTGAGAAATTTATATGTCACGAACCTCCTCCCGTCGGGGGGTGGGTGGGAACAGACACGGAAATGTTTCCACCTCAACTTTTGATGCTGGGAGTGGGAGCAGCCGCCTTGCGAACACAGGGGCTTCCCCCCACACCTCGGCGGGGCCCGGATGAGTCAACGGGAATTGATTTGCATCCAAAATCCCCTCCGGCTACCACACCCCTCCCTCCGAATTAACATCCAATCATCATTAATGGCCACTGCCGAAACACGGAGAGGGAAAGGGAAGGGAAGGCGGCACCTGCCTCTCCCGGCGTGTGCCCCCAGATGACACCACCCACACCTCGGTGCTGCTCTTCCCAAGGTAATCCCAGGGCTCAGGCTCCAGCCCCCACGGCTGACCTCACCGTACATCCCTCAAGTTGGCACAACATTTCAAACACTGGGCTCGCATCAGCCACGAAGACAGATAAAACCGCTGGGGTGCGTAAAAGGTTGGCAGCAGAGTCACATCACCTACCAGGAGCGGGGCACCGGGGTTACCCTGCTGGTTCCTGCCATAATCCCACTCCCAAAGCTTCCCGAGCCCGGGAAGGTGTCTCTGCGCAGCTTTGCGGTTGCGAGGCAAGGAGCTTCCCGTCTCCCCTCCGCAGGACTCCCCCGATGCCCGGAGGAAAAGGCAGCGGGGAAGGCACCCAGCACCACTCCGCTCCCCCAGAGGAGCTCGGAAATGAGATGGAGCAGCAGGCTCTCCCGCGCCAAGTATCACAGGAACGGAATACTAACGGGCTCCTTTCTTTTACCATTACCATATGCAGATATTAAAGTCTGAGCGCTGCATTTCTGCCAATACCGGCCCTCACAAATTAACCCTGCATCTCAAAGCGACACCACAGCAGTTGAGGTCACCGTCTCTCCTCCGCTCGGCGACAGGGACCGATGGGGAAGGGGAGGAAGAAATGGGTGTCTGCCCTCGCCGGAGGAGGCTCTCCCGGCTCCGGGAGGGTGGGAGTAAGGTGAGAGCAGGGGGGGAGCCGAGGCAGCCCGAGGAGCCGCGGCAGGGCAGCTCCAGCATCCCCCCACCCGCGCATCCCTCCGTCGCCCCCGACTTACCCCCGTTCCGCCGGGAAACTTTCGGCCGCGCCGGGCAGCGGGACGGGCCGGGGGCCGCCGCCCTGTGGCAGCGAGGCCCGCGGGCTCCGTGCGGGCTCGGGGGCAGCGGCGGCGCCGCTCCGCCCGCCGGGGCCAGCGCGGCTGCGGCGCTGCCTGCGCAGGGCGGGGGGAGCGGGAGCGGGGCCGCCGCTGCCCCCCCAGCTCCCGGGAAAGCGCTGCGGAGCTGCGGAGCCGCGGCTCGTGCCCGCCTCCCGCATCGGCGAGAGGGAAAAAAAAGGAAGGGAAGGAGGGAGGGAGGAGCGGGGAGGGGGGGGAGAAAGGAGGCAGCAAGCGCTCGCCAGGGCGCCGGGCATCGCTGCCGCGGCTGCCGCTCCTCCGGGATAGCGCGGCCAACTCCCGGGCGGCCCCGCCGCCCGCCCTGTCCCCCGGCCGCGGGCACAGGCAGCGCACGGCAGAGGGGCCGGGGGCTCGGGCGTGCTCTTTCCCCTCTCCATCCCTCCGCGGCTGCGCTGCGCTCCCACCGCGCCCCCCGCCCTGCCCGAGCGGGAGCAGCTCCGGGGATGGAGCCCCCGGCAGAGCCTCGCTCGGCGCTCACCGAGCCCAACTCCGGAGCGGCGCGCACCCACCGCCGAGCGAGGCTGTGCTCCTGCCGATGCCTGGTCCCCAAATGCCACCTGTAGGTAGGCCTGTTTCCTCCGAGGCTCGGTGGCTCGGCTGCCACCCGCCCGAAGTTTCAGGTGGCGAATCAACACCGCGGGGACCTGTTGGGTGCGCGGCGGGTCAGCCCCGCCGCCGGCTCCCCGAGAACATCCCGCACTAACCCGGGCCAACCCACTCACTGCTGGACCCCGAGGGGGGCAAACCCCCGGGTGGTCCTCTAAAACAGCACAAACCTTCCTTTCCTAATGAACAAACTCCGCGTTTATGGTCGGTGCAAGGGAAGTGGCAAGCTAAAGCGCTGCTGGTTTCAAACGCAAATGTTCACCGCCTCACTCTGCCCCCTCCAGTCAGCTCCAAGCCGGGCAGGACAGGCTCTCTCTCCTGGAAGAGTTCTTCCTTAGCTAAGTGAATACAAAACACGAATTTGCCCGTTTAGTTACACCAAACTCCCCTCTTGCCTTCAAACCCCCTTGTTGGGTTCACCTGTGCTCCTCCCGCACACTTCTGCGGGCAACTCCATCAGCAAATCACTAACACCTGTCTGTAAAACGTTTTTCAAATGAAAATAATCACTCCTGACCTTTCACGTGAAGATGACCACGTAAATCCCGAATGTCTCAATATCCTCACAAATCCAAACGTCAACGCAGATTCAGGAACCACAAATTTTCTGCACGGAAGCTGAGTAAAATCTGTTCTTCCCCCACATATTTTCAGAGGACCCTGCTAATCCCTTTGGAATCCTAATAACCAATCCCAGCCTTCCGAAGGACTCGCGCTGGGTTTCAGGAGTCCCGAGGAGCTCTAACACTCCGGAAATCCGACAAGGAGCGTAGAGTTCCATCCGAGGGAAGCGGGATGCGGCCGAGTAGCATCCGAGTGCATCTCCCACGTATCTCCCATCCCTCGGAGACCCTCACCGCGCTGGTGGCCACAAGCAGCGGCCCGGAGCCGCTGGGGCTTGGGGCTTCGCTCCCGCACCCGCTCAGTGCGCAGGGCCGCGGCTCCCGCAGCCTCGCTGTGCTGGGGTGGGTCTCCCATCCCATCCCATTCTATCTCATCCTATCCCATCCCATGCCGCTGTTCCCCCGGTTCTCACCTCCGCCTCGGGCCGCGGCTGCCTCCGCCTTGCCCCGCTCGGAGCCGCGCTCGCCAAACGCGGGCGGAGTGTGCCCCCGCCGCGGCTCGGAGGGACGGCGAACTGCAGCCGCAGGCACCGGTCCCCCTTCCCTTGCCTTCCCTTCCCTCCTGCCCGCCCCGGCACCCCCGGCTCGTCCATCAGCCCCTCCTCTTCCTCACCTCTGCGCTCTGCTTTGACTCGCTAGGGAAGGGAAAAAGCCGCAAACATCGCTGGAACAGAGAGGAACCGCGCCCGATTGCGAGAGCGGGATCAGCTCGGGGATGCTGCTGTGGGGTGATCTCCGTGAAGTAAAAAATGAATATTAATTACAGCGGCTGGAGGGGAAATATGGTGCGTCCCGGTGCTGGCATTGAGTCAGCTCATTAGCAGAAGTGGAGTTCAGGCTTCCAGCAGTTGTCCTTGCACATTTGTCTTTACAAACAAGAGATACTTGTAAAGATCTTCGTGCACTTCAATAAAGGCCCACAAGCTTCCTTGTTAATTTGCTTTAAGTATAGGCATTTCCTGAATAGGTGAGCTTTGCAGGCTTAATGGGAGATTTTTGGTGAACCACCTGAATAAAAATCTCAAACAAGCAGGGTCAGCAGCCTGTGGAATCAGGGACTTCGCCATTATTCATGTTTTACTTCAATATTTATGAACAGCACTGCACATACACTGAAACTTCCCCTACTTCTGCCCCCAAAGCTTAGAAACTTAAGCCCAGATCAACGGAGTAGCCCAGGCCGGACTCCTCCACTCAGAACAGGATGCAAGAACAATTATTTAGCAATAAAAGCCCCAGAAGACTGAGGCTAGCTGGAGATCCCAAATCCCAGCCCCGTTGCTGCTGTTCCCACCACAGCTGCTCACATGAAGACAGGAGTAGGGCTCATTTTCTGCCCTGCCACCACAAGAAAAGTTCCCCAAGTTCCTCTTAGCCTTGCAGCAACTTTGCTTGACCAAGTTCAACTCACAAAATCAGCAGAAAAGTCAGCTGGCAGCAAAGACAGCATTTCCTTCATCTTTAACAAGCCAAGGGGGATCACTGAGGAGTCAGACAAGCAGCAAAGCCAAGCTGAGCAGGTCTGGGATGAGCAGACCTTGCAGGTGGTGCAGGACCATCCCCTTCAGCTGCCAATTGTTCTTACACTTGCTCAGCCACCTCGTGACCCCTTCTCAATTTCACCCCTGTAAATCCAGATTAAATCCCCCAGCTGAACCTGAGGCTGAAATTTCTTCCCTCACCTTCTCTGAAGGTAAAAATCAAAAGTCATTTTGATTCAGCTGGAGCCTCCTTGTGCTCCTCTCCCATACAAAAGTGATGAGAGCAGGGATTTCAACCCCTGTGGTACCCAGATGCTTTACAGGTAACACTGTAAATATTTGAATGGCAATGTGCACTTTGCAAATCAGCTCACAGCTCATGCCTCAGCATCATCTGTAAGCACACAGGTGAGTGAAAACCTCTCTTCTCTTACTTCTCTTCCCTCATGTTTCTTTAATATCCAAATTTTTCATGGCAGAGGGTACAAATTAAATTATTTTAAAGGTCCCTCTTAACCAAAACTATTCTGTGTCTCTGTAATTTCAAATTTATTTTGCTTTCTCTATTACCAAACCCAGAGGGAGGGAGGTCGAGGTTGGGGAAGGATCCCACATTCATGTCTCCGCCACCTTTAAATGCAGCACAAATGCTCTGAGTTGTGACACGTGAACAATAACAGATGCAAATTTAAAATGTGTATTTTCACTCACCCAATGAGAATTTACCTCAGTGTAACCAAAATATAATTGCTTCTCATAATCAGGAGAGTCCCATACAAACAGCAAAGAGAGAATTTAGCTCATTATAAACACAGAATTAACTCCTAGAGGAAGGAAAGGGAGCAGAAGGAGGTTAAGCACGAGGGCAATGCTGCTCAGCATCCCAGGTGCTGCAGTGGCCAGGGATTTCTGCCCACCACCATTGGGTGAGCCACAGAGAACCCTGTTTGCTTGGACAGGAGATCTGAGAGCTCAAGAGCTCCTGTGCTAATGCAGAATTCAGTAGGGTCTATCACAGTGCACAATCGTATTTGAAATGTAACGCTTTTAATTAGAGAAAAATTTAATTTCTACTTCAAAATTTGGTAGATGATTTTAATAAGAGAGTAGGAATTACAAGCCAAAGAGTCAAGACTCCATTCCTCAAATATTTACATATAATTTAAATTACTCTGCCATTTACTTAATCTTAAAATTCAGAGTGGAAGAGCAGAATTGCCACTGTTTGTTTAGGTATGGCTACATTCACTAAGCTCATGCCTTGAGCCTCTACTTAATCTGTTTTACTACTCAGAATAATTGCAAGCAGGGTAATAACTTCTCTTACATCCCTACCTTCTCTTCTCTTTTAAAGAACAGTTAATCACAGGAAGAATGTGCAGAGGCATTTGCAAAGTTCTGATTTTTCTTTTTCAATGGCCAGCTGTACTGAGAATTTGCTCAAGGATCAATGTGCATTTTACCTGAATACAATTAAAGTTGTGAATACCATTCCCCAAAGCCCCAAATTAAGTTCTCCTAATCCATCATCTCCTGTGAGTATTGTAATGGATGGAAATTTTATTGATTTCAGGGGAAGCAGGAGCAGCTCCTCCATGTGCTGGTCCATCTCAGGCTGTCTGTGCCTCTGTGAGTGTGATGTGTTGTCACCATGATATTTCCTGAAAAATCCCTTGGCCAGGATTTGTTCTCCTGGGAAGCTGAGAAGCCTCAGAAAGAATGAAAACAATAATTATCTGATTGCTTGAGAATGTGGGCTGGAGATAGTTTAGCAACAGGTGAATGTTTGATTGGTTCCATGTGAGTTGTTTTAACTTAATGACCAATCACAGCCAGCTGTGTCAGACTCTGAGTCAATCATGAGCTTTCATTATCATTCTTGTGAAATCTTCTGATGTATCCTTTTTCTCTTCTTTAGTATAGTTTTAGAATATAATTTCTTTTAATAAATATAATAAATAAAATATAATATAATAAATATAATATAATAAATATAACAAATATAGTAAATATAATATAGTAAATATAGTAATAAATCAGCCTTCTGAGAACATGGAGTCAAATTCTCATCTCTCACCTCGTCCTGGGGACCTCACAACACCACAATGTGTACACTGTGTGCAGTCTAGATCTGTACCTCAATACCACCCACAACCTACTGCACATAGAAAAGATATTAATTCCATGTGTTATTGGGGGAAATTATAGCCAGGAGTGTCTCACACACAGCAATTCATTTACACTTACTGCAAGTTGTGCTCACAACAGAGACACAAAGAACACAAGCTGCAAATCATGTGCAGAACCCAGATCCTGCTGCTGTCCCCATGTCCAGCTATCCATCCCACTCCTCGATAATTTGAGGAATGCTGAGTGGCCACACTGCCCATGGATTTCATTTGCAGCTCTGAGTGCTCAGCACTTCTCCACATTAAGCCTGAGGGTGCAGGAGATGAGGCAGGGAATGGCCACAAAAGCTGTTCTGGCTGAAGGGGCTTGCTCAGCAGCACACACAGAGCCTGCAGCAAAACCAGGGAGAGAGGAGAGTTCTTCTGGTTCACCCGCCCCCAGCACAGGTGAGCCTTTCTCTTTCAGCAATCCTCTGGGCTGTTCTCTTCTCCAGGCACCTTGGGAATTCCACACAGGAGCTGGGAATCCTCCTGACCCACTCTCAGAGAGCTGGCAGAGAGTTAAAGGTGCTGCCCCAACCTCAGAACAACTGAGGTTGGAAAACCCCTCCAAGACCACCAACCCAAGTCCACTTCATGCTTTCTGAACAATCCAGGTGTGGGGGCTCCACCATTTCTCTGAGCTGCCCTTCCAGCGCCTCACCATCCTTTTGGTGAAGTAATTCTTCCTGAATATCCAAGCTGAGCCTCCCCTGGCCCAGCTTGAGGCCCTTTCCCCTTGTCCTGTCCCTGTTCCCTGGCAGCACAGCCCGACCCCCCCTGGCTGTCCCCTCCTGGCAGGGAGTTGTGCAGAGCCACAAGGTCCCCCTGAGCCTCCTTTGCTCCAGGCTGAGCCCCTTGCCAGCTCCCTCAGCCCCATTCTCTTCCCTCCAGCCCCTCCAGGGCTCTCTGGCTGGAGGGCCCAGAACTGACACAGGATTTGAGGTCTCTCCCCCATGCCCAGAGATGCTGAATTAAAAGGTGACACCATGGCTGGCTTTTCATAACTTTTGTGCACCTGACTGCAACTGAAACAACTCATAATAATAGAAAAGCACCGTAAAGAGGAGAGGGCTGCCGTATTCCAGTCTTTTCCTCATGTGAGAACAAGTGGAAAGAGAAATACCAGCAGTTCCCTGTCACCCTCTACCAGCTGTGTTCAGACCACACAGGAAACTGCATCTCCTGCCAAACAGAGGAGACCTTTCTCTTGACTGGCAAGTGGAGTATTGAGGTTATTTTTTGTTCACTTGCAAGAACTGATGAGATAATATTGCATTACAAGGCCACTATAGCCCAAATCCTTTCTCAGTGTTCCCTGAGGAGCCCATGTCCCTGGCAGTGCCACCTGCCCTGGCCCACAGTGGCACAGCGTGCCAGGCTACACCATTTCTGTTTTGACAAACTGCCAGCATTTCGCTAAGAAATTGAGTGCTAAAAAGGGAAATTAGCAAGTTTACATCTCAGCCAAAACTGAACAGAATCTCATAGAGTAAGAAGTGCTTTTCTCTGGTTCTGGAGGTGTTTTTCCCTGCCAAGTTCCAAAGACTCAGGGAAAACAACGTAGGTGCTTCAGCCTCTGAAAAACATGCTATGAGTCTCTTCCCAGGGTAAATCCTAATAATCTGAAATAAACACACTCTGCTCAGAAAGCATCACTGCTTGAAGCAGAAAATGAGGCTGGATAATAGCAAACATAAAGCCTTTTGTACCAGAAGAACATATTTATGACTCTTAACAAGCACGGCACACAGTTCAGCTTTTCCAGTGAAGGGTTTGGAAAGATGAAGGGTTGGAAAGGTCATCTCTCCTGGGATGCACCTCACTCAGAGCTTCTGATCCCTGTCCTAGAAAAAGGGCTGATTTATACCCCTGGCCAGTGCTTTTCTGTAAGCCTGGGGACAGCTCTCAGACTCAGGTGGACTTCTTGGAGAGTTGACACTAATAAGGGTTCTGTTCATACAAAGAAAATCCTGGAGCTGAACATCTCTGACTGATACTACAGCTAATAAGAGCTAAGGATGATTAGAAGCTCCCAGAACACACTCAGCAGCTCTTGTTACAACTTGGTTGTGCACACACGCATCAGGAGTGATTACACCTCACCAGTAACTAAATTACAAACCTAAAACACAATTGGAGGGTGAGCACAGCAACAACAACAATTCAAATTCCTCTGGATTCTCCAAAGTCAATGAAAGTGATGTCCCTGCATGTTTCACCCAGTTAGGAACTCTTCTGTATCTGTGCTTTATAAACACCTTTGAATAGCTTTTTAAATCATCTGCTTGCAAATAAAACAAAGGTTGTTTACAAATGGGTGTCTTGTTAATTAACCAATCATGTGAAATGTATTGATTAAATGACCAAAACTAAGATATAAAAGGGGAGAGGATCAAATAAATGAGACTTTTGCTTTCTGATTATAGCTCTGTGTCATCTCTGACTCAACGGTGACACAGAGCTATACAAGGTCCAACAGATACAGGAAAAGTCTTTGAGATGGACAAATAGACATCCCATTAAAGCTGAAATGGTTTCCAAAACTATCCCACTAAAGACCTCATCAAAGCCACTTTTTCAGCAGCTGTAAATGTCACACAACAACTTCTAGGTAGCTGTTGAGGACAGGAAGGGGACACTGCCTTAGCCACTGGCACAATACAATTATTGCAAATGGATTCCTGCCAGCCCTGTACATTTAATAACCTTTACTCTGAGCAAAGTGTAACATTTAATGGTCCAAATGGTGAGTGCTGCTCCTCTGGGGGCTTCTTCCCATACGTGAGGGAGAAGACCAGCCATTGGTACTTATCACATTCCCCCCAAATATGCCAGCTCCTCCAGTCCACTCCAGCCATTCTTTACCCACTTCCATAATTCCATCTCAGTTATTAACTGCTGACCAACCCTGACACCGGAAACACAACCCACGGCATTTTCCCATTAGAGGCTGATGGTCAGTTTGGTGCTAATCTGTGTTTGCATCAGTGTTGAACAAGCAATAGTTACTGAAGTTACACTTGATTTATGTGGGCACCACAGAGATAAGAGCCCAAACCAAAAATCTAACCAGGCCGTTTATTTTTCTTAATCACAGAAACACAGATGGGATTTGAGGTGGATACAACAATTTAAACAATGATTTAATTTTTGAAACTA
This sequence comes from Camarhynchus parvulus, assembly GCF_901933205.1. Taxonomy (NCBI): domain Eukaryota; kingdom Metazoa; phylum Chordata; class Aves; order Passeriformes; family Thraupidae; genus Camarhynchus; species Camarhynchus parvulus. The sequence goes on from NC_044576.1 coordinate 4,978,507, forward strand.
GTTTTTACTGCAGGAAGAATCTTTTATCATCACCACTGACAACTGACTATGCCCCTGAAGGACCTTTATTCAGGAATCTTCTTAAACTAAACTCATTGTTGCTGTCCCTAAGGCCTGGCAGGTGTATTTGTGTCACTTGGGTATTTGCAGCAGGAGAAGATGGATTTTCAATGCTGAGATTAACCTTTGAAGACTTATACAAGGTATTGATGGGTTACAAAGCTGCACTGTCCAGAAGAATTGAGCAAATCCTGACTAACTCAAGTGTTAGTGTCTTGCCAATCCACTGACAAGCTCAATTTGAATCATCAGCTCATCCCGTCTCAGGTAAGCTTGGACTGGCAGATACTGTTAGGGAACAGCTGCTTCCATGCATTTCTTTTATGGCCAAATTAGCTGGAAAATCTGCCTCTGTTTAGCACAGAGAGAAAAATATTTACACGGACCATGGGGCCTTCTGTGCCTCACAGGGCTTAGGAGCCCAAAAGTGCAGTGCAAGCTGTCCTCTCTTTATCTACCTATGTGCATCATCTACATCTAGACATGTGTTGGTGGGGAGGGGAGCTCTTTTTTTATGTGTTTGCAATGAAATCACACTGAATACCTCAAATTTTAGCTGTAGTAAGACATTACATGACTGATTAAACTCAGCAAGGTAGGGTAATTATTGTCATAATTTCTGGTCACTCCCCATTAAAGAAAGAGCAGGCAATGATAGAGCAGTGAAAGTAATCACAGCTATAATGAAGGAAGAATGGCAGGCTGGAAATATTTAGCTAAAAGAAGAGGCAGATACAGAGAAAACAAAGACACACAAGCTAACGAATGACACGAAAACAGAATGAGTCATTACAAGGCATCATTCTTATAGCAAGGCATGGCTAGAAGAAATTCATGCGAAAGTGGGATGAGAAAACAACATTTTATACAACAAAATTAGCCTGAAAATGTTGTCACCCTATTGCAGGGGTGCCACACTGTTGTCTCCTTATCACAAAAGTTTCATACCTGCTTGGTGTTTCTCATGGGCAGCTCCTCAGAGCACTGACTCTTTCTTCACAAAGCAACCAACTCCAGCTGCCCTCTCACCCAGCCACCCCACTCTTTTATAGCATTCTTCTTCATTGGTTACAGCTGTGCCCTGTTAAAGTCAGGCCTGCCCTAATCTTTGATAATTGGCCCAGCTGCAACTCCTTAGGGGTAAAATTACTTTCTACATTACCTTTATTTTTCTTATATTCTATCCCCCTACATGAAGATCTCACAGCTGAAAGACATTCCTGACAAAAAGTTGGCCAGTTCTTTTGCTCAGGTTACCCTTCCATGGGAATGCAGTCACATAAGCTCATAATAAAACTGCAAACATGAGGACACACTCCTGCAGGCTCCAGGATGAAATAACCCAGGTGGAGAATGGACAAATGACCCAGAGCAGGGGTTTGTGCATCATTTGTAAAGGGATCTGAACCAGCAAACTGCCTGAGACAGGCTGCTGGACAAGTGGGAGTTTGGTGTAATCACAATTCCCAAACTTTTGATAAGTCGAGCCCAAAATGAGAAGCATGATCAAAAAGCAGGGATATTCACTGGGAAAGTTCCCCCTCCCATGTTGTTATATTTCATGGGTAACGCATGTTATTAAACTCAAAGCATGTTATTATACCTCATGGATAAACTCTATTTCTTTTTGAAATCATCAGAACATATACACTACAATGAAATATCCCCCACTGCAATGCTAAAGGATGAGCGTGGCCCAAAATTAAGTAGGGTAATTGGGAAGGACCACTCAAAATCAGAAAAACAAACTGAAAAGTCAATTTGAAAAACCCAAAACACAATGGGGATTCAAAATTTAGAGAAACATGTTATGATCAAAAGTGCTCTACTGCACTGGTAAGCTCTTTGTTAATTGACTGTTTTGTTAAGGTTCATTAAAGGCTGGTGTTGTAGCCAATAAATCTGGTTGCACAGCTAAAATTCTGTTTTGTTTCTCAAGAGTCGGAAATTTCAGCTCAGAACAGATTTTTTTCAGTCTGTGGCGCCGGAATTGTGTTTACTGCTTTCAGTCATCATCTATTTTTGGATTTATTATTTCAGTTATAGTAATCACTACAAACTGCAGTTGTGCTCTACACCCTGGAAATATCTGTACAACATCCCTGTAACCTGCTGGGGCCACAGAGATCACAGCTACAGCTTCTCTGTTTGCAGCATTTACCTCACCTTACAGTCATTTAACATTGCTTTATTTCCTGCTCTCAGCCCAGCTTGGCAGCTCTGTCTCTAGAACATCAAATATTTTGTAGGACTCACTGTTTCGCTGTGAGTGAAGTTCTTTTCTATTCAGAAATGGGATCTTTTATTAGGAGGAGCAAACCTTGTCAACTTGTAGCAACATACTCATAAATTTCAGTGGAACTAGGCACATAAATATGGTAAGGAAGCTTATGGTATGTAATCTTCCCATAACTATGGGTAAGCATTAAATAATTATTAATAATCCCCCACAGAAAATGAAGGTAGTATTATGCTTTACAAAGTATAGTGTATAAATATTTATCAAAATCTACTTTATCGAGTGTGGTAAATCAATAGAAGCATTTATTATCCACTAAAAGCATATATAGAAAAATCTGAATAAAAATAATATATAAGAAGGAGTAAAATAATAGAATATAATAATAATAAATAGAATAATAAATATAATAAATATTATCATAATAATAAATATATAAGGAGTAAAATAATAGAGTATAATAATAATAAATAGAATAATAAATATCATTAATAATAATAATAATAATAATAATAATAATAATAATAATAATAATAATAATAAAAGAAGGACTAAAATAATCAGCAGTGTTCCAAAGTCCATGGAGACAGAAAAAAAACCAGACTTGGGCAGGAGATATGTTCCAATTGTCAGGTCCTTTTTATCCTGTTTTAAGGCTGTTCATCCCCATTTGGCCCAGTGAACAATAAAATCTCTCTCTCATCCCCAGAAGTTTATGTTGATCAGGTATCAATGGATCCAACAGTTTCTGGCTCACCTGAGCTGCTGCCTGGCACAGGCACCATCAACACTTGTTTGAGTATGAAACCTTTTGAAATGTATTATAAAATAAATCCTGCTCAGGAGTCAGTACTTCCCAGGACTCCAGGCCACTTCCAGTGCTCTGATTAACTCTCCCATTTGGCCAAATAAAGCTCCTAATACCCATTTACATTTTTCTTAGACTGAAAGCTGACACACCTCAAGGATATTTTTTTACTGGGGCCCCTCTGTGTAGGGAAAAATAAAATTTTGCTCGCCTAATGAAGAATGGCAACTGAGTGATGAGATGCAAACATATCAAGTGCAACTCCCTGGACTGAGTGTCTGAAGCCAAATACCTTTATCAATTACCTCTGAACTCCAGTGGGTAAAGCAGGGCTGAAAATCAGCAAGAGAATTTACCTGCTAAACTCAATCTGTAAGAAATTCAGCTACTTAATTATAATTTATTTTTTTTGCATCGCCTGAACAGAAATCTCTTCTGCTAGAGCTGTTGGTTTTCTTCCTTGCAGCTGTTCTCCAAATTGTGCTCACTTTTCTGACTGGTAGGGGAGCAAGCTATGCCCTTGTTCTGCAGGGGAAGAGGTTAATTTTAGCCTTCATAATCCCAAACACTCCTTGGCCTTCTCCAGGCTGCCACTGGGCTGTGAGAAGCTGGAATTAAACCGCACACCTCCCGAGCTCCACAGCATTCCATCCAAAAATTACACTGGAGGCCTTGGCATGGCTGCTGGGGGTCAGCAGAGCTCAGGGCATGGCAATGGCTGATCCAGGCACACGAGGAACCCCTGAGGAAGGTATTTTCCTGCTCATGCTGAGCATTTCAGTGATCAAATTCTTCCACGTGCGTCTTCGTGCCCTGGGTTCTTTATGGTCTGTCAGCTGCAGATTATACTCACTGCAGAAGAGATGAAGGAGCAGTCAGAAATAGAAAATCCTGTTAAAAAATAGAAACAACCCCTGAATTCTGATGGCCACATAGCTGCCCTAAGAGGCAAAATATCCTGATTTTGGAGAATGCTGTCATCATCACAACATCAGCACGTAACAGCTCCAAGTTCATCTTACACTGCTTTGGCTTATTCCAGACAGGATTCCAACTGCTCTTCTGCTTCCATTCATCCAGGGCATCCTGTGATCTCCTTTTCCTTCCAGTTTCAAAGTCTTCCAGCAATTTTGGGCTTTGGCAGTACACCTTTAGTGTGGAAACTTCCATTATGGGGAAAATTTGGGGAAATTTTCCTTTCTCCCTAAATAAACAAAGCTATAACATATTCTGAATGAAGTCTGTATTTTCTAATTAGCCTGTACAATAATCAACCTAATATTGATCAATGGCATTAAAGAAGTTAATTCACAACATCTTTTTGGACATTCAGACACTCTGCCAGCTGTACTTACCTAGGTAGGGGAAGGTAGTGTTGGAAACTCTATGGCCTAGAAATATGAATACTTTAATTTAGAAGAGAATTGGAGTCCATGCTGAGCTGTGCAGTCGCATCTCTGCTCTGCAGCTGGATACCTGGAGAGACAACTACAGACAGCAGCACAGTTTTCTTAAACAACACCAGTTCCACCCCCAGTCCTGGAGTGTAACTTCCATCTCTTCCTGGTAAAGTGCTGAAACAGCAAATGCCCACTCAAAAAATGAAGTTAATGTCTCTACATTGTTCAGGCAATAACTTAATGGGTTACATCAAGGTGTGCAAGTTTTAGATCAACTCTTGCAGATCTCATTTCACACTGGCCAATGAACAATCATAGAATCACAGAATGGTTTGAGTTACCTCGAAGCTCATCCTGTTCCACCCCTGCCATGGGCAGGGACACCTTCCACTGTCCCAGGCTGCTCCAAGCCCTGTCCAATCTGGCCTTGGACACTGCCAGGGAGCCAGGGGCAGCCACAGCTGCTCTGGGCACCCTGTGCCAGGGCCTGCCCACCCTCCCTCACATGGAATAAATTATTCCTAATGTGCAATCGAAATCTACTCTCAGTTTGAATCCACTTCCCCCTGTCCAAGTTCCCTCTCCATCTTTCTCTCCACAGAATCCCTGAGGCTGGAAAATCCCTGCCAGCCCATGGGGTCCCAGCTGTGCCCAGGGCCCACCTTGTCCCCAGCCCAGAGCACTGAGTGCCACCTCCAGCCCTTCCTGGGACACCTGCAGGGCTGGGCACTGCAAAGCTGCCTGGGCAGCCCCTGCCAAGGCCTGAGCACCCTTTGCATGCAGAAATTCCTGCTGCTGGCCAAGCTGAGCCTCTCTGCATTCCCTGAGAGAGGAGGCCAACCCCAAATACCTTTCCCAATCCCTTCAGGCACTGGAAGGCCACAATTAGGTCACCCCAAAGCTTCTCTTCTTCAGGCTGAACTATCCCAATTTTCCCAGCATTTCCTCACAGCAGAGCTTCTCCATCCCTCTGCTCATCTGGATGTACTCCAACAGGTCCATCCATGTCCTTCCTGTGCTGGGGACTTTAGTGCTAAAGGAGTAATATCAGTTTGAAATGGAAACCTGCCACTGTTGATTGTTTTTAACACATCACACTCACAGGGAAGACCTATAAGCAGCAGAAAATGGACTGAAGAAGTGAAGTCTGTAAGAGAACTAGAGAGAGTAACAAAAAAAAGGACTAAGCTTGTGAACACGAAACCCAGGAATTATTAAGAGCCATCTTTTATTCACATAGGCTTTTAAGACTGAAGGTCCAAGGCAGTAACTTAGCACACTTTAAAGCTGTCTATTCCAATGGGTATTGCAGTAAATTACTGCCATTTCAAAATACAATGTATGCACCTACCTATATGATTACTCATAAAATGTTGTATTCTAACCTAAACCAAATTTATCACATTTTATTAGGCCATAAATACAGGTATAATTATGTTTATAAATTACTTAGCTCATTTTTTCAGAAAAAAATTATTCAGGACATGCAGTATAGTGTGATATCATTCAAAAGCAGCAAGGCTATAGCAACGTGTGTTTCTGGCAAAATACAATAAAAATGTATAGACAGGGAAATAAAACTCTTGTGTTTACTATTAATGTTCTTCCCTCTACATTGACTATCAATCATCAAGGTATTAACATCACTCAAAAAATGGCATGCTGTGGGAAAATTATGATAATTCATTCTGTAATCCATATTCCTATGAATACATGAAAAAAAGAATGGCACCAATTTTGGGTTCCCTCCCCCCTGCCTAGAAAATCTGATGGGTTATTTTCAGGAGGAGAATCTATACTGCCTTGAAAATGTGTAACTAAATTCACACTGAATGAATAATCCCCCATTGATGTGGAACCCCAGGACACATTCCCAAGTTTTCCAAATGTACTTTACAAATGGATTTGCTAAGTACTTGCTTTACAGGAATCATTTCCAGCTCCTCAGGGGAGAGAGACAGTGAAACTTTACTACACTCAAAAGCAACGAGCAGGAGTTAGTGAGGAGTTGTCACTGTCATATTTTCTGGAAAAGTCCCTTCGCCAGGATTTCTTCTCCTGGGAAGCTGAGAAGCCTCAGAGAAAAAGGAAAACAATAATTATCTGATTGCTTCTCCAGCGTTTTGCTGCTTTGGAATGTGGTTTGGCGATTGTTTACCAACTGGTCATTGTTTGATTGGTTTCATGTGAATTGTTTTAATTTAATGACCAATCACAGTCAGCTGTGCTGAGCCTCTGTAGAGAGTCACGAGTTTTTCATTAGTATCTTGTTAAACCTTCTGTCTGTATCCTTCCTGTATTCTTTAGTATAGTTTAGTATAGCATTCTTTAATATAATATAGATCATAAAATAATAAATTAGCCTTCAAAGAACATGGAGTCAGATTCATTCTTTCCTGCCACTGGAGACCCCAAAAAATACCACAAGGAGTGAGGGAAAGAAGGATCCTTTGGAATTGCCAAGGGAGTTTGAAGTGTACAGCGTGGCTATCAAAAGTGGTATGAGACCCAAATCAGGAAGTTAATGTTCTTGAATTATTTAGCTGGGGTAACAGCAACACAGAAACCACAAATATATCTTTTTCTCATCTTTTATGGGATTATGGAAACATGAGAAACAGGGAGCACGTGAAGCAATGTCTGGAAAACAAGATAGAAATGGCCTTCAAGGTGCTACCCCAAATTCCAAACCATCCCTCACTCAGAGGATGTTGAAGTGCTTAGTGGAACCCCTCTTCTTCCCTTGGTAAGGATTTCTAGAGCAATAAGGCTTCACTGTTGGGCACAGGGAGATTTTGCTTTCACTGAAAAGCATTTGGTGAGATAATCTGGACAAAAGTAGAGGTTTGGGTTTGGCAAAAGAGCTCTCCTACTCTTTCCATCCTGTTTTCCAGAAAAAACAGCAAGAAATCAGGCATTTAGAGTTCCATATAATTAAAAAAAAAGGTAAGATGTGAATCATGTGAGTCACCATATTACAAAATATAAAATATTATCAACGTTTTTGAGGCTGGAGCACTAAGAAGTGCCTCTACTTTGGCTTCAGATCAGCTGCAAGGAAATATGCTCACAAACCCTCCAGTGCTTAAGAAATTAATCTCTGTTCTTAACAAGCAATTAGAACTAGCTATTTAACCAAGTAACTGACCTCATCTTCCAGACCCCCTTGAGTTTAAATAATACTTGGAGTAGGATGCTCCTTTCAGACTCATTTGCCCTGTGAAGTTTTGCTTCCCGAGAAGACCCAGTGACTCCCTGAAGCCCCAGGGAGTCCCTCCAAGGCAGAACCTCCAGTGCCTGGCAGTGCTGGGGACCATTTCTGTCTGAGAGCTTTCTAGCACACTCCTGGCAATACATTGGTTTGAACTGCACACTCTGTGAGAAGGAAAAACATCCCCTTCCCAGCAGGTTATGGACCTGCAGGTCACACCATCCCCTGGGACACACTTTAGGGACACCTGGGACTGGGAATTCTGCTTGTGTTTAGTGCAGAGTTATTTCCCTCAAAAAAAAAAAAAAAAAGGAAAATCCCAGAATAATTTGGGTAGGAAGGGACCTTAAAGCTTATCCTGTTCCACCCCTGCCATGGGGATGGATGGGATATTGGGAAGGAATTCCTCCCTGGGAGGGTGGGCAGGCCCTGGCACAGGGTGCCCAGAGCAGCTGCTCCTCCCACTTTTCCTGTCCCAGCTCTGTGGAGACCCACACTGGGTACTAAGTACCCAAATCTGATCAATTCCAACAGAAAGAACACGGCTGGACAGGAAAATACCAAAGATTTTAAAGTGTATTTATTTGCTGTACACTTGAAATGAAGACAGGTTTGTCAGATAATGTAGTATTTAAAATTAATTTTTAAAAAATCAGTCCCACAAAAATATTTTTTTTCAAATGTAGCATGAGCTGTATTTCTTCTGTCCGCACAATTTCTTGGGAATCTTGATTTTGATTTAAATGTACAAAATTTAAGCATTACTTTAGATTTTTTTCCACCTCCAGAAGTTGTTAATATGTTCTTTCATGGTTTTCAGAAGTCTCATTTTAAATTTAACAAATCAAACTTCAATTTTGTTTCCCCCACTGGGTTTGGCTAATGTAAACCAGCTGATATTGCTGTAATATGTTGAGCTGATTTTGCAATTTGATATGAAATATGAAAAAATACACAAAATTCAAATGTGCCATTAACCTAATTCAAGCTTTGCTGATACTCACTAGATATTTTAGTGGTATTTGCCTGAAAAATGATCTTTGTTCTCCTTATTGCAATAGATCTTACTGCAACATCTATCAGGAAGCCTTTTTTTCAGTAACAGGGAAATAATAGCAAATAATACAGTAAAAAGTCTGTCAGATATATACCGCATTTTAAACACTTGTGCATCTCCTTAATTTTCTTCCTAACAACTCTGTTTTAACTTTGGAATAAAAAAAAAAAAAAAGAAACTTGAGAGGCTGCCTTGGGTGCAGACCTGGGCTGTCACATGTTTGATCTGGTCAGTCAGACTGGAGATGCCAAACGCACACCTGGAAAAGGACTCCACATCTGCTCAATCCGCAATTCACCTTCTCAAGTTTTGGCCACAGAAGTTCCCTCTACCTCTACCAAACTGGTGCCCTTATCCAGCAGTGCCATAACTCCAGCTCAGCTGGTGGAAGTGGCTCAGCCAAGAGCTCCTGCAATGCCCAGCCTAGGAATTCCACCAGCTAAATCCCTGGAGAAGCAAGGCTTGGCCACCTACAGAATACAGGAAATCTGCCTAAAAACAACACACGTTCAATTGTCACATTTGTATTTTCTGAAAAATCCCTTTGCCCAGGATTTTTCTGCTGGGAAGCTGAGAAGTCTCGGAGAAAAATGAAAACAATTTCATCTCATTTGCTTCTCCTGTGTTTTGCTCCTTTGGAATGCATTTGGAGATTGTTTTATTGGATTCTAGTGTGAGTTGTTTTCACTCTCTCACCAACCAGGGCCAAGCTGTGTTGGGACTCTGGAAAGAGTCATGACTTCTCATTATTAGCTTTTTAGCCTTCTGTAAGTATCCTTTCTGTATTCTTTAGTATAGTTTTGTTTAGTATTCTTTAACATAATATAGTATCATGAAATAATAAATTAGCCTTCTGAGAACATGGAGTCAGATTCATCATTCCTGCCTTCATCAAGGCACCCTACTAACACAATATTCACATCCTGACAGTGAGCTGAAGATGGGGCAGAGCTGGTAAAGGAACAAAGAAGTGATCCCACTGATAACATCTAAATCTGCTCACTGACACAGCTGGCCTGGGGACTCCTGACTGACAGAAGGTTTCTTTGGACTGCAGAAACCCAGACCCACTTTTTAATCTTCTAATAAACCCCTTCCTGGGAGGATCTTATAATAAACCCTTCCTGGGGTGTGTGTGGAATTCCTCCCTGGAGTGAGGATATCCCTCAAGGTTACTCCTGCAGGCTGAGCCAAAAAGATGTGGTCACAGTCACACTCCTAGGTCTGGGTGAGTGACATCAATCTCTACCTAATTGTTTTTGTTGGCTTCAATATAATTTTGTCAATATTGTCTTAACAATAGTGCACTATGCTGATAGTTATAGTTCCTGTTACTGTGCAGTGAATTATTCTAACATCTTTTATTCTAATCATTATCACAGCATATAATACTTATATTTTTTCCTTTAAAAAGCAAATTTTTTCAATTTGCTGTAATAGAAGCATGGAGTACCTGGCTAATGACTGCAATTCTAAATGACTGTACACATGTAGCATTATCATGAACAAGCATATATTGATTCTCAGAGAATAGAAACACTTCAATAAAGTATTTTTCAGCATCAGTAATAAGGCATTTCCAATAAAAATTCATTATTTTAAGGATAATTTACTAAATTTATACTTGCTTATTTGAAGCTTGTTTGGCAATTTGCTTCCCAAGCTGCAATATTAGACAAAGTTAATTTTTATTACAGTAATGTCAAGCAGTATCAGAAAACTTAGATCAGATGGGGTTTTGGCAGTCAAAACCCTCCTTTGAGAAATGATAAAGAACAAACATATTTTGGCAGATGGGACTACAACATCTCCCACGGGCAGAATTTGGGCACTTTTTGTGAGGTTAAACATTCAGTGTTTCAAACAAGAGTAAATTATTTTCCTGTGTGTTCCTTTTGCCTGCCACCCACCCACATCCCTCACTATAAACAGCAGAAGCATGCAGGGGTGGTGGTGCAGAGATAGCCACATGCAATTTCTACACACATTTCCAGCAAAAGGATCCAGGAAATCTTCCAGAAAACCTTTCCTGGAAGACTTTGGTGGACAGAGAGATAACAGGGGACACTGTGGCACAGGTGGGGTCCTGGGGCAGAGAGGTGGGTGTGGGGCACTGCAAGGAGGGATGTTGTGCAAGCTCAGAGAGACAAGAGAATGCTCCAGACCCCAGTGTATTGTCCAGAAAGAAATCCTAGAAATGTTTTTAAATGCCATTACAGCCACAGAATCATACAATGATCAGGGTTGGAAGATCATGCAGTCCAACCATCAGCCCAGCACTGCCAGTGGGCCCCTAAACCACATCACCCAGTGACAGATGGAGACACCTCTGGAACACCTCCAGGAGTGGTGACTCCACCACTTCCCTGGGCAGGCCCTTGCAATGCCTGACAACTCAAACAGAGAAAATTGGGTTTTTTAATATCTAATCTGAATCACCCCTGTCTCAGCTTGAGGCCATTTCCTCTGCTCCTCTCACTGGAGGCACAGCAGAAGAGACAGCCCCACCTCACTGCACCCTCCTGTCAGCGAGTTTGGAGGTGCCCCCTGAGCCTCCTCTCCTCCAGACCACACAGCTCCCTCAGCCATCCACCAGACACGTTTCCACACCCTCCATGAGCTTAGTTGCCCTTCTACTGGACATGCTCCAGAACCCCAATGTCCTTTTTAAAGTGAGGGGCCCAGAACTGGATGCAGCATCCCAGGTGTGGCCTCAGCAGTGCCCAGTACAGGGGGACAGTCACTGCCCTGCTCCTGCTGGCCACACTATTCCTGATAGTCAAGATGCTCTTGGCCTTCTTGGACCCCTGGGCACACTTGACTCATGTCCAGCTGCTGTTGACCATCAGGGCCCATAGATTTGTGAGTGGTTGGCAGAGCAGGTCACCCACCATCTGCTGGATTTTGGGACACACTCAGCTCCCCATCACTTACCTCCAGCTCTAGGGGCTGGGGATCCTGAGTGTGGATGGTGAGAGAGAAACAGATAGTTTCCCAGATGGGAAAAGCTGTGAGAGGCTTAGAGAAAAGAATTATAAACAATTATTGTCTTAAGTTGCTGCACCTGGTGTTTGTAAGCATGTGGAATGTGTTATGGAGATATGGTCACCAAAGGGTGGTTCCTTAATTAGCCAATCATGTGAAATGTATTGATTAATTGACCAATCAGGTCCACCTGTGTCAAACAAGGATCTAAAAGAAGACTCTCAATAAACACCACAATGGTATTTATACCTTCTGATAGGTCTCTGTGTCATCCCTGACTCAACAGTAACACCTGAGGACAACTGGTCCTGATACTGGAGACTGAGGTAAATAAGGCATTAAATCCCTCTGCCTTTTGCTCATCTCCTGTCACTGCACTCCCCTCTGCATTCATCAAATGAGCAAGACTCTCCCTGAACCTGCTTTTGCTGTCAAGGCATTTATTGAAACCTTTTTTGTTGTTTTTAACTGCAGGCCAAATCAAGTTCTAGTTGGGTTTTGACCCTTGTAATCTTCTCCCTACATGACCTTCCAACATCCTTATGGTCCTCCCAGGCTGCCTGACCCTCATTCCAGGGTCAATAGATTCTCTTTTTTCCATAAGTTCCAGATCAAATTTAACCAGGCTGGTCTTTTCCATGATAATTTGTCTTTCTACACACGGGGACAGCCTGCTCTGAATATTTAACAATTCCTTTCTAAGCACATCCAGCCTTCCTGGACTCCTTTGCCTTTCAGGACTAACTCCAAAGGAATCCTGTCCATCTCTCTGTGCCCCCACTAACCTGCTAAAGGCATCTAGTGTCTTTTTATTTTGTTTTTCAAAATCCCTTAGTGCAAATAAATAACTTCCTACGAAAACCTGCAGTAACCCTTACATCCTCACACCTAAAAGAACTTCCAAATTTTAATTTCACAGAGTTCTTTACTTCTGGCTGAAAATCCACAAAATCCCACAAGAGAAGGAACTTGCACAGATTGCTTCCAGAGGTAAACAGCACATGCTTGTATCACACCGAAATACTAAAAACTGACACTTCCAGATGGGAAGTTCATTTCTTTCAATGAGAAGCATGTTCCAGAATTCAGGACAGCTTCTTCCTTTTTGTTGGAACTCTGTCCTTAACTGTGCTATCAACCTCAAGGAAATTCAAGTTACAGCTCTTCTGTTCATGTGGGAATATGAACTTCCAAATTCCAACTTTCCTCCCCAAAACAAACCCTCCCTCACTAGAGGTAAGATATTTTACTAGGAATGGCAGAAAGCCTCCAAGTCCACTGCCCTTGCTGATGAACCATGCTAAAGAACAAACTGTGTCCAGGGAATAAAAGAGCATTCCAGAAGTCTGTCACTTACAGATGGTCCCAGGGATTGCTGTTGTCTCAGTGTGTTATGATTTATTGTTTAATCACTTAGCACTGGCAGCTCCTGCAGGGCAGTAATGTTAAAGGGCACAGGTTAACTTGTACAGTGCTGCCGAACACTTTTTACACTGCTAAAACTTTTGTTAAATCTGTAAATCCTTTCCAGCTTGTAAACGTCAGGAATTTAGGACTCCTGTACTACAGCCTGGGAAAAGTATCAGCTGCATCTCCATGTGGCAGAATTAAAACCTCGTAATTCACTAGGTGACAGATAAAATACATCAACTATTAATTTTATTATATACAAGAGCTCAAAGTGATGTTATATTTTTTCTTGAAACCTGAACAGAAGCAATTTTGAGAAGAGAAAGCCTGTACTGCAGAACTTTCAGTAATCAGAGTGGAACTTCTCTGGAGTTTTTTGGTGTTTCACTGAGCTGGATGCAGTGAACAGAGCAGAAACATGTGAGCAACCTTGAAAATTGTCTGTGAATCTCCTCCTGGAGATTAAGGTCACACATAAAAATTAAGGACAACTGCATTAGCAGCTGCAAATAATAAGCCAGAGTGAATTTTAAAAGCCTTTCATTTTGAGTGTAACAGCAGCCACAGGGTAGAGTTATGGCTGAGAGCACAGGAGCTGCCATTTCACACACACCCGTCTTTACCCTGCACTCACAGGATGGGAAAAAAGTTCTGATGAAAGCAAAAACTTCTCAACCAGTAGGGGAAGGTGGAAGAAACCCTTTGCCATTGCTCAAGCCCTGCTAGGGAGAAGTGTGTTAAATTTACATTGATCAAAAGATGGGCGGATGACACAGAGCTTTTTTCTTTATAAACAAGCAAGTTGACACTCCTTGGTCACCTTCAAACCTTAAAATATCCTTCTGCCTCACAGTTTAAATACAGCTTCTCAACTGTTGCCATGACAGAACACTTACACTTGATCATCATGTGTTTGTCTTGATCTAGTTTTGATCTCAGCCAAATGCTGTGACTCACAGGAAACCAGGGCAAAGCTCCCAGGAAGAGCCCAGGCATAGAGCTCCAGCCATGGCACAAAGCCAGGAAAAGGGATGGGCATTCAGCACCTGTCCAAGGCACAGCTAAACCCTCAAGGAGCCCTAGCAAAGGTATTTACACTTCTCAACCTTCCCAAAGCAAAACAACAGAGCGGAAGCCTTGGCACTCACAATGGATTCAATGCAGACAAGTTTTGCTGGTGAGTTCCACACTCCCTCCCTCTGTGTTAACATCAAGGAATGTGTTTCCAGCAAAAGAAACCTAGAAACTTTTCTTGATTACATAAGCAAAACTGTTACCCAAGTCTAAATACCATTACCTAAAATGAACAGTGCCAATAACCAAGTCTCTGGTTAGCTAATGAAGGCCCTGTGAATACTGAATTTATGCACTGATCAAGTGTCATTGCTTTATATTGCTGCATTATTCCAGCTTTACAGGAGGATATTCCTACTTTACTGGCTGTCTCACAACACATGTGACAAATTAGTTTATCAGTGACATGCAACAGAAAACCCAGTTATCACCAGACTGTGCCCAAAAAGGTGTGACAACAGAGAAATAAATCTGTATGAATCCTGTTGCTCAGAATGTATTGCATGGGCAGATCCCTAAATGGTGTAAGCGAAACCAAACCCACTCTGCTTCATTAAATTTAAGGCAGAAATGCATTTGGGATTGAGGAGGGTGTGGAAATGTAGGGCTTCCTGTAGCTGAGCAGCTCCTGCTGTGCTCCCTCCTGCAGGGCTGACAGTCTTGAAGCAGGGTGTTAAGTGAGTCCAGGAAACCCTTCCCAATCTTGCTGCTGCTTCTGTTATTTTATCCAGGTAGAATTTGTCTTCACTGCCCATTTAGGAGCAGATCCTGGTAGTGTGATGCAGTTTGGGCATTACAAGTCCTTTCCCTACTGAAAACACCCCAGGTGGGGATCCTGAAAATCCCAACAGAGCTTTGGGTGTGCCAAGCTCTGGCATGAAACATCATTCCTTCATCTCAGCATCCTATATATCCTCACTTCTCACACCACTCCAGTGCATTTTGTGTCTCTACTGTTTCATTTTATTTCCTCACCCACCACTGGATGACCTCTGTAAATGTGGTTTTGGGGTTTTTTAATTATTCAATCAGTACAAAGGAAATGCATTCAAGGGATGGAAACTCTTCTCTTGTTTTGTTCTCTGGGTGAAAAAGAGAACTGAAACCTGAGAATTTGAGGTCATAGTAAAAAAAAAAACCAAAAAAAATCCTGTAAGTTTTTGCTAGAGGTTAACTCTGCTTTTGCAAGCACAAATTCTGTGTTGAAAGGTGTTTTTTAGAAGGTGTTAAAAATGGTACTTCTGCATTTTTTAGCTTTTTTTTACACTACATTTTACTACAGAGCATAGTGCATATGAGTGTTATCAATAACATAAGGAAGAGTTGGGAATTTTGAAGGTAAATGTAACAAATTAGTGTTTGAGAATATGAGAGGGAGTGATTAAACACTGAAGAAGTGAACTTCTGAATGAAAAATGGGACAGCCATTCCTCTGCTTTCCAGTCTGCTTGGGTTTTGGTTTTTTTCTCTCAGTTTGTAGCCTTTTCTCCATTCCACCTACAGCATCCCAGTTTTTCTCCCTTCACTAAACTATTTCAGCTTAGCAACCTCTGCCTTCCTGTCCCAGAGCACATTTTCACATTGATGCCTGACAAATGACAGTGTGGCATTGTTTCTGCTCCTTCCAAAATATCACTTTTCTCTTTTCATTTTCCCTTTTAAGAGGGATTCCAGGTGTGCTCAGGGAGCACTGAGGACTGCTTACATTTACTCAGCAGAAGCACTATAAGCACATCAGCCTGTGCTGTGTATGAAAGGTGTGGTGGAGCAGGGGCAGGTACAAATATATCTGGCTCAGCTGGTCCCCAGTGCAGGGAACACCTCACCAAACTTGGTGTGGCACCACAGTGACCACTGGGATTGCTGGAGGGTCACTAAAGATCCTCTGTGAGGCTACAACACAAAACAGGGCACCAAGCAAAAGGATCTAAGGGAAACTGCCCCCTGAATGAGGTGGAATCACAGAAACCCAGGATCCCTGAGGCTGGAAAATCCCTGCCAGCCCATGGAGTCCCAGCTGTGCCCAGTGCCCACCTTGTCCCCAGCCCAGAGCACTGAGTGCCACCTCCAGCCCTTCCTGGGACACCTGCAGGGCTGGGCACTGCAAAGCTGCCTGGGCAGCCCCTGCCAAGGCCTGAGCACCCTTTGCATGCAGAAATTCCTGCTGCTGGCCCAGCTGAGCCTCCCCTGGCCCAGCTTGAGGCCCTTTCCCCTTGTCCTGTCCCTGTTCCCTGGCAGCACAGCCCGACCCCCCTGGCTGTCCCCTCCTGGCAAGGGAGTTGTGCAGAGCCACAAGGTCCCCCTGAGCCTCCTTTGCTCCAGGCTGAGCCCCTTGCCAGCTCCCTCAGCCCCTCCTGGGGCTCCAGCCCCTTCCCCAGCTCCGTTCCCTGCCCTGGACACGCTCCAGCCCCTCCAGGGCTCTCTGGCCAGGAGGGCCAGAACTGGACACAGCCCCGGGGGTCCCTCAGCAGGGCCAGCCCAGGGGACAGGCCCTGCCCCATGGCTGGCACACCCAGGGCCCATTGGCCTCGTGCCCCCTGGGCACTCCTGGGCTCCTGCCCAGCCCTGGCACAGCCCCAGGGCCTTTCCCCAGGGGCCCTTTCCAGCCCCTCTGCCCAGCCTGGAGCTGCAGGGCCTGGGCTGAGCCAGGGCAGGACCCAGCACTTGGCCTTGCTGAACCTCAGCCCATGGATCCAGCCTGTCCTGGTCCCTCTGCAGAGCTCCCTGCCCTCAGCACAGCCACACTCCCACCTGGCTTGGGGTTCTGCACAAACTGACTGAGGGTGCCCTCAATGCCTTCATGTTCTAGAGAGTCTGTCCTGAGAGAAGCAGCTGAGGGAGCTGGCAAGGGGCTCAGCCTGGAGCAAAGGAGGCTCAGGGGGACCTTGTGGCTCTGCACAACTCCCTGCCAGGAGGGGACAGCCAGGGGGGGTCGGGCTGTGCTGCCAGGGAACAGGGACAGGACAAGGGGAAAGGGCCTCAGGCTGGGCCAGGGGAGGCTCAGCTTGGACAGCAGCAGGAATTTCTGCATGGAAAGGGTGCTCAGGCCTTGGCAGGGGCTGCCCAGGCAGCTTTGCAGTGCCCAGCCCTGCAGGTGTCCCAGGAAGGGCCAGAGGTGGCACTCAATGCCAAAAAAACCCCTTCAAAACAGTGATCTCAGAGTGGGACGCTACAGAATTCCTCATGCTAATGGTTCAGAAAGATAAAAACAAACAAACTAACAAAACAAAAAAAAGAAAACACCAGAGGAAAAAATAAAAAAAAACCAAAAAAAACCAGAAAGCCCTCTTGTGTTTTTCTATGGGAAGGGAGTCAGAGGAGAGATTTAAACCAGGTGAGATGGTAAAGCCAATGAGTGGAGATTAATTAAACAGCAGTAAATGATACAGTCTCCCAAGCATCCTAGAAAGGACTGGTTGGATGAAGGGAAAATCCAATTCCATGACATGTCTGAGCCACATCAATCCCCCAGCACCTTTGTTTTCCTTGCCCACTCTTCCTCCCAGCAGAGTTTACCTACCTGGCTCAAAATTCAAGACTTGACATCTCAACAGTTACAGAATCTCATTCAGAGCTCCCATTAATAGCCACAAAAGAATGCTACAGAAGGTGCTGTAAAAACAAATAAAAATAATCAGACTGGGGGCTTTTGAAATCAAAATCCAGTTCTGACAAGTCTGTAAACAAATTAAAGGAGGAGAGAGATGTATGTAGCAAGGAGACAATAAGCATGAATATTTTTTGTGCTCCCCATGTTCAAACTGGCCCCAGCTTATCCAATGTCAAGGCTGGATCACAATGGAATGTGGACATCAGAGACAGGTTTTAAAGGGGGACTATGAACTAGAGAGGGAATGACCTGGAACAAGGATGTTGTAGCACAGAAATTCATGCTCCCAAAGCAGCTATTTATAAATAAGACATGGAAGTGATGGTGTGAAATGTGTGGGGTGGGATCAGATGATTAAGGCAAACAGTATGGGCACAGTAAAACTCACAACAGTGATCTCAGGGTGGGACACTACAGAATTCCTCATGCCAGCGGCTCAGAAAGATAAAACAAACAAATCAAAAGGCAAAACCAAAACAACAAAAAACCCCCCAAAACACCAAAAACCCCCAAAAACCTCCCTTGTGTTTTTCTATGGGAAGGGAGAGAGGAGAGATTTAAACCAGGTGAGGTGGTGAAGCCAATGACAGGTGGTGCTGATAAGTCTCATTGGGAGATAACTGATGATCTATTATCTACAATTTACGTTTCTGAGGTAATTTCTTTCTAAGAGAACAAAATGTTCCAGAAGCAGAATAAATATTGTGAGCCACTCATTAGTGACACAAATTCAAAGAGATGTCTTATCTCTAATTAACACATATCCTCTAAAATTATTCACATGTGCTCCTTCCTGGGATTGGTTTCAAAGAACAGGTGAATGATGTCTCAGATTAAACAGTTTCACATAAAATCCTCTTCGTTTCTGTACTCTCAGGCACACTCACCAGCTCCTCTTAGTTATGCTCCTCTTTATACTGGCAAATCAATCAAAATCAATTAAATGCTTATAAAATCTTAACCTTGACACAAACATATTGAAGAACTTGACTAAAAATCCAATTTGCATAATTTTCGTCATAGAAATAAGTTAATAATAGCACAGAACAGAGAACTTTCCAATGAAGAGAGAAAAAATTGCTGCTACAGTTACTTCAGAATTTTCATTGTTACAGTATTTAAAACAATTTAAAGCTTTGTTATAAGGGTAATGCCCAAGTTGGACAGGTATCAGTAAGTACCTAAAAGGTAATTTAATGGCAATATTTTAGGACAGGTCTCATTATTATACTGTGAAAAGGAGGTCAGGGTTCTTCACCAAGATCATAAATCAAGATAGCCAATTAAGAGATGCAAACTGAATATCTGATGTAACTTAAATTTGGTGACCTTAAAACACTAAACACTGTTAACTGAAAAGATGCTGCAGGGATAAGAGGCTTTGTTATGAGCCTCAGACTGACACTTTTATTTCAGCTATCTTTGCAGACATTCCTAACTCTGCTTTCCCTATGAGACAACAGCATTTTCTTATGTGGGCAGAAGTAAAAACCCATTCAAATTGTCCATTTCCCCAGTTCAGGTTATTTCTCTTTTGCTGACTGGCTGGCTGAAAACAATCTCTTTTTATGTTTACCAAAGTCAGCCTTTTCCCCCTCTTCTTGGGATTTTCCCAGAAGCTGGAAAAAAGGAAAACACTGTCCATATCTCTAAAAAGGGTGGAAAGGCAAGCACTGCCCTGTCAGCCTCCTATTGTATTTGCAGGGATGCCCCAACAAAGGCAGGAATGATGCATCTGACTCCATGTTCTCCGAAGGCTAATTTATTACTTTATGATACTATATTATATTAAAGAATACTATACTATACTAAAGAATATAGAAAGGATACTTACAGAAGGATAAAAAGATAATAATGAAAACTTGTGACTCTCTCCAGAGTCCTGACACAACTTAGCCCCAATTAGCCAGAGTCAAAACAATTCACAGCAGAATCCACTAAACAATCACCTGTGGGTAAACAATCTCCAAACACATTCCACATGTGAGCACAACACAGGAGAAGCAAATGAGATAAGAATTGTTTTCCTTTTTCTCTGAGGCTTCTCAGCTTCCCAGGAGAAAAATCCTGGGCAAAGGGATTTTATCAGAGAATGTGAATGCCACAGCCTCCCCTATGTGCTGGAAAGATCCAGGCACAGCCCCTGCTGGAAGCTCTGCTGAGACTCACAGAGCTCAGGGAGGAGATTTGGGACAGCCAGCATGGCCTCACCAAGGGAAAACCCTCCTGACTGACCCCATGGCCTTCTCGGGGAGACTCCATCAGTGCACAAGGGAAGGGCCATGGATCTGGTTTAGCTGGGATTCTGTGAAGCCTCTGACAGATTGCCACAACATCCTCCTCCCTGGGCTAGAGACAGCTGGATATGATGGACTCTTGGATGGATAAGTTCTTGGACAGTCCCAGGTCGTGGTCAATGGTTCAGAGTCCTGATGGATATCAGTGGCCAGAGGAGGCCCCCAGGGGTCTGTGGTGGGACCAGTGGTGTTTAATAACTTCATTTTTGGAGTGATTTAATTGTGGCCTTCCAGTGCCACAAGGAGATACAGGAAAGATTAAGAGAGCCTTGGGACAAGGGATGGAGGGACAGGATACAGGGAATGGATTCTCAGTGCCAGAGGGCAGGGCTGGATGGGATATTGGGAATTAGGAATTGTTCCCTGGCAGGGTGGGCAGGCCCTGGCACAGGGTGCCCAGAGCAGCTGGGGCTGCCCCTGGATCCCTGGCAGTGCCCAAGGCCAGGCTGGACATTGGGGCTTGGAGCAGCCTGGGACAGTGGCAGGTGTTGGGGGTTGGAGTGGAATGAGCTTTAAGATCCCATCCAAACCAAACTCTCCTGGGATTCTGCTGATTCTCAAGGCATGAGCAGAGGACACCAGGACCCCCTGCACTCTGCAAAGTCCTGCTGCACAGCAAGCCTCAGAGCCTGTCATATTTGCTCAGTGTAGAATGCCTAAATCCAGGGATTTGTGACCTAACCTGGCTGTGTTTTAAGAGTTCAGGTATAGGAGGAGGGGCAGAATCTTTGCTCCCACAGAAAAGCAGCACTAAGGTGTTTCCTGCTTTACTTCATTCAGTTGGAACAGGTTAATCCAATGCTTTTTAATAAAAAGTGCCTTTCTTGGGTTTCTTCATGCTGTTCGAGTTGTCAACTTGATTCCTTCCTATATATAAATAATGTTTCCTATTTATCCTAAACAACAGCTCATTCTGCTCCCCAGCTTTGCAAGCTGTCACTAACACAAAGCCCAGCCTCAGAGAGGTTTAAAATAAGGATCTGAGAGAGCTGCAGAGGAGCCGTGATGCACCCCCCAAGGCTCTGCAGAACCCTCCAGTGAAAATTAACACTTCACTGGCAGGGAAACCTTGGTGGAAAACCCTGCCACGTGTGCTCCTGCCTCACCACAGAGCAAAACCTTGGGGAATTCCATCCCACTTGGTGGAATTGAACTGAGAAATGCCAATGAATGGAAAAGGGTCACGTGGCTGAACAAGATTCCACCTGGTGGAAGGTTTTAATTAAACTTGCACTGACAAAGTCAGACCTGGTAAAACAGTTCGGGTTTTTAAAATAAAATACAGGATCGACCACAGCAGTGACTGTTACAGACTTAAGGAGATAAGGATGACTCGGATGAGCTGGAACATGAGGAATTATTCTATGGAGGAATTATTCTAATGAGGCTCAACATCTCACTGAGGAGTTTTTCCCATTTGGGGAATCCATGTTCCCAAGGCTACCTGGACACAATAAACACCTGATGCACACAAGCAGAGCACCTGCATAAGCTTTGTGGACATCACAAAGCCCAGGCCCAAAAAACAAAGATACAGCCTAGAACAAGCCTCTCAGACCCCAAAAAAGCAGTTTTAGGTGGATCAAAAGTATCTGGGAATATTTTATATTTCAAAAAATAAAAACAAACAAACAAAAAACCCAAACAAACAACCACGTGGCAGCAGCTCTCTGGCCACAGAGAGCAACACATAATTTTCCCAGGCCTTTCTGGGGAAGGCTGTGAGAAGATCAGCGAAAATAATGAGGAACAATTCTTATCTTCACTTGCTGCTTCACAACCTGTTATTGTGAACATTGGTTTCTTAATCAGCCAATAGTGAGGGTGTTTGGATTGGAGGACCAATTAAGTCCAGGTGCATTGTAACTGTGTATAAAAGCAATGAGTTTCTTAATAATAACATATAGTATAATATATAATAAAGGGATTGATCAACCTTCTGTAAATTATGGAGTCAATGCTAATTATTACCCGGCCAAGGGCCTGTTACCACAACACAACCAAACTCAAAAAAAATCTCAAATAAGCAAAATATTTTGGCTTTCAAATTCCAAGCATGTCCCAAAAAATAGTTGCAGTTAGAAACTCTGAAATGGAAGTTTATTTCATTTTTGAAAGCTAGGTATATCAAAAGCAACCCCACAAAAATAATTCTTCATGTTTTTCTGTAGGAGAAGAGGAGGAGAAGAGAAACAAAGGCTGGATAGTTGTTAGGAATATAAAATTCAGAGTTTATTTTTCTGGTGCAGTCAGCAATTTGAATAAAAATAGCCGACAAAAACCCCAAATCAATTATCTCAATTTACAGTTTGATTTTTGATCACAGGCTCTGAGAATAGAATTCAGATATTAAGTAGCAAAATAAAAGTTGCTAACTACCACTACACAGGACCTTGTCATATAAGACAGGCACAAAGTTATTCAAATGTGAAAACAGCTACAGGAAGAGGCCAAGAGTTTATTCCCCTTCCCCACTTGCAATCCTTGTCACGTGGAGGGGTTGTTTTCATCCCATATTTCAGTTTTTGCTGCAGTGGAAGATATCTGAATGTTAATCCCCACTTTGTGCCTGAACCACAGGGCTCTGTAGGGTTGTTGTGACCTTTTCAAAATTCTGCATTCACCCTTTCAGCTCCCCCATTAGAACCCACCAGCCACAGGTGAGGCAAGGGAATGGACAGCAAGGACTGGAAATGCACTCCAGGAAAACCTACTGAAGAAAGAATATCCAATCCATTCCTCTGATAAAGATGAAGAAAGACTGGAAAATGTCACTAAACTAATTCATTCTCCTGAGAAAGACAATGAGGAAAAAAACCATGTCTAGTTAGATTCTTCTGCTTGTAACTCCCAAAGACCTGGATTGGATGCTCCAATGAAACCAGCAGAATTTACAGCCTTTGGAAAAGTCTGCTTGTAAATCAGCCAGGCTTAGGATGAATTTCAAGGATTTTTAGTTACTGCTAAAGAAAAACAAAGAATCCCCAACAAATGCACTTCTCCCTCCACCATACCCCTTCCTCAGTGACACGGAGCAAAATATTCCTTAGGACAAAGAGTTTGGGGAATAATGACCTAATCAAGGCCCTGCTCCCTGGGGCACCCTTTTCCCTCTGTTTTATGGATATCTCTGAATTTTAGGTTCTCCTCTTTGCCTTGGCACAGTTTCAGCTGCAGGGGGTCCCATTCCAACCACTCATCATGAGCAGAGCCAAGGCAGAGTTGCCCCATGATGAAATGGGAATTAATCTGTCCAAAAGGTGTAAGAACTTTGCATTTCCAAATCACTTCTTTACACTGCTTTTTCTCTTTCCTGGGATTAAAGAGGGATGGGTGCTGTAGGGGTGATCAATTCCTGTAAGGAGGTAACATGTAGTCCTGGCATGAGATCCCATTTTCATTTTTAAAAACCTGGCAAAACCCCTTTAAAAATCATGATGGAAATATTTTTTCATTAATGAAAATGAGCCCAAGCACCAAAGTGCCAACAAGGTACAGATTTCCTTAGAGCAGCTCCCAAATTAATGAAGAAAATATCCATTTTCACTCATCTAAACATTACAATTTTTAATTTGCTGTGCCTATGACAACTGCTCGCAGTTAGAAGGTCAAGAATCTCAGTGCCATTATTCAGTCTAAGCCTGAAAACAAGGAGAGGTGAGCTTATTTCATTCTTTTTGCACACCCTTCAGTGCTTGATAAATTAGTAT
This sequence comes from Camarhynchus parvulus, assembly GCF_901933205.1. Classification (NCBI taxonomy): domain Eukaryota; kingdom Metazoa; phylum Chordata; class Aves; order Passeriformes; family Thraupidae; genus Camarhynchus; species Camarhynchus parvulus. The sequence goes on from NC_044576.1 coordinate 5,002,368, forward strand.
TGTCCTTCTGAGCAGTAATTTCTGTGCAGATACAAAGCAGCCAGATCCCAGGCTGAGGCATTTCAGACCTGCACAAGTTGACGTTGTGTGGTTATTACAGCTTTAAAACCAGGTGACCCAGAGCTGTCATTGACTGAAGGTGTTCCTCTCAGAGGTGACACATGGCCTGTCTCCCCAGAGCAGGGCTTTGGGCCAGCAAGTGACAGCACTCAGGGAGCAAAACATCCTGCCCAGGTGTGTGGGAGGACAGGTGAAGTCTGTATTAGAGGAGCTGAACGAGTCAGCCAAATATGTGCCAGAATCAGCAGGACAGATCATGAATCTTTAGGCTTTGCATTTGCTGAAGGCACACTTTGGAATCTGACTCACCAGTTCCTGCCTGTGCTAAGCCCTGAGTGGGAAGCCATGGTTTCCTCAGAACACTCAGCAGCAGGCAGTGTTTATCCCCTTGTTCATCCCATCTCCACAAAACACATCCATGCTCACTGCCCACATGCCCCCTGCTCTCCCCACTGCTCTGTGCCACAGCGTAAGGAGCTGAGGGAATACCTGGGGGGAGTATTCTCCACTCTGCTAATTCTATGTTAATTCTATTCTCTCTCAATCCACAGTGCCCTACATCCTTCTCCTCTCTCAGGGACAAGGCAAGAATCTGACATCAAGAGGCTCCTTCCGCTCAAGCCTGCTCAGAAAATGACTGGCCCCTCACTAACACCTTCTGGACATGCCCACTCTGCTTCTTCCCTTATACATCCAGGCCTGGCATGGGGAAAAGCAGCAGTTCTGATCATTCATGCACCTTCTGAAATCATTAATGCTGTGCTTTAGACTGGTCTAACTCAGCACAAGGGCCAAAGGATCCAGCCCAGCCCAGTGGATCCCACCCACAATTCTGTTATACAGCTTCATGAGTGAGTATTTTTAATTCTTTAAACCCAGGCTTTGGTGTATAGCTGAGGTAGCATGTCCAGCTAGATCATCTCCATCCTAAATTGACCAGCAGTCCCAAAAATACACCTCCTTTTACTTGAGACCTGTTCTCAGCTCTCAGTTTAGACATTTCTAGTGAATTCTCACCCTCCCCTTCAAAATCTCATCCAGAGGCATTTTCCCTTTTTGTTAACAGTGTTACTGTCTATTCACATCTTGTTTGCAGCCAATTTTCTGTTACAGGAGGTTTTAAAAAGCCTCCATTGCAGCCCTTATATTATCCAACCTTCCTGTAGTGTCCATCTCACTTTTCTTTCAAGCTGTTACCCTCCATAGCTCAACAAACGAGACTTTGAGTTTCAAAAATCTCGGGTGCTTCCGTCTCTGTCCACCCAGCCATTTCCATTTGCAATAGCAGAAGCTGAGTGTCCTAAGGAAAGGCCATCCTAATTACAGCAAATCAGAGTGGAAAGGGGGAAAAAGCAAGCACACAGCCCTCACCACAGGATCCTCATTGCTCTTCCTGTTTTCTGAGAGTTCCAGTTGCTTTCCCCTCTCTCCTCGTTTTTCCATGCCTTTTCCAGCCCTTTCACTTCAAAATACGAAGCTGAGCCCCTGTCTGTGGGTGAAGTTCTTTACAGCTGAGCCTGTGGCTTTTCCCTGCAGAGGCAGTAATTTTAATTATCTGCTTTTTCTCACTGATTTGCAGAGCCTGTGACCATCACTGGGTCATTAACACACACAGGTAAATGTCCACAAATATTCTCTACTGCACAGCACACATTTTCCCTGCGAGTATTTTGATTTTTTGGGAAAATGTTTCTGTGTTCTCCTGCATGAGCCTGATGCAGCTCTGGCTGTGCTGCTTTTCAGTCAGTCAATACTGGAATCAATACAAATATGACGCTGTGGCAGGAAGAGCCAAGTGGCACATGGAAATGGAGTGAAGATCAGATTGGTGTCCTTCCTGAATGCAGGGGTTTGTAAAGCCTGTGAGGGATGGAACAGCACAGACTCACGGGGGGAAAGTGCTCTGCTGCCTCTCACGCCGCATGGCAGCTCACACAAACTCTGTGCCTGGGAAATAAAAGAAATTACATTCTTTCTAAAAGTCATTTAGAAACTGTTAACACAGAACCAATCTGATTAGAAACACCATCCTGCTGGAATAGATGCACTTGCCATGTGCCAAAATCCCTGCAGTAAAACCAGAGCCCTCTTCCAGCCTCAGGTAAGGGAGGAGTAACAACACACAGGAGCTGCCTTCAGAGACGTCATTCCCTCAACTTTCACCCAAGACCAAAAATTCCAGTGATACTAAATTTTTTTCCACATTGGCTGTTTTTTTCTTTTCCAACCCATTTGGAAAAGAAATCCAATAGCAGACACAGAGATCCCACCTGAAGAAGAGGTCTGGTGAGCATTAAAGAGGAATGATTTTAAAAATATGAAAACAGTTTAAATAATTATCTTTTTTTTCCCCTTCTCAAATATAGAACAATTTATTAATGCAACCTTATGTGCATTTAAGGATGTGAATGGTTGGAAAAAATTTCCAAATTTAATTCCATTAATTAAATTCTAATTCCAAACCAAGATCTCCAGCAGCTCACTTCCATATGCAAAGTAAAACAACCCAGGCCATTCCTGGCTGATGTTCATCACACCCATCCTTTGGCCCACTGGAGTTAGGGCAGAAAATACCAACTAAGAACTTTCCAGAAGACAGGTTCAGGAAGCTTTTTGTGCTCTACCACAAACTGCCACCATCCTATATAAACATAACAGTCAAGGAGTAAAGCCCAGCCAAACCATACTCCAAAGACACATTTTTTTTCAGCGTCATTTTCACTCCTTCAAGAAACATAATGGACTTTCCCAGACCAGTTTATTCTTTGGTATCAATTTTATACCATGCCAGGTATGACAGTTTGTTCAAAAAAGATAAATTGAGATGTCAACATATTTTCCATTTTTGAGAGTGTAAAATGTAAATATTTAATGAGCAGACTTAGAAACTCCTACATCAGTGCTTGATTTATTTGCTAATGTTGTCAATACATTTTCCTTATACTTTATATTCATTATTGAGCATCCTCCCCCACTCTTTTCTTTCCAAATCTCTTCAACCTGCTAATGCCAAGATTGAGACACCTCCTCAACTCTGAAGTCTCAGGCAATGGCCAAGAGCTTCATTTTTATCTTTCCAGCATAAAAATTGCCTGGGGATGTCCTGGAGTACCACAACTGCCATGTGCACAGATGCAATAAAGCAGAAATGACCAAATGTAACAAAGTAAAAGAGAAGGGAATCTTCTAATTCTAATTTTAGCATTAGCACAGAGAAGTTCCACCTTTTTCATGGTCAGACCACCAGCTCAGCACCAAATCTTCCAGGTTCATCACAGTTACATAAGAAAACTCACATCTTCAAAATTTAGGTTAGGGATATTTTAGGACTCTTGGAAACAGGGTGCATGTTTGATATTCTAATCAGTTGGTTAATGGAAGCTATCTGTTCAAAATTTATTTGCTTAACTACACAAAATATTTAAACAAAGTATTTAGTTGCTTGCAACACCTGCTAAAGAGATGACACAACCTCCTTTTGAACTGTAAAACACAAAAAGAGAGCTATTGAAGCCAGCTCTCCATCAATTACTAGCTCAAAATTACTTCAGAAAGAATTTCTTCTCATCTCCAGCAGTATCTTTTATATAATCTTCTTTGTACAAGTTTAAATATATTTTAAGTGGTGCATCAGCAACTCCTACTTCCAACAACTCAACTCACCAGGCAGAAAAATACCTTTGAGAGCTGAAAAGCTCCAGCATTTGCTAAGGTGGATGTGCATACACGTGAAGAACACTTCTGCAGGAGACATAAATATATATAATTATTTAATGAGTGATAGGACACACACCCACACGTATTCTAGAGGACAAAGCATTGGAAACTGGAGGCAGTGCACTGGAAAATGCTGCTGGCACCAAGGACATCTTTCCCCTGTCTATCAGCACTGAGGAGACTCTAGGCACTCAGACATTATCCTAAAAGCCATTTAAAAGTCTCTACACCCAGACCCAGTTTCAATTCAATCCTTAGAGTGAAATCCTGGCACTGAAAAGTCAGTGGAATTACTTCCCTTGGCTTCAGGAGTAGCAAAACCTCCCCCTACATCATTAATCCAGAGTATCATTCATTCATTATCATCCTGATTCAGAACAGCCTGTCAGGAAATGGGAACAAAGCCCATAAACACCTTCCATGTTATTTCCATGTTCTTCACTGCAGCCACACATGAATGATCCATGTGGTAGGAACACAGCATGCACAAAATGTGGGAGAAGAAAAGACAAAGAGAAAAGGGAGAAAGTGTAAAATATCAAAAGTGAAGTTTCTGTTTTGCAAGTGCTGAGAAAAGAAAACGGTTAGGGGTATTCAACAAGCAGTTATTTGGGAAGTTTTTGGATTGGCACGGAGACAGGAAATGAAAAACAGGCCCTCTCCAATTTTTAGACACACGGGGTTCATTTTTGTCTGAAGTGAGCCCTGAAGAATATAAAGAATGTTCACAGAGCACTGTAAAGGTCTGCAGTGCAACACAAAGCAGAGTGCCACCCCAACCAGACAAGGACACTCTTTCAGAGTGAGTCACTGGACTCATTAAAATACAAATTATCCCCATGGCCATCAGGCAGATGGTTTGGATGACCATCAGGCTGCTCTCATCAGGAGGAACCACAGAGACTCCACACAGCTGTTATCTCTGTGCTATCATCAGGGACTTGGGGCTGGAAAACCAAATGGACAGTGACAAAGTTCGAGGAGGGCACACACAGCAAATACCAGTGGCTAGGAGAGGGTGGCCTGCATGGCTTGGTGAGCTGAGGACAGGAAACAGCAGCAGAATGATGCAGGCAAATATTAAGTCAAACAAAAACCAAAAAAGTATGGCTGACATCCAGAAAGGAGGATTCTATCTTGAGAAGCTTTGATTACACCCTGAGAACAGAGTGTTGGAAGGGCACAGGATTTGTGTACTTATTTTTAGATAGGTAGTCCAAAAAAAAAAAACCTTGCTCAGCTGGACTCACAATACTAATTTAAACACAAATAATCTGCCTTTGGATTCTTCAGGTTTTTGTGTTTGTTTTATATATTTTTTTAATGTTAAGTTAATCTCAAAATGCAAATGACCTTTTAAACAAATCCCCACCCTAAGCCTGGTCCTGTCACCTCTTTTTCACCTACACTATTCACTAAACTTACCCTGTATTTGCAGAGTTTTAGTGCCCTAAACTCTCTCCATTCCATTAATAATGTCCTCAGATGGAGAACACTGTCTGCTATTCATTCCCTTAGCTCATCAGTAAGAAGGGGAGCATATGGGGACAAAATACAGGCCAAGGATGCAGAGAAGAGCCTCCAGAATTGACTCTTCATCCTGGAGGAGCAGCTGATGCACCCTCATGGAATGTCTCTGAAGAGCAGACAGCAGCATTAATGAACCAGAACTGCTGAGAAGGGCTCTCCTCCCTCTCCAGCACACATCTGCTGAAGAACACACAGCAATCTCTGCCCTTGTACTGGAATTCATCACAGAGGAGCTGAGGGTGGCTCGAGGTCTCCTTCTGCTTGTTCCTTTGGTTTGTTCTTGGCTGTGCTCTCCGATCTCTCCGTGTCCCATTTCCCAAAAGAACCATTCTTTTCCTCTCATCCCCCATTGCTTTCACACAGAACCTGCTCTGTTACTGGGTTATTGCACTTCCTCTTCCCCATGGAACTGTTCCTTGTTCTCCAATGCAGTTCTTCCCTTAGGATGCTCCACATTGCTCCTCCTTCCTTGCCAAATTCATTTCCTCCTCTCTTTCCTTCTGAAATCACTTCATTTGTCTCCTCCCCATTCATCTCCCCTTCCTTCCTAAGGGCTCCTGCACTTCACAGGAAGGATGGACCAAAGTGCCCAGACTGAACACCAGGATGTCCCTTCTGGCTCTCCTGCCAGGCTCCACCTTCACTGGTGCTCTCCAGAGAGTGAAAGTGCAAAACTGCCAAATCTTTTGAATCTGGATGCCTTCATAACCAAGAGGGTGTTTTGATACAGCTGAGATTCACATTTCAGGGATGCTGACAGCCCTTTCATTCCTCTAAGCCAGCACATCATTTCTGGATCATATACAAAGAGAAAAGAGGAAGAAAATGATAATTTTCATGAGTGAAACACAACTACTGGCACATGGAGTAATAAGTTTCTTTCTCATACATTTATGAACTGGCACTTGTTCATGGCAAGAGAAATACAATCTGTAGGCAAGAAGATGAGGCATTCAAAACATCAGTCCCAGCTTTGCCAGCAAAAGAGGAACAAAGGATAAAATCTCTGAGAGCAGAGAAGAAAGCTGCTTCCTTCCTCACAGCCACTTCACCTGGAACAGCAGACACAACAGGTTTGTACAAGAGCCTCCTCCTGCTCCCCTCAGCTCTTTCCTTGAGGATCGCTGTCCCTGGGCTGGAGGTTGCCAAGGATGAAGTAAAAAAACAAGGTGCATTTTGAGCAAGAAAGTCTGTCTGAGAGGGCCTGGTAGAGGAGAGGTGTCAGACTGAAGCAAAGCTTGGTAGAACCCAAATAATTTAATGAAGTCTGTTCACAGAATCACAGAGTTAGAAGGAAATTTTAAGGCTCATCACCCCCTGCCGTGGCAGGGACACCTTCCACTGTCCCAGGCTGCTCCAAGCCCCAAAGTCCAGCCTGGCCTTGGGCACTGCCAGGGATCCAGGGGCAGCCCCAGCTGCTCTGGGCACCGTGTGCCAGGGCCTGCCCACCCTCACAGGGAACAATATCCAAATCCAAACCCACTCTTTGTCAGTGGGAAGCCATTCTCCCTTGTCCTGCCACTCCAGGCCCTTGCCCAAAATCTCTCTCCGTGTTTCCTGTAGCAGGCACTGGAAGGTCACAGTGAGGTCACCCCAAAGCTTCTCCTGTCCAGGTGAGCAGCCCCAGCTGTGCCAGCCTTTCCTCCCAGCACAGCTGCTCCATCCCTCTGTCCATGCTGGTGCCTCCCCTGGGCTCTCTGCAGCAGCTCCAGGTCCCTCCTGTGCTGGGGCAGCTCTGCAGGTGGGGTCTCACCTGAGCACAGGGGCAGAATCCCCTCCCTCAAATTGCTGCCCACACTTAATTACAGAAAAATGAGAGAAAAAAAAAACCCCTAAATTTTGAAATCCAGGCTATGTGTAGCAACTTGGAAGCAGAATGTGGCATAGGAAAACCCTTTCTTTTTCTTACCCTCTCCAGCTCTGCTGCAGATAAAAACTTCAGAGGCATCATTTTGTCACACCAATGGCAACCAAAACACAGCTGTCACAAGCCTGAAGCACCACAATCTGGATCAAAATCAACAATTACACTTATTTCTGCTTGGTGATTCTGTTGGCCACTCTGTTTAAGCATCCAGAGACTTGAATGGAGCAGGAATGTGGCTACACAAACACCCAGAGAATGTCTAAGCCCAGGAAGTGAAATAAGCCCTTGGCTGGAAACAAGGACAAAATGAGTCTGGGGTGCCTTCAGTGGCTGCTTTTCACCACAGTGTTTTTGCACAGAGTTGGAAAAAAAACCAAAATCTGGCTTGTGAGGTGTTGCAATGTCCATACCAAGAAACTCTCTGCTCACACTGGGTAATTTTCAATACTGACTCCTTGGGCATGTTTGGAAACCTCAAGTTCAGCTGTGGTATTAACCCCCCTCCTACACAGAGAGACACAAACAAACAAACCAAAATAAACCAAACCCCCTCAGTTTAAAAGCAGCAAATCTGGAAAGGATACAAAATGATAAAATTGGAAAAATCAACTAAAGGCAGCCTCAACATCTCATGGGAAACTGTAGCTCAGCTTAATAGGCTTTATTAATGATTTTTTTGGAATTTAATATTAGGCCTTAAATTTTTAATTACAAGAAATATGGAGAAGTCAGATCTGAAGGTAATAAGAATTCACAGCCAGAAAGTATCCATTTTTCATTTCTTTGGGTAGTTTGTCTGAAAGCTCCTCAAACTGTCGTGATTTGCCCACTGCTGACACACAGCTCCAGGACAAACACTCTGGTTTGTCATCTGGAAATCCTGTCAATAGCACAAGAAGTCCAGTGAAAGCCAGTCAATACAAATCCTGCAAGAGTTTCAGGCATTTTCTGCACATCATAAACGTCTTTGAAATGCTGCCTTGAAGGTTTGGCTTATTGAACACCACTTTTTAAGTGTTCTGTTCTGGTTTTAGCTTATCAAATTAGGTGCATTTGCTGTTAAAAAAATAGCATCCGTAGCATTTTAGTGTTGGAGGATCTGTGGTATCACAGAACTGTAGGGTTGGGAGAGACTTTGCTACACCATCTAACTCATTTTCCCAGCCAGGATAAGCTATCCTGCATTTTTTGACTGATGTTCTGAAGAACAGCAGCAATTCTGGAGAATCTACCCCTAGAAAAAATGAAAAATAATGCAGTATTTAATTTTCCTTGCCACTAAAATGCTGCACTTGTCTCAGCATCTTTCTAGACTGAAAGGTTTGCTGCTTTGTGGGTTTTTTCCATCTGAAATAGAGAACCAGCTACCATGAAGTTTCTTTCACATGGCTTACCAAAACTCGTGACTTGTTATTTTCAGGGGCAAAGCATAATTCTTACTTTTTAACTGCATGGCAGAGTTGCAATTTTTGTCCTGTTCTTGCAGGAGGTGCAGCCTCAGGTACACAAACTGGGTGTGCTCTCCTCAAAGAGCTCCACCTCAGAGGGATACAAATTTAATATCACCTGGATCAAACTACAGGAGCTGCAGCTGGCTGCATGAACTGCTCTCAAAGGCACTCCATTTTTGCCATCTGCATATTTATTAGCAATGCCATCATGCTTTATTCAAAAGGATTAATACAGACAGAGTACAGCCCTGGGAACTGATCTCCTAAAGGGATGTCATGTGTGCTTTAGCCACAGGTGTTGGAGCAGTCTAAACACACAGAGGCTTTTAAACACACAGCACTTTTATCATCTATGCTGTAATCACCTGAAAACTTACCCCCAATTCTGACAGTGTTTTATCCACAAAGCTTTTGATTGGTATTAATCATCTCTCCTGCTGTTTCAAAGGAGAATTCCAGCATTAAAGTACTGGTACTTCCTACCCTGGCTGTCTGTCCCAGCCAGTTTCCCAGCAGTGAGCTGAAGCCCTGCTATGGCAGTAGAGTTCTGCATGCCAAACCAGAGCTCCCTGCGTGGAAACAGGAATATCCATGAGGTTCAGCACCAGGGGCAGAGCTCCCTGTGTGGAAACAGGAATACCCATGAGGTTCAGCACCAGGGGCAGAGCTCCCTGTGTGGAATCAGGAATATCCATGAGGTTCAGCACCAGGGGCAGAGCTCCCTGTGTGGAAACAGGAATATCCATGAGGCTCAGCACCAGGGGCAGAGCTCCCTATGTGGAAACAGGAATATCCATGAGGCTCAGCACCAGGGGCAGAGCTCCCTATGTGGAAACAGGAATATCCATGAGGTTCAGTACCAGGGGCAGAGCCATCATAATGACGCCTTATCTAGACACAGGTTTTAGAGTCACTCATGCAGATTTCCCCATCAATGCATTAAATATTTTTAAAAATACCTGTTTGACAAAAGATGCAGTTAAATTCCCTGCCACACCCACACCTCTGCAGGCAGATCCAAAGGAATGTGCTGCTTTTGTTCCCCCATGTGATGAGTTGCCATGGCCAGAGCAGAGGTCTCTGACAGACATTGCTGCTGTAACATCTCTCCAGCTCAACATTTCGCCTTTAATTCTTTCAAGGTCATTTCCTTTCTGACACAGGAGCAGCAGATACCTGGGAATGCTGCAAGGCACTGGTTTGGCTTTCCTCTCTCTGACACTGGCCAGGAGCACACCTGATGACAGCAGGGTTGTTGGACAAAAAAATCTGAAGGCCTTTTGAAAACAGTTCAAGTTCTCCACCATTGATAGAATTGATTTTTAGCTGGAAGAAGAGAAGAGCAATTGTTTCAAACTACTCAAGCTTGACACAAAGCCAGGGGTGGATGCGCTGAGGTCAGGGCAGTGAGGAAAGGGTGAAGGAGCAGGGCAGGAATGACAGGGCCAGGAGCAGCAGCTCCTCTGTGGCCAGGGCTGGTGCAGGAGCAGCTGCTGGAGCAGCCACAGCCCTGGATGCCCAAGGGCCCAGGATCACAGCACACATCCCAGCAAACTGCTCCTCACACTGCAGAACAAAGGCACCTGAGGCTGCCCACAGGGGGATTTGGATCAGGCATCAAACCACAGACTCACAGAATCATTCAGTTTGGAAAAGACCTTTAAAACCATCGAGTCCAACCATCAACTCAGCACTACTGTCCTGTTCACCATCAAACCATGTCCCCATATTATTTTTGAACACTTCCAGTGTGACTCCACCACTGCCTTGGGCAGGCTGTTCCACTGCTTTGCAACCCCTTCCATGAAGGAATTTTCCTAATATCCAATCTAAATTTCCCCAGGCACAACCTGAGGCTGCTTCCTCTTGTTCTGTTGCTTGTTAAATACACCAAAATGAACTCTGAGGAAAAATAAAGAGGGTAATAAAAAGTAAACATTTGGGTTGAATGCACGAGTAATCCATTGTGGCATTTATTGAAACTGCAAGAACATAAGAGAAAAAAGATCATATGTGGGCTAGTAGCAGTGTATTGCATAAAGGCTGACATTTCAGGAAAGAAACATGCTGAAAGTGAAGAAAAGTCTGTCTCTCCAGAGGAAAATACTCAGTCTGTGTTATTTCTGATACCATTGTCGGATTTGGCTTTTAGGAAATGCATTTTCCTATGTTTATGAATTTTAGAGTTTTGCAGTATTTAAGTATACAGAGATGCATCTTGAAGTCCTGATCCCTAAAAGCACAATTATTCTCTTGACTGAACAATTCCTATGATTGCTACTGAGCTTCTAAAATCTTCCAGTCTCTCACCCATGGATTGTTGAAGGAAAAGTCAGCTGGTTTACAGTGGCTTGTGTCCAAACACCTCTTCCTTCACTCACATCCCCTCTAATTGCCCACACCCCTCCTCTTCTTCCCACCCACCACCATTTTCCTCTTGTCCTCAGCAAAACACATTGCTACACACTCTCCCTTGACATGAAGGAAAACTGACTTTTTTGGTTGGGGTTTTTTTTAATACCCTTGTCAAAGACAGAGCAACACAATTCCAGTGGCTGCTTGACATTAGTTAATCCCATCATCTAATTAGACTCAACTGTAACATGAAAGAACAGAGTTTATCCATTAATCTTCCCATTCCCTAGACAAGCAAAAAATCTGAAATCAATACCAATGGTGAAAAGCTTTGTGTAGAATACGAAAAATATCAAGGTATGCCAATATTTTTTGATCAACCTGTCCAAATTAGAGCCAAAATAGTTGGCTGTGGCCTATATTCATGTGTGACCAGGCAGCTGATTTTTAATAAAGCAAAAGATTTCTACTTCTACATCATTAAAATGGAGATGTTAAATAGCAGACAGTGGGATCTTTATCAGAGCCCTTGTTATAGCATTTTTTAACATCCATCTCATGGTTTATGCAAATAGCCAGGCACACACATGTCATTCCAAAAGCTTGTCTTAAGTGTAGGTGTGTTTGGGTTGGGTTAGATTCAGCAGATCAAAATTCACAAAAACATCTCCAGTGATATTCTTCACAGGAGCACAGAACAGGAATGGGCACAGAGCATCAAAGACATAAAGAAAAATCCTGGAATTAGACTTTTAACCACAAAAACAGAAAGAAGGATCCTGGTGTTGCCATCTTATTGTAGAAGTTCCATACCTTCTTGGTGATTTCCCATGGGCAGCTCCTCACAGCACTGACTCCTTCTTTTCCCCAGCACAACCAACAAACTCCATCCCTTTCCTTACCCAGTTAATCCACTCTTTTGTAGCACTTTTCTTCTTATTGGACACAGCTGTGGCCTATGAAGAGCAGCCCTGTTCCTAATCTTTGGTGATGAGTACAGCTGCAACTCCTCAGGTGTGAGACTGCCTTCTGCACTATTTTCTTACATTCTATCCCCCACATCCTGGAATTAAACTTTTAACCACAAAGCCAGAAAGTCCTAAACCAGGTATGCTGGGGAGACTATGGGATTTCTACGTTCCTCTCAGGAATAAAATCAGCTGGGCAGATCTGGCACAGAGATGACTTAGAAAACCTCTTGGTGGTTTTCTGCTCTTCTACAACTGCACAAATGTCTTCATCAAAAGGGGTGTGAAGGAGCAGTGCTTCCAAGACAAGCAGCCTGCCAGGGATCTAAGCTTCTAGGATCCATAGCAACACAGAAGGGTTTTTATTTTGGTTTTTTTTTTTTTTTCATTTCTACAGCTTCCTTTTCATTCCTCAGAGTTTTCCACCTCTACAGGACAGCGTCTCACAGCTCACTATAAAAATTATACAACACCAAAGGCATTTGATGAGGCTCTGTGTGTTTGTGACATGATCTCTGTCATTTTGGTTTCCAAAGATACAGTCAGTTTTCAGAGGAGTACTTAGAAGAAAGGCAGTTTTTGCTAATATAATTTCATAACAAAGATGCCTTCTCATGTTTATACATTAAATCAAGAAAACGACAGCTACATATGGCATCCAAGAGAACTGAACAAATTAAATTTCTTGTTTTGACATATTTTTGGTGTGGAAAGAAGGAACCAGTATCTTCACAGGAAACAATCTAAAGTCAAGAGCTACCCACCACTAAGAACTCAATCCTATTATCTTTGCATTCCCTGTGCCTTTTGAAGCTTCCATTCACCTTTGAAATTCCTATATCAAAACAAAGTTTTCCTCTTAAAAGACCTCCAATTATTCTGAAACTTAGTTAAGAGAATCAGCCTCTCCTTCCATCAGCCCAGCACAGAGTACAGTGCAATACAGTGGCACAGCAGGAGTTTAAGGGTTGCTGGAACAAAATTACTGTTCTAATGATGATTACTTTGCTGTTATGTCTGTCACAAAAGGAGAATTTGGAGAGGCTGTTGATCCTTGAAATTTGTTCTTTCATTGTTATCGGAGGCACCACAAAGATTTCTGTGTGTGGGGTCATTTTTCACTGTTACTCATAAACAAAACTCATGTCTGAGTTAAATATACAAGAAAAAAAAGGCAGTTAGGAACCTCAGTATGCCATGGTGTCTGAGAGGGCAGGGAGATGTGGATATTCAGGATCAAGTGCTTCTCAAGACTCTCACCTTCAAAACGAAAACAACCTCAAACTACTGCTCTAAGACTTCAAGTATTGGAGCTAAATTAAAAGCAAAAATGTGGAGCGCTGTGCCTTGTCACAAAGCAATAACAAACCGCTTGTTTACACCTCCAACCTGCGGGACAGGGCTTTCACCTGCTCTGGCTGCACTCTGCTCCCTCCAGAGCTCTTTTTCCTCTCCTCCAGGCTGTGCTCTGCTCCCCATCACTTTGTGCTGGAGCACTGATGCTCCAAGCTGCACATCAGCACATTCCAAGCCTTGCTGCACCCTGACTCTGGTGGTGGCACTGCCTGGACATTCCCAGATGCTCTTTGCTGTGGCCACCTCATGCTGGAAACAATTCCCCTCACACTCAGACCTTTTGTTTTTCATGCTGGAGGCAGATGGGGTTTGTGCCCCAGCCCAAGGAGAGGTCCCAGGTGGGAATTCCCATTGCCACACATCACCAGGGCTGTGGTGACCCCAGTGCCTGGAGCTGATCCTGCAGGGAACTCCCTGCTCAAGCATTTTGGCCCAGCTGAACATTCCCTCTGAGTCTGCTGCGCAGCTCCCTGCCCTAAGGGATGTCACATCCATGGATTTGACTGGTCAGATGAAAAGAGGGAAGGCCCTGCTCTCTGAGAAACATCTGCGCCTGCACAAATAAGAAAAAGGAGCCACCAGAAAAGAACAAAACCAGTTCCAGCTAAAGGGCCAGGGATTCCCATGTGGATCACCACCTGCATTTGACCTGGGGCTGACCAAGCAGCTATTTGTCTTTTTGTCAGGATGTCTGAGCAATTGGGAAAGAAGGGTGTGGGGGGAAATCTCCTTTTCTCCTTCATCCAGAAAAGGTGTCTTAGGCCATCATTCATTAACTTACCATGGAGACAACTCCTCTAAGCAAGGGTGGGGGTGCAATAAATAGGTAGATGACCAACCCTAGACAGAGCAGGAGATTTTTCATGGCTAAAAGGGCTGGACCACCCCTGGGTTTTACACTACTGGACCATCCCTGGGTTTGGCACTGCTGGCAGTGCTGGTGCTGGGCCAGGATCTGATCTCCAGGCCAAGGGGAAACAATGGTTATGCTGAGACCAGCACAGTCCTACTGGGAGCTGGGAAGGACCCCACTCTTCCACCTAAACATTCAGGATGAGATTTCAGGCTGTTTTCCTACATTTTCTGAGCTCCTGGTCTCACACATGTCTGAGAAAGGCCATGGGACTCCTCACTGATGCAAACAAGGTGGCTGCTACTCCAGAGCCCCTGGAGGTGTTGCCTCTGCCCTGAAGTGCTCTTTTATTCCTGCCACAGCATCCAGATGGCCCTTATGGCATTGCAGGAGTGTGGCACTCACCTTCCAGCACCTTCCAGCAGGCTGCTGATGTCCCCAGGCAGAGTGTGAAGAAAGAATAAGGCACTGGTTTTACCTTTTGAGAGAAAGCAGATTGTGCTTCTGCCCTGAGCAGGGAAAGGTGTGGGATAACCCAGGCACACCCCAACAGGGCTGCAGGAGAGGCTGGGGAGAGGGAGAGGCTGCAGCCAAGCCTGCCATGGGCAGCTGAGTGGGAGGAGGCAGGAGCTGTGAGGGGTTCCAGCCTCGGGCAGCCAGGAGCTCACCTGGGCTCAAACACAGAGCAGGATTCGGGATTTTGGAGGGGTTCCAGTCTCACCTGGAGGAGGAGGAGGAGGAAGGGCACCCCCTCAGCAGTGAGCTGCTGATTAATGAGAGGAGACAAGTGCCAGCCCTGCTGCTGTAATGAGGAGAGGCATCTTGGAGCTCTTTGCTCACACACTTGACACTTCCCATGGTTCTTCACCTGACAGGCCACAGGCTCTCTCCCTTCTGCAGAGCAAACATCAATACAGATTAACACCTCCCAAAGCTGTCAGGCACCAATACCAGATACAGTGTCCTCCCTCCTGACCTCTGTGAGAAGCAAGCTTCTAAAACATCCTATCTTGGTGAATTTTAAGAGGAGATAGAAATTAAACCTATAAATACAGCTGCTAAGTACAAACATAAAAAGGGAAAATTTGAAAAACCTTAATGCTGATATAAGAAGATTAGGATGACAGGAAGGAAATATTTAAAAACAGAGAAAGGTGGAAAGGGCAACTGTTGAATCCTGAAGCATAAAACATGATAAGGATTTTTCAAACAATCTTAATGTAAAGAAAATTTTCCAGACTGAAGTGGAAGCTCTTGCTGTAGAACCATGTGTCTACAGTCAGATACTTTGAGAATTTTTTTTTTCTGAAACCAAAAGATCAAAAGATAATTAATACTCTATTGTGAAAGACAGAAGGTACACTTCAAAAACAACCTCTTCTCCTTGCCTCCATCAGCTGCCTTCCTGGAGTGCTCCATTTGCCTTTAAGAGGACTCTTAGAGAATCCTGTTGAAGACTTAAGAGCCCTCAGTAGCACTTTCTCATCTTCTTACCCTGCTGCCTGCTTTAGGCATCTGCAGCAGTCACATGCTTGAACTAAAATGTCATTTCTCTGCTCCTCCTCCTCCTCTGCACTCCTGGCTCCTCCCGGCACAGCACTCGGACTGCTGGGATTTACCACCCAAAGTGGTAGAGGGGTTTATTCTTTTTAATTCTACACAACAAACAAATCAACCAAGACCTTCTCACTCCTTCCAGCCACTTCTTTCCCTCCCCAGTGTTGTTCTCACAAAGAGCAGGGAAGGGAAATATTGGGAATGGGAGGTAAGGCAGGGACAGGATGAGTGGGAGAAAAGCACCAGGTTAATTCTGCCTTGGTGAAGTGACAGGGCCAGAAGCAAGTTTAGGAAAGAGCTCCTCGACTCATCCCTCCTGCTCCCTGAACTCATCCCTACTGCTGCTGGAGCATCCCTACTGCTCCCTGGACCATCCCTACTGTAACCTGGAGCATCCCTACTGCTCCCTGGGCCATCCCTACTGCTCCCTGGGCCATCCCTACTGCTCCTGGGCCATCCCTACTGCTCCCTGGACCATCCCTACTGCTCCCTGGGCCATCCCTACTGCTCCTGGGCCATCCCTACTGCTCCCTGGAGCATTCCTACTGCTGCTGGACCATCCCTACTGCTCCTGGAGCATTCCTACGACTCCTCAACTCATCCCTACTGCTGCTGGGCCATCCCTACTGCTCCCTGGAGCATTCCTACTGCTCCTGGGCCATCCCTACTGCTGCTGGACCATCCCTACTGCTCCTGGGCCATCCCTACTGTAACCTGGACCACCCCTACTGCTCCTGGGCCATCCCTACTGCTCCTGGGCCATCCCTACTGCTCCCTGGACCATCCCTACTGCTCCCTGGACCATTCCTTCAACTCCCTGGACCATCCCTACTGCTCCTGGAGCATTCCTTCAACTCCCTGGGCCATCCCTACTGCTTCAAGACTCAGCCCTGCAGAAGGGAGCAGCTCTTCAGCAGGTTCTCTATTTCCCCTGTCTATTTAAATTATATTTATGACTCTGGCCTAAAAGGAACCATTCCATTACCTAATCCCTGGCTGCAGAAATAGCCACAGGTGCTGAGGGCAGGGCTGGGCTCTGTGAAGCTCAGCTGAGGAGAAGGGCACACAATTCTTTCAGGCATTGACTGCTCCACTAACAGCACTGATTGGCTGTTAATCTTAAAAGCAATTCATCTTTCTCATGCTTATTGATTAACAAAATAGAGAGTCCCTGACAGAGACATTGATGCTGACCTTGGGAATTGTTTTGTGCTTGCCAAAAAAGCAAGATAAGCCCCACTCCCCACAGCTGTCCTGCCAGAAAGCCTCACTTGACTGCCATGCCTCAAGTTTTGGGTTTGGAAGAAGAATTTGTGCGGCTGGCACAGCACAGCCAGGGCAGTTACAGCCCCTTGCTCTATTTCCAGGTGAGTATTCCTGGGTACCACCTCGAAATAAATGGAGTTGCCTGCTGTGTCAGAGATGTTTATCTCTAAGGAATGCTGCATTTATTGGAAAAGCTGAGTGAAAAGAGCTCTCCTGAATCTGAGAGTGGAGATTAGACTTGTTGCCTTTAGATTAAACCTCTCCTAATTAACCTTCCAATTAACCTCACATCACTCCTTTGAACAAGACCATAAATACAAATGTTACTACATCCCCTTTTATCAGAGAAGAGTGTTTGCTAGATGGAATAATGACAGATGGCCATAATCTGCAGAGAATTATATTAGCAAGAGTTTCAAGCTCTGCTCTCAGTCCCCAGGAGGAGCAGAGAGGGCACAGCTGCTCTGACAAGCACAAAACACAAACCACCAAATTTTCTCCTCAAAGTTTTGCAAAGTGAACTCCAAGATGCAGAATCTCTTGAAAATACTGGCCACATTTGCCAGGTTTAAAGAAAACCTGAGCTGAAAAACTATGCTGTGGAGAAATTAAGGAAACCAAACAAAACCTAACCAACCCAGTATCCATCAGACAGGAATCAATGAATCTGCAACAACAAGGCAATGTTCCAAAGGAAAACATCCTCTCCTCCATGTGAGGAGGAGCAGTTCTGCTCAGGGACACTTTTTTAAGTGATTCCCAATATGCTGAAACATCCTTTTCTCCTTATCCTTACCCAGAAGAGCACCTATCTTTTTGCCTTCTCAAAGACTCTTTTCCCTGTGTGAAAAGTTCTCTCTGTTAGAGACAATGTTCTGCTGAATGTGCAGGTGGTGAAAATGGATATTGTTGAAAAAATGGAAATAACTCCATGTGAACTTTCAGTCTATGAAATTTAACCTTTTCAGTACCAGTTTTCCCTGCACTCACTGTTTGGGCTGGGTATCAGTGCCTTTGTATTTAAAGGATTTCACTGGATTTTATCTCCCCTTGCTGAGCAGGTTTCCTGTTGTGGATTCTTTTGCTTCTTTTCTGCCAAAGTTGGGATTAAATCATGAGGTGGTATTTCTTGTTGGGACTCAGATGTTGTTAGTTTTTATCTATGTTACAGTCTCATAAACCCTGAGTTCTACAGCACTTCACTCTAACAAACTAAAAATGGAGCCCCATCTCTCCTCTACAAGGCCTTTTAAGGATAAACTGTCCAATTAAGAAATGACACCTAAATTATTTTTACTTTTAACCCAACAGCCAACCACCCATGGCCTGCAATATGGACTTTTTAATCCAATTACACAAAACAACACAAACCCATGGAAAACAAGGTGAAGAAGAAGGTGAAGAAGGTGAAGAAGGACCAGCCTCTGCCCTAAAACCTCCATCTTGTTTATATATATTACTAGATTCTAAAGCCTTTAAGTTTCCCACCATGTGATGTCACACACTTCTAACCAAACTCCACACCCATAATCCCAGATTATGGCAAGAATTGAATTCTACCATTCATTCAGATAGAACTGAATTCTGTTATTCAATTTTGGAAGCCTTCTCCACGGCCTCAGGTCAAATGCAGTGTTCTCTTGGGGGTCAGTGCCTGGCGGCACAGAAAGTCCGAAATTCTCATCAACCAGGGTTCCAAAATCCTGTGTCACTGGTTTCCTCTGGGCAGCTCTCTTGTGCTCATGGTACTCAGCCAGTGACCAACCTGCAGCCCCACATCACCCCTGAGGGACAAACAGGACAGTGACCACGGCGCCACCCAACCCAAGCAAAGCCCAACAGCCTCCAGTGAGCTCCTCCATCCTCTGAGAATTCCCATTCCTCTGCTGGGCCTGAGGGAAACACAGGAAAACTTTCTGTGCTACATTCTTAAGGCAACACCCCCTTGCCAATTTTAGTGGCCAAACCAAGAGCCCATCCCCAGTTCTGGTGCTCTCATCCAAGGCTGTTTGTGTTGTCAGTACCTTTCTCCAGCAGGACACAGGTCAGGCTCCCTCAGCTCTCCTCTCAGAGATATCCCTGTGGTGCCTTGAGAAGGCTGCCCTAGAAGCCAGACAGAGTTAAAGAATAAAGCAGGGATTTATTAAAAGGCTCCATGGATCCACCTTGGGCAGCACAAGAGCCCAGCCAGGGCTGTACCCAAGCTGAACCAAAATGGTCACAAAATGGACACCTGGTCACAGGGTCTGTCACTTTTATGAGTTCTGCTCCATTTGCATAT
Organism: Camarhynchus parvulus; assembly: GCF_901933205.1. Taxonomy (NCBI): domain Eukaryota; kingdom Metazoa; phylum Chordata; class Aves; order Passeriformes; family Thraupidae; genus Camarhynchus; species Camarhynchus parvulus. Next base: position 5,021,629 of record NC_044576.1, read on the forward strand.
TGCAGTTCATTGTCCAATTCCAGCTCCAGCCCATGAAGTCCCATCCTGCTTGTTTTTCCTCTCTTCAGCCCACGTTTTTTGTGCTCTTGGGCCTGAGATTTGGATCATTTGTCCTTGGTCCCCAGCTAGAGAAGGAATTGTTTTGTCTCCCTGCTCTGTGCAGAGAGCTCACCATCCCTTAATGTGAAGCTCAGAACTACACAGAATCTGAAAAAATGTAAAAGCTAAAACCTGAGACATCACCTGTACTCTCAGGTACAAATTCCTCCTTCTTCCTCCTCACACTGCCCTCCCAGCTTCATTTCCAGCCCTCCCTTAGGTTCCAATGAGTTGGGAAGTGCCCATTTCATTTAAATCCTACTAACCAATGTGTCTTTTGTGTCACAGCAGCCTTTCCCCAACAGATTTAGCTTTGCATTAGCTTTTTGAACATGCATTTGTACACACATGCCTGACTCCTCTTCCAGGACTAGAACTGCCAAACTCATACCAAGAGAAATGTCTCATTAAAATCCATCTCTGCTCACTTTCCCCAGCCAAAGAAACCAGCCGTGCACATAAGTCTGGAGAAGAATTTAAACATCACTCAAGCTCCAGGGAAAGGTAACAATTTTTAATTGTCACAGTGATTTTTTGGGCAGCACTCTGGCAACACTTCATTTTCCCACACAATAATTCAAGATGTCTGAGTGTTTTTTCTCGCTTTTCCCTAGCCTGCAGTGCGAGCCAGAAATGTTGTATCCTAAAGAAAAGAGTGATGCTAGGATACATTACTGTGCTGCCACAGCAGCTTACCAAGAACATGCACCTGAACCTGCCTGTGCACAGAAATAACCACCCTCACACAGGCACTGGGAATTCTGAACACACAGCTAAAGCTGGGAATGAAAAAAAAAACCAGCTGAGAAAGCAAGAAGAGGAACAAAATATCCATTTTACCAAGGAATATGATCTTCTCTGTTTTTTGTTTTTGGAAGAAGAAAATTCTCTGCCCTGCAGCAGCCCCAGGTTCTTTGGTAAAATTTGTGTCTCTGGACAGAATTTGGAACAACAGGGCCACGTTTAACAAAACCAGAGCCATTAAAACTGGCAGAACAGCTGGGAAATCAGGCTTTGCAAAGAACACATGTGGCTCACTGCACAAAACCAGCTACACAGGGAGCTAAAACAGTGGAGAAAAGAAAGAACACCTGCAGTTAAAGGATCTTCCTTAGTGCTGGGCTCAGCACTAGAGCCCAGGGCAAACACAGGGTGGAAAAGCCGCTCTCCCGCCTGTGGGAGCTGCTGGAACAGGGATTCACATGGAAATCCAGGCTAGAACTTCTCAGAGTGCCTGCAAATATTAACTTTTTCAACTTCTGACACTTAAATAAACAGCCAGAAGTAAAAGAAAGTTTGTGTACATTCTGGAATGTTTTGCAAAAGAGCTGCAAAGATGAAAACAAGCACTCTGTCAGTCTGACCCTTGCAGAGCATCAAGCAGAAGGGTTGGATGTTCTCAGAACAGAGGTAAATGCAGTGCTTTCAGCCAAAGTAAAAAAAAAATCTATTTGTTGTGTATAATTATTTAGCCAGCTTTCCATGGAGGAAGGTTTTTGTCATGCATTTGCATTTAGCTAACTTGGGGTATTTTAAAGATTTACAAAGGCAAATACAGAAGAAAAACAAGTTTCCAGTAGGAGACAGGTCCTGCCACTGTAACCACATTCTGAATTCTGTGTTTTCTAAAGAATAGAAACTAAGCTCTGGCTTTCTCAGATTCACAGATTATCACAGAATCCCAGGATAGTTTGGGTGGGGAGGGATATTAAAGCCCATCAGTGCCACCCCTGCCATGGGCAGGGACAACTTCCACCATCCCAGGCTGCTCCAAGCTCTGTCCAGCCTGACTGTGGACACTTCCAGGGATCCAGGGGCAGCCACAGTGGCATTCCTAAAAGAAGTTTCTCCATTATTTAGCTCTGAAGTCTCGTGATGCCCTTCTGGCTGTAGACAAAAACATGCACCCACTCTGGGGGTGACTGTAAAAATCCTCCCCTCCTGCCACTGCTTCAGCAGAGGCCTTATCTCAATCTTGGAAATCCTCTTACAAGGCCATTGTCTGGCTTCAATTCTTTCACTCCTCCTTACCAGGGCTATTTTTGCATTTCTCTATAGGTTCTCTAATCTGAGCCTGCCTTTTGAGCTGAAGTTTCATCTCATTGCTTCTCCAGGAGTGTTCTGCTTGTGCTGAACAGATAAATGATGGCCACAGATAGCTACTTACCCAGACTATGTCAGCAAACCTCTGACTGCAAATGCAAAGCACTGCAGGCAAATTTGGATTGGATTAAGGACAGGCAGACACAGTTTTCATCCAGTTATGCATTATTTTATGGCTGCTCATTATCTGGATTTATTTCTGCTTAATGCCTATGGAGAACGAGATCACAAAGCCAGTCCTCTTATAAACAAACCTCCTGTGCTCAAGAACAAACAGAAATTAAATAGGGGGGTTTATTCTTTTTTTTTTTAAGGATAACTGCAATATGTATTGTAAACATATACAGCACAGCCAATGTGATATTGAGGAGTAAAAGCAGAGTGATTTGCCTCCACTTCCAACTGATAAGAACAATTCTATCTTTGTTTCCTGCACAGAGCAAAAGGAAAGAGAGAAAGTGGTCAGCATTTTCTGGGCTGTTAGTTCCACACTGCCATACTGTCCAGTCCTCAGACCATGGAATTATTTACACTTTAAGCATTTAATGGCTTCAGCTGCTTCTGAAGGAAGATTTTCTCTAAGATTCAATTGCCACTAAAAAAATTTTTACAGACAGACCCCCATCATCTTCCCAATAACACACGTACAGTGAGATTATACTGAATATAAAATATATAAGGAAGGTTGTCTGTTCTTAAACTTCCAGTTGAACACCTTTTAAGTTCTTTTTTTAGGAACTTTTTAAGTTCCTTTTAGGTTCTTTTCATTGACTCCCAAGTTTTTCTTACTGTAAGACAGACCAAATTTCATTCAAGAATGAAATATTCCTTTGTACCCTCAACTCAGCAAGTTAGCAGAGCTTCCAAAAGACTCATAAGAACAGACAACCTTCCTTTATATATTAAATACCCAGTGCAATAGCTGAATCAGTGTAAAAGCTGTAATCTAGCTTTGGGTACAAGACCTGTGTCATTGGGGAGGTGGTGGTGCTCTGTCTTTCACAAATCCCAAGTGCACATGCTTCCACATCCTGCCAGCTCTGGGCATTTCTCACTTTTGTTTCACCATCAGGGCTTTCTGTCAAGAAATGTTGGGAGAGAGAAGAAAAGAAATGATGGAAAGCATCCCCAGCCTGGTTGTGCAGAGAAGAGTGGGTGTGAGCTTGGCTTTGCCTCCTGGCGCATCCTGAGCTCTAGAGACAGGAGAGCTCCAGCCAGGAACAGAAGGACTGAAATAAGGAGTGAAGGAGGATCCACAGCAGACAATGGGATTGTCTAGGAAAGGAAATTACTTGGAGGAGAAAAAGGGGGAGTTGGGTACTTTGTTATGAATCCCAAAGAACTAGAGAATGATGGAATATCCTGAGCTGGGAGGGACCCACAAGGATCATGGATCCAGCTCCTGGCCCTCTCCAGACACCCAACAACCCCACCCTGGACATCCCTGGGAATGACCAAATCCTCCTGAGCTCTGGCAGCCTCAGGGCTGTGCCCATTCCCTCAGGAGCCTGGGCAGTGCCAGCACCCTCTGGGGAAGAACCTTTCCCTGAAATCCAAACTAAACCCTCCTGGCACAGCTCCAGCCCTTCCCGCAGCTCCTAGAGATTTTCACACCTTCCCAGTTTGAAATATAACCCATTCTACACTGGAAAATACATTCTACATAGAGGAGGAAAACTGTCAAAAAAAAAAGCATGTTATAGACACAGATATTTATAAAATGGAAGAAAATATTTGGATCTCCTGCACCCTGTTACTTTCTCCCCTCATCCCTTTCTCCTCCTCTATCAAGCTTAATTATTCTCAAATATCTACAGCAGTCTCAGAGGTTTTTCTGTTTCATCTGTGAGTCTTCCAGCACAGGGGTTTTGCTTTCCACTGCTTTTGATCTTCCTACCATAATTTGAGCTATAGGAAAACAGAAATAAAACTGAAACTGAGCCAGGGGTTCTCAGCATGAGGGACCACCCAGGTCAGTCCACTCAATAGGACTGTCAGGTGTTCCTTCACCACCAGAACAAGAATTAAACAGCAAATTCAAGTAAGGAGAAGATTTGAGGGATAACCTGGAAAGAACAGCCAGAGAATAAGTTTAGTTATTATTTTGTGGAAATACATCCCATAATACTGCTAACTGCCCCATTCTCCTGCATTAACACTTCACTGTTATTGCTCCTGTGCTGATGCTGGGCTTTAATTTTCAGGTGTGATGAGCATCTACCACACAAACATAATCCAAGAGCTTCTCTGGACACTCAGGCAATCTGATCACCAGGACATACACAGATCTATTAATATTTCACCCTGACATGTATTTTTAATCAAAAGATCTTAAAGTCCAGTTAAATCTCAGTTTATATATTCCAGTCCTTAGATGTTTCATTAATAGTTTATAGGACACAGACCTTACACACAAATGTCAAGACTGTAATGATTTACACGGATTTCTGGGATGATGAGGACACACTAAAGTGAGCTCTGTATCTTAAAACTCAGTACCAAAGCACCATTCACCATTTTAGAAGGACAGGAATGTAAAAGTTTCCATCAAGAGAAGACACGGTGACATTTCAATAGTTTGTTTCAATTACCTCATTGCAGTGTTCAGTGTGGGTTCAAATTCAGAAGAAAGAAGAAGAAAAGTGGAAAAGAAAGTAAAACATTAAGGATCTCTGTGACATCCAAATATTTTAGAGCATCAGTTCCCAGGGTGTCCCAGACAGAGGCCTGGATTTGAGTCCAACTGTGAAAACAGTTCACTCAAATACAACTGTGAAAACACATCTAACTCTTCCTAATATATCTCAATTTTCTTCTCCTGTTGATTCAGACTAAGTATTTGATAATTCATATCTCCAGCCTCCAGCAAAATTACATCAAACCAAATAAAAGACAATTCCTATGACTGCTGTATTTATGGTAACAGGAAAAAAAAGAAGGTGAAAAAGGGCTACTCTGTGTAGAGACAAATCAATTTGAATTCTAACAGGGAAGGAGGAAAGAATTCCACAGTGAAGAACTAAGTGCTGATGACACAATAATTGATATAAATTAAGAGATTACTGGTTTGATGGCTTTTTATCTTTTAGGTAGGGGGGGTTTCACTCTTTCTTTCATTTCTTCAGTGAAGAAATTTGCCTAATATCCAAACTGACCCTTTCCTGGTGCAATTTGAGATCATTGAGACTATTGGACAGTGCACTGTAAATCATAATTTTTACTTACCAGCCATGTATTACTTGCTTTGGTGAAAGAATTAAGCCTTTTGGGATAAAACCTTCCAAAGTATGAACTCTAGCAAGCTGTATTTCTTGGGGCTGCTCAGAGCAGTTGTACAGCAGCCCCACAGTCAGTGATCAATCCAAATCCAAGGAGGAAAAAAAGCAAATAGTTGCTGTTATTATTAAAAAATACTTTTTTTTCCATCAGTAATATTTTCTTCTGGGATGGATGCTCCCTGTAATCCTGAGTCTTCACACCACATTTTCTTTAAAACAATAGATTAAGTTAATAACCCCTTTAAAATACATAAAAGGTACATTTGTATGCTATATGAAAGACAAATATTTGAGTTTCTGCTCTAACTCCTTCAGTATTTCCATTCCCAGGGATGTGCTAAGTGTGCCAGGGGCTACATCTCTCGTACTTTGATTCCTCATTCCTAGGAACTCTTCCAAAGGTTGGGGTTTATTAAATTCTCTTTTTCCATAAAGAAACACGTTATTTGAAAATCTGATTAACATTGACTAAGGTTTCTAACTGTACAAACTTCTCTCTTTAGCCCCTGATGACACCTCTCTATTCCACTTTACTCATCACCTCTTCCCTTGCTAAGTTTCCTTCTATTCCAAGAGTGAGTTAACCTTTTTCTATCCGTTTTTTTTCTTCCTTTTTGAGGTTGGCCTGTGTTTCATCTGTTGAGGACACAGCAGGACCCAAACCTCATCTACTTTTTCCAGCTACAATGCATCACTTGGTTTAATAAAGGATACTTGGTGTATCTTCTGTGAATCTCATCTTTTCCAAGCCTCTGGACAAAAGCAGTTCCAAGCTCACTTTCAGGAGTTCCTGACTGCAGCATCCTTCTCTTCTAGTACCAGATGGAATCACTTCATTCATTCTCTCTGGAGGTTTGCTGGTTGAAAAGCCCACAAAGTTCATTAGCAAATGATCATATTTAGTACCCAAGCTGTATTTTCTACATTTATCTGACTTGCTGAGCCACATCTCAAATTTCAGGAAATGTATACAACATATTTAAGAGCAACCACAGCAAATGTTCAGATGTATATGACTTATAATTACAAGATTTGATGCATGTTTTATACTCCCTTGCTGAACACAGGTGTTTTTCTAAAGCTGTTTGCAAAATCCAGAAAGTGTGAAGTGATGTTTGCTCCGTGCAGGAACTGGGAAGAAATTTCTGCCTCAAAGATTAGTGTCTTATTTTCACAGAGAATTTCTTTTTTGCTGAATATGTGGTGCAGTCACTGCTTTTTAGGAAAAAAAAAATAATCTGTGATTAAAATACCTAAACCCAGTCCTGCTAAAAATGAGAAACTGGCAACTATGGTGAGCAAGGGCGTTATTTCAAAAATAGGAGTGGACTTTTTGAGAGGGTTGGAATGAGCTATCAAACCTTCTTGCTCAAAAGCAAACAGCAGAGGTGTCACTCCTCTGGAGCCCAGCTCCTGTTGTGTCTCCAAACCCTTTTGGGACAATTTCCTGCCATGTGTCAGGGCGTGGGGCACAGATCTGCTCTGCCTTGAGCAGAGGAAATCCTCAGCAGAGGAAATGCCCAGCTGCCTGCCCTCCTTCCTGGAGAGGAATCCATCAAACTCGGGGATCCAGAACCACCTTTCTCACTCCCTGGGGACATCTCACCATCAGGTGGGATTCACTTTCCTGCTGATATTTCCTTGTATCCTTCAGATGAACCAGGGCCCCAAAGGCTGTGCCCTGTGTCCCCCCGTCATGGGGGACAGATGCCCACAGTGACCTCTCAGGGAGGCACCAGATCAGCGGCACAATCCCACATTCCCTGCAGCTTGCTCCCATCTGGAGATGCTTTGGCCTTGCCAACAAGTTTTCTGCTCCTGCTTGGGCAGCCCCTTCCTGTTCACAGCCTCCTCATTCTGTAACACTGAGCACAGCCTTGCACAAATACATCAAGCACAGTGAAGTGCAGCACTATCAAAAAGGGGCTTACAATACATTAAGCACAGTTTTACAATGCATTTGTGATTAAACTGGCATTTAAACACAGGGAGAAAAAGCAACGAGAAGGAGTCTCACAGCTGGGCATCCTTTCATGAAATTCTGACAATAAGAAAATATTAAAAAAAAAATTCTGTCTGGAGGTAGAAGGTAAACAAAAGGTGTTACAACCTGAAAATGAAGCCAAAACACTTCAACAGTCAGCAATAACCAAGTAAAAAAGGAAGAAGGGAAGAAAAAAAAAGAACAAAACAACTCCCAGAAAGGTATTTAACATAAAAGAGCTGCATTAGCATGATTTTCCAAACATTTTAGGAGGGGCAGGAAAGGGACCAGATGTTGTTAGCATCCTAGCATGTATTTTATGAGCTAGAACAGTATGTGCAATGTTCTGCAAAGAATACCTGTAATCTACACCCCTTTCCCCTAAATAAATTGATGTTTAAGGTTCCCTTCTCTTGCAGCACATGCCATGGGTGTGAAACATGTGAACACAAATGCAGTCAAAGATGCTTTTAGTGCACTTCACAGCAGCTCAGGCTGGAATGGAAAGCCAGGGTTATGCATCTCATTTTTAGCTGTGCTGGATACATGATTGCCTCCTTGAGTAGCAATCACAAATTATTATCAAAGGGCAACACAAATGGCATTCAGATTTCAGTGCCTGAGCTCATTATGACATTTAGAGCACTTACAGCTTATTGTGAGTTTTGTTGATTGCTGCTTATCCACAGATGACAAATATTGCAGAGCACCTCAGACAGGCAGAGCCATTTTCTCCAGTTCTGTATCCCTGTTTTGGGGGTAATTTGGCTGTGCTGAGCAGCTCTGCAGGGAAGAGGCAGGAGGGACCTGGCAGCCAGCTTGGGTTAGGTGTGACACCCCCTGTCCAACCCCATGCAGAAGCTGAGGTCAATTCTCATGAAAGCAGATCCTGAATGAATTGTTGAAGGCTTTCTGAGGGACTGAAAGCCAAATTTTGTCCCAGCTTGGGTCCAGTCAGCCATTTCAAACCCTCTCACCACAAGAGAAGTACCAAGAGCAATTCAGCTGAGGTGTATTTCCCTGTAGGAGCAGAAATCAGAGAGGGAAGGGCTGGAGCTGTGGCCTTGGCAGGGGAATTTGGAACTAGGTGATATTTAAGGTCCCTTCCAACCTCAACCATTCCATGATTTCATTTCAGAGCAGCAATTCAATCTTCCAAATACCACCTTTAAGAGGCAGAATTTTGAGGACATCATTTTTTCATTTTTGAGATTAAAACCCAGTCTGTGCAGGTCAGTGAGCTGGATGTGGGCTGGCCCTGCTTGCTGAAAGCCACAATCAAATCCCTGCCAGCTGATTAACATCACTCCAAGGCAAGTCAAACTCTGCAAAGGGCATTCACCAATTACAGAAACAAGCAAGTGATGTCCCAGGAATGGATCTGATCCACAGGACTGGTTAGATTTGAGTCTCAGGCTGTGCTGCTTTGTAAGCAGAAAGGTGAGAGCCTCTTGGTTGAGGCAAGGCTTGCTCTGTCACACACACATTTGGTGAGGCTGCTGTGAGTATGTAAAAAACAAAGTTCACTCTCCTCACCCACATGGATGAAACATTAAAATGAGCCAGGGAGAAGCTGAGGCAGAGCCAGGGGCTTCCCTGCTGTGGCTGTGTTCGAGTTCCCCTGGGTGTGTACCCACCATGGCTGTGGGTACCAACAGCTGCCAACCAGAACCCAAGTTCAGATCCTGCCCAAAATGATTCCACTTTCCCAGCAGAGATGAAATAGTGCTGCCCCACAAATCAGCTTTGCCTCAAGCACAGCATCTTGCACTGCAGATAAAGCCAACTACAGACACTGGCAAAGAGGTGAGAGAGCTGAATTTCCTTACAAACATCACAGGCTGCTAAGCTGTGACCCAAAGAACACTTCAGCAATTAAAGCCACCCTGGCTGGTTTGCACTCTCCTTTCTCTCTTCTGAGATTTCCTTGCTTTTGTTTGCCAGAGGAAACACAGTGGTCTGTGTTTTAAGTTCTTCCTGGAGGTGCTGGTAGTCACAGGGAAAACCTGATTAAAAACTTCTCCTGACATGTTGTTCCTCTATCACACGATGCAATGATTTACATTAATAAAGCAGAGAGCAGAGAAGACCTGCTGAGCCTTTAATAAACTTCCTTTTTCCAATCACTTAAAATGTTCTTTAAAGTTGCAACTGAAGTAATACAAAGCCTGCATAACAGTACACTTGACATTTATGAGCTTGGCAATAAATCAGTTTTTTGTTTTTACAATGTCTGCTTTTGATTAATTGTAAAAGTTTATTATAAATACTTCCAGACAAACAGTAGAAAGGTTAATAAACTGTATTCTGCTTGCTAATACCTTAAGTCATAAAGAAGTAAACGCCTTAAACCATATACATTAAATTCAAAGCACTACAAAAAACCAAATGCTCACGAGTTTCATTACTGTGTTCATTAGGCAATAATTGTGAGGCAGCCTGAATTTCCCCTAGCTTTGGCATCTATTAATGTAGTGCACAATTCAGCACAGGTTTTAAGATAAAAGCTCCAATGTTCAAACATAAACAACATGTATAATGCATCTTAAAACCCCTTATTTTTGATAATAGAACGTGGTTAAGTTAAAATAGCAAGAGACTGTAATCTTGATTTGAAAGTCTAGGAAGAAAACCCTCACTATTATTATTTTTCAGCATGACACAAGTGAAATGCAGGGAATGTACTGATGCCAGAATTGTGCCACAGGAAAGAGCTGGCACTGGGCTTTGTGGAGTGCAATTTTATCCCTCCAGGAAAATGTCTCACCTGCTCCTCCTGGGTCCTTCCCTGGGAGGGTGCCAGAGCTGAAGGGCCATGCAAATATAATGAACAGCAGCAAATTGAATTATGCTGTTGTAACGTGGCATTATTTGGCGTAAATGATTTCGTTGCAATAGAGAAAACAGCTCCAGAGCCCACAGCAGGTGGGTGGTGGTGCAGCAGCTCCAGGTAAGCTGGCCTGCTGACAGGAGAGGGAAGATTCTGCATGCAGAAGCAGCTTTGCTCTCCAGCACAATAAACATAAAGCTGCGTTATTAAAGGAGTAACTGATATTGCAGACAATCGAAGTAGCCACTGTATAAACACTCCTGAAGTGTTTGTCTGACTGAGTGCACAGGCCACATCCAGACCTGTGTAGTGTTCAAATCTCATTAGCACCTCACCAAAGAGGTGTGAAATGATGGATGTGCCAGGCTTTGTTTTCTGCCCAAGAGTTCACTGTTCTCCTAATTACTGCCTGCAACTAAAATCAGCATTTTTAGAAGCTCCTTTTGCTCGCAGTTCTGCCACTTGCAGATAGTCCTGTCACACTCAGCAGTTTAAATAAATCAGATTTCATAATAGTTTGGAGAAGAGCATTCAAAAATCATGCTCTCAACACTTTCCACTCTCTGGTGGTTTTTGGGTTGCACTGTAACTCATTTTTACCCTAGGAAAACATTGTTTTGATTGATATGTCTTTGCCCTAATTGCTTGTGAATTTGTTACCTTTTAAAAGCAGCCACCACCCTCTATATGAGACAGATAAAGTACTGAACAAGAGAAAAATCAGATAATTGCTCATTAAGGTTGAATACAAAATAAATAAAGAGGGCATCTTCCAAAAGTTCTCTTGGTCTGTTCCATCCAGGCATGAACATACAGTGCTGATGCAGTCACAGCTCTTTAAGATGTAAATGAAATTTCCATATAAAGGAGGAACTCAAATTCTTTAAAACTCCATGAAGCCAAGGCCAGGTTGAAGCTTCCTGGGATAGTGGAGGGTGCCCAGAGCAGGTGGATTGGAAGGAGATGAGCTTAAGGAACCAAAACACCCAAAACACTCGGGATTGAGTGTTTCTCTGGGACATGTGCTCTGTCCCCTCATCCCAAGGGCAGTGCAGACATATTAACAGCACAGAAAAGTCATGGAGAGCAAATCCTTCAGGTGACATAAAAATCTACCCAGTCACAGGGGAAAACTTGCCTGTATCCACCAAAAGCAATGCAATGGCAAAGGGAGAACATGTTTGTTAATGGAGTCCATTCAGTGCAAATTTACCAGGAATAAAAAATAAAAATGAAAAAGAAAAATCTTTTTAAACTTCCTATTAGTGGACTCAAAGCCTTTATGGCGACTGAAGACAAAGCTGAACACATACCTGAGCCTTGAGAGGTTTTTTGTGCTCTATTTCCCAGCTGGTCAGCAGTGGTGACCCCAGGCTCAGTCCCAGGCCAGTCCTGTTTGACAAAAGGAAACGGCCTCAAGCCATGCCAGGGGAGGTTGAGGCTGGACATCAGGATGGATTTCTCCCTGGAAAGGGTTGTAAATCCTCGTCACAGGCTGCCCAAGGCAGTGGTGGTGTCACCATCTCTGGCAGTGTTCAAAAAACTTGTGGATGTGGCACCTGGGGAATGGGTTAGTGGCGAACAGGCTGATGGTGCTGCTTGGACTTTATGATCCTGGAGATCCTTTACAGATTAATGATTCTACAATTCCATGTGTCACAAGCTCTCTTTGCTTCAGGGTAATAATTCACTCCCTTTCAGCAGCCCCCAGGCAGAGGTTTCCCCAGATCAGAGATTTTTCCAGTACCCTCTGCAGACCCCACAATCAGCTGCCATTTGGGGCAGGTCAGGGGAGCTCTGGCCTTGTTCAGGTTGCCACTCCTTTGTCTTGGAAAGAACCATTTGAGAGCAATAACATAAACACCTGATCAATATCAGGGATTCACATTAGTTAAAGTTCTGAGGACAGAGTGGATTATGATTCTTGCTCAGAACCAAGGCAGTGCAGCTCTTCTCTGTCCTAGAACAATGTCTATAAACTGAGTATTTTAGAGCCAAATCAGCAATTGAGATCTTGCTGCTGTTCTAACCCACTGCTACCAATAGACACCACCTGCACATTTAGAAAACATCCAATAAAAAAAGGAATGCCTAATAGCACAAGAAACTAGAAGAGAAGTTAAAGCAGTCAGAGGTTGGATCTTAATTGGAAAAACTCCTTAGAAAAAGCCAGAGAAGTTATCAAACTAAAGAATAGAATTATGAGAAAGTTGCAAGGTTCATACTCCATGGATTTCCAAGTTTTAGGAATCCCAGAATCACTGAGGATGGAAAAGCCCTCCAGGATCACCAAGTCCCAGCTGTGCCCAGGGCCCACCTTGTCCCCAGCCCAGAGCACTGAGTGCCACCTCCAGCCCTTCCTGGGACACCTGCAGGGCTGGGCACTGCAAAGCTGCCTGGGCAGCCCCTGCCAAAGCCTGAGCACCCTTTGCACGCAGAAATTCCTGCTGCTGGCCAAGCTGAGCCTCCCCTGGCCCAGCCTGAGGCCCTTTCCCCTTGTCCTGTCCCTGTTCCCTGGCAGCACAGCCCGACCCCCCCTGGCTGTCCCCTCCTGGCAGGGAGTTGTGCAGAGCCACAAGGTCCCCCTGAGCCTCCTTTGCTCCAGGCTCAGCCCCTTGCCAGCTCCCTCAGCCCCTCCTGGGGCTCCAGCCCCTTCCCCAGCTCCGTTCCCTCCTCTGAACAACAAACATATTTTTTTCTATCAAATATTGATGTGCTGAATCTGGCTCTCTGTCAGATTCCTGCTGAGAATTTCTCCTGCTGCCTTGGTCCTGCTGCTTCTCAAACCTTTTGAAACCCTCAAGTGCAAGGCTGCAATAACTTTCTCTAAAGCTCTTCACAATGTTGCACCACGAGGGGGTTTGGGGACACTGCATCAGAAATGCAGCTACAGACCCCAGCGGGCAGGAAGCAGAAACTTCTCTGAGAAAAGCTTCTGACTGTGGGAACATCAATCTGGCCAGAATAAAAAATACCATTTTAGCCATGTCAGCTTTGGATGAGAGTGTGAAAGGTGCCTGTCAAGGACCCAGGCATATTTTGTGTTCAGCCTGTCTCCTGGGAACCCTTCCTTTCCAAATGCTGTGCCTTGGCTCCCCATGTCAGACAAACAAAGCTTTCAGTGCTCCTTCTTTACAACTCACTCCTGATTTCAGCACCAAAGGCCACTCTGCTGCTCTTCTTACAAGAGCACCAACCCCTGGGAGAACAGCTGAAATCTGTGGTGGCTTTTGAAGAAGGCAGGAGCTTTGCAATGGAGACACAGGTCACAGGAGGACTGGAGCCACTCCAACTCCTGCTCAAGGCAAGGCCACTGTCAGGATCTCTAGCTGGTCACAGTGACCCTGAGAAAAGTTTGAAAGTCTCATTTCCCAGCCCGGTGCTTGAAGAAGCAGTCAGGGCTTTTCATTTCTCAGTCTCAAGCTTGTTTATTGTATCTTATCTATAAAATTCTTTCTCCTGCCCTGCCGAGGTCCATCCAGCAGGACAGTTCCAGGCACTGTGCCTGCCCCCGGGGCAGTGTTATGTCTTTATACTAAAAACTACCTGTACAATATTTACCATAACTTCCCAACACCTATCACCCATGTTAGACAGTGAGCTTCTACTCTAAACCAATCTGTAAGGGCCAACATCACAGCAGAAGATGGAGGCCAAGAAGAAGAAGGAGAAAGGCTGGACAGGCCCAGATCCCTCCATCTTGCCTCCTGAACCCCCATTCTAAAAACCCCAAAATCTACTTTTTCACCTTGTGATAAATTCACTGTCATTCTACTTAATTTGTCATGGTTTGCAGATCTTCATCTAAGGTTGGTAACTTGCTCCACGGGTCATAATCAAACCCACAGGTGTTTTGGGCTCTGTGCCAGGGTCTCTGAGCCCCCTGGCAGGGGTCCTGGCCATCCTGGACAGCCAGAAGGATGTCCTGGGTTCCCACAGGCCACCTCTGAGGCAAGGCCAGGCTGCTCAGGGCTTTATCACTCAGCTCCTGAGAACCTTCAAGGATGCAAACCCCTCCAGTTTGTTGTCACTCCCAACATTCCCTTCCCGCCCCCCAGGTCACTGATCCCAGCGTTTCTCATGGTGAGTCCCAGCACAGCCTCCCCCAGCACTCTGCCTTTCACTGGCACCTTTAATGAGTTCAGAACGGCAGAGAAAGGCCCAGAGGGGCCACAGGTCCTGGCAGCATCATTCACTGTGGCTCTGACACATCCAGCCAGCTCACCTGCAGCGTTTCTGCTCCGAGATGCAATCAAGCCCTCCCCACCCCGGCCGGTGCTCAGCACAAATCTGTAATAATGAGCTGTCAAGGCTTTCACTGCTCCTCCACAGGAGGACCACAATCCTGTTCACCCACAGCAGCTCATGACAGATCCTGCCTAACCCTCTATTTCCTTCAGTAAAAAGGGACTAATCGTTCCAAGTGGATGAAAAGGCAGCATGTGGACATCATATACATAGATATTGGTCCTACATGCAGGCTGCTTTAAAGCATGTAATTATTGCTGCTTCTCTGCAGTACAGATTGATGGAACAGGTCAGTAACAAGACTCCCATCAATACACCTGGAGAAAATTAAAATAAACGAGCACTGTGCTCACTCAAATGTCCATATTCCCCCTGGATGGGCTCAGCAGGGCTGGCCTTCCCTGCCCCATGGTAAAACTAACCTTACAAAAGGAGGATTATCCCTGGCTCTCCCCAGGTCCTGGGGCTGGTTCCTTGGTTCTCTGCAACTTCTCTGTTCCAGGAGCAGGAGCACTCACGCAGCAGAGCTTTGCCTGTTGTCACTGGTGCCTGTGGGAACTCAAACACACGTGGGATCGTGGCTTGTTTTATGACAACACCATGGAGAAATATTCTGACAGAAAACAAACAGCAACTTTGCATAAGCAGCAATAATTGCCATTAATAATGATGATGCAAATACTTCTTTTATACAGTTGAATTTCAACTCCAAGTTTTAGGCAATAACACCATAATTACACGTAAAAAGAAATAAATTACTATGACTGGACCCTGAAAGAGAAAGCACTGACTGGCTAAGTCTGTGTATCCTCACACAGCCTCTGTGGCTGCTGCCTGGGTGAGCAGCACAAGAAATTCCATTTTCCTCATGGAGTCAGAACCCTGCTGGGTGAGGAAATTAGGATATGGAGGAAAGGAGGAGACAAATTTTGCTGCATTTGAAAACCACCTGTTCCAGACACAGAGAAACAAAGAGCCTGCATGTAGGAGAAAAGCTTCATTACGGATGGATTTTTAAGGGCTGCCATCACACCCATCAGGGCATTACTGAAAAATTAGATATTTCTCAACTCTGATTTACCTTCCTCTAATTTTTTACTCTGTCTTTTCACTGATTTGTGTTCCTAAAAAGATGAACCAAGATGCTGCACAGCACAGGAGACAACCAGCCTAGTATCCATGTTTATATTAGAGAATTTCTCTTGCCATCAGCCACTGATGATGAATCCAGTGCAGATCTCACGAATTCTCAGCTTGGTGGAATCTCAGCACTTTCTGCTCATTGTTTCTACTACCAAACTCCAGGACTGGGGGACCTCTGTGCTTCCTTGGGATAGAGGACTCTCCATGGAATGCTGCAGATCCAGGTCTGATCTGTCCATCTCCTTTAGTCCTGCATCTTGTCCCATTCCAGACCAGCAAGTCTCCCTCAGCAGCTCCAAAAACCACCTTGATTTGGGATTTTGGGTTTTGCTCTTTGTGGGTCTACAGAGCAGAGTCATGTTCTGTGCTCAGACGTGACTCTCCAGAGAGAACTGCCTGTCAATCCTGCATATTTTGGGTGCTTCTGGTAAAGTAACAGCAACCTCCTCATTCTGTTCTCTGTGACACATTCATGGTGCTTCTGATCTCACAGATGTGACAGTCACCTTTCCAGCAAGTCAGGATGGCACTGGAGGAACACCTTAAGCAGGTTTCTAGAGACTTCTCAGGCTTTTACATGGTAATTCACCAACATTCCTGTCACCCTTCAGTGCCATCCATCTGTGCTTACACCTTGACAAGCGTTGGTCCAGTGAGGCCTCTATGGTACCCCTGAACTCAGCAGCACATGGCAGTGGTATTAAAGGGGCAAAAAATGCACATTTCTTCACTATGCTGGTGCCCCTGCTTGTATATCCTCAGGTTTGTCATTCCTGATGCTTATCCAGCTCCAGACTCCATGTTTCTGTGATGATTATGATTCCCAAAGCAAGAGAACAAGCTGACTTTTTCTGCTGCCTTTGCATCTGCTTCACAGAGAGCCACATTCCACAGAGCAGCTTGCTGGGTAGGGAGGGAGCTGGCTTGCTCCCAAAAGCACTGTCACATCCCAACTTCTTTTCCCCTGAAAGTGTTATTTATTAAGAAAGCTCACACTTGAGGACGTAGGAGCATTTTTGCAGCTCTGCTTTCTCAAGCTCCAGCAGATCCATCCGTCCCAGCTTCCAGAATGTTTGCAACTCTCCATCTGCTGCAGCTCCTGCTGGCGTCACCAAACCCTGACAGCCAGGAGTTGCCAAGTGCTGTGACTTGCTATTTTTTGTTTTTGTAGAAAACAAACCATGAGAACACAACGGTTTTTTAAAATGATGTCACAACATTAAAAAAAAAATTGCTTGCGGAGAGGTCTTTTCCATTTCCTTCACAAAAATATCTTGCTGCTTACAGAAAATGACAAAGAGAATAAATCTTATGCATTGATAGCTGCTCAAAGAGGCCAAGCCCTCAGGAGCAGGGTGAACCAAACCTGCACTGCATTATCTGCTTGGAAGGTGAAGTTCGTTCCCTCCCCTGCTCCCCTTGGGGCTGGTTCTGTAGCCTGTGCTGCTGTTCCCTGGAGGTGTCTGTGTGAAATCCTTGGCTCAGCACAGGCAAGGGGAGCTGGGGCACTGGGCTGCTCCCCTGAACAGGCAATCCCCAAAGCCTGGCCCAGCTGCACTGCAGCCCAGCCTCTGATCCTTGCTCTTTGGGACTGTGCCTTCCCTTATTAATCTCATTTCTCCCCCCTCATTCCGATTCACTGTTTCTTCCCTCTCCTCAGTTACCAAGCTTTTCCCTTCACTCTGCTCTCCCCAGAGTTCACACCAATAAAAAGTATTTCCTTTCAGGAGGAGGGAAACCTTTCTGCAGCAGCTGTGTGCTGGGTAAAGTACACCAGCAGTTGTCTCTTTCTGTAGAACCTAAATGGCCTAAAGAAGTCCCCTTTTTTGACTCCCCGTGGCTTAGCTCAGACCCTGCTCTTTGCTGAACATGAAGTAGCAGAAATGACTGCCAGTGCATCATTTCAGAATGTAATTATATAATTATATACCCATTAAAAGAATAAAACCCACCCTTAACCACCTACACGAGAAAAACGACATGAAATAAGCCCTGAACGTGGTAAAAAGTGAAAGTATTTTCAGCTATTCCCTGCGCTAAAATAAAGTTAAATGGTGTTTTAAAGAAATGTGCTTTATTCTAACCAGCAAGATTGTTTTCAATGAAGACAAAACATGGAGCAATCTCAACAGCAATTCAAATTGAAGTCAGATAGATGAGCTGTCACACATTGGAGGTGCACA
Organism: Camarhynchus parvulus; assembly: GCF_901933205.1. NCBI lineage: Eukaryota > Metazoa > Chordata > Aves > Passeriformes > Thraupidae > Camarhynchus > Camarhynchus parvulus. The sequence continues at coordinate 5,039,497 of NC_044576.1, forward strand.
CACAAGGCTTTCTCTCCTATGATGTCAATCATACTTTCCCTCTGATGGATTAAAAAAACCAGTCCTCATGTTGGAAAAGTGAGAAGAGGTTTTCCTGGTATCCTTATGCAAGAGTGAGGTGTCAAAACAAGTTCTAAAAAAGCCAAGAAGCCTTGGTCCCAGGTTTGGGAGCATTATTGCCCCTGGACTCTGGTTTTACAGATAAGACTGAACAGAAGTTGTGTCTTTAACTGCTTAAAGGCAAACACATCAAACAAAGAAATAACACAAAACAATCTGGGCAATTTAGGAGATACAAAAGCTCTGGCTGTGTGGGATGTGTGGTTTTCCCACATGCTGTAAAATGTCTCCATGACAAAAGCCCAGCAAGAACCCAGGTTGTGACACAAAAACCCTGAATGTATTAAACAGTGAGCTGCAGCCTGTTTTGTGTGAATAAATGGAGAAGATAAATGTTAATGCACACATGATTTAACTGAAGCATCACAAATAAAAAGAAACATTTTTACCTTAATGAAAGGAGGAAGAGAAACACTTTCCCAGACCTTTGAATTGTGCATTACCACAGACATGCTCTGGGTAAGGCAATTTTCCTCCTCTCTCCCACTGAGCCATATTTGTCCCTGTTGCTGCTGCACTGATCCCAAGGAAGCGTCATCAAGGAAGAATCTAATAACAACCAGTTTGTCATTACACTCCCCTCAGCACTAACTGGAGCATGCTGAGCTGTGAATGAGTGTGGGGAAACACTAAAAGGCAGCTATTAGGAAAATGGTAAATATCATTTACCCTTCCCATCCTAGAGCTGGCACTTTGGAAATCCAGATTTTATGCTGGCTGGACACCAAGTAACTCAGGTCCTGTCTCAATTATTTACCCTAACACAGACCTATGGAATCATAGAATTATTTAGAATTCGCTGGGAGGGATTTAGAATCATAGAATTGTTTGAGTTGGGAGAGACTTAAAAGATTACCTAGTTCTAAACCTCAAAAGCATCCAAAGAAGCAAACTTTAATGATGGCACCTCTAATCTGAATGTCTCAGGTGCCACCTTGAATGTAAGGGGCAGATGAACCCCTGCAGGCTGTGGTTGATCTTCAATGCTTAAGTCATGCTAAGGATGAAAAATTATAATTGATTTTTGACACTGTTCTAAAGTTAGTAACCTCCCCAAGAGAACTAATATTTAATTTCTAAACAATGAAGGGTTTAGAAAGTGCCAGGAAAAGAAACATAAGAGAGGAGCTACCCAATTGGTTGTAATTAAACATTAATATTAACAAAAGCTAAAAAGAAGAAAGAATGGAAGGCAAAAATGGTTTGGAAATACTGGAATATTACAGCTCTGTCCTTTGTCCCTCCTGGTGGAATGAGCACCATCTGTTTACTCTGATATTGAATGAGCAGGGTGGAGCTGGGGGGAGCCCAGCTCAGGCATTTGCACAACACACTTCACCCTGCTCTCATTGCTGCCTCTGATGGATGAGCCCAGGCACTTGCCAAGGTGGGAATCCACCAGCCCTGGTGGCTGCTGGAGGATTGCTGAGCCTTTGCAGGGGCTGCTGCCACAGAAAAGGAGCCAAGAGCAAAGCAAATGAGTGAGGACACCAGTCTGAGCAGAGTTATGGGAACTAATGACTGGGCTGGAACGTGGGAAGGAAGCAGGACAGAGAACATTAAGGGAGCCAGGAGGGAAATTAGAGCCTTTCCCAGCTAATGTGAGTTATGAGGGGCTCCTCGTGGCATAACTAGACAATTTATCTTCCTGTAAGGAAATAAAACAAACCTGGGAGAGTAATCCAGCTAATTATGCAATGACTTTATAGACACTGCCTGAGCAGAAATTACTTTCTCTATGGGCTGTTCCCTCAGAAATTTTCTGCCTGTTTGCCCATGTAAGAGCATTCCAGAAATCTTCCTTTAGACTGCGCCGTGTCAACGTGAAAGAAAATAATTTGGTATCAACATGATCTCAGTGAAACAAAAAAGGAGATTTCCTGCTGTGGTCCTAAAATCCCTCATGCCTCCACTGTGGTGGTGTTTGAGGTCCCCAGGATGAGGGAAGAGATGAGAATCTTGACTCCATGTTTCAGAAGGCTGATTTGTTATTTTATGATATATATTATATTAAAAGAAAATTATATATTAAAACTATACTAAAAGATTAGAAGAAAGGATTTCATCAGAAGGCTAGAAAGGAATGGAATGATAATAAAATCTTGTGACTGCTCACAGCCTTGACACAGGTGGCTGTCATTGATCATCAAGTAGAAACAATTTCACATGCTGGGTAAACAATTCTCCAAATCACATTCCAAAGCAGCAAAACATGGAGAAGCTGAAGCTTCTCAGCTTCTCAGGAGAAAAGATCCTGGCAAAAGGATTTTTCAGAAAATATGTCAGTGACACCTCCACCACCCCTCAGTCAATGGCTAAGGCTGCAAGGGGCTGCACTAGAGAAACTCTGCTCGGCTGTCCTGGTAATCCACTGCTGTCCAGGAGCCTGAGTTTTATTTCTCTCCAAGTATAACATCTCTTGCTCTGCTTTATTATTTGGGTACCAGTCTACCAGGCCCTGGACCAACACTTGATTCCAAAGAATTCACCCAGGGAGGGCTGAAGTGGGTTTGCAACTTTCTTGATCCTGATTTGAGGACTATTTAGCTGAGTGATTTTGGCTGTGATCTGGGTGTTTAACCTGGTAAAAATCTCTGCAGTTAATTGCCACTCACCAAATTTGAGTAGAAATGAAACAACATACCTCATAGGTATAAAACACAGGAGTGGAGCCATGAGAAAGGACACCCCTCACAGTGGAAAGGTGAATGGGTGAGAGAGAAAATCCTGCTGGCTTTTTCCTGAGCAACCCCAAGCATGAGAATGGCTGGAGGTTAGCTAGGGATGGGACCAGCGGCTGTGTAAGATGCTGTAACATCTAACAAAATCCCTTTACCTGGTGCTTAAAGCAATAAAAGGCACTTTTTGGATCCTTCTAGAAAGTGGATGCAGATGGTTCTGGTGGTGGAGGACTGAATTCAGTAGGGTCACACAGGTGTTACTCAGGACACCTTTCAAATCAATGAGCAAGGCACTGCAGATAAGAAAGGCAGTCCCAGACTCCAAGGGGGGAAAAAAAGCTGTATTGGAGCCTCAGACAGCAGCCTGAGAGGTGAAAATTGCAGGTGATCTTGTGCTACCACCAGTCTGTAGTAAGCCCTTTCTCTCCTTCCCCTTTTTATCCATGATCTGTACTATGAAATGTGACAATGAGTCAGAAATGTCATGTAATTACACCTCAAAGAGCCCAGGGTAATTGGCAATCACCAAAAGCTGCCTTTCCTATCATTTGCTAAAAGGAATGAAGCTCCTTGTGTGTTTTGGGGCACCACTAGAGCAGTGATGTCTAATTACCAGCAAGTTCAGCTCAACAGCTGTCAACACATCAGCTCTAATAGCTATTTCATAAGGACAAAGACATAATATGGGCTGAAGGAGCTCTTCTGAACTTGTCCAATTTCACTCTGCCACTTTCCCCAACATTCTGTAAGGGTTACTAAAGAAATTTGTGAAAGATTTCATTCCAGCTGTAGCTTCAGCAGCACTGAACACAGGCTAAATGATGCCCAGGCATTGCTGGTGTCAAGCTGGAAAGGCAGGAGAGCCTCTTGCACGGCTAAATGGTTTTAAATGTGAAATATCTCAGCAAAAAGGTGTAAAGGGAAAGAAGGAGAAGAAAAACTGGGATATTACTGTGATCACTGTTGTTCATAGAATCATTGAATCACAGATTTGGGTAGGAAGGGACATTAAGGATCATCTAATTCTAGCCCCTGGCATGGGCAGGGACACCTTCCACTACCCCAAGTTGCTCCAAACCCCATCCAATCTGGCCTTGGACACTTCCAGGGATGGGGCAGCCACAATCTCTTCTTAAATTCCTACAAGGAGAATTCTATTGACAGTAAGGGTTCAGGAATTGGCTGCTCTGAAGTAGCCCATCATGAAGAAAGTGAAGACACCGAGGAAAAAGAACAAGCAGTGCCCTCTTACAGCCAATATGGCTTTGGCCAAAAACTGGGTTTTGCACCATTTTTCCTTTCTGCCATCCAGCTCTAAAAATCTGAGGAGAATTATTTCACCAAACTCTGACCTTATGGCCAGAGAGGGACATGCAACAGCCTGTGAAACCCTACACATCTCCACACTTCTCCTGCTTTAACTCACAGGAGTCCCTAATGCCTAAAGAACAGATGAAAGAGCACACAAACCACTTAATCTCTTCACAGAAGCCCACCAGCACCTTTCCTCTAGTTTTTCCCCACTCAGTTGAAGAAGATACCAAGAGTCAGAAGGAAGTTGAATGCAGAGGAATGGCACTGGTGGCAGAAATGAAACCTGTGCTATCCCAGCCCATTGTGAGGACAAATTACCCCAAGGAGGAAACCCCAAAGCTTGAGCTGCATCTCCTTGTGTTTGTCCCTGTGCCCTGGCACACCAGCTGGGCTTTGTTCAGCCACCACAGCATCAAAGCTCAATTAAAGTGAGCACAGGGCTCAGTGACCTCCCTTAAGAGGTGAGCAATCACCAGGGCTTTGAGATGCTCTCCCTTTGCTCTGGGGCTGCTCTGAGGAGAAGGGGAGCATTAAATGACACTTCCCCATTTAGAGCTATCAGCTCTGAGTGCTCTGCCAGGGGCAGAAGCCCCATCCCAACCTCACTGAGATACACAAGATCTATTTCTATTAATTCTCTTTTGTTATAAGATTACTAATTTAGGCAAATAACTTTCTAGCACAGAAAATGTCCTTCATTAACATGGAATTGTCTTATTTTCAAGCTAGGAGAATTCAGAATCACTGCATTTGTGCTGCCCAATGCTGGTCACTGCAGTGAGACAGAAGGCTGCAGCTCCCCCTTTTTCTATGTGGTTTTTTTTTGTTGTTGGTGGTGATGGTTTTGGGCTTTTAGCTTTATTTCAGTGGATTTATAGTACAAGTTTATCTTTTTTCTAATAGGGACATAATAGAGTCTATTTTAAAAGTATCCAGTGGCTACTCATACATTATGGAAAAGCTGGATGTTAAAGATGAAAGGCAATGAGAGCTGCACAGAGAAGATGATCCTAATTTCTCATTTCTCCCTCTCTCCACTCGCTCCCCAACACATAAACACTCCTCTGCTGGCCACCCTTGTGTTTTCACACAGAGCACTTAAAATAATCTTATTAAAGTTTATGCTTTTTAAATCTGTTTATTACACCACTCCAGCTTTATTTCCTAATCCTCTTTTGTTATTTTGATTTTTGATTTTTTTTTTAAACTGGGAAAGCTATCTGCTTTTTCCCTGCCAGCTTTTAATGAGTTCTTTAATCCTGAGAGCAGGAACAAGTGCTCCCACTTTCTGCACTCCCCTTCTGAGGGGCCCTCCCAAAGTGCTTCCTCCTGATCTCTCTTTTCAAGTCTTGCTTACAGGATGCTAAAAATTTAATAGGAGAGACAGTGTTAAAGCCCAGCTTTTGTGCAGCATTCTCAGGCACCAGAGAAGTGTCTCACAGATACTCAAAATTACATGACCCTTGTAGTGCTGCCAGCCTAAATGACTGCAGACAGCAGTGAATATTGTTCAAGTCATTTCAAAGACAAACCAAATGACATTAATGTCACTTTTTCTCTCTTTGCATGATGAGCATGCCTGGCTTAAAGGAGATGTGACCCTACTGCTCTGGTTTTCCTCTCAAGTCAATAAATATAACTGGGAGCAAATGGGAGGAGTTTCTGTCTGCAGCAAAGTCTTGCCACACCGGTGGCCAAAAATAATCAAGATATTACTGAGCCTTCCTTTCAGTTCCAAAGAGATTAGCAATACAAGAGGAGGAAAGAGAGCTGTAATTAGTCAGGTCACTGAAAAGGAAAAATGCATAACGATTCCTGCAGATAAAGCAAGGGAAACATTGATTGCATCTCAGAAGGCAAAGAGTAACTTTCTTCTGGATCTCAGACTAGGTAAAGTCCATTTTACTACTAAAATCCTGTAGCAGAACAGCTCCAAGCTTGTGACTTCACACAGTGAGAGTATTAATAAATGTATGTACTGACTTCTCAGTTTGGTGGACATCAATATGTGTATAAGCCAAAGAGTTACTGGAGCAAACTTTAGCCTGCTGCTTACTGGGAAGGACAATCAATCTTAAAATTTACCTTAACATCGTAAACCCCCATGGTTTCTAAATTATTAAAACATGCCTGAAGCACTGGAGAGTTGTGCAGCTGCAAGTGAGTGATGCCAGTGAACCATCAGGTCTGTAACAGCACTCAGGAAGTACACTCAGTGTAAAAGTACTTGCAAACCTGCACCACGCCTGACTTTTCACTCACCTCTCTTTTACCTGTGCACTTGCTCAGCAAAGCCAAAATTTACAAGGGAGATATTTCAGAATCTGCTTCTCTGGAAGAGACATCTCAACCTCTTCTTTGGGGCTTAGTGTTTGAAACAGGTAGAGGAGCGCTGCTTTCTGATGCAAATCCAAATTCCTCTGCGTGGAATGTGATTAGCCAGGGCTGGTCTCAGCGGGCAGCAACTCTTCAGCCTGAAATGTTCCAAAGCAGGTACAAATGGCTTCTGACAGGGAAGATCAGGATTCATTTGTTACACTGGGAAGGAAAGAGCAATTAATGATGGGATTCAAAATCTAAGACACATAGCCAGGGCAGGGATATCGAGAGGCTCTGGGAAAGATGAAACCATCCCTGAACTTGGGGTGCAGCAGTGGCAGCACGCCTGCAATGAGGGGAGGGAGCGCTGTCACAGTCATGTTTTCTGAAAAATCCTCTTTGCCCAGGATTCTTCTCCTGGGAAGCTGAGGCACATCAGAGAAAAAAAAAGAAAACAATATTATGTCATTTGCTTCTCCTGTGTTTTGCTGCTTTAAAATGTGGTTAGAAATTGTTTATCCAACACATGAATTGTTTGGACTTAATGACCAATCACAGTCAAACTGTGTCAGGACTCTGGAAAGAGTCATGTGTTTTTCATTATCATTCTTAGTAACCTTCCGTCTATATCCTTTTTCTATTCTTTAATATAGTTTTAGTATAACATTCTTTAACAGAATATAATACCATAAAATAATAAATTAACCTTCTAAGCATATAGAATCAAATTCATCATTCCTTCCCTCGACTGGGGACCCTGAAAATACCACAGAGCACCGAGTGCATTTGCTTTGCACTCAGCAGCTTCACCCAGCAGCTCCATCTCCAGAGTGCTTCTGGCACAGGGCAGAGCTGCAGCTGCAGGATACAGATCAACCTTCTCCTGGGCTTTGGGGACACTGCAAGGGCAGTGTTTTGCTCACCAGCCTGTTAGGCTGCTTCTGGCAGGAGCAGGATTTCCATAGCTGAGTCGGGAAGGCCCCAACAAAGGAAGAATGATGAGGAAAAGTCCATCTTATCAGAAGGTGAATTAATTACTTTATTATACTATATAGTATATCTAGTATACTATAATATACTATACTATATTATACGATATTAATTACTTTATTATACAATATATATATAATTCTCTCTCTATATATAGTAGTGTATATATATACTACTATACTATATTATAGTACATTGTATATATAGTATATACAATATACTATATGTATATTATTCTATACATCTAAAACTGAACCTGCCAACTACTCAACCCTTCGCACACTGTCCAGAATCTCGTGGCTGTCACCCGACAGTCCCAACATACACACACTCTTGGCCCTGATAGGCCAAGGAAACAAAACGCCATCACTTTGGGTAAACAATCTCCATATTGCATTCCGCTTCTGCACAAACACAGGCACAGCAAATGCTACGAATTGTTTTTCCTTTCTCTGAGGTTCAGAGAATCTGAAACCCAGAAATATTCTTGGGAAGAATTGTGCCTTGCTTTTCTCTGTGCAGAGAAATGTGGCTACAGATTCCCAGAGGGGGCAGCAGGCAGCAGAGCTCTGCAGCTGGCCTGGCTCTTCCCACAGCTGGCCAGCACTCTGCGTCCCTGCATCTCCCCAAGGGCTGCATTTGTCCCTGAACCACGGGGATCTGAGCCAGTAGATGTAAAGAACTACCCCAGTTATAAAGGCTTGAAGTACCATGTGCTGCTGATCAATGCCACACTCGGGGTCACCATTTGTTCAGTTTGTGGGGGTCCCCAGGACAAGGTGAGAGATGAGAATCTGACTCCATGTTCTCAGAAGGCTGATTTGTTATTTTATGATCTTTTATCATATTAAAGGATACTAAATACTAAAACTATACTATAGAAAGAGGAAGCATACAGACAGAAGGTTTAACAAGAGTAAATAATAAAAACTCGTGATTCCTTAGAGCCTTGACACAGCTGGTTGTGATTGGCCATTAAACTAAAACAATTCACATGTTGGATAAACAATCTCCAGACCACATGCCAGAGCAGCAAACACAGGAGAAGCTGAGGCTTCTCACCTTCCCAGGAGAAAATCCTGGGCAAAGAGGATTTTTTAGAGAATATGACAGTGACAGTGCCATCCCACAGTGTGTGTGTGGGACTGACAGGACAGCCCCAGGTAAGCTTTGCATGGCAATGGTGCTTTGTACCACAAAACAGCTCCTCAGCCCTTTGTACCACAAAACAGCTCAGCCCTGCCCCTGGCATCAGCCTGGGGTGATCTGAGAACTAAGAAAATATTTTAAATCCACTTCATTAGATAAACTTCATTCATTACCTACAGCCATTTATGATAGGTGGGGCTCTGCCAGGGCTCACAGGAGAGAAAGGCTCTCACGTGTGGTTCCGCCAAAACCACATCATGGAAACAGAAGAGCACAAAGGGGAGCAAATGCACACAGCCCACAGGCAAAAGAGCACTATTAAGGCTGTGAATCCAAACCCTGCACAAGTTAGGAAATCCCAAGATTCAGCTTGTTTGTGTGATGAGAATTCGCCATTGCCATCTGCAAGTCTGCCATCCAGAAGAGTCTTCATGACAGGAATATTTATTTTGCCCTACAGGATCCTTCCCATACCTAGAGAGGCTTATGAGAAGGAGGGAGAGGGACCATCTACATGGGCAGATAGTGACTATTGACAAGGGGGAACAGTTTTAAAATGAGAGAGAGGTGCTTTATATTACAAGTTAAGAAGAAATTCTTTACTCAGAGTGTGGTGAGGCCCTGGCACAGGGTGCCAGAGCAGCTGTGGCTGACCCTGGATCCCTGGAAGTGCCCAAGGTCAGGCTGGATGGGGCTTGGAGCAATCTGAGACAGTGGAAGGTGTTCCTGCCCATGGTAGGGGTGGAACTGGGTGAGCTTTAAGGTCCCTTCCAACCCAAACCAATGTTTCTGTGATTCTTCTCCCTCTCCAAACAGTCAATGCTCCCTGAACAAGCAGCCATTCCATATTTTCTCCTCCTCCTGGAGCCCCAGAATGCTGCTCTATGACTTATTTACTGCGTGCTGCTTTGAAGACAGAATTATTCATTTTTTTTCAAAGGATTTTCTCTGGCACTCACCATGTGAGGGCTTCTCAAAGATTAATGACATCTGTTAGCACAGTGTGCCTGGGAGGTGACAGGATGTGTCAGGAGGACACCTGTTTTGGCAGGGTGGCACTCAGCCCTCTAACAACCTCCCCAGCTCCAGCCAGGACACCATCAGGTGTCTCTGCAAGGGCTGGGAGTGTGACAGGCACACAGGGGCAGAGCCTTCAGCTGGGAGAATGCAGGAACAAGTGTCTGTATTTAGGGCATGGGGCTGTGATAAAACAGCTGCTTTCCTTGAGACTTGCTCAGGTTTTGTGAAATGTTAACACTCAGCCAAAAGAAAGCAGAGCATGAACCCTGCAGTGAGCTGGGAAGCCTCCAGCTTGCTTTGCAAGCAGGTGGACAAGTTGTGACAGAGCATTGTCACCTCACTCTCAACATGTGCAAACTGAAACACACTGAAATAAGGACAGAAAGCAGCCACTGGTGTAGTGTGCCTGACTGGGAGCCTGGGCCATCGTTTTGAAGAACACCTGCTGCTCCATCAACATTATAATATTCAAATTGTGATGTCTAAATAGCACATTTTCCAATGTGAGGGTTTGGTGACACTGTCAATCAGGCCTTGGGTTCGAGGCAGGCATCAGGTGATCATGGACAGTGACAAGTGACCCTCTCTCAGATTTCTCAACTCACATCTCTGGCAAAGGCTCGAAACCCACTCCAAGTGCAGCATCCAATGGTTCTGAAAATGAGCCAGTCCTCCAGCAGGTCCCCCAGCACGAAATCAGTGCTGGAAATCAGCCACAGAGGAGGCAAGGTTCTGCAGGATCTGGAATGTGGCATTGGCTATTGTCACCCAGTCTGGCCTACGACAGATTATCTGCTACCTTAGACAGCAAAACTAACCCTGAATTACCTCTCCCTTCAATTAAGTCAAAATGCTGGATGGAGACTTTTCCTTCCCATGCCCTGTCAATGAAAACCTTTCCTAATTAGTTTTTTTTTTAAAAAAAAATCTGATCTCACTGCCATCATTTTCCATGGGACAGGGATACTACCTTAGTTTGCTTCACCTCTTATTTAAAACATAATTTTAACATTGTTTCAGCAATTATGCAGATGTAATCAAATCAACCGAGCTGTACAGGCCAGGAGTACCACAGCCACCTTGAGCATGCCAGATGGGTGGAAGATCTCATTCCCTTGTTGAGACACAAACTACAAAATCCCCTCCCTATTCTCTGGGAACCTGCTGACATCACAGACTCGTTACAAAGGTCCCTGTTTCACACAAATAAAGGGATTGTTCAGCCTGGAGAAAAGAACCTTCAGGGTGACCTCACTGTGGCTTTCCAATACCTCAAGGAGCTACCAAGGAAAATGGAGAGACACTCTTTCCAAGGGATGGAGGGACAGGACACAGGGAATGGCTTCGCACTCCCAGAGGGCAGGGCTGGATGGGATATTGGGAATTAGGAATTGTTCCCTGGCAGGGTGGGCAGGCCCTGGCACAGGGTGCCCAGAGCAGCTGGGGCTGCCCCTGCATCCCTGGCAGTGCCCAAGGCCAGGCTGGAGCAGCCTGGGACAGTGGAAGGTGTCCCTGCCCATGGCAGGGGTGGCACTGGATGGGATTTAAATCCCTTCCAACCCAAACCTTTCTGGGATTCCATGAATAGTTCAGACACTGCTGCAGAACCAAAGCTTCCCATCCTGGACAGAGCACTTTGATAGTCAATAATCCACTGCTCTGGGGATCTCCCAGGTCCTAGCACAGCAGAGAGAGAGAATAACTGGGTAATAGAGCCAGTCCCAGCACACGTTCACACTGCTCTCCACTGAAATGTGAGAAACAGCTATTCAGTCTGAGGAGAGCATAACTAATTAAAAGGTCTCATATGTTGTATCGAAAGGAGTAGATTTTTTGATAAGAGTGCACTCATGTCAGTGTTGCAATACCTTCCTTTTTCTAGCTGGACAAAAGCTGATATAACCAATTTTCTCACACAGAGAAAACCAAACACAGTTCATGGGTGAGTGACCACTACTTAATTGACATTACTTTTTTATGTACAGGATAATCTCTCAACATGAATTTCATTGCAGGCAATGGAAAGGGAATAAAGGACATAATTTAGAGTATTACAGGAGCTTCTTCCGTTTTTCAAATCTTATTTTCACTTTGAGGTTAGTTGAATTTGCTTGTATTTTTTCTAAATTCAGCGACCAGAGCACTTATATTATCTCTATAGCTTATAGTAAGTACTTATATTATCCCTAGTCCTCATAGTCTGGCAGGTTGCTGACTAACAGATGTGTAGGTATAATACAGTATGTATACAGACTTATATATTTATATATATGTAAATATATATTTTTATATATGTAAATATATATATGTAAATATATATATAGATATATATTTACATATATATATATATATATGTAAATATATATAGATATATATTTACATATATGCTGGAAAAGCTGCTCTGTAAATCTTGCATGGGACAAGAGCTGAAGAATAGTCCCTCAGGGAAAAACCCGAAACTCTGGGGGGAAAACAAAACACAACAAAAATGAAATTTTGTAATTGCAAAGAGTTTGCAAAAGCAGCTGAAGAAATTATTTGCATATGAATCCCCAAGTGACTGTAAGATATATAGGAGCAAAAAAAAGACATCAAGGCAGGTATAACAAAACAGCAGTGTTAAATTGTCTTGTTAAACAAAATCCTGTCCTGGAAGCTTTCAGCTCCATTGACAAAAACACAGAAAAATCAAAGCCCACCCAGCTGGAATAGTAATCTGAGAGAACCTGGAGCAGCCAGAGCCAGACATGCTGGGTGAGCAGATGCCTTGAAAAATTACCCCCAGGAAATAGGCAAGAGAGAGCAAAAGGCAGTGGGGCAGTGGGATTCAGAGGAACTCACCTGAGCACCTCCCTGAAAGCATTGCAGGCAAGGAGAGTCCTGTTAATGAAGCTTTTTAATGACCATTTGCCCACTGTTTTTCTTGTCTCTGTGTGAAGGTCATTTGAGCAGTGTCATTTGCAAACAGCTCTTGCAGGTGCATTTTGCTTTTGCTTTTCTTTCCCATCTCCTCATCCCGTGTAGAGCAGTGTAACAGTTGGGTGAGTCACTAAGTGGAAATGGATGAGAAGAGCGATCTTTTCTCCTCCAAAATGCAAAGCTGGAGGAGACATTAAGTGCATTGAAGTGAGGAGTGATGGTGCAGACTGGCCCTCAGCTGGGAGTTCCTAAAAAGTGCTTACATTTACTTAACCACTAAACAATCAGGTTGGAATTGAAGTAAACAGCACCCTCTACACACCCAAATCCCCAAATATTGGATGGAACACAAAAAAAAAAAGTTTATATTCTCCTGGAAACCCTTTCTGCTGCTTTTATGGGGAAATTGGAAGGGAGTATTACAATGAAAGCAGACCTTTTGTTTTGTATTTCAAACGAGATTGTTGTCTATGCAGGGAACAGATTTCCAGGATGCTTCACTCAATATCAAGTTATTAATCAAAAACCCTTTTCTTCCTCTAGGAGGACAAGAGAAACAAAAGGTTGATTATTTTAGGCCTCATGGACATCTGGAGAGGGATGGATTTGGGGTGCACAGAGAGTTAAAAGCACCAGAGACAGGTCTGCATGCAGAAATTCTTTCTCCAGCAGGAGGCCCAGCAGGTGAGACAGAGGTGATTTTCCTGGGCATAGATCTTTGGATATAACCAAATTTCCAGGTGGTTTTCCTGGTCTTTGGGTACCTTTCCAAAAGGAGCCACAGCAGGAAGGGCATGCCTCTTTCTGCCTGAAGCTGAACCTGACGCTCATGGGGTTCCTGGGAGTTTGGGGTGGTGATGCAGCAATGAGAGGGTTCTGACCTGGGTTGTTGCTTGGGAGTTAAGGGAAAAAGCAAGATTTGGAGCAGAATATTTTCAAAATAAAAATGGATGAAGAGAAATTCTCAATTTTCTCTGGTGGGCTCCACATCCCTGGAAGCATCCAAGCCAGGCTGGACAGGATAGTGGAAGGTGTCCCTGCCCACGGCAGGCGTGAAATGGGATGAGCTTCCTGATCCCTTCCAACCCACACCATTCTATTATCAATATTATTTTTTTTCTCTCTTGGAAGAGAATGTTTGTAGCTGTGTACTCCCAAACAATTTCTCAGGAGGAAGAATTCAGCTGAAAAGGTAAAATGGCCTTTCCAGACTCATTAATTCCCTTTTTTTGAGAGGGCCTGCAGGACAAGAGCACTCTAGAAGAAACTTCTATTTACGAGTTCTAATGGCTCTACACACAATGATTTCTTTCATGAGACATCTCAACCACTTCTAATGTATTCTTACATTTTCAAATAGGAAGAAAATGTAGGGGAAAATGCTGCAAAGCAGCTCTCCCTGTGATAAAGTCATTTCCCATTCCATTTGATTGTGCTGCTTTTAAGGTGGAAGATAAACAGATGAGGAAAGGCTTCTTATTAATTAAAGGCATGCACTGCCAATTCTAAGGGTGATCAAATATTGGTTCAGCCTCAGCACTGCTGCTCACTTTTTACCAGGTGTGAGGATATTTGCTCAAGATGACAGGAGTGCCCAGCAAAGCAGAGTCTGTGTGCAAAGCTCCTTTCAGGTCAGGTCTGTGCAGGCTGACAAGACAAAGGCTTATGAGAAAAACAGTCCAACAAGTGCAAAGGGGCCATGGTATTGAACCTGAAAACCAAACCTGTTCACTGCTTGGGTAGTGAAACCAGGCCCTTTGTAAGCACTTTGCTTATTTATTGTAAGTGCTGCAGCTCAGCTAATGAATTTTGGTTTAGCTGGAGTTCAGATTCTCACTTTCATCAGCATTATCTTGCCAAACACATTCCCAAGCTTACTTTAATTTAGGATTTGACACCAGCGATTGCCTTTTTTTTTCCCCTCAAAGGATGAACTAGTCCACCATAAAATGGAGTATTAGGCAATTTATTGTGCTAATGACTTGCAGAAAAAAGCCAAATTACACCGATGGTGGATTATATTGAACAATAAAAACCCCCCTCATCCCAACTCTCAGTGAGCACATAGTTGAGCTGTAGTTAGCTGGGAATTCCTGGGAATAGCAGCCCCACTGCAGCCAGCCATGCTTCAGCAGGAGCCACATTCCCAGTGGGACAACACCCATCTCCCTCACATCTGGGATTGTGTCTCGTTACCCCCCAGTTTTAGCTCAGCTAAAAAGGCTGCTGTTATCATGGCATATGGCATTTCCTACCTGATTACCCTACAATCTATCCTCTGATTCCAGACAAGCTGAAAGAGAAGTTAAGATTCAAGAGCATTCAGGTTTGCATCCGTTTTTTTGCAGAGAGGAGAGAGTCAAGTAGAAGAATCTGTCATCAGTGCTCATCAGTGAGAGAGGAGCTCAGCCAGGAAGCAGGAATCTGCAGGAAGCAGCTCTGCACAGCTCCCAGAACTGGCACTCAGTAACTTCAACAAAGGCAAGATTGAACAGAAGATTCAGATGAGACTATCAAAAATATTCTTTTGAGTTGGATCAATAACAAGATTCAATCAGACACTGGAAAAGCTGTTCAGTGACAAGGGCAGGAGACAAAGTAATCAGCCCTAAGGGAGGAAGAAAATAAAGGAATCAATGTAATTGGAGGAAAAAGAGAAAGTGCCTGAAGAGTAACCCAGCCCCAATGCCATCAAAATCTGAGCAGCCAGAATCAGAGGGAACAGCTCAAACAGAGAGACTCTGCCAGGTTCAACAGCACTTAGAAACCCAGCAATGTCAGAAGGCTTCAGTGGGATGAGCTTGGACCCCTCCTAATTACCAGATAAAAATACTCCTTTTTAGCAAACAATTAGTGGGATTTTTTACCAATAAGAATGAAATCATCTGCCACCTCAGGGTCTGGTCAGTCGAGATTTCACCACACATTTTCATGGATTTCTCCTCCAGTGACTGCAACTGTTACCTCAGACCTCAGAGTTAAGGGCCCCAGCAAAAACATCATGGAACTTATTTTAAAGTGTTTAAATACAACTCCCTTTGGGTTTATGTTATCTGCATTGCTGAAACCAAGCATTCATTTATTTAATTTCTATTTCTTTTCCTGTTTGAGAAAAAAATATTGCTCAAAGCCTGCTTCTTCCCCCAGCAGTTCTTGCACACACTCAGACCTTATCCCCATGACAGGGGTAGGCAATGCCATCCCACAAAAGGCAGGAACAGTGGTCAGGAACTGGGTTAGTGACACAGGGTTGTGTCAGTAGTGACACTTCAGCACTGTTGTAACAACATTGAAAGAGAGACCAGTGTCTGAACGAGCCTGTTGTGAGAATGAGCATTTTCAGTGTGTTCTGTAGCAGAAAATATTGTATCTGCTATAAAAACAACAGCTTCTCTAAATGATTAAACTCCTGAGCTTCTTTTTAGCAATTAACAAGCTTTGAGCATTGTTTACAGTGTTGGTTGTATGGCATCATTGCTTTTATCCTCCAGAGTAGCAACAAAGATTCCACATGAATTAAATCCCATTTTCTTTTCCCCTACATCACTGTTAAAGTATGGCATGTGAAAGAAAACCTCATTCTAGTAGTAATTATCTAAGACAATGTAAAGTTCAGCATTGGTTTGTAGGAAAAAAATGACTGTTTATTTCCTGGTTAGCATTGGTAGAAAAGCTGAAAACATCCAGATGAGTAACTGCAGCACTGCAGTGAGTAGGATTTGGGGAAAGCTGTTTCAAAACTGTCTCTGAGTAAAAATAAGGCCTGCTCTGCATGGGGTGGGTTCATTTTCCAGCACAGTATCAGAGTTAAGAGGGATGACTTCCTTAGAAGCATCCAAGGCCAGGTTGGATGGGGTCCTGATTAACCTGTTCTACTGGAGGTTGTGCCTGCCCATGGCAGGGGCTTGGAACCAGGCAATTCTTTCCAACCTAAACCATTCCATGGTTCCATGGGGATTTTTTGGCTGCCTGAACATGAGCACAGCTCTTTTGGCACCAACACAGCAGCACTCACATGAAGGAACCTGTCCAGCTTCAACCTGTGCTCTTTGATCAGGTGAGATGTTCATACCTGGAGGTGTTGCCACCCTGGAGAATCCCATCCACTCTGGGGACACCCACAGTTATATTTTCCAGTCTAGACAGGGCCTCTGTTTTGACAAATCTCATTCTCTGCTTCATGGTAAAACAAGACAATACCTGATGTCCCTAAATCCTACTCCATCTCGCCATTTCAATACATGAATTAGTTACTTGTGAAACAATGAGTCATTTTATTTTTCATGGGTGAATGCTTATCACTCACATAGAAAAACAGGCTGGAGCATATACTGCAAGGGAACAAAGCCAAATGTTTCAAAAATTCAATCAAAACCTACAAAAAACACTAAGAAGGAGGTGTGACTAAGACAACAGGCAGAGACTCAGCTTCCTGCTCTCAATGCCTGATGGCACCAAGCGTGTCATTTGTCACGCTGTGGCTGGGTCCCCATCTCTAAAATGAACACAACAGCCACCAAGACACCTCAAGTCTATGTGGGGAGGTTATTTTGGAACATGCTTCTTTTTC
This sequence comes from Camarhynchus parvulus, assembly GCF_901933205.1. Taxonomy (NCBI): domain Eukaryota; kingdom Metazoa; phylum Chordata; class Aves; order Passeriformes; family Thraupidae; genus Camarhynchus; species Camarhynchus parvulus. The sequence continues at coordinate 5,056,579 of NC_044576.1, forward strand.
CACTGGTTTCCATGGAAAATTATCATCTTCCTCTGCTAACAGCGCTCATTTTGGTAAGACAAGCTTGGGGGAAAGCAAGAAAATGTAGATAACTGATTTTTTTTCCATGTACAAGAAGCAGAGGGTGTGGGGTATGGGGGAAAGGCAGCAGCAAATCCAGCAAGTGAGTGCAGGGAAAAGCACTTTTGGAGCAGCCATCCCTGCCTGGCAGATGAGGGGTGGGAAACCTCTCACAGCTCCCTGCTCTTCTGCATTCCCACCCTGTCTGGCACTGGCTTTCCTCAGCCCAGAGGAGCTGCTGGCAGCCTGGAGCTCCCACAGCTCCCTTGCACAACACATTCCCAACCTCTCTCCACACCCCAGTGGTGCCAGTGGGACTTTTCTGTTTTTAACAGTCACTGTGTGGGTCAGTCCTTCCCCAGAAAGAGGATTCACATCCATAGGAATTTCACTCTTTTCCATGAGCAAAGCCTTCCTTCAGCCATCCACAGATTAAACATTCAGCCAAAGCTACTCAGAGTTACTCACTGCTGAATGGGAAGGGCAGCTCAACTCACCAGACACAGAGAGAACAACTTCAATATGGGATGAGCAGTGCTTTAGAAAAGCTTCCTTCCCCTGGCTGGAGGTTAATTTAAAGCTGTGTTTAATGCAGGTGATGTGGAATGTGAAAGGATTTTTTGGCCCTGTATATATTACTCTTTTTAGATCAGAGGTACAACATAATTTGGTTTTAAACTGAAAGAGGGAAAGTTTGGAATTGGACATTAAGAAGGAATTGTTCCCTGGGAGCAGAGGGTGAGGCTCTGGCACAGGGTGCCCAGAGAAGCTGCGGCTGCCCCTGGATCCCTGGCAGTGCCTAAGGCCAGGCTGGATGGGACAATAGGGAAAATATTCTTCTTTTAAATGTACAAAACTGGGTAGTTAAAAACCACTCCATTGTGATGGCACATGGTGGCAGCCACACAGTGCTGCTGGAACCAGGGGCCTTAAGCTTCAGGGGAAGGGCACTAAAGCACACTAAACTCACACACAAGGAAGAAGAAGCAAAAAACAATTCCTATTCTGAATACAGCATCTGCTAAGGAAGCAAGGACCCAAGAGCAGCTGGATTTAGCACAGCTGCTGGCCATCTAAACAATCTAGTCAAACAGCACAGTCATGGAGACCTTGGGAGGTGCATCTATGTCCTGTCTGTCCACCTGCATTTCCTCTCAGACATTACTACATTTTAATTTCAAAGATTTACGGAATTTATGAGCACTTGCCAACAGCTTGATAGCAGTAGATCCACAGTGGAATATCCTAACTGGAGTTAACCCCAGTAAAGTGCCACACTGCTCATTTAGTGTGGCAAGTATGTGCCATGACACCACTGATTAATTCATATTTTAATAATATCTATTTTAAAATATGCGTAATAGACATTAGAAATATTTCTGATAGAGATTCTCAGGGCAACATGCAGAGCAAGCAAGCATTTTGGAGGCAAAGGACCTCCATTACAGCCAAACATGCAAGCATTTAGCCTGCAATTTAGATCACAAACCCAGCTACTGATGGTTTGGATCCTCTGAGCTTTTCCTCTGTCATTGCTTGTTACCAACAGGAGGCAAGGTGACATTACAAAGTGTCCCCTTTGGTAGCCCTGGTGTGAGTGGCATGGATTGCCACATGTCACGACACTGCCACACCCCCTCCTCTGGCATTTAACTCCAGCAGGAACCACCTGAATCCATCTGCTCTGAAAGAGAGATGGCATTTCCATGAAACCAAATAAACCCAGGAATGGCAGATGGTGTGTGTGTGTGTGTGCAGGGAGGGAGGCGGGGAAAGGAGAGCGTGGGTTAAAAAAAGGACCTGCCCCAAATACAGCCTGAACTACAATGAAATGGGAAAGGGGAAGGGGAAGAATACCTTGACAGAGGCATGGGGAGAACATTAGGTGTAATCACTTTGATTAGAGTGCAGCTCTGTGCATCCAGAAAGCAAAAAAGGAATCAGAGAGCCAGGTGAAATGGAGTGCCTGGGGATTGTGCACTTGGTGCCTCACATCCCTGAGAGCAAATGTGCACGGCTGGTGCTCTCCCAAAGATCTCCAGCAGCAAAGCCTTCAGCAGGACACATCACAGCTGGTCAGCAGTGCCCAGATGAGGGGGAAGCTGACCTCAGACTCATGGCCCTCCTCTGCTTCTGTTCACACATCCACCCATTGTCTGTCCTCATGTCCAGGCTACACCCCAAACAACCCCAAACCCCTGACACAACAGAGCCCAGTGGTTATGTTGAGATTTTTTGGAGTGTGTTACATAAGCACAGCAAATCCATCAGTGCCTTGGAGATCACCATAGAAACAGGCTGCCAGCTCGGTGCAGGAGGAAGAATCCCTGATGTCAGCCTGAAGAAGGTTCTGATGGGCCTGGCCCAACACACAGAGATCCATCCATCCATCCATCCATCCATCCATCCATCCATCCATCCATCCATCCATCCATCCATCCATCCATCCATCCATCCATCCATCCATCCCTCCATCCATCCATCCATCCATCCATCCATCCATCCATCCATCCATCCATCCATCCATCCATCCCTCCATCCCTCCCTCTCTTCCTGGACTCCTGGGGCCTGTTCCCTCTCCCCTTTGGCCACAGGAGGGTGGAGGGAGGGTTTCCTACTCTCTGGAGTGACACAGAAGACACCAAACCATTTTCTACCAAAGCAAATGAGACATCGAGGCTGGATTCCAAATTAAAGAGCAAAAAAATGGAAATAGCTACCTGGATATTTCTGTATGAAAAAGCTCTGCTCCAACTCTCTGAAGGACACCAAGAGCATGTGAATGTGCAGTGGTTGCTCCCATCACCCCATTTTTGGTGCTGCCTCATTCTTCTTTCAATGACCTGGGCTATGAGAATATTTCCTTCTGCCATGGCTTTAGTGGGAGAAATTTAGGAGAAATCACAACATAAGGAGATGACTTTCAGTATTTTTATGACAATTAATTACTACAAAACAAGAGCTCTAATTCTGGCTTAATTAAGCTGCACAGTGTCCAGTTTCCCCCAGTACAAACAGAAATCCCACAAGCCACGAGGCCTGAGGCCGGAATTGCTCTGCTGGAAGGGAAAAATGGGGTAAAGAAAGCCTTGGTGTTATTTGATGGGACGTGCACTCACCAGGCTCCTCCTACAGCTCCTCCATTTCTCTGTTTTTGGGGTTGAACTAGAGCATTTTCCATGGGCTTCATTTCTTTCTGAAGTATCTTCCTAGACAAGTGCCCACTTCTCAGTGGACCTCACATCATGGGAAGTAGGAATTACATGTGTTTCCACATAGTTCTTCAAATTATGTGCAACAAATGGATTGACTGAATTAATAATTCATAAATGCTAATTGTACTTGAATGGAAAAGTGTTCAACCATTACCCTGTTCATTGACCTGAAAATATATCCCTCAGTTTAAAGTATTTCTCTAAATTTTGGTCTGATGACAGCAAATCTTTTAATCACTCTCTTGTAATTTTGTGACTTCAACTTAAAACCATTACAATCCTATAAAAAGAATTGACATTTAGTCAAACAAAATGATGAATTTCTTTGCATCACAGCAAGCACTCAGATGCTCACTTTATCTCAAGCTTAAAAAGTTAGCCAAAGCTTGCCCTGAACTGAATTAATTTTAAATATGCATTTACTCAGTAATTATGGCTCAGTAAAATTTAAACTCCAAGGAAATACAGAAAGATTTTAAGGGGTGGTACTGAAAACTAAACTGCTTCATTTTGTTTCGTGTTATTTTCCATGTTTCCATGTGCAGCCACAAGATCAGTTGAATTCTATTTCCCATTGCTCTCCTTGAAATGTTTATTCTTTGTACATTCAGAGAATGTTTATGAAATGTTTATTCTCTGTACATTCACAGTTTTGTAGTCCCAAATTTAAGGACAATTTAGGATAGTTATTAATCCACAACTATATCTAGAATACAAGTCCACAGAATCCTTTGGCTTTTTCTCCCCACATCCTTCTGCTATATCCTGTAATTATTCCTCTTGGCTGTTAAGAAAAACTCCTTCTCCAGAGGTTTGTCCAGCTTTGGAACAGGCTGCAGCGGAGAAATCACTGTCCCTGGGGGGATTTTAAAGACTTGTACAGGTGGTATTTGGGTACCTGATTTTGTGGCAGTGCAGGAGGAGCTGGATTTGTCCTTCCCAGTCTCATGGACTCTCTAATTCCTTGCTTATTTGGAATATTCCCCAATTATTCCCACTCAGTGCTATCATGCAAATACAGCAGTATTATTTATTTACACATTTTGCTATGTTTGATTTCTTTTAGTGAATTAAAGTTGCTCAGGGCAGCATGCAGAGACCTAGAGAACAAACAGCAAATTTTTGAGGAAATGTTTCCTTCTGCCATGGCTTTAGTGGGGGAAATTCAGGAGAAATAACAAAATAAAGAGATGACTTTCAGTATTTTTATGACAATTGATTACTACAAAACAAGAACTCTAATTCTGGCTTAATTAAGCTGCACAGTGTCCAGTTTTCCCCAGTACAAACACTCCTCTTTGCCCTTGATCACCCATCAGTGTCAGTGGTGGTTCAGTGGAATATTTTACTCTGTTAGCACCTGGGATTTTGGGGAGAGAGGCTGGGTTCACCTCTCTGTGTCTGGGTTTACTCTTGATGTGTGATCCAGAGTCAGTGTGAAGTTTCCTAATGAATTCACTGCTCTTTATTCCCAGCTGCTATGGAAATAGGAAGCAAGGTGAAGTAGGGGAAAATCATCTCCCCAAATGAACTGAAAGAAATGTTCCTCCAAAACCAATTTGTACTTTGGTACCAAGATTGGTACAAAAGCCAATCTGCTCCAATTAGGAAAACAGTAACAGCTAAGTCCAACTTGCATATAAATACTACAGGAGCAAAAGCCCATCCTCCATAAACACATTCAGAAAAATGATTTTTGCTTTTTGCCCTTAGATATTTGAAATGTCAAACAAAATAACGCAGCCCCATGAATATGACACTGTCTCAGTCATTGTTTCCTCACAGCTCAAGGAGTAACTGCATTTTGGACAGGACAAAACACTTGGAACCACATGACTCATGTGGAGGTTCTCTGAGAAACAAACTCCTTTTTGGGGGATAGAGATGTAGAAAAAGTGACAACAGGACAAAAGTGGGGACCTGTTGTAATAATTCAGTGGTAACAAAAATTTGTAAGGTTTTTTCCCTTCTTTCTGTAGAGGAAATTTATTTACTGGCACTTGTGGCAAGAATCTTATCTTCAATTCGTTCTACTCCATCCTGCATTCAGCTATGTTCAGTTTGATCCCCTCTATACAGACATGACTGTGCCTATCACTGCTGGGCACAAAAACCCCATCAGCCTCAGCTAAAAACCAGCAACCCCACTCAGCTGTAATGTTCAGCTCTCCCCCTGACTGGCTTCCAGCTTCACAGGTTGGCTGCGTGTGCTCTAATGAAATACTCCTTCCTTTTCACTTTCTTTGCCTGCCATCAATTCCACTGAATTATGACAGATTCCTGAAATCCAGGCTGGTTTTTTTTTCTTTGTTTCCTCCCATTTAAGACAGATCTTGCGAAGGAGTGTTCCAAAAACCTAGCACTAGCCTTGCTGTCCTCTGCATCTTTGCAGAATTATTTCTTGGGTTTTTTTTAGTGTGGAATAACTCACGTTCCAAACAAAGCCTCATGACTGTCACTGACAATAAAATCTTAACTTTCTCTGCATTGCTTTCCATTCCCTAATGAGTTGAAGATGTAATTTTTGCTTTTTCCTACTGTTGATGTGATCTGGAGAGATTTTCACTTTACTGGCTTACCAGCAACAACGAGAATTTCTTTTTCTCAGAGGAAGGGGAAAGTTTAAAGCTCAGCAACATGAGAGGTTTGTATTGTTGTTCCAAGCACACATTACCTTCAAATTTATGCAAGCTGAATCTCATACGCCAAGTCTTCAAAATTAATCTAGACTCTCTCGCCATCCCCTGTGGTTCGCACAAGCTGAGAGGTTTATGGGCCAAACTGTTGAAAAATGCCTCTGGATCTGTTTCCAGTGCTGGCACATGCAAAAAGGGATGTGCAAACACCAATGCTTTTGTTTCAGAGTCAGTGTGCCCACTTGGCTTTGTGTGTGAGAGCTGTGAGGAGCCACAGAGCTTCACCCTGGCAGGGCTGGGCCTCCCTCAAACGTGACAGCACTCTCCAAACACAAATGTCCCACCAAGTTCAGGAAGGGACAATGACATTAAAGCAACTTGTCCAGGGCCATCAGTAGGTTGTCACACAGTTTCTGTCTGAAGAAACTCTTTCTGGAAAGCTGTTGTTTTCTCAGTGGTAGTGGATATGTCCCTGCCACTGAAAATCTGAGCACAACACCACAGCCCTCCACCCTCAACTGATTTATGGAATCACAGAATCTTTAGGGCTGGAAAATTCCTCTAAGATCCTACACTGTAACCATAAACCAAGTACCACCGTTATGTTCACCATTAAAAATGTCCCCAAATGCCACATCCACACATATTTTGAGTACTTCCAGCGATGGGGACTCTCACCCGGCTACTCATTTGCTGAGGATATATTTCCCAATATCCAAGCTGAGCCTCGCCTGGCCCAGCCTGAGGCCCTTTCCCCTTGTCCTGTCCCTGTTCCCTGGCAGCTCCCCTCCTGGCAGGGAGTTGTGCAGAGCCACAAGGTCCCCCTGAGCCTCCTTTGCTCCAGGCTGAGCCCCTTGCCAGCTCCCTCAGCCCCTCCTGGGGCTCCAGCCCCTTCCCCAGCTCCGTTCCCTGCCCTGGACACGCTCCAGCCCCTCCAGGGCTCTCTGGCCAGGAGGGCCAGAACTGGACACAGCCCCGGGGGTCCCCAGCAGGGCCAGCCCAGGGGACAGTGACAGCCCTGGGCCTGTGGCTGCCCCATGGCTGGCACACCCAGGGCCCATTGGGCTCCTGCCCAGAGTCAGCATTCAGTGTCCCTGTCCCTGCCAGAGGCTATTTTAACAACCTGTCCTTTGGGTCGCATAAGGATGATCCCAAACTCTGTTCAATGGTCCCCAGAGACAGGATCAGAAGCAATGTCCATAAACTAAAACCAAGAAGTTCCACCTCAACATGAGGAAAAACTGCTTTATGTTGAGGGTTGCAGAGCCCCACAGCAGCGGCCCAGGGAGGTCCTGGAGTGTCCCTCTGTGGAGACAAGCCAAACCCTCCTGGACACATTCCTGTGCCACCTGCTCCAGGTGACCCTGCCCTGGCAGGGGGCTTGAACTGGATGATCTCCAGAGGTGCCTTCCAACCCCAGCTGATTCTGTAACCTGTCCAAAACCCCTGGGCAAATCAAAGTAAAATAAAAGTGAAATAAAACTTACAGATCACTCCCAGAGGGTGGGATGGGCAGGAATGAGGGAGGTTGAACTCCTCCTGCCCTGCACAGCTCTCCAGTTCTGCAGAAGCACAGCACAGGCAGAGAGGGATCTTGGCATTGTGCTGTAAGAACAGTGAAAACTCCAACATGTACCTTGCAATGTTACAGACACTGAGCTGAAATTCTTAAAATAATAATTATTATTACCTTGGAAGCACCAGGGGAGAGCCAGGGTGGAATTCAGTGCAGCATGGACAGGGACAGTTTGTTCCAGAGGCTTCTTCCCCTCCACAGCACAGAGCTAACCCAGCTCCTGATTCAGGAACCAATCCCTCATCCTTTTTCATTTGCTACACTCAGCATCTGCAAAGAAACCTTTATTAAAAAATTTAAAAAGACTGCTATTTGATAAAACCTCTTTAAAAAAAATATCATTTTTCTGTAATCAAGAAATAATCCAAATAATCCCTTCACAAATTCTTTTAAGAGTGAAACTAGAATTTGACAATGACTTGAATGAATACATTTTGACATTTATAAAAGTGATCAGCATTTATCTCTTGATACACATTAGAGATACAAGCCTTCTTTGAAACAAAGGTTTGTCTTTTTTTTATACAGGAAAGTTGCAGTGCTCTTTTAAATTGCAGTGTTACCATTTCTGGCTTCGAAGAACAAAACCATTTCAGAGATTCAAAACACCAAAATCAACCAGTTTTGACAGTTTTAGATGAAGAATTAGGGTGAATATTATTTTCTGCAATACCTTCATCAAAGAATGTAAATTACAGTGCTCCCTTTCCCTGATTAAGCCCAGTTTTAGCCTCCTGACAGCTTCTTGAGAAAATGCTCCCAGTCTGGTCCAGCTCCTCCAGCAAGTGAGAACTACCACATACAAGGACAGATCAAGGGCAGCAGAGAGAGCGTTATCTTTTCCCAAGTTATTCAGGCAGAAAAGGTAATTTTCTGTACAAAGAAGCCTGCAATCCATTGTTTACAGGCAGACATAACACCTGAATAAAAGACAGTCATGGCTATGGTTTTCTGTCACACATTATGGCTTTCTGACTCCTTTTCTTCCACTGCCTTCTGCTAATACTACTTGCAGTTCACACCAGAACACTGGGGCGCTGTTCATGGCCTTTTACTCTGTGTGCCCAAATTTCTGTCCAGGTTGGGTTCTGAAGTTGGGCACAGAGGGGATGGCAGGGGCTGAGTCAGGCCAGCTGTGCTGCTCAGCTGCCCCTGCAGGGCTGTTGCCTGTTCCCTGTCCCTGTTCTCTGAGCCCTGTCCCTGTTCCCTGAGCCCTGTTCCCTGCTCCTGTTCTCTGAGCCTTGTCCCTGTTCCCTGTCCCCTGAGCCCTGTCCCTTGTCCCTGTTCTCTGTTCCCTGAGCATTGTCCCTGTTCCCAGTTCCTGTTCCCTGAGCCCTGTCCCTGTTCCTTGTGCCCTGTTCCTGTTCTTCTTCCCTGCCCCTGTCCCTTGTCCCTGTCCCATGTCCCCTGAGCCCTGTCCCTGTTCCCTGAGCCCTGTCCCTGTTCCCTGTCCCTGTCCCTTCTCTGTCCCCTGAGCCCTGTCCCTTGTCCCTATTCCCTGAGCCCTATTCTTGTTCCCTGAGCCCTTGTCCCTGTCCCTTGTCCCTATTCCCTGAGTCCTGTCCCTGTTCCCTGAGTCCTGTCCCCAACCCTGGCCCCCCTCACTGCCACACTTTGCTTCCCCTGTGTATCTGCTGTCACTTCCATTCCCTCTGATGGTGCAGATAATGTCTTAAATAAATCCAACATGGAATTTGTAATTGGAATAGAGTCAGAATAACGCTCTGCAGGGTAGGATTTGTGTAGGGGCTTTATGCAAATATCTGTAAGTGTTTAAGCCTTCCAAACACAAGTTTTAGGTTCCTGTTTTTTCACCTAATGAATACTCTCTGCTGGACTATTTAGGGATCCCCTACAAGCATTTTTGTTTACAGAGGAAGTTAATTAATTAATACTGTTAATACACCAGGGCATTCTTTTATCTGCTGCAAGTGCATTCAAGAATCTGCTGGGATTGAAAACCAAGGCAGAGCAGCCAAGGTTCATGAACCTTCCAGATGAACCTCCAGCAAATTTTCAATGAACTTGGGCTGATAGAATATTCCCCCTTAAGTGATGTGAAAGCAGGTGCTTTGAATCCCTTCAAACTCCTGCCACGTGAATGAATAATTTTTAAAGTTCACCTGTAGTTAAGAATTCCAGGTTAACATAAAAAAACCACATTAAAAAGAGCAGATTAGTCAATCCTCCCCAAGCCTTGATTTATTTCCATTCCATGAATTTTAATAACAGCAATAAAATTTGGAAAGGCCAGATGACCATGGAAACTCCATAGGACTAATGACACCTGGGTGATGAAGAAAGCCCCGTTCCTCAAGGCTGTGCAGCAAGGATTTAAACATTGGATTTCTGCTCTCAGAGAGTGTCCCATGTCCCTGGCCAGGGTTTATTTGGAGGAGGACTCTCCATTTGTCCTGTTAAAGTGCTCCAAGATGAAGCCAGGAATGCAGAGGAGCGCTAATGAGTGCACTGTGTGACAGCCAGCACACCCAATTAGGAGCCTGGTTCCTTGATTAGAGCCCCCATTGCAGTGACTAATCTTTAACAGGATAGCTACAGCAATTGGTAAACAAAGAGAGAAATAATGCTACTGGGGGAATTCACAAGCAGTATTTATAGCTCAGCCTGATATATTTAACTAAATCAGAGCAAATGGAATCGATCCCTGATTCATTCAGAGCTCTATTCCACGCACCGAACACAAAACCAGGCACCAGGAACTCATTAATGGTGATTTTCTAAGGCTCTTTGTCTCTTGCTGCAGCAGCTGTTTGTAGAGTGAGGGCAATGCACACCATACATACACTTGGACATGTGATATACATTTAGGTGGCTATCATGGGGCTGGAAATGCACTTTTGCACTTCTGTGACTCTGAACATTCAGACAGCAGAGCCATGAAGTGCAGAAACATGTGTGTGAGCTCCCTCGACCTGACAGGCCAGCAGCAGCTCTCCCAGCTCCAACCCAGACAATCTCCTGGGCTCCTCTGACACAAACCACCAGAGGTAACACTTCTCTTGGCCTCTCAATCCCAGAGAGGTGAGAAAAGACCTCCAGAACTGTCCAAGGAAACATCATCTTTATAGAGGCACAGGCAAAGAGCCCATGGGAGTAATGCTGGCTCTAAAAGCTCCCTTCACATGCAAAGAAAAAAAAGGAAATTTCCATAATGCTGCAGGCCATAGACTGTCTCCAGTTCTGGGAAATTCACTTTGAAGTATATGGATTATAGGCAGCCATCCAAGCCACATATATAAATATCTCATGTAAGTCTAGGCTGCAAGACCTAATATTCTTTAAGAATACTAAAGCTCAACAGTTTTTTAGCTGAGTATAGAGGGAAAAAAAAAACAAGTCAAATGAGGTGCTGATACTGAAAATGCCAGAAATACCCTCCTTTCTTTGATTAAAACACAAAATGGCATCTAAAAGACACCACAGTTGTCATTTGCTGAGGATGTGGAAAACATTTTTAGGGTTTTGTGCATTGTGAATAAAACTTCAGCTGCTTCTGTCCTTGACTGCCCCAAAATCTGCAGGTAGGGCAGCAGCAGGAGCAGTTTGTGGTGTTTGCTGTCATAGAAACCTCTCCTGAGAGCCCTTCATAAATTGGAAAGTGAGCCAAGGGATCTCACAGTACATACAGAACAGCAAAGCCCTTTCAGAAAAGCATGAATGAATGACTGAATGAATGCAGGATGAAAGCAGGGGTAAGTGAATGCCTTGTTGTGCTAAACAAAGTCTTTGAGCACTGAAGGCTTGCCCTGAAAGCAATCCCAACACAAACATTTATTTCCCTGCTACAGCTCACCCTGATCTCCAAAGGAGGCAAGCAGTGCTGGAAAGCGAAACCACTCTTTACAGACCCTCAGAGTACATTCTTGTGGCAACTGCAAAACCAACCTGTGTTTTCTTTTCCTTTTTTGACTGATTGTGAATGAGCATTTTGCTAATGATCCCACACTGATTTTTGGGCTGGTGATGCACTAGCTATCCCACTATCACTGGCTATCAGCAGAATCCTGCTTGTCTAAATTCTCTGATTTCAGAGCACTGAAATGACAAATCTTTGGTGTGATGTCTGAGCCATACAGGGAATCAGGAGGCTTTCCTTCACAGTATCTCTATTTATCTACACAGAAACTGTGTGCCTTCAGACTGTGCTGTTGTTTCACTACCAAAACCCCCAATTTCAGCTCAGCACACCAATGGCCTGTGCACTCCAAGCCAAATAACCCAAATCCTGTCTGTAACTGCAGCCTCCTCACTCATGTGATGAGACCCACAGAGGTGAAACACAGAACCCACACACAGCTAAAACCCCAGCAACAAAATCTGCCCCAGGAGTATCTGAAACTTGTCTAAAAAGCAGGACATTTTGTATCCTTGGCCTAGTCACTACTGTTAGCATTTTTTTTTTGTGAAATAAGGATGTTTGAGCTGCTCTGAAACCCACAGCAGGGTAGCCCAGAAGCCACAGAGGGCCCGGAGGCCCTGGGAGGGCCCAGCAGCACAAAAAGCTGATTTTCCTGCCATTAGCCCCAGAAAGCAGTTAGCTTTCCCAGAGAAACAACAGGAAATTTCTTGTGTTTAATACTTAAACTGTGAATGAAATGTTAATAATGAATGTCAGCCTACTTTTAATTTCTATCAGTGCCAGCATATGCTGCAGTCTGCTCCATTTCCAGTGGGAAGGAAACTGTGGGCACTGCAGTCTTTTGTTATTAGAGCATCACAGTAGCAGTGTGAGGCTGTGCAGATGTAAATCTGTCATCATTTTCTCTGGGATAATATTTACAGTATTTCAGAGTGCATGTGCGTGTGAGCAGCATTTTGTACCCACTTGGCAGCTTGTCTGAACATCTGCTTTCATGGTTGGTGCTCACCAAGGCCTGGTTCTTGCCATTCTGGTCTGGTTTGAACAATAACACTCTTGGTGGGAAGCATCTGTCCCATTTCCTGTTCAGCACACCAGAAATTTCCACAGTGCTTGTTCTTTAGGACAGACATCCCACTGCAACTCGAGTGGCAAGCCAAGAGGGCCAAGATCTTTAGTTAATTATGATAATCTGTTTTAAAAACCATTTTAAAATTGTTTTAAAAACCATTTTAAGACATATCAAAGAAGGATCTTAAAAAAGTAGTTCATGAGGGAAAAGGGAGATGAAGAAAGAGAAATCATCACGTCACAAAGAGATGGAGGAAATGGCTCAGTGCATCATGCACTGACTTTCCTCTGCTGCCTCTCTCTTCTGAAATCCCATGGAGGTGAAAACACTATGCACAGCCACTAAAAGAACACAGGAGTTTATGCAGGAGAAAAAATAAGGTAAGCAGAGGAGAAGAAGAAACTTTCACAGATAAAGCAACCAAGAAAAATGATTAAAACAACCCACAGCTTTTAGAAACACTAAGAAATTTTAATATACCATCAAAAAACCTGGCAAAATACATCTCAAAGAGCATAAAAGAGAAAAAAGAACAATGCATCTGGCAGGATCATAAAAAATGAAATAAAAATGTTCACTCTAACAGCCACATTTATCCTTTTACAAAAGAGAGGCAAAAGGGCACAATCACACAGAGTTTGGAAGAAGCTATTTCCCTGTACACATAATGCAGCTGGAAATTAGTGCCCTGCATCTGAAAGGGATGGAACCTTGGAGCTGAAAAGCCCCTTGACCTCTTTCCCTGCTCTGAAACCTGGCTGACCTCAATCAAAAGGACTCCTGGGGGATGTTGTCTCTCCTCTTGATAAAAATTCTGCTGGAAACTTCTCAGTGAATAATTAAGGCCCCCCCAATTACCTTGCAAGCTCCAGTGTGATATCCCTCCTTGCCACTCACAGATTCTTCCCCATGTCCAACCTGCATCCCCCATTTGGTGTGTTTGAAACCCTAGCTCAGGAATCTGGTTTGCTGTGGGCACTGAGAATGGGGGGGACAACATTTACAGTGAGCTGTTACCTTCTTGGTGGATAAAATGGCTTTTGTCAGCCTGCTCCTGATGGAACAATCCCTTCTTCCAATCTCTCTCCTTGCTCTCATCTGGTTTTTCCCCACTGTCCCGTTTTTGCTGCCCTCCCAACCCCAGGAGCAGCAGTGGGAGCTGTCCCCCCTGTTGTGCTGACTGAGCTGTCCTGGCTGAGCACCCCTCAGCCCTGTCTGTCCTGGGAAAAGCTGGCTCTGCTGCTTTAGGGTTCCCTACACCCTCCAAATCCTCCTGTGTGCTTTTGTAGCTTCTTGGGTTTCCCCTGGCCTGGCTCTGAGCAGATGATTGCTCCCAACCAGGGGTAACAGCTTAACTTCACCCTGAATCCTACCCTCATTTAAGGCCAGATGGCTTTTCAAACTTGCCACCTGTCTTTTAATCCTGTATTTTCTGCTAAAATCAAGAATTTTAATCTTGTATCCCCTTTAAACCAGTATTATCTGTAACTGTGTACCTTGTTAGCTATTTCAACATTCAAGGAAATGTCCCAGGACCAGGTCTTGAAGGAATCGGGATTATGGAGAGGCCTTGCCTTTTAGAAGAGAGCCACAGACAGTTTATATTAATTTATCTATTCTCCTTATGGGAATGCCAAAAGCAATGCTGCCAAAAGCTTCCCCTCTGCTGGAACTTAAGCTTAGAACTCTCTTAGCTTTCCCTCTAAGAAGGCTTTTGGCATTAGCACTGAAGAAATCTGATTGCTGTGATTTAATCTGAATTTAATTCTGACAAAACTATGCTGCCTCTTATTGACCACCTGTCAGAGGTTAACTATCTTGGAGCTGCTCAAAAATAGTTTATTTAGGCCAGTAATTTTTCTCCTGCTCAGCCATTCCCTCCTTTTCTGTCAATCACCAGACTAGCAATATTTACTGGCTCCCCCTCAGCCTAGAGAAGATTTCAGGTACACTTCCTGCTGGATCTGGGATTGCTTCACCATTTGAAGAGCTCCTCTGTGATTAAAGCCATTGGGCCCAATTAATTGAGACCATTCAACAGCTGCATGTTTTCTCCCCCAGGGACAGTGGGCAGGTGGCCCCATAGGTGTTTGTGTCTCTCTGAAGCAAAGATCTCCATGCAAAGAAGGAAAGGCAGTCCTGCCTTTCTCTTTTCCCCCATGGAACCCTCCAGACCACAGCCCCCAAAGAACCCAGCCCAGCAGACAGCAGGAAAATCAGCATCATCTTTAAACACCCCTCCAATGTAATCAGAGGGCTCCATGTGCTCCAGCCAAGGCATCATTGAGGGTTTTTTCAAACTGAAACCAAATCAGTTTCTGTGTTTGCCTTCAAAACAGGCCTGTTTACACAGCAACATTCAGCTGAGATACCAGAACTGGGTATGGGAGAAAACTTGTCCAGCAGATGCTTCGAGAAATGCAAATAATCAAATAATTGATTGCTTCCAAAAAACTCTTATGGCCTGAAAACCCAGGAAAGACAGAAAGACAAGAAAGATAGACAGACAAGAAAGACAGACAGACAAGAAAGAAGGAGAGAAAGGGAGAGAGAGAGAGAGAGAGAAAGAGAAGAAAGAGAAGAAAGAGAGAGAAGAAAGAGAAGAGAGAGAAAGAAAGAAAGAGAGAGAGAGAAAGAGAGAGAAAGAGAGAAAGAGAGAAAGAGAGAAAGAGAGAAAGAGAGAAAAAGAGAGAAAGAGAGAAAGAGAGAAAGAAAGAGAGAGAGAGAGAGAGAAAGAGAAAGAGTGAAAGAGCGAGAGAAAGAGCGAAAGAAAGAGCGACAGAAAGAAAGAGCGACAGAAAGAGCAACAGAAAGAGCGAAAGAAAGAGCGAAAGAGAAAGAAAGAAGGAAGGAAGAAAGGAGGAAGCAGCAGCCGAGGCTCTGCAGGCACCTGCAGAAACACATTCCTGACACTGCATCCATCAGTGAATAATGCTGGATAACAGGAGAGGGAGGAAACGCCCCGATGAACCTCGCCAAAGTTTGACTAAGCTGTAGATTTGGTGTGAGCCCAGCCATCACTGCCCCAGCAGTCCGTGTGCTGCTGCAGGGCTTTCCCAGCTGCCAGGGGGGCATGGAGGGTGCAGCCCTCAGGCTGGGAGCTGCAGGGCAGACCCAGCTCCAGCTGCAGGCAGGAGCCTCTGCCTGACAGATTGTCCCTTGGCTGCAAGTGACACTCAGGCTGGGCAGGGGTTTATCTCCTGTCACTTGTGCTTGCCAACACAGCCCTGGGACAAATCACCTCCCTCACACATGCAGCAAGGCAAGCAGAGCCAAGATCAGGAGTGGGAAGCAGTTTCACAGCATTGTCACACTGAGCACGTCACCTTTGGAGAGCACTTTGTATGCAAGGACATCACAGCCCATAAAACAAATCAGGGATTCCCAGCACCAAGAAGAAACGTATCCCTAATCCAACATTTACCTCAGTAAAGGATAACACTGGCTCTACACACCTGCAAAGTCAATGTGCCATAAATCACTACCAGAGCTTTCCCTTTTTAAAGAGAAGGAATATTTTTTCTGTGAATTAACTTCAGAGGAATGCAGGCTTAATGGGTGAATCATCATTATCTGTTAACTTCAAATAATTTCAGGTATGTCTGGGATCCTTGAATATCTACAGTGAGGTACAATCTGACAGCATATTCTGTACAGAGTCACCTAATATTGACAGAAGGCTTGAAATACTTATGTTAGAGTAAAAAAGGTGAGCAGGCTGGGTGAATGATCTGAACTGAGATGTAATGCTCAGCCTCATCACAGGTTTTGAAGTTCTCTGCATGCAGAGAACACACTTCCATGCAGCCTCTTGCTCAGCTGAAATAACTGGAAGGAACTTAAACCAATTACCAGAGGTGAGCTTGGATCTCTGCTCCAGGAGTAACATCCTGCTGCTTTTACTGCTTGTACATTGCTTTTCACTTCCAGTGCCACTGGGGCAAGATGTGCTGGGCTCCCTCTTTGGATGAGAGGCTGACAGAGCCACAGGGAAACCTGCACTTTTGTAACTCTGTGGGCTGGAGTTTAAAGCTTTCCCAAACAGCAGCAGAGGCCTTCTATTCCAGGCAGTTTAACAGCAAATTCCACAAAGCAGTCTCCAGCATGGGAAAATTCAGTCTATAAATGACTATAAAATACCCCCTGCTTCCTGCATGGCAAATTAATAGAGATGTGTGGTTTGAAAAGAAAAACTCACAGCCAAGTTTGTCCCCAGTGTTATGAAACCTGTCACAGCACTGACAGAAACTGCCTGGCTCCCAGCTTTTAGTTCAGCACATCCCCTGTACCACCAAACCTGAGATATGCACACAAGAGGATGAAAATACCAGGACAAACCATCCAATCTCTGCTTTGGAAAGAAGGCACCATCATGACAAAACAGGTACTGAGGGTAACCTTCCTTCTACTGTAACTTCCAGAGAACAGAGAGGAAAAAGAAAGAAATATTTCAGCATTACACAGCTCTAATTAATGCCATTTGGAGCATGGTAACAATTTATTATTGCAAAATTATAAAGCATTAAACCTGTGTATCAGTCAGGCCAGTTTCAGCACTAAAACCTTGCCTTGGGCAGCTTTCTTAAGCAAAGAGAAGGAAAAGCTGCTCTTCCCCTGTTTTTTTACAGAGAATGAAATGAAACAAGAAGTAGGGGCTGGAGAACAAGAACACATTTTCACATTGTTCAGGTATGCTGCAGATGAAAGGGGCTGTGCAGAATTGGTGTATGCCCCCAAATGTCCAAAGTCACAGGTGAGGACTAGCCATAGAATGGGGCAGAAAATACATTAAGAAAACTGGTCTGTACTACAAGAATAAATGCGCCACCCAAAATATTTCACATTGAACCTGCAATTTCATAATGACAAAGAATAAAATCAAATGGAGCAAAGGATCTTTAAAAAGGCAAATCTGCTGAGGACCCCAAAGGCTGAAGGCAAGGACTGCCCAGAGATCTCACAACAGGCAGTAAATGTTGAGTAAACCTGTGTTTGGGGGTGAATTCTTGGCTCCAGGCTGATGATTCAGCCTCCTCCTGGTGGAGAAGGTGCATTTAGAGGACTTAAGATCGCACAAACCAGAATACATTTCTTGTCTCAGTAGGTTCAGCACCTTGACACAGGCAACTAGCACTGTCTCAGAGCATCCCAGCTGCCAAAGCCATGGGTATGGGGAGAGTCCCTGCTGGGAGATTTTTCCCTGTGTGGATGCCCAGTGTTTGCATAGTGAATGCCTCCTTCCTCCCTCTGGACAGCAATCTCTGCCATTTGAGAGTCTGCTTGAACATTCCCCCTTTGACACACAGTCATTTCCAGCGTGGTCACAGTAACACCATCAAAGGACATTTAACAGAATTTAACATGTGCAGAGCTGCACGGATGTGTTTAGCAATTTATGATAACCACATATCACAAGTGATGATCTCTTACCTCATTCTGTTGCCATGTTCTTTCAGAACACCCATACTTGTCCCTGTGTTTTCTTGTGGGAGTATCCACCACAGGCAACACTTTCACCAGGCATTCATCAAGTTACCTGACCTGAAAGAAAATATTTCTATAAGCTGCCATGGTTATAAAGCCTGAAAACCTCAGAAAAAATTAATGAACATTTGTGGTTGTGTTCGCAGGGGTCGCAGGATGAGGGAAGAGATGAGAATCTTGACTCCATGTTTCAGAAGGCTGATTTATTATTTTATGATACATATTATATTAAAAGAAAATGCTATATTAAAACTATACTAAAGAATAGAAGAAAGGATTTCATCAGAAGGCTAGCAAGGAAAGGAATGATAATAAAATCTTGTGACTGCTCAGAGTCCCAACACAGCTGGACCTGTAATTGGTCATCAAGTAGAAACAACTCACATGGACCAATCAAAGATGCACCTGTTGCATTCCACAGCAGCAGATAATTATTGTTTTTCTTTTCTTCTGAGGCTTCTCAGCTTCTCAGGAGAAAAAATCTTGTCAAAAGGATTTTTCATAAAATATATCCATAACAAACATCCTCTGCAGTGTAGTCTTCATGTACAGGTTATCTCAGTTAAATCTCAGTTAAATCAGTTATCTCAGTTAATCTCAGTTAATCTCAGTTACAGGGAGCTTAAAGGTGGATTGAATTCACTGACCACTGCCAGGTAAGGTTTAGACATCTATCCCAAAACAATCATTAAATCTCCTGCAAAAGTTAATGAAGGGAATCTACTTCTGGTGGCCAATGTTCCTAACAGAGGCAGGATGCACTACCTGCTGAAGCTCAGTCAGACTTTCCCTCTGAGGAAATTTCAGAAGACCCAAATGGAAGTTTAGGCTTCATGCCTCATTTCTGCATGGTTAGACTGCAACCCCCCCTTATTTCAGGATATCCAAGCAGATTTGCCATGCCTGACTGAGAGAATCCTCCAGGAAAGGGTTCAAGTGTATCGAGGGTACAGCAAAAAGAGTAAGCCAGTTTGTGAAACTTTACATTAAAGCCCTTTTGGTGAAAAATTGTAGACAAAAAGGAAATTGTAGACAAGACAGAAAATTGTAGACAAGACAGAAAATGGTAAGCTGCAGCATGACTTGCAGCTTTAAAGAATTCCCCTTTTTCCTCTGGATAAATGAGTGAGTTGGCCAGTGAGCAAACATGGAAATGTCAGCCTGGCCATCACCAGCCCGTCCCTCGGGGATCAGCAGCAGGCAGGATGTTGAATGCTGACATTCCCTACCTGTGACAACTCCAGCACTGAGATGTCAGCTGGGGAAGGAGACCCCACACACACCTGCTCGTCCATGCTGCCCAACGATGGGAAGCACTGGAAATGGGGATGGAGCTCATGGAAAAGCAGAGAGCACAGCACAAACCTGTTTGGGATCACCCAGCTCCCATCAGACCCAGACTGGGCACCAGGGCCAGTACAAAGGAGCACAAAGCACAGGAAAGCTCCTGCACAGGTGTTTCAAATCAGGTTAGAGCTTTTTCTGACATATTCCACTTCAGCAGCAAAGCATCATCTTCAGCTGCACTTTGCTGATGAGTAAAGTGTACTATTAAAAAGTGTGGTAGTTATTTTCTTCCCACTAAACAGATTCCTCCTTGTCCCTCTTTGCTTCCTCAATTATTTTTGTTCATGATACTTCTTCAGTGTTGGAATACTCCAAATTTGCATACTAACTTTTATTTCACTCCTTTTTCTAGAAACTTTATTGCCCTTATTAAGCCCACACAACAATGAAACAATCACATGCCTCAGCCTTTCAAAAGGGAATAATTTAACTAATGTGTATCTAAAGCTTGGACTTAGAGGGTCCTCAGTGTAAGGCAAACAGAGTTGTTAAATACCACAGAATTCTGCAATGGTTTGGGTTGGAAGACATCTTAAATCCCACCCAGTGACTCCCCTGCCATGGGCAGGGACATTTTCTACTGTCCCAGGTTGCTCCAGCCTGGCCTTGGGCACTGCCAGGGATCCAGGGCCTGCCCACCCTGCCAGGGAACAATTCCTAATTCCCAATATCCCATCCAGCCCTGCCCTCTGGCACTGGGAATCCATTATATTTTCCTAAACTATAGGCTGAGTTACTGTAATACCACCTAACTAGAAAAAGTATAGTTTGGACAGCATTTTTGGAGTAAGATATTCCTCTATTTATTTGTCCATCTCAGGGTAGTTTGGGAGACCTGAATCATGTGCTAGCAGCAACTATTCTGAATAAGAAAATGTTTCCCCCCAATCATCTCATTTGCAAACCTTCCCATTGCCTTTTCTTCTTGCCCAGGCTGCAGCCTGAGCTGGCCCAAGTTCCAGACACATTTTCAGAGGCTCTAACCCATTTTGGCAGCACATGTGACAGTTCTGTGGCAGTCCCTAAGGAATGCCCATCTCCTGCTCTCCAGAACACCTCTCCTGAAAGTTTTGGCTTCCTCCCTCCAACATAGCTCAGGTGCTGAAGAGGGACAGAAGAAGATGGATCAGACACAGGGTAAAGTCCTACTTCCCTGTGGACTTTAGAGGTTACCTGGAATGTGAGGGTTTCACTGCAGGCAGTAACTAATTCCAGTAATTTCAGCAGTTGTTCCAGATTTCTTCCTCTCATATAGAAATGTGGAGCAGAAAAGAAAGGTGTCTGAAAAACAGATGAGGAGGGTTATGCAATGCCCAATGACAACTCTAAAGGAAGATTGTGTTCACACTTTTTGTAGTATGGAGCCATGTAAAGGGTGACTCAAGTCATTTAATGTGGTTTTTGTAACAGTCAACAATAAATTGATTGGTAAATAGATGAGGTTGTGTTAAATACATGCACTGGAAAATTAGGACCTTCATTTTCTAAAATGCATATATTTCTTAACTTTCTCAAAACTTAAGTCTTCAATTTTTAATGGAAGGGCATTTTCAATGTTCTCTCCTCCCTTGCAGATTGAATTTTTTATCAGCTAGAATGTATTTGAGTGGAATTGGTGTGCTGCCCATGAAGAAAATCTAACCTGAAAGAGCTTTTCAGAGAGCTTAAGCAGTATCTTGGAATTGATTGATTTGAACACACAATTCACAAACCCTTAGATTGCCTTTTTAATATCTCCTACTGACCCTGCACAAGCTACAAACATCTCCAGACACTCTGGAATTTTCTCAAACCCCAATAGCAAAGTGCATGCTCCACAAAGAAACAATCCATGCCAGCATTCCAACTTTTAATCCATATACTTTGGAACACCAGGTTAAGAGGGAAAAAAAATCAGGACTCAGAACACTCATTAAAAGGTCAGATCTGTGCTTCTGCCTGAACTGTGCTGAAAGCCAAATTCTAGAGGAGAATCCACAGAAACGGCTCAGTCCCTATGACCAGTATTAAAAGGAAATCTTCAGTGTATCAGAAAATTTCAGTTGTTTTAACAGAACACTTGGAAAGAGCCAATATTTGAAGAATCCACAGCAAAGCTGCGTAGGGTTTTACAAACCAAGGACGTGTTAAAGACAGCCTGAAATGATTAGGGAACTAATATGTTCTGTGGCCTTTACTGCAGGCCAGGAATAAAGAATTAATCTCTTTCTGGGGTGGCTGCTGGGATATGAGTCACTTTTACATTTGCTGCTTAGATAGATTCCCCAATGATGGCTGCAACACACCTACACTGCACCCCCACAGAAGGTAAACAATTTATTCTTCATTGCTGGCTGTCACTGCTGCAATCACAACAGCATGGAGCTCCATTCCCTAAATGGAAGAGGTGACAGAAGGAATGCAATAATGCAAATTGATCATGTAAATTTTGAGGGTGACTTTGGAATACTGGTGGCTTGGCAAAGCTAGAAAATACAAAATAAAATCCCTAGAAAATACACAAACCTCATAAATACTATATGAACAGTATTTACCAGATCCAGGACCTCACACATGCTGGGTTTTGTCTCTGTTTTCTTGTAGAAACCTGTAGGAAACAACTGAGTCAAACTCTCTACAATACTCCAAGCACCTTGGTATACAAAACAAAGATAAAGCAATAACTAAAGAGCAGGACCTTCTGTGAAAAGTTTGTGCACCTAACTGGAGAAGGATGAAATACTGACAGCTACTAAATCCAGTACTCTAAATGCACCAGAACCTCCAGAGCTCTGCTGGCCAGAAACTGGAAATAAACACTGGAGAGAGACCACTTCATACTGACCCTACCTCTCACACTTTATTTAAGGCTCTTCTGAGGATACAGAGCTACAGTTAAAGCAAATACCCCCAGCCGTGCATGGCTTGGAGGAAAGGAAAACTCCATTGGCTCTTGTCTCCTCCCTTCTGTGTATTTTACATTCACTTCAAAATTGCAAAGGAAAAAACAAGCATCCAAGAGTAGGTGATGTGAATTAAATCCCATCATGTTACAATGTCTAATTTTTTCCAGGTTAATTTGGGCTCATTCTGGGATATTTTAGAGCACATTTTAGAGCAGGATTGGTTACACCAAGGTTGTGGGTTCAGTCCCTACAAGAGCCATTCATTTAAGAGCTGGACTTGACGATCCTTGCAGGTCCTTCCAACTCAATATTCTGTGATTCCATCACATTCCAATTTCCCAGGAGTGTTTTGCCTGAGACTCAATAATTAAGCTAATCAGAATAGATAGCATACCTTAAATAATAAGAAAACTCAGTCCTACACAGCAGCCCCAACTTTTCCAAGCATTTGCAAGCTTTTTCCACAAGATCTTTTTGGTGATGGCACAGTGCATGAGGAAACTGCGCATTGTTTGTGTCCCACTTGGCGAGCAGGTTTCCCCCACAGATAATGGCTGGGAAAACTGTGCTGGCTTTGGGGGATTTTACAGAGCCAAGACAAACTTGTGTCCTTTCACAGAGCTCCATCCTGCAGTGTGAGTGGCCAACAATGAATCGCCTGCAGGAGCACAAGACAAACCACTGAAGTACACATTCCAGGTAGCTGAACTACAGAACAATTTCTATTCATTAATTTGGTTATTTCTGGAAGAAATGAACCACATAAGCAGCAGGTGCATATGCTAATAGAATGACTTCATGATTTAATTAAGCCATATTTCCCTACAGAGTAATTACATATGTTGTTTACTCGACTTTTTTAAAGGCCATTTAAAAAAATTGCAATCACATTCATTCCTGGCTAAAAATAAAAGATCTCAAGAACTTCAAACACACAAAAAAATATTAGTGAACAGACTTAGTAGATCCTGCACATACCCAATGAACGCTTGCTATACACAGTGCCATACAGGAGCTTCTCTAACAGATGGTGTTACCCCAGCTCCTGTTAAAACCTGTCTGGTCTGATCCCACCCAGTGATGTGTGAGGAGATATTTTACATTGGCTGCCTTGGCTGTAAGAAAATTGGGAGTTTTGAGGGTTAGATTAGATATTAGGAAAAATCTTTTCATGGAAATGGTTGTAAAGCAATGGAACAGGATGCCCAGGGCAGTGGTGGGAGTGTTAAACTATCCCACCACTAGGATGTTGGAATTGTTCAAAAAACAAGTGGATGAGGCACCTGAGGACACGGTTTAGTGGTGAACAGGGTGGTGCTGGGCTGATGTTTGGACTGGATGACACTAAAGGTCTTTTCCAGCCTTAACATTTCTTTGATCCTGGTCTAACTCAGCAGATATTGCAAAGCAACATTTGAAATAGAGACTACAGAGCCTAAATAAGATAATAAATTTAATGAGATGACAATTTTCTGAGCTTAAGACACAAATACAGAACTCTCCTCAAAGGACAGGGGTGGTCTCATCCCAGATGAGTCCTGCTGCTGCACAACTGCTCCTGCTTCTGGCCTGGATTCCCCACAGCTACAGCTGCTGTTCCCACTATTCAGTGACAGTACATCCATTACTCTGGAACAGTGAGGCCCTGGCACAGATTCCCCAGAGCAGCTGGGGCTGCCCCTGGATCCCAGGAAGTGTCCAGGTTGGACACGGGGGCAGCCTGGGACAGGGGAAGGTGTCCCCACCCATGGCTGGGGGTGGGATGGACTTTAAGATCCCTCCCAGTCCAAACCATTCTGTGGTCTTCTCAATTTCTCCTGTGAAAAAACCATTACTGTGTGGACAATATTAAGATTACAGCACTAAAAATGATCATGCAGCCAACAGCCACTTGTTGTTTCTGTAGGTACAGTGACAGATTTATCCCTGTGCTGTGCCAATTCACCGCAGTGGAAGACAGAGAATTTCAGGGCGAACAAGCCAATTCACAGGCAGTGGAAGCCCTCAGACCTGCAGGCAACTTAGCCAAATATGACACTGACATCTAGAAACAGACACAGAAACAGCCAAATTCAAACCCACTGCTGTGGATTCAAGGCCTCTCCTCCAAACTGAGCCCAGACACTGCTGCTGAGCTTCCTCCAAAGGATGCAAATCCCTCTCTGCAGGAGAGACTGCTTTAAATTCCACCTGTGGAAAAGAAACTTCTTTCATTCTTAAGGAGAATAACTCACACCAAGTGATGTTCAACAGAAGGAATTTTAGGCATTTTTTTTTAATCCTTATTTGTGCAAAACTATACAAAAGTCCAGGTTCTGTTGCATCTGTCTTAAATATGACTCCAGTGGAGAGCCCCATCTCCCAGAAAATAAAAATGGGAAGACATTCTATATTGCAGGAGAGATGTGTCAAATGCATGTCACATAGTTATTAAATTGAAAAATGGCACTTGCAGTAAAATCTGAGGATGTTTTCAAAAGCTAAAAGCCACATTTTCCCTTGCTTCACTTGTGCAGGCACAACATTCTTAAAATATTTCAATAAGGTATTTATTTTTTTCAAGATGCTCTCTGTCCATTGTCCATGTGAGATCTGTTCTTTTCTGTCACTGTAGCACTTCTGGAAAAGCTACTTCAGCAAATTCCTCAGAAATGAGGACTTTGTATAAACCAAGGTTTGTAAAGCAGAGCTAGCAAGTGCAACTTGCAGGCTGGTCTGCCTGCAATCTTAAGAATAAAAAATAAAGAAATAATATATTCCAAGCACATGATTTGTCTTGAAACAGCCAGAAATCAGGGAAACAGAGCACGTAGCAGTTTGGGGTTTTTTCCCCCTTAAAGCAAAAATTGGATTTTAGAAGCACATGTACAAATCTAATTTACTCAGTGGCTTTCCCAGATCCTCAAACTAACAAAATACCCAATAAAAAAAATCTCGAGAGAGAATAATTATTATATTGGCAGAAATTGGCACAATGGGTAATTTTGCTAGAATGAATCAGAGCCATGATGGAGTCTTTCTGTACCTCCACAAATGTCAAGGCATTTAAAGTATTTTCTTTACAGTTTTATTACACACATTAATATTGTTTGTGGGTTACTTGCTCTACATATTTAAATCTTAACCCCAAACAGTCAAAATGCAGGAAATGTTAATGCCAAAACCATTGAAACCACATGAGCTGTCCAAGAGTCTGTCAGTCCAAGGAGTCCAAATGAACTGCTGGCAGGAAAAATGGCACTCTGGAAAACACAACTTTTTAGAAAAGTCATACCAATCTCAAGATTGTATTCAAAGCTGTAGCTAAACAGGAAATCCACTGCCCAGGGAGAATAACCATGAGCAAATATTTGTTGTCCAGCTGTGTAAGAGATGCAAGAGGAGATTTTGAGATATTTTTTCTAGGTTATTTATTATTATTCTAGATAATTATTTCTAGGTTTATCACATGTTTTATCAGTAAACTTCAAGCAGAATGGCTTGAGCATTACCTAATGTTCCTCTTTTGCCCCTTCTTTTTCTTCTTCATGCTAACATATTTGTACAGATGGTTCATCTGACAGTCAAAATTTCACATTTGGACTCAAAAATTGCTTGGTTAGAATTTTATAAATTAAACTGCTCTTACACTCCATGATCAACACTGAGATCAGAAGGTGCATTATATTCTTCAAGAGGAACCCAGGCCCAGTTTACCCTCTCTGACCACAGAGTTCTCAGAAAACACACTCAGCAAGTAATGAATTTTGCCTACCATCAATTTCTGTCCTGCATTAGCTCTCCAGCCCAGTTACAGAAATGATTTAATAGGATAATAACAAGAGCCCTTTTTGCCTTTATCATCTCCAACTGAGGCTAAATCGCTCATCCTTGCACAGCCTCATTGTGGTCTGAGAGCAGATAAGTGGAAAACAGAACAACAGAGACCTTCCATTCCAGCTGAAATGAGTGTATTTTCACCAGAAAATGTCTTTATCTCGAAATGGGAAACATGCACACTAGGATTCTGCACTCTGGTTTGCCTCTTTCACATTTAGCCTTCAGTTTGAAGGGCATTTAGCCTAATGACATCTCAGAGTTTATACGACACTGGCTTTTTTCTTCTTAAACTAAGAAAAAAATGTTGTAAGAAAATTAAGGTCATAAAATCTGGATTTTGGACAAATTTTGAGACGCTACAAAATTTTTTTTCCTTCAAAAAACACTCAGTTTCCAATAACTAAGATACTGAAGAATATGCTAATAAAGGGAATTGTAACCTTTAGGATGGAAGAATTCCCAGCTTACTATGGTCTTAATATACCCACACGATGAGAAGGATGAAATAAATATAAACTGACTTCAGAAGAAAAATTTACTGAAAAAAAGAAACACAGCACTGCAGAATGTCCCCAAATGTGTGCCTGAAGTTGCTCAGAAAATGCTTCTGTGCCACCTAATCTCCTGCCTTCATGAGATTAACAGTTCTGCTCTCAGAACAGAAGAGTAACTTGTAAATCTGATAGAGCTCACTGCACATTTGCTGTGGGAAAACACCAAATTCAATAATTTTTTTCCCTTTCTCTCCTGGTATTTACTTGGAATACATTTCTGGCAAATTTAGTAGCTAATCCTCCTCCTCTTATTTCTTACTAAGTCATTTAAACATTACAAGCTGATATATTATTACATACACTGGTGAAAATATTCAGAATTTTAATGGTGTTCTCATTAGAAAATTCACTCTACACAGATCAGGGTTTTATGATCCCTCAAGTCCAAATTTACAAAGGCAAGCGATGCCACTAAGGAATGTATGGGCATGCTGAGAGTAGATTTTTTTTCCTTTATGAGACACAATTCCTTCCTCTTGCCTTTTGGATGACATGCAGTGCACGGAATATTTGTTTTTGCTAGGTAAAAAATGATTGCTTGAAGTACATTGGGTTTGTCATACTGATCTACTGGATTTTTCTAGCAATCCTATTTTGAGAGTATTATCTGTGCTAAAATAACAGTCAGAATTTATTGGGGAAAGAAGGCCTGAAAAACCTTTCTTAGCAGAAATAGATATATTCAAGCTGAAGATCTCTAGTATTACTCAGATTTTTGGAATCAGACAGATGCAATTTCATTTATTGAGTGCTTTCTTTGTGGTTTTTAGCAGGAAGACATCAAGAACAAAACAAAACTGATTTATAAGGTAATGCACATAGAAACAATTTGCATTTAGAAACCTGATTTTATGATTTTGGCCCAGGTAAATTTCGATACATCAAGACACACCAGAAGGAGCTGATTGCTGTGGGACCTGGCAATATTTGATGATAAACATCTACCACAGGGACCATGTCACTTCTTTTGGCTGACTTTCACGTGCATGCCCAGTTTGTAAAACCCAGAGTGAGGAAAAACTCATCTGACAATGTTTTGTCCATCACATGAGTTGAAAGCAAATTATCTGAGCAGGCTTTGAAGCTGTGGTCTGAAAACACAAAGAAAGCACAAAGGTTTGGCAGTGTTGCTGTGGGTCACTACCTTCAGAGCAGGTCACTGGAAACAATTAACAGTGTTCTGCTGGACAAGCTCCTGTGGGCACAAAGAAAGCCTTTCCAACAGGGAACCCTGAAAGCAAGTCCCTTCCCAAATGTTCTGGGACCTGCATCAAACAGGAGATCAGGAAATGTAAGGGAGAGGGAATAAAGCAGTTTTGGTGCCCCTTTTCCTGCAGCCTCCTGAGGCTGGCAGCTCCTGAGCATCACTGGCTGCAGGTCCATGAACTTGGGGCTCTCTGGGATGAGGACAGGAGAGGAGAAGGACCTTTTCCTCAGCTGCTGCTCTGCACTGCTCTCCTTATAAGAGGAGAGGCAAAGGGCTCCTTTCCTGGAGGATGAATACACAGGGCACAACCCTCAACCCCCTGGCTGTGTAAGAGCCACAGAACCACAGAGCCACAGAGTGGTGTGGGTTGGAAGGGACCTTAAAGACCATCTCATTCCACTAGACCATGCTTCTTCCTAATATCTCATTTAATGCCACCTTCTGGCAGTGGGCAGCCATTCCCCTGTGTCCTGTCACTCCATCCCTTGTGGAGAGTCTCTCTCCATTTTTCCTGTAGCTCCTTCAGGTGCTGGAAGGTCTCAGCTAGGTCAGCCTCAAGCTTCTCCTCTGCAGGCTTGCAGACATCCCCGATCAGAGCAGAGATCAATGTGGTACCATTGATCAATATGGTATCATTTTTGCTCTCCAGCTCAGAGCAGAGGTCAGACACTGTGGTAGCTCTGCTGCTGGCTTTCAGGGAATGCAGCCTGCTGGGGCACAGCAAGCATCTGGCTGTGCACTGCCTGCAGTAAAGTGGGATTAATTCACCTGCAGAGGTAGGGAAAAGGGTCACTTTGATACTCAGCTGTAGCCATGATATTTTCTGAAAAATCCTTTCCTTAGGATTTTTTCTCCTGAGAAGCTGAGAGGCCTCAGGAACAACATGTAAATAATAATTATCTGCTGCTGTGGAATGCAACAGGTGGATCTGTGATTGGCTCATGTGGTTGTTTCTAATTAATGGCCAATCACAGTCCGGCTGTCCGGACTGTCACAGTCAGTCCCAAGCCTTTGTTATCATTCTTTCTTTTCTATTCTTAGCTAGCCTCCTGATGAAATCCTTTCTTCTATTCTTTTAGTATAGTTTTAATATAATATATATATCATAAAATAATAAATCAAGCCTTCTGAAACATGGAGTCAACATTCTCATCTCTTCCCTCTTCCTGGGACCCCTGGGAACACAGTCACATTCAGCTGCATGAGAGCTTGCAAACACAATCTGTGAGAACATTACAGACAGGGAATCAAGAGGAGGAAGACACAAGCAAAGCAGATCCCCAGAAGCAGCAGAGGAACAGCTGGGAGATGATGTGAAGTTCCACCACAACTTGTGGAACTTTATTTATTTGCCTTACAAAATAAAGGACTACTCTGCCCTTTTTCCCTGCCCTGCTGAGATCTCACCCTGAGTGCTGCCTCCAGCTCTGGGGTCCCTGCACAAGACAGACAGGACCTGTTACAGAGGAGATACTCTGAGGGCTGGAGTGTCTGAAGGGGCTGATGAAAAGGAGGAGGGGGTTATTTACATGGGCAGAGAATAACAGCTCAGGGGTCTATGGTTGTAAACTGCCAGAGGGCAGGGCTAGATGGGATATTGGGAATTAGGAATTGTTCCCTGGCAGGGTGGGCAGGCCCTGGCACAGGGTGCCCAGAGCAGCTGGGGCTGCCCCTGCATCCCTGGCAGTGCCCAAGGCCAGGCTGGACTTTGGGGCTTGGAGCAGCCTGGGATGGTGGAAGGTGTCCCTGCCCATGGCAGGGGTGGCACTGGATGGGCTTCATGACACAAACCAGTCTGGGATTCCATGGTTTCTATGATTCTATAATTAAGCTATAGTTTGAACTTTTCATTCATGACAGAATATCCTGGGGGAGAAGGATGGGTCTGTCTCTGCAGTAACCACCAACACAAGAGAAGAACAGGAATATAAAATTGCCATATCCATGGGCTTAGCACAATGAAACAAATCAGAATTTGGAATTTCATTTCTAAACACCAACTCTGTCCCACCTGTATTTTCATTCCCACACAAGTGCACACAAACTTGTTCATTCTCTGCAAAGGTCCTACAGCAATCGCAATGCAAACATTTCAGTCACAGAATTGCCACTAGAAGCCAGAAAAGTGATGCCACCATGTGACCTTGTCCACATCCCTGCCTGGAGGTGCTCTCCCTGCTCTCTGCCTTCTCCAGCCAGGTCCTTCCTTTGGGTCACATTCCATTCTCATTAGTGTCCCCATCCATCCAAGCACTGTGTCCTGTCTACAAACCACATGCAGAACGTTTGATCCCCTCTCCTCTTGCAGTGCTGCTTCACTTATTGTCCCCCCTCCTTCAGATTCCTTCTGGGGGGAGAAAGAAGTGCCTCATCAAAGAACTTCTCTCTCCTCATTAATAAAATAACAGAATCAGGTCTAGGGTACCTAATTAACATTTAAGAAGTAACAGCAGTAGAAATTAGTATTGATTAGCCCTGTTTTGTCTGTGTAATTAATAAGTGTTAACAACATAAATGAAGGCCTGCGTAGCTTTTTAAGGTTACTTAATTTTTTGCTGCAGATTTTAGATAATTGTTTGGAATCTCCCTAGGTCTTTCTCAGTGATTTACAGTGGAGCTGATGGCACCCGAGAGAGGGTCAGTTTTGGATTCAGGGGAAGTGATCCCTCATTACAAACAGCTGCCCACACATCAGTGGCACGTCAGACTCACCAAACCCAGTCCAGGCTTGTATCAGGATTATGGAAACATCTCTACCTCTGTGTGTTGGCCTTGATTACTTAACCCAGGATTTTGGCTTTGAAGGTCAGCTTGAGCAGTGACTTTTCCTAAGGTGTAATCCAGAAATGCCACGTGGAACCATTCCAAACAATCTGGTTTGCTCTCTCCCCTCATGCTCACTTTGTAGCACAGGTAATCACTTACTGCTTCTGTCAGACAGCTGTGCCCTGAAATACTAAGCCTTACCTGTTG
Source organism: Camarhynchus parvulus (assembly GCF_901933205.1). Classification (NCBI taxonomy): domain Eukaryota; kingdom Metazoa; phylum Chordata; class Aves; order Passeriformes; family Thraupidae; genus Camarhynchus; species Camarhynchus parvulus. Next base: position 5,087,287 of record NC_044576.1, read on the forward strand.
CTGAATATTCATCTTCCACCTGTCTCTGTGCAAAGTATAACCAATGTTAAGTGGTTTTAGGTTTTTTTGACTCTGTTACAAACATAAAGGCTCATGTATTGCACCCAGGAAACCAAGACAACTAAAACAGGAAGAAGACTTTCTGCCCAAGAGAGGAAAGAAAAGCAAGGAAAATGACAAACTAAATGAGCTGATCATATATTAAAAGTCTATTCAACCAGATACAACAGCAGCAACACACAGAACTTTAAATATTTGAGTTGTCAAAATGAAGTTAAGGCGTTCAGTGATTTGCTGGACAGGGAGCTAAATAAAACAGATGCATTATTTCATTTAAAAACAGATTTGTTCTCTAAGGTCTTCCTGTGAAAATATTCTAGATCAGAAGTCCACAGAAGAAGCATTGATTTTCTTATCAATGAAAACCAAGTGGGAAAACATGCAGTGAGATGAAAGGGATCATTCAAATGATTCATGAGTTATGCAGTGATTTTGGTTATTTATAAACTGCTTCACAGGGTTTTTTTTCTGCAATGACTTTGTTCCAAGTCCTTCCTGCAGACCACCCCACTGGTGTGAACATCACGAAAAATAATTCCAGCCTCAATCACTGCTAAACTGGCAGCAGTCATGCCTGAGAACAGAAACCATTATTGTGTCATCAACAAGCTTCCTCCCTCACATTAATGTCCCCATTTAATTTTCTACCCTGCTTCCACAGAGCAGAGACTTCCCACTCCAGCAGACGAGGGCTGACGGTGCTCACCCTCTGAAAACTCCATTAAAAAAGCATTAAAGCTGCTACACAGAACAATAAAAGCAGGGGAGAGCTCAGTTCCTGCAGAAATTGGCCACATGGGCTCCTGCACTTCTCCAGAAAAATAGATTTGGGGTGCTGGAATATCCTGAGGTGCAGGAAAATGTGGGTAGGTGAGGATGGATTGAAGAGCCCAGAGGTTAAAGCATGGGTTGCTCATGTATTTGCTACTATTAAGTGTCAGATGGATGAATAAAGCAGGATAATCTGGGATCTGTTTAAAATGAAAAATACAAACCTTGTCTTTGGGCAAATCTAAATTATTTCTGTGATGAGACAAGCCCTATTATTTCACTGAAGATTAGGATTTTGGTTCTGATTTTCCCCTTTCCACCACTGCCCTGCCCACCTTTTATTAATTTCCCTTAGAAGAATTTATCTACAACAAAGCCCACAGCTGCCAGCACAGGTTTTGGGGAAGCTGAGAGGAACTTTACTGCACATTGACTCTTCAGATGCTGACTGACCTGTTTGAAAAACTGCATTGCTCTGGAAAACACAAAAACCAACATCTTTCATCAAAATTCTTCCTTCCCTGGCCTGCTTGCTGAGGCAAGCAGCCTGTGGCTGTGTTTGCAGCAAACTTCTGAGAACAGCTGAGCAGTAACCTGGGCTCTAATGGTCCCAATCTGAATTTCTCATGCTTTTAAGGGTAATAGTTAGCAAAGTCAGAAAAACACATTTTGTAAATAAACCCTGCAAAGGAGACAGTCCTCCCTTCAGTCACTGAATTGGTTTTAATCTACTTTTTAATGTTAAGAAATCACTAAAGACATCAGAAAGGGATTGTCAAGGCTACTTATTTGTACCTGCTGTGTGCAGGGATTGTTCAGTTGCAAATGAAACAAATGGCCTGAAGCTGGCTCACTGAAGGAGCAATGGATGGGGCACAGAGTACCACTGGAACTCATCACCACTGACCTGCAGGACACTGGAAAACCTCAGCAAACAAAGCAAGAAAGGTCCTGGCTTCTCAACACAGGAGCTTAGGAGGAGCAGGCACCAACCCAACCACTGCTACAAAACCAAGTGGCTTCTCTGCATGGAGGTTCTACTGAAATAATCCTGACCCATCACTGCTTTTCCTGTGTATGAAAAAGTCTGTGACTGGCATTTTCCAACTGCCAATATTTTGTCCTAACTAATGCTTTTAAAATATGCCTTAACTTCAGAAAATAACAAACCAGGAACATTTTAAAAATATAGAGTATGTGGATTGATTTATACTTGTCACACGAACTGATGGAAATGACAGACCCATGGTTTTCTAAGGGACAATTACCCCCCCCTCTCAGAGCACATCCCATCCTTAGGCTGCAGTGTGGTTTGGCTAAGGGGGTAGGTGAGCCTTCCCACAAAGGGAAGCTGCTGTCCATGGCTGGACAGCTACACCCAAGGTGAACCAAAATGGTCACAAAATGGTCAACTGATCATGGGGTGTCTCCCTTTTATAAGTTCTGCTCCATTTGCATATTGGAGTTAATTGCCCAATTACAGCTTTAGGTTAGGATTTCCCATATATTCTGTTTTTCTCTCTTCAGTCTACATTGTTTATGCTTATGAGCCTGAGATTTGGATCATTTGTCCTTGGTGCCCAGCTAGAGCAGGAATTGTTTTGTCTCCCTGCTCTGTGCACAGAGCTCATCATCCCTTAATGTGAAGCTCAGACCCACACACTAAAGCAGCACAGAACCTGAGAAATGTAAAAGCTAAAACCTGAGGCATCACCCTCACAAGAACCTTTGTATGGTCCTTCTAGACCCTCTCCAGTGGATCTGGATCCTTTTATAACCCTTTGTTCTCCTCCCCACCCTGCCCTGCTAAGCCACCATCCCTAGGGATGATGGCTTTACAGCCAGGACACACAGGATTGCTGTGAGCTGCCCCTCCTGCCCTGCCCTGCCAGCAAACAGCCCCCTGGGCCAGGGGTGAGCCAGCACCCACCTGGCAGGTGCCTGTCCCTGCTCCTGCCAGCCCCTGGACTTCCCACCGAGCTGGAGAGAGCTGGAGAGGAACTTTTCACAAGAGCAAGTAGTGACAAGACAAGCAGGAAAAGCCTGGAGCTGGGCAGATTTAGGTGAGGTATTAGGGAGAAACTCCTCCCTGGCAGGGTGGGCAGGCCCTGGCACAGGGTGCCCAGAGCAGCTGGGGCTGCCCCTGCATCCCTGGCAGTGCCCAAGGCCAGGCTGGATGAGGCTTGGAGCAGCCTGGGATGGTGGAAGGTGTCCCTGCCATGGCAGGGGTGGCACTGGATGAGCTTTAAGGTCCTGCCCAGAACAATTTGGTCCAGGATTCCATTAGCTGTGAACTGCTGTGGCTTCACTAAGGCTTCCCCACAGGCCAGGAACTCCAGTCATTGTAAAATACCAAGAGAAAAGCAACAGAATGACTCAGTGAGCTGAAAAACTTGACCCATGAGAGGAGACTGAAGGTTCTGTGATTTTTTAAATTCAAAATGCTGTGAAGCGTCCATGACAACAATTTTCCATTACGGAAAATTGCTGTCAGGGGAAGGAGACACAACTATTCATCTCAAGACAGGACAAGAAGGGTTAAACTGCAGCAAGGAAAATTTTGCTCAGATGTTAGTGAAATCTTGCTGTCTGTCAAGGTGGCTCAGCACAGAAATCAATTGCCAAGGAAGAGTGGAATCTCTGTCACAGGAGGGTTTGAAGAACAGGCAAGCTAATTAACTGTCAGGCATGGCTGAGGTCTAATTGCTTCTGCTGGGGAAGGGGGCTGAGCTACCTGACCTCCTCAGTCACCACCAGCTTTACCTGCATTGATCAGAGCATCTCCAGAGGAACAGCACCATCCACATCCCACACAAATTACAGAAAGCTAGAACATGAGTAACCAAACCAAGCTAAAAGTTAATCACAGGCATACAAGGTACCTACTGCCATGTTGCTGCTACCTTAATAAGTACAGAATTAAACCCCTCAGTAACCATATTTTGCTGCCAGCATTGCTGGACTACGAATCATTCAGGCTTCCATTGAAACACATGGCCCACACTTATTTTTTTATTCCACACAATTGGTGATTTTGAGCCTTTTGGACACAATCCATCATGGCCACATTGTGGTGGGAGCTCTGGCAGGACCTGACTGTGGTACCTGCACATTGCCCAGCTGTGCACAGAGCACTGCAGCAAAGCACAGAGGGCACAAGGGCTGGTGGGAGGCATTTCTGTGTCACTCTACTCCATCAGTCACACACAAAACCCACCCAGGGGTGTCCGAGAGGGAACTCCTGACCCAGGACTCCTGGAGAGCTCCAGCTCTGCTCCCCAGTGGCAGTTGAGGGGAATATTGTTGCAGGATACTTCTTCCACCATTGCACTCTTTTACATAAACAGCAAAATCAAATTCATGCAATTGAGACTAATTTGACACATTTCCTTTCTCTACTGCCTCTGTAATTAGCATCATTGCCATGCTGCTGCATTTCACTGCTCTGTTTTTTTCCTTACAGAAAACCCTTCAAATCTGTATTTCTTTCATTCCTCATAGCTAAATGCTTAGAAGGCAAAAAGAAATTAGCTTCTTTACTTTAGAAAGCCCCATTCTCTTTTTTAATTGGAACTGCAAAGGGAAAACAATTAAATGACAGCGGGTTTAAAAAACTGTTTAAATTAAAATATGCAAAACATGTCAATCTTTCTATGAGAATCTGGAAAATATTTCTGAGAATTCTCACAGAATTCTGCGGTTAATTCAATGGCCAGAGGGGAGGAATGTAAGTTTGACACAAAGCAGGGAAAGTGGATATTGTTGGTAGCATTGCCTAAACACCATTTATAATTACAGAACATTCATTATAAGCAATAAAGTTGCACGAAAGCAAGTTTTACAGCTGGAAAAAAATGGAATTAACTCCAACACTATGCCATGACTCAAACCATAGTGTAGCACTTGAAGTATTTTCCCTGAAAAAAAGCACTTCAGTGCTCTCTAGAAAGCCACATCCAGAAATGAAGGGAAACTGGATTCCTGGAGAGATCATGGAGCTCTGTAGGAAAACCAGGGCACTTTGCTAAAACCATGTGTTATCTAAACATCCGCAACACTTTCTACAAACCAACCATTCCCTGCCATCCCCCAGCACATTCCCAGCCTGTGCTCTGCCCCTACAGAGCTCCATCAGCTCATCCCAGGCAAAGGCAGGTAAAAGGCAGCTCAACATGATTTACGGGGGCTGTGCACACACTAAAGTTGCTCTGAACACACCCAATTATGTTATTCCAGGTGCCTGTTCTGAGGGAATTCATCTCCAGCAGCACTTCAGGCAATGGCAACACTACAGGGCTCAAAAAAAGGCATAAAGAATTCATCCAGATTTTCACCCAGCCAGAGGGCAGGGCTGGATGGGATATTGGGCATTAGGAATTGTTCCCTGGCAGGGTGGGCAGGCCCTGCACAGGGTGCCCAGAGCAGCTGGGGCTGCCCCTGGATCCCTGGCAGTGCCCAAGGCCAGGCTGGACTCTGGGGCTTGGAGCAGCCTGGGACAGTGGAAGGTGTCCCTCCCCATGGCAGGGCGTGGGATGAGATGACCTTTTAGGTCCTTTCAAACTAAACCATTCCATGATTCTGTGATTCTACAATTTTATATGACTGAAATTCTATACATCTCATAATACCAATTACCTATTGGCAGTTATGTTTTCATTTCTCACATTAGGTGCCCTGCTGGGTAGAAACTGTTCATCTCTATGTTTATAATTTCCACTTAGTCTTTTCATACTAAAGTCATAGTGCTGGTTCAAAAATTTTGTTGTGCTTTTTTTCCCCTCAAGAAAAGTTTTTAATTGGAAAAAACAACTTGGTACAGGACAAATTAGTCATTTAAGTGAAGTAAAGCTTTTTTCTGTTTTAAAATAAAATATAGCATAGAGCAATACATCAACTCATACACACTCTGAAGGATTTGAGCAGGGTATTGCCACTTGTACAAAAAAGACTGTAATGACTATAATGTCAAGTTAAAGCCAAGCCTGGGAGTTCAATACAGTAAAAAGGGAAAGCTGGAATCAAATGCAGCTCTTGCCCAAATCACCAATCTTCACTATGCGCACTGTTAACCAAAGGTGGCTCCTTTGTGTGTTTTGAGCCTCTAGGTCCAAACCATGACATCTGACATGCTCTGGGTGCTGTTGTCCTTTTATTACACCACTCTGCTCTGTATCTTTAATTTGTTGAAACCACCTCCTTTTTTCCTTGCATTACCCCAGCAATTCCTCTGCAGGCTCCCACCCTGGAACAGGCTGCAGTGCCCCTTTTGTCACTGACATCCCCACAGCCTTTCCTTTATCCAAGAAAGCTTTTTGGTAAACATTTCAAAGAACAGCAGATGAAGACATCTGGAACATGGACTCCTCACGCTGTAAACAAGACATTTTATATATCAAAGCAAATGGGGGTTTTTTTGTGGATTAAATAAAATACCTTGAAAAGTTGTTTTTCTTCCTAGGCTATTTAAAAAAAAAACATCATTACTTATTAATCTATAGCATTTCATGTCAAAATAGATGCCAAAGAAGCAGTAACATTTAAATATGAAGCAGGCAGGAACTGGGAGGAAATGCCCCTTAATTCATAACCATTTTGGAGTTTTGCAGGATTGCAAACAAGAGAGATGCAAACCCATGAACACAACTGAAACAGCTCTCATGGTCCAGCACTACCACAAATGGACTTGACAACAGGAAAATGAGCACTAACCAGTTGTTTAAGGAAGGGAAAAGCACCTGGCCAGTTTCAGACCCCACAACAGCATTTCCTGGGGGGTTGTTGTTGTGTGCTTCTGTGGGAGACACTGCAGCATCACTGCTGGGCACACCAGCACAGGATTTAGGGATTTATCTAAGGTCACACTCCATCACCTCATGGGGCCGGTCCAAGGCCAGCTTCAGGGTGAGACACCATCAAAACTCATCCTCTCACTCTGTTTTTTAACCTTCAGGTGTATTTCTCTAAGTGCTACAATGGCAAGTCACTAGAAAAAGGGCATTTCAGGCAGAGAAACAGCATTTATTCTGGTCCTTCAGTGACCATGAGGATGGGTGCTGTGACCTGCATTAAGTAAGATCACTGTCTGCACTGAGATGTTGCACAGAACTGCCTGAACTTTATTTTCTTGGCTCTCTTAGACGTGGCTGAGTTAAATATGATAGAGAAAAAACCACCCTGCCAAGGGCCATTGCAACAGCTTCCCTTCAGCAGCAACTCCTGGAAGTGCTGACAGGAAACTCAGTTAAAATCACAGAGCAGCTTCTCAAACTTGGGAAATGCAGGCTTTTAGTTCCCCTGGTTATACACAATATATGTGGGCATGTTAATAAAAGCTTTCTAGAGCAATAGAATGGTTTGTCTCTAAGTGCTACAGTTTCTGACCTTTTAAATAATTGTAGCAATTCAGATCAACTGTCAATCCATTGCTTTTCTGCAACGAGACGCTAATATATTTACTAAAATTAAATTTCTTTTATGTAAAGTATATTTGAGGGAAACAAACAGAATTGATTTCTGACTCACTTTTAATAAGTGCCTTCTGGAATCCAACTTCTGACACAAATTAATTCAACTCGGAAAGTTAAATAAAAACAAATTAATTCAACTCTGAGAGCTTCAACATCCTGAACTCACCACAGCCTCTTTATGAAGCTAGATTTCAAAATTATTTCTGAGAATAATTTTAATAATTAGCAAGAGAGATGCATCACCATAATAAATTGCCAAATTACTGCACTGAAACCTGTGAGATGAAATGGAACGTGAAGAATCTCTTGTCCCATCAATCTTGTTCATCTGAAGTCTACCCTTTTTTGTTCCAAAGGTGTCTTGCTTACAAGAAGTTTTTTTTATTTATCTCGTTTTGTCTCTAAGTGCTCTTTGTTGGATGAAGTCAGGCTGTGCTTCCCATCACCAGCCTGTGTCTCCTGCAGGAATCCCACTCTCCTGCTCAGCACCCCCCTCAAACCCAGCTTTGGGCAGCAGTGCTTTTACCAAGCTCAAACCACTCTGCCCAACACAAACTCTTTGAGATCACCCCCTCAGAAAGGTTTATTTTGTCATTCCCTGTGCTCCAGGTGCTGATCAGACCTTCAGCTTCTCCTGGGTTTGCAACCTGGGAAGCCTTGTTCCCAGTTTTGGGGTTCTAAGTGCTCCTCCCATCCCATTTAGCTTCACAGATATTTTAATTTTTTTCCCTTTTTTTCTGTGCCCCCAGGGCCATGCACAGCCTGTCACTGTGCCCCCTAAGGGAGAGGATGAACTCAGATTAAGAGCTGAACAGACACTGCAGAGCAATACTTGATCAGTGCCTTACATCAACACAAAAAAGCATTTTACAAAGGTCTCAGTGAAGAAAACACCAACAGATTTAACAAACACACCAATGCACTGGACTTCAACCGTGAAACAGTGTTTGCTTTCTGCAGCAGCTGCTGCAGTTGCAGGATGTTTATTAAAAAACACAGATTAATTATAGGAGATCAGCAGAGTTAGGAAAGACTTTGCTGAAATATGTTAAAGTTAGCACTTGAGGTAACTTTTTGTTAACTTCTGTTAAAGTATCAAAACCAAAAAAAAAAACCAAAAAAAACCCAGTTTTGATTCCATAAATCTGGTTTATGAAGTCCCTGCCTTCCCCACTCATTCCAGCTCTTAATCTGTAGTTCAGTGCACTCCAACTGTGCTGAGAGTGACCTACATCAACAAGAAAAAAGCATTTTTCAAAGGTCTCAGTGAAGAAAACACCAACAGATTTAATGCACTGGACTTCAACACAGTGAAACAGTGTTTGCTTTCTGCAGCAGTTGCTGGAGTTGCAGGATATTTATTAAAAAACACAATTATATGAGATTAGCAGAGTTAGGAAAGACTTTGCTGAAATATGTTATAAAGTTAGCACTTAACTTTTTGTTAGCTTCTGTTATAGTATCCAAACAACAACAACAAAAAAAGTTTTGATTCCATAAATCTGCTTTATGAAGTCCCTGCCTTCCCCACTCATTCCAGCTCTTAATCTGTAGTTCAGTGCACTCCAACTGTGCTGAGATAATTTATTACAGGCCTGGGTTATAAATCAGAAAAAGAATAACTAAATTCAAGGGAGCAGATGCCATATCCTGCACAGACTGGTAGATGGATAAGTCCAAACTAAATATGTTAGGGCAGCTCTCTGAGAGCCAGTCAGCACAAACCACTGTGTCTTGCATTGTGCAAGGCTGTGAATCAGCTCCACAACATAGAAAATGTGGCTATCAGACAAACCAGGAGCACCTCTGGGCCCCAAACCACCAATCATGCTGGTGAGGTGTGCAAAAGAAAACAATACAGGGATGGGTGGTAGAGTCTCACATTGCTCTGAGCCAACCATAAAGCTGAGGCAAAAAACAATCTGCAATTTATAAAGCCCAATTGCCAGTCTTAGAACATATTAACTGCATAATGGCTTTTCCATACAAGGAACAACCCTGAAAATTTAATAAATCGATATTTACTTGATTTATATAGATTAAATCATGGTGAGTATTAGCACAGCTGATGATACAACCATTTGCAGTCATAACCATTCAGTTTAAGAGCCATTAAAACCATGTAACAGACATTCAGTGCAGAAAGATCTGCAGAATGGGCCTGGAACATCCCTACAATGGGGAGAAAAATGTTCTCCAAATCTCCTTTGGGAGACCAGGAAAGATCACAGGTCCCAAGGCCCTGACATAACAAAAGCTTTTCAGATGAAATTTCCAGATATTCCTAGGAAGCAGAACATTCCCCAGGCTACAGGGCAAGGGAAAACCCCATGTGATCATTGCCAAGGAGATGTGAGAGAAACACAGCAGCGAGTGCTAAACCTGCTCCCTTTGTGGGGAGCTGGGTATCAGCAATTAAAACAAAAACAGGAATAAAATAACATAAAACATATAAATATATATATGTATATAAATACACAAAATATATAAATATATATTCTTATATTTATACATTTATATATTTATATATTATATATTTCATTTATATATACAAATATATATTTTATACATATTTTATACATAAATATATATTTGTATATAAATATATATTTAGAGATAAATATATATTTATAGATAAAATATAAATATAAATATAAATATAAATATAAATATAAATATAAATATAAATATAAATATAAATATAAATATAGGATATATAACATAACATTACATAAATCAGGAATAAAATAACAAAATAAAAAAAACAACAGCAAGTGTAAGACTTGCTTCATTTGTGGGGAGTTGGGTCTCAGCAAATAAAAAAAACAGGAATAAAATAACATTAAATATATATAAATATAAAAAATATAAATATATATTATATATAAATGTATAAATATATATTTTATATATCTTCTATTTATATATAATATATATAAAATATATAAGCATAATATATATAAAATATATATGTATAATATATATAATAACATAAAACAGGAATAAAATAACATAAAATAAAAAACACAACAGCCAGTGCAAGACCTGCTTCCTTTGTGGGGAGTTGGATATCAGCAAAAAAAAAAAAAAAAACACAAACAGGAATAAAATAATGTCAAATAAAATAAACAGGTGAATATTGTTCCAGATGTATTTAAGATCCAAAAGCCTCAGATTCCTGCTCACTGCTACCTTCAGCTGTGGGTAGTCGCTAATTGCACCCCATTTGCTATGGAATAGCCATCTGTGTCCTGTGAGTGGAGGAAAAGCTATGAAACCACAGCTTCAAATTCACATCAAAAAGATTTCTAAATTACATCAGGCTTTTTTAACACGTGTTTTTTACCTTTGATCAAGCACAGGAAAATCACCCTCATTTCTATGCATTTTGTGGGATGTCTTGCCTGTGTTCGGCAGATGAGTTGTGTTTTTTCCTCTCTTCCTCCAGTGTTGCATCTGTCTTGGCTCCATCCTCCACTCCTACTGTAACAGAAGAAATAATTTTATTAGTCACTAATTCATTGTCATACATGTTTGCTTTCAGATTTAATTCCCAAGCCACGCTGGCTGTCCCCAGTTTTGAGATCTTGTCTCAATTAGCCCAGCCCATAATCTGTCAAATCTTTTGATTCCCAACCTGTAGGGTACCCAGCACAGGAACATGGCACTGTTGGGGTTTATTTCACAAATTTTCTCTCTCTGAATTAATTAATCACATGACAGGACTCTCCCTGACCATCTCAGGTTTCTGTGTGCACAACCAAGATGAAAATCCATATTTAAGCATTTTCATTGAACTCTTATCACTGAAATTTATGGTCATTTCCCAGCATTAGCTACTGAGCCATTTCCACCCCCTTCATAAACACCAGCAGACACTGGGGTTTGAAAGCATTGATAAAATGCCTTCAAGACATCCATCCTGCCCTGCAGTGCTGTGGGTAGTTTTGGTTTTCCCTTTACAAGCTGTAAGGCTGTTCTTGGTGAGTGACCTTGGCCATCAGCAGCAGATGGGGACAAAATTAAGTTGTGGGTCAAGTTAAAAGCATGGAGAACATTTACTGACCTCTTACCAAGCACTATCATGGGCAAAACTGACCTGAATGGATGAAAATTGGTTTATTTCTAACGGGTACAGAGATCAATGATGAGAAACAAATCACTCTACCTGCCCCAGACTCCTCTCCCATCTCAACAATGCAGGGTGGGTAATGGGGGTGATGGGCACCCCACAAACTGCCCCACTCTTCAGTTCTTTCCTCCTGCCCCACTGGGATGTCCCCACACTCCCCACAGGGGAGTCTCTGATGGAAGCCCCCATTCCCCCACTGCCCCCAGGCACAGGCAGCCCCAACAGCACCTTTATTTTAAAAGACTTTTTTACAAGTTCTGTATTTACCCCAGAGCTCTGGAAGCATTTCAAGTCTGAGATGCAGAGGAGGTGGAATCAGGAGGGGTTTGGTACACTGAAGCACCTGGTCACTCTGAGTCCTGCACAGGACCAGACCTGTGAGTGCTGCTCTGCTCCTCCCTAGGCCAAGGTGAGAAATGAAAACACTCTGCTGTTTATCTCAGGAAGTGCACCAATAGCACCAAAACACAGTCCATTTTTGGCTGTCCATGCCCCCAGGGGACAGCTATGGTCCCAGTGATGCCTCTGTCCCAGCAAATGCCACCACAGGAGCCCCTGGAGAAAGGACAGGATGATTTGAAGAAACTGCAGTAACCACATCCCAGAGATAAATTTTAAGAGCCTTTTACCTTTTTTTGTCAGCAAAACAAAACAGAACTTGGTGCTTTTTGTATCACTTCATGCATTTCCTCATTAGTCATCCCACAGGTTCCTCTGAGCATGAGGTGATGTCTGTGTGTTTGCCCCAAAAAGCATTTTCATTTCAGCCAGCAGTGATCTGAGTGTTACTCACAGGACCAGGCTGCGTTTGCTCCAGGTGTTTGCTGTGCAGGATGACTCCCAGAGGGACTGCTTGTCTGAAGGTGGACAGCTGAGTGACCCCTTCCAGTGACCTGCAAACCAGACCACTCCTGTGAGGTGGTGCCAGTCTATAAAGTCAAACATCTCTTCTTGATTTTGGCTTGTTGCACAGAGCAACAGAACTTGAGGTGCCTCTTTCTACAGTTCTAAAGGCATGTAAGTTTTATTTACCTGTGTTACTAAGCTAACCAAGTATCAACTTCTAAAATGTGAATCTTGTCTTCATTTGAATGTGTTTTCATCTAGCATTTCCATCTGCATTTTCTTTTTTCAATTCAAGGAAAACAGTCAGCAGAGTTATTTAGGAATGGAGTTCAATAAAAAAGCTCCCGCTTGCTTCACTGATTTTTCTCCTCAGCATTGTTCCCTCAAGGATATAGTATATGCAATAATTAAATAATTAACCATTCTAAGACAATTTTCTGCTTAAATGACCATGCATTATATGTAACAGTCTTCTGTGTTTGCTTAGAGGTGAAACGTAAATCTAGAGAGAAAAACATCTCAAAAGAACATAATTATGGTCTGACATAATTAGTACCATCCAATGGATCTTGTAGCCTCATGAAGGGTTTTACAGAAAAGAGCAGAGGAATGTTAGTCTGGAATTTCTTTTTTAAAGGCTGATTCAACCAGGCAACATCACCAGCTTTCATAGACCAGTTTTGCTCTGCAGACATCAATGGAAACATATCTGCTCTGTTCCTAAAATGAAAGGAGGGATAACTCCAAGAACCTACAGCACCTTCTATTTGAAGTGAAATGTCAACTCTCCCATTAACTTCACAAAATCCCTTCAAAAGTTAATTCAAATTTAACAGGATTATAATACTCATTTCAGGGCTTATTAGGAAAATTCCACTAACAGTATTTGTGATATTGACAGCTGATATTCAGCTTAATATTTTGTTAGCTCAGCTTAAATAAAATTAGGGTTTTTGGTCAGTTCTGGGAAGGTCTCAAATATTTTCTAAACAGATCCTTCCAGATGAATTTTGTAAATACAAAAACCCACCAGAAAAAAAAAAAATTTGGGTTTAATTACTTTTAAATAGAGAACACTTCCTCCAAAGGCCTCAGATAGAAAAAGTCAGGAGAAATTTCATTTAATGACCTATGATCCAGTATATGTGAAATTAGATATAGCCCTTCCCATTCATTCCTCCCAATTACTCTAACTAATAACTCCATAGTTATTACATTTTTAGGTTATACAAACAGAGAAAGAAATCAAAGAGTTTTGAAATCAAAGAGCAGAGTTTTGTCCCTGACAACAACAGCAAAACCACCACAAAACCCCTAAAGTGCCACAACCTCCCAAATTATCACAAGTAAAGTTGCAAATAACTCCCCCAATGTGCTTTTCACCATTTGTTCTACATCCTTTGCATATTCAGTTCGCAGCCATTTCTCAATCTCACAGGCTATTATGATCTACTTTCCATTCTGTATCACCATGGATATCTTATGATCACAAATTATGCTGCCACATCATTAACATTAAATGTCCCAATACAGTAAAACTACTTCATCTTTAATCTCTACTTTTTAATCAGCAAACAAGGTCAGCTTGACCTTCTGGGGTACCCAAAGCCCTTCTGTATTCACTTGTATCAAGCAAGAAATCTAATTTTTTGCTTCTGAAAATCTAAAACTTCTCCATGGGGTCACTGAGTGGATCCCTGTGCTCAGTGCAACATTAAACTGGCTGCAGCTTTAGAGTTCATTTTGTTTTCAGCACCATTATTCCTCTATTAAATGAAAAGTTGTTTGCTAAAGCAAATGAGACAATTCTGTTGGTGACATCTTAATTTTAGGTGTGTTTTGTCTTTCTCACTGCAGGGGGGCAGGGTGGGATAATTCTGCTGCTTCAAGCACCATGAAGCACTTTCCATCATCAAGCAACAAGTCTTGGCTAGGAAAAACAAAAGATTTTTTTGAACATGCTGCACATAATTATTTCACTGCCAGATATAAGGACTTCATGTTCTTCTAATTATTTTTTTTTTTTTAGTTGTGGAGTGCTGGTATTTGTCAGCCACTAGGAAATGGAGGTGGTACAACTGAAAAGGCACATCTGCTCTTAGTAAGTGTAGCAGGAAAGACCAGCACTTTTTAGGTCTGATTTTTTTAAGCTGATATTTGTAAAACCAAGGTTAGGAAAAAAATTTTTGCAGGATAGGAATTCTGAAGTGTTGGAGTCTTTTAAGATATCCCTCAGGAGGCTGTTCTGGGATCCCAGAGCCCCAAGGTAGAGAAATGGTCACAAGGTTTACTAGGACATCCAGCCCCAATGGAGTCAATACCAGTTGGAAAAATTGGGTATTTTCACCATCACACTCAAATCACCACCAATTAAGCTGATGAGGTCTGACCACACATCCTCACATCTCTGGTCCTGTTTGACAGAGCTCCTGGGATTCACCTGCATTTTTTAGGTTTGGATATCATGAGTGATTCACAGTCATCATGCAATACAACTCCTTCATTGGAATTCTGCTCCTCCCCTTCCAACACTCATGATTCCACCTGAAATTGTTTTTATTCCCTAAATGAGCACCCTTGAATTGTGTACTATTGAACTACATCCTATTTCAATTATTCCAGTCATTCATTCCATTTCAACAATTTTCTTCTCAGAACAGCATAGAAATACATGAAAGGAAATCCCTGACTGCCCATTACAGTCGTTCATAACATTATGATGCAAGGTTGTTCAGCCAGAAATTAAATCTGTGCTGAATTTTAGGATCATGGAATGGTTTGGGTTGGAATGGCCTTAAATCCCATCCATTCCCACCCCTGCCATGGACAGGGACACTTTCCACTGTCCCAGGCTGCTCCAGCCTGGCCTTGGGCACTGCCAGGGATCCAGGGGCAGCCCCAGCTGCTCTGGGCACCCTGTGCCAGGGCCTGCCCACCCTGCCAGGGAACAATTCCTAATTCCCAATATCCCATCTGACATTGGGAAGCCACTCCCTTAGTGCCACTCCAGTTCCTAATGAACAGTCCTTCTCCAGCTCCCCTGGAACCCCTTCAGATCCTGGGAGGTGCTGTGAGGTCTCCACGCACCCTTCTCTCCTCCAGGCTGAATTCTGTCTCAGTTTCTGTTTATCTCAGGTTTTTTAGTCTCCTCCCCAGCAGGGCTTGGATGATGATTGAGGTTGCAATCAAATGCAATTACAAATTCCTGATGGGCCAGAATTTCTTTCTTTACTCATGCTTAGAAATGGCAGAACACCATGAGATATTTGCAGCCTGAAGGGAGATTTTTGGAAAAACAGTATTGTCAAATCCAAAATACATGTCCAAAGCGGAAGACCCACCCCGCCTTAATTACAACATCATTACTTGGATGCCACACTTGGCTGGGTTGTGCCACCAAGCCATGTTTCATGCCTTGGGAGCAGCAGACTCAGGCTGAGTACAGAATGCTGGGACTTCCGTTCAGCATTCTGTACTTGAACAAAAATTAAAAGGTCACCTCTTCAGCTTCTCTGGGGAAAGACTGATCACAGCACAACTCAGGGCATCCTGGAACAAACAGGAGCAACTTGATGTTGACAAGTTCATTTATCTTTTGGCAAATTCTACCAATGAAAATGGACCAATAAAGGGGATTGTTCATTTAAAGAAAGGCTACATGTTTTGTTTTTCAGCCAGAATGTGTTTTGTTCATACCCAGTGACAGCAAAGAATTTAAATGTACAATTGTAGCTGTGAAAAATAAAGCTACATCACTTTGGAATCTGAAAATAGCATTTCTTGTTTGGCCATTGGGTCAGGAGGAAAAATGATGAACCCTTGACAACTTCATGGCAAACCCCAAGTCCCACCAGGGTTAGGACTGACATCAGGGATAGATTCAGTCATAAAGACAAATAATTTTGTGATTTGAAATTCCCTGGTTAACTCCTGTTCACTTTTCTCTTGGATTTGCTCTGGAGCATGAAGTGTCATTATCCCAGAGTCATGTAAAAAGAACAACACTTCTTAAAAGTCCAGATAAAAGCATTTTCTTAGCAATTATAACAAAAATAGCTGGATGTGTTCCCAACAAGATTCATGACTGGGACTTGTATCTGTTTATCACTGATAAGGAAAACAACTCACAAACAACAAATTAAAATTATACAAACTAACACTGTATGTTCCCAGATTACAGTAATTCCTTTTTAGCTGTAGTCTGCCTGTAAAATACCTATGACTCTTAAAAAAAAAATATTTAGTAATCCTTAAAACTCTTTAAAATGCCCCTTTTTGGCAATTTTCTTTTCTCTTTCTGGTGCACATATGAGTTTGTTCCAAAAATGAATGCCTGTCAAAAAGAACACAAATGCTAAGAAGGCTTGGAAGGACTCAAAAGAGCCTGTTTTGCTGAAGAAAAAGAAATATCCGTTCCATTGGCAAGTCAGACTTTGTGGAGGAACTGGAATATCGAGCTGTCTGACTAACAGAAAGGAAGATGGATGACTCCTCCTGAATTAGATGCTTGAAATCTACTTCTGCTCAAAAGGGAATATAATCAATTTGGGAAAGAGTTGCTTCCAACACTGGGAACGCTTTATCATAAATAGTAGATTGCATTTGAACTTTACTTGAGTGTTTTAAAGGTATTATTAGAGCTTAACCTTCAAAATGAATAACAGTTTATTTGTGCAGTTACTCAGGGAAACAGGTTGAGATACCGACTTTGAATAATATTCTACCCTGTCCTTTACACCCCAGTTCTTCTATTTATTATTAGCTGGCTTTATTACTCATTTAATTTGTCCCTCTTTGGTCTAGAGGCAGCGGGGTGGCACCTGAAGGACACGGAGCAAACACGAGCTCAGGTCTCCCTCTGCAGATGAGGAGCTCCAGAGGAACCAACAGGGAAGAGCTTGCTGAGCTCCCAACCTTCCCCTGCTCATCCAGAGCCTCCAGGAGGGAACTCAGGTGCTCCAAGGAGTGTCCTCCAAGGTCACACCCTGAGAGAAGGTGTCGTGAAAATTTTACTGATTTTTTTTCTGTATTTCAGATGTAACACTGGCCAGAAGGTGAGATGCAGGGATCACAGGTTGTTACTCTTAAGTTCTGGCAGAACTTACACTGCTCTACAAATGTCCTGGAATGGGATCATTCATCCCAACTCTCCAGCTGGTGACTCCAACTGAGGTGCAGAACTTCCACTCTGTAAATTCAGTTAAGATCTGGCACTAAGTAGTTTCAGAAGGAAACCTATCCAGGATATCAGATCTAAAGGACAATACCTGCCATGAGGCCACAGACAGCCCAAAACACTCTGCAGCTATTTGTAATTTTTTTTTCTATATTTCAGCTGAAATTTTACTGCATTTTTTCCTGTATTTCAGATGTAACACTGGCCAGAAGGTGAGATGCAGGGATCACAGGTTGTTTCTCTTATTTAAGTTCTGGTAGAACTTACACTGCTCTACAAACATCCAAGCTGAAAAATTCCATCTAATTTACAACCAGCATTCACCCACACACGGGTTTTTCCTACTGTTGATGGTGTTTTTAATAGAATAAAAGTTATCTAACAATTTAATTGCCAAAAATCAAAATCCATCTGTATTTTGATGCCCTTTAAATGTCTCTATGAATAATCCAGCTCTAGATTTCACTCCTATAAGGTCTACATCTCATTTGCTAACAACATTAAGTATATGAAATAAATCTGGATGCTCATTTCCTTTTTGAACTTGGCATGGGTGCATATACCAGCTTCCAAAACTTGTGCCTTAGCTCTTTGTCTCAGAAACAGAGATCTAGATCAGAAGCATCAGCTTTCTTACAGAGCAACAAATATTAAACTAATAAAAATTACTAATTTTCTGTAATATTTTCCCATTTTGCTTAAATATCTTCATGCTCAGTACAAGTCATGTTTAAATTTAAGCACAGTTGTCTTTAATACCTATGGAAGTAGCACTGGTGTAAAATCAATGACAGGAATAAGTCATTGAAAAAAATGAAGAGTTAAGACAGACAAATTTCAAGGACTGTTTCTGTTCACTAAGCGCTCTAAAATACTTCATTAAATATGCATCAGAAAACAAGGCATTTCTGTAATATTAAAATATGGTGCAATTTCTAGGGCTGCTAAAAATCAGAGCATTATTTTAGATTTAAAATATAATCCATTTGCACTGAAACAATACATTTGTAAAAGCCATGGTTTTCATACCGTAGCCTTTCACTTTGATGCAGAGCTCCCTCGGCCTCAGGATAACAGCATTTGCATCTTTTTCTGGTTTTTTACATCCACAATTTCCACCTTCAAGCTCTTAATTCATTTCTGAAAAAAAAAAAAGGAAAAAAGCAATACAGTGTGAGAAATAGCAAGTAGAGGGAGAGGCATGATCCATTGAAAAGGGGAATTTCTTGGGGATTTTTGCCCCACTTCACTGTAGACCTTTCAAGGGTCCTTGGGAATATTTAATATTTCATGTGTCTCTTCCTCTGAGCATATGCTCCTAAATTTCATTTCAGTGTGCAGCCACCAAGTAAGAGCTGTTCAGGTAGTGATGCAGGAGGATGCAGCAGAGACTGCTTCCCCAGAATCTCCCTGCATGAACAGGTAGGCAAGAGGAGAATGAAAAATATCAAGAATGGCAGGACCAGCTCTCCATGACTTGCCCCAGCTAGCCTGACATGCTGAAATGCCTGAAATGGAATCTCTGCCCACTGCACAGAATTGCCACAGGATCACCTCACTCCATAATGTTGAGTGTTTAAAACCTTTTTAAAAATTTTTATTATTTTGTTAAAATTGTGAAGCAGTAGAGATAGTTGACACAATGAAAACCAGTAAGATGAGGATTAACTTAGAGGCTCTGTGAAGGAAAAATGGGTTACAGCATCCCTAGGTTGATGAGCTTTTTCCTACACACTTACCAGGCTGACTGGACTAACCTAGTGGTCCTAGAGAGCTCCCAGGAGAAGAATGGAAGGCCAGGAGAATGAGAAGAGCACACACAGAACCAAAACCTCTTTAAAAAGGGAAACCTCTACAAAAACCCTGCAGACAGGGGTTCATTACCAACAGATCCACACCAAAGTGGAGAGGACTGTGGCAGAGCTCTGCAGCATCCAGCACTAATCCATACTTGGATTAATTCCTTGCACGACAGGTTTGAGCAAAGAGGCAGCAAGAAATCAGAATTCTAAAGCTCTGTGGACAGGCAGCAGGCTCCTGACTTCAGCTGAGGAATAACCAGTCAGGGTGTAGGCTCTGGGGAACTCCTGTGGGACACCAAATAGCAAGACTCAGCAGTGCCACCCTGGAGAAGAAAATCCCAGGAAACGCAGAAGAGACCAGGAACAAGAGCCATGGGGTGCTGATCACATCCAGTCTGAGAAAGAGATGAACCAAAGCACAGAAAACATGACAGATCAAAAATGTCGCAAGGAATGGGATCCTAAGCCTACAGAGCAGCATCACAATTTCCAAATATATGGGAGGTGACCATAAAGGAGACAGAAATCATCAGTTCTCCCCGTTTATAGCTGATAAAACAAGAGCTCATGGACGGGAATTAGGTTCAGGCTGGACTTCAGCATGTGCAGCATGGGGAAGGCTCTAATGACAGGCTGAAGGAACAGCTGTCAGGACTATTTTAAGAACTTCTCTTCTTTGTCCTTGCCCACCCTACAGCTCTGAACCACAGAGAAAGGTTAAGCTGTGATAAATGGTATCCCTACCTGAGGGCTGGCAATGTGAATTTGATGGGTGTGCCTGTGAAAATGGGGCTCTGGGGATGCAGTGCAGTACTCTAACACAGACTGTGTACAGTCTAGCACATATTTGGAAATAATAATGAAAACTAACAATATAAGATATTAAAGTGTAAGAAACCAGGAGGCTGGAAAATGATAAGAATGTTTCCAATATGAAAAATAAGTTTATTACCTAAATATAAGGATCCAGATGAACTATGTCTGAATCACATTCTCTGTTCTGTTCGACAGACATGTTGATTTTTAAAATTTTTCTGCTGCTGTGCCATCTTTCTCCTTTTCCAAATCACAAGAGTGTCTTGAGAGGAGCTTTTACCTCACAGCTAAAGCAGCAATTTTATGGAGATATGTCCCTAAAAACAATGCTTTCCTTGGGGTGAAAATGAATCCTGTTGTGCTGCTGAGCAGGCTGGAGCATCATCCCATTGTCAGGGCTGTCCTTAACACAGTGTGAGCTTAACTCTACCCTCAGAAGGGTCAGGGC
Organism: Camarhynchus parvulus; assembly: GCF_901933205.1. Lineage (NCBI taxonomy): Eukaryota > Metazoa > Chordata > Aves > Passeriformes > Thraupidae > Camarhynchus > Camarhynchus parvulus. Next base: position 5,107,805 of record NC_044576.1, read on the forward strand.
CAGCACAAACTGGCTGCAGAGAATCCTCTGAAAGTTTCAGAGGCAGAAAAGATTTTCTCACACCTCTCTGAAAAGCGGCAGGGATAATCCAAGGGATAATTATGGAATACCTGCAGTCCATTCTCTCAGGATGGCAGGCTGAGGCTGGGACCTGCAGAGCCCATTCACACCACTGCTCTCAGACACAAAGTCTGGCCCTTGATGAATTCCATAGGAATATTTCAAGTGAGAGTGGAACTGGAGGTGGGAACATTCATCATCACCGAGTTACAGTGTGGTGGTGGGGAAAGAAAAAGGAAAACATGGAAGCAGACATCCCTGAAAGTCCTGCTGTGGCTCTTTAACTGTGTGACATTATTAGAAAGATGCCTGAAATGAGTTATGGAACTAATTAAGGAAATATAAAAGCATGGATAAAAAGTTCCTGGTTAAGTATAATTGATAGTACAAATCTAATTTGAAAGGTTAACAAGCTCTTGAAAATTGTTGAATCAAGTACAGACTGATGTTTTTAATATAATTATATACAGCTAACAGATGGTATAGTCTTTTTATTATATTGTCAGCTATTAGATGTTCACTTCCTAGGCAAATAACTGAATTATACTAAAGATATTTATGGTTATTTTAAAAGATTTTTTCACTTTTCTAATATCTGTACTGATCAAATGCATAATATGTACTATTTATAAAAATCTGAAAGACACGATTTAGATAAGAATTCAGAATATTTCACTCCCCCTTCTAAAACAACTTTATTTTAGATCTTAATTAAAAGCTTGATTGGCTTTATGAATAACATAACTTTAGATATGTAAATATCTTTTCAGGCCAAATGAGAATTAGAAGAAGATTAGGAAAACAAAGCAGCAGGGGAAAAAAACTACTCTTAATTCAAAAAATTCTCATTGGAAAAAGCCAATGAAAAATTAAATTTAATATGCAAGATAATATATGAGATACATCAATTCAGAAAGATCAGCAAAGAGGTGATTACCTCATTCCTAAACCCTGCAGTCTGTATCTGATAGCTACCTCATCTGGGTTCTGAAAATCCCTGAATTAAAAGCCATTACTTACTTTGGTATTTTTAAAACAAACCTTCATATAAGATTCAGAGTTCTGGCTCCTGTTGTGCTACTTCCACCACTGAATAAGAAATTCTACAGACTTGTTACATATCAACCTAACATTTTAGAGAGTTGAGGATTCACAGATGAAGCATTACAATAACAAACTGTATTTCTCATTACAGTCTGGGAGATTTCAGTATCTGGGGGCATGGCCAAGGAAGCCAGAGAGGGACTTTTCATCAAGAACTGCAGTGATGGGACAAGGGGGAATGGCTTCCCAGTGCCAGAGGATGGATGGGATATTGGGAATTAGGAATTGTTCCCTGGCAGGGTGGGCAGGCCCTGGCACAGGGTGCCCAGAGCAGCTGGGGCTGCCCCTGCATCCCTGGCAGTGCCCAAGGCCAGGCTGGACTTTGGGGCTTGGAGCAGCCTGGGACGGTGGAAGGTGTCCCTGCCCATGGCAGGGGTGGGATGAGATGGGTTTTAAGTTCCCTTCCACCCCAAACCTTTCTGTGATTCTATGATTTACTAAGAAGGGGTGTCCTCAAATTCATTCATTTAAGTATCAGACAAAATTGATTTAGTCCAAACTGAATTTGGAATTTACAGCAAGCAGGACTCATCCCAGAATCCCAGCCTGGTTTGGGCTGGAAGGGACCTTAACACTCACCTCCCTCCAGCCCCTGCCATGGGACACCTTCCTCCAGACTGGGCTGCTCAAATCCTAACAAAGACAAGAAGTAGGACATGAATCACTCCTTTCGTATCAGTGCTCATCTCATCTAAATTTAGCAGCTGAAAGGGTAAGCACCTCCTTGTTAGGATTCCTGTGTAATCCCAGGGACTGATTGCCAGACGCCTGCCGTGGCCTTGCTGAGGTGCCTGTTTGCATTCAGCAGAAACAGCAGAAATCCAAACAGCTCCTGAAGAGAACACATTTAAAACAGCTCAGTCAGACGGAGAAAGGAGGATAATATCCACACTTGAGAGCAGCCTCACTAAGTCAGAGCAAATGTGCCCATATTCCCCACACTCATCAACATCAGTTTCCTTGGGCAGCGCTTGCACAAACACCCTCCCAGCTGGGCTTTCATTTTAAATTCTGCAGGCTAATGCTCATCCCTAGCAATAACCAGAGGCTCTGCTGGCATGGCCTGGGAGGAATCCAGGAGTGGCTGTTGGTGAGGCCATAAAAATGGATAGCCTGAGCTTGATGGCTCTTGAAATAATCACACAGCTTCAGCTGCTGGAGGAAATGAGGGATGGGAAATGCTCCTTCTGTGAGCTAAGAGCAAATAACTGACCTGGACAAGTTCAGGCATCCTGCAGTCTCAACTTAATGAATTCACTGGACCCTTGGCTGGAGTGAAATAAATAAAACATTGCACTTTCTCACTTGTGGCTTGCCTCAAAACAGTCACAAAACAACTGTTTTGCCACTTGAAAGAAACTAAAAGTAATCTAAAAGTTTATGGGGGTTAACAGCTGATTACAATCAAAAAGCTGGTACAAGAGTGGATTCAATTGTACTGTTTGCCACTCTTGTAGTCCTTGTCAAAAGGCTGGATTAAATGCCAGCCTTCCTGTCCTTCTTACAGCCTTTGTCACAACAAAGAGGCATTGCAGTTTTACAGCCCTGTATTTTCTCTCAAAGATAACAGTAAACAATATTCCTTTGATGTTTTCAATGTTCTATCATTTTACTGAATGGCCCTCCTTATTCTTCCTTTTATATTCTCAAAACTGATGAAAAAGTGATGAAATGGCCAACAAAATAAAATAGAGACTTGTGAAGAGGTTAAAGCAATGAGCCTGGCTACTGTCCCTCATGGGGCAGGCAGGACATAAAGACTTTTGTTCCACTTTTGATCATTTTTATCACAACTTTCTTGTGAAGTAACACCACACTACACAAGCTCACACAGAAACTGCAGATCATACCAAGAATCACCAGTTCCTACCCTAAATAGTAGCTAAGTTAGAGTTGATTGCATTCCTTTAGCAAATGCTCAGCAAGTCACAGGCACCCCTGACTCCCTCTGAGCACACACATGTAGCTATGGCTGCAGACAAACCCCAAATGAGCTGCTCCCTTGCAGACACTCCTCCTCATGCAGAGGAAAGAGCCAACATGTGACAAGTTTGTCATGCTAATACCCCCCTGGAAGGGATGTGAGCCTGTGGTAATGGGGGGAGTGTAAGGAACCACTCTGGAGAGCATTGGTGGTGCCCTGAAATGAACTGAAGATGAAATAACACAGTGAGGTCTCAGTTGGGAAGATACAGCACAGTTATTGATCCTTCTGTGCCAAATCCTTGCCCAGGCTCTGCAGCTGGTCTGTGGGGTCCTGTGTGCTCTCACAGGGACAGAGTCAGGGTGGCATGGATGCAGTGCAGACAGACAATGGGACAGAGCAGAGAGAACAGAGCCACGGCCTGCAGCTCCATCCCCTGCACTGTGAGCACTGCGCTGCAGCTGCATTCCTGCCTGCAGACACAGGGGGTCTGAGAGGCAATCACATCACTGAAGCTTTCCTGGTACCCAAATCAGTTCTTTGAGGCCATCTTCATTTGAATTCTTTTCCCCTAAATATGAATGTTTTGGATGTTCTGTGTTGACCACAGCTCCACAGACTCCAATTCCAGTCTGCACTTTGAACACCTGAAGATGGAAACCTGGGAAGGAGTGGAGAGGATGTGGACAGGGAGAGTCACCTTCCAGCACTGCAGAGTCCTGCTGTGCCTGGGTCCTTGTCTGGAAGCTTCCCTGACCTCTGATCACCTCCACCTCCCTCCCAAACCTTCTGGGCACACAGCAATCCCACTGGAACGTGGAGGATCAGGTCCTCTTCTTATTCATCTTATGGGAGCAATTTCTTACCAAGTGCCAGAGAGACATTTCTTGTTGCATAAGGTAGAAAAATTATAAAGAAAGGCCTTATAAAATCAGGCCTGCTCTGATAGATCAGTGGCTGGCCTAGTCATGCATTGCAAGTTCCCACGTCAAAGCAATCCTGGTATGAACAGTTTGTTAGCATAACAATCTATTCCTGGGTGAAAACCAACTAGCACCTGTAAAAAAATTAAATCCATCCCATGAGATTCAGTGAAGAAAACATGTGAACAATTTAAGAGTAGAGAGATTTGATGGACAAGTAAAATACCTTTTACTAACCAATAGATGCATTGGCAAGAAAGGTAGCGACCAACTGGAGTCACACGCAAGGTCTGTAAAATTGTATAAAAATCATTTATGCAAATAAAGAATGGGCTTTTTTCCTGCATGAAGAAAATGGAGTCTTGTGTGATTCATTCTGATAATTTCTGTTGTTTTTCAGGTCCTGCAAAATTCAGTGTGTGCCAAGATGTCATGTTTCTGGTACTTGATGCTGAGCCTGAGGTAAAGGGGAACCATAAAAGGGGTTTTGCATTTCCCAGCCTCATTCCTGCTCCTCCTTGGGAAGCCACAATGTCCTGCAGAGTGAAAATATTCTCCACAGGAATAAGCTTTGGGCCTGGGCTAAGAGCAGAAGTTCTCCCTCAGGGACTCAGTGCCACAAAGAATTTGAGCACATACAGAACATTTAAAGGCAGAATATTCAACATTTTACTGAATCATATCTGAAGTGGCATAAGCTAACACCAAGCAAACTAAGGCAGAGTGGACAGAAACACCTCTTGTGTGAAATCCTGCTTTAGGACTTAGCTGTAAAAAACATCAACACTTTCCAACAGCTGAAAAATAGCTACTGGAGGGGTTGTTACTCTTTTGAGGGTTTGATGCCCTTTCATTGCTTTGACGGCCTCACTTTTACTGGGCAATACAGAGAAATGTAGATAAAACTCCTTCACATAACTACACAGGCTACTACTAAGTAGCTTTTTGAATGCTGTCCCACCAAGCAGTGTTTTTGTGAGAGGGAAGGCAGGTGCACACATATTCCTGTGTGAGATGCTGCCTGACAGGGCTCTCAGAAGAAAGGATCAGAGGAGTTCACATGCAGCTCAAGGCAAAACACACTGGCTATAAAAGAGTCTTGAAGACAGCAAGCACTTCAAGAATTAAAAACACCTATTGACCAAGGAAAACTGAAGGGCAAACATGATCTTATGGGCTGAAAAAGGATTCAGGTGACTTTCAGTGGAACTCTTACAGCCCCTTGAGAGGGACAAGCTGGTTTCAAGCTATCACAGATCAACAGACAGCTCTGAGATGTTCCTGCTGGAACCTTCCCAGATGTCCAGGAAGGGAAGGGGACCATGGCTAGCAGGCTCTGAACAGCAGCCTGTCTCTCATCCCTCAGGCAGAGTGGAAAAGCAAGGCAATAATCTATAAATTATGTGGGTGATTTTTTAAAAATTCTTTTTAAAGGAAGAAAAAATTCACATAATGCAAGAATATGCAGAATATGAACACCAAAGGATGAGGGAAAAGAGAGAGAAAGCATTAATAGACAACAAAGTAAAAGGGGAATGGACAATGACATTACTCTAGCTTTGGGGTCTAGATTTGATTTCTTTAATGCAGTGGAAAAGGCTGGAGAAATATATAATTTTGTAAAGCAACACAGTGCACTGCAAGAACAGAACAGAGTGCTACAAACAATGGATAGGGTGTGGAAAGTGAGAGCAGGAAAATATCGGCAATCATGGTGGGGATGCAAAGACAGGGGAAAAGAGCAGAAATACAGGAGGAGGTGAGCTGTAACATTTCAGAATCCCAGAATCACTGAGATTGGAAAAGCCTCCCAGGATCACCAAGTCCCAGCTGTGCCCAGTGCCCACCTTGTCCCCAGCCCAGAGCACTGAGTGCCACCTCCAGCCCTTCCTGGGACACCTGCAGGGCTGGGCACTGCAAAGCTGCCTGGGCAGCCCCTGGCAAGGCCTGAGCACCCTTTGCATGCAGAAATTCCTGCTGCTGGCCAAGCTGAGCCTCCCCTGGCCCAGCTTGAGGCCCTTTCCCCTTGTCCTGTCCCTGTTCCCTGGCAGCACAGCCCGACCCCCCCTGGCTGTCCCCTCCTGGCAGGGAGTTGTGCAGAGCCACAAGGTCCCCCTGAGCCTCCTTTGCTCCAGGCTGAGCCCCTTGCCAGCTCCCTCAGCCCCTCCTGGGGCTCCAGCCCCTTCCCCAGCCCTTCTCTTCAGTACACAATTACCTGTGAAATCAGAAATGTGTGAACAGACAGAACCACGCTGGCACCAGGCTCTGGCACTGCAGGACAAGTCAGGAGCTTTCCTGGTTTATTCTGGAAAAACAGGTCTGTGACAGCAGCAGGGTCTGGTTATTTCCTGGGTTGCTAGTAAAGGCCCCCAGATTCTGACAAAAAAATAGACATTTCACAGAGTGTATACATATATATATATGTGTATATATACATGTATATATTAGTATATATATTTATATGTGTATATATATACATGAAATATTAGTATATATATTTTATATCTTTATATGTATAAATACATGTATATATTAGTGTATATATTAGTATATATATTTATATGTGTATATATATACATGAAATATTAGTATATATATTTTATATCTTTATATGTATAAATACATGTATATATTAGTATATATATTAGTATATATATTTACATGCATATATATATACATGTATCTATATATATTTATACATGTGAATATATATATGCATACACCCACCAAAACATTATGCTCAGTACATGCACACAGTGAAATATGTATGAGGCCAATAATAAGTTAAAAAATTTATTATTAATATTAATTTATTAAGATTATTATTAAGATATTATAATACATAATCTTTATTAAGATTATTACTAAATCTAAAGGTATTAATCTTAAAATTTTTATTATTATCCAACATGGAGAATAACTAATAAGGTCATGAGGCATTTCCACTTCCAGCTTAAAAAATAAATAAAACCAGACTATAAACAACGATTTTCAATCAAAACAAAACAAACAAACACAACAAAACACAAACAAACAACCCCCAAAACAACCAAACTCCTGAAAAATTAGGAGCAATAATATCCAAAATGAACTTAAAACCTCGGGATATAAATGAACTCAGAAATTCAAAATCCTCTAAAACCTTTCTATAAAGAAGTGGAAAGAAGTTCTTTAGGAGGCTTGTAGCCCTAAGTGGGTGATAATCAGCCCTAAAGAGATAAAAGCTACACTCTAGAGGGAAAATAAACAGCATAAGAAAGCAACATTTTAAAGATAAAACTGTAAGAATAATGTGAGAATGGCCCTAAATCAAATGTTTTCTACACAGTGACAAGTGCCTTCATTCCTATAAATAGAATATAAAAAAGGACAAGACATTAAGATGCTACAGGAATGGATTTTTTTAAAATTTATTTTTGAATTAACATTTTCCTTTGGCTTTCAATAGGAGAAAATGTGGATATTTTAAGGCAAAACCACACTGTCTAATAGGACCAAAGTACTGAAAAGGAGGCTGCCACTGCCAAAAAACGCCCAGAGATCAAAGGATTCAATGTGCTTACCCTGCAAGGACCTGAGAGCCCATCCTGGAAGGTGTGAGAGCACTGAGGGATGAAGTGCAGTGAAACAGGAGAGGCCTCTGCCAGCTGGGGGTGAGGCACTGCCTGACCAAAGAGGAGCTGAAACCACACTCAGACTTCAGAGACAGAACAAGAGGGGACCCAAAACAGCAGCAGCTCCATGACTTTTATCCCAATGACCCTCCAGGCCTTGAACACGTTCTGTGGGAAAAGCACAGTGGAAACCCTGGAGCCATCAGAGCAGGGACACAAGGCTGGGATGGCGGAGGAAACCTGGCACACGCCCCAGCCCAGGGGCAAAACATGACCTGGGCTGTGGGTTTGCATGCTTTGGTACCAGGGGGGGCTGCCAAAGCTTTTCCCATGTCCAGCAGAGCCAATCCCTGCAGCTCCAAAGGTGGATGTGTGCCTGGCCAAGGTTGGGCACTTGGAAATGGTGGTGCTGCCTCTGGGATAACAGGCTGAAGGGAAAAGGAAATAAAAATGTTGTTGCACAGATGTAATTGCAGCCACAGGAGAGCAGGGTGAGAACAGGTGAGAGGAACAGCTCTGCAGACACCCAGGGCAGGGCAGGAGGAGCAGGAGGTGCTCCAGGCACTGGAACCAACATTCCTCTGCAGCCTGTGGTGAGACCATGGGGAGGCAGCTGGGCCCCTGCAGCCCAGGAGGATGCAGAGATCCCCCCATAGCCCCTGGAGATCCACAGGGATGCAGAGATTCTCCTACAACACCTGGAGATCCACAGGGACGCAGAGATCCATCCACAACCCCTGGAGATCCCTGAAGATGCAGAGATCCACCCACAGCCCCTGGAGATCCCTGAGGATGCAGAGATCCACCACAGCCCCTGGAGATCCATGAGGATGCAGAGATCCACCACAGCCCCTGGAGATCCATGAGGATGCAGAGATCCACCACAGCCCCTGGAGATCCCTGAGGATGCAGAGATCCACCACAGCCCCTGGAGATCTATGAGGATGCAGAGATCCACCACAGCCCCTGGAGATCCATGAGGATGCAGAGATCCACCACAGCCCCTGGAGATCCATGAGGATGCAGAGATCCACCACAGCCCCTGGAGATCCACTGGGATGCAGAGATCCCCTAGAACCCCTGGGGATCCATGAGGGATGCTGAGATCCCTCAGAGCCCATGGAGATCCCTGAGGGTGCAGAGATCCCCCAGAGGCCAGGTGTCTTTAAGGGTTTATTTTACTTCTCATGATCCTGCTCTGATTTTGTAAGTAACAAATTCAATTAATATCTCCAATTCCAGCCTGTTTTGGCCATGATGATATTTGATGGGTGAGCTCTCCCAGCCTTTATCTCAAACCCATGAACCCTTCCTGACATTTTCTCTCCCATGTGCAGCTGTGGAGGGCAGTGAGAGACAGGCTTTGGTGAGTGCCTGGTGCCCCACACTCAGAAGTGTGGGCATGAGGCAAACCTGTAAAATATGTAAGAGAAAAAAGGGAGAAAGTGAGAGAATGATGTAAAAAAGCCAGGCACTCATTGCCTAGCTACAGGAACTGGTGTGAAGTGCTAGGAAGGGGCACCTGGAAATGCCACAGCTGCAAAGATCTCAGTGAGCACCAGAACCAGAGCAGGCAGGAGGGTGATTGGAGGCTCTCCCCTAAGAAGAGATAAAAACAGGCTAAAAGAATGTCTTGTTTAGCCCAGCAAAATGGCAGCTGCTAACAACTGCAGCTGTGCTCAATGCACACAGAGGGGAGGTGAAAGAAGTCCAGGCACTGCACTGGCAAAGGACAGATGGGTAAAATGGCATGAGAGGAACCTTGTAGAGACAGGTGAAGCCCTCCAGCCCTGTTCTTTCTGTTCTCAAACACTTCCCAGCAATGATTTAATCCTAAATGCCTCTCCTGATGTAGAGCACACTGAAATGTGTGTTGCTGTGTGTCAGCTTGGTAACCAGAGCACACACAACTGCAATAACACATTTTGACAAACTTTGGTGGGGTGGGGGGAGTAAAGGTTGTGTATTTTATCTCTGTATAATCAGAGGGAGGAAAAAAAACCCTCTCAGTGGATAAACTCAATAGGAGTCATAGGAGCACAGGATTATTCAGCTCAGAAAGGACTTCAGAAGGTTTCAGCTCCAGCCTCCTGCTCAAGGCAGGATCAGCTGCATGAAGTTCAGTTCACACTACCTTTCTCAGCAACCTGTCCCACTGATTAAAGATCTGATTGGGAAAAAGCTTTTCCTTATATCCAGATGGAAAAAACCCCAATGCACTCCCAGACCTGACAAAACACAACCAAACTATGCAAGTGAATTCAGCAGAAAAAGACTGTAAGTGATAATTTAATGGTTGCCTCAGCTCAGACTTGTCTCTTTTATGAACTATTGATTTCACTACAGAATATTCTTCAACCTGCTGAGTAGAAGAGTTCAGTTGAAGCACATTTACTGCACTAAGTAGGCTCCTGCCATTATTGAATCTTTGACACCTGTTTGGGAACAGGTCAAACCCAAATCCTTTCCTTTAATTCTCATGCACACCCTCTGTCCCACTTTCCTCCCAGGAACCTCAAGGTCAGTCCCCATTTCAAGATGCTCCAAAATGTGAAAGCAGCAGAGAATGAGATATGGGTGAGGGGAGGGGAGTAGGAGCAGGGTGTGAGCTGCTGCAGCTCACTGGAGGCAGGGTGACAGAAATGGGTCTCTAAGATGGACATCAGTGTGCTCAGTCCTTGCAGGGACGTTCCAGGAGGTCACACCCTGCTCAGGAGCTGGCAGGGTGGTGCAGAGGATGAGCTGGCATTACCTTCCTCTCCTGAAACACCAATTTAAGCTGACCCACCAAAGGATACTTTAAAAGAACTACAGATTTATGCAAACAGAGGACAGCAAAGATTTTTCTAATCTTGGCCTGGAAATGTATATTGAAAGAGAAACCATCCAGTGCCACTCTGTACAGGCTGTAGGGCTCAGCAAAGGAGTGAGTAAACAGGATTATACTTCCAAGAGCAAATATAACTCTATCAGTGTTACTCAGCATTTGTTTCAGTATTTGTTGCTATTATATATTATATATATATATTTCAGTATTTGTTATAGATATGTTTCAGTATATTGTTATATAATGTTATAGATATATTTCAGTATATTGTTATATAATGTTATAGATATATTTCAGTATTTGTTGCTAGTTCAAATATCTTCCCCAATTTCCATGAACAAATCACTGATAAAAAGTTGTAAAACATCCTTGTGATCTTGCCAAATTTTAGTCTTTTAAAAAATACTGATGAGTACTTCCCAGATATCTCTTGGCAGACTGAAGTCATGAAGAAATTTAAATTTCAGTGAACACTCTTTTTTCCTTTCCAGGAAATTCCTAAACTATTTCACAGTGTTTCAAGTGTCTCCTGAAAAGACAGAGGATCTTGATTTCCAAGAAAGGAAGTAGACCTCATCCCATCTGAAGATAACTTCTGTTTGGGGCATGTATCTTACATTATGGCAAGAAACACTTGAAGGTAATGAAATTAAGTTTAACTCATGAACACTGCTGTGAATTCTTTGTACAGTGATCCCAGAGAAACAGATCAACAGATTTTAGCTTTAATGAAATGCCTCTTAGATATTTGCTGATCCTAAAAACACTTCTCTGACAAGTACTTTAGTTACTCATAATTGTATTCTTTCATTTTCCTGTTCATCCCGCTGGTACCTCAAAGGAGCCACTGCTTTTGTTCACCCTTATTTCAGCGTTTTGTTTGTGTAATTACCACATCTGAAATTCTGTTTCGTAAATCGATCTCTTCTTTCAAGTGCTGATCAAGAGCAAACACTCCAACACAGACACAAACAAGAGGAGTTTCCCATCCTGGTGCCCAGGAGCTGCATACACTTTGATTCTGGGTGATTGGGGATATTTTCAGGTACTGAACACAATCAGTTTGAACAGATGGGGATTTTGTTTTGGGTTGATCCTCTGGAAGAATGTTATCTTCAAAGACTGAACAACACCTTGCAGGGATGGTGAGTATTTACTGAGGGTCTTGGTGCTTTTCAAAGGTGCAACCCGAAAGCACAACTCTTGCAATAGTACTTCTTCTTTTTCAAAAATATTGTGTATGAAAATTTAACTGCTGGTGACTTGGGCAGAGCTGACCAAAAGTGTCCACCACAACCCCAAAATGAATGTGTGCTGTTGGAGGGCACCAGCAATTTCCTCCCTTTCATAATTCAGCAGCAATTTCCCCTGTGTTTTTACATATTCTCTGACCAAATTACTAATTTATACTAAGTGGACCAAACAGAGTTGCAAATGTTGGGCAATATTTGTTTCCAGACAGTAACTCCTGAAGACCTTAAAATTCTCCAACTCTCTAACCCATAAGAATCTATAATTATTTCCTCTTTCCATCCCATCCCTCCAGAGGGATTACATTTCTGAAACTTGTAAAACACAGTAAACAGAGGCTGAAGAATTGGCTCTTTGGGACCAGAATCACATTTGGGGAATTTACAACCATTTCCAAGTGTCAAGAGAGGCTTTCAGGCATGGAAGGCAAAAAGCCAAGAGAATTAACCCTTAGAATGATTCTGTGCTATTTATGTACTTTATATCTTATTGTTTAGTGTGTAACAGCAACACAGTTCACAGTTTATACCTGAGACCCTTTAAAAAGCAGCAGAAATCTCACTGCCTTGTGATCTTGATCACTCAGTGCTTCCAGACCTCTCTTCTGCCATTTTTGTTCTTTTTTGGGCTCTCCATTCCCTCTGCTGGGCTGAGGGCAGAAGAAACAAGGCTGTCTGCTGTTTTACCTTTGGCTTCAGAAACAACTTCCACTGAGATTAAGTGACAATCACATATCTAACATGAATTGCTTGGTTTATAGCCCCAAATACCTCAATTTTAAATAAGCCTTGCCCAGGACAAAATGTGCACATCCAGGGCAGACATACAGATAAATCATAAATCAGTGAGGGCATTTCTAAGTCTATAGGGGTACAGAAAAGAAAGGCCAGCAAAGGAAGCTCTTGAAATAACATTGTGTTGGCTTGGGTTTGTTTTTTTTTTCCCAAAAATATTCTGGCTCAGAGCAAGATCTGTGATTCTTTATAGCTGTCATATGCCATTGTGGCACAGGGTGATTCATTCTAAAGCAGTGTAAAGGAGGCAGCAAGAAAGACATGCCTTAACTCTCTTTCCAGTGTCATGAATCCATGGAATAGTCTCAGTAAATTCCTGTCATGAACATTAAAAGAAAATGAAGATGCTGGGCATATTTGATATATGCTCAATATACTATCCAGTGAAGCTAAAAATAATGTGTTTTAAAAAGCAATGAGAACTTAATTCCCAAAGAAACAATGGACAGGACATGCAGAATTCCTAGCTGGAATCTCTGGAATTTACACAGAAGTCCTTCATGGATAAGGAGAGACAGATGAAACTGACTGGGAACAAAACTTTCACGTTTTTTTCCTGCAGACTGAAAAGATCATCACACCAAGCAACAGCTTCTGTGCAAACAATGGCTAAAAAATCTGAAAGGTGAGAGAGGGATGGGAAAGATCAGAGAGATGTTTGAGGGAGAGACAACCAAGACCTGTTATATACTGTTATGAAAGGAATAGGAATGGAAAGGGAAATACAGTGGGGTTTTTTTCATTTTGCTTTAGGTTTTTTTACTGCACCTTCCAATGCTAGAAGCAGGTGGCATCCAGCAAAGCTGCAAATAACAGGCTCAGAAAAATCAAATCCGGGTGGGTTCTTCACACAAAGTGTGGTTGAGCCACAGAAGTGGGCAATAAAAGGGGGACAAAATAAATGGGCAAGTGGAGTGGGCAACGTCCCAGGAAAATCCCAGGGGCACAAACAGGACTGAGCTGTTCCCCACAGCAGCCCTGGCACACCCCAGCATGCCAAGGCAATGTGCCCTGGTGGCACTCTGCTGCTGGGCTTTGTTCCCTGCCCCTGCTCCAGGCTCTCTCCTCAGGCTGGGGGCTGGCAAAGGCTGTCATCAGCTAAAAGAGACCACCTCCAGAATCCCTGCCAACTGCTGAGCTGGAAAGAGCTCAGGGAATTCTTCAAGCTTTTACCATCAGGGTAGCCCATCCCATGGATTTCTCTCTGGTCTCGCACAAGAAAAAACTGCTTCCAGCTTTAGCTCCTGTTCTGACCCAAATCCTTGTCTTAGGGATTTAATGGAAGTTCCACCGGTGCTTTGAAAAATGGGATGGATTTGATTATCTGTTTTGCTGTTTGTACAGCAGTAGCTGAAGCCATAAAGAATCCCAGCACCTCGAATTCCACCCTGGCTAGCCTGGATTCTCCAGATGATCTTTCAACAGGAGCCATGGGGCAGGTGGGGGAAATAACACAAATCCCCAAAGCCAATGGAGAATGTTTGCAGAGGTCATAATAATCATAATGTCAGCTCCTTTTTCTTTTTCTTCTTTTTTCCTAAAGTTCCTTAATTGGGAAGGACTTGCCAATCTGTGATTGCTGTGTAAAGAATTCCCAGCAAGGAAAAGCTGAGCGATTGGTGAGGGGCTGCTGTGAGCTGCCCAGGCAGAAAGCAATTGTGGTCCTGTGCAGGAGGAGCTCAGGTCTGAACTTCCTGGCAGCAGTGATAACTTGAAGAACTACTTGAATATTGAGCTTTTAATCTTCTTGTTCATGGTTTTGTAAGGTGAATAATGAGCTCAAAAGGTAGCTCAATTCACAGTATTAAAATGTAGCACCATGGTTTCCAGGTTTCTTATTCTTCTGGTATGAACAGTTCAGCAAATTCAACAAAATAACAAATATTAAATGCTGACATGCCATAAATCTGCATTTTTTCTCCTCAAAACCAATATTTCTCCCAAGAATACTACCTGGGTGAATTGTCCAAAGACAAAATCACCTGGGTGTCTTCTCATCTCTGGTCCCCCTGTCTGCCCTGAATCCAGTGCTGGTTTTCCTTACACCTCCACAGTGCCCAGCACAATTTGACTACAATGAGATATTTTTTCCATTATGTCTTGCATTGGTGTTGCTGTCACTGAGCTGCTTTTTCCCTCCCCACATCTGTTTATTTTGATACATTAAGGTCACCAGAGATTGTTTGTGACTCGGGTCTGCTTGTGTACACTACAACCTTGGCCCAGTTCTCCAAGGAAAATTGTTGCTAAGGCATGAGAAAGGAGAAGAGCTGAAGAAATTGAAGATGAGAAAGGCACTGGCTGTCATGAAGAAATTCAACTTCTGCCCCATCAAAAACATAAGGATTTCGTGTCTTCAAAGAGCTCCAGAAACTGAGATTGGAATTTTACCACGGGGCAAAGTACTTCATACTTTTGTCTTGGAAATAAACAAGAACTAGTGATACTACCTCAAGCAAAACCTGCTTTTCTCCTGTTTGATAAACTTTTTTCTTGCTTGTTGAGGGAAATCATTCACAGGGGGAAAGTGAATGCAAAAGAACAAAAAAAAAAAAAAAGGACAGTGAAAAATACAAGTGGAGGAAATTCTTGAGACAGAGCTGTCTCTGAAGTACTTTTGGAGAGCATTACTTTTATTTAATACACAGAAATCTGATTTCACTCCATCACAGACTATCCATTCAACAAAGTAATTCTTATCTGTCTTGATTTTTCCTGACTGTATTTCTTATTTTGCTGATAATTCATCCTCTACCAAGCAGTCTGGAACCAGATGCTTCTATTTCTAAGTTCCAAGGCACTTCAGGCTAACTGTGTATCCTGTCTGCACACTTCTCAGAAACACAGTAAATCTCAGATTTAAAAAAAAGGCCACAAGCAAGACATTGATAAAGCCACAAGAAAAGAATGAATTCCAGCCAAGGATGTACCTTCAGATTCAGCAATTTGTTCTCCTAAGCATTTTTACTCAACTGGCAATATCAAGAAGAATACCTGCTTTCTCTTAATGCTCTCTCCTCCTGAGAACACTGTCACTCTGCAAACCACCAGACTAAATAATGCATTTCTAAGTTGAGGAGGTTTAAAGAGTCCAAGAAGACAACAGCAACAAATTCTGAGGAACAGCACTGCTGGCTGGAATAAAAAACGCCAAGCAGACAGCCTCAATGGCAGCCATAAAATACAAATAACCCTGGATTTACCCAGATAAAGATATTTGAGAAAGGCACATAGCAGGCCTGTCATTTAGATTTCTGTTCCCTCTTTTTTTTTAATATGTTCCAGAAAAACTTTTATTTACCCACATTTTCACACACTTCTTTCTTAAAAATAGTATTCTGGAGGGGAGTGGGGTTTGAGATCAGTGTTCAAAACACATTTGTGGCTTGGGAGTTCATACTGCAGGTTCAAACAGACCAGTGCTATGTTAACCAGCGTTATAGATATGAATTAAGAAGATAACAAGTTCTTACCCACCTGCCAATCAATAGAAGTCATCATCCTCAGGAAATGAAAAGCCTTTCTGGTCAGGACCAAAGTAAAACCAGGAAATCCATTCTGCTGCAGATCGTGTCGCTTCTCTGAAGGAAGAACCTCTCAAATCTTCAGAGTCTTCTGTGCTTGACTGACTCTTAAGCAGAGCTTAAATCCAGAACACAGCCTAAACCCACAGCAAATATGCTCAAAAGAAAAAAAAAGTCACCTCAGTTGATTTTTCCCTCCCAAAAGCACAAGTTTCTATCAATCAGCATCTGATCTTTTATCTATCAACCTTTCAACCCATCAACTCTTCTCATTTGCTTTAATTGTTCTTAGTATTTACTTTTTTCTTAATACTTCTTTTTGGCTAATTTAAGTGAAAAAACATGCTGACAAAGCAGAACGTTTTCATATAATCATAGACTATCTCAAGCTGGAAGTGACCCACAATGAACTTTTTGGCAAATTTACCAGCAGATCCAGACACCACTCAGCACTGGAACAGTTGCCTCTGAGGCTCTGTCCCATCCTATTGCAGCCCAGAGTTTAGAAACTACACAAAAATGTGCTGCTTATAAGGAAAATTTTCCAAAATACTAACTGGCAAGCTGCCTTCCAAAAGCCTTGGAAAATAAGAGGAAATTAAAGGTTTTCTGGTGATGTTATCAGAATAGATAAGAAAAAAAAAGAGAAAAGAATCATCATAGCATCACAGAATGGCTTGGGTTGGAAGGGACCTTGAAGATGATCTCATCCCACCCTGCCATGGGCAGGGACACCTTCCACTGTCCCAGGCTGCTCCAAGCCCTGTCCAGCCTGGCCTTGGGCACTGCCAGGGATCCAGGGGCACCCCCACCTGCTCTGGGCACCCTGTGCCAGGGCCTGCCCATCCTCCCCTTATTATTAGAAATGATACATTCCCAGGTGTTTTACAGAAATCTCTTCATCCTGGGCTTATTCTCCCATCCAATTCTTTCTTCAACCCAATCTCAGACCACAGCACTCACCCCAAGGACCAACACTGATGTTACCACAGAGAAAATCATCAAATGTGAAAATTATTCTGGAAATAAAGCTGAGGAAAACACCAGAAATTTTAATCAAGCATTTATCTGTGTCACCCAGATTTTTTTAAGATTTTCTAAGCCTTCTGACATTTACATTCTTCTAGCAAACTTTCTCACATACTTTCTGTAAATAACTTATTGTTTTGCATTCTTTTATGGAAGAGAAATTTGATAGACTGTTAGTTTGTCCAGTGTCATTGGAGAGGTTGCACTTTCACCCTCCAATCCACTGTCACTTTTAGAAAACTACATATATTAGAGTCAGAAAATAAACTTCCCTTTTTCCTTCACCCTGAGAGCAGCAGTGCAGGTGCTTGTGTTGTTTTGTGTCCTATAGTGACAAGTTTGCTCTCAGTATTTGGTCCCAGTATTTCAAACCAGTTGTGTGCTTTGCAAAGCCCTTTCTGGGCTGCCTCGGACGCTCTGGGCTCTGAGCTCCGCACCCAAATGTCAGAACTGGGAGCTCTGAGCACCTTGTTTGGCACACACACGTGGGAATTGCTTCGTGTCTCATGTACCAGCCCAGCTCAGCACCCAGGCTGTTCCTTCAGCTCCTCTGTGACAGGCGTGAAACCTAAATTAAAAAGAGGCAGAGCTGGAACCAAATATTCCAAATGCTCACTCTTACCACTTCATCATCAGCAAAATGCTTTCACCCATAATTGTTCTCATTACAACAGAAAAAAAGCCAGAGCATAAACAATGCTGAGCTTGGTATGCAAGGGATGGCATCTCCATGGCTGAGCTGAGAGTGCAGCACAGGCGTGTTCTTCAAATTGGAGTCAACAATTATTCCACACATGGCAGAGGATGGAGCTGAAAATAAATAGAAGGAAGTGACAATCTGCCAAGTGGTGTGTAAACATGATGGCAGCCTGAAAAGATTCCCAAAGATATTCTTTTACTGACATTATGCCTTCAAAGCATTTTTCTTACCTGTAAAAGATGCAGTCTGTACTTCCTTGACCAAAATTACTCATTTACTCATCAGGAAGAACTTATATTATGTGTGTTTTTTCCTTCAAATAATGAAAATATGCCTTTAATTTTCACCATGTTCTTTGAAGTTCTTCGAAGCCTTTTGAGGTTTACATTTTTGTAATGAACTTTTGTATGCACTTTTATGTAAATAATTATTGTTTTCTGGAAGAGGAGAAATTTGATGGACTGTTGGTTTGTCCAATGTCATTGGAGAGGTGGCACTTTCATCCTCCAATTCACTGTCACTTTTGAAAGTCTATAAATGTTGGAGTCAGAAAATAAACTTCCCCTCTTTTTACCTTGGAAGTTCCAGCGTGTGTGTTGTTTGATTTCATGTCCTAGAATAACATTTAATTATTATTTATTTTTGCTCAGAAGTAGATTTCATGGCTATGTTTGGTGTTAGGATTTGTCTCTCTCTGGTTTATTCAGATGGCTGGGAAGTCTCTGATACCCGAGTTCACTCTTGTCACCATTGCAATGTCAGCTTGGAAACAGCCTCTGCTCCTCCCTGAGTGGCCAAGGGTTCTGAAGAAGGTTCCTGGACAAAGTCACCTCCTGCCCAGCCACAGCATGAGCTGAGGAAGGACACTTCAGGCATTTTCAGTCATCATTTCCATTTTTAAGTGGGATTTTAGAAATTGGATTCCATCTTGGGCTCCCTTCCCTCCTCTTGTCCTGCAAACACGAGGGAGCTCCAAGTGGGATTTGCTGGCTCCCTGGCACACGTTCTGTTTGCCTGTCTCCTGCCACAGCCACAGAAGCAGGAGCAGATGTTGGTAGAACATTCCTGAGTGTCGTTCTGGGGTGTGCAGCCAGACATTTGTCAGGCTGCTTTGATTTCCTGAGGACTGCAAGGCAGGTTCTGCTGGATAATTCCCATCTGCGACTCTGAGCTGCTCCTGCCAAATCCACCCCAAGCCTCCAAGGAAGATTTCCTCCTCCAGATTTTTGCTCAAGGCTACTGTTGATTAGTTTTCTTTAAGAAATCTTCTTTTGTATTTGTTTTCCCTTGTTAACACAGCTATGAAGATGGAGAGCCAGGGTTAGGAGAAAGGAAAAGATGCACATTCCCAAAAGACAGCCACATTCTTTGCCACCTTAGTGTTTGCAAGTGCTGCTAAAGCCAGCAAAACCACAAAGATTTCAGTAAAAGAATTGTCTATCCTCCCACAGCTGAAGAAACATCATCTTTTGAACACATTATATACATGTCAGATAGAAACATCATCATTTAAACACATTATATACATGTCAGATATAAACTTCCTTTTTGGTCTAAGTGCCTGCAAACCATTCTCCAAAGGACTTCTGGAAACAGCAAATCACTTTTTTTGCATTTATACGTAAAAGATTAACACATATTTTGCAATGCCTTAAAACACCCTCCAATTTCACCCTTCAAAATCTAAGTGGACTTTGTTTTGTTTACCCACTCCACACTTGAATTAATAAATAAAGTTCAATTAAAGTCTTACTGCTGAATATCACCTTTGAATAGAATAAGCCAAAGTTTTGCATGAGATTGGAAATGTTTCCAGATTTATTTACAGAATTTAGAGAAATTATTATGTTAAATAGGTTAAGGCATTGTCTCAAAACTAAAGGAAGCTTTCCAGATGCTTTCTTCATTACTAAAATAATGCTTGAGCACAGGACAGGAATTAGGTAGTTATTTTCTGCAGGGAAAAAAAAATATAGAAAAAGCCATTTTCCCCACTAATTTTCTACAGGAATCTTATCTAGATGTTAAACTTTTGGTAAGTGATGCATTTAGCTTATCTCTGTGAGTGAGGGAGATGCCCAAGCTGTGGCCTTGGATAAACATCACACACATGGGAACACCGGGAGCACACAGCCCTGATTTTGCAGGGTTTGCCAGGTTTCCTTCCCAACACCTGGCTTGTTTGCAGGTGTTTAACGGGATCTAAGGCTGAGGCTGGAAAGGCCCTCTGTGGGTGGGCTGTGCCCCGTGGGGAAGCCCTGGCGAGGGTGCATCCCAGCTCCATCCCTACTCCCATGCCCATCCTCACTCCCATCCCCTTTCCATTCCCACGCTCATCGCCCTCCCTGTTCCCTTCTGCATCCACTCCCTATTCCTATCCTCATTCCCATCCCCATCCCTGTACCCTTCTCCGTTCCCATCTGAATCCCTTTCCATCTTCCCACTCTCATTCCCCTCCCCATCCCCATCTCTTTTCTTCTCCCCTGTCCCATTCCCGTCCCCATTCCCTCTCCCCATTCCCTCACCCTCTCCCCCTTCCCCTCCCAACCCCATCCCCTGTCCCCATTCCCTTTCCCTCTCCTCATTCCCTGTCCCCATCCCCGTCGGGCGCGGAGGCGGTGCGGGAGCGCCCCCTGGTGCCCCGCGGCCGCAGTCCAGGTGCGCCCGCGGCCGCGCTGGGAGAGCACCGGGGGACAACCAGGGGAACAGCCAGGGGACAACCAGGGGGACAACCAGGGGACAACCAGGGGGACAGCAGGGAGAGCCTCAGGGGAACACCAGGTGTGCAGGATGTGCTGCCAGGTGTTCCCTGTCCCTATGCACAGCAGGAACTCAGCCACAATGCCACTTGTGTCCCTTCCCTGCTCCTCCAGGGGTTAAGAACTGAGCAAGGTGCACGTCACTGAATTCTCTAAGTGCAGAACCCCCCATCTGTCCATCTCGGGGAGTTCCTCTTCACAGGGCTTTCAGAAACAGCACCCTCAGCAGGCTCCTCTCCACTCCCTGCCCTCCAGCCCAGGGGCACACAGAATCCCATGGAATCTGAGACTCTCCTCCCTTTCCTCACCTGCACCCTGACAGAGGGAACACACATCCAGCACAGCTGACACCCTCCTGCTCACAGAAATACAAAGTTGTCCAAGGAAGTTCAATATTTTCAGAGTCAAATCCTTAGGGGAAAAAAAAAAGTTTATCTTCTGATTCATTCTAAACTGTAGAAGTCTTGTATTGAAAGTGTAAATTTATTGGGAAAACAGCTAAACCATTTCAGAGAGGCAAAGTCCTCAGTCTCTCTTGTTTCCATTACACGGATGAGAAAGTGTGACTGTTGTGCATAAGAAAAAGGTAAGTCATCTTCATAAATATCTCCAAAAGGCCATTTAGCTCCATCAGCAAACGAGGGAAATGAGCTATTTAGCATAGTTTAGTGAGTGAGTTTTCATTTCAAGGTTGAATAATGGCTTAAAAAAGAAAAACAAAAGAGGCTTTGAAACTTTTCCTAACCTTCAGCTCCACTAAACATGAAAACTGACTGCTGAATTCAGGGGAAGTGACCTATTTCTCAACACTTCAAAAAGCTTAAAACTGTGCAAATGA
Organism: Camarhynchus parvulus; assembly: GCF_901933205.1. NCBI lineage: Eukaryota > Metazoa > Chordata > Aves > Passeriformes > Thraupidae > Camarhynchus > Camarhynchus parvulus. Next base: position 5,129,152 of record NC_044576.1, read on the forward strand.
CATTGACAAAAACATGTTACTGAGCTTCCTTTACACAATATGGTGAAAATCAAGTAGAACATGAACTCCATTACAGGCAAAAGGCCTAAAGAACAGAGTTCTCAGAAGAAATGCATTTGTCCTAAACTTATTCTTGATTTTATTTCTTATTTTAAAGCATCTCCCCAACGTGTGTTATGAAAAACTGATCCCCATTTTGGACACAAAATGTGTCCATTTGATGGAGGGGTCAGTTACAATTACAAAATAAATTAGGAAGCTTTTCCTGATATTGCTTTTCAAGTCTGAATTTTTCACCCAGCACTGCCACCACCAGGAGAAAAAATATTTTGGTTACACATGGAAGAACAATACACTCAACATTTCACCTATTTTGTACTTAAGTAAAAAGCCAGATTTGAGTACAAAATATTGCAGAGTTCACACCAAGGCATTCAGGTTATCTGGTGCTTTCCTAATACACTAAAATCCCTGGGTTTTTAGAAGCCCCTCAGTAACTAAATCCAAGCCATTTTCTACATTGTTTTCTTAGCAATGTTTTGTGAAAATCAGCCTTGAGAAGTGAAGGAAATTAATTGAATTAAAGGATTCTCAATTAAAAATTGGCTAATTTTTACAGTAACTGCCAAACCTTTCTCCAGCTCAGGCTTAGTACCAGACAAGATCTCTGGCAGCTCCAGTTCTCTAAAGATGCCCAGGGATAATTTTTGAATTTTGCAATAAATAGCAGATACAATCTTCTTACCCTAATTTCCCCTGCATTCTTTGTTCCCATCTGATATCAGAGCCTTCCCAGGTCTGACTGACAGAGCAAACTCTGGAAGCTGGAGCCTTATTGAAAACACACTCAAAGTGACTGAGAGTCAGGAGAAAGCAGTGCAAGCTTGAAGTTACTGCTCAGGGCTGGGTTTTTACAGATGGAACATGGCACAGGCAGACAGCTCTGTGTGATTCCCCTTTTCCTGGGGCAGGGAGGGGTGTCTGTGCAGGGTAGGGAGTCCTGGCTTTGCTTTTCCTCCTTCCCCAGCACCACTCATGCTTTGCTCAAGCAAAATTTCTCTGGTCAATCTGAGCTTCCAAAAGCCACACCTACCCTTGTTCATAGCCAAAATAGTCAGGATTAAAACCTGGGAGTTCTAGATTCTCTCCAAGAAGGCAGATCAGGGAGGAAAAAACTGTGGCTGCAAGCCCAAACCTTGGGCTCAAAGCCATGTCCTGGGCCATTCCTCCAGGGGAGCTCTGAGCCCCAGCTGGGGCCCTGTCCACTGGGGATTCCCAGCACTGCAGGGATGGTGCCACTCAGGAAATCAGCTTTCCCTCATGTTCAAAGGACAGTCCTGATACAGCCCTATGGACTCTCTTTTGTTTAATTCTCCATAAACTTTTAATTAGAGCCTGTAAGGAAATTAATGTTCTCTGGGCTTTAGTTCACTTTCCGGAGCACTCAGAGTTTACCAAGAACTGAGGCCCAGATTGGAAACAGTGCTGAGTGCTGCTCACAGCTCTGCCTTACCTTCCTCAGAAAGATGTCTGAAAAGAGAAACCCTTTAGCTCTTCCAAGTTTGTTTTCATTTCATGTAACTGCTCATTTTAATGTGGCTTCTCCTGCAAGTACAATCAGATCACGCTGATGTCCATAGCCTCAGGCAGTCTAAATTTCCTGGCACAACAATATTACAAAGATAGAGAGAGAGAAAATAGCCATGAGCTCCTTGTCATCTGCAACTGAAAGAGCAATCACACAAACATGGAATGGTCTGGGTTCAAGAGACCTTAAACCCATCCAGTGCCACCCCTGCCATGGCAGGGACACCTTCCACTGTCCCAGGCTGCTCCAAGCCCCGAAGTCCAGCCTGGCCTTGGGCACTGCCAGGGATCCAGGGGCAGCCCCAGCTGCTCTGGGCACCCTGTGCCAGGGCCTGCCCACCCTGCCAGGGAACAATTCCTAATTCCCAATATCCCATCCAGTCCTGCCCTCTGGCACTGGGAAGCCATTCCCTGTGTCCTGTCCCTCCATCCCTTGTCCCCAGTCCCTCTCCAGCTCTCCTGGAGCGCCTTTAGGCCCTGGCAGGGGCTCTGAGCTCTCCCTGGAGCCTTCTCCTCTCCAGGTGAGCACCCCCAGCCCTCCCAGCCTGGCTCCAGAGCAGAGGGGGGAGCTCCATGGCCTCCCCTGGGCTCTCTGCAGCAGCTCCAGGTCCCTGCTGTGCTGGGGCAGCTCTGCAGGTGGGGTCTGACCTGAGCCCAGGGGCACAGGGGCAGAATCCCCCCTCCCAGAGATGCCCAGTGGGACAGACACAGGTTCCAGTGGGGCTGGGATGTCCCTCAGTGCAGCTGAATCAATGACAGTGTCACTGCAGTGCGCAGACCCTCAGTGGAAAAGCATCAACAGCCCTGATGCCCTCCAGCTCCCAGCTGGCTCCCATACACACACACAGCTTCTGGGAGCTCTGGAAGAGCTCCTTAGCCTGTTTTTCCCCCACTCATTTCCTACCACACTGATGATTTTCCACTAGACACGCCAGAGAGACCGAGACCTTTAAAGCAGTTACATTCCTGCAGGATTCATGCCAATCACAGGCAGGTGAGAGACACTTTGGCCCCTAAACTAAGACTATGAAACTTTGATAGTACTCAAAGAAACAGAGGCTATGAAGCTTGTAAAATGACCACAGAAGATTAAAGAAAGTCAATTATGAATGATGGGAAGAAGTCAGGAAAACATTTTGTTTCTGTGCATAATTTAACGCCATACTTTTTTCTTACAACTATAAAAACTCTCTGTTTGAGTGCTTACAGAAAGCACATTTTAGTTGGACATCCATCAAGCTGATCACCTCGATTTAATTAGGAAGGGTAATGCACACCTTCAGAGGAACTCAGCAGGCTTCCAGAGAAACTGAGGACAACAGCAGCTGGCATTACTGATAGTTCTAGCATAGATTAAAGAACCCTTCTTTGAAAACAAACACTTTGATAACTCCTTTTCAGAGCAAAGAGCATCTAAAAACCTCATCACCTTTTGACAGACTGTTTTGCAAAATCCCTTCTGTGTCACTTGTTATATGATGTATGTACATATCTCAGCAGAGCCAGTGATACATCATCTCTATCACTGCAGCCAGAGCTGCTTTGTTTGTACAAAAGCTTGGTTGTGGACTGAAATGATAAAACAGATGAACATTAAGCACTGGTTACAGATAAGAGTGCAACAGTGCTTCAGAAGAAACAAAGTCTTTGAAGTTGCTGAGAAAGTTGAACAAATGTAAAACCAAAACACAGCAGCCCCCCAGCCCCACCTGCCATGCCTTTTTTTTTTTTGGCTTCTCCCCTGCTGTGTACACAGAGAAAAATACAACAGTTCAACAATGAGCAACAATCCTTTCACATCAATCAACAGTTATGCTTTGAAATAATATTAATTCTTCAAAGCCAGACATTGGACCAAATATTCTGCAAAGAAAGCTGCGATCTGTTACAGACACCCTTCAAAAGCCAAGAGCAGTGTATGAAAATAAGTCAATATTAAGAGTTCGAAACTCCTCATTCTTGTGGACATGAGGAGAACGTACATGAAACAAAAGTGTCTGGAGTTTTGAGGTTGGACTTTGCAAACACCCAAGGCGTGAAGATGAATTGTTTACCTGCTTAAGGAAGGAATGTATTTGACCATTTTCTTGGAGGATGGACAAAATTTCTTTCAATCAAACTGGAAATGAGGCCATTCCCACCTTACAGAGGAAATGCGCAAGTGATGCTCTGAAAGAGAAGTTTGCCACGTTCTCATCAACAACCACTCAAAAAAGAAAGATGGAACTGGATTTTTTCCTGATTCCCAAGTGTAAATTTCTAAAGGCAGAATCAGGAGAGAGTCCACTGCAGAAAATACATCCATTTAGGCAAAGAGTATCTTTTAAAAATCAGGATTTTACCCCTGCCTGGATGGGATAGTCTACCCTAGTGTATAAATTCTATCATTCTCTAGTGTTATCATCAAGACTTCCCAGGACCACAAAAGCTTGGAGGACACTGTAGAACCTTCAGTCTCAAAACTGCAGGATGGGAAAGCTGCTTCCCTAAATGCTCAGATCCTGTTCACTTCAAATGTAAGCCAGTGAATCACTCATTTTGGCACATGTTTGACATGTGCTAGAAAAATAAATCCCATTCTCCATTCCTGCCAATGGCTTTCACAGCCATCCCGAGAGCCTGAGCTCCCTACTGAGTGTTGGCTGGCTTGTTTTCAATGTCCATCACTCCTCATCCTCAGTGTCCATCACTCCTCATCCTCAATATTCATCATTCCTAATCCTCAACGTCCATCACTCCTCATCCTCTGTGTCCACCAATTCTCATCCTCAATGTCCATGACCCCTCATCCCCAATGTCCATCACTCCTCATCCCCAGTGTCCACCAGTTCTCAATCCCCAGTGTCCACCACTCCTCATCCCCAGTGTCCACCACCCCTCATCCCCAGTGTCCACCACCCCTCATCCTCTGTTTCAAACTAAATGAGCTCAACCTGACACAAGCAGGACAACTCAAATGCACCTAGATGCTGTGGGAATCTCCTCCAGAGATTCCTTCTGCTGCTTCATGGCAAGCATCCTTCTGCTGGTTGCCATGGGCATCAGAACAGGCCTTGGAGGCCTTAATTCCGGCAGGGGAAAATTCCAGTGTGACCCTTGCCTCTACAAACAATTCCTTCTACAAACACATCTCACTCCAGAGAAAAATCTTTTACAATTCTGTCTTTTCCCCTGCATCTTTCACCTGGATTACAAATATAATTTCAGTTTCTATTCCAGTTCTCTGGCACCCCAAGGACACCATGGAAACACATCCCCCTCCCACAGATTGTTTGGAGCTGGCTCCAGGACTTCCCATCTTGGGTCAGGTGACCATTTGCCAGCCATTACTGAGGTGTCTTTAAGAGCTTTCTCTGATCTCTGATATTCTCCTGTCATCGCCAATTCCATTTCACACATCACAATCCATTAGTAGCACAATTTTTCTTTTCTCACCACTGTACCTTTTTTGCTGCCATTCCATTTAGACCAAATTAAAGCAGAACTATTCCTTTGTATTTGGGGGGTTTTGACATGTAAGAAAAACATATCTTCCCTTTTTATCATAGGATATATGAATTTAAAGTGTAACCTTTACTTACTTGCTCAAGTATAGTGTTTAACAAGAAAATTCTCTCTCTTATGTACTTCATACAAAGCACAGAGAAAAAAAAAAGGAAAATCCATTGGCTCATGTAAATTACACAGAAAAAATTTGCAAAAATTTGGTAAATATTATCAGGTACAGAACCACAGTTTTACTTGAATAATTTGAATAGGACAAGTTAAAGGAAGTGGTATCTAATTTATGAAAATAGATTCAATAGTAGCTGACACTGTTACCTCAAATCCACAACTGCAGATTAGTCACTTTACCAATTTTGTTCAATAAATTTCTGAAGGATTCCACAAGACCCTGGTATGATTCTATTATGCCATGACTCAGAGCTGATGAATGTTCTTCCAATTCTCTCTTCTGCAGAAATAAAATTTATGAATGAAATGATTCGTTCCTAAAAAAGATTTTTCTTTCTAGTATTGTATCATCATTTTAAAACAGACCACAAGTAAAGTGTCAATGAGCTAATTAATATGATCACTTCAAATTTATTAACCAGAACCTGCCTACATAGAGAAGGTAATTAGTCTTGGTTATATATAATCACTAGTCTTGGTTATATATATATGTATATATATAGATGTATACACACATTTAGAAGATATAGTCAGTATGTTCTATTTAATTATTTCATCAACTTAACGAGGAGGGAGGAAAAGCCACATCTTCTACCAATCACAGACAAAATTCTTCAAATGCCATGGAAAAGCCATGGAATCCTGTGAAATAACATGGGCAGTGCTGCCTGTCTACTTTGGGAACACATCACCAACTCCAGACAAAGAAGGTTCCTTAGGAGTATTTTATGCCAGGTTCCATCTCTGTTCAAATGCTCCAATTTACATGAGATAAAACCGTAAGAAATAAGATTTTTTGCTGTTCTGATAGAAAGGTAAGAAAAAAATTAATGTCTTGCTACATTTTAATGCTTAGCTTGTGGAAAACTCAGTGAAAAATAAGATTAAATCCAAATTCTATGACTGAGGGGTGACAATATGAGTTTTGTTTTGTTTCTCACCCCTTCCATTTTTTGGTCATTACCAAGAGTTTGTTAACAAGTGACCTCATGAGAGGATTTCCTGTTTCTCCAGACTGTTCCTACACTTCCCAAACATTCCTGCAGCTCTCTGCCCACTACTGAAGATTCTTTTGTATCACTTCATTTTTTCAGTCCACCAAATCCTGGTTTTTCGACCAGCTCAACGGAAATTATCAATGCTTCAGCAAAATCGAAATATGCAAAACCCGACAGTTAAAAAAACCCCAACCAAACATCTCCCTATGCCAAACACACTTTGCTAATTATTGAATTTGTCTTTATTTCTGATTTCAGCAGCTGAGTTTTTCTCTATGTTTGTCAGACATAGCACCACTCCTTCATTTCTGTGCTTAATTAGCTGCAAAAAATGGAAAATCACCTCTCAAGCTGCTCTTTGGTGAACTCTGTTTTTATTGTGAATACATTTCTCTAACAAGCACCAACAGTTGAGTTAAAACTTCTATTCAGCACACATTTATCCCCTGGTGCACCTGCAAAAACGTCTTTTTAAAAAGTTAAAAATTAGCAATAGATTCCGTTTTAATTACAAGAACCAGCAGAACTATTAACTTTTAATCAAATTTGCCACAAATAAGTCCATCCACTTTGCCCTACATTGCCCTGAAAAGTTGAACCAAAGAACATTTCTGTGATAGCTGGGATGGACTTAACCCCCCACCAATTTGCAATCCAAATGCAATAATAACATCCTTTCCCTGTTATTTGTATGTTATATTAGAATATCCCAAAAACACTCCTAAAGTCACCTCTAGAACACTTCAGTAGGAGCATTAATAACCTTTAAGCAAAGTTCTGTGTTGCCAAAAATGCTCTGCAGTAACGTTTTACCATCAGCTTTCTCTACAAGAGCAATGGGGGTGATTATAATTCAATTACAGACAAAGGCAGGATGGGTACAAGGGGCATTCCTTTTTTTGTCTCTTCTAGGAGAAATCAGATCTAACTGTGAGGGCTTTGTACAAATGAGAGAAAATTACATCTCTGTGTTAGTTGTGTTTTCTGCATCACCACCACACTGAGCAGCCCCTGACTCCATGTGCTCTACATGGCAGGCAGAATATGGCAATAAAGCAGGTGGCACTCTGTTTCTTTAAGCAGAAAAAGCCAATTCTTCATTGTATAGGTGATATTTTATAGGATTATCAGAAGGCACTGTGTCAGATCTTATTTGTTGATAATACATTCACATTTAATTCATTGGTCAGGACGTGGTATTTTGCATATCTATCAAACTTCTGTATTTGTAGTTAATTTACATACTTTCTCTACTGATTTTTATGAGACAGATCTTGTTGTTTATACAGATGCACTTATCTTTCACCCTAGGAATAGATTGTTGTGTTAACAAGCTCTCATTCCCAAGATTGTTTCCACATGGGAACTTGTAAAGTATTTAGCTGCACTTAGAAGAAGTGACAGGCCAGCTACTAATTTAGCAGAGCAGGCCTGATTTTATGAGGCCTTTCTTTTATAATATATATATATTTTATATATTTTTTAATATATTTATATATATATATTTCTTTTAAATATATATATAATCTATCTTTTTCTACCTGTCTGCAACAGCAGAGCTTCCTTTTTCCATCACTTTTCCTAATAAATCCCTGAAGTCATTCTGGTGGGCTGGCAGGTCTGAATATCTGAATATCTGCTTTCCAGCGTGTTGCCAATGTGCAATGACGTGGGTTTTGAATTTGTTGGAAAAGGCTTCACCTTGAGAGCCACAGTGCTGAGAGCTCAGGGCCAGCCTGCCGAATCCCCTGGGCACCAAACCCCTGTGGTATGGTCCTCATTCCAGGGGTTCCTATGATGCCTTAAGTTTTAGCTTTCATATTTTTCAGATTCTGTGCTGCCTGGGTGTGCAGCCCTGAGCTAAGTGTTGGTGAGTTCTCTTCAGGGTGGGGAGATAAAACAATTCCTTCTATAACTGGGGACCAAGGACAACCATTACAAGTTTCAGGCCCAAGAGCACAAACAACATGGACTGAAGAGAAAAACAAGCAGGATGGGACTTCATAACCTAAAGCTGTAATTGGACAATGAACTCCAATATGCAAATGGAGCAGAACTGATCAAAGTGACAGAACCTGTGACTGGGTGTCCATTTTGTGCCCATTTTGGTTCACCTTGGGTGCAGCCCTGGCTGGGCTCTTGTGCTGCCCAAGGTGGATCCATGGAGGCCTTTCAATAAATCCCTGATTTATTCTTTAACTCTGTCTTTTCTCTGTTCTAGGTCAGCCTTCCAAGGCATCACCTACACATTTCCAGCAGCCCCAGGTGCACATGGGTTTGTGCTCCTATTGCCACTGAGTTGTTTCAGAGGATTTGGCTTCTCCTGCCTTTTTTCATGAAGTAATATTACACTTGTAGACTGTGTGTGTTATGAACTGTTTCTTTACCAAATACCTACCCTCCAATCCAAACTATTTTCTCTGTGATCTCATCAGCATCTTGGAAATACACCAGACTGATTTATAAGGCCACTGGAATGCCAGTGCCCTCCTGGGCTGCAGGATGTGCTGTCTGGGCTGGCTGGTGCAGAGGACAGAGGGTAACCAAAACTCAGCTGTCAAAAGGAGAAAAATATAGGTAAATACATTCTGCAAAGGTACCTGCAGAATTCTGATACTTGGAAAAACAAACTGGTTACTGGGAAAAAGTTGGTCACCTTGGAGCACTTCATATTTTGTTGTTAAAAGGGATAATAACCCACATATCAATAAACCATTTTAAAAACCAAAGAGGTCTGAAAGTACCTTTCCCAAAGCATTGGCTCCAGCCCAGCCAGTTCAGTAAATAATCGGATTTGAGGATGCAACTTCTATTCCCTGAGGACAGCAGGGGATGTGAAGCATTAATCCAGTGACCTCACACACACTAATCTGTGGATAAAGAACACCATGAGAACAAAATCAGGGCTTTTCTGTCACAGAAGGATGGGAACAGCTTTATGGAGAAAAGCCACAGAAACCTCTTGCACACAAAAGGAAAAGTGTTCTGCTTAGAACAGAAGTGCTTGTCTGTGTTCAGGGGGCAGCTCTCACAGGGCTGAGATAATTCTCACTGTATTTTTTCACAGGCAAGTCACCATGATTTGATTAACTTCAGTAATCATTTCTCCAGAATTTATGAAATACTTAAAGGCAGGTGACTGCTGAACAACATGTTCCAGCAAGAAAGAAAGTGCCCCAGTCTTTCCAGCAGAAGTTGAACTGTACAGATCCTTTTCCAGCATTTCTGATAAACCTGTTACCTTTTCCTCATGCCAATCAGACAATGCCTGTATGTGAATGAAGCCCAGGACAACCTCCCCCTCCAAGGGAGAAGCAGCAATGCTGGATTCCCACCAGAAAAGCTCCTTAGGTCAGCTCTGCTCAGGCAGAGAGAAGAGTTTGACTCTCCAAGGGAAATATGCACAATTTCCAGCCTAGTTCAGAAGAAGGCCTAGAAGACCTCTGGGATGTTCTCTGCAGCAAAGCCCTTTCATGTGTACTCCCTGGAGTAAAAACACACATCCACCCAGTGCCAGCTGTACCAACAGCCCAGATCTGCAGACAGAAATGAGACCAAAGAACGTGAACCCTTGGAGGTTTTCAGGGAGAAAATGATAGGATGTTACTTCTGTAACAGAAACAACTTCCTTGTTATTCTTTTCATCCAGAATAAAATAAGAATGAGAAAAACCCTCTGTTTCTAATGACTCCCAACACAGCTCTGAGACACATTCATTTGTGAGACCATCTTTGTGAAAACATGCACTTTAAAGCATGCAGGACACAGTCAACCTTTAAAGAGAGAACAGTTCAGAACCTTAACACAGCAGAGCTGGTGATCTGCCTGAAATAATGACAAACCTTTCTTTGCTGGCTCTTAAAAACCAAAGAAAGCTAATTACAAGGATGACTGATTCTTTGGTTTCTGTGCTTAAATATCTAACTGAAGAATCAGGTGGCTAACCAAGGAAAAGAGAACTACTTCAGGTCCATACACACACTACCAGGTATGGCAGGGTATGAGGGAAAGCAAGATTTTTATTTCATAATAAAGAAATAAATCTGATCAATTCAAAGAAACCTGTTAAGGACTGGACTTTAAGATATCATTACAAAATATCAGCAATGTTTTTGTGCAGTAGCTACTTTAAAATTAACTTTAAATATTGTCAACAGATGTTTTTATGTCAAAGTTATCATTGGCTTCCTTCATTAGTGAAATTGTGTATGTGTATATATATATATATATATATAGTCAAGCCATATAGATAAATCTGAATTATCATGTTAAATACATGCCTCTCAAACTTAATGTAAAATAGGAAAAAAACCCCACTGGACAAAGAGAAACACATTAATCATGCACAACTACAAATCTTCCCTTCCTTAATACCAGGAAGGAGTAGAGGGGAGCAGCAATATCTGCAATATCTGCTCTTACGTGTAGTACAGGGACATTTGTAAAACACAAAGAATAAGTATCTGGCAAAATTACTTGAATGCATCCGAATTGAATAAAATATTTCTCTTTACTGGCTTTAACAGTGAAAGAAATCTGCCTAATTGAAACTCAGGCTTTTTGTTTTTTTAATAAGAATTGAAAAGGTGATTTATTTTTAAAAAAGCTAAATCAGTACCATAAATACTGGAGTCCCTGGATTAGCACTCTGCCTGTGCTTCTCCACTTGGTCTGGGTGCAATCAGGAAGTTTTTAGTCTCTTTCTCATCTGATTGCCAGGAGAGCCCTGCTGACCTCCTCAGGAGAAAGGAAAGAAACCAGACAACACAAGGCTCTGAACACAAACACCCATGAGAGAGGCAGAAAGGAAGAAATACAAGAGAACAAGTTTCCCACTCTCTGTGTATCTCTCAATCTCTCACTTCAGCTATTTTTACTTTCACATCCAGCCCTGTGACTTCCCAGAGAGCCTCATCCATCCAATTGTGTTTTCCTGCCTTATGATGAAACACAGCTGGGATAAGGCATCACTTTTGCTTCCTCCTGAGCCAGTGGATAATGCACACAGAACAATTATTTATTAACAGAGAGGATGGCCTTCAGAATAGGCTCACCTGGCCATGAGACCCTGAGCTGGGCTCAAGCACAACCACAGTCTCCACTGAGTCCACAGCAATGGCAATCAAGGCAAAGGCATTTTTATTCTGCAGGGGACAACCCTGTGACACCTGAAGTCTCAGGGAGTGTTTTAGACCTTGTTCTCTCTGACTTTCTCCTCTGCTGTATGAAGCTTTGCATGAAGAAAGCTGACATGGAAAAAAAAAGTACAGCAATTTCTCTTTTGAAAATGGACAGGGGAAAATTTTTTTCTTGTTTCATATAAACTGAGCTGCTGCATTTGGAAATAACACAGTTTTGTGCACTGTACACACCAAAAACGACCCAAAATAGTTTCATTTAGTTATCACACTACCATGGCAAAGCCCCTCACACCTTATGACTGAATCCCCATGATAGTCTTACAAACTAATTTGAATGCATGATTGCAGAAATTGTAGTTTGTTAGATCTACAGAGCCTAGTGGACCATGAAAATCAGTGAGCCCAAATTCAAACTGGAAAATATGAACTAAAACTGCATCCTAAACTAACAATGTGCAAACCACAGGACACTACACATTATTAAATTATTTTCCACTGATGAAACAAGGCACCCAAGTTCCTGAGTCAGAAGAACAAACTCATGAAAGAAGGGTAGGTTTTCAATTTGCCACATTAGAATTAATTAAAGAGTGTCCTAAAATCTAATATGACACAATAGTCAGCAACTAAAGAGACTACAAGTGTTCTTCTGCAGTAAAATCCCACTTTTAATGATCATGAAGTTATAAAATCCACAGTGTTCTGCTGCTTATGCTGCAGCATCAAATCTCTACTTGGTCTCCAGATGATGTTAATGAGGAGAATGTATTCTCTTACTTTCAAGCTCAATTTGAAAGAAATACCAGCCTTACTTTAAACCAAATCAATTTTTAGTTCTTCCACTGTTACTTCCTCCTATCAGAACCAAGGAAAAGAAAATAGCCTGTTCAGAGGAGCCAGAAGAGGACAAAAACCCACAGAGCAGTCAGCCTCACCTCAAGGGATGGAAATGAAAATTAATGCAGAAATACCAATCAAACAGCAAGCCATTAAAACCAAAAAAACAAACAGGGTCTACAGAAGATGAGTCACACAGAAAAATCAAATCCCGCAATGGGAGAACCACTGGGATGGGATGGAATCTGGGTAGTGGCTGACTGCAGCCAGTGAGAGGTAAAGTGCCTTGGTTCTTTTGGAAATGTGTTTCTAGCCTACAGCAGTCCAGAGGGTCTTTGGAAATCTTTAGAATTGATGTATAACAAGCTAGACAAACAACAAATTGTTCTGGTGACCCCGTTCACTTCTAGTGCAAAAGTTCAGGCTTCCTTACAGGTTAATAACAAATGTGATATTCTAGATGTGACATTTTATACAGAAATATTTTTAGCTTCAAGAAAAACCGCATTGCTTGAAGCGTATTGTTAAAAAGAAAATGCATTCACATTTTTGTAAGCCAAACCAACAGCAATGAAATTAAGCAAAGTGGTGACTCCAATCAGTTATTTCAGAGCAGGGTGCCCAGGGAAAGGATTGTCAATGCTAATGGACTGATCACACAGGCACGTGGACATTCTGGCAGGAGACAAATAAAAAGATTTTGTATATTATGCATTCCCTTTAGGAATGTTTTGTACACACATGTATAACCCCAGGTGGTAAACAAGCTGGTTCACATTTCCTGCTGCTCATGTAAAAGCTTTTCCTATTTAGACAAATTATATTGTGCAGAAATGAAGGTTTCAAAAGGAGAAAAGGGCCAGAGGTGACAGCAGTGCTTTTCCCCAAGGACAGAGCAATCAGTCCAAGCCACGTCACCTAAAGATAAACACAAACTACACAGGGAAGAAATTATTTTATTTCTTTCTTCACTGCTGTCACCAAAAGCCCAGAAAAGGCCAGAGGTACAATCACTCATGTACCTCTGCATGGCTGTGCACACCCACACACAGAATCCTAAATGAACCAAATTAAACACAAAAGAAAAGAAGTAACCAGGTTTGAATTACACCTTTGAGAACAAAGTGAATCAATCAGGGACTTTCACCAAAAGTAGGCAGGTCTACAGAACCTCACAGGAAGAGAATACCACCAGAATAAAGCACCATGTACACTGTCCCTCAGTGAGATCAGGTTTATGTCTTGCTTCCCTCCCACTGTGACAGTGAAAACTCCAGGGACCAAATCTCAAATGTGGGCACACAGAGCACAGTTCCCAGCTATTGTATGTGCTGGGAAATGCCCTGACAAAGGCAGGAATGATGCATCTGTCTCCATGTCGTCAGAAGGCTAATCTATTAGTTTATAATACTATATTATATTAAAGAATACTATACTATACTAAAGAATACAGAAAAGATACTTACTGAATGCTAAGAAGATAATAATGAAAACCTTTGACCCTTTCCAGAGTCCTGACACAGCTTGGCCCTGGACTGGCCAAAGAGTGAAAACAACTCACACCAGAATCCAATGGAACAATCACCTGTGGGTAAACAATCTCCAAACACATTCCACATGTGAGCACAGCACAGGAGAAGCAAATGAGATAAGAATTGTTTTCCTTTTTCTCTGAGGCTTCTCAGCTTCCCAGGAGACAAATCCTGGGCGAAGAGTGGGCACAGCCTCACCTGAGAGGATCCCAGCTCGCAGTGGTGGTCATCTGGGCAGGTCCATTCCTCAGCAGCACAGGACTCCATCCTGGATGGTCAAACTCCAACAGGAAAGACGCAGAGCTTCCTCGTTCATCAGCCTGAGAGAGTGAAATGCCCCTGAGTGAAAATTTCACTGCTAAACGTGAATGGATTTCTGCATTCTACACAGACAGAGACAGGAATGGAAAACAGATTTACTTTGGAACAACAGGAGTTAGACTGAGACACCTTTCAGTCTGCACGAGCCACCCACCCATCTCTCAGCCAGGAATATCTGAGGAAGAAGGAAAACCATGGATTTCCCCCCAGTTCCCAGGCAATGTTATTACACTAAACTGACTCAGGGGAGGCCACAGCTTCTCTACAGGTCCCATGTGCATGGTTGGGAAGCCCTGGAAAACTATAAAGCACCAGGAGAAGAGCACAGACTGACAGAAAGCAAATCCCCCCTTTTTTTTTTTTTTCTGAGTTAGCAACCACCTCCTCCAGTCAGCAAATAATGTTCCTTCAACCCCCCATCTGAACATTCAATATCTAGCTTGGCTTCATGTGGTCCATCCTTTTCTACAACACAGCTTCTCAGTCTCCACCTTCCAGAGCTTCCCAGACTAATTAAGGAGACAACCTTAAGATTTCAAAACACAAAAAGAAGGCTTGGGTGTTTAGTTGTTTGCTATTGAATTTTCAAGGTACCTCAAAGGGCCTGTGGGTAGCTGTGGTGGGTGGGATGCTGCATTCAAGAAGAACATCAGCTGCCAATTTAAAATCTTTCAGAATACTTTTTTTTAGAAGTAGGCACAGTTCCTAGAATTGTTAGAAAAAAGAAAAGGATGTTGGTGAAGCACATTTCACACACTGAGGGTTTTTTTCTGAACTGCATTTTTCTGTACACCAGGAAAACAGCTCACTTGACTTGAGAGCACTTGATCCCACTTGTCCCAAATATCCTGATGTGGTGCCCAACACCAGAATTTTGAATTGCAAGTAAGGGACTTTTCTCTCATTCCCATTCAGACTTAAGTAACAATGGAAAATCACTGCTGAAATATCAAGATGTGAAACACAGTGCAGAGGCTTTTTGATGCCTAATTAGGGATAACCTCAATGGGTTCTTTTTGTGAGCTCTCTGAAGCGACAGTAGAATCACACATCCGACAAATGCAAGCATGAAAACAACACGATAATAATCAAGAAGACAAAACAGTACATCAGAAGACCCAAAAATCTTCACAGTAGTGACTGTGGTACTGTTGTAATCAAAATTTGGTGGAGTTGCAAGTGGAATGCTGGAGTGGGTGGATAATTCAGAATGACCACCAAAGAAACAGTGTCCTGAAGCAGAATTAATGTCCCAGACAGAGGCAGGAAGAGGTGGTGAAAATCCAAGTGAAAGCTTTCTGCAGCCAGGAGAGGCCAGAGGCCAGGCCATGGGCACAGCCAAGCACTTGCTTTACAGAAAGGTTTGGTTTCAGACACTGAGAGGTGAAGGGACTGGCAGCAAAAGCATTGGAATAAAAATTCATTTCAAGGCAGCCTCCTGACCATGATCCAGTCTACCAGAGCTGGACAGGGAGGGCCTGCACAGTTCTCTTTAATATGCCAGTGTTCCGGAGGAAAAAAAAATTAAATTAAGTGTGCATATTTGCTTAGGAATTGGGATTAATATACATTACTGATTTACTGGTCTTTGCAGCTTAAGGTAATTGTAATGTCTTTAAAAGTTTGAAACAAAATTCTGTGTACTGAATAACTTATGCAAATATTGTAATAGAATTTCGTTTCTATACTACTCAAATATAAAAGACTTAAACAGTATTATCCTACTCCTGTCAACACTTTTATTCTTCAAAAGAACCAATACAAAAGCATTCCCAGTTAGCCAGCCTGGATCACCATCCGTCCCAGAGGATTAGGAGTTCATCACATTGAGAGAAAATACCCTTTCACTGATCACAGTCACGGAGTTATGGACATTTTCCACTACCCCAGCAACACATTCATCTCAGGTTCCAGCCCAAATTTCTTGGCCATTTATGAGATGAAAGGCAAAAAGCACAGGTAATGCTGTTGGACATGTTGAGTGCTCAGCCAACTAGGTGAGTTTGCACCAGAAATAGTGGAAATACGGGAAGTTAAGAGAAAAGGAATAGCTGGAGAAGCAGAGCCAGAAAGTGCAATGCATGTGATATCACCACTCAGGCATAACAGGGACTCACAGGCAGAGAGTCACAAGGAATCATAAGGGACACTGAAATGGGTGGAGAGCTCTTTGAGAATCATTTTCCCTTATATACAAGGACTGATGTGGAAAAAAGTAAAAAAAAAAAAAAAATTATGGGTGAAGTGGCTGAGAAGCATCAAATCCTGTGAACAAGGGGGAACTCAAGTGCAAGTGGGCTCTATAGAGAACTTTGTGTAAGGGGAAATTACTCCTAAAGCTTCACATGTATCTCTGGGGAATGAGAGAAGAGCTCAAGACAAAAGCCAGATTGGACAGGGCCTGGAGCAACCTAGAAGGGTAGAAGGTGAAGGTGTCTCTGCTTATAGCAGAGGGATATTCTGCTATGGTTCCTCTTTAGGGGACCATAAATATTCTTTAAGGTCCCCCCAACCCAGACCATTCTGGGATTCTACACAGGGGTTGGAGTCAAGATGATGAAGTTCATAGAGCAGGGAGAAGAGAAGAGTCCTGCAGAAGTTGAAGCTGAGAAGCCAGCTGAGTTTGGATGAAAGAAGCAAGGACAATTCCAGCACAACATTGCTGCTCTATTTTCCATGTGGAAGAGAAAAAAAGATGATAAAATAATGACTGTGAGAGAAAGAGTGCCTGGAAAGGTTGGTGAGTGCCACCTGCATTGACAGCTACTTGGAGATGAAAGCAGCAGCATTTCAGGAAGATTTTGCCTGGGTAAATGATGTAATTTTTAGCTCCTAATAATTTTTTTAATTGGGATAATTTTCAATAGCTCCAGCAGGGTAAACCCACAGCAACTGAGATTTCCACTCCTCAGTTTCTTTGTCTCTGCCTTACTGTCCTTTCTCCTGCTTCTCTGTTGCCCCTTAGTTTCTCTCTTGTGCCTCACTACCCTTCATCAACTTCTACACAATCCAGTCAAAACACCAACCACCACCACAACGTCTGGGCAGAACATCAGCTGCCAAACCCATTCAATTTGTATTAAATTCTAGAAAACTGTGAGTTGTCAAGTTTGCCTTCATTAGAGGCACCTTACCCCAGCATCCTCCTGAGTGCTGCAAACATCCTGCAAAGAGTTCCCCAAACGAGACTTGTTCTGAAACACTCTGTTCTGCAGCTGGAGAGGGAATAGAGAGATTTACAACAACCATAAACACATCTTTAAAAAGCTGTTTTACTTGTGACCTGTGACAGTTCAGAGACACTTGCTATGCCTGTGGTGTTGGGGCCAGGAAAATAAATTTAATCTTGTTTGTGGATGAAGCTGTAGGTGGCAAGTACAAAAGCATAAAGGATCACTAAAGGAAGAGAGTCTGGTAAATTGGATAAATACAGGGTTGTGTGTGGGAGTTCATGGCTTAAATAAATGCTGAGACACCCTGGACAAACAGAACAACCCACATCTGGAAACAGATGTGTTTGCTTAACAAAATATCAATGCTGTAAAATGCCTTGAAAATTTATTGATTTTTTGCAGAAAACAAGCAATAATACTCAATTCCTCTATTTTCATTTGGATTTCATATTGACAGATGAACTTTCTGTGTGCTTTAGCAAGTGAAAATGGATAAAACACTTTCTTGTGTAAACCACATGAATTTATCTCCTCACTCACTCAGTCTAAAGTAACTCCAACCCTGTAAAAATACAGCAAAATATCAAGAGAGTTAATTTTTTAAGAGTCCATTTATTCTGTGGACAGTAAATATTGAGACTCAACAGAATATGAGGTTTCTTTCCTAGACTTAAAAAATTGTTTTCTGTAGCTTCAGGGCTGTTGGGTCACAAGGCACCTTGTACTGCAGGACAGATGGACAAACCCACAGTGCTCACTCCCTGCCCAACATCTGAGCAGGAGAAGGACAAAACTGAAAGGCTGGGAAGCAAACCCAAGGTTAAACTAAGTGTGGGTTCAAAATGCAACTGTAATAAACAATGCAGATATGTGGCCCCATACTACAGAATTCTCTTTAATCCCTTCAAAAGATAAATTAAGTAATATTTACTTAATTTATATGGTTAGTTATGAAAGAAAATCATGGCTTCAGCCACTGTCCTCATTTAACTCCAGCCAAAGCCCCCCACAGCCATTCACTCCTCATCCCAGGAGAGCAGGGCCTCATCCCAAATAACTAGGACGTGGGAAGACAAATGGTATCACTTTAAACTTCCCCCCTTTCTCCTTGTCCCCTCCAATTTGTATGCTGAGCACGATGTCACATGGTCTGGAGCATCCCTTGGGTCAGCTGGGGTCACCTGTCCTGGCCATGTCCCCTCCCAGCCCCTGCCCAGCATGGCTGGATGAGGGGCAGGAAAGGCCTTGGCTCTGTGCAAGCTCAGTGAGGGCAGAAACACCCCTGTGCTATCAGCCCTGAGCTCAGCACAAAGCCAAACTCAGCCCACACCAGCCACAGAGAAGAAAAAGAGCCCTACCCCAGCCAAAAGCAGCACAGGAGACAGCTCAAAAACAAACACCTTCTTCTGGATTTATTCTCCCTCTAATGGGAGCACTGAGTGTGACATGGCTGTCTTCAGCAGTTGTAGTAATTACATATCCTCTGAACAGAGAGAGACGTGGTTCTCCCAGGAAAATCCTGAGAAGATGTGCAGACACTGTGGCAAACTTAGAGGGAAAAAATTCAAACAATTATTATCTCTCTTTCTGTAACCATTGTTTATACATATGGTTCTCCAGAGTGTGCTATTCACAGTTCACCAAGAGTGTGAGAGAAGGCTCCTAAAGGCCAATCAGGTCTTAGGTCCACCATTGTTTCTATAAGAACTGTAGATCTCTAATATTAAAGTGTCTTTTCATGCCTTCTGAGGATGGAGTGTCTGTATCACCTTTGTGTGTCCCCAGTACCCCTTTGGTGATGAGCTGTGAGATCTCCTTTTCCCTCTGCAAACCAGGGAACTCCAGGAGGAGCATCCTTTCTCATCTTTCAAGGGGATCCTACTTCTGTGATCACAGAGAGCTGTAAAGCTCACAGAAACATGAGCCATGGATTTCCAGTGTCTGGATAACACAGAGGAAAAGAGCTCTGACACTCTTTTGATATCTAACTTCACCTTCCCCCACTGGCTGGAACTACTGATGCAAAATAAACTTTCAAATGTGCATGAAGAGCATGGCAGGACTCTGACACATCTGTCTCTGCCTCCCAACAAGGTTCCAAACCAGCTCACACACTGCACAAGCTTATTTAAAGAATGATTACAATGTGATCAGAACTAATTTGGAAGCCAGGGAGTCCCCAGGGCTCACCTCAAGAGCAAGGACTACTCCTCAAGGGCTTTCTGCTGGGAGGGGCAATCCTTGGAGTTCGGACATCTTCAGGATGTCAGGAACCAGGCAGTGGAACTCTGAATAAAGCAACAATTACTATCACTGAAGATCATTATTTTGTGTATAACCAACTACAAAACTCTCATCATCCTATGGAAACTCTTATAAACTTAGATGCCATTTCTCTTTAGAATATTTAGGGGAGTATTTCAGATGACCCTCTGTCTTCTACTTGCCCAGACAGTCACTGATTAGAGAGAATTCCTGGGCTAAACTATATTTGTTCATTATCATGCTTCTAAACTAATCCTCTAAGTATTTTA
The DNA here is from genome assembly GCF_901933205.1 of Camarhynchus parvulus. NCBI lineage: Eukaryota > Metazoa > Chordata > Aves > Passeriformes > Thraupidae > Camarhynchus > Camarhynchus parvulus. Next base: position 5,148,950 of record NC_044576.1, read on the forward strand.
TAAATATGAAAAAAAAAATCAAAGCAATCAGCAAAGTTTTGGAAAGCAATCGGAAAAGGCATGAGGTTGTAGTAAATTTTTCCCTGTGGTTTGATTAGTAAAGAATATAAAATATAAAGCTCCAAATCTTATCTCCAGTGGTCACAGACCATTGCAATAAACTTATGTTTTTCTTACACCTTCCATCTGTTTCAGACACAGCTTCAGTTCTTTCTGTACCATCCCCAGATCCAAACTTTTAGATTCTATGACTTAGATAGCCATTGCATTTTTAAAAAAATTATTTACTCTTAAAATAGTGTAACAAAATGTTTGCTATTGTCTGTCAAAAGAAATGTGAGTCAGATATGTTTTTCTCTTCTCCTTTAAATCAATTCACTCTAAGGTCAATATTCTGAGTAGCAGTTCTTGGTAAGAACTTAATAGTTCTATTGTACATGAAAAAATGAATTGTTTAAACCCTTTCTAGTAACAGCTTACCAAGACAATTGGTTTCCATGTGTGTTTGCATTTCCAAGAGTTTCCAAATTCACTTTTCTACTAAAAGAAAAAAATACAAGTGCAGGAGAGAAAGTGAGAGAGCAGGTAAAGACCTTAGAGCTCAGCTGCACTGCAAAATCCAGTTCCCCACAGTGCAGGTTTTGTTCTCCATATTCTCCAAGGGGGAGCTGCTCTGTATTTGTCAGTCTCTGAAATCTGTAGCTGTCAAGGAAAGGGGAGGAAATTCACTTATCATGGGAACTGAAGGTTTGTACAGACAGACAAAGCCTGGACAGAGCAGCCAGGCTCTGGCCAGAGCTGTGAGCACCTCAGGTTTGACCCAAGCCAGCAGTTGTGCTGCATTTCAAACCCAGACAGGACAATTGCATCCTCAGCCACAGCCCGGCTGCACAGCTGGGCATTCCCTGCCCTGTGCCAGCCCCGTGCAGCCACAAACACTGTCCTGTGCCACAGCAGGGACACTGCGACAGGCAGTCACAGCACTGCCTCCCCTCCCCTGGGAGAGGGCTCCAGCAGCAGCAGCCTCGGGGGGGCTGTTTAGGCTCTTGTGCAAATCACAGAGATGCCTCAAGAAAAAAAAACCACAGAAATGCAAGAGTTGTACTTAGCACGTCAGGAAAAGCATGGGCAGAGCACCCCTGGGACAGACCCTGGTGGCTGCGTGTGACAGACCAAGGTTATCACTCACTCCATTTTATTCACACACTAAATAAATCCCACAGTTATCTTTAACAGGTTAAAACACACACACACAAAGCTCCAACAGATAAAGAGCTCTTTCATGTGCCAGCTCAGATAATTATTCTTTTCAAAATCTGAAATGTCGTTTATGTCCTGGATGAAATAACTTCTAATGTATTGCATTTAGAATAATCCCTTCACTGCACTACATTGCAGCTCAAAATATCATCTGTATTTTCTTTATTCAGTAAACTTTGATGCATTTTCCACAACCCTCCCTCAAACACACACAAAAAAACCCTGAGATGCAGAGCCCATGTGCAAAATGTTCATCAGCTGCAAAGAAAAAAATTAGCAATAAATATTTATACTTCTGCTGTGGATTCAGTACAGATCATATTAAATACCAACTGATTCCACATTCATAAATGTAACAGAAAAGCCACATTAAACTTGCAAACTGGAAAAGCAGTGCCTCAGCTGCAGTCAGCCTTTCAGAAATGGGAAGGACTTTTAGGAGACAGATGCAGCAGAGACTTTGACCTCTGTGTCTCTCTGCTGGAAGGAATGGATGCAATAGCTAAAAAAAAATAATTGAAACTTTGGAAATATTTGACAAAAAAAATATAAATCCTTCAAGGGGAAATTGTTTTTCTCTCTGTGAAAAACACAAACTGTTCAGGACACCAGTGATCATATAAGCCTGTCACTGGATAAACTCTCATCTCTGGCAGGATGATGAATTCCTGTCTCGTCCATCTTTCAGCTGCTTCTTGGTAAACAATCTGAGATTCCAGCTCCTGAAGGCCCAAGCAGGAGGCATCAGGGCATCTCTCAGATCCCTGCAGAGCCCTCACCCCTGTGGACTGTGCCCAGGGTGTGTCCCCAAAGTTGAGGCACCCCTTGCTGTTTTGTCCCAGCCTTGGCTGTCACTGGCCATCCCCTTGTCACGAACACAGCCATGTTCCCTGAGGTAATAAATTTATTGTGGCAGTAAAGGTGCAAAGAAACCTTTCCAGCAAACGCTTTCATTTTTTATTAACAGAGGCAGAGCCATCTCCGCTGTTATATTTAATTAAAACATCACTTTGCCAGAGCTTCCTTTGCAACTTTAAGACAGAACAATACAACCACTATTTAATAAAGCAGAAAGAGTGACAGCGCAGAGAGGTGCCTGGGAAAAGAGTCTGCTGGCAAAGGCATGAGAAGTAGGAGCAAAAGGGGCATAAAATACACTGAGGTTATAAGAAATGAAAAGGGAATTTAATATTACCATATGACAAACTGAACCTATATTTATTCAAATCTGATTTGAGTTGGTCACTCCCCCTTTGACAAGACAGAGTTATATTTAATTTCAGCTTTTTAGAGCCTGTGTCATCTCCCACTCTGTTACACTGAAGCAAAGCTCAGTAATGTACAGCTGAGTAGCTCACTGCCTTTCCTGGGAAGTTTTAGGTTGGGAATCGGGGAAAGGTTCTTCCCCCAGAGTGCTGGGCACTGCCCAGGCTCCCCAGGGAATAGGCACAGCCCCAAGGCTGCCAGAGCTCCAGGAGCATTTGGACACTGCTCTCAGGGATGCCCAGAGTGGGATTGCTGGGGCCAGGAATGGGACTGGATGATCCCAGTGGGTCCCTTCTGGCTCAGGATATTCTGTGATACATCCAAAGTTCTCATGGTAGGGAGCAATGACAGGTAACAGAACCTCAGAACCTCCTCCCCACCCTGCCAGCAGCAGGACAGGCAGGACCTACAGACCAGCTGAGCACCTGCCAAGCCACAGAAATCATCCTGCTCCAACAAAAGCAATGAGATATTTGTGGGGAACGCAAAAGTGAGCACAGCTCTGAGAGCCTAAAACACAGCCCTGCTGCACTGACAATCAATAACCCAGCAGAAATCCTGTGCTACAGCCTGGGGAGGAGGGGGGCTGCCACTGCCTCTGCATTCCTACATAGATATCCATGTCTTGGCTGGGAAAGCAGGAATCTACCACAGGAATCAACAGGAATCAAGCACCTCATCCAAACATTTCATTCCCTGTGCTGGAATCCAGCTGCCAGCGTGCTTGGTCTCCTCCAGCCCTGGGACAGAGCCAGGACCACTGGCTGAGTGACCTGCAAAGGAGCCAAGAAAACCCTGTCCTTGGAATGCTCTGCTCCATCAAATCAAGCCCCACTTGACAAATAAGTGACCAATTGCTCTGGGAGGCTGAGGAGAGGTTCAGCACACAATGGGGGTGAAATGAAAAGCTTGAGGAGAGGTTGTCTTGGCAACACTGTCTGATTCATATTTAAAGATAAAATCACTCTCCAAAGCTAATGCAAAGTGGATGCCAGAGATAAGAAAAAAAATATAGTCACTCATAACATCTTCATAGAAGAAAGCTCTGCCTTCTGTCATTTGCCTGAGTTGTATTGGGACTGCTTGGTAGAGTTTCCTCTGTTCATTGCAAAACATTTTTTTATAGAAACTGTTAAGGCAAATAAATAAGTCTGGAAAAACACAGCTTAAGCTCCTCCAAGACACCACGTAAAACAGCACAGTGCCTCAATATCCAAAGTACCACCTTGCTTTTTACATATATTAACACACAAGCAGACAACCCTAACTCTGCTGCACAGAAATGTTCTCACTATCTGGAGCAGGCACCTTATAAAACAGAGACTGGTAAAGATTTTTCACTTTTTATATCTTTAACTGCCCTTTGTATAGTGATTGATTTTAAGGGCCTTAAGTTTTGTGTGATTTCTTCGGGCAGCAACCTCATTAGCCCAGGGTCTGATGAGATGGGCAGGAAAACCCATGAAACCCTGACGGAGCTGGCACAGCACAGGACAGAGTGACAATGTCCCAGTGCTCCCTGCTGCATCTCACCAGGTGTCTGGGCAGCCCATCCAGGTGCTGCCTTCCAGCTGTAACCTCTTAGGACAGAAATTCCAATTATTAATCATGTTCAAGAAATTACTTTGTTGCTAAAATGCTCTACCTCTCATTTAATAAGAGTTCTACCTTCGAAGAATATAGACACTGCCTGATTTTGCATTCTTTCTGTGCTTCTGCCAGGATAATGAGAACAGAGCTAAACTGGCAGCTCCCAGATTAGTTGTCTCTTTTGCAAGTAGTTTAACACCAAAAGAAAAAAGAAAGGGAAAAAAAAGTAGCAAACCCTACATTTTTCTACATTTCCTTTCCTTCTGTTTTGCTTTAATAGATCATTGCACTCAGCCTAAAATTCCACATGAAACCAATTCCAGCAGGAAAAAAGAAAAACATTTACAAGGTTTTGCTGCACCCCTTCAATCTCCCTTCTCAAAGACTTCAGGACCGGTGAGGTTGGTGGGTTCCATCCCCAGGGCTCCTCAGATATTCCCTTTACTAGCCCACAGCTCTGTCCTGTGCTGTACAGGGCCTGCCTCCCTCCGACCTCTGACTGACCTTCCCCCACCTTGTCCCCAGTCAAGAACAACTCTGATTATCATTTTCTCCAGGCCATCAGCTCTAAGTATCTTCAGACACTCCCAGCTTTTTGTACCCTGACAGCCTCTGCCGTTCCTGCCTAATTGCAACTTCCTCCATCCACCTTCTCTCTCTCATCTCCATTATCCTCCTGAACAGCCTCTTGAGGCACCTGCTGCTGGAGTTGGAAGAACTGAGGTAAATTGCTGCAGAAGATTGATTTAAACACAGGTGATATCTTCATCACATCTCCCAGCCTGTGAATAACAGACATTCCTTAATTCTCCTCCTAATAACCATTCCTCACTGCAGAGAGGCTCGGTGATCCCTCACTCCCTGGCTCAGCTGAGCACTACAGAAATGCCATTTTTCTGTCAGCCACTCAGCACACTTCCAAAGGAAACCTTTAGAGTAATTTCACCATTTTGACTTGAATTTCTTTTTTATTAGCTATTTTACTCCTCCAGTTCTGGCTTGTAGCATTGCTCTGCTCCCAGATGGCACAATCCTTGCCTTGCCAAGGACAAGGCTGACACGTTTGGGAAGGCAGGGTTTTCTTAATGGGAACAAAGAGGTGGCAGAGCAGGAGGATACAACAATTACATTTAACTGGCTGGCAATAAAGGATGGTCTCAAATACCTGCTGTTAGTGCAAATCTAAGTCTCAGCTACAGCTGAAAAGAAAGGGGGGACAAAGAAAAAATTTTAAAAGGGCAAACCCTGAAAGTTTTAGCTGTACCTGATGTAAGTGATAAAGTGGGACAGGTAATTACCTATTAACATCAGCAAAAATAGGGGATCTGGGGCCAAAACTGTTCAGCCTTGAAGAAGTGAAAAGACTGGGAAAGTTACAAAGAATCAGTAGCAAAGGAAAGTTCCTTTTGAATATATTTCAGATCTAACACTGCTGGTTTTAGCTGCAGGGACACGAAGCCAACTAGGTAGGTACAAAATAGATTGTGGGTTTTTCATCTTGCCTCAGCAATGTAAATAATGCATAAAAAAATCTCTTACTTACATATTAATGATGTCCTTTACAGAAGGAACAATATCTACCAGTCATTTTCCTCAACAACTGGGCTGTGTGCTCCCAGCATCAAGGCTGCTCACTGGGCATTCATCCACAACTCCTGCAGGCAGGACCCAGCCACAGGATCCCCTGCCATGGTCTTTCCTCCTCTTTTACACAGAGAAAGGTTCTGTGAAAGGAAAGATTTGGGACAGGAGTTCCTCAGGCGTTCAGATATTTAATGTTACAGACATGAGCCTAACAGGACCTCACAAGAGTTTGGGAGGGCAAGGTTTGTTCAGCCTGGAGAGGACAAGAGTCCAGGGAAACCTTAGAGTCACTTCCAGTGCTGAAAGGGGCTCCAGGAGAGCTGGAGAGGAACAGGGGACAAGGGATGAAGGGACAGGACACAGGGAATGGCTCCCACTGCCAGAGGGCAGGGCTGGATGGGATATTGGGAATTAGGAATTGTTCCCTGGCAGGGTGGGCAGGCCCTGGCACAGGGTGCCCAGAGCAGCTGGGGCTGCCCCAGGATCCCTGGCAGTGCCCAAGGCCAGGCTGGACTTTGGGGCTTGGAGCACCTGGGACAGTGGGAGGTGTCCCTGCCTTTTGATGGGTGAGCTTTAAGGCCCTTCCAACGCAAACCATTCTGGGATTGCCCGATTCAATCTACAAATCAATGGGATTTCAGTGTACCTCCCACAAAGCTGCATCTTCATACAGTCCTATGTCCAGCTTTAGGATTCAATGCTGTCTTGGGGTGATTTTCTGATGATAGTCCATTCCCTAATCATCTGTTTTATGCCCAGAAATGGCTGCTGGAGCTTTGAGCTGGGTCTGGAGTAGGACAACCCTTGGGCAGGATTTATTCTAAGACTCACCAGTAGGTTGTGGAGATTGCCTGTCACTTTGTTGCTTTCTCTAGATTAGTTTTTTCTGCCAGAAGCAAGAAATTTTCTTTTTTCCTTCCCCTGGCTTGGAGGCTGTACCAGGAATCCTTTCAGCAGCATTTTTGGTTTTTTTCTGGAACAGTTTCAGCTTGGATTTCACTCAGAGATCCAAATCACCAGGACTGTGGACAGGGAGCCTGCAGGGAGCTGCTTCAAGCCTGAGACCTTGGGGGGAAAAAATGCTGAACTAACCAGGAAAGGGCACCAGAACCCACCATTTTCATCTGCTGTGAGGAGGAGACTGATGCCAGAAGTTCAGCAGGTTCCCATCTGTTTTGCCGGAGCTGCTGTGTGAACTTTTCCCTTCCCTGAGACAAAAATTCAGTGTCATTTTTGCCTTCCTGACCAGAAGCCAGGTGGGGGTTGGGGGGGTAAAGTTCCCAAATTTCAATATTTATCATTTACTCAATCTTTTTAAAATTGAGTTTTACTCAATTTTTTTTCTGTGCCTTTCAGGCACCATGCTTTGTTAATAAACAGAGTTTTTTTCACTTTCACCCACTGGTATTCACTTCTCATTGGCAAAAGGGATTGCTGAAGCCCTTCTCCTTACAGAAAGCACTCATTCCTGAGCATTTTTCTCCTAAAATTTGTCTTTAAACCAGGACAGCAGAGCTCAGTAAAACACAGAACTTTCATCCCATTTAGGGGTATTTAACCTGCTCTGATGAGCAGCTGCTTGCACTTTCTTATGAAAAATCTCATTTCTGACATTTTCCCTTCAAAGGATGGCTCCATTTCTCCATCCCCCTTCCCTTAGGCCCACTGAGGCAGAGCTGCAGCTCCACACGAGGGGATGGCTCAGTTCCCCTCTTTCCAGGATCCCTGGAGCTCAGCTCCAGGTAGGAATCACCCTGCATTAGGAGAGAGGGGTTTTGCAGAGAGCTCAGCGTTGGTAACAAAGCACTGATAGACAAAAGCTGCTAAATTGATATGACAGGAAATGTCTGTGGCTTTCACAGACTCAGAAGTGAAAGATTGGAATTATGTTTTAAAAGACCCAGGCCAAAACACTCTTACATTTATCTGATAAAAGAGCCCACCATGGAGAAATCTATTTTCCTTATAGAGGCTGCAGTTTGGCAGGGCCATGAGAAAATCCTTCAACCAGCAGCCTCAAAAAAACCTTTGAATACTGATCTGTGTTATTGAAGGGTGCATTGCTCTGCCATCAGAGCCTTCCAAGCCCTTCAAGGATGAAAGAATCCCAAACAACTCCTGCAATCAAGGATCCAAAACTCAACCCAGCGTGCAAGGTTTATGTACTTTGTCCAAAGAGTGACTGCAAACAAGCTTCAGTATTCCTCTCCCCAGTTTCCCTTCTACAAACAGAAATAACCTGATTAAGGCTAGACAGGTTAAATGGAAATTATGGTAAATTCTTCTTTCAAATCCTACATTTATCACCAACTTTCTCCTTGATTTTGGTGAAGTGGTGACATTAAACAGGTACAAAACAACACGTGCTGGACTCTCTGACAGGATTAGAGAAGGGACCCAGGGGCAGCCCCAAGTGCTCTGGTCACTCTCCATGGCCCATCTGAAACCTCACAGCAATGGGGCATCACAAGGATTAGGAAAAAAACCTCTGGATTGCATTTCCAGCATTTAAAAGGACTGGCAATTTTCTTTCCAGAAATAAAAATATTTAGCTTGCTCAAAATGAGAAGTCAAGAAATAAATCAAGCAGTCAAATAATGGACCAAATTCTAAATTTTGTCAGCAAAATTTTGGTTATAGTACCTTCAAAATTTCATAATAATGCCAGCATTCTCTGTATATGCAGACATTTTCATTGTACAGAGCATAAAATGTTCTGTCTCAGTAAGCACAGGAAAGGAAAAGTGTAACCAAACAGCACTTACAGAAGTGTAAGCACTTACAGAAGTGAAAGCAAACATCACAGCCCCCATTTTTCTGTGAATACCTGGATGGGGTTTAGAACTTGGGTTTTATTTTATTTTCCCCCAGTGGGACTGGGGAATCATTGCAGGTCCCTGCCACCTGAACAACTCTGTTCTATTTTTACTGACTTCTATCTCGTGTTCTCTCTTTTCCTTTCCTGAATGACAACTGCTCTGGAACATTTAAAAAATTCCACATTTGAAACAGATTTTGGGTGCAGAAATTGCTCTCAGTTATCCCAGAAGGAAATTACTGAAGCAACGACAAACATCAAACACATCTGTGAATGTCCCATATTTGTATTCAGCCCACAAGCAGGTAAAAAAATCAGTAAGTAAAATCAAAGCCAGAGCAATATTCTCACCAATATCTTCCAACAGGAAAAGGAGGCTGATGTTCACTTAATTAATTTATTATGTCTTGTGTATCTTAAACCACAAGTGACATTTTAGTTTCATTGTGTGCTTACCTGAACCAAGAATTAATCATCAGCATAAGGCATGGAGCTCTCAGTTTAAATGTTGTTAAGGCTCCAAGGTAGCAGGTGAAAATAACTGCAACTGGGCAGATTAAAACACCAGCCTCATTCCCAGGGGAACAGCCTTCAAAATATCAGCTGCCTTTGGAACTGAAAGATGCCAATGTCTATAAAATTTTGCTACAAATTAATCCAAGAGACAAACCAGGAGCTTATCAATGGTATTAAAATATATATAAAACACTGCCCAGAGATATTTTATAAGGAAATGAACAGGATATTTTTTTATATACGTCAGCTTTATGATTTTTTGGTGTTTTTTCAGTATAATTATGCAATAAAAATATAGGATGCTTCCTCTTTAGCAGATTCATGAAACCAAAATGTATGAAAACAAACCACTGCAATTCTAGCATTTTTCTGGCTAATAAATATAATTTGTGAAAGATATTTGTCCAAATACTTTTCATTTTGTAGATATTTTTATGCAACCTGGAAAACTAAACTATATTATAGATTGCTTAGACTCAATTTCACAATTATAAGTTGTATATTACCAAAATAACAGTATGAGAGAAAATGGCCTCAGTTTGCACTTTTCTCCAGGTTGAACTGACATGTGTGGGATTGCAGGATGTTATATCCAGTTCATGCTAATATATAAACTGTTTATATATATGTATAAATATATATAATATATAAAATATATTTAATATATATAATTTCTTTTTATTTCAGAGATGGCGTTTCCATGAAGTGCATTTGAACCCTCTGATCATGTTTTATACAATGTGAAGGAAACCTCTGATAGTACAGGAATGTTGCTTACAAACCATGGCACTCAAGCACTAAGATTCTGTCAAATATTGTGAGCATTTTTGGCTTTGAAAATTTTTGGCTTTAATTTGTAGCTTTGTCACACTTGATATATAATGGGATATTCTGCCTACAAATAAGGAGTCTTTCAAAAAAACTCCTATAAAAAGAAAAATCATACTAATCTCTTAGTCTCCACGAAGTCTTGAAAGAGCTAAAATATGGCCAAAATATGGAAAGAATAAGCAAATTCCTTTAACAGATCTTAAGTTATTAGATGTTAATTTTTCCTTAACAGATGTTAAGTCTCTCATTTTAAATGAATATCTCTACCTCCTGTTACCTGGGCTTCACAGTAACAAATGGTTAAGAGACATTTTCAGGTCTGTTCTTATTTGTTGCTTCTGCATAGTGAACAGCATCAATCCTTTTGCTCTTTCATTAAAAAGTTTTTCCACATCCCTAATCTTTCTTGTTATCCCTCCCTGCTCAGCTTTAACCTGGCAGAACAAGCCAAGATAAGCTCCAAAGCCAAGTGGAATGACTTGAAGTGCCCATTTTACACTCTGAGAGCAGACAGCTGCCCAGCACACAGAGGGATGTTCTTGCTTTCTGGTTTCCTCCTCACAAATGGGTACTTTTAGAGATAATTTAGTTCAGAATTAGCAGATAAAGCCCTTTAGCCAGGGCTATAAAGAATATCAGAAGAGATGGCTCTAATGATGCCTGAATATCAAAAATCTGTGGCACATCCCAAATCTAAGGCAGTCAGCAGGAAAACCTGCACATGGCAACCTTCTCCTTCACCCCAAAATCTGCCTGGCTGTTCAGAGGAAAAGGGGGAGAAAAGCAGAAAAGTTTCTGCCTGGATGCCAGAAACCCAGTGATTTTTCCAATCTCAATGTGGTGTCTTTCTGTACAGAATCTTATGAAGCAATGTAACCATTTCCTCCTGCTTTCACACCTGGCAGATTTTCTTTGCTGCATTGGTGCACACCTGGAAGAAGCTGCCCTGAACAAGCTGATGCAGGAACATGAGCACTTGGAGAAGCAACGACTGACAGGGATGCATCAACCTGCCAATGCAGCAGTCTGGGGAAAATCCAGAGCATTTTCAGTGACTGTTTGAGGGAATAAAGAGCAGAATGCCATCATTAGAAACACTATTTCCCAAATGCACAGGTAAGAAAGGAATAGTCTTAAAGGCATCAAGCACTGCAGCAGGGGAGGGAGAACAACATTAACATCTTGAGGAATGAAGAGTTTTTGAGCACTATTTTGCCATAAGGCAGCTTAGCCTGTTTGTGAGATAAGGGCAGCCTCTTGCCTTTGAAAAGCCTCCTGCTGATAAAACCAAGAGCAGAAATCAAGGGCCTTAAAAGCACCCTGAAGTGCTTTACTGAGCAGGGACAGGCTTGTGTGTGCCTAAATGCTTCACACAACCCTTGTTGTCATTGGCAGGGACTGAAGAGTCCAAAGTCCCTTAAATACCCACTTTGGCATTTCCAGCTAGTACACAGTGAATGTATTCCAGATCAGCTCCCCAGACACAGCTCCTCATGTTTCAGGAGCCAAACCCAGTGCCCAGAACTGGAAGAAGCTGCAGTCATGCTTAGGTCATAACCTGCATTTTTCAAAATTCCTGCTTGCTTTTCTCCCCTACTCCTCATCCCACATTGATTAAAACAAATGGGTGGAAGGAGGCAAACACAGGATCCTTTGGGACCTGGGCAGGGGATCCAAGCTTTGCTTCCCTACCATTTAACAAGGCAGTTTCTGTAGCCAAACATAAACACTGAGGTCAAGAACTAATGTGGTTGGGTTTCTGAACTTGAGGTTTCACCTGCTGTTTGCTGTTACCCCTCCTGCCTTTTGTTTTGACAAAAGAGAATGGTTTGGGCTGGAAGGGACCTGAAAAATCAGCCACACAAACATTTTGGACACCATCATTGTTAATGATTCTTCATTAATGTTAATTACATTTTTTCTGCTTTAGGCTTTTCATAATATCAAATTCCACCATGACTCCTTTAAAGAAGAGAACTCTGCATGAGCAGTAGCTTCATTTAGACAGAGATTACCCTCTCTGAATTTGTAAATATATCAGAAGATAAATATTAATAAGATTAGTCTATATGGGGAAATTAGAAAGATCTATGAATAATGTTGCCCTGTATAATTGAACACACAGACCTATCATGCTATTAAGGGAACCTGATTATGTCTGATTTGCAAAACTGGAGACAGTAAAATAATCAAACTGATTAATAAATGAAGTGGGGCAAAGCAATCTGTTCTTAGCTCCCTGCTCTGTTCCACCAAAGCCTGGCATCCCTAGCACTGAGGTGCACAGCCACCTCCTCCTCCCCTGCAGACATTCCAGCTGTGCTTACCCCTGCTCAGCAAAGATGAAAGAATGCAGCACTGTCGGAATTCAGGACATCCCTCTGGCTGTCCTGGATTGCCAGGACCCCTGCCAGGGGGCTCAGAGAGCCCAAGACACCTTTGACTTTGATTATGACCCATGGAGCAAGTTACCAACCTTATATGAGGCTCTGCAAGCCACAAAAGTCTAAGTAGAATAATAATTAGTTTGTCATGGGGTGGAAAAATAGATTTTTTAGGGTTTTTAGAATGGGGGTTCAGGAGGCAAGATGGAGGAATCTGGGCATGTCCAGCCTTTCTCCTTCTTCTTCTTGGCCTCCATCTTCTTCTGTGATGTTGGCACTTTTGGATTGGTTTAGAGTAGAAGCTCACTGTCTAACACAGGTGATGGGTATTGGGAAGTTATAGTAAATATTTTACACGTAGTTTTTAGTATAAAAAGATAACACCCAGATAGAGGCCAAAGTGCCTCTGTCTGACCTGCTGAACGAACCTCAGCAGGCCAGAGAAGGAATTTTATAGATAAGAAACAATAAACAACCTTGAGAATGAGAACTGAAGAGCAGCGACTCCTTCCCCCATCAGGCTGGGAAAAGAGACTTTTCTAAAGCATCTGGGGGTCACTGTGACCAGCTAAAGCCCTGAGACAGCACTGTGGGACAGGCCAGGCTGAAACACAGCGGGAACACTCCAGTTCAGGGGTTATGGCACAGGGTCCCTCCCTGTGCTTCAGCAGGGTTATGGACACCTGCAGCACAGCAGGACAGGCCAATGGCACCTGCGGGGGCAGACATCCCCTGAACCCCACAGCTCAGGCATTAAGTGATTCTACCTCTAGGCTGGCACTAAAACAGACCACCACACATCCCTAGGAAACTGAGCAGTGGCTTAAGAGAAGAGGATGTTTATTTTCTTTACAAGGTGTTGATTGTTCAAGGAAACAATTAAAGTGTGCAAGACTACAGCAGCAAGGAAAATCAGAATTTTCCATTATCTTGATAATGAATTTAATTTCCTGGACTTGGTTTGGGTTTTTTATTTAATTTACTGAGAGGCACAATATTGAGTGATGCAATCTTCATGCTTCTAAAAAGCACAGGAGTTATGCCAGTTATGCCATACTCTTTACCAGAGGCTGTTTATTAAGCATTTCCCTTTTATGGAATTTATTTGCTGCATGAAAGCAAATGAAAATGTAAACCTTGAGGGAAGGAAACAAAATAGGTGAGAAAAATGTTACAGTTTCAACTGCCATTAGCAATATCCTGGAATGTGAGCACTGGTGTTGTGGTGTTGGGTCCCCAGGATGAGGTGAGAGATGAGAATCTAAGTTATTAGAAGGCTGATTTATTATATTATGATATTATATTATATTAAAAATACTCTACTAAAGAAAGAGAAAGAATACATCAGAAGGCTAAAACAAAAATTATAATAAAAACCCATAACAGACTCAGAAAGTTTGACACAGCTAGCTGTGATTAGTCATTAAATTAAAACAGTTCACATGCTAGGTAAACAATTCTCCAAATCACATTCCAAAGCAGCAAAACAAGAAGAAGCTCAAGCTTCCCAGGAGAAGAAATCCTAGCAAAAGGATTTTTCATAAAATATCACAATAACACACTAGACCCGTAGCAATGGGAATATCTTTAAGCAACTATTTTTAATTTTTAAAAATTATTATTTATTTGTCTTTCTGAGCCCCTGTCTACAAAGGCACAAGAGAGATCATTCTTTGAAAGAAGTCTACTCCAAATGGCCCTGGAGTTTGTCTGTAGAAATCCTGTCTGGCTCCTTCCAGGTGAGACTGAGAAGGAAATGGTGCCTTGCTGGGAAGGCAGCTGTGGAATGATGAAAGGAGCACGGGGAGGAACAACTCAGAGATCCTTTTACGAATGACATTTTTCAGAGGGCCACAGAGCTCTCAGTGATCTGGGTCCTGATGGGGCAAGGGGGCTGCTGCACAATCAGTCTGTTCCTGCAGAGCTTACTTAGAATATTTTCCAGCAACTCTCTCCTACAGAATTGTCCTGCAGACTCTAGAGTATTAATATTGGGTGCTTTTCATATCAGAAAATGAAATTCATAAAGCACTTCCATTTCATAATTGCTTGGTATCCTGATTTAGCAATCTGCCAACATCTACAAAGGGTACTATAATCCCCAAATATAGCAAATGGGGTTTGAGTATTTTAATAAAGGCCCACTTTGAGCTAAAACCAGGCAGTTTAGACCCATGCTGATCTCTTCTCCTGTGCTATGCACTCAACAAGATGCTACAGCTATTACAGAAAAAAAGAACAGCAGTGACAAACATCTGTGGCTGGTGTTACTGAGGAGCCCTGCAGTGCACTGATCCTCTAAATTATATGCAGGAGTTGTCTCTACTCTTAGGTAACAGTGTCTGGATTTATAGGTGGTGCTCTGAGGTCACAGGAAACTTTCTCCTTGCTTGCTCCAGAATGCTAAAGCTGACTGGGAGAGGAGAGAGGCAGGAGGCTGCTCACTCCAGCCATGACCCAAACCACAGCAGGGGAGACTGTCATCTTTTCTTCAGTCAAACTAGACAACTTCTTCTCACATTCTGCTAGCCTCAAAAAAAGTCCTTAAAAAGTATAACCATCACATAGGAATTAAAGCTCTTTGGGATACAAACCACATTTTCTCATTTCCTTAGGCTTTGTAAGAGCTGGCTTGACTTGGCTTTGATCTACACGGTGGTTTTGGATGTTAGAGCAGCACAAACAGAAAATGACAACAGTCACTGCACAAGCATTGAGCACACAAGTAGAGGAATGGTAAAGTGAGAAACATCAGCACAGATGGGAAAAGCTACAACTCAAATTGAAGGAGTTCCATGGTTCTGAGCAGCTGGATTCACAGAACAGGATGAAAACCCCCAAAGCTGAATGGAGCAAGAAAGAGATGCAGCAAGACATAAAAATGGAACAGAAAGAGGAACAGGATGGAAAGAATTGCACCACTAATCTGGAGCAATGCCAGCAGTGGAACTGAGGGGAAGTGGATCTCCTTGCTGAAACCATCTATACAGGCTCCACCATTCTGCCAACTTTGCTTCTAAGGAAAGAAGCTTTCTCTTCTGAATGTTCCTGGGAGAAGCTAAATCACAGATTTCTGGGGACATGACTGCAAAGACTGAGGATAACCCAAAATTTGTTTTAAAGCTTGCCTTGTCACCATGGCCTGGCTGCAGGCCCTGGTGACACATGAAGGAAACCCTTCACTGGTTTCCCCAAGGTTCAGATTTTATCCAGTCATAGAAGGATCGTCATCAAGCCCTGAATTGTCATGTCCTAAAAGTCCCATACCCTTCTTGAAGCAGATAAGGCTCTAGAGGGCACTGCTCTGAGCCAGACTGACATGTTATAGAGAACAGAGAACCAAGGACAAAGGAGCTGCTGCTGCTGCAGACACACCCAGCACAAACAAGAAATGGCCAGGAGTGTTTGCCACTCTGCCCAGTCTTACAAGGACCTCCTGATGCAGATTGCTCAGGTTTCCATATCTGACATAATCTACGCTTCTCTGTCCCTCCCTATTCAGCTCAAGTTTTGCTTATTTAAATACATTTATTGTGTGCATAAGGCAAAATCCATTCAGCACCTCTCATTTTGAAGAGTGTGGAAGGGAAAAGGAGCCAAGAAAAGGAGGAGTGGTCTGTTAGAATCTAGTGAACAGGAGGAATGATAAAGGGAAAGGACAAGCTGACAGACAACAACACACTTGTTTTCATAAATCTACTAAACTACATGTACTTTTTACAGATAATATCACAAATATATCATGTAGTAGAAAAGAACTTGATAAGGTGTGAACTTACCACAAATCAGCCACATGTCTGACTGCAGCCTCCTCTTAATCACAGCCAACAGCTTCCAGCATCAGGGTCAAAAGCCAAGAACCCAGAAACCTGAGGGGGAAGTTTTATCTAAGTGCCTGTTCCCAGGTGTGAGCTGGGAGAAGTTGTTCCTGGGTCTCTGATGAGCCAGGACATGCTGTGAGCTCTCAGAGTTACCTGCCCTCTTGCTGAGAGCCAAAACTAGAAAAGCTGCTGGCCAGGCTGGGACAGTCAGCTAGAGCAGCAGGTGTCAGGGAGCAACAAGGTGGCATGAAACAAAAAACCTCACAAAAACAGCTTAAATCAGGCAAGCCTGAGCAATTCCAGGCTGAAGTCAGGGAGGAAAGCAGCTGGTCTGACAGTGGCTTCAGAAGATGAAGGTGCCCTGGAAGTGCTGTGTGTACCAAGGAATCAGCAATGCCTGCCATTCTCTCTGCCATGGTACAATCTACTTCTGCCCTCCAGGGTAAATCTTCTTGCCAAGTTAATTTGAGCAGGCAAGCACAGCAGATGAGCTCATTGCCAGGGACAGAGGGGCTCATTTTCCTTGGATTTCCAGGCACAAGCTAAGCTCAAGTGGTCACAGAGCTCACACCAGCACCAAACCCACCTGTGCAAGTGCTCCCAGAGCACCCTCCAGCACTGGGGTTTTGCTGTTTTCCAGCTGGAGAGCTGGAATGAGGGCTTTTATAGGGATCCCCACCCATCTAATGTGATTCTGATGCTGACAGCCAAAGGCAAGCAGCAGAATACAAAACAAAGTGAGGAGTGGGCAGAAAATATGTAATTCTACTTTTTTTTTTCTTGAGCCTTAAGCCTAATGTTAGAAATGCAGACCTTTCTCAGAAGGTGGTGACTGTGTCAGAAAACTGACTGCACATTTTTAGAACAGCCTCAGTGCCTGCCCACAGGAGGATGCCCCAGCTTCCATCACTGTTATCACTTCTCATCCTTTCCACTCATTTCTGCTTTGCCGCCAAGGGAGCGGGTGAATAAATTAATTCCATTTTCAAACCCAGGCTGTGTCATTTGTCTTGAGTGTTAGTTCCTAATAGTATTTTCCTTTTTGTGATACCACTATCAATTTCCATCCAAATTCTGCAATCAGAGAGATACAGAGAGGTGCTTTTTACTGAAGTGAGTGAAGCAACAGGGATGTACAATCCCAATCAAGCCCATTAAATATAGAAAATCAAACTCAGTCTTTCCTCTGTCCCTTCTGAATACAAGGTCCCAAATGGAAGATTTGGGGTGTCTAAAGAAAAGTTCTGGTTCAAATGCAGCCCTGGAAGAGTTTATGGCATACAAAAAGTCAATTGTGCTCTGACACTCACAGATGTGGATTTCAACTCTCTGTTTGCAGATCACTGGGGTTCACCTAACTGTTTTCAAAAGATTCATTAAACCTTAAAAAAATAGCTGAGGAAAGCAAGCAGTGTTTGGAGAGAAGGTGTGGAAGAATATGTACAAATCAAATTAAGGGTATGGAGAAATCAAATTAAAGGTATGTACAAATCAAAACAGCTCAACAATTACTTATTATTTCCATTACCTCATTTTTTCCACAATTTCTGTAAAGGTAGCAGCTATAAGCAACACCAATATAAATATAAATAACATATTTCTAAATATTTGCATTGTTTACGTCTATTTCTTCTGCTACTGTTTTTTGCTTTTGGAAGCAAACCCATGGGGCAGCAGTCATCCAGAGTGAGATCCAGTCAGGATGATTACAGCACATAGCCACAAGCACTGCAGCAGTTGGATAGCATAAAGCCATGCAGAATTAAATTAATCCCTAGCCTGGAAAAAAAGTGTTCAGTGCAAGCAGGAGATTTAGTGTGGAGTGACTGCCAAAGCCTATTCCCCAAGACGCCATTCCCTCCAATTCCAGTGATTCCACAGGACTTTACTCCACATTCACACTGCCAGGTCAGGGATCAACAATGACTTTTCAGACCTCACCCAGTTCAGAGTTTAGGCACAACATGGGTAACAAATTTACTGCCAGGGGCCAACACAGAAGAAGAGATCTCCTTTCTCACCTCATTCTGTCAAGTCTCCAGAGGAGATTTCTTGCTACAGTGTTTGCAGATCAGAGGCCATCAGGAGCAGCTTTTGGGTGGCTGTGGCATATGCTGGAAACTGCATGTAGAGAAATAACCAGAAAAGAAAGAATAAATTCAAAACTGAATATAAAGCATAAAATAAATCAGTCCGCCAAAGTGGTGTTGCCTTGGTTTCGCTCTGTGCATGTTGGGGGGTGGGGGGGGTTTAATACACGTTTCTCAAGAGTTACACGTAAGCTTTCCACCACAAATAGAAATTAGATTTTTTTAAAAAACTAAATCTATTCTTTTACTCTCTGTAATTAAGCTGCTATGTCAGATTTCTGACTGGACTAAAGCCCATCCTTTGAAGAAAAGTTGTAATATAAGAACTTTCACTAACATCATTAGTTTCTCTGAAGCTACATGGCCCATAAAACTAAAACCAGTTTCAGTCCAAATCTCTATCACATGTATATGTTTTCACATTAAAAATTAGATTTTCCACACAATTCTATTTGTATTTCTTTGCAAATTTGCAAGTTCATTAAAAACTAGATGGAGTCTGACTCTGCTTTCCAGAGCAATATTAAATCTGTGCCTCAAGATGAATCCTCTTTAGCAGCTTGCCTGGAGGTGCCCTGTGTTAGCAGGGGCTTCTCTGCATTTTCATTACCTCTAAAGAGACTGACCTTTCATTATCAAGCAGGTGTTTGCTACTTATAACAGTACTGCAAACAAATGTAAAAATAAAAAATGCTGGAGAATTTCAGAAAAATCTGCACTGAGTTCAAAAGAAGCCAAACTAATCAAAATGACTATTTGCCTTAACACAACTTGTGTCTCTCTGTTTGAAGCAGCTGCCTTCTGGGACAGGGTAAAGAAGGTCAAGCCAGAGCCACCTCTCAGTGTGCAGGTAAAGGACAGGGATCCAGAGGCACGAGGGAGAACAAGGGAACCTTTTTTCACCTCAGAGTGGTCACTGGAGGTGACCAGAGCCTTCTCCATACACTGGAGAAGGGCTCCAGAGAAACAGAGGAATCTCCATCCTTAGATATTCTGAGTTCACCTGGACAAGGTCTTGAGCAAGCTGATGTATGAGGATGTTCTAAGCAAGGGGTTGGACAAGGAGCCCCCAGAAGTCTCTTCCCTCCTCAATTATTCTTCAATTCTACAATTTTAATAGGGATGAGGAAAAAATTACCAAGATAGAACATATTGAGTCCTTGACTCGCTCTTCCCAAGATGCACCTGAAGCTAGGCAATGGAAATGGACTGCTTCCTTCCAGAACAGGGCTGAGTCAAGTTGGGATGTCTTTTTCTCTGGCCCCCTGATTCTCTGGCTAGAATCACTACCCAGACACAAGCAGGGTGATAAAAAGGGGTTACCTTTATATAAGGATCCTCGGGTGTGCAATTCATCAGGCAGAAAAAGCCAAAGATGCACCAAAAACACGTGTGCGATTTTCATCAATTTCTCAAATTAGCACATCTGGCCAGAGTCCCCAGTTAGAAGCATGTCCAATGAAGTGATCCCCCAGCTTTAGCACCTCCTAAATCCTCCCCCCTCAGATGAGGGCTAAGATCTGTTTGTAAAAAATATGTCTCAAAGAGCTGGTTTCAACCTTGTTTTTAAAGAGAACCAAGACAGGAACCAACAGGAGAGAACCAAGACAGGAACCAACCGGAGAGAACCAAGACAGGAACCAACCAACTGTAGGGGTCCTGGTACATGTTTTATCTTTCTTCCTTGGAAAATACTGAGGCTAAGTTACAATAGAAAACTACAAACCTACAAATACGTATGTGTGAAGAATGCAGAGAATATATAAAAGAAAAAGATAAAAATTAAGATATTCAAAAACTATTTTCCACTCAAAATACTTTTATAAAAAGTGAGGATGGGGGAAGAAATGGGGGCAGAAGAAAGTCTGTATGTTGCTAGCATTGAAGTAAGACTGCTTAAATTCAGAGGACAGAAAAAGAAAGAAAATATCTTGGGGGGAAAATCTGGTAGAAATCTGAGAGCAGATTGATATTTTCAAGAAAGCTGTTAGAGGACGACTGTTAATAAAAGAGAAAAGCTTTCTGGATAGTTTTCATACAAGGAAAAAATGATTCCTCCTCTTAGGGTACTACAGCCAGGGATTAGAGATGGACAAAATCATCTGTGAAACACCAGCATCTTAAACTGGATTCTCAGAGTGAATTGGAACATTGCTCTTTTAGTGGAACCTGCCTAAGGACCAGCCTAGAAATATCACCAGGTGCCTTTGAGTGGAGAGAAGGGTTTCTCAAGACTTTAAATGCCCCATTGTTTGAAAATAGGCTCCAAAATCCTGTAGATCTTCTGGAAGTATTTTAGATGTGCTATTTTCTTGCTAGTCCTAAACACCACAAATTAAAATACACTCAAAAATCTTCTCCTATAGACACAAGCCCAAATATATGATGTAAAGAACACAATACAAAGGAAATAGCTAGAACACATCTCTTTGATAAAAAATATTCCTTGAGGATAACACTGTCTTTCCAAAGATGAAGTGCAACAACTACTGAGCTCAAGAACAACTGGGGAAAAGGTAAATGAAAAGAACAGCAAGTTTCAGCTTCATTTTAAAATAATTTCCAAACCTTTGCTGTTTCTGGCATGGAGGAATGAGGACTTCCTGCTTCTCAAAACAACAGAATGAAAACCAGGTCCAGTCAACATCAGAGATGTTTTTTAAACAATGTTGGGTTTCTAACCTAGTTTTCCTGAGTTTTTCCTCCATTTTCTCTTCCAGCAATTTCTTCTTTTTCCTCTCCTCCTGTCATTTGTCAGCATACAAGTGTGAATACAACCCACTGGCTGGTCTGATGAAAAGATAACTCTGAATAGTACAGCTACTTTCTACAAACACAATTCCTTTCCTGTGCTTTCATTAAAAAAAAATAAAAATCACTACCTGACAGCAGAAGAATACACAAGCCTGGTCTTAAAGCAGAGGCAGTGGAAGAATAAGACAAACTCCCTCCTCCCTGGAGTAAGTCTGGCACATGGCTGGATAGCTCCTTTGGTGAAGGCAGTGTGTGCTCACCGTGTAAGAGCCACTGCTCACACACTGCAGGTAAACAAGCTGACAAGCTGAGTCTGTTTGCCACTTACACCCAGCAATAGACCTCAGCTCTCACACATTTCAGGCACATCAAATGGCTCAACATAAAAAAAAAGAAAGCAACTTTCAGCCTAGCTGAAAGAATATAGCTCAATCCATCTCCTCTCCCCTGTATAATCTCACTGAGAACAAACAAACAAAAAATAGCCAGGGAATCGATTTTCTCCTGCTGTTGCTTCTCCAGTGCTATTGTCCTTTTAGTAACACCTCTGGAGACCGGAGCAGCACATTCCTTTTGCAGCAAGACCTCTTCAGAAATCAATAGCACCTATTCAAGGGATTTATAGCATGATTCTGCAAAATCCTTTTATGGTGGCTTGCATAGCTTGTTAGGGAAACTGTGTGCAGCGTTATCTGTACAAGAGCTCTTCTGAGATTGATAAAAATAAGGCAGTGGAGGGATAGTAGAACAAGTACCACACAAATATGAAATGAATCAATGCAAGATTTTAAGATAACTTTAAGAATGACAGAGGAGGGAAAATTCTTGTTTCTTTGGCTTGGGGAAAGGCATTGACACTTAAAGGCAGGATACCACTGCCACTTTATACAACTGAGAACATTCTTTATTATTTTGAGTTCTGTGTCACTGTATCAGAGGAAGGATGAGAGAACACTAAGATTTCTGATCAACAGCTGTCACCAGCAAATTCTCAGTGTGATGTAGCTGAAAGGGATGAAACTGGTGATAAAACATTAAACAATTTGCTTTGCCAAAGAACTAAACATGACTCAAGCACAGCAAAACCCCAGGTGAGTCCCAGTTAGAGCAGGGCTCTTAAACAGCTCCAATTCTTGGGCCATGTGCAGCACTGGAAAATCCCACCCCCAGAGCAGAGCTGTTCCTCTGTGCCTGTGGCAGCCCCCACAGCAGCTGCTGTTTGATGTTCAGTGTGCCATTGGAGGATTCCACTGCTCTGAGCTGCCTCAGGTTACCTGTCAGATCCATCCAGGTGACACTGAGAGTATAAGGATAAAATGTTTCTAAAATCATGGGATATTCAGGGGAGTTGGAAAGGTTGGGCCTGATAGGCCCTGGGAAAATGTTGGGCTTTACTGTACCATGTAAGAAAACGTGCAATACAACATGCACCTGTAAAATCATTTCATGATTATAATAAATTACATGATTGTTATATGATAAATTATATGACTGTTATATGTGATGATTATTTGGTAATTGAATATAATTATTGTTTAATTGTAACAGGAATATGAGAAATTATGTTTGGGGGTTTTGATGGAGATCACGAGAACCCATGTTTGGGTGAGATCAATGTATACAATAGAACAATATAAGCTTAATAATTAATATGTAGTTATATAACAATAAGGGTATAAAAACATGTTCATCCTGAACCTGTGTTGGAGTCAGATTTGGGTCTGTAGCCCTGGCACCCAGAGCACTGCAGTAAAAGCCCCTGCACAGAATTATTCCATGATGATGTGTTTCTGAACACTAACAACACCACAGAGCACAGGCACACAGGAGAATGCAGCAATGTTCCCTGCATTCACAACTTGAAGGGCTGAGCTGGGCCACACCAACCACAGGGCAGCCAGCAGGAATTGCTCCAGGGACCAGGCGGCTCTGAACAAAATGTTCCCCTTTTTTGCACAAAACTCTTTCCCCTAGAAATCAAACAGCCAGAGACTTCACAGAGAACTATTCAGGAAAGTGAAGTTCCAAAGAACCTGACAGCCAAACCTTTGTCAACCCCAAATTTAGAATTACCTCACACTGATAACAGTGTGTTCTCTGCCAGGAAGATTTGTTTTCCCAAATGCAGAGTTTGCTCTCCAACCAGACCGTGCAGCAGCATCCCAACTTTGCCATAGGTTTGTGATGAAGCTGCCCAAATATTTCCCTATATCATCTTCTGAAAGAAGACTGGAGCGTCATTAAGCACAGGAAAAGCCAAACTTTCCACAAATAATCCACAAAAATGAATGAGATTTCTTCCTACATTGTTCCATTACGGTGACTTCAGGAATACCAGAGAGAGAGAGAGAGAGAGAGCGCAGAGCAAGGCGCTGTTATCATACATTATATTATTATATTATAAATTATATAATTATGGTATTACTGCTTTCCACTTGAACATTTTTCATTTATAAACCAATGAATATTATTCCCACTGATGCATGTGACCACTAAATGCAACAGGTTTAAATGACAGTGTTTAAAAATAACTTGTAAAGGGAACAAGAAATATGTGGCGGTTTTGGCGTGTTGGGGTTCTTTTTACCATTTCTTTCCCAGAAAAGACAGAGACACTAAGTTATCCAACTCTCAGAAAGCTATTTAAATTCCTGGAGTGTGGGAATGACAGCACTGTGAGCAGGAGTTAGCAACAAGGATAAAGGGAATACTGGGCTTCCCTGTGCTCTCCTGTAGGTGACTAAACTGCTCAGGGCAAAGCTTTGGGAGAAAAGATGCCAAAATAACCTCATGCCTCAAAGATTTTTTTAAAATGAAAGAAGTCATTCCAACACATACAACAATGTAAAATATAATGTTAAATGGGTTTAAAGACTAACATATCTCAGGAAAATGGAAACCTAAACTCTCACTTAAAAAAAAAAAAGAAAAAGCCAATATAAGCAGAGAGAGTGCAAGGCAAGTCATTTTCTCATGATCTCTGTAAACCAAAACAAGTTTTGCAGCAGTGTGAAGGTCTTGATTAAGGCACGGGGAACAAAGTGAAGTGTTGTAGTGAAAGATAAGTTTCTTTGTGCTGTTGTATTAATAACATTTTAAACTGTGCCTCATTTGCATAGACAATGCTGCTTTGACAGAATCAAGCATGGAAATTTATTAGGGGCTT
This sequence comes from Camarhynchus parvulus, assembly GCF_901933205.1. Taxonomy (NCBI): domain Eukaryota; kingdom Metazoa; phylum Chordata; class Aves; order Passeriformes; family Thraupidae; genus Camarhynchus; species Camarhynchus parvulus. The sequence continues at coordinate 5,173,030 of NC_044576.1, forward strand.
AGTACAATGCCAGTCAAAACCCAAGTGACAACATCTCAGTGACAGTCAGGAGAGTCAACTCATTGCTGAGTGCTGGTGCACAATTAAACTACAGCTTGAGATGGCAGCAAAAAATATCCCAAACACCATAGAAACTGGCACAGCCTGAATAAAATCATTGAACAAAACACTACTGAAGAAGAGATCTGAAGGGTCAGTGAATGCTGAAGGTCTTGAGAACACTTGGATCAGCAAAATGCTTTACTGGTGACCAAAGGAATTCTGATACCACGATTCTGTGAAGCTCAGGAAAGTATCAGTGTTCTGACCCAGGCATTGGTTTTCCCCACTTCTAGCAATGAGAGGGAAAGGAAAACCTGCTCATATAAATATCCAAATTCTGAAGGCCTCTCGTTGAATGAAGAGCAGCAAACCCAAGCCCCATCACCTTTGAATTCTCAAGCCCTGAATTCACCTGCTGGGTCCAGCACTTGGAAAATGGGAGGGCTGAGACATGGCTGTGCCCTGTCCCTGTGACCATTCACTGGTCAGTGTGGGGGAAGGGTCCCTCACAGGGCTCCACAGGGGCACTCATGGCCTCACCCATCCCTGTTCAAGGCAGCTCTGAGACATCTCCCAGGTATTGACCCTGAACAAGTTCCAGGGAAAATCTTAAGCTGGATGCTGATAATAAATACAGATTTTGTGAACTCTACAGAAAACACCTTTCCAAAACTTGAACTGAAGCAATGACAGGCAGTGCAGGGCTCCAGTGCCAAGGGGATATCCATGGCAGAGCTTTGACATTTTTACTGGAGAACATCTGCTGCCATGGGAAGCTTTTTCACTTAGAGATGTTGCAACAGAAATCCCAGCAAACCTCTTTTCCAGGCCCCTCACAGCCCTGACACCAAACCTAACTAGTCAGGAACAAAACACAGACATCATTCTTTTCTTTAGCAAAGCACGCCACATTTATCAGATACTGACAGCTCTGCTCCTCTCCTGGATTCATTTTGTAAAATCTTACCTTTTTAGATTGCACCAAACACAAAGCATTAACAGCACCCTGCAGGTCTATAAAATACACCATTATTTTCTAAAGAATACAAGATTACAAGTGTATTATAAAATAATCAGAACTTATTAAGAAGTATGATAGTCATTCCAAGATTGTTTTCAAGCAGAACACATTGTCAGGGATTCTTAAAAATATTCAGTTAATATTTAATTGTTCACAAGAAAGAAACAAAACTTGTCAGTTAACTGGAGCTCCTCAGAGACACTTGGATGCTGGAATCATCAGGCCATTTTTGATGCCTGAAGAGCTGATGGGTTATTATGTCATTTCCCAAGTCAAATGCTAAATCTAGAGAATGTCTTTTCCCTCCTCAGCTACCTCACCACTTGAACAACCATGGCAGCTTGCAAACATCCTACATTGCCAAAACAAACCAAAGCCGGAACAATTTTCACACAATGCACTTTACTAACTGCTTAAATATTTTTTTTTTTATAAAAAGCTACTGCTAAAATACTGCGATGAGTAAAGCATGCCCAAGATCTGTTGACTTGGCTCTAAAAAGAAGCGAATTCTGTGTCAAAGCTTGTGTTGGCACAGTGCAGCAACCGTGGAAATAGGAACACTTACTTAAATTTTAACCTTCAGCTTAATCATCTAACCAAAATTTCATGTATACATCTTTTTCAGTGTTCACACTGTGATCTTAAAGGTCTTTTCCAACCTCAACAATTCTATGATACTCAGCAGTCTTGTTATTAACCAGCTCAAGAGAACAGTATTGAGGAGGACAAGTAAATAATTAAAAGAACAACCAACAGAAAAAGTAATATATATGATAAAGGATTTGAGATATTTGGCATATTTTCTGGAAGAATTAAAGCCTTAATTTGTGAAAGACTCTTCAATTTTAAAAATCACATAAATTCACACAGCTCCTTTAGGTTTGTGTGAAGATAAAAGGAAAGTCCCATTCCCAAAAATGAAGTAAACCCTTTTCATTTTCCAATCCAACTACTTCCTTCCTTTATGAACATTTCAGAGAGCTTTGGGTCCAAGGACACATTGAACCATTATCCAAGAAAGATGGGATCAAACATGACACTGATAAATTATCTGCCTTGAATAAAAAGCATTTACTGACTACCTACCAATTGAGACAGGTTCTGCAATTCAAGCAACCACATCTCTTTGAGCTATGCTTCCATTAGTTTTGGTGAGTTTATTCTAGAAACTACAGCCATGACATTGGCTTAATGTATCTTAGCAAGAGAAAAAGCCTCATCATCTTTTCATGGGTGTTTTATTTAATTTTCATCAATTACCAGTCAAATGTCTGCATTGGCAGCAATTCCAACAAGGAGCTTCTGTTAGCAATGACCACACAAACTCCATTTCCTCTTCAAACAGGGAATTTTCTGGTTCTTTCATGAAAGAACCAAAATCTGCCTCAATAGTTCTCAGAAATTACCTTACCCCTGCACACAATGCACGTTTTAGAAGACATGCAGTGATATGTGTTCAGTGTAATTCTGGGGAAATAGAATAAAAGAATTCAAGGCCTCTTGTTTTGGAAACAGGAGTTTTCAATGGAATTCCCCTTTTAATTGAAGGTTTGGTGCCTTTAATGGAATTCATAAATTAAAAGGAAGCTGCCATGCCAAGCTTAGCCCCAGCAACTGAGGATTGTACAGAGCAGTCATATGGGCCAAGCAGGAGAAACACCCATTACTGTAATTAGGAACAATGGGTTTTACAACCTACTGCCTTTTTTCACCAAAGCACCAGTTCATTTGTTCAACTTTAACAGTTTATTATACCTTTAATTGTAACGGTTATTCCCATACTGCTTCAACTTCAGAAAATTATCCTCTATGATGGGTGACTGAAATATTTAGTCACAGAGAAAACACTGGCTGAATCAGATTTGGGAATTTATTGCTGTGTAAATGAGGTTTTGAAAGCCCCAAGAGCTCCCTGCAGGATGACTTTATAGTCAAATTGCAATTTTGGAATATGCATGCGGGTGATAATTCTGAAGCCACAGAACATTAGGCCCAAAATACTGACATGGGATGGTGCTGGAAGAATCTGGTGAATTTACTGGAAGATAAACAGAAATAAACTGCATGCAGATTGGTGTAATTACTCAAGACACCAAGAGAACATATTTTTGAAAAGCACTGTTATGAAAATGTTTTTCTTAATACATGCAGATTTATAGAGGAACATTTGAACAGCCTTCTTCAGACACCAGTTTTTAATACAGTAAAGCTTCAAGGTTGCTTTTCCATATCTGAAAAGCAGATAGTAGTGCTCCCACATAAAGCATGAACTCACAATTATAGAAATGTTCTGCTTTTGCCATTGCTAAAGAGTCACAGGAGTTAATTTTTCAGGCTAATAAATCTCAGCACAAGAAATGCATGCAGCCAGCTACAGAATGGATCTGGAGTTGTGGGCTATCCCAAACACAGAGCACCCCAGACAGGCTCCTAGTGGTGCTTTACATGGAGAATATCTCTCTAACATCCATTTCCTCCACTGCAGGTAGCTTCTGACACTCCAAGAGCCATTTACCAAAGCTACAAAGGACTTTCCAGGCAGAGCAGCTGAGCCTCTTCCTATGTGAACATGTATCTTTTCCCTTCCATCACTATGATATTATTTACACTTGCCAGGAAAAAACACACAAACCTGCACTGTGAAACTTCCTTGACCGTATGGAATCTCTTTGCTGGTCAAGAAGGAATGGGCCCCAACTGCATAAAGCCTCTGCAGGGAAAGTTCATTTCATAGCCTGTCTGTAGGCCTCAAATGCCAGCTAAATTCACCTTTCAACCCCACCCAGACATGTCTGTGACCATTTCTGCATCATCCTCATCAAATCCCTCTCCATGAAGACAGAGGTGATTGACTTTTTCCAAATGAAATCCAGGCAGTGTTCCCTTTCACTTAGTGAGCTCCTACTCCTTCCAAACATCTCAAAAAAAAAAAAAAAAAAAAAAAAAAACAACAAAGTAGCAGAACAAAAAAAAAAATAAGAAGAAGCAAGGAAGGATATAGAAACAAAGGGATAAAAGTAATATGGATAAGGAAGAATTGAGAGGAAAAAAAAGGCACAAATACATGTCAGTTCCAAGAGCTCACTCCTGATACTCTGCTCAGTCTCTCTCTGCCATAAATGTTTTCTGGGGTTCATTTGTGCAAGCACACCCAAGGGGCAGCCCACACTGCCCTGTGAGAGCAGCAAGCACAGAGGACTCGGTGCCTTTCCAAAGCAACACAGCAACAACTGCTGGGTGACAGGAAGGGATTAATAGAGACTTGAACTGCCTGGAGTAAGTCAAGGACTACAAGGAGAAAACTACAGGAGCTCTAAATGCTGTTTTCAGCTCCCCAGTCAAGTGGATGGAGGAAGACTTCCCTCAGGGTGGGGCAGGGGATTAATTGTAGAAAAGGAATTTGTGGTTTGAGCATAAGGGGGGGAAAAACCCCTGCAGTAAAGGCACAGGGTCATAGAGGAGTATCCAACACTGGAAATACTCAAAACTCAGCTGGACAAAGCCCACAGCAAGCCACTCTACATTTGAAATTAGCTGTGCTCTGAGAAAGAGACTGAACTTCATTATCTTCAGAGGTCACTCAGATTTTGTGATCTTTGAAATGCTTTGGAGCCCTGATGGAGGGCTGCCCCCAGGGTTTCTATGTGCTGCAAGTGCAAGTGGAGTTGGAGGGAACAAACTCATTTTTTCAGGACAAACAAAATGGTTTTTCCCAAATCACCATCAGGTCTGTACATCTTCTCCTGCCTCTCTTTCCTCCTCCACTCTTGTGCCCAGTAAGGAAATGAGTTTGTCTCTCAATATCTGGCTGGTTTTTGTGCTCTGGGGGTGATGCAATTCCAAGGGATTACTCCAATTCTCTGTCTCACTCTAGCAGAAAGAAATGTTACTGCAATAAAGCCCTGCTCATGTGCCCATTAGCCAAGAGACACAAGGTCACTGAATGAAGTAAACCAGTGACTGAGGGACAAACACTCTGCATTCTGCTGCTGCTGTTTCCTTGCTTGCAAATGACTCAGCAAAGATGACCAATTGTTTTTATGTGAAATCAATGACAATCTCCTAACAGGCAGTAAAGATTTCACAGAAGAAAACGAAACACTAACACTAATAAAGGATAAGAGAGATCCTGAGAACACAACCGATCCAAATCTCAGTGAAAAGGACTTCTTAACTACCAAATGAGCTGAAAGCTAGACTCGATGTCTTCAATCAGCCAAGAGGGGCCCAGGTCTCACCCCTGTGCTGCTGCAGACTGGCTGCCACATCTTCAGCTGCTGCTGAAGGTGCTGGAGCAATTTCTGTGGAACCCCAGATCTTTCAATGCCCACCAATGTAGCAGCAATTCTGGCAATCCCCAGATTTTTCAGAAATACAAAGTTGACACTGAAATAAAATGTTTTGTATCTATTTCTTTATCAGTAAAATCCTGAATTATATTCTAAAGGACAAGATTAGGTAATCTTATTAATTCAGTGGCATCTTTCAAACTCCCTCACTTTCGCACTTCTAGTTAAGGCTTTTCTTGGTGGAAAAATTTATAAATGCTGTAAGTCCAACAAAAAACATAAAGGACTTTCCAGTCTATAAACGAAATGTGGTTGTGGTCAGTTTATCTCCTCCTAGGCATTTTACACAGGAAGAGGTACATGATATTAATGACAAAAGCTGAAAATTGAACCTTCAGGGAAGCAAGTTTTTAACACTACTTGTAATTAGCCTGAGCTGCTCACTGACTTAAAGAATCAGTGAGGTCAACAGCTTTGCCAGACCTGAAAGGAGGATTAGCCATTCATCCAGGCACTAAGAACCTCCATGGTTCTTCTGACATCATTATACTGACATTAACATTTATAAGCCACATTAATCCTTGTATTTCTGGTGTGACACAGCCTCTCCCTGCCAAGGGTTGAGAAGAAGTTTGCCAGCCCTGAGCACCAGAGATACTGAACTCATGGCCCAACTTTTTCTCATCATTCCAGCCCCAGAACAAGTCACTTTTCTGCCCTCACTGGTTTGTTTCTGCAGGAGTTGACCTTGATGGGCTGTAAGAGGGCTTGGGAGTGTAAGCAAGAGATACCAACAGCAGTCAGAGGGGAAAAGGCACGTGCAGATCACCCAAATTATGATGTGCAGTCAGACAGAGGAGGGTGACAGTAAATTATCACTGACAAAGTCTTTCTAACTTGTTTTCAAAAAAGGCAAGTTACAAAAGTGGTTGGAAACCTCCTTACCAAGGACACCAGAGGACCAGGCTGTTGCTCACACCAAGAGACAGAGTAAGAGGCTTTCCAGAATAAACCAACAACAGACACCCCACGGGTGAACTGAATTAACATAATCTTCAAAATCCTTGGAATACATTAAAGAAATCTAGGAGGTGGCAAAAAGGAAATTGAAAATCAAAATTGAGCATTTACCACTCAAATAGAACAATAATGTGATGTCTTTTGAATCAGGAGGAAAAGTAGAAAATACATTTTCCATAATTAGCAGTGAGTGCCACCACACTGGCATTCAAAAAAGATAACTTCCATCCTAAGCTGTACAAAAAAGAGAATAAACCAAATAAACCTCATTCTTCTAACATCCAAGAGCACTTACAAAATCCCCTACACCTGCATCTGCCTGACAGTGGGGAGATTTCAGCACAAAGGCTGATCACATTTACTAAAAGAAAAACAACTGCCAAAAATAAAAAGAGCCATGGCAAAACAAGTCTTGTTTCTTAAGTCAGAGCAGTGACATTAAATTTCCTCATTGAGGAGACACTGCTTCCCAAATAAAATCACCTGAAATGGCTGGGCCTGGAGAGAAAGGCTCACACATTGTTCAGCACGACATGCACACATGCCATCCTTGGATTTGACCCCACTTTTGAAAAATAGCAGTTTTGGGGGGTTCCTGCTGCTGAGACCACCACAAGAAGAGCCAGGAAGGCTTTGGTCCTTTCTGGGCTGGGGAGGAAATTAAATGAGAAACCCTGACATCACTTTGAGTTGATTCCCCAGGTACAGCTTAAAACATGAAAGAAAAAATGGCATCCAGCTTAGCAAGAAATAACCAGCATGAACAAACAAACTAAAAATGAACAGCAGCCACACCATCTCCAGATACACATTGGAAAGCAGAAGAATTCAAGGCAGGACTCAGTCTGTCAATCTACACATCTCATTACTGATGTAAAATGTCAGGTTTTGCCAACAAATAATGGCATCTGTGACTAAGGCAGCCAAAACACAAAATCACCATGAAAAATGTCCTTACAGCACGATTATATGGCGTTTGTGGCCTGGCCTGAGGTCCTGCTGCATCTGCCAGCCCTTCCCTTTGGACAGAGCAGCTCCCTCTGTGCAGATCCTGCCTGAGACGGGGGAGGGAGAGCAAACTCACTATTTGTGGCCATTTACAAAGAAGTTTACAAAGTACCCGATAAATACTTTTAGCACTGTGCTACAATTCACTTTCTGTTTGTCACAGCTGCTGCCTGAGGCTCTCCCACAGCTGCTGGCTGAATCCAAATGGCCAGGGACTCCGTAGGACAGAGGGAAAGGGCACTACCAGACAACAGGGCATGGCTGGGTTGGTCAAAAAAATGGAGGTAGGAAGAAAATCGATGACTCAAGTTATATTCCATTACTCCATTGGAACCCAAAAATATATAAAATATAAATAAATCCTTCTAAGAAATCAAATTATTGAATCATGGTCCCACAATCCCAGAGAGTTTGGGTTGGAAGGGCTGTTAAAGATCATCCCATCCCACCCCTGCCATGGCAGGAACACCTTCCACTGTCCCAGGCTGCTCCAGCCTGGCCTTGGGCACTGCCAGGGATGCAGGGGCAGCCCCAGCTGCTCTGGGCACCCTGTGCCAGGGCCTGCCCACCCTGCCAGGGAACAATTCCTAATTCCCAATATCCCATCCAGCCCTGCCCTCTGGCACTGGGAAGCCATTCCCTGTGTCCTGGCACTCCATCCCTTTACTGTAAACAGTCCCTCCCCATCTTTCTTGCAGGTTCCCTTAAGGTATGTGATTATTATTTATACCTGAACACTCAAAAAAGATGGAAATCTACTGGAAATAGGTGCAAAACTGAATTTTATCATTGATTCCCAGACCTACAACAATCTCTTACATGTAAGTTTGTTCACAAAAATATAAATAAAAAATATTGGTGTGTATGTTAAACCCACATCAAAACCTTTTCTGTCTAAAAAATTAAATATTAAAATAATCTACCCATTATTGGACAGATACTTCATGCAAATAACTGCGTGGATTAAATCTTGAATTGAAATAATGTCCTGAAGTTACAGAATGTTTAAAAAGAAGTTACACAGGAATTTTCAATGCAGTTCACATATCTTGTCTCCAAATGCAGGCAGTGTTGAAGACACAGGATATCATGCAGTTTTAAAATTGCCTACTTCCTAAAGATCTTTCTTCTCCAAATCAGATAATCAGAGGCTGGCTAATCTTCAGAAACAAGAAATACTTCTCATCTTACATCCCACTACTTAGTCTGAGTAAAAATTGATAACATTATGTATTGATTTCTATTCCTTTCATTGTTTTTTCTCAGAACAAAAGGATTTCATCGTTCAGTAGGTAGTATCAAAAAGCATATGGGAAGATCTGTACTATAATACAAGATACTCAAGAGGCTGAAGTAGCTGTAAGCAATAAAAGGGAGATTCAATCTGGAAAGTGACAAAGCAGGCAATTTATGGTGGTCTTCACCCTTTCTGATGTTAGATTACCTTAGTGTGGGGGTCTACATCTCTATCAGTGTTTTGGAGACACTGTATAGGCAGCGGTATAGGTGGTTTGGTTTGTTTTTAAAACCAAACAAAACAACAAAAAGTGTATCACCCTTGCAAGCTGATTCAAACTCTTGTCCGGGGTTTTTGTATGAATCAACAGGAACTGCAGAACCTGGCAGCATTACCACTTAAACTCACTTCAAAACTGTACCTTTAAATTCTATTTACAGAACCATAGAAAAGGCTGATCTGTAGTATGCAGCCCCTGCACCACTCCACATTGTACACAAGTCAGAATTTACCCTCAGTCACTGAGTCTGCACCAAAACAAAACCTTCCAGAAAGGCTGTTCCACACATTTCCTTCCTTACAGTTTCTAACTTATCTGCAAGATGGAGCAGGCCTTCTATCAGCTGTGTGATCACTTAGAGGGTAATTATGAAATAACCTAAAACTAAATCCTTTGAATTTCTTTGCATACAAGACAATTTCCCCTTTTGCTCAGCAAAGACTTATGAACTATTGCAAGAAAAATCATTATTATAGTAATTAGGAATTCTCTACGGATTAAAATCTCTGGAACACCCTGTAATCCTTTTGTGAGCTAAACAAGTTTTCATTGTGTTGCATTCATATTTTGACTCTTAGGCAGGAAAAGAAACCCTTAATCTCCTTGTGCCCCAGGGATCCATTCTTATATCCTGATACTTAGAATGGGCTCAATCTGTCTAAGCATTTTAAAATGTATTAGGGAATACAGTAATCTGATCCTATAACCAGACCTCAGTGTTATTTGCAGTCAGCACTGGCAGGATAAATCCACACAGATCCTCCACCAGAGAAGGTGCTCCTGCCTGTCCCCAGGTATTTATTATGTGCCATAGACTGTATGGCAATACTGCACACAGAGATTGTGTGTGGTCACATCACAACTTCCAGGAAAGAGGGGGAAGGAGAAAAATCAGCCTGGTTTTCCCAACAGACCTTACATTAGATGAAGAATAAAAGCAGGGGAACTTGGGCTTCTAGCAGGAAATGTGATTACAGCATCACACCTAATAATGATCCTTGTTAGTGGAAAACTCTCCAAAGAAGCAGCTTTCCTAGGATTTCTGAGTCAGGTCATTTCCCAGCATCCCTGTACAGGAATAAAAACATCTTCTGACCATTTAATTTTGTTCCACTGTCTTTTAAGCATTTAGAGAACATGCAAACAAAGTGACATTTAACAGCTTCCTATGAAGGAGGCAATTTTGTTCTCAGCTCCCTAGATCTGGCACCAGTAAGACTGACCTGAGAAGTCTGTGCAGCACTGGCCATGTGTCTGTTTTGAGCACTACAAAAAGGGTCAGTGAAACAGCTTCCAAAGGACCCCTCCCAAGCCCCAGTCTCAGTGTCTGGCACACGTGGTGGGGTTTTCTGGCTCTCAGCTGAAGCCATCCAAATGTGTCTGGGCACAGAATTCAAGGGCAACAGCAGATAAAAGAACAGGTTTGAGAGGCTTCCTGGGAAGTGGTACAAAAGGGAGAATAAAGCAAACTAAACATCATCAGCTGGGTACCTTTCTTTATGTGGTGTAAGCACAGAGCAATCCCCAAACCCTCAGGTACTCACGTGGAGAGGGAGGCTTGAGAACTGCAAAGGAAGCTCCTTGAATAAGGAGTGCTTAACTGAAGTGATAGGAAATGCCAGAGCACATTAAACAATGTTCAGGTGTATAAAGGAAAAGAAGAAACTTAATAAAAACAGATTCACGTGGTTATAAAGTACTAGGGAGGTGAAAGAGTAGAATGTTCAGTGTCTACAAACAAGCCACAGCAGAAAAGCACTTTACTCTTTCCACCTGAAGCAATCAACCCTACAAACACCCTCAATGAAACACCTGCAACCAAGATAAAGGATCTGGAACACCTCACCCCCAGCCAGCAGGGTTTCTCACACACCTTCGCCCTGCCCCAGGCTGATTCACCCCAGCAGAACTGTCTCCTTCAAGTGTAATAACAAGCCATGATCTCTCAGCCTCCTTCTTAGGCTTCCCAGGGACAACCCTCACTTATTGGTGAGTGACATGTAAATGTAGGAAAATGGTTTTATAAAATACAGAGGATGCACCATAACAAATGACTGAGGTGTCTATTACACAAAATTATAGAGTACTGCTTAATATTTAATCTAATAACTAATAGAAATAGTTAATGGTGGCTCAAGTCACATCTATAATTTTTGCTCTTATTCCAGTCAGACACTAAGTTTAAGTGTACTACATTAAAAAAATCCTAATAGGCATTTACATTTTGCCCTGTCACTAATCAATCCTATTTAACTTAAAAAGGCTTTGGAGAATGCTATCATTTGCCTGTGATGGAGTGGACAGCCATCTGAGCAGAATCCATTAACAGTTTGATGAAATGCAAAAGGCTGCAAGTGTTCCCCAGCCATCACTCTGGACTGTGCAGCAAGATGTAAAAGCAGCAGTAACACCCTGGCAGGAACAGGAGCTTAATGAAAATACAAACTCTGCATTAGGTATTACAATGAATAATCCAGAATTACAAAGTATTACAAACACAGAGTGTAAGAAACATGTTCAATGTCCACTTCAACCCCCTGCTTTGGCGATGTGTGACTCTCAGTATGAAGTAGAACTAATAACTAATACAGTAGTGTTATCACACCAGGATTCTGTGAAAATTTTCATTGTACATGGAAAAGGCCACAAAACATAATAAATAAAAAGCAATTAAAGTTACTTGATTAACTTATTTTCCATTTACAGCTGCAATTTGTCTCAGAACCAATGACAAAGTCTCTTACATCTTAGGGATGTAAGACACGTGCTCTTGGAAGTTTTATTCCTGGACAAAGCTGTTTGTTTGGCTGTTGCCTCCATCTGTGGAGGTGGAGGCAACACCTTGATGGTGAAAATGGTGAAATTGACCATTCTTGATGGTGAATTTCTCGACAAGAGTTTTCTAGCTCCCTGGTAATTGTGCTAAAATAAAACCCTTTGCTTCCTCTCCTTCAGCTCTTGCCTCTGTTCCTTGTCTACTCTCCCTTTTCCCTCTGACACCTCAAGTTTTGTGTCTCACACTGAGCATCAGGCAGGACACAGTGACCACCATGTTCTAGGATCAGGGATAAGGCAGAGGGCACCCAAGTGTCAGTCAGAAAACACCAATTCAGCCCTGGATCTTGGCCAGCAGGGAAGGCCAGGCTGGACCACAGCACCAGCAGAGGAACCAAGAGAAACACAACAGAACTTCCCAGCAGTGAAATAATGCACCAGTTTCTGGTTTATTCAGTGCTTGGACTGGGGTGAAAAAACAGATGTTTCTGGGTCCTTCTTCACCTTTCAATTTTAATGCTGTCATGGCCATCAGGGTACACAGCCATCATGTAAGAGCTGTGTGCAGGAGAACAGACACATGTTCCCAGACCAACAGTCAAATGTCTCGCATGTCTGTCAAAAACATAAGTCCACAAATCATATATTTACAGTTATTCTCTTCTCCCTGTGTTTCCTCTATGTACAGGAATTCTCATGAGCATGTTATGCAGCATCAAGGGGTTTTGCACCTGGTCATCACCACTCTCCTGTGTGGCACCAACAACAAACTTCCCTGAACTTCTGCAAGGGGTTTAAGGCCACCAGATCAGTCAGATTTGGCAGGACTCTGCTTCCCTCCTAAAACACACTCTGGGTGCCAGGACGGCCAAACCACAGCTAGAGGAACTTCCCTCAAAAATCAGGTTCTTTACACGGAGTTCTTTGTGATGATTGAGGGGGTTCCCTGTTCCTTTAACCCCAAATTCAGAGGGCCAGTACAGTGGCTGCACCCCAGCTGGGCAACTCCATCCACATAGGAACCAGCAGAGCACTGGTCTGACCAGCATGGAACGAGTTTATCTAAGGATTTCCCAATCTCTCAAGACAGACAGACAGACAGACATTGATTTAAAAAACACAACACAAGGGTTTGAGCCTTATCCACCTGAAAAGCGCAAAATGATTTTCAGTCATGTCTTCCAAAACCAACAATACATCCACTTAATTTCCCACCTTTCCTGAAGAGGTACAAGAGGTCCACACAAACATGCAGACCCAAATAAAAGAACTCCTCTTTGCTCACCTCAGCATTCAAACTGCCCTATCAAAAGGAGGTTGGAACTTGCTACACTGGCCAATGATCAGAAAGTTTCAAATTTTTGGTGAGAACACTGTGCAGTGTTATCCACAGCCACTTTTCCCAAACCACTCGCTATCATCATCAAGTTTTCATGAAAATAACAATAAATTGTTTTCCCCTGAGATGCAGCTTTGAATTGCTTTGTACAGTCTCAATCATGTCCTCTGGGAATGATTGTCTTTAGTGGTTAGAATAACATAGCAGGGGTGTTGTTCAATATGGGTGCCAAAATGTAGGCAATCAAGTAATCAGCTTTATTTTTCAAGAGGCTATGTACCAACAGCTCATTTTCAAGTTACTGCTGAAAAATGTGGCAATTTCAAGTCATAGCAATGAAAAAAACAAGTCAGTTTACTCCCATGGAAACAGACCAGGTCTTTATTTAACTACCTGCTTTTTTAACATTGCTGTCTGTGGCTGAATATTGTTATCCCCTAGCAAAAAAACAATACTTAAAGCATTACTTAATTTATTTTCCAGAAGTTTTTCTTTTTTAACAGGCATTTTAAAGAGGATGCAGTCATTTTAAAGCGTGTCAACAATACAATCAGTAGTACTCAACAGTGGGCTTTTTAATTTTAATTTACTTTAAATGGCTAAACTGCCCTTTTAAGTAAATTAAAATGAAAAAGCCCATTGTTAAGTACTACTCAACAGCCTAATACAAAGCAGGGACCACAGCTGCCTCTTGAGCATTTAAAAGCCACAAGATTACAGCAGTGCATGTAACCTGCAGTCACCACGGCTGGCACACAGGACCTTGGTAAGAGACCATGCAGGGAGTATTTGAACCAGGCTGATAAATTATCTGTACAACCCCACTTCTATTCAATCTCATCTTCTGCTTTTCCAAACAGATTATCAACAGTTTGATACTGTCCAAATCTCCTGAGGGGTTCTGTTGAATGAATAAGGGTTGCAGTACTGTCCAAGAAATATAACTAATATCCAATAACCCAAAGTGTCCAAGACAGAGGATATAAAATATGTATGGCACTTGAGTGCCTTTCCAGCTCCTCCTGCCAGTGCGCCAGTCATTCTCTGACACTGCAGGGCTCCAAGATCTTACAAGAGTAAGATATGCATGCCTACATATCCTACTCATAAGACAGAAAGTAGCCACTTAGTCTCAGAATCCTGCCAGGACAGGTTATGACACAGAATTTTCTAAAACACTATAATCTGGCAATAAAACACCCCCCATTAATTTCCTTCCAGAGACAGAATTCCGTGTGCTAAGATACAAGCAGAGGAATAAACCTTCAGAGTTAAGATAAAATCTTTAAAAGTCTTTAGGTATCTCTGGCAGATTCCTCAGCCTCATTAATCTATAAGCAATATAAATTTGAAAATAAGATTCCTCTGATAATTTTTGCAATTGTGTGTGCTGCAGATTATGTGAATCATTCACAAGGCACAGTGAGAGACAGAGTCCAAAAGCACAACATTTGCTGGTGGCCCAGGTGACTCTGCTTCACCTGCCAGCTCTACACCAGACCCAGCAGGGCTTACCCTGATCCTTCCACTGCCCCTCACCTCAGGGAGATAAAGCTCCCAAAGGCTGTGTGTTTTCCCAGATTCTTCCCAAGAACAAAGTGGGAAGGCAGATTGCAGATGTGGGGGGAGATGGAAACATTGATCAGGCTTCAGCTTCCTACCCAGCACCGATCTTTGGTGAGGAAGGAGGACAGGGAGGCCACTGGGAATTATCTTCCTTCTTTAATGCCTCCTCTGAAAGGTTCTGCCTGAGCTGCTTCTAAAGAACTACTGAGAGGATGAGGGAGAAAAGAAAAAGGCATTGACAGAAAAGGCACCAGTGCAAGGTCGCCTGTGTGATTTTATACTGGGAGCTGGGTTATAGGGAAATAAGGCTCACCTAGAGAAAGTAACATTAGGCCTGTGCCAGAGGAATCCCTAAGACAAGCCTGTCCCTAAACCTGTTAGGACATGCCATGAAATACTGCCATTCTGAAAACGAGGGAATTCTCAAGGAGCCCAGCAGAAACACACTTTTTGCAGTGGCTAGCCTGGCTGTTATTCACTCTAGCAGCAAAGCCAGCTAAATTAACATTGCAATCCATGTATTTCTCAGAAGAAGCACTTGGCCCAGAGTATTTTGCTATTTGAATTATAGATATATATATGCTTCACTAAGTTTTTAATGAACATATTCGGGCCAACTCAAGAAAAGCTGAATATTTTTGCCCAGTAACTGCAATTAAAATTCAGTCCACGTGGCTGATGGACGTGCTATCCATTTCTGCTCCTTGATGACTGACAGAGCACCTGAAAAAAACCTATCAGTCAAGCAGACAAATAGGTTTGGAAAATGGTAGTACCTCCTTTGGTTCCAGGCCAGCCACTGGTGAGCAGAATTTATGATTTGGAGGTTTTTCTTCAGTTCCAATGCTGACATAACCCAAGCAGGCATTTGTTGGCTGTTGCCATAGTGACAGCAGGCAGGGACTGTTCCAACACTCCGTGCTTGGCACCACGACACCTCTTTAGCTTGCTAACAAATGTCTGATTAAACATTCATGTTCCCCCAGACATCCAATCCATATGGATGACTGACTCCATGAACACTTGACCCAAATCCTGCTTTTTTATGTGGGTGAGGTAAGAGTGAGGTGGTGGGGAAAGGACCTGTCACAACTCAGCTTTGCTGCTAGCAGGCACAGCTCTTATTGGGAAATGAAATGAACAGCAGGCATGGGATCAAGCTCCTCTATCTGCACATACTACTCCAGTGACATGTGTCTTAGAGTCTTCATGATATTCAGAGCCAGCCCCAAAATGGTGCTGAAATCACCATGGATCACAGGGAAAATATCTTTTGGGAAGAGTCATAACTTTGTCCTTGACTTTCAGTGGGGTCTCTGTCCCTCACTGATCTTCTGCTCCACAAAAGAGATGAAGATCTTTCTGTGCTGGAGCTGCCAGAGCAGGTGCTGCTTCTCCACTTTGAACAGCTCAGATAAAGATATCCTCATCCTCTTCCTCTCACACAAACCCTCCCTCTGCCCCTCCATGGATTACACATCCACTCCTGCCCCATCCCTGTGTTCTGCTGCAGCATTCTGTGGGAGAGGGACAAAATGCCACCTTCTCCCTGTTGGGCCAGGGAAATGGAATGCCAAGTACATCATGTTCGCCATCCCTGCCTCCCAGGCTGGAATGAGGATTCCATGCAGGAACTTCCAGGAACACTCATTTGTGTGCTGGAAACTTCAGTGGGACACAGAGAGAATGTGTGGCACTGTAGGAGTGGATCAGGGGCAGCAGCACAATGGGAGAACAACACACCTTCTGGAGATACTAAAATTGTGCCTCATGACTTCAGAGGTTGGTGGTGTTATTGGGTTTTTTGTTCCCTTCTTTTACTTGTAGGATTTCATCTTAGTGATGTATTACCCTGCGCTGGGAGGCCTCTGCAGAGACACTCCAAGACCTGGACTGAAACCTTCATTAAGCCACTGAACACGCTCTCCTGTCATCCAAAAAATGTTCCTTTGGCCCTTTCCACAGTAACAGAAACCATGCTTGTTACCACCTTATTTCCTACCCAAGCACAAAAGGAGTTAAAGCCACATACAAGAACAGAAGAATTTGTTTATGGAAAACTTATCCTGTGCTCATGCACATTATCCAGGAATAACTCACTGAAGTGAAGATCTATAGATTTCATCTCATTTTCATCTCATCTTGCTTTCAAGACCCTTTCTGTCCTTTCCTGCTAGAAATCATTCTAGCAAGTCTTGGTTGT
This sequence comes from Camarhynchus parvulus, assembly GCF_901933205.1. Classification (NCBI taxonomy): domain Eukaryota; kingdom Metazoa; phylum Chordata; class Aves; order Passeriformes; family Thraupidae; genus Camarhynchus; species Camarhynchus parvulus. The sequence goes on from NC_044576.1 coordinate 5,189,812, forward strand.
GATGATATCCAGGGCTGCTGAATCCCAAACCTTTACTCAGCAGCACTCTGGGGGTGTTAGGGCCATCAGAACTCTGCTGAGGAATTCCTGTGGAACACCAGCTGATGGGACTTTCCTGTCTGGTGCTGGGCTCTCACAGCCTCAGCAGCAGGAGGAACATCTACAAACATGTGAATATTCACATGATAATCAGTATCACAAATTAGAAACTGGATTTTTCTGTGGTGGTTCTAAAACCAGCATTTATTGAAGGCAATTTCTGTGGCTCTCAGTCACCTCTCACAGCCCCTCTGGAGCTTCTGGGCAATCTCGCTCTCAGTTGTCCATTTTGGGCTTTGCCAGAGTAGACCCAGAATTCAAAGAGAGTCATCCCACTTCCTCCAGGCCAGTTCCAAGGAATTAATGGACACATCAGCCATGAAATTATTCAAAACAGCAAAGCATAATGAAAAACTGTGTCTCTGTGGCAGCCCTGCACTGGCTTCTACAGAGGAACACTTTACCCAGAGGACTGTAGGGTAGACCTGTAAAATTCATGGCTTTTTCCCTTCAAACAGAATTATATTTTTCTGGATGAATGTAGGATTTGAAATGTTTAATCATGCAAATGTCTGGTGTTATCTGTTCAAAGCCTAAACTTTCCCTCTTCCCTCCAGACTGTTTTTGTAAATACACCAACAGAAGGGCTTTGTCTCTTTGTATGTGAAACCACATAACTCTGCCAGAGGTTGTAATTAAATTCATTTAGTACCAATTTGTTGAAGAACACGGAATACTTTACAATCCCTCATCAAGTAAAGTTTCTTAATTTAAAATAAAAATATGATGCCAAGCCAGGAATGGAGCACCTCAGAGACAAGACGCAAACCATGGTCATGTTCAGCCACCAAGAGCTGCAGAAGTCAGAGAATTAAATAAAAATAGCAGCTTTTTGCCATTTGGGGACAGCACAACATGTAGGCATCTTAAAAGCTGAAATTCAACCACTTCAGTAACTCTAACAGAGCACTAAGTCAGATAAAATTCAGCTTACATATCAGTTCTAGACATATTTTAAAAATCTGTATTTTTCTGTTCAGTGTGTTTCTGTCTCAACATGACTTTAAAGATAAGAAAGCACTGGAAAGTGTGATTGACTCTAAACCTACTCCTTCAGTGTACAGACATGTCCTGCCCATAATTATCTCTGCCAGTTACATATTCACTTTTCCCCAAGTGTCATTTCTGACTGGTTCTTCAGAAAGTTTCCATACCTGGGCTGGCAGGTGACTCTTTCTTCCCCTTTTCTCCCTGAAGGTCAGAGACTCCATTTGAAGAACCTGTAATGAAAAGACATTTGAAGAATCCACATTTCTCAGTGCTCCACCATGCTGCTCTCCAGCCTCTTGCTGACAGCTGGTATTAAAATCCTGAGCTGCCTCTCATGTCAGGCAATTGAGAGGCAAGGCAGGCTCAACAACCAGAGCAAGGAGACAGAAGCAGTTCTGAAAGCATTAGAAATCCCAGAAAACTCTCAAGAGATTCTGACTATCAATAAAACAAAACAAAACAACAACAAACCAAAGTTTTCAGACAGGTCTCAGGCTGGCTAACACAAATACCTGAAAAATGCTAACAATCTGCTACCCCATCATCTATCAGCAAACTTGGGGGACAGAGCCAGGGGGAAATGAGGGTGAATTTCATGAGATAATAAAATGTTCTTAATAATTTGGTAAATGAAATATGACTGAAGTTCTGATGAATACCTATGTCTGCTTCTGGCCTCTTTCTTCTGGTATTGAGCCAACAATCCCAGTATGAAGGCTTCTGCTTGTTTTTCTCCTGAGCCATGCTGAGAATGATCCCAGCAGTGAAATAGGTGTTCCATTCCTTCTGCTCAAGACCTGTAACATCTGACCTGCTCCCAGAACTAACAGAAAAATTTCTACCTGGATATGTATCGAAACCTCAGTTCTTACAAACAAGCTGGGTTTTCTCCAAGGGTTAATGCTGATGGAGCATAGAACAAAACAAAATAAAGGCTCAACTCAGGCCAGACCAACAGGCAACCAACTGTCCCAAGAACACAAGAGATGACCAACAGCAGCTCTGAGAGGTTCCAGCGCTTGACAGACTGGGAGAGCTGGGCGTGTTCACCTGGAGAAGGCTCAGGGAGAGCTCAGAGCCCTTCCAGAGCCTAAAGGGGCTCCAGGAGAGCTGGAGAGGGACTGGGGACGAGGGATGGAGGGACAGGACACAGGGAATGGCTCCCACTGCCAGAGGGCAGGGCTGGATGGGATATTGGGAATTAGGAATTGTTCCCTGGCAGGGTGGGCAGGCCCTGGCACAGGGTGCCCAGAGCAGCTGGGGCTGCCCCTGCATCCCTGGCAGTGCCCAAGGCCAGGCTGGAGCAGCCTGGGACAGTGGAAGGTGTCCCTGCCATGGCAGGGAGTGGGACAAGGTGGGCTTTAAGGTCCCTTCCCAGCCCATTCCATGACTGATTTCCTTCTCCCAGTGCAGTTACTGAGAAACTCCACAGCCCTTCCAGCAGGGCTGCAGTGGAATCATCACAGGCTGCATTGCAGAGAGCTGGCAGGGGAATTAAAACCACATCAGCACAGGAACGGCACGAGTGCACAATTTAACAGCAAATTTAAGCCAATGTAATGGCCAGTGCTAATAAGGAGCCAATGATAAGGGGGTGTTCCCACCACTGCCTCCTTCCCTGCAGCTCAAAACATTTACAAGACCAAACATTTACAAGACCAAATCTGTGACAAAAGACTAAACTGCTCTTCTGGGGTCACCTGAATTTTCATGAAAATAGGCCCCATTTCCCACTTCTGCCACAATTTTCTTTAAAGTTTTCTGCAAGTAAAAGTTGGTTCAGGTGGTGATGTGACATTGAATTGGGGTAAAACCTGTCAGGGCCTGGGAATGATGAGGTTTTGCTGTCAGCTAAATTCCAGCAAATTGACATTTTTACCCATGGCAAAATGTAGCTGCATTTGCAGAAAGAGCAACTTTTTGACCTGGTGGGTAAACACACCCTCCTGCCAAAGGAGCTGCTCCATCTTCCTAGAAATTGCTTGCGTGAACCAAAACAACAACAACAAAAAGGAACTGTGCCAGTCATTACCTCAGTCAGCTTTCCTCAGTCAGGGAAGTGCCACCGCAAGGAAAAAATCCTGGGAAACATTTCTGGGAGGAATTCTGGGCTGCCTGTTCAGAGACAGCTGCAGTGGTTCCTGTACCCAAAGGAAGCAACACTGTGGTCCTGTGAGATTCAGTCTTTCCCAACTGGAGGTTCCTTTCACAGTGCTTTTATCTGCCCTGTTGTTTCACAGGAAACAGCTGCTTCCTACCAGTTCAGACCACTTCCAAAAGGGAGACCCCAACAACCCTACACATGACCAGCCACTTCATGCCATCTTCATGCACAGCAAGGAGGAAACAAGGCTGACACACAAAAGCTGGTTGCTCACTTCCACTGGATGTATGGCAACTCTCTCACAAATGTTTCAGGAAACATCAGGATCTGCTCCATCTCAAGACTGCAAGAAATGGCATCATGTGAGCTCCTCTTTAGCACACCCTGCTCCCAGTGAGCACACCCAGAGATATCCCTGGGATCTGCAGGGAAAACAGGAACCCCTCATCCTTGCAATCACAGACAGCTTTGACTGCAGGTACCTCAGGGAGCACCTGCTAGGTCTGCTTCCTGAAAGTCATTCCTCTGGAGCTCAAAAAGATGTAAATAATCTGGTGATCCCCCTTTCACTGGGCTGCCAGGCCAGGAAGCAGCTCAAAGGTCTGGTCTCTTCTCACCTTCTTCTCCTGGACGCTGCAGAAACCCAGAGGGCAAAATGTCAATTTTTCATTCCTGAACAATTTTACAATTCCTATCCACATATGTAATGACTCTTTCAGCACAGCTTTTGTGAAGAGTTAACCTGGAGAGATGGAGAATTTCATCAAGCAGAACCTCTGGACAGTTTTAGGAATGGAATGCAAACAGCTTCAGGAATGGGTTGGTGTGCGCAGGTGTTTGTGTATGTGTGTGCGTGCACATCCTGAGCAAGATCAGGAAAGATGTTAACAGCTTCTCCCAAACCCCCTCTGAGGCTCCCATAGCTCAGACCTTATTTCTGACATAAAAGTTCAGGCCTTCCAACCACATGGCTGACACCGCCTGAAATGCTGTAGCTGTTTGTTTGGATAAATTTTAAATTTCTATCTCCTCTATCAGTCTCCTCTATCAGTCATCACAGGAGGTGTCTGCGAATGAATTAAGCAATAGAACAAGCTCCTATTGATAACATTTTTCTGTGTTTGCAACGAAAATGAAGTGTTTAAGGTGCCTCCTGAGTCAGTGGGGTTACAGAGATGAGTATTTCATCATTCCCTTCCCAAACTTCAGCATCACAGCCTTTCTTCCCACTCTGCATCCTAAACTTGGGCTCCAGCTTTATGGTCTGTGTCTTCTCATGACACAGCTCAAAGCACAATCCACCTCCACTGCCAAAAAGGACTTTTGGAAAACAGCTATAATATATCTATCTATATTATCTATCCACAAATTCATCATTAATTTATCTATTAATTCATCATTACTATTACTAATGCATATAAATTGCCTTTTAAACCCTCAAAGTAGCTCAGTAAAAATAAATTAAACATTAGCATATTTCTTACAATTAGATTCTCATCACATTGCTAATCATAGTCATTGCAGTGAATAGGGTTATTTGAATAATCTTAGTTGCATTTTTGTATTGAAAGAGACAGGACAAAAGAGATTTTCTGTTAGAGCTGGGGAAGCCATACAAAATGTATAATTAAGTATTTCACAACTGCTCAGTATAAACAAAAGTAAAAATAAAATGATGGGTTCTTACTTGGAAGTGTTGTCAAAATATGATGGTATTTTAATTAAAGACCAAAATCTATCTGTGTGAAGAGACAGTTGAAGGAAACAGTGTCCTAAGGTATTAGGACTAAAAGAAATAGAAGTAAATATAAAAGTTTGCACTAAATCTTCAACTATACCATCATATAAGGTTTTAAAACAATTCAGCAATTTCATAAATATGCAGCTGCAAGAACTAATCCAATGTTCTCAAATAATTTTTTCTCTCAGAAAGACATTCTATTTGGTCATTCCATATCACTTCAGGAGAAACCCATCTTCTGACTTGACAAAAACCAAGTTCCTTGCTATGCCTCAGCCTCAGTGAGCAGGAGACACAGGATGGATGTGTTCTGTGCAGGACATGGAGTGGACACATCCCTCCCTGTGCTCAGGCACCAGCAGGCAGCACCTGCACACTCAACCACAGCAGCACTGAGTTTGTGCCGTTCAAATCATTCCTGTGCTGAATTTGTGCCATCCAAATCATTCCAGTGCCTGCTTGAGTGGGAAAGAGCAAAATCCAATGGCACAAATAAAGACAAGCATAACTTATATGTGCATAAACTAATACTTCAAAGTTTGATCTAGTGGGGGAAAATCCACTCTGTGAATCGCTGCAGAAGGAAAAATGTTAATAGTGAACTTGGGCTGACTTAAATTACCTCAGGGCCCTTTGTAACAGCTTAGTTATAGTCTGATATGTTTTAGAACAAAAATGTCCCTTCCTACCTGTGTGATTCACCAGCAGCATCAATCAGCAGATGCCAGAAAAAAGAACTTGAGGTGTGAGGTGCCAGGTCCTGCCTGGCAAGGGCTGTTTGGTGTTGGCACTGCTCTGGCAGCAAGGCTGCTCACTCAGCTTTGAGAAACTCCCTCGCTGGTGTAGCTGGTTCTGACCACTTTTACTGCTCTTCAAAATGCCAAATCCAATAAAAAATGAATTATTCTCCATTTACATGGGCAAAAAGGGGTAAGAGAAAGCTAATATCAGCAGTCAAGTTAATCATTGGCCTAACTTTATTGAGGGACACACCAGGGTTTTCCAGCCTTGCACCAGAATTCCCTCTGTTCCAAGCCATGCCATGTCACCTAAGCTGCCTTAATGAGGAAAGACATTTCAAACAGGGCCCTACTTCTGTCCTTAGTTTTGCCAAAGGCTTCAATTTTGGAATGTAAAACACATTCCTAAACCTAGGATGGGCTGTGAACACTCTGGGGTACAAGAAGAGAGTTCAAAATCACAGGTGAGGGAAGCACTCTGAAATCAAAGTAACTGAACTCAATGTGAAACAAAACAAAACAAGCACACCTCCAATTTTCTCATGAGAACAACCCATTTGGGGGATGCCCAAATAAATTAGGGACTAGATGGTGAATCTCAAAACATGATACAATACTTACACCACTAAGCAAATGAATGCAGCATGATGCTGGTAAAGACAAGGCTCAGGCTATGATGCACTCACTGAAAAACTGGATTCTCTTTCCCCTGCTCTATTAGGATTTCAAAAAGCCATTTTGAAGCACTACACTGCCATAAAATTGTAAACTAACTGGTCCAAAGGAGCCATCTAGAATAACAAAATTATTAGGAAGCATGATGCATGACAAAAAAAAAAAAGGCATAATAAAAGAAAATTTATATGACTACCACCTTCTTCAAATGCTTAGAAGATTACAAGGATGCTGGCAATCACCAGTACTCTGTGATGAGTCTTAAACACGTGCAAAGAAAACCTTGTTAAACCCAAATGGTGAATCTCTCAATCCAGAAAGGTGGTAAGACTTCCTTTGCTGCAGGATTCTAAAAACAAATTTGACAAACACCCTTATTAAGAAGAAATTCTTGGCTGTGAAAGTGGGCAGGTCCTGGCACAGAGTGCCCAGAGAAGCTTTGGCTGCCTCTGGATTTCTGGAAGTGTCCAAGGCCAGGTTGGACATTGGGGCTTGGAACACCCTGGTCTAGGATTCCAGGATAAACAGAAAAAAACCTAGAGCATAGTTTCTTAGCCACCAGTTCACAGGGTCCTGGCATTGACACAAAGTTTTAAGGAGTAATCCAGAGAGTTGAGTCTTCAAGACATAAATTGACTACAATGGAACACCCTCTGTAATAAGAAAGTGGTAGCAGCAGGACACCTGGAAACACATGGGGTAGTTCATTTCCTTGGGTTGTACTTCCTTTTATTAACAAAAAATTAAAAAAAAAAGAAGAGCAGATATAAATTAAGAAGCTCAGAGATTTTTGGGCCAGTGAACACTCCTGGTTCTTAAGACACCCAGGAGAATTTTCCTTTTTACAGCTATTAAACAACCGTGTATCAGAATTGTGTTAAGCAAGCAGGGACCTTCATATGGTTTGAACATAAGAGGGGATTAAAGTCCCTGCTTCTGCTCTGAATAACACAAGGCTTAACTATTTAGAACATGTTTCTTCTCAAGCCATTTCTGCTCTCCACTTTTATCCCTCCCCTTCAGTATTTTTAGAAAACCTAAGTCTCAGAAAGAAAAATCTTCTTCGCCTTCTGTGCCAGTGTAGACGCAGGAGCTTTAATATCATACTTTCTGGAGGGAAATGGTTGAGAGAGACAGATGGCCCATTCTGCCAGAATTGCAAACAAAAGCTCAACTCTTCTACCTGCAGAATTTTCAGCATCTGAAAGTTAAACCATTTAAGCTACAAGATTTTGAAAAGTGAATGTGAACTAGGAAATTTTTATAGTGTTAAACTTCACTTAAAGTGAACACATCATTTATGATCATATAAACCAAGCATAAGATGGGAGAATGAGGATCAAGCTGAGCTGATCAATCTTGTCTGACTCCAAAATGGGCAAACATACACAGATAGATCAAGGGGCTAGGACGACAGCCTGGTGATTTGACCTCTCATTGGGTAATCATAAAATAACAGATTGGTTTGGGTTGGAAGGGACATCAAATCCATCCAGTTCCTCTGCTCTGCCATGGGCAGGGACACCTTCCACTGTCCCAGGCTGCTCCAAGCCCCAAAGTCCAGCCTGGCCTTGGAGACCTCCAGGGATCCAGGGGCAGCACCAGCTGCTCTGGGCACCCTGTGCCAGGGCCTGCCCACCCTGCCAGGGAAGGATTTCTCCCCCAGAATCCCATCTGGCACTGGGAAGCCAATGCTCCTTGTCCTGGCACACCAGACCCTTCCAAACAATCTCTCTCCATCTTTCATGTCGGCTCCTTCAGGCCCTGCAAGGCCCCAGTTTGGTCACCCCAAAGCTTCTCCTGTCCAGGTGAGCAGCCCCAGCTGTGCCAGCCTTTCCTCCCAGCAGAGCTGCTCCATCCCTCTGCCCATGCTGGTGCCTCACCTGGGCTCTCTGCAGCAGCTCCAGGTCCCTCCTGTGCTGGGCCCAGGGCTGGGGCAGCTCTGCAGGTGGGGTCTCACCTGAGCCCAGGGGCACAGGGGCAGAATCCCCCCCTGCCCTGCTGCCCACGCTGGGGCTCAGCCCAGGGCACGGGGGTTTCTCTGTGTTTTCAATCTATACCCACAAAATATTTCTTTTCAACTCTTTAACACTCTTGACACAGCAGCATTAGAGCTCAGTTCCTTACCCCACTGCACCTCCTCTGTATTGGACCTTCTCTCCTCAATGCCCAAGAAAAGTGCCAGAATTTCTTGCTTCAAGTGCTTCCTCCAAATCTGTGGGGAGGGGTTGGAGTTTGTTTTTTTGTTTTTTGGGTTTTTTTTTTCTTTTTTGGAATCCCTAGAGATTCAGAAGGGGCAGAATAAGAAAAAAAGCCTTGGGTAACACCACATAAGCAGGAAATCACCTCCATCCTTGTGATAAATGGGAAAGGATCAGTCCACACTGCTGGCATCAGAGAACACCTAACTAGCCATGCAGGACTTACACCTCCCTCTACCTCCCTCCTCACTGCTCAGAGGCATAGCCAGCTTTTCTGGTGTCACCAACTCAAATGGGTGTTTCACTGCTTCAAAGGGAGTGTAAATGCAACATAAAATCAGAACAGTCAGTGCTTAACTCAGTGCTTACTTTGTGCCAGTGTAAGTGGCCAACTTGACAGGAATAAAGCAAAAGAAAATGCAGTCCTCTTATAGCCTCCCAAGCTCTCCTATTATCCAAAAGGGAAAGAGGGAAATCTAGCAGAGGTTTTACAATGACACAGGGTTTGGCAGCCTGTAATTTGCAGTGACTTCCACCTCTCCCAGTAACACAGCCTCTTTTTTGAGAGAGGCCACTTCACAATTCCCTTTGTTCCCTAGCAGGGAAGGCAGACTTAGTGGCAATGGCACTGCAACATCTGCTCCCCAACACGAGCAGATTCTCCAGAGAAGAGCCATTCCCAGGAGTTCCTGGCCTTGCCTCTGCCACTGCTCTGTCTGGAAGGTGACAACTATCAAAGAACTTTCTTCATTGCAATTTAGATCCCTTAACTACCAACAACAAATGTAAGAGGGTTCCTTGTTTGGTTTTATGCGTGATACAGCTCCACCTACAGTGAAATGCAGCTGAGGCTCAACTAAAAATCACCAAGGATGTGAGCAGAAGGCTGCTCTCACAAAACAGAACATATCTATCAATTGTCGCTATACTGTCACATAAAATTCCAGTAAGCATCTGGATTTGTTTAACTTTTGACTATTTATTAAATACATTAAAGTACAACACAGAAAAAGCTTCTGTTTTATGAGAGGAATTTGCATTTTACTAACAAACCAGCTTTTCAGACCTGTAGTGAAACAAAAAACAAAAACCAAATCCACAATTCCAGCAACAATACATAAGGGCTGAAATTCCTTCATCATAACTATTCTGGAAGAAGTGTCTTTTGATATAGCTTAGCAGAGCTAAAACTTCATTTTCAAGATTTTAAATCATACAGGGGATACACTGGCAAGGAAGGAAAAAAGTCACAGCAGGAAAATTATAGATTTTCTAGTGTAGCAGAATTACAAACAGATTTTCTTTCTCCAAAATCTCATCATTTTCCTTTTCATTTTAATGAGAAATATGGATTTAGATAAATGGGGAGATCAACAGTTAAAACAAAATCAGAAGTTTGATAAAATATCCTATTATCTTAATAATTTTCTTTTAAGTCCCTAATTTTGAATAGCTGGAAAATAGCTTTCAACAGTGAGTGACAATATTCTAATAACATACAATAATAAACAATAAGGTAGAAACTGATTCCCATCTTCCTAAAAAGACTAGAAAAGGTTAAATCCAGTAAAAAAATTTAAATAATAATTCTATAGCAAAATGATCTGTGAAAATAACTACTGAGCACACACAGCAATAAGGGCACAGAATTGTATTATAGCTTGACACCTTAACAAACCAACCCAGATTGACTAAGAGCACTAAAGCTGAACTGGTTTGTCATTTATAGCTCTGGTATAGAGAGGCAAACTGAAATACAGGAATTTTCTTTCCACTCACATCCACCTTTGTCAAAGGGCTGGAGAATTTGATTATTCCCCAGGAAAGCAGCTCTTGGAGATCAACTGCTGCATGGCACCATCCCCCTGCTCACATCTCATGCTGAACTGTTGCATTAAGGTAGAAAAATCATAGAGAAAGATTTCATAAAATTTTCCTAAAATCAGTGGCTGGCCTTGGCAGGCTGGCACTTTCCAAGTTCCCATGTGAGAGCAATCCTGGTGTGAGCAGTTCATGAACATAACAATCTATTCCTGGTAAAAAAATCAACCAGCACCTGTCTAACACCGTTAGACAGAAAAATGAAAACTATTTCTCACAAACAACTTTTCCCGCATGTACACACTGAGAGTTTGAGTAACCAATTAATACAGAGTGATAACTTGTTAATAACCAATAAAATAATTGGCAAGGAAGCTCCTGACCAATTGGAGTCACACGTGAGGTCTGTAAAACTGTATAAAATGGAGTTATGTGACTAAAGAATGGGCTTTTTCCACCTTGGAGAAAATGGACAACATTATTCTGTGGCCTTTTCCCATCCCAGTACATCTCAGCATTTCTTCCTCTCCCCTCCAGACACATGCACAGGTCCTTTGAGGGAGAAAGGAGGCTCATTGCCTGGTGTCCCTGCACTCTGACCTCCGTCCAAAGGATGGGAGCAGGTAACACTCCCTACTTTCAGCTTGCCTGGCTCCTGCCATGCAGGTGGGGGGCTGGGGGGGAACACAGAGAAAGTCTCCAAAATGGTGTAGCTGGCAAACTGCAGCCAAAAAAAACCCTTCTTTTGCCTGCTTATGATGCCCTCTCAGGTAAATTCCTGTGCACTTCACATGTGGCTTTGCTTTTTAAAAAAGCACAGGCTTAAAGCCACTTCATGAAGCAACAGAAAATTCCTGCAAATCTCCCTCCAGTTTTATAATCGTTCTGGAAAATGCAATTTGATATTTGTAATTACACATACCAGGCATAGCAAGAATAATAGTAGATCCCCTTTCACTTAAGTTAATGGAGCTGGTGATATAATCATGTCATTAAGCAAGTCTGGCTTCAGCATTACTGTGCTCAGATAGAAAGGGAATTACACACTCTCAAAGTCACGGCCTGTAAAAATGCTGCACAGCTTGTTTAAAATCTACTGAATGTATTGATATGCATTTACAGTAGACCTGGATGACCCCTGGTTATTAAAAAAAAAAAATATCTTGAAAAATTAGAGGAAAAAATCCTTTCTGATATTTAACACTTCACATGAAACAACAGGGAACTCTGATTTTGAGAATTGCTGGAGAGTTGGAAGATAAAACAGTGAGGCAGTGGTAAAGCTCTTTGCCTGGGACTTCCAGTCATGTTAGAGGCTGTGTTCCATCCCACTTCTGTGGAAATACTGGTATCCCTGTGTCCCTGTTACAGCTCAGACATGAAATCAGCTCTCCCTTAGGGGGGAAATGTGGATAGTGAATATCCTGAAGCTTCTAAAATTCCCATACATGACACTAATTGAAGAGATCAGTCTGCAGCAGGTGAGGGTTTGCACAGGCAAGCTGGTTTTGGGCCACAGCATCTGTAAATTCCAGGGTGCAGGACTACAGCAGCCTGTCCTGGGAACATAAATCAGAATGAAGTGGCTCAGGGAGAGAAAAACCAAGCAGCTTCCAGACACCTGCTGTTAAAACCCAGGGAATACAGCCTTGTCTCAGTGTGCTCAGGAACACAGATGAATTAAAGGTGTGCCCTCCAACTGTGTCCCATCACCTACTGCAGATACATCATCTCTCTGAGGAATTGCTGGAGGTTACAGGTAATATTGCTGAGCTCTGTTCACTCCCACACAAACATAGGGGAGCAAAAGGATCTGATGCACTACACATTTGTGACACTGTCTGAGTATAATTTAGCTCTTCTTGGCTCCTGGAACACACATTTTTATTGAAGGGAAAAAACAAACATAGTTCTCCATACTACAGAGGAAAAAAGACTTGTAGGAAAAGGAACCTGAGGCAGAAAAAGCTTCTGAAATTCTTGTAACTTCAGTCTGGGCCAGATAACTTGCTCTGCCTTCAAAATTCAAATTACTTTGAAAAAGGTTAATTGTGATTCTTTCCAAACTCTCTGGGGTTTTGCTGTTGACGTCAACTGCAAGCTCCCAAGTCCTCCTCCACAAGCAATTTCAAATTGCAATAATGTCTGCTCAGTCTTAGATCAGACAATATCTATATTTTCATCTTTTTAATTGTACTTTCCAATAAGATCAGCTTCATTTCTAGTTTGAATACTGTATTTCTTAGATCCAGACTACAACACCATTTAAGAGCTGCCCCCCCAGTCAGCTGAAAACTATTAAAAGATAAGAAAAACTAACTCAAGAAAGAGAAATAAACCAACTCCCAATGTTTTTGTTAAAGCTATTACATTTTAAGGCAGAACCAAGTTCTGTTTGCACACTTCTCAATCACCCTCCCACAGTCACAAGACAATTTTCAGAGAATGTTTGTGGCTGCCATACTTTCATTTGGAGATTTCTGCTCCTGATCCCAGGAGCTGCTGAGGAATTTCCTCGAGCCCCTTCACAGGGAGGCTCTTGCACAAGAATAAACCATGGCCCTCTAGACAGCCTGGCACAAAAAGGCCACCAATCTAATCTGGGTTAAACCAGTCTGTCCCTTACAGGGCACCCCAGACCCAAAGCTGCAGTGAAGATCACTTTTAACCTTCCAACAAAAGATACACAACACCTATTAGCAGATTGAATAATGTGTTTTTCCTTTGTACCTATTGCATTAATTTAAAAATACTTAACACAGAATATAATTTGCAATTTTTTTTGTCTGTTTTTTTTAGCCCTTTGACTGTACTTATTTAAAACATCTCTTTGTAAGCCACTCCTTTGAGAAATATTCATTCTCCCACATGTCTTAAACAGGACTTTCATTGACCTTGTCATTTAGAAGACCACTTTCTCTCTGTATTTAAAAAAAAAAATCAGACTTGTAAAAGAAGAAATGATCTTATGACAAGGTCAGAATATCTTGAATTCCATAAAGAAATGAATAAGGAAGTCTATATAATTTATTTTAATAGGAAGCTTGAAAGAGGTTGAAATATTCATTTGTAGAAAATATAAAACTAGCTGTACCCTGGAGTTAACATCTTGGGAAGAAAAGCAGCAGTCTGCCTCTCCACTTGTCTCATTCCCCCATCTGACATCCTGAATTCCTGGCAGATGTCACCTTGATGGGGTTTCCAGCCTTCACACACAGGGAGTCCTGCACTGGCAGCCCTGGGACAAAATCTTCCCTGCTCTGAGCTCACCTCTAGGTCCTCTGGAACTGATGCCTTGAGAAGGCTGCCCTAGAACAGAGGCCGGACAGAGTTAAAGAATAAAGTAGGGATTTATTAAAAGGATCTCCTCCATGGATCCACCTTGGGCAGCACAAGAGCCCAGCCAGGGCTGCACCCAAGATGAACCAAAATGGGCACAAAAAGGATGCTTGGGCACGGGGTCTGTCACTTTTCTAAGTTCTGCTCCATTTGCATATTGGAGTTAATTGTCCAATTACAGCTTTAACCCCTGCAGTCCCATCCTTCTTGTTTTTCTCTCTCCAGCCCATGTTGTTTGTGCTCTTGGGTCTGAAATTTGGATTGGCTGTCCTTGGTCCCCAGCTAGAGAAGGAATTGTTTTGTCTTCCTGCTCTGTGCAGAGAGCTCACCATCCCCTAATATGAAGCTCAGAACTGCACACCAAAGAAGCACAGAATCTGAAAAATTTAAAAGCTACAACCTGAGACATCATTTCCTTCTTGGAAATTGGAATAGCTCAAGGGTGAGGCCAGAAAAATTGGCCGAAGTCAGTTAAATTATCCAGCTCTGTGATGCAGCCTTTGCATCCAGGCTCTGAAACACCACGGTGAGGCTTTAGGGCTCCCTGTACTCCATCAGCACTGAAGGAATTAGCTGGAATGAGCTGACCTTGCAAAATTGTTCTGCTTGACAGTAGCAGCCAGGATGTGCATGGGAACAACCTTAACTCATAGGCAGTGCCCTGCCCCTCACACCCAAGGGATAGGGATTGTGACAGAAAACTGAAGAAAGATTACATGGCCGCTCAAGGCAGGGCCATCTGACAGGAACTTCTGACAGAATTTCTCCCAAAAGAACAGCTCACTTGGGACACAGTGACCTCTTGGAAGAAGGATTTCTGTCACCTCAGCTGCTGCCCACAAAGACTTCCTGCCTCAGGGAGCATCTGGAGGATTCCACTCAGCAGAAGCCAGAGAGAGATCAGGCTCAGCTCCCAGGAAATCTCAACAGACAGAAGTTCATGTGATTTGTTGATGTCCTGGTGTTTTCAGACTGTATTTTCCTACACTGCACTGCTTAATTAAAAATACTAGTGAACTTCAAAATTTTTAAAGGTCTAGCTTCTAGACATAGCCTTGGAGTATTCAGAACCCTGTAGTATTTTCTTCCAGTTGTAAATTCTTTGATTCCAAGGAATTCCTTGAATTCCTTTATTCCTGGAAATAAAGCAGTAGTGGATGGGCAATGAACAGGATGCAGGCAGCAGTCTCATCCCAGAGTGAATCAGCCCAGAGTCTGTCTTTCAGAATAAACATTAAATAAAAGCCCTCAGCCTCTGCACTACCCACAAAGACCAGGTACAGCCATAACATGCAAGAGTTTTACAAGATTAACCATTCATCCTTTATGATCATATTTTTCTGCCTATTGATTTTACAGTTTCTGTACAATCATGTACAAATTGTGTGACTTAGAGATTTTAAGGAAGTTACACTCAGGTAAGCACATGAATTTACATACTTAGCAATGTAGCCCTCACACAAATCAGCCATTTAATTTCTATATGTGCCTGCATGACTAAAGAGGAATAAAACAGAATCTGTTCACAGCAGGACTGAGACAAAAAGTAATTTCCCAAATTTCCTCAGCATCCTGTGGCATGCATGGCCACCATTTCACACCTATGGACTGCTATTACAGCTAAAAAATTTGATACATTTATAATTGGTATTTATTATTTCATATTTGCTTCATACTACCAAACTGAACAGATGCTATCATTTAAAATTATATTTTTTTAGTCATTTCCTTACTCTTAAATGTCTTCTGAAGTACTACAGGAAAATTTTCCTTTCTAATTTCTTCTGTGGCTCTTAAAATGCAGGACAGTCCTTTTCCCATATTGCCACCTCCTCCGTGCAGAGAATTTCCATTACCATGACTGTACGTGAGGAGTATGTTTATGTTGTGTATAATTAATTCTGTTTCTCACATAGAGACACCTAAGAGAAGCACACTGGTAGCAGCACTGAAGCAGGATTGAGAGAGGGCCAGAGACCACGGAAGTGTGGGGAGAAGAGGATGGTAGCCAGGGAAATGGCACTGGTTAGGAGGGGAAAAGGGAATATTAAGTCTATATTGCATCATGCTCATAACAGCAACTCCTGTTTGTATTTCAAGCCTTCTTTAGTAATCAGTAGTGTCAATTTTCATTCTCCACACAGACACAAGGAGCCTAATTTTCAGTGAGAGGTTAGCAATAAATAATTTAAAACTTTGTCAAGAATGGATGGGGTTTGACTGCCCGTGTAGTCAGTTTGACAACTTGAGAGGCAGGAATAAAGCACTGGCAAGAGGTAGAAATCCTGAGGCTGCAGCAAGGAATCAGAGAACCTGAAAAAGCAGCCTATAATGATCTAAAACCAGAGGTACAGGAAACAGCCTGAGATCAGCCCATCAAATCCATTTCTAATGCCCAAAATCTGAGAAAATGCTCAGCCTGCCTGCGCCATGAGGCTCAGGATGCAGCCTGGAATCTGGGGATCAGCCACAGGGGTAACCCTCACTGCTTTTGTGCTCTACAGGAATAAATAAATGCTCAGCTGAGTACCTGCTCCCCCCAGTAATTGTAATACAGGTTCTCTCTCAACATCTGACACCAAGCACATCAATCCCTGGCAATCCTGGCACAATTTGTTCCTCCTTTGGAAGGTATTTGTGCTGGGCTGCCTGAAGCTGGGCTCAGCACTGGAACCATCTCAGATATCCATCTCCCCTTACATCAAATTCCAAACTCCAGCCATACTTGATTGAAATGCCAGGGACTTAATCTCTAATATGTCTCAAGGTTTTTCTTGAGAGCTGCTTCTTTCTGCCAAGTGATTCATGTTTTGTATTGGAAGTGATTTAATCCCTTCCCAATAATCTATGGTGTATATACACAGGGCATCCCTGACTGACATTTCTAGAGTCCCAGGAAGCCTGTCTTTAAAGATAGATTCAAATATTCAAAATCAACATCTTACTGGAAAAGTAGAGAAAGACTGACCATGTCATCTACTCCTATATTCTGTTCAATTAAAAAATTTGGGATTTGATTGGAAGGTTTCATCATTTTCTTTATTAAGAAGGACAATGAGAAGGGCTGCATTCTTATTTAGGATTAGAAATAGTCTGCTAAGTTTTTCACATCTCTGCATCCTAAAGTGCTTCTCTGAGACAGTATATGTACCAGGATTTTAAGTTCTTTTACACACAAACACACACCCCATCTTTTTCTATTTAAATACCAACTCATTTTCAATTTGATACTTCCTAAAGCAGAAGTTTCCTGTCTTTTTACACAGACTCTAGATATTATTTTCCCTCCTCCTCTTCTAATTGTGTTTCAATCAATTTTAAACTCAATTGCAAGATGATTTTGTGGCTTATAAAATCACATGTGCAGAACCTGAATCTTTAGAGGTCTGCAAAATGACAACATTCAAGACAGTAAAACTGGTCACTTGGTAGGAAGTTAAGCACAGGCTTGCTTTCATTACAAACAATGCTAATCAGAGGCAATAACTTTCTACTATTAACAGCAAATTAAAGATGGGCAATTGACATTTATAAACCACTGCTTATTTTAAAAGTTAATTGAGAAGAACTTTCATGAGGTAAAAGAGAATTGTCTAGTGCTTTCCAAGCCAGTCAGCCTCAAAGCACCAAAACACTGCATTGGTGCTCTTTATTATCAGTTATTATGGCCACAGCAGCTTCCCTCCTTCCCCACTGCTCTGTACAAAATCCCAGTAAGCTGATAAACCCTGGCAACACAGAAAAGGCCCTTCTGAATAATGCAACAGCTCCTAATTGTTGCTGGTCTAGCACAGCTCCAAGATTTTGAAACAGTATTTAGAGGACAACCTCATCCAAGAGAAGAAATTCTGAGGCAAGTATCTGTGTATCACTGCATCAGTGTATATTATAATGTGCATTTGCATATTAAATCTAACTCAATGCTGGCAGTGGCTCAGCTGACCACTGTTGTTCCTGACATGATGTGAACCATGAATCACTCAAAGGTCCTGAAAATCCCTTGAGTAAGGATAAGGGTTAGGGTTACTCTTGGGACAGGAATAAGTCACGATGCAAATACAGGGACAAGAACAAGTGGGCAGGCAGCAATTGTGCAGAAGAAAATCTAACCCATGACAAACTGATCTAACTGAGCCTGCTGCAGCCCTGGGGGAGTCTGTGTCAGTGACTCACACTCTCCTGTCTGATTTTGCAGCACGATGCTCAAACACCATCACGGTGTCTCAGCTGGGAGATGGAATTACCAGCAAAGGGACTGTGCCTCCCCAGCCTGCCTCTGGCAGCTCCTGAATACTTCAGACCCGCTGCTCTTTCAGGGAAAAAGAAGAGGAAAAGAGAGTAGCAATGTCAAGCTCACCTATTTACCATTGGTCCATTTTGGTTCAAGTCATTCACAAGGTGAGAGATGATTGAGCAATTTCCTAAAAGCTGCTTGATTCCAACTGCTCAGCTCCGTTTGAAGGCAGCTGCACTGCAGAGTCAAACATGAAACCGGGGATGAGGATTTAGAATTCACCAGTCTGATTTTGCCTTTAAGTGGTGGAATAGTTTTCAAACAGGCTGGAACTGCTCAGAAAAAGGTTAGAGTTTAGTTACCTCTGCTTGGGAAGATTTCAAACGTGGCCTGTCCCCCTTTCAAGCCTGTTTGACATCAGGGATGACAATTCACTGCAATCCAGCTGCTGGGCCAGTCCACACACACTCAAGTGTTTCTCAATACAAGCTGCAATGGGTTTGAAGTTGCATTGAATGTATTCCTAGACTTAATGCCTTTTTCAGAGAGTGCTCCTTTTTTTCATATGTTTCTAAGTGCTTGTCCTAAAAATGATAAAAATATAGAAACAGTACTTTGAGATCTATTATAAACTTTGGGAGGAGGTTTCTGAAGTGAACATTACATTCTTCTCCCCAGAGCAATTTCATACCAACCGATCATCAAGTAAAAATGTGCATGATTCCATGATTTAGGATGGGGGTTCTGTGCATTGGTGATAAAAGACCTCTCTGAGAGAGTTTCACCATGAAGATTAGCAGCTCCTAGATCACCACACACAAGTTCTGAGGTACTAAATAATGATATCAGTGCATTTGCAGTTATTCCCTTATTCCCATTTTGATTCCCTGTGGTGCATACAAAGAGTCAGCAGTGTTCCAGCACCTGGGATCCACACACAGCCCACAGCCAACTCTGAAAACCTTGTGCTCTGCACAGCTGAACATCCAGGCTTTGGCTCTGCAAATTACTCAGACTTCAATTTGGGACTGCCAAAGAGGCCTCAAATGACTCTCTACTTATGTGGGTATGGTTAATTAGCACTAATAACTTCACTGAATGATTAAACACGGACATTAAAATGAATATTTACATTTACCATTAGAATTTCCTGGGTTTTTTTCCTCTTAAAAACTGCATTTACAGTACATAACCTCATTAAACAGAGAGCTGTATATGTCACACTGGGGATGTATCACAGCAGCTTTACACATCCTCAGCCATCTTTCTGGGAATTCAGAGTACCCCTCTTTCTGCAGGCTTCAGGAGTGAAATAAAACTGCTTGGACGGGCAGAGAACATAAAACAGACATAATAGAGAGAAATAAAGCAACATGAAAATGGGTGTGCCAGAACACTTGTGCTTGAACAAAAGCCTTGAACTGGCACAAACTGCCCTTCCCAGCACCATGGACTGGACAGGCAATAAAACCTTCTGAGAGGGGCTCAGACTCAAAGGACTCTCAGGCAAAGAGGAATTGTGGTGTGCTGCAATGTCACATCATTTCTGTGATCACAAAATACTCACCTTGAAGGGTAAGGTAAAAGCTTGAACTTGGACCTGCCCCAACCTCACTCATGGAAACTCACAGTTACAAACCCTGAATTTGCATTTCTTCATAATGTGGATTTTTTTTCCCCTAGCATTTGTATTTTCTTGGTTGACTTTAATTAACTTCTTGCTATGCTCATAAACTTGGAGAGGATTTGCTTTAAGCTTTTACATCTCTAGTCCATATTAAGATATTTTAATCTTTAAACCTCTAGAACATTTAATGGATTTAAACAATTTAAGAAGGAAGGAAAAGGTGCTGGCAAAATGCACCCAAACTGAACAATTTTGCATGAACTTTCTATCTTGTACAACTTAAAATTAATCTTAAGATGGTCTAGAAACACCTGAATGGACCCAACCACAACAGATACATACTTTATCTCCCATTAAATAAAACATGGCAAGCTGGGAAAGAAAAAGATGGGGAGTATGGGGGAGGGACAGAAAGAGCTAAAGTAAACTGAGGCATAAAAAGACTGCAATAAACAGGAACTGAAAAGGCTGCTTCAGGGAAGCAGCTTTTTGAGTCCATTAAATTAAGAGGTTGTGCTTTGAAAATATGCTGGGGAAAATGGAGTATTATACAGAAAGCCAATCTAGAAAGAGATGTGAAAGGTAAATGTTATGGGTGAGCATGTGAAAAGAAGCACAATCATATACAAAAAGAGATGCTTCTTGTGGTTCATGGTGGACCTGACTTTGAAAATACCTCTCTCTCTGTATTATTCATATTTCCAATTATTTGTTTTATCTACAATGACAGAGACCTCCACTCCCATTTGCTGTCCAATCCACAGTGCATTAATAGTGCACCCATAAAATACCAGTCCTTCCAGAGTGTGACAGGAGTAATTCCTGCAGATAATTTTCCCTTTTAGTCTGACCATTAAGGGGGATAGAAAACATCCCTTTCTGCTCATTTTTATCCACAAAGAGAGCTTCAGGTAGATGGAGAAACCTGGCTGGTGTTGGTATCCGAGGAGCTGAAGGGATAACAGACACAAGTCTTTCCTACCCCACACGGGACTGGAAGAAGACCAGTATCTGGAAGGTCAACTAAATACAGATTTTGGAGTCCCACCCACCCTTCAAGCAGTATTTCAAGCTCTTTCCCTCCTGTGGAAGCACTGCCCTCCCTTGTAAGCACCCCAAGGCTTGACTCTCTCTGGGCCTTGGCTGTGCAGAGTGCAAAGGAGCATGTGGAATCCCCACTCATGTGCCCTTCTTGCCCTAATTTTTTGTTGCTCATCGCAAGTTTAAACTACCTTCAGCATTTCCCTCCTTTCTTTTGAGAAGAGGTAGAGACAATGTCATTCTAGTCAGTGAGATTGTTCCTAAAAAACAAATGTGCGACATGGAAAAGGGGAAGTTTTAGTTTTAAACTAAACACAAGTTTAGTTTAGTTACAAAACACAAGTTAGGTACTAAACACAAGTTTAGTTAACCTTTATCATCTTTTTGGTATGGACAGAGAAAGGTGAAAAACCTCTAGCCCTGCTGCAAATACGTCCCCACAGACTTGCTGCACACACTGGGCTACAAAGTCCCCTCAGGAAAGCTCAGATGAAAATTCTCAGCTGTCCAAACATCTGCTCATTGCAAGGAGCTTTAAACAAAATTGCAGCTGTCCAGACAATCTTCATTTGTCAATGCTCTTCTCCCTCAGAGACCAGATAATCCCAAGATTTTTCTACTTACAAGAGTAAGCAGCAAATAATTAATGTAGTTGCTTACTAAACACTTCAACTTTATGGACTCCCTCCCCTTACAGAAAGGGAGAACAGCTCCTGCCATATTCTCTGTGCCAGCTGTCAAGTATTAGCTATGGGCTAACATGGCTTTCAAAACTTTATCATCCAGTGCTGCTAATTAGCCCTAATGGACCTAAGCAATATACAGTTCTTTGATTGGTTTTCTTTGGATATTATTTCCCTTGAACAGATTTTAAGCCGTGGGCAATACTGCTCTCTGTGGCTGTATCCTTCTGCTGAGCTCCCACTGGTCCAGTTCTGTTGTTGGAAAAGCAAAGCAAACCCATGAGGGTCACAGGCTGGACCATTTCACAGAGCAAAACACAATCTGCATTTCCTAACAGGCAGAGTATCCAATTACCTCGAGGTTGTCTGTACCACCGTCTGCAACCAAACCCTTCCAAACTCTGCCCCACTCGCTTTTTGGGAATAATGGACAGAGAGCTGTTCAGTGAGATTTTATTGCCAGACATCAGCTTTGATTTCCTCCAGCATATCCTAATAGTTCATCTGACTGCACCTGGCCTTTGTTTTCTGCTTTTTCTGTTTCATTCAACACCCTGGTTTTAACAGGATAGCCCAGAGTTCCCATTACAAATCTAGAACAGAGAACAGGATGGCCAGGCTCTGTTCAGGTGGCTGCCACAGAGCACAGGAGCAGCTCTGGGAGCTCTTCCCCTCCTGGGACCAGCACTGCAGAACCTTCCACAGCACCTGAACGTGGCCAACACAAACATTCCTGCTCATTTTTTGCCTCATCTGATGCCTTGAGAAGGCTGCCCTAGCACAGAGGCCAGACAGAGCTAAAGAATAAAGTAGGGATTTATTAAAAGGATCTCCTCCATGGCTCCACCTTGGGCAGCACAAGAGCCCAGCCAGGGCTGCACCCAAGGTGAACCAAAATGGGCACAAAATGGATGCCCAGTCACAGGGTCTCTCACTTTTAGAAGTTCTACTCCATTTGCATATTGGAGTTCATTGTCCAATTCCAGCTTTAGGTTATGCAGTCCCAGCCTTCTTGTTTTTCTCTCTTCAGTCCACTTTATTTATGCTCTTGAGCCTGAAACTTGGATTGGTTGTCCTTGGTCCCCAGCTAGAGAAGGAATTGTTTTGTCTCCCTACTCTGTGAAGAGAGTTCACCATCCCCTAATATGAAGCCCAGAACTACACACTAAAGCAGCACAGAATCTGAAAATATAAAAGTTAAAACCTGAGGCATCAGATCCAAGCTCTTTCTTCTTCTCTGTTCCTCCTCTTCCCTCCCCACACAAGTGCTTCAGATGAGATCTCACCTGTGAACAATGGACCTGCTTCCCTGAGTCAACAATGTCAATTATGAAGCCCATGCTTTTGTTGAAATGAACAGAGAAATAAAGAATGGTGTCCATAGAGAAAGAGAGTATGGGCAAAAGTGTTCAATGGACTAGTGGAATCTAAGCAGAAAAGCAATCATATTTCTAGCATGACAAAAACATAGGCAGATAGCAGTGGAGCTGGAAAATAAACCTGTAGGTGTGGGTTGTTTTCTTCAGCCAACATCAATTATTTATTTTAGAATGACAGCACATCAAATTTCACATATTCCTCTAACAGGCTTCTGTGTCCTTTTGCGATACATTATTCAAAAGATCAAAAATCCCTATTTGAGAAATTCCTGTAAATGTTCTCTCCTAAGATTGCTTTAAAGATGCCACAGGTAACATCTACCTGGAGGAAATGATGCACTAGCATCCTACTGAATAGTCCAAAAAGTAAAACTTAAAAGCAAGCCACTCTTCAAGAAAACTTGTGAATTTATTTTGAAAATGTGTTCTTTAAAACAAAGAGAATGAGATCTTAGGATTATAACTAAGTTGTGTTGGAAACTGTCTGTTCAACATGAGTCAAACCTCAAGAGTCAAAAATGCAAAATGAACTAATGTTTTAAAACTTAGAAAAGAACGAATTTTCCATAAGTCAATACTTATGGTTCTGACCCTCTTACCTCGAGGGAGTAGAACAGAATTGGAAAAGCATGGAAAGGGAGAGAATGATCAGAGATAAGAAACTGTGTCAGACCATGGGATGACTAAATTAGCATCTTTCTGCCAGGAAACAGAAACTGAGGTGGGAGAGGTTAGAGGCCTCTAAAATCATGTTGGGCAGAGTAAATAATGCTCACTGTCTCTTCTTTCTTGTGATTCAGAGGCTTTTGGAGGAAAAGGGTAGCTGTCATTCCTGCCTATGCTGTGTGAAAACTCCAGCAGGATGAGTTAGTGAATGGCAGGCATGGAGATCAATGGGATCCACAGCTTAACTCCCTGAATTCTTTTAATGCAAACTGCCCTGCAGAACTGAGCACTCCTTAAGAACATCCATTCCTTACCTCTGGTGTCATCTGTCAACAACCAAGCAATGGCACCTGCTTCTAACAGGAATTTAACCCAAGGAGAAAGAAAACAAGCAGAATATGCAAATAAACTAAATTCCTGGGAATTTACCTTTCTTTTTCAGACTGTAGTTGAATTCTTAAATCTGAACAGTTTGGTGGTAGATTACCTACCCCCAGCATGGTAATCATAATTGTGCCAAAGCTCAGCTCTCAAATGATTTTCAGATCTAAGCACCCAAAGTCCTGCCAGTTGCAGAAGGAGTGGAAAGGTGGCAGCTCCAGCAATTCTGGATGCTCAGAAATTACCTTAACCCACCTGGTACAGCCAGCCTTTGGCATCAGATTTCCTCACAGAAGTCAGGCTATTCCCAGCAGCTCAGCCTCGAAAGGGCTTCCTCATTTTCTATGTTCATCTCACCCACCAAGATGCAGCTACACCTAAGTGTCAGGAAAAAAAAATGGTTAAATATTTTTTCATGAAACTACTAAATCTGCTAAAACTAAAGCTTCCAGCAAGATTTGGGATATACAGCTTACTCCAAAAGAGAGAAAGCTACAAGAAATTTCTGAAGATGCCATAATAGCTGCCACAGAAGAGCCCTCATTCCCAAACTTCTTCAGGAATTGTTCTACCCTGGACACAGTGAGGAAAGAGAACTGCAAAACACAACAGGTTATGTCACTTCAAGAGGCCCATGATCACAGAAAAAATCCTCTGTGGGGCAGAAGGAAAATTGGTGTTCTTAACTGGAGGTCTCTGGTCTCCCACCATCTACTTTAAGACCTGCTTAGAAACAGAGTTTTGCTGCAGCTTAAGCTTTAAAGGTCAACTTTTCACAGCACCCCAGCTTAAGGCTTGGAGTGTTTTAGCTTGGCTTTGAGCTGGGTGAAGGAACATCATTTCCATTTCTTAACACCTTAAGTGCCTTATTATCAGATCAAATGCACAATATCAACAGCAGCACTGTTGCAAGCTGACTTGATTTACACCTTGGGAAAATTCAGAAGGGCAGAAATCAAATGAATGGGTGGGGGCATGTTAGGGAACCAGGAACAGTGATTTGTGATCCCCATTTTCTGTACTTAGCATCTTACAACAGGAAATGGACTTTTAACACCCAAATCACGATGTAAGGAAAGGTAACTGCTATTTGAAGGGACTGCTTCCAAGGACATAAAATGTATAATTAAGGTTATAGAGATAAACTAAATCTTTTAAGGGAGTAATGGAGTAATAGAGAGTAAAGCAAGTAATGGAGGATAACTTCATGCAGCTGGACAACTTACCCTGTTACAACAATAGCACTCTACTGCTAATGAGCAGCTTCACATTTAGCATTAAATCTTACTTAAGTGGAAATACTAATACACTGTTGGGAACCAAAAGCCCCCTCCATAAATCCAACATGCTATTTCTTACACTATCAAGGTTTCTGGGATTAAATGCCAGCTGAATCCTGAAGCACCTATTTCCCAAATGGTAACTTAGGCTAGACAAAGCTCATGGCCCAAGCCTTTCAACAGGAGCATGCAGCAAAGCTTTACAAATGGGATTTGGTATCCAAGACAGGAGTCCCACCTTTGAGGGTTCTGGCCACTGAACTTCCAGGCAAGATGGAAAAAAATCCTTCAAGCCCACTCCCTGAAATGTCTTGAAACAGCAGTGCAATGGGCAGGTGACTACAGGACTGTGGTTCAGGATAGCTCCTACTGGCACAGCAACAAACAAACACACAGTGAGTGCTGATGTTCAGCAAGAGCTCCAGGAGAGTGTCAGTGACCAGAGAAGGAAATAGAAGAAGGACGCTACACCAGGGCCTAGGGACTCCCAGCTCTTTCCCTCTGTCCCTGCATTAACTCCTCCTCAGCAGCCAGTCCTCCATCCCTACAAGGTGTGCTCCAGCTTCCTGGGGAATGCAGGAGCCAGCCACTGCTCGCTCAGAGAGCTGAGCACAGTCAGCTCGGCCTGATCCCCTCCAAATTCCCTGCTCCTGCACCAGGACTCTCTCTCCAACCTTCTTAAGATGAACTCAGGCTCTTACAGTGGGGAGAGAGATCCTGAGGAAAAACTTCTTAATTCCCTACCATGCTTCAAAAGGTGGCTCAGAGCAAGTTCTGTTGCTTTCCTTAGTTTTCTGAGCCTCCTGCCTTTGCTGACAGGTATGCAAACAGCACATACTGGTGGATAAACAGCTCCACATCTCCTCTTTGCTCTGCATACTGAATAATTCCAGACTTTGTGGGGCACCAGGCAGGTGCATTAAGCACAGGGATTAAAAAGCTGCAGTGGGAATCCTCAGAAAATGGACAGGAGTGAAATTTCCATGCATAAGAAAGACATGCGAGACTCTTCCATGGAAAATTATGTCTGTAAATATTCACCTACTTGTATCCTTGGTAGCAAAATTCGTGTTTGATAATGTGTAGACTGGTTCCAAAATAGTCTTTATTTACAACTATAGGACTCCTTAAATTTATAAAGGCTGAGTGAATAAAAATAAAGGTGTATGTTCTAGAAAGGTATTACCACAGCTGCAGTTCAACTCTCTTAGCTGGATGGAAACTTCCATGGTAATTCCTATTTTAAGATATTAACACAGATGAAGGAAAGGGAAACAGTAACAATATTAATTCTCTACCACGTGTGTTTCTAGAAAGGATTACCATGAAGAGTTAAGCATTATTTCTTAGTTCTAAACCTCATATATAAATTCCTGTCACAGCAAAGAGCACAAGCCAAGAGGACATGAAAAGATAACCAGAGTCCCCATCAAATATTTTGCTTATTTCTTGTATAATTTAGATTAAGATAACTTTCTCATTGCTGTAGCACCACTAGATTGTTTTCTGCTTCTGGCTTGCAATGGGCATAAACCTGAGTGCTGACTTTTAACAACAGGCTATTGAATAACCACAGGAACGAAACAAAAAAATGTCTTATCTAAAGCTGGCATGAAATTAAACCACTCAGCGTAAAGCTGCTCTGACATTAGAATTCGTGTTGTAGAGATCTGTTCACCACAAATTTCAGCTGCAGTGAACAAGACCCTCTAGGCTCATGCATACAAAGCAGCCCTCACGTCCCCTGTTCAGCTTGTTATGAGGCTTGTGAGGAGCAGCTGAAACTCAATTTTTCCAGCTTTAAACTGGAAGCCAAGGATACTGTTCTGCTGTTCTTTTTCCCTGCCTACAGCTAAGAGCACATTGAGAACAAGCTCATCAACAGCCTGGTGATGGGAGAGGTGTTCCCATGCCTGCCCGCAGTGCACTGGGGCTGTAAAGAGGACAGCAGGCAGGATGTGCCAGAGGACAGCAGATACAATCCCTCCACAAAAAGACAGCAAGTTCAAAGGGACTGATGGAATATTTTGGTGGTTGGCTCATGCAAATAGTTAGGTTAACTCACCCAAGACAAGACACTGGCTCTCTAAGCCCCTGGGAAACAGACCTTTGCTTCCAGAAAACAGCAACAATGGAAGAAATCAAATCATTCCAGGGTTAGTTTTGCTGGACTGGCCACCTCACCACAAAATACTCAGAACTACAGAAGCAGAGGCCTGCAGTGTACAGGGTTTTTTTTTCCCTAACCAGCCAGGGCTGACACAGGACAAGCAGCCAGTGTTATTGCACAGCTCCTCTCTACTAGAGCTCTTTGTTTACTTCTCTTAAATGGGAAAGGCCAAGATGCTCTGCACTGATTTTCATATTAAAATCCTGGGACACAGGACATCCAGAGCATCCTGAAGAAGGCTCTGCTATCTGTTTCTGAAATCTGTCACTAGTAAAACTTTGCCACAGATTTATGTGAGCTTCCTCTAAAGGCAAAGGCAAGACAAGTCCTGGCTGGAGTACAAGACATTTATGGGACTGATGGAGGCAGGTGAGAAGAGTTGTACTTAAAAGAGCAGGATGAAAAATGAGAAATGTGAGGACTACTATCAAATTTAATCTGCCTTAGTATGAGGAAGGAGAGCAAAAAAACCTCAGATAACCTGGCACAATTGCATATACAGAATCCCAGTTCAATCTGGAGTTTTCAGACATATTAACTATAACCAGAGCACATAAAACCCAGAAATATACAATTGGTCTGGACATTAAAGCAAAATATCTTATTTCTTTCAAGTATAGAGCTCCCAAATTCAATATTTTCGTTTCTGATGTCTTCTGAAAGCTAAAATCATCAAAATCATTAATTCACACAACAGACTCTTCACTTGAAAACATGAAAAATGCTTTGAACCACATTCCAAAATAAGTACTCCCTTTATATGAGAGGTAACTCTTGAGAATTTGTTCTACTACAAAGAACCCTCTA
This sequence comes from Camarhynchus parvulus, assembly GCF_901933205.1. Lineage (NCBI taxonomy): Eukaryota > Metazoa > Chordata > Aves > Passeriformes > Thraupidae > Camarhynchus > Camarhynchus parvulus. Next base: position 5,217,790 of record NC_044576.1, read on the forward strand.
AATTCAAGTCCTTCTGCTTCAAACAATACTCTCTGATCAATAAAAATCTCACACTGTGGTGGTTTTCTCAGTGTGAGCTTTCAACAGCCACAAGGCAGTTATTTAAACTACACTTAGGATGATCTATTAAATAACTGAGGATGATGAACAGTTTGGAGAGGGATGAATCAACAACAGAATGAAAATCATCATCAAGACCTGCAGTCTCTCCCAGACAGGATTTCCCAACTGGGCAAATGTACTTGACAGCATTATGAGGACTGTGCACACTCGTCAGTTGTATGTCAGTGAATTTGCTCTTTATTGAGAACCCCTGGAAGGAAACCCTGGCATGCCTGGCACAAAATGAGCCCAGATCCACATCTTTAAAACCTTCCTTGCTGGTCCTTCAGAGCAGTGGGTGGTGCTCTTGCCACAGAAGGGAGACAAAGCCATTGTTTGTCTTTAGCCCTGTATAACACAGGCCTGACCCACACTGATAAACCAAATGGCTGAAATTCCATACTCACACACCCCTTAAAAAAGCTGAATTGGTGAAAGGACATTCCTGCTTTTAAAGAGGCAAAATCCTCTTAAACAATGCAAAAAAAGCCTCTAAAGCAATGTAAAAACCTAATGCATAAAATTGACATTTCATGCCAGCCTGTAACATCGAAGACGCAAGCGTGAGGGTTTTAACCTGCACTTCTCTTTGGCACATTTGAGATTTCAAACCTGCCCACCTTGAAGCACCAAGGTAAAACGTTACTAAAAACCAGAATATATTAAGTACCCTCCCCATACTGGAGATGTGAAAGTGGGACTGGACAGTAATAATTTCCATTTCCTAAGAAGAAGGAGGAAAAAAAGGAATCAATACAATCTCTAGAAGTATCTGAAAAGAGAAAATGATGTCACAACCAGAAACAGTTCCACAGAACTTTAGGGAAAAAGTGCACCTTCATTCAACCAAAAATAGTGAAATGTTCTCAATTCTGACTAAGAAATTGATTGCTGTGGAATATTTAGTTTTATTTACAGCATTTGTATCTTTTATGTAAATCCTTCTCCATGCTGTATAAGAAGCTGAGGGATTGCACATTTTTCTTTTTTCCTTTGATTTGAACAAAAAGGAAATTCAAATAGAAATATTTTATATTCTTTATATAAAATAAAAATAGAAAATGAGAAATTTGAAATGCTCTCACACAAAGCTTGTCCCTCAGCTCACCAAACTGATTTGGTAATATTTTGGAGACCTTATACTGAATAGTTAATGTCAAAGAGCTTGCAGAAGAGATAAGATTGCTGCCTTCTCCAGAAGGACAGGAAAAAGAAAGCACAAGGTGCCTTCTCCTGGAAATGTGCAGGGCAGGACACAATAGGCAAACAAAACCAGACACAAAATCAAGGAACTTGTCTTTAAGCCATTTCCATTATAACATTAGCACTCATTTTTAGGTCTAAAATTAGATTTTATTCTGAGAAACTTCATCTGACATAGTCTTGAATATTTTAGAGGGCAACACAATTAACAAAGAGCCAACAGCTTGTGCAACAGAGCATTATTTTATCCTTTACATGCTGCAGTACTTGCTTATATAATAAGATTACTGGGAATTTACTGGAAGGAGAGAGTTTGCCATATAAAAACATCTAATGCAGACCTTCTTACAGCAAGCTCATACATGCAACAAACATTTGTCCAGCTTTGTACCTGAGGACATTCATTCACTGGCCAGTGTAGCTCAGTTATTTTCTGGTCTGGTGATACCTGAGGAATAATCCACTGCCTTTGGTAGGCAGAAAACTGCAGCAGAAGCGTTATGAATAATCCTACTGACTCATAATTCTGTCTCACTGTCGTTGTCATTACAATGTTGCATACAAAAGATTAAGAAGTAATCAAATTGAGGAAAAACTGCAGCAGGATGAGAGGTGTCTGCAGTGCTTCCCATGATTATGTTTCTATCATCTCTACAATGACAATTCATCACCAGCTGTGGGCAATTCACTTTCTCAATTCATTGAAATCAAGATGTTACTCTTTTTAAAAAGAAAGAAAAATTCTTTTACTGCATTTAATTTAAATTAAACAGCACAGCAGAGCTCTCAAGACCCCCATTCAAAATTACTGTGATTTGGTGGCCCAAGCCCAGAGAGGTGCATAACATTAAAACTAACCTACTCCAAGGGGACATATCCTAAACTCAAGCAGAATAATCAGCTTGAGAAGTGGGACTTGATTTTATTCAAGAGTATCAGTTGTAATGCCAAAATGACTGTTTGGACATATCTAAACTGAAAACTAACCACTGAAAGGAAAAGTGGCTTTATCAGGTCATTTCTCACAAGAAAAACTCCCCCAGATTATTCTCATTTCATCTGCAGAGAAAAAACCTCATGGGTTTCTAAGATATTCCTACTTTCTGCTAGACCAGATTCCTGTGCCCAAAGTCAAAACCAGTGTCACAGACCCACAGGCACTTCTCCAAACAGACATGGAGCTTGTTTCTTGTATAGCCATTACACTTTCCCCCTACATCCCCTCACCTTGGGGTTTGTCTGTTTGGGTGGGAGATCCTAAACCAGCAGGACATTTCCACATGGGTCCAGTGAGACCTGTCACCCTGAGTAAAGCCATGCTGCCACCTCTGCACCAGCCAGCAGTGCCAGCATGCAGGGAAAGCAAAGTACAGGGACAGAATTACTGTTCCCTGAGATCTGTAGCCTGAGGGTTTCTGAAGCTGAAAATATGAAAAGGACAGACCACTGTGCTTAAGATTCAACTGCACATGTTCTCTACAAACATCTCTTTCACCTGCACCTCATGAGCATGTTTGGCCTCCTTTTATGTTTATATTTCGGCCTCAAAATATCCCAAGGACTGGAATTATGGGATGCAACTACAACATGCCAAAATAAAATGGGGTTTCACTTGCTTTAAGTCTCATGCTTGATAACTTACCAGGTTGCCCACATGCATTAACTCCAAGCAGCAGTGAGAAACCATCTTCAAATAAATCATCTCCTCCCTCTCCTAAGTTTCTACTCCCCTCGCATGAGTTTCTAGACCATTTTCATCTCTGCTCTTACTGTTTCTCCAAGGGTGACAATCCACATTTGCTCTTCCCCTGTGTAGAAGCTGTTATATTTTTCATAACCTTCATAACTGCATTTTTCCTATTTCTGCCTGCAGCAGGTGACCTGAGTGACCAGAATACTGCAAGTACCCCAGGGAAATGTAGAGTGACACTTGCCTGACATAGACTCCTTCTATCAAACTGCCAGAGGTGAAACACCAGTTCCAATCACTGACACACACAATCAGCAGCTATTCAGTAAAGCTGTGCCATGAGAGATGTGGGAACAACCAACATCTTCAACACTTGATATAAAGTAGAGTTTTGGTTTTCAGGTACCTATGAAACAAAGGACAGAGGAGGCACAAGTCCCTCCTGTATTCTGTCCCCAAAGGCTCTCAGCAACACAGAAACCTATTTGTGATCCCACTCAAAGACAAAATACTTAAACCTCAGCTACTCTTGCTAAAATAAACCATTCTGACAGTAGCTGTTTTCTATGTCTCAAAGCCTAGGAAATCAGTCACTGTACCCCAAGGCTTTTCTCCTTTGGAAAGTACAGAGAAGCATCACAGAAAAGGGTCAATGTTTCCAGCATTCAAGATGTGGGATGAAAACCAGAATGTCTCATCTATCAGGCTCTGCACTTGAGCACCAGTCCACACCAAGTAGTTCACGGGCACGGCTCCTTAACTGTGTGTTTTTCTGCACTAAAAAGGTCAGCTCCAGTTAGGGGATTAGGTACTTCTGGTTCTGGCTGAACTACTTCCCTCACTGACCTTTATTTGACTATTTATCTCCTTAGATTTTAAACAGTTCCAGTGCCCAGTCTATCCCACAGCAAAAGAAAACCAGGTCATGTTTGACTTGTGGTCCCATCATGGAGCCTGAGTAGTGAACAGATATATTTCACATTTCTGGCAAGAGCTCACCAATGTTCATCTGCTCTGGAACTTCATCTGAGCATTTACAAATCAGCCATACAAGGGCTGTGGCTGAAAAGCAGATGATGGATTCCTCATTGCATGTCATAGCTGGCAGCAAGAAAATGATTGCTGTGATTTAATGAGGGTGCAGTTTCATTCTAAACAAGTACAGCTGACTCTGCCTAGCATCTAGCTTATCAGAAAATTTCCACCTTATTTTATAACATGGGCACAAGTTTAATGAAAATGAAGCCAAAATGGTGATTTGCATGTTAGTGAAGCTGAATGATTAAGGTAATCCATAAGTGAAAGAAAACATGGAGGCACAGAACAGGCAAGTCACAATATATCTCCCAGCAGCAATATAACTCAGGCATGATTTTAAAACAGACAGAAACTCCTGAGGTGGCAGCAAATAAATCAGAAAAGCTACCAGTTCAGAAGCTAACTGTTTATACATGATTCAAAGCCTGCCTGCTGTCAGGTAGTGACAGAACACAGCATTTCTGCAATCATCTGGCCAAAGGGTTAAGGGGATAAACAGTGACAAGCTCACACAGACACCACGAAGAGAAATATTGACTCAACTCTGGCCTCAGCTGCCTGCAGCTCTCCTCAGCGTCAGCAGTGACTCCATGCACGTGGCTGCTGTCAGCATTTCACTCACAGACCTTCCCTATCAGGAAGCATTTCAAATCCATTTCCTTCATTACTATTCAGCCTTCCCTCTCAGCAGGCATTGCCAGATGCAGCAACTTCCTCAAGCACTCCAGGAAGCTGCTGTCATTTATGCAATTATATCTGGCTGCTTTCTTTAGTATGCAAAGGAGGTTGGTACCCAGAAGCACAACGCAAATGGTTGTGTGTACTCAGCTGACCTCTGAAGGGCCTTCCAGAGCCACCCACCCACACCCACGGTGCATTTGGACATTAATCCCTCACAAGCCTGTGTCAAGGGAGCAATAACAGGTATGTGTCACATCACAGGACAGGTGGGTGGCTGCCACCTGCTCACAAAGGCCCTGTGCAGCACCCCCAGCAGCCTCCACGAGGTGAGAACCCAAAAATAAGCAATCCCAGCCTCTGGGGATACTGCCCTGTTAGAACAAGTTTCTGAAGCTACAGATGTTGAGACAGAATTAATGGAAACAATCATGTCCAAAACAGTGGTTCCTATGCTGAAGTGCAAGACAGCAAGGCATAATGCTGCTTAATGAAACCAAAACAGGATGGGGATTGCTAGTAAAGGAAAACAAAACCAAAAAAAAAAGATACCTTTGATAATGAGTTGCTTCATGTGAGCAAGTGTTGCCTTGCATTTGCCAGTATTTAAGGATATCATGGGCTTAGTTAGATACTTAGATAGATACTTACTTAGATACACTTAGGCACCAGCCTAAGGGTAGAAGTGGCACAGAGCTCACTTAAAACTAGAAAAAAAACAACCCACACAAAAAAAATCTGCTAAAAATATCTAATCTTTCCTCCAAATACATACATGACATTGATTCTTCTCTTAATTGAGTTGCTTTGATTTCTTCAGTGACACAGTGATTGTTAGTAGTTTATTATACCCTGAAGTCCACATGGCTGCTCAACCAAATGTTGTGTAAAGCACCACAGACTGCAAAGAGGGATACCTTGTGATTTCAGCCTACTCCTTCCTACTGTTAAAGCCATTGGCAAAATGGCTTCTATCACCCAGAGGCTGACAGAAGAAAAAATTATACTCTGATTCTCAGAAAGTGAGATTGAGAAAAGATTTCTCATAGAGACACAAGCTTTTAAATAGGTGTTATCTCAATACACAGAGAGGGAAGAGAACAAATCATAATAAACCCAGCTTTCCAAGAACTGCTAAGAGAAAGACTTGTGATAGGAAGTTCTGGGATCAAGGTAAGCAAGGCAGGCCTTTTCAAAGAATATATTTTGAAGTAAAACGACATATTTCAGCAACAGCATCACCAACACTTGCTCAAAAACAATACCCCCTTGCTCCTTCTGCAAGCTATTTCCAGTGTTCAAGGATCTCATGCTGCCAGTCAGGTATTGCAACTGAACACTGATATTTAACTAAAATTAATTTCCAAACAACCCCACATTTTGAAAAAAAAAACCACACACTTTTTTTACCTTAGATATATGGGCAAGAAATCACTTTAACTTTTGAACAACCTGCAAAGGAGCTGAGTTAACACATACTGTATCAAAGGAGTGAAACCCAAAGAAAATGAGATGCCTCATTTTTACAACAGACTCTCAGAGCCAGACTGCAAGATTTTCTCACAAGGAGGATCCAAAACCTGAGCACTAGACAGAAGGCACCATGTCAGGCACTACCTCAGCACAAGCACCTCCATGTGTTCTGATCCAGAGCCCAGAAGCGTCTCAGAAAAGCTTCTGTTCCAAAATACTGTCTGTGACCTGGGTTCTCACCTGGAGAACTCTACAAAAAAGTACCAGGACAGAGCACTGGATTCCAACAACTCTTTCCAGGTTGGCTACTGAGTTTCCCAGGCAGATATACCAGGAGTGATGTCTGGAGGACAACACTGCTTCTCCTGCTCTCTCCACCCTGCTTTGCAGGTAGAAGCCTCACCCAGAATCTCCTCATGGTCTCTGGGACAGGACTGCAGCTTTGGAAGTCCAGAGTGAGTGCCTCTGCCCCACAGGAAGCCTTCACTACCTGTGACTTCCATCAAGCAGGACATGGGCCTTTCAATTCCCTCAGACTGAGAAAGGGAAGATGAAATGTATGTTTTTAAGGAAATATTTATAGTCAGAGAGACACATGGTAAATTACTCTGGGTAGCATCTATTTGGTCCATGTCACTAAAAACCAAATGGATTTTCTTACCCAGAGCCTTGCAGGATTTTTGTTATAAGTAAAAAGATCTGATCTAACACAAGAACAAAAAAACATGGTAAAATGATAGAGAAAAAAATCCTCCTTAATTAGGAGCCATCATGTACATAGAAACTGACCAGAAGCTGAATTGAGTCCTCAAAGTTCTCCTAATAATTATTTTCGTGGCATAAGAGGCAGGCTACTTAAATCTAGTACGGCACAAACTCAGAGGTCATCCTTACAAAATATTCTAAGGAGTATTTTGGAGGTACTAGAAATCTTTGCTGTTACAAGGAAACAGGATGAAATCTACTAGAAAAAAATTCAGTTCCTTAGGACTATACAATTTTATAGAAAGGTAAATGATTTTGAAAAAATGAGAGTTCATCAATTGCAAACACTGAAGTGGAATGAGATTTTTTTTTAATTATGGTAAATATTTCTTTATTTCCAACTGTCTCCAGTTAATGAAAATTCACTGTTAAATATTCTCAAAGATGTATCCAAAAAAAAGAAAGGAAGTAATGGGGAACTGAACCTTCTCAGAGCTCTGCATAACACCCAGTTTAAGTATAATGCATATTTTTAAAAGTAACAAAATTGCTAAGGGCATATTCTTTCAGAAATATTGTAATATTATATCTCAGCCACTGTTCATCCAGCCCTTGAGTAATTTAATTTCCTCCCAAAGATAACAGTCATTTTGGTCTGTTTGACAGCATTACCTATGTTGAAGCCAATCTCACCAGTGCTTCCCTGCCTTCCTAATAATCTACTTTTTGATATTCTTTTAATTTTAACTCTCTGGTCACACAGGCACTGCAACATTCTTCATGCAGAAAATAAAATTGTACAGATATACTTGGAAAATAACGCAAACATTTATAAGTAAGCTAAATGCTCAACAGGGTTTTTTTTAAAAACAAACTGAGAGGAATGATCTCGTGCACTGTTCCTGATACTTGGATCACCCAAGTCTTTTGCTTTAAACATGATTTAAAAACTATTGTGTTATTCTGTGACGGATCCAATGTAACTGCAAATTCACTCAGCTGATGAACAATACTCTGTAATTCTGAAGTACTTCTATCTTTTTTGTATTGTTCAATACAGTTTTTGTCACAGAAATATCAGAAGCACTGTTGTTCTCTTAATGGGCTATGGATACAAACAAAGTTTGGATAATTAGGAAAAAACACTATTTTCGCTAATCCGTTAAAATTAATTTGAAGATTTTTTTTTCCTTGTTAAAAATGGCAAAACTAAACTGAAATTATGCAAAAGTTCAATATAATTTAGGAGTAAGAGGACAGTAGAGTTAACCCAGTTCAGCAGTTGTTCTTTATCTCCTCAGTTTCTTCTATTTTTAAAATAATTTTAATAATTGGCCTTTTTAACCAGGATCACATCCTGGCTATGAATGCAAGCTTTAAGGAGTGTTTGTTTTAAATAATAACTTTTTCTTTTCTTTTTCCACTTAGACTGGAAAAACTTCCAAATCCCCAGATTTTGAGAAATTAATTCATTTTAGGAACAATAAGGCTCCTTTCCCCAGTCTTGCTGCAGAGACTGTAACATCACAATAGAAATTGCACTCTGCTAACTTTAGCTGGAGCAGAGGATGAGCACCCCGAGCCCTTTGGCATGCTGGCACAGTCTGGCAGCACATGGAAAACATGCTATTGAAATCACTCAGCTGTGTAGGAAATAATTAGAAGCTAAACATTGTTTGCAGAAATCACTGGGGAAATACTTTTTGTAATAGATGAAGTCAATAAAATGGAACTGTTCATAGAAAAATTCTGACCAGAAAAGAAAAATACACAAGTAAAAGAAACTACTAGCAAAGAACTCTATCAGTTGGATTCATCACAGAAGTTAAAGGACAGGAATTTCATCATTTGCTGCTTTAGGAAATTAGGTACATACATGACCTGGAATTTTTTGCTAATAGATTACACCTATTACAACGCATTAAAATAAAAAAATAATTGTTAATCTCATTTCTGCAAGCATTTAAATGTTCAACTCTAATAAAAGGACCTAATTAGATTACACTGATAAATGCAAATCTCTTCAAAATAGCTGCAAGCAAACACATGTGCCTCGATGGTTTCCAACGAGAATTGACAAGTGGAAAGCAGATGGCAACGTGATAGACTTCAGTTCTCCTGGAGCCACGAGCTATGAAAGCCCTCAGAGGTTCATGTTTCAGCTTTGGCAAGCTCAGAAAATATCTTTAATTGGCAATCACCTGAGCAAGGATTACCACAAGGGTGAGCAAGGCCAGAGACAAGCACTCGCTAAAGCATCAAAAGGAATTTTTCATGTACACCTAACCACCAATGAGAGTTTTTCATGTGGACCTAATCCCATAAAATGTGGGGGAAAAGGAAGACAAAGCCAAAAAATTGATAATGAATAATACCCAGAAAGACAGGGTAATATGAGACAACAAGTTTTATGAGACAACAAGATAACTCAGGGTTGAATGAGCATGTATTGCCTGGAAATATAGCTACCAGGCCATATAGCCTTGTACTTCACCAAAATAACAAAAGAAGTCAGAAGAGAAAGGTGCAAACATTGTGGGTCACGAGAGGGGCTCCTGCAACCCCTTTAGTCACTGCAGGGCTTCAGCCACGCTCATCAAGGATTCCAGGTGTTTGATCAGTTCCAATTAGGTAGCTTTCAACCTATTCTAGATCCAAGCATCTTCTGCTCCATCATTTCCCATCCCTGAGGTTTTGCTGCTCACATTTTGCCTTTCTAAACACCTCCCAAGGCCTCAGCCCCCAGGGACCTGCAGGGACTAATTAGAAAGGAAAGGTGAGTGCTCTCAATCCTGCCACAACCCAACTTCAACTACCCTGTGCCTACTTTTTCTCTTTTTCCCCTTTGGTTAAAAACCAGTACAGCTGTTCAAATTTCAATCTATTACCTGGAAAATTAAGCAATTAATGCAGACAACATCTGTGGACAATGATTTATCCAACACTGTTATAGGAACCAAAGAATAAATTGAAGTCAACTTCAAGAGCTGGAGGCTTAATATATCTTCAGGAGAAAAAAGAAGAAAATAAAAAGTGAGAGAGAATGACTTTTCACAGAATCTAAACCTCCTGGCAATTAGAAATGGGAAGATATTCATAGGTGTGATGAAGAACAAAAGAAGCCATTACAGCAGCCTAGAAAGCATCATTTCATAAGAGTAGTTTTATTTTAATCTCTGCAGAATGATGTACTCATTTAAGAAATACAGAGCCAGTGATCTGATCTGACTCTCTACATGTCACTGAACTTAAGCTACATGATACAAATCCTGTAGGTACTCAATATCTAGAAGTGGTTTTGAGGAAAAAATAAATTACTGGAGAACAATGATACCTCTTCTAATAAAGGTAATTGTGAACGTGATTTTGTGTCATCTTGATTAAACAGCTATCTCACAGACTGTTGACAAGTTTCATCAAGAGCAAATTATATTTTCTCTCCTGCAAAATTAGGCGAGCATTAGAGGGAATTATCAGTCCTCACTGATATTATCAAGGATTATATCAATATTTGATTTTTTTATCAGAAAGCCTCTCATGCAAAATACTGCAGCTCTTTTACACTGATCTGCTTTCAAGAAGCAATGAAAGCAGGTAAAAATGCCAACAGTGTATACTTAGGGCACTAAATCATCTATAGTTTTGATGGCAAGTATAAAAAGGTTTATCAGGTGACAGCTGAAAGATGCTTTCCCCTGCACTGCCCCATTTCCAAGCTCCTGCGATATTCCTTGGCACAGAAAATTGGGAATTTATACACTCCTGTCCAAAATCAATGTTACTAAGGGAGATGTTACCAACAGGAAAATAACAAGATGATGACAACTTTATCTCCACCAAAAGGAAAAAGTAGTGTATAATTTGTCTTTTTAATTCTACCTACAAATTTTCATGGCTTTTGGGGGGTTGAAGATTGTAATTATTACTCCCAGAGTTGTGTATAGTAGTCATGTAATTTTTACAACACTTTTGTGGCATTGCTTATAAGTTTGAGAGCTTCAAACCAACCAATTTGGACACAAATTCCTACACATTCCTATTCAACCAAAATGTATTTTTTCCCCATTTTAATCAAGTACTTGATTCAAATTAGTTTTTATAAGTCCTTAGTCTGTACTCAGAGAGCAATTAGAAGCACTAGAAATACAAGCCAGAAATATCCCCATCACCTTCTTGCTTCTTACAGACACATAAATTAACCCTTCTCCACACAACCTGCATATGTTGCACATTCTGTCCCAATGTTTTCTTCTAAATTAAGACTAAACTGGATCGCTTATCACAAGCCCTTTTTTTTTTGGCACCACCATAAATACTTTAATATCTTTACACATTTGCATGGAGGTAGCTCTAAGTGCAGTATTAATCAGAGAAGAAAAAAAAAGTAGAATTCTGCCTTTAAATTGATATCCAAACCTTTCCTATCCATTTCTGTCTTTTTCTCTTTCTTCTAATTCCATCTTCTCGGAATTCTTTTAGTAACTTAAGATTGAGGGGGCTTAGAGTTTGCTAAGTTGGATGGGGAAAGTTAATGCTTTGAGAACAGTTTGATGTTGGTTAAATACTGCACTAAACCTCTTGGAAAAGTTCTCTGACTTTTCTGAAGTTGCCAGTAAAGTTCTTTCTGTTGTTTTGACCTCTTGAGAATATCTTGTGGGTATTTCTCCTGAGTGTCTAACGCAGGGTGTATGAACAACCATCAGCCCAATCAAAACCTCTTTCGAGTGATTTGTTTGAGGCCCTAGAGAAGCATAAACAGTGGAGCCAGTGCAGGCCACTGTGGAGCTGCTGCAGGGCTGTGTGGGAGACACAGCCCCCCAGAAGGGAGCCCTGGGCTCCAAACCAACACCACACATCACCAGCTACCCCATCCTCCTGAAGAGCAGCAGCTCCCAGCAGCTCCCTTCACCTCTTACTTAGGTTTAATTAATACCCAGCCCTGTCTCTGGAAAGCTGCCAGGCTGAGCACAGAGCAGTTCACTTCCATCAGGCTGCTCTCTGTAGCAGGGGAGCTGCCAAGGCAGGTGTTTGCACAGCTTCAGAGTGAGCTGCATGTAAATCCCTCAGCTGCAGGAAAACCACAGTGTTTGGCTTGGCCTTTAGACACACCCCCAAGAATAACAGAGGCTGCAGTAACCTCTGGGAAGTAATTCCAAAGTGATGCAGCTGAGAAACAGAATCCAGACAAAAATACACTGTTCAGTAGGAGACCTGATCACTGTAACAGGGAAGCCTGGACAGAGACCTCTGGCAAAGCAATGAGAATTTTTACTATAGAAAAGGGATTTTTTGATGAAGATAATACAAGATTAAAACCATCACCTTAGGGAAGGGTCTTACTCTTTTATCCTATTTGGTACATCTCTACAAATTCACAGAATCATGGAATGGTTTGGGTTGGAAGCCACCTTAAAGCCTATCCAGTGTCAACCCCTGCCATGGGCAGGGACACCTTCCACTGTCCCAGGCTGCTCCAAGCCCTGTCCAACCTGGCCTTGGGCACTGCCAGGGATCCAGGGACAGCCACAGCTGCTCTGGGGAATCTGCGCCAGGGCCTCACCACCCTCATAATTCCTTCCCAACAGCCCATCCAACCCTGTCCCCTGGCACTGGGAAGCCATTCCCCTTGTCCTGGCACCCGACACCCTTCCAAAACATCTTTACATCCTAGTTTAAACAACAGGTGTGTGTAGAACTAAGCCCCAAGCAGTGGCAGAAGCAGAAGCAGCAGGGGTCCTGGCAGACAGAGGATGTCGGACTAAAGTGTAGCAAAAAACCCAAAAAGATCAGGTGCTGGGTTTGGGTTTTTTCGCTAAAAAGCAGCAGCCAGGCTCCCAAAACCAGCTGGCAGATGCCCCCAAAGAGGACATAAAGGAGAAGGGTCCCAGGTTTTCCTCTGAGGCACCTGGAGTGGATAGGGAGGGTCCTTTTCAGTGAGATCGGGTGTGGGAAAATGTCCAACAGCCACTCTTACCCAGAGCAGGAGAAGCAGTAAAAGACAGAACTCCACAGTGGCAGCAAATCCTTCCTGCAGCAACCACAGCCTGGCCATGCCCCCTCCAATCTGAGAACAAGAGCAAGCGAGGAGCAGAGCCCAGTCCCTCATGCCCAGCCAAAATCCTGCAGTATCTCTGCACCGCCCAAGAGAAGGCCCCCGAGTGAAGAGACTGCAGCAGCTGCACGCTTCCCCCTCTTCCTCTCAGCCACATCTTTTCTCTTGATTATTGTCCTTACCATCTTTTAGGCAACAGATGGGAGAAGATTCCCTGAGAGAAATATTTTTTAAAAAAAGGAAAATCCTAACCTCCAGCATTCTATCTTTCGTGTCAGCTCCTTCAGGCGGGACAACTGCAGAATTTCTGCAGAAGCAATCCCAAAAGCAAAGCACCAATCCCTATCAACTACTAACTCAAAAGAAACATAAAACACCATTTTTCCCAGAAGAACCCCAGAGACACAAAAAGGAGCTGCTCCAGCATCTCTTCCTCTCTATTTCACAAACTGTCCCAGACAAACCCTTGGGGACACATGTGCAAGTGTTCATGAGTGTTAGGGAATTACACTGATGTAAGAATAAATGACAACAAAGGAAATAAAACTGCTTTGAAATTCTGTAAAATAAAATTACTTTCCCTTAAGTTCACATATTTAGTTTAGTCATTAAAACTTTCTAAAAGAACTTCCAGGTTTTATTTTATTTATCAAAGAGCAAGCAACTAACATTTTTATTACCTTTGAGACTTGCAAGAAACTGATAAACATTTACATTTACTGTAAAAAATTAAGTTTCTGAGTCAACAGTGTATTATATATTTGTCTTAATTGGGCTGATTTTAGCCTCCTTAAATTCTGCCTAATTTTTTAACTTGGACTTTTATTTGTTGCAGAGTTTCTCATAAAAATCTGCAAACGAATTACAAACTGTGGTTAATGAGCTATGCATAAAACTTCTCTTTTTCTTTATCATTCGTACCATCTGCTTTGGCTGTTTTATTATCAGCCTGTAAGCCAGTAATCTATCTACTTTATTTCCCATCTCACTAAGGAAAAAAATTAAGAAATCACTAGAGTTTTCAAACTCCCTGTTTTCCCAGAGTTTTCTTTGAGTGATGCCTTATTGTCCAATCTGCCTCCTGCTCTCATTTTTTCCACTGCAAAACTGAGACTTACAATTCCATTTAAAAAGCCCTCTGGATTTCCAGCACACCCCAGACAGGACAGCAATTCCAAGATCAAATCAATCTATTTTACCCTTTTTCCCCATTGCTAATAAGCAAAAATACTTCTTTCCGTCCCCACCATTCCTGTTTCAATCATTACTGACTACAGATTTGACATAAAATACAACTATGGATTTGCAGGGAAAAAATGAAAATTTGGAGTATTTATGTCTATCTATCCATGTAGAAGTATTTCAGCACAGTCTTTTCTTTGTGTACTACAATTTAATATTTGCTTTGATAGAGATATTGCTTTCCTTCCAGGTAGGGCCAGCAAAATTCTGTATTTTGATGTGTTCCATCACAGAAATACCATTGGGATGTTAATCTAATTAAATTCCCTCATTTTGTCTAAAAAGATCATTAAAAACTCAAATATTCTCTTCTGAGCTAGGCCAGTGCTGCATAAGAGTAGGACAAGAATAAGAAACAGGACTAAGTTCTTTAAAAATCAATGAGGAACCCCTTAAATTCAGTGCTCTGTGGAATACAACCATCACTAAGCAGTTTAAGGAAAAGTTTCATTATGGTCTCTCCTTTCAAACCGAGCCATTATTTTCAGAACTGACAGTTGGGTAGCATTTGTTCTTTATAATGGAATGACTGACTTGAGGAAAAGTTGGAAAAGCCAGCAGCAAGAACAAGGCTTTATTTAATGAGGGTAAATTTGTGAGAAATGATCCCAAAGTGAGCAACCATTAACCACTAAGCTGAAAACCAGCTTTTGAATCCTCTGCAGATTTCCTAGCAGAGCTGCTGTTCTAATGCTAAGCTCTACAGAGACTTTAATCCATTTTGCACCCGAGAAGGGGCATGGGAGTGAAATTATTACAGTTTCAAATGCAAGCTCAGGGGAACCTAGCCTGGTGCTGAAAACTGATACTGAACTGTGAAAAAAGAAAAAAAAAATATTGGATAGATCCTGAGGTGTCATGACTGTCTTGGGCAAGGTGTGTACAAAAGGAAGCTGGTAAGGTCTGTTCTAAGTTCATGTATTTCTTAGCCTTCATCAGCTGTCTTTTCTCTCTTCCTTGTGCTCTCACATACATTATATCACTTCAGCAAAGCTGGCTGTTTCCCATGTTTTCTGATTTACTATTTGTTTTATAAACCGAAACAAGCCTAAGTGAACAATTTTTGGTTTTTTTAGTTTATTATCAGTATATTTCTCTGGTAAGCAGAACGTTCTCTCCCCAGATAGAGAAACTTGCCAAAACAGAGAAAAGAGTGCAAGTCCCTGCTCTAAACCACTTTAAAGTCCACAGAAAGACCATGGGAAACATTCATCTCTCCTAACTGCAGTGATTTAAAACTTGTCTGCTCTAAGTTGGTTGCAGGGACCTCCACAATCCAAAACAATTCTGTCTTCAAGTACGATTCATCACTCTGTGCATGCACCAATCTCTCCCTGTTGACTGTAAAGAGGACCCAGATGGGCAGTTTAGATCAGGGAGCCAACTTTTAACACCTCTGTGGTTAAGTGAAATCCATTACCATTGACTGGGATGGAATGCATTCCAACAGAAAGTCAAGCCAGGCAGGAGTCTGTGGCCAAGAAGGGCTATGGTTTCTGCATCTCCAGTCCCACCCATCAGTCACTAAAGACTGGCACTCTTTGTCCAGACAAGCTTTCACTTCATGGAGTCCTAAAGCAGCGTGCCAGTCCAGGGAAGAGCAAACACCAAGCATGTCAATTAATTTTTAGGAAGGCCAATTAATACACAGGTTGTTTCTTCTTCTAGAGCCATTGACATCTCCTGTGTTTCTCTTCTAATTAATCTCCATTTGTACCACCTGGAGTGAAACACAGTTTGTAAACAAGGCACCAGAGTAGCAGGCAGGTGTTGTGACACCTGGGCAGGTCACACAGCCAAACTCACACAGCCAAGGCTCTTACTGCAACTGCTTTGCTGCTTAGTGCAACAATACCAAGGCATCCTTCTCACATCAAGTAAGTTCTAATGTAGTAGTAAGAGGACCACACTTAGGGCTGATTAGCCTGACTAGTCTCAATAATTAGCTGTGGGCCAGAAGACAATAAGGCCGTTTTCCAGTATTTTCCAGAAGAATGCAGACTGCTGTAATTCCTATGTTACAGTACTTGGGTTCACAGAAAAGCAGGAAACCAAGAGGCAGTGCTGCTTTTCAGTTTCCACGCTTAGTGTCCACAAAAATGCTTAAGGGATAACAGCAAAGGACAACTCTTAAGCATTCAGCAGTCATTAGACACCACCCTTGTCTTTACTGGGCTTCAGTTCAAGGGAGACTTTAAGCTCTGATTAAGCATAGAGCACACCCTTGAAGCTATTTTCAGAATCTACAATTGATACACTTGTCTGTCCTTATCTCTCTCTTGTCCAATTTCTGAGGTCTGTTGTACACCAAACCCAGGCAGGAATAAAGCTGTCACTGCTGTCATCTCACTTGACACAGGTTTTCCTCTGCTCGCTGTTCCAGGCTGCAGTGCTGCACTGCTTTTCCCACTAGGTCACTTAACTTGCTTCCATCCAGCTCAGCTAAAAGCACAACTGCTTAAATGCAGAAAACTTTAAAGGAAGAATTGGAAGCAGTTCAGAAGCAATCTTTCTGCCATAAAATTTCTGCTAGCAACTGAGAATCTTAAAAGTTCTCCCTTGTCTAGAGAGCTAAATACACACACATATACACATACATGTATACCCATATATATGTACACATTTATAAACATAGATGTATGTATCTATCTATACATATGCACACTACATATATATATAATTATAACTATATATACATATAATTACAGTACATCTAGATAACCATCTCAGTTCATAGAGGATTTGAGGAGAATCCTCTCAGTCCCCCCTCACTACCCTTACGTTACCCAAGGGAGAGGTCTCAGAACACATGAACAAACACATTTTGGGGAAAATTAAACCAGGGGTGCTTCATCTGTTGCTGATGGCAATTCAGTTCAAGAGCCCAGAGCAGTGGTAGACAAAAATAACCTCCCCTAAACAGATCTAATCCTGTGGCACCTACCCACATGCCAGGATGGGCACAGTCAGTCCTATCTGTGTTCCAGGTCTGGGAGTCCTTCTCTTCCCAAGTTCCTGCCACCTTTGAATGGAAGGAGGCCATTCAAATGCTGTCCTCTTTCCCCTGGACAAAGGTGATATGTCATCTATTCCCCTGTACTATGTTACAAGCTATGAAACATTAGCCTTTATTGTTTTCCTCACCAGGAACACACTTCTGCAGGGCTTTTGGGCAAGAAAAGAGGCTGTCTTCCCCTGACTAAAATAATTAATAACAGCAGACCTGTACAACTGTCAGCCAGCCCAGCTGCAACCAAGGATCTAAACTCCAATTTCATAGTGTCAGCTGTGGATATTGGTGTCCACTCATCCAAAGGAGTGACTGATTCTCAGAAATAATTTCTCCAAGCTGAGTAAGAACTTGGCAAAGTCTAAAATGACAGAACTAATAAAATTCATCATGTTAAACATACTGGTTTTAATATTTACCCCCTTAACATTAAAAAAAAAATCCCAAACCAACAGAATTTTTTAGTGCATTAGAAGCTAATCTTTAACCTCACTAGCCTTGACTCACATAGTCATAATTGTGTTACATAAAATGCCCTTTGATTCAATTACTGCACAAGCCATTACTGTAATGCAAAAAAGTAATTAGTATTTTTAATTAATGAGAGACTTGAAAATGCACAAACAGAAGCATGAACTTCTGTTTTCTTGAGCTAATAAAATAATTGTATAAAAATATCACATCAAACTACAGATCTAGTCCTCATGGCTCTGCTAAAAATGATGCTTTAAGGTACCAAACAGAAATATTTGCTTATTAAGAAAGAATTAATCATCCAATTGGACAAATGAAAGGCCTATCACCTACTCACTAAGGATAAATAAAAGCTGTGGCATACATAGAAGAGTTCAGCACAGCTAATAGGAACAGCATTTTGTGGCACTGTTACTGATGCCTTGAGAAGGCTGCCCTAGAACAGAGGCCAGACAGAGTTAAAGCAGGGATTTATTAAAAGGATCTCCTCCATGGATCCACCTTGGGCAGCACAAGAGCCCAGCCAGGGCTGCACCCAAGGTGAACCAAAATGGGCACAAAATGGACACCTGGTCACAGGGTCTCTCATTTTTACAAAAGTTCTGTTCCATTTGCATATTGGAGTTAATTGTCCAATTACAACTTGAGCCCATGAATTCCCATCCTGCTTGTTTTTCTCTCTTCAGTCCACTTTATTTATGCACTTGAGCCTCAAATTTAGATTGGTTGTCCTTGGTCCCCAGCTAGAGAAGGAATTGTTTTGTCTCCCTACTCTGTGCAGAGAGCTCACCATCCCATAATATGAAGCTCAGAACTACAAACTAAAAAAATATGAAAAATATGAAAGCTAAAACCTGTAGCCTGTGCCTGGCAGAAGTGCATGAGTAGCACATCAGGTTCCTGAAGGAGCTCTAATCACCAAGTACAAGGGAACAGCAGATTACCAGTTCATGCATAAATATTTAGACACAGAGAAGAACTCATAAAATGGTTCTTGAGAATGATTCAGCTTTTTTTTGGTTTAACTGAACTGTGAACATGTGCCCCCTGCTCCAACTGCATATTTCAGTCTGATGCTACTGTAAGATTTTGTAACATTTATTTCTTGCAAGGAGACGAGTACCACAGCAATTTACTGCATGTTCTGCTTCTGCAGAACCCAAAGGAGGATTTTTTCCAAAACCAAGGTTACCTTTGGGCTAAACTGCCCCATCTGAGTGGGGCTTTTTTTATCACATAAGCTCAATACAACTTATATTAATTCCTGAAAACCATCTCCCCTGATACAGATCCTGAAAGTACTCTGGGGAATTACTAAACCAAAGTAGCTTCAAACCACCTAGAAGGTTTTATAATACTTTCAGAAACTATTTGTGATTAAACCAAAGATTTAAAAATGCAAATTTTTGAGGAAAATAATTCTGTGCAGTACGCAAGGTTGAAAATAATTTTGTGAAGCGTGGCAGCTTATTTTCACAGATTTTCCCATGTGGGAGCAAGTACTCCCCAGTGGAAGCCACTAAGTTCCATGCTATGATTTTACTTTAAAATGCACAATTTATCTGTTCAAAATGAGTTGAGCAGTTCAACTGGAAAACACAGTGGTGAAAAAGCTAATATAGACATTCACTGAGCCAAGTTAAGGCAAGCACTGCTGCCATCACAGAGTGACCTATCCCTCTAAAAACCATCAGTGTTTCCAACATTTTAAGGGAAGGGACATCAGGAAGCTTTATGTAAAGAATATTCATTCTAGCACTCTCTTAAATTCAAGATAACTGAAAGGCTTAAAAAATCAGAAAGAAAAAATAAAATTAAAATTCCATAGCTATGGTATGAATGCTCAGTACTGACAGTTGACAATAATAATTTTAGAAGTTAAATTAGAAGCTAAACATTTATCATCAATAAAATACTTACTGATACTCTCCAACTTAATTCCCTGAAGAAGTGCAGGAAAAGAAGAACAAAGAAAAGAGCACTATAGGTTAATTAGGTATTTAAAACAAGAAATAGGAGTTCATACTTGTACTTGCATTCTCTAGATTCTTTCATATATTACAATATAATACACCACAGCTCTGGGTCTCCAATGCTAACATTAGCCCTATGACTTAACACTTTAAAATTGATTCTGGCAAGTCTGACAACAAATGGAATGTCACTGATTAAACTTGATAACAAAAGGGAATGGGCTCCATCGACACACCACTAGAGCTCAGCTGCCACAGCAAAAAGAAGACTTGAAAATAAGGTTTTGCTTCAGTAGGGGTATAAGTCAGGCCTATAAAGCAGCTACACTGTGACAAAGATCTCAGACTTGATGCCTTTGCATCAATGGCAGCAATCATGTGCAGTCTTCTGCTTCAAACAAAGCCAGCCCATCCCTGCCCTTAATCTCCAGTAATACGGCTGGCCTCTCCCTCACCTTACAAAGAAAAAAAGGAAAAAGTGGACAAGATAATTAGAGATTCCAAGAACTTTTTCAATTAATCTTGAAAGTTAAGACTTTGAAAACAGGACATTGAGTGCTTGCAGTGCTCCAGAGGACATAACAGCCCTCTCACTCAAGAACAGAACAAGGAACAGCAACTTAATCCACAGAAACTGGGCTCAAATGCCCTTAGATCCTAACATGATCCTTACACAAGGAAATTCCATTATTTCAGGGCTGGAAAATCCATCTCAAACCCAACTGTAGCTGCAGCACCTACTCAGTCTAAACACTGGTCTAGTTGCAAAACAAAAGAAATGTAAAAACCTGCAATAAATTCTGCAATTAATCTGCTGCCTGTAATGATTGCTCTGTGTTTTGTCTTTAGAGAGACCAAGTGACCACAGAGCAAGAATTCCTAATTTTTAATCACTCAGTCTCCAATATCATAGGTATCTTTGGGTTGGATGGTTTGGATGGGTCCCATACATAGGCCTACCTCACCTGGACATCCTGTTGCAGTTTCCCAGCTGGAGGTGTGTCCTTTTCAAAAAGAAATACCTGAAGAACCATCTGAGAGCAGCATTTTTTCAGCCCCTATGAGGAGCACGGGAGCATTTATTTGGAATATACACAGCACACAACCCTCAAGATCATACTAAAGAAAGTCTGGCAACAAAGAAAGCCTCCAGCAACCTCACATCATCTATATGAAACTGGAGAGCAGTTCTAGGGGGAGCAGACAAAGGAGGGCCCCCCTGCACCCCTCATTCCCTGGACCAGCTGCATGAGAACCAATGGTTCCGAGCTCAGATTTCTGGTATTGCTGCAAGAGAATCCAACGGGAGCAAAATGGGCGACTTGGAGCAGTCAAACCGCCCTGTGTCCTGAGGACATCCCATAACCTAGTCCATTGTATACTTCACACCATTCCCATGATTCCATTAATATTGCACTAAACGCAGAATACACTTGACAACAATTGTATTTTGCATTCAAGCAGATGTAGTTCAGTGGAACACTGATTTTGTTTATCTGCCTGAAATACTGAAAATGGACTGTGTATTTCAGCTTAATTGCAGCTGCAGTCATAGGAGGCTTTCTTATATATCTGAAGTAGATGCTCTCACATTGCATTTTCAGTTCTTCACACATTTCAATATTTTATGAACTGGTGCTCTCACTTGTTTTTTTAAGAGTTAACTTAGGCATTACCTTAGAGAGTGCCTCAGACCCTGAACCACCTCCCCACTGCTCTATTTAATGAGAATACTTAGTTTCAATATTACTTTACAGCATGTTTAATCTGACATGTCTCCAATTTGCTAACTACAAAATGTGATTATTCCATAAAATGACATTGTCTATGAAAAATGAAAGAAATACAATTTAATTTGAATTGTATTACTAATTTACATCTACATATAGCTTATTAACTGCTGCTGGCCTCTCAGTTGGGTAGGCAAGATAGGAAATGTTTCAATTTATGTGATAATTAGAATAAGACCAGGGGTTCTTTCCATATTTAAAGTGCATTTCTCCTCTGAAGGGTGACTTTTGAGACATCAGTCTGGTAGATTCCATATTTCTGTCTTAAACACTGAGAAATTGTTTGGGTTACAAGTGAAAGGGCTTTTTCTAATTTTGAATCCTATAACATCCATCAAAATCCAACTGAGTTTGTTACTTGTCATCTTACTCAAACTCCAATGCAGGCAAGTATTACATTATTTTGAGGGAAAAAAAGATGTCTCTGGTTACAGATATTGGGGTCATTTTAAACCTGGTCTTCCGAGTGACTTTAAAAGGAATTATCACACTCAGTCAGGAAAACAGAGTGTGTCCTTCACAAAAATATTAGTTTGTCACGGTTGGTTTAGATTGGTTTGCTCCATCCAGGAGAAAGTTTTGGCTTTGTAATTGAAATTTTTACTCAGGTTCTCCATGAGAAATAATTTACAATGAGATTCAAAAAGTCATGGTATTGAGACAGCTAATTTGAGAAAGTATGAACAAAATAATAAAATAAAGGTTACTTTTGCTGGATTGGTAGGGATTTATTCCATATCTGACCTTTCATCTTTGTATTTATGAATACAAGAAAACTGCCCTTATTACTAAGACAGAACTCCTGCTCAGGCTTTCAGCGACACCTGGAAAAATGCAGCATGAAGCAGTTCTTCTCCTCCTCCTCCTCACCAACACACCACAGCAGGACACCAACATCCCACACAGCTTGTGCTGCTGGACCCCTCACACTGCTCTGGAAGCAAATGTTCCGAGTGCTCTGGAGTACAACTACATAAAACACTAGGGAGGGTTTCTGATGGAGAAGCAGTTCTCATTATTTCAGGAGGTTCCTAACATGCCAACAAATAGGGAAGTTCCTTGGCCATTTTGTCAGGATGCCACAGCCTGCTACTAAATACCTACTGGTTCATGCCAAAATGATGTTCTTGGAGATGGAATTTAGATCGTATACTTCCCTGATGCTTATTCCAGTTTATTGGATCATCAACGTCACACGAACCCCAGCTGCTCTCCGGCAGTGAGGGCAAGTGCTCCAAGCAGGCCGTGGTCACATTTTGTGCCTGCCAGTCCCCTTCTCTGACATCACACAACCCCTCTGGCTCCCACACAGCTGATTTCATTCCACAGCTCTGACACAATCCCTCTTTTGTAATTTGTATGACAATTCCAAGGTATTTTCTGCTCCCTCTAGCAGAATGCCCCTGACCAGAAATAATCTCACAAGACAAGACAAGACTCTGTGACAGAAATTTTAGCTCCTGCCTTTGGTCATTTCCACAGACACTACAAGTACTGTGATAACTTCATCAGCTCTTCCGTGGGTTTTGTGGAAGAACTCTGGATTTTATTTACTTTAGCAAGATGATTATCCAGTCAGAAATTCCTGTACAGAAACCATATCCCAGTTGCTGTGCAATCAGTGTCAAACAGAAGCATGGATCTGGCCTGTTTAAGTTTGTCAAATCTTTTATAATTTAGTAATTAACTCTCCATAGCCCCAAACACCGAAATCTTTCTAAAACCTGTTTAAAAAAGGTAATGCAGTTATCATCTGCAATCACACCTGGTAATGCACACAGGTATGGATCCCAGTTAAAAGTCACTTCTGGCAGCCACATTTTCTGCACTGTCATAAAATCCTAGAATGGTTTTGGTTGGAAGGGACCTTAAATCCCATCCAGTGCCACCCCCTGCCATGGGCAGGGACACCTTCCACTGTCCCAGGCTGCTCCAAGCCCTGTCCAGCCTGGCCTTGGGCACTGCCAGGGATCCAGGGGCAGCCCCAGCTGCTCTGGGCACCCTGTGCCAGGGCCTGCCCACCCTGCCAGGGAACAATTCCTTCTGTATATCTAATCTGAAACTGCCCTCCTTCATCTTAGGGCCATTCCCCCTTGGAAACATGTCCCTCTACAAACCTGTGATATGTAATCTCTGCATCTAGACAGCAAAAAATCATCTGTGCCACTTTGGGAGGATGCATCTAAAACCCTATACAAGAAAATGACGAAGATAATACCACAGTCCAATTTTTGTCACTCCCTCTGTTTACAACATTTTCTTGAATAGGAATATTCCTTTAATCTTAAAAATATTTATAGTGTTTGAATAAGACAGACATTTCACTTTCCTTTGTTATGCCTGTGCTTCAATTTATTTCTATTTTATTTCTCTTAATATCTTTTTCCTGTAGTTTCTTGTCTACCATCATCCTTTACTTCAAAGGGAATGATACCCAACACATCTTTTTAGTGTATAGAGAGAAGAACTCAATTCCCTGAAAATTTCAGCCTTAGTTTTCCATTAAGTCATTTCCTTTTGCATTTAGCTCACATATACAGCCAGTATTAATAATTTCCTCAGGAGACAACCCAAGCTGACAGTAAATGTGTTCATCTCAATATGATTCCTGATCCATGAGGAGTGCAACAGGGCCTTGGCAACCACTGCTACCTCCACACGCAAGGTTTAAATAACACTTTATTCACTGTGGACTTGTACAGCACTAGCCTGAAGTCCTGAAACAGTTACAACATACAAGGAGACTCGCAAAATCAATAAAATAGCCTGTCATGTCTGCTCAAACAGATAAAAAACTATCACCATCACAGTGTGTATCTTTTAAACATTTGTTTCCTCCATAGCTCAGGGCAGTTTGTGTAGCACAGCTTCAGCAACATGGCAAAAAACATTGTCAAAGACCCAACACTGAGATCTGTCAGGGCTTTTAACACTCTAAGAAGGAGAAAGGCCATTCCACAGTGTTTGGTTGAACAACAGCAAAAAAAAATACAAAACAAAACAAGAACCCAAAAATACCAAACAACCAACCAAAAAACCCCAAATTCACTACCAGCAGGTGCTGTTACAGAAAAGGAGTTGCAAAGCTGAATCATTGCAGGAAATCCTTAAAAACATCCCTGAAAAAGAGATCAGTAACTCAGTCTCTGATCAGGATAGACACAAGATCTGCAATTCTGGGTTTGGACAATGTCAGGAACTGCAGAAGAAGCACAGCAACACTAAACCAAGGTTAGCTAAACTGGCACTCAAACAAAACCCCTGGGACCTGGCCATGTGCAGAACACAAACCATGCATGAGTGTGTGATGACACATCACCACAGGCAGAAGCTGATGTTATCAATCCCAACTGCCCTTGATGTCACCCTTTAAGCCTGCTGTTCCATCACTTCTCATCTTGCATCAGTGTACTTTCAGTCTTGGGATCACAGTTTAATGGCAGATAAAGGCCTCATCTCCTCAGCACTGACATATCAGAACAGACTATTAAACAGCAGGTGACTAACTGAGCATTCCCAAAGAAATCACATCTTGTTCTCACAGGGATTACACTTCTTACCTCAGTTTGGATTTCAACCAATCAAAGAAAACCTCAACTAAAATACTTTCTGCCATTTCTGATTAGTTTGCTGCGACAAATCATTTGCGTATACCACAGTTCCTTTTTTTCTTTTCCTCAGCAGTAACTACTAAACCAGAGACATCTCCAGAGGAAAAAAAACGGGAATTTGAAGATGAAAACCCCCAACCAAACAGGGCTTGTTCCAAGTTCCAGCTGGAAATGCCATGGTTTAATCACGAATGTTGTGCACACACTGCTCTCCCTCAGTATAGGACTTTCACACCTCTCACCAAGGAATCCACTTTGCCCAAGAACCCTTCAGTGATGTCTGTCATTGCTAGAACAGATGGGACCAGTGACTCTGGACTTGATTTTGTTTGCTCTCTGACATTTTGTTGAAGCTGTATTTTTATTTTGGAAGATATTACTCAGAAGAAATATTTCTCGGTGTAAATTATAAAAAACATGAGCATTCTGTAGAAAGATTTATTTCTTACATGTTTTTACATCTTCTAGCAGAATTCAGCCCCCCTTCTGACCTGATTTTGCAAGCACTTGTACCATGGGAACATACTTCAAAAAACAATAAAACAAGGAAGCAAGAGAAATGTGAATGTACTTCCTTGAGTGGTTCTGTGAGTGTTTTCCAGTGCTGAACTCAGACTTTCAGATACTGTGGCTTAACAGTCACCCCCACAGAAAAAGGAGCTTGCAAAGACATGGAGAAGCCAAAATTTGGCAACAGAGCCTTTTCTTAGGATAATCTAGAGACTTAAATGTAGGCTTAAAATTGGAAAGGTATTCTGTAAATGAAATTTTTCACATTGGCAATGTTTTTGTTTTCTCAATATTGCTTTCTTTTGCTATTACAGCTACTTAATTCTCTTTCTCATCCAGCAAAAGGCAGTTTATTTTGTTGCTGAATAACAGCTGTTTTCTGCATGGAACTTAAGCAGCACAATCTAAAGTATATTAACTCCCATTGCTACCCCTTTATAGTACATGCATCACCTAAACAGAGATTCTGCAATAAGAAAAATATGTATTGATTTGCAGTTGAATGGGCTTCCTTGCTTGCTTTAAAGAAACAGTAATGCTTTTCCCTCCCACTGCCTATCCTCTAAAGCTTATGCTTTTCCAACTACATATGGTCCAAGCAAAATCAAGAGATATTAATTAAATACAAATCAGATTTAAAAGTAAAGCTGAAAATTACTAAAACTCCCAACTTACAGCAAAATTCTTAACAAGTCTCTATTGCCTATTATTTTCTATACTGCACATAAAACATGCTGAAGTGAAGTGGAAGGCCCGAGCACCTCAGTGACAGAAAACACCACTTTCAAAAGAACAGGAAATAGGCTAGTTTCATAATTAAATTACCTCAACTTATGGCCTCATTTCAGGATCTGAAGTTACTAAATTTCATTGCAAGAAATAGCTCATGGCAAAGGATAATACTCAAATATGATACTTTAGCTATTTTATTGGACATACAACTATCCTGAGCAAATGGGGAGCACAGACACTCAGTGAGAAATGTTATCTTGGCAATGCTGCTTTTTCCTTTAGATTAAAAACCTTTTTTTGAGAAACATTAACAGAGAGAAATCTGCTCCCAGTAATTTTTCAGCCAAGTAGATTATCTTATTATCATGTTTTAGTAAAAAATTGCCCTAACAAAATTGGACAGTACGCATATAAATTAGTGCAGAGAATCAGGACTTAAGTCAATTTACAACATCTCGTAACTCATTTACTCTCCACGTTGTATTTGCTGATTTGGTTATCCAATGCTCCTTTTTAGCAAGTAGAAATCATTTCCAAAATCAGAAATTTTTACTCAAGGTCTCAAGATTCTGAAAGAATTGTGACTTGAGTATCAGATGAGTGAGGCAAGATAAGTCTGGAACTTTTCTTAAAGGAGAAATGGGAACATTATAGAAGAAAATGCTATAAAGCTAGAGACAATAAGAGCTGAAGGCAAATAAACTCAATTCATAATTACTCTTCTGTAAATATTTAACTTAAAACTTCTGATTTCCTCCGTTATTTCACTGCCTTTGCACTGAGGAAGGGAAAATGGAGCTGATGATCTGCAGCCACTGGGTCCACGAGAAGAAATTAAGCAAACCAGCCCAAATTTTGTCCTTTGGCAGGCTGGGAGTGTGATGGAAGTGTTGAAAATAAAGATAATTAAGGCCTGGAGAGGTTCAATAGTGAATAATCCCTGTTATTTAGAGATTTAGGGCTGCTCAGCCTGGAGAAGGGAAGGCTTTGGACATGGTTCCACCAGTTCCAATGTTCATTGGGTTTTATTTAGGAATCTCCAGCAAGGCTTTGGAACAAAGACCCAGCAGAACAATGCTACTGCAGACTAAGCTGGCTCTTAGCCAAGAGAAATGTAGAGGCCTAATTGAACAGACAGACACAAGAAGGAAAAACCCAAACAGAAAAACGGAAAATATGGATATCGTTCTTGGCAGGCATATGGACTGACAGCCAGGGCAGCCCCAGTGCACAGAGCCCTACCCAACATCCAGCCAGAGGCCCCTACTGAGGAACAGGAGACACTTAACACCTGCACAGCTCATTGTTCACCTCTGTGCATCCACAGGTGGCCAAACCAGCCTGGTGCCTGAGCAGAGAGCACGGAACACACAAAGCCAACAGGTCCTGCTCCCATGGGAAGAGCAGCACTCAGGGCTGGCTTGGCTGCTGCTCCTGGACCCCCAGTGTGACAGCAGGGACAGCTCTTCCCAGCACCTCTCCAGTGCCAAGTGCCAGCCTGTTAGCCATTCTCAGCCAGGAGTCATTTTCATTCTTCTCCCAGTTCTCACTGCTCTCAGCCCTTGCTATTTTCTGATCTTTATTGCAACTGCCACTTTTTAAATCCCACAATTTAAAGCATTTTATTACACAATAATCATAACTCTCTTTTATGCCATCATTTTTCCATCGGTTGAGCAGTTGAAGGGAAAAATTATCTAAAAATGAATTACTGAAGATCATTCTGCACCCAAGCTTTAATGGTTTAGTACTGGAATGGAATTTTTCGCAGCTTCTGAATTACATGCAGCAAACATTATTTGATCAAACAAAAATATCATTCCTTATAATTGGTATAATGTACTCTATAAATTGTGCTGTCAATTACAAGATGCTGCAGAAACACCATGACCAGTTAACAACTCACAGAGAAGATGCCAAAGCCAGTATGGACCCACCTCAGGAAATACACATTTCTTTATTCCAGGCTCAGCACTGTGTGGATTTGGAGTGACAGGCTCTGCACATGCAGCTGGTGAGGGAGGGGTAATTGAGTGACACTTCAAGGGCTGCTTTTTCCAGAAAACTCCAAGAATCTCCCCATTTCTGTGTGTCAGCTTTACACTCTGCCATTGCCCAGTACTGCTTCTGAATTCAGGGATTCACCAAAGAGCAGGGTGGGTGTTTTATGAAAGAAGAACATAGAAACTAAGACATGTTTTACTTAAAAAAAAAAAGAAAAAGAAAGCTGTGGCTGGCCAGTTATAAGGAATGCCCACACTTAAAACACAAATGCAGAGTTAACAGTCCTTTTTTCCCTATTTTTTAAGAGCAAAATATTGTTCAGCTGACTTGGCTTACACTTCAGATTGCAAAGATTTTACCATTTTGAAAAGCCATAAAGTCCACTTTTTCCCTATTATTGCAGATTTCCCAGAAATCTGCAAAATAACAATAAAAAAAATTTAAAAAGTTAGACAAGAGCCATAAGTAAAATATTTCAAGGAGATGAGCTTCAATGTCCTATCAGATGAATTAATTCCCAGAAAAAAAGATTACACTTTTATCTTGCCTAGTCCTTCTTAACTGAATAAGTAATGAAAAATTAAACAAAAGAGATTTTGGAACCAGCACTAATAGTTACTCAGCTTCCAGTCATCCCTTTTCTCTTCCCTGGTTCTTTTTTTCCCACTTAAATTTGTTTATGTGATAAAGAGCTGGTAATTGGAACAATGAGGTTACCTAGAAACTAATCAGGAAATCAAAAAGCATTAACATCACTCTCAGTGTAATAACTAGGGAAGAGAAAGCAAATTTTGAAGTGAGAATATGCCATATAGCTCGTTTTTCAAAGGACTGTTTACTAAATAAAAAATAATTCATACATATCAGCAACTTCAGAGGCCAAAATTGCAATCAAAAAGAGATTTTTCTATTTTATTTAATGTTTAGATAGATTATAATTATTATAAAGACTAATATTAGGTCAGAAATTAATTTAGTAACACTAACATAAGAGGAATGCACACCTATGACTCACAGCATTTTTCTTTACTCATTAAGTCTTGTAACAACAAATAGATTTGTCCTAAACAACTGGGTTCTTATTTCTGAAACATCACACAACAAATCCATGTTTCCTACTTTGAAATACATAGCTGCTTTCCTTTGAAGCAGGAATATATGTATATATACATATATATATGTAGTACTTGATTTTTACAAATTGCAAATTTTAGAGAACAGTCTCTAAAAAATAAACTTCTGGAAATTAGGTAAATCCAATGATATTCAAACTTAAAACTCCAACTCTGCAGTTATCTCTAATTACATTTGAGAAACTATAATTACTGTGGAGAAAATGAGGGAATTACTGATCACAGCCTCTTCCAATGCAAGAAGGAAGAGGTGGGTACCCAATTAAGCTACAGTTCAGGAGAAACAAAAGGAAGTGTGTGCCCATGTCACACCAGCTGACTGGGTCCTCACCTCAGGACCTTGAACCTTCTGCAAAGCCCCTGCTTAAAGTCACGCAGTAAAAACCCATCCAAGGATTCATAGGTATCAAACTGTTGCCTCTGCCTCAGAAAGTCATTGGGCCACAAATTATGACAGGCTGGCACTTAAGAAAATTGAAATGTTTAAAATGTTCCTATGAAGTCTCCCCTGCACGGGTATGGTCAGTGTCTATATTAAATACCCACAGGAATTATTTTGAGCATCACAACTCAGAGTGGAGAAAGAGGACAGGAAAAAAGGTCATTTGTTGGAAGGTATGAGAAGTTCAGCAAGTGAAAGCCCATCAGGTTTTAATTAAATGTTATTAGGATACATCACAGACACAACTAAGTTCTGAGGAAGATAACAGGGGACAAATGTCCCTGAGGACAGAAATGCTGGCTGAGACCACCTAAGTTTAGAAAACGCTACAGAAATGGGACATGGCTCCTGATTCTTTCCTCTTTGCCAAATCACTAGGCCAGGAGAGACTAGGATGAGGGATGTATGTTAAATCAGCAAGAGAACGTTTGTGATGCACTGAGCTGTTTATAAATAACGAGCATTTACGCCTCAATAATTCTGCTCCTCTGCATGAGAGAAAAAATTGATTATGTGTCATTAGAATGAGAGATTACAGCAGCTGTTGGCAAATTTACAGCAATATCAGATTACTGAAATCTCAAAATATTTTTCATCTAAATAAGGAGACTTTAAAAAGTCTCATTGAGTCCACACTGTGACCTGAGGAGATTTTCCATCTCACTGCATGATCTGTGCAGCATTTAAGGCTCAGTGGTTTAACACAAAAACATTTCTATATGAACGGAGAGCTCAAAAGTCTGACCCACACACCTGCAGGCCCCAAGGAACTTCTTTAATTATTTGCATGGCCACACACCTGCCTATGAATGACACAACTGCCCTGCACTGCTGCTGGGACACAACACAGCATCAAGCCAGCCCACCAGATTAACCTTTTAATTTGAAAATATATGCTATTTACATCACTTGTTTCTTAGGTAGCATAGGAAATGACTAAAACATACATATTTTTAAATTAAATTATTTTACAGAGCTTAGAGCAAGATCAATAGACCTTGGAGTTGGAATAAAAGAAGAAAAATTCTTGTCTTGTTTTGTGCTCCAGCTCCACTGAAGAGTGTGGTGTTACCTCTTTCCATACAGATAATGCTGTCTGGAAATTATGGAAATTGAGCCTATGGTCTCTGTCTCACATGTACTGCTGCTAATTAAGTTCTTTGTAACTTATCATTTGACTTAAAATACAGACGGAGAGAAATTGCCTTTTTTCACTCCCTTTTTGAGGGAAGAGTGATATTGAAAAAAAAAGCTTTTATGCGGTTATTTTCCTGAAAAATCTAATTTCAGATCTGTAAACTGTTCTTACAAGGGCCATTCAACATTAAAGGCTTCCCATTTTAAAGCCCATATTCTAAGAGCATCCTGCACCTAATCCCAGAGAGTAAAGAGTTATTCCATGCCACTTTCCTACAAGCCTTTACTGCACCATGTGCCTCAACATGGCATTATCAGAAGTCAAATAGGATTACCTCCTGAAAATTTCGATCCTTGAATTGCTAAGGTTAGTATAGGGATTGAGTTGAAAAAAGTTGGAAGAGAATTGAACGAAACCTTAATGGACTAGATCAACCTCAATAAACTGTCCTAGGAAAAAGTTATATCAACTGTCACAGAGAGTTGGGAGCCAACTCCCTCTGCTTTCTGCTCCCAAGGATCAGAGAAGACATGCTACTGGCTCAGACATTTTTCTCAAAGCAGAAAGTTGGGCCCCACTTGTATTTAATGAACAGATTTGCAATTCTGGCCCTCAACATTAGCAAATGAGAGGCCCTCCCCCAAAATAATTCACATAAACCTATTTTTCTTCAACATTAGGTACCTCTCTCTGAGTCTAGTGGTCCCTCCTCTCCATCCATTTAGCTTACAAAAGAAAATAAAAATCACTTACAACTGGGTGGTTTAATCCAGGAAAGACTATTTTCTGCCAGCTGGAGCCATTCAGTAACATTGGTCTAAACACACAAGTTGTTTGGTAAATTGGAAAGCTCCTTTTGCAGCAAGCTTGCCATTTGTCTGAGCAAAACTGACCGCATTCCAGTGAGGAGACCGTGGAAAACACCATCCTTTTTGGCATTGCAGGGAGAGGTTGGCATCACTGTCATGTTCAGAGCAGACTGAGAAAGGCTGAAATAAGGTAGAGACAGCCCACGTGCACAGGAATGGGACAAATGCAGGTCTGGGAGCAGCTACATAAATTTTGTCCCTCTAACATGAGTGAAGACAATGAGGAATACTATAAAGGCCAATAAAATTATGGCAGTGGACACAAGGGGAACAGAAAATTATCTGCTATTTCTCAAGATACAAGAGCTATAAACACCCACTGTAACCACTAGGAGCAGAAATAAAATGAACTACTTTTTCATATCATACAATTAAAATCATACAAACTTTGTCACAGCATGGTGGGGGGGAAGGCAGAAACACAACTGGGTTCACAAGGAATTGGACACTGGAGAGATCCCTCCACAGTTACAAATCATGACAGTGACAGTAGTGGGGACATTGCCAAGCAGCACCAGGGTGTCTCCTCCCAGGACCCTCACTCCATAAATCAAAAAAGGGCTGAATATAAGGTTCAGAAGGACAGCAGCGCTGCCTCAAGCAGTATTTTGTACTTCTTAAAGGTCACAGTCTATTAAATAGCTGTATTTCTCCTTTCCTGAAATGTGAGCAGAAATTCCCTATTATGATGTTAGTCATGCTATTTTTATAACGTATTTTCTTAAAGAAGGACTTAGTCAAAGTTTTAGTCAAGCTAATGTGTTGTTATTTCCACATGGAGTTGAAATTAACAGATACCAAAATCCTGACAGTATCAGATGTAGGGAAATTACCTCCCTTTCCCACATTTCTTGGCAGCACACATCCAGCTAGAATTTGTGAATGAAACTAACAGCTGGCACCACCTCCTGTCAGATACAGCCTTCAAAAGGGACCAGAATGCAGGGATGGAGAAATGACCAAATACAGCGTCTGAAACCAGGGTAAATAATGAACAATGCACCTCACAAATTCTCAGATATTCTGTAGCAGAGAAATGGGAATAAATGGCAATGTCTCAATTCTTCCAGAAATTATGTGCTTTTTTATATTTTTAGAATATGGTCTATTAAAAATACATTAAGTAATCTAAAATACATTTTTAAAGGAATACTTTAGTACAGATCATTATTTCAATTTCAGAATAATTCATTTGAGAATTTTTTCTAATTAATGTAACATTCATTTTTAATTGCCAAAAGATTAGACAGATTCATCTCTCTTTTGCTGCATAAGTTTAAACAAACAGCTCTAAATGCCCTTTCTATTTATGGAAAGCTATTTTGTCAGTTTATTTTAGAAGAAAAACATGGTTCTTTTGTTTTTGCAAGAAAAATAATAAATTATATCTGTGGTGAAGATAGCAACAGAACGGGGCAATGAACCTGGTTTTTATTAAGGGCAAATCTTACTCTCTTGCACCATGATTAACAGGGAAACTTCTCAGGAAACAAACTGGGAAGAGTGGTGAAGAGAACTCCTTACAGCATCTTTGCCAAATATTACTTAACTCCATGCTCCGAAAAGATTTTACTGTTAAAATAGAGGCAAAAGAATTTAAAACGAGCATGTGGGAGCACTTGAACATGCAGCATGTTACTCTGCTTAAAACTGCTCACAAAATTGATGCACAAATGTTGATCTCCCACAATCTCCCCTTTCCAATTTCACAAGTAACTTAAATAACTGAGGAAGAAACAGAATTGCCTCTGTCTTTACTTCCCCTCCTCTCCTGTGACCATGTTCAAAGCTGCACTGCACCATCTCCTGAACAACACATATTTGTTCTGAAACACATGTGTATTCTGAAAAACATGCATTTCCTGGAGGGAATGAGACTACCCTTCGAATTTGAGTTGTTCATACAAGGAACCACGTGCGTGCAAGCCAGTCTGGCTACAGAACCACCACACACTTGGTTCTTCGGCATAATGTTTGGGGCACTCCTGGGGCCAGGGCCTCACCCCAGCAGTGCTTGTGTTTGGAATTCAATCCCTTGGAGCACAGCAGAGGTTTGACCCACCACAGGTATCTGCCAGCCATGACACTGGCCAGTCCTGGTCCAGATTTGTCCCTGCTGAGCCCCAGGGATCCTCAATCTCACTGAATCCAGCAGAACCCAGGCTGCACAAACCAGCTGGGTGTTCCTGTGGGGGTTTCCAGATGCCTTCTGTCCCTTCCTGGTCACCAGAAGTGATGCCTTGAGAAGGCTGTCTTCAACAGAGACTAGACACGTTAAAACAATAAAGCAGGGATTTATTAAAAGACCTCCATGGATCCACCTTGGGCAGCACAAGAGCCCAGCCAGGGCTGCACCCAAGGTGAACCAAAATGGGCACAAAATGGACACCTGGTCACAGGATCTCTCACTTTTATCAGTTCTACTCCATTTGCATATTGGAGTTCATTGTCCAGTTACAGCTTTAGCCCATGATGTCCCATCCTGCTTGTTTTTCTCTCTTCAGTCCACTTTATTTATGCTCTTGAGCCTCAAATTTGGATCATTTGTCCTTGGTCCCCAGCTAGAGAAGGAATTGTTTTGTCTTCCTGCTCTGTGCACAGAGCTCACCATCCCCTAATATGAAGCTCAGACCCACACACTAAAGCAGCACAGAATGTGAAAATATAAAAGCTAAAACTTAAGGCATCAGTCACAAGATCTGTTTGATGGTGCTCCCAAACATCAAGTCCTGTGTTCCCAAAATCAACCCGCAGCAAACCACAGTCACTTGTTTTACTCAGTTAACTTACAGACAGCTGACTCAGCAGATTGCTCAGAAAATACATTAATAAACTGGCATTTTAAAGCATTTTAAAATTATAGAAAACCTCCTCTTCTACTTCCAGGGATCCATTTCTAGGCTTGCTTCAGCTCAGTGAGCAAACATAGGGCCTAAGTCATAAATTGCTATTTGTAAAAATTAGAAAAACATATAATTTTATTAGGCATTAAATTAACTACATAGAAAGAATGAGAAAACATTAGGTTGTCTCTGATTTTTTCCCTAATAGACAGTACTGCATTTAAATGAACACGATAATTCTTAGGCTTTAATTCAAACAAACCTAATTGTGCATGGATCACTTTGAATATGATAAAACGTAAAGCATATATCAACGGATTTAATATTTACTGCATTACTTAACTGCACTTTACACTGAAGCAAAAAAAATATGATTTGATGGGCTGCTTTGCTTTATAAATAACAATATCCAAGTTGAAGCTCATGGGAGACTTTGCTAACAGTAAGCTTTACTGGTTTATGTATTTTTTTAAGACTATTTTGGTTCCTTGTTAATAAAAGAAACAATGGGGCAATAAACAGTTTATATTGGCCATGGCAAATAAATGTCAGTTCTAGATGTACTTGCAGTTAGATTAAATGTTAATGACCTGAAGGGAAACAACACAAAATGTATCCACTACTATTTAAAGCATCAGCATCCAACACTGGCATACCAAAATGGAATAATTAAATACATTTGCAAGGCAGCAAGTTAACAGGTTGCTAATTCCATCACTTGCACGGTGATGTGAAAAGCAATGGTGGTGGTACCTCAGCAAGGTCTAACACAAAAAGTTAGATGCTAGTTATATCCACCTAAGATTTCAAAATATTTTTTATTATTAAACTGGAAATATCCACATTTTGCGCTAGCTCCACTTCATAAAAGTGTGAAATTTGCATTGTTCTGTAACAGTGTATTTTAATCTTCCTTTATTCTCTGTCTTTTGAGTTTGATTAAAGGGCACCTCCAAACAAGCAGAAGAACGGAAGGGAGGAGGTCACAGCCCTTACAATGATGTTATTTTCTCTTTTTTAACATTTTCTTTAACCAAAGATCCTGCCTATAACTGCCTGAAATAACCCTGTCTATTGAAAAATGCTCTAATTTGGTTTTCCAAGACAGAAAAGGACTAATAATTACACTTACATTTTTTTAAGGGCACAACTTTATTTGATTAAACAATAAAGCTGCCTTGTGCAGGTTTTCAGCCCCTGTATTTCATAATCTAGTGGAGAATTCAGAACCCTTTTCACTGAAACTCATTATCAGCACCACCTCATCTCTCCAGCCTGGCCCAAGCACTGGGCAGGGCAGAGCAGCCTTTAGCTCCCACCCCACAGAGCTGCCACTGACAACTTCAATACTCATGGCAAGGTGGCAACGTTTGCACAATTAGAATGAGACATATTCTGGTACCATTCCAAAGGAGGTGGATTTCTAGGTGCTTCCTGAATTCCTCTCAGCTTCTCTGGAATGTGCCACAGCCACCACTCCTAACTGGAGACACAGTGCACAAACCACAGGGATCCCACACATCAGCTGCACCAGCTGGCAAAGCTGC
Organism: Camarhynchus parvulus; assembly: GCF_901933205.1. Lineage (NCBI taxonomy): Eukaryota > Metazoa > Chordata > Aves > Passeriformes > Thraupidae > Camarhynchus > Camarhynchus parvulus. Next base: position 5,254,049 of record NC_044576.1, read on the forward strand.
ATCAAACCTCTGTTCCCCAGGAACATTCTGCACCAAGACACAAGTGTTACTGGGAATTCCATCATTCCAGGCCATCCTGATATTCTGCTGGGGTGGATGCAGAGCCAGGTCAGAACAAAGGTTCCAGCTAAGCCGGCAGCTGGTAGGGCAGCTACTGGCTGCCCTGCGATATAGGAAGTGTAGGTAACACTTGGCCTGGCTCCATCCCAGCACCTGCCAAGCTGTGCTTTGGGCAGGTTGACATTCGTTTGCCTTCAGGACTGATGTTTCTTTAATGAAGGTTCCTGGTTCCTCAGAAAACTCTGTCATGGTATTTCACATTTCCAGACATGTTCACAGAGCAGGACTCAAACCTGCACCAGGCAAATGCTACTCCATTTACCAAGTGAACAACTTTTGCTCACCTTGACTACTAAATAAGCTTATTAACCTGAAACCACCTGCAATATCTTATATCACAGTAAACTCTCCTGTTTGTTCTCCAGCTTTGGTTTCCCTCACTCTCTTGCTTTGTAACAGTAATTCTTCACTGGACAAACTGGAGTCATCCATCAATTTCTTGATTCCTGCTCTTGTCCCCAACTCCATGTTCAGCCTGCCCAGACACTAGCATTGCTAGATTTTCACTATAAGATGACTGGTGTGATTTGGAGATACACACAAGCACTGGACAAAGCCTAACAGACATGGCTAATGCTCCAGCTTGGCTACCAGACACAGCCTGGGGCCACATACTGAGCACAAATAAAGGCTTGTTTCACTTTTCTAAGAGTATTTGCCAGATTTCTTGACCCAAAAATCGTTGGCCTCAATGTTCTTCTAGATTTTTCAGATTCTGTGCGGCTTTAGTGTGTAGTTCTAAGCTCCACAGTAGGGGATGGTGAGCTCTGTGCACAGAGCAGGGAGACAAAACAATTCCTTCTCTAGCTGGGGACCAAGGACAAATGATCCAAATTTCAGGCCCAAGAGCACAAACAATGCGGTCTGAAAAGAGAAAAACAAGCAGGATGGGACATCATGGGCTAAAGCTGTAATTGGACAATTAACTCCAATATGCAAATGGAGCAGAACTCATAAAAGTGAGAGACCCTGTGACCGAGCGTCCATTTTGTGACCATTTTGATTCACCTTGGGTGCAGCCCTGGCTGGGCTCTTGTGCTGCCCAAGGTGGATCCATGGAGGCCTTTTAATAAATCCCTACTTTTTTTTTCTTTTGCTGTGTCCAGCCTCTGTTCCAGGGCAGCCTTCTCAAGGCATCAGGTTCACCGCCCAAACTGCCGAGGTGACACCAGCTGTGCCAGTGCTGCTCCAGTTCCTGGGCAGGCACATCCCCAAGGTAAAACGGAAAATGAAAAGCACTTGTTCAGCCTCCCATGAACATGCCTGAAGGGAAGCAGGATGAATCCCACACATGGAGAGTTTGGAAAATGATTATTGTACCTTGGATCTACACCAGACCCTATTCTTCAGGCATTCCTCCACAAACCAGTACAGATTTAAGTTTAAACACCTACACACATTTTAATAAGGTGCATCCCAGGTTTAATTCTCGTCTCCTCTACACTTAACTCTGACATTAATGAGAGCTACATGTGTGGGTACACACAGAACTGACTCCAGGCAGTTTTACAACTTGATATTTTTCTTTTTAATGCAATTAGAAAAGCATATTGAAATGCTTAATCTGTGTGTTTGGGGAAAAATACTTAATGGTGCCTAATTAAGGCATAAAATTACATTTAGAAAACTAGTATCCAGGCACTGCAATAATCAAAATATTTGCAGAAATCACAATAGATTTTTTAAAAATATATATTATAAATGGTTTCCTGGCAACAGTTCATGAATCTCTTAGTTTGCTTTGGTTTGGGGGGGATGAGGGGAGTTGGCTTGCTTGTTCTTTGAACCAGAGTTTTGGATACCCTGCAGTTTATTAACCAAATAAAAAGCTATCTGCAGCTGAGTGAACCACAGCAGTATTTGTCTTTTCAGAAGAAGCAGGCAAGCCTGGAGGCTGTAATTTTGAGTTATTCACTTTTTTCCTTGTAAGGAGCCATCTGCAAACAACACACAATACTATCTCTGCCAAATAACTTACTACCTTTATCCATTTTCTATTTGTGAGTGTTTTTACTTACGGCCTTGCTCTGCTAACTCTTACAAGTCTACAAAACCTAAAATCCCCACAACACAGTGAAGGCTACTCAGGTAAGACAAGGTGTTACACACTACTGTGTTTACACTATTTGGAATTATTTTCCTTAATGTTACAGAGATGATCTGGCACACAGTGTGCAATCAGAGCTGTTACAAAGAGCCTTTAATACTGACATGAAAAATTAAGTTTTAGGAATAGAAGAATCAGGGAAGGGAAACAAAGAGGAAGAATAAAGCCTCCTAGAGGCAAGAGGAAAAAAGAATAAAATATTTAATTTGCCTAACTTGATGATGTGCTGTTAAACACCACTTCCTGCTCCATTTCTGTTTGAGTATTCATTTTGCTCTTTGGGAGAGACTCTATTCAATCTATTTTGCAGCTTCACCTTCAGGACAAATCTTTTCCTGAAGTTGGCCCAGAAGCTCAGCTTTTTACACAGGATGCTGTGCAATTTTTAGAGTCTCCTAACCAATTCCAACATTGGAATTGAAAGAGAAGGCAGAGATCTAGGTAGGAAATAAAAATTATACTATGCTCACATTCCTAAATCCTAAGTTATAAACTCAATCTAAATATAATGTTGTAGGGTCTGGTGTTAAAAATTTTCACAATTTCCTTATCAACTTGCTTTACAATTGAACGTCACTTTCCTTCCAAAACCTGCGGCTCTTCAATTACAGTTTTTATGCCATTGTTGTTTTCTTCAACACTAGGAAACAATATTCCAAAGTCCAATATTTCTGACACATACACAATCCCACTGTGAGGTCATCATCATCAAAGCTGATCTTTGCAAAATGCAGCAGGCAGCCTTTCTTTCATTGCCAGAAAAAGTAGATGGCATTTGGATGTATTTTGGCTCCCTACCTGATGTCAGAGTAAGTTCTGTGGTTCACAGTTGTTCTTGACAGTTATGAATTTTCATGTGCAACTCAGTGAAACGATAGATGAGGATTCCTACAAGGTTGTATTTTCATGATGGACTTCTACAGTGCTGTCAGTTATGAAATCCAGTGAACTTACTGTGAGATATTGGAAAACCAGAGTAATTTCTAATGATATTCAAACTGCCAGATTTGGCTTTCAAAGATGTTTGAGCACTCGCCACTCCTCACCTCCACAAATCAAAGGAAGTGTTTCCAAGAATAACTCTAAACCATCCAAACACTGCTTTTGTACTGTGAGAGCACTGAATATCCTTTTAGAATCATCACAGAATCCTCAAGGCTGGAAAAGAACTTTCAGGTCATTAAGTCCAACCATCAACCAGCACCACCATGTTCACTATGAAACCATGTCCCTAAGTGCCACATCCAAGCTTTCCAGACTCTCCCACTACCCTGGGCAGCCCGTGCAAATGCTTTACATCCTTCATCACAAGAACAAAAATTCCTTAATATCCAACCTGAGCCTCCCCTGGCCCAGCCTGAGGCCCTTTCCCCTTGTCCTGTCCCTGTTCCCTGGCAGCACAGCCCAACCCCCCCTGGCTGTCCCCTCCTGGCAGGGAGTTGTGCAGAGCCACAAGGTCCCCCTGAGCCTCCTTTGCTCCAGGCTGAGCTCCCTCAGCTGCTGCTGCTAAGGCTTGTGATCCAGACCCTTTTTACAGAGCTTGGGCAGTAAGAAAAAGCCAAAAAAATGAAAATCAAAAGCCATGAAAATAAAATTTAGGAAACCCACAGACCCACAGCTACACAAACCCTCCTCCAAAATCTTCTTTGCATTTCTCTGTACACTTGGTAAGTGCTCAGTAGCTAAGTTTTGACACTTATGAGCCATTAAGCACAGACAGCTATTAGTTATTAAGAAGATGTGGTCACCACAATTTTCCAAGAATTTGGTTGTGGTGCTGTGCAGAGTCTGCAGCAGCTGGCAGCAAGATCTGCTGCTCTCAGGTGCTGCCCTACCATGCACACTGAGAATCCCAGCAGTTCTCCGAGACATCAGGGCACAGCAAACACTCAGCAGCTGTGGCAGCAGCCCAAGGCAGGATTTGAGAGCAGCTCCCCACCATGATCCACCGCTGTCACCCAAACCCCAGAGTTCCCACGAGGTCAGTAATCCTCACACCAGGCACTCGAGGGGCTCTGTCCTGCCAGCTGGCATGGGCAGCTGACCTAGACTAGACCACTGTAGCCACTTGAAAAAGGTACAAAATTTAAGAGGAATAAAGAACTAGAATAAAAAGACATTTTAAAACCCCACTGGAACACACCCCACCAAACAGACAAAACTCCTTTCCTGTCATTAAATAAAACATCAAACCATCTTCCAAGTTCACAGGTACAGCAGAAATCTGAACTTGGGTTTCTGCACCAAACCACTGCAGGATTTATCCAGCGCACCATCCAGAACAGCAAAAAACACAACGATCTATACTTCCCAAGGTATTTCACAGCTCATCCCTCATTTTTTTCAAACAGCAGATCAGACCAAAAACCTACTATATTCTGGCTGTGAAGAATCGTACTTTGAGTTATTTAAACCTTGAGATCCATTTAAAAATTAATTCCATTAAAGGTATGAAATTAAGACATAAATAAAACAGAACTTAATTTATCATAATACACCACAATATTTTGATCAAATGTTTGCAGAAAGATGATGTTGAAACGCTTTTCCACACTACTTTAAAACCTATTTCTGTCAGCAGCAGCCTAGGATGTAATGAGAGCTGTTACCAGTTCTGTGGCTGTCTTCAGAGCAATTGACCACCAAAGCCTGTGTTTTACTTCAGGCAGAATTGTGTTCAGCAGCTCTGAAAACCAGACAGAAATGAGTTTGGACCTGGGTCACATTCCTCTCAGTACCCTCCACCAATTCCATACTGATAGCTGTTACCACAGGAAAATCCTCTTTAGGATCATTTGAAGAACAAACCCAGCCCACATGAAGACCAGCAGGGGAAGGAGGGACTGATTTGGAAGCTCCTGGGTGCCCTCAGTGGGCCTGGAGCCATTCCCACGTTCCAGCAGCAGCAGGATGGTGCCCGTGTGCCCACAAGTGTTTGGGGTGACAGGCCCTGGGGCCAGGGCAGGGCTCTCCAACTGCCTTGGATGTGGAACTGGAACCTGGCAACTGCCAGAACGGTCGATGGAGCCCCAGCAGGTGAGTGGGCAAGGGGCAGCTCTTCCTGTGCCGGGCCCAGAGCAGGCCTGGGCTGTCCCATGGGGAACAGTTCCCTTTGGGAACAATGGGCCATTCCCAGGAGGCTGCTCCAGAGCTGATGGCAGCTTTGGTACTGGCCTTGGGGACAGGCCTGGCAGGGAACAGGGGGCTCTTGGCCATGCCAGGGCACACCCACATGTCCTGCTGTCACCATCAGGCTGGAGGCTAAGGGGGGAGCAGCTCTCATTCCATCACCATGCTGGCTGGAGCAGGTATTGGTGGGAACCACAACTATGGCAATGGAACTCCCAGAACCCTGTTTGCCCCAACAGTTGCCTTGGCGACAGAACCCCCGAATGGTGTTTGTCCCAAGCCACCCCCAGGCTGCCCAGGCACCATGGCAGGTACAGCAGCAGCATCTTGCTCCTCCTGGGGCTCCTGCCCTCCAGGTACCCCCAGGCGGCTCTGCCTGCCAGTATCTCACCCCATCACCCCTCTCTGCTTCCCCCAACAGAGAGGTTCCCTCTCCAGGTGACACTGGTGAAGGTGCCTGGCGTGAGCTTCCCTTCCCTGGGAGCTGCCTGGGAGCTGCCTTCTGTCCCCAGGCTGCCACTGTCCTCTGGGCCTGTCCACCTCCAAACTGGCTCCCACCAGCTGGTCCCAGTCACCACCACCAGGCAGGGGGTCCCAGGGACACTGGGGCAGGTAGTCCATCTTCCCTCTGTGGTGCATCTCCCCCAGCTGGTGCAGCTGCCCCTCGGGGCTGCAATTTGTCCCCCTGCCTATGGCTGGGTACAGCAGGTGGTGATGGGGACATTGCTGCCCAACCAGCCAAGAGCTGTGGTGCAGGAAGAGGCCCTTTACCCCTTAGGCTCTAGTGTGTTCCACATCCACCATCAACCTGCCCTGGCTCTACCAGCTGGCACAACTACGATGGAGCCTGAAGGTAAGTTCTGAGGGGGGGCAAAGCCCACGCACCAGCAGACAAGCTGAGGAAAGCTTCAATCTCTTGTGGTTCCATTTTCAGAGGTGGTGACCACGGATCTGCCTGAAGAGGAACCAGCTGCCACCACAGAGGCCATTGCTGAGCAGGCAGGGGACAGCACCAACACCCAGCTGTTTGGCTGGCCTGACACCGTGGTGAGCGAGGACACTGACCTCAACAGCCCCAACAGCTCCACCTTGGATGCTCTCCTGGAAGAGCTCTCTGAGTACCTGGAGGACAGTGGCTGCCTTGACAAGCAAGCAGAGTTGGCACAGCAAGGGGACAATGAGGACACCATCTTGGCTGCCAATGTCCCCAGCTTGACAGCTGAAGACCTCGATGAGTTCATTGAATTCTGTGAATGCTTGCTGGAAGATGACCATCCCAAGGAGCCGGTGATGGAGGCACAGCAAAGGAACAGCCAGGATGCCATCCCTTCCATCCCTGCCATCCCTAACCTGACCCCCTCTGCCAGCCCACTGACTGCCTCCCAGCCTCACTCACCCCACACGGCCCAGATGGAGGAGGAGGCACTGCAGAGGCAGCCACAGAGCATCATCACCATCCGTGTGAACCCCAAAACAAGAGAGCTGGCAGCAGCCAGGCCAAGAGTCCCACAGCAGGCAGCACCCTCACGAGCTAAGAGACCTTCCCGCCGGAGCACGGCCCCGCCAGCCAGGAAAAGGCGGCGGCGGTGACGCAGAACCTGGGCCAGAAGCCACCCTGAGCCAGTGACTACATGCAGACCCCCATCTCTGCCCTCTCCTACACCCCTCATCCTATTTAGTCATTAAAGACTTGGTTTGCAGCTCATTTGTCTGCCACGGGTCATATTCACAGTGGGAGGGGGGTGATGCCTAAGGGCAGCCTCTGCCCACCCCATGTGGGGCCAGGCTGGGCTGGAGATGGTGACATGGCTCTGGGCACTGGGCACCTGAGGGAGAAACCACACTGGTCAGAGTCCTCAGAGCACCAAGCAGCAGGACAGGCACCACAGAGTTAATGTTTTTAAGGCATTATCCAAATGCCTCATGCATGCTGATGGAAAACAGGCATTTTTTTCAAGGAGAGGAAAACATTCTTCTTGCATTGACCACTGCCCTCTTCCTCAGTTCCTTCTATTATGACATTCTGAAACACAAGAAGAAGGATTCCAAGTCCCTCTCCCAAAGCTGAAATTTGTGCTTGCTATGACTGGGAGGGAGCACATGTTTGAGTAAGGGAAAATAAGGTAGGAAGCTGTTTAAACTAAATCAGTCTTCTTCTGAAAGGGGGAACAACTCCAAGCTCATACCAGACCATTATCTTTTTAAATCATCACATTTATAACAGAACTCAACTATTCACAAAGACCACGCAGTCTTTAAACATCAGCACACTGCTGAAAAAGGCCATGAGCCTCAGGGATCCCCTCTGCTCTCCAGCTGGACATTCTGCTTTCTTCTAATCTACCTTACCACAGTCACTGCTGCAAAGCCCCTGGATGATTCCCCATCCAGAAAGCCTACATTCCAAGAGGCTTTCAGGCCACAGGATTTACAGACTTCTAAAAGAACTGCAGTCCAACATCCACAGCAAACTAATTCTGATGTACAGTTTCCAAAGGAATTCCTGGGAATTTGTCTTGCAAGGCAGCAGTGAGAAACATTTTCTTGCAAAGGTGCATCTATGATTGGATAGCATATGCTGGAGAAGCACCCATATTTCCCTAGAAAGAATACCAGCACCAAATTCTATATATTTTAACAAGAACTTTTATATATTTTAACAAAAACAGCCTTTAACAAGGCAGCATGGTCCAAAATTCACAACCACTCCATGAAATTAAGGATAAGGTGCAGCACACCACTCTCCAGAGCCCCACATGCAAATTCTTTATTAAAATTGATTAAAATTTATTTTTTTTTTCTTTTTTGACATAAATCCTGTGCCTCTGCACCAGACCCTCCCAGGAACTGTCCCTGGCCTTTCTAGGAGCTCACCTGAAGTGAGTCCAGAGGCAACCTGCAGCTGGATTTGCCTACTAAGCAAAGTGCAGCTGGAATGTCATTTCACATGCCAGGCCTGAGGCTGGTGACATACTTTGTTCTGAGTTTTAATCAATGGGTTAAGGTAGGATGTACAATTAATTAAAAAGAAACACAGGCCCCAAGAGATAAGCTTAGAGCTGAAATGAATTTGTGACCAACAAAACAGTCTGAAATCTAAAAGAGTCTTTCAGAACTGAGACATTGTAAAGGGTTTTTAAAAAGTTTTAGATGTCTGCATAAAAGCACATTTTTCCCATTATTATAGCACTAAAAGATCTAGAGGAAATTTACACACTATAGGAACACTACTCTCCCTCTCGGGAATGACATACACGGCATCTTTTTCAACCTGCCTTGTCTCTTCCCTTCTCCCAAAACCACAAATCACTTATCAAAACACAGCTATGTCCCCAAAGTGCATGTCCCAAACACACTATGACATCTTTCACTACTCTGTTGCTTTCCATGTGGAAAATATCCAGATATTTTTAGAGGTTTATACTGCCTCTGATGAGAATTTTAGAGGCTTTTATCCTCTAAAATCCTTATTTTACAGGTTTTTATCCTCTAAAATCCTTATTTAGAGGTTTTTATCCTCTAAAATCCTTATTTTTTTATTTGATTATATATTTACAGGTTTACGCTGCCTGTTGGGTCTTAAAGTCTTTCCTAATGAGAGGGAAAAAAAGACAAAAAAGTATTTTAGATAAATTTTGGGTGTGCAAATGCCAGCTGACTGTGAGGAACATCAGCCCCTACAGCGCTAACAAGGCCAGAGAAGCTCCAGTGGCACTCAAACAATCCAAAGTTTCCCTAAGCAATGGAACAGGAGTAAGAGTAACTGCAATGAAACAGGGAATGAAAACACCACCTGAAAGCTGTGCACGTTCTATAGACTTTTACTAAATATATCTCTGAACGACCCCAGCTGGAGCAGATGTGCTGCACTGAGCATCAGGACCCTGAGAAAAAGGCATCCCTTTTTATATTATTTGCCATTCCAGCTGTCCTTCCTCTTCCCCAGCAGCACAGAAACTAATGCTGTCTATCAGGCATAAAAGAAAATGTGATATGTGATAAAATATTATCACATAGTGCACATCCTCCAAAGGTTTTTATTTCTACTAACATCTGATTGCTCACTCTTACATAAAATCCTACAATAATGAAAATATTCATTTTCCCTTGTTTTTGTCTAGTTTCATCACCATCATTCTTACTGCCTTTTTTGGGGAGGAAAGACAGATGAATGTTCCCAAGTACATCCATCTCATCCCTAATAAAATTCAATCCTGTCTTCATTAAAATTACACAAGTGTATAGGAGGTCAAGACACAGTGAGCTCCAATTGTTTCCTAAATGAAAACTAATTTTCCAGTTATTGTTCAAAATAAATTATACAGAAGTATAATCAAAGTTAATTGAAGAACACTGCACAGTTTGAGCTCATTAAGAACCCCACAAATGCCAACAGGAAACATCCTCTTTGGTACTTTCAGGAAAACAGCGACTTCTTTTACCTTGAAAAGGCTATTAATCCATGTGAGAATTCCTCAAGGGTAAATTAATAACAGTCCCAGCAGCTTCTGTGGTCCATGGACCTTGGTCACAGCCAGGAGCTGCAGCGTTCAGAGCTGTGAGAGACACCACATGTGGGTCACCCAACACAGGAGCCCCCTGAGCACCACCCACAACACTCCCTCACACGAACATCTGGTTCCATCAAAGTAGCTCATTGGTAAGGCAAGCAAAACGTTAAAGTGGGGATTTTCAACTGCAAACCTACCTAAAACCTCAACATTTCTTCCTTTGCTACCTTCTCTTCAAATACTCTGTATCATAGCAATGAATTACATTTGACCTGAATTTGTAGCAGTTTCATCTCCTGTGATGTTGCCTGTGAGATTAAATACACCTCTCTTCCCCCTGACACCACTTACCCGCCTGTTATGTAAAGGCTGTGACCTCAGGGACAACAAGGAAGTCCTTCAAAATCAGCTTCCAGAAAATGGAAGGCAGGTTTGGCATTCCATGTATTTCACCAATGACTTGCTCACCACTCACAGAATGATCCCAGTACTCCCAACAGGAGCACAGAGAACACAGTCACAGAGCATCAACAGCACCACAAACTGCTTAGACTTCATTTTGTAATGGAGATATGAACCAGTGAGCCATGATCTGACCAACACCTATTGTTTAATTGTTATTGCACCTCCTTAGACCTGGGCTTTTAGAGATGATGAATGTTTCCCCAGAGTTTTAAACATCAGCACAGATTTCCAGCAGGCCCACACAGCTCTGTGTGTTACACACTGAGCAGAATGATCCCAGTCAAGAGCTCAGGAGCAGTCACAACCAAAGAAAAGCTCTGGATGCATCACAGCCTGCCCAACCTCACCCAAGTTCCTACGGCTTTACCAGATCCTGGTGTGCTGCAGGGTTTCCCACTCAGTGACTACTCGAAATAAAACCAGATTTCGCAATACAGTGACCAGAGCTCACCTGTGGTGACAGGTCACAACTGAAGATTGATTCAACCTGATTTCTGAATCCTAAAACTGACACTTACCAAAACAGCATACCAGAATATAAAAGGAAAACTAAAAGTATAAACCAAAATGTGGTTTCCTTTACAAATATCAAAGTAAGGAAGACTAGTTTTGGAGCAGTCTCTCTCTGAGGCTTGTTCTAGAAGAATCCTTTTCATAATAAATATGTCATATATAAAACATTGCTTTTGCTGAAAAGCCAATACTTCAAGCCTCTTACCCCCTGCAGTTACCTCCAGCAGTATAATTAATACTTAATCATGGCTGTGGTATTCATAGGCAAAGATGCCTGGTGTGCTTCCACTGAGATAAAAATAAATTCTCTATTCTCTCTTTCTACATGAAGATCTGCTCTTCCAAATTATTAGGAATTTGACTAACTACACTGAACCCAAATACAGGTATTTGCAAAACTGGGCCTTGGTTTGTATTGATTTTCCTTCATCTACAGGGAATTAAGCCAAGGAAGCAAGCCTGTAAAGTCTGCTTTATGGAACACAGGAAATAAATATGTGATTAAAAGAAAATCAGGTATTCCATACAGCACCGGTTGTCACTGTCAGTTCTGTTACTCAGTACAAACCATATCGATTAACTGCCTTTTACAAACATCTCCAAATTAACATCAAAATTAGCTCATTTCACTAACTTGCAGGAAAAAGGAGCTCTTTGCTTACCCTGCACTTTAAGAGCTACCACAGAACACCCAAATAAGGAAGATGCTTGGAAGCAAAGGGCTCCTGAACCAAACGGCTGCAGTGACACAGGACACAAGGTGGGGTCAGTGCAAACCCAAAAGTGCCTGGCAAGGGAAGGCTTGAGTCAGGTGCAGCATTTCCCTTCTTCTGCAGCATCACTCACGAGTCTCTCTCGAGGGTATTCCACCTGTCCCAGCCCAGAAGGAAGAGTTGCTCTGTGGGGAACACCAACGCTATTCATTGCACTGGCCACACCTGTCTGGAGAAATAACTCTGCTCACCAGGATAAACAGTGTGGGAATTGATAAAATCAGAGGGTTTTGGGAAAGCTGCAAAAGGCAGCCCTCAGAGACAGCAGAACTGTGATTGGAACTAAGCAGTAGTCATGAGACAGGTCAGCAGAAAAATGATGTAAAATGCAGAAAAGCAAAGAGAAATAGAACAATGGTCTGTGTGTTAACACTTGTCTAGAATAACTCCCTAAGCTGCAGAAAAGTTTATCTAGCAGGATATTAGGAAGTTTTAAGCTTAATAACGGAGCTCTGTGCATTGTGTTTAAGGCTTACACACAGGTATTGCATTCAAAATAAGCAAGCGTTGTTTAACCAAAGGTACCTGTGCTTATAGTGCTTGGATCGAACTACTGTCAATGTGCTTTTGCTTTGTGTGATTGGTCAAACAACTTATAAAGTGAGTTGTAACATTAAGTTCTTATTCTGCTGCCTGAGATGTGAGCTGCTGGCATCTTCCCATTGTCACAACCATGTAATGAGACTGATGCTGGAAAATAAAACAGCTCAAGGCACGTTCCTCAGCAGCCCTGTCCTGTCTGTGATTTGTACAGAGCCCCCAGCCAATGATAAACAGGATATGTCTGTCAACCATGGCTTGAGGGTTTCTGTTTACTGGTGCTCCAACAGCACACCAGATTTCTTTATGAGAGAGCATAGATGACACAATTTCCAACTGATGAAGGGCAAAGGACACCAAGAAAACTTACTGACCACCACAGTGAAGAAAACTGATGCTCCCTTAATGACTGAGTTTAGTTTGCAGCAGGCAATGGGTAGGAAAAAGAAGAAAGAGAAATGAGAACTTGAACAGCTCACCAGGAGCTCATCAAGGAGAGACTGGCATACTACTGAAATGTAAGTAGTCAGAAAAAAACACATGGAAAATAACCTCTTAGAAATGCTCTGCAGTGTAATTTGGTCTCACAGCAGTGAATTTAAAAGTGAGTGTTTGTTATATATAAGTGCATGGTTTCTGAATTCAAGTAAAAGCTTTTCCTCTACAGTACCTCTTTAATCCTTTTTAGTTTCCATAATTCTCTGCCATACCTAGCAGTATTTCTCTCAAGTCCTGATGAAACTCAGATAATGCTCGAATGTCTTATCACAGAGCCCACTGCATAAGGCCATATGGAATATTTTGCATTTCAGGAGTATTTTGACAGCAGACTAAAGTACTTTTCTAAGGCCATTTGAATTAAAATTACCATGGCTGATAATTCTGAGGCTGAAATAGTACAGGGATACATGAGGAAAACCTTCAGTTCCATGGCAGTGATCTGTATATTGCATTAACGCCTACAAACCAAGCCATGATTTCTTTTCACAGAAAAATAATGCCAACCAAGAGAAAAAACAGTGAATTCAAGCACTTGTTTTTGTGATACTTAGGGCTCTTGTTCTTTAAAAAAAATAGTTGGTTGTGGCTTTTTTCCAAATTAATTCTCCTGCACTATGAAATCAGAATAATTTATCCATGGCACAAGAAAATAGACAGGTTAGCCTGATGATAATGGGACTTGTAGAATTCTATGTTGTTAGTAAGTGCCCAGACACACCTGGGCCTTTTTTAATGCCCTTCCCCTTTTATCCAAAATACAGAAAAATCAAATGAATGAACAGCTTCACACCAGTTATTGCATTTAATTTCATCTGGATGTCATGTAGTGTTTCACAGATTTTTTAAAAGTCAGCAAGCTCATGTCCTTGTAGCAAGCTTTATTACTAGAGGTTTATAGTTGTTTAAATTTTAAAAAGAAGGATTTCTTCTACAGCTAATAAATCAATTTCAATTCAGCACAAAACAAGTTCATATGCTCATTCTTCAAAAGCATTTTGGCAGCTCTGTTAGTAAAAACATGTATGTTCATTCCAGTACTTATTCTTTATAAATAATGCTCTAATTTATGCTGGGTTTGCCTTTGAAATACTCATGACACTGTTCTTGTACCATAAATAATTTTTAATTAATAAGAGTAACTAACAAGCCTAATTTTCTTCCTGTGTTTGTTATTTGTTTTGCTTTGGGGTTCATTTTTCTGCCTTGGTTTTCTTTTTTTGAATTGCTGTTGAAAATTAACACAGTATCTGTCTTTCATCAGTCTGTCAGTTCTTTGAGTTGTACAGTATTTTTTTGAACAGTACAAAAGCTAAACTATTTTGCTGATTAGCGATCATAGATTCATGTTTCTAATTTCATCAATAAATCCATGTTTTGCAAGTCTTCAAATACTTACACATTTTATTTCTCCCAGTACTTTAAAGACCCCTTTGTTTTGTCAACAGTCTTTATTTTCCTGTACAAAGATGTGTAAAAGATCTGTATCTTAAATTAATATGTAGTATCTCAAATATTCTGCAAGATTATTAATTGTATCTCTCCTGACCTCTTACATTAACACCCTGTTTCCCTGAGCAGTGTGACAGTATAAAATGACAGGATAAAGATCTTATCCTCTATAAAGTTTCTGACTAGCATTAACCACAGAAAACTTGAGGTGGGATGTGAAGTATATAGCATCAATCCTAAAAAAACCCCTATGAAATACAAAAAAAATCATATTTTATTGTAGAGACATGGTACTAATAAAAAGCAGGGAAAACATTTGCAGTTAGTAGCAAAGATATTCCTAAAAAATAATCCTAAAAAATGCCCTATGAAATATAAAAAAGTTCATATTTTATTGTAGCAAGATAGGAATATCTTTGCTACCAATTGCAAATGTTTCTCCTGCTTTTTATTAGTACTTTCTCTTTTCAGCTGCCTTCCATTTCCTCATTGATCAAACACTGCACCATCAAAGACAGAGAAAAATGTCATATTTAGCACTGAAATATCATTCTGCCAGTCAAGTTTAGGGACCGCATTGGCTACAAAACCCTGTCAGTGTTTGCTTCAGGGCTGCTGCTTGCTCAGTAGGGGATGAGTTTTCATGGAATGCCTTTGCTTATTTCCACATCTGCAGCACTCTGTGAGAACAGCCTCTTCTGTTGCAGGCAGCCTTCACCAGCTCCTGCCCTGCAGTGGCCTCTGCATTTCAACTGCCTGAGCAGCACAGAGCAGCTCAGTAGCACCTGCTTTTTCCAGATAAACAGGTGAGTGCAAGCTCACCTCCCTCCTGTTCCAGACAGCCCTGACTGGAAGCAAAGGCACCAGGCACAGCTCAGGGCTGTGTTTGTCACACCCATCAGGCCAACCTGCACAGGGCAGTGCCCGTGCTCTGGGGACAGCCAGCCTTTTCCACTGACTGCATCACTGACAAAATAAACCCAAACACAATTCTCCCCCCAGCCCCTTCTCTCTCCCACCAAAGTGTCTCCACTGTCACCTCCAGTTACAGCAGCTGGATGGAGAACATGTTTGTGCTCCTCCTGCTGCCTTCTCCAGCCTCTGCTCCTGCTCCTTTTCATTCCACATGTCCTCAGAGGTGCAATCAAGCAGATCTTTTCACTTGAAAATCCCTCCACTCTTCCCCAGAGACCTCCCTTCTGAATTTCAGCCTGATCCTTCCTGTCCTGCACAATCCCTCACTTCCACAGGCACTGACTCCCATACCAGCCTGGTGGAGCCCCCCAGACTGACCCCAACATGGTAAGTATATAACAGAGAGGCTCATTCTCCTTCCCCCACCTGTAACCCCACTGCGAGCTTCACAGAAACCCAGGAAGGAACAGGCAGGCACTTGAATTGTTAAATAAAACAATTCCTGTGCTTTAATTAAAACCACCAAGATCAACACATATTCCCTGGACAGGCTGAAGCAACCTGGATGAGGCTCCTTTTCGCTCTGTGCATATAAAAGCCCTAAAGAAATAGGATGCTTTTTGTCACGTTAGCAAAAAATTCATTGATTCAAGCTGGAAATAGCATTGCTGAAGGACACTTCACCCCACCCATTCCCACTGCTATGCACTACACAGGCCTGTATTCCACGCCAGGAGACCTTAGAATACTACAGATCAGTCATTAATTTCTGAAGAATTATACAGGAGCATTCTGAGCAGATGGAAATTTGGAGGGTTAAGCAGGTATGGATTTGTAGAGTTAACTTGTGACCCCATTCATGTAAATGAAAATTTCCCACTGCTTAAAATGAGAAACTGTTTCATGCATAGGATCTGTGACTTTGGATCTTTCCATCTGCAGCATATCTTGCTATTTACTACTCTGTTATTTTGCCTGGGCTGAAGTGAGAATTGATGCAGTTGACACATTGGGAAGCAACAGCACGAGGAGAAGAGCTCACAGGAAAATAAACTCACTCATTCCACCTCCTCAGAAGTACGAGAAAACTGCTGAATAAAGACACAGATTTACCCAAGATAGCCTTTCTTTCCTCCCAAGTACTTGGATTATGGTCACTTATTCTCACACAGGATGAATCTCTATGTACAGGACCTGCTGTGATGTGTTTGTATTTCAAGCTGGGAATCAAATATTCCACTTCCATATGTGTCATCCACATGGCATCCTGATTTTCTGAGTCACAGATTAACTGCGACAGAGAACTGGGGAGCCAGAAACTCTCAGATGCCTCCCTTGGACTCCCCCTGACCTTCTCACCATAGCCTGTTCTTATGACTGAGAGAAAATAAGGGTTGCATCTCCTTGTCAATTCTACTAAAAATTAGTAAGTAACTGCATAAAAAGAAAGCACAAGACTGACTAAAATTGAACCCTGCTAACCAAATTAAGGTTTGAACTAAAACCATGGCCAACTATTGAATTAACTATAAGAGACTGGAGTTTGCTTTTGATCAAATCAACAGGCAGTGAATAAAATGGAAATTTTAAGGGCCCTGGCATTTGAAAATACCTGCTGCAGAAAATAATGGAGCTCATTCCTCTGAGGCAAAGGCCAGCTCCTCCAGGCTGTGACAGCATTGAGGTCACTGCTCCTTTCTGCTGTTTGGATTTGGAGCTAGCAGGGCTTAAGGCTCCTCTGATGCAGACACAGTTGGCTAATGTAGGGTGACACAGGATGATTTACAACAAAATATTTTCTGCCAATCTACACAAGTGCCTTCCCTTCAGCTTCAGAAAAATCTTCAGATAAACTAAGAATGGTTGTAGAATCCCAGAACAGTTTGGGTTGGAAAGGACCTTAAAGCCCATCCAGACCCATCCCCTGCCATGAGCACAAACACCTTCTTCTATCCCAGGCTGCTCCAAGCCCAGTCCAACCTGGCCTTGGACACTTCCAGGGATCCAGGGGCAGCCAGAGCTGGGCAGCCTGTGCCAGGCCCTCACTGTTCTCCCTGAGGAGCCATTAAAAGGACAAGAGAAGGTCATTTGCAAAGAAAGACAAGCTCTCAGTCTTGTAGCATTCTCAGAGTGCCAAAGGCAGAGCCCAGCTCAGGTAACCAGGTGATATCTCTGTAAATAAGCACCTTTATTCTCATGGAGCTCTTCAGCCCTCAGATAATCAGGTCTGTGTGCCTGTACAAGGAGAAGCCACTGCCCCTCTTGGCACAAGAGAGGGAGCTCTGCTTTCCTTAGGAAACAATGAGTTGTGCTCTTTGTTTAAACTGCCCTCTCTCCATAAGAAATAGGAGTTTATGAAGACCTGTCTCCCTAGGTTAGAAGCTGGAATGGCTTCCAAGCCCAGAAAAGCATGGAGGAGAACTTCAGAGATAGAGCATCAACATGCCTCCTGTGGAAAGCCAACACAGTGCTGGTAACTAAACTCCTCATGTCCTGTGACTGGGCTTTGGACTTAGTGATCTTAGGAGTCTTTCTTACTTGCTTATGCTTCCACCTGCAGACACTCATAGAATATTGCCTGCATGTTCTTGTATTCATTTTACTGGCAGAAATTTCTCTTACTCAGTGAAAGAATCTAAAGTCTTGGCAATTCAGGTATTTATAGTTCTGTTAATGTAAAACCTCGAGTAAGTTAAAACATTAAAGAAAACATTAGGAGTTTCTCCAAGAAAACAGTAAGTTTAAGCAAAAAAACTGTCAGTTAAAACCAGTATGAAATATATTTGAAAGTAAGCATTGACACCTTTCAAGCCACATTTTCAAAAGCAATACATTATTTGCCTTCTAGCACCTCTATCTTTACATTCATGCTATTGAAATATCTTTTCCCATGATTTCATTTTTTTTTCAATCAATGAGGTCCTCAAGTACTTTTAATTAAGATCTACTTTTCTGCCAATCACAGGACTCCACAGGAATCACAGGACTCCTGGAAGTGGAGCATTAAGAGAAAGCTTGAAATAGTCTAAGACCTGTACTAAAACAATAAAAGTGTACCATAATGAAACTTCCTGTTCATTTGGCTATCTTCCATCTTCCTCACTTCCCCAGCACTGATTCCTCCAGGTTTTCAGTTCTGGTTTTATTGGAATCCTTTTGAAATTTTGATCTCTTATGTTTTCAAGGAATCTTATCCAATATTGGTACAACTACTCAAATAAACAACTTCTGCCAGCAAATACTGAGAATTTCAATGGAACTTCTAATTAGAAATCACTAAGTCTTTAAATATTAAAACTAAAAGTTAAGAACAGGGCAAGGTTCTTGCTTACAAAATTTTACTATGAGAGTGATTCAGAGCAAAGAAATCATAGTACAGGACAACTACTTAATATTTAGTAAACATCACTAGACAAGAGAGTTCCAGCTGTCAATGACCATAAAAACTGTTAGATAACTGTTTTATAACAGCACTGTGGAAATTCTTTCTGGCAAATTTTTAGCATGGCAGATGCCTTCTTGTACTAAATATTCATTGTACAGGGATACATTTTCTCTGACAATTTCCTTTCTCCCTTGAATATGGCACAAAAAATGAAGTCTTTATGAAAAAATTAACCTCTACAAGACCCCTTTCCAGCCATTCCATGCCACCTGATGTTTATCTGAAAATAAACTTGCTGTGTGAGCTCCCTGCTCAGAGAAACCTGTCTTGGCAGAAGGCCTGTTCCCACTCCCCAGCTCTTGGATTTGCTGTGAAGTTGCATTTCCAGTGCATTCCTCTCCAAGGACAAAATCGACTGCTCGTCTGTACTGCAGCAGTCCCTCTGAAGGGGCCAGGAAGAGATGAGTGCCCTCAGGAAGGTGAAACACAGTTTGGAACTTGTCAAGGTTCCACAACACCAGAGCTCAGAGCAACACCTCGCCCCCAGTGCTTTCTTCTCTGCCTCATGCAACAATCACGCACAAACACACCCTTCAGGCCAAGGCTTTTGCCAGCTTTTCCCTTTACTGCATGTTCTTTGCTGTGAAACCTCCTATGCTCCACTGATGTGATTTCTGAAAGTGTTTCCATGTCACAGCTCTGTCCCTGCCATGTCCCCACACTCTGCTCCATGGAGGGCTGTTGAAAACACCTATTTGTGCTGGGGCAGCCTCACAGTTCTGTGATAAAGTGCAACGTGGCTTTTCCAGCACTGCCTTCATTTCTTCTACAATGGAGAGTGATCAACAACAATTCCCACATACCAGTGAGCTGTAAACTCTCTCATTTGAAAATACCTGCTGAGTCCTCCACCACAGATCAGGAGAATATGGTGTCACCCTTCAGACACCTGCTGCAAAGAGAGCCCTGGTCATCAGTCCCCTTCTCCATTTCCTTCTGAAATACAGAGTCCTTCCAGGGCACACAGAGCATGAATTCCAGCCTGGCTCACAGCAGCCACTGGAGGTGGGAGAAGGCTTTGTTATTGCTTGGGCTGGAGTTTGGTATGCAGTCCTCACTCACTGATCTGCAGGCACCATTCCAGAGACAAACATTTCAATAGAATTCCCAGAGTGGAACTGACCTTTGCTGCATACTAAAGCACAAACACAGGGACAACAACAGACCTGCTCTCACAACACACTCACTGCTGCCCAGTTTTTCACTATGCAGTCCACTTTGGGAACCTGCCACTGCTTTGACAGCTCATGTCCTGTTTACCTTGATTTTCTAATTTTGCAAACTAATGACTGCTATCAAGAGGATAAGTACTTTCTGACTGTTGACAAGACAGACCAGGGTTATGAGCAACTATTACAAAATGCCTGTGCAAGGTGGGCTCCTCCTGTGCTGCCAGGTCCCATATTGAACCTGCACACTACTAGTTTATCCACAGACTAGAAGTGGCAATACATTACAGGGTGCTGACTTCTTACTAGGAGGCAAAAACACTGCCTGGAAGCAGGGAAAGGGAAAGGAAAGGGAATGATTAAGGGGCCTTTAATGCAACACTCAAAGGTGGTGTTATAAGCAATGAAACTACAAGACTTTCCCTTAACAAAAAGTAATCACAACTGCCATGTTTGTCCCCAAAGCTCACAGAGTAAGCACTGTCTGGGACTGAAGGCTTTCCCCTAGCTCAGAAGCTGTCAGGAAGGTGAGCACTGGGAAGTGCAGGGTGGGAGGTGACACACTGTGCCACACAGGATGAGTAGCTCAGGGAGTGACAGAGCCTGCTGAGAACACCAGGATGTCAGCAGTGGGATACAGCTGGGAACACCAGCACCACAGTTCTGCAACACCGAGTGAGTGTGGGGAGAAGAAATTCATCATAGAGCAATGTTACATCATGCATAAATGCAATCTTAAATCAATGTAAGCAGTGGCAGGTTCTGAGCCAACTGACACACTGGGGTTAGAATATGCCACACATGCTGCTCCATGAGATCCTGAGCAGGGTGCTCTGTAAAGGTCAGAAAAGGGAATTGAATGCTCCAAGTTATTAGGAAAGGGGCAGAACAGAACAGGGAGAACATCACAGTTCCTCACATCAATATGCAGTGCACCTGCACCATGAGTGCTGTTAGCAATTCCAAAGCACCCATCTGCAAAAACATACCATGGATTTGGAAAGAGCAAGGGGCAAACAAGAAGTCTGATCAAAGGCATGGAATGGATTTTGTGGGAAGGATAAATGAACAGGCACACTTTTCCATCTGGGCAAAAAACTGACAACAGGTCCTATAATAACAATTTTAATATAACCAACATAAATGTTCACTTTCTTTTCAAAGAGTGAAACATTACATATAATAGAAATATATTTTTAAATCACAGGATTAAAATGCAAGGAAAACTTCTCTATACTGTGCACAGTGAAGCTGCAAAGCTCTTCAACACAGGATGCTGTGGCTGTCAAAAACTGACAGGGCTTCAAAATATATCCTGCAAATTAAAGGAAGGAAAACCCCTTGAGGTCCATTGAGTAAAGAGACACACTATTTGGTTCACAAGTGCCTGAAGCACACATTTTCAGGAGATAATCCAGGATCTTAAAGGATCATCACTACATGACTTCCCTATTCTTCCACTCTGCTTTGCCTGTGTTGAAAAGAGCATAACAGGCTACAGACCTTTGGCTTAAGCCAGCAGAGAGGTGTGAACATTCCAGTAATGATTTAACACTTTTCAAAAGACAGTAAAAACCCATGCAGCTCTAGGGGTTTGGATTTCTACAATCTTTTCTTATTGTCTACATGTAGACCAAAGACCTCTGGCTCCTGATCTCAGGGCCTGGCCCCTGGCAGCACAGGGAGGAATCAAATCATGTTGTGGGTCATCTTTCTCAGCAGGGGAGTCATTGCCATTCAGAATCTATGTGATAATCTGGATTATTTTAAACTTAGTTTTCACTTCTTCTCCATCTCTTTTCCACCTTTAAAAGATGTGTCTATATTGCAGGTAAGAGATGACTTGGAAGGAAGGGAGAACTCCAGTCTGCAAAGTCAGGCAATCCCATTCCCTTTCAAGTATCATAAACTTCATCTTTTTGTTAAAAGTTCCGAAGGACTCCAAACTGCAGCTGCACTGTTAGATAAGATGCCAGCACAGCCCCCTTTCTGCTCACAGCCATCACACAGCCCTGGGATATCAGGGCACAGCCCTCTCCCTCCACTGCTTTGCTTTCCCCCAGTGACTTGAGTGGGCTTCCACTGCAGCCTCAGTGTGAGACACAAATGTTGTGCATTTCAGTGTCGTCAGCAGTGACCTTCCATGCAATAAAAATAGAAGGAGAAAGAATTCATAGGCCTCTCTACACTCCTGAGCACACCTTGCACATACACATACCTCACTTTGAAGTCTGAAATGCTAAATAACTGAACCAGAGATGAGAACATGAAACCTGCAGCCACAGCTACACCCTGAGAGGGCTTCACATCCTCCACTTGATGCTGTAGGTTTGCAAGTCAAAGAGCTGGTTTAACACAGAAAGGAAGGAATGGGAGAAGATGCACTGAAAATTACATTCCTTGGGATGATAAAATTTCCTCTCAATCTGCTCAACAGATCCATTTCTTACTACAAAACATGGTACAATAAACCTGCTTAATTTTTAAAATCTTTTTAGCGGTGAAAAGTTATTGAAATGTACACTCAGCACCCTGGTGATACAAGACCAGGGTACCACCTCACTTTTACATCATAATATGAGAAAAGAAAAATCAGGATAATTTTTCCCAGGGAGCCCAACTTTTGAAGCCATCAAATGCAGAGAAAGCAGGAAGATAATTAAGATCTCTCCCAGCCAGTGTGAGGTCTGAGGGTAGAACTCAGGCTGAGACTGCAATATCCCTGATTTTTTCACAAAAGAATGAATTTGAATAGCCTCTTTTTTAACTGAAAAGGGAGTCTTCATTAAAGGAAAAGAGTCTCTTGTGCATTCAGGGTGCTAGCTCAGCCAAGAAGGGGGCAGGCTAAAGAGAAATAGTAAGAATAAATTAAATTAAAGGATGAGCATGGCAGTGCAGATGTGAGTGTCCAGACCAACCATTCCATTGGAGATGCTGCATCGTGCTCAGGAGGAGATGGCTCTGGAGGGAAAGCACTGCCCAAAGCCTATAGAACATGCAGTTGGTCATCAGCCCTTCTGTTTGAATTAGAAGGCTTTTCTTTCTCAACAGGTTTTAGGCAGAAATTGATGACATGCAAGTTGTGTATCAAGCTGTACATGTCAGGTTTATGGGATACCTTGACACCTGCACAGAGGTAAAATACCTTCCTGACATCAGGATATTCTTTATGCACATGCTGACAGCAACCAAGATTCTTGGACACGGGATAAATGTTTTAAATCGGGAGCAATTCTGCACAGATGGAATAGAAACCATGGCACTGGTGTGGCATTAGCAGCAGGGATCCCCAGGTGGGAGTGGGATCACAGGACTCTCCAGTTTGTGACAGAACTACAATGCCTGTGGACATTCCTGCAGTGCTGAGGCTCCTCCTTGATCCACAGCACGTTAAACAAACCAAAGGAATGCCCAGCAGAAGGCCAGAGGAGGCTGATTTTGCGTGTGTTTCAACATGCAATAACAGTGAGAGCTCTGCCCAAACCAAGAGGATGAACAGATGTAACTGCAGGTGCCCTCCTGTACCTAGGCAGGTACTGATAAAAGCTGTGGTTTGGGCTTTCTATAGAAGAATCCTGGGACTCCGGGTAAGCTGTTCTGTTTGGGTTTTTTAAGCCTTGAAACAACAAAAATGTTCAGGAAAGAAAAGATGGACTAGTGAAAAAAAGTACACACATCACTACATCTTGTGTGGGAGTCTGCAGACACAAAATCTGCCTTGTGCACACCTCAGAACCAAACCCCACAGAGCAGCGCAGGTGTGTGGGGTCTGTGTGGATAAGGATGAGCCGCAGTCCCTGCTAACACACTGAAAGGCTGCTGACAGCCTCTGCAGCTCTGCCTCTCACACCGCTGTACTGAGGAGCCAACTGGGATGACAGGTAACACTTGGACTTGTATTTTTCCATCAAAAATGCTTCTGGCTTACTGTGAGAGACTGAAATGGTTTGGTTAATGGCTTAAACACTGTTATGAAGGACTTTTTGCCCATTATGGCAAAACTGTATAAAAAGTTGTGATCACTAAAGCCCACTCCTCCCTGAATGAGCCTGACTGGAACGTTGGGCTGTGAATTACAGCACCTAAGGGAACTTGAGACAAGATAAAGGTGACGCTGTTTCTCATTTACTGTTAAATAAAATCCATACTATTGACTTTGGCATATGGTTTCCTGCTCATTGCAGGATGGGGATGGACTAGATGACCTTTAAAGGTCCCTCACAACCCAAACCATTCTATAATTGTAAATATTTCCAGCCTTTGGTAATGCCACAAAACACTTCAAGAATAACATCCAATTATCCTCTGGAATTAGCAATTAAACACAGGTTCTGCTTGCAATCACATTCTCACATTAGCAATGTAATAATCTCTGCATCCAAACACATCTTTCCAGGAATTTTCAAACATCATCTAATGAGTGGGTTATGGCATCTTCATTTCTGTCCTGTGGGATCCTCCAAGAAGACAACCCATCTCCCAGTGGCCACAATCTGCTGCCCACAGGAAAAGCCTGGGAGCTGATAGGTGAGCAGGAGCAGCTGTCCTGACCTCAGATTCTCTTATGAAGGGAGATGTTGCCATTTGAATTAACTCTTCTTTCAACCTTTAAAGTGAGCTGATGAAAAGAAGCCACAGAGGAGGTGATAACTAAATTACTCGGGGTTACAACTTGCATTCTCTCTGGGCTTTTCCTCACAGCTGAGCTGAGCCGCAGTGTCAGTGAACTTCACCAACAGCCAGGTTGTAAACAGATCATCTGTGCAGCTCCAGAGACTGTTATCTGCACCAGCAGGTGGTTGAGGCTATCATGTTTGCTCAGCCAGGCTTAGGCCTCCTGAAAGTTCAGCTGATGAAGATCTTCTCGAAGTCTTCCAGCAAAAGGAGTGAAATCGAGGCTATCAGGGTCTCTAAGTGTTATTTACACAACACACTCCAGAAAAAGCAAGGACTCTTCTCACTGCCATTCAATTAAGCATGAGCTGTGTAATACTGTTTCAACTTCAGCAAACTGAATCACCTGAGAAAGAACTGTGCTGCAGCCAGCAGCAGCTCTAATCTGGACATAATCTTTATCTACAAATATAACTAGTGGTGTGTCCAAAGAAAAAAAAACATTGTACAAAAATGAGGTTATCCTATATCCACATTGTTAGTCCCTTGATTCTTAATCTGAGATGCTCAGCTGTGAACTCCAAACATTCCAACCTCTCCTTCCCATACATTGTCAGCTCTCTTGCCCTGCCTCTCCCTCCTGAGGAGCCTGTAACCATCCAGAAGGGCCCTCCAGCCACAGGACACATCCCACCAGGTTTCACTCATGCAGTGGGACCAGGCCAAAGCCTGGAGCTCAGTGCCCCCCTAATTACAGCAGAGCAGTCACTGCCGCTCTTCAGTGGCAGGTAACCCACTGATTAGCAAGGCATCAGCCACAATCTCCTCTGGTCTTTCCAAGTTGCATTTCCAGTGCATTCCTCTCCAAGGACAAAACCTACTGCCCATCTGTACTGCAGCAGTCCCTCTGAAGGGGCCAGAAAGAGATGAGTGCACTCAGAAAGGTGAAACACAGTTGGGATCCTGTCAAGGTTCCACAACACCAGAGCTCAGAGCAACACCTCACCCCCAGTGCTTTCTTCTCTGCCTCATGCAACAATCACACACAAACACACCCTTCAGGCCAAGGCTTTTGCCAGCTTTTCCCTTTACTGCACGTTCTTCTGCATGGCAAAACAGGTTTGCCACTTCCATTTTTTTTCTGCACACTCATGGAAATCAGGAATAGAAACCTTCTTGTGAGGCAGCCTTACTAAACACCCTTGCCTGCAGGAGAGTTTACTTGGTACTTGGCCAATTGCAGCAGCCACAACACATGTGGGAGGTGGTGTGAATCCAGGGCATCTCCTCCTGTCTTTT
Source organism: Camarhynchus parvulus (assembly GCF_901933205.1). NCBI lineage: Eukaryota > Metazoa > Chordata > Aves > Passeriformes > Thraupidae > Camarhynchus > Camarhynchus parvulus. Next base: position 5,279,599 of record NC_044576.1, read on the forward strand.
GAGACACATGGATTGCAACCCATTCATATATTTCAGGCTTTATATATATATTAATATATATATGGTCACACGCGCTTCCATAATATGGCAAAACACTACTTAATAAATACACCCCACAAAACACATGTTATTAAATACAGGAGGGCAAAATGTTGTCCCCGGCACAAAATTGCAGAAGGAAGAACAAGGCCAATCCAGCCCACCAGCCTGTCACTGCAATGTCCCAGAGCAACTGCCTAGGGAAGCATGGGAAAGCAGGGTAATCCAAGGAGAATAACTAGCCTTGCCCTGAAGCACTTGGCCAGCCTCCAGCAGGACTGGAGGGATTGGTAGGGACATCCTGAACCACACACAGTCTATTTCTATTAAATATGTGAAAGAATTTTTTTCCATAAATAAAACCAGCTAGTTTGTTGGGTTTTTTTACAGTTGGAAAGTTCTGGAATCTACAGCATCTTGTGCTTTTCCAAAGTTTTACCACCAACTTAGTGAAGATCAACCTTTCTGTTTCGACCCAGAGATTCATTTGGTTCCTACTGGATGCTGACCAGGAAGATATCTTCACCTCCCAGTTTCCTAGACCTCTTCAGGCATTTGCTCAGGAGAGAGAGTCCCATTTGTTTCCTTTATGGAGCCTGTTCAGTACATTTGATCATTCAGGCTGCACTTTTATGAGCCTTTTCCAATTCTATCCTAGCTTTATGAAGATGGGGCCAGAGCTACATGCAATATTCAAGATGCAGAAGCACCATCATAATGATGTTTTCCGGTTTATTTTCATTCCTCTTTCTAAACCCAAGCAGCAACAGGTTTTTTTGCTGAAGAATTCAGCTAATCTTTCTTACTCCAAATCTTGTTCCTGAGATATAATGCTCAACAGAAAGAGGAGCTCAGGATTACTCCTCCTCCCATCCCTATGTACCTCACATGGCACCTTTCTGCATTTCACCTGTTACTTTTCTCAGTCATGTGATCAGCACTAGATTTTTTTACGTAGCCCTTCAGTCAGCCTTCACCTTCCCTTGTGCTGAAAAATGCAGTATCTGCAGTGAAACCTGCCACCTCCCTGCTGCTTTTGGGTCCCCTGGCACACATTGCACCACTCTTCCTACTGATGGCCTGTTCATGGGAAGAACCACCATTTACTTCTACACTCATTTCCATCAGGAGTCCTCATCCTAAAGAAAGGCTCTGGAACAGAAACTGTCCTCAGACTCCTCCACAGTGAACAAAAGAGCAGAAATCATTGACAGGGCGGTCAGGCCTTTTATTAGCTTGGTTTGGTTTTGTACCACAATCATCTCTTAGTCTCTGGTTTTCCTGGCAGATTTGCCCTTCCCTTGTCTTTCAGGAAAGTGAGGTGTTAGTTTGTGCTCCCTCACAGGGTTTTCCCTGCCTTCCCTTCTTTTTATGCCTTCTGTATCTATAGTGTACTCTAAAGTACAGCCTGCATTTTGGCCCATATGAAAAAAACTACACATTTTAGCAGTACAAATGCTGAAGGCTCAGGGTTTACACCACCATAATAGTCAAAGGAAAAATATGTGAAAGCATCACCAGGAGCAGAATTAGACCTTTAATAGTTGAAGCTTTTAAAAACAAAGCCAAAACAAACAACAAAAACAACTGAGAGGCTACCTCAAAGTGATTAACAAAATATCACAGGATAAGAGACTTATTTATGGGAAAACATAATATTTGACATCAAAGAAGGAAGAAAAAGGAATCAGCCTGATGAGAAAATGATCTACACATATATTAACAGAGACTATTGTGACTCAAAATTGAAAGAATCAGGGCAAAAACGACAAAAGAAATTGTCAACAAGGCTTTGCTATTCAGTCATGGAAAGCAGAGATAGGATCTTGAGAGGAAACACAAATCAGGCAGAAGAAGTAGTATATATCAGGCTAGAAGGAATATTTACTGCCTAAAATGACTATGTAAGAACAGATAAACACTTTGTTGTACTACACAACTAAATGTATTGTAGCATAGAGCAACCTTCAGTATGACAACCCACAGTTAACAGGCAGCAGCATCTTTGTTTTCACTTGGGCATCAAGAGCAGCCAATGCAATAAAGTCTGTACTGGAAAACAGAACACACACAAGAAAAGGTCATACTGGCAAACTACCCTGGTTTTCTTGGAAAGAAATGCAATTGTCTGCATCTCAGAAAAATGAAACTATGTATTTATGGACAGAAGTGACCTGTTTTGATACCAGCAAGTGACCACAGAAAAGAAGAAAATAAAAGGAAAAGTAAGTCTATTAAAATAACTCTTCCCACTGCTGGATCGTCTTTGGAGCATTGAGTATTTGGCATTAATTTTGGTGGAGTTTTACTTTAATTTTCTAGGAAACTGTTTTAAGAAAGACAACCACATACTTAATACTTGTATTTATCATAGTTAAACAGTAATTTGCTTTTTGTTTTCCTTCCTAATATAACTCTCCTGAAGATGCACATCAGGTGATAACAAAGCATTCTTAAATGCTGCTCTGCAATTACAACAGCAAAGTGGTTGGTTTACAGCTGTTAAGAAAGCAGGAGCACATTTAATTACAGAGATAGTTATCTTGGATTTCCCTGTAAAAGAGGCAGTTCTGACCAGGGTGCTCTAATGGAATGACACATTCATTGTGCTTTACCACCTCATTCAGAGAGCAGGCATCAGTAAATCCAAAAATTAATGAAGGTGTTGGAACCTAAGGTGGGATTTATGAGGCCACGTGAGGTGATGGGTGACTACATTTGAGTGCACACCACAACAAGGCACACAAAAAAACCCCCAGCCCCCTGCCTGAAGAGGGGGACATCAAAGGTCTGCACCCAAAGTACAGGAACAAAGAGGAGGAGCCCAAAGGAGTCTGACCCCAATGACATCAGAGATCTTGTGCCTAGCAACAACCCACGACATGCCAAAGACTCCATTCCACAAACTAAAGCAAACAACCGCTGGACACACACATTAGATTTTAGTCCCATCATTACTTCTGTGCTTTCCTGAACACTCCTGGTTTCACTAGTAAGCAAACATCACACCGTGAAGGATGGCAGCTATAGACACTGCTTTAAAATAACAGAATTAATACTATTTATAAATAGAAAAATGTGAGTTTTCACCCCTGATAATATACTCTCCACTTGTGGTTTATCGGATATTTTTTAAAACCACATGGGAAAACCAACAGTTGCACAAGATCAATAAGAGCATATTTGAACAATCAAATGTGACATCTCTGAGGATTTAGGAATGCCAGATGGAGATTTAGGAATTCTATGTGCTACTATATCATTGGTTTTCAAATAGAACATAATCAGTCAGAATTCTGTAGCTTTTTAATTTTAAAAAAGTTTAAAAAAGCAATAGCGTAAGTCTAAAAATAACTGGGGTGAATCCTGAAATAATTCTCGCTGTAATTTTTTATCCATAGAGAAATTTAGGAATTAAAACATAAATTTAAAAAACCACAAATCAAAAATTCTGCAGTTGAAACATTAAGGCTAAATCCCTCTAAGTTTACAGGTATCCATTACAGTCCTTGCTTAGCTTTAAGAGATGGGACTTTGCCATGAAGCCAGTTTAAAGCTGCTAGTGGAAAGATGAAATTAAAGTTAAAAATAGCTTCTTTAAAAAGAAAATTCTTGAAGGCTCTTGCACTATTGCCCACCTGTAACTTTATCAACTGCTATCAAAGTTTATCACCCCAATAAGAGGATGCTGCAGGAACAGGTCCCCTGCTTGAGGGAGCCCTGAGCACAGCAATAAACCAGCCTTGAAACAGAAGTGAACTAGAGAACTTGAACTAGAGAAGTACCAGAACACCCCCCAGAGTAATGCAGTCTGCACTGCACAAAAATACACCAAATTGAAAAGGAAGAAGGTCTAATAAATGGGATTTATTGGCATGCACAGAGGCAGCAGGCCCTGCTCCAAGGAACTGGACTAAAATACACCAGCCAGTGAGCTGGTGGGGCTCCACACACAGCAAGTGAGCACAGAAGGGAATCAGGGGCTTGGGAGCAGATGGAAGAGGCCAGGGAAATGGGTCCTGATTACAGCAGTCACAGAAGTTTGCCTAATCCTGTCCAGATTATTACAAAGTACAGAGGACAACCTGCATGTGGCAGCACTGTGTTTTGTAGGAAATCAGCTTCACCTCATCCAGGCAGTTCTCAATCTGTCCTCATTGCCAGCTTCCAAAAGCAAGAGAAGATTGTCCATCAAAAGGGAGGTGGGATACATGGCAGAGCAGTGTGACAAAACCCAGAGAGCAGCCCCCCCCCACACCCTGTCCTGGGATGTAAAGGTGCTCTGAACACCCAGATCCATGGGAGACACTGCACAGCCCCAGGATTCCACCCTGAATTTAATACAAACAAACCTCAGTTTGGTACTTTCCAAGAGAAGCAGTTCACAAACAGCAGGCACTCAGGAGAAATGATCATAAACCAAACCCCTGTTCAGAGCTCTATTTTCCTGAGAACAGCTGAAGAAAAAAAGTGGGAAGTTATGCCTGTTTATGAGGTGATGAGATACATCTGATTCACCTGTGTATATCACCAGCTCCTTGATAATACAAGCCAGTATCAATTTAAGTTGGCAATTACATTCTAATTTTCAGCAGGACTCAGATGTGCCATATTCTGTATCAGGCTTGGAAAGATGAATGCAGAAAATGCAAGGTGCATGTTCTGAAATGTAACTTTTCAGTTCGAGTTCTCTGGAGTGCCATTATTCTGCCCTACAGCTCAGCCTGGCTCAGTGCTGCTGCATACACTGAGCACTTCAGCAGAGGCTGCCATCCAATGCTCTCCCTGACAAAAAAAAATTAAAAACAAAGAGACAAAGGAGGGTGAAAGCTGATTTCTGCATCTCCTGGCACTGAGTGATGTAATAACTCTTTTAGGGTCAAAGACTGTTGGTGGAGTCAGCTGGAGCTTGTGACATAGAGCAAATCTCACTTCACTGGGCCATATCCCACCTTGTGTACCTCCTGCTAAGATTCCCTGTGATGTTATTTCTTATGTAATTTTTCATTTATTTTAAGCACAAGTGCATTATACATTTTCAGTCATCTAGAGACAATCAGAACACCATGGTTGGACACAAGGGGTAGTGAGTTGCCCAACTCAGGCCTTCTGGGTTTGCCAGGTCCCTCTGCAGAATCTGTACACTTTACTACACAGTCTGTTATCCAGAAGACTTTTGCATGTCCTGTAAAATTTAGCAATGCTGCAGAGTACTGAGTAGCCCAAATTGTTTTGCTATTGCTATTGTGATCTGACAGAATTCTGACTTCCATGCTGGTGAGGATTTTTGAAGTCAGAATAAATTTTACGGGTTTTTTTTTAATCACAAGAAAATTTGGGTTTGAAGGGACATCCAGAAGTCTAGTTATTCTCATTGTAACAGTGATTTGACACAAGTCATTCTCACAACAGGCAAAAAGTTACCTTTCTTGAAATTTCTCAGATGACTGCCTCAAGTCTCAGCACTTCTGCAAATGCCACCCAGTCACAGAAAATGAGCATTAATACAAATAACCAACTTCAAACCCACTCTTATTTTCATACACCACCCAGAAAGTTATGGGCCTGGCTCATTACACAAGGTAATGAAGAATGGGTTGTACATCTTCCAGAGGCAAGATTTTGCACAGATGATTGCTGGTACGAGTCAATATTCATGTGCTAATACTGAACAGTTTAATCACAGGCCAGAAGAGGATATCTAAGCACAAAAGCAGGTACATACTTTTAATTATTAGAAACATGATTGCATTCTCATGGTTGAATTCTCTCTATGTGTGGTGCAAGACAATCATCCTCCAGTGCACACTTTAGATTGTCAATGAAGACACTTCCCTGGAGAACAGCTTACAATGTGTAAAATCTTTCTGTTGATATAAAACAGGATGCTTTTCTTGAGTATTAACCCCAGAAGTTCATCTTTGATTCTGCTTTCAAACTGAGCATTACCACAGAAGTCTACCCATCTGCAGACGGTGTTTTGGCCTCTCTGGTAGACTGGGATTCTCCAGGATCTTTGGCCAAACAAGTCTTGGCAGCTTGGATTACAACTCAACTGATCAACCAAGTAGCAGACCCTAACAAACATGGAATTTCCCCTTAGAGCCATGTGTCACGACTCAGAGATCCAGGCAGCAATATGGCCAACCCATCTATGAACCTTCTATTTCCATCACACCAGAACTCCTCATACAGCCAAGCCCGCAGCACTCCACTTTCTGCTACTCTGAGTTATCCCCACCTCTTTCCATGACCTCACAGACCCTTCAGAGCTCTGTCCTTCCTCACCCCTGCAGCTGAGGGCCTGGCCACATGCATCCCTGTACTGCTGGCTCAGCTCCTTGATCTTGCTCCCTTAGACTGGAAACCTCTGTAGGCAGTGGCAACCCTGGCACACTTAATTAGATTCTTGTGAGAGCCACATGTCTAAAAATAACAATAGCTACCTAATATATTAATTCTGTGATATTACTATCAATTCAATTATCATTCTTACTGTGTTAACCATATAATAATAATAGTTCTTGATACTACCCATTGCCACACGCAGATGTCTGAACAAAAGTGAAATCTCTCTCTGGTAGAAACTCTACTCTATGGCATGCCAACATCACCTTTAGCAGGCACACCTGATCTCCTGTGCCCTTATTTTAATGCAGCCAGAAACTACATTGCATTACTGCAGCCTCAAACGAACATATTGTCTGTCAGAGGCAAAAGCATATCAGGAAATAATAACTTATATCAGACTGCTGCTAGAAGGTCCAACACATTGGAGGCAATTAAAAATACAATTTTTAAAAAAGCACTCCTCAATTTCTAGAATTTCTGTTTCATTTGGATTCCCATCTCCCTGGAGAGCAGGATTTCTGTATTTCTGTTGCCAGTACCTGCTTCTAAAATGACATCAGACTGTCCTGTTTACTGATGCTCTGATGTCCTAGCAGTTCCTCTAATCACCCAAAAGGGCTGACTTTGTGGCTGGTAGTGCTGACAGCTCAATCTGAGAGCTGCAGAGACAAACAACTCAACTTCTGACAATGGCAGACAGGCAGGGCATTGATTTTGCTCCTGAGAAACACGGTAACAAAGATCACAGCCAGGAGCCAACCAGCTGATGGTGTGATACCTGTTAAAAGCAAAAATTCTCTCAAAGGAGAGCACTCCTTCCCAGCAGGGACTTTGAAAGATGAGAGGAGTATGTGTAAGAGGAGAAAGGCACCTCTTGGAGCCACGAGAGGTGTTCTCATTCTCACACTGTTGTTGCTGTAGTGCAGAGCCAGGAAACCCAGCCTGAAAGGGAGATCTGTCACCCTGCCAGCACTGCCTCTCCTCACTGTACTCCAGAGGGAATACAACAGGCAGTGTCAGGGCTGGCTCTGCAGAGGTGTTGGACAATATCCTTTTCTGACCCAGAGATGGGGCAACTGAGAGGTGTTTTAAAAGCTTTTATTCCATTTTCAGTCTCATGAGAAGGGTGAGACAATAGAGATGGTTATAATTCACACAACAGAAGCCAACTATTTCCTAATTCCAATACATTATAAGCGTTTCTTGGCCTATCAGTTTTTTGCCACACCATGCTGTAGATGCCTTAAAGCCAATCATCCAAAACGACCCCTCGTGGGTCCTGCTACAATGCATCTTTCATAGTTCTCTTTCTCCAAAGTATCCAGTCTTATTTGCAAGGCCATCTTTTGAAACTTTTTTCTAGCCCCATTTCTCTCTCAACAATGTCTGTCCTGTTCCACGGCATTTCTAAGTCAGCATTTCTTATCTCAAAGTTTATATACAGATGCATAATGTGTGGGCTTTCTGTCAGGCTCTGAGAACTCTCTATAAAATCCATTTCTCACATTACCACCTCTCTCTTGGACAGAAAAAACTTCTTTGATGGCTTTGTTCATCATTTGCCATGCAGATTGAAGTACACAAGGCACTATCACTAACATTGCTATGATAACAACCAATGCAAAATAAAAACATATTTTGCAAAACTCTCTACAAATGCATTTCCCACACAGAGGCACTGCTTACATGCCTTGGTAGGAAGGGGAGAAGTGGCAGCAATGTCCCCAGGCATGGGTGTCCCCAGGACAGCCCCTGCTGCTCCAGCTGAAGAGGCACTGTGCCATCAGCAGCTGAGCCAGGCACCAAAGCTCTCCAGCTGGGCTGAACTGCTCTGCAGTCAGTGCTGGCAGCCCAGCGCTGATAGAAGGGGCAGCAGAGACATCACAGCTCAGTTCTCAGCTAACAAGTCATGTAGTGCAATAATAACCTGAAAAATGTATCTTTATTTGTAATCTGAACAAAGCTGCTGTGCATATCCCTGAGCAAAACACAAGGCAAGTCCCTGAACCCCTGCCATACCAACATGGCTTCCAGCAAAATGTAAAATGCCCTAAGGCATTCATTATCTTATTTTATAGACCTAAATATACATGTATATTTCAGTTACAATTCAAAATGTTGCTTTTGTTGTCAGAATTATTCATACAATGAAAATCTGATACTCTCAGCATGTGTGAACTCTGGATACTAATTTTACCAGTCACTGCTGTTGTCAAGTCTTTTATCTCAAAAACTAGGTGCAAGATATTTTCAATTGAGAGGAAGATGCGTGCTAATATCTTTACAATTTGATAGGTCTCTCTTTGATATGAGTCTTAACGTCTCTACTGACTTTGGGTAGCAGGTTTGTTACCAGGCCCAGACAGTTTGGGTCCTCAAACAGACAAATGGGCAGCACAACCCTGACCTTCTGAATTTTGGGGGAAATTACATATTCAAGGGGGAATATGTGGTAGGGGGTTTGGGAAGGCTCTACCTTCCTAGTACCTCAGCCAGTGGGGAAAGGAAGAGGAAAAAGTGCAGCTGGGAGTTTAGTGCTGAGCAACTTACATGCTCCTGAATCCATGGGACCAGAGGGGATCCATCCCAGGGTGATAAGGGAGCTGGCAGATGAGCTTGTGAAGCCACTCTCTGTCATTAACCAACAGCCCTGGCTCACTGGGGAGATTCCAGATGACTGGAAGCTGGCCCATGTGACACCCATCCATAAGAAGGGTGGGAAGGAGGATCTGGGAAACTACAGGGCAGCCAGCCTGACCTCAGTACCTGGCAAGGTTATGGAGCAGAACATTTTGAGTGCCATCACACAGCACCTACAGGATGGCCAGGGTATCAGCCCCAGCCAGCAGGGGTTGAGGAGGGGTAGGTTGCGGCACCAAACCAGGACATGCAAACCCAGAACAGCCCTTAACATGGTTCTTCCCAGACCCAAGCCCATTCCCTCTGGCAGCGTCCTGCTGCAGCAGGTGAAAACCTTTCCTTCACCAAGGGAGCCTGTCTGTCTCAGAGCCTCCTGGACCACCTTCTCCCTGAGCCTGTAAACAACACTGTACCAGCAATGAGAACAGCTCATCAGCCTGCACTGGCAAGAAAAAGCAAACTCTCTCCTTCAGTTCAATCCCTTTGCTACCTGCTCATCATGGATCCCCCTTCATTCCCATGCATGGATTAGAGAAGAGATTGACAGTCCCTAACTCCCAATTCAGGTGTGTCTCCAGACCAGCAAAGCTCTCCCTGCCTTCATTTAAAGGCCTGGCCACCCTCCCCAGTTCAGTTTCAGCTCCAGTTAGATAACCATTTAGAGGGACCCCACTATTGACATTTCTCTCCCTCTCATCTGTCACACGGAATGAAGCAAACAAGGAGTTTTGATTCCAGGACAGCTAAAACTGTTGAAAAGCACAGCTGGACAGGTTCATAACAAATAAATCCAGCTACTGATATTAACTACCTGGATATCTCCTTCTCAGCAAGTCTAAGGGACACCAGTTGCTGGGGGATAAAAGAGCATTTTTTACTTCCAGGCTCACAGTAGTCTAACATGCTTTGCTAAGGATCAATGCTGGTGCTTTCCATACCTGAAATCACTACAAACCCTCCTGAAACAGCTGTGGAAACAAGACCAGGAGGGAGAAAAGTAAATATGAAGGAAAAAAAATTGAACACAGTCAAAGAATAAAAAATAAAAAGAAAAAAGGATATTATTTCACTGGCATGATTTTAACACCATGGTTTCTCAATGAATGGCAGTAGCAATACTTGAAGGACAATAAAAAGCTTAGTCTGAGGCTTCTTTTTAAATATGAAATATCCTAATATATTATGTATCCAGGAGACTAATCCAGAGCCCAAGCAGTGAGGTTTATTCAAAGACCTAAAATGCAGCTAATTCTAAGTTGGAACAAGGCTTCTACAGAAAATTTCTGAATACAGAGCCATGTATTCTTTTCAGAATACGCATTCAGAAAAGCTACTTGATTCAAGGGGATTCTCCTCTCATGCTTTACCATCTGCTTTCTTAAACACTGCTATGTATTCCCATGTTTTAGTTAACATTTCAAACTTTCCCGTTTCCCATCATTTCTGTAAATGGTGGGTACAGAGCCTGATTACAACCAAACTATTCACAGCACAGTGGTACTTATTTACTGAGAATCATGTCTGGGCTTCTATTTTATCCTCCCATTCATTAAAAAGCAAACACTTAAATGGGATGTACCCTATTATTTTTCCTTACATTCCTATTTTCAAAGACAAAGAAGTAGTAAATCCACTGTTATATACTGTAAGCATTACACAAACTGACAGGCAGGGAAATGAAGCTGAAAATCAGGAGGCTCTAAGAGCTCCCCCAAAACCCCAGGATGCTGTTTATACACAAGCCTTGCCAGCAGACTCTCCCATGCTGCCTGGCCCTGACTGTCCCTGCTATTTCCATACATTACAGAGATGTCACCATTAGCATTCAGGAGTAGGGTTAGACACGCTGCAAAGGCTGTGGAAAAAGAGCCTGCAAGTGTCTGCCTCCCTTTTTAGCATCATGTCCTATAAAATTGGCTGGAATTAGGTAGTCCATAGGGATCTGGAGTAGCAGCATTGCTATTTTCCCTGATGCACAGGAGTGCTGCCATCCCTCCAGAGCCTTTACATCACAGCTGTACAAAACAGTCACCAAGCCAGCACAGCTCCCCCTCCTTTCCAAAAGAAAACAGTGAATTCACTTAACTCTACCAGACAGTTTTATAGCCCAAATGAAATGGAGTGGAGCCCAGACAAGCCCACCTTTCCCCACTGCCCCTTGGGGCTCCTTCCAGCAGGTTTTGGAGGTAAAGGAGGAATCTGAGGTTGGGCAAAGAGAGGACATGGGGACAAGTTCCCACATCTGTCTCATGCTCTGCATCCTTACCACTGAAGAAAAAGGAGGTTAAAAAAAATATGTTTTCTGTAGACTAGAAAAAAATTGAGCAATGTCTCATCTGTTCTCCACCATGTTTTTTTCTTAATAAAACATCCCTCCTAACTTTTAAGTTAGTGGAGAGAAAGAGGTGTACACAGCCTACTGCATCCTGGGGAAATAGTTTCCTAAATCGCTCTTATGGAGCTCTCAGGTGTCAGGGAAGAAAGGTAAGAAAATCATCATCCAAATATATTTGAACTTCCATTTTCCAAAATTGTTTTCTTTATTCAGTTTGTTGCTTCCTCCTTCCTGTGTGAATGTCAGTGCACATCACTGAGGGCTCCTGGTAACCCTGGCAACCCTCACATCACCACTGGCACCCAAGCCCAAAATAAATCCCTCTAAAGCCAAGTGTAGTCACTGCCAAGACATTTCCCAGTGCTGATGTATTTAAGGTCACAGTGCTAAAGGAACAGAACTTTCTCCAGCTGGAGACAATCAGGTGTTCCTGATCTTCCCAAGCCTGAAAAGTCTCATCTCCTATTTCCCCCTTCCTCAGTGCTGCCAGTGGCTCAGCTTCTGAGCCCATACTGGCCTTGCATGTGCTCATGGGGCAATAAACCATCACTAAACCCACAGCTGACACTAATTTGAGCAATAGAGCGCTTGATGATATTTTTTCCTTTGTCTAATTAATTAACAGAAGTGACAAACCAATTCAGTTACAGGAAATAATGAACAAGAGATCTCAGATAATTAACCATTAACTCAATGGAAAACCATTATTCCTTCCACAATGTGAATTGGTTTATAAATTTCAGTGCCTAACAATTCTGCTTTTCATCAGTCCTTGAGAGCAACAACTTTCAGAGCAAACCCATTAGATGATATATCAAGGCAAAAAAGTCTCACATGATCAATTCATTACCCACACTGTTCCCACAGAGGCATAATTATACAAGAGCTCCGTCACTAATTAGTAAGTAAATTCTGCCTTGAGAGAGGTTTTTTGTGAACAAATTGTTTGTTAGGTGACTGTGAAGTTCTCCAACCACAGAATACTTTAAATTCTTTTTATCTTCAGCCTGAGTCCAACAGAGATACTTTGCAAGCACCTGGTTTCAGTTACATAAATTCATATTATATAGGTTAGAAACTGAAGTGAAATATTTCGCTGAGTGAAATGGCTGATCCCACCTGTGTGGGACAACCAAAAGGCACAATTTTATTCAGTACTTTGAAAATCCATCTGGCAAGATCCCAGCAAGCTGTGGCAGATGCTGTTATCAGAACAAGTCTCTGCTGTGCCACGGTATTGCTTGTGGAGATCCGTGCATTTGTTTCCAGCCAACGGAGAAAATAAAACCAAACAATTTGACAGAGAATAATTAGTGCCTAAAAAGGTCCAGTTTATAGTCTGAGTAGACAGAATATCAGACTGCTCTGCTTGGCCTCTCAGAGAGCATCTCCCTTTTTTAGTGAAGGAAAAACACTACAGAGTGATGGGCAACACACACCAACAGCAGGTCCTGTGCTGTCCCCTCAGAGCCAGGGATGTGCCACACTGGGTACCATGGACTGCAGACAGAAAGGCCTAAAGGGGAGCACAAAGCAGAAGAAAAAGGAAACCTGGACACACAACTAAGGAAAGAAACAAACACTTCCTCCTCCTGCTGCTTGAGAGACATTTTCCCTTACTGACAGTTCCTGCTTCTGCCCAGTATTTCAGTGACAGCTTACTTGGTCCAAGCAAACCCACTTCCTGCTTTCTTGACACCCCTCACGTCAGCAAAGCCACAACGCCATAAAGATTTAACCAAAGGCACAACACTCCTGTCTATCTTCTATTTCAGAAATACAGCCAGTGACTAGAAGAGTGGCTACTTAAAGGTTGGGAGAAATCTGAAGTATTCTCCATGGAAAATCCTTTCTGAATAAGCCTCAATTTATTTTATGCCACCTAATTCTTTAGGAAAGTAAAACTCAACACACTTCTCTTTAAAGGTTCATTTATTTTGTTGTGACAGCAAACCATCTCATCTGTCAGAAGTGCTGATCTTGCAGCCAAACCACCTCTCCTTGGGGCTTAGATTTACCAAGAGCACCAATTTTGTATGCAAATAGACCAACTGATAAAGGGAACCCAAGGCTCTGAACTCTTCTGTCAAAGAAATGGAGCCCTTCTTGCCAAATACAATTGTTATTGAAATTGTAATGACTAAAGCAATCCTGAGTTGACACTGTCACATGGGAGGATACTGATGAGATATTAAGTCTTGGATCTAATTTGTTCTATTTAAACAGTAATTCAACATCACTGGAGCACGGTAAATGCTTTCCTAAGTCACTTATTTAAAAGGGCTTGACCAGGATTGCTAGCTGCTTGTAACCAACTTCAGAAGGACTGAATTAAAAATAGCTTCAAAAGCTACTAGAAACATTTATGGGAGACATAAAAAGGAGTGATTGGCTAAAACAATCCACTTTGGAATTAAAAGAGCTCAATCAGGATTGATGCTGAGGAATGAAACTTATCTTTTTCAACAGGCCATTACAGCATAAGGCAGAGTGAAGGGGAGTTTAGAATGTGGCACATCCCAGGAACTGGGCAGGGAATGCTTACAGTGCTCCTTAGCCAGGAAAGGCTAAGGTAGCTACTTGGCAGCCAGAGATTCCCTGGCCAGGAGAAGGCTGGAGCTGTGAGCAAACCAGACTATAGTAAAAACAGGGTTCCCCTGATGCAGGGAAAGATTGGCATCTGACCCCAAGGCCTCAGAATGCTGAACACTCACTTTATTAAAACTATACTATATTACATTACAACTATATTAAAGAGAAATACTAGACTATAGCCTACTTACTACTAACTCAACAACTCCTGACTATCTGCAGACCAACAGTCCACACAGCTTGGACCTGATAGGCTAATTAACATAAACCATCTCCACCAGAATCCAATTACCAAATCCCTTCGGGTGAACAATCTTCCCAACACATTCCACATGTGCAAAACACCAGAAGCAGCAAGCAAAGATGAAAATTGTTTTCCCTCTGTGCTTCTCCCCTCTATGCTTCTCCAGGAAAAGAAAAACCTGAGAGAGAGAATTATGTCTCTCTCTGTTCAGAGAATGTGAATGCCACATCAGACAGGACACTATGACTTCAGAAGGAGTAGATTAACTTCAACACAATATTTCCCTCACAGAAAACAAGTTGTTACTGTCAGGACCAGCCAGAACAGCTCTTCTACAAAGCTGTCACAGAATATATCAAAGGCAAATATTTCTATTATTTCCAACAATACCCAAAATTGGGTAGGCAGCTGAAGATCAAGGGAACAGGACCCTTAAAACTGACCTGCTAAATATTGGAATGGCTGAGCTGAAAGTTATGCCTGGATGTGCCAGGGCACCTTCCAGTGCTGTTCCCCCATGACTCAGTTACCAGACACTCTCACTGACACATTTTTCTTCACTGAGCATAACAAGAATTACTTTTTCAGCATTTCTCCTTCTTCATGAACCAAGATACAGAAAAACCTTAAAAGAATTAAAACAGTACCTCTAGTTCTGCAGCAGTTGAGACAGGCCCAAAGGCTTCAACCCACGCAGAGTGACTCCATTCCACTTGAGAAGGCTGCAAGTAACTGCCCTTCTTGCTCTTCAGCCCAACCTTTTATACCTTCTGGTTAATGCACTGCACCTGTGTGCCCCCTGCTCCCTGTGTGATTGGTCAGTGCCCCTGGGCTCATTAATGGCTCATTATCTTTAATGTCATTCACCTGCCTTTCACAGGTGTAGCCAATTAGGGATGGGGTTCAGCCACAGCCCCACTCCAAACTACCACAACCTGTGTAGTTACAGCATTCCCCTATTCCAGCATTTATTGACGTTCATGAAGAATTCACAGAACTCTTATTTTGTTTAAATTCCTGGAATTCTCTCTTCAATTCTTTATCCTGCACCCCCCTGCACAGTGACCTGGCAGCTCTGAAACAAAGCACATTAGTGGTGTTGATGCTGTTCCCCATGGCCTCAAGGCCAGAGGACAGCTTTCTCCTTTGTACATCAGTTTGCAAAAGAGCTCAAAACACCCAGGTTCAGCCCAGACCTCTCCCAGCCCCACTGCACAGCAGCCACTGCTGTGGCACATAGACATTTTCAACCTTTTCTCTGTTGCAAGTACTTTAAACATGTAAATTGTATTCTATTTTTAATAAATGCTATTTTTCCCCTGTGTGTTTCTGAGTTTCAGTACTCAAGATTAGCTTGTGTTGGAAAGGATCTTAAAGGTCATCTTATCTCAACACCCTGCCATGGGCAGAGACACCTCCCACTAGACCAGGCTGCTTCAAGCCGCAACCAACCTGGACATCTCACCTTGAAAATAGCTGGGTTTACCAACAACCACTTAAGTAACTGGGCTAAAACCCTGGAAAATATGATTTATCTATCTAAAGATGCCTGAGTTAAGGATTAACTGCTTTAGAGTTTGCAGTGACCACAGGGCAGGTGATCACTGTCAGAGAATCTAGAAATACTCAGATAGAAGAACAATCAGTGTTCAAACACTCCTCTGCTCACCTGTCTACAGCAAAAACCACTGTGAATCAAAATAGGAAATGGCAGTCCTGATGGCTGAGATGGTCCTGATGGTATTTGACTTGATGAACTCTTCCCCTGATGTGAGTTAAATCCCTTGCAGCTTTTCTCCTTACAGACAAAAGGATGGGGGCCTGGGGAGGGGGAGAGAGGGGCAAACAAAAAAACCTAAAACAAACCAACCCACCAACCAAAAAACTCCACAGAAAAAATCCTCCAAAACCCCAAACAAACAAAAAACCCTAAAAAAATATCCTAGCAACAAACAAACCAAATCCACACAATATTCACATCAAAAGATAGATTCAACCACGACTGAATTCTGACAAATTCATGTCCTATGAGCCTGCTCTCCGCTCCTTCTACATTCAATCCCTCTCCTCTGTCTGCACACAGCCCTACATTGGTGCAACTCCCTATTTTAGCAGAAACTGCTGAAGGAGGAACATGGCAACCCTTCCATGTGAGGCTGAAATAACAGGGGTGGAGGTGTTTTGTTGTTTCTTTTTTTCTTTCTTTCTTTTTTTGCTGGCATCACAGAAACTTAGTATAAATTCAGTGACTTTTAGTCATCCTTCTAGGGAAAAAAACAATCTAAACTTTGAAAAGGGACAACTGCTTTAACACCTTGCATTTGATTAACAGAGACCACAACCTCCACTGGGATATGAAATGCAAAACCCAGTCCGCAGAACCCAGTTGAAAGGCTTCTGGAGAAGAGGTGAAAAGCCTCATGTGTGTGGCACTGCATGGCATGGCCACATCCTGTGAGCAGGACACACTGAGCCATCCCAGCAATCAATAGGGAAACACAGGACACAGCCAGTTCTGTGCTCAACACACCTGGAAAATCCTGAACTAGGCAAAATTGAACAGCACTGGCTTTTATGGGAAGAGACAAGGAGCAAGCCAGACCACTTTAAAAACAATGAGAATTTAAACCATTAATTATAATGGAGATTTTTTAATAATAGATAGGCAGGCACCAAAAATGGTTTTTCAGAGAAACTTACATTTGAAAAGCCTCAGAATTGGTTTAAACAGGCAAGCCTTTCTCATTAGGAGATGTAACCCTATTGCTTTTATTGCTCTAAACAGAATTTGTAAGAAAGTCTTGGATTCTTCCAAGTGCTTGGAATAATCCTGCAGTTCAGCCAGCTCTGCAGGACACCAAGGAGTTGTATGCACTGCCATTAGTAACTTCATGCACCTCATTAGTAACTTCAGTCTTAATTAATAGCCAAAAAGGGAAAGAGTCAGGGAAAATGTCAGAGCTGGTAATAAAATTCTCACCACTATAATCCCAGACATCCTCATCCCAAGGCTCAGAATCCTCATAATGGGTTGATTTGTGAATTTCACTGGCCATTCCCAGAGAGAGTGACTGGCTTACAAAAAGATCTAATTTTTCTTGAAGACATCTTTCTGCTTCAGTCAATTGAGATTTTAAAATTCCATTTTCCTCTCTATGGGAATCTACCTGTATTTCCAATTTCTCTGTAATTTATTTTTTAAAAGCCAATTGGTTTTTTAGCACATCTTTTTTGGATCAAATCACTGTACACACCAGCGCCAGGAGCACACCTCTAGGAGTCAGAAAAGCTGTTTCTCACTCACAGAACAACATATGAAATAATAATAACTACAACAAAAGTTATATTATTATTGGTTTTATTGTAGTTATTATTGTTATTACTACTGTTGTTATTATTATTGTTATTGCTGACTCACATACCATTTCCTTTGAAGGATATGCATGAATTTCCATACAGCATTCCAAGCCATCAGCATTTAAAGCTGTTATTGATATTCCTGTCTCATGAAACCCTTCTTAGCTATATTTCAAAGAAGCACTTATATTTTTCTTTATGTTTAAGCTTATAAAATATAACTAAGGAGACATGTAAAAAACCCAGTATACTGGATGGAAAAGAGGTCATGAGAAAGCCAGTCGCTGGGGATTTACCTTTCCACAGTTCTGGTAAATGAATGGGGGGGTTTTGCAGCTTTTGAAATTTGAATTTTGGTTTGGGTTTGTTTTGTTTTTCCCATCATAACAACAGAGAAAGATCCTTGCACAACTAGACTCCATTCTAAAAATTGTGTATTAAAATAATACAATATGAATTTTAAACATTTCCATGCCAGAATGCTTTGCTCCATAGGAAGACAGTATTGTCTTCCCCATTTTGTTGTCATTAGAAGTCGTGATTATTATGCCCATGTCATTAACTACTTTTCAGCTCTGTCTCTGGTTAATTGTTTGCTCCACAGCAATCTTCTTCTCATTCATGCATTGTTTATGAGGCTTTTAAGCAGCTTCTTGTTTATTGAGATCTGATTTACTTGATGATCCTCTCATCCATTGTTGAAATGGAGCAATATTCCTCCTGACTGTTCCCAGGCTCTGGCCATTAACTATGGCTGCACTATTGCCTCTTTGAGATCTATCTTCTGTCAATCTATTAGTTTACAAAGATTTGTTTGCTGCAAATCATCCATCACAGATTTATACCATTTTCTCTGAAATATATAGGTAGCAGAGTGCTTGTAGAGGGCTGGGAGAACATGAAACTGAAGGCAAATGAAGACCAGAAGTAAAAGCATTGCTGTTCATGATACGTGTTGGCCTCAAATTGGCTCATGACTTAAAGAAATCACCCAGATGGACAGATGTAAAATCAGTGCTGGATGAAATTGATGTTTTGAGGGCAATCCCATGAGCAATAAAAGCCAGTTTAAGTTCAACCATAACAAAACATTAAAAAATGCAAATCTGGGGAAAAAACCCAAGCAGTAAAACTCCCTTCTTTCATCATTTATCTTTCAGTAGCTCTATGGCTCATATAAAGACAAAGATCTTATTTTTTCTTCTCCCCATGTCAGGTAAAAAGAACCAGCTGATAACATAACATTGCCTTTCATTCTGAAAATAAAAACCTGATTTTTGTCCACATCATTATACTGGCATCCACATTCATAATTTCCTACCTGCTAGCTATTGGTAATTAAAGCTGTCTCCAACCAACTTGCATTTTAAGGGAGATCTTGAAATCAAATCTCCAGTTAGACTCACAGTAGAATTGAAGCATCACATTGATTTAAGACAGCCTTGTCTGCTGAGGTAAAACAAACACATTTCCCAAAACAAAAAATTTGCAAGTAAATTTTGACTCATTCTGGACTGACAAAAATGTTTACAGGTGGTTGCTGGTTTCTGTAGCTGTGTATCTTGTTGAGCTTGTTTCTGATCCCGTTCAGGCTAGCAGGATGTAATATATATATATATATTTATCTAGATTTACTAGGTTCTGCCTAAGTCTTTTGAAAGACTGGCCAAGTTTGGAACCCAAAACTTCTTACTCCATGCAGGACACTGAATTTCCACACAAGGAAACTTCTCACCTACCCTGGGGGCTGTGGACACCTCACAGGCCTGTGGGGTTGACAAGCATTTCCCTCTAAAAGAAACGGTGACAGCAAATTATTGGTTTGGTGGGTGTGCACTGTAAGCACACACATAGGTAATGCTACAACAAACCTCTGCACTGCCCTAGGATCTGTAAAGCTCTTGTGCAACCAGAGAAGTGTCCAGCATGGCCCCAGGACCATGGAAAAGTGTATCAGTGATGGATGTGGGAAAACAGGAGGAAAGAGCTGAAGGAGGAAATATTTTGTTGTCCAATTCACTGAGTACATAGCAGGCAGCTTATAAGAGCTGCTCCTGTTTTGTAAGTTTTAATGGACTGATGCTCCCATTTTGAACATTATAAAGATCAGTGGCAAAAGGTTGATCTTTCTTTACCAAAAACACTGTAAGAGTCCCTGTTTTATATGATGCAGAAAAATTGGGAAGATCTCTTGTTGCAAACCTTGAGAGATGCAAGATTCCCCAGCATTCAGAGGGAAGGGACTCACCAAAGGGGAAAGAGCTTCTCTTTTTTAAACACCAACAGCCATGGGAATGGTTCCTGATGGAGATGCCCAGAGGGAAGGGAGCCTCTTACCCCACATACAGTAAAGCCATCAGCAATCCCCAGCCACAGGGTCACTGCAAAGCCTGATGACAGAAATTTGCTTTCTCCAGGTTCTTCCAGGCCTGCCTGAAGCATTATTTCAGTTCCTTTAGCTGTAACAGCAATTTTTTAATAACTAAGTAGCTTTTTATGCTTTGCTTGCATTGTATAATCGTGTGGTGCAGCCATAACTTTGAAATGGGCAGTGCTAGTGAGCAGTTCTGCTGTGCAGAAGGAGCATTAACAGTGCCAGCCTAACGATGTGGCACAGAGAAACAGGAGCAGGAATAGTGCTGAGAGCAGGAAAACCAGGGCAAGGATGCAGAGCAGACAGAAATGAACAAGATGATAAATGTGGCCTTAAACCTGGGATGCAGGATAATACAGGAGACCCAGGAGAGCTGCACACCAATGGCCAGGTGCCAAGAGCTGAAGGGGATCAAAGAAGAAAAACTGGGTTTAGGGGAAATGCTGAAGACTTGCTCAAGGACTGTGCAGGCAGTTTGGGGCAGCACAAAGTTACCTGAGCTCTGGGCTGGAGCCAGCTGCCTTCCCTGGGCTGAGGTGACCTGCACAGGCTGCTGGGGCTCTGCTCTGGAGACTGATACACAAGGTCACTTCTTCCCCCAGCCTACTGCTTTCCTGCTTTCCCTGTCTATGAACACAGAAACCCTCCCTCTGTGATTAAATGGCTGCCACAACACCTGGACACTGTGTGTTACTATCACAGATACCACTGGAATATGCAGGTGCCAGCACACCAGGGTGGGTGGCTCCTGTTTTCTGTTTCAAGGCTCTCCATGTCTTGGCCTGGGGCACTGGGACAGCTCACCCTGCCTGTGATTGCTAACATGATTTCCAATTAATACCCTCTGGAGAGTTATTTCACATGGGACACCCAACATGGCAACACTTTTAAGTTGGCAAATGCTGCTCCAGGGAGCCTCAAAGGTTCCTTTTTTCAGACATTCTCTCCCAGTCGTCTCTGTAGATAACACCCAGCAACAGCTCCTGGCATCCCTGTATGCAAAGAATCTAAACATCCCATTTTCTTCCATTTCCAACACTTTTCAGAAGTGTATTGAAGCTGAAAAATATCATCAAGCTATCTTCTCTGGCTAATAGCTTTTCTGGACCACTGAGTCTACCCAATCCTGCTGACTTCTTTGTGTAAGAATTCACCTCAGGGCAGACAAGCTGATGATTCCAGCGACTCTTGCTAGCAGGAAATCTGCCCCCAAAAAGGAGAGAAAAATTTATGCTTCTACAAGCCTTTTCTATTACTTAATCTTTGTTCTGAGAAGGCAATGATGATATGAAAGAATTATTTAGTATTAAAAAAAAAAATCTGTCAAAACTAATTTTTAGCTGAAACTTCTTAACTTGCCTTTACTTTCAAATACAAATTTTCTCCAAATGCTAAATGTCCTCACTAAAAACATAAAACTCTTATGAAATATGAAACATTTTGAATATTTTACCAAAAAAAAGACATATTTGTGTTCGTGCCCTTCTGCAACCTATGAGTAAATGGGTCCTTTTCTCCTAGAAAAGACTTGCATATGAATTTCTCCAGAGCAAGCATGAAATTCTTCAAACAATTTGAGAAGAACCTGTACTGCCATAACCTTTTTCATTTTCTCCAGCCTTGATTGTTGATGCACAGCCCCCAGCATCCTTTCCCTGCCTCTCAGCTGTGGTACTCAGCTCCCTGGCCTACAGCAAAGAACTCCCCAAAACCCAAGGAGTTGCCTTTTCTTCCTACCTAAGCCTCTTCCTCCTGCCCATCTCATACTTGTTGTAATTCATCTCCTGCATCTCCCTTTGCAGAAATGCAGCAGTGTCCCCTCTAGAGAGGCAGCTGTTCTTCTGTTCTTTCTTTTTTGGTACTTACTCTGCCCTTGATCCCTTCTTGCCTGTATTTCCTAACCGTGTCTGTTAGATACCCAGCTCCTTCTTACCCAGCAACAACACATCCTATTGGTCTCCTGCACACTAAAACCTAGAGCTCCAAAGATCTCAGCTTCCTAATTTTGGTGTTGTCATTAACTGGGACCATAAGCCTCTAAAAAGGAAGTTTTACAAAGCAGAAATCAGCCATGAGGAGAAGTGAGAGGACAAATGTCAACACTTAAATGAGTATTAGGAAGTGATTAACTTCATTTCATGCCAATAAAAGAAAGATCCTGCACCCCATAAAACAGAATCCATACCCTGAGGACTCCTTAGGAGCCTTGCCAGATGTGAATCAGTAATTATCATTCAGAATAACACTCAAACTGATTTTATTTAAAATATAACCAGAGCAACAGCAGATTGGTAAAAGAAGTGTATTACTTCTGCAAAAGATATTATGAAGTCCTGTGCTCCTATTCTGGTGTGTGCTTTAGAAAAAAAAAATAATACTAATAATTTTTAAAAGTGTGTGAAACATGGAAAACTTTGGAAATCAGCACACTGAAACTTCTGAGAAGCTCAAGCTGTTTGACTTATTCAAGAACAGTCAGAGATTACTTGATTATGGTTTACAACAGGTTTGAAACACATTATGACAGATTCCATGGGAAAATAACTTCAGATTAGGTAGCTTTCCAGTCAAAAATAGCAGGAAAAGTTGAAACTGTGGGAGGCTGAAACTACCTGCAATCAGGATGAAATTTTCTTAATGAGGATTAAAAATAAACACTAGAAAAACCACCTTATGTAAGTGGTTTGATTCTTTGATTTTTACAGGATTCAAGACAGGATTCAGTGTCCACATTATGAGACAGAGTTTTAATGCAGCAGCCACATGAAAATACCTGACCTACTTAAAATCACTATAGAGAGGACCCATCTTTAGCCTACGTGGTGGCAGGGCAGCAGTGGCACACAAAGCTCAGCTTTCCAGCCAGGCAGACATGCACAGATGTTCAGATTTGCCACCCAGCTGTTCCTTTTTGTCTTCAGGCTCCTGATACCTGGGCTGCATTCCCAAACTTTGTCTGGGCTAAAGGTGCCAAAGAGAGCCCTGTTAGGAACTCCCCTCAGACAGATGCTTAGTTCTGACAGTTTTCCTGAGGGGGCAGGCAAATCCAAATCAGGAGGACAATATCACAGAATCATAGAGAGTTTGGGTTGGAAGGGACCTTAAGCCCATCCAGTTCCTCTGCTCTGCCATTGGCAGGGACACCTTCCACCATCCCAGGCTGCTCCAAGCCCTGGCCTTGGGCACTGCCAGGGATGCAGGGGCAGCCCCAGCTGCTCTGGGCACCCTGTGCCAGGGCCTGCCCACCCTGCCAGAGAACAATTCCTAATTCCCAATATCCCATCCAGCCCTGCCCTCTGGCAGTGGAAGCCATTCCCTGTGTCCTGGCACTCCAGACCCTTGTCCCCAGTCCCTCTCCAGCTCTCCTGGAGCCCCTTTAGGCCCTGGCAGGGGCTCTGAGCTCTCCCTGGAACCTTCTCCTCTCCAGGGGAGCCCCTCCTGCTCTCCCAGCCTGGCTCCAGAGCAGAGGGGCTCCAGCCCTTGGAGCATCTCCATGATCTCTTCTGGACTCAGTCCAACAGCTGCAGATCCTCCTGTGCTGGGGCCCCAGAGCAGATGGGATCTCACCTGAGTGGAGCAGAGGGGCAGAATGCCCTCTCAACCTGCTGCCTGCAATGTGGGATCAGCCCAGGATGCAGCTCTCTTTGTGTGCTGGAAGCATATCCATTCACCCTTCCCCATCCTGGACCACATTTTCTTGAGCTTTCTATGAGCTGGTTTGAAACTCTTGGTATTCTCGATGTCTTTCTCCTGCCCATTAACCTGTATCACTTTGGATTGTAATTTTTAAGGGCTGCAGCTTGAGCAAATGGTTTGATTTTCATCTTGCTGCTGTAAGGGGGTGAGAGAACATCAGCAATTTCTCTGGGCAGACTTTCCCAAGTTGAGGAACTGCTATGATATGCTGTAGACTATTAATTCTTCAGACAATAAAGAGGATATTATATCTAGTCTGCTAAGCCACATGTATTCCTGTGTCCAGAGGAGTCCTGAATTTCCAACAGCCTGTCCCAGTCCAGCACACTGACCCCAGACTGCTCCTTCCTTTCCCACTCTGTTCCAGCACAGGCAGGGTGTGAAGCATTGCTCATGGGCAGAACCTCTGCTTGCACAATCCCCTGAAGAAACATTCTCCAGGCACATTCCCAACCCAGATTAATGAAGGATCTCACTGTCCTCGAGAAATGCTATGGCTCCTGGCTCCTTGCAAACTTTCTCACCAGGCTTGTTACCCAGAATTTTACTGGAACACAGCTCAGCATATGCTCTGTCTGCAATGTTTTTGACCAGAACTAATATTTCAAATAGTTGTTATCTGTAACATGCCATCTGCACTGTCTTCAGGGTGACACAGCACTTTATCTACTCCCTTAGCAGATAGATGTAATTTACATAAGGAATTTATGTCAGGTCTATATAAGCAGACTCAAATTCATATTTATACTCTTTGGAGCACTTTTGCCACCAATATTTCACCTAACAGAAATTCAATTTTCTGCAAGGAAAGCAAATCCAAGGTTACACTAACACTTAGACATGGTTTAAGCTAATTAATGGAGCTCAACATTCACACAGGGTAAATGCACCCATTGAAACAAAACCGTGCCAATTCACTGCAGCTGAACATCTGCCCATTTATCCAAACAAATGCTAGAGATATCTTTCCAATGTGTCTAAAACTTAGGGAGAGGAGTAAACTAAGGATTAAATGTGGCTGCAAAGCCTGACAATGAGTTGCTATCCACGATCCCTCATTAAAACTGCTGGAGAGAAAAACTATGGCTTTGAGTTTCAAGAACCCTTGGAGAGAAAGTAAGCTTCCCAAGTCAGCCAGATAAGGATAATTTTTGTTCTTAAGGAATAATAGGAGATCTAATATCATTATTAGTGTTGTAGAAAGACAAAGGAATAAATGTATATTGAGAATTATAGGAGCAATAGAAATGCTCAAGTGTGAAAGATCTCAAGGACCAACTTTGGCTCAGGGGTTTTACTGACACAGATCAGTCCCAAACTACTTTTCTCTGGCTATAGGAGCAAAGACCTGGATGTTCTTCTGAGTTAAAGCATTTTTGTATGTGTGAGGGTGGGGGGTTGTGTATAAAGCTGATATTTCAGCTTTATTTCAGTTTCAAATATGATTCATCAACTTCGTATTTTTCCACTTCACCCTTATTTACTGATGACACCTTTAGAAGACCAGATTAGATTCTGGCTACACATTCAGTACCACAAAATCCGTAACATCCTTTAGGATTTCCTACAGTTACTTAACCACTGAACATACTGATTCTGAACACAGAAGTTCCCATCCAGTTTGGATTTGCCACAGCAAAAAACTCCTTATCTCAGTTGATAAAATGCATTGAATAAGATGGTTGAACACATACAAACTTCTTCCAAAAAATATCCCTGCAAATATTTTTTTTAAGATTTTTTTTGCAAAAGAAAAAGCTAGGCGATATATCACTGACACCTCTGAAACAACAAGAAATAGAAAGTCCAAAAAAGTGAAATAACCTTGTGAACAAAATTTCAAGCAGAAATAATTCTTAACTGTAGGGCTGAACTATTTCCATAGGGTGAATGTTAAAAGACCTGTGGAGTTCAAATGCATAACGAGAAGTGCCTGCAGAAGGCAAAAAAATTAAGTTAGTATTCTAGAGAAAACTGTAGAGAAATATGAAAAACCACTGCTCTAAGCTGTAGAATCATCAGCAAGGATGATCTAGGGTTTGAGCTTTGCTTCCACTGGAGGAAAAGGCTGAGGGAGGATGCTTTGCCTAAATTTGTAATCCAGTTATAGTAGAGAGAGGGAAAGTGAGCTTCAGGGATTGCTTCCTCCTAGAAGCAATCAAATGAGGAAATACAATAAATACAATGTCAAACTTGTCAGTGTAACAGGTAGAGAGTTGCTGAAAGTGACAGAAATGAGGAGCTGGAGGCCATTTGCCAGTTTTAGTTTGAAATTATATCAGCTGCTGAAGCGTCTGGAGCCAAACATTAAAGCAAAAGGTCAGGCAGAAGGGGCTGGGTTCTGAGGATGCCCCACCACAGCTTGGCTGTGCTCAGCACACAAACACAGGCTCTGAGCCAAGCCAAAGCGGACACCTGAAAAGGTGAAGCACAAGCCCTGCCCTGAGGCTTGCTCGAGGGCCAGTCTGGCCCCACTGCACACAGACAGAGCTGCTCAGGCACACAGAGCAGCCCTGGACAGAAGGAGGGAGGCTGATGTGCCCTGGCACCATGAGGCCCAGCATTTCTTGTGATATTCAAAAGCAAAAAACTGGACTTTATTCCCAGTACATCATGAAAAGGGCAGAGTCAGGCCTCCAAGGATGTGTCTGACCTGTGCCTGTTCATGGCAGGAGAATCCCCAAAGACCTCAGCAGCCACAGCCCCAGGCACAAGGCAGAAAAGGCAGACAGGTGAGTCAAGGTGCTCTGTCAACAGCAGCCCTGACAAAGGACAGGTAAAAACTTCCCTAAAATCTGGCATTACAGGGAGTGCTCTGCTCCAGGGCACCCAGAAAAGCTTCAGTGGTTCTTGGGAATGAGAGGTGGGTCAATGCCCCATGCTGCTCCTGGCCACAGAGCAGCACTCCTGCTACAGTACAGCTGTGCCAGGAAACCCTGAGCCACAGAAATGCCATCAAGGTTCTTTACATATATCTGCAAAGCATCACATGCCTGATGGATGAACTTACCTCTCTGCCCTTTCAGCTACCCTGAAGGTAAGCTGCTAAATAATTTACTCTTGTGGAAACAACAGGAAGAAAACCCTGAAAATCAAGAGCATTCTTAGTGACATAAACTTCCGTAAAGGACACTTAGAAGCTACAAGCAAATTTGTTGTGTAAATTAAAATATCATACACATGTAGATGGAAGCAATTGCTGGATTTACCGGGTTTTGAAAACATCAGTTTTATAAGGTAGCACAGCACTACTCTGTATGCTTAGCTTCTCCTGTTCCATGACCTCTCTTCTAATCTCATGGCAAACAGCTCAAAGGAGTTTACTTTCCTAATGCTCTACTTATTCTCCCTTGATTCCTAATCCAAAAATTTTAGCAGCCAAACAAGTTTAAACAATTGAATTTACAATTATGAACTTGCTTCACTTCTTCTTAGGAAAATTTGTTGCTGTGATAAAATTTTACTCCTGGTTAAGATCACAGCAACACTGTTTTTGTTTAGAGTTGTCAGACACTATTTTCATGTATTAGACAATGTTACTACATCATAAGCTCAAAAGTTTTGTATATGATCAGATATTTCCCTTTTTTCCCCCCCAGCAAAAATTATCAGTAATTTTCAGATCTTTAAGTAACAGAAGCTTTCAGCAAGTGTAAAGTTGTCTGGGAACTCAGAGTGCAACATAATGTGGGTAATAATTGGCTTTATGGAGGTGGAAAAACAAGCTTATTGTTAAGGGATTTTAATGTTGGCACATACTTGGCATGCAAATAGAAATTAATGCACATTGTTAATTTGTCTGCCTCACCAATTGCTCCATGTTATTAAATCTTTCCCACTAAACAGACTCTGGCAGGCTTCTGAAAGCACTTCCATCCAAGGAAACTGTTATTAGATGGATATTCTTGAGAAGGTTCCAGCAACATCTCAGCAACATTGGCAGTTCCAGAATATTTATGAGCATGTAACAGCTCAGTGTTGGATGCAGCTCCAGGTGCAATTAACATCCTCAGAACAGAAATTAAAATTGCAAAAGGTACCACTGCACTGCAAGTGAAACCAGAACTTATACAGGTACTTCTGAAAAATCCCTTTTTCCTTCAGACACTCCTCTCCATGGAAGAACTTCAGTGACCAGGAGGTAAGATGATTTTATAGTTATAAAATATCATCATATTTCAGAGTCATGCTCCTGCACATCACAGAGGTGATGTCAAATGGAGCTTCTGGAATGCCATGCCAGTACTGCAGGGACACTGTCCTGGCTCCAGTGGCAAGGAATGGCTTTTCCTGCTGCAGGTACACTGAGCACCATGCACAGGGCTGTGTGCATGGGCTGGAAGGAGAAGAGTATGGTTGTGTTTGGGGAAATACTGCAATGGCAAATTGTCCCTTACATCTGTGTCAAAAACAAATGCTGAAGGCATGAATCTCTCTGATTGCTTGCTACAAAAGACAGTGGATATAACTCTGTAGCCCATGCATGTGCCATATCCTCACACAGCTCCTGGATTGCTCCTGGTGGGAAGGAAATGTCCCTATGCAGGACAGGGGGTGGGGAGGCCAGAGAAAGGGCAGAGTTGGGCCTGCTGAGCCTGAGGAGCAGCAGGAGGAGAGGACACTGCCCCAGCTCTGTTAGGTGACAGGCTGCAGGAATGAGCAGCTCTCCATGCCCAGGATGGATGGGACACGAGCAGGGAAGGGCCATGGGTACAGCTGCACGAAAATAGATAGATGCAAGGCAAAAGAAAGAAAACACCTACAAAATTTCTAACATTAAGAACAGCAGAAGAATTCCCTTTGCCCAAAGGCAATGGGTTGGAAGGAATAACTGTTTTGATCACTGATTTTATCTCCTCTTTTTTGACCATCACACTGTGCAGCGGCTGAGACCTGAGCAGCAAGCCCCAGCCAGAATGCCCATGAATCCTGGGCACTGTGTGATTAACACTGTCAGTATTAATTAGCCAAAATGAGATGACAAAGATGCTTATGCTAGATCTGTATAACCTTGTGTAGTTATCTGCAAGAAAGGTTTAATTTTAAGAAACTTTCCCAACTGACATGAATAGAGGCTTGTTTGTAGGGAACTTTAGGGGAAAACCCTCCCAGCCGAGGTCTGGGTCCTGGCTGGTTGGGAATTGTGCCATCAGATCCAGGAGTTTCTGTGCTAAAAATATAATCCAGTCACTTCAGCTTTCTAATACTGGCCTATAAAAGCTGGACTCACTTTCAGGGTGAATTTGGAGACCTCACCTATGCGTGGCCACACTGTGCAAGATTTTCCCAATTGCTGCGAAGGGTTCTCCAGGTCCTCGCTGCAAAACGGGGCTCCCCAGAGAACACAGACTCTGGATCATGGCGGAGTGTTTGGGCAGTTGGTGATACATCTTTCTCAATAACTATCCTGTCGCTCATATAGCAATGATTAGGTGCATTACCTTGCTTCCTTTTGCTTGTTGCTAAAGCCAAGCACATAGTTCTATTCAATGTATCATTTTAGTTTTGAGTTGCCTTTATATTCATAACAAAATGAGACAATTCTGTCCATTGGAAAGAATGTGTTCTCTAAATCCCCCCATCAATTGGCAGAACAGCAGGTTGTTTGTTCTTTACTAGATGGTGGTTTTTCCTCCTCTCTTCCCTTGATTTGAAAGGTCACCTCAGACACATTGTGTCCCAACATTTTTCCTGTTCTCCTTCGGTTTGGTTTTGTTACTACCTTTAAAAACAACATTTAATTATTTTGCCACAAGCCCTGAGTTCATTGTCTAGACACCTGGTAATCCTTTCCATACATATTTTTCTATAAGTCCACAAAATTATTACAGATGTTAAGATTCTAAAAGTCAAATAAAGAAATCAGTTCTCAGTATCTGATGAGAAGGGTTAGTGTGGTTATTGCCTATGCTTAGCACTGCAGCTGATTCATGACTATTTATTCAGACTGTGAGATGTTTTATGAAATTAGCTTTATCTTTGTGTTATCATGCAAACCTTCTCATTTGTATACAAAGCATCTCCATAACATTTTTCATTAGTTCCTCACAGCCCATTATTTCCTGCATGATTAATGAGAGTTACATAAATATGGAGTTTTTCCCAAAACAGACGTGCTTTTCTTTGCTCTCTTACTATCAAAATACTATTGGCTTTAAAGCAGCTCTTTAATGCAATCATACAAAGGTGATATTCAATATGCTTTCACAAAATTCTTAAGTGTTATGAATCTGGGGAAGGGCTGTAATGGCTATACTAAGCCAATTTTCATAGGAAATGACAAATGGCAAAAAAACAAAATACAAGGATAAAAGGCAAAGGCTATGATAGACAATAAGTGACAGGAGCAGCTTCTTCCTAGGCTATATTCTGTCCATTTGCTGTCTTACACATGTCAAAGGACCAGTGGAAGGAGAAGCAGTTTTGCCCAACCACCAACAGTACTTTTCCAAAATTACAGCCCTTTTTAAAGGAAAAAAAAAGAACTTTAACATTCAGATTTTATGTATTGCTAGCTCCAGGTATGAATCAAGAATCCTGTTTCAAGACCACATCACCTCTCAGACAAATATTCTCTCAGTAAGGTCCAGAGAAGGCCCTGGAATGACACTGCTCTGAAGGAAAGGAAAAGTAAACTTTATCTACATCTCTCAAGCTGTTTCTTCCTGACCCAGACAGCTCAGGCAAGGTGACAGACATAAATCCAGAACAGTCTTGCAGCCACAGTACCAGTTTCAATGTCTAGCTCTGTACTAGCAGAGCTTGCAAGTGAAAAGGTAACCAGTAATACTTCATGCCATGGATAAAAATAGAAAATAATGGGGAAAAAAACACAGAGTAACTGTGAGGGGAAAAAAACCATTTCAGAATTAATGACATGTAAAAGAGTAGTTTAATAACTGATGTTACCCATTCAAACCCCTACAACTTGACTGCTACTTTCAATGAAAGTCATCATCCTAACATCATCCTCACATCCTCCTTATTCATCCTAACAAAAAAAAAAAAAAACATTCACTACTCTGGGAACAAGTCACTCTCAGTGGATAAGAGTTATAATTAATATTTCATAATTTTATATAGAAACCCAAAGAAAATGAGAGCAGTAGGTCAGGGTGTGCAGTGGTGAGGGAGTGAAGGCTGCTTTCTTTTTGAGGACTGGAGACTCACAAGGATTTTCACAAGGATTTTCCTTTTACATTATTTGCCTTTAGCTTCCTGGGGCAGGTTTGTAAAGGACACAGCTAATTAGGAACATCAGAGACTTCTTGAAATTGCCTCTTGACTTCAGTCAATAAGGAGCTATTATTTACAGGATTTTCTGTTCTTTTTCAGCCACAAAAAACTTTGCTCTAATTTCACTTCTCACCTACAACAAAGCTGCTGGGACTGAGCTTCAGGATGAGAAATAAAAGGAAGTAAGTTACAAATATCATGCTTATTGACAACCATGAAAAAAGAAAAGCAGCAGCATGATTTAGAACTCTGTATTTTATATATAAAATACGTATAAAATATTTTCTTGTTGGGTTTTTTTTTCCTTGCATGACAAGGAAAAAAATATGGTATAATAGATGGTATAATATATAATATTTTTAATAGATGGTATAATATATAACATAAATTTGAAATAGATGGTATAATGTATAATATAAATACTATAAACAACTGAAGAGAACTCAGGGGCCTACAGCAGATTTACAGGTGAATGGTAAGACTTCAGAGGCAAAATTAACCCTTCACCTGCAGCGACCAGCAGAAAAAAAACTTATCTTTATTTAGGAAATTGAGTGAGTTCTGCACTAAGTCCTTGATCTGTCCCACAGGATGAAATCCCCATCCTTGACCAAGCCATTAATCCAGTGTGGAGAAAAGTGGGCTGGAACCAGGGGGCAGAGCTGGCACCTCCCTGGCTGGAGGAGGAGTTGGCACAGAAGGGAGCTCTGATGGAGGGCACTGGTTTGTGCTGAGGCTTTGGAAAGAGTCAGGTGTAATCACAAGGCAGCCCAAGAAACAAAGGCATAGAAGAAGAAAGAAGAAATTTCATGAGGAAAACACATCCTGAGCCTGAGCTGAATAACCCAGCCCTGTGCTAACACCTGCCTTCTGCCCTGCCAATTTGACAGAAAAACATCAACATTGACATTCACCTGCTTATTTTATCATGTTCTTTCAGGAATTCCCTCTTGCTCTGTTTGTAGGAGTTATTAGAGTCCAAAATGTGCAAAATTCTCCAGCCTGGCCTAAAACTGTCCTCTGGCACCCTTTCTTACTGCTGGAATTTGCTAGCTTTTGGGGTTTTTTTAGCTCAAGCATCAGAGTCTGTCATATCCCATTTACTTTGCCTTTCATATGCAGACACAGAGCCCCAGACAGCTGAGGGCCCTTTGGGAGAGATCTCCTCTGACAGGAAAAGCTCCAGGCAGAGCACTGAATTTCTCCTTAAAAACACAAAACAAGAGAGAAACAGATTCATTTCCTCTAGGAAATGTCAGGCTGCAGAATTTCTTTGACTGTATTTACAACACATGAATGGAAATAACCACATTCAACACTGTTTTCACTTTGCAAGAGATGAGCTAAATAAGGCCACGGAAGCCTTAATTTGGGTACTAAAATGCAAATTTCAGCACATCTCTTTTATGATATTTTCACAATCTCAGGGGATTATCTGCCTCCCCTTTGGGCTTCTGGCAGGTTTTGAGATGTCAGTGTGGAAGCAGCACATCATGAATCCCTCCCTAGGGCAGAGACACACTCCAACCTTTATGCTGCCAAGGAAGATGTTTGGAAATTTATACTTTCAAGCACTAAAAATTGGTTCATTCCTAGGAGACAAAGCTTAGTTATTTGTGGCATAATGTAACTCTAGTTTTGAAATTACCTACAGAAACTGTAAGTTAGAAAAGACATTAACTTTTCAGACTTATGGGTGAGGAAAAAGGAAAACAAACTAAAAGCCAAACCAAAAATGCTGGCAAAAGGAGGAAATAATGCATGAACCACTTACAAAGTCACTTGCCTACAATGTCTGATGCCAGACTGCCACAGGGAATTCATTTAGCTAAGTCTGACAAAGTGCAAACATTTACCATGTCAAGTTCTGTCCATGTGATATTTACCAATATAAAAATTAATTACAAGTTGTCAAATTATCCTACATTTCCAGCAGGAAATCCTTCCTCCACAGTTAATGGCTCTATGTAAAAGAGTGCAAATGTTCAACCAGAGATGTCCCTGAGACTGACTTCCTACTGGATTATTGCTCCAGAACTCTTCATCTGTGCTTCCATTCCACTGGCAGCATTCTCCTAGTGCACAATGCTATTAAAAATAATAGTTTAGAGCATCAATAATATATTAAAGGTGGCCTCCTCAACATGACTGTGGTGACAGCATAATAAAATTCATCATTCTTTGAACACTTGCAGACATGCTTCTTACAGTTAATGATGTGGCACAACTCCATCATCAAGAAATGAGGGAAACAGAAGTTGAAAGCAAAGAGAAAAACAAAGAGAAAGCAAAAAGAAAAACTTTAAACTGGGCCCAGGAAAAGTGCAAAGGATTCTAAAGTGTAGGGGATGCTTAACTCCATACCCATATCCAAGCAGGGAGCAGGCTGCTTAACAGGAGATCCAGGTTTGCCATGGTAAACACCCTAACAAGAAGTTTGGCCTCAATCTTCACTTTAAAACCTATCTGGTAGCTTAACAGTATCTAAAGATCTGCATCATGGAGAGCACAGGACTTACCTCCCTGAGCTCCCTAAGTTTCACCATCCTAAAATGAACCAGCAAGACTGAGTCACATGCGTTGGCTTCCTAAATTGTCCATGGCGAGGGACAGGAGCCTCCAAAAAGACACAATGTATTTCTGAGCCCTATGAAGGTGGAATTACTGACTGCAATGTTACACTCTCTGATACAAAGAGATTTCTCAGTATCACCACAGAATCATTAATGTGCTATTTCATGACTAATAAACACCCATTTCCCATCTATGCACACTCATTGAAAAGTTTAATTGACATTTCAAAGCCTACAGTTCCTTCACTTCACACTGTGAGTGGAACTACAGCTGCATACACAAAATGGGCATTTTCCTAAATCTGTTAATTAAGTAATGATTGCACAGAGTAAATGCTTATTCCCACTGAACTACATGACACTTTTTCACTTTCTCTTCTGGTAATATTTAATGTTGTTTTTATTAAGTCAATTGACAGAATATTGACTTCTCTTCACTCTGCTGTCCTTAAGCTCCTCTGTACTCCAGCTTCCCCTCCCAAAAGGCAGCTCTTCCAGGGAGCACTGTGAGTGTCCCCTCCTGGAGCACTCTGTGTGTGTGTGACTGTCCCCTCCTGGAGCACTCTGTGTGTGTGTGACTGTCCCCTCCTGAGCACTGTGAGTGTCCCCTCCTGGAGCACTCTGTGTGTGTGTGTGTCTGTCCCCTCCTGAGCACTGTGAGTGTCCCCTCCTGGAGCACTCTGTGTGTGTGTGTGACTGTCCCCTCCTGGAGCACTGGCCTTCTCAGCCCCACAGCAGAAGCAGTGGACTCCCAGAGATGCTGCAAGGAAGGAATTACACTACGGAAATTGGCAGTGGGCATCACCTACACCAAGAGAAAAGTCCTTTTCCTGCTAACAGAGACAGAAATGAAACAAATCAAAGGACCAGCCTAATTCAATACTGATTCTCACAGAATCCTGCAAGCAATGTAATTTCTGTTTTAATTCCTTTTCTATTCTGAATCCAGAGTTTTCATTCAGGTAGCAATAAAGAAAACTTTTAAGATCAGTTTATTTTCAACAGATAACAAAACTTGTTATTCATTAACTTCTACAGTCTGATAGTAATCAGGTGCCTCCAGTTTTGGCATCACAACAGCAAGGAATTCCATCTTAGAAAGCAACTGAATTCTCTCTATTTAGAAAATTCAAATTATGAAAACCCTCCCTTTTAGGTCATCTAAAATTGCAAATTACTTTTGAATATTTTCATAAAAAGAGCTTCATGGACATATATACTAGGTGGAGCTAGTAGCAATCAATGATACAGCTGGATTAAGATGCTCAAAAGACCTTTGTGAAAGTACTAAACACGTTAATGATTCATGTCAGTTTATCTGAAATGTTTTGTGTCTGGTATTGTTGGAGATTTGACTGGCGCTAGATTCATACATACGCAAGAATGAGGAAATCTCAAATATTCCTACAGTGAAAACATTAGTGGAATAAAGAGCTATGGCTAAACAGTCCTTTACTGATATTAAAAGGAAAAGTAAGCCTGGTCCAGTTACAATCCTCAGGTAAAACAGAGATTTTCACTGTTCCAAAGAGACCATCTCCTCTTTTTTATCAAGCTGCAGCAGTGTTACAAATTCCTTACACCTTGCACATGACTATTTTAATTGTTAGGGTTTCATGACAGTATTCCATTCATAGATCTCAATATTCCAAAAGCAACAGAGACTGCATTGCATACATTTAGCTTTGCACCACAGTAAGGATCTGATAGCACTGTTTAGTCACCTTTACTTGAACTAATTTAACCTGGATTTCCAGGGTTGTGTTTAAGCACCAGAAATCATCTTGGACAGATTGTGTGATGAGGATTAGCACTGCAGCACTTCAGAGAGCATTTCCTTTGGAACAAGACATAGGCAAGAGAGAAATACTGTTCTAAAACTTTAAAAAATAATAAGCATGGTACCAGAGTTTACAATTTGCTATCTTTCTTAGGTTCAAAGAATGAGATATGAGATTGCTCTTTAGTTCTTCCATTTCTGAGAGCAGACCTGTGAGCTGTGTGGTTTTATCCAAGTACCTGACGTTCAGCTGTATGTGACTTACAGTGCTAAAAAGAGCCATTAGCTTCAAATACAGTTTGTTCTTCCTGAGAATTTCAGCTGAAAACTCCAACAATTCAAGAGATAACTGCATGATGATGACATGGTAGCTCCAATATATCTTTTTATAGTAGAATATCAAATAATAAGTTAAAATTCAAGAGTGTATTCAGACCCATTTTAATTTCAAGATAGATCTCACAAAATTTTGTCAGCACAAGGGCACAGAGAAGATGTAGTTCAGCCACTTTTCCCACACAAATAACACAATTACTTTTCTCTTTTTGTTGTCTGTAACAGCAGAAGTTGTGCTATAAAGCAAAAAAAATACAACCCTGCCTCCTGGAAAAGCTGAAACTGCTGAGCCAGCCTGTGCCCAGCCATCGTGGTGGAGCTCTCCAGGGACACTCCATATATGTGTGATTTCCATCAGTAAATCCCAGTGCACAGGCTGCTGCCACCTCCAGAAAACATAAAGCAAGGCCATATCCTCATGCTCTAAGTTCACACACTAGTTTTAATAGATAAGCATATAAGGAACAATAAAAAACTTGCCAAGGGAAAAATTCTGGAAGAACAGTCAATAAAACCAACAGCAAAACTAGTTTGCAAACATGACTGGCTTGAATGACTACCAAAAAAAAAAAAACGAAAAAGAAAATTATTATAGGACCTGCTTGTATAAAACAATTAGGTTGGGATGCATGTGGATCACTGTTTAAAAATGTGGACATTGATTTTGGCTGTGGATATTTTTATGCAAGTGTTAGTAAAACAGGCTAGAACTTACAGCATGCTCTGCAGCCACAAGGTCCTTTCCCTCCAGTAACATCCTTACCTGTAACATTCACTGGGATCTCCTAAAGAGCCACAATAAGTACAAACAGATACATTTCCTGAAATAAATCTTATTACATCTGTACTGCTGAAGTTTTGTAGAGATCAGTCACAAGAGAGCTGCCAAGCAGAAGAGTGCCTGGCTGCCCAGGTTCTAACTGAATTATTTTTAGAAATACCTCACTCTTTGAAGGGCTGCAAATTGTATTCAAGTTCTCATAGGAAGAGGATTTCTTTGAAAGATTCCTGTTATTCTGGAGAACCAGAATCAGGGAAGAACTCCTCTCTTTCTGAGTTGGTTTTTTTTCTTCTCAGGATAGTATGAGATTGTGAATAGTAACAGGAGGAAGTGAGAAATAAATGGGATATTTCAAATTTTCAAAGTCAGATTTGATTTTCATTTTCTCTATGGATTTACACAGCAATTTTCATGAGTCAAATTTCATTTAACTTACCAACAGGGTTATAGTATATCACAAGGTATTCCCTTGCAATATCAAGTTAGAAATTAGTCCTTCCATTACTTCCCTGTCCTATTTCTGACTGTGTATTCAAAGCATCTGTGGTGTCCTACATCAAAACAGAGCCAAAATTGCATCTGACAGAACCCAGCAGTTTGTGAAAGAAAGGCAGAATCTAATACCCAAGATCCCAAGGTGATGGGCAGAATCAGTGTTATAGCTTTAATGCCTCATTTAAAAGTATTTCATCTCCTACTTTGCAAAGAAACCAATTCAATTTACATTCTGCTTTAAAATAATTATTTCATCACTAATTAACAACTTACAAATGTCTACTGACTTGCTAAGCAATTTGTCATAGTCTCCATAACAACCTACTCACAATATTTTGTCTTTCCTCAAGATCCACATCTACTCCCATCTTATTGCTGCTTCCCTGGGCTGTCAATTTGTTCAGTCACATGTTCTTCCATAACACTTTTCCTTTAGTCCTTTCCCTATCCAGAAATGTGCTGCAAGGAAGAAGCAGGAAGCTGCAGGAAAAGCAAATTAAATTATTAAATTTTTAAAACAATGCAGCTTTAGACAGCTAAAGAACAAGCACAATAAAATAAACAGTTATTATATAAATTTGCTGGGAGCCTTTACATTTTCTGAGCACTGCATGTATGCAGCCATCATGAATGAAGATTAATCCTCTGATTTTTGGGATCACCTGAGCCTCCAGTCTGTTCCTGTAGTTTTTCTCTCCAGCTGGCTGGAAGAGCACCTTGGGTGAAAGCCTGTTTATCTCCACAGAAAATGGAGAGCTTGAGAACAGAAAAAATACCTGGTAAGGACAAAGGCAGAAGAAGGAAAGAAGGTGATGATTGTGTGCTCCTCAGGCCACATTGCCACAGGTCCTGTGCCAGCTGGGCTCCATCTCAAGTGTCCCCATCTCAAGGCAATTGCACACACACAGAGCTTTCCACAAGGAGAGGAACCCTGCCTGCATTTAGGGCCTCAAGGAATCACCACACATTTTTCAGTGGGCAGAAAGAAAAATAACTGCAACTCAAAGTCACTGGCAGTGACTTTCAGCTTGGCCTGGCCTGATCCTATACCCTTGGAGAGGAGCTGCAGCAGCCTGACACTGTCTGCTGGCACTACCCTGTGCATTGATAGGGATTTTTTTCAGCAGGTGGAATTCTTAGTGAATGTTGAGAGGAGAAGGAGAAAATCTTCAAGTTTTTTAGAAGCTTGGGAAGCTCCAAGACTCTGGATAATTTTGAGAGGAATAAAAACTTATCCTTCAGGGTTATTTTTATGAAATCTAAGGGGAAAATACAGTACAAGTACCTGATGATAAGAAAAATGTTGTTTGAGTTCTGCAAGATACACAGAACCCACCCCATCTTACATCAGGCATAGGAATTTTAAGGAAAAGCTAATGGGAATGATTCCCAGCTCATCATAGTCTGACCTAGGACATGAAATATGCCAATTAAACAGAAAAACTGCCTGGAAAATGCCACTGAGTTTTAAATGGGATTCCTTCCCTTTGCTTGAATAGCATTTTCTGATAAACCTTTTCCACAAGAGCACACAGAATTGTGCATCATCACAATAATTATACCAGAAAAAGTGCACATGGTGAACACAGGAACATACTGGACACTCTCTGGAACAATACAGAAAAGCAGATTTTTTTTTCCCCACATATAAAGAAAACATTTCTGATGAAATGATATTAAAAGAAAATTGTTGTGGGGCTTTCACATCAGGGAGGACTACAGTGCTGAAAGACAGCAATTGGTAATTCGGGGAGTTGAAAGCACGATGTTTATTTGTCACAATTTTTCTTCCCAAACAATCACAGGTTTTCAAAAAGCTGGTTTTGAAAAGCTCTGTACAGATAGCTGCTTAGCCATTAAAAACGCACCTATTCCCTATTTCCTGATGTACAGAGCTTCTCTGACACCCCACTGGGCCCTTCCCACCCAGGGCTCTTTCCAAACCCACTGTT
This sequence comes from Camarhynchus parvulus, assembly GCF_901933205.1. Taxonomy (NCBI): domain Eukaryota; kingdom Metazoa; phylum Chordata; class Aves; order Passeriformes; family Thraupidae; genus Camarhynchus; species Camarhynchus parvulus. The sequence goes on from NC_044576.1 coordinate 5,318,380, forward strand.
TGATTTCTCTTGCTGGCAGGCACTTTTACCACACATTTGAGTGGTTCTGTTATTCTGGACTTTCTACTCAAAACTTGTCTCTCAATCTGAAAGAGCCAATGAACCCAAATTCATTCTTCCATTGGTAATCTGCTGCTGATGGTAGCTTGCTGTGAACCATTCCTTTCCCTCTGGGCCATTTGTCTTCACTTCCTCAGGGTGAAATTAACTGATAAGTCATTTCAGAATTAGGTCACTGTGAAATCTCTCTAAGTTATCATAATGTAGGTCTAAATTCCACTCAGGTTTTCTCCTTAGCTGCCCAAACTGGCAATTTCAGACACACAAGGATGAGAGTTACCTCTGATCCACAGGGGGAAAGTCAGTGGGGGCTCTCTGTCTCCACACTGCATGATTGCTTAAATCCAATGTGAAGTTGTTTTCAGTGGGAAACAAAATGATTTAGTGTTTCAAAAGCCAAGAACTTGCCTGGAGAGGATTTGTAGCCATTTGTCTCTTCCTCCTTCCATTTGTGTTACCATATGATCCTCATTCATTTGCCTTTCTGGGCAGTCTTCCACGTGCAACAAGCAGAACCTTAAGCATTATAAAATCCTGAAAAGTATTTCAGAAATTTGTACATTTCTAAATATTTCAATCTAGATTATGTGCAAGATTCATAGCAAAATCCCTCTCTCTTCACCTGGAGCTTGCACTTGGCCCAGATGAACATGCTGCAATCACACAGCTGCTCTTCAAGGTTTGAAATGTTTGAATTTTCATCCCTTTAACAGAGAGGTATACTCACCCTTACACCCATCCTTATAGTTCAAAATTTTTTCACTATTGAGCCATATTGTCTAATTTGCTCCTTCCCTCCAAATTTTCATTTCTCCACTATTTGTAAAGCTTCTGTGCCCTTGTAAACCCTTGCATTTAGATTAAAGTAATAAAGGATCAGTTCAATAAAATATTTTACACAGCATTAGGAATTAGGTAATAATTTTTCCCCAAAAAATCAGAAACCGTCACTTCCTCAAAGTGCAATTTCACATATTTTCAAAAGATTTTCTCTGTAAGAGGAGCCAAGAACTTGGCTGTGCTACAGAGCCTTTTGTTATTACTTTATAAGAGGTTGTCTGGATTTCCAAGCACCCTTTCAGTTTGTTAATAGCTGTTTGGGCATAGGGCTTTATTGATTTATAAAGTCACAGCCATTTTTCCTGTCTCTGATGTTTACAACAGCAAGGTGGAAAACAATGCTGCCTTTGCAGAAACAGCACAAATTTAGAGCAGCTGAGGTAAGATATTATTTTCTGGGAAGGAACAAGGGAAAAAAAGGAAGGCTGTTACAGGGAAAAACAACTGCACAGGTTAGGGAACTCATGAGGATACTTCAGTCAATATTTATCTTTCAGATCAATAAAACTTGATGTTCATTTCAGTGAAATCAATATCTGCTTAATTTAAGTGTTGTTGTTCCTTGGCTCCATCTACTTCTCCCTGTTTTCCAAGATCTCTTCTCAGTGCTTAAGATTTCAAACTTGATCATCCAACCTCATTTTTGTATTTCCAGAATTTTCATCATTGACTCAAAACAAACAACAAAAAAACAAAAAACTCAACAAAACTAAACTAAAAGTTATTCCCTTCACTGAGCACTGGAGACAAGTAGATTTTTTCCCTAAATCTCAATCTTTATCTAAGCCAGTGGAAAAGCGAGGGGGCCTGAGAAAGAGGTTGTACAGCCAAAAGTAGAGGCAAGAGGATTAGGAAAGATGTTGGCATCCTTGCTAGTATCTCACAGGTGCTGAAAAAGTGTGTTTTATCTGCTAATGTTCATCCTAATACCTGGCTTCTTGTGTGGAGACTGTCCTTATCCAGATTGATTTTATAAGCTGGCAGAGTGCTGTCAGAGGTATCTGCACCCAAACTGAATCCTAAAGATCCTGATCTCCAGCACAGCTATTAACAGTCCAGCATCGAGCATCGGAAACTCTGGCTGCTTTTTCTGGTCATGATTTCTGCACTGCGTTGCAAGGAAATTCCAGCTGAATCCTTAAAGGACTCTGCAGCAGCACAGCATGTGGCAAGCACATGGAGATTATTCTTTCTCCCCTTGTGCTCAGAACGCTGAGCAGGTGCTTCCCTTGTTCCTGCTAGCTGTTCAGGTGCAGGGCGGGGCTTCCTCCGGCTGTCAGAGGTGGGATTCAAAGGTGGCTCCATGGAGGGGTGACCCGGAGCAGGCTAACAGGAGCATGGCACAGCACTTTGTGCAGGCATCCTCCTGCTAGTGGCATTTTTATTTCATTTAGCTTGATTTTGGTTGGAGGTTTCTTTTTTTTTTTTTTTCCACAATGGTCTCTAAATGATCAAAAGCTATAGCTAGTAAAAGTGTACCAAGCCAAACAGAACTTTCCTAGGAGGATGCATATGTCCAGACCCCTTCCTGCAAGGAGTGTTTGAGCCTCTCTGTTGTAGCAGGGGAAGGTGCAAAAGACACCTGTGTGTGGTGAGAACAGGTGAATGATCTCCTCTGTCTGGTGGCTGAGCTTAAGGAGGAAGGAGAAAGACTAAAGAGCATTAGAGGAAGTGAAAGGGAAATGGACTGGTGGAGTTTCACCCTTCCATCCCTGAGAGAAGCCCACCAGGCATCAGAGGACTCCCCTGCCTCCTACCATCAGGCTGAAGGAGGAGACCTAGTCGATGAAGGGGAGTGGAAATGGGTCCCTCCTTGGGGAGGAAATAAGAATTCCTCCTGACCGCATCACCCACCCAGGTGCCACTTCAGAATAGGTGTGAGGCCCTGGACCTAAAGGGTCAGCCAGATGACACAGAAGAAAATCATCTGCCTAGTGAGCCTCCCAACAATGCTTCATCTGTCAGACAGATCTACTTCTGGCATTGAGATGCTGGAGCACGTCCAGAGGAGGCAACGAGGCTGGAGAGGGGCTGGGAACACAAACCCTGTGACGAACCACTGAGGGAGCTGGGGGTGCCCAGCCTGGAGAAAAGGAGACTCAGGGGTGACCTTGTCACTCTCTACTCTCCCTGAAAGGTGGCTGTGCTCAGGTGAGAGTAGGTCTCTTTCTCCAACTGACAGAACAAGAGGAAACAGTCTTAAGCTGCGCCAGGGGACATTTAGGTTAGATATTAGAAAGAAATTCTTTACTGAAAGAGTGGTTGGGCACTGGAATCATCTGCCCAGGGAGGTGCCATGGTTTAGTTGATGAGGAGGTCATAGGTTGGACTTGATAATCTTAAAGGTCTTTTCCAACCTAGTTCATTCTGTGGTTCTATGAATTAGAGCATCAATTACCAACACTTGATAAATGAATTCATCATTTTTCCTCCCCTCCACAGCTGGACCTGGGGGTTTTGTTAACCCCTCACACCAGAAAGCTCATTTCATCCTTTAACCTTCATCTCTTCTTTTCCTTTGCACAAAATTGCAGCAACCTAGTTTTCAGGTTTGCTAAACCCAAGGATGTTTTGGCTGCCAAGCTGCATCAAGAGGAAAGAAAGAAAGTGCTTTCATTTGGTCTTATCACAGAACTGATAATAACATCATTGCACAAGCAAAGAACTCCAGGCTTGTTTATCAGCAACAACAGAATGACACATGCAAATATACATATGAAAGGCCCAAATATCTCAAGCTCTGATAGTTCAGTCAAGAATATTATATCCCCAAAATGTAAACAGAATGAATTATTTATTCACATCAACTGTACTAATGCCTCTTGGTAATTTTCTGTTTTCATATAACAAGCCTTGCCAGGTTCACTCTCTGGTTTTTGGCGAAATAATCTGAGAAGGAAAGACTTGCTTTCTAAATAATTTTCAGCCTTGATAATGAAAAGCTTCATGCCACCTAGAATTATTTTCTATTTGCTGTGTTTTGAACCTTCTACACAATTAAATGTTAAATATAATTCAAACCCTAAAATCATCATATCCACTGCCAAAATAAAAGTTAGAATTAACTTGTTTGGTATCCAAATCATGGTTCAAAAGACTGGTTCCCTGTATGGTATCTCAGAAATGCACTGTCTTGTAACCAAAAGTTTGGGTTGCTTTGTTTTCAAGTTCCTCATTTCATCCACATTTCTTTCCCTGCCCATTTTTATTTCCATTTCCATTTGGCAATACCTCCCCCTCATAATAAGTTATGTGTGTGCTACCTAAACCTTTACAGCATTCTGCTAACAAATTATAATTTAGAACTTTACCCTATAGCAGATCAGGTCATTGTTCACATGCCAGAATAAATAACAACCTGTTACTGTTGAGAACTCAATTGCATCTGGATTTTTCATGTGGATATTTCACATCTCCATTTACATTCTCATTACCTTTTCTGTTGTGAGCCCTTGCACCAGCCATCCTGGGGATGGATTTGGATAAAACACACTAAGGTAATGAGGAGAACCCTGGAGCAGTGGGGCTATCTTAAAATAATCATTACAGAAAAGTACAATTGCAATTTTAAGTGGCGTGGAAATAAAAATGATAACCCAAATTTTAATCTTTTAATGACCAATATTACCCATTCAGCCCTGCCCCAAACTCCACCACTTGTGCTTTCCAAGGACACCATCAGACCCTAAGGGGGGCAATGGCCCCACGCACTCCCTAGTCCTCCCAGCAGGACATCCCCAGCCCCACAGCATCCTCCCTTTTGGGGACACATAAGGAAAGAAAGGGGGCAGGAGTGTCCCAGAACAGACAAGATCAATACTGTGAAAATAAGCCCTGCCCCAGAGTATGGAGAACACCATCCCCGCCCCATGCTGAAAACACACAAAGAGGAGATGACTCATTCCATCAGACTGAAGCTGCCTCAGGAGGGCCACAGGGGCCTCCCCAGCCTCAGCACATGTCTGGTCTGTGCCCTTTGCGTTTCTGAGACACCCACATAACGCTGGAATTCGTGACACAGGTACCTCAGGACACCCACACTCCCTGGAATAACACCAGACTTTACCCATCATCACTCCCTCAAGGTGTGATTCATCCATGTGGGAGGACTGCTTACCCCTGCCAGGAGAGATGACAAGTTCCTGAAAAAGTTTCTCAACAACTCAGTGCCTGGGCAGGAGCCCTGGTCCCCACAGGGAGCAGAGGAGGCACTGCAGCCTTCACCAGGGTTGGGCATGATGAGCAGCATGCTTGGCAGTTTCTCTCCAGGCAAGAGAGCCCAGCTGATGGTGATCTCAGTTGGACACAACATTGCATTAAATAAGTATTAATTTCCTCTCTGCAAAGGCAATGGCCTGGCTCCTCTGGCGCCTCCAGAGAGGGACAAACCCCCTCTCCAGCCAGGCTGCATAAATCACTGCCTGGGTGTGCCTGACCCTTTTTTCTATTTGTAAAGGAAGCCAACAGAACAACCTTGGCACTAGAGGCTTGACTTTTAGTTAGCTGCTGTGAGGTGAGCCAAATCTGGGACAGACTGTCCAAATGGCAAGCGGTTCATTATTCATGCACCAAGAAGGTGATGCCAGGGTTGCAAAGCATGAAGTTTACATAGCACAGAGCTGGACTGCTTCCAGGATAGTGTTTTATCTCATTTTGCTCTCGCTCCCAGTGTTATTCTTCTGCCTTTCACCTACATCCTTCCTAGTAGAACCATTTAATTGAATGATTGGCAGAGGACGGCTCCACAGGACATGATGAGAAGGTATCAGCTTTGCTGCCAAAAAGGATGCTCCCTCCTTCCCAGTCTCTCCTCCTGCCTGCTTGCTGCTGCCTTCTGTTGGCTCTAGCTCAGAGGAAAGCTCTGCCTGGACGCACGAACATGATGGAAAACAGTAATCAGGCAAAAGAGGGGGGAAAAAGCCACAAATAACTTTCTGGTATGTCATTAAGCTGGCTCATGGCAGGGTGAAGGGGGCCTAGGCCCAGTGCAATGCAGGGGACAATAGCCAGGGGGAAGAGGGAGGCACAGGGCAGGACACAGCTCCTTTCTCTCCCTGGGAACAAGCCTTCAGGTGAGCTCTGCTGCCTTTGCTGTCAGCAGCCCAAACTGCCCAACCAGACAGCCCTAATTAGTAGCCTGGCTGATCACTGTGTAGTTAATAGGTCTGGCAGGGAAGAAGGCCAAGAGCAGCAATGTCCCAGCTGTACCAGGCCAGGAGTCTGTCACTGGGGAAGCCAAGGCTCACAGCCCGCCCTGCTCCAGCCATGCAAACAAACTCCTAAAAAATTCCCAGCCAGTGCTCACCATCGTTGCTCTCAGCTCCTTCTGCACAGAAATGTGTCATTAAACCCTCAGACAAGAGGGATTCAAGCCTTGGCTCAAGGTGACCTCTGAAATTGTAAGAGGTCAGAAACTGAGTTCAGCTCCTTTGGATACTAAAGTAGCAGCTTAGCGAAAAACATCTTTTCTCTTGAGAGGGCTGTTGTGAACAACTCTGTGTTCATGTTTCTTTCAGTGTAGGATTGGGCTTTCTTCAGGAAACATGAGTACATACGGGACTGATCTGACACAACCCAAATTTTTTCTGTAGGTTTCTCATGTAATTATTTTCCTTTCCTTAACTTTCTGTTCTTTCCTCCCTGCAATGTTAGTGAACACTTTTGGTTTTCCTCACTCAATTAATGATCCCTTTTACTTTTTGTGTTCTTTTTTATTTCTCCCTGCTGAACATGAGGAGGTTTGTAGCTACATGCCACAACATTATTTGTTAACGGCAAGCTATCCCTCACCAATTACTTTGCTGGGATTTTACTACCCTGTCATTATTTTATCTCCAACAATCTGCTGCAGTTTTTGGCTGGAAAAAGAAACAAAACTATAGCTATGCCCTGGAACTCCCAACTACAGAAATGCAGAGCTATTCCCAACCAACACACTGCCATTTCTTCCCACAGCATTTTACCTCCAGTCACCACTCGAGGACATCACTGGGAGAGCAATAGCAGGCAAATTTCAGCCCTGGAGACTGAGATATGCTATTTTAGGTTGCATTATTTTGAGTAATGCTTGCCAAGGGCACCGAAGAGCATGTCAACTTAATTATGAAACATAGGTCATTGATATAACTCGTAACAAATAAATCAGTGAAGAGAGGATAGCATTCAGAAGAGCAGTATTTATCACTGCACAAAACCACACCATTATTTAGTACAATGACAACATGAATTTTGGAAGGCCGCTAAGAACACCCTGTCCTGGTGTTTCTATCACTGTCTCAGTCATTCCCTCCTGCTATTCCCCCTTCTCTCTCATGCAAGGGTACCCAGTTTTGCACCACAAAACATCCTGAGCACCAGCATCCGTTCTGCAGAACACTCTTTTGGGATGCACTGACCCGTGTGCTTATCCTTACCACTCCTGAGGGTTCAAACACAGGAAGAAACTTCACCACAGCAAAATTTTGGGGTGACATTCCTAAAGTCCCATCTGTTGTCCTGTCTTATTGTTAGGACAGCAGCCCATTTGCTGGGTGGCCTGAGGCTAAACCCACTTCCAAACCTACTCCCAGCTCCAAAAAACCATCTAATCCCTCAGCTGTATTCTCCTATCTCTCCTTCCACCCATTTCCCCCTCTAGCTCCTCCATCCCACTTCAGATGGCTTCATCAAACCCCACTTAGAGGCCTACCAACTCTAACAAGAGGCATAAAGATGTGACCTTCAACAGAAATCTCCCAGAATGTTAGATATTGTGAACGTCCCTCAGTGAAAGCAAAAGATGAAAATAAAAAAAATTCTCTGCTTTCAGCACTCTAATTGTACAGAGCAGCCAGCCTCCATTGCGTTTCAGTGCTGAAACTGCCCTTCCCTGCTCACTGAACTGCTGGGGGCTGCTGGCTCCATCTACTAAAATTCCCTTAATCCCATTTCCACTGAAGTGCCATGCCCCAAACACAGCTGAGCTGTTCCTTCAAATTCCTCTGGCAATTAGGCTGTAAACACTTCAATCAAAGGAGGAATTCCCTTTGAATTTATCTAGTCATTGAGAATTTCCATCTTCAAAAGAGGAAAACAGTTGAAGTATATGTTGTTTTTTCCCCACATAGAGGGAAGGGACAGAAAAGAAGCCCCACTTGCCTCCTGCAAGGACTCCAAGTCCTAGATTGCTGGTCTTTCACATATTAAACACATTACCTGTTCCCATGTGTACTAGTTTGAAAACAAACCAGTGAGACATTCCAAGCCAGAGCTACAACTTAACAGCAAAATTAAAATAGAGGCCAAAAACACTGGCTTAAGCTGACAGAGCCAGGATACAACCCTGACACCCTGTTGGTCAGGGTGGTGGTAGCAGTCCCATTAAATGGTGGCTGCAGTCCTGTTGAAGTAATAGATGTGGTTCTGTTGAAGCAGTGATCCTGTAGAAGGGTCTGTTCTCCTCTGAAGGTCCAGTGGTGGTTGTGTAGCTCTTGTCCTGTGGGAATCCAGTAGGCAAAGCTGACTATGGTGTTCCAAACCTCAGATTATATCCAAAGAGGAATGCTTGGCTCCTCCTCCTGGGCACAGCATCTCACAATGGGATGATGTAATTTATGAGACACAGTGAGACTTGAAGCCCCATTAACAGAAGATGTCCCCCCAAAGGGAGTTACCAGGGATGTGCCATGGAAGACATAAAGAATACTGCCCCACCTGTTTCTGACACCTTATGAAGATGGTGATAGAATATATACTCATGGTTATATCTTGCATTGTAACCTAGGACACCATGCTGTATCCATGTGGAGCCATGCTGGGAAGGGATCTTACTCTGCTGCTGCTCCCACAGCTGTGAGACCAACAGGAGCTCTTGCTTTGAGCCCTGAGCAGCAGTACAGACTGGAGATGTCAGAGGAAGTAATGTGGGAGCTTCTCTGGGATGTGCTCAGAGGAAAAGCCAGTACAGATGGATAGAGAGCTTGTCACAGTGGTCATCCTTCTGGGGTTATTTTGCCTCTCCTTCCAGTTTCTCTTTGATTGGGTCTTGATGATCCTTAACTTCTTTCAGCCTTACTTTGTCATTTTTACCACACTTTTTTTCACAGTGTTCAAATTCAGAAGAGCAGCTACCTACATCAGCATACTGTGGGCAAAGTGTTCTGGTGCGGTAAAGCACCATCCACCACTTTATACTGGCTGAATTCTACCCTGTTATTTTAAAGGATAAAACCAAAATAAATGCACAGAGGGTAACTTCATTAGGATAATTAAAATAGAAATAAATCATACAGGAAAAAGCAAATCTGCTCAAGATACTAAACCTCTGCATGACTGCACCAAAATGCAACAACTTAGGAAGTTTAAGGATTTTCCTTACATGTTTTCCTGCTCTGTAAAAATGCAATATTCTGTTATGAAACACTTGACATACAATTGAATACACCCAAATTTAAAAGCAATTTATCCTGAGGGGCATAGCTTGTGCTTCTCAAGCAGCCTGCTATTCTTGGGTACCCCTGAGATGCGAGTGAGCAGAAGCCAGGTGCAGTGCAGGACAATTCAAACTTGAGCACACTGCAATAAATCCCTGCTCACAGAGGCTCCCGGGCTGTGTTCAGTGTAGCTGTGGCAGTGAGGGATCCCCCAGAAGGTGGCTGTGGTGCTGCCTGTGATGGCATCAGGTAGAGGACAATGGGAAAAAAGACAAATTTTGTCTACATTTCAGATAGGGTATGTACCTGAAAGCTGCAGCCTGATGGCATGGCACTGACTCTGTCTTCTTTTACACAGGTGCCTCCTCTATTTCTCAGGTGAAGCTGCTCCTGCTTCTGAGAAGAAACAAATATCTTCAATGCTTCTGTTACTCTTTTCAAAGGTCTGCAAGCAAACCCTTTCTGCAGTACTCAAAATACCATGTAAGTTCCTCAGAAAAACTTATCCTAGCTGGGACAGGAATAATGTAAGAAGCCAGTTCTGCTGAAAGCTCTTGGGTTAATTGAAAATGCTGGTTGTCCTACAGTCACTGAGCCACAGATGTCAAGGCCCAGATCTGCAGCCTTCTCAGGAAAAGTGGGCTTTTCTGAAATAGTTTAATATTGAAATCTATAATTACATGCTTATTTAGAATCAAATTATTGAAAGCTCAGCCTCCTTTTGAAGGGTAGAAGCCTCCCGTTGAAAGAGATAACCATGTGTTTCCCTACACTTTTGATGTTGAAAACCATTCCAGAAAAATTCCAGGCAAAACTGAAGGTACAGCACTATGAAATTGCCTTCAAATAAGCATTTATACAGCCTGCATATTCATTCTGACCATTTTGCTTCCTGAAATTCACACTTGTTCCCTGTCTTACGAGATTTTCAGAATGTTCCCTGCAGATTTCACCAGTCTGGAAGCCTCACTTGCCAGCCAGAAGTTCTGAAAATCAAGAGGCAGCAATGAATTAATTGCCTTTATGGTGTCTTGATAAATGGATTCCGCAGGTGCACCTAAATTAAATAAAGCAAGGAGACCAAAGAAAATGTGAACAAGTGAACAAAGAGGTCTACAAGTTCTGCAGACTTTGGAAAACTCCTTTTAAAGTTAAAATTTAAAATTAAAGTTAAGTTTCTCCATATAGTGCCAAGCTGGAGTTATGGCTCTTTGCGCCATTGTGTCACATTCAAATGTGTGTGAGCTGTGTAAGAGAGGGGCTGGGTTGCTCAGTACTGCCAGGAGCCCAGTGCAGCACTGGAGGCCCCTGAAGAGACAGTTCAGTCCCTCAGCAGTGCTCAAGAGTGCCATCAGCAGGGCTTCTTCTATATGGCTGTAAATCATTACTCTGCTGTACTTACCATGAGCTCAGGGTTGAGCTGCCACAATGGCCAGGCAGGGCTGGGCTAGGAGCCAAGTTACCCAAAACAGAGAGAATCTGACTCAGTCCCCTCCAGCACAAGGACAGGGGCTGGCACACACGTGACATAGACAGTCAGAGCTGGCTTTGTGCCAGGCAGCACCAGGCCCTTGGCAGGATGGTCTCATAACCCTCAGAGCAAGGAGCTCCCACAAGTGCTGCCTAGGAAATGCCAGGGGAGCTGGAGGGCTCCATACTCCACTTCAGGCATGTTATCAGTCACCTGCTTCAGATATTTGGGGTTGGTTGTCTTCTAAGAACATCTCTCACCAAACTCAGAAACTGCTGAAGAACTCAGGGAGATGACCAATGTACAGCCCAATGGCTCAGGTGTGCCCCAAAGCAAAAAGTGGCACATTCACACAGAGGGAAAAGTGTAAACCAGGACATATTTATGTAAATGCAACCCCAAACACACAAAGTTTCTCATGGGAATAGATCACTAATTCCCCTTCCCAGGCTGAGTGTTTGACCACAAAACCCAGCCATGTTTTTTGTAGATCAGGCTGGAGGAGGACTCCATCTTGCTGCCCATAGAGATGTTCCCCTACAAAGGTGGAAATCCCTGACTTCAAGCCTTTCACATCTGATCTTCAGCTGCAGCTCTACACTCACAAGCTCCGTGGCAGCCTTAAAACAGATGTAGCTCTGCTGCTGCCAAACAGGAAAATTTTCCCTTCACTGCTCACCCACTTCTCAGTGACAGCTAAGAACTTTAAGACATAAATTGTACTCTACATGAGGAGCTTAAAGACATTTAAATACATGGACAGAATCCAGCAGCAAGAACAGATCAGAGATAAGGCACTGAAATGAACCATTTCCTTTCATAGGTTACTTTTTTCTTATCTGCAATTATTCCATATAGGCAAATACACTCTTCAGATGTGGCTCCATCCCATGGCTCAGGACCTGCATGCAAACAGCACAATATGCATGACTGCTTTTTAAAACTACTCTCTATAAAAATAACTTCTGTGTGCTTACCTATTTCCCTTTGCTCCCTGGGTAGGCTGATAGGTCTCACTGAGTCTTAACATCCATAATGCTGATAATGAGTTTGCCTAAATGTATGATAATAGCTGTAGTAGTACCAGCAATGCCATCAGTAGCAATTCATTGTTTGCAAGAAAATTTAAGGCAACTGTGGCACGTCCCTGCTTGGAACAAACGCGGCAATCAGCAGTTTTCACTTAGATCAGTGTAGAAAATAGATGTTGAAACGTGCTGTCATGTTGCTTTGCTTTGCTGGCTCAAACAAAAACTGTATTTCATTTCTCTTAAAATTCAACTGTTGAGGATCATAAATTCTCTCCAAATGTAGGATTTTTGCTTTGCTTCTTAAATAGTATTTTCAGTTGATTTCCACCTTGGCCATCATGAATTCGATCTTTCTTATATGGCACAAGTCCCAGTCAAAAATGAGGCAATCTCATACTCTATGAGAATAAAAAGGAATAGTCCCCAACTCTCAGGAGTTTGTGAAGGAAATGCATTTATGCACTTTATTCAGAAAAAATATCAGAACTGCTACCTGGTCAGGCCCCCGAACCAGCAACAGGTGACTCAGGGCTGACTTCAGCTTAACCAGCAGATTCAAGCTGGGAAAATGGCTTTCACACACAAACTCCCCTGAAAGTCAGTCTCTAACCATTGATCAGGAGCTGGCACCATGCTCTGGATCTGGACTTTGGGATGGATAAATAGCAGGTTCTCTAACTTGAAAAGTTCATATATTTAAAGCCTAATGAGCAGAGATGCTGAATACCAAAATGTGTGTATTGCAGGGAATTAAATTATGAAAGTTTGCTTTGTCTTGGTACAAAGAAAAATTCTGATTTTCATTAAAAGAAATAGTAAAATGATTTGTAGGTAATTATTTTGACAATCATCACAGCTAAAGAAGGCAAAAATTAATTCTTTCCATCTCAAAATGCCCTAACAACAGACCACAAAAAGCATCAGTGCTAGAAGTGTTTCTATGCAATGTTTTCATTCAAAATAATTGCTATTTTGGACTGAAGGGACATTTTTGATTAACTTATTCCTCACATCACAAAAGCCTACAACTGTTTTTTCATTAAATGCTGATAAAATTTTGGCAACCAGTTTACATCCTAGAACAATTAAGGGTTTCTATAAAAATGATATTTAAGGTAGTATCTTGCTCAATTACATAACTTACTTGCACTTGGATTAAGAAAGAAATAAGAAAATTGCAAAAAAAGAAGGGATCTCTTGCAAGATGTACTCCACAGCTTCCCTTCCCAAGCATGAATGAGGGTGAAAGGCTTGTGTCATAGGGGTGCAGATATCACCCTATATCATGTTGACTCTTAACCCAAAAGTTATGAGACTTTTCACACAATTACATTGTCCCATCAGGCATTTTATGGTACGCTAATTTCAGGCAGGAATTTTGTCTCTGCAACCAGAACTTAATTCCCACTGCTGAGCCAAATTCCAACTACTTCTGGAAGTACAGAAATAGCAGTAAAGCTGCCTAGGAAATAAATCTCATGAAAGCTTTGTTCTTTTTTTCTTCAATTTCCCTAAGAAACACCAGTGAGGAATTTTAAAACTGAGTGTACTTGGGACTCCTGCACATGTTCAGTGCCACGCTTCCCATGCACTCCTGGGCAGCGCTCACCTCAACATTTTCATTTGTAGCTGACTAAAGGTTTTCTGTTTATTTGGAATCTAAGGAAGGAATAATTATTCTTGTAAAGAACAGCTAGATTCTATTGAAAAGTAAATTTCTGCTCAAACAATGCAGATGGAAAGGATCACCCTGTATCCAAAAGAAAAACCAACTGCATTTCACCCTGGTAAAGAAAACAGAGGGAGGGAAGCCATGTGCTGGCAAGTGCACAAACAGGGGTGTTTTATTGCAGAGAGGTAGTCAGGAAACACCAAACACCAAAAGATGGCTGCAAGGCACAGCTAACCTCAATGATTCCCAAGAAACTTTACCAAACTTGACAATCTGCATCACGTAGAGAAGCAGAGAGACATTTCTGTGAAGCACACAGGGGTACTGCCAGCCAGTGTGTTGAAGGATCTGTATGGCCAAACAAACAACAGCTTGGATCTTTATGGCAAAGGAAAATACAATCAAATTCCAATTTAGATAAAATCTGTAGAAAATGGTGAAATGAGATTTGTATAAACACACAGATGATATTTTATATACATGTAGCCCTGCTCAGACACACACCTCTCTTTGTACACACACTCCACACACTCTTCATTGCACAGATTAATTTTTCTTGGATTTCTCATAGTGTAGATCTTGTCTTTCATTGTGACAACAACCTACATCTAGGCAAAATGATGTGTCAGGAGTTTGTTCCCTGGCTATGGAAATGAAGCCACGAAATATCACACTTTGATATGAGACTGAAGCCTTAATTTTTTGCAAGTTCTGAACTGCAACACCCAAGTTTGCAAACATGAAACCACAGAGACATTCAACTGTTGGTATGCCCCCAGTGTGAGGAAGAGCAACAGCTTCTGTAGAGCTTTGTGCTTTCCCAAAAAACCTTTCAAGATTAGCTTTTTCCATCCATCAGTCCTTGCTTCATTGTTCTCTTTTCCAGCCCCCATCCTGCCAGTTCCTGCAGCTTTCCCATGGACTACAGCTCCCTCCTGCCCCAGGGGTACCCTGATAGCTCATCTTTCTTCATTAACTCTGCACAACTGTCAGTGTCATTCCCATTGGGAACTGAACATAATCTATGCAGTTATGATTTAATTCTGTTTTCACTACACTTCTTGACATTACAGGAGTCCCTCAGGTTCATTTGTGAAAGCAGAACAAAGCCAATCGCTGTGTGCACAAAAGTATTTGTTTCATAGGATTCTCCAGGATTCCAGCTGCTGAATCCCTGCTGTGCTTGCCAGTCTCAAACAAAATACCATGCTGAATTATTGTGCCACAAGAGGAGCTGGTGAACCACAAGCACATCCCAGGCACGAGGCCGACAGCTCCTCTTTGGGGTTCCCACACCAGCCACTAGCATGGATCTGCAGAAAAGCTCCAAACCCCTGTCCCAGCCCCAACAAGCACAATTCTCCCAATAATGTACCAAACCTTCCATCCTTGCTTTCTTCCAGAGACATCTGTGCCCAGATCAGGGAGGTGGCTACAGAAAAATTTTGAAATATTTTCGTTTGGCCTTAAACTGAGATGAAAGATTGAAGGGCTTCCTAGTCATTTCAGTACTGCTAAGGAACACTGGAGGATTTGAGGGTTGGAGGTTGGTTTTGTATGAACCTGTCTCATAATCTGTGAATTCTTAGAGCTTTTTGGGAAAGGAACTACAACTCAGATCATCTACACAGAAAGATTCCTTTGCATTCCACTCCCAGTGTTACAGACTTTAGAAATGACTGGAATTAGCAATGTGGCTGTCTTCCTTCTGAAGCAATGGAAACCAGTTACAATGATGCATTTACTAATTCCCAACATGGCATTGCTAAACCTGTTCAATTTTACTGCACCATGGCAGAACTGCAGTAAATAAGTGCAAGAATACACTATACAGCGTTTTATTTGCCATAAAATTTAAAAAAAAATTACTGGGTTAAAAACAGCCAATCAATTTTATAAACCATTTCATTACTGATTAATAGAGACCTTCTCTAATGTGACACCATTTGATTAAGCATTAACCCTCTCTCTGGGGATACCCCAATGCCAGCTTGCAGGTAGCAGTATTTTTTAATAATCTGACAAATTGTCTTTGCAGCAATACTGATGAGATGTCCAAGATGGATTTATTTTGCATTCACTGTGCACGTGCTGGATTGAATGACAATTACTTAATGTAATAATAGCTGGTTGTTTCTGATAGTATTTTGACTTGCTCATTGTGTTGCAGGTACCCAATCTCATTTTCCAGTTCCCTGTAATAGCGATCAGTAAATGAAAACAGTAGAGCCATTCCCACTTCCCTCCTCTTTGAATTATCCTCTAAAGGACATCAAGGAAGCTACAGAACATGCTATACAAATCCCACTAGTTATGGAAAAAAAATTTTAAAAAAACATAAGCAAAGATTTTTTAAAAATTAAAAAGCCATAATTACAGAGTCACAGAAGAAACTAGATTGGAAAAAACGTTGAGATCATCAAGTCCAACCTATAACCTAACATATCTTTATCACCTAAACCATGGCACTAAATGCTCCATCAATTGTTTTTTTAAATGCCTCCAGGAACAGTGACACCACCACATCCCTGGGCAAATGATTTCAGTGCCCAGCCACTCTTTCTGTGAAGAATTTTTTTATCTAGCCTAAACTTCCCCTGGCACAGCTTAAGACTGTTTCCTCCCATTCTATCAGTTGTTGCCTGGAGAAGAGGCCAAGCCCCACCTGAGCACAGCCACCTTTCAGGGAGCTGTAGAGAGTGACAAGGTCACCTCTGAGTCTCCTTTTCTCCAGGCTGAGCACCCCCAGCTCCCTCAGTGGTTCCTCACAGGGTTTGTGTTCCCAGCCCCTCTCCAGCCTCGTTGCCTCCGCTGGACATCCTCCAGCGTCTCAGTGCCAGAAGTAGTGATCTGTCTGACAGATGAAGCATTGTTGGGAGGCTCACTAGGCAGATGATTTTCTTCTGTGTCATCTGGCTGACCCTTTAGGTCCAGGGCCTCACACCTATTCTGAAGTGGCACCTGGGTGGGTGATGGGGGTCAGGAGGAATTCTTATTTCCTCCCCGAGCCTGATGGTGGGAGGCAGGGGAGTCCTCTGATGCGTGGTGGGCTTCTCTCAGGGATGGAAGGGTGAAACTCCACCAGTCCATTTCCCTTTCACTTCCTCTAATACTCCTTAGTCTTTCTCCTTCCTCCTTAAGCTTGGCCACCAGACAGAGGAGATCATTCACCTGTTCTCACCATACACAGGTGTCTTTTGCACTGTTGAAGGAACAAGAGCATGAAATACTGCAGCAGTCCAACACAGGAGAGATGAGGGACTGTTGTCTGTGCTGCGCCACTTCCCGCATCCTGACCAGCACAAGGAAGAAGAGGAGAAGAGACAACACCTTAAGGTTCTCTCCTGTCCCATGCAGGTACATTCCCCCTGCCAAAAAGCACCCATGGAGTCAGGCTGGGAAGTTCAGTGTAGGCAGAAGCTCTTGTCAAGGAAAGGGGTTTATTTCCTGGCAGCTCTAATATACAAGAGGCTCACGTGAATACTGTTCCTGCCTGGGTTATTTGCAGCCCAGACTAGACTTGGCTGTCTTCCATCTAACACAAAGTTTCTGAATAATTTGTTGTAAGACAAAGTAATTTCATAGCCTGCAGTGCTGCATCAAGCCTTTGCAAATCTGAATCAGCAGTTGAGGGAAACTGTTATCAGAACCGAGGCAATACATACCTACTTATCAGAAAATGCTTCATGTAAGAACATTTTCTCCTATACAACAGATTTCCAAATAAGTATCTATTTTTAATTCATTTATATAAACAGGAGTTAATATTTTTATTACCAAAACAATTGTTGATACTGATAGTCAGATTAATTCAAAGGTGGCTTGATAAATAATCACCATCAACAGTTCGAATAATTTCACTGAATAAAAACCTCATCCTTCATAAATTCCTAGAATTTAATTAAGATATGAGTGGTAGGCTAAGTCTAATGTTCATTGGAAGTGGTACTATGCAAACAATGCAAGCGAATGGCTTGGTCTTTCAAAGAAAAATTAAGACAGAATATATTTCAAAACAACAAAAAACCTCTGGAATTTGGAGAAGAGTCATTTAAGGAACACCAGCTGGAATGCCTCTGGGGTAGGGCAAAACCATGGCCCTACCAGGGAGATTTCCAACAAACTGCAGATCATGTGCTAATATAAATTATTATAGAAGAATTAAAAATATACCACTTCTACCTGGTAAGAGGTAGGACAGTAGACTGCCACTGGGAAATTTCTTGCTCAGAAAAAGGAATTTAGCCATGCAAACTATTAACAAACCAGGAAGGAAAGCACAGCACCTTTCCCAGTCAGTTTGTTGACCTACAGGTTTGCCAAGGAAACTAAAATAAAGGATTTCCATTGCAGAGAATATCTATCTTTGTAACCTGTCACTTGTGGCAGTCCGAGAAACAAAGACCAAATTTCTATGTGCAGTATAATTAGAAAAAAGAGCAGTAAAGGCAAAATTAAGGGGTCATTTATTAATATAATTGTCTAAAAAAGGATTTCCAGGCATAAAATGCTAGGCTGTGCATTTTGAAATGTTTACTTTCAGAAGTAATTTTCCCTCTTAACACAACCTCTAGTGATACAAGAAAAAGACAGGAATGTAGATATTGATCTGTTTTCTAGGGAGCTTTTATCAGAAGCCTCCAAGGAAAGGAAGTTTCTGTTCACTTCTGGTGCAGAACTTCACCACCAAGTTTTCTATCTGCACAGATTGTGCAACTGGCATTAAAAAAGTTACCCGAAAATGTCTTTCAAACAGAAGAAACCAAACTGTTGTGCTTTGAAGTCACCTTAATTTCATAACCAGATAAGCAACAACTATCTGCCCATAAATAATGAAAGGTAACAACAGTGTTAATGCTATTGGGAATAAACTTTTGGTAGCATTCACACAGGGAGCAGTGAAAACCGATTTAAAGGTTCGCACAAAAATCACAAGAAAATATTCGAGTTACTGCTAAGCTTCCATTCTGCCTAGACTTTTAAGGAAGAGCTCTTTCCTTAGCAAAGAGTTGGCATTTAAAATAGCTGAAGAAAATACATTAAAATAAGATTGCCAAATCTGATATGTTTTACTCTCTGTGCCTACCAACAAATGAAAAATGTAACAATACTTAAATATAGTCATTTTATGAGGTCTTTCAGTATGAAGACACATTAAGGTATCAAAGGAAGGTGGGGTATTTTTTAGCTAAATACCTGGCAACCTTCTGGCAATATTTTCTGTCACTAGTGATATGATACCATGCACTGAGATCCCACTGAAGCTCCTTACAGCACACTGCTGAGGAACCAATGCCCCAGCACTCAATAGCACCATGCTGTTTCCAGGGGACAAGGGTACATTAAAGTAAAGGGGAGATTGTCTAGATCATAAAGAAGAAAGGCGTGTAATCCTGGCATGCTGATACAGAACACAAACTACCCATCAAGTGTGGTGTTAAATACAAAGGACGTTCTGAGTGTAGACAATGATTAGGTTTAGAATTCCTGAAGGTCCTGTACTTTTAAGAGCCTCCCAACCACCCAAATTAATCAAATTAGTAACTTCATTGACATAAATCATGCTAATCAGACACAGCATTTCTTAAAAAGACAAAAAGATGAGAAATTACAGAAGATAAAGACTTTCTCTTGCTGTGACCAACTAAAATCAGCAGCACTACGAAATGATATCTATAAATTAAGGCAACTTTCCCTTAGTGACAGAACAGTAAGATAAAGGATCTGCCAAACAGTGACCCATGTGTGTGAACTCTTGTTCACACTTCAATTCCTGTCCACAGATGCAGAACCATTTTTGGGGGAGGCAAGGTCAAACACAGATAAATGCTTTCCATGATGGGCCACATATTATTGATTTCTAGGAAATAGAGATAGACATCCTAAAGAACTAATTTCCTTTGTGTTCATATTTACAACCATTAGAATTTTAAGCAGGGTCTCGTTTATGAGGTTGTCTTACAGCAATGTTGCTAATTTACCTGCTGTACTACCTAGGTGACAGTATCACTGAAGATCTTTCAAACACATTACATGAGGGCATCATTTTTTTCCTGGACAAGGTTTTTTGAATTTCCCTTCCCCTTGAGAGGTGTGGTGCTGAATGAGGTACAGAGGCTCTGCAGTCTCACCTCACTCAAGGGCTGGGAGGCCAGAGGCTAGGGATAGCTCTGGCAGGCATAGCCAGCACCCAAGGAGCCGAGTTCTGGCAAAGAGTTACATGAGAAATGACAGTGAGGTGGGGCTTCTTCCTCCTCCTTTCCCTCTTTTGGTCCAGGGGCTGCATTTGCATTCACATGTTGTCCAAATTTTCTCTGAATAGATGCATATCACATTGCAGCAGAGCCACAATGGTGTGATGTTTTTGCATCATTGGTACCTGTGGTATTTAATGCTCAGACAATGTCATCTGAAAAGGCACATTTCCCTGAAATGGGAGCTCATACTTGGTATGTTAAACAGAACTTTTTAATTGGCTGTAGGCTGGTGCTGCTGCATTTGTTTAGTTTAACATCTCCACTGTACTGCCCCATAAAGAGGCCTCATTGAGAGGCAGAACAGGCCTTGCTTCCAAGGCTGAGTAGCCAGCAGCTAAGTAGGATATTCTGGAAATATGTGATGACACCTAGAAAAATAGGGATATTTTATCAGCCAGTGCCTATCTAATTCAAGGACAGAGATCAATACCAAGCTACTGTTGCCTCATCCATCTTCTGACTAAGCTGTTTTACCACCACATCCCCCCTTTCTCTCTTCCAGAAAGATTTAAACTTTTTTTAAATCCTTACTACATTTTGCACCAAGAGGTAAATTTATTAGCTTATCAATAGTGACATTATTGCTTTTTCAAATTTGGTTTACAAGTTACATTGTAGGATGAAAACACCCTTCCCTGTATGGCAATCCTGGCAGCCAAGTATCTCTGATCCTCTGAAGGGGAGAGGGATGCTTGCTGCAAACAGGATACAGCTGAGGTGCCTCAGGGCAAACCCCTGTGCTGTGCTTTAGTAATTCAACAGAGGAATTCATTCCAGGAAAGCAACCACAGTCAGCTCCATTCTGTAGCAGTAGGTCCAGAGTGGCACCCTTGAA
The DNA here is from genome assembly GCF_901933205.1 of Camarhynchus parvulus. NCBI lineage: Eukaryota > Metazoa > Chordata > Aves > Passeriformes > Thraupidae > Camarhynchus > Camarhynchus parvulus. Next base: position 5,338,957 of record NC_044576.1, read on the forward strand.
CTCCCAAACTGGTAAAAGACTTCCACAGGCTGCAAAGGAGAACTTAGATATTTCCTTCCATCTCACCCCAGGCTCAGCTCTCGGCATTCTGCACTACTGCAGAGAGTCTTTGGTGGAGATTTATTTCCTGCCTCACCCAGCAGATTGGGCAGCTTCTCCATTCTCATCTAACCCCTGTTTTCTGCCCATTATCCTCATTGAAAGGTTGAGGGGGGAGAAGGAAACAGGTGCTCTCCATTCAGTATATGGAGAAGGAGAAAGTAACATCTTCTGTGGAGGCAGCTGGATCAATATAAAACCTCCCTGAGAGCACAAGCAATAAGGGTAAAAGAGTTAATTCCCCTGGATTTTCTTTGATGCACTTTGGCTGGGACTAACACATAATAATAAGCAGAAGCATGGAGAAAGCACTAAAAACTTGGAGTAAAAGCAAAGACAGGGAAGAAAGAAAACTCACTGCTAGTGCAAAGAGGCTGAAAATTCTGAACACATCAGCCAATTTCTCAATTATTATGGTTGTTCTGCTCAGAGAGCATTACACTGCATCAAAGATGTACAGGACTAGGTTATTGATCTCCTTTTCACAGAAACACCAACACCTGAAACATTAAGTTTTTACTCTCAAAGAGTACATTCTCTCTTTTTATATATATATATATATAAAAAGAAAACACACACACATCACACAGAGAGATCATATAGCAGGCTTGCAAACCCAGGACAAGACTGCAAAGGCAGAACTTGTGCACCTTTAGGAAACCTTCATGGGATTTAATATAATGTTTGCTCTGCTTGTCACGCTTCCAGAGAAACTCCACACACCACTCAGTAGAAGACCAATCCTATTTTTACCCTTCACTTCCCTATAAACTGCTACATCAATAGACGATGGCTACACATAGCAATTAGAAAACCTCAAAAGTTAACCCTTTGTCATGACATACAGTCCCTGAGTCTTCCCATCTTTAGTGTGCTTCCAAGGCTTCCCATCAATGGCATTCTCCTCTACCCTATTTCCTACAGCCAGATTCTACAGGCTTCCTCAGTTTGGCTGTCTCTTTTTCCATATGAAGAAGGAAAGCATGCACTTCCAAACTTTAGCATTATGGTCAAGCTATTTCTTGTTTAACCTGAGTTATAAATAGCTTGAACAGATCCAAGCACATCAATTTTGTCTTAGTTGGTTACACATGAATCAAGCTCAATCAGTTCTCTCCTACTGAACTTCAAAGTATTGATTGGTCTGTTTTATTATAAGCAAAAGTACCACAAATCTGGTAAAAGTTGCTGCAGGTATTATTAATAATAATTCATTCTATTCTTTCTACCATTATATTTCAAACAACTTTCCCATTGCTGTTTCTTGTTGAGAAAAGCAGGCAAGTTGTTCTATTAACTGAAAACTCCATCTCTACCTCATGCTTAGCCTGGAACTCTGTGTTATTTATTGGACATTTAGCTCAAGTAAATGAGTGCAAAAAGTGCTTTGCAGAACCTTACTGCCACATGTGAAAGATAATAGTGAAATCTCCATTGCTTTCAAGTGGAATTAACCACTATTCAAATAATTTATGTCAAAGGGTAACATTTGTAAGGTACAGTAAAATGTAATATACACAAATTAGTCAGCAACCTGCAGATCTAAAAATGCTATAAACTGAAATCCAATCACTGTAGAAATTGGAAAATAATTTCACAAAGTGTTGCTCAGGAAGAAGTATTTTGGAATTTTGCCTTTTTGCCAAGGAGTCACTATCACCTGCCTTTACCTTTAGTAGTTGCAGTTCTAGTTTACTCTGAAAGCAGGTATATTCATGTAACACCAGCCATGGCTGCTACTCTTTCCTCACCTTCCTGCCCGCCTTCGGGGCAGAGTCCAGAGGCCTAGGAAAAGCCTTCTGGATGAAACACATCTCTTAACACTACACAGACGGGAACTGTAAGTGCTGGTTTTGGAGATGAACCAAGTCTTTGAAGAAAGCAGAACTTCTGGGATCTCACTGTCTAAGATCAGTTAATGGCAGTGAGCAGTGTCAGCGGCATGGAAAAGTGGGAAAGTACCTAGGGGTTCCAGGGACCTTCTTCCAGGGACCTTCTTCCAGCTCCCAAAATAGAAGCCTTAAGCATCTGATTGACAAGCAATCAACCTTGGGGGCATATGGTGAAGAATGGGAAAGGGAAGGGAGAAAGCAGCAGAACCAGCTGAGAGCAGGCACAGAGGGCAGCTCTACTGGACTTCCTTAGATCCCAGGTAAAGCCATGAATTCTTCAGTTATGGGAGATATTCCTGTATATGCAAGATTGAGGCACTGAGGGATGGAAGTGAGCAGCAGGCATAACTCTGAAAAAGTGGAGATCAGCTCTGGGAGAAACCTTCTGGAGGAAACCTTCCTGCCACAGAGGAATCTCAAGGAGAGCAGAAGGGATTTATCCCAGAGCCATTCACCAGCCAGGGTGCCAGTGCATGCACTTAAAGGAGGCAGTAGAACTCGAGAGGCGTGGGATGAGGCGTGGGATGAAAGATAAAAGAGGCAAAATGCAGTTCTCAAGATCCAAAAGGACCATTAATGTAGCTTTTGGAAGTAGGGCTGCATCTGTCCTGTTGGGGTGATCATAGAATAGACATGGGGCAGGCTGGCAGCAGCCTCAGCCTCCTCCTGATCCTGAAGGAGAAGCAGCTTTGGGAGTCTATAGTTCTGCCAACTGAGTCTGGAGAAGGCAAGGAGAAAAGGTAGCACCCAGTGAAGCTGGCTGCCTGCTTGTCCCAGGAGAAATCCTCTTCCATACCCTGTGCAGAGGCTGGTGCACATGAGCTGCTGGAGACTGAAGGTGTCTTCACGGTTTGCTGAAGGAGCAAAAGAGAACTGCAGGGAAGAGGACATGGGGAAAAAAAAAAGTATAGAAAAATCGGAGGGAACAGAAAGTGGTCCAGAATGGTCAACACTGTTTTGAAAATTCTAAAATAGAAATTTGAAAGTCCCAAACACTCTGCATTTCTTCAATTTTTTGCAATATACCAAGAGAGAGCACACTGGACTGGTTCGGCTGATTCATACTTAGATTTTCTTGCTTTATTACAATATTGAAATTTTTAATCTCTACCCCATAAGGTAGAAATATAGGATAGAAAACATGCTCTCAGTTAGGCAAATGACATTTTATCCAGTGGACTGATCATGGGGTCCAACTATAATTTTCCAGTCACTTTTTTTTCTCCGTGTCTACTTTTCCCAGTGTAACTTACTATTATCACTGACTCATGATAATGGAGCAGCTGGATGGTAGAGTGTGGCTAATTCCCTTTTATACTTGTTGAGAAAATGCTATTTCCTTTCCTCGAAGCTTGACTTCTCCTTCTCTCACACCCACACATAGACACAGACAGCTTGGTCTGCAATAAGAGAGTCCAGTCTCTGTTCTGCAAATGAACTATAAATCCACAGTCCAAACCCAACAGAGCAACTTGCTAAATGCCACAGCTCCTAACTGGGCCACACTCCCAGCTTTTGAAGCCAACAGGAACTTTCCTAAATGAAGCCAGTTCTTTGCTGAAGTGCTTATTGATAATTCAGGGAAGCAATCAGGTTATTGGAACTCGCTGCTCTGTGCTGTGACAGTGAGTCTGGAAGCTGTGGGGCAGGGGCTGAGGGTCCATGTGGAACAGTCCCCCTGCCTGGCTGTTTGCTGATTTCCTCACTGGTAATTCATGGCTATCATCTGTTTCCTGGACTCATTTGCAGGCACCAGCTGTCAGTGGGAGTTTTACATTTAGCCTTAGGAAACAAATGCATCTGGACAACAGATTTCTTACAGCTTTCTCTGGCATCCATCATAACACTTTTAGGGGATGAAAAATTATATCCAATTAGCCTCTCAGTATGCAATTCTTTCAAACATTTCACCTTGCAGGAATTTCCATCTTTCCCTCCAGTTTCTTTCATGCAATCAGAGAGATTCTCTACCCTTATAACCCCATTTACCAGCATTTCACCTTAGGCTGACAGTTTTCAAATCAAATGCACAAGGCAAGGACTGACACCAGAACCAAATGACATAGCGTTATCTCAGAGCTGCTCAAAGCTTTCCAAAATATCCAATTACCTTTCCTGTGTAACAGTCCACAAAGGTTTATTTTGATGTTCACTAGAGCTGCCAGGAAACAATTGCTCAGGAGCCACTGATGTTTACGGGTCTGCAACCAGCTCACACACATGGATGGGGTTCCCTGTTAGAGCAGGGGGATGTCACTAAAGAAATGTGCAGCCCTCAAGGCCACAGGCATCTCAGAAATGTCCTGTTCTCAAGCGTTAAAGAGACCTCATGGAGGAAAACTCCATGTTCCACTGATGTCCCCCCAGGTGTTCTCAAAGTCAAGCTGATCCTACCTTTCGGGTGCCAGTGTGGCTTAACATCTTCATCTTGAAGATAAAAAAATGAGCAAAAGCACCCGAAATCATAGCCAGCATAACCTGCTGATCATAGGCAGCAGCAGAGCTCTGCAGTGCTGAGCCAGTGCCCATCAACCTGTCCTTGGAATCTGTTCCAACACAAAATTAAAGATTTCATAGGAATAAAACGTCAGAGAACTTCTATAAAACCAAGCAGTGCTTGCTAGTGTTATCCTTGTGCAGTCATATTTTCTGCAGGGTGAGAAGCAGATTTTATAGTGCTCTGATGGAGCCATCATCAGGAACAGGGCTTCATCCTTCCAGCTGGATTTTCTGACACATTCCAGATGCAATTACAGCACTGATGACCCAGATGATGATCTGGGTGCATCAAAAGAATGCCCTGACTTTTTAAACCAAGCAAAGCTATAACTCCTCTTGCTCCAGCTCTGGTCCAACACATCTGACAATGTTAGGCCAATGCCCCAAATCCTAAGATTTCCCTCAGACACACATCTATCTACCAACACACTCACTGCCCATCGTTAGCAATGTCCCTTGCAGAGCTCAGACACTGCAAAGCTTAGTGCTGATGTCCTGAACTTGACCTGTCCAAGCTGCCACCTGGACTTGTTCTCTGAGACAGAATGATCGTTTCCTACATGAGATGAAATTAGGGGGCTTGGCTTTTTCATTACATTTTAAATTAAGTTGTAAGCAGTGCAGCACCTCCCCTTCTCCACCCTTTTAGCAATCAGAGCACATACAAACAAAAGCAAGAGCTTTTTACATCTGAATCGCTTTTACCTCCTGACAAAGAACCTTTGGCCCTCCAGGTCCAAACTGTATTTTTCTGTGTTGGTTTACAATGGCCATAAACTTTACATATGTAAATTCCAGTAGCACTCCCATGCTACAGAGGAGTGACACAAAGGAAGGCAGTCTCTTCCCCAGTTCCAGCTGTGCATTAAGGGTAACCCCACAGTGCTGCTCTGACAGGGCATCCACACCATGTCCATGCAGCTCCTGGATCTGCCAAGGATGAATTACAATCCATACTGCACACATGAGGTGAGCCATGTGCCCACTGAGAGGCATTTTGATAGCCTTGTTTTTTTCTTAAGGCTCTACATGCTTTGTGTTGCTCTAAGCAGGCTACAATGTCCATGCTTTTAAATTAAGGAAAGATATTGAGAACAGCAAAATCTGAGATCTGAAAAATCATGATCTGAAAAGGGATGCTGAAGGAACTAGGGTTGCCTAGACTAAAGAACATTGAGGCAAGATCTTACAGAAAACGCAGCGGGTGAACAGGAAAGAATAAACTTTACTGTAAGTAGGACAAGAAGGAATAGTTTTGAAGTGGGACAAGGGAAATTCCAGGTGTTAGGAAAATAAAACAAATTAACAAGATGGATAGTGAAACACTGGCAAAGACTTGTTAGAGAGTGTTATTGGAGATGAAGCAGCCAAGACAGGCACCAGATGTAGGTGGGGGAAGCTGCCTGTCTGCCTGGGCAGCTCAGCTTTTATGGTATCCACACTTCTCTCATGAAAGGAGAAACTGGTGAGAGGAGGCAAATAAAAAAGTCATCAGAGTACATACAATGCAAACTATGGGGGGTTTACTGTAGAGATGCAAACATGCCTAAAATGTTATAACTTAACTTTGCTGTACTGGAATTTGGATGCAAATGACAGTTTGGTATTACATGCATGAGTACAGTTCCTCTATGCCTCCTTTGGGAGCATTTTATCAGCTGTATTATCTTTGCCTTCTGGTTAAGCTGTGTAGGGAGTTAATGTTGGTAATTGAAAAATGAAACTACTGATAAAAGAAAAATCCAAATATAAACACAATTGTATTGTCTAACCCATTCTTTTCAGCATCTCATCTCTCGGTCTGCTTGACAGTCGGGACTCTGCCCCTCGGTACCCTTCACTTGGACAAGGCTCCCCTTTGTTCTGCATTTACTGTTCACTTGTGAGCTGAGGAGTTCACAGCAGGCTCACAGTAAGATAAAACAAGATGGGCAGAAGAGCAAGTTGCTCACAAACTCACTACTGCAAGAACTAGATACTTTTCTGAGCTACCTACATGTTTACAAATGCAAACCACTGTTGATGTCCACTAGGTACTGATCAGTCTATATACCCAAATCACATCCTTCTCTGAATCTCTGAAGCTTAAATACCTTTTTAAAATCTTATCCTACATGCTTAATTTTAATCCTACCCAAATATCTCTATTTAAGCATATTTTATGCTTTAATTCCATTGACTTAGTTTTCCCTGACCTCTGCAGTGAGGACTTAATGAAGCTCAGGACTAGTCTCTCCCGGTGATCATTCAGGGGTAGCGCCTTGGAATACAATCACCCTCAGATCACAAGGGTTGCAGTAATGTATTTCAGCACTGTGTGTTAATTTAACTCAAGTGACTTTCACAAATGCAATTCCAAGCTAACTGAAACATGGATTATTCCCCGTGCTTGCTTTCATCACTGATTAAGGGAAAACACAACGAATTTTATGTATAGAGCACACTTTGCTCATTCCTGCATTTAACTGCCAGTCATGCTAATCTCAATTACTTCCTCCTGAGGCAACAATAACACATTGATAACTCCTGCTCAGTTACATGAAAGTATGATGGGTACTGGAACATCCCAAATCTGTGCCCTTTGAGCCAGCACTTAGTGATGCTGCCAGCAAGAACTTCTCCCAGGAAGGAGCCAGTTCCAAAGGGCCCCACGTGCCAAGCACTTTCACCCCAGCATTTCTAGAGCCCCAGGACTTGCTCCAAGGGCTCTCTGACTTGTAAGGACTTGTACAGATGGAGCCTGACAACACCATGACATCCTTTGTTAGTGCCTGAGCTAAGAACAATTTAGCACTTCTGATGTAAGGAGTTTTCAATAAAATACAAGAGAAGCCATTAACAACATGCATCTTCCTTCAGAAACATGACAGCAACATAAGCCTTTCATTTCACATTCCTTAATTTGGAGAACTTATTTTCTTTTTCATGAAAGAAAACCAGACAGAATATTTTGATTATGCAGCACTGTCCACTGGGGACACAGGGATATATATATATATATATATATCAGCCTGGCTACCTGCATTTTTGTCTCAGCATCCCATCATCAAAGTCATATTTCCAATTTGGAAAAAAACTGGAGCTTACTAAATGCATAAAATCATGCTTTGGTGTGGGCATATGTTTAATTACTTTGAACTCCTGATTCCAAAGCTTATGATTCCAATGTGTCCTTAGGAGAAAAAGGGGGATTCAGTCAAGTATTAGAGGAAAAACCTTGTGAAGGTTGGAGGGACAGAAGAAGGAAGCCTCTGATTTCTTGCCTGCTCCCAGGCAGTTGCACTAGAGGGTCACTGTGGGCCCTTTCCAAGTGCCACAGCCTGTTCTATTCTTGTTCTAGCTCTGACTCAAATCACAGTGAGGGAAACAACATTTCACCTGGAAAGATGACATTTTACTTCAAGCTTCTTTAAAGGCCAGATGCCCTCACCACTTTCTGATGAAGAAAATTCAGAAAGAACTTTAACCCTGGGCTCAGTTTGAACTTGGTGCAAAAGAAACCCAGATTTCTGCTTTTTCATGGAAAATGCTTTCCCTTGAATATTCCCTGAAGTCATTCACAAAGTCTCATACAGCTTTGGCCCTTCTCTTAAAATTAGAGTGGTCCCAAAAGATTCCCAATTCTTACCAGTGTGGAGTTCTTGGTTAATGAAGTCCAGGATCCATCTGGAAATAAGTAACCTACATCAGGATGATCTCCTCCTTCTACAAAATTTCTAAATAGCAAGTTTGCCTATTATCCTAGGGTTAATTTCAGACAGCTGTTGCACAAGTACAGAAAGGAAAGTATACGAAGTTTAAAAAAAAAATGGAGAAAGATGGGGTTTCAAGACTGGATTGTGAAGAAGAGAATTGCCAGGGAAAAGGAGAGGGACCCAGCCCAGCTCTGTCAGATGTCAGCATCCTTGAGGAGCCCCTTTGGCCCTGCTTCTCTGCTGAAATCCAGTCCATTCCGCTGACCTGAGCAACTAGCTGAATGAAATATGAGCTGCCCTCTCTCAACAGGAAAGCTAAAGGCGATGATGCAGGCTCAGGTTTTGGCTTTATGAATATTTAAAGGATTCAAATAAAAGATTAAAAATAAAAGAGATTGATTTTAAAATATATCTGGTATTGTACAAGAGCTTTGGTACCTCAGTGATCTTTTTACTGCCTTCTATCAGAGAACACACGCAGGGCATTTTCAATTACTTTAATTACGTGTCAGGGTTATTGATGCACTGAACCCTGCCAGACATCCCACAATATTATCTTGAATCACTAGCGTTTTCTTATCTGTGTCCCAAGGAAAACCATTTTCAGTTATTTTACAGGATAAAAAGAGAATGAAATACAGCTTTTAGATTGAATTTTAAAAGATAAAAAGCTACATTTTCTCACTCGCCATAATAAAATAATTATCACACTGGCATTATTTACCTTTGTAAAACTTTTATAAAATCTTTCTGGCAGTAACAGTAGGACTACAGTTCCTGGAGTTTCTTTAATATCAAACAAGGACACCTTGAATCACAGAAATTAATGCACCAAAGAAAACAACAGTAACACTACCTCTGCTACTCATCCAGACTCTCTGCAGATGACACAGACACAAAAAAATGAGATGATTAAATTAACTTTCTTCCTCCTTTTCCCTGCAAATCATCAAGACAAAAAAAGGTCCTGAGATGAGGCAATCAGCACAGCCGACCAAACCCACATATTGGTCACTAAAATGCAGATACCTGACTGGCAGAGGGTGAAGTGCTGTTCTGGGGAGAAACCTGAGCATTGCCCTAATGGCATCCCCCGTGTGTGCCCAACAGCCCAGGTATATGCTGGGAAGTCAGATGGCAACAAAATGACTTCATCCTGGAGGGACTGCAGGGCTAACCAGGAACATTGAACCTATCCAGCCTGCACATCTCCCTTCAGACTCCTGCAAAGGAAGGACTTGCTGGTACAGCACAAGGAAGCAGAGGGAACTGCTCAGTTGGACCAAGGGATTAGATGCATCCCAGGGAGTGAGCAACAGGAGCCAAAGCTGGGTGTGCTGAGCGAGCAGCAGAGGGCAGGGGATGCTTACATTGCATTTCTGTCCAGCAGCCTCAAGCTGGGGCTGGCCATGCCCAGGCACAGCACATGGACTCAGTCCTCTCCTCCACCAAGGACAGGCAAGAGAGAAAACAGGATGGGTTTGGGTAGCAGTGAGTATTTCAGTGTCTTGGTATCTCATTTTGGTAAGTGGCACAGGATTTGCATCTTGTTACAGGTTCAGAGTTAAGCCTGCTCTTATGGAGGACAGTCAATATAGGACCAGTGAACATTCACTTCATGCAATAAACTCTTGTCCAGTAAGATGTTTTACAGTTCTTATTGTACAATTCCAAAGGCAAAACCTATATTCGACTTCATGCAGAGCTCCGTACAGGATGTCTGTCAATAAATCAAATTTCTTCTACATCCTCCTGAGTCCAGCTACCTTCCAGGATCTCACCAGGGGCAACACCAGCTCAAAAGAGGCAGAACCTACTCCAAGCGTAGAGGACTTATGCAGTTCTGCTCTTCTCTTCAGCTGGGAAGCCTGCTCTCTCTAAAACTTAGATAAAAATTTACATTTTACTAGGGAAACACCAAGCAGCTGAATGATACAGCCCTGTGCATTACACACTGCTGCACAAAAATCCCCCAACAGTGATGTCTACCCCTGTAACAGCCAGGATCCAAAATTCTGCCTCATTACCTACTCCTAAATTACTCTGCAGTACTCATCCTATAACGGCTACAAACCATAATTCTGCTCCTAAACAGATTTTTCCCTCTGTTAGGCTCAAAACAACGATTAAAGTTGTTCCAGCTTACAAGAGACAAAAGAAACAAAGTGTCCATGGCTTCCTGCATGGATCAGCTTAATTACAGTTCCCTTGTTTTCATCAGCCTGTCAGCCCCAGCAACCCACAGTTCACCACAGCCCTCCTGCAGCTGTGCTCCTGCTAGTTGCCAGATAGAATGTTTGTGACTGCCTGTGTCCAGAGATATGCTGCATTCCTAGGCACACAGTTAGGGGTATTTTCCTTTTCCAGGCTCTCTTGTTCATCAGACTATGAACATTCTTGCCCAAGTAGAAGGAAGAAGCTGGGAAACATTCCAGCCCTGATGACTGGAGAGTATCTAATACCTCGAAAGAAATGCTGCAGCCAGCAGCCACAGGGGTTTGCCAGCCAGGAATTCTGACTGAGATGACACTCCATCAGGTGTATAATTACCTGCAGCAATGTTAAACACAAACAAAGCAACAAGAAAATCACAAAGTGAGGAAAAAAGCACCAAATCCAAAAGCAAACACACCTCAAAATTCTGCAGCACACCTCTGGTGGATGGTGAGTTCAGCTGAAGCAATGAGAATGGTACTTTAATATGCTGCATCATTTCTCAGTGCTGAGTATCACAGCAAAGGAGTAAGAAGAAAACCTGTGGTGATCACATATCCTCTGAGCAGAGAGAGACATAGCTCTCCCAGGATTTTCCTGGGAAGCTGTGAGAAAGCCCAAAGAAAGAATTAAAACAATTATCCTAATCTCTGCACCTGGCAGGCAATCTCTGTTTCTTAAAGGGGTTTACAAGAAGGAGTTGTCCCTTCTTGACCAACAGGTGGGAGAAGATTCCTAAAGGCCAGTCAGGTCTTAGATCCACCATTGTTTCTATAAGAACTGTGGATATCTAATAATGAAGTTTTCATGCCTTCTGATGATCACCTTTGTCCCCGATACCCCTTTGGTGATACAACCAATAAAGAGATGAGGAACAAAATGTTTCTGTGAACCTCTGTATTGGGTTTGCATGGCCAGAGTTTGGGGCTATAGGGGTGGCTTCTGTGAGAAGCTGCCAGAAGCCACCCTGGTGTCTGATGAAGCCAACACCAGCTGGCTGCAGGACAGACTCGCTAGTGGCCAAAGCTGAGCCCAGCAGAGGTGGCAGTGCCACCTCTGGGATAACAGAATTAAGGGAAAAGTTCCTCTACAGAAGCAATAGCAGTCAGTGGAGAGGAGTGAGGATATGTGAGAGAACAGCTCTGCAGACACCCCAGGCGGGGCAGAAGGAGATGCTACAGGCACCAGGGCTGAGGCTCCCCTTCAGCCTGGGATGCAGCCCATGGTGAGGCAGCTGTGCCCCTGCAGCCCAGGGGGGAGCAGAGATCACCTGCAGCCCATGGAGGAGACCCCACTGGAGCAGGGGATGCCCACAGGGAGCTGTGACCCCGCGGGAAGCCTGTTCCTGAAGGACTACATCCCAAGGGAGTGACCCACACTGGAGGAGTTCACTGCAGCCCCAGGAAGGACTCACATTGCAGAAATTCATGGAGAACTGGCTCCCATGGGAGGGACCCTATGCAGGAGCAGGAGGAGCTGTCCAGCTGAGGAAGAAGAGGTGGCAGAGACAACACATGATGGACTGACCTCAGCCCCCATTCTCTGTGCTCCTGCACTGCTGTCAGGAGGAAGCAGAGAAACTGGGAGTGATGTTGAACCTGGGGAGAGCACGGGGAAAGGTGTCTTAGGATATGAGTTTTTATTTCTCATTATCCTACTCTGATTTCCCCAAGTGAAGTTTGTTCTGCTCTATCAGTAGCTGGTGAGGGACCTCTCCCTGCTTTATTCAGCCCCACAAACATTTTGCAGTATTTTCTCCCCCCTGCCCAGCTGAGGAGAGCAGCTGAGAGTGGCTTTGGTGGGCACCACAGATGCCTCAGTGCTCTGAATGATTTCTCATTTTCACATTACAGCAACTCCGCTTCACAGAAGAAAACCCAAAAAATTAATTGCAAGACTAATGTGTGCCTAGCAGTGGGATTTTTGTCATTAACATTTCTTTTTGTTAACAAACAAGTTCTTATCTTCTCTAATGACTTTTTAAGTATCATCAGTGAGGACACTGCCACCATATCCTGAAGCTATCCCAACCCCTAACTGGCTGGTGATCTCACAAGATTTTATAGGTAGCTCATGTATCCTTAAACAGAATGAGCTTTTGAGCACAGCACAGTGTGGGGAAGAAAGATCTCCACATACTTCACAATCTTCACCAATCTTTCCCCCTCAACAGCAATATAATTTCCATTTCTCCCAGCAGCAGCATCCCCATTTCATCTATAGAACAGTAATCCCCACCCACACTTTATTAATTGTCAAAATAGAAAAGGATTCTGTGATGCAGCTCCAAAGAAGGTGGAACAGAAGCAGAAATCAGGAGGCAGTGCTGTGAACAGAAATTCGGGTCCAGTGTCATTAAATGTGTGACCTCAAGAAAAAGGCTGGACTGGCTTTCAGTGCTCTGTAGACTGCATTTTGATTCTGGAGTCATACACTTCATTTGCAAAGGCATCCTCTAAATAGGTTAAATCTTGTCAATTTCAGAAAAAAAAAGAGCAGAAAAGTGGCAGAGACACAGGTCAATATCACCTAGTTTGCAAGAAAACATCAAAACTTTAAAAATAGTTATATTTGTGTACATGCCTCTCTTTCCCCACAAAACCACCTAACCAGTATGTCTATAGTAACACACTGGTGTAGTAACAAAATAATTCTTTTCAAAAGATTGGTGTTTTCAGAAGCTTTTGGTCATTTTTTCCTCACAGTTATCAAACCTCAGCATGGTAATCTGAATTCTCCTGGGAGCTATCGACACTTAACTGCAGCTGTAGTTTGCATTTCAGGCTGAGCTGGCAAAGTAAGGACCTCTTGATCATGTTCATTTTCCAATTAAGAAAAAATGATAAGCAGATGTAGGAGAGAGGGAAAAGGAAAACAAACATCAAACCCAAAAAATCCCCTTGAACTAGAAAACATATACTTTCACTTGGGAGCTTAGGAACTGCATTATGAAAGAAAGAGACAACAATAAATGGGTAATGGAAAATTAGCAAGGGAAATAATTATGTCAATAAATAAGTACCGACAATTGATTGACACAACAGTAAAGATTCACCAGAGAGATGCAACATAAGAAACTTGCCTCCAAAGCAAACAAACACCAGCACTGTGTGATAGAAAGTGTATGTAAAATCTTTCCCAAGAGACTACTAAACATGTAAAAAACTGCAAGCTCGTTTGCAAGATGCAGTCTTGCACATATTTAGCTTTGTTCTAATCAAGTGCAATACTTAACTACAGACTTCAAAATAATAATACACTCCAGGCTTGCTACTCCTTCAGATGAAGGCACTTACTGAGCATGAATCTCCATCCCCTCTCATTTGCAGTTACAATATGCTCAAGCCATAAAGGAGTGACACTCAAAATTTCCAGTCTTCAACTGGAAATCAGAAATCAGCGAGGCAGAGCAAAAGCTCACCTGCCTCAGCACCCTGTTCTGACCACAAGAGGATGCCCAGGACACAAAGTCAAACTCTCCCAGCCATATGAAGTCTCCCAGAATTTGAATTAACTGAGACCAGAATTTTTGCACAATAGGACGCAAAACCCAAAACAATATAGGAAAGGGAAAATTCAAACTGTCCATGTTCTTTCCTGTTTGCAAGACAGGTGACACTAAACACATAAGGAATAGTGGGGGAAAAGGACTCAGGTTTGTGTTGTGTCCAGGGCAAATCAAGGGGATGTGCTTATTGCTGCAGCAAACAAAAATGGGTTGCTGGGCTGTAATTCCTCCAAGCAATCACCAGCAGCTGCTGATGACATGGGGCTTACTGTGCCTCTAGCCTCTGCATTTTCAGAAGTTGCATAAAGACTAAAATATTAGACTGTCAGACCAGGCTCTGTGAGTCACACCAGACCTGTAAAGCTCATAAAGATCTCAAACTGGTTTAGAGGCCAGTTTGATGAATATGAGTACAATGCAAAAAAAGACCTTTTTATAAAATAAACTTAATGGCACCAAGCTGGCTCTTGCAAAACCTTGCTGCAGTTCTGAAATAATCAGAAAAGCTGGGAACCATAAAACAGTTCAGCAGCTAGGCCATAGGACCAAAAAAAAGCCAAAGAATATCAACAATGTCTGATATAGTTTGGTTGTGAGTTCGTATCAAATGGTTTTGTGTGATTATGAAGCATCACATTTTGTGAAGAGACTTGCCATGAAGCTACCTAAGATAAATTTAAAGTTGTTTTGTAAAAGAAAAGCTCTCAAGCTCAGCTGCTATTTGTTTGGTTGAGGTTGTTCTAGGAAAGAACAGAAATATGGTAACCTGGATAATTACAGAGTGAAAGCCAGTTCAGTGGTGCAAGTCATTGCTTAGAGCTACACAAAGGACAGCACCAAGATGTCTTCATTGCATCAGTTCAATCTGTACCTTCATTACAGTTATTTCCACCCCTTTGTGCAAATATCAATATTTAGTAAAGATGCAAAGCACAGGTCTGAGTGCTCACTCCCATTGTCAGAGGCCGTGTGCCCCAGCTGGGCTACTGTAGGAGCCCCTGGGGCTGATTTCCGCAGTACTGTCTGTGCTCCTGTCCCTCAGTCTGTCTGTCCTTCTGCCTGAGGGATGGCATGGTCACTGCTGTGTTTTATAGTGGCAATAATCCAGGAATCTGCAAAGGAAAAAATTTAACTCCCATAATTAACCTTTTTCTGACAACAGCAGCAGCAACGTATCTGAGGTCAGACCCATTTTAAAAGCCTATGCCTCCAATGTTGCTGTATGTAGTTTTTGATAACAGATTAAAGGGATTTTTCCCTGTGTTCACATCCTCCTCAGACAGCAGGCTTTGTCTCACTGTTTGAACAAGCACTGGTAATAATTACAAGCGTCTTTAGAATTACAAATAATCACTTTGTAGATAAACATGTCCCAGAACAGCAGCAAAATATTTCTGGGTAATTTTTTTCTCCTTCATTTATTTTAATATACTTTAAAGATACTTTTTAAAACATCAATCTCTAGAATAAATATTTGAACTCCAACTGCCATCTACCTATTTCCTGGTGTTTAAGACAGAACTAAGTTTTAAACCTACTGCTCTTTATGAATATGCATATTTGATGGCAAAAGGCTCTTCTACTAGATATTATCAGTAGATAATCAGCCTAATCAGGCTGCTCTATTATTTCACATTGTCTGATCATCAGTTTCACTTTGACACCATTTGTTAACCTGGGACATTTGATGCAGGTGCAGTGGAGTCCTTTATCAAGTACTGGATATTCTTCAGTTGTCTTATGTACTTTTTTTTTTTCTGGTTTTATTAGGCATCTACTGCAACTGAATATTTTACCCTGAGGAACTTCAATTATTTATGAACATGGAATATTTGCTGGTTTTCAGAGTATATGGTTTCCATTCACCATCTAAATGACTTTGTACATGAACAGAATAATCTGTGCTTAATTTTCCACGTGCTTTTGCAGATCTGTTTAGAGTTCCCAGTTCACCTAATTTCCTTCCTCAATCATCAACTTTAATTGAGTTTTACACATTTTATGAAAGAAACCAAACTAAGTAAGATGGTTTGAATAATAACCTCTTCCTAAAACTTCACTTAACTAAATTGAGCTCTCTCATGAAAAATAAAATCTTAGATTAAAAAAGAAAAAAGGGTCACTCTCTAGTGACTCCTAATATGTCTGTATTCTCTCATCTGATAAACCAACATCTTGTACATTCCTCAGCTATGTTGTGGATATGATCCACTCCTAAAAACCATGGAGGTCTTTCAAAGTCAGGTTTCAAACTACCTGACATGGATTTGTTCCTATCAGTACTGAAAATTATTTTAGCAAGACCACTTGCAAGAGTGGGAAGTAATAAACTGAAGAAAATAGTTCATAATAACTTGTGATCCACTGATCTTTCTCTTGAAATGCTGGCAAAATTTCACTGACTTGAATGATGATTCACAAATGATGACTCCAACCTCTTTTCAAAATCAGTAAAGAGATTCCAAGAACCATTATCTGTTTTAAACTTCTTTATGCTGAAGAATTAAATAAAACCAAGAACACAAGTTCTTCCTCTACAGGAGCAGCACAATTTGCTTACAGTTATGAAGTGAAAACTAGAGAAAGGTGGTATCACCACTATATCAGAAGTAGACAAATCCCATTTATCATCACTGCTGATGTCAACATAAGTTAAACAGTTTAAAGCAGCCCTTCTCCAGTGACAGGCAGCTCTTTTTCCAGCTTCCCAGACTGCAGCCCAGCAAGCCTTTCTCCTCCTTGCTTAGAAGGACTAACACCTATGCAACAGGATCATCACCTTTAAAGCACAGCCAGCTGAGGAGCACAGTGGTAACCCCACACAGCTGACCAGGCAAGCCACAGCCAGTCAGAAATCCATACACACAGGGTCAACACACTTCTGCATACAAGAATAAACAACTGCTGTTCATGCCCCAAACCTGGGAGGTTGCAAACCCAAGCCCACCACATCACATTGATGGGTCTGTGCTCAGTCTAACATTCTCAGCAATCCAGTAACATCAGAAGGAAAAACTGGTTTTCTATTATACAGACAAATGAACATCCAGAGAAATACCTGTCACTCCCTTAGGTTAAAGAACTGCACTGAATTGCCCCAAATCTTTGTCCAGCTTCCTCTGAGATTTGAGATGACATCATTGGGAGTATTGCTGGGATCCTACCACCTGGAAATAATTTTGCACAGTTTGTTCTCTTGCCATAAACAACCTGAGTTTAAAGCATAAGAGAGATCAAAAAGGCCTGAAAGGGAATTTGCACTCCCTTTCCCTTCAACAGCATCATCAGAAAAGTTAGCAGAGTAACAACACAGTAACAACTGAGACATGGACTCAGGCTGGCAGGGAATCTGAATTGCTTCTCCAAAGAAACAAGCTGGTTTTATACACTTCTCAAGACACAGTATTTCCCTCTATGGGAAGTCTCACTAAGCAACCTGTCACACATTGCCATGTCAGCAACACTTTCCTCATGTCCCTGTAGGGCTGATCACCTGTCTGTCAGCTTCCACAGGCTCCTCTCCATAGGGCTCTGCCATGTGGCACCTCCTCCCCCAAAAGTCAGGTGGAGACAAACTTCCCTGTGCTGCCATGGAGTTCTGCAGGTGTGTTCCACAGCCTGTAGCTCAATTCTATCCTATCTCTTCTCACATAGCACCAAACTTCATTGCCAGCTGTCTCCCGAGTAAACACAAAACGCAATGAAACTCCACATGTCTAAACCACATCCTCTACTCACCAATGCTCAAAGCAGCAGTCTGTGACTCCATATTTTCCTTTATGAAGCACCACAGTTTCCATACAGACAGCCCCATAACCAAATCCTTGCTTACTCTACAGAAGACTGACATCTGAAATTCATTTTCTGTACTTTTCTATAGGAAATAGCAAAAAAAGACATCAGCACTATGCACACGAACAGTCATGATCAGATAGACCAAAATGTGTAGTTCAGCCAGGAAAACACAGGGCCTCTCAAAGGCAGATATAAATGAGAATGACAGACAGATGTAGTGTCCATGAAACCATGACAGGGATGTGTAGGAAAAGTTACCTCAGCTTACACTGGATTGGAGAAATTCCATTCTTTTCATTCTCATAGTCCTATAAAACAGTGCTGGCTGCTAAAAGAAAAAGTTAAATATGCATAGCCCCAGTCGAGCTCAGAAGACTGGAACCTGCTCTGCCTTTAAGTATGGGCATTACTAAATACATGAAAGCAGTGCTGGAGCAAATATCAAAATTACCTCCTGAGCACACCGAGGGCCAGTGCTGGCAAGACTGAGGGGCACAAAGACAGGAGCCTGCAGGGGACCAACATACTCAAACTGAGCAGAGCTCTTCCTGGGAAGTGTCCTGAATAGACCTGTCCTGCACAGGACACAAAGGTCAGGTGCAAAAGCATTAGCTAAGCACCCAGCAAGCAATTAACTGGACATTACTGTCTTTTTCAATATAACACATATGGCATGTCTGTTTTTCCTTTCACACTCTTATCCTTTGTCTTCATAAACATATGTACGTTCTGCATTTTGTATATCAACGTTTTTTCTTTTTACCATAACTGAGCTGGAATACAGGTGGTTTTTGAGGTCCCTGATGTATGCCAAAGCATTGGGAATGGCCAATTTGAGGCACATGGTCCTAGCACTATGGGCTAGGTCATTTCTCAGGCACAGAACTAGTGTGAGGAGAGGAGATTGTGTCTTTTGGTGCCCAGCAAGAGCTGGGGAAGATCTCTGGGATGTGTCAAATCAGTAGGTGGAACACCCACAATAACCAATTAGCATAATTATTATAATCCATACCAATTATCATAACCAATAACAATTATCATAACAGGGTCTTCATTAATCTAACACATCCCAGAAGGAGGGACTGAGAACACAAAAGGAGTTCAGATTGAGTTCACATTAAGAGAGAAGATATTTGCAATGTGCAAGTAGTGGTTCAAGCTGTTGTGACCTTAAACAGTCTCATGCTTCCTTCCTCCATCTGGATGATTCCCTACAGACTGGGAGACCTTATCACTTGGGCAAGCATACTAGAACAGAGAACATCTTTTATTTCAGTAAGCCACAAAGGTAAAAAATATTCACTACTAAAAAACTACAGATGGAATCCAATTAATGATGTCAGACTTCTCTTTTATATTGTGAAATATCTAAATTTCTGGCTCAGACACACTCGCAGCACAACAAAAATTTTCTGTTATATTATTTTGTGTGCATTAGGGACATAAAACCCAAATTTAACCTTTATTTAATTACCCACAACAACTGGAATATTCTATATAAAAAGGTATCGTTTAGAAAAAACTTGTAAATTTATCACTTTGATCCTCAAGCTGCTAATCCCTAGGATGTGCTCAACTATTACATGCTCACAAAACTGACGCGGTGTTATTTATATAAAACTGCTGAAACTGCTGCTGTTCAGCAGGCAGATGGATTGAGTCACTACACTGCAAATCTCAGAGAATAACTGTGTGCAGAATCTGCTCTGTCACAGTTTGTGACTCCCAACTAATACTGCTGCAATGCTTCTGTAAGGCACGAGCAGGATGCCTGCAGATGTCACTGCACTGGCCACACTAATTCACAGCAGTGCCTGGGAGCTCTTAGGTTACGTGCAGGGCAAATGCTCCACGTGCTACCAAGCAAATGCTCAATGCAACAGGCTAATAATGCACACATGTAATTAATCCTTATTAAAAAATTCATTACGCTGATAAAGTTTTATTCATATACAGGCATGATTTCACAAAAGGGGATAGTGGAAGAAGGAGGAAAGAAGTTTTATCAAGCCAGTTCTACTGCTTTTTCTATCATTTAAGTAGTGAAAAAAATTAACTAATAATGATGTTGTGTTTGCAAAAGAAGTGTGGCATGACACGTCCCACTGCTGCCCAAACCGCTCATTCTGCTGTCATCTGCCCCGCTAGCTGGCACAGAGAGAGCACTGAGAAAGCTGTCACTGATGCCTCCCTTCAGTCCCAGGAGAGGTGGGACAGGCACTCTGACAAGCATCATCTCCCACCTCCCAGAACACTGAAACAATTCAGGGCCAGAAGCCCTTGGAGAGATGCTTAGTCAGGCAAAGTTTCAGCTGATATTCGGTTTTCTCTTAATATTTGTCAAGTATGCATGGCTGCATCCTTCATTATCAATAGACAATTAAGCAGATGTAGTCTGCTGTAATAGAAGCTTCAATTTATCATGTAATGAGACAGACATTGCAACAGTAATTGCAACACTGACACTCCTGACAAGGATTTAAAAAAAAAATTGAATTTCTGATGAGATTGTACTGATCAAGCCATAAACACTCTCTTCTTCTAGCTATTCTACCACAGGTAAAAAAAACAGCAATTGAGAACTGATAAATCATAGATTTTTTTTTTTAATATGTGCCCAGTCAACAAAAGAAAAAACATCTCTTGAATAACCGTGACTCCTCGAGTGCCTCTGAGATCCCTGGGTTCCTGAGATTTCTGTCAAACCTGTCATTTTCAGTAAAACAGTGCTGGGAGCAAGTGACTCAGAACTACTCTATTAAATTAACTCTCCATGCTGGAATAAAATCCCAGCTTGCATACAGCACAAAGTTGTTTAACCGTCTTAGCTCTATAACCACAAAAACAAAATAACAAAGTTTTTAAAAGGCCTTCCTAAAACCAAAACATTTGAAGGCTAGAGAAATGTTATTATGCATGAAAAGCATGCCGCACTTGAAGCAGAGACACTTTGCTGTCCTGAAAAAGCACCAGCTCAATCACCAAACAGATCAAAAGCAGCCATTTGCTCAAAGTAATGGGCTGCTTCTATAAAATTGTCACACATCAGTGATTTTGCCATTCCCACATCTCCACTCTTGAACACTCAGCAGTGACCTGATGATCCACCAGGACAGCTGAAGAATGGATTATTGTTTGTATATAAAATATAACAACCGTGGCCACAGTGCACACATAAGTGATTTAAAAATCTTTCATTTGGTCAGCAGCAAATTTCTTGTTTGGGATGTAAGCGGTGCCCACAGCTTTCTGTAATCTTCCAAGTACAGTGTTTCCTTTGCTCACAAATGAAGTAATGTACTGGTAGACTAAAGGATTTGTCCTTCTCCAGTGTTTCATTTTTATGAACCTCAGAAAGGTTCCAGTCAAGCTTCTTATCAACCAGCTGCAGAAATCTTACAGCTTCATTTTAAAACTCTGGGCTGTCCTGGGCCCAAAACTTTCTTGCAACAAGCCAAGATTACTGTTCGTTATAATAAGGGCCAGCAATCAACTGGCCAGGAACAGGAACCTAAGTGCAAGGGGGGTTGAAATAATTACCCACAAAGCAAGGGAGAGGTTCTTCATACAGATGGAGTTTAAAGGGCTGTTGAAGATAAGTGGGGGGAGAACATTCAGCTGTTTTCCTCTGTGCTGTGTGCAGCTGTTCAAGTGAACAGAGAGGTGTCCAAGAACAGCACATTAAACATGGCAACAGGCACAAACCCAGGGAGGCAGAGAGTAAAAGTCACACAAGGTGGATAGATACTGCCACAGTGCCACTGACCATGGAAAGAACACACATTTCTAATATTTTCATGTGCCATTTAAGAGAGAAAAGGCAAAAAAAATTTTTTAAATTGCATGGTGGGCGCAAAAAACTGGAAAAGTTTCTTTGCAAAGGAAATTGAGATTGTTAACCCAGAAACACATGTCCAGTCCACAAACCTGCCCAGAACTGCTGCAGCACCATCCTCATTGAAAATGAGTGTTTCAGAACATCATGCAGTTTTGTATGTCATTATCTCCAAGGAAATTTGAATTTATTCAACAAATTCAAATGTTCGTGTCTCCACAATGGTGGCCACATCTGAAAGCCATTGCTACTTTGCCCTGAACAGAATTATTGAGGCACTTGGCTGCCAGCCATCAATAGCTGAAACTATTCTGATTTGGTCGATTTTTTTTTCCCTGAGTTTAGCAGAGATTATTGAAAAAGCTCAGCTCTCTTAGCCTGCTATTGAAATTGCAAGCCAAGGTCATTTTTTCTAGATCTACCAGTCTCAGCTGTCTGGGGTTTGGATTACAGACTGTCCAAATCCTTGTTACACTGCCAGTCTTGCAGAAGCACCAAGAGCTCAGTGTCCATGATGCTGGGCATGAGCCATTTTACACACATTACACACACACACATTGCTCCCCTGAAGGAAGCACCTGTGGAAAACTGCTGGTACTTCTACTCCTGCTCTTGTCCTTCAGTGTCTCACTCTTCTGCTCCCTTACCACAACACAAAATTAAATACAAGGTTCAAACCATGTCTGACAACTTTCTGAGGTTTCTGTTATCTCTCTTGTTCAATAATTTGTCTTCCAGTTCAATAATTTTTTTTCACTTGCCTGTAGGATGCTTGACTTAATTTGTTCCTAAAGACTCCAGTCTTCCTTACTGTATAAAATTAATCTTTGTGGTATTGAATGCCTTTCTTTTTCAGCAAAAACAAAACACTCCTCTGCTTAATGACTCCCATTAGGTCTTTGATTAATATAAAAATAATAAACAAAAGAAACTGATACTGGAAAAAAACCAAAATTCTCTATTTTAAGTCAAAGGGCACGTAAAAACTTTGATACAAAATGTTTTTATGCCTAACTTCTACCCAAGAAAGTAAATTAATTCTTTTCATACTGTTACATCTGATGCAGTTTGAACTATGAAAAGCTAATGCCACCACAGGCAAGTGGAGGGACAGGGCAGGAAAAAACTCTGCAGCAGCCCCATAGCTGCAGGTGTACAACCTGAACTAGAGAGTACCTCCATGGTGGAAAGGCAACAAAGCTTTAAGCTATTTTTTGTCTGCCTCTAGATGCTCACAGAACTCCTACAATAAGACATATTTTTCTTTAGTTTTTAGACTTTGTGGCTTTCATTTTTGCAGTTTTAAAAGTCTAAGTTTAACAGCTTACTGAACTATTAACATGCTATGCAAGTGAGCATTCAAAATGAACAAGGCTGACAGAAACTACAAGCTCTGCTGTCAGTTGCTCACTGTTGTCCTTTTTAAGAGTTCTCATGAGAATTGACTCTTCCCTGATCCCCCGTAATTAGCTCTGCCTGGTTTGTATGCCAGCAAATGCAAGAGAAACATCAGAGGTGCTAGAACTTCAGGATGTGGCAGCTCTCAGCATTGTCAATTAATCATCTTCCTCCCATGAGAGCACTGTAGGAAAACCTCCACTCACTCGAGGTTTTCATGTGTTGCTGTGGTTTAATGACATGTGCTCCTGTCTCCATAGAGTGCTGGAAGAACAGCCTCAGGGATATGAATAACCATCTCTTTCATAGTGTATTTCAGACTGGAAGCCAGTCAAACTGTAATGTACAACAGTGAGTTGCCAAGGCAATTGACAGTATGTACAAGTGACTCTTGACAACTCACCATATCCTCAATTCCTCTTAAAATACATTCAGTGCTGTCAAAATTACCTATTAGTCAAGGCCAACGAACACCTTCCAATGTCACCTGTATCTGCAGCAAACACAAGCACACAGCAGTAAAATTAGCAGCTCTCTTGAGACCTACATTTTGCAGGTGAGCATTTTGCTCACTAGAGACCAGACATTTGGGAATAAACATAGAAATAAAAAGTAAATTTAATTAAGGTCAAGTAAGAATCTGCACAGCAAGAAAGATGAAAAAGTTGAGGCATAGCTGAACTTTATGAGGAAAAGCTTAGTAAAAAGGAGTTTAACTAAAGAAACTGTTAAAATTTTGAACCAGAAAAGGGTAATGGCATGACTGTGGGTTCCTTTCTTACAGAAATTATATGTTCTTTAAAAACCTGATACCAGACAGCAGTTCTGCATAGTTTGTCACTTGGGACTGAATGTCTTCTGGCAAGGAGCAAATGCAAAACTTTTCATTTCTCTCTAGCCTATATGATAGAGGTATTTTCCCTCTTTAAGCTGGGACTCGATCAAAAGAAATTGTGCCTGCAGGAGAGTGAGGAGCTGCAGTGAGTGGATTTCAGGCAGGCAGCTATTCCCATCACGTCAGGCTCCACAGGGGCTGCTCCCAGAACTGCAGTGTCAACACAAAAGGACAACGAGATCATAAACTTAATTAAGAATGCCTGTGTGCTTCTTATGTGTGTTCTCTGATAGCACCTTGCCTGTTCCAAAGGGATGAACATGGTCACTTGCCTCTGATAAAGAGCAGGAGTAACCTGGGAGCAAACTGCTAAGTGTTTGCAAACACAGATCATCTCCTTAGTGGCTTCCTGCCAAGCTGCCCACTTCTTTTCCTCATCTAGCAGGAGACACCTCAATGGGCTACAAATGCAATATATGAAAGAAGAATGCAGTATAACAAACACCTTTTTCGTAAAATTCTCATGATGAAGGACTACCTACATTCCTGTGTCTTCCTCTGGTTTATTCTGTGGTGTCATTTCAATCATGTTGCAGTGCAGCCTCCCAGTAAAGGCATTCAGTGGGAAGTGTAAGAAAAGCAACTGTAGTTCCATGTACAGAGACAACAACCACTGCTGAGGGAATATTCCAGGCAGTACCACAACTGCAGAGAACGGAGGAGTCAAAATAGTGGGGGTTTTATCTATTTCTGTAGTGTACAGTGAGAGGAACAGGCAACCTTTCAATTGTTTTTCTTGTTTTTCCCAAAGTTGGCAGAGAAAACAAAAATTAATCTATTTCTAGAAAATACTTAGTGGGTTACTATGGTCTAAAATCTATTCAGTATTAAGAAATGGTAATTCAAGAAAATGTCACTAATCATGATACTAATGGGAGATCAAAATGTAAACACAAGATCTCTTACTTTACTTCAAGGAAACACAGAAACCCCAATGATGTAAGCTGAACTTCCAGTTTAACTTTGCTACAGGTATAATTTCATTTTATCTTCTTTAATTTAGAAAACAAGAAAACAGCTTCGGAAGGTTACTGTCATGGATGAGAACATGGGTTTTACTGGCCTGCCCAGAAGTAAACTAAAAGGCAACTATATCCTAATTAACAAGACTTGGCTTTAATAAACAGCTTCCTCTGAGCTCCAGTTACTCCATTAAACATCCCATAACAAAAAAAAAGAATATAAAAAATGCAACAGTATTTTTGTTCTGACTCAGTACAAAATTAGCTCTCTGGGAGACTCCTCAGTAGTTTATAATTTCATCTTTTCAGGATTCTTCTATTACCTTTCCAAGAAAAACACAGGATATTTGCTCTCAATTAAAAGTAGATCTCTTCATATTTTAGCTGAGCAATTTTGGCTCATTGCTAAGGGCTAAAAAAGCTGGAATCCCAATGTTTCAATTACCCTTGGAGAAGCTGTAACCTCCCACCAGTAGAAAGCTGTGACTGAGTAGGGACACAGCAGCACCACACAGATCAGAGGGGCCTGGCTGGGGTTAGTCTTAAAGACAGAAACATTTTCTGCAGCTTCAAGCATAGTTAGGAGTTAGAGGAGCAGATCACAGGGCTGCTATGCATTTCCACAGACTCACAGAACAGCTGGGGTTGGAAGGGACCTCTGGAGATCATCCAGTCCCACCCCCCTGCCAGGGCAGGGTCATCTAGAGCAGGTGACACAGGAACACATCCAGGTACATTGGGAATGTTTTGAATTTGACTTAAAGAGGATTTATAAACAGTGTGATGTTTTGCTCTTTGATTAATGAATTGGGAATGAAGCAGATCTCCAGAGGAAATCAATTTTACTCATTATCAGAGCAAAACATCCCTGCAAATATTTAGAAAAGAAGTTACTGAGAGCTGCTCAGTTTACTTCTACAGCTTCTGCCCAGAGCCCTCCTTCCATCCTGTTTTTCACTGCTTTCAGGACTCAGATGAATAAAACAAAATTAGAACTGCTGAATGCTACTTCATACCTTTTGTGGTGATAGGAATCATATCCAGAATCTGTGTCATTCTTATGACATCTGGTGAGATGTTGCCACCTTCTTTCAAGGAAAAGCAGTGATTTCATCCTGCATGAGGCTGCAAGAGAATAAGTCAGTAGTTTCACAGCACCCTATACAAACAACCCAAAGAAAACATATTTAATACTCAGAAATCAGAAGGATTGCCTTCCAGAAAGACACTCCTCCTCCCTCACTACAAATTATATCTTTTTACACAAAAAGAGAAATAGGGAGAGATAGTGGCTATTATTTTTGAACTTGAGTAGCCTGGCAATAAAAATTCAAAATTATTTCGCTCTCATTAAAATTAGGACAATTATTTTTCTTGCAAGAGAAACTTCCAAATATGTGTGAAAAATCAAGTGAATTTCTACCACACCTTTTTGTGTCATGTGTGAAATACATTTTAGAAGTTTTTGTACTTTATCCTGTAAAGCCATCAAATTTTCACAGGCCATTAGCTGTCACAAATGAAAATTGTACTAAACTGGAAATGGATTCTTTTCTCCAATAAATGTGAGTTAAGGCCATCCAAATCCTTCCAGATCTAGAAAGACTTGGTGAATATCTAGTTCTCTATAGCTAGAAAGTCATTCTGCTGGAAGGGCTGGATATCTCTGGGTTTCCTTCAGCCCACTCTCCAAAGCCTGGGGACAGGAGGAGTGCAGCTCAGGCTGCAGCTCTTGTTGAGTTACCCAAAGATCTCAGCAAGGTCTTCAGGAAAGCAAAAAAAATAAATCACTGGCACCTCAATGTTACTAAAAAGATCAAAGGGAAGAGCACATGAAATAACTTCCACATGCCTTAATACAACATGTCAATCTACCAAATGCCTCACACTTCTTCAGACTTCAGCCTTACATCATCTCCCTTGAAGCCTGTGTTCAATTACTTTCCAAATTTATTTTCTCCCAGCTTTCATTTGTCCTGAATGTAACTGATGGTGTATCCAGCCATTCCCCTCAAACACCACAAATAAAAAGCTTCTTTCCATGAGAATGTCAGCTTGTGAGACTTCAAGTCTAGTTTGACTTGAAAAATCTTGCAAAAGCTGTCTCTCTTGTTCAGAAATGTTAACACTAACTTGGATTGAGCCAGTGTGTGCTTTCACACATCAGTGAAAGATTAAGAGGGAGTATCCATAACCTCATTAATTTGACTCCGCTTAGGAAGCACCAGGCACTCCCTCCCTCTTTGTCTCTAGCAATAGCAAGAAAGTTGACAAAAATTTTCACATTGCGAACTCAGACACTGTTGTGGTGTGTTTCAGCAATATTTAACATTTTTTCTCTGAAACACAAATTACTGTTCTGTGCTGGCTAACCACAGACTTGAAAGCTCTCTCACACAGATAGAAAATAAGTGTCCTATTTTTTTCCTTTGACACAGAAGTTCCCAGCACTATTGTAAACTGAAAAGGTCACAAGACTGACCTGTATATATTTATCTCCCCAAGTCTCTCATTCTTCTTGCATATTATTTATCCTTTGAGATATGACCAACACAGCTCCCTGCTTTGAGGCCAAAAAGCCACTGCCACTTCCAAAACTTACTTACAGCACATGGAAGAGAGCACCTGGGACTGTCCCATTCCTGTCTCTGCAGACCACCTGCCATGGCCTTGGGAGCAGACAAACCCCTGGCTTGGGAATCAGCCACAGCTCATTTTTTGCTAAGGCACCCCCAAAACTCCTTTGAGTACAGCATGGCCAGCAAATGTGTTGATATTTCTGTACCAGTCAGGCAGTCTGGGTAGCAAGGTGTCGCAGAAACACAACACAAAATATTTCTCTCCCTCCTTTCTGTCCCACAAGTCCTTCCATGCCAGAAAGGGATTATCCTGAACAGCCTCTCAGGGCATGTGAGATATTCCCAGCCAATCTCATTAGCAAGCTTTAAGCACTGCCAGATATCCCTCAAGGTAGGTTAACCTCCTGGTCACATGAAGTACCAATAGACAGAACTTTCAAATTATACTTAATTCAAGCCCCGAAATTACAAAATTCAATTCATTTGGGTACTAAGCAAAAGGTATGAAAAAATCCAGCACAACAACAAACCCCCCACTAACTACATCAAACTCAGTACATTGACTTTAGCTTGTTTTCACTTCCTTGCATTTCATGATCTCCCCTATGAACTCTGATTCTCATCCATTTAAAAAAACCTCAGGTGACATTTTAAAGGAATGAAGCTGCTCTGCAGCTGCTGTGCCTTCACCTTCCAGATACCAGGGGCAGGAGAGCATGGAGGGCCCCACACCACAGCTGGTTTTGAGGGCTTCTACAGTGAGAATCACCAACAAAACAGGAAGCTGAAGAATGCTGGAAGAAAATCAGATTACATGTGGAGCTCTCCAGGAGAGCCTCAGAAGGTAATGACTTCAAAAAGTCTGTGCAAAAGAGAGATCTTTTTCCTCATGAATATAATGCAGGACTTGAATAGCCAGACATCTGTCACTTTGATATGTGAATGGTCTCCAAACTGTCTAGCTGACAAAACCGCATCCATTAAAATATATCCTAAATAAAAAGAGACACAACAGTACATTATTCTTAAGGCTGAAATGTACCACACAGATTTACAATGGGGATTTGATACAGTCCCAGGCATACCTGTGACTCACCATTAGAAATCAGAACAATGGGGATCAGGCTACTGTATCAGAAGGATTCAGAAAAACATCATCTATTTCACATTCTCCTGATATTGTATTGTCGGAATTTCTTCTCAAGAATGTATTTTAGTTTCCCATTAGAGATAATTGGAATTGTTTTGTCTCAATGCAATGCCCAGTCAAATGAAACACTGAAGAGCATGATTAAAAATGAAATCAAAATGTCTAATAGGTTTTCCTGTCTCTGCTCATGGACAAACTCTGCATTCACTCTTTTCTAATTCACTGTCGTTATACATGCAACTTGAAAATAGCTCAGGCAATGCTAGTTCATAGTTGTTATTTGGTACAGCATGCCCAACAGTGACAAAGGTAACAATAAAAGGAATTGATTAATAAAAATTACAAAGAATATTTGAATGACAATGTCACCACCCCCATACTATGCTTCTCCAAAGCAGCATGTCTCCCTGGAAAGAAATAAGCACAACTCACATGTTATTTAAGCCAGTCCAGTGAGATTTCATCTGACTTTATTTATCCAAAGCACACTTCTCCCTCCCCATGAGCCTCTTCCCTGCAAGACCACATTTCACTCTTCTGTCTAAAAAAGTGCTCCAAGGATAACGACATGCAATTCCTCACCTCCACAGACACAGGCAAGGGAACTAATTCCTGTAGTTTAACTTTGATTCCACATATGGCTGGGCCATAAGGTATTCTTACCTAATTTGTTCCACCAGTCATGGAACATGGACAGTATCAGACTGTCTTCCGTGTCTGTCTTTTAATAAAAACCCACTGAGGCATATGAAATGTTTGTGTGTACAGCATATGCTAAACCAGGGCAAAATGAGAAGAGGCAATGCTGCCAACTTCTTCAAAAAATAAAGTAAAACATGAAAAACAAATCACATTCTACCAACTACTCCTCTCATTTTTCTCCTTAAATAGAAAACATTACTTATGAGCAACAGAGTTTTGGCTTTAACCATGGTCAAAACAAACTCAATCCCAAGTACAGCATTTCATTCACTGACACAGGAGAGTCCTCTAAGAGAACTACACGAAGCAGTTCCAAGGCTCAGAGCACACCTGGAAGTTCAGATAAAAGAAATGAAAGGGAATTATGTGAGATGTACCCTCTCCCAATACTACAGGTTACTATGGGTGTGCCTGAGCACTGTTTATTTTAGGGCCACCCTGCTCCACTCTGGAGCTGTTGCCCTTTTGCTCACCTCTAGGAGTTAAAAGATGAGGACTAGGCAAAGAACAGTGAGTCTGAGAATCATCATCTCCTGGAACATTACATGAGCCCTACAGCCCCTCAGTCCTTCTGTGTATCTTATTTTGAGATCATTCCCTCATTGCCTTAAATGAAATTATGCCCTCTACACACCCACTAAATACTATTAAAGCAATTCAGTTTGATCACTGAATGACAGGCATGCTTTTGTCACAAGCTCTGTCAAATCCTGGCTGCACTGACCTGGTGAGCCTCTGAATCCATCATATCAATACACAGCAAAGGCCTGCACAAACCTGTGTCCTGAAGTACTGCACACCAAGACAGCCAAAATTTTCCAACAGTCCCAATATTTTTTCACAGAGGACTCAGAGAGCCCTTGAGTTCATTTCCTATGGCCTGGATTACTATAACCCCTCTTCTCCACAGCAGGAATGTGCTGTCCAAACACCACCTCCTACTCACTTAAAATTCTTTAAAGCAGTAAGCCAAACTAAAGCACTATTTTTATCGGACATGAGGTTATTATCAAGATCTGACAATACTGATAATACTGACTTACAATATACCTCCATGTCTCAGCCTTGCCATGCTTTGCAATACCTGATGACTTCTTTCTGAAGTTCTGAAGAAAAAGTACTTTCACTGTGATTGAAGAAGGAAATTTAGTACGCTGAAACTTTCTTCCTGTGACTGACTTGATTGTGGGTATGCAAAAGCAGAACCACACACCTTCAAGTTCCAGAACAAAGTTAAATGGCAATTAACAAGTCAATATTAAGAGGTGATATCCATCATCACTCTAATCAGGTCAGAAAAAATGTAACATATTTTCTCCCTTCTGTAAAAAGAATGGTAGTGAGCTTCTTCCCAACTATTTTAATTCTCCTTTTTTTTTCCAGAATCAGTGGTAAAGCAAGATTTTCTTGTAAGTAGCACTCATTATAATAACTTTCCTACAACTGAATAAACAACAAGCAATTACCAAAATAAGAATTTACACTTCCACAGACCAGCAAGGAAACTCATAGTGCTGATGTCAGTGAAGTCAAGAGAAGAAAATATAGTGTTAAACAGTAACTTCTACAAAATATACAACTGAGGAAATACTGACATCTGGAATCCAGAGTTATTTAGTGTTTTCCAAAACAAAGCATTCAATAAACCACTGTGTAGTATAAACACTGCATTTAAAGGTAAGACGAACTCAAAGTTAGGTCTCAGATGTATTGGCCAGACCCTGGGGTAGAGAATAAGTCACGACATCCCCTCCAAACAGGAAGAGCAGGAATTTGTACAAGATCTCATGACTGAATCCCTATTGTTGCTACTTGTGTTTATAAGGCTCCTAGAAATAAGATAAAGATGAAAAGCCAAACTAAAGCCAATAAACTGAGTTCATTCAGACTCTCACTAAATCAACATGGGTTGCTACAGGATCTCTCTAGTTTGAAATCCTCTGTATCAGCTAATGTTCTGAAGCAGACCACAAATGTCTCTTACTACTTACTCCCTCATATTTTACTATGGTCCCAATGGCTTACAGTCACACCAAGGTGAGGTTTGCACGTGGATAATGCAGCAGCTTGGAAAAAACAAAGACCACTGCTGCTTCTAGCAGGATCCATCTTTATTGCACACACTCCAGTATAGACGTGTTTCTATGGGAAAGTTTAGGGAAGGTGCAGAAGGGAAGACAAAGCAGCCACACCACCAAGCACCCACAGAGCAGAGGTTTCTGCCCTTATCAGTCATTCACCCAAAAACACCTCCCAGCATTTCAGGTGGTAAAGGAAAACATTCACATGTAGTGTTTATGGCTGGAGTCAATCCTTTGGTATGCACCTTTCCCAAGAGAACAGAGAGCCTTTATAGAAGTTGAGATAAATGTGACAGGCCACTGCTTGTACACAGAGCTCTCATCAAGGTTGGGATGGCTGCAGCAGGCCACTGCTTCTACAGCTAATACTCTCTACATTAGACAACTAATATCATTTGAAGGGCCACAGAGGCTTTTGGACACAGAAGACCTTTGTAAATTGGGGACTGGAACACTCTTTTTTTGTATGCTGTTCGTGCACTCCTTAACTGTAAAATACCCGCACTTCTAGAGAATTCACAGATGTCCAGTCTATGATTCAAGTCTAGCATTCTGATTCTTAAGAAGGTCTGTACTCACTTTCAGTAATCAGTATGGCCCAGCATTGCCAAATGTTCTGCACCACAAATTTCTTGTCTTTAAATCTCTCAAGCCTGACCAAGTAACAGCTCTCTCTGGGCCTAGGATCACTGCCATACACCCCGAGTGCTACAGGGTGTCTGATGCTAAATTCCACAGATTTGTGTTCAAGAACACTGGAAGCAAACTGACAATCCTCCCTCTCCTCACAATGGCACTCTGCAACCTGCTCAGCAGAAATGCTTGTCTGTCCACTTCCAGATTAGGAAAACCAGGACTCTGTGGCCCAACCAGAAAAATTTCGCCAAGAAATACCCAGGCTGCTATTTTAAAGAGAAACTTAGTAAGTCAGTATCAGTGTGGGAAATAATAGTCAGTACAAAAAGACAAGAGTTTAAAAAGACAGCTTTCACTTACACTTTCTGCACATTTTTAAACTACCCAGCTGAGAGGAACTCAGTAGGATGCAGGGAGGATTTTTTGTTGTGTATGTCAAACGTCTTGAACAAGATATTGAGTCTAGGCCTCTACAGCCAATAATTACTATAAAATCTGTTATTAAGAAACATTAGTGGGCTCATGTTTTTAAATCTCCAAGATGCAATACAGGTAAGGGGTCAAGTTGGCCATAATGCAAAGAAATACTAAACAAGTTTGGCAATAAAATTTTTCCACACTTTTTAGCTCATTTAATGCACTGGACAACCAGTGAAAAAAAAATGGGTTCAGCTTAGACAGATGTGCTGTTTATTCCAGTATCAGCATACTCAGCAGATTTCTTGTGAAAGCTGCAGGAAATACTTTGGTAAGACAAAGTGACCTATGCATCCATGGTGTTGCTTTAACAATAGCAAACGTGTATATTTTGTACTGTTTACCTTTGTCATTGTAACGTAAGACTTTGAAACAAGGTGAAATTGAAATAGCATTTCTGAGGAATGATGAACTGCAGATGAAACCTACAGTGTGAAATGGCAAGAGGAGCATTCAGTATATCCTTGATGATCACTGGAAATACCAAAGAATGAAAGAAGAAATGTTCAGAGTATGAACAGATAAACCTTGGCAAAGGGTATCTTTTTACTCCTGTGATGAATGATTCTGAACCCAGTGTCTGTGTACAGTCTAGCTGGACAGCCTGCCCTCCAGTTACATAATCAGAACTCAGACAGGAGTCAGATAAAAATTAATGGCCTCAATTAATACTGCATCACTTAAGGGGGGAGAGGAGAGAGATGGGGGGTGTTTATGTGTAAACATACAGGGCATTGTTTACTTTTTAGGAAAAGTATGGGAAATATTAGGTAAGCAAATATAAATGAGGTACATTGACTCATAAATTAGTATCAATGCCTCAGATTCTAAAAATATATAAGGCTGGTCTGCAGCACATCTATATATAGCATGTATTTCTATAAAGGGATAATTTTATCTTCATTTTTTCTATGTCAAATTCTGATAGGAAATTCATGTCTCATTTCAATGTGCGCTGGTTTTAGAAATTCAAGGTTTTTCTTGCATCCATGTACAAACATATTCTGAAATGTCAGGAAATGAGGCAGTATTAACCCTGCCCTAATACATTCTGGTCTCTGCTTGAACAGTCCTGGTGAGCTACACAGTGTTCACTCATTTCATAAACGCTTTGGTAAATTCTGGAAGGAAACAGCATTGAATTCCGATTGCACAAAGATACCACTGATGGTAACAACAAATATTTTTGTTGCCTGCTAAAACATACAAAACAATGAATTAAATATTCCAGGTCTGCTACTTATTTACAAGAGAATAGGGAGATTAGTTTGAAGTAACAGACAATAAGCAACTGCTATCTATGCTAAAAATGTTATGGAAAGTGAAGGAGAAAGAGTGAAAGTCACGTTTTGTATTGCAGCTAACAGGAAAGGTTCAGTTCTTTTATTATGAATGTACAGGATTTCAAAATAAGTATTACAAGCAGTATAAAATACAATCCTCTGACAGACACCAAAATTATTTCTGTGTGTTCCTAGCAAATCTTTTTAACTGTTACAAAGAAGGAAGGTTCCTGTGAGACAGTGGTTAGTACCAGGCACAGCAGAAGTTTTTTTTTTCTCTCCCCAAATGAAGGACATTTTCAAGGCACAGAACTCATTGTTCTACCACTGAACAACAACGCACCTGTCTTTTATAAACAGCATCATCAACCTGTTTTGGCTCTCAGTCACACAGCACCTATGCAAAGGTTATGCAAAACACACAGGAATATTGTGGGGACCCATCTCAAATTCCACAAAATCCTTCTATTCACATAGACAACGAAGTCAGGTTTTGCATGAGGCCATACAAGCTTGTCTTGCAAGAATACAGTTGTTTTTTGTTTGGGAATATGAGGGAGGATTGGCAGGAGGTGGGAAGGCTGCCATCCTGAAACAAGACAAAACAGAACAAAACAAAAGCCCCAAAAATTACATGGGATAATAAAACATCCCCAAGACATGGTTCCATGCAGACAAAATGTAGGATCAAAATGCTTCCCACAAATGGCTCAGGCAGAGTTTAACAGAGAAATTCCTCATGATCACATCAGTAATAGGGAGGAATTATTGTTCACCAGCACCTGATGATCCTAGGCTGTGGTGACATATAGGAAGTGTGTCTCCAACCCCAGGTATCAAAGGACATCTGGTCCCCTTTTCCCTTAGGCTTTTAAAACTACCTGCAAGGAATGACATCTTCTCCAACAGTCCCAAAAGACAGCAGTATCTCTAGTCTGTCTTGCCAGCATTGAACATGTACTATTTCATCTTTCCAACATTGACATCTAGTCAGCGTGCTGTATTCTCAAAAAATCTCTCTCAGTTGCACTGTCAGTAACATTGTCTGCTATTTTTCTCTTCCTATTTGCGTTATTCGGTCATGTATATGCAGTTACCCTCATGTGTTAGTCATCTTGGCTGTCCCTCATCACTGTTACCAAAACACAGGGCATCTTGATTATTTCTCTAGTTTTTATCAGAATGCATCCATTACTTCTGACTGGATCTGCCTGTAGTGTTTTCCTCAGTGCTTCACAAGAGATGGTTTTCCATTTGTTCTCTAAATGACCTTGGCCTTTGGAAGCACTTTGCAAATCTAGCATTGATGGTAGCTGTTCCCTTAGACTTGATCAATGTGGTCTGGTGGGGCTCAGAGTGCAAACCTTTCATTTCAAGCCCATAAATCAACATTCATGATAGTTTACTCTTCTTATACAATGACTCTTAACACTCTCTTAGACACTACTCTTTGTATTATCCCCTTTCCCTATGAGTTTTTGAGTCTCTGTGTTCTTCTATAGCTTTGTTGCACATTTCTGCATTTCAGCTTTAAGTAGCATATTTTCCCTCTGTGCAACCCTCCATCACTTCACTCTGATAAAAGTCTGCTGTTTTTTTCACTTTCAGTCAAGCTCTGAAGACACCTCAGTTCTACCACACTGAATAAATGAGTTTTTTGCATGAGTTTTGTATTTTGGTTTTGTTTTCTAAACCAACTCCCTAAATTTCCTCTTTATTTTTGCGGTTAAGGGTTGCAAGCCTCTTTCTATTCCAGAGCAAAGAGCTTTAACTCATGGTTTTCTCAAACCTGAGAAACTGATGGTTTTCTCATTCTACACAATGTAACGCTGTTCATCTTTTATTCAAATTTTTTTTGTTGCTCCTTGTACTGTTAGAACCACACTTATAAGGATTAATTACGTCTTCTTCCAGTCACGAATTGTTTATTCCCATGTCATACACACTTGGTTCTAGCTTCTGTTTTATCTTGGCCACAGTAATTTTATTTACCCAATGGGAACTTGTACCTTTGCATATCTTTCCTGTGTCCTGTTGTACAAGGCAACTACAGGTTCACCAAGTCAGCACTGGCAGTTCTTCACCATTCCTTCTAAATTCATTCTGCTGTGCTGTAGTCACACATCACCTTGGCAGCTCTGGGACTGATATTCCCCCAGGCTGCACCATAAGCCAGTGGTGCAGCACTCCCCAGCCAACTTGGAAGGGCAAAAGCAGCATTTCCCTAGGCCCTGACAACAACTGCTGTGCCAGAACTGGGCACCATCCAGATTTAAGGGAATAATAATGACTATAATAACAAGAATGACCATCACTGGCCTTCCCTGATACCCTGTCTCAGGCTAAGGACCAAACAGCTGTGGGACTGTGCCAAAAGGAAAAGACCCTCATTTCCAGCTGGAGTCACGGCAGTTATGGACCAGGCACAGTACAGAACAAATCACAAACTACTCACCTTTGTGCACAGCACCTACACACATAACACAAGAGATACTGCAAGCCCAGGTGAAGCACATTTGCACCAAATTATGACGCCATCCTTGCAACATCTCCACTTCCATAAAGAGTTAAACTTTATTGTTCAAAGGTAAAGTAACAGCTAGTCTAATGCTTCCAGAAAGATGTAGCAGCTAGGTCTTTTTTATGTTTCCTGATCTTATTAAGTTTTATTATGAGACTATGATAAAGTTTGCAAACCAGTAATTTTGGTGATCTACAATAAGTAATGAAATGACAAGAAAATCATGTTAAAACAACATTAAAAAGGAGAGTCATTCTTAACTGCAGAGGGTGGGACGCTGCAAGTAAAATTCCCATTAGCAGTAAATACAGAAGCTTGAAAAAACATTGCCATATATTTGCCAAAATAGATTCAGTGAGGTTTCCATGCATTAAGGAGGATCATAGGACTCCAAGTTATTTTTATCTCTTTCCTGAGCTTACCTGCTGGTTTCTTGCTTTATATATTCTAATGACATGAACAAATATTCTATTTTAAATTTCACATGCAATGTAAATGAAGCTGTGTACACTTCCAGTTACAGCAGAGAGTTTCTTGGCTGGCAGAGGGATGAGTCCTGTGTCAGATCATTAGGAAGACTGTTTTACCAGGCTGACTGGTGAGTAGTTTTAGAAGCTGGAGTTTAGAAGTTCCTCAACTGAAGAAATCCTGAGGTGCACAGAGATTTCACTGTTTTAAGCACAATGAGAGGAAATCACCAGGTCCAGGCAGCAAAGTGAAAGGCGCCATGTGTCTGTTCTTCCAGGTGGGAAGGACTGATCCAGGGGCTCTTCCACTGTTCACAATGATTCACAGGGTCCTTAATTGCAATTCAGGACTTGTCACAGCATTTCCATGGAAAGTCCTGAGCACAGCAGCGTTGGGGTGAGCAGTATCCAGCTGCTCATTCCCAGAGAAAGGAGGGGCCCTAGGGTGACCCCACAGGGACCTTGGGAAGGGCCAGGCACAGCCAGGCATAGAACCAGCAATGAAATCCAGCTCTATTTACTCACACGAAGACAATGAATCCCCTTTGCTCTCCCTGCTTTGAAATTTTCATCGTTTTGACATCACATGAAATTAGAAAAATTTGGGATATCTAAGTGCCTCATTCCAAGAAGTTTGCCAATTCCTTCATTCTCCTCAGTCAGTTCTGAAAACATCTTTTAGTAGCAGACTGCAACAACGATTTTCCAGCATGCTTCTGCTTTCCTTTCTTTTAATGTACAGCCACACTTAAGACATATATGCAGCTTCACTTCATAAAGAGCGAACTTCACCTCTGCTGGAAGCCAGAGCAGCTATGGCAATTAAATTCCAGTTTCAAGTGAGACTTCTGAGGCTTTGGCTCCATGCTCTCCTCTCTAAGACCAGTGACTTTCCTACTAAATTAATTTCCTGATAAATACCTCATCAGTGACAATAATTTCAGATCTGACTCCCAACAACGATTTTTACTGACAACAGAAGATGACCAAAAAAGTCCCTAAGCATCATCACAACCCATCTGTCACTGTTTGTTCTTTCAGACAATTAGTTATCATGTAACACTCACTCTCATTTTCAGCATTTCATTCTACAAAAAAATCTGACAGTTCTTCCATTTTATTCGTGGGCAAACAAGGTCAATATTTTCTGAAGACAAAAACTAACTTCACTATTTTGTTTTTTATATCATACATTGACACATGTCTTTCAGTCTAATACCTAGGGCTTGTGTCATACTTACAGCCAAAAATTCCCTGATTAGCTGCAATGTCCTGAGGCCTCAAAATGAATAATGTGAGAATGAGTTTTGTTTTGAATTTTTAAAAAGTAGTTTGAAAACAAAGGATGGATTTAATTAAAATGCAAAGTCATTTCCAAAATTCCTCCTGGTCCTTATTGCCAGCCTACCTCACGCATATCAATTCTTGAAAAATTAACTCCCCTTCCATAGCAACATTTCAGGGAAAAATATTCAGTGAATTAATTAATAAGAACGGCATACAGACAAATTTCTGGAAATTAATTTCATTATCTACAAACCTAAATTTTCAGATTTTCCTCTGAGTTTGCCAGCTTTGTCTGTACCCATGCACAAACAAAGCCGTAGTTACAGAGGCCACCAAAGCCTGCACAAACACAGCCCAAGTTTACCAACGTTACATTATTTATGCAACCACACGCTATTTACTCAAGATCAGTAGAAATGCTATTTATGGAAAATATGGAGCAGTTCTTGAGTATGTTCCTACCCAGGAGTCCAGGAATCAGGTATTCTTTGTGCTACATTAATGAATGTACACACTGCTCACACATCCCACTCCACAATTAGAGCACAACAGGCAGAGCTGAAATTGAAGGAACAGGGCTTGTGCCATTAGCAAACTCCAAAAATCACTTTTGTTCTCAGGTAAATCAGGGTCAGTTCTCAAACAGGAAAAGGCACCAATCAGAAACATACATATTTTATGACCTTATAGTCCCCTCTACTGTCCATCCCACGTCACAAAGACCACTTTGGTTTTGGGTTGTTTTTTTTTTTTTTGCAAGAAGCCAAATACAACTTAAACTGAAGTCTTAGATCCTTTAAAAATAGTCTTCACTTAGCTGCTTCCAGTACCACAAAATCTGTACCAACCCAATCTAACTGCTATACAAGTTAATGAATTTCAGTTTACACCTTTCCTCCATTTTTAATTAGGCCACTTCAGCTTCAAGTTAACCTCTTTTTTAAATTTTTTATCCAGGTCAGTGAGAAATCCTTGGACTACTGACTATCTTTTTCCTTTTTTTTAATAGTCATTTGAAAGAGAAGACTTAGAAAGTAAAAAACTAAAGAACAATTCATACTTTAA
The DNA here is from genome assembly GCF_901933205.1 of Camarhynchus parvulus. Taxonomy (NCBI): domain Eukaryota; kingdom Metazoa; phylum Chordata; class Aves; order Passeriformes; family Thraupidae; genus Camarhynchus; species Camarhynchus parvulus. Next base: position 5,377,997 of record NC_044576.1, read on the forward strand.
GGCACATACAGGCTGTATTTCACAAGTAAGGCTGTTCTGTAGCCCTGTTGTATTTTCCTACATATTTTTTTTTAATGTGACAACCAGAATAAGGAACAAAGTAAGGTTTTTCTTCATACAAAATTCAGCATGCTAAAGAGGAATTAAATACAGATGTGAATATGACAGACACTGCATCCCACTGTAATCCCTTAAATGAAGAAAAGGGTGTCAGTCGCTTTCATCTTAGAACATCTTTCCTGCACATCTGACCATTTGCTGAGCATTTCCTACAGAAACAAATACCATTACGAGTCATACAATGCCCCCAATGTCATCTAAATCCACAAAATATTTATGCCTTAAGAAAAGCAAATTTTTGTCTTGTTTTAATGCAGTAGTGTTATTACCATCATGAAAGTCTGTGGCAAAAAGCAGTACTGGGCTTGCCAGGGAGGAAGAGTCATCACATCTGCTACACAGTCCCAAGGCAGAGTTCATCAGCACCCCCAGCATGCAAACATCCCCAATCCCCAAAGAACAGAGCAGCACTTCAACCTACTGCCTCTCAGAGCCAAGGTGATAAATCAAGGATGCTTCAACAAGATGGGGAAATGTGGAAAAAGAGAATAAAAGCAGAAATAAAGCAGAAAGACAGACCTCTCCTGCTATTCTCTATTGACTCAGACCATTTTGTTTTACTGGTTCTCTGTTGGGTTAACCAGCACAAAGGTCAACTACAGCTTCAGGAATTGGTAGTTTTAGCTGGAGAGAAAACATCCTCAATTTTGAAATCAGAAGGTAAAACTAGCAAGGAAAGTAAATGGGCATGAACCCAGAAACCAACATAGACCTCTTAGGAAGCACTTGTAAATCACCCTCAGTATAATGGCACATTCGCTCCTCAATTAATTAATCAAACTCAACTCTGCCATCCTTCATCTCTCTGCACTTTTTTAATGTCGTATATTTTGGTGGGAGTTCTCACTTTTCCATGCTGCAAGAGAATTCCACACTCAAAGTATTGGGAGGGGGCTGAGAAAAAAAAAAGGAAAAATACTGGGAATGAAAGGTCATTTTCAGGAACGAGAAAGGCTGGAACTAGAATGAACCAAACCACTTGGAAAGAACAGAAGGCTTGGGCTGCAGTTCTTGCTGCTCCAAAATAGGAGGTATAGAAAAAAGAAGATATTTCAAGGGCTGCTCTCAAACAGGCTGGCTCTTGGTGGGTCATACAGCAACTGGCAGGAGCCATTTCACCGAGCCAGAGCAAAGGGAAGGAGCAGCTCTGTACGAGCTTCTTTACTGAAAAAATTAATTGAAAAGGAGTTAAGCACTCATTTTCTGCAATGTGACTTTGCAGCCAAAACAATAAACAGTGGAAAGAAGGATAGCAAGTTGTAAAATAAGAAGTCTTTTTTTTTTTTACTATTGAGAAAAAACAAGTTTCATGGGACAGCCATACACACTAGATCACTTAAATCTCACTGACCTTTAAAAGCCTTAATGAGTTCATTAAATTCTCCTTGTGCTGCAATGAAGTTTAGAAGCACAATGAGTGTGTAGCTTGGTTAGAAAAGCACAGCTCTTGGAGGAAACAGCAGCACATATCACTGAAACAGTGGAACTCTAAAAATGCCCATCCACTTCTTACTATCATTTCACTGGGAAAACTCTCCAAGCTACTCATGCCATTTAAATTTTCATACCTACACATGTAAAAAAAAAAAAGGGAAAAAATCCACCAAAAACTCAGCACACCATTCCCCTCACACAGTCAACACTTGTGGCCTTATTTGTCAGGAAGGCTGTTCTTCATGTTTACACAGAATTTACCAAGTGCCCACTTGTAGATAACGGTCACACAAATGGCAGATCATCTGACAGTACAAGGGAAGATCTTTCTTTGTATCCAACTGCACTAAGATGTGGTGTGGTAAGGCAACATTGATCTTGTTTCCATTCCATTTATCTTGGGTAGTTTGTACTTCATATGGGCTCCAGAAGATCCTTTAATAAAAGGAGGAACTCAGCACACAACAAAGGAAAACCTGCACAACACAGCTGAGACTTGAGTGAAAAGAGAGGAAACCCTGCTACAGAACACCTGCTGCTTTTTTCAAATATTTTTCAGTAAAAAAGCAAGTTTTATGGCCTAGAATTGATCATTTTTAACTCTGTACTTCTTAAATAAACGCTCTTCAAGAGATGGTTTGTGAACATGCCTGTGCACAGCATTAAGCTGTTCCTGGGGGTCGACTGACACAGAAGAATTGGGTTTATCCTGTGCCTGCACTTTATCAGCTTTGAAATCCTTTAGTGGAGCACCAGTTCCCAAGACACAGAGCTGCCTGCCTCACATCATATGCAAGGTGTTGGCAATTTCTTCACACCATAGGTTTAGTTCAGCAAAATATGGCAAAGATGCAATAACTAAACCTTCAGCAAACTGAAAACCACTCCTAAAAGCTCAGAGCCTTCATAGAACAGAGCCATCGACTACTTCATATTAACATTTTGCTGACAGGATAATTTTGCAGGATTTTTAAGACTCTAATATGCAACAGATTCTTTGGCCTCCCAAAAGGGCTACAAAATCAAGTCAAGGAAATTTAGATGAATCACAAATAAATCATACAAACTGCTGCTCACAAAACACTAACAAATACAAGTTATTGCCATTTCATCATGGCTCCAGTCACTATACCAACATGAGTTCAGAACTTACTAAGAAGCCCCGCTGCAGCATCAACCAGGGCAGCATGGATGCAGAAATGAAATTGCACAGCTGTCACTGAAGCCTGGGGCAAATACGCTTTATTTCTGAGTGTCTCTGGTGACACCCTTACAATGTTTCTTTCCAGAGGACTGGGAAACCTAGGAATGGGAGCTTCAGCTGCAGCTCTGCCACACAAGAGTTGATCTCATCCAGACCTTCAGAAAATTTCATTAAAGGCTGCAAACAAAATTTGCTTGTTGAAGTTCTCAAAATGTCAGGAGTAATGTCTGTACATGTATTTCTTTAATTTCAGGTGACTGGGATTATAGCATCACTTAGCATTTCTCAGAATGAATTATTCAGTCAAGCTGTACATTTGCATTGAATTTGTCTACCCTAGCAACATATTGCAGGAAGCTTTGTATATTTAAAAAGAGACTCCATCTTTTTAAAAATGCAAAACTCCCAATCTTCCCTCCCCTAAAAAATCAGTCCTGCACCTGTGTTTCACAAAATTAGTATCTGCAGTTTTCTGCATGTGACTTAAGACAATGTTTCAGTATTTCAGTTAAAAGAACATCCCAATATTACACCAATCTTTCCCTTTTTTAATACAATCCAAGCACCTGAGTTTTAGGGGTCATTGATTTGACTCTCGTGGTTATTCAGAGAATATGGGAGGAGGAAGGGCTAAGAGAATATATCTTCACTAGCTGTAATCAGAAAACAAAGAAAGAAAAATCTCAAACAAGTTCAACCTCAGCTCTAAGGGAAGAGTTTTTCCTTGGTATGTAACAGCTTAATTTAGCAGACAAAGAAATCCAGTTCAAGGCATATTTTGTTTCCTTTCTATTTTAGCATCAGCTGCTTGAAGGGAAAGATACTTAAGCTCCCTGCTGCATGAATGCTTCTGTTGTATAAATAAATAACCTCTTTGCATTATCAGTCACAGTATAAAATATCTGATATTCAAACCCACAGGGCTCACAATTTAGCATTTTAAATTAGAGTTCTGCCTCAAAGACTCACAACAAGCTCTTCCATTCCACTTTTAATGTCTTTCACAGTTGATGAAGGTTGTGGATGAGATCTAAAAAAAAAAAAAAATTCCCCTCCTCCCTACCTCTGATAACTTTGCAGAGAAAACCTGCTTTCATAGTCTTGCCTTGCTACAGCTACATTTATGCATCCCTGGTCACATGAACATCACTTATTCTCCTTTGAAATAACTTTCACTGTTTTACCAGGAAACAGTCCAGTTTCATGCAGGATGAGCAAAGAGAAGGGATCAGCTTTCATTTGCTACCACCAGCTTACCAGTTGGGACAATTCCCTGAGCATCAGATCTCATTTACCAGGACAGATAGTTTTAGTTGGGAAGCTTTTAAATTCTCTTATTTTTACTGCACCTTGCTGGGAACTATACTGCAGCAATAAAAGCATGATAAAAACTATCAGGTGAACACACTAATATTCCAGAGAGCAGCACACCTACAATAGGACTGCATCGCTGAATGTGAGACCTTCTTGCACCCCATGCTGAGCAAAAACTGAAGTGGATCACAGCAATAGCCAAAGAACAACAATCCTGCTTCTTCCCAGAAAAAAGTTCCCAAATATGGGTGTGATTGCCAAGTCTGCAAGTAGCACTACATTCTTGGCTGTAAGATGTAGCCAGTCTTCATTTCAATTACTTTTTACCTCCACTTTAATGCAGTCTTCTCACCTTCACCTTGAAGGCCCTGTGTAACACAAGCTTTGAAGTTTGCTTGCCAGCATAGGTTTTGATTTCAATTTCTTTTCCCCCACCCCCTTATCCCTTCTCCTTATTAATCATCTTCCCTTTCAGAGGGAGGGGGTAGAGAACATAAAAGAAGATACATTCCAGTTTTCATGCTTTCCAAATATGCCAAAATTCAGAAGTTACATTAAAATCCTGTATCTTTGGGATGAACACTGGTGAAAGCAAAGCTGGAGGAACAGCCTGAGTAAGGTTAGCTTTCTGGCTGTGTTATAGTTCACTCAATGCTGTAACCACCTAGTCAGGTTTCTGAAAGATGTGAATAAAAAGACTGAGCAACATTTCAGTTGTTGTAACCACAGCTCATGCTGAATGACCCAACCAGACCCAAGTGCAAAGATGGCTGTCTAAAGCTGCTTTGCTTTATCAATCTATCTCCTGTTAAAGCCAAAACTCATTTCCTGTTTTGCCTGTTAATTTCAGTCTCTGTAAAGATATTCTTCAGCTCAGTGGTTCCATCATCCATCCTTCAGATCCTAAACAAACTGCTACCCCATACTGCCTTCAGGCTGCAGAGAATTTCTCACACACAAACAAGAGAGAGGTGAACTCCAGGAACTGGACTGCAGACCAAGATGGCAGGAACAGTGTGGATGCTGCAGGGCATTCACATGGCTGTAAAGCACTTAGAAATTATTTCATCTGTTACTGAGACAAACACAAAAATATTGAAGATAGCTGGTAGAAAAGAGCTAAGAAACAAAGAATGAGGAAGATCAGGAAAGCTTACAGATGAGTTACAACATTTGATACAACAGAACACTCCATTTAGCAACATAAAGCTCAAGGACAATAAAAATAAGAGATCTGCTGAAGACTTAAGTAGTGGAGATGGAAGCAGAAACTGTCTGGATATTCAGTCCTTTAAATAAAAGGGTTCTGGAATTCCATCCGTTTGATCCTTAATTTTTTAACTGTATGAACCCTTGTCCTCAAAGAATTAATTTACTAACAAGATAATATCATAATGCATAGCTGGAGGGGAGGGTTTTCTGCCTGGGATTCTATCAAAGAGGAGAAATACAGACTGCTACAAAGCAGCAGGGATAGATGGATATTCATAACGCATCCCCTTTTTCTCCTCTTTGTAGAGTTGCATTAAACTAAAAGGGATAACAAACATTTATTTCATCACTAAACTTCAGAAGCACTTGCTTTATTATTTTATAGTTTTGCATGTCATCAGCATTTTGACTGGCAGCATCTATGCATTTTATTGCTGTCACTGTATAAACAACACATATAGATTGATTTTGTATACAGCATACATCCTCCCTCATTAGACCCACAGCTGTTCCTGTATTATGGCATCATTGCCCACCTTTCAAAAATAAAATATTTAATACTTTTATTTTTTGTTTATATCCCAACAATTACAGACAAAATGTCTCCATAAATCCCAGTTTTTTGTCAATATGCAGTGGCAACAAGCAAACACTGGGTTTGTACCCGGATGCCCTTACTCAGAAGACAGCAGCTGGCAAAAGTAGAATTCCATAAAAGTTTTGCTGAAGTCAGTTTACAAAGACAAGATCCACCCTCTCTCCTCTCCAGCTGGAGACTACCCCATCCAGAGCTGCTTCTGGACATGCATGTCAAAAGGATGGTATGGAAGAGAGTATTCCCTGCAGGGACATATAAACACAGCACCTGGAGAACAGCATCCCACACGTGCCTGGGACCTGGCACAGTCCCAGCTACATGCTGCTTTTCAAGCCTGGACTTGAAAAGGGTCTACAGGAAATCCCCACATCATAGGGTGAACCTGTGACCCTGTATTCCTTCAAAATCCTACAACAACGTGTGTTATGGGGCATCCTGGTGAAACACACACAGTGGTCACTGCAGGGCTTCCGCTGAGCCCAGAGTTTACCTGCAGAAAGCAGCAGGCAATCTAGACAAGAAACAACAGCATGCTTGGGAATACAGATGGAAGCATTGGAGATGACATTGGAGCTGGAAGTACTGCCCAGTGCCTGCAATTCCAGAATGCTCAACTCCTGTAGCTACAACTACGGTAGAGACACACAAGTAGAAATTAAACACAATTTAGCTGCCTAGTTTCAGTCATGGTATACAAACTTGTTTTCAGCAGAAATAAGTCACACACTACAGCCCATTGTGCTAGATTCACAGTAAGAGCAACATGCTTCACATCAAACCTGCAATAACCTACTGCCAACAATTGGAATTCACAGCAAAAAGGAAGAGGACAAAGAGCCCTGTGCTCAACTTGGAAAGACAAGATAATGGAACAATAAAAAAGAAATTATTGTGTCATAATTTTTCCTCTACAGAGTTACTTAGCCACTTAGAAGCATTAAAAGGAGGCACAAAAATAATGAGAATGTGATAAGAGAGGAGCAATATTACAAAAAAATCCCAACAAATAAACAAAAAATAAAAACAGAAAACCCCACCAAAAATAAAACCAAATAAACCCCAATATATGTTTTCTATGTAATGCAATGTATTTACAATCATAAAAATTTATTATTACTATACAAAAGCAATGTACAGTCTTATTCAGAAAATCAGAGTAGAAAATGCACAATCATTTGCTGTTGGCTGCTAAGGAAGGACAACTTGTTCCATCCCCACCTCTGGCTTAAGTGAACTCAACAGAAACTACTGAAAAGTTCTTCTGGGGCTGCAAATCGGCCTATGCAGCTTGAGGCAGTCCCTGACATAAACCTGGGGTGGCCCCAAAGAAGTTTTGGGTGAGAGATACCAAGAAAAAACTGTCATGAACAGGGGCCCAAAGGACAAGCGGAAGCCCACAGACTCTTCACATGGAGAAGAGTGAAGTTCTATCAAATCCGAACAATCTTTTCCAGCATTTTTATGCCCTGCCATTTGAAAAACTCCAAAAGCTATAAAACGGAGCCTAAAGCCATTGGGAAGGGCTGGCTGAGACTCCCAGCCTATGCAAATCCCCACTGAAGGCACATGTTCCTAGAAACTTTTGGTAAGAGTCATCCAAATGCAATTTATAACTAAATTCTTAGATTCATCCAGTATTACTGGCAATATTTCCCAGTATAGTCAACAGCATTTACACTAAAGGAAAGTTATATATATATAATGTGACAATTATGTTTACTTGTTAATTTTTATTGGTTTGGTAAAATAAGTGCTTCTAATAGTCTGCTTTCCATTTTTGGCATGTCTGTGATTTTAGAGTCTGCATTAATGAATCAAAATAAAAATCTAAGCAATATTATAAATGTAGCAAGTGACCATCTGCTTTGCCTTAATTACCAAAAAAATTTAATGCATCTGTGCAAGCCTCTTTTGAATACCAATATTCTCATTTCTCTGTGAAAGAAAACTACTATGAAAAAAGAGGTCAGATAAGGCAATTCTGTCCAACAATACAAGGTATAGATGAAGTCCAATTGTCCTTTTTCTCATGATAAAAGTTGCAAGAAAACAAGCAACTGTACCATATATGCGGATTAATGCTTCAAAGAAATAACGAAAGCAAGTTTTACATTCTGTCCCATTCAAATTAATTTCATTACATTGCCTCAAATTAAAAGTTGCAGGTCAGTGATTGTATGAATACATACATATAGAACTATATTTGTGACCCCAGTCCAGCTGAACTCAAGCCCTCTTGCTCACTGAAGACATCAACATTCAGAATTTTGCAACATTGTATTTTCTCTCTAGGTGTCTTTCATTATTACAATAAATCATAAGTATTTAGCTGCATTCCTACAAATTGATTTTCACAACTAGGCCAACCAAAACACATAAGATAAAAGAACATTTTAAATATTCAACTATTTAATAAGAAAATTATCCAAAGCAGCAAATTTCAGCATATAAACCTCAAATTTTAAAAAGCAGCTTTCCTAAAGGAGAGAAGTCTACAAAAGTACTCAAAGCAAACAGGAAGAAAAAAAACCCACAGCTTTAACACTGTAACACTTAACACTTTTAACAGCGTGTTTTACAAATTGAAAAACTATTTTCAGGCATTTTGAGACACAGAAATTACACGTTGTGACATCACCAAACACAGCAGAAAGCCCACTGAAACCACACATGCTAGGTCACTTCTCAATCACTGCCTTTAAGACAATACCATTTGTATTAATTCAAAGGAAACAATGCTTTAAACAATGTGAAAGGCATGTAAATAAAGTAACACACAGGAGAAGACTGCACAACACAAAATGTTAGAGAATAAGAAAAGGTGGCGATGCAAAAAATAAACAGAACACTGGAAAAGCCTAGATTGTCTACACTGCCTAGAATATGGGCATGAGAGTCAGCACAGCTGCATTCTCATCCAAGTACCAAAATAGGCATCAGCAGCCAACCTAAACAAAACGGGTACTTTCATCATCCAAAACACCCACATGTCACAGTATATGTCACAGTTGAGACAGCCACGTAGATAAACACAATCTGTTCTCCACTTAATAATTTATTCCCCATTACATCCCCAGTGACTTACCTATAGTCCAGGTATCAAAATCAGCCTGGTCCAGAGCAGGCAGCCTCTCCTCGCTCTCTCAATGCTGTGCTGGGCTCTGTCTCTGGCTGTACCTTACCTTACAGCCCAGTCCTGAGTCACGCTGAGGTCACCATGTGTCACAGAAAATGTTTCAGGTGAGACGGCCAATGACATAAAGACATCATGCCACTTCAGGAGGCTTCAAGCATCTGCCCTTCTTGCTCTTTAGCCCAACCTTTTATACTCTTCATCTTACATGCTCTACACCTGTGTGCCCTCTGCTTCCTTTGGTGATTGGTCAGTGCACCTGGGCACTCCATGGCTCATTGCTTTCAATGCTGCTCACCTGCTTCTCACAGCTGCGGCCCATTGGGGATCAGGCTCCGCCTCAGCCCCACTCCCAACTACCACAAACTGTGTGCCTACACCCACAAGAGTTTTAACACACAAAAATATACACCTATATGCCCACCATACCCCTTAAATATGATTCTTCCCTTAATTATAAACTAATTAAGACAGTCTACATAGAATGATCAGAAAAAAAAATTTATGCTCTGAATTGGAAACAAAGGTCAACAAAGGGAATGAAAAGAAACAGACAGAGAAACTGAAGGAAAGAAGGAACTGGCAGATACACTAAAATGTTAATGCAATATTTATCTTAGCTAGTTTAGGGTTGTGTTATGGAAGGCTTTCAAATAAAGGCAAGAAACATTAGATTGTCATTTGAAAGTAAGTCAGTGACAGAACCTTGACTCTTCTGTTCCATTCACCTTTCTAGGTGAATGAGAGTGAGGAAACTTGGTTCAGTTTGCATTAAAAACACAGAGTCAAAACTAGACAAGAGGATACAAGGCGACTTTTGTCTGAACAAATAAATCTCTGGGAAGTCAGCAAGATTTAGAAACAAGTGGAACATGCTAAATAATTTCCTAATGTTATTCTTGGGATAAGGAAGGGGAAAAGGAGGAGACAGACTCAATTTTAACTACATGAAGTTCAGCATAATAATTGAATATTCAGAAGATCCAAGGTACCTTCTCAAATACAAGCCAATGACAAAGTAGAAGTTTATGCAGATAAAACTACCTAGGAAGGGGATGAAGCAGCAGATGGCCAAAATATTGCCTTGAAAATCAGTGACAGAATGAGAAGAGTAGAATTGTCTACTACAATTGTCTACAAGATTAGTTCTTTATATATAATGGCATCATGACAGGTCATGTCCAACTTCAATTAGACAGCAAAGAGAAATTCAGAAGTCAGCAATAATTGCATGGAAGACATACAGAAAAAGCACTGTGGTCAGGCTGCAAAATTCCTAAAATCTTGGCATGTCAGACTCCAAAAGCCTAGAGCTGTTTGAGACTTCTGACAGCACTATACAGGCAGTCAATTAAATGCAGCAAAACATATCTGCTATTATAAGCTTTGTAGTATAGAAAAATAGAGGCAGGATTTTTGTATTCTATCTCCTTTTGATAAGGTCTTTTAAACCTGTACTTAAATACTGGTTTTATTAAAGTGGTTGTCCTGGCCCCTGCATAGCACTGCTAATCTTAAAAGGATAAGAATGCCTATTTAAACACTCCGAAGGGCATTACTGTTGGAGGTTATGTTTTTCCTTTTTCTCTCAGGGAATTTTCTCCCATCTGTTGCCTAAGAGACAATAACAACTGGTACTTAAGAGAGAATTAAGAAGTTGCCAAGTTGGGGGGGAAGGTGCAGCTGCACTCTCATAGCTGAGGGGCTTTCTTTAGGAAGGGCAGAGATACTGTGAGATTTTGGCTGGGGGGTGAGGGTCTGGGCCCAGCTCCTCTCTCTCACTTTCTTTTGGGATCACAGGGCAGACAGGCTGCAGTCACTGTGGGGAGGATTCACCACCACTGCAGGGCTCCATCTCCTGCTGCCCTCTCCTACCATGAGTGAGGCCCTGCTCATCAGAGCGGCCATTGCACTGGGACCTCATTAACACCCAACCTCACTAGAAAGGACCCTCGCCATCTACTCAGGAGCCTCAGGGGGAAACCCAGGACCTCAAGCCTGTCTGAGGGAGCCTCTCCTGGCTGTGTTCAGAAGCCAGCAGGCCACTGCCCAACCCCTCCATTTTTCTGCCATTGCTCCGGGTTTTTCACTACCCTGTAACCCCACACCCCTGCCTGCCGGAACACCCCCTAGATCCTGCTACAGCTGCCAAGTTTCTGCTACACTTGGTTTGTTAGCCCAGATGTGCTCACCTCTGCCATTCCAGCTGCTCCAAGGTCCCTGCTACAGCTCATTTCTCCATCCGGAGGGGCACCGGGACTGACAGACCCCAGTGAGCTCCCAAAGGAAGCCCCTTCTCCATCCCTCCCGGCCGCCATCACTGCGTGAGGGGAGCGCGGCTGAGCTTGCGCCACAGCGCCCCCTGCAGGCACGAGGGCCGTGCCCGGCCGGGAGCCAGCAGCACCCCTGCTGGCCGTGCCCGGAACTGCAGCGCAGGGAAAGCGCCACAGCCCAGAGAGGCCGGGGCTGGGTTTGTGCTCCGGCTGCTGCTGCCGCTGCTGGGCTTTGTTTGCCTTGTTACACACAGACACACCAGTAAAAAACTGGCATTCCTTCTCCCACAGCTTTGCCTGACAGCCCCTTCAATTCAACATTATATTAATTCAAAGCTAAGGGGCTCAAACCTTCCATTCCAAGGGAGGTTCCCACCTTCCTTGGTAGATACCTTTCACGGACATATTTTATGAAAAATCCTTTTGCTAGGATTTTTTCTCCTGAGAATCTGAGAGACCTCAGAAACGAAATGTAAACAATAATTATCTGCTGCTCTGGAATGCAACAGGTGGATCTTTGATTGGTCTCGTGTGGTTGTTTTTAATTAATGGCCAATCACAGTCCAGCTGTCTCAGACTCTCTGGTCAGTCACAAGATTTTATAATCATTTCATTCTTTTCTATTCCTTGCTAGCCTTCTGACGAAATCCTTTCTTCTATTCTTTTAGTATAGTTTTATTATAATATATATCATAAAATAATAAATCAGCCTTCTGAAACATGGAGTCAAGATTCTCGTCTCTTCCCTCATCCTGGGACTTCTGTGAACACCACCACAGATACCTGTCTCTCAAAACAAAACAATTAGCACGACTCAATAATAAGTCTTTACTGCATTCTTATTTAGAAAGGGGAATTTAAATTAGTTATAACATCTGCTGTCACAAAACCTACCCAAATAGGAACCTCTACAGTCAAAGCCTGATTTTCACATTTCTGATAAAACTGTCCCACTGGGAGCTCCTGGCATCACTGTTCCAGGACCTAAGGAAAAGTCAGGAGCTCAAAGCATTCATGGTCTGCTCCTTTGCTCCACAGTCTCTATTTCTTACCAAGTAGCCAAGAATTACTCTGCTCTCTCAGGCCTTCTCAGGGGACCTGGCTCACTGTGACAGCAGAAAGCTGATCCAAAAGATGTACTGAGAAGCAAACGTTACCAGCACATGGGGAGGGCTCTCAGGGGTGCATCTGCTGAGCATCCCTCCAGCCAGATAAATCTGCAGGGAATTAGTCCAGCATTTTGCATGCATTTTTGAAAATTACCTGTCCTTTTTTAATCCATCTGGAGTATCAACTCAGTGAATAAAAAGAACAAACTCAGGCCTTGTTTCCAGAGGCAAAAGGGTAGGATAAAAACCTACTCTCAGTGAAGGAGGACAGATCAAAGAAGAATCAAGTTCTTTCAACACTTTTTTTTTAATCCCCAAGCAGCCCCCTAGGATTCTCAGCAGTTACTTTGAAGGTCCAAAGCTATGCCATGAGACCAGTGCACTGCTGAGTTTTTTTCCTTCCTTGTGAAGTGTCCAATCCCTGCTGAGAGCTACTCTACCAAGAGGAGGACTGAACGGAAAAATTCCATGGATCTGCATAGCTCACCCACCTTTTCAAAGCCAGACACAACCTTAATGAGTACAAGGATAACAATTAATGCAAGGTGAATGGCCTCTAAGTACTGCTCATCAGGCAGTCAGATGGTACAGACCTGGACAGTCTGACAGCCACTCACAAGAACTCCAGTAGAGAGTACAAAGGGACAAGAGGAGTTACTTATGCAGACATGCTACAGAAGCATTTATTTTCTGTAGATCACTGCTATGAGACAAAACTAAGACCTGCCAGTGGATGATCAGCGGTTGTGGCAAATGACAAATAAGATTTTTTTTAAAAATAAAAAGAAGAAAAAGGAAGATAAAAAAATATTTTCAAAAAGCAAGAAATGGGAAAACAGGAAAACAAAGAAGGTTGGTCTGAAGCCTTACACAGCAAAAACGGAAAGTTTCCTTCAGGTTGCACAAGCATCATATCACTGGTAACCAAACACACCAGTCCAACCCAAACAACCTGTTTGCTCCTAATTCTGTAGCTAATGTCTACTGGCGCTGGCAGGTGACCTGCCAGGACTATATTGCTGGTTTATATCCCACTGCTCAAAATTCAATGATGCACAAAGGTCACTAATGGATTTACAAGGCTAACTTTCTGAATTGTACTTAGATCAATGATGGATCTCATTTCCTCAATTAAAAGGGTGAGATTTTTCCAATCACAAGTCACCATTTGGTAAATTGATCAGTATTATTTGGGCATGACCTGGCACGCTTACTGCAGTGGAAAAAAAAGGAAAACAAACATATGAAAAGAACAACTGCTCCCAAAACTATTAAAGACTATTAAGAACAAAGCCTGAAAGGTAGATGCTGAGATGAGAGGGAGTTAATGAATTCTTATCTTCTGGCTGCAAGAAGGAAAAAAAAAACAAAGGCAGCTACAGAAACAGAACAAGAACACAGCAGCTCTCATCTTCCAGAATTACAGGCTAATGGCATGACCACAGCTAGCCAGAGGGCACCATTAAAACTAGCAAGCTCACACTAAAGAGATTAGTCTTTAATTTACTCTCTAGTCTTTTTAATATCTTCTAGAAGTTGTTTTGGGTTTGTTGTTTTTTGGTTTTTTTTTTTTAAATTCTGAATTGCAGGGGGCTTTTACAGAATTCTGGTACTGCAAGATGCAGTGCAGCCTGTTCTCCAACTGGCTAGAGTGGATTTTGTACTGTGCTAAACCCTCTCCATAGTTTACTTTGGGAGTTCTGCACACAAGCAGCATCCTGTTTAGGGATTCCCTTCTGCTGAATCAACAGTAGAAGCACATCAGTCGCATATCACCATTTGAACAGAGCTGTTGCTCCTACCCAGGTCCCCTGATAAGAGGAAAACCAAACTAGCCATTACCCAGTATGAGACCCAAAGTCAAGTGATTGCTCCAAGTCACATGTATGAGTTTCACTCTCCCACATCCTAGGCACATGTAATGAATGATAAACTAAAAAAAAAAAAAAACACAAAAACAAAAAAAACCCCTTCCTGACTAGTTCTACCCAGCAGAGTACTTAGGACAGGATACTGTGCATGTGTCCTGGAGTAATCCAAAATGTTATCTTGTATTCCACAGTTACTGTGCCCAAAAATTGTTCCTGTCTCTTTCATACCCTGCAACAGGGACCTTGTGTGGGTGGATGCTATCATGGGCATTTTTAAAATCACTCTGCCCAGACAGCTTCCTGCTTTTCATCATGTGGTGTTTGCTTGACAGGTTGCTGGTCTTCGCTCAGGCAAAAGGTTCTTTTTCCATTTTTTGGTCCTTTTTTCTTTTTGGGGGTTTTTTCCTTGCTTTGGAGAGGCTGCAATCAGTGGATTTGAGCTGCCCTGGGTGCCTGCAGGTCACTGCAGGAGGCCCTGTTCCAGCGAGCCAGCCCAGATCCAGAGCTCTCTCTCTTTGGAGGCAGCTTTGGGTTTGCACCTGTAGCCATTCATAAAAACTGCATTTCATAATTAGAAACTGTTTCAAAGTGAAATTTGCAAACCCTGCTGGCAGCAGAAAAAACCAAGCAAGGTCCTGGGGACAGGACACCCCGTGCCAGTGCCAACAGGCCAGTCCCGTCCCCATCCCATGTTCCCATGGGGTTGAAATTTAGCACTTTGGTATCTAACAGTTATTTACTTTTTCCCCCTGCCTGTTGGTGTTCTGTTTGTTAATAAACTGTTTTGTTTTTTTTTTTTTCACTTAATCTACTTGTATCTTGTTCCTTGTTAGCTGGGATTAGCTGGAATCAAGGAGGAGGTTGCCCATTTCAGAGTGCCCATCTCTTTAAATTGTCTCAAACCAAGACACACGAACTCTCTTGCTTTCCATTTGAAAGACAGTATTCCCAGGACATATGCTGATAAGGAAATAATGTTGCACAGACACATCTTCTAGGGAAAGAAAAACAAAATAAGGTACAGTAGAGCTTTCTGGTATTACTGTAGGGAATAGATTAGCAGGGTGAAGACTAAAATATTTCATCTCCCTGGAGTTTTAACTTCAAACGGAAGCCAGACACAAACCAATCTTTCATCTTGAAAGTGGAGAAATTGCATCTCCTGCTGTTTGCCAATATGGAATTTCCACCTAGAACACAAAGGGTGAAGCCTGTTCCATTCCCTGTGGACATTAAAGAACTTTAGTCCAGTGGCTATGAGATACATGTGCCCAGCTCATTTCCTGCCTCTGCTGACAAGTCTTGCCAGCATAGGGGAGACAAGGGGTTTGTGCACAACTAAAAGGGTATTTTGCCCACCCATAAGGTCTCTGTAAATCAGACTGCAGGGCTGTGTAGAAAAGCCTGCTGTGCTACCAACCATGGCTTCTAAAGAAGCATGTCACCAGTAATGCTCACATGGTACCTTGTAGAAATACCATGGAATTCACTTAGAATAGAACTGAGAACATTAAATTCTGCTGTGCTCCAGCTTCATTATTCAGTTCACTACTAAGCATTCTGCACCAGGCAACATTTCTAGATTGATTTAAGATACAGCCACAAGCAATAATCAAGTTATGAGGGCGTAAAACATAAGAGAATGACAGCAATGCCTGCACTGAGAGGGAAAATAATTACACCCTCAAGGCCAAACTAAGGTGGAAAGTGCCTTAAGGTGTGGAGTCGCATAACTCTCAATATTTACCTCAAAAGCCTGTACCCATCCTCAGGCTGAAAGAATGTTTAATTACTATCAGCTAGCTTTCATTACATGCAAATATTATGTTCATCTTTTTTAAAATCATCTTGAATTCACTTGTATCACTAAGTAGCCCTAAGAGCTCTTAAATCAAGGAGCAGCAAGTACTCTTGTAGGAGAGCAACCAAACCCGAAGTCCTACAGCAGACAGATAGGCTTTCTTTACAAAGACAAAACCAAATATTTTTAGTTACCTCCCTCTTTTTTATCCTTAGTCATTCCCCCACCCCCAAAGCACAAAACCCTCATGATTAACAATTTCCCAGTAATTGTAGACAAGCGCAAATGATTTTATCTGATGAGCAGAAAATAAAAGCATTGTTTGATTTTCCCTAATATCCAGCTGGATGCTTTGGAACAATCCTAGAAAGACCATGATTTCACTGTACTACACAGAAGCTCAATTTCAGAGTTAGATTGGTAAAATTAAGACATCAACTCTGGATTATCACATAAGGAAATCTGATTTGAAACACATTTCTTTAAAGAAATGTTCTTTTGCATTTCATAATGTCTTATCAAAGTATAAATATACTGTGAGAGTATTCATACATCCCAAATTAAGTATTTAGCTGCATGAAACAAATGCTAGAATTCACAGAGCAGCTTTTCCTTTCTCCCTGCCAATAAATCAACACAGGTGGCTGAGGTGCAATTGAAAACTTATATGTGTTACAAACCTTACTGTCTAGAAGGAAACCTAAATCCTGGTGTATTGAAGAAGAAATTTCTCTGAGGGAGAAAGATTTTTTTTCAGCTGATGCTTTTCTAACCATCTGCATGACTGAGTTACAGCTATTGTTGCTATACACAGCTCCCAATGAAAATGGACAACTGCTTTACAAAAGCCCTCAGAAAAGGTCAGGCTTGAAACTGAGAGCACAGACCAAGACTGTCATCATCTCTCCTGTGATACTCAGTTCTTGTTAGCTCCAATCACAGGTAACAAATGTGGAATTCAGCTCCCTACCTTCTCCATTCACAAAACTCGAGGAGCATTTCAAGGGAACTTCTGGGAGATGAAAGACATGGAATAAGCAGATTCAATCACTGTGAAAAAAGTGTCAAGGTAAAGGAGGAGAGGGAGGATGGCAGCAGGAATCTTGCATCTCCAACATCAGCCTGTGGGAAGGAGAACAGTGAGAGAACTTTGATCCTTCCTTCTAAGTTGTTAGGAAGTAGAAACAAATGAACTCGCCATACTGACTTGAAGATAATAATGTATCATTTAGAATATAGAGGATGAATGCAGCCTGGAGCTTCCTCAAAGTCTCATTAGCCCACAAATCCTTGCAGGAAGGTTTGAGCAGAATGGTGTCTCAAAAAGAGCTGCTGCTTCTTCAGCGAATCCGTCAGATGAGCACTGTTAGCTATTTCAGCATCAGTTTAAGAAGGTATAAGGGAAAAGAAGTTCTACCATGCAAGCAGTGCCATCAAGATAGGACCATCTGTCCTGGTGTGATGCCACTCGTTTAGGCAGCCTTGGTCAAGTGAAACTGGGAGCAAACTAAAAATATTCAAAACCTAATGACTATCCTCAGTCAGCCACAAACTGTACAAGTAGGTAACATGCAGTAGTGGCAGCGTGCCCAGGCAACAGGGACAAGGTTATGGTCCCCGAGTGCTTGCCAACATCTGGCAGAGTGCTAAGGGAACACATGCTTCCCATTACTCCAGCAGACAGGGGATAATCAGAGAGCATCCTGCTCCCAGAACTATGAGCACAAAGCACTTACGAGCCTTGTGCTGTCAAGGCTGTCAAAGCAGAATGGGAAAAACACTTCTTCTTAACACCTCTCTTTAGCTGCTGTATTTAAATGTATTCCAACTGATTGCAAACTACAGCAGCATTTGAAACATAACTTCTTCTTTGTTTCTACACACCTTATTATGCCTATTTTTTCCTACATGCATAAGAATCTGAATCAGATAAAATGCAGAACACTAACTTCAGCATTAACAGCCAAATACAGACCTGTTCCTCTGACATCCCTTTGTGACTGAATTTATTGAGAAATTGGGATGGTTTTGTAGAATCAATTCTAGGACTTGAACATAACAGCTTGTTCCCTTCTTTGCTGCCTCTACTGCCACTTCCAGCAGCCAGCATTCCCAGAAATGCTGATGGAAGGTGCACTGATGTTTGGAACAGATACCACCCACACCTCCTGCACTGGATCAGAAAAAATAAACAGAATCAAATCTATAGAGACACAAAGACATAGATGTCTAAACACCTCACCTCACAGATGCACAGACTACAAATCTGTACCCAAGAAGACAGGAAATATTACAACTACACACAGGACACAAGCCAGACTTAACAAGCACTCCAATGCTCCCAAGACATGCAGTGATCAGAGCCTTGACTTGGTTCTACACTCCACAGCTTAGATGTCTCTTCACAGTTGACTGAAAAAAGTAACTGTAAAGATTCGTTTTATACCATTTTAGTTTACGCAATTACTCAACTCTTGAGCAGAGTACATTTCATTAACAGTTTTCAGGTATCTGATAAAAAGAATCCTTGCTAAAATTAGAGCTGCCACATGGCAACATAGGACTCTGTGACAGGGAGGAGAACTGAAATGAGGAGGTAGGATGGCAATGAAGAACAGACATGAAATGTGACCAAAAATGTGAAATAAAGGAAGCTCACACAGGCACAAAATCCTGGTGTATAATGATTTTTTCTCCAGGTAATTACTGCTTGGCAAGTGCATGTCACATACGCAGTCCCTGGTTTAGTAGGTGCTGTTTCAGTTTTCAAGAGTGTTACTTTAAAAACCAATACATACCATACACAGGAAAACAACTGTTTCCTCAAATAGTCTCTGTCCCTCAAGACATCAATTCTGCATTAATTACACCAAAATTTTTTATTCCTTCACTGCAGGTACACTATAACCACCACTTTCCAAATTCTACAGTTCTTGTCTGGTAATAGCACAAGCTTTCCTTATATTAAATTACCTGGACAAAAGAAAGAATCCGAAGAGCTCCGTACAGCAATGAATGGAAAGTACACACCTCATGAAACTGCTGGAATAGTTTACAGCCCTAAGAGCTTGCAGAAACTTCAGCCACACCTGAAGATTCAAGCTGAAAATAAAGCATATTTAAATCTCTTGAGCAGTCTCCCAGATTATTCACAGACTATCTGGCCTCAGATCTGTTTACCCTGCTTAAAAAAAATGCACTAAGCTAAAGCTCTTCAACGTCCATACTGATCCCCTGCTTTCATGTGTCTCTGTTCTGGAAGCTGTACTTTCCTAGCTGTGATCTACCAGCTAGTTTCAGAACTGCTACCACCTATGTCACAAAAATAAAAAGGTTTCTAAAAGCATTGTTATTGTGTTATTGAGGAGAAGGCCACCATTGGTGTTCAGGGGCCTGTGGCCCTGAGTGGCTGAGTGCCTCTGAAATTCCGCATTGCGTTGGATGCCTCCAATACCCGAGCTGGCACCAGTGCCAACTCGGGCTGCTTTGACAGTGCCAAGTGGCTCCTGCAATCTGGCATCAGGAACCTGGGATGGTGAGTTTTGTTTCCCAGGGAAAAGGCTGGCATTGGTGTTCAGGGGCCTGTGGCATTGAGTTGCCTGCTGCAATTCTCCAGGGCACTTGATGCCTCCCAGACCCAACAGTATTCAAAAAAACCAAGATTAACTCAGCAGTCTAATTTGCTTATTTAATTAAGATTATATGATGCCCTGGTGATTTGTGCCTGAAAAAAAACTGATGGCTTTGGCCGCATGTGCTGACCATCTGACCTTCACCCAGATGGAGCTTCTCCTCTTCCTTTCCCACCAACCAGTTCCAGTCTCTCTCAGCCCTCAATACCTGCACTGCAATGCTTCTACTCCAGTCCATGGCATTTAGTGCCATTATTCTGTTTGTGAGCAGGCACTGGCAGCAGCTCCTCACACCCTGCAGCACCATGTCTCCTCTCAGACAGCTTTCCCAATGAGCACAGCTACACACCTGCACCTCTGGGTGTGCTGGGAAGTGCCACACTTGCCTTGCACCTTCCTTGTGCCCGCAGTGTCTCTCACCAAGCTGGCTGACAGCACCCTGACATTTAGAATGTGATGCAATTCTGCCTGCAAAAAACATAATAAAGCTCACTGTGAATTTAAAGTGGTCGCTTCTGTCAACCACAAACTAAATGGAAATGGAATGCAGTATTTCCCTACATAATGATATCCATATGCTAATGGCAAGAGATTATGTCTTGTTTAAGATTTATCAAAGTAAACTCAATGCATTTCATAAGCATCTCAGTGCTGCCTATCCAAAGTAGTGCGCTCTGCCAAATATGCACTGTATCAAATAAAAGCTCCTAGTAGTGAATATACTTGAGGCATTTACCAAAAGTAACACATTTTCTGAACCTCGCTGATTCAAACCAACTTAGCATTTCACCTTGTAGTTTAAATAAAGCAATATAAATTCCCTGATGACATTTTAATTATCTTCAAAACTGATAAAAAACAGAGGATCAATTTACAAGGGCAATAAGAGTAGATAAAAACCACATTTATATTTTAAGTCTTGTAATGATAACAAAATTTTTCCCAGCACACTGACATAGACATAACACTGATCAAAAATCTACAGAGCTGAGTGATTCTAGGGCTGCTTCTGATAAATAAATGCCACATCATATTTGCATTCAAGGCTGAAATAGATTCTGAATATCACTAATAAACAGTACAGATTTACTGGGAAAAATATAGGTAAGCAACTGAAGTACAGCCCCTCTCCAGTAACAACGCATTGTTCCCCTCTCTCCCTCCTCTTCATCACAACACAGCTCCATTCTGTAAGTTAACTGAAAATAAGGCAGAATGGAGTCATTGCACTTTTACTTTCTGGTTATGATTTTTAGATTTATAATTTACTTTCCTGGTACATGCATTCAACAAGATCTGTCTCTGCTCTTAAGTACAAAACTAATTTAAACTCTAATAAGTTACAGATCCTTCTGAAGTCAGACTGGGCCTAAGGCTTAGTTTAGCTCAGGTACTTGAACTTAGGTGTTCACGTGCACTCCATGTCTTTAGGGCCTTGCTGTAACCCCCAGTCAGTGCAGTCAGAGACCATCTAAATATGACAAGTCTGTCAGAGTGGCCTCCAGTTGCCCCTCTGCTGTACCCAGCAACATTTTAGGTGCCCCTGAGCCTCCAGGTGAAGGTATAAAGAGACACAGGTCCTCCCTGAATGGCCCATACCTGCCAGGTGTGTGCAGACTTTGTGGCTCCTGCAGGGCATCCCAGACAGCACCAAACAGCTGTGCTGACACAACCAAACGCCCCTTTGGCACCTGTTTTAGGATGAGCCCATCTGCTTTTTGGATCTGCTCTCTCTAATGGGAGCTGAGACACTTGAGTCCCAAGCAGACACTTACTGTGACATTCCTGGGGTCAGTCCCTTGAGTCAGCGTGGAGAGAGGTCCTGACCCATCCCTGAGGAGCAGAACATCATCAGCAAACCCCAAACTTCTTTGTTCAGACTCCCGGATGAGCTACCTGAAAACCAGAATAATGCTTTTTCTTGAAGTTCAAAATGTATTTTTTGCAGTCTCATTTTCTGAACAGGTTGAAACAGATGACAATATCCCCCTTGGCTACTGCCCTCAAAAATGAGACCACCCTCAGAGACATGGCACTGCCATTTTCAGAACAAGTGCTGATTAAAGGGTGAGAGCGTGAGCCACAGAACAAAACAGGTTTTCCAGCACACAGCCGTAGGCAACTACAACTCTTTGAGGCTTCGTTTACAGCAGAATGGAGAGGGCAACTTTTGTAAGCTGTTAGTATATCCAGCAGTGATAATTAAAGCTGATTAATGTTCACCAGTCAGCAGCAAAAAAAAAAAAAAAGCAGTTTTGCAAGGCTGCCACATCCAGGAGGCACGAACATCTCACACAACAGCTGGGGCCTGGCACGGCAAAACTCTTTGCAACACCTCAAGGAAATGGTAGAGTATCTCCTGAAAGTGTTTTGTACACTGCAAGTTGGATAATGAGACAACCACATACTTGTAAATTAATAGGTGTATCTTATTAGCAAAATGCTGCACAGCCAAATTCTGCTTTCCAAACACAGATCAGCTTCTGCTTTTCCCTTTACCTGCAATTTCTCCCTCTGCCTTACATAGAAAATAAAGCAAAATGGGCCCCTTTCTTTCTTGTGCATTCACCCTAGAATGCAGCGCAGTGTACCCGTTCCTAGTCATGCATTTTATTTTCTGGTGTTAGGAAATTCAGTGTTTCATATTCATTACTGAAAGAATTATACTCGAGCAGGCCAAAAAAAATGTGATTTCCTTCCCATATTAGCCCATTTGGGAAGCACATCCTAACAGGTGCATGCATGAACCCAAAGGCTTCTGGTGCCTCAAAACCACAAATGACAATTACTTCTGCATTTCTGCTGTGGTTAAAGAGGCAGAACTCAAAGTCCCCTTGGATACATACCTTGAGAAAACCAGGTGAACTGCTGCTGCCCAAAATTCTCTGGGGTAGCACAGCAGGCTAGAAAATCATAGCTAAACACTTCTTTCTGCACCTGAGCTAATTCTTTACTAAGTATGGCTTAGAGTTCTCTTCTCAAGAGACTCAGAGGAGTATTCCACAGAATTAAAGCTCCATTTCCTATGCAATATGCTAAAGAATAACAGCTCCCAGACAGTTTTCCAAACAGAAAAAAAGTTGTAACATTTTTTTTCCTTGGATTTATAGCACTTCCAGTATTTGCTGCATGGAGGAATACTGTAAATAGCATTCCTAGTACTACACTGAACAAAATGACCAGAGTCCACCTGTTCTGGAGTTTTCTTTGCTGGCTTCCAATCTTTCCCTACTCTGGTGCAGTTTATATGTAGGATTGAAATATTTTCATAGAGATACAACAAATAAGCAAATCTCCTCTATCCCTGTGCATTCCCTATAGGGAAAAGTTACTGGTCTTTTAGGTGCCACAGTAGGTCCATAAAACTCCAGCAGTGGCCTGGACATTGTCATTATAGAGGTCAGCTCTGGAAAGCAGATCTGCCATAGCTTTGCCTTTCACCCCGGGTAGGGACACACGGATTTGACTTTCACACTCAGCACACTCTTTAGACCTCTGCTGATCAGCCCATAAGACTGTTTCCAGGAGACACTTCTATAGCATCACAGTGTGATCTCCTCAGTTCTGAGAGAATGCTTGGACTGGCTACCCAGGCTGTCTGCCCACAAGAACACTCCATGGATGTTGATGGGAAATAAAGGTTTGAGTCTGTCTGGTTATTGCAATATCATGTTTGGTTCTTGAGGCTCAGAGGCTCTTCTGGATCAGTATGTTTGCCTGTGCCAAAAGGAAGACACCCATACACTTAAATTCCTGCCCATGCAGGCTTAGCTGTGTCAACTACAGGAAAAACTTAGTTTAAAAAGACAGAATTTAAAAAATCTTAAGAAAACCCAAGCAGCGAACTACTCTGACTGGAGACAGTGAATCCATTGCTGAGATGCACAAATAATAGACAAGTGTGTGTCCCTGCTCAGCACCTGCTCACAAAGCTCAAAAGGCTTGTGCTGAGTCCTGCCTCTCACACAGGTATTTCTGCAATTCCATCTCAGAGGCACCGTCCCTTTCCTCTCCTTCCCTACCACACTATGTGTTTTAGTCAGTCATAGGGCACCCTGAGTAATAAGCCTGGTGCTCTCTCTGCCCTCCCTGTGGTGCACTTTGCTATGAAAATCCCAATATTTGTGTTTTCTCATGTATTTAACAAGATATCTTAGCTGCTTTAATTGAAACTATCAAGCATCACAGCTCAAGCATGGAAACTCTGGAATGCTTAATTTGCAGTCAGCAGTTCCAAGCCTTCTATCTCAGCTGCTATTTGGGAGCTTTATCTTTAAAAAAAATGTGTGCTTTGGCAAAATCCACCAGAGCATAGCAGAATGCAAGAGCTTTATGGGTAATCTAATTCAAAGAACATTACCTATAGATTATAACCATACATCCAATGCCATCCCACTGAGACTGAACAGACTTGCAGCACTGCTGGAGAACAGAGAAGGTGCAGATTTCCAACTGCTTCAGTAAGCAGGATCAATGTTTAAATAAGTGAGTTGAACAACTGCATTGTCACCCTTCTGAATGAATTTTTCATCCATCTGAATAAGCCTCAAGCTTTATTCAGAATTATTGTATGTATATTAATACATACATATAGATGCTGAAGAGCTGGCAGCCAGAGAATATGAGAAATTTAGTGGAAGGGCATGGTGCCAATTTGACAGCTTCACTAATTTTAAATGTATTTCGGGAATTGTGGTTAGTCCCACAGGACTAGGAGTCAGACAGAAATACTGTGATGCTGAAGACAATATTAAGGGCAGAATTATTCTTTAAAAACATGGCTAAAGAAAACAACAGGCCACAGAGTGCTCCAAGAACTGAGAAAGTTTCGGAAATTCCCTGTTGGTAGCAATCAGACCATGCAGCCATTTGCTGTGAACAGCAGTTAAACTGCCAACCTAAAAACATCCACAGGCTACAAATAACACAGCCAGCCACAAGTTTCAAATAAGAGCAAGTAGCAGTAGTGCCTGGTATTGACTCGTTTTGCGTCACTCTACTCACTTTTGTGTGATTTCTGTGTCATTTCCCTTTGGACAGCCACATGCTGCAAGAGGAAAGCTGTATTCCCACATTTTTGCTTAAGTCATTTATCTAAGAAAGTAGCTCAACAAGTGCAATGTGACTGAAGCATAGTTGCACCTAAAGACTCAGCAGCCAGGCAAGGCTTTCCCAGTTCACCCATTGCCTTTCAAATTTTGAGACTGGAAATGCTTACAATGGAACAGTCTCTCCTGCAGCACAGGGCTGGGCATTCAGCTGCTGACCACCCCTTCTCTACTGTATTAACCATCAGCCTGGACTGAGTCAGGCTGCCACCAATGCCAGGAGTCAGAAAATGATGCAGAGAATGATATCACACACCGCCAAAATGAAAGAACTTTGCCCCAACTGCGAACCTACTGATTGCTGAGGAATCCTGGCAAAAAGTGACCCTGATAATATGAGAGTTTGGTGGCCAAATCCACCAGCCTGTCCTGAAGTCTGAGCTGGGCTCACGTGGCACCCACCCTGGGATGTCTGCAGCTCAATCAGCCCTACTGCAGGGACAAGGAGTCACTGCAGAACATGTGTCACAGCCTGAACGGGCAACTGGCTGCAGCACACAGGTCTGGTTTTACACTCTGTCTAAAAATAGATGCAGAGAAGAAGAGAGATGCAGAAAGAATAAAACAAACTCTCCTCTCCCCGGCAGACTCACTGGGGAAGCTGGAGCAACATTCTCTCAAAGAGAAGCCTTTAATCTCAAATGCCCACTTACATCAACAGAGTGTCTTCTGGAGCATAGAGGTAACAGTGTTCACTTCTTTAAGCAGTAAAAAATGATATAACATGACACCTCAGTGTCTAAATACATGCTGATCCATGAATGCTAAATCAGTAACTGTAGGCAAAAAGGGAATGGGTTTTTACAGTCACATTTCTGCAACTACAGTTACACACAATCCATTCTGAAAAATATGAAGATGTTTTGCCTAAATTCAGTTGTTCAGTGAAGACAGACTCTGTGTATGAGGAAGGGGAACAGCACCAATTTACATTTTCTACTCAGTTCAAGTATAAGAGTCTGCATAAATTCTGCAAGTCCTTTGCCATCATACTAAATGAATCTCTAATATGGATCAGTACAACATACAGTACATCAAATTCTTTGAGATTAGCAGCAGCTAGTTGAAGGGTTTGGCACAACAAGCACAGTAAGGTGAGTTATTACTACTATAATCCTGTGTAAACTGAAAAGAGACAAAAAGGTTAATTTTAAAAATGTCAGGTTATAAACAAGAAATACTACTGTTATTAAACATAAAACTGTAATAGAGAGGTTTGAGCAAGGAAGGGATTAGCACTCTGACATTTTTGTCAAATGAGGTACAAGGAGAGAGCCCAAATTCCAAAGTTCCACATCTTGAGTAAGGTATGCCGATACAGAAACCGTAGGTGCAGTGCCTTTGGGAGCATCACAGATATCCACCAAGAGCACCACAAATCCTGCACTCAAACAAAGTGACATGTTCGTTCCTATTTCCACAGCCTCAGCTCCTGCAGAGAGGTTGGGTAGCTTCTATCACAGACTATGGCTACATTAGGAAAAGAGATTAAAAAAATAAAAGATGAGGTCACGTGCAAAAACAATCTCCAAACTGAAGAAGCCTAGGAAGTTTCTGGGGCCTCTGTTGTAAAAAATTTGGTGAGCAAAGTACTTTCAAGCTCATCCATCTCTGGACTCCAGAGTTCAGATAACTGGGCACAGCACAGAAAGCCCAAACAGTTCATCAGTCCTCTGGTGCCTGCTCCAGGTCTCCTCTGGATTGCTGTGTGCCAACATGAATCTTTCCCAGGATGAGTTGCTCATAATCATACAAACCCAGAAAAGTGAGTTTGTTTATATGGAAGCACTGTCACTCATGACACATGCACAAACACTTATTAGAATTACATATTCCAGCTGAGGGCAGGACAGAGATAACACAAAGCTCCCTTTTCTCACCAGATCCCCTCATTTCCAGAGCTGCCAACACACCCAGGACTTGGAGAAGCAGTGATACCACTGTTGGCATAACTTTTTGTTCAGCTGTCAATACATTTGCATTGTACCTCAGATCAGAGGTGTTCTCTGCCTTCATAACTTACCAAATCTACTTCAAGCCTGGTTGTAGCATTTTATTATCACACATACACAGGATTGTGAGTCATTGCTGCTCATGAATGGAAAAGGATTTCTGCCAAAAAAATGTTTTTAAAAGTGTTCTTCTCTCCTTGCTATATTCTTCTAAAGAAAAATCTACTGTAGAACATGCAAAAAATAATAGCCTGGCTCTGCCAAGATGGAACTGTAATACAATACATATTTCTCCCATGCTTTGAATTTTTAAATTGTATATACACAATAAAATAGCACTCTTCTGGTCATTACTCACCTGATGGGATCACAGATGGCTTGAACTCTAGTCAAGTCTAAAGAAATCATACATTCATAATGATTGTTCAGTGTCTCAGTAGGAAAACAATCAAGAGAAGAGAGAGAACAAGAGTGAGAGAGGTGGGAGGAGAGGAAGGAAGCCTCCTTTACAGTTCTCATTGCAGGTGATGTGGCCCTGAGCACTCAACCTTAGTCCTGGTCACATCCCACAGGGCAAGAGCAGGCAGGACACATTATTCTTGACAGACTTTCTACCTTCATTATCCCTCTATAGCTTTTCTCAATATTTTTCTCAAATTATCTTCATCATTTCATTATCACATCATCCTCCTCTCCTTTGTTCTGTAGCTTCTTATTTTTAATCCAGAAACTTGAGGGGTTTGCACCCATTTTTTTTAATGTGGAGAGAACAAGATTGAAAGGCAGCTTGCCCAAAGAATAGGAGATTTCTTTCCCTGTACTACAGAATTTTACTTTTTTCCTGGTAGCTGTAGCACCCAGCGTGGTTAGAGGCAAGGTACCCAACCAGTTACCCTGCTCTAGACATCAGACATGTAATAGAAAAAGGATGACTGAAGGTGATCTGAGGTTTTTCTCACTTTCTGTTTTGAAACTGCTAGGAGTTTAAATCTCATTCAGATGGGCAAGTGCAGATGGCTGAAGCTGCATGACGTAGAGCTGTCAGTACTGGAAAGTTCTAGAGCTGAGAAGCACAATGCCCTGCTTTCCTGAAGGGGCAGGTGGAAGGCCCTGCTTCCCTAGGGTGGGCAGCAGGAAGAGAGGACATGGGCGTTTTTCAGAAAGGACAAAAAACAAACTGAAATGAAGAATATTGTGATCTGATCAGGTATTAGAAAATATGGTTCTGCACAGGTTGCTCCAACGGTGTCAAAGTGCCCAGACAGGCTGAGGGATCCCCATGCTCGGGAAATGCTCCAAACTCAACAAGACACGGCCATGAACTATCTAATCTAATGCTAAAGTCAGCCCTGACTGACAAGAAAGATACCCAGGTTTCCCTCCAACCTAAATTATTCCATCATTCTGAAATTCTGTCATAAGAAATTCACTTCCTAAAAGTCATTCCTGCAACTTTATCTCCAGAGCTGCAACTAAATACATCACTATAAAAATAGAATGAACTGACAACAAACTAATTCTGTAAAGACAACATGCAGTGATGGTTTGAACTAAACTGAATTTAAATTATTCATTTTCCTTCTGATAGCCCTCAAAATGGTCTAAGTCATCTTTGCTTTTTCAACTTCAACAAGGTAATGTGAGAAACCTATACTGTTACTGTTTGAAAAATCTCAGCTAGCTCTGACCATCTAAATTTGCCAATCAGGCTCTGATAATAAAGAACAAATCACATCAATGACTTAGAGGAATTAAAAAAAATAGTTTTAATGGTTAGAGATTGTAGTACCTGGAGAATTCCTCCTAATGGGCTACTGATGTTAGTTAACACTTTTATTAAAATTACTGCTTTACTTCCCCTAATAAATTGCTGCCTAGCTATAAGGAGTTAGTTAACTTCTAGAGGGTGGCAAATCTACATTCAAGATTGCTTATCATTCCTCTTACAAAAACCGACCAAAGCGATACAGATAATCTGTTTTTTGGACTTTCCCCTTCCTTTCTCCTTACCAAGACTTACAGGGAAGTGGGTTTCACTGCCAAAGAAGAGAACCTTAGGAAACTAGAGAATATTTCCCTTCCTGAACTTGAGTCATCTTCCACAGCCAAATCAAGACAGGTCCCTAAAACAGTTTCTTTCATTTGCAGGGAAAGGAGGATTTCTGCTAACACAGTTCTGTGTCTCCATTGGAGTCACCACCAGGCAGCACCCAACACAGATTGCTTCTCCAACGGTGTTACCAAGACCCCACAGAAATAGGCAGGATATGCAAATCCACAGGATACCTTCCTTGTGGTAACCTGCTCTTTCATGAGGCACCACAGTGAAAATTCCTTCCCAGGACTGACAGTTATTTCTTTTTCTTTTTACAGTCTTTTCAAGGTATTGAAAATTTTCATTTATGCACTCCTTCACCACTCAGGACTGGAGGCCCAGATTAACTATCCTAGAACCCAATGGTGATGGGAAAAAAGGGTTACTCTTTTTCCCTCAGGGGAAACAACACAAGAAGCACAAGAGCAAACTGAGGAGAAAATGTTTCAAATATATATTTTTTTAAATAAACTTTGAAAGCTCTTTGAAGCTGACACTGACATAAATAAGGACCTGTAGCTCTTCAAAAAGCATTTCCATGCATAAGACTAAAATCATAGGGAAGAGCCAGAGCACAAAAGAAGAATACAATATACAGAAAGCTGCTGCACTCAGACATAGCTTCCCATGGATATCAGGACACCACAAAGGGCTGTAAAAAAGACTTGGTGGGGGGGAAGGAGGAAAATTACAGTCATCTTCAACAAAACCCCACTTAGAAAACTGCAGGAAGTTGCTATGCCCATTAAAATCAGATGTAGGAACTGCATTCCTTTAATTTACTTGCAAAATAGTTCCAGTATAGCAGATTTACGAATGCCAACTTATGCTATCAGCTGAATCTTCCAAACCCCAAGTATATTCTGGCCTCTAACAAGATCTAGAGCTTCTTAGATTTAAGGCACACTTTCAATTAAACAAATGTGGTTTTCTCATAAGACACACCACCTCCTACTTCCTTTTTTGCTCTTTCTCCCATCTTATTTTACCATTGATCTCAAATCCAATAAACGACAGTCATCATCCAAAACAATTGATTTTTTTACATAGTCTTTTCCAGGGGACACAGCTAGAGGCCCCTGAAGCATTTGGGAATATTTTGAGAAACAGAAAGTATATATTCATACATAAAAGCAAGTGAGCACATCCCTTTGACTAATGAAACCCAGTTATGGACACAAATAGTGTTTGCTGGGCCCTCAAAGGGTATCAATGTTCCTGGGGAAATGAACCCGCCAGAAACCGAGTTCTGAGAAGGACAGTGGGGATGCTGCTGCTCTCTCTTCATGCTGTTACTGAGCTTTATACTATATAGATTTTAGTTATTACAAGCAGTTTTGAACTTTCCTACATGACAGAGGAGTGCAATCAGTTCCCAAAGAGCAGCCAAGCAGTTTTCAAATACATCATGCAATCTGAAAACAAAAAGAGGATCAGACACAGAGCTCAAAACTAAGCTGTTCTTTAACTTATAACTGTAAAGTGATATAATGCAATATAGTCACTAACAAACAATTAACTTACTGACTTGCCACTCTCTAATAAAACAGCACCAAACAGAGATGGCATTTTCATTACCAACCATAACTTTTGGTTTCCTGCCCTTCACTACCACAGCCTTATATTGCCTGTGGGCTTCTCTGCATGGCCTCATGTCCTGTAGATTAGACCCATGTGAACCTTTTGCAGTGAAAAGTAATCTGCCACAAACATGGGGTTTATCATCACAAAGCTGTTTGAAAATCTGTGTTAAACTTGGCCCAGTACTTTGGCAGAAGTGGAAGCAGCAGGTGCTTTACCCCTCCATTCAGTGGTGAGCACACTTACAGAGGTTGTGGATGACTTGTCTTTTCCAAAACAGCAGAACAGCTTCCAGGGAGAGGTCATCCACACCTTCTCTAGAGTCAACCAGTCCCAACAGCCCTTAGAAGGAAACTGGGCACAGAGTCTGAAAAGGTATTTCAAAAATGTTAGGTCTGTCTTTTTTACTGAATATTATCTCTGTTCAAATAACAATAAAATATAAATAAAACAACTTCTTGTTTAACAAATTACATTGGAAGAGGAAGGAAAAACAGCTCCCACTGATAAATGGGGGAGGGTAAATATGCTGTGACTGCCTCCAAATTCTATGGTGTCCCCATAAACACGATGCACAACAGCAATAAAGTCAGACTTACATGATTTGAAAAGAGCATGTACAACAATGCAAAGGGGTCAGTCATGTACCTGGCCTGACAACTTTATTACTGCAATGGGTCATTATTACAATGGGACATTTTAGCACACCTAAGATATTTCAAGGTAAAACAGGACCAGGTACTTTATGAACGCAATAATTACATTCCACAGTTGTATTTCACCAAAAGGAAAAGACAATAGTATGCCATAAGCCCCGGTGACATGTGAAACTTTCTTCTGAATCACAATAAGCCTTTTGGCACAATATTACAGGAAGGCTTTTGTTTCTCCTAATCCACTGTCACAAAATTTGATTCTACCTAGTGAATGCAGCAATACAGAAAATACCACCTTTAGTTGTCTGGAATGAGAAGAGGCTTTTTGCAATCTTTTTCTAACTGATAACCACTTGGATGTCTACACACCTTAGGCAACTAACTGCCTACTTGGAAAACCGTTTATTACTCTCCAACCTGTTACACACAGTTAATCTTCTTTACAGCACTTTCAAGGTGAAAAAAACTAGAAGTTTGGAAATAGATGAGGAGCAAACCCAGAATTCACATGAAGATCCTTTGTATGACTATTTCCAAAATCTGACCTTCTCAGAAGAGTCTACTCCTCCTACTGTCTCTTGCCCATGATGTGATTTTGAGTTTCTGTGAGTCAACATACCTTATGGCAAAAAATGCTACTCTGATTTCTCCTCATAATCTAATTTTCTATGTTCTCCTCACTACTTCAATGGCCACTGGGCCAAAAAGATTGAGAAGTCTTTTTCTCCTGGCTCTGAGCTGTCACAATGTGATTTATCCTAAACCAGGGACCACCGCTGCTTGCCACAAAAGGGAAGAAAACTTTTGCAGCCTCTTGACAAGTTTTCCAGAGTCAACTTTCCAGAGCAGCTTCTTGCCACACAGCCACGCCAAGTAGTGTTCTGCACTGCTGTACATGAGGGATGAATCAAAGGGAGAGAGTCCACTGGAGCTCACATCCACAGGGTTTTCTCGCTCAAGGTTTTAGGGGGTGCAGCCTCCCTTTTATCCTGAACTCCCAGCTGCACATTGCCCTTTTCCTTTCCCCATCAGCTGCGGTACTAGGAAGATACAGCCTTCCCAAACCACCTATTGATATCCCTCCTTGAACCTGTCACTTTACCACAAAGTTCAGAAACTCCAGCTTGTGCAGACCCTTGTTGGTGTTAGGCTCCAGGCTGTCTGGTCTGATAAGGAACCTGCTCCCCAAAGTCAGCAGAAACACTGAGACCCATTTCAAAGATGTTAACACCCATCAAATTGTTTGTAAAGACACCAGCACACATATTCCCTCCCAGATCTTACTGTAAAGGTGATGGAGGATCTCACATTTATTTAGAACTGCAGCAATTCTTTATTAAAAAATTACATGTATTTTTTTTCTCCAAGCAACAGTGTGTATATGTTAACCAAGAAGCATCTGATGTGAAACACCAATGAAAGGAAAAGAAGCCATAATCTTATCTTTTTTTACTACATTCAGCAAATTAAATTAGGTATACCTAATTTGCAGTGCTTTATCTGGGGCATAACTGCACAAATAGATGAGGTAACAGGACCTTTATTTGGGCTTCTTTTTTCTGTGCTAGCAAAGCACAACAGTCATAAACCCAGTTTAAGCATCAATGGCTGCTTTATGCTGCCCAAGTGATAAAAACCACTTGGAGCTTATCAGTCAATATGCACCTCCATTTATCAGAGGATAATTTATTCGAGTTGCACATAAGTGACTGGAAATCAAAAATCTTTAGCTTGTTTCCTCCTGCATATCAGCTTCTCCACTTGAAACTATTTTATTTGCATCTTGTTGCAAAGTTTATTTATCATTTTATATCCATCTGAGAAACTTTGAGAAATCCTTGAGGGGAAACTGCAGTAAACTGGATATATTTGTTCAAGCTGGAGCATTATCTTTTATTGTGCAAAGATTTTTACTCTGTATTAACTTTGAACATGACCTTTGGTTTATGCTTCAGTCACCACAGTGAAATTAGACTGTAAGACTGTGACCTCACCTTGAAAAAGGGAAAATCAGTCCATTAATTATTATTCCAAAAGGGCTCAAAAATACACAGGGTTCAAATGCAAAGACACTGTAAAAGACAACTCTTGCAGCATAGGGGAAGTAAAAATACTTTGCTGCCAGTGTTTGGTTAAAGCGTAACTTTAGCATTGCTAACATGGAAAAACATAGAATAGCTGGGACAGGAATTGATTGGATCCCAGTTAAGAAATTTGACTGAAGAATGTAGATTTATTTTACTCAGCATATTGTGACAGTTTGGGATGTCCATAACATCCTGGACTGATAAATACAAAAGTCCACTTTTGCCACCTACCCCAAGCAGCAAGGTCACATCAGTCTGTCGGCTGGGACCAGTCCCTGGGCCAGCCCAACTCGAAGGACAAAAACCAAGGGAGAGTCCTTGCCAACATTATCATAGCACAGACAGCTGTGGGTTCTGGCACTGCTTATTTTCCTGCATGACTCAGCTCTGAGGAAAGAAAAACACCAGAGATGAAGATGATTTGATCAGTCACCTTGATCATGAGGACAGTGGTAGTTCCATTAAAAAATTATGGATAAGGATGTAATAGAAAGAGCTTGGGCAGAGAAATCAGGAACTCTGACTTGAAAAAGGCAAACTTTAAAAAACAGTAAATGTGTATGACACAAACAGCCCAGAGTAAAGCCTTCTCTGATACTCCTTCAGCCTCTTTCCTCCATAAAATTTTGAATATCAGGGGCAAAAATTTTATTGGTCATCTGACCTGTTAAAACCAGGTGATGTCTTCAACTGTCAGGAATCTGCTTCCTTCAAAGTAAAGAAACACTGTACAGGCACTGAACAAGAGATTAGTGCTCTTGCTATCTTTACATCAAGTATTCTTCATATTTCACTGTTTCAATGACATCAGAAAGTAACAAACATAAAAATGTGTGGATTCTGCAAATTTTACATTTTTCTCTACTTTTTTGCTATTTCCCTTAAGATCAAGGCTTTGATTTAAAAAAAGATCTTGTGTTTATATGTATTTACATTACAAAGATCCTTCACAGTAAAAACTATTGCCCTTTCTTTAACTTAGTCATATATGCCTGCCTGGAGGAAAAATAATAAAATAAATGGGGGGAGGGGTATTTTCCTTCCCTCTACTCACATCAATGATGTCTTAATTTCAAAGATCAGCAGAGACTGTAAAGGATGTCATGACAAATCTCAGATTAATCTCTTAGAAGGTCACCTTCATTATATAAAATGATATAATTTTTACCAGAGAAGAGAAAGATAAAGACCAATCAACACAGTTGCCTCTGAAAAAGTCTAGTCAAACCATTTAGCTGACATTTAGGCATATTAACATAATTAATAACACATTCCTGCATCTAGCATAAAATACCTTTAGCTCTTTATTTCCTAGAGACCTACTGGGAAAAAAAAATTAGTTGGGCTTAAGGAAAGCCTTCACAAACACTACATAGAGGTTATAAACTTACCTGGGCACAGATAGATCCATTTGGTCTCTACATCACTTCAGACAGTATGTTGATCATGTATTTCAAAAAAAAAAGAAAAGAGCTGATTATCATGATAAAAATCAGTATTTCTCCCCTGAAAATCTTGGTTCTTAATAAGTGATTTTAAAGAAGAACAAGCAGGAACATGAAGTTTGCTGACCATGCTTATGCAGAGGTTAGACCTGAAGGACATGATGCCTTCCAGGGGGACCTGGACAAGAAAGATCAACAGAGACTATTTACAAGAGTATGTAATGACAGGCAACTGGGTTCTAAACTGAAAGGAAGCAGGTTTGGATGGGATACTGGAAAGAAACTCTTCCCTGTGAGGGTGGTGAGGCCCTGGCACAGGGTGCCCAGAGAAGCTGTGGCTGCCCCATCTCTGGAAGTGTCTCAGGCCAGGTTGGGTGAGGCTTGGAGCAACCTGGGATAGTGGAAGGCGTCTCTGCCCTTGGCAGGGGTCTTTAAGGTACGTTCCAACTCAAATTATTCTGGAATTCTAGGTTCCCATGTTTTTAGCCTGCACTTTAAGAAGCATTCTTAATCTTGGATATTGATGGAATTATGACATTTGCCTCCACTTCTTCTCCTAAATGTCCTGAACTTTGTCTGCAGTCATATGCAAATATACACACTATTCAGATCTTCCATCTTGGAATTAAATGCAGATTTGCAAGGTTCAGGCAAGCAGCACCCAGCTCTGAAGTCCCCTATCAATAGCTGAGTTGAGTAACATACTGCCAGGCAATATGTGTTGTTCCTGCCAAGGAATGGAGTTTCAGGGCTGTGCGGCCCAAACGCCCAGACCTCATCCAGCTTGCTGTTTCCATCCACTTGGGAAACTCCTACTGCAAGAGGCACACCTAAGCAATATGATTTTGTTCAGCTTGTTTTCAGAAAGCATCTAGTTCTGCTTCTGAATATAGTTTAGATATATCTTCTTATGCTCTATTATAAAAACATGAATTCTCCCCTTTCCCTGAAATAATACAGCCAGATTCCCCATCATGGGTTAGCTATGTGAGAATAAAAACATCCTCACCAAACCCAGGTGTCAGAATCCCACCAAAACCACAGGTGAAGCTCTATTATTTATTTCTGAGTATGTTATAATTACATTAATTTCTTTTAAGGTCTAATTTTTGGCGACATCCATAGTGTTTTTTCTTTATTCCAGAAGTGAGGCACTGAGACACTGCTCTGGGTGCTCCAGCTGAACTTCCAAGACTTTTTCCACAAACTGACCCACCACACTTTGGCAGATCAGATCTGAGGGCTATTAATGGTCTTACCAGATATTTGATTCTGAGATACCCACAATGAATGAGGATGGGTAAAAAGTCACTTCAAACCATACATGGTGCTCTATAACCATGTGTGACACAGAGCATCACACCTTTTCCTTACATTGTGCAACAGAAGCCACCTCAATAATAGAAAAAGCAGTATTAAAAGGGTAGAACAGGAGTGAGTCGTTCCCAGTTTTAACACTTAGAAACCTAGGAAATGGGAGAAGGGAGGCAGACACAATCAATGAATATTCAAACTGCCTCAGCACAAGATTTTGGCAGCAAGTCAGTACAACACCTAAAGTTTCACCTTATGTTCATCCCTTTTGGGGAAACAGTTTGAAGCTCAAACTCCTTCCCCCTGGAAGGACTACCAGACTTTCTCCCTGGAAACTTTACCCCAGTATGTTACAGACACAATACTGTGCGACATTTGGAAGGTGAAAAAGTTATATAGAAATAATGCTCAAAAATATATACCTATTTCCTTGGTACCTGCATTCTCTATTGACAACACTAAGCACACAAAATTTTCAGTGCATCTTTCCCAGTTTCGCTGCAAAATTCTCGCCTCCTGATAAAAACAAA
This sequence comes from Camarhynchus parvulus, assembly GCF_901933205.1. Lineage (NCBI taxonomy): Eukaryota > Metazoa > Chordata > Aves > Passeriformes > Thraupidae > Camarhynchus > Camarhynchus parvulus. The sequence goes on from NC_044576.1 coordinate 5,414,466, forward strand.
ACAGAACTGCTGCACTTCTCTCCCTATATGCTGGCCACAGAAAGCTTTAAATAGCTTGGGATTGATTACTAGATTGAATAACCCAAAAAAGCTAAGGCTGTGAGCACAGCCTTTAGTAACATGCAAGGCTGAGTAACATACAGCTTGCCTCAGTTTAGAAGGAAAGGCAGATGAAGATTAACAAAGGATTGGGTGATAGCACAAGCAGTTCTGTAGGAAGTTCTGTAATGTGGGCCTGTAAATTTCTGGATTGTAAAGGCACCTTCTGGAGGACATCTGATTGCTGTCCAAAGCTCTGTATCTCTCATTCTTACAAAATTATGTAATTGCAGTCAAATACCACAGACAACATTTTGCCTTTACAATACAACAAAGCAAAACTGATGTGTATTGATCTGTCCACAAAGCCACAAGCCTCAAAGTAGAACTCTTCATACAGTGAGATTTCTCTTCTGATTGTGTTACTCTACCTATGTCACAGATATATTTCAGTCATTCAGTGGCATTAGCAGTAAGTTTGCTGATATGGATCCCTGTGTTTATGTTGCTAATATAGGACTGACATTCAGAAATTTTATACTGAAGACATTTACACTTGTTTCACTGCTGAATGCCAGTGGAATTACATGTCTCTTATCTAAGTAGATGTCTGACGATTAAGTCAAGAAACAGATTTTTCCTAGAACTTTAGATCATTTACCCATTAAAGTGCTTTCTTCTTCCTTTGAAAATCTTGAAAAAAGTCCACAAATGTATGTGGGTAAGCATCTTCTCAGTGATACACTGAACAGCTCATGGCTAAAACTAATTGTAACACAGGTGCAAAACACCAGGAGAGATATCAGGTGGCCTGTGTTGTTACTATAACCAGAGACACAGGAATCCCTGGAGCAGCAGAGATATGCAGAAGGACAGAAAAGCTTTTCAGAGATTATGGAATTATGGGAATGGCAGTTCATCCTTGGCTTTTAGCCTTTTTTTGTAGGGACACGCCATGGAAATAGCTTTGGGGGTTTGAGGACAGTAAAGTACTGGGATGGGAAAGACAGAGAAGGCTTTGAGGGCTTCAGGATGAGGCAGAACTCCTCTCATTGTGCCAAGAGAGGGGTGAGCCACCAGCGCTGCCAGGTGGCCTAGGGTGGCAGAGGAGAAAGAAAGAGGACAGAGAGAAGAGATTATGAGGTTCCAGCCCACCTGCAGCCCCTGCAGCTGGACCAGGGTGCAACTTTCATCTGTGATTAGGGATGGTCTGCCCCCATGATGGCACACAACAGTCCAGGAGCTGGGATGTCACACAGGAAAAGTAATGGATAACAGCAGAATGAGTGGGAACATACCTGGGGTTGTTTCATGTTCCATCAGTCAGGACTTGCTCTTGCAGACACAGACCTCAAGCTCCAGAGCCTTTGAAGATACTTCTTCTCCACTGAAAGAGCCACAAACTTCCCCCTCTTGAAAATGAAACAACCTGAATGAACCACATGCAGAGTGTTTCATCTTCTTCCGATATTTTCTGTGTAATGAACTGGCCATGGCCACATGCCAGTCACCCACCCAGCCATCTTCTCCCTCCCTCTCCTAAGCAAGATGGAGAGAAAACAACCAGGAAAATTTTGCAGGTGGAAATTGAGACAGGAACTTACCAACCCCTGCCATAGGCAAAACTGACTCAAGTTGTGGAAAATTAGATCAGTTTAGTGCCAGTTAGAACAGAGCTGTACAGCGAGAAACAACAAAAAAAATTAACACCCACCTCCTGCTTCTTCTCTGGTGCAGTGTCACACCTTCACTCCTGACTCTTCTCACCACTGAGTAGCACAGGGAGCGGAGGAATGCAGGTGACAGTCCCTAACAGCCCCACTCTGCCACTCCTTCCTCCTCACACCTTTCCTTGCTCCACCATGGCCCTGGCACCTGGAGTGGGTCACCATGCATATCTTGGCTCCATCATAACAGGATCATTGCAAGGCACAGGTCTAACCTGTTTGCTGCATCTGTTCATTCTTCTGCTGTTATTTCATCAAATGATGCAGTGAATTACCTTTAAATTCAAGACTTGCCTTTTTAATTGAACTCAAAAACTGCATTACTCTGCATAAATGCTATCACTAACAATAACGCTGATATGGTTTTCCTTCCCTTTTAAAAGGCAAAGCTACTCACCTAAAAATAGCTCCTGCCCTTTAGCCCAGGTTTTATGTGTATGTTTTTCATATTACCATTTCAGGCTTTTAGCCTCAGTACCGATATTCCAGTAATTAGATACAAACTGACATGCAAATTGCCAGTAGCAGGTTCCCCTCAGTTATCTCATTTATAGCATGATAAAAATTTTACTTCCATGAAAGTCAAAGGCAATGATGGAGAAACAGCTTGCAATGCACTGAGCAGTTACTGACAGACAACACAGCTCTCTGGCTGTGCAGACCATGATGGCTGCAGGCACTCCAGGATGTTCCATGCCCAGATGTCCAGCAGCATTGTCAAAATGCAGCCTGGGGGCTCCTCACCGACCAAACTCGTTCCCTGTCTTGTGCTACCCTGCATCCTGTTTCTAAAGGGACAACGAAAAAAAAAACCAACTTTTTTCTTACGTCACTGATGTATTTTTTCTGGTTCATGAACCCTCAAATTTCTAGATCCTGCACCACACAGCAAGGTTTCATGTCTCCAGGGCTCTGTCCCACATTGCCATCACATCTTCCACCCGGCCAGTGCTCAGATCATTGACAATTTTGATACTCACACCAGATATCCTTGTGCTCAACCCCCTGTGCTTTGGACTGCCGCAGGAGTTAAAAAAAAGAGAGAGTACATCATCATCCAAAGCACATGCTATTAAAACCCTATTAATTCTCTGAGCTGCATGACACATTATGCAATCACCATGGAAAAACCACTGTTGTCTATGTAAAATCAGTGAATGAAAAACACCTTTAGTGACAACAGATGTCCACATTCTGTTTAATTCTTTCAGTCTGATGTTGTTAAATATCCCTTTTAAAGAGTGACATTCATTTTTGTTGTCCAAAAGGTGACAATACCCTCCAGGCTACTACATGTCTACTAAAAATGGGGCCACAGTACATTGCTAGTGGGAATAATTTTATACCAGCACATCTTTGATTTTAGCAAGAATGAAAGCTCCACATAGACTCTGTATCTGTCCTCACATGGAAATAGGGTGTTATCTCCAGGAAGCTGGGCTGGCAGTGAATTAGCTCTTCCTTCTCCCAAGAGTTAACAAGACGTGTGTAAGTGAGAATAAGAAATTCTGGAGATGTGACCATTAACCGCCCAAAACACCTAAAAAGGACTCATTTTCCTTTCAGGTCACATTCACAACAGGTTTGTGTAGCTGCTGTAGCAATTACCACGCACAAAAGACCAGTCCCAGGAAAGGGGCAGTGATAATGCAGAGTTCAGCAAAAGGAGTCTTGGGAAAAATCTGGACTGTGGTAGAGACATCACCGTGACTTCTGCAAAGATAGCTCTGTTTGTAATGTCTGGGGGTTTTCCTATCACATAAACACACACATTACCTGTCACTTGGGAGGTTCTATTTGTTAATTTTCCAAACTCTTTTGCGATCCTGATGTTTGATCAGCACCATTTTGATTGTTGATATTGAATGATGAAACTGGAAATAAAAAAATTCTCTGAGTGTGCAGTAGGAAAATGAAGTATAACCCTCTGAGTGAGCGTGGTGTGACTAATAACAGTGTCAGCAATCTGATGCTCTCCAAGACTAGTGCTGTACACTGAAAACAGCCCTTCTGTACTGATAACTTTCAGAAAGGACTGTAATAGCATCCTTTCAACCAGTTTTCCATCTCTGTAGATATTTCATTGTGCTCCTAACTTCAATAACACCTTCTTTTTAATAGCAAGGCTTTGCACTGTAATATCCCCAGTGCTCTAGCAGGGCCTAAAAACACCCTGCTGGTAGCAGAAACAAAGTCTGAGAGTTGTTTCTCAAACAATTCCTTCAGAGGAAATGCCTTCAGAGGAGGGAACTCCTAAGTATATATATACCTTTGATATAGAAATTTCTTTAGGTGTGAAATCTATTACATTGGTTGCCAGCAGAGGGGACTTTCTTTGCCCTTATCAAATTAAAAGTGTAAATTTCAATTGAAAGGTGAGAGGGGGTGGGATGTTCTCTTGTTTTGATCTTTTTAAATCAAAGTGAATTGGAGCTCATTAACTTCATGAGTTTGCACATACTGGATAAAATGGACCCAACTCTAACATATGTGCTAGGCAGCTGGCATTGTTCTAGGAAGAAAAAAAGGAACAGAGCAGAGCACTGACACATACTCCATTTGTTTTAAATAACTTGTGTCTGAATGCCAGTGGTTTAAAGGGCATGAGGGTTCCCAAAAAAAAACCTAGGAACTGCTTTGCTCAGCCATGCAGTGTATTGCAAGAGGTGGTACTGCTGGTCAGTGGCTGCACCAGCCCAAACACAGTTCTGATACCACTTTAAGTAGACTTAACCAGCTCCTAATAGACTGTCTCATGGTTTCTCCTGTCAGCTACCATGCCATATATCTATACATATTCCATTTCATATTACTCTGCTTTCACCCTTAGCTGCTTGATCTGTAGTCTAAGCATATCCAAATATACCAGCCAGACCAGTACTAGCACTACAGTTAATGCTCTACATCCTAACTAAGCTTTATATTATGTCCAGCTCCCTCCATCCTCGCCCAGACTGCCATCAGCCCTCAGACAAATTGTGACCCCTCTGCTCCTCCCCTAGCCACTCACTCAGGTGCCCTGATACCTTGGCTGTATGCTGATAATTATGCCAGATTCATCAGGCATCCTTAGAATTCCTTCATAAGGCATCCCTATAATTGTCAATGAGAGCCTCAACAAAGATTCTTCCATACAACCACTAAATTTTGGAACCAGGAGTTTCCATAGGAGGATGAATAAACTCCTAAATAAACAAGAACAAGGTGGTTCCTATTGGCTTATTGTACAGAGGGCTTTTATACCCTCCAACTCAGCTGAGCAGAAGTACTTCTGTTTTTTTATCTTCCCTGCTGCAGCACTGTACAGGGATTTGAACACTTTTCTGCATGAAGCAGTGGAGCAAACACCTATCAGAGGAGGTCAAGCAATTAGGCCAGGGCAGCCATTCAATGGACGCTGTACCCAATGAGATGAAGTCAAAATTAACACTCCCCAAACTGTGCCAGACTGCTATAGATCAGTTTGGTACTGGGAATACTTGTTTGGAGCGGTTTCAACTATCATAACAGTAGCACCCTTGGTAAACATCACCTCCTTGACACAAAACCCAACAATGGATATGCAGTCAGGCTGAGGAATGGCAAACCTTGTCAGCAGAAACAATTCAAACAAGGATGGAAGAGAAAACAACACCTTCAGGAAGTCACAGTCAGAATTTCCATACCTGTAGGACTCATCACTGATAGTACATAGTGTTCTTACTGCCTGTCATTCAAGGCCTAACCACAACCCCAGGAGAAGCTGATGGGTTTCACGTGGGGTGAGAGCAGTCCCATGTCTATACAGAGAAGCAGCATGGTTAGGGCTCACATCTGGCACCGCACCCACGGCCAGCTTATACAAGTGCCTGATCACCCCTCTGGGATCCCAGCACTGCATTACCACCAGTCTATTGCCCAGGTGCATCTAGTTTCCCAATGAAACTGTGTTCCTCAAAATACTCATCACCTATCAGTGAAAATCCCATCTGCAAGCCAGCACTGGCACTGTGCTGGCCAGTTTATTGCATGACACAGCTGGATCATTCCACACACACTTCAAAGGCAAATGGGAAGTTAGCTGGTAAACCTGGGAGACAAAGAGGGAACTGTGGGGAGGGCAGCAGAAAGTCATCTGGGTTTAAAGCACATACCTCATCTCTGCTGCTTCTCTGTCCTTTTCTATAAAATCCTTTTTTATTCATGCAGGTGAGCAAGCCTGGATGGGTGTGCCTCTTCTCCAAGACTAGTGTCCAGAACCGGCTTAAAATAAAGGATACCAATTCACATCTAGATTTTTTTCTCATGGCCTCCACCAAAGGCACTTGGTTATTTTTCTTTGCTACACAAACTGGCCACTCAGCACATGCTCAGCAACTTTGCTCCTGAAGAGCCAGCCTGCTTTTCTGGCCAAGTAAAACCACAGCCATAAGCAAAGCAATCAAAGCTTGGCTGCCACGGGAGGCTCAGGATGAGGCTATGCCTGTGACTTGCCTCTCTGCCCTGCGGCCAATTATTACAGGGTAGGATGGGTTAAGAGAAGAAGAGTGTGCGGTTTTTCTTCCCCACACAAGGAGCTCAGAGTTCACTGATCGATCAGGAAAACGAACCCATCAATTTCCAGGGCAACCACTGGGATCAGTGCCCAGCCCAAAAGCAAAGGACTTGATCCCTTGCTGCTGTAAACATGCTCTTTGGGAAGTTCTTCCCATATACACACCCCAAAACCTCTTTTTTCCAAATTCTTTCTGGTATTTGATAGCTTGCATTTCAAACATCCAGGCTGATGTTTGCCTTTCAGACATGAGTGGTCCTGCGGCTCACTCCCTGCGTCACATCTTCATTAGTACTTGGCAAGAGCAGCTCCAGAAGTGGGAATGTCTGTTATCATGAAAGAAAACATTCTCATTAAAAAATAAAATAAATCCATATTCCCCAACCCTTTCTGGTGCTTTATTTCCTTTCAGCAGTGCTGGTGAGCCTGAATATTTCCAATAACCAAGCAGTTTGAGTAACTCTAACAAACTTAACAACTCAGTAATAAACACAAGCAACTCTCTTTAAAAGAACCAGCCTAAATTTCAGCAGTTTTAGTGAATCTTAGAGGATCCATAAACACATTTTTAATACAAGATAGGAGATATCTTGTTCTTTTTTTCTCCCAGTTCCATTTATTCCCTTATCTTTATTTAGTTGATTGATTGTTTTTTAGCTTCTCTCAGCTATCCTTTCTTCGTCTTTTGTATTGCTCACCTCAAACAAAGAATAAGGGGATAATGTTAAATACAATCTGATATACCAGAAATTATAAAAAAAATCCATATATCAAAATTCCCTCCCGCCATTTGCTCTCATACCTTCACCACCCAACTATAACAGCATAATACTAGATAGTAACAGCCTACAGTGCTGGGCTTCGGCCAGAATTTAACCTGAGAGTTCTCTATTAATGTGGATAGAATTAAGTCAGTTTTTGTCACATACTGTTCCAGTTCACAGCAGGAATAATCAGCCATTGCCACAGAAACTTTCAAAAAAAAAATACTCAAATGCAGAAATTGGTAAGATAAAAGAGCCAGTATATAAATCATATTCTTCTTATTAATGTTATGCATTTTTATGTTCCAGGAATCAAAACATACTTTGCATGTATTCAGAAATCACAGTCATATTCTAAAATGTTTAATTTACATGCAAATTAGAATCAGGACCCTACTGGTTGCAGATATTCCCTTTCAGTCATAAACTGGCCTTTAAACCTATGTAAAAGGATAATATAATGGCAACAATATTATTACTGATGCTGTAAAAGTTTAGCTTTGAAAAGCCATAGAGATTTGATTCAGTGAACAGGAATCGTGACACAGAAGAGAAAAAAAACATTACAACAAGAAAAATCGGGATCTCCACAGCAGCAAATCTGAAACTGCTTCATTTTAGAATAAACATAACCAAAAAAGATTTTTAGAATTATGCTACTTTCCACTCTGTGAATCATCCAGCTGACGAGGCTTGTGTATCACCCTCGTCCTTCCATGGAAAATGTTGATACGTTTCTCTATTTGGATTTCTAATCTCTTATGTTAGCCTGATATACTCCAATGATGCAGTGCTAAAAACGGTTTCATAGAAGTGCAGATAAAGAAGAAACAATTTGGCAACATAGGGCATTGTTATCCAAAGCCTGATAAAGTGAAAGGCAGAACTCCATAATGCATCTAAACTGCAACAACTCTGTCTGCTACAAGCCTTGCAAAACAATTCCCCAGGGAATGATTTTAAAGCAAGTTTCACTAGAGCATTGAGCTATACAAGAGCTGCAGCTCATGCGAACAGAGGTATAATGTTTTGTTTCAATTATCAGTGTAACACATAAAAATGTTATTTGATTGAAAACCACATGTCCTGAAACCAAACCAAAACAGAAAGTTGCTTTTTCTAATGCTTCATGTTATGTTTAAGGAAGTAGAAGCTACTGAAAAAGAAAATAAATATTTTCTTATTGCCTGGCTCTGGCTCAAGAGGCCTAAGTAAAACAGTTCTAAAGACACCTTAAATGCAGTCTATTAGAAAGAGGCATGTTTTCATGATCAAGCCCTTTGCAAGGAAACAAAGGGCATCTGACATCATGTTCATGCCTTTTCATCTGTGATAGGATAAACTCTTTGACTAGCCTCTATTTCACAAAACAGAAAAATCCCTTCTTTTAGTTCCCTTCTTGCAGTGTTCCTACATGTAGCAATAAAACATTACAACATCATTACATTGTCCATGGGTGTGAGTACAGCAGCAATATTAGCACAGTGCCAACCTGCAGAGAGCCCACAGTGTTTTCATCATACTGCAAGAATATAATAAAAAATAGTTTGGGAAGTGCATGAAAATGTCACTGCAATGTCATTAAGTGATTTTTGCAGGCTGATAGGAAAACAATTTGAATGCTATTTGTGGAGAGAGTCTTATTACAAGATATTCACACTGGAAACTAGCTTAGCAAAATGATCTTGTGTGGTCACAGAATTTTCACACCTATGCAGTCACTAAGCACAGGCCTCATTTCTACTCTCCTTGGTGGCGTACAGCTTTCAATGAAGTGTGAGATGCTGCAAAGCTGATCTCAATCAAGTATCTGCAATTAGATCCTTGTTCCAGTATCAACCCAAAAGTGAATTGGCAACAAACATATTATCACACAGCTGGAGGAGGAAACCTTGTCCTTGAGGTGATAGATAAAGATACCATAAATTAAACTGGCAACACAAGGGAGTTACAGCCCCCAAAGCAGGCTTGTCACACTATTCACGTAGGGTTTGGGGACAGAAGATTTTTTAAAATAGTTAAAACTCATCTGCTTGGGCTTCAGGCAGGGCATTGACAAGTAAAAAGCCCCACTAGAAAACTCCAAATAGGACAAAGACACTGCTCCTCCGGGAGATGAGGCTCCCAAACACAGCCAGGTCGTATTTTACTGGTGCCATGCATGGCTCTGTTGGATGGGGAGCTGCAGAAACACCTGTGTGCTGGGAAAAGCACGGCCATGCAGCCGCTCCCTGGTCCCCAGTGTCCTCCTGCATGCACAGGGGCTGCTGAGCTGCAACCTTGTCATTCCTTTTGGTTTGAAAAAGTCAACATGTGTGCAAAAATACATTCACCTGCACAGAGAAGTCCTTATATAAAAGGACAAAAGACATGTGAAAGGAATCCAACAAGCCTGTCTCCCAAACGCTCTGTGATGGCCATAAAGGACCCTTCATGCCTGCCAGACAGATGTTCCCTGTTCTCTACCCTGCGTGCTCTATTGCATTTTCTCTTAATACCCTTAAGAATACCTTAAGACTTGGTGCTATAAATGTTCTTAACTAGTTTAAATCCTTCAATAATTTCACTTAATTGTGCTCCAGGCAAAAAAAAAATTTTTAAAAAATCCATTTTTCAGTATTTCCCTGAATAGAAATTCCATCTGTTATCCTGGGTATTCACTTTATAATTCTTTTTTAACAGCTTACTTTTTTTTATTATTTTAGTGAGATAACCAAACCTTGACCCTGTGCTCCAAGCAAACTCAAAAAGCACTTCATACAGTATTAACACAATTCCTTGGAGAGGGCAGTTTTCCCTTCTTGACCCAAACCAGTATCTTTAAACACATTTGCTGCTGCTTATGCAGCAGACCGAGGAGTTAAACGTTACCTAGTTTGATTGTCGTGACAATGACAGGATTTGACTTTTATGGCTTTGAGGTATCCCCATGCCTGCAAATATTAATTGCATACTTATGTTCATTCAGAACATTAACCTTGAAAGCAGGGGATTTCTGTGGATGGCTGTATTTTATGTTCCAGTTTATTTGCAGCATGTTGGTTTCCATGTAAAAAGCTAGTTATGTTATTGACATCAATAACTGCAATGCCAGGCTTGAACTTCCATTCTGCTCCTTTCCACATACACAGTAAGTTATGATTAGACACTTCTTCCCCTCTTCCTCAAACAATACACAAAAATGGAACAGCAAGCTTCCTCTGTAATCCTGTGCTTAGAACAGAAAATGAACTTACTTCTAAAACAATTACGCAGTCTGCTTTAAAACCCATCTTGAGGCCAGCACGATCACAGCATTTCATCTTATCTGAAAGATGAAGTCTTTGGATTGAAATTAACTATTCCCATTAAAAACATTCAAAATGCAGAATGGTGAAATTGCAGCACACATTTCAGAAGGTGGTGTCACACAGACTCAGTTATACAGGGAGGCTGGTGCTTCCTGGGAATAAATAATCTATTCTCTCAATTTCTCCTCATTGTCCAGGAAAATGGGGATTTTCTTCACTAAAATGTTCCCATACAGGTTCTCTTTGTATGAGTTCATGTCATCGTTTCCTTTCCTGAATAATTTCATAGCTCACTGGTCTGTCCCTCCCTTAGTCTTTCTATTTTATTTTTTTTCAATTTAAAGAGAACTACTCCACTACTAATGATTTGTTAGGATTTTATCTACAGCTAATTATGACTGATTTCAATAACATGTTTTTCAAGCTCACACAAATTATTGATCAGCATACACATTCTTTACACCCCTTGCCTGAGATTCACACACTACATTAACTCATTAATGATTCCTACAAAAGATGGATAATAATATCATAAATCATTTCAACTGCTGCAAAACTTGCATATGCAACTCTTAACCTTGTTCTGCTTGATACAACGCAGGGACCACACAAACACAGGTCACTGTGCTAATTCTATTGTGTTCACTACAAAACAGGACAATAAATAGCCTAATCAGGCAAAAGGCTCCTGGGCCCACTTTGAGATAGTGAACATTTCATAATGTAGCCAGTTACACTGGTTATGCCTCCAAGCAGGCAAGGAAAAGGAATAATATAATCTGTGTGTGTGCTTCCCAATATCCTATCTAACTCTGCCCTCTGGCAGTGGGAAGCCATTGTCCCTTGTCCTGTCCCACTATTACTTGTCCCCTGTACCTCCCCAGCTCTCCTGGAGCCCCTTTAGGCTCTGTGTTGGGGTGCGTTTGTTTTGCGGAGTTCGCGCTGTTTTACTGTTCAAATGTTGAGTTTTACAAGTTTTATATTTTATTCCCATTGAGTTATATTGGGTTAAGATGGCGACCAGGGTAAGGGGAATTCCAGAGTCCCTCCACACCTCCCATGTCAGTTAATTGTCAATCGTGCCGGGTCCTCCTTGTTTTATGTTAATTCAATTGTCACTCAGTGTTCCCCCACCCATGTTGTCTGGGCGACCCCCTTGTCCATCACCCCCAACCCACTCCCCAAGTCCAGAAAGTTCCCCAGGGTTTGGGTGGTGATTGGGCCAGGGGGGAGAGCCACTCCTTTGTCTGTATTTGATTTGTTCTCTATGCTTATGTAATCTATTGTGATTGGTTATGTCCTGTCTCCCCTCCCCCTGGGGTCGGTCATAAAAGGCCAGACCAGGGGGAGGATCTTTGTCAGTCTCCTGTGACCCCTACCTCGTGTCCTACCCTTCCCCATCAATAAACCTCGTTCCTGCCACAGGAGATTGATCGACTCGCCTCTTCACTCCTGCGCTCCACTGCTTAGCTGTTGCCGCTGCTGAGGTGTTTTCAGTCTCACCTCTCTAGGTTGCAACCCGAGGCTAAACCGCCCGGGGGACCTAGGTGGCCGGGGGATAGGTTCTGCCCTGCTGCAGCCAACCTTCCCCTGGTCAGGACAGACTGTGGCCGCTCAGTCACTCTTTCCCAGAGTCTCTGCTCTGTGGAGCAGCCGGCCTCAAGTCGTCGAGCGACCGCAGCTCTGGAAAGGGCTCTGAGCTCTCCCTGGAGCCTTGTCCTCTCTGGGTGAGCACCCCCAGCTCTCCCAGCCTGGCTCCAGAGCAGAGGGGCTCCAGCCCTTGGAGCATCTCCATGGCCTTCTCTGGACTTGCTCCAACACTCCACATCATTCCTGTGCCAGGACCCCAGAGCTGGATGCAGAACTCCAGTGGGGCCTCCAGAGTAGAGATGGAGAACCACTTCGATCAACCTGCTGCTGACACCTTTTTTTGATGCAGGCCAGGATTTGCAAGGGTCAAGTTCACCTTTTCCAAGTGGATGTCCCTTTTCCTATCAGGTCCCAGTTTGTACCAAGCAGTATCCTCAAGTTTGTGTATTCCTGCTCTGAATATTTACAGGATCATATATTGGCTGTCATCTCATCTAACCAAATTACCAGCCTCAAGATTTAATAGAGGAAGATCAAGGATTGCATATTTGCAATGGGGATCCTTCAGAACATGAGGTTGATATTTTTCTCCAGCTCATCAAAACTTCTGCTGCACTGGGGACTTCTTTATGTGAATTAAAAAAAAAATCTATTTGTAAGAAAGTGAATGAACTTCAAATAAGCGAAAGGAAATAAAATACCATATGGCATATTCAGATTCATGGGATTGCTATCCTGCTTAATAAATCTTCCCTTACTCACATTTTTGATAAAAGTATTGTATCCTACAGGGATTTTAATTTTATATCTCAAAAGGAGGTTAGTATATTAGATTTTACTGTATACAGATTAAATGAGGACTTTTAAAAATTCTCAAACTTATCTTCTCAGCTAAATAAATTTTCTGACTTTGCGCTTGGGGTAATTGTAATAGAGCTTTTGATCCCTGGGTAGATGGATGCAATAGTCCTATAAATCACAGATTTTCAACATCTTCAAAGACTATAAAATGTTTATGAGAGAGTATGGTTTTAGAGACATCTGGTGGTTATATAAGCCTAAGGAGAGAAACCAACAGTGAAAGTATTAAACATACTTTTTCAATAAAAGTATCCTGTAAAGAGAAAAAGACATTAGCTTATTCACAGTCTCTGCAAACTGCAGCAGATAATTTGACACAAGACCCAGCCTTGTTTATGGCAACGTGACAGCTTCGGTCACATTAGAGCAAAAGAGGAAAAAGATTTTTCAAGGTAAACGAATGTATGTGTCTTTCAGTAGCATTAAAACTTAGCACAGCTTAGTCAGAGAATAACAGGGGCAGGAGATTGGATACTGAATATTTTAAATCCTCCTGCTAGACAAAAATCATTATCTCTACCACCATCTTGTTAGCTTGGCTTTTTTCTAACTCCTGGTGTGCTTTTATTTTGGTTTTGTTTGAAACTTCACTGACTCTCCAGCATATTTTTTACTGAACTGCTTGCCTCAAGGTAGAAGTTAGAAATAGAAACTCAGAAATTAAGTCACATTTTTAACTTCTTAGGTTCAAACCACAAGGATATGTACCGTAAATAAAATAGCCATACTTATTTTCTATGCATTAATAATACACATTATTATCAGAAGAGTGATTTTTAAGGACTTAGAATTCAAGTTCATATTAAAAGTATTTGGTGCTGTATCTGAACCTCCTCCTTATTTCCACAGGTCTACTGCAATACAAAGCACAAAACTATTTGTTTGGAGATATCAAATCAAATGCTCTCAGACACAAAAATTCAAAAGAACAAATCCACTCCAGGAAAAAAAGTATCTTCAGCTTTAGAGGGGAAAAAAATTATTTGGCCTCATCTTCTGTACCTAACACATAAGAGACATGACTGCAAGAGAAGAAAAAAATTCTCCCAGGCCCACTCTATAATATGAATTTGAAGAGTTTTAAAGCAAAAGAAATCTTGAAAATGCCCATTTCTGCTGTCTGGAAGGAGGATTGCTCCTCTCTGGTTTGGGTGGGGAGGGAGACTATGTGCTTCCACCCCTTTGGTATTCCCAGCCCTTTGACAACTTTCCCAACTGCTTTAGAGGCATCTGTTTTCTCAGCCCAAGCATTGACCCCTCGCTCTGAACTGCCTCCCTGCTCACAGCAGTGCCAGCACCTTTTCCAGACTCCTTTCTTTCCCTTGCTTAGACTAGAGCACAGCAAACTTCTGTGAGAGCTAAAACTGGCCTCACACAAACGTACTTGTTCTCAAAGGCAAACGTCTCTGCAGTGCTTTTTTGCTGATCAGAACATGAGATCCTCAGACACAGAGCAAGGCCTGAGAGGAACAAAGCAAAGAGCCATCAGAAATTTGCTGGCAGTGTTGCTTTCCCAAATCACAGGTGGTGTCAACATTTTCTGGGAGCAACACAATAATTCTGCATCAGAACATGTGTTCATAAACTTCTATACAGTGTAAGCAACACTGACAAACTATACTCACCTGCTTATTTTCAGTCAAGAAAGAAATTGGCTTGGAAAGTCCAAAGTATACTTTACTTTTCACAATCTGAGCATGAAGCAACATAAATTCGGATGCTAAGGAGGAGTTTCTTATTCATATTTTTGCATTCTGATCATTCAAAAGCAGTTCTCTCCTGAAAGCTTTAACTTTGAATATAATTTACATGCAATGAGCTGCATTAGTCTCTCATTATATTTGAGATTATACATGTACATAATTCAGGATATTTAAAGTCATGGTTGCTGTAGAAACCATAATTATATTTCTTGTTAAATCATTAAAGTTAACATCATTTACGAAATTATAGGATATTATGCAGGAGTAGGAACACTGCAGTGTAAAGCCACTTTACACATTGAGTTCTATCCATGCACAAATGCCTCAGGAAATGCAAAATTCGGGCATCTCCAAGGGCTCTGAATGATGTAAGGAGCTCCAGTTTCATCTCAGACATCAGCTGGCCAATTATGTCTACTGCTTTACAGCCACAATTTGCTTTCACTGAAACGTCCTATGAAGCCAGTGGATAGATGAGCCCATTTCAAGTTCCAGTTGGACTTGGATTTTTGGCTTTGCTCGAGTTAGGGCAGTGCTCACAGCCTCCAAAACTGGATGCAGGAAAAACATACTGCTATTTCTTCATCTCTCACTTTGATCTCATGCAGGACTTCCCCCTCCCCTCTCAAACACACCACCATGCTCTGGTAAGCTGATGGACATCTCCTGGAGCTCCAGTCTCCTATCCCAGAACAGAGGACAGGGATGCTTTGGAATGGCTTGGAAGCAGAGATCACCTCAGGTACATCCTTGTGGGAACCCCCACATGGGATGAGGCTCTGGGAACAGCTGTGAGCACTGCAAGCACTCTCATAAGCCAGATGCTCTTATCACAGCTTGTATTCCCAGCTCATGATGAGAGAGGGCTTTGTGTCATGTCCCCACACACCCAGGAGTGGGACATGCACTGCTCTTGACACACTGATGGAGGACACAATCCCTGGATCTGCCTTTACTTACTGAAGCCCAGCATGCCACAGTGAAGAACAAACGCCTTTCAAACAGATATTCTATCACTTCTTGCAAAATAAGGAGCTACTTTCCAAACAGGGAACAGCTGTGGGCTAATTTCTGGATCCTTGTCAATCACATGAAAACCTTCTAAATTAATCACGTCTGATGTTCCAAGCCATAACAGAACTAGCATTCAAGTGCACAGCATGTAAAGCATTACTTATATTGTCATCATTTGTCAGACAAATCCTTCCCCTCCTCCTTTTCTAATGATATTGCACAATTATTGAAATGTCATGTAATATAAAACTTGCTGGGAAAATTTTAACATTTTTAGAACTCCCATATTAAAACATACTACTAGGCCATCACTATCAAGACTTGTGAGTCTCCTCTGTTGAAAGCCAAAAGTTATTTCAGCATCAGCACTGGGTTTATGTACTTCATTACACTGTAGTTTTCCTTGTAATTTTGTAGAGTCGCAATTGTATTTAAAAGGCATTTCTACAGGGAATAATTACTGCCTGCATTGACTAAAAAACAAATGAAAGAAGGTACACAAGGCACTTTTTGTGCCTTGTGTATCTTCTTTCATTTGTTTTTTCAGCCAGTGCAGCAGTGCAGTTCAGATTCCATCCTTGAGACCCTGGACAGATGAGCAAAGGTCTTAAAAACAGCCCTTTCAGAGGCTGGCAACTTGGGAGGCAATGTACAGCCCTCCTAGGGAGAAAAGAGTGAAAAGGAGCATGAAAAGCAGAATGCTCTTTCTTCTTCCTTTCTGCAGCTGAAGGACACGGAGTGAGAGGACTTGCACTTTATCAGACCCACCAGAACTAATCCCAGCTCAGGAGATCATATAGCCCTCTCACAGCTGCTTGATGCATCACGTTCCCTCTCTTTCTGCTCTTGTAGCTCACCCAGTGATACAGCCAGGCCCTTTTGACATTTCCCTCTCTTCCTCCTCTGCCTGAAGTCTTTGTACACACAAACAGGGCGGGGTTTGTGACCTGAGTTAACCAAATAGTTCTATCACTGCTTTAACCTAAGTGGTGCCTTTCAGCATCCAATCCTCTCCACGTTCTGCCACCTGTTCTCATAGGATCCCAGTAAACAGCACTGAGAGTTTTTCAGCCTTTTCTCTGCTTTTCTCCACTGAGTTACTAGTTTCTTGCTTCAGACACCAAGTCCTCAGAACCACAAAACTGCTTTTTGCCCCATCTTTTACAGCACTGTGCATGTGGTCTCCACCTAGAGCTTGCAGGCACTACACATCGCAAGCTACAAGAAGTAATCCTAAATTGATGATACAAACCTGGTCCCCTCACTTCTTTCTGGAAAAGAATTTCAAGCCTATTTCTCACAAAGAGCCCTTATGCTACTCCAACATGTATAAGTTGCCTATCACCCTGCTGTGCTATTGCCATTCCATCTTTCAGGGATCAGGACTAAAGAAAAAATTATCAATAAGCCACAAATGCACGAAAGTGGTTGTGCCCAGTTACAACCAGTTAGCTCTTCACCTTGTGTGGTTTATGTACTGAAAGAGAAAGGTTAGAGTCAATACATGGATTGGCCTTTAACCCCTTCTTTTAAGAACTTTCAACTCTAAGCTCCTCAGCCCCTTGTGCAGAGGTTTTCATGAGACCTGCAACACCATGGAAGTTTTCTACATCAGCCTTCTGGGCAAGGACTGAGTATTTGGTAGGGACCCTTACCACTTGCTGGGATTGCCATTCAAGTGTAGATCAGAAGGCAAATACTTAGTGGGATGAATTTGGAAGTTCAAGAACAGAAAGACATGAAATAAAAGCCAAACCAGGTCAACCATGGAGAGCAAAGCCAGATCCTCTAAGTGAGGTGTACACAATTCATGTGCAAGCATTATAGCACTCAGCTTTGCCCTCCTGCTTAACAAACTCCCTCTATATGTAAGTGTGAACAGGAGGCTGCATTTCTCTTAAGTCAAAAACCTCTTGCCTTCCTTCACCCACAATTAAGAACAGAATAATCACTGAGAACTGACACAACCATCTTCCCCAAAGGCAGGTCACCCCTAGCTGCTTGGTGATAACAGAGGAACTTCAGCTTGCCCCTACTGTTTTCGGTAAAACAACTGAAGTTTTACTGGAACACAAAGCTATTAAGGTTATCATGATACTCAAATGTTTTAGGTGTTTGCACTAGTTAAGATTGCACTGAGTCTTTCAGACACATCTATCTGATGTACCATCTATCTTCTTTCTACTGTCACCACTAATTATTTCTGATTTATTAACTTTCTTTATTGAATTACTATTACACTAAATAAATAAGAAGAATTAGCCTAACACCAAATTATACTTTGAATATGAATCTGTAAGAAAACTCAGAGGTCATGCACTATTACAGAGAATTTAAGAGCAATTTGTTATCAACTGTCATTCAGATTTCTGCAGTCTGAGCTCCTTATACCAAGTTAGGAATGCAAGTGGCCAAGATGGACCGTCTGACTTAATGTACCATTATAATTGTTTTAAATATCCATTTCAAAACTTTAAGTCACGTAAAATTCATTAAAATTTGAAATTTCACTGCAAATTTGAAATCAGACTTATCAATGTTCAGTACCTAATCTTAGTATCTAGTATTCTGATAACATTTTCAAAAGTGCATAAAATTGAGCCCAACAAGAAGAGAAAGCACTTAATTTGTGCATCATACTAGTGATACTACTAACAGCCTCACCAGTTTTTTTTCAGAACTTACGTGTAAAGTAACATGATGTGTAAAAGTTGTCCTAAATAAATAAAGAATAAGAATTAAGAAGCTCATCCAAAGGCCACCAGAGAGAGTGGCCGACTTCAGTCACATTTTGTCCTAGTTCTTAAATTAACTCCAGGACTCAGCTTTATACAAGGTACTGATTTGTAAATTGTAGAATAACAAACACGGGAGAATGAAGTGCATCCCTGAAGATCTGCATATGGTAATTCCTGCTGTAGAGATCCATGTCTTTATTAAGGTTAGGGGTTTTATAGATACTGCCCTTCCACCAATACTGCCAGCTAAAGCTTCAGAGTTGAAAGCAGACACCAAAGACTTCCATGCCTATTTCTGATACAAACATACCTACCTCACCTTCACAAAAAACACAGCAACAGATTTACAGCACTCCTTCCACATGACAGGGATGGAACAAGAAGCTCTGTTGCCATTCAGTTATGGCATCTTCTCTTTCCCCTCATAATATGTGTAAAAAAATTAAAGGGAGAAAGTGCAAGATTGTACACTTGTCTTTGATTCACCTTAAATTATAGTCCTGGCTTCCGAGGGAGGACTCCTGCCAGAACAGGTAGTAATTTCATCCTGTCATTATGTGCCAGTTCTAAGTTTCATGCTTTCAGAAACCTCTCTTCCTGCCCCTTGCGTGCACAGCCCTCAGCTGGGTGTTCTCTGAATAAGCCAGAACCATGCAGGTGAGAAGCACATTCCAAAGTCTATTAGTTAAACATGCCCCTCTTTAATCACAGCTCTGAGCTCTGCTGTGTCTTACTGTACAGTTGCTTATTAATGTTGCTTTAGTGATGGCAAAATTACCCTAAAAGATTCAGCTAATGATAAAATTAATCCTTTAAATACTTGTCTCCTTGATACATATATATCAATTTTAATTCAATTTCTACAAAGGTGTCCTGATTTTTCTTTTGTTGATGTTGCTTTTAAGCTTCTTACATTCTTGTGGGTTGAAAAAGAGTATAGAGGGGAAATTACACCAAACTAATTTTACAAATGTTACACATAAAGGAGAGGCCTACAAAGCTGTCTTTCCTCTTAGGAAATTGCTAACTGTGGCATATGAATTTAGCTCTTTACTACTGGTGGATGCAACTCAAAAGGTAAAGCATGTCATTTAGGTAATTTCTTTTTATCTTTTGCAAATCAAGTGAGTTTTCCTAATCTATCACACCATATTTAATAAGCCAAAGAGAGAGAAAAAAAGAATAAGTTACCAATGTATTTCAGTAACAATTTTTCAAGGCTTGCCACTGCAGGAAGAGGCCCCAAACCAGATTATCCTGATGTTATCTCAATATGAGGAACCACATCTCTGTCAATAGCTCCACCAGACACCGGCTGCAGATTCCTGTGTTCATAATCTTTTTAAATATCAGGAAGCCTTGACTGGTTTAGATGGGTGTTGTGCTTTGGGAATGGTGCTCCTCAATTCAGTCTCCCATCGAGACACTTCAAACCTCCCACCTCTCTCGCTCCCCCATTTTCCCCTCCCCAACCCTTGTGGTGGCTGGAGAGGGGAATTGGATGCACAAAATGTAAAAACCACAGAACAATTTACTGGAAACAGCAATGTGATTCAAAAACAAACTAACAGATACTAATTATAGAGTGTCCAAGAAAGAAAATATTCACATGGACTCTGACAACAGACACCTGACCTCTCCCTACACCATGTTTCCTAGATCAGGAGGAACCCCTTCTCCTCAGAACAGACTCCCTTTCCCCTGCCCCTGACAATGACATGAGGTGGTAGAGAATAACCTTCAGGTCCTGGCCATGCCCCTCCTGGCTACTGCAAAAAATTAACCCTGTTCTGGCTGGAACCAGAATAGATGGGTCTGCAGGGAACTGCCCCCTCAGCAGCAGCACACTTCAGATTTACTTAAAAGCATCACAGGGAAAGACGACAGTCTGCAAATTCCAACAATGCCTGACCACAGCTGCAAGAAAAAGCAGCAGGAATCTCAGAAAGATACAATCTGCTTCTGAATTGGTTCATCATACCAAATACCTTTTTCTTCTGTCAAGCAATTTTTCACCACCATACTGGGAGCCCAGTCAGTATTCACAGCATGACAGACACATCACACTCTCCCTAAAATGCTGGACTGGGTAATGCAGCAGAGGCAAAACAGGAATGTCTGCCCAGTGACAATTACTGGTAGAATTCCTCTCCCCTCAACATGTATTTTCCATTACCCTTTTCTGCCCACATTGGTCAAGTGACCATGTTCAGGTTTTCCATACTAGTGAAGAACAATTTTGGGTGCAGCACAGAAAACAGCCTTATTTGCCCATACAGACTTCATCCCAGCACACCCATCTCTAACTTCTGGTCCTAGCCTAAGTTCTAAGAACCAATCCAGTTTTTTCTGCAGTCTAAGAAAGAGATACCCATAATTAATGCTGATGATTCACTTTGTCTCACACGGCAGACTTACAATGGGATAAACTTGCCTGGAGTTATTTCTTCCACCCCCAACAGTAACATTTTTGAACTTCCAACATGGTAATGAGGGCCATAAAAATATTTTTGAGAGAACAAGGTATTTGCTAATAGCCTGTATTGTGACAAGCAAACCAGGAAAGGAAGGAATATGAATTTTTTTCAACTTACATGTAATTACCCAATGCATTTTCTTAAAAAATCACTACAAAAGGCCCATTCTGATTACACTCTTCCAGGCGCTCTTATATTAGTTGCATAATATATCTCAACTGTCATTCATCACTGAACAATAATTTACCTTTCTCCTGTTTCACTTTCTCACTCCTGAGCATCACCTCTGAATCCAGCTTTCTGAAAGTAAAGAAATGCAGGTTGGTGAGGTTGGAGCACATTTCCCATAACCCTTTTTCTTTCTGGACTCTTGGTGGCACACCAGCTGCATAAAATTTTATAAAGCAAGCCTGGATTGGGTTTGAATCATCTCCTCTTCTTCTCTGGCTAGAAAAAAGCTGTGCTCCCACTTTGTTTTGTTTTTCTTCTTAACTATGTTATCACAGAGGTGTTACCATCATCTCTAACTGGCCCAGTTTTGGCCAGCAGCCTGTCCATCTTCAGAGCCATCCAGGCTCTGCTGGACATGGTGGAAACTTCCAGCAGCTTCTCACAGGAGCCACCCCTGTGACCCACACTACCAAAAACCAGGCCATGCAAACCCAATGCAGCTGGTGATTAATTCCTGTGCACAAACCCCAGGGAATTCTGAAGTATGATTTCTATAAGTAACCTATTTCATCCCTCTTGTATTCTGAATTCCTGATTACACAGTACTGACATTAGGCTTTTACATTTCTATAATGACACTAACTTACAACAACATGGAACAAAGTTCTACCTTTCAGCCAGATCTTGCTCTCAGATCGGCAAGCATAAATCTGGAGTAAGTCAATTGTTCTTGTGTTTTACCATGAGTTACACTAATGTAGCATACAATTGGCTCCAGACCATTGAATTAAATTGCTTTACAAGGCAATACTTTAATGTTAATATTCTTTAAATTAATATAAACATGTCTTTCAGTTATATTTTACATAAGACCAATTCCCAATGCATTAATTCAATTACCTTCTTTTATAGATTCAAGTAGGTTTCCAGCAGTGCCAGAAAACCAGCTGGCAAAACTCCTAGGAAGACCGAACTCTAAGCGCACATATTTATACTTTTAAGCTGTGATTTGCATGATGAAGATATAATTACTAAAATGCCTCAGACTTGGGCAAAATTATGTTCTCTACATGAGATTTTCATGGACATTTGTTTCAGGGTGTAACCTGCATATGCTGTACCACATCCTGTTCATCCCAAAATCAGTATAGCTGAGTTCCCTAGCTTCAAAGGAATAAAATTTGGCCTAAGTTCCCTGCTGAGAGAAAGAAATTCTACTTCTTACTTTTTTTTATGCAACATAATTCCAACTTCCTACACACTGACAAGCAAGAAGGACAAGCATCCATCTAGTATAACGCCATCATATAGCGGAGAACAAATTCTTTGTCCCTCTAATGCACTCACAGCACATCTGCACTTGCGATGTGTGTGAGAGGGGCAGGACTGACAGCAGTGTGCAAAATCATCACCCCACTTCCAGCAGCACAAGGTGAGGGTACTTGGAGCTGGTTATGCTTTTATACCTCAGTGTAATCAGCTAGATAGTCCAGTGGCACATATGGAGGGGGAAGAGCCTGGTGACAAAGTTAGACTTTTCGCTCGTGTAAGGTTTTTCCCCCTGTTCTCCAGAGGCAGAATGCAAAGATTATCACAGTTCACAGGATACACCCCACAAGTTTCACGGACTTAGACCCCAGTCATGTTGCAGCCCTCTGCTTCAATGATTTAATCCCTCAGTTATCTCCTTTTGTACATATTCAGAAATTGCTATACTGAATTAAGTAACTCTAGAGGTGTCAGAGAGAAATCAAGAGACTGCAATATGAGAAGATGGTGGTACATTTCTATCTTTGTTTTGGGCATCAAGCTGTGAGAGTAAGAGTGGCCACCTCTCCTGAGAGAGCAGAGAACATCGGCCTTCCTCTCCAGCCAAGAAACATTCAGCCATAGCATTTGTCCTGTGACTACAAATTAAATGTTTCCATCTGGCTGTCAAAGCTGAAGCAGAGCTCAGCCAAAATGCCATTGATGGTTTTTCATAGTTACATTGTCCTTTAAACATTCCCTATGCTTTAGTTGTACATAAAAATAGCAGGGCAGCAACTAAGGTGGGAGAACATGGAGTGTGATATAATTAAAAAGGGGTTATATCTTCAAGTAAAGTAGCACAAAGATCTGTCTGAATTGGGTGTCTTATAAAGCGGAAAAGGACAGATTGTTTCACAGCATTCATCTAGTACTCTTGAACAGCATCTACATTCCCAGAAAAAGAAACAACCATTGTTTCCAAAGATGACACTCTTTCCTTACACCATATTAAATCTTCACTTTTCCCCTCTAAACAAACATTCGGTAATTGAGAACAAAGAAGAAGAAACAATCCACAAAAGACCAAGCCCTTCATCCATCCAGCCAAAGTTTTGGCTTGGTCCCATGAGTTCATCCCAAGTGGGAAATGCTCACCTGTACTTGCTCCCACTGAACCTGGCCAGACCCACAGGGTGACAATAACTCTGCACTACAAGCCTGAAGGAAGTGATTCTCTGCCATGCAAATTATCTCTCATCTTCACCCCTGAGATGTATATATACAAAAAACAATTCACCTGATGTAAACCAAACTAAGTCATGGTTTTTACTGACCTTGTCTCTCCTTCTGGGCTTTGTGCAGTAACATATACAAAGTTAATTTTTCACCTAACTGCTGCAAAAATATTATTTCAAGACCTAACATTGCCTTTTTGCTCAAGCAAACCTCATGCTGAAATGAAGATTTTTTTACTTTATTAATGTTTATATAAGAGCAAAGAAAATTCTTTTTTTATTTACTCTGTAAAGCAAATAAATGAACAGTGAACATTAAACTACTGCATGGGTTTAGATATTCCAAATCCCAAACAGCTCCACTTTAATGGATGTGTATTTTTCATCTGTATAATGAATGTTTCTAAATATACCCACAGAAAAGAATTATTTACCTTTTAAATATTTAATATTTTGCAGTCATATAGATGGAAACAATTTAAAATGGGTATATTTCTGGGCAAAGAAATGATCTCCATTACAAGGCTGAAACACAGGTTTGAGCACAAAACTCTACCCTGCTTTGCATCCTGAATGCCAAATAAAAACCAGCTGACCCCAGAACGTAGAGATGAACTGTAAATAATACAGTGAATAGTCAAATGCAAAATATTATTTCAAATCTTGTACAGTGGTTCATACCCATTCTATTTATATGCTGAAATACTTGAAAATTATATCAGCTGAAACTTCTGCCTCCATCCCAAGGCCCCACGTTCATCATTTTTAAAAATACTATTTGAAGGCTGCTCATTTCAAAGCATCACTGATTGTGATTTTTCTCATCATCCCTTAAAATCCTCCTCATGTAGCCAACATTTACCCATTTCCTGCACGCTCTGCTAACATAGCAATTGGCACAATCTGGCAAAGAGAATGGGAGAACTGCTGGTGGGACCTACAGGAACTTCCCCAGAACCCTGTGCTCTCCACAGGACAGGCAGGACAACTCCCAGAGACCAGGGTGCTTTTTTTAGACAACTGAACTATGTCCTTCACATCATCTAAAGGGAGAAAAATGTTTATTCTATGCCATGTAAATTACATATTAATATATTTTTACTTAGGTAAATTTCAATAGATAAATTTAACCATATTTCCTCTAATAGTAAAAGTGAATCCAGATTATTGGATGGTTTCATAGTGTTTGTACTGCTTTTTTAATACCAAAAATTACTGTTGTATACACAGCAAAGGCCAATACCACTATAATAACTACACCGCGAAGAACTGACTCCCCACCTCTTTAATCTGTGTATCATCTGTAAAAGACTCTCCACCCAAACCCTGTGAGGAATTTTTATCTTTATCTTCATCTAATCCTTTCTTCTTCTTTTTACTTAATTTTTGTCAATTGCTTTCTTAGAAACATTGTAAGTAATACAAGATTGTTCATGGGGAACTGAAGCCTAGAACTCCATGGCTCAAGTTAAGACCTTGTAATTTGAGCAGACCTTGACCATTTGAGCAACATACCAGTCTTCATATTCGACACAAAAAAAGCAGTAGTTTCATGCAGGTTTTTATGTCTGAGTCTTTTATATGCAAATGATAAATTGCAAATTAAGACTGTCAAAAGGGGCACTTTTCTGTTGTTGCCTTTTATTTCAGCCAGTGTCCTTGAAAGGGTCTAATCACATATGCCCAGGACAGCACATATATTGGAAAGGATTAACACCTCCCTGAGGAAAGAAGAACAGTGATCAGGACCAGCTCTGGCTCTGGGGCTATTTTCTCTATTTTGCAATGGTTTGGTTGCTTGTTTAATAACATTTTGCACACTAAACATGCACAGCCAATTATACTCAATTTATCTATTCCTCCGCTACAGATTTCTGAACAGGCTGTGTTCCCCCCTTCAGTTTTGTTAATATATCATTTTGGCTGTACGAAGATGCCTGACAAAATAAAGAAGATTCATGAGTCTGATTACCAGCACTTATAATTTGCAGGATCAAGGTGTCAAAAGCACAAACTACCTCTCCAAAAGAGAGAGCTGGCAAACTGTCACTGTAGCACACCACTACAGCAATGACAGAGACAAAACAAAGAGCACATGTAACACTCCTGCTTTGTGAGCCCCTATTTTAGCATTACATGACCAATCTTTGCCCTTGAAGCTGCAGGCAATGCTATCAGGTAGGGGAATTCTAAGAAAACAGGCTGAGATATAGGGAAGTTGGGCCTGGAGAAGAGAAGGCTCTGTGGGGTTCCTCAAGACGCTCCAAAAGAGCTGGAGAGGGACCACAGACAAGGCATGGAGGGACAGGATAAGGGGGAATGGCTTCCCACTGCCAGAGGGCAGGGTTAGATGGGATATTGGGAAGGAATTCTTCTGTGTGAAGGTGATGGGGCCCTGGCACAGGTTACCCAGGGAAGCTGTGGCTGCCCCTGGATCCCTGGAAGCGTCCAAGGCCAGGTTGGAAAGGGCTTGGAGCCACCTGGGATAGTGGAAGCTGTCCCTGCCCATGACAGGGGATGGAACATGATAGTCCTTAAGGTCTCTTCCAACCCAAACCATTCTATGATTCCATAACACAAACTAGGTTATTCCCTTTTTTCTCTTGAGCCAGTCCAGTTACATCCATCCTACTTTCAGACAATTTGTACGGACCTTGAACACTGCACTACTGTGAAGGTACTGGACTATCATGGAAAATATTTCCTTGCAGAAATATTCCCCATGAGCTTTGTAGGAAATTGCACAGTCATGTATCCTCCCTAGCATCACAGCACTTGTCCCATCTGTACAAGCACCATCCTGTCCCCAGCCTGGGTGCTGGCCTGTATTGCAGGTTGTAAGCAGGTAACTGAACCTCCTGGTCTCCAGGATGCAAGTTCACTGTCTGATAGTTTTCAAACCGTTAACAGCTTTACCCACTGTTTGATGAGTAAAGTAAAAATGAGTTTCCACCTTGAAACTGAGCGTTGATAACCCATAAACAAACTGTAATGGTGAGAGTGGAACAGCTTGTCAGGAGGGATACATTTTTTCTACCCTGATAGGAACACACAGAACATGGAAGGACATATCAAGCCTTCACGACCTGCAGTAGGAAGTCCAGTTTGTCTCTAAGCAGACAGTGCCAACTTGCCAAACATACCAAATTCACAGAGGACAGCCCCTCTGTGAGCCACTGCTGTGGCTTAGGAATGGCATTCCCCAGTACAATGCTCCTGGTGGATACTATGGAGTAAGGGGTGGATAACATCCAGCAGCTGAAGAACACAACCTGTGCATACTGCACCACTGCAGTCAGACACAGACACACCACACAGCCTCTCCCCATGGGCTCTTCTGTGTCCCACTCACCTGAAAGTAGAAGAAACTGGAATCATCCCCCCTTACAACCAAGGCTAATTCTGTTACAGGGAGTAACATTTGTGGGCAGGCAGATCTTGCTGGCATTTGATGTTTTGAAACAAAGCAGTGTGGTATGGCCTGCCTCAGTGCTGTCCTTTTCAGGAGCTGCCCCACAGAAAGCAAGAACTGCTGCTTTTTATTCCCTATTGCTTTTAAAGTTCCTAGTTTCACACCAGCATGTGGGTTCTGTACACACTGCAGAATCTCCTTACCCAGAATCTCTGTTCTCAGGGCTTATAATTTTAATACAAGATTGATATGCACAACCCTTTTTCTAATGAGCAGTGATAAATAATCCCAATTAGATACCTAATATGAGAGTATTTGCCCTTCATGTATAATTGCCTTTTCCACTCATAAAGGGAGAAGTTTTTGTCTCACTTATATATTTACTTATAATTTTCCCTCCCATGGTAACATTTCCACTGCCATTTGACATTTCATTCTCGGGATTTTCTCTTCCAATTATTTTTTATTGGCTGTGATTTTGTGTCTTTTATTAGAGGTGCAGAGGGCCATCTGCCAGAAATTCAACCCCTGCTGCAGAAGCCTTTTGTCAACAGCTTCATCTAGACAGCTGAGCATTTTGGGTTGGTTAAGGCCATTATTTTTATTCAAACTGAGAACCACTAGCATTTCCTCATTATTTGCACTCAAACACTCTTTATCTGTTCCCACATTTTGCTCAGTTGCTTACAGTCCTCCTCTGACTCGCAGTGCTAATGGTTACACAGTTGTTTCCTCTAATTCCTGAGCGGTGACCCATTAACTTCTCAGACTATTTTTACTCTTCACTACTTCAGGTTAATTTGCAGTCCCTTTTGCAGCCAGCAAAGCTGCATTGGTTGTACCATTCCAAGCAACAGACTCTTTTTCTGAGACTGCATACCAGCTCCCTTAACTCCATCGCCCAGCTCTTTTCCCCATTCTAGCACTCTGTCTTTGGTGTTAGTAGGGTGCTAAATCTTACTTGTTTGGCTATTCAGTTGACTTCAACTGAGCACTGTCACTTCCCTACACAGTAAATGCTTATCATTCCTCAATAACTGCTTGCTACTCAGCAAAGCAAGAACTGCGCAGCTGCTGTTTTCATCTCAACACTTGTTTCTTTCCTCTTGCCAGTTCTTGGGGTAAAGAGAAAAATTTTTGTCTCGATTTCCTTTCCACAGCCATTTGTGTTGGAAAAACTTTAGGTCTCTACAAGAAGATTTTCCAAAACACCTTATCAAAGCAGCTCTTTGAGTGAATTTGGAAAATCCAAACTATTCTTTCTATCAAGTACTTTGGGCAGGATTATAATTGATGCATAGCATTAAGGTTACTGGAGGCTAAAAAGGAAATGGAATAAATGGTTTTGGTCCTTCTCTTCTGATGACTGTCCCTGAACAGCTCCTGAATCTGCACTATGCTGGCCTGCTCTGCACAGCCTGGGCAGCTCATGAGCAGCAAGACTTTGTTACCATACAGGGCTTCAAGCCAACAGCAATAAAGCTCAGATCCTCCACTAGCAAAATACTAATCCCGGGAATTATTGCTTTTCTATTTTGTGATCCCAGCCCTAGACTTCTCTGGATTCACTCCAGACCTGCTTCTTGAGGCTCCCCAAACAGCAGATGCTTTTGGCTTCCCAATCCCTCTACAAAAGGGGCAGGCAGAGAGACCGGCTGCTGTAATTGTCTTAAACAACCCTGTGCCAACTTGAAACCAGGCCCATGCTGGAGAAGGGCAAAACACTTGAGTTATCTGCAGGGCTGCCACAACCCTGAATCAGAACAGTACAGGTCAAAAAAGGGAGTTCCACTAATCTGCAATTTCCAGGCCAGAGTTTTGTATTTCAAAGAGCAATTGGAGACTTGGCTTGACTCATCTCATCAGCAGCTTGTGCCAGATCCAAAAGCCCCAGAAGCCAGAGCTGTGGCTCAGCACAGGCTCTGAACATGGGGAGCTGGGACTTGTTGGCACGAGATCCAGCTGATCCAAGGGGAAACCAACTCCTCCAGCAGCCCAGCTGGCTCCTGGAGGAGCACCAGCACAGCAAACATCCCCTTTTCCATGAGCAGTCCCATTTTCCACCAGCATTCACAGCCTATCCTCTCACTCCATCTGGAAAGAGGATTCCAAACTCACAAGAGATTTGTTCCTCAGAAAAGTGTCCACTAGGTCCCAGCACTCTCACAGTATTGTCACTGAGGCCAGACTTCACTGTCTTAATTCTCCTCCAATCTTACCCTTAAATATACTGCCATCTTTCTTAGTCATGTTCCTGCAGACTATCTTCCTAAATTAACATGTCATAGGCACAATTTTCAATTTAGCATTTCTTGATTCCATTCACATCATTCCTCAGGAATTTTCTGTGACAGCAGTGTTTGAGCTGTATATTAAAAGTGGATTAATGCTTTAAAGACAGAGCAGGTCCTCTTAGGTTCCTATGCACTATTGCCATAGGATTTGACTGATTGCATTAAAAAAGAGATTGAAATTAATTTTCTTGTCATAATTTTGTACTGAACAAGTGAGAATAACCTCCAGGAAACAACTAACATAATGGTTGTCTTTTTTAAGTTTTCAAGAGTTTTAAGAATTAGTAATGGGATGCCTTAATAAAAAGGAAGTTACACTTTGTAACAAAATGGAATATAATTGCCTTGGGTAGACATGAATTTTCAGAAGTTTTGGAAATCCATCTAGACAACTACTGCATGTCTGTAAAGAGTGACAAAAGCCTGATTGGTAAGACCTATGAGTGTATGATCTTAATCAGCAGTATGTTGGTTTATACTTCATTTCAGTCATAGGTGGGTTTGTACAGACCCCTGGCTTCAGGCTGGATGACCTCTATCCTTCTGTGAACCAAACAGCATTGGACCTTCAGTCAAAATTCAGAGGGATCAGATCAATATGACTGCAGATGTTTGGCAGTATCTAGTGACTACCCTCCTGCCATGTGCTTCAGTAGCTTCTAGATTTAGTTTTGGACTACCCAGGACAAAAGGCAGCAGCATTATAGAATATTTTTGTTCCAGTTTTGCCATCATTCTCTCTTGCAAGCCGAGTTAACTGTAGTTTAAGCTGACACTGTCCACCCAGAGGAGGTTTTTAGGCTTTCAGTGGTTTTATACAATTTTGAAAGCAGAAGGTTGCAATAGCACAGGTTAGAGATCTCTGGAGAGCTCCAGGGCAAGAAAAAGGTGTTAATACTAGTTCTAGATTTGGCAAAGCTTGAAGCTGTAATGAGGTTATGTCAGATGAAAAAAGTCATTCAAAATAATATTTTCTACCACCATTACTGCTGTTGTGAAAATTAAATAATAAATCATTCTCTGAGAGGAAGCAATTTTAAGAAACAGTTTTAGATCTGAACTCTGACAACCATCACGTTCTTTTTACACACCTTCCACAACACATTTTAGTAGAATGACACTTCATATAAAGAACAGAAAAATTAGGCATTTCACATGTGCTGGTTTCAATCCAGAAGAATTTAGCATGGTTGCTAAGATTTTAAAATAAATTAACTCATGTATTTCAGCTAAGTACAAAATTAGAAACACTTTGCATTATAACATTACCTCTGTGCACTTGCTGGAAAATGGAAATCCATGGAAAATGGAACTGGATAGTTCAAAATGTAGCCAATTAAATACAAATAGCCTGACTAGCAACCAGGACCCCAAAGCATTACCTGATTTACAGCTATTCTAACTGAGCACTTTACATATGCACTTGTTTACATATCAGTACATTATTAATAAACTTGGCCTGCAGCTCCCATACTGCATTACAGGACACTGAACAAAATAGAGCACCAAACCTTAGCACAGCCATATGTCCCACGGCAAATGACCAATAGGTGGCGTTTTTTTCCTAATCTATTTCCATACAGGGCACCAAGTTCTGAAAGAATTGAGGTAACAGCATCTGTAAGCAGAGGTGAATTGCTACAGCTCATTTTATCAGTGTTTCCTTGATGACACACCTGAGCAACTTTCCAATACTGTGGTATGGAAGAAAAGACTGAGAATTCAGCATCCCAAACCAGCTGCGGTAGGCAGCCATGGTGGGCAAGAACATGGCTAATCTCATTAACGAGACAAGAGAATTTATGCCCAATTAGATGGGCTAGATGGCTTCATCTGAAGTTTTAACATACACATTAAAAGCAAATGTAAAGTTCAGTGCAGTCCTCAGAGCCTGAAGCCAGTAAAGGGTGAAGAGAGACCTTTAAATGTCACTGGAGCACAAAGTTGTTTTGCAACCAGTCCTGCTAGAGAAAACATGTTTAAATCTTTATAGAGCAGAAACTACTTCTACTCTGGTAAGATGCAGCCCTCCTCTACTGAAAGGAATAATTGAGATAAGAAATGAACCCTGTCAAGACTCTTGAAGACTCAAAAAGTTGAGAGTGGTTATAAAGTGGGGATAATCCATCAAGAGGAAAAGAGGCAATCATTAAGGCCAATGTCTTTATTGCCTGTGTCCAGGGAATAATACTGAGCTGAACTGGGAAATGCAAACTATCTCCTCTGATGCAGGTTGCCAATGGGAAAAACAAACACATTTAGGGGTGTTTTTGTTAACTTCATCATGTTCTAGATGTTAACCTCCAATGCATGTATTTTCAGGCTGTAAGACTGGCTGCTTGGCCAGGATCAACATCTCAAGGGAGCTGAAAAGAGCTTTTTGAACCAATCTTTATCTTCAAGCAGAGTGGGAAAAAACCTTTTTAATTAAGTGACTCTTTTTGCACAGAAAGTCTCCGCAAGGATGGAGAGAAATTGTAAGGAGGAACAAGAGGGCAAGTGAGGCAGGACTGTGTGGCTGCAGGAAGAAAATCTGGCCAGGGAGCAGAATTTGCTGTGATTCCAAAAGCCAACAAGGTGACTGAACCCACAACTGGAAGCGGTGACTGACCTACGCATGGATCGGGGGAGAGCTGGGTGTTAAACCTTCATTTTATTCTTTCATATAATCTCATGGTAAAAACCTAGTTACACTAGTGGGTAATTTTTTTTTTTAAGTTAGAGTCTTGTCTGACTGCCTAGCAGTAACATTTAAGTACATCTGTCTCAAAGATGTACTGGCCACAAGGGACCTGTTAAAAAAGCAAAAATTATTCATTAGGCACCCATAATCTTACATTCCTTGTCCTCAGCTAGAACAGTTTCAGGACATTTCATTTAATAAGCAGACTTAATATGTTCCACTTAAGTCTCTAACTCATAGGTTTTATTCTGCCATGAGTATGGAAACGTTTACATAAACATTACAAAACTGTCACATCACCTCTTCTTTTACCTCAAACATTTAAAAAGTTTATGGGGTTTAGTTTTCTACATATTAATAGTAGAGTTAAAGATTTACAGCTATTATAGTCTCTGATATTGCCTAATAGTCCTTAGTCAGTTTGATAGGGTAACTAATATCCATAAAATTTGAGTTACATTACAGGAAAAAAATTACACTCCACACATGGAGAGTCATAATTCAGAAAATAAAGCAAAAGTGTATGTAGAGAAAGCAGGAGAGAAAACCAGAAAATTACTTTGTTGCAACTAACAGAGACAAAAGGAGTGATGAGATTACCTCACACTCTCTTTGCATACAGTGCCTTACAGGGCTGTAATAAGAAAACTGCAATTTTTCATAGTTTTAAAAAACAGCTGCCATTGCCTCAGTAGCCTGGCGAAATAACCCAAAGTAGAAAACATCCACAAAATAGGCACGCTGGGACAAACATGGAACCATGCATTTAACATGTGCTGTCACAGATGTATCCATCCATGGGAGTGTGCAAGCACACACATGCACGTTTGTACCCCTGGATATGGGTGAACTGAGCAAAGGATTTAGGGATTACAATTGATCCATGCCATTCCTCTCTCTGACATATACAGGCCACACTCACATCTAAGGTCTGGTGGGTTTGCTCCACTCCAGTGACACAAAGCCATTGTAAACCTTGTTCAGCTGTGCAGCAAAATTGGATTTACTGCACCTCTGAATCTCCAAAGCATGGAAAAGCATCTGAAGCCTACCAGTAAGCCTGGCCTTGTGCTTCCCATAAAAGCAGTACATGTACCAGAGGTGATCTGCCTACACTGTACGTTGTATTCCTGCCATCACTGTCTCTCCCAGACCACCTCCAGTAAAATGCCTTTACATTCTCCTAACAATATTTTCTTCATCATACAAAAAAATAAATAGTTGGTTTAGCTTAATCTAGAAATCCTACACCTTATGACAAATAATATTTTTTTAACTGATAAACAAATCCATGGCTGTGACTCCTCAGTGAAATACCCTGGCATACTAACTGGCAGATCTTCAAATTATTACAATTCTATTATGAGTCCAAGCAGAGTTCTCTTGGGGAAACTTGCTTCTTCAGTAAGAATCAAACAGCAACTGCTAAAGCTGAGTTACACCTGTGATTTTCAGTTAATATATTTTACCTGAATTTCACTATTTGTGACATTTCAGTCCAGCTGAAACCAGAAGAAAATTGAAAAGTTTCATTATTTAGGAAGGGAATAGCTCAATATCTTATATCATTTCCCCTTCCATTGCTCTAGCAAATTCCACGTGCATGTGCTCTGAAAGTGCAGCAGAGGACTCACACTGGTGCTGAGTGCTGCACAATCACAGGAGTAGTGCAAGGTGCCCAGGTCCTGCAGTGTCAGCACGAGTCCCCAGAGGCACAAACCCCAAAGACACACGGCACTGAGAGCTGCTCTCATGGCCCTCAAGGCCATACTGCTATGGCAGCTGACAGGGCTGAAACATGGACCAGGATGATCGGATCGATTTTGGAGCATGGCCCACCAGTAATCAAAATTTTTGTGCAGCAGAATGAACACATTTTGCTGCTGTATTATTTCAAAGCCTTTTTTGATAGATTTTTCTCTTGAGGTCCTTTTAATAGATAGTTTTCATTCAATAAACCTTTCTCCTACTCCCTGTGATGATCAACCACGTTCAGGGAGAGTACTAGATAAAATATAACACACCAGGAAGAGAGAATAACAGAAGCTTTGAATGAGGGCTGCCACATACTATGTCTTATCCAGATACAAATATTTCATGTTTAAGGTGTGAAGTACTTTCAATAAAACTACTTCAATGCTTTTTTTAAGATAATTAAACTGCCACTTCTATTCATTTCAGTACTGAGCTGTAGTTGCCCAGCCTTGCTCAGTATTTAGCTCTTATAAAATATTTACACAGTCAAGACTCCTCCCACTAAGAAATTAAACCACTTAAAATGTAATCAGCCTCAACTGCTTTATACTCAACACAAAAAATAAAGGTAAGAATATGGTAAGATATGTTTATCCACAGCAGCTTACAGGACTGGAATAATTACTCAAAAAAGACCAAGCCCTTACAATAGTGTTTCATGGTCAGAACAGAAAAGGATGCTCAGTGACAGTGTCAATATCCCGTTTGTCTGCAGAAATACAAAGGCAGATGGGGAAAAAAATAAGGTGAGACAAATGGCAGAGTGATCTCCAAATCTAAAGCGAAAGTCCTTGTAAAGGCACAAAGTGCAACTTATTTTTATCTTTTCTTAACAAGTCATTCACACATCTTCAAGGAGAGTGTGCATTATAAGAAGAAAGAAGGGTGTCAAGAACTTAACAGAATAATGGAGACTAGGCCTACAGGATAAATGGAGAATACCTGGGAAAATCTCGCTTTGCATTACAAGTAATTACAGAAGATTTTGGGAGTATCCCAAGTCAATCAGACATCTGCCTGGAAATTATAACCCAAGGAGTCACTTTCCATGTAAAGAAATGAGCTGTGTGTGCAGTCTTGCAATGATAACCTTCTCCAGGGGAGGTTTGGATTAGATATTAGGAAAAATGTCTTCCATTTTTGTAAGGAAGGGCTGTCAAGTCCTGGAATAGAATACCAGGGTGATAGCAGGGGTGGCATCACCATCCCTAGAAGTGTTCAAAAATGTGTGAATGTGGCACGTGGGAACACAGTTTAGTGGTGAACACAGTAGAGCTGGTTAACAGTAGCACCCAATGGCCTTAAAGGTGTTTTCCAACCTTACTGATTCTATAAATCTATGATACTAGCACTATGACTAAGAATGCTCCCACCAGGTCAGAGGCTCATTGCTTCTCTACTTGTTTCCTCCTCACCTAGAGAAGCAGGTTACTATTAATAATAGCACTGAAGAATAGTTCAAATACTTTTGTTTATAACTTCGTGATGCATTGTTTTAGCACAGTGGCAATACTCAGTATTTCATTTAACACTGCTACATCTTGAAGATTTGCATTGGCATGTAGCCATCTGACATACTGTGCTTCTGTTGTGTTCATTCAGCATCCTTCCCTGTCTAGCCACCAAAAAACCTCTGAATAAATCATCTTCCCAGCTCTGCTTCCCCTGTGAGCCAGGGAGCACAGCTCCCCTCCAGATCAGGTCAGGTGGCTCCAAATCAGCTTTTTTGAAATAATGAGCCCTCCAATTAAAAAGGTGCCTTGAAGTGATGGATACATTCTATAGCAGAGTCAGGAGAATAAAATAGATTTCCTGCAATGAAAACCCTTACTTTTGGCTACTGTAGAAAAATGAAAACCAGTAAAGGCAAAGTAGAAAGAAGAGAGTCATGACTCTTCTGGATTTGCTTCAAGTGTATATAACAACCTATTACATTCGGTTCAGGCTTGCCCTGGAACATGAATAGGGCATCCTCAGTAACTCCCATTCCAGGCAGGACAAATATTTACACATAATATATCTCAGCACATATAGCTTGTAGATATATATCAGCCATAATGCTAAGTTAAAAGCAGGTTTCTGTTACTTTATGGCTCAAAATACAATATTTTCTGGAGGAAATAAGAGACTCTGTCTTTGCTTTGGCACTCTGCAGTTGCATTCAGTGACAGAAAATACATTTAAATATCCAGAGACAGGCATTATTTCTAGAGACATCAAGTAGCTGGATTCATTGCAGACCAAGCTGAGCCAGGCACAGAACATAAGTCTAGACTCTCATCTATCCTCAACAGACTGAGGAATATCTTCAGGAATAGAAAAGACTTGTAATAACATGTAAGCAGAAAGAATGCGTTTAGAATTAAATGCTATCACACACATCTGTAATGGTCTTTGTACCCTCCTATTATCACATATACTGAAGCATAAAGCAATCAAGCTAATTATTTTTCTTGCTTTGCATTGTCCTATATTTTATAGTTCTTTTTACAAGAATTGCTTAGAGGTTATAATCACTACTTTGTGTATAATCACAGCATCTGAAATGTTCCTCCTGTCTGTTCAATCATCTGAAGCTTTACTTCTGTTCTGCCCAACAGCCTTGACCAAATGATCCTTGATGAGTTCAAACATATTGATCACATCACCCTGCAGTCTTTTCTCAGAGATAAATAACTTCAGTGTTGTAAATGTTTTATTAATATTTATGCACCCTCATATCATATGCCATATGCCAAGCTTCCCTAAGCCAACACAATAAAAAGTAAAAATTCAAGTCTATTTTGAGTAACTTTCTTCCTGTAAGTTCAGGGTGCATTGTAAATGGGAGGTGCACTGCTACAACTCCAGTTCTAGCTCAAACATATGGATCTATCACCCTTTAGTCTACTCCCTGTATAGGATTACACACTTAAAATTCACAGCTCATACTTCCCAAAACTTCAGTAAATCCAGAAAGAATGTAGCTCAAACTATCCCTTTTTTATTAATGGCATAATGACAATCTGTTCTTTTTATCAGCATGAATCTTGCAGTCATGAATTATAACAAACACAAATCTCTAGAGATGCAAATTTTCACACAAGTTAATATAATGTTGAAATGTATACAAAATACCAGTACATACATTTGGAAACTCCATCATGTATAATAAGTCTCAGTAAGATATTATGATTAGGACATGACATCCTATTGGTACCACAACATACTTTTACATAATTATTTAAGTACAAGCATTGCTGTATTTCCACAGGCCACTGGAATTTAGATTAGTGTCTCATTTAAAATACAAGGTCTTTCACTTCAAAGATTTAGTAGATTTTATGTGCTCTAGACTACAGCAGTGGGTACCACACGGCATTCATTCTCCTGTTAATATTCTGCAATAATTGGTGTGAGCCCAAATAATTGCCAATTTGTTATCTTACAAGTGGATAAAGTTTATCAATACAATACTGCAAAATACTCCATACAGAAAAAATGATGGCACTAATTGGACTATCTGATCCTCAAATAACATGGGGGTTGAGGGGAAGAAATTTGACAGAAAATCCAGAAAGTAGAAAAGCAACTGTTTTGGAAGTCTGGGGAGAATTTCAGATGTAAAAACTTGGTAATTTTATTCCAGTACTCTGTTTCTAATGACCTGTCCATATTTTCATGCTGTGAGGGCATGAAAAACTTAAAACTCCATGAAGAACAAGATAAAGTTCCTGAAGGTACCCACTGAAGTTGGGCAAGTCTGTTTTTGGTGTCTGCCCAGACCTGAGGACACATGAACAGTTCCTGTACCTCACAGCTACTGGTGCCTCTTGTCTCTGACTAACACACAACCCTTTCTTTGCAGAGTCTGTCTGAACGATGTCCTGCTCCAAACCTACCATCAAAGGGCTCTTGGGATGGTCCTCACCCCATTTGTTCCTAGTCCAGGCAACAGCACTGCTCTTTGAGAATTTATTTATTCACAACCACATGTGTATCAGATGCAGAAATTTTTAAAAAAAATTTAGTTAAGTTTCATTCCCTGTGTCACAACAGGGACAAACTATTCAAGAAGGAAACTTCAAGCGGCAATACCCAATACAAGTATTTTGCTTTAATTAAATTAAAATGAAATGTCACTAATATTGGTGATGAAGCATCTGATGTCCTTCCCATCTCCTAATTACAGAAAGATAAAATAAGCGTCATGTTAGTCAAATTTCCTCTTTTACCTCAGACCTAAACCTCAAATTTTGAGAAACAAAACCACCTCTTTTCTGTTATTTTAACTTTCATTTCACCTTTCTATGGAGGAGGTGATTTACAGCCACAAATCACTAAAATTGCATCTGCCACTGTTAAATTTTTCTGCTTCTTCGAAGCTGATTTCAGCATTTTTTGATGTCACAGGGTATAACATTTTATTGACCAACAAAACATCCTGAAATACATTTCCATCTTCCTCTTATTGATTTAAGTCAAGCCTGGCAATCATTTCAAATCAGACATTTTACAGTCAGCCAGAACAATCTGGAACAGACAACAACAGAATTGTTTTATGCACAAGTGGGTGCATGAAGGGCTCAAAAAACCACAAAACAACGGGTGGGGGTTTTTATTCCAAACTCAATAAACAGGGTTTCATCCCCAAAGAATCAGTTCTCCAGTCTGTCAAAGCACACAGACAAGGTAAAAGACTGGAAAAAAATGCCTTAGAGTAGAAGATCTGAGGAGATCGATCCATTTGAATTATCAAATGAAAGGTTACATGGTGGCTTGATCACAGCCTCCTGACATCTACAAAAATTTGACAATCCTGGAATCCAGCATGCTAAAGCAGACCAGACTCAGAGTAGCTCAACAAACCAGATGCAGAATGAAGGCAAGTTTTTAAGTAACAGGGCAACAACCAGCTGGAATTAGAGGTCATGGCTGATGTGGATCTTCTGCAACTGGATGGTTTAAAAAAAAGAAATGCACTTTCTCAGTAGTTTTCAAATTGTTCTATTTGTGGAGATCTGAAAAACTTCAGAAGCTGCGAACTTCCCAAAACCTTCCTATAAATACTTCAAGGCTACAAATGAAAGTCTATCTCCTCTTTTCTTGAGCTACCTTTCTTTGGTAACTAAATGTAATATTAGGATCTAAAAACAGCACCCAGACCACTGGTCTTATTCACTAGCACTTAGTTCAGAGAAGCTCAGTTGGCATAAGAGCCCCCACTATCAAATCACTAGATCACCCTCATCATCTCCAGTTTTGTGAGAGCTGCTATAATAGGGGAAGGACACAAAACCATGCCACCAGAGATAACAAACACTTCAAAAATCCTTTGGAGAAACCAGCAGCTGGAGAGGTACAAAGAAGATGATGCAGCAGGAATAACCAGCAGAGGATAACGGCTCCGAATAGAATGGCCCCAAACTTGCCAAGTGGCAGTAACATCCATTAAGATGCATACTTTCTAACTTATGCAAATGGTGTTCCCTGCTTGATTTGTACCTTCTATGATCTACCTCTCTCACTCCAGCTTTTACTCAATGGCAGAGAATACACTAGGGAAAAATCCTGCATTGAAATTTCTGTCATTTTACTAAGCGAAGCCACAAGGAAAAATGTCTGGCATGCTAATCATTTCCAAAGCCTCCTAATTGTTTATCAATGGAAGCTGATGATGACATGATGGCTCTCTGAAGACCTATATTCAGCAAAACTACTTTCCTATTGTTTCATTAACTATAAGCCTCATGAACAGCCCCGTACTCTAGGAAGTATTTTCCATGCTACAAGCAGAAGTTTGTAATGTACAAAGAGTGAAGTTTATACCATACAAAGCTCTAGGAATTACACAAGCACACAAAGCTACATCCAAAAGGGCAAGACCTGCTGCCTCCTTCAGCATCTCCTGCCCAAAACTGCTCAGTCCACATTAATGGGACAGGGCTTGGAACAACTCCACAGGCAACACAATGCTGTAAAGACCTGGTAGGGAATACGTGAAGATATTCTGTAACAATTGTGTTCATGTGGAAATCATTTCTATCTTTAAAAGTTT
Source organism: Camarhynchus parvulus (assembly GCF_901933205.1). Lineage (NCBI taxonomy): Eukaryota > Metazoa > Chordata > Aves > Passeriformes > Thraupidae > Camarhynchus > Camarhynchus parvulus. The sequence continues at coordinate 5,454,041 of NC_044576.1, forward strand.
CACCAAAACTGTGTAATTTCTCTAACAGACATAAGAGTCTTTGGTTCTGATACACAAAATCAAAGCAAGGATCTAAAAGTTTGGTACAGGGAGGATTGGCACAAAGTAGTAACAACAAATACCATATTACATTCTTCTTTTAATTGCTGAATAAAATTGCTTTAATTGCTTCTGACACCAATTTTGAAGTCAAGATATGCCACTAAATTACTCAAAAGATTAAAAATTAATCTGAGCTGCAACTCCTATTAAAACTAGTATGTGTAATACTTCTCTAACATTAACCAGCAGAATAAGGCACAGTAAGTACAAGGTACATGACCAAGGTAGTGGGTACAAAAGGTATACATGGAGCAGACAGTTTTTACTTTAGTTTTAAATGCGAGGGGTTTGTTCATATAGAGGAGCAGCTCTTTTGAAAGATTCCTGCTGTTCATGCTTTGCAGTCATCAAGCCATAAGAATTCTCGGTGTGACATTAAACAATGAGGGATCTCTTGTTCAATGCATGTCTAACCTCAGCAGTGAACTCTGTCAAATATACACCCCCAAAATAGCATGGAATATTTCCTGTGATACCTCTATGGGGCTAGTTAAAAGCCTAGGCCTGATTCAAGAATGGGTCTTTTTTTAACTTGCAGCCTGCACCTGATTTTTGTGGAACAAGCATTTAACCAGGAATGACAGAGTTTTCTATCTCAAATTGTGTCTAATTAAAACCGATTAAAAAGACTTAAAGAATATCTTAAGAACTACTAAATGTCAACACCAAGTCAAATTGTACTAGTTTTTTAAAAACAATTATTCTGACATGCAAATAGAATTTTGTGAACATACAGACTCAGGAAAATTATCTTCCACACACAACCAAATACTGAATGATATTCCACAACTGCCTTTTTGATTTGAGAAAAATTAAACTATTTAGAAGCAAATAGATTGCTATTTAAATCTCAATTTCATTTTCCAGTGGACTATATAATCAAAGAAATTGCCCCCATTAACAATAAAGGAAGCATTTAGAGCAGAGAAGTATTCATAGGGCAATTAGTAATTGCAATGATAGACTCAGTCTCGTAGAAGCAGAGGGAATTTTGTCAAAGGTTAGACACAAGATATTTGATACAGCTGCTTCCTCTGCTGGTGTAGATCCAGGGAAGACTCAAACCCAGCTCCCTGGCTACTTCTGCATAGCAATGGCTCAAAAGGAAAGCTGAGGGAGGGGAGAGGAGTCAAATTGGGCAAGAGTGGAATTTTTCAGTATCTCGACCACAACTTGAAGCAGGGAGAGGAATGTGAAAACAGGCCTCAAAAAGGGGGCTGCTACAGAAAGAATGTTAAATGAAAAGGTAGTTTTGTCAACACAGAGCATCAAAGAAATAATGAATGTCTGAGGTCACTCCAGGTTTCTTGAAAAGTAATGAACCTCCATCTGTCAAGTCCCCCACAAACACCCTAAGCCTAGAAACCATTTGTCTATTACACAAAAATTGTCTCTTCTCCAAGGGAAAGCAGGCAGCACTTGTGGGGACATTTGAGAACCATCCTCACTAATGTTTACCTGCTTCCTCAGTCAGTTGGCATCAATAACACCTGGACAGCAAGGAACACTCACAAAGGTGGCAAATGGCCTTTACCCAGAGATCTCCCCAGAAAGGAAAAAAAATTCTATCTAGTTTCAAGAGTGAGCACATACTGACATCAAATGGCGGAATAAAACTTCCTTACCTATTCTCTGTAGGGCATCCCTTGGTTTGGAACACTACTTTCCAACCTGAGATATTTCCCTGAAGGTAATGGCCATCTACCCAGCATTTTATCCATTCTCCTCTGCTGAAGGCTTCAGCTTGCTCTAATCAGGGGAAAATAAAACTAATTAAGGGGTGCATTTCTGTATTTGCCAGGAGAAACATGCTCATTTGTCTGACAGCTGTCATAATTCATAACAACCACAGTAATGGATAATGTGCATTTTATTCACTTAGATAATGATTAACACTGATCATTAACAACTCAATGCATTAGTTAGACATGAGAGTGGCTAATCAATCTGACTCAAACTAAGGATAGCAAATTTAGCAGCAGATCCAAGTGAAAGCTTCCAGGAAATCATAGCTTTTCCAACACATTTGAATTTCCACCATGGGTGCTGAATAGGGGAACCATTCAAGAGGCTCTTAATTATGTGACAAAGGTATAAGGCAAATCTACAAAACAACTGCTAAAAATGCAGAAGAGCTGTACTCTTTCACATGTAAACCAGAGCCAATAGTTCTGACTATCTGACATTCTTAAATTTTGAAAGGAAATCAGATCCCAGATTTATATCCAAAAATACAAACTGTGTATCTCTTCTGCAGGTTCTGTGCACTTCCATGAATCCATGCATACACACACACACACACAATACTCAGCATAGAGACGAACATATTTCTCACAAAAACAGCCTTGTATCCCAGCATCATTAACACCTTGGACATTCACTGCCAAGCTTTCCATCCTGTATCAGAAAGGGGTTGCCTCCTCCTGGTTTTCCACTACTGAGGCTGAATCTAGATTACTGTCTCCTGATTTGGGCTCCCAAGCATAGGAAAGACCCTCATGCACTGGAATGGGTCCATTGGAGGGTTACTAAGATGATCAAGGGCTGCCATGGCACCTGAGAGAAGAGGCTGAAAGATGGGTTTGTTTAACCATCCAAAGAGGAAGCCCAAGGGTGAATGTTAATGCTGCCAACCACCACATCAAAAGTAGTTCACAAAAAGGGTTATCAAACACTGGAACCATAACAAGTTGTGAAATACCCCAACCTTGGGCAGGACTTAGCCAATCTGATCTAACTTGGAAGTTGAAGCAATCCATGAAGCCAGCCATGTGGAAACAACCTCCCTATGAAAGTCATTCTGTGATTCTGTTATCTGGAACACAACTTAGTTGTGATAATTTAACACTTTCTACTACATTGTTCCATGCAGGCATTTTCCTTTGGAAAAGAAAAATAGTCTAATAATAAATTACCAAGCAACCTCAAAATATGCTAGTTTAGGTATAAAAATTATTAATTTAGACCCCCAAACTCTCCAAAATGAGGAAGAGATGGCCAACTAAACCAGAAGGAAATCTATCATGCATAAAGTCCTCTCAATGCATGTTGCACTCTCCAGCACTTACTCTGGTTTTTTGGTACCTTTTAATTCCATTTTTTTCTCTAAACTTACACTAAAGCTGTACATAAATATACATTGACATGCCTCCAAGCTACACCAAAAATAAACTTACACAGAATCCACAGTGAAACAAATTAATCCCTGGCACTATGTCCTGTGTGTAATGACAAAAGGGATGAATTCAACCCAAGCACATGTAATCCCATGCCAGATGCAGCTCCTTTTTGGAGTCCTCTATTCCCTGATTTTCTTACCATCTTCCAGCAGTGGGACTCCTGGTCAGGTTCCAACTCTTCAATTATTGCATTTTCTCCAGAGCTCCAGCTCTCTCTAATTTCATGGGTTTTCAAGGTGACACCCTGTGTTCTGTAGGAGTAGTCTGGCCTTAATCTCAGTTTTCACACCAAATTCAGCCAGCAAATCCTTGCCCACTACTGCGTCAGCTCAGCTGTTCCATGTTTCTTATTGCTTAAAAAAAAAAAAATTACATCATAGACCATTTCAGAGGAAGGGGCTGCAAAATCCAGGATTAACAGGGGGAGCCATCAGTGCATCATGAACCAATAGCTGTGATTACCAGAAAGATTCCTGCTCCAGGGACCAAATGTTCTCACTCTGCAGCCACTACTCTGGCCTTTGATCCTTGAGCTGACTCTTTAATCTTGACCACTTCTCAAGATGAAATTGGTAATGCAAACAGTGGCTTAGTTATACGCAGAAATTATTTTCAGCATAATAAAAATGTTCTCTCATGTTCCCAATGTAACAGATGTCCTGTTTAATTGCTCTTGAAATGCAAAAATATTTGGAGTTTTGTATAATAATCAAAACAGAAAGTTGTATAATAAACAAAGTAAATGCCGTCTTCAGAGAACTCCAGAATATTTTGGGTTGGAAGGGACCTTAAAACTCATTCAAGTCCTATCCCCTGCTGTGGGCAGGGACACCTTCCACTATCCCAGCTTGTTCCAAGCCTCACTTAACCTGGCCTTGGACACTTCCAGGGATGGGGCAGCCACAGCTTCTCTGGGCACCCTGTGCCAGAGCCTTACCACCCTCACCTATTGGGACAACTCTGCCCTCTGGCAGTGGGAAGCCATCCCCCCGTGTCTTGACACTCCACGCCCTTGTCCAAAGTCCCTCTTCAGCTGTCCTGGAGCCTCTTTAGGCACTGGAAATGGCCCTCCCTGGAACCTTCTCTTCTCCAGGTAACACCCCCAGCTCTCCCAGCCTGGCTCCAGAGCAGACGGGGCTCCAGCCCTTGGAGCATCTCTGTGACCTCCTCTTAAATTGCTCCCAGAGTTCTGTTGCAGCACACCTCTCATTAGGGGTAGAAAGACACAGACTCGTGTGAAAAGGGTCAGGGTCACAGACAACATTAAAAGGGTCTCAGTTTATTCTCCTCTACAAATCAGCCATCCTGACTCTGACTACAGCAAGCTCCTACTGCTGGCTGCCCTAACAGACTGACCACAGGTATTTTCTGCTCAACTACGACTGCATGTATTAGTTTGCACACTCTGACTGCAGGCTTTTCCTGCTAGACTATGACTGCAGGCCCCTCACTAACCTCACCACAGGTCTTTTACAGCAGCAACTCTCTTCCTTATTTCACCCATCCTCTAGCTCCTCTGGGTTGCTCCTCCAGGTCCTCTTCTTCAAGGTCCTCCCCTAAACAGTCAAGCCACCCCTTTTATCACACTTATCTTTATTAGTCACAGCTGCAGCCCATTACAGGCATGGCTGTTCATCTTCTTTGGTAATTAGTACAAATGTGACTTGTCAGGGTCACCTGTAATCCCTTCTTCTACACCTACAGAGTTGACCTCCTTCTGGTGCTGTACATCCCAGAGCTAGATGCAGAACTCCAGATGGGGTCTCACAAGGGCAGAAGAGAGGGGGAGAATCACCTCCCTCAAGCTGCTGGTCACACCATTTTTGACACAGCCCAAGACACATTTGGTTTCTCTTAGGCCCAGTGCCTATGACAATAAAAACTGGTAGTTAAGAGAGAATTAAGAAGTGGCCAAGGTGCGGGGGAAGGTGCAGCTGCACTCTCATAGCTGAGGGGCTTTCTTTAGGAAGGGCAGAGATACTGTGAGATTTTGGCTGGGGGGTGAGGGGCTGGGCTCAGCTCCTCTCTCTCACTTTCTTTCGGGATCACAGGGCAGACAGGCTGCAGTCACTGTGGGAAGGATTCACCACCACTGCAGGGTTCCATCTCCTGCTGCCCTCTCCTACCATGAGTGAGGCCCTGCTCATCAGTGCGGCCATTGCACTGGGACCTCATTAACACCCAACCTCACTAGAAAGGACCCTCGCCATCTACTCAGGAGCCTCAGGGGGAAACCCAGGACCTCAAGCCTGTCTGAGGGAGCCTCTCCTGGCTGTGTTCAGAAGCCAGCAGGCCGCTGCCCAACCCTTCCATTTTTCTGCCATTGCTCTGGGTTTTTCACTACCCTGTAACCCCACACCCCCACCTGCTGGAACACTCCCTGGCTCCTGCTACAGCTGCCAAGTTTCTGCTACACTTGGTTTGTTAGCCCAGGTGTGCTCACCTCTGCCATTCCAGCTGCTCCAAAGTCCCTGCTACAGCTCATTGCTCCATCCGGAGGGGCACTGGGATTGACAGACCCCAGTGAGTTCCCAAAGGAAGCCCCTTCTCCATCCCTCCTGCGTGAGGGGAGCGCGGCTGAGCTCGCGCCACAGCGCCCCCTGCAGGCACGAGGGCCGTGCCCGGCCAGGAGCCAGCAGCGCCCCTGCTGGCCGTGCCCGGAACTGCAGCGCAGGGAAAGCGCCATGGCCCAGCGAGGCCGGGGCTGGGTTTGTGCTCCGGCTGCTGCTCCCGGGCTTTGTTTGCCTCGTTATAACACACACACACACACCAGTAAAGAACTGGCATTCCTTCTCCCACAGCTTTGTCTGACAGCCCCTTCAATTCAACGTTATATTAATTCAAAGCTAAGGGGCTCAAACCTTCCATTCCAAGGGAGGTTCCCACCTTCCTCGGCAGGTATCGGTCTTTCCAACAAAGACAGATACCTATATCATCCAGAATTCCCCACCATAACCTGTATTTACTCTGACTAAAGCACAAGCAGAAAGCATTTCACTAAAAACTATTAAAGAAATGCAGGCACAGTGAATTATAAAAAGATAGCTGCTATTTTAAAAATTATCTTCCATTTCTCCTGGGCATCACTCCCCTTCATTTTGTCTAATAATTTCCTAAAAAAAAAACCTCAAGTTCACTTTCTTGAATGCTCTTGGCTTTTCACCTTCCTGTAAATCCTCAATCCAGCCACCACCTTATGGCTACTGCCTAGAGCCATATTTTTCCACCAAGTACTGTCTGTCTTCTGCTTGTGACCAGTGGGTCAAGCAGAGTGTTAGCCGTGCTGGCCTCTGTTACAGTGCATTAGATTCTCACAGGCACTTGTGAAGGCAGTTCAGCAGTAGACACTGTGAGAAAGCTGCTTCATACCCTACCTTGAAAGGGAACATGCAGCCTTTGCCCCACCTCCTCCATCTGCAGCCCTCCATGGCTGGATCCAAAAAAAACCCACCAGTTCAAGAAAAGAAGCGATTTCAACATATAAAAAGTCTAAAAGTCTCCAGCTTCTCTTTACTTCTGAAGCACCAAGTAGGGGCTATGAACTTGAACCCTCTGGCCCTTACCATGTTTGACTATTGCTGTGGGAAAGGAAAACAGACCAGCACTACAACAAGCTCCAGATTCTATTTGCTCCAACAGGGATGCAAGCCTGGCCCTAGAGCTTACATTGCATTTATTAGACAAAATTTCCCTCTTTCAGAAATTTCAGTTCCCTTTACTAGGGCAAGAAAAAGTAAATCAGTTTTGCATGTTCTGTAATAAATAAAAACATCTGTAGAATTCAGAGTCAGACTGAGGAAGATTTAAAAATTTAGTGTTTATTCCACTTCTTTTCCTTCTCCTCCTCCAAATGGACTCCTTCTCAAAACTAACTACATGTACCAGGAATTAAGGCAATTTGAGCTGCTGAATCATACTTCTGATGGATAATATACATTAAAAAGCAGTTAAACAATTGCACACCAAAACCCAGCTTGCTTCCTTATTATACACAGAAAGATGCTGGTAATGTATTTTACCAAATTGCTTTTGTGTATATCAGAACAGTCTCCAAAATTGGCAAAAAAATCTGCAGCTCATCCACAATTTGCATGCTATATAGGAACTTAAACATATATTCACCACTACTCATCTTTCAGAAATGCAGGTTTAAGCAGAAATGATGACAATATTTGTAACTGCAGCAAAGGTTTAATTATGAAGGATTTTAAGAATCATTGGAATAGGATTTCATAAAGAAAAACATTTTTTAAATGTTAATGGAAAATTGACTCTTCTTTGCTATAACAAAAAAAATATTGTTAAAGACCATGAAGTACCAGAGACCTTGCTTGCACTGATTTTGTATAAAATCTTAACCCTGGTCTACAGTAATTGAACCCAAAATCCCTTTAAGCTAACATTAGAAATTGTGTTTTTATGGGCTCTGACAAAATATGAGGGTTTTTTTTCCCTTCAGTGGTCCTCTGCAGGGAAGTGAAACCAAGATTATCATAATTTTAAACCAATTAAAGATCAGTCACTTCATGTGATCAGTAACTGTACTCTATCGAGATGGCATTTCCAGCCTCACACAGAGTCATGAATATGAATAAACCTATAACCAAATTATTCTTCAGTGTAGTTATAGGTTTTATTCTACTGGCACACAAATGAAGGGATGAGATATACAAATCAAGATTGTCAAACAGCATTTAATGCCTCTGAGCATCCCCAAGTTGGGTAGGGTACCAGAAAGCTACCAAAAATACCTTTACAATTAGAAGAAGGATCATAAGATGTTTTGCCTTCTCCCTCTACAAAATGTCAAGTCTGGATCAGTTTAAAAAATTATAATTATCCTCCCCCTACCCAAAGTAACAGAATTTTCAAAACAAAATTAGAAAAAAATATCTTTTAAAAATCAAGCTAATTGGTTCCAAGCTAATTAAATATCTTAAGCTTCTTTGCATGTTGTAGGAAAAGCATCCAGGCTAATTATACTGCTCCTCACAGACACCATGGTGACAAACGTTAGGAGGGTGAGCACTTTCTAAACATAGATGGGCACTGAGATTTGGCAGTCAGGTCTGAACGTGAAGCCTGGTCTATGCCAGTGACTACAACCTCAAAAATAAAGAGACATTGGCAGAGTTAGTGAATGTAAAGAAGTATTGAGGCCATACTTCAACAATAGAAGTAAAATAAGATTTCCCTTATTGAAAGCCCATTTATCAGTGGTCTCTGGGAAAACAAGAATCTGTCTAAACATTACGCTGGCTAATGTTAACTACAAAACAGACCTTGTATGCATGCTGCAAATAAAAATAAATCAAAGTAACAAGCACACCACAGAAATTATCATCACAACTTATTGAAATACTGGAGACACTCTTCCTGCAAAATCTGATAAAGACAAAGCCTCAACTCCTAAGACTAGATAAAAACATAATCTGTACCACTGTATTTAAACATTTGAAACAAGAGTGTAAATCTCTGCAGGACCACTACAGAAGGAGCAAAAGCAAACCAAGGTTCAGTTGAAGAAGTAATGTTTTATAGCACCTGCATTCCAATACAGGATAAAGTGAAGTGGATTTGAAACTTATTTCTATTGAATCCAGTACACATTTCAGATAAAAAGTGTTTCAATTACTAACAGAATGAGAACAACATTTGGGGGGTTATTACCATGACTGCTCCTCTGCATATCAGCTGCCCCAATTTCCACATGGCTAACGAGGCTCCCAAGTGCAATAACCATGCACCAGTAATGTCCAAGGCCCTGGAAGACTAGAAATTAGATTAAAATAGAACATCACAGAGGTCCCTTCAGCCTTAAAAGTCAAATAGCGTGTGCATACAGCTACTTTTCTTCTCCACTAGTCTTTTGCCATGTGCACAAAACATTTCATATGGATTGCAAGCAAGCAAAGCAACCAAGAACTTGAAACAAAACAGGGTTAATTTCTACTGCTTAAATGATAATTGCTACATTAGTACATTTACCTCAGCACCATGGAAAATGTGCATTGGATGAATCAACGACACTGCAGAATAAGGCAATGATGATGAAAATAAATAGTACTTAATACCTCTCTTGTATTCTGTTCTCCTCAAGAAGCTGTGGGCATCTCCTACACCTCCTGGCTGAACTGTGCTAGAGATGTATCAGTTTCTCTGGACAGGAAATTTCTCACATAGTTCGATATAAGAACTTCTCTGGGAGTAGGTCAAGTAGAAGTTACACAGGATTTAATTTGCTGATACAACCTGGGTGAGATGCTACCACCTGGGTTTTGCTGGAACCAGCAATAAAAATCTTACTTCTTGCAGCCTGAAATGCAGTTCAGACTTTCTACTGGAAATTTACAGACCAAACTCTCAACATAGCCTTGTGTTTAGTAATTTACTTTTTAGGATATATTAGGGGAAAAAATATAACTTTCCTTTTATTACTTTCTTCAGTATTTCACATTCCCTCCTGGAAATACTTTTGCTTTCTATTCTCATTATACTCTACCATGTTGCTGATTTTCTTCCCTTTCATTTCTTCCTTTGGGTTAAAGCAATTAATAATAAAAGTCACATGAAAGCCAGAAGTACAGAGGAAACCCTGCAGCCTAAAGACTGTGCTTGGAAAATCTGTCCTTCAACTGGACAGGTCTGGTGGCCTAGAGAGAAGACAGGAGATGAAAATGAGCAAATCTCTCTGGCTCTTCAAAGCCAAAGGAGTCCTGCTGCTTTCCAGGCACTGGGAATCAGCAGGGCCATCCCCACAGGACAGACCCACTGCAGTGATCACTTTGAGGACCTTTCATGGTCTTTTGGAAGCACATTTCCACAGAATTTCATAAGGTCATCTTTTCCTAGGTCTGTCTTAAAACACTAAACCTGCACCAGTCCCAACGCCCTGGGCAGTCATTACTTCCCTGCTGCTGACAGCAGCTTCCAGAGCTTGCCTGAGTACCCCCCATCAGAGGGACAAGCAGCTCCAAAGGCCTTCAAAAGCTCAAAGAGAGACTCTGTGCCCATGCTGTGGGTACAGCGCACTCACTTCTCGGTCACTGGGATCCAGGCGCACAACACATGCATCCCCTTCAAGCACAGAGATGGTTCTTGGGATTATTTTTCTCCTGGTCATTCATAACTTAGGAGTAGCTACTCACTGCTCTCTGTACAAGTCAGACTGTTTCTGGCTTTGCATTATTTCTGATAGTGTGGCTAATAATTTACATGACATTTTGTCACACAAATATTAAATAACCAATTAGCAGGATTAATAAAACAGACCTTCCACTTCCCATTTCTGCTCATTAATAGGTACATCAGCCCTGCATTAGGAAACAAGTTATGCATAAAGCACATCTGCTCTAAGTCCTGCTTTAAATTATAGCTGCAGGGTTAATTGAACACCCCAATCTAATCTCTCAGCACTGGCAGTGCAGCATGCTGTACTGCATCAGCGTTTTCACTTGAGCTTATTATTTTAAACAACTACAATAAAACAGTGGCACCAAAGAGAAAAACAGCATTGGGGGAAAATATTTAAAAACAATGGCCCTGCTGAGATAACCAGAAAGGGCTCTATTTTAAGAGGCTCAAGAATAGCATTTTTCACATTTCAGCACATTTCTACCAAGCTACTCCTTTATATTTCCTGAATTCCTAGTCTGTCCTATATCAATGCCATCCTATACAGGATATCAAGAACAGAGGAACAAAATCACTAAGGTCATGATGACATGGAAAAGTTATCTGAATTAGACAGACATTTCAGTCTGTGTGGAAAATCACTCCATGGAAAGCCAGTGTTCACAAAGAGAAGTCCTGCAACTTTATTCTAATAAAGGGAGAGAGTCCACTGGGGCACACACCCACAGGGCTTTCTCTCTCAAGGTTTCGGAGGACACAGCCCCTTTTACCCCAAGCTCCTGGCTGCACCTTGCCATCATCCTTTCCCCATGAGCTGAGGTACTAGGAAGGTACAGCCTTCCTGAACGCCCTAGCACATGTTCCCCCTTAAATACATCCTTTGCCCCCAAAGCCCAGAAACTCAGGCTTGTGTGGACCCATTTGCTGTATCAGGATTTAAACTGTCTGGGTTCTGTAATAAACCTGTGGCTTGAAGCTGGTAGAGACATTGTTTGTAAAGATATTAGCACACATCTTTCCTATCAAATTTGATGACAGCTTTTGAGGACATGCGTTTTATATCACATCAACATAAAACTATCTGTTAGTACTTCCTACTCATTCCTAAAATCCTAGTGGTTCACAGAACTGATGGTTTTTTTTTCACTGAGTACATAAACTCCTATTACCAATATTCTCACAAACCCTTTGGTATTACCAGTTTTATATTCATTGGTATTCCCATTGATACCTGACTGCTTGACTACGTAGTCATTAGCACTACTAAGTCCAGACAAAGTCACCTTATTTTACAAGGGTGACATAATTTTAATAGAAGGGCCTTTACTGAAATTCAGCCAAACCCAATCCAAACCAGCTAAATCACCCTTTAAGGCCTATGCATTTTGACATATAAATAAGCTGTCTGTCACACCTTTAATCCATATGTTGCTCTCTCTGTAGCTATTTGTTGCATGGATTGTAAGCGCTGGCAATAGCTCCACACTTCCCCCAGGCACAGGAGAACAGCCACCTCTTGCACTTAATAAAACCTAACAACAAGGGAGCTATCAGCTGTGTCAGTGTTCTGGGTCTCTTCCAGCAAGGTTCAAAACCAGAGCACTCCTTCCTCACTATAATGCTGAAGGAAAATGCCACTAAAGCAACAACACCCACCGCAAACACAGACCTTTAGCACCAACTGCCAGCACAAAATATTCACACCTACTGCAAACAAAACACATACCGACAAAGAGCACAGAAGGATATAAATAGCTGCTACACAGTCTTAGGGAGTCTCTGTGCAAGCATATTCTCACTTTAAGTTTTTTGTTTCAAAACCAGTTGATTTCTTAGCAAATCACTGAATCTTTTCAATGCAAACTGTGTCTGAATTGTAAGTCAAAGGAGCAAAGAAACTTATTCATGGGGAGTGGTTTTGAGAAAACCTAGTATTAGACAGCAAGGGTAACTCTTCAAAGGAAGCGATGAGGACAAAGTACTAAAAGCCTTCTATTCTCAGTCCCCTCACTAAAAAAGCCAGATAGGGACAACATCTGACTCACTTTCCAGTGTCTCAGGAACAACACATGTTAATAACATAGTGAGTGAAAAAGGCAGGAGCCTCTTCTCCAGGCAGGAGCAGGCAGTCAGATCCCAATGGGAGAATGATGGTGTTTAAGGCAAGCAGAGCAGCCTGGAACCAGCAGCCTCAGCTGCTTGCTCACAGGCCCAGCAGTGGCTGCTGCTGCTGTCAGCACTGGCAGCAAGCTGGTCTGCACTCTTACAGGGTTGGAAATGTGTCATTAACAAGTGGGACTGGAATAGCAAAATTTATCAGATTTCTTTCTCTTGCCTACAGACAATAGTCAGGGGCAATAATAAAAACTCAGTGACCATCGCTCACTTTTAATCTGGTCTCTATTCCAGACTCATTTCCTTTAATGAGCACAACCTCATGTCCAAATGAACTCACCCAGCAAACAAATTCAGGTTGTAGAAGCCACCTGGCTCTAAATCTATATTGAAGGGTTGAGATTTTCTAAGTACTCACTGATACAACTAACTCTGTGGATAGGCCACTGCTGACACAAGAGGCTAAACTTTAATATGGATTAGAGAGATGGAACTAGCCTGGCACGCTAAGAAGGTATTCTGCATGCTACCTAGTAATTAATCTATTTAAAATGCAAAAGGAGAATAATTTAAAATGTCAGTTTAAAATTCAAAGAGATGAAACCAACAACGAGGTCAAATTTGAAAAGGAGAAATAAGAAGAAACAGAAAGCCAGCTATTATGGTTCCAGAATGATTTTATAAACATCCTCCATTGAATGAGGCCTTATAAAAATGAACAGAGAAGGATCTCCAACAGAGCCAAACCAGCAGGTAGGATGCAAATACAAGTAAACAAAAAGCAACTGAAGAGTGTCTTGTGGGTATTAAACTTCCAATATTCAAAATTTAATGTAAATTCTTCATAAAACATGCAAAAAGCAAAAATTAAATATTAGAGTAATAAACTCAAGGCAACTGCCTCACATTGGAGATCTACCTCCCTATGCCCAAAGAAATACAAGCAAACAGTAGCAACAATAACAGAAAATCCAATTAATTTACTAATTATCTTTTTTAAAGCCTCCTACCTTTGTTGTCATCATAAAATTCCAAACTGAAAGTAGGACCATAACATGAGTACCTCTGGTGTCTTCCCTCCCTATGCAAAGAGAAGAAAGAAATCCCCACACCACCAGCAAGACCTGGTTTTTAGCATCACAATAGTGTTTATGGAGGGCAGCAGGGAGCTTAGCTCAAAGCTCAGGTCAGGCGCAACCTGAGCAACCCTCATCTGCAGTTCATGAGTTAGACAGCTTTAAGCATTGATTTCAAGACCAAATCCACAAACTACAAATTGAATTACAGCTGTTGGAGGACGATCTGTAAATAAGACATTGCAGGAGTTTGTACACACAGACATTTGCTACTTTAATTGCTGGTTTGAATACTTATACTGCAATAACTGGGCAGATGCTGTTCTTAAGCCCCTTATAACAGAAAAAATGCAACAAAATAGGACAAGGACACGAACAGAAACACCAGTTTGCAGCATGTTTTTCATCATTGATCTTACAGGATGTTGACAGACCAAGTTCTTGTGTGGGACAGCATTTTTTGGTACAATTGGAGATTGGAATTCTTTATCAATCCTGCATCTGACACACAGTCTTCTTTGGCTATACCGAATTGTAAAGGTTTTCAGAAGTTGAAAAATGACTAGATTTGCCAACAGCATGTTATATTTATCAACTGTGTGTCTTCAGGAAAATGAATTTGCCATGCTGTCAGAAACTGTCTGCTTTGGGAGGTGTGATCAAACTTTAGCCATTGGTGTAGAAATGGAATTCTTTCTTGCAGTTCATTGCTTTCCAGCTCAAAGGTTTATTTATGGACTATAGATTATACAAGACCTTAAAACAAATTGTGGGTGTAGCAGCTGTTTATAAAACAATCAAACCTGATTGCACATTTTGAATAAAAATTCACTTTTGCACGTACACAAAGCTATGAGGAATCTTTATCTCACTCAAGCCCCAAAGGGAGCACATGGCTGGCAAATAGCAAAGGAATTGAGCTTCCCTGTTTGCATTTTTTGGGAGTAGAAGCTTGCAGTGTGTAGAGAAGTCCATAGACATGCCAGAGCAGCAGACTCAACACAAACATTAGCAAGAGGCAACCCATGGAGAAACCAGGGTAAGCACATCTCAGCCTAGGAGAGAAAGGCAGGCTGCAGAGTTCATTGATCTCTACTCATACCTGCTCAATCTGCACCAAAGGTAAGGGCTGAGACTGATTTCAAGGTCAAGGGTGTGACAGGACCTTTCGCCCCCGACACGGAAGTTTATCTCTTTACCCCATAAGGCTAAAACTAGGCCAGAATAAGCTTGCCTCGTGGTGAGTTAACCTGGCTGAAAATATCCTTAGCCAGCAATAAACATCCTGCCTCATATGCATGGGAACAGATAAGCAAAAATCCATGACTGACAGACACAGCACTTTCACAAACTATAAAAGAGCACTAAAATTTTCATAAAATCAGAAACCTCTTACATACTCTCTGAGTATGTGGAGAGTTCTCCTTGAAAATGAAGACGCCCACCTCGAGTTACTTGCCTGGGACTGAGAGGAAGGAGACTTCCATGCACCACTATCATTCATTGGTAAGTGACAGTGGCTCCTAATCTATACTATTTCTTCATTAGCTGTAATATAGGTACCTTTTATTAGGTTTTTTTAACCTACTAGCAGTTCTTTTTATCTACTAATAGTTCTTTTTCATTGATCCTGTGTAGTAAGTAAGCCTGTTAAAGCCTTACATGTGTTTTTCCTTGTGCCTATTTAATAAATAATTCATGTTGTAATAGACCTGATCAGTCATTATTAAGAACTTGTGAGTGAGAGTGGTTTCAGGATGCTGGCCTCCTCAATAAAGCTGCTGCCCACTGCCAGAGACCTGAGCAAAGGCAGGGGCTGTCTAAACTCCCCCATCTCATTCATAAAGGGGAACGTTTATCAAGAACTGTGAAAAGCAACAAATATAAGTAGGTTTGAAACCATTTAAGGCTGACCCAGAATGGCTGTTGCTCCTCTGTCTGGCAGAGGGACCTCCCCATCCCTGCCAGGCATCACATGTTTTGGAGGACCCAGTGTTTCCCTCCTGGTCAGAGGCCAGGCTTGGGAAGAGTGGTATGGAACATGAAGGCTGAACACCTCTACCAAGGCACAGGGAGCTCCTCTGGTGCCACCTCTGGCATTGCATCACACCCAAACGACCCCATAGCCATCTGCCCAGGCCTTTACAAGCTGCTAAAAGGATATCTGAGCACAAAACTCTGGGGTCCTCTGCTCCTGCTGTGTCTCCCAGCATCCAGTCCCCTGGCAGGGCCACAGGCCCCTGGGCCCCTCATTACACAGAGGGTCAGCAGGTCATAGCTCCTGGCCCCAGGCTCCCCCCAGAGCTCCATCTGCAGCTCCACTATGGTTGCCCCTGACCAACCTGCTCTGAAAGGATTCTTCAACAAGTCGTCACCATGGGGTTTTTTCTGCCAGGGATAGAGAGTTTTGATTTTGAAGTCACACCTTCAAGGTCTCCTACAGACGTTGTCTCCCTCCAGGAAAGTCATTCCAGAGACTCTACTAGTGAGCAGCCCCATCGCCCTCCTCTCCTGAGAAAATACAAGAGTGAATCTTCTAGATTATTTTGAATGTCATAAGCAATAAAACATTCTCCGCAAATCTAGGGAGTACAGATCCCAGGCCTGATGGCACCAATCTCAACTAGTCAGTGAGTAAAATACAAAAAGGTTGGAGTTATTAATCTGTCATATACTGCATGACAGCTCTTGAAGATACTCTACAATAACTCTTTGCCCATCACAACAGCTAATCTTTCATAAGGCTAATACTTAATCGCTAACATTTTTGTTAGGCAGAAAAACAAAAAGACTCAGTCCTCTATGTATTACATAATTTCTACCTAGGAATGAAAGCAACGGGATTGTTTTCATTAACCTTTCATTCTTATAAAAGGACAAAAATCAATATCAAATTTATTCAGGCAAGTGAAAAGCAATCTCAAGTGATTTCACAAGGGATTTCACTACCATTGCTTTTTTCCTCCCACAAATTCTCATAAAAAATATTATGATCTGTCCAAATGTAAGACAAATAGAAAAGGCAAGATACTGTCAGCTCCTCAAAGGCACAGGATTAAACTGCCTTTTTACAGCTGGATAACTGTCTTGGTCAAAATATTGTTTTCTTTGGAATCCTAAGCAAGTCTGCACCATCTTACTGACAACCTGTGATGCACTTGTTGCACGACACTAAGCTGACCTCTTTTTTTAAAAGTACCTGTGATACAGATTTTCTCTTTTGGCAAATTAAACTATTTCTTTTTGGTGTACTTTGGCCTTTTGTGCCATGAACAGAGATTTGAATTACAGGGATTTTTATGCACTTTCTGACTTTGCTGGTACTGTTAAATATTCCACAGCATTATGCCTTTTAAAGAACTGACTGAATTCACAATCAAACATCTGACAAAAGCAATGATAAAAACTCACCAAGTAATTTGGCAGCAGCTCAATTTTCCACAGAGGACCAAAAATGCTGAAAAACACCAAACATGAATATAAATGTTTAGTTTCATCTGTGACTTGACCCCTTCCCATGAATTCTCCACATATCCTTTCAGAGTCTGCCACAATGCTGTGAGGGGGACGGAGGGAGGGAGCAGGGGCAGCCTCAGCCTGGTGCATCAGGCCCCACTGGTTCCTACAAAGCTCACCAAACTGGACTTTTTTTTTTTTGTTGTTTTTGTTACAGTAGCCTTAAAAAATATCTTTAAAAATAAAATTATAAATGGCTTCTATCAGTACCACTACTCCATAGGTATATCTTTACTGCAGCTGTTTACTTTTAGTAGTAGTAGTTTTGGTCTCCTTGCCCAGGGTGGTCCTTTTGGAGAGTCTGAGGTCAGTCATAACTAATTTTCAAAACTTCAGCATCTAGGGAAACTTGTGAATTATTTTCACTATGCAAAACATACCTAAGATTACAAAAAGTAGAGCAGAATTTGAATGCCAAACTATCACCCATCAGCAAAGGCGTTCAGAGTAAGATCAGCTCCTGGTGCTGTTTACCCATTTGCAATTGTTTAGAGGTAAACATCATCTCTCTTCCAGGGGCAGAAATTAGGGGGCTGAGTCCATCAGGGTGGGTTCCTAAAAGCCTCCATTGTGCTCTGAGCTCTGCAATCACACTGCACAGGGACATGCATCTCCTCTTCCACTTCCCTGTGGTGGTACAAAAAGGTGTGCTGGCTTTGAGAAGGATGGAAATCACCAGTTTGTTACTTCTTCCATCATGTTTTCCACTAGGCAATGGAGCTTGTGGTGTTGGGAAATGTGCAGCTTTCCTTGGAAATATTAATGGATGGAAAAGCAAGCCCAAAATTGCAGCAACTGCTGAAGGCCTTAATCTGCTATGCATTTGGGCATGTTTCAAAAACTCTGTGCTCAAAAATGAACAAAAAGATGTCGAGATATAAGCAGAAATCCAGACAATGACTACTTAAATTCAAGTGAGAAAGCACATAAAAACTCCCAGAAATATCTCCAGGTCTTTGTGAATCGTGTTACAAGGCTACAGGGCAGCCAGTCTATGCAAAGTGCCATCAGGAAACCTTTGGGAATACTGCATGTAAGATAACCGTGACCTTAGTATGACAGTTATATTTGGAGAACCACTGAAATGCTAGCCATGCTGCTTGAACTGCTAAAAAAACTCCCAGAATCACTATTTGGATTTATTCACTGTAGATTAATTATAACACACAAGAAGATGAAAAAAATTATAAGGGACAAAAATTTGCCAGTTAAAAGGATCTAATTCTAGTAAATATCTTATTTAATTTAAAAAAATTACTGTATAAATACTGCCATGCTTTTAGGATGCTGTGTAATTCACCATCACCTAAAAGCAGGGAAAAAGTAGATAGCAAGGGAATATTCTGGGGAAAAGTGAAGAGGTTCTTATTTTAATTCTGTTTAAAAAACAACACCAGGACAACAAAAATAAGTATTTGGAGGTGCAGAATGCACTTCAAAGCCTTCTCATTTTCTCTCAGCAAAGTGTGAGTTGGCAGGTGTGAAGGACCTGCCTTTGACAGGCTATCAATCTACAAAGATGAATCTACTGCTAATTAAAGTTAGCTAGGTTAATCACAGAAATTCAATATTTATATTCTCATTTCAATTATTTATGCAGAAACTTCACAGAAACTTATAGCTATTCTCAAAGACTATTGTTAGACATATAGTTATAAATTTATGCTTGTAAGGTCATGCAAGTGAAAGCTGAAGCCACACTGTGGTTTTTCCACAAAACACAAAATCCCATTTCCTACATGGAGCCATCAACAGTCCCATCAGCAAGAAACAGATTAGCAGAACTACAAGAAGGGCCAGGGATTATGTCTTAGTTTAGAGACAAGTTTATGAGAAAAACACTTTGGAATGAGTGTTTCCTCTAAAAAAAAAAAAAGTTCCAACAATCCCTTTCTCTCAATAAGAAATTGATACTAGTGGATCAAAGTGAAAAAAACCAAGCCTTTACTGACAAATAGGGTGCCCCCAAAAAAAAAAAAGCTAGATATTGAATTGTCAGACCTTACCACACACACACACACCCCACACTGGCACAAAAAAAAAGCCCAAAATGCCAGAGAAAAAAAAAAACCACACAGGGTGGGAGGAAAAACCATTAAACAGCTCTGGCTCCTATCTCAGGGAAGGGAAAAAACCAAAGGGTTCATGCAGCAGCTCAGGCAAAATAGATAAGAACGTGGTGAATCTCTGGCATGGGTCCCCCCTCTTCACAGCAGATGAAGCTGGTGGATTTGGTGTCTTTTCTCTTGTTGGCTCAGCTTTTCCAAGGTCTGGGGCTGGGATGGAGCAGTCCCTCACCTTCTCGCTGGTCCCTAGCCAATTCATCTCCTGTCAATTTTTCTCTCTGATCTCAGACCAAAACCAAACTGTTCAACTCAAGAAAAAAAAAAAAAGACACTGAAGGATTGCTGTCACAGTTTCCAAGGCCAGGGGAAGGGAAAAACACTTCTTGCCTAAGCTAACAAAAACCAAGCTACCTAAGCAAAAAAAGGAACCCAGTCCACAAGGCATGCCAGACACCTGGAGAGTGAGGCTTTGGAAAAGCCCACCAAGGAGCCCCAAGGCTCCCCCCTCCCCCAGACCCACCTTAAAACTACAGCAGCCATCTCTAGGCACAGAGCAGATGATGAGGGAATAGAAAAACCACCCCAAGACAGATCAGCACCCTAGTACAACTCCCTAGTGGACTTGAAATGGGGCTTTCCTGAAGGGGTTATGCATCAGAAAACATTCAAGCCACTCATTTCCACTCCCAGACTTGTCTCTTGCATATCAGATAGCAATTTTAGAATCCAAGTTTGCCAAAGCATCAGATTCGTGCCAGCTTTTACCAATCATTAGAGACCAATTATGTCTGTCCACTTTGAGTTTGCTTGCAGACATAAGGACTAAGGACTCATATTTAACCCAGCACTGCTCAAGCAGAGGGCTAGAAAGGGCACAGATGATCATCACTGAGCCTCTAGCCATGCAGAACAGACAACATTTGTTGTGCATGAAAGATGTTAATCTGGTTTATCCTCAAAGAACTCCAGAGTTCTTTGGAAGAACTCTCATAGAAAACTTCAAAAGAAGATGAAGTGCTACATTTTGCCATGTCAATGTATGCTACTGCCTAATTATTGTACCTATAGCTACCCAGAACTTCCCTCACTGCAGTTTAAGCCCCATTTCCCCTCATGCCACACACTCTGACTTACGAGACCACATGGATATTTACAATCTCTTGAAACTAGTCACTAGTGTCCCTAGCCCAGACACATACCTTGTGCATTGTCAGACACAGCCAACCCAAATTATGTGCAGATCACTAGTGCTTTCTCACTAGTGGAAATTTTTGTTCTATGCAAGGAGAGTTTTAAATTCCACTGGGAAATTTCACAGCTTTTAGGGTGGCAATGCTCTTTCTGGTCTGCTGGTAATCAAAGTGTCAAGTCATCTAGGTACCAGTGCAGATGACTGCTTTTTTGTGCTGAAATTTTGCCGTGATAGTTACCAAAAAAAAAAAATCTCATCTGTTACTTTAGGTTGGCTTTTGTCTTACTGGTTTTGTCTTCAACAGTTCCGCAAGTGCAAGCAACAGCCCCTAGCTCCACTCATGTCAGGATCAGCTAAGACTAGCTCCTCTTCTGGGCTTATGTCCTGGTGCATTGTCCAAATCTTTATACTTTCACTCTTCCACATATCCTCCAACTGGCTCAGCTGTGCATTCAACTGGCTGGCTTCCATTCTGCTTCATAGTACATTGAATACATTATGGACATCAGATTTGAGGTCTTCCAGATATTGCTGTGGCTAATTTCAGATTACCCAGGCTTTTCAAAAGCTCCTCGCTCATATGCAAAGCCTTCCAGTTAACAGCACTGGAGTTGCTGCCATTCCCACCACTGGAGTCTCAGTGCTTCCAAATCAGTTTAAGAATGTAAAAAAATACAAAACTGACTTGGTATCCCTTTGCTCACAGCAGCTGAGGTGCAAGGGAGAGGCAAGAAGCAACCCACATTTACTGTGCTCTTTCCAGGCTGACTCCCCAGCATTTCCAAGAACCCCCCTTGCCATTCCCTGACTCCAAGGGCAGTGTTTAAAACTGTGATTTTCAACAAGTTTTAACACAACTTTTTGTTTAGATTAAATATGATGCATGCATGCCCCTTTCAAGGCAGAACAGCAGAACGGCTGATTTATGGCCTCTCTCAATAGAACCGGGGTACAAAGTTGTTCTGCTCTCACTGTAGTCAGTTGAAGACGTCAGTGGGCACGTGTTCAAATAGAGAGAGCAATTAAACCACTTTTACACAGAACATAAGCTGGGCTTCTGTCCCTCATGACAAAATGAGTAACAGCTGGCACCCAGAATTAATCAATTGTTCCTCCTCCAGCAGTTATTATTACAATTGTTTTTCTTTTTTTAACTAACCATTTTGGGAAGAAACAGAACTCCTTAAACACCCCTCATTCTATGTCCAGAACAAAGGGAGTTTAACACTGGTACTCTCTGTGGCAGTTACAAAAGAAGGCAAAAAAAAAAAAAAGGAGAGCAGGGGACCATGCAATCCTCCTTTAGCTCCACATCTGTCTCCATTCCTGAACCAGGAATAAGTTGAACCAATGTAGGACATCTAGCTGTATGAAAGCCCTATGAATGCCTCCTCTTGCCAACATTTTGGTCTTGACAAAGCTCTCCAGCATCCAGAAGAAGGAGGTGGGTGAGCACAGAGCTTGGCTACAGCACAGCCCCCTCACCAACCTCCCTTTCACCAACAGAAACTGTCACTCAACAAGCCCGGGCAGAAATTAAACTCCCTTCTGTACAGAAGGTCCATGCATAATGTTCCAGGGGATGTGAATTATAAACACCTCTCCTTGGCAATTCACAATTAAACCTTTGAATAACAGAGTAGTCAGGCACATTAATTATGGCTAGGGCCAGTATTTTATCCCCAAGCAACGCCTTTGCAGCAAAGAGAGGTAGGTGGTAGCTATTCAGAAGGAAAAAGGCTGTGGTTTTGCCTTACAACTACTCCCAGAAGAAAGGTCAACTAAACAATTGCACTAAAGAGACTCAAAGAACAGAGACTGAGCACTTTACAAACTCCCCTGCATCAAAACGTCATCACTCAGAGGTCCAAGATAGAAGCAAAGAGATGCCAGTCACTGTCAGACACTCTTGACTATTGGCTTTTTTATCCCACCAAGGAACTGGGGGCTTTGGGGAACAGGGGAGCTTCCCAAGATTGGGATGCAGTAAGGCACTGCTGGAATTCAGTCCTAAGGGCTCTGTGATCTCTCTTCTGCAAGTTCACTCTTGTTGAAAAAAATCAAATAGCTCAAACTTTTACTTAGGATTTAAACCTCTGCCTTCTCCATTTCCCATTCCTTGGATTAAAACCTTTTCTGATTGAAATGAGTTCTGAAGAGAGGGATCTTTGTGATGCCTCTCATTTTAAACTGCTGTACAAATGTGTTTGTTTCATATAAAGAATATATTATAGAATTTATTTATAATGCTGATTTATACACATCTGTACACTTTTTATAGGCAAAATTCTTGCAAAAATAAAAACAATATAATGACTGAAATGGAGAGAATTTGTGCATTAAATCACCAAGCATAAGCAAAATATTTTGTCACAAGTAACAAAAGAACACAGATGGGAAAAAACTCAAATATTCAGGGAATAAACATATTCTGGAAAAACTATTATGTAAAGCCTACTTAAAAAGGATTTGGAGGGCAGTTATGAATAGCATGATCCAACAGCAAAGGAAAATGTCAGTAAGTACATCCATAAAATGCTTCTTACATGGATGAGAAGGATTTCCATCTTTTAGTGAAATAAAAACATTGCACAGGACACCCATAGCACAGGCCAGGCCAGTCCTATTCCCAACACAAAGGATACCAGAATTCAACCCATTCTGTAGTCTGAGAGCTAAAAGAGACCTCTGGGGTTCCCAAATATTCAACAGCTGAAAAAAAATGCACTTGTTTATCTGCCAGTATTTTCCATGTCTCTTTCATTTTCTTGTATTGCAGTGTCTGCTCTCCTGGGAAATTAAGGAGTTCATTTTATTATAAGATAGCCCTGAGATAGCCCTTAATTTACCTCCAATTTATTCATTTTATTAGCCACAACACTGCATCTTTCTTTGCTTCTGAATAATCCCATTTTCCAATCCAAACATTCCACATTTATCACAACATAATTGCTGATATTTTGGCTATATGGTTTTGGATGGAAAACATCACTTTAAAGATATGCTACAGAATATACCCTAGTGACAGGATTTTATCCTGATTTGCTTTTCTTATAGGCATTAATTGAACTTTCACACAGCATTTTTAAATTGACTTGGCTGCCTATCTTCCAGCTAGTGAAGCATAGCTGTCCATCTATCTTACACAGTAAACTTGCTGCAGTCTGATAACACACCTGAATCATCTCCATCTTCAGCCACAGGCATATTCAACATATTTTATATTTGTAAGCTTATTCTAAAACACACTTTGAAGTTCTCAGTGGTCTAAAGCCAGAAAATGTTTAACCAAAATACCCTGACAAATATCCCTTTCTATACCATCAAATTGCTAAAATGTGCTTTCTAATTCTGAGTATTTTTAATAAAATCCTATTAGAAAATGAGGAGGCATAGAAATCTATAATAGCCATTCTTTATAAAAAAATAAAAATCAAAAGAGGTTCCTTCTCCCCCTTGAGGAAGTTTGCCTCTTTTATATCATATAGATTTATTTACTGAATATTCACTATCAGTTACACATCTCTCTCCAGTGCCAGAAACAGATCATTAACTTGCTTTTTTTCTCTTTAATATGGAGTTAGACAAATTAATTTTCCACTTGCTTTGAACAGGAGAGACAAGTTTCCGATTAACTCAGAATTCAGGCTCCATGAGGGCTGAGCTTGTAAACTTTTCCAGGCACAATGGCAGCAGCACAACTGACAAATTTTCCTATTTACAGATCTTGTACCTGGTCAGCTGAAGGCACCCAGGGCCCCTGAAACAGGCATCCACAAGTGGGGGCACTTAGATGATTTTCCTTATATACCCACAGCATTTTCCCAAAGGAGAGGATCATTTCACCTGATCTGGACTGAGTTACTGTGAATCAAGCTGTTCTGTTTCCAGAGCAGAGCATTTGCAGCCTGTCAGAAGCAGTGAGTTTCTGCTGGCATATTTTTTTTCATCTGACACTCCACTAATCACATTTCAACTTGTTCTGCTCTTCATTCATCAGTTATGTTGGATCTGAACTTCCCCTTACTGTCACTGGGGGGAAAAAAAGCAATATACTGCAGCACTAATTCCCTTCCTTTTCATTTAATTTTTGATCTCTGCATCATAAAATGCTCTGCAAAATTTGCTAAATGTGTTTCATTTAAAATTGCTAATCTATTTTCGTATAAGATCTAAAGATTTATATGCCTCTGTTATATTTTCACCAACTGGAATATGATTAGCAATTATTTCTCCAAGGATGGGTGGGCAGTACCTCTCTAGAGCTATTTTATTCTGTATCCCCTTATCTCCAAAGTAATAAGGTAATTCAGATGAAAGGAAAGGCTCATCAGCACATCAGTGCCCAAATTTTGACTCTACTGCCTAGTGGTTCACAAGCTCAGAAAAAAACCCTTCCAGCACAGTCTGAGCATTTTCCTGTGGGACTCATTACAAAGAGCAGCTTGGTTCAGTCATCTGCTGGGCTGGCTTTTCCTCCCTCAAAAATAACTTGATATTCACAGGAAATTCTCTGTAATTTTTTATGATATGAAGCCTTAAGACCAAAGATCTCACATCAAGGTTGACTGATACACTGCTTCTTAGGGACAAAAAGCCAGAACCATTTTCAACTTCTCACAGACCACTGAGTCTGAGCACTGAGGAATGCTCTCTTATAGGTTATCACAGAATCCCAGAATTAACTAGTTTGGAAAACACCTTTAAGATCATCTAGTCCAACCTATCCACAGGGACACCAGGACAGGGGTTCTGCTATTTCTGACAGTAGTAACAGACTTCTAGGGAGGTCCTCAGGGGCTGCTTTGGGGCCTTCAAATGCATCAGCAAAACTAAAAGTGGAATCTCTTCTACCACAACACTGAGTGGAAATTTAACATTAGAAGGAATAAAAAAAAAGGTAAAAACTTAGTAACAGTAGAAGAAAAAAAAAAACCCACATAGTATGCATTGAATGTTCTAGCTTCCTGTCAACATGCTTGTAGAGTAGGTTTTGAGGACATTCAGACTTTAAGGGTACAAACAGGCCTTTAACCTCAGCCAAAACCTTGAACACCAGCTCCTCTCCCAGTCTGTTCTTGCTGCCTTTGAGCACAAATCACCTTTAGTATAGGGGCAATAACCTGTAAAGCCTCAGACCTCCTCTTCCTACTTCACACCATCACTTCCCCATCATAATGGTAACCACAGGCACAGGGACATCTGTAGCGGTAAGGGGTGACCTGGTTTCAAAGAATACAGCACGGCAACCCAACTCCCTCATGGGTCACTCGGGCCAGTGACACACGCAGACACCAATGTGGTGGACGGTCAAAGGCCTTTAATGTTACAGTTCGGGGGTTTTATAGATAGGGCTTCTACGCCAGGAAAGGGGTCGCACGCATGCTTAGCAAGGAGTGGAAAGTTACTGGTATTTCTATGTTAGAGGGGGCTACAAGTTTGGCTACATTCCAAGGGTGATTGTTATCGGGGACAGAGGGGGGAGAGAGGTTTCTGCATCTCCGCGTGACATCCCCGATATCTCATAAACGCCTGTCCCTGCCTGCTACATCTCCCCCTCTCTTTCACTAATGGGTGAGGTAGTCATATATATATATAGGCACCAACACAAGGTAGAAGGTTGGGGTTTGACAAGGGAAAGGGGTTTTGGGAAACCTGAGTTTTTGCCAGGCCAGTTTCTCGTGACTGGCAGTGTTCCCTGTTGAATTCACAGCATTTGTTGTCGCCCCACCTAACAGGATGTTAGTTCGCTCCAGGCGGGCTCGAATCTAATGAGACTAGCTTGTTCAGCAGGCATGGCCCGAAGGTAATAGCTAAAAGCAGCATTACCAATGGGCCTGCTAGGGTAGAAATTAGAGTGGTTAGCCAAGGTGATTGGTTGAACCAGGACTCGAACCAACCCTGTTGGGCTTCCCTTTCTCTCTGTCTTTGTGCTAGTCTGTTTCGGAGTTCTGCCATGGAGTCCCTAACGACTCCCGTGTGGTCTGCATAGAAGCAGCATTCCTCTTTCAAGGCGGCGCACAGGCCTCCTTGCTGCATGAGCAGGAGATCCAGTCCTCGCCTGTTCTGCAGGACCACTTCTGAGAGTGAGGAGACTGATTTCTCTAGGAAGGAAATGGATTTCTCGATCCTCTGCAGGTCTTCGTCAATGGTCATCTGCAGCTGTGACAGTCCTTGGTGCTGAGTTGCTAGGGCCGAGATACCTGTTGCCGTTCCGGCTGCTCCTAGGCCGAGCAGCATCGCTATAGTTATACCTGTTAATATTTCTCTTTGTGGAGCCGGCTGGGTTCCTCGAATAGGTGGTACACCTCTTCGTCTGAGTGGTACAGGACCCTAGGAACGATCAGAACTTGGACACAAAAGTCGTTAGAGGTACTGAATTTGGCAAGGAACACACAGGGACTCACTCCAGATCTCTGGCAAACCCACATCCCCGATGCAGACGGGACTGCCCACTTATTATTTTTCTTGTCGGGCTGGACTACTTGGTACAGACGCCGCCCTTCCGCTTGGCTAGGGTTGCATTACCAAAGCATCTCCCCCGACCTGTAACTTGACTCAGGGTGATTCCTTTGCGGGGGGTGTCCCACCTGCACTGGTGAGGGGCTTTGGCTGTGGAATAGCTAAAGGGGATGTCTAAAGCAACTCCTTCGTAAAAGGGGGGTTTTACATCATAACAAAGCCAGCAGGAGTCGGTTAGGTTAGGGTTAGATTCGTTTAGGGATAGGAAGGTGGCTTCTAACATACTTAGGATTGGGTCCGATTCTGACCCGGTCGAGCGACCTATCTGGAAGGTTTCCATGCCACCGGTCGGGACGTCGGTGACCTTTGTGGGCAAGGCCTTGGGGTAGGTCATGTTTCTCCCTTTCTGTGTGCTTCTAATCACTTTGTTGGGTCCAACCGCTCGGGGTGCTGACGGTTGGAGCCTGGTAATTTGCACGTTCACCCACTGTTTTGACCCTTGAAGGACTGCTGTCCACACTTTGCCCACAGCCCAGCCAGGGTGATTTGGCTGCAGGACTGTCATGTTGTAGTGAGTGCATTTCCGAATTTTGGGAATTTTATAGTGGTTTCGATAGAAATTTCCCTGAATGAAGACTGGTGTTTTGCAACCTGCGGGTGCCCAGGTGAACTGTAGGAACTTGTCGGGCTCTTGTGGGTCCCACCTGGCCCTGACGGCCTGGCGTCCGTAAACAATTGTTTCACAGCCCCAGTGCCCACAGTATCCCCACCCTGGGGAATTACAGTAACTTTTCCTGGGTTTGAAGCTGGGCACCAGTAGGATAGGTACATGTGTGTGGCGTGTGGGGAATGAGGGTCTGGCTTTGGTTGCCCTGGAAACAGGTCGGCAACGCGAAGTATAAAGGATGGGGTGTTCGGCGTGGTGATGTCTCTGAGCGTTTTGCCATCAGTGAGATGTCGCATGACCCACCTGAATGGCTGATGGGGGTAGTATTCTGGGCTGGCTTGCCCTCCGGCTACCAACCCCAACAGCAAAATCACGCAGAAACACTGTTGATGTTTGGGTCTCGCCCGTGCGGGTCTCTCGGGCGCTGTCACTTTCTTCTGGAAGGGGAATGTACGCGTCCCGCGGACGACCTATCAGCATGTCCTGTAAACAGAAACTCCACTCTTGCTTAAAGACTATTCGTCCCGCCCCATCAAAAAGCATGCGGCTTATTTGCGCAATATCAAAAGGAAGCAGATCGTCATTGCTAAAAAGACCGTCTATAAGTGTGGAAACCACCCCTGAATTCATCCCTTTTTCTGAAATAGCTTTAACAATCGCCTGAACTTCTTTGGGGTTTACCGGAGTGTATGTTCTCTGCTGGTTTCCCTGGGCTCCCGTGACCCTTACGGGAAAGGCGTGCACCGTTTCCGCGGGTTTCCAGTCAGCACAAGCTATTTTTATTTTTCCCCAGTCAGTGAGCTCGTACTGTGGCTGATTCCCGATTTTATTTTTAGCTTTATTCGGTTTCGTCCGAAACCGCATTAATTCTGTTCTCTCCGCGTCCGAGTCGCTGTCGGTTGCGGAGCAGTCTGGGGAGCTCTGGCTCCACTCAGAGTCGGAAGTAAACTGCTGACAGACTTCCGGTCCTCCCTGCCTTTTCGTTCGGCTCGGCTCCGGCTCCGGCCCCGCTCCTCCCCTCGGGGGCGGTGTCGCTCCCGCCCCCTGGGCTTGCCCTGCCTCCCGCTGGGAGGGATCTCCCCCTTATATGGTGGTGGCACGGGGCGCGGCTCCCAAGCGAGCGTCCGCCCCCCGCCGCCTCCCCGCGCAGGCGCGTTTGCCAGGGTCTGCAGCCCCTGACGGGACGCGCGCTCCGCGCTGGCCTCCCGCGCATGCGTTTCCGCGTCTGTCTTTGTTCGCGGGCTTTTCGCGGAGTGGTCCCGCTGACTCCGCCCCTCCCCCGGCTCGCCCGCGCCATTTTCAAACGAATATGGCGGTGGGAACGGCGCCGCCGCTCCCGGCGCGCCCGCGCCCGCTGCCGTTTCGGCACCCCGGGCCGCGTCTGCGAGCTCTCCCCAGAAAGACTGCGCGCGTTGTTCCGCCGTTTGCATCGGATCGGCGACCGGCGGGGAAGGGACCGAAGGGGAAACCGTGGTTTTTCCGGGAGATTCCGAGGGGGGGGGTTTCGGACTCGGCGGATCCCGCGGAAGGGCAGGGGGGTACCCTGAGGGTTCCGGGGCATCTGGGCTCGGGCACGGGGAGGGATGGAACGCGCCCGGCCCCCGCGTGATCTCTTTTTCGGTCGGCTCGCTTTCGGGGCTGGTCTGTGTCGCCGCACCCACCCCCAACTTCGGTACGGCTAATAAACGCGACCGCGCGGCCTCCCACGTCTCGTGTTCTTCTAATGCTTGGCGTAGGGCGATTTCTACCTTACCCCACGCCTTCAGGCTTTTTCCACTGCCTGTGGATTTAGTATCCTCTGCCAAGGAGGCAGTGCATTTATCCCAAACCTCCGAATGTAATATATCTATGGGCCGTGAAATAGCCCCAAGCTCTAGGAGTCTTGTCACAGCAAGAGTAAAATTCCTGAGCTCACACTTAATTCCCCATTGTGTATGCATCGAACTTACGACCTTCGCTATCGCCTCCATTCGGCTCGCGGGTCCCGGGGCGTCCCCTTCTCTCGCCACAGTCGTTCCAGCCGCTGTGGCCGCTGTCTCTGTCCAGGAGAATCCCGTCACCCGCGGAGACGATTCTCCCGGGTTTCGGCACCACTTGTAGCGGTAAGGGGTGACCTGGTTTCAAAGAATACAGCACGGCAACCCAACTCCCTCATGGGTCACTCGGGCCAGTGACACACGCAGACACCAATGTGGTGGACGGTCAAAGGCCTTTAATGTTACAGTTCGGGGGGTTTTATAGATAGGGCTTCTCTACGTCAGGAAAGGGGTCGTACGATGCTTAGCAAGGAGTGGAAAGTTACTGGTATTTCTATGTTAGAGGGGGTACAAGTTTGGCTACATTCCAAGGGTGATTGTTATCGGGGACAGAGGGGGGAGAGAGGTTTCTGCATCTCCGCGTGACATCCCGATATCTTGCGAAACGCCTGTCCCTGCCTGCTACAGACATCCAGCAACATGTCAGTATTTTCCTTCATGACTTATTTGTGCTATTGCCAAGATGCTGCTGTGAAGGTCCCTGCAGTCCTTGGAAACTGCCATCACAGCAACAAGCCAAAGCCAATACACACAAAGGCTAAAGAAAAGGGATTTAAAATAAGTGTTTGGAAGAACCAACCTAGATAGAATCAAACCACTCTCTGCTCTCCTCTACAATGAACAAATATATTTTAGAGTCCCAAATAACAAATCTGGAGGCCATAACACCAGATTTTCTCATCTTTCTCTACCTTAACATGGCTGACTGCAGAGCTGTGTCACAAGTTCATGTGTGAGATCTTCTGCATCCACCTGCTGCAGAATCCTTACTAGGCCCAACAGGTGGATTGAAACATTCAAAACAAACTTGTCTGTGCTCTGAAAACCATGGAGAGGTTTTCCTAATGATTTTTATTTCCAAATTGATGGTGTGTGAACAGAAGCACGAGCAGAAAAGCCTGCAGTGAGCTCAAGGACATGAGGCAGCATCTCCTTCCTGCCTCTGAAACTTTAGGAGCTGACAAGTGACCAGCACCCAACCCAGCTGCCAAAGATTGAACAAAAAATCTGAGGTAACCCTGCACAGATATAATACATAACCTGTGATGGCAAACATGAGTTAAGACAAGCCCATGAACGAACATATTAATCAACCCCACTTCATGGACACAAGTAACACAGAGCAGAACTGACAGATGCATTATAAAAGTGAAGACAACCAGCATTTCTCTGCATCATTTAGAGATTTTGTTTTCCAGGTCTTCCTTGCCTTAAGAGATGGTAGTAAACAAGTAAAAAGTAAGATATGTTTTCTCTGCTGCCTTTTCAAAGATTAAGGTTTCAAAATTAAAGTTCTAAATTGCCTATAACAAAAATTTTAAAAACTGCTTGTTTAGAAAATGAGGCACCCTGCTGAAAGTTATTAATAGAGCTTAGAGTTGATATACCAGGTGAGCAAGCAGGCCAACACAGGCCAACCACCAGGCACCCACAAAAGTGACTCACTCACCCTCCTCTGCCACAGCTGGGCAGAGGAGAGAAAAAATTAACAAGGAGTTCAAGATAAGGACTGGGAGAAAATATTCTTAGGGTCAAACAGGTTCAAATTTAAAGGTATCAAGTAAATTTATTAACCGAGTCAGAGGAGGATAATGAGAAGTAAAATAAGCCCTTAAAACACCTTTCCCCCCAGCCCCTCCCTCCTTCCCACCGACAGCACAGGAGGCAGGTGTGGGGTTTCGGTCAGTTGATCACCAAGATTTTCTTCCACTGCTCAGGGAGAGGAGTCCTTCCCCTGTGAGACCCTGGGGTCCCTCCCATGGAGACAGTTCTCAGTGAACTTCTCCAGCGTGGATCCACTCTCACAAGCAGCAGTTCTCCCAACACTGCTGCAATGTGTGTCCCACCCACGGGCAGACAGTACCCCCAAAACTGCTATGGCGTGGGTCACTCTCCCATGGGGTGCAGCCCTCCAAGGACAGGCTGCTCCACCTGGGGAGCAGGGGCCTCTCTCTCCACCAGGTCTCCCGCTGGATCACAGCCTCCTCCAGGCATCTACCCAGCATGGGCACCACCCTCACGGGCTGAAGGTGGATCCCCATGGGCTGGGGGTGGATCTCTGCATCCCCTGTGGATCCCCATAGGCTGCAGAGCAATGTCAGCTCTGGCATCTGGATCACCTCCTCCCCCTCCTTCTCCACTGACCTTGGTGTCTTCCATGTTGTTTCCCTCACATGTTCTCACCTCCTCCTTTTCTCGGACTAAAAGAAAAACTGTATGACTTCGTTTTGATTTTCTTCTTAAGTATGTCATCACAGAGGTGTTACCATCATCTCCAACTGGCCCAGTTTTGGCCAGCAGCCTGTCAATCTTCAGAGCCATCAAGGATTGGCTCTGCTGTACGTGGTGGCAGCTTCTCACAGGAGCCACCTCTGCTACTGAAACCCAACACAATAGTGCCAGAATCTTTTCTGTGCTGTGCTGTCTTTTGCCATCCTGGCTGCTCCTAGGAGGCTGCTTGTGTCCCCTCCATGCTGGTCCTGCTCCCTCACTGGGCAGCTCTCTGAGGAACTTCCTTAGCAAAGACCCACTGCACTCAACACAGACCTCTCCCATCACACTCATGAGCCAGTGCTGGGCTCATACAGGTGGTAACTCCTTTCCTGTGCATCTCATAATTATTCTGGATATTTTTCCTACTTTTCTATTTCCTCTCTCTCCTTCCTCTTTTATAAATAATAAAGTTGTATTATAGCTTTGGATCCCAACATTTAACATTCATTTGTGTTTCTAACCCTAAGGCACACCAGCAAGCCCCCAATTTCCCCACATATCCTGCAAGAGAGAGAGGACTGTGTCCCCAGAGACAATGGCTTGAGAGCAGATATCCCTGGAGGTAACAGCAGATCATCTTGGCTTTCAGTACCCAAGGATAACCAAGAAAGCCACCCAGGGCAGTTGGTGAAGATACCCTAGCTGCAGACATCTCAGAGGTACCTGTGATACACCTGAGCCCAAGTCAGTTCAATCTTAGCCTTTTGCAGGGCTTTGACTAACCTGTATTTTATAATCTATGTCTTAATTACTGGAAGACAATTTTTTTATTTTTAAACTGTGTCTTGCATAAGCCCCCAGAAAATGAAGCTGGCAGGTATTCCCATCTGACCATCTTGCTGTGAAAATTGCCATCTCATGTACCTAGTCCCTTTACACCAGCTCATGAACACATCTCCACAAGAATGGCTGCCAAAAACATCTGTCCTTGCATAATTACAGTGCCCAAGTCTAAGAGATTAATTTGTGATGACAGAGTTCAAAATGCTGAGTGTGAGCAATTAACAACTTAATGCCATTCTTACCAAAGAAATAATTTTTCAGCCCAAACTAATCCCTGGTTTTGTTCAGAAGCATCTCTGCATACATTGCACAGCAAGTATGTTAGGTGTCAGTTTTTAGTATGTTTTCAGAGTTTTTATTTAGGAAACAACAGGTAGAGTATGCAGGACATTAGTCCAAGTGTACATGATGAAATACCACTTTTCCCAATTCAGTAAAAAAATTAAATCCTGCAACTTCAGCCACTTTAGAGATGTATCTATGTTCTCCATTTTAAGCCATAGATTCTTCATAAATTTCATCATTTGACCTCCTTGTGGAGGATTGTGGCATTTGAACAATAAATCAATAGTGTGTTATGAAACACTGGCTCACTGCAGAGATGCTCTGAAACGATACATTCAAGAAAAATTGGATTTTCTAGAAAGACATTCTATTTTCACTTTTGGGATAAATAATATCTGACATTCAGCATCACTTTCAGTTTAACCAGAGCAAAGAAGCCACCTAAACTTTCACTGACAGTCACAGAAAAGCTGTATCCGAAAGGTCAGCTACAACTAAAACAGGGAAAAACTTAAAGAAACTTGGGCTCTCAAAGTAGAGAGTTTAGTTCCTACTGCTGCTGTCCAAGACATGTTGCTGGACACTGAAAAAGCCATTTCCCTTTCTGTGCTGCTACTCTCCTTCTCACAAAGGGACATGCTCATTTTTAAAGACAGTAAAATGATAGATGAAAGGATGAACTATCTTCTGAAAGCAAAGTCTCATTTTAAAAAGCACAGAACATTCTGTCCTCAGTATAGCAGTATTTTTCAAAGGGAAAACCTCTATCAATGAGAAAGGGGATTTTGAACTCTTTACAACTAGAAGCATTTTTTGGTATTAACAGCAAAAAGTGTCACAAATAGACAGCAGTTCATCAGAAAGTTACAAGTAGCCTTATCAGATGCTATCTACAGCAAAAGCTAACCCATCCTTTGTTATTACACTTCTTTCTGTAAATACCATGTTTGATATCCAAACAAATAAAATAATAACACCACTACAAAGTTTCAGTTGACTTGCCACTTAAGCTGAAAATCAGTCAATAACTTGTACTGGCAGTAGTGAGATATCCCAAACAAGGTAAATTATCAGCAGCTGAGGAGCCAGGAGCTCAGACAATTCTCACTAACAGATATGCTTGTTAAAAGACTTCTCAGAGAAGCTAAAACCCCCAACACCCCCAAAAAAAATCAAGTTTTAATAGTCCAAGGCAACTGCTGGCCAGTTAAGAATATTCTTGAAATTACCTGAGGGTGTACTGATGGAAAAGTTGACTCCAGTTCAGTAAACTGGCTGCCAGCAACTCAGCACCTTTCTTGAGCAGACAAAGGAAAAAAAAAACAAACCCAACCAGGTTAACAATGTCACTGGAGAGCTCATTAGAGCATCTTTACTTTGTCTTTTTTCATGGAGGTAAAAAAAGCAACAAAAACAAACCAACTAACAAAAAATCCTGGTTTATTAATCAATCATTGTTGCTTTGTGGCAAAAGGTCCTGCTTCCAAAACAATCCCCTCCCCAGCCTGTTTCATTTCCTATTATTAGCACCACTGCCAGTTGTTACCTGCCAGTTGTTTAAAATGTGTTCAATTCCTTGTCCTGTAAAATTGCATTAGGAGTTTTCCAGACTTGATCTCACCCCACACATCTATGCACTTAACACACTGCAGGCTGTCTTGCCAGTACTGTCAAACAACTAAACGAGAACAAACATTTTCCAATGTTTTGTTCGGAGAAAGTGGAGTTGCCAATATAGCTTATACACAGTTTGCTGCTCCCAAGGCAGTAAACCTCTCCCCAAGTAATATCAAGGTGTTTTTTTTCCTCAATCTCTCACACAACTTCTCCCAGTCAAACAATACACACATTACTCACACTCCTTTCATCCCCATCTTGGGCTTTTCTTACCCAGACTCACACCTGTCTAATTGTCTCTTCTTCCAATCCATAATACTTCCCTTCTGTTGTCAGGAGAGACAACAGCCACATCAACTTCCCAACTGCTCTCAGCTGGAACTGAAAAGTCACTGCTTAACTCAATAAAATAAAAAGCATATGCAAAATTCTTTTAGCTATGATGACTTCATTTTGTTTCCTGGAGAAACAAACATCCAACGAGCACCCTCAGAGAACACACAAACAACACATGGTGCCACTCCAATAGGATGGTCTCTACAGACCCCTACAGAATTAAAAAAGCCCATCCTGAATAGAAAAGAATGTACAACCTCAACAGAAAAAAATGAGGTAGTATAAACCAGTGTCATGGTTTAGGAATGGTACTCTCCAATTTCATACTCTCACTAAAAAAACCCTACACTGCTTCTCCTCAGCTCCCTCCAGTGGGAGGCAAAAAAGGTGAAGATCACAGATTGAGAATTTAAGAAAAAATTACTGGTAATAGTAATGAGGTAAGAAAATGAACAGTGGGAACAACAGTATTAATAACAAAGTGTACAACAGAGAGTGAATCGCATGCAAAAATGCCCATGACAACAAACAATACCAGATGGCTCCCCCACCACCTTTTCCTCCACCAGAACCCCTTCTCCTCAGAAGAGTCCCTTTCTCCCACCCCCAGCAATGACATTAGGTGGTATACAATGGGTCCTAGCCATGCCTCTCCCAGGCAGTGCAAAAATTTACCCTGTCTAGGACAAAACCAGGACAACCCACATAGAATTTAAAGACTTTTTTATGGTAGCCCATTAATTTTGTTTTAAAGAATTTAGTGTTTTCATTAGGCTTCCTCTCCTGACATGAGAAATTTTCATTCAAACCTCTCCAGTATATGGTTTTCCACACTAATGCTCAATGCTGGACCAATGCAATGCCTGCTCATTGCAGCAAATCCACTTTTACTCACCAGAATGAACATGTGCTAAAATTGGTAAGGGCTATGCTACCAAGCAGATGGCAAACATACAACTCCACATGCCAGCCCTCCGTTATTTATTCAGAGATTCCTCAGAAAAATATCAATTTATTTCTCTCCACATTTGGAGATTTTTACTGAGAAAATTCATAGGAGGTCGACAAAAATTCCTTGTTATTCTTGGCAGTTGCCAACACTGGCACAAGCTAAATACATGGACATAGCAGGAGAAGAAGCAGGAGCCAAGAAAAGCCTGAGCCACCAAGAACATCCTGGCATCCATTTCTGGCAGCTGGGAGAAGCTCACGCATCACAGCTGGATTCCCATTTCCATGTACCTACCATCAGTACCACAGGCTCTGGATTTTTCTTCCCCAGGCACCTCAGTTTGGCTCTGAGTGTCATGTCAGACTTCAGAGCCCAGGCACTTGCACCAGCTCCTGTAAATAAGGTGTACGAGAACATGCAGCCCTAACAAGCACATTGCAAGATTGATGATGTTAAAAGCACAGTAATATTTTGGGACTTTCTCTGTTAATGCAGAGAGATGTGTCATACTGCTGCACGCTGGTAGAAATCCATTTTGGAACTATATTAATCTCGCCTTCCCCTTAAATAAATAAAAACAAAGCCAATGACACACAGCCTTTCCCAGACAATATCTGCTTCAGGAATGGTCTCATCCTCACACAAAAACGCTCCAGGGACTGTCCAAAGGAGTCTAAAATGGACAGGCAATTCCCCAACAGACACTGCAGACATTCTAAGAAACAGAATATAGCATATATATCAAGCATGCTTAGCAAACCAAGGCTGACCACCTCTTAGGGGGAATTCTGCACTAATTTGGGCATGGCACAGAAGGGATGTACGCCTTTGCACAGACTTTTTCCTTAACACAGGGGTGTGCCTGCTCAGCAAAGGCAGTGTGAGCTGCACCTGCCAATACCATCAATGCACAGAGGTGTCACGGCCAGCACAGGCTGCTCTCAACAGCACAACCACGCCACAGAGGAGGCAGGAGCAGAGGGAAGAACTACATAGGTCCAGAAATTTGGCAGAAAGGCTACAGGGTTGCATTTAGCACTCCAGGAATTTAGAAGTTTGGCCCTTTGAGCCCAGCAGACTCTGCTGATGCCCAGCACCCATCTATCTCCTGGTGCCAGTGGGATTGACCAAGATCTCCAATCTCAAATGCTCTTTGAGTCCCCATTAATGTCTAATTTGCATTTGCAGGCTGGATGTGTATCCATATAACATATGCATCATGCAAATGAATTCTTCCTACATACATTTAAGTGAAAATAATTGAATGCAACCAATTCAGTGAAGCAAATGAGATAAAAAACATCAATCCTGGGCCATGTGCTTGGCAAGCATCTCAGGCTTTGGAAGCAAAGCCAGGCTACTGGGCACAAAAACCAAATGCATGCTATTTGTGGGTCACCTGAAAATAATTTCTGGACTAGACAGCAGCTTTAAATTCACTATATCCCCCACATCAATTTGTGTTGATTTCATTGCACGAACTCAAGGGGCAGAAAATAAATATTTTTCTGCTACTTATTCTCATTCACTTATCTGCAGCATACAAATATTAAAACCAGCTACAACAATAAACAGCCAAAGGCTATTTCTTGGCAGAACATGGTTTGCATTTGCATTTGCTGCCAAGGCCAGCAGAATCCCTCATTTGCACTGCCTGTAAGATAGGAGGAAAGTTTCCTTAGATAGTGTGTGCAGGAAGCGACTCAGATCACAGGCCCTCATTTGGAAATGTGACCCCACCGATAGCAGAGGCAGTTTTCAGAGACACCTCCTCCTCTGTGGGTTGAGATTGTATCACAGATGGGATTGGAGGAGATCAAAAAGCCCTCCCAGTCCATCACCCTGAGCTGATCTGAATGGTAAGGCAGCAACAGTTAGCCCAGGGGGATATCAGACTTTCATGCTAACATCAACCTCAGAGAAGGCACCTAATGTTGTCTTTTAACTTTGCATGTTGATATTTTTCTGCCTCTCAACAAATAAATTTCTCTTATCTCTATAGTTTTAAAATAGAACCTTTGCAGTGATTTTCCATGATCAATTATTCAAGATAAAATTTGCATTATATGAATGACCAGGAAAGTACATTTTTTTAAATGCTCTGCATAACTTTCAGGACTCAGAGCACACATATCTAACTGAGCATCAGCATCCAGCCATGCTGCAATGCTACACCAGCCTCTCACTTTCACATCATTCCAAGATAACACTTGGGTGCAATTACTGTAGTTTGTACTAGCATGCTACCAATTGCATACAGATCATCATTTCTTTCCCAAGCCAATAAAAGAATTACCCAGGAGGCTGAGATTGGTCTCTAATCAGTGCATCCCAAGAGCCATCTGTAAATACAAGAGGACAAAGATAATCTGGAAGGATCCTGACTTGTTCCAGGCTTTTAGATGTCTATCCTTAAACTATCTCCTTACAATGACTTCCCCACTGTGATTTCTTATGAATGAAAAACAGCTTAGTTTTTTAAACAGTAAAACCACAAAGGAGCCAGTGAAGACAAACCAGAAACAAGGTGTATATGCAACCCTTGACCCCTGCAACCCTCTAGCCAGGTGTGTGCTGCCATCCTTGAGTTCAGCTCAAGTAACCTGCTGAGCAGCTTCGAGTCTTCTCAGTCCCTGCAGGCTCCTCATGCCATCTCGTGGCTGTGACTGCTGCTCACCACATTCTGCTGCCTCCCAAACTTCCTCCAACACACAGGAATGGGACACAATTATAAACATAAAGAAACAAAATGGAAGGAAGAGCAAATACTGTCAGTCACCAGGAGGATCGATGCTCCAAAACAACAGAAAGCTCTTTATTAACAAGCACCAGAGCTTGTAAAACAAGCTTTGGAAATAAAACACTCCTGTACTTACTTGCTTGGCTCCCCCCGGGCACTACCTGCAGTTCCATAGGAGGGCCTGTCAGTACACTGAAAGCAGGATATTTGGAGGTAGTCATCACTCTTTACACAATAATAGCATGCTGACAGAAATAAATGTGGCCCTGACAGTATTTCACAGCTCAGAATAAAAAAAAAAAACCTCACTTGGACAGAGGTGTCTGCAGCCACTTCACTAGCATTCACTGAAGGCCAGGCAGGGTCAGACAGGGAACAGACACCTGAGCACTACAGATCACAGTTGCTGCCCCACGCCCAGGGAGCAGGGCAGGACCCACAGGCAGGCAGGGCTCCAGTTCCACAGGACCTGCTCTATTAAAATCCATAACACAAGAGGGCCAGGACTAGGGTGCCACAAGCCTGGCTCACACCTCAAACTCACACAGCTGGCAATACACAGTGTGCCTCAGAGACACCACTGAAGGTTTCTGCTGGCACCATGAACCTGTGCATTCAACACTGGATGTGGCACTGGAAAACTTCTGTACATGAGCCTTACCCCTCCCAGCTCACACACTGAGCTAACACGGGGAGTGGCACCACTGCAGGCGTAATTTCTCTGTTTTCCAGCCAATCAATGAGTAGCTCTTTCTTGGCACTGTTTTGAGGAAATTTCACTCTGCTTTAGAGGAGCTAGCCATGTAACCAAAATCAAAAGCAGCTTTCAGTTTTCTTGGCTTCATTCCTCTCCTAAAGCCATCCCCAAAAAACTAAACCACTCTTCTTATACCTTCTACTGCTGTATCAGTTTTCCCCATAGCCTGCCCAGTTATCTCCATACCCCTTCTGTGGAGATAGGGGTCAGACAATATTTACTCAGCTTTCATTGAGTAAGAACTGTTCATTTCATATATACATGTATGTATTTCTTATAGACATAAATACAATTAATATATACAAATACTCTTAATGTATCAGCTGTATTCCAAGATACTCTAGAGTAAAGCCCTGTGTAGACTCCTTATCTAAAGCAGCAACTGTTTGGATTTATAAATTACATCATTTCATCTGTCTAGAAAAAGGGCAGACGGAGACTGACCTTACAGGACAAGTGTTGGGAGAAGGCTGTGGGGAAACAACTCCAGTTACTCTGGTCTGGACTTAGCTGATTTTCAAATCTGTGAAGATATACAGACTTGTAACTGTGCTCAATGTCTTAAAATATCAGCAAGGGTAAAACAAAGCCAAAAATGAGGTTACAGGTTTGGCAGACTGTAAAACTTTCCTGAGGTTTACAGAGTTTTTTTTCTCCTAAAATATTACCTTGTCAAGTGAAAATATTTTGAGAAAATAGCTTTGTAGATGGCTTTTTCCTTGACTATAAATAATAAAAATGAGGCATCTGGGTGTGTCAAAATGGAGCCAAACACTTAGCCTAATCCTAGCTCTACTTCTTTCAAAGTCCTTGGTGAAATTCCACTGCTCTCTACCAATGCAGAGCATCTCTGTATCTCCTGCCTTTTAACACCCAATTCTGCTGGGAAGGACTCTCAGCCAAAACAGAAAGGGTGCACTGAGTTTGTTTTAGCCTTTTACCCCCTTTATTTATTTAAAATAAGATAAATA
Organism: Camarhynchus parvulus; assembly: GCF_901933205.1. Classification (NCBI taxonomy): domain Eukaryota; kingdom Metazoa; phylum Chordata; class Aves; order Passeriformes; family Thraupidae; genus Camarhynchus; species Camarhynchus parvulus. The sequence continues at coordinate 5,494,301 of NC_044576.1, forward strand.
AAAAGATGAAAAGCTATCCAACCTTTTTCTCTCAATGACACGAGGGCCAAAGAGCTTCAGGAGACAAAACCCCTGGTGACCCAAGCCCTGTTCTGGCTCCTCTGCTCACCTAGAGAGCAGCTTTTTCCTCATTTCTGTCAGAGAAATCCCACTAAAGATGATAAACATGCCAAGTTGCAAGGAAGAGAAAGCTCCTGCTTGCATAATTCTTATTACTATGATGAGTCACCTTAAAAATTTCTTTCAAGAGAGTAAATGAACAAGAACAAAATACAGCAGAGAAATTACTGAAGCATAAAACAAACTCTCCCTGGTGGCTGCTATTTGAGAGGAACAACATTTCTGAACAAAACTGTTTCTCTCCCTGATTAGAAAACATATTTTCAAGTATGACTCATATTCTGAGAGGAAAACTTGCTCTCAAAATCTAGTGCACTATGATCTGAGCCCAGTGTTCCCTCAAGGATTAAGTTTGACATTAATGCCAAAAGATACCTCTGAGGCTCATCTCTGCTAATGTTGCTGCAGTCTGAAGAAAAGCTCCTGTGGCTGGTCCCAAAGTGATTCTTTTTCAATTTCTATAGTACCATTTGGACTGAGCACTGAAAAGGCAGCTTAAACAACCCATCTCCAGTGCAGAACCCTTTGGAAAACCTGGAATTGCAAAGAGTGAAAGAAAGACTACTTATAGCTCCTGCTGCTCAGACTCCTCTTGCTCCAAGACATGGATATGCCTTCCCAATGAGAGCAGCTCTTCCAGGATAAGCCCTCACAGATGCACCCTTAATACACACAATATAGGATACAAAAAACACTTGAATTACTTTGTCAGAGAAAACTGTTCGAAAACACAGACTTTAAGAGCAAACGTATTATCATGAAATTCTTAATACACAAAGTAATACTAAGACACTCAGGCACCTTATAAATTACTCCAGAAGAGACTATTGCTTATTCAGCTTGACCAACAGCAACAAACAGGATTTTTGTTAGCATCCCTCTCCCTTCAGTTTAAGGCAACAACATGTGTTTAGTCAGCTCCAGCCAAACCAGGGCAAGACAAATGCTCAAATGCTGGCACTTCTCCAGGGCTACCCTCAGTGTTCCTCCTTCCATGTACCCAGCGAGCTGCACTACCACATGTTTGCACCTAGGCATTCTCAGTTTAAATACTTGCTACCCTTTAAAGTCACTAAAATGTGTGATAGCCAGGTTTTCTAATCAAACTCTTCTGGCCCAACAAGGTTTGTGATGTTTGCTTAAACTTATACTTCCATGCAGATGTGTTGGCATCTAGAATTTTCTACCTGCTTGCTGTGCTGGAAATCACAAGTGTCTGCACAGAGCCAATACCATTTTTAGCTTTAATTCAGCAAAACACTGCACTCAATACAATCATTTACACAATTATTAAAATAATAATAATAATAATAATAATAATAATAATAATAATAATAATAATAATAATAATAATAAGTGTGGAAATGCATATGCTATGCTTTGGGTTTGTAAAATGCTCTGTAGTTTTGTAGGGCAGCAGAGGAAGAAGAAATAATGGGAAATAAATAACTTTATAACCCTCTTAAGTTATGTTTGGTTGCAATCAGGAAAACATAAACCAGTACATTAAGATTTGGCTTAGGAAGGATATAAAGTCAGACACAATGACTGTTTGCACTGCTGAAAAGTCGCAATTCTTTTAAATGAAGTGTAACAGCAGTAACTGTGTTTCTCTGAGTGAGCTAAGAGGCAAATGGTGCATGAATCAATAACGCTGAGGCTTGTGCACCATTTATCCCTTTGCATGATCCACAGGAAATCCAGTTGCATAATGACATTACTCAGTCCAATTGCAATTGTGCCCGTGAGGCACAGAATAACTGGTCTCATTAGCATTCACCCCATCATCAAAGGGCAGACACCCACCAAAGGTGATCAGCTAGGCAATCAGCCTAAACTTCCACTAATAATGAGATCACACTCTCTGAAATTACTGGTGCCACAATGGGACTTAATTTTTGCTGTCACAGAACCAATTACTGTAAATATCTTCAACATTAAAGACATCTTTTAAAAGCTTCAGAGCCTTTCAGCTGCTATAGAGCTGCTACAGTAAGTACCACCACTATGTCTCCTGACTTCAGAAGTCAGACATTGAATTAGGACACTCAGACACAGGTGCTTTAAACAATCATAAATCCCCTATTTAGATGTCTGAGGAAGCTGCAGGTATAGAAGAAAGTTTGCAAAGCAAGTGCTAAAACAGCATTAAGCAGTGCTTACAGGTCCTGTGGATGAGGTGTTGTGCTGGGGATCAATAAGCCCATGGCTTGAATGAGTCCTCCCACATTCCCTGAGGGGAGGAAGGTGCTCAGGGCTCTTACATTCCCCAAGCAAAAGACACTGTCCCACAGCCAGGTCTTCAACAATAAAAGCAATGAAAAATTCTGAAGAAGTGGATACCAAGAAATAATTGTCACTTGAAAGAGATCAGACAGGCCAAACTGCAGGAGACTGAGAAAATGCACATCCATGGGTGGCTAAATTCTGGCTGAGCTGTGTTTGTAATACACTCTGCTTTACCATAACAAGCACCAGCATGATCATTCTTGTCACACTTCCAGTAGTATGTTAAATAATATTTTGAGAGATGGCCATCACAAAAACTCTAGGTTAATCACAGGCTTATAAACAGTCCAAGACCAAAGGTTTGGTAGACTTATTCATGCCAGTACAGCTCCACTAGCAACTGTCAGTCTTAGATTCAACTTTGGCCCAGGGATACTAATTTATAACACATTTAATGCTCAGAGAAGATTAAAACATACACAAAATTAATCCATATATATAGAAAGCACCCACCATGTATCAGATGCACTGGTGACAGGTACAACATTCAACAGTAACACATCAACCTGACACAAAGCCAACTGAAATCAAGGAAATGAGATCCTCTCGAAATTGAGAGGTATGAAATGACTGTAAATACACTTCTCTGCTTCTCACTCTTCAGGATGAAACAATGGTTGCTGAGAGTTACTGGTGTGAAAGCACTCAGGGTCCACTCCTCAAAGAAGTAAACCAGCAGTAACACCAACCTACAGAACAAATTGACAAGACAGCTCTTTCCCCTCTCTAGTTTGTGAAAAGGATCGTTCTACTGAGAAAGGCATGGGATTGGCAAGGGGGAATATTATTTTTTATCTCATGAGGCATAGGAAACTGTCATAATTTTCAGTCTTATGTATATCCAGTAACTAACTTCTTTCAACAATTCGAAGTCTAAGATATCTAAACTGTCATACAGAGCAAGGTACATATGCAAAGACAAGATTGTTGGATTAATGGAAGCACTCTTTGAGAAAGCTGAAATAGATTTTGCAGGCAAGAGCAACCCTCCTGGTCTCATGATTTTGTATATTCTCAACTCATTTTCAACTCAGAAATAAATACAGAGAATAACTCAGTTCCCTTAAAAGTGTAAGATTCTCCTTCCACCAAAGAACTGCAGCACCTGCCAGCAGGAACTCAAAAATTGCTGTAATTGTGTAAGCCCAGAAGTTCCTCTGACCATTATCAGAGGCAGGACATGAGGTTAGGCAGACTTTCAATCTGAGCCACCACAGCCACCCTTAAGTTATTTCTGTATTCCAAACAGTGGACATTTACATATGTAGGACTTGACAGTGAGTACACAAACCACAGCATTGCTCAGGGCAAAAAGCTAATGCTGAGTACAATGCTCACTGAGCATGTATGTGTGCTGCAGACTCTGTGCTGTGCCAATCCCTTGTGCTGTGAATTGTTACAGCCTATGGCTGTGGAGCGCAGGCTCTGCAGTGCAAGCTCCAAGAGCAGCACGTCATTTTTTCAGCTTATCAAACACCCAGCTCAGCTAACAGGTCATTTATATGTGGGTCAACACACCAAGGCTCAGTGGCTCAAGGCTAAAGACCTGCAAGAAAGATAACGTTTTAAATTATTTAAGTCAATGCAGTGGAAGGCTTAGAAGCTCCTGACTGGAGAAGTTACAAACAGCACATGCCCAACTTGATTTCAGACATGCTACATAAGACTAATATGAAACAGAACAGAGAGAACACAAAAGTGTGAGGTGCAAACACAAGTAGTTCCAGAGACACACAAAGGAGCACTTTTACCAGCACAGGTTAGCAAAAACAAGATGCACTTGTCCAAGAGAGATGTAAGAAAAAACTGTTCTGACATAGGACTCCTCTTCAAACTGACTCGATTTTCACACTTAAGTTCCCACTGACAGATCACCCAAAACTTCCTGTGAAGTGAGGGGCCAAATCTCAGCCAGAAACAGAGAAAAGTACTTCCTTACAGACTGTTCTTTGCTTACCTACACCACATTGCTCATCTGCTCATTGTGCTGTGCCTAGGTTTTTTAATTCAATTCTTTCTAAGCCCCCAGTGTGGGAATTTGGTATCTTGGGGACAGTTTCCTAAGCTTTTAGGTTCCCAGTTTGCAAGTTCTTTAGCAGGAACAGCATGTAGCCTAGGGATTTGTGTGTTTAAAGGACACTTCCCTATTATCAAAGTGCAAGAACATCCAGAGAGTCACAGCTGAAACTGTGAAGTCTTTCAGTCTAAAATCTTATATAATCCAGCTTGGGTATTATCCAAGCAGCAATCAGTTCCTAAAAAGAAAAACAAACTGGGCAGGGGGAAGTAGAAAGTGGATACATGGCTTTATCTTAGTGTCAGAAGATCCCCAAAAACATCAAATTTTACTTCATCAGGGTAAAAGCATAATTCCTCCCATTGCTGGTAACTCTGGCTCAACTAAGATAAATGATACAGCAAGATAAGTAAGATAAATGATACAGCAAGACATCTAGGATATTAGCAGCTCCTCTTTTTAAACAGCTTCTGCAAACTCACATGGACAGTGGGACACTGAGATGCGACTCTGGCCTACACATGCACTGACAGAATGGACTATTGCTTGTTTGGATTTTCACAAAATTTCTCTACCTGCAGATAAAACCTGAGAAAAATCTCTTTCATCTGTAGTTATGTTCAATGAACTTGAGAAAGAAAAATTGTACATTAAATGCTCAGTTACTACAGTACAAAGCTGGTTAACCAGAGAAATAAAGGAAAAATATTCTGGTAACAGAGAAAATAGAAGGAGAAAATAAACGTGATGTCTTGCCTTTTTCAAACCCGCACACACATTTTCATCTGTTATGAACTTAACTGCAAGTTTTTCATAGGAAACCAGTGCTCATCACCTGAGCTGGATTTATCCCCTCCACGTGGCTAATGAAAATGGTTTTATCACATACAGTCACTGGGAAACCAGGCAAAGGGCTCCTAATTACCCCTATCAGTGGAAGTGAGGGAAAACAGAGGCAGACCCTGAAGTCAATAACAGAGTGTAGCAAAGCACAAAAACAATGCTTTTTTTCAGTGGAAAAACTTCCAACATTACACCACATAATGGCATTTTGTGCTGAAGATGGTATTGCATTCTGTTTTCATGATGGGGACATTTGATAGGTATTTAAGGGATTTAAAAAACTCAAAAGAGCTCCTTGAAAAATGGGGTAATATTGTGGTCTTCAGGGTTATAATCAACTGCTGAAATTCAAGCAGCAAAAAAAAAAAAGAAGTATATTGTCAGAGGTATCAGATCAAATTATTAATCTGCCTGTCTATACTGTAACAAAGTAAGAAGTAAATTAAGTTTCACCTGCTTAATCTGTACCAAAGTGAAGAAGGTGGTGTGGGTTTTTTCTGTTTCATAAATATCTGAACAAGCAATGCTAAAAAGAAGTGCTTTTGACACCAGAGGACAATTTCCCCAAAATACAGGGAGAAGCCCAACACAAAGTAGACATTTATCTATTTGGAGAGATAATCAGTGCTTTTTGCATTTTAATTCTTGTCTTCATCACCATGTCTTCCTTTTTCTTTTGTTCTCCACACAGAAAATTTGTACACTGAGCACAGCTGTTGAGGCTGCACAGACACAGGTATTTACCGGTGCCAAGAAATAATGTACAAATCTACAAGTATAATAAAATTCCCTTTCCCAAGCAGGTGTTTGAATGCTAGTTTGGCTGCAATCCCAAGCTGCCAAGGCCCTCTCAAACTGGCCTTTGGCATATGCACATTTGAGTTCAGTTTCTGCCCATTCCCCTGGGTTAAGACCCAAGTTGAATTCCCATCTTTACACCTTCAAGTCATCCAAGAGCTCTCATCCCAAACCCTGGCAGCATTCATAACTTTTGCAGCTTATTTAGGACTCTCTAGGTTTGAAAGCCAGGTGTCTGCCAAGGAAGGCAGGAACCTCCTTTGGAATGGAGAATACGACCCCCCCCTTCCCTCTGAATCATTATAACTTTGAATTAAAATCTACAAGCAATTACAGTTCATAATAACTTGCAAAAGCACATACATTAGAGCAAAAGCCAACTATTACAGAGGTGATTTAAACAACTCCACCCCTCCAAAAAAAACTCTCAGATAAGAGAAATGCAGCCAGATGCCCTCCTCCCCTGAGCTTTTCCACTTTTTTTCTCTCTCATTAGTACCATGTCATTATGATTCCTTAGAGACAGATGGGACAAAATTCCATGAGAGAAAGAAACAAAAGGACAAATCCTAAACCCCAACAATGACCTACAGCAAACCAGAGCAAGAAAAGCAACAGACTTACTATAGTGTCTCTTTCCATCCCTCCCACATTTGATTTCTGGAAAAATAACGTATTATGGAAAGACTATTTGATATAATTATTTCTTCAACAGAACCATGGTGAGACATTATTAAAAATGTATTTGTTTTCCACATGATTCTTGAAACCTTACAGAAATACTAAATTAATTCAGGAAGAAAAGATACAGCAGCACTCAAATAGTACTAGCAGGAAAACATTTTAAAGAGCTGAGATTTTTTTCATTTATAATTACTTGTACTTTTTGACAGCTGTTCATGAATATTATGGGTGCAGGGCTGGGTTTTGGGGGTTTATCTTTAATTTTTTTTTAGAATCATTTGTTATCCAGTTACCTTTTTATTTTTAGCACTTGAAGGCTGCAGTCAGATAATATACATGAATATTTCCCATCTCAGTAGGTACAGCCATGAGCATAACACATTCCATGCTCTGGGAAACACAGAAGATTTAAAAGCCCCTGCAGTAATCCTTAGAAGCACAAACCCTGGTTAAGAATGTATCACTGGCATGAAGGTGACATAGCTCAAGGTAACACACCTCTTCTAGAAAACAGGGATATAATAGAAGGAGCCACAGAAATCCTGTCCCAGCTCTTTGCACAGAGTACAGGAACAAACAATAGAGCAAGACTTCTTTTAAGTACAGCTGAAGAAAACACAAGACTATTTTGAACTGATTTTCGTACTACATTCAGAAATTTGCAATTTTATTTTGTGTGTGTGTGTGTGTGTGTGCTGATAAACTTGTCAAGTAAGAAATACTAGGACCCAGCTCAAATATTTGACCCAAACCTGTAAATCAGCCTTCTGGATTTCAGTGGATTTTGGGGAAACCACATTGCATGCTTTTATATCTACACACAAGGAGCAATTAGTAACTTGTCCTAACATTGGCTCTCCATAATGCAGTGCAGACTTCCTTTACAGAAAACATTAAAATCCACTCTAATGCGGAAAATACCATAAGGTAGTAGCCAAAGACTGGTACAGATTTCTTAACATCGTACTCAGAGTCCTTTCTAACACTCTCCAGAGAGCTGCTACCTTATATAGGATTTTTCTTCATTTATCCTTGCTATCATAATGAAAGACACAAAAATGCCCTAGTATTCTGATACTCCTCTCCAATGCACTCTAGATATTGCAGAAACATTATCACAAATATAGGAAAAAAAATTGCTGTCAGGGCAGAACTCAAATTTTAAGAAATACCTATAAAAAGCAATACAGAAGCTCAGTGCAGTTCAATATATCACATACTAACACAGTCTGGTTGGCCAGACTGTACTCCTGATAGCCCCCAGGCACAAGTCAATACAGAGTTGGTTGGTTGCATCCAAGTACTCTGTATTTCTTTTAAAAAATTAAAAAAAAAATCAGCATACTCATCTCAGTGAGCACTGCAGACTACATTAACTCCTCAAGAGACTCCTAAACCACATCACCCAGTGACAGATGGAGACACCTCTGGAACACCTCCAGGAGTGGTGACTCCACCAACTTCGCTGGGCAGCCCCTTGCAATGCCTGACAACTCAAACAGAGAAAATTGGGGTTTTTTTAACATCTAATCTGAATCACCCCTGTCTCAGCTTGAGGCCATTTCCTCTGCTTCTCTCACTGGAGGCACAGCAGAAGAGACAGCCCCACCTCCCTGCACCCTCCTCTCAGGGAGTTTGGAGGCGCCCCCTGAGCCTCCTCTCCTCCAGACCACACAGCTCCCTCAGCCATCCATCAGACACGTTTCCACACCCTCCATGAGCTTAGTTGCCCTTCTACTGGACATGCTCCAGAACCCCAATGTTCTTTTTAAAGTGAGGGGCCCAGAACTGGATGCAGCATCCCAGGTGTGGCCTCAGCAGTGCCCAGTACAGGGTTGGCTGATGCAGCCCCCAGGGGTATAAAAGGGGGAGCAGCCATTTTGTGGGTGAGCCTCTGGCAGTCGACCACGCTCCCAGCACTGCCCCCTTTTCCTTATCCAGTCCTTTGTTGAGGTTTAATAAACCTTTGAAATTTTCAAGTGAGCAGTTGTTTATCACACCTTCATCACCTGTACGACCCCCTAGAGTAATTTTTCACCCCATGTATAACACATATTGAGGCCCAAATAAAAATCAATCATCAGCTAATGAAAAAAGACATAACACTTTGAAACAACTGGTTTCCCAAACTGCAAGGACCTCTTCTGTATACTGCTAAAAACTACTAAATATAGTTTGACTTATCTTAGCATCTTTAACCTTCAACTACAAAGGCCCTCAAAACATTCTAAAGAATGTTTTATTGCAGCAGGAAGCATAGCATGATTACTACACAATCTCCTGGTCACAGCTATAAATGAAGAAAATCTCATTATTTCTGAGCATTAGCCTTCCCAAATGCATTTATAATCAACATTGGAATAGTCTGAGAATTAAGGCATTGATAATAAAGGCTTTGAGAAATGAGGTAGAAAAATCCCACCATTTCTGGGCTTCCAGATAATGCAAATTATTTGAATAAAGCTGTATAATGGAACTGCAAGAGACAATTCCATTCATGAGGGCAGAATGAAGTATTTCATTATCAAAAAAATAATCAAATCAAGCATTACCTAATTAGGGATTACTTATGGAAGCAGCACTGACAAAGATTCAGGTGTGTGACCACAGTCACAACAGCAGGAGAGGTGGGAGTCCCTGTGTGACACACAGGTGGAGGACCAAAGGCAGTGGGAAGTAATAAGAGCATCTCTTAAACATTTTCCCTGCATGTATTTGAGTTATTTCTCTAAGACTCACGAAAATTTCCTTCCCCCTCTTCAAACTCCTCTAAACTTCATAGCAAGTTCCTACTCCTGCAGCACAACAAGGCAAAAACATTTTTAGGAAGATCACTACCCCTGCCAGACTTAGAAGTTTTATGAGTTGTGTTAATAAACCAGTTTTTTTAAAAAGTAATTTGAAATGCAGGATAAAGCAAGCACTGCAGAAGTGGCTGATGACTGCCCCAGTTCTTTGGACTACCTGGTGGATAAGTGGATTTAATACCACCTGAGTTATAAGTTTCCATAATGCATTTTCAAAGTGTATCTGTCCATGAAGCTTCAAATCACTTTCCAATTTTATGCTAAATAAAAAACACATACAAAAATACTGCAGATAAATCTTCCCTGCCAGTATAATTGAAAAAAATGTCACTATGCGAAGCTAAGTTTGTACAGAACTTTCTTTTTAATAAGCTATACATAAAATATTATTTGAAATATTTCAACTGAAATGTACTTTTTCCCTTTGGAGGTGTTTAAAAGATCACATAGGTGTAGAGATTGAATAATTTGGCATTGCTTAGCCCCAAGAAAAGGAGATGAAAGAGGAACAAAAGGACAGACTACAAAAAAGGTTGCTGCATAAAGGCAAGGAATAATCTGTTCAGTGTCCTTGTGGATAGGGACAGAGATAACCCACTTCCACTGGTGCAAAGAAAACCTAAGTCAGGCAAGAAGTGAAACTTTTAAGAATTAAGGCCAGGGCAGTACTGGGGGTTAGGCTTCCTGAGCAAGCCTTGAAATCCAGCATGGGAGGTGATGAAGAAGAAGAACAGGGCAAACATTTATCACAGAGGGACTCAGGAGCAGCTGATTCTGGAAAGAAGACAAAGACAGCATCTATTTTTGCCACTATGGATTTCTCCAGTTGTCTCCAGAACCAGTAACTACCATCACCAAGCAGCAGCACCCTAAGAAAATTCCTGCACACAATACAAATGAAACCATGGAAGGGAGAAAGTTGGCCATTTAAACCTCTCTTGAAAAGTATCAGCAACTAAAGGGGCTTATAGCAAGGGTTTATGCCTTATCCTGTGTGCAAGACTAGTGCAGGAGGGGTTTGACACTGCAGCTCAGATACATGATTAACAGCATCAGCAGATGGACACAGTTTTGCTTGAGTCTGAGGCAGAGAAACACAAATCTCAGCACATGCACAGGCTGAAAACTCAAGTGTTCCCTGGTTTGACAGCAGAAGCCTCACTAAGAACCTTTGCCAGGCTGGACAGGGGAGCATCAGCTCAGCAATCTCCCTTTTAACAGCTGTCACACAGCCAGCACTCATGGAACATGCTGAATTGGAAGGGACTCACAAGGATCATCAAGTCCAACTCCTGGCCCTGCACAGCACCATCCCCAAGAGTCACTTCTGTGATTGAGAGCATTGTCCAAATAGTTCTTGATCTCTGCCAGGCTTGGTGCCATGACTCCTTCCTTGGGGACCCTGTTCCAGTGTCCAACCACCCTCTTGGGGAAGAACCTTTTTCTGACACCCAACCTAAACTCCCCGACACAACTTCAGGCCATTCCCTGGTGTCCTGTCACTGTCACCACAGAGCAGAGATCAGTGTCTGCACCTCCTCTTTTTCCCTCACGAGGCAGTTGTAACTACGCAAACGTAAGGAGAATTTGTTTGCCCTTATTGAATGATTCAGAACCATAACTATTCAAGAAGAGCTATTAGAGGTCTTAAATCTATTAAATAAAGGCAGCATACTAGGTTAACAGTTGGACTAGATCTTAAAGGTCTTTTCCAACCTAAATAATTCTCTGCTTCAACCTTGACCTTCCTTTCTGGTATAGAGAGGAACTTCTTTTCATGACCTGACCCCACTACCACAGATGTGAGCCAAGAGAAACACAGACTCTCTGTTTCCAGATTCATCACTACATGGATTGAAGAATGCCTTCTTGACACTGAACTTGATTTAAAAATATCATCTTAATCATCTCACTGACCTAGTTATACATAAACAAAAAGCCCTTAAACAACATGCAAACCAGATGGTGACATTGTAAGTGTTAGCAGAAAATACACCTGTTAAATAAGAGAAATAAGTCAAAATCGGGGTTGAATCAGACACTTCTCTCACCCTCTCTCCCTCCTCCCTAACCTGTCTCCCATCTTCCCCCTTCCCTTTCTCTGTCTTTGACAGACCTGTTTTCTGCAAATGCTTTCTCAGAGCACATTCATGTCTCACATCTCCTTTCATACCTTGAGCTGCTGCCTAAACTCTTAACACTTTTTATTTCAGCTAAGTTTTGGAGCCAAGCTCCCCCAGACCTAGGGAGTCAAGACAGATGATATCCCTTCTACTGACATGCATTTTACTTCCTCATATGCCGAAAAGTCCAGAGCTTTCACTAGAGACATGACATCTCATCATTAAACCATGTGCTACCCCTTGTCCCCACCTCAAGCCAAAGCCTCTTTGCCATGAGAGCACACTCAGTGTCAGCCTGTGCATCAGCAAACACCCTGCACAAGGGCAGCTGCACAGGGCTGATGTGTTTGGCACATTTCTGACTTCAACATAAGGTCAGACACAATGCTACTTAACCACTTTGGCGGCAATGCTTTTAGAAGCAGTTGAACTCCTTTTCTGTCTCAATTCTAAATACAGGGTAATAAAATTCTGACTAAATACAGAGTAATAAAATTCTAACTGTAAGCCACTGGAGTGCTTAAAATGATCTCCAAGTTTGCTGTGAATAACACAAACCTCCTATCATTTGAAGAAAAACAAGAATCAGGCTCCAAATTTAGGCCTTTTTTTGTTCCTTTTATATTCACAACAGTATTCAAAAAGCAGGTCAAGTTTAGTAGGTGCAATGATGATTATATTAAACCACATTTCATAGCCCTGCCTACAGACACCATTACTATCCTTAAAATATAAGAATAGTATTTTTATTCTATTTCAATACATTATGCAACACGAAGCAGTACCTGGAATGATACCACCATTTAGATACCTGTATCTTATACAGACTGATAGCCTTCTGAGATAAGATTTTGCAATTTCACATACTCATACAATATACCTACATGACTGGATCAAGAGGTAGAACTGCTTCCAAACAGTATCCTACTCCTTCTAACCACAACTGGGGTGAGACACCAAGTCACTTTATCAGCTGCTCACCCTGTAAATGAGATGCAGAGGTTAAGTAGCTTATTGAACTGAAACTCTACAGATGATCTAGTTTACTTGCTCATTAATGAGCATTTAAGTACTTAGTTAATACTGTTTCCCCCTCAGTTAAATAAAAGCCTTTGGTGACAGCAAGGCTTAAATAAATATCTAGTCTGTTTCCTTATGAAGAACTGCACATGCCATTTCACATCCTGCTCACCTCTAAATTTGCTGTTATTGATCTGCAATGATTAGGCTGCACACTACAGATTAACAATAGTAGCAAGAAGCTTAACAGGAAATAGTTCCTGTGCTTGTTCAGCAGTTTCTTTCTAAATTGTGTATCTGTACTATTTAATCTGAAGACCACAGCAAGCACCTAAAAAAGCTGGGCATACCTATTACATCATTCACCTTACTTAAACAGCTTCTTGCTTCTTGGGTTCTCAGCAAGCAAATCACACTCCCATAACATGTAGAGCTGAGCAGCAGCATACAAAACCCAAAGTGAATTACTACTTACATACAAAACTACAAAGTGAACTCTGCAAAGTTTTACTGATCCTGAAAAAAAACCCAACAAGAACTTCGTATTTTCAAGAGCTAGAAGTACAGGGATCATCCCACTGGAGGTTATACTCACAACGCATCTCACCTGAAGTGATAATGTATTTTTAATCAACAGAGTTTGAATCTAATATTTATTGATTAAATTTAAATGTTAATTCAAAGACAAAACCAAAATGTAACAGCTTTGCATAACACTTTTAGTCTAAAGGCTGTATTCAGACACCAGTTGGGATTAGACCACATTTGCAATATAGTTCTAGTAAGATTCTCCCAGTCATTAAAACATCATTATAACAGCAGTTTACACCATTAATTCTTCTCTTAAATGTAGAATTCATTTTACTACAAGCCAATTGGAACAAGTGTCCCTGACACTGCTCTTTAAGCTGTAAGGATTCATTATGACAATCATTTCAGAAATGATTTTCCACTAATTTCTCCTCTTTTTTCCCCATGTGAAAAATAGCAAATGCTTTGTACTGTCCAGAGGTGGTAGAACTAATCATCACTGGTGCACTAATTAATCTACTCAAAATACCCAGAACTCCTTCCTTGGCATAGGGAGAAGGTGGACACACCATATCAACAGGACAAACATTTAAAGGATTTAATCAAAAACTGTGTGGCAAAACACTATCCTAAATCCGTGTTTAGGCTCAGTAAGATATTTGACTTGATCTGATTCACTGAGACAGATAAGCAAAACATTTTGATCAAATCCTTAGTAAAAAAATCAGGTCAACTGAAATGATTCACAGAACAATTGTATTCTTTTGTATTTCACTGAATTGAGAAAAGATCCCATTGTGGGTTTTTTAAATGTGAGAATTAAAAATAAAATGTTCTTTCATTACTAAAAATTATGAGTAACTATATTTGCCTAAATGAAACACTTTCATTTCAAGTTGCATCTTACCTCAAAACTGAAAATTCCAGCACTTGGAAAACAAATATTTTCTGCTCCATTTAATTCTTACCTTTGTCTATGATTTTCTTCCTTCAATACACCAGTTTATTCACAGCATCCTAAGTGCAGCATAATTCGATTTCTGAAATACAAACTTGAAACCAGGTCAGATCCAAAACCAGTTACTGAGGAGTGGTCAGGGGTAGATCAGGCAACGTCCAACTTTCTACCACCACTGTGTTCCCTTTCAGCAGAGGAAAGAGCTTTTCCACCTGGTGCAACCCAGGAAAAGGCTCCAGGTAAATTGTTTCCTGACACAGCCCAAGGAGGAAAAAACTCCTGACACTGCAGAGAGTTTTTCCTTGTCTGAGTTATCCCTTGGAGTCTAAGCCAAATTTTTAATAAAATTAGATCATAAAAGAAAAAAATAACTAAAATAAAACATTTCTGTTATGCCACAGGAGAAACAACAGTGTTTAGTAAAACTTGAAAGTCTTGGGGAAGTAAATAGATTTCTGCCAAAACAGTTCAAGTCTGGAAATGAACCATCCAAACCAAAGTTCTGTTACAGAAAACAAACAAACCACACCAAAAAAAAGAAAGCCTCACAACGACAAAACCCAAACAAATTAACCAAATAATTAAAGAAAATAGGAAAATATTGTTGTCGTCTTCTTTCAAAGAAGTTCAAAGGTAGAACATAGGCAAACTTATGATCTCAGAAATAGATTCCCCTTCAGGGAAATTTTGCAGGAACACGAAGCAGCACAGTTCTGTGCTTTTGTGTGCCTACACACATGCAAAAAAGATTTTACAACATTCAGTCTTCAGCAAATCTCTCCTGTGGACCAGCAGGACCATAAAACCTCCCTAGTCACAGAAGTAATCAGTCAGAGGTGGTTTTTTCTCATCATCTAACTTTTTTTAAAAAGTATAGATTATTATTTTGTCCAGTCACACTTGTTTAACATCTCAAAATAATATTTTCCTGAAAAACAAAGCAGAATTAGTTTTCTTCATCAATAACCATAGGCTATAGTAGTATACTTGTCAGATACAAGTCCTCCAGAGCCCATGTACTTTCCTACCATATTCCCAATTATAACAGAAATATCGGAGGAAATCAATAATCTACTACAGAGCTCTGAGGAGAGAGACAGAGGAGCTCAGAGGATGCACTGACTGATCACAGGACTGCTCACACTGAGGGCTTGTGGCATCACAGTTACAGAGGAAAACACTTTATCCCTGCAGGGACAGAAGCCAAGCCATCCCAGCTCCAAGCCATCCCTCCAACACCATCTGCAGCAGCAGCATCCATGCCCACAGTTCCCTCTTTGGCCTCTTGCAATCCCACCAGGTCCTCGAACACTTGCAAGTAAGAACCAGGAGGGTCCCACCATGTCCCCTCTGGTGTAGAAGATAATTTGTACACCAACAGCATACAAAGCACACTTTAAGACTAAACTTAAAGCATGCTGTAAATGAATTACATCCCTAAGGAGACCATATGGCATCCTCTTTGCTAATGTTCCCTCAGCACTTCTCTGGAAAAAGTGCCTATGGCTCAGGATTGAAAAGAAAACACTGACAAAGTGTCTTCTCTGCACTGAATTAATACTGGGTGGGGAATCAAATTTCACCTCCTGCAGTTTTGAATACCAGGTTTGGATGATAGCAAGTCTTCTTTTATCAAGCCTGCACAGTCTGAAGGAACAGAGATGCTGCTGTCCTCATTTCCCCTGTACAACTAACCCAGAGCTGCTGGAATGTTGCTGGCAGAGCCTGCAGCATCCTCTTACCCTACAGCCTCCTCCTCTCCTCCTATACCACTGCCAAAGCTTCTTTCAGCCTGAGTTGACATTTGGGGATGTCATTGGGACCCTTTTTCTACTCTGGCACCTCACATCAATGCCACCTTTCTGTTCTCTTTTAAATCACATCTATCTCTAATTTGCCTTCTCAAGATCATTAGCAGCAAAATTGCCAGTATATTGCATTCTGTGTAGGTTGCCTTGCCAAGGGGACACTCATTTATGCTGACTCCATTCCTGCATTAGCTGGGTTTCATACATATGCAATGTATCACCTCATTTGGAGCACATGCTGACAGTCCTTATTCTGGGCTCTGCCTTGTTGAAATACTTCCAATGCATGAGTTTCTTTGCTTGAGTCTGACAGCAGGTCATGGTTGCTATGTGCTCTTTGCTCAAGTGGCTGATTCACCTTTCATGTGGTGTCATACAGTAAATTTTTAATTCTCATTTTTAATGCCACAATAGGTTATCACTAGGTGTCATAAAAGTTAGTTTGAATTTAACAGGGGTACAAACTTGTCCAACTGTACGCAGCTTCTGAGCCAAGCCCTTCTTTAAGAACTTAGTAACCCTCTTCTGTTAGGCAGCAGCTCCAAGGCTTTACTTTTCAGACCTTGATTAGCTATTCATTAACATGGCAAAGTCCAAGTCATTCAGCACAAAAAAGTTCTTTTTATCTTATGTATCAAACTGAGAAGAAATCATTTCCCACATTGTGAAGGCTCTTTGAAAACAGCAGCACTGAATAACCATTAAATCACAGCCAACTGAGGCTTCACAGGAAACATTTCTGTACATGAACATAACACTGAAGGATAATGGATCTCCACAGACGCAGCAAATTCTGCAGAGGTAAGAGATGTTTTACCTAGACAAATAAGAGCTGCCAGAACATCATTTGAAAGAGAAAGCAACAGAAAAACCTGCCAATAATGCAGCAGGGAGACTCCAGCATTGCAGGGATCCTTGATGTGACACAAAATTCAAAGGCAGGCAAGGCTGGCTGTGCAGTGCTGCACCACTGCAGCACAATGCCATGCATGTCACTGCATCACAACAGAGGACACAGTCTCTGATGCCACACCACCAAATGCCAACCTGACCCAGGTGATTGCCACCTCCTCATGAAAGATGCACACAGCCCCAGAGGAGCATTCTGCAGAACTACTGGACAAATAACTTCAAAATTTTTCTCTAAGTGAAGGAAACCAATGTTTTTTCCTCCCATGCTTCCAGCTAACCTGAGTTCTGATTGCCATAATGCTGCAAGGAGACAATTCTCTCTAGTGAATAGCCAGGAAGAGGAAACTCCCACAATCAAGCTGTTGTTAATGCGTGATGTTAATTGGAGAGAGATTTTACAAGGCAACGTTTGACATCATGAAACAAGAGCCAATAAAAAATGGTTTTAAGGAGTAAGGACTCCGGAAAACACTAGTCCCCCATTCATCCTGATACAATTCAGTAAGATGCTAGCTTAGATTGCTGTTTCTCATTTTTACTACTCTGAATTTAAATATGCTAAGCAAAACCCATAATCTAACCATTTCCTATTTAAATTATTTAGAGAAAAACTCAAAATGAAGGGGACACATCAACTGACTTCATGAATCAGTATTTTAGACTGATCAATAATAATTTTTTCTCTTAAAAAAAGCCCAAAACATTAGTGGCCATCTTATTTTTTCCACTGTGCTTCCTCAAAAAAAAAATTTCACTTCTGTTATAATTCAGCATTTCCTCATGAAAAGCAAAGCTGAGAGCTTAAGTTTTCCCTCCTATGCCTGCTCTGCCTTATTAAATCACCTCTCTTACCTGTCAGTGAAGAGAAGGCTTAACTGAGCAATTCTCTCTGAGAACTCTTAGTGTCACTTGATGTTCTATTCACTTCCTACAAAGTATACTCTTAAAGTATATTCTTTATTCACAATGTTTTAGTACTTTTGCAGCTTTGTTACATTTTCTCCCTTGTGTGATGCATCCTTCTTCTCAACACCTCTCTCAGCTAGGAAAGAGATCTAAAGCTAAAGGGAAAGAAGCATTTTGCAAAGAGACTAGAGTGCCTGTGGCTGCTTTGGAGGGAATTAAATGAGTTTCTGCAGTGATCAAGAACACCACACTAGTTATAGCTGCCCAGTGCAAAGCAGTTGGATTTTCCCTGATGAGCATTTGATTTGCTGCAGATTTTTTTGCACAGTATCTCAGAGTGAGGAGCTGCACAGGGATGCACCTGTGGCAGCAGAAAGAGGGAGCACATGCTTAGAGAGAGCTATAGACCATTGGTTTTCTCTGGGCTTCAGCACTACTGCACAGAGCATTGTGCTTAAATGAATCCAGAAACAGGAACTTGGCAGAAAGCTGCTGAAATTCCCCACAAGAAACAAGGTGTTCACTGTAAAATCAATGAGAGTATCACTCAAAAACCCATATGGATTGGCCCCCAGGTGTAAAAAACCTGAGCTATTTTCTCCACTATAAGGCTGGTAGCTCGTTTTGCTTTCCCAAATCTCCCATGAAGACTGGGTCACACTGTGCTAATTGCTGTATAGAAACCTCAGCACAGGAACACTCCCTCTTCCAAACAAGTCATACTCCTGATTGCCTCAATACCACAGGCAAATATGAGCAGAGTTGGCAGCACAAAGATCAACTTACAGTGAAACCTGGTGGTTACTCACACCACTCCCATGGGGCTGGATGATTCCACAATATCCTTTGGAAAAGTGTTAGCACTAAAAGACAGATACCTTGATTTTAATGAAAGAAATGGCATTTGGATTTCACTCAGAAATCTTAGAGTGACCCTGCTATTACTGAGGTTTAAGTTGTTACCTAATGTTTTGAGTTTTCAAGGATAAAAATTTCATGACTGTTATATTCTACTGTAGGCAGAAACCAGGAAAGCGCAGGGAGGAATGAAGAACCACACAAAAATTTAGATTAAAAAAAAACAAACGGAAAAGTGGGAAAACATCCCATGCAAACAGTCTTTTTACTTTAGCAGTAGAGGATGTTGTTTTGCAGATATCTCTTCTTTCATGGAGCAGACAACAGACCCACTCAATAATCTTTTAGACAGTAAAAGACAGCAGCAGCTGTCTTATTTTTTGAAGCAAGGGTAAAATGCAGTTGAGATTGAATGTATCTGCTGTTATGATAGTCCATGCCTGTTTCTTGAAAGAATGAAAAATCAAAAAGCAAAGGGAAAGAATTTCTGCTTGAGGTAAGCTGCTTTCTTACAAGCAGCCTCCTATCCTGAGGCTAGAAGGTTCAATGCCTAGGCTTAAATCCCTCCTAAAACTGGACATTGTTCAGCTGCTTTGTGGTAACAAGCTCATAGCAGTGTTAAAAGAAGTCACCTGAAGGTTTTTGAAAGAAATCAAAGAAGTCCAAAGGGAAAAAGGAGTAACATTGAGAAAGATGAGGAGGTAGGCAGGAGCTGGAGGATAAAGGGCAGTAGGTCTCAAGCAAGTTCTCTGCAGGTGATTAACCTTACCCAAACACAACCCTTCCAGCCTACATCTGCACACAACAAATGCAAACCTTTCCATTAGTATAAAAATGATGATTTCTGGTACAAGCATGGCTCCTGATGCATGCAGTCACAGTTTCTTCACCTACTCTCAGCTTCAACTTGTGGGAGGGAGGCTCCCCAACTTCCACCCAAACTCAGATTTCAGGATATGTAGAAAAAAGTGAAACTCTAATGCAAAGAAAAGTGCTCAGTTACCCCATGTGATATTGGAAATAAAACCCACTCAAGCTTTAGACCAGAGGAGACAACTATGCTTACTGAACTGCATTTAGAAATCATCCTGCCCAACAGTGAACTTTCAGAACAATGGGATTCCCATTCCTTTGACAGTCTCATAGTTTTGCAGTTTGGGTTTTGGGCAAGCTGTCTACAAGGCTGTTAGAAAAGCCATAGTCAATATTAACTTGTTCAAGCTATTACAGCAGTATTTTTCCTTAGAAAGTTACCTAACAATGTATCTATCCAAACATTGGACTAACTCCTACCTTTAAGTACTTCATTATAGTTGTTTGTCTTTCAGCAAGAAGTCTGCAAGAACAACAAATGCAGTTCCTGCAACATCATTCTTTTCATCAGCTCAGGTGCTTTTTTCAGGTGCTCTGAGACACAGACAGCAGCAGCACACTCAGAAGCAGCTATAATATGTATCTAGGTTTTAAGGAACAACTCAAGTTTATCTGCAAGGTGTGGCTTGTCATTCTTTTTCCTTGTAATTCTTTATTCCTCTAAACACCCAGAGCCACAGCAGCCACTTCCCGCTCACTACTGCCCACTTCAAAAAGCAAAGGAAACCAATGGGCAGCACCCACAATTTCAAACCCGACAGGTCCCCAGAGGCAGGCAAAGACTAAGCACACAAGGTGATAGACACAGCTTTTTCCTCTCCAGAAGCTTGCTCCTCAAACACCCAGACTTGTTCAATGCCCCAAGAATTAATCAGATTCTTGAGCACACTCACACATAGTACAGGGGTGGCCGAGAAGAAATTAATTTGGCCTGTGGCATCCAGAGAAGGAAAACCTTGCACTGTAATGTCCTCTTTACATGTAGGGGCATGGGGTGAATCTGCCACCTAAGGACCCTTTTTATTTGGTTAATGGCAGCAGATGAAGCAGCCCTGAGGTGCTGCTGCTCTCAAACACTCACTCACCACCTCTACTGCATCCCAGCAGTGTTTTTTGCCATGTCTTTTGCTATCCAGCAGCTACAAATCACTAAAAATCACGAGGGTTTCCTTGCAGGATTTAGGATTAGGATTGACGTCGCTTGAGCAACGAAGCAATCCCAAATTACACTGTTGAACTCTTATTAACCTTTTCCAGCATTCTGTGTCTAATATGTGTCAGTTCGAGGTTTCATATTCTTTGAACCAAAAAATCTTTTAGGGAGTCTATCTAGAATTCTAGAATTTTTTTTTCAAAGATTGAATTCTTACTTGCTATCAATAAAATGATGGAAAGTTAGTATTATTACAAGAAAGGGACACCAGGGAGAGCTCTGGGGCATTGCAAGGCCACGCTCTCCTGTGCCAGAGAGAGACATCTCCAGGGCATTGGCTGCTTCTCCTTAACCTTGCACAGGCTGTCTGTGACTACATTTGCTTAAGAGCACTTACATATGGAAACAGCTGTGCTCAAAAAAACCCAAACCCCACATATTGTCCACAGTTCATCCCAATCACTGCTTTCTCCAGACAGAGGGACCAAAAGACCATCAAAATAGGCTCAAGAGCAGCATTTCTACAGCAAGTGAAGGAAAGCATAGATCCTCTTGCTGCTGCAAAAACATTGCAGCTGAATCTGGACCATCAGGAGATGGCAATGGCTCACCCAGAAACTCAACAGGAGCTGCAGAGGCATGCAGGAGTATTATGAGGAAATTGGTTTTGGGCCCAGCTCCAAGGACAGCAGGGGCAGCTGTTGTTAAACACTGTGCATTTGCTCTTTTCTAAAAGGGGCTCTCACAAAAAATTTATTTTGTGCTCAGGTCACAATGTATTTAAGTGAACAACACACACATTCTTTAGAAATAATTAACATATCATTCATATCATGTGAATTAACATTCATCAGTGTTTGTGGTGATGCTTGTAAAGCATTCAGAACTTTCCACTGCAGAGGGGCTGCAGAGCAATACCAGTAACTTTCACTCTTGCACTATGAAAAGCCAAGTGCCCACCACTAAAACGAAAAGCAACTTGAACTTCTCAGTAAGGTTGTATCTTCACTGTCTGCATCAAGTCACAAATCTTAAAACAGTTTCATCTTACAGACTGCTACCCACATTTCCCTGTGGATTAAAAAAGGCAGGACAACAAGAAAAAGCAAGACCACCAAAGGATGCTGTGCACAGCCTCTCCTTAACACACTGCCACACAAACTGACCCCAGCTATGGAGGTTCAGCCCACAGGGGCAGACACAGAGCTGCACTTTGCTACTAATCAGCCCCACACGCCCTGACAGCTCCAGCACAGCCAAATCTCTCAGGCTGTTCATGGGAAGTTGGAAATGAAAACAAATTGCACAAGAGGTGGGGGGGAAAAGGTTGTTTTTCTCCCTTGCTCAGAGCTCCAAATACTTGCTTTTAATCCTCCCTCTTGGGCTGGGTTATGTTTCCAACCACTGTCAGGGACTCCACAGATTTCTATGCTGGCATCCCCAGCTGCCTCACTGCTGATCCCATTTCTCAGCTGTTCCTCACTGTCCAGCCTGACCACCTCAGCTCAGAAACAGCAGCCAAAAAAACTCACCAAAAACTCCCCCACCTCAGCACTATTTTTCTGCTTTTATCAGTTTTACTTTTTTTTTTTTTTTTGCAGTTTCAGAGGTTTTCCCCTTGACCTTTCTTACTCTTCTCTGATTCAATAGTACACATTTCAAGGCACAAAATCTGCCTAATGAACATGAGCAGAGTTAAGAGCCAAAATCAGTAGCTTTATTCTGGAAAGAACATTAATATGAGAAACTCCCAGAGTACTCAGACCCTCCGGGCGCATCTCCTAGTGATATTTCCTGCAGTGGCTGCCAGAAAACCTCCTGTACAACACCTTTAAAATCTCAGGCTCCCACAGTGGGTATGGGCTGGTCACACATGACCACAAGCTGCTGGGTGAGCATCTTTAGTCTTAGTACAAGAAGTTGTGTTGGTTTTTTCTGAGCCCATTCCTCCAAGTTGAAGGTAAATACATGTCTTGGTACAATATGAACTGCACAGGGGCTGGGGGATCACTGATGTGCCCAAGTCACACAGCCCTAACTAAAGCAACACCCTCCACAAGTGTTTGTTCCAGGTAAGGAAATCCTACCTGGCTCACATCACCACCAGGACATGTCTGACTGCAGGAGTGCCCACACCACACTGGTTCTGCTCCCTTTGTTCTGTTCCAAGTAAAACATTCTTTTCAAGTTAAAAATCTCTGCTTCGAGGAACTCAGATTCCATTTTTCTTGTCCTAGAGGCTCACACACTTGCTTCGTTCCTTATCCTCAGGTATTTTCTGCTTTCTAAGTTACAAAAAATGAGCCTTTAAAACTTTTCAAAAGTCACTTCTGATGCAGTAGGTAGTTTTCTTTTGTCTATAACACAAAAGTCTTCAAGTTTAGTTATGTCAGTATATCACTACAGAGATGAAGGCTTGAATGTAACAAAGACTCCAATTTCTTCACTCATATCCAGCAATTAGCAGGTGTTAAAAACAGCATCATTTCTGAGTGAGCCTTTCCATACTTACATTCACGTGCAGGAATTAATTTGGAAACTTAAACTTAGAACAGCCTCATAGTTCTCCTGGCTGCACGAACTCTTAGGTTGGTTCACCATCCTTTCCTTTAAATACCACAGCATCAAGCCTCTTCAAAATATCTACTGCTGCTCTGAATTCCTTCTCTGGTACAGCAGAATGCTTTTGAAAAAAATAATTCTTTATATCCAGAGCACTGCTGCCAGCTTAACATAAATGGCACCAAAGAGTGTCAGCTCCATCACATGCTCTGCAGCTTCCCTCTGCATTTTAAACATTATTTCTATCATAGAAGTGTTTTTCCCAACAGAAATCTCTGCCCAGGTGCTTATGCTCACAACACCTTGATTGTTTCTTTATGGAAGGATGGAAAGCAAGACTGGTGGTAGGGACAGAAGGACCTATTGCCTGCTGTCCCAGACAAGCATCTGCTTCACTCCATGTACAGTCTCTGCTGAGGCTTTTGTACACCATCCCCTGCTCCATGGATCAGCAACACCTGCATTTCTTATCCCTGATCTATCTTTATCTAATATCAATTTTTATTCCCTTTTCCAATACAAGCTTTTACAGCCCCCAATAGGATCAAACTCTCCAGTTGCACTGAACTTTGTGTCAAAGACATTCTTTCCCCAAACCTGCCAGCTATTCCATGCTACATTCCCAGCCTTTGTATTAGGAGAAATTAAGAATGCCTTTCCATCTCATTCAATCAAATGCATGCACAGATGATTGTAAAGATTGGTGCCCTTGGTATATAGCAAAAACTAGAAATTGTCAAAATATCAGTCTGTGACTGAGATTCCTCTGGTGTATTTGATGAGCTTAAGCTAACTCCCTCTATACAACTTCCTTTTTTATTTCCTAAGTTGACATCTCTCCTTCCCACACTGTGAAAGTGCCGCATCTAAGAGATGCAGCTGGGATCAGAACTCACCCAGCATCCAACCACCCAAGGACAGCAACTGCCCAGAGAGGATACAGTGACTTTGAGAGAAGAAAACAAGACTAAACATTAAACATACTTACATTTTGAATTGCATTCTGAAGTCAAACTATGATGCAGGTTGAATTTTTACAACAGCATATCCTTGAGAAATAAACACGATTTCCAGAAGTTCTTCCAATAACAAAAATTTGGACTCTGAAATTTTATGTTAATCTATTCAATATTTCTTAGGAAAAAGAAGCATGAATCACAGAATCCAAGAATGGTTTGGGTTGGGAGGGACCTTAAATACTATCCCATTCCAACTGCCCTGCCAAGGGCAGGAACACCTTTAGACCAGGCTGCTCCAAGCCCCAGCCAGTCTGACCTTGAACACTGCAGGGATTCAGAAGTGGCTGTATTATCCAGCTTCTGTCACAACATCAGCCACAGTATTTTTTACTAACAATTATGAACCAGGAAACAGTCTAGGATCACCAGGAAAATGTACTTTCTGCTTTAGAGGATCTTGAGCAGAAAAATCTTTGTCTTTCAGGCAATTAAGCCATCACCTTTTTATGTTTGCTTTCCTGAGGTGTGATAGAAAACACCTGATTAAAGCACCTTGCTGGCAGTGGTCTAGTGTAAGTTCAACAAAGGCAAATAGCTAAACCAGAGTTTTTAGACCTAGAGGTGAAAAATAGATTTGTAAAGAATTCTTTAAATTTGACAGAAAGCTCATATAGTCTTGAACATTTGTATGTAAACATTGAGATAAAGTGTATTGACTTAAGAAGGTTATGGAATGGAGATGATGTTGAAAGAGAATTAGAAATAAGTTTAAATATGTTTTAAAATATGGTTTTGTAAAAAGATATTTTAGAGAATTAGAACTGTGAAAGATGTATTGTAGTAGGACTATGAGAGGAAAAATATAGGTGATTTGTGTTAATAATATTGTGTGGTAAAAGTTAATAGGTTGAAAACCATTTATAAGGTATCATAACTAGGAAATAGGTTCATTTCTGATGGAATAACATTGAGTTTTATATTTCTTGTGTCTCACTATTGAGACTAATAATAGAATAAAATATTTTAAAATGCTTCTCAGTTACCCTGTTTCTGTAAAAGTTGAATAAATTTTTAAAAAATGGTGTTTCTATTGTGAGGAAACAATAACTCAACTGTCTGTCGAGCAGTTGGAAGGCCTCAAAGTACTTTTTGTTCAGTGCTACTAAGAGGAAGCAAGCCCCTGATGAATTAGTTCTGCTACAAGGAAGAGGCAGAGAGACTCCTGCCTGCATCACTGCCTCAACTCAGAGGGAGACCAATATTATCTGATTGCACAACATCAGGTAGGCTTTGGGGGACATCATCAGGCACAAGGTATCCAAACAATCCAGAGACCTTGGTAAAAGCCTTAAGGCTCTGATCACCCTAATTCTTATAATGATTCAAAACAAGAAGTAAAAATTTGTTATCTTGCATTCAAAAGCAGATTCCAACTATAGACAGTACTTCTGAGTTCACCTTCTAAGACCTAGTTAAACTCAAGCCATACAAGGCTTTAACCACAAACAGAAATAATACCAGCACCAGGCCACTCCCTGCATACCAGACTTTGATTAACATATTGAAACAGCCTACCAACCTCTCTACTTCCTCAGTCATGTCCACAAAAGCCTCCACATCCCAAGCACATCCCCAAAACTTCCCTCCCCTTCAGTCCTAACCAGAAACCCTAAAACCTCAAACAGAACCATGGTTCTATTGAGGTTATAACCTCACTGCTGCCCCTGTTTTCTCAACCTACAAACACCGCTGTCCCCACCTCACCCAGAGATCTTCCACCCCCCACCTTAAAAAGAAAAAAGAGAGAACTCTCAACAAAAAAGAAATTACTCTATTAACATTTTTAAAAAGCCATTATCTACCAAAAATAGAAAAAAAAAGTACAAAACCCCCCATAATTTATAAACTTCTTGATACAGAAATTGAACAAGACACAAACTCTAGTTCAAAAGAAGAGTGTGACCCATCACATCGTGGCCCCATAAATACAAAAGAACCAAATTCAATTCCTCCTACTCCTATCTCAGAAAATAATTCAAAAAGACTAATTAAACTAAGATTACATCTAATCTCATACAAGATAAAGATTTTAATTCACCATACAGAGAAC
Organism: Camarhynchus parvulus; assembly: GCF_901933205.1. Taxonomy (NCBI): domain Eukaryota; kingdom Metazoa; phylum Chordata; class Aves; order Passeriformes; family Thraupidae; genus Camarhynchus; species Camarhynchus parvulus. Next base: position 5,520,632 of record NC_044576.1, read on the forward strand.
TCCTTACTATACCAGTTAAATATAAGAATACTATTCCTCAGTACAAACCTATATCACATTATAATATTAAAGAGTTAAATAAACTATTAAAAAAAACCAACTTGAACTCCCCATATTTTAATAATGCAGTAAGAATTATATATGATTCTTATAACCTAACACCTTCAAACTACCATAATATTTCATCCAGAATTTTAACAAGCTCACAAGATATTCTGTAACATTTAGAATAACAAAAACACCTTAACAAATTAATACAAAACTATACTAAAAGTCCTAATACCCAACTAACAATCAGTTAATTAACTAGAGATCCTCCAAATGATAAAGCTAAAAACCAAACTAAATCCCTTTCTAAAACCATAATAAAAGATGTTAAAAATACAACACAAAACTTTTAACTATACAACCTACAAAAGCCCATAAAAACACCTATTCTCTAATTCAACAAACCAAAACTAAACCTTATAGTACCTTTTAAAATCACTTAACACAAACAGTTCCAAAACAATATCCTAATAAAATAACACATCCTCATTTAATTAAAATCCTTACCTTTTCAAATACAAACAATAAATATAAAAAAGTGATTTTAACTACACCAAACCATCTACCAAGAATACCACAAATACTCTCTACTTAGAATAAACTAAACACTCCACAACATATCACAACTATACAAACTAACACACTAAGAAAACAACTTAGAAAAATCCCAAAATTCATTGAAAAATAAAATTTTGGGGAAATAAAAGTAAACTTTTGGGGAAAACCAAAATTAATTTTAAAACCCTCACTACTTTATGAGGAAAACCCATTAAAAGCATACTTTAACTATAAAAAACTTGAGTATTGAAAAAAATTATGAAACAAAAAACCAAAATTACCTAATATTTACCCTCAAAAAGAGACATCACACTAATCACGATGACTCCAAACATAAACCAGAAACCTCTATCAAGAAACTTCAAAAAAAACCACACAACACCACCATATAACAACACAAATAAAAACAACTCAATCACAAAAAAACAAACAACCAAACTAACTACAATCTATAAAATCACCAATCATCTCCCAAACAACCCCAACTTTTTACCCCCCAAAAACACAATATAAACTAACAACTTCTAAATTAACATATCCTTTAAAAAAAGTTTATCATTAATTTGTACCCACAAGAGTAACTAATACTACACAACAAAAGCATTTAAATTATTAACAGAAACAAGTACATAATTCTTAAATTTTCAGCTTTTCCAACTATTACTTCAATCAATTATAACAAAAAACTTATAGTTTCAACTCTTTCTTACTATACTCCAGTTATAATTGAACCAAAACCACTAATAACTATTACACTACCAAATCAACAGCAGGGTACCTTTTTACAAGTAAAATGTTCTTTGGTAGTGTTTGAATCACTTTTGAAACTTTCACACCTGCATTTTAATGAGCAATTGTAACAAGAGTGCTCTTTTTGCCAAGTTACAAGCCCAGATGCAACTTTTATACAGTAAGAACTAAACAGCCAGTGCATGGTCTAGGGAAATGTCAGAATACAGGTAATGTTTGAAAAATGGTGACCTAAGATAGTTATTCATCAAGGATGGCAAAGTAAGACAAAATATAGTTTTGAAGGACAGTGTATTTGTATGTATTTATTCCTGAAAATATGGAATAAGGAAAGGGCATCATGTGTCAAAAGCCAGCAGCAAATAAAACCTGCAAGGGCTGACACAGACACTGGCAAAGCATTACTGACATCTAGTGCTACAGCACAGCTTGTCAGCATTGAACATGCACCACAGAAGGACCTATTTCTTTCTAATCCAGAAAGAGAACTCAAAGCTATACTTAAGACAACACTAGAATAAAATTTTACTAGTCAGGACTCCTCCCATTTTGGCAAAGACGGGAAGCATCATTTCACAGTCATGCACTACAAAGGAGCTGCAGTACCACCAGTATATGGAAATCCTGGCTTCTACAAGATGTTGTCTCACCTGACATTGTTGCAGCATAAAAGCAGGCAGCAGCTTGCTCAGTCCTGAATCCTCATTTGGCCTGTGCTTGACTTTTCTCCACAGGTCCCTACAGGAACACAATAGCCAGGAAGGAGGTGACAAAGTGCAGGCAAACCCTGCCAGATCAAAGCCAGGATTTTGTCTCAGCATAAGCCACGTATCACCTCAGAAGCCCAGCCTTTTATAGCCCTCATTGTTCCTGCACTGCATCTGTGTGCCCTCTCTATCTTTTCGTGATGGATCAGTGCACCTCGGCACTCCATGTCTCATTGCTTTTGTTATAGATACATATTATTATATCAGCTTTTCACAAATATTAAAATGGATATTATATGTGTAATGGTAAAGTAACTTTGTTATAAAGATATAGGGGTTTTTTTCTGTTGTTAATTACGCTTAGACATAGTAGTGAAATAGCTGATATAAGTACGTTTGTGTTAAAATGCCTGCTTGGTTGGGCTAACATCCAATGAACAAAGGATGAGGACACCTGTACAGATGTGCCAACTATCAGCACCCACCATCTGAAGACAGTGTGCACTAAGGCCCAAAAACTGGAGGTGATATGAATGGACTAAAACCACAACCAAGGATTACACATGATTGGAAAAGGCAGATCCAAGGAGGAGATATGCTGACCAATTCTTGGAACATGTAAACTAGTTTGGGGAAAAGCTTACTATGCATAAGGGTCTATAAATATGCAACAGGCATAAGGGAAAAGGCATTTAAAGGGCTGAGTGCCAAGATGCATCCGGCCGTTTTTAACCCTTTGCTTTCTTTCTGTCTCCTACTGTCTTTTTATTAAACTTTTTAAGTTTTACCAGGGAAGTAAACCTTGTTTTTCACACTTTCAATGCGGTTCACCTGCTTCTCATAGCTATGGCCCGTTGGGGATGAGGCTTGGCCGCAGCCCCGCTCCCAATTCCCACAAACTGTGTGCCTACCCACAAGAGTTTAAACACACAAAAACATACACCTATATGCCCACCATACGCCTTAAATATGATTCTTCCCTTAATTATAAACTAATTAAGACAGTCCCCAGTTACCACAAACTCTGTGCCTACAAGATTGGAGCCCTCAGCTCACCCGACTGAACCCCATCACACCCGCTGGCAGCGCTGGGACACGATTTACCTCCAGGACTTCAAAGCAGATCCCAGCTTAGATGAAAGCAGTGTCCAGCAGCACACTGATGGGATAAGCTCCAGCCTCTACCTTTTTTGCCCTTTCATAACAGCAAAACAAGCAACACAAGAGAGTTCTGCCCCGCAAAACCCCATGGGAGCCCCTCCTGTCATTCCACAGCCCAGCCTGCAGCTCCCCTCGGCCTGGGGGAAAACAAACGCCCCATGAGCCGGGCTCCAAGGACTAAAACAAACTCTGTGAGCCAGGCTCCAAGGGCTAAAACAAGGTCTCCGTGAGCCAGGCTCCAAGGCTGTGGCGCAGGCAGACACCCGAGCATCGGCAAACCTGAAATTCACCTCGCGATCCGCAGCTATGTGCCCGCGGAACGGAGCGGCTGCGGGCGGCTGGGTCAGCCCGGCACAGCGCTGAGGGCAGCCCCAGCCGCTCCCCACAGGGCCCAAAGCGCGGCCTGGCCCGCCCGCGAGCCCAGACGCGTGCTAATTTGTGCTAATTGATTTACTAACAATTACAGGGGTGAGGGCAGGCGTGACAGCGTCTTGGAAAGGCGTCTTAAGGTCTCTAGCAACTTCACGCCACGGGTTTGTCACAGAACCCAGCGTGACTGTGAAACTGACGAACGGGAGGGCACAAGCCTGAGTTTGTGAACTCTGAGGGAAACGGCAGAAACCGACCGAGAGAAACCCCTGCGGCGGTGCACTCTCTCCCTTTGTTCGAATAAAGTTGCAGGTGTACGGAAAATCACGCTATGAAAAGCCAGTGTCCATAAAGGAGACAGAGAAATCCTCGAGGCGTGGAGGACAGAGCCCCTTTTACCTCGAACTCCCGGCTGCACCTTGCCCTCATCCTTTCCCCATGGGCTGAGGTACTAGGAAGGTACAGCCTTCCCGAACCGCCTAGCACATATTCCCCCTTAAATATATCATTTTCCCCCAAAGTTCAGGAACTCAGGCTTGTGTGGACCCATTTGTCTGTTCTGGAGTCAGACTGCCCGGGTTCTGTAACAAACCTGTGGTTTGAAGTTGGTGGAGACATTGACATTAAGAATGTCATTTTCAAAGGCATTTACACCCATCCCCTCACCCATGGAACTGTTTGTAAAGACATAACCACACATTTTTCCGATCATCAGCACAGTGCCCCAGGGCTGGGAACAGCCCTCATGGGAATGGAGAGCTCTGCAACCTCCAGGTCAGCCTCTGACAAGACTTTTTTCAGTGATTTTTAGCCAAAAAAAAAAAAAATTAACCTCGCAATACATAGTTAATAAGCTGCCTCTGCAAAGCTTTGCAATGCTAAGTGTAACTTTGGTCAGTAAAAAATCTACACCACTGTATACATTTTGTAGTTTTATCAATTGCCTTTTTTATCTGTTCCAGAGGAAATTGATACCCAGCACAGAAAAGAGGTGGTCTCATACACTGATGACAACCACTAAAGTTTGACCAGCAAAGGCACAGGTCAATACTGCATTCAGAGACCTCAGGAACTACGTTTGAAGCTTATAGGTGCAGGGCTAAGTAAACCTATTTCATTTTTAATCACTCAAAAATAAATCGACCTTCAAATGGCCAACATGCCACCTCTTTAAAGTTTCATTTTGGCCAAAAGAAAAAAAAAAGAAAATAAAAAGAAGCAGCTGTGCTGAAACACTGAGCTTACAGCTCCCTCCAGAGTTTCTGCTGCTGCAGCCAGCTTGGAAATGCTGCTGTAAGGGCTGGCAGAGCTGTAACTCCCTCAAATTTTCATCAGGAAGAAGAAATTTTCCCAGCCATTCCCAGCCACTGTGACAATAAGACTCCCACTGCCCCAGACTTTCACTGCTGGGACCAAAGCTCCTACTAATACGTGTCAGTCACACATTGCACTAAACATGCACCCCTGGGAAAGTGCTCCTGCATATTAGTAGTAATTAATAATTAGTCCAAAGAGTATTTACCACAAATCCACTCACAGAAGAGCTCTATTACTTTGCCACATCTGGTGAGCGAATCCCATTATGTACAGATTGGTTTCTCTAATAGACATTTATAAAGCCCACAGATAAGCAGTAGCAAACCTGTCTTGGTCAGGTTTAATGCACTGTCTCCAGTATTTATTGAGGCAGAGCAGCTCTCCTTATTGTTGGCAATATCTCAGCTGCTGCCTCCAAAGAAAATAGTGGTAGATCTCCCATCGGGGGAGGGAAATTCAGGGAGGTTTCCAGCAGCCCATTCAGGAAACCCCCTTTGTCCACAACACACAAAGTATGTCCAACACCATGGGAGCTCCACCAAATACTCTTACTAATGACAAGCCAAAATTTTAGCCTTATCTAACCAAATCACCACTTTAACCTAAATGCTGTACAAAGGACTGACAAATGTTGTCCTTTCTTCCCCAGATAACTGGAATGCTAATCTTAAGATGTCTCATGTGAAGACATCCCACAGCTGAAACACAAATACACAGCATTTTCAAAAGGCTCCTGAAGGATGCAGAGCCCAGCTCATGCACCTGAGTGGGAGGAGAAAAAAAAATAAAAAAATAAAAAAGATAAATCATCATTAGCAGCAGTGCCAGAAAGTGCAAGAGAACCTAGGAGGCTCCAAGGCCTCCCCACCATGCTGGCAGGCAGGAAAAAGAAGACAGAAGATACTGTCTGCCCAAACCCCCCTATTATTCTCTGTATGTAAGAAAGCTTCATGATATATTTCCCATATTTAGGGTTGCACAAGCCTGAATAGCTGTTAACGTGTTTGGAAAGAATGTGCCAGTGGTAGAATTCAAAAGCATCTGTTGGTGTTGAATTTCTCCTGCTGAAAGAAAGACAGGGAAAGAGAAAAAAAAATCTGAAGCAAGAAAAGAATCTCAAGAGGGTCACTGGAAATGCTGAAACCAGGCAAGCAGAGAGGCATTGAGCCAAAATAAGACCAAAATTTCTGTTACTACACTTTTATGCTGGTCTGCTATATTGCTATGTAGAAACTCCTCTTTTTGTTAAACTTCTTTTATTTCAATGCACTTTTCTTTAAGGGGGAATGCCCAGTTTCCTGTAAATTAATTCCTCCTCTTCAGCCTGGTTCTCTCTCCCTGCCCTTTCTTTAGTTGATTGTCCATTCTGCCTTGGGTTCTATGTGGATATTTTCACTTAAGCAAAGCTAACATAAATGAGGACTAAAAGTGGAACCTTCCTTTCCTGGTGGCAATAAAATTTTCATTATAAATACCTCCTGGTTCACTTCTCAGGCTTCCCTGGCTGTCCTGCTGACTGCTCTAACACCTGGCACAGCTGCTTTTGCACAGGTAGCAGGTGAGGTGGAAGCCTTTAAAACAAAAAAAGGCTCAAAAAAGAAGGGCAAATCATGGGCATACTCAGGACTTCTGTGTCTTTGCTATTTTCCTAGAGGCACACCAGCCTTTGAAAATCAAACAATTCATCATTTTACTTCTCCAGGCAGAATTTTAATAGTGTTAATACACTGGTGCTTCTGGTCATGCCCCAAGCAAGTGGATGTGGAAGCTGAGCTGTGACAAAGCCTGGCTGGTTCAGCCTCCAGCAAGGCATCACCATTCCAGGGGAGAGACTTGTACCCTCCTTGCTCCAAATGTTGGGCTACAATGCTTGAAATGAACCCAAAAAGCTTCCAGGCAAGCTAAGAAGAAACTGTGAGTTCCAGCCGATTAAATGCCAATGTGTGGTTCCAGTCAGTGGGCTGAATTCTGTAGGAGTCCTGACTGAGGGGAGGTGCAGGGGAAGAGCTGCATTGGAGCATTTTCTTTGTACCTATTCTTGGTTTGTTTCTTTCTTTTGAGAAGTAATTTTGCAAAATTAGTGCTTGGGCATTTTACCTGTTTGACAGCTTCCCATCTGCTGGCTCAATTTATGTCCACTAAAACTGCTAAAAAATCAAGTTTTTATTGCCAGCCACATTGCAGCTTATATAGGTGTGGAAAAATGGGCTGAACTCAGCTCCTCCTTATGCTTTATCAACCAAAAAGTGTGCACTGACACCAATCCTTTACTGCCATCCAGGGCAACAGGGAATTGGCTGCCCTTCAGATACACTGCACAACACACAGGTGGATTTATCTGCTCTGTTCAAGGTCAAAGAAAGCACAGAGATGGCCAGAGAAAAATGTGTATATGGCAGTGTTTTATAGTTCTTATTCTAGAGTCTATTTACCCTCAAATCTTGGGCTGGCCTAAACCACAAACTACAGTTACATTTAGAGGATGTACATGCATTTGGGGATGGCAAGAAGGATGAAAAGTAAAGGCAAAAACAGCAGAGCAGCAATAGGAGATAAGGGAAATATCTGATATTAAAGGCAAGACTTTTAAATGGCTCTTTAGACCCTCCATTGTTGAGGAAACTTCCCTGTCTGAGCATCCAGGACCACTCTGTCACTCTTGTCCCACCTGAGCTGGACCAAAGCCCCTTCACAGCTGCACCCCACACTCACACTGGGTTCCCTTACAAGCTCATATCCAGGTTTTCCATGGCAGTCTCAGATATTCAAATTCTTCAAATAATTTAATCTTGGTGCAATTAGCAAATAACTAAATAACAATTCCAGCTAGTTCCTTTGAGGAGAGACCCCAAAAAAGGAACCCCTTGGTTTTTATCCCCTCACAGTCTGAGGGCAAAACTCTGGGGTCCTCTGCTCCTGCTGTCTCCCAGCCTCCAGCCCCCTGGCAGGGCCACAGGTCCCCAGGCCCCTCATTACACAGAGGGTCAGCAGGTCACAGCCCGTGGCCCTGGGCTCCCCCAGAGCTCAACCTGCAGCTTCCCTTGACCTACCTGCACTGAAAGGATTCTGTAACACCCATTCCCCTCCCACAGCCCCAGCCTTTTCTCCACACAGAAGAGGCACTTCTCTTCCTAAAAACAAGGCAAATTGAGGAAGCCAGGAGAGCAGAAAATTAGTAATTTATGTGTCAGATAAGTGGGACTCTAACATTTGGCATCTGCCAGGCATCAGTCACACTGTGCACAGAGGCAGTGGCACATAAACCCAAGAGCTGTGCTAGCAGAGACTCACAGCAGGTCTCTGCACTAAGGGAACAGTGGGCTTGGTTGTCACACAGGGCCATATCCCAAGAGCCTCAGCTCCGTGCCCATCCTTGTCACAGCACATATCACAGATGAGACAGCCACAATACAGTGTCACCATACAGTTTCAGAAGGCTTTAAGCATTCCCCCATACACAGTAACACCTTACCTGATCAGAAGGGTTCAGGTGCCTGTCCATAGAGAGCAACACCATCCCACTTCAGAAGGCTGCAAGCAACTGCCCTTCTTGCTCTTCAGCCCAGCCTTTTATCCCCTCATGTTAATGCACTGCACCTGTGTGCCCCCTGCTCCCTGTGTGATTGGTCAGTGCCCCTGGGCTCATTAATGGCTCATTACCTTTAATATCATTCACCTGTCCTGCACAGCTGCAGCCCATTGGGGATGAGGCTCAGCCCCACTCCCAATTACCACAAACTCTGTGCCTACACAGCCTGGATGGGCTGTGTCTCTGTGGGGACTCTGTGCAGCTCCCCCCAGCTCCTCTCCACGTGGCATTTTCTAAGTCTGAGGCAGTTCTCAGCTGCATCAGCTCCCTGAGATATTCCACTGTGCACTGTTCAAACACACGTGTGTGAAAGGAAGGAGAGAACAGAGACAGTAACCCCAGCCAGGCAATACCCCTGACAAGTGATGTGAGCAGGAAACCAAGGAGTGTGATTCCTTCTTCACTTTAAACCAACAAGGAAATGGGGATTTCTTTACAAGCTTCTTCAGGGCATAACCACTATTTTTTAAATTCAAACACAAAAAAACCAAAATCCTCACAATACTGTGGATTTTGCCAGTTACAGCCTTACCCCATCATTTCTTCCAATTCTGCAGCATGGGAAGGAAGGCTGGACAGAGCCATGGGACAGCACTTAAGACTACTGAACACATTTAGAAACTTTTTGTAGACAAGCAACACAACACATTAAAAAAAAAAATTCCCAACATAATCTCCCCTCCAAACCAAACCAACTTAAAAGTGAAGCACTAAGGGTGTTCCTGCATGCTTTTAGAATCTGGGACCTGATGTTGGATGCAAAAGGACTTGTAATCAACAACATCTTCAGCCTCCTGTGGTGCTGTGAAGGGTTTTCCAAGATGAGTTTAAAGGATTGTGGATTTTTTTTTTATTTTACAGAGATGATTCTTGTATACCCAGCAGGTAGTCCCAACAAACAATGGCAATGGATGCTGTGACAAAAACATGGTGGTAAAGCAAACCTGGTAAATCCAAGGGAAACCCATTACAGAGTGCACAGAAAAAAGGAGAAATAAAGATGGAAAGAAAGAAGGATTCATCATCAGTGCAGGTAACAGTCAAATAAACTTTCTCTCAACAATCTTCTTATATTTAAAAGAAACCAATTATACTTGCAAGTCACTTGCAGAAAATTTTAATAATTTGCCAAATATACAGCTATTAGAATGACCCTAAATATCACTAATAATTAAGTTACAAAAGTTGGTAGATAGCACAGTACAATGTTCTATAAAATAAAGATGGGTAATATTAACAATACTCCCTGTGGTCCAGGAATGTCAGAAAATAGCAAAAAGAAATTACAAACACATACAGATCAGAGGAGATTGAGGGGCAGCTTTAGACACTTGGATCAAAGAAACTGAGACTAGCTTAGACACATCCATTCATCAACATAATGAATGTAGAACTTTAAATTTCAAAAACAATTAACAACACAGCATCAGGTGCAATTTCACATGGTTTCAGCTATGTTCCAGTACAGTTCCCAGAGGATTAAAGTGCCTTTGTGCACTGTAGTTTCATTTAGTCAGGTGCAACACACATTGTGTTTGGAAGTTACTTTCTTTTTTAAAAAGTCACCTATGAAATAAAATAACTACTTGAACCAATGTGCATAATTCAAACTAAGGTGTTTTGAAGTACCTTTGTTCTGACTTTGCTACTAAATGTCATGTAACAAATTAAACCCCAAATCCACAAGGCCTATCTCCACTAAACAAGACCAGAGTAAAAGATATTCATTGAAACATGTTTCCTGTGGTACAACCCTTAGTTTGCTCATTTTCCCCTTTCAAACATATTTGCCCTTTGGATGACAATTTTGTACTGCAGTTTCCATTTCCAGGTTGCTGTGAACATGAAAACCAGCCAGATTTGGCCCGTGGCTATGGTGATGATACTTCCCAGAAAAGATCTTGTTTAACCCAATGAATAAGCACAGCACATTTTCTCTGTGGGACACCTGGGGATCTGCAGCCTTTGGATCCCACCCGTAGCAATTCCCTGTGCTACAGCACAGACCCAGGGTCCTGCTCAGGGCTCCTTAGGAACTCTCACTGCTCTGCTGTACCAGACAGATCTCTCCTTAAACCCCAACCTCACCTGAACTGCAGTGAGGGAAGGGAAACTCCACACAGCTCAGCTGTCACTCACCTTGCCCCCAGAACATCCTCTGCAACTCATGAGTAAAGAACTCACTCCAAGCCTACAATCCAGTCTCCCGTCAGATCGTGCTGTCCACCAGCTCCACTCCTGCTCTTCCAGGGGACAGTGGAAATATCCCACAGTATCTGAGGCATCTCCTGGTGTTTTCAGTACTGGCACTTCAATAGGAGTTATGGGGCATAAGCTTTTTAGGAAATGCAAATTTCCATTGTGATGCCACCAGGGCACTCAGGGGGGGAAACTGGCACGTAGGGAAAAGAAACTCAAAAGAAACTGGGAGGATGTACAACTAATCCTGACTTCAAACAGCAAGTGTGGATGTGAGTCTCCACTCTTCCAGCATCTTCCTACATTTGCTTGTGCTTCACATCATGAAGGGAGCAAGTCACTCCAATGATTTCAGGCTCACAATGTGAACACTCCTGCACACCTGACATGGCCAGCACAGCTGATGCTGTTCCTTCACCACTGCTGCTCTCACACCTGAGGCCATTTTAAACTCTGCACAATCCAGAGCACATCAAGAGCTCTCTGCAGGTGAGGAAGTTTTACTGGAGTTCTGGATTTGTAGTATGTTAACATTACTTACAATATTACATGCACTGAAATATTTTAAGAACATATGCACTCTGTTAATCAAATTAATGGAAAATAGTCGTTCCCTAATCTACTCAGTACTTTTAGAAGTTCTCCATGAAACTGTGAGATTATGGAAAAGAACATCCTGGTTATACATTACAGTAGAAAAAAACCAAAACAGTGCAAGTTTCATCAGAATCACTACTACCAGTAAAGTCTCCAGTTCAGTTCATAAAACAAATTGATTAAATTATCTGAAGTATTTCATAGTGGTATAGTAACTTCCAATGCAATTTATGCAACAAATTTCGCCCATAATCAAAAATACATTTGTAAATGCTTTTCATAACACTTTATACAACTCAAGTTCCCCTTAGGTAATCCTAAATAGTCCTCACACCAGCTAGGCAGAAGCCTGTATTCATTCTCAGAGTCCACAAGTGACAATGCTGTGTGATTTCTTCCTTTTGAGAGTCAGCTCTGCTAAACCCAACTCTTATTGCTTAAAACCATCAGTTTCCTCAGCAGGCGTAGCACCCAGCTACACCACACCAGTGTGGGGCAGCAACCCACTGTTTTATGGGACATAAACACCTACAAGCCTTGTAGCCATTCCTGTAAAGATTTCCATGGGATGGCTGCCTGTCCAGAGAGCAAAAGGGGCGTTACTGAGAGGGAGGGAGATCAATCATTGAGAGTGCATCAGTTCAGTGACCCATTGTCTCCCTCTTCATCTTCTGATTAATTACATATTCTGTTTAATAATTTCTGTGAATACATTTCCAACAGTAACTGAAAACAACTGGCTCAGACACGAGACACACCAAACCTAAAATCTGCAAGAACAGAAGTGTGAATAGAAGGCCTCTGCAGGCTCAAACTCACAGCTGGTACTATGCCCAAACATCTCCACAGCAAGCTTTATTCACACAATTTCCAATAAAAATACTGTTACTTCTCAAGCTACATTTTAAATTATCAGAAATACATTCATAATAACTACTGGTACAAAAACCATGATAAATTTTTTTTATTCAAAATATTCTGACAGGTTGACAATATTCCAGGCGTGTTACAAATACTGCCATAGCCAACAAAACAATCAATACTTAAAGAGCATTCAAACACTGAGGACATGTATCTTAAAGCAGAGACAGGAGAGTGCATGGTACTAAGTGCATACTAATCATTTTCCAATAACTGACTTGAGGAAAATGCCTCATTTCTCTGGTACAAAATGGATTAAAACCCAGAAGAGATGAATTAGAGAGGACAAAAGTGATGATAATTTTTTTTTGCCCATACTCTCCTATAAGACCTTGTACCTTTATCATACAAGGCCACTACCAGTCTGGACTACTCTAGTGTTGACTATTTAAGGGATAGAACAACAAAATCATAACAGAGAAACCAGTGACAAAGCAACAAAACCACAAACTCTTTCTAAATTATGGCTTAAATTAATTCACAGAGAGTTGGGAATATATTAACTATAAGGTGCAAGAGAAATACCAGGTAGGAAACAAGTTCCTCTCTTCCTGGTACTTTCCCCCTCAGACTTCACTGTATTTCACATAAAATTTTTAACACACTGGTCTCACCCTTCCTGCAAGCCCCTTTTTCCATACTTCTAAAACATCATGTTACTAAAAGATTGGTTTCATTCTTGAATGTATTGGCCAAACATGAGTTCTAAAGTTTAAACCATGTAATTCTACACATAGTAATACCCTGTTTCTCCCAATTAACCCCAGTTCTCAAATAGAGCTAAAAATTCAGCTTTATTTAAAACAGTGTATTTGCTTGAAAAAGTATGAATCTCTTTGTCATGTAGAAAACAGATGTCCAATGAAGAACTTGTCAAGATGTGAACACAGCTGAGTGCATAGTGCAGAACATCATACAGAGAGAGCAGCAAGGCCACAGGGTCACTAAGTTCACATGAAAAAGATGTATGTTTCCAATGACTAAATCCATTCTAAAACATTTTTGTCCTGGAAATGCTTTAAGCATTAAAATCTTGCTCTAGGGATGGCAGGACTCCTCCATTCCCACTTTTCATACAGCTCACTGTAACATGCATGGCAGCACAGCCACCTACACAGCATACAGAAGAGACACACCAAAATTGCTTTGGATACATCATCCTGATCTCAAGTATTCCATACAAGCGCTGAATTTTTCTTAGGAAAAGGAAGGAAATGGGACAGCTTTCAAATGACACAGCTTGCCTGTGTGTCATTAAAGAAACCTGCAGTGTCTGGAGCCCAGGACGGAGAGCCACAGCTCCTCTGGCACGAGCGCTGGCACAGCTGGTGGCTCCAAGGCTGAAGGATCTCACAGGAGGCTCCTCTGCCTCTATTGCTCGAGGTTCCATCAGTGCTCCCCAGCAGCTGAAGCATCAAACACTCACTGCAAAAATGCAAGTGGCATACAGCCAGCAGAGCTCTGCACGCTCACCCAAAACACTTGTTTCCCCATTGCACTGGTTTGCTTTTTAAAGCAATGTTGTTGGAGAAGGGCCACGAGAACAACAGTGAGACATTTTCCTTAATCACAGCATCAGACACTCCATTAACAGACTGACATAGTCTCCTAAACCAAATTAGCTCCTGGAACATCTTGCTTTTGCCTTCTTTTGCTCCTTCTTAGGAACAAACAGTTTCTCTAGAAGTTGTGCAGTTTAAGCCTGTTATGGTATTGTACTCCAGCATTTCCTTAGCACCTCAACACAAATTACATGGTAGCTCATCTGTGGTGAACATCAGCTACACACATCCACAAAAGGGGGAAGGGCTGAAAGAACAACAATATTGTCCCATGACATGGAAAAGCACTTTGGGATGGACTGGCTTCAGGTGAGACTGCTGACTCAGAATGGGATTTCTCTCCAAGCAGAGTTACTCCAGTTATTCAAATACAGTAAACACAAGGGCAGTACTGAGGACATCAATCCTGCACCTTACAACTTTCAGTCTATTTTCTAAACACCTCTTAATGGAGATGTGGCTCAGTGTCAAGGCTAAATGGGCAAAAATGTCATCTATGCTAAAGTCATTAGAGGAACTAACATAACCCTTGCTTCTGGTAGTCCTTGGACTTAAGCCAACCACACACATTTCATTCTATTAATTTACCTATCCTGCTTTATCTCAAGTATCTTCATCCTTTCACACTTCCTAATTAACTATCAATATTTTTCCTGAGTGAAATTATAAAAAGTTAAACCCTTCTACCAAAAGTACAAAGACAAATAAAATATAGAACAATACAAACCCAGTTATACAGCATTACAAGTGCAGAAATTCTTCATGTTGTTGCTCTTTATCATTGGCCCCCAATAAAAAACATAGCAAAGAATTTAGTTATCCAAAATATTTTGCAGTACTGTGATGAGATTCTTCAGACCATAAATATAGCCCTCATCCTTTGTGTTGCTGGGAAACACATGAGCAAAATCGATCATTCGGACCTCGACCTTTGCACTTTCCTTGGGCTCTGCTGGCATGTGATAGAAAACTTTTTCCAGTTGGGGTAGAACATTTCCATTCAGGTGCTCCTGTGTAATGCATGTGCTGCTTTTCCACACATTGTCTTGCTCTGAGTTCTCAACTTTTAGCGAGAGCTGGCTGTGGTGCCTCTTGGAGCACGACTTTTTGTGAAGTGCATAAAATTTCGACAAGCCTTTACCTACAGAGGCTTCAATTTTTCCATTCTCTGTAGAATTTATTACATGAATATTATTATTATACTCCAATACATCTCCACCTGACAACAGGCCTTTGGGTACTCTTCTCTTCTCTGCCAAGGTGACATCACTCAGCCTCATGGTTGTTGCTTGGCATGAACCCTCATAGACAAACAGCAGTGAGCTTGCGTAGAAGTTGAGCTGTGTCTGGCCCTCAAACCACTCCAGAATCTTTTCAACCTTCTGAATGCTGGCAGCTACCACATCTTTTCTCAAGCAGTACCCACTGTGGAAAAACTTTGAGATGCCTGCAAGAAATACACACATATTGGGATTACTTTCACTTCTGAATGGAAAACCAATGATTTTTTTTTGTCTTTTGGCATGAGAATAGTTCTTATTTGAAGGAACAGACACCATTCAGGTAGTTTCTGTTCAGGTAATTACTAACTAAACCCAAAGTGAACCTGGGAACGCTGAGACCTTCAGTCACATCACTGCTGTGTAATACTACAGCTTGGGCTTGGGCTGTAAGCACAAGTAAATGCATCAAGCACACAGTAAAAGAACATGGTGCCTGCTCCTGGTCAGCTGAA
This sequence comes from Camarhynchus parvulus, assembly GCF_901933205.1. Taxonomy (NCBI): domain Eukaryota; kingdom Metazoa; phylum Chordata; class Aves; order Passeriformes; family Thraupidae; genus Camarhynchus; species Camarhynchus parvulus. The sequence goes on from NC_044576.1 coordinate 5,536,145, forward strand.
CAAGTGTCTGGACAGTTTTGGGCAGGGACCCATTAAATTCTCCATGCACAAAGAGGCTCAAGCAGATTGATATTATGAGTGTGTTTGTGTGTGCACCTTCTGTCCCTTGCTGGGGGACAGATGAGCAGGTGTCAGCTAATATCAAGTCTACAATCATTATCACCAAACAGCCCCACGATGGCAGCATTTTTATTAATTGTTAATGTAGAGCAACATGTGGACTGACTTCAACTGATAAAGTCCTTTGAATTCAAAGATGCTTTTGTAGTAGCTTTCTAATAGAAAATACACTTAGATATTCACAGAAGACAACTAGAGACAAAAAAAATGTATTTATAATAAAAACATGAAATGCTTTTACAACATTCTAGTTTCAAAGCTGCAAAGAAGTTGAATTCTAGAATTCTCTCCCTTATTAGCAGTAAAAGAGACGTGATGAGGAAATTCCTATATTCTGCACTGCTGTTACAGCCAACTGCACAAAATTCCAGGTTGACAGGCAGCTCAAGCACTACAGGGAACAGCCAAAGACCCATGTGACATGAAAACAAAAAAGGACTTTTAAAACAGGAACGCCCAGAATAGTTTTTCCACACAGTTCTATAAATCAGTATTTAAATGAAAAGATCCAAGCACACCCCAATTCCCTTACTTACCATCCTTTACTGTTTCCTTGGTCAAGCTCCTTCCATAGTGCTGGTTTTGTGTCTCATAGCTGTCTGATGACACGTGGTACACCTGAAAGAGGCAAGAAGGGCACTCCCTGTGTATTGTGAAGCACCAGTATTTCTGCAGAGATACCTCACAGACAGGCCACAAAACATTTAGCCCTCACAGTTTTCAAGTTTCTTGCAGTGCCCAGCAAAAAAAAAGTGCTCTCCAAAACTCTCCCTTCAGCCCTTGGGCTCCAAGCTACAGCTTTCCTGTGCTAGAGACATCCTGGTGGTGGCAAAAAGCAATGTACCCCTTACAAGGAACTCTTTTTTAAGGCTTTGCAAATTACAACTGAGACCTGAAGCTATCAGACTCCTATCTATGTTACTGTGGATGTTAAATCAGTGAGACAACAGAACAAAAATTTCAATGCAATTATTCTGAGTTCTTCAGATTATAAAACTATTTAGCACAAAAGCAAAACAGTAAGAATTACTGTATGTGACCACCAAGGCCCATCTCCCTAAGACACATCTGCAACTGTCAGCACAAATGAGGCTGCACTAAATAAATGGCAGCAGCCAGGCAAAAGCTGGTTCCAGCCTCAACAGCAGTACTTCAGCTCTCATCTGAAAGGGAGGCACCTCACATGGGTACAGTTTTGTCCATATCAGGAACTGTACAAGCTTAAGAACTTAATTCAAAACTGCCACACATATAGACATATTTTCTCTCACACTGAAATATTTCCATAGCAGCAATGAGCGAGGCAACAAGGCCCAAGTGTAATTTGTTTATGAGAGCACAGACAATTTTTATTTGCAGAAATAATGGTGTTACCAAGCAGGCAGTTGTCTCTGGCAGGAACTTGGTGCTTGGCACTTGTTCAGACCACCCATCCCTGTGGCATCCTCCCCATGCACAGCCCTGCCCTCCCTTCACTGCTGTCAACAGAGAGGATCCCACTGGACGAGTCTGGGCACACAGCTGAGGTGCCTGCTCCTCATCCCTCCTCTGGGACCTTATTCTTGCTGAAGCCAACCAATAAAGCCCACAACAGTGAAAGAGCAGCAATAAAAAGAAATATTACAGGAGCATTAAATGAAGATAATGGAATTCCCTGTTTTCATTACAGCCCACCACCCCAAAATGTCTCTTCCCCATCCAAACAACAATAAAGTTGATCACACAGATCCCCACCTCCTGTTTTGGGAAGAACACTCTCTAATAGCTTTTATTTTAAGAAAAAGATTGATTTTAAGTCTCCAGCCATGAACTGAAGGGGTTTAAACAGTTCTCATTATTCTAAAAAAAAATAAAGAGCTGTAAGTCCAAATGTTTGAATTCAGTAGCAGAGACACTTCACACTGTTATGATACTTGGCGAAACTGAGGCCTCCATGTCTATGGAATGAAGAAGGCCATAGCAGAGATGAGTTATTCTAAAACTGCATCTGACAACTGTGATTTTGCGTTCACAAGAACAATATTTTTTTCTCCACTTAATTTTTGCTGAGTTTTTTTTCCAAAGCACATGAAAAAAGTACCAGCATACAACACAGAAACTCAAAGATTACTTATGTAAACACGCTGAAGGTACCAAAGTAACCTTCAAAAACATACCAAAAGTTTCAGAACTTTTTACAGAGCTACAAGTCAAAGGCAGTTAAATAAAGAATAATGTTGCTTAGAAAGAAAATCAAGAGTCTGAAGACTACACCTAAGTTGTCACTAGCTGTGCCTTCATTTTAATGATATTAAGTGTTCTCATGTAGCTGGACAAGGGGCAGCTTTCTGCAGACATCAGCACTGCAGCAGTACCTGACCAAATCTTGTTTACCAGAACCTTCCTTATCTCTTCCTGTAGGAGCTGCAGTTTTTCTGACATGGGCACTAGCTCAAACATGCTGATTAAAATCTGCAAGCTCATCTTGTTTTCCAAAGAAACGCTGGAGCAGCACATCAGACCCTGTGCTTCTGAGCTGGGCTTCCCAAGAAGGCACCTCACCTCATAATTTGAACAAAATAATCCCCCAAATGTCTTTCTATACAGCTTACAGACATGCTGCATTAACAGCACATGTTTAACTATACAAAACAGTGAGTGACAAAGCACCAAGTCCCAGAGCCACAGGATGAGTGTAATGTATGTGTTTAATTAACTGCCTTGTGCACTCAGAAGGCCCTGGGTCACCCAGAGGCTTGGCTGCAGCCAGTGGCACTAAAGGACAGCAGATCTGCATCATCACGAAAACCATCTCTGACCACCACCTTGAGACTTTGCACAACTGCAGGAAGAGACTGGCTGAACATTCCTGGAAAACCTCACTAAAACACAGATACATCACACCCCATTCTCAAAGCCAAGTTCAAACAGAAACCATCTCTCACCAGCCCTTGCTCCACCCTCACCCAGCCAAACACAGGGGTGGCTGTGCTGGAGGAGCAGGAGGCTAAAATCAACTTCCTGTTTGACCTCTTTCTCTACTGTGCTTTTGTTCACATGGGCACCACCAATCACCTGCTATTAACCCTTCCCAAAATGACACTGTGCCTCTGAACCAAGCTTTTTCTGCACCCCTGCTGTTGCAGCTGTCTGTACTGGCCCATTTCTGTCAGAACAACAAGTCAAGCCAGATCTGTAACCTTAACAGCAGCCAAGAAATTATTAGAGAGGGAAATCTCATTTCTTGTCCACCTGCCACAGCCCATTTTGCTTCTTTGTTCCTCTGGCCTATTTTGACTGAGTGCTTCACATGACTAACTGCACCCCCAAATGCTCTGACAGTCAATATACAGACTTTTAGTCAAGTCCTGACATAACTAAGTTGTAGAATGAAATCATGCTGAAATTTATCCAGTGGAAAAGCAAGACTATTAATCTCCTAAATAAAAGAAACTACAACACTGCAATTAAATCATGAACCATCTTTAAAACGGCTTAATACAGTAATTTTAGACTCCCAGAACTTCCACGAAGCATCTCACTAGAATCAATTTCTTTTATGTAATAAAAGACCACCTGCTCCAGCTTGGAAGATCTTTATTTCAGGGCTTTTGGTTGGTTTCTTTGGCTTAGGGTTTTATTTATTTATGGTTTCATGGATTTTTTGTTTGCTTTTTTAAGTTTTGTTTTGCTTTGTCTTCCTGTTCCCTTAAACATCAAAGCTTGAATTAGACTTATAAATGTAAAAACCCCAGTTCTGGTAATTTTTCAGTCTAGAAGAATCTGAACAGCAGATGCAAAATTTAATACTTTTATGACTTCACTCCTAAATCTTGTTACTAGCAGATCAAAGCTTGTGAAAATTACCACAGTACTAGAAAGAGTTCATTAAAACCTCATAAAATAGAGTCAGTTACAGTCTATTTCTGCAGGAAAACATCCTGCAGAATCATGTGCTATAGATTAGAAAATTCACTTGTAAAAGCAGCTTTGATTATTATACATTACTGCCTGCATGTTCATAGGCACTAACAATAGAAGTCAATGATGGATTATAATGTTAAAATTACATAATCACCAGTTTGTGCTTTAAAAAAGCATTTCAGAAATATTTTGGAGTAAGTGAGATTGCAATCGATGCCCTGGAAACAAAAGAAAATCTGCAGAATCTGGGAACTGTGGATTCCAAAGGGCTGTGAATGTGAAATGAGAGCACAGCCCACACATGGTGCTTGCACTCAGCAGCAGGCAGAATGCTCTGTATTTAACACTGCCTGTGCTGTGAAGAGATTTCTTACCTGTTTGCATGTCTGCTACTGAAACCATATTGCAATTTGTATTTTTGCTATTGCCACAGTACCTGAGACTTCCAACTTCTAACTCTAAACTCTTCCAACTTCTAAACTCTAACAATTTTCATAGCAAATCATGTCCATTCTGACAGAATCCCAGGATGATCTGGTTTCAAGGGACCCAGTTCCAATCCCCTGCCATGGGCAGGGACACGTTTGACTAAACCAGGCTGCTCCATATCCTGTCCAACCTGGCCTTGGATGCTTCAGGGATCCAGAGACAGCTGTTAAAGAAAGGAACTTCTCCACTAAGTACACTGGGGTTTTAAATAATGTTATTAAAATAACTGTGCTTCCTAAATGTATTTCCATGCATTTATTCTGTCTATTCAGTGTGTTATGCTAAATACAGATCACATGCCAGAACTGTGTACATAAATTAATGCTGGGCTAGACAGGAGACTCCTATTTTTAAGGACACACCACACATATTTTATATATGAACAGATGACTGCTTGTTTACCAATGCATAAGAAAAAGCTGTTTCAATAGCCTTTTGGGTAAAAATACACTGTAAATAGATTTTGGGCTAAAACCCCCACCTAAAACACTTTTTAGCTTGTATCTGTTCATGACAACTTATACAATGGGTGCTTTAGTAAAAGTGCAGCTACGTTCTCGGTTTTTCCTGGCCCTCTCCTTCTTGGCCTTGTACAATTTTACCCCACAAGCCTGCCTCCCTGGTAAAAAACCACTGAATGGAGAAATTACAACCAAACCCCTGAACTTCTTTGTTACATCATGTTTGGTCCAGTGAACAAAACAACTTCATCCAGCACGTGAGCTGTTCCAGGCAGTACATATCTGTGCAGGAGTGTTTTATAGTATGGCCTGAATGTTGCAAAAATAAAGCAAGCATGGAGAACACCCCATAACCAAGAGGCAGAAAACATGCCTTGCGAATTCAGACTTTGCCAAGTACTGTGTGAGGGCAGGAGGAACCTTTTCAATTCTATTTGGAAAACAAGCTCCAACATGTAATTGAGTGCCAAAGGCAAAAATCCAAATTTCATCTAGTTAAAACACTGGATGGAAAACTGCACTACTTGGGAGAATCATCATCATACATCCAGTCTGAATTAGGGGATTGAAAAAAATTCTGCAGCAGGACAAAGGCACAAATGAGTGACAAGGTTAGAAACAATAGTCACAAGCATACCACAGAAGCAATCAATCATTCCTTTTGCACTGTCATGAAACATAGGACATGAAGCACATTGTTTTACAAATGAGATAAGAAAGGTTACCTAATGACATCAACCAAATCCAAAACTATAATCTCTAACCTCCCTTTTCCATCCAAACTGTTTGGCTGGTTTTTTGACTTAACTCCCACATTCTTGCTCACAGGCTTACGTAATTACTACTCATGAGCACTATAATTTATATAGCAGCTTATCTCAAGGCAGAGTGAAGGGCTGGGAGGCTGGGCAGCTCTGCACAAAACATTACAGAGACATTAGAATTATCTTGAACAATGGTGTAATCTGGCTGCTGCTGCTCTTGAACAGCAAAGGGGAAGTTTATCAAAGTCTCCAGCCATTTATGCTGCAACGGCTTGAGGAGCCCTGGTTTTGTGTATGAGAAGAGAAACAAAAGTCCCACATCAAAAGAAAACTACTCCTGTACCTACCATTGCAGAGAAAAGTACTCTTGAATTCCATGAGGAGCTCAGTGACATCAACACATTTCTCTTACTGAGCCATAAATATTCTGTACAGCTTTTCCTTACATTGAAGTTTTAAAGTAGCCAATATACACCTACTGACTCCTAGTATTTCTAAGAATACTAAGAATTAATAGGCATGTCTGCATGCCCAACTAACCTTCCCCTGACAGCTGTTCCTTGAGTGTGTAAATATCAAAAGAAGTTTCCTTCTGATAGAAAACCTTTTAAAATGTAAAACATAAGCAGCTGTTCATGGCTATATGCATCACCTCTGAGAGCTTACTTACTCTTCCCTAAAAAGAAAAAATATCTGTTTTTATTTAAAAGCAGAGTATAAAGATGAAAAATGTGGAGGATACAGCTCACTACTGAATTATTAGAAAGACTGGTTCAGTATGTAAATCTCTGATATAAGCCTGAAAAAAAATAAACACAAAAGTCTGCTTAACAATTTTAAATATCTATTGTGATGGTGAAGAATTAATTGCAACTATATTCAGTTTTAAATACCCAGCCCATCTCTTGTATACATACAGAGTGCCCAGGTTGCAAACAGCTTGCCCTAATGGACACAGCCAAGTAAAATAATTGTTTTGAACCAGGGCAGTGCTTTGGAACCGATTTCACAGGACAGGTGATACCAGCACTACCAAGACATTCAGGTAACACTGTATTTATGTGTAACTCCAGAGGGTTGCTGTTTGCCAGGAAAACCAGCTGCTGTACCTGGTGTGGGACAAGAGGCCTGAGCATAAACTTAAAGTGGAGACAAAACAAGTCCTTACCCTCATTCCAAGAACCAAAAAGCCAATCTCTTCCATCAGAGGGTACTTGCTGACCTGCTGCTGTATCTTCTCTGCTGAAGCATAGGGATCATAACTTTTCTGACCTATTTTTACATCCATTATGCAGGGCTTATTAAACTTACGGGTCACATCTTCCAGTTTTAGATATGTATCTGTCAAAAAAAACAAAGCTTTTGTTAACAGTGGGTCATAGCAAAATAATTACATAGCTTCTGCTGAGCACCTGTGGAGGAATGTGAAGAGTTTAAGGCTTTATATCACATGAATTCAAGAGTCAAATTTGTCTCTGAATAAAGGCTAAGTCATGGTCACTGACACCCACAAATTCTATTGCTATAAAAATCTAAATGCTTTCTTGTTTAGAAAATTGTATACAATTAACATGCATTAACTTAGCATTCAAATTCAAATTATTGCCCAGATAAAATCCCTGAGTAGCTTTTATTAAGTCATTAACATATCACAAAGAGAACTACTAACCACATACAAATGCAGGTTTGCAGCTGTGTGGCTAGTTTTGCAATTCTGTTGATCTCCTGTGTGATTTTAAAAATGAAGAGAACATTTCAGTTCTGGCCTTCAGGGGCTCAAGTGCAGCTCATTTTGCTTCTTTTTATGCCACTCCCATCTACACTTGTTTCTCATGGCACACCTTTTGGGGAAGATGCTCTTGGAATCCTAGGCTGCCTTTCATCCATTTCTAACAGCCCTGTGGCTGGACTAAGATACCCTGAAAGTACTTGGAGTGCCTGAAGATTTAAAGGAGTATCTAAACCCTGATGGAAATTTTCATTACCAGCATGACCCCCACACTCACTATCAGAACTCAACAAGGAAATGGAGTCAGTACCCAGCCAGCTCTCAGACAGCTGCACCCACCTCCAGCCCTTGCCAGGAATGGCATAACCAACACAGCCTCAACGCTGGTCTCCTTCTTTTTATGTCCTTTCTAAATCCACCTGTCACCAGGCACAAACTTCAAGTCTGCTTTTCTTTCCAGTACAGCCTACTCCATAAAGGTATTTCTTTGGCTTTAATGCAGTTTGAACACAAAAAACCATTGTATCATACCTCATTCCTGCAGTATGATCTAAACTGGGATTGTGAGAGAAAGCAAAACTAGTTCAAGTTTAAAGAGGCACAAAGTGCCTTGTTTGAAAGTTGTACAGACAGGTAACAAACCAGTCCCAGTCAAGATAAAGGGAACAAGCAACATTTCATTTACACTTAATAAGTAGAAACACTTTCTTAAGGAAAAGAAATAAAAGGGACTTCTACTACTTTAAGTCACTACCACTGGATTGTACAGAGCTGTGATCCCAGAGCCTGCAGAGCAGTGATTGCCAAGGGAAAGGTCAGGCTTCCAATATCAAGACTGCAGCAAACCTACAAATATATCTTCAATCTACATTTAGGAACAAGGTACACATACACTCTGCTAAGCTCCATCATCTGCAGCAACTTTGATTTCTATCAAGACTACACAAAGCTCATTAGCACTACAGATAACAGAGTTGGAAGTGCAGTGTTTTGGTTGAACTGCTGCCACAGCTTTCTATGAACAGGACTCATGATAGTGCACAGCCTTTTCAAGAAGCAAAACAAACAAAACCCAAAGTTTCTCTTCTTTAAACAGTTATTCCTATTGCCTATGGGACCTTCCAAAACCCAGCTCCATGGTGCACAGTGCTTTTGAATCCCCAAAGCAAATGAGCTATGTGCTGAATTACTGTCTCTTGGTTAGACCACATATCTTCACATCTGAAGATCATACTGCAAACAGAAAAAAAATTATTTGCAATTGAGAGGGAATATTAAGTAAACTCCATGACACATTAAATTGTCATGAGGGAAGGAAAAAGAGGGAAGGAAAAAGATAGCTCTTGTAGAGATATTTGAGTTAGTGCCAAAAGGAAAGCATGAAGCTAAATCTGAGCTAAGAAACTGCTGGTACTACCACAATCTTGCTTTCACTTTTTTCCTGTAGGTATTACACCATGTCTTTGGATACTGTCCTACTACTTCTTTGAAAAACAAGCTATCAAGTGATAGCATAAGCAGAAGAAGACAGAGCTATTTTAAAGGAGCATGGCATCCAGTTTGGTGCCCATGTATTCAAATAGATTCCATGGCATCCCTTTGTTGTGTGTTCCAGAAGCTCCATTTCCCCAGTGTGAATTAGAAAAGCCCCCAGAAAAAAATCTAGTTTCTAATACAACAATATCTATTTTCTCTTGAAGACACAATCTTCCAATTGTTCTACCAAAACCACCCTTTTCTTCCTGACTCCCAATGTTATACAAACACAAATTTTAAGACACTAGATCTTTGTTTCATTCAAACCAGTAACAGAGGATGGCAAGTAGAACTCCCCACCATGACACCTGCTGAAATAAGTGCTTTAGGAGGTAAGGCACAGTGATGGGATCCAAGCTCTGGAGAAACAGCAGCAGATTCCAATCTGAATGCTTCCCCAGCCCAGGAGTATCCATCTTTCCTTTCTTCCACACCCACAAAGTGCTTCTTCCTTTGATCACCTGGCTGCACATGACCACAGAACCAGCCCACTCCTCCACCACAACCTCACCCAGAGCAGGAGCAATGGGGCAATGTCCATCAGGCCCAGCTACTCAGGAAACCTCTGCTGTACAAACAGCCACACCCCATCTACCCTGGGAGGAAGACTCCGAAGATCTAATCCAGCCACAAGACTGCAAACTGGAGCCAGCTGTTAGAGGGAATGGCAGTGGGTTCCAAAACAAGTCCAAAAAAACCCGAAAGCGCTCAAAACTGCCAAAAATTAGTCTCCAGAAATGTTTTTCAGGAGGTTTGGATTAAGAGATAAAATTAGAACAGTACCATTTGGTGCAGTAGGTGGTGACCAGACACCGAAGTATTTTGGCAGATATTCCCGCAGCTCCAGAAGAATTCTGTCGCAACAGTCAGAGTCATAAACCTGAAATAAAATAGGGAGGCTTGGAGAGATCATTTTAAACATTCATTTCTGCTGGTGGGGGAGAGAACAAGTAGCTGCATGGTACTTGGCAGCTGGCTGGGGCCAAACCATGACAATTTCCAATTGTCCCATAATTATACTTTCTTACAGTATTTGTTTTTATAAGTCTAAGATATTTACCTTACATTCAAAAAACATACAAGATGAAGATGATAATTATCACAATCCAACATAAATGAGTGGAATCCTTTCTTTCAAATTTTCAAGTGGCAATGATGCATCAACCCTAAGCACAATTTATGGCTTAACTTAAATAAAAATCTAAACTGTGATTGTTAACTTCAAAGCCTAGCTATTGAAAAAGGTGTTCTCACATTTGCATTCAAGACTGTGTAGGATGACTGCACTGTATTATATATCCAAATCTTTTTAATTAATATCAGGTAAAGTATAGAAGCTCAAACTAGATAGCATTTTCTCATCTTCCTCAAGACAATTCATGCTGTAGAGACTATGCACAATTCAAATATATTTCTTTTCATTCGCTTTTAATGCTTTCAACATTTTTTTTCAACTTCTCTAGGAAAAACAGTAACAGTATGGAACCAGCAGCTGGCTTATATTCCGAAGGAACAAGTCTGCAGTTAAAAGAAGCTTTGGATACTATCTGTTGTGGAACTGCATGGCTGTTACCAGTTTGCAGCACGCTAAGAGGGTTTCAAAACCATTCCATTGCACAGATTCCCCCATCCCACCCAGTGATGTAGTTGCAGACATAGGGGATTGCCTGTATCATGCTTCCACAAGCTTTGTAGACTGAAAGATCCATATCCACACAGGTTACAATGACTGTCACTGCATTTAGGAGCCATCTCATCCCACTCCCCACAGAGATGTCCCAGTTGTGCTGCCATCAGAGTGGTGTCCTTCCCCTCTGCCCTACCATGGCCACCCAGCAACAGCCAGGGCGCTGCACAGTGACCTGCCATGCTCAGGGTTCTGCTGTCACTGCAGTGCAGCCAGAGCCCACTGCAAAGCTGGCAGCAAGGCAAAACAAGTATCAGGGGTTAACAGCTCTGCAGACTTGGCTCAGCTCACTGTGTCAGGCCACATTTAACCACACTGGGGGATACCTGCCAATAGCAGCTACAGGGGGGGTAATGCAAAATACAAACCTGTAGTGTTATGTTAATACAGCTAGGGAGAAAAAAAAATGGACCTGAAGTCCACAGGCTATTTTAGAGCATGGAGGCAAGCCTTGGCTCTGCTCACCAGTGCCCGTAACTCAACACAGCACCTCATGCAGCAGCACTGTTAAAATTAGTTAATGGGAGTTTGTCCTAAATTTAGGCTTCACTGCAAAAATCTCAAACTAGGTGAACTCAAATCACCAGTGTGCTTCTAACAGAGGGACTTCTCCACAGCTAAAGCAGGGCTCTCCTGGGCTTGCACCAGGCACAGTTCTGACACCTTCACTGTCAGTGGGCAGTGATCAAGAGCATGATACACCCATGCTGACTGTGTGCTAAGGTATTGAATTTGACCCATTCCTTTAACCAACTCATGGTACAGGCCCCATTTAAAAGAGACTAAGGCAAAGGGCTGAATGCTGAAAGCTCAGAGTAGACAAATATGTGCACAGTGTATTGCAAAACTCAGGGGTACACCCAACACCACACCCTCTGCCAATACTGTTGCTATCTTAAGTACAGAGAAGTTGCTGGGTGTGTGCCTTTCAAGCCACAGTGTCACATCACAGGGCACTGACCTCTCTTCACATGCCATGGTTTGACAAGCTGGCATGACCACTGAGGATGACGCATAATTGTATGTCTAAGTCCAGTTTCCCTCCACTTCAGCATAAGCTGGTATGCTGGTACACTGTGCTCTAAGATAAAAAACTTTGTTTGCCCCTTTGATCAGTGTATTTATGCAACATTTCCTCACTGAGCCTGAAGGGGTACCAGCAGAGGACAGTGCTTTCTCCAGCAGACTGCAATGTAGCTTGATCTTACTCGTTTAATGAAGAAAAGAAGAAGCTAAGGCTGGAAGAGAGAGGAAGATGAGCAGCAGGGAGATGCTGAGGCACAGACTTGATCAGGCACAGACCTGATCCCTGCTCTCTTTGGTAACAGCTCAGACAGCTCTGCAGGCAGCACTTTCTGGGCCAGCACTCCAAGCACTGACTGCTGCCATTACTTCATGCTGTATACAAGTAGTACAAACCCAATTTTTGTTTACCATGGTAGCTTATGATCATAGCACCTTAAATCAAAGATAGGGCACTCCACTGCACTAAAGGAGCACTAATGCTCTTTTCCCAGATGAGTCTGAGGAGATCTGAGAGGCAGAAATCATCACTTCTTTACATGGGAGCAAGTGCATATAAATAGGTCAGGACCAAGAGCAGAGCAATGGAAACCAAAAGTGCAACAGACAGCAAGGAGAAACACTGAATGCAACTGAAAAAATAGGCAAACATAATAACTCAATTTATTAGCAAAAGATTGGGAGAAAGTGAAATGTCAGGAGACCACTTGAGTTTTTTTAAGAGAGACCAGACCCTTGACTTACTTTTTAAACTAAGTCAACATTAGGCCATTAAACTTGGCAACTTAGCAAGTAATTATGAGTATGTTCCTGTGTATTTCAAATAGCAGGATACAACAAAGATACTCAGATAATTTATAATGGGGTATAATAGCCCAAAGTTGAGACCAAATGGGGGAAAGAGCTCCAGAAGCAGTATCTTCCAAGTAGTCTATTCCTCAATAACCTGATATAAAACATTTTAAATGGAGACAGAACTCCCAATAATGCATTTTTCACTATCACTACTTTGACATAACAGAACTAACTGCATTACTTCCGTCTCTCAAGAAGTTATCTTGCTCTCAGAACCAATAAGAAACTCTCCTCATAACTGTAACATAACATTTAAAAGGCACTTATTTGACCTTAATATAGACCTCAATCTTAGCCTGTAATGTATTCACATGTCAAACAAGAATAAGCACTCAACTAATAAAGATCAGAGGAAGTCATTTGGTGTGGGCAAAGCAACAAAATCAGACATTTCAGGAATTATGCTCATTCCTATGCAGGACAGAACCACTTCTGCTCATTAGAACTGGGCCTCATGAGCAGTACACATGTCATGGGCATTGCTTCTCATTTCCTACAGTACACATGTCATGGGCATTGCTTCCCATTTCATACAACCTGGTAGCAAGCCCCAGAACACCAAATATAAATGTAATCATGATAAAACCATCCCTAAAGCTACAGGAAATGTACCATGCACCTCATGCCCCAAAAGGTATTGCTACCAATACTGCTGCAAGATTCCTGAAAAATACAGGTTATCGCTCACCTCAGGAAAACCTTAATAAATAAACCAACAGATTTTTACTTACATCAGCAGTATTCCAATTTTACTTCAAGAAACAGTGCTTTTTTTTTAATGTAACAGTGGAGGTCCATCTCTCCAGCCAACACTGACAAATACAAGCCATTTCTGTGTTAGCATATATAACATCTTTATCCAATAAATCAAGAAATGCAAAACAACTCTATGCCAGCTCAGCCTGGGGAGTTATCCCTTCTACACATCACAGGCTACATTCTTCCAATAGCACCGACTGGAGACATAAAATGTCCCCAGAAAAGCAAGTAAATAGGATGCTGACATTTGGAGGGCTCACAGCATGACCATTACAAATTACAGCCACTAACTCACAGGAGGAACATGCTCCAGAGATGTTCTGTGGCAGTTCAGATACTCTAACAGACACCATGAAGTCATAATTTCCAGTCATGCAGGACTTTTTCATTCTGAGGCTTATTTACCATGCCTAAATTTTTAATCCAAAGTACACTCTGGGGTTTCCTGTAACAGATTAATCTGCTTTTAATGCAAAGAGGGGCTGCTCAGGACAATGGGAATGTTCTTTTCCTTATTTAAAAGACAACAGAGTTTTTTTCTAAAGAGTGGCTAATGACCTAAATGATAGAGGGAGGGTAAAACAAGTGCTTAAATTTCAACAGGAAACTAGTTCTAGTAGTACAGATCTGTCTTCAAATGTCCTGATGAAAAAATACCACTTTGACAGAAAAGTAATCTACAGAGAACCTTCTAAAGTACATTCAAGAGTTAGTTTAAAAGAACATGTATTTTAAAGCCATTTGAGTAGGAAACTTTAAGTGTCAGAGCAGGCATATCAATCTAAAGAATCACCTTTCTTTGCTGCCAGCTATCATAAACTGTCCCTAAAGGCAGCAGCACTACAGCCTGCAGAGTCTCGGATTACACAGCCAGCTGCCAACATCAGGCAGAGAATTCACTGTCCACCCTGGGATTTGAGACTTTTTTTGAGCAGTTAATGCAGCTAAGTCATGCACTTAAATTAGCAAATGCAAGATTTACAGATGCTAGGGGAATCTTAATTCCCTCTTCCATTGGGTATGTGTTATATCACAGACCTTAATTACCTGAGCACACACTGCATTTCCCTCCAGACTCTTACATCAGCCAGTTACACCAGGCAATGGCAAGGGTCACAAAACTGAGGTTGAAACAGCAGCTGTGATTTTAGCAAATCATATCTGCTTGTTCGACAACTCAGACAGCCCTGGCTTTTTCCTGCAGTGGTACCATCATGGTTTGAGTTGTGTCCACAGAATCTGTTTCCACAAAAATGACTGGCATTGAGCCAGCTCTGCTTATATTCAAAATCTCACACCACAAGAACTTCGGAAGTTAAATATCTGTGAATGCTGTTACACTAAATACTACCACAGCAAATTGCTTTATTTACTATCTAATATGCAGCCCTATTAATGAAATTGCAATCATTTTCACTGAAAATACACAGGGAGCACTCCCTGCCAGCTCACGGCAACTTTTTCAACAACCATCATCCCCAAGTCCTTCTCCCAGGGCTGCTCTCAATCCCTCCTCCTTCCAAGCTGTTGGCCCACTTCTCAAGCCTGTCAAGGCTCCCCAGGATGGCCTCCCTTCCCTCAAGTACATCATCAGTGACAACATTACAAGCCTGTCTGGGTTCTTTTTAAATCTGGAAACTAGAATTCTTTTTGGAGACTAAATTTATTTTGTTTTTCTTTCAAGTAGGCAACCTACACTTCCCTCAATCTCATTCTGTCAGTTCACCAACCATATCTTACTTTTAAATGAACTTATAATGAGAAAGTATTTTCTGTCTAACACTAACATGTATTAGTAAGTTGATCCATATTCTAAAACATTCATAATTAAAGTCTAAACAGTATTTGATCCAGGCTGAAAAAGCACTTGCATGACCCTCCAGCAGAGCAGCAGCACTTTGCTGGGCCTTAATTCAATTTAACATACTGTGCACTTTACAACTATGCATTTTCATTTTATTTCCAACCAGATCTACTCTTGGTAAGGAATATTCCTCAAAATCAGGTTGCTAAGAGAACTGGATTTTTTTCCTGCTTATTTGCATAGACTACAGACTACTTAGTCTGATCCCAACTCCACCCAGTAGTTCCATAATTGCATCAAATTGCAATAATGGCCTTTTACTGTCTCCCTTTTTAAAAGGTTTCCTAGATTTAAAGTCAGTTGCAGTTTATTCTGTGATACACAATCCTCAAAGAGCATGGGAAACAGACACTCACCAGATCCTTCTAGGTTAACTTTCTACTGTGTGGTGGGTTTCTTCCAAACTGGTTTTTGCTGCAGAATGCAAGAACCACAAAGATCTGCTATATTTTCCAAGTTCTACTGTCTGGTCATTTAATAGTGAAGTATAAAAAAATCATTTATAAAGCAGTAGTAGGAGCTCAGCAGATTCTTACAGCTCCACTTCATCCTTCATCTCTCTTAGACAACTGCTCATGAGAAAAAATATCTGAATTCCAGCTGCCAGTATTTCACAACTTTATCAAAAAACCATTTTCTTCTCATTAGGTAAGAATTACTGTGTCCTTTCTTTTATTACCAATGCCCAGGCTCATGGTTAAGAGGCAACTTCACATGCTGGTTTGCTCATTTCCCCAGCAAAAGAGGATCCCTTCTAGACAATTCCTGAGCAGAGGAGAGATGCTGAGGGCAGCAATGAACTGCATCAGAACATGCTCACTGTGCTTGCCAACAGGTAATGTGGACACTTCAGTACCAGTATCTCAATGTGGCAGATCCAGATGTACCAGAATGAGGCACAGCCAAAGATCTTTTTGAGCTACAGCTCCAAATGCAGCAGTAATTAAAGGCATGGGCAAGGCATTGCTTCTCCAAAATAAGATGTTAAGAAAAGCAGGCATCCTGTATTTATGTCCATACAAGACTGAAAATCAAAACCTCAGCCAGAGACGTGATCACAGGATAAGGATATTTTAGTACACAACAGCAGCACAATGGCCATCATCCACTCCTTTTTCAGCCAAGGATTATCATCTAAATCAAGAGTACAAAAGCACTCCACTGAGCTTACAAAATAGGGTAACTTATCCTGAAACAAGACGTACTTTGCCTCCCCAGCCCCTTTCCTTTCCTGTCAGTAGCAGAGAACAGTTTATGGAACACAGGCTGCCTTATCATGATTTATGCTATATAGGCTTAAAGGGAGCTGAGCCTTATGACTCAGTTCTTGCAATTCTGTGCAAATTCAGGCCAAAATCCATCTTTCAAACTGCTGCCTTCATTTTATGCCATTGGGGGAAGGGGGGAATCACCACAAGTCTTTTGCACTGCCTAAAGCTGCTGGAATACTAATTAAAATTAGTAAGAAAAGAAGCAAGCATTGATCAGGAATGAAAAGACATAGCCCAGGAGCTGCAGCAGGTTATTGAGAACAAAATTAATAAAACAGTAAGGAAAAGATTGCTGCTGATGGTCCAAATGGGCACAATTCCTGAACATTTCTTCTCTGTAACCCCAGAAGCATAAGAACTGTGGCTGCAGAAATATTAACTGGGTTTCACTAACACATTACCCCCTGGTTACAAACTCAAAGACTGACTGTTAAAAAAGACAGCAAAAGTTGCACAAACAACATCCATCCTGCCTGGTACCACGCTGTAAAATGAGCTAGGGAGTTATGAGGGAAAGCAAAACAAGCACAGGTCATTGCCCTATGGAAACTGCATTTCAATGCATCCAAAGGAAATTTCAGAACAATTGTGTAGGCAACCACAAAACCATTCCTTCCTAGCTTTCAAGTGCCTAACTCTCACCTAACCATTGTAAATCTCTTTCACATGTTGGAGCTATTTGTGTCTCCTATATCCTGGCTTTGTTTTTAGGATACATAACAAGAATGAAAAACATTTTCTGCTATCTCCACTGGTAACAACTTCCTTGCATTCAGATTCAATGTCAGCAGGACTCAAACCCTGAACTGCTACAGCAGTTAACAGAGCCATCACTAAGTAGGCAGGGTGGAAGATTTGTTAACCACAAGAGCCAAGTGATTAGCTGAATTCTCTTTTCACAATGCTGTGCAGTTAATCATCTCCCTTGGCTCACAAGCATTGGCCAGAGGTAGGAGTTACCAGAGCTGAGCTGGGACTGGGAGAACCCTGTCCACCTTTTCAATCCAACTTCCCAAAATCACCCTTGCACCTGGGACAGAACTCTCTGAGAATCTGGGTACAACTTGCATTACAATAGCCCTGGAAACTTTACATCATTGCAGTAAAGTCACTTGGAGCCATGGCATGGCAACACCACTAGAACCAGCTGTGACAATTCTGATGTACAGCCAACAGGGAGAAAGAAAAAGGTACCACTGGAAGGTGCCCAAGCTGCAGGAGCTTTCCCAGGACAGTTTTCAGCAGGTAGCAGGAGGAGGGAAAGTGTACTACACATCCCCCAAGTGTCATACAGGCACCACAGGCAAACTGAAGGGCAATTCTAATAAAAGTTTACAGGAACATTTATTGATCTATTAAGCATAAAATCCCATCTTATTAGCTGCTCCACGAGCAAACTTTAAACTTCAGTAGGCCATGCTCAGAAAAGTGACACACAGTAAGAGGTTTACAGCAGCACTGAGCGAAAGCCAAGATCAGAAGTCAGAGTAGCCATTTCCAAACAGTTCAGCGACCTTCTCTGGTTCCACTGAACATTAAGAAATACTCCAACTCTTCACGCTTAACACACAGCTTATAGGAAACCACAGTCACAAAGATAACAACTCTAAATTCTCTCTTCCTCAGTTTTCATAGAATCACAGAATGGTTTGGACAGGACCTTAAAGACCATCTTGTGTTCCATCCCCCTGGTATGGGCAGGGACACCTTCCACTGTCCCAGGCTGCTCCAAGCCCTGTCCAACCTGGCCGTGGACACTTCCAGGGATCCAGGGGCAGCCACAGCTTCTCTGGACAACCTGTACCAGTGCCTCACCACCCTCAAAGGGAAGGATTTCCTCCCAATATCCCATCTAACCCTGCCCTCTGGCAGTGGGAAGCCATTCCCTGGGTCTTGTTCCTCAAGGCCCTTGTCCAAATTCCCTCTACAGGCTCTCTTTAGGAACTCCTTTTAGGAACTGGAAGAGGCTCTGAGCTCCCCTCAGAGCCTTTTCTTCTCCAGGCTGAACAACCCCAATTCTCCCAGCCTTTCCTCATAGCAGAGGGGTTCCAGCCCTCCCATCACCTTGGAGGCCTTCTCTGGACTCACTCAAAGAGCTCCAAGTCCTAACTGTGCTGGGGACCCCAGAGCTGGAGGCAGCCCTGCAGATGGGGTCTCACCTGAGCCGGGCAGCATCCCCTCCTTGCAGCCCAATCTCCCTTTTAGTGCACACAAAAGCAGCTGCCCCGTTTAAGGCTTGACATTCCAGCATCCTCCCTCTCCTACAGGACAACAGTTTGTGCAATGCTGCATTCCTGACATGACAAACTGAGGAAAGCCCCGAGCTGGAGAGCCCTGAAATGCAAAGGCAGAGCTGTACTGGCACAGAGTGCTCCGGGGCACAGCCTGCTGTGGCTGGGACAGGAGCCCCACACCCAGCTGAGCACTGCATTACCTCACACTAACTTTTTCAAAACACATTATCCTCACATTTTTCAACTCACCTGGGGCAACAGATCGCTGTAGGAGTGCTGATAGGTTTCCTCCTTCTATCAACACTGCTGAACTAAATCAGAGCATTTCAGCATGCATAAATGAGCCCTGGCATAAATCGGGCTGAAGCCAAATCCCAAAACACACTGAGGAGCAGGCTACTTCTGGGCATTTCTCAGCATGCTTGCACAGGCAGCCTACCATAAGCTCACACTGTGTTTTACCAATTTAGTCTCTCTAATTGGAAAGACTACATTTTCAAACAACACTATTTCCCTGTTCCCACCTCCCTGTATATTGCTGCCTCCCAAAACCCCTTTAAAAGAAGTCCTTTGGAGTACCTCCACCTACACAGAGCATTGCCATTACACAGAAACAACTGATCAGCAGTGCAGATAGCTCTTAAATAAACATCACCCTTATGCCTCATTCCCTTGCTGCT
This sequence comes from Camarhynchus parvulus, assembly GCF_901933205.1. Taxonomy (NCBI): domain Eukaryota; kingdom Metazoa; phylum Chordata; class Aves; order Passeriformes; family Thraupidae; genus Camarhynchus; species Camarhynchus parvulus. Next base: position 5,555,520 of record NC_044576.1, read on the forward strand.
CATATCTATTGAAAACAAAGTGTTTTGTAGCTATTCAAGGTTAAAAAACTGGTATTTTTCTCACACAGATAAGGGTACCAGAATACCAAGTACAACACTCCATGGTTGTGCAGGCAATGTTTTTAAGGAGTTCATGCCCTCAGGTACAGCAAGGGAGTTTGCAGAAACAAAATTAAAAGGTTATTATTTTGATTAGATAATTACTCAGATTTACAGAACTCAACAGCAAGTGGACATTACAGCTAGAAAGTCACACCCCAGTGAGAAGTTAAGCAGTGCACAGTAAGCTATTAACAAACCAGTTAAGCTATTAACAGACAGCTCATTGTTTTACTGGTTTATCATACAAGGTATTCATGATAATCTTATCATGCTGGTTTTCCCCTCCCTCATAACACATGGCAAGCCCTTTCCCTAGCAGTAGAGAATGAGACATAGTGCTTTAGTAGACAAAAGTTTAATTGGTGAAATCATCTCTTACAAAAAATACCTCTATTTTTTTTGACTGCTGAAGGTAAAACACTGAACGAAGAAAACAGAAAGGCAACTTAACAGCAGCTTGAGTAGGAATTACATCAGCAATCTTCCAGATTTGACAGAGACCTATAAAATTCTTCCAAACTTCAGCTGCCACCTGCTTCTGAGCAAGTTTTGGACCACTCACTAGTATTTTGCAGTACATGTCTTCCTCAAGTTTCCATTCCAAAATTGAAGCCCATTTTGTTTGGGCTCTATTGGTAAGTACTTAGCATCATGCTCAACAGAAAAAAAGCCATCAATAACAGGGGAAAAAACATCTGATTCGCTGACAGACTTCTACCTCTGTCATGTTCACTCATCAGGCTGCAAACAAATCCAGCAGTTTCAGAAAAGGGGACTTTTTTGGTCCAAACAGAAGATAATATCTACTTGGTATCACATTAAATATATCAGAGTTCCAGTCAAACTTGTCCCTTAATGCCTCATTATCATCTATCACGACACATTCCCTGCAGCCTTCTGCTGCCAAGTGCTAGGGCTGCACACTGAAATACCATTTCCTGCTTCTTGGAAGAACTTCTGCTTCAGATCTACCATAGCTGCTCTCCAGCTGACTCATGCAGCTGAAACTGAGACATGCTCCAATTCTTGCTGCCATAAACTACAGAGCTTCTCAGTACCTTCCCACGAGGAGGTGTGCTGTTCCAGAAGGAAAGATTCCCCCCTTGTTTCTGACCCAGGTACTGGGGCACTAATTTTCATGCATGCTAGTATAAGGTGGGATGCAAAGGGAGCAATAACTCACATACTCACTGACAAAACAGTTCTAAGCACATATGAAAAAACAGGAGCAGAATTTTTTTTAAAACAAGAGTCACAATTAATCCACATATGCTACTGGACAACCATCTGCTTAGATCTTACCAACCAACCTGCCGTTTTGCCCTGACAGAGGGAGAGCTTGGGACTCATCAGGTTCATTTCACTTGTTTGATTTCAAACAATTCCCTGTCTCAAGGAGCAGTAAAATTATCCTTCCCTCCATCTCTGGAGGCTCATCAGCCTTCTCCAAGGTGATAATATCTCTCATTATAGCCCACAAGATGGGCTGAACTCAGCCACCGAAGCAGGCTGGCCTTGCTGTTGTTCCCATTGCTTGTCAGCTTAGTCCCCTAAACTGCCAGAACACTACCAAGACAAGGAAATTTTGCCGTCTTTTAAATAGGTCAAATTAGTTCACAGATGTCCAAAAAGCATCATGGTACAAGGCAAATGGCAGGAATGGGAAGAAAGGCATTTATTTCCCTTTTGGCAACAGTGAGCTATTGGATCAGCTCAAGCTGCACGTGGAACTGTACCCTACCCTGAACCTCCCAACCCAGAGCAATTATCATCCTATATGATAATATCTAGTGCTTAGATGTCTGCAACCCACATCACACAGCTCTTGCCTGAGAGTAAACATGATAGCAGGTCATCACTGAAGAGCAACAAATCTCCAAGACCTTTCTCCTGTACTTTCACCACCACAACACACATGGACATGCTCTCCTTCCCTCCTCCCACTAAAAAGCCTCCTAGTCCACACACAACTAATCATGTCTGCATCTTTCCCTTTCTCTGTTATTTTAGGGCTTATAACCAAAAGAAATCAGGGTTTGAAGCAGCCCAGCAAAGCCTTAGGAGACAGAACAGAAGCTTACTCTGCAAGTTACCAGCATTGAGACCTGGCTTCTCCACAGCACAGTAACAAGCACACTGACACAGACACCCCCTTCTCCAAGACTCTGCACAGGGTCTTGCTCACAGCTTGTCACATGAGTCTAAGCTTCAACAGGCAAAAGTATCAAGTCTCTGATGTGAAGAGTTCATGTGCAAGCAATGCCTGAACTTACCCCTCTTACCTGCAGGCCTTAGGCAGGGACAGCATGTTTCTGCCTCTGCCTGAGGATTTCACAGCACAGAAGGTAGCCTGGTGCCTAAAGGAGTCTGTTCAAGCTTCCTCCTTCTACTCAAGTTACCAGTCAGGCTGGATGGCATATTTCTTAACCTCATCTCAATGAGAGTCACAGAAAAACTCAGAAAAATATTTACATTTAACTGCTCCTAGTAACTCAAGACTGCTGTCCTGTCCCATCATGACAATTACCAAATAATGCTATTATGCAAACACCCTGTTCACTTAAAGCACCTTGCTTTGTTTGTGTGAGACATTTTCATGAAATCTGCAAAGTCTTTTGGTAACTTAAATAAATACCCTTTTAGGGAAAAAGAAACCTACCAACCAAAATCCAAGACAAACACCAGAAAAAGCAGAGGGTCTCAAGACTCCTCTTACACCAAGCATGAAGACTTTAATAGCTCTTTATACCTAGTAAGCCATGGAAAGGCATGGCATATCAACCTGACACACAAAAACCACATGACAGACTGTCACAGGCAGGTAGGACAGAGCAGGCTCTACAAACTGTTCACAGGAAAGCAACAGCTTTCCTGGTCTGCACTTGTTAAAGTTACTGATAAAGCAAACTGAAGATAAGCAATAGGAAAAATATAACAACTGAAGTCAAAACAACTTGAGAGGTTTGATATTTATTGACTTTTTAAAGGAGCTGAGTTTTAATACATTGAACAGAGCAATCAATACTTCCAGCAGTAAACCAGGTTAGGAAGAAGCAAAAAACATACTAAATTTAGATGTAAGCACTTTTGAGAGACTTAGCTATGTGAGAAAGTTGGGATCAAACATACAACCCTTTAAACATAGACAGGAGATAAGGCTTTTCAATAAAATCTTACATGCTGTGAAAGTCTGCTATCCTATCAACAAATAAGCAAGCTTAAATCTTGTGAGTGAAGTAGGTCTGACATGCAAGGAGCAGAGAGTTCTAGAGAGCACACAGATAGCATGGCAGGGGATTTAGGTTGCACTTTCCCACCTTCAAGGATAAGGATGTACTTCTCCAGGAAGCACAGCCCTCATTTCAGCCTCCCCCACACTGCGGGACCCTCACCTTGTTGTAGAACTCCTGCTCCCTGGGACCACGAGGTGGTGGCTGCAGCTGCTTCAGGACAGTTCCATCAGGATGCTGCAGTATGCCTAGAAGAGAAGCATTTCCTTCAGGGCTTAGTTTTAAGAGGTACAGCTTTCTTTTTGCTTTTTATTTTTCCCCAGAAATAGTGACTTCACCATCAAGGACAGCCTATTGAAAAGCTGTACTGTTTCCACTGCACACATAGTAGAGACAAAATTATCAGAATTATCAGCTCCTACATATAACCCTTAGCAGAGGTTTGCTTGCATTCCTCTTATTTCTACCCACTGAATAATTTCCTGGGTGTAGCTCTGCCCAAGGCCAACACAGGACTGGGATTTGACATTAAAACTTCCACCCCCAAAAACCCCATCATGAACTAAAAGAGATTACACAGACACTCCCTTTATAAAGAATTCATAAATTGTTCTCCAACAATGCCAGGACCCTAAAGGAGTACCACATTTAATGCATTTCTCATTACTAGAACAGAAATAAATGTCCTGTGAATGTACATCTACACTAGTGGCACAGATAATGTCTTTACTACAAGAAGTAGCATCCCTACAGCATTCCAAGCTATCAGATGCTACTTATTTGTATCACCCATAATTACACTACAGAATTTCATCTCAGCCAGGCAACACCTCCATCAAGCCTACACAAAAAACCCCTCCAAAATACCCTCATGAAACAGCCTTATGACTCTCCAGTCACCAGTATTTCTGAATACCTGCAGAAGAAATGCAGCTGAGTATCTGAGGACGCTCAAGATATGGATGTAGGCAAGAATGGAGAAAAGTAACTGCATCCCTCTGAAATGTGTGCTGTGTTGCACCATTAGGTTCAACAGAAAACCAAAAACCCACTTCTGGAAAAGAATTTTTCTCCTAAGATTCATTTCTAGCTTTTCAGACAGTAATTTATTTTGCTTAGAAGAGTAGAAAAAAATGTCAACTGTATCCAAAATGGGTTCTATTTTCAACTACCATGTGAGAAAACAGAAAAATGAGCCTGGAGCTTTGCATCCCAAAGAGAGTTTGCAGTTATAACAGCAATTGTGTTTTTCACCCCTCACAAACCATTATCTATGAATGGCTCTGTTGTGCAGTCCTGGAAACTAAACAAAATGTTTAGAGACCAAGATATTTACTTGAAAATGACCACCAGACTTAGAATAGTTGTTTCAATAGTTTGCTATGACAAAGATTTGCTTTTAAAATTTGCGCAAAACAGCTCTCAAGCCGTGTTTCTTGCCTAAAGTTGGATTTTAAACACTTTCCAAAACTAGAAAAATATTGCCACACATGTGCAGGCCACCACAACACAAGGGGAGCTTGTGTTCCCCCTCCCTGTACCCTTTTGCATGTGCTGGAAAACACTCTGCAAAGTGCACCAAGTACTCAAATGGCACGTGTTCCATATGTGAATTGTTAACAATCGCATTAAAATAAAATAGGTTAAACATTAAAATAGGTTTTATAACGCATGCTCCTCAAAAATCTGCATTTTGCCTTTGATAAGCAGACAATCTACAAGGCAGAAAGACCAGGCAAAGACTCCTGGAAGCAGAATCCATACACTATTGGGCTGATAACATATTATTTGAAGAGCTGAATATAAACTGACATCCAAAGTTCCCTCATTCTCTACATTCTTGACAGACTCGAGCACTTACTGCACTACTCTGTCACTGAGACTGGGGCAGGCCTGAAAACCATGTTTCAACATTCACCACAAAGAGGTAAAATCCATAACCTTCCCTCTGATCTACAACAAGCACAGATCACCACCACCTGCAGATCATACCAACAGATGGATGTTGGCCATGGGTTTGTTGTAGGCTTCCTGGGATTTTTTCAGCACAGACAGGGAATAGGACTGTTTTAACATACGAAAAAGCAAATTAACATTTCTGAGGAATCAACAGAACTATGTTGAAAATAAAACCCTGAAATATTTCACAAACGTTTCTCCCTGGCTGTGTATGCCAAGCTTGCTACCACTCTGAAATGAGCAAGCAAGTCACTCTGAGGGAGACCAACCCTCTTAGCTACAGAACCCCACTACTGGCTTGGGGACCCCCAGCATTTTGCAGGTCCAGGCACCACACCACAAGCAGTGCAGGAGGCTCTATAGGTGACACATCCCACCAGGGGCTGTCTGTCTCTGCCTGCCTAGGGAATTAAGCCACAGCCCAAAGTCATTACTTTACTCACTACACACAATTTATCTGGGGAAGCACTACTGCACACAGCATTCAACAAAAGGGCACTCACAATGCACAGCAGCCTAATGTCTACACATGCAGGCAGAGAGGCTCTGAGAGGCTTTTCTCTGCAAGGCAGTCACAGGGAACAAAGGGGAAAAGGAAGGTTATTCAGGAGAAATTTTACTGTGTACTTTTACTTAAAAAAGTAAAAGTTTAAAATACTTTGGATACCTTCAAGTCCTCTATCTGTCTGTATGTGGGAACAGAAGGGAAAATCGAGTTACAGAAATGAGAGCTGTGAGTACCAGAACAGCTCTGGTTTTCCCTTCAACATAAAACAGCTTCCAAGATGAGATAATCAACCATGGTGGTGCCTCTGCAGAAAAGTCTTGGTCTTGCCCATGAGATGCAGCGGAGCAAGCTTCACCTAACCCATTGCAGTGGCACCCAAAATAGATACCTATGCTGTTTGGCCTAACTGCAGTAAGACTGATGTGCCAAAGGTGAAGTTCTCCCTGACAGAGGCTTCTTTTGCCTGATCCCACCTTGTGCTATGATGTATGAACATGGAACACACACACCTTCAAGGACCCAATGCACCTCCATTACATTTTATTGCACTGGCTGCAATGGGGCAAGGGACAAAAATTACTTTTCTGCAGAGATTATCAGCAGCAAGACGTGCCATGGAAACAGCCTGCAGATAAGACAAACTCACAGAGCCCTTAGTGCTGTAATTCCAGTCACTCATGATCTAAAAGGTTCTGAAGTTCAGCCCTTAGCAGGGGCAACAGAAGAATGTTTTTTGTCGAGATTATCTGCAGCAAGGCACACCATGGATGCAGGCCGTAGATAAGACAAACTCACAGTGCCATCAGTGCTGTAATTTCATTCACTGATAGCTGACAGGGTTCTGTAACTCAGCCCCTGGCCTCTTCAGCAGGGGCAGCTCCTACAGCCAGGGTTCAAAGGCAATATGCCAGCAGGTGCCCATTATAGCTTCTCTCAGAGAGCACACTGCAAGCTGAATGGATGCACACCTTCCATCTGGCTGAGAGGCAGGAGTTACCCCAAATGCAATGGCCTGGAAAGGCGAGAAATGCCATTTGGCAGTATTAACTTGGCCACTTGCTTTGGCACTGACCACTGCCTATGCTAAGAGGCCCCTCCATCAGAAGGGGCAACACCTTACTCCTCAACATGGAGCTAAAACAGAAATTTAGAGCTGGTGGAGGCATAGTGTATCCTCATGTCTTTGTATTATTAGATCACTTCCTAGCCATTGGCTCCGATTTACAGACAAATAAACAAGCAAATAACTATAGCTTAGTAACAATTTGCTGAAGTTTCTGGTAGCCACATCTTCAGGTGGTCCCGTTAGATAAGCCACGTTTCTGACATCTCTTCTGAGAAAAGCGGCATGCTGTCACCCAAATCCCCACTTTTTAAAAGGTGTCTGACAAAATGAAGCTGAACGGCACAAGTCCTTCGGTTTAAGGGTGCCTGATAACCTGGCAGACTAATGCAATTTAGGAAAAGCACCAGAAGAATGAAATTTTAGCAGCGGTTTCACTGCTCCATCCACGGCCCGTGTACAGCGGGGAGCTCACCGGCCGCCCCTCCGGCCCTCCCGGGCGGCTCCGGTTCCCCGGCACTGCCCCAGGCCCCAGCCCCGGCCTCCCGCGGCGCTGCGGCCCCTCCGGCGGGCAGGTGCGCCCTAAGCCCGGCGGCGGGAGCTCGGCAAGGGCCGGTCCTGCGCTCGGCCCCCGGCACCGCTCCCGCCTGCACCGACCCTTGCCCTGCTAGCCACAGAGCGGCCCCTTCGCCGCCGGGGCGTGAGGGAACGCGAAGCCAAACCCGCCGGTCACAGCCGGTCTGGGAGAATTCAGCTAAACGGAGCGTAGGGTGGGGGTGGGAAGAGCTCCCTCGCGGATGTCCCGCCAGGCCCGCCGCCCCCTCCCCGCGCCCGTCGCCGCTCACCGCCTTTATCCTTGCCGTACATGTGCCCGGCCACTTGGTGCGACAGCGGCACGCATCCGTTCAGCGCCCGCCGCCGGCCGCCCCCCGCCGCCGCGGGGCCCGGGGAGGCGCCGAGCACCGGCTGGGCCGCGGCCTCGGCCTCCTCCGTCTCGCCGCGCCCGCCGCCCGCGCAGCACCCGCGCCCGCCCTCGGGGCGCCCGCCGGCCGCGGGGGCTCCGTGGCCATGTCCCGGCGCTGGGGGCTGCCGGCGGCGGGGGGGGGGTGGCCGCGCTCTGCCGGCGGCGGCGGCGGCGGCTGCGGCCGGGCCTCAGCGGGCCCTGCGAACCAGGGCGCGGGCGGCGAGGGCCCGCGACTCCATCACCCCGCACCGCGCCGTCCGCCCACCCCGCGCTGGGGCTGGGGCAGCCACCGCCGCCGCCCCGCCCCGGGCGTGGCTCCGCCTCCGCCGCCCGGCCCGGCCCGGCCCGGCCCGCAGTGGGACCGCCGCTGTGCTGACGATGACGGTGGCCCTGGTGGCGCCGCGTGGGGCGCGGCCCCGGGAGGAGGCCTGGGCGGGCAGCGCCGGTTCAGCGGACGCTGGAGAAGGGAGCGGGGCCCGGCGCAACCGCCCGAGCGGCCCCGAGCCGCAGAGCGGCCAAGGAGCCCCAGCCGCGGGCACCCCGGCCCTGGCTCCCCGCGAGAGCCGGCAAAACCGAGCGGTGGCGGGCAGGGGGCGTTCCCTCCGCTGGTTCTCGGTAACCTGAAATACCCCCGAATCCTCCTAGTTTTTAAATAAATCTACCGTCACGCCGAGATTTGTTCAATTTCTTCTGCAGCAGATCGCAGTGACTGCAAGGGAGATCCAGGCGATGTGTGCAAACAGTATAAACCTTGACAGCTGACAGGGAGCCCTTAAAGCAGCCTAAACCAGAACCTTTCCACACTCTCTTTGTGCTGGTCGTGCATTATAGATGAGTGCACCTGGCCCAACACCAGATTAAACTGGATAACAGATTAATCTCTAAATTGAATTTTACCTCCCCATGGACAGGGGAAGGTGTGCATGGCCCTGCATTCACTCTCAGGACCCCAAAACTTGGCTAGGAGTCTTCATTAACACTTCACTAGGGCTCATATAATCTCTGTTTGGCAGCCTGTAATTAGTGCCTTTTCTTTTTGCTGTTTCTATCCCTTATAAAATGAGCAGATCTCTGTGAGTATTAAATCTGCACTTTCGCTATGATATCTGCCAGTATCAAGTTCTGTTTAGCAGTATTACGATAGGAACAGGAAAAAAAGGCCAGAGACAGGAAAATTAATTTTAGCAGATATAGGTTGTTTCCCCAGGTTTTATAAAATGGCCTGATGCACATTTGAGAATTGGCATTGACATCACAGAAACCTCGATATGATGAGCTTGGCTATTTCCCACCTCTTCCCCATCCCATAGCTGGGAGATGGGGAGATGTAGCAGGTGCTTGGGAGAAGAGATGGCAATTTAAGGGATTTATTGGGGAAATCAGAGTATCAAAGGAATAGGAAGATCACGGGGAAAATTAAAACTTGAAGAGTGAGAGAAAAGAGCAAAACATAAATCTGTTGAAACTGAGTTTCTTAGTTCATTGTTCATGGAACAGTTTGTTTTACACACTTAATTGGATAAGGTGGTGCAGACAGGGGTTACAACTCAGCAAGATCCTTCCTGAAGTAACAAGGCTGGGCAGAAAACATTTCTTCCTCCTGAATATCCCCTTCTCATCAGTCATTACTGTACAGCCCTAAAGAGTGGGAGCCAGATGGGTGCAAAAGTAAGCTCCTGTCTTCAGATACCCAATGATGAATTTTCCCAGGGGGGTGCTGGCACAGGAAATACCACAGACTGGCCAACTCTTGCACAAGAGATAGTGACGTGTACAGTGAAAAAATGCACAAGTGTGTGTGTTTGGCAGAAAGGAGGCTCCCAGTCTTGACAGCAGTAGCTGCAACAAGGTTTGGATGCCAACCTGAGCCTTGCAGAAAGGTATTTCCCTCTGCAAAGACATGAGGCACTTCAGTTAATCTGGATCTAAACACTGAGAGAAAAACAGAGACGGCATTTCAAAGCTGTCTAAGTGCCCATCTAACACTGCAATCTGCCTCAAGTCAAAATTTCAGTGGAAGAAAGAATGGGATTAAAAGGCAAAAAACCCTCGAATTTAAAGATTATTCAAGCACCTAGTCCTCAGTGGAGCTGCTAGATACTCTTGCAGCTAACAGAAGTGTGCCTGGAGGGCATTAAAAGAAATACAAAAGCATGAGTAATTGGAATAAGTAAACACTGACTCTTTCCTTTTCCCTGACATTTGCTTTAGTCAGATTTATGCATACAGAAATCAAGTGACATGAGACTATGCTCCACTCACTCATTCCACCCTCACACTTCAGCACATGGAGTTCACTAATCTTTCTGGGAACTTCTCTTAAAATGAAACAAGTGAAACAGAGAGAATAGCAGAAATAGCAAATAATTCCTTTCTCCACAATGTGATCCTGTAAGAGATTGCACTGAAAACTGAACTAACCAGCAAAATTCCCAAGGAAACTTCTCATCTTCAGGCTGTGTGACTGCACTCCAAAGAGAAAGCAGAAGAGGCTGTAGAAGCAGAACAGCTTCTAAAGGAGGGGCATTTGTTTGAGAATCTCCTTCAATTCCCCTGACAAAATGCATTTGGCAAAATTATATTTAATTCTGGATTACTCTTTCCCACTGTTGCTGAAGATCAATCTTCCCTTGGTCAGTCTGATGACAATGTACAGACTAACAATGCCTAGAAAACACCAGGACTGCTTGTGCTGTGCGAGGATGTGTCACAGGCAGATTGCACAGCTGTCCCAAACAGAGTGAGAATTACAAAAGAATCCCCTTCTGCTGAAATAAAGGCCTTTTTCAAACACAAAAGCTAGTTAATAACTAACCACAAGATGCATAGTAGTTTAGAACAGGAAATGAGCTCCTGTTTAAGTGGAAGTGCAGGAGGACATTAGGTAAACAGAGGAGTGGGGCTGGGTCTTTGCCAAAATATGTCCTTTAGAAGTATGCTGACAGCCAACTCTGCTGGATTTTTCACTGTACCTTCACATGGTTCACAGTCACCTCTTCCATACCTCACCAAAAATACTGCTCTTTTGCCAGAGCAGTGCTTTCTGCAAGGTCTGTGTGAGAGACGTGGATCCTGCTGCCCACAGAGCCACTTCCTGCATCAGGCTGCTGCAAGTGTGTAGTTCTTGCCAGCCCAAGAGACTGCAACAGAGCCAGCCAGGACCAGACATGTGGGCCTGAGAGCAAATGTCCATCACCCAAACCAGGTATCTGCTGGACAGGCAGAAGCATCTGCAGTGGGGCTCCTGCAGGCAGGGAGGGCTGTCCCACTCACACAACACAAGGCAGACACCTTCGCGGCAGCAAGGAACTTGTAGCAGCACTGCAGCTCTTTTTTCTTGCCATTTCAAAGCAGAAGTGTTGCTGTATTGTGACCTCTTAAAATCACTCAGTGTGTTTAATCCTTTGTTAAATTCACAGAAGTTCTGTCCTGTCTTGTTAACTGAAGGAAAATCTAAACATACCCTTATCTGCTGCAGCTGTAAAATTCAAGGGTGCCATCCTGCTTTCTTTCCCAGCTATGGCCTTGTCACTTAGGCCTCATGAGTAATATTTTACCAGGCAAATGGATGCAAACTCTGTGACACTACTCTCCTCCCTGGCAACTGGTCCATTTGGGTTTTCTAGAATGAAAACAAAGGGATGCTGTCAAAAGCCAACCTACACTCTTTGTGATAATGTGGTACATTTAAAAAAAATACTGCAAGGTTCACTCATGGCAGTTGTGTATCTTCTGGATCACCTCTTCTACAATCAGAACTGCAGCTGTGAATATCAGGAGGTCTGTTCTGTATTGGAAAGATACAAGGACTATAAAAGTGAGAAGCTCATTTTAACAGTTCTTCTTCAGAATCCTTGGATTTTATTTTCTCCTTGGTTATCAATTAAGAAACCAAGCCAAGTATTTGAAGGAAAAGTTCATTTTTTAACTGAGAGTAGATTAAGGGCTGGGAGGCAAATGAAAGGACTGTGATGGTGGAGAGGAGGCAGCAGTGAGAGTGTGCTGAGACTGGTTTCATTCAACATCTTCATTCACAACCTGCAGAAAGGAGAGTGCACAAAATCTCCAGGTCTACAGGTATTCCTGACCTCCTTAGGGCAGTCAAATGTCATGCCAATGACAACATCTTGCAGGATCTCACAAAACTGAACAAAAGGCACACTGGTGGCATAGGAGTTTCAGTATAGATAAATGGTAACACATGTAGAGGAAAATAATCCAAATCAAAGCGCTTTGATGCTGATGATGGAACTGGTCATCATGGCCCAGGAAAGAGGCCTGAAGTTGCTGTTACGAGTTGCCGGAAATCGTCAACCCAGTGTGCATCTGCAGCCAAAAAAAGCCAACAAAACTTTGGGAAGCAGCAGGAAGAGTGTTGAGGGAAAGACAAAAGGTGTCATTTTTTTACTCTGTGTAGCCTCAGTATGACATATACTGAGTCCAACTTCCATGCCTGGTCTCTCAGAGAGAATAAGAATATACCATTAACTATCAGTGTGAAAGATTAAACCATGATTTGTGGAGAGCCTAAATAGCTGAAGCATGCTTTAGCTGCCTGCAGTCCCAGAAAACAGCAATGGCAGATGTGTGTGCTTTGACATCCCTAAGAAAGAAGCTGAGCTTCTACCTGAAACAGAAACTTCAGATCAAAGTCTTTGGTACCATCTCCTGATCTCATGGCTTACATGCAGATACAGATCCTCCTTTTGTCCTTCTAAGCAGGGATTTTTTCCCAAGCACAGTGTTGTATCACTCTCGGGGGTTGCTCAGGGTTTACAAATGTGTGATGGCATTTGGATTTTACCAGTCACATCCTAATGCTTTAGGATAAGCCCAGAACTTGATTTAAGGTGATTAACATGCCAAGTGGTTTATTTTAAATGCCTGTTTGTCTTGCACTAGAGGTGACTTAGATTGCCTCCACCTGCAGTAAAATTAAACACTTACTTATTGATTAAACCCACTGGCATTAAAAAAGTCTGTTCTATTAAATGGTATTCTCTGCCAAAATTTATTTGCAAAACAGCCACAACCCTTAAAAAGTAATTTAACCTGCACAGCTGTTAGAGCCAAGAATGAGACTGAAAGAACACACTGTTTGAAAAAGGCATCAAATTTGATAATTACTGCAGTGGAAGCCTGTGCTGGCCATTGTTTTGGTACCCGAATCTTGAGCAAGAGCCCTGGCAGTGAACAGACAGTGCATCTTGAACATGTCTTACCCATGTATGGTGATATTTTCCAGCTGTAGGAAAGTATTTGAGAAAAGCTATGCAGTGTGGCCTTATCATTCATTTTGCTGCCTGTTGCCAGCTAGCTTGACTGAACAGAACAAACATTGCAGTTACTCAGCAGACCCTTGGAATACACTGATTTTTGAATGCTTTACGCATTAAAGATGTCATCTCTGGGATGCTCAGGAAGCTTTTTTGCACTTTTTTTTTTTTTGGTGTACGTCTGCCACACATACAAAAACAGCAGAAGAAAATCATAGTCTGTGTGCCAAAAAAGGATGCAGAGCAGGGTGAATTAAGGGCAGTGCAATGTCAAATAGCAAAGAGGGATGGCTGGGTCTTCAGCTGGGAAAACCTAACATGAGACATGATCTATTTGTGCTTATGTGAGACCTGTGCAGCTTCTAAATATTGAAGGAAACAGAAGTTGCTTGAGAAGCCAGGTAAATCCCTTCTTACTTCTCCAGACTGCATATGGGGAAAGGTGGACTGCATCCTGCTTAGCTAGTCCTGTAAACTTACTGCGATTTTACTGACTTCTGGGGGCATACCACTAAATTCTATTTATTACAACTGCACATCTAATGAAACAGCTTACAAAGTGGGGTGTGGAGGAACAGGAGACTGCTAAAGCGACCCACTGCACTGCTGTGTGTTGTTTTCTGTCCAGTACTGCAGAATTTCACAAACAGTTGAGGAAGAAAAACCTCAGTAAGAGATGTCTGCTCAAACACATAACCCTTCAACTCTAAGAGGCATGGGTTTGGCTAAGAGAACCACCACTTTATACTTTTAATGCTTGGCTCTATTAGGGTATAGAATGAAATGCAACATACCATTGTGTCGTTTGATTTATCCCTTTTTGCTCCCATGTAGTACTGTTACATGATGATCAATCTTCTCTAGCTTATGCTCTCTTCCCATCCACATCTTTTTTCTTCCTTTTTCCCTTCTTCTCTTCATGGATTTGTTTGTTTGTTTTTATGTTATTTAGTTTTTATTCAGCTGCTCTCTGCATTAGCCTCAGCATTAGACAGCTTGGAAATCATCCTGCCAAGAAATGCACTGCACACCCCAGCAACAGAAAACAAGCATCAGAGAACTTCAAGCAGCAGGCCCAGGTACCCATTCTAAATTAATCATGGCTCTAGGAAAATTATTATGACAGTGCAAAACAAAGAAGCCACTCATCAATGCAGGAAAACCATGGCAGAAAAGCCTGGATACAGAGAGCAATTGGGGGAGCAGGTATCTGACACTGCTGGACTGAGTATGTGTCAGTGCAGATCTGTGTGAAATGTTCTGTCTGGGCTAAAACAGCAATGGAGAACACCAATAAACTCAGCTCCCTGCCAGTGGTGCTGGGCATCCTCTCTCTGCCCACAGGCAAGGGGGAGGTTGTGCTTGTCCACATAATCCAGTCAGGACTCAGCATGGGTTTTGTCAACCTTGAAGCTTCAGGAGTTGAAACAAAAGATTTAGTATGAGACTTCCATGTCCAGGGTGGCTAAGGAGAAGCCAGCTGACAAGGTTCCTCTGCAGAACCAATGTTTAGTTTCATGCCTACATTCTTATCCTTCCTGCTATTATAAAATGTTCTTCCGTTTCTTGGATGTCAGCAGCTGTGATACAACAGTGACTCATGTTTCCATGTCTTTAGTTGCATTACACTGAAAGGAAAATCCACCTCTTACTGCTGCACAGTGGCACAAGGTAAGTTTTACAGACCCCAACAGCACCAGAACAAGACCCAAACAGCATCAATACGGTAATTTTAGCAGGGAACTGGCAGTACAACTTCCGGACTCAAAGTCCAGAAGGCTCTGGTCATGAAACACTGCTTAGTTGCTAATATATTTATGGAGCACTTCCAGCTGCCTGGGCTCAGCCAGCCAGCACTGCTGGGTGTGGAGAAAGCCCCTAGACCAGCGCTCATGGAGACACCATTGCACAGTGTGTTGATTTGGCACAGACTGGTTTTCTGGTAGAGGGGAGTGGTTTCTGTGAGAAGCTGCTAGAAGCATTCACCATGTCCAACAGAGCCAATCTCTGATGGCTCTGAGGATGGAAATACTGCTGGCCCAGTTAGAGAGGTTGGTAATGCTTCTGTGATAACCTATTTAAAAAGAAAATCAAAACAGCACACAAGACAGTTTTTTTCCAGGGGTGGCGAGGCACCACCACCAGGGCTATCCCAGCTCAGTGTGCAATGTGCTGCAGCTGCTGCCACCCCCAGCCAGCCACGATGCAGGCAGAAGGGCAGGGATGGCAGAGGGGCAGGGATGGCAGGAGGAGGGCAGGGGTGGCAGTGGCCTCTCTTTCCCAGCCCTGCCTGACGAGAGGCACTGAACAGCCCCAGCGCCGGCACTGCCCGCTCAGCGCTGTGGGGCCAACAGCAGAAACATAGCAAGCGACTGTCCGGCACGGAACCTAGACAAGATCAACCTCTCAGTGCTGTGGGATCTTGCAAGAATGTTTGAATTGGTGGAACTCGTTGGCAATAGTACAGGCAAAAGTTTTTCTTCTAGTCAGAGAAGAGGAGGAAGTGAGGACATGTGAGGGAGATAGCATGGCAGCACCAAGGTCAGTGGAAAAAGGGGGAGGAGGTGCTCCAAGCACCAGAGCTGAGATTGCTCTGCAGGCCATGGTGAGGACTGTGGTGAGGCAGCTGTCTCCCTGCAGTCCATGAAGTCCATGGGGGATGCAGAGATCCACTCACAGCCTGTGGGAGAAGTGCTCACACTCACAGAGGTGGATGCCAGAGAAAGCTGTGATCTAGTGGGAGACCTGAATGGAGAGAGAGGGCTTCTGCTTCCAAAGATTGAGGGCCCTTGCTTCCCAACTAGAGCAGCCTATTCTTAGAGGACTGCACCCCATGGACAAGTGACCCACACCACAGCAGTTTTGGGATGACTGTTTGCCCATGGGATGGACTCATGTGGTAGCAGTTTTGGCAAGACTGCTGCTCATGAGATTAGAGCCATGCTAGAGAAATTCACAGAGAACTGTCTCACATGGGAGGCACCCCACAGAACAGCAGAGGAAATGCTCCTCTCCCTGAGCAAACAGAAGATGATGTCCAGTGACAAACTGACCAAAACTCTCACACCCTGTCTCCCTCTACTGTCAGTGGGAAGGAGGGAGGGGCTGGGGAAAAAAAAAAAAGGTGTTTTAAAGGCTTATTTTACTTCTCATTATTTACTTCCTCCTCTGACTCTGTTAATCATAAATTTACTTTATACCTTTAAATTTCAACCTGTTTTTCCCTTAGACTCTTTTCTCCCAGTTGTCATCTCAACTCATGAGCCCTTCATTAATTTTTTTTCCCTCCCCTCTGCCCAGCTGAGAGCAAGAGAGGGTGAGTGAATGGCTTTTGTGGATGCCTGGCATTTGGCCGGGGTCAAACTACAACACGTGGCCTCTGTTTCCATCCAGCGGAGCTGCAGTGCTGGCTTATGGCTCCACTGCCCCCTCAGCCTGCAGACTGAGAGTGCTCCAGTGAAACCTGCAGGAAATACCTGTAACTGATAGCCTCCCTCCTTCAAGGATCCTGACTGCAGAAGCACTCAAATACCTGACATTCACACTACTTCAATGAGTCACACTCAATTACTCAAGAATCAGTACTTTAATTGCCTGACCTTCCCAACAAACACTTGCAAGCTGAAAATAACGAGGAGCAGAAATAGTTTCACCCTGCAGCAGGGATTTTTCTCTGCTTTAATTTTTGAAGGATTTCTATTAGGAGTTTCAATCTGAGGTCAAAATTGCACATTTGAATCATGTGGTTAAATTTATGGTTAAAACTGGTAGAAATGTAACCAATGCACTTCATACTCTAGAGATTATTTGAGGAAAGCACTAAACAACAAGACTTAGGAAAACACTGGAACAGTCAAGCACTCTGGCCATTAGAATGCAGTGCCTATTATGGTACCTTAGTACCTATTATGGTACTAAGAGAAAAAATGAAGTGTTCTCTGTGATGCTCACTGAGACTGCTTGGTTAAGTCTGTTTCCTCAAATCCAAGACTCTCTTCTCATCATCACGTTTGAACAGCTTGCATAAATAAGGTACAGTACAGGAATTGTATGTGCCTCTAATTAAGATCTGAACACTCAAACCAACATTTAGAAATGCAACACGTCTCCAAAACAAGTCACCAGGATGTAAATCAACAGAGACTCAGCTTCTCAGGAATAAAAACTTCCCACAGGGCCCACTTCCCTGACGCCCAAACTCCCGGAAATATTTTATTGGCAAACTCCACAAAATAGTTTTATGACTCAGGAGACTTATCTGAAACCTCAGGACTTCATTTCTCAGACCATTAACACTGAATTTCTATTCCTTCAGGAGCAGCCAGGCTTTGATGTTGACAGGAAAAGGAGTCTCAGAAGGAAAATCCACTCCACACACAGGTTCATGACTACAGCAGCACTGTACAGCTCTACTAAAAGAAAGAGCATAGCCATGAGAACACAGACTTTACAACCTTGAGATTAAGATGAGCTCAAATGTATATTTGACAAAAATACAGAAATATCCACTGTCATATTCTAATAATACAGAAGTTACTTTGCTTTGGATAAAATGTATTTGATAATTTAAGGTTAAAACAACTTTCCATATGCATCAGTACTCAGCAAAGTAAAAAATATCAAGTCTTTACACTCAGACAGAAAAGACAAACTAACATGTTTTACTGCAACTTCTTTCAGGTCAAGAGGTCTCTTGGACAGTAGTGCTCTTACTCTGACACTCCACCTTTCTCTACCTGTGCCTCCTTCTTTACATTCTGGGACTTCTGCCCAAATCCAGACCAGTTGGCCAAGACCTCAGCCTCTGAAAGCCTCACACAGAGACTATGCAAAACATCTTCAGTTTTAACAAGCTGTACCAACCTTAAAAAAATAAAACAACCAGAACTCTCCTGCCCTGATCATCGGAAGAATCCTTAAGGGTCCAGGATAAAATGTCAGCTTCCTAACAAGGCCTTTCATGTAGCCCTGAGGTAGTGTCTGTCCGAGGACATTCAGAGCTCAATCTTATGCAGGCCACAGTTACACTCATGGACTGGGCAGTACAAAACTGCCCCCTGCTGCCCCACTCTTTGGGTTTTGCTTTGTACTTACATGCATGTTAACAAATCAAAGCTATTTAAGGAAACCAACGTGACAGCCACTAATGCAACCATGCCAAACAAGACAAGTGCCATGGGTAAGGAGGGTAAGAGCTCTCTCTGTCTCATCCTTCCCTCCCTTCTTGTTTCTATCTGTTTTCAAAGCCTTTCTTCATCCATGCCAGGGTTTTTTGGTAAAATCAGCTGAACCACATTAGCAGCCCAGGGAGGCAGGAGTTAAGACACATAGAGCCTAAGGCCACATATTAAGAAAGGTATGCCTCCTCCCTTCTCAGTGGGAAAAGCTTTCCAGAACCAGCCAGTGCAATGGTGAAGCAGATAGTGATGACAGGTGGGGGGGTTTTAGTTTTTATTTTAGCTTCTGGAATTAATCAGCATAGCCACCCCACAGAAGCATCCTGTGGTCTGGGGAAGTTGGCTTCACTGAAAGAATGCAAGTGAAAGTAAGGCTTTCTCTAACAGCAATAAAAACCCTGCCACCTCCCCTGCCCATCACTCCTGGAGCACTTTGTGTCATTTCATTCACCTATTAAGAAATCTCTAGAGACTATTTCCCTAATCCTACTCTAAATACAGGTCTGCAGTTTGGATAGTGTTTTCTTGATACCAAATAGAAGTAGGGTCAAGTTTCAATGCTGCTGTAAAATCAAAGGTAAAGTTGCCCTCTAGCCCCATCTTTCAGCCTTTACTGTTGTCTGTTCATAGCTAGCAATTTGAATTTGTTCCTTTACAGAAGCCATACAGCACTGTAGCGTAACAGGACAAATGTGACAACTGCAGAAAATGCAGCACAATTAGAGATTATGATGGCACTGTGATTTCTTCCCTGCCACTGCCTTTTACATGGATATCTATCTACCTCTGAACCTCTCCAGGATTTTATTATCTATCTTTCGATATACATGTATTTGAAAATAATTTAATACCTATTTCCTGATGAAGTACATTCTGTGTCTCATTTTAGTTTCACACTAGTGAGAGGGTACACACATTTTACAGGACAAAAATTTTAAAACATGACTACTTAGTAAATTATGCATTGTAGTGATTGAAAGACAACAAGTACCAGAGAAAATATACATGCTGAAGCCTGATGTATATACTAAATGGGAAGTCTTCAGTGATATGACAAAGAATTTGTGGATTTCCCCCAATTACAAGAGAACAGAGGATTTGTCAGACATTGATTCTGGAGCTTCTACTGTCCACTCTACGCCTCCTTCCTCTTGATGATCAGAGGCCCAACGTTGTCGCCAGTTTCCTCGTTGTGCTTTGTGTGAGAGCCATCACACAGTGGGAACTGAAAAAAGAAAGAATAAACACATCTAAAGGACATCCACAGTTAGAACTGAGAACCTAGGCTGAAAGTTTATTAGACATCTTCTCATTAAATCCACTGAAACCACAGACCACAACTTTTATGCCAGCATCTCAGGTCTCCCTGAGTTTTGGCTGAATGCTAGCTTTATCCTTATTAGTGTAGAGCAGACAAGAGGCTTGCTCTCAAACAGCAGCCATCAAACTCCACTCTTTGGTGTTCCTGCCTCAGGTGAGCAGGAGAAAACTACAGCCTGAGCAGACCTTCAGCTGTGACCTACCTGGAGTATCTTACTCTCAACCTTGCCCCACACCTCCTCAGTGCTGCCTTTAAGAGCCACATCAGTTGAAAGTAATTTAAAGAAATATTTGTTCCATTAAAAAACCCCAAACAAACCCCACCCTAGAACAGGCTGGTCAGAGCAAGAATTACAGGGACTCCTTTAGACAGCCCTAACTGCCCAGATCCCAGAGAAGTGATAACTACTGCTCCCGGGAAGCTCTTAGCACATGGAAGAGTTGAAAGACATTCTGAGGCAGTAAGAGTGAGGTTGGATCCCATCACTTCTCAAGGATGCATTTTCAGGACTACACCCGCTCTGCACAGGAAACTGGAGATCATCACAGAAATCACACACTGGTATTTTGCATGCAGTTACAATTTTGTTTGCTTAGAAGTAATGGGGTTGAAAGTTGGGCATTACTCAGCTGTTGCCTCTGCAACAGGACTGTTCTCCTGCAGTACCATCAGTGAGTGAGACTCAATGTTCCACTGAGCTCAATGTTCCTGCTTCAGTCACAGCCTTTGAAAAACATTAATACCCTACCACCCATGCTTCATTAGAATAAAAGATTTCAAAGTACTGCTAAAAACCAACACAGTGAAACAATATACAGAGCTTTAAAAATAACACCACCTTGTCTGGAGGATAGTATTGGGAGGGAAGGAGAGAGATGAGGTGTAGGGGTTTCTTCCGGCTTTTCACAGTAATGAAATGTCAAAACCCAGGCTAAAAATGGCATGCAATATTTCTGAATAAAGAAACCTGAAATTCAGAGAATGCTCATATAAGCTGATTCATGGAGAAACCTTCTCATCCCATCAGTCATTTGTGACTCAATGAATAAGTAGCGACAGACACTTGGACAAAATCTCAGCAAACAGCAATGTATGTTACTGGGACATTGACCACATTTCAACAGATGTTCCTGGGCCAGTTGTTTTCCCATTTAATATCACAATCCATTGGTCTTCACAGATGCAATGACACAGCTTCCATCAGACATTATCATCTCACAAGCTCCAAGGAGGCAGCCCAAAGTCCAGCTACAACATCACCACTTCAGGTTTTCAAGCAACAAAAAAGGTGGGATTGCTAGGTTCAAATAGCATGCAGACATCTTTTACAGCTGCCAACAGTGACTGCTCTGCACTCATTCTGCTGGTCAGCTGCTCTCAGAACTCTGGCTGCCAGGGGCTGCTACACTGGACTTGAGCTTCTCAGGGACAAACACCAAACCAAACATCACTTTCCCAGAGCACCCACTTGGTCACCTCAAAGACCAGACACTGCAGAGAAGGATATTGGGCCTGACACAATGTGTTCATCCCTGATTAAAAATAAAGCAGGCTAGCAGCAATAGTGGTCACAGCTCAAACCCCAGGGGTGATCTGGACAGTTCAGCTGATTTCCCTTGACACTGAACATGTTTGGATTATCTATCACTATTTCTGCTGATACTCTGCAGCAGTATTCCTCAACCCACAACCTGGGGGCTAACACTTCTCTGGAAGACACAGAAGCTGCATGTCATTGTAAAAAGACAGCAAATTAAATTTCCCACTCCCCCAACTCACACCTAAAAATGAAGACAAGTAAGAAAACAAGTGTTCTAACCTTAATTTCAGTTTAAAAGACAAAACTCTTGTCTCTATGTTGCTAAGTTTGAGCACTGGGTTTTTCACTAAACTGGACAACTATGAAGTGCCTGCAGAGCACAACACTGAATAGAAAAGGGTCATTTAAAGAACCACCCATTTATTATTAACAGATAATTACATGCCAAGACAAACTTATTTCAATATACCATGTTTGGTTTTTTAAAACACATACATTACACAAAGACTTTGACCAGCAAAAAGCTTTTTAAGTACACTTTTTCAGAAAAAAAAAACCCAAACAGAAACAACTGCTCTTTTTTCAAGAGTTACTCTAAAATAGTCTGGTGTAGTCCAACTGCTTTGTTATTCCATATAGAGGAGCACCATGTGGGGCCAGCTGTAAGTGCATGCACACCATCAGTGCAACAGAAACATCCTGTGGCTCCTAATGCTACTGCTTCTACCAACAGCCTCATGCCACAGGTGAGCCTGAATCTCAGGAGAAGTGCACAGAGTGACACGAAAGGACATTTCTGCTAGCCTTGAGATGCACCTATTTAACAACAACATGACAGATACCTAATGCATTTGAAGTAACCGTAATTCCCTGCATTGAAAGCACACACATTCCACATTCTGACACCATCTAATTAAAAATTTAAACAGTTTGAGAACTGTGAAAGCCAGATAAGGCTAGCTGACAAGTTGCAACTATGACAAGCACGTAAGAATGATGTACTTTATTACTGTTTCACAATAACAAATATGAGAAGTACACAAACCCTATTAAAGGGTTTGCATGTTATGCAACTCATGCTGCAAGGTCAGCCCATGAAGGCAAGAGGAAGGCAACAAAACTGGAAACTACAGCCTTTCAGGTGGAACATGTTGACTAAAACACTTCCCATTAAACAGCAATAAAAGGAAACAAATACCTTCCAAAATTTCCACTGACCTCCTAAATGCCTTTACAAGACCTTTCAGATCAGAACTCTCAGAATATACTCATTATAGCCTCATCTACTTTGTTTTTAACTCAGTAGGGCAATTATGTTCCTAAACTGCCAATATCCCTTAAACATATCCAAAACATACTTCTTAAGGTTCTTATTTCACACCAAAAGAAGGGCAACATCAAACAACAGCAAACAATTGGCAGGAGCTGCAATGCAGCCAGCAGTATCAGACACTATCTTCCATTTCTGTTTAGAAGACTGAATAGGAAGGAGAAAGCACAAACACCAGGGCTCAAGTAGGGTTTTTTCAGTTCAGACTCCAGACAGAATAAAGAAGACAAGGGCACCTCCCCAAGACTTTCAGCATCAAATCACAATGCTGTTTAATCCTTAGCACAGTTACACTGTAAAACCCAATTCAGGTACGAATGTGTAAGCTCCTGAGATACCTGCAAGGTAATGAAGTCAGATCTGACAAGAGCAAGAACCCAAAGTTACAGCAGCTGGAAATTGCTGAGTTTGGCCTGATGAGACCAATGTCTAAGACTTGAGAATCTGAGTATTCACCTCCTGGGAGGAGAGAGAGCTGAATTTCAAGGCAGTTATCTGGCTCTGAAGGTCTGTATTATTTCAGACTTGAT
Organism: Camarhynchus parvulus; assembly: GCF_901933205.1. Classification (NCBI taxonomy): domain Eukaryota; kingdom Metazoa; phylum Chordata; class Aves; order Passeriformes; family Thraupidae; genus Camarhynchus; species Camarhynchus parvulus. The sequence continues at coordinate 5,578,520 of NC_044576.1, forward strand.
ACACTGGCACCTCCTAAAAAAGCTTTTAAATGTGCACCAGTGGTAAATGGACAGGATTAACTATGCAATCTACTTTCTCTCATTACAGATCCCAGAACTACCTTTATAGATAAAGTATATACATCTCAGGTGTCACACACCCCTAAGATCAGATTTAAATCTGAGGTACTGTTATTGAGAGGCTTGGTTATCACTAGCTTAAGGCAACTGAAGCAACCCAACTTCACATGCAAGCAAGCTGGACCAATATTTAGGCCAGACTTTTAACTGCGCAAAAATAAAGCTTAAAGCATGCCACTGTGATTGCATGGCATACACCACGTACTACTAGCAAGTACTTTCTGACTAAGCTTCCAACTTTCTCCAAAAAGAGGTGTTTAAGATCCTCACAGACTGTGTTTCCTGAGCTCCTACTGCCAACAGGCCAATGGTTTTGGATAAGCCTCAGTATCAGCACAGGTAGTACTCAAAATGGCATCTGTCACTCATGATCATGCTCCAGACAGTTGCTCTCTTTTCAAGATATCTTCTTCAGAGCTACAGGAACATTTTGCCCACTATTAGCACTGATCTGCAGGCTTTACTCTGAGCCTCAGAACAAATGTGCATCATTCTATAGATGAGAATATTGCTACATCTCTGTGCAGAACCATTTAGGTGAAAAGAGCTTAGTTTGCTCTAAATAAAGCAGTTTTAAAATAGTTTAGCTGGAAGATTTAATAATTTATGAACAACACTGGACCCATTCCCTCTTCTCTTACCTTCTTAGACCTCCAACAACGACAGTACACAGCCTTGTCTCCCAGATCTTCCATATCAAAGGCATGGACTACTTTGGGGTTATCCTTCTGGATATTTGGATTCACCATTGCTTTGGAGGATTTGTCTTTACAAAGAAGTGCTTTGTAAGCTAGATATCCAAGAGCAGCTGCTCCAGCAGCTATGGAGACTGCAGCAACCCATTCAGCTAGAATAAAAGAAGAAAAAACAAGAGACTGTCAGGTTTTCACCACAACATTCTATTAAAACTACTCAGCAGTAAATGTTTTCATACTTGCAGCAACACCTCTTTACTCTCCAACAGATGTTTTTATTCTGTAGTAGTAATTCTCTACCTTGAAAGAGTATTTTCCTTTGACAATCATCTAGTCAAAATGCTCTTTTCTATTATCAGAGTTCTACTTCACCCAAATCCTTTCTACACAAGGGTGAGAATTAACCTGGCAGTGTTTTCATGGCTTGGTTTTGTTTTTAACTTTTCTACTTAGCAAACCCTGATATTACCATCAGTAGTACATTATTTCAAAGTTCAGCATATTAAACTAGGTGTAGCAGCAAAAAACCTGTGTTTGTTTCAGTTCCAAGAAAGTCACTAAAGAAGAACAGTCAGTGCTAACAACCCAAAACTAGGTTTCAATCCAAAAAAGGCATGGGCACTGAGTAGCTTTTAATAAAATCCATCTTGTAACTAAAAGAACTAAAACCAGTTGTTTGGCAATGGGGAAATTATTAAATATACTACCACCTGTAACAAAAGCCATCTTAAGATTAAATCCCTACCACAGTATAGAAGAAAGAACAAGGATCCAAAAAGATTATATTTAAGAATCATAGCACATGGTTATTTTAACTAGATTAAATCCTAATCTCTGCGAGACAACTTTCATTTAAAAAATCCTCTTACCACAACTCATCATCCTCAAATTTCCTCCCTTTATCGGGCAAATTTTTGAAGTCTGTCTTAGCACAGTGTCCATTCCTGCAAGAGGTTTTCCTACTTTTTTGTGGTTCTACTGTTTTCTCTCTGCTTCATGAAAATAAGCTGGACTTTGGCTCAAAGGTTCAGGTTGCAGCACCAGGTCCGGTTGTTTCCTCTCAGAGTAACAAGTGGCTGCTCTTTCTTTGCTTTCTATCCAGCACTCCTACATACGCATGTACTGCAAGTTCTGTTTACAGACAAATAAACAGGAATTTCACTTTTAGCACATTTACAGAACTTCATAAAATTAGAACTGTCTCCTCTCCTTCTATGTTTTAATTGGATTTGTAAGACGCCAAGTTAGATGGCACCTGTGGAGCAAGAGACATCAATATGCCCAAGTCTAGGAAGAAACAAAAAACTTTATTAGTTCTTGCTACTTTCCATGATCTGACTTGCTGTATTTCCACTGAGAGCTTGCACTAAAAATATCAAGGTTTTCTGTCCCTGTCCCATAGACTTTCCTAAAATCTATATCCAAGCTCTTTCCTCAGCTAAAACACTGACAGGTATCAAACTGATCCAGAGGTGTCTGGCTGCAGCAGTATGTGGAATTAGACAGGTCTGTACAGTGTCTGCAGCCCTGTCAGACCTGGGAAGGCAGGCACTCCTTTAGAGTCTTACTAAAGGAGTAAAAGATGCAGAGATGCTTCAGAGTTCATTTTCTTAGTAAATGACACAGAAGAGACCAACATACACTGAGACCTCCCATGCTAATGAATAACAAACCCTTCCTGTAACAGTAAGGTGACACTAAAATACAGAAAATCATCTTTAACATGGAAGAATTTAGGGCAGGCATGTTTCCCTGCTCCCCAACTCCTTAAAACAATAAGAGCCCCAGAGATCATGTTGTGAATGCTGTGTTTTGTATCCATCCAGTGAGTTCTCAACCTTTATTCCCCAGAATAATGCATTAACTTTGATAAAGAAGTGAGGAAATTAAAATTTAGAACGGATTCTATGAAAATCTGCTTTAATTTAGCACAACAGCCCAAATAATGAAAAGGACAACTACAGTTTAAATCCAAGACAGCAGCTCTCCCAAGGAAAACCACTGCAGCAGCCCTGCCCTGGGGTGTGGCTGGGAGGAGGAGCTCAGCAAGCTCAGGGGCCTGCTGGCTCTGACAACTTGGAGGTGACCCCAATGAAATGCCAAGTGCAGCTCCTGCAGCAAAAGCAGATCTAGGGCTGCTCATTGTGTGGCTTTCAGGGAAGTAGCAATTGCAAGGATTGCCCAAGCTGCTACCGGCGCACTGCCCAAGGTCCAAACCTGCACCTACACTTTCAGTAAGTGATCATGGCACAGGGGGACCATATACCTTGTGAAATCCAAGGGGAAAGAGTGACTTTAATGAAGACCACAGGCATCTCCTCTAACTGAAGCACCCTTTAAGGTACTGCACCTTAAAGAAGCTGATCTTTACTTGTACCTATCCAAAAGTCCAAGACAACTGAGCAAATAAGAAGAGGAAAAAAAATTGTAATATTTCCGTGACTCACTACAAGCAAGAGAAGTCTGTACCAAAATTCAGCAGCACATTCATGAGAGTTTTTCTGCACATCTGCAGCCAGCCCAGATCCCTCTGACATCCCTGGGGCCATCCCCATAACTGTGCACATCAGATCCAGCCCAGCAAGCAGAGATCACAAACTGAATTGCCATCTCATCTTGTAGTGATCCTGTGCCTCTTCTCCCAAGGGCCAGAGTCATCCTTCACACACACAGGCAAGTTGTATACATATCAATAGCTTATATGGATACATATCAACAGCTTCAGGTATTTTTCTTATAGTAGAGGAATGCTCTTATAGTAGAGGAATTTCTACTGTATTACTTTTTTCCAGGTAGTGGCTTCCCTGGAGCCACTTCACTTTTCCCCTTCTGGGATGGAAAATTATATCAACCAATAATGCGTTAAATCAAAACATTTAAAGCAGTCTTATTCTTTTCATTCCAGAATTGCCTTAATAAATATAATGAAAATTCAGAAGAATATTTTAATTTATTCAATAGACTCTCTGGTAAATCATCCTACAGGATTTCAGAGGCAGTAAGTTTTGTCTTGTTTAACACAGATCTGGAAAAACTGGAACACCCATTTAATCTTTCTAACGAAGTTAACCACAAAATACATGTGGAAGAAGAACACTTTTATTTTTAAATACTCTGAACTGTTTCAAAAGACCTCGGGTGCCAATTCAACAGTTTGCTGCCAAACTCCTAAGGTCATGCATGAGGCATCTCTTAACAGAGTGACACTGATGTGGAGTGTCAAGGGGTTTTTATTTCTTCTTAAAATAAAAAGCAGTAGGAACAACTTTTGAGTTATTATTAAAAGTTATTATTAAAGAACTCCCAATTCTGGTATAATACCAAACCAGAGTGTTACAAGACAAGACAAAACAGGTCTGTGTAACATGGCAGAAAAAAATTGGTTTTGCATTTTAAGCACTAAACAGTGGAAAAAATTTCAGATAAAACTCAAAAAAAATTAAAACACAAAGCAGAGAAGAGACAGCAAGAGAGATGGAAAGAAGGAAACAAATTCAAAGAATGGAGCCCCAGGAGAGAAGGCAGTGCACAGAAGTAAACAAAAAAATCACAGACAAGAGTGGCAATAAGACACTGACAGGGATTTATTCTCTTCTGTATTCGTTGGACATATCCTAATGAAAGAGATTTAGATCAAAGTTTCTCCTCTCTTCTTTCTCTAAACATCTCGAACATTGCTCTGGATGTTTCCAGATCTACGCTACAGAGGGAGTTTTTGGATCTGCTAGAGAGCTCTGAGACACTCCATTCACAGAAAACACATTAACCAACTGCACTGAGAAGTGGACTAAGAAAGTGAAGTGGTCTTGCCTCCACCACCATCCTTCTTAACAATCCAGATCAATTTACATTCTAGCAGCTATCAACAATATGGGGGAGAGCTACACCCTGACAAAGTTAGTCCAAGTTACCTCTGCTGCTTAGAAAATATTTGTTATTCAAAAGTCACAGAGTAATAACACCTGACATGAAAAACTGTATTTTATGTCTCCAGAAGTGCTTGTAACTTTCAAGCACTTTTGTCCTCATTTTGCTGCCAGTGAAGATACTATTATTGTGCAAGAGTTGTTCATGACAGTCCAGTAGTGCCACTGCCCACAATAAAAGCCAATGATGGAAAAACACATGATACTCACTTACTGAAGAGTCATCCAAGATAACTGGATACACAAAAAGCCTAACAGTAAAAGTCAAGCAGTCAAAGCCAACAAAATCACTTCTACCACTCCATAGCATCCACAAAAAAATGAGATTATGACTGGCACGTTCAATTTAACTGAAAATGTATGGTAAAGAGGCCACATGAGGGAAAAGATTGCTGGATTTCACCAATAAGCAGTAAAAGGCATGACACCATGATCAGATCTGTGGTTGGTGTGGGGTCACACCTGCAAACAAGCACACCTCTCAGACCAAAAGCATTAGCTGTGCTACTCACTGCCTTCCAAAGGGCACACATGCACAGAAGCAATTAAATCCCCTAACTGCTACCATGAATTAAATCTCACAAAAATACAGCAAGTTTCTGGGATCTAGTTATCAGTACAGAATAAATGATTTTCAGTACTCATCAGCCTGAGACACATGCCAGCTGGAGGAAGAACTGTAAGCTGCCAGTCACAAGGCACTGATCAAATTTAATCTCTTCAGAAATCACAAAAACCTAATGCTGTCTCCTCCCAAACAGAGGGCCCTACAGACTAATGCCATCAGCTGCACCTATGCTTTTGTCAGCTAATGAGAATATTTTCAGTTTGTTTAGGAGCATGTTCTTCTCCCATCTCCACAAAGATTTTCTGCTTAATTCCCAGTGTCTAGGAACTGTTCTAATTCTTGCAAGATTATAAATGACAGCAAGCTGCCGTTGGGAATACAACCTGGATGCAAGTTATTACCAAGTGATCCGCAGTGATTTGATTATTTTAATAAGCATAGCCTTCCACCGCTATAGCCCATTTTAGACCAACGTCTTTGCCACTATCCTCTGTATCAGCAGCTTCCACCCTCCCCCACCCCTCAAAAAAAAAAAAAAAAAAAAAAAAAACAAACGAACCATCTGCCCGCTAAATCAAGGACATAAACCATGAGCAGCTTTGCAAGTGGAAACCAGTCACGCACGTAAAGCTCATTTTTTAGAGAAAATTAGGTGATTAATCTTTCTAGTCTATTCTATCCTCCACCCGGCCCAACTCTTTCATCCTGTCTGGTTGTGCAACAGCATTCAAAACCCTCAACGCAATCTCAGGCGCGGTTCAGGTCAATCATTACACAGCGCAAATGTCACCGTTACCTCTACTGTACAGTAGCGGGCACTGAGAGCCAGACAAAACCTCTGACACTTACACGTTTTCACGAAATTTTCACTTAAACAGGTGGAACGACAAAAATAAACAGCGGTGTCTGAAACGGGCTGTCCTCACTACAGATAAAACCCGGCGGGCGGCCGAGCCCGCTGTGAGGGCCGGAGCACCCGCAAGGGCCCGGCGCGGAGCTCGGCGGCTCCGGGCCCTCACACGGCGGTGGGGTGGGACTGGGGGACCCCTCAGGCCGAGCCACCACAGCGCGTTCCCCCCTCGCTGACCGCAGCAGGCGTTTTATTGACCAGCGGATCCCAAGGCCGCTTCCAGACGCACCGCATCCCGCGGGCACGGCGGCGGGCAGCCCGCCATCTTGTCCCGGGGGTCCGACGGGGCACGGGGCGCCAGGCGCAGCCAGCCCCCGAGCGGCGCCCCCCATCCCATCCCGTCCCGCCCGGCCGCGGTTCCGGACCCGGGCCCCCGGCCCTGCCCCGCCCCTCCGCTCCGCTCACACCTCCAGCTCCCGGCCAGCCATACCCCGCACGGCGCAGTTCTGTCCCGGCCCCATCGCTCCTGCTGCCGCTCCGCGCCGCGCACGCGCCACTGCCCAAGATGGCCGCGGGGCCGCCCCTTAAAGGCCGCCCGGCGGGACGGGGGCCGGGGCGCAGGTGGAGGTGACGGGACGGCGCTGGGGACAGGAGGAGGGAGGAGCGGACCAGCGCTGTCACCGGCCTGGCGCCAGGCACAGGGCTCTCCGGGAGGCCTCTGCAGCTGTAAAATGGGTGTTTGGCACCGCTGTGCAGACACTGGCTCTTCTTGCTTCTGTTTGTGGTGCTGTCAGTACCCAACAGCTCTGCAAAACAGATCTGCTTAGGGCAGATCGCTGTATGAGCCCTCTCCTGTGTAGTTGTGGAAAGATGAAGCTGAAAAGTGATATCCACCGAGTGGATATCCAGCCTCAAACCTCATAAACTTGGGTATTGATGTGAGAATTACTATACAATAAAGAAGTATTATCCAAGTTCTATACCTGATTAAAGACTCGTTACTCTAGGAGCTCGTTTATGGTTGGACCTGATAGGAAAGATGTACACTTACATCTTTACAAAATACTTCCATGGGTGAAGGTATGGGTGTTAATGTCTCTGAAATGCGTCTTAATGTCTCTACCAACTTAAAGCCACAGGTTTGTTATACAGCCCAGACAGTCTCACTCTGAAACAAATGGGTAGGCACAAGCCTGAGTTTCTGAACTTTGGGGGAAAATTACACATATGAGGGGACAATATGTGCTAGGCGATTCGGGAAGGCTGCACCTTCCTAGTACCTCAGTCCATGGGGAAAGGAAGAGGGCAAGGTGCAGCCGGGAGTTCAGGGTAAAAGGGGCTGTGTCCTCCCAAACCTTGAGAGAGAAAACCCTGTGGGTGTGTGCCCCAAAGGACTCTGCGTGATTTTTCCGCACTGACTCGGTCTTAGAGGTCTCTTTCAACTTTAATGATTCTATGACCTGTTCAACAGACTTTTCAACCCCCACGCCTACTTCTTCTCTCACACACCATCATGAATATGACACACCTTTTCCTTGTATGCAGTTCTGAAGCTTCACACGGTCACGTTCCTCTTCCTCACCTCTGTGTTCTCTAGACACTGACACGGCCAGTTCCTCACTCGGCCCCGCAGACCCTGAGGGGCGGGACGGGCCCGGCCGAGACTTCCGCACCCGCGCAGCGCCGCCCCGCACGCGGACTACGCTTCCCGGCGAGCCCTGCGCGCGGCCGCGGCTCCGCATGCGCAGGAGGACACAAAGGGCACGGCGATTGCGCCCCCGCCCCTCCCTCTTCCACGGCGCGCGCTCCCGCCGCCCGCCCCGCCCCGGCCGCGCTCCCGCCCCGCGCTCCCGCAGCCTGCTTCGCGCTTCCGCCGCGCGTTCCCATGGCGCTGAAGCGGATACAAAAAGTGAGTGGGGCCGAGCCGTGGGAGGGGGTGGAAAGGTCCCCATGACCTCGGGTAGTCGCCGGGGCTGTCCCCTTGTTGGCGGGTGTTGAGGCGGCGGCCGGAGCGGGCTCAGCCAGAGGTGTCGCGGCAGCCGCTGCCGCGCGCTTTCTCTGTCAGGACTCGTCCTTCCCTCGCCGGCAGCCGGGGAAGAAGAGTGGGTGTGAGACGGGGAAGGGGGGCTCTCGTCGGCCGCCTCACGGCTTCGGAACTCTGCCTCCTGGAAGGCCCCGCAGCCCCGGTCGGTGCTTTAAGGCGCCGTTCGCGGAGCAGCCGCGGTGCTCTGGGCGGTGCGGGAGCGGGGAAAGCCGCGGTGCTGATGGGGAACCTTCAGCAGGGCGCAGGGACAGCATCAGTCTCTGCCCTTGTGCACGGCTGCTCCGCGCTGTGCTCGGGGCAGGGTTAAGAAGTGTTGTCAACATAGTTCTTGATGTGACCTTTGAGCGTATCCCAGTTGTGGTGTTTTGGGCTGGTACGTGTAAATGGCCTGGTTCAAGTTGTGAATTGGCAGTGTCCTTTTGTTTGGCAAGGCTGAGCCGGTGGCTGTACCGTAGGGACCGGGTGTCGCGGCCAGCACCGGAGGGGAGCTGAGGTTCGTGCTTTGGCCGTGGAACAGAATCCGCGGTGTTTGGTTGCTGTTGCTGTGCCATGTTTAGGGAGGCATCGGTGCTATCCTGGTTACGTGACGGTGCGATTATTTCTTGTGCAGGATTCCCTTTTGCTATCGGAAGCCATTGGTATTGCAGAAATACGATTCTATAGTGACCGATTAACCCCACAGTAGGCAGATTTGGGATACCCCTACAGTAGGTACCAACTTTGGGTGGATTTCTACCAGAAGCTGGTAGTCCTGTCTCATGCTGCAAGACTTATACCTTTACACACAGTGCAATTACAGGACAATTTTGTTGCTTCATATCACGTGTTTGTCATGAATGTTGCATTCAACCACTCTATCAAATTACTACAGTGGTTTTCTTTAGCAATAACTTTGTCACGCTTCTACATATTATACAAATGGTTTGCCTCTTGTTGCCTCTTTAATTTCGCACCTCTTCTTGAACATCTCTTTACCCTAGTTTCAGGAAAAGGATTGTTCTGAATACCATCTCTTTCTAATTCTTGTCCAGCTTCTTTCTGCTAAGATAAACAGACAAAGGGCAGAGTCTGGTAATCTAGTTTTTTTGAGATGGAATGATGGTTTGGGACTTTCCAAATAAGTCCTGCTAGAATAAAATTAGCCTTCATACTTTTATCATGTTCCCTGCATTACTTTCTTACTGCTTTAGAGACGTTCATACATATTGGAAAGCCACAATTTTCTTTAATGTGGCATTTAAGAACTTTTGATAGATGTGAAATTATGGTTAGACTTTTTATCTAAGTATCTTTCATTCTGTTAGCCTTATTAAATTCTGTTTCTACTCTTTCAAAATAAAGTGATGCTTTCCAACCTGCTGACTGTGAGATGCTATGAGATTTCCTGGTTTTACAATAACTTCCATCTGAAACATGAAGAGATACTGGGTAAGGACCTCCAAGAAGAGTTGAAATTAAATTCAGAACTAGTTACCACTTGCTTCTAGTTTGCTGCAGAAATGACTATTGCTAGTTTCCTTTTTTTTCTATTAACTACCCTCATCACTCTCTTCTGCCTTTCCAGGAGAAGAAAAAATTCTACAAGAGGGATTTGGCTAGCAGTCTGTCACTGAAGAAGTAGAAGAGGAAAGGGAATGGCAAGGAAATAAGTTTGTTTCAAATTGAAAGTTAAAATGAAGAAGTTTGAAAAGACAAACTGTTTTGATGTCACTGTAATACATAACATTTTCCCCAAAAAATCATGGAGATGGAAGTTTAATGGTAGATGAAATGTAATTGTATGTTGGTGTGTTTGTCTTCTCTACTTTCCTGGTGTTTCAGACTGTCTGTAAAGGTTGATAGTTCTGTTGTATCTGAAGGATAGGAAGGGATAAGATCTGGAGTAGAGGAAGTGCTGTGGTTTCAGAGTGCCTAGAGGAATTCTTTGGAGAACAAAACACTGTCAGCAAACACAGTGGCATTGCTTGGGAACTCATCAGTCTAGACATACTGTCTGGAGTTAAACTCCAGTGGGTTTAGGGTGCTTCAGAACTGTGCTTAAACAAAGCTAAGGGATTTTGGTGTCAAGCTTGAGTGTTTGTTCACAGTAATTTTGATAATTTGTGTTCAGTGTGACAGCACCGAAGGAAGCAAAGCTATAATATGTCAACCTGTTAGTAAGCATATTTTTTGTCATGCTGGTTGGGACTCTGATTTCTTAGTAATATTGCCCCTGGGAGCTGTGTCATTGCATCCTGCCTTTGGCTGACCCTCTTCGAGGGGCTCCTCAAAGGAGGACAGCACGTGGAATTCCAAGACTGTACCCTAGTCACAGACAGACATTCTGTGCTTGGGAGCTTTCTTAAAAATGGGCAGCTGAGTAAGCAGTGAAGAAGCTGCTCACTGCACACGGAGGTATTTGATCCTGGTGCTGCAGGTTGGAAGAACAGTGATAACATGAAGCCCTGCTCTGCAGGCACAGCTGTCAGCAGTGTCCATGACAAACACATCTCAGAGTTCCTCAAAGAGTTTGGGGTTGGGGGATTCTCATCACAAGCTGAGGATCCTGTGTTCGTTTGCCTTGTGAGTGCTTTGCTTTGCCATTGTATGAGAGAGGCACTGAGTTTCTACACTGTCAAAAAAGTTCAGTTAGGCTGTCTGTGATGTTCCTTGGGGCAGTGAAAGAACATACTTTTGTGGGCAGTGTAAAATCCAGATGTTGCAAATGATGAAAGCAAAACAGTGTAAGTTTTTTAGTTGAGAAGAAATATTGTGCAAAGAAGCCTTTATTCTTGCCACCTCTGGAAAAGTGAGATACCATGACTTTTGTGAAAGGTGGAAAATAATTCAGGCTGTCAGGTTCTGCAGAATAGTGTGTAGGTCTCAGTTTTGCCCATCTGTCCTATGCAGAACCATTTTTCTGGGGTTCCTGTTCCAAATTCTTTGTTCACATATCTAATTTGTAGAGTTTGCCATCCTGGTAGTTCCATATTGCAGCTGAGATTGTTTTCATCATAAGTCCTGTACCTAGGTGCTCCTCCAGTGTTGGTGGGAGGTTGATGTGCTTGTTAATGCTCAGGCTGATTGTACATACTTTTGTTCAGGACTTCAAGAGATTTTAGAAGACATTTTGAAACCAGGAAGGAGGAGATAGATTTGAACACTGCTTTAAGAATAGCTGTTGTTCTTATCTTATTGATACATAAGTGCTTGATTGGTTTTCTTCTACAACTCAGTAAGAATAGAAGCATTCAGACATGGAGTTGTTTCAATGAACAATGAAATATGTCTGTGGTTCAGTATGTGTTTCATATATGTGTAGGCTAACAGGACATACTAACTTGAAAAGTTACGTTGAAAATAACTTTTTTTACTGTAAATTGACTCAAATAAAAATTATTGATATTTGTAGTTTACATTTTAACTTTAAACGTGCAGCCTTTAGATGGTAATCAACATAACAAGGAAACTTTCTTGGCTCTAACGTAAAATGTTTGCATTTACTTTCAAGTCCTCAGCTGAGATACTATGTATTTTAGCAATATTTTTTTTTTTGTATTAGAACAATGTATGGAAATTGCATATTTATTACTTACTAACCATTATAGCAATAAATCTTATTATAAAAACGTGTTTTATATTTACCAAATTTGTGAATAACCAGAGAATTCTTTAACTAGTCTTAAGTATGATCACTGTGGGACTTTATGACAAATGGTTCCAAGCAGCTGTGTGCATGGAATTGGTAGAAAATAAATCTGTGGTCTATAGTGCATTTTGTGCAAGAAATTAAGAACACAACTGATAAATATAAATCTATATTTTAAATAATAGTGTGGAGAAAGGTTGTGGTTTTGTGTTGTTTGGAGAATGAAACTAGCTTTTAGTGATGCTGTCTGCAGTTTATTTTGGTCTTCAGATAATCTGCAATCTTTTTTTCTGAATTTTTTTAGACTGGAAAAATATATGCTTAGGACTTCCATGGTGAGAACATTCATTTCTTTATCACCAAAGTATCTTTTACAATGTTGTTCCAATAGCTTTTTGGGAGAAAAGCCTGGATGCTAATCAAGCATGTAAGTGTTAAATTGGCCTTGCAATGTTCAACTTCATACTTTTATGAAATACATCCTGTATTATTCATTGACCATGGGCATTAGTCTGCGCATTCAGAAATGTCTCCAACATTTATAGCTTGCCACAGCCTGTTTTTTACAGCTGTGAAACTTGAATTTTTGCTTCATGCTGTCTACAGGGCTGTTCAGGAGTGTGTGTGTGTTGCAAGGGAAGATAATTTGGAGGGTTTGCCCCATCTCCAGTAGTAAGTTAACCATTAGTATTCTATTCTACCCTGAAATGTTTTGTATGAGAGGATTAGAGGATTTATTCCTACACTGTCCCCAGCTTGGGTATTTTTCTCTGTGCACGTTTATCCTGGCATGTGTTGGAGCTCTTGAGAGGTGCTTTTATGCTGTCACATTCACCTGTGTTTGAAATAATTCATCCTTCTGATGCATCTCTTGCAGACAGAATCTTGGGTTTGTGTATTCTCATAAAAGATGTTGCACCAGTGTACACTGTAATTTATAGTGGTGACTTTCTCTTTTGAAAATGAATCTGCTTTGAGCTATAGATCCTGTTTGTCAGCACGTGTGCATCTTGCACCAGCACTTTCTGTACCAGTGACTAAAAGTATTCGTGCAGACCTTTGAAGTGACCAGACCTGCATCATACAGCTACATGGCAATAATCCATAAAGCTTGGACAAAGCTGCTTAACTTAAAATTAACTTTAAACTACAGGGCAGTCTCTAGTGTTGACTGTAGTGCCTCACATGCAGTTATCTTGTGCTTCTTGGTGAGGTTTCAGCATGTTAAACTTGGAGAATCTTCAGCCTTGTCCCCTAACAAAGCAAAGTTTTGGCCTTCTTCTAAAGAGCAGCTGTGCTTTGTATAAAGAATTCTTATATGCTCATGCTTTTGTGAATATGTACAGTCATGAAGAAGTTTTTCTACATGTATTTAGAGGATCCTCATTTCTGTTCTGCAGTGTTCAGTTCTGGGCACTGGCAGGTCAGTCTGATTCAGGGACATCTGAGTATCTCCTTGCTCCATTTCAAAAGGTACAGGAAAGCTTGAAGCCTAAATCTTACAGCTCTACAGATAATTTTGCTTTGAACCCAAAGCTTAAACAGCATAATTAACAATGTAAATCTGCATAGCTCTTCCTTTTTATCACAGCTTGATCTGAATTTCTGTATATAAAGATTCAAACTGTTCATACTGTTGGATCATGTTACCACTTGTATTTTTAAACCACACTAGCTTCACATATGGATGCTAAATGCAGCTCGAATTTGCTCAACTGATTTTGACGTTTGATCTGGCTTAATGTTTCGTAGGTGCAGAAGGTCCCAGAATGTATTTGTGACCATTGCTGTCATTTGGTGAAATTGATTGAAGAGAACCTTTTCCTCGTTGTTAGGAAATATTAATCACAAGGGTTCATAACTGTGGGTCTCATCAATGTACGATGAAAAATATAAATATTTGCTGGTTTTTTTCTAACCACGAACAGATGTCAGTGCCTTTTTAGCCTGAACAAATTGAAGTGTATACTCGAGGAACATTCCCCAGTTCTGTTAATTCTTAAGTACATGTGTATATATGAAAGAAAACAAATTTGTGTGGTTTTGGGGTATGTAAAGATCTTGATGAACACATCTAGCAACAAAAGCACTGTTACAGACCTGTGACTCTAACTGGTTGCCTGGTAGTTCCTGTATGCATACGGACTATTTGCATATACTGCAGAGACTTTCTGAAAAGTTTAAGCTACATATTTTTCCAGTTACTGCCTTGAATTTAGTAGTCAATAAAGACTTGCAAAATGCATGGTTGTCAGTGTAAGTTCTCTGTTTTGGTGCTGTAGTGCAGCTGTTTGGTTTTGGTTGGGTTGTTTCAGTGTGTGTACAGACTTCATTTTCTCTTGTTAGATCTTGAGTTGCAAGTTGGAGAAGACAGTGCCTGTAACAGCTCTGCTGCTGGTCATGTTTGGGGTCTGCTGGAAACTTGAGATTTGTTGACTCCCTGTGTGTACTGGCAGTGCCTTGGCTTTGCATAAATAGCTGGTTCTCTGAATCACTCCTTAACGAAATTTGAATCCTCTGATTAAAATAGGAACTGCATTTCTAAAGTGCCTTTATTAGTTAAAGTCTAGCCTAGAGTGTTCTTTCTGGATCAGCATTCAGTGTCACCAACACAATAAAGTGCACACAAGTAATGCCAGTTGCCAACCTGTGCTATTTCAGTGTAGGAAAAAGTGTCTGTCTTGTTTTAAATTACAAGATTGTGAGAAGTGACTTCAGAGCAGTATAAGATATGGTGCAGTGCTTTTCTTTGATTTCAGGCCCAAGAGTGGAGCTGTAAGTCTGGCTGAATTTAGGTGTTGGGTCCATGGTAAATTGAGTTGAAATATTTACTAAATGTCATAAATGGAAAAATATATCACAGCAGTTGAGAAGTGCAGATTTTTAACCCTTCAAATTATATGTAAGGTGTGATTGCACTAAGTATACCAATTCTATGCTTGAGTTAAACTTAGCTCTCATTTAAACCTTGATTTTGTAAGTAGTTGCCTTGACTAACATGTTTTGAGTAGAAATGTTTCTGGTATTACTCCTTAAGCTAAACTCACAGACCTGTTTATGCCTATTGTCGACTTAAATGTGTGTGTTTTGAGTAAGGAATTGTGTTACTTACAAACACACACCTTTTAGCTTATTTCCAAGGAAGTACTTGCATGTAGTCATTAAAGTTCCTACAGCACAGTTTCTATCAGCCTAGAATAGGAAAAAGCTTTCCTTAGTACAGTAATAGTTCAGACATCAAAAGGAGTATATTGAATTAAATGAGGAAAATGAACTAACATTACTGCTGTCTTGTTTGAAATAGTGATGATAAATCAGATGGAAAACAGTGCTGGCTTTGTGAAATCACATAATAATTTTGAATTATTTGGGACTGTGTGGACTCCAGCAAGAGAAATAAATCAGTTGACCACCAAAAGCTCCTCTGAGTGCTTAAGTTTCAACTTGGGACTTTTTTAGTAGTCATTAAAAAAAAAAAGCAAGCATGCAGGGAATTGAATCAAGGTAAATAAGGTGTAGAGCTAATATTTTTCCTTTAGTTTCCAATTTAGTTAGGACCCTTTATATTATTTTATGAGCCAGCTTAGCTCAGCTGATGTCCACAGACTAGGACAATACAGAAACTTTAGTAAAATCAAAAACTAAGGGAATGATCAGATTAGTACCTAACTAAATTAAACTGTGAATTTACAGACTAATCAAGAAACCTTTCTTATTTATTTTGTCTCCTTCAAGTATATTGAACTTACTGTGAACTTGGTTGCAACTTTTACATTCTTTCAGATATTAATTTCTAGCACAGTGTTAGCTGCAGGCTGTCTGGCAAAAAAACTTTTTCAGTTTCAGTGGACATTTCAAGTTGACTGTTTTATCAAAATACCACAAAAAATGCCCATGGGTTTAATAAAATTGCTTTGTGTTCCCACTTTTGAAGGGATGCTGCCAAGTGGTATGGATTTTCATGTTTTTGAAATATTTCTGTGTTTCTTGCAGGAACTAAGTGATCTGCAGCGAGATCCCCCAGCCCACTGTTCTGCTGGCCCTGTTGGAGATGACTGTAAGCTCTTCGTAGAACATTCAGTACATTTCACTTCTGGAAAGGCTCAGAAAATCTCTAATTGTTTTATCTTTTTGCCTTTCAGTGTTTCATTGGCAAGCAACTATTATGGGACCTGTAAGTATAGGAATCATGCCCCTTAAAATGTAAGACCTTGCTTCTCTTTTTGCTACAGAAGGATTCATTTGGGTTTCTGTAAACACAGCAGCCACTTTCAGCTGGGCTGTGAATAGTTAAAACTTTATGGGGACATTGTTGTTCTTATTAGTCTGGTACCAGTTGCTTTCTGTAACTCCTCAAAAATCCCTCCTCTTCATGAAGTTAGAGGTGTTTAATTAGTCAGCTGTGGTGTTTGAGTTGGAGATATGGGCTACAAAACAAAGAGCTCATCAACCTGGAAGATTCATCCATCTGAAAGGGGGAAGAGTGGGTGAAATCTAATATTAAGGTTGGTAACTGCAAACAAGGATGGAGTTGTAGAGGGCTTTTAGAGGGAGCTTTTTTAATGTGATAGTGTGCAACCTGGATGTAAACCTGTGCACATGTTGTCTAACAAAATGCATGTGCACAGATTTGTGCAAGTCACAAAGATGTTGTGTGTTTTAAAACTCCCTGATATCATGATGATGAACTGAATTCTATTGGAAAATCCCACTCTTTGCATCTGCAAAGAGAAACCACTTCTTAGGGTAAGTATGTTTGTAGCTTAAGAATGGAGGAATGTTAGAGCAGCTGTGGTCTTGCACAGGGACAGGGTTTGGAGGACCTGCTGTGGTTTCTGTGCTCCCTGCAGTGCAGTGAAGCTGTGGAGCTCCCTCTCTTTTCTCCCCAGAAGGGCAGTGCTCAGTAACTGTGCTGTGCTGCTGCAGTAGAAGCCACATTTGGGAGGGTTCAGTTCCCTCTGTGCCTTCCCAGTTCATGGCCCATAGTGGGCTGTGTACTGGGGAAAAAATGGATTTTCTTTAGGAGAAGGAAAGCTCCAAAACAGCTGAAATATATTAATATGTTTTATCTGTTTTGTTTTTTCCTCAGCCTGATAGTGCATATCAAGGGGGAGTATTTTTTCTCACAGTACACTTTCCAACAGATTATCCTTTCAAACCACCAAAGGTAAGTCCTTTCTTTTAAGGAAAGAAAGTTTTTAGCTCAAAGTTTATTCTTTGAGGCTTAATTTTGGAAGTTAAACTGGAAAGGTGAGCCATAGTATACATGTTCTTAATGGATGCAGATAAGACTATAAAAAAATTGTGTTGGCAGATCTGATATGACTGAAAAGAAAGGGATGATGTTAAGAATTCCAAATGTAATAACCCTACTCTGATATTATTTGTTTTTTATTTATTTTTTGTTACAGATTGCTTTTACAACAAAAATATATCACCCAAACATAAACAGTAATGGGAGTATTTGTCTTGATATCTTGAGATCACAATGGTCACCAGCTCTGACTGTTTCTAAAGGTAAACTCACTGATTTGATAATGCATGTATGAAGCTGCATACAGTGCCATGGCACTATTTTGTGTATTATTGCACTGTCTTAAAGGTAAACAGTGGGAACTCCTTTATCCTGCATGTTTCAGAAGAGGCAAATTCCATTGGAGTTCTTGTTATGATCAAAGATCTTATGCAGTTTATTGGGAGTGTCACATTACAAAAAATGCATGCACAGCAAAGAAATATTCTAAACCAAGTTGGGTAAGATAATTATGTACATTTAGCCTGAAATGTGATAGCTGACTGTGCATGCTGAATGGAGGAGAAACTGACGAGCAGGGCCTGAAAATGACAACTTGGGAGTAAATGTGAAACCCTGATACTGAGGTTGTGTGAGCTTACATGATTGCCTGTTGGTGACTCTTCAGGCTGCCTGAGCATCCTTGTGTGGACTAAGGTCTTAATTACACTTTCTTTAAAAATGAGATAATTTGTTCTGGTTGGCATTCCTTTGTAAGATGAATATTTCAAGGTGCAGCTCCTTTCACAATCATCAGTAGATTTATTAAAATATTCTCTCCTGTAGTTAAGCTTTCTCAAAACTTGAAAACTGTAGATTTCTGGAACATTGAGTTAACAGTTGAGCAGTTCTTTTGCTGCAGGCACTTTGTGTCACTTAAAAAGCTGCTTAAAATGTGGGTGCTGTTGTTTCTCCTCACCCATCTTCAAATTGCTAAGGCACACTTAGTCATGTTACTGAAATTCCTCATGTGACTCAAAAGGTCAAGAAGCCATATCACATCTCATGTACTTGGGAGCTCTGTGAGCTGTGTGCCAGTGCCACTGCACTGGATGTACAAGCAAAGAACAAATTGTGGGGCTTTGTCCAATGGAAATTGCTCTGTGCAAGTCCAGTTGCTGTACCTCCTTGGAAAAACAACTTCTCTTGCTTACAGGCCTGTGCAGTAATCTCACAAGCCATGTATAATCAAAGTCTAATACTCTGTTTCCTGAAGTCATTGCTAAAGATATCAATTACTCTTATGTGCGATTGGTATCATTTTTTCCCCACATAAATTAGTTGTTTATAGCTATCCAAAAATTGTCTTGTTTCTAGTTACTAAGGAAATGAAAATTGGCATTTAGGTTTAACACTTGGCATCTACAACTGAAAACCTGTAAAATTTTTAGCTCTTCAGCATTTTTCTATCTCTTTACTTGCTGAGCACTTCTTTGGTTATAAAATGGAGCAGTCTGCTGGTCTCATGTTCAGATATTATGTATTTAATAAACTGGAAATTAGCTCAGTGAATCGTGGAAGTTTCTCCTTTCTAGTCTTTGACTGAATCAAATGTTTACAGCATATTATAGCACCTCTGACCATCTGTGTGACCATGTATTCTAATCTGATTTTCTGATATTGCTGGCACTTAAAGTGAGTCAGTATTGAAGTGGCTGAAATTTCTGCTCCTGAAAATAGGTGTGGGCTCTTGGGTAACAAGATAAAACAGGGAGGAAAAAAGGTATTCTACAGTTGATTCTTATGGCAGCATGAAGTTCCCTTTCACAACATATTTAGAATTATTTAACTGTGTACTCTTGTATGCATATTAGTTCTGACCATAAAAATAGAAATTGCCTGAAAAGTATGGTCTGAAAACGTTAGGCAAAAAAATCAAACCTCCTTGGTTCAATACCAGAAAATTCATATGGAATTATAAGGTATATGAATACCTGTATTTAATGCTGATCAAGTATTTCCCAAAATGGAAGTCACACTTAGGTAAAATGTTCTTATGATTGAGAGAATAACTGCCAGCACAGAAGTGGCAAAGGATATGCACAAATAGAGTACTGCATGGCAATGTAATTTTAATAATATTAGTTACCTTAGCTGCAGGTGGAAAGCTTGGTGTTGAGCAGTATCTCTATGTAACTGTGGTCTGTAGCTGGGTAATGTTCCTAGGCTGGGATGTGGGAGAGAGATCATTACAAAAGGTGCAGGTTCATGGCTGCAAATTCCCTCAGCTTGTATCAGGTGTTTACTTAGGCCCTAGAAAAATGACACTGTATAAACATTTCTGGACAGAACTGGTAAATGACAGCTTAATACTAATATGCATTCTTTTCCTATACTCTCCTACCACCTCCTTCAGTATACTGGAATATATTAAAGAATTGTAGAAATAAAGCAAACTAACTTGTTTAATCTAGTGTCTCTTTTATTTAGTTTTATTGTCCATATGCTCCTTACTTTGTGATCCTAATCCAGATGATCCTTTAGTACCAGATATTGCACAGATCTACAAGTCAGACAAGGAAAAGTGAGTATAACATACATAACTGTCTGTGTGGTCCTTGCAGATGGCTGTCTGCTGTGCACCTTCAGTATTAACTTTAGCAGTACCCTTTTCCTAGATTTCTACAGGATTAGCCCTTTAAATATTGGGAATAGCCATGGCAAGTAGAAAACTGTAGGCATACACAACTGTTGGTAACTAATTTTTTTGTAGTTAATTACATAAAACCCTCAGGCTTCTAACAGATTTATTGCATGAAAAATTATTTTCCCAAATATGAGTTATTTGTCACTACTGCAATCCTCTGGTTGTAAAACCTGTACAGAAGAATTTTTGACCTTCTGTTTAACTAATTGAGTTATTTGGTACCTATTTTTCAGTCTTGAGCCATTGAAGAGTTCCTGCAGTGCATGCAGTGGCTCAGCACATGTCACAGATTGAGGCAGATTTGAGTATTGCTTTTACCTTGAGCAGTAGACAGCAAAGGAGTGATGTAGAAGTTACATGGACATCTGTGCTCTAGTGATTTCTCTGCCCAGACTAAGAAGTATTAAAATGGCCTTTTTCTCACAGTTCTATGTGTGGAATAGTCAAGTCATGTAACTTCTGAAGTGCCTGACTGCTGTAGCTCCTTCTGCAAGGTAGACAGTGTTCAAGTTGAGGATGTTGTGCATCAGCTTCTCCCCATTTGTGGCTCAACTTTTTTTCCACCTACTTATTAGTGATTTCTGTTGTGCCTCCTGTTTGTGAAGGAAGTGAATGAGGGATGGTTTTCGTCTCCAAATCTCAAAATTTAATCATTGCTAGGGAAAGTGAGAAAATATGTAATTTTGACTGTAGCTTTATCTTCTTAAAATGACCACCTATTAAATTTTTATTTTGTTTTACCTTGGATTTAGGAAATGAAAGATGTGGCTGTTTACCCCTGAGTATTTTATTATAAGTTAAAATCCAAAGACGTATATGGTAGCATATTCTTAAGAAGAAAACCAATTAGTAAATGAGTTGCTATACTGATCTTAAGAGTTAAAAACTAGTCAGTATTTTTCTCTGGTTGACTCAAGAAAGTGAATCCAGTCTGAAGAGTAGAATGTAGCAAATGTAAAGACCAGAGTGGAAGCTATCAATTTTCTAAGGACATTTACCCTTGGGATTATGGAATTATAAGATAATCAGCTTCATACCAGAAGGAAAAGACCCAAGACTTAAAACCTAGTAAAAAATGCTTGTCAGAAAATTTTCTTTTCAAGTTCTGAAATGCAGCTGGCAGTGCAGAACAGAGAATGAAATCCCAGTTAATTTTAGTGAATTTTGTGGAACTAAAATGTGTAAACTTTGTCAGACTCTTATTAACATATGCCTTTAGGAGTAATTGACAACAAATTCCTGTTAAGGTGCAAATAAGGGAACCAGTTATGAAATACAAATGAAGGATGCACAATTTAATGCAAACCTGTGAGGTTGGGTTTGAGTCTGACAGCTCTGGTACATAACTTTAGAAACTGAATGTGTAGTGGGTGTGTACTTCTTGGCTTTTAGACTGTTTTAGTGTTCTTTGACTGCTCAGAGGTGCAAAGCTCAGTAACAGCTGTATTAAGTAAATAGGTGGCCATTGTCAGTGTATCACTAACAGCTCTTCACTGTAATGCCTTCTTTCTGCTCGTACAGATACAACAGACATGCAAGAGAATGGACTCAGAAATATGCAATGTAAACTTTTGAAGACATTTTCATATACCACAGAGTACTGTAAATTCTAGTTTTTTTCAAAATTAGAAGGAAATGGAGCACAGTTTATGGTTTCAATGTGACACCCCTTGAATTTTTTTTTTCACCCAAGTAAGTGTGTTTCTGGAGCAAGAGAGAACAAACTTCCAAAAATAACCTTATGACTTTGGTAAGAATATTTATCCTCTTTGTATGCTTTGCAGAAGACATTTATTATAGTTTTTAAGAGTTGGACACCTGCATCTTCAGACTACAAGATCTATAATTCAGTTGTAAATCAATGAAATTATTTTTGCTGGAAAAAGTAGCTGTTTTCATGTGATGAATACTGTATGTGTGTCATTGAAGTATGTTGTGTGTTTCCTAAGTGTGTTCAAGTTTCTTTTTGTTAGTTCTCTTATATAATTTGTATTTTTTTACTGTATAGACTATTTTATTTACAATGTAAGTCATTTCAGTTTAGACTTGCTTGTGCACAGTATTGACAAGATACAACTGCTAATAGTGAAAATAATTGGAGTATCTCACCCATTAAATATTCTGAAGACTGACTGCAGACTTCTTAAAACCTACAATGATCTTTGCACTGTAAATCTTTGTATGCTGATTATGGAGAAACACTTGGTTTTGATTCTGTTGCATACTTGACTTAATTTTATTGCAATGTGAACTAATTGCACTGGTATGTAGAAAGATATGTAACTATTTTGTTGCTATTCACAACTGATTTGTGATGTGTGGGCAACATAATACTATCACAGACCTTTTACAAATCCAGATGTAGCCTTTTCCATATAAATAAAATACATTTTCTACTTTCCTTGGCTTTTTTTTTTTTATCTTAACTCATGCATGTCTTTAAAGTACTTGTTCCAACATTCTAACAGAGAACTGCCAGTAGTGTGTATGTGTCTTGTAGGCAGAATGTCCAATAAAGCCATGCATCATGTACTACTCAGAACTGGGCTCCAAGTTAATTTTTATGCAAGTTCTAGCCTAGTGGATTTAGCACACTCTGCCCATGGTTGGATAGAGGATTTCAAATAGGTTCATGCCATGCCACACTAATATTCATCTAGGGAGGAGACAATCACAAGGGTCTGTTAAGGTGGTGTATTTGCAATATCAGAATGTTACAGAAAACTCACACTTTTCTCCTCACACTTGAAAGTAACTTTTCCATTAACTTGCACTTCAGTTGCTTCAGATTATGCATGTGGAAAACCAGTAGTACTGAGAGGGGCAATCTGTTCTTAAAACATAGATCAAAAGCAGAAAAACAATTGATTTCCTACCATTCATTCTTCTTGGTTACTTGAAAATAAAAAAGATGACAAAATGGTTTTCTCTGTATCTTGCACATGAAAGAAAAAATATTTTCCATTGGGAAATTTGTCATCATAAAATACATTTTTAACATTAGAGATACATTTGATTGGTGGGTTTTTTTGTTTTTTATTTGAATATGCATCAAACTGGAATGTAAGTATGCACAGTAGGAGCTTTTATTCCTACCAGTGGGACATTAACTTTGTGTTTGCTGATTTGCTCACCTTAGGCTGGTCACATATGGGAAAATGTCATTTCTGTGCCAGTTTTATCTGTGATGTAATGGTGACATTTGAAACAGCAGCTTGATTGAGATTGGTTCTAATAATCTTAAAATATCCCTGTTCACTATATTTTGCAAGCTGAATAAATGGATTTGTTTTTGTTACTGAGTACTTCATTATATTTGAATTAGGGCAATGTAGCTAGGAAGGCAGAGACATCATTTATACTTCTTGCTCAAATGATTGTAGACAACTGACCATCAGAATGTGGGGTTTTTTTTCCTAGGTAAAATAGCAATCTCTTTGTACTAGAAGTTATTTAAATATTTGGACTATCTGTTTAGAACTGTGTGAGATCAGAAATTTAACTTGGTTTCTTTGGGTGTGTCAGTTTGTGCTAGGGATGGTTTGAAACCATTTATACTTTACCTGGTAATGTTTGTGCTTTGTGCCATGCATTAGTGACTTTCTAGTACAGTGTGAAACCAGCAGGAGGACTGAAAACCAACCCATGAATAGGACATATTATATTAAGCATGTGTAAATATTAAAGAAGGGATTTGTCCTATGATCATGCTGGTTTACAGGTGTGACGCTAAGTCTTTGATTCTTATGATACTCCCAGCAGTTCAGCCTTTCTGCTTTTGAAATTATCAGAATGAAATGATAAATACATTCTTTAGAACTTCAGTCATGCTATGAAGTAGCTGGGTTCAATCTGTGGAGGGAAACACCTCCACTACTGCACCTTCAGAGCTCCTTGGTTAATGCTTTTTATACAAATTCTATTTCCAGGGCTGGGAAGTTTACTTTATTCTGTGCTGTTTACTACGATGGGGGAATACATAAATAAAATCTTCCTTTTTCCCTGAGAGCTGGTCGAAGCAGAGGCTCCCGCT
The DNA here is from genome assembly GCF_901933205.1 of Camarhynchus parvulus. Taxonomy (NCBI): domain Eukaryota; kingdom Metazoa; phylum Chordata; class Aves; order Passeriformes; family Thraupidae; genus Camarhynchus; species Camarhynchus parvulus. Next base: position 5,602,324 of record NC_044576.1, read on the forward strand.
GTTTCAGACACAACAGCTCGCCATAGCGAAGGAACCAGCGAAGCCGTGGGGTTTGTTTTGGCCACAGTTCATTAACAGAACGAGTTACTTGGTGCCCGGTTGGTTTCTGATCTCTGTTACCGTTCTGCCTGTACCTGCTCCTGTGGGCGCCCACAGCGAACCCGCCCGCCCGCGGTGCGGAACCTTCGGGGCCGCGGGGTCACCTTGTGGCGAGGCTCACCTCGGGGCGCTGTCACCTTGTGCCAGTGTCACTTTGTGGCGAGGCTCACCTCGTGGCGCTGTCACCTCGTGGAGGGGTGACCTTGTGCCGGTGTCACTTTTCACCGGTGTCACCCCGCGCCGCTGTCACCGTGCGGGGCTGCCCTAGCCCCGCCTCTCACGCCGCCGTCCCAGGGTGCCGCGCGCTGGCGCGCATGCGCGGCGGGCCGGCATGGCGGCGGCAGCGGCCTTGCTGGGCCGGGCCGCGGGCCTGGGCCTGGGCCTGGTCACGGCCGCGGGCGGGCGGCGGCTCCTCCGCTGCGGGACGGGAGCGGGGCTGCGCGAGCGGGGCACCGGGACCCTCCTCGACGCTGCCGTTCTGTGCTGGCCCGGTGGGGCGGCGGAGCGCTGCCTGTCGCGGGGGACCAGCTCGAATCAGCGTCCGAAGCGGCCCCTCACCGCCTATTTTCGTTTCGTGATGGACAACCGGACGGCCTTCAGGGAAAAAAACCCAGGTACGAGCTGGAGGGGAGGCGGGTCCGCGCTTGGCGCTGGTGGGAGCCGGGGCTCCGCTACCGCCGCCCCCCGAGCGGGGCCGCGGCCTGTGCCCCCCGGAGCGGGTGAGCCGGAGCAGCCCGAGCAGCCCGAACAACGATTCCTTTGCAAACCCGAGCTTTTAGAACGAGCTAAAGTCGTGATCTCAGACACCCAGCCCGTCTGTTTACCCGTGCCGCTCCCCAGGTCAATCCAGCACGGTCATGCTCGTTGCCTGCACGTGCCTTCCTGGCCTTCCGGGCCTCATAAGTCAAAATAATGAACATGAGTATGTAGCTTTAAAAATACTTCGCCTAGGTAATACATGGTAACAGTGATTTATGATTCTCAATTAATTTTGGACTCTATGTATTTGAAGTATATTTTTTGTTGATATTATGAGCCGTGCATGATTTTATGTTGAGGCTTAGTAATTGAAAAATTGCAGGTACTGGATTGCATCACTGTATATGGGAGAAAAAGTAAGTGTATTTAGAGGAAAATGGTTTCTTGTGAATATGTTTAATTTACTATCAAAAACTTCACTTATTGACAATGTAGTGACTCTTGCCAGAGAGCTGCAGAATGGAAAGATAAACTGGTTTTGAAATACTGTTGAAGGTTAAAATGTTTAAAGGACTGTGGTCATATTGGGCAAATCCTGAGGAAAATTAAAGTAGGGAAAACTATTTGATACCCTGTTTAGCTCACCAGTTCAAGAGAGTTCCACACTCTCATATAGAACTGGAAATTTTACTTTTGGTTTCTTCCCTGCTCTCCCCTCCAAATTCAGACCATCTAGCATTGTACAGAAAAGTATCCAGCTGAAAAGGCAAAAAATGTGAAAGTGTTGTAGAGTAACAATAGCTGCCTTGAAATGGAGCTTCAGTTTATTACTGCATGTTGTGTTCCAGGAGAGCAGTGATTCTTCCCCATACCCCAAATATTGCAGTGCCCTTTAACTGCCACAGTGAGTTAGTTTTATGAAAGATAAAAATGCATTTGTACAGGAAGATGATACCTGTGACAGCTTTCCTTGGGAAAAGTTGAAGAAACTTACTAAAGATACAATGTTGATCTTGATTTCCGGGCTTTCTCTTTTAATCTACAGAAGTCAGCAACACAGAACTGATTAAAAAATTGGCAGGTGCATGGAAGGAGTTACCAGCATCACAGAAACAGGTACGGTTCTATCCTTTCCCTGAGTACTTTGAACTCTCCAGGTGGTGGGGTTTTATTTGGTTTGGTGTCTTGTGGTTTTTTTATTTAGTCTGGTGGGTTTTTTTGGTTGGTTGGTTGCTTTGTTTTTAAAGAGCTTGAAAAAGCACGTGTATACAAAGGTTCAGACATCAAAACAGTTGGGAGAATTGGGAGCTCAGAATAACTCAGAGGAAGTGTGGTGGGGTGACCCTGGCTGAATGCCAGGTGCCCACCAAAGCCACTCTCAGCTGCTCTCCTCAGCTGGGCACAGGGGAGAAAATACTGCAAAATGTTTGTGGGGCTGAATAAAGCAGGGAGAGGTCCCTCACCAGAGCAGAACAAACTGCACTTGGGGAAATCACAGAAGGATAATGAGAAATAAAAACTCATATCCTCAGACACCTTTCCCCGTGCTCTCCCCAGGTTCAACATCACTCCCAATTTCTCTGCTTCCTCCTGACAGCAGTGCAGGAGCACAGAGAATGGGGGCTGAGGTCAGTCCATCATGTGTTGGGCTGACCTCAGCTGCTCCATCCTGTTCAGTGGGAGAATTTGGGTTCCTTCCTCAGGGGACAAACTCCATGAACTGCTCACAATGTGAATCTTTCCCATGGGCTGCAGTTCTTCAGGAACTGCTCCAGCATGTGTCCTTCAGGAACAGGCTTCCCACAGGGTCACAGCTCCCTGTGGGCATCCCCTGCTCCAGTGGGGTCTCCTCCATGGGCTGCAGGTGATCTCTGCTCCCCCTGGGCTGCAGGGGCACAGCTGCCTCACCATGGGCTGCACCCCAGGCTGAAGGGAACCTCAGCCCTGGTGCCTGGAGCATCTCCTGTCTCTCCTTCCCCGACCTTAGGATCAGTAGAAGTGTTTTTCTGACATGGTCTGCCTCCTTTCTCTGGCTGAAGTTGTGCAGTTTTCTTTTTCACTCTCCTAACTCTCTTACCCTGAGGTGCCACCACTGTCCCTGTTGGCCATCAGCAGGTGCCACTTGGAGCTGCCTGGCCTTGGCTCCATCAGGCTCCTCACAGGAGCCATCCCTGTGCCCCCCTGGCCACCAGAATCTGGCCATGCAAACACAATACAGGAAGATACTTTGCTACTTGTACGTGACCTTGGCTTTAATAGTTTTAATCTGTTGCCTGAGAAATGACACAGCTCTCACTCCATGGGCTGTGGGCTGCAAACCAATTCTTCCTCCTTTTTGAATGGCAGTATTCCATTACATGTACAATGCAAGTTTTGTAAAGTTGCTGTGCTTTCATGTGTAAGGTAGGTGAAACTTCACTTACTTCTGATGAAAGGACCAACTTCTTTTGTTTCATGTAAATTTCTTTAGGAATTATCAAATTAAGTCATAAGTAATCAAGTTTCTCTGAGTGGCAGTTTCAAGGGATAACGTAAAGCAACTCTAGGACTTGCTGCTGGATTTAAATGCCGTTTATAGCAAAGTAATGATTGTTCTTCCTTGACTGCAGCTAGCAGTCAGTTAAGAGCTAAATTCCTTTTCCTAAAGGAGATATTTACTAGACTTGAGGTGCTCCCAAATCCCTTTTGGACTTCTCACTCTGTGTACCTTTCCCTTCTCTGAAATGTGGAACAGGGAATCAAACAAATTAAAATCTGGTGTTATGGTATAAGATTTTCAGTCTGTAATTTTTCTACTCATAGGTTAGAAGTGTTACCTTGTCTAATGATCAAGTGCTTCTGACTGAAAGCATCTAGCTGAAGTTTAAGGCTGGTGATGGTTTGTGCTGTAGGTTTATGAGGAAGCAAGAAAGACAGACTGGATAAGGTATGGGGAGCAGCTGGCTGCTTACAAAGCACAACTGACTCCAGCCCAGGCTGCGGCTCTGAAAGAGGAAAGGAGAAAACAAATGGCAAGGAGAAGATCAATCAGGGCAAAAAGAGTAAGTATTTTGAAGTTCAAGTTTCTTTTCTCTCAAGGAACCTGAAGTCTGTTTGTCTAGTATACAAAGCAGAGTTGAAGCATGTTTTAGAAATACAAAAGCAACTCAGAATAGAAAAAAAGACACAACATACACAAACTCCCCAAAATGCCATGGACTAAAATAATTACTGGTGTTAGCAGCTAGTTTAGTGGCTTTGCCATGCTTGAAGAGCGCAGAACTAAGCATAGATCCTTGTGCTTAGAGGTAGCTTCTTTATGCTTTTTTTCTCCCTATTTCTAGAGCTACCAGAGAAAGAATAGGCACTAAAAGACATTTGGACCAGCAACACTTCCTTCAGGTGGGAAGACATCCAGAAAAGGCTTTTCACAAAGACCTTGTATCTGCTACCTCATTAGGCCCTACAAGGTAGCAGCTGTTTCAAGTAGCATTTTTCCTTGCTTTTTTGGTCTCTGCCACTCTGTAGCTGCTGCTTTGACATCTGTTTTTGTCCTTTACTAGCATATTCATAGGCACCATCTTCCCTATTTCTTTTTGGCTGCTTTATGTATAAATCCTTAGAGACAGAACCACGTGTAACAGCACAGTATTATGGTTTGTCTGGAAAGGTCAAAGGCACTATGTATTGCTCATTTACTTCTGTGAATTAAACTGTGACATTACCCTAATTGGCAAAAGCAAAACAAGTGTGGTTTAAAAGGCCCCTACTTAAAAGGAGTTTGTAATCTTAATGATTCTGCTGATGCTTTTTAGAGTATGGCACCACAAGGAATTCAGTTGGCATATCTAATACCTAAGCAAATGTTAACTTACAGCACCTAGGCTCCAGTGGGAATGTCAAGACTGGAGAAAACAGGAAGTGTAATTGCATCTCTAACTTGCAGTACTTTCATTCTCTAGCCATCATCCCTGTAGGCAAAGCATTCTGATAGCAGAAACACAGTTCTCTTCCACCTTGTCACCTCCCACAGATAAGTGCGTGCCCTCTTCTCTGCACACAGGCAGTATTTCACTCCAGAAACTGAAGCCTTACTGAGGAATAATAGAAAATCTGTCATCATGACTTCTTTACCGAGTTGAATTTAGTAGCACTCTGGTTTCTGGAAGACTTAGCTGAAGTAAGAATCAGTTTTAAATGCTTTTTCAACAACTTGTTGAAAACTCAAGTTGTTAGCTTTTTGTAGTTTAACATTAGTCTTGAAAAGCACTAAGAGCATCTTGACACACAGTCCAGTTTACAGAATAAAATACCAAAGAAAGAATTTGTGTTTGATTTTTGCATAAAATACAAAGATAAATACTGAGTTTAGTTTTGGAACAAATGCATGCTTAGTAGATGGAGTAACTTCTCTTGTTGTTTTTAAAGGAATTGACTCTGCTTGGAAAACCTAAAAGAGCTCGTAGTGGCTTTAACATCTTCCTGTCAGAAAATTTTCAACAAACTGAGGGAAATTCGCCTGTGGTAAGCCAGGAAAGATTCTTTTTCTAAAATACATCCATTGTATTCAGAAAAAATAGTTTCGATTCTCTCATTTTCAGAGATACTGTTCAGCAGTTCACTATCTGGATGCTGCAATGCTTAGGTTATTTTTTTAAGCTGTGGCCATCTGGCTATACTGCTAGCATGGCCTGTATAAAAAAGTGCTGTGTGGGTATACAGACTTAAAACATCTGTGCTATTTTTTGCACTTCAGTGTTACAGACTTTATCTGTTCCTTTTGTAAGGAGAGAATTCTTTCCTTTGTTTTGATGTAGAAATACAGTTTTTCAGAGAGCTGTGGTGGTGTGCTCCTATTCTGGCAGTAGCAGTTTATTGTACCTCCCATAGTTCAGCTGGTGTCATGGAAATACAAGAGTTCCTCAGCAAACTCACAAGTTCTTCACTGAACTATGCTTTGGGGTGGTTGAAGTTGCACTGGTGGATTCTAGCACTGGAGGTACTGCAGACCCACCCTGTGTGCCTCATGTGCTCCTTACCCTGCACATTTAGTCAGTAAGTCAGGATGGTGGACAGAGTTTGTTCCTCAGTTTTCCATGTACAAGGCAGGTTTCTCCAGTCAGCTGAGGCCTGCACTGTAAATGTGGCTCAGATGATGCCCAGAAGCTTGATTTGAACTCTATAGTTTATTACTTACTTAGATTAAAAGGGTAAATAAGGGGAAGCAAGCTTTTTTTGCTTTTTTGTATTGGTTTATGCTTGACTTTCACTCATGCAGTATTCATCTGTAGGTCTCTGAAGTCAGTCTACTCCTAAAATAACTCATATATTGTATGTTCTGTATTCCCTAGGCAAAGCTGAAGAAACTGTTTGATACGTGGCAAAAAATGTCTGCTTCCCAAAAGCAGGTATGTCAGAGGATTTGAATGAGGCTCTGATCTCATCAGAGCCTAAAAACTTGAGTCAAAATTGATATATTCATACAAAATCTTGAACTCAGTTACTCAAATTATGATACTGAGAAGAATACTCCAAGATCTTGATGCATCTTGAAAAAGGTTGTCATTACCTCTATTCCAGTAGTGACCATTTAATTCATAGTGCTGTTGAAATGTGAGTCAGTGGGATAGGATGGAAGTTTGGTGTGCCTTAAAGTGGATGCTAAGTAACATCTAGAAAAGAAGGTGGAATAATATGCAACAATTTGATATTTTTATAATCATCCATAATATCTTTAAACACCAGCATCAGAATTTGCTGCTCATGGAAAGACTTCTTACAAGGGAAAGTAACAAAAATCCACAAGTGATGTGCACAGGGTAATTTATTAACTTTGGTTGTCTGGGGGATCATTTTCTACCAGCTTTCTGAGTGTATTGAACTATGAACTTGTAGATGAGCAAATAAGAAGTGGAGGGGTGCTGTACTGAAATCTAAACTAAACCTTTTCAGGCATTCTGTACCCTGCTGTCCTTCCTCCTGAATGCCCTTCTTCAGGTGGCTTTTAATGTGTACTTAGGACATACCCTAGGTTCATGTTCTTACTGCAGAAAAATAATTTTAAATAATTCCACAGCAATATCTATTCCTGTGCCTCACCTAGTCTAGCTGTCTCAAACTAGTGCTCAAATAAGCCTTAAGTGTTAGCAGTAGTACTGAATAAATTTCCTCTTTGGGAATGGGCAGCTGCTGACATAACTGCAATTTAGTGCTAAAGCTTTGTCTTTTTCTTCAAGTTTGATGTTTTTGGTTATTTTTTTCAATTAGCTGGGGTAGAAGTCAAATGCCTGGGCTGTTCACTGCACAGGTGTTGTTCTAAGTCACCTTTGTGTGTGGCAGTTTTCCAGAAAAAGCCCCTTGTGTAACTTCTTGGTACCTTCTTTTCTTTCAGCCATACTTGCAGCTTGCTCAGGATGATAAGGTTCGGTATGAGAATGAAATAAAATCATGGGAAGCAAAAATGATTGAGCTGGGACGTGAAGACCTGGTGCGTTCCAGAAGGCAACGGTTAAAAAAGAAACCTGCTGAAACTGCAAAGCAAACTGCAACAGCCAAAGCCAAAGCTTCCTCAAGTGGAAAAAAGGCAAAATTAAAAAAATCCGAAGAATAGAAAATCCCCTTTGGTTGTCTTATTTCTGTCCTGCTGTGTTAATGCTGCAGTCAGCATTAGCACTGAAATGTGGAAGGCCCATGAAGGGCCTTTGGAAAGGTGATCAGGTAAGAGAGGAGTTACTGTCTCTCAGAACTGACTGAAATAATCACTGCAGGTGTAGCCTGAACTGTAGAATAGCAATTAACTAATCAAGCTGTGAATTCTGATACCCACTGACAGCAGCAGTGCTCTCCAGTAACAGTTGATAATATCCAGCTTTTATAAGGTATTTTTTAATGAAAAATAAAAAATACTTTTTCTTTATGAAAGAAAGGATATTCTGCAATGTTACCATCTAAATTCTGTAAATAAGAGCTGCAATCTGAGTTAACACTGCTGTGTTGTATTCCCTCCATGTTATTGCTAGTGAGATGTTCTACATTTCATCAGGCACAAGAAACATAAAATGCTAGCTTCTATTTTATGCATCTGTCTTTTTGTACCTGTTAACCTGTGTATGCCACTTCTGTTGCATTTAAAGGCCATGTGAGTTTTGTATGAACGTACCTTTATTGATTTTGATTTGTATTTGATTTTCTGGTTTTGTTTGGATACATACAAACATTTTTGTCTTGCTGTTGTCACATTTGGGACGACCTAGAAGGAAAACAACTATGTGAACTGCTTGGACTTTAAGTTTTGGTGTAATAAATACAGGTATTTTGAAGAGGTGTTTGGTTTCTTTCCTGGGGTTTCTCCATCTTAAAGTCTCACCGGTATTTTGAGGAATCTGTTTTTAAAATGCAGGCCAACTTTTTCAGTATTTGGTGGAGCTCATTTGTTCTGAGTGACCCACAAAATACTCATGGAATTCCAGAAAGGCTTGGGTTGGAAAAGTCCCTCAAGATCAGATGGTTCCCACTTCCCTCCCAGAGGAAGGGATGCTACTCACTAAATCAGGTTGCTCAGGGCCCCATCCAACCTGGCCTTGGACACTGTCACCTAAAAAGGGGCATTTTCCTCAAACCCTTTGTGTTTGATCAGTCTGTCAATGCCCTGGGCTTGACTGCAGAAATAAATTGGAAGCAATTATAGACAAGCTCTGAGTGCCAGTGCAAGCCAGCTAGAGATAATCATTCAGTGCACATAGAATCACAGAAGGACCCAGCAGGATCGTGAAGTCCAACTCTTGGCCCTGTAGAGGACACCCCAGGAATCCCCCTATGCCTGAGAGTGCTGTCCAAATACTTCTTGAATACTGACAGGCTTGGTACTGTGACCACTGCCCTGGCAGCCTCTTCAGTGCCTGAGCAGCCTTTGGGATAAGAACCTTCTCCTGATACCTACACCTAATCCTGCCTGACACAGCTCCAGCCAGTCCCTAGAGCATTGTTTACTGGTCATGAGAGTGAAGAGATCAGTACCTGCCCCTCCAATGCCCCTCAAGAGGATACTGAAGACCTCAATGAGGTCGCCCCTTCAATCTCCAGTTTTCCAAGCTGAACAAGCCAAGTAACTCAGATGTGGTGATGCTCAGGCCTTAGCCAGAGTTGACTTACAAGAGAAAACCTGGGCATTATGTGACTGACACCAGCAGTATTACTTACCTAAAAATAGATGACTGAGACACTTCTGCCAGCTGTCTCACACCAAACTGGCTGCTTTAGAAACTTTCACATAACCTCGTGTAGTTATCTGCAAGAAATGTATCATTTTAAGAAAATCTGCACAACTGACATGAATAGGCTTCCTTGTAGGACATTTTAGAGGAAACCCTCCCAGCCAAGGCCTGGACTCTGGCCAAGCCCTGGCCCCTGGTGGATGAGAAGTGTGCCATCAGACCCAGGTGCTTCTGCTGACCTTTTTGTCCTGGGACCTTCAGTGTGTGAGCAGTCCCTGGTGCCATTCTGTTTGGATCCTGACTCTGGGAGACTGAAGGCTTAGGATGGTACCTAGAGCTGAGAAGTGCTGACAGCAGGGTGTGACTTGGTAAATCGATGGGTACACTTGAAGTTGTAGGCAGCAAGAGCTTTCTCTGCTAGCAGCTTCCTCAGTGAGCTCTGGTTTTGCCAGATGTTTTCAAAGTTGTGGCCAGACTCTGTGAGAGCAAAAAGCTTTGTTAGGGCAGAGGAGTTTGTGCTGCTCTTTGAATGTAGTGCGAAGAAGGGTGTGCACTTGGAAGGGGAGGATTGGTGAAATCTTTTTGTCCTGACACAGCTGATGTGAGAGCAGGGACGTTTCCAGCTTGGCTCTGCCCGGGGGTGGTGCGGAGCGGGGCTCGGTGCGTGTCCTTCCTTTGCGACTCGACAGCGCCACCGCGCTTTTGTCCTCCGTTGAGGAAGTTAGTTATGCTTCGGTGTGGATTAAGGGGTTAAAGTACCCTAGGATGTGGAGAAGTTTGAGAGAGGGGCTTGTTTTGTGAGGATGAGTGTTTGGGCTATTTCAATAAACAGGTATTAAAATTTCTTCATTAAGAAGTACAATGTACATTCACTACTGCAGTACTTAGAGAGTTAATACTGTGCTTTCTGAACAATAAGTGATCCCTGATGCCTTTCCTCACCACACACATGTTGAACTCTTGAAGGGAACCAGAAAGGGATTACAGCAAAATGTCTTGGTTCATAAAAATGCTCAGAACTAGTTATGGGCCACTCATTGGTATTTCAGTATCTTATTGTGCACAGGCATTTATAATAAAAGAAAAGTTACAAATAAATTATAGGTTTCTTTATAAAATATATTTTCTACCTCATCCAAAGTCTAAACTGAGGCAGCACAATCACAAATCATCAAAGACAAGAAAATCGACTGAGAGTGGATTAAAAATACTATTTCCCAACAGGGCAAGGCACACAGACTGCTTGTACAGTGATTAGCTCCTGAAGACAACATAAGAACCACTCTGGAGTTTTTTTGAGAACACTCCCTGCAAAACCAGAACAGAACTAAGAATATTAAAGTTTCATTACGTTCAATCTCCATCAACAAAATAAAGGAAATAAACTCTACAGAAGCAGCCCTTGCAGGGCAGAACAAGAGAACAGACTGCTTTTACAAACTGGTACTTTTGCTGCTTAGTGGCTGCGTGTTTGTGTTTTAGCAAGTCTGATACAGTGATCTGTGAGGAATATAACTTTTAAAAGAAGGCAGCTATCTACTTTATTTACACAAAGGGAGCTTGTTAAATATTCTTCAAAATTAACTGTAGCTTGCCAACAAAAATGTTGCCAAGGAGAGAAGGGGCTGCCAAGAGAGGAGGTTGGTCCAGGCAGGACTTTGGGAGATGCAGCCACATCTCTCCAGCAAACTGGCACTCAAAGGGGAGCTGCAAGAGACAGCCCAGAAAAGAGCAGAACAGCTTGGCAGTTGTTCCATTGTGCTTTGAGCAAGGGAGCAGCTTTCCTTCATTCATGGCCTCGATTTTAAGAGAAGCATTGTTTTACATCAAGATTTAATCTTGATATAAAACAATTGCAGGCCTCTACCAAAGGTTTATTTTGCTCAGTAGCTTTCTCCAAAGGCCAGGAGAATGTCCTGCCAATTCAATGATCAATCTGAACTACTGTAAGTGCTCTCTTCACCCAGGGGCTTGCAGAGTAACACCTAAAAGCTCACATCCTATGAACAGCACAAGAAACCCCTTTCAAGTTAGCAAGAACAGAGACATGAACCATCATTAATTACACCTGGCAAAAAGGGGTTTGACAAAAGCACAGTAAGTGGCTGCTGGTACAGTTCCTTCAAGACATGGTTATGCCTTGAAGGAACAACATACATGGTTATGGCTGCATTTTTCCTAGTATTACATTAGTTTACAATCACACTAACTTTATACAGGGTTTTAGATGTGCTTTGGCACTTTTAAAAAAAGTCTTTCTCCTCAGCCATATAAAGAAATTCTATTGTTTAAGGCACTAAGGTAGGATGACTTTCCCTCTGTATTCTCAACTCATTTTTACTAAGATTAGTACAAAGATTGGCTGGGGTGGTGCAGCTCTCTGAGGAAGCAGTGAGTGCCACACAACATAATGAGTGTGGTACACAGGAAAACCTAGTGAGGGTCAAAGTGCTGCTTACCTTGGAACTGCTACAGCCTGGAAAAAATGAACTTTCTAAATAATTTCTTAGCTTCCCCGTCCACGTAGTCATCGTACATTAGCAGACAGCAGCGAAATCCTACATTTTGAATTCCTTGTAGTCTCTGCTCCAGCTGCTTTCATAATTCCTTTCCTAATGCAAAGAGAGCAATCTGTTGCTGAACTTTGGCAAAGGCAGGCAGACATAAGACAGGCTCCCATTCTGTTCCTAAATACATCTACAGAAAGGAGGAAAATAATTTTGGAAGTCTATGGATTTTACAATATGTATTAGATTTCCCCTACCAGTGGGGAAAATACACAATGTCTCAGAATTTAAAAAAAACCACCAAAACCAAAAAAACAAACAACAACAAAAAAATACCCAAAAAACCTGTCACCATTGCTGCTGCTGAATATTTAACATTTTAACCCAAGATATACGTACCAGAACTAGTTTTGAATAATCAGATTATTCCCTGAGAGGTTCTGACCAGCATCACATTAAAAAGCAGGAAGGCAGCTTTTAGCCAACATTGAGGAGTGCTCCCGCTACCTGCTAAATGTCAGCTGAAGAAATAAAGGAAAAAACAACAGCATTACTTTCTGACATCCACAATTTCTTGGCAGGGTGCTTGTACTGCATGAACTTTTCTGACATCAGAAACTGAATCACTGCAAGGTCCCTTAAGAGTCAGTCTGTGCTTCTGGGATGGATTTTCACAATGCTTAAAAACTACTTATTGCTATTGTCTTTTAAATCTTTCTCCTCAATTAGCCATATCAAGAAATTCTTTTATTTGAGGAACTAAGCCAGGAAGCTTGCAAACAAGGACCAGAAAATGTGGTTACCGAAGATTTTGCTTGGGTTTTGGTAGGGGTGTTAACAGATGACTCGAGGTTTGAAAAAGGAAAGGGCCAAATTAATCTATGCATCATCTCCTCTGGATTACCAGAAGAACTCTGACTAGGGAATACAAAACAAAATCAGTTTGATGTCCAGCAGTTCCCCAGGAAGTTACACTGTTTTGGGACACTGAGCATCTCAGTTTTCATTTACTCTGAAGCATACATCTAATCAAACCAGGTGACACTACAGCATGTTCAAATTGCCTTTAGCAGGGTACATTTAATTTCAAGTCTCTCCACAGTTCAGCTAGGTTGTTTTTGGTGCTTAAACCATTACAATAAGTAACAGAACACAGATTACACAGTGACTAGTTTGTTAATAGTAATCCAGGTAATAAAATATCCACTGCATCTTGCTCAAAGCAGCATTTATTAAAGACAGCATCAAGATAAGTCAATGCATAATGAAGTTTCCATCCTACAAATATGTAAACAAGTTGACAGCAAGTTATTATTACAATATAAAAATTAAAGCTTACATTGCTTTTTTTAAAGCTACTATCTTCAGTCCAAATGTATATTCTCTGGTTTGTAGCATTTAAAAATACAAGTTCTTGGAAAATGTTAAAGTATTGCCTTTGCATATACATTTTTGTAGAAAAAGTACTTAAAAATACCAACTTCCCATTAATAAAAGCAACACCAAAAATAAAATACATTTTTGTCATGAACAGCACGTTGACTGCATCCAGCATTTTCTTCACCATTCTCTTTTACCAATTTATCCTCTATTTTAAAATTCATTATAGTTTGCAAAATGTCAGTTGGATGTTATTCAGTTACTTTCACACACCAAAGGAAATAGCAATATTGGCAATTACATTGCAATCAAAGTCCAGCCTAAGCTCACTTGCAGCTGAGGCCACCAATTTAATCCTCATCTCAGAGTGGGTATTTTAACAAGTACAGCAGGCTCTTGCTAAGAAAGCTGAGTCAGTTCAGATGTATTCTGGAAAGGCTTGAAACCTTGATATGATTTAAACAGAAATACATATTGTCTTTCAAAGCACTTTTAAACCCCAAGTCTTTGTTTGCCTACAGTCAAATCAGCAGTCCTCTTGGTGGCAGTCAGTCAGTTCTCAGGAAACACTTTGTTCAGAAGATTAGATAATTTGACATCAACTACATTTTACATTCCAAATCCAAAAAGAATGTTAAACATCGATTTTTAACATTTTTTTCAAGAGGTTTCCTGGCAAGAGCTAGACAGATGACTTCTGCAGTTGCTAAGGCAAAAAAAAGTTTGAAAATTCCCTGTAACCAAAGTTAAAAGACTGTAGTGTTTCAAAACCAAAGTAAACTAAATTCAACAAGGAGAGAGAACTATGTATCACTGGGATGAAAGCTAATCATGCCACTGTGCCCTGACAAACATCAGGCTTGTCATTGTGCCCTAACAATAAACAGTAAGAAGAAAAAATGATGATAATCCAGTGAACCAGTTTGAGGATGAATTCAAAGATCAAAATCAGGCTGGCAAGAAAATAATTTTACAGTTGGCTATTAGACTGAAGAAAACAGCTAGGAAAATATTGAAGGTTTGATCATATAAGACAGTTACCTGAAAGAACAGAAGTACATTGATATGCAAACAGCAATGAATATGAATAATACTGCCAGCTTTCCTAATTCCATGCACATTCCAGAAAGAGGAGGATTTATTTAGCCTTTATCACTACTGAGTTAGTAAGTTAAGTCTGCCAGAAGTTACAGCCTCAGGTACATAGAGACACACAGAGCAACTTCCTGACAGGAGTGTGGTAGAGCCTGAAACACTTCAATGATCTCTAGCCCTAGAAATGTGTTAAAAACATAAAAACAACTCCCAAAACAGGATCTACACGGACCTGTAACAGGAACTGTAATTCTGAAAAAATGGCTTACTCTACTCCTTCATGCAGGATTATGATTTGTACAAAGATGATAATTTTTTCCCATGCTTGCTGGTAAAACAAGCATGATTAGTTACAGCAAAATGTGGCAGCAAGTGCTCAACTCTACAGTAAGAGTTAGAGATTCCATGCCAGGCCCAGGTTAGTCTGCTATTCAGAGAGGGGTGAGATGCAAATACAAGAGCTTAGGGTTCCTTAATGTCTTACACACAGACAAACCTCAGGGAAACAGAGGAGAAGCACAAACATTCCTGGGGCAGAAGTCCCACACTCCAGGGGAGGTTGCTTTTGTGATCACTCCTTGCCCACAGCTCCTTAGAAAAGCAGAATAACAAGGTACAGTTTTGGTTAGGGGATGGGATTTCTGCACTGTGCTCCTTTGGAGAGAGCAGCCTTCCTGTCTTCTGGTATCAAACTGTGTTTCTGAGTGAAGTATTACAGGTTTTAGCCTTTTAATCACATGGGGCCTGCTGGGACTTCTCCCTAAAGCACTGAGGTTCCTCAGAGATGCTGAAGTGCTGTTGTATTCAAGCACAGCTTTGCACAGGGCTTGCAGACACTTCCCACAGCCAGGGAGGAACAACACCAACACAGACCAGCTGCATTTTTACCCACAGAACTCAAACCCTGGGTGAAGTGTGCAGAAAACTACTCTGAATGCTGCAGACCAGCAGTGAATTGCTATGGCTGTAAAAGAAAAAGAACTGCAGCAGGCCCAAGCCTCAGGAATATATTTAAAATCTCTGCTGGAGACATGCAGATGACTGTCAGTATCTGGGGAAAGGTTTAAGGATTGAAGTCAGAGATCCCAGGATAAGAGGAATCCATGCCATTTCCTCTTTGAGGGAAATAACACAGTCTGTCCCAAAGATAAATAATAAAATACTGTCTGCAAAAAGTGGGTGGCTCCTCCCTGAATCCACAGTACAAATATAGTCACACAGCAAACTAAAGTCAGCCTAATTCCCAGAACTGCAGAATATAGTACCAAAGGTGACCTAAAAAAGTAATTTTGACAAGTCACTGCATATTGAAAGACATTTCAAAATTAATCTTTGTGCAGATATGCCATGGGACTCTAGGTTATAAAATGACTGACTAAATCAACTAGACTTTTAGAAGAAGCTATTTATATGCAAATATTTTAGTAATAACTTCAGCAATAAAAGAAAGTACTACACCGGCCATTTTAGAATCCACATATGGTATGAAATATACACTCATACATGTTGTGAAGTACAGATATATATAAATATATTTGTTCTTAAAGCAATGTTGAGCAAAACTAAACCAGGGCCTGACTAAGCTATCATACATACCTTGATGATAGCATGACTTTAACACACAGCTCATGGGCTGATCAGATCCCTGAGGCGTATCACTGGAATTGCTACAAGTTTTACTTACCACAATTTTAACCAAAAACTGATTTAAATCATGTTACATCTCTTTAGATGGAGGAAGACAGACACAAACAAAACAACCCCACAAACAAAAAACCCCCAAAACCCCCCAAAAAAACCACACACAGAGACAAAACCCACACAGCCCTATAATACATAGAAAGGCACCTGATAATATTGTTAGTAGCAAATATCTACAGCATCCTAAGTGTACTTAAGGAATCAAGACAAATTTTAAAAAGATCATAAAATACAAGAATTTCTGGCATTCAAAATGTAACTCTAACCTATCTAGCAAGTCACTAAAATGACATGTGCAGTTGTAAATCATTAAGAGTGTGCAAAACTATACAGTTTTGCATAAAGTGCTATATGTACCCCCAGTTTGCTAAGCTTGGCAATATGATGCAAGATGATGATGTTAAGGATGTATCCCACCTTCCTTACCTTTCCTTTTTCAATCCCACTATCATCCACTGTCCTTTAAACTGTACATTTAAAAATTACACAAAGGCCTTTTCAGGAATTGAAGTTCAGAAAAATATTTCAAGTATATCTGTCTTTCAATGTAAACTTGGGGACAGTATGATTCAATTCTCACAAGCTCTAGATACTTAAATCTTCTGCTAATTCAACTGGAGTTGCAATTATTTCAATCTGTTCAATACCTCTGGCAAAAGAGTATTTCCTGTTCCTCATTTAACTCCTATTTAAGGAGTGCTGAAATTCATGCTGTAACTTGTCCAGATTTAAATCTAAACAATTCTAGAAAAACAGAGTAATACTTTATCTGATCATTTGGGTTCACAAAAACAAGTCCTACCATATCTGTTCATACAGACTCATTTTAGGAATTGTACACAGATCTTTAACACTTGAATTCAAGTTATTATAGTACAGCAGTTTCTCTTGCAGGCATTATGCAGTACACTTAAAAGTATACAGCAGGTCTCTTCTTCACTCTGTATTTCAGTGATCCATATCGTATCTGAGGAGAAAAATAAAATTATAACAGAGTTGAGTCACACCAAGCAGAAATATGATTCACCTGCCCACTAATCTTATTGTGCAAATGTCTTGCAGTGTGCTTTGGACACCCCAGTTTCACTAAAATAATCTGCCTGTGACTAAATGACAAAGTTTCGACAGAATTGGGCAAGAAGAATAAGTATCATCTGTTTTCCTGGAATGACCCAAAAGCTTCTATGAGACTCCACAGAGATTTATCCTGAAGTATCTCTAAATTTTGTGATGTATGCACATACAAAGTGCATTGAATGCTAACTAGGATCTTCTCTTTGTAGATCGCAGAGTCAGGCCGTGTGTCTATGGGAACTTAAAAATTCTGAATATTCTTTATCTATTGAACAGGAGATGTTTAAGTGTGCACAACATGCAAATGATAATATTGCTATCCATAACCCTTCCAAGGTGAGCACTCCTGAAACTGGGCTCAGTGGTGTCAGAATTAGCATTGCAAGCACAGAGTCTGTTTCATCTCCTCTCCCTTGCTCCTTGCTTAGTTCATTTCATTCATGTATTTCCCCTAAACACTGCAAACTACAAAAGCTCCAAACCTAGATATTGTCATATACTTCCTTCCCCATTTAGCATTCCAGAACTCAGTTATTGCTGACAACTTCTCAAGGATTAAAAATCAATTTCTGCACTATGAAAAATGCCAATATAGACTGAAGAAACAAACTCAATTAACCAGGATTACACTTGCCTCTTTACGGCCTTTAATCGTTTTCACAGATTTCATACTCTGAGTTCTTCGAAGGCCTCTCTGAGCAAACATTTCATCCTCTGAATGTGTCCCCTCCATCTCTTCATCTGTTTTATCATCTCCAGGATTTTTTTCCAGTGGAGTTTTGTAACCTTGAAAAAAAAATTATACAACAAGAAGTAGCTGTTAACTTTTTTATTTCTAAGAAAGCTGTGGTTTTCATCTTTACCACACATGATTTATCCTTTTAAATGATGTGCTCGTTTCAAAACAAAAACATCAACTCCACCACGAGCTTGGTGCTTCTAATTCTGCCACTTCATTCCACAGGTATGAAATGCAGTGACTCTTCAGTTGTCAAAACTGGAACCACAAGTCTGCTGACATCTTCTGCTTTACGCTGAACTGCAAAAACCTTAGTGGTCATCTTAAGAAGTACTGAAGATTTTTGGATACAATTCACATGAGAGGGAGATCACACTTAAACCTTTAAAGGTCCCTTCTAACACAAACCATTCCATGACTTTCATTCATAGGATCCTTCTTCATACTCTCATCCTCCTGCATTTTTAACACCAAAGCTCCTTTCACCTCGGTAACACACCCAAGTACTGTTAAGGGTTGATAACATCCTGCAAAACCAGGACCAAGATTATTACCTGAGACTCTCACTAGAGGGCACAAACTGCTTAAAAACACATCCTGAAAAGCTCCTTGGGGTCCAACTACCCCGAATCCCCATCACAGACCTATCACAAAGCTCCCCAATCCACTCTGGCTCCTTCCTCCACAAAACTCTCCTTTTATCCCAGAATCTACAGGCTGTAACACTCAGGAACACCTTTTAGACTCCAAACCAAACTTTATTAATGACCTGTGTACATTTCATCTTAAGCCAATGTTTTATTTAGGCTTAGCTAATTTTTTTTCTCAATGTTTTTTCCCTAGAAATTAGAATCACATAATCTATTCCACAGCTACTTAAGGCAGACATTCTGTCGTTCTCTTCTGCCATTTTAGAGGCAACACATCTCTGCTTCCAGTACAGCTTCAATTCGTCTTTTTCAACACAAAAGATTTCAATGACATCTGTTTCTCTGTTTCAGACTAGCAGTGTTTGCAGTGACACCAATACTTCTTATCTGTTTGTAACATGTGATGCATCAGCATCCCATCCACCTTTTCCACAGCACTCCCTTTTTCACTGCCAGCTCAGCACCATCCTATGATCCATGTCCTACAACTAGGCCTTTTCAAC
This sequence comes from Camarhynchus parvulus, assembly GCF_901933205.1. Classification (NCBI taxonomy): domain Eukaryota; kingdom Metazoa; phylum Chordata; class Aves; order Passeriformes; family Thraupidae; genus Camarhynchus; species Camarhynchus parvulus. The sequence continues at coordinate 5,620,963 of NC_044576.1, forward strand.
CAATTTGCAGAGAACTCCCAGCTCAGACCACAAAAAACAAGACCCTGCTAAGCACAGCAGAATATTGCTACACAGTGTTCCTAAATCTATGCGTACTTTTGATCTTTTTAAAGTTCCTAATGCTGCAGAAAATTCCAAGAAAACATGAGAGGTGTATGCTAGATATCAGACCAGGAGCAGAAACAATTAATTAATTCAACTAGCTGTAAGAAAGTTTTTTGACATTTGAGATTGAATCTCACAATCAGTGATTATTTATACAGTATAAACTGAAACATTTTTTTTAAAAATTAAATTCAGAGCATTTTCAAGCTATTTCAGCTAGGTAAGTAATGCTGTCTTACTGAGGAACAGACCCTGCAGAACAGCTGCAGTGGCATCATCTCTAGTGCAGCTCTTCATGAATTCTTGGCTTTCTCTGCAGCCAGCAGCTCCAGTTCACACTGCCCTGCACAGGATACCTTCTGGAAACAATGTGCAATTCAGCTTGGGTCCCTTCAGCTGGCCGTCTATTCCTTACAAACATCAAGGGCTACCACACTACCCATGGAATCCCTTGGACCCCACAAACACTACTCCTCCCCAAAACAGAGGGATAAGAAGTAATGACAGGCTTAGGTGAAAAGAAGTAGCCCAGACCTACTTCTTTTGTGGGAAATATCAGCTCCTTGACATCGTAGCCTTGCCATTTAAAAAGGTGTAGTTACCAGACTTCCAGCAAAACCTTCCTTCAAGCATGACAAGCTCAAAAGCAAAGTGATGATGACAATAACAGTACATGTAATACAATAATGAAATAATAGTATCTCTGAACAAAACCATATATTGGTGACCACACACCATCTTTGAAGTGCTGACTGGCATCAGTCCATTATGAAAACTTGATGCCTTTATTATTCCTATCATCATAAACAATTTTACATTTTGATCTATTACTACAACCCTGGTGAATTAATTTCTATTAATTTTCTATTTACTGAGCTTCCATATGTTTTCTTGTTTAACTTCTTGTACATTTGTCACAGAAACTCCACTTAATCACATAACGTTTGACTTCCAATTAACTTTTACTTTGATAATAAATTCTTGTTGCCAGTTGGCAAGGACAGGAGTAATGAATACAGTATGATTACACTGAGAGTGGCTGTGAGAAGAAAGTAATTCAGGAAGGATTTCTTAACTGTCATGATTTACTTTGCTTGAGTGTACTCTGCTTAAGCGTGCTAGAATTCTTTGAGGCCTTTTCCATTTAGAAATGGGGGGAATGCATTTCTGCTCTTCCACTTCTGCTTAGGGTGAACTGTTCTTTTAGGTAGGGAAGAAAAAAAGATACATACCTGAAGATTCACTTGTAGAGGCTCTGGTTTTCTTTTTAGCTTCTGGCAATGTCTGATAAGCTCTCTGTCCAACAGGCTCATCTCCTTGTATAGTAGTCAAATCGTGCATACTGAAACTTCTCAGTTTCTCAGTTATTGCACCTTGGCTCTGAAATACAACAACAGTTTCTTTGGAAACCAGGCAGAGGTTTAACTTGGCTGCTCAGCTTGGGTTAAGAAGTTTAAGCCCATGCTTCCTTGCTGCACAACAAAACCCATTGAACAGACACATGCAGTTGCTTTACATTTGTAAAGGTATTGCTTTTACCCACATTGCTCCCAGATGACAAAGTTACACAAGCTGGCAGCCTAATTACAAATGCTGCATTTCACTCCTTTCATCTGAGCAAATAAAGGCTGAGGGTAAGTGTTTAAAAGAAACACATATCAGAAATGTTCACTTCAAACACGGCAGTTCAAAGTGGCATGATAGTAACACTTCCATTTTAAGAGTACGGTTGAAGATAGTTTTCTGCTACTTTATATTTTATCCTCCACAAATCTGAATAACGTTAAGGAGAAAAGTGTTAAAAATACACTCTGTAACATTAACTCAAATAAGTTAGAGACAAACTGGCAGCACTGTAAAAGCAGCTCCAGTTGACAGAAACTTGAAACCACAAACCAGAGGTCTTGCCTGGACTCCAGGCTAGCAGGTCCTCTTCCTAATATAGCTTTACTGACATAATACCAACCCAAAACCTAACGCTACACAGGAGAATAGTTAATCACATATGAACATCAAGTATTCCTTCTCCAATTGTCTTTCCTTTTTTTCCATATGGAACATATGGAAGTTTCCCTGTTGGAAAGAAAGGTCATCCAGCAGCTCTTTCATCTTACATCAGATGTTATTATTAAAGCATTAAAGATTAATTTATTGCATAAGCAACTAAAATAAAAAGACCACAAGAACAAGTACTCAAAGCCATGTTAAAATAACATTTAATTCTTCCATCTCTGGCATAAGGCAAAAACGAACCATTTCAGGGAAAGGTTGACAAGCCCGTGCATGAATTCCACTTCAAGCAGGTGTTAAAGACTTGGCTTTTAAGTAAAATTCTTCATTTGACCAGCATGTTAGCTAGCAGGAGCAGAAACCTGGGTACAATTCCATACACCTTCCTCTGCAACAGCACCAGCAGCAGGCAATTCTGGCACTGCTGACCACAGCCATTTGTTCCCACTCTCATGACAACAACTGTTCTTGCAATCGGTAGACCAGCACACTGAATTAGTCCATGTTAAAAATAGCCATGTAAAGTGAAGAGACAGTTGAATTAAAGCTCCTTAAGTTTGTGTGGGTACCAAAAGGCAGGGAGAAAAGTGCCTGAAACCTAATATTAATTTTCTGATGACTAGTTATTAGTACAGCATATAAAATTTAGACAGTGGACAGTATTCTATTCAAGCACAACAAATCTATTATAATTCTCACCCCACCATTCATACATTGTCACCAATCAACAAAGAAAAGGTTTCTTGCGAGAGAAGTAGAAGCCTTAGCTTTTCTATCTCTTCCTACATATTTGTAGGATGACTCAGTTCTCACAAACTGAAGTACAGCTTGCCTTTGTGAGTTTAAATGCACTACAAACACTGCACACTGTCTGTATTAAAGATTGTAAAAATCCCAAAGTCAAATTTATTCCCCAAAATGGCTCATTTGAGGCAGGTCTCCAAAAGTCCCTCCTAAGGCAGGAAAAATCCTGCCCTTCCACTACTCCACTTCTTGCACTGAAAAGCATTTCAAGTAAACTACATCAGGAACCAGCTATGTCTGAGACCTTTATCAGCTGCTAGGACATGGAGAAGAGAACTGCAGAAAGAACTGCCTCTTTTGACAAGTAATAGTTTACAGTAAATATATTACCCTGCTGTAAGATACAAGACTGTTCATCAGACTGTGTCCAATGCTGAAAGAGGTCGAACAGGACTCAAGTCTCACTCACTGAACCCTGGTGAGTATATAAAATGGACCTAGTTGGTTCTCAGCAGAATCCATACAAATTCAGCACAATTCCACTCACCAAGAGTGAACAGAGTCTACTTAAAATAGTGACAGAAGCTGGTTTTGGCCAGCAGCAGAAGTACAGAAAGACACACTTGTTTAACAGCTGCCCAGCAGGTTCATTCATCATGTGATCTACTACAAAAAGACATTTGGAAATTGTATAGAATAATGCAATTAAGATTATAACAAGTAACATACCAAGAATTCACATTACAAGCCTATATTTCTTATTCCACTGTAGATAGAGGACTAGATCCAAGCTAGGAACATTCGGCCCTATTTTCCAGTGCAGCTTTTGGATACAGAATTTTGTTTTTCAAAGGAGGAAAAAAAGTCAAGTATGTGCCGTAAAATAACATTGTGCCCCTAACCAAACTGCACGGTTGAGCTGGGGCTCCTGTGGAGCACTGCCTCATTCAGGGAGGACGTCAGGGATTTATACAATGGGCCCTTCATTCCAAAACTACTTGCCAAGATGGAAAGTTTTACTCAAGTTACACACAGAAAACATTGAGAAGTTTGAAGGGATATATACACAAATAAAGATGCAGTACACATGCCTGGGAGTCACAGTAGGAATGGGGGTTGCACAAGCACTGCTGTGCTGGACAGTCCCCATCACACATTGCACCAATCCTATGCAGCTACTCCCTTCAGGGCCCCCAGTCCCTGTCCCACCCCTGGGAACATCCAGTCTAGCCAAATCAAGATTGATTTCTACTTGAACTCCACTGCACAGACTGAAGGACAAACTTCAAGGTGTTCTGTGGGAGTGTGCATAGCACGGTGCTCACACTGCATTTAAGATTCTTCCACCCCCATGCCCAAAAGCAGCAGTTAATTGCTTTCTGCTGAAACAAAGCATTCTGTGTAGATCTGGATTACTATCAGCTCAGGATGAAAGTCTGGCTGAAAAATATTAAATTCCTTCCTACTGCAGGAAATGTGAGATTAAATACCCTTTACAGCAAGAAATGTGAGAGTAACATTCACATTTAGAATAATGCTTTAAGAGCTTTAATATTCTGTTTGAAAGGTCAAAGAGTTACAGCTTGAAAGCAACATGTTTGCCCTAAAAGCAGAGTAATTCAGGTGTAGGTGGAGCTGAAGATGATCTCCTGCTTCCACTCCCCTCCCATGGATGTGGCAGCAGACAACACCTCTCCCCAGATACTCACACCCCAAGATGCTGCTCAGGAGAAGATGGCAGAGCAGTTACCACTGATGGCCCATTACATCAACAGTGCCTGCCAGTAAGGAAGGAACACACCAGGCTGCACTCAGCCCAGAGGCTGGTACCTAAATTACAGCCCAAAAGATCGAGACACATACATTTACAATTACAGTGCCAGGGGATAGAGAAAATAAATCACATAACTTCAGCACTAAAATTTCTATGTAGGCAAACACTGAAGAGAGATGAACTGTCAAGTCTGTGTGTTGAATTAAACAAAATGCAAGTCTTAAAGAATGATTTTTCTTCATTATTCAATAGCATTTCCTAAAACATACAAAACGTTTTTTGGAGTTGCATTAGCAGTAACCAATGTGAAACACCAATTAAAGTTGTAATATGTTTCTAAATCAATTCTTTGAAATAAATAAAGCCCATTTAAGGGTCTCCTTTCAAGACTACTCAGCCTCTAGTAAGCTATTAGCATGCAGTCTCATCAGCTGACCCTCATATATGAAATGCCATTTTCTATTCTGTTATTGAGCACGTACTTTTATGGAAGTGGCTGTAAACAAACCCCACACTGTGTGCCTCAGGGACTCTGCTGTTCAATGGCACTTGCACCCCTCAGGGGGCAGGATCACTGACTGGAGCTGCCTGCCTTCCTTGGACGAGTTCCCAATGCACCAGGCAGCATGCAGCACCCACGTTCTCAGCTGTTCTCTCCCTGATCCCATCCAAGCTGACAGGGAATGACTCCTGTTCCCTCTCAGCCTGCCCAGGGACTGCTGTCCCGTGAATGACCCCTGCAGCATGCCAGGCAGCCCAGCAGGGAGGAGGATGACAGCACTACTGCTCCCCAGAGAGATCCTGGCTGTGCGCCACAGCTGGCTGCAAGACGGCTCCTTCCTCTGCCATGCCCTGAGTGGGGATAAAGGGGAGGTTGAGCAAGGCCAGGAGAATAACACTCCATCAGCAAAAAGGCAGCAGATTCAGGATGACCAGCAGGCATTCAGAAAACACAGCCCTGTGATGGTGTTCACAGGGGTCTTAGGATGAGGCAAGAGACGAAGATCTGACTCCATGTTTCAGAAGGCTTGAATTATTTTATGACATATATTCCAATAAAACTATATTAAAAGAATAGAAGAAAGGATTTCATCAGAAAGCTGGCTAAGAATAGAAAAAGAATGATAACAAAGGCTTGAGACTGACCAAGACAGTCTGGCCAGCCAGACTGTGATTGGCCATTAATTAGTAACAACCACATGAGACCAATCACAGATCCACCTGTTGCATTCCACAGCAGCAGATAATCATTGTTTACATTTTGTTCCTGAGGCCTCTCAGCCTCTCAGGAGAAAAAATCCTAAGGATTTTTCATAAAACATGTCTGAGACACAGCCCTCAAAACATACTATCACCACCAGCAGCACTTTACAAATTAACACTATTTGTGTGACCTCATAAGGAGGGACAGAACATTTCACAGCTTAAGTAGCAGTCCCCCTGCTCAGAGTGATAAAGACACCAGGTTTCACTAGTAGCTCAAGAAATCTGAATTCATGGATTGGCAGAAATTGAAACATAGAGGTAACCATCATCTCAAAAGACCTGAAAAGCAGATGCATCAAAGTATGAGATATATTGTTGGAACTTAAGTGTTGTGGATATAATTTCCCCAAATCCATAAACTACCGAGCATTGAGGCATCTTGTTTCTCATTCTTTTACTAATAAAAATTTCCTTCAGTATAAAGAAAAAATTTTAACGCAGACTATCTTTCATCTCTTAATCTCCCAAAATCAGGATTTTACAAAGATTTGTTTTCTGACATGCTAATTTAACACAATTTATTTTGCTAATGTATGCTATTTAGCAGGTTTTGAAAACACTACACTTTATATGAACAGTGGCTAACTACTATCAGCTAAAAATATCAGTATGAGAATGCAAGCTATAAGCCACTGTTCCTGCCAAATATATTTAAATTTAACTATAGGGAAGGGGGTTTAAATCTATGTCAAATTTCAGCAGACTGACCTGGCTGGCTGCTCCAACCTCCCTAACAGAGCCAACAAGCCTTTTAATGGTAATCCCCTATTCCTCTGACAACCCTTGAAGAAAATCACTCTCTCCCACATTTGATATTCAAAATATTTCAGCAAGTTTCCAAGCCATTTTAACACCCTCCTAAAGTCAGCATAAGCACTTTTCTTGGACATTTTAATGTCTTTTGACATAGGTTTAACCTTACACACATGTTTAGCCTCTCCCCCTCTCCTAACTTGAGATCTGCTAGGTCAGAATAAGCATGTGTGCTCTATTAAAAAAAAAGGGTAAAAAAAAAAAGAATAGTGATGAAAGTGTGCCCTCTTTCCCATCAAGACTGATCTCACTACTACAGTTCTGTTCCTGAAATCCTATAGCATGCTCCACCAGCTCCTGGTGAAGGGATAATCTTTTCACCTGCTGGAGGCAGCAGTCAACTCTTGAAAAACAGGGAACAAAATCAAGAACACATGCATTGTGTCCATTTGCTTGCAAGGAGCAGGCACGCTCAGCATTTTGGAATGACAAACCCAAGAGGCTTAACGTGCCAAAATAAAGATTTTTTTTCAGTGAGTCTCCTCTTTCATGCTGTTAAAAAATCATGCCTATTTTAGGTCTATGGTATTGTGGTGGTTGTTTTTCCCAAGCATCTGATCTGCACTGAACTAATTCTGTACAAATATTCATGAGCATGTTTAACAAGTTTTAACAAACAGAGCAGGCATCTTGCCAGTCACAGCTGAATAGCAATGAAATCTAAACACAGACATTTCAGAAAAAGTTATTCATTATTTCAGAAGAAAGTGGGAGGAGATACTGGTGTTACTTATTTTACAATATTTCTGTTACACCCTAAAAATTAACAAGGAAATATCCAACCACAGCCAAACATAAGGAGCACACACAAAGCATAAGAATCCTTACAGGTGCTTATTGTAATAAATTTGTAATACAAAGGATTTGCATTTTAGCAATTAAACTATTTCTCCCAGTAGAGCACTTTAGGTGTTTGTTTGTTGGGTTTGTTTGGTTTATTAAAATAAGCTATTTTCACTCTGGATACTTTCATTCCTTTGGAGGTGCACTCTATCACATTCTAAATTATTTCATGTCTGAAGGCAATATTAAGAATTTGAATAACAAAAAGACACAGTGATCAAATTTAATCACTTCCTCAGTATTTTAGTCTCATTATGACCATATTTAAAAACAAAAAGTCATAATGCTACCACCCACAGGTATCTTTAAAAAGAGAGAAAATGAACAAACAAGATACGCATGACTACTTTTCCAAAGCTTTTTGAGGTAGCATGTGAAAATGTAATTTTTAGGAATGTCTTTCATTTATAATGCAGGAAGTTCACATAGAAGCCCAGACATTTAAGCTAAATGCCAGCTGTACATACTCAACTTTGACAGCCAGGGATCTTTACACTGTCTTCTGTTATCTACTGACAGTGTTCAGGTTTTCAGTGCTGTTACTATGAGTACAATGGTTCCATTTATTCCCAGAAAGAAATTAATCCTGATTGCCTTAAATCTGATTTCACTTGGACATACACCTTTTCATCTTTTTTTGTTTGTTTGTTTTGTTTAAATTACTATTAGGTAGGATACACATTGTCTGAAGTATATTCCTTGCAGTGGTGCACAAACTGCTTAGAATCTGACATATAAGCTTATATTTTGTCTTTCTACACCCAGAGCTCTCTGAAATACTGAGGGTGATGAGTTTTGTAGGAAGATAATCTGAGAAAAACAACAGACTACTCCATAATTTAATGGAAAACACATAACAAAGCAAGTGTATGCTAAATAGGCAGGCTTATGCTTAGTATATTAATTTAATAATTCACCCAACAAGTTGCAAACAGGTTAATTGTGTCAAGAGAATTTTTAACCATGGTAGTCGTCTTTCATGCCTTAATTCATATGTGGCATTACCTCAGGTTGATTGGAGAAAAACAGCAGAAAAGCCCGAAATCCTTTAAAAAGTTTGTTTATCAACAAGAAAGCACAACAGAGACAGAAAAGAAACAATGGTCACCTTTATTAAAAGCCTGCACAGAAAACTGAATGGTACCTTTTGAATTAGAGTAAACTGATCTGATCATCCAAGAAATAACTACAAACCATTTTAAACAAACAAAACAACACACACAGTATGAGGAGGAGAGGGCTGCAAGCCTTTAATTGCATCCCAGGTTTTTAGTACGCTTGCAGAATTTACCTTTTTTATGTAAGATGACAGATCCTCAGTACAATTGCACTGTTCTATATCAAACTCAAAAGCAATTAATGCAAGCAGAAGCTTACCTTTACAGCCGCTGTCACTGCAGCAGTTGCTGCCAAATTCAACCCTTGCCTTCCAAAATTCACCATGGTCTCATAGCCTCTTTCTTTGGCTTGGACTATGTACTCATCGATCTCCTAAAAGAAAAACATATTGAAATTTTAGAAGGCTGCTCATAAGAGAGCAAAATTACTCCACAGTATTATTCTTCCATCAGTAAAGGAAGACAAGAAATACTTAAGAAAATATTTAATGGGATATATCTTTATATTCAGGTGTTTCCTTCATTACAATTCTCTCATTTAAAAATGGATTATATGTGGTCAAAGAAGAAGATAAAATAGATCACTTTTGTACAGCTCAGAAACATTGCAACAAGTTCCTTAGAGAGAGTAAGTTTAACTTGTTGGACAGAAGCTTTCCAAGAAATAACATCATCTAACATGAGGAAGTCAGAGAGCTCCCTGCAAAGGTAGAGCTGACTTACAAAGAGCTTCCAAAGCCACAGCTTTGAAATAGTTACACACCAAGGACAATACATTTATCTCCAGCTCTGGTTAATGCCTGGAGGTGAAGATAAAAGTCTGCAAGGTGCTTCCCCACAGCTTGGAGACTACAGGGAAGCATCTCCTCACCTTCCAAAGTTGCAAATTGTTCCTAGCACAACCTTCAGAAGGTCAAGACGACCTTACTGTTCCTATCGTGGCAATCTTGTCAGCTACTTCTTTGCCTAATAAAGGCCAAGTCTAGCCTTATGAACTGACCTTTACAAATGCTATTTTCTATAGTGTGAGGTTTCTCAGTGCTTGTGTTCACATCTTTGCTAATTGCTCTTTCCACACATCCAAACAGGATGCTGAAAAAGAGCTAAGCAGAGCTGTGTCCCTGTCATACTTGGACTAAAGCAAACCATTTTCTAGCTATTTCTATGTTTGGGTATTTACTATGGCAGACTGGTCTATCCTTAAAACTCAGTAACAAGTCTCTCCTCTTATCTTGTCAGTTTGCAAACCAAAAAAAGTCAACGATGTCAATCATCCTAAGAAGTGTTATTACTAGTTTATGCTAGTAGAAAAAAATGTTAACATCAACAGCTTTTAGTAAAGCTGTGTTCATGCTTCTGTGCAGAGAGTACTGTACACGTGCTTGCAGTACTACTGCAAGCATTCCTACTTTTACACGGGGAGTATTATTAATTGTTGGCTTTTTTGGGTTTGGATTGAAGGTACTTGAGATAGCAATTTGTGTTTGGACCTAAGTGTTTATTATTTCTTATTAGTAAAACAGCTTCATTATTGTGACTTTGGCAGCTTTTCCTTAGCAGGCACAAAATGGTTAAGAACTTTTTGGTAGGAGGTCTTTTAAGACAAAACAATCTAATTAAGAATTGACACTTTGATTATTTTCTCTTTTAAGTCAGTAACTGATCCTAAAGAGCCTGCAACGTAGATTTTGCCAAATTACAAATGCTCCTCAAACCTATGAAGAGAAGGAAGAAGAAACATGGACAAGAAACCCAGGATGACACCCTATGCCCTCCATCTTGCTTCCATCCACAACACACTAAAAAATCTAAAACCTAAATTTCTCACCAAGTGATAACACCTATACTACTCTGTATAATCTATTTCACACTTTTGTGGATTCTAGTTTATCTTGAAGTCTAGGAAACTTTCTCCATGGATGAGGGTCAAAGTCAGTGCTCCCCTGGGGGTCAGGGCACCCCAGAGCAGACAGAGAAATACTCCTGGTGCCCTGGGTTTCCAAGCTGCATCACTGCCACTCCACTGGGCTCCTCAGAGTGCCTCAAGCAGAGCAGGGAACACCAAACTCATGGCAAAAGGAAGCAGGACCTTGTCTGCTCAGACGAGTTAAACAGAAGCACAGACATGGACAGTCACATGCACTTGCTTCTGCTAGTCCAAATTCATGCTGCCAGGCAAGACACTAACAAGCTGCTCTGCTTTTGTAGTGTATCTAGCAACAGCTTTTATTTCAGCATATGGTGTTTCCATATTAGGCATTAAAAATCTGAGAAGTAATTTCTTACCCTTTCTTTAGAAGAAAGCAGTGGGTGGAGGAATTTTCTGTAGATTAAACTTGCCCCTCTAGTATATGGGGAAAGGAGCCAGATGACAAAAGCTATCTTCAGTTCATAGTACAGTGGAAACCTACAGACAAGTTAAAGGTTGCACAAAATCAACAACTGCAGTAAGAAAATGCACAGTAATTAATCATTATAAAGAGATATTAAAACAAACACAATTATATTAGCATATAGGATTCTTCAAATAGAAGTTACACTAGACAAAAATTAAATGAGTTATGGATTTATGGACTACTGTCATTTAAAAAATGACAACAGATAATATACTTGCTTTTCATTATACATTGCTGCACAGAGAAATTCTAGGCCATCCTTTTAAAAGTTCCATTCCCCTGTTCAGGTTCTACAGTGAAGCTGGAAATGTTACAGTCCCTAATTCAAGTGATAGTGTACAGCAAACTTAAAAATAGATGCTGTTCACCTATGCACCAAGATAATTTCCTGTGAAAAGGGCTATTCAACAAGCACAACTTCTTTACACAAAATAAATCAGTACAAATCAAAAAACATCAAAAACAAATATAGTTTCCTCTAGACTTCATCAAAGGCAGGGTCTTACCAAGAGACTGTTAGGTCAGTTATTGTTTCAGTCACTGTATAAAGAGCAAACACAATCCAGTACATCATCCAGCGAACCTGGAAATTAAAATACCATCTTCACTAAGAGCTTGGATTTCACCTTTACACATAACACACTGTACACTGTACAGTGTGTTCAGAGTTGTCAAAGCAAGACATTCAACAGTAGTTTGTTTCATAACAGTTGAGAGACACTCATTTTTCTGGAGCATTTGCTCAAATTTGGTTGCCTAAGCTGATTACATCTTTCAGAATAAATATTGCAGAAATAGTTCCCATGCATTTATCTTCCCTAAGCTATCAGATGCCAAATGCAATGTACTTTGAAAATGGGTCACTGCAAACCATCACTGGTTATTCGTACAAAATGAACATCCACATGTTCTTTAAATTCCTAGGAAAAAAAAATCTGCAACAACACAACACCACTTAAAAACAAACAAAAAGCCAAACAAACCAAACCAGCAAAGAATAAAACAAAACCACCACAATTGTTAGAGACTAGTTTGAGCCCTAAATTCATGGTGCTTTCTTTCGAAGGGAGGATACATATACACACACACCTTCCCACAGAGGATGTGGCTCAGATTTAATCTTCACTTTTAAAACAATCTTTTTTGAAGTGGATTTAAATAACTACTCAAAACGCAATGATACACTGCTGCCTATTTCATGGATGTGAATTATAGTTTAAAACCACTTCCTCTGTCAGAACCTGAGACCCATTTATCTTAAATGCTTTTCAGTGTTTCAGTCTGAAAAGAAACTCAGTCATGTGATAACATTCTTCACTTCAGTCTCTCAGAAGATTTAGATATTTTAGGCTTGAATAAACGAAGACAAATGTACACAGCAGCTAAGTCATTGCTGACAGGCCATGTGACATTTAGACTGGTGACCCTTCCATGAACCTGAGTCAACACCTGAATGAAAACAAAATTAAATCCAACCTTGCCCCATCAGCTTAAGCATAATGCAATGCAATTTTTAAGATGCTACACAAGACTGTATTTTTCCCCAAAATTATTTAGCCAGGCTGTACTTTCTTTAATCAACACCTGTTTACCCAATCAAGAACAACAGTGGAAGTGGAATTTCTCCTGGGCTGTCAGGAACAGTAAAAAAGCCCTGCAGAAGGGCATATGAGATGTGCCAGGAGTCCTGCTGAGGACTGGGCAAAGATTCTATAAAACACAAATGATATTCTAGTACAACTAATGCAGTAGGTACCACAAGTATCCTTGACAAATGAACCTGAGCGACTTAGAGGGGTTTTCATACCAGGAAAAAAGAAAAAAAGGACATTAAAAATGGAAGGTCAGATTTCACACTACCCAGAACACTGTCATCTACTTCAAGTAACAGAAGCTTTGACTGAGTTTTATTTTTCATGTTAAAAGAGTGATTACACATTTGTTTCATTGAGGGTTTTTTCCCTAGCATCCAAGTGTTAAGCTCATCTTTGTTGGCTCTGTCAGAAGCACATTCTTTCAGATCAGGATTTTGAAGCCAGGATTTAAAAGGCTGGTCTGTTCAGACTTATAAACTACATTTCAGATGCTTATTTCAAGTACTTTGGTGCAACACAGTGAAAAAAAGGTCTCAAATATCTTAGTCAACTCCATTAAACCAGGGTAATTACAAGAACAAATAAATCTCAAAGGCAAACAGATTCTAATTTTTAGAACTGAATTCCATAAGTCTTTTAAATTACCATAGTCAGCTCAACACTTGATCCCCCAGACATAATCTTTGATCAGTTTGCTGCATCATGACCTACACAACAAGTCAAGATGGCTATTCTTTTTGTTTGGTTGGTTTTTAGTGGTGGAAGTAGTGGCTGACTAAAATATTTTAGTGTTTAAACGCTCAAAGTTCAGCAACACAGATGGCTCCTGAGCCACACAAAACCCTGGAAAGGAAGTTGTGCTTGGGCCATAGTGTGAGTGGCAGCAGACCTGTGCCATTTGGAAAGCTGCATTTAAACCTAAACCCTTTACTGTGAAAGAAAATTTTCCCAGCTGGGAAAATGGCAGCAATGGATCATCCCTAAGACCTATCTGGACAGTCAGCCCAACCAGCAATGAAATGATAATTCACTGATGAATCATTGTCATGCCCTGCTAATGAAAACGTCACTGGGATGGTTCTTATTCATCTTGATCCCATGAATACTTTGTATGTGACTGCAAGTTCTGGGACTGTTCAAAGACCACAGGTTCACACTAAAAGAACTGAAAAAATATAACTCCAGGTCCTACTAGCAGGGGTCCTGTGTAAGGATGCCCAAGAAAGACAGGTCATAGCTAATTGGACAACTGAGGTGAGGAAAATATCTCAGCATTCTAAAATATTCCTTCTCTTTTTCTAGAAAACATAGTGCAAGAAGCAATGGTAACCTCTTAAAGTGATTTCCTTTATTTAGGTTGGAAACTGCTATGCCCTACTTAGCCTGTGGATCAGTTTTGAACGAGCAGGGAAGAAAAGCAGATTATAAATTCCTTGCATTATAGACTTTCCTGACAGAGTAATACAAGCATGAGACAGAGAAAATTCTCCTCTCAGTTGTGGTGATTTTTTTCTCCCATGAGTTCAACTCTGGCAGGCACCAGTTCTATCTCACAAATGAGCTCCAATCACTTTGTACACAGAAATCAGAAGAAGTACAAATATCATCTCCTTTGAGGCCTTGACAGGGTGATGAGGCTAAATTAAGACATTCAAAGGGAGGAACAACAGTTACCACAGTTTACAACTACAACCAGGTACAAAGTGGAGACATCACACATCAGACAACTGCCCTAGGTCACACCTATGGCTGCTGAGTTAAGAGGAACTGCTGGCCCTGACCCCACCCTGAGCCGGGCAGCCGAGTTAAGGCCGGGATTCAGGACAGGTTACTTGCTGAAATCAAGCCAGGCTGTCTCTTAAAACAGGGAAGTAGCACAGTGACTAAAGCTCCTTGTGACTGCAACTGGTTACCATTCTCATGATTATCTCATTGCTCACACTGACAAGTCAATAATTTAATAGCTTAATTAAAAACTGAAGTAACTATAATTGTGTTTTTCTCAATCTTTCTCTTCTGTCTGTTCTGCTTCTTTTCTCCACACCACCTTAACCAAATCTTTTCCTTCCCTGGTTACATTTTTTCTCCTCTTTTAGGAAAAACAGATTAACAAGAACTAACCAACCTTTTTTTAGGTAGATTTTGAGTCCCCTATTGAGCTCCATACAATGATATTAAGTTGCTGCTCCTCTTCTAGTGGTCACTGAATCAGTTTGTCAATACTTACACTTGAGGTGTTGGCAGAATTAGGAAGCTTTCATTCTATCCCCTGCCCAAAAGTGCATTATTTCTTGTACTTTGCTGAAATGGAACCAAGACTTTAAGGTTTACATTAAAAAAAATCTACATACAGCATAGTGTGTTGAACATGTTTCAGCATAAAACTATGTAAAGTATGAGATAACTTTAGCCCTCCAACCAAAATCAGAGCATTGCCATGAGGGTCACACAAGTGTTGCACCTAACTGTAAGACAGTCAATTCAAGCTTTCACGTGATTTATTACACAATGAAAATGTCACAGATCTATATCAGCAGAGGTGTGTAATTAAGCAATTAAAAGCAATGAGACTCACATATTCCTTCACATTTTTTGTCTTCACAGCTTTGTATGAGTAGTATGCAGGGTACAGCATCCCAAACACCAGCCTATTGGAAAACAGAGAGAGCCTTCAGGATCTGTTACACACTATGTGACAAAACAGTGACAACACATCATTAAAACAATGCAGCCAACTTAACATAAAAAATCCTGCTCTCTAGCATTAAAAAAAATAAATAAAATCACTGTTATATGTTCCTCAGAGGAAGTTTCATGATAGGCAAAACTAGAACAACATGAATGGAAAAGGGTGGATGTCCTATAGACAACAAACTGTTTTGTAAGACTGTTTCTAATAGATAATGTAAAACCAGTTGTTCTGGTTCTTTTACAAGTAAAACCAGTCCTGCAGCCTGTCCACACCAGAAGATAGTGCTGGCAGTGCTAGCACACTTGAAAAGCCTCTGAACCTATCAGTAGTCCATCACAATCATCTACTTTTATCAGATTATCAGAAGTTTCTTTCCAAAAGAATATTAAGACAACATTGACCTAGAACATTTCATCTCCTTTTGCTAGAACTGTGCAACAGCAATATTTAGAAATGGAGGAAAAGTGGGAATTAATTGAATTGATTTTTGTCCCTGTGGAAAACTCAGTAGCACACCAGCTCTAATGTCTCTCACCTTCCTTTGTTCTGGCTGAAATTATAACTATTAAGTATCAGAGATAAGAAAAGCCTTTGTTCATCCTTTAACCCATAAAATAAGACTTTATAAGGGCAGAAATTATTTGTTCAAAGAGAAGATATAAAAGAGGTTCCTGAACACCATAACCACCACCAACTGTCTGACATGCATAACAACCCCACCAGTTACTGGTCATCTGTGCACCTCCCCATAATTCTAAAAACAGCATTCCAAAGTTACATGAGCAGGCTACTAATAGTTATTTAAGTAAGTGTCTTGCAATGAAGCATATGAAAGGGAAACAGCTTGAGTCTTTGACTTTACAGATTTTTCAGCTACACCTTTCCACTCACTCTACTGTCACGTAGCATCACTTCTATAAGAAAAAAAACCAATGTATTTTTAAATTTAAACAGCATTTTATCCTCTGAACATAGCATTCTTGAGCTGCTATAAATATGAACTGGGACAAAACAGAATTTTAAGAACACTTCTTCAGAAACAACTGATCTTAAGCAGAAAGCTTGTTACAGCAACAGTAAAACAAATCATAAAACTAAGGACGACCTCAAGTTAAATAAAAACACTACCATAAGAAATACAATAAAGGTAGCTAGTTTTTCCCATCTAGAAAAACCTGTTACTCAATATTAGTCAAATCAGGAGTTGAAAAAATACCTATTTGAGTAATCACTTTTAAAGAATTTTTCTGGAAATCACTTTAAAACAACAGAGTGCAGCAGTTAACACCACAATATATCATTATTATAGTATTCTAAAATGTTGTTACTATTTTATTATATATACACCAATATATAATAATTTAGTAGTGTTTTCAATACTGTTGTAAAATGGAAGTGTTAGAAAAACTTCTGTTTGTTCACTAGAAGTGGGTAGATAGGATTAAAACAAAACATTAGCACATTTAGTAATGATAGGAACAAGTACCATAAAGTTTTTATCTCCTTACAGCCAGAGCTGACATTCAAAGTGTGGCATGATGCTGCTGCCAACTCCAGCACCATCTTCTTCACCTAGGAAAAGTCCTCTGACTTTAGTTAAACCTACCAGGCAATTTTACGGCCAAAAGCCAACTTGTCAACAGTGAGCGTAGCTGAAGGCCAGCAAATTCCCTTTTACCTTGCATCCATGCATGATGGATCAGTACAGCAGCAAAAGAGATCACTGGAGCTGAGTGAGGCAGAAACAGCCAGAGAGGAACAGCAGGGAGCCTGGGCACACAGATGGCTACAGAAACCCCACATGTTCCACTCCTTTTCCTCTCTGGATCCATACCTCCCAAGAGCTCAAAGCTGTCAGCAACACCTACTGCTACACATTAGAGGCCTATCCATCCTCTGATATTTCTACAGAAACCATACAACTACTTTAAAGATGTTCCCAATTATTCTATGGCTTTTCAAATTTAAAAGCTCAAGTGTTATTTTTTCAAGTGTGGTTTGTATTTCACACTGAGCATCAGCACACTGCACCAATGGAGCAGACAAAAACAAAGGCAGTTTCCACAGATGGAAACAGATTTCAGCTGAGTGTGACGTCATTTACTTTATATTATTAGCAGATACATGGATAATCCTGCTTACCAATGTAATTTCACTGCCAGTTGGAAGTCCAGCTATTTCAGGTTTTTAGCTGGACTCAATAGCTGCCACAGCATTCCATTTTTGGTACAGCCACTTGGCTCTACAGACATTCTGCTCATGTAAAGAGAAAAGTTCCTCAAATATATTAGGAGATTAAAATAAAAATACAAAGAAAGAAGTATCAAAGAGCCTTTAAATCTGAATAAAACAATTAATTTGCATATCCATATAGCTGTATTTTTAAAAACCCAACCTACTGCCTGCATTATCATATAACCTATGGTCTTACAGTTTTAACAGCTTCAAAGTGAATAATTGCTTGAAAGGCTCATTTATGAAGCAAAGCAACAGAGTTTGCATCTGACAGACAACTGAAACATCAGTCATCTGTACACATGTTGCTCTGGCACTGAACATATTTCACCTGGATAGTAAACAACTCTAAAGCCACAGTTCTAAAAGAGGATTAAAATAAAAGAAACTAAGACACAAATAAAAGCCACTGCATCACTCAAAAGTACTACTTGTAGCCAGATTCCTCAAACACTAAGCCATTAACATTAAAAACAATGCATTTAAGGGTTCAGTCTGTTCACATTGCCAAAGTATTGCCCAGAGCATGGAATAGTGTTTGGCACTTTATTCTTTCATTCCTCCAAATGCAAAAAGGGAACACTCTCTGCTCCTTACATAACAGTTAAAGCAATCCAGGAAACTCTTTTAGCATGAGATGCTTTGGATATAGCCCCATTCACTAAATTCCCTTTCCCTATAAATTTTGTAGTAGAGATGATACCCATTTGTCCAATCAAAGGCTGAGGATCTCCACAGACTGACACAGAGCCAGACACTGTGTGCATCTGCAGTAGGAATATGTACCTACACCCTTGAGTGGCAGTAGGAATATGTACCTACACCCTTGAGTGGCAAGCTGCAGAGTAAAAGAATCCTCCATGCCTCCACAAAACCATGGACCTGAATAGAAAGGCCTGATAAACTGCCTTGCTTTGCTGACCGTGCCCAGTTCCCCTTCTCAATACCAAGTGTTTCCCAGTTACATTAGGAGTGGTTTCCCTCCCTGTCATAAACATCAACAAGTTTATCTAAGAGCAGCTCAGACAACATGGAAATACCAGAAGTAATGCAGATGACACTGTACTATCTATGCAGAAAGTAGGTCTGGTGGTGGTAAAACAATTTCACTTCTGGATGAACTATAATTGCTATTCCACATATGGTTAGCAAGTTTAGCCTAAGCAAGATTTCATTTGAAAGGAAGTTTGCTAATGAAAACTAAAGAGCAGAATAAAAATCTAAAGAACAATGCTTGAATCTTTGGCTGGCTGTTCTAGGCTGTAAAAAAGGCAAACAGAGCCATATGCCTCACCAGTGGGATTTCAGTCAGCACACACTGGAAAAGCAAAAGCATTTTTGCTTAGACTGTTTACTGCCCATATACTTCCAAGCCACTCCCATCAAAGATCAGCAGTTTGGACTTTGCTCTCCTTTTGTTTTGGCTACCAAGTGATGAGGCTAAAGTTATGGCTTAAGTTTTGCTTGCTATGCACCTCTGTGGCACTCTCAAGCTCAAAATAAGGCTCAAGGAGTACATGGAAGAATCCTATTCAGGGGGAAAAGCCAAAAACCCTGCACGTTTTGGGCTGACCCAACACCAGGTGCCCACCAAAGACATTTTGTCACTCCCCCCTCAGCTGGGCAGGGGAGAGAAAATACAACAAAAAGGTCAAAGGCTGTGGGGAGAGATAAGGACAGAGATCACTCTCCAGTTACTGTCATGGGCAATTGCCAACCCAGTTTGGGTAATTTGATTGTTAATCTATTACCAATCAAATCAGGGTAGGAAAATGAGAAATAAGAGTAAACCCTTGACACACAAACCCAATACACTGCCAAAAAAGCAAGACTCTCAAATCATGCTTTACCCATCCCCCTGGGTGTTACAGTTAGGTAGTGACTTCTAGACTAAGCCAGCTACCAGCTATGGTTCACATGTCCAGACAAACAAAAGCTTGCCCCGGCATTTTTGTCCTGAACATTTTTGAAAAACACTACACTCAACAAAGTCATTCTATCCAGCACCTGTCAGAATTTAGTTCCATTTTGCTGTTCAGATACACAATATTAACCACACAATCTACAGTAAAACACTAGTAACTACAACAACTACACTTTGACCAAAATGCTAGTCTGCTACAGGGAACAGGGGAGCATGAGATCAGCTCCTGAACCCCTCAGGAAATTGTATCCTACTTCTTTTCCAACCCCCCTGCCTTGGGCAAGAAGCAGGGAAAATCATGTAAATCCTATTAAAAGAACATGTCTGCCAACAGTAGTGAACTTTAAATTCAGCAACTCCTTTAGCAGATTGCAGTTACCAAAATGCAGGAATGCAATCAGAAACAGGTCTGTTAGAATCTTCACAGCATTCTTATGAGCAGAATATAAAAGCCAGAGAACAAAAATGCTTTAACAGTTAAAGAATATACCCAGAAGCACTGACAGAGCTGAATAAAGCACATTCTTGAACAGAGTAAGGCAGCTATTAACTTTCCAACTTAGAAAGCTGGAATTCTCCAAAGCAACTGCCAGATTCTTCCAAAGCACAGCATAACCAATAGTAAGGCAATTACTCAAGCAGTCAGAAACCACCCTAGAATTTTAACAGGAAAAGTGACATCCCTACTGATTCCTCCAAAATGCAGGACTTTTCTATGCCAGGAGCTTTTATTTAATGGGTCCCAAGTATAACCATTGCAAGCAGTCTGAAAGGAGACAATTAAGCCCTTTTTCCAATGCAGACCTCAAAGCTCCATTACAAGTACCCTACCTACTCATGTTCATGGACTAATTATTGATCTACCCCAAATTATGGGGCACCTTTTGCCAGATAACTCTTCAAGTTGTCTCAACATGGAGATATCCCTGTCTGAACCTTGAAAGAAATCTAAAAAGAGCACAACAACAACAAAAAAAATTAGAAGAAATTTTCTTCTGTAAGGGATGTTCTGCACTGGAGTGTGTGTGCAAGTGCTGATGTATTTATGGGCTCTAACAGCCCCTTCACAGGAGCTTGTGACAGTCTGGAACAAGGGACAGCTAAAAAACAACTCCTGAAGCAAAATCCAGGCTACCCTCTCTAATGAGTCAGCCTGGAAACTCTTTCACATGGTCAAGTTGCATCAGTGTTTTAACACAGTTCTCCCAGTCACCCTTCTCATGAGTTGACAGGGCATTACTGGTACACTAAACCTGTGAATCAACTCACCTCCTGTACAGCACAGAAGTACTTGGGGAGAAGCTATCTGCATATCATTCTAACTCAAAGAATCTGCACCTGTGCCTGGAGACAGTGCCCAAAACTTGTGTCCACAAGTGAGCAGTGTTTCTTGTGCTGCTGGACAGCCTAGGTATATTTTAACAGAAGGGCATAAGTCTGGAGATACCATCACCATGCCATAAATAGCCAACAAAAAACCCCAAACAGATAACAAATCCTGCTCAAAACACAGTCAAAAGGCCCAACAAACCCAGCTGCACAGAAAACTCCAAAAAGCTAATACTGGAAGGCAAATAAAAATTGTTATAAAACCCTTAGTCACTTCTCTGCATGCTGACCTATTCACCTCTTGCTTTTATGATCCATGTTTGACTCCTGCGGTAAGAGCGTCCTGCCCATCCCAGCACTCCTTCCTGTTTACAGCCTTCCAGAGCTCCCAGGTGAGCTCACACCTTCCAAGCACTCACACCAGGAACTGCAACCACACCATCTGCAGCACTTCCTCGAGATAAACAGCAAATGCCTTCAAACACAGAACAACCCTTGGAAGAGAACTTAAATCTCCCAGCTAGCTCTCACCTCAAACTCAATAGCAAAATTTCATCCTGGCTGGAGTATTCATTTTCAAAGCTGCTCACACTTAAATCTCAAGTAAGTGATTTCCTTCAAACACATGAAATAATCTCTGATTGCTCTGTTGCTAGACTTCTTACCACTGGAAGCAAACTATTTCTGGCCCCATGTCAGCCAGGTGTGGTATCAGGCAGGAGCACAACTGAACACTGAGAAATAGCCAACATTTAGGAACAATTGCAGGGACTCCTCACACAGCTCTTAAGACAGCCTTGCACATGACCTTGATCAAAGAAAAAGATGTGTCCTTGTACTGAACTGTGCTTTTCTTCTAATGATCAGCAAGGACTGACAGCTGGATTAAGGAGGTCAAAAGAAAAACTGACTGATTTGCTATTTTTCATTTTTAAAGAACATCAAGCCTAGTTTCAGGAGATAATTTCTATTTTCATTTCGTATACGCATGAATAAACTTATTTCATAAAGCAGGTGAACAAGATAAAAAAAATTGTAGTCTTAATTGTAAGTTTAAAGATGAAAGCTGATACCTACATGCATGTTCAAAGAAACTGTCACATTAGGAGTTTACATAATAAAGGTAATTGACAGATGACAGAGAAACACACTCATGAGCTTCCTTGCTTTGGAAAAATTTCTTTACACTCACTGCTCTTGGAGGTACTACAACCTACACATGCAGTTTTCATGAGCAACATGATCCTCTCCATTTAGGATGCTTCTGAGAGCTCCTAAAAGACATGGGTAATTTAATGCAGATGATGTGCTGAACAAGATTAACAGGAACATTACAGATCTAGAATGAGGTGTTTCATTTTGTTATGAGGTTTAAAGTTACAAATACACTTGGTAGTTTCTTGGCTTCCATAAATTTAATTTTAAAAACTACCAGCTTTCTTATTTATACTACTTAGTTTTGTGCCTAGTGTCTTCAAAATTATGTTAGAAGCTTCTACAAATTTTTAGGTCTTTATTTCTGTGTAAGAACATGGCATCCTTCATATCAAGAATTCAGAAGACACCTTAGAACACCTTCCATTGCAATCTATATGGTATATTGGAAAATTGTTCATTGCAGTAACTTCAGTAACTTGTGTCAAGCCAGCAGCCACTTCTTCTCAAAGGTTTCTCTGCTCTGTGCCACAGCAAATTTTGCAAGAAGGAAAGTTAGAGGGATGTTAAGAGAACCAAAGCTAGCATAAAGAAAACAAAACAAAGACTCATCTTGGCACTGCCAAGTCCTGCACATTTTTAAACATGTTTAACAGTCTTAAAGCTTCAGCTCCTGGAAACCTCAGAGATCTCAGTCCTGGTGAAATGACCAGGTAGCAGGTTTGCATACAAAGATAATATTTTATCCAGCACAAAATTGGAACAGGAGCAGTAATGCAGCACTGAAGAGCAGCAATACTAATTAAGTTCTGCAAGTGACAGAAAACTAAAAGAAGCTTTGCCAAAAATACATGGACACCACATCTCTAGAATAAAAATCAAAAAAAGCCCAGCAGAATACATTCTCATTACAGCAACTGTACTTAATTTTTAAAACAGCCTCACTCATTTCATGTATGCAAGTCCCAAGACAAGATAACTCAGTATTTTAAGCGGCACTGCTGTGGGAAGAACGAAAAATTTGGTTGCCTGAAAGGATCCAAGACCAGCTTTTTACTTATTAAAGTTAATTTGGGCATATTTACCCTGAGTTAGATTACCTTCAATCAAGTTACAGAAGTCACAATGGAAGTCAATGTATAGACATTCTATAGACATCAATCTCAACTGCAGGAGATGGGGACAAATTCTTTGCAATAAAGTGTTTGAAGTAGATTTCCTCTATTGTCTCAGCAGCTGCCTAAGAAGAAAGTTTCCTGATGTACCCAATGCTTGAACTGTAGGTTGAGAAATGCAGTACTTTATTATTTTCAATATTAGAGGAAACCCAGTTTGGATTCTCTCAAGACTCTGAAGTCATGCCCATTCTCAAATATTTTCAAATCTAAAGCTTTATTCAGCTTTGACAAGTGGCTTCAAATCTCACTGCTCCACTGGAGTTCCTCTTCCAGGCTTGGCTATCACTTATGGCCTAGGCTTATTCTCTCTAACACCTCCAAGTGCTATAGTCAAAAAATTAATTTCCACTTGGATTCTTACCTTTTCAGCTTTGGTTTTCACTCTATATCAAGTCTGCTAGAGACTTGAGCTTATTTCACAAGTTAAAATTCTACAGTCATTGTTTGCTGCTCTAAGAGTATCTTCTCTATTTTTGAAATACTAAAAAACATCAAAGTAACTGGCTAAAAGGAACTAGCATTTAAAATAGGAGTGGTCCCAAATAAAAGTTGTTTCTGCTTATTCCAAGGGAAACCACGTTTCATTTTTGAGCTGTCTGTAATTGTAAGGCAAACCACAGTACATGTAACCACCCATTCATATGGGTTGGATTTATCCATGCTGCTATAGGTCACACTGTGTGGAATATTAACCTGACTGGGTGGCTCCAGAGAGAAAAGTGAAGTTCATAACCCAAAGGCTCAGAAAGGTCCTACTTAATCATTACACATTCTTGAACCCAAGGGTGTCATCAGAGACCAGCCTCAATGTCCTGCCTCTCCCAAAACAAGCTACAGAAATACCACAATCTGAGCAAACGGCTAAGTGGAACCAAATAACAGCAACTCTTGAAGTAAGCATGTCTTATCTCTACCCCTGACAGCTGGTGGTTTTGTTTTTAATCATCCAAAGTTACACACATTTTCATTTTTTGCTGTAAGGTCCTTGATTTTCAAACAATTCTGTTCATCTTATAACCCAGAAATGTACTTCTGAAGCCTCTTTAGAGCATTCAAAGAACAAACCTTTCCATTGTACACAGGAAAAGGTTTCTATGAACTTTGTATTTGGCAGATGCTGTTGAGGCAGCATCTGGACTTGCCATTCCCAGTAATGTGTTTCCTCAATTATACCTGGTACAGAGAGAGCTCTGAAGATTGTTAGACACCAAGTTCAGGCTGACAAGCAGAATCTCTACCAACCTCATTTATGCAATTCCATTAGTAACAAAAATACAACGCTAAAAAATCTTAATTTCCTCCCTTTTGAACCCAAATAATTTATGAGCTTTTTTTTAGACTCATGCATTAATTAGTTTGAGGGTTAGGTTTGAGGGTTTGCTCTCAAAAACAAATAGAGCACACTATGCTGATTAACAAAAAAAAATTTCTGAGAGAAGAATTGTGTTAACACAATTATGTTTCACTGGTTATATGTAAATGGGTTAAGAAACCAGAAGATACAAAAGAAATGTGTGCCTTTTCAGAAATGTTACTTCCCAAATGCAAATGTAAGATAATTTGCCCAATTCATATTATCCTCTTTATACAAATGTAAATTTCATTTTGTCTCAACCATTCAAGGGTAACTTTTAGACAAGAAAAACTAGGCCTCAAAGTTCTATAAGTAGAATAGTAAAACCAACACTGCTTACATTGCAACTACAGCAAATTAATGACTGCCAAAGCAGCCATGTAAAACATATATTTTATGTTTCTGTGGATATAGTGTCTTCCAAGTGAACCATAAGCTTTTCACTGCTGAAAATTTTGAATAGGTCAGCTTCTAAAACATCCTAATACTAAATACATTGTAACTGAGTAATCCTAGATATGCTTTTAGACATCTATAAAGGCAATGATGTGTTCTAGAACAAAATCCTAATCTGGGGGAAAAAAATATTAGCAGACAGAAGTGAATAATGACAGCACAAAGCCAAATAATAATTCTTTGGGGGTTTTACATTAGTTTAAGGTAATGTTACCATACTTAAAAACTAATCAGGATATCTTTAAGCTAGTGACCATCTTCCTGACTCTCCATAGTTGTGATCAATGGGTTACAAAACAGGGTGGGGGGAGGAAATAACAAAACCAGACAGCGGTAGGAAGGCACAAGCACAAACTGTTTTCTGATTTTCCCCTTTGAGCACTGGAAGTTCCAACAGCTTTAACACAAAAAAAAGTACAGCATTATGTCAGGCTTCTCATATCAGGAAGAATTCTGCTTGGGAAATCCTTGCACTTAAAGCCAGGTTGCAGGCTTTTGAAATAAACTGCACCTAGTTTTCAACATCAAACACAAGTTCCAACTGTCTTTGGGATGCATGAGTAATGTTCCAAAGATGATAAACACAGGGCAAACATTCTTCTCGTTAAACCCACCTCCATGTTGATGCTTGCAGACTGCTAGGAAACAAGAGAAATAGAAGTAACGCCCTATTATTTTGTCAGTGATAAACTGAGCAGCAAAGCAACAGAGATGGCTGACAAGAAGCTCAGTGCAGAGATAGCCTCTGTGGGATGTTTTATTTCCCTCATATAAAAACCATCTTGTCAGATTGGTTGTTCTGTGCCACCGAGGCCAGTCATGTTTGAAGTCATAGTGGTCAGCAAAAAACTTGCAATCAGTTTTCCTGCCTAGACCCTACACACTTCATCTCATTTGTCCTGGAGTAAACTGTTATCATCTAGTCTGGCAGGTCCTGCCAACAGAGGGATTGTACTGTTGGCAGATGTAATATTTTCTTCTGTATAAACCTAGTACTTCTACAGGTTTCAAAATTTTGGAACTTCAAAAGCAGAATAAAAAGGACCTAAAAAAAGCTCAGAGAAAGCTCCATTGCACACGGAACATTGGAACAGAGGACTTTGCCAGACATGTTTTTACACACATTTTGAAGATGATTTCTATCAAATATTAAAATTATTGAGCCAAATCAACTTTTTTTAAATCAGAATTTGGCTCAGCCTTACCCAAGCATATGGGGAGCTGCCTCTATGTCCAAACCCAGGAAAGACAAGACATTCTGTCCAGGCTGCAGAAGTGCTCAATGGCCTACAACGTGCTGGCTCAAAGCAGACGGTTTGCGGAACACTGCAAGAGTTGAGGTTGTTTGTTTTCATTAGAAACATCCTTTTGTGCCAGATCATGCAGTTCTTGGTATTTCTTTATCTACAAGGCAGAGGACACACATGTGGGGCTCAGCACATTTTGTAACACAGTACATGCCAAGACCATGAAGTAAGAATGTCAGACTCCACGGGACACCTCTAGACGTGCTCCGTCTGTTTTGGGGAAGCTTCAGTCCAGCTGCCTGCCACAGGCACACTGAGCCTGCTCTGCACTCCCACCATCCTGTAAACATGGCAGAGGAAAGAGCAGCTAGGCTGCAGAGCAAATGTTGATTTAAGGCAAGGTGTGCCAGACAAGCAGTAGGGACACTTCTTTCTTACCAGTTGTCAGAGACAGAAATTTTGCATTGTACTAACTCAAGAGGTGTTCAAAGTCATATACAAGCAAGCAGAAACTTATCATTGTATATATTAGGATTACCTCACTGAGAAGCTGAACTATTGGAGAGAAGAGTTCTGATGATTTCACTGCTTAATTATTTAAATGATTTTAAACTTTCACACAGCCAGGACAATACACTTAATCCCTAGACTTACATATGCTTACAGATTTCAACCCATGAAACTGAAAACCCTTCAAAAAATCTGACACCTTGTTTGATTAGAACAGCTGCACTGCTATTACTGGAACTAGATTCACAGGAAGAAAGAATAAGCAGCAATGTGAAAGCAAAGAATGCAGTTTCAGAGCATGCTTTAACCATACCCTGAAGTCTAAAATAATGCTGGTTTTGTCCTGCAACCTTTCATTCTCAACACAGCATTTACCTAGCAACTACACAACAGCAGCGTGAGCTGGTGCAGTTCATTGCAACTAACAAAAGATTAACTTCTATCAACACTAATTTTCATTCTAGTTGACAAAACACAGCGGTCACAGAGTTTGGATCATGTGGAAAGAGAATGAGGAGAGGATGAAGGACAGGATAGCCCCTCCCAGCAACAGGGCAGTGGGGTCTATTTAGCATGAAATGCCAAGGATAACTGATACACAGTCACTGATTCATTCCAGTTCTGTGATGAGACAGACACTGCAGCACATCTCACTCACGCTAGGACAGCAACTCCTTTTTCCCCACAGGTGCAGCAGCAATTTATAGGCCTTTAAACTGAAGAAAACTGTCAGAAATTCAGCATCCAACATCCTTCACACTTCAGCTGCAACCACTGTGAGAAAAGGCTACAGTCACAGAACCTCTCCCACAAATGGCCCTTCTGCCTTGAAGTTCAGACTATTGAGCTATAGCTACTCCTTTTACACACATGGAGTTATTGTCATCTGATTCCATCCCATGAGCTGGGATCACTTCAAGATGTGTGACAGCATGTTAATTAGCACACAAGAGAGTAAATATTATTGCAGTTTATGCTTTTAATTAAAAAAAAAGGTATTCCAAGAACAAGACACAATCTAGGTTTACAGCCAAAGCACACACAGTTACATAAAACATGATCTACATGCTAAGCCAGGTACTAGACAACAATTCAATCAACACAGAAGCTATGGCTTCAGCCATCCCTTCTCAGATATACAGAAATTCTAGGGGCTGCTGGACATCTGGAAATGTCAAACAACAAGAGAAGCAATAAAAGTAGAGTAAGATAATGCCTTGGAAACTACCATTAAAGAAACAGCTCCAATCTGTAAAGCAGCAAAAGCTGAAAGAGACCAATACTACTGCGTAGCTTCAGGACACCTCCTGTGTCCCCCAGACAGTCTTTGTCCAGCTTAAAGCATTTAGTTATAATCTAATATCAGATTCAAGGAATATTTGCAAGGCTCTAAACTTGGGGTGGGGAAGACAGATATTACAAATACAAGCAAACAGAAAGCTAACTACTAGCACCCAAGACAAATCCATCCTTCTGTGGAACACTGCAACTTTTCCTTCCAACACTGATGGATGCTGACCTACTTAACTGGAAACAAACCATGCACTTAAACATGAAGGGAGAGCGTGCTGCAAAGCAACACAGATGGGGGAACTTTCATTTTTAAGTGAGGAGGGAAAAAAGTTAACAGATTACAGCAGACAGTCTGCTTTAACAGATTGCAAGAACAAAATGGCCATCTACTTTGTATTTAGGATGCTTTCACATCTTTGCTTGGCACAAGAGGATGGTCTGATCTCATCCATACCAGGCTGTGACTGACAAGTATTCAGTGTGTTTACTATTAAATACTGTCTCAGCAACTGATGTGTACACAGTCACTCAGACCTTACAAATAAGAACAACGAGCAATCCAAGTGGATGCAAAGTCAGGCACAAGCTCTTTTTGAAGTCAACAAGATAGGTAGTCACAAATTAAAAAAATTACTTTCACCATCAAAAACTGAGAACAAGATGTGCCACTCTGACATGTTTTCTGAGCCTCTGAATAATTTGTCTTATTGTTGGTTTCGTTATGTGAAAAAATAGGAAAAATCCTGCAGCAAACATTGCAAAAATTGTTGCAACAGCCAGTGTGTTTTAGAAATAATGAGCTATACTTACTACAACAGCACCCAACTGACACAGAATTTGAAAATGGAAAGATATTTTAATTGTGCACTTCAAGTCTTCTGCTTCTTGACATAAAGATATGCAATTAGTACAAGGTATTTCACAAGTTTAAATACTTCAGAATAATAGCATTGATAGAGCAAAGGGAAAAGATTTCATTAAAACAAAGTTCTGCTGAAGATTATTACGTGGAACAGTGAATTTGAACCACTCCCTGTTTCCTCCTGTGCATGACTCCTCAAGACAATTCACATGCAATTAAGAATTCAAATTCCCTACTAGCTCCATTCCCTAGTTCCTTAAAGCATTCACCAAAGTATTTTAGTGGAGTTAATGAATTCCAAATTGCAAAGTCTCAAACTGAATCAGAAGGCAGTTTGCTTGGGACACACATGTCAGGACAAGTCCACCACGTCAGAAGTCAGCAGAGGGCACTGCGACTCACCTACAAATTAATATTTTGCTGCTCTTTTGGCCCTGAAACATAGGAGGTCAGTCAGGAGTGGAGAACTCTGCCACAGACAGACAAACTGCTGCTCCTTTCCATCACCAGTCAAGATGACAGGCTGCTATGGACTTGTGCACCAGGAAGTCACCACACCAGAATCCAAATGCTACATAAGAAAGAGCCTCAGGTCTTCCCAGCTACATAGTATTTAAAAATCTGTTTCTTCTGGTTTCTAAGGGAAAGATAGGACACACCTTCCAAACTCCAAACACACAATTCAGAGACTCAAAGTCACTGAAATAGGTACATCTGGGAAGAGACCAGAGGAAAACGGATCAAAA
This sequence comes from Camarhynchus parvulus, assembly GCF_901933205.1. NCBI lineage: Eukaryota > Metazoa > Chordata > Aves > Passeriformes > Thraupidae > Camarhynchus > Camarhynchus parvulus. The sequence goes on from NC_044576.1 coordinate 5,650,608, forward strand.
AAGGAAGATAACAGACACTGAGAAAACAGGACAAGAAGAACATTCTCAAGACTATTGAAATTGATGACCACTCATGTCAACCACATCTACTTCTGTGCTAGTTCTCACCTTCTGTTTCCACAAGAATTTTGCTTTATTAGCAAAGTTAAACAATAATCTCAAAGCTGTCCAAGTTCTCATTGAACATTTTCACCTTCCTGAGAAATTGAACACTGGCAAACTATTTAAATCCCACATCTAGGAAACAAGGACACAAGAAAGTGGAAAGGATTTATAAATAATATTTAGGACTCCCTTTTTAGCAAAAATAATTAGGGCACACCGATGAGTGACCAATGGCAACAAGGAAACCAAACTCCACAAAACTGCACAGTACATTATCCTTTACTGCCTTTTGCAATAAATCTGTGGAGAACAGTAGCTGTTCTCTTCATTCCCTGTGCTATAGGGTTAGGCTCATAGAGGACATTAACTTATGCAAATACAACCCTTAGGAATTCAGGGGGAAAAACCCAACCAACTACAGAAGAATCTGGTCATCAGAAATGAAGGTACTCAGCATTGCTGCCATCTCCCTTGAAACCAACACAGTCTAAGTAGTTAAAATAAGAATTCTCTGGTTGGTGCTCTTATGTAACAAAGTAGAAACAGGTTGAGCAGCTCCATCTGATGTACAGAAAGCTAGAGTATGCCTCTTGCCTATAGCACCGTGTAAAGCCTATGGGAAGACCACACTGACAAAGTGCACCACCAGCAATTCCTCCCACAGACTCTCCTCCAAACCTCTGTCGTCCTTTGCCAATTCTGGAACGTGATGTTCTACTTTGCAAGTTGCAATTATGTGACAAGTCTCAGGGACGGCAGGAAGAGGGAGAAGGACTGCTACTTATCTAGGTGGTTGGACTGCAGTAGGAAAATATACGTGGCAGTATGAGAAAGTATGAGAAAACTTGCTAAAGTTTTCAGATGAAATTACACCAGACAGCTTAAGGGGGATATCTGTCACCAACGAAGCAGGACAATCCTATTATGCCCTGCTGTGGGTCACACACTCCTGCTACAGACTTTATGCTAATTCGGATGTTTGTTGGACTGCTTTGTGAGCAGATTCACTTCATTTGCCTGGCAAAAACTCACACACAGCAAATCTCAGCTCAAACCATCCAATAAGCACTGGGAACCTCAAAGTCACTATCCTTGCCATCCAGCAAGGAGCATGAGGAAGATTCTGCTACCCAAATATTACTCAACCTTTATGAGGGACTTTATGACATTCAAATGAACACAATAACTCATCAGTTTCAGGAATGAACAGTACAACGTCTATGAAAAAAATCAGAGGTGTCACTGCAGTTTACTCTTTCTCAAACATAACTTACACAACAGGTAACATGAAGCTTCTCGCCCTAAGAAAGTTTGCCTCTTGGCTTTCAAAAACTCGAGTTTATGAGTGCAGTACACGACAACACTGCCAATTTGCCAATCTATCTCTTCAGCTGATAAGCTACACTCAGCACAGACCGCCATCTCACACTCGCAAGTATCCTTCTAGTCCTCTCAACTCTGCTAGAAGTTAAAAAGGAAAAGTTACGAGATTTTATAGGTTACTTTGGATCAATTTACAAGCAACGGCTGCAATTTGTGCGTGACAGGCACAAGCAGGGGGTGTTGGCTGGCTCCGCAGCCCCGGGAAACGTGCACTAAGAGCAGGAGACCCACATTATGGGTAACCACAACCCCGGTGCGGGTCCTGTGGGAGTTTCTGGGAGCACAAGGACTCTGAGGGACACGGACCCCCAAGGGGAGCGGGGAGCGCAGAGCACCCGCCTCAGGAGGCTGGGGAAAGGAGAAAAGGGACGCAGCTCCCCGCCCGCCGCTCATCGGGACCATCCCCGCCACGGGAAAATAAGCCTCCTCCCGCCGCCCCAGTCCGGCACTCACACGACCGCTCGGGAGATCATCCAGGACACCATCGCGGCGGCGGCAGCAACGCGTCCCCTCAGCCGGCCGGGCCGCAATGGCCGCAGCCCTGCCGCGCCCCGCCCGCCCCATTGGCTCGGGGCTGCGCGCCTGCGCCCTGCGGCCGCGCGGGCGGGGCGGGAGCGGAGCGGGGCCCGAGGGAGAACTCGGCGCGGCGTGAGGGGATCGGGGCCGGCGGCTGGGGAACGTGTGTGTCTGCTCCTGCCTCTTCATCCAGGACCTGTCTGAGCAGCCATCCTAGACCCCCACACGGATACAGCCTTTGCAAAGCACCTGGAAGACAGAGGAACAGATAGAAGTCATTAAGATTGCAGTAAGGCACTTTCTCCTCGCCGCCCCTATTTGACACACAGTGACCAACTCTAGCAATAAGAGGGGTGGGATGCTCCCCCCGTGCCTTGGTCTTTGCCCGTGTGCTCGCAATGCTGTAGGATGTTTGGTAAGCCAGAACATCCGTGTGGTTTATTGAAGTCACCTCAGGCTGGCCTGCTGCCCCGGAGCGTGCCGAGCCGCTCGTGTGCTGGAGGGGTGGGTAAGGCTGCTGTGTCCCCCGGGGACAGCGGTGGAGCCCTGCCGTGAGCACAGTGCGGGGCCAGCCCGCTCCTGGGCTCCTGCACCCCCCTGGAGCACTGGGAGAAGGTGCCTCTCCTCTATGCTCACTGACAGAACCAAAGAGTGTTTAAGGTCACCTCCTTAGGTGCGCCACACAGACTGCTACATGCAGTTGATCCAAAACTGCACATAACCGGGAAGATACACGTGGAAGGATTAGTGCTTGTCTGCCTTGTTACTTTGTTTCTTCCCTTAACCATCTTTTTTACCGGCTGCTGCCCAACACCTGACAGCAAGCAAGATGATCCACGGTGTAACCCAGTCCAGGTACTCTTGCCAAAGTCATGGTCTGGCAGGCTGGGACATGCAGGAGAAGCTGATTGCTTCCTGATACCTTAGTTAATTCATCTCTGCATATTAGTTTTACACTTCCTGCAGAACTGTCTGCACACATAAAAGAACAATATTTTCCTGAAACTGACTGCTTTATCTTTTCTCAGAAGACCAGGTTGTATGAAGTACTGCCTGAGCCACCGCTGAAAACATTCCATTTTACTCTTGTGATTTCAAGAAGTGTAACAGAGCAATATCCAAAGTGATAGATGTCGATGCTACTGAACATGCCACTCAGAGCTAAGGTAGGGAAAGAGCAGATTACAGTTTCAGCACCATTCCTGTTGCCTCTCACAGTAAATGACATGCCAAAGTCAGCGTCACAATCTCTAGAAGAAATTAATACTTTAACATATCTTTAAATGCAGATAATACAGTGCCCTGCCTTTCTGCCATACAGAAAGAAGAGCTTAATCTGCGTAACCTACTGTCTTATTCAGATGAGAGGTGCCAGGTAAATGCAGGATGGTTTCTGTTCCACCAGAATTCCTCACCTCCTCCCACTACTAAAACCCAGCCACTGGCATCTCCACTCCCTTCAAACACACCACACACAGCCAAAAGGAGGGAAAGAAAGAGGGAAAATAAACAATTGTGGAACATTTCAACAGTGTTTGAAAACTGTTGTTATAGTTGTACACTGTGAAATTTGAAGCCTGAAATGAGAAAGCAGACAACGTAGAAGGAAATTATTTTTAACCATGTAAAAATTCTTGCAAACAATGATACTGCCCATCTTGGGTGTCTCCTCACACTGACTTTTGTAGGGGGTTACTGATGCAGGAAGAGGTAGAGAGGAATTTGTTTGTGAACAATTTAAAGTACACCACTCATCAATCTTATTTTTGAAACAGGCCTAACCTGAAAACATTCTTCCTTTCATTCAATGAAAGGAGAAATCCGAACCACTGCTTCTGTGCTCTTTGAATAACAAACCTCTCCAGTGGTAGACTGGGCAGAGGAAATTCACACAGCAGAGCATTTGTAATATAAATTACCTGGCAGAGATTACATTTTAGGCTCCAGTTCTGTAAACTCCTGCTGCCTGCCTGACGCTCCACTGAAGTTTGTAGCATTCCAGTCCATTTAGAGCAAACTGAAAGATGAGAGCCCTAGTTCACAGCATGTGAAATTAAGTATACAATACATTTCTTTACTGCAAGCAATTATGTTTGGTACTAGCTCAGAGAACCATTCCAGGAAAAGACTTACACTCTTTTTTTACTGTCTCAGATTGTATATACAATAATTCTGTAGCTGCATAATTTATTTTATATGGAATATGTTTATACAAAATAAAAAGTGGTTTTCCTCTAAGAGACATTTATTTCTCTTGTGTTTGTTACCATGGTGATACTGTCTGTGTTGGAAAGCTAAATTTACATTTAAAGAGACATTTTTTAAAAGGGTAAAGGCAGATGGCTCCTAAGAGTAATTTATCTTGCTCAGAAGATTACGATTTATTTCACAGAATGTTTTGAGACTTAATTCAGTGCACAAGCTGGGTGGTGGTTGCTGAGCCCTCAGCAGACAGGCACAGGGATGCCCCATGAACTTCCCTGTATTCCAGCTCACACATAATGCTAATCCATGCTCCTGCATGGCAGAAACACAGGGAGCAGCACAGCAATTAAATCCATGCCATGCACTTAGTCAAACCTGGTGTGTCTTACTCATACGTCTGTCTATTTCTGTCTAAGGAGGAGACTTACATGTATCTCATTATGGGATATTTTTAACACCCCTTCCAAAAGCCACTTAATATAGTTAAAAGTTGCTTTAAATCATTTTAACAGTGGTTGGAAAATTGTTTGTAAAGGCCACCTAACTTCTTTGATATAATACAATGTATGTATACAAACATCAACATGGAGCTTTCACCTCTTTTACAGGTAAACAAACATTTCAATTACATTGCAGCTGTGCAATCAGTGAATGAGCAACCTTTAGGAAGACACAAGCTAGTCTGTGACAGAGGGATTCAGTTCCCTGCAGTACAAGGATATCTATGTTGTCTCCCCAAAGACAACACCACTTGCATCACATAGGTTAAAAATACACATAGGTTGATCACAGGGATGGGTTTTTCATAGCTTCACTGTTTTATATTCATCTATCCTAGATGAGCCTCAAATCTAGAATATTTTGAAAAAAATAGAGATTTCTTTCAGTCCTGATCATACCACATATGTTTGTAATTTTGGGACCAGAACACAGATTATGCCAGTTTATCTGTTAAAACAGCAATAGAGAATGGGTGAGAATTACTATTTCTTACAACACTCTAATGATGTTATTACCCTGATTATTAATTAATATGGCTGAAATGTACAGTTTATGCTACCTTCAAGTATTTAACTCTTCATCTACCTTTCCTATGCATGAAGCAGCAGCAAAGGTAAGCTCTGATCTCTAGATAAAAAGCCCTTCTGCCCTAATGGGCTTTAATTTGAAAGTGAATGTTGGGCAATGCTATGGATGTTTTAGGAAATCAAAGCAGCTGGAGCTTTTGCTCGGAATTCTGGACGTGCCACTTCTTGCTCACACCTATTTCAGCCTACCAGCACAGCATCTTGCTGAGGAACATGGCAGAGCCAGTTGCTGTCTAATAGTGGTGTCTTAAGTTTTTTTATTCCAGCACACAGACAGAATGCTAACAGGCCATAAGTTTATTTCTTTCAGGAATGTTTGTGTGAAATTTATTAACATTCCAAATTAGGAATGTAAAGCACCCAACTTAATGAAAAAGCAAAGTTTCAAATGGATGTTTCTACCTTTTTTTTTTTATTTGGTTTAACCACTATTGTTCTCAGTTCTATTACAGTCTAACATTCCTTTTAAAGCTCTTGCTTCAATATTAATAAGTAGAAACCTTAGGTTTTGAATAATTTCTTTCCCTCATGTTTACAGATATACAAGTGCAAAACCTGAAAACACACAAACTGCAACATGTTATAAAATTCGTGGTTTAAGGCATTTCTTGATGGCAGTTTCCTGACTTTCAGGGGCCTGACAATTACAGTTAGTACTGAATTTTACGCAAAATAGAATTTGGAATTAAAAATGCATCTACCTAGAGTTGTAGGATGACTGCACTGTGTAGTAGAGGGGAATCCTTGCAAGCAGAGGAATTAGCAAATGCAGCAGGCCCAGAGACTTTTTTACAAGACTATGAAAGAATGATGTCTAGCACTGTTAATTCCGTGAGTTGTAGGTCAGGAAAAGCAGATAAGGCTGAGACAGAACTGAAAGCAACTCAGAACAGCCCTATCAATATAAAGCCAAAGCATTTTCATCACTCCAGCACTAGCCTGTTTTGACTGCAGCAGTCAACTCAGACAGAATCCAATTAATCTTATAAGCACAAATATTAAAAGGGCACTATACTTACTATTTTAAAGAAAACTTAGCATGCTGTGAAAAGGTTTATCATGCAACTGCTGATTGGTTTTATCAATTTTTAATGGGTTGCAATGGGTTAAGTGCCCCCAGTTCTTTCTTACCAGAAACATAAAAGCAAACCCATTAGGATTTTTTTTTCTGAAGGGAAATGTGATCTGAAGCGGAAGGGGAAAGTTCAGAACAGCTCCATCTGAGACTTTCTCCTGGCAGCAGTTGTACGTCCATCCTACCTTATTGCTTCCATTTGCAGTTGAAAGCATTTAAAATGTGGCCCCCACAAGGGCAAGCTGAGGCAACAGAGGAGCTTATTTCCAGCCCAGGAGGCTCTCACAAAGCCACTCTGTACCTGTCACTTCCCCGCTTCTGTGTTGATAAGCTATAGGCAGAAATGTCTGACGTACTGCATGTGGACCTTCAAACATTGCCCTGTAGGTAAGTGTAACCATACCAGTACATCTCACTAGGGCAGTCCAGTGGAGAGGTCTGTATAGTTATTTCTCCCATGTTCCCATTGTGTGGGGGAGTGACATTAAAGCTGTTAACTTGTTCAAAAGCTGCACCTGAACATTTCAGTAAATATACACCTCCCTCATGAGAGCAGACCCATTTGAAATGGTGAGCTACACATAATCTGGCATCTGACGAGCCACTCTTTGGGATTTGAAATCTGTATACAGAGACAGACACCAAAGCCATATTATTCCTTCCTGTCTGGGCAGTATCATCTCAGCTATATTCCATCACTACTTGTGATGCATCACATTTAATAATTATAGCAATCTGTTGGAGATTGTTTCTAAATACACCTTCTGCTTTTGATGTTTCTGACCCCTGTGGAAAGCTTATGTTATTTTATAGTCTGCTGACTAAGCTCATGTGCACACCAGCTGCATTTTATCAGGGAACAATGATTGCCTTTTGAACCGACTGATGGATTTTACCTAAAACGAAGAGGAGCTATACCTTCTTTGGCAACACTTGGAATGGTGTTCAGCACAATCTCTATTTGCACAATGTCATAGTCTCCAGCTAAACAGTGCTTGTTCAACATTTCCACCAGCCCAAAAGAGGTGGAAAAAACATATATTAGAAACAGAAAGGACCCCAAGTTTTTCTGCTGCATAAGAAAACAAGGATCACCCCGTCATTTGGAAAGATGTCTTGTCCTACCTGTTCCTAAATCCTTTCAACAGCATTTACACACCTTTTCTTAACTATGCTTACTAGTCCTTCATTATCCTGCTGGGAAGCTTTTCCTTGTATCAAAGTTAAGCTGAGTCACGGAGTATTCAGCAGTTTTTATCCTGCCTCTCCCAAGTATGGAAGGAAAAGTGTTAATTTCCTTTGCAGCAACTTCAAAAACTAAACCAAATACTTATGTATCAAATCTTCCTTGGAATAAAGAATTCCTTATGGGATATTTTCTCATCCTTTTGATTCCTTTTCTCACCCAACTTTCTTGAAATGCAGAGCCCAAACCCATACACAGTTTCAGAGGAGAATAATCAGCACCAAGAGCTGAAGGACTACCTCGTACATTATCCAGCAACTCGAAAGGCTGCCAGCAAAGGACACCAGGCTATCAGGTTTCCCTTTTCTTCTTTCCCACACTCTCAGGGCAGCACAGCATGATTAGCTGGGACAGATACTCAGGGGAAACTCTGCTGTGAGGCAGGATGGCAACGGTCATGTGCAGCCCCAAGTTAGCCTTTAGCCAGCTGACCCCACTCTGCTTTGCTTTCTCATTCAAAGACAGGTCTGCTCAAAACTGCTGACCAACAAATGCATTTAAGGAAGCTGTTTTATTAAACAATATCCTGATTTGTTTTTCCCTTGGAGCTATGCTTTCTGTCTTCTCATTACTTGGGTTCCTTTTCCCCCCCAAGAAGTGTTATCACTCTGCATTCTCCCCTGAACTGGGGAAAAGGTCTCTCTAGACTTTAAGACTGGAAGGGAATATCAAATCATTTCATCCAACTTAAACCCAAGACACAGAATCATTAATTCATGTGTTGTGTCAGATAACCTTTGTTTCCTAGAAGCGGTGCTGCCAACAAAGGCTATTGATTTGAAGGCATCAGAACATTGATTTTTTTTTTAATTTTCACCAGTCTTTTTTTCCCTCTTGAAAACTAGGCCCATGCTTTTAAATTTTGAATTTGCCTTTAGTTTCCAGTTTAGGTTCCTGCTATGCTTTAAGCGATTGATTAGAGATGTCTTTCTCACTCATTATGCCTCCACAAGGATTAATGCATGCATAAGGCACATATCAGTCTCTTGATCAATTAAACTGCAAGTTTCTTTGAATGTTTTTTGGTTGTTTTTCTTTAGTCCCTAAATGCTTTATGGTAGATTTCTAGCTCTAACCCCAAATTTGTCCAGCATTTTCCTATGCTGAACTCTGTAACCACATTTCTGTTAACTCTACGAACTTTCTGTTTGAGTGGCATAAGATAATAAATCTGCCACCCTCTTTTGTTCTCATTAACAGAGAAAACAATGTTCTTGGGTGCTCTTTTTCAGTTGTTTGTCCTCTGATCCAGGCACCTGCCTTGCATGCTGCTTTTCAAACTCCTGGCTACCAGTCTGAATGTTTTGTTGTCTGTTCTTGGAGGCCTCACCTAACACAGGAAAAATTACTTTCCTTTCAGAGCCCAGGTTAATAAACATTTGCACTAAGATGCTGTTCTCCCTTACTGGAAGTTAAGTGAGTTAGCACAAGACTTCCCAAGATTCTTCAAAGAAAGGGGATGGACCCCAAAGGCATGGCTGGATAGGAGCACCCAGGTCTCCTCACTCCTGCAAGCACAAGGATGACTCCTGCTGTGCCACCTGACTGCCCTCCCTTCCTTCCCACCTCTGAAAAAGCCTCCCAGGCATGTCCTGAGGTGCAAAATCAAAGCACATTTCTGTAATATATATATCACAATCATACAAGAGTGTGCAGTAGATCAACAGCAAAACAGGATCAACAGCCCTTATACAGTCTCTAACTTGCAATTTGCAAAGCTTCTAGAGGCATCATTCATTTCCACCCTGCAAAAACAAATACTTGCTTCTTGCTATGCAGAGTGACTCAAGTCAGCACTGAAGAAAATAAAGATTACCTAGAAAAAAAGAAGTTGGCACTTCTGTTTGCTTTCTTGTTCAACATTGCCAAAGCCAGCAGATATACACAGCAAAATGTCTCTCTTAGTCCACAGGCTCCTACACAGAAACCATTTGTTTCTGCCTCAAAAGGATTTTTCCCATCTTCTGTGGCAAGGAAGTCACCCTTGAGTTTTCTCCTCTGTTATTTGAGTAGAACATTACCAGCCAACAGAAAACATTCCCATGTAGTCTGGTATCCTTAGACTATGACTGCAAGCTGTTTAATACATTAGCAATAATTGTCAAAGGTTTGACGCCTCCCTGGGGAGCAGCAGGAGGTTTGCACATGGATTTTGTGCACTGCCAGATATCCCTATCAGTGTGTGTTACTACCCACTCAGAAGGCAGCCTGAAGAAGTGTCTCTCATACTCAAAACTCTGCCACCTTTGCATTCCAACTAGCCTTTTAGTTCTGAGCAAAGTTGACTCTGAGAAGAGGAGCACAGACAGTCTTTCAGCCTGTCTAGACAGTCTGGATGCTGAATGTTTAATAGCCTGGTATAGCATAGTTGGACTAGAGCAGTAGAAAGTGATGAAGGCAGGAAAAACAATAGGCAGAACTTCTGGTTTAACAGGCATAAATGCACTGTGTCTGCAGCTGCTCTGAGCCGGTAGCCTGCAGGAGGCTAGGAAAAAAATCATCCTCTTTATGTCAAACACACTCTGTCTAGACAAACCAGAGCTTCACCTTTTTTGCATAGCCTCTGTCTCCCAGAATTGGCTAGAAATAACTGTTAGACATCAAAATCTACACAAAAGGCACTCTCCAGCAAGACAAAAATGAGAATCAGTAGCTGGTTTGTTTGGGCTTCCTTTCACACAATATTAATGTACAGACACAGTTCTTCCACATACTCTTTTGTCATCCTCTCTCATTTTGGAAAAGAATCCATCAAGATACATGAAACCTAAATAAAAAAAACCCTGACAAAACTAAAGTGCAACCTAAAATTCAGGACCTTCAGCAGCTGATCTCTGGAGTACTTAGGACCATGAATTACACAAATGATGGATGCTCCTCAATTAAATGAGCACCAATCGTGGATAGCTGAATTAAAAATAAAGTCACCTTTTATGGTTTTGGATGGCTTTAATGTTTATGGTTGACCCACTGGGTTCATCAGCATAAAACAAGTACTCAAGTTTAACCATCCTTAGTATGGAACAAGTCTTGTAGCTTATGCAAATGCTGGAAGGAAGACATGAATACCTTTCCTCACTTTATTTCCCTGCAGGTGAGCTGCATCACAACTGTGAGTGCCACTAAATCTCTCTTGTATCAATTAGTTCAGTCATCAATTGGTTCAGCAGTTATCAAACAAGGGTGCTTTCAGACCCTTTTTTTGTCTCAAGAAAGTTAACTTAAGCAATATGAAACACAAGTGTTAAATTGCTAGGTTGTAAGTTAGAGGGCTCAAAGTAGTTTATGATGTAAGAAAATTGGAGTCAACACAAGGCTCTGAGGTGGTACTTATTGCAACCATTTCCTTGAACTTCCATTTCATCTTTCCATTGACATTCATTGCAAACAAGAAAGACAGTGGATTTGCATTACATTTGGGCATATGAGAGTCACAAATTACAGATTTAAGAAGAGTCATTTAAGGCCTCCTCCTGGAAAGGGAACATCTCTCCCCAGCCCAGCCATGCAGGCTGGCTCATCACCTGCCTTGGACCTTGACCTTTCTGAATCATGTCAATGCTGTGTGCAGTCAAGTCTGCTTCAGGTAAATAACCACTGGGATTACAGAGCCATCAGCCATGGCTTGCTGGCCTTTTCTGAAGCCCATGTTGATGCAGTGCTTTTAAACACAGGCCAGACCATGCTGGGGAATATTCTGCATAATACATTCTCATGATTACAATTGCAACTTGATGTTTTGTAATTTGGGGTCATCTTTTTAAGATATGGTCAAATAATGAATATTCACAGGTAGCTACTGCTGCAACTTAGCAATACCAAAGCAAAGTTCTGGGAACATCATTTTGATCAAAAGTGAAAAGATGAAAGGGAGGAGGGATATAGAGCACCAAGAGAAGATATAGCTTCAGTTACTTTAATTTCACCTTTAATTTAATTTAAGTTACTTTAATTTTGCCTCACTTAAGTTACTTCTAATATTTAAGATAAAAAGTATTTTGGTTTCATATTCTGAAAGTAGAATCAGTATCTAAATGCAGAAAGGGTGGCACAGTACTCCTGCTGGGACCCAGTAGGTTCTTGGTTTAGGACTCAACAGCAAGAGCAAGCCCATCTTCAGACCACTCACTGAAAGGAAGCAGCTCTTCTGCAGATCTGTACAGTGTGTTCATAGTGCATGGAAACACCTGCACATACCTTACTAAAATTTCTTCAGCAGGTCTTGTGTTATGAGCATTTTTTAATATTAAAAATCTGCACATGCTAAAGTAGATTGATCCCTTGGATTCTTGCATATCATCCTACAAAATAGTATGGAACAGGACCAGATAAGCTCCTGTATAGATAAAAATTCAAAAATACTAATTTCTCTGAATAGAAGTTCCAGGTTCGAAAGTCATGTGCAACAGGAAAACAATGATACAAAATGTGATTGAGCATCAGTTACCCTGGGAAAAACAGCAATGCAGATACCTGCAACTACTGAGGACTAAGAACATCTTTCTCCACTAATGCTTTCCAAAACTGTTTTTCCCAATTCAGTCATGTTTACTGTCAGTGGTGCTTCAGCTACAGAGTACATGCTTTTCTAAGTTTTACCTGCAATTGGGACTTACCTCAGTGAGAAAAAAGTCTCCCTTGTTTGTACACTAGAGTAGCTGGTGCTTGCATTCAGAGTTTATTTACTGAAGACAGACGTTTTCTGTTGGCTGAACTTCAGCCAACTGGGCAAGAAGAACCAATTTCTGCATCTGCCTTTTCCAGTAGGCACTACAGGAACAAAATCAAGGATACAAATTAGGAAGCAGGTCCCAGCACTTATGGGATGGGATTCTGTGGAAGGTAACTTAGGGAGAGGGAGGACAGAGAATTGGATTCCTTTTGTGCCTCAAAATCAATAACAAATGTACCATACAAATTTGGTGCTAATCAGAGTGGTATTTATATAAATAGCTGGAATTTATATAAAATAAATAGCTACCATTTATCCAAATGGCTGCTGAAATCTTTTTCGAAGACAAAACAGAGGAGACACCTTTTCACAGTGGTGCCCAGGGAAAGGGCAAGAGGCAATGAGCACAGGCTGAAATACAGGAAATTCCATTTGAACTTAAGAAAATACTTTTTCCACTATGATAGATTACACAGAGAGACACAAGTCTCCAGCCTTGAAGAAATATTTAAAGCTTGGCCGGACGTGGCCCCAAGGAGCCTGCTGTAGGTGGCCCTGCTCTGAGCAGGGAGGGGTCAGAGCAGACAATGTCCAGAGGTTCCTTCCAGCCTCGGCTAGTTCATGACTCCAAGACAGCCTTCTCATTCAATTAAATGACACAGCAACAGCCAAGCACAATCTGCTGCTCTTAGATCCAAGACATGCAAGTCCCTTCTCATCTCTATGCTTATGTAGGTTTGTGCCTTTTCAGATTGTCATTATAAGATGTGATGTTTCATTATAGTTCTGGCAGTAAGGGCAGACTTAAATCAATTCCCTTTATAGGGTCAATTTTGAATGTCGCCTGAACAAATGTGGCAGACAGACCCTGGAACACTTCTAATGAGAACAGGAAATTAATCAAAGAAGTTACTGGCTGAGTAGAAAATTTGTGATAGTTTTAATTGGGATGACAGTGCCAGGGAAAACACAAAAGTACCACTGCTTGATCAGCACAGAATCAGTAACATAATTTGTTTACACCCTGTGCCAGACAACACTATGAAATATAAAGACCTAACCCTTACCAAAGAGATAAATATTGTTAAATAATAACTATTACTGAGTTGCAGAACACAGCTGACACTAATTTGTTATCCTTTCCTGATACAGAACCTTAACAAGACAGGCAGCTGGAATACAGGAAAGAAACCTGTGTGTCAGTTGTAAGCCAATTGGCAGACAATTTGCTGGCAGGAAGAAAGAACAAGCATGGCATAAAAATATTCATCAGACAAATTCGTTAAACAGTGCTTACCATGCAATATGCACTGTTACTGTTTTAGACAAAACTGGCAAACAATTATACTTGGTGAGATAAAGATATAGGGGAAATACTGCAATTGCATTAAGAAAATGCAAAGGAATTTGGATAGCAGAGTAGTAAATGAGGCTGAGAAAAGATGTTACAGAAATTTCAAAAAGAAAAAGTAACTATGTTTTTTCTTAAGCCATTAAAGAGCTTTTCTTTCTACCTCAGTTTCAGAAAAGCCCAACCATCTTCCTGTTAATATTTTTTCTTCCCCAGACAAGCATAAGGAACACTGTCATTTTCCCCATCTAGTACACTTTAATGGTAGCTGAAATCAGCTGTTTCTTATCTCAGCTTTGGGCTTTTCTAAAGCCCAGAGTCTCCCATTTGTTTTTTATTGTGCATATTGTACGGCAGCATTGTAAACCATTTCCTTACCATAACCATCACCTGTTTCAGTTATGTCAGAATAAGCAATACTAACATCCAAGTAAATTCAGGCCAAAGCTGCTGTTAACAGGAGCCCCTGGTTTTGAAGAGGGCACCACCCCAACACAAATGATAGAGAAGCTAGAGGTTCAGAAGGGAGGAAGCTTCCTGCACTGCAGCACCAGTACAGCTCTTCAGAGTTTTTTTTTTAGATACCTTGTAAGTTTTAAAATAAACATTAAGAAATTTATGTACAGAATAGTAATAAGATTATAGAACTTCTGTTCCAAGTATTTCAGTGCAGTATGTGTGGGGTGCTGTGAAGACCTTTAACAACTCAGGAGGCAGAAAACTAGCCAGATACAGCTGTACATTTTCCCTTCTTTTATCTTGGCTACACAATATGTTAGTGATCTCTAGTGAGGATAAGAACTCAACCCACCTCCCAGTTAATTCAAAGAAGATCTGTAAGTTTATTTCAGTGTTGAATAAACTCTGCTCTTTTTATCAGTAACAGTATCTACTCATAAAATGATCTACTTAAACACCTTTCATCCAACACAGATATTCCTCTACAATATTCTGGGAAACTTTAGTACATCTTAAAACTGAGATAGAAGTCTGACATAGAAGCAATAACTGCCTTCACATGGCTGTTTGTGATTTCAGGGATTTTCTTTTTAGTGTTACCCATCTGCTAACCTTCAAAAGCCACTAATTGTAAAAACACAGAGATAGCAACAGCCAAGCATTTAACATTAGGTAACAAGATAATCCACAAAGCTGCTGCCCCAGGAGCCCATGTGAGAGAAGCCCACACCTCAACACACTCACCTATTTTTCCAGTTAATGCTACCCTAGCAGCAGAAAAAGTCTTACTGACTGACCTTTATACAGCTTAGGTGTGAGTGGGAAGAAGCACCACTGGAAGCAAAGATTCAAGGGAAGGTGATTAATTAATTTCAAGGGTGATTGGTTTCAGGTTTTATGTGTCAGTGATTGACAGGAGAAAGGAGCATTGTAGCTGGGAGCAGCCTAAGGTAAGCCAAGCTCTTCCGGGAGGAGCATCAGCACTGCTGAGGCTGCTCAGGGTCTGAGTAAGCTTGCTCTCTTCTGGTGCTTTGTTCTCTAGGTGGATCTGCTCAACTAAATAAAAATTTGTTCTCAGTTCTTGCTCTTTCTTTTGGGCATTACAGTGTGTGTTGGGAGAGAGCTGTTATGGGCTGACTGATATGCCTAAAGCTCAGCCTGATTCTTGAGAAGTACCAAGCCTCAAGCTGGCATCAGCAGCAAGATGAAAAGTTTCTTTCCACTCAAGGAAAGAAACTTGAGTGGAAAGCTAACATTGCTAGAATGGCCACAAAAATGTTACACCACTGCTGCTGTGCATCATCCTTGCTCTTAATGCTTGCACCTGGGTTGAGTGACCAGTAGAAATGGCATCTTCCATCTGTGTCTTGAAGAAACTCAGAGCATTTTCCTCCAAACAGATTCAAAGAAGTTGTTTTAGATGGGGACATTATCTGGTAAGGCCAAAGCAGGGCCATGCAGTTTCACCTTAGGAATTAAGTCCTTAAGTATTCAAGGAAAGGTGGAGACTGAGAGCCTTGTTATCTCTATTCCCCCACCCTCTGCATTTTACCTCTACAGGATGTAAACCCATCAGCAGGGGGAGGGAGGGACTGTTTGTCCTACACCGAGCTGTAGTGCTGGTCTAATGATGCTTTACCCTCAGGCTGCATTTCAACACTGCAGAAAACAGTGGCAGCTCTTGAAGGTGGTGCCATCCCCAGCAGGAGGGAGTCGGCCACCTCCGGGGCAGGGTCAAGGGGTGAGCACATCTCAGCAGCTCCAGGTCTGAGCAGAACCCGTCCCTGCAACTTCATGGGGCTGAGCCGGCCGAGTGTGTATTTAAAGCAGATGTGGGGTACCCAGGAGTTCTGTTTGCTGACTCGAGTGTCAGGCAGTGGTTAAGGATGGCAGGAAATGGGGGCCAGGGGTTGTACAGGGAGAGGTTGATATCTTAAGATGTCAGCAAACTTCTGAGGAAGAAAATGTATTGAAGGCTATGTTTATTCAAATTGTTCAACCTTTTTTTTTGGTGCCATCTCATTAGCTGGAACAGAAGGAAATGCTGGAATTGGAATATGTTGTGTTCATCTGTTCTAGGCTATAAATTGACTGTGAAACATCACATGGAGGCTCAGTAGTGCTCCTTGCTGTTGTCAGCCTTGATGGAGTGGCACCCTGTGAAAGACAATGTTTTCTTTTGCAGATATGGTTGGAGCGATTCACAAATGCAGTAAACTTAAATCTTCCTCCTTTGTGTGCTGTAGCAACAGCCAGGATGATATTAAAGAAGTCCTGAGCATGAAACCTGGACACAGTGGGGTGTTCTATTCACCTGCAGTGTAAATATAGCAGTAAATTTGCAGCTTTTTTACAACTGTGAAAGCCAAGATACAGGAAAATATTAGGAGTGGTCAGTTGACAGACCCAGATGGAGAGTGGCTGTAGAGAGCTGGAGATGCAAGAGATCACCATACAGGGTGTTAGTGGTAGAGCTGGGGAGGTAATGCCACAAACCACAACTTTTACTCTCTTGCACTTTGTACCTCCAGGTGTTCAATGCAGCCTTTGCACCTGCATTAAATAGCTGTCTTTAAAGAATCACACCTTCCCACTGATTCTGTGTCCCATTCAGCACTCAAGGACTTCCTCACCACTCAAATAATTGTGCTTTCGAGGAGGATGTGTTAAGAAAAGCCCATGGACTCTCTGTAGAAGGTAAGACACGTGGAAATCAAAAGTTGGCTTTGGATCAGAAATAACTGATGTTTGATGAAGAATTTGTTTTCTCTTGGCTATGAATTTCAAAGTTACAAAACTCTTAAACCAGCCTGTTAAATGTAGATTCTTAATTTTCTGCTGCTGAACACTGGAAAATATTAAATGTTGCTTTCCAAATTTCCAAGGAATTATGAATTCAGAAGAAACTGGTGGTCCTAAGGAAAGGTAAGATAGATCTAGAAGTATATAGCACATATTTTAGAAAGAATTAGTTCAGTATTAATTCTGCTTAAGAGTTGTGACACTGACAAGTCATTTTGTCTTTTTCTCTCAATTTTCCTTCCTGTAAAATGGAAATAATAATTTCTAAATATGGCATTTATCTGTATGGAAAAGGTACAATTACTACTAGTACAGGCTGTGCTGCATTTCAATCAAGAAGTTAGAAAAAGCTCTCAGTAAATATCTTGATTTTGCACCTAACCAGTGTGTATACTTTCAGGGGAGTAAGAGGTGAGTTTGTCCACAGTCAATTTCCCAAGAGAAGCTCTCCTTCGCTGGGGCTCAGCCTAGAGCTCTTTTGTTTTATTTTTTGTGGACTTCTCCAGCCTGAAGATGTCAGTTCTATTTTGTTGTTGCCTATGGGCATCTGGCTCAGGGTGTTCCTCCTGAGCTCCAGGAGGATGATTCCTCTGGTCTTTTCAGAGTAATCTACAAGAAGAGACTTCCTTATGCCACTTTGTTCAGAAGATACATCAATTCATAACATCCCTAATCCTTTAAATCCTATGAATTTTGATGCTTTGACTTTTCAGTTCAAATATTCCTTTATAATTATCAAACAAATAAGGGAGGTGTTGTTTTGAAAGGGGAATTAATGTATTGGTTTGATGCTTTGCAAAGGCTTCTGAAAAAGGAAGAAATCCTACTGGAGCGTGGCAGGGCACAGACTGTTTAAAAAGTTCATGTCTAAGCTATTTTCAGGCCTTGGCCCACAGCACCATGACTTTGTTTTGTTGAAGACAGAGGCTCTGAGTTGATTTATAGTTGATTTGTTCATATCCTGAGCATTTAGTGCTCTCCCAATTTCATCACAGAGAAACAAGGAGAGAAGGAAGCTGCAAAGAAGAAATGGATAACTGAAGAGAGACCAAGAAAATAAGTTGCTGGAGGTGGAAGATGTCCAGCAACCTGTGGGTCTCGTATGCTGATCCTCATGAACATGGTAATTTTGACCTTCCTAAAGCACATATGGGTTAAAAAAGCTGCTCCAAGCTGAATAAGTGAAAGATAGAAGAGCTGAGCTATGAGTTGCTGGGGACTGAAGCTGCCCTATGATATGACAAGGCTTTCCCTGGTCCAGCTCAGTGGTGCTGTTGGGAGCAGGGCAAAGCCCTGCCCATCTCACCTGGCATCTGGGAACTGACAGCCAGCTAACCATGGGAATTGCCACCTAAATGTCCATATTGCTTGATCTTACTGATATTTTCAGGTGATTAACAACTATAAAATGGTTCTGCATTGAACAATAGCCTTCAGTGAATTCTAATCTATACTAAAACATAATTCTAGTGTCAGTGCCTTGAAATGAATTTCTGGAACAAATTAAAAATATTTGATTCTTAACAGTTTGTTATTCTGTGATAAATTCACAAGTTCAGTCTATTAGAATCATGTAAATTGGCATTTTGGGGTATATTTTATGTTTTATTGCACATTAATGTCATTTCATTGTAAAGTTCAATAATATCTGAAATTACTATTTGATTAAACAAGAGGGAATGAATACAAGTACTTTGATATGATTAATATTAATTTAATCAGTTTTGTAACTTCTTATTCCCTTTATGGATAACTGCCCAGTACTTACATAATTTTTGTTCTTTTTGCAAGACTGCAGTACACTTTTGTTGGTTGTAGCATTACCTTGGAACATGAATAAAGATCTCATTTAGCTCAAATGCACTATGGTTGTGCTTCTGCAGCTTCTAAAGAATACAGCTCCATCCATTGCAGCCTGGGATGCCAGGCATCTATAGGTTCCATAAATGTTATGTCTTGTAAATTATTCTAATTCTGTGAACAAACTTGTCATGGTGAATGATGAATTGATTTATTTTTTGTTTGTTTTCTGTTAATTAACTTCTCTTGTACCAGAAGTTATTTGTTCCACTAAAATATACAGGAATGTGAGAAGTTGGCAATCTTGATTTATGGCTTTTGCCTCATAATCTATTTTTCAAAAATGCACTATTCAAATTTGCTTTTAGTGCTAGATGAGAGATCATTAACCTGCTCTCTTGAGGACAAGCATGCCAGTAAAGGCAGGCAGAAGTTCAGGAAAGCTACACCTCCAGATAACGTGAAGGAAAAACTCTTCCAATGCAAACATGGCATTACCACAGCATGGCTACAGGAGCCATGGAAAGAACAACAAACCCAGAGCCACTGGGCACCCAGAGCCTCCAGAACGTGGCTGCACGGCTCCTCAGGTGCTGCACCCCAAGCTCTCAGCTCCTGTGAGTCTCTGAGCTGACTTCTTGCATACGCACTGTTTGCTGGCATCCAACAGAACTCAACAGTGTCTTCTAGGGCTGAAGTGTTCTGTCCCTAAAAGCCTCTGAGGGATTAAACTGACATTACATTCCCGGGGAGTTTGTAGTCTGCAGTAGGGAAAGGTGGATGGATTGGATGGGTGTCTTTGCTGAACTCCCCAACGAACTGACTTCAGGGGAGAAGGTGCTGCAGGTGGCAGACCTGGTCCTGCCTCTCCCAAACCCTGCAGGGCTGGGACATCAGCAGGCTGGTGCCTGGCTCTTGGGATACCCCTGCCAGCCTGGGCTCTCACAGAATCTCAGAACGGGTCAGGCTCGAAGGGACCACAGGGGAGCACCTGGTCCAACCTCCCTGCTTAGCAGGGTTGTCCTAGACGACATGGCACAGGGTTGTGTCCAGGCAGGTCTAGAGTATCTCCAGCGACGCAGACTGCACCCCCTCTGGACAATCTGTTCCAGTCTCATTAGCACAGTGAAGAAGTTCTTTCTCTTCTTCTGGTGGAACTTCCAGTGCATCACAGCAACACCTTGCCTGTCGCTTCGTGTCCTATCGCCTGGTGCCACCGGGGAGAGCCTGGTTCCATCTTCCTGGTACCCCGCCTTCGCACATTTATGTACATTAATGAGCTCTCGGAGTGGTGCGCCTTAAGCAGGGTGTGGGCGAGCCCGCGGAGGACGGACAGCGCTTCTTCCACCGAGGGAAGAACCCCGGAGAGGCCGTGCCCGAGTTGCAGCCGTGGCAGCGGAGGCAAGGAGCGGGTACCCCGCCAGTGTCACATCACCGCGGGGCTGCTCTCGGGGGGCACCGCGGCGGCAGGTGAGGGTCGTGCTGCTCCGGCAGGGGCTGGGCAGGGGGCGACGGGACGAGCCCCCGCGGGGTCCCGGTGCCACCCCAGCGGCCGCGGACTCTTTGCCGCGCTGCGGCCGCTAGCCCCGCGCTGCCTGGCGGAGGGAGACGTCGCGCGGCGTCGGTCTCCATGGCAGTGGGGCTGCGTGGGCGGAGTGGTCGGGGCCGCAGCGCGGCGGGCGGGCGCGCGCGGGAGTGAGGGAGGGAGGAGGTGAGGGAGGGCGCGCGCACCCCCGGCCCGCCCCCGCCCCTCGCTCGGTGTTTGTGTCGGGCTGTGGCGGCGGCGGCGCGGCCGAGGGGCTCCGACCCTCCCGCCGCTGCGAGCCCGAGAGCCCCGCGCCCATCCCCGCCCCACGCCCGCCATGCGCGGCCCCTAGAGCAGCGGGCTCGGCGGCTGGTGCGGTGCCTGAGCGGCGGCGGCCATGGCGGTGGAGACGCGGCCGGAGCTGGTGGGGAAGCGGTTCCTGTGCCTCGGCGGCGAGGAACCGCCGGAGAGCGGGCGCTGGCGGGCTGGGGTCATCCGCGCCGTGTCCCAGCGGGACTCGCACAGCCCCGACCTGGCGGTAAGAGCCGCGGCTCGGGCCGGGCCGGGGGCTGCGGCGGGGGGCGGCGGGCCCGGCGTGACACGGCCCCGCGCCCGGCCGGGCACAGTGACGTGGAGCCGGGGGTCACGGCTGGCGCCAGGTGCGGATCCTCGCGGCGTGCGCGGCCGCTCCGTGCCCCGGCCCGCGGGGCGAGAGGGCCGGTGCCCGGCCTGGCCAGCGGGGGACAATCGGGCTGCCCCCGGAGCAGCGGGGGAGAATGCGGCTGATCCAGGGGAATGCAGGAACTGCCGCCGCGTAGCACTGTCCGACTGGGTCCGACGCGCTGGTGAACGTTGTTATTAAAAGAATGTCATTGTTTCCCTTCCTTTCATGCCCGCTGTCAGTGTTTTCCTAAGGGGTGTAGGAATGTGCGTGTAGGTTAGCGAAGGAGCCAGGATATGTGTGTGCTCTGTTGTGCTCAGACACACTCTCGCTGTGGGGGGGAAACACGGCCAGGATTTCCTTGGGTTGGCGTTCTGAATGCATAATCTGTAAAATGGAGTTTTATTGTGCTCCCCGGACTTCGGCGTTATATTGTTCGTGAATTCCGCAGTCACAGGAGTGCTGTGTTACCTCTGTGGTTGTCTCCTGCCATGTTTTTATGTCATTTAGTGCTTCTGAAAGCACATTTAAAAATATCACGACTATGTAAATGGGCATTACGTAGGCTGAAAAAAGGAATCACCGGACTGCGCTGGGCAATCCATATTGCTGCTGGCAAGGGGGAGGCGTTCACAGCCCGACACTGATCGGGGTGGAATGTTGCCTTTTTTACAAACTCATCAGGCAAACAATTGCCTGGCATTGGAGATTATCGATTGCTTAGTTCGAAGTGTGAATGACAGAATTAAGAACTCTTGTTTTTGTTCGTTCCAGACTTTAAGCTTTGTTTCAAAAACAGAAAGTGGACTTGAGATGCTACTTTTTTGCTATATTCTGGGTTAGTTTTCTTGGTTGTTTGGTTGGTTGTGTTTTTTGGTTTTTTTTTTTTTTTTTGGCATGCTGTTCTGGATTTTTTCCCATTCTCCAGCTATAATTCACGGAGCCCTTGAATTCAATCTCATAATTCAAGTTCATGCCCTTCTTTATGAAATGGTTTGTGTTTTCAGCCTTTGGCTATATGTGAGAATCGTCTAGAACACTTTATTTTTAGAACCTATTTTGGATGTTATTCTTGCAGGGCAGTCTCTAGAATCTATATACAGTTATGGAAACACTGAGTAAGGTTTAAGGAGGTATTTACTAACATTTACAAGTCAGAGCCATAATTTGTAAACTCTAGGGGCAGATGACATAAAGAGAGAAAGGCATTTCAGGGGCTGTGTCTGTTTTGTTAAATGCATGCTGCCGATTGTAAAAACTTGTTCCTCTTCTTGACTTTGGTGTCTGTTTTTCTCTTTAGCTGCTCTTTCTATACAATTCTTGGTAATTTAAGGAAGAACTGTCACGTTTCAGCTGGTTTTTGAGGCAGGATGACTAAGGGTATGCTTATTACTAAGGGTGTTGTAGTGAAGCACCATTTGCATAGATCCAAAGTACCTGAGCAGCAGGATGGATGCTCCAGCATTTCAGCCTGGGTGCAGTGCAGTGCTAACGTGGCCATATTCCTTCTGGTGTTCAAGATAGCTGCACAGCACTGCATTATGCTATGTACATACACTCCCAGTCACCTACGGGTGCTGGAAGCTCTGGAAGGTCTTGAAAATAATTTCTAGGTCTAAAGAGGTGCAGTAGTACTTAACTACTGGAACATCATTGCCTTCTTTAAAGTGCAGCATTTGGGGTTTGTGTTATGTGTTCTCTGGCCCCAAAGCAGGAAAAAGTAGATAGAGGAAAAGATGATGAGGATTCTTTAAGCAACAGGTAGTTTCTGCAGGTTGGACTCTCTTTCTGCATTTATAATGAACATTAACTTCTTGTTAGTCGATATTTGCTAATGTGATGATCCTCCTCCCCTGCCCCCAGCAAAGGACAAGGATGTTTTTCTGTTAGCTCTATTCTATGTGTGCTATCCTAGCTGGAGTAACTACTGCTCTTATCCTTCCATGGCTTTTGTTTTAAGGTGGCCATCCCTGTAAATAGCTCCAGACCCTTCTGCTCCCTGTCACTCGAGTGAAGCAGTAATTCTTGGTGACAGTTTCATTGCTGCCCACAGGGTGCGGTATAAAAATGTTGGAACTGACTTTTTTGTCAATTTTGTCTTTTCCTGGTCCCACCAGAGTGGGGTGGATGAATGAGAAATGCAGAAGCTGCCCTGAACCGCAGGACAGGAGGAGGGCAGCAGTGGGCATTTCAATGTGAATTGCAACTGGCTGGAACTGAGTTACCTCCTAATCCTGGCTTTGGAAGGAAGTGCTACTTGCACTGACTTTGTGTCTTTTCTTCCTGAGTAAGTGTGAACCCCCCAGTCCATTTCCACCAGTTTAAAAACAGGGAGATGTTTGGGAAAGACTGCCTTCCCCTAGTCTGTGAAAGCTGACATCTGAGAACCCTCTCCCCAAAAAACCATAAAAGCAAGGAGGTCATGGCATTTGGCGTTGTCCTGGAAGTGAAGAGGCAATCTCCAGCTGGCCAGCCAGCGTGCACACCCAGCCTGAGAGCAGCTGCAGCATATGCTGTCTGTCTTACACCATTCAGACATAGGTGATGGAACTGGTGGAATGAGAAGGTGGGTTTAAGGGCTGAGCATTAATGAAAGTGTGAGAGCAAGCCTCAGTGTGTGCCTGTGGGAATATATGGACAAATGGGGAGTTTTATGGGGTGCAGGAGCTCAAGGAGACATGGGCAAGTTTAGAGGCAACTGAGGTAATTAATGTTAAGTGGCCACAGGCTTATAAGAGCAAATCCAGAGGAAACTGAGCTTCATTAGTTCTGCTGTAAACAGAACTCCTCATTAAATCAGGAACTCCAGACCTGAAGGCTGGACTAGCTGCTCTCCACCTTTGAGCAGGGAAATCAAAAGGTCAGTTTTCGTATGCTGCTAAATTTGTTTCATGATTGTATTTTTATAGATAAGTTAATTATTATTTTCATAGTTGAAATTATTGTCCTGGTAGAAAAACGTAGGAAAGAACTCAATTGTCTAGTATTTTCCTCCTGCTAGGTCTTCCCTACTCCATTAGTGTACTAAATGAAGTAAGAAGTATATTAAATAAGTCTTTCCTTATACTTTTCACGAGTGCAATATAGCTGATACGTAAGATCTATTTTATAATGTATTTCTTTACAAAGAGAGAGAATACTATCAAAGTATCTTTTCTCCCATTGCTTTATAGAAATTTTGCCTTCCTCAGCTTTCCTATTAATTCACCACTAGTGGGGAATATGGTGAGAACAGCTGGCACTGCTTCTGAATGCTCTTGCCATTACATGAGACCCTCCATGCCAGGATTTGGAAGCTGTGCCTCTTTCTTAGTCATCCTGTAATGCTTGCAGATGTTGTGAACACCTCCCATACAGGTATAATGTGTGCAATGTAGAAAATCCAATCCAGGAGTTTTCTTGCTGCTTTTCATGGTCTGAGCTTTATAAGTTAGACCTCTTGATCTTTCTTTCTTGGACATTTTTTTTGCATGCAAAGCATTTTTTTTTTAAATCAAAGCAAGGACAGAAGTTTGATATATGTGTTTGTGTGTATATGTGTGTCTGTTTCACAGCCATTGTGAGAATTCGTAACTATTTTTCAGCCTCCCACAGAGTGTTGTCAGAGGAAACTGGGAGCTCTGTTTTTCCTTCCTTGTAACTGCCTGGAAAAGCTTGTGTGCTGCTCTGATTACAGTGATAACTGGGCAAATAAAGAAATGGCCAGGAGGAAAGAGGTGGAGTCAGTGCCATATGATCTCCCTGGTCTTTACTGTCCCATAAGAATTGCTTTCTGGGCCATAGGTTGCAAACCTTTGATGTGGTGATGAAAGAGAAAATGGAAGTAAACTTTTAAACATACAGTGTGCAACTCTTAATAAAGAATTCTTTCATTAATTTTAAATACTGAAATCTCAGTAATTTGTAAGTTCTTGTTTATTGATGCATGAATTTTTCTGCCATGATGCACATGGTTTGGAAGACAGCATAAAAATTGAGTTGGTAGTCTTTAATGAATTATGATAGGCAGACTAACATCTAATAATTGTGCACAGGGAAATATATTGTGGCAATAAATCACCATATCAGATACTCTTCATAAAAGCCTAAATATTAATGATAGTTTGAAGCAGCTGTGTGATTTTTACAGTAAAGTCAGTAAGAGATAATGCTGTAAACAATACACTAATAATTTTGGTGAATTGTAGTTTTTTGGTATCTCATATCTGCTAATTTACAAACAGGCAATTGTTAAAAATTCAGTAAGTCTGGTAAAGCCACTTGAAGAGAATATCAGCAGATTGTGTATCTGTTTTAACTGAATTTGTCTCCATTTAAAAGTAAAGTGGAAGTTCACAAAATGTAATGAAAATTTACCACAACTGTGTTACACTTAATATGAAAATAATTTTAAATAATTTTGGATAATTGGAAAACAAAATATATTTTAGATAAGTATACACCATACCCTGATTAGTTTCTCACTAAATGATGAAGTTGAATTTGCCTTCACTATTTGTGGAGCTGCTCTTACCTAGTCTTTTTACAAACTGTAATTGTTTTTGTCTTCCTGCTTCTGCATTCCCAAAGTTTATGAATGGGATCTGTCTTTGTCATAGAGGCACAGAATTGCACTTCTGTAGGTTACACTTGGTTCCTGCCATATATTGATTTTTAGTGCAGTGTGTTGCATATTGTCCTCTGTTTTCCTTTTGCTAAGATAGTATTATAAGGCTAAAGTGCATGTGCTAATTTTTTTAACAAATTTGAGCTGGTCTGTTGAAAATGAAATTTATTTTTTCGTTCCTTACTATTGAAGTATGTGCTCTGCAGCTTTGACTTGCTAGCCTTGACATAAACTGGAAGACACAGAAAAATCTTCAGTAAAATTGTTGTAGAAAGTAAACAAATAAATATACTTCAAATTAGTCTTGCACAGCTTGTTGGTGGTTAATGGAATTTAAAAATTCTGTGTTTCTGTACTAGCATCTGGGTTAAAGATGAAGAGCAAGTTGTTGATGAGGATCCTGTCACGTTATTTCCTTCAGCTATTGGAGATGACACTAAAGACATGCCAGAGTTTATCACATCACCACTGCCTCTGAATGAAGGAATGTTGTTGTAGGATGTGTTTTGAATCTGGTTTGAAAGGAGTGGGAGAAGCTCAAAATTCGACAGGGATTTAGGCCTTTTTCAGTTGTTTCTGCTGTTCTGTATCAGTGTTGATGCCAACAAGAGTCTTGTAAGTTTGGTGTGTGTCAGCTGGGCAGTCTTTTCTTGGCTAAGTTGTAAAGAAAACTTCCTCTTTCCTTTTGTGTTTCTAGTAAGGTTGAGCTTGTCATCCTGTGTCTGTGAATGTGGCCTCATCTGTATTCCAGAGACAGTTCAGGAAGGAGTATCTCTTTCATAGTAATTTGACAAAAAGATCAAACAGAGGAGTAGTCCTATGAAATTGACTGCAAGGATTCAGTGCTTTATACTCTGCCCTTCCCTCTTCACTTCTCTTACTGACAGAAACCTGAGTATGATGTAGATCAATAAATAAATGTACCTGCACTGATGGATTTTGAGGAAAGTTTGTTTGAAGGTCAGGATTGCAAAGAGAGTTTAGGTGTCCTGAGCTAGGGATGAACCATTTAATTTGTTGCCTAGTTGCAAAGTAAGCAACAGTGAACAAAGTATGGAAAAAGAAAGGTTTTATACTGTAGTTAAATCTTTCAGAAGGCTCTTAGGAAGAGATATCAGATATTTTCTTAATGAAAAAATTGCTTTTGCCTTTTATATGTTTTGTGTATAAGTACTGTATTATTCCACATTTGTGTTACCTCAGATTTTTCTCTTCTGGAACTTTGTGTGAATCTTCAGAGCTGTCTGAAAGCATGGCCTAGCCATCATAAAGAGTTGTAAAAAATGAGCAACTATTTTATAAGAAGCCATTTTTCTTGTGCACCTTCCAGGATCTCTGAACCTGCTTGAGAAGGTTCAGAATATCAGCAAAACTGATATTTAGTATTAGAGAGAATGTATTTTAAAAGTGGTCCTTGTGAAATTTGGCCAAAAATCAGCTCAGCCTTCTTCTAACCCTACTATCAGCAAACTGTAGAGATTCTTAGTTCCATCAGGGATCTTGAATCTTTACTGGGATTAGGCTTGACTTTCCCATTCAGTTGGACTTTGTAAACTGCTGCTGCTTTTGCTCAAAAAAAGTAAGTACAGATCATCTGAGAAGTTGAGCTGAAGTTGGCAGGGAGTGTTTGTCTGGGAAGAGACTCCTCTGTGACGTGCTGTGACTGCCCACTGCTGCACTCTGGGCTTTGACATCCCATGTTGCTTCAGGGAGGGTTTCCCTTCTCACCCTACTAGGTAGGGACTGAGACCTACTCTGCTTGTAACCAGCCTGTTCTCGGAGACTGGTGGAGAATTCTAAGCCAAACTAATGCTGTATTGCTTCATCATATTGATTCCTCCAGAAAGTTACTATTGTTAGTTGGTGTTGTACCTGTCCACCACTAATTTTCAATGTTATAAGACAGAATGAGAGCAGGGGATCCAGATGAGCATCAAGGATTTTGCTGTGTTTTGCTTTCTGGTAATTTTCTTTAAAATATTATTTTATTTAAAACAGCTGTTGCTATGTTTCAGAATTAAGTGGAATGAAGCCACTTGATTTGCTCCTGAGGAAGTTACTTTCATGTACATACAGCAACTGGCTTGGAGCTACTTTATATGCTCTATTCAGATCTTCATGGGCGCAGAAGATGCAGGATGAGCATTGAAAGTGTCAAGCTTGATCCTCCAGTGGCGATGTTTTGAGAAGTTTAGAAGACTGTGGTTCCACAGACATTTCTCTTGGTGGCACTGCTGGCTTAATTTTTTTTAACCCTGAACAGTTTCCTGATCCTTCACCGTATGGCACTTCAGGGAGTTGCACTGAGGCTGGAGGAGGTGGTATGGGATCAGTCCGAGGGTAGGAGCAGCTTAAGGTGGAACTGTGTCCAGGAGAAATGTCTCTGGACCAGGGCCCGAATGAAGTTGAAAACTGACTTAAATGTCTTTGAGGGTTGTATGCAGTACCTAGTAGATGTGTTCAGTTGTATTAATGATACTTATTCACATAGTATGAGTAATTTCTTTTTTCAGCTGAATAAAGAAATAAATGTTCACAATAGTGCATGACATGATCATTTGATGTCTGCTGATGCAAGACTTAATTACAAAAGCAAGTTTTGGAAGAATAGATGTGAAACTAAATGCTCTGAGGGAAACCTAAGCATCTAGATCTGTGTTAAAATGCATAAACCTCTGATGACTCAGTAAAGTGTTGCCTATAATACTTGTGCATCAAGGAGGATCTTTTTGAGTGTTCTGAACAGCACCACAGCTGATGCAGATGTTGAAATCATTGCAGTGAGGCTTCACTGCAGGTAACTCAAGTAGACACTGCTGACTTATTTGGCTCACCATGGTTTTAGTTTTTGGCTACGGGACTAGGGCTCTTCAATCAAATGATGGTTTAAGATCTGAATTTTGATTAGTCTGTGAAAAAGAGAGTGCTTGCTGAGTCATTGCCAGGTGGTCCAAGTCAGATCTCTCCAGTCCTGCATGTCTGGTGAGGAGGAACTGGAAAGGCTGTATTTTGGAGGAGTGTTGGCAAGGACAGTTCATTTTGAAACATTCCTCCACATGATTTCCTTTTTTTTTTGTTTGTTTTTCTTGGCTTCTCTTCTTTCCTGAAACATGAAATGTAAATTTACTACCTTTCAAAAACAAACAAAGCAGCCCAAAACCCAAAGTCAAGCAGACAAAGAAACTTGTTGGGGTAATAATGGAAAATATGTGATCTAAACTTTTCAGTCAGTATAGAAAATCTTGGAGAAGGAAAACCAGGTATTAAAGTCTTAGGCTGGAGTTTCTCATTAATCTGTACTTTTTCTTGCACCCTAATTCTTCCTACAACATAACTTGAAGACTTCAATTTTTCAGCCTTGGTCTTCATCAAAAACAGAAGCAAGAGCATCCAATCAAGACATGGTGCAAGCAGCTTTTAGGGGGCAGGTTAATGAGTTTTAGGCTGTAGACTCTTGGTGAGATTTAGAGTTAGGAGCTAACAGTGGTCTAGTTGCCAACATTTTAGTCAAAAGTACAAAAGCTGTTATAATTGAAGATTGAATGGAATGAGGTACTGTGGCCTTCAGAGCTGTTGTGCTGCTTTTTGTCAAACCTCTACAATTCTGGCATATGGCTGCACTTCCTCAGTGTTTTGTTAGAGGGATTTGGAGCTCAGGGACTTCATCCAGCTGAGGACTTGGAGGTTTGTAGCCCTTCCTGGGTTTCTCATAAATGAATTAGTGGGAAATCTTTGAATCTCTGTGAACTTCTCAAAAGCCTGTGACAAAGAAGGGTCAGGCTTTACCTGTGCATCATAGTCAGGATTCCCTTCTGCTGTTTCAGATACGCTTTGGTCCCTGCATTGTGAGGTGCAAGTCCACAGTCACCCCTTGTTTACCATTCATGATTTTTTAATTATTTTTGCATGGCACTCAGGATTTTAATAGCTGTGCTCTGTGACTTCATATTTGTCTCCCGGAGCTTATAAATGTGGCAATTTTCCTTCACTGTTTCTTAACCAAAGAGAAATGAAGGTATCTCTTCTGTCAGTCCCTACCAACCCTGTCCAAATAAATGTCTCTTTGAACTAGATTATTCCAAAGAGTGCAGTTTGTTTGCTTATCTTAAATGGCTCTCCACCAAGATGTGTATCTTCACGTGATTCCCTTTTAATTTAATACTGGAGAGTTAATTTTTTTTTCAGGAAATGAGGTAACATTATGAATGAGTTTTAAATTTAAAAAAATTCTAATTTATTTCTTCACTGGAGTATATAGTTGATTTTTCTTTTTAGTTTTGGTAACAAAATTGTTGCAGGTGCATTTATGTTTAGTATACCCAGATGTTGGTCAGACCTTGGTGGTAATCTATTTAATAGCAGTTAAGCAGTGAGTAAGATAAAAAAAATGTGGAGGTGATAATGAAATATTTCTGGCTTGCTAAGTGTAAATTCAGGTGTGCTGTCCTAAATACACCTGAACCTCGTATATATTGTCATATTTTAAAATTTGTATGTAGGTCAGAATGTGATATGTGAATATTTTTAGATAATGTCACGATCACTTCTCAATTAAATAGGTAGCTTTTCTGTGTAATGGTGTACTTACCTCCTTCTGTGTGATCTTTCAGAAGAGATAACACATTTTGACTCATTTAAAGAAAGTTCAATTTGTTTTTATAAATAGAAAATGTTTCAAGTGCTTTGTTACTTTGTAGTATTTTTTCCTTTAAAAGTATGTAGTCTAAATTAACCCGTTTCTTTTGTTACTGATTGCTTTTACAAGATTTCAATTTAGTGAGTCAGGCCTAGGACTATGGAAAATGAAAAATCTTGTTTAATAAATTATTCATTGACTAACTACGATTCCATCAGATGGTTTCTTTTAAAACTGAGTGTAGTACTTTAGTAAATGATTGTAAAGATTTTTGTATTTAAAATTAAAAGATTAGGCTTTCTGTGGATGCTTAGAAAAATGGCTTGCTGATACTGCTTACTTTATTGGTGGTTTTTTTTTTTGAGTTCCGTAATGTTGCCTATTCAGGTCAAGTGAGATGTGTGTGTATGCCTTGGCATATTTTTCCCTGTCAAAATTTGTTTGACAGTAAGTTTTCTGATATCTGATTTAAAACTAATTTTTTAATTTAAACTTTTAAATGCATTTGAACATGGCTCATGTTTCACTAACATGGCAGAATTGATTGCTGCTCAATGGTTTTGTTTCAAACGTGATACACAGGATACAAGTGTTCAGTTTGCCCATATATCACTTTTCTGCTAGAATAATGGTAGAACTTAATAGGGCTCTTCAGTTGGTTCCTCTTAAATGGAGGAAGTTTGTATCTCCAGAGGGTTCTTAGGTTTGTTGGCTGAAGTAAAAGGACTGCATTCAATAGCCTGTTAGGTTCTTTTCCAAGATGTGGTTTGTATTATGGTAACTATCCATTTCCAGGTATCTGGAACCTGTGTTCCAGGAATGTTTACTGGTGCATTTGAAAGAGTTTGAGGCTTCAGTTGACATAACCAATTAGTTCTATGTCTGTGTTTTTCCTTCTTTTTTTACAGAAGTCTGGTTTTGGTCTTGGTCTGCACTTTAGGAAGTATGTCTTCAGTTAGGAAGAGGACAATATAAGGACATGCAGAATGGCTCTCAGGAGTCTTAGGACTGGGTTAGCTAGTGTTTGGAGGCAGGAAAGAATGAAAAAAGAACTTTTTTTTTTCCCTTTTTTTTCCCTGAAAACTTTTTTATCAGTTCTTGAGCTCTTTAATCAGGACTTCCTATGAAAAGACCAGGCAGGCACATACATGTAGGTACACAGTCTGTGGTGATTGGGAGTGGGGCTGAGGCCAAGCTTCATCCCCAATGAGCTACAGCTGTGAGAAGCAGGGGAGCAGTATTGAGGATAATGAGCCTTGGTGTGCTGACCAATCACCAAAGGGAGCAGAGGGCACACAGGTGCAAGGCATGAGCATCAGGGCATAAAAGGTTGGGCTGAAGAACAAGATGAGCAAAGACCTGAAGCCTTCTGAAGTGGTAAGGTGTTGCTGTGTATGGGTTGAAGCTTTCTGAAATTGTTTGATGATTTTCTGTGTTTTGTGGCCATCTCGACTGTGACGTGTGCTGTGACACACAGACTAGAAGGTATGGGTCAGTCAACGGAGGAGGCAAGGGAAGAAGAGAGGACTCTGGTTTGAATGCAGAAACCTATATGTAGCTTGATGTAAATTGACAAAAGGAAGGCTCCTCCTGTCTGCACAAAAGGCAGTATCCCTTCCTGGGAGGCTTCTGGCTGCTCTGGGTCTCTTCTCTAGCACAAAGAAATATTAGGACATTTGTAAACAAGGAAAGTGTAAATGTTGATGTTCAGTACCTGAATTGATAGCTTTACTCAAACCTAGTGGTTTTTTAAGCTTGGGAAAAAAGGGAATCTCAAAAAGCATTGATTACTTAGGGTCAGAGCAGAGACATGAAGCTGGTATTGCTGCGTAATTAATTACAGCTTGGGCCATGTGCAATTCTTGTTCCTAAAGCTGTCAGTTTGGTATTTCTTATGTCAGTTGAAGAACTGAGGGGGTTTTGTGGCTGCCTTAATTGCTTTGTTTACTTCTCTTTCTAGGACTTAGCTGTATCTGCTTGTTATTTGTCAGCTCTTGGCTGCAGAGGGAGGCTCACTTGTAGCAGGCATGTGCTGCTCTTCTGGGACTGCATGTGTAGGACAGAGAGCCTGAGCTCAAACCTCACTTAGAATTGCAGAGTTTCTGGGGTAGAGAACTATAGGCTGGTGGTCTGAGTACCGTGGATAATGACACAGCAGCATAATTCTGGGAGTTAGGATAAGCTTCTGGAAAGTTAGGTCTTGGAAACTGCTTCCTTAAAACATATTGTGGTGGAGGGACATGGTGCCTGATACTGTGGTAGGTTTGGACTACATGTGGCACACAGAAAAGTGGTTTTGAGTGTGTCTGTGCTAATGCACACACATTTTCTCTGAATATGTGCTGCTTGATTGGCTTCCCTTTCAGCTGAGTTTTTTTTAATCTCAGATTTTAAATAAAGCTGCTGTTGAATTCTTTTAGTTATGAGAACTCAAGCAGACAGGTAGCCTTGAAGGGGATTAGTTTATCAGATGTCTGGTAAAGTGCAAACTCTTTCTGCAGCTTTATCCACCTTCAGGCTATTCAAGTGTGAATATCAATCTTAATGTCTGAACCAGTGAGGCTACAGAATTAACCTTTTTTTCTTTTAGTGTGGAGAAGTTGGTGTTTTCTTTCCCTTTGGGCCTTAGAAGACGGTGATGTCTAACTTAAATATGTGTTTTGCTGAAAGCTACTTTTAATTAATACCAGGTGTTTTTTCACCACATCAGTATTCCATACCTTTCTTTATTGGGCCTGTCAGCTGGGCAGTGGCAACATGAGGTTTGGAACTGCAGGCCTGCCTATTAGGCAGGCAGCCAGCTCACCATCAGCACACTGTACGGATTTGCAAGTCATTTGTTTTGCTAGCCTCATAAGAAATTCATTTGTTGCCAGAAACATCCAGATCCTCTGAAATTTGTCAGTAGCTGAAAGTTAATAAGGAAATCTTGACTGGGAAACATGCTTTAAAAACTATATATATGTGTGTGTGTGTGTATAAACACACCTAGAAACAACAGTAGAATGTAATAAGTTTGTGTGGTGATGATATATTGCCTACTAGTCTTGGCATTTATGGTGATAAAAACTAGAGATATTTAATAAGAAAATAGATATATCTGCTTTGCAACAGAAGTTGGAAATTGCTGCTGTAGTATTTGTGCAATGGACTGTGCAGGCCTTTCCTCTGCTGTGTTTTATTGGCTTTGTTGATTGGGAGAGCTGAGGGAGTGGGGTTTGTGCTCTATGGCACTTGAGTAGTGGTGAAGGGTGATGTGGGGAGCAGTAACCATGGGTATGGGGCAGTGCATGCTCTTAAGTTGTGCTTTGAAGTCTATTTCTTTATTGGTTGCTTCTGTGTAATCCTTTTATCTGTTTTCTGACATGATCTAAAATGGAAACTACTTACTCAGATACACTGATGCAAGATTTTACTAACTGTCTGGAAGATTTACTAACAATCTGGAAGAAAATGACGTCCTGTTTTAGCAGTCATGCCAAACTTTGTAGGGTGGTTAGCCTGTGACACTGGTTTGAGCTTGCAGTGGCCTTTAAGTTAAAGTGTATGTGCATTATGGCAAATGCACTTCTGGGGAAAAGCCTACAATTAAAATTTTTCTACAGGTTGCAATATATGAAAGTAATTTGCAAAGAAATCTTTAAACAATTTCATAGAACACTTAATATCACAGTCATTGCAAACAGAAGGCATTGTTGATGTGCTTTGAAATGAGTGCTGTTAGATAACATCCCCATGCATCTTGCTGTGTTCTATGTTTTTTCTCAGCTTCTAATTTTAGAAATATCAAACCAAGGTAGCCAGCATGAGAAAACTGGCAATGGAAAGTGTTATGCAGGGAGAAGGTGTCTTAAAATAGCTTATCAGACTGAGATCTTTCTGAATACATGAGTGAACATTATTGACTCTGCTTTTAATCTTCTCTCATCCTGTGCAAAGCACTCAATCCTGTTTAGCACCAAAGCCCCAAGTCTGTTTAGCATCAAAGCACCAAGTCCTCTTTAGCATTTCTTGTACCCTACCTACCCCAATGATGAGCTATATTTTAATTTCTCCTTAGACCATATCTCTTTATTGCATTTTTCTATGGTTAGAGTACTTCAGAATTCTCATAATCATCTAGTCCTGTCCTCACAGTTGGAAGACTCCAGTAAACCTCCTTTCCCTCAGGAAATAAGATCCAGTTAAGTAACTAATAACTTTTATTTTTATTGTGAAGATCAAACCTACTGAAACTACTGATTTCTCATTTTAAAATAAAAGATATAAATGCTGCTTCTGGTAGATGGTTACAAAGGTATGTTGGCTCTTTGCTTCTGTGGGCAATAAATTGATTTAGTAGTGGTATATTTTTGCTGAAGATGGTCTCATGGGTTGGGGGTGGTTAACTTCATAAATGGACTTGTGAATATGTGGTTTTGTTTGTCTGAAGGTAAGACTGAGATGTTCCAGGGTAAATAGACTGTGTATTGCACGATAAACTTTGGCCAAGTCTGTTTTGGAATTGCTGAGATTACGGTTTCTGTATCCATGCAACTCTGTTTGCTTTGTAGGACACTCTTTGACCAAGACCTCACTGTGGTAGGTGCTGTGCAAACTCAGGGCTAAAATTGTCACTGCTACAGAGTTTCTGAAATCCAGAGTGACAAGGAGCTGAAATGAGCTTATAATGATGTATTGTTTGTGTCCTGCAGCCTAACCTTTGGGAAATCTTTTGACAGAGGAGAGTAGGAGACATTTTTGAGGTGTATAGCAAAGTAGCTCCACTGGAGTTTCTCAGTTGTCTGTCAAACATGAAGGATAGCCAGGGATAAAACTCTGAGGTGGCAGGTTGAAATGGAATTCTCCTTTTTTTTTTTTCCCCACCTTTCCTTTTTTTTATTAATGTAGCTAGTGACAGGTTCTACATATGCAGCAGAAGTGGGATTTGGTATTTTGTAGCTGAGTCTGAAGTCTTTGAAACCAAAATCCCACTAAGTTACACTAATAAAGGAAGGAGGCAAAATGATGTAGAAAAGACAGATACTTGTCATTATACGATTATTGTATAACAGCATTGTGAGATGCTGTGTGAGAGCAGAGTTCTGTGAAATCCACAGGAAAACATGATGTAGTAACTGAATTGCAAACCTAGGGGAGGACTTAAAGATACACAAGGGTAAGGACCTTGAAGGACATGATGGAAACAAAAAGTATTGGGATGAACACTGAAAGTTTTGTCTTAAGCACAATATGCTTGAGGTGCAAACTATGCATGTTAGTATCACTGAGGGAGTTTTAATGGGTTTTGTGACCCTAACCATAGGATTGTGCTCAGCAGTCTGATTCACCTCCTATTATATTTTGAACTTATTTTCCCTCAGCACAGAGCATGTATTCTTCATTTCTATCCCACTTCTTTTGTTTCTGTGGTATCAACTCAGGAAATAACTTTTGAAATGGATTAAACTCGTGACTTTTGAACTCTCTGCATATAATTTGTGGTCTAGGAAACTAAGTGGTAAGTGGAATGAGGTATTTCTAATGAAAGTTTAAATTAATACTGATCTCAAAGTTTGAGTGCTACCTTTTCAAACCTTAAGGCTTTGGATGTTTTTCTGGTGATTTATTAGGCCCACCATCATTGACATCTTGATGACGGAGGTTGGTGGCAACTTGAGTTGCCAGCAGACTTTTTCATATATCACTTGTGATGCTGGTTGTGTTTTATGTTATCGATGTAGCAAAGACCCCTTGGTTTTGACTTTATTGTAAAGGTTTTAATAATTGGGAGTGACAGAGGAGTTGAGTAATAATCAAATTAACCTGGATTGCCCAAATATCAGTCTCAACTATAACAGTTGAGATCCTTTTTCTGTGAGGAGCTGACTTGATTTGTCAAGATGTCAAATTGGTCACAAGCCAAGCTTATCACTTCCGTGGGTTGCATCAAGAAAAGCAGAAGAAGTGCTCCATATGTTCTGATCTGTATTCATTCAGTTTTGCCTAACAAAATTTTAAGTGTTAAGCAGGGTTTGTGACACCCCCTTGTTTTAACATTTCCAACCTGTAAAAGTGGTAAAACATGGTGAAATATGGACTGTGCTGTTATTAAATGCCCTCAGGATTAAGTTCTTAATTCTTCTACAAGAGGACAACCTGTGGGAGTTGCTAGGGGAAGAAGAAGCATTGATGTGCTTGCAGTTCTCTGAGACTTTATGCTTTTTGAATTGGGAGGGAGTATTTATCCTAATTTGATAGATTTGGAACTACCATGAATATTTTATATTGACCAAGTTATTGGAACACTTAACTGTGTGAACATATTGGTTTAGTTTAATGGGAAGGAGGAGGTGGAGGTGTCTAGGGAAAATAGGCAGGAACAGAAAGAATTTTGTGTCTTGGCAAAGAATTTGAGTGCTGTTGAGCCAGTGACTGTGTTATCCCTTGTGTTTTGGGGTTTTTTTTTCCTTTGCTTTTTTGGGCTTTTGTTTTTAATTAAGCCTCCAGGACTACTGTTGTACAAGAAGATTTTTTAAAATTTTTTTTGCCCACATTTTCAGCTCCCACTCACAAGTGTGGGTTGTAATAATTCAAGCATTCGGACTGAGATGTAGGAGTCCTGAAAATGGGTGTGCCTGAAAAAGTCAACATAGCCTTAAGTATCACCACAAGATGTTAAAATAGACATTCTTTAGACATCTTTCTCAATCTTTGTCTCATTGTGCTTAAAGAAAAATAGGAAATCAGTTTGGTTATAGGTTCCAAAAAGGATAATCTAAAGTATCAGTCAGTAAACAAGGTAGAGCCAGTAGGTCATGAACAATACTTATGATGGGTGACAGGGCTTTGTCCAAGAGCACAATCAGAGGGATTGAATGTATGAATAAGTTCTGTTGCAACATCTGGGTCTCTGGAGGGAGATTGGCTGAACTGTGAGTGACACCAAGTCTTAGTTCTGTAACTAAACCCAATTTTTACTTTTCTTCAATTCTGTGCTCAGAGAATTGGTAAAGTTTTTATGCCTTATGGTGGGAGGGGGTCTGCCTTTCTAAGGTAAAACCTTGGTGAACCTGCAGCTTTTGTATCCTGTGCTTATGGTATGTGTATATATAGTAGGCTGTCAGTTAAAAGGGCTACTGAGAAGGGAGTTCATCTAGATTTAGCAAATGTGTTAAGAAAAAATAGGAGCTCTTGAAAGATGGGCATTATTGTGTGACTGTATTAGAGTATAGCCAAACCAAGTTTCAAAGGTAGAGAAACCATTATTAAATGTTTTGCTGTAGGTGGTTGGTAAAAAAACTAGATATGCTTTTCATCATCTGAGTCTTTGAAATAAAAGCAGCAGGGTTGAGGGGATGGGAGGAGGGAGTGAAAGAACTGCTAAAATAAGTTTATTCTCCAGAAAAAAAAAGTAAAAAAAAAAAAAAGTTGGTTGTTTGGAACATGAAGAGGGGAGTAAAATTACTGGGTTTGTGGCACTTTACTGAGTTTATGGTTTTTGGTGTTCATTGAAGTTTGTCCCTAGGCTCATTTTTCCAAATGCGTTTTGTAGGCTTCCTTTGTGGATAAGAGCAGAGAGGGGAGAGATTATTTGCTGAATGATGTCTTGCTCTGGCAGCTGGGTATTTCTGTTCTTTGTAAATGTCTCTTTAATGAGCTCCACTATTACTGTGGCTCCTTAGCTTCCATTAGGCACATGGTGCACTGGATGAGGAATGTTACGTTCTGGAAAGTGCAGGTGCAAGGATTTTGATGTCTGTGTTGCAGAATGTGTTTACTGTGGTGGCATTAGATGTGCTGGCAAGTCATTGTCTGGCACTAATGTAGCTGCTAAGCATTGGGACACAAGCCAGCTTAGTATTTTGTATGAAAGAGAACCCTCTAAAACAAAACTGTGAACTGATTCATGATCTTCTGTGCTAAATAATCTGTTTATTCACCATCAGTCCTTCTCACAATTTAACCTGTTGCTGTGCATTGGTTGAGAATCCTGACAAACCCTAGCTTGAAGTAACTTGTAGGTTTGAGTGCTCAGGTATTGCCTGTGTTTGCATTCACAGATCACTCTGACCAGCTTGTGTCTAATGTTTTCTTAGCTAGTCTTTGCCCACTTTTCCTCCAGAGTTGGTTTCTCTAATGTGACACTCTGGGCTAATTAATCTGCTGCCAGTTAAGTACCAAAACTCTTGAGTTTACTTAGGCAAATGGATTGCTGCACTCCAGATGCAAGGCAGCTGCAGATCCTGTATAATTGGCAGTGGCTGGTAAATCCTGTTCTGGTTTATTGATGAACCTAATCACAGAAAGGAAAATCTGGGTTTCTTATGTTAGAAATCGCTATTTGTTTGTCAGTTCAGTATATATACAGCAAAATTCTGAGCCACAGTGTTCGGGACTCTTGGCATTAAATGTAATCCATTGAGATAATCTAGTAATGATCATCTCTTGAATAATTGAGGCTATGAAGCTTTATTGAGGGTTGTCTAGCTGAGTTTTCAAAGCATGTTTAATGCAAGCATATTTTCCAGCAAGGGCATTTAGGCTTGATTTGAAGGTTTTGAGTAGTGAATCCATTGTCCTTTGTTAGTGGTTAATCATTGCTGTTAAAATACTATTGGATTTCCTGTTGAGAAGCACAACAGGGTGAATTTCAAGTCCTGTGATTCCCCTCTCACTGCTCTGCCACCTGATACCAAAATTGTCTAAGGTTTTTGTGATCCTTGCATTTAGTTCTTGAGAAGAAGCCTTAACAGATTGCAGAGTCTCTGAGATCTTGGAATCCTCCAGTGCTGTCCAGAGGCAAGCTTTGAATTGAAAACAGCTGAATTTTCAAGTGAATAATGTGGTGTGTTTAAGTACAAAGCTTTTTGAAAGATAGAAATCATCAATGATTGTTGCTGGTATGCTTGGCCTGGTTTTCAGTCAGCTGAGCTTAGCATAGCTGAGAACTAATGGAAGAGATCTGCAGCCTGTTAGAAAGAAACTCAGTTCCTCAGTTCATCTGGGCACTGTCTTCCCCAAACTGGAGCTCAAACTTTATGAAGATTGAATGTTCATGTTTGCTGTGAAACTTCCTGTTGCCCAGTCTGCATAATTAATTACTTGGGGATATAAATGTATTAGCATTCTGCTAATGAAAAGCTGTCTGGTGTAGCATTAGGTTTTTGTCATGCGAGAACGTCTCAGATCCTGGCAGCACAGACAGCATTATCACTGTCTTCTCAGCAGATGATTTGTTTGGGTTATGCAAATATACTTTGCCTTCCCAAACAGCAAAGGAGAAGAGAATCACATACCAAAGAAGTTTCTGTGAAACTTCAGTACCTATCTATGTAAAAAACTTGGGAGCTGCTGACTGTGCAGACGTTTTAATGATGATAAGAAATATTTATTCATTATTTTAGGCAGAGAATAAAAAGAAAAAAAAAGTAAAAGAATTCTGAAGGAGCCCTAGTTGTGACTTTGTCATAGTGGCCTATTACTAGCTAGTGTTTTTCTGTCAAGTATTTCCTGGTAATATTTGCAAGTAAGAGTCAGATTTTTCTGTCTTTGTTAATAATTTGCTTATATGGGACTAAATGGATTTTCCTGCCTATTTTCAGCAGTCTTCTGCATCCTTCATTTTTTTTAGCATGCTTCTAAAAATGTGAGCCTCTGGGATAGATGCAGTACTATAGCTCCAATCTCAGAAAATGTTGGGGAAA
This sequence comes from Camarhynchus parvulus, assembly GCF_901933205.1. Classification (NCBI taxonomy): domain Eukaryota; kingdom Metazoa; phylum Chordata; class Aves; order Passeriformes; family Thraupidae; genus Camarhynchus; species Camarhynchus parvulus. The sequence goes on from NC_044576.1 coordinate 5,690,424, forward strand.
ATGATTTTGTTGTTTTCGGTCTCTGATGTTCTTCCGAGATTCTTTGAAGGGGTAGGTATTCACTGTCTCTCACTATGGCAAGGTGCTGTAAATCATTGTGATGTCTTCTGGTCTCCCGTGTCTCTGAAAGTTGGGCCTTGGGCTCCTGATGGGTTCCAAACTCTGTGGGAATGTTATCAGCATGCTTAACTCCAAGGGTAAGGGAAAAAACAATACTATCTTAAGCACTTTGAGAAGTTGCCAGTTTTTCTTCTGGAAAAAGAAATGATAGTAAGCTGTGCTGGTTTCTCAGCCTGAGAAAAAGGGGTTTTTTGTGGGAGTTTTTTGATTGTTTGGGGTTTTGTTTGTTTTTTATATATATTTATTAAGATTTCCTTTTTTCCAAGGGTTTTTACTTTTATTCCAAGAGATAGTGAATCTCTACATTCAAATCCACAAAAAATAAATACCAGAAAGAAGCAAGCTAACACTTGTTAGTATATTTTTGATGTGGTTGTGACTCCAAATTTATTATCTTTCTTGATCTGCTTCTGTTTTAGAAAGTGGACCACCCTCCTACTATCTGCAGTTTTTGTTGTAGAACCGACCTGATTGGCTTGTCCATCCTGACTTTTCTTGGTGTGGCTCTTATAATGAATCCTCTACACGTGTTTTGTTTCTGTGTCTTCAACATATTTCTTATATGGGTTACTTTGAAACCATGTTGTAAATTTCTGAATAATTTGTGAATTTAACAATTCCACAGAAAATCTTCTGTTAACAGTAATTTACCTTGTTATTTTCCATCTTTACACAAACACCCATTTGCGTGGGCAGCTTTCTCCACTTTGAGAGGCTTGACAGACCAGGGCCAGCTGTGATCAAATAGACCCTTTTTCCAAAAGACATTCCAAACTACAAAACCCACCCACCTTGGCTGAGAAAGGAGAGCACGTAACTGGTGAGGTCCAGCACCAGGGCTGGGCTCTTCATCTCCTTCTTGCTCTGTGGAGCTTGAGTGTGGTGACAGCAGGGACACAGGACTGCACAATTCCAGTGCTGTGAACCAACTGCAGGAAGGATGTGATGAGGAAAAAAGGGGAATTTGGGCACTAAGATGGCTGCATCTCCCCTTCCTGGAGCGTCCTCACTTTGCTTCAGCACAGACATTTTCATCTCAATTTGCTCTTTCCTCGTCTCACAGCTCTGAGACCCTGGCATTGCCTATCCTATACTCTGACAATAGCACTAGTGGGATCCAACCTTTTGACCTGCAGATGGTCTTCCCTGTTTTCCTTTAGCCCTTTGTTCTCCTGTCAGCCTGGAAAACAGCAGTTAGTCTGTGTTTCACCAAGGAAGATGCACCTGAAAGGTTGCATCAATATTCTTTGAAATGTCTGGATGGGAAAAAAAGTAGGATTAGCTAAATTGATTTGTTTAGATGGGAATAGAGGGTTCCACCTAAGCCACCAGTGTAAGGAAAGTAAAAAAACCAAAGCAAACCATCCCCAGCTCCGACTGGCGCTCGCTATCTCTGCTGTACCTTGCTTGTTAGTTATAGTAAGAACTGCTTACAATTGCCAGTTCTCTGAAGTGAGGTGCAGAGAAATAGCACTGTCTTGGCTTAAGAGGCTGGCTTCCACAGGGCCTTTCCCAGAGGAAACTTCATCATAATTTCTTCCTAGTGAGGGAACTTTGTTAGGTATGCATGATGTGCATTTCATTTCCCTCCCCAGTATTATTGCACACTCAGATCTTTTGCTTTATTAAATAGCATCTGTAAATTGTTTGGTATAAAACATCCTGGTTTAGAAAGACCTACTTTTAAAATGAAATGTTTAACTAGAAGAAATCCTTTTGAATTTTCAAACAGCTATCAGCATTAGAAGTACAGTATTGCTGGAAACATGTGCTGTGTGGTCTTCATATAAATGTACGAATTTCTCACTACAAGGGAGCTGTGGAGCTATTACTGGTGTACTGTAGTGTAATGGTCTCAAATGCAGTTGTGATTTAGTAAGCTGTACCAGATTTCAAGCTGTCTGCATTGCAGCCTTTTTGTTATTAATAGTTAATGATACTCTCTGTCTGTAAGCAGATCCTTGCTTTCAGCCTTCCCTCCCCCCTCAATCCTTAGGACATTACGTTTTTCCTCTTAGCTGGGAGCGGGGGAATGGCCACAATTGCTTTCAGAGCTATCAGGGATGTTTTGTAGGCAGTCTGGAGAGATTTTCCTGGAGAACAATGCGAGCTGCCCCGTCTCAGGGTTGCTGGGCTTGCCTTGGCTGTAGGCACGCTTATCACACAGACACTGCTCGCCTTGCAGGGCAGTGCCGTGCGCTGCCTTTAGCCCGGTGATGACCCTGGATTATGTTCTTGTTCATGACATGTCTGCAGCCAGTGCAAGGTTCCAATTATATCTGCCTTCAGGCGGTTCTCAAGAGATGGTGGGGGGAGGAGAGGGCAGGAAGCAGAGAAATCATTTGTGTGACTTAGAAAAGACTGTTTCAGGGAAGAAATCTGAATTTCCAGTATAATCCTCATCTCAGACTTGTAAATCACAAACACACATAAATTCAAAATTTGAGACTACCTCTTGGGTTATATTTTTTTGTTTTGTTTTCCTTCACAGAAGCAAGTCTACTAAAGTGATCTGGTTTTGTTTTAAGGATAATTTAAGGAGACCCTACATTGCTGAAAAAACCCACAGTTTTCAGGTCTTATACTTTGGAAACAAGTAAGACAGCAATGAACTCTGAACTGGAGCTTGGAAAATGTTTTATTTTGCCACGTTTTTTTCTTTTTTGCAGATTGACTAATGTCACCAAAACTGCTTGGCTAGTACATTCTTTTTCATTACCTCTCTGCTTGCCTGTTATCTCTTCAGTTTCGATTAGCTTCAGCTTTGCTACTGCTTTTACTGGTAAGCAATCTCTTTCAAGACCTGGGCACAGAGAAGGCGTGAACTCTTCACATAGCAGTGAATGGGAGATATTGTTGTGCCAAATTCATGACAGCATCAACTATAATTGAGCCATCAGTGAGACTTTGGAAGTGACTATTCATAGCTTGTCCGGCAAACCGACATTAAAGAAAAAAGGCATTGTGTTTTCAGTTACAGCAACAGTTCTACAAGCTTAGTTTGTAATTTCAGTTAGAAGATTTTCCTAATAAACACGTTAAAAGCAACTTGTGAAGAGAAGAGTTTCCAAAACTTTGGAACCGGTTGGTCATAACTTTCATGTTATTGTACAGGTGACTGATGTAGTTGCTTATTTGCATTTTGAAAACCAATTAAAGTGGAAAGACATTTGGTTTTTCATTTCCAAAATATTTTCGTTCTTATACCCAGAAGCAATGCAAAATAGTGATTGACACCTCGTAGTGAGAGGTTTGGCAAGTTTTCATTAAGAGTAGCTATGAGGGGCTGTGTGTGGAGTCTTTGTGTCCTTGTGCAGTTCACAAGGGTATAGAGGGCACTCTAAGCTGTCTGTATGTCCTGCAGTGCTTGGGCAGGGAGTTGAACTCACTGTGTCTCATATTGGGAAGGTTTGTGCCAGTAAACTGTGGCTACAGCAAGTGCCGTTTCATGTAGTTTGATGTGAACAGCTAGAAACAGCTGCCTGGTATGTGGCAGTGTGCTGGTTCGGCATTTTCTCTTCAGAAGAGATTTCTCTATCACTGGTGGGCCCCAAGAAAGCAGCAAAATGTCTGCAAAACTTCATTGTCTCTCTATTTGAAAAGACTTAAATTTCATTAAGGTATTCTGTGGACAATACACTGAATGCTGTCATGGTCAGAACATTTGGGAGCCACTTAAAATAGATAAAAACGAATAAGGTCTAAGCACTTCCCTGAGTGAGATTTTATAGGCTGTTCCTCTTGCTGAGCAGGACTCCATCTTTTTATTAGGATGCTCAAAGGTCAGAGGCAGATTTCTAAGGAAACATATGCCTAGAAGCCTGGGGAGCCTTTTGTGATAATGTACCTCAAAGGGGAATACAAATGAAAGAACTGAGGCTGTCCCAGAAAGCCTATTTAACTTGAACCCAAATATTTAGAAGCAGCATATCCATTCCAGATCAGTGGAACTTTCAGAAACACCAAGATGTTCTGTAGAAATGGGGTTGTGACTAGTGATTTGATGGCTTTTTTGGATACCATTCATGATCAGTTTTTTGCCATCAGGGATTCTCTCTGCTTTAAGGGGAAACAATCAGCTTTCAATGTTATGAGTTCTGTCCCAAGGACAAAGGAGTAAAAGACCTCTTAATTGCAGGTTGCATCTTGCATTGGCTGAGGCAAAGAAAGCAGATCCTCTCAGGTGCTATGGTACGTGCTGTGATGTTGCAGTCTATTTGGAATTGCTTGCAGGACAGTCTTTACAGCTGATTTGCAGCGCATTAACTTGTGACTTGTGTCCTAATCTAAACGGACTTTATTCAGCAACAGGGCATGAAGCTGCTTTTTTACTTTGAGCAGCTTTAATTGGTACAACAGCTCTCCATATCTCAGATTTTGATGTGTAGCAAAAAAGTAGTCTGCTTTTCTGGCTTTACCTGTACCTACAGCAGTCCTTTACCTGTGTCAGTGCTTTTGTGAGCTTTCAGGTAAGGCAGTGTGAGGCTGATGGTATTCCCTCACTTAGGAGTTGTAGCTTCAGGGAATCTGTGGTGATAAAAAGTCTGGGAAAACTTTAGATTGATGCATTTTGGATGTAATAGGGATGAGGTGGCAAAGAAGCTGAAGAGAGGTTAATAAAAAAGAAAGGGAAGGAAAGGCCTGCTGCTTTTCAAGTTTGTAGTGCTGTCTTGAGCAATAACTGTGCAGCTAAGTGACTCAAGTTAGAATATACCTTGCTGAAGATCTTTACTTTCCTTGATACTCTTTCAGGAGAGGAGGATCTTGAAATGCCTCTTGTTTTAACAAGTTTTAAACCAGATTTCTGCATGTAGCTTCTAAAGCAGGTTTTTTATGGTTCCCTCAAGGCTGACTTGTAATGAAGACTTTGTTCATTTGGTCTCTGCTATGGCCCCAGTATGAGGAGTGGTATCAGTGAAGTAAAACAGGTGGTTAATCCAAGTTGTTTTTTAGCTTTACCCTGACAGAGATCTCAACGTGATAACTGCTGTGCTACGTAATGTTAAATAGAGGACTTTGAAAAACTATTTACAAGAGCCGGGACTCTTTAAATTCTTCTAGAAATTCGGCAATTTTCTCCACAGCAGTAGACATCAACCCAAATGCCTTATTAGTACCTTTCAATCACCCACTTAAAATAGAGTAATTTTACGATGAAAGATGATATTTTAAAGCCTGCCAAAGATCTGTGGGCCACATTATCTTCTGTTTCCACATCATCACACCATGCTATCCACATAAATTGGATACCTTCCAAGAGGGTTGAGTATCTTTACAGTACTCTCCAATTCTCTCTAGCAGTCATGGCAATTTAAAATTAAAACAACAGTGCCTAAGAAGTCTGATCTCACTTATGGGCAGATGGATTTTTCTCTTTTCCTCCCCCCTCTTATTTTCTAGGCAGAACAGTTTAATATTAAGTTGTACTGTCAAAATTCACTGGGGAAAGATTCCCCAGTTCTTTTGTGAAACCCGCAGGGGGCTTGATAGCAAACTTTGCTCGATTGTTCTGAGTACCAGTTAATGGCCAGAGCAATGCTTCAGTCTCTTGGTGTTGCAGATACTGGTATCACTACAATGCCAGATTTCTGATTCACAGTACTTTGCTGTTCCTCAGGGGATACTAGGTGATAATGCAATAACTCTCCTTTGAACAAATTTTCACTTAGTGCAAAACCAGGGAAAACTGTGGTGTGGTTTGCAGACTCAAATACTTGACTTACTGCGTGTCTTTGTGGTTAAGCAGCTCACAAAACTTTATGAGCTGTCTTTTGGTAGCAAAGTCTGTAGGTGTAGTTATCCATTGACATAAGGATGCCTGAAACGTCCTTAGTTAGAAAACAGAGTAATTTGTGCTTTGTTTTCGGTAGAGACTTTGTAGGTCAGTGTTACAAGGTTAAATCAGGCTGTCTCAGTCCATAATTTTCTGCAGCAGTTGAGCGGTTCCAGGAAGTGAAAGATTTCCATCAGGTACACGTTTCAAATGCAAATCTATTTGTTGTTAAGCTTACAAAGCTACTCACAACTAGGGCTAAATAGATGTCATTGCCTGCATTCAGTTGTGTGCATGTGATACTGTTCGCAAGGGTTGCATTGGTGCATCAGCCTTTTTGAAAAAAAGTAAATGTAAGACAGGTGGTTTTTCAATGGCGAACAAAGCGAGAAGGCATTTGTCTCTGAAATATATTCACTTTTGCGCTGCCTGACAGTCATTCAGTCGGTGACTACTAACTTTCACATGGGCTGTTTGGAAAACAACTACTTGTAAACATGAGGATCCTTCTACCTGATGGTATGTGGAAAACAGAGATGTTCTGAAAAACAGCTGGGTTAGGTCAGTGTTACATGAACAGGGAGACAAATACCTTGTCCAAAGCAGTCCAGGTGTGGGAATGGTTGGTTGTAAATCTGCAACATTTTATGGCTGTGGAAAGATTGAAAAATGAGCCAATCTTCTTTGTGGCGGATCCTCTGGTTCATAAAATAGACAGAAGTGTTTTGAGCCTGCCTCCCCTCAAATGAGTAATTCCTTGAGTAGGTCAGCTGCTTCTGGAGAGGTCTGTGTTCTGGCAGGGGAAAAGCCCAGTGTTGGTTGTGGATCTTGGCGCTTAACTATTGTGTACTTCTCTTATGTGTCTGTGAAACACCCCGGTAATCTCACTGCTTCTGGCACAGCCTCGCTGGTTTTGTTTATCAGACCTTACAGTAAGATGTTTGTGGTTACAGCATTATTTTTTGATTGAGCAGCAATCACACTTAAGATTTCTCAAGTTGTCTTTTAGCTTCTCTTTCTTCAGTCCAAAGTGCCTGCCTTTTGCTTGTCAGGATGAAGCAGAGTGATATAGTCTGTTTTTTTGAAATGCTGGGTTTGTGTGGAGCAGAATCTGTTTGCTTAAAGCCTAAATAGTTTTGTTTCTTTTGGTTGTAGAAGGAGTAGTTTTTGGCAGACACTACTAAAGTGGATTACAGATTGAGGCATAACAAAGAATGATATCAACAAATACTCCACTCTATATTGGAAGTTATTCAGCTGGGTCTCAGACTGTCTTCATAGCTTATTTTGGTGAGTTCCCTGTGGTGAGGGGTTGGAGAGAGGATACGTGCTCTTCGTGTATGTGCTAACCAAACAATGTGCTGATGGAAGCACTGGGAACAGATGCAGTGAGAGTTGCCTCTCTGATCTTTCAGATGAATTTTTAGCTTCCATCTCCTACACGACCAAGCTGCTAAGTAAGAGTCACATGCATGGATACTTGAGCAAAAAGCTGTTACTTAATATAACAATTGTGCTTAGAAATGTTCTGTATTTGTGGATCCGGCAATTTGCCCTCTGCTCATGCAGCTCAGTTTTATTTGCAGTGGGGCCCATGTGGGTTGCCTTGACCCTTGTGTGCTCGAGCCTGGGAGCTGAGAGCAGGGAGAGCGTTTGTGAGACCCCTAACGGAGGCTGCTGAGGAGAATTGCCTGAACTCAGACTGAATGCATGCGTATGTTATGTGTAGGATCCACAGCTACAAAATAACTGGAATTGTACTTACTACTTTAGCATAACTTTGGGGTGATTATAATGTGGTGTAAATGCTTTTGGCAGAGATGGAGCAGATAGAAATTTTTATTTCAGTATTTAAGTAGATTTACTGAAACTGCAGAATTGTCCTTATGATTTCATGTAATTTTTAAAAGATAATTCTAGAATGTGAATTCAGTGTAAGTGTACCTGAAAATGCCTCCTGCAATGGATGTTCTTTACTGCAATAAAATCAAGTTGTTGCCTCCTTTGTTGTGTTGCTCAAGAAGTTTAAACTCACTTTGACAAGGAATTAGGATCTGCTCCCTGGAGGTTATCTAGTAGAAGTGATAGACAGCTTTGTTCACAAATTTGGTGGCAAACATCTTCAAAGTTCTGTTGGTAGGGAAGTAAAAAAAACCTAATGAACCTTAAACTATGGTTGTTTTTGTTGTTCTCCACGTGTAGATCTGCGTTTTCTCACCTTCTCAATATTGGCAAGCATTTTCAAAAGAAAATAGTGTTACTATATTGAGTCCTTTTTTATGGTGTCTACATGATCCAGTTCCATTTGAATATGGGGTTTTACAGTCATTCAAGTATGGTAGGTTTAACTTGCTTTCCTGACTTAAAGAATCCTCGCTTTTCACATGCAAAACTTATTTCTCTTTACTGCTCGATTACTCCATCTTCTAGCATGAGCTTTCCAAAGTGTGTTTAACTCCTTCCACTTAAAAATATAATTAATTGATATTTTCCTGGTCACGTAGGCATATGTTTTGTTCTTGTTGACTGCCTTTGCATGCCAGTGTTGATTCTTAGCAGCAGGAAAATGAAATTAATCAGGAGAGTCTCTTTTTAGACTTTGCTTTCAGCTGTTAGATATGGTAGTTTTCAGACTAATGCAATGATGTTCTGCCTTTAAAATGCTATCTTCTAATAGTAAATTCCATTTCTTCATCATAAACCTATTGCTATTATGGATTTTTTTGTTCTCTGGGAGAAAGTTGATTGGTAGTTTCTGTTTGGCCCATTTAATTGTTGGAAGAAATCTGATGCCTGGCTCTTGCCATTTTAGCAGTCTCACAGAAGGGCTAAATTACACTGCAGGTCCTGACTTGCCAGTTGTAGGAAAATATCTTTGTGCACAGATAAATCAACAAGCTCTGTAGTATTTTTGTACCTAGTACTGCTGGGCAGGTACAGTATTCCCATGTAAAGTTTCCTTTTGCAGAAGGAAGCTTGCCAGGTTACCAGGTTTGTTGTTTCTCCTTGCTTTTTGAGTCTCCCAGACAACATGCTAACCCATTTCAAAATGTTTTAGGATGCAATGTCTGAAGGGGGAAGGAAGTGACTTGTTTTGTGAGTATATATATATACACGGAGGTGGCAGCAGCTAGCTGTTTGATGTTTTAGCTTCTACAAGATTTCTTTTTTTTTTTCCCCTGAAAAACTTAAAACCCCACTCTTATATTTATATGTAGGATTTGGACTTTTGTGGTTTATTGTTGTTGAGGTTTTTTCTTCCCCAGGAAAGTGTTTAAATCATTACCTTTCTTGTGCTCAGTTTTTTCTTGGCAGTATGTCAAAACAACTGACTCTGATCACTTGGGAAATGCCTCTGTCACCAGTGTTGGTGCAGCACATGGGGGCTCCTGGCTCCAGCTGACCCCCAGCAGCTGTCAGCTCAACGTGCCACAGCGCTGATGGATGTGATATTGCTCAGATTCCTTCTGGGATCAGGGTTGTTGTTGGTTGGCAAGACTTCTTGCCTGCTTGAAAAGTCAGACTGGAATTTTATTGGGTAGAGGAGCCTGTGAGAGAGGGGGGAAAATGTTCAAGATACTGCTTATGTGTATGACTTTTTATAGATTTTTGCTGTTTTACAGTGGTTGGATTATTCTCAAAGAAGGATATTTGAAGTGAGTTTGTGCCTCCCCTGCCAGGTACAGTCATCCATCCACCCTGGAGCTTCTTTTCCTAGTGTATTTTTATGTGCTATTGCTGTTTGGACATCCCCCTTAAAATGATTACTTAGATGTACCACAGTCATACACTTGAGGAGAAGAAAAGGGGTTTTTTTGACCTTCAGTTGGCAGAAAATATGATTTTCAAGGTCTGCTTTCTAAAAGTATATGGGTGTCTGGCCAAGAGTTTGTCAAGAATGCAGAGAAGCTCTGTTCTTTCCTGCTCTATAAATGTTAACATGGGTAGATGGGAGGCACTTACTATACTGTCCTGTGAAATGGTTTTATAGTAAAAGAATGGATTTAAACCTGTAGTGCTGAGATTTTTCACTTTTCTTTATCCATTTTTACAGGCATTTCAGTCTGTAGTAGCACAATTTGAAGTGAGGACTGCTCAGTGTAGTAGATACTGGATGTAAGGGTGTGTATGTAGTCTGGTGCTGCTGCTTTAAGACTATTATGTATAATAAGAACCATTCCATCTCTCCATGATTAAAGTAGAAAATTGGAAAAGTTTCTAGACTTCACTGGGAAATAACCATCTGTACTTGAAGAATCTGGTTTGCTGTGCACGTCTGTCTTGATAGACAAGAATTTCCTCTTTTCTGTAACATTCAGATTCACTATCCCTGCCCCTTCTCCCCCAGCTCTACCCGCTTCTCTTACTGGTAGTTTTGGAGGACTCTGTTGGTGGGCACATCTACCCAAGTCCTTCAAGGGCAAAAGTCTCCAGCAGTTGGCTTTAATAAGTTTATTTCAGGGATGTGTTGTTTTCTTCCAGACTGATATTAGGACAGATGCAAAGAAAATTGTGGCAGGGGTGTAGAAGCTTAAGAAGCTTAAGTATTTCCATATTTTTTTTTGTTCTTCTGCCATAATTTGTTTTTCTGCCCTTTCTTGCTGATGTTTGAGTCCCTTGACCATTTACAGTGCCATATATGGTGCATGAAGCTATGGTAACTAAATGCATAAAGAATTCAATGAAAACTGATGTTGAGTAAGTGAATGAGAGTCCAAATTAACACTTTGCATACAAAGGCAGAGAGAGCTCAGCAGGTGATGATCTAATTTGGTCACAAACCAGTTGTGCACTCGTGTATGTTCTTAAGCCTGTGCTGTCACATCGCCGATGTCCAGGCTGGATAAAGCTGCAGGACGGTGCTGTGGAGGTAAGATCACAGTGTAAGAGAGGAAGATGTAGTAAGATACTGGAATATGCTATGGGAGGAAACTCAGTTTTGCAACTCCTGGGGAATTCAGAGGACTACAATGAAAGTATGTTTGGGAACATAAGACACTACACAGTTGTCTTCTGCTTCTGGGGAAAAAAGGTCTAAAAAATTAAAACCAAAACAGTATGAAGGCAGTGAGTGATATGAAAGATGTGTCCCTTGTAAGCTACTGTTATTCAATACAAACAATGAAGCAAGATCAAATTCTTGAAGCAGTTTATGTATATGAGAATGCAACTGAGTTTTTTTTTTTTTTTACATATGTGCACCCAGGTAATGTGGTTCAAAATTGCACTGCCACAAATTTTCTTGATAGTTTCCGGTGTGAAAATGTTGTAGAAACTCAAGGTTTACTATTGAAACATCATGAGAGACATCGGGATATGTACTAAAAATCAAAATTGAAGACTTGATGAAATTTGTTCATGCTTCCTGAAGTCCTTGCTGTCAGGTGATGGCAAAATAATTTTTCAATGTATGGTAGTATAAACTGAGGACTAAACAAAATTAAATGAGCACAATGCCTTCTATATAGAGCATTGCTTTTGTTAGATCTTCACTGCTTTCTCTTGCAGGTGTAAGGGAAATTTCAATATTTAATTGGATTTCTGTAAGAATTCCAGACTTGGAATTTGTCCATACTACTTGTCAGGCTTGAGCTATGCACGAACACAAGGCAGGCAAAGTTTGCAATGCAGCATTCATTGTTGCCAGTGGTATACCTTGGTATTTGCATTCATGCCTTTATTTATGTCAAGTGTTGAATGCTGTTTGGGAAGGTAGACTTGAAACATCAGAATAAAGTTCTCTAGAAAAAGCCTTGAAGTGCTAATCACTGGGACTTGTTTCTTTTTTCCTTTCTTCCCTTCCACACATTGAAATTTAGCTGCCCAGATGATGCTCCTTTGTGTCTCATTTCTTCAGTGAGATTGTGCTGGCAGGCCAGCTGATAGGTGGGTTAAATAAGAAATTGATGATTGCAGTTGGTAGGTTTTTGTGATGCTGTTCTGAGAACTTATTACATGCTGCCTGGGTGTTGAAAGAAATATAGAAAGATGCTAATTCTGGGAGGCAAGAATAAAAGAACCCTTCTTGTTAGAATTGATAATTGCAATACTTTTGCCTGTCTGTCAAATAATCCTGAATATGCTTGCATTTCTAGAATAAGGGAATTGTCACCATGCCAGAAATGTTGAGGTACTGCACACATACAGGATGAACAGCAGTGAATTGAAAAGAGATACAAACAGGGTCTCTTGGGGCTGTTTGGGGGCTTCCCTTTGTTTTCTGGGGATGAAGCACTCAAGTGGAAAAACCAATGCAGCTGTTGCCACCTTGAAGTTTGCTCTTTTAGTCTGTGAGAATCTGGATAAGAGACCTCTAAGGTCCTTCAACCACTGGGTTGCAGGGAATAGGTCTCTAATTTTTGGAGTTGATCACTAATAGGTTTTAAGTATAATTGGGTATATTAAGCAGAAGTTATACTCATTCATAAAAAGTCTTAAAAGATTTTAATGTTTTTAGGTTTTGCCATAGCCATAGCTAGAGTGTATGTCAGCTGTGGTGAACCTCTTGGGTGCTGGCTAACTTGTCACTTGCATAATTAATTGGCCCTGCAGAGTCTCTGTGAATTACTGGTCACATGATGATGCCAGAGCAGTGATGAGATCTGGCATTTGCGAGCTTGGGTACAGTGAAACTTTTTCCTTGCAATAAATATGGATTTATTGCATTTGTGCATCTGTTGTAAAAATATTCTTTGTACTGTGTGCACTGTACAGAGTGATAATTTAATTTCCTGATCTGTGTAAGCAGATGATGTTAGACTAATCCCATTTTATCTCCAGTGAAATAAGAGGCAGCATGTGTATGATGGCAGTTTGGCTGGATCTGTTGGTGTTTGTGTTGCAAGCAAGTGTTCTCCTTTCTGGATTCTGCCCAGCTGTTGGACATGCAATGTGGACTTGCTCTTAGTTTCCTTGAAGTTTGAGGACTTTGGCTTCTGTTTCTTTTTTCTTTCCAGTTCTGCTCTTTTGTCTTCTGAAGGAGTAAATTGCTCTAATTGTTGCTTTATATGACATGCTTGATTAACTTTACAGACTGCTGCCTTTGCTGACAGTTTAACTAGGAATCTAAGTGTTTGTGTGCTCACACATCAGAGTGTAGTTATGCTTTCTAAATTGATTTCATTTTGATACTTCTAATAAGCTTTCTTATAACTGAGTATTCATGTCCTTGCAAGTGAGGAGAGGAGGGAGTATCACAAGTGCTACATGCAAGAATAGTTAATGAAACAAAACCCATTAAATTAGCTGGCTGCCTAGTATGCTCCTTAAAATTTTCAAGAAGGTATCAAACTAAAGTGCAAAAGTCCTGCAGGCATCTCTGAGATAAAAACATCTTGACAGCTCTAGTTAAGAGTATCATGTACCAGTCTTTAGCTTTGATTTCATTTTGCACTGGAATAACAAAGGATGTCAAACAATATGAATGAAATTAAAGACTACAAAATAGAATGTTGGTACCACTAGAATGTCAGGAAATGGTAATGCTCTTCCAGCTCAGCAGAATAATACTACCTTGCCACACTTTATAGTTCTGTGCATTGCAGTGAAATCTTAAGGACTACTAAGTTAAGGCAGAGAGTTTCATTGGTATTTTAGGATGAGGGAAGAATGTAATCATCACACAAACAACTGGAATACTAAAACCATAAACTTCCTAATAGTATTTTACATAGAAAATTGCATAGCAATTTTAACAGAAATTTTGAGGAAAAGAGGAATTGCCTGTGTCTGTTGTTTGTCTGCATTTCTCTGTCTGTGCACTTAATTACGGTAAACACAATTAATGATATTTTAAACGTCTCAAGGTTGTTCTGGAAGTCTTTGTCGTTTTGTCCACGTGTCAGTGTTTCCCCAACCCCCAGTCTTCCCCCAGTAAAAAGCTCCCTTTGATTCTAAAAGAGTGACTTGACTTGAGTCTTTATGTAGTTCTCTTCTGGCAATTTCTTTGGTTTGACCCATCTTTCACACTTCATGTAGGCAGCATTCTTATCCGGTGTTCATACAAAAGGAAATCTTTAAGGAGTGAACCTGTGTTAAATAAAGTGGACTTCTAACGGTCAGAGGGTCAGACTGGCTGGCATGTGATAGCTGTTTTATGCATTCTGGGGCTACAAAGCGACTGCAGAAGGCAGAGCTGATTCTAACAGCAGATTTACAGCTGCTTTGCCTCTCTCAGGGCAACAAGACCTGCAGTTTATTTTCGTTCTTGATACCTTATGAGCTGCTGAATTTTCTCTTCTTTATTCCCCCTCCCCCTTCAAATACATATCTATTTCCCCTTTCTGTGTGTCGATCTTGTTGTATTCAGATGCAGCAGCTCTGAGGATGTTTAGGACTGAGATTAATTTTTAGCAAAAGGATCCTAAAAGTGCATTTCCCTCCATTGTGTCTGCAATTTCTCATTTTTCAGTCTGATTGAAGTCGCAACTGCCTGAACAAAGATGGTCACTACTTGCCTTCTGTTTTTGCTACTGGGAAAGAAGCCAATTGCCCCCAGGGGAGAAAGTGGCTTCCTATCAGTAGGGATATAGATGATGACTTTGAGAAAGGATGAAAGCAAAGTAAGTTATTCTTTGCTGAGAGGCAGCCTATGGCATCCATCCTTTTGAGAGTGTAAGTAAATGGCAGCTGTTGTGGAAAAAGGGCAGTTGTTTTAAAAGGTTCTCTGGAGAGCATTATTCTTCCTTCTCTTAAAAGCCATGGGAGAAAATTACTGCTAAATCTAAAATTTTCTCTATTTCACTTAATAAACTGTAAGATGCTAATCTTAAATATACATGCATGGAGATTATTTTGGGGAGCAATTGTGGTAGCACATATTTTAATAACTTTTTACATCCTTTGAACTAGTGGACTTTCGCAAATTCTTTTTAAAAAATCCATTCAGTACAGAAGGAATAAGTGCTGTAATTCTGTGGGGGATAGCAGTAGTTATGCATGACTAGAAGCTTTAAATCTTAGATTTAATACTGAACCTCCTTCCCAACTATTTGATGGTAGGATAGTGGATATCTAATGGTGACCTGCTTGAGCTTTCCTTGGGTAATCATTGACTACCCAGCTCTTGTGGAAGCAGCATTTAGGCAGCTTTTCACCTCCTTTTTTGTCTATTTAATTGAGGTACAAGGTTCCATCATGACTTAGGTGTGTCACTGAGGGTTGTTACGGACTACTTAAATAATTTGCTTCTCTGGAATTCTCTAGGAGCAGCATGAGTGAGTGGCATTAGAGCACAGCAGAGCGGGCTGACAGTCTGTGTGCACTGCAGTGCAGAGCAGATGTACTTGAGCTGGATTGAAGCCGTCGTAGCCACGGTAACACAGAGTTCAAAGTAAATGCTTTGGCAGCTGGCCTGCACTCATAAAACTGGTCTTTACAGATCCTCTAGCACTCCTCTAACATCCCTCTTCCTCTTTTGTTGGATAATGTCCAAGCTCTACACTCAATCAGTAAAGGTAGTGTAGGTGCACTCTGCATGTGCAGTTTACATTTATCAGGCACTTAATTTACTGCTTTGTGGGTAATACCCTGTCATCAGAAAGTCCCTGGAAACTGGCACCCTCCCTGAGGTAGAGGTGGACATTCATGTCCTGGAAAGCTGGAGAAATTAACCCTCTCCAGTATCTTTCCCAAAAGTAAATTCTGCTGACTGTTGCTAGTACAGTTCAATTTCAGAAGTGAGAGTTAAGCATGCCTTGTCCTGCCTTGTGTAGAAGTGTCAGCAATAGGAATGCCAGACCAATATCCTTCCACACACATGTGTGTGCAGATGTGAACTAATGTAAACACTCTGGGTTCATATATGTATATATTCTATATTCTGTATTCCCATCTGGCCAGGCTGCTTCTTGAGTACAATATTTTTAAAAATTAAATCTATTCTCAAATATATCAGTGTAGTTGCTAATGTTTACATATAAAAGCATCCAAATTCTGCAAGCTGGCACTGATCTGTGATCCTTACAAAGATTTGCCTTTGGTATGTGTATTGCTGCATCTTCGCTTATGGGTGATAAATATCATTTGAAGAAATCCATTTATAATGGGGACTTGTACAGATCTGCTGAAAGAAACACAGAGCATGACAGAGACTTACTGGTCCTTGTGCTCTTCCCTGAAGCATCTCACACAGATGTTTGTTCATTTTCTTGGCTTCTCTTGAATGGAGCATTGGTTGAATGGTTGAAAGCCAGGAGACAGCTGGATACTGATAGGCCTTTCTGGGGCTGCCTTCCATTTTTTGAAATGTGACAAAACTCTGTACCCCTAAGTGTCCCACAAAAATGGGATCAGCCCTGATACTAACAGCTAGATCAGACAGGAAACACTCAGGAAAAAAGGTTGCTCAAAGGAGCTGAATGCATTTTTCAAAGAATAAGTGGAAGTAATACAGAGAAATAACTGTCTCTTTGAAATATTCTCATGTCCTATTGCTGTTCAGCTTTAATAAGGCAATAATTAAAAAATCGCAAACCAACTAACAGTCATTTATCTGAGAGATGTATTTAAATTCAATTTTAATAATTTTATTTTTGTGTCTTGGATAATACCAAGTCTTATCATACCATTAATACTTTTTGGTAGGTGTGTGTAGGAGCAGCCTGTACTTCCGTTGTTTTGCTGTCTGTGCTGTTAAAGAGCCCTTTCCAGTGAGGCAGGTCCTGCTGTGGGAGTGCTGGTCCCTTTTCCCATGCCCCCCTGTTTGTGTCTGCTGCACAGCCCTTGCCTTTCACACAGGACCACATCTTCTCCCACTCACCATGGCCTGGTTCCTGGCATGGTGCTTCTGCTGGGCTTTGCCCTCTGGAAGGAGTGTGGTGCCCCTTGGGACTGGCCTTTGGGCCATTTGGTAGGTCTGTCCCAGCTCTGGGGGTCGGGAGCTAACTGAGCACCACTGGGCTGATTTCAGAAAGGAAGCCTAAATTTGTAGTTTGAAGATCACTTAGTGACACATAATTAACATAAAATAATGCCCTGAATTCTGTCAGATTGTTTTGTTACTGGCCCTCTCTTCTGTGTGCAGAAGGCTTTACTTGTAAATCAGTGCCAGATTATCCATCTATAAAAATAACATTTTATGTGTAAAAATAGAACAAGCTCAGCTTTTCAGCAGTGTTGGAATTGATCACTTATTTCTTCTGTGTGGACTCTTGCTAAAGCACTGGTTTTATGACATGTGATAAGCTGTTGAAATAAAAAGCATGTTGTTTTTAGCAGGAGCCTACAATTCCCTAATCTGCTAGCATATTAGGATTATATTTCTGAGGTTGCTTAGTAAGGATTCTAGGGCAGAACTTAATGATTTCAGACTGTTTTTTAACTCTGAGATCTGTTTTTTAGAACTTGGGGGGAGGGGGTGTTGTTGAAGTCACTGAGTTAAAACAAAGGCACCAATTATGTCAATATTCAGTTTTCTGAAACTTTGTTTTTATGTTGATTAACATTTAAGTAAAGCCCCCCCCCTTTTTTTCTCTCCATAATGTTTCTCTGTATGTGGTATCAGCTGCCCACTATTTAACAATGTGGAAAAATGGGCTGGCATTAAGTAACTCTGTTCTGCTGTAAAAAGCAAAACCAGAATAAATCTTAGCAGCCCCTGCCAGGTAGACAAGCCCTCTGTGGGGATGGGAGCGAGGACTTTGCTGGTAGTGTTTTGGAAGATTGCAGGCTGAGTTGCTTTGCTTATGTAAAACAGTGGTCTTTGTTTGGCACTTCCAATGGCACTGGGACTGTTGTGTAGCTTCATTGATTGGTTCCATGCAGTGGAAATCTGACCTTTAGCAGATGTTTGAGAAATTGCCAGCATTCAGAGTGATCAGCAGACTAGACAGTTTTTTCCTTATGTTGATGAGAACTTCCATTAGATTAGTAACGTGCGTGACAATGTTAAGCTTTTAAATGATTAGAAAACTTTTGGAAACAAGGCAGATTTTCCTGCAGTGTAGAGCTGCATCAAGTAATTTATTTTCTTCTATGCATCATTTTGCTAATTGGTTAGCTAATGGAAATATTTTGATAATGTAAGTGGTGTGGGTTTTTTTCTTTTTGTAATAAGACATTTGGATATTAAGTAAGTTTTAGTTTGTCTGTATTTTTCTTAAAAGGTCAGTTTTAGCATGCTGTTGTGGCACCAGTTTGGCAGAAATGCTTTCAAAGAAAAAAGAACAAGCTGAAATGGGCTGGGGAGGGGGAGGCAGCAGTGAAACATATCCCATCTGGAGCATTTGGCTTGGAACAGGATGTTGCATGACTCCATGTGAAGTCTGCTCTCACGAACAGTATCCTCAGCAATGTAGGAGATTCAGCTGCTCAGTGGTGGGAGTTCAGCATGAAACAAGGTCTGTTTTCTCAAACTCCAACGGTTAGAGCTACAGGAAAGAGGTGGGACCTAATAAGAGATTTATGTGTTGAATAACTCAACAACACCAGCAGTTGCCAGATTAAACCCTTTCCTGCAGGTGCTGGCTTTCCTCAGACCTCTACAATTGTTTTTCAGTGTGATGCATGTGGAAAGAATAATTATTTAAAGGATTAGAGGTTTAAAATGAGAACAATACAATTACTAAGTTGTCTGTTTCTGGTTCTAAATTTAAAAATCAAATAATTGCAAGAGGACTGATCTTGTCTTGGCATTAGATATCCTGTATACATGTGTGCTTTTAAAAAATTTTGACTGAATGAAGTTTCTAAGTTTTTTTATTATCATTTTGGGTGCAGAAAACATGTTAAGGAAATAGACTGTATTGAGAGCAAAGGGTTGTCTTGACAACCAGTCCTGCTATTGTGGACTCTTGGGCAAAATGTATCCACTGTATCCTGTGAAAATATGTTGTGGGGTTCTTTGTGGTTTTTTGGTTTGGTTTTTTTTTGTTGGTTTTTTTTTAACATGAGTATTAGGAGGGAAGGGATGTGATGGTAAGAGAAGACATACATTACAAAGCCTGGAAATCTTTGCCCTTTGCTCTCAGTGCTCAAGAACACTTAATTTTTCCAGTGCTATGGAACTTGTCAGGTATGTCTCTTTATTTTATGATTCCCATGAAATTGTGCCAGAATTCCTTGACAGCTCAGTTTGTTATCTAATAATCTATGTACCAAATCAGATGAAGTTTTTTGGGGATGTAACTAATGTTCTGATTCCTTTTTATAAGCAAAACTAGCAAAGCTGTCCTTGCTTATTACATGCAGCGCATTTAATGCTGCTTCTGAGTCTTGTTTATTCAGCCTTCATTTCCTGATCTAAACACAAGGGAGTGGGAGATGGTAGAAATGAACTGATTCCCTGAGTGGGTGAAATATTTGTTTGTCTGGTTCATCAGTGGTGATCTCCTTCCCACCCTGAGAGGGTGACTTAAGAAAACAGGTCTTAGCTGTGGCTTTCCATCCTTCTTTTTCTTTTTTTAATACAGTGACTGGGGAGTAAAGGCTCTTGATCTTACTGGGAAGATTTTGAGGGAAGTGAAATGCATGGGAGAGAAACCTGGCTTTTTTCCCCTGTTGGCCCTCTCTGTGCAGTTAACTTTTGTACATGCGCTGAATAAAAATATTGGTATATGTGCTTGTCTGAAATGCTGGCACTGTTGTCTACTCAAAGTGTATCAAAGTTGCAAGATTGCAGGTCTTGGCTGTGCTTAAAACTCTTCTTAATTATGATATGTGAGTTATTTGTATCACAGTGACATAACTGAACCAAAATGCTGTAAGGAATCCAATAATGAACATTACTTTCCAAAGTATTTATTGCATAGTCCTTTAATTTATTGCAGTGTTAATATTTGTTGACTGTAGGAGACAGACTTCTCTGACTTGAATGCTAAATGGACTTTTTCACATGAGTAATTGTTCCTTTCTTATGCACAGTAAGTTGATTGCAGCAGAAGGTAAATTTTGCATACAATTCACAAGGAAATGAGACTGACTGTTAGAAATAACATCCAGATTTTAAACTGTTTATAGTGAGAAGTGGAAGGTGTTTTGTAAAACAAGATAGAAACCTCAGTTGTCATTCCCTGATATGTTTTGAAAACAGATTAACTTCTTTATCACTATCAATGCAAACTGCAGTTATCTGATACTACAAATAGTTCTGCAGCTGATAGTTGAAAATACCATCTCACAGTGTGTTCATTTTCCTGAAGGGAACACTTGTGTCCCTTAACTTGAGCAGTAATTTTATTGCTCATTCCCTAGGGGAATGGGAAAAGTCTGATGTGACTGTGCTCTATCTTCTCTTGCACTGATTTATCATAATACAGTAAAACTGTCAAAATCTTCACTGCAGGAAGGCTGGGCTTGCTTCAGTTACCTCTGGAGGTCATGAAGGCCCTACCTCATTTCCTGATGCCTTTCCAAAAGTCTTGTTTGTGTTCTGTGTAGCTGTAGGTACACAATCAGTTGCAGTTTGTGGGATGGTTTTGTTTGTTTTCAAGATATTTTCTGACTCAGACAGCTTGGAGTAGATCAAGTTGTGCTAACATTCATTACAAGAAAGGACTTGGTTACATTCATACATTTTTTTAAAAGATTCTAAGCGTAAGTGATTATTGGAATTCAAGGAGCTCCTCAGAAAATAAACTTGCAAATAGAGATGGGAGCTGAAAACTTGGGGGAAGTTGTCCTGCATTTTTTTTTGTATAGAAATGGTTTATTCAGAGGATACGAAAAACTAATCTTAATTTTAAATAAGCGAGGTGATAGTGAGGAAATAAAGGGGAGAAAAGAGGAAGTAAAGGATACCAGCCCTTATTTTGTGGTACATTTATTGTGTGTATAATTTCTAGCATTAAAAGCTTTCTTGGACGTACACTAAACCTTGTTTTGTTCCAGAAACTTGAACAGATGGTGAGAAAATTATGTACAGTTCTGAATTAATGCTTTTTTATTCTCTTCTCTGCAGCATTTTCAATTGCAGGGAGGACTTTTAAAAAAACCCTTATAGTTACATTGTATAAAACCATTGTACATAAACAAATGTTTTTTAAAAAATTATCTTCATGATCTTCTTTAAAATGCCATTTATTCAAAAATATTATCCTTACTGTTGTGACAAGGAGTGTCTGACTTTCTCACTAGTAAGTTACCCAGAGATGGCTAATGCAGTAATTAAGGTGATTAATTGGGTTCATTAGGCAGCTTTTGATGTATACTCATTGCCAATATTTTGTTCTTATGTCTTTACTTGTGGCCTTAAGCACTAAGGGTTTGATTGTGTTATCTGTGGGATCTGTTGTTCTCTTGGTCTTATCAATGGATCTATTGTTCCTCCTTTGAAAAGACCTTTGAAAGGAATCACTAGGAGAACTGAAAATGTGTAATATTTTATTGCCTTCACTTTTTTTGTGTTGAAGTACATTGGATATTTCTAGGACAATTTCTAATTAACAAAAGTTTATGCTGAAAGCTTTAAAACAATTATGCCATTAAGTTAAAAATCAAACGTTTCTCTGTAGTTTGGACAATTGTAATACTGAAATAAGTTAGTTAATACTCAAGATGTAAAAGGTTAAATGACCTCACATTTTTGAGGAATTTTATTGAAGAACAAAAAGTTGAAGAACAAAGATGTTAGAGGACAGAGCACAAGTCTCTCTTCTGAAAAACAGTAGTAGAATGAAAGAGAATTTTCATGTATGTATTGTGAGTGGCTTCTGTAACCTTAAGTGCTTTTCACCCCTGTTTTCCTGAAGCTTTTCTGCATCAGTAATTCTGTTTATTTGAAGCCATTCCTCCTGTGCTGTAGCCTTAGCAGCTGCAACAACAAAGTGGGCAATTGTTCAGAGGAGCTAGTTGTGTTTGTAGTTCTATGCTCCAGCACAATTTGTCTTGTAACACCTCAGCTGCACCTGAAAACCCCCTGGCATTCAATCTGCAACACATTCAGTGTCATGTAAACATAATCTCAGTTCCCGAGGAATTTGTGGTCAGAGGAGGCAGCACTGGGCTGAAGTGACTCTTGCTCTAGAGGATGGGTGTGAAGCACAGATACTGCAATTTGCTTTCTGTCATGGAGTGAGGGCAGAACCTCCCAGCTCACCATCAGTGACTGAAGTTTTTGGTTTGTGTATTTTTTTTAATAAAAAAGCCGAACACAAGCAAATTACTATTAAAAGACTTTTGAAATACATTGACATAATGTAAGTGCTTTATTAAGTTGGGACCAGACTGTCCACATTACTAATGTCTTCATTCTGATGTAAGCCATCTCCTTACGATTGCACAGTGGGAAAGATGATTTCCTAAATTACTTATCATGCTACTGTATTTCTGTATATCTGTATGGTTTACCTATTATTTATAGAGATGTAAATTTTTTGCTCAGACATTTAGATATCTGTGACTCAGGAGTTGCCATTATGGCAAAGAGGAGATTGAGGATGTGGATGAATACAGACTGAAACCCCAGGAAGCCATGGTTATGTTTCCTCTCCTGCTCCCAAAATGTTGCTTCCCTTTGGCAGGCTGTTTCCTGATGTCATGTTTGCTCACATGTGCCACCAGCCCTGCTCTTAATCTCCTCTGACCTTTTAGTAATTGCTGGAGATATCTCAGTGCAGAGTTGAATGAACTTTGATCCCAGTTTGTGGACATTCACGCACTGGTGAACTCTGAACTGTAATGACCCAGTTCTTCTCTGTAAAGTCTAGCCTTGCAGTTTGGTGGCAGATGGAAAAATAAAGATAGATCATATAGACCTCAAAAGTCCATATGTTCATCCTTTGAAGCTTCAACCTCTTGACTACAGATCTTACTTTGCTCTTTTATGCTGCACTTAACTTACAGGAAAGAAGTAGACCTGGGTAAGTTTTGTTTGTGAATCTTTTGTTAGCAGGTGTCTTCAAGTTTTTAGTTACATTAGAAAAATTTTATGGGAGACTTTTTGAGTGAGTGATGACTCTCCAGTGTGAAGAACTAGACAAGTGTGAAGGAAACAGATGTAGTATTGAAAGATGACTTGTAGAGGAGGTTGTAACTTAGAGGCTGCAGTGGTAACATGAAGTTGACTCTTAAACAACAAAACAGTAATTCAGCTTGTGAGATAGCGCTGAATTCAGTCACAAGACTACAAGAGAAGACTTTAACAATTCAGATTTCAAAAAAAATTAGAACTTGAACAAAACAGCCAAAGTCAAATTTCTCTGAATCCTAGCTAGGAAGAACTTAGAAACTGTTTGCCTTTATTGTTCTGCTTAGAGGTGGTTTTGTCAGGAGCAGGAGAAACCAGGACAGTTTGCAGTGTGGTTATAGGTAGCATGTGAACTGGAGGAAAGAGGACAGCAAATTACTCTTAAGACTGTAACATGTTCTTCTCCAATAAAAGATAAAGCTTTAAGGTAATTGATATGGTGCTAACTTCCCTACTCAGATATTCCAGTCCTCTTATAATGGAAAAAAGGCCTGGGAAAAAATCCCCAAAGATTTTAGCAGATGAACAATGAAGTAGGTAAATATTTCACTAACATTTTGTCTTGCTTCAGAAGATTATGATTATTGTTGCTATTACTGCTATTTTCTCATTTGCTTGCTGAGGTTTGTTTGGTTGGCTGGTTGCCTGAGGTTAACAGTCCTGGTTACAAGAGCAAATACTGTTGTCAGAATACAGAAAACTACCATTTTGTAATTGACAATGTATAAAAATGCCAATATAATGTCTCTTTTTGGTTGCTCAGTTTTTCTCTTGGTTTCCTGGTTACTCTTGGAATAGTCCTCCACAGTTCTCTTAATTTCTGTAAGATGACCAAAGAAAGCAATGAATTGAGTGAGTTTGTCTGCTGGAGTTTTTGCTGTTGATACGAGCTAGGCCTTGAGAAAATGTCGCCAGTACAAACAAAATCTACCAGCCAGCTTCCTCTGGTGATTTGTCCCTATGCTAAGGATTTGCTGGTGTCTTTTTGATATCTCTGGCTTTATCTGACAAAAAGGAAATAGTTTGTGAGCCCACTCCTGGTTTGTTTGGCTTGCTGTCTGGATTCTGATGTGGGCATGCAGAGCAGCTGAGAGGCACTTGGTCTTTCCTAGCCTGGATTCCCAAGTGTGACTATCAAAAGTTCATCTCAAAACCTTGCTTTCCTTTTACAGTGTCTC
Organism: Camarhynchus parvulus; assembly: GCF_901933205.1. Lineage (NCBI taxonomy): Eukaryota > Metazoa > Chordata > Aves > Passeriformes > Thraupidae > Camarhynchus > Camarhynchus parvulus. The sequence continues at coordinate 5,714,398 of NC_044576.1, forward strand.
TTCTGTTTCACTTCAAATAAAGATTTGCTGTTCCAAAGTGCAGTGTTTAATCAGTGTCTGCACTGTGGATCTGGGAGGACACCACTTGTTCTAGCAGCACATGAATCAGGTTGAACCTCTGTCTGGGCAGATACTGATAAGTACTTTCAGGTCCTTAGGGTCAGACCTTTGAGCCTTGGAAGGATGGCTGGTTTGGCTCCTCACCTTTTGAGGATGGATGATTGGCTTGTGTTGGTAGAAATGGGAAAGTCCTGTGCTTTTAGCTCTTGATTCCCTCTAGCAGTGCTTCAGGTTTGGGCTATTCAGCTGGAGTGAGACATCAGAAAAACTCAACTGTAGCGCCCTGCTCAGGTCCTGATCATCTCCCAAGTGATCAGGGAACTTTGCCAGCTTTGTGCATTTAGACTGTGAATTTAGACTCTCGGGAGGACTGAAGCTGAGCTGTTTTTCCCATGAGTGGCTTTGCAGCCATACCTTCCTGGCTACAGCAACAGCCAGGCTGGTTGGTTAAGTTTCCTGCCTCATGAGAGGCAGATTTCTGTTTCTATCTCAGACTGGGGATGAGGAACACTAGCAGTTGGTGAATTCTGACTTGGAAGTGACCTATTCCTTTCACCATTCACTTTAATTTAGCCACCTACAGTGCACTGTCATTGCTGATGGCCTGGTGGACAAGCTTTGTCTTCATTAATAAGCCATTGCACTGTAAATATTGACTTAAATCCATTAATATCTAGTGTTTTAAATTGTCTGATAGTCTGATAGTTATTTTTGTTGGTTTTAGTCACATCTTCAAATGACAGATATATGCAGTTTAAAGTCAGCATAATCTTTTAAAAATTGAAACTTAGCTATAATGGTTCCTTATTAAATGACAGGTGTTGGTCTTTTTAGTGTGATATTACAAGTGTTAGTATTAGCTCAGATTAATTATCAAGTCATCTAAATCACTAAAGTTTTTTAATTGGCTTTTAGTTACCTTATTTAAAATCACATCTGATTTGAAAACAAATTGTAATTCTATTTTAAAATTGATTGTGTAGGCTTCCTATATTATGTGTGCTTCTTAACTACTGTTTTTAGACATGGTCATTTAGAAAATGAGGTATAGTAAAGGTTTCCTATGTTGTGTAACAGTGAAAAGAATTTGAAAGATGTTTTCAAGCCTGGAGGGCCAGGAGGTTCTTGTGTGATGTGCATAGTTTACCTAGTTATGATTCAATAGGCTGTGGTTTCTTAAAATAGTAAGTCACTTCTATTTCTCACTTGGGATAAGTAATTCAGGAAGTTTCTGGAATGTAAAACATCTTTCAAATGGGGCTACTTGTGCCCTATTGGTTTCTTTGTAAGTCCAGTAGAGTCATGATTTAATTTCTGGTTTGTGTGTCACTTCACTTTGCTCTTAAGATCTGAATTTGGAAAAATGTTTGTAAAATAGGTGTGGCAAATAATTTAAACACAGTGATTTAAGTAGCTTGTAAAGTAAAACTTGGCACTCCTGTAGATTATCTTTTTATCAGAGAGAAGTATTTTTTGAGAAATTAATTTAAAACTCACATACAAGAAGTATAGGATTTTTTCCTTTCATTTCATTGCAGATCATATTTTCTCCCTTTGTCTTTCTGCTCAGAAGATGTAATTTAAATTGTGGGATAAAAAGCACATACTTGTGTTAGATGGTTTTCTTTATTTTCAAGGCTGCTATTGGGGCCTGCAAGTAGGATGCTTTTTTTATTCTGTCACCTTCTCTGCAATCTCTACTCTGTGCTCTATGTAATGTGCTGGTTGCTTAGCAATCCAAGCTGCAGACTGCAGCAGGCTGTTGCAATAGTACTGGTATTTTTCTTCAGTTTTGCACCCATTTTTTTGCTGCATTTTTCTTCTGCTGAGGCTAATTATTGTCAATGTTCAAGCATGCATTTTGGGGAATGCAGAAATAAGGTCTGAAAATTAACCATAATCTGTACACGTTGATCGTTCCTTATCCTGAAATGTACCTTGAGACTTTTCTGGAAAGAAATAATTGTTTTTGTTTCGAGGCCTCTCTGTATTTGTAGGATATTTATGTTTTAAGGCTTAATATAAGGAAGCTACCTGGAAAATCCATGTTTTTGGAGCATGTATTTGCTACATCTGGCCCTGTTCCCTTGTGCACATGGCACATATTTGAGATGTGTTGCAGTGAGTGTGTAACTCTGCTTTACTCAGGAGCCTGGTGAGACAGCAGGATTGTCTTCCTTATTCTGCCAGCCCTGAAGTGTTGAGCAATGCTGGCAGTACAAGTGTGGCCTCAGCTTGAGTGTGTCTGTCACTGTGTGACTCAAGCAGTGACACAGGCTCCTCTGTGGTTTTATCCATCTTCAGCAGATGATCCCGAGGCTGCAGATTTTTAAATTCCCTCAGTAATGAGAACAGTGTTTTTGGAGGGGTTGTCTCCTTGCATTTCAGAGGAGCTGTAGCTGGCTGCTGCTATGTGTGGTCTTTCAGTGGGAGGAAGTAAATCTTGGTGCTTTCCTGCCGGACAGACCTAGAATCATTTGTACTAAAAAAAAAAAAACCAAAAGAGGGGGTTTCCAAGCAGTTGTGAATCCTGAAGCAACAGAGACCTAATACTCTGCAGATAATGAACCAGCCTCTCTTTTTGTGCACTTCAACTTTCCAGCTTATCATTGAGGACTGCTGCTGGGATGCTACACCTATTCCATTTTCTTTTGAATAAACAGAGAATTTCAATATTCAGAATTATCAGCATGCTGTTTGATGGTAGAAGGGTATATCAAAACAGGATTTAATCTTTGAGGAATAGTCCCTTTGATTTCCACAGCTCATCTGAAAATAGCAGGACTTTCTCTTCTCATTTAATAGAAAATTAAATCTTCTGCCCTTAAATTTGTTACTTCTTGCAAATTCCACAAATAATCAAAACAGATGTGCAGATTTGAATATTTGTTCAAACAATTTCATGTTTTAAGAGCTGAAATAGCATAAAATAACTCACACTGCTAATTTGTCCCATCTTTTAAGGAGCTTTCAGTGTTCATGTCTGTAAAACATCTATCAGATTCTACAGCTTTTTTTTCTAGTGCTTGAGAGTTAGAAGCAGGGCTCTTGCATTTTAGAGACAAGCTATTATGTTCCTTAAATTGTGGTATAGCAGGTTTGTCAAGAACATTTTCAGGTCTTCTAGAGACTTTCTGTGGTAATGTGGGTATCTACTAACCCTGGCTAAAAAATACATGATCCATTTAGTACTTTTTGTCAAAACTAGGTACTTTTTTGACTGCAGATATAAGTGAACAGACACATCTGATCTGCAGTAAAAATGCTGGCTATTTTAAAGAATGTATGGAGGCAGTAAACCCCATCTTTTAATACTAAAATATTTGCTAGTTAAAGACCAATCTATTGCTATTATTTCAGCTGTTTCAGTTGCTTTTAGGCTATATGGAGAATGTCAATGTACTTTAAAATGCTTTTTATGAGCTTTTTTATTGTAGAGTGACTGTGAAATGCTAATGTGGAAGACTGAGGAAATTTTGGTAACAAAAAGCAACATTGAAGCCCTTTATTAAAGAAAAATCCTGACTGCTGCCTTTGGTTGCTATTTGACCACCTTTCCATGTGGAAATGGGTAGCACTTGCATAACAGAGTAATAATTTTCCTGTGTTAAGCTGTTTTGCTTTATAGTAACTTGTGCTTTGATTGCATTTGATTAGGTTAAGATATATTTAGAAAGAATTGACTGCTGGGTAATGCCATCTCCATGAAAGAAACAATTTGTAAAAACCTGAGCAGTCAGGGATATTGGGAACCAGATGGGAAGATTAAGTTTTATAAAAGCACCTTTACTGTCTCCATTCCCTCTGTACTTAAACTAGCCTTAGTTTGTAGCAGCTGGATGTTTGGCAATCACATCCATCTCCATCAGGAGATGGACAAGTTTTCCAGAGTCTAGTGTAGTTTGTTTTAATTTCCAGCTGTGTACTATGCTGAGGATCACACCAGAGCTGAGCAAGGGGTCAGAGTTGTCCAGGGTTCAGAATTCCAGGAGCATTCTTGGCAATTTCAAACCCCACCACTGCCATAGGTGGCTCAGTGTGGTATCCCTGGATTTGCTGCCTCCTTTCACCTCTGTGGCAGCAGCAGGAGGTAGTGCCTGCTCCCTTGGCTACCAGGCTTTTCTTTCATGCAGGTAGGTTTTCTTTCAAAACCAAGAAACTCCCAGAACCTTTGTTACTGGGCCAAGAATAAGCCTTTCTTAAACATCCCACAGAATGCTTGTTCCCCAGAATGAAAATTTGCAGGTTGCACTTAACATTGGGCAATATGGAAAGGGAAGACCTAATTTGGACTTGTATTTTGAATTTTGCCGTGACATCTTGTAATGTAGTTTGTGGTTTTTTTTGTTACTCTGTATAACTTGGAAGTGTAAAACAGAAGATTTTTGTTTTCCTTTGATGATGGTACCATCACTGGAAATTGTGTTGTGTTTTAAAGTAAAAGTTGTATGTTTTCAAGTCAATTCCTGTTAAATTACATACAAGGTTTACATTTGTATATTCATCTGACCGTACATCACAAGGTTGGAAAATTGACAGCTAGTTTTTAAATCTTGCTTATGTACTATGAGGTCTAGGTCTATCTTAAGTTGCATAACTAAGAAGTTTGAACTGCACAGATAATTTTTAGCCTCTGAGTCTGCAGTTCTCAACACTTACAATTTGCTTATACAGTATATATGTGTCATAGTTGATCATGGCATAATATTCTATCTGTATTAATATAAAAGTGTTACAAGGGAAACCCAGGGGGATGCACTGAGGCTCACCTTGAAGTCAGCAGCCAAACTGGTGTTGATGAGAGACTATTTAATATTGTATAAAGTAGTGTTTTCTTGGCCCTATTGAAAACATCTTCAGAGAGGTTGTCTGGATTTTTTTCTTCCTAGAAATAAACATTTTGCTAACAATCATTAGGTGATAAAGGGGAAACTGTACTCTCTTCCCTTAGGAGGGCCAACAGAACTTGGATAGCAAGGCACTCAAGTAGTTTTAAGAAAGTGGATGGTGCGTGGACTATGCTTTTTAACATTTTAAGTCAAATTTTTTGCAAGTCAGCATTGCTTTTGTGATAGTTCTAAAGGGTTTCAAAATTTATTTGGTCAGGAATATTTATTTGGAGCAGAAATGACTGGAAAACTCTCGATTACAGTTCTGCATGTAGAGGATTTCACCATGGTTGTTGTGTTTGGGCTTTGAAATAACAATATTTTGTTGCAATTGCTTGGCTGACTCCATTGGAAATAAATTTGTTGTCTTGCTGTACTTGGAAAAGCATGCTAAAGCTTATGCTGCTTCCTGTTGGAAGATAGCAGTGAGTTACAAAATTAGCACATTAGTGCCAATTATAAATATAATATCATCCCAGTGGGAATTTCTCCTTTTTATTAAAGAGAATGCATACGTGGTGAGAAGGCTTCAGCTACTCTGGGAACACAAACATATAATATCTATCCACAAATAGCTGACAAGGCAATGAAGCAAAATTTGGCTGAAAAATCTCAAAATCAACATTCATTCTTAGGGAGGCAAATGTCATAGAGTTTCTTGCTGTATAGTGTTCTGTCAGTGGAGCAAAAAAGATGAAATATTTTTAGGCTTTGCACTCCTTAGAGGGTCTAACTTTGGCTCTATTTTTTATTTTGTTGGCGTAGGTTGCTGGATTGCTTCCTTTCCTCATCCTTTTCCCTTTTTACTCCCCTTCATAAACTGTGCTGTTTGAGATAGTGCTGGTCTCTGTGTGGGAGGTCAGTGTGCACAGAAAGGGGAAGCCTCTATTCTTCAGAGCCTTTACTGTTGCCTTAGAAAAATTAATTTCCCAGCCAAACAGAGAATGGGCAATGACTGGGCACTTCATTTTGTCTCTCTTGCTTCTGCTTTTCAAAAATCAACTTTAAAAAGCCAGCAGATAGTTAATAGGCTTGGCATGGAAACCTGAAAGTGGTGGAAGCTGGCAGAAGTGATTCCCAAGGATTGTGTGTGTGGAACTAGAGGCAGAATATGGTGCCCTGAGCCATGGCAGACTGGCTCTGTGCCATGCTCCATTCTCCACTTTTCTTGGAACTGCTCCTTTGAAGATCTAATTATATGGTGCCAGGAGCCTCTGCAGATAGCTCAGCAGTAACTCCCACTGTCGCTGTACTGAATTTTGGTTTATTTGGGGTGCAAAACTTGCACACAAACACTAGATTGTATCACAGCTATCCACAAGTTTTGGCCAGTGGCCAGAAGATACAGTATGTTTTAGTGTGGCTGTTTCTAAACTGCTAACTCTGCTTTACACTTATCTGTGTTTTTCAAAAATATTTATTCATTTGATTCCCCTTGCCTCCTATTTTTTTTTTAATCTGCTGCTGTGTGAGGTCTGGTACTTAACCTCTTAACACCTTGCTACAGACTACTCAGGTGAAGTGTCTTTCCGGATACTAAAACAAAATTATTTGATCAGTCTGAAATAATTGAGTGAAATTTGCAGGAGGAGGGTGAATTTTAGAGAATGATTTTTAACTGTACTGCCACTGAAGGCTGTCTTTAGAATTGATCAAATGACAAATTTTACAAATAAATGGTTCTCCAGAAGGCTTCAATATAGCTGCAAATACAAGATTATGAATGCTGCTAGAATGATTTGGGATATGATGGGCTTTCCTGCCAGTGTTTTACAGTTTTACTCTGTTAACTGTTCCTCTTAACTCTTTTGATTAAGAAATGAATATTCTGCAACTTTATTACTTATTTTAGAGTTAGTCTCTAGAAATGAAATTATTAGGAAGTGGGTTTTTTTGGTGATAACAGTTTTTGCTGCTGTTTTATACTTGGTTTGTTAGAAAAAGAGGCAATTGCTGTAGTAAGGAACAGTGGAGGTGAGAGGATTTTCTTGGTCTGATGCTTTAAAGAAGAAAGGGAAAAGGAAAGTGTATGGCAATGAAGTGGGAGTAATATGGGTAAAAAGTATCTGTGGGGGAAAACTGGGATGATGAACTTGGGTAGAGGAGTGAGAAGTGGCTTGGTGAAAATTGAAGTTGTGTACTCAGAAGGGAGAAGGACAAGATGAGGAGGAACACTGTGTAGTACACGTTTGATAGTGTGAGACAGAAAGTCTAGACAAGAAAGTATGTTGTAGGCCTAAAATTAACCAGATCTAAAAGAGAAGAATATTTCTGTGACAGTGATTTTTAGTTCTCAGAAGCAGATAGAGGAAGAAACTCCAGTTTCAGAAATTGCCTTGGGTGTGGCTGAGGCTGAAGTTCAGAAGGGTAGGAAAGCATCTTCCCTTCTTCTCCATTTTTTGTGTTTTACCAGCTGCTTTTTCTTATGAAATTTCTCATAATTGGGAAAAGAGAACAACTTACTACTTCGAGTTATTTTTAATTTTAAAATTAATTCTGTAATTTTGAAATGCAATGCATTTAGCAGAGTTATGCAGATAGCTTTTGGATAGCTTTGAGATCCCTCTGATTTGCACAAAAAGAGACAAAAGGTGTGGTGTATTTAACTTAGTGGTTTAGTGAATGCAGCCGAGGGGAGAAGGTACAGCTGTTCTATATTGGGATAGCACAAGATCGAATAGATACAAACTGGTTCCACATTGACCTAGCTGGAAACAAAATGTGGTGGCATTGTTTTTTGTTTGGTTTGGTTTTTGAGCCAAATTGCAGGAGGAAATGGAGCTGCTTCTGTGAGCTGCTGTGTGCTGGACTTGCTTGTAGTAGCCAGGCTCAGGATGTCCTTTCTGGTGCTGTTCCAATTCTCTTTTCTTTTTCCCTTAAAACCATATCATTGGTTAGTTGATTTGTATTACATGACATGTATTTGAACTGAAAAGAAGAAGTATTCATAAAACTTAGTGATTATGTAGATAGCTGTATGTATTACTTGAATGCTACTATTAAATACTTAATGTAATGCTTTTTGTTCATGTGATAAGACACCCAATGTTAGTGGTAATGCTTTAGTAACTCTCTTCTCTTCACCACAAATGCACTGCCAAGAAAACTGTCTTCTGTGGTGTAGGAACTGAATACATAATTTCAAAACCATAGTATTAAAATGGGTAATAAAAAAGATCTTGCATTAAATTTTTTAATGTATACATTGGAAAGTGCATGTAGATGAACACATGCTGTGTATAGGCAATAATGTATGTCCTTTCCTTTCTTCAATTTCCCCAGGTGTATGTGGAATTTGATGACCTTGAATGGGAAAAGAGAGAATGGGTTAAAGTTTATGAAGATTTTGCAGCCTTCTTGGTGGAGTACCAGCTGGTCTGGGCAAAAAGAAAGGACCCAAGCCAGACTCAGGGATCAAAAATCAAACAAATTCAATGGCCTGCATTGGTAAGATACTTTACAATTGCATTTATAAAGCATTTAATTCTCTTTAATTCTGTCCTTAAGAAACTGTCTAGGTTACTCCAGTGGTGATGGGAAGTGGTGAGCATGGAGGGGGAGAAGGGTAAGAAAAGGGTAAGAAAAAACTGGTAAAGCATGTTGGTGTTGGAGTGATGTGATAATAGTCACTCATCTTCCTTTTTGAATCAACCTAAAGCACTGCAAAAGTGGTGTCTGAGTGACATAACAGGATTAATGTCACTTTACATAGTCAAAGCATCCTACAAATATAAACTTACCAGTAACACATCTTACTGCTCTGGGGAGGATTGAAATTCAGGTGAAAAATAAACCCTTAAGCTTGTGATACCCTCAGTTTCCAGAAAGGAGGTATCTGAAATTCAGGTCAGAGTTCAGAAAGATGAGAAAGGATTAATCAAGTGAGTGGTAATTGTTTGCCTGGTTTATGAGGTGATACTTGTGACTCTATTCTTTCTGGATTGGTGCCCAAGCATTTAAAGCTGTTGAGATAACTGCTAGGAGGCTGTGTGCATTTGTGACATGCCTTTAGATATATCTGATGAGATAATCTAAAAAGCAATAAACATGTGTGCCTTTTTTCTCCAAAGAAACTCCTAGTGCTAGCAAAGTCTTTTCTGAAGTGCCAAATAGATGTGAGATTTTGGGAACCTACTCTATTGGATGGTTTTGCTTTGTACACAGTTGGGGAAGATTCCTCACAGACTTGTGGGTGAAAGGGGCTCCAACAAATTTGTGGAAATGATCAAGGGAAGTCTTAGATAGATTTGATAATAAGCTTAATATCTGTAACTTCACTCTTTTTTTTTTTGTAGATATTTACAGTCATAATGAATTTAGGTGATTTTTTCCCCCCTCTGGCTTTTGCTGTATCTGTTTCTTTCAATATACTGTTCATATTATTGTCTCTGAACACCACCTGATGGATTTCTTGGAATGCTATTGTGGGATAATGTTTCTGAAGCTGGGGTGGGAACAGTCATGCTGGTGGTCATGAAGCAGTCTGGTCAAAAAAGTCATAGATGATTTTGGATTGCCTTACTCCTCTTCAGTTAATACTCCTACTCAGCTTGGATGCTTGTGCTAATGTACTTGAGTAAAGCAAGGAAACTTTCTGGATGTACAGGCTGAGTCACGTATTTGCTTGTACAGGCAAGTTGGTATATCCTTGAGCAAGAATTCTTAGTTTTAGGGAGCAGTGTTATTTGCTCTTTGAAGCCATCCATCACTCCTTGATTAAGATGGGTCTTTTAAACTCTGTTAAAAACTTAGCTTAGTGTCTAACTACTCTGCTATTTTACACGCTTTTCGTCTCACCCTCTAGGATAGAGATCCTTCTTGGGTTTAGAGGGGGTGTATTTCTATAAAGTATTCTAGTCTGGCTGTTGATCCTGTCCCCGAGTTGAAAGTATGTATTTGCTAATGTGTGAAAGTTCTGGTTGAACCTTTCTCCTAGCAGACACTTGTATCAAACTTGTGCTGGTCCAGCAAAAGGCAAAAACTTTTTTTCTTCCATCTCTATCTTACAAATTCTGTAATTGTTTTAAATGTTTATATTCTTGAGGCAGCTGGTAGGTATGAGAAGGAAGATTTTCAAAAGATTTGCCTCCTGCTTTTACAGTTAAAAATTGAAATAGTATAGGCTGAAGTGAGGCTCAAATAGCTTCAGGTCACAGTTTTCAGATGTTAAGGATGAGAAATTCTCAGAAATTCTCTCATTTATACTTGGCCTGCATACAGATATTCTAGCAATTGTTTCCTGAGTCAAACCCTCTAGTCATCCATTCCAGAAAAAACATATTTGAGGGAAAGTGCAGATACAGGATATTAGCTGTAGTTAGAGCAGATTCTCTCCACAGAGACCTCCCAAGGTATTGCTGTGTATCAATAGCAACTCTGAGCACACCATGGCTTGGGGAGCAGTGCGGGTGCTCAAACTGCCGTGGAACTTCTGGGTTTGTCACCAGACTATCAAAACACTGCAGTGGATTGGAGTGGGTGAGCTCCCTGAAGGTTTGTGTGGTGTGTTTTGGTTGTGAGGGGTTTTTTGGGTTTTGTTTATTTTCCAAAATAAGACTCACTAAAAATAAGAAAACATGAAAAAAGTGGTTAAAAATTGATTTGTCAAACAGCAGTAGGAATATTTGCACTTTTATGAAAAATCCTACGTGTGGATATGGTAATTCGCCTGTTTTGAAAAAGCTGAGTCTTGATGTAGCCTTTAAAGGAAAAGTGTCAAGCATTCCCATCCATATGAACAATATTGAAACAAAATCATACCAAAATAAGAGGTTTTGGTACAGCTTTATTTTGAATGCTAATGTAAATGCAGCAAAGCAATATTTTAGAAAATTTTATGTAGTATTTCTCTAGGGTCTTTGCCTTCAGTGGAGTGAATGAAAACTGCTTGTTTATTTTGATGGCCCTTATCACCTTCTCTTCTTTGATAATGTACCCTGTATTTACTGTATGGTATTCAAGCCTGATCAGAGGACAAGGTCTGCAGTTGCTGTGGGGCTTTTTTTGTGGGTTCTTCGTGGTCGTCGTGGGTGACAAACACGTTGGGAGCCACCTGCTGCGTTCCGTGGGTTTCTGGGCTTATATGAATCCAATCCGGCCAGCACGAATCCAAGCCCAGCACGGAACCAGCATAGACGAAGGACAAAAGACAAGAGCGCTCTTCCTGCACGTGGGTGTAGGTATCCGTTTATTAGCTTGAGACAGGACGTGAGATGGTGCAGCCACCCAGGTGAAGCAAGAGACCCTAGACCACCTGCTATGGGGTTTTGTCCAGGGGAGAGGGGGCGGGGAAAGAGGACCGTAGCCAATGGGATGGCAATGGGGAGAGACCACCCATGGGACAGCCCACCGAACCAGGTATGGGAGGGGACAGCTAGATGCAATACAACAGGTAGTTACCAGTCTAATGTCTGAGTACTTCAGTTACTGATTGCTTTCATCACTCAGTTGTGTGATATGATGTAATCTCCACTTTATAGATGAAATTTCTAGAATGCAAGTTGTTTACAAATGTTGCTTTTTTCAAATGCCCAAGTGCCTGAGGTGTAGCTATTCCTGAAAGCACAGCATCCACTGACCTTGTGTAATGACGCTTTAAGGTTTTAGGCTCTGTAGTCAGGCTGAGAAAGGGGGAGATGGGAAGCACTGTCTCTTTCTCCTTGTTTAGGAAACTCGGCAACAGGAGAGGGGAAGACTATTGCCTGAATTCAGTTTCTCTGATGATGAGATTGTATTTAAGTAAAATTCCTGCCTCAGATGAGGAGTTGGCTGTAAATGACCCTGCAGCCCTGTTGCCAGTAACAATCTTGATTGTGATGGCTTAGAGTGGATACCTCTGCCACTGTGCAGGGCTGGAAAGGAGAGGGGAACAGCAGTGCCTCAGGTTGTGCATGCTCTAATCAAATGATTTTTCTTCCTGGGAGCACTGGAGGACTTGGCTGCCTAGCTGGTGTAATTAGAAATCACCTTGCAGCCCAAAGAAATGGCAATAGTGATAAGCAATGTCAATGTATATGTAGCCTGGATAGCGGGGAAAAGGATGTTTGGTAAACAGTGCTTTTTAACCTTAAAGTAATAGAGATGCTTTACAGATGTCAGTGCAGGAGAACATTTCTTGGCCAAAGTGTTAGCAAAGGAAAAAGTGAAAGTATGGATTCTGAAAAAAAGTAGACAAGTGGAAATCAGAGGTGTGCCTTTTCACATTAAGGGATCTAAAAAAGTAGCCAAGATAAGGTGTTGAAATTGAAGGCATCATTTGGGGTTGGTAAATAAGGAGGGTGCATGTCACAAAGATAGAAAAAACAGGAGTGATAGGCTCCAAGTGATGGGTTAGAGGAATCACCAGTACTTCAAAAATGAGGCAGAATTGGATTTTCAATTTCTCAGAAATAACTCTGTAGCAATTGACATGCTGAATAATATTATTTGACCTGTAGATAGACAAAGAATAGTTGTATTTTAGGGAGGGTAATTTAGTTTTCCCATGTAGAAATGGTTTGGGTACTGTGATGTTAGAGATCAGTGATAAAATCATGCATTTGATATAATTCAGTCTGAAGCTCTAGGAGTATGGTGGTATCCCCTCAGCAGCCAAGAGGGGAGATGGAAGTACGTGTGTGGGCAGGGTGACAAATTGGAGCCAAGGTTTTAATGTGGACTGAACAGAATGCTTCTGTGAGCTGTCAGTTTGAATTTAATTACTGCCTCTCTAATTGCACATTAAAATATCTAGAAATAAAGCGTGGAGGGAGAAAATGAGATGACAAAGGAGAGAAGCAGCTAGAGACATTTTAGAGAATAATAGAATAATGTGCAGGAAAAGTTTTAAGGTCACACACACTAGCAGAGGGCACTATGGTAGAAATATAGATAGCATTTCACATTTTTTCACAGTATCAAATGCACATGTTTTAAGTACAAGAAGGTGTGGGCTGAGTGTCTTTTTCTTAATTGTGTTTGGGAAGAGGGTTTTGGCAACATGAATGATATGCCGAACCAAAAATTTATTATTGAAGGTCTGTGGATAGGAATGAAAGAAAGACATTTCAGAGGCATTTTAGGAAGTATGTTCCATCACCTTGAAAGAAGAATAATGGAAAATGCAGTTATGATTAAGTGAGTTTAAGGTTGATAGGTTATGGCAAATCTGTACTTTCAGGTAAAGGATCTAGAAGAACACAAGAGGTTCAAAAGAAAAGGTTTGGAATTGAATATAGAGGAAAGTGAATGCATTGAATGAGAACACACATGAGAAACTTCTGCAACAAGAAAGGAAGAGCATGTTACAGAACAGAAAAGGAAAAGTATCTTATTTTGGCCTTTTCATTTTGGAAGAAACTGGTGGTCTTGTGCAGGGTAGATGTCAAAGGAGGAAACAGTTTGGCTCAGTATAGTGTGATGAAAAACAGGACTGGGGAATGGTACTTTTAGCTGGCACGGCAGAGCTGGGTGCCTGGGATGATGATGAGTCAGTGTTTCATGTGTTCCTCTGGGTATGCCTTGTTTTGTGAAGCATGTGTTGCTTTTTTTTATACCTGTAAACCAACCAGTGCTCCTTGTGAATTCAGTATGAATCCATATGTAATAAATCAGAAGAAACCCTGGTAGTTTGTTGCTCTGAATATGAGGATGATGCTTCATTAGCTTTACAGTACTTGCCTTGTCTCAGACCAAGAGATTTGCCCTTTGGTCCCAACTAATACAAAGGTCTGCAGTAACTATCACTCCCAGTTTCATGCTGGTATACAGGAAGAACTGGTTCTCCTGCAATTCTGTGTTTCTGAGGAATATATAGATAAAAGCTAAAATACATTTTCATGAGGAGATCCTGAATATGCATATCTCCTAAGGTAGGGAGGCTGGAAGAACAAATCAACCTCCCCCCTGCTCCAGTAAAAAAAAGGAGCATGCCTGTTAGTCTGTCTCTTTTGGATCAAGTGAAATAATTGTTAAACCAGTGGCTTGAGAACAGTCTTTGCTGGGATTCTGTGCAGGGCTCTGCAAGAATATAGAGCTTTAGCCAGACTTATAGCAAAAACAGGGACAAAGAGGGACTCTTCACTAGCAGTGATGAACCCTTTTCCATTGTGAGAATATGGAGCTGATTTCCAATGGCCAGTGCCAGTGGCACACGTGGGGCTGTGGGCCTTCAGTCCGACTGTCATGCTAATGAGGAGGTCATCTTCAGCAGAAAATGAGATGAGGTTTGTTTTGGTGGCAGTGGATGTGTTTGTTCTGGTTAGATGTGAATGGGCCCAATATGTTCATGTGCTGACTGCACATTAGTGCTCTTGGTGGTAAATATGTGAGGGGAAGCATTCCTGGGTACATGGAAGAGAAGACTTGTCCTCTGACCTTATGTAGCCTTTTTCCTCCTCCCTCTGTCCCAGCTGCAGAATCCCTTGGCTTGACTGCATTCTGCTTCAGCTGGCTTGATTGTGCTGGATTATCAAGCAAATATTTTTGAAGTGCCAGTTTATTGGATTTGTGTCAGGATTAAAGAAGAAAGTGTACAATTTGTACAACAAGCTTCTACAGGGCTTCCAGATGTTCTTGAGACAAATCAAATTCTTTATCTTTGGCACATAATGGAAAGTAGAACAGGTTCCTTGCTCATTTCTGTTTATACTGTGGCACACTACCACTTTTTCACTCTGTCAAGGATTTGTCTTCTTCTTTGTCTTCATGTTCTAATTTTAGCATTTCTGAGTGAGTTTCTCTTTTATATGTTGATCCCATTGCTCAGATTGATCCCTGCCAAAAGCAGGAGCTTCTATAGGTCTTGCTGATGTTCCCTCTGTATATTCAGTTACTTCATTGCAGCCTGTTCTCTCTGCACAGTGGAAAAGAGAGGTATACACTGCCAGATACTATGATTAAATCCTCAGTGGACACTCAAAATACTCCAGCAGTAAAAAGAAATTAATTCACAGAGGACTACTGTGTCTATGGAAAGTAAGGCAGAGAGAAGACTTGGTCTTCTGAGTCCTAAAACTAAGTACAAACTTGGAGGATATTTCAAATGTGAGGAGAAGAAGTGCTGTAGCTTCCAGGGAAAACAATCAAAAACTAATAGTGGTTTTTAAGGTACTCCTTTCCCTGCATCAAAATTCTAGTGCTTGTATCCCTTGGTGATATGGGGTAAAGATAAAATGTATGCAGTAGAGGAGAAAATGATTGGAAGCTGTCAGCTTCTTGGAAAACTTTAGAGCTTGGGGAAGAGAAAATTTAAGTAACTGACTCAGCAGAGCATAAATGACCCGATTTTTGCTGCATTGTGAAAGAGAGTAACATGCAGAAACTGCACTTGGAGATGGTACAAAGATTACTTTGTTGGAGAGTACATTACTGTAATATTCCCACAGAACATAAATGTCTCAGGCAGTGCCACATCCCGCCTGTGTACTTTGGCACCTGCTCCTTTTGAACTGCTGCTTACTGGGAGTCTCTGCTCTCCATGCAGCCTTCTAGGGAGAGGCCTTTACCTTCCCAGGACATGCCCCAAATGAAGAGCAATAAATGGGAATCTGCCTCCCCAGATGATTTGTTACAAAATATGGGATTGCCCTGTGGCTTCCCACTCTGGAAGTGAGTGATGGGCTGGAAAGCCTCACTGCAGTGCTGTTTTCTCCGTGGCCCTGGTACTTTCTGTGCACTTTCCACTACTGCATTGGTTGTTCCAAAGTTTTTTCTCTGAAGATGTTGGCTAATGGCAGCCTTCCTTTTTACTTTCTTGTTAAACTTGCACTTTTAAGCAATGGTGATGCTTTTTTTGTGTGTGAAAGGATTTAGTTTTGCAAAAGCATGTTTACGTATATAAAATAAATGAAATAATTTTTGGTAGTTAAGTGCTGTGCTAAGAATAGTTCTTAATGTTAATTTCATTTTTATAGAAGTTACAGAATTTCAAACAAAGTGGAGTATTTTCAAGACTTCAGCAGTAACCACAACTCACATAGAACATACTGGCCTGGGAGCTGCCATTTTGGCAGCTCATTTAGAGAAATCTGCTTTAGTATGTCACAGCATTCTAGATGTCTTTGTACCTCAGGCTCTTTCCTGCTAGTAAAGCACTTCCTGTTCTCCAAGGGTTGTGCCAGGTGAAAAACCTTAGACAGTGTTTAGCATCCTCCAGCTGTAAGTCAGCAATGCTCCCAGTTGAGTGTGCCTCTGTGTCTTGCACCTGTTCCAAAGTCAGATAGCAGTGAAATGCTGCTGATGATTTACATGTCTTTCTGTAAAAGACAGATAGTAAAACATCTTGAGGTTCCATATTCAAGCTCAGCACTTGAAGCAGAGCAGTTGAAGCCACAGCTGCAGGGAGCTCAGTGCAGGGTGGCTGCTTGCATATTGATATTTATAACTAAAACCTGGACTGGTTTGGGATATGGTTATACTCCTGCTGCTAGCCCAGTCAGCTAGACTGCAGTTAGTGTCTGTGTGTGTGAACTGTGTTCACGCTTTGGCTTCAGTCTTGATCTACTGCACAGCTTCTTTGTGTAGAAGAGCCACAAGGTATGCTGGGTTCCCTGGAATTCACTTGAAAGTCTTAAGTATTTGATTTCTTTTTTTTTTTAACAACATTTATGAGAACAAAATTTTCACTTGTGCTGAAGAAAACAAATTGCTTTGTAGCTGTCTAGATCATCTGCACTTTTTCAGTGAATTAGAAAGATCAGCTCTACTTTGGAGATATCACAATGATTAGGATATGGGCTGGATGCAAGTGGTTATTTCAGTACAGTATTGTGGAAATTCAGCTTCCAGAGCTCAAACTTTGGAAGATGACTCAGTATCTCCATCAGATTCATCACTCCGTCTTACTTGTTGCTGTTTATATAAATGATGAATTATATTATAAATCTATAATATCTATATCTATAAAATCTATAATTATATATATGTGTGTGTATTTATAGATCGTGTTTATAGAGATATACACACAAGCAGAATATTTGTCTCTATATGTTAAAAACATTTAAAAAAGCCAATCTTCTGAACTATACCTGTTGAGAGGCTGTACAGTGAGAGAGATGTTAGCCTGGTACTTGTCCTCCATCCCAAGAGTGGCTGTCCAGATGGAGAGCTGTGCCAAAGACCTCCATCCCCAGATACTGCTCAGTGTTTCTTTTGTGATGGCAGGAGGAGCAGCTGGGCTTTACACCTGTCAAATTCATTTAGCAGCTAATTTTGAAAGCCACCCACTCTTCAAATCTCCACTGCTGTTTCTGTGCATTAATAACTTGTCAGCTGTGCAATACTAAAGCACTGCTCACATCATGCTTACTTGAGGAAGATAAGTTATGGAAAGCATAATTAGTATTTTATGAGCTTCGTGTTCTTCTTTCCCAGAATTCCAGCAGTCTCTTCTATGCTTAACAGTGAATACCATAATGTGTAGTATGAAGTTGCAAAATCCAACTTACATATAGCAGTGTGGAAAGCCCACCCAGAATGGGAAGGACTTTTTCTGTACAAGGTACCTCAGCAGGTTACAGGACCGTGTGCATACACAGGGCCTGGTGCATTCCTGATTCTCCCAGTCTCATACAGCTGAGACATGGGAGCTTCAGGTGAAATTCATGTCTCAATAAAGTAAAAAATGTTGCAGTCAGGACCAGACATTGTGTTTTCCTAGCTGGGGGTAAAAGTTCTGTATTTTTCAAATGAAGAAGGCTTTTTTGGTATTCCTAAGAAAGCATATCCTTCAACTCCCCCAGAATTTTGGTTATTGGACATACAAACAAGGCAACTGTTGCTGCTTAGGTCTCTCAGTAATGCTGAAAGGGCCATGCTGCTACCTTTACCTTTTTGGCACTGGGGCTTAAACCCACCTCAGTTAGATCCAGAATCTCTGTCCTCTCCATTACAGAAATTATTCTTTTAGTTTACACTAAGCACTTGTGAACTAAGCAGACATAAATGTGAGAATGAAGTGCTATTGTTTATTTCTATTATGCATTGTCTGTACTTGTATTGATCACTTCTGATTTTTTTTTTTGTTTCATTTTGTCATTCTCAGGGCTCTGCATTTGAAAAAGATTTTGAAATGAGATGTTGGTAGTTACCTGCCATTAACAGAAATTTCTTTGGCTGGCAGATGTTGCAGGCTTCAGTTCCACTAAAACAGGCTAAATCAAGTATATGGAGAAAAAAGTCATAGGTGCTAAAGCATTATAAATGGGCTGTCCATGATAAATTTATCATGAGCAATCTTTCATACATGGCAGTTTCTTGAGGACAGGAAAAGTCACATTTCCATAGCAACCTCAAACACTGCTGAAGTTGTTCTAGCAACAATTTGATGTTTTACTATGTTTGCTTTTTAAATTTATCTTAACTGCTAAGGAGAAAACTGAGCATAAGAAAGTTCAGGGAACAGACTGTCAGCTTGAGGTATTTAACTTGCATGAGGAGTATAGCTGAGTGGAATCTGTATTTTGTACTTTTAGCATCTTAAACTTTCTGCTAACTTCATTTTGTAGCAAAGTGACCATCATGTGCATTTCTTTGAAAAACAAACCCTGAAGTAGTAAACTCCCTATGCCCTCTATTCCTGCCTTCACTGTCACAAGAGCAGCCTCCTGAAGTACTTGCCAGTCCTTTCCAGGTGCATTTTTGTATGGGAACACGTTACTTTCTGCCCTTCATGTTGCACCATGTATGTGGGCATGCATATGATCAGTGTTTCTGAAGCCTTTCTTGGTGATTTGCTGGCTCTGCATTTGCCCCAGCTGGGCAGAAGGAATGGAAATCTTGGTTGGCTGCAGGTCACACCACTCATGATGACAATGAAGATGTAGTTACTGCCTAATCACAGATCACCTGGAGTTGTGAGGGGGTATAGATGGGAGAGAAGGATAGAGGAGAAGGCTGCTGAAGACACAGGTTGGTTTCTTTTGCTGAGCCATTTTCCTGTCCTGTCCTCACTCCTGTCCTTACAGGTTTTATTTATATGCTGTGGGTTCAAAATCCATTTGTTGTGCACATGCAGAGGCCAGGGCTGGGAGCATATTGTTTTACCACTTCCTTTCTTGTACCCTTGGATTAACATCCTTCCAGCTGCTGGCCAAATCAGGAAGTTCAGTCAAGGGCTAGAAATGGCAAAGACACATTCAATGACTTCTTGAAAGAAAAACAAAAACTTAAACTGAAGATGCTTGTGTTTCTCTTTGCAAAACCTGTCCTGTTAAGATGATGCCAGTCCTGATAGAACAAAACTGAAACCATTTAATTTTTTGAAATTCACCAGGTATCAACAAACCACTTCGTGTTCTCTGTGGGTTTAGAACACTTCTGGTTTTCTGGCATCTGCTGCGTGATATATTCATGTAAATGGGGTAGGACATACAGTGGCACTTCGGTTTGGGATTGGTTTTTCCCCCCTAACTTATCTGCATTTCCTTGCAGTAAAGCCTGAGGTTACTTCAGCAGTAGTTATTGTTCATTATTTGAGGTGCTGTATCTTATTTAATGTGCATTGCATGTTTAAAGCATTGTTACATACAGTATTTTTAATACCAGAAGGTGAATCAATGTTAAGAACTATAAATTTAGCACTATATAAAGTCTTGAGAAACCAAAACCATTTCAGAAGAGTATTCATTAGGCTGATTTTGTAAACAATAGACTCCTATTGATTAGGGGGTTGATCTTTGTTTGCAAGTAATATCCTTTTGCAGTAATTAATACTTTACTAGAGAAATACTGCAGACCTCTTCTAACCTTGAGTAAGTCTTCTTATTTACAGATAGGTGAATTATTAACACAATTAATGATGTAGTGTTTATTTTTTGTCTACCAACTCTTGAGGGTCCACCAGTCATGGGTGGAAAAAAAGGTATTGTATTCTGGTTTTTTGTCTTTTATTAGCTGCTACTGTATTTCGACTACTTTGTGGAAAAGTCTTGATCTATTAGCCAATTTTTGAATAGATCTGTATGAGAAAAAAATTAATTATTCTTACATATAATGCATCATTCTGAAAAAATCCTGACTTTTAATTTGAAATTTCTCATCAATTTTGAGTCTAGGACATGGGGTAAGTACCTCATTTCTTTTAATAAATGATACAAAATTATATTTCTGTTCTTGCCTCTAGTTTCAGATGACTGAAAAATTCTTACATATTTAATTTGAAGGATTTTACTGAGATTTTAAATGTATATATGAATTGCTGCAAACTATATTAGTACCATCACAAGAGGAATAAACTACTGATTAGTCAGGCTGATTGTGAGTGGATAGATGTTGTTGGAATCACTGAAACATTTAGCTGATCCTGAAATGAGCTGAATAGTACTTCTTATCACTGGCTGATATATTTAGTTATTTTGAAAGTATAATAATAAAACTTTATATTAATATAAATATGGCCAAAATCTCTTTGTGTTCTACAGAACTTTTTGCATTTGACTGTAACCAGCTTTTTAGGGAACTATGTTCCTATGTGTTTGGGTGTATTTGCTGGAATAGGATGAACTTTGTAGGTCCCTTCCAACTCAGCATGATCCTGTGATTCAGTGTTCTGTAAGGCTCAGTTACCAAGTTAAAGCCTGTTGGTTTTGGTTCAAGAATTTCTATTTGTCCACATATGCTTTTGCTTGTAGCAGCACTTTTACTATTCTAAATCACAGTACTTTTAATACTTTTGTCCAAATTATTCATTAAACTTTTTTATTGCTTCTAAGTTTAAAATCAACTCCTTTTTTTTTCACATCATGATTACATAAAGTGCTACAGAAATGACAGGGTGTATCTTCATACCTTACAGAAAGGAGAGTTTGAAGATGCATTATGAGACATTTCCTTTCAGGAATCTTGTGAATTGTACATGAAGAAGCACCAACACCTCTGTAAACTGCCTGTATGGTGTTGCTGGAATCAGATGCTTTACTGAAGTTTGAGGGAAGATGCTAATCCTTTTAATTCTGAACAATGGGCATCACCACTCTCCATCCCCCCCTTTTGAACTATCTCCTTCTGTTCCATTACTTAGGACAGACCTAATCGATTCTGTTTAACTTCCTGGGTAGGAGACATTTACAAGGTAGTTTGAGAGGTGGTAATGAATTGATTGTTTATTGGCAAGTAGAGTGATAGGCATTTGTGTGCAGTCATCTTCTGAGATTCCTGGTGCAGTTTATTCAGGAGCAGTGCTTGGGGCAGTTATGGACAGCTGTGGAGGAATTACATTAAGTCAGACATGTCTTTTAGAACTCTCTCATCTTGAAAATAATATAAAACTAAAATAGAATCATGATGTGCATTTATTTATTGATGTTTTTCTACTTTCTAGTAAGATGCTGTCCTGTGGAAAGAAACAGTTATGGGTTTGAAATTGCATCAGAAGTTTCGTTGAACTTCTTGTCAAACTGATGTCAGGCTGTCACCTAGACAGGCAGAATTGAATGAGCCTGCAGCACGTGCCATCAGCTTTGCTGGTGAAGGTGGCTGCAGGCAGCAGCAGGGTCTGCTCAGTCAGGCCTCTGGTGCACTTGCAGCACAGAAGTGTGTATGCCTGGATCTGCAGGTGGAGGGATCATGGATGGTTTTTATAAGCCTGACTAATACATTCAATACACTGAGAACCTGCTGTGACTCTGCTGTTTTTCTTCCAGCCTCAAAATGTGGTCAGGCAGAAATGCAGCTCTGATACGTGCCTGAATATGCAGCACTTTGTGTTTCCTTTAAACTTGGATAATCTCAGATGAGCTTTTGTTAGGGCAGAATTTATACAGTTTTCATGCAGTCTCTTATGAGTAGTTTTGATTTTTTGTCCTTTATATATATGAAACCTATAGCTTGGAAGTTAATCAACCTATGTAAGTGCTGTGTACACATACTACTAGAGGGTTATGCTTCAGGGGGGCTTGATGGCATTCTTAATTGATCACATGGCTTTTCTATGCCAGGCTATTTTGCTGTGTTACTATCAAAATACCCAGTGAAATGTAATTAATCACATTGTTGCACACAGCTGTGAAATTACTGCCACTGCTGTAGAATGCTGTTTTCAACATCTTTGGCTGCTGCAATTGCACAATCTTTTAATGACAGATGTACTTGGAGTTCCTTCAATACAAATGACATTATTGGCACACTAGGATTGTATGCTAGATTATTCATTAGAATAACCAGTGCACTTCTTATTGTGCCTTTTAAACCCTCCTCTGAAGATCTAACCTAAGCTTCCTCTCACAATGACAGAATGACCAGTGTCATATCCTTAAATGCTACAAATGCACATACAATGTACAAATAAAAGTAGGAAGGGCTACTATTCCACACATCCAGGCAGGGAAAGTTGGTGCTATTGGATGTCATTTGTCTGCTCCTGTATTTGCCTGATTTTGGGAGTAGTGTGTAGGACATCTCACCTGCCCAGGACACTGGAAAGCTGTGAGCTGTTCTGTGTCTGTACCACATCTTTCTGTTAGTGTTATTTTAATCAAATTTTGGATAGTACGGAAGACAAACTGGCTTTTTGTCTGGTTTTACAGCATTCTCACCAATTCCTTTAATATGTTAATGGTATTGTAATATATGTTTTAGTATATGTGTTTGCAGTGAGACACACAGGGGTTTGTTTTTGTAATCTATGTAATTTACTATATAAAGAAAGTACAGGTCTGTTACTTGGCCATGGATGTTTTGGCACAGTGATAGTATGAAAGGTAGCTATTTTCTGTCAGGGAACTGGTTCTCTTTAACGTATATGTACTTTTTTTTCACTGGTGTTAACCAGGGTCTTAGCATCTCCATTGTGAGTTTAAAACTCTAAGTGCAGTTTGCTTTCTTGGTACAGTTTCAGTATAAATTTTTCAACTAATGTAGTCCAGATTTCTGTTGGTTGCCTTTGTATTTGAAATGAACTAAAAGATCTGTTTATCTTAATAAATGAGAGATGAAGATGGGAGGTAACAGGGTAGTCATTGCAAAATTTATAAAACACAATAAATCACAAATACTGTTGTTATGTTGGCCAGCAATAACATTTTGACTATAAAAAGTAAATGAAGGAAACCCAGTAACTGTTTATATCAAATTTCTTATGAAAAATAAGTCATTAGGCCAAAGCAGATACTTGCTTCTCCCTTGAAATTCTGTTTCTACTGTGATCCAAAATTGTGACAAACTGAAGAATATTGGTAACCATGTATGCATGTAAACACAGTAATTTTTTATTTATCAGAAATTGAGCCTTATTTTCCATTTCTAAGGCAGGCACGAGAAGATGGGTATGAAATACTTGCAAATGAGCTGTAATAAGTAAAGCTAGTAAGATTAAAGTTTTTTTTTCAAGCAGTGTTGTGTTCAAATACCCTTCCCATAAGAGTAGTGAAAATAAGCAGTTAAAATAAAATTCTTACATAAAGTGTTTTTCAATCCTGTGTATCTTCAACTCTTGTAACTCTTGGCCACTGGTTTTGTCATGCTCTTCAAGTCATTTGTTGTGCACAGAGTAGTTTGGGTTTTCTTAATGCAGGATTTTGGCTGTCCCAAGTCAGAGACTGTAGCTTGGATCCACCTTCACTTAATCTCCCAATGCCCTCCCCCATCCTCGCTGACTTTGATGAGTCCACCAGACCATATTTCTGTCTCTTCTGCCTTGCAGACAAAACCTGTGCTCTGTTTGTTCTTTACACTTTACTGCTCATTGAACTGTCCTGCACATTAGTCACCCTCTGAGGGAATGAGTTTGCAAGTAGAAGTTGTGGAGTGGGGAAATAATGTAGTTCCTGTCTGAGACCAAGTGATGAAATTCATTAGCCAAAATTTCTTTTTCATACTGTATGTTGAGAAAAAGGCCAGAGTTCTACCTCATGGCCATTGACTCAGTAGTGCTTGGCTTTGAGATTAATAAGGCAGTTTACAGATCTGATTAATTTTTCCAGATTCATGGAACAATGATTAGCAGCCTGTTCATAGTTCTAGGCTTAGCTTTCAACCATGGAGTCTGGAATTCTACTTTTATTATTGAGAAATCATTCTCTTGAGTAGTTTTGTGAGAAGAGATGAGGTAAATTGTGATTTCTTATGATTCAAAGGGACAGAAAGAGTAAAGAAGACTTCTTTTCCCCACAAATCGTCTGAGTTCCAATTTTGGTATGATTTTAGCAGTCATGCAAAAAATTTGGCTATATGTTGTTCTAGAATTCCTTCATTTGTCTGCTGGGATTGCTGCTCAGCTGAGAAAGGATTCACTATTCCTGTGCCTCCAGGATGGGCTGTGTGTTTTGAGATAGGAGGTTGTATCTCACTGTTGGAAAGAAGATACCACCAGTAACAGGATAAGTGTGAAAGAAATGGATTTGTCTTCTTGAACTGCTCATCTTTGGTTCCAAGCTATGACTGGAGCCTGGTTTAGTTCTCTGCTGCTGCTTGATAACATTGCAAGCAGTGTTGGTTCTTCTGGAGCTGTCTGAGGGGCTTGCACTGGGATGGATGCTGCTGGCAGAGGAAAAATGGGATTTTGGAATTCATTGTCAAAGAACCAAAAAAACATGGCTGTGAGGGGAGCTGGGGAAAGAATGCTCTGTACTTGTGCTGTTTACCACTTCTTCACAGAATGACTGGGTTGGAAGAGACCTTTAAGATCAATCTGTGCCCTAACACCTCAACTAAACCCTGGCACCCGGTGCCACATCCAGGCTTTGTTAAACACATCCAGGGATGGTGATTCCACCACCTCCCCAGGCAGGCCATTCCAGTACTTTATCACTCTTTCTGTAAAAGACTTTTTCCTAATATCCAACCTATATTTCCCTTGGTGCAGCTTGAGGCTGTGTCCTCTGGTTCTGTCAGTGCTGCCTGGAGAAGAGGCCAAGCCCCACCTGAGCACAGGCACCTTTCAGGGAGCTGTAGAGAGCGACAAGATCACCCCTGAGTCTCCTTTTCTCCAGGCTGAGCACCCCCAGCTCCCTCAGGGGTTCCTCACAGGGTTTGTGAGGGTTCCCAGCTCCTCACCGACCTTGTTGCACTCCTCTAACCTTCCTCAGGTTTGTCTTGACTTTTTGCTTTTGTCTATATTAAACCTATTAACACAAAAGACTCAGTCTCCATCTGTTGCTGGTTTGCTCCGTTCCCAAAGTAGCCAGAATGAGGTATAAACTAAAACATAGCCTTCTCAGGTAAATGACTGCCAGAATATAAGGTCATCATCTGCCAAATTCAGAGAACTGTTGCAGGAGCTCACTGGTGTCAAAAGGGGGAGTCTTTGTTCTCCCTGTTCTTTTCTCTGAAGGTGATTCAAATGATTGTGCTCTTTAACTAGAACACACAGAGCCAACTTGCTGAGATAAATAAAATCATACAATATCTGGGGTAGCTGCTGTCTCAGTTTTCCCTTTGAAAGGAGAATTATTGCTGCCACAGAAGACTTCAGAACAGAACAGGATGATGTCCAGTAGCTTTTTCCTTTTGCTTCCTTGTAGTGATGTTTTCATGTTGTCTTTTTTGCCATTTTTGGAGGGAAGAATGGGAGAGAATCCCTTGCCTTGATTCCAGCTGGTGGGTTGAATAGAGAAGTGGATACTGAAAGAAGTGCATGTTTGTTTGTGCAGAGTCCCAGATTACCAGTGATGTACAGCTTTCATCAGAGCTCTGGGAAGAAAAACTGAAAGCAGGGAACCTCCCCCACCACTTCTGCAGAACAGAGACTGGGGTGATGGTCACAGGCAGAGCAATGTTATCATTTCACAAATGCATCACAATATAATCCAGGTTTGAGGAATCACTGATCCTTTTTCTGTGATGCCTACAAATTCCTCACTTTAGACACATGATCACCTCCATTCTCCTGTTTGTCCTCTTCTTCCTCATTTTGCCAGGTCTTGTGCAAGGATCTGTTTAGCAAGATTGATAACTGTAGGTATGTCATCTCAGCCAGCCTGGAGATTGTTCTCCATGTAACACAGAAAAAGCTTTTCATTCCCAGCCACACAACTTCTCCTGAAGTGGACAGGTTTTAGAAGAGGCTTACCAGATTTCTGAGGAAATGCATATGTAACAGCCTTGTGATGAGTTTCTTCCTGTGGCCATAACAGATAAAAGGCCCTCTGGACCACACCTTTGAATCCTGTGCCCATAGTTTGGTTTCCCAGGGCACTGTACAGAACATGCTCCTTGAGGTCACGTCCAAGGCTCAGAGTTACAGACACCTTGTCCTGTCCAGGTTGCTAGAGCTTTGTCTTAAAAACAGTTCTTAAAACTCTTCTCCTTAAAGATTTCTCACTAGTTTCAAAACTTTCCTTCTAAAAGTGCTCCCTGGTTCTGCAGTTTGCTAACAATTCAGCTTCAGTAACCTTAATTTTGTAAAGAAACTTGAAACTATTATAGTCTAGGAAAAAAAAAGAAGTTGACATACAAATGCAGACACATGTGTCAATGTGCCATTTGTTCCTTTTCTCTTACTCCTTTTACAATGCCTGGGAGCCATTTGGTATTTCTTCACTGTCCTGGATCCTCAGTCCCTCTTGTCCTTCTCAGCTGTGTTTTCCTGGAGCTGGTACCTGCCTCCTGCACAGGGTGCACGTCTCTCTTACACCTCTGCTTTCCACGTGAGTCAGTCCAAGGACAGTGGAACCAGAGCTTTGCATTTTCTGTGGAGTACAGGATTATTAATGAGAATCTCCTTTATGTAGTCTTTGTTTTTCTCAGAGGACAGGATGTTTGATTTGTTCAGTTCCTCCCTACGGCTCCCTTTTGGATCCTGAATGCCATGTTCCAGTATTGTCAGTACATGGTCAGTCTCAGCAGTTCACAGGACACGCAGGATGCAGCTGCCTCCAGGAAATGCCTCTCTGGAGTGATGAAGGGCACATTTGCATGAGACAACTCGTGTTTAGTCACCTGACAAGGGTGCACTCACCATGGCTAAAGTGCAGGCTTTTCCCATGTCTGCTCATGTGCCTTTGCTGCTTTGTCTGCCTGCTAAGGAAGGTGCTGGAGGGCCTTCAGTGCAAGGAAGTGGGCTGTGCCTGGTTGAGCAACTCTCCTGTGGATCTCCTGTCCCCACACAGCTGGAGAGGCTGGCACAGACTCTCACTTGCTGTGAGTCACAGGTGGCTCTGCTGTGCTGTTCTCTTCTTGGGTATTGCCAGGATGGGAGCTGACTCCTCACAAAATCCCATTTGGGGCTGGTGGTGCAATCCCCAACATGCTGTGCTGACATGTCACAGGAATTAAATTAATAATATCTCTGAGAGGAGCATTCCCAGGAACTTCTGAGAGCTTGAGGGCTGCCACAAAGCCTACCATGCTCCTAGGATGCTGAACATAATGTTCAAGCCTTTTGTTCATATATCAGTTTGAGAGACAAAGGATCATCATTTGGATGGGAGGGGGAATAAGTTACTTGATGAGTATAAGCAACTCTCACAGATCCTTGGACACAACGTGAAATATTGGCAGTTCATGTGTTTTTTGTGGCAAAACCATTGTGAATTGATATTTATTACAGTATTGCAAGCTTAATTTGCCAAGTTGTCATTAATTGTAAAAACAGAGGCATGAAAAGGCTCTGAACTAAATGCCAAAACCACATGGTGACTTAACACATCTTGAATTTATGGAGGCCAAGCTGGGGAAAGGGATCAAAAAACTAGAAGGATACAGATATGTAAATAAATGGGTATTTCTGTTTATCAAGTCATGGAGTGCAAAAGACCTATATATCTTGGTCATACAGGTGGCATGATCCTTCAATAATGACTGACTGAAAAAAGAACAGATCTAAATTTATGTTCATGGATTTCAAGTATCACTGGACAAAACTGTTGTAGCCACAACAATTTTAGTTAATGTAAATTAACTAAATTAGTTACAATTAACAATTAGTGTAAAATGTACACACAATTACTTGCTGGTCTCCATATTAAGAACAATTTCAAAATTTGTTTCCTGACCCAATTATTTATTGCTTTACTAGACCCCCCCAACTTACATCACTGAAAACTGCAAGTTAAACTCCTTGCTAGTGAAACCTTTTAAATCTAGGCAGCAAGATCAATTCTTCTGGTTTGAGAGTCTGCATTATACCATAGGAAGGGACTATTTCATCATATATAAAAATATCAGCAGATCAAAACACTTGGTTTAACACATAGATTTGTTCTTCCTTGAAGAAAAAAAAATACTGAGTTAGGAATGCTGCTCTCCCTGGATAGCAGTATTTTCTTGAAAAATAGTGCAAGTGATAGGTAAGCTTGTAGCAGCTATTTTGGGGGTGGTAATGAGCAGTGGAAATTGATGCATTTTTCATGATTTATTTCCAGCACTGTAGGTTAATGGAGTCAATAGTGTCTCTTTTATTGTAGAACCACATCCTGTCTGGTTGAAAAGGATGGAATTATTAGCCAAGTCTGTCTTTCTCTGTGACTTTTTTGTCAAGACAGGAACTGCTTCATGCCTTGCTCTCTGACAGCATTGCTCAAAAGCTCTTCTGTCACATGTCCTCCTTTCTTCCAAAGGCATTAGCTCCTTTTCTGAGGGGTAGAGATGAATGTTAGATTCTCTCAAATCTGAAGGTGTTTTTGGACATGGTTTTAATGACTTTTAATGTCAGTGCTTTCACCATAGTCTGCTAATTAACAACCAACAATTATTATTATTCTGTAATACCAGTTGATGCAAAACACTGGCATGTATTTACCTTACTTTGGTGTCATGCATCTCTGATGTTTCTTTTTGTGTGCTTCCATGGTCAAACTGACAGTGTGTTTGTACTACAGGTGGTAAATTTGTAATATCCTTACTGAGGTTGAAGGGCAGGTTGCTATATGCAGAATTATACCAGGTTATTTGCATGTAATATTCAAAGAAGAGCAGACTTAGAATTTACTGTCTGCTAATGTTGATCTGTTCTTTTGATTTTGGCACAGTGCTGTGTATGAATCATATTTAATGGCACAGGGAAGGCACCGTGCTCGGCGAGGCAATGAGGCCGTGTTGCATCTGTTTGAGTCAGCAGCCAGCGCGTTCTGCTGCAGCTCTGCTCAGAACAGTCTGGAGGTTATTTCAGGGGACAGTGAGTCACAGCAGTGCCTTCTTCACTCATCACCAGGCTGCAGGGGACACGCAGCTCTAGTGCAAACCTCTGCGTGACTGGAAGGGAGCGATTTAAGGTTAAAAAAGGAAGTGGCGTTACTTGAAAAGGAAAAGATTTCTGGTTATACAGATGGGGATAAAAAGCCCTAGAATCTGAGTAAGTCATTGAGGGTCTGCAGGTGGAAAGATTTCCTTAATGTGATCAAGGTCTAGCCACTCCATTTCTGTAGGACTTGCATTTTCTTTATATGAAAACAAATCTGGATGATAGATCCATAATGCTGTATCTGAATTTACTGCTTGAGCTGCCTAGATAGTTCGTTAAACATAAAACCACAGTTTTGTAGAAAGCATAAGTAAGAAATTAATTATGAAATTAATTCTGGTTGTGGCCACCTCTGCTGTGGACACAAATCTATGAAAAACAATGCAAGTATCAGTTCATCCCCATTTCTCATAACAGTTATGGGAAAACCTGTGAGCAGCTGAACGAGAAGCACTGTAATTTCTCTTGCTGAAGTGGTAAGAACGGTGAAAGCAGAAAGAGGCCAACTGGGATTGACCATAAAAAGCATACTTCCTTTCAGAACTAAAAATAAAACCTGTGAATCCTGAGTACCAAAGCTTGTCTACCAGATAATTATGACACTCATTTACATAGTCTTTTATCTCCTTCTAGGGACTGGTCTGAACAGTCTTCTCTTAAAAACTCTTCCAGCTTCTGTGGTTGCCTTGCAGCACAGGTTTTCAGGCTCCTTAGCTCAAAAGACATCTGACAACGTAGGTTGGTTTTAAGCAAGGTCTTGTGGGTTTGTGTTGTGTGGCACCCTGCCAGGGATTTCTGGTGCCTCAGTTACAGGGAGGAACAGAGCTCTGAGCAGAACAACACTTGGTATTAAGTTGTGGAAGCTGAAGAAGATCCTCATCTCAGGCTGTCATTTTGTTTTAGAAGAGAGAGTGTTTTAGAGTAGGCGAATACATGTAGTTCCAGACAGGGGCCCCCATGCCTGCTGTTCTTCCATTCACTTAATTTGGCTAGTAAATTAAATATGAAAGTTCAAATTAGCATTGTGAGCTCTGTGAGGTCACTGCGCTCCCACATGATGGAATTTCTGTAATACCAGTTTCCATTTTGAGTTCAGGAGATCACAGACCAAAAGACTTGTATGTTTAGAGTCATTGCTCAGGTTGCAAAGTCAGCCATTGAAAAACTGGAAGACACTGTTTTCCTATATGTGGATGAATCTGGAGGTGTAAATTGTCTGTGCAAACTTTCAATCCTCTGTTCCTGAACTTCAGAATTTTGTTTCATTTCAGCTGAATAAAGTTATACCTAAAGCTGCATACGTAATGAAAGGATGGCAGTATCTATGCCTGATATTCTTCCTCAGTCATCTCAAAACCCCCCAGTTAGTGGACAGATGATCCACCAGTCCTTCTGTCAATGGTGTAAGAAGGTCCTTACCCAAGGCCTACTGATTCACTATGCAATTTCCATCATTTTCAAACTCTTGAGTATTTTAAAAATTGTACATAATGCAGATGATGTATTCTTCCTTCTTCCCATTACCCTCCACACAGGGTCCAGAACATGCTTATTCCTAAAAACTGAAAAGTTTACTTAATAGCTAGGCTGGATAGAAGACAAATGAAAAAGGTAATTTTGCTGGAGTTCTACAAAATAGCATGGTGGAATATGTCAGAGAGCATTATATGAGTTGTAATTTAATAACTGTAGCTGAGATATAGTTGGTTGAAGTATTTCACATATCATAGAATTTAGAGTGCCTCATAGTTGTTCTACATAAAAGTATGTTAAAATATTCAGAGGATGGATTTTGACTATATTTTTGTACTAAAAAAAAACAGCTGGGCAGATAGCATCGTAATACATGATATATTGAATGTTATTCAGGAGTGGAATTCTTCTGTTCCATCACTGGTGCTATAAAAATAGAAGTGGTCAGTTATCTTTTTAATATAAGCATCACTTTTTAAATGTTTACTTTAGGTCAAGAGTTATATAAGACTTATTCCTAGTACTCCTCAAATATAATTTCTGCTCTACTTTCCAATGCCCAAAATAGTTTTCTGGTTAAAAGGCATTAATTATGAAGATGGCTATACCTTGTAGTCATCCTTTATAAAATTTTATATCAATAATGCTGTATTCAGGTGAAATTGAAATCAGGCTAATTGAAGTTTTTTTTATGCCAGTATAGTAAAGCTTAAGCACGTTTTTAAACTCTGAAAAGAAAAAATGTTTTTATTTATACTAAAAGCCGAAATTGGAGAATCAATTACAGTATTGTCTTGGTTTGTGACAAATTGGGAGGAAATGTCCCAAAATGCAAGTGTCCTCTAATAGAAGGCAGAATTCAGCAACACCTCCCCTGTGGTAATCACATATTCTCTAAGCAGAGAGACATAGCTTTCCCAGGATTTTCCTAGGAAGCTGTGAGAAAGCTGAGAGAAAAAATTAAAACAATTATTTGCTCAATCTCTGCACCTGGCAGGCAAGCTCTGTTTGTCAAAGATGTTTACAAGAAAGAGTTATCCCTTCTTGACCAATAGATAAGAAAAGATTCCTAAAGGCCAATCAAGTCTTAAGTCCACCATTGTTTCTATAAGAACTGTAGATTTCTAACAATAAAGTGCCTTTTCATGCCTTCTGAGGATGGAGTCTCTATATCACCTTTGTCTGTCCCCAGTACCCCTCGATGACACTCCTCCACCCAGATTCATAGAAGAATCTTTGAAGGAAAGTGAAAAAAACCTATTTATTCAACAAGCAGGGTGCTCACAGGCATGAGAAGAAATGAATAATGTTAAATAATAAAACCTCTTGCTGCAGAGAGGAGCTGGTAGATTGGGAGTCCTTTCTGTAGGTGTGGCTCAGCTCTCTCCGGGATCTGGAGCTGCCCTCTGGGCTGCTGTGGGGGCCCCTGGCAACATCCTGGGGTTTCAGACTGGAGAAAAGCTCAACAGTTCCAGAAAAGGAGAAGCCACAGTCCCAGGAAAACCTTCTTGCCTCAGTTAACTAAAAATCCAGCTAAAAAAAAGCAAAGACAACCTCTTCATGTCTCTCTGTGGAGGAAAAAGCCAGAAGAGCTGGAAAAGACAGCAAGTTGTGAGTTTTGAACAACGCCGCTGAAAGAATTCCACTGCTTCCCCTCGTTCCAGCTTACAGCTACAGGACTCATGCCTGACAGGGGATACAGGACCATAGAGTCACCCCAGGACAAGTATGTATGCTCCCCTTTCCGATCCAAAAGGATTTGCTGATAGATACTCAGTGGGATGTGGCTGCCATGAAGAATGCCCTCTTACTAATAGAACCTTATAAATGGCTGTCTTTAAATGTTCAGGAAAAATGAAGAAAAACTTTCTCTTCCTTGACTGAAGTGTATAGGGGTCTTTGGTATGATCTTGAAAATAATACCAGTATATCTTTCTTCTGCTCAGTCTGCATTTTTACAAGCTGCTTTGTTGGCAAATATCCTTCTGAATAGCCTCAGGAAATATTTTCAAGCGAAGTTCACCCAAGGCAATGATTGAAAATGCTGTTTTGGTGTTTATGCAGGACATCAAGGTGAGATTTATCAACTCACAAAGACTTTGTGAAATAGTCATACTTTTTCCATTTCTGTTACTTTTTTCTGGTAAGAGGTATGGATTGCTGATGGTCTAAAGGTACTCCATTCTTGCCATTTCCTTGTTCCAAGTCGTCAGGTTTAGTCTACTGTATTGTTATAGTTTTACCTTTTGATAAGGCTCCCTACAAGCCTTGTCTTGCTGAAGAAGCTGAGGGCTTTTTTTTCATATTTTGTCTGTAAGACTATGAAAATTTTACAGCAAACTTTCAAGTTTTTGTATGGCAAAAATACTAGTATTTTTGAGATGTTTCAAATGCATGCATCAGAAGTTTTTACCTCAGCCATTTTTTTCAATTGTGACAGTAAGAAAGGAATCAAAACCATTACAATAGCCTTCTTTCTCAAATCTGTGTTTTTACAAATGCAGGCTTGTTTCAGGACCCTGGAGTAACACTGACAACTTTAAGTGTCTTGTTACTTTGGTTCCTACCCACCTCCCAAGTGAGACAGACATTTTTTTGATACACGTGTTTACAGTGTCAGGCACTAATAGAAATACACTATATTCTGGTAGATCAGCTATTAATCTAAAATAATATTATTTCTAATTTCAAATTTCTATGATGTTGGAATTCCATGAAATGAAGAAATTTCTTTGTCAAACTCTCCACCTTTATGTAAGCCTCTCTGTGAAGCTCTTTGTCCTGGTTTAGGGCAAATTTGGGAGGAAACCTCCAAAGGTGTCCCTCTAGAAAGCAAATTCAGGAGGCTCCTCCCTGCACCAGTTTGAGAGACATAAATCTCCTTTGAGAGAAGTGGAAAAAACTGTTTATTTAACAAGCAAAGTATTCACAAACATGAGAAAATTAATAATATTAAACAATGGAACCTCTGGTTGTTCTGAAGAGGTGGTAAATCCAGGAATTTTCATGGGCTGTAGCTCGGCTTGCTCAGTCTCTTACCAGTCCCTCCTGCACTGGAAACGCCTCGGTGGGCCACAGGTGTGAGCTCCCGGTGTTTTCTGGGTTTTCAGTCCAGAGCAGAGCTGATCAGTTCCAAGAAAAAGAAAACCCACAGTCCAGGGAACTTCTCTGTCTCTGCTAGTTAAAAAAACCATCTAAAAGCCAAGGAGAGCTTTCTCCTGCTGTCCGTGCTGCACACAACACGCACCGAGAGCAAAGGAATTCCGGGGGAGTGAGAGTGAAGCTTCTGCACACACAAACTGTGCACCATCACTTCCCCCTCCCTTCACTCCTGACTCTAGTTTTAAAGGTGCAGAACTTAATTCTAAGCTAAACAGACGAATGGGGATACAATACAGCATCATAAAGTCACCCCAGGACATTCTTTCATTCAGAAATGCATTGGTGGCTTTAATGAAAAAAAAAAAGATAATAGAATAACTAATAGAATAATTGCCTAGCCTCTAAAAGAAGTGTCTAAATTATCACTCGAAGTTTACCAAGCATTTAAGCATCATTCTAAAGAGCAGGTAGTGGTTACATGTCCTCAGTTGACCTTAAGTATGTCTTGCCTTTTCCATCTTGTTTTAGCTCTAGTGATCTGCTGAGTAACAGCAAACAGTAGAAAAAGGCTGAGTGTAAGGACAAAGCAAAACTCAAAATCATGTTCCAGTAGAAACTAACAGTGCATGTCTACCTGGCATAGCAAATGCAGGTTATCTTAAAGCTTGTATAGTAGAACTGTAAAAGTAAAGAAGGCCAGAAGAAAATATTCTTGTCAGGACTCTTAAACAGGCTTGGAAAAGGGCTGGTGCTGGGGGCAGCCTTTTGTACAGCCATGGATGCTGGTGAGGGAGCACGTCAGAAATGACTGCCTTGAGTACCAATGGATACCCAGTGAAACATGGGAGCAGCAGGTTCACAGCAAGCAAAAGGAAATACTTCATCAGCAAAGGGAATGATGGTGACTGCCATGGTGCCCTTGCTGCTGAGTGCTGTGCTACAGGGGTAAAAAATGTTCATGGACACGGTGAGTGGTTATGGTGACTCAGAGGAGGATGATGAAATGGGATGCAGACTCCAGCTCAGGCAGTCAGTCCATAAACTGCTGTTTGCCAGGAGCTGCTGGATCATTTTGGGTGCCCCTTTCTGGTTTCAAGGAGGGGAACAGTGTGTGTGTAGGAACTGCTGAGACCAGATAGTGACCTGGTGTGACCTGGTAACACTGCTCATAGTCTTGTGAGAGGAGAGATGGGAATAACAGCAGTTAGCAGTTTTGTCTGCTATGATACACCACTTGGACAAGATTTTGTCAGTTTCTTTGGGAAATATTTTTTTCCCTTCTAGGTTTTTGATTTCTTTTTCCTTTTAACATCCTTTGATGTGGTCTAGTGAGCTGTGTGTGTGGTCAGAGGGGGAGTTATGCTGTTCCATTTTGATATGCCTTTTCCAAGTCTCTGTCTGCCCTTTTCTGCTCTTGGACGTTTCTCTTTATGTCCTCTTGTGCCCCTGCATTAAAGTGAACAACACTCTGCAGTGATTTCATCCTCAGTGAAGGCAGGACAGATGATGCTAACAGCACAAATTAGTGAAGCTGTAAAGTAACATTTCTCTGCCTTCCCAGTTTTCCTTCCTTCCCCTTACTAGCACGAAAAGTCAATTAGCATTGTTTCAGCAGCTGCCTGGGTTGTAAACTCCCACTGCTCTTCCCACCCCCCTCAGGACCATCCCAGCTTTAATTCCATAGCATTAGCTGCCATGGATGGCCGTGGGTATTTGTCAGCCTGAAGTATTTCATACCTAAGACTTCAAAGCATGGCATGTATCTGAGAGTGACTTTCTGATAAATAAAAGTCTCATCCAAATCTTCTGTGACCAGTTAGAAGTACGTTTTACTAGGAGAAAATAACAAACCATACAACAAGACAACATAATCCATAGTTTTCAGTTTGTGATTTTCATGGATTTTGCAGGAAATCCATGTAATCCATAAGTCTGGATATGGTTTATTTTGGGCTTTGGTAATGCCTGGTATATTTTCTGGCCTGAATTAGTCTATGCAAGAAACCCCTCACCTAACAAACCCAAACAATAAAGCTGTTACTGAGGTTTAGCTTCCAGGTTGTCATTCTCAGCCAGTGCTGAGGGCTCCCAGCACATGTTGTGGGACACAGAGGCAATCCAGTGTTTCAGCAGCTCCCTGATGGCCTTGAACACACCGAGCCTTGTCAGCTCCGGCCACTTCCTAAGAAAGAGTCTTTGGTTGGAACATACAGTTATCCACTGCTGCTCTGTGTGCCTTGAACAGAAAAATGGAGCCCCTTGAAGTTCCTGCCATTAGTTAATAGACATGTGCAATTATCTCTGCTACAACCACCAGAAAAAGCAAAAGAATTAATAGAGCTTCCAGATGGAGGTACCAGCTAACCTCGTCACCACAGCAGCTGCAATAAAGCCTCCCAAAAAGGTTTGAAATCTCAGTGCTGAGACAATTAATATGGGAAAGCAATTTTTACTTTTGCCAAAAAATGCAAACTTAACGGTAGTACATGGTACTGCCACAATACTTTTGTAAGCTGTTTTTAAGGAATGGTAGCCCATGATCTCTCCATGTGCACTTAGCAGTTTTTTCCAGACTCAAGTGGGTACAAGGTACAAATCCAGAGATGTTTATATGGAGCTCTTGAAGTGTCTCCTGTGAAGCTGGGCTGTACAATTGCTGTGTGGATCTGCAGGCTGCTGCAGTGTGTGCTCTGGGATCAGCGCTGGATAAACAGACACCTAGAATTTCGCAGGTACAATAAGTAAGCATCCACCTGGGGTGCTTTGTGATTTCCCATAGTAGTGTGGATGCTGTGATCGCAACTCTGCATGTTGAGACCTGTGATTAAAGCTGCTTTTTGTCAGCCCCACCTGGGCTGCTTTTGTCAGTCAGAGCAGTTCTCATGTTTGAGGTTTCTCAGCTGGGGTGATTATCTTGTGTGATTGGAAGAGGTTACTTTGAATCTAGAGCAATGTGAAGGGCTGAGGCAGGTAGCACTCTGACCTGCTACCTCACACCTGCTGTTTTGAGGAAGACAGAATTTATTTTTTTTTCTTTAATAATTCTGGGGTAAAAAAACCCCAAACCTCATATTTGGAAATGAAGTCCTGAAATGTGGTGTGAATGTAACAAATACAAGGACATCTGCTTGCTGCTTCTGAGAAGCTATAAGAGGAACCATATACTGCTTAAAAGAGTAAATGCCAAAACATGTGACTTCTCAGGCAGGCTTGCCAGCACCAGTCCAACAGAATACCTCTTGTAGGGAAAAGAATGGTGCAGTTGCTTACCAGTCTAGCCCAAGGCTTCTGGCCTTGTCATAATGTTAAGATTTCCTAACATCAAAAGTGTGCTAGCAAAAAGGCTGTGAATTTTTGCTACCTGCAAACAAAGGAGGGATGCTGCTGTGTTTAACACAAATTCCCCATGATGCCATCTCTGCTTCTGCAGGAGAGGAACACACTTGCTAAGACAGTTTTAGGAACGTGGAGCAGCAGAGCCATGGCCTCAGTGCAGGCTGTGGGCATTTTCTCTGCTCCTCAGGAGCTTGGTGTGGATAGTCTGTGGGTGCATGGCTTGTGTTCTTAGGGTGAACTGTGGGGTTTTGTTCCTGCCTGTGCTCAGCAAGGTCTCCCAGAGCTGACTGCAGCTCCTCCAGTCTGGCTTTAGGGGATTGTAAATGGCTACATGAGCTAGCTGCTGCTGCTTCTGCATCATGAGCAACTCTGATGTAAGAGGTGAATTTTATTGACAGACTTTGGCCAATACATCACCATTGGTTTAAATCACTTTTGAGTAAGATAGTAGATAGCCTATAGTTAAGGAAAATCTGTCAGACAAGTTAGTTTCTTTCCAATTTATTCTCAAACAAATTGTTTACATGGTAAAGTTTGTTGTGTAGGGTATGCAGGGGGAAAAAATCTGGCTGCTTCTTTCCAGACCTATGTTAGTCCATCTTTTAGTATAGGAGTATATAATTTTCTGAAAAGCATGTAATCATGCTAATATTCTTCAGTGTAACTTATCTTTTTTTCCTTAACTACTATGAGGGGAAGAAAAGAGCCACTCATGCACATTCATGAGTCTTAGCTAGTAAAATTGACACTGTAACACAACAGGCTTTTTATTAAAATAGAAAAAAATTTGAAGTGCATGAATCTTTTGCATAGTGTGTTTTTTTTTTACTTTAAGCACTGAAAAGTTAGTATTTACTGTAACTTGGTGTATCCTAGAAGAAAACATATTATGGAATAATTTAATTTTTAAAAAGAAATGTAATTATTAATTTAGTAAGTTTTGATTGGTCCCATTTCACTTATTTTCTTTGTAAATATGAGAATTTGAGCATTCAGTTAACAAACATGAATGCTTCTGAAATTGATGGTCACCTGGGCTCCACTTTTAGAGTAGGAAAAACTGTGGTCATTTCACACGTCCCAGTGTGGTAACTGTTGTTAAAGCAGATTGCCCATGGGAAATCCTTTTGCAAAACTTGGTATAAATATCTGTTTTCTCTGGATTAAATGCTGCTCCCCTCTGAAGACTATTCTGACTTCAGGGCTGATGGCTGATACTCTCTAAAAGTCAGTATGTTGTGCCTGTTGGGCAACAGGCAGAAAAACTAATGGGCAGTTCAGTAAGCACCAGAGGCACAGAAGTTGTCACGAAACAGACTGAAATTTTTTAATCTGTTAGGTGATTTCTTTCTGTCAATACACGGAGCCTGAAGGAATCCAGACCTTATTAATGTTCAGGAATACTCCCCCCCTGTCCACCCCAAGGGCCATAGAGGAAAGCTCAGGAGGAAATGCCTAAAGGACTCTTTGGCACATAATGAAAACCTGGTTTGATTGCTCTTACTCATCCTATGTTACACTCACCTGTCAGCAAGCAGAAATTCAATTATTGCCTATGCCTTTTTAATTCCTAGTGATAGGCAAAATATATTCACATATATTTATTTGACCTGCATCCCTTAGGAAGCATTCATAAGCATCAGCCTTTTGCATGCAGCATTCTCCTCTTGAATGAGAATTTGGTTTCAAAAATGTTGCTGAGGAATGAAAAAAGGTTAATTTATTGCACTTTGATGACTGCAGTGGAGGTAGCCTGTGAGTATCCTGTGAGTGTTCAGGAAGGCATGCTCCAGTAAGGAGCACTGGTGAAAGGAGTGCTGACCCTCCACAGTTACTGTGGTCTGACTGGCTTCTGCTTCCTGCCACAAGTCAGGTTATGGTCTTCCTTCTGTGGCACAATGCCTACACCAGCAAAGTTTGCATGGAAAAAAAAAATTAAAAATTTTTTTCCCCTCCATATATTTTTCTTATCTTCATCAACCTTCGAGCTACTGTGATCCTTAAAATGTAGTTTTTAGCCCAGTGTTAAGGGCTCTCTGGAAGTAAGACTGCAGCAGAATGTCAATTCCAATAAAGTAGACATTTAATATTATCAAGACTGTTACAATCTAGAGTTCAGTGGGGTGTGTGTGTGCATCACAGAGAAAACACTTCTGAAAATAAATTGTGAGTTTTTGTAGCTGAGAAGTAGGGCTCTGAAGTATTACCAGACCAGACAACAAAACAGAAGGCTTTTCCTTTTTCTTGAAAATGACTGAAAATTTCTCTTGGAAAGGTCATAAAAAGCTGATAATGGAATGAATACCTTTGTTCTTTTAATTTCTTTAATGATCTAGAACTCAGCTAGTTAAACTTCACTTTCCAATTTCATACACCTCCCATCTTCTACAGATTAGTTTTAATGCTGATGTTATAATTACATTTGATACACATCATCCTTACGTATAAATTTCTCTGCACTCTTTTGCCACTCGCTCATGTTCAGGAGCTTCTGCACCAAGTTCCTGTGAGTTCTTTTGCCCTTCAACTGAAGCACGTTACTATCCTCAAAAGAAAGGTGGTACTTCTAAATATAGAAACCTAATTTAGATTCTGCTGTGACAACTAGGGGTCCATTTCTTTTTCATTACAATGATGAGGTATTTATTGCTGAAGTCCATTGGTAATGTTCCTTGGGTCATTGTAGGCAGACAGAAAGTTGCCAGTATGGGGGTTTCTTCTATTATTAGAACTGCTATTAAAGCCACTTAGTGCAAAGCATCTTTACTTCTGCTGAAATATACTCAAACCTGTGGATGTATTTTTCCTTATCCCCTTTCTTTTCAGGACTAGTAATCTTACAGAGAAAGTCAGGTATAACTCAGTTTTAGAGAAACCCAGAGAGTTTCAGAGACTGAATAATGACAGACAGAGAGAAATGAAGCAGTTCTCTGCAGGTATTCCAGAATGATTTTGTCATATGGGAAGGTAGTTCTAAAAGTAAAGTAACTGTGCTTCTTTCTCAAAATGTTCTTAGCTTTTATATTCATTGGAAAACATCACACTTATTTCTTTTTTTCCAGAACAGGTTGTGGGGTGGTGGGGAGCAGGAAAGGTTGTGTTTTTTGCTTTTTATAGGCCAAATGGCTATGTGATTCACAGCTGGGATTTTGGACCAGAAATGGGTCATTTATTTTATAGATTCTCCTGAAGTAATTCAATGTGCTGTGCTATAGCACTATGCTGTTGTGGGGGGGAGGGAGGAAATGTCCCAGAGAGTTTAGTGCTTGCTCCATTGTCTAGCTCTACTTGTGAGTCTTGGTCTGATACAGCTCTCTTTCAGAGAAAAATAAAAACCTGTCAGTGAGAGTTATTCTTCTGTTCCTTTAGTACCTGCCTTATGTAAAGCTTGGTCTTGTTACTTTGGGCTTGAGGAAGAAAGTAAAGTTCTTAAAAATATTTTACAGGTATGAGACTATGAAGACCAAAGGGAGGCTTTGTTTTGAACTTCCATCAATTGTTTATGTCTTTTAAGTTCAACTTGAGAATATCTTAAATAGGAGTAAACCCCCCCAGCTTTTGCATACTTTTAGATTTGAAGCTGTTATCTGATTTATTGATAGTTTTGTGTCAGTTATATGCCTGGTTAGTTGGGCCAAAAAATGAGTAATTTAATTTAAATAGTAAATTAAAACACTATTACAAAAAGTTGAACATGAGCAGGAGAATTATTTAAAATAATTAATTACTACACTAAGATGAAAGGCAAAAATAAAGGACAATGTTCTCATTCTCACATATTTAAGTGTCTTGCAAGTGGCAAAAATACTCATAAATGACACAGGCCAGGAAAGAGCGGAAGGTATTAAGCAGAGCAGTGTATGAGGAGAGTGCCTGGATGATTTCTGCTTTGACACTGCTGTGAGCAGGCAGTACTTGCAGAAATAAAATGCTGCTCCTTCCTGTCAGGTTGGGGTGGGGGATCCCTGAAGGATACCTGTTTTAAATGATGGAGAGAAGAGAGCAGGGTAGAGAGAAGCTTAATCCCTCTTAGTACACAAGCATTTTACAGAGCAAAGTGCTTTTACCCACATCAGTTGACTTTGGTTTTGTGGCCCAGGTACAAAAGAAGCAGTAAGTTGTCTTTGTAAAACACCAGAGGAATGTTGCCTGGGGTTTCTAGGTGTGTTTCCAGCTTCCAAGGGGGATGTGTGGTGGCAGTACACAGAGCTTTCTATTCTTGTTAGTCCATTGCCAGCTGGTTTGTGTGTTCGTTCTTTCTCACCCACCTGGTGGTTCTTTCCCTGCCCCTGTGCCTTCTCCTCTGCTTTTGTCTCCCTTTTTCTTTAGTGCTGGGTGCTCTTTGTCCTGATCTCTGAGGCCACAACCCTCAGTAATCAGGAGCAGTGATTGTCAGGCATTTCTCAGTCAGACAGCTGTGAACTCTTTTTTTTTTTTTTTTAAGGCTTCTAACTGTGCCAAAGTTGGATAGACTTCCATGGGAATAACCAAAGCAGACATCTTTGACACATCCAGTTTGTTATAGAGCTCTGAGTTTATAGCAGAGGTCAGCCAAGCCAGCACAGAACCCTCTCCTGAGGCACTGGAAAGCAAATCTCGTTTCTTGAGGACCAGTGACAAGTGTTTGATTTGAGTGTAATTTATGCACAGCATTTGAACTTAGGTATGAGGCTGGTTCCTGTTGCTACCCACAGCTGATCTAAATGAAGGGCTGAAATTCCTTTAGACAAGAGGTTTCAAAAGTCAAGCAGCTGATAAGTAGTTGCTGTGTAACTGGTGAGTAAATCAAGGGAGTTTAGTGTGTCCTTTTTAAAGGCAGGGACTCAAAATGAAGGAGAGTTAATAAAAGAATGGTGGAGGAAACCTGAAAAATGGCAGATTTAATAAAGATGACTAAATATAGTGTGCATGAAATTACTAATACTGTTCAAAAGTGAAGAGGAAAAAAGCCAGAAAAGCAGGAAGGCTCAAGATGCAATTGGCAATAAGGCTGGAACCCAAACCAGATCCAGGAATTAAGGGAAGGCTGAGAAACTGCAGATTTCTTGGTGGAACTTTTGATGTTGCTGAATGGGAAGATAACAAGGAATGAGAAAGCTGAGAAAGATCCTGAAGGGATTTGAGTGGGAGTGGGAAGGAGAGACTCCATCATTAGCCTTCATGATAGGGTAAATGACAGTACATTTTCTCCTGTAGTGGATTACAAATGTGCATACCATCCTGGAGAAGGCAGAGCAGATGCTCTGACAGTCCTAAATGGAAGTATGGTGAAGACAGCACTCAGGAGATACTCCTAGAGAGGTTCTGATCCCAAGTACCTGGAAAAATTACCTTTGGAGAAGGTGGCTAGTGCCATGGCTGGGAACTTCAGTGTAAGGAAAAGCTTTGGCCAGCAATGTAACCTCCCTTCAGACCTCACTGTTGGGTAAATCTTGTTTCTTTCTTAGCATATGGAAAAGTGCCAGTGGGTAGAAGACTAGACTGAGAAGGAAGAGAGTTCCAAAATTAAGGAAAATGACAGTCAGGCATTGCAGCTAAGGAAAAATTTCCACTGCATAATGGTATGTGATTACTAAGAAATAACTGAAATGTTGAGAGCCTGGACAACAAAATGGAGAAATCTGAGCTTCTCACAGAGGTCAGGATATAAAACATCCAAGTATCAGAAGGTTGGCGGAATGCTCTTACTAACTGGACTAGATGTGTTTAAAAGGCTTTGTGCTGTTCAGAAATAACTGAACAAAAGCAAAAGTTGTGCAGTAGTAATTATATAGTGGACTAGAAAAAAAGGCTTTGGTGTAAAAAGGTCAGACTGAAATCAGTTTGGCTGAAAATCACTTTGGAAAAAGATGACAGAAGGAAGACAGAATCTGTGTTAGCCCCAGGGTTAGACTCAAACAGGGGTAGGGATCTTTGTATGTAGTGTTGTTAGATAAATACTGCCTTATTATCAGGTGGTTTACTTTCCTGGGTGGAGATAAGAGAAGTGATAGGGCCAAGGTACTCCTGGATTTGATTGCTGGCAAGTTTCTTCCTCAAACTAGTCACTGAACGAACAGGAAGAAAGTGTTACTTTAGCTTTCACTTTGAAAAGCAATGAGGATATACTAGAAAATAATTTTGGATTGAGCATTCAGTTTCCCTTTATGCTTTATCATCAGCTGAAGAGCTGGCTTCCCTCTCCCTGCCCCTGTCCAGCTCATCTGAGCAGTCACACAGCCAAGGCATGAGTGACATCAGCAAGGTGACTCCGGTGGCAATGAGTCAGACTGGGTGAGCTCTGATGGATCAGGCCTCCAGAGAGAGCTGCAGCCACTGCCTGGGGCTCCCGAGGCACTCAGGCATTCCCAGCCAGGGGCAGCAGATGAATTACACTTCAGCAGATGAAGTGCAATGTAAAATTGCACCCTTAGTAATAATCATGGCTTGATTCAGTTTGAAATGTGGGAAAAAAATATAGAGGACTGGGTTTGGAAATCTAGGTTTTGACTCTTAGGGGCAAATTTAAATAAGCAAAATTGGTCACAGGTGTAAGGAGCCTCAGGACTCAATTTCTGGAACTTACAGATATGTAAAGCTTGCCTGGAAACTGATTGCTCAGTAATGAGTTAGCCTGGTCTGTAGTTCAAAATGGATGAATAGCCTGAGAATATATAGTACATCAAATGCAGGAATCTTGCAGGCGATGGGGGGGTGGGGGGGGGAAGAGGACAGGACAACTTAATTTGGGTTTGTTTCTAAAAATTAAACTTGATCTTGCAAATTATGTGAAAGCAAATAAAAATAAGGGTTTGTATGGTGAGAAGGATAGAGAAATAACCATAATAGAGAAATAAAACATTAAATATTTTTGGCCTAATTTTCAGTAAGATTAATCATAAATAGAGGAAAATATTAGATGTATGAGAATAAGAAAATGGCAATTGCAACAACCAGAGGGAACTTAAGGATCGTAAGATACTCAGAGACCAAGAGAAATTTTCAGCTCACAATTAGGAAAAAATTATGTTGATTGTAAGTATTTTAGCTAATTTTTCCTTCAGGGTGATACCAGTCATTGGAGAAAGCAGTGCCAACATGAAGAGGGAGACAGGAAGAATTAGGCAAGCAATTAAAAGCCTGTCAGTCTATCCTCACAATATGTAAATCTTTGGAAGGCATTGCAGCATGTGGGTGAGGGGCAGTCAAGGATTTGGGAGATTAAAGAAAAGAAAGCAAACTACAATATATCTACTTCAGAGACTGAATTTTGTTGACCCTATACTTGTCTTTGGGGAGAATTTATCTTCAAGACAAGGAAGGCCATTCTATAACATTCAGGTCAGGCATGATCTGCCAGAACCTTTCCCAAGGTCTGCAGGTAAATCT
Organism: Camarhynchus parvulus; assembly: GCF_901933205.1. Taxonomy (NCBI): domain Eukaryota; kingdom Metazoa; phylum Chordata; class Aves; order Passeriformes; family Thraupidae; genus Camarhynchus; species Camarhynchus parvulus. The sequence continues at coordinate 5,758,720 of NC_044576.1, forward strand.
TCCTGTTCAGCTCCCTGGTGGGAATATGGAGGCTGGGATCGGAGCAGCCGGGGAGAGCTGGGATCGGAGCAGCCGGGGAGAGCTGGGACCGGAGCAGCGGGGAGAGCTGGTACCTCCCAGCTCTCAAGAGCACTGCAATACTGCTGCCAGGAGCGAGGTCTCAAGACTCTTTTTGCATTGCAGCCCCCGGAATGGTTTGTTGCTGTTGAGAGAAGCCATGAAGTAGGTGATGTTGGGCAGAGAGGTACATGGCATAATAAAAGCAGATCTAAAGATACTATTAATTTGGCTGTGTGTTTCTAAATGCTGTTTTATTTGGGAGAGTTCAGTGACTCTGCAGATACTCTAGAATCGTACGACTGAAAAAGACCTTGAGATCATCTAATCTAAATTAAGGCAGTTAAAACTTGTTGTGTCTGCTGTAGAGATTAAGAAATTATTCCTTGCAGCATCCTGTTTTCATAACTGGAGACACACCCAGCTGTTTTCCCATCCCAGTCTCTTCAGTCTGTATTCATCTACAGTATTTTCCAAAACTATGTTCCTTTTATTGTGCATACCTATCTTGAAGGGCAATATCCAGAACTTTGCTCACTTTATAGTACTGTAACTGAGGCTTTATGAATGCTGAACACAGGTTGTACAAACATTCATATATCCCAGTGTTGTGTTTATATTTTTACAGCTTGATACTGTTAACTCAGCCCAGAAATTTAACCTAACCTCTCTTTTTCTATGGAATTCTTCCTTAGCTACTCAGTATTTTTGCTCTTGACTTCTGCCTACGTGCAGTGTTTTGCATATCATCTTTTTTCTCAGACCACTTGTCCAGTTTTCCTTTTTGTCCTCTAATATAATTTGCAGTCCCATCAAGCTGGTTGGTTGTCAATTTAATAAATGTAGTCTCTGTTCCATGATCTGGGTCACTAATAAATATAGTGAGTATGACCAGATCCAGTGTAGGTGACTTTGGGAATTGCATTCTACATACATATTTTGCATATTTTGACAGATAGTTAGTGGTGATTTTGGAATATTTGGAGGTGTTTGTTTTTTGGGGTTTTTTGTTTTGTTTTTGGTAGGTTTTTTTTGGTTGTTGTTGGTATCTGTTTTGTTTTGTTTTGTCTTTTTTCCTGATATGCCTCTCTATTAGTTTCATTTCAGTCTAATGTGTTTAGCTTGCACACATGAGTGTCATAGGAGGCAAAGTGTCAGGATATAGATCTGCTTCTTGAGCTTGCTCTTTTATTTGGCAAGGAAATTTGCTTTGACATTTTTGATTTAATGCTGCCTTTTACTCATGGTCTTGTATTCTTTAAAGTCTTCACAAACAGACTGATTATTAAACACACAGCTACTGTGTGTTTCCTCCCTCTGCCCTTAATCCTGGTCTACTCTTAACCATCAGCACCTTGAAATGCTTTATCATGGACCCACCTGAATAAAAACTTCAGTTGGCTTTGTTGTGAGGCAAGAAAATGTAATTAATATCATTCATCTAGACTTCTGTAATGCATTCCACAGTATGTCAAGCAGTGAACAATCAGAGGAAGACTGGGATTAGTAGAGTGAACAGTAAATTAGGTAGGAATGAGTTTATAAGATGTTGGCTATGTGATATTGAAACAGGTGGAGTGTTGTGGTGCAATAGTTTTGTCTGCCAATAGCTGTTAGCACGTTTTGGGAATGATTTGCTTCATGTTCTTACTAAAATGTTTGGACTAATTCATTAAATTTGATTAAAGCACTAGATGGTGCAGAATAGGAGAAGCCCTTAACACAGAGGATGAGAAGTTTTTTATGCAACTAAAATGGAATATTCTTGAGAAACAAAAGAATAAAAATGGAACAAAATGTCACTGCATAAACCAGAAAGCGGTGGATTTAGGAGCAGATGGCAAATATAGATGAGAGCTTATCCAGGAGCAGCACTGGCAAGGAGAAGCTTTGAGCCTTCTGGCTGGTCAGAGGAGGACTGAGAACCGGCTGTGTGATGTCGAGCTGATGGCAGGGGTGACTCTGGGGTGTGTGAGAACAGAGGCAGGATTGTGTCCCCCTGGAGCTGCCCCAGAGCCCTTTCACACTCACAGACATAATTCTGCTCATCCATGCTGGAGAAAGATCATTTGAAGCCAAAGAGGATACAGGGGAGGACAATGAGGATAACCAGAGTATAGAATACAGTCTAACATGAGAGACTACATGGAAGTAGAATATGCAGGTTAGTAACACTGCCATGTATGCTAGTATGGGAGGAATGAGGGAATGTAATCTATAAATAGATCTTGGAGGGAAGTACTATTTGATATACTAAACAAAGGGATCCAGAAGATCCCAAATTCACAATACAGACCTGAGACATAACTTGGAAAAAAATACATTGCATTTTTCTAAAATACCAGTGAGTTTGAACTTAGAAAAATGTTCCACATTCTGCAGAAAACTTCAGAGTGAGATGTGTTTGTGTGACCTTTCAGAGACCCTAGAGAAAGGAGATGAACAAGATCTGGATCATTTTGATTTTATCTTTAAACTCACAGCTGTCACAGATTGAAGATAAGTGAATTTATAAAAAGCGGAAAACTTGTTATCTCGGAGAGAAATACTTTGAACGCCATCTGTCCTGTGTTTTCCTGAATGGAAAAAAAAGTGTTTGTCCATCAAGGTTGCTACTGGACAAGCATGTAGGGCAGATGTGAGAATCTAAAAATAGCATTGGGTGGGGGGAGGATCCATTATGATATCTAGGTTATTTTCTAATTTGTTTACTAGATAGACCGATGGTGTTTCAATATTATTTCAGCATTATCCTGATGCTGGGATATATTGACTAAAACTCCGTCTGTTCCATCAGACTTTTTATTATCAAATGTTAAACTTTTAACCTCACCTTCTTAGTGGCTTATGCCTGTAAGAGTTTTTTTATTTGAGAAGTTCTCCCAAGCCTTTAATGCTGCAGATTCAGGAATCAAACCAGTGTATTAGCAAGTGTATCTGTGTAGGAGGTCTGACAGAGATACAGTATGATTATAAAATAATCATAGCAGGAGAAAATACTGCTCAAGAAGGCTAAAATACATTTCTGTGTAGTCTGACACTTGATTGTTTCTTTCCCTCCCTCACACAGGTGAGGTGAACAGTCTGGTGTTTTCATTTGAGGAGTATATATTAGCACATTGTCTCAGTAACATAGAGCTTTTTATAAAGATAATTAAAACATGATGCACACTGTTACTTAATACTTAAGTCTTGGTGTTTGGAAATGTGAAAATACTATTTTTAAGATACCCTTATGGGTAAAGTGTACAATGTTTAGAATATAAAAAAGATGTATTGCAAAATACAGACTAATGTTCCAGTATGACCTTACTCCTAACAAGCTGGGACTAAGAGCAAAGAGGCACTGAGTCCAAAATGAGTAATTCTCTCCCTCCATGCATGGCCTATGGGAATCCACAGACAGCCAGCTAGAAAGCCTAAAGAACTGCCAAATGGGGTTTCTGCTTTTCTGGAGACAGTGGAAGTAGAAGAGGAGGAAGGAGTAGAAGTTGCAGCCTTTTAACTATTCACCATCCCTGAACCACCCTCTTCCTCCCCAGTTCAGAGTATGCTGCAGATTCAATGTGGTTATTCTACAGCATTTATTGTGTCTGACAAACAGTGAAATGCACTGCTGTCAGTAACAGGGAGTAAATGTAGACCTTGAGGAGTGGCCCTGAGGAGTCTTTTGCTTCTCAGAAACTGAATCCAAATTTATGTACAACAACTTTATTCACATGAAAACATGAAGTAGGTATTCCCCTCTTTCAGCTTCTATGACATGTTCTTTTAAAATACTGCTCTCAGTTCTTGATGCTTTTCAGTATTTTTTCTTCTTCACCTTCTCTGTGTTTTTGAGGCTTTTGTTATTGCAAATAGCTCCAAACAGGAGCTTCCCTTTAACATATCCAGCTCTGTTTCAAGAGCTAGTTCCACTCTCTGTAGAGACTTAACTGGCTTGTCCCAGCCTACTACTCAAGCGACCATTTTATAGCGTAGTGTCAAGAATATGTTGCGTGCCTTGGGTGTGGTGTCAGGCATGTAGGGAGCATTTATGTTACAAGAGTCCTGTGGGGCTACAGGAATGGAAAATACCAGCACTGGTGCATGCTCACCACTGCTGTAAGAGGAAGTGATGCCTGCAGTGGGGCTCCCTCAGAACCGCACCCTGACTCGCCTCCGATGGAGCCAGTGGCTTCTTTCCAGCCGGAGTCCCTGGACCAGAGGGCCTGCCAGCAGCCTGAGCCATCAAGGAGCCTCAGCTTCAGTGGGAAGCTGAGCTTTCTGTGTGGTGAGGATGCTCCCCAGTTGTTTTGGTGAAGAGCAAGCAGAAAAATGCAAAATAAAATACAGTCCATTTAAAAGACAGGAAGATGACTAAGCTGGTGAATAAGATGCTCTAGACAAAGGACAGGGAGTGGCAGGGCAGAGGAGCTGAAAAAACAGCAGAATTGGGAAAAAAAACCCCAGTGCTTTGGAAATTCAAGTTAACAAGTATGTAGGGGATAAGATGGAAAAAGGTGAGACAGGTATTTAGGTTCTGGGTAATAAGAACAGAAAGGGACCTTATAAAAGCTAGATCTGGGTGACTCAGGAAGCAAGATGAGCTTCTGAGAGGCAGCTGGGAATGTAGTCTGAGAGGAACAGGAAATAGTAGGAGGGTGAAAGGTGGACTCCTATTCTGTAGTGGACTTCAATTAGTGGGAAGAATGAGAGGGACACAACAGTGCTGCTGAATCAGAAGAGCAGAAATACAGTGGATGTTTAGAAGCCTGAAGCTGATTTTCTTACTAAGGTTGTTTTTCTCGAGGTGAGGCTGGAAGGAGGCCAGGTAAATGAATGTTACATCCAGTAAGTTATAGGGGAAAAGAATGCAAGAACATTGTGAATGTTGCTGATAGGGCTCGAAGAAGAAAGAAAAGCCAAGAAATGAGTTGGATAGAGTTTGGCATCACTGTGATGGAAGCAAGAAGGCTGAAAAAGCATGAATACTGCAAAACATGGATGGCACCCAAGTTGAAAAGGGTTTGATGAATATTGCAGACAGAGTGTGGGTAAGAACATTATGAACTTGAAGCTGTTGTGCTTTATGAACTTGAAGCTGTTGTGCTTGCTTTGTAGAAGACAGAATCTGTCCCAAGGTTAATGAATGTTATGGCACATTACCATGACAACTGAAAACTCACGTGAAAGTCCAGAATTCCCTTGTCCAATGAGTTGTACAACAAGCACAGAATGAAAAGGGTTCCTTTCTGCATAGAGTTAAAATGTGAGAGTGAGTCAAGGGCAGATGACACACAGAGACAGGAGGTGGGAAATAGAAGGTGTTGCTTATGAGGGAAGATGAGGCTTCCATCAAGCAGTGCCCAAGCCACTGTCAAGGTTTCAGAGGTCAATACAGCAGGCAGAGTTTTAAAGAGAAAATGGAAAGATGTCAGTGAATCAGCTTTGCTAGTGTTGTCAGTAAATTGTTCCTGAAATTGGTAAATGAGTGATACCAGGATTGGAAGGTGCTGTGTCGGGAAGTGCAGTGTGATGTAATGGGGCTGCTGGGGGAAGGAATGCAAAGAGTGGCTGGGAGTGTTTGTGACAGCATTTTGCATGGTCTGAACACGTGTGCATTTATTAAGGCCAGAATGAATATAGACAATATAGGCTGGTGCTCTGAACTTATGGGGATGGGTAGAAAAATGTGTTTTATAAGCTTTGTTAGAAAGACCTGCAGCCAGAAGTGAGAGAGAACAGGTCACACATAAGGTGACATTGATGTTACTCAATTTGAGTGAGTGGCAAGGGTCCCAGCATTTTGGATCAGTTAATGAGGGAAGGGGGATTAGGAAAACACAAGTCTTTTACAGTGATACTGGGCTTAAAATGAGACATCCACGAAGTGATGCCTGAGAGACTGCTCAATACTTTGTATTTGAACATAAATCTGGAGTTAGAGCACTGTCCAGCAAATAAGAAAATTCATACAATTCTATTGACTACAATGATGATTTTTTTTTTAAGGCCATGCCTCTGGTTTTTCTTTTATCACAATTATTGGTCTCCTGTTGCAGCAGGGACACTGATTCAGCCACAGATATAACACCAGATCATTAACAGGGCTTATTCCCAGAGTTGTGTTAACAGTACTGGTATGATGAAGTAGATGGGGATGAAGTAATGGGGAAAATTGCACAGTCATGTTGATGCATGCAGCATTAAACCCCATGATGCCTGCCCAGGGAAGGACAAAATTGGTTTTAAAAGTAGATTGAAAACATTAGAAAGATAGACACCATATTTTAAATTGGATTAATTTGAAATATACTGTAAAATCAGTTAGCACTGATCTGGAGTGTATTAACTGTAGTGTTGCATGTGTTCCTTCATGTACACTCTTGTCCTCAGCTTCTCAGTTTTGAAAAATTACTAAAGATAGCCTGGTGAAGTTTTTGCATGTCTGATTTGCCCACCTCAATAACAAAAAAAGGAGAGTTAAATGAATTTGCCAAATGAACTGGCACCTGACTGCTAGCTACTGCACTTCTCGTGTTGCAGTTCCAGTAGTAATGACTGTTTCACACACATTAATTTCTCCTTTGGACTTTGGCTTCTGCACTTAAGTACAGGGTCTGAACTCGATGGGTTGCACAAATGCATAATGAGAAAGTTAATTTCTCCACTAACATGAGGCTGACCGTAGCTCTGCCCTTACACTGCATTATTTCTGCAGGAAATATCTGCAGGACTATCACTATGAAACAGTTCTGCTTGCTAAGCAAATGTGGAGCAGCACAGACAGGAAGAAGATAAGAGAAAAAAAATGCTAATTTAAATACTGAAGACCGATTTAACTAACCTTCATTTGTTTTAAAGTTTAAATATTTACTCATTTGCAATATTTGCATGTGCTCTTTCCTGGCCTGCAGCACTGCGCACGTGGGTTTCCCTGGCGCTGCGTGAAGAAGGAGCAGGGTTTGCAGTTCAGGGGGTTCTCTGCCTGCAAGAAACCCAAGGGGGGTCACAGCAGAACCCCGCTCCGTGTGTGCTGTCGCTCCCCTGGAGCCGGTGTGGCATTCCCGGTGGCCGTAGCTCCCAGCAGGGCGGTGGCACCGGGCCCGGGCGCTGGCTGCCGGCCAGCCCGCAAGTGCGAGGGCTGCAGCTGCCACCGGGCCCTGCTGAAAAACCTGCCAGGCCCCTCGAGGGGAAAAATAGCAGGGGAAAAAAAAGAGCAGCTCTTGCACAACTGTGCCAGCACAACCTTCCGCCTCAAAGCAAACAAAAAACAAACCGAAAACGTCCAGCGGAGGACGGCAAAGCCATCCACCACCTGGAATTTTTTGTGCAGTCACTAAAAATACAAAACCTGCAGTATTGCTGTCCTCACATGCGTGGCCTGAGCCTGGGCTGGGCTGCAGCACACCGGGGAAGTTACAACTGCGATTTTAGGAAGGGAATGTTTGCATTTTTCCGTTGATTTTCATGATTATCTGTAGTTCTAGTGATTATCTGCAAAATAGGGCACGCTGTGTTACCAGTAATACATGTATCCTGTGGCAGTGAGCCAAGGCAGTAATTGAAGGTCAGGGATTGTTTGTCGAGTGCAGTTCAGTGTGCTGCCTGATTCCATAGGGGACTGGCAGTGCCAAAGAACAAAGGCAGCTCTGTTCTGCAAGCGTATAGTATGGCTTGTTTGACAGAGCTCAGGCCCAATTGTGAGAAGAAGCAAACAGTAGTGGAAAACAGTGCTAAAATAATGTGACTACTAAATAAGCCTTTTTAAAGTGTAGTAGTTTGCAAATGTCAAAACCAGGCTTGGATAGACGCTAATTTTTAAAATTCTTATTTAGAAATTTACCTTTACGTGGCAAATCTGTGTTTTGTTAAGAACATACACATATGTATCGTAGTAAATTTTGTAAGTAGGAATGATGTAAATGTCACTTTATGTTGCCTTAGTCTGCTTAACATTACCAATTATACCAGTAGCAATTTCCTTGGTTTTTTTTCTTACTTCCAAAAGGTGTTTTACCACTTAGTGGATTTTTCTTGAGGATGTCTTTGAGTGAAACTCTTGTAAATAGGAGTTGCTGAGTTAGTACTCCATGCATAGCTGGTGCAACTTGAGGATTTTTAGCAAAATCCCTCTGTGGTAATGAATTGGTGGTGCTGGGCTGGGTATTAATATTCTTTGTCACTAAGTTGCCGTCTATTAATAAAGCTTTGTCCAAACGGGCAAACTTGCCTGTCCTCCAGACCGTCTTGTGATTTGTATTTTAATAGTGTCTGTCTTGGATATTATTAAGGATTGCCTGCTTTGACAGTTGCACTGCATACCACCCAGCTATCACAGCACCATTCGTTCAAGAGTAGCGTGAAGTATGTTGTGCTCTGTAATAGGCGTTTTTCATTTGTTTGCCCTTCCTGAAATAGCTGTTAAGTGTCTGGGTTCTTAAGAGAAATGGTAAAACAACACCTAGAAGTGTATGAGAAAGGGGGGAATCTAGTGGTGGAAGTAGTATGCCTTTGGGTGCTCAGTACTTCTTGGAGGTAATCTAAAATGTGCTTTAAAAGTTAAACTGAAGATCATACAAGTACAGAATTAAGTTTGGAAAAATACTTTGTTTATTTATTACTTGGCAAAGTCTGAGTTCCAAGATATTTTCTTGTGTCAGCTATTACTGATAGGTCAAGTTTTATTTCTTAGTGGTGATGAAGCCTCTGAAGGACCAAGTCTGTGAAAGACTGTCCTGCCCACTTAACAAGCGGCCCTATTGCTGTTGGGTGGCGGATAACAAGGCACACTTCCACTCTAAAGGGGGAAGAGCAGTGCAAACTGCAGCCCCAAACCTGGAATAAGGCTGCATTTCAGTCTTTGCTACTGCATGACCTCTGTCAGTACTGGTGAAAGTGACTGAGGTGTTATTCCCCCCCACCCAGTGAGAGGTGGTCTGGAGAAAAAGGAAGTGAAAGGCAATGAGGTCAGAATGGTGTCACTAAGATGTTTAATTTTTTTCTCTGGATATAAGGCAGTGCAGCCCTACCAAGGCATGGCTGGGGCCAGAGGTGTATTGTGGGGCAACCAAGGAAGTTAGTGAGCTGTGTTCTGCTGGTGGTGAGCCCTGAGTGGATCTGGTGAGGGGCTGTGGCAGGGGTGCCAGAAACCAGAGGAGCAACTGTCCAGTCTGGGTGGTCAGGAATAGATGGAGGCTGCTCAAGGCACTGCTGCCTCCCTGCAGCCTTGCTGCCATATAAGGCTGCCCAGCTGCCTTGAGCCAGCCCGGATGGAAGACCACTTAAAAAGGAAAATCAATACAATAAACTGCCTCTGCTAGTGTCCTTTCCAAGCGAAATCCAGGAGCCTTGCAGTTATGTGGTTTGAGCACAGGCCAGGTAGTGTACAAACACCATGTACAGGTAGCCTGGTTCCTGCCCTTGCTCATGTGCTGTTATGGAGGAAAACCAGTTTGCTGGAGAAAAGCCTGTCGTGGGTAGAAAGCCTTCCAGTTCAACTGTAATGTTTAGCTGTACCCAAGTATTTTATTTCAGAGCTTAGTATGTTATAGCATTCCAGTACACCTTTAAGCTTACATCATTTGGAATAATTCAAGATGAGAACAGAGATGTAGTCATGCATTGATTTCCCATTATTCTCATGCTTTCTTGGCAAAGGACATGCGTTGTATTTTTTTCGTGAAGTGAAAAATGTACAGCTGTTTATGTTTAAAGAGGTTGGGGAAAACATATGTCTCTATCGCACTCTCCCTTGTGATTATTTTTTCCTTTTTTTTTTTCCTTACTATCCATGTTTATGTATGTGAGCTAAGCTCAAGGAGTATATTGCAGGTGGGTTTGCTAAATTTCTCTCTGGAAATAATTTTCTCATTAGTGTCCCCTGGATCTTTTCCCCCTGGACTATTCAGTTGAAGTTTCCATGTGAATTGTAAACAACTAGTTAGTGACATTGGCTAGCGTTGAAAAGTGTGAAAACACGTGAGTTTTTTGTTTGTTTGTTTGGTTTTGGGGGGGGGGGGGTCGTCACGGAGAGAATAGGTTATATACTAAAAATGAGAAAATTGTGCTTGAGGTTTTCCGCGAGTTCCCGGGCTGTGAGTCCCCGCTGAACACTGTGCGCTGTTGGTGAAGCCTTTGGGCTGCGCAGCCCCGGCTTTGGCGGCGCAGGGGGGAGCGGAGCCGCCCACCGCCCTCTGCTCCTGGACCCAAACCAGGCACTGAGCTCATGCCTGACCCGCCCTTCCTCTTTATTGCCTTTTTTTTTCCCCTTGGTTGAATGTGGACGAGCTGCAGCCCTCGCTTGCTAACTTTCCAGAGCCCACCCGCGGGAGGGATAGAGAACAGCTTTCCAAGGCCGGGCTCAGCTTCGCGGGGGGAGGAAGCACCGAGGCTGTAAACGAAGTTCGAGGTTGCGGCGCGGAGCAGCCGCAGCAGGAGGCTCCAGGCCCCCGGGTACCTCGGCCGCGCTCCCGAGCCACGGCCACACGTGTCCCAGGACTCCGCCTCCGCGGGACGTGGCCGCGGGCCGCGCCTGCCGAGCGCCGCCTCTTCCCGCGGCGTGCTCTCCTCGCCCGACGCTCAGCTCGGTGCTTCCCCGCCCGGCTCCTCCCGCCCCGGCACCGCGCACTGCGCGCCCGCCCTTATGTAAGCGGCGGCATCGGCAGCGCGCCATGACCCAGCAGCGGGGACGCGCCGGGGCTTCCGCAGAGCGCACAGCTGCGCGCTAGTCCGCGCCGGCCCCACAAAGGGCGGGCGGTGAGTCGTCGTCGTCCTCCTCCCCGCCGCCTCCTCCTCCGGCCCCGCAGTCTCCGCCCCCGGCGCGGCCGCCCGGCCCGACCCGGAAGCGGCGCGGTGAGAACCATTTTCCTTGGGAGTTTAAAGGCGGAGGCGGGCGCGGAGGTCCTGCGGGCTGGGCCGCCGGGCGAGGTGCGTACCGGCCGACGGGGCGGGGGGAGTGGGGCAATCGACCGCTGTCGTTCGGGGGGCCGGGGGGCGCCTCCGCGCCTTCCCCCGCGGGATACATACCCGCGCGGACACTTTAACTTTGCGACGGGCGCCTTTGTTTGCCCTCCGAGGCTGCTGGGGCGGAACGGGCCGCGCCCCCGGCCCGCGGGGCTGTCGCGGCCCTCGGCCCCTCCGTCCTATCCCTGCGGAGCGCGGAGCGGCGCACGTGACGAACGGGCTCCCGCGGGGGCGCGCGCGGCGCGGCACGCGGCCGGCGACGGCGGCTTTGTGCGCGGCCCGGTGGGGACGGGAGCGCGGCGAGCCCGGGACAGCGTGAGTACCGGGCACCTCCTGCGCCCGCGGAGGCGCGCAGGTCGGCCTGCGCCCCTCGGGAAACGGGAGAAAGGGAATTCGGAAAAAAAACTGCGGTTTTGTAGGTTTTTTTTTTTGCTTTCTTCGGTTAAGTTTATGCCGTTAAGGCGGGGTGCGGGAGCGGCAGGACTCGGTGCCGGCCGTTAACGGCGCGGGCCCCGCCGTTAGAGCAGCCGTGGACGCCGTTGGTGCGCCCTGCCATGCGGCAGCTCCGGCGGGCAGCGGGCCCGGCTGGCGCTGCCTTCTCCCCGCGTCCCGACGGGTACTTCCTTCTGCCCCCCCCGGCGAAGGGCTGCGAGAGTTCCGCCCGGAATAACGCCTTGGCTGGAAACGGCCGCTTCCGTGGGGATTGCAGGTAGGGTAATCCGCGAATGAGGAAACCCCGTGCTCGAGTCTAACGTCAGATCTGCTTTCCTGATTGTCCGCTCTTTTCCACTCGGTAATTCTGCCTTTGAGTACAAACCATGGCAACAGACGGGCGTTGGAAGAGAGCTACAGCTCTTTCGAATGATTAAGTGTCATTAAGAAAAGGTGCTGGTGTTTGCGCTGTTGCAGACTAAACAGCAAGGCTAGAGAACAATATGTGGAAAAGTTTACTGAATAGCACATAAAAATTAGGTTTAATTAATCTTTTCAATTTTTGTGCTTTAAAGAGGAAGAAGTATAGAATGTAGATGTTTTAGTGTAAGATTAGCTTTCTGAATTACATTATTAACTCTTTAAAAGTCTGTTTGGCTTACGGCATAAATTCCTCTAGAAAGATTTTTAAAAAAGGGTCACTGCGGTAGGTGTGCATTGTAGGATGTGCTTTTGTGGTGTGGGGAGCAGGCTTGCGGCGCAGAGTGCCCAGCTAAGGCTGTGAGCTCCAGCGAGGCAGCTGAGGCAGTGCTACGTGCGGGATGAGCTGGGCAGCAGCTGCGAGCTCAGCTGTAACGCGAGCATTTGCTGCATTGAGCCTTCTGGGTGTCACAGCCTGGCAGCGCCCAGGCTGCAGCAGTCGAGGTGCAGCAGCTTCTGGAGCCCTGGCCAGTGCCTGGGAGCTCCCTGCTCGATGCTGGAGGCAGATTACCACCACTCCAGCTGCTTAATTGCACTAGGCAGAGGTAGAAATGCACTGTGTGCTTGCTTGCTACTGCTTCCTTGGCAAAGTGGGTCCTGTGATTGCTATGGGGGTTTTGGAAAGATAAAGAAAGAGATGACTTTGTGTTATTGGGCGTAAGAAAAGGCAGTCTCTGAGTAATTTGCTGTATTGGTGTTTGGTGAATGCTGTTGAATGGTTTTGTGGTTGTTTGCTGTGAAGTGATGCTAATTTATGTCTTCTGAAAAATTATTTGAATTTCCAGAAGATCCAGAATCCAATTCTCAGACTCAGTGCTGTGCCAGCTGCCTCTTGTAGGCAGGTTATTTTTGGCATGAGCTGGGGTAAAACCATGGCGAGGGGCAGAGTAAGAAACACCCTTTATTCAGCATCAGGGAACTTGTTAGCAAAGCAGCCAAAGAGAGAGAGTGTGTGCGTTCATGGAGCTCCCTTTGGCTAAGCAGGGAAATCAGGTGGGGGAAAAAGTGGGATTTATTTTTTTTTAAGCATCCAGTTAGAATAGTGGTAAAGCCAGATGTCACTTAAAATTGAGTGCTTGAGTCCTCTGCTTAGTTGTGGTCTTTGGGGAAGTGGGTTAACGTATAAAATTTCTTTTACAGCTACAGATTTGAAAGGGAGATTTTAACTTACAGAGGTTCAGTTTTTCCTGATTTCTGCCAGTATGCTTGGTTGTCCTTAAAGTTGTCCTCCACTTTGGCAATGGAAAGAGTGAGCATCTGCAAGGAGCTTTTCCTCCGAAAATCTGCAAGGGACCTGTTGGACCTTTTTATATATTTTTTCATGTCGTTACATGCCTCATATGCTTACCTCTAATAGCTGACTCTTGCCTGCTGTGCTCTCAGTCTGTCTTTGGGCATGTGTGATATGTAGTGTGAAATTCAGTATTGTCTTCCATTTAAAATTTTTCAAATCCCTAACCTATCCCAGGCTGGGTGTCTCCTTGGTGGCCTGCCTATCTCGTGGAACTGATGGAGTCTGGACTTTGCTTTTCCAAGAAGGCGTTTACTTAAGGGTGGTGTTTTGTTGTTGATAGTGGGAATGTTTTTTAATGTGCAGCTGAGTGGCTGTCCGCATAGGAGGAGGTGCATGACATGGCATGGTTTTGCTTTATTTATTTACATATTTTTCCTCTGTGCTTGTGGGATAGCCTGCATCCTCCACATGAGTATTTTGGGGCGTTGACCTGTCTAGAGGCATAGATCTATGAAAGTAAAGGAGAAGGCATTACGTTTCTCCTCTCAGAATAATCACACTCACAGATCTATATTTGGAACTAGTTCTTTTAATACCAGTAGGAAGATAAACCAGTGGCTCACACGTACCTTAATCTATAGTGTTGTCTGAATCCTGAATGATAACTGCAAGCCACATTCCACACAGTTTCGTTTTAGCTGATGATTTGGTATGTCCTGTTGTTCGTAGTCAGAAACTCATGTATTGACCTGAGTAATAGCTCAGAAAGTTAGAAAGAAGGCACTGTGGGAAAAGTAGAACAGTGTGAGGGAAGACGTGGGGGCAGTTAGAGAGCTGAAGGACTGCAACATTGGCTTTTTCAAAGAAAAATCTGCTTCTGAGTTTATACACTCAACACTTTGCAATTTCATGATGTGAACTCCACCCTCTCTTAACCATTAGCAATACAAGATCCGTCATAGGATGGTGATGCAAGAGTAAAGGCCCTTTCTTAGCTATTAGAGGTTAAATAATTATTTACTAGTTGGACTCTGTAGTTGGAATATTATCATATACTCTTGCTCCTCCAGTCCTTTCATCTAGTTACCTATTGGTGGAGAGGTTTGGCTTTTTTTCCTTCCTTGTATGAGAAAGAGTAGCAGCTGAAGTGAAACCTTAAATAAAATGGAAACAAGAATGCTGTGCATTCAGTCAGAGCATTTGTGGAGTTTGATAGGTTTATTAGAAAGTATAATGTATCTCCGATGAAGAATTCTCTCATTTGTTTAGTAAGTGCCACAGCTGAGGCTCCAGAGACACTTGGGTTATATTTAGCTTAATCTTGAGGCAACACCTTTGAAAGTAGGTAATGAAGCCTGATAAAACCTTGAGTGCTCTCTTAGGAGCTGCCTGCAGACTGGCTGAGGGCAGGTCACTGGCTCTGCTGCTGCCCTGCTTAGTGGCTTTTGTCAAGTTATGGGATTGCTTTGTGCCTTTGTAAATAGGTCGTGGTGATCCTGCCTTCCCTTGTAAGTACTTGGGGTCTCTTGCTGCAGGATGTTGCATGTGAGCTGCTATAGCAGCATTTTACAGATGTTGGTAACATTTGCACAGTGCTCCATGTGGTTTGACCTGCCCTTGTTTCTCCTCTTTGTCTTTTTCTCCTGCATTTTAAATTTAGAATCGGTCTCAAAGGGCTTTTTTCTTTTCCTGTTTTCTCTTTTTTTTTTTTTTTTTTGTCCTGTAAAATAACTTTCCTCTTATTTTTTTCTGTCCCTCCATGTTTTTTCCCCTAGCATCCTGCATGATCTTTCTGCCAGTCATTTCTTTTGTTCACAGATGTCTTCCTCTTGCTGTTCCTGTCTGTCCTCTGAGCAGCATTTCTCTCCCCTCCATCCGCTGGGAT
Source organism: Camarhynchus parvulus (assembly GCF_901933205.1). NCBI lineage: Eukaryota > Metazoa > Chordata > Aves > Passeriformes > Thraupidae > Camarhynchus > Camarhynchus parvulus. Next base: position 5,773,755 of record NC_044576.1, read on the forward strand.
TTCCTTTTCACCTGACTCATCCCCAGTAGGTACATCCCCGCTCGGCTGGGCTCTCCTTGTGCTTCTGTTCCAGGAAACCCAGCCAGCAGGGAAGGCTTTGCCTGCTTGTCCCCTCTCAGGGGAGCTCACTGGAGGCATGGCGCCCTCCCTGCTGCATCCTGCTGTGCCTGCATGAGGGCAGGGGCTTTGGGCAAAGGCTGTGCCAGGGTGTCGAGGAGCCTGCTGCCTTTTCTGTGTGCCTGGCTTTTGCAGCAGAGCTGGGGGGTTTCTTGCTTCCTCCAGCAGCGAGGGTGGGCAGCACCTTGTTGCTTCCCCAGCCCGGGGGGTGGGTGAGGGAGGCTCCCGACCCCGCTGCGAACCGCCCGTGCCCGGCGCTCTGCGCTCGGGGCCGCTCCGGGCTCGCTCGGGGGCGGTGTGCTGGAGCAGCCGGCTGCTGCTGCAGGGAGGAGCGGCTGCGGGGGCGGCAGGAGCAGAGTCAGAACAGTTCAGAGATGGGCAGGGAAATGAGATGCTTGACTTGAGGCAAGGTGAACGATTTCAGAACAGGAAGCGGGGGGAGGGATTTCTCTGCAGTCTGCTTCCACTTGAGCTGTCCTTAGTATAATCACTGCTGTGCTAGCTGGTCCTGCAGACAGGGAGAGAGGAGCTGCGGGCTGAGCTGTGTGTTTAGGATGGAATGGTGCTCCTGTACTTTGAGCTTCTGTGGTAAACAATCTTGCTCAAGCATAGTGAAGGAAAGGAAGAATGTATGGTGTAGTTCTCTTTTCTGGCTGGTTTTCCACCAACGGCACAAAGGAAAAAAACGACAGAACACAAAATCCTCCTTTCTTGTATAATTAGTAACTGTTATTTTATTTAATGGAAAAATACATCAGTATTTATACATTTTTGGGGGTTTGATATGCTGAGGGGTTTTTTCAGTTGCCTAATTTACTCTTTTTTCCTTGACAGACATTCAAGCCCTTGGTTGGAAAAAGTGTATACAATTCAATTACTGCAGTAGAATTCCTTGTGGACAAACAGCTGGATTTCATAACTGAAGATAGTGCCTTTCAGCCCTATCAGGTAAGAAATTTCACTAGTGTATGAATACTATCCATTTAATTTATTTAAAAGGCATAATTTTACTATTGCTTAAGTGCATTTTATGTTCAAGTTCTGTGTTACAGGAACAATTTCCTATTGGTTATTAGCAGAGATTGTTCCTTGTTCTGTGAAAGGTTATATTGGGTACTCTATTATTCTAGTTAATCTGATCATGTCAAGGTGTTTACTGTGCCACGAATACTACTGTAGCACCTTCAGATAAAATACCTGACCCCTTTAAAGGTTAACCAGTACCATTAATTGTAGAGCAGATAGAAGATAGTATCCCTCCTTCTGAAGCTTTCATTTTCAGGTCTTTGCATGATTACAGTGATATTCTACTTCCTGATTTTTGACTTTCTTGGAAAATGAATAACAGAAAATGTTCATATCTTAAAAAAGAAGCACTCTTTTTACTGTTGCCTGCTAAAATTTCCAGTATCCTTGATTTTAATGCCTCTCCGTTAATTAGAAACACATTAATATATTAATGTGTGTGTATTTAAAGAACAAGAGAATTAGTGATTCTCCCCCTTGCTGCCTCAGAAGAAGGTTTAAAAATCTCTTCTATGACAAATAGAAAAATACTTGATACTTCAATTTGTGCTGAACTGATTGCAATTACAATAGCCATAAATTCTTCCTTATGACTTGGATGGCACACTGTGGTGATACAGAAATAGTACTTAGAGGCTTGGAATAACAGATGGCCCTGAATAAATGCTATGTAATTTTGTCCTGACACCCCTTCTTCCCTCCTGCTTCACCAAGATGGTTTTTTTTCCCAATGCCAAATACAGAGCTAGAAAAAGAGAGTGGCTGAGAGAGAATCCTAGGGAGAAGGAGGTTCAGTTCATGGAAGGGCTGGTGCTTTTGTGTATCTGTGGTGGGGAAGCCAAACGAGTTGAGCATTTCTCACCAGGGTGAGGTTACATGTTATGACTCGAGCTGCTGGAACAGTTTGGCTGTGCCGCAGACAGCAGTTCCCACTCTCAGACCCTGCCTTCAGTCCTCTAAAGCAGCACAGCCTTGATTTTGGAGCAGGGAGGGGGGGCACGGCGCGGGGGAGAAGCCTGTGATGTTGATGAGCTGAGCTGGATTAGCCCGGGGTGCAGGCAGTGCTGCGGCTTCCTGCACGGAGGGGGTCAGGATGACGCAACACGGAGCGGGATATCCTCCTTTGGCAGCGGCGACCTCTTCAATCAGCTGAGCCATGGAGTGTAAATTCACCCTCCGAGGCCAGCCGCAACCTTGCCGATTCGTTTTACAAAGCAAATACTGGGGCTGCTGTCTGTCCTTTGCCTGAAATCTGTCAAGATCATGTGTCTGGTAATGTTCATTCCAGTAACAGTAATCAATGTCCTTTTGGCAGTGGATCATTTCTGATCTGAACAAAGCAAACTGAGCATAGGAGGACTGCCTTTTGTTAAACAATGCCATTGCCAGGCAGTGACATAGCAATGTTCTATGCATTTTAGTCCCCCAAAGAATGTTAACTGATAAAGCATTAGACTTGGAAGCTCCTTAATTTGGGAAAGTGCATTCAGGTTGAAGGTGTAATTTTTTAAAATATGTCATACCGTCTTGATCAGTAATATGAAATTAGGGTGTTGATGACTTCACTTCTCAAAGATGTATTCATCAAAAATTGCTACAAAGCAGTAGCTTGTCAAAAATAGTTCCAGAAATAAGCTTATTCTCCTTAACTGTTGGCCTCTATTTTTGATACATAGAGGGCAATTCTGTGTTAGATAAGGCTGTTTCCTCCTCTCATGGAGCAAATAGTTACCTATTGAAACCTGAGATGAGGGATGTTGATCTGTATCCATCATGAGTAGTTTGGTGACAAGATACTGAAACTGTTTATTTTAATATTACAAGAAGTTTCCTGACAGAGATTCCTCTAAGTACTAAGGAACCCAGAATTTGCATTTTAACTGGATATTGCTTGGATATTGAGTGCAGTAGCATAAAACAGCATTGTGCTCACTGATGAATAGTGCAAAGATTTCTTTATTTGAATGGTTATAAAAAGCTTGAGAAATGTTTGTCATAGGAATTTCTCTTTGCAGGGCTGGCAATATCTCAGTGCCAACTTTCACAAGTTAATTGTACAGATAAGAGCTTTACTGAATGATAATGTCTTCAAGAGAATAGAAACTATATGTACTAGCAGTATGTTAGACAGAAATATTAGCTTTATTACGGAGATGTTTTTTCTGCTCAAAGATACCTGAAGTGGGAGGATTGTTTCTCTTCCTTTTGCGTGCTGCTTTCTGTTAATGGTAGAAATTACATTCCTAGCCATTAGTCACTTAATGTAAGGTAGTTTGTGCTTGTATGTTTTTCCTGAAAGACCTCCCTTTTCTTTACCATAATACCAGATCCTAGATAAATCTTTGGTAAACTTCCTGTTATTATCTCCTTTTCCAAAAAATGGCATTTTTGCTCCCTTGTAGAGTCTGGAATAGCATTGACCTGCTTGTGAGCAGAAGACGGAACTGAGGAATCATTCTTTGCAGGGATGAGTTAACTTTGAGTCTTCTGAAACGTGTTTAGTTTTTTGTTTAAGCTCTCATGGCTGCACATTTTCAATATGAAGTCCTTAGAGACCATGTTGACCTAAACACTTTTTTATTGCATTTTGCTGTTAGTCCCTAAAATTCCAGTATCTTCCTGCCAAAACAAACAAAGTTTGAATTTGTGTGGGAAGACTCCATTTCACTTCAGATACAATTCTTAACTACTGACTAATTTTTCCCATCATTACACAGACTCATAATACTGGTAATGGGCAGCAGACGAGTCTTTGGTACGAATTCTCCTCACATCAGTTCTGATCAAGAAACAGTGGTGTTTCACATAACTCTTGGGCCAAAAGGCTTCATGAAAAAGGGGCTGCTGTCCAGTGTAAAGGTGACAACTGCTCAAAGCAGAGAAAACAGCACACTTGGCATCCTTTCAGACTTGGCAGGAAAAACAAAGTTTGAGTAGGCAAAGAACTAAATTACTGTCGTTACCAGAAGTGGTTCTTCCAGAACAAGATTAAAGAGACTTTGGCAGGACTTCTGGGGAATTGTGACCCATGCATTCCCATGCCATGTCTGCTCTTTGCATAAATAAACATGTTTCAATTGTTAGGAGATTCAGTGACCTTGCTAAGGGCTAGATGAATATAATTATTAAAAGTAGGGTATGCTGCTGCATTACGTGAGCCCACTTCCATGTCTTCACAAGGTTTGGTATACCAACTGTAACACTTGCCAGTGAATTTGTTCTTTACTGCTAAATGTGTCTGTGGTTCTTCTTTTCCCCTTTGTGTGTACTGCTTAGAATCCTGCCCTTGAGAAGTTGCTTGGATTCTGTATGTGTGGTGCCTTAAACACCAACCTACAACTTGTTTCCTGTGGCTTTTATCTCTGTTGCTTCATGGAGGATGTAAACTGTATTATTCTCTACGTGAAACTTGTGTGTGACTGAGTGACTCATTCATTAATATGGGATGGTCAGACCATTTAGTCATGTAGTTCTTTTTATGGTGGTGACGAGGGGATCTTGAGGATAAAGCAGATGTGAAGGTTTGCTATGGTACTTTGCTTAGCAATGGAATGAAAATTCTGTGCTTGGTAGGAAATAGATATCAAGTTTACAACATTTAGATATTTGTTATATTAAATTAGTATCTGTAGGAAGTTTTGTGTTAAAATGGACATGTAGATTTGGTCCTTAAAGTGAATTCCACTTTGCATTCATAATATCATGTGTGTTCTGTGTTTAGAAATTCACTAGTGTAGTGAGTTTAATAATGGCTCTTGGTATAGTATGGAAATGAACATTTCTTCCAGAAAGCTGTTTTAAGGAAAAATTGCAGTTAAGCGTACACATACAAGTGTGACCTCAATCAGATACTTTGAACTGAAGAGGTTTTCTGTAATAAGTTATTTGTACTGTTCTGTGACATCTCTGTGTGTCTGTTTTGTGGTACACATATTAAGTTAGGCAGCAGCAAAGCTAATCATGCCTTAATTTGTTTAAGCACTGTCGTTTACTTGAAGGACTATAGATGGGGATGTGAAGCATTAAAGCCCAGCATATGGTATGTGTGACCTCATCAGAGTGGTGTTTTTGTCTGGGTGGTGTTTGGCAGCGCCCGTCACGGACACTGTTGGGCTGAAGTGTGTGATTCTGCTGTTGCTGGCTGAAGCAGCTGGAGTCAACTGCATTATGCTTTGGACAAGCAAATGAAGAATAACAAAAAGTGTTTTATATTGTGGTTTTTTTCATAGTAAAATAGGCTTGTGGAAAGATCTGGAAAGACTCTGCTTTGCCTGAAGCACTGAGTGCATTTCAGCTGTGTCTGGGTCGGGCAGAGCAAGGGTGCATGATTGATTATATACTTCCAAATATGTACATACTGTGTGTGATAATGTATTTCCAAAGGATTTCTGAGCACATAGCACTGGAGCAAATGTGCACAGTGGAGGCAGGACAGAATTCAAATGAAGTTCCTTCACAATCATTAAATGTCCTGCAAAGGGTATTTTACCACTCAGGGAGGAAAGTGGAAGAGTGCAGAGTCTTTAAAAAGTCCTCTTGCTTATTTGGTTTAAAGAAAGAAAACCTTGCTAAGAATGAATATTTATAGTGAAATCTCTCTTCAGTCCTCACGCTCTCCTTCAGGACTCTTTTTTTTTTATTCTGGGAGACAAGCCTGGTTGCTTTAGTGTTTCAAAATGGTACAGTCTGCCTGTCTACCTCTGTGCTGAAGGTTGCAGATATAAAGATAGGGCAATGAGAAATCCCCCGTGGGAGGTGTTGCATGAACAGTGATAGGCACCTGTACTTTGCTCTTTTTCTAAATGTGTGTGGCTCATCTGAATGCTGGCAGGTCAAATGTCTAACACGCCTTAAAGATTGTTGAAATAATAAACTTTCTCACTAATCATGAAGTAGGTAGATCAGATACAGGAGCTAATACACACTTATCTTGATCTATTACAAATTCAAGTCATATATGCCATTAAGAAAGACTTGAGTGAAGGGCCATGGGCGACACCACTGCTCTGCTTTTCTGTTCATTATGGGCAGGCATTGGATATTTCAGACCTGGATGCCTTTGGGTTCTGTGACTTGTTTGCTTGTCAGGAGCAAGGAAGCTGGGCTTGTACAGTAATGACATGTGCACATAAAAAATTCTTTAAACATCTTGAAACAGGGATAAAATAGTATTTTTCTGTCTGTATTTTAAGCACCCCATAATTATATGTGCACTCATCTTTCAAACTTCTTACTTTAGGCTTCAGGCTTAAAAATAACTACTGCAGCTGAAAATTGCTTTTCCCATAAACTTTTACCTCCACTGATGGGCAGGCAGGAGCTTTTGGGGTTGGTCCCACCCTTTGAGGTTGCCAGAAGCAGCTTGGAAGCTCCGGGTGCTGGCCACAGAACCTCTGTGCTCCCCTCCTGCTTTTCGTTCCTCCACAGACAACCCAGGCACACACAGCTCTCTGCATTTTGAACTCCTCTCAGTGTTGTGCTGAGGAACTGTCTCGATTCTTTCCCATGTCTCTGGACCACCCATAAGGAGTCCAGCTGGCTTCCCTGGCAGCCTTGTAAAGAGGATGGTCTAAACAGCTCGTTACCGACACTTGGACTTGGAGTGCTGGGCTCCAGCATGTGGGGAAGCACAAAGCTGGTCCAGCTAGAAGTGGGTCAGATGACTCACAGCACTCCTCACTCCCAGCAACACGTGCAGGACAGGAGAGTTTCATCCCAGCTCACAAAAGGAGAGGAATGAGGGAGGAGGGATTGACACCCTCCATTTGTAGAGTCAGAGGGACAAGTACATCATCTGCCCTAAGCCTGTATTTGTGCTTCTCTTTGAAGAAGAGCTTCTTGTTTGAGAACCTCCTTAGTTTCTCAAAAGAGGTGGAATAAAATTACACCTTTCTGTTTTACCTTGATCTGGTAAGAAGTAAGAGCTCCGGTCACTTTTTTTGTCTCTCAGCGAGGTTTGGCTCAGGAGTGGAGTTCTTCAGATCTGACAAGCCTTAGGGAAGTGAGCAGTGTGGAGGAGAGGCCATCAGTCACAGGAAGGTGACACAAGTAGTGTGGCTCCACCAGTTCAGGTGGAACTGCTGGAGCTGTGGGAAGGTACACAAGGAGGAATGGGGAAAGAGTTGAGAGGCCCTTGGGATAAACTGAGGTTACTACAATGCAGATGACACTCAGATCCATAGGAAAACAGTCTGCCTTCCTTTGTCATGTTCTTCGTACAATTTCTGAAAAAACAGTTCAATGATTTGATTTCATTAATCCTACTCTAGGAGGTAGTATTTGAGTAAGCAATTAAAAGATTGGATTTCAGAATGGAAGAGATAGAACAAAACCTGCTTTTTTTTTTAAGTGAATATTAAATCCTTTTACTGAAGGATTTTGGGACTTCTGAAAGGTCATGCTTGGGATTACTGAGTTTAAAAATCCATCCAGTGTTTCTGGGTAAAAATTTCCTGTGTTTGATCACAAGTGATTATTTTTTCACCAGTAAAAATCCATGGAAAATACCACTCAGTAGTAAGTGAAGGAATCCTTATTCTTGGTTCTGAGTCATTAAAATTTCTGTTTCATCTATTAAAAATGAAAGTTTAAAGTATTTCTCTTATGTGGTGGTCCTGAGCAGCCCTGCTTCTGTAATCCAGACTCAGAGTCAGCTCCTAGAGAAGTCTGTTTCACATTATAACCAGTTGCTGCTTTGCCCCCCTGTGTTCTTGGTTTCCCAAGCTGCTCTTTGTTGGGATTGGGAATCCTCAGTGCTTTAGGGATCCCAGAAGTGTGAATGCAAGTAAACTCTGCAGTGTTGCATGGGAGTTTGTACCCAGAGCAGGAAGAGAGTAGGCATTCCTGCATTTCAGGTAGGGGCAAACTTGAGTTTCATGAAAATGTGTTCTTACCCAAATTAAGCCTTATCTTGAAATGATAACACAAGAGCTCGTTTGGTGAAGTGCTCATGGGTTTGTTTGCTTTCGTTCCTCCCTTGGATACAACATCCCTTTGTTCTGGCTGCAGCTCTAGACTTTTTTCTTACAGAATGTATTTTTGAAATTACACTAATAGAAGAAATAATTTGTAGTCTGGGGTTACTGCTTCACGGGAACTGCTCCACAGCCTTCAGCAAGCTACAGTTAGTAGAGGTTGAGAGCTATAGCAGTTCCAGGTCTGTGTACCTAATTCTTTTTCCAGGCCAGACATCTGGGGAGAAACTCAAGTAATTTTATACCAACTTGAAGTTTTAAAATTAAAACCAAGTATGAATCTTGCTATTTGCTTAGATGTTGGAATAATTTTACCAAGGGTTTGTGAGGGGCTTGATGTACCGAGCATTATTTATTTTTAACAGTATACTAGTAATACAGTTATAAAGTCTTTTTACTACTATTGTTTGTAAATACTGAAACCCCCCCCCTTTAATCTAGCAAACATTTCCTGTCTTTTGAATGGAATTAAAGTTAACTATTCCCTTTCTTCCCCTGTAACCTCCTCTACTTAAGTGTATCTGCTAGTATTATTGAGGGCAGCATTTTAATGTTTTTGCTGAGCAAGTGAGTTTGAATCATAGTAATTTCTGTGCATCTCACTAATCATTACATTTTTTGTGATTTTAGTTGTGAATTTTAAGCATGCAGTTTAGAAATTACATTTCAAGCACAGAGGCAGGGGTTTTACCCCATTTGAATGTTTTCTTCCCTTTCATTGTCTTATCACCATGTCACACCATTTTGGTATATGGGAGATAAAATCAGGTTAAAGCAGGTTTCAGAATGCATAAGACTTGGTGGCTGAATTATGGTGCTTGACAGGCTTGAGCTTTTTTCTTCTCTTTTTTTTTTCTTCCCCAAGTGATGTAGTTCAATTTTTGAATTATGTCTTCAATAGGATTTTTTTGGTTCTACATGCTAGGAGATTTGTCTACGAAAAAAATATGGTGAAGTAGAAGATCATTGTATCAATTTTAAACTCTGAATGACTTACCTAAGTTTACCCCAGGGAATTTATTGCAGCAATAACCGAAGCATCCCTGTTTTCTGATTAGCAATTTAATCTTTCCTCTTTGCAAGACTGTTATTCATCAGTTCTATAAAAGGCACATCCACTGCTTTCTCCAGGGTTGCAGAGAGCTGTAGTGTTAATCCAGCTATGATATATGTCCCAGCTGGTCAGATCTGTTATTTATAGGGAAAATTCCTAAAAAGGCTCCAGCAGGTCATAATGGAGTTCTGTACAGGAAAAAAAAATAGTGCTGCTTTAAATCCTGTTAGAAATTAACTTTGAAAAGTTCTCTGCAAATACAGTGGTACTTTTAAAATGTGAGAAAAATGAGTTTTATTTTGATGTACTTTCATAATACCAGCATGTAGGCCAACATGTATGTATTTGTGTTATAAGAAACACATTATCAAATAAATCTCTGAAAGTCACTTGAAAAGGAAACATTAATGTAATTCAGTGGACTAAAACACGCTGGGCTTCAAGAACATTTGGATGGTATCTGATGTATTCTTTCTGCCTTAAAAAAAAAAGAGTTAAAATATTTTTATTGTTTGTAGAGATTTGTCTTCTGCCCATAATCCTCATGAATTGTAGAGAAAAGGAGTTGGAAAGTTGTATGTTACCAGAATTCCTATTTGGTAAATAGGATTGAGGATATCTGTAGGAGAGACTAGGGAGCTCTGTGATTACTGTTGGTAATCTAAGCTGGTGGTAGTTCAAATTCCAGAGCAGGGAGTCATTCACAAGAGTGATACACTGACGGATATCTCTAGGAGGTGGTGTTGATTCTAGGATCTGTCATCACACTGGCATGTATTGGGCAGTTTTCTGCAGTTTTCTTCTGCACAACTGAATTGAGAGGCCTTTGCTCTTCACTCCAGTAAGTTCTCAGTTACCAGTAGTCTTGTCAAGGAATATGGTATTGCTGAGTAATGCAACTGCTGAAGGATTTGGTGGAGGTGACTGCTGTGAGCTAAGAGATGACCTGTGTGGTCAGTCATTTTCTGTAGTGGTGGTGGTGGTACACAGCATTCCAGCTGCCACAGATAACCTCTGCTGTCCCTCATGCAAGGAACATGTGTCTCTTGTAGAGTGGTCAGTGTCTGAGCAGGCCTCTTGGCTTGATTTCTGGTTGCCCACGAGTCCAGACAACTGGTGATCCACAGAATGTGCTTTCTTTTTAGCTTAAAGAAGCCGACATCCATACAGCTTGTCCTTCAGTTGATATGATTTGGGTCTTGTTGAATACCTTCTGAAAGCTGCTCACAATTCACAGGGTGTCTGGTTCTCAGTTTAAATTTTAATATCAATGTACAAAAGAGATTTCTGCAATCTACTTACTTAGCAGGTCTCCTTGTTAGCATCAACTTCACTCTGCTAATTGCTTGCTTCAGGGAAATGTCTGCACTTTGAGGTTTCTTTTCCCATAGTGGCAGTGAGTTGCTTAGTGACTCAAAGGCTGTTCCAGTATTGCCACATGACTGAGTGGCTTAGGACCAGTACTCCCTCCCTGTTTCTCTTACAATTAGAAAAAACAAAATGCCAAATCAGTACACGTTGCTTATTGCTGAGATGGTGGTGATAAAAATGTGGAGCCTGCCCTGAGGAAGCGGAAGGAAATGTGATTCAGTGGAAAATGAAAGAAAAGCAAATGTGTGGCTGTGTCAGCAAAATGACAGAGAAGGTGGACATGGAGTAGTGTACATTTGACCTTTATTTGTCTGTACGCGGAGAATATAAGTAGTACAAATGGTCACCACAGTGTTCTAGGTGGATGCTGAAAGCCCCTCTGTTTTATTGATAGGAGCCACTTTTTTTGGGAGGTCTTAGATGCTAAAAGATACCTGACTTTGGGGGAAGAGTTTCCTTTTCTGACCCAGATTGTCCTAGCTGCTCAGAGAGAGAGTAACATAATTTGTGAGCATAAGGGTCATCTATTTCTTTAATTTCTATTTTCAGGTGCAAGACTATTGTAGATGCCACTGGAGCAGTTTTTAGACTGGTTATTGACAATATTTGTCTAGCTCAGGTTTGGTTTTGCTTATCCATTGATTGTTGCTTACTTTCCTGCTGGATGTTCATCCTGTCCATGTTCATGTTGTTCTGATTTCCCCTCTGCCTTCCCACTCCAGATTGTCATCTACAGATAAAAAGAATAATAAATTGACTTGTAAAATGTAAGTTTTTGACTATGCCCATTTCACCTGAGGTCTTGATAGTTTATAGGAAGGCAAATACCTCTGTTGATTTTTGTGTTACTATCAAAATCATGGAGAAATTAGAGTACAAGTCAGATCTTCCCCCCCCCTCCCCGTATATTTATGTTCCTAATGTTAGTATACCAGTTATGCTTCCAGATCTGAACAAATCAGTGTAGTCATGCCTCTTCAAGCCTGAAACCAGGACTTGAAGAAGTGTATGTAGCCCTGATCCCTCGGTTCTCAAACCTGATAATTAAAATTTTAAAATCAGTTTCAACTCCTGAGGTAAAATGAGGAAGGGAGTAGGAGTGTGTGGGGAGGAGTATTATGCATAGGGAAGAGTGGGGAGCAGCAGAAAAATCGTTGATAGCTTTTCCTGAGAAATGTTAACTTTACTGACGGTTGGAAAATCGCTAAATTTGTATTCTTGTCTTTTTTCCCCTTGTAATTTTAACTTCCTACTTACAGAAACATAGTCATTGCTGTTACACACTGAAAATAACCCCTAATCTTTAAATGTTTGTGGTCTGAACTATCTATAAACATTTGTCCTTGGAACAGTGCATTCAGAGCCCCTTGCTGGGTGGGGATTAGTTATCCCAGTAGTCTGTCCTGGCCCCTGCGTGCAGGCCGAGCGTCACTGCCCAGCCCTGCCCTCCCCATGTGGCCGTGCCTCTGCGCACGTGGAAGCAGGGCTGACCTCGGCTCGACTTTGTTTCTGGTTTAGGGGTCAGGGTTGTGCCTTCAAGCTTGACTTAACTGGTTCAGATGTAGCCCAGCAGCTGCTGGGTTTGAATGAGGTAAATTGTGACTGTGTGCTCAGAACAGCAGAAAATAGGTCAAGTGTGGGTTGGGTTTACATAGAAAGCGCTCGCGTCGCCTGCTAAGCCTAAGCCTCTTCTCTCAGCTCAGACAAAGCCGTTTAAGGTAAACTGGGAAGTTCCAATCTCCCCCAAAAACTTTCTAGCCTTTCTAGCTTTCCAGCCTTGGTGTCTGTGGGTGGCGTTGCCCTGGATGAGGAGTGTGGAGCAGGAGGGAGGTTGCCGTGCTGGGCTTGATGTGTTCCCAGGGCTGTCCCCTCTGCCGTGCCTGGCTGACCTCCTGGCCAGCAGCTGCACTGCCCTGGCAGCTGGGGTAGCCTTTCACTTGTCTCAGAGAAATCAGGAATATTCTGCTAACCAGTGGTTTATGCGTGCTGTGTGTCTAGGAGGAAGCTGCAGGAGATGTGTATTTAGACTCATCTAAATTTGGTCATTTCCCTCCTAAGTTCTGGTGTGGTCTGTGTGGCAGCCGCAGTGCCTGCCTGGTAATACCCTCAGGGGTGGCAGTTGCTGCCAGTTTTTTCTGTGTTTTAGTTAGATTCTTATCTTGTGCCACTGAAAAAAGAAGTCTGGTAGCAGGGCAGAGGGATCCTACCAGTTCATAGGTGATGTCCTCGTTATGATATTTGGTACTCTGCCTGTCTGCATTTTATGTGTTTTTTCTCACTCTGATGTCAAGCAGGACAATGTTAAGATTGAAAGTTTGTTAAAAATTACTGTCAGTGAAAAAGATTAAGATCAGTGATATAATCACGTATGTCAGGTGACATAATCAGTGAAAGATGAAAGAAAAGGATTTTGCTGGTTATCAAGAAATGAAAATAAGAGAGTTGTACAGGCCTACTTTCAAATGAGGGGTAAAAATTGGCACGGATGTGTTTGAGGCTGGGTGCAGGTACAATACTTAATCTTTTTTATGGAAGAAAATAATCAAAAATTGGCATTAGAGGACTAGTATAAATTCTCAGCCATTTAGATTTTGAGCAGTGCTTTTTGCTGCTACTGTTCTGCTCTCTGAAGACTTGTGGCAATCAGTAGGGAAGTGTTGGCTTGTTTTCACACTGCAGTTCTCATACCTAATTTCTATGCAGCTGAAGTTCAGTGCAGTTGTACAAATGACTTGCTGCAAAAGGGAAAGAAAAGGGTTGGGATCTGATTTTATAGAAGCTAATATTCCCTTAAAAACTGTAGGTTCAGGACACTTTGAGGTTTTATTTTGCACTGTTTGAATTTAAATGTTGTCCCCCTACCATAAAAGTCCTGACAAAATGCTTATTTCAGTGTGTAGTGCACACTGTGTAAACATTGTAAACAGGACTGTCAAGTTGGTTATGTACTAGTTTTCATCTAATTCGTGTCCTAAATTATCAGAAAACCTCTAAGCAGCCAGAGGAAGCTATAGTTAATTAAGCCACAGATGGTGAGGACTAATGTGGCGTTGACCTTTGCGAGGACTGCAAAATCTACTTAGTCTTTCTCTGGAAAACACTAGCTGAAATGAGTTCCTACTGATATTGGAAAGATGTCCTTGATGCATGAAGCCAAATGCAGAGACACCATGACCAAGGAAGGAGGTTTCCCAAATGAAGGTTTGCACATTCCTAATGTGTGATGTGTGTTGAGATGTAGTCTTCAGGGCTCTGATTTAAGCCTTTTTAACCCAAAAGCCACTGTTTTTCTTGGACTGGCTTACCTGGAATGCATATTGTCAGTTCTCCTTCTCTTCCTCACTGACAGTGGAAAGTTGACAGCTGACTGGAGTGTGTGCACTGTCCCATAAGCAGCATGCAGGCGCTGTGACTGGGGGTAGGAGCAGCTACTGGAATCCACTTCTTTGTTCTTCTTTGCTCCAGGGTTTCATCTCTCCATGAACTCATTTCTGCCTCCCAAGCTTCCGAACAATGACTTGGAAGAGTATTTTAAAATGCTAAGGAAATTGTTGCTTCAGAAGTTCAGGTCTTGTGGAGGAGGTAGCTGTGGAAATTTGTAGGCCTTCCTAACACAGTCATACCTGGCTGCCCAAAATGCAAAAGGAACTTCTGGTCATTTGAGCCTTTCAGAGCACTTTGTGTGGTCTTTGGCCAATGGGCAGGTTCAGCACATCTGGGGATAGCTCTCAGTGTCTTGGACAATATTTTTTTTGTGGATGGAGAGCAAGAAGGAGAATTCTCATTGGGATTTTGACTTGTTTTTCTGTTGGTACTATCTTGAAATTCCCATTTGATCTCAAAGGAATTTTGACACATGGCAAGTGATCTAAGCACTGGTTCGCCTGTGACTCTGAATAAATTATTTTTAGTTATTTTATTATGTCTGAATAAACTCTTTGAAAATGATTCTCCGAACAAAAATTTCTCCTTCCTGGTTAGACCAGTGTGATATCTTAACCTGATAGTATGGCCTATGGTTTCAACCTGCTTGTATTGTTTTGTACAAGGAGAATGAACAGATACACTCAGAAAAGCACAGCATCTTTTTTGATACTTGGAGGAAAATTTCATTCTCTATTCTTCGCAGGACTTCCCTGGAGTCGAACACATCCCAGCAGGTGAGAATGATCACCTAGAGAGACATGCAGCTGACCCAGTTCTTTGGATAATTAAGCATAAAGTCCAGTCCACTGGAAGTGAATTCCTCTTTTGATCTAGAAAGAAGGAAGAATATCAGCAAAGATGTGAAAAACTAGTCATAGATTGGCAAGCTTCTGATAGTCACATTGCCTCATGTGACTGTTTTCCAGAAGGACGGGAGGGGTTATCTCAACCATATTTTTCTAGCCTATAGGTCTTTTGTCTCCTTCCCAGAGTTGCATCTAGTCATTTGTGGAACAAGAGGCACTGCTGCTTGAAGTGCATAAAGAGCTTCCTCCAGTAGACTTGAAGAAGAATATAACAGTCCCCTTTATTTGATTTGCATCCTGATTTGCATAAGGATTTCTCACCAGTATTAACATCCTTCTGGAGGAGATATTCCAGGACTTGTGGAAAAACTAGTTTAGGAGAGGATACTATAACTTCTGGTTGTAAAACTACTTTCAAATGAGGAAAAGTCTGGAGGAAAATCCTGCAGGGCATTTAAATCTTCTGGAGGTTAGTCTGTCAATCATGCTGCATCAGCTAAGAAGAGGAAAACTGAGGGTTACAATTGTCAAGGTTCAAATCTGTATAGACAGTAATTGTTCCTTGAGCGATATAAACACAGGGTAAGGAAAAGAACTGGGAACTGCAGAGTCACCTGCTTGTTTTCAGTGTTAAACTGGGGTAGAGACTGCAAGTCATCAGCCTTGCCTGTTGTCCTCTCCTTGCTTTTGCCAGAGTTTGTGATGTGTGCTGAGACTGTGTGGTTAAGGCCACTGCTTTACAGTTTTAACACGTTATGCAGTTAATTTCCTGGGTTTTAGATATCCAGATTTAAGACTACAGATGGAAAAAGGTAAGTCATGGCACACACATTTTTCATAGGTACATGTACGCAAAAGAAAAGAATTTTTGAAATTACAGAAACTTGCTCTGTTAGTATCTTCCCCCCTACCCTGTGATTGATGTATTAAATGTGTTTTGTGTGTATATTTAGAAACTCTGGGCTCTCTTTGATATCATCCACATAATCCCAGTCACACCTGCATGCAGTTTGTGTAATGGGTCTTTGACCTAACCTGTGCCTTTTGTAGCTTATCTTTGAGCTTGTCTTTCTCCAGGGGTGAGAAGATAAATAGAAAATGGACTTTGCAGTCTCCTTTTCTGAATGTTCACAGGGAGCACTCTCAGCCCAGCATGCTGATGTCATGCATCTGAACAGGAGGTGGAGGTTCAAATGTACAATATGTAGGATGGACAGTATCTTCAGTGTCAAGTTCAAAGAAGGCCAAGATGCTTAGGAAGGAAGTAAAATCTTAAGAAAAAAAGCACCAGTGTGTGTTGCCTTCGAAAGTGGCTTAAGATGACATAGAGACTCAAAAACTTTGTATGAAAAACTCATGAAAATAGTATAATGTTAAGAATAACAGGTTTGATTTCATGGTACTTAATCAATGTGTATAATCTCCAAATGAGGATACAAATTTTCTTAGATGTGACTGAAGAGATTGCTCACCATGTCCAAGAGCTGCACATCAGCTGCATTTGTAGGTCAGCCAAACTCAGTATTGCAGTCCTCAGTCTGTTGCTTAGATCCAGTGCATGTGGATCTGAGTGGGGAAATTTTTGGTGTAGGAGTCTCTTGCAGCTGCTGTGAAAGACAGTGCATGGGAAGGAGGACGTGATTGATCATCACACAGCTCCAGTTCCCCGATCTGTTGTGTTCCCCTGGCAAATAATTCCCTCTTCCCAGTGGTGGTGATGTTTCTTCTGTATGTAGGATCACTGCACAAATGGATTTGCACATGTAGGCAAAATAGCAAATACTCTTTTTTAAACTGCTTTGGTAGAGGCCTTCCTTGAATAAATTCTTGTTGTGACCCTCTTGTGCCCCTGGTAATGCTAGCAGCATACTTATCTGGTTGGTATTTTGAACCTTGTGGTAGAGGTCCTGTTGATCTTCCTTCCCTTCCACTTTGTTCCAATTTACATGTATTAAAATGGTCATCTTGACCATATTGTCAATCCAAGGCCATATCCTTTGTAGATGCATAAGGATAGAGAGCAGTAATTTTCTCTAATAACCAAACCATTGATGCATTCTCCATAGTGGAGCACAGCAAATCTCCAAGTGTCAGGAAGTGAATTTTGAATTGAAAATAGATATCCTGTGATCAGTGGGTTAGCAGGAATAATCTCATCCAGATGAATAGAGGGAAATTGCTTGTGTCACTGGAGGGCCTGGCAGCAATGCACCATTTACTGGGTGTTACTTGAATCTTTGTGTTCTGTGGCTGGAGCTCTTCATAATAAATTGTGAAACATCAAGGAACTTGCTGGAGATCAAGGGAAGAAATTGCTTTATCTCAGCTGCAGTACTGATAGAACATTCTACATTTTGTATGTGGAGAATTGCACTCATTATTTTAGCTGTCTGAAGTTCTCTTGCTATAAATGAATGTTGCTGCTGCTCATGGGTTTCCAAGGCCATCTTCAGCCTGAGGAGCCACCAGGCTTTTTTTCTCTGCCACAGCCTCAAAGACAGAAATAGCAAGTTTGCTCTGAAATAGAGAAATAGGTGTTCTAGGAGTCCAGAGATGAATGGTGATTCTTAAGCCATGCTTGCAAGGGTATGAACCAGATTCTGTGCCCAATTTTTTTTTCTGTTAGAAGGAGCCACTGAATAAACCTTAATTTCCCAGATGATATCCTACCAAATACTGGAAAATAATCTTTTCCAGGAGAACTGATTGTAATAAAAATTAAAACATGTCTTATTTGAAACTTCCTAATTAACAAAGGCCAACATATTTGAAAATCAGCAATGGTGTTTATCTCAGAATGCTTGTTTCTCCTAAAATACTGCTTATGTGTTACATTTGTAGGTTTGATATCTGTGTTTATGCTCAACATGTCCATATTAATACATTTTACAGATATGGAAACCAGATTTTTTTAAAACAAAATTTAATAATTATTTAAACAATTCTTTGTGCATACCTATGAGCACCTAAGTCTTTAGAGGGCATTTTTAGCTTGTAGTAAGACACTATGAAAGTGTGATCCTATTAATAGCTTACAAGTCTGGCCACATGTGGGATCTGACATACTGTGTTCCCATGAAATAACTTCTAGCACTATGTTATGCTTTTTTCTCTAAAAATAGTACAGGGATTTGTAGGCAATCCGTACAATTAGCATCTAACGACTTAATATTGTATTTTAAAATACATCTAGGAAAATAAACAAAAATGTTACAAGTAAACATAACATATGGTTCTTTTTTTAATCTCTACTTTAGGACGACGTAGACAGTCTAAACCCAGTTCTCAGGGATAACCCGCAGTTACATGAGGAGGTAAAAGCCTGGGTAAAGGAACAAAAGGTTCAGGAGATTTTTATGCAAGGTAATTATGTGGGAAATTGTGTTATTTATATTCTGTGTTAGCTAGTTTAAGGCCATTACATGTGTGGGACTCATCCCATAGCATTTGTGATATAATGGAGAATATATTTTTTAACTTGGAAGTTATTTTTTGGAAGTATTTGTTAATACAAGGAAACAAGACTGTTAAGAAGCTGTTGGTGTTTGCTTCAGACTGTTCTTAACTTGTTTTATGTGTTAGTGATTACAGCAAAAGCTGAATATCATTAGTCTGAATGTAGATATTTATATAAAGTTTGTTGTGAAAATAAGTGTGTATGAATGGCCTCCACACACATTTTGGCATGTTTAAAACTGTTCTGTGCTCTGTTAGTGTTACTGTTATGTGTGATAACTTCTCAGATACCTGTCTGTGCTTGTAGTTCTTCACAGTTCTGTCACAGATGAAGAATACTTTCAGATCCCCACCCCACGCTCTCACCCCCTGAGTGAAAAGTTGCTTTCGAACCAGTTACAATTTGTAACTCAATTCTAATGCTGGGAGGTTGCAGAAAAAGCTGTGTACAATAATATTTGCGTTGTAGATACAAGTTACAAGAAAACCAGAGTGAATTTGAAGAAATTATCTTGGTGCCATCTTGCTGATAGTAAAAATACTGGATGCATTTGCAGCATATTCATTAAGTTTCAGGAAGCTCTGCAGAGGAGTTCCTATTACTAGGAGGCAGAAACGAACCTCTGTGGGTCTGGCTAAAATCCCCAGGAAAGAAGTTTGAGAACAAAAATTCTTAAGCAGTCATTTTGTAAATGAAGATTAGGAGGGAAGCTGTAAATAATGAGATATTTTAAGGATGGCTCTGAGGTTTCCTTGCTGTCTAGTCTCTTTGATAAAACCAAGATCAGAAGACAAAAAGAATATGGTAAGTATAATACTGGCCTTAGAGTAAAAAACTTGTGTCTTTCCTTCTGTGGAGTCTCTAATTTGACTAGACATGATTCTTATGGGCCACAGAAAAAGGACGCTGAAAAAATCAACACGTGGAATTGTTTAGATAGTAAGTTGGCATGTTGGTATGTTAGTCATTTTAGATTTTACTTTTGATATCATCAGATGCAATACAAGTTAATAGTCTGTTGATGAAATTTACAGACAAAACTGGATTGAGAGATGATGCAAAATCAAGTCAGGGTTATCTGAAAAGGAAACTGAAGTTGAGCTGGTTTATTGTATTTCGTTAGAGTAACGACAGTTAGACTATTGTAAAAGTCTCTGTGTACCTTGGTACAGAATCAGTAGTTGAGCAAAGCTCCAGCAGTGTATTGAAGTAGTCATGTAGATGAGACTGCCAGCCCATCACCCTCACAACTCTCTCCCATCATTCCAGGGTCTGTGTTTTTGTCTTCATAGATACAGATTCTCACACAGAGGTTTCTGTGCTTAGAAGTGCACAAATGAACAATAATATAGATGATAAGATGTAATATAGATGTAGTAATATAGATAATAAGATGAATCTCCTGCCAATGTTGTCCTCATCTGAGGAGAAGCTTTGGATCCAGTCGCTCCCCTGATGTGATGTGTGACCTGAGGGGACACGTGCTCCTCTCTGGGGCCTTGGCCTCAGCCCCATGGGGTGGTGGTCAGGCAGCAGAGACTGCTGTCACATTCTGCCTGCCCAGAATCTGCTCCTGCTCACACAGACTTTGCACTGGCATCAACCTTCCAGTGACTTACTTACACTCAGCCCTCTGACAGTGCTAGCTGCTGTCATCTGGTCATGTTCTCTTCCTTTTCTCCTCCTCTCTTCTCTGGTTTGCTTCACCTCCTCCATTTTCTTGTTCCCTGCAATTTAAGCTACATTTTCGCCTCTGCCTTGTCTAGATGCATCTGTTAAGGTTATTACCACATTCTCGTACTTCATCCTCTACAATATTTTTAGTATCCTGCCTTTTCCTTGTTTTCTGTGATGCTGAAATCTTCATACCATAACTTAGTATTTCATACTTTGACTTTTGCAGTTAAAACACAGTTTATCTGAAGAAAGAGGAGGGTCGGATAGAAACATTAAAATCTGGTTCCAAATATTTGGAAAGGAGCATGCCAATTTGAGGAGGGAGAATTTTAGTCAAAACCAGTCCAATTATTTACAAGAACGAGACGAAAGAAAAAAATTGGCCCCTTTAACTTCTCCTTTGGGCGGCAGTCACAGCAGCATGCTTTGCAGTGGAGATTGTAACTTTGGCAGGAAAGCAGTTTGTTCCTTGTTTAATAAAAAATGAAACTCCTCCCAAACTTGGCCAAGTTGAAAGCTTTTGGGACAAATAAAACTGGTTCAAGGAACATAGTGAAGTGTCTTTGATTTTTAACAATTAAAAGGTTTGATTTCTTTCTTCCGATTAGTTTTTTATCATTACAATCTCAGACTGCATGTGTAATAATCCTCCTGAAACACTGTGTGTGCTTCAGCTCTGAACATATTTTCTCATAGTACTGCACAGGCTGTTTCAACAATGTGTAGCTGGAGTGATTCAGCCAGGGACTGGAGACAAAGCCAGGCTTTTCCTGTAATGGCTGCTTGTGGCTGGGCTGGGCTGGAGCTGAGCTGGTCTGTGTTGTGGGACTGCAGTTCAGTCTTTCTCCTTCTTCCTGTCATCCCATCAGCATGTAAGAAAAAAAAAACCCAACCCACTGTTTTTAAAGGTAGATAAACTCTCTTTTAAAAATAGATAGGGTAACAGCTGGAATGAAGGATGGACGCAGAGTAGAACAAGGAGTAAGAAGGAAGAAATTGGCCCTGGGTCAATATAGGGGAGTATGGGAGAAGCTGGAAGCTGTTGGAGAAGGAAGGATGGAGCTTGTAAGCTGAGAAGACTGGGGGAAAGGACTTAGAAGCTAGTGGCCTGGAGTCACAGTAATGCTAAAATGAGACAAGAAGCTGGGGGGATGCTGGTTCTGCTTATGCAAGAGACTGAAAATCATTGTGCAGTTAGCAGTGGGATGCAGGAGAGGAGGAGATTGGATAGGAAAGTAGGAATGGCAAATTTGCACAAAGAGACACAGGCAGAATTTTACTGAGACTGTCTGAATAAGGCAGAGCTTTGGGACAACCCTTAAAAGTTCAAGATGTGAGAATGTGGATGGGTCAGGCAGTCAGAAGTGTGGGAGCTGAGCTGGAGGCGTTCTGCAGGGTCATATGGAGTAAGGGTTGGAGAGAAGCCATCAGGAAATGTGTCCCCATGGGAACCCTGTCTGGTCCAAGACCAGAAATGTGAGACATAAGTCTGTAGATTCTTCCTCCATTTCTGCCCATATGTACCTGTGATTGGCAGTGCCTGTGCTGGCACACTTGTGGCCCTTGTCTGTGCTGCTGGAAACACACAACGGGCACCAGTTAAGGTAGCTCAGGGGGTTCAGGAGGTCTCAGTGTTTCAGTTGTGCCATGAATGACGTGCATGGGGGTAAGAAGACTACTGTGGTGTGGTATTTCTCTTCCCAGCTGGTTTTAAAAATGATAGAGTCACATGCAAAAAGTATTTCTAGAGACTACTTTGAATAATTACTGCTTTTACACTTCTCTTGATCTGTCAAATCTTGACATTAGAAACAGTCCTTGCAGTAGCACACTGTCACATGCAGGGGGGATAACAGACCCAGTTGTGTGATCCTGGATATTTTTTTTACGAGAGAAAGCTGTCACCTGTGAGGTCCCTGGCCTGTTTGCTGCAGATGTTTGAGCTTGCTTAATATATTGGGCAGGGCTTGGAAAAACTCATCTTTAGGAAAGACAGGGAAATTCTGGCCTTGCTTGTGTGGTTCAGCAACTGAGCAGTCTTAAATCACTTAAGTGAGGCTGTTTGTAGGTTGTCACTGAATGGTTTTTCCTCCCTTCCTGTTTGCCTGACCTGGGACCCGAGGTTTGATTGCACAAGTAGCAAAGCCCACACAGTTGGAACTGAGCTTGGTGGCAGTGTTGCTTGGTTATACAAAATGCCATATAAACACCAAGTGCAGTGACACTTAAGAGTTCCAGTGATCAAGTAAGACATTGAATATGAATAAAACTGTTAAGTCTTGATTTTTTGGGTCTTGAAACAAACTGTAAAATAGGTACTGTATCACAATAGCTCCCCATCCCCATGGGCTTTTGGAGGTGAGTTATACTGAGCTTTGCAAAATGTGTGAGGTTTCTTCGGATTTGGTATGTCTGAAAACAGGAGCTGAAGTGTTCATAGTGTGTGTGTGCTTGAATGTTCTGTGTGGCCATAGCAGTCACGGGATCATTCCACTGCCTTTCTGCTTGCTGTAATAGAGAGAAACTCTGTGGTCACTTATGGGAAAGACTTGGCAGATGCAGAGCCTAACCACCAAGATGTAAATCTTTTAGCCAGCAAAGCAGCTGGGCATGTGACTAGCCTGTTAGATGGCTTCTGTATAACCTGCTGTTGCCACTTTTCTAGCCTTTCAGATTACTTTTCTGTGGTTGCTGTTCGTAGGCAGGAATTTTCCCATCATGTGTCATCATGGTTGCAGAAAGATTTAGTTAGATAAGAAAATTCTATGTTGAAAATGTTAGCAGAATTAACCTTAAAGCGTACTTACATGGATCATTTGCATTTCAAAATGTCTTCCTGAATCTGTGGTTAGCTGTCCATGCCATGTGCACTATATATTTGCCGTGAAGCTTAAAAAAAAAGTAGGAAAATAATTCATGTATGCTTTTTTTTTTTCTACATTCCTCAATGGCTTTTTTATTTCTTCCCCTTCCAAAGGTCCGTACTCCTTAAATGGTTATAGGGTGAGAGTGTACAGACAGGATTCTGCCACCCAGTGGTTCACTGGCATCATCACTCACCATGATCTCTTCACCCGCACTATGGTGGTTATGAATGACCAGGTGAGTTGATGGATGATACTCACAAAAAAAGCTGCAAGTCAGCTGTACCTTGGGAGGTGCTAATTTTTGTTGGTAGCACTCAGAATCACACCACGTTGGTTCCATTCCAGCAGGCTGAGGGTATCACTGCACTGAAACTACAGCACAACTGCATTGGGCTGTCAGTTAAATCCTCCTGAAGCTGAATATTTGTGCAGTGATATGATTAATACCAGTCCTGCAGTTTGTTCTGCTGTTGCTCTTTGACTGTTGAAGTCTTTGAAGTAAAGCAATTCAGTTTGAAGAACTGGTCTTCCCTGTCTGCTCTGTTGAGAATTTCTTTTGCCAAGAATGAAATCTTTCAGCATTGCAGTAATGGTTACCTTTTCCAAGCAGTTGAAATAGTCACTTTCTGCAATTGATTGAATTAAGCATTTACTGCAGCCCCAATTTATATTTGCTGTGGTAGGTTTTAGTTTTATTATGGAATTCGATGTTGCAGAAAGAGTTAATACTGGTATTTTTAATGGCAGTAATGAATTCTATTTCAGGAGGGTAGGGTGATGACTCAACAGTAATAGAGTGAATGACCCATCTGCCTTGAAATGACTGACAAAACCATGTGTGACAATAAAAATTTAAGACTAGTCTATTACTCAGACAAATTCTTTCCCTTAATTTGTTCAAATTAGTATTCCCCAAATGTTACTTTTTTCACTTTGTGCCATGTCCTTTGAAGATACGGTTAACAGTTCCTACTTTATGAAGTATTTCTCACTAAAATAATGTTCAACAGTTCTAGAGTTCTTCTTTCCAGTCATTTTGGTTCTGGTAGCAGTTTTTCTTCTGTTGAAAGCAGTACTGTAATGTACTTCCACAGTATAATTTATAGTGTATTAAATTCTATAAAATATTTTTATATTGTAATTATTGCTTAGGGGTTATTCGATGAATAGCTTGTTAAATCTCAAATTTACAGGTTAGTGAAGGGGGAAGGAATGGGTGGTGGGATACTTTTAGCTTTTTTTAAAAAAAATTATTTTTACAATGGCATGTAAAGACACATTTGCTTTGGTTTGACACTGTTCCCAGCATTTGTTGTGTCATATGTCAGTTCTGCTTGTCAGGATTAAGTAGGCTTTTCTCTGATTAGTCTTTAGCACACAAAATAGACTGGTGAACACTGGTACAGAAAATACAGATTAGGCATTGTCTGAACATCTGTGGATTGTTATTTTCTCTCTTCTCTTTTTTTTTTTTTTTTTTTTTTACATAAACCAGGTGTTAGAACCTCAGAATGTTGATCCTTCTATGGTTCAGATGACCTTTCTAGATGATGTTGTTCACTCTTTGTTGAAAGGTGAAAACATTGGCATCACTTCACGCCGACGGTCTCGTTCCAACCAGAACAGCAACACAGTTCACGTAGATACATTTATCTTTTTACCTAAGTATTTTCATATATTGCAAATGTTAAAAATATATGTTTAAAGACACTAATTAACATTGCATTTAAGTCAATTAATAACAAATTATTTTTAGGGTCATTATACACGTGCACAAGCAAATAGTCCCAGACCAGCAATGAACTCCCAAGCTGCAGCACCAAGACAGAATTCTCACCAGCACCAGCAACAGAGGAATACTCGGCCAAATAAGAGAAAAGGCTCTGATAGCAGCATGCCTGATGAAGAGAAGATGAAAGATGAAAGATATGATTATATAGGTCGAGGAGGTAAAAGTGGTTAATGGAAAGGGTGGGAGAGCTTCCTAAAACTGTATTAGACTGAAAATCTGATAGCTGTGTTTTTATCTTTTGCAGAAAACCCCAAAACCAAAAATAAACACTTTGTTAGTAAAAGAAGAAAACCTGAAGAAGATGAAAAAAAACTAAATGTGAAGAGACTGCGGACAGACAACATCTCAGATTATTCTGAGAGCAGTGACTCGGAGATTTCAAATAAAAGATTAACAGATTCATCCTCGGAGCAGAATTCAGAAAATGAGTTAAAAAGCAAGAACTCTTCAAAGATAAATGGAGAAGAAGGAAAATCCCAAACCACTGAGGGAGTAGAACAAACACTAACAGATAGACAGTCTCCATGGGATGAGGTGCAGCAGGATAAAAACCATGAAGAGACAGAAAGACTGAAGTCATCGGTCTTGGATCATCAGGAAAAATCTTCACTCCATGCAGCGGAGCAGCCAACAATTTATGAGCAGAATGCCAAGGATCCACCTGTTCAAGAGTGTAATGCAGAAAAACATCATACTGTGGAGTTAAAAAATGAGCAGTTTTTACCCAGGCCTCCTACTCCTAAGTGTGCTGTTGATGTTACTAATAAAAACAACTCTGAAAAGGAGAACCAGGATAATGCTGCAAGTACCTTTGGTTTGCAAACAGTTCAGAAAATAGAATCTCACGGCAGTGATTTAAAGCAGCAATTTGCAAATGCAAATTTCCTCGAAGCAAGAAAACAGGAAGCCGATCAAAGTTGGGTTAGCAGTGTTGGTAAAACGGATTTGATGCAACCTGGGGTTGTAAAAACAGTACCAGTAAATGAACACTTAAATTCTGAAAAAGTGCAGTATGGCTCATTTATGTCTTCGTTAAACGTAGCTTCTCTAGCAGAAGAGAGTAAACTGCGTAAACAAAGTCCAGTCCCCGATTCTGTGAAGTCAAAATCTAGTGCTTCAGTTGATCATCCTAAAACAAAGTCACCTGATGTTAAGCCTAAATTCACCCAATCTTCTGATACTGTGAAGTCGAAGGTTAGTTCCCAAAACAGCCATGCTACTGGATTAACAAGGTCAGCCAATAAAACTGATCATGATTTGCCTAGGTCTAGTTTTCATCCGGTTCCAGCTAGAGTTAGTGCTCTAGAAGCTACTAAGAGTCCTCTTATCATTGACAAGAATGAACATTTCACAGTATACAGGGACCCCACTCTGATTGGACAAGAAACAGGAACTAATCACATTTCACCTTACTTGCATCAGCATAATTATCCTCTGCATTCCTCATCCCACCGAACCTGTTTAAATCCAAACGCACATCATCCTGCATTAACTGGTTCATCCCATCTGCTCGCTGGGTCTTCAGCTCAGGCTCCCTTGTCCGCTATTAACCCTCACCCCCTTAGCAGCGCATCCCACCATTCTGTTCATCACCCTCATCTACTTCCCGCAGTGTTGCCCGGAGTGCCTGCTGCCTCCCTGCTGGGTGCCCACCCGCGACTAGAGACTGCTCATGCTAGCAGCTTAAGCCATTTGGCATTAGCACACCAGCAGCAGCAACAGATGTTACAACACCAGTCTCCACATCTTCTCGGACAAGCTCACCCTTCTGCTTCCTATAATCAGCTAGGGCTTTATCCAATTATTTGGCAGTATCCAAATGGAACACATGCTTACTCAGGACTCGGTCTGCCCTCCTCCAAATGGGTCCACCCAGAAACTCCTGTTAACACGGAGGCTTCCTTGAGAAGGGTAAGTTGAGATCCTTTCTTGATGACGTATTTAGCTGGGCCTGGTGTCTCCCGGCAGTGATTTCCTAGGTACAGATGTGGTCGTTTGTGTCACACTGAGTAATGTTGTGATGGTGGGGTTTTTCAGTAGGCAGAGAAGTAGGACTGGAACTACAGCAGTAACCACTGTCTCATGGTGGATGTGTGTAGGGCGTTTTTCCAGACCTTGATTTCCTAAGAATTCTAAAGAAAGATGAAATGTTTGATTTTAATTTATGACTAAGGGTGAGGTCAGCCAGCATGTTTGCGAACTCAGGTTCACAGGGTAAATATTTGCTGCCTGAAACTGTGTACCATTGTGTAAGTGAAATATTAGGAGAGGTGAGACAGTTGTCTTCATAGTGAAATTTCATGCATGCTCACTGGTGAAAGACTAAGGAAGGAGTACTAAATCCAGTGGGAAGTTCTGGAGAGAAATACTCCTGCATTTCTAAATGTTTCAAGCACACTGTACACCCATTTCTCTTGTCTTTACACCTATCTGTGTACCCTTTCTTGGAGTGTTATTTTCTCCCCTTCTTTTTCTTGTTGACACACATCTCTGCCTTCCCATCTGCTTTCCACTCCTCTGTATTCAAGTCAGGGTGATTCCTCTCTCTGTCTGCTGAGTGTAACCACTGCAGTCTCAGAAGAAGTGGTTTGTGTTTTTCAGTCTAGTGCCCAGTGTGGTGGTGGGGTTTGGCAGGCAGACGTGGCAATTACAGGAAAGGTTTTCTTAGCTCCTGAAGGCTTGGGATATGGCATGCTCACTGCAGGCACCTCAGAGGAATAGTGTAAGATGAAGCATGTGTAGTGCAGACAGAAACTTTGGAGAGCTTTACTGCCAGCTTCAATTAAACCACCATCGAGCATGTGCATACTGATCTTTAGAGGCTTTCAACTTGGCCTAATTTGGGCAGATTTTCACAGGGACCACAAAAGGCATGTCACTGACAGTGGTCCTTCTGCCAAATTGTAAGCCTTTGTGTCAAAGCTTGGCCTTCTGAATGGTTAGAAAGATTTTTTTTTCTTTTCTTTTTTTTTCATCATGGGGAAAGCTGTTCCTCCCCAGGTTCATTCTTAAAAAAAAAGCCAAACCATTGTGGCTAAGTGTTTCCCAAAACAGTCAGTTTGAGTTGACCTTGTAATATGAAGTGAGTTTGATGTAAAATGTGATAAAATCAAAATGTAGCAGTGAAGAAAAGCCTAAGAGGAAAAGATAGGTAGATTTATCTTTTCGTGTTGCTGCCTGCTCCACCCTATACAGAAGTCCATTTTAAAAGAACTTATGATAGACGTTGTTTTCACTTTGACTGCCTGAAGAATGCAGCCCTGCATACTGAAGCACGTAGCTTTTTAATTATGTTGATATGTGGCAATTGTCTTGTGGTGACTTGTCTTCTGGCTCTTGCGCTGGAGGCCTTTTTTAAATAGATCTTAGAAACCCAGAATGGGCGTTTCCAAGGTCGGTTTGCATGGATGCCACAATCACAGAAAGGGATCTGTCTTTGAGCTGTAAGAGCAGCAGCAGCAGCAGCCACCCTTGGCTCAGGGCTGAGCCATGTCTCTGAGCTGAAGGAAGCGTGCCCCAATCCCACCTTTCCCTGCTGTCCTTGGGGGGCTGTGGCAGCTCCCATGTTTGGGCTGGGCAGTAGATGGTGCAGGTGGAGTCAGGAAGCTGTTTGAGCAATGCTTGGTGCTCAGGCAGATGTTCCCCAGCTCCTCTAGGGAGAAGGTGACGGGCCTTCTTTGCATAATACTTTAATGCAGCTTACAGGCTGCTCGTGGGAACTCCCCACAGCGTGGGAACTCCTGGCCGAGGAAACGTGCGCACTAAAACTGTCAGCACAAACCCAAGTGGCTGCTTTAAATATTCAAAAACACAGAAATCAGAACTTCAAAGTTGTAGCACCTGCAGATCTATGCTGTGCTGTGTGCATGTGTCATGAGAGCTCTTGGCTCCCTTTCTGCTGCAGCAGTTCCCAACTGGAGTTGCCAAGTCAGAGGAGAAGGATAGGGATGGACTGGTGAGGAGTGTGGGGAGGGGAAGGAGGTGGGGATGGACAAGCACCGCGAGGCTTTGGGGTGTGCACAAAAGGTCACTCTTGTCCCCAGTCCCGTCTTGGCTTGTCCCCAGCACTTGAGCCCCACTTAACAGGTGTCCTGCTTTTCCTCTCTGCTGTGTGTGCTTCTCATAAGCCGGTCTCCTAATAGAGGGGGGAGAGAGAGAGGGCAAGAGGAGAAAGGACCAGGAGCAGCTCTCTTTCTGCATGGTGTTACACAAGTTTCAATAAAGATCAGAAAATAGAAACTTAACAAAGAAGTAGATTAAAACGTAGTTTCATAGGTTAAGATTTACCACTGTGTCTGAGCAAGGAGGCCTCCCTTTGGAGTGTTTAGGTATACAGCATAAAATTGGGCTGTGTGTTTGCCGTGCTGCACAGTATGGGGAGTGTGTACATTTATGGTTTTAATAGCGTGATGATGATGATCAAGCCAAATAAAAATGCCTGACTAAATAAAGCAGATTAATTAGGATTATCATACTTAATCATTTGGTTGGGACAGGAGAGAAACAATCCAGGAAAGAGATACTTACATCCCTTTTATTGAGATTTATCATAAGGCTGGAGATAAAATTGCTTCTAGAAATATCAAGCCATAGTTGTATTTTTAAAGAAATACTTCATGCAATTCTTTGAAGAGGCAATGGTCTTTTTACTAGTGAATATAAGTGTTGTCAGATTGTCATTGGTTTGTTAATTTTGATGAGCTTGAGATGCTGTTCTGGAATTAACTGCCCATCCTGAGTACTTGGAAATTAAATGGTTCTGAGAATGCTTGTGAAATGTGTAAAGTGCTTTGTATGCTGATAGTCTAGAGGAAGTACAATCATATTTTATTTCGTTGGTCAGAAAAGTGACTTGAAATGTTAAATTTTATTTACTGTCTATGATTTGGTACTGAAATATATTACTTTACTTTGATCATTGGTAGGACTTGGTAGAGTTACCCTTGTGGTCCCATGATTATTTTGAAATCGGATTTA
Source organism: Camarhynchus parvulus (assembly GCF_901933205.1). Lineage (NCBI taxonomy): Eukaryota > Metazoa > Chordata > Aves > Passeriformes > Thraupidae > Camarhynchus > Camarhynchus parvulus. The sequence goes on from NC_044576.1 coordinate 5,803,299, forward strand.
ATTTTTTGTTTTGGTTGGTGTCAACAGAATACTCCCAGCCCCTGGTTACACCAGCCCACCCCAGTGACCTCAGCTGACAGCCTTGGTTTACGGAGTCACATTCCTGTGCGACCATCCAGCGCAGATCCCCTCCGGCCTCTCAAGCTGACCACGCATTCCAGCCCGCCTTTGTCCAAAGGCATTGCAGAGCATCGCAAAGAGTGAGTGTGCCATTGATCTCTCTGTGTGAGGGTGCATTTCTGCAAGTGATGTTGCATTTTAGCTTCCTTTTAGTTTATTCGTAGATGTGGGGGACACAGGCTTGTCACTGTGTTGCCTTGTTGACTTGGGGTGGTACTTGAGTTTGTGACTCATTTGAAGACTACTGAAAATTGTACTTAATATAGAGGAAAGTTTATTTTGTGTTAATAGATAATTTGGTTCAGGGCATGAGAAGAAAGGTCTTCCGTCTAGCACATGGTACTACATTCAGGCTAACCTGTGTTTGCTTAACCTTTCTTCAAACAGAGAACTGGAGAGGAAAGCTTTTGCTGAACCTTTGCGTTCTGTCACCACTGTGCCAGTGAAGAGTGAGCTGGAGCAGAGCAGAACGCAGACAGCGAAGGAGAGCCATATGCACAGACATTATGCAGATCCAATGTTGAACCAGCTGCCAAGGCCACCACAGGAGACTGGGGAGCGACTGAGCAAATACAAAGAAGAACACAGGCGGATACTCCAAGAAAGTATTGAAGTTGCTCCTTTTACGGCTAAAATAAAGGCACTGGAGGGAGAGAGAGAGAACTACTCCAGGGTAACATCCTTATCTTCAAGTCCCAAAAGCCATTCAGCAAAGTATGACAAAGATGCTGAACGCTCTGTGTCAGAACTGTACAAAATGAAGCATTCAGTTCCACAGAATTTGCCACAGAGTAACTATTTCACTACCTTGTCTAACAGTGTAGTAAATGAACCACCAAGATCGTACCCATCAAAGGAAGCTTCAGGTGTATATGTTGATAAGCAAACTAATTGTCCTTCAACAGCAGCTAGTGCCCAGGCTCTCCCCTCCTACATTTCTTCCCTTTCAAAACCGCCGCCTTTAATTAAGCACCAACCGGAAAGTGAAGGCTCTGCAAGCAAGATACCCGAGCAGCTTTCACAGTCAGTGCAGTCTCACTCGGTAAATTCTTTCAGAAGTGACAGCAGGAGCCCTACTCAGTTGTCAGTCTCATCTACAAATACACTCCGGAGTATGCCTGCCTTGCATAGGGCCCCTGTGTTTCACCCTCCTGTGCACCAGAACCTGGAGAAGAAGGAGAGCAGCTACAGCAGCCTTTCACCTCCAACTCTAACCCCTGTTCAACCCGTTAATGCTGGTGGTGGCAAAATACAGGAGTTGCAGAAACCGCCAACTTTAGTACCTGAGCCCAAGGAAGCCCAAACTGTTTACAAGGGCACTTCTGAGCAGAATTTATCAGAAATGTGGAAGTCTAATAATGCCCCAAATAATGAAAAAGTGGATTGGCACACCGAAAGAATGAGTGGAAAGTCGCAGTCCGCTACAGCATCTGTTATTGTGCGTCCCCCTTCTAGCACAAAATATGAGAATGTACCAGTAATGCAGTCTGCTTCCAAAGATCGAGTCAGTGAGAGATCCTCAGCTGTGACAAATCCAGCAGATTGCCTGAAAACAGCGGAAGCCAGGGAGACTGGAAGAGTCATACTGCCAAATATGAACTCAGACAGCGCTCGCACACACTATGAAAAGAAATTTGCAGCTGTCTCACAGGGCAGCATTCCTCGTGCTGTCACTCCTACCGCGACTATCATCTGCAGCACCAAGACGGATGTCACTGCATCGGCAGCAGTGACCACCAGCGTGTCGAGCCGGGTCAGCTCTGCAGTGACGGACTCGGTGTCGAAGCGCTGTGTCCTGCGCGCCGCTGGAGAGCGCGGCCCTGAGGGCGGCCGGCCAGGGCCAGGCGCAGCCCCAGGAGTGCAAGGTCAGCACTGCAGCTCCGGTTACATCCGCTGCTGGCAGCGCTGCTCAGCCCAGCTCGGCGTTCTCCACCTCTACCGACTTTGTCCATTTGAAAAAGCACAAGGCAGCGTTGGCCGCAGCTCAGTTTAAAAGTAGCAACGCCACTGAGGCTGAGTCCAACTCTGTGAAAAATCAGACATTTTCAACCTCTCTCTCCCCAGACAGTGCTATCGTCTGTAATACAATAAACAAAGCGAACTCTGTAGGCAGTGGGCAGACTTCCCAGACGAGTCAGCCAAACTACCACACTAAACTGAAAAAGGCTTGGCTAACAAGGCATTCAGAGGAAGATAAAAACACTAATAAAAAAGATAATTCAGGGAACAGTGTTTCAGAAATTATTAAGCCGTGTAGTGTCAATTTAATAGCTTCTACATCAAATGATTTGCAAAATAACATAGATAGCAAAATTTTGGCAGATAAGTTTGCAAAGGAAGATAAGCACCCAAGGAGAAAAGGAAAACGAACGTACGAGTCTGGCTCTGAAAGTGGTGACTCTGATGAAAGCGAGAGCAAGTCAGAGCAAAGGACTAAACGGCAGCCCAAGCCAACTTACAAAAAGAAACAAAATGATTTGCAGAAAAAAAAGGGTGATACCGAGGAAGAAGTGAAACCAAATGGTGTTCTTAGCAGGAGCGCCAAAGAAAAAAGCAAGCTGAAGTTACAGAGCGGCAGTAACAGCAGTGAGTATATTAATCTGATTTGGAAGACACAGAAGTGTGTGAAGTCCAACACTCTTAATCCTGGAGGGTTTGTCATGCACCATAGCTGGGAAAAGAGCTAAAAACATGCCTGTGTAAATGAGTAGGTCCTTATTTATCTGTCTTGAGGCCATTTGAAATATCCTGGTGTAAGAAGTAGACTGTTTTGTATATCTGTGTTAACAAACTGGTTCTTGGCCTAAAAATGAGCAGTAAACCATCTCCTTCATGCTGTCCATCAGAATTGAGCAGACTGGTGCATATAGTTATGACACTTGTATTGTGCTCTATACATATATACAGATATAGATATATAGATATATATATATATATATGTTGAGGTTTTTTTATTTTAAGATCTAATGCATTTATTTTTAGATCACTGCTGGAGGGAAAGATTCTCTGTTGTTGAACTCTAATTCATCCTTTGATCAGAAAGCCAGAGGCAGTTCCTTGAGAGCCTGGTGCCACTCTGTTATGATTTGGTTAATATAATGAAAGGTTTATGGGAGAATAATTTCACACTCCTAACTAGCATGTGTAGTACATGGTGTTAACATCTCTCTTGTTTAAGGAATAAAAAATTTAGGGAAATACAAATTTCCATTTAAATGTAATACTGTAGCATATAGCAGATTGTAACTAGATTAATCTGAAAAGAGAAACTGGTCTGCCAACATAAAGGATTTTATTTAAAAACTTGCCTTATTTTTATCCCAATTTATTCTTCTCCAAGGATTCTTCTTTGTCTTTGGTCTGGTTAAGTATTAGAGAGTCTACCCTTAAATTACTTCTTCTAAGACTTTTTAAGTACAGGTAGCAAGGAAATGAGCAATACTGCCTGTAATTACATTCTGTGGCTTTTCACTGTCTGGTGTATAAAGTTACTCTTCTGGTATCTGAGAGTACTCAGTCCCTGAATTGTACTGGGTGATGGAAGTGTTGTAGTCCATCTGAAGTATTCTAGATATTTGGTCCAGTAGTAATAGTACTACTTTTTCTTTCTGCTCCCAAGTAAAGGAAAGATCAGTGCAAACAAGCCTGTAAAATCTTTGTCAGCTTCCCTTCTTAAAGTCAACTGTAAATACATATATCTAACATGTTAAGTGTTTTTGACCTTTCTGCTGTTGCAAAAGATTTTTTGTGGTAAATTTCTGCAAGAGAGCTGGTCAGAGATTTTTTTTTCAAGAAGAACTTTCCACGAAGATTTTACGCAAAATCATAGTCAACCTTGGGGAGCTTTCAGGAAAGGTGTTTCAGGAAAGATGATGTTCCCTTGGAAAAGCTGCCTGGGTTCTCTGTAGGTGGCTGGAGGTAACTGGCTGTTACCAGTCTGGGGCTCGGTGGCAGTTTTGCAGCATGGGTGGTGTGTGGATCTGCCAGGGTTGAAGAGTGCTGTGTCCTGAAGCTGTTTTGGAAAGCCCTCGGGAGCTCTCAGAGCTCCGGGCTGTGAGGCTCCCTCCTGCACAGCCCTGCACGTGCTGGGGGTCTTCCAAGTGCTTACCCACAGAGCTTGAAGTCTAGCAGCTACCAGATGACACCCTGGATCTCTGCTTCCAAGGCAGAAATCATTGTTTTAGACTAGTAAACCTGCACTTGTGCCCCTTTTACTCCTCAGGTTTTAATCCAGTTACTGTCATGCCTTGAGTGAGTGTGGAATGTGGTTTCTAGGCCAAGAACCAAGGCACAGGCAGTCTGTCACTTGTAAAGTTTGCACAAGTCATCTCTGGCAAAACACCAGTCTGCACCCAGGTACCAAGTCCAAAGTTAACACCCTGACCCTATTATCATCCTGCATCAGATCCCTGTTTACAGGACATGAACTTTCAAGAGTAGTGGTAGATGAAATGACAGATAATTCTCTCTGTCTGCAGATAAGAGTGGTGCCACTTTCAAGACTCCTTAAAATGAAAGCTTGGTTAAATGACAACAGGGTTCAGTTTCAAAACCTGTATGTGAAAATTGCACTTATTACTCAATAGACTTGCTCCTTATGTTACTCAGTGTCAGATCTGCTGACTTCAGTATCGAAAATAGAGTTACACTTCCTGGCCTTGCAAAGCCAACAAACCAGACAGAGTGTAAATGGATTCTGTGAATATAGCTGCTATTCTGTAACTTTTTTTTTTTATAGTTTTGAAGGAGTTGGAATTTGGTTTTAGGTTATTTTTTTTAAGCTCTGCTTTTATTCATTTAACTGTGGCTCTTTTTGCCTACACCTTCAGAAACAGTACAAACCTAACTTTCTTGCAGTATTCTATGTCTTAGCTTTTTTGGTCAGAATGAGATTCTGAAGATGGTTTTAGTAGAATATCTGGGGAATGGTGCACCTAATATAAGGAAAAATGTAGTGTCTTGGGAGCTTAGCAGTTACTTAAGTGTGCTCCTGCCTGTGCAAGTTTTATTGGTACGTTTGCTTTTTTCACTTCGGTGCTGACAGGCAGGCAGGTGGAATTAAAAATGAAATACATTATGCAGGTAACAAATGTACCAGAAAAAAATGTTGAATTCTGACTGTCTTGTCTGTGATGTGTGAGGAAGCAGTGCCAGTAGCTCATAACTGTCCTTCCTTCCTTTTGCAGCTGGGATACCTCGCTCAGTGTTAAAGGACTGGCGCAAAGTAAAGAAGCTGAAGCAAACGGGAGAGTCCTTTTTGCAGGATGATTCTTGTTCTGAAATAGGACCAAATTTGCAAAAATGCAGAGAATGTAGGTTAATAAGAAGTAAGAAAGGAGAAGAACCAACTCACTCACCAGTATTTTGTAGATTTTACTACTTTAGGAGGTGAGTATGCCTAATTTCCTGGTAATGTGGTGTTTTCAGCTTTTAAAAATAACATTGACAAAAGACTGGCATACTTGAAAGCATGTCTGATTTTTCTGGCTCAGTCTACCTGATAAAAGACAGCATCTATTTTAACAGTATTTACATTTGCATTTCTTTTGTGGATTGACTTCATTGCTGTTTAAAAGCTTCATAGCAAAGACATCAGAACATCTGCCTGCTGTACCTTAGGCAAGCAGAAAATACAGCACATCACCATTACACAGGTGTCTGAGATTTGAAGTGGGATTTTCAAAAGGCACGCTTCACTTTTTCTGGACAAGTTGTACAACCGCAGAGTTGCACTTACTTGTAATTGTTCTTATGCCAGTATATGGTGGGAATGTTGCTGAGGGTTTTCTGGGAGTTTTCTGAGGACAGAGAGCAGTTGTGATCTCCTCTTTTTGGAATTAATGGCCCATCAAGGAAAACTCACAAGGAAGAAAATTTCCTGGGGTTCAGGAAGCTCCAAGAAAGGATGAAACAGCTTCAGTTTGTGTATGGATTGTGCTGTCAATATTAATCCAACTTGTATTTGACAGGAAGCCATTCCCTAAATGGGGTTTAATTTTTTATAATGAACCTTCAGTTACAAGACTTGGTAGATCTATAGGAATCATTTTGAGGTTGGACTCTGAATACTTTCTCTGTTAGAATATTTGCTTCTACATTTGGCAAAGTTGGAATTTTGGTTGATTTTCTTCCCCCGGTATAAAGGAGAGAACATAAAGGTTTGCCAGCATTTTATAAAAACCAGTATGGAATGTTTTTATTATATTGTGGTAAATTTTACAGTAGTTAATTATTTTCCTTGTGTTTAGATAGTAGGGCTTGAATTGCAAAAGAAGTTTACACATCTGGAAATTGTTGTTTTGGAAGCTGAAAGTTGATAATTTCATCTTGTTCATTTGAATACATATCTAAATCTTATTATTGATATTTCTTAATTCAGGACTATCTTGATGCCATAAATTCCTTAACTGTTATAATCACATCTGTAATGACTTATCCTGTTTTGGATAAGATGGAGTGATTAATTGTTACCACTTAAAAATAGGCTAAGTACAGCCAGGGTTAGTGGAATGGACCTGGGTAGAGTAACAGGAAAGCCTTTGAAAGGTCAGAGTTTAGTGGATACAAAAACGTTAGCTTCTATTGCTGATTTGTTCTGCCTAGAAAAATTTAAATGTAGTATTTGAACCCATGTTTTCTCAGTATGAGAGCAGTAGGATACAAAAATCTGTAAAATATAAGTCAAAGTGAGTCAATATAAGTCAATGTCTGCTATCACAGACATTGCAAAAATTGAAAGTGAGGAGGGAAAGTGGGTGGAACCAAACTTGGACCAAAATAAAATCAAATAAGAGAATTTTTCTGTCTGCAATTTTGAAGGAATAATAAATGCTAGAGGGAGAGAATGATGAGTGAATCAAATGGAAAAAAGTTCCTAAAAGCTTAGTTTTAGTTTTCATGCTTCCTTTTTTATAATTTTAAAACTATTTTCATCAGTAGGATTTATTTTAAAATTTAAAAAGTATGTAGTATGTTAAGGTAGAAAGAAAACTTCTGTGTTGTAAGATATAAGCAGCAAGTAAATTGGAAGTCACAGAGTATAATGATACATGCAGTTGAACTATCTGTTTTCATTTTTAGGTTGTCTTTCAGTAAGAATGGAGTGGTTAGGATCGATGGTTTCTCCTCTCCTGATCAATATGATGATGAAGCACTGAGTTTATGGACACATGAAAACTATGAAGATGATGAACTGGACCTAGAAACTTCTAAATACATTCTAGATATCATAGGGGATAAATTTTGTCAGTTGGTAACCTCTGAGAAAACAGCCATGTCGTGGGTGAAAAAAGACGGTAAGGAGCCCTCAAAGCTCTCAAGTGTTCTGCAGTTTTTCTTGGATGACCATTGCTTCCCTTTGTGCAGCTCTCTTCCCCTGGCTGTTGGATTTTCCTAGGCTGTTTGCTAGGAGGACATGCTGGGGAGGGTTCCTTCCTCAGTGGGCCAGCCCACTCCCCTGCCTGTGCTGGTGGCTGTGCCAGGCCAGGGCCAGGCTCCTGGTGGGTTTGGAGTAACCTCCATTGCCAGCTTGGCCTCCAGCCAGAGCAGGCAGCTCCCAGCCAAGGCCTGTGGTGAGCCAGGTACTGACTGCTGCCAGCAAATGGTGTTTGTGATGTGTCTCCTTCCCAGAACAGAGGAGAGGAGTGGAGCAGTGTAGGTCCTGCAGAGCGTGTGCTGACACTGTCACCTCCCCACCAAAGCAACCCTCCATCCTTCTGCCCACAGCAGATGGGCACAGCCTGGTGGCTCTGCTGATTCCAGGCTGTGTGAGGAAGAAGTGGAGCAGAAAACACATACTAGCCAGGTCTCCTGAGCAGGCACCTCCCTCCCCTTCTGCCAGCTTCAGCTGGCCAGCTCACTGCTTTGACTGCCCTTTAGATCAAACATGTTCTGTGGGCAGTCAGGTGGAAAACCCTCATGAGTGCATGGGTTAGAAGTGTATGCTGAAAAAGTTCTTCATGCTTGCAGCAATATATTTTCTGTATTACTTTAGTCTGTGTCTTCTGAATGCCTTATTTCTTTATAATGTGTTGATAATAGGTAGCATTGAAGGGGATGCTGTGTAATGGAACTAAGAGGGCAGCTCTTGATGGCCTGTTCATGAAGGATCACTTTCCTCCCCCAAAACCCAGTTGTGTCTGGGGGGAAACTTATGAATGCTTCATCTATAAAGACTATTCATTCTGTGCTTTGCATTTAAATTTCAGTCCTTTTATTCTGCTTATTTTGTATTTCAGCCAAAATTGCATGGAAGAGAGCAGTGAGAGGAGTCCGTGAGATGTGTGATGCATGTGAAGCCACATTATTTAACATTCATTGGGTCTGCCAAAAATGTGGATTTGTGGTCTGCCTAGATTGTTACAAAGCAAAGGAAAGGAAAAGTTCTAGAGGTCAGTTTTTTATGAACTAGAGTATTGTATAGGCTGTTTATTCTCATTTGCTGCAGAGCTGCTGATTCATTAGAACTGTCTTTCTGTAAAGTGTTAAATTACTACTTGTGTGTATTGGTTTCTCTTGGATCTTTTTTGCCTCCTTTTTTTGTGAGTAGATATAGAATCAGTCATTCTGAAAGCAGCTGTTCTGGGGCTATTTTAGCTCTTTGTCCATATTTCAGTCTCTTTGTGTGGATTGCTTTGCCTTGCCCCTCAAGGTTAAATCTTGTTCTTTGGTTGAGACTGGTGCTCAGTCACACCTCCCTGTTTATGGTAGCTCATTGCTGTTAAAACTTGCCTTGATTTAAATGTTTTCTGGAGTCCTCTCTTCAGAAGTGGCTTGTCATACTGATGTAACATCATATTTTATAGTTTTATCATAAAAAAGAAAAAGATGGAGAAAAATACTTGGGATGGTATTTAAAATGAGTATTAATGGAAGTTTCACAATCCGTAAGCCTACACATATATGTGGTTTATCCTGTGCTCTAATGGAAATGTCTGCTTTAGTCTGGAGAGAGAGAAGAACAATCAGCAAACCTCTGATTTCTGGGTGACCCAGCTGGGTTGCAGTTGAAAGGATGAATGACTTGGAGGATTGATTTGGTCTTGGAGTCCTCAGCTGTGACACTGGAGTGCAGGCTGCTGGTGGAATGCACTGCCTTCCCTGGGAGGCAGGCATTGTGCCCTGGCACAGTGCTGTGGTCAGACACTGTGCCAGGAACTGATTCAAGGATAATGCTGTTTTGAAAAGCAGTTCCATGTTTGTCATAGCCTGTAATGTCACAGATGTGAAATGTTAGTAAAATAAAGCTTAACTGTTAGGTGGCAAAGCTTTGCCAAATGGAGAGTCTCACCCACTTTGTCCCTGGCTTGCAGTGACGCCTCCTACACTGAAGTTTTTAGGGAGCTAATGTCAGTATTTGCCTGCACTGAGAGCAGTTGTTACTGCTTTAGTGCTGGAGGCTGCTTCAGCAGCTCTTCAGGGGCTGCAGTCTGTGTGTGCATCCATCTGACGTGGCTTGGGACACACGCCAAACATTATTTACCCTGGTGGGAACACAGAGTCAGAGGCTTTTTATAGCATGTGTTAACCAGCCAGGAAAGTTTTAGCAAAATGTCTTAGAAGTTGGAACAAGCAGTATAAAGAAGGAGGCTTCTCTTCAGTTTTCTTACCGGGAGGACTTTCTCCATTCTGTTGATGGCAGTTTTACGTGTGAAAGCAGAAGCACAGCAGCTTCCCTCTCTGCAGATTAATTTCTAATGATGCTGTAGGATTCATGTGAACTGTGTTGCTTCTTTGGTACTCTCTTAAAAAACGTTCAGAACCACCCACCCATCTCTATATAATAGGACTTTATATTACACCATTTTTCCTGGAACCAGGAGTTGTTTTTACAGTTGCTGAATGTAACAGAGAATCCCCTGGTTTTTCCCTGCTTCAGCAGGAATGTTAGAGGTCTAAATATTCCAGATTCAGATTCTTACCAATGACTTCTCTTATCACTTTACTATGAGTGGATGAATATGCAACTATTGTTACCTTCAGACAGTTTATGGCACCATCAAGTGGGATGCCATTTTATGACATTTCCATGAGAAAATAGATTAAGTAGATACATACTGCTTTGTTGTCTTGATTTATTTATGTTTGTGACCAGTTGGATATTCAGATGTTTTAGGTGCTACAAAAACTACTGACTAGCTTATAAATTTAATACTTATCTGAAGGAACATTTGAAACATTGTGTACCTATTACAGTGTAAAAAAGTGCCTTAAATGTGTTAAATGCTTCCTATGTTGTGTTCCTTAGTTTAAATTGCTGGAGTGAGCAAACTGGTAAAAGGCTTGGAAAAATTTCTTAAAATTAGCAGTTCAGTGAGTAGGACTGGGGATGGAGAGAGAAATTGTGTTCTTTCTGCCCCAAAATCACATAGCAGGTTGGTGACCAGTTGCTTGGCCAGACATTTTTTATTCTCTTTCTTCTTGTGTGTTTTTTTTTAACATTGCACATTTCAGGAGAGTCTTCCTTAAACTGTTTAGAAAGCATCTCCTACCACTTAGGCCCTTTCTGCTGGCACAAATGATTTTCAGCCAGTACATAGAGCCTTAGGGTTTCATGGTTGCTTTAATGTGCCATAAATCCATGATGCAGCTTCCCTCTCCTTTGTGCCACCAGTAGCTCTGGTGTAGCTGCATCATAAGCTGAATCAGAGATGACTTGGTTAGAAGTTCATCTTTTTGGCTTCTCTGGGGAACTGGTTGAAAACAGACACTTCCACTTGGAGTGTGGATTGTGTCAAATTAGATGAACCATAAAATCACAGCCTAATTATGTCTCTTTTCCATGGCAGGATTCATCAAGGGAGGTTCATGGCCTTAGTAGCAACTGTAAAGGATTTCAGCCTATGTTAAATTGGCAACTCACTAAATGTTATAAAGGGAATACACTTTGAAATTTGGAGGTAATTGGCAAGGGCCTGTGTTAGAGATGCAGCTATTTCAGAGTTCAGTATTCTTTAACTCTTTTCATTAATGTGAAAAGTAGCTGTTGTGTGCACGTCCTTGTCACACTGGATACCTGGACAGAAGGCCTGTATGTGCAGAGAAATGTTTCTAACCAAAAGCAGCAGTCTGAGAGGCCTTAGCTTTGTCTGTGTATGTGCAGTGTAAGGGAAGTAAAACATTGGCAATCCTATTTTGCAGATAAGGAGTTGTATGCCTGGATGAAGTGTGTGAAGGGACAGCCTCATGATCACAAGCACCTGATGCCAACACAGATTATTCCAGGCTCTGGTAAGACCATATGCAAACAAGCAGAAGCTGCTTTTCCCCCAGGTCTTTCTGTGAAGCAGGGCCAGAGTTGTTTCTTGAAACTTCTCATTTTCCATTTAAAAACCTGGGAATTGGGTTAAATAATTGCAAGAAGTTAAATGCCTCTGGGCAGTTAGCAGCACTGGGCACAGATGATGATGAGAGTAAGAGGAGTGTGCTGACAGATGTGTAAAGGGGTTTTGGGGACAGGCAGTGAAGAACTGGAGGGCTTTTTTGTGGTGGATTTGTACCTTTTCAGAGCAGAATAAAACAATCAGAATGTCCTTAATACATCTGACCTTAGCTGTTAAAAGAAAATGTTTAAATAGTACCACTGAGGCAAAGGATTTTTGGGAATTTGTTTTTCACTGTTGTCTGTCCCATACCCAAAAAAGAAAAGAAAGGTTTTGGTTCAGATGACTGAGCAGAATGCAGTCAATAGCTCATTATAATTGAAAAACTAAGCAGGAATCACAAACCCAGCTAGATTCAGATTTCTGCTTACAACCAAGTAAGTTCTCTGAAGTAGTGCCTTTAGGTGTGGTGTAGTGGTTGTTAGCACAAAATTTCTGTCAGCCTGGATACAGACCAGAAAATAAAAAACTGAAATGTGCCCTTAAACCTACTAAGTAAATTCCCAGGTTATTTTAAGCTGAAAATACAGAACCAAGCCATTATTCCATGAGTTGTTGCATGGTAGTTCAGGTAGAAATGAAGGTTGGGTAGATTCCATAACAAATTCAAATTGTGACATTTCCCAGAACAGGTTCTAGACTGAAACTGGTTTGAATTTTAAATTGTGAAAGTGAACTACTCATCTGGAAACATCACAATGAAGATTGCCTACTTAACCTCAGTTTTGTTCTTCTGTGCATGCCCATTACCAAACAGCCTTCATTTACATGCTCACATAGTGATTTTTTTGTCAAGACATGGCTCACTTCAGTCTGTAGCTGATGGTTTTATTGGATGAAGCAATGATATACCCATTGAACAATGAGAAGTAAATAATTACTGGCTTGCTTGGTGTGTGCCATGCAATGGGAGTGCAGACTAAGCTCAGATTATTCAGAAGAGTAGTGTACAATTATTTAATTGAGTGTCTCTCTGCACAAGCTTAAAGATAAACTGGGCAGTCATTTTGGAGTAGTTTAGAGTGGTAAATTCAGGTTTTTAATAGTTTAAAACATCACTCTGTGTATGTTGTAAAGAGGGTCACAATGATTGACAGCTAGTAATGTTTTTCTCCTTAACTGTCTTTAGTTTTGACAGATCTTTTGGATGCTATGCACAATATTAGAGAAAAATTTGAAATTAAATCCCATTGTCAGTGCACTACCAAGCAGAACACACAAGCTGGCAAGCTCCCTGCAATGAATGGTGTGTCTCAGGTGAGTCTAAAATGTGTGTATACATTGCATCTTGAGTGTTCTGATCCTGGTGGGTTTTTGTATTTGAATTGTACCAGTTGCATTTCAGTTTGCATATGTGGGAGTTAAATACTGGCCATGTCTTTGAAATACTTTAAAGTGAAGCTGTGTAGTTAAAAATAAATTTGTTCTTTACAGGTTTTGCAGAATGTCCTTAACCACAGTAATAAAATTTCTCTGTGTATGCCTGAGTCTCAACAGCAGAATACTCCTCAAAAGTCTGAGACAAATGGTAACACAAGTCCAAGGAGTGATGTGAGCACAGACAGCAAGTTAACACCGCCTGAATCCCAGTCCCCACTGCATTGGCTGGCTGATCTTGCAGAGCAGAAAGCCAGAGAAGAAAAAAAAGGTAAATATTTGAAATTGTCATATCATGTCTGTGACTTTGGGGGCACTGCTGGTACCTTTGAGATGACACCAAGCTGGGAGTGTGTGTTGATCTATTGGAAGGCAGGAGGGCTTTGCAGGGAGGCCTGGAATGGTTGAATGGATGGGCAGAGTCCAGTAGGATGAAGTTTAATAAGTCCAAGTGCTGAGTCCTGCATTGTGGCCACAATAACCCCTATAGTGCTGCAGGCTGGGGACAGAGTGGCTGGGCAGTGCCCAGGCACAAAGGGACCTGGGGATGCTGGTGACAGCCGGCTGAACATGAGCCAGCAGTGTGCTCTGGTGGCCAAGAAGGCCAAGGGCTCCTGGCCTGGATCAGGAATGGTGTGGCCAGCAGGAGCAGGGAGGTCATTCTGCCCCTGTCCCTGGCCCTGGTGAGGGCACAGCTGGAGTGCTGTGTCCAGCTCTGGCCCCTCAGCTTGGGAAGGACCTTGGGACGCTGGAGCGCGTCCAGAGGAGGCACCGAGGCTGGAGAGGGGCTGGGAACACAAACCCTGTGAGGAACCCCTGAGGGAGCTGGGGGTGCTCAGCCTGGAGAAAAGGAGACTCAGGGGTGCCCTCATCACTCTCTACAGCTCCTGAAAGGTGCCTGTGCTCAGCTGGGGTTGGGCTCTTTCTCCAGGCAGCACTGACAGGACCAGAGGACACAGTGTCAAGCTGTGCCAAGGGGTATAGGTTGGATATTAGGAAAAAGTTTTTTTTTACACAAAGAGTGATGAAGTACTGGAGTGGTCTGCCCAGGGAGGTAGTGCAGTCACCATCCCTGGATGTGTTTAAAAAAGATTGGATGTGGCACTGGGTGCCAGGGTTTAGTTGAGATGGTGTTAGGGCATGGGTTGGACTTGATTTTAAAGGTCTCTTCCAAGCTAGTGATTCTGTGTGATTCTGTAATTGAATTAATAAAGAAAATAGTGCCATTTGTTGTTCACAAAAAGGAAAGACACTGTTCTTTCTCTTCCCTGGTGGCATCAGAATCCATCGGCAGAAGGTGGCTGGTGTGGCATGCCTGTGTGCTGGGGAAGTATTTCCAGCTGCAGTGTATCTCACTTGTGACAGGCACTCACTCAGCTGCAGGTCTGAGATGCTGAAGGAGGCCTTTGCTTGGTCACACTGTTTGACTGTGTTCTGAAGGGTGTAGTTGATCCTCTGGTGTGTTTCCAGGTGAATAAAGCACTAGTGCTGCACAGTCTGTTGTTACCACCACTAGGAAGTGCAGGGTACTGGTGCTGCTCCTATGTGTGCCCCATGATACAACAGTGTAAACTTGCAATGATTATTTTTGTTTTAGAGAACAAAGAATGTCCTTCTGGAAAACATTCGAAGGAAGGGAAGGACCAGGATAATTTGGAGTCACCAAACTGTAAAAGTTCTCCTCCTTCATCCCAGAACAACGAGCAGGGCTCAACCTTACGAGATCTGTTAACTACAACAGCAGGCAAACTGCGTCTGGGCTCTACAGATGCTGGCATTGCTTTTGCTCCAGTGTACTCTACAGGAACAGCAGTAAGTGTTTACAAGATGCACAGCTTTTCTCTTAGGATTTGAAAATCTCTATCAGTCTGTTCTGGCACATTACAGTTAGAGCAGTCTGATAGGTGTATTGCTTTAAGTACGCATTCATAATTAAAACTTCATATGCACACACATTAACATTTTATTTGTTTTTATATGTGATGATAATTGATACAACATCAGAAAGGTTACTCTTTTTCAAAAGGAATTGCATTAAGTTGCTTTTATGCCGTTTAAGCATGCATTTGTTTTCCAACAGAGTGGCAAGAGTGGAAGGACAATGCCGAACATTCTCGATGATATAATTGCTTCAGTAGTAGAAAACAAGATTCCACCAAATAGAGCACCAAAGATAAATGTAAAATCTGAAATAAAAGAAGAGCCAAAGGATGATAAAAAAAGCATTCAGGATGACTGCAGTAAACGGTACAGTGATATCCAGTACTCATGGATCTGTGACAAGCATGTTCTGTGGCTCAGAGATCATAAAAACACCAACAACTGGAAACTCTTCAAAGAGTGCTGGAAACACGGAAGGGTAGGTATTGAGCAGGTTGGTCAGTAAAGTGACATCAGCAGGAGGCTCTGGGGAGTTGTCTATTAAAGGACAGAAATGCCTAACTCCCTATTTAAAGCTGGGGGTAAAACCAAGTTGTCAGGTATAGCCCACAGATGAACCTTGTGTAGTTCAACTTGAGTTAATCAGTTATAATAAACAAGATATTGCTGTTGTGGAGTTTCAGATTCCAAAAAGGGGTGACACCTTTGGATATGGGTGCGGTTGGAGGAAGTGTTAACAGCTCAGTAAGGCCAAGGTCTTCCATGTGTGTTCCAGACACATTTGTGTTCCAGTTCAGTTAAAGAATTTGTCTGCTTGTGAAAGGATAAGGACTGATTTTTAGAAATTATTTTATTTTACTCTTTACAGCCTGTTTTGGTGTCTGGTATGCATAAGAAAATGAACTTCAGCCTGTGGAAAGCTGAGTCAATCAGTCTGGATTTTGGAAACCAGCAAGCAGATATCTTGAATTGCAAGGACAGTATCATTTCAAACACCAATGTCAAGGAGTTCTGGGATGGTTTTGAAGATGTTTCAAGTATGTTCCTTAAAAATGTATTATGGTATTGATTCTGAACATGATCAGTGTTAGAAACTGCAGTTAAAAATTATCATTATGGATCTTGAGGCTTTGAAGAAACTTTAAAAAGAAAGCTCTAGGTAATCTGTTTCCAGAGAATGTGGTGGAAACTTGCAATTTGTATCTCTGCAGAATTAAGGATGCACTGTTATACTGGCTAGGTCTGACTAAGAAACTGGGCACATGTCCTTCTTACTTAACTAGCTGAGTTTGGTTTGTATCATTCTTGAATCTTGAAATCAGCGATCTCCTGTTTATGCATGACATTTTGATTCTTGGCAGGTTTAGAGTTAATGTTTAGTTGAATAAAGTGAAATGCCTACAGTACATGAGTTTTTAGTTATTTCTGTTACTTACAGAACGGCAGAAAGTAAAAAATGGAGAAACAGCTCTGCTAAAACTGAAAGACTGGCCTTCTGGTGAAGATTTCAAGACCATGATGCCAGCAAGGTATTTTGAGTTTAATATTAGATGTTCTTCAGTCAATCTTAATATTACTCTATTTTCTCTCACTACGTAACGGCACAGATTCAATGATATTATTTTTTCTTTTCTCCTCCAGATATGAGGACTTACTAAAAAGTTTACCCTTGCCTGAATATTGTAGTCCAGAAGGAAAACTAAACTTGGCTTCTCATCTGCCAGGATTTTTTGTCCGGCCAGATTTGGGACCCAGACTGTGCAGTGCATATGGTGAGTGTGCCCTGTAAATGCAGCTGTTACTTCTTCCCTTAAACTTGTAGAATATCACAGAGTCTATTTCCTTCTCCATTTCTTTACATCTTTTCTTATGCTATTATAGTATTCTGGAGCATGTAAATGGTTAGCTGCTTCTACACAGTGATGGAACCTGCCTTTAGTAATGCTTTGTGACAAAATACTTCATGAAATATCGTGGTATTCATAATTCTGGTCATAAATTAATCTCATCATATTTCTCATAATTTGTGTGCTGTACACTCAAAAACCTGTTTAGAAAAGGTTGATTCCCTCAGACACTTTCTGTTTGCTACTTCTTTTGCAAAGAATTTTGTTCAATTCTGTTTTACAAAGTATTGTAATAGGACAAGAAATGACTAGTAATTTGTGACACAATGGCTTTGGTTTTAAAAGTTCCCCAAAAAACATGTGAAAGAAGCATATTAACAATAGTGATAATGGCATGGGTCTGAGAACTGAGTCATTAATGTCACTCTGAGGTAACACTGCTCTATGGCTGTGTTCCAAAATGTCCTTTTGACTTAAAAATGTTCATTTCTTAAAACTAAAAGTAATTTTCCTCTTTGGGCATAATTTTGATTAAGGGCTCTCTTACAGCCAGACATAAAAGTGACATATTTGATAACCTTGTGTATTCATTGCCCTGAGCAACCTGAAGGGTTGAAGAGGAGTGGAACACAGTGGTCAGGAAATGTCTGACTGTTCTGCTGAAGCATTTTGTTCTGACACAGCTGCTGTGTAGGGATAGGTACCTGGGCTAAGAGAGAATCTCAAGGACTCTTATTAAAAAGTAATGTTTTCTTGTTTAGCAGGTGAACCAAAAGCATGTTTTTAATTTGTATATTTCAGTGATGCCAAGTATACTTCAGAAATTTCTTCACTGTTGTTACATGTTCTGATTTGAATATGCAATACAAACAAATCTTAATTTTATCTTGTAACATAGGTGTGGCTGCTACTAAAGACCATGACATAGGAACCACAAATCTCCATATTGAAGTTTCTGATGTCGTGAACATCCTTGTTTATGTTGGCATAGCCAAAGGAAATGGAGTACTTTCCAAATCAGGTAATGTCAATCTCACTCACTGTAAGAGGTGTAGATGGACTGAATGTTCTGCCCCTTCTAAAGTTGACACTGTTCTTTGGAAGGCAGATCCATAAGAACTTGCTTACAGCTGGGTGATTCTTGTTCCAAGGGTTTGCGCACACATTAGTTCTGTATAAAATACACTGCAGTTCATGAATTATGAAATGGTATTTCAAACTCTTTCCACTTTTTTTGCCATTACATATAATTGATGCGCCATTGCTGTGCTGGGGCTGGCATAGCTAATGGAAGTGCAGGGTGAAGGATTTTCTCTGGAAGCTGTGCTGGTTCTAACAATTATGTCAGGATGATGTATTTGCCAGACCTTCTGTTTATGCTGCTTCTTCTGGATGCATTGTGCTTACTCTATTGAATTTGGGCTGTAATGTAATTTTTCAGCACTGGAGAGCTTAAATTGGTGTATGTTAGTCGTCTCTATGAGGTTTATTGCTTATGTGAAACAGTCTTTAAATCACTGAAATAGTTTTGTTTCTTTGCCCTTTTTCTTTTGTCCTCTTATTCCATAATCAGCAAATGTAGATTTTGGGTGTGACTAATAGAGCTGCAGTAAGGTTTGTCTTTCATTTGCTTTGTTTTCACCTGTGTATGCATGGAGTTAATAGCAGCCAACTTGAGCATCCTGGGAGAGCTCTGGCTGCAACAACAGCATGCTATACACTGCTTGTGCTGACTGCAGGAAAACACCTTTTTCATCTTTTCATTTTTTGGTACCAGCCCTGCTTGTTTATTTCAGGTAGGAGATTGTGTTCTGTGGAATTCAGGAAATGTGGAAAAAGTTGAAAAATTAAAGGTATTTTTTAGGTATCCACAGCATTCATGTTCTAGTAATGAGTTACAGACACTGAACAGAAAGATCACCTGGTGGCTTCTGTTGTATTCAGCAAACTTCCATCTGCTTAATCTCACACAAGAATTTTGAAAAGAAGATATTTAGTTTCTGTGGTTTTTCTCCTTCTCACATTTAAAGAATATTTTTGTTGAACCTTAGGAGTTTTGAAGAAGTTGGAAGAGGAAGATTTGGATGACCTTTTAAGGAAGCGGTTGAAAGATTCCAGTGAATTACCTGGTGCTTTGTGGCACATTTATGCTGGCAAAGATGCTGACAAGATAAGAGAGTTTCTGCAAAAGGTTAGCTTGATTACACATAATTTATAAATATAACCTAAGTAATTGATAAATCAAAAGGGACTGGCAAAAACCACAAACCCCACCTCAGTGTTAGAGAAGGGAGGAAGGCAAAATTATTTCCTTTATAGCACATAAAATAAACTATACTTGACCTGCTGCACCACCAACAAATAAAGTAAGTAACACATGAATTCACTTTGTAAGAGTGACAGGTGGTCTGTAACTGAAGGCTTAGGAGGGCGTGGAGATCTCTTCTTGCCCTGCTCTAATATAAAAGATAATTTGTGGGATGGTGTTTTTCTGTCACTGATCCATTATTGTATTATTGCCGCTGAATTTTTGGTGAATTTTCCCATGCCAAATCCCCTGGCCTCACCACCCATGGCCACCAGTCTTTGCCAGGACTGTGTCACATCAGTCAGCACAGGAACGTGGCTGGGCTCTTGGTGAAGGTGGAAGCAGTGGGAGAACATCCCCAGGGGCAGAAAACTCAACCTGGCTGTGCTGCAGATCATCCTCCAGTGGCATGTGGTGCTCAGAAGTCAGAGCCACATCAGAACCTTTCAGGTTGTTCCCTAGGATGAATATCTGTCAGTGCATTAATGGTAGGGATTCCATCTTGGAAGCAGTGTTCTGTGCCTTGTCCTTAGCACATTTGTGGGCTCTGGAAGGTGGCCTTGATAGAAGCACAGAAATACCAAAGTATCACTGAAGTGATTGCTTGAGGAGAGAGATATCTTCACTGTCTTCTTCTGTGAGGAGACATCAGATGAGTTTTAACTGGCTGCAGCAAAGGGGTCCATAAACAAACTTGAGGCCAAGGGCTCTGCTGGGAGCAGGGGAAGCCCAGGAAATTCAGCAGTGAAGATTCCCTTTGACAATAAAGCAGTGTCTGTACCAGGCCAGCTGTCCTCCAGTGACTCAAACATTTGCTCTTTGGCAGGCTGAGCTGTAGGGAAAAATGAGCACTGGTAGGTAAAACAAAGCTAATTCCAGGAGATTCATGAATTATTCAGCAAGACTTTTTGTTCATTCAAAAAGTAGATGCTCATAAAGTAGATGGTGGCTTTTCAGTTCAAAAAAGAGAGTTGTGAATAAAGTCGTGAATGCAAAGGAATAGGTGGACATAGAGAGGAAATGCTGAATACTCCCTCAGAGCACTTTTGAAACTGTTCAGAGCTGTGAAACTATTTGAGCAACAGGTTTAAAACAGAAGCATTTAGGATGCTGTATAAAGAAGTTTGTCATTTGCTACTACAGTTAGCCCTGGTATCCCAAGTGAGCTGTGTACCACCATGTATTTTAGGAGTGGTGGTATTTGGGAAGTACCGAATTGGAGATTAATTGATGAATAATCATTGGGGACCACTTTGCTGCTGCTAAGATATAAAATCTCAG
Source organism: Camarhynchus parvulus (assembly GCF_901933205.1). NCBI lineage: Eukaryota > Metazoa > Chordata > Aves > Passeriformes > Thraupidae > Camarhynchus > Camarhynchus parvulus. Next base: position 5,823,494 of record NC_044576.1, read on the forward strand.
TATCTTGTTAGAAGGGTGATAATACTCAAGGAGAGTTTCAAGTTCTGCATCACATAATTACATTCATTTAATAAAATTTTAAGAAGTCTGTGTTTTTAATGAGATACTTGTTTCATGACTCATGACAGGTGGATTAGGTTTGTGTTCTTTATATGTAATCACATTTTCTTTTTTAGTGACTAGGATTGATTTAGTAGCAGTTGATTAAGAGTAATATTTGTTCCCTGTGGTTCACTTGATGAGAAATGGTTGTGCAATTCCATTTACTGATGTCAGAAAGTATTTTTATGTGTTCATCATTTTTTCTGAATACCTTCATAGGGTGGTAGGGAAAGCAGCTTCTTATCCCAGCATAGCTGAGGTTGGAATGGGACCCTTGAGATCCCTTCTGTCCAGCCCTGTGCTCAAGCAGAGGCACCTGGAGCAGGTTTCCCAGGACTACAACCTTTGGCTTTATTGGCTGCTTTTTTCCTGAGCTAAGGTGGTGATGTTGTGTGTCTGTGTCAAAACTGAAGAATTGGCAGCACAGGAACTCCTGAGCTCAGATTTTATTTTCTGGATGAAAGAAGTCACACAGAGAGCACGTTGCTTATTAATAGATTTATTGTGCTGAGTTCTTTAAAGCTCTGCACTTTGGAGTGGGAGTGTTGCAGATGCCTCAGTTCAGTGAGACTTCCCAGATCCTTCGGAGTTGTTTTGAATCCCTAGCCAGAGCTCTTGTTTGGTTTTGAGAACAGAGTGGCGTTGCTTGGCAAGGTGGGTATACGTAAAATTGATCAGCAAAAGGTTTGGTTCTTTTGGAAGTTATTTGGGATCTTTTCTGTACTTAACAGATAGCAAAGGAGCAAGGCCTGGAGGTTTTACCAGAGCACGATCCAATCCGTGATCAGAGTTGGTATGTGAACAAAAAACTTCGCCAAAGACTTTTTGAAGAGTATGGAGTAAAAACCTGCACAGTTATTCAGTTCCTTGGTGATGCTATTATTCTACCAGCAGGAGCACTTCATCAGGTAATGTACATTAAGTTAAAGACATACAAGATTTATAACTTTTTTCCAAAGACATGGATACATCTGTGCTCAGTTATATTTTATTTTTTTATTAGAATCTGTTAGCATGTAGGAATGTAAAACAAGATACATCTGCTGGTGTAGCTGACTTAACACATAGCAAATGGAATGCCTTAAGTATGAGTTCTTTTTTTGCTTTACAATTACAAATGAACAGACCATTATTAACCATTGTTTTCCACTTTTCATTTCTGTAGCAAATTTCTAAACAAACAGTCTAGTTATGGCAGAGTCAGGTTAGTAATTTTCTTCTTCTAAGCCAGCAGTTAACCTAATCGAGGAGGGGCAGGGACAGCAACTTGAGCAGGTATGGATGGTAAGCACCTGGATGTCAGGTGTCACTGTTTTTGTCTTTAGCTGTAGGAGCATTGTAGTGGGTGTTCTGGTGTTTCTGTAAGAGATATTTAGTTGTTTTCCCATGCCTCATTTAAGTTCCTTTTAACACAGAAGATACATCAATCACCAGAAGCTATCATAGTCTCTTCAGCAGCTTTTCTTACTATGAGAAGGAGTGATCCCACCTTCGCAGCAGCTGGGCTGATCTAATCTGTAGTTGGGTAGGAAAGGTACTGCCAGTGGGGCAGTTCTGGAGAAGCAGGAATAATTTGTGTTCATCAGCCTCAGTTGCCCCCTGGCATAAGGGGTTATTAGTTACTGCCTTTAAGCCTTTTTCCCTCACAGCCTGTAAACTGCTACTTGGTAAAAAGAGGAAGAAAGCTCAGTTGTTTAGGTGAGATTTTTAGGCCTTTCTAGACTTATTTCTGTCGTACTTCAGCAAGAGGTGGAACTTGCTGGCTTGCTGTCTTGCCGGCTGTCAGGCACCACTGATGAGGTCCTTGACTGTCAAGGAATGAGGAGCATCCCCACCCTGCAGTCGGTTGTAAACCATTGTGATGTGAAGATCTATCATTGATCTCCCTGTGGGTTCAAGTGAGGCCAAGCCTTTCTGAAGAAGGTGCTGTTTGGTTTCCAGTCTGCAGATCAGCTTCCAGCTGCGGCAGAGAGGAAGCAGTGGCTCACCATGTCCTTGTGGCCAGGGCAGTGGGGTTTAGTGGGCTTTCCTCTGTGAAAAACTGATGGGTTGTAGTGATGACAGGGGTCATGTCCCTGCTCTGTCTCTGGCTGTGTCTGCTGTGGGGCATTGAAAGAACTGGTACCTTACCTGAATAGGCTCCTCCTCGTCCCACTGAGTGTCTGTGTGGGTTGGACATGGTGGTACATAGGTCTGGATGGATTTGTTTTCTGGCACAGGAAAGGAGAGACCCAGACAGCCCCAAACGGACCTTGCTGACCCAAGTCTAGGGAGGTGTAGGTTGCCTTCCCCCGTACAGTGACTCAGGGCTTGATGTTGTTCCACAAATGTGGAGGAACATCTGACATTGCTGCTGTTCTTGGCTCCTGTTGGACTAAAGAAGTTGGCACTCCCAGAGTCATTATTGCATCCTCCAGCAGCCTTACTCTGATCCCATGAAACAAGAGAGATATATCCCAGATAGAACAGTGCATGGGAACCCAGGGGAAACAACAAATGTACTGGGAAATCTGTTCTATATAGCATGTGCCAATATATAAAGGCATACAGAATATAAAACACGAAGTAGTGGGACTGTTCCAGTCTTCCCTCTATATGTTTAAGGACCAAAAATAAGACCACTCTTATCTTTATCTCCTTGGCTTTAAACTGCAGATTGTGTTTGAAGTGGTAATGTTGTAGCTTCTGGCACCAAGGAGTTAATAACATGGTGTTTTTAAACCTTAGTGGGTGAAGCTGAGAACCTTTTCATCTTTAGTAAGAAGTTCCTGTGAATCTGCCACGTAGGAGGAAATAAAAGCATCGTGTTCTTTCATGTATGTGCACAGTGCTCTCTGTAGAGATGCGTAAATACTGACCTTAGGGATCAGCACCAGCACTTCAGAGATACAAAGCACATTTAAAAACTGAAAAATAAGTCTGCACAAGAATACATACCATGTTAAGTTTACACATTAAGTGTTTCAGGTTTGCATGCACATTATAAACCTTTTAATTATTAAAACTGGGTAAAAGTTGATGCTAAATTAGGTGGTAAATTAACATTTTTATTTGCTCATGAGTAATGTTGTGGAGCAGAAGGAATCAGACTGAGGGCTGGAGCTGGGGAGCCTGGCTGCCTGTGGTCACTGCATAAATGTAGTTTTGACTCTTCCTTTCTGGAGCCAGTTAGGATTGTTGGCACACTGCTGCTTCTGATGTGCTGGTCTAGAATTTACTGCCCTAACATGGAGGAGGTTGTGTGTATTTCTTCTGTACATTGTTTTCCACCTCCCCTCCCTCCCCCGGTTCTGTGGATTCATGTCTGGATTTTTAAAGCTTATTCTTTACATTTCATGGCAGCATGTAGCATTCCTCTTGTTTCCCAGCTTTCTCCCCCTCCCTGTGTACTTGCAGACAGCAGTCACATTCTTGTGATGGCTGCAGCAGGCAAAGTCAGACTGTTCCCGGTGGGATGGGAGGGACAGCCTCTCCTGTGAGCTGTGACGGGCAGGGCAGCCTTGTCTGTTCCTCTTGTAGAGGGAATTGCTCTCTGAGAAGGAGAATCCAGAAATAGATACAGTGTTGGACCAGTCACCTCTGCAGCTGCTTCCCTGACTGCTCTTTGAGGGCCGTCTCCTTTCTTCTTGCCTGTACAGGTTGGGAGCTCAGCAGTGTCCCTGGCTGCTGATGGCTGGGCCTTGTTCCCTCTGTGGCACTTGTGACAGGGAGTCCCTGAGCTCTCCTTGGAACTCCCCCAGCTAAAAAGGGTGTTGGTAGTGTTCTTTTGAAAGAATCACTCTTTCTGCTGCTCCACTGTGGGTTATGCTGTATCATAGACATCTCTAGGGATGGCCTCCCTGGTTTTAACTTGGTAGCTCCAAATTGGTAAAATATTTTAACTAAAGAGAAAAAGCTAGAAATACCGGAGTCAGTAATTGAAATATGGTGTTCAGGCACCCTGCAAAACTTGTTCATAGTGGAACAAGTTATTGTAATGTTGTTTTTTATAGAGGCATTATCTTGATAGAACAGCAGGATTATGTATTGTACAATAACACGCTCGGAGGTAATGTGACATCCTGGCAACGCTCTGATAAGGATTGTAGGATAAAGGTCTGGGCATTGCACATGCAGAGCTCTGGGAGCTCAGCCTTGCAGGAAGTGGCTGATCCTGTGGCCATCAGGATGGCTGGGTGGCCCTTTCTTCCCTGCCCACTCCCCTTTCCCTGTCCCTGCCCGAATCTGAAGCTTTTCCAGCACCGCAGCCGCCTCCCGGGCCCTGCTGGAAGCTCCAGCTCTGCGTGGGCCGGGTGTGGAGCTGTTCTCAGTTCAGCTGGAAGTGGCACAGGCGTGGGAGTGCTGCACTCCTCGCCCCACAAACCTCAGGGGAATCGTTGCTAAACGTTTCTATGTGTGTGTCACTGCATCAGCTTGTGTTATAAATATTATAAATAGAACTGCCTGGGGCTGTCAGCAGGGCATTCCCATGTTAAGCACCAGAGCAGCCGGGTAAAATCTGTCCCCACAAACTTTCACATGGATAAGACAGGCCCTGGAAGGGAGGGAACAGCAAACTTCAGGCACAGCAGAATTAAAGGTCTGAGGGAAACAAGTGTTTCCTATTCTGCCATGGAGGGATAGGGAGTCAGTAAAACCTTGTCTTAGTGAGGAGAAAGTGAATGAGTGCTGTGGGATTTGCATGGGCTGGCAAGGAAACCAGGGGCAGGTAGAGACTTGAAAGAGGTGGGAAGCCTGTGAGGGAGGGGAGGGGGCTGGAGCTGCTGTCTGCACAATGCAGAGGTGCCTCACCCCAGGCTCTAGGAAATTCCCTGAGTGCTGGTGGGAGCCTCATGCCAGCACTTCTGCAGCTGCTGCCCTCTCTCCTGGCTTTCTGCTGTTTGCAGATTGTGTGGCATCAACAAACCCTCCTCGTGTCCAGAATTAGTTCTGTTTTGATGAATTCTCAGGAGGGACAGCACTGCTTTGTCCCTGATGATGATGAGCCATCAAAAACCCCACGTGCAACATGTTTGCTGAGCTGGGGGTCACCTGCTGGGATTTCAGCTGCAGGGGGGGAGCTGCTGTGTAAAATCAGACTTGGGCAGGGGTTTTGAAGAAAGAAAATTTTGAATTAAGTCCTGTGTCCTCAACTGTGTAGACCCCAGTGGTTTCTTTGAATGTCAGGTACCATAATGGAATTTTTAGAATACACATTTAGAAACTCTAGATTTTGCTAGGTTTCACTTGAAAATACACAGATCTCTATCAGTCCTGAGCAGGGTGGGATGGGGTGTTTGCTGGAATGGCTGAGGCTCTACCTCCCTGCCCCCAGGCTTTGGGAATTCAAACTGTTGCACAGCTTCTGCGAGGAGCTGTTGGAGTTTGGGGAAAAGAGGATTTTGACTGCTGAATTACAAATTACAGTGTAATTTGTAAGGGTTTAGGGGTGAAAACAGAATTGGTTCTGAAGGGTGTGAACTGGGGTTGGTGGTTGGGTCAGAATGAGGAAGCAATTTCCCTTTCCTCTGTCCTCCAGGTACGAGCTGGGTGGCAGGAGATGGTGTCTGTTCCTCAGTAGTTATCTCAAGGCAGTAAGAAGAAATGTTCAGAGAAAGAAGAAACGTGCTCTTTTCCCCCTACTTCTCAGCCTCCCCCTTTCTCTGTTCATGGTTGTTTCTTTCAAGTATCTCCACTGGCAGTTCCTTTTCCATGAAGGTGCCAGCTTGCAGTGTGTGTGTGTGTGGCAGAGGAGCCGGGTCCTGCAGGGCAGGGCAGCTCCAGGGCTGGGCAGGCTGAGTGCAGCTGCTGAGGGAGGAACAAGGCCTCAGTGTGGGATTAATGCTGAGCACAGGCAGCTGTGCAGCCTCCAGAGGTGCTGTGGCAGCAGCCAGCCTAGATAAGGCAGACACATCATTGCTCTCTACCTGTAAAGGTGCCCGTTAGTCCAGTAAGGCTCTGGTTAAGGCATCTCAAGGCCCACTCTTTCCTCAGGTACCTCTGCCAAAGAATAACCCCAAATACTAATGGTCAGTCTCTTTCTGTTATTTTGGATAGGTGCAAAATTTTCACAGCTGTGTTCAAGTAACAGAAGACTTTGTGTCTCCAGAACATCTTGTACAGTCATTTCACCTAACGCAGGAGCTGAGGCTGTCAAAGGAAGAAATCAATTACGATGATAAACTGCAGGTAGGAAATGAATGCTGCTCTGGAAGGGGCTGGGGAGGCAGGGTGTGCTCGGGCTCATTGAAATGCCGAGCGGTGCGTGGAGCTACTTCCTTGCTGCTGTTCACACAGAATAACAATGAGGAGCAGCATGAATGCCAGGGCTGTAAATGACTCTCCCTTGAGCTGCTGGCTTTATTTCACATTACAGTTTAAAATGTGTAAAAAGCTGTTCCTTTTGCACGGGCTTGATGAAGCCTTTCTTTTTTCCATCCACTAAGCTTAGGGCTTAGTCCTGAACTTTGCAGAGTTCCTCGGGTCATAGGCCTTACTAAAATCTGTCCCATGTTCTTGCAGGTTAAAAATATCTTGTATCATGCAGTTAAAGAAATGGTGAGAGCTTTGAAGATTCACGAAGGTGAAATGGAAGATATGGATGAGAACTGAGCACACTCTGCTTTTTGGAGGTAGCATCACCCAGAGGTTATTTCACCTGATCTGTGAATGGTAAACACACTAATTTAAGCTTCACAAACCATCAGTGCCAAGAAAACACAGTCATCATATTTACTTGTTAATGACACTGCAACGGTAGAGCTTCATATCACAGCCACTGTGATTCCATGTTCCACTTGCAAACAGTTGAGCAGCGTTCTGCTGTCTGTATTATAATGTACATGAAGTTTGTGAAATGTCAAAGATTTAAGATGATGTATTTATTTTTGGAAAAAACGACAAAATTCTATGCTATATTGTTGATCAAATGTAAATGTGACTTGTACAGTTTGCTAAAATAATTCAGATCTTTTTCACTACATTGAGACAGTTACTGTGAGAGTAGGACACAAACACCAGCTATTGCCTGCATTTGGGATCTTGCTGAGTCCGCACAGCAGTCATGTCATATTCTGAAAATTACTGCCAAATAATTGTAAACTTTGTAAAATATAAAGTATATAAAGTAGATATTAAATACAGACACTTCAGTATTTTATTGAAGCTATTCAGTGTACAATTAAACGTTTTCAAAAGGTGTAATTTATTTAAAAATTGTCTCATTTTGGTAAAATTTATGTGAACTTTTAAAGCTTAAATATTAAACTTAATATGCTATGTAAATATATACATATATACATTCAATGATGTATTTTTTTAAAACATTGGCTTGCTTTAATTTGTTAAAAGTGCAAGTGTTACACATGCTTTGTACATTGAAGTTGAAAGGGGTTTTACATTTTCCATTAAAATGACTTTGTCAGACGTGGCGGTGTGGATTTGTTTGTTCGCTGCTGCCAGGGCAGCCCAGTGCTGCCCCCTGCGGGCCGCAGCCGGCGCTGCCGGGAGCCTCTGCCGCCGCCCCCTCCCTTCGGGAATCAGCGCCTGCTCCGCGGGAAGGGGAAAGGCGTTTCTGTACAATGATTATTTCCTAACGACTTGCCTTTGATCGTTCAGGTAATACTACAAAATAATGGATGTTTTTAAAAATGTATTTTTATGGTTTTTTTTATTTAGTAATGATACAGGTTAGAAGTTGAGCAGAATTCTAGGTTTTGGAGTGAGTTTGAAAAGCTTCACAAGAAGTGTGCTTTAAGTTATTACAACTATTCAGATGCTTAGATTGATTATCAAATGTTAGGCAGAGCCACTGGCCAGCTCGTGAGGTGTCCAAAAGGGGGTAGTAATTATCCTGGTTACAGTAATGAGCCTGGTCACTGCTTCCAGTCTGACACATCTGATTGGGTTTGGGGTCACCAAAAACTCCAAATCCCCTGTAAGCTACCTTTCAAAATAATAAAGCACAAAAGCAATTCCTCATTCCAAAAGTCAAAATGTTGAGTTGGCTTGAAAACTTGAAATTTCTCAAGTTGCAGAGAAATACCAGGGAGTTAATGGTGCTGCACTTAGCAAATGCTTCTTAACTTTGTAGCCTGTTCCATCCATTATCATCTTTATTCTTCCCTGCAGCATTAGAGCATTGGCTGAAAGTGCAGGAGCTGCCAGTATATATTTGCTTAAAGAGAAGTGGACTCTAGTTGTACACACTTTTATTTTTTAAGTTCAAGATATGTAAATATTTAAGTATTTCCTTCTTCAACTGAGTTTTTTTTCACATGCCTTACAAGTATGAAATTATGGTTCCTGCTGCAGAGTCCCATTCCCATTGGTTCTTTCCCTGCAGCCAAGAGCAGTTGCTGGGCCTGGGCCATGGCTGCCATCACTGCTGACCCCTGTGCGTTTTGCAGCTGAGTGGGAGGGCAGGGCTCGGTGTCCCCTGAGTTAGTGTCCCAAAGTGTCACATTGCCATGCCTGCTCTGGCCACAGCCATGGGTTTTCTCCTCTGCCTGTTCTCCAGTGCCTGTACAGCTGATAGCACCTGTGCCTCGAGGTCTGAGCTTTGCTAGCACCCCTTGGGCCCCACTGACAGCTGCCCTGCCACCCCAGAGTGCTTAGAGAACTGGGCAGGGATCCCTGGCACCTGCCTGTCAGGCTGAAGATGTCCTTCTCTCCTTAAAGGAACTGGAAGAGTGACTAAACAGTGCCAGAAGTTGTTGGAAGTTCACAGGTACTCCAAACACCACTAAAAGACACCAAAAAAGTTGTTGCAGTACTTGGGGTAGCACATTCTGCTTACTCAGTACCTTAAGGTTTCTGGCTCTGTCACAATGAAGCCAAGCTCCCCTGCAGGAAATGGGAGCAGGAAGTGGGGCTGGTGCTGTGCTTGTGACTGTGAGCATGACCAGAGGTGTTCACAGCTGATGTCTGACACCACAGAGGGGCTTGTGGGAAGCTCTTTTGTTCTCAGGTTCGTTTTTCCCTCTTGACCATTTTCCATGTTCTGTGATGTGTTTCTGGGCATGTTTTTCCCATCTTCCTTTGCTAAAGACTCTTGGGGGATTTTCTGCTCTACAATCTCAACTATTTTAATACAGCCAAAAGTATTCTGTGAGATCAGCTGAAGCTGTTGGAGTGCAGGCATGCTGTCAGCTGCTAGAACATGGATATGAAATACTGTGTGTCATCTTTTGCCACCTTCCTGTTGAGCACAAGCTCTGTCTTTCTCTGCTTTGCTCTCCATGAAACTCCTCCTTCTGTCTCCTTTCCTGTCATTTAAAAGATCACACCTCAGGAGTCAGCAAAACTGTGAGTCCTGCTCCCCACACCCCCTCTTTCCCTCTTTTCCAGCTCCTTATCATCATCTCCATCCTCAGCACTGCTGTACAGTAAATGGCCACAGCAGTTTCTTTCCTGTTGGAACTGCAGAGGTACCTAATGAAGATTAAGTTTTTAGCAAAGAACAAAGCAGGGCTGTGATGACCTGAAGTATTTCAGCACAGATGGCTGCTGCATTTACGGTTTAGTAGAAACAGAAATTGCTGGAATTGCTGGCAGGGAAATGGTGGTCCCTGTTGGGGAGGTCAGACGTAGGGGTTTAGAACAGTCTGATTTGCAAATCTATTTATTCTACTCCTCCAGCTTCATGCAAGTTGCTCAGATCTCTGTGTGTAGGCCAACCCCCATCTGATCAGCCCTATGTTCTCATGCTCTCTGACCTTTTTGGTAGGTGGTAATTTTGTTTGTACCCTCTCCCGTGACATCCTGTCAAACCCTCTTCTGCTCTCACAGCTGACAGCCTTGCCTGCCCTGTGCCTGTAACTGGGAATTTCCCTTCCTTCTTCCTTCCACAGCCACCATTGCCTGTTCTGCTGCCTTCCAGAGCAGGATGTTTGTGCTCTTCCCCACATCCGTGCTGGATGAGCTGCCTCACCCTGTTGAGATTCCTGGAGTTGGTCTCTGCTGTGCTTTCCCCTGCTAAGCCCCAGCTTTGTTTCAGACAGTGTCAGCTCTGCCCTGTGCTCCTGCTCTGCACATTTGACCCGCGCTTTGAAGGCTGGAGCGCTGTGTCTGTCCCGCCGCGGTGTTGCCGTGCTCCGTGTGCCCCAGCAGGGCAGCAGCGCTGGGGGCGTCCTCGCCTGCAGGGGCCACCGCCGCCTTCTGCTCTTCCCATCTCCGCAGGGCGGCCCAGGAAACTGCCCAAGGAGCAAATGCCCTGTGGCGTCAGCAGCACACACAAACCAACCTCGGTACTTTTTTCGTTTGTTCTCATCGGTTTTGAAAAGGAAGTCACCATCTATAAATAGCTGCTAGGAAAATCTTGCCTCATAGCAAACTGAAGATGTGATTCACCTGATGTGTTGTGTGCAAATAGCTGCATTTTAAACAAGGGCCTTTCTAAAGGTAAGTGGTGGACTGAGGGATTTTTGCTGTTTTGTTTCAAAGTGAACGTTTGTGGTACCTTCCAAACATACCAAGGCTCTATATTCTTGTCCCAGGTGCCTGTTTCTTTTTCCAGTCCCTGGGTCTGTGCTACCTTAGTGAAAACAGAGAGTAAGGTTTAGTAGCTCTGAGGCAGGAAATCCTGTATTTTCACAGCTCTAAGGATTTCATATTGTTTGATCTCAATAATACCTTAAGGCCTGCAGCAAATGGGCCTGAAGGAACACTTCAAATGATTACAAGACAAAAACCCTGAGTAAGCTGAAATTACTTCTGGTAAAACAAACATGAGAAAAAAAGAAGGTGGAGGAAAAGATGTCCATAGCTCTTGATTCTTTAGGGAACAATGAACTTTTTATACAATTGAACTCCACAGTCCTCATACTCAGGCAAGAAGGTGTGGCAAGTAACATCCAGCCTCTATCTGACTGCTCTGATTGCTGTGGGACAGTTTGATTTCTACTATTTTAGTCCAGCTCAGTACAGGATGTTATTAGCTGTTGTGGCTGTATTTGTTTTTCTCCATGTACAGAGCTGGACTGGAAGGGGTCTCAAAAGATCCAACCTTTTGTGGGAAAGAGTCTAGATGAGGTGTAGCCCCTGTCACTGAAAGCAGGTCATCAGGAACTGCACATGGCTGAAGAGCTGCTGCTGAGAGAACAGTAGGAAGGAGTTCACTACCAGAGTTCCTGAACATGAAAATGCTCTCAGAGGAAGCAGTCACAAAATCCTTTTTATCCCTTGTAATAAAAGCAAAATGTAAAACCCAACACTTCTGTATTTTGGTTTTAGCCATCATTTAAAGTAGCAACTGGTAGTGGTGAAGTCTGCACATTTTATTCTCAGGAGACTCCACATTGCTTCCCAGTTGCCTTTCTTTGGTTTCTCTTTCTGTGGTGATACAGCCAGAGATTGGATAATTACAGTTTCTTTCGGCAGAGCATATGTTGGCAATATTCAGCAGGGCCAGTATTTCTGTGTGCCAAGACAAGGGTGGTTTCTGTGGTTAAAGCAAAGTCTATGAATAAAAGTCAGTGTCTGGGTGTGTATTTAAAATTGGTTCTTGGTGAGACACTTTGAAACAACGGACCACAGGATTCTTTGACTCTGTCCATTACAAAACAATGCAGCCCAGACTGAGCACCCGGGAACGTTTGTGTGTGCTGTGCCAGGCTTTGGTGACGATCCCTGGGACAAAAGTGACTCACGGTTTTGTTGTTGCTGCTGCAGCTCTCTGAACGTCGGTCACCTGCTGCATTCCCGCACCACTCCTCTGCCTTACTCTCTCCAGGCCCGGGCGCTGAGCCCATCCCATCGGTTTGGCGGTGGAAGAAGCGAGGGCACGGCCAGAGAGGGAAGCGCTCCCGGGCCGGGCCCCGGCTCCCGCCAGGTGGCGGCCGTGGCTGCGGGATCCGCCCGGAGCCCGGACTCCGGCCGGAGCACCGCGGGACCGCGCCCGGCCGCACCCCGCCCGCAAGTTCAGTAACAACACTGTTTTAAATTGTTGTGACACAAATTAATTGCTGACAGACACAGGAGAAGAATTTCCCTAGCTTTGCTGCTGTGAATCCGTAAAACCTGTCCTCTAGTGGTGAGTATTCTTGGTACAACCTACCTTTCTTCCAATGCACTGAGTAATTGCTTAGCTCTGGATTCAGACTGAAGAATTCTTTACTTTAAAAAATTCAGCATCCCTCACGAGAGTGGAACATGCCCGTGGAGTTGGGATTCAGCAGCAGTCGTGCGGAGTAGGCAGACTGCAAGAACAAACAAACATTTGCATTGCAGGAGATAGAGAAGTCTAAGCGCCACTTCCAAAAGTGGCAGGATGGAGTTTTGCCCCTACTTGGCCATCCTTCCCACAGAGAAGCAGCTTCTTTCAGATCTGGTGTTTTATTTATGCAGCTACACATGAAGGGACAGTTTAGTGTTAAAATCAAGAAGGTAGAGCTTGCAATTCCCACGCTCCAGCCTCTGAAGAACCCTCACTTCAACACACCTAAAAACTGCTTCCTTCTCCTCTAGCTGCCATTTGCAGACACCACTGACATGTCCGTCTTGTAGTTAACAACACTGAGCTACCACCAGCAGTGGCATGAGGTAGGTGCTTACAGAATTTTATCTCCATCCTGTGAGCACATGCTATTTTCTTTGCTTTACTTATGTGACTAAAAACAGCATGCTCCTCTGCCTTGCTACCTGGAGTAGCCAGGCAGGGGCCAGCAGAGACTGGCACTTGCCCTTTGCTGGGAGCAGTGAGCTGGGTCTGACTGGAACAGGTCGCTTCATCACAGCTGGATGGGACTGTTTGCTAAACTGTTCCACTTAAAAAACAACTTCTTTATTTCCCAGCACAATTCAGCGCAAGGCACCTCCTCTAATGAACTTGTCTTACCTCTGTTTCTATAGACTTTTTCTAACCTCCAGTCCCTACGCTCCTTCAAGCACAGAAGATGCCAGGTACACAGAAGTAAGGGGAGAATTTGCACAGCAAATGTGGTGTTCTTGCTGCAATTCCAAGTCTATTCTGAAGAAAAATGCAAAAATGCACTCTTAGAAAGCAAACTTACCTTTTACCAGCATAAGAATAATTTAAAAATGCCATAGCTTGCAATACTGAACAAGTCACTAATCAGTAACAGCTGAAGGTAATTAATGCCTCCACTACACACTAAAACCCCCCTTGGGAAAGCCCCAGCTGGGCTCCAGGGCAGGGGCTGAGCCGTGCTGGAAGGGACAGGTGTGAGGAGGCTGCACAGCCGTACTCAGACCCAGCACCCTCAGGGTGTGTGCTCAGCCCTGCTCAGACCCTCAGGGTGTGTGCATTGTGCACAGCCCTGCTCAGACCCACAACCCTCAGGTGTGCACAGCCCTGCTCAGTCCCAGCACCCTCGGGGTGTGTGCACAGCCCTGCTCAGAGCCAGCACCTGCAGGGTGTGCATACCCTGCTCAGTCCCAGCACCCTCGGGGTGTGTGCATTGTGCACAGCCCTGCTCAGTCCCAGCACCCTCAGGTGTGCACACTCTGCTCAGAGCCAGCACCCTCGGGGTGTGCAGGGCCCTGCTCAGAGCCAGCACCCTCAGCACTGCTCCTACAGCTCCTGCTGTCCCAGCAAATCCATGGAGCTGCTCTGCTGATGCTCCAGTGCTCTACGGGGCTGGAACCCGGCTGTCAGCCAGGTCACTCCACAGGTGGGCAAGGCCCTCTGAATTCATCCCAGCTTTCTTGAATTTGCTGGATGATGAACATGGAAGCTCAGCTGTAGGTGTATCCTAACACTTAGTACAAGTATTAATTTGTTCTTTATACTTGGCAACATTTGTACAGATGTAACAGACAGTGTCAAAACACCTTGGTTTTTATTTTCCTATCCTTTTTGAATCAGGTTAAGCTGTAAACAATTTCTTTTTCAATCAAATACTGCCAGCTAGAATTACTTCCATTCATGCATCACTGAAAACAAAAAGGGTATTTTACCTTAAGTATAGATTTTTCATTTTAAACCATGTCACTTTATACAGAAACCAATAGCTAGATTCAATGCACCCTGATTAGTTATGTAAACAGATAACCCCCCAAAAAACCCACATCGACAGAACGAGTAAGTTGGTTCCTTCATAGCATGGAAATTAAAATCTCTCCTGACTTGAGGTTAACATGGTCAGGAATACAGAGTGTGGCACATAAATCCATCTAGGAGGTGTATAAATTGCACTGTATCTGAATTAACAAAGTTATGCATAATGAAATGCACAGTTTAAATTCATGCTAGAAAGCATTTTTCAATATGAAGTGGCAGCCAACTGGCAACCATAACAGTTAGGTTCTGCACCATCATTTATGGCATTATAGATAACTATTACATATAGCATACTCAAAAACCCTGAAGGATTGTGTTACTTGAAACATTCTCCAGGCAGTCATTTGGTTTGAAACATTGGGAGAAAGACTAAAGAGATCACCATCTTATACCAACTATGGTACCTTTAACTTCCATGAAGTAAAATCAGATATGATGTGTATTTCACAGTAACAAAGTTGCTTAATGCCTTTTCTCCAACAGTAGGATTGTGGTAAATGTTTCTGCCCTCAGATCACCATTGTCCTGGTGGCTTTCCCTTTTCTCAAGTTTGGGTAACTACACTGAGCACTTTTCCTGGTTTTTAACTATTCATCAGTCCCTTCAGTATATCATCAGAGAGTTCCAGCAGCGGGAGTTCCGGGGACGGGATGTCCAGGGGGGGAAGGTTGGGTATTGGAATGTCCTTTGCCTTCCCAGCAGTTGTTGCAAACTTCTGCCAAGTTGCAGCTGAAGAAGCAGATTCCGAGTGCTGCTGCAGACCCCACAACTCTGACTTCTCCACAAAGTCAGTGTCTACATCCAACTCCTTGTCTACTGGAGATTTTTGGAGTCTAGCTCTTTCTGCTTTTAACTGCTTATTCTCTCTCCTTAATCTCTCATTTTCAGCTACAAGAGATTCTATGAGCTGCTTCAAATCTGCAATTTTGGTTGCCTGCTCTTCTATTATTGTTTTGTCATCTTTTGGCGCTTTACTCCCAATACATGCTTCCACTGGCTCCTTTTTTTTCTGAAGCAGAAACAGAAGTGTATCTGGGTCCCTGTCAAAGACACCCCGAATATCCTGTGAATGTTTCTCGGTGGAAGAGCTGTATTTCTGAGCAACAGGAACCAGTACGTTTTGATCATCAGAGTCTTCAGCAGATGGCCTGTAAGAAGTCTGAAGATGTGCGGCTGCTTCCTTGTCAGCACTCTGCTGGGCTTTCAGCTTTTCCTCCCTCTTTGCCCTTTTCCACCTCTCCTGGATGAGCAGTAACTGTTTCATATGACTATCCCTTTGTAATTCCAGTGATAGCTGAGCCTGAGTAAGAACAAGATTAAACAATTTAGCTGGTGATTCCTAATGCCACCCAAATATTCACAAACATTGAATTAATTACATGTGTGTAAATATTTACATCAACAGCATCACTGCATGCCCAAGGGGGGGGAGCTTTTGTTATTCAGACATTAAGTCCAACAGGAAGTGCTCATTGCTTGTACAGTGCAACAGATTCAGATATGTCAGATTTACCATAACTACTGGTCTGTTTGTATGTAGGTCACTGACCAGGCTACAATACCTCTGGGCAGAGGCACCCAGAGTTTAACTGACCTATGACCAACACCAAGAAGGAAGAGATTCACTTGGCATGCACAGCCACACTCTGGCTAAACAATGCAAACTTTTTGTATGCTTCTATGAAGGTATCTGTGTAACTGTATCAATAACACCCAAAATGAAGCAGCAGATTGCTCCAAGGCCAGGTATGGACCCAAATGATTCAGCCATATTTAATGAAGGAGGTGGCACAGCGGTTATGAACTCACCTGGGTCAAAGACCATTTTTCTACAAGAATGACCCATTGGAGCAAAGACAAATGTCTGATCTCCAAGGGTTATTTCATTTCATATACTGGCTAAATTCAAAGCCTGCTGGTACAAAAGTACTGAGCAGACTACACTACTACATTCACAGATAAACTTATGCAATGAATAAGAAAAAGTGTCAGGGCTGTTGTTCTAGAGATCCCCCAATCAGGATGCATTAAGCCAAAATGACAAACTGTAGGTGAGATGCTTGGTTTTTTGTCTTGGCAAAATACTAACAGATAAAGTTAAACATGACACTAGTTTTGTCACATACTTGAAAATGTCTGACAGAGTAGAAAGTTGGAGACCCCTTGGATGGGTTAAGGTTTCTCTTGTCCTTGGAAAAACACTCTAGGAAAATTAGTATTACCACACTTGTGAAACTCCTGGTGCAGTTGCCAAGAGTTCAGAGAATTTTGCAGAGGCAAATGGCCAGGAGGGGTGTGATCAGACCCAAGGGGACCCATGGGGACAGCATGGGGCTATGGATGGTTCTGGCAGCTGCTGTGCTCAGGTCTCACCTGCTCCGACTGGGTCAGCTTCATGGCATCTGTGAGGTACCCTGTGGGACAGAACATCATCCATCAGCACTCAGGGCAGCCTGGGAAACCTGAACACCTCCAGAAAAGCTAAGGAAAGCCTTCAGACCTGTGTGCTCAAACCCCACATAAAGGCAGCAGTCTAGAGGGAAAGTATTTACAAGTTACAGTGGCTGGAAACACCTGCTGTTTTTCAGAAGTCTGAAAAAATTACTGTAAGACCTTGTAATGCACACTACACCCTTCCCATAGTATCCTGTTGGCTTTGGTCACTCCAGCTTGTTTTTAGAGCAGCAGCAATTTCCAGAAAGACTTTGAGCATATCTTACTAGTGCTGAAAATGACAATGTATGAGAAATTCTCAACCAAATTTGGAATGATGCAAGACAAAAGCAAGAAACATTCAGTGTATTTGTGGCTTTTATCTTGGTATATGAAGTGAAAAAAACCAAAAAGTATGCATTTTAGAATGTAAGTGCAATCCCTCATCACTCTGAGTATTCATAAATACCAAAGAAACTATTTGTTTCTCCCTTTATGGAGTTTTCTAGTATTTATGAATGGAGGCAGAATGCCTGGTATCTAGGTTACCATGTTCAGAGCAGCCACTTACTTTGTCTCCACACAAGCCCTGTCACTGAAAATGCCCTACTTGTTACTCCAGTTAAGATCTCCTTTCTTCTTCTGCCAAGGAGCTGCACACTGTCAGAGAGCTGAGGGACCCCAACACAAAAAGTGAAGCAGGACTATTTAAAGGACAGGTAAAAGCACAAGATCTCACAGAGGAGAGGCTGTCCCCGCAGTGTCAAGGTCTGTGATGCAAGTTTTGCTCAAGTTCTGGGGAGCTCTCACCTGTTCCATGCTGCCTTGATGCAGACATTAGGAAAGGGAAGTTTTGTAAGCAAACATTTGTCCTTTACCAACAGAGAAAACACTGTGCCCTCGCCTATGAAAGCAGTAAAGAAAATGCAAAGTATAAAGAGCAACTGGCTTCGAGCAGGTACACAACTTCAGTCTGTGCATACCCCAAGGTGTTGGCTTCATCTTCAGTCAAGAACTGCCTTCACAGTGATAATCACCCCCAATCTAAACAACTTTGGAAATGTCTGACTTTAGCTGCTCACAGGAGAAAAAAAGTTTTCTAAAGGGTTCTTGATCTGGACTGAAAAAAACCCCTGACATTTAAAAAATATAAATTTTGCAAGGAACTAGACATTCTACTTATACAGAATCATAGAATCTGCTGAGCTGGAAGGGACCCAGCAGGAGCATCAAGGCCAACTCCTGGTGCTGTGCAGGACACCCCAAGAATCCCATGTGCCCAAACATTGTTCAAACACTTCTTGAACTCAAGACAGTCTTGGTGCATGCAAATCTAGAAACTGATTTTAAGTGCTGAAATGTGAGAAATAAGCTACTCACCAGCAGCTTTTTTGTGACAGGAAATTGCTTCTTCATATTTCCCTGCTGCCAACAAGCGGTCTGCTTTTCTGCTTTGCTGGTGAGCCTTAAAATGAAAAAAACAACATTACATCAATGAGGGTTAATGGACAAATAGTTATACCTCTCTGTAAAGTAATCAATACATGTGGAAAACCTGTACTGACTCCAGTTCTCAGGCTTTTAGGCTCAGATTTTCACTCCCTTCCAAGCTTTGCAGTTGCACTTCTTTAATAGTATCTTACAAGAGTCTGTACTGGTAAGAAGTGAAGTTTGTTAATGCAGCAAAACTGGTGTGTACACAACAAAATACTTTGAAGCTGCTCCTCAGAAAGCACATCCTCTTTCCTAGGCAGGCAATTACCATAGTAATGTAAAAAGAACACTAGGCCAAAAGAAGTTATTAGAAGTTGTAAGTATTTTGGGCCAATTTACCTGGCAGAATGCAAGATATTTGAATTGTGTTACATCTTACAGCTGATTTGATATTTTCTGCTGCCCCATGCCCAAGACATTTTGCCTCTTGGGTGAATAACTTGCCTTTTTTTTTTTTGTCTGCAGCTTACACCAACTAATGGTTACAGCACAGCCATAGTTAAAAGTATCAAAGTCACGTTGTTGCTGTACAACAGTTAAATCTATATGAGTATTTGTAAGCCACTAATGTAAACCACCAACACAGGCTAAGGTTGTTGCTAAAAGCCAACACTTGATGCAAGTATTTGCATATGCTTAGCCAGAAACTATTGCATAACCAGCACTGCAATATTCATGAAAGCAAGTCCTTTTTGTCACTACTACAAGACATGGATTTTATGGCCCTTCCTCCAAGACAAGCTGTGGAATGTGAAAGGCTGCAAGCAGCAAGCACTAGCCAGCTGAGTTACACACACTGTTCAGGACTGCTTTACTACATGTGGAGCTTGAAGTAAACAGACATCAGCTACTGATACTTACATGGTACTAACATCCATTTAAAATACAAGTCCCAAAATGCAGGTCAGTTTGTCATTTTTGTCTGCCAAGTGGAGTTATGCCCTACAGTATTACAGTAAGTTCAGGGTTCTACCAGAATCTTAGCAGCTCTGACACCACAGAAGAGAACAGAGACATTTGGCTTTCCCAAAACTCATTTCATATGCAAATATGGTGTGTTCTTAAAAAACCTAAACCACAACTCCTTGATTCTTCACAAAAAATATTGCTATATTCTTCTTTCTCACCTTCACTGAATCCTCAGAGCATTGTTAGCATTTCCCATTTCTTCTGAGGTTAAATCATCTCAGAAGAGGAAGTATTTTCCTATTGGAAAATCGTCTGTTTTATGGCCTTTTTCTACGGACTCCTACAAACGACATATGCCAGAAAGATAAACTTATTTCCCTTTGATATGAACAAACAGTATCAGCACAGACAGAGCCATCTCCTTGGTTATTCCTGGCAGCTTGTCCCATTACAAATTAGCTATGTCATGGACATAAAAACACCTGAGCTAGTTCTTTGCAAAACAATTTTTCAGTAAATTAGTATTGATACAGCTGCTTCTCAAACTGCAAGGGCGGGTGTAAAAAACCAGGGAAAGAGGAAATAGAATTGCCAGAGACAGAAGAGCTGAGAAAGCAATTCAACAAGTCAGAGGACAAGTTCCATGTACTAGTTTTCACATATGAGAATTTGAGTCCCATTGTTTTCAAACATTATTCATGTATGTTTTAAACTGCTGGAGTGTGATCTTACTCAAATCACTTAAGCACATGCAGAACATCTGAGGACATTCAGTTCTTATTTGATTGAGCAATTAAATTATTTCCATTCTCAATTAACTTCCAGTGAAGCTGAAGGGTGTCTGGAGAAGTTGGGCTGAACTGTGAATAAAATGAAGAAAACAAAAGTCCACAGATGTTGGCAAAAACAAAACCTAGGGTCCTCTGATAACAAGATCACAATGCCTTTCTTGCTCTTACATCAAAATATACATGTCAGGCCATCTTACTCTGATGCAACAGAATTCTCAATGGAAACAACAGGAGCCACACCAGAAAAAAAAATCCATTTTCAGCACAGCCCTGTGTGAGAAAACTAGCTGTTTTGCAGTCAGTCATGGGCAAGGAATTCCTATTTTCCTATCTTTTCCTGACAGGTTGACAAGAAAATACTTGCTCATTTATTCTAACCTGTGTCTGTTCTAATTAGTTGACTGTGGAAAGATCAAGGAATTTCTCCCACTTTCACATTAGCTTATTTATCAACAAGCAATTGGAAGAAATTAGTGGTGCTGTTTCCTAGCAGCAAGTGAAGCTGCAGCAGAAGTACTTGGATGCTTACTAGCCATTCTCATGGATGAGCCTCTACATCTTGGCTACTCTGATGATTTGCTCTTAGTGCTCAGTTACCCTCAGCCAGGCAGCTTCCACCATTGTTAGCACATCTATTTTGAACTCAGAGTGCCCTGTGTCCCATTATAAAACTGGCAATGGAAGAACTGGTGCTCTGTCATAAAGAGAAGATAACTCTCAAGTTTACCCCTGCTCTGATGTCATGCTAGAGGAAGGTATTTACACAACAGCTCTGGAGCTCCAGTGCTGATTCCCAGCAGATTTAAGCAGGATTGCTTTGACTTTGGTCTTGCTGCTGTGATTACAGAAACACCTGCTGCTTGACTGTGGTGATTTATAGATTTGATTTCTCTTTCCTCTTCCACTTGAAGTGCTGGAAATTAATGTAGGAAACGGTGTAAGAAAAATTATACTTTATGAAGAAGCTATAGAATTGAAAAGGGGAAGCAGGCTGACAGCTACTTTCAGATGTCTCTCCCAATCCTGATGAGCAGGAATTCCCAGTAGGCAAATGGACAGGTGTAACAACTTGACTCTTGTAATAGGAAGCAGGTGTGAGTTAAGGATGGCCAAGCTATAAAGCTTCCTCACCTTGCTCCAATATAATTGGTTCTTAAGAGATTTGGGTGAGCCTTGTTGTGTGACTGGGAGCACTCTGGGCTAACTGGAGAAGGTGAGACATTTTTCCACACCCTCTGTAAATGTAGTGAGATGCTGAGGGACAACACTTGCTTTAGTGAGTTTTACTGCTATTCTGGAAGTGTTCCTATTTGATCTTTCCACCTGACTAGCCCAAATCATTGCCTATGTAATCTCTGAACAGAAGAATAAAAGCCCAATCAAATAATCCTCTAGAACAGCAATGAGGGTCTCCTCTTTACCTACAGCTTTCTTTAACCAAAATTTAACACTCCACTTCTTTGTTGGTTGTTTTTTTTCCTCCTATAGACTAGATAATGATGTGACTGCAGGCTGTGAGAAATGAAGCCTTAAGGCCCACTTGCCAGACCTATTACTGCTCCCTCAAAGGAAAAAAATAGCAATGTTTTCTTTCTAGACACAGCATACTCTTATAACTTAAAGGACTACCACAGTGTGATCCTGGCTTAGGTTGTGGGATAAGGAAGGAAAGCTGCTACTCTTCCCATACAACTCCAGTTGTTAGCTATTGTGGAAAGGAGCATAACAGGAAAAAACCCTGCTTGATTCACCAGTATAAAAATAATGCTCTAAAAAAATTAAAAAGGCAGATGTAGTACACATTTTCAAACAGAGTAGGCCTACCACCCTCTCCTCAGAGCAGTCATTTGCAACGGTGCTCCTGCAGCTGAGACAGGTATGTTTTGTTTTTCTCTGTTCCACTAATGGAACAGCCCTTCACTGGACAAAGCCTTGCACAAGATGTTAAGCTTACAGCCTTCATAGTATATTACAAAGGACTCACCAGAAAATGATGTATTTTAATGGGATTATGGAGCACAGATTACAGCACTTTACTTAAAATGACAAAGGCAGGAAAAACCTAGCTGCTAGAATAATGGGGCCTGATGAAAGTTTAACTGCAAAGAAGTTTCTGTTTGTAAATGTTTTAAGTGAAACCACTGTTTGATGCTACCATCATCTATTTTATGTTATGGGCTGTGCATATCAGTTATTATTGCCTGAAAAGGTTAATACCTGTGCTCTCCTATTGCTGAAAACAAGGGGGAAGGGTTTTTTTGAGAGCTGAGGGATCTATTTTAGGATTTGTTTCCTTAAGGCTATAGGTCTGATTTCTATTTTGAACAGTCAAAGTGCACACTGCATTGCTGCTCTATGATCCAGAAGAGTGCTGAGTGTTTTCCATATGGGTGTTTACAGCATCAGGCCACAAAGGGTGGGACAAGGTGGTGCACCATGGCTCTCTCCACCCCACACACACTCTGTCAGAGGCTACATCTACAGAAGCCTCTTTCAAAGCCATTCTTACCAGGAAATAGTGCATTTAGAAAGGTTTGAATGTGTATGTCCTCATATGCACTGAAAAAATATGATGAGAGAATACAGTTCAAAACTTGATCTGAGAGGTCTAAGAATAAACTATGGCCATTCATTTACTAAAAAAGTGCAACCTTCATCAGGGTGACTATGGAAAATGCTTGTATTTAGTGGCAGTTGCACTAAAAGTAAAAATAATAAAAAGTAGAATATATTTGCAGTAAAACTAAAGAAATGGAAATGGTGTAGTTTTACCAAGAGAAGCAAGACCCCATTTTTAAATACTTGTATTCTGTAGAGAAAGATGACTAAAGGTCAGCCAAAAAATGGCAGAACCCACTGTGGCTGTTCAACCAAGACCACTAGTCACATGTTAGCTCAATTTTCTGTATTGAAAGCCTGTATTTAGCAAGGTTGACAGAACAATGACTCAACTGTGTAAATGATAGGTTAGTGTTCCTATAGAGCAAAACAAGTAAGTGACACTATCATGAGAATGTTAATGTTGAGAGTACAGACCCACTTTGAATTGCTTTGGATTGAATTGTAAAGATGTCAAAGTTCAGTTTGCATGTAAGCAATAGTATTAGACTTTAAATATATGGGCAGACAAGCAAGCAGCTGTTTAGGCAACCCCATTAACTGACTGAATAGCTCTAATTGACTATGCCTGTGTTCCCAACCTATTCCAAGTTTCAGATAAAATGGTTACTCTGAGTTCCTCACCATGCAAATGCAATTAAAAGATCTGGAATGAACCCAACTTGCATTCATACTGCTCAGGTTAGGTGGAGTCTTCAAAACCCCATCCAGGCAGAGCTGCAGCCCTTTCCCTGAGCACCTGCACCTTCCTTAAGGTGTGGTATCCTTTTACTTACTGCACAGTCAAATCAACCTCATTCGGTTCCTGTATTCAGTATGATAAAAACACTAAATGCTTCCACCTGTTTTTCAGAGCCATTTTCAGACTCCCAGAATGAATTAGGTTGGAAAAGACAGTGAGATTGAGTTCAGCCTGTGACTGAACAGCACTCTGTCAATGAGACCATAGCACTGAGAGTCATGTCTGGCCTTTCCTTATCCAGGGACGGTGACTGCACCACCTCCCCAGAGCATTCTGTGTGCCCACAGATCTCAGCTGCTTTGGCTATGTCCTTCTTGTCCCCATATATAATGTGTCACAGCTGGTACTACACTAGTCTTACTAACTGAAGGTTAAGTGACAACCATTCCACTGCCCTGATAAACAAAACCAGTCTGGGCTTCTGTATGTAGCCCTAAACCACAAGGCTCAAGCTGTTACAGCAACTGAGCTGCCTCTCAATAGGAGCATCTGAACCATTACAACAAATTGTCCAAGTAAAACAAGCCTCCAAGAGAAACAATTTCAAAACAAGTGGGGCAGAAAGGCTTCAGCTGTGCCTTCAGCCTGTCTCACCAGGCTTCTCTGAGATGGCTTCATTTGGGTCTTTAATCTGCTGGTCATGCTCACACAGCTGAGCTCTGTGGCTTGATGAGGGGCATGCAAGGCCAGTGTGACACAGCAGAAAGGCACTGCTGGTAGGTACCCAAACAGCACAGGTACAGGGAGGAAAGAACACCTGCCAACCACCCAGTGCTTAGCTAATTATGTTCTTGACCGGGAGCTACTGCAAGTTGTTTTATGTGCCACAAGGAACAGTTTTGTGTTGTGCTGTTACAGCAGGTACATGCCTGCACACAATGCTGTCCAGCTTTTCCAAGGTGGCTATTACTGATCTGGCTGTTCAGATGAGTATGTGATGCACCTCCAGCCACTTCACTCAGACATGCTGCTGCCTCTGTGGATTCACACCTTTTGGTTCTTCCACATTGTGGTAAAAACAGATTTTGTGTTAAGCATGTCTATCTAGTGATACTTCCACTTTTGTTACCTTACAAGCTTGATCTCTGTAATTGGACTTCAGAATTGAGTGTATCTGCCTTTTTTTGGTTTCATTTCACACTGGAAGATCAAGTCTAGCAGCTGACAGCTTAAGACTGAAAAAAAAAAAATAAATGGGGTTCCATGGATGTTTCTATAGATTAACATAATATTGCTGGTTTTCCAATGAAAATAACAGAAGTGCAGGCTGGCATTAAGTCTCAGACACATTAACATGTGTGGTTTAAATTCTCTGGTCTCTAGTGAACTTCTGTAGATGTTTTCTATTTTCTCCTCCTACACTGCCATGTTGTATATTTATTCTGCTTGTTATTTTGCCTTTGTGTGGATGCAGTATTACCTCATTTTGAAATAATTAAGTAAACCATTGATTGGCTTGCACTGGAATGGTTGCTACTGATGGCTAGCAGCATTAATATTAAAAGCTTTCATTATATGAGGTTCTTGGAATACACATTTTGTGCTGTTCTCACTCCAGCTATTGGTCTGTGCTTTCTGGTTTTCACTAAAACAGCAGCTCTTCAAGCTGGGTCCTTTTTGCTTCAGGAAACTTAAGAGCTGACAGATATTAACCAGATTTTGGATTGTATTTTATTATAAACCATACAAATACTATTACCTTGCAGGAAGAATACAAGGTAGAGGTGGTATAGCTCCTTAGCTACAGGACACTACTGAGCTGTGAAAGTAGAATCTGCAGAATTATGAAGTCCTGAGTGTCAAACTCTGTTTAAGGAGCAATTTCTAGTCTCTTCCTGAGATTAATACTATTTGCCTCACTTTTACTGTTGCTTCCAAGCTTCTGATGGTCAGCAGTGTGTGGTTGTGCTTCTTAACTTGAACTTTTGCTCCTACACCTAAGGGTAAAATTATGGCTGGATATGGGATCAAAATTCTTTGCCTAAATCAGAGGGCAGTAGGAAGGGCCCCAATAACAAGCAGCACAGAGAAGCTCTCAAGATGCTCTGTAAAAACATGCAGTGTTCATAGAATTCTTATCTTCATGCCTTTACAGTGTAAGTTTTAGTTTGTAAAAGGAATGTTGAGGTGTTTTTGATCTAGATTATGTGTGAAATAAGTAATCAGCTGAGCTAGGTACCAGCTGTATGGCTGCCTGCTGGTGCAGGGACTCCACTTGCTTCATGCTGGTTTTAAGTTCCATGGCATAACCTAAAAATTTTGTGTGAGGCTGAAGAAGACTAAGTTCCATATTTATTTTAGGGAAATGTATCATTCAGAAAAAGAGCATAATTGAAGCCAGGAAAATAGAAGATATGGCATTAAAGTGTAAGGGGTGGGGTGTGGTTGGTTGTTTCTGCTGTTCTTGTCATTGTTTGGTTTGTTTGGGGTTTTTTTGGTGGTCAGATCAGCTGGCCAGGAAAATCAGGACAGTATCCATGCTTCCCAGTAACTAAGACTAGATGCTCCACTAGCTGATCCACTATTAATGGATAATTTTTACAGGACAAAGCAAGATTCAAGTATTGTGGTAAATTCTAATGAATAGCCTTAACTGATGGAAAATCAGTTTTGTGAAAATTGTCAAGGCTGTGATATATTAGAAGAGGGAAAATATCTTGTGTTTAAACCATTGATAGCAGTTAAATAAGATTAATGATTACTCTATCCAAAATCACTTTGTAGTTTAGGTGTTGGGTGACTTGGTGGCTTTGGTTGGTTTTCCTTTTTTTTTTTTTTTGGTAGCTTTATTTTCCTCGTTGGCATTTTTGGAAAAAGTTGTGCTTTTCAAATTCACTGGAACTAGATTTAGGGAAGAGAAGAAATTTATGGGAAAAGAGAGTGCAATAGGTAACACTGGATAGTATCAAAAACTGAAATGAACATCCTTATTTTGGAGGTTGGCACCTTCCCTGAATGATGCTCAGTCTGAAGCTCCACAGCAGAGAGGGGCTGTGAATTCATAATTGTGTGTATGAAAGTGTGTAAAGCAACTCTTAATCCTGTATCATCCATTACACCCAGAAGTGTTTTGACCTTATTGTCAGCCTGGAGCTAGACAGGCATGGTGACAGCACACTCCTGTTGTGGTTGCAGGGTCATAAACCAGGCTTTAGTCACAGTCACGTCACTCCTATAATCCTTCGAAGTGGTCTCAGGAAGAAACATTACTGGCTGGTGATGTTGCCAAAAAAGTTGCTACTTTCAGACATTTACTAGTGAATATACAATTATAATTTTCTCTTTAGACTCTTATGCACTAGATCTCCTTTTTTTAAAAGGGTTTTTACAATGTCTGTGAAACAGCTATAGTTTAGCCCTCCTGCTTTCAGTTTGCCTGATTTTAACCCCATGATATCAACAGGTTACAAGAGCTTTCCTATTTCCTGCTGTTCCTTATTTAAATTAGTCTTTCAGTAGACAGAATAAAAAGTGAGACAGTATGATGCTGACATACCCAGAGTGGTTCTGCAAGATCTGTTTAGATCTTCAGATCTAAATAGACCATCTTCCTACAACACTGTCAGCCCTAATTCCATAGGTGGTCTACAATGACAGTTGTGTAAATCTTTCTGAAACTAGGGAGAGCAACCTAGAAATACCTGATTGACTCTGTAGGCAGTGATTTGTCAGGGCTGATCCACCCTGGCATAAAAAAGCTTTGGTTAAAACCTAAACTGACACAAGTCTCTGAGGTTTGCATGGCAATGTCTAAACAATTCCTGGACCTAACTCATTCCTGGAAGCAATACAGCTGTACTCTCAGTGTGCTGCCTCTGTTTAACTGGACTGCTGGACCAAAACTTGTTTTCCAAGGGATTGCTCTGTGTATCACCACATAGCCAAGCTACAGCTTTGGTAAAACCCACAAGGCAGCAGAGAATGAACTCTTCTTGACCTAGATCTTGTCTCTGGGAGAGAGACCTGCCAATTCAGACTGTTTAACATCTGATTAGCTTTTGTGAAGAGACATTTTTTAGACTGTTTCAGTTCAGGTTCCTTAGAAATTTAGTTTAAGCAAAACAATTACTGATTTAAGGTTTTAAAGCATTTCACCTTCTGGAATTACAGGAAGCACTTAGCCAAGAGCAGGCCCTGACAAGCCTCTAAAGCTCTTTAAACCCTCACGGTTATGGCCTGTGTCATCTAAACGCTTCCTCTGGACGCTTCCTTCCTGAGCTGCCCTTGTCCCTCGATTTTGCAAGGCGATGTCCCCACACCCCTCCAATCCAAACCTGCCACGACACGCACCCGGCCGCTTCCCCGCTCCGGGCCCGGAGCAGCGCTGTCCCCGCCGGGACCGGGCCGAGCGCACCCGCTCCTTCCCGCAGCCGCCGCTGGGCCCCGCTCCCGTGCGGGCAGGGCCTGGCCCGACACCTGAGCAGGTGTCTGGGGGGAAGAAAGGCCGCAAGAGCCCCTTTTTCTGTTCAGGTCGCGCCTCTCCGCCTGCTCACCCGGGACTAGGAGCCGAGCGGTGTCACCCTCTCCCCGCTGTCTGAACGGCGGGAGCAGCGGCGGCACCGGCTGACTCGACGCGCGCCCCCTTCCCCTCCACTCCCCGCGCTCACCAGGTTGAGGGGCCCCTCCATCACTTCCATGGACGGCGGGGGCTGCGGGCACATGGGCGAGGGGCGCTCGCCGGTGCCCCCGGCCCGGCCCGGCGCGTCCCGGCCCCCGCGCGGGTTGTAAACACGGCGGTCGCTTCCGCCCGGCCCGCGAGAGCCGCGCGCCGCCTCGCGAGACTACGGGGCCGCGTCGCCGGGGCAACGGGCGCCGCGCGCGCCGCCCGCCCTGAGGGCAGAGGGAGCGGTCTGGGGGAGAATCGGGAATGGAGAGAGAAAAAAGGAGACGAAAGGAAATGTTAGAATCGTAGGATATGCTGAGTTGGAAGGGATCCATCAGGAATATCGAGTCCAATTCCCGGCCCTGCACAGGACCCCTCAGAAATCACCCCCTGTGCCCAAGAGCGTTGTCCAAATGCTCCTTGAGCTCTGTCAGCCTTGGGGCCGTGACCACTGCCCTCAGGAGCCTGTTCAGTGCCCGACCACCCTCTGGGGAAGAACCTTTTCCGGATATCCAGCCTAAACCTGCCCTAACTCCGCTTTATGCCGTTTTGTCGAGTCCTGTCAGTCGTCACGAGAGTGCAAGAGAGTCCTCACTGCTCCTCTCTTTCCTCTCATAAGGATCTCGCAGATTGCAATGAGGGCTCCCCTTAGGCTCCTCCAGGCTAAACAAACCAAGAGGCCTCAACTGCTCCTTGGGCTTTGCTGCTTATGATCTTGATTAAAAGTATTTCAGCACTAATGGCTGTTCTGTAAGGATGATTAATCTTACAGAGAGATTTCTAATCCAAGTTTGTGGTCGTGTATGCGTGTTTATCTCAGCTTTAGAATGGCTTTTGACAATCTCCTGTAACATCACTGTATAGGAAGTGATGAGGTATGATTTAGATCAATAGACACGGAGAAGGACTGAAAACTGGCTGAGCTGCTAGGCTTAGAGGGTTGCTTTCGTTATGGTCAGAGGCAGAGTTGCACTGGTGTCCAATGACTAGTGATATACCCCAAGCTATGATACTGGGTCCAATATTATTTAATGCCTTCCTTATCAGTATTACTTAATGTCTTGCACCCCCCTCCTGCATGGAATACTGATAATGAGCTTGCTGGGGTGAAGTCTGTGGGGAAAAGTGTCCCCAGCATGGCCCATAGAGCTTCTTAGTGCAACACCAGCTAAATAAGTGCTTTTTGCAGTGCAGCATGGAGAGGATGTATAGAAACATGCATGAAAATACGAATGCCTGGTCAAAACCTTGCCTAGGAATAAGTGATGTGGCTCCCAAAGAGTAAGAAATCGTTGTGTTTGAGTCGCATCATATTCTGGGCAGTATCAAGTCAGCATTCCCAGGTCTTTAATAAATGTCAGGAGGATATAATTCAAAATAATGGCTGTAAGCCAATATAAGGCTGGAACTGGCTTGTAAAATTTGTGTATAGTTGAACGTGCACAGCAGAAGCTAGCTGCTATAGTGTCAGTCTGAGACCTCTAAACTCCGCACCCAGTCACTGCCACGCAGAAGCTTTAAAACCAGCGTGAAGACCAGCACTAGGTGAGTTTAATTGAAATGCTTTAAAAAGAGAACTGTCTTGCTCACCTTTTGGCTATTTTCTTGTTATTTTTCTCTGACTTCAAGTTACTGTTATAGATCTCTCTTTAAGAGAATGCTTATTGAGGGGAATAGAGCAAAATGTGAGGTAATAAAAAGGGCTATGCTACTAAATGCTTCTGTTCCATGAAAGATCAAAAAACACTTTAAGAGTTCTAGGTAGAGGCTTCAGGGACAGGCACCAAGGGCTGTGATGGGGAGTGAGTGGGATTCCTGTGGGGAAAAGTTCCCCCAGCAGAGTCATGAAGCAGTAAAAGTGTAAGGGCTTCTCATGGCTTTTCATTGCAGGAGTGCATGGAAACAGGTGACAATGGCAGTGGTACTAAAATTGCCATAGTATGTGTATGTGTGTGTTAACAGCACAGTAGTGTCAACTCTCCCACATAACAAGTGATAGAATAAGAGGAAATGGCCTCAAGTTGCACCCAGGAAGGTTTAGATCTGATATATAGGAAAAATTTATTCACTGAAAAGGTTGTCAGGCATTTGGTACAAGCTGGCCCGGGCTGTGATGGAATAGCCATCCCTGGAAGTATTCAAAGAACTTGTAGGTGTGGCACTTAGGTTTAAGTGGCGGACCTGGCAGTTTTAGGTTAATACTTACACTTGACCCTTTCCAGTCTCAATGATTCTGTAATTAATTATTCAAAATACCCTGACTTGAGAGGGACCAGTGTTACTGACCTAACAGACCCGTGAAGCAGGGCATGGTGAGAGTCATGGTCCTCACAACTTTGTGCTTTGTGAAGACCAGAGAAGAAAAGTGTGATAGAGGGCTTGTGTGTCAGCTGGAACAAAGGGTGCCATGAGTTCATTTAAAAGTCTGAAAGGGGGAAGAAGGTAAGTAAAAAAAAGGGAAAGATAAAAGAAGGTAGGGCTGAAGCTGAGACATCCAGAAGATAAGTGAAAAAGCTAATTAGCAGCAAGTGAAGAAAGTCCAGAGTTCCCTCTGTGCCCTTTGTAGCTGTGATCCTCAGCAGTGAGTGGTGTCTGTGGGTCTCTGAGGGAGCCCACATGGCCTGATATTGCACAGCTCCCAGCTGTGCCTGTGCTGCAGGGACTAGCTCTGCAACATGTGACTGCTGGGGGGAGTTTTCCTTCTGACATATGTAGTTAGACAAGATAGTCTCTTCTGGCAAGGAGCTTCCCAAAGACACCTTGCCAGTTCCCATTTTCATTTGCAAGAATTTATCTATCACTTTGTTTCATTATGTATCAGCAAGTTGGATCCCGTGTAGTCCAGAGGGGTTTTGGTCTAGAGCCAATTGATTGAATAAGAGGTAGGGAAGTTGTCCTGTGTCAGTTGTTAAAGGTACAAGTTGGCCTGGGTGAGGGAAAAGGGTAGCTGGCACTTCACTGTCAGCACTTACACTCAGACATGAGATGATAAAATTGAATTGTTTCGTTGTACTGAACCACTGTGTTTTCCTTCCTTTTAGCTCATGGACACACACCCATGAAAAAGTAATATTTAGCTGTTATTTGTGGGACCATCCCCCTTGGCCACTGTACCTCTTCACAGTGACAAGCCCTTCTCTAATCCTTAGCCCTCTGCAGTCTGGCCTTTTCCTCTCTCTTCTGATTGTGCTACAAAGGAAGAAGTTTGCCAAAGGTCTTTACAGTTGAGCACAAAACTTGGTTGCTCAGTTGTTAATGAAGTTATGCTGAATTTAATGTGTCACAATTTACTGATTTTCTTGCATGTAAACATCAGATCTTATACTTAGCTAGCTGATTATCCTTTTCCATACTGCATTAATCCAGAGGCAGATGTTGATGATCTTGTTAAACACTATGTAGGATGTGATTTTCAATACCCTGGCAGTTAAATTGCATACTGTCAAGCTGTTATTTCTAGCACCTTTACTAACTTTTTTTCATCTATTGTGGTGGAACTGGAGATTTAAATTTATTTATTTATTCAAACTGTATTCCTGATCTGTTTGTGTATAATTTTTTAATTTTGTATAAAATATCTAACTTGTGACAGGTAATTGCATAGCTGGTTTTTGCTGTGCGCTTATCAGTTATCTCCAAGTCATACCAATTTGCTAAAACAGATCGTTAGGTCAAACACTTTTGTAGAAATTAAACAAACTAGTTCTGAGAAATGTTTTCCATTACTCCTGCTGCTGGCTGAGGAAAGACAGTTTAATTTATTGGATTTTAAGACACAGTCAATGTTCATTTCAAGACACATTATCTTCAGTGGAAAAAGGAGTAAGATGCTGGGCCAATTTACCATTTGTGGAATGGGAGCTAAAGGATTAAGGGCTATTGTATCAACAGAACAAAGGTTTTAGAGGCTGTGTTGTTGAGTCAAGTTGTGTGGATAGGTAGTACTTTTTGGCTTTAGCAAAATGAAAATATAATTGTCCCCTGGTCCTTCAAGAAGCATCATGTTGCAGTGTCTTGAAGTGGCTGCAGAAAGCAAGTAAAACCTGTAACCTCATCTTTGTGAAATTAGATTTAATGTGATATAATGATTTATTGCTACTTAAAAAAATCTAAATTTATACGGAAGTTTTTTTTACTTAGAAAATAGTCTTGGGGCATTTTGTGGATTTTTGTCCAAAATACCCATATCCTGGGATGCTGAATGTCACATATTCATTCCAGATGGTGTGCCAACCTCTGCTGTGCTGGTCTGAAAATGGCCACTGTTTTCTGCCAGAGTCTACAGAGGTGATCCAAAAGATAAAAAGTTGCCCTCTGGAAAAAAAACAGAACCATAGTAAGTACTCTACTACGTTATCTGCAAATTTATCAATGAATACAGATTGGTTATTCCTTTTCATTACCACCCTTTCTGTGTTTTGCATGTTTTGCTCCTCCCGAGGGACTGCATGGGAATAGCATGTTGACTATAAGTATAAATTAAATGTTTGTGTAAAAGAAGAACTATTAAAATGTAATCCTGGGCAGGATGTGCCTGTCAGCAGGAAGCTTCCTAAAATACCCTGTGTTTTAAGGGTGGAATTTTAGAGTAGGAGGGAAGTGTAGAATTGCTATTTACCTGTGTGATGCTGCTTTTGACACACATGATGAGCCAGCTTCATTTGACTGTCACCTCCTTAGGAGGCAGAATTCCTCGGCCCACACTTTGCTCAGCATTGACTACTTCTTTATTTTCTCTTTGTGTCTTCGCATTTTATCTGGACTGTGCATTTTCAGTGAAGCTCCAGTTAAAGACAGGCTTCTCAGTCATGGCATTGTAGGAGGGCCCACAGAGCCTCCCACACAGTGCCTTCCTCAAAGAGAGATAGGGATGTCTGTTTCTTTGAAGAAGCACTTTTGAAACAAAAGGGATTCCCCTATGCCTCTGACAATTTTTTTCCCACCACACATGTACAGAGCCATCAAACTGATGGGCCTCCTTCCATTTGTCAGATTTTTCAGAATAACCAGATTTTAGGATTTCCCCCTGGATGTGCTGTGTCTCTTTGGGTTGCCTCTGGGGAATGCCTGAAAGGAGCTGTGGGTGAAGGAGGGCTTTGACAACTGGGGCCGAAGGCACCTCAGTCAGAGACTGGCAGGTTCAGGACAGTGAAATCTTGGAGAAGGTGTAAACTAAATCAAAACCTTTTCCAGTCCCCTTTACCCCTTTTTGTGTCTATTTGGATTTGCCTTCTCAAGGTCTTCAGTGACCTTTTCCTTTATTGCTGACATGTGGTCAGCAATAAGAACCAAAAGAGCAAGCCATTAAAATCCGCTGAAAACTTGCAGTTACAATGCCTTGGCATGAGAAATTTGTCTCTGAAAGAACTTGAGCGCAGCTTAGAAATCAGCAACCACAGTTTGGCACTTTTCTTAGCTACCAGAGCAACTGACAGAATTTGAAATCAGTCGGATTTGCAGGGAGGAAAAAACTGGTGAGTTAAAAAACAAGAACATAGCAAGACCATGTCTGAATAAATTTCCAGTCGTCTGTACATAGACCATTTATTGAGAAAGATAAGAGAAACTAAATTTTCATAATCCTGATTACATGCAGAGGATTGACCCAGATGCATGATTTTAGCTGTATTTATTATATTTAAACACAATGAATGCCTTCACATATGTTTACTGAAATGAGAATCCACAACCACTTAAATGCTTCTTAAATATTCCTGTTTAAAAAAGAAACTATTGGATTCATGCATACTAAGAAGTAATATATATGGCTGTGGTGTTCTAGAATTAATTAGGTCTCTTATTTTAGTTTTAGAATCAAGAAGATATTTTCTCATTGCTTGCAGAATAAAATAGTTAAATTCTCTGCTTAGATCTGAAAGTAGTTTTGCCCACAGCAATCAAACTAATATTTTCTTTATAGCTCATTCTCTCTGTAAGCCTTATGCTGATTTCATTAGGCTTTAGATCAGGTTCCAAGTAACTAATTATATTTATAGTGTGATTTCTTTGCTCAGAACAACTAATTTAGTTAAAGGAGTTGGTGGGAATGGTGAAAGGTTAAGTAGTATTCCTTTGCATTGCTTTGTCCAGGTGCAAAATACCAGGAAAACTGTTTGTGTTTATAAGCCCTCAGTATTAAGCTGTGCAGCAACCTTACTGTTTTCAGTATTTTGTGAGAGCATAGTGATGAGCAGCTGATATATTGACTTTTTCTTTTATATTGAGTAGGACTGATATATTTTTGGCATAAAAATATGGTCAAAAAGAACTGGCCATCTGAAAGTGATGAGAAGTCAAAATGTGAGGATTCCCATGTTTTTCATGTATGCTCATTGCCCCAACTCTCTTCCTAATATTTCTTAATGCATTTTCTCTCACACAGCTCTACTGTAAAGCCACTACCCTCCCTTTCATCACTTTCCCACTCTTACCACAAATCCCCTCTCACCTACAACCCACAGGCTGCCCCTATTTCCTCAACTCAGACCTGCTGCTCCACTCATGCTCATCTTTGAAAGGGCCTGTGCTGCATCTGTGCTTCTGTTACTGCCTTCCTAAACACTGCCACAGGCAGCTGAATAATGCTTCTCTCAGCTGGCCCTATCCACAAATGTAAAAGACCCTTTCAGCTTTGGTTTTGGGGATTTAAAAAGCTTGGACAAAAGTAGGTTTGTTCAGCAGCTTTACTTTGCTAAAGGATATGAAGGTTCTATTCCTGCATCACTAGCACTGATTCTGTTTCTCTAGACTGGCTCTCTTATCCTTACTCCACAGCTGTGTTTCTTTGCACAGTACAATATTGCTTTCCTTGCCCTTAGAAATCAACATATTTATAACATACAGTGAACATCACATATCCAGAGTGATGTTATCCAAAATATCCAAATATTTTCTGGATTTTTTTGTTTTTCCTCTCTGAAACTGTAATGCAAAGAAATAGGCCCATTTCAAGTTGAATTTCTGATAGAAGGTCTGGTATTTGACGCAACCCTGTAGACTACAAAGCAATGTTGGGTCATTAAATGCTGGATTTTGTTAACATTCTAGTGGAAGCCTGCAGAATTTTGAAGGCCTGAGCCATAACATCATGCTCTAATCTAAAATGTACTGAGGACCTTGAGTTACCTTTTTTTTTTTTCCTGGTATGTTTCCATTCCTGAGAAAAGTAAGAGCTGCAAGACTGACTTAGATATACTCATTCAATTAATCAAGTGAGAGTGAATCAAACCTTTCCAGGCAATTTTGTTTGAAGTGTCTGCAGTCTTCTCTGTATTGCATGAGGTGCCAACACCAGTGGGAGTTTGCCTGAGGTAAGAGCTGTGGGTTTGGATGTATTCTTCCATTTTTATTAAGCCTTACACTCACAGGAATTTTGTGCTTTTTAATCTTGTAACTGTACAAAACTTATCTGGGTATGGAGGAAGATAACTCAGTGAATTGCTTTAATTATTCTTATAACTGGTCACATTAGGTTTTATGAGCTAGTCACACTTAAAAAATTCCAAACCCACTTTTATAGCAAGATGATGTTTAACTGAAATCCTTGTGCCATACATCTAACCAGTAATGAACCAGTAGCTCAAGTGAGCTACCAAGATACATCAGTACTACATGCTTCTTCCCAGTTGGTCCTTAATTTCATTGTATCCATTTAAGCCTTGTAGCTTCCTTTTCTGCCTTTATTATCTGTATGGTTTTCTTCGAAATCCTTTATATGGAATGACTTCTAGCAAAAAAGCAAGTTATCAAAAAATAAAAATCCAGCTAAGCACATTAAATATTTATTGCTCTTAATATTCAGAGTATAGCTGCAGAATTGAGTAGTATTTATCTGCAGTGCAGGAGCACTGAGATTTCCCATGCTGGTAAACAATATAAGGCAATCTTACACCCCTTTTAATCTTTCAAAACAAGAAAAGGGACTGAAAGTGGGACCAGGACATGAAGAAGCTGACAGCATTTTGGAAAGGTCTCGTGGCAAGTACTATGCAATGCATTCATTTGTGAATACAATTAATTATTCAGTTAAGCAGAACTTGCATACTACTTCACATAATCAAAATTAGATCCAGTAACATCTGATATCTTGGTATAAGAGTCTACCAAAAAGATGGTAATATGACAAGACTGTCTCCCTTTTATTTTTATATATAAGGTACAAACAAATGAAAGAAGAGACTTGTTTATTCTGTACCATGGGACTGAAATTCTACACAAAAATAGTCACAGATTAATTCACTGAAAGTTTTGAATTAACACCTCAGACTATTTCTAGGAGCTCTCAATTCTTTGGAATAAGTTTTTTCAGGACAGATTAATACTCGAATTGTTTTGTTACAGTCTTTTCGCTAGTACTCCTTCCAGTACTGGTTTCTAGAATTCATCATTTAGCTTCTAAAGAGGAATGCTCAAAATCAGAAGTTGAATCTTTCAGTTAATGGAGTGGGGACATGGATGTTCAAGGCAGACATAGGACAAGGTAAGCAGATCCTGTCTGAAATTTTACTAGAATGGGAAATCCAAGTAGATTAATACAATTAGGTCTCTCTCAGCTTCAAACACAGCAGTGAAAAGACAGTTCAGTGTTTTATTTCCTGTCTTTCAGTTAAAAGTGCAATATAGAATTATGGCCAAATACAAGTACCAAATTTTCATATGAACATGTTAACTACTGGTATAAAGCTGAAAAGAAGGCTGCTGTCTGCAGCAGTAGCGACACATTCTCTGGTGTTCCAGAGTGAAACCATCTTGCATTTGTAGATCTAGGCTGTGAACATGAACCCCCATTTGTCTCCCTGCACACCTTCTGCAAAGCCACAGAAGTGTATTTTAGGTAAAAATGAACAGACCAAGTGTATTCCATGTGCCTGACACCCTGCTGCTCAAATCAGTGCAAGGTTTTAAATAAACTGGGCTAATTTTCCCAGCTGTAGTGGGGAATAATATTTCTTTTCCCTACACAGGCCATCATCTTTTAGTAAAGGCCCTTGTGCAGAGTATATGTTAATCCATGCATTTTAAAGAATGAGATGACTTGCAGTATAAAAACGCAGAGCATTCATATCAGTTACAGACACCGGAATACTTTTGATGGATCTAATATTCAGCCTTTGGCTGGAAGGCAATTTTGAAAGAACCAACTAGTTAAACTTGAGATACTTCTATTTCCTCATAAGATTTACTTCTCCTTAATCTGTAACTCCATAGTGAGTTTCTCTAACCATCAATACGACAGTACAGCAATATTGCCTCATCAGTCATGATTTACTTAATGTTTTCTGAATTTAGTAATATTTGATTAAAATTTAATGTGAACATATCATATCATGCCACATATATTATTGCATCCATTAATCAGGTAACCATAATAATGAAATGTCGGAAGATTGGATGAAAAAGGAGCTGAAGTCTTTGATATATGTTTGGCATGGGTTTGTGAGTGATTAACGAAAAGATATCCAGTCAATTGTGTAAAGCTTCATTAATATACATTTACAATCATCTATGTACTGTATCATCAGATATTTTTAACCTTAGTTAAACTTGATTTTTTAATTTACTGTATGACACTAAATATTAATAATCCTGAAAAATATATAGTATTCTATTAACTCTCATAATGCCAGAATGATTCATAATGTGTCCTAATGCTTTTGTAGCAAACTATGTACTAAAAATATGGTCAGAGTTAATGGATCAATTTTGTTAAAGGTGGAATAACAAATGCTTTATGCATGGCTCTATAAAACTCAAATTACACAATCTTATTAAAATAAATGTAAGTTGGTGTTTCCATCTACTTTTTTAATATGCAAAGTTATATATGATCTAGTCTAGCAAAGCATCTACTGCAGTTTGGTAGAGGAGATATTGAAAACAGTAACACCTGAGTTCATACTCATAAGTATTTGGTTAAACATATGAAGACTTTCTAGATTAAAAAAACCCAAAATCCAAACCAAAGTTGAAATCCTTAGGCTTCAGCTCATGAAGCAGGATTATGACATGTTCTCCAGGTAAACTTTGTAATTGTTTTCTTGCTAGTTGTGAAAGGAAACAATTGAAGCAATAATCCTACAGCCTGGATCCATGGAGGAAGTTCTTTATGGATCTTTTCAGGGCTGTTTGTCATGGCAGGAGTGCACATGTGGCTCTTGAGCTGTGTGTGTTCTTGCACTCAGGGGTGGACACTGAACAGATCAGGACACATGTGTCTTGTTGGTACCAATGCTGAATGTTCCCAATGGCTTGCAGTGTATTCATTGCATACAACACAGAGCATGCTTGCAGGGTGTCCAGTTGAAAAGCTGCAGCTGTTATACATCTGATATTTGTCTCATATCTTCTCTCACTTTTGGTGAGAATTCAATTTATTTAGTTTTCATATATTGATTACTGTGAATCATAGAGAACACAATTTTTTTCACTGCAGCTGCAGGTAGCTAAGTACATGTTTACTCTACAACAACTTCAGAAAACAGATCTCTACAGAATAGTTTCAGAACAGTGTTGCCATTTGTCTTTTAACATGGCCTGAGATTTTGAAGTATGTTTGGTCAGAAGCTGGATGCTGATCTCTAAATTGAAATATTGCCTCTTTTGAAGGCTGCTTGGAGATCACTGTTGTGTGTTGATCTGTATAAGCACCGTGCAGTATATTGACATCCAGTTTATATTTTTATCCCACAATGTCTTGTGTTCAGCTGATTTAAGGATGCTTTCTTCAGTAGTGTCTAGTGGGCAAAA
The DNA here is from genome assembly GCF_901933205.1 of Camarhynchus parvulus. NCBI lineage: Eukaryota > Metazoa > Chordata > Aves > Passeriformes > Thraupidae > Camarhynchus > Camarhynchus parvulus. The sequence continues at coordinate 5,861,932 of NC_044576.1, forward strand.
GCTGACAGCAGTGTTTGGGTACTTGGGTAACAGCTTAGTTCTGAGCAAGGCAGATGAGTGTGCCCATCAATCCACTGATAAGGGGCATTAAAAACAGTCAGGCCAGGATCTATGGCTCTTCTAAACTAAATTCAGCCAAAATAGGCCTATGTAGCTGCATCTGGTACCTGTTCTGCTAAGAAATGTGAAACTATGAATTGAAGGAAAAATTGAGGCTGGTTACTACCAATTTAGTATTTGTAAACAGTCTGACTGGATGCTATACAAAACCTGCTTACTTGGAGATTGACAGAGACATAAGTAAAATAATTATTATTCCACCTAAATATAAAATGATCCACCTGTGCTGGCAATATTTTTAATACATGCTTTATAAAAAAAATTTATGTGAGTGTACAAGCTCTGTATCATGTTGCATTACTTATTTTACACCACCTGGTTCACATACTGCCTTTGGCACCAATAGGCCTCACCATATATCTTGAGTGTGCAGACTGGTGATGAAGAAAAATGCATTGTGTACTTTCATTATGTACCTGTGAAGAGGAATTAAGAAGACACAGGGTGCAAAATTCTTTCTTGGGCTTAGGTGGACTTTTGAAAATGAATTTGCTTCTGAGCTCCTGTCAGCAAGAGTAACCATAACTCATTTTCTGTGGCTGTTAATCCTGCTTGTGAGGGGGTAGGGATAGTCATTTTCTTTGTAGTTGAAGGCAGGAACAGCATCATAACAAATAATGACTTTAGGATAAGCCTAAATGGATGAAGTGCAATTGCAGTTGTCCTTCAAAATTAAGAACGGTAGGACAAAAAAATACAGAAAATACGATCTAAACTAATATTACTTTCAGCTTTTGTTGAGTGCTCTCTAGCCTAGGACCTGTCAAGGCTTGCAAATTGTGAGGCAATGGATTTTGAAACATCTATGTTAAGCAGTTATTTATTCACTCTTTTACAGGTGGGAAAATCAGAAATATAGGATACAAAGTGTCCTTTGTACAGGTAGCAGTAATAGAACAGGGGTTGTACCCCAGAGACCTGTGGTTTACTTTTAGACACTGCAGTTCATCACTGAAACAGCACATTGAATATAACATACATTCCCAATCTTTTCAGTAAAGCAGGCTCTTTTCCTACACACTCACAGATTTCATACAGGAGAAAACCCATCAGAGATTTGGTGATTTTAAACAGTGTTTCCTCTTCTCATCTTTAGTTATAGCTAGGCAAATGGTGTCAAGTGTAGGTATCAAAAACCATAGATGGGAACTCCTAAGAGTATGTAGAAGGATTCTATTTTGGTAATTCTTTTTGATGAAAGGCATGAGAAGAAGTTGTCTTTGGGAATGTGACAATTGCTGCAGTGCACAAAGTTATTTCCTCCTAGTGGCATCTGTTTTTCAGGAGAGAAAAATGCTGAGATTATGCTACAGCCTGAAGCTCTAGCATGTTGATGAGGTAGGAGTCGTCCAAATAAATTAACTGTTGTCAGACTCTTATTCCAGTGACTGGGATTTTGTGTGGTTGGGGAAAAAATGGTCTTACATATTTGGAAAATTGTAGTCTGCTTTGGCAAGAAGGAAAGTGAGCAGATCAGAGCCTGTTTCTCATGTCATTGAAGTGTTTGAGGACTTGCCTTCTGCTGAGATGGGAGAGAACTTTCTGCAAAATTAAAAGTGTTTGTTATATCTATCTAAAATGTGTAGCCCTGTTCTTGATGTAAGATTTGCATGACTTCAATCTGCTCTTCTGGCCTAGGGAGGTCTGCCTCTAGCAGTTAAAGGAGGTTTTTTTTCAGAAATGAACTCTGACAGTTCCTTGAGTTTATGGAGCTGAATTATGTAAATATTGATGTGAGACTTGAGGAGAAAGAGCAATGTGAATTTGCCAGTGCTAATGTCCTTGCCCTGTCTTTCTGCAGCTGTCTGTGATATGATGGCTGAAGTATTGCACATACTTTAAGTTACTCCTTAATATTATGGTTGCAAAAAAGGGAGGGGGGTATTTTGCAGCTGACTGCATCTTGCAAGTTGAGAATTATTTGCTTGTCTTCATGCTTCTGTATTTTTATAATCATATCCAGTGTCTCTCTGATGGGCTTACGAGAATGATGGGGAAATCTTACGCTAAGATTTGGGTATGGCGATGAACTCTGAGTTTGGAATTTCCATTTTTATGGACTTGCACCTTTTCAGCATGGTATGGGAGAACCTAGTGGTGTTTTAAGCACAGATCCTCCTCACTTGCAACAAACTGGGAGAGGAACTGCATGCATCATAGGTCCTTGTGCACAGCATAAGTAGGGCTTTAGGTAGGTGCTGTAAAGCTTTAGCTTGTTTATGTGGAAATGAGGGTGCTGCTTTCTGTAAATGAGGGAGACCAAGGTGATGGAAGGTTTCTTAGCAGAGTGATTTAGTTGGGATAACTGGTAGATAACAATTCATGCTGCAGACTGAGAGCCAGCCATTGAGAAATTTCTGTCTTCTGTAGAAACACAGCCACTCAGTAGAGATTTGTTTATGCAGCATTGAGCTGGGTTACAGTACCTGAGATTTCACATGACAAAAGAATCTTGCTGTCAGACTCCCTCTGCTGAACTGCTGATACAAAGGGCTGTGGGAGGCGAGTAGGAACACCAAAGAGTCTCCAATTGTTCTCAGTTAGCTCTTCACAGAAAGGTCTTCCCAGAGTTTGCTGCATAGAAAGCACAACCCACACATCATTGTTACTCATTCGTTCAGTTCAAGAGGCTTGTTTTTCACAGATGTGCTCTTCCTGTTTGGCATTTGTAACTGAGGATTGTTGTTGTAGAAAAGTGTCATCCAACTATAAACTGAGATTTTCAGCTGATTCATGAGCACCTTTGTTAACTACAGCAAAAAAAGGAATATGGTTGAGTGTGGAATGTAGGTTAAGCTATTTCTACCCCAGTATATTATACTACACAGGGAGAGTGAAAAAGAAATCTTAATAGCGATGCAAAAATTCCCTCCCCACCTTATATCAAATGGAATTAGTAAAGCAATTAGAAGATAGAGTTAATTTCTATATGTTAGCCTGTATTATTCATGTGGAGCCTATATATAAAGATGTGGATATATGTGGATTTTAAAATAATTAGCCAAAATTGCTGTACATGGTAAATAAAGTAAACAATCAGAATGTTTGAGTAAGGCTTTCATGTCAGAAAATTGGCCAGACATGCTAAGAAAGGCAGTGTAAATCTTGGGAGAAGAGGAGAAAATGAATTACCTCAGAATAATGGGACCAGGACCATTCATGTCTGTATAACAGATAATTTGTGGAGCTTGGAAATTTTTATTTCTACATTAATACTACAGCCAAATAGGATAATCACAGATAAGTAGCTGTTTATTGTTGTTCCAGGGAATAATGATCAGATGTGTGTTATTTCTGCCCAAGTTTTCTTCAGTATTGACTTATCTCATGTCTAGCTTTAGAAAAAAGTCTATATTTAAAAAATAGTAAAAATGCCTTTTGGAAGTGATTTTAAAATAGTTCTTCATACCAAAGTGCAACTGTGAAAACACTTCTGAATTTGAAAAGCAGCTTCCTTTTGACATATGGATTAAATGTGCTCTCTCCTAGTCACATCTGTATCTGGCTGGGTGCTCCATCTCTAGGAATTTACACCCTTCAAAAGCAACATTAGGTGTGAATCTGGCTGCTTGGCAGAAGGCTATCCTTGCTTAGGCTTCCTTAGATCAGTGAGTTTTTAAGAAGTAAGGATATTTTTAATGCATAAATATTCTCCTAAAAATTGATAAGCATGTAGAAAAGGTTAACTATCAAAACAAAAAGGATAAATAACAGCATTTGCCAATACGTTTGCAGCAGAGTGAGAACCCAACACATACCTCTGGAAAGTTGGTTTACTAAATTAAGTGCAAAATAACTATTCTGAATTATCTAATTGTCTTTTCATTCTTAAGGTTTTGGTTTGTTGTTGCAAGGTTTTTTTAATCCTACAATCAAGGATCCAATTTCTAGTACCTGAGCACTGGCAGCACATTGGAGAGAAATATCCAAAGTGGAATCAAATTTATTCACTCTGTAAATTACAGCTGTATTTAACATTGAGTGTTCTGGTATTCTTGGAAGTCTTCCTTTTCAGTGAATTTAGGACTAAAATGCCAGCAAATCAGTTTTAGTGGTATTGATATGATGTGTGTTCAGTTGGAAAGAATGAGTGGAAGAGGGAAGAGACATCTGGATGGTGTTACGTCTGCAAAGAAAATATATATGCTCCATCATAAGGCAGAATGAAGCACCAGAGTGACTTTTCTGATGCTATGTAAATTGTGCTTGTCCTCAACACATTCAATTTCTGTTCTGTGACATGATTTTTAAGATCTCTTCACTACTAGGTCCAGACATTCCACACAAGGTTGCTCCCCTTCAAGATTCTGAAGACGTTGTGGCTTAGGCTGAGATTTACAGGGGTGAATCAGCTGGGGGCTGTGACCTGCCTGGCAGCTGCCCCCAGCCAGTGACCTCCTGTCTGTCCTGGGGAAGAAGGGCACTAGCAATGTGCCTTTCCAGTCAGCCCTTCATTATCCACAGTGAGGTGTAGTTGTTATGCTTCCTTCCCAAATGTCCACAATGTGTGTCTGGTCTCATACCAGTGTAGTGTAATGAGATAATCCAGGTGTGCTCCCCTGCCTTCAGCCCACAAACAGGATGGCCATGGGACTCCTGATCCTCAGATAAAAACATGAGAACTCTCTTTACATTAGCTTTTCTCACAACGACTTTGCCAAATGTGCAGAGCAACGGGGAGCCCTGAAGCAGCCTGTCTTCTCATCCCTTTCCAAAGCCACCTCCTTAAAGGATCACCTCATAATGGGGACTGATTGCCTGTTTGATCTTGGTGAGCCTCAGTTTCACACTAAACCACACAGATGCCTCAGGGGCCACCACAGAAGCACGGGTGATGAGGGGATATTAGTGTATACCTGCATTCCTGCACAGTGTCTGCTGTATAGTTAAACACCTTAAATAACCCTTGGAAATTATTCTGGCTGTATTAAAAAGTGGTAGCTTAGCAACGGTAGGGTTTTTTTGGTGGTTTTTTTAAAATTTTTTTTTTTAACCAAACAGTAAAGGAAGTGAGTTCTAATCCTCTTGAGGGTGCTGTTTATTAAAATTTCCACCATGGAAATTAGACAGTATCTTCCTCTTTCCCAAAACAATTCTGAGCTAATTGCAACAGAAACATTTCTTTTAGCTGAGGTGACAGAAATAGATGTTAGAGACAGTAAAAAAAGTGGTTTGTTTTTCCAGAAAACTGGAAAATACATGAAGTTTGTTAGTGCATCTGTTAAGTAATGGCTTTAGGAGGTTAGATAGGAGAGGATACAAGCTGTTTACATGCTCTGTATAATGGGTCAAGAACTCATAATGAGAATTAGGGTGCCTTGTAAATGTGTGGCAGTCGCAGCAGCAAGGTTAAATGAATTGCCCAATCAGCAGGGTGGTAACAGGGAGTTGATGTTGTTAAACCCATTCTGGACTTTGCTTTCCTGTGGTTGGTAAGGGCTAAATTCCATGGGAAGTGCCCTGGGAGTAGGGGAACTAGATGAACATGAGTTGGCATTTGGGATTTGACCATCTTAGGCACCCATCTTAGAAAAAGAAAGTTGATGTGGTTTGTTGTTCTTTGGGTTTTTTTCCCTCCTGATGAGTATCTATGTTCTCTCTTGCTCTTTTAAATATTAAATGTCTTAATATATAAAGCACTGCTGCGCAGTGTAGGTATCTAAGTGTCAATCCATTGAAGAAGTTCATCCTGTCATGATATCCTTGACTTCAAAAATGCTTCTGGCTTTGGGGGAAGTGCACAAAAAACTACAAATACAGCTGACTCTGTGCTTTACTGTGCTGCACCCTGAGATGTTTGCTGTGCAGACAAATTTGTACTTGGCTATGTATCTTGAAATTTAATTTTACACCTGAATTGATTATATTGAGTCGTTTTCACTATATGAGCAAGGTATTTAGAAATGTGTTCTGTTAATGATTACTTTCACATTTGTGACATTGAAGCCAATTAGAAGTCCTTGTGTGGTTTTTGTATGTTTGAGATGTCACTGATCCTGGAATGGCACCATTTGGTCAGTTAATCCCTTTTTTAATATTCTTCTTTTTTATAGTGTTTTATTGGTGTTTTGTGGGGAGACATAGGATAGAATTGAGCTACAGACTGTGGAACACACCTGCAGAACTCCATGGCAGCGCAGGGAAGTTTGTCTCCACCTGACTTTGGGGGGAAGAGGTGCCACATGGCAGAGCCCTATGGAGAGGAGCCTGTGGAAGCTGACAGACAGGTGATCAGCCCTACAGGGACATGAGGAAAGTGTTGCTGACATGGCAATGTGTGACAGGTTGCTTAGTGAGACTTCCCATAGAGGGAAATACTGTGCCTTGGGAAGTGTATAAAACCAGCTTGTTTCTTTAGATAAGCAATTCAGATTCCCTGCCAGCCTGAGTCCATGTCTCAGTTGTTACTGTGCTCCCTATTGCAGACGTTATCCATTGAAATTCAGTTTACTCACCATACTATAATTGTTGCTTCCTCACACTTGTTTTGCATCCATTGGAGAATGCTTTAGGGAAGGAAATGCCAGAATAAAGAAGGGGGAGAAAGATCAGCGCTCAGTGGTCCCTCTTAACCACTTTAATAGGGATAATTGCAATAATCATATCTATAGTAAATATGTGAAAAAGCAGTAGTAGGTTAAAATTATAAAATTGCTATAAATATTTGTTGATAGCTGAGCTGAGTCCAAATGTATAGTAATAACCTTATTTTTCTGAAAGCTTCTCTTGTACCTAGGGTACCCCTTTTCCCTGCACAACATTAACAATGTGCATCCAATGTCAATCCAGACAGGTTTTTGGACAGAAGGTAAAATAAGGGTAGCTGTGGTACTGAAATAGATGTGCAGGTGCACACAGAAACGCAGCTGTAACACAGGACATGGTGGCATGCACAGCTGGGTAACCATTGCTCCCTGGACAGTGGCAGACCCTACCCAGCTCCAGATACCCACACCTGTGCCAGGCCAAGGCACAAAAAACTGTGTTTCATTGGGAGGACTTGACAGTCTCTGGGCTGGGAGGTCAGGAAGGGCACCAGAGGGCTCCTGGAGAGTTTCTCCCAGCTCTTGCCAAATTGTGGAGTTGTGGTGCCACACTTGCATGTGTGTGCCATAAACATATAGGGCATAAAACATTGAAGGTTCCGGCAAAATACCTGTGCTGGTCTTGCTGGATGTAATGCTCCAAGGCCAAGACCTCACAGGGAACTCGTGTCTCCAGCTCATCTTCTGCAGGGCTGGAGTTCATAGAGCACAAATTCCTGGAGTGTTTCTGCCTTGCAGATCTGCAGATAGAGCAGGAGACAGCATGGCAGGATGCTATGGCAGGGTGCAGTATCCAGGAGAACTGTGTGAGGGAATACACTCCCCAGCTCCAGTGGAACAGCACAGTCCTTTTTATTGTGTGACCTGGCAAATGACCCACTGCAGGTCAAAACAGAGGGTCTGCATTTGCTGGTGGTTAACTTTACGTGCTTATAGAGATACTAACATTGCTATGAATACTCCAAAATAGCATTGAAACGCCTTAGTATTTCAAGCCCATATTGCTTAACCCACCCCTTGAAAACTCATGCCCAGGGAAAAATTATTCTAAATCTCCCATGTCCAAATTCCAGATTTGAGTGGAAAGAATTACAAAAATGCATGCAAATTTTTTGGATTAAAATGGATTTTTACAGTGAAGCCTTACAATTATTATAAAGTAGCTCCTATAAACTAATCCATTATTTTAAACTAGTTTGCAAACAGAAGTAATGCATTGGCTCTTGCTTCAGAATCTGAAAATGAATCAGAGATCATGGTTTCTGAAGGGCTTTGCTGTTAAAGCTCAAGGACCATGTTCCATTTTAATTGGGAGGAAGCTGATATGAGGTACCCTCACTTGAAAAGACCCACCACTCAACAGGACAAGGATGCCTGGCTGTGTGTTGCTAAGATGGAAAAAGAGAAATCTTTTCTCTCTCCCTTGGCAATGGTTTATGGTGCTTACCTGGAACAGGCTCTTCCATTTGAACATCTCCATAGCCACACGCTAGATGAGAGCGCAAGATTAAAGCAGAAATCTTGTTCTTCCATCTCAAGAGACAATCTGCCATCTGCACAGCTTGTTTTCATAATACAAGCATAAGTGAAATTTTGTAAATGCTTTTCATTTCAATAATTAAAAGTTTATGTCGGTGAAGGAAGACATTTTTAATAATTTTCCTTTTTAAAGCTGGGAAGGGGAAGAGGGGAATATGCCAGAGATCAAATGGCTGGAATTTTTGTATGAGTGAGAGAGACAGGAAGGATTTGATGGTTCAGCCTTATCAATGTAACAAAACATGGGGCAGGTGCTTGTAGTAGATGCAAACAGCATTAACTCAGTGAAGATCAAGTAATTTTTTAAGGGGACATGAAATAGTGTAAATGTGACAGAGAACCACATACTCCTTGCAAATGTTTGAACTTGAGAAGTTTCTCTAGTTTGAACTTCAGCAGACTGCATTAAACTGTATTACACACAGTTACAGGGCAAACTGAACTTCATTACTGAAAGGTGTCTTGGCTGTCTGTCTCAGTAATGACGTAGGTCAGCCTTGGATTTATCATATAAATACCGCTCAAGAAAACCACGTACCATGTAATAAAAATCTTCTATCTAAAACCACACACTGGATTAAAAAAGAAAAGGTTTGTGTCCTTGAAGAGGTTGTGAAGAAAAGAAAACTTCACAAATTCTTGTGTTTAGCATTACTTTTTAATATCCTTGCATTAAAAATGAATGATTACTTTTTAATATTACTTGTAGCCAACTATCCCCTACCGTATAGATAAATTTCTTGTATGATTTTATTATATGCTCAATAATAGTACCTATAAGCTCAGATTTCTTTTGAATATAAATGATTGGAAACAATATCTACCCTAAAGCATCTTTAATGTCATTATAGATGGGTAGGAGTAAATTAAGCGGTATTTAGCCACCAAAGTCTTTAATTTCATTGCATTTGAGTAGGAGTTAGACATTATGAGGTCCAATTAAAAAAGTCACTAATGTTTTTACATCTGAGTAGGAGTAAATTAAACAAAATCACTCCTGAGCTGCTAATATCATTTTAATTGAATGTCATTCAGTTTCTAACTGCTGTTACAACACAGTAGATAATGAGTCAAGCTCAACAAATCTTCTGAGCTCCAGGTACCATGGCTACTAGGGGCGAGGGCAGAGTTTAGGGATGGCGAGGGAAACTGTTGGAAGTTAGGAAGCTGACAGGAATGATAGCAGGCCTGACATCTCTTGGTTGATGAGACCTATGTTCATCTAAAAATATCATCCTAACAAGAGCTAATCTAGCAAGGCTGCAAGCCAGGTCATTATTTCTAGTGTTCAGACATAAAAAAAAAAAAGGCAAAAAAGGGGCATTTATCCAGAAGATGTGATTTACAGAGTGAATGCTAGAGAGGCTAATGCCATTTATTCACACCTCATGAATAATTCATTGTTTGACTTAATGTTAGTCTTGATCATGAGACAATGGTGAAACAATAGCAGACAATATATAGATTTACACATGTGAAAATAAAAAGTCATATCCTATCACAAGCATTATTTTTTGGTCTGTAGCAGATAATACTGCATTTTCCTCATACATGGAAATCTTTTCACTTTGGTAAATAGCAGGTTTAAGACAAGCTGTGGCACTTCTTATAGTGACAGTTAAAGAGAATAGAATGAAAAATACCCTTCATTGTAACTGAAATTACTATAAAACAGTAGATGTTTTGCCCTAAAAGCACTTCAAGCTGTTACACAATGCTAGGCTTCCATCTGGAAAAACTGCAGGGTTTTCAACTCGCTATCAGTTTGTGAGCATCAGATCTGTTCTGATGTTGCTCGATGTGTAGGTGCTTGACTGCTGAGAGCAAATATTCCTTCAAAGTGTTCATGTAAGACCAAGAGACCAGGGTTTCCTGACAGAAGCTCAGTCCTTGTTCCAAACTCAAGCTGGGTGTTGGCTTCAGGAGTAATCACACACTTGTGTATAGTCACACCCTTCCTTTTGGCCGGAGTGCTAGGTGTGGCTCTGGTCTCCGCAGGAAACAGTGAGGTCAAAGGGCCACCATGGTCTGTGTGTTCACATGTATCTGGTGCTCCTTCTTGCTCATGTTCAGAATGTCCCATCAACTAGCTCTTGGCTATGTACTCAAAATCATAGAGGGGGAAACTTTTAGTTCTGACTCCTTCTTTCTTTTGTATGAGAAAACTGGAGGAAGATAGCAGATACCATAGACCTGCCTTTTCTCTTTCCTCTCTGCAAAACTTTCCTCCCTTCAAAAGCTGTGACCCATACACCTTGTTCCTCCTCCAAGGGTAAGGAGAAAGGGAAAGCAACTGCAGAGCTACAAACTGTCTTTCCTCAGGGCCCTGAGGATACCCTGTTATAGAAGAATAGGTTGCATGTAGCCACAGCAGCACCCTTTTCCTCAGGGTTCTCCTGCACCCCGTCTCCAGATAACAGAATGTACCACGGCAGCACAGAGTTGCCACAGGAGAGAGATCTTGTGCCTTTCCAGGATGGACTTCCCTATATTCTCCATCCTGAAGGTCAGTTACTTAGCCCAGGCACTGCTGAGGTATATTCCAACAATGTCCTTTCTGTCATATATCGTTCCCCAATTTTTGCAGAGAGCAGCATGCATGTGAGGATGTAGCTGTAGAACTTCAGTGGTAGGATAGGAAAGTTACAATTCCTTCTTGGCTGGAAGGACAGATTTCCCATTGCAAAGGACACTGCCTTCTCAAATATGGTGCTTTGACAAAAAAGACAATTGTCAAATTCTCCTTCTTCCTAGGTGTTTCTCATATTTAATTGTGAGATTCTCCATATACTCTCTCAACTACAACATGCTATGTGTCATTGTCTAGTTCTGCTTTTACTTTTCTTGCAATAAATGGATGTCTGACAAGACATTCTGGACAACTTGAAATTAGTGAGTGAAATAAAAGAAACTGTCAGTGGATGTAAAGATGTGAGGCAATCCACTGGACTCTGGTGAACTTCTCAAATAAAAATCTGGAGTTTGTTAGCTGTTAGTTTCCAATAGAGAAAGAGGATAGGAAGTAAAATTGTTCATTAAGTAGGTTTTGCTTTTAGAGCTGATTTTCAAATGAGCAAATATGAGCAGAAATTCCTGCTTGGGATTCAAGTCTGGCTGCTTTTTGCATTCACCTTCCGTAATGTGGAACACCAAAGAGCCCCAGTGCTGAATTTTGGTTCAGTATTCCCAGCAGGCAAGAGAGTGAGCTCTGTGAATTAAGACTTAAAGCTTTCATGCAGGGTGTGTGAAGAAAAGTTTGAGATTGAGATTGAGCGTGGGCTAAGCTCTCTGTGTAGATATATTGTTGCAAACATGCTCTGGGACATATGGAATTATATTGTTACTTGGGGGAGCAATGATGAGATGTTTTGACATAGCCTTTTGTCTTTTCTGTGTAGATTGCACTGGAACATGTTACAGCTTGTTTTAACTAATGTGCTACATAGGTTGGTTGTGTCTTGTGTCTGTGAAATTCCAATGGTAGCACAGCAAAAATAATTACTAACAAAACTCTTACAGCATTTACTTGGAGAATTCCTAAGGAACTTAATGACTTCTGTCATGTTAAGATACTTAAATAGGTAGGATTTTACTTATTGAAAGGCAAGGATATAGACCTTGCTTTGGGATACCTGTTTAATGCCCTGCCTGTGCCTAAGTGACAATTTGTGAAACGTTTTGCACCTGCACATGAAGTTGTTCCACTTGATCTCTGTGTCTGTCAATCACAAAACAACAACACTTTTTCAAGAGGTCTAAAGACTACTAATTCAGTATTAAAATATTAGACCTGGATGTTATTTCCTGAAAAAAAAATCTCATTGCAGTCTTATATGGCCATTTGTCTCATTCTTCCTCTGCACTTCCAAACTCCCAGAGTCCAAGGGGTTTGTGAATTGCACTTAGAAGCACTATGGAACTGGGACACGTTCCTGGGTAAGCAACAAAATCTGTCACCCACGGAAGTATTGCTAGGCTAGAAGACATCATGGCTGATAATACTTCTGCTTGCAAAGAGAGCAGTTTGCTTCAGTAAAGAAAGTTGTCACAGTGTAGTAGAAGATAAAGTAATAAATATTTTCAGTTAATTTTTTTTTTCTCCTGGCAATCCTAATTTGAGCACTTGGTTCCTTGAATTTTGTTGGTCAGGCAAAGTTCCTTAGCTGTTCAAGTCTCTACTCTCTCTGGTTTAGCAGTCATGTTGGAGATTTTTATCTTAAGCTTAAAGAAGTTGGTCGAAACCATCTTTCTTTTCAAATGGACCCATTTAAATCAAAATGGATATGTTTTTCAAAATTTTCTAGTTGTAGATGGGGTTAGGCATGTCTAATGTAAATTTAGATTACTAATGAGTCTGCCTTTGCCTCACATTGTTCTTGTAGTCAAGCCCTTAGTTTCCTATCTCAGAAATGTTTATGTCCTTCATAGCTGAAAGGTCAAGTTTTGCTTGGTGTCTGTTAGTTCAGAGCCCAGTTACTCTTTCCCCTGTGAGTGGAACATGTAAGCTGTTCTCCACATATAATAAATACCTCTGAAGTCTGTGGGCACAAAATCAGGTAAAGAGCTCTTGAAAATGCATCTGGTCTCAAATGAGGAACTTTATTTTTTTTCTGTAACCACAAGTTATGGAATCAGTTTGATGATAGGAGTTATGTTTACAGTGTCCTTAGTGCTTGCTTTGAAATATGTCAGTAAATATAAAACTCAAACTACGCATTGTATTAATCACACGTGAATCTAGTTTGACTGTTTGCAAATGGCAGTACCTTCAGCGCTAGCTGAGGATAGGAATGCTGATCTTGAGAGAGCTCTTTGTTCACAAAAAATCACAGAACTGGGTATTTATGCCCTCTGCCCAGCCATGGCCTACAGAAAGATGAAACAGTGAGATACTGGGGGCTCAGTGCTTGAACCACATCCCCTGTAAACTAATGTGCTGGAGTTGATGGAGTTTTACTCTTTGCAGGTTTTGCATGGTTCTGACAGGTGACAAAATCATTACAGGTTGTGATCTATGTCATCTGCTGCAGGCATTCACTTCATATGCCTTTCAGAGCACTTCGAGTTGGAGCCACATGAGGCCAGCCTGGGTTTCACCTGGGCTCTCTGGGTGTCTGTGTGCTTTTGAAGTCCTTGGGTTAGAGAGAAACCTGGACCATGAAAGGTCTCTATATAAAGGACTCAGAGCTGGTCCTTTTAAGGAGGAAGAAGGACTGCTCACCTCCTTCCCCCAGTGCTGCCTGTGACCCATTGTCCTAGTTGAGTCTCAAGGAAGAAGAGATGTGACTTTGCCTATTCAAGGGACCTTGTCTTTCTTTAGGGGTACTGGGGAGAACATGCACACACCACTTCCATCCTAGATTTGAGCCCAGACAGGCAAATTCTCTGCTTATGCAGCTGGAGAAAGATGCCCTCAGAGTACAATTTAAGGCATTTAAGTCAGATGCTTAAAATGAGACAGTCTGTATGCATCCTCTGTCTGTGTTTTGTATACTAATCTGAAAACCTGGATGGTAGGAATCTAATGCTTTCTGAGCCTGTGGGCAAGACTGCCTAGGTATGTGCCTATCCACTGCACGGATACTCACACAAAAATACTCTGTGTTGTCTTTCATCAGCTCTGTCAGGGAACAACAGGACTGAGAACTTGTGAAGTTTGCTGTCCCTGCATCTCTGTCTTTCCCAGGTATGCAGTCATCAGAACTGCTGCCCAAACAGGACTGTTTTGATTACCATCTTACAAGATGCAGAAAAGCAAAATTTTGCCTCTAATTAGTTACACAGTGTTTTCCTTAGCAGTTAAGAGTTTTTGATCAGCTTAGAGAGTTTGGTATGACTTAGTGCTGACTTTGGTTTGAGTATCTAATTCTGTATAAAAGAAACAGAAGTGTTTTGTGCTTTTGGTGCGTTTTTAAGAGTTGCTTTTTTGCACCACTTAAGATAAAACTGCAAAATGACCTTTTAAACTTGAACAAAGCAGGGTAAGATATGGAGTGGGGCATTCTGAGTAGAAGTTGGACTGAAATTCTTTAATCAAAGTCCAGAGTGTATCACAGACTTAAATAGCACTCTTTGGAAAGCAAGTCACGAGCTAGACTTTCACATAATTTTAATTACTTGCATAGGAAAGTACATACCTATACTTGTGGTTATTTTCTCTGGTAGCATCTCAACTTTCACAGTCTGTGTACCTGTGTAATAAACATGAATAGATGCTGGCAAAGGGACATCACAGCACAAATACCCTTTTCCTTTTTATGAGGTTTAGAGAGACTCATTCTTGTCCAAACCATTCAAAGCTGAGTTCAGGCAGTCAACAACTTAAAAGAAATGTAGCTGTCAGAATGGGTTTCAAACTGTTGTCTTCCCCTGTACAACACACGAGACTTAACTGTTCTGTCATCCAGGTGCAATTGTGGCTGTGGTTCCCTGGTAGAAACCAAGCACAATGCATTACTTTTAACATCTTGTTCTGAGTATCCTGGGTATGTTTAGAACATGTTGGTGCCAGCTGGCAGATTGCTGCTGAGGCTGAATACATGAGGCTTCTGCTCTTGCAGTGTCATTGCAGCTCCACAATTCCTTCATCCATTTTTCTGATTTCTGTAATTCAAGAGACTTGCTTTGCATGCACCTTCACCTGAGTTTGCCAGGAGTGCTTTTCTTTATCAAACCTCACCTTTGCTGCAATTTTTTATTGCAGGATTTAAAAAAAAATCACATTAAATCAAAATCATGCAACTAGTTTCTTTTTTTTCCCCCTCACTAATTGCTTTTATGTTAGTCTCACTAATCCATAAGTGCCAGTAGTCTCCGAGATACTGGATCTCATTTAATTTCCAAAGAAGCAGAAGAGAGCTAAAACAAGAAAATGTCACAGCATAAACAGACAACAGAAGGGAAGAAAAAACTAGATAAAACAGTTTCTTATCCTCCTACTTTACATTCATTCACTCAGCCATATCACATGTAACATCAGAGCGTTCTCATCTTTTGAAACTTACTTATCACTCAAGAAGAGTGACAAGTTGATCTCCCTTCATGTACATAATTGTGCAAACGTCACAGAGCCTGAGGAGAGAGGACTCTCCTCCTGCCCAGTGACCTTTAGAGCTTTAAAGGGTAGTAGAGGTAGTCAACATTATTTCAACATTTTTCCCCAGAATTGAGAGTATAAATCAAAGATGGTTTGTTTGTTTTTGTTTTCAGTTTGTTTTTGTTTTGAGGATGATTTTTAGAACAGTATTAAAAAAATACAGAATAAAAGCCTTGAAACTATGGAAATATTACTCTGGATTTTTTTTAAGTTAAATTTTTAGTCCAAGTGACTTTTCATTTAGGAATTTAAATTGATTTTTAAAAAAATCAAAGTGAAATGTTTAAAAAATCTTGAAGGATTTTGGTTGACTTAATCAGTGTTGTATCTGGATCTCCATTTGTGGAAAGTTTCATCTTTTTATTCTGATTCCATTATTTTCTAAAAATAGAGGGCTTATTGAAGAAACTTGAGTATTATAATTTGAGCCATTGAGAGGAAGAGTTAATATTCTGACTTGAAATTATATTACCCCATTTTTACTTGAACAGGTAGCAAAAACATTTTAAGATTTTGCACAAGTTCTATCTAGTTCATAGGTGTACTTGGTTAAAAAGATGTTATGTATATAGGGAATTTTACTGAGAAAATAATCAGAAGATAATTTCCTTGTTTAGTCACAAACCCCTTTCAGCCAGTGCTACCTCAAAATTTTTATGTTCTTGAGACGTTCTTCCATTATCTTCCCAGGTTAGCAGATTTGGATTTGCTCTTAAGAAGTGGGATAAGTTTTATTGTTTCCTATTGGCTAAGTTAAACAGGAATCTATTTTAGCCATCCCAATCATAGTTAGCCTAACCCCAAAGTTATGTGATAGCCTAGGTTAAATAAAATGTAGCTAAGGATCACTATTGTGAAGTATCATATTTATTTAACTTTGACAAATGTACTAGAACTTCTGATTTCAATCCTTGACTTTTATAAATCAATATTAGTAGCAATATTTTTACAGTTAAAAACCTGTGCTGTTTGAAACAAAAATATTCTATTCAAAACCAAATGTGATGTAAAAATGTAAGATAGCCATTTTGGAAATTAAGTATTGCAAATTTCATTATTTAATTTGTTTTCATTCAAAAAATAAGTCAAGATTTTGGCATTTTGCTTTCATTTGAGACAGAAACTGTTTTAAAATCTTATATTCTCACAAAATGGAGAAAACAATTTATTCTAGGTAGAAATTATAAAGGTAGTGAGGGTAGCTCTATGATTTATCCTTCCAAGAGGCATTGACTTAGTGGATGAGTCTAAGAGTGAAAACTTAAGAAATATTAGAGACAACAAACATAAAGACAGTTCTTTATCTGGACATTCATCTCTGAACAACTGTGTAGTGGAGAAGCTATTTGGCTTGCACCTGCTTGAGGCTTACCACTTAGCCACTGTTGCTCTTCATGTTTTCTAAGCTATTTTTCCAAATAATGCTTGCATAGAAAAGTATATATAAAATATATATATATCTGTTGCCTGAAATGATCATATGAGCCTGAGAGAAGTGGCAAAATCAGCCCCTGCTCAAAATTTCTGAAGTGAAACTGAGCATAGTTGCTGATAAATCCGAAGGTTAATACCAGAGTTTGAGAAGAAGTGTAACTCATAGTATAATTTTGAAGGTAGTGGTTTGAGTGGATCTATAGATTGAGGAGTTTTTGCCTGCTGTGGATATACATTCATTGTAGCAGAAAATTATTTTGTAGTCAAATTGTTAACACAATACAAAACTGCTTGAAGAATCATAACTCTGAGGAGACTTGCTGAGCACATACATGAGGGCAGATACTTCTGTTCACAAGCCTTTGTTCTCATGGAGAGAAGCCAGCTGTAGTGTAGTGCTAATGATTAGCTCACTTTTCTCATATCAATATAAATAATACCCATGAGAAGTACTCTGCCTTTTCATTTCTTTTGATGATTTGCCTACATGGTGGGTAGCAATGCCAACCCTCTTTCCTCCAAGCCCCAAATGGATGGTCCCCACACAGCTCTGTTATAGAAGAGTCTGTCATGGACAGGATTAGACCATCTCAGGAAAGCAGAGACTTTTGTTTATCTTCACCAGCAAGAAGATGTTTGAAAACCCCTCAGCCCACAGGCTGTCACGCTGGCAGTCAACCTCATGCTCATCTTGCTACTCTGACTGGAGGGTTGGGCTTCTGGTCATTCTACAGTAGCTGTAAAACAGCAGATGAACATGGGATAGGCATCTTTATTGCTAGAGGAAAAAAGACTGCTCCTCTAAATATATAGCTGAATATTTACCTAATACCTGGGAGCTATTCGAGGCATTAAGCCCCTCACAGGAACATTGCAAATCCAGCCAGCTAGTTAATATTGCTAATATTTTTGAGCAGGTCTGCTGAAAATGGTGATTATTTGTACAGTAAATGAATAACTGAGAGGCTTGCTGGTTTAAGTTTAGAGCATATTTTATGGTGTAATGGTTTCTGACAAGCAGTGTGAAAAAACGCTAAATTGAAAAAGGCAATAATATATGGAAGCTCACAAATGTGAGTGTCAGTGGCAGCAATTTGTTCTTTCTTGTTTGCTACCCAGCCACCTCTCATTATGTTATTCTTCATGTCCTAAAGTCGACCAATTCCAGGAACAAATCAATACCAGGGAAATCCTTTTGTCTTCTTCTAAGGCATAGCATGTAAAGAAAGCTCAGTCAATATGTCTTTTAATAACATCTAATGGAAATGCCTGGATTTCCCTTCATGTTCTATAATTAATTGAGCTCCTTGCCACCCACAATGTATAGTTGTTCCCCTCTATATTCTCTTTTGGCCTAATTGTCATTTGTTTTTCTGTTTGATTTGTCTTCAGCTTTTTTTCTTTCTTTCTTTTTTTTTTAATGGTGTTGGATGTGCTTTGTGCTTAGTTTTATCTTCCTGTGCTTTTGCTTCTAAATGTCAGCATAATTTTTCTGCCTTATAATATCGGAGAAGTTATAACCATCAATCAGTCCAATAGAAGAGCAGAAAAGATTAGATACCATTTATCTGTATTGGTTGCCCATTGTAATGACCCAGTGGACAACATGAACAGATAATCTGTTGCTTTGATGGAAACTAATTATTCTTAAGAGTGACAGCGTCGAAATAGCTTTTGTGACATTGTTTTTAAAAATGATGACTACCTAGTCATTGCTAGTGTAAGACTGCAATTTCTGTGCTGTTTTCCCTATATAAGCAGCAGGAAACTTAGATGGTTTTTTCTTTTTTTTTTAAGGAAAGGACCCTATTTGCAGACAAAAATATCTGACATCCCATGTAAAATGCCTATTAAATTTAATACAGAAAACACTGCTCTAGCTGCTGAAAAGTAAAAATGCACTGCCATCTTATTTCTGTTGCATGTAGTTGATCTTGTTGTTCTGTGAATATGAAGCCTTTTTTATTTTGACAGCTAATGGTTCTGCTAGTGTACTGTGCTGGCATTTCACCTCTTGAAAAGAAAGTTTCCTGAAGCTAAAAATATATATCTAATTGAATGATGGAATTAAAAGCAAGTGATACAGTAAAAATAGCTCTTTCCATCCTTTCCAGGCACATGTAAATCACACAACTTCTACCCAGTGTCAGTTAAAGGACTGGGGGGCAAAAAGGCAAAAAAGCAAAAACTTTCAAGAACTTCCTTAAAACTTGCCTGTATGAGGAGCTGGTAAATGGCAGGATTCTTCAGTGTGTCCTGAAATTCAGTATATGCAAGCCATTGTTGTCTAGGGAAGCATGAGGAAAGAGTTTGGGGAGTGCGGTCTCCTCACTGGGACAGTCTGTGACCTCAGATCCCTCTGCAGTTCCAGGGCTGTCTGTGCCACGTCCTGGCTGGGCTGTGCTTGCATGGCAGGGGCCACGCGCCTTGGCCAGACAGGAGCTGCTTCAGCCTCCTACAGCTGCTGCTAAGCTTGTGAAACTGCTGGTCCTTGGGGCAAAGTGAGCAGGGGAGGTGCTGTTTGCTGGGTTTGCACTTTGGGTGTAAGCTGGGCAGCCACAGGGCTGCTGCTGTGCCCACTCCCAGAGGTGTACAATGGGAAGCTGGAGATGAAGTGTTTTCATCTCTGCTGTCTGGAAAATTATTGACATGACTGAGAGGAAGTAGAGCAA
The DNA here is from genome assembly GCF_901933205.1 of Camarhynchus parvulus. Taxonomy (NCBI): domain Eukaryota; kingdom Metazoa; phylum Chordata; class Aves; order Passeriformes; family Thraupidae; genus Camarhynchus; species Camarhynchus parvulus. The sequence continues at coordinate 5,881,338 of NC_044576.1, forward strand.
TATCCCTGTCATCCTAAAGAAATGGAGAAGGATACTAAGTCAAGAAAGTTCAACTGACTCCTCCTGGGTAGATGAGTGCTTTTTCAGTACTGTCATTTTATTTCTCTGCTCTGTGGGATGTCTGGACACACTACCTGGCCTGGTCAAAATGTCACCTTGGCCACTTGGTCAGCTCTGATGTGACTTAATCTCACTTGGGCTGTTGTAAATCAAGATGTCAGTTCCACTATACTGCAAACCCATGCAACTGGGATCATGGAGCTTGGACCTCTGCCCAGCATTACGTGCAGATCACCACAAAAGGTCTGTGCTCTTCTGTGGTCTTGGGTAGTCCAACCACCACTTGAAATGGCTGAAGAAATTGGAAGGCTTTGAGGCAATATCAAGCCTTGATTGCTGTGCCCTCCTCTGCACTGTTTTCTTGGAGGGATGGGAAAAGGAAGCTCAGAGGTCAGAAGAACTGGCTGATTAATTTGAACAATTAAAACTGATGCATACTGTGAATAACAGTACTAGACTAGATTTGTTTTCATGGGCACTAATGAAAATTTCTTACTTATATGATTGTTTAGAGTTGGAAGCAAGTAGTAAGTATAAAGGTCTAGACTACTAATGAACTAATAACCTAAAATAACTTAAATGCATAAAATATTCCATAGCAGAGCACCTATGAATCCTTCTGAAGCATCTGAAAATTAAATTGTGATGATATTTCAGGATTAAATGAGTCAGTGGTAAAGAAAATTTCAAGTGGTTCTGCAGTGAACACAGCACTTTTAAAATACCTATTTTAAGCAGTAAACTTAGTTCAGTGTGGCTTCTGCAGACACTTCTTTGCTGTTTAGTCCAGTCCACCTTCTCTTCTACAAGTGTCTCTTCTTCCCTCTGCAGAAGCAATATAAACCTATGGACTTAAGAATTTTGCTTATTGCTATAAACTGGTTATGCATGAATTCTCAGCAAGGTTTGCTTTTATCCTGTGTATGTATTTTATTAGAAATACACTCAGTAGAGACATCTCTACACACATCTTTAACTGTGCTTTTGTGTGTGAGTATGCATTTTTAAAAATTCTCATAGAAATTCCACTGTCTCTTCCTATGCTTTTCTTATTCTTAAGTTGCTCTGGAGGTAGAGCCTGTGTAATCAGCCCTTTTTAAAATACACAAAGCAATCTGTCATCTTCTACGTGGCATTTCAGATCTTTCCAAAGTGTCTATCTTAGCATCACTGAAAGGAAAAAACCCTGATGTTAAGAACTGCCAAGTTAATGGTTAATCAGTGGTGTCTGGTCCCCATCCATGGGACATCTTGTAGAACAATCAAGCCTTGCTCTGTCATAGTCCCAAGCAGTGATTGCTTCTGCATCCTATGAGACATGAGGCACTAGGGATGAAGATGGAACACCTCAGTAGCTAATTAAACAAGGCAACTACAACTGAAGTACATGCCTGAATAAATAGGCTGGAGTACAGAATCTGTCAAGCTGATCTGTCTTTAAGTGCTTTGCACCCTTCACTGTACCTGGTTGAACATTAACATCCCAGATTTGCTGATTTTCACCAATATCCTGCCACATGCAGAGAACTGGCTGAAAGGAAGCTGGTATTTTTTGTAAAGTAGCTCCTTGAAGCATTATCTGAAAAAAGACATCAATCTTCACTGTTGTAAAGAAAGAGCACAAGATGTTTTAAACATTTTGAAGGCAAAATGCACTGTCTGTACTTTCCTATTTCTCTTCTACTACTTCCTTGCTCACTGGGGATGTATGTTTTTATAAGAATTCAGAAAAGGAGTATCATAAAGAAAATGAAGGAACAATGATGAAGCAAGTGCTCTACTCTTCCCTGCCTGTTCACAGATTTTCTAACCTTGTCTATGGCTGAGCCTTCTAAAATTATCTTATCTGTGCATTTCAAGGGTCACCAGGACTTCTTTCCAAAGTTGATGAAAAGAGTAATGCAAAATAAAACCAGGAATAAATACAGGAGGAAAGCTTTTCCTCAAAGCATTTTATCCTCTTCTCCTGATCCTGCCTGGATCAAAAAACCCCACATATGCAAAATCTGAAGGAAATAACCAAAATATTTGTTGGAAATATACATTAAAAAAGGATGGGGAGAGTTGATACAGTTGAAACAATACAGATGTAGAAGCAGGAATGTGAGGAAAAACAGCACCAAGAATCTACTGCTACTGAGGTTGTGAATAACAATCTTCTCTGAGTGAGGACAGCAGAGATCACAGAGTGGCATTCCAAAAATCTGTGGAAAAGTCTGTGCTGTAACAGAAAGATGTCAGTGTAGAGAAAAAATATTTAGCAAATTTGGCAATAGTTACTGAAATAGAGCTACAAATGAAATTTTCCTTTCTCTAGAAAAGGTTGCACCTTTAGAATAAATTATCTCCTTAAATGTATGCGTTGACCCTGGACAAAGAACTGTGCAAAGCAACTGGGGTATACAATACTGGGGCTCAAGACTCTTAGATGATTTTGATAGGAAGCTCAATTCTTGTTCAGAGTTAGGAGTCCTCAGAGTAACTGGAGATTTTGGAAGGCTTGGGATGAGCACCTAATTGACATGGGCAGACTTTGTTGAGAATTAGCATTGACTGTGCCAGTGAAAGTGTAGGAATGGTTTTGAGTGGAAGATTTTGAGCACCTACTGTGAGTGATGTGAATTTTAAGGGACAAAACCAGTTAGGATAAACTTGTGCAGGTTACTGGGGAAAGTGTACAGGTAGTTGTCACAAGGAACTATCGGATGTGGTGGAGGAATGGACCAAATATGGCAGGACAGAAGTATAGAAATTGTAACTGTGCAGACTTTTGTACCAGTGTTCTTAAGAAATACCATCAGTCTGGGCAGATAAAAGGTCTGAAAGTTTGTGAGTGAGACTGTGAACCGAACTCTGTCTTCAAAAGGGTTTAGGCCACAGAAGGATCTGTGTTGTCTGAGCTGAAATCAGGATGTCATGTATAGAGTACACAGCTAGTCCTTGAGCAGGGGCTGGGCTCCAAGCCTTGCTCTAAGTATTGCACTATAGCTCAGATGTGCACTTTTCTCTGCCCCTTTTGTAAAGCAGCTTTAGTAGGAAAGCTGGGAATTGCCTTTTCTGCTGAGGAGATGGGGTGATTAGAGGCTTCTCAGGTGCAGCTGAATGCATTTCAACCATTTGGCAATTGCAGTCATAGACATGCTCATTATTACATCAAAATCACCAAATGCACCTCAGGTGCTGAGGAGGGGTGTACAGAAGGAATAGTCTCTGCATTGTTTGCTGCTGAAAGACACTCTGAGCAAATCATTCTCTGGGCACTTTGACAAGATCTCAGTTCTATAAAGATGGAAGTTCCTGGATGATTCTGCCCCCAAGAAATTACTTTGGATTTGTTTAAATGTCTTAGTCCTCAAATGTCTATTTCTATTTATTTTTTTCAAAGTGAAGATATTTCTAAAGCTACATTTGAGACCTTTTATAGAAAATGGTAGGAAAATGGAAAGCTAAATTTCACTAAACCATGGGCTAAGGAAGTATACTATAAAATTACTGACACAGGCTGAAGTCTGGAAGTGCAGATGTATCCTTGCAATAACTTTCATTTTAATTGTCTGTTTCTGTTAAATCAGAGAGAAAATGCAAATTGCCGTGAAATCAGAGTTAATTTATATTCTGTGTAGCTGAACTGTTTTATGAATGTTTTCCCCTACAAAAAAATGTCTTTTGAGATATAGAAAATATTCACAGCCGTTTTCAGATACATGGAGTTATTCCTGCTTTCAGTACAGTAATTCAAAATGGAAAATGTTCTAAATGAATCTGAAGCTAAAATAAAAGCATCTGGGATTTGATTTACCCCAGTAGTTCCCCTTCTCCTCTCTTTTCACTGTTGGGAAGAGGGGAGGGGAGAGGAGATCCCAAAAGCAGAAAACCAAACCATCAAAACTTTTTTAAAATTTAATTTGTTTCAAATCTTCTTTTGTACCTGTGCTAGATTCCTAAAATTAAAAATACTCACAAAGGAAGTGGAAAAGGTTTTACTCCTACTGATATTTGAACTTTGTTTCTTCCAAAACAAACCTGGCAGAAGGCTGAGCGAGACCATCTCTGTTCAGGAAAAACACTCTTCAAATCAGTTGACGTATCAGCTGTGGTTTCAAAGGCAGTAAGGTGCTTAATGCCCTTCTATCTCCTGGCAGGTGTGAAGATTTACCTAATCATTCTGCATTACTGTAAATAACTGGCCAAACCATGATTAATAGAGAATTTGTCCCTAAGGCTTAATCTTAAAGCACTTGCAATGCAAGTGCTATAAGAAAAAGTGATGTCCCAGTTGTACAGTGGAGCTCAGTTTTGGTCTGAATACTGAATGTGCAGAGTTTGGCTAATAGCAGTCAAAGTTTTCTCGTTATGTGGATGCTCACTGAAACACCTAAAGTAACCTTGGACTGATAAAATTAGAAGTGGAATCAGCAGAATGCTGCAAGACAATATTTCATTTCCTGAAAATGTTTTTCTAGCTAATAAACATCTGCCAGAAAGGACTCCATGGGGGAAAGAGCATCTAAAAATACGGAAAATTTAAAGAAGTATTCTTCCACATTGCTAATGACTTGGTCAACTGAGAGTGTGAAACACAGCTCATTTTAGTTTGTTGTTAGGCAAAACATGCTTGATTCCTAAGTACAGAAAATATGAGCTTTGGATATCACTAGTTAGTCTAATTGACTCATCTGAGTCCTGTTTGAGCTCTATGATTCATCATTTTTCAAATTAGTAGGGACATAGGTAGGATAATATGTGGGTATAATCAGTAGAACATTTACAATGCTTTCCGCTGTAATGGATTATCCTGTCATTTACAGTATCTCTTTTTTCTGCTATTATCAGGGCTTCATATCCCAATTAAAAGCTTCATTAGTTCATTCTTGAGGAAGCTGCCCCTCTGCATTGCTGCTGACAGCTGAAGGAAGTGTGTCAGCTTGTTGTGCAGAACATTATTTGCTTGAAGATGGCAGCTCACTTTAGCACAGACGTCCTCCTGCTGCACAGGAGATACTCAAGTGTCAAACGTTTTCAGGCCATCCATCTTCTTTGGCCATTCCACCCACCCATGCTTGAGCCACGTCCACCAGTGCTGCTGCCTCTCTCTGCCTTCCCTTTGTCATCATGTCATTGTCAGTTGTTCAGTTTATTCAGTGATTAATCATCATTTGGAAGGTTCTGCTGGGAGTAAACAGAAAAGGGGGTATTCCTGCAGGTGGTTTCTCTCTGATTAGTTAAAGCTACAATGGCTGGCTGCTGAGCCTTTGTTTCGGCTTCTTCTGAAGATTGCATGGGGTTTTTCCTTACCAGAATCTAACTGGGCTGGTGACTGTGGGGCTGCATTGGGTGTCCCACTGGTGAATGCTGAGAAGTAGGCCTATTAGGCTCAGTGAATTTGTGTCACTCCAACAGAGGAATCAGCTCTTTTGCAGAGATTGCTGGAGGGTTTTTGTAAGGAGTCCCTTGCTATATGTCCAGACTAACCCTGTTACAGGTTTAAAAGCAGATCTTTTCACTATTCATTCAGAAACACCTGCCTGGCTGCTTTGTGTATAAAGGATAAAATGTTGCCTGGAAGATAAGGGCAATTCAGCTTCTCACGCTTCCTTTGTATTTGCACCAACTATTTGATGAAATCAAGTAATAATAATTTTCAATAACCTTTGAGAAGTGAGAATGATAATATTCAAAACTGTGGAAAACAAGGGACTTAAAACTTTGCTTATGTCTTCTGCACAGTGGCCTAAATGCAACTCTTTTTCTGTCTAATAAAGCATAGTTAATTTTGCACCTCTTTGGGTCACATGAAAAATCATATGAATTCCATGTATTCTGTCTACTTCTGTATTCCTTGACAATCATACTGAACTTACTGAAACTTATGCTCAGTTAGAATGGTTGATGACAGTAACAGCTATGCCATGGTTCCAGATCTGTTAGCTTGCCTGAGTATTAAATTGCTCTTCATATTTCTCTTACAGATTAATATTTCTTTTTATGCTGCAGCAGCTTTTAATGTCATCAAAAGGAGACAAGATGAATAAGATATGTGTGGGAGGATGAAGCAGTGGTCACTCAAAGTATCCTGCTGTTTACTCTGGCTGCAGAGTTTATAGTCCCTCCCACAAGGCAGCTGGCACTGGGCTATGATTTTAGTACTTGCATTATTTGTAATTCACAGCCTCCAGTTATGAAATGACAAACTCTGAGCATTCAGGTAAATGCAGCAGCTGTATTCTGACAGGCAGACTCGTGAATGTGATGGGGTAGCTCTGAGTGACATGCTGAAAAAGGATTCTGGGTTTGCATGTTTACTGTTTGTTTTATTATATGCGTAAGAAAGGGTGCATGGGTGGGTAGCTGTGGGTGGAAAAGGCTTGAAGGGCTGTGCAGACTTACTGAAACCTGAAGAAGATGCAGTCGGTAGCTTAGGTGGTTGTATGTTTGACTAAAAGTATTCTCAATTTTTGTGCAAAGAAAAGGCCTTTCTCTTGGTGTGTTTGACCAAATCACGATGTGATTCTGCTCCACCCCTTCTCCATATGTAGGAAGTGAGAGGCAAGAAATCCAAGGCAAGCAAATAGCAGTGGTGAATGGGATAGCTTTGAGAAGAGTTTTGTCATGCAGACCTGCTATTCTAGCTCTACTGGGTACAGCCATAGTGAGCATTCCTCTGCCTGGGAATGATTCTCCGGGGGTGTTTCAAAGAGTGAAGAAGCTGCCTGCATGCCCTTTATTGTCCCAAGGCCTGAGCTGGGAGGACATTTCGGGGGAGGGTGGAGGGATAGGACGGACAGCAGCCGCATGTGTAAGTCTGTCCGTGGTCCCGTGTCCACACCAAGTATGTGGGCATGGGTGGTGGGTAATGTGCCAACAACTGCTGCTCTAAGCTGCACCAGCAGCTCTTCAATTCTGCTGAGAGAGTGAGTCAAATGAAGGGGGGAAAAAAGGAAAAAGCAATCTTAAAAATCATTAAGATTTTGAAAACAAGTTGTTTGAGAGTTTATTTGCCCATACTTGTGAGAAGTGTCTACTATTTCTCACCAAGGCTAAATTTGCTACCTAGCAGAATAAAAAAAATGGAAATGGCCTTTTCCGGAACCAAATGCCTCTAAGAGGGAGCAGCACCTCATGGTAAAGCACCAAAATCCATATGGCTTTTAATATCAATACAAGACCTGATAGTACTATTGGCTGTTGCAATGAGAGGGCTCACCCACCTGGCTGCATATGCAGAGCTCTCTTAGAGTTGGTGTCTGTGAAGCACTCCCAGGGTATCTGCACAGTTGGGGATTGTGCAAATGCAAGTGGGAACCTTTTGGCTTTTGCAAACCCACATAATTGTTCAGCCCAAAACAAGAGCCTTGGACTAAAAGTCAAGCAGGAGGAGGTCTTGAGAGTCAGGTCTTGACAATCAGTGAGACTTTTCTTGCAGGAGTTGCCTGAGTCACATGCAGAAGGAGCCTTCTTTGGCAGTTCTAGTCTTGGACCTTCTTTGTAGTTTGCATTATCAGAAAAACCTGTCTGTAAAACACTTGTCACTCATAGTATTCATGTTTTGCCAGTTAATAATCAGCTTGTGCTATACCCCAACAGTTTTAGTCTTTTGCAACTGTTGTTTATTGTAGTACACAAATTAGTAAAAATCAATAAATAGGCCTAGGGAGTAACAAAACTTCATAGAGACTTAGAAAAAAGTGCTGTAGAAAAGACTTGAATTGCTCTTTTAGAGCTCATGTGGGTTCTTCAGATAAAGTTCACAAAGTTGCCTGCAGTTTGTTTTTCATGAAACATAAGGAAATGACAAAGCTGGTGGCATGGGGCAGCTATTAGAGGACCCCTTGCCCTGCTGGTGCTTCCCCTCCCTTGCCATCCCAGGGCCAGCACAGAGGAGAAGCAGTCAGCAAATGGCAGGAGCCAGGGTCACTGGGGATACAAGGGACCTTCCTTCTTTGGAGCAGCAGGCATCTTCTCTTTCTCTCCCGAGGCAGGAGCCTCCAGGAGGTGTAGCCAGAAGCCATCCTGGCTGTTGGGGTCACCATCACCCTGTCAGCACGGGGTGCCTCCACTGCTACTGCACCCAGCTCTGTGCTTGGGGGGTACTGGGGACTCCCCAGGGGCAGGAGTGGGTCCCTGCAGCCTCAGGAGCTGACACAAAAACAATGGCTGAGTAGTCCTTTTGTCTTGGATACTTTTTAACATTAACATTTTCCTTTTATGATTATTTTTGTTTACTCAAATTCCACTTAGTGTGTCATAAAACAGTGTGACTATGCCTTCACACTATTGTAATGATCATTGTCTTTTAACCAAGCTACACAATCAGGTGGACTTTGTATGCAAGCAGAGGTTTTACATTTATCAATGAAAGGTAGGTTAATTTTAAAAACATGCCAATTAAGTGTGTTGTCCATAAAGGGTATCTAATTTGACAAGGTTTTATTAGAAAAATAATGTTATGTTTCTGATTGAAGATGATACTGTGGAATTTTTTAAGGGCCTGATTTAAAAGAAAACGACATAAAAACATAGAAATGAGGTACCAGGGAAAGAGAGATCAACCAAACAAGCTGACTACAGGCAGCAGATACTAACTTAAAAAATAGAAAATTATTATTACATTAAATATACAAAATAAAGTATGCTCTGTCTTGTGTACAGGAGAACCTGTACATACTGAGCAATTTCAAAAGTTTCTGGTTTTGTTTTTGATGTTTCTGTTAATTGATTAATGCTGATAATATGCCTGGTATTGCACAGTGAGCTCTACCCTGTTGATAATAGCACAGCCCCCTCAATGTAAGAACTATACTAAATTAACATATAGCTGCAGGTGATATGGCATCTTATTTTTACACAAATCAAATATGCACTCTGATCCATCTATTAGATGCTTTTCCTCAGACCTCCTGTCACTGAAGCCATTTGGGGAACGGGGTTTGGTGCTGTGATTAATTCTAGTTCAAGCAGCTATTTTTGTGTTTGGATATTTCCTATAATGCAGAGCCCAAGACTTCACTCAGATGAAATCTGAACTGATCTGGTCACATGTGATCTGTATCTGAAGGACACTGGAATAGTAAAGGAGTGTCATGCTTCAAAATGGAAGAAAATCCATGCATCCTAATCCCGTCAATTTTTAAACGTGATCAAATCAAATTATTTTACACACACAAGCATCTATAATGTATAAAATAATATTGCTATGTGTTTTTGTCAGTCTGGTGAGTTTTTTTTTAGATATTGAGAGCCAAAGAGTAGCATCCAAATTATATCCTATCCTTCCTATAATGGTGTGCTTTTTGAAAACAAGATCTCTTTGGAAAGAGGGTTTGACTGGTTTTGTCCAGATAGACTTTATGAGTTGACTTTTTGTGGCAGTGGTTCAACAGTGCAGCTACATTATGGGAGAGCCAAGGGTACTTAATCCTCTCACCTCTTACTCTCAACCAAATTATACATTGTAAATGGCACTGAATTTGTCACAAATGGGAACATCTCAATCAATATACTGAAAAAAGAAATCATTTATTAATATTTTACTTCAAGGATAATTTTCCCCCCAGTTATTTTCATTGTTTCTAGCAATATCTTTTATGATCATAAACCCCAAGAGAGCTCATTAATGTGTATTGTGTGCATCAGTATATAAATAGCTTCTACTGTATGTAATAGTCAGACCATTTTTGTGGGATGGAGCAGGCAAATAATGTTGGTTGTCTTTATTCATTCTTACAATCTCACTGTTCTCGAAATTTATACTTATGTGTTCTCCCTGTTGAAGCAATTTTTACTCTGGTGATGATGGCAAGTAGAATTTTTGGTTTCTCAAATAAAATAATGAAGGAAAACAATTGGTTCACTAAGTATTGTTAACTATATGATACTGGAATTTTTAATAGAAGTATGATATGGATAAAAGTACAAGGCTTGTTAATTAAGGGCAGTTACTTTCTGGGAACAAGAGAACAATGCAACATAAATGTGTTTACAAAAAGTCTGTCCCAAAAAAGATTTGCAAATGTGCTTATTTGTGAAGAAAAGGAATTGTATTTAGCTGAGCCCATGGAAGACTTTGATCTGCATGAGGACTATTTCTATATAATAACATACTAGAATATTAAAATAGAAAAATAGAAATAATTCTATTATATAGAAATAGTCCTCATGCAATCCAATAAATACTTCTTCCTATCATGATGAAAAGGGAAACACAGAGTGACTGGTGTTTCCTTTCTGACCCAGTAAAACTAATGAAAGTTTTTCAGTCAAAACGATATCCAAATAGAAAATAGAATTTTGTTGAAAATTGTATTTTCCTTGTGTAAAGGATACAGATTTTGGTGGGAAATTTTAATGAAGTGTAAGAATTTCTGTGCCTTGGGTTTGTGTGTTTTTTTTTTTTTTTTTTTTTAATCAGAACCCCTAATTACACATCTAAGTCTTAATTTCACTATTTTTCCCCCCTTCCCTGTGTAATGACTTTTCAATGTACCTGTCTCCTCAGACTTCAGAAAAAAAGACAGAGAAAATGAAATTATTTTTCATTCTGTAAATCTTGGAGGTCGATGGTCATAAAAAAAAGCATTTGTGCCTCTCTAGGCTCAATGACCAGCTCCTAGGCAAGATCCCTACCCAAACTGGACTTACCTTCAATAGTTAAGAATCTAGAATAAATAAAATCTAATAAAACTGAGAGAATTACCCAGTTAACTAAGAATTATTCATATGAATATATATTGTAGCTTGAAATACCGTCCCTCAGCTGATAAAATGTTTTATAGCAATGATCATAAAACCACATGTCATTTCCTTTGTTTATATTCTTTTTGAGCTTTGAGAACACACTCCAGAGAGGCTGAATTGTGTCTCCTGGAATGACAAACCCACACGAGCCGAGCGGTGTCATACGATAGGTGTTTGAAAGAGCGGAAATCTCCCGGATCCTGCTGGCAGCGCCGATGCCAACGGCGTTGGCCGGAGGTGTGAATGTTCCTGCTGGAGCCCTTGTGCTGGGAATGTGCTCCACATGAACAGCTGCCCTGCTGGCTCTGCAGCACAGCCGGCCTGCTGAAAGAGCTGCCACAGAAAGCTCAGAGAGAAAAGAGCACATAAGCATTATTTCAGCTGGAAACAACAGGAAGATGTGCTTCCTGTTGTAACTATAAAAAGTATTTGAATATTTATGTAGGATTTATGCTCATCTCTATGAGTGGGGGATTTATATAGATTATTTACTGTACATAAAGGAGAAAATACCCCAAATATTCCATTATGTTAGTTATTCCTCCACAAGCATCCATTATGCAGTTTGTTTTCCAATTAATCTTTACTGTCAAACAAATGTTATTCTCCTTCTCCATTCCCAGTAGTAACTTCCATCCTTTGAAACAGTTTTGGGTGAATTCATGAAATTATGTTAGATGATTTTGTTGCCAATATGTACTATGTATAATGGCCACTGGGAACCTTGCTGTTTAAGAATGACCATTTACAAAAGGACAAAATACAACAGTCTTCAAAAAGATTGTTTTAGTGGCAGATTATAACCAAGATCCATGTCTGAAAGAGGGAAAATGGGAGATAAAGAAATGGCAATGGTTTGTTGCTGCTTTCTTCTCTTCCCCAGTTTTAGACTTTTAGTGTGGCCCCTCCCCAAAGCTTCCTAAAGAAGCTGAACTGTGAAAGATGGAAGTACTTCATGTGGATAAAGGAGTTAATTAAAGGTAGAAAACAAGGAGCAAGAATAAATTATTAGGTTGCTCAATGAAGAGACATCACAGGAGAGTCCTTTGGAAATGAGTGCTAGTCCTGGGCTGTTCTACATCTTCATAATCACTTGTAAGGTGAGTGGTGGTGTAGTGAGAGTATTCACTGGTGTGACATTATTAGGGCAGTTAACTAAAGATATTGAAAGAATAAAGGTTCTAAAAGATAGAACAGTTTCATCCTATAGAATGTCTAGGAAATTAAAAAGGGGAATGACATTCAGTACAGATTAAATTAAGGTACATGGGGAAAACACCTGATGCTGTATGCACAGTAATGGGTTCTGAACTGCTTACTGTCATGATGGCATTATCACAGCTCTTGAAAACATTTAATCAGTGCTCAGTAGCAGGCAAAACCCACACTAAATTAGGAAAAGAGCAGGAAACAAGATAGAAAAACAGTTTGATCACTGCAGTTAACCATGGGCTCAGTTGAAGTTAGCACTTCTCTGCACAGAAGAGAGGGACTTGAGGAAGGGATTATAAAAAGCTGTAAAATCCATAAAAAATGAATTGGAAATTACTGTTCTTTACCCCCTCTACAACTCCCAGGGGCCATTAAAAAAAAACCCTCAGGCTGTGGACTGAAAACGAGCAAAAGAAGTAACTTCCCACAGTGTGCAGTTAAACTCTGGAAGTCACCACCATGGGATGCTGTAGATTGTTACAGGCTTACATTAGGAAACTGCTATGTGTACACCTACCCTGTGTTACCTTCTTTCTGACCCTCTGCCACTGGCTGTGGCAGGAGCACAGGATTGTTGACACCTGACTCAGGGTGGTTGCTGCTGGCAGGTGGTGGGTACAGCCCAGAAGGTGAAAGAAGCAGGTTGCCTTTCCTCACAGCTCTGGAGGTCCAATTACAGCAGGTAGCAAAGAGCTAAAAGGTAAGACAACTTCTTGGTGCACTTTCAGAAATGAAGTGGTGATTCTGGGAGAAGAAATGGAGTAAGATACAGTGAGAAGGGAACTGAGAATTGAAAATGTTGAGAATCATATGGTCTATTGATGCTGGCTTTTGCAAGGAGGTGTGTGTCACTGCATTTTCACAGAGTTACCTGTTTGAGGCATGTGAAAATAGCTGCTGCAAAGAGCTGAGGTGGGTCATCACCTGCCATGGGGACCATGGCATGCTTAGAGTCAGGAGTGCCTCTCCTCCTGTCCTGCACAGATAATCCTCAGCAAGAGGCTGGCTTGTCAGGGCTTTTTGCATGGACATAGGACTGACTTCCAGGAGTAGGGTTTGAGTTCACAGTCACATTGCCTGTGAAACCTCATGTGAGTGGAGGTTTGCAAGGCTGGATCCACAAAGAGCCTGGTGGACTTTGGTTATATTCTTATCTGTTTAGGTAAGGATTACTTCATTTTAGTCAGTTTATTATTCAAGTTTATATTTTTATATTTATATATTGTCTTATAAAGAGCAAGAGTTCTGCTTTAGTCTCTGAAGAAGAATGCAAATAGGTGGGGAGTGTGCTTTTTACATATTGAGTATCTGGTGACTTAAAGGTTGAGCTCAGTTGCATAACTTGAGGGCTGTATGTCTTGATGTACTGAACAGTTAAAAAGAAGCAATTGTTTCTGATCTTTCCTTTTCTTTTTTTTTCTTTTTTTTTAAGTAAAATTCAAATTTGAAATATCTTTTGAGCAATACTTTGAAGTACAGTGTAGCTCCCAGAGGTGGGTAATCTTCATACTAATTTACTATACAACAATGTGCATTATTAAAGCACATGTGAATGATTCATCCAGTGAATGAAGAAAAATTATTCCAAATTATTATTGATGAGTTAATCAAGATAGCCATGTCAACTTTCTTTTGTCCATTAATGTGAACAGCATTTCACAATCATCATAATAAGAGCCAAATGTTAATGGCTGAGGTAATCAGACTCTAATGAAGAGCAGTGAAAACTGCTCTCTTTAAATAGTTTACAGTTTTCCTAATCACTGGAGTGGTCAGTTGGTCCCATGATTCTTCATATTTCATAATGTATTCCACTATCAGCTTTTTGTTTTCACTTTTTCTTTCTTCAGAAGGTGAGTGAAAAAAAAGAAACATAGAACCCTCTAATAGCAAAGCAAATAAACTGTTTTTGTAATGTGAATCCTTTCTAAAAGAAAATTATTTTACATCTGGAATTACAGGTATCTGGGAGCTTCATCTGCCTTTAATTTTTGTTCGTCATAAATTTTTTTTGTTGAAAATAATCACTGTAGTTTTTAAGAGCTCAGCACGAGCTTAACCCTCATCCAGCAGGCAAAGATCCTTAACCAGTTTTGGGGAAGAATATTTTAGCTGCTATCTGTGTTTCCCAAGTAGTATGCATGTGATCCACAAAGAGGCAGTTCAGGAACTGGTTTGTGTGACTGATCCTGCGAGTAAATTTACTCAAGTGGCTTTTCAGGTTCTATATCTTTCTCCTTGCTTGTATACTTGTCTTTCTCTCCCTGTAGTATCTGACACTATTCTTTAAAAGTATGTTTTCTCCTTGAGTGTAACATTTTAAAAATTAATAAAAAATTGTTTAATTATATGTCATCTTAGGCCAACAAATTTGCCAAATGCTTGTCCTTCTGACTGGCCCACAAAATATCTATCGAGCTTCCTCCTTCTTTTCCCAAGGGATGGAACTTTCTAGCACCATCTTATAAAATAGAGACCATTGGTATAAAAGATCAAAAGCCACTAAACTAGAGCCAAAGCAATGTCCTAGGTCACTGCAGCGGCAGTATTTAGCAATAAAATGGTAAAAGTAAGCTTGGCCTGGGGGAAAATGCCTTTCTGACTCCAGTGTTTCTTTCCAGTTCTCTTCCCTGGACAAATACCTTGCCATCCATAAGTTTCTGATTTGATGGATTGTTCTGAAGGCTAGAAGGAGTAACTTGAGTAGTTCAGTTACTCAGTTTGTAAGGTGGGACAAACACAATGTTGTTTTGCTGTGCCACATATCTGCACCAGTTCTGAAGACATTTGAACCAGGACATGGCATCATTGAGTCATTCCTCAGGCTGCCAGGGACCAAGTACCAGCCAGGGAACAACTTTCCGTCAGACCAAGTGCAGCTATTTGACAGGAGACATTGACCCTGCACTTGCCCAAGGCTGAGGTGTCAGAGCAGAAGGTAGAAACCTTCTGCTTCTACTGTCAAATACATGTCAAAGCCATTTGCCCTTGAGGGGGACTACTGGGCAAGAATACAAAATCTCCAACTGTTTAGAGCCTGCCCAGGCTACAAGGAGGCAACAAACATTCCTCTTTTTGTTTCAAATATTTTATCTGTTTTTCAGACTAAACTACTCAGGAATGTTCTTGGAAATCTGGGGGAATAGTAGCTTCTGGGGATGCATAAACTTGTCAATAATTACAGGAGCTGTTTGCTGTGGCTCTTACCTACTCCAACAACCTGAGGCCATAGAGACAGTGTCAAACGAGAAGTGAGAAGGAGGATCTGACAAGGTGTGAGAAGCCCCTATGCAGATAGTAAATGTACACTATATTTAGCACATCTTGCTCTTTCCTCCCCGAAGAGAGAACATCTTGGATTGTTCAGATGACCAGTCCTGTAATGTAGGTCACAAACAAATAAAAAGTAGAGGCAAACATTTCCTTTTAAACTGTTCTCAACTATCTTAGGTATATGTCCATGTGTATACACCAGCATGGCTTTAAGAAGGCCAGGGGAAGATGATATTTTTCCTGTTAGGGGCTTACCAGTAATAACTTCTCGTGTTTTGTTAGCTCCTATTGCTAAGCTGAATTTGTCATGGTGTGTGTGCATTTAATGTGCTCTCTAGGGATGGAGGTAAAATGCAAGCAGTTTTTGAAAGTGTGGCCTGTCTAAGGCATAAAGTTACATGTGACACCAGACACTGTCACACGTACATCAGAAGGCCCAGCTTGTCCTGGCCTGACCCTCAACTTTTGAAGTCAAGCTTGCCTGACAAGCTATAGAATAGGGGTAGTGTTGTAAATTCAGAATTCCTCTTATGCTGGGTACTGCAGGTTTTGGAAAGTGAATTTTATAACTAGTTCTCATTTTATGTCCTGAAATGACATGTTCAAAACACAGGATGTGGCCTTTCCCAGAGTCTGGTGGGAGTGAAAATCAGATCTGGAGCCAAAGCCAATGGTTTAACACATCTGTACTGGAAAAAGAATATACTTTTATGTTATAATCATTTGATATACTTGTATACTGTATACCCAAGAGTAAACTCTCTTATGCTGTTTTATACAACAGTAAACTTGGGATGAAGTGCCTTAATGGAATTTCCTGAGTTTTAACATTGATTCTGTCACACTACTTATCCTTTCTCACTTACATACTGCTTATTTTTTTTTTTATAAACACCATTATGTTATATAGGCTATCAGTAGGATACTCAAATTATCACCTGGGTAAGCTTTTGTATCCTTTTTATCTGTTCTTCTTTGCATTATCTGACCTTTAGAAAAATAGGATTAAAATACATTTTAAGCTGTTCATAAATGATTTTAAATGAATTGTTTACTAGATATATGACATTTACATGCAGTGTGAGTTACTTATGCATATGAAAGAAGAGATTAAGAGAGCTGTTTATATTAGGCATGCAATATCACATTTATGTTAAGTGTCCACCTGCCATCAGTGGCCTTGTAAGACCTTTGATGTTTGATTTACAGGTTACAATCAAATTTCTTGCCCATTGCTGTGCTGTTGATGGTTTTACTTTCATAAACCCTTGTTATCTTGAGACAGTTTTTTGTGAACTTAGTCAGAGATGCACATCATGATGCTGAATTCCACTGTATCTCTGCGAGCTGGTTATTTCCACCTATTCATGGGCCCATCTGGTTCCTTCAGAGGCTGCTGCCTTTGGTTGAACCAAAGCTTTTCTTTCACACTCTATGTAGCATAGTTTGTGTAAATGTAAATATTGTTCAGCTCTCACGTTTTTAGCAATCCATTAGTCAGTAGCAAAGGCATATCTTGCCTCAGGAAAGGAGGTGGGGCAGCAATGGTGTTCTGGAAAACAGCACCTGATGCCATATTCCTGCTGGAAGTTCAGCACCCTGAGCTGTAGGAACAAAAAGCAGGTCTCCAGGTTCTGAAAGCGCAGCCCAGGAGATAAGGGAAGCCTGCACAGAGTATTTCATGCCCATTCCCTGCAACCCCTTTTGTATCCTCATGCATGTTCCTTCTCTGTTTGGAGCAGCCCTGTTCTATTACATAGCTACTCAAACATGGCACATGAGCAGTATGACACTGAGTGTGTATGTGAGAAAGACAGAGGTAAAATAAGGTAGGTGAAAGCCCTTCCCAAGCTTTTTGGACCACTCCAGTGTCTTCCAAAGGCATCAAAATCATGTTTACAAATTAATGCAGCTTCTTCCTGTCTTTGGGGCCTCTGTCATCAAGGTGCTTATAAAAAATACACAGACTACAATATTGGATTTTCAGATTTTTCTGTTATTTCTGTGCTTGGCTTGGCAGATGTTCCTGTGTACCCATTCAGTCTGCTTCCATGCATCTTCTGCAGACGCTAATGTGCAGCATATAGTCCTTGTAAGCATGTTGGCTCCCATTTATATGTTGCTCTCATTTCTTCTGCTCCCCTGCTTCAAAACCCTTCACAAACAGGGGTACAGTGATGCCCAGTATCTCAGAACTCACAGTATGGGAAACTTCATACTTAGACAAGTGTCTTTGCTACAGCCAAATCCTCTGCCAGTTTTCTTTGGCTGTGATTACACTAGAGCTGCTGTATTTGAGAAATATGTTCTGTCAAATGATTCAGTGATGTTTTTTCTTTCTCTAAAGGTTCCTTTTTTTTTTCCAAAAGAAGGTAACTGGTACAGGGAGTACCACTGACCATCAAAGCATTTGTGCTTTATGGCCTTACCTGATGGTTGATGTTCATGTGTCTTTGCTGCTTTGATTCAGGCAAATACTGGGATTGAATTTGGCTAATTAACATTACAAAGTCAATATCAAGACCCATTGCAATGAAGAGAGAGAGTGTTCTTACTTGCAGGGTAGTTTTTCAACAGTCTGGTTGCAGAGAAACACTTTCCCTCCTTGAGTTGTGTAGGTCATGTAGTCATGAGGAAAATAGCTCAGTGGTGATTAATTTGTTGATTTTTTACACTGGTTTGTTTTCCAAAAGAGTTCCTAAGAAGGCAACAGAACTGTCATTTATCCTGTTCCCATCACAGTCTTCTAGCTTAATTTTTCATAAGTACCTGAGTAAGCTGTTTTTCATTCCTGAAGTTCTGTTCAATTACTTCAGCCGAGGAAGACTGGCACCTGCTTAAAGCTGCACCTGGTAATGCCAAAGTTTTCTTTTTTCCTTTTTTTTCTTGAGAGTGGGATTACCCTGTCTGGAGGATCTCCCATCTGGCTGTCTGCAGCTTTCAGCTGGCTCCAATGGCCATTCCCTGCTCCGGCTGCATCTGTGCAAGGTTTGTCACTGTAATTTCATTGCGCTCACCTGCATGTCATAGAGATGGGTCTTAAAGGGCCTCATTTAGTCCTGACATTTAAATGGGTTCTTCCTCCTGACTGTGAGGACTGGCATACTGCTGCTATTACCATAAAGCTGTTGGCCTCCCTTTGTAGGGACAGAGGGATATTTTCCATTTTTTCAAGGTAAATGCAGGTGGTTGGCCTTGCTGAGATGGTTGCATGGGGACATCAGTGGCAAAGTTTGTCAGTGAATCCTGAGGCTGAGGATGAGCAGTGTTGGGAAACCTGAGCCATCAGCTGTCTCTTCATTTAAGAAAATTGTTCCAAGTTTGTTGTAGTTCCCCACTGCAGAAAATTAATTAGTTATGAAATTAAATGCTTAAAAGGGTTATTTCGGGGCTTATAAAATCTGTATAAAACCAAAAAGGAACAATTCAATTGTTTATATAAAGATTTTCTTCCAGGAATATTTGATCTCTTTACTACAGTCCTCACTATTCCCTACATCTCTGCTTAGGGAAAATAGAGTCCTAAAATAATAGTTTCAACTCTTCTTCACTACCCCTTCCTTTTAATTTATTTTTACTATGTGATTGTGTAGTTCCATGAACACAGCATGTTAACAACATGACACTGTCTTCCAAATACAGCTTTGCTGAGGGATATCTTTTTCTGACCGTTGATATTTGGGTTTGTTGCTCCTTTGGCCCCTCCCTTTGGATCTGTGGGTCTTTTCTGCCAGCTTTGGGTAAAAGCAGTGTGTGTTTGTATGTGTGCATGAGTGTGCATGCAGGAAGGGGGGGTTGTCCTTTTTGGTACTGCTGTGTCAGTATAATGGGGGTTTTGTTATGGATTTAATTGATAAAATAAATGTCTCCTCTTTGATAAAAAATACTGCAGTGTTTTTTAAAATTTAGCTTGCAATTTAAGACACTATGTTTCATTAATGAAAAAAATATTTATAGTGATAGCATTTTAATTCCCTTCAAACTGCTGTGGATTCTTATTCTATAGAGTTAGGTTTTAATAAGATGACACAGCTTTTCTCTTCAATGACAACTATCCTATTTTATTGTTCAGTACTGATCTACATTTTAAAACAAACTGAATACAAAGGTTTTGAACAAGAAAGAAATACCTAAATATCTTTTATGACTACATTTTTTAAGCAGGTAACTTTTTGAAAGGCTGTATTCTTGAGTCTCCAAAATATTTAAGTTGCTGTCATGTGAACTCCTGTGAGAGAAGGAAGACAGAGAACTCAAGTGCCTCATTCTTATAGTGTGAAATGAAGTTTGTGGGTGGACTTTTCACAGAGCTGCATTATGCTTTGTCTCCATGTGACATGCTGGTTAAATGGACAGGACAAGCCTTTGTAGTTTTGCAATGTCCCAGTGTTCTTTAGCACATGAGAAGAGTGCAGTATTGGTGCAGCTGTTCATAAACTGGTCATTGAAAACCTTGTTCAGGCCAAGAGAGAAAATGCTACATCATAATTCTGAATCTGAGTTTTGAAGATACTTCTGGCAATGTGAAACACTCCCTTTCCTTAAAAACATTACTATCTCTAATCCTCATTGTGTGATACTGCAGATGGAGACAGTACTATGCATCTATTAGCAATTCAGATACACAGGGCTGAGGTTGAAGTTTTGATCTTTTATGTTCTCTGAGGATCTCTGAAGAGTATTTTTGGCCTGGGGGTTTTACACAGCCCTATTTTGTGAGAAGTGCTGAGCTCCCATTTCTTTTCTTTCTGCTTTGCTGAGGGTGGGGTTCTGAAAGCCGCTGCTGAAAACTTCAGTTGTAGTTTGTCTTTTTGAAGTAGTTGCATTTTAAGTACTTAGTGGGCTTAAAGTATTCTAATTTCTCTGGTAATAATAAATGCCTTCCTTGAATGGTAGAGAGGAGACTCACTAACTCATGTAAAATCACACTCCCTTCCCAACTCGTGTAAAATCTCATACCCCAGGGTACCAGAGCTGCTCTTCAGTGCTGACCTGGACACCAACCTCTTACTTTAGGAAGGAAGGAAGGGTTTGGCCTGAACTGAGAACTGGAGATGTTTGCTGGAAGGCTGGAGTGTATAAACCAATAACGAGATGTTATCTGTTGCAGCCGCCACCTTGCATCAAGTGCTCCTGTGAGTTTTTGCTGTTTGTAGAGGCCCAAAGAGCTGGTGCCATGCAGGGAGAGCAAACTGAAGGGCCAAGAGGATGTCAATTATGTGCTCATCTGAGAGATTTCAGATGTCCTGGAAAACCCATATAAAAATGCTGGGTTTCATCTGATACCATCTCACATTCCCTGCCCAGGTTGTGGGGTGGGGGAACACCACTTTGTGGCATTTTAACCCTGATCTGGTGAAGTCTAGATGTTTGTCTGGTACTTCTGTGCTGGTGATATTAACATTTTCTGTATATTGAGAGACTTGTTTTCTGCGTTGTTGTGGGTTTTAGCATGATCATTGAAATTCAATATAAGAGGACAAATCTGTCCTTGCTATTATTTGCTTTTGCTATTATCTGTCCTTGTTTTTATTTGTTTTTGTTTGGTGGTTGGTTGGTTTAGGAAGCAGCTATCATGGAACAGGGTGAAAATATCAACTGGCATGTGGATCACATTCATACATGTATTTCCTCTGCTGGATGTGTACAAATATGTGATTCATGAGATAGTTTCTATTGCACTGGCTGCTGTATAAAAGATTAAAGCTGGGAGCAGTTTGTTTAATTAATTCCACTGTAGCAGAGCCCGCTGCTAGTATGTGACCAGAGGCACAGAGACAAAGGAGGGTCTTCAGAACGTGTTAACTGCGGGGCAGCGGGGGCGGCTTCACAAAGGTCACAGCAAAGAGCCCATCCGAGCTCGGGGGTAAGTGATCTCCCTGCAACAGAGAGCAAATGCTGCTTTCACCTACATGAGGCTCTTATTTGCTCACCATGTGACAGTACAAAGGAGAATCAAAATTAGTTCGTATATTCATTCTTTTATTTTTTGTTTTTCTTGATGACTCCCTGTCATTACTGAAAACGAATGTGTTTTCCAACATTAAAATATTGGATGGGCTATCAATATTCTAGTGTACTCTTTCATGTTCAGAATGTGGAAGGGGGTTGCTAGAAGATAACATCCTGTATTTAATTAAGTAGTTTATATATACGTGGTAGTTTTCAGAAAAATGAACTGAATAATCTCAGGATATTTCAGGGTGCATAGTATGAAATTATATATTGCACCATCTTACAATATCAATATTTATTATTAAAGGAAATCTTAAAGAACAGCAACAATGCCCCCCAAATCATGATTATTTGATAATTTTACCAGTTAATTTTCTCACGTCTCTGTATTTTGGTTTTTTTTTCTTGCAATCAGAAAATAGTGTGTACAAAAACTCCATTGGTCCTTTTGTCTTTGCACACGGTCACCTGGAATGATCTCAGCATTTCCATACAGGCAGCAAAGACCAGCTCATTTTAGTATCAGACTTGCTTTCTGGCCCAACAGGTACTGGATTACATGCTGAGGTTCTATTATTGTCAATTGTATATTTATAATCTTTAAAGCACCTCTTTTCAGAAACAAATTAAACTCCTTGGACAGGATTTGTAAAGTTATTGAGGTTCCTGAAATGCAGATAATCTCCAGCTGGGACCTTTACAATATGAATTGGGACTCCCATATACTTCTGAGAATTTAAGTTGGTACATTATTTGCATCTTTAGGCCAAATGAGGCCTCACTTCTTGTGGAAAGCATTTAGGAAATGCTGTCATTTGGAGATGTGTCCAAAAGCATGCAAATATTTTGCTGAGTAAGACCAGACTTTAAAACGTGTGTTTTCGTGTTTTGTGTCATTTGGCTGACAGAACATGCTTTCATTCTGGGGGCTGTGTGTGCCTGGCTGAATTTCAGTTCCATGTTTCCTGAATATGCAGGCTCTGAGCAGAAAATGATGAACTTTACTGCTGGCACCAATGTATGAAAGGAAGGTTTTATTACAAGCTGTCACCCAAAGTCCCTTAATGTAACCACTCTGCTGGTGAGCCTAAGCTTGCCTGAACTTCATACGCAAGCAGCTTTAGACTCTGGGTTTTTATCATATCTAAACAGTCTGAGGTAATCTCTCAGACTCACATGTAAAGACCTATATAAATGCTAAATATTCCCAAAAGTCTGTCTTTGTGGGCGTCCTTGTTCCTTGCTGAAAAAATGTCATTAACATATTTTATAGAAAAAGTAGCCCATCTTTGTTTTTTTTTCCCCATCTATTTCTTTCTCAGCCATGAGAAGAAAATCAGCCTCTTGATGACCAAGGTATGTTTACAAGTGATACATGTTATGATTGTGGAGTTCTTGGCACTGCCAAGACAAGAGATTTAGTATTATGAACAGCTTTAAGGTTCCTTTATTTAGCAAAAAAAAAAAAAAAAAAATCTGCTGCAGTATCTTTAAAGAAACTGAACTATTCTAGCCTCATGTTGACATTAAGAGTAAGGATTAAATTTCTCTAACTTTCTCCCATTTTGATATCATTTGGGAATATTTAGGACTGAATATACTGCCATTGGAACTTTGCAGTCAGTGTTTCATCACAAAGGTATTCACTGTTAGAAGACAACTTATATCTGATTCAGAAATACATTGCATCCATGGAAGTGACAATGTATTTGTTAGAATTAATTTTAATGGAAAATCCTCCATACAGGAAGATGAGCAGCTTGGTGACTGAGACCTGTTTAGCGCCACAATGCGCAT
This sequence comes from Camarhynchus parvulus, assembly GCF_901933205.1. Lineage (NCBI taxonomy): Eukaryota > Metazoa > Chordata > Aves > Passeriformes > Thraupidae > Camarhynchus > Camarhynchus parvulus. The sequence continues at coordinate 5,904,369 of NC_044576.1, forward strand.
GCAGGCAGCAGCCACTGCTCAGCATGTGCCACATCCAGGGGGTCAGCCTGGAGCTGCTCTGACTCAGGTGAAAATGCAATCTGGCACAGCATCCTTGCTGCCATGCAGCAGCATCCAGAACATGGCAGGTCCACCTTCTCCCTTGACTGAAGGAGCCTGGCCTGAGAGCACAAGCATTGGCAGTACAAAGTTTATATAATGCACAAACAAAGAACATTTATTCAATTATGACAACTGATTGAATGGAGATACAACTATTGAAACACTGAACTGGGGATTCTGATTTACTTGCGTGAAGATAATTTGTACATCAATCCAGCAGAGCCCTTGGATGGATATTTATCTGTAAGCCTGGGAGTGTCCCTGAGGAAGTATCAAATGGGGCATTTGCAGAACTATTTATAAAATCTTGATAGTACTGGTGATGAGAAATGAGGAAGCATCCTTGTTGGTGGGGACACATGACTGGGGGCCTGCTTTTTTGTGTTTTTGTGTTTTTAGAAAAGAAACAAGCAAACAAACTGTGTAGGGTAGAATAAAAATCATGGTGGTAGAAAGATTCAGCAGAAAACCTGACGTTCTTCTGGTGTTCAGCAGAACTTGTAACAATAAACATTGTTCTACTGCAGTGTGCCAGCCATTGAGGGTATTCAGATCAGCAGTGGTAAGATTCATGGTCCTGCAAGAAAATTTATAATCATGACAAAAATGGAATGAAATCCAATTCCCCCCCTTTTTACCTATTTTATCTTGAATTGTATCTTATGTGACAGGACTGCAATTAATATCTCTTGAAAAACAGAAGGCTCGTTAAATTGGCCTTGTTATGGTTGCTGAGGTGCTGTGCTGCTGCTGAAAGGGATTCCCCCATTATCTGTGTTTGACACATACTGCTAATCAACCGGGCCAATTCTGCTTTATCAAAGGTCTGTCACATGAGGGGAGATAATATTTATTCTGACTTGTACTAGCATAAAAAATGTGGGTTGCGTTGGCAGATACACAACCGTCTGTCAGAACCGGTCACACAGAGCATTTATTGAGGTGTTCCCTTTCTGCAGAGGTGATTCCAAATACAGCCCACTTCACCTTTCACCACTGGGGATCCAGGTCATTCTAGTTCTTAAAACCTTTTGTTTCAAGAAATATTTATGAAATGAAATCTCACAGCAGAAAGTGTCAAATGGCAAGATTAATAACAATCCTGCAATTTCCTCCACACTTTATTGATGAAAAAAAAAATCTGTCAGCCTTACATATCCAGTTTGCTTTGGAAGCTTGTTACCAATATATATACCCTCCTTTCTGAGAGGTGATAATATGTGTCACAATATTACCTCATTTGCTGAAAATTTTCTGAACATTTGGTTTTGCTTCATATTGATATTCAGTTTATCAGGGACAACAATTTTCTCTGTTTACAAACTGCTCATAGAAAATGCATGAGGTTTAACTGTTTCAGTCCATTTGGTTTAGCAACACTAATAAACTATCTCAAGGCTTAAGAACAACATCTGTAAAAGGCTTGCACAGATAGTTTCCTATTATTACAGTGTTAGGTGCTCAAAAGAAACATTTGTAGCTGTAATGCAGCCACATATGTTTGCATGAGAAGCCACCTGCCCAAAACCACAATCCAAATGCTCTAATTTAGATGTAAGAATTTTTGGATAAGAAGCTAGATCCATACAAATTACATATATATATATGTGTGTGTGTATGTATGTATGTAGGTATAACCTATACAAATGCTAGACATATTTTTGATTTTTCATTCAGCATCTCTAACCAGAGGAGGATGCTTCCTTGTCTCCAGTAACACATAGCATTTTCTGATTTGAGGGAAAATATAGGAACTGGGAGAAAGGGCAATTGACAGAGCTCATGCCAAAAGTTGGAATAATGCTGCAACACCCTGCCCAGGACTGATTGCTGGAAGAATGCCAGGGAGTTGAGGCAGAAGGGTGTTGTTTTATATGCAAGTCATTATTTGGTTGTTTAAACTTTTCCTTTTCAGTAGTATAATTTCTTGGATTATCAGAGAACACTGACCTGCATGTTGCAACACACCTTTTGGTACAGCAGTGCCAACATCCACCAGTATTGGCAGATAGTTCAGACACTGAAGCCAGGAGAAGGAAGTATCCTTCCTCCTCAGAAAGGAGGGAATGTGCTTGCTGCAGAAGTTGCCCTCACATCAAGGAGGAAGGTGTGCAGTTGCAAGGGTGCTGAGCCCAAATGAAAGCAGATACTCTCCTACAGGTACCTGGAAAAGGTTTTGCAGCAGAGTCCTTATGAGCACAGCTTTGTGCCAGGGCCGTCGGCCTCCCCCTTCCTTTTGTTTTGGGGCTGATGGCTGAAATGCTGGATGTCCAGGAATCAGATGATTTCTCAGTCACTATTCTGTTCCTGGAAAAGCTGCTGCTGCTAATGAGGGCCGTATGTTTCTGATTTGCTTCACTATGCAGAAAAGCTTCTACTGGGACTCTAATTCAGACGATAGCACTTGTCTCCTTCTCCAAGAGATGGTTTGAGTCAGTGAACTGATGCCAAGAGATTGGGTCCTTTGCTGTTGAGGAGAAAACTTCTGTTCTTTCGTTCTTTCTTTCGTTCTTTCTCTCTCTCTCTCTCTCTCTCTCTTCTAAGGAAAAAAACTCTTGAGTATTTCTCTTGTCCCACACAGAATGATGAAGGAATAGTTGTATTTTACAAATGAACAGAGACACAACACTGCATTAGAAAGACTTCAGTCTGATTGTCCTTAGGTACAGTGTGCAGAATGTTGAAATATCATATGGAGACATCATATTTTAAATCAGTTAGTCACAACTTGGAAATTATTAATGCAATTTTGAGTCAAAACATCCAAAACAGATGATGCTAAAACAAATTGAGGTTTCTGATCATGTAGGTAATAATCTTTCCTTTTTTGCATGCTCATCTTCCACGAGCTCCAGTACTGGGTGTACTTCTAACATTGTGTATCTTGATGCACAATTAACAAGCTTAGTAAAATGCCATATTTATTTATACACGTCTACTTCAGATTTATTAGATGAAATATCCTGGAAGTCAGTGTTGGAAACAGAAAGCATGGAGGTAAGTTTTTGATGAATAATTGGTTGTGAAGTTGATGCTTTTGCAGACGTAGATCATCAGTTAAATAAACATGATTACAGACGACAAAATGGTCCTGGTGGGGTATTCTGCACCCCCTGAAACACAACCACTCCCATTTGCACAAAGTTTTTGCAGACTTGCAGAGCTGCTGCCTTGTACTTGCAGTGATCTGCTGCACCATGGCAGTCTGGGGCAGCAGAACATCCCCAGGCATTGCTGTGCTGGGAGCAATCAACACCTGCACCTGGAGTTGAGGGGAGGAACTGTTCCTGTCTCCAGTAGGGCTTGGAGCCAGACAGACGTCTTAGTTATTTACAGTACTCAGAGCTGACACCTACATGAACTGGAGGTTTGCATGGATTATCAGAGCACAGCTCTGCTTGTGCTTTCAAATTTTCATTCATTTCTGTTGCACAATGTCTTAAGCATTTTGCAAGATGTGGCAGGAAGGATGCAGAAACACGTGGACATGTTTCCTGCAGTAAGTCTGTCTTTCCCACTGTAGTGGACTGAGGTCTCAAAGGGAAAGTCCAAGAATTGATAATGGCTGGGAATAATTCAGTTACTTAAGACTGAGTGAGCAAATGCTGAGAAAATTGTGATTCCAAGCATGGTCTGATGCAAGAGGTTGATGTACTGTAGGCACTTCTTAACATAATTAGCAAACAGCAGTGGCCAGATTCTTTCCTCTGAGTCTTCCTAATCTGGAGGAAAGAATGGAAAGAAGAATCTTGCATCTGCAATGCTCAGAGCTGTGCATTATTCCAAAACAGTGGGGCTAAAAATACAACTTTAAGTGTTTAGACAAAGATAACCCTTTAAAGAGTCTTTCATTGAGACATCTGACAAACGAGAGAAACGGAAATTAAGATCTCTGCTTGCACTGAGAGCTGATTTCTTGAGTCAGTGACATTGGGGTCAGTTTTAGCTGATGGTGAGGAACTTAAGTTTTTTTAAATAATTGCACAGAGGCATCTCAATATTTATTTAAATTAATTTAGTGGAACAAAATTAAGTGGTTTATCTGAAAATACTGAGGCAAAGTATTTGTGTTTTGAATGTTAAACTGTAGGAGTCAGACTGGTATTTTGCCAGAAAATGTGATTTTGGGGAATTTTGTGGAAATTTCAAGAGATTGTAAACAGAAGCTGACTAGCAAAAGGTATGAAATCCAGTGCTTTTTGTCAGCTGAAATATACTTATTTAAGGAATACTATAGATGTCAACAATTGAACAGTGCAGGGAGTGGAAGAGTCACTCCTGTTTATCCTTTAATCCTCCTTAATTTCCTTCTGATCAATCTAAATATCAAGCTGACTGATTTCTAACTGCACCCAGAAAAAAAAAAAAAAAAAAAAGACTTGTTTCTTTAAGCCTGGTATGGATTTTTAGAAAGGAATGTCTTTATGGAAATTGGCTATGCCAATGGACATAGAATTTTTGGAGGATGGAATTCAAAGAAGTTAGACTTCAATGCAGCACCTTATCTAAATATTCCCCAGAGGCAGTTACATGTTCAGCTGACTGCTGCTAAATGAATAGCTCTCCTGGAAACACTGTCTTTAGACTTCAGAATATCAGAAATGTTTTCTGGTTTAATTCCTTATACATAAGGAAAAGCAGAATGTGTTCCAATAGGAATAGGACAAGAAAATGGGATGCACATGTGTGAGAAGTTTAACATATGTGTAAGTGCTCAAAGAACTGCAGCCTGTACTAATAAAAATTACAGATTTTTAAATTTTCAATTGCTTTTTCACTCTGAATGGTTGTTGAATGGCTTTCTAGTCTTGTTTGGAAATACATTTTCTTTTAGAGTTTATACAGTATTTCAGACTGCACAAAATATTCAGTTCTTAGCTGTAGAGCAGAGAACAATTCATTATTTTGGAAAACTACTCTGTCTGCCTGAGTTTTCTCCAGTTTCCCTTAGCTATTACAGACAGCTTGAAATACTTTCCTTTTTTGCACTTATGCCTATCTTGTATCCATATTTTCTGTCCTATAGATCATGCTATATTAAAACAGTATGGTAGTTAAAAATGACTGGGGCAATGTATCAATGTTATTTCAGGAGTAACCTGGTTTTTAATTTTCTATTAATAGACAGTATTTTTATAGTAAGGGTTTTTTTGGTCTTTTTTTCTGGCAGTCATTATTTATCAAAAATTGTGAGGAATTGTGAAAGATTTTTGTGTATCTCCAAAAGGGTAGCCCAGTACATTTTTACTGGCTCTAGGTCTAAACTTCAGCAAGTGTGTGATCAAGTATACCGGAAAAATCCTTTGTATATTGCTAAACCTTATGAAATTATAGATCAAAAGAGTTTTCCTATCTTACAAGGACTGTGGTACCATTCATGGGCTGAAAATGACTGTCAAAGTAATAAAACAACTACTGTTGTCAGGGAAAGATTAAAAGCAGCAGCTGGATTGTACACAGTCAACTTGAAAATCTTTCTCTGGAAGGTAGATGCTTTAGAAAATGATCTGGCTTTTCAGTTGATATGCCGTGATTGGCAGCCCTATAAAATGGCTACTGACACAGGAACTTACAAAAGAAAGAAGCCTTTTTTCCCCCCTATAAAGAGCATATTCTGCTTCTTGCCTTCTCCCAGATTGGACTCTGCATTTGGAGGTGAGATATAATGCAAGTGTCATGGTGATGATGGCTGCCAGCCTTTCCTCTGTTTTATCCAATTTACCTATACGAGCATTCTTTCCTGAAATCATTCCTGCTGTCAGTTTTCTGCAGCTTGTGTTTTAGCCTATGCTCATTTTACTGTTTTAGTTTTGTTCCTTGAGTTCATCTGTACCTTTTGCAATTCTCCTTAAATTCAGTATATTGCCACATCTGTTTCCATGTTATTTTTCCAAGATCATAATCCACTGGAACAGTACCAAATACTTTTAATCTCCATTCAGATTCTACCATTATCCCTGGTATAGAGGAGGGAATATTTTTAATTGTCTCCATACCTCTAGCCATCCTGCTCCTCAAATTAGCATGTGTGCAATCTTTGAAACTTTGTTTATGCAAGGTCAGCATTAATGATTTCTTTAATTAGTTCCTTTCTTTCCATTTAATTATCTCTCTTCTTTCTAGCCATCCAGACTTTCTTGTTCTTTTGAACCAAGTAGATTATCTTTCTATCTGTATCACAAGATTTGGCCATCTGCCTTCCACTTGGTGATTTTTCCCAGATGGCAGTTGTCTTTGGGGTTTTCTTTCCTGGTATCTTTTTGATTTATATCTATTTCTTAATGTCTTCCCTCAGATATTTCTCACTACATAACTAACTTGGAGAGTAGTTTATCTCTCTTGCATCCTGACAACATCATTGGAAATGAACTCAATGGTTTGCCATTGCTTTGCCAAAAGCTTTTTCTCCCTGCTTTCTGATTCCAGCTCTCTTCATGTTGTAATTTTGGGTTCCACATTTCCCTGGGAGCATTGCTGGACCTCTCCTCACCTCTGCTTGGCCAGATTTTCAAATATAAGATGTGTTTGTGTTGTTTTCCCTTAGGATTATGTGCAATGGAGACAGGAAATGGACAGCTTTGTTTCACTATATCCCATTTTCTGTGCACTGGTCTTAAAACCATTTATGTGTTTGGCTTTTGTGGGTCTAAGAATGGGTGTGTGTTTTATAATTGGTCACATCTCAAAGCCACTGGTGGTGGCCGTGCCAGGCCTGCAGCGTGCCCAGTCTGTGAGCAAGTACAGGTTCCTCTTGCTCATTCACACACTGGGCTCAGCACACACTGCCCCAGCTTCATGTAAGCTCAGCAGTGTTCTTCCTATCTGTGATGAGGATGGAAAACTTCAGCTGAGAGCCAAAATCTACTGTCCCTTCTGATCTTTTGTCAGTGCCCTGCCTGAGAAAAACAAGCTCCCACGGTAGGTGACAGTTTCAGAAGGAGTGGTGCTCAGGAGAGCTGCTGAGCAGGAGAGGTGCTGGATGCAGCCCCTGGCACAACGGCAGGCGCTGATCCAGCCCCTGGGCAGTTACCCTGCTTCAAACTCCTCTGCCCAAACCTACAAACACTCTCTGAGTGCCTTCAGCTTCTTCTGTGGCTCAAGCTCTAACAGCAGCACCAAGCCTCACCCTTGCTGACCGTGGACCTTGAAAAAGAAAAGAACAATATCTGAAGTTTTTTTCAGATCTTTCTGAAGGGGAAACGCAGATAAAAGCAAAGCTCTTTGTGACTGATTTTTTCTTTCACTATCTACTTGAAAGGCAGTGGGTCAGAATTAAGGCATTTTTGCTGCGGAGGAAACGTGTGGGATGTTGGCTGCAAGCCAGTAGCCACTAACATCCCCGCTGCACCAGGAATACTTGAATGAAGTGGGCGTCACCCTCGGGAGAGCAGGCATTTGGTAACAGACTACCTACATCAGAGGAAAACCTCTTCATTGAGATTCAAGCAGTAAAAATACTGAATGAAGATAAACGGGTTTGGTAGATTCTTCTGAGGGACAGTGAAAATGGAAGAATTATCATCCAGTCTGGAAGATCATCCTCTAAGCTTCTGTGTTTGTCAGGTCCCATTCATCCCACAGAGAAGAGATCCATACAGTCGCTGACTTTTCTGACAGTATTAAAGTTTTATCTTCCAGTTCTTTTTCCTCAACATAAAGAATGATGAAATAACATCTGGAGCTTTCAGACAGTAGTCCATGCTATCGTCAGTCTTCCAGGGTTTTTTCCCAAAACCAGAATAAAAATCTGAAGTGTGTCAAATGCCTCTATAAAATATAATTGATTCAGACACTAATTCTTCTTGTGTCCAGCTGGATATCCACTGGGAAAAATAAAAGTAATTTCTAGAGTTTATTTGTATCACTAATGATCACCGAATGATCAAATAGAATACTCCCAGTGATATCATTGTTATCTGTCCTAGTTAAACTATCTTGCTGAGTCAGTCACCAGTGCTATCCAGTCAAAATATGAGCACATTTCCCTTGGATCAAGTTCATCATCCCAACATGACGTCTATGAAACAGTTTCTCTTTCCACCTCAGTAACATGATAGGTAATCCACAGATTTTTTTTTTTTGTCTGAAACTGCAAATCTTGTTTCCAGGGTGTGTAACGGAAAGGAGATTTCCAACTTATTCCATCCCTGAATTATTAGAAAGTAATATATTCATTTTTTTCAGACACAGAAATGACACCAATGGAAAAAAGGAAGCATTTTGGGTAAGTGTGGGCAAAGGACAAAAGTGGCCATAAGAAGACTGAATGGCTAGAATAGAGTATCCTAAATATTTTTCAAAGCTCTTCTCCTTGTAGAGAAAATAAAGAGATCCTGGAAAAGTGACAAAACTACGTCCATGTAAATCTAAATGCTTACATGGTAATAATAATTTGGATTTTGGATGCAGTTGTGCATGTTGGGTCTGGTCTAATAACACCGAGGTTGCAGAAAGCTAGATCTATAACAGCTAGGTGACGTGGATGAAAAATAAGTGAATTTGAGCAGGATTTGGGAAAACCAGACCAGGTCTACCAAAGTAAGGTAATTATTGGTTTTAGTTTGGGTAATAGGTTTGTTTTGATAGTCTGCCTTTCAAATACTGGTTTTGGAAATGATCTTCACAAGGTATTTGTGGGCAGTTGATTTGCAATGTCCCATCCCCTGGGCAGAAAGCCTGGGGCAGGGGAAAACAACTTTAATGCCTCAGGGCTGCATAGTTCCTGTGGCTGGCAAACTGGAAATCACCAACAGACCAACAGAGCAGGTCTGGGTGGGTTGATGGCAAAAGTCTGATAGGAATCAAGCCTGAAAGATTAGAGAGAGAAATGTACTTGCTAGAGCAAAACTAATTGTTGGACTTAGAATGGGTTGGAAAAGTGAATTCTGGTTGCCAAGAGGTGTGAGGCTGACAGGTGTGTAGCTGAGAGAAACTGGGAGAAAACTCAGGCTGCAGCCAGGAGAGCCCATGGACATGCCATGGAAGTAGCAGATGCCAGCATAAATGTGGACATCTGTGAGAAGACACCGAACAGAGCTGGGAGTCAAAGTCTGAGATGAGGAGAAGGACTGGAAGAAAGCTTAAAGGCAGCAAAACGAGAAAGAGGGAAGGAATAATGGATAAAGGAAGGTTTGGATGCAATATTGGAAGACACTTAGACATTTCAGCAAGAAAAATGGTCTGAGGGGTAACATGCTCAGGAAAAGGGAAGAAGAAAATGTAACTGTAATGACTTCTTCTGTAAGGAACCCTTCTTTTTTCTGAGATCCCGGGGTGGCAAGCAGCAAATTAGCAAATCCTCAAAATTAATTTGGAAAGCAATCAGACTATCTGCTCTGAGAGGAAAGTTTAAACTGTCTAACAGAGTTTTTGTAAGGAAAAAGAAAATGTGCCGGAGGGTTCAGTGTTCTTAAGACCAAGTGATGAACCTTTGAAAATAGGATTTTATAATGGAAATGCAGAGATCATTAACTTTGTAAGCACCTCTAAGAATGACACCTCTATAGTAAATTACATTCAAATTAATATAAAACTGTAAAGATTCTCTGACAGCTTTGATTATGTAAGTTGATTTTAGTAGTTAAATGTTGACTTTCTATAATGCATTCTCCAAATATTATACTGAATGCTGCATCATATATAACAATTACCATGTCACAGTGCTATTTTGTGTAAATTAAATTATTGACAGCAATATAATTTTGTATTCACTTTATTATTTTGATCCATTTTTCTGTCAAAATATACAATGACTCTTCACTAGATTTAGAAACCAGAAAAACTCTTTAGATGGTGAAGTATTATTCTCCATACATTATTTTTCCTTAGCCTGTAATGAGATTGGGGAAGGAGGGGGAAGCAACATTTCATTCCTCCTCTGACATTGTGTGTGTTTTTAGACATGTTGTCAACTTTAAATTGTGTTTCAATAATTGTGCTTATCAAAAAGTCTGCAAAGTCCATGGCAGGCCTGGTCAGGCTGTCCAGGCATGTGGCAGAGATGATGTTTTTAGTGTGCTGTAGCACAAGCACTGTCCTCAATCACAGCATATGATGTGGTTATGAGCAGAGGTTATAATTATAGGTTGGACTTGATCATCTCTAAGGTCTTTTCCAACCTAGTTGATTCTTTGATTCTGTGATTCTATGATTATTCAGCCTAGCTTTAAGGAGATTCTATTGTACATCCCAGGGTGAATACTCCCTGTTCCTTGATACCTCTTATGAGTTAAGATGAAAAACATCATCTGTGGAGCAATTCTTTCTTCACACCTTCTTTTCCCATATCCTTTTGGGGGCTGGGATGTGAGTATGGCAACAGTGATTGTCCATCCTTGGATGCCTGGGGAGTGCTTGCAGGTTGTGGTTTTAACTACTTGTAATGCAGAACTTAGAGTTTTCTCATTCACCTTTCCACAGATGCACAGCCTGTTGGCTCCTCGTGACCTGCACCACACTGGAGTGCAGAAATTGGAGCACAAGCTCTGTCTTCCTGTTGGATCTCAGCTCTTCTCCAGGCAAGTACCCTAACCCCCAATATAAAGTGCAGCTGCCTCACTTCACATAAAACCCAAAGCCTTAATCATAAAGACATGGGGAGGCACTGAGAGTGACTCTGAAACATGGTTTTGGGTGCTATCCTGTAAGATTAAAGAAATGGGCTGAGATGCTTTTAGGCAGAAAGGAGGACTGAATCCAGCACATCACATACTATGGGCAAGGACTCTAACTCTGGGTACAAAAATTCCCTCCATTCTGAGTGGTGGTAGAAAGGCTCAGAAAATGCTCATTTTCTCAGCTTGCGCAGACCAGGGACGTTGGGGTGCACATCTCAGTGGGGTTTCGTTATGATATAGGCACAACCAAGCCATAGTCACATTTATATCTGCTCGATAATAAAAATCAGAGACCCGTTGGCACTCCTGAGAGCCTGGGAAGCAGTTTCTGGTCCCTGGGCCAGTGAATGCAGACTTGTTTGTGGCTGTAGAGCTGTAGGCTAACTACCTCTTCAGTAAACTGGCCCAGGTCTGTGCCCTAAATGCCCTGTAAGCCTTAAACTAAAGATTATTTTTCAGATGCTCTTTGCAGTTTTTATTCAGCTGCACTGAGCATGTGGAATCAAGGGGACTGAGGGGAAAGCTGCAAATTGCTAGCATGGCAGGGATAGGACAGGGGTAACTGGGAGGGTACTCTGAGTTCACCATTTCTACCAGTGCTCTCTAAATATGCCAAAGCTCATTTGTCCTTGGGTTGGAAACACATAAATAAAATATATGTCCTTTCTGTGGCAGCACAAAATTACAAAAACTCATTTGATACCAATCAAATGCACTTAACCATTGCACATGCACTTAATTCAGTATGAAATGTGTTACATTGTTATGTCTGCACGCACCAAATTCCCTTGTGCTCAGTTTTAAGGGACAGAAGCTTGGAGACACTTGGCAATCTCTCCTGGGAATTGCTGCTAATGCTGAAAGTAGATGTTGCTTCTTAGCCCAGGTCATTCATTTTTCCCTTTGCTTAGGCTGTTTGTTGTTGATCTACACTGCACATTCAAGATCTGCAGTGTGGTGGCAGTAGTAGTAGTGTGAACATGGAAAAGAATCTGTTTGCTTGAAGACTGATCTGTTTTTCTATTAGTCTGATAGAAAAGCATTAGAGTTCTGTCAGCCTTGCCCTGCTAAGATACTGGTATTGACTTGTGTTCTGTAGGCAAACTGAGCTTATTAACAATTATTGCAGGCACAACTGCTGAAGTACTGAGTCAGAATGACCATTTCTGTTAGCTGGAACATTTGTAAAATGCCAGGAAATCATCAGTGGGTAAAGGAATTACTTTTTTCTAGTTTCTTGTCTAACATTAATAGCCATCTCTCCTTTGTGTGCTCAACTTGTAAGGAAAGATCTTGTCTTTGCCCTTTTCTGCATGTAATTTCATGTATCTTCCCCTGTATGAAGCTGTTTGACACACACATTATAGGAGTAGAGTTCTAATAGAACCAGCTTCACTTGGGAGTAGACAAATAGACTTGGGTCTTTCTATGGCACAAGCTAAGCCTTGATGCTGATTTTCTTATTTGGCCTAATTTCTTGTTTGATCTGCCAGTGTGGGAGTTAATTGTATAAACACAGAAATATGGGAGATAGGGAGAAATACATTCTGTGCTGCCTTGTTCGGGTGGCTGCTTCTTGCTGGCTTTGTTAATGTGTTGCTTACAGCAGTTTAAATGGCAGGGGGGATGAGGAACAGTTGGTGATGAAAAGGAGTTAATGTGAGAAGACATGAAGAAATCATATTGCATGATAGGAAATTGTTCTTCCCAACATATTTCTGTGCTAGCCCATGTAAGTGGGACTCCATAACAGTACCCTGTGACTACACCAGGAGATGCAATGGAATTGAGTTCAGGTGCTAAACAAGTATATAACCAGGTTAATTTAATTTTGGCATCTGAGATTTTAGGTGGCAGTCATTCCTCTTGATGTCTGAGAGCCCAGACATTGTGGTGATGAGCTAGATCTCTGTTAGCACCTCAGGTTACTAACCTGGAGAGAGGAACTATGCACAAAAGGAGGATTTAAAGCTACAACACAGCAAACAAGAACTAACACCTGATTAAGTTATCCTGAGAGTTGGGAAAAATGAACCTGCTGGGCAGGTATTCCCTAATGATGCTGTTTTGACTTTACTAGCTTGTCTTCTCAATGTATCCTCTATTTATTCAAAGAAAATCATCTGCTCCTCTCAGTTATTTCAAAGTAAAGTCACAAGAATAGCTTGTTCCCACTCTATTCCAAATATAGATGTTGGCAGCAATTGCTTAGATAAAGGGGAAGGAAAGGAACTACCAAGGAAGAGGAAAGACAGGAGGAGGAAGAGGGAAAAGAGAGCTGAAAAGGTTGGACAAGGGAGTAGAGAGAGAGAGATGAATGAGAAGGGAGGTGAAAGAACGAGGACAGTATATCACAGCAGAAAAAACAAATCAAAGATAGCAACAAACTCCTGTGAAACAGGTGGAAGCAGCCCAAATACAGGATGAAAAGGACCATGCCTGCCCTCAGGAGAACCTGGAGTTTTAGCCTTGAAAAGTAACCAAACTGTAAATAAAACCATGCCAAATTTTTTTGTTCACTCAGATTGTAGGGGTTACATGATCAGAAAACTCAAGCTAACTTATGCCACTTAAAAATCTGGCCCTAGAAATTTTAAAACAAAACATGTTGCTTATTTTAATCTCATGGGGGGGTGGGTGTTTGTTTGTTTATTTAATTCTCTGCTGCAATAAAATTCGCTGTCTGTTCTGACAGAAAGTCATCCATTGGGTAACTTTGCTGAAAATGAATCTGAATCCCCGTGTCCTAAAGAATTCACAGTCAGGATGGTCTTCTGGTGAAACTGGAGCATGTAGTCATACCCTCAGGAGCAGAAAATAAATGCTGATAAAAACAAAGGAAAAGCCTGAAACACACACAGATTGACTTACCCAGAGCAAAGAGCTGAGTGTTTCCAAGGCTGAAGGCAAACTTCTTTAAGACAAAAACACAGAGAAATGAGACATAAATGGAAACAGGTTCTGAGAAGTGGTACATACAGCAAATGCAAAGGAGTGCTTGGAAATTTAGAAGTCATGTAAGTGGCTCCAGCTTCCTTGGAGGGATGGGAAGTTTCTGGGAAACACCCCACAGAGCTCTTCTCAATCTCTTTGCAAGAGAAGACTGCTTGGAAAATGATGTTAGAGGGTTTTTTTCCCTCCTGGTTTGCTGGAGAGAGATGTTATACCTGACTTTACTCGTCACTTGAGGATAAAAAGCTATGGACTGTTCTGAAGACACTGTTTCCTATAAACTGGATATGTCCAGAAACCCTTCTGACAGGCTTTCTAAGCACTCAAACACTAGGTGATGGGACCAAGAGAACTGAAAATGTGGGTCTTGATACACTTCTTTTATTTCAGTCCTTCAAGGAAGAAGGCCACTTGCATTCATGACAGCATGTGCTCGATTTGTCTCTCTCTGGACTGAGGGCACAGCCATGGGACAAGGCAGTATTTACACAAACACAGGAGGCAGGTTGGAGCAGGAAATACAAGGGTCAGTGAAACTAGTTTCAGAAGAAAGGACTGGAAAGTAAAGCTTTGCAGGCAGACTATCACTATTTAGAAAAAAAGTTGTCATTATTTTGAGTCTTGTCTCATGAATGACATGTGTATCCCAGCAATTTTCACAGTTGAGAAGCAACTTTTTTTTTTCTTTTTTTTCCCCCTTCTTTTCTTTGTCCCCCCAGCAAGCAGCATGGAGAGCTGATATTTTAGCCTTTCAGCAGGGATGCCCCTCTTGTGGCTTGCTCTCAACACTTCACACATCGACACTGTTGGGGTTGTGGGGGGTCACAGCTGTGGCCGGTATCTCTGACTCAACAGGGCTAAAGTCTCTCTATAGGTAGCACGAGTGTGATGAAAACCTTTAGGGGTGCTGTTATACGGTGGAACAGCAGCAGAATTCAGCCCAGAACTTCGCTCATTGCTCAGCTGCTGTGTCCTCGCTGGCTCCCGGGAGCGCCTTTCCCCAGGAGAGGGCAGTGGAGCCCGCACACGCTCCCCGCTCCCCTCCCGACAGCGGTGGCAGCAGCAGTTCCCTCGGCTGTTCCGTGGGAAACTCATGGGGTGAGTGGAAGTAGGACCTCGCATTTGATATATATGCTAGAAACCGTGTACAAGAACATCCAGGAAATGTTCTATGTATTTAATAACGGGAATAAGTTTTGAGCAAACAAGTTTGTTGTTGCTTTTATTTGACTGGAAGTTTTCTCTGTCACACAGGCTTGTTCACAGCCACACAAACTTAAAGTAGTAGTTTATTGATTCCACATGGGTTTATTTAATTCCTATAGCCCGAATTAGAACAAGTTATTGACATTTAAATAACCCTTCAGAATGTTGCTACTGCTATCCTGAGCCAAGGACTCACAATAAAGTTATTTACTTATTTCAAATTTACAGGCACTCATCCTAAGACAACAAGCAGCCTTGGCTGAAAACCACAGAGTGGTTTCAAGGTACTGTAATTAAGGGCAGACTGGGATGCCTTCTTTGCTCCTTAACCATCCCCTTCCCCTAGCATGCCAGCAGCCTGCCAGATGTTTTCTGTAAGTTCATGTTTACAGCAGGTTTCCCTGGCTGGATTCCAGGTTTTGGTGACTGGCCAGTGCAGACTAAGAGCCTATATCAGGCCTGTGAGGGGCAGGCAGGGCAGACTGAAGGGAAGTGGCTTTTGCCAGCAGCCTGGGAATCCAGCAGACACCCCTGGCCAAAACAGAAGGTGAAATAGTAAACAAGCATTTCTTCCTGTGAGGACATGACAAATCTTTTTCCAGTGAAAGGGGGCAAATTTAGGAAACTCTGAAATTCAGCTTTGGAGAGAAGATTTTCTCTTTTACATGAAACACTAAAAACCCACCAACCCCAACATGAATCTATTCCAGATTTAGAACAGACATTCTTTGCTGTTGTCAGGGTCATTCATCTCCAACCTGTAAACAGCTCCCTGTTCCCAAATGAGTTCCTACTCCCCAGGGCACCTGCTGAGCTGAGGCCACCTTAACCCTCCTGAAAGCAGCAGGATGCAGAGTGGAAGCTGCAGGGTGTGTTTCCCATGCAGGCCTGTTAGCACAGGAGGTCGGGTGAGTTTTGCTGCAAAAGCATAGTAACCCCCTGGAGAGATGACTCAAATGTGTGATGCTAAGCTGGTTAAATGTGTTGCCAGCTCCACAGATGATAAGCTGCCTTTTCTTCCTCAGCCACTCTCAACTCAGGTACAGAGGCAAAGATGATTTTATTTCTACAACTCCTGTCTCAGGTACTGGTGGTAGAGAATGACTGCAGGAAAATATACCCCCAGTGCAATGTCAGCTAGCAGCTTGTTAAAAGAGCAAATACAGTAAATCCAAAGGGGCTTGGTTTCAAAGAAGTTGGGAATAGGAGAGAAGTTCTGCCTTTCAGCTCTGAACCATCCTCAGTCACTGGTATATCACTAAGAGGTCATGCATATTCAAGGCTCTTGGTGTGATTGGGGATTTGGCAATTTGCACCAACAATGTGTCTGTCATATGAAGCCATGTGGTTTACAGAAAACAGTAGGATATTTCTGCATGTAAGGGCCATTGATGATAGTGTGAGCTGGACAGTCCAACCCTCAGAGTCTGCTGTAATCAGCCAAACAGGGATCAAAGGTACAAAGCACATGCAAAGCAATACGGCAAGGATATCTGAAAAGGGCCCAGAAACATTTGAGTTTCATCTGTTAACAACTTTCTGAAAGTGAGCATTAAGTATGCTTCCATCTTGCCCCACACCAGATCCTGCTGCCATTGAGACAAAGCCCCCATTGAAAGATGTCGAGTGATTTGATTTGATTGTCCCTGGAAATTTATTCCATTCTTAAGAAACCTTTTAAAATTAACCAGCCAAGTCAACTACAGTAGTATTCCTCAGGTGAAGTTAAATTTTGTGTCAGTCTTCCATTCAATCCTTTTCCATAGTGGAAGAACATTAAATTAGCCATGTTATTTCAAAGCTAGAGTTGATTCATGGGGGGATTAAGGTGGGGTGTGAAACCCTGGTTCTCCTTTCTTCTGTGTGCATTATGATTTAGTGTCATCAGTGGGCATATAGTATTTTGAATTAATACAAGATGATGTAGAATATCCATAAGCCCTATATCTGAGATATCTGCAATGTTTTGCAGCAAGGAGGATACTGCACTTAGAGTTACTGTTTCTCAAATTCATGTAAAGTAACTCACTTCACTGCACAACAGATTCCAATATTTTGTTCTTTCATAGTAGCGATTAGACCAATTATAGCTCAGCTGTTAACAGAAAGGTACAATACAATTGCTCCTACTTCTCAGTCAAATTTCCCAGAACCTGTCTCTCTGTCACACTTTTAAATTTTACTTTTAAATTGAGATGGTTTTTAAAATGAAAATATCTAGAATCCCACTGAAAGCTTGCTTTCAACTAAATCTCATATGTCAAACTGTATTGGCTGTACATTAAGTGCTACAGAGGACTGGTAACAAAAATTTATGTTAAAAACCACTGTTAAATATTTACTAATTGCTGTGCATACTTCCCTGATCAAGGCAAATATCTAACTTTATGCCTACTATTCCTTAGCAAATGTCCCTAAAAAACCTTTACCCTTCCAGGGATGCTGCTGTCTAGTCTGGACTCTGTGGTGCCTGGACGAGTAATGAACCTGGAGCATCACCAAAGGCCATGATCTGGAGGAACTGAAAGAGCCTTTCTCAGCTGGGGTGCGAAGTGTGGCATGGATGAAGAGGGTCCTGAGAGACACTGTGACAATCCTGGGAGCTAAGGCAGAAGGTAAGCCTATACACCATAGGGATCCCTGAGCACACCCCTCTTCTATGGCACAGGCTGTAACGTATTAGACCTGTAAACATTGGTATCTGCAGTTAAAAATGAAAGGGAAGAGTTTTTAGCCTTCCTATGTATTCTCTGGCTTGCTGCTTTGGAACAGGAATGCACTGTCATAATATCTCTCATATGTTGCCATGTCTTGCTGCTGCTTGGGTTGTCAATGGGTTGTTTTTTTTCACTGCAGACTATTGAAAAGGGGCCTTGCACGCTACAGACCATATGTGAGAGTTGCTTTCCTAAATGCAGTAATAAACAGCCACGAGATGAAATATCCCCAAGTAATGAGATTAGTGACACGGGATACAGCTTTCAAAAATAATTACATCTGACACCCTCATCAGCAAGAAGATGTAGGGGCTGCAAGCTCTAAGCTTGGGAACAGCATATGAAAGATTGGCTTCTCCTGGGAAGGGGGAGGCACAAGGGAGGTTATTTTTAGTACTTTGGAGGAAAAAAAGAAAAAGCCAGAATTTAAGCACTCTTTGGTTTGATACCCTCGTTACGGAGGAGATCACGGAGAAATAAAGCAAAAGCGGCGGTGGAAATGTTACTGAGGCTGAAAACTGTGGGAACACGAGGTTGAACTGAGCAAAGCGGGAGTGGTAGGGTCAGAACGGAACGAGGTGGGGGGGGCACTCCTGTCCCCCTCCCCGCCACCCCTCCCCGTCCCGTCCTCGCTCGTGCCCGCCGATACAATAACAACCCAGCGACGGCGGAGCAGGCGGTTCCGTTTTCGCGACGGTATATATAGATCAGACACTTTCCAAAACAAGCAGCGCCGCCGAGTCGCTCTGTTCGGCGGCTCTTTCCACCCGTAATTCAGAAAGAAAAAAAATTATTTTTTAAAATTACTTTTTCTTTGACAATGGAGAAGCTCTATTCCGTGAATGCGGCTGTTTCCTGACCCGCCGCCGGTTTGCGGTTACAGGCTGCTGAGAAAGTGAGCGGGGTCTGGCGGGGCGGCCCCGGGACCTCCTCTGCTTTTCCGAACCTTTTAAAAATTTCCGGAACAAGCCCTAAAAGGGCAGGCGGGGCGGGGCCGGATCCTCGCCTTTTTAGGACAAGGGCCCCGCCACCGGAATACCCCCCTGGGCGGCGCGGCGGGCGGCGGCGGGGGCCGAGCGGGGCCGGGGCGGGTCGGGGCCGCCCCGCGGGGCGCGGAGGGTGCGCAGGGCGGGGGGTCGGGGCGGGCGCGGGCCGGCGGGTCCCGCACGCGGGCGCCCACGTGACCGCCGGGCCCCGTTCCTCAGTCCTTATATGGGCAGTGACGTCCCGGGCATTCAGGGGGCCCCCATAAATAGTTACCGCCAGACTTGTCCTCCAGCGCGAGCTGCGGCGGGAGCGCGGCGCTCCCGGGGCACCGCGGGCACCGCACCGCCGCGACGGGGCGGCCGCCCGCCCGCACATGCCGCGCCGGCTCCCCGCCGTCCCCCCGCGCTGGTAGTGGGAGGCAGGGGGAAGCGCCCCCTCCTCTCCCTCCCCTCCCCGCCCCGAGTGCCCACCGCCGGTCGGGAGCGCCGCTCCCCCGGCCGCCCCGCTGTCCCCATGATGACCGCCAAGGCGGTAGACAAGATCCCGGTGACCCTCGGTGGGTTCGTGCACCAGCTCCCCGAGGGCATTTACCCGGCGGATGACATCTCCGCCGCGCTGCCAACTTCGGTCGCGATCTTCCCCAATGCCGACCTGGCAGGGCCGTTCGACCAGATGAGCGGTGTGGCAGGAGGTAAGCGAAGCCCTCGCAGGTGCGGGCCGGGCCGCCCGCGGAGAGCGGCGGGGCGGCGGGCGGGGGTCGGACTGGGACGGGGCGCCGGGACCCTCTCCGGGGCCCTCTCGCCGCCCGGCCGGGTCCCCGTCGCCCCTTCGCGGCAGCCCTACCTCCGCACCCAGCTCGGGGGGGAAAGTTGCAGTTGGCTCGGAGCCCCCCTGCATCCGGAGCGCAACATGTGCGCGCCGCAGCCCCGCGCTGGGCCGGGGCGGGCGGTGGCTGGGACCGGTGCCGGTCGTCCAGCGGGTGGCGGCGCGGAGGGCTGACCTGCTCCTTGCCCCCCCAGACGGCATGATCAACGTGGACATGGGCGACAAGCGGGCCCTGGACCTGCCCTACGGCGGCGGCTTCGCCCCCAATGCTCCGGCTTCCCGCAATCAGACCTTCACCTACATGGGCAAATTCTCCATCGACCCGCAGTACCCTGGCGCCGGTTGCTACCCCGAGGGCATCATCAACATCGTGAGCGCGGGGATCCTGCAGGGGGTCAGCACGCCCTCCTCCGCCGCCTCCTCCGCCGCCTCCTCCGCCTCCTCTGCCGCCTCCTCGGCCACCGCCGCCTCCGCCACCTCCCCCAACCCGCTGGCCGGGGCCCTCGGCTGCACCATGGCACAGGGCCAGCCAGCCGACCTGGAGCATCTCTACTCGCCTCCGCCGCCGCCCTACTCGGGCTGCGGTGACCTGTACCCGCAAGACCCCTCCTCGGCTTTCCTGCCCGCCGCCGGCGGCGGGGCACTGCCTTTTCCCCCGCCGCCCTCCTACCCCTCACCGAAGGCGGCGGCGGCCGACGGCGGGCTCTTCACCATGATCCCCGAGTACGGAGGCTTCTTCCCGCCGCCCCAGTGCCAGCGGGAGCTCCACGCCGGCCCCGACCGCAAGCCCTTCCCCTGCCCCCTCGACTCGCTCCGCGTCCCGCCGCCCCTCACGCCGCTTTCCACCATCCGCAACTTCACGATGGGGGCGCCCCCGGCGGGCGCCGCCCCCGGCAGCGCTCCCGGCAGCGGCGGGGGCGAGGGTGCGGGCGCCCGGCTGCCCGCCGGCGCCTACAGCCCGCACCACCTGCCGCTGCGGCCCATCCTGCGGCCCCGCAAGTACCCCAACCGGCCCAGCAAGACGCCGGTCCACGAGCGGCCCTACCCGTGCCCCGCCGAGGGCTGCGACCGCCGCTTCTCCCGCTCCGACGAGCTCACCCGGCACATCCGCATCCATACGGGCCACAAGCCCTTCCAGTGCCGTATCTGCATGCGGAACTTCAGCCGCAGCGACCACCTCACCACCCACATTCGCACGCACACCGGCGAGAAACCCTTCGCCTGCGACTTCTGCGGCAGGAAGTTCGCCCGCTCCGACGAAAGGAAGCGGCACACGAAGATTCACCTGCGCCAGAAGGAACGAAAAGGAGCCGCGGCCGCCGCCGGCGGGTGCCCGCAACCCGGCGGCGGGAGCGGCACGGCCGCCCTGGCCCCCTGCGCGGCGCGGACGCGGACGCCCTGACGGCGCGGGACGCGCAGGACCCAGCGCGGAGCCGCCGCCGAGCGCGGCGGGCGCGGAGCGGAGCGGGGCCCGGCGGGGCGCGACGAGCACCTGGCGGCGCCGCGGGGCTCCCCCGGGCCGGGGCGGGCCGGAGCGGGCCGGAGCGGCGGGTGTACATAGGGGCTGCGGCGGGAGGATGGATGCATGCAGTGCCGTCGTGGTGAGGTGTCCTTGGTGCCTTGTGTGGTGTAGAGCCCGGTCCCCTGTCTGCATGTGGGGGGTGCCTTACCGATCCGCTCCGACGACAGCGGCGACACCGAGACCGGAAAGTTTTTCCCTCCCTGGTTTTAGTATGGCTGTACATTTCTGCCTATTAATATTGGGATTTTTTTTTTTTTAGAGACTATATTTTTGTACGCACTGGTTTGGGGTTTTGGTTTTGTTTTCCTTTTTGGTGACTTGAAAGTGTTCCGTTTGTAGTAGGACTTGGGACAGGATGTAAATACTCGGGCTGGGACCGGCGCCCGTGGTCGGCCGGCACCCAGTGCGCCGCAGGTAACACGAATAATGCACAACCACTAACGGGGGCTGGAAGGAGAGGGGGGGTATCTTTATCTTTCTGGCCACTCTGTAAATAAACTTTTCGACAATAGGGTAGGTGCTTACAAAGTTTATAAAAGACGACAAATAAATCTCTTAATTATGCTAAATTGACATCTTTATTTCCGTAGGTTCCCTGGTCTGACCCAGGGAGGGGTTGTCCCCCGCTCGTCCCTGACCCGCGCCGGGTCCCGGCGGCGGAGGGCTGCGGGGCAGCCCGGCCCGGGTCCGATGGGCGCACCGCACAGCCCCGCAAAGCCTCGGCGTGGAAAACCTGCGGCCTCGGCCCCAGCGTACAAACACTGGCTTTTGGGCGCGGGAATTTCCCTCGGAGACGAGACGGGATAATATTAACCAGGGAGCGGGGTGGGTTTTTTTTTACTCATTCTGTTTTGTTCCGCGGTTACGATCCGCCCCAGGCAACCTCCGCGAGTGGGCTCCGGAACAGTGAGTACCGCCGCCCCGACGGCCGCCGCTCGGGGGAAGCGGCTCCCGGCGGCGCGGGGCTGCGCGGGCGGCGCCGCGCCCGCGCTCGGGGGCTCCGCAGCGGCCCGGGGCGGCGACGCCCACCCCCGCGGCACAGCCAGACTGTTTTTGCTGAACCCACATGGCCGCAATATCGTGCCTTTTTTTTTTACCTTGTACACTTATTTTGGTTAATGTTTTTTTAAATGCTGTCCCGGCCTCAGCCCACCCTCGGATCCTGCCATCGGTGCAGGGCTGTCAGCGCCCCGCGGGCTTGCCCCTCTGCCACGCAGATCCCTGGTGCGGCCCGCACTGCAGAAGTGAGCTGTGCAGGATGGACATCACTAATGCCACAGCCCAGCACAGCAGGGTGAAGGGGTTTAGCTCTTTCTTGGTGGTTCCCAGCCTCTGCTTGCCCAGGTGTTAGGTCCCATAGTGCAAAGCCTCAGCAGCACCTGCCTTTTCTGTCTGATAGAAATCCCTGGTTCCCATTTTCTGGAACTCATGCCGGCTTTTGGGGCAGCTGGTCTTCTGTGGGAGCTGAAGTGACATGTCTGGTTCTGAATCAAGACAGCTTTTAAAGTTGGGCATGGACCAGCCTGTGCAGGGGAAGCCACGCTCACTGTCCCGCCATCCACCTTAGCAGCACAAGTAAGCCTTCACACCCTGGTTTGTAGTTTTGCCACCTGATCCCACGTGGTTCTGGCCCCCAAGAGACCACAGCCTGCTGCTGGAGGGATGTCATACAGAAGCTGCGGCCTCCTCAACTGCTGGGCTTCTGCAGGTACTGCTACAGCCTTGGATAACCACAGCTTGGTCACGGCCAGAGCATCTTGAGCGAAATTGGTATTTCAGCCACCCAGACACAATCCAAGGCTCCCCCTGCCCTGTCCAAACTACTGTCACCAGCCATGCTACAAAATTAAAATGCAAATTAAAAGCAAAAATGATATGAACAACACTGAAATTGTAAAAGAGGTGAACTAAGGAAACTGCTGGTGACTAGTGTATGGCTACAAGAGCACCTCACATGGCACAGTATCAATGGTCCTACACTCCTGTGTGTGCCTTACACTGAGGGCCAGCTTCAAAAGCAGCAATAGTGTATGTGCCTGGATTTGCCTGCAGGATCTGGGCTGAGAATCCAGTGCTAAGCATCACCTCCCAAGGAAAAGCCGGTCCCACTGTTCGGACTGTCAGGCAAAGGAAACTAGAGCTCGGTACTGTGTTTGGCTTAAGGCTCTCATACTTGTGAAGGAAAGTAATGACTGTTCACTGGTGAGATATCCTGTATTTATTCTACAATTCAGCAATAACAGTTATTTTGCTGTTGTGAAAACACAATAACCAGACTGCAGGGAGAAGGAATGGCATTACAGACTTAAACCTTCCGCTTACAGATATCCAGAACGTAAGAAGTAAGTTTCAATTAGTAAGTAAGCAAGAAGTTACACAAAGAGGCTTTTTTAAAAAATGCATCTCAGGTTTTCTTTGCTATTTTTCCAGCTTTAAATACTTTGATACTAACACCTTAATTAAAAAAAAGAAAAAAAACCAGCAAAAAAAAAAAAAAGGTTTTGCCATGGTTAACAGCACTCTGCGGTGTGACCATGCTGTCCTCTTCAGAAAGATGCTTTAAATAGTGTCCCACTAAACATCTTGACTAGGTTTTACACATGGAGGAAAAAAATTGAAAACTCAGCAGAAGGCCTAAGGGGAGGATAGAGCAGATAGGATAAAAAATGCTCACTGTCGCAGTTTGTTTTTCCAGTACAGCTGTTTGCATGCACCGTGCTATCTTCTTTGTGGACTTCTGAAAAAGGATAACTGTCTTCGTTAGGCTTGGAGAAAGGCAGAAACAGCCTGTAACACAGGGAGGCATTGCCTTATAATTAATGACTACATTTGAGCAAGAATTGTTAAACATTAACTAATGCTAAGCTGCAGGGGAATTCCAAGAAAAACAGGTAAGCCAGCTGCAGAAATATCAGGCACCTTTAAGTGCTCAAAGAATAAATGGAAATCGCCTGAAATAATTTCTACCAATTTTTCCTAGCAAAAGAATTAATCCATGTATGCATAATGCTGACTGTGTATTACATTCATTCTTTCACAGGCCAGGAAAAAAAAAAGCAGCAATGCCATATCAGAATAATTTAAAAATTCACACATACAAGCCACTGTACAGGAAAAACAAGTCTGCTTTTATAAATACACAGAAAAGTAAAGCCAGTTGTGAAATGATTTCTGGAGCGGGCTGGTACATCATTTAGGAGGTTGCTAAGTCACGTTTTCTTACTCAAATTCTCAATCAGGACTAAGATGGCCAAGGCTGCCCCGGCCTGGGTTTGTGGTATGAAGTGTGCGTTAGGATGAACAGGCACAAGACCAGTCCCTGCAGCACAGATGGGGCACTTCACCTGTAGAAAAGCTCTCTTCTGTGTTAGAAAGATTGCATCCCCTGCTGTGGACAAACTGCATCTCCGGACCGCTTCCATCATAGCAAGGCGAAATTCATGTTGTCTCTTCTACTCTACATTTATTTAAAAGCCTTATGAAAAAGTAGTCTTTATAAATAGTATAAAGAGGGAAACTGCAAGGCTTCAAAAGCCCAAAGCGCTCACATATAAAAACACAAACCACGCTTTAAAGAGAAGACATCAGGTCAAATCTTATCAGTACCTAGGTATGCGCTGCTGTATACTGAGGGTTTGCTAATACACCGTGTTTCTAGAATAGCTTCCACAACAGTGGACAGTTGTTTTTTCTTTCATGATGCCCAGTTTCTGCCACTGCTGCATTAGAGGTTCCAAGCGAGGTTAATCAGCAGCTGTCTCCTTCTTGCTGAAGGAAGTATGCATAGATGCACTCAGTAATTCTCAGTTGCAATAGTGAGATCTTGTATATGACACTTAAAAGAACTGTTGAAAAGTAACTCTGAACCTGACAGTGTCCATTTGGAGCAGTAATTTCCTTAACTCCAGCCCTGGGGATTGATCACTGGCATTTACTGGAGGAGCATGTCCTGGCTCAGTTGTTGTTCTGGATTTGTTATTTACAAGTAGGGTACAGCTCTTCTTGAGAGTCGCTCTGGAGACAGTTCCCAAAGGTTGTAGCCAGACCAACCCCACTTCCCAAACTCAGTGGGTACAGTCCCCTGGTCCCGTGGTGCCAGCTGGCTCTAGCAGAGGGAGCCCCACTGGGAAAAGCCGGGGCGCCCTGTGACAATTCTTATTGCATTTACTCTCCCTTTGGAGCCTGAACCCCTCTCCCTGATGCGTGGCCCTAACTATTTACACAGGATGCTGGAATATTTCCCCGACCCTTCAGCTGAGCAGCTTAATCATGCTGCTCCCGCACATCGGCCCCAAGGGCATAAACACGTTCTGGCACTTTATTTCCCCGACTCACGAAGCCCGCGATCAGAGGAAGGCTCTGACCCACGGCGCTCCCGCGAAGCTCCAGCCAGCACGGGACACCGCGTCCCCGCTGTGCTGCTGTCCGCCGGCCTCGGGGGGCGGCCGGCCGGGGGGCGGCGGGTTTCCCTCTCGGCGGGGCGAGCGCACATCGTCCCTAGCGGCCGCCGCCCGGCACGGACCGCCAGCGGCGACTCAGAGGCAGACGCGAGGCCCAGGGTAGGGCTCGCCCCCGCACCAGAAGTCGGCGGCCTGCGGGGTCTCCATCAGCCACACCTCCCGCGGCAGCGCGGGCGGCTCCGCGCCCGCCGGCGGCCCCTCCAGCAGCCGGTAGTAGTGGCAGTCCCGGCCGTGCTGGGGGTCGTAGGGCGGCGCCAGGATGTCGAGAAAGGCGGCAGGCCCGTCCACAGCGTCGATTTGGTGGAGGTTGTCTGTGTGCGGCGAGAGCAGGCAGGGCGGCGAGGCGGGCGTGTAGTGCTGGCGGGAGCGGAAAAGGGCGCGCAGGCACGGCCCGTCGCCAGCGGCGGGGGGCGGCGGGGCGGCGGCCGCCCCGGCGGGCAGCGTGTCCATGCAGGCGATGCGCAGCGTGCCGTACAGCACCTTCAGCATGCCGTTCATGCCCGGGTGGTCGTGCAGCGGGATGCAGGCGCCGCTCCGCAGCAGAAACACGCCCATGCTGAAGTTCTCCGTCTCGCAGATGTGCATGTAGCTGACGGGAGGCACCACGCCGGCCCACGGCGGACCCCCGCCAGGCGCCGCCGCCGCGGCCGACGGCCCCCGCGGCGCCAAGTGCAAGTCCTCGGCGCGCACCTCGTCCAGCAGCTGCTGCAGGCGGTGCAGGTTCTCCCCGAATGCTGGGCCCGCCGGGCTGCGGAAGGTGATGCGCGCCTGCCGCGCCACCCGCTGGATCAGGGAGGCCATGTTGTCCCGGGGCATGGCGGCAACGGCCCGGCCCGGCCGCGGCGGGCGGGGCCCGGCTCCGCTTCCGCCACCGCCCCCCGGCCCGCCGCGCAGCCGCGCCGCCGCCGGGAACCACGGGGCTCGTAGTCCGGGCTGGGGCCCCGCCGGGGAGCGCGGAGGAAGGAGAAGGAGGGCAGCAGAGGTGAGGGGGCGCGGGGGGCCGCGGGGCCGACCCGCTCCCAGAGCTTGTGGCGGCTGCCATTGAGCGCTGAGGGGAGACGGGCGTGAGGGGAGACGGGCTGGCGGGAGCGGCCGCTGAGGGGCTGAGGGGTCCCGCTCCCCGGGGCTCTGGCACGGCTGACCGGGGGCTACGCTGGGGCCGGGGAAACCACGGCAGTAAGTCACCCATGCTACGAGTTTCCTCCCCACCACTGTGGGGGGCTTAGGAAGCACAGGAGCAACTTGTTACTTGGCTTGTAGTTAAGCCATGTAAAACTGAGCAAGGTAGTGCAAGTGCGGTGTCCTGGGCGTATGGCAACTGCCCATAGACAATTCATCTTTTATCACTGACTGCTTGATATAACCACGTTATTTGGGCAAACTTATCAGATTTGAGTTTAGTGGCATTGCCTCTCTCATTTCAGCATTGGGTCGAGGTCGTGCTGTACGGCACATACTGTCCTTCATGCATCTCCTTATGGTCACTTCTGAGTGCGATTGTGTCTGAATTCGTTATCTTTAACCACAGGTGAACACCGACGAGCACACAGAGTTCCAGATGCCGATCCTCAGAGAATCCATGCGTAACAGAAAGGATGGATAATCTTTTGGCTCAGCTCCAGTCTGGTGGAGCCTGCATGTGGTTGTTTTGGGCTAATGTACAAAAAGGGTCCTGCATTTATTCTGCCAGGTTTTTATTTAATTTGTATATTTCTGGCAACGATCCTATTACCTTCTTTCTAATTGGTATGGCTGTACATAGCAGATCATGCCTAAAAATTCTTGCTTTTGAAATCAGAAGTTAACCTGTTAGTGCTGGGATTTTTTAAACAAGGTTAGGCTCTGGTCACAGAAATATATAGGCTCATTCCACCTTGAGTTCAATTATTTGCATGGGTGTGCAGCATTTAAGTACCATGGTAGGTCTAGGTTCTGAGAAACAGCTGAGTGATATTACATAATCAAATATGACTCCAGGGGCTGCAGCCTGCCAGGTCAAAAAATTTCATTTTAAAGCCAGGTAAACCAATTTTCTTGATTAAAGGCAAACTGAAGTTGTAAGATATGCATTATGCTTAAGACCCGCATGGCTTTACACTATTCTTACACATTATCATAGAACCGTTTGTGTTGGAAGGGACCTTAAAGATCATCTGATTCTTGGAACATAGCACCACGGGCAGGGATGCCACCTGCTACATCAGGTTGCTCAGGACCCCATTAAACCTGGCTTTGGACACTGCCAGGGATGGGCATCCATAGGATCTCTGGGCAACCTGTTGAAGTGTCTCACCACCCCCACATGAATGATAAATACTCTACATGAATCAGAAATACAAGTGTTGTGCCATGTGATGGCCCAGTAGAGGATGAAATACTGATGCTGTAGACAAAGGTGTGTCTTGGATCTTTTTTTCCAAAACTGTTTCCTGTCCTCTAGAAATAAATTTGGTGCACAGAATGCAAATTCAGGTCATGGCATAGTTGCATCTCTGTCCGCAGAGAAGGATGTTCATTTGGCTTGCTGCTTTCAAGTTCCACCTGAAGCTGCAAAGCACTGCAATCTTCAGCTGTTTGTTAAGTGCTGAGTGATTTGCCTGTGCCAGCATTGGGAGCACGGGGTGAAGATGGGGTGTGTATTTCTGTACCTGGCAGGAACAGGTCTGTGTGGCAGGATGCTCAGCATGAGGGGGCAGTAATTATCCCAAGTGAGAGTCTTTAAAGGTCTGTGAGCCTTCCTGCATGGGAATGAACTGCTGAGGACACTGAGCTGTTGCACTGGGTGGCAACTGGCATTTTGTCAGAAACAGAAGGATTGGAAGGCTCCATGTTCAGTGTACTCTTCTATTCAGCCCCCTTCACAGGGGCAGGCAGTTTAATTGTGAAGATGTGCACTGGAATTTTTGGCAGTACCGTTATCAGTGATAATGATAAATTCTTTATTGGCCACCTATTTGTGTCCTACCCCAACAATTGCACTTTGCTTGCAAGTAAGTGCTAGAAGACTCACTTTTGGACACCCTGGTTCTTTTTCTATGCAGCACAAAAAATCAGATCTTTTGTAGAAACAAATACTTAGTATTTGTTGTATGTTTTGCACTTAGAGTAACTTGCAGTTGAAGGAGAGATCAGCAGGGAAAAGCAGGATCCTGAGTCTGAACTCAGCTTGCTCTTGCCTTGCTGAGTGGTATTAGGTGAGTTACTTGACCCTTTCACTACTTATCACTCTGTAAACCATGAATCATAAGTTCTACGTACAAGGATGTTTATTAAGATTTTAAGAACATCTTTACATGGACAATCCTGGTGCCACGTTAAACTGGTGATGAGATTTATATTTTGTGTAATTGATCACCTTACAATTGCCAATGTTTTTAACTGCTGTATTGATTGCCATGCCTAACAGATACAGACAAAAATATATTAATGTTCCAGTTAAATCCTGTATCACACCCACATTTTTTCAGTGCAGTGATAGTCAAATAAACCCACAAACCAACCTCAACAGAAAAGCAAACTGTCCAGCCAGCTGGCAATTAAATTGACATGTTTTCTCTTCTGAAAGGCCATATTCTTAACTGGCCTCTACTATCTTGAGCATATGTGAGAAAAAAAAAAATCATGTGTAGTTGCTTGGCCAGGCTTTGGGGCTGCATTGCATTGGTCATGCAATGACCAAAGTTCAGCTGGAGGTTTTATGATACGACCAGTGAGCAGGAGGTCAGGTTCAGGTTATGGTTTTGGTCTCCTCCCGTGTTTGTTTTGTTTCTCCACACACTGAAAGAGAACGAGAAGTGTCGCAGCCGTTTTCTCCTGCCCAACCCCGCAACTTTCAGTCTCCTCCCCTTTCTACTTGGACCCCAAACTGTGAACAACTTCTTGCTTCTTTGTTGCTGTTACATATTACAGCTTGTGAAAAACCCTCATTAATTCTAGCTTTCTTTTAGGGGTTGCTCCCCATATCCTCCCAATTTCTTTTGAGAAGTTAGAATTCCCTGTAGCCATCTGTAGTGGATGAAAATGTCAGCTGCTTGTGTAGCAAGTCAGTGTTACCTGTTGCTAAATGTTTTGTCACAAGGCCAGAATGTTTTACAAGAGTCAGAGTTTGGACAGGCAGTACAGAAACCATCCTCTGTTATAATGTTGCCAACAGCTGCAGATGTGTACTTACATGGGACAAAACCCAAGAATCTCTGTCAAAGAGCATCTTTGCCCTGTTCCTGCCCCTGGATCTTCAAAGGTGTGTTTTGTTTTGTTGTTTTGTTTTAATAGCTGCCACCAGTCGAGGAGCTAGATAGGAATGCTGGCCAAACGTGACTCAGATGAGAACAGGACTAAAAAGAGAGAAGACAAACAACATGTCTGTAATATTTGCTGGCTCTCCAGTAAAGGCTTACGTAAAAGAAAGTTGGTTATTAATTATTCATCAGAGAATTTATATACGAGTAGAAACACAGGGGAGTGCTAGATATAACTGCACTGAAATCAAAAGGGGAATTAGGTTCATATATATACCAAACATCAAGCAGATCTATGCAACATTAAGTCTCCCACCCACCTTTACCACTTCTTTACTGAGATGCATCCTGCATTCCATTAACTACTAGAGAGAGTCCAGAGGAGGCGACCAAAGTGATGAGAAGTATAGAGCAACTCTCCTGCAAGGAAAGGCTGAGAGAATTGGGTTTGTTCAACCTGGACAATGGATGGCTTAGGGGTGACCTAATTGTGGCCTTCCAGTACCTGAAGAGAGGCTGCAAGAGGGGTGGAGATGGACTTTTCACTGAGGCTTGTAGTGACAGGACAAGGGGTAGTGGGTTCAGTTTGAAGGAGAGTAGATTTAGAGTAGATATTACAAAAAACATGTTTACTGTGGGTGTGTTGAGGCCCTGCACAGGTTGCCCTGGGAGGTTGCCCTGAGTGGCTGCCCCATTCCTGGAGGTGTTCAAGGCCAGGCTGAACTGGGCTCTGAGCATCCTGGTGTAGTGCAAGGTGTCTTTGCCCATGGCAGGGGAGTTGGAACTAGATGTAGATGATCTTTAAGGTCAGTCCCTACCCAGGCCATTCTGTGGATCTATGAACCACATAATTCACCCCTTGCTGACTCTTCATGTGTTGTAGCTCCTCAGTAAATGCACTGTTTCTATGTAAAGCTCATCATTAATGGGTTTTATTGACAGTTTGCTACGGAACAGCCTAGAGCAGGAGTTGGAGTGACTCAGAGTAGGAAAGGCTGTGCAGCATGCAACTCCCTGTGCGTGAATTTGCAGGAATAATGAGCCTTATTCTGATCATCTGAGTTCAGCTCCACCAACTTCATGCTTTCCACTGCTGTGAGTCAGGTCTGTGCTGGTGTCTCTGGTGCTGCCCAGGTTAGCCTGTGGTGATGGGAGCTGTGGGTTAGCCATGGCCATACTCCTTCTGAACTCACTGGCTGTCTAGGGCCAGCCCTGGGTGTGGGGAGGAGGGAAGCTGCTCCCTTGCAGGGAAAGCCCTGTGTCCTTGTGCATGTCTGTTCTCTCATTATTACTGACCTCAGTGCCATATTTACTTTTACCTGCTGTGTGATAGGTGCAGAAAAAGAGCACTTTTGTCCTAGGCTGGGGTGTGATTCCACTCTCTCAGAGCCCAAGAATTGGCAGTAGGTAGCAGTAGTTTGGTCACTAACTCTTGAGTCCCAGAGGGTGCCAACTGTGGGACTGCCAGTGCTTGTGCTATGCCAAGTAGTGGTCACACACAAACTCTGGAACAGCTTTACTAGAAAGGTCTAAAATAATCTGTGTCAGTGGCTTAAATAGTTACTGCTGTGCCTCTTAGTCACATTGCTCACTCACAGCCTTCCCTCACTGCCAAAAATGCATCAGCACAGAGTGTCTTGATGCTAAGCCTTTGTTTCTCACAATCACGAGTGAGGACTGGGTATGGTTGTCACACAGGTCAAACCATAGTAACTTAATTGCCTTTGGTTATACATGTAACACATTATTTTAAGAATCATTTTTCAGCAAGAGAGAGAGAACTACTTAATTTCGTAATGACTTGGGCTCAAGTTTATCCCAGTGGGGATCTATATAGAGCTAAACAACAATGACAAATTTAAGAAGGAAAGAAAGCCAAAGAATACTTTTCAATTTTCAATAAATAATAGGTATATATTTTTCATGGAAAGACTTAGTGTTCAGCAGCAAAAAAGGTTAATGGTAAAACTTAGTGGGTAAGGTATTTAGTGGGATGGAAATTTCTTTCAGTGTTTTGGGGGTTTGTAAGGTTTAGGTTAATTGGTAAATCCAATAAAATCATTCTCTGTCCTATAGATAAATGGTCTGTGTTAGACTCCATGCCTCTGTGAGGAAGAAGGAAATTTTATTCAATTGTTGAAGCAAGTGAAGTGGACTGAGGGAAGCAGCAGAAAAAGGCCAAGAGCTGCAGAACTGTTACAGCCACCCATGCATAGCACTGATCTCTCTTTGAGAGAACAACCAGTGTCTGACTACTTCCAAATCAAAGAACATCATTGGCAATTAGTAGAGAATAATATCAAGGAAAAAGAGAAGGAAGAGATGCTAGCATGGGTGAAATGGCAGTGAATGAGGTCAGGGGGATGTTCCAGAGAGGCAGCATCAAGAGCTGAGTTGGTGTGGTGCAGGGAACGAGGCAAGGAGGGAACAGGGAAGTTTCATTCCGTGTCATGTAGCTGTTAAAGGGGACATGCAAAGGCCTTTGGAAGATCAGTGCAGTGTGTAGGCTGGGTTTTGAAGTGTGGATTGAAATGATGATATAAAAATTTTAATTTCTTTAAAAATCAAGATAGTGGTGGTGTGTTTGAGGACAAAGTGACAAGTCACAGGTTTGGAAATGACTCATCTTTGCCAGAACCATAAACATGACCTTTGCTGGTTGTGGTTTAATGCTCAGAGTATTTATGTGACCACGTGCCCTTTTTAGGGTAGAATAATATACCTATCAGTAACATGCCACTTCTGCATGTGTATAACTTGGGATGATGGAGGATCCATCACAAAGTTGTCAAGGTACAATGGCAAGCTAGTTCAGATACTAAATATCTTTATTTTACTTTTGCATCTCACAGCATGGTAACAGAAGTGTGGTAGATTTTTCTTGGAAAATTAGAATGAATTTCAGCAGAAACTGATGCAGGAACTCCACTTTTTTTTCTGAAAACTAGCTTCTACTCTTTCCCATAGAAGGATCAGGGCCTAACAAGCCACACATCCATCTTACTGTTGGTTTGGGGTTTTTTTTTATCTCCAGAAAAACAAAATTCTCCATATCTCTGTGTTAAAATGACTGGAAATTAAACTTAGGGGGATCTAGCATGTGATTACTTTTTTTAGACAGGATTTTCTTCATAGCTGGATTGGACTGAGTTTATTCCCTCACAAACCAGATGGTAAGTGATTCAGTACTTTTAGCAGTAGAAAAATGATTAGTTTTCTTTCCTCAGTAGTTGGTGTGAATGTACTTTTCTTTATCTATTTACATATTACATAAACACCTTTTACCAGCATTTCTGTACATAGGTTACAGTCCTGATCCTGCAGAGAGCCTTGCACACAGGAGTTGCTCACACTTGGCTCATACAGAACTATTTGCGTGGAACTCATGACAGTGTTGTAACTGTATTTGTGTCTTTATGTGTGTACTTAAATTTACAGCACTGTATGAGGATGCCAGCACAATTTTAAGTCCACAAAACAATTGTGTAACTTTGCACAAGTCTCTGATCTCTTCTGCTGTGTTCCTGTTGTAGGCTGTAGGTCCTTGTGGCTTTTGAGCTCTGCTGAAAGCTTTGTCCTTATTATACAGTGTAAGTTCTTCCTGGTGTGCAGGGGGAGTGAGGTCCTCATTTATGTAACCTTCTGGACTTGTACTGGTGCTTCTCCCTTTGGAAGGGATTGCAGTCACAGTGGAAAATATTTGGGAGAATATGAAAAAAATCACATGAGTACTTGATTTATCAAGGTTATCTGCATCTATATTTGTTGGTGTATACATAATGATAAATAGAACATAAGTGTAACCCATGTATGCTGTGTCAGCATACGGGTATTCGAGGCAGAAGGCTCTGAAGCTGTTACTAGACTTACACTCTAGGCAAATACTGCACTACAGTATCCAGTCACTCATTCCCTATACAAAGAAGGTGCAAGTAAGGTTGTCCAAGCAGCCTGACTGGTGTCCTTTCCAAGCAGTTAAGAGCTGTTTTGTAAATTTGCTCTGCTTTTACCCTAATTTTACCTGGGAATTAAAACGTTGAATGCATAGTCTCTTACTGCTGCTGTATTGAGATGATAATACTCCATTTCAAACACAGTGACCACGTTCTCTGTTTACAAATCTGGCTGTGCACACTTGGAACACAATTATCAGATTCTTTTCTTGGTTTTTGCCTCGTGTAGGTATGCTCTGGTTGAGTCACTGGGGGATTGTGCACAGAGGAGCCGGCTCGCCCCTTGCCTTGTTTTCCAGGCTTACCAGAAAAGCTAAAACCCACTTATTAGCATTTTTTCTTGAAAAATGTGACAACCTTCTGCTTCCATGTATTCTAATAGGGAAAAAAAGACATGTGAATTAGCATCAGAGATACTGTGCTGTGACACGTCAAGTTTTTCCCTTCAATTAAATTATTCAGTGGAAGGGTGTCAGAAGGAGCTCCTTGAAACTACCACTATTTATTTGGCATGGATCAGTAGTCAGGCTGGTGTGATTCAGTGTGCCTTGTATTTGTGAAATAAGTTACTTTTCCCTTTATGCAAGGGGAGGTATTTGGGGGAGTTTGCCTCTCAGGCTGTGTGCTCACACAAGGTGGCAGAAATCTGTGTCTGCAGGGCACACAGTCCTGCAGGATGGTGCTGCATGGGATGGTGTGTGCCTCCAGTCTGAGGTCACACTGCCTGATGGGAGCAACAAGAGCTTGTTCAGCCACAGCTCTGTGTGTGTTGCATACCAAGGGTTGTACCTTCATGAACCTTATCATGGTCACAAATGCTCACATTTCTTATAACTGGGAATTGCTTTATTACATTACCAGAAAGAAACAGAAGCACAAAGCAATGGTTATGCCCTTCCAAACACTGTGTCTGTAGAAGAGCAGAGCAGTGACTCCTAACCCAGCTGCTGTGGGCATGCAGAGCAGTGCAATTAAGATTTCTGTTCTCTCAGGCTGGCTGTGCATGCTCTTGTGCCCGGTGTAATTGACTGACTGGCAGCAGCATGTTTGTTTCCCAGGGCACTTGTCCTGGTGCCCCCTGGCACCCAGCTGCCCATCCCTCACTGGCCAGGTGTTACACCAGGACTGTTACCATGGCTGTGAGATACCATTTATAGCAGAGGGGGTCCAGGAAGTTAAACCAAGGTGATCTGTCAGTCAGGAAGAATGAGCAAAATTTGCCCTCAGGGTGGAGGGCACTGAAGAAACAGTGTTGGAGACCAGTTATCTGTTGACTCCTTTGGGTGCCAGGGAGTAAATACTGTGGAGAAAACTTGGTTTAAAGCATTGAGAACCAAGTAATTGATGTAAGCCCTGGGTTACATAGGATGTAAGCATGCTTTTATAAGTACTGGAAATACTGAGGAGAGTTTCTTCTGGTTTCAATTCATAATAGGGAACGTTGTGTACAGTTTGTTTGCTTGATTGGTTCATTTTATTGTGTGTAAATACACTGTAGAAACAAATTTGCCTTTTGTTCAGTGGTACTCAGCTAGTGTGCTTCTGGTAAATCCAGTGAATTAAGGGAATAAGTAATGTGCTCTGGTCTGTCAGTGAAACAAAGTCCATTTAAAATTAAGGCCATGAGGGATATGGGGAGGCTGCAGGAGAGTTAGAAGAACAGTGAGCAGAACTGGTGGCCTGTGCCACAGAACAGAAACCTTCAGGTCACATGTGCCACAGGCACACAACTCACTGGCAGTGTGAGCTGCCTCAGTGAAAAAGGGGTGGTGCTCTCCCATGTATGGTATGAAACTCTGGCTCCACTGATCTTAATGAAAATGACAAGGTTTTGCACTGGGACAAATGAGAGCAGAATCTGGCCAACTGTTAATAGCTTTTTGTATTGGAGGCTGAAATAAAGTGGCTGTGTATGCAAATAATTGTGTAAGCCTGACTTCTGAATGACTCCTAAAAGAAGAATTCAATATTTAATTGTTGGAAATACAAACAGTTTGGCACAAATCTCCTGGTTTGGCTGAGCTATACTTGACCTGTGACAGAGAGAGCAAAGGTGATTTTAAGTCCTGGGATCCCAAGGGGCCAGTGTGTAATGGAACTCAAGTCAGAGTCAGTGTGTTGACTGCTTTGTAATTACAGATGCTTATTTTGTGTACAAAAGCAGTTGATTCATTATCTTTTATTTCCATTATCTCATCTCAGTCTTTATGTGTGAATCTGAGCTATTTGAGTTCAAGGGAATGGCATATAGCTAGAATTAAAAAAGGGGCTTGATAACAAAAAGTCAGTTGTTCTGATATAAAGATGTTCTGATGTAACCAAAATGATGAAATTGGTTAAATCTATCTGCAGAAACTGAAAACTTTGTGAGAAGTCTAAGAAGTTCAAAATAACCTTTCTTCTACTCCATGACCTGCATTTTTGCAGTATTTTGACCCATGCCTTGGAACAAGGATATTTTAGCTCTTAGAATATAAGAGACAATTAGAATCAGCTGTGATGCTGTAGCTTAACACTGCCACTCTTCAGCTGTGCTTCAGGAACCAGCTGAACTCCAGGAACTCTGCTCTTTATGCAGAAGTCATGTGCTGAAGATGGCTTAAGCCATCCTCATTTTGTTAAATTCTTAAACTGTGGTAGTGTCACCAAAGTTATCAGCTGTCCTTATGCCTAGAAATGTGGCCATCCCATTTGAAACTGGAGAGCAGAGAATGTTTTTCCTGGGGCCAAGATCTGTAAGTGCTTTCAGCTTTCAAAGAGCCCCCAGTATTTGATAAAGTAAGTTTTACTTGCAGAAGCTAAATATTGCCACTTTTAAGTACAAGTCTTGATGGTGTGGAGAGATGGGAAATTTTATTGGGATACAAGTGTGAGCCCGGAGTTGATGGGATACGTTTGAAAGTAGTTCCTGGCAGAAGTTACACTGGCTGAGAATCAGGTGCTCACACTCATTCCAGCTGACATCAGTGGAAGATGCACACATGAAGTGAAAGTACTGTATGGCCTTTAAGCTTCTGTTCCTGTGGTACATGAGGTTTTATAATACACAGAAGAAAGGAAACATTCACTTTTCCAGGTAATCGTTACGGAATGGGTGTCTGATCTATTTCAGTCTCCTCTGTCTGGGGAATGTCTTCATGACTTTATTGAAGTGCTGTGCATGTACAACAAGGAGGCTTTTTGGATGGAATTTTTAATGCAGGACTCATTAACTGATGATAGTGGATAATTTTGAAAGAGATGAGTACAGCACTTGCTGCTTACTTAGATCATAGAAATAACTTGAGGGAATTTGTTCACCAAGCTGAGATGTTCTCTAAAATGCTTATAACAGGTTACTTATGCTTCTGTATACCAAAAGCAGTAGCTTTTTCTCCAAACCAAACAGAAAATAAGATTATCTTCTTTTTTAATTGTATGAGGAATAAATGTGAAAATTGTTTGGATTATGTGGATGTTTTATATAAGGGTCACCAGTGGAAAATGAGGCCCAGTGCTTTGTGTGTTTGTCTAAAGCAAGTGGCATTTCCATTTTGTTTTTCAAGACCCCTGAGGTCTTGCCTGCAACTGTATCAAGAATATTGTCCACCACCCAGAAAAATCACTCAGTCAAGTCTCCTGTTGGTGTATGTGTCCTCCCTTTGGCTGTTTGTTATTTTAGATGCAGCTCTGTGGGACAGGAACTGTTGGTCAGTGCACCAGAGCCTGTGGGCACTGCTGAAATAAAGAGAGCGGCTTTCCTTCCACTCTGTGGCTTCATGTAACTGAGGGCTGAGCTGGAGGGCTGGTGGTTTGCTTTTCTAGGGGAACCCAGGGAAGCAGATGGATTGCATGAGTAGTCCTGCATCACTCTGGCTGGCTCTGAGTGGGGCTGGATACATCAGAAATCCCAGAGCTTCTCAGCTCTCAGCCCTGTCTGTGTCCTACAGCACCAGTCTCCAGGGAACTGAGGTTACTAGATTGGAGGATTTGAGTTGCATAAAAAAGTCCCAGTCCCCAAGAGTTTAGGAGTGATAGCAGAATAAACACTTATTACTTGCTTTCATGTTACATGGCATGGGACTTGCTCTTCCTTGCAGATGACTTCTCCAGTGCTGTTTGGATGTGCCTGCTGCTCTGTGATTGCTCCTAAAGCCTTGATTTGACAGCAGCCTCTGGCATGCTGTGGGCCACCAGATCTGCATAGCAACAGACCCGCCAGTCTTCCTGCAGAGAGTTAAAGGAATTTTGGAGAAAATAAGTGAGTCAAAAATTTGCCATTCTCTTCCGTGGCAGTTCCCTGGATTCAAAATGTCCCTTGTCTCTGGCACAGGTGGGCAGCAGGCTGGGGAGGAAAGCAACACAAGTTTTATTGTCTTTCCAATGCTTGGGGCTGCTGATGTCAGGTGCTTTAAGTGTAGGTTTTTGAGAGAAGAGTTGTAGGTGAGGGAGAAGCATCACTGTTAAGTGAACTGGAGGGATAGTACTTTGACCTCTTGGAACATAGAGCAGGCTGAGGAGAAGGAATAAGATTAAAAGGAAGAAAATCCTCTTAGTCTGGGTGATGCCAGCTTGTCATTGTCAGTTCGGTAGTTATGTAGCTGGAAGCCTCCTGCTGCCTGCTGTGCAAGGAGCAGATCATTAATTAAAAGGCATGGCAGAGTGCAGCATGCTTAGGGCTTTGAGGTGCTGACAAGCTAATACCTCCCAGCACAACTGCAGAGAGCATGTCCAACATGAGGTACAGTTCTAAGAACTAAAAAACCTGTTACCCAGTGTGTCATCCTTGAAGACATGTAGCATACATGCTGAAACCTTAAACTTCCTTGCTCTCTGCCTCCCTAGCAGCCTCATACGTGTATCCAGCTTCTCCTTAGTGTGAGCCACAAGGCAAGAATCTGTGTAATACAGGGGTTGGGAGAGCTTTGGGGTTCCCTATGCCACCTGGCTGTGCAGCAGTCTTTTGATCTAAGAAGCCCTGGAGCACCTGGGTAATGATGCTGGGCATGGCAAAGGGTAGGAGCAGGTGTACTGTTAAGGTGTATAAATGCCTGGCAAGGCTGAGTGCCTGTTCTGAGATGCAGAGATGTGGGTCAGAGAGCGTGGGACTGAGTTAGGTAAGAGAATGTGAGAACACACTCACTATATGGCTGCTAAACAAGGAGCAGGAAAGGATTTAACTGGTTTTGGCTTGAGGGATTGAGCAAGAAGTGATGGATCAGATAGAAAAGAATCTGGTTGGACTGTGGTATAATTTGTACAATATACTCTCAGCATGCAGTTTATGCCAGACCAGGTTGTAAATTTCAATAGTGTTTACAAGCATCTGATCATCACTGCCCAGACAATTTTCCTCCTCTCATTTGTCATACACGCTTGCAGATTTAATAATTTTATTTTGGAAAATGCAGCACTTCACTGTCCTGTGAAACAATGCATCTCTTCTGCCATTCTTATGAAGATGTGATGCAATGATACCACTTCCTACTGAGGGACTGGTGAATCATTTTGTTGGTGTTCACAAATCTCTTCTTTGCTAATAGCTTCTGCACCGGTCTTAATACAGTTTTCAAAAGCCAAATCATAATGTCAGGGACTTTTTTTTAAAACTTTTTGTTAAAAACACAATTCTGCCATTATTTGTTGCATACCATACTGAACCCAATCTCTCAGCATGCTGCTGAAATGGCCTCCCAAATATATTTGTGTAGCTCAAGGTATTGACACTGATCCAGTCAGTCTCTCCAGTGGTGGGAAGCATGCTCACAACAGAGTGGGAGACAGAGGACACGTATTTGTCTCACAGGCTCAGATGGGTGGTCTGATAATTAAAGTTTAAAGCTCTCCTGTGGATCTGGTAACCTCTTGCATGGGAGCAGAAGCACTCTGAGCTGTCATGGCTGGGTGTGCAAAGGCCCTTCTACTAGCTGGGAGCCTCTGATATTTTATTGTCTGCCTAGGAGGTGTGACTGGTTGTTCATCTCCATCAGCTCTGCACCTCAAGTGGTGCAAAGAAGGCAGAAATCAGGAGTAAGTAGCTCCCTCAGAACTGCAGTGTCCTGGGAAGAAGAGATGGCAGAAGAATGCCGTGGAAGAGATGGAAGAAGGCTGTGAGGTTGTAGTGAGGCAATGTGCAAGGCCTTTGATATCTTATGCACTGGCGAGGGTCTTTTCCTGAGGAAGGAGTTGCTTGCGGTGTGAATATGATCCTGTGAAGGTAAGAGCACTTATTCTTTATTAGTTTTTTTATTACTAGTTTTATTCTTGGCCAAACCTGAAGCTTCTCGAGTTGTCTTTAAGACAGCACTAATCTTCTGGCAACTTCAGATTTAGGAAATTGCAGGAGAAGCACAGAAGTGCCTTTGCGCATTTCTTTGTTTGCCGGGCCGGCGTCCCTGTGTCACACAGATCCCGTCCCTGTGTCACACAGATCCCGCCTGTTTCTCCAAGCGAGCGCACAGCGTGCTCCAGCAAAGCCCCCTGCTGCCCTCGGAGGGCGTTCCCTTGTTATTTGTACTGCCCCTCGCGCCTTTCCTTTTCCCTCTGATACGTCGCACATTGCCAGCTGGTATTTGTAACATGTTCCGTAGAATTCTAAAATGAAACTTCTTTGGAGGAGGTCAGCACGCTGTGCGGGACACATCCTGTGTGTGGGCTGCATCTGACAGATTCCCGTCACTGTTATCCAACAGGCTTGTCAGAAACGACAGCACCTGCCTGTGGACTGCCCTAACACAGCAATACCAGCCAAAGCAAGAAGTGTTAATAGTATTGTTTGCCCCTGTGTGCTCGTATTTGTAGTCTCTCTGCAGTAGGAGAGAGGCAGTGTAAATATCTGGATGGATAGTTACATGTTTTGGAATAATGATACCAGGCACCATTTAGTTCTGAGCAGTCAATGTGCAATTATTGCAATAGGAAACAGCACAGAAGGTTGCTTAAGAGTTTTTCAGTTATCAGTGACTTTGCTACCCACAGACAGGTAAAGAGGTAACCTGTCTGAAAGTTTTGTCATTCTGGAAATAGTGCCAAAGATCAGATCTTCCTGATCCATTGCTGGGAAGATCTGTTCTCACACTTATGCCTACATGCTAGAGATTTTTCTGTTACATTTCTTTTTTGTGATGGATGAAATCACTTTTTTATATCATTATGTAAGGTCGTTTGACTCCTTCTGCCTGTGTTGCAGCTGTTAGTGCATTTGACATGTTATTAGCACTCTATAGCAGTGCCCAATAGGGGTTCTCAAAACAGCCATTGCTTCACCCTCTCTCTAAGCTTGTCTGCATTCCAAACCACTTAATTTTCCATGTGCTCCACTGTTAGCCTCCCATTACAAATTATCTGATCTCTTAACTCACAGCTTAATTTTTCTTACTATATTCAGTGGCACTACTGACCACTGAGTTTAGCAGATCCAGGTTATACCTGTGAGAATTTTCTGGTTGAATGATTTCTGCTTATTTTGTAAGTTTTGCAAGGCTTTTTGGTTCCCTGCTGCCTTGATTTCAAATACGTGACCTTGAAATCAGTTGATTTGAACATGACTTTTATTTTCATTTGCAGTCCCTAGAGGATTGTACTTGCAGAATTACCTTGTAACTGTGCTGAATTAAGAGCCAGAGTCCAGCTGAAATTCCCAGACCAAAGGATATGATAGTCTCTAGTAACCTTGGTGCCTTATGCTTTTTTCTAAAAAAATGCCTTTTTGCCTTGTATATGATCAGTGATTTTGAAAAAAAGCAGTTCTTAGTTGCCTATTACAATTTAAGAAAATAGTTGTTCTCTTCCTGCTTATGTGCATGCTTTTTCCTTCCTTTGGTGTTGTAAATTGATCATCTCTTTCCATCGTTATGGGAAAACATTGGCTAGACATCATTTTATAGACAAAGTAAGGGGAAATCTAACAACTTGGTATTCTGCCTGAAGGAACTCTCAGTCTGA
The DNA here is from genome assembly GCF_901933205.1 of Camarhynchus parvulus. NCBI lineage: Eukaryota > Metazoa > Chordata > Aves > Passeriformes > Thraupidae > Camarhynchus > Camarhynchus parvulus. The sequence goes on from NC_044576.1 coordinate 5,945,870, forward strand.
GAATGGCAAAATTGGCAAATATGAAGTGTAGGCCAACAGCTAAGGAGAAGAAGGGAAGAGTTACAGACACTAAATAAAGACAGGATTAGGCAAGAGGAAGGACAGGGGATGCTTGTCAAGAGAGCCCCAATGATGTGGGTCAGCTTTACTCCCATTGAATTTGAGTGTTATCCCAAATTTATTGAGATAGGACATCCAAAGCCTTCCCAGAGGGGGAGATCTTAGCCCAGAGAGCAGCATGGGATAAGGCTCAGAGCACAGAGGAGAAAAGGAGATGTGCAAGGACAGAAGGAGTAAGAAAAGCAGAGTGAGTGAGTAGGGAGGAAGAAAAGCAGAGGAGTCGGGAGCAGCCTGAGATAGAACCTCGTAACGCCAAACTGGGATCTTGAGCACACAACTTGAATTTGACCTGAAAGTACAGAGGATGACAGCATTTCTGCCCTGTGTTTGGTCTGCATTTGGAATTTCAAGCTTTGTTTTGCCTCTGGAGTCCTCAGTCTTGCTCAGTCCCATTGCAGCGGGGGTGGGCAAGTCAGGTTTTAGTGACAGTGAGTTTCCATCCTTGGGCACCTGCACCAGTCATGCCTGGTAAATGTTACTGGGGGAGCCAGCAGCAGCTTTTTGAAAAGCAGCACTGATACCACAGTCAAGTTTTCCCCAGGCAAGCACAGGGGCTGTGTGGAGAGCTGTGTTTGATGGCACCTGGGGCAGCAGAAGGGCACACAGGTTATTCTGCTTCTTGCATGTCTGCTGGAGAAGGTGGAGGTATCCCTGTGCCATACTGGTAATACCACAAAACTGCTGTGAAAGCTCTGATTAGAAGATGAAGTGTGATGCTATAAATAAGGTAACTTACTGACTGAAGAAAAACTTATACTGAGATGAACAATTAGCTTATCTTTCACCTTTCTAGATACCTTAAGAGCTAAAGATTTAGAATTAATCTAGAAGAAGCTGGAGAATTAATTTGAAGCTGCTTGAGGCTTCTTGATTGATTTACGGTACTCTTCTGGAGGAAGAGACTCTTACTTGAAATTAGCTTAATTCTCACTTTATTATTGTTACTAGTCAAATTATTTGCTGTCTTTGTCAGAGACCACAAACCCTCAAAAATCTGATAATATTTACTTAGATGTTTTTATTTCTTGAAAGGTGAAGATGTGTAAAAAAAAAGGAATTTTGGTGGGAGTTTGTTAGAATGAGGAATCTTAGTAATATACATGAATCTATAGAACATAATCTAAAATCTTATGCCTTTTGAGGCTTGCACTTGTTCTACTTGTGTTTTGTCTCCTTTTTCCAGTCATGATTTCAAAAATGTCAGAGTAGCCACAACAGAACATTTCTCCTGTTCCCACCTGTGTTCTGTGATGTGAAAAAATAATGTTAGTACACAGAGATCTTGACTTCCTCTTGAATGCATCTGGATGATTTTATTATGCAGTCCACTGTGCCTGTGATCTATCTGAGAGCAGCTGGTGGTGAGCATTGCCAAGATATTGGGCTGGGCTGCTGATAATTTTGTGTATTTCAGAAAACTTGGAAAACCAGATTCATGAAACAACACTCGTACACCACAGCCTCACCACGAAGACATTAGGGTGGCCGTGGCTGTACAAAGTATCTTAACCAGACATCTTTCACCCTTTCACAAATCTTTTCTTTTTGAAGGTAACTGTGGGTGGTCTTCCTTTGTCCAATTTCTGTAAATTTGGTGCATCACTTTCTAGTTATGCAGTTGATTCTTGTGTTTGTGTGAATGGCTATTTAAAAAAAAAGAAAGATCAGATGTTTGTTGTTTCATTTCAACATAAATCAAACTTTGTACTCACATAGCAATTCTAGTTTAGTCCCAGGAATAGCTTTAGTATTGCTAAGTGTCTGGAGAGTATTGACTACAGAGACATGATTTTAAGCAGGCTATAATAGTTTCTACAGCTGTTAACAGTTCTCAGAAGAAAGGCAGTATTATTCATCGGTATTTAAAATGTGCATGACTTGCATTGCACAGAAGTCAGATTGGGAGAATGTCAGAATTTTTTTTTCTGAAATTCTGCCAGGAAAGTCTTCAATAACTGGAGAAATTCTTTTCACTGGTGAAATCAACATGCAGCACATTGTGTTATTATACTTGCTTATAGCTCACCATGAAAGTTGTCTTTGTATGCGTGGATGTACGGCTTGTACTGTTTTGTTTTTATTTATTCTGCATTCTTTATTATAATGTTCTTTCCTTTTTTTCCAGACCAGAAAGATTGTTATTGAGCCTTCCACAAAGCTGAAATAATGCTGTGTGTTAAAAAAATGTTAACAATTCTAAGAAGTTATAAAAATTTATAAGTTGACTGAATACTTTGGAAATTTCTGCATATTTTAATATAAATAGGTAATGCAAATGTTTGTTCTTTGCATTTAGAGGTGGGTCTCTGTTTTCTAAAGGTCTTGTATATAAATTTGATTCTTAAAATTACATTAGAACAAAACCAGTATTTTTTCAGATTGTATAATAGGAAAAATGTATTTGCTAAAGACACAGAACATACATGGTTATCTCTGAATGTCAGATAGTCATGAAATTCAACATAAATAGCATCAGTTGTTTGAATGACTTCATTAAGTGCATTTAGGGGACTGCCTCTTGCAGTCAGCTGAGGTTCTTCCTTTCAGTTCTGTGTGTCCTGGGTTAGCCCATAAAGAGATGCTGCAGTTAATGTTGAGAGAAAAGGACATGATTTCTCTATGGGTAATGTGAAGATTCAGATTTTGCTGGTGGAATTCACATAGAAATTCAGTCACATGAAATCTAAGAAGTCACAGAAAATTGTGTTACTTCAGATTAATTTGGTGTTAGTCATAGCTAAAATCATAATAACAAGACAAGTAAGTCCAAGAGCAGAAATAGGTAAAAGGGAAGAGGTGAGTGACAGAATACTGGCAGATGGGCACGGACCTAAACGATGACAATTTTAATGACTAGTCCAAAAATATAACAGTTCAAATGCTATGATCCACTGGAGGTGCTGGCTGGGTAAATGTCTGAAAAGACAGGCATCAAGCTGTATTTTTTGGGGAGTTGGATGAGAGTAGAAAAGATTTGTTAAGTTTGCCTGGAGGAGAAAGGATGTCTGATACTTCAAGGCAATTTCTGCACAAGTGATGGTACTCGGAGCCAGGAGTAGACCTAGAGAGCAGCAGCTTTGTGAGCTCCCCTGGCCGGCACACCATGTGAGGCCTGTGTGCTTTTCCTGTGCTGCTGGGGTACCTCTACCAGCTTAGTTCCACCTGAAAGGAATCTGCTCTGTGCTTGGGGGCTGCACAGTAAGTGGGGCATTCTGGCTTCAGAAGCACACTGCTACTCCAAACTGGAACACCAGTGTAATGGGAGGGGGCAGAGGGAGTACTCAGAATGTATTGTTTCATGTTACAGGTGCTGGCAGCACGGGGGGCTGAGAGCAGTGAAAGTCCAGAGGAGCAGGACACCAGAGGAGGTCACCAGGAGCTGTCATGCCTTATAAGCCCTGCAAGAAAGAGAAAGGGAGAATGATTCATTGGTTGATGCAAGCCTCTGTAGGTAAAGTTGGTGCATATCTGAAGTGTACTGTGATTTAGTATTTCAGGATGGATTGCCTTCTGACATATTGCCTGTGAAATTTTGATAAGGCTAGAAGCACTTTGTAGCACCAGCTCCATTAAGTGTGCAAAACTAATGCCCAACAGGCTTTTGATTGTGCTGTTTTTATGTATCTTTTTCTCAAGACATCCTGGAACACGCTTTGCTGAGTTGGAAGGCTTCCATGGTCATTGACACCAGTGCTATGAAATAGCATTGCTGCTAGCTGGCAGTTTACTCTGTAGAAAGATGCTTATCATTTTCAAAGACTGCTTTCCAAATGGAATCATTATGGTAAATGAACCCTTTAAAGCTTACTCTCACAAAACTGAATTCAGTTCAGGAGAGTGTTGATTCTTCAGTCTTTTGTGAGTCACTTCCACTGTAACATTCTCTGGAATCATTCATTTTTGGGTGTTTAAGATGACTGATTGGTAATGTGGAGTTACAGATTCAGAGGTATTTCCATGTTCCCTGTCAATGTGCCATTTCATACCATATTCTCACAGAGACTGTTATATAAAAGTACCATTTTACAGAGCGGGGGCACAGAGAGAATAAATGATGGAGATAAGTCTGTGTAAGGAAATATGTTGCAGAACTGCTGATCTTAGGCTTCCTCATGTTACAATATTTAGCCTTTGGACCAGCTCTCTTGTTCTGCAGCACAGGTTCATCCCCTTTGTGCTGCAGCTCTTGGTCACTCCATCCAGCATGGACAAAAAGGCTGCACAGCATTCAGGTGAGTCTGGAAGCTGATAGGATTCTTGGCTTTAGTGACAGCATTATGTCAAATAACGTGATGGTTAGCTGAGACAAATGTATTTAGTGCCTAAGTATAGTGTGTGTCTGTATGCCAGTACTTTGGAAACAAGGAAAGTAAAAAATATATGGTGAGCTTGTCAAAAACTGTTCTTCCTACAAGCACTGGGCACAGCACTGCCTTTTAAAGTTTGCTGAAATGATTTGCTGGTAAGATTTGGCTTGTGAAAGGCGATGAAATGCACCGGCACAACACAGACATCGTTACTAGATCTTATCAGCAGCTGTGAATACACATTTTAACAATGTTAAGATTTTCCAGGCCTCTTTCAAAATGGCTGTATGCCTCCCTAAATGTGCCCATTATCTGTCCAAGAGCAGTTGACTTTAATTGCTTCTGAGCAATATTTCCTCTAGTTATCTGAGAGGTTCCAAGGCAATCCAGAGAAGTCTGAATGGATTTCTACTTAGAAACTGCCCATATTCAATCGGTAAAGTATGTAGATTTTTTTCCCTTTGGGAAAGGCTGAAGAGGGCAATAGGTGCAGGATGTGGAGGGAAGTAGTGCTCTGACCCTACAGCATTTCTGCATGTTGAGTCAGGGAGTGACATTTAAACAATTCTCACTGCACCCAATATGAAAAACTGTAGAGCAGATCAAATTGCTGGCTGTGCTCTGAGAGAGATGAAGGGGAAAAAGATCAAGGCATCTGTCAATAGGTAGCCTCTTTTATGTTTTAGGTGTTGGAGCAGCTTACCAGCAAGCTAAATGGGTCTTGAGGGTCTTTTTTTCTTTCTTTTTTCTTTTCTTTCTTTGAGGTAATGAATGGCTCCGGACTTTCCATCTTTAGAGCTGGTGGTTTCCACACCACAGTGATTCAGCCAGCATGAACTCTTGACCAAATCCCACTTTGTTTCCTGGTTTTGTTTTTCTAAAATATTTTACATTTAGCAGGGCATAAAGGCCTCCCTACAATGTGACAGAGTAGGGAGGAGTGCAGTGGAGAGCAGTGGTCCTTCTACTGGTTAGCTTTCTAAGGACAGCTCACTATTCTTCTGGAAACTTTGCAACTGGAGCAATTAAAGGAATCACTGAATTTTGACTGAAATGCAGACTAAATTCTTACATGCTCCTGGCTTTGATGCTGTGTTTTATGTGGAATTTCCTTTGAGGGTTAATAAGGTCTGATTTTTATTTGAGAAATATGATCTGCCTGAAATGCTCTAAGTTTAATCAGTTTGTTATTGCATGGGAAAGTCATGTACATTTGTCTACTTGCAAGATAAATAGATTAGTATTGCCAATGATTTCAGGGGATAGGTTGTTAAAATAACATGGAGGGCCCTGTTCCTTTGCCTTGCTGGATGTGTTTTGGTGACTGAATTCTCTGGGCTGCCCTGTTTAGGGAACATGCTGGTGGCTATCCCTGTTACCTCATAAGTGGTAGGCTCAGTAAGGACTTAGAATAGCTTGGCTGTGGTGTTTTAAACATCAAGAGAGAGATGATAGACAGGAAATCTATAGCCTGGGAAAGCTACAAATGAGAGAACTGATACACTTAAAATTCAAACTTTTAAGTGTTAACTGACTTTCAGACTTTCATGCTCTGCAAAATCAGGCATTTCACTGAAGGAAAGCATTCCAAGCTGCTTTTGAGAAACCTGGTGTTTGCTTCAGGTGTCAGAGAATGTTGCTAAATTGACTTATTGAAAAGGATCCTTCAGAATACAGTGCTGTCACTGTATTAGGGTGTTATGGCCACAGGTGGGACTCAGTTGACACCTGAGCCAGCACAGGCAGCTGTTCAAGCTGTGCATTGTCCCAGATTAGTCAAGGCATAAATGCTCTGCTCCGTTATAGCCTCCTGTCCCTCCCAGGGAAAAGGAGTTTCCAGGGCAAGAGCCCAGGCCTTGTGTGATCCAAGCTGGTCCAGCTGGTCCCCCCCAGCCTGCTGAGGACCAAATCCCCATCTTGAGGACCCTGGTGAAGCTGTGACCATACCAGCTGCTTTCTCTTGGCTCCTGCCAAAGGCCTCTGGCTGCCCATTTGTCTGTGTGTAAGAGCATCTTCAAGCCAAGAAAATGTGAATAATCTTGCCCAGCTTCTTGGCATTTCTTGGCATGGAGTTAACCTTATGACTCTGAAGGAGGTTTCAGAGGACATGCATTAACCAGGGATCCAGTGGTTCTGGGTGTGAGTGAGGCATGAATGATAAGAGCATGGTTAGATAGGTTGATAGGCAGGAAACTGGTAGGAGACAACACCTCTGCATGAGGATGAGGAGTTACTGCTCCCCCTGAGGGTCAGGGGTGAGTAGGTAAAGAAATGTTGATCTTCATATGTGAAACTGCCCTGGGGAAGGGAGGAGCCAGGGGCTGGTCTATGGAAGTTTGACATGAGGCTGGGACAGATCCAGGGGTTTAAAAAGATATTGAGAGAGACTGGAGGGGGCCTTGGGGTCTGTGGTTGAAAGAAGGGCACCATGCACTACAAGACTACAATACAATATATACTGTTCAGTACCCACTTCCCCTATAAGCAGGAGAGAGATTCCTGTGTGGATCTGCAGTTTTGAAAGCATCTATTTATTTTGTATACCTCCATGATTAGGAGGCAAATTTAGGGCTTATCTACTTGGGGAAATCCCTGTAAAATAGGTTGGGTGTGAATTTACAGCCTACTTAAGACCCAGAATAAATGCAGTGTAAATTCACACTTCAGCTTACTTCACAGGAGCTCCCCCGCAGAAACAAACCCTCAGAGTCACCTCTGTACCTCAGTCTGGTGCTAAAAGTGAGTGGAAGCTTTTCAAAATGTGGGCCTCCAGTTCCATTTTTATAGCTGGGTTTTTCTGTCTCCTGGGGCTTTTTGCAGCTGCTGTAAATCACTGTTGCTCTGCTGAGGTTGGAGAAGCTGGGCCAGCCTTGCACTGCTCAGGATCTGACCCTTTGCCTCAAGTAACCTTTTATTATCAATTGGCCAGAGGGCATTTTCCTTTTTACTGGCTTCATTATTAAGCTTGTTCATTCACTCCCACCACTACCGATGTCTTTTTTTCTCTTTTTCTCCCTGTGAATTTTATGTTGTGTCTTTCCTCCCATGTAGTTTCCTAATAGTGAACTAGTGACAGAGTGGGCAGCTGGTATTTAATCTTGTGGCTGGAGAGGTCAGGGTGTTTTTGATACAGACAAATACTCCATTACAGTAAACTCACAGAAAGTTTCCTTTTCAACCTGAAAGGAGAAGGAAATGCATTCTCCACCAATGGGCTTTCACGAATTACTTCTGTGAGCTGAACTTATACTAAAGGCCAGTTTGGTAATGTTTTATGAGCAAGGGGAAAAAAAGAGGAAGACAGATTTTTTTTTCTTTTTTTTTGCTGAGATTTGGCTTGAGTCTTGGCTCCTTATCAGATTAGAGTCCTGCAGGGAAAATAACAACCCTTTGCACTGTGAGTTGTTGAAGAAATGGCTATTACTGATGTGTAGCTGAAAGAGCATATGGATTCAAGTCTTAGAGTTCTCTCTGGTTTTGGTGTTTGGCTAAACTTGCTTCTTGTCAGGAAAAGCTAAGTAATAAGGCAAATATACAGCACAATATATTTCTTGCTGTACTATATGGCAAGACTAAAAAGACTGCCCCTGACTATTTTATGGCACTTTAATTTAAATTTATTCGACTGCTGCTGGCTATACACAGGAGTGTAATCTTGTAATCCATGGATGGCTATAGGTACACAGTATTGCAGTGTTCCCTGTGCATGGAGTAATTTGACATAAAATGTGCTTTCTGCTTCTCAAGGGAGAGGCAAATATAACATCATGTTGTCTTACTGTTCACTACTTGGACTTGCCTGAGTTGCCCTTTTTTAGAAAGGGCTGAAGGTATAGAAAATGCAAGATAATAAATATTTATATCCCAAACATAACATGTTATCATAAAGCATTAATTTTTGAAGACATTAAATTATTCTTTCTGCCTAATTACTTGATTTGTGGCACCAGCGTGCTTAAATTTGTTTCTGTGGTAACCTGAGTTATTTTATGACTCTTTCTTCTACAGAAAATTTAGTATTGCTTTGCTGATTTCCTCTTTAAATGCAGCCAAAAATCCTATTTGCTAAATTAAGAAAACAATAATTGGAATGAAAGCATGCATTACCTTGCATTGCCTGGGCTGTTTGATTGTTGACTTTGACACGTGCTGTCAATTCCTAAACCACATATTTTTGTTAAAAAGGTACTCTTTCATTTTCCCAACTCTTCTGGCATTAAACCTGTATAAAAAAATAGACTGAAGTGTAGTAAAAAGTTTGGTTAATTTAAATGTGGGAGCAGTTGAAAAATGTTATTTGAAAGATAACTTTGAGGTTGAAGCTGTTCTATTACTGGAATGAACATGGCAAGGTCAGATGCAGACCAAGTGAAAAGAAAGTCAATTGATGTGATGTGTTGGCACACATTTCTGGTAGGTGTAAGTCACGACTGTTGCATACTCTTGATAGTCTTCTCCCATCGTTCATAGACTGATTTGTATTATTTATGATGTACTTGCAGGGAAGAAACTGTCCTCCTGCTACTCTTGCTTTGTGGTGTGTCTATCCACAGCACATACACAACTGGGTCTAGACAGTCTGGTTAGCTTATAAGCCTTGGAAGTAGGATCTTACAAGGAGTTGTACAGGACAAAGTGCTGTAAGTAGTGCTCTTAAAGCATTCAGCTTATATTGCCTAATAAGCATATTTCAGTTGGTGGCATAGACTTCAGTGTGACTGATCTTTCAAAAGCTGGTTGATGAGGAATATTGTCATGAGCATCAGAGCCCAGTGGAGCAGGCAGTTCCTGGCTACCTGATGCTGTGTGCTGACTCAAACAGAAACCCTTTTTCTTTCCAGATGTTGCTGACGTAGACATTTGCTCTTCTGCCTCAGCCACAGGGTAGGTACAAGCTGTGCCCAGGCAGATCAATATCTCACTGCCATTGTAGTCTCTATGCCAAATCTATGTGTAAAGACATCTCAATGGCTCTGGTCAAAATTCCCATGTGAAAGGAATAGTTAGGGTTTTTCAGAGGGAGAACAATCCACAAGTCAGAGATCAGGGAAGTGTTAAATGAAACATGATGTATGTCACTTGCAGTCTTCATACCTACAAGAAGTTTTTTCAGAGCCTGACTGTGCTGTATTTCATCTAGCTACCTGCTTTGTGTGTTTAGAATGAGAATCCATAAAATCCCATTCCCTCCAGGAGATCGAGGGACATGTCACACCACACAGCTGGAAGTTCCAGAGCTGGTCAGACTTGATCCAGTGCCTGGGCCTGTTCCAGTGGACCTTGAGCATCCCTCTCATGGGCATGGCAGCTGCTCTGGGAACACTGGAGCACAAGGTCTGTGCATGTAAATATTGTGCTTCTGTATGATGTAGTGGATCCCAGCTCTTGCTGAGAGAAACCTGGCAGCCTGTCCTGCCTGTGTACCCCCACAGAAGCTTTGAAACCAGCAGGAGAGTCTATCTGCTTTCCCACTGGCAGAGCCTTGTTCTTCCCTGCCACTTGCCCAGAAGTGCAGCTTGGGCCCAAGCAGACTCACTGGGAGGTTTAAAAGTACTTTAAAAGCCAAGCAAAGGATATAAATCAAAGCTGTGATGAAAGCATGAGGTTACAGGTGTTTGTCTGGACAGCAAGTTTCATGCAGGAGACCAGGATCATGCAGAAGGAATCTCATGACCTGGTTTCTGGACCCTTGTATCAATCACCTAATTTCTTTTCTGACTGAAAACATACACAGCATGTGAACTGGCAGTGGCCTTCATATTGGGCAGATGAGTGACACACATCTACACACAGGCTGTGGCACACTTGAGTTTCATGTGGAACAGCTGTTGACTTCTACAGGAACTGCTGCTTTGTTACTGTAATTAATACTAGTGTGTTTGGATTACTGCTTTCATTGTATCTTTGTAAGATTATTGTGTCAAGAAGCCACAGTCCAAGTTCCTTTTTTATTTGCCTTGACCATTGCCAAGGGTACATGAAAAGACAAGGCCATTCAGGTAGGCTGTATCTTATCCTTCTTGAGCTGTCTGGAGGCCAGGTCTGTATTCTAAGCAACAGGTATGGGCACTCTTGTGTGTCTCCTCTTCGCTGAAGGTGGCCAGAGTGATTCATTATGGATTTAGGAGAGTGAATCATACAGCAGCACTGCCTGTCTCTGTTGGTGCTGGAGAGAGCCAGGACAATTAGCTAAGCCTAGGCATTAACTCTAGGCTAAAGGGGTGTGCATTTCTTGCTCAGAGCCAGGGAAGTATAAGTTTGAGTTCCAATTAGCAGTATTTAAATGCAAATGAGCATAAAAAGAGCCTGGAGTGCTGCATGTCTGCAAAGGCATCTGTTGCCCACAGACAGATCGATTTGCTGCAGATGCTTGAGCATACTGCATATGCCCAGAGCTCCTCTTTGCCATGTCTTCAGTGAGCATCTCTTGTGTGATCAGACACAGAGAGATGTTCCCTTCTGCTGACTCTACAGGGGCAGCTGGAACTTGTGGCAGGATGTGCATTGGGAACTAGGTTGGACATGTCTTAAAGCCTAGTAGAAGGTGCTGGTAGAGTTCAAATATTAGAAACCTCTCTCCTAGTTTCTTTTGCCAGCAGTATGTCTAGGTCAGGTAGAGGCTGGAGGAGAGAGAAGTGTACTGGTGTGAAGATGCTCTGCACTGAAAGTTTGCTCCCCTCCTTCTGGGATACATCAACACCTCTTAGGTCAACGTTGCTTCATTCATTCACCAAGCAAAGAAGGGACCACCTCAGAGTTAGAAACCTTTTATGTTGTTAGCATGGGGCAAAAAAGGCGTGTTATAATTGCACATTGGAATATGATTATAGTTGTATCCTTACAGTTTCTGGAAGATCTCTCTTTCTCTGAGAAGAAGATGGCCGCTGTGAGTCTTATTGCACTGTGATTAAATTATTTCTACTGGACAGTGTGAAAAACAAATCAGAGTCTTAGATACCATCTCTTGAAGAGAATGAATCTGGATTCAGTGCAGCTGGATGTAGAAAGCTGAGGCCTAGCAACAACTACAGGGAGCAGTTACTATTCCAGTTGTCCTTCTTCATCTTCTTTTTATAGGTATGTAAATATGGTCTTAGATTATCTGATTTATCTAGTTCAGGCATGTTTTAGTTTTAGGGTTGGCATTCAAATCTAAGACTTCTTCTGGAGATACTCTGAATTATTTCATAATTATGAGAAATCCTGGGGAGGTATCTCAGTGTTTACAGAGGAATATCTTGCTTTACCACACTCCAGATATATCAACACAGCCAAATCTCCTTCTAGTATGTTATAATTTAATTAGCTCCACTTCTTGAGTCATAATCTGTTTCTCTGGGGCTGAAGCACACACACACACACACACACGCACACACGCACACACACACACACATAAAAGACAAAAAGTAAAATGTGAAGAAGTAATTGTGATCTTTGCTACTTGGATTTGGTACCATCTGTTAACGTGACTACTTGTAAAGTCATTTTCTAATTTGTTGAATTGGAGTTTCATGGCATGGATAATATTTCCTTTCATTGTGAAGCCATCAGATGTATCTTCCCTGAGAAAACCATCCTACCAGTCTGAGATCTGGGACATAACTCTCTCCTGCTCAAAATTGTCCAGCTTCTAAAATGCAGCAGCACAGTTTACTGTAGGTGAGCATCTAGCCCATAATATCCTTCAAGGGCAAATTCTAACTGGGCAGTGAGCCAAAATGTCGTCCTAGAGGACCAGATGCCATGAAAACCTTGGCAGAGTTTCCCCAGATGTGCCAGATGCATCTTGACTTCTAAACCACAGATCTTTCTTTGTCTTCTCAAGAATATTACTTTACTATTAACTTGCTCTATTTACCCCTTTGTTAGAAGGGTTGATATTTCTGATTTTTCATCCTCTTTTTCACTACCTCTGTCTTCCAAAAAACAAAGTCTTGGAGGGATTTCAAGAGTTGATATTTCCAAAGCTGGCCAGCCTGTGCCTTGGAGGTGTTTGTAGCTGTTGAGTGCTTCAAAGGTGCCTCTCACATTGGAACAACATCACATACAGAGATTTCTGTGCTCACCAGGGCTGCTGGGTAGTCTGGTCCCATGGCTGGGGTGAAAGTGTTAGATTGCTACACCAGCATCTGTGGGATTCCCAAGCAATCCTGCTGTGGAAAAATAGGATTTGATCAGCCTCTCCTCATATCAGTTCCTCCTGGACTTCCCCCAGCTCACAGGTCCCTGAGATCAGTGGTAGTTACTGATCCCAGCAGTGTGGTTTGTTAGACTGGCTGCTCCAGGGCAGTCTGTCTCTCTGTTATTCCTCACTCTGTTCTTACAGTCATTCACTTTAACCCTCTGCAATTTCCATCTTCTGATGCTTCACTATCAGCTTTTTGGAAGATTTTCCTGGAGTGTCCACTTTTCCACATGTTGGTTACCACTTCTCATGCTTTTCTAGTTATTCTCACGGGTGTGCCGAGTCATGGCACCAGGTATGACAACTCTGTCCTCTGTCACTGTTAGCCAGCAGTCACATCTCACTCAGCTTGCCCTTACAAGCTGCTGAGGCTAATGGCATCAGGCTAATGGCAACATTTTCTGGTCCCGTTTTCTTTTTGGGTCATGTGGTGATCAAGAAAGAGCAGAGGAAGTATAAAACAGTTAAATGAGATCAAGGTCTCTCCTGTAACCTGCACAGAGAGTAACCACTGTTCTCCTAGAAAAGGAACAGAAAATAGCAGCTCGTGTCACTCTGTGTAACAGTGGTTGCAAAAAGAATGGGAAATGGTGCACTTCCCTCATGTCTTCCACAGCTTCAGGAGTAGATGAATGACAATTTTTGGTTCCTTCTCCTCAGAGTGAGGAATGGATGACTAATATCATTGTGACTGATGCCATCTAATTGGCTCAAAAGAATTTTCTGGTGGTTCTCATGATTAGCATCACTTCTCATCATGTGCAAACCATTGCAGAGCAAAGACCTCCATTTGAACTGTCATGGTATGAAGAAGATGTAAAAGTACTGGGTTTCTGAAGCAATTCAATGTATATAAAGTATGTATGAATCAGTATTCTGATCTTCCTGTGCAGCAAGTCATGATGACTGATCTATTTCTACAGTTGCTAATTATATTATGTTAAAAAATACTTGCTGTTCAAGTGACTTTTATGCAGAAATTCTGTGAGATTGAAATTTAAGGAAGACTTGCCAGGAGGGTACTACTGAAATACTTTGCTTTGAGTCAGTTTTATCCATTTCAAAACAGTTTGTTGAGCTGGGTTGCTGTGTGTTACTTAATATTGAATCTGAGCCATTTGTGTGAACTGCTGTGGTATTTTTGGGACAGGAAGCATTGTATCCTGATTATTTCTTACAGCCACTCCCATCTCTGCATTATCTAACCAAGGGTGTGTTGCAATTTCTCCTCTTACCTACTGTAGTGCTGGATCATGGGAAAAAGCTTGGACAGAGAGGCTTACTTTAGACAGATGAGACAAACTGAAGGCAAACTGGGTCAGATCAAAATATTTTGCTTTGGTTCAGCTCACAGAAATTAAAGTGTTTCAATTCAGGAATACCAAACCACTTCATTTTTAAATCAAAAGTGTGGAAATAATATATTTGGGACTTGCTAATGTCGTACTTTGAAGGCAGGGATGTGAATTTCTCTCAGGTGTTGAAGAAATAGAGGTCTATCACAGTGCAGCCTTCACCAGCCTAGTGAAAAAGGGACTTTATGCTCAGTTTGAAAGAGGTCAGTGCAAAGGTTTAAAGGAGTGACTATTACAGCAGCATCTTTGGAAGGTTAAGAAGGCAACATCAGTACAAATATGGGAAAAGGACCTGACATTGTAGCAATAGAGTCAAATTAAATATTTCATAGATCTGTTAGAAATTTGCTGGGATCAGTCTCAGGACTGGAGCATTCATACAGCTCATTCTGTACAGACAGGCTTGGAGAAATGGAGAAGTGTTATCCATGCTTGTCCTGAAGTTGTGGAATAACGAAGGACAGACTTGTCTGGGTGAGGATAGAAAGAGAGCAGAGCCTCTTTGACAGGTAGGTTTCATTTAAGCCACCTGCCTGGGACAAGTGGAAAGATGCTTTTGACCATCTCTTGGAAGCACTTATTAGTGGAAAAGGGATACTTTATGTGGATATTGCTTGGAAAGGCAGTATGGCAAAACCCCCTTAATGTATCACCTTGGTAGGATATATTGAGGCAGCTCTGTTTCATGAGGTAGAAGTTATTAGGGAGATACTTCAACTGAGTTTTACCAGGGAAGATTTACTTGTTCACAGCATCACAGAATGGTTTGGGTTGAAAGGGACCTTTAGAGGCCATCAAGCCCAAGCCCCCTCTGTGAGCAGAGACATCTACAACTAACTCAGGTCACTCAGAGCCCAGTCCAGCCTGACCCCGAATGTTTCCAGGGATGGTGCATCCACCACCTCTCTGGGAAAACTCTATCATTGTTCCACTATTGTTCCTGTAAAAAATTACTTCCTTACATGCAGTCTAATTCTGACTTCTTTTAGTTTAAAAACATCACACCTTGTCCTATCCTACGGGCTTTGCTAAAAAGTTTGTCCCTATCTTTTTCACAAGTCGCCTTTAAGTATTCTAAAGAAGGAAGTGTTAATGAAGTTGGGAATCCACTCAAGAAAGAGATTTTGATTCCTGGACAGATAGTGGGACAGATTTGTCAGGCAGTTTGTATGGACTTAAATTGTAAAATGATTTTAAAATGTAATTTCCAGGAGTAATTAATATTTAACTAATGGAATTTCTCAGTTTATAGGGCAACTAGTATGCAGTAGATATCATATATATAGATAATCTGATCTTGGTATATCTCTTGATCTTGGCTTTCAATATCTTTCCTTCATTATATTCTCTGACTCTGCTACCAGTCAAAATCTGGGGGATAAAACTGGGTAATTTGACCCAGTCAAAATTGCCTGCTTGGACAAATACGAGGTGATAAAGTGAAGAAACACAGCTCAAGTGCTAGGAAAATGTTCTCTAATTGCACAAGTAGTAAAATCTTGGCATAGATTACTTAGGGAGAAAGTGGCATATCCTTGTCTGAATTTTTGCGAGAAAAGGTGTGATGAATGTTTTTCAGAGATGGTCTAAGTTATTTATTCTGTTTTAGAGCAAGGAAAGAGGTTAAACAATCCCTTCAGGTCGCTTCTAGGCATGAGTTTTTAAGATTCTCTTAAGTGGGCACTTTGGGGTCTTTTAAGATCGCTGCTTCTTGGGTGAGGTCAGCACAAGGATAGACATTGTACTGTGGAAATTTTCCTTAGGGCAGATGGTCATGCAAGAAAAAGTTGTGGGTTTTACTGAAAAGAATGATTCTTTACCTGCTCTCCAGAACTTCAGACAAGAATGCCCTGCCTCCCAGGTTGAAATACTGTGCATCAGATGGTATAAGCATTCCTGGAAGCTACAACAGATTATGTGGAAGTGTTAAAGTGTTTTTGCATGAACATAATTTTTATTGAAGAGTTGTGCTCCAATGATGAGGAATGAAGGAAGGGCATGTGATAGAAATGTGCAGTGTAAACAGCTCACATGGCTCCTAGCAATTGCATGGTTTTAATTGGATAACCGATCATGAACTGTGTTTGTAAAAATTATTCAGCAGTTTCAAAAACCACAAATATTTAGGAAAGCCGTGCCTTTCTGGAGGCACCTGGCAACTAGATAAAGAACCAAAGTCCATTAATAGATGAGTCATTGCTTCTATGTCCTTGCCTGAGATACCCACATAAACTCTCACTGGCTTCAGCAGGTGGTGTGGTCACATTAAAGGAGAGTGTGGTCTCTGGGCCAGGTTCTGGCCTGACTTCAGGGTCACACTGATTTGTTGGTGATTTTAAGCAAACAGAGAGGAAAGAGTACCTCAACTGACAAGGTTCATTAGCACTCCTCTTTCTCCCCTTCCTCTTCTCATCCCATCCCTCTCATTGCTTCTTCTGTTCCTTGTAGGGCCAGGGATTTGCTGTCCTTTTTTCTGGGTGGTGACCACATGGCCAATGTCTCTGCAAAGCCCTGACTTGCTGGTGATAGCCACAGAACTTCATGGCCATCATGGGTTTCTTCCAGACTACCCTGTCCTTGCTACAGGGATGATTGTTGCTTATGAAGCAGGGTCTGATTTGCAAATAAAGAACTTTCAGTAGTTCTCTGTATTTTATACTGAGTTACAGAAGTACTGATCTAGTTGACTACACGGATTTGCAACCAGCAGCTCAGCAGCTGCTTCATGAACCATCCTTCCAGGAGGGGAACATCACAAAGATGGGTGAGTTGGATGCTGAGGAGTGGGATTTGGTCTAGTCATCCTAAGAGAAATCCTCCCCAGTTGTGAGTCAAAGCCTGCTGTCTCTTGCCTGAGATAAGGGGAATCTCCCAAGGGCCACTAATCTTGCACGATCTCATCGCTTGAGATCAAACATCATGATATTGGGTCATTAGATGCTTCTAAAAGTGCATGCAAACCTCATTCAAAATCCCATATAGCTCTAGCCAAAACACAAGCCAAATCATGATCCAAATAACCTCCTCCTCAGCCCACCTTCGTTGCCGTTCTGTTTCAGTGGCAAATGCAGCACAGAAAAGATGCCTGAATGCTTAATTCAGAAATTTACTGTTTAAGGCATTACTTGTATGAACACCAGCGTAACACATAGAATACCAATGCCCTAAATTTAGTAGTTTAGTCTGAGTCATTTTCACTATGTGGGAGGGCTGTGAAGACACTCCACAGAGTGGAGAAACTTGCTGGTGGTGTCTGTCCAATGAGATTTTTTTTTTAAAAGTCAGAACACAGCAGAACTACGGATATGTTTGTGAGTAAAATGCAGTTTAGTTGCAAGCTCCAGCACAGGAGAGGGGCGGTGTTGCTCTCCACCCACTTCAAAAGCTGAAGTCAGGTTTGACTGATATGTATCTCTGACACTGAAATAGGTACAGGATTTTTCATGACAGCAACACACAGACAGAGGTAAACACTCTGGCTGCGTGATTTGGAGGGACATGGTGTAATCCCCAGATTTGTCTGTGCAATTACATCTTATTTTCAGATTTCCTAGTGATAGCAGCTGAGTTGATACAATCCTACATATAACCAACCAGCAGGCAAAAGTGATCCCTGGGTTCATTCACTGAGGGGTCCCACTGAAGACCAGGTGACTTTTGCCACATGAGTGATCCAGCAGGACTAGAGGTACACCCACAGCCTTTGAAACAGATGTGGCCACGAGTCATTAGGTGTGGATGAGAAGGAGGCATTTGGACTTGGTATTCTGAACTGGTAACACCTTCCTGCCAGTCTGGGTTTTATTCTTGCTCCATTAGCCTTTCTGCATGAATGCAGCTGATTTGAAGTTGATACAAATTAAGCAATTCCATTTTGGACATTCTTCCTAGGACCCTGTGGAATGAAGCTGCTCCTCTCCTCAAATGAAAACCTAACTTCAGTGCCTTATTTTAGTCAGAATTGATAATGTTTTTATTTTGAATATAAGTTAGTTCTAGCTCAACCCCTGCTGTCTGTGTTGAGAGATGAAGCAAGCAGAGATAAAGGATGTTTTCATGCACTGTATCCTGTCTGATATCAACCATGGCAGATGTGTAAACATACTCAGACTTGACCCTATACCCTGATTCTCATGAGTGGTGCCTCAGAGGTCAGGGCCTGCTCACAGAGACTGGAGGATTGGTTGTGGTGGTGTGTTTAATGCCAATGAGATGAACTCTTCCTAGAGAAACTCCAGTAAAATCAAAAGCTTGTTAATAAGAAAATTAGTTAGCAGCTATCCTAAACAAAGCAAAATGCCAGACAGAACCCTGTTCTGCTATTTGTTCCCATGCTGGCATTTAGCTGCCAGGAAAGACCAGTCTTATAAACGTGAAATCATATCCATGGCAACATGCAAGCCATGTTTAACTTTGCAGCATGTTAAAAGGTACATTAAAAAAAAAAGTATTTTACTGTTGAGAATAGCAATTATGACTTTTAACTCGGCTATTTTAACCCAGCCTGAGAATGTTGAGTAGTGAGGGTAAGGGCCAGAGGCACAGCTTGTTCCTCAGAGCACTTGTTGCTAGACATTCCCAGAAGGTATTATTGCTTAAATACAGCTTGTGTTTTCTTTTCCCAGATTCCTTTAGCAAGGAAGATATGACAGGTTGTGATATTGGACTGCAGCGGAGTTCCACCAGTGCTGTTCTACCCTTCATGAGTGAGCACTGCTGGGCTGTGCAGCTGGCAAGCTCATGCCATTTTTCTGGGTGAGTACTGGATTCAAGGAGCCTGCTTTGTGGTATAGCATCCTGGGATTATAAACACCCTACTCAGGTGTTGTTTGGTGGCTCCTGCATCGTGCTAAAAAGCAGACATTGCTCACAGAGTAGGAGAGCAGCTGAAGTGGGGAGTAGACTGAATTAGTGTCTGGGCTTGAAAATGTATTGGGAAAAGTAACAGAAAGATCCCAACTTGGAGCAAAAGCTGAAGCTGAAAACTGCAGATGGTTTTCTTGTCTGTACGATAATGTCAAACCCAAAAAAAGGGAGTTTTCACACTCTGTTGTCTGTTTAGCACAAAGTGAAAATTATGTACTGGAAAATGGAGCCCCGTGTCTAGGGAAAGCAGCTCTGACTGTGCCTATACAATACCACACAGGGCTTTTTTGGAAGTTGGGCTTGACTGCTTTGCAGAGGTCTCTGAAGCCTTGAGCTCTGAAGCCTTATTTGCTGTGGAATGAAGGGAGGGAAAAGGAGCAATGGGATGTGTCCTCAGTAGTTTTTATCTATTAGCAGCTTCATGATAATGCCATTCAGAGTGAATAGTGCTAGGAATCTCCTCTAAAAACCAGAAGTTTCACCTCTAAGGGCAGCAGAACAGCCCGTGTTGGTTGTGAGGACAGTGCCAGAGGTCACAATGGCTACAGCTGGATTTCAAAAGGCATGGTGGAAAAGAAGAACAGGATGTTCTGGTAGCTACTGTCATGTGTATCTTGAAGCAAAAGGGCTGGTAGATGCAGTAACCTGAGTGTCTGGCTCTGAAAAGACAGCATCATCTTGGAAGAACACACATGTATTTGCTGTCTTCTGTAGCTCTTCATCATGGTTCTGGTTTCTCTCTTCTCCTTTTTAGTGCACGGAACTGAGGCAAAGATGGTACAAGGTGCACTTCCTGTAGAAATTTAACAGCATATATATTAGCATTTACCTCTCTTTACAGAAAAATGGAGGTAATGTATCAGTACAACCTGTCCCCTCACTTTTAAGGAGAATCTCAGAGCTGTGTCTAGCTGGACAAGGAGGGTTGGACTGTGCTGTACCTTTCCACTTTTGTGTAAAGTGGATACAGGTGGTTTGTTCCAGCAGGATGAATGATTTGACACTGTACCTCAGTTACTGGAAGTGCTGTGTACAGTCTGAAGAAGTGTCTGAGATGCCTTGCTAATAAGCTGTCTGCATGTGGTGTGAGGGGAGAGAGGTAAAGCACAAGGCAGTACCAGAATAGCATCCTGGAGGCCTGAATCCACAGTAACTCTTCCATGGGACTCCAGTGAGAGTCGCCTGTTTCATAGTCTTTTGAAGTACTTTATCTTCAGGTACCTAAAATGAGAGCCAAGGAGCCTGAAGTACCTAATTTTGATAAGAAAGTTACTTTTGTTTGTGGGAAGTTTCCTGAAAGGACTTCAGGAGTTATTCTGCAGTGAACTTTGCATTCTGCCTTGGGTGGTGGTATCCCTTGTAGAGTATGTGTTACTCAGTCTGTGGAGTTGTCTATACAAGGCATATTGCTGTAGCCCTGTGGGTGCTTTGGCCTTTGCTCTGGATCTTGGCTTTAGTCATGCAACTCTTCTTTTGCAGGATGTTGGTATCTTTAGATCTGTCTGCTGGGTTCTTCCTGCTTTCATGCTGAAGAGTGTGTGGGAGAAGGTGGCCAGGAGTATAGTGTTGGAACGACCTTTTACTGATGGAGGCACAGTGGTGGTGAGTGCTGCCAACACACTCTGGCAGTGGATGCATCTATTTCAGCAAAGCTGTGCCTTCTACTGTTCTAGTGCTCAATCTTGTGCAGCAGGAGAGAAATAGTACTTGCAGAAGCCTGGGTTGGAGGGCAGTGGGGTGTGTGACAGCTGTGCAGGTGGACACCCCAAGTGGGGGTGCCATGTGAGCCATGGGTTTAACCCCTCTCATTCTAGTATACATAGCCCCACATCTGCCCATGTAGCTGGGATGTCTCCTGCTGCTGTCACTTCTTGGGGAATCCTCCTTTAACAGGTCCTTGAGCACTGGCTAGAACTGTGGCACCCATTGGGGCACACTGGGACTCAGAGACCCCATTCACATGAGGACTTTCCCTTAATCTTAGCAGACCTCAGCAAGACCTCCAGCACTTAGATCCTGACCTCAGACCAAATGGCTCTGTCAGGTATCCTTGAGGAGAATTTGATAGAATTTTCCTCATTTCATCCTTAAGTGCCCACTGGTGGTCTCTTCTTCTGAAGAGAAAACAGGACCCACTGAAAGGCTGTTTTTCCATGAGGGTAACTTCAGCATACTGGTGACAGCTTTGGTGGGTGTCTACTGAACCAAGAGTGTCAAAGCCAACATCTAAAATGACCTTTAGGCTGTTTACTCAAAGCAGTAACAGACTCGCCCCCATCTTCCTGATAAGGCCATCACTTATCAAGAAATAAGAATAGCAAGTGGCTAGATATGGAAATCATTGTGGGAGTGCCTAATTGAAAACATATAGCATGGTACAGAAGTAATGCTATACACCAGTAACCTTTGCCTCTTCTGTGGAATATGTATGTAGAAACCAGGAGAATTAACAGGTATTGGAAAAAAGTTCATTCCAACACAGATAGAAAACCTTTTCTTGGAGAGAGAGATGTGTATAATGTAAATCAAGTTTCTCCTCATGCTCCATGCTTCTGTTTCCTAGATATGTAGTAAAGTATCAGAAATCAACAATTTTAATCTCATTTAAATGAAACATTTTAGAAGAGGAGTCTAAAGTAAACCAAGAGATTAAGTAGACACTAAAAATTCAGTAAGCTCTTAATTTAATAACTAGATATGTAGAAAGCTAAGTACCAAATAGGAGACAATGAGTTGGTTTCAACTCTTATTTAGAAAATCAAGTTCTTTCTTACAAAAAAGTTTTGCATAATCACAAGACAGAAATGTTCTTCAATACATGCTTTAGAAAGTATTGGTATTTTAATGGATTTACCTCATTAAGGTATATTGTAGCATTTTACCATCTCAAACTAAACTTTGTTTTAGCTAATGTTCTCCTGATTTAGTTGATTTTTTTTTCTTTTAATTATTTTTTATTATTTAATTTATATTCATTTTTATTTGGGCTGAGAATAGCAGCACTATCTAATCCTACTTTTGTATTTACTGGAGAATGTCTAGACTGGCTAGGTGTGAGGGTTTTCATCCTGGAAGGTTTTAGTAAGATCCCTCTCCACTTGGTATATACGTCACACAAGTACTGAAACTGAAAGCTTTCGATGCGATACAACACCTAGTAATAAACTGTTTCAACTTTTTTTTTTTTTAAGGAGAAAGAAATACCATCTTTTGGCAGTGTTTCCTCTCAAACCTCAGAGACTTGCTGATCTGCTGTGTAGATCTATGCTGTGGTTGCAAAGTATCAAAAACAGAACTAAGGATTTTTATATCTACTCTTCCCACCCAGCTCTGACAGCTCCTTCCCCCTTCCCTGTCTGTCGGGTAGGGTCTGAAGGCGTTGGGGAGACAGGAAGGGAAGGGACACAGAACTGACCATTGGACAGATAAGAAGAGAATAGTACCAACAACTAAGCCTCATTTCTTTAGGAATACAGCCTGAAAATGCCTTGGTAATTAGAATGGACTGTGAATATTGCAGGTTTTTTGGGGGTGGAGGGGGAAAGCAAGGTAGAAGCAACTGGTTTCCATGTCAGATTAAGGAATTTGCAAGTGTTCAGGGCAAATGGTTCCATTCTCTTCCTTAAACTCTGAGCTTTTTTAATGAGAATGATGGTTTTCTGTGTTCTTGTGCTGTTTTGATACATCATGGAAACCTTTGGCAATGATGCATGTTGGACGTGGAGGCCAGTTGTAGCCAATGGGCCATGAAGGATAATGACATCCAAACCAGAACTCCTGTTAAGTCACTGGGATGTTCAATTTCTTATCAAATTTTGGAGTTTTCTTTGCAATTTTCTATGCAAAGCAGGCACTTGGAGTGGAAAAGGTCATTTTGATAAAAATCCAACTTTTCACTAAAATCAGTTCTCTTCAGCACCCTGTCCCAAAATCTGTTATGTTCACAGTGTTCCAGAACAGCCTTGCCATCTGTCAGAAGCATTTTTAGGTAACAAATTATTCAACCTAACTGTGCCCTGTCTTTACCACACCAGTTGTGTTGTCTTTGAACTTCCTTGGGATAGATAAGCCTGAGGCTCACCACAGGCAGCAGGAATCTCCAGACACTGAAGGGGAACCTCTAGAGCCAGGAAATAGAAATGTCCTGAGGATGTGGGTGTTTTTGAAGCACCAGCCATCTCCTGAGTAGGGATGTCTTTACCTACTACTGCAGAAAGCAAGCGTGTTCCAGCACGGAGGTAGTGCTTTTCCAGAAAGGAGTGTGTGTCTTGCTCTCCCTTTAAAATGGATCCTCTTTTGCATATTTTGTATTCTGGTAGGAGGTGGGAGGTCACACTCAGTCTCTTCCTGACAAGATCCAAATTCATATTATCCACCCCCAGTTACTGCCTAAAACATATGAAAAGTTCTCAGATAAAGGATCTTTCTCTTTCAGCCATGTGTCCTGATCACTAGGCTGAGGATTCAGCCCTCTTAGGATCAAAGCCTGAATTTTGGTTTAGAGGGGAGTCCTCCTATCCAAAACCCTGTGGTTAAGGCATTTCTTGAAGAGGTGAGAGACAAGGATTTGAACTGCTGAATGCATATCTGAAGCTTCTTTTCAAGAGCATGCTAATTACTAGGCTGTGATATGAGAAACAGACGGTGTTGCCACTATCAAATTGGTTACTCAGCCTGGGTTTCAAAAGCAAGTGGCCTCAGCCAAGTTTGAAGCTTCAGTTGGGTCACTGTGCTCCCAGCTGTGCTCCAGGGTGGGCTCTCTGGGCTTGGCTCTCAGCTGGAAATGGGTTCTGTCAGCTGTCCAAGGCTGGGGAATACCCAGGGCCGGTGGGATGATATGAGGAGCAGTGAAAGGGCACAGATGGCTCTGGTGGGGGGCAGAGGAGAAGCCTTCTCTAGGCACAGTTAGGGAATTAACTTTCTCCAAATGCTGAGTTGTACATGCAACTTGGCACTATGAGAGCTGTTGAGTATTTTGTCGTTGAGGCCACTAATGAACTTGATAGCCACCACATTCACCAGTTGGTGGAACAGATTTACCCATCACTTCTGAGTTTAAGTGAATGGGACTTTACTTGTGGTTAAAGTTGTGAGGTGGGTTTTTTTGTTGGTTTTTTTTTTGGTTGTTTGTTGTTTTTTTTAAATACACTTCAGTCTCACTTAAATACACTTGAGCTGGACTGGAACTTTTAACAGTGTTATTTTGTCTCCTCAAGTCTCCTTCAAGATAAGGTTTTCTTGTATTCTGAAATGATGTGGCAGAAGGCAAAAAATAATCTTGTGACTCATTAGGAAATAAACAGAGGCATAATTGCCATCTGTGTTGCAGTCCATTTAATCTTTTCTCTCTCCAGTCATGGAAAAAAAGTTCATAGAAAAAAAAAAGTTGAGGTCTGGTTTTGTGATATTTTTGAGAGAACCTAGCATAAAAAAATTACAGAAAAGAAAGGGAAAAAAAGCCCCAATACGGGCGCTATACATTATCTTAGACAAAATGGATTAAATTTCTGACACCCTACTCATCAAATTCTGACCTTGATTTGACCCCATTGGCTTTTTACTGTTTGATGTTCTCAAACGATTTGGTGCCACTTTTCCTTAGCAGTGCAGTTAATTTTGAGTGTTAGATAGAGATCAATAGTCATAGCTTGAAATTGGCACTTTTGGACAAAAAATATGTTGTGTGGCAGTAACATAGATTTGATAGTAGTTCAGTTAAGAAAATGGTGTACTCTTTCATTATTGTTTTCAATGACAGTATCCAGAGTGTTACTTCATTCTCCTAGCAAGCTTCTGACAGTCTCTTGTAATATCTTATCTATCAAAGAGTTTTCATTCCTCTCCTTTCATGCTTGGCTTCTGGAGTGGAACTTTATTTAAAAGGTCCCTGAAATTAGAAAGAATGACCATGGCACTTCTGCTATCAAGCTCCTCAGTAAGAAATAAACCCCCTTACTTCTAGACTTGTGTCTGGCCTCCTGCTTGCCCACATTGAAATCTCATTTACTGTGCTGGCTGTGTGGTGGAAGCTTGACTGTCAGGAGGATGTAAGTGGCCTGTTGGATAAGATTTAATCTTCTCACAGGCAGGTGGGTTTTGCATACTGCCTTCCCCACCTTTGTCCATGTGAAAGTGCCCTGTGCCTTGCTTTCAGCCCATTGCTGCAGTGAGAGGTGGGCCTCCATTCAAGGAGTGTTTATTCCTCAACTGCAGCTTGGAGAATCTGCCTCTGGAGGATACAGCTACTCTGGAGTGCTGGGCTGGGCTCAGGCAGTCTCTAGGGCACAGGATTTGCCAAGACTGTTCTCCTTTCTGTGGGGTCCCACTCCAGAGCACTTGGTACTGTTTAGGTGTAATGAAACTCTTCTTCAGGCTTCCATCAATGCAGGTACTGAACATTTTGAGGACTTTTCAGCAAGCCACTAAAAACTGACCTCTGTGCAAGTGTGTCCATCCTCCAGTATAACTTTGATTTCCTGACTAGTGTAATCCAAATTTGACAGGTGGTTGAAAATATCTGTTTGACCAAATTCAATTAAATTATATATGTGGGGAAGGGGAAGAAAACACAGATAGGCCAAGGAGAGGCTCTAGAGAGGCACTTGGAGGAGAGGTGTCATGACAGCCTCAGGTTCAGGGAGATGTCAGCCATGGCTTGTGCCTTCTTCATACCAAGGAAGAGTTCAGCCTTTGAACACAGATGAATAAGGAACCTGGCTGCAGCATTCTTCTGCTCCTGTAATTATTTGATTAATTTTGACATATTTCCTCAGAAAATTATGAGCACCTCTGTTTCAACAGCCACTTGAAAAGCATTCCCATAAGTCCCCCCAAATCTTGGTTAAGTAATTTGTCAGGTGCCTTCTGAGGAGCTTTTTTAAATGCCAAGCACTAGCAATTTCAGATCAGAAAATTCCTTAGTTTCTTCTAGGCTGCTTATTTGAGAACCAAGTGCCCATGCAGTTTTACAGAAAATATTTTTACTACTTGGAAGCCAAGATGCCCAGTTTAAAACTGTCTCAGCTCCTGTTGACTGTTCTTGCAGTCCTGATACTGACCTTGTTGAGGAAGGGAGTGCATAATATGCAGAGCAGTGGTTTGGATGGTATTCAGGATCTTTGGGTGGTGTGAATAATTGTTAATACAACAAAATCAACAGGTCACTGTCATTTACAGTCACTGAAGATGTACTCCATGCTACTAGAGTAAACAACATCTGTTTGGATCAAAAGAGCATAGAGAGACTTCCAAAAGGCAGGATTGTCTTAGTTTGTTAAGAAACCTGTGGTGTGTCATTATCAGCCTTTCCTAGCCAGCATTTAGAAGTTGCACAGAGTCTGATACAGGCTGCAGAGCAAATGGAAGGGCAACCAGGGCCTGCTTCCAAAGGATTCCTGCATCTGGAGTAGGTATCTCAATAGAGACGGCTCTGAATAGAAGCAGTTGTGGTAGGTGCACCATGATGCTTTTCATGAAGAAATGGGGTCTTCTGTCCCAGGGACAGGCATCTGCAAGTGGTTTTATCTTCCTTTCTGTTTTCTTTAGACTTAAGTCTAAAATGTGGACAAAATATTTCTCCATGACTTTCTGGCTGTTTAGCAGAGGAGCAATGGCAGTGATGGATAAAGACTGCTGAGAAGGGATATTGTAGGTACCCGTGACTCATTCCCTTTACCTGACAGCACCTCTGGGGCCTGTGGATATGAAATGGAGTTAGACCTTATACTAAGGAGCTTCACACTTTTGTTCTCTGACTCAAGTCTGGAAATGCTTTGTGTACTGCCTTCCTGACATTTATCATGTCCTGAAGGCAATTGCATGTAGCATACTTTTTCATAGGCTTGTGTTCTTCCACCATAAGCCCCAGCCCACTGTCAGGAGGGCTTGGAGAGGTACCAAAGCAAGGCTTTCCTCTTATGTGACCTGAGCTTCACTGCAGCTGTTTGAGGAGATTTTCCCTGACGAGCAAATAGCAAATGTGCTGTGATGCCGACTCCTTAGATGTGTGCCTGGAATTCAAACATCACCTTGTAGACAGATGGGTGTACATCCACACAAGGGCTGAAAACTTCAATTCCATTCAAGGATGTGTCTTTGTGACAGTCTCCATCTGTAATCAATAAGCTCATGATAAATCACAAATTCCTCTCCTGGAGACCAAGCATCAGTGGTGCTGAGTACCAGCAATTCCCATAGCTTCAACAGCCACTGCAGGTGCTGAGCATCCTGGTTACATCTGCTCACCTCCCAGGGGGCCACACTGTCCAGCTGCCTTTGGGAATATGTGCTGTTCTCATTGGCTGGGATTTGTTACTGATAGAATAAAGTTACCACACTGCTTTAAATCCCATGTAAAACCAGGAACAAAGACTTAGTGAAAACAAACCTTTAATGAAAGTTTGACTACAGTTTTTAGTGTCCTCCAAAAGATTTTAGGTAGGCTAGCCTCTCACATATCTTCTGTGACTCATGTGCAACCCTAAGCAGCTGCCTTCCTTCCCAGGTTCAATTTTAAACCTAAAAGAAGGCTCAACCTTGCCTTCCCACAATTATTGTGTTTTAAAAAGCAGTGCCACTGTAGCTGCTCATGCTCCTTTTGTTTATACTTTTCCTGACTGATATGTTTCAGTGCCTAAGTGCATTACTTGTGAGTTTTTGTAGAGCAGCTCCAAAGCTGTGCCAGTGGATTTTTCTAGTTTATAGCATCAGCTATTCAGACAGGTGTGTAACAACTTGATTGACTATACTTTTAGGTGATGGCATTGATTACGAAAGCAACACATGCACTTACAGGTAAGATATGCTTAAAAATGGCTTGCTCAGTCAGGAGTGGAGCCCTTAATCTGCTCTGCATCCTGCAGTTCACCAGGAAGGCTGGATGCTCTGTGGGAGCAGAAGCAGACTCCAGAGCACTGAAGAGGTGAATTGAAGACAGTAATCACTGGAAGACTTGACATATGAGATTTGATCACCTTGCTGAATTCTGGGGATTCTTCAGGGACAGGATGTGTGAGAAATCCCTGGCATGCTGCTAGTTCCATAAGATTTATATTAATAGTGAATTGTTTTTAGAAGGGAAGCTGGCATGTTGTAAAAATATCAAATTATAATGCTATGATAGTTGATATACAGAATGTGCATTTGCAGCCTGGATTGTTATGTGCTTCTAGGTTTGCTGGAAATTTTAGGTACACACTTACTACAGCTTTTAATATAGGCAAAATACCTAGCAATATTTAAGTATATTATTTGGAACAGGAATTGCAAAGTCAAAATAAATGGCTTATTTGCTTTATTACCAGGGACTACACATGTGCTGCAGTTGGGCTGGTTTGTTAGAGCCAGATTAAAAAATGCTGCCTTCAGATAACTCCATCTCTTGCTCACTGTCTTACTGTGATATCTTGTGTATACCTGTGTTGGTGTGGCATGGTTGCACTCTTTGCTTTACTGAACAGAAGGGAGTGCCTGAGCCTGGGGATCTGGAAAGAAGTGTTTCTGTGGGCACCCAACTGGTATGTGGGGCATGAGTAAGCACAGCTATGCACCTTTGTAGATTGAGAGCAGTATTCTGGGTAGCTCAATGATGCCTGTGCTGTTTTGGCTCAGCTGTTTTGGTCTATGGCTAGTTTGTCTGAACTGTGGTTATAGCCATGTTGAACAATGAATTGCAATAACATCCTGGGGCTTATTGTAGCAATGGGATGAAAGAATGGATTGTGATAAGTGAAGGAAATACTGGACTTTGGTGCTTTTAAGAGTAATAAAATGTCTGCTCTGCAATATGTTTGGCAATACATACAGAAACAAATAATCTGTGGGGTTGCTTATTGTTTTTCCAAGCTTTTGTTAGGTTGTTAAAGCTAAAATCTGGGGCATCTTCAATACAGTGGAAAACTGCCTTTGCCTCTTTTGGATCAGGATTCCTCGCTTATGTCTGTGCCTACTGTACTTGGTAAATCACTAGAACCCCATCACAGCTAACCTAGGAAGGCAGAGAGCATCTGAGCTGTACTTTGGAAATTCAGTGCAGTGCCTGAGGTAGTGCTCAGGGGCAGATGTTGTACTTGGACACTCCCATTGCTTGTCTCCATGCTGAGGGTCTTCTGAGCAAAGAGGTGGGAAGAGCCAGCAGGAAACATAGCTGCTTGAAAAGAAGGCCCAGAGATGGCAAGGGACTGATGGCAAGCCAGGACACAGCTGGACAGAGACCCTGTTGGCCTGACTGCCTCTGGTCACGTAGCAGTCGGTGTATGCAAGGAATTTAGATAGGATAACAACTAAGTAAAGTTACATTGCATTAAATGCATCCCAGAAGAAAGCAACTTCTGCTCCAAAATCCTGACAAACAAACAAACTAAGCAGAAAAATATTCTCAATTGCTCAGAAGTCTTGCTTATAATGGGCATTAGCACATGGATATTCCCCAAATGTAAGTGACAAATATTTGGAGTTGGTGCCATACCTCATTTCTGAGCAATGCAAGCCTGGACCAGTTTGGCCATGGGCACCTCTCCTTTTGTGCCTTAATTCTGAGTAGATAGATGGTAGTGACTCTTTGTAGTTTAAATGCTGCTTTTCCTCTTGATCTCAGAACATTTTAAAAAGGTGGGATACTGCCTCAGGTCAATTGTGGGCTGAGAATTTCTATACCAAATTTTAACCTGAAGGCAGTTACAAAGCCCAGTTTATAAATCTCTCGGAGATCTTAGAACAGTGCTACTGATCTCCAAATGATAGCCTCTTGGATATTATTGCTGAAACTTTCTGGAAGTAGTGCAAACCAGGAGGGAACAATTAATCCTCAGAGTAACCCCATTTACTCTAGCAGTTTGGCCCTAAGGGAGCAGGAGCACTTGATGTCTGACAGCAGCCCCAAATGTCAGTATTTCTCACTTGTTCATTTGCTGCTTGCTGTGGTCGATTTCATGCCGTTATAAGCTGTTTATGTACAGCCTGATCAAAGTACTTAATGACAGGGTTAATTTCTACGTATAATGAGAAAGTCAAGACAGGAGACAGGTACTGTGTAATCGAATTTTTCATTTTGGAATTTGTTCCTCTTCATGTAGGGCTTAGCTTTGATTTTTATTACCATTAATGTCTGCATTTACTGTTATTTCTAGTTTCTCAGATGAGTTAAACCTACTGCAGAAATAGACACTGAATTGTTCCAACAACTCCTATGAATGTATGAGGATAAAGTAAAAAGAGTCTATAACTTCTCTGCATCAAGACCTCAAAGTGCAGTTTGGTTTGAGGGACCAATAAAGCTGCACTTCTTTAACAGTCTGCTGAGACATCAAATCCTCTTTTTCTTACTCAATAGGTACAGGCACAGACACGGATGCTTAGATATCTCTGTAAGCAGCCAGAGAGACAAAGACTATGATAAAATCTGGAAATCTTATAGTTTATGAAATGTATGTCTTCAGCAAGACTTTGCAGACATAAATTAATCCCAAGAGAATCCCTTTGAAAGAGCTGATATTGAAAATGAATGGTTCTCCTTTTTCTGAAGATGGAAATGGTACATTAGATCTGCATTTGCCCTGCTTATTTTGGTTTTCATTTTTAGGTGCACTGAGGGCTGTCAGTATTTCTGGACATTCAGAAATCTAGGGGTACAGAAGTGATGGAGGCCTCACAAAACACATCTCTGGGGTAGCCAGCTTCAGAAATCCATCTGCAAGTGGGGATGACATTAAACCTCGGTATATCCACACTACCCTGCATCCACTGTTTTTCTCTTTTTCTAGCACTCTATATTTCAGAAAAATAGGGATTTAAAAGTTCATGGTAAATTCTGTGGACCACTGTTATACAAGTTTCCTTACAGCTGAGGTAGAAATCCTTCTTTGTGAGGAAAGAGTGCACCTCTATTAGCACCACTGTGCAAGCTGTAGTTTGCAAATGCGGTGGGAGGCTTTGCTCATGCTAATTTGGGCTCAGTCATGCACCTCTTTTCCTCTTTTACATGCAAATAGCAGCTGTGTCAGTCTCTGGGATGCCTGCTTGTTCCTTTAACGGAGAGATTCCAGTTCATACCTTCACCCAGTGCATTTGTGCGTGGGCAGAGGTATAGCGCAGTGGTACAGTTGCTGACAAGGGAAGAGCTGTGACGGAGGTTGGAACAAGTTAGTGAAATAGAGAAGTCTTGAAAGAAGACACTGAGCTTTTCTTGTATGTTTTCATTTATTAAAAAAAAAAACGTGTGGGAGTGGAGAAGAGCAGAGATCTACACAAAATGATAATCCATAATCCTACCCCCATAAAAAGGGATCTCTTGACTCTCTTGAGTGCCAGAGAGATCCATTTCTTTCTTCTAACCCAAAGGGTTCTGGCAGCAGTGGTGAGGCTGGAGCACATCAGCCACCAGCCTGTGTAGCTGGGATGGCTGTGGGCTGAGTGCAGGTTCTTGGATTCCTCATGGTGGTGCCCTGGTGCTGAGGGAGCTGGGCTGGTGAGCTGTCCTGTGCAGGCATCATGCTCCAGAGGGTCCCTGGCCTTGCCAAGCCACTGGCTGTCCTGTGCTCTTCTCTCCCAGGGTTCTACATGGTGGAGTGCAGCACAGCTGCCCTGCTGGGAAGACAAGGAAGTTCATGGTACTTGCTTGGACCAACAGGCAAATTGAGTACAAAGCATGATGTTATACATGATGTTATTTCTTCCTCTGTCTTCAGACTTCTCCTCTGCTTTATGGTTGTGGCTACCTGAACCTAGCCATCACCTTCCTTTTCCTCTCCTGCTCTTGTTGCAGAAGTCAATGCAAAATTAATCAGGTGAAATAATTTCTATGACATCACTTCTGATGCTGTTGAGTTTACTGAAGAAAGTTGGTATTAGTACCATGGAGGCCACAGAATGTAAGTTTTGTACGTGGAACAGTTTAAAGGCATGTTTCATTTAAGGTCCAAGGATTTCCAGAAGTTTGGAATACAGAGTTTTCTAAGAAGGTCAGCTCAAAAAATATTATATCCCTGTGAAGTTCTCAGTTAAATCTGTAGGCAGCTTGTCACAAGGATTTTCAGAAGATGGCAGCTCACCTATTGGAAAGCCCTGGCCCATGTTTGTTTCCTCCCCCAAAAGGACTGCTCTGATGTTAGTGCCACAGATTCAGGACTCAGTGTATAGCCAGGATTCAGTTTGCATTTGCTTCCTTGTGTAAAATGATAGCTGTGAGATATGTCTCTGAACTGTTTTATAATCTACTTGATCAAATCCCCTCTGTGTGTGTGCAGGTGGCAGAGGTGGGTCAGGGATAGAAATGCTGTCCATGCTTTAGTCATAGTAATGGCATCAAAGTGATGCCAACTTTGTATAGGGAAGGCCCTTAAACCCTTCTCTAGCCTCTCCACCAATCCATGGGGAAACAAGGCTGTGACCTCAGTACAATAAGTAATTCAGTACACTGACAACAGTACATTAAGTGGGTAATATGTTGTGACACAACAGGATAAAATTCTGGCCCTTGTAATGACTGTGGATTTTAGTATGGATTTGGAAGTATTTTAGGATTTCAGCTGTAGAAATTAGTGGCAAATTCCATGATGAAATAATCTAGTTATTTCCTATCAAACAGGCTTTTCAGCAACATGGCTATTCCAGAAAATGCTTTTCAAATGGAACATCTTGAGCTATTGACCCCACAAAGAAATACATGCATATAATATAATTACTTCCTGTCTGTTTAACACACACGTGTAACAATGTGGGTGGGTCTGGTTGTGTTGTTCTCCACCGTAATGACAATTTATCCAAAACACTTTGTTGCCTGGCCTAAATTTTGCAAAAACACCTGGTCTTTAAAACCTTTTGAGAAGGGGTGATATTTGCACCTGACGTGTCTACAAGTAACTTAGATCACGTTATTGATCGGTCCTGTATATGTCGCTTTCCAGTGGGAGGATGAGATGGAGAGGCCAATCCGTTACTGCAGCCATCTACCACTGGAAAGCAATAGCACTAATGATACAGCTTTTCAATAGCTGATTTATATTATCCTGCAGTCAACAAGAACTCATGCTTTTGTCACTGTACTGTTAAAAGGAACAGTCCCAAATGCTGGCAGGCCCCAGATCTGACCCACTATAACAGAGCTGCTGTGTTACAAGCTGGGGAACACTGAACAAAACCCCACAAGTCCTCCAGAGTATGGTCTGGATGAGCTCTTTGCTCACTGAGCAATGGATCTTGTGAGCCCCCAGTTCATGAGAGGCTCATTCTAGGGAGTGATTCCTGTTAAGATTCGCTTTAGTTCCATCAGCTGTTCCCTGGCATTGTGCTACCCAGAGGGGAGGATGGAGTTACAGTTGTTTCTCTGGGCAAATACTGCACTTAGAATCTCAGTGACCGACTGCTAGTTTGGTGGTGATTAATGAGAACTATGTGTCAGTGGCTATAAATGAGAGGCTGGTTCCCCTCTTCTTCCATCTAGTGATATGAGTAGCTTGGGCAGCACAGAGAAAGTGTGTGAAGAATCCAGCATGGAGCAGAGCTCCTGAGGGAGAGAGCAGCAGCAGTGAGGAGCTGAGTTTGCAGGAGAAAGCTTTTGATGAGCCATGCAAGAGCTGGCCTGGGCAGTCAGTGGGCACAGCCCCATCCTTTCTTTGGGTCATGTTTGAGCAGTCACATCAGCTCAGTGAGGCTGAGGTCTTGTTTTGGGCACTTCTAGCAACAGCCATGAGGGAAAGGCTGTGTGAGAACAGCCAGGCACTGAGACAGGGGAGTGGAGATGTCATGTGGAGCTCTGCATGCTCAGATGGGCTGGCCTGCAAGGACAAGCACTGTGTTTCTGGACTTGTACACACCCTGTTTTCACACAAACATTTCATGTAGATTTGGAAAATGCAGTAGCTGCCGAGCGTATTTTACATAGTCACAGCCTAGTGACTGAAGGATCCACTAATTAAGAAGCCTCTAATTAGGCTTTTAAATGATAAAATGTAATGGCTCTAGTGCAGCTGTTGTAAACTATAGAGTAAATTATATCCAGTTAAAAGAGGCCTTAATTATGTAATTATATAACATACTCTAAAGACTTAGAAAGATAAAAGAATTTTTAGTATCTGCAATTAAAAAAAACAAGGGAGTAACAATAGAGCTCTTAAACCAATGAAAGCAAGGAAATTCAAAGTTAATCTGAAAAGTTGTGCTGGTACTTTCTTCTATTCTCATGTTGTTCTAATTTTTGGAG
Source organism: Camarhynchus parvulus (assembly GCF_901933205.1). NCBI lineage: Eukaryota > Metazoa > Chordata > Aves > Passeriformes > Thraupidae > Camarhynchus > Camarhynchus parvulus. The sequence goes on from NC_044576.1 coordinate 5,979,899, forward strand.
GGTTGTTTTTGTTCTTTTTTGTTTTCATGATGGATGAGATAAAGAAGTATTGTTAACCAGGAGTTTATGTCCCCTGCTTGTTTTTCTTGCTTTTATAGGTCCATGTACAGCATCAATGATACTTAGCAAACCTTCTGGGGCTCCATTTTTGCAGAAATCCCTAGCGAGAACACGCTTACTAGCCAGCTTGTCTCCTTGCATTCTGATTTACAGAATGGTTGGTTGTTACAGATGCTTCTCTGAAGTCAGCAGGACTCAAATGTTGGTCACATTTGGCCCCTGGAGATCGTGTTTAGGCCACATCTAGCCTGCAGGTTGTTGATGCAATGTTGGCAGCCATTCTCCATGCTGGACTTACCAAGTGGAGAAAAGGGTTTGGATATATCTGGGACAATTCAGCTAAGTGAAGATTGCACTCTGGGCTTCTTTTTTACAGGGCTTAGTTCTGCTGCGCTGAAACAGAGGAGAATTTAGCCCTTGCCCACACTGGGGCTGGACCAGACTCCAGTCTGCTTAGCCCTTAGACACCAGCACTCTTCCCCTCAGCCCAGCTCTGCCTGACAGTGCTTCCCTGGGAACCTCACCAGCTCTGTCTCCAAACCTGCATCTGCACTCAGCCTCCCTTGCTTACCCAGCCCTGTCTGCTGCCCTTCCTTGCCACCTCCAATCACAACTGGCACTGATGTGCTGCAGTGAGCAAATGACTCTACAGTGAAAAGGAAAGATGTCTCTGATGTGAGCCTGCTGGCTTTGCTCATCTCTTGCCAGTTCTTTTAGTTTCTTCAATTACTGCTCCTCAGGACAAGGGCTGTGCTTTTTGTGTCTGTGAGCTCCAACCACATAGAAGATACAGACTGTAGGCTGTAATGTGAGAGAGCTTTACTCCTACAGCTGTTCTTGGGGACTGGCCTTCACAGCTGTAGGACCAAGCACCCCATGACAGCCAAAGGAGTAGTGCTTTTCTTGCTTATTCCAGCCACATCCAAGTATTTTTATCTGGAAATGTCACAGTGAGGGAAATAAGGAATACAGATCTCATAGTAAATTTTTATGGCTGATTAATTAGCCCAAAGAGTATTAAATTGTGCTAATGTAGTTTGCCTCTTCGATGCTGTCTTTTGACTTCAATGGAACTAAATACATGCTTAAAGTTAACTACATGCCTAAGTGCTGTGGTGAATCGGGGCCTAGGGCATTAATTAGAACTTGGCTCAGATTTACTTTCAAGGCTTTCCCCCCCTTTTTTTTTTTTCTTTTTTTTACTCTTCAGCGCTCAGCAGTTTAATTGGTATGCAGATGTTCCCCTTTATTGCTGGCAGAGGCCTCTGTCACTGTTCTGAAGGTACTCAGACTTCAAGGCTGGTACAGTGGGCAGGAAGAAACCCCCCCCTGAGGGCTTTCAAGCTTTGTGGGAAATAATGATATATGAGACAGGGATTCCTTTGGAACCTGAAGGGAACATGACAGACAGAATAATATGGGAGGAAAACATTGTCTTCACAATTGAGACTGATGGTCTCATCTTGTCTCCTTGTTATTGTTACCAACCAAGACTGAGATGAGCTTTCTTATGAAGAACTTCATTTGGTGGCAGGTTCTGTATGTTGGGCACACTGCGCTCAGTGGTAGCTTTCCATCCAAAGTACAGATATTGACAGGCTCTGAGGAACCCTTTGAGGTGGTGGTTTAGCTTAAAACCTAAAATTCCTTCCATCATTCAGATGCATTTTGTCAGGAATGACAGTTGCAGTTTGATAATCTTTTACCACTTTGCCTGCCCATATGAAGAGTTGTTGGGCACAGGAGTGTCAGCTTTTTGAATCAGATTTTCTCACACTTTATTAATTTCACTTTCCAGTGGTTAGTGCATGTTTGCAAGAGACAATTGATTTGTACGAATCTGTGTAGGATGGAGCAAAGCTGGAACTAAAGCAGCAATGCAAGTTGACAGCAATGCGATAGCTTTAATTGACAGACACCAAAGGCACTATTTAAAGCAACATCTCCTCTGATGTTTAGGTTAAAAGTGACCCTCAATTTGTCCTCGGGTTGCTATGTCCAAAAAGAAATGCTTTTATGTATGCTCATTTCAAATGGATTAGCCAAAAAATCAGGTGCTCATTTTCTATACTTTTATTTTGAAGTTAGAGATGATTCAAACTGCTCTTGTGCAAGGTACTGGAAGATGGCTGTTTCTGAACTCCTCCAGCATAAAAGCTGTCTTTCAGGGGATGCTTTGCACATGTGAGATTTCTGTTAGTATTTTTTGGCACCCACAGTTTGCATTCCAGCTAATGGGAGGTAGAAGGACTAATACACATAGTGTATGTTGTGGGTGCAAAAATGCAAATAGAAATTACGCCCAATGTGGAAAGGGCTAGGAAAATGTACCTTCTTGCATGTGAGTAGGGCAGGTTAGGAAACATCATCTTCCTTTTACAATTGTCTGTTACTCTTTACATTTCTGGAGAACTGGGATCTTGCTGTTAATCTTACAAAAATAGATGCTGTGGTGAAGCCTCAGGCATGAATAAAATTGGATGTTAATCTTAAAGCAGATTTTTTACAGCTATGCACTCAGAGCAGTGAATCCAAATGATTTTGGAAACTCTGCGGTTTTTACTTATTTAGATCAAAATGCTGTGAGGAAAAAGGTCAGTGGCACAGGTACATATTGTAACATTTGGGGCTGCTGAAAGTTGGGCAGATCAGCACAGCAAATATTAGACATCTCTGACTTGACACAAATAATAGGCAAAGCTGAAAAAAGCCTGCTGACAAGAGGAGTGGGTGTTGGTGGGTGACTTGCTGCAGTTTTAGAGCTGTTAAGTGTAGGTTTTTTAGCATTTTCATTATTTAAAAGTGGAGTGGTAGTTTCTTCACTCCTTCTGAAAAGTTACTAATTTACTCTGAAATATAGGGTAAGCCACAATGATTTAACAGATTTGTAATGTGCTTTAGAGTGACTTCAAGTAAGATACGCTCCGTCTCTCTGAGCTTCCCACTGTCTCAGCTCTGCCCTCACTCCTTTCTCTGTGTACATCTGCACCAAAATGCAAAGCAAGGGCTGCCCCATGCATGACTTTCATCTGTATCCTGTGTCAGCTGGAGTGCCTGGATGGCTGTGACCACTGGTGCTCATGCAGGTTTGCCTCATTGCCAGAGTTCAGAAAGACTGCCAGGCTACGTTTGGATATTGGGAATGGCAGCTTATCTGTGGAGTGGTTCAAAAGCTGCTGCTCTGCAGGTGGACAGCCCTTTCTTGGAGGAGCCCTGACATACAGAGGCTGCCTTTTGCCTAATGCATGGAAAGTGCCTAGTGGAGCATGGCCAAGGGCTGGGATTAAGGTGCCCAGGATATTCCTGGGATACAGGCAGCATTAATTAATCTGTGGTGCTCTGTATCTGGTTCAGAAAAAGCAGCTGAGTTGTATTCCTGAGGGTCTGTCCAAGAAGGGAGGCAGCCTGCAGGGATGGAAGGTGCTCAGGTCATTCTCTTCTGTTGTCAAGCTGAAAGGGTCTCAGCTGTGTCATGCCCACAGCTGTGCTAAGGAGCCATGCCTATGGCAGGATGCTTCAGCTGCAGGCCTTCTGCATGGATGGTATTTAAATCTGATGGTGCCTTGCTGAGAAGGAGCTGGGCCTGCATTTACTCAGAGCTCTCTAGTGGTTTGTGGTAAGGAATTGGGACCTGGGGCTGAAGCCACAACCTCCAGGACCAAACCACAGAATTTACACCATTGCCAAGGCCTGCCTATTTGCCTTCCCTGAAGAAAGTCTGTCATCACACAGCTCTTGCACTTCTGTCTGCTTTGGTCATTACTGGTGGAGGGAAGAATCTGTTCTGTTCAATATAACAATGATGTCTAGCTCAGTTTAATTTTATTAGCTGCTGCTGATTTGTTCCTATTCAGTGCATCCATGGATTTGTTTAGTGTGATGTGGAGGGGTGTGGGTCAGAGACAGACACATACTCGATGGTCCTTGCGACAAATAGCCCTGAGTTTATTCCCACAGCTCCTTTTATAGGAACTCAAATTTCCCTAGCCTACACATGGGATTCGTTTAGGTCTTAGCACCATGCAGATCTCTGGCCAATGATACATCTGCATTTAGGGCAGATGACACTGAATGACACTGGCTGGGGGCCTCTGTGTAGATTTGAATCCAACCTATCCTTGCCCACCCAGGGACTGTAATGCTACAGTTTAGTATCAATAATCAAGGGTAGAAATTCTTGAATAAAAAGCTAGGTGGAAATTCTGAGTTTCTGGAGGACTCCAGGATTTGTTTTGCTCTTTGTTTCCCTGTTCTAGGAGGTGTGAAGTACACTTGTCCTTTCATAACTGGAACTATTCAAGATTAACAGGCCTGAAAGGGCACTATAAGTTTCTCTTGCTGTCTGGTGTAGTAAAGATCTTATTCTTCTAGCAAACATTTTGAATGAAAGCTTTTGTTACAAGGAGAGGTGGTAAGTTTGTGTACTCAACTTCTATTTGGAAGAATATTTTGATGTGAAACCTTTCTTTTTCCAGAGGTTTGAGCCAACTGCTTTTGATCTGGGAGCTTACAGAATGGGTAAATACAGCTATGTTGTGCTGGGTAGATGTCACCCTCAGGGATTTGTGCATGGATCTCTCCTTGGCCTGAACTGGAGAAGGGCATGAGTTTGTTCACTTTTGCTTTCTGTCCCTGAGACAAATGAATGCTGTTCTATAAAGCTATAATTTCTTCCCAAGCAGATGATGACTAAAGAAGGCCTGAACTGAGTATAGATAATCTTATATTTACTTGAAATGAATGTAGCTCATAACTCTTATTTTAGCACCAATCTGGAACACTACTGTGAGCAGATTTACGTCTGCCTCTTCCCTACCTTGGCATTCTGGCATTTATGCACTCACTGCACTGGTACTGCACATTCTTGCAGTGATACTTGGGAGTTTAATGAAGCCCAAGAGTCTGAAAGGTGAGTAGGTAAAAGGTAGATACTTTGAGATCCAAACCTATTCCTTTTGTGTGCTCCACAATCTTATTTTAGTTCTTGAATATAGTTTCATTCTTCTGATACTAAGAGTCAGCACTGATTTCAGTATGTGAATCATCAGGAGAGTTATTAACTATTTTCTAGTTGCATGGTCCTTTGTTGCAGCACTGAAAATACCTAACTTCAACCATGTGTTTTTAGATGAGATACTCACAGGAAGCTTTTTCTGTGATTATAGAAGAGCAGATTTAATCTGGAAGTCATTGAGAGAAACCAATAAAGAATTTCCTTGATGTGATTTTTGGAGTTACTTGCTGGAATTGAATTGCATGGTTTTGGGTATTGGACATTAGAGCACTTGAAAGCTCTAAGAAGCTTAAATGTAGATGATAATGAAAATGTTATTGGTACTTATAGGTCAGCCGATAATGTCAGCATATTAAAGTGATATGAAATATCTCCTTGATTTCATGGACAGTGCATTACTTGATGTAGTTTATTGTAATAACATGATCCTTGATATACACTGATGATAAGTTTAGCTTTATAAAATTTTTTTAGCAATCCAATTGCCCTGAAATGCCATATCAAAAGTATGTTTATTACAGAACAAGAACGGTTACTCTCTGCCAATATTATCTCTATGAAACCAACCTAAGCTAAGAAAGCATATTTGGAAAAAACGTGCCAAGCAGAGGTGGTTGGTTTTTTTTTCCTTTGTTAGACTTTCTGGGAACATTCATTAATAGTTGGAAATGTGGTCTTTCAACTAAATTTCTTTCACCCAGATTATATGCAAATTACAGAATTCTTCAAGCATAAAGTCATATGCCACGAGTATGATATTAGCATTTCTTTTAATAAAAATAACTTTGAAATAGGTACCTTGTTTGGTGAATTGCCTTCTTTATCATTCATCTCTATGTAACATCTTTGTAGAACGACAGTAACTGGAAGGAAGGAGGGAAAATACTGGACAGTGTTCCTTGGAACTGGGATTGGCAGAGGTCTGCCTTTCTGGAAAAGAAATGCTGATTTTGGTTCTTTTTTTTTGTCCTGGCCTTTTAATGCTGTTGTGTACTGAAAGAAAAGAATAAAAGTGAGCACTAGATGAGCTGTGAGTTCCCTTTGGACCAGACTTTGGGAGTCTCTGCTCTGACACGTATTTTGGGGTTACTTTATCCTGAGGGACTTTATTCACAAAATCTCAGAACATATTCTTCCAATAAGATTTCACATAGTTCAATAAATGTTTGGATAAATTTCATACCATCTTATCAAAGCAGACAATAGTTCTTTCTTGAGGAACTGAGTTTAAGTGAAATGCTCATTTATGTTGGTGGAATAATAATTAAGAGTACAAGATCCAAATCAGTGCTTTGTTATTCTGTTGCAGGAGTAGGCTGAATCAAGCCTCTGTCAAGTGCCACTGCTGAAATACTGAATTAACATACCCAAGACCAGCACATCAGGAGGATAGCCTTCTACCAAGAATAGTGTGGAGGTATACCTTGTTCAAAGAAGCTCTGGAAACATTGTGAGACTTGGACAGACACAGTGCATCCTCAGAAGGCAGAGATGTTGCTTCTGTCTGAGCACTGCGCACTCTGTGTTCATGACTGATGGAAATAATGCCCAGTTTTGGGGGAGCTTGGTGATATGGGAGAACAGTCACAGCAGCTCTGATAGGGTGGCTTATCACTCTCTTGTGGAGCCAGGTGCAGCTTCTGTTTTCTTTTGCACCCACAAATCTGGTATAATATTAATTAGATTGTCAATTGTCATTAGGTTTCATTAGTGAAGATCCATAAAACAAAAAAAGGAAAGCTTCCATAGTCATGCTAAAACTTGGTATGTTGTTTATACGAAGGGGGTGAACAGAGATTGGTAGCCATGAAACACTGCTTTTCCAGAAATATGAAATGTTCAGGTAAAATATCTAGGTAAAATCTAACAGAAGTTTGTTTGCTGCCTGATAAAATGGTGTCTCTTCCCTTCTAAATAGGTTTGATCATCTCCTTAGTGCAAGCCCTGCACCTTCACCTAGATTCCTTCGCAGGCAACTACAGTGGATCTGCTCACCAAGGGAATTTGTCCCACTGGATTCCTTTTTTTTTTTTTTTTTCTGTGCAGTTGAATGAAAAGTATGTGCCTTCTGAAGAACAGCAACTGAAAGAAATATTGATGACTGCCAGGGCATCTACAGAAAAAGATAAGAAAATTACTCTACTACAACAGTGAAAACAAAGGGGCTTTGTTAACACTTTCTTGTAGGTTGTATATATTAATAGTAACAAGTAAAGTTTTGTATTTTTTCAGAGAAACACACAAGGCCTTGAATTGTATTGTTTTAATTGCAACTAACTGAATGAATTAAGTGGAAAATTGCACACAGTACTTTGATTGTCTAATTCTCTGTATGTGAGGCTTTGGGAACAGTTTGTTATTATAAAAGAACAGCACTAACCAGAAATCAGCCAACATGTAATTGCTAGGCTGAGGGGCAGTTTGGGGAAAGCTGATACTTATTTATACATTATTAAATAAAAGCACATAATATGAGGATCATCTCTCACTGCCTCCACACTTCATACATTACTCATCTTCCTAAATTTCATGGTTTTGTACTCCCTTAGTACATTGCTGCTTATAACCAGTGCAGGCATCAAAACCACCCACATCCAGGAAAGGAGATGCCTGTGCATTTGTTATGATGGCAGATTTGGTTATGGGACTCATCAAAGATTATGAACCTTCAGTTCAAGGAAAGGAATCTTGACTCAAGTTTTAAAGGTTATTTTCAGTACCTAAAATACACCTGGGCACCTGGGACTGTTCAGGTGGCTGAAACTCTGGCTGGTGTTTCCACTTGACTATGTACCTTTAGAGATTTACACTCAGCCAGTACCCTAAAAAGAAGACTTAAGAGCAACTTTGGCATTAAATTTGACAGTTCCCAAAAAAACATTGGTTAGCTAATTCCCATCAGTTTTGGTAAGAATCAGGTAACTTCTGGTTATCTCCAGTGGTTCTCACTGCTCACTTGTCCCTTACTCCCATAGGAAACAGCCACTTGCAAGACACAGAGAGGAGGTAGATGGTGATTGGACTCATGAAGAAGGTAGAGTAGTACTTAATTCTCAGTGGTTTTGGCTATTTCAGCTCTCCTGAAGGATGGACCTGCCATTTGTTCCTTTAGCACAAATTTGAGGGCTTTCTTCTTGGAAAGCAAGGTCTATTTCAGAGGACACAGAAGAAGTTCCTTGTGCCATGTAACAAGGGGTTGGGTAATTCTAGCCTCACAAGTGAGATGAATGTCTTACAGACCAAGAGGCCCTTGGTGATCTGCAGCAGAGAGTCTGTGGATGGCAAGGTGTGCCAGCACCTGGGGAGATGGCACTGCTGGACACATCTTTGGACTTGCTGAGCTGCTATATGCAATGACATTCATGCTGTACAAACAAACCCCACTATTAAACCACTTAAACACTGTTTATGCAACCTCAAAATGGTAGAGGCTTGATTTTATGAATTCATCTGCAGGCTTGTTGAAAGTTACATGTCCACAGTGAAGTGGTGTGAAGATTAAATTGCTAATCCTAGTTACCAGTATAGACTGTTGCACAGAAGGTGCCTGAGAGGTGGAACTGGGCAGCGTTCAGCTTTGCACAGCTCTTGCCAAGAGTTATTTGGTATCCCTGTCACTGTTTTTTGAAGTCCAAAAATATTTTCCCCCAAATAACCTATTTTTCTGCAAGGGAACACAGCTGCATTTATGAAAGGTCTTGGCTTTTACAGTAAGTCTGGTTTGTATAGTTTCCTCTATGTATATTGTCTGCATAAGTACCAACAGTCATAATGAAAAACACAGTTTTGTTACAGGAATTTTTAACAGTGGTTTTCAGTAGTTTAGAAAACATTGGAGCTACTTCCAACAAATGAAAAAAATCAAAACAAAGCAGCTTTGAAAATGCTGATACACTTTGGCAGATAAATCTTTGGTTTTTACCCTGCTCTATTGTTCTTTCTGTGATACTAAAACCAACATAAAGCATTATTGATTTCAACCAGCTCAACAGAAGATACCACATGGCTTTCACCCCACTGTCCCCTGCACTGGGAGACTAAATCTTGGCTGTGCTCTTGTGCAGCCTTTGGCTGAGTGTTCTGAGACAGCTTCTATTCAGTGCTTGTGTGCAGTGTTAAAGCTGTCTTCACTGCACCTCTTTTTCCAGCATGACATAGGAAGTTTCCTGGCTTGAATTCTCAGTCACAAAACTCATATGGGAAGCACTCAAAATGTAAGACCTTTCAAACCCTTGTGAGTTCACAGCATTTAAAGATAAGAGTGCAGTATTGCCAAGAAATGTGTCTTGTTGAGGCCCACAATTAACTTTATCAAAAGAAGGAATCTTATTTTTGCCTGCTGCAGATAGAGGTTGCATCTCAAAGCAGCCTAAAGTTAGAGATAGCATCTGGTTCAGATCACGATAGGATGAAAGATTCAGGTTAATTAGTATTTATTCTTAGTTGATAGTTATTCCTTTTGGCTTCAGCTAGCAAGCAGGAGTTGGAGTCCCACAAAGTTATGTCTCCTGGGATGAGAGATGAATGAGGGAGATGGTCTCCATGGTGAAAATGTATTTAGGGATGGGAATGTCAGTAAGAAAAACTGGCCATTGCATTGGGTTCTGATAGCCTGAAGGGAGGATGCTCTGAGGGATGACTCAGTGCCAGCAGGGAGGGTGGGATGTAGGCATGGACTGAGGCATCCCATGGGGCCATGGACAGGGGGAGGTGCCCTGGTTCCCTGCTTGATCCTGTGTCCTCACATGTCCCTGCCCACACAACCCCTGTCCGCCACCGGTTGCCCTAACTGGGCGGTTTTGGCCACAGGGAGCAGTCAGGGAGCGGCTGTGGAGAAGGTGGCTTCTCAGTGCTCCTCCAAGGCTTTCAGTTCCCCTTCTTGTCACTGTTTCCTGCAGCACTACACAGGCTCTACCAGCAAAAACACCGCACCACAGTGTGAGGGCAGCTGTTCATCTTAGATAGAATTGTTTTTTTCCTGAGGTCTGCTAACTGCTTATGCAGTCAGGAGGAGCCCACCGGCTGGAGAGCAGCTTTCCATGCTTTTGCAGTTCCCATTTTTATACTTTTTTTTTTTAATCCAGTTGGAGTTGAGACATTTCTAGCAGGATCGCCTGTGTATCTGGGCAGAGTTGCTTTCCTCCAGTAACCTCATGGACTGTTTTGTTCCCTCAGACACTCCCAGAGAAGATAATTTCTACATTGGTGGGAATTCTCTGACTTCACAGGTTCCAGTGGCCTGGGCAAGGGCAGTCCCATAGTGGGCAAGCACTGGGTCTCCTGCCACAGCCATAGGGCTCCCATTTCCCACTCTCTCACAGGACAGTCTGGGCCACCCCAGCAGGTGAGGCTGCTGGTATAGAGGGCTGTGGGGAGGCCTTTCCTGTCCTGAGGGGCTGAGGCGATGGCAGGCAGGCTGTGGGTGTCTGTGGGCTAAAGTGGTGGCCGGAGGGCTGTGGGTGTCTGTGGGTGTCTCTGGGCTGAGGTGATGGCGGGAGGCCTGTCGGTGTCTCCTGGCTGAGGTGATGGCAGGAGGGCCGTGGGTGTCTCTGGGCTGAGGCGATGGCAGGAGGGCCGTGGGTGTCTCTGGGCTGAGGCGATGGCAGGAGGGCCGTGGGTGTCTCTGGGCTGAGGCGATGGCAGGAGGGCCGTGGGTGTCTCTGGGCTGAGGCGATGGCAGGAGGGCCGTGGGTGTCTCTGGGCTGAGGCGATGGCAGGAGGGCCGTGGGTGTCTCTGGGCTGAGGCGATGGCAGGAGGGCCGTGGGTGTCTCTGGGCTGAGGTGATGGCAGGAGGGCCGTGGGTGTCTCTGGGCTGAGGCGATGGCAGGAGGGCCGTGGGTGTCTGTGGGTGTCTCTGGGCTGAGGTGATGGCTGGAGGGCCATGGGTGTCTCTGGGCTGAGGTGATGGCAGGAGGGCCGTGGGTGTCTCTGGGCTGAGGCAATGGCAGGAGGCCTGTCGGTGTCTCTGGGCTGTCTTCATGCCTTGGATCATGATGTGGGTGCAGCTGGGCAGCTTTTGCCTTGTGGACATGGCTGCACAGGCCAGCCAGTGTAGACTTGTGAGCCTCCCCTGCATTCCTTTCTGGAAGTGTTTACTTTAAAGTCTCAACAAGACCTAAATTAATTCTCATAATGTGCTTTTGGCCATCCCCTTTTCCCCAGCCCTGTGGAGGAGCTAGGGAGCTGCTGGCCCCTGTGCCTGCGTCAGGCAGGCTGTGAGATGAGGCTGAACTTGCAATCCCCCTCCTCATGCTTCTCTTTGCAGGGGCCTCACTGAGGAGCTGTGGGGTTGAACGGAGATAGAATAGCACAAACTGGGGTTTTGTATTAAAGAAGAGGGGCAAAAGGACCCCTAAACTTGCACATAGGTAAAATAGGTGGTAATTCTGCCTTGGCAGCACCATGGTACTCTCTGGAGAGATTCCTGAACACTGAGCACCTGCCTCAGAGCACAGTGCTGGGCTTTGGAGACCCCTGATGTCTCTCTGTCTTGCAGCCTGTGGCAGCCAAATAGGAGCCTCAGTGGACAAAGCTTGTTCCTTCTAGCACAAAAAAATTCTAAACTTTAACCAAACCATGTATAATAAATGTTAATAGCACCAATAGGTGCTTATGGCATCATAAAGAAACTATTAAAAGAAAGAAAAGCAGGAAAATAGGTTTGTTGCTCATTTAATTGTGGAGGCTTTATTATATCCTGCTGTGCTGATGATAAAAGCCTATTACCAAGGCTGAATCCCAATTAGGTCAGGTGTGTTCCATGTTGTTATAGTCACGAGCATCAGGTGTTTCAGTAGTGCAACAAACTATTTGGGATTAGCAGCCCAATTCTCTAAGAGTTTGCCCACGTAGAGGCATAGACTCTTGATTTGGCCACCATGTATTGTCAGCATGGCACATTTACATGGCTGTTGTGTATACAAAGGTGTGGACAGATGGCTTGGAGATCATTAAGCTGAGTTAAAACTGGCTCTGTTTCTCTTTTTTCTGCTTCCTTCCCCTGGTCATTAGTTAAATGACTGGAATGTGGGTTAAATAAATACCCACAAACCACCTGTGTCTTTCATTTACTTCCCAGAAGGAAGAGACCAACACTCCTACCTGTTACTTCTGTGATGAAAATGGCAAGACAGCTATGGATCAGCAGTAAACTCCAAGCTATGTGGCAGCTACAGGTAAGGTCAGAAATTAAGCTATTACTATGAAAAGCAAAAAGTTTGGAAGCAGTTTATTCCTTGTGTTGTTTGTTCCTCATGTTGACTGCTGGAAAGTACCTCAGTTTTGTGCCGTGCTCAGATACAGTCTTTTCCATAGACGGAGTGTTCTGCAGGTTCACTGGACAGAATGGACTCTGTTTTGGAGGTATGAGGAGGCTGAATGAGCAGGTGTGGGACAGGGACTCAGGAGGTTCTGCCACCATGGAAAGCATTGGAGCTGGGTTACAGTTATGAGATGCTAGACTTGAAAAAAGTTCTGTGTGCCTTCCTCTTGCCTTTCCTTTCCCATGAAGTCTAAGACCTTGGATTATTAGTTCCTGCCCTTTGTTGTTCCAAAGAGATCGTGGTCCTCCTGCAGCCTTTGCTGTGTCTGGCAGCTCTGAGAGAGCACAGACCTGCCCCAGGCCCAAACATGGACATAGTCTTTGAGTATTAATGTCTAATTATTATAGCTAGTTTTCAGAGGGAGCCTTTCTTTTAATATGAAATGAATATTTATATGCTTTTCTGAACTGTTGTCTCAGACTTTGTATAGATTCAGGAAGAGTGTATTGAATGTTGATAAGTGCATACTAAAGAGGATGTGGTTAAGTTCACATTTGAAAATAGCTTTTCCACCACAAGGATTAGTATCTACTGCCTTTCTTTAACTGATAACTTTTATTCTTAGTATCAGCTTCTGACAGCATCTCTGGAATATATTTGTAAATATATTTGCCAAAGTTATGTATTGGATAATTCCTCTGTTTCTAGCATGTCTGAAATGACCACAAAAAAATGTAATTAAAAATTACCATGATACATTAATTGTATGCTCCTATCAGCTTTTAAACATCTTACTAGGAAATACTTTTTTCCGGTTTTTTACATCTTTTATTTAAATTACTAATTAATAAATTACTAATTAGTAGTTTATTTAAATTACTATTTAAATTTACATGATGAAGATAAGTATACGTACCAAAGGGGACTGGCTAAAAGTATTTGTCTGTTATGAAGGATTTTCACACTAACAGCCATTACAAAACCCAACCAATCCAGTAGCATGGGAAAGCCCATGGTTTTCACCTTGTTGGAGTGTATGGAAAGGAAAAGATTACAGAAGAGGCTTGGAGGGAAATAAATAAGGGGGAAAAGAGGTTTTTATTTGGTGTATTGACTGGCTGACAATTTAGACCATATAGATTTCTCTGTCCTCCCATGACTGGTCAGGATTAAAGATGTCTTGGAAAAGAAAGAAGATGTCTTAGAGTCTCAACTATGATGAGTTTCCACCTGGTGATTATCATATTCCTTGCTTCATAGAGTGCTAAGTTTTTGATTTAGTTTCCTCTACAGACAAATGGAACATGACTGAAGCAGACATTTACACTATGGTAGGTTTCAGAAAGTCTCTGAGCTTTCAGCAGTGCCCTACACAAACACAACACAAATGCCAAAGTGTTTCTTGAGATCACGCTTCACCAATGTTAATTTCTGAACTTGTATAAATATTGAAAGCACTTGGAAAAAATATCATTTTCCATAGGTTTTCTGCTGATTCTTTTGGTTGACTCTACCTTACTATACAAGCATGTTCTTATTGCACACTCTGTGTAAGTAGAGCACTCCATAATAAAAAAAAATAGCAGGACACAAGATGATATCATACTGTCCTTTCCTTCTTCCTTTTGTTTGAGCTTTCTGCCATCTTGGTAGGAAGTCTCCTTTTTATGTGTATTTCTTAATACTTAGCAACTGAATGTAACTTTTGTCTGTTTATGGGTTTTGCAGCATTTGAAAGATGACACTTTCCCACTGCACTGAATACTCTGCTATTCTGTATGAGTAATGTACACAGTGTTGGGGTATATACGTTATTTTTCACCAGAAATAAGTTCAGTTTCACGAAAGAGACTTACAGAGAACATTTGCTGACTACCAGTGCAACTTAGGCAGATGTGTAACAGGACAGTACAACAAATATGTGCTTTGAAATATTTCATTTTCTTTCTATAATCTCCTTCTTAACTTTGCTAAAATTCAGCCTGTCAGTGTTGGTACCTTGTTTTCTTGTTAGCCCTTCCAAGTGTGTTTGGTAAACTGCTGAGCTGAGTGCATTTAGGAGGGTGGACACAATGCTGGTGGCATTGCAGTCTGTGATAGAATGAAAATTGCTTTTGGAGCAGTATCCTTAGTGTTGCTATTCCCTGTGGAATTAGGAGTGGGCAGATGCTTTAGTGGGCATGTAGACTACATCATACTCAATGGATGAGGCTACCATAGTGTGGGGGTTACTGTACAGGCAGCAGTCCCCTCCAGGGCTGTGAGCCCTGCTTTGTTTGGGAAAAGGTAGAAGAGAGGAGGTGCACAATCTGCCATCCCCTTACTAGGCTTTCCTGTCTTCAAGGAACCATCAGAGCAGCCCATTACTTTCAGGTATTGCCAGTACATCACCCTAGAGAAGGTGGGTGTCTCATTTGAAACACACCACTTTCTCTTTTCAAAGACCTTTCTCCAAGCCTTGTGGCCATGCTTCTGTCCTCACCGAGGAACTGCAGAAATACTCAACTGTGTAATCCCCTCTCCCTCTTCATATTCTTGGGAGAATGATGGACAAGGAATTCCAATAAAACTGCTCTTGTGCTTAGGTGGTCAGGCTCTATATGTCCATATCTGTGAGATCAAAGAGCTTACTGAAGACTCACACTCGTGCAACTCAGGAGTTTACTTTTCAGCCTAGTAAACTTATCCCTGGAAGAGCCCTGCTTTTTCACTTGGAGATTGTGGTGAAAACTTCTAAGTGTTAGAATAGTCATTCCACAGACTTTCACTGAGCTATGAATCCCTCTCCCTAAGTCGAGACACTTCTCCCAATTCTCTCTCTCCCCCAGCACAACAGAACTATTTGCTTCAGTAAATCCCCTGACAGCACTGTCTGTTTTGTGGCCACTCCTGTGCCACACCCAAACAGTTCAAGATCTTCCATGAATTTTCTTCATGCTGCTCACAACAGTTAGAGAAAAGTGATAATTAACAGAGAAAACATTAAAGCAGCTGAGGCTTATAGAGCACAGTGAAGGAGCATTGCCAGCACTGTCCTGGCTCCCAAGATGGGATGTCCTAGAAGCTGCAGCTGCTTTCCAATCTTACCTTAACTCTGAACAAGGGTGGAGAGGAAGCAAGAAGAGAGAGACATTTCCGCTGTGATTGCAACATGTAGTGATAGGAAAATTCCCTCTCCCTGCTCTGTGACAAGCATGGTGTTGGTCATAAAGTGCTGCAATCCTTATCGGGGCTTTTGGGGCCGTTTTTAAAAATAATTTCATCTTTGCTGTCACGTCTTCCTCCCTCGCTGAGCAGAGACTGACTAATTAGCAGTGGTTCAGTGGCAGATGATATTGTGAAAAGGGTTTGATGGTGATCTAACTGGGAATAAAATTGTCTTAAAGGTCCAGGCAGACATTTTCTAACCTCTCTGTGATACAGGCTGTGTTGGCTGGTGCATGAAACCAGCCCACACAGATGTGAAGGATGAACCCTTTTGCATGCAAATGGCTGCTCCTCTTCCAAGGTGGTACCTGTGGCCTTCTAGTTGCATTCTGCACCAGTCCTCACTGGTGTATTGAAAGCAATAATGGTGTTGACTGATCTACTTGCTCAGATTTTCTACCAGGAGAATAAAATTCCAGAGTTGATGGTAGTTTGTTACCTGTGTCACTCCTCCAAACACAGTTAGCAAGCTATCAGCTTTGGTTGTTTTCTTCTCAGTCTGAAATCACATTAAATCACATTAGTCATGTAAAAAGCTATACTGTTTTGAAATAAATATTTATCAACATATCCTACGTGATTTATTTTTAGTCTGCTGATTTGTTTGACTACTATCTCATATGACCATGACATTTGTAAACAGTGCAGTGAGGATGTGTCACTGCCCTTTATGTTGGTATTTTTCTGTTAATTGTTATCAGATCATTAAATTCACATATTGAACCCTAAAGTCTAATTTTAACAATGCAGACAGGAGAGCTATAACTTGAGTTCTTGTAACCTGCTCTTCCAGTGGTTTTTAGTTTGTTTTGCAGAGCAATGATTCGAGTGTGTAAATGTAGAGGACTAGTGCCATTTGAGGTGTCTGGACTTCAGCTATTGCTGTAGAGGAGCAGTGGCCTCCCAAGTGCCCTGTGCCATGACCTCAGCCCAGTGAAGACCTTGTAGATGCCCAGAAGTGGCCAAAATGTCTTGGACAACTTGTGAGGCAGTGTCCCTCACCCTAGGTTTCTGCCAGCTGTTTCCTGTGGGTGTCACCAGGGAGATACCTTCAGCACCCAGCCATCTGCTGATACCTTGAGGAGATCCTCATGCCTCCCACTGAGCAGGCACAGGCTCAATCCTCTCAGCTACTCCCCAGCTACTGCATCACTCACTGCAAGCTTGGTGATTTGGGCATCCTACAGAGAATGATGTACATAGGGTGTTTTTCCCTGTGATACTATTTGGGAAAGCTTCCTCACATGTATGAGAAAATACAGTGGTCTTGCCAGCAGAAGTAGGGAAAAGCCTAAAAGTGTTAGGTTAAAACTGCCATGCTTCAATGTGTAATGAATTTGGCTTTTTATATATAACTGAAATGTATCTATGTAAGTTGGCTGTACCCATTGGTTGGAGGCTCCTAGAGATATCCAGCAAAGATCAGTGAGCAGTTTGGAGCACAGGGGCTGGCAGCAATGGTGGGCTGTGGGAGGCCACTGAGAGACCCAAGAAAGCAGCTTGGCCTCTTGCATTCCTCCTTGTTTCTATGGTTAAACTGTAGAGAGAGATTTACTGCAGTACTTTCTCATACTGAACTGTTTTTCTCCATAGTAACTTCTGCAGCTGTCACAGGAGTGGAATGAGCTTTGAGACTGGGGGATGTGTTCTCCTCTATCTGAGGTGATGCTCAGGAGTTAGGCTGGAAGATTTTATACACCAAACAAGAGGCTGAGGCCACCAGTGGGGACATTCGTGTGGTCATCTCACAGTACTGGACACAGTGTGAATTCTGTCAGGCATCTCTGAAGGACACAGGTCTGGCAATGCAGCATGGACATCTCATTTTAGGTACTTCCCACCAGTTGTGCCCTCTCAGGAGAGGGACAAGAGCTGCCTTGGTAGGACATGTCCTGTGTATGGGACCGCTGCCTTCTGCTTGTGCCACTACTCACAGGTGCTATTGCTGGCACATCCTTCCAGGCTGCAGTGTAAAACGGTGGGCTGCTCCATGCATGGCCAGGCTGCCCAGGAAACAAGTTTAACTGACCATGGGTGGTGTTTTCAAAATAAATCAAGGCATCTGTCCCCAGTCATCTCTATTTTCATCCTGCCACAGATTGCCACACACCTTCTCATCTTGTGTGAGCACCCAGATGTGTCATCCAGACTGTGACAGAACAAGTGCTGTGTCAGAGCAAGTGCTTAATGTGCCTTTTCTAGCCTGGCTGATTTTGGTAAAAATCTGCCCTTCTGGTGCTGCAGGGAGGTTTAAATTCCTAAATCCCTTTATCTGCTTCAAAAAATCACAAGCTGCAGAAATAGAGAACCTAGTAGATGCAACTGCCAGTTATGGAGTTGAGAATGAATGAAAAAAAAAAGCCCAAAGAAATGATTGAGATAGTCAATCAGTTTGTTGCCTAGGAGAGGAGGATTTTTTGGGATGCCAGGGTTCCTGCTGCATTAAAGATATGCAATGAGAGACCAGCAAGGAAAGAGAGAGCCAGAGGGCCTTGTCACTGTTTCATATTAATGGCTTGGTTCAGACCTCAGCTGGGGTGAGTGGGTGGTGTCTATCACCTTTGCTTGACAAACTCCTGGTCACCAAACAACAAAGTGATTGTTAAAACCCGTCAGAATACTTTATAGGGCATGCATTTGCTCATGTTTATTGTATTTTTTTAAGCAGGAGTGCTTAGTTAGCCTCTGTTATTTCAGAAGGGAAATCCTCCAGTGTTCCAGCCTATGTGAGATCTGGGAGGCACCTGTGCCAGCAGGGAGATGGGTGCTTGGCACACAGCCCAAATTCTCTTGGTTAATAGGGCAGCCTGACTGGCTCTCCTGCAATTCCAGCCAAGCTGAGAACGGCAGGAAGAGCCACACTCTACTTCCTGAGGAATGGAGACTTTAAAATTCGTGTCAGTGCCATCCTTCAGCTCTGCTTAGCTAAAGATAAATGCTAATTATCAAGGCCCTTCTCAATATGAATGGGCATACATCAACTTCTGAAAAATGCACTTGCTGATTTAGTTAAAAAACAAACAAATCAATTTTGGGACTTTTGAGCATTTAAGCTTCCTTAAGTAAGCAATAGATTCTTTAGAAGAAAAAACTTACTAGGAGGCAATCCAGTGAGTCCACTAGGAATAGTAGGAGCACTAGGAGACCCAGATTCAAATCTTAGTTTTGCCATAATTTCCCAATATATTCGTAGAAAAAACAACTAAATAATTTGTTGGTTCAGAATTATCTTTCAGTGTATTCACAGTGTACCTTTCAGATAAACCCAAAATGATGGCAGGTTTGTTAAAACAGAAATAAAATCCACCTTGCTGATGGGGTAATGTGATAACTAACTGGATAAAATGTTTTTGTAGTAGTTTTGTACCACTGAAAAGGCATGTGCTGTGAGTCCATTGCTTGCCTGAAATCACAGAGGAGAATAGCATGTCTTGGAAAAAGCAATTGCTGAGACAGCCTTGTAGTGTATCTACACTGATTGAGTGAAAGGATGATTCTGTCCTCATAATCTTAATATTTTTGTTATCTGCTTGCAGTGAACTGATAGGGCTGATGGAGAGGCGCTGCCTGATAAGTGCTCCTGCTGTACAGTGAGGTTTTGGTTGTTGGAGGTGGGGGTCCCACTCTGCCAGGATTAAATGGATACTGGTACAAAAGAATAGAGAAGGTCCCAAACAGAGGTACTACTTTTCAAATAATCAAACAAAAAAACACCCAAGTTTTTTGGTCAGTTTGAGGCAGCTGTAGCATTTGTTTCATGGAAACCTCTGGTGATGAGTAAAATTGTGCTCTGTTCATGAAAGCGCCTTCTTCAGAGACCACTGCCTGCTCCTGATCTGTTGGTAATTAGTCTCCACCCTCTGATGCTTAGTCATTATATTATTTGCCCTTTTCCATGGCTGTTTTTGGCATGGAAACTGAGACAAATATTGCTCCCCTGCTGGAAATCATTGTCATGTCATCAAGTTTATCAGTACCTGAAAGCCCAAACAAAAAGGGAATAGATTTTTCTTTTTGGCCAGTGGTCTCTGACAAGAATGTTTTGAAGTTCAGACATATTATGTGTTATGGTGATGCACCACAGATAGAATCTGGCTAGTTTCTGTAACATCACAAATTCTTTTATTAGTTAAAACAGCAAAGCTGTTAATCAGCCTTTAAAGCTATGGTAGGGGTGTGGAGAGGTTCCACACTCAGGGCCCTTCAGTGTCAGCAGCAGATGCCAGTGTTTGTGCTTTCCTGTAGCCTCCCATGAGGTCTATTGCCTCCAGCCATGACTTCCCAGTTCATAAGAAGACTGTGCAGGAAGTTGTTCTGCAACTTTCATGCATCCTCTTGTTCCATGTATCACTGGGTTGAACGCCTCCAGCCTCATAAGGTGAAGTTCTGTTTTGGTCTGTTTCCTTGGAGAAAGAAGAATGGGACAAGTTTTCAGGGTCACCAGTGTCTTTCCCTGGTGTGACTGACTTCCTTGATTTGGCGGGCATTGCTACCACAGGGCTATTCTTGACATGTCTTTCTGCTGAGCTGTGCTTGGCCAGATCTGGTTCAGGCTTGATACAGTGACTCAAATGGGCTGGAGAGAGACCCTCAGGACTTATGGAAGCAATTAGCTTTAGAGGACTGAGTTGGAAAGTTGCTTAGTGGTTGCATAGAAGGCTTCTGTAGCAGATGCAATAACATCCCATAATGCCTTAACCTCTGAAGTGGGACAAGATCTCCTGGCTGTGTTCACTGTGATGGGTGGCAGCAAAGCTGTGGTGGGTATGCCTAGGCAACAGAAGCAAAACTTGGTCATTAAAAGCTTTAATAAACAAGTAACACAGATAAGTTACCCAAGAATCCATGTCCTATACTGTAC
Source organism: Camarhynchus parvulus (assembly GCF_901933205.1). Lineage (NCBI taxonomy): Eukaryota > Metazoa > Chordata > Aves > Passeriformes > Thraupidae > Camarhynchus > Camarhynchus parvulus. The sequence continues at coordinate 6,000,304 of NC_044576.1, forward strand.
TGCTCCTTCCCCAGTTATCTCTGAATCCTGTGTCTGCTGTTTAATTTTCTTCAGCACTTTGGGCCTAGGTAGCATCTTACCTTTCCAAATGGGCTTGTCAATTGAAAAATGTAGTTTGCCTGGGTGGCATGCATGTGTGTACTACTTGTTCAACTCTTGGTGGGAAATCAAAAACACCTAAACATGTCTGGGCAGTGCAAGGAGTGTAAGGGTGCTTTCCTAGGGGGCTGGGAGGAGTCTGCTGAGCCCTCTGCACAACAGCAAGTCCCAGATTTTTTTTTTCTTTGTTGTATTTCTGTGGGAATTAGGATGGCTGGCCATTCCTGTAGAAGCAATTCCACCCAGTACGTGTACTGGGCGGATGTAGACCATGTCTAAAAATGTCACAAAGATGTTGACAACTGTCAGTGGCTAATTTGAGAAAGGATAAGAAGATCATAGTAAAATTATTTCTCTGTGGCTCAGCAATTGTAAGAGTTTGAGTACACCAAGCATCCAGTAGCACAGCAAAGACTGGTGGCTTTTTCTACTTTCTCCACATCCTTTTCTTAATAAGCATCTGTTGCAATAAAATCAAAGATCCAGGAAGAGAGAAAGAGAAGAAATGTCTGCATTTGTGTGAAATGATAAAATAAAGGCAGCTTTTTTCAAACACGCTTCATAAAATAGTTCTGTAGTAACCCCAAGAGTTATGAAAGGAGCAAATCTTCACCACTAAATATTTGTTCCTTTTACAGTGAGCCTTGACAAAACTCAAATAGTCTCTGACCTTACAGAACTTAGTTTACAGTATCAGTAGTTTCCTGCCATGACTCAGTGGCTGGAACAGTAATATCTGACTGTCGTTTTTTTTTCCTCTCTATTTCCAGATCTCTTTTGAAGCTTCTCAGAGTGGGCGGGGAGAGGCAAGTGACAGATATAGTCCTGGTTTTTGCCCTTCCTCTTGCACCGCCCCCCCCTTTTAATTTTTTTTTCCCTAAACAACCTTCTCCTGCATTTTCTGTTCCTTTCAGTCCTCTTATCCATTGGTTTTCCCTTTCATACATGTCCTGGACCAAATCTTACTTTCCTTTTCGTTCCTACTGGTAGCATCTATGCCTGCTGATAATGCCTGGGAAATACTGAGATCATTCCCCCATTTTTTTCACCTCAGTGATGCTTTTCTACTCCAGATCAAACCTTTTAACATCCTCCCTTCCTCTGCAGTTATCTTGCTGAGCCTGCACTACTATAAGAAACTGCTACCAGCAGAGATTGATTGAGTTTTGTATAGTCTAGGCTGGAAATGGTCTATGAATAATGTTGGAATAAAAGTTGGCTGGAAGATTGGGAGCAACCTGACCTTTGTCTTTGGGTCCTCCATAGCTGGGATAATGAGTGATAATGGAGTAAGACAATGTCAAGCTCCACTTGAGTGGAAATGCTCTGAATTTTGCCCCCTGGTCTTGCTATCCCAAGGTTCCCCTGCCTCAAGACTAAGAAGCAATAGTTGATGTTTACTCCTGACAGTTGTCAGCAAGCCCTGAGATCTTCCCTGGAGCTTAGAGTGAAATCCTCCTGCTGCTGCAGCCTTCAGTCTAGAGGTGGCTGGCCCAGCAGGAAGCACTGGCTCAGGACTGGGGCAGCTAGGACCAGGGGGGTGTTTCATCACTCCAAAGGGATGGTCCTTGACCCCCTTCCCCTGCTGAAGGAGTAGTCCTGAGTGTCTAGTCCTCACTGTGCCTCCTGACCCTATAGCCTTTTGGTCTGGACACAGAGCAAAATGACCTACTTGTCAAAATTAAGAAAAAGACTCCAGAGTCCTGATGTACTAACATCTATTTAACTCCCAGATTTTCCAGTACTGTGTAGTACTGACTCTTTATCTTCTCTTCTGGAGAGCTCTAATCCCACACCTCTGAACAGCACCCTGGAAACTTCCACATTTAAGAAGTCTTTTGAATTTGCAAGTGATGGTCTTGAGCCAACCTTCTAGATTGGCAAAATTATTTAATAATTTGAGTTGTGTTGTTTCTTTTCTGCTGAACTTCACTCTTATTTAGGATATGAATTAGGAGCCATCTTTATTGGAAAAATTAGCTTGCTTCTGAAGCCTTGGACTAATAATCACGGCTCTGCTGCATGTATTCAGGAGGTGTGAATCTGGGAGACTGACAACAGATAGAGGCAAAATTAAGTGAAAAGTGTTTTAGTCTACTCAAGGCTACCTTCAGCTTTGCATGATCCTTTCAATTTCTGTCTAAGCACAGCAGGCCCAAGGCTGGTAAAGTATCTGTGCTCAGGAGAAGCTCCTGTGGAATAGGCTGTTATTTCTCTGAGGGGACCTCTTCAGGACATGTGAAGCTCATGAATGATTTGAGATGTGCAGCGTGTCTGTTACCTGCTGTAGAGACCCCAAATACTACCCTGGTAGATGAGGTGTACAGCTGAGACCAAACTGGAGCTCAGGGTGTTTGAATCTACTGACAGCTGTCAAGCAGACCATGCTCTTGCAGCCTCTGTTTCTGGGAGTCCTCATGCTCATGTAGACAATGAGGTAGAAATGTGTGTCAGACCAAAAATGTGAGGGGACAATCCACTGAGACAGTCCTCCACTTTTCCAGTGGGATATATAAAGTTTGGTAAAGTTCATGGTTCTCCTAAGCAAAACTCTGCACTATGCCTAGTCTGGAACCAGCCTAGGTCTTTTGTGTCTTGGTCTGGAGAATCAGAAGATGAGTGAGACTGCAGGTGCTGAGATTCACCTTGGGGAGCATTCAACACCAGTCTGTAATTTTTGTTCTACATCTTCTGTTTTGGGGACAGAAGCTTGATTAATTATATAATTGACCTTGATTTTTTTTTTAATGGAGGTGTAAAACTGACCCAGCTCTGGACATTGCATCAGCAATATATTTCAAGCCGAAATTACTTGGAAGTCATCACAATATTTTGTTTAGGCTGTGATCTGAGGATGTTTGTGGGAAAAATGTAGAAAGAATTATTATAGGATACTGAAATTGGCCCACAGATCAGTTGTGCAGTATTTGCCAATATGAGGTGTATTCGTGCCTTTGTGATCTACGTTCAGGAGAACACCTAATGGCAAAATAGACAGTAGAGCAGAATGAACTGCTTTTCATGTGGAAATACTAGGAACAAGTTATATCTGTGCACAGGGGCCAGACTTCTCTTTAGCTTGAAGGGCTCCATTCAATTGGTTTTTAGCTGTGCTCAAGGGAAGTCTAGAAAAATTACTTAGATGAGGAACGAGGAATGTTTTCAGTGGTATGAGATATAAACTAGTTGGATTTGCTTTATTTGAAAATGAAGAGGCCAACCCAATAGAAAAGGTGATTCTTTAATAAAATCTCTACTTCTGTGGAGCCTTCCCTGTCTCCATATGGATGTTCACACCACTGTTTGGGATGTGATGTCCCTGAGCTGTGGTGGTTGTTGGAGCTGCCTTCTCTGATTCCTCGTGGCTGAAGAGAGAGGCTGTGAGCAGGCAGATCTGGCCAGCAGCTCTCCTCTAGAAGGAGTGTGTGTTAAGCAACAGAATTGTTTGAAGCTGTTTTCAATGTCTCTAGACTAGATATAAACACATGGTGAACGACTGCTTTGAAAATTGCTTTTTTTTTTTTTTTGTTGTTCTACATATCTTCAATGTTGTTTTATCCTTTTCCTTTCTTACAATATGTGCAATTTCCTACGAGAATTCAGCCCTTCAAAGCCCTGAAAGACGCTTGTGTATATACTTAAAAAAAAAAAAAAAAAAAAAGATTTCCCTTCTTCCCCTTTCCCATGGCTGGGATTTCCAGAGGGCTGTCACTCGGAGCTGTGAGCGCACCTGCCCGGCCCCGGGCACCTTTCAGACGAGCATCTTTCCGTGGCGCGCCGGCCCCGGCGCTGCCTGAGGCTCCAGCGCCCTCTCTCGGCCCCGCGGCCGGGGCTGCGTGCGGGAGCGGGGCCCGCCCGCGGCCGGGGGAGCCGGCGGCAGCTCCCGCCCGGCCTCGGCAGCCCGGCGGCCTCCGGAGCCACGCCCACCCTTCCCGGCTGGAGACTCTCCTCAGCTCGATGAGAAGTACATGTTTTTTTCAGCTGGAGAAGGACCAGGACAATAATGCCCAAAGGATGACGTTTTGTCTCCTGCTTGTACACACAGTAGCTCTGCCTTAGACGGTTCCTTACTTTTGGATCTCTAAGTGTTCAGGGATCTGGTGTGCTTGAAGGAATAGAAACCTTCTGAAAGTTTAGGTCGTGGTTAAGTTGCTCTGGACAACAGAGGGGCTGCTACTGGGAAGTTGGTAGCAGAATTACCCTTGCACGCCATTTGCTTGATAGCTCCTCTTTTCCAGCTACTTCCTCAAAACCAAGTCCTGTCAGTGTAGGTCTTTCCTTTTAATAAGGAAACAATTAGCAAGACCCTGAAGCCTCTCAAATCTATATACAGCTAGACCAGTCAAGGGAGAGTCCTAGAGAGCTCTCAGGAGTCATCAGATACTGAAAGTGAGCATATCAGGTCTGGCTGATAAATAACAGCCAATTTAGTGATCTAAGTTCTCTACTGCAAAGCTCTCTTTTACCTAGCTTGAAATTTTGGGTTTGCTAAGTAGTGTGAGTACCATGCCGATTTCAGAAATTTTTTTCCTTGTATTACTGTCTCCAAATTCAATTCTCATATTGAACACCATCATTTGCATGTGAAATCTTTTATATTCCTGAAGGTAATGAGAAAGTGAAATGAGTCCTGTCGTTTCAGAACAGTATTTTGTGATCAGGAAAGTGACAGGTCTGCTTTCTCAAGTACTGTATGGAGCATATTAGGCCCAAGCACTGTGAAATTATAAAGTGGAAGTCAGACATCCCTTTCAGATCTTATCATAAAGGTGTCTGTGTATTTCTGTAGCTCTGTGCTATGGTTACCATCTATCCAATGTCTTTCCATGACTTCTGGTCTTTTGGACTCACAGTTGCTTGGCATGGCCCCTTAAGCTGCTCTGAGGATGGTTTTCTTACAACGTGTTGGGTGCTTGCACTCAACATTGCACTTGCTGTTTTACAAAAATATTGATTCTGTGAACAGACCTTTAGCATGGCAGTACACAAAGGTAACTTGGAGGCATAAAAGCCTTGTGAGTGGGTGCTACATCAACCAGTATTTTGTACTTTATTTTGTGTTTTTTATTACAGCTGAAATGGAGAGGAACAGTCAAATCTACGCCTTTGCTCATTTCTTGTCTTTAATACAGTACATATATTTCTGGTATAATCTTTCTTGCTGCTATAGATCCTGCCTTCATTCTGCTATTCTTATACTAGCAAGGCATTGTGAAACTGGTTTAAGAGGTCACCCAGGAGTTTCTGTAGCATGGCCCAGGCTCAAAGGTATGCAGACTGCACTTTTTCCCCAGTAAGGCCACTGTCACAGTGGGCCTTTGCTGTCATATGGGTCCTTTGAACCTTCCTGAAGCAGCCCAGACTCAGCAGCTCTCTGGTGGCCACAAGGTCTAGGATCTCATCACACTGTTATTGTTCCTTTTACCTGGTGTCTTTGATATCTGAAAGTTGTTGAGAGAGACACCATATCCTCAGGACCAAGTGGGATCTATAAACCCTACAGAAGCTTTGCTGTGTTATCCCAATCAAATTTTGTGTTTAAATTGCTTAAAAAGCAAGTAAAACCTGTTTCTTCTGGCTAAGAGCTGAAGTGCTTAAGCAAAGGTCTGTCTTGCCTGGAGAGTGGAGATGCTTATACTTCCAATGTTTTCATGCTCCAAAAGAGACATAAATCACATTTTTACTGGGAAAAATTGATTTCCCAAATGATTCCCTGGATGTTGGGAGTGTTTTGGTTTTTCTATACATCCTTCAGTCTCTTGTCCTGTAGCAGGAGATGGAAATAATTTTGGAGGGAAAATCTTTATTAGTGATCTGGATGAGGCAATCAAGCACACTCTCAGTGAGTTTGCAGAGACACCAAGTTGGATGGGAGTGTTGATATGCTTGAGGGTAGAAAAGTTCTTCACAGAGATCTGAACAGACTGGATTGATGGTCCTGAGGTCACTTGTGTGAGGCTTAACAAGTTGAAGTACTTGGTCCTGCCCTAAGGTCACAACAATCCCATGCCTTGTTACAGGCAGGGGAAGAGTGGCTGATGAGTGTCTCAACAGAAAAGGGCCTGGGTGTGCTGGCTGACAGCGGCTCAACACGAGCCAGAGTGTGCCCAGGTGGCCAAGAAGGACAATGGCATCCTAGCTTGTATCAGAAGCAGTGTGGCCAGCAGGACCAGGGCACTGATTGACCCCCTGTACTCAGCACTGGTGAGGCACCTCAAATCCTGTGCTCAGTTTTGGGCCCCTCACTACAAGAAAGACACTGAGGGGCTGGAGTGTGTCCAGAGAAGGGCAGTGGAGCTGGGAAAGGCTCTGGAGCACACAGGAGATGAGGAGTGCCTGAGGGAGCTGGGGGTGTTCAGCCTGAAGAAAAGGAGGCTCGAGGGGACCTTATGGCTCCCTACAAGTACCTGGAAGGAGATTGTAGTCAGGGTGGGTGTGTCTGTGAGTGTGTGTGTCTCTTCTCCCAAACAACAAGCAATAGCAAAAAAGGAAATGGCCTCAAATTGTACCAGGAGGGCTTTAGATCAGATATTATGAAAAATGTATTCCCAAGAAACTGGGACAGGCTACCCAGGGAAATGATGGGGTTGCATTCCCTGGAGGTATTTAAAAGATTTGTAGATGTGGTGCTTAGGGATATGTTTTAGTGGTGGGCTTGGCAGTCATGGACTAATGGCTGGGCTCAGTGGTCTTAAAGTATAAATGATTCTATGATTATTTCTTAGCAGTTTTCATGTTTCTTCACTTCCTACAGAAAATAAAGGACTCTGAAGTTTTGAATCCCTTACCTTCTGGTCTCCAGAGGATTTCTCTTGGCATGTATATTCTGGGGGCCCTGTCTCAGTCATCGAAAAAAACAGAGGGTGGAATTGGTGAAAGTGGATTTTTTTGCGCAGTTTGCTGCATAGACTGATATATCAAAATACCACCCATTATAGTTTGTCAGGACTTGGTGTGTCACCTAGTAACAGACTTTGCAATTAGATATCTCTGTTGCCCCTGCATGTTGAAAAATCCTGCCAGCCATGGGAGGACTCTGCTGCTGTTGTCTCATTTGAAAGATCTGCACTGGCTGATGGGCTCTGAAGATTTTGTATTAACTCCAGTGTTTCAAAGCCATGGAAATTTGTGTCATGTTCTTCCTCAAATGCCTGCCTTTGGTATCTTTTCTTCCAGCATGTTCTGTGTGCTTTCCCCTAAATACCTTTGGTATATTGCTATGCAGTGGGATATTCCTTCCCAATTGCTTTCTGGTACCTGCTCCCTTTGGTGGGAGCTCTTCTAAGCTCTAAAGCATAGAGAATTTTTGCTTCAGAAAGTCTTGTCACTTTGGGTTGAGGGTGACTTAACATCTGGAGCAGCAACCTAAATATTTATATGTGTCTACATCCAGTGAGTCTCCTTGGTAGATCATCCCAGTTAATGAATTTTCAATATGGCTTTAGGTAGCTGTTGTTTTCATAAACAAATGGCTTTGCTGTGCATATTTCTCCACGAGGGGTGGTTTGAGCCAAGTGCTGCTGACAGTTGTGAGCAAGTAGTGGTGCCATCTCAGACATTTCTTGTCTCTTTGATGTCACTCACTTAGTGGTAATGCAGCACAGAGGTTGTTAATGAGAAAGTGGGGTGCACTGTGTCCTGTCATTCCCACACAAGAGCTTCTGGTGCTCGCACGTGTCTTTAATTCTGTGTGTGAGCACCCTGCTGAATCAGTGGGCAGCGTCAGTGAGACGCTTTCGAGTGATTTGTTTTGTACAGCAGCGAACAAGCAGCCTGGCTCAGAACAGCTTCAAAGAATGACATTTTTAATATTTTGATTGACTCAATCCAAAAAGGGATGAGACTCCAACAGCTTGGGAAGATGCAGTCACTGTGGTAGGTGTTACCCAGTGATTAATGTCTCTTACTTTAAATACAAACCTTTCAGCTCCTTTCATACATTTTTGCTAGCAACAGCAGATTCTGTGCCAGTCTCCTTGGTCTGAATTTCTCTAGGTGCAGACACTATTGCCAAATTTGGTTTCTTGGCAATTTTAGGCTTAGGAGTTCAGCTCTGACTATGCCTTCAGATCCCAAGTATTCTGCCTGGACATTGTTGATTCTTTGAGCTGATTTATAGAATGTGTTATTCTGCTTTTCTAGGGCATTTTTACTGTATGGAAAACATTTTGTGCTTATTATCACTTGCCACATGCATTTAATCTATTTTTGGTAATTCTTCAGGGCCCATCACCATGGTATCCTAGCACCAGTGAACATAATGCTGATATCCATTCAATGTGAACCAGTGATGCACAACTCCTTCTAATATTAACACAGCTTTGTTGTGTTAGTGCTTTTTCATTTTGCAAATACAAAGCATTTATGCTTTTTTAGAAAAGGGTTAAGACCACACCTACTGCAGACAGAACGATTTCTAAAGGGCCAAATGGAACTAACAAAAGCAGTGGACCAGGCATGCTCGTTGCTGCTGGCTACACCTCCTTGCTGTCTTGGTGACACACTGGAGGGTTTTTTGTTTGTATTTTTGCATGGTTAGTTTTGGTGGTTTTTTTTTTTTTTTTGGTTGGTTGGCTTTTGTTGGTTTTTGTTGTTTGTTTTGGTTTTACTTAATGAAAGTCTGCATCTCTTATAGCGACACAAAGTGGCCAAGTGCCATGGATATCCATGTCTTGTGGTACTCTCTAAATAACTTTTTCCTACATGCAGACTACTCTGTAGAGGGTGTAAGAGGTTGCCCATGTAAGGAGAGGCACTGGTCTAACACACAGGGGCAGATGGTCACTAAACCTGATGCACAGCAGTGGATCCAGCTGTGCTGACTCACTGTCCTGCTTTCAGCCCAGATGAGTGCACAATAATAATTCAAACATTTCTAGCTTTCTCACAGCTCACACTGTAGGAAAACAAACTGTTTAGGGAACTGTGTAGAAGATAACACTGTAAGAGGTTGTGATTCAGCTCTTTTTTGTTCAACACAACACAGAATTTTATTAAGGTAAATTTCTCTGTGCAAGACAATAATACATGTGTTTAATGTGCTCAGTATTTCTCTTGCTGCTGACATTTACCTCTTGCTAAATCATTATGCAAACGATTCTGAACTAAGTGCTTCACAACTAAAAACTGAATGAAAACAATGCTATGTTTATTCTTTTGGCAAGTGCAATCTCAGGTGATATTTAAAAGACGTCTGCGTGGGAAAGGTGTAAACACCTTTAGATCAAAACCAAAGCAGGAGCCTTGTGCTGCTGTGGAAGTCTGTGCTGGGAATGCTTGTCCCTGGTAAATGCTGGGCAGGTGTGCAGAGAAAAGGCTGATCTGAGAGCCAAGAGCTATCTCCTGGGGCTACTGCTGATGTTGAGTCTCAGCTGGGTTCTGCTCCTAGTGTGCATATCCTACCAAAAGTGGAAGGAGGGCTTGTTGTTTTAAGGCCAAGATCCAAAAAGGCTCCAAATGACTTGCATGGCAACAAAAATGGACTCTTCTTTTCCTTCTCAAACAGCAGCAGGTCTCCCACTTTTTGTGGGGTATTTCATCAATATAAGGAAAGGGGCTTTTTATTTACATGTCTAGTTGTGGTGTGGCAACTTTATAAAAGTAATGCATGTGTATTTTTGCTATGCCTAGGCGATATTTTTAGAAGGAAGTTTAATCTCTTGACAGAAGATACTTTTAAAAGTTTCTCTCTAGCCATAGGTGTCCAGTCTCTATTAATTGTGTGTCTTCATGGGGAGAGGGTGAGCACAGCCCCATCTGTCTCAGGGCTGTGCTTCCAGCTGCTGCATGTCACTCCATGATTACCCCATTCTTGTAGGAGATAAGCTGTTGTGATTGCTAAACAAGCAACTCCAATTTACAGTACAGCATGGAATTAGATGACAACTTGCTGTAAAAACTTGTAGGCTGACCATGCAGGCAAATGCTACTTTTGCCAGTAAAGGCACTATTTCCTTTCCTTGAGTTTTTATGCCCTTGTTCTATATATTATTCTTCTCATAAAAGAAAGTTTGGTGTTCCCAGTATGTGCTGGAACTCTTTTCCCCCCTCCCAGTGTTCCAGTTGATTCCCTGTTTCTGTGAGTATAACATTCCAGAGTGGCATGGCTCACCAGAGGCCAGGAAAGACTATGCCTGTGTTGTTGTGGAGCTGGACAGACCTGTAAAAGCTCTTGGCCAAAGGCAGCATCAGCACTACCTCTCAGCTCTGAAGGATGCTTTTCCTGGATGCTGGAAACCTTACATTTTCCCAGTGCAAGCTCTGGCTGTTCTTCTCCCCCTTCACCTTTCAGAGGGTTTATGTCATGCCTGTGCCACATCTTCTCAGCTGTGCAATAAACTCATCACTTCCTACACTCGTCTGACTATTATGGACATTAGAAAGTAGATTATTTCTTTCTTCCAAGCCACAAACTTTATATATCTGTTTTCATGAGTTCCCTAGTTTCCATTTCTTGAGAGAAATAATCTCATCATCTTCCTTTTTTCCCTTGATTGAAAGGCAGAAAACAGTCCCAACATTTTTCTTGTTCCCTGTATTCGTTCCAGTCGTTCTCATATTTTGTCAGGTGCAGCGCCTAGCCCTAGAAACAGGCATGAGGCAGATGGGACCTGGGAGCAACAGGGCTGTGTGCACTGGGTGTGTGACTTCATGAGCACTGGAGGCTTCTAGCTCAGTCTGTTCATGCCAGTGCTGTGTTTGACTCTGCAACACCATGGTGCAGCTGACTCCTGGTTTCCCTGGTGACCCATCCACCTCCAGGTCCTTCTCTGCATAGCTGCTGCCTGGACAAGTTATTTTCCTCCCTTAGCTGTGAACCTGACTCTTCCTGTCTGACAGAAGCATCTTTCAATTTTCTGTATTGAATTTTCCCCCCTCCCAGAGCATTTCTGCAAGCACTCTAAAAAGTTTTAAAGTCCAAACCTGTTGTCCAAAACACTGACAGTCTCATCTGTCTTGCCTCCTGGCTTGTGGTGCCTTGAAAGGCTGTGGTCACTTTTCTTCTACCTGTTTGTGTTTTTCTATCCTCAATCCAAAGCCCAAACAGCAAAATACAGCCTGAACATAGCTCATGAGTGTCAAGCCAAGCAAAATTGATCTTGCTGCTATTTATTTTGGCAAGGAATGGCTGGAAATGGTCAGGACTCAGCAGTCTCCCTCTTAATGCATCCGAAAGCCCAAGCTTCATCAGCAGCAGGACCTGAACAGTCCAGCACTGGCATGTAAAATCCCAATATCAATAGTAAAACACCACAATAATCTACTGAGTGACAGATCAGTTTTCTTTCCACTAATACCAAAACTAAGTACGTGTTTTGATTCAAACTGGCAGTCTAGAAACCAGCTTTCACTTTGCAGACATGTGAAACTCTGACATGTATTTCTTTCAATCTATTGCATGAAATTAACACAACTTCTTTTAAAAAAGAATGACAGGCTAGGTTTTTCCTCTTTCCCCTTCTCCTGCCAGACTTAAGGAAACTGTGCCATGCAGTTTGTGTAAGAGATTCACACTGAACACACAAGCTGGGCTTGCAGGATCCAGTCCACCCCTCTGCCTCTGTGTCACACTGTACACTGCTGACCCACTGCTGTGAATTTCCCACTGTTTCCACTGGAGTTTTGGTGGATAACTCACTGGGAGCAGCTGGAGCTCCAATAAGCCCTGAGCACGACTCAGACTCCCAGGCACTCATGACAGTATTTTTCCTCAGTTAAACAAATGGTTTTTGTTGGATTTTGTGGTTTTGTATTTTGGCTATTTTAGTACCAGAATGAGCTGCTTTGCTGGGACACTTACTACTTGTTACAGGGATATTTTGGTAAGATGTGTGTTGTTTTAAGAGGAGATTTGTATAATTTGGATAATTATGAGCAGTGGTCCAGGTCCTTGCAAAGACCTCAGGAGACACTTCAGAAAACTTAAGGCTAAAGGGTGACTCCTGTAGGTGTGACCTGAGTGTTACACAGCTCTCTTGCTCATTGCTGTTTCACAACCATGCTGATCTGCTGGTAACCTCACAGTGTCCTCAAAAGGGAATAACAATTTACAGCAGACTCCCATCAGGTGATAGAGGACAGTGAGCTGTGATCTTGGTCTCTCCTTCTGCCATTTGCAAGCTGGCATCTTTTCCTGGGCACTATCTGTATTTTATCCTTAGGTTGAAACTCTATCTTCTGTTTTCTGTCTTCTTATTTGAGAGTTCACAAATAAAAATTCCTCTTAATAATTTCTTCTGTAACTACATAACTAGAAATGCAAGTGTAAATGGAAATGTAAAGTTTCTTCCTGTTACTTATTAGTCACTGGAATACATTTTCTAGTCTCAGAGAGATTACAGTTGTATTTCTTGCCACTTTTTTTCTAACCTGCTTTCTCAATTAACATATTCCTTGGAGGAAAACTTTTCAATTCAGCCATCAGAGTAGCCAGAGTTGTTTTATATGCTGTTTCTCTTTTCATTACTCAAGCTGTATCAGGAAGGACAACAAGACATACAAAACAAGACTTGTATGAGTGTCTATTCACAGCCCATCAAGGAACACAGCAAAATGTAGGCTGCCTGATTGCTGGCTCAGCCAAAGTCCAGGGCTGTTGTACTGTTTAACTCCATGTATTTTTATCTGCTCATGTTTCAGACTTTGTGTGCAAGAATTTAGATCTAAAATGTTACTTAAAAAGTCTGTATGTGAGAGAAGAAAGGAAAGATTCTAATACAAGGCTAAAGAAACTAGAGTGTGGTTTGACTGTTGTGGTCCAGTCATTTTTCCTTTAGTCTCAAGGGTTGTAGATTGATGACTGTTATTTATTCTTTTGTTTTGTTTTTTCTTACTGAAGCATTTGATTAAGCCCAGAAACTCCATCAGTCTGTAAATATGAAGAAACTTGGCATTTCATGCCTTCTGTCACACCAGGCAGGTTGCTGGTTTCTGTTTTCCTCTTAATGTTTCTGTTTCTAAACCACCTTTCTGTACACTCCCTGTGCCAGGGTTATTTTGAGGTGACAGCAATCCTTTCCATGTCAGTCCAGGATCTACTCTTGCTGAGGGAAGCAAGACATACATGGCAATATTTTCCTTGCCTTGCAGAACTAAAGTAGTAGAGGAGGGAAGTAGAGATCATAGATGGATGTCAGGCCTGGTTCTTGCCGGTTGTTTTTGCTTAGTTGTATGAATGGTGTGATGTGCAGGGGCTTTCTCAGAGTAGTGTGGTTGTGAGAATTGATTGTTCCTACCTGAAACTCCACGTGTGAGCACCATGGCAAGGTGTGAGCTTCCTAGTCCTGTGCAGGAGCAAGTCTTGACATTGAAAGCTGGGCTGTGCTGAGATCAAGTGAGGGTTGGTAACACAGCTCTAGGTCAGGAATAAGAGAGGAGGCAGAGGACTCAGTGTGTGTGTGTAGGACTTGTGGTTGGAGTTTTAGTTTGGAGAAATGCTGTACTGAAAGTGGACAGTGGCTTAGGGGATGCTTTTGGATGGATGGAAGTGGTGGGAAAAAATATGGATATGAATGGGATGCCTCAGAACTGGAACTGACAGGCTGGTCAATAGCAGAGCACACTACAGTTTTGAACCCTTGTTTTACTCTGCTCTGACACTCTCTGCTATACATATATAATGTGGAAGCAGAAAACCTTTACATTCAACCCAGAGAGAAGACAGATGTTTCCTCATGGTGAGGGAAGCTTTGAGATGACAGACATTGCAAAGCACACCTTTTAAAAGAATTCAATTGGGTGCCAATTAGCTATAATGAAATAAGTTTAGTGTGGATGTTTTCCATGGGAAGTGAGCAGTAGGTGCTGCAATGTGCAGTGTGAATGGCAGTATCCTGCATTACAGGGCCTCACCTTGAGAGGGTCAGAGATGTTATTGTTTGCAGGTGTTCCTGGCATGTTTCCACTGTCAGTGTAAATACTGGGGATGAGTGCACCAGCTGGCTAGACTCTGGGCTGACCTAGACAGCTTTTGGAAATTCAGGATATGCCATTCCTAAAAGACTCTTAATTTTCCCATCCCACCCTGATTGAAAAAGTCTTTATTCAGCCAAAATGTGACGGAGAGAGTGAAGAGTCCAGTTCAGTTCCTGTTGAGAGCAGTAACAGATCTCAGCCAGGGCAGGAGCTGGCTGACAGTGGGTGACAGCATCCTGGGCATCAAATCAGTCCAGTCCTGGCATGTAGAAATCAAGGGCAGTGTCTCCAATATCCATGAATTTTCTTTAAGACTTTGGAATCAGATTCTGTTCTAGTGCTGGTGTAAGGAGTAGCCATTTTGGCAACAATTTTCTTTATGCTGTCTTAAGACCTGGTTCATGGCACAGGTCTGCAACAACAGCAACAAAAAACCCCTGAAAAAAACCCAGCAAAAGGGCTCTTAGGTGGAGCACTCCAGCCCCGGCATGATGAGTGCACATAGGTTATAGAAACAATATCCTTTGATTCATTCAAAGAATATTGTATCTTATTTCCTGTGTAAAGAAAAAATATTTTAAGAAAAAGATTTTATTGTAAGGAAAATAGTTTGAAATGAGCCTGGGCATGGCAGCATCTACAAAGTTGGTGTTTGCTCGCTGTAGTAATCACATCTTAGGCACAAATGGGTGAAAAGCCACAGACAGTGCAGTTGATTATTTTTAAGGCTTATCACTGGACTTGTTAATTTCTTGCTGTTTTTATAAACTGGTCAATTGTAGACTTGTATGGACAGACAAGATGGATTTGTGTTAGATGGGCTGTCTGAAAAGTTATTCATCCAGAGAGAAACAAATGGATCAACCCTTGAGACAGGTTACTGAGACCACTGAGATCACTGGAGTCATCTCCATGGATTGCAGCAGATGCTCCTAGATCTGTTGGAGCCTTTGCATGCTAAGGTTTTGAATATCTGCAGTCCTGGAGATGTCTTCAGGAGCCTCTTAAAAACTCTTTCTCACCTTATTTCTGCTGTTGGGGTGGGAAGGTCTGGCAGCACCCACGCATCCTTTCTGTGTATCCTGGGGATGTTAGCATGTTAGGGAGCCCTGGGAGCATGAGCCAGGCTGTTGCGTGTGGGTGCTCACTGCTACTGCCTACACTGAATATTCTGCTTCTCAGCCCTGACTCTAATTCTGAGGACTCGACCTCTAGAAATCATATTGTACATCTGCAAGAGTTAAAAATCGATGAAAAAAGGTTATACAGTGCTATTGAATGATATGTATTATCCACAGTAATAAATTATGGCCATAGGGCCCAGCCTGGGTGAAGAGAGACCTGGTGCATGTTCACTTTTAAACCTGATTTCTGTTCTCTGCTGCACCGTACAACAGGAATGAGCAGTTTTGCATGAACACACCTGCCAGTTAACATCTCTGATATTGCTGTCCCACTGTGTTAATGAAGAAGAGAATGTAAGATTTTCTACCTCATTTTCACCACGTGCAAGCTTTTATTTTTGCAATAAGAAATCCATTTGAACAATGTGCCTCTGTGCATGCTGCTGCCCTAATGCTTTCAAGTAGCAACTGCTTTGATTTGGGCACAGGCAAATTGGCACTTCTCCTTGCAAGCTCCTCCTCTCCATTTATCACCAGTTTATGTGGAAATACGTTCAGTTGGCTATATTCAAAGTAGAATCTTCAATGAAAAGGTGAATTTATTTCCCATAGTTAAATTATTCCTTTGCAATATGAAAGATCTTGCTGTTTGCTGTGAGGTATAGAATAGGCTTCTTGCTGGCATTTCAGGATGGAGGGAGCCAGGAAATGTTGGTGAGTCTTGCTGCAAGTCAGAGGAACTTGGCATCATACTCCTACATGGAATGGAATTCTTCCCTGCTTGCTGCTGGAGTAGTCCTTAAACAAATAAATAAGGGACCAGTCAGACTGGAACTAATTCTCCACCCTGGCGTGGAATTTGCTGGATTTTGAAAATGCTGGTAATATAATTTCTGTTAGCCCTTCTGAACTTTCTGGTTACCAGTGGGAGATCTGTGTTGGATGGAAGTTGGGGTGTAGTCATAATCTTGGAGAAAGAGGATTGTGCCAGCTTCTCTGAGGGCAGCCAACATGAGAGCTTCTGATTCAGGTAGCAGAGGAAGAGCAGGACAGGCAGGAAGCCGCTGTGTTGTACCAGCCTGGGCTGTGACCAGGCTTATGACAAAAGGTGGTCTTTAAAAAGTCATGGTGTCTCCCACCAGCTCCACATGGGTCATCACCAGGCTGTTCAAGGTGTGGAAGGTGTGCTCCAGTGGTGTCCTTCATCTTGCATCAGAAGTGTATTACAGAGGATGCTACTTGAGATCAGTGCCATCACCTCTCCTTGGCAGGGCCATGCTCCTCACACCACTGACACCAGTTTTAGGGGAAAAAAATCTGTCCATTGATTAACAATTTCCAAAGAGCCTCTTGAAAAATGGCATTAAATACCCCAAAGAGGTAATTTAGATGGTGATCACTGAGGTGCATCTGGTCCCCCACCAAGGCATGGAGCAGCTGTGGACTGGGCAAGACCCCAAGGAGTCAGGAGACTCCTGAAAATCCTGAGAAACACTGATCTTGTGCAGCAGTCTTGCACACTCCTCTGGCTTTTTCTTATGTTAGGGCTACAAGGTGTGATGGCAGCAAGCTGATATTTCTTTGTGGTTGTTTAGGTGGATGTGAATTTCTGTCCCTTGGGAGAGGTGCATTTATCCCTTAGTGGATGTGTGTGGCAGAGCCAGACTTTTTTTTTTTGTCTTCTACACCTTATTTGGGTGACAATTCAGAGATGTTTGCAAGCACCATTTAAAACAATGTACAGTTTTTGTTCCAGTGTGAGAATCACATCATAGATTCTCTTTCTAATATAATTTGCAACTAAAAATAATTTATATATTGTCAGCCAAAATGCAAGTCATTTCTAGAATATGGATAGAATACTAGAAAAGTATACATGCATGCTTTAAAAAACTCCTTTTGCCTCAAAATTTGAGCCAAGAAGAAAATTAATTTAGCATCTTAATATTTCAGTATCTCTTGAGTAGAGATGATTTATTTTCAAAATTCTGTGGCACTAGATAATCAAATTTCATTTTTAGATCACACTACTGCTTTTTAAAGTTATAAAATAGAAATTAGTGAAATATGCTGGCTTTTACAAAGATATGTTGTCTGTGAGGATGAAGTAAAAATAAAGATAGTGAAAAAATAGATATTGGGCTGCTTCTTAATGCAGTCTCTGCCACAGCTGACTTCCAAGCATCTTGGCAATCTTCACCTTAAAGAATTTTAGTGATTCAGCATCACTCCAAAAAAAATTTTTTTAACCCAATTTTACTAAAATTGACAAATACTATCTTGAAAAATTCCCAAGAAGGAAAAGGTTTTACACAGTGCTGTGGTTTAGCCCCAGCCAAAGCCAGGACACACAATCAAGTAAGAATTCATTCTTTGGTTATACATTGCTTCGTTCATATTTTTCATAGAAACAGATGAAACTTAAATTCCAGAGCATGATGTGAAGGAAAGTGATAGTCTAGTCACAAAAGTTTGTTGCCTTTTTTTCTCCCCTGGCTGTGTCTCTTTTTCCAATTGATGTTTATTTGTATTGCTGTCTGAATTGGTTTTGGACACTGACCTTATGATGTTTCCTTAACTTGAGACCTCGCAAAGTGAAAGACAGTTTCCTTAAGCCCCAAAAGGAAACAAATTAGATGGGACCGGGTATTTAGATCACATTGTGCAACAAAACTGAAGGGAAAAGTCTTTGGCTTGCTTCCAGGCCAGCTGTGGCTCCTCAGATGTAGCTGACTCAGAGCATATCAGACAGTTCGTGCTGGAAGACATGGTGAAGGTTTCCAACTTGTGTTTGAGCAGGCAGAGAGAAGAAAAACAGTGCAAAACCATGGTATTTCTTCTATAATTCAAAATAACCTGTGTGATGGGGGACCCACAGGTTAAAACATGTATTTACAATACTGTACAGTTACAGTTTGTGCCCGAGTTGCACTGGCCAAAGCTTCTGGACTCATGTCAGGAGCTGGGCTGTAGAAGTGGCCGGAGGCCACAGTCTGTTGTGCTTCCATTTGGAGCTTGCTGAAGCCATCCCTAAAAATAGATACCTGCCTGTGAGTCACAAATTACCAGTCTGAAGAGAAATTAGATTCATAGCCCTGAACTTTAAGTGTGTTGGGAGCCTTCCCCAGGATGTGTTTTGGGGAGAGGGTCCTCATCACATGAGTGCCTGTGGACTTGGCAGCACCCTGAGCTGGGGGCTGTCTGGGTTGCTGAGTGCTCCGATTTCTCCCTGCTGAATTCTTTTGTCCTATCATCACTTTGAATATAAGTTTAATTCCAAAGGAGAAAATACTCAGGGCTGTCTATGAAAAACACAGCCAATTTCTGCTCGTGGTTATTGCCTGTGCACCATGAGCACTCAGCATCACTCCTTCCCTGTGTGATGGATACAGCAGTAAGAATTTGGAGGAAAAATCCTCATAAATTGCTTTTGGCATATGCTGTCTCCATTCACCCTTAAGGATGCTGCCTGAAACACTGTTTTTCCTAAAAATTAAAGTGTTTCTTTGCATAGAAAATTGAAGATCTTAAAAAAATTCATCTCTATTGGTTCATGTCATACTGTGCCTTTTTGGCAGAGGCTCCAACAGTGGGACTCCTTCATTTGGAGCATTAGGTTGATTGAACTTATAGGTGTGAATAGTATTTGCTTTAATTTAAGAGGCAGTGAAAGGGTTGAGTGGCTTTCCTCTCTCAGGTGTATGATTTGTTCCACACAGTACCTCTCTTGATGTTGGCTGTACTAGTGACTAGAAAGGGAAGGTTTAGCTGCTGGAGTAACTGCACCAGTTGGTGGTGGAAAAAGTTAATATGGAAGATATTTAGCCCTGAGCCTCAGAGCTACAGAAAGAAGTTGGCTGTTTCTTTAGGAAAATATGTGCTTTCAAAGAACAAACAGAATATTTCAGAATACCCTCTTGTTCTGATAAATAAAAATATTTGCAACAGTGTTTTTCTGGCTCCCTGCTTCTGTAGTTACCCTGCTGACAGAGGGGGCCAGGCCCATATTCTCAGGGCCCCTTGTGTCCCACCTTCCTGGGGCAGCAGCATCCAGGCACATTTTGCAGAATACTCCACTGGCTCAAGCCTTGGTGGAGCTGTGGTTTCTGCATGGGGTTTTCCAGGGCATCCCAGAGGAGACCTGCACTTATGATTCAGATTTGGGGTGGCAGGCTTTGGTTCATCTGGATTCTGGACATCATTCAAAACAGCTTGTAGCTTAGCCACTCAAATTGGTTTTTCTTTTCCTTTTTTTGGTTTGTATGACATTCATATTCAAGTTCTTCCTATCAGAGCTATCAGAGTGTTTTTTAAATTAGTGTATTCAGGAACAGTTTGTTTAGTTTGTGTACCATATTACATAGGTTTTCCCATCAGTGTATTAAGGCACTGGATAAATACATGACCATTTTGTAAGAATTCAATTCTGTTTCCTCAAGTTGCTTTAAGAATCTTCTATTACCCTTCATATGCAAAGCAAGTCTGTAGCTGGAATTCATATTAAAGGAAACATCCAGCAGCATAATCCATTTCACCTCTGCAACTGTGTTTACCATTCTTAATAACAGTGGTTACTTATCTGTGGTTCAGTTTTGCAGTTCTCCACATATGTTAAGCATACAATTTCCTGTTATATTTTAGTTGGCAAAAATAGAACTGACATTTTTCACACAACTTGGTTTTTATTTTCTAATATCTGTGTAAAAGACTAGATTTACTGACAGAATGTTTCAGAAGGACATCCAGCTTCCCCCAGACCTGAAACCTTTAGAAGTTTAAAGCACTGAGGAAAGAGACTGCCATCCTTCTCTTGTGCTGACACCTTCAGCACTGTTAATAAGGCCCTAGTGACAGACAGCAAGAAGCAGGACATCCCCTCACTTCACTGAGTTAACTGTGGGCAGCACCTCAGAAATGACCACAAATAATTAACTGAGTTAGATCCCCCTTGACTGTCCCACCTTACAGAAACAAGTCTCTGGACTCCTGAGGTCAGTGTTGCAGCTTTTGAACACCGGCCATGGGAAGCACAGAATTGTTTTTTGTCTACTAGACCCTGAGAAAGGGTGGGTTCAGACTTCCAAAAGTCCAGATGCTGTCTTTGAGAGCTGTGAGAGAAGGAAGTGAAGTCAGGGACAGACAGCAGCCTAGGTAGGAGCCTCTTGCAAGGGAAAGTGGGACAGGATGGAGAATGTAGAGAAGAAGTACAGCTGAAGCTGCTTCCCATCCTTTTCACAGCATGGCCCTTCTGCCTGGGCTTGGTCTGAGGTTTGGTATTGCAAGGAAAAATTCCAGACACATTACTCATTTATGTTAGAGTCTGTTGACCTGATATTGTAAGCTGGGAAAACAGACTTGAAACAAAGAGGCCAGACATGAGTGAACAGAATGGTAATGACTTTACAGTAAATGGTGTAGTTCTGAGGAGGTTAATAATATGCTCATATTTTACTGAATATATTAAAATTCTTAGTTAAATATTGTATGTTACTGGAAGGGAAATAAAATTTTATTTAAGTGGGAGCATTTTAATTTTATCACATTTCCTTTGATTTCCTTGAAGTCTCCAAAAATGATTTTACAGGATTTTTAAAGTTGATAGCATATATGTAGTTTTTCTAGGCTTGCTGCTGAAAAAAAAACAAAGCAAGGCTTCAAAATTAACATGGTTAAAAACCAAGCCCTGCCAAAACTTACACATGTGGACTTGAAAGCCTGCAAGTATTCTCCATGCACCAATTCAAACTACTCACATGAGTAAAGTTAAGAGCTTAATTGCATGCAGGTATTGTTTCCTCAAAATTAGGTAATTTGGTTTCTGAGACTATGAAGACCTGGTGTTATGCAGCTCCCATGACCCCTGAAATAAGAAAGCATTGTAAAGACTGCATAAAATGACTTCTTTTGTTAAAATATTACTGAGATGAATGCTCCCCTCCCCACTCCGATTGATATAATCTGAACGTTACTGCAGGTTTATAAACTTCTTTGTGCAGAGCCATATGAAATGAAAACTAATGAGGTTCAAAAGGTTTCTGAACATTTTTAAAAAGTTTCATTTCAGTTTCCCATCTGGAAACTACCAGAATTGAGGGGGGAAGGGCTCTTCATTTTTTTCCACAAGATCCTCTTGAGATCTTTTGTTACTGTGAATTGGCCCTCAGGAGCCCACAGAGTCTATTCCCAGATGTTTTCCCACACGCCTTTTGGAACAGACCCCCAGGAGTTTTCCCATCCTCCCTCCCCATGGTCTCTGCCATGGCGCAGGTTAATGCAGGGGGTGAATCCCACCTCGTGGACAGGACTGAGGAGTTGTAGCAGTAGATTTTTGCAGCAATAGCTTTTTGCTGTCTGGCAGAGGTGGGCTGTGCCTGCCTGTGCTCTGGCCAGGGCTGCATGGAGGCAGCAGTGGCTCCTGGTCCCAGCCACCAACCTGCCAATGTTGTTCACCTTCCTCCCTCAGGCCCCAGGGGTCTGTATATCTATTCCTATACATATCCCCTCTTTCCTTGCTTGTTATTTGGGTTCACATCCTTTATAAAACCTCAGGCTTGGGCCTCTTGCATTAGTTTCAACTGAGAACACATTTATCTCTTTCCTGTGAAGTGATTTTTCCCTGTAAGCAGTTGTGAGTCCAGTTAGAGATGACCTTCTTTTCTGAGTGATATTGTCAACTGTTCTTTAATTCTCATGTGTTGTCTCCTGATGAAAAGCATCTTTTCAGACACCTCATCAGGCCAATGTCTGTCCTTTCCTCATGGGACAGGAGCCCTCTGATGACAGGGCTCTCCCATTTCAGACTAAACTAATTACTCGATTTAACATCTGCTGGCTCCCTGGAGCAGTCAACTTTTAATATCTCTCCCCAGTTTCTGTAAGATGGCTGTTTTTGTGTCACAGTTCTGGCTCCTGGGAGCTGCCTTTCAGTTGCAACACCCAGTACTCTCAAAGCATTTTAACAGAAGCTGCTTGTGATTTACTTGTGACAGAACCACCAACTTAAGCCAAGTTCTTTTAGGTGTGTCTTTTCAAGGCTGAATATTGATTTTTGGGGTAGCCACTTTGGCCCCCAAACTTAAGCTGTTTAAAAGTTGTTCTGAATTTTTGGAGTTCATTGACAGGAGTTTGTCCTCCAGGATCCTGGCATTATCCCAGAAAAAAGCTGTTTAAAATCTTGAAGCAAACCAAATGCTTTCCCTTCCCCTTGCAGCCTTTCCTGCCATGTATGGACTTTCATATAGATAGCATGTGCTGAGGCTGGAGGTGGGAAGACAAGTGAGGTGCAGGGAGTCTACACATTGACAAATATTTTTCCTAGCCCACCCATGGTGGAGGGAAGCTCTCTGCCTGCTGCCTTTCTCTGTGCCAAAGAGGAGAGTGTTTCTGTCTGATTCTGCACACTGGCAAATACAGAGAAATGCCCAAGCTAAAGAGCAAGAGCTTCACTGCCACTGCCACTTTGCCAGTGCTAGTGCTGCCGAGAGCCAGAGTAGCAGCTGCCTTGTGAGATGGAACCAGGGCACATGTACCCATGGCTATGGGTAAGGGAAGATAACAGACCATCCCAAAATACACCTCCCCTTCCTCCCTGGGGGCAGCAGCAGCACTAGCCAGGCTACGTGGCTCTGCGCTGCACTACCTCCTCTCTAAAGCTGTAAAATTCCACTTTCCTTGACTTTGCATATCCCCCAGCTCCAATGAAGAATCAGGGTCTTGAAGTTAGTGTATCTGCAACAGTGTGACAGCACTTGTGGGTGGCCAACCTCCTCCTTCCAGTCCTGCTCCATCGGAGTGAGCCTGAATAATCCATCCTCTGCCAACATCTGCCCCAGCTATAGTCTGGCATCTGCCTTTTCTGCCCCCTCTCACTGAAGTTCATGTCTCATTGTTCTTACAAGTCTCCAAGTTATTTAAATCATCTACATTTAGCATGTATGGCTCCTGATACTTGATATACCTGTTAGCTCCTTGTCATCCACAGATAGCTGTCAAATTCACTTATTCCACCAATAAATAACACAGAATAAGTAATGCCACAGATAAATAGGGTGAATGGCATTCACCTCAGTGCTGATGCTCAGGAAGCTGAACTGATCCTGCTTGCTGCAGCACCCCCTTAATGACTTGCTGCTTCCAGGATGGCAGCTGGGTTTATATTCACCTTTATTGTACTAATAACTAGACAATAGTTCTTCTCTTTCTGTGAGCCACCTCTGTGTCAGAGATTTTGTTAAAACCTAACAAATGACTGCTATTCTGCCACAGAAGTCTTCATTTTTACTATCTGTGCTCAGCAACTGCTAGGCTGAAGAAAAGCAATCATTGGAGTAATAAGTCCTAAACACAGAGTTAGTATTTGCTACATGAGTAAAAACTGCAAACAAGAGCCATAGGTGACTCACTACAACACTTTGGTGTGATGTGTTTCCAGAGGTTTGGCAGCCAGCAGAGCACTGTAGATGGCTCAATATGTGACTGCAAAGGAAAATAAATTAAGTAGCAGGAAACCAAGGAGAGGCTTGAGCAAGATGCTGATAAAATTACAGCAGAAATGAAACCCAAGCACTCTCTGAAGAGCTGAGTAACACGTATGGTAGAACTGTTAATGTACCTGACACAATACTTTTAAAAGCAAAATCCTGTTCATTTCCTCCATTAGATTTGTTTCATAGCAAACAGGACATGTAGTCAGAACAGAGCATTTAAGGCAATGCAAGATGTGCTGGCCAGTGGCCAGTGGCTGCCTTTCCTCCTGTCTGGCCCTGCTGCTGAGGAGCTGGTGGTTTGCAGAATGCTGTGATGCCCTGCAGGCAGGGCTGCCAGGTAGGGCTCCTGCAGGACGCTGGGGTCCCAAGGGGGCCTGGTGGCCTTCACCCCACTTGGAAACAGCCTGAGCCTGCTGGACTGGCTAAGGGGCCAGCCAGATGCTGCACCCCAGCCAGTCAGGACCATGTAGCATGTCTGAGCAGTGATTTAGAGAGCAGCTGTGCAGTTGCCTGGCTTCTCTCTTTGTCTGGCAAAACCTCTCTGCAGCTGTTGAGAGAAGCTTTCTTTCCTTTTTCTCTCCTGGTTTCCTCAAGGGTTACCATGCTCTTCCTTTTCTTGCCTTTGGCTCCCCTTTGGTCTGGACTGTGTTTGGCCCCATGCACTGGCCGCCTCCCTGCCCTCTGTTGCAGACCCTGTGGTGGTTTCTCCCCAGTTTGGGTTCTGTGCCACTTCAGGGAGATTTGGGAAGCAGCAGGGGAGAGGGATAGCACAGGCCTGTGGTCACTGCTCTCCCCAGGTGTCACACATAAATTATGTTTGTTAGCCGTGGTACTGCCAGCACAGCTCTTTTGCTGGGCTGTGGTTTCACAGGCTGGAGTTTTACAGTGAATCACGTTTGAGCATGTAATTGCTTTATCTTCTAGTAACAAATCAGGTTGGACAATGAAGCCCAAATGATAAAGTACCTAATAAAGAAAAGTGAAAAATCAGATTATGTTACATATTTGACTTTATTAAGTTAAGGAACAGCAGAATTAAAGCATCTATTCTCACTGCTGGTATTTTTTTTCCAGTCAATGCTGGAAAGTCAGACCACTGGTACTGTCAGAACAGGTATTACAGTCACTGGGGAGAAATAATGCAAAAAAAAAAGAAAAAGAAAAAGAAAAAGCAAAGTTTGGGACTGTTATCTCAGCAGTAGATTGTATCTGTCCTGAGAAGCAGTGGCTGGAGACAGAAGTGACATAAAAGGAGGTGTAGCCCTGCCTACATGTGAGCCTCTCATGTGTGACCAAGAACCCACCATAAATAGATGGAGAACAGGTTTTCAGCAGTACTGTCCAATGGGGTTTTTGATTGAAGTACAGGTGGTTGCAGTGACAACATATTCCCATGTTATTTTATTCTCCATGCAATATAGCTCCTCTAGAAGTTGCTGCTTTGAAATTTTGCCCGCCAGAATTAATCCTGAAGTACTCCAGAATGAGGTAGAGCAAGGCAGTCACTACTCCCAGTGATCTTTTGCAGGTACTGCAGGCAAAGCTGGGGCTCTCAGCAGCTCCTGCTGCTCCTGGTGCCTGAGCCCAAGTGCTCAGCCCTGGGCAACACAGCATGAATGCTCCCCATGGGCTTGTGCAAAATGCCTGAAGGTAGAGGTTAAACCCATGTGGGGAACTGTGAGCACAAGTGACTCTTTTCTTCTGCTTTATTTCCTAAACAGCATGATTTAGAGAAGGTGTCCCTTGCTTCTCTAGGAAATTGTGTCTTCCAGCATGGAGATTTTTTTTAAGGGTAGGCAAATATCATGAGCATTCATTCTAAATGTGCTGGGTTTATTTTTAGACATGGGGCATTAATGAAACAAAAATATTTTTCAGATGTATGAAAACACTCTTCCTCTTAAATGATATGCAATGTACTAGTTTAGATTAATACCATGAAGGAAAACAAAAAAAACCCAGCAAATAGCATTTCTAATTGGTCTTCTGCACACTTGAATATGAGATGGAATTAAGTGCTCTGGAATATTTTTAAAGGATGATGCTGCTGTTTTCTGATTGTACTTTATATTTGTCCTCAAAGACTTGTTTGTCTGTTTGGCAAAACCACATCTAATGGCCTGTGAATCAAGCCCTCTGGTAGACCTGCAATGTTTCCTGAAAGTGCACACATGAGGAGTCTCCCAGGGACTTTGTGCTCCGTGTTTTCTCAGAAAACAAGCTCTACCAGTGTGACTTTTTGAAGAAGAAAAATTCTCAGGTTAAAATAAGGCTCTTTTTGTCTCCTTGGAGGGTAGGTCCTTCTCCTGTCTTGTTTTTGAGTCAGGTGCCTCCTGTATTACAGCCTCTAGCCCACTTCTCTGTGTCCTCAGGCAAGCCACCATCTCTCCATCACCACTGAGACTTCAGAGTGCTCCCTGTTCCTCCAAGGAATGGTATCCCAAGCACTCAGGGTGTTGAATTGTCTCTGTTCTCTGTCATGCTCCTTCTCCAAATTGTTCAGGCCTTGAGCTCTCTGAGGAGGGGCTACTCCCCTCTCTTCACAGAGGATCTGAAGTGCAAGAGTTAGGACAAAGCAAACTGGCAGCTCCCCCTCCACTACCTCTACATCCAGCTGGGACAGAGCTGGGCCACTAAATTTGATAATGTGGATTACTCCCTCTTTTGCAGAATGACTGTTTAATGCATTTTTAGAGCTGAATTTTGGAGCCTCCCTGAAGTTAGGGCATGGCAAAGTGATAGGAGTGAAGACGACAGCATGGTATTGCCATGGCAGTTGTGTTATCTCTCCTATGTTGCCCCTTTGGAGTGAGAGATCGTGGCACTTGTATTGGCAGGGGGGAGGCAGTAAATAGAAATTGTTGTCAATCTACTGTAGAAACTTGAAACTACTTAGTAATATCCAGCTGCACAAGGTTGTTTCTTTGCAAGTTTATTTACATTTGGTTTATAGTCAGAAGCATGAGGAAGTGCACTGTGGAAGGCAACCAGAGCAACTCTCAATCTGCTGGTATGGGTTGAAGTGCCTAGACAGTAAAATTGCATTTCTGTTTTTTCTCTAAATAATTGAAAGGGGGAAAACTCTAACATCTTTGTCTGTAAAGACTTTGTTTATATGAAGGAAAGTTTACACAGCTTGTAGAGAATTAATTTGTAGGAAATGAAACCTCTGTATCTACTACATCTTATATACATGGTCACCATCTCATTCCAAATCACACCACCACTTGGGTTCAAACTTTAGGGTTATCAGGAAAATTTCAGGTTTCAGAAAGAACTGCTTTTAATCTTAGACTGAGAAAAAGTTAGAAAGAAGAAATATTTAATCTTACTTTATAGACTTTTTAGAAGAGCTTGACTTAGTTAATCAGTAACTCTGCTCTTTGTTGTGGGACACAATTAATATTGGTGCCACCAATATTAGGTGCAGCTGGGAGCCCATTTTGTGGTGGCCTTGCTCTGGCAAAGGTGGGTGAGGGCTACATTGGTCTCAGCTGGCAGCAGCCCTGCTCTTGAGTTTGGGACATGGATGCTGTAGGGATACTCAGCTGTGCTGGGTGGGAATGGGGCGGCACGGCCAATTTGTGGCCATGGGAACTGGGGGAGCTGTCAGTGTCACAGGAAAGCAGCATCAAAGTGATGGCCTGGGCTCTGTCTGCTGCTTCCCACCAGCTAGTAGAGGGTCAGGAGAAAGCCAAACTTCCCAGTCAAAACTGAAAGGGAAGCTTAGAGTGTTTGAGGTCACTTTAAGAATGTAAAGAAGACAGACTCCTGAATGAACTTTTTATATCCTCTGATCCTCTGCCTCTGCACATCCTGCTCCCGTGGGCAGTGGGAATGACAAAAGCCTGAACTGTACTTGTAGTATTTTTAGTTCAGGCTGCAGCAAGAGGTGCTGGACATTTTATGGGAGAGCACATTTCCATGTGCCTTCAAAAACATTTGTTTTTATCCATAAGGCTTGGGCAGATGCCCGCTGCCATCTAAAGTCTCTGTGTAGGTGCAGCAGTTAGCTGAAGCAGGTATGTTCATGTTTGTGAAAGGTACTTGTCATAAAAGAACATGGTGCCTAAACTAAAACTGCACCCAAGGGCACTTGAAATCTGTGGCCAGTGAAGATGTTTTGGTGAATGTGCAACCCCTCTTGAGGTGCAGAGGAGGAGTAAATGAATCCAAGGGTTTAGGTGCACAGTCAGAAGTGGCTCTCTGTGACTTTGGGAAGCTGCTGGGCTGCATGATGCCACAAGGCCTTGGAAAACTGATGCCATATGGGACTCTGAGCAGTTGCCAGTATCCTCCAGCCCTTCTGTGGTGCCAAGTAAAACCTCCTGTTAGTAAAAACCTTCTTCACACCTGGAAGTAAAACCCCAGTTGGGTTCATGTGATAAACAGGAAGGAAACAAAAGTGCCATTTCAGTGTTTTCAGTAGACTTCCCTTGTCTTCCTCAGGGAATTTAAGTGCTTCCTTAGACTTGGTTGGCCTCTGAAGCTCTCCTGGCCTTCCTTGTTTAGCCTGGCACAGCTTGAAGTTTTCCACTGAACCATTACCAGGCACTCATGGTAGCATCCACTCCCCCCCCCACCCCCCCCTTACTCCATTTCCCTCCCATCCCCAAGCTGTGGATGTCTTTTAAAGCCAAAACAAGAGCAATGATAAATAAATAGTGTAACCCAGGATTCCTGTGAGAGAGAAGGATACAGACTCAGTAATAATAAGGGTCATAAACATAAAGGAAAGGCAAACAGGAAATAATGGGGGGTACAGGTCGGGACACAGCAGGGGTTGGATGTGACTGGGACATGGAACTGGCAGTCACAGTGCCAGCTGATGGCTCTCAGAACTGGTATTCTCTGATCCAGGTTGCAGTGGGTCATGGTACTCTTGTTGCATGGCCTCTGAGTGCTGGGGGCCCATGTGTCAAAGAGAAGTCCATGTGGTGCTGCTGTGCTGCCCCAAAGGATCACCCCAAAAGCCCAGTCAAGAGGTGCAGGCAGTTCCACATGGAGACTTGTTCTCCTGCAGACCATGCTGGAGGTCTGCCATGGAGTCAGTCCAGCACATCTAATGAATACTGAATTCACTGCATTTTCCAAAGAAGAAAAAAAAAATTAGATTTATTTTCAAGATGGATCATCATGTCTTTACCTTTTTTTTTTTTTAATAAAGACCAGTGCATAGCAGGAGGGAACCTCTGCCACAAAAAAATCAATATCAATTACTACTCTGTAAAAGACTAGGCACGCATACTCACTGTGGCAATGCCCAACCGAATCCCCTTTGTGCAGGGAGTACTTAGCTCTTTCATAGCATTTGTGGCTGTAGTGGTAGTTGAGCTATTACAGGAACAATTGATGAGGCTAGCTGACGTCAATACTTGACAAGAACTTCCTGTTTTAGAAGTAAAAATAAAAATGGATATCTTTAAAAATATAATTTAAGGTAATCAGAATGCCATATAATAAGAACTCTGTTGCACATAATTGGTGCTCCTCTCTCATTTAGCATTGCAGTTTGTCTGTATTCAATTTCCTCACATGGTGTGATTATTGCTTTTGATTATTACTATCTACATCTAATGACAAGTAAACGTCTGGTTTTTTTCCTCAATCCCTTCAAAATGACCTTGTGCAATTCTGCATTTAAGGGGAAAAATACACATGTACCTTGCTGGGCAACATCATAGATAAGTTTTGCAGTCACAGGTTGCTACTTCAGTCAGTATTCATGCTGGTTGGCTTTGGTGAGCAGCTGTGTGTGAGCACAAGGAAAGACACAGAATTTCATCTCAGAGGTAAATTTCTTGTACTGCACTGGCACTTTGTGTTTCAGGGTTAGTGATTTTCTGTCAAGGCCAGGCTGCAATTCAGCATTTTAGACTGAGCACCAGAGCCCCCATCCTAGTCTCCTAATCTTATGTGCCATCCAGTATTTCCTTTGATCTCCTGAACTATTCTGCAAAACTCAGTACAATACTTGAAACCCAAATACTGCCATGGAACATTGCAGTGACTATGTAAAAGCTCACAGAAGCATGGGTTGAAAGGAAGGTTTTAAACCCTTCCAGTTAAAGGTTAAAGAGCCTTTCAAGCTGTAGAAAACTAACTTTTGTCCTTGTTCCCAGTCATGGCAGAGCTCCCCTTGCTTGGCCACTCAGGGGCATTGTTAGAAGAACAGGGAAGATAAGGGAGTGACAACCTTGGATGGGTGTGGATGTGAGCTCCTCTCACCCGCCTCAGCTCAGGTGGGAATTTCAGAGGCACCACAGCTCTTCTTTCCCCTGGTGCTGACTGCAGCTTCTTTTGCTTCTCCAAAGGCAGGCTGACCTCTCTGTTGCTCTATAGGTTTGGGCAGGAGAGGGTTTCTTTTACAACCTCCCTTCCCCAGAACACTCTTCCCCCACAGCCCTCCGTCATGGCGTTAGCTGCTTGTGTTATCACAGTTCGCCCCCGGTTAATCTGTTCCTTGGGTCTCTGTCCAGGGAATATTAATTTGAAAAAGAGGATCATCAACTTTAACAGCTTTCCTTTTCTGTGCCAGCTGCTGTAATTTCTCCTGTCACCTCTGAGGATTTTTCACTCAATAGTGAGACCAAGAGCTGTGCAGAAAAGGCAAGGAAGTCCTTCATTTAAAATGGGCTCTGCCTAAGGAATGCTCCCCCTCCCAGGCAAAGGCTGAATTCTCTCCTCGGGTGTGTAGAGAGGGCCAGCTGAAATGTGCATATCTAAGTACTGTATTTTTCTGAATGTTGACTCTTACAAGATTTTTGATGAGATTACTAGATGACCTCTTAAAGCCCTTTCCCACCCAATTATTTATTATTCTGGGTCGCTGTAAGATTTCATAATGGCTCCTTTATGACTCCTTACATAGTTTACTTGCTATTGAAGTTAAATGAATTGCTTAGTAAATTCCTGGATGCCCCTTTTTATAACTCAATTGAGTGCAGTATTTTGTGGCTCTGAAATCCTCTGGCACCTCATCTGTTCTCCATGAACTTTCAAAAATCACTGCTAAAGGTATCACACTTCTCTCTGCTAGCTCTGTTAGCAATCTCCGATGCTTGTCATTCAGTCCCATGGGTTTATAAATAGTTTCCCAGGAATTCTTTTCATCTTTCCTTTTGATTTACTCATGATTCAATGAAATTGTCTGTAGAATCCAATCCTTAAAGTTGTTGCCCCGCCAATCCTTGCCTGTAAAAAGGCAGCAGTAATTGTGTAGAGACCTCAGTTTCCCAGTGTAGGAGAAATGCTCTTGGTTAAGGCTGTCAGCTAAGACCCAGAAATACTAATTGCTGCTGTACATCGAGCAGCTTTCCTGCTCATAATTGCAAACAACACATTGGTCAGATAGCACACAAATTATCCTTCTATAAAGGAAAGTTGTTGATGGACTACAAAAATATTTGCTTGGAATATCAAGACTGTCAGTACTTGAAGAACTGACTGCTCTGACCACATCTGATTTTGCTTCAAAATTCAAGTTCCATCAGCTCATCAGCAGATCAAATGGGCTATAACAAAGTGTGATTAGGCAAGTTATTGTCACAATTGGAGGAATACTAATTTTTAATCCACTAATAAAAAATGTCCTGAATTCCCTCGACATGAGCACTGATAGTGATATAAATCTGATAAAATCTTTAGTGAACTGGGCTTAGTAAGGAATATGTAAGGAAAAATTCCCTTGAGAGTGTGAACAATCTTAAGTAATTTGGCAAAAACTGTAATAAAATAAATAATTATTCAGATAAGTTTTACATGGTTACCATATGCCACAATATAATTTGTAGTTGAATTTAGATGAAGGAAATTCTCCATTATATAAAGGTACATTTAAGCAGATGAGAAACAAGTTTAGTTGCAATTGAAAAAATAAATTTAAAAAATGAAAGAATTTCTAGTTATCAGGGGCACTTTTGTTGAGGGAATCCTGTGACAATAAGCCATATGGACCAATCATATTTCTGACTATGTGCTGGTATCAAAACACTCTGGCCTGTAGCAGAAACTGTTTAGCTCTGCTGAAAACCCTTCCTGCACGTTTACAGTCAGAAAAACTTCCATGTGATCTGGAGAAGAAAGGCACTGAGGTCCTGATTCTATGCACACGCATATGTTTACACCCATGAATTAGAGTGGGAACATTCATGTGCAGAAAGCTTAGCATATGTGTTAATCTTTGCAGGACTGACATGCCCAGTCCTGATACAGATCCTTGATGGAGCTTGCTTTCCTGCCAAGTGTTTATCCTAAGCTCCAAATGGGCCAGTCCTCCCTCACGGCAGGGTGTGAGCTTCCCCCACAGCAAGATCTGCCTGCAGAGAGATTTCCCACAGCAGTTCCAAAAATATGTCCTCAGGAGAATACTTTTCCCTACCTTCTGCAAGTCTCAGCCCATGTGACATTCAAACTTTTTTTCTTATGTTGCATCCCTCCTTTAGTAGTAGAAAACATCACTGGCTGTTTTTTTCCCTTTCAGGCTTTTCCAGAGACTTGCTCTTCTATTTCAGTAGGTTTTCAGTGCAGTTGATCTCCACCTATGGATATAAGGAGCAGTGGAGTTTAATGTATCCATCCATAGTTGCAGACCTCAAATTTTACTCTAAAATTGGCAAGAATGGGGTAGGACTTCTATAGAGATAACCAACGCTAATGTAACCAAATATTATTTCAGCTTCTGCACTCCAATAGTTACAAGTGGCAATAACTAGATTATTAGATTTCACCAAATACAGGCAGTATTTTGATGTGTGGGTGTCAGTTGAAAAATAGACCATGATCTTTAGAAGAGCCCATGCTGTGATATTTCTGAATAATCTGAATCCACACCATCTTTGAGCTCTGCTCCTGTGATCACAGCTCTGTCCCTGTCCTCCCTGATGTGTCCCTTCTCTTTGAATAATTTTATTGTGAGAAATCCTGTTGAGTAACAACAATATTTTGCTGAGATCTTCAAGTAAAGCACTCATCATTTTCTCTCCTCCTTCCTCCCCCACACTTTGATTTGCTTTCACACTTGCAAATGTCCCTTCTACAGCTGATCACTTACTGTTAAATATAAAATAATGGAAATCTAGCGGGTAGATTTGCCTGAGAGATTGTAGGTTCTTAAACAAAACCGTTGCATCCAAAGACCATACTGAGTGACTGATCCACAACTTCACCAACTGGTGTTTACAGCTGAAGTAGTGCTGAAATGTTTGCTGTGTATGGGAACAACAACAAACTTTCCATTGTGTATGTAAACAAAATCCTCTGCAATTCTGTGCATCTGTACATCAGATACCAGGGAATATCCACATTCATGAAGGTAATTGAACATTTTTTTCAGTTAACCATTTAAATGGTACTTAGTAGAAAAGCTGAACTGAAATCCAGGCACAAGTGTTTTCTAAACAGGGTGATAATAGAAATTCTGCAGTGTACTCAAACCTAGGTCATTTGTATTCCTAGAAGTATCACCGTTTTCTGAGCTTCCTGAAAGTGTGATGTGTATCTCTGTTTCCCACATACATTACTCCATAGACATAAGTCATCTGTTAAAATAGGCTCTATAATAATCCAAGGAGCACCTCTGTATCTACCATGTTTGTTTTGGCATTTGTGCTCTAGGCAGATGCACAGGAGGAGGGGATGATGGCTGTCCAAGGGGCCTGTGACACTTGGGGACAAGGAAGTAAAATCAAGGCATTTGTGAGGTAAAAGTCTGCTCTTCCAGTCCTCTCATCTTGTATAAAGACAAGTGGATCAACAAATCTGGGTGACAGGAATAACCAGATATGTGTGTGTGTTATGTGCATCCACATGACTTCAGCCACAGGACCTTTGCTTTGGCACCTCCAGAAGCTTTTCTGCTCTGTTGTTAAGCAGCACAGCACAATGATTACTTTCACAGTAAAAAAAGAAGCAGTGGTAGGACACATAAAATTGCAGCCCTGACCACTGGGGGCATTTGTCCAAGCCAAAGAGACAGTGCTGGGATAAGGATGTGGAGTAGCATGTTTTGGAGCGCTTTGCTAGCAGCTAAAGTCAAACTCTTCTGTTGTGGATTGCTTGAGGAACACACTGCCCAAAGCCAGGTATAAGTCTGCTGCTTAGTCCAGGATCTGTCCCTTGGGGGTGTAGGCATTGGTATAGTTAACAGGTAAATGTCCCACAGGGACCAAAGAGGAGGAATTCTCAGAGTATTGTGTTTTTAATTCAGTCATCCTGTGAGCTCTCCATTGAATAAAACAGGATGTGGCAGATATTCAATAATTTATTACTTAGAGGAACTTCCTAGCCTATTGGAAACCTGGGAAGATCTTATGTGATCCCCACACTGGTGCCTAGTACTATTGAAGTGATTGTAGCTGGACTTGGATTTTTGACAAACAGCTAAACTGTGAGCTGGAGTCAAGGAGGCACCAGGCAGTGCTATCAGGAATGACTCACTGTAGCTGTGCCAGAGGGCTGAGTGGCTGCTGCTGTCACCTCCCCATGCATTGTGCTTGGAGGGAAGCAGGCAGTAATCTGCTCTGAGCTTGTTCTGTCCACCAGTTCAACAAACTTCTGAAAAGATTTTTTTTTTACGTTATTCTCTATCTGCGCAGGCCAAGTGAAGCCCAGCATGGGAAGGGCAGTGTTCCTTGGTAATATGTTGAAAAAAACCCCAAGTTACGTGACAGGATGTATTTTGCATGTGTGTTTTGAAAAATCCCATCCCAGCAATGGCAGTATGGACTGTGAAAGAGTATAATAGCTGTGACTTTCTGTTCCCAGATGGCCTTTGGCTGATTGGCACCTGAGTATGCATGGCTGGTAAGGTGCAGTATTTTAGCTTTTTCTTTACATTTCATCCAACTGTGCTTTGAAGGTAGATAGTTATCAGCATCAGTAGGAGTTGGAAGCAGCAAGGAATGGCATAGTTCAGCGTGCTTCTGCATTGGGACGGTGCTGTGGAATTACTGTTTAGCAATCCAGAGGCTCACTGCATCACCAACACTTAACATATTCAATTACTGCAATCTTTGTAATTTGTTGTAGGATACCATTCATTGGTAATGTACCTGAAACAAGAAGGACAACAAAGAAAGCAGTGAAAAGCTTTGTAGCTCTCGTTTTTCCCCATGAAAGGTATTTTCTGTGCATGACAGATTATACTTCTGATAGAAATAGTAACAAACTAACAAAATGCAGATCAGTTGAATGCAGTAAATCTTTGTCAATAGCACACATACACTAAGGCACAAATCTTCTCCATGAAAAGTCCTCAGCATTAAGAAGCAATTCCTGTAACAATGGGTTTTTTTGCCTTGTGATAGTCCCACACATCTACTTATGTAGACATTGCAGACATGAAATTACCTGAAATTGGACAGATGTCTACAAAAAATAGCATTCAGAACTCACAGAAAGAGAGAAGTATTGGGAATTATTCTTCAGGCTGCAGCAGTCAGCCCTGAAAATAACATAGCAAGGGCTGGAAAGCGTAGCTCAAGTTAATAACTTCTCTATTGTCGGCTTCAGAGTGGCACAGACTCCTCTTTTTGAAAGGGCTAAAGAGGAGCGAATTCTCCCTGTGCACCCTCTGGTTGGGCCATTGCATAAGTGCAGCGATGTGCAGCCTTTGTTAGCTATTTTAGAAGTGGGCCATGTCTGCAGAGCATCCCTGTAAGAAGGTGACAGTGAGACAGGATTTCATTCATGTGTCCTCTGAGCACAGTTGCATGCTCTGCTTTGCTGTCCCATCCAGCCTTTTTTTGGTGAGGGCTGTAACAAAAATCAATCAGGGAAGCGGGCTGGGTTTTTTACTTTGCATTTGTTTTTGGTTACTTTACTCTTCGTTCTTTCTCGGCTGTTTTTCTTTCTTCCTATATTCCCCCTTGCCCTCCTTATTCCTGCAGATGAATAAGTGTTGGAGGGAGCACCTGATGTGCTTTTTCCCTAGGCTGGAGCCGGCCCCCCTGGCAGCAGAGCCCCTGCTGTGGCTGTGGCAGGTGCCCTGCAGTCCTTGCTGTGCCCCCTGTGTGATGCTTCCTGCCCTGCCTCTCCCTGTGGGATGCTGCACACAGTCAGGCACCCCCCCTGCTGCTCCTGTGCTTGCCAGAGCTGCAGCCAGAGGGTGGGAAATGCTGTTCCTGGTGTGGAAATGGGCTCCTCTCTCTTCCATCCCCGTGCCCAGGGAGGAGTGTGTGTGAGGAAATGGCAAGTGAAATACTGTAACTCACATCTGAGCCAGTGAACCCCATGTGCCAGTTGATGTGCTAGGTTGAGTGGGTATGTTTAAGGTTGCTCAAATCAGTATCTGCAAAATGAACTCCCACTTTTCACCTTTCCTAATAGTGCATCTATTTCTCTATTCTTGTAGTTTTAGTTAATAATGGTATATGCTAATATAATGCAATCATATCAAATGCAAGTGTGCAATCGAGATGGCCCCAGGTCCAGATTCAGCCTGAGAGAAGGCTCTCAGTGCCTCTGGAGCAGAAGTGCAAGGAAGAAATTGTTGGAGTAGCTTCTGTGGCTACTCAGCTCTCCCCTGTCTATGAGATGACCCACAATGTGCAAAAGCAATCTCCACTGTGCCCTCTTGTGAAAACCCAAACTCAGTTGGGCTTCTCTTGGGATTTGCACTTGCCAAGTTTATCCAAGTTTCTCAGTGATTTATGCAGTGTTAGTAGAGAAACAGCAGAGAGGAGTGGGGCTCCACTGGCAAGGGACAGGTGTGAGGCAGGTCTGTCAGCTGGCAGATGCTTCTGCAGTGAGCAGCACGGTGCTGTGGGGCTCAAGCCATTGCTCCTTTGTGCAGACATGGGGGCACAGTTTGCTACTGCAGTTTTAGCAACATTAAAGAAAATAGGTGATGAAATGAAATGCCTTGCAGAAGGGTTCAGGGCCGTTGATTTTTGAGAGGGGGAATTGTGTGGTGGGAAGCTTTTGTAAGACTTTGGAGATTATTTTATACTACTTAGCTTGTGGTGCATGTTCTCAGTAAATGTTACTGTGAATGCTGTGCCAGAGTAGCACATGGGCACTGAGAGATGGATCATGCACCATGTTCAAAATTGACTTCTCACCTTCTCCTAGCTTAACATGAATACACAGACCAGCTAATTTTACCATAAATACTGAGATGCACCAAAAAAATGAACCATACCAGCCACCAACCACTTAAAAGAGCTTAGATATGGTTTATGGCAAAGGCTTGAGCTGCTCATGCCCAGTTGTCCGTCAGCCTAGCTAGAGGGTATCTGAGATGTTCCATGTGACTATGAGGAGTACACAATGTCATGTCATAATTAGAGGCAGTCAAATAATGACAATACCTGGATGTCCAAGAACAGAAAGACTCTGAAGACCACTTGAGAGCCTTTTTGGTATACTAACCTGTATGCAGGATCTACATGGGGAAGCCAAATGCCTAACAAATATGAGTGCAGAAATTGAATACTTCACATGCAGCTACAAAGCAGAAGTGCCAGCTGGTCTAAAAGCAAATACCTGATAGATCT
Source organism: Camarhynchus parvulus (assembly GCF_901933205.1). NCBI lineage: Eukaryota > Metazoa > Chordata > Aves > Passeriformes > Thraupidae > Camarhynchus > Camarhynchus parvulus. The sequence goes on from NC_044576.1 coordinate 6,037,423, forward strand.
GGGAGCCAAGGAGAACTATCTCATTGCTACAATTATCTCCATTACAGGGAGAAATATCCCATTACTCTTAACCATGTGAGAACTATGTTTCAGGCAGGATTTATACCAGATCATCTAGCATCAGGAGGGATGAAAACAAAGCAAATCCAAGCAGGTTCATTTCATAGGTAGGCACAGTCTCCAGCACACCATAGTTTGGGAGAAAGTGTACCATTTTTCTTCCATAAGGCAAGAAAATACTTGAATTAGGGATGGCATTAAGAACTGAGCTGCTTTACTGGTGATGAATGGCCATGGAGTTGCTGGCCTATGAAACAGCAGCCTCTGCCTCAACTGGATGGTAGGGAGGGAAAATCAAAGCTGCCTTTTAGTAATCTTTCCTTTAGCCCTTTTTCTAAATACTAAATAGGTGCATTATCAATGCAATACTCATGCACACAAGGTTTGTGCCATGCTAGTGGTTTGGAAGTTACCAATGAAGTTATTTTCATACACACCAGGACATTGATTCAGCCCATTCACAGTCCCTCCCCTCTCCATCACTAGTTTTAAACCATATAAATGAGTTGTAATGCCAGTCATTTCAGCAACACAGATGTTTGCAATAAGCAGGCAGCTGAGAAGTGTAAAGTGAAGATGAATGTATCATTAGTATGCATAAGTAAACTTCTGTGGCCCATTTGTCAGATCAAGCTGAATTGCACCGAATCCGTCTTTCCAGATTACAAATGTCTTGTATTAAAGCAACAGGTTTTTAAGAAGACTGGGAAAATGTCCTACTCTGATTGCTCACTGTAAATACTTTAGTGCAGAAACTTTGTCCAGTACGTTCCCTCTCTCGGCTTTGGAAGTAAAAGCTTAGGTAAAAGCTCTATTATTCCCAGTCTGAGACCTCATTGTGCGAGAGGCTTCCAGATCCTTTCCTATCAGGGAGAGGTTCCTAAGAGTTATCAACTACTGCATCTATGACAAGATGTTCCAGTGATGTATAGATGTGTTCCTTCATTTGTTTTTAAGTTGCTCTTAAACACATTTTCTTTGGAGCAATGTTTCAGCCAAACAAGACAGGAAGGTAGATTATTTTTTTTTTGCCTTTAAACTACTGAACATTTTTAAAAGTGAGCTATGCTTCAGTGTTTTTTGGCACATGGAATCCATCTTAATGTGGAGTACATGACAAAAAGTGCCATGCTTTCTATAAAGATCTTAAGGAGAATGACTGAGCCCCAGTACCACATTGTAAATTAACTATTGTCCTTTGTCAGCATCGAGTGTGCCCCGTCATGTCAAATAACCACAGCTGGCATCCTGTCTATGAGCATGACCCCCGTTCATTTCATTCACCCAGCAGTGAATAATTCATATAGCAAGTTTTACCCTGGGCAAAATACACTGACATCGAGTCCCTAAACTATAGTCATTCACAGAACAAAATAGTTATTCATGCTTTTAATGTGAACCACTAAATCTTGCCAATTAAATTTGAGAATGAATCAAATTAATTCATTTAACATCATCTGAGCTCACAACACTGTTGTTGCATGCTTGCTGTGCTTTGCTTTACTTTTTCCCTTTTTTCAAATTGTACCTGGAAACTGATATGATGGGCTGAGCAGGTTTTAGTAAGTCCTGTCTGGGGGAAGAACTTTGCAGCAAAGAAGGTAATTCCTAAGTCATGATGTAGCTCCCTTAGCTGATGGAGTTAGAAATCAATTACTAGATGGTATTGTGGTTATTGACAGCATTTTATGCAGCTAAACAAGCAATGATTGCTCCCAAAACTGTCCTTGCCTCCTGATGTGTACCAGGGCAGGGTGTGATGTCTCCCAAGACCAGGGGATGTGCCTGGAGCAGGATCTTACCTTTCCCATTGGTGGTGGCTGCTGTGCTCCCAGGGGCTGCGAGATGAGGTGGGCTTGCTCCAGAGATGGAGGGAGAGCAGTCAAGCCCTCGTGCTTCATGTGAGACCCTGCCTGGCACATTGCTCCTGGGTAATGAATAGGCAATAGTGCTGCTCAGGTGGCAGAGGAACACATGCAAGTGAGGTGGAGCAGATAAGATAGGAAGGGATTACTGTGATGGTTTTTGCATAGCTTGATTTTTGATGAGGAGGGAAGAAGCCAGCCACCAAGTGATTTTTTTGTGAGGAGCTGCTAAAAGCTTTCTCTGTGCCTTGCAAAACTAATTGCTGGCTGGCTCTGAGAACAGGCACAATGCTAACCAATTAGAAAAGCTGATAATACCTCTATGATAACATATTTTAAAAAGAAAAAACCATGGGAACTCTCTTTCTTTCTGATGTCCAAGGGATAGCCGTCCCTTGGCTATTTCAGTCAGTTTCCAACAGCTTATATAGTCCAAGGCCCCTCATATTTTCTGGTTTTTGCTCAGTTACTGGGGTTGTTTGATCAGTTTTCAGTTTTCTTCCCAGATGTGTAAAGTTACTTGTTTGGAAAATAGCCATGGAAAGATGCAAGAAAAAGTGTGGTTACCTTGCAGCTGGCTACAAACCGTAGCCCTGGTGTTAGCAATTCAGCTGAAGCAGGTTAGATCCCTTGCTGCTACCACTCATCCTGCTCCATGTTCAATGTCAAGTGTAAAATTTGGTATAAAATCTTGGGAGTCTTCCTAGCTGACGAGGTCACTTTTGAGATGAAGTTCACTTTTGATGTGCTTGGTTTGGCACAAAATAATTAGCTGAAAACTACTTATCTTAACCTCCTGGAAAAATAGATCATATTCCAAAACATCTGCTTCCTTCTTAAAAATCACAGCTTCTGATCTGTGTAATGTAACACTGACAAATCCACGTTGCTGCTTTTATTGTAATTAGAGCTATGTGTACTGTGTTGTCACAGCCCTTGCACAAGGCCTGCTCCCTGTGTGTGAGCAAGTGAGGTGGGCAGAGACAGTGGAGAGGGTTGGGTTTGGAGCTGGACACCATGTGGAATGGTCATGTGGACACAGGACACTGCTCTCATAGACTCTGGTGCCTTCATTGCCTCAGAATGGCGCAGCAGAATTGTGCAGAATGGGTCTGTACCTGTGTTTGATCCCCTGGACAGGTCTCCCAGCAGTACAGGAGTGGTCTCAGCTCTCTGAGCCCTTGTGGCTCGATGTGAACTGCAGCTGCCTTCACTGCAGGAGTTCAGGTGTGCAGGCCCAGGCTGTCTAATGGGCGTAACTAATCCAGCATGGTTTACTTGGGGTCACAGCTCATCCAGAAAAGCCCCCCTGGGAGCTGGAAGGAGCAAGGGGATACATGTGCATGGCTGCAAGCTTCCCCATGTCCCCTCTCACCCCTCATTCCTTGCTGCCGGTGCCATCCATGGGAGGTGGTAGTCCTTTGGTGCCCCCTTCCCAATGTGATGCAGGCAGAGGAGCTCTTGGGATGTTCCAACAGCTCTACCAGAGACAGCAGCTCCTCACTGGGCACTCACTGGATCTCATTATGCACATTGGTGATCCATAAACTGAACCAAACAGAGCACAACTATCTCTCCTCCAGTGATCCACTTGCAAGAGGGGTCCCTGTATGAGAAATTCTGGGTGAAGTGCAGTTTGTGTGGGTTATCTGGGCTCTGTGTAGTCAGTCTTATTTTCACATAATTTTTAAGGGTAAGGGATATGTGAGCTGTGAATTATTGTTATTTTTTAAAAAGGAAAATTGTGCTCTAACTCATTTGCATTTTAGTAAACTGGCTTTCTGACCCTCTTGTCCTTGAAATTGCTCTGGTTTCCCTCCAGCAATCATGCTGCTAGAGAGAAGAGCCCCTGCCCTCTCTGGATGGCAGGCTCTGCTTCAGCTTCTGTGAGGAAGAGGCTGAGGGATTGCTGTAGCTGGCAAAAGAAGGCATGGGAAGAGGAGTGAATAAACATTAAAACTAGATAAATTCAGGCTCAATAAAGGTGAACATTTTTCACAGTGGGTAGATTTTAACCATCAGAGCAATTTTTGTGGATTTTGGTGGATTTTCTGTCGCTTCAAGGCTTTAAATCAAGCCTGCAGGTACTTTGATATGTTTCAAGCAGAACTTGCAGGCTTGATTCACAATTGCCTGAATGAGGTCTTTTGGCCTGTTTTGTACAGCTGGACAGAGCAGATGGTCAGACAAAGATCTCCCTAAGAGATCTGTGTTTAAATAAGCAAACAAACAACCCCCTTGAAAGTGATATCCACACATACAGATGGATGAAAATTACAAGTCCTTAGCAATGCTGGAAAAGGAGATGTTTGTGTCTCCTGTAACTGACCCATTTTTGGTGTTCCAGATGCAGGCTAATTTGCGGGAAAACCTGGTAAACTGTTCATGCTGAGGACAATGTTAAGATGTGGCACTCATTGGGGGAATGACCCCCACACCCTACAGCCCCATGGTGTTGACAGGAGCAGCCCCTGGTGCTTCCTGACTTTTGGATTCCCAGTTTTGGATTCCCTGCTATCCCTGCTTCCTGACTTTTGGATTCCCACCCCCACCTGAGTGAGGTGCTTCAGGTCTCTGAGCAGGCAGTGCCTGGAGGGGTGCAGAGCAAGGCAGCACATGGGGAGGCTCAGCTTCTCCTTAAAGCCAGCTGCCCAGCCAGGTCTGTCTGTGCAGCTCTCTGGGTGCTTGGATCAGGCTCCTCTCCCCTCAGAGCCAACCTGGGAAGGCCCCAGCCATCCCAGAGAATGTCAGTGAACAGTTGGAGCTCTTCATTAGAGAAAACCTAATTAGACGTTTATTATTTATGTGATTTTACATTAATGGCCTGGCAACAAGATTTATTTCTCAACTTATTTGTTTCACAATGTGGTCTCTTCAGCAATCAATTGATATTTGGTTAGCTTAATAACTATCTTGTTAAAATTAAATTAAATGCTACTCTGATTTAACTGTATTAAAATAAATGTTGTCATTGTTAATGAAATGCAAATAACTATTTAAATTGTGGCAGTGCTTCATTGAGTTGCCACTGTTGGGTGGAAGGGTGTTGAAGAACATGCCAGTGACGGGGGGGATGGCAGGAAATGCTGGGAGCTGGAACCCCTGCCAACACCAGCAGGGCACATGGAAGCTTTCCCCAGCTCCAGCAGGTCCTGGGTGATAGCTGCAGTGGTGCATGAAAGCAGTTCCTCTGTTTAGCTAGGATACTTGATCTTACAACTTCCATTATCTGACATGCCCACTGGGCTAGGAATTAAAACACTCTGGCTATGAGCATCTAAAAGCAGGTGGAGATTCCTCATGTCTAAATAAATAACAGGGAGTTAAAATGAGGGCTCCTCAAGCTTTCCCTGCAGTGTGGGACAAAACCTGCCAGAACATTGGTCTCTGTGCTTATTCATTTCCTGGCCCTGGGTGTTCCCATGCACAGAGGGCTGAGCCCGCTGCCTTGGCAGGCATGGATAGGGGCAGGGATAGCAAGGAGCCCTCTGCAGGTTCCTGCTGTACAAATCTGCCCTATAACACCCCCTTCCTCTGGCAGGTAGCAAGCACAGACATGGAAAAAGGAATCAGTTTGGGCTGCAAATAAGGATTTACGAGCAGACAAAGCAGTTCACTTGTCTCTGCTGCTCCCTAGGTCTGAGGAGAAATCCCTGGGTGCAGGCATGAAGCTGCCACACACCAGCAGACTGTGGATCTCTGCAGACCTTTCCATCCCTGTAGATGGAAAGAATGATGCCCGTACAAAAGTTAAAATGTGTCCAGAGCTTTCCACTGATATGGATGCCTACATGAAATAGTAGAAGCAGCAGCTAAAGTTAGCTAGAGTCATTAGGAGAGAAGTCCTGATGTGTTGCCAAAGCTTTAAGCTGAAACTATGCAATCTGAAATGTGTGGTGGGTAGAGCTGATCCAGCTTCCTTTATAGTGGGCATGATTGCACTTGTGACTGCAGCAGGAGCCAGGGCAGGGCTGCCTGAGAGAGATGGGTGAATGCAAAGATTGATCTCCACAAGTAGGGTCAGGTGTACATCCCTGCATTCAGGGGGGTCTGTATGCTGCCCAGAACAATGGAGAAAATTAATACAATGGTGCTGCACAAGCAACCTCTCGTCTTTTGTTTACATGTGCAAGTAAGTTGTTCATTTATATCACTAGTGGCCAAATTTGTATGCACAAGTCCTTTTTACTGAGTTATAAGTACTGCAAGGACAGTTGCCTGTACAAAGTTGGATCAATGCCTGCAGAGAAATCCTTGAAATAACTAAGTCCAAAAAAGGATGGGCCACAGGGTGAGTTCCCAGTCTTTCTCTCTGAAAGCCTGAGCACATCCAGGCATTTAATATTTACACAAATGTGTAAGCAGTTAACTGGCAAGCAAAGAGCAAATTCCTAAAACAAACCCTGCTGCTGTTTGTAGCTCTTGTATTTTTGCTCATATGTGTTACCAGTTATTGACACAAGTGCAAGGAGTACACATGCATGCTATAGGGAGGCATGATTTAAAAAAAATTACTATTTTATTTTATTTTCATTTCTGGATATAATGATGCAACAGATCTAAGCCTGGGGAGTATAATAGAATAAAGCATCAGAAAAAAATAGGAGTTAAGTTTAGCTCAGTATGAAGTGTGTAAAGATTTAGACTTGGTGTGGTTTTTAATAAACTTAGATGAGCAACATATGATGCCTTGTGTTATATTAATCTCCAGTGCTTGATGTTTCACGTGATTTTCCAGCAGCTTTCATTTATTGAATTCCCTGCTTAGATTTTTAGTGAAAAGCAAAGAAGATTATGAAACATCCCGTTTTTAATTCTAATTTAATTGCATACAATTAGCTAAATATATCATTTGTTACAACTCCAGTTAATACATAGTTAAATGTAATTTTTACTATAATGTGCCAAATGACATATTAATAATATTTGATATCATTAGCATTTGATTGCAAAAATATTTGCATCATGTTTATTAGGATGTGATATGATGCATTTCTGTATTGGTTGACTATGTAGGTGACTAAAGATGACAAAATAATTCTCAACCGAAAGCCTGGATTTTAAAGCTTCCAGATTTGTTTATTTTAGAAAAGAATCAAGTCAAGTTCCTGACAATATTTTTGTGGCATGGTTTTCTAGAATAAGTGCATTCAGCCTTATTCCTGTCCAGACTATACTTCTGTAGCTATAGCTGAACCCCAGTTCCCTGAAATTTCGTTTCTTTCTCTATTTTTCTGTCTGCCAAGAATGATGAGGGGAAAATTGATGCTGCCTTGAGGATGAGGGACTGGAGTAAATGATCTCTGTTGGGCCTTTCCAACACTGTTTTTCTTTGATCCTGCATAGTTTGGAGCTGTCATACATCCAGCCAGATCATGGTGGAGTAAAAGCAAACTGATGTCCACATTTGGCTGCCACATCTATACTGAGAAAAAGAGAGTGGTGCAGCTCCAGCCATCACTTGGTGGTTTTATAATGACTGTGCTGGTGAGACAGGCAGATACAGGGCTCTCTCCTGGCTTGGGTGTTACTGCCACTGCCCTGAGGGATTTAGTGCTGGGTTGGACCCATAGCCTCCAGGGTTCCAGCCTCCCTCCACTGCCCTGAGGGATTTAGTGCTGGGTTGAACCCCTACCCTCCAGGCTTTTCCCGGAGTCCTGAGAGTCACCTTGCCTCCCAGCTGGAGGGAGCTGCTGTGGTTCCTGGCTGTGCTGAATGCCCTTTGCTGCAGGGCCTGGAACACATGGCACTGGACAGTAATACACAATACTGTGCTGCATTTGCAGAGGAATTGAAATGTTGCCTGGTGTGGTGCAGCACAGCAAACCAACAGCAGCTTGTGCCAAGATGTCCCAGCCAGCAGTGTGCCAGAAACATCAGGATATTGCAAGAGAGACTTGAGGTCCTAGATTTCATCCTGGGTTTGAATTTTGTCTCTCCTAGCCCTAGGGATGGCTCACTCCAGGGCTTTGGTCTGGCCCAAAAGCAATGACAGGAAGCATTTGTTAACTTGAAATGACATTTGGCTTTCTAAGGCCACCCAGCATCTGGGCTTGCCTTTCCAGAGCTGCAAGTACTTCCAGGTGTTTGGGGTAGACCCATATGTAAAAACATCTTTTTCAAGAGTAACAGTGCTCTGCCACTTGTGCTGTCTGCAGTGTGGAAGCAAAAACAAACAGGAAACCTTAGGGATGAGGGTCAGGCAGAAACACAGGTTCTGGCAACTGGTTGGAAACATTTAATAATAATGACTAATTTAGAAAAATCAAGATGAGGTGTTATTTTAGTTGTGGTGCCAAGTTCTGCGCTGAACTCCTGGAGGCTGGAGTTCCTAGATGTGATGAGCAGAAGCTGCAGCAAAGCAGTAGGACTCTGTATTTATGCAATACTATGGCATTGAGATTTGCTTTGAAAATAACTACAAGTCGCTGGAACTCAAGCAATGCACAAGCTGTGCCCCAGAGCTGCCTTTGCATTTCTCTGGGATCACCTCTGAAAAGAGGGGAGTTTAATCTGTGTTTTTCCTGTAGTCTTTGGGCTGGATACCTGTGTCTCTATTGGTGATAACCCCAGGCAGGCAGAGGCTATGAAGGCTGCTTGACAGCTGTGGGGCATAAGAAGAAGAACAATTGCTTTGGGTTTCATTGTATCCTTCTGGATTTTTGTTCAAAGTACAGTTACAGGACGCTTGTGGGGGGTTTCTTTATTTCCTTTCTTCTTTCTTTGTCTCTTTTATTGTCTTGAGACAAAACTGTTTAGCAACAGAGCTTTGCAGAGTGGAAAGTAACAGCAGAGAGAGGTGAGGTGAACGTGAACTGGTTTCCGCAGCCTTTGACAGCTCATCTGGTGGGAATAATGAGTAATTTATGTAGCATTCCCCACTTCAGATTATCAAGTGGCTAGACTGAAGCTGGGAAACACTCCAGGTCCAAATCAGATACAACAAAGGGGATATTTGTAGTCCTTTGTGTATTCCTTTATTCTACTCATTTTTATTAATTTCCTGATACTGAAAGTATTTAGGGGGGTCTGGGAAGGAAGACAAAGTTTCACATCCCACACTCTGTCCTAATGGTAGTCGCTCAGGGTGTTGGGATCAGGACATTCATGGCAGGCCTGTGAGGCTGCACTGTGAGGTTTGGATGAGATTCAGCCATCAGGTACTCTGCCCTGCTCTGTGACAGAATCTGTCATGTCCTTGATTGAGTCCATCATCTCTACTTCCATGGGTCAGGATGATGCTCTGGGGCCTGAACATGCCAGGGGAGCTGGGGTGACCTGTTCAGAGCCCTGGGAGTGCTGCAGCTTTCTGAGTCCTGCTGGGTCTCCTCACTCTTTGGAAGGCTTTGTGCAGCTGGGTTCTGGTTGCCTAAAGTAGACTGGGAAATGTCTCCTGTTCTGTAAAAACAAAAAGAACCAGCAAAATCCAAACAAACCCCTTAGAGCCCTTTTCCTACTGCAGCTATTTTAGTATAAGGAGTTAGGATAACTTTTGTTGGTGGGGTAAAAAGAGATTTTGGCTGGCAGTGTATTTTGCCTGTTTTGCTGCTAATAAAATCACATGCTACCATAATGCTTAAGGGCATATCACCTTATAGATTGTAAATAACTTTTTTGGGTAACTATCAAACAAATTTAAATGTGTCCTACTTACATTATTTACGTGAACTAGGCTTATAGGAAGTAGTGTTACTTTTCCATTGGAAATCTTTATAGCAAATTTAACAATTCTATTAGTTTCTGAACATGTATGTCCTTGAAAAAAAAAATGCCATCAGTTCCTCTGAGCCTGATACTCTCCAACTGCAATCCTTTTATGCCATTGCACTGTCCTTTGTAGACAACATTACTCGCTCTGGTTTTATACCAGTATGTCTGGAAATAGCATTAGCTTTTCTACCTCCAGTCAGCATTATTGGGCACTAATCCTCTTTGGCAGTGGGAGCAGCCAGCTTGCTGCCAGCTGCTGGCAGGTCTCTGTGAAGCCCTGGAGTTGGTGTCAGTTTTAGAAGTTGAAAATGCATACAGTGTTCAACAGAGAAGTATCATAAGTTTCTTTAAGATGAGTGAGCACACTTAACATTTAAGGCAGCTGTTAGGATGGGCCCTTTGTACTCCCATGAGCATTTGGTAGCTGCTAAGAGAGGAAAACAAAAGTGAATCATCTATTTTTACCATTCTTAGGGCAAATTACTCTGCTAGCATCTCAATATCTCAGTTTGTCTGTAAAATGGACAAATTGCTCATCTGGACACTCCACCACAGAACAATGAAGCTTATCTAATATCCTGCAATGATAATGTAATTGTAGCAACTGCAATAAAAAGGGCTGAAACTGTTCAAAGGAGAAATTGTTATTCTAATTTTGTGACTGGGGAAATGAAACAGAATGGTGATGACCTGTCAGAGGGACCAAGTGGCAGGAGCCAGGTGTCCTGACACTCCCTGCTTCTCTTTTGGGGCATCAGGTGTGCAGTCAGGAGAAGCAGTAGGGACACTGCCATAACACAGGAGTCTTCTTGTACCTCTTGAAGTACTGTGGCTCTGTAAGCAGCCCATGTCTGTAGGATATTGGCTTGCCTGTGTGCCAGGAGCAGCTCCTGCAGAGCCTCCCTGGGGCTTTGTGGGTGAGATCACCTGAATCTTCCCTGCTGAATCAGGACTGGGTCTGTCTATCATAAGAAGAGAAATAGCTGCAATTCTCTCCTCTAGAATCTGATATTAAGATTTTCATAATGCTGTTGCTTATACATGCTTCCACACCTTGTTCTCCTTTTATCAATACAAATATAATTTTTCTCTCCTTTTAAGCAAAAGGCTAGAATTTCTTTCCATTCTACACAAGCTAAGCCTAGAATACCTGCAGTTAGCTGAAACACTACTAACAAAACCTCTACATTTTACAAAGAGTTGGAGGTAAGATGATGTAAAATTCAAATATAAGCATATTAAAGCCAAACTAGCCTTTGGATAGCTATGATAATTCTTTCTGTCCCATAAAAGACTGGTAGTTCATACTGTTTTTCATACTTTAGTTGCTGGGATTTCATACCAATTATGGTATTTATTTAAAATAACAAGCTATGTGAGTCCATCCAATTTCCAAGAACCCTATTGCCACAGTTCATTACAAGCTATGATTAGTGGCAGGATTACATTGTTAATGTGTGCAGGTATTCTGAATATTAGGCCTACCTTTTGTGTGTGGTTCTCCTTTCTGGTTACCTGGGAGTTGTCTGCATATCACCTCAAATCTTTACCAACAAGAAATCTCACACTTGTAAAACAGACATGCTGTTCTGTTATAGTGAATCAATGGCTTTGCTCTCAGTCCTCTTTCTGTGTGTTATTAAAAAGAAAAGATTTTGTACATACTGCATGAATGTTTTTGCTGATTAAAAGTTTGCATTGGGGTTTGAACTGAATCCTCAGCACAAGAGAGAAGGTAAAAGTTTGCTGACAGCTTGCAATTTTATGGCATTGAAGTTGGAAGTGAGAGGGGAAGACATGATGATGGATCTTGGTATCCTTTAGGAGAAGGATTGGGTGATGGACTAGAGTTTGGTCTCCAGAACACCGAGTTTTATTTTCTAGTGCAAGCTGGTGTTGGCTTAGACTATGTTCAGATGCTCAGCTGAATTTTTGGCCAACTTCTGATACAGATCTACTGTTCTGATTCCTTTGTAACATCCCTGGAATATGACTGAACTTTCCCATTAGCCCATATTTTCATTAAGAAATCATGTATTTAAACAGGGTTTACATCCAAAACTTATGGATCCATTTTCAAATCCTACAAGAAGTCAGCAATAGTCAAGTTTGCTGTGGCTCCTTGGAGGTAAAGGACAGCCTATGTGACTCTACAACAGCTGCAGAGGCCTGTGCTCCTAGAGATTTGGCAGGTTAATTCACATGAGAAACACTTTTGTGTTTTAGGTGCAAGAATTGTAAGTCACAGAAGGCTTTTGGTTGTAAGGACCCTAGAGATCATCTAGTTGCAACACCCCTGCAGGGAGGGCAGGGATACAACCCACTAGATCATGAATATGTAAGTAGGTATATCCAGGCATGAAGTGGTTACCTTTTCTGCTTAAATGCAATTTTCAGAAACGGATGCACTGCCCCATACAGTCCCTTTGTGGAGCTCTGAAACTCTGGATTGGGTGTATGGTAGCAGGGTGTTGTGGTTTGACACTGGCCCAATGCCAGGTCCCCATTAGAGTCACTCACTCATCCTCCACTGCCACAGCTGGGCAGAGGAGAGGGAAAAAAAATAACAAACACTTCATGAGTGAGATAAGGACCAGGAGAAAATACTTCAACGGCAAAACAGGCGCAACTTAAGTTGCAAAGTGAATTTCATTGCTAACAGAATCAGAGGGGGATAATGAGAAGTAAAATAAGCCCTTAAAACACCTTTCCCCCCCAGTCCCTTCCTCCTTCCCACCGACAGCACAGGAGGCAGGTGTGGGGTTTCGGTCAGTTCATCACCGAGATTTTCTTCCACTGCTCAGGGAGAGGAGTCCTTCCCCTGTGAGACCCTGGGGTCCCTCCCATGGAGACAGTTCTCAGTGAACTTCTCCAGCGTGGATCCACTCTCACAAGCAGCAGTTCTCCCAACACTGCTGCAATGTGTGTCCCACCCACGGGCAGACAGCGCCCCCAAACCTGCTGTGGCGTGGGTCACTCTCCCATGGGGTGCAGCTCTCCAAGGACAGGCTGCTCCAGCCGGGGAGCAGGGGCCTCTCTCTCCACCAGGTCTCCCGCTGGATCACAGCCTCCTCCAGGCATCCATCTGCTCCTGCATGGCCACCTCCCCCATGGGCTGTGGGTGGATCTCTGCATCCCCCGTGGATCCCCATGGGCTGCAGGGGCGCAGCTGCTTCACCATGGGCATCACCATGGCCTGCAGAGGAATCTTGGCTCTGACACCTGGAGCACCTCCTCCCCCTCCTTCTCCACTGACCTTGGTGTCTCCATGTTGTTTCCCTCACATGTTCTCACCTCCGCCTCTTCTCTGACTAAAAGAAAAACTGTATGACTTTGTTTTGGTTTTTTCTTAAATATGTCATCACAGAGGTGTTACCATCATTTGTAATTGGCCCAGCTTTGGCCAGCAGCCTGTCCATCTTCAGAGCCATCAAGGATAAGGATTAGCTCTGCTGGACATGGTGGAAGCTTCCGGCAGCTTCTCACAGGAGCCACCTCTGTGGCCCCCCTGCTACTGAAAACCAGGCTGTGCAAAACCAACACACAGGGAGAGCAGCATTTGCCACACTTGTAAGACAGCACTCAAATGACAGGTTGGAGCTGTATCTGTCACCAGAATTTATCTGCAATGGAAACCTAATGCAGATAATCTAAACAGGACACTTGCAGAAGATTTTTAGTCCCTATATTGCTGCAAGGTTGAGACAGTTTCAGTTCAAAAGAAAAGCCCTCATTCTGAGCCCTGTATTAACATATTTTTCATTTCTTTCTTTCCAAGTTGACCAAACTGAAAGCAATCTGCCTCAAATTTCAGAGTCAAGATTTTGTGCCAATATTAGCTATAAAGTGGGTCAACTATTCAAAGCTGGTAATTTATGTGAATATGGGATTTGTACCAATTTGTTGTTATCTAAAATGACTAATGTTTCATAAAAACAAATTTCTGCTTGTGGATTGCTCTGAGAGTGGCAAATACAGTTTTTCTACCAGTGTGTCACCCACTACTCGTGGGTGACTGGTGAATTCAGCCAGGCAGGCCTGTCTCCCTCCTTGGGCACTGGTGGTTGAGGTGCAGAAAGGCATGGTTGCCCTTGAAACAATCAAAAAAAAGAATTGGAGTAATTTCTGGAGTGAAAGAGGAGCTATGCCAGATGGACTGAAATATTTTTTTTAGGTCATCTGATGTTAAGGGGAAAAAACCCCTTTATAAAATGTGTTTGGAACCATAAAGTCCCCCAAGACCTTCCTCAGGGCAGGAGACAGTTGACTGTCAGGTTTGTGTATGTTGAACTCATCAGTGTAATAGTGAGATGTCCAATGGGTCCATTGAATTCAGTGTTAACACCTCTCCTAGGTGAGCTTTACCATGGATTTGGTCATTTTGTATCCCCCCCCGGGGCCCACCAGGCATGGGAGTGCAGGGAACATCCCCTGCCCTGGTTCTCACTCCTGTGTGATCTGAATGCTCTCTCTTTTCCCATGGCTTTCCACCCTGGCAGCAAAGCCCCTTGCTGCAGGGCAGGCTGTGGGATGAAGGCATCTCCCTGTGGGTGGGTGGGTCCTTGTGAGCCCCCTGTTCAGGGGCACCTGGACTGGCTGGGGTGGATTCAGTAGGTTCTGACACGTGGGCTGTGGCAGAGCAGCAAGGAGCAGATTGGTGCACACTAAAAGCAAAGGACCTTTTGGCACGCAGTCATTAGCTGCTGCTGAGCGCATTAGTCATCTTCTGTCTTTCAGAAAGTCATCATTTTATAACAGAAAATTGCTATTTTGTTTCAAGTAGACTTAATTTCTATAATAGGAATAAAGCCTCTTAATTAGAGTTATGAAGAAGCGGAGTACCACGTGCTTAATAGGAAGGGCAGTAGCTGCTGAACCGGGGAGGGGATGGGCTGAGGAAGGGACGGTGGGGCTGCTGTGGCATCGTGCAGGGTATGGCCCTGCACCACGGGGGCTGCCGGGGTGGCCCGCAGCCGGGGCTTGTGGGCGGAGAGCTCCTGTCCGGTGCCCCCGGGACAGCGCTGGAGGGGCGCGCTTGGCCCCTCCTGCCAGCAAGGCTTTTGTGTCCTTGTGTGTGCTGAAATCCCTGCACTGAACAGCCTGCCCGGCACCTCTGCCTTCAGCCACTGCTCCGAAAACCCCGCTTTTTTTGCCAGGGAACTGGGCTGGATTGTGTCAGAAAAACAAATTTTAGTCTATCAGAAAAACAAATTTGATCATTTATTGTTCAGTGAGTGTGATTTTGAAATTGGTTTGACTACTGATGCTACTTTCGTTGCTAGCGTCCCATTGCAAGTGAGCACCTGTAGCACGTCATTTCTTGGTCTCCTCTTCGTTCACCATTGCCAGATAATTAAATGACGCTTCCACCTATTTAGTCAAGTCTTGTAATTAACCTGTACCTTAGGCTGATGTTAGATGGAGCGGCCTATCTCTGGTAGGAGCAGGGCGTGTTGCAGTGGAATACACACTGCCCCCGAGGCGGACGGGAATAGCGAGGGCGTGTGAGCCGCCCCGCTGGGGCGAGAGAGGGGCTGAGAGCTTCCTGCACACATTCATTGTCAGCCATCACCACCTAGCGGCAAAAAGTCTGGATTCATCTGCCAGTTTACGTGTCTGTTGCAAAGCTGTTTTTGCCTAAACCTGAATTTTCAAAAAGGGTACTCATTTGCTGGTCTTATCCTGGACTCACACCAGCTTTTCTAACTATAGCTTTTATAAGTATGCAAGATTTTATTCTGTGCAGAGAATCACTTCTGCCCACTGCAAACTGACATCTAAGCTGACTCATACTTGTTGTCTCCTGGACACCTCAAGTGTGTACACAGTGAAAATAGAAGTGTTTGATTTATGTTTTGCTCAGGAAGTGAACTGGCCATTGACATCACCCAGACTCACATACTCAGATTCACAGCACCAATCCTGAAATCCATGGAGATTGGCATCTGTGGTGTAGGTTTTCATCTGCTTACATCAAAGGAATAGAAACCCCTGTCCCCAAAATAAGAGATAATCTGGTTCTTCTAAGTCCTTTAGTGGTATACCCTAGAAAACGCAAGGGTGATACTCTGTGGTATTGAGGTGGGAAGGGCACCTCCCTTTCCTCATTAAAAAGTGGTTAGCAAAACTAAGAATTTACTGAAGGCCACTAAAAGAATAAATGGGAATAGAAACTATATAGCCATCCTGGTCCTTTCTTGGCACAGGCTATGTCTGTTTCAACTGTCTCGGTTGCATCTTCATTTTCATTCTACCCACCCATGCTTCTGCAATCTTAAACCTATGTCTGTCCCCTGGCAAATGTTCCTCCTTGTTCACTTGGAGTCAGGATTTTGTCTTCTGCTTGTTGCACTCAGCTGCTCCCTTGGATGGGAGTCTACAGATGAAATCTGGATAACGTCTGGCAACATTTTCTTTAGAAAGGGACTACAATAAAACTAGTCACCAACAGCTCAGTGTGCTCCCTGTGGCAATTAAATAACTGACAATGGAGTTCTGGCTCCTTCATTTAGCTGTAATTATTCTTTTAATTTCATTATTTCCTAATGGTTAAAATGTTTAATGCCCTTAAGAGGTACGTTGGCAAGGTGTTTGCTGGCAGAGCAGTCTTTCTCTGCCCCATCACTGAACCAGTTGGCTCCCAGCATTGCTGAAATACTCCTCTGCCTCTGGGGGAACAGAGAAGGGTAGGACGAGCTTGTGTGTGCTCAAGAACTGTCTTTTGAGATGGTCCCTCTGTGCCTTTTAAACCCTGTTTTAAAGGTGCTGTGTGAAAAAGGATTTTTCAGCTTACCCCCATGCTGTCCATTGTGGAGGGGTGGAATGTAAGAAAATAGTGCAGAAGGCAGTCTCACACCTGAGGAGTTGCAGCTGTACTAATTACCAGAGATTAGCAACGGGCCTGCTCTTAATAGGCCACAGCTGTGTCCAATAAGAAGACCAGTGCTACAAAAGAGAGGGTTAGCTGGGTGAGGAGAGAGTTGGAATTTGTTGGTTGTGCTGAGAGATGGAGTTTGTTGGCTGTGAAGAAGAAAGAGTCAGTGCTGTGAGGAGCTGCCCATGAGAAGTCACTGAGAAGGTATGGAGCTTTGCAATAAGATGCCAACAGTCCATTACCCCAAATCTTCCTAGGGTTGGTGGGGAACCTGGGCTGGCTTGGGAAGTGCACAGCCACACTGGTAGGCACAGGAGAGTTGTGGCCCTTCTCACAGAAATGGGTTCAGCTCCCATAAATCCCATTTGTTTCACCTGCCATTGCCAGGCTTGGGTGATCCTACTTCATCTCTTGGTTCCTCAGGCTAAATCCTACCAAAGGCTTCTGCCCGGGGGTGGCCCCAGCATAGCCTGGCATGCACACCGTGGCATTCAAGCCCTGGCAGCATGCAAAACCAGTGACTTCCACGTGCTCCTCCTAAACAGGTGCCTGCACAAAGCTTGAGAGGCTGGGATAATTAAACCATGCCATATTTAGGAGGTCACCTCTATAGCCTGGATCTTAGAGGGGTTGGTAGGCAAGGCAGGCTGACGGAGAAACAATTACAGGCTCTGCTGGGTGCCTTTCTTAGTGGGAACCTTGTGGGTTTGGGGGGATGCTGCTTCATGATAAAAGACTCCAGTTTTCCCGCCTGCATTTTTTTTTCTTCCCCATGAGAAAAAAATTTAAAAGTATCTTCAGAGCCTACTATTTCCTGCAAGGAGGAAAATTTTCTGGAAATTTGCTATATGTTCTGTGATGCTGGAAGTGATTTTCAGGGAAAAGTATATATGCAACTCCTGGACTAGCTTGTTCGTAGTTTTAATTTGAAGTTTGTTTTGGGGTTTCTCTCTAATAGTGATAGACTATTAATGTAAAGTAAATCAGAGCAAAATCAGCCTTCTTTTGGTTGTTTTCTTGACCCTCTCCTAGTGTGCACACCTGAGCATGTATGTGTGTTGTTCATATAACCAATATTCAGCCTCCCCTCTCTTACACAAGCACCCCACTCAGTGCTGGCTGGTGGGAGATAAGAAGTCCCTTCAGGAGCAGCGGTCTGTACTTCAACAAAGGGCAAGACCATGTGTGTAACATTTGTTGTGAAAATCCTTCTGAAGTGTAGGACACTCAGCCAAGGTTACCCTTGTTGTCCAGCTGAGGGGTGATGGGCTGCAGATGTCCTCTCAGATGTCCCCTCTGACCTTTAGTCAGTCCATGAGGAGGACAGGCACGAGGAGCACGGCTGGCGACAGGCAGCCTTGTCCCGGGCAGCGCAAAGCCGGCAGAACAAGTGGGAATGTGCCACCTTAGGGCAGCAGCTGCCCACGGGCTGCCACAGAAAGCATTTTGCAAGTGTCTCTGGTGCCATGCAGTGACTTATGAGCAAGCTGAAGTTCAGGGAGCACACCTGCTGCATGAGACTTCTTTCATGTTAAAGGCACTGAGCTGGTGGAAAGGAGGAGGGAGCTAGGATAGGGAAGTAGACAAAAGAATCAGCCAAGTTCTGTAAAGGAAAGCACTGCTGTGGGAGCTGGCTGATAGTAGGGTGAGAATCCAGCAGAACTGCCAGCACCCAGCCAGCTGCCATCAGTCACTGAGCAGAGACAGGAGACAGCAAGGACTGGGAGCACACAGAAATCCCTCACTGCTGACAAGCCCCCATGGGCACAGGTTCCCACTGTAAGGCAAGTGTGTATGGCTTGAACAAATACCGCGAACAGAATTTGGGGAATTTCTTGGAAACCCTAGTGCTAAAGTCTACTACTTTGAAATTAGTAATTGGACTGCAAAACGTGTGAAAAGCGTGATTTGAGGACTGAATGTGTCAGGCTGAATCTATGCTGATGTTCTGTAGGTCAAAGCCCCTAAGAAACAGCAGGCAGTAATGAGGCCCCCATCCTTTCACTCTGCCTTGTATGTGACTCTGGCTTTCCCTCATCTCACACCAGCACACACTAAGTTCCTCCAACCTGTCACATTTATCTTTGAAGGTGAGTTCTCTAGGAAGTGGAGTATCTCTCTTCCTCTTTCCCTCTCAGCTCAGAAGAGCCTCTTCCATAACATAATAATGAACTCAAAATCTGTTGTATATACTTTCCCCCATGATTTTATGAAAAATTCAAGCCAACTTTTACCTGCTTGCAGTACGAGATGCTACGACTGAGACAGTGAGAAAAGCCTGTCAGACCAATGACTGCATTTAATTTATGCTGCTTGTTTCTCCTTCTCCTTAGAGATGTACAAATGAAAATTCAAGAGATCAGAATAAAAAAGCATGGCTAGATAGAGGGTGACATTAGCAACAAAATGGGAAAAGACATTTTGTTTGTGTTGCCGCAGGATCTATTTTTAAGAGCTTCATGTAGTAAAATCACTTCTGGGATTAATTTTTCTAAAAAACAATGAAAAATAATGCCCAGGCTCACTGCAGAGAGCCAGAGAGCACTGAATAGTCCACTCCAGCCACTTCAGACAGGATGTATGGAAACAATCAGCATTAGTCTGAAGTAAGAACAAATAGAGGCAACTATCTGATGACGCAGAATAACGAGAGAGAAGAGCTGGATTTTGCTCAAGTAGCTTGAAAGAGGCAGTGGCATTGGAAGGATTATTAGGGATGATAGAAGTGATGGTTTGTTTGACCTAGTACCTGCCCTAAATGGTGGCCATCTCTGAATATGAGAATCCCACTGAATATTTGCAGAAGTCTCCTTGAAAGAAAACGTGTTCAGATCTTCTCTGGGTAAGGGGAGGCTGTTGTTACTACTGAGTCAGAGCTGGGGGGAGGGATCAGATGTCATTAAGTGCTCTGAAAACATGCTCTCTCTTCAGCTGGCAGGAGTATCTCCAAGTGATTGGGTTTTTCTATGTATAGCTCTAATTAAAGGTCTGTGTTTCAATTAGTCTCTTGTTTTCCTGGCCTATAATGTCACATGTCTGTCGGAACATTTTGTTTTAAGCAGAAAGCTCACCTGTAAAGGCCCAGCCAGTACATACACTGCTCTGAGATATTATTAGTAATAAATGAGGTGGGATTTTAAAAATTTATATGGGAATGAGGCATCCAGGTCTTAATGAAATTCACTTTGATGTCAGCATACAAGCTATCAAGGAGCCTTCAAAGTGTCTCAAAGGGCAAAACAAGCAAAAACTCTGCTTCAAATTGATTTTCAAAGGTGAGTGGTCAACTTTGTCAGGATATTTTCAGATTTAAAAAATATTTTAAAATTGACATTTCCCAACTTCAGAAGTCCCCACAAACTAAAGCTGGTTACGGTCAGCCTGGTGCAGGTACCTATTCTTGTCAAATATTGTCCCTGTTAATGAGACAGGAACCTGGTTCCCCATGGGAAAACTCCTCTTTGCAAGTCTAACCTGATGAAATGATGGCTCTGCGACTGGTAGTGTGTGAGCAGACATCATTACTGCCATTCCCTGGGAGCCCCTCTGCCCTTAATTTGCCTGACCCTTACCTCCACTCCCCCTGCCTCTGCTTTGGGCAGCTTATCTGACCCTGTGGGTCACCTCCAGAATGGTTTTCAAGCAGCATACAGTAGGAGAGCAGCAGGTGACACCTGTGAGCTGAGCAGGCAAGATGGAGCAGCTGTCTGCAGGTTAATTGCTGGGAAGGGTCATAACCTCACTTCACTGCCAGGCTTTATCTGAGGGATAAAACAAAGTCCAAGCTGCTGCTGCTTGGCTTTTTCTGTGCTGCTTCAGAGGCTTTTGTAAGAAACAATGTATTTGACAAAGTTAAATGACACAGTAACTGAGAAATATATCTTTATTATTAGAATGTTTATATTCTAAAAACTTTTATCTGGGATTACAGTACAATCCAATTTCTTTCTAATTAACTAAACTGGCATTTGTTTAGTAAGTAAGTGTAAATTAGGCTTTGAAAAGTTTAAAAACATGCAACTTCTCTTACTCTTTTCCTCTTCCTCTCCCAAAAGGAAAACTTACAGTCAAGATTTTGGCATGATAAATAATAAAATAAACATCTCATTTGGGAACTAGCAGTTGCACTTAACTTTGGTGACTAACAGAGTAGATAGGCATTTAAAAATAAAAATATTCTTTCAGTGTCAAGTCCTAAAGAAATGAATTAATATATTTTACTTTATTATCTTTCTAATGTTCACCTTTGTCATCTTCAAAGAAGGTCCTTTTTTCAGGTGTGTGGAAGGATATGGGAAGTAATAGAAAAAACTGGTTCAATTTTAGCTTGCCTATAAAAGTTGTTGTAACACAATCTGACCCAAGCCCATGCAACACAATGAACAATTCCTTTTCACCACACACAATGCCTAGCATGAAGCCAAGTGTGGCCTTGTGACATAGTTAAATAAATATTGAAATATCATTACAACCTAAATACCTGAATTGGTTTTACACTGTGACTTTCTACTGAAACAGTGTTGAGAAACTTTTAAACATATATTTGATTGTTCCATATACACTATTTAAAATAAAAGTGAGGAATAATACTCTTTCTTCTCTCTGCTACTTTCTAGGAGCTCTGTACACTGACAAATGTATGACATCTGTAGTTATCTGATCCTAGCTGACTGGTCATCTGCTTTAAAAATATTGCAACTCAGGTGCTTATTGCAGCAGTAATCATAGTGATACACTGTCTTTTAATACTCAGTTCTGCTTACAGACATAGTTATAAAAAATGAAAAACATTTTTCACAAATCTTTGTACACATACTGTAAAAATCACCTTCCACATAAACAATTTACATCTGTTATGAGCATTTAAAAAATAAATCACATAGACCTGTGTCACCTATCCTTTCTTTTTCTTGAGAAAACAAACCTCATCAGTAACATCATCAGGATGTTTGTATCTGTAAACATGGCATGAGGATTCATGTTACCAAAATACTGTACACACAAAAAAGTCATCTTGATAAATAAATTCTCTGATAAATAAGGATCCTTTTAATTGGCACAAACCAGTGTAAACACACACATTTGTGTTCTGCAGTTATCTCCAACTGCCTTGCACTTGGGTTCTTAGTTCAAAGTCAGTGATCTCTCAGCTCTGTCAAGATTCTTCAGAGATAAAAATGTGAAGGATTTGGGTTATAATCATGGTTATTTGGGCCTCTCATGCCTGAGACCAAGCACAGACATTGAACACAATGCCATGCAGTACCACACTGCTTTAGCCTGTACTTGCTGCACCACAGCTGATAACCTGCTGTGGGCATTGGCACTGAAATTCCTCCTCTGGCCCAATTTGGACTGTGCGTGTCAGGGCAGCTCCTGGTCTCCCTGCTGAGGGACACCTCAGAGGAGCCCAAACTTGTACCAAATAGACAACATGGCTGCTGGCAGGATCAAGTAGTTTGATGTATTTAATAAAAGATGGAAATGTGCTTATAGCCAAAAACCCAGGGTAGCAATCTAGTGCTGTAAACAGCCTTCGAGGGACTTTGAGTAGGTCTTTTGCATCTAAGTATGTCTGTTAGTCACTGATCTCACACCTACCTAAGCTGGAAGATTGAATATTTTGGTGCCGATTAAATGGATTCCTCTGAACTTCAGGAATAACACAGATGGAAAATAATTTACCAGTTGGTTAGAGCATGCTGCCACTAAAATAATTAAACATACAGCCACAGTACTGCCCAGCAAGATAACTGCAGTCATTTAAAATAAGCTCTATAAATGACTAAATAAATAAATAAATACATGAATAAATAGAAAAACCTCCATGTAAACTGAATAAAATGTCACTTCTTTTATAGTGCCCAAAGAGGGAATGGCATAACTAAATAATATAAAACTTCCATATGTATATATTTCTATATATTATATCTGATATGTTTTGGCATGGCCAGATGGATAGGAAAAAAGTAGGATGACTAACTCCATTCAATATTTGTTGTGTTGAAGCCAAGTTCCTGTGCTGCTGCACACTGCTCACCGTTCCTATAGCGGTTTGGCCTTCTTACCCATCTTTGATTTTGCACTCACTTTCCTGGCAGAGCAGACTGGCTCACCCTTCTTTTGTGCTCTCCATATTTCCCTTGGGCAATCGACAGGTTCATAGAAGCATTTCACTGGCTGCAAGCTGGCTTTTTCATCCTTTGCTTTTTTCAACAAGATCCTTCCTTTTTGAAAGGAATGAGCCTTTGCATCAGGGATGTTGTATGAAGCGTGTTGACTTCCTCGGCTCCTGAAATTAATAATAGTGATTATTAATAACTGTTATTCAGTCTTGCAAACTGACAGGTCCCCAAAATATCCCAAACCCTTACTTTTTAAAAAACAAAAATAGTCTTGTTTTACAGAACAAGGCTGCATGTTAAAAACAGAGTTGTAAGATTAATTACATTCCTTAGTATTCAAAAGCATTCCTTACTAAAATAACCCCTAGGTGTGTTACTGGTGCACTCTTCATGTGTGTTCATCTGCACTTTGATTCTGATCAGCATTCTGCTGATTTTGGAGTGCTGAGACCTTACTGAGGTCTATACTTGGTGATCTGCAGGGATTTTAAAGATGCACATGTTCACATTCTGCAAAGAATGAACATCCCTTGGTCTTGGGAAGACCACACAGCACCAGTAAGAGTAGAAAGAAGATGCAGAAACTGTAGGGACTTCTTTGTGCAATATCAGTGCTGCCCTGGACTGCACCCAGGCCCCAGGGAGCTGCTGCTACAAATGGCCAATAGCTCAGGAAACTCCATGCTCTGCCTTTGTGCTGACCACACATCCAGGGAAACTTCAGCTTCCCTTTTAGGCTTTGATTTAAAACAGGAGAAGAAGAAAGGGGAATACAAAAACTGGTGGGAAGAAGGTTATGAAAGCTTAAAGGCCAAAGTAAGCTGAATTCTTTGTTCTCTCTGTGTTGGCTCAAACCCAGCAAGATTTGCAGAAATTGTTGAGCTCAGGTGGAGTGACAGCTAAGTGCCCAGTGCTGCAAAGGCTGAACCATGCACTCTGAAATATTACATCAAAACTGCAGTTCCACAGTTTGGCTAAGGTCATTATAGTCCCTTTTAACATAATCTTTAAATGTTTTACAGCAGATGCATTAGTGTAACAGCAGAACTATGAATGTAAGGCACCAGCTCATGCCTACCCAGCTCCTGTGACTGAAGAGCAGATGTGCTGATGTACAAACTGATCTCTTAAGGGATCCCACAGGGCTATTTTCCATTGCCTGTTATTTCTAAAACCATGTATCTGTAGTATTATTTCTTCTAGGACTTAAATCATATTGCACACTTGACAAAGCCAGTTGTGGAAAAAGCTGTGGTTACTCATGTGTGTAAAGTGTAAACCCTCCTGCTCTTTAGGAAGATGAGAAGTGTGTCATGGAAGTCTGTATTTGTTGGTAGGGGGCAGTGAGGGTCATCTGACATTACAGGAACTGAGCCTTACCTATGTAACAGCATTACCTGGTTGGCAGCTTTGCTAAGCAGATTTCACTAGGGGAGGTTTAGGGGGCTGAAATGCTGTGCAGGTCCAAGCTGGAACTTGCAGGCACTGTCTCATCCTGGCCTGGTGCAGGCCTGGGCTCTGACCACTTGCTGGGGCTTAGGAATGACCTGTGTAAATGCACAAGTGTTGGCCACTCCAACTCCACTTTACCATCAGTTCTTGGGTGCTGTTTTCTCCAATCCATTACTTAGCTGTTGTTTAAAGATGCAGAGTTCTGTTTTTCTCAGATGTTGTTATGGTAAAGAAGCAACATAATTTATTCCCAAGCATACACAGGCATTATTACAGGTGATGTTAGGCAGTCCCCTGCTGCACTGAATGAAGCTACTAAAACCAGAAGGTCAAGGTCAGTATAATCTCAGGGACTACCTAAAGGGGCTAAACTGTACTTAAATTGAATGACTTTATGGCAGAGAAGATGGACGTCTGTCCCCAGTTCACAGTCAGGGTAAGAAAGTAGCCAAGATGGAAGAAGATGCAGGTCACTGCATGTGAAATGCAAAGCTGCCAGCTCCAGATACAGGAAATGCTTTTTCACTGAAAGCAGCAGCTCTGCAACATAAGTGACTGTAGAGAGTCTGAACTTCTCACACATATTCCTAATGTGTTTTGTTATGGAGAAGGACTTGTGGTGGTGCAATGGGAAAAAGTCCTGAACTTGCGTCCCCACAAGGAAAGGCTGCCCTGAAGAGGGGTGCAGTGCCTGGCTGCCACTTGGCCAAGCAGCACGTGGTGCTCCAAACCACCTGCTGGGACTCATGACCAAGTCACAAAGACATGGGAGACCACCCCAATTAGTTCTGCTGCTCCCAGGACAGCTGCTTGAGTAACCTGAGATTGTCAGTGCCCATGCTTGGTCAGGGCACTTGTTGGGTGATATGATTGTTACTGTCAGTTAGGAAATGACAACTGTCTCTCTCCTACCTGCAGAATGTTAAAGATATTTTCAACTGAAACTTGGACTGTGTGTAGCCAAAGAGATTCAACTCCTGTAGCTTTGCAATAGGCTATTATAGTCAGCAGGAAGGAGTAATTTGTTTAACAGAAAATTAGC
The DNA here is from genome assembly GCF_901933205.1 of Camarhynchus parvulus. NCBI lineage: Eukaryota > Metazoa > Chordata > Aves > Passeriformes > Thraupidae > Camarhynchus > Camarhynchus parvulus. The sequence goes on from NC_044576.1 coordinate 6,062,551, forward strand.
ATTCTTTATTTTCTTTAGAGAATATCTGATTTTAGTTTAGTTTCAGCAGAAATCTGGTTGTCCTCAATTACATGACATAAATAGAGACCATCTGTAGGTCCCAACCTATAAGGTAAAATGTAAAAACAGAAATGTAAGCACGTCAACTTATTGCATTTAAGTTAAAAAAAAGGAGATATACATACAGGCATCTGGGTTTCTTATTTAATGAAATGTCTGTAAACTGCAATGAAAACAAAACCAGGTTATTACTATTGCATTTTCAAGTAATTAAAGTACAAGAATAAAATATACACAATCTTTAAAATTGTATTTCCATTCTCACATGTTAAAACTAGAACATTCAGGAAAGAAACCAAAAAAGACACCTCTTTTACAGATTATTACTCTTCCATCTTATCAACATGTTTTTAAAATTCATAATGTGTGAGTTGTTAGTGGTTGCATTTTTCCCATTATTTTTATTGTAACTATAATCAAAGTAAATTGCTAAAGAAGTGTGGGCTGAACAGAGATCTTTCACATTAGATTAAACAGTATGGATACAATGAGAAGTAATTATTGTGTTCAAGATAATTAATAAAGGCCAGTGGCTGAATAAGCTGTATGAAATTAACTTTCTCTCAGATCCTTTCATTTTTCAGTGATAACATTTCCTTTACACAAGTAGCTAGGAAGCTCCACTACAAGCCCTTGGCTCTGCCACACTTGCACTGAAGGGTGAAGGGTGAGGACACAAACATTTCTCTCCCCTCCTGCAAATCCTGAGACCAGCTAGGGACAGCATAGCTCAATGCCAGGGCAAATTTGCATGAATTCATTTTTTACAGCAGTTTGGTTCACAGTGTGGAAACACTTTGTCTAGTCCCTCTTTTGGTGGGGGTCAGAAAAGGAGGTGTTTAATGCCAGCTCAGCTTAAATTGATTTTTTTTTGTACTAAATAGGTTCTTTGTACTGAGCTCTCATCAGAGCTGCTACACTGAGCCTTTGAATATCATTTAATGAAGTCACCGAGACAAGCAAGTCAGATTTGGCATCTGAAAATGATTATGTTCTTGTAAATGTTCCTTCTGTCCCTGCTATTGTCCACACTTTGCAGATGGATTTTTGCCCAGCCTGACTTTGCTTGTCATCTGTCTTGGTTGGTGTCTGGAGCCATCTCATGGTGTACTTTCCTGTACCCCCTGAAGGTCAGGATGGTCAATATTTGGATGGATGGCCTTAGAGGAATGCTGAAGTTACCCAGAAATCAGGGCAGGTGCCTTAAAAATCAGAGCCCTCCCCAAGGGACACTGCTGAGCCTGGCATTATGATAAACACATCCAGAGCAAGAGAGATGATTTAATATTGAGGCCCATCTGTACAGTGCTCCATAATCTTCTCACAGATACTGTCTGAGATGCCTGCACTGCATTTCAGTTCTTCTTACCTAAAGCTTGTTGTCTTCCAAGTAGCCCTGGGAACATTTCCTTTCCACCACTGCATACCTGTTCAGTGCTGTGCATGATCAAATGCCTTCTTTTCACATCCCAGGGTGGGCAACTACTTAGCACAGGCAGCACAGGGTATTCAATTAAACTGAAATGTTCCTTGGAAGTCCTGTGCCTAAAACTTGTCATATAAATGTAATGCATTGTAGGAAAATACTGAGTTTAGGTATTAAAAATGAGGGCTTTAAAAGAAATAATGTATTTTAAAAAGTAATGTTCTTGGATTTCTAATCCATGGGATACAGGCCTGGGGGAATCCATTCCCCATTTCTAAGAGTCCCATGATAGGTAACTACCAGAGGCCAGATGATTTGCCAGCAAGCTGATGTATCACCTATAGGGATCTATGTCTTTCCTGAAAATCTTCAGGCATCCCAAAAAGACTGCCAAGTCACATTAAAAAAAGTGTTCATGGCAAAGGCAACAGCAGCAATAGCCAAAGCTGGAAAAATTTTAAATATCTATCAAACATTTCATTACTCTCTGCTCTCCCTTTATCATCTTTGGCTGTTGCTGCTTTCACAAATGCACATCTGCCTGCAGCAGTGCTTAGCCTGAGCCACCGAGCCCACCCATATTCCAAGTGCAGAGCTTTGGCTGCAGGGGGAGGGTGGCAGCAAAGGGAAGGGCTCTGCTGGCTTACCACGTGCTCGCTGATGTCAGCGTGGTTGCACACCATCTGCTGGCTTTGGTAATATTCCAGCTGCCTCTCTGCCAGATCCACGCGCTGCAACAGGTTCTCGATGAAGTGCTGCAGCCTGGCTTTCCCCCGCACTTCTTTTTCTGCTGCTTCTTCCAGGAAGTGGTTGAAAGTAACAACTTCTCTGCAAGATGGAAACATTGCAAAGAGGCCACGTTTAGATAGCAGCTCCCTGGTCTCACCTTTGCCAAAAATTACTGGTGCTTCTCCAGTTTGTCATGGCGTGCCTAATTACTGTCCTCCACCATTATCAAAAGATTTCAACTTTTTTGTGGACAAAGTGAAGATCTGGAAGCCTGAATGCTGAATTGAGGTTTATGGGCAGTGGGTTTGGGTTGGAGCTTTTTCACTTCATTTAATGTCTTGGAATTAGTCTTTACTGGTCCATAGAGCAGAAATATGATTAAGCGTCACATCTCAAAGTATCTGGAGACAGCTGTATCTGCTTTCTCTTTTTTTACTGAACCATGAGAATATTAGCTCTGAAATATGAAGAGAAACAGATGACCTCCCAAATTAATCTTTTCATTTCATCACAATCTAACAACGGTCACTTAATGTTGCTGCTGGGGTGGTTTCTAACTCAAAAGAGCTACTGTGGCCATTAAATTTAATGTTGACTGCATTACTACAGGTATGTCCAAGTGTGGTGTTATGACCTGGAGCCAGAGGGAGCATGGAAGATTAACAGATAATCTACAGATTATAGACCAAGGAGTACATGTATGGGAAGAACAAGTTTTAGGTAAGGAGTTTAGGAATGTGTCTTGTTGTGTAACCCAACTGGAAGAAACAGAGAGCACCAGTGACTGTGAAAGCTCCTGGCTGAGCCACTTCTCATTTCTAAGTTCTCTGCATATTTACTATCAGTAATCAGGATACCACTTGGACCTCCAGTATCAAAGAACTATTTAGGTGAAAGAAGTTTGGTTGTAGATTGAAGCATGTATTACAAAAGAAGACAAATCTGAACATGTAGGACTTCCCTGGTTAATAAATGCCTGGATAAATATTTTTTACTCTGCCAGTGAAGCCATGTTAATTTTTGCTTTGTACAAAAAGGGTGGGAGTTGAGGGACCTTGCCAAATGAGAAAAGGCATGATTGCTCAGTAGAAATACATTGCCTGAGGAAAAAGCATTTTAAGTAGAAACTATGAAACAGTTTGTGGCAGAAATAACCTTTCAAAGCTTAGCTTGTTTATAACAAATCCAAAGTTTCTCTGCGTTTTGTTGTTTTAACTCAGCATGCTTGTAGTTAATTGGTTTTATGTAGGATAGTTGTTTCAACAGTGAGCTGCTTTGTGCTAAGAGTGGTCAGCCCTGGAAATTCACCACCTAGGATTCAGGCTGTGCCTGCCTGCTCCATACTACAGCAGAGTTCTGTTTGCATGACTGATCTAATGGTAGGAATCAGGTAAAAACAAGCATGTATTGTTTGGATGAAAAATGTGGATGAGTAATAGTTTATACTAACTCACCCATAAAATCTGGCTTAAGAAACAGAGAGGTAACTTGTTTGTTAAGCTCAGCTAATCCATTTAATTTCAAGGCTCTGAACAGTTTTAGTGATTATTACCTTACCCAGAGCAACCTGATACTAGAGAACCACTGAGGAATGCTCAGGGAGAAGGCAATCTAAACTCATTAAAGTAAATTTTAGGGCTTCATTGTCACCACACTGTAACTTCTTTGACTTCATAACTTATGATTAACTTTACTTCATTAGTCAGTTCATATAATTTTGGGTTAACATAGGAGCAACCTGAAGTCCTTGCTGTTTCATCAGGGTCCTCTTTTACAGGGGACAGGGAGCTCAAAAGGACAGCAACTCAGCAGGTTGGCTCCAAATCCCTCTCCTTTTGTGTAAGGAAGAGCTGTGCACAGCCTGGCAGGCTGCTGACCCTCCAGTGGGAAGGTGGGAGAGTGGGGAGCTGCTAGCCTGGGACACCATGAGGATGTCCCTCCCAGGCACTCAGTCAGCCTCTGAGTTTGGCTGCAGCAGGAGGCCACAAACATGAGTAACTGGCATTTTTTTAAATAGGTGATAGTTTCAAGAATGCTAACATTTGTAATTATCTCAGCAAAGGTAATTAGTAAGAATTCATTAGTTGCCTGTTCTATGGCACAAATAATCACCAAGAGATTTTCCTTTCCTACAAATGTCTCAATAATATACCATAAGGAGGCCAGAGGGGAGCAGAGTTTTTTTCAGGAAGATCTAGATGACTGTCAGGAGGAGAAGAGACTCATAATGTCAATAAAATCCCTAGTATTGTCCTTGCTTTCTAGGCTAAAGATAACTTTGCATCCTACGTGCCATTATTTGTAAGAACTGTTATTAGCAGCAATAGTAGCATATCCACAACTTCTCTCTGTTTAGCTGCCTTTGTACAGCCTATGAACCTACCTTTAATAACTTTAATCTAAACATTTTCCTTTGGGCTGAAATGCATTCTGTGAATTCCCTTTGGAAAGCCAGGAGCCAGAACACACCCACACACTAGGGCTCTGTCACACACCTTGCACTGATAAGCAGCACTTCTGTTAGTTCAGCTACTTTCTTTGTTTCCACTTCATTCTCATCTCTCAGAAGAACAAGATCAAGCCCTGAGGAGTGACTGCTAATAAGTGTCTCTACTTGCTCCAACACTTCTTCCTCAGAGAGCTCACTCCTTGCCCAGCTATGCCTTGGTTACCTGAAGGGAGTTCCCAGAAGAACTTTTAGCCTCCTCCACTGTGAACAATAGGGAAATGGTTCAAAGAACTCCTGTAGCTTCCTGCAGCTGCTGTTTATCTGTCTAATTGCCCTTCCTGTGTCTTGTAGTTTGCCCAGACTTTTTCTCAGTCCTACTGATGACCCTTTCCCTTCAATTTTATTTCTGGATATCTGTGATGATTTTTTTTGCTTATATTCTTTATTTTGCTTTCAAATTATTTCTCCAGACCTCTGCCAAATTTTTGAAAATTATATGACAGGATCTCTGTCTTTCACTCTCTATTCTCATGCTTGTGGAAAGATGGGTGTTCACAGAGGTCTGACACTGCTCTTCATGAAGTCAGGGGGAAGCTGAAGCCATGAATATTGTGGGGCCCACGTGGTAGAGGCATAAACCAGAGCACAGCAGCAGGGGCCCACTGGGCTCTGTGTCCTGACAGCACAGCCTTGTGAGCAGCATTCACCTGAAACTGGAACAACTTTGTTAAAGGGGCTCAGACCTGGGGTGTTGCCCTTTTAACAAGAGGTCTCTGCTGCCCTGCACTGACTATTCTACATCTGGAGCACTTCTGTTATATTGAGGAAAGGTTCCATGGAATTATTAACTCCCCCTGAGAGTTCCTCTGCTCTCAGCATCATCTCTTTACTGCTCTGCTCCTCTGCCCAGCAGACTCCTGCCCCCTTCCCCCCAGCTCTGCACCCTGGCACTTACAGGGGTAAGCAACAGATCCTGACACTGCATGTTCTGAGTGGTGTAGATGATGCTCAATGCACCCTGGATCTCTTAAATTACTGTAATCTCATCTGCTCACAGTTTACTATACCAACACTAAGGTATGTGTTTACAGTGTTTACCGGCCTGTGACTGGGCAGCAGGGAGAAACGGGAGAAAAGTGGATTTCTTGGTTTGTCCTGGGAGATGCTCTGTCAGATGAAACCTTTCAGGAAGAGGGAATTGCTCCTGCAGCCTGGAGAGCAGGGAGTGTATTGAGCTGCCAGCAGCAGGGTGAGGCAAGTGAGAGGGGAAGACATGGGAGATGCAACCTGGGAGGTGTCCAAGAGGAGCAGGAGATGCCTGTACTGCCAGAGTGTCAGGAAGGAGTTCTTCGAGAGCCAGAGGAGTCCAGGGGAAATTTATTGCAGTACAGCAGGCACCTCAGAGGTGTTCAGCTGAAAAAACAAGTGCAGGGGGAAGAACTCACTGTAAGTAAGGAAGGCTTGCTGCCAAAGCTTTTATTTTAATCTGACTCTGCCAGGCAGTTCACCTGTTACAGTTAACTAGACTTAAGTAGTTTGGCATTTTGCATCCCAACCGCAGCCTAGCCCAAAAAACTTCTTTATGGAGGCTGTTACCACGAAACAACTTGAGATGTGGTAAATAAAGTTATAAATCATAGGCTGACTAGGTGACATTTATTCTTCTGCCTTTACCACTGGATTATTCAGCGCTCCTTTAGGATGAGTGAGCTGCAGTTCTTGTTTACTGGAGCAGTTGCCAGCACAGGGATCCTGGGAGATGCTCAGTGTTTGTATGACTTTCAGCAGCTAAGAGTGACATACACTGACTAAATGCAGAGGGTGGGACAGCTCCAGCTCCTTAACACCTGACAAGAAGGGCTAATGAGTTCTCACATTGCAACCAAGCCCTCCCACGGATGCATAGCACTGGCCCCAGGACTGTCACAGCAACACTGACACCTGCAGCTGCTCTGGAGGTGGAGATAAGCACAAGGCTCCATGCAGGTTTTGCATGCAGTATCAAATCACTTTAGAGAATCACATTTAGCATAACTCTGTCTAAAATCAATAGAAAACAAAACCATTATTTTACCTGAAGGTGGGAAAATTCCTACCACAGAAAGTAGTAAAGTGATTTACTTCTCAAAATATTTAATATGTATATTCATTAAGTATTAATGCCACTGACCTTATCCATCACCCAACTGGTGTTTTTGCCTGAAGGCTGCTGTTATTCATTAGGTTGTGGTTTCACATTACCACACCACTAAAAGCACATTTGATTTAAGAGATTCACACCTCCTCCCTCAGAAAGTTATTGTGCCCATTCAGTGGGCTGTGTTCTAGACAGAGCCCTGAATCTACTGGGGTGACACTGAAGATTTTAAGCTTTATTTCACAGAGCCATTCTGTGGGACAGTCATGCTAGGCTTAAACCTGTGCAGCTGCATGAGGGGGAGTAATCTCTTGAGTAGGAAGATGAAAGAAAACAGGAAAGAGGGAGCAGGATTACCTAAAACTGAGGGTGGAAGAACAATGTGTAATTGTAGTTGTACTCTGCTTAAAGCAAATCAGAACTGTTTTGTGGTACAATTGAGACCCCTTTTTAAAGAAAAGCTGTTTGAAAGCACAAATTGCAGTGATCTCTAAAAGCCAGCTCTTAATCCAATTGTCAAGATGTTATCTGCACAGATAATTTCATTAATTGCAAATTTAAGGTGAAGCCACTGGCAAGAATAACTACTGCCCACAACAGCTATTCTGAATTAATCCTTGCATTCCAGGCTATGTCAAAGCAGAGGCATGGCCAGTCTCAAGACAAGTGCATTAGACTGGTTAGAGAAATTACTGTCAGAGATATGGCAAGGTACAACATTAATGATCTTACTCTATGATTAGGAGACCAAGTGAAGCTGTTTAAGTTACCATTGAAGGTGGATTCCAGCTGAAGATCATCCCTTCTTACCCCGTTCAAACTTACTGAAAATCAAACTCTACCAGTTTCAATTTTCTTACATTACACCCAGAAACAAGCCTCTCAGTGTCCTCTAGCAGTTGAGTTCATAGCTGGTTTTTGTTTCAATGGTTTTCTTGATATCTTATTCAACGAAGTCTTATGCCCTTTGGGCATGCTTCTGTGTTATCTTTAAGATCACAGCACTCACTCTAAGTTGCATTCTCCTTCATCAAACATGGAATCCCTTTCAGGGCACATTTTCTAATTAAATAATTCCTTTGCTCAGCAGCTCTGTGCTTAGAGTAATACTATCTCAGCTATGTATTAATATAGTCAGTGTTGTACCTCCAGCTGTCCTACCCCTCAACAGAGTTCACCTCCACGAGGGCCTCACACCAGTATCAGCACATACCTGCATGCATACTGGCACTACAGTTTTTGTAAGGAAACAAAGAAAATTTAACTAAAAAGGTATCTTCACTTCATTGCTGTCTTTGTTGGTCTGCTAAAGGCCTTATTTAAAAAAAAAACCCAAAAAATAATCAACTGACAAGTCTAAAGAAATAACCCCACTGATCCTACAAGTGCTTCAAATGGGCAGCCCTGTTCCAGCTGATGGTCTAAACCAACACTCAGATGTTTCAGGGAAGGTGTTTTCTTTTTTCTGCTGCTAAGAGGAAAAGATTTGCAGCTACACTAGCTCAATACCAATGCTAATTTTAGGAAAAGTTATCCATATTCACAAGATTGCTTATGGAAAAAAAAATCCAAAGAAACTGATGAAAGCATTTATTTCTGAAGGTCAGCAAGTATCAAAGCAGTCCCTAAGGGATGCCTTTGACTTTCCACAAGCTGCAGTGAGAACTGCTTCTGCAATTTCCATTATGCAGTCTTGTTTGGCTTTCTAATCATCTGGACTTCTTCCAGAAATCAAAGCCAAAGTTAAGATCCTCCTTTTTTGAAGGACAATGTCTTCTTAGCACACCAAGTAAGTTCTGAACACACAAAGGATCGAATATATAGACAGGTCTCAGTTTACCAACAGCCCATGAGAAAGCCAGACAAGTGTCACTATTGTTACCAAAGTCATGAACTTTTTCCTCTACTACAGCACATCACCCAGTGCCTCCCTGCTGCTGGAGTAAAGCTAACTGTCCCAGGCATTTTTAGAGAATCAGCTCTGAAAAGCTGCTCTAGAAGTCCTGCTCTTACAAAGCAATTTTTATACCTACCTTCCTTCTCAATTTGCTAATTATACAATGACCTTTCAATTGGAAAGACAAACAGTGAATTTTTCTATGGCACTATCCCTTGTAATTCCCCAGGATGGGAAATGAAGGAATCATCTAAATGAGAAAAAACCCAACACGCTTCCAGTTTTTCCTAAGTGAATTCAACCTATTCTTTTACCCCGCCTACCTTCCCAGTGTCCTCAGAGTAACCTCAGAGGCACTGCTGTGGGGCTGGGCACAGACACAGTCAACAACAAATTCTGACTGCCCTCCTCCACCCTTGGTACTCAGGGCTGCTATTCTTCCATCCTACCCACTGCCATGCATTACACACATTTACCTGTAGAAATTAACACACTGCTGTGTCAGAACTGTTCACTCATTCCTATTGCTGCATTTGCTTTCAAGTCTTTGTTGAAAGTGGAAGCAAAACCCTAAAGAGCAATACTCTGAAGTATTCTGTGAGTACTCTGTGAAGTCTCTTGTGCAGCTGCCTCTTTTGGTTAGTGTTTCTAGCCAAGTAACCTTCAGCATTCCCTGTAACATCAACTTAGGAGCTACCTCATCATTTGTTTATGCATTCACCCTCCTCCTTTCAAGACAAGAATTCTAACAGCAATCATCTGAGCTCCCGCCCCTTTCCTGAGCCTGGCAATGTCCTAGTGTGAAGGATGTTTTCCCACTTCTCATTCTGTATTCAGTCTCTTCTGGCCTCAGAACACCAGCCTGACAGTGCTGCTGGTAAGTAATCTGCCAAAGAGCACGTGGCCTCTTCCTTGTTCCTTTTCCTAATACAGTTAAAAATCACAACTTCAGCTGTCTTTTTCTTTTCAAAGATCAGTGTCCTTTGCCATCCTCCCATATCATACCCATTCCTTCTACCCAGATGACTCAATTGCCCCTTTCCTCTTTTCCCACAAGGTCTTTTCTTCTTCTACAGCATTGCAGAACTTTGGGTTTGTTCCACTGAATGGTTTCTTTCTCCCAACAGTCATTTTTTTCCTTTTGGGATCCTAGTCTTGATTTTTAAAAACACAATCTGCCTTTAGTTTGGGGTAAGATTCATGCCACTTAACTTGAGATACTTGAAATTCTGCATCTAGCCTAAGACAGCTGCTTACCTGAGGTCTCCTGGTAGTCTGCAGAGGGAAGAAGGACCTTCACAAAGCAATCCCTCCTGCTCTAAGATACTTTTCTAGAGGAAATAGGATGAGTCACACTGTGAAAGAGCTCAGGAGGGCAGTCTGGCTAGATGGGAATACCAAAACTGCTTGAAACTATGTTATCTTCATGGCTTCCCTCCAGCACACTTTCAAATCTGCCTCAGTTACACTATTCAGCTTCACCTTAAGTCTTTCAATCTTCTCTTCCATGAGGATCACCTCATACTTTAAAATCAGAGGTTCTGTTGAATATCCCTTCAAGGAAGATCTGAGAGGCTCAAATCCCACCACCTTTACGTATCCTCTCTTCTGGAAAATCTATAGCTCTGCTTCAAGACAGATGGTTCCTACTGATGTGGGAGCCATCCTCATCTTTTCTTTCTTGTCCTTAGACTACAGGAAGGAATGATGAAAGCCCTCCAAACTTCCTACACTGAACTCCTACACCACCTTCCTTATTTCTTCTAAGATCAGTGTCATGGCAACTACCACTTCTCATCTTCCTTTTGCAAGCTGATGAATTGGTTTAGAGGCATACCATTACCAAGGCTCTTTATTACTATTTCTCTAAAATAAGTTGTGTTGCTCTGAAAAGCCTGAAAGGTTTCAGCAAGTGCTGAATAAACTAAGTAGTTCATGTATAAATTATATATCAGCTATCACTACATTTTTAATGGATGCATCATGAATGTATTTTTAGATGGCTTAGGTTAGTCAGAACTCTGGCATCTGCTTCCCAATCCCATATAAGTGATTCTGTTCCACAGTTCTGTGTCCATCTAAAACAGTAGACATGAACTACTTGGGCATGGCCTTTTCAACACTGTCTCTAGTAAAGCTTTGTTGATGCACTGGTGGCATCAGTGGCACTCCACAGGGTGACCATGGTGAGAAGGCTTAAGGGAAAAGGTGCTGTTAGGTATCCTTGCATACTTCATCCAGACTTATCCACCCATCTCTTCTTAAAAAGATGATGCATTAAAGGTGGCAGTGTAAATCATATTACATGCTGATGAGAGCTTCTACTTGTCCTTACCCCCATGAAACCAGAGGCACAACACAGGCATTAGAAAGTGTAGAAGTTGATCACTGGGGAGCCAAGTGTGAAAGCCACCTGCTCAGGGAGCTGTCCCCTGCCTTGTTAGTCACTGGGGAGCCAAGTGTGAAAGCCACCTGCTCAGGGAGCGGTCCCCTGCCTTGTTAGTCACTGGAGAGCCAAGCGTGAAAGCCACCTGCTCAGGGAGCTGTCCACTGCCTTGCAGGGGACACGGTCACATGGGCTATAACTCTAGCAATACAGTGATCTGAAGCGGCGAGCTCCAGGCCCTCTCATAATCAGCAAGCAACTGAGCCATTCCCTCTCTTCTCCCCCAAAGGCTGTCACTCACGCAGGAGCTGGCCAGCCCTCGCCAAGCCATCGGCACTCGCCTCCCCACTTACTCCTCTTTGCGGTGAAGCTCCTCCTCGGACTCGCTGAGCCGCTGCTTCAAGGCTGCGATCATCTCCACCGCCACATCCACCTGCCTGCTCAGGGCCCGCTCTCGCCGCTGCACCTCCTGCTTCTTCTGGGACAGCTGCACGAACGCTGCCCGCACCTCCAGCAGCTCCGCCGTCTTCTGGGACAGCTCTTTGGTAAGCTTGTCGATCCGCTTCTCGATCGTTTTGTCCACGGCCTCTACCATCCTGTTAAACTTTTCTCTGACGTGTGCCTCGAAGGAGGCTTTGGAATCAGCGGCCGAGAGGCCGGGTTTGGAAAGCTCGCTGGGAGACTCAGCCGACACATAATTGGCCAGGTATGAGCCGGGCCGCTCGGCCGCCAGCTCCCGCGGCTGCTCGCCCTTGCCGCTCCCGCAGGACGCGCCGCCCAAGTTCAGGTAGGGCCCCGCGGGCTGCGCGGCAACGCCGCCGGGGCTGCCCGGGCTGCCCTGGGCTGCGGGCTCCGGCGGAGACGCCGGCTCCGCGTCCTTCAGCGGGGAGAACAGGCTGCTCCTGGCCAGGAGGCTGCTCTCCTGGAAGCTGTGGCTGTACTCCAGGTGCACCCGCAGGGAGGACAGGCTCCGGAACCTGGTGTGGTCGCCGCATCGCGGGCAGCGGAAGGGGAGGCTGACGCCGCCGAGCGGCTCCGGCCAGGGGTGCCCGCCTTCATCCCGGGCTGTCTGTTGCATTCCTCGCCGGAGGGAACGGCCCGCGTCCGCGCCCCACGGGAAACTTGGGAAACTTTCCCGGCGATTCCTCAGGGGTACCGCGCCATCTCCGCCCGGGGACGCGCCCACCCGGCGCGGCGCTCCGGCCGCACGGCCCCGCCGGCTCCGCTCGCTCGGCGCGGCTCCGCTCGCCTCGGCCGCCGCCCGGGCCTTGCCGGAGCGGAGCGGCGCCGGGCCCCGGCTCGGCGCGGGCCTCGGCCGCCCGCAAGGTCGCCGCACTCACCCGACTTGTTGCTGGTGGCGGCAGCGGGGCGGCGTTTTCAGCAGAGCCGTAAATCAGCCCGCGGGGCGGGGCGGGCGGGGCGAGGATGCGGAGCGGGGAGCGGCGGGGACGCGGGGATGCGGAGCGGGGAGCGGCGGGGATGCGGAGGGGCGGGGATGCCCGGCGGGGGGTGCTGCGGGCGGGCGTGGGTGTCAGCAGCCCACGGGGGCACGATCCCGGGGCCGGAGTCGCTCCCCTTGCCGGAGCGACCTCCTCCGGACCCGCCTGCCGTGAGCACCTGGCCGGGGGCGTTGGCGGGGCTTTGCGGGGTCCAGTCAACACAGCAAAGCAGTGAGTGAGCTGCGCGGGGTGATGCTGAAGGATAACGCAATCTAAAGCACTTAAGCATCAAGGCAGGACTGGCACATGCAAATAAGTATAATCTGGCCTTGGCTTTCAGGGGTATTCTGGGCTTTCTGGCTATTTAATAGCCAGTAAGGGTTTTTAGTTTGTTCACTTAGGGTTGTTTTTTTTTTAATATGACCCCAATTTAGTCTCAATACTTAGGGAGGGGAAGCAGTAATTGTAGTAATCCCATTTAGAGTATGACAAATGGATGTCATAGACATATAGAATGGTTTGGGTTGACCTTCAAAGGCCTTCTAGTCCAATCCTCCTGCAATAAGCAGAAATATCTTCAACTAGATCAGGCTGCTCAGAGCCCTGTCCAATGTGACCATGAATATTTCTGAGGATGGGGCATCCACAACATCTCTTGAAACCTGTCCCAGTGTTTCACTGCTCAAATTGCACAAAATTTCTTCCTTAGGTCTAGTCTAAATCTACTCTGGGTCTAAACCCATGTGATTGATGTTAGAGAATCCTGCCAATAAGCCCTCTGAATAGCGAGATGTGCTTCTTAACATTTTTTATGCCACAGATGTGTCTCTATTTTATAAATTTTTGGAAACATGAGCAAGGCTGATTGTAGAGTAGCAGCCTTTTTGAGGTAATAGTGAAATATTGCTCTTCCTAAACCTAGTCCTTGAGGCCATACTGGTAATATGCTGCAGATTTTTTTTTTATTACTGTGGGAGTACTGCAGTAAAGTTTAATTCTGTACTATTATGTCTGTTCCTTGAGCACAGAGTCTTAAACACTGAGAAAATCTGAGCACATTGATAGATACCTTTGATGTGATTAAGACATTCCCAGTAAATTATTCACCAGATGGTACATCAAAGGAAGTTACTCAAATTGCTTTTCAGAGCTTCAGCTAATCTCTGAAGTGTGTGGGCTACCATCCAGGCTGCAACATTTTGCATGAGTTAGTTGTCCTTTATTACCTTGCCTAAATGTGGTGATTTGCCCTTCTTTTGTCATCAAGCAGTACCAAAGCCTAGAAAGGAGGTCAGGAGGGAACAGCTTTGAACAATGTTTGCTGCCAGATTTGGGACTCCTGACTATTTCTTTGTAGGAGGCCAACACTGCCAGAATGTAACCATGTTTTGGTTCCCATTTTCTTGGCTGTTGCCCTCTACTGTCCATTCTCTCTTTCTGTTGTGCCCATTGCCTTCCTCCCTCCTCCATGTCACAGGTATTCGGTGCTGATGCTCCAAGGTGCAGATCAATGCTCCACAAGTGTGGTGAGCTTAGCATGATGAGATGCTACCTGAATCTTCATCCACATTTAGAAGAGGTGACCTGCTCTCTCCTGCTGACAGTAATGAGAAGGAACATGGTCTTGAGGAACAGAGAATGTTGATGACTTTGAAGGAGCCCATTGTTCTGCAGCCTAAGCTACATAGTTTTGGCCCATTAGATCTGAAATCAGGCAAACATTTAGCCCCAGAAATTCTTCTTTCAAGATTTCTCAGGGTTTACTTGCACTCCAAGTATTTGTTTTGCTGGATTGGGATCCAGCTCCTCATGTCTTCAGTTTTCAATTCCTGATGCTGCCATTTAGATGTCCAGTTCAGTCATTCTCTCAGCATTTGGATAGGAACAGACTCCCTTTAACATACCAGTAACCGTGCATTTTGTAGCAGAGAATGTGCATCAGCCATTATATGTCTGAGCTTTATCCTCTCTGATTTAAATCTGGAGTGGGTAGAATCTACCCCTATCACTTAGACAGAGCCCAAATTGACACAGCCATAATGTAGGACTCTGTGAAATTCTGCCAACTGCTGGGGAGGCATTATCCTGTTTATTTGTATACATCTCTCTCTTTCAAGATCTTTTTAAATGCTCTGCAGTATAATTTCCAGAAGGATAAAAGTTACTTAAATGAAAACAGCATGTACCAACCTGTTTGGTGCTGCAAGGAAGGTGGAATATTCATAGCATTCAGCCTTTTTTCAGGTAGTAGTCTGTAGCTATTGTACAGGGTCCCATCTGACCTTAAAATAGGTTAAAGCTTCCTTAAAGCTGATGATTCCACTTTACTGAAGGTAGATCGAAAAGGGAACATTATAAAACTGGTTTTCTTTTTAAATGTTACTGTACTTGTTTATCTTATGATATTTTATTTTTCTTATTCTAAATGAGGAACATAGGTGAGTCAGTTCTGTTTTCACTTGCCCTTCAGGCTCTCAATGCTGACATGTTTGTGGGAGCCTTTTTTATGTGGTGTAGAACTGGATTCTTCACTATGATGACTTTGGCTATATTCAGCAGCCTCTGATTTCCTTGTTTGTGTACTGGTTTGCTTTGAAAAGGGGTATCAGAAATTTTTGTCTCTCCTCTTCACGCCCACACTCCCCACACAGGTCTTCATGGCATGATCTAGCCAGTTTATAGGAGACATGAATTTGCGTGGAATTACTTTTGGGGAAGTTTGCCTGAACTATATATGGTTATAGAAAAACACACAGCTGCACATCCGTTACCACTGCATGCAGATGGGATTGGGAGTTTGGCTCAGTCCCCTCATTCTGTAAAGCTGTGCCCGAAATAGGTGTGCCTATTCAGCTCACTTAATTTGTATGCTGGGTAGTGCTGTGTTTTTCTCAGTGCTTGAGTGTGAACTACAGATGCACATAACTTGAGCAGCTGAAACTTACCTGCATTTAATACTTGCTGTCTTCCTGTTTATTGAAAGGAAGTAAGAAGTGACTAGTAAAAACTAAGGAAAAACCTTAGAAACTTGAAAGAAGTATTTGAGTGATTTATGTGGCAGTGGTGCCTTAGATGAGGATTCATTTTACCTTTACATGCAGATATATTCAGGAATCATCAAAGATACAACAATGTTCATTTTGCTGCCACTGGCACTCATACCCACGCAGTAGGAAAGAGGCTTTTGGTGGTGCATTTTAGCATACTGACTGAATGGCACTGCTTGCAGGGAGAGGGAACAGGGAGGAGGAAAACATGAATGTATGTGTTGAGTTTGTGACTCTTGGTGCTGGTTAGTTGTTGCCTTCTCCTCCTTTTGAGGGGCACTCCAATCTGAATGTCAGTCTTCCATCTTTTGAAATCATACATGAAGTCAAGTCTCTGTTTTCAAATGAGTTGTCACAGCATCAAGAGAGGCACCAAGCTGCAGGACTGCCCTTGGTCCTGCAGCAGCTTAATCCTGCCTGGTTTGCAGTCAGCTTCCAGCCTTCCTTCAGGCTCTCCAAACTCATTATTTTCCTGATAGGAAACCCCTGGCTGGAGCTGACTCCGGAAAGTTTTTGAGCTTTCTTCTTCTCTACCCATATTGTTGCATGCTCTTATGAGAAAGTAGAGAATAAAGGGTTCTCTTATGGGTTGATTTGCACCATTTAGTCCATATGTGATGAAAATTCTCAGTTGTGAAATGGCTGTGAGCATATTTTCCAATAGACAGGAGAAAACGGGCAGTGGGGAGGAGTGTCAGCAGGAGATATGGCTGGAACTTCAGCCATTTTGATTTTTCTTCCAAAAGAGTGCCTTCACTTAGTTAGGAGGATAAGGAAAATATAACTATCACCTTTTGAGAGGAAAAGCTGGGGGGATTTGCCTTCCAGCCAAGTCACTCTTTACTGTGATTATTTTGAAAGGGAAGGGGAGTTTCCAGGGCCTCTTCTTCAGAGGTCGGAAGTCCAAGCTCTGAGTTGTAACATTCATGAGAATAAACTGGAGCCTTTTAACAAAGCCATTTCACTCCTGCTCCTATGTGAGCAGCCCCAGTTTAACAGCACCTCTGTCTACAGCACTGGGACTGTCAGGATGAGGATTCTGAAGCTTTAAGATCAAAATACATTGCAGGTGGTAATCTATTATTAAACCTAAAATATTTTTGGGGGAGCACTTTATAACATGGCTGATAGTAAAGCCCAAGTGATGGAAGAGAAGAATCCAGAGCTCATCGTGTTTCAGTTTTAGTTTATTTGAAAACATTGCTTGTTCTGGTAATCCTATCACATAATCTGAAATGGATTTTGGATCAACAGGAAGTAACAGCACAAGCAAAGAAGTTTCCACACAACATCTGGCCATACAAACAAATCAACTGCACAAACCCCATAGTTCTTCTGTCACTGGTCTTTCTGGAAATTAAAATATCAATATGAATAATGATAGGGTTTTGCAAAATCATGTGTCCACTGAAGTTTCAATTAGCAGAACAATTGCCAAGTGCTGGTTGGAATGAAGCATTGGAAAGACAGAACCTCAGAAGGTATTTATGGTCCTTTCAACTCAAATTCAATTTCATTTCAAATTACAATTCAATTTCAAATGTCCTTAAGGCATTTTTTGTATTGAGATAAGAATTTCTAAATCATGAAGAAAATACCATTACATTTCCTATGTATTATCCATACTAATATGACTTGGAATTACTTAATTTTCTTAAGTAAAATCTCAAATTCATGTCAGTTCCTATAGCCAGGGACTTCAATGACACTGAGAATTTGCCATGTTGCTTCTGGTTCCTACTGGCATGGGCTGCTTGGTATTTGCTGTCCTGTATCAACAATCTTAACATATGATTTTTAAGGACCACTACATTTGGGGCACTTTTCTACAAATGATAATGCAATAACTCAGAAGGAACACAAAGGAAGAGTATACTGAAAAATACCCAGACTGTGAAGCATACAGTACAGAGCAGTTCTTTCAAAAGGAGGAAAACAAAACCAAAACAAGTGGAAGGGAATAAAATGTCAGTTTGGGCAATAAAAGGTATTTTATTCTCTGTTTACTATTACACAATGGTAATAAATTCAAACCAACAGGGAAACCTTAGCTTGGATTCAGAAGAATACTGACAAAACTTAGTGGAATGCTACAAACTTTTCTGTAGCTTGAGTGTAGTCATTTCTATTCCCTGAGAAAATTTGGCTCTGCAGCTTTTCACATTGATATCATATATTAAATTATTCCATATATTAAATTCCCTTCTGCTCAGGGTACCTGCATTCCAAGTATCACACAGGGACACAGAAGACAGTTCAGACTCGTGTCTTTAATGTCATCTGAAAGTATATTGATTTTATTGGATGCTTAGGGACAATTCTATTCCTTCATACTTTTGTCTGATATTCATGTGACCAGTTCACTTTGATGTTTGCATTACATGTAAAGGTCTGGGAGATCAGCTATTGCTGTCCTGGGAGAATGACTGAGTAGTCTGGAGGCTTCTGCTGGGTAGGACTCTGGATGGGGGGGATGAATGAGGCTTTCAAAGTTACTGGAGAGGGGCTCACTTAAGCCAACAGGCTTTCTATAGGATAAAGAGAAGACACAATCTACAAGAAAGAGACAAACTTAGAAGAAAAATACAGAGCACTCATTAGTTCTTACATGGTAGTGAGATGAAAGAGCCTGGTTTTCTCCAGTGTTTTAGCTTTGCTGATAACATGCAGTTTTCACATTGCAGCCAAGCAATGCTCAAGGAAAAATGATATTCTGCACAGGCTGCACAGCTCTTCTGGAGTCCTTTGCCTCTTCTGCAGCAGGTTGCATGTGGCAAGGACAGAAATCTGTTAGATGGGGTCAAATTCACCTGAGCATGAAAGCAAGGCAATTGTTTGTCTCTTGTTGCAGCCCTGCTCTTCTCTATATGGTACTCACTATGGAAGTGTTCGGCAGTGTCTTGCTGCAGAAATGGGCCTCTATTTACATCTGGTATTTTGTGCCAAATGGTCTGTGTTAAAGCAATGCCTCATGTAGTGCAAACTGAGGTGAGTTTGTTGTCCTTCAAAGGACAATTTAATTTCTGTTGTTATAATGAATTGCAATTGCTAAATCTGCAGTGTTCAGAGCAAGGTACTGGACTGTCTTTAATACCACTTTGAAGGCCCTGGCTGTGAGCATGCAAGAAGGTTCTGTCAAATGGTTTTACACACAAAGGAGCTTCTTCTCAAAAGAAGGCTCTGAAGTCAATGACATGTTCTTATTCACAGGAGCTAAAAAGTGCAGTGAACTAAAGATATGTATGCAGGTAGCAAACAAATAAACAAGCTGTGCTCTAGAAAATGTAACAGATACATATCCTTGGATATGTAAAAAAAATTGGATAAATAAAAGGCATAGTCCTTGGGAAATACTGTGCTCCTGCCACTGCCACATGTGCAGTGAAACATAGATATATTTACAATTTGAAAGATAGGTAAGAGTCAATATGTAAAAAATTTCCTGAAAACAGATGTTGTCACATCCTCATCTACCTCTCAGGCAGTAGGTCTTGAAGGCTGTGTGACCAGACACTTCTAGCTCCATCTGAGGCTGGGAACTGGAAGAACATGTGTTCACCAAAGGAGAAAAATGTATTGGGCCATGGTGTTTTCTATCTTTTCCTCAAATTTTTTGCCCCCAGATGGCTGCTAACTTTATATAATTTGCAGCCAAGGATCCTCCCACAAGGAGCAGGAACAGAGCCCGAATAGATCTCATCCAAATGGGGCTTGGTTCTATCTCCAAACTGATTCATGTCTATGCTAAACTCAGGTGAGCCTTCCCAGCATGCAAAATTCCCCATGCAGTTTCTCTCCAAGGCTTTAATGAAAGCTGCAGTGCTACCTGTGATTCGGGTCCCTTTGAAACATTTTATCCCAAACTCAGGCTATTTGGCTAGATCAGTAAATTTAGCTTAGAAATGCTCAGAGGTGAACCCATTAGTAACAAGAGAATGATTCATTCCTTACAAAAATCAGATCCCTCAGAGGCATAGCCTGGAGAAGTTGTTTGCCATGGATGACTTTCTAGCCAGCTATTGAGATGACTGCCAGTAAAGTACACTTGGTGGCATGTAATGGTTTGTAGAAGAATAAGAGATGGTGCTGAAGGCAATCTCACCCCTGAGGAGTTGCAGCTGTACTAATTACCAAAGATTAGGAACAGGCTTGCCCTTAATAGGCCACAGCTGTGTCCTATTAAAGCTTACCTTTAACAGAGCACAGCTATGTCCAGTAAGGTTGGCTGCTCGAGAGGGGAGTTGGAGGATGTGTTGTGCAGAGGAGGGGTCAGGTGGTTGTGCAGAAGAAAGGCAAAAGGAGTCAGTGTTGTGAGGAGCTGCCCATGAGGACTCCCAGAGAAGGTATGAAGGTTTTACAGTTAGGTAACAAACCATTATGGTGCCAAGTATGTATGAAACTTATTACCTCTAAAATTGTCTAAGAAGTTCTCCACCAACCTAGCAGCATCATGTCATAAGATAATTTGAAAGCAATGCCTAAAAAATTGTGTGACTAGGGTGGTAATGAGAAAAACCTGTTCAGATTAGTAATGTGTGTACTGCCTGCATGAAAGCTGCCAGTGAAGTTCTGGGTGCTTCAGTGCCTGGTGCTGCCAAGTGGCTGTTTAAATCCATTCAGCAAGAGTGTCTTCTTGTCTGTGTAGCCACATGTGTGTGTGAAAGAACTTGTCCCTCACAAAAGTGTGAGAGAGACGGACTTTTGGAGAGAGAATTTAGGCAAAGAGCAGATGAGAAACAATAGCCCACTTGCATCTTTCAAAGCTCCCTCCTGGGCTGGTGTTTTAAAGATGGAAGTTAATACACTTCTGAAGGGGGCTGTATGATAGAGCGGGGTTATTTTTAAAAAAATAAGACTCTGTTGTGAGTGTCCACACTATGAAGTAAACTAATCTTCCTGTTAGGTAGTGGCTTGCTTTTGCTGGTGTTTTCTCTCACAAAATATGATGCCTTATTCATGTAAACAGGGTGACTTAGTGTTGCAGAGATTGTTTATGGATAGGGAAGACATTCCTGAACAGAAAGGAATAAAAGGAAGCAGAGATTTTAACTTCTTGGTTAAAACAGACTTAGTGCACAAACACTGTTAGCAAAAAAGTATTTGGGGATTATCTTGAACAGGTGTCCCTCTGTACCAGACTTGGATAACTTCCCCTCTGGATCTGCATTCACTTCTTAAAGAACCTGTTATAAAAAATGCATTTGCTGTTTGCTGGTTTTTCTTTAAACATCCTTATTGCTTTTTGATGACACTGTACAAACACGGTTAGAATCAAGTGCTAGAAATAGCTTCATAGAACTCAAATTGATTTTTAGATAAGAAAGTAAACATGTGCATGTGTGCAAGTCATGCATGCATCCAGGCAGAACTAGTTATTTTTATTCTTCTAGATGAAATTGTCTGTAAAAACATGAGGTGCTATTTATTGTTACCATAATTTTAATTTAAAATTCTAACAGTGACATGAAGTGTTGTCTCAGCTCATTTAACAGGCTGTGAAATGGTTAGGAGGATGATAGAAATGTCTGACAAACCAACCTCAGGTAAAATGTAGTTACTCATATTTGCTACTCAGCCCCTGATTTTTCCTAATGATGAGCAAAAATGGGTCATCTTGTTAGGCAAAAAATATTATCATTAGCAAGACGTGTTTCCATCTCACATTGAGGAGAACACATGCACAGCCCAGTTTCATCCCCTCCCCGTGGTTTGACTTTGAGGGGAACTGGAGTAGGGGAAAAAAATAGCTGGGCTGGTTTCCTCCAATGCAGCTGTGGTGAGCTTGAAGAGAGGGTGTGCTGCCCATCACCTCAGCCCTGGGGTGTCTGCAGGGTCCTTTGCAGCAAGCTTCTGCCCCTGGATCCTTCTACCCTATGGAATGATATCCCAGTCCCTCCTACATGTGAATGGACAATTTCCATCCAACACCACAGTGATTCCACAAAAAAGCATCACCTGTATAAAAGATGTGGTCTGGCTCTGGGCTTATTCCCCAGGCACCGCCTTACATCCCTGTTGGGGTCCCAGTATTGGCTGTGACAAGTACTTCTTGTTGCATTATGGCTCTTTTGAGGTTTCAAGGAGGCAAGTTATTCCACAGTGGTATTGCACTCTGAGGGGCAGAGGAAGTGACTGGATTTAGGGAGAAGTGGGGTGGAGGCACAGCAACCAGGGATGCTGAGAATAGAAACATTATCTGGCAGTTCTAAAAACTTAAATCCTTTTATTCCTATGGATGTATTTTTTTTTTAATCTAAGCCCTTGAGTGGATGAACTGTTCAATATTTATTTAGTATCTATTTCTGTAAGAAACAGGACATAATTTGCAAGCCAGATTTTCCTTAAGGACCATAGGCTTAAAACCTCTGATAGAAATTTCCAACCAGAAATCGTTATTATGTTTCACATATCAATAAATATATTGATAGTAATTAGACTTTTTTTTACTGTGCTATTTTCACAAAATAACATTTACCTTAATACTTCTTGCTTTGGCTCACTCTTTCTTGGCCTGATCTGTATGACAAATGCCCATTTATGCAGCTGGAACCCAACTCAGAACAGAAAAATGCGGAAAAACTACAGCTTTGTGGCAATGCAGGAAAAACTAAGGAGCTGCAGATGCTCATAGCCCCAAGTGTGACTGGGAAAACTATTGAGAAAAACCAATCTTGTATGAATGAGAAACATTTCTTATGGTAAAGTGAGAGTTTGCAGGGAAGTATAGATCCCTGTCCATGCTCCTTTGAATATCCTCCCTGAGACTGGATCCAAACAATCCAAATAGCGTGTGAAATGCAAAGTTAATTTATACTGGGTTACTGTGCCTCAGTTATTGTGCCAGCTGTCACCTCGAGTTGTGCAGTGGTAAGGGTGAGTCACTATTTACTTCCTTAGCAGTGCTGCAGTGCAGGGGAACTGGAGTGCAGGTGGCTGCACAGAGGGCAGCTGATGTTGCTTGGTCTCCAGAGCCCATTGCTTTGCTGCTTTTCTCTCCCTAGATACCTATATTCCAGTACTTGGAAAAATCAGACCAAACTACAAACTCACTTCAGATGGAGAGATTATTTCCAAGTATTGTGTTCTGCAGAGATATTCTGCATTGTTTGGGAAAAGCAAAGAGATCATCTGTAAATACTTGGCCTGGATCTACCTTCAGGGAAAAAAAAAGCCAATCCCAAGACCTAACTGGAGAATTGCTCCTTTTACCTGGGTGACTGCTATCAGAAGTGGGCTTACATCTGCTCTCACAGCAATAGTCGGAAGTCCTCTGTCTCTCAAAAGGAAGATGATTTTCTGACATCATTTTCTCATATAGGAGTGTATCTTTAGATTTTTGATGTTAGTGCACATATTCTCCTTTTCAGGTTCAAAGTGGCAATCCATTAAATGGTCCAGTGACTTCTCACTTGCCTGTGCAAGATCAATTGAGAAAAATCCTAACAGGCCTAACCCTGAAACCAGAACACAGAGTGCCCAGTTAGATTGTCCCATGACACAAACTGGTGACTTCACCAGCACACTGCCTAGCAAACATTTGGATGCAGCTGTCTCAGATGGGTATTTTATACACCAAATGCTGCCTGCAGTAAATGCCCAAGAAATCAAACCAGGACTCTGGAAACAGAGGAATCCTGGTAAAAGGCATGGTAAGGAAGTGTAGAATCTCTAGGAAACCCTCCTTTTATGGAACGTCCATATAATATGGAGCTGGAAGGACCTCTCTGGGTTTAAACAGCAATGTTATTTTTGTGTGACCATTTCTCTGTGTGTATAAATGTCCCTCTATAAGCGATGGAGTCAAGCAGCCAATTTCAATCACCTTTGATTTTGAAAGGAATTAAAGATGACCTCATTCTTTCAACTGCTGTAAAGATAGAAAGTGGAACAGAAAAGACAGACCACATAAATTTCTAAACTTAGGGAAAGGCTGCAAAACTTATGCTTTGTTAGACCCTGTGTATCCACATTGTCTTCTCAGCTGGAGAAAGGCTTCTAGTGAAGCTCTCACTCACCTCTGAGGATCCTTGTCCAACAGGATACTTCTGATGGGCTTAATTCTGCACCTGTGTGGGAACTACATGTGAATTGGCTTCAAAGCCAATGTCCCTGGTCTCTCAAGCACAATACATGTGACTGGTATACCTTGGTTAGTCACTCATCCACTGTCTTGGGTTTGGGCAACTTTAGGATGTAGAGGATGATCAAACTGCAGTTTAAAGTCATGCAATGTTTAATTTGATTGTTAAGGTTTTCAGGTTTGATCTCAGGAACTGTTTTCCAAATTCATATAGGGATGGATTTTATGTAAATTACTATTTCTGTTATAAAATGTATTTTGAGTACATTTATCTCTCATGGTGATTCAAAAAGGCTACATTAATTTAATCTGAAGGCATTTCAATATAGGATTGACATCAGAAATACTGGGATGAGTCAGTTTCTGGCCACTGGAAAAATGAAAAATAATTCCTTGTACGTTCTCAACCTTTACAGTTTCTTTTAGAAATTCTACAGGAACATGCAATGATCAATAAAATAGTTAATTGAAGCACCTTGGTATCAATGTTTAGTTGATGGCATCATACAGAGATGTGATCCTGGTGCCATTGGGAGCATTTTAGCAGTTGAAGGAGAGCTGTAGAATATTTTAAAAAAAACTTGAGCAGAAGATGAACAAGCTCTCAGGATAAAATTAATCTGAGAACACCTGAAATAGCAAGAGTTTATTCTAAGCTGTTCTGGCTGCTCTGTCTAATTATGGCAGGAAGAAAAGGGTGATACATCCTAGCTGATTTAGGCACCTGCATGTTATAGGATGACATCTTCAACAACTGGATCCATGACTACCTTAGAGAAGGAACCTATTTCACACTGCTCAGTTAGCTAAGATAGAGGCTATAAAGTTTTCTCTTGCCATAACTTTCACCATGATAGAGTTAAGCTTTAGCTCATTGTCAGGCAGATGATTAATTTTCACCTCAGCCAATCAAAACTGAACCTGAAGTGCATCACAAGGTAGTTACCCATATTTACTTTGTTTTGTAGGACTACATGTTGCCTTTCTGCCCAGCTAAGAGATGGAAAGACTTCCAACTGACCTCAGCAGGCTGAAATGAAGAAATGAGTCACTGAGGCTCCAGTAGGTGGTCAGGTAAACACCCTAAATTCCAGTTCTGCCCATTCCACCAATCTATCTGGTCACATACCATGGCAGTCAAAGCCAGTGGCAATCAATGGGAACAGTTTGCTCTTCAGTTTAAAATTAAATAAGTAGTCAGTTATAAAAAGCCTTTGCAAATTCTTTCCCACGTGTCCAGTACAAATCTTCATAGATTTCCATTTAGGATAAATCTGAAGAGGAATTGAATGCATTTCTACTGGCACACTCTGATAATATTCAAGGAGTAGGTGTAGCAAGCTGTGGGAACTAAGAAATTAAGAAAAATACTGCAGTGCTGTCAAGAGTAGGTGTAGACATTTTGTACCTGCTAAACCAAAATGATGGGCCTAACATTTAAAATAATATGCTGATCTAACACTTGAGCAGAACAGTGATTTAGATAGACAATGATCTTTTCTCTGCTATCCAGTTTCCCTAATACTAGAAGGAAGCCAAATGCTTTGCAATGCAAATCAAATGCCAAATAAAAGGATGGTGTGATTCATCTGAAAAAAATGTTTCACTTAAGAAACCTCAGAAGGCAGGATATAGATCCCCTGTTTAATTCACCCTACCCCCTTCTGACTTCTCTGCACTAGCAGCAATGACTGTGCAGGATTTTCCTTGTTTTGGAGGTTGTGCCTTTGGGTTTCTCTGCCATTCAGTGGAGGTTTGTCTGGTGAAAAAAACATGATTACAGTGCTTCCTTTTCTTGTTGCTGTCTGCTGCATTTACTCTTCAGTTAGGAAACAAGCAGAGTAGTTAGTTACTAGTTGAATCCCAAATCTCTGGATAATGTAGATGGCATAAAGCCTTCTTCATTTCAAGTTAGTTTATGTGCTGTAACAGCAGCAGAACAGCTTTGTTGGAGCTAGACATGAAGTGTGGAAAGAACATGTCACCTCACTCTAAACCTGTAGAAATGCCTTTTAAAGCCTCAGTCTCATGTTCTTTTAAAAGCTAATACTAGAAATGTGGTGAAATGTTTAATTTTTTAATTAAGCATCTGACTGAATCAGATCTACTGAATTATGAGGCCTGATTTTATAATGAAAAAACCTAACATCTCTAGAAAGTGAATGCAAGGGAGGACCAAAACAGAAGAGGTGCAAGAATGTGAGAAGCCAGACTTTGCAGAAACATGTTCCTAATGTAGTGGAAAATTGGACATTTGAACCACCTGAAGAGCAGGTATGCACTGAGCTTGAGAAGATACTACTCATGTTGCTTAGGGCTGAGTCCTACACATTTAACTGCCACTGGTTTCTTAAGGGCTCCAATTCAAGTCAGTGTCTGTAGGAGTGTGTAAGGGCTGCAAGCACGGGCTCTTTATGCTACTAGCAGTCACATTTTGGGACTTTATTAAGACTCAGATTTGCTGAACAGACTGTACTGTAAAACCATGCTAATTAGCATCTAAAATTCTTGGACAACTGCCACAGATTCCTGGGAGCTGTCTACACCACCAGCAAAATGGTTTTAGAGTTGCTGATTGCCTGAACTAATTTGGGGCATAACTCGTCCTTTTGCAGTGATTTTTATTGTATCCATGTAGTTATCCTGGCTTTTGACAAACCCTGCTGGTGTGTACCTGAGAGCTGTTCTCAGGGGTCTTGGAGCCAGTGCTTCTGCAAAGATTGAACCAGTGGGTTTGTTCTAGAGTCTAACCTGAACTGCTTGGGATGATGCTGGATAAGAAGTGTGTCAGTGTGTCTTTTTCACAGGTTGTATCAATTTTCTGGGGTAGGACACTATTTGGTGAGTTGGTGAAGGGATGAGTTACAGTAATTACTTCCTTATTTGTTTATATCTGCAGTAAGGTTATAATTTCCAGCTGCTCCCACAGTTTACATCAAACTCATCAAAGAGTTTCAGCCATTCAGTCAAGGCTGTAGCCTCACTCAATTTGGGTCACGCAGTGATTCAGTGATAATATGGTTCAGTCAACCTGAGACTTTCACCTGTTTGGTTCAATTCCACTCCATGACATGTTCCTGTTTCTAGTTTACTGCTGTAGCCTAGAAAATTACCTGTAGAATTTTGAGTGGTTCAGGAGAGGCCAGACCTCACTTTAAGATATATGCCATACTGTAAAGCAAAAGGGCACTGTGATCGGTCATCTCATGTTCTCCCCTCATTTGGTGGGTTGCTTTTGCTGTATCCAAAATCCTGAAATCTGCAGCAGAGACAGGAGCCCAAGGCTTATCTTGGGCGCATGAAAGCACCAGGATTAGGTGGAGACTTCCCTTTAAACCCCCCTTAAGCTCACTCTTAGATATACTGGCTGTCCATATGCAGCTCTAAGTATCATACCTTGATTAAACAAAATCTTATGGAATTTCTCCACTGAATGAACTGGCCAAAGACTTCTTTTGGGAAAGTCAGAGTACCTAAAGAACAGGATGGAGTATCCAAACAACAGAAAAAAATATGGCATCCATAAATATATAACCTGGGGTAGTGTAACGAAGCAGAGCAATGCAGAGTCCCCAGGCAGGTGCAAGAGAGAGCCCTTTATTGCAAAAACCAGGCCTTTTAAAGCAGTTAGGCCTTTATCAGTTACATTCCAATTAAGCACAACAAATGTAATCCAACCAGCCACCATAAACAACAATATGAACATGTAATGGTTATATAATTTGTTTTTCTACCTCTAATTCAGCTGAGTCACTTTCCCATAATCCTTTTCTGCTCAGCTGAAGGAACAGGCCTGAGCCATGATTTTACAAGGGTAACAAGGGCCTTCCTTATTTTGTAAGGTTTTGCCTATATGCAACAGTGTAGGGCTTCCCAGTTGTGGCATGTGCTCTGCCAGTGGTATGCAGAGGATTTCACGATAGCATGAAGGTATTTAATGAATATCTGAATGCCTCTCCTTGCCCTAAGAAATATGGCCCAACATGGAGACAGGAACTCCAGAACAGCTGCCTCTGCCATCTCTGCCTCCAGGTGAAACCAGCACTCTGGAGGGAAGCAGAGCTCCCTGTCCTCTGCCTTGTACCAAGGAATGCATACTTTTGGTCCAGAAGTTCATGATTTTCCTCAAAGGCTAGCCCACTGTGTTTGTGCCCCAATTGTAAATGGCAGAGGTCCAGCTGAACTGCTCAGCACCGATGTGAAATCCCAAAGAAGCAATGAGGCTTTAAAAATTTTCCCTTCCTGACTGCATTTTCTTATATTTTAAATAAGCATATGTTAGCCTGGAGACTTCTGTCTTCTGTAGAAAGCTGTTAGCAACACTGTATATCTCACTCATTCCAGCACATTTTACTTCCCACAAATGTTGACAACCTTGTGCAAAGCAATGAGGATCTGTGCTTCTGACCATCACCTGTCAAGGAGGAATTCAGAGAGGAAAGCCAAGAAATCAGGGATGAGGAATGGATGGGAGACACTATTTGGCTCATTTGTTTCATCTGCTGAAGACAGAGCTGCAAAACTGGCAGCAGGAGAGAGAGATATGATTTCCATTCCTCTCCAGTCAATCTAGTGAATAATTAATACATTTTTACTCAGTATATAACAGTATACTTTTAACAACACGCGCTACTAATGCAGCTATTGAAGTACCATCGTATTAAAGATCCATAATTGGATGAACTGCAGGAATCCAAGAACACGGTTAAAAATTCATGGCATGCTTTGGGGCAGCAGTGGTTGCTGCCATGAGCCGTTCCCCGTAAGGGCACTCAGCAGAAAGAGGCAGCACCGGCTTGTTTTAGGAAAGTAAATTAACGGGGAAGGAAGAAGCCAAGACGGGCACTGTCCTGGCCTTTATTTCTGGCACTCGCTGTTGTGGCTGAACACGAGGGAGTTGGCGCTGCCGTCAGCAGCCCCTGAGGCGGCCCTGCAGCTTTCCCAGCGAGCCCGGCCGGCCGCCGTCCCGCGGGGCGCTGCTGGGCCCGGGGGCGGGGCGGCCGCGGCCGTTGTCGGGCGGGAGGTTTGAACGGCGGCGCCGCCGAGGAGGATGAGGATGATGAGGCGGCAGCAGCCCGGCGGGCCGGGCGCCGCGGGGCCGGTGAGTGCCGGGGCCGGCAGAGCCGACCCGACCCGACCCGGGCCACACTCTCGGGTGCCGCAGGGGCGGTGTGGCGGGCGGTGCCTGGTTGCGGGCGGCCCGTGGGGCGGGAGCTGCTCTGTCTCCCAGCGCGGGTCTGTGGGAGCGCGAGCTGCCCGCGCTCCCTGGCAGCTGAGGGAGCTGTCCTGAGGGAATTCTCCTGAGGGAGCTCCCCGGGGGCCGCGGCAGAGCGGCTGCTCTGGGCCGGGCCGAGCTGGGCCCCCCGCTCACCCTCCTCTCTGCAAGTTCTCGGAGCTGCTCCCTTGCACCTCTTTAATCTTTCTTGGTTTTCCGATTCGTGAGGGGTTTTTTTACACTTCGAGTTGTTTAAAAACCCGAATAAGTTGAGCTCGGGAGAGTCCGTGAAACTGTAGCTGTCAATTACAGCAAATGTTCTTTCTGTTTCTACCTACAAAATGCCCAAGCTGGTGTCTTGATTGTATTGCCCCTGTTTTAGACGAGTGCCCACTGCCTGGCTACTTGCTTACTTTAAGAAGATATGCTATACTTATGGGGTTTAGACTTGTAGGATTTAGATGTAAACCACTGTGGCAGTAAGTCAGAAGTGTACTTTGGAATAAGATTCTGAAAGCCTGTGATGAAGTTACCAATTAAATGAAGTAAAAATTTTACCTTCAACAGTATCTGTATAATTTTTTTCAGCTGTTGTTATTTTTGTTTGGTTTGTGACTGTATTACCTTTCTAATACTAGAAATTTTTTTATACTAAGTATACTTAGGTGGGGAATGCAAAGACCCTTTTTAGAAGCGTTGCTTAGGTAGCTCCTCAGTGTGGGGTTGAAAATGCCAGCAGCTGTTAACAATCTGATCTGGATTGTGCTGCCGTTGGTGGGGGAAGGATGGCCCTCACAAGGGGAACGGTGTGTTAGTAGACAGCATATGGCAATACAGTGCTGTGTCATTCCTCCGAGTCCAGATGGTGTGCCTGTATTTTTAGACAAAATGGGGGGGAAAAAAGCTGACCAATCTCTTTTGGTAGGCACAAAGAACTTCATACATTCCCAAATCAGGCTGCTAAATCCTTCCTTCAGATGAGATTTATATAGTGTGGTTATTGAAGCTATGGCCCAATAGCCATCTACTGGTAGTCCAGAATATTTTACGTGAACCTGGCTGAGATGTAGTGTGGACTGAATGCTTTGTGCAGTTCTTGAAAGCCAGTATGGATGGATACATGCAGATGGCCCAAATAGGAGTGTTTATTTCCTCACTGTAGTTCTGTAACAGGTGATAGATGTGGAGAGGAGCCAGGGCAGTGCAGAGGCCAGCTGTCTTGGGAATTCTTAGGGCTCGTTCTTTGGAGTTTTGTAGCAGCTGATTTATTAGTTTAGGTTCAGAGAATAAGTAATTATTTCTTAGGAACAGGTATGAGCCTTGCTTAGGTTTTCTTAGCCATGTAAAATTTGACTCAGAAGAAAAGATGATGGATGAAAGCTATTTACTGCTCTCCTTTTTTTTTGTTTTCTTTTCTGGGATGAGTCCTAAGAAAAAGTGTGAATAAAGATGTAGGTGCTGAGAATGCAGAGATGTTGTTGCCCTGCTTTATCTCCTTCTGGCTGTGATTGAAACTTTAAAAAGCAAACCTGTGAGGGTTAAAAATGGGATAGTCTGTGGTGCCATACAGGGTCCCAGACTTTCATATATCAGCTGTAGAGAATACCAGCAGAACTTCTACGGAAAATATCTCTGATGTGAGCTTTGGGAGCTATTTACCACCAAACAACCATGAACTTGTTGATTCCAGAGGTAGTAGAGGCACTCTTGTTTAGTAATGAGAAAACGTTGCTCTTCACTGGCCTGCAAAGTATTTGCAACACAACCCTGCAAAACCATGACGAGATTCTGTTATTCACTCTGTTCTTCACGTGTCAAACACTCGGTTTGGCCAGGGACAGCCACAAAACGAGGTAATGTGTATCAGCCATCACTGGCATCTAGTGGGCCTTTGGGAGACAGCACTCTGTGGTCCTTCACCTTAACTATTTCCTGGCCTGCTGTGGATTGACCTCTTTGAAGTTGCAAGTGAAGTTGCAATAATGCACATTTATAATTTTTTTCTGTGAAAGTAGCAGGAAAAAGTTGACTTCTCAGCATTTTTTAGAAAACCTTAAACCCCCCCCCTCCTTCAAGATACAGTAATGGTGAATTCCAGTGACTTGTCAGCCATGTTTAGTTTACTTCATAGTTTGAATGAAAAGTGTACCTGACATGATGCCTGTATAGTCTTGAAGCCACCACAGCTGTTTGACTTTTCAGTTCATGGCCTGATGCAGTTGAGTAGTTGAGTATTGGGATCTGTCTCTTTTGTTTTTTTTCTTCTGCTGTTACCTGAATTTCTTATCAACCATAACTGAAAAAAACCAGATTTTCTTCATTTTTTTAAAGACAGTCAAAGAAGTGATGAGATAGTGTTTCTGATTTAAAATATTTCAGACATTTTCTTCAGTTTAAAATTTAGTTGGGGTCACTGTTAAAAGTGAGTTGTTAATTTATAAGCTTTGTTCAGTTAGCCCTCTCTAGGACCATATGTGATTATTCTATGAATGACACATGGAGGCACATAAAATTTTAGTAACTTTCAGATGGTACAGTGAGTTAATCTTGGATTGGAATTTGCATGTATAATGGATATAGTAAATCTGTTTTGTCCCATGTTTTACTCATTTGTTCCTGAAGAGAGAACCACCATTCTGCATTCAGTAACCATTGCAATTGCTGTGCAGAATTAAAACCTAGGGTTCTCTATCCCAGCTGCAGAGGATGCAAAAATTGAGAGTACTCTTAGTTAATTTTTAGTTTAATCCTTTGGTTTTTTTGCATGTGTAGGAATGTGACACGCAAGAGAAGATCAACTTTGAGCTCCGCATGCGGGAAGGGATCTGCAGGCTGCTGGCAGTGAGCACGCAGAGGGAGCAGCTCCTGCACGCTGTGAAGAACCTGCTGGTCTGCAATGCTCGCATCCGGGCCTACAGGGCACAGCTGCAGGGCCCCAGGGAGGAGCCCAGGCCGGGCAGCACTGAGGAGCAGTGAGTAACAGCTCAAATTCACAGGGAGCAGCATGAAGCAGGCATTTACTTACATGAATTCTTAGCATTCTGTCTAGGAATGTGGATTTAAATCCTTCCGTATCTCCTAAACATAAATTACTTCTGCCTTAAAGCATTACATTATAAAATAATTCCATTATCTTCTCTTTGCTTTAGAAAATTGAATACAAGTCATATTTTCCTGGGTAGATTTTATTTTTGACATTAATTTAGTATCAAGTAACACAATGGACATATTTTCTTGATTGCCCTTAGCATACAAAAAGGTACCTAGCCAAGTCTGATGGGACAAAGCAAAGCTATCCAAGACAGAACACAGCTATTTGTATTTTTCATTCTTTCTTTGGTTGTCAGGGGTCCTTTAATAATGGCCTCATCACGGGTGATTGGTACCCTCTGCTGGCCGTTTATGCTAACTACAGTGAAGTGATAAATGTAACGCTCAATGGGAAGAAAAGTAGCTGAAAATATTCTCACCTTATAACTCTTGAAGGAGCTAAAGTATGTGTCTTTTATTTGAATAATGTTAAAAAAATTTGGTCTAAATAGAATTTATTTGGGGTGCAATGCTGAGAATTGTGGTGCAGAGACACTGTTGCTCTCAGGTTAGTAATTTATTCAAATATTATATTGCAGTTTGGTGTAGAAACTCTGTGAGTACATGCTTGGCTCCAGTTAATTGTATCTGTAGGAGCAGTTCCACTACTTTTCAGTTTCAGAAGTGTTCCCATATAGGAGAAATACGTTGGAGGAAAGAGCAGAGTTTTCTGCCCACTATTCTGAAGCTGGCATATAATACATGTGATATCCTTTAATTATTGCATTTGTATTGCTTTTTCCTAACAAAATAAGGAGTTTTGTAGTGACTCATCTTTTATTTATGTTTTTAGTGATGGAATAATATCAAGTGTGTATATGTGCTGATTTATTCAACTCCTTATCTTTGTCAGTGAGCACAGAATGGTGGTGGCACATGTCCAGAATAGGGCAGGGACATTTGGAGATGTATCTGAACAGTTGTATTGTGTACTTGATTTGTGACTGCCATGCATTGCTGGAATTTCTGTCTTCAGGGGTACTTGACGTGTCTGTGGAGGTCATTAGAAGAGATGCATGCTACAGAGTTATTTCTCTATCATTTAAATGATATCTTTGGTAGTTGATTGTCCATTTGGAGTTCTTCTTCTTTTGATATTTGCTTCAGACTGGAATTTGTTTAAGGCTTAATCATTCCAGAGAGAGAAAATTCTAGGATCTGTCATCTGTGAGTTCTGAAGATATTCTAACTGCCTCTGGAAGCCATGATACTGCCAGCAGCTAGAAATTTTCATTTTATTAATAGAGGAGGAAGCAATTCTTTAAACAATAATAGAACTAATAAATTAAGTTGCATCCTCATTGACACATACAGAAGTCAAAAATTGATAATGTATTAGATCCTGTTGCAGCTGGAAAAGACAAGGAAGATGTGTGTATGACTTTACTTTGGAGTAAAGTCTTCTAGGGAATTTTAAAAAATGGTGGTGTACCTGCCTTCCAGATTATGCTTAAGAAATTAATGACTCTCATCTTAAACCAGAGATACCATCATTAACTTTAAAGAAAGGCATTTGAAATGAGCTATAATATGAAAATCCTGACACTTCTTAGTGTTTAAAGGGTTGAATTTTAGATATCTAAATGCACAGATCTCAAATATTTTTTTCTTTTCTTCTTTTTTGGAGATTTTCAGAAAATGGGACAAAAGACCGGACGGCATGCAGAGCAAGGGTTGCTATATCAGGTAAGAGGCCGGGTAGTCACTTAATTGTAGAAGCTAATTAGCTGGACAGTGACTTGTAATACAAAGTATACAGAAAAGATTGTATTTTTAAAGTGTAAATGTGGTTCAGAGGCATCAACCCTCTAATGCTGCACGGGGACTTGTGCTTAAGTTACACATAGGCTTTTGAAGATCCTACCCTCTATTTCCATTTTACTCACAGGGCATTCCGCAGAGGGAAATACTTCTTTTCTGTTTGCCACTAAACACTGAATGCATTTCAAAGCTAAATAAGTGAATGAGCTGAAAACTTTTTTTCTCCCCACAACGGCAGACTTTGAAGTGATGGTACAGGACATGTCTAACAATTGAGAGCAGAATCGTAACTAGTATGCAAATGTTATTTAGGCAATGTAGATTACATTACTACAGCAAAGGTGTAGTGGTATGGCTTCAAAGCAAGCTAGTAACAACATTTAACAGCCATTCCAAGTGGGCTGTTTTCTAGCCTGTGCTCAAACTTCAGCACTATGGATTTATTGTTTTGTTTGCCTGTGACAGTAGTGGATGTTACTACATTCAGCAGTCCTGTGGCTGTCCTGCCAGCTTTGCCAACACATCTGTTTGTGCTCCCTGACCTGCTTCATTAAGAATAAAATAGTGTAGAACAGCTTACTACTGAAGCTGTTTCAGTTAATTCTGCATATTTTGGTATATCTTTAAGCAAGGTAACTCCTAGTAGGAGAAGAGTGATGAGCACATGGTTCAATAATGTTTTTTGCCAGCACAGCTGTTTGCAGAATGTGTATCTGTCTTTCCTCCTTATGGTAGTTGGATGAAAGCATCTGTTTGCCTATCTGTGCTGTGGTTGCACCTTTCTTCAATTTTGGAGAGCTATCTGCAGTGAAAACCTTAGGGTCATATAATACGCTTCTGCTTTCTTTAGAAAATCAGAATTTTTTAAGAACTCTGTTTTTTAGTATGGAAAACTTGCTCAGGATATGAAAGGTTTAGCTCATTTCTTTTGATGGAATAAGACCATAGCGGGTGAAAGACACCACTTTGTATTTGGTGCTGTCTGGTAATGATTCTGCACTGTTACCAACACAGTGGCTCTCAAAACTGGAGCTTATGTCCTCAGAAGTGTGGCAGAGATCAAGGAGAAGAGGAGGAAGCACAAACTGCCTCTCTGTGCAGTCCAGCCTGGGCATGCTGGCTGCTGCCATGCCTCGCCCCTCTTCAGATACTGGTGTCAGGCAGCCTGGCCAGGTCCAGTTTACAGCAGAAAAGCCTAAATGTTGTTCTTGGCCTCTGCTGATTTGTTCTTTCTATAGGTCACCTCCTGATTTTCTACCCTCAGCAACCCATTCACTTATAAATTTATTAGTGTGTCATATAGTTAGTGCATGCCAGATGATGATTACCAAAAAAGTAGGGCAATCGTGACCAACTGCAGAAGTTTGGGAAGAACTGTGCAGGACTACTGAGGAATATGCTCCTACAGAAAGCAGCTATGTCAGATACTGTGTGGGAAGTGCATTCCTTAATCCACAGTTTTTCACACTTCCATCATTTTTACTTATCCCCCATATTTTTGAATAAATTATGTAATTTATGTTATTGTACCAATCGATTTTTTGTCAGAAGACAATACATCAAATGTTGATGAAAAAGCATTATCATAATTTAAAGTAATTTTATAAAGGAATCATTGAGTTTAAATTTGATTAATTGTAGTATTTGAATGTATCCAGTTTGCATCCGCACAGATTTACAGCTAATGGTAACTGAAATTAAGGTGTGTGAAAATTGATCTTTGTTTTTGATAAATGACAGCTCTTTCAGTCCAAGAATGAATTGAAAGCTGATTTACAAGTATCATGTTAAACTTCTTCCAGGATTGATTGTCTGTGCCCTGATGATTTTCTGACCAAGGTGTAAATTTTTCAGCCAGCAAGATATTGAAAGTGGCATACAGAAGTAATCCTTAATCTAGTGCTGTAATTGCTAACAAGGTCTATCGAGCACATTAAAATTGTCATTCAGAGTTTGCTATGATCGAAGATAGAGAAAGCTTTTATTTGTAACTGTTTTCACATATGAATGTAGATTTGAGACCTTTGTATTTTAGGAAAGAAACTTTCTATGCTTTGTCTCTGACAAAGATGAATATATATATATCTTCTAAAAGTTTAAGAGAGACTTCTGTAATGATTTTCATGAAACTATTTCTCTTTGTGTAAAACCCCCTATTTTTAGAAATGCTTGCTATGCAAACGCATCTTTAGAAGTGAAAGGCAGTTTCAGATCATGGTGATGTATTGAGTTTTAGGAAGTTAGAAGTCTAAAGCTGTATGCTGGTAGTTCACTTGACAGTTTATTCGTTTTCATGAACACTTAAAAATAGATGAATTTGAAAGTTTCAGTATTGAAATAGCTTTTATAATAAGATGTCTCATAATAAAAATTAACTGAAATTTGAATTTTTCAGTTATCTTCTGAGACAGAGTGACTATATGTGATTTCACTTAAGAAGTTTTGTGTGTAAACCCCTGTAGGAATAGATGACAATCTGATGCCAAAATACTGGCACCATTTTGCATCTTAGCATAATGAATGTGGATTTTTCCATCATTCTCATATGAAGACAACACTGGAGTCAGCAATGCTTCTTTATAACAATACTGAAGATTTTTGTCACAAGACAACTGAGTTCATGCTGTTCACTGCTGCCATCATGTGTCACTTAATATATTGCACATACTTTTAAACAGCACCCTTGTACTTCAGAAATCAGGCTTGGATTTATAAAGCCCTCACAGCATTTGTTTTTTAACAGGGGACTAATAAAAAACATTATGTCTTCACCTGAGTCCTCTAAGCTGGAGGAAAATGTCTCTTAGTACTATGTTGAATTTAGTGAAAAAAAATACTTTCCTAATATTAAAATGACAGGCATGATTTAAAATAGTGACTTTGTAATTGCCTCTCTACTGTGGTTCTGAAGTAGAAGGATATTTTTGTGTTAAAAGAAAAAAGATTTCTAAACTCTTTTTATGCTGACTAAGACAATTCTCCCTGGGAATGTGATTACAAGTGGTATTTTCTCTGTGGTTAGCAACACAAGACTGAAGTGTTTGCAGTATAAGTATCCCAGTCTTTTCATTAAAACAGGAAAGTTTTCCTCTTGCAGTGGCATGAGTGGTTTTCAGCACCAGGCAAGCAGGATTTTGGTTTACATCTATGCATAATAATGGGCTCTGAGAATACCTCTCAGAACTATGTTACACAGCTTCTCTGAAATGTTATTTCAGGTACTTTCAAATGAGACTTAAAATATTCTTTATTCCAGCATAATTTCTAAACAGGAATGACGCTTCAAGTTGAACTAATTATTCCATTTTCTTTTGATGTGGATAATAATCTTGGAATAGTTATGCTGTTCTTTGGGTGGAAGGCCCTGTTACCACCAGAACATCAGAAAAAGAAACAACACACTTTTTATAATTTGTTTTGATCACAGATCTACAATATTGACTATAACTTAATCTCCCTTCCTTCTTTTTTCCTCCTTCAGATATTCGAATACCATTAATGTGGAAAGGCTCTGACCACTTCAGCAAAAAAGAAAGTATGTAAGATGTAATTAATTACTCTGATAAGCAATTGCTTATGCCTGTAAATTCAAACTGAATGAGGAAGTTCATACTCATTTCAACCCCTTTTCTGACCTTTCATTAGATCTATATTTTACTCTTTGTTGTGTAAATGATTGTAATTTGAAGTTGTTGGTTGTAGCTAGCTGAGTTAGTTCAAAGTCCTGTGGTTCCGTGTTTAAACCCTACTCTAAAGAGTCCACCTGAGGAAGAATTCCAGAGGAAGCAACAGAAGAATGTTGTATTAAATGGTTAACTGAGAAACTTCTGATTACACACATTGTTCTATGTCTTGTCTGCACTTGAGAGAGTATCTTGGAGGCTGTTTCCAATGAGAAATTTAAATGAAACTTGACTGTTGGTGTTGAGGGTATTATTGGATAGCCTTCAAGTACATGCATTTTGCTGTGTCATGGAGATTAATCCTAAATCTGTTCCAGCTGTCACCTGGCATTGATTTCACTTTGATTTTCAATAGGGTCAGAGATGCAAAGCATGGCAAAATAGCCTAATCCTCTGTAGCACATTCATAAAATGATACAGACTTTAGATCAAATGTTATTTTTTTGTGTAAAGTCAATTTTACTAAAAAAAATTGAAGTTGCTAGCAGACACTATACCTGATTACTCGATTTTTTTCCCTCCTAACAGAGGCATTTTTTTCCCTTTTGTGTATGTTGTTCTACCTATACAGGTCAATTATCATAAAATCCTATGATGAAAATTTGGGGTGGGAAGAATTTGAGGGCAATTCCTTAGAGGTCTGAATGACCATTTTGGATAGTTTTGTTTACTGGCAGTGTTTAGTACTGTGACATGCACTGTGGCTGATGAAAGCTCTCTGTGACTCTCTCCAGAATCACAGCGCTACGCAGTGTTTTGTTTGTTCAGAATGGGAGCTGAGGTTTTTGATACTGAGGTGACTCTTGTGGATGAAGCAATAACAGATATCTGTTTTGAAAATGTAACCATATTGTGAGTATCATTTACTTCTGTTGAATGAAGCACAAATATTGCTGTTTTCTTTTGCAGGTGGATGTGATTATGAATAAGATTGGCTGAGGTCCACTAGGTTTTGCTGTGGGCAAAGGAATCAGTAGAGGCTCTGTTCATTTTAGTGGGTGGAGGATCCCCATCTCTGGAAGGCTGGTTTTTGTGTACATAATTATGCTGTTTGGAGATGTGCCAGTTGATCTGTACTTCTTTTCTTTTTTGCCTGAAAAAAGAAGCATTTTTCTTTATATAAAGAGATATACTTACATCTCAAGGACAGCATTAAATTATTGCTAAAACCTGAAAGCATTATGAGATTATAGGTGTAAATGTTATCTGTCCAGCAGCTTACAGTCTCTTTCCTCATGTAACACCTCATGTCTGTTACACCTACCTGAGCTTGACTCCACTCCCTGCCTTTTCTATCAACAATTTAGAGTCTGTTTTCTGAGGAAGACTGAAAAACTAGAACTACCAAAATCTTTAAATCAAGATCCTGAAAACTGAGTTTAGATCAAATTTTAAACTCTCTTAAACACCCATTCAAGTTAAGAGTGGGGATAAAGATTTAAATCTGTTTCTTAAAATTAAGAGACTTAACCATTATAATTTTCAGTGAAGCGCTGCAACAAAAGCAGAAAAGGCACCCTAACTTGCCTTGTATCCCACATGGCATAAAAAGACTTGATATAAAAGCTTTTGGAATGATTTCATTATGGCATGTGTGTAATGACATGATTTGTATCTGAAAGATGAGGTTAGGCTTCTGGCTTGATGACTAAGCTTGAGAGCAAGAGAATCAGTAAAACTGAAAACTGAGAAAGGTTGTGGGCCAGAGGATGCAGCAGTAGGTAGTTAAGTTGTAAATGACAGATTTTATTAGATAGTATTTTTTTTCAGTAATTTGAAGGGGATGGGGTGCAGCTAAGCTATCTTTTAAACAGTTCAGTCTGACTTAGGACCATAGGCAGGGAGAGGTTTTCAATCATGTGATTTGTGTGTAACAGTAGAGGGCAGATTTAAGTGTGTTTGAATGTCTTGCCTGTGTATGTCCATAACGTGGGTGTTTTTTTCCATTTTTAACCTAAATGTTGACTCTCCTGTTTGTAATTGTTTATGCTGCAATTATCCATCTCATGACCCCAGTACTAAGTTACTACTGTGTACTCTAGTCCTTAATTCCATATTAATGTATTTCTGTGCCTGAATGTTCTGGCATTGCTTGCCTTGATTAGAAATATCTTATTTAATCTATAAAGTAGCAGCAGCATTCCTTGGCTCCACACACAGTTTGTTAACAAATGCTCTGAAATTTTCTCCTCCCCCACTTCAGTGATGAAGCAAGCCCCGATTTCCAGGTGAAGGTTGAAGTGTATAGCTGCTGTACAGAGGAGTCTTTATATATAACAAACACTCCTAAGAAACTGGCAAAGAAACTTAAAACATCCCTCAGCAAAGCTACAGGGAAGAAACTCAAAGCTGCACTGGAAGAAGACAACATTGAACCCCTTTTGCCTGCTGACCCAGTCATCCAGTAAGCCACATATATTGATGTTCTGGTTTTATAGCTTTTAAAATAGAAATAGGCCAAATATAATGGTAAATTTTTAGCAAACTGCCAAGAAACTTTTTTTCTCTACTTGCCCAAGTGAAAAAAAATTACATTTTAAATAGGAAATGAGAAAGTAGGTGTGAATTCCAACCATGTCGCTGAGCCTTGGGGCCTGATTCTGATCTTGAAACACACAAGCAGCCTTTATCTGTGTGCTCCACAGCCAGCCAGCTGGTAAAACCATTGTTCTTTGCAAACTCCGTAATATTTTTAGTTTGATCTCTAGAGGAAGTTGAGCTTGTACAGTCTGTGTGTGACTCTCTGTCCATGTACCTCTTCTCCTTCCCCCTTCCCTGTTTGCTTCCTCCCCCACACTATTTTTGCACCTAGCCAGTGTTGCTCATACTTGACAGGTAGATATGTGTAAAAGTTCCAAGTTGTGTGAAATAGGAAAAGGTGTGTATGTAGGCAGGAGAACCCACTCCTGTGCCCTCTTCCCTAATTCCACTTGCCAGCTTTTCAGTAAAACTCTGCACTGCAAAGGCACTTTATGGTTACAGGCTACTTAGCAGGAGATTTCTGAATTGACTTTAACACAGGACATTTTAAAATTACTTACTGGTTTTCAGTGTTCATAGGCATAAGTGCTTTTCCCAATAATTTACCTGTTTCCTTTTAAAATTAACTGCCTACTAATATTTTCCAGCTACTTCAATTTCATTGGGATTTAAACAGGCCAAATACTGAATTTGCAGGTATTAATAGCATTGGTTTGTTTAATTTATTTTTATTTTTTGGAAAGAAATTTTTTCAAGTAATTCCTTTTTTTTGCAGCTGACAGTAAAGAATCAATGCTTAATTCTTGCTAGGTGTTTAGTCTTAGTCTAGTTTCATATATTTATTTGCTGGGATTTTAAAAGGAAACATTCAAGCATATTCTATCTTTGTTAAACTGATATAACTGTAAACTGATTTTTCTGTTTGACTCAAAAATAGACATCCAAGACATCTTATCCACAGAGCAAAACAAATTTTATCACTGACTTTCCAGTGGATTCCACCTAATGACAATGCATTTTTCAATGTGCATCATGTCAGGTGGCTGTGCTTCAGTGGAGCCATGAGACACTATCATTAGACACAGTTTGAATCTGATATAACCACTGACTTCTCTGCTCCAGTATAGATTGCCTGTCTTTTCAGGAAAAAGCACCAGTAGGCAATTTAAACAGCTGCCTCCTCCCCTGGGTTTTGCTTTTGGTTTCTCAATTGAATTTTCCTTCCCTCCATCTTGGAAGTTTGTTGTTTCTACTGTAGATAACCATCTCACAGTGGCTATTACTTTCTTAACACAATTAAATGAACAATGAAGTGTTAAATGATGGCATTGCTGGGTGATTAAAATAGTTGTTTGGAAAGAAATGGGTTATTATAGGCAGAAAATAAGTTGTCAATTTTTTTTATAGGTTCCCCCGAGGATTTATATTAGTTAGACCTTGGTATGTAGCCCTTATAAAAGGGAAGAGACTGCAAGATTACAAGAGATCTTTCAAGTATTCCCAGAGAGTTTTACCAGTCCAGCAGGGGAAATTAAACTGCAACAAAAAAGTGAACTTTCTATATTATGCGAACACCTTTTCTCTGTAGATTTCATTTGTACAAGCCTTTTTCTTTCCAATGCACACATGAGTGAAATTCTCCATTTCCCAAAAACTCTGTGATCCCTCTGTTTCAAACTTCTTGGCTTAGAAATCTCTCTGGTTAGTGAGGAAACTGTCAGACTTGGAACTTCTTGAAAAAGCTTAGTGACAAAGGGCTTGATTGGTTGCTTAAGTTAGTTAATTTGAAGTATAATGATATTCTCTCTTAATTATCCCTCGATTAGTTTCTATACAGTTTTTGCCTGCTTAGGTTTTCAATTCTAACCTATTTTTTTTTTTTACATTTTCATAGAAGAAAAAAAATTTTAGTGCAGTTTGGCTATTAAATTGCAGTGTAACCAGGTTGCTCTTTGGATAAATCACTGGAGAGTGTCCCTCAAGTGCTGTTTACTGGTTTGCAGAACTGGCCTGTGCAGGCACTGGTTGTTGTTTGATGTTTTGTCCTCCACTGGGCTGAAGGTGCAGCAGCTTCCCTGTCCTGTGTTTGATTTGGCAAATCCCCAGTGATATTTAGCTGGAAGTACACAGTCTAATCTGGTGGCCTCACTTTTATGGTTGGGTTCTTGTCAGCACCTGAAGGTTATATTTGGTTTTACCCTCTCTTATTTAAGATTTGATTGAATATTGAGCATATTGAATTTATTTTTTTTTTTAACCTCACAAGTCTTCCACTCACTCCTTCGCTCGCATTGAATGAATGAACTAAGATTGGGATTTCTAACATTGGGTTTAATATTCAGGAAAAAAATCTGGAATTGAAGATGTCTTAATTAACATACGTTGATAGAGTGTTACAGTTACACCTTCCCACACCCAGGTCCGTGTGGAAACTTCGGTGCCTCTGTCTCTTGATCAGTAAACAGATTTAACAATGAGCCTTTGCCACAGGCATGTTGTGGAGATGAGCTGCTTGGGTGTTTTTAAATGAAGTTGTTACATGGAAAAATACTACAGATATGCAAAGTACTGAATGAGATGCAGCAGGCAGATTATTCTTTGTTATAAAAAGAAACTGCCATTTAAGGCAGTTAGCTAATTCTCTGAAATGCAAAGGAAAAACACAGTCAACAATCCTGATTAGCCAGTTAAATATGAAAAATATCTGTAGATAAAACTTTCCTAAATTATATTGCAGCTGCCTAAAAGGAATGACTTGTATTTTA
Source organism: Camarhynchus parvulus (assembly GCF_901933205.1). Lineage (NCBI taxonomy): Eukaryota > Metazoa > Chordata > Aves > Passeriformes > Thraupidae > Camarhynchus > Camarhynchus parvulus. The sequence continues at coordinate 6,105,196 of NC_044576.1, forward strand.
GAATGAAAATGTTACTGTGGAGCATATTTTAAAAGTGAAGTAGCTATTTTTTTTGGCAACGTTGTTGTGGTAATTAGTCATGCTTTAGAAAAAAAAAAGTAACTTTAGAATCAGCACAGCAGTTTTATCTGTGAGAAGAAACTGAACTTTTTGGTACACTTTAAATAGAATGGTAATGCATTGCTCAGCTGCTTGGTCAAACATAATCAGTGGAGAATCTTTTGTTAAGGAACAGTTTAGCAGGGAATATATACAAATGCCGATGGGTTTTTGTTCAGAGTTTCCTCTTGAAGTGCTTCATAGCAGTGGTTTTTCACCCAGGATGTTATATTGTATTTAATTTTCTCTTTGTTCCCTGGAGACAAATATGTAACACACCTCCCCTCTAACAAACTTCCTACTTTTCCTCCTCCTCTGTCCTTAGGGTTAGGTAGACACTCTCTTTATTTATCTGCACAGCCAAAGGTCTGAAAACTCTGTGTTCCCAACGTGCTAGTATGAAAAATAAAATTTGAGCAATACTAAGATGGAAAACTGTTCTTGATGATCTTAGTTCAATGGTGTCTTCTCAGCTTTTACACCACTAAGCTTTCTCATGTTCTACTGAAGATATTTTAAGGATCTTGTGCTAGATCCTGTCAAGGAGAGTAGTCCATGATTTGGAGGGGTTTGTTTTCTTGTGAACTTTGTCCTAACTGCCATTAACCAGGTGGAATTCCTACTGCACTGCTGGACTATAAATCTGTTACTTGGTCCAATGAGTATTTTAGAGAAAAGGTTAAATGTACTAAATTTATACCAGTTTATTCCAAGAGCTGCATTCCACCATTGCGCCGTACTGAATTGTAAGAGTGATACTTTTTTCCCCTAGGCAAAATACAAAACTAAGATAAAAGATTCTGAAACCTCTAATTCCAATAAGTGAAAAGAAATCCTTTCTGCCACAAAACTGACCATAGGATTTCTGTATACATTTCTCCCTGTGAAAAATCAATCTATTGGATCATGTTAAAAATACACACATAAACAACTGGTTTATAAAGTGTAGTCTGCATAGGCAAAGCAAAGAGCAGAGCAACATGGAGAAACATTATAATGCCTTTTAATTTTTAACCTGTATTTTCAGATAAAGTTTGTCATCAGTTGTTCTATTAACTTTAGGAATTTTTGAACCTATTACCAAATCGAATTGCTTTAGGCATAGGAAGAGCTGTAAAACTCTTATTGAAAATTACTTGGTGTCTGCCTAGAGGAGAGAGGTGCTTTGAGCATGCAGAGGGTGCAGAGGGTTTGGATAGCACAGCCTGTATGTGTTTGGCTGCTGCTGCCTCTTTGGCAAGCACAAGCCCAGCTGTATGCAGGGACCGCATGAGAAGTCCCCTGGCCAGCAGGAACCAGAGAGGAGGCAGCAGACAGGGTTGTAATGAATGATGGCACTGGCCTGGAACTGGAGGTACACACAGGGGGGCAGGAGATAGGGATCTAGGAAGGACAGGGACAGACTGTGGAACAGCGTTTGCAAGGAAGAGACGCAGGAGCTGTGTGGGAAGAGGTTGGAGATGTCCATCTGTGGTCACTGACAGGTCCTGCCCTGCACCATTCTGTTTCCTTGTACCCAAATGTGGTCTCTCAGGCGTGTCTAGACTCCCTTTAATTACTGCCTGAGCAACATGAAGCAGAAATGTCCTAAACGTGTCTTTTCTTTCACATTTAGTGGAGCAAAGTACAGTTTGCTGGCATACACCACTCTGGGGCTGGAAAGTGCTGAGGACAATTTCAGGACCCACAACCTTACCATTACAGGAAATGGTAAGTACATATGGTATCAATTTAAGGAAATAAAAAACCAGTAACATTTTGCATTAAAGTCTTGTAAACTAAAGAGCTTAAAGAGATTATTTTTCTTGATACTCAATATAGAACAACTTTAATAAAATATTTAACGGCTCTAAACCAGGCATCTGTACACAGCTGAATAAACTATAAGTTGAGTGAAATTTCAAGTCCAGATGAAAATTTAATTCTTTTGGGAGTTTCTTCTGTCATTTGCATCTCCGTCTTATGTGAGTTGGAGTTATATACAAATTATTTCCCCTTCCTCACAATCAAGGAAGGGTATCAGAATGAAGAACAGCTTGTTTCTCTGTAGTCAGAAGGAAAGAAGAAAAATTGCTTCATTTTGGCGAGATTGTTTGAGGCCCAGATTTAACACAGGATGTAAGTGTGTGTGTGCTTGCAGTCTGTGCTGGCTGCTGTCCTTCAGCTTGGGGGCAGCACGAGTTGGGAGCAGCCAGCCTGGATGCTGACACTGTGGGGGACTGATTATGCTGCAGCTGATGGTGGTATTTTCACTTTGTGGTACTTTGTCCATTATTTCCTGCAAGGATAGGCCCTCCCATAAGCAATCCTCCAATTGTTAACTCAAGGCATGGGACTCTCGCTGTTGCTTCTGGGAATTTAAATCATTTACTGGGTAAACTTGACCTCAGAGGGAATTTCCTTCTTTGCATTTCAGTAATTCTGAATAAATACAGATCTGAAAAATTATGGGGCAATGTTTTCTTGAAGTGTTGGATGAATAATTCTGAGTACCTTCCATATTTGTAATCCTTTCTTTATTAGTACTTTATATCTTTCTTCTTGAAGTTCCTTTTTCTGACATTAATTTACATAATTTAATCTGGTGAGGAAGGACATACCTTGATATTTTGGTTCACTACAAGCATTTCTAAACCTTGACCAAAGACAGAGTCACATTAGTGGAACATTGTATTACCTACTTCTAATTACAGAAGAGAGAGCCTATTGCACAGTGGAGCTGAGTGATTCCAATTCATGAGGAACTCTTTGGAACCCTAAATGCTCCTCTAGTGCTGAAGGCAAAAGTAGATACAAATTCTTTATTGAAGCCTTATTGAAACAACCTGAAGCAAAGTGCTCATGTATAAATGTAGCTGTGTGCCACAATGGGATGGGCTCTGGGACTTACCTTTCAAAGAGTTTCTAGCTCCGAAATGAGCTACATTTTATGTAAAAACAACTCTGTTTTGCAGAGCAATATTGCCATTTTTACTTGAAATTATTTTGGAATTTACTAATTTTTTCAATTAAAAACACTTCCTGAAGACTAAAAATCAGTTTTAATCTAACCCCACAGGATTAAATCTCATTCCTTAAAATATGAAAATATGCTTATTTACGCTCCGGATCTTAATGTAAAAACAGATGTAGAAAGCTAAACTATATGTTCAGGGCAATTTTTCAGACCTGAGTGTTTGTCTGTCTTTTGCCTTTTTCTTTCCCCCAGAGGAATCCTCTTTTTGGCTGCCCCTGTATGGGAACATGTGCTGCCGTTTAGTTGTCCAGCCCTCCTGCATGGCCAGGGATATGATGGCAGGATTTCTCAATCAGCAGGTAAGGAGACCTTGCTTGTGTTTGCATCCTGGGCTGTTAAAAGCTGTCGCTAAGAGTCAGTTGTTAGAACATTTGCTTTTACCTGAAGTGGTGTATGGAGAACTGTTGTTCTTTTCCTGTTCTGCCTAGAGCAAGGGGGAAACTCTCACAGCTACATTCACAAAGGTGCCTTCGGTGGCTGAGCACGGAGAAATCAATGTTTCCTTGGCACGAATGATGTAGGCTGTTGGTAAAGATCGAGTAAAACTCTTGTTTCAGAGTTGGTTTGCAGTGGTACTCGATGGCATCAGTCCTAGTGATCCTGTGGCTCTCGTCCTTGTACATACCCCTTGTTGTGTTGCCGTGAGAGTTCTGTCCCAGCCTGGTGAATCAGGCTGGTGAACAGAGCCATATTTAAACTCATCCCTTCAGAAATGATTCATGTGAACTTGCTTTACTTCTCTGTTTTGGTTTGTTGCACAACTAGGCAAATGAGAAGGTGATAGTGGAGAGCCAGAGGGTCTGGGTCATTTGTCAGGAGTGCTGAATTACAGGCTTTAAACTGGTTGTGAAACTGTTATGGTTTTATGAAAGCTGTTGAGAAAATTCATTAGAGGAAGTGGAAATTCTAGACAAATGTCTTTGCTTGACATTTGTTGAATGTACTGTGTATTTCCAAAGTGAAATACTCTTTTTTATTTCTATTATTGGTCAATTGCTGTAGCTAATAAAGGTGCTTTCTTTTTTTACACTAGACACCAGATCTAGATTTCATTCTGTGTGAACCAGCAGATTCTGTACTATTAGTGTCATATGGCAAGTCTGTGAAAACTGTAAAACACCAGAAGACATTTAAAGTACTGCTAACATTTCAGAAATCAATGATTGAAATGTTCTGTAACAGAAAGTCTTTGTTGTAGGAATTAATTTGGTGTGGCCAAGTTCTGATCACTCAGGGTGATATGTGTGCACCTTGCAATATGGTTGTGTTTTAGGTTTATGTTTGGCATTTTCTGACTACTTCTTCCCCCTAGCAAATGGTAGGGGATCTGACAAGCTGGAGGAGGCTGTATTGTGTACTGAGAGGTGGCAAACTCCTTTGTTATTACTCACCTGAAGAAATTGAGGCTAAAGTGAAGCCAGCATTGACAGTTTCCATCAACAAGGTAAAATTGGTTGTATGGGGATTTTTTTGTTTGTTTTGTGGATTTTTTTTGGGGGGTGGTTAAAATTTATTATTTGGGGGGGCATTCTTTTTAGTTTAAGAAATATGTGCAGTTATTTGGGCTCTAAGCTGCTGGTATGCAGAGTGCTTTATAGGTAGAATGAGGGTGGGATGTACTTCAGTGAAATTTGCAGTCCCCCAGCAGGAACATAACATTCCTTAGCTGTGGATGTAAATTCCTTCTATTGCATTAGACTGGTTAGCACAGAGGCAAAAAGGAGGGTGTTTTTCTATAGGAAAAGTAATAACCTTTTATATCACAGTTCTGTAAGACAGCCCTTGGAAATGTATTGCTTACAGTCCCCTAGCAATGCTTTGGTAGACTTTTGTCCTCAGCAAGGTTAATTCCAACAAAAGCTTTTTTGTTGTTACACGTTATTTGGCCACAGTCTTAATTAGAAGGAGAAATGGAAAATTTTTCAAAATATTTTAGTGCCTTAAAATAAGCTGCTTTTCTTAATGCTGGTTTTGTCCAGAACATAATAACTTTGGAAACGCTGTTCTCTAGGATGATATTATTGCTGTTGTTCATGCCCTGATTGAAAAACCTGAGTTTAAAATGTAATTGCTTACTATTTGGCCAAAGAAACTGTAATTAACCTGAAGTAATATTTAAATTAGGAAAGTAAATAAAAAACCAGCAACATGTAAATAAAAACAGTAACTTCCAATGTTATTGGAAGGACCTTCTAGAATGGCAAGCATTAAAGAGAACAGATGCTTTCAACAACTGGTTTTGGTGCAGGCACCAAGGGTTAATACCCCATAAGGATGGGCAGAGGAGTTAAATGCTGTTTGCAGTACTATGGCTGAGTTCATCTCACATAAGGGAACAGACCCATTTGGGAGCTGTGTTAAGCACAGGCTGCTCTGGGTTCTGCTGCTGCCCTGCAGTGCCAGGCAGGCCTGGGGCAGTGCTGGGGGCTCCAGGCAGGGCAGCTGGGGGCAGCAGGAGCCTTGGCCCCCACCCTGTTTGCCTTTCACCAATTCTCTTACCCCACTCATTACATGGCTGCACAAACGCCTGGGCGGTGCAAGCACAGGGCTCAGCCCTGGCTGGGGACATGGGGGGGCAAGGGGTGACAAAGAATGATTCTTACAGCAGCAGAATCAGCTCTAGGTGCCTTGAGTGTTCCTGGGAGAGGTGACTGCATTCTTGTTCAGAGTGAGACTGCTGTGGAGCCCACACATTTAAATGGATTGTAACAATGTGACCTGTTTGTGTTAGGATGGTTTTTTTTAATTGCTAAGATTTAAATTGATTCCTTAAATAAAATTACCTGTTTTTCTAGTGCTATTTTTTCTTCCAACTGTTCATACCATTACATTAAATAAATATTTATACTGTGATATATATTTAAGTAGGTTTACTTCTTCAGTCACTTTCAATTTCACTAAGTCAGCCTCTGCCACAAATCTGTTTTCCAGCTGTTCACAGTATCAGTTAAGAAATGGTAAACTTTTGTAAATTATAGAATGACTAAATAATTCTAAAACATGACAGGAATATTTTTTAAAATTATCTATTATGCTGCCTCATGTCTTTCCTTGGTGTTCTCTGTTTTAGTCTAAATCCTGATTTTGCTTTTCCTTTTAAAATAACCATATTGTACTAAGATATTTTGCTCCTTCAAGTAACCTATGCACCTAGAACCTAAAATCCAGCTTGATAAGCCTTTGCTGAGAGATTGTCCTTATGTTTGCAGGGTATCCTTAAAGCTAACATGTAAGAGGTACATGATTTATGTATCTTACACCATTTTACAAAAATATCAGGCTGCTGGAGAATGACTGTGAGAATTTCCTTCTTCAATGGAAATAAAAAAAAAAAAAAAAAAAAAGAAAATGCTATTGGAAACATATTTGGATTCTTTACTACTTAAACAGTTTCTCTTGAAAATAATTTAATGCCTGCAGATGTTTTCTGATTCCCTTGTTACGAAATGTCTCTTACGGATTAAATGGAAGCAGACTAATCGTATGGGCTTGTCTGCTACATGTTGTTAAAGAAATTTCACACAGCAATTTCAAAGTGAAAGTTGAGACTGAACATCAACTCTAGACATTCTAACTAAAATCTCTTTGGGTTGCATATGTGGCATTTTCATTTGTAATGTGAAGTTGATCCTTTACATGTAATTTAAAGATACTTTCTGAGAAGTAATGAAATCATCTGGATTTATGAGAAATTCTCTGGAAAATGTTCACACCAATAGCTGTATTTCCAATTCCCTTTGAATTGAGACTTGAAGAAGCCATTAAGACCAGCAAAGTCATTACTTCAACTTTAGATGACTTCACTGCTACTGCTGTTGAGCAAGAATGGTTCTGCAGTTCCTATTATGCAAGTGCTACTGTTATTGTTCCAGCTAAATGTGATTATAACATATTATATTGCACAACTAAGTAGGAAAAGAGAAATGATATTTTCTGTAGCAAAGAAAATTTACTGGAATCCAATTTGAAGAAATATCCTTTATAGGCCAGTTCCTGATTTTTTTCAAGTTTTCTTTAATTTGAAATGAAAAATAAAGACCTTGCCTACGTGTGATAACTTAGTAAACTGGTCCATGTTCCAGCAGTTCATGTTAGTTGCTGAGTGTTTGGAATACATAATCTACTGTGTTTGGTTCATAGATTATAAAACTTTTTTTGTGCCATGGGTGCCTGAAGCTTGAGGGATTCTGGGATCTTGCTTCAAATTGCTGTAGTCCCACGATTTCCTTCCTGGCATATTTTGCCCATGCAGGCTTTGTCCCGGGGCTCTCTCTGTGCCCCTGCTGATGGCTGAGGGGAGCAGGGTGAGGAGTGAGGGTTTGCAGGCTCAGGGCCATGGGAACACTGCTGATCAGTGCAGCAGGAGCAGAGACACAAAATCAATTACCTTGAATGACAATCATTGGCGGTACAGCTGTTCTGCCTAGGTCAGGTACAGGACTTTGTTGGAAAATGTGGTGATAATTGCAGCAGTGTAACTTCAGGGGAACCATCCATATTTCTAGTGAAGCAGGGAGTTCATCCTTGGGCTGGAGCAGAGGAATATGGGTGTCAGTTCTGGACCATGTGAGCTTTTAGGGAGCCAGCAACATGAGTAATATTCACAGTGTGTGTTGGGGAACTCCAGCACAGGGAAATGAGATAAGCCCTGAAAATATCTGTATTCTCTATAGTAAGGACTTTGTCCCACTGGTTGGCTTAGGAAAAGCCTTCATAGCTGTGAAAATGTATTGGAAAAGCACAGACTAGTTAAGTACCTCCAAATGTCTGGTATCTCATATCCCATTACTCAGTTTAGTCTTGCAGTTGCTTAAGAGAGGTTGTGGATGCAGGCCGGGGAAGCAGGTAGAACACCCAGATCCTTGTACCACACATGCTTAAACTCAGCAGTTTGAAAGCTGCTTTATTGGCTCATTATTGCTTCACAAAATGCTTGCTGGTCATGTATTGCTATCTCCTTTTCCATGTTTTCAGCTGCTGCATTGCTCCCAAGAACAATGGCACAGAGATCCTAATATTGCTTATCCATGTCATACTCACACGTTGTACTGACCGGCCAGTGGCCATGAGGATGTCACATTAGTGCAAGCTCACAAAACAAGGAAGGGACAAAACATTAGCTGATAGACTGAATTTGATCTTCTGCATTAATGTGTTTGAAAGCCATAATTTGAAATGTAACCATTTTTATCTTGCTTGCCTAAAAAAAAAAAATCATGGACATTATTAATATTACAACAGAAACCAATGCCTGTAGAGGTTATACTTGCTTTCAGTGTTGTACTGAATTTCAGTTTGGTTTATTTTTTTGTACTAAAAACATGAAGAGAGTTTGTTATATGTCATTTGATTTGTTTAACCTTAAAATAGATACACAGAACTTGGTCTCTACGTTATTCAATATTTTTAAGAGCTGTAATTTGTTCTGATGTCTTAAAATGGTCTTTATAACCAGTGCTTCTCGGTGTGTCAGGAATGGCTTATCAGGAAAATGTTGTACTTCAGCAGTAAAAAAGTTCTCTCTGTGTCTTCTTCTTAGCTTAAAATATAAACTTTCCAGAGAGGTACTATCAGGCAAAGAGATTTTATTTGTGGGCAGAAATATAGAGTAAGGTTGGTATTTACAAATACCATATATTTTTCCCTTTTAGTCTTTCCCCATCTTCAAAGAAACAGTCTTTTGCATAAAGAATATAAAACTGGCTTCAGCCTCCCCAGAAGAGTCACTTGAGTTCAAGATTCAATTGTTTTCCTGTTGCCATCCACTGATTGTTCTGCTCTTTCCAATTGCTACAGCAGATTTGGTTCAGTTTTTTTATAAGACTGGGAAAGATATTATTACAACATGGTAAATTAAAACACTTTTTGTTGTGTTTTTTGGGGTGGTTTTTCTGCTTGTTTTGTTTTGTTTTTAATAGCTTTTTGTTGGTTTGGGTTTTGCTTTTATGAAGTGGAACTGGGCATGTCGTGTAATTCACCCAAGCCTGACAAATGCATCAGCCCATTGCTGCAATGGCATCTCGTCTGACTGCTGAAATATTCAAGCATCAGATAGAGACTGTTGTTTGAGGATTCATCTCCTTTGAATAATACCACAGCTGTGGGATAAAACCTGCAGCAAACATCATTAAATAAACTTGTGTGTATGGTATGCTTGAAGTTCTTACCTGTCAAATGTTAATCTATTTGATTTCATTTTTTGCTGGTATCTATGGTTACCTGAGTTAATGGGATATAGAGCACTGATGGATGAATTACTTCATCTCCTATTTTTAGATAGAAGAATTTAAATGAACATATCCATCAGATATGCTACAAGCAGTTGTTGGTATTTCAAATGGTTACTTCAGCAATGCATTTAAAATCTGGGGAATGGTCTGTAGAGTAACTTTTGTTTTTCTGAGTATCGGAACTAGGCTTATTCCCATGGGATCCCATGCGTAAACTTAATTTCTGTAGGTGTATGTTTAATGTCTTTAGCAGATGTTTGACATTTGCTTGAGTTGCGTAGAAGGGAACTGGTTGTTCTGTCCTCCCTGATTTTGAGGAGCCACCTTTGTGGTCAGGTTCCCTGTCCATCCAGACAGGAGATGTTTGAACACAGCCCCAGCTGTGAGTGAGGCTTCCTTCAAATCCTGGGCACTGCCCATGCCAGGAGTGCCCCGGGATGGCAGGGGGGCAGTGCAGGCTCCTGCTGTGTGTTAGGTGTCCTCATGTCCTGCTGGGTGCCAGGGCTGGCTGCAGGGGGCTGCCTGCTGCCCTGGCACCAAAACTCACTACTCTGCTCTCCTGGGTGTGCCAGAAATTCTCTGAGGAACAGTGCTGTAATGGGCTGCTGCCTGTTCAGTCAGCTCAAGTTGCATGTGCAAAGATATTCCCAGGGCTTCTACTTTACTTCTACAAATAAAGTGATGTTAATTGTTATAATTTGCTTATCATGTTGTGATGAGCAGCAATGTTGACCAGTTACCTTCTGGAATTCTTTTAGTTGTGTTTTAGCTAAACTTAAAGCTTTTAGCATTTTACACACACACAAAAATCACTGAGTTAGGGATAAGTGGTTTTTTTTTTAAATTGTAGTAATGCTATAACAAAGAAAGTAAATACTGTGAAAATACCACTGGATCTAGTCTAGAGCAATTGAACTATGTCCCTGAACAGAAGGAAAAATCTTAACAGTGCTGCTGTGTAATCTGAGAGCTTTTCTAACTCTACCTGAAGAGATTTTTTAGACTTGTGTTATACTTCTTGGATATATACACACATTTAATTATTTCTATGTAGCTTTTCCTAATTAAGTTAAAACTAAAATGTCTATTTTAAAATGGGAAATAGTTTTATTTCTATTAGAGCAAAATCTTATTCTAGTAGAACTGTGTGGGTTACTGCTACAAATGCCCCTTTAAAGATGGCCTAGGTAAGTTTCTTTTTAATTTTCTCTTCACTGTTGTATTACCCTGAATGGCCTGATGCGCTGAGATGAACATTAAAAGGATACAAGTTTACAATTCAGTGGGTAAGCAATGGCCCACAGAAGTGCAGTAGGAGGTGTAAATGGTGGCTGTAATAATGTGGTTGTCCATCTGAATTGTTTGGAAAAAAGGAGCTGCTTGCTGTTATTGTAGATTATTCACTAAACTGCTGTGGAGAAGAGTGAGCAGTATGAGATGAGCTGGTGAAGGTAGAGAGAGGGGGAACACAGAATTACAGTACATTCTGTAATTCAGACTGAACTGTGATAATTGTGCTTTATTCCCTTATTTTTCATGTTTTATGCCATTTTAACAGTTTTATGATAAAATAATTTTATAATCAGTTCCTGGCGCTGGCTCTTCTTTTTCAATTAGGTATTAATCTGAAGTAGACAAAAAGGCAAATTCTACCTTCCTTACACTGTCATTGGCCCTAAGTTGATGGCAGTGTGAAGCAATAAGTCATTAGCACAGTTTGTTGTTCCTAGGAAACCAGGATTCGAGCTGTGGATAAGGACTCCAAGAGAAGAGCCAATAACTTCTCTGTTATCAACCCCGTGTCTGGAGAGGGTGTGACACAACGTTTTGCTACTGACAGTAGGGATGAACTTCATCAGTGGATGGAGGCTTTCTGGCAGCACTTTTATGATCTGAGTAAGTAAGCAGGCAGTGCTGGCAGTGTGCCCTCCGAATGGGGCATTATGTAACATCAAAGGGATCTTTGAGCAATTCGAATTGCAATTGCCTCACAAGCCTTTGTTTGCAGGAATGAAAAGAAATATGTTCTCTGGGATAATACTGGGTGGTGGTCTAAGTCGTTGCAAGGCAAATATTTGACTAAACCAAAGTCCATGTGTTCTTGCAGGAAATCAGAGGCAGAGTAAGTCCATCAATCTCAAAAAACCTTGTTCTCTTAGCAGTGTTCTTGATAATGTTTTTAAAGACTGATAAATTCTCACCATCTCTTCCTCTTCCCACTGTAGTGGGAGGAGTCCACCTCTGCCTGGGCATCCAACCAGTGGTGTGCTAGTTTGGTGAGATCCTGCAAGCGCAAAACCTTAGTATGGAAGCCTTAGTGATAAGCAGTGAGGATGCTGGAATCGTGTGGGGCCTTGGCTAGGATGTGGATTCAGCCAGCTCTTGGAAGCACTCACAAGTAAACTTGCGGTTTCCTTGCTCAGCAGTGTTATGGATGAATTAAATTACTACTTGTTATAACAGGGATTGCTTAATTCTGTGTAGTTCAAAGGTTTTGGTAGCCCTCATCACATGGGAGTATGCTCACCCAGCCACAGTCCATCCAGCTGGGCAAATACACACTGCTTACCTGGACCTGGTAAAAGCTGCACCTCAGCCTTTGTAACAGGTGTTAAAGGGTTACCCTGATCCTTTGGCAAACCTCTGGAACAACCCTGATCTTACATGGCAGAGGAACTCATTTATTGGTGTGAAATATTGTTGAAGTTGTGTATTGCGCTCCTTGTTTATCACCAAATCTTTATTATAAAAACTACATAGATTCATTTGCCTGTGTCTTTTTTCTCTGCTTTCTGCTTGACTCGCAGATTTACTGAGAGTAGAGACTGTCAGATTTTATGCTGCCATTGACAAAGTAGACTTGCTTCCTGATAGGCATTTTTATCAGGTCAGAAAACAAAACCAGGTCAATTAATGAAATATCAGTCTTTAGTCAGAGACAACACCAATCAAATAATTGAATTGAGGTTGTAGAAACTCAGAGTCATAGTTGTATTTCCAGTCATTTCTAACTTTGATTTACAGTAAGAAAAAGCACTATCAATTAAAGAAGCACACCAGGCAAAAACTAGGGCATCCTCTTTAAATTATCTGTAGAGTAGGGTAAAATATCTACTTCTTATTCATTATAGATAGAATACTACCCACAGATTTTTTGAGACATTTTCTTTGGATTCAGAAAAAAAATGGGTCACTTGGCATTTAAATGCCTTTTTTCTTCCCTGGTTCTAAAATTCTCTTAAAATTAATGTGCTCAGAAAACTTGGAATGATTGGTATGAACAAAGTAATTTTACTGTGTCTTGTTTTCCTTAAGGTCAAAATCTATTAATAGAAAAAGAGGTTTCCTTGTCTGCTAAAGGATAAAAGGCATGATATCCTCTATTAAAAACAGAATGTTCCTTTGCCATGACATTGTAACATTGCTGTATAACATCTGGCTTGCAGGATATTGGAGGCTGTTCCTGATAACTTGATGAAGCTTCCCAAACCTTAAATTTTTTTCTTTTTTTCCCCCTTGGATTTATACTGTTTGGGGATTTGAAGGCAAATTATGATCTTTAGCCATCATAGTGTAATAGTAATGCTGGGATGCATAAATTCCAGCTAGGATCTTATGACCTTTGTGCTAAGAGAATGAATACAGAGGTGAAAATATAAATGCATCCTGAGCATTCCTGCTAAACAAAAGTAAATTCTCACTGTTTAGTATTACTTTGGAGATAGTTTCCTGACACAACCTAATAACTTCCATTTTTTTTCCAGGCTGATGTGTTTAAGTTCCAGTCATTGTTCTCTTTTCTCTCTCAGGCCAGTGGAAGCATTGTTGTGAGGAACTTATGAAAATTGAGATTATGTCACCACGGAAACCACCTTTGTTCTTGACAAAGGAAGCGACCTCCGTCTACCATGATATGAGTAAGTGGGATTTGCCTTTTCAAGTTGCAGAGTAACAGAAACAACATTGTCTGAATTCAGATGGCTTCTGGTGTTGGTGGTGAAATACTGAGTTTTTCAAGGACAATTCAGACAATGAAAGAGCAACATAACTGCATACCAAGGAGTTAGTATTAAATCTGAATTTGTAATAGTGCAAATAATGAATACATTTTTATACCTTGAGCTAAAAAATCTGCAGTCTACCCTGAACACACTCAAAACAGCTGTCACTAGAAATAAACACTCATGGTAGGAGTAGTATACAGCTCAGGGAATGTAAAGGTAAAATAGTCCAGCTTGCAAACCAATTGCATGAAATTAATCTGCCATTCTTACAGCTATTTGAAGGCTTACCTGGCGTAACTTACCTAATTTTTTGGTCTTTGGTAATGATGTTGAAAAATATGCTTGGAAAATCTAGCTAGAGCATATCTGGGACTTGTATTTTTGCAGAGAAAAATGGTATGCAGCAGGATTTTTTTAATAGTTTTGTTACAGAAATAATATTTACAGACTAGAAAAAGTAGGTCACTTTGTTTTACTGGATCCCATGCAGTATTGACTGAGAAACACTGTACAACTCTAAATGCCTGACTGCTTGCTGCTTGGGATGGAGCTGTGATGATGCTCAAAATGCCATGTGGGTCACTGAGTTACCATGCATCAGAGCACTGAACAGTCAGGTTTTATCTAAGCTGTGAATGCAGAGCAGAAATGCAGTAAATGAACCACACAGAAGCTTTACAAAGGTAACATGGTAGCATAATTCCACTGATACACATGTACTTCAGTGAGGAGCAGAACACAAACTCCATTTCACTCTTAATACACCATTTTTTCCTGGGTTATATATGGTATTTGTAGCATCCTGTACCCAGCACTGGTGAGGCACCTCAAATCCTGTGCTCAGTTTTGGGCCCCTCACTACAAGAAAGACACTGAGGGGCTGGAGTGTGTCCAGAGAAGGGCAGTGGAGCTGGGAAAGGCTCTGGAGCACACAGGAGATGAGGAGTGCCTGAGGGAGCTGGGGGTGTTCAGCCTGAAGAAAAGGAGGCTCGAGGGGACCTTATGGCTCTCTACAAGTACGTGGAAGGAGATTGTAGCCAGGGGGGATTCAGTCCCTTTTCTCAAGTAAGGAGTAATAGGACAAGAGGAAACAACCTCCAGTTGCCCCAGGGGAGGTTTAGATTGGATATTAGGAAGAATTTCTTCACAGAAGGGGTTATCAAGCAGAGGCACAGGCTGCAGTGGTGGGGACACCATTTTGGAGGTATTTGAAAGGCAGGTGCAGATGTGGTGCTTAGGGACATGGGTTGGTGGTGGACTTGGCAGGGTTCACAGTTGGACTTGGTGACCTTTAAAGGCCTTTTCCAACCTACACTGCTCTGTGATTCTATTGAAAATCAGGTACTGCTGCTGTTTGAGGCTGGCACTACTGCAGTACACATGGAAAACTCAGTAAGAAGAATAAGAAATGGAGCAAGGCAGTCCTGAGGCACATAGAGAAAAATGATATATGCCAAGATGTCCCGCTTTCTACAGGCTGGCAGCACAGGACTATTTAGTTAGACTTTCATGGGCCTCCTGTGAAACAAAATTTTCAAAGCACTATACAACAAAATGTATTTAATAACTAATACATACAGGTTTCCATATAGTACCTTATTTTTTCTTTTACTTGGAAAGAAATATCAGTGCCTACCCTGCTGCCTCAATGCCAGCTGTCACAAAAATAATTCCCTCCTGTCACCTCAGTTTTCTCTTGGACAGCATATGTAACTATTTTCCATTTCATCCATTAATACTCTTAGTAGTTCAGACTTGATGAGACAGTTAATACAATGATAGCTTTGTATTTGGAGTAGTAATAAGAAAATAGATAGAAGTAAAATCAGTGGTGGTGTTTTAATCTGGGTTAATTGCTGTCCCTTAAAATTACAGGCATTGATTCTCCAGTGAAACCTGAGGGCTTAGCTGATATCATACATAGGAAAATTGAAGAGAGCGATGGTGAGTTCCTTCTTGGCCAGCAGAAAGAGCCTGCATCTGCCCTGTGGGCATCACTCTTTGATGGATCTCATGAGATGACTGTTCAGAAAAACACGCATCTGGACCCAAAAAGAGATACTACCAGTCCTAATGACAGCAGAGGAAAGAAAAGAAGAGCTCCACCTCCACCCTCTGATAAGTCACCCTACAGTGCAGAAGCCCAGGTGAACACAGAGCAGTTGGGCAAGGAAAACTGGAGGAAGCCTGACCACACACCTGCCTGTAGTGCTTCCTTTGAGTCAGTGTTAGCTACAAAAATGCAGCAGCTGCAAACCCCCATTGCTCCTCCTCGCAAAATTGGTCTTTGTGGGAAAAGTGATTTAGCTGGCCTGGGGAATCCCATTTCTCTGCTGAGCAAGACCGAGTCTGAAACCAAAGCAGTCCCAACCCCTAGACATAAAGGCATCGCAGAAATACTAGACCCCAGGTCCTGGTTGCATCCATAGGCATCATATTTAGCTTAGAGGAGTCTTTGGAATTTAAAGTTTCTCAGCCTTCTCCTAATACCCTAATAGATTTTAGCATTTAGCTCAAGTGTTTCCTGTGAGCCAGGGCATTACTGCTAGCTGCAGTCTCAGCTGTATTCATTAGTGCTGTATCTAAATAATTGCACTAGAATGGGGGGTTGTTTCTCTGTCTGGAGTAACAGTGCTATTTCTGAAAACAATAGTTCAGTACTTTCCTCTTGAAAAAACCACAGTGTTCAGGGTAACCTCAGCTGTCCCCACAGCAGGGATGTTACCAGTGCTTTCTACCAGTCCCTCAGCTTAGCCCATCCACAACTCCTCAGACTACTCAAGTGGGAATTCGCACATATTCAGCACAGATCTTGCAAAGCTGATTTTCTTGGGCTCCATGCTTGCTGCATCCTCTCCATCCCTTGCTGTTTAGGAAACGCTGCCTATATGGTAATCAAGTATGAAAAGCTTTTGTGCTGTTCTGAATGGCTCTGTAACTCCATACAAATTTCTGAGGCAGTTCTCTCAATTTAGTGTGGAATTTCCCAAGTTCCTGCTGGTTCATGTGCAATTGGAATGGACCAGAATTATCTGTCTTTGAGCAAGAATGTGATCCATCACTGCTGTTTTATTTTGGGCTAAGACAAGCGTTTAAAAGCAGTTGCTTGGGTATGTGCACGTGCTCATCTTACGTTTGTTTTTCCTGACAAAAGTGGGTCTGTAACACAGCTCCTCCTTTGTGGAGCCTCTCAGCTGTTCCTGCTAGGGAGCTGGTTTGTAAACAGGCAGTGCTACTGGTAAGCAAACAGGGCTTTTCACCACTTGTTCCTTCTGCAATAGCAGAGAATAAGCACTTCAGGTGAAGACACTGAACTTTGAGATTCTTTCATCAGACTGTTCACCAGTTCTATAAGAACTATGGGTTGTTAGGGTTCCTGTGGCACCTGCAAAACATCTACTGCATAAGAAAAAGCTGTGATCTCTTGGATCCACAGCTTAAATACCCAGCCATTTCCTTGATGCATTTGTCTCAGATGCTGGAACTTATCCAAGGGCGAAGGTCTGCTTGCAGTTCTCCCTCTGGAGACTTGGTGCTCAGACCTGTTTTGAGAGGGTTGTATCAGCAACTGTATACACACAGTTCATTATTTATTTATTTTATTTCCCAAAATGTGGATGGCTGTGGGAGCTTTACCATTTCTCCATAAGATACTGTGGGTATGGTTGGTTGGTGGTTTTATTTTATTTAATTTTTTGTCTTCAGCTAAGTTCTTGGCTCCACAGTTGTGAAGGTATCTGCTGAATTCCCTCAGTAGTTCATTTGGGATGGGGTTGAGAGGCAGGTTTCATTTACAAATCCTTTTGCAGGATTAGAGCCCTTTGTTCTAGAATGTCCTTGTTCATTCTTCATTTAATCACGTTCCATTTTCCCTCTGAAACAACCATAATCATTCTTACAATAAATCATGCTGTTACTTAAGTGGATGGTTTGTGAATGGCTTATAAATAGGAACAGAAAAACTGAAGAAAAACTACATGATTATGTAAATCAGACAGTCAGCTAAGTGGACTGTACAACTCTGAACAAGAAATGGGAAAAATTGGGAGGGGGGGAAGAATATTTTCCAAAATGCAGCTGCAGTTTATTTAGCTTTAAATCTAGCCTTAAATGTTTTTGTGCTCAGAACGAAAAAAACACCTTTTCTTGGTAACCCCCTTTAATTTTGTAGCTATATTTTTTAAAAAATCTCATACATATATAAGGATAGAAGGCACCATAATGAGGATTTATTTTTAAATTCAACAGACCATTGAATTTCAACAAGCTGTTTCTCTATTAAAGGCAGTGGCTTTGTTTTGAACTGAACATACGTATTTTAGCAAGGCATTTAATATTAATTTGAAGTCTTCAAGTGATGAGAATTCACTCCCACCTCCTGTTGCAATACTTAATTACCCCAGGTACATTTTTCACTTGATTTTCTATTTGCATTTCTAGCTCCACCTTAAGTTATTTTGGTCTTTTTATGCATTTGATTGCTTATATTGATCTCTGTAGTATCAGCTTTTCTAATTGCCTGTGTGTAGTTATAAATCATGATTATGTCCCTTTTAACCTTTTCTCTGATGAGACCGAATTCCTTAACTTTCCTATGGCAGTGGATGTTATCCAAGACTAATTAATCTTCACGTTCTTCTCTGGATTTCTCATGTATCGGAGTATTTGTAAGGGTGACATCTGCATTAGATGCCACATGTCAATAGTGATCCATCAGGACTGTACAGAGCCATAATGTGATCCTCTTGCTCTGATGAATATCTCCCTCTCTCTCTTTCCTCAAAAATTGCATTATCTTTTTTTTGTGTGGAAGCTTTGCCTTGGATGTTGACTGTTACGGGCCAAGTCCTCTTCAGAGTCTTTCTCAAGAATGTGGTACATCATCCTCTTATTATCTTACCTTATATTTTCTTGGAAATACAGATGGTATTTTACCAGCATTAAAATACTGCTCATGAAGTGATCCAGATTGCTCTGTGTAAGTGACCTGTCCTCATTCTTTACTACTCCAGCAGTCTGCAGGTCCTTTGCAAATTTATTGCAAGTGATTTTTACAGTTTATTCCAGATCATTGATTTTTAAAATTGAATGCAAGGTAAGGTTTGTAGAGAGAGGTGATAAGCTTTTATTACATCAGTGACATGTGTAGGGGGTGGGGAAAAGCAAACAGGCAGGCCACTGAATTTCTGTCCCTTTTATCCCAGAGCTTTTAAAACTTTCAGTAAGATGGCAAACAGCTATATTTCTTGCTGAATCCCTGTATCTTGAAATTATTATTATGGTATTTTAAAGAAAATTACATGTTCATCGTGTTTTCAGAAAGTTACTCAGAGTTCTTGTGGGTAACACCTCAGTGCAGGTGTCTTTGCAAGCCAAGCTTAATATATCTAAGAGTAAAACGCATCCTGTTGTTCAAGACCTATTCTCCATGAAGCTGTGTTGATATTTTATATCTATCCTTAAATTAGACTCATGTGGGCCAGTTCATGATATTGCAGTGACCACCACTAAGCAAACAAAGCCATTCATTATTCTGTTCATCTGCTTCTGAACTACATAATCCCTGTTATGAAGAAAGAGTTAATTCAGGTTTTAGTATTTATTGTTACTTTGCCTTTCTTTCCTCTGCCCTGTTCTGTATTGCCATTAGTGCCTTTGCATCTTCTATGAAGCAAGTTGGTTTAACCAATAAAACCTGCAGGCTCCCAGGAATCACAGAATGTAATGTTTCACCATCTTGGCAGCTGTATTCAATGAGGATGCTTTAATTGCATGACTCAAAATATCAGGGATCAGAACCCAAAAGTAATTTGGCAGCTCCCTGCTGGGATGAGGCTTGGAGGACCTGTGGCTGCTCCAAGCCCTTTCCCTGTGTTCCCATTCCCCTGTGTTCACATTTGTGTAAGCAAGTTGGAATGCTGTCATCTGGCTGGGAAGTCCATTGAGAAACACTTCTCCCAGCGTGAATGGCTCCAATGATCCAGTGTAGCACAGGGAGGACGTTGGTGGCACCTGCTGAACCACACGTGGGATTAGAGACTTCTCTGAGGAACGTGTCAGGCCTGCTCTGGAAACTGTACCTGCTTGTTCTCTGCTGGGATTAATTAATGCTGCTTAAAACCAGAATTGAGTGATTGGATGCAGGAGACAGAAGTCAGCCTGAACTCTTCTTTTAGGAAGTACAACTTGAAATTAATTGCTAATTCAAACTTGAATATAAATTTCACAGAACATGAACTTCTGAAATATTGACTGAACAAAGCCTTAACTTATTAACTTTTTCTATTTACCTAATGTCTTCAGCTGTTCACTTGGTTTTGGAATGGTAGACGGTACTTCCTGAAGGCTTTACCTTCAAATGCTTACATTTTTACTAGTACTGTGGGGTTTTTTTCCTGTGGTAATAATACTAATAGTTATTTTATGGTGGCTTGTACGTATTTGAAAATACTGTCATAGTATTCAGAGTTGATTTCTAATTAATGCAAACTACCTTAATAGAAAAATGGAAATTTGGACACTAATGTATTGTGAAATGATAGAACAGAAATCTTCTTATTTTGCTGCTAGCATATCGTATTTCTGTTAAAATATGCAAGTGAAATTAAAAATGTTTCTAGAATAAAACGTTTTTGGTGTAATTTCTTTCAATCTGGAACTACATTAAGCTTTACTCCAGTGTATAAGCCACGGGTGATGGCTGCTGTAAAATGAGAGAGCTCAGGGGTGGCTCCTTTTCCCTTGGGCCTGCCATGAATGTACCCCTGTAGGCTCATACTGACAACAGCAAATAGTATCAGCCTCAGTTTTCTGACCTGGAGGAAGGGAGGAAAGGCATTTAACTGGCTTGCAGTTAAATCAACGCTCCCTGCCATGCACAGAATCCAACAGATAGCACCCTGAGTGAGTAGGTAAAGTCAGAAATGTTATGAGATGCACCTCTTTTCCACAAGTGTGCCAAAACAAAACACCCTGTTTTAGGTTTCATCTTACTTCTCTCACAGCCATGGAGGAAAAGATGCCATGGCTCAGATTTACATCTTGCTCTCTGCTTTGTAAGGTGGCTTCATAAATAAGCCACTGACATCCATTGATTAATTAATTAATCCATCCATTAATTGTTTTCCTTTCACAGGCACCCTTGTGCTGAATGGGACCTCTTACCCATCTCACCAGCTAGAGCTCAGTGTGACACTGCTAATTTAGAGCTAACTGAGCTGCTCAAGTAAAGTGTTCTTTTGACCCAGTTATAAAATTACTGTAATAAATGCAAAAGGAATTGCTAGACATTTTAATTTTGGAATAAGAGTCCATGAAAAAAACAAAGTGGGATTGACAATTGCAAGGCAGGACAGTGCAGCTGAGTGATCTAATGAAAATTGTGCTGCAGCTAAAGCTGCTGCAGTTTGCTTTAAGGAATCATGGGACTATAAGATATTATACTCTCTTCATATAACCATTAGCAAATGGTTAAACTGTAATTGTTCCATATATATATTATATACTCACAAAAAAAACCAGTTTGTGAGACATCAAAATAAATTGCTTTTTATGAGGAAAGAACAATCTTTCAAGATGTTTATATCAAGAAAGCTTTCTAAATGTTTTTTTATGTACCTCTGCAAAGGAAGAAAATTTATAATAACTATTGAAGTGTCTTTTATTCTGTTACAGTATTTCTTCACATTTCTATAAACTTCTTGCAAAATAGCTACAAAAAGACATTATTTATAATATATGTTGTTTCACCTGAAGGGGTTTTTCCAGCTCTTGTCCAGTGTTTGGTAGTGATACAGGAATGCTTGCAGAAGAAAGTCATTTCATACACAGCCTCTTCCCAGCCCTTAGTAATTACAGGCTTTTTAATATGCAGACGTGGGAAGCCTTTTAGTCTGTCAAAGTTTCACTTTATGTCTCTGTCTGGACATGAATTCAGAGTGGCAGTTAAAAGTAAAAAATTGTATTCTTTAATTTACTTAAATTTTGGCATCACTGCTGTCTTGTAGCACTTGCACCTTGATGATATGCCACAAGAGTTTTCTTTCCAAGCTTTAAAATTTGTGTATTTTCTTTTGCTAAGAAGGAAAGGGTCAGCGAGTGTTCATCACATTCCTTTTTCCGTCACTGACTAGAAAAGTGGTTCCAAATACAAATATCATTGATTAAGTTTTATCACCCTAAAGGAAAATGGTCCCACTCTTTTCCATCTTTGTTTGGATTATATTTTCCATTTTCTAATTAGTGTCTATTTCAAAATCCCACATGTATTTTGATGATATCTTTCTTGAGCTGGGTGCCCAGAGCTGAACACGCACTACTCGCTCAGGGGCACTCTTGATTTGCAAAACCAGAATATGTTCATTAATATTGCCTTCGTTTTAGCTACCCCTTGTGCATTAGCAAAAACCAAATCAAAATATTTCCATCGCTCTGTGGCCAGAATGGTGTGTGCCTAAATAAAGATGTAACTTAGGCAAGGGAAGATCTTAGTGCTGTTATAGTGAGCTTAACATCACAAATTTCTCAATAGCAGGAAAAATTGTTATAACTGTGTGGCTGGCACGAGTGAGCTGCTTTGTCCTCACAGCATTTTTTTTTCAGATGGCAGCAGCTGCTTTATGTTCTTTGGTTTTGAGCGGTCATTACTCCTCAGTCCAATGTCTGTACAAAAGGGTTGAGAGCTTTTGAAATAAACTGAGAGCAATTTAAGTGACCTTCCCATGATGTGGATGGATCAGCTGGAGTCAGCTGCCAAAGCACTGACTTGACAGATTCTTAGCCTGTATATTTGGCTGGTTAGAAAACAGAAGGCCTGTGGCAGCTTTGCCTTTCTTCTGAATCCAGACCTAGGGACTGGATGTAGAGGATGAGAATACTCTTCTCATTGCTGTAGCTTTATCACACAGCATGGGACACCTGACGTGGGGCAGATCAGCTCTTCAAGCATGGAAAAAATTTTGCTCAAAATTAGTATGAGTCTCAAATTTTACTAACTAAATGGAAAGCCTTTTATTAAGGACAGATCCTAATTATGGTATTCAACACATGGCTTCAGGTCAAACTGAATTTAATACACCATGCATTTTATATATCAGGATTTTTCTATTATTTTAATAAGAGTTCATTTGTGTGTCTAATAATACATCACATTTTACTCATGACCTCATTAGGAAGATTCTTAAACATTTGCTTGATCATTATCCTAAAGAAGGATAAACGTCTGCTGTCTTGGGAACACCTCAGGTTTAACCCAGCTCATGCAATAGGCACTTGAGCCTACAGCCTGATGTACACTTTTCCGTTCATTCATTTACAATAATTGTATAATTCCTTGGCAAGTAAAGTTAGTGATTTCTAAGCATTAATATGTAACTTGCTATTTACATTTTTTGTAATTATAAACCAGACCACATGAGTCTTCAGCTACTCTACAGCTTACTAGAATGATTAATACAAGCTTCAGCAACAACTTGTTTACTTGCTTCTTTCTACATTTCCTTTGGCAGGGCAAATTCTGTCAACCATATCTAAAAAAAAAAAAAAAAGGAAAAAAACAGAAAAGGGAAAAGGAAAAAAAGATAGAGCCAATTATTTAGTTAGGCTCTACCTGTCTCATGTTTAAGCATTAAAGAGAGCCAAGGGATTGCTGCAAAAACAATTATTTGAATCAGGGTATATAAAAGTGATAAATTCAATTTGGGCTCTTACTAATTTTAAACAAGAGTCAAGGGAGGGGCCACAGTTTCTCTGCCCCTCACTTTTAAACATGATCCATTGTGACAGAAGTTTCCATCACACTTTTTGAGGAATTAGTCCTTAGGGGTGTTTGATTTGGCAAAATAGTGCCATGTTCATGTCTGACTTCAATACCACCATCCTCACAAAACCTCTGAATGTGGGGCATGAACTTGGGGAAAAGAATTCTATTTCTTCCCATTTCTAGAGAGATGATGCTAGCAAACTCTTAGCAACTTTTCATGTAAGAACAAGGTAGTTTTGAAAAGCTGACTGTGTTACTAATTGGATGTGACCAAAAAGCCCAATTGGGATGTTTGCTGAGAAGCCACCTGATATCATTGCCTTTCAGCTTACTGGGCAACTTTTTCAGCTTTTTATAGTGACATAATATTCAGCGAAAATATTATTTAGTCCTTGTACTTCACTTTTGAAGCCCTTTACTATAGAGAATTTTGAATCTTTAAAGTCTCCTTCCCTTTCCAGTGTCACTGTAGGAATTAGTCTTATCTGGTGGAAACATATTTCATCTCAGCTGACTTGCAAAGCACACAAGGTTACAGCAGTTGAGAGAAGGAAGCATGGCTTGGGATTGGCCAGTGTGTTGCAGGCTGTGACTTGTCCATGGAGCAGAGTTTGGGACTGTCTCATGTGAGATACTCTGGTCCTCCTTGTGCTGATAAAGGAGCAGCAGTCACAAAGGAGCTGGAGAGATCAGAAACCCTTTTCCAGTCCATGCCTTCAGTGCCTTCATCATGCTTTATCAGCAATCCCACTATTTTCTACAGTGCTCTAGTCCCAACAAAGTAACTCAAGATACAAACTGTCCTGATGCCCTCTAGGACATTTGTCAGGGAGTGAATGGCATTTCCCAGCATCAAGGTGCACCAAGACAATTTTTCCCAGCCAGGTCCAGAGCTGAGATCCCCACATGCCTTGTTCAGCTTTTTATCCCACTCCAGTACAATCACAGCAGCTCCCATTGGGAGAAGGTTCTAAGGTGCTTTATAATCATTAAACTTCACAGTACACCTTGGATTAATTATTTGTATGGCAGAAGTTATCCACAGAGGTTACGCATATGAGATATCCATGTGTCAGCTGTTATAGACCTGATTGTGCGCAGGTTTTTTGGCCGATTTTAGCAGCATCCTGCTCCTATAATCAAATTATATGTATAAGTTCTGGTTTTGATAAACTAAACATAAAAGAACAAACAAGCAAATGAGCTTTTCTACAGCCTCCTCCTCCCCTGAGTGCAGTGTTTCAAGGTCCTCATGCAGCACTCCCTGGAGCAGGGCTGCAGCTTACCAAGCCTGAGTCCCTCCTGGCACTCTCATTCATGCATTCTGTCAAACAACATTTTCTTTGATTTTTTATCAAGATCTTCTTGACTGAGATCTTCAAAGCAATTAATTCAGTGCTCCATGATTGCAGCTGCTGAATAATTGTTTGTTAGAGCATTTTCTTTCCCAGGCAAGAGATGTAAAGTAGTTGCTCCCCTCAATAAACAAGTTGTCAAATGTGATTAGTTAATGGACCTGTAATCATGCGATAGCATAAAGGTAAGGATATGGTAAGTGTGATGTGAAAATGCATATTTAAATTAAAGCTATAGGGGAACATTTTCCCATAGGAACTCTTCCTATCAATGCTGAAATAGACAATTTACTATTCACAATGATTAACTGTAGATCATTAATTAAAGAAAACAAGAGATTAGTCATCAAGCATTTCAAATTAAAGATGCATTGATTGTTTGAGTTACTTATAGGTCTGGCCAGGAGCGCGGGTCAGCGCCCAGGTCCCCATGGATGAGCCAGCCTCCCATACAAACTGGCATGCAGAAGTAAAAGCCTGTTAAAATTAAGGTCACATATGTACTAGCCAAAATTAAGCTCCCAGAGCCTGAAATGTGATCCTATGTTCCTATTGACCAGCCCTGTAATTTGCCATAGTGTTTCTGGTCAGACACATTAGGAGGCAGAAATAGAGAACCCAGGCTTGTGGGGAAGAGGGAATGTCATTTTTTGGCAAGTGAATGCTAAATTCCAACCTAAATGCAGTTACAGAGAGAATGTATTATAGCTAAAAAAAATCTAATTAGCTCATTTTTATATCTAAATAATAAATCTATCCTTCTGCCTGCCCTTTAGAAGAAATCTGAGACAAGCCTGCAGTGGAATCTGTGGAAAGCAGAAGCCCTGTGCAAAAGAATCTTGCAAGGCTGGGGGGTTTTCCTTCCACTCTCCCTTGGGAACTGTACATTCAGTGGTATCATTTCCTAAAAGAGTTTTCCTTGACAGAAAAAGCAAATACTTTTCTTTTTGTTTTTGTTAAAAGCTGTATCTGTTACAGAAATTTAATTCCCCATTTGGGAATTATAAGCAGTAATACAATAATAATAGTTGTTGGTTACCACACGCTTATTTTAGACTATTCCAGGCAGCTGCCTTCTGCTTTTTGTGCAATCTCTTAGCATTAGGCTCCAATATAAAATAAATTACTCTGAACTGTCTGCCAAATTTGACTATTCTTTTAAAATCAAGTAGCTGTTACTTACATTATGTAATAGCAACAGGGATAATTTAATTACCAAGTCACGTATGAAAAATAAGACTTCAGCCTGCAACCTTCAGGGAATTAACCACCTAACTACTATTAAAAAGATGATCAGGGTACATAATTCTGGGACAATGGACCTGTGAATGCCAATGCAGCAGTGACGTGCTGCATAGTCAGAGGCTGTGGGGTCATTGCTGCTTGTAGCCCAAACCTGCTGGTATTCTGTTTGCTTTTTGGAGGGCACTGGAGGCAAAGCTTTCATAAGTGTTGAGCATCTCCTCTGATGTATCCCAGGATGAGCTCCCTGCACGCTGCCAGCTCTCACATCCCTGTGGCACATGTACCCTAAGGCAGTAATTCAAGAGGGGGCTGACACACTACTGGCCCCTGGAGCTGTGGACAGAGGGGGCAGGGATCCTTGCCCCAGGGCTGTCTGTTGTCCATATGACTCCTCACAGCCTTGCCCCACCATTTGGGGTGCCCCTTTGCCATAGAGGCTTCTGCAGGACTCCAGTTCCATGCTCCTTCCTCAATGATTTTTACAAGCGGAGCATTTGACCACGACTACAGGCTACAACATATGTGCTAGTAAAGCAGATTCATAAATAAAATCCCTCCAGGTTCATCTCCTTTGTGGGTTACTTCAGTTACTCCCACTCCTATTCTTCCCCTTGGATGGCTCCCAGTGTTACAGTGGGTTCCTCTTATTCCCTCTGCCTCCCTTCCACACCTCTACTTTTCCTGCTGTAATAACTAAGGACAATGGTTTCTTAAGAGTTTCAAGGTACTAGATCTTTTAGAAGTGATCAAAGGTAGTTGGAGGATGAATCATACACACAAAACCATGGTTGGACTGCTCAGCTGAGGATGACATAGATGGCAAATGTCACAAAGCTCATGATAGCATCCCCCAAGCCAGTGAGACACGGGTTAGGACCACGTTACTCCAGATAGCTGCACTGCTGACAAAGAGCATCCAAGCTTTCTTGGAAGGCTACACACTGGATCAAGTGGATGCATCCCTTCTTTGGCTACACATTGCTCGAGAGACATCCTCTTGCTTGTTAGTATGCAGCTGGTGTGGTTCACTAGCTCTGCCAAGCAGAGCTTTTTAATTCTCCCTCGCTGGAGAGAGGAACTTCAGAATAAGAGAATGATTAATGGAGGGAGGAAAAAAAAAGCAAACAAAATTTTAAAAGGGATAATAAAAACCCTAAATGAAAGTGAAACGATCAAGATTTATGAGAATTCTATGAATTCCTCACAGCCGTTCAGAGCAGGATTGCATAAGCCGCAGCATACCTCACTCGGCACATCCTTTAATGAGAATGGCCGTGTTTACGCTTTCATTTACACCGCCTCCATGCCCGCGGGCTCCAGGCGAGGCCCGTTCACACACGTTCGGAGCAAACAGAAAGCCAGGAACCCAGGCCCGTGTAACTCGGGACCAGCTGGAGGGTTTTTGGGTGCGAGAGGTGGGGCCTGCCTGCAGCACAGCTCGGAGGGACCCTGCAGGGCAGCAGCACCGAGCACAGGGACAGCCAGGGAGTGTGGACATGTACCAGGGTACTACAGTGAAATCTGGGTTTTTGCAACTCCAGGAGCACAACAATCGGATCAATCCAAGTTTTCCAGGGAAGGTTGACCAGCTTGCATTCAGCAGTGCGATATTCAGAACTATAGTGACATAGCCCTGTTAAATCTTTTCCATTCTCTTCCAGCTCTCAGGGAAATCAATTGAATGTCTCTGATCAGGTTTTTCACTGTGGCTGGGGACAGGGGGCGTCTTCCTATGATCCTGCAGGGGTGAGCACAAGCCAAACTGCACTAAGGATGCCTCCAAGCTGCCTGAAATTGGACATCATTAGAAGACCTTCACAGATCTTTTTCTCTGGAGAGAGTTCAACAGAGGAGAAGTGCCTGGATCAGCTGTGACACATTTGCAATGAATTGTCTCCATGCTAAACACTGGATGTGAATAATATCCCTGCACTCCCCATAAAGTAGTCCCTTCATTGCCAAACTCCCTTTAACACAAGGGGGTTAAACACCAAGTTAACCTGATGGCAAAAGCCAGGAGAATCCAGGTAACTGCAAAGCACAGCTTTTACATGATCACCTTTGTGGACAGCAAAGCTCCCGTTTGACCAGGATGGATCACAGCAGCTCTGCTGCATGATGTGTTGCAGGATAACTGACAGAAGAGTTGGTTATAATTGGATGAGATGGGCTGAGAAGGTACCTGAGCATGAAATGTCTTATCTAGCAGACAGAAATCACACCTGAACTCCTCCAAAGTGCTGAGGTGTGCAGCACAGTCAGTGCAACTTCCCAGAGGTTACAAACCTTTCTGAACAGGTTCAGGAGGCAGATCAAAAGGGTACAGGTCAGTGTGATCTCAGAGAGTGTTTGAGAACGTAATTCAGGGGCTATGGACAGGAGGGGTGGAGGAACATATTGCATTCATACTCCCTTCCAGGTAATAATCATATCATTAACTTGAAATGTTGAAGTATTTATTCTGTCTATTGTATGCATAAGCTTTAACACTGCCAGCCACCTATTAAGGCACACACAGTGGGAGCCCAGACAGCAGGGTTTGTAAAATGTGACACCCAACTTCTGCAGCTGCCCATTGCTTCTAAGTTGGCTGAATCTATGTGACATGTTCCTTCTTTCTTCTCTTCTTCCTTTCTTAATTAGATAAGGAAAATAAATCAAAATGATACAAGTACAACTTTTCCATTTCTTGTATCACCCTCCATCTCAGTTCTACCACTGCCAAAGCAGTCATGAGGGTGGCTGTGTTGATGGAGCAATTCTCACAGGGCTGAGGGCCATTGGTGCTAATTTGCTGGCTGCACCTTCTGTGCCGGTCAAGTGAGGCAGTGTCCACACTCTGCAGCAGGAAGCTGCACAGGGCTGCCCTGTCCAGCTCTGGATGATCTGGCACAGGGTGATAACCACGGCCCTGTGGAGCAACCGGCCTGGACAGAAACAGTGCAGCCACCATGGCATCATGTACTATATTGCAATGTTCCAGCAAATACAGCTTGCTTTCAGGAGGCCTAATTAACACTGGCAGAGTTTTGGTTTTTGTTTTTGGGTTTTTTTTTTTTTGTTTGTTTGTTTTGTTTGTTTGGTTGGGGTTTTTTTGTTTTTTTTTTTAGAAGTTGGTTTTGGAAAAAAGAATGAAAACTAATAACATATCCAAACCTTGCTCCATCAGAGAGAGAAGAACACTGAAGAGTGGTGATGACAGCAGAGTGTAGAGCCCCCATCCAGCCCACCAGATATAGAGGGGCCACTGGATTTCTAGTCCAGGTAACCTGGTTGCTTTGTTTGAAGTATCCAGCATGCAGCTATAATTACTTTGTGCCTGATCCATAGGGAGATGTAGCCTTATTCTAATAGCATACAGCTCTTTTGGCCTTTTCAGTCCACAGCCTTAGAAGGGCTCCTCTGAAAAGCCAAATTTGGACTGAGTAGGGAACTGCTATTCCCTATCATGTGGATTTCAGATCTTTGATCCACAGAATTCTTCTGAAGGGAGGAGGGCCAATAATCAATAGGTGTTATAGACAAGCTATTTAATGGGACTTTCTCCAAACTTGGATAAATCAAGTTTGACTTCCTTTGGGCTCCATTACTCCTGTAGCAAAGTAGCTTAACACTTTAAATGAAGAACAGATGCTTCTTCTGAGCAGAGCTATTGTGCACTAGTGAAGACAGAAGGGGATAAACAAACATGCACTCCAAGTGCAGCCAGAGAAAAATACAGCTGGTGGCTCCACTTTTGGAGTTGTTCTTCCATCTCCATTAGCAGCTGAAAGCAGGATATGCAGAGGAAGATGGAGAGATGGTTGGGATAATGGCTGCTTTCTCAGAGTCCTGCCATGACCTGGGCAGCTGGTGGCATGAGGCATGGTGGATGGAGACTGGTGGGGTCACTCTACTGCTGCACCGGACAGCAGTACTCTAAGGACTGAAACCTGAATACTTTCATGTGACACTCTTAGTTATTAGGAGCAAAATCCCCTTCTCATTGATGAACACCTTAATGAACTGGCACTCCTGTATTCTCATTCTTGCTTTGGAGGCCAACTCCTTTGCTGCAGTTCAGACTCTTGTGCACCATTTGCATGTGTTTTGTACTAATCTGGAGAAGAGGACCATCTGCAACTGCCTTGTAGGAGATCTGGTTTGGTCAGCACGCCTGGGCACTCCTTGTCTTATTGCTTTCAATGCTGTTCATTTGCTTCTCACAGCTGTAAGCCCATTAGGGATGAGGCTCAGCTGCAGCCCCACTCCCAATTACCACAAACTGTGTACCTATAATTCCACTTTATTTTTTTCTTTTAAATAAATGCTATGTCTACTATTTCTTTACAGGCCTTTGTAGGAGAAATAGTAAACATAGTACAAGTATCTCTTTTGTAGGTTCCACTAACTCTGGAATGCATCTGTGTACTGACCTTGATTCACTCTCTAAACTTATGTATCATTAAAATCTTTATACTTACATTTATAGAATATTGACAATATCAATAGCAACATACAAGAATAAGCCAAAGGCCAAACCCCAGGATATCAACAAAATCAAGAGCTATACAATTCCATCAATAGCTCTACAATTTTAACAATATCAATAATTAGACAGCTATATAACTCCAAGTTATAAACCTTTTACAATTGTTAATAAAATAACAGTGAGATCAGTATAGAATGGATAAAATGCAAGCACAACCCTTTGTCTGCATAAAAATGTAACTACATTTACAAAACTAGATCTAATGTGGATAATATGCAAAGACAACCAACCAGTAATAAAAACAAGAACAAATTTCAAGACAGAACATTGGCTAAGCTACAAACAAAGCCCAGTAAAATGGGAAATACCACAAAAAGTTGAGCTCAACTCACCTGGTTGGTTGAGGGGCTCTGTCATCTCCAGACCTGGGCTTCCTCATGCCATTTCCACTTACCCAAACAACAATGATTATCCACACACGGGATATGGACTCACTCCATCCAGGCACTGTGTTCTGAATTTCTCCTCTGGGAAACCTGCTGGTACCAGCGCTTGCACTTAAAGACAGCAGGGTCCCCTGAGCAATAGTAAGGGCTCAATTGGCTGGATGACTGCAACTGAACATTGTTCCTTTCCATAGTGTTCCTATTTAGGGAACAGTTCCTTCCTGGTGAGCACCATGGGTGTTTCAATGTCCCCTCCACACATTGTACTCTGAAGTTGTGAATACTTGGGTCTTTTAAATATTCCAGTTTACAACAGAATTCACTATAGTTACCCAATGTAGAGTACAGCTTGGTTTATTCAATCAATGTCAGCTCAATATTGTTTCTGTCCATATCTTCTTGTGATGCCATACAGGCCACCAGGCAAACTGGGAGGGGGGCTTGTCCACTGCCCATTAAGACAGGTGATTGTTGGAGAGCCTTTCAAGATATAGAAATTCTGGGAATTTGTATCTATAGTATCAACTTGTTGATATTCTTGCAAGGGGAAGAACAAGAAGCTCTCCACTTTGAATAGCTGGAGGTGTGCTACTTCTCACAGCTTGTCCTTTGCATGTTGGCAGCTCTGTCCAGGCCCCATAGTCTTTCCCTAACTTCTTTCCAAACCCTAAAAGCAGTACTTGCTTGTAGTACTGCTTTTAAGTACTTGTCTTAAAATCTTATGACTTTGCCCATGGTAAAACACTACAAAGGGCACAGTTAGTAGTCTTAATGCCTTTTCTTTTCCACAAAGCTTTCCATGTGGATAAACCACTCTGTTTATCACTTGATAAATCCCCATTATGTCCCCAGCAGCTCACCTGTACCACAGGTGTCAAAATCAATCTGGTCCAGACCAGGCAGCACCTCCCCACTGCTCTCAATGCCATGTTGGGCCCTGTCCCCAGCTGTACCTCACTCTACAGCCCAATCTCAAGTCATGTTGAGGTCACCATGTGTCACAGCATATGTTGTAGTTGAGACAACCATACACAGAGCATCATCATACAATTTCAGAAAGCTTTAACCCATACACATAACACCTTACCACTTCAGAAGGCTTCAGGTGTCTGCTCACACAGAGTAACATCATTCCACTTCAGAAGGCTGCAAGCATCTGCCCTTCTTTTTCTTTAGCCCAAACTTTCATTGCCCTCATGGTTAATGCATTGCACCTGTGTGCCCTCTGCTCCCTTTGGTGATTGGTCAGTGCCCCTGGGCACTCCATGGCTCATTACCTTCAATGCTGTTCACCTGCTTCTCACAGCTGTGGCCCATTGGGGATCAGGCTCAGCTGCAGCCCCACTCCCAACTACCACAAACTGAGTTCTTAATATACAATGGCTCCTATAGGTACACAAAGCCCAAATGCACAGAGAAGCTTCTACAAAATCACCCAGCCCTCACACTTCAGCAAGCCCCCCCCTAACCCTGGCTATGAAAAGGCTATGGCAGCACCATAATCCCCAACCAAGCACCAGAATGGGACTCCAGCTTCAAGCTAGAAGAGCTGCTCAGTTTGCAGCAACACAGCAGGGTGGACACCACTCATGTGTTACTCCAAAGTGCTGATGTTCAATCCTAGGGCATGGCAAGAGCAGGAGCTGGGTAGGCTCTGTTGACAGCTGCCCTACACAGTAAGCACCTCTATCCAATCCTCCTCGCCTGCTTTCTGGCAAGCCTGCCAAAACTGTACTGAAAGATCAGGAAAAATAGAGCCAAAATCTTAATTTCTGAATAGTATTGCCACAAGAAACCATCACCAGCTCCTTGTGGAAAACCACTCTGTTGCAAAACTGGCAGTGGTCCTGTTAACCCCGCTGCTCTCATGGCAAATGCTGAGTTCTCAGTACTTCAGAGCATGCACACATGGTCTCTCTCTCCCCTTCTCTGCATATTGGTATTTTATATAAATCAGTATATTCTAGTCCTTAACAACCATTTTTCTCCAGCAGCAATTCAGCTCCCATCTAACCAAAGTGGCTCAAATGGCAAGGGTGGCTGAGGAGGACCCCAACAGGGTGGTGGCAGTGCCCCAATAGCCAAGCCCAGCAGTGGCAGGAAAAGGTAAATACATTGGGCATTGCCATTTTGCAAGCCTGATCACCTACAGATGAGCTGCTTGTGCAGGGCTGGTGTGTTTCTGTGTGTACCTGTGAATGCAATTTGTTCATCAATTACTTACATGTAAATTTTGAAACTAAGAGCAACCAAATACCCTGATAAACAATCCCAGCCACCAGGGACAGAGGAGCAGCAGGCTCAGAGGTAATTATATATTTACATCACATATTTATATAATGAAAGTGTAGACAGTTTATCTATGTAAGTATATAAACCTACAGATCAAAAATATTTATACAAATATAGAAATTATTTTATAATTTTATTTATACTTTTGTATTTATATCTATCTATATAAACATAGATTTAGCACTTCATTATATATCTTTCTAATTATATCTTTTATATTGCCCATAGGCATTATGAAATCCTGCAGGTGGCTGGAGGGGCGAGGCAGGCAGTACCCCCACCCCAGGGAGAGCTGAAGCACAGGATCAACCTCGCAGGCACTGGGAAACCCCCATTGGAAGAACCACTGGATGGTGATGCAGAATAAACCCTCCATGAGGAGCCACCCCCAGCCCCACTGCAGCCACCTGTACCCATTGCTGCCTTTGTTTGCCATAGTCAAACCCTGGTACCTGTCAAACAGAGAGAAAAAAAACCTCTTTCCTAAAAATTCTTTATCTCACTGTTTTGGATAAGCACTGAGAAAAACATCCATTTTATGTCCTCCAAGGAAGTTTTTCAGGTGAAACATTAGCCTAGCTATTTGCAGAAAGCAACCCTCTGTTTTCCATTAATTTTTGGAAGAGAAGATGGGGAGGGGAAGCAGAGATGATGGCAGGGAAAGCAGGGATGACAGCAGAGACGAGGTGGCAGTTGGGCTGGAGCCATTTCTCCTGCATCATTAGAAATCAGAAACATCACAGATTATTTTAGTCTCTTTTTTGTAGGTCACCTTTAATAGAAATGTTAATAAAGCTGTTATCTGTATATCTGAAATATTATATGGTAGCTCTGTAATTCACTGTCTTTATCAGCCTTCTTTAATGTATAATTTAATGCTTGTATAGCTATTTTGTTTGGGTATGACTCTCAGAATTACGACTCAAAAAAAATCTGTATGCTAGTTAACTACTTTTTATGGAAAGCATTTCTTTCATGTTATTTTAAAACCATGGAGCCGGGGGAAGTATTTTATGGACCACGGAATCTCACAGAGTAGTTAATTTCTGTCTGAGCTGGTTTCTTTGCTATTTTAAAGGATGCCATCAAGATCATTGCTATTTCTCTTGGTTGGGAGCCAACTGACTCTTCTGCAGTTGCGACACATCCTTGTGCTGTATTAAAGATGGGGAAAATAGCAAATATGGGAATTGGATGCTGCTGTGTGGAAGGAAGGAAGAAGGCTCTGCCACCCCCGGCCACCCCAGGGCAGCCACTGCTTGAAATCAGGCACCAAACATACTGCACCTGATGGGTAAAAATTATTTCAGCCTGGGAATATGGGGGAAAAAAGGTGATGGTAACCCATGTGTCCGCTGTCACTATTCCCTCTCCCAGTGTCCTGCCAGCTGGGCACGGGGGCCAGGCAAGCTGGCATGGTCCCGTGAAAGGCACTTTCTTCCTGCAGGCAGCAAATGGGACTTGGCTATGGGCATACCATGGGCTCAGTGGGGCATATGAGCCTTCACTGTGTGTGCCTTTGCTTGGTGCAAGAACTCTAAAAGCAGTAATTGGGTGGTTAGCTGAGCCCTAGGCGAGCTCGGGCGATGCACTAAATATTCTGCCTTTTGTTTCATAATGAATTATTCTGTGTATCTAGAGCAAAGGGAGTTTTCTTTTTTGGTCTTTTCTCTGCAGTTCGTTCCTAGCCTACTTGTGGGGGTGTGTTGAAATCTTTGCTTTTTGCTTATGAGGTCAAGTACTTTAATCAGGAGCAAAAAAAATTGCGTGCTTTAATCCTAAATTCTCTGAGTGGCTGCCAAATATAATTAGAAACAAATGGCTTTATTCTTCATTTGAGAGCTCCACAGACACTGGCGGGGGGCAGAAGGAAAGAGCTTGCTTGGTTCGCCTGGCTGTTTTTGGGGAGCTTGCAGAAAAAACCACTGCCAAAAAACATGACAGAGACCTGCAGAGGATGGAGGATTTGGGCAGAGGGGCAGGAGGCAGTGCCAGGGGAGGATGAGGCCCCTGTGTGTGCCTCCTGTGCCAGCAGCTTGGTAATTCCTCCCATTGGTAGTGGACACTGGAGGGGCTGGAGCAGGGTACCAGCCCAGGGGAGCCACATGACCATCACCTGTTCATGTAACCACATAAGCTGATCATGTCAAGGTCCCAGCCGCCCCAATGGGACCTAAGTGGGGAGTAGAAACCCACAGGCAGAGCACTCCAGGGGTTTAGCACTCCCTGGGCTTCCCTCCCCAGACTAGCAGTGGCTGAACCCCAACCAGGTGCACATGTAGTGTTTAGGTTATAGGAACTGAATTCTGCTCCAAGCAACACCAGCCAGCACCTCTCACTGCAGATATCCACTGCTCCTCTGCTACACCTGGGTTGCCTGGAAATTCAACTTACGTCTATTTAGGTGTATCCGTGAAATATCCACAGAACAACAGAGGTGCAGTAGTTTCATCCTCATGGCGTGGGTCACCACCGTGTCCATTGTGTATCTTTTAGTACTTGGGATGTATGCTGGGAGTGCAGCATGGCTGCCCCTCTTCTTTGCCTTCTGCTCCCCATCCCAGCACTTCCACAGCTTTGCCTGGTCATGGCACCTGCCCAATGGCCCTATAGCTACCACACCTCTGTGGTGGTCCTGAAATAAAATGGCACTGTTGATCACCCCTCTGGCATCTCCCAGCATGAGGGGCATTTGAGTTTGCCCAAGTCCGTGGAGGTTGTGAGACACCTATTTCAATAAACAAACAATTTTGCCATCAAAATGGCTAAAAAGCAGCTCTCACTGACTTGTGCAAGATGGGAAGTTTTGCCGCACTGCCTAGCATACCCCCATGGCACAGCAGTGCCTCACAGCAGCCCCTCATGGAATGGAAGCCCCTCACAACATGGCATCCCCTCACAGCATGGCAGCCCCTCACGGCATGGCAGTTGCTCATGGATCACCTCACAGAATGGCAGCCCCTCACAGAAGTCCCCTCACAGCATGGCGGCCCCCCATGGGATCACCTCATGACGCTGCAGTTCCTAACAGCATGGCAACCCCTCACAGCATGGCGGCCCCTCACAGCATGGCAGCCGCTCATGGATCACCTCAAAGAACGGCAATCCCCTCATGGCATGGCAACCCCTCATTGCACGGCAGCCGCTCATGGATCACCTCACAGAATGGCAGCCCCTCACAGCAACTGCTCAAGGCATGGCAGCCTCCCATGGGATCACCTCATGACACCGCAGCTCCTCACAGCATGGCAACCCCTCACAGCAGCCCCTGACAACATGGCAGCCCATCACGAGATCACCTCATGACACTACAGTTCCTCATAGCATGGCAACCCCTCACTGCAACCCCCTGAAAACATGGCTGCCCCTTACAGCATGGCTCATGGACCACCTCACAGAATGGCACCCTCACAGCAGCCCCTCACAACATGGCAGCCCCTCACAAAATGGCAGCCCCCCACAACATGGCAGCCCCCCACAGGATCACCTCATGACACTGCAGTTCCTCACAGCATGGCATCCCCTCATGGGATCCCCTCACGGCAGCCCCTCACAGCATGGCAGCTCCTCATGGGATCCCCTCACGGCATGGCATCCCCTCACGGGATCCCCTCACGGCAGCCCCTCACAGCATGGCAGCCCCTCATGTGATGGCATCTCACTGCACGGCCTCACGAGCCCTGGGGCATGGCCTGTGCAGAGGAGGGGATAGGGGTGCCTTTTTTTTTCTTTCCTGACTAAATTGCAGAGCAAACTGAGTAACACTTGCAAGTTCAGTGGGTTTCCCCCCTCTTTCTTCCATTATTAGACAAGCCCCTCATGGGCCCGGTATCCTCAGCCCCCTCCTTTCGCAGGAGAGCAGCCCCCACACCCAAGGCGATTAGTTAATTGGTTTGATGCTCATCACTAAAACCAAGCAGCTGTTGAGCCGCTCTGTCCCCAGGAGCAGCACCAGGCGGAGGAGGAGGAGGAGTGAGCTACCAGGATTTTTGTGCCCATGTGCAGCACCCAAGGACAGGGCACACGTACTGGCCCCGCAGGCACCCCTCACCCTTGTGAGCACGGGAGGTCTTCACAGCTGCCACCGTTCACAACTTGTGGGTCTCCTGAATGTGGCCCTTTTACCCAAATCACTGCTCTTTCAGCAGCCACGAAAATCTTCATGAATTTGTTTAACCCACTTTTGGGCATATTCGTCCCCAGTC
Organism: Camarhynchus parvulus; assembly: GCF_901933205.1. Classification (NCBI taxonomy): domain Eukaryota; kingdom Metazoa; phylum Chordata; class Aves; order Passeriformes; family Thraupidae; genus Camarhynchus; species Camarhynchus parvulus. The sequence goes on from NC_044576.1 coordinate 6,142,319, forward strand.
TGCTGGCTCTCCTGGAGGGTCCTGTCCCTGTTCCCTCAGCCACCAGGACAGGGCACCTCTGGCCGCAGGCTTGGCCTGTGACCCGGGGGGCTCGTTCCAAAGGTGAGCACTAGATGGAGCATCTGACATCGCGAATACTCTTTTTTTTTTAATCCCGTAAAGGACAAACTGAAAAGCTAAATGAAAGCACAGATTAAGCTGTATCCCTGCCTGCTCGCTGGACACACATTCCCTGCAGAGGGGGCAGCAGTGGATGCTGCCTGGCCACAGCCACGGCTTTCTCCTGCAGGAATGCAAACCTTTAGCAGCCATGGCTCCAGACAGACTGGGGATACTTTGGGGGCCATTCCTTGTGCTTTCCTCAAGACCATCCAATCCTCCCATGTTTCTCTTCAGTGGCAGAGGCGATACATACCCATAGCACTTCAGTTATGAGTGAGCCCAAATTTGGGAAGGCAAACATACAGGCTCTATTGTTTTTGCTTTGGGAAGAGCAAAAGGTGTATGATATTCCTGGAAAGCCTGTGGGTGAGTGCTGAATTTCCAAGAGCAATTAGGGTGCCAGTGAGGATTAGTAGTGATGTCTGTGTGTGATCAGCTCCTCCTAGCAGCGGAAACTTTGCAGAAAATGTTCCTGAAATATTCCAGAGCAAAGATACTGCTGGTGAGGCAGAGACAGAGGAAGGGCCCCATTCCCAACAGGTTGGCATCATCATTTGATTATCACTGGCCTCAAAAGGCAATGCAGCTGCTGCTGAGCCAATTTCCCTGTGATCCATCCAGGGCAGGGGAATCCTGCCCCAGGACCTCCACTAGCTTTCAGCTCTCTGTGCTCTCTGTTCCTTACCTGCTGGGGTGCAAGCCTTGTGAAAATTCTGCGAGGTCCTCAAGGGGTGTGTGCTATGGCCCAGGAATCAGGAAACCAGGTTCAATATTCTTTTTTTGTGAAAGGAGCCCAGCACAGGGTACTGCCATGTAATTGTGGAAAAGCGAGGCAGCAAAGCAGAGGAGCAAGAGCCATCAGCCAGGGGAAGTAAACTGCAGCCAGCAACACCAGACTGTGCATCTCCACTTTTCTTCAGACCCTCAAAACTGTTAAGTCCCTGCTGCTGGCAGCTGAATTGAAAAACTGGTGTGACAAGGTGACAAACTCTGTCTGCAGCAAGCCAGGGGTACAGCATCCCTTGCTGTCTCTCAGATCACTGGACATTTCACTCTCAAACACAGATGCACTCTGGAGTCCCTAATAGGGCGACAAATTCTTCCTGGGTGGAGCTCTGTTCTCTGCAGACCCCACCAGCTACTGGTGGGGTGCACTGTGTCCTGCAGAGGTGCCCCTGTTTCCCTGCAAATGCTTTGGGTGCTGTCAACACAGACTACTTTGCTCTGCTGCTTGCCCAGGTGTGGGTGCTCTGACCCCTAAGTGACCCCTAGCAAACTCACTGGGAAGTGCCCAGTCCAGCCAAGGGAGGATGCTGTGCCTCAGTGCCACTCACAGGCCAGGCTGGTCTGGCTATGAAAAGCTCCAGGGTGCTGCTCCTGGAGTCTTCTTCCCAGCCACACTCTGAGGAGTGGGTAAGGCAGCCCAACAGGCACCCCCAGCACTGGAAAAACAGGTAGTGCTGGCTTACATTAATCCACAAACTAGGAAGGGCTAAAAAAACCACAAGGAAGCAAAGCATGGTGCTGGAAACCAAGTTGCCTCGCCATCTCTGCATCTCCTGCAAGGGCCAGCTTCCACACGTCCACATTTCCTCCACCTTTTTCACCAGTTGGCTGCATTTTCAACATAAAAAGAAAAAAATGCCTCAGCTTGGCAAAGATAGAAGTGGATTAGGGGAAAAGGTTTGCTAGAAAGCCCCATCTTCTCCCATGGCTTCACATACAGTGCTGATAACAGCACCAAGCCTGAGCTCAAGAAGTGTTTGGACAACACTGACAGGCACAGGTTGTGACTCCTGGGGTGCCCTGCACAGGGTTAGGAGCTGGACTTGAAGATCCTGATGGGTCCCTTCCAACTCAGCATATTCTATGATTCTGATTCAACAGTGCTGCATCCTTCACACATGCCCAGTGGCTGGCTCTCCTCCTCATGCTGCTATTTCCAGCACACAGAGGAGGAAATGGTTGTTTTTGAGACTGCAGCATGTATTTGGAAGCTGGTGAAACTGGTCTGTGCTCACCTGGCCACACACCCAGCACAGGGAGAATGCATGAAGCAGTACCAGCCTCCAGGATTGGCCATGGCCTCAGCTCCTGGACTGCCCAGGGATGGGAGAGGGAAACCTCCCTGCTGCATACCTGCCCCAGAACCATGGAGCTAAGCAATGATGTGGAATTAGCAGGTGGCTACTGGGCATTCCTGTCCCGCTGCCCAGCTGTGCTGGGCAAGGGCAGTACCCAGGTCTGACCTACACACACCCAAAGGATCTTCCCACCTATGGAGACCAGGAGTGTAACAGCACTGGCTGTGCTTATGGGCTCTCAAAGGGGTCCTAGGTTTGTGGGGGGCTTTTCAGACCCACCAAGGAACACAGTAAAAATTACCTTTGCTTGAGGTTGATCAGCATCATCAGCAAAATTAGTAGTTAGCATCTGACTCCAAGACTCCAGAACCTTACTGTCTTGGTTTGGAAAGACAGGAGTCTGCTAAGGAAGGCAGGAGCTTTTCCTGAAATTGAGAATGTAAACTCTCTCCACTCCTCCGAATTGCTGCAATTTTAAATTAAAGGATGGTAATGGAAAACATCTTGCATGCAATCTTCAACACTTACCCATGTTTGAGATGGGAAGAAGAGGGGGCAATTTTCAGATCCCAGCTCAAGCCTGCAGCACTGATATAAAAACGTTCTACTCTGAGATGCAAATGGAGCAAATTTGCTACTGGAGCCACTGGCTAAGCATGGAAGTTATCCTCTCAAAAGCTATTCCTATAGTCAGCATGATCATAGCCACACTTTAAAGCAAGTACACTGCAAAAATAGTGGAGCACTGACTGAAGATCTTGTCACTCCCTCCTTGAGGAAATTGCAAACTTCCATTTCTTTAATCTAATCATTTGCAGGAGGAGATACTTTTTCTAGAAAAGCCAATATAAGAGGGCTGAAAGGTCGTATGGGATAATATGTAATCCAATGTGATAAGGGCTGTTTACAGAATTATTAATCAAACACAAAAGGGAACAGATAGTAACATTTTTTATTAAATATTACAGTGGATCAAAAAGTACAAAATATCTTTTGCCTGCTATGTGATTGGGAAACTATTGGCACATAATACAGTATCAAAAGCATTAATAAGTACAATTTGGAAAACATACAAAAATTGAGTGTTTATAGTTGGCTCAGCTTTATTTCTGGTAGTGTTTAAACTAATGCAAAGGTTACTCAATAACCTTTTAAATGGGAAACTATATAATATTACTGGGCCATTTTTATATATACAAATCATCACCTTACAGAGCATATAGGCTACATAACTTGAATCACAAAAAGTATACAATATTTACAACAAAAGAAAGTTAAAAAAGTATAAACAGCTAGTAGATTATGCTGCCATTATTAGAACATATTTAAAACTGCGGGACTGGGGGGAGAGGGGAGGAAGAGGAAGAGAACGAGCGAAATATCAACCACATGTACAGCAAACAGCACTCATGGCAGCACTGCCAATGCCACCTGCCTCACACCAGTGCAGGAAGTCCCACTGCTCATCAAAATCAGCACGATGGCAAAACTGGCCCAGCTGTGACCTCACTGACCACCACAAAGGAAGCGAGCAGGCGGCGGGCGCGAGGGAGCCCTGTGCTGGTCTCTGGAGGCGGCAGCCCCACGTCTCCCCAAATGGGGCAGAGCTGCTCGCAGAGGCAGCACAGCACTTGTGCCCTGCTTGAGCTCCAGCTGCTGCCAAGCCAGCTCCTCTGCTGCTAGGACAAACTACTTCCCAGGCTTGAACCCACTGGGCAAGCTCTTCACACCAGGCCAGCTCACAGCCACAAAAGACCTGCCAGAAACTGCTGCCCTGCTCCCACCCTGCCTGGCCAGGGGCACAATCACACACACAGGGAATCAGGCCCTACTTCCCATGTGCTTCACGAAGCCTGGCTCAGAGTGTGACCAGAAGCTACACACGAGCCGTTTGCTGCTGGGCCTCTTCCTTTGGATCTCACAACCTTTAGCATCCCTAATGCATCCTGGACATAGTGCGTTTGAATTGCAACATTTCTTGGAACTGGCTCCTAGTAAATAGATTTATGACTCTATTGCCAATTAGATTCTGCAGTTTCCTTTACAAACCTACCAATAACAATGGTCTGATTGCACAAAGAAAGGCTTGTGCAATTTCATTCAATAATAAGGCCCCTTGAACTCAAACAATGCAAACAAAGCCCCATTTAAGACATTGAGGGGAAAAAAAGACTTTTCAGCCAATGAAGAATTCAATAGTCTGTTGAAAGATTTCCAAGATTTCTGTTAAAAGAGTTCTTAAACAAATAATGCACTGCTTCTGTTGGGGGTTTATGCCACCGTTTCTTTTCCTTAGCCCTGACGTTTTGCCCAGTATGAGCTTCCCCAGCCAGTAGTGGCCAGTCTCCTCAAGGGACAAGCGAGGAGCCTTCCTCCCCACTCCCAGTCCCCCAGCCCTGTGCTGCCTCAGCATGGCTCCAAAAAGCCTACCAGCAAACTCCAACAGGACATAACCAAAAGGGACGTTGGACACTTTGCGTAAACAAATGCACAACTCCAGAACACGCAACTTAACCAAAACAAGGAGAAGCATTTGCTTTGCCAAACACACAACAAGCTTCTGTTCGCGTTTGCTGTAGGTTTTTATATTCTCTATCCCCTTTTCCCCGCCCTCCTCCCCCCCATCCCCAAACCCCTGACTCTTACGTGATTCAGATCTAGTGCAACTTTACTAGAGATGTCCTCCACGCTGTGACCTCTGCCTGGATGAGCCTGCGGTTCTGTTTCCTGTATGACTTGTGGAGCAGCAGGATACCCTGCACTGGCACATCAATGTTCCAAGTTCTACTAGTCTGTTTATCAATCAATTAAATATAGTTTTACCACAGGAATATAAAGTATTTCATTGAAGAAGCTGGATTTGTAACAGTAGACGAGTATATTATTCTGGTTTCCACCTTTGGATATTAAGTATGATACATTATATATTGTATTTGGCTTCATATCACGGGAAAATTTAATGACATGCCTAGCATGCAAAGTGTTTCTTAGTAGTTTGTTTTATCTTTTCATATCAAGTACACTGTCTTTGAACAGTAACTGAGATGGTTTGAATCACAACCAATTTTCACACTGTATAAAGCCTCCAAGTGACACTTTGCTTTATCCATGTCTGTGCTCAGCTACGTAGTGGTGATGTCCTGCAAAGTGAGTATACATCCACAGGGAAGCTCTTTCATCAGGAAAATCCAGCCTCTCCATGCCTGGGCTTTCCCCCTGCAAAAGGATGTGCAGGGAGAGGCCGAGATCCCCGTGGGAGCGTGGAAGGACCATCCCGACCACTGCACAGAACCCCCTTACCCATTGCGAGGCACAGAAACAACCTGTAAGCCTCTGATTCAGATCCACACTGGCTCCTCTCACAACTTCTGAAATTCTCAACATTCTCACAAACCACAAATCTGTTTTCTGCACTCCTTTGTCATTCAGCAGCTTGAGCCAGGGAGATTTTGTTTTCTAGACTGTTTCTCTGGTAGGCAGGAGGGTTTCACAGCCTAGGTAAGATTAAGTACAACGCTCGACAAATTCACAGACCACGATACAGGAAAGCAAAGCTCGGTGGGAGGGGAGAAGCAGCCTAGGAGCCATCGAAACAACAGGAGGAGGGCGAGAGGTGCTCAGCACCTCACAGGGGTGGGCCGTGGGGGAAGGAACCTTGTTCGCATCCTTGCACCATAACATCACCTACAGTATGTTTATAACCATTAAGATTAATCTGAACCAGTTGCTTCAGTTTGTAAACAGTAAACGTTACGACAAAAACAAAACAAAAACGCCGCTCCAAAGTATAAAGAAACTGGAAAAATTACAAACACGTAATAAAAAAAAAAAATTAGGACAGCCACAGCCTTTAAAAAAGTTGCAGATAAAATGATACTGTTTAATTTAAAAAAAAATAAGAACCCAAAACAGAAAAACAAACGTAAAGAGCACAGAATATACTAGACAAACAAAACTATATAAATTATTGTGACCAAATGTGACACTGGTAGTTTATGAAGTGGATATGTACAGTCAAATTAAACAGTGTTTACCATTCTGTTCTAATAGTGTTAAAATGAAAAAATCTATTGCCATATTACTATACATTGCATTGATTGAATCTTTAAAAGTCAGGAAAAGTTACCCAAAAAAGCACATCCACTGATTGTACAGATTCTCGGCCCACTTCTCCTTTCCAGGTTCATCTGAAGTCATTGACTCATCTGCAACAATGCACAGCCTCTGGTCCTTGGCTCAGTGAAAGGCAAACACAGCCCTCACTGGGGCTTCAGTGAGCTCAGGACTGGGCCTGCGTTTCCACGGCTCCCTTTGAACATCTGCTCTTACCATGTTCAAGTCCTTTCAGAAAACACATACGCAAAATCCAAAAAAAATCTTTTTTTTCCTGTGTTTTTGTTTCTCTCTCTTTTTTTTTTTGTGTGGTTTTTTTTTTTTTTTTGTTGGCTTTTTTTTTTTTTTGGCTTGGTTTTCTTTTTTGCAAGGGCAGGGATAAAGGGTGAGGGGGCTGATGTGGGAGCCAGAATTAAAGAAGCAGTCCTGTCTCCATCAAACTCCAAGACGCTCCTCTGGGCGGGATACGACTGCATCCTGGTTGACAAAAATACAGATTGCTAAATCTGCAAGACATCGTCACAGGGGGAGGAATGTCGCTAACTGAACTTTCTCTTCAGACCTTTCTTTGTGAGCGAGGGGGTTTACAGTTTTGTGCTGGGATGTACAGAGGATAGCTGGGAGGGTGGGAATGCAGCTTGAGGGTTTATAGCAGCTAAAGGATAAATGCTGTTATGCAAAAGGTCACCGTAGGAACTTCCTACAGGTGTTGCTGCAGCTAAGTGTCTGTACAGTTGCTGGGAGTTTGCAGGGGACGTGAGGAATTGTCTCTGCACCATGAAGGAGTGAAGAGCCAAAGGCTGCATTAGTGGGGATAGCACGGTCTGATTTTTCAAGTACTGCAGGGGATGAGAATACCCGGGTGGGAGGCGATTGTTCAGCCCCGTGCACAGGCTTCCTGGATACAAGCCTGGGAAGATGGGGGCTGACAGGGGAAATTTGTGGCTTTCCAGCATGCTGCCAGAATGGAGGCCATGCACTGACTTGCTACCTTCCCCCTCTTGGTCGGGAACCTTGTCTTTTGCTGGAGTCTCCTTTGGTAAGTGAATAGGAGAGACAGCTCGGATTTTTTTTTCAGAAATAACTTTGTCCAAATCCTCCAGACTCCGTTTCAGAGGGCGGGCAGCCCCCACATTTTGAGGGCTTGTTCTGCGGCTGATGATAGGATGCACCATCCCCTCCATCTTCCTCAAGTTCTCCAGCCTCTGGGCCTGCTGCTTCCCAGACCTGTGGAGCAACTCGCTGTGTTTTTTTGGGGCTGTCAATGCCATAGGGGACACGCGGCAAGCTTTGGGGTTACAGTCTAGGCTCACCCCCTGGCTGCCTCCAGCCTGGAACGGGGAGATCCCTTTGCATTCTTGCTGGGCTGTGGATGAGTGAGGGAGACTGGAGCCTGGAACCTTTGCAGTCTGTTTGTGTATGCTCTTTGGAAGACTCAAATCTGTTGGCTGATCATCTGAAGAAGCCTCCACCGTTGCCTTTTTTTCTTGCTGATGCAAAGACGGCCGATAATTTAAATTTAGTTTTTCTTGGTGTTTGTGTTGAGTAAAAGTAGAAATATTTTCAGACTCTCTGAACATGTCCCGGGGGAGGTACTTTGATGTCTGTTCATTATTAAGGTGGTGTTCTGTGTGCCTATAAAGGCTGTGCAGATGAGGTGATGAATAGAAATCTGCCAAGAAAGTGGGCACATGGGAGTGCTGCAGTGCCCTTTTCTCACTCATTTTATCTTTGCAGTCCTGGATATCCAACTTCGGTAGGTATGACTCAGCAAGAGAACTGAGGTGATGTTTTGAAAAATCACAGCGCTGAGGATCTGGTTTACTTAGCACGTCATGTTTAAAAACATTATTAATTGACTTCCTTTCTTCCTTGGTTTTAAAACTCTGTACATGTTGTATGACTGAGGGCCTATTAATTGCTACAGGATCAGAATTAGGGGCATGGGGACCTTGCGATATGCCTGAGGACAGTTCATCTCTGCTGCTGAGTTTCTTTTTGCTGATCAAAGGTGGAGGAGAACCATAAGGGTAGTTACATGAGAGCGTGGCCCCGCTGACCTGTGACAGCAGCTTCTTCTTTGCCAGGGGTGACATGATGCCTGGATTACCTTTAGAGTACAGCAGTGGTGTGTAACTGAAAGTGGAGTCATCATTCATGGACCCAGGCAGCTCCTTTTCCTTAAACATGTCGAAGTTCTGCACCACCAGGACTTTGGGTGTTTGCTTTAGTGCATTGTGAATATCTTCGTTTCCCAGCTGGTCCACTTTCACCGTGCAGTTTGCAATGTAATCGGCCATCCCTGGCAGTTTCTCATCTTCCATGTCGCTCTGAGTGGGCAGATGGACTGGGAAAGCTGTGAAGGGCATTTCTGGAGGTTCACTTTCCAGGCTATCAGTAAAAGCTTTGTGTAGTTTTTGTTCAGGCTTTGTGTCTTCCAGGGCATCTGCTGAGGGGTGTAATCGTTTTGTTACAGTGGCATCCAGCACAGTGTCTTCTTCTGCAGGCACAGAAACACCCGAGAAAGAGGACGAGTGCTGAACCTCCTCCTTGGCCTTCTCACTGTTGGTGCTGTTTTCCATCATGTCTGTCTTCTCCAGAGGCAGTGTCCGAGCTGTCTCTGGTAAAAGAGATGGAGGGCCTTGCACAGGTTGTTTCATCTCTCCCACTGCAGGATGTTCAGGGAAGTTCTTCTGGTCTGCTGATTCTTGATCCTTTTCTTGTTCTGATGAAACCTAATGAAATGATTCAACAGACAATAGTAAGAATGCAGTATATTCTGGCAGCCTGTTTGTAAGGTTATACACAGTACGCTGCTGGCTACTTTTAGAGAAGGACTTGCCAACCATCTTGCTGGCATGTGAAGGCTCTAACATCAGGTACTGGACTCAAACAAAGAGAAGTATCTCCCAGAAATATTAAAAAATACACCATCCCTGTCAGAGTTACAATAAAGCATTTTCAAACAGCAGATGGTTGTAACCTGATGAGAGGCACTGGTGACTTGATCAGATAGCTAAATGCTGAGGTTATACACTCTTTTAAAATTAATTAGGCAAATGCAGAAGAGCAGATTTCATGACACAAACAATAAGGCTATAGAAATTTCTCCTACCAGCCAACTTCACCCAAGAAAACTACACCATTCCTACGCTTTTCCTTCCCTAAAGTCTCTCCCTCATAGCTATCTTAAAATTCAGTGATCACACAGGAGATCATTCACACCCAGTTCTGCATTAAAGTGTGAAAATGATAGAAATGGCATACTAGAAATCCCTATTGTAGGCAGCAAATCACTGCCACAGCTTAACTAGGACACACATTTTTTTATTAACGGATTAAAATGAAGTTGTCAACATTCAGTAAGTGTGTGTGTGCCTGCTATTACAAACATGGCTTTTATACGTTCTCGTCAATGGGACCGTGGCTCGTTCTGCTCCCCCATTAATACAGCGTGTGTGCACAATTCACACTATTCATCCCATTATGTAGCTGCCTGAACTGTGACCCACAGAGGTCACCAGAGCATCCCATCTGCGATCCAGCTGACTGACAGCCCTTTTCAAAACTGCTGTCACTCTCCTCTGACATGTCACGGTAGAAGACAGTCATAAAACAGCAGCATTGTGCGACTCCTTTATTATTATTGTTTTCTTTCTTCCTTCATTGTAAAGATAAGACGCACCGAGAAAGTTATCATCTAAATGCTGCTTTATGGTCTGTCGCAGGAGCAGGGAACTGGAGACGGTCCTAATGAATCTAACCCTCTCAGAGATTTATTTCTTCACAGCTGCTTTTAAATATTCCTGTCTGTTTGGTTGGCCTATTAGTTACAGTGTCTGTTAGTCATCCTAACTTCTCCTTTTTAAACTCGTAGCTGACTTTTGCAGCCAAATACCATCATTAGGTCCTTTACAAAGTACCATCGCTAGTCTCTTGAGCTTATAAAATTACAGGCAAATACCAGACAGATGAGCAAAGCAAGGAGGAGAAAAAAAAAGAGAATCATACTTAATAACTGTACATTCTGCTCTTTGTTTCTGTTAAGCAATACTTTGATTGAAGTTTCAGCTATTGTGAGGAAATGTGCAGTCTAAGGCTAATAGCATTTTGTCTGGTGTCTTGTTACACTGACAATATCATTGTGATGGCAGGAAAACAGTGAAGAGCACAAAGGCAAATGCAATCCTAATAAATTAAAGTTATATTCTCTCCCTTCATACTTCTAATGGTGCATGAGTTGAACATGCAATTGAGACCACCACACATCTGTAACTGGATTATGCTTTTCCAGCTCACAGTTTCCAGGCCACATGCAGAAATGGCTTAAGTGGTGGCTTGGTTGGGGACGTGCCTACACATTTATGTGGTGGCTGTAGGGCTCTCCCTCAGAGCAATACCCCATCAGTGCTGTGCCAGGATGAGGGCCAAGAATGGGGCTCCACTGCCAAGACATGGCTGCAGTGCAAGAGACAAGCAACCTTCTGCCAGGCTCCAGCACACCTGGATTTTGCTCCCCCAAAGGAGCTGAACGTCTCCAGCCTCCTACCCCTGTTAAGTGCCACATCCTGGGCATGGAGCCCACCATATGGCAAAGCACAGGTGAATTCTGGAGCCCTACACCCACCCAGGGGTGAAACATCCACCCTGCAGCCCCTTCACTGCTCAGGCTTTGTGTGATCACTGACCTGTATGGTGACAGACATGGAGGTCAAGGTCCTTAATAGCCTGCCCTGATCAAATAGGGGCAGGACATGTCTTCCACCCCAGTCAGGGAGGAGACATTAATTCTGCTATAAAAGGTACCATTTTACAATAGGGAACTGCCATAATTGTACATTTTTATTGTCTCGTCTAAGCTCCCTACATTTCCGATAAGCGCAGCTTAGGAACTCTTCCTGCAATCCACACAAAAATAACTTCAGTTTAAACAGCAGGAAGTTTGAGATAGGGAACAACAAAAGCAAGGAAATTCAAAGTGAAGGCTGTTGCTCTGTTGCTGACTTGTTATGCTGGGCATAGCAGCAGTGGTACTGATAGTGTGTAATGTGTCTTCCTGATCCAAGACCCTCAGTAAATAATCGGGGATGAAAGAATGACAAGGGAAGGGAGCAGAAGCTTTCAATTCACTTCTCCTTGCTTTGGGCAACTTGTCTTGCAACCTTCCAGTGACTGAAGCATATTTGTGCACACTCTCCTCTTGATGTGTTTTTTTTTTTTTTAATTTTACCCAAACAGGGCTCTCCCTACTTTAAAATTACAATGTAAGAAAAAAGTCTTTCTGGGGATTGCTCTTAAATTAGATATTAATGGTACTGTTATGTAAAACACAAATTCATCTTTGGATGGGAGATCAAATTGTCCTTGTAAACTTAAAGAGGTAGTGGGACATGAAACCCCAAATTTTCTGTTCTCAAAACTGGGTAAATGGAGTGTCAGAGGCATCTGCAATTTACAGGACCTGCATTGTTTTTTTTAAAACAATGAAGAGGGAGGATTGTTGATAGCTGACTCAATACAATTTCCGAACAAGTTTAGAACCAGGACTTCTGTACCTGCCAGACGCAATGAAGTCAAAGGAGCAGCCATAGTCTGCCAGGCACGTCATGTGTTTCGGCATTCTTTAAATACTTACTTTCACTACAATGCCTTGAAGGCTGCTGTGATCTGGCAGACTGAGACAGGAAAAGCAACATGTTTTGCAGGGGTTGTGTGTGAGGAGCGTCACCACCTCCTTCACATACGGTGCGAGCAGGGCACAGGAGAGAGTGGGCAGATGTGCAAAGGAAGGTGCTCAAATAACACCGGAGCAAAAACCCCATTGATTTTGCATCACTTAACAACACTTGAAATTTACTCTTATTTGCAGACAAATCCGAGTTCATCCATCAATCTTACCCTGAGCTGTGAACACAAACTCTCTTCTACAAGGCTGTCCTATGCCTGCAAGTAACATGGCTGTATGTGGAAAGTGGGGCCTGCCCATGTGAAGCAGAGTGACACCACAGGAACCTATTATGTCTGAATAGGAACCTCAGCTGAAAGCCATCTACTGCTCGGGAGAGGCAAGTTGATCTCGGGGCTTGGAAGGTGGTTCCCTCAAAATGTGACCCTTCAGTTCAAAAAGAAACTTAGTATAATATAATAAAAATCCTAGGGAGCAGTATGTTTTGTCACAGTCATGCATACGTCTGTGAGCACAGAAGGACTGATCCAGAGGTTACCATTATAAAAATCAGCTGTGTCCAACAGTTACCACAGTATTATCAACAATATTAGAGGTTCCCGCACCCTATACTTAGATTAGGAAATAACTGTGGTAGTTGTGTGGTTTCCCTTTGGCAGCTGCTGATCTGTTAATGGTGACCACTGTATAATACAATGAGCAGAACTGGTACTAGTCAGATCCAGAGCTTGGTCCTCTGCCATTCCCACTGTGCAATATGGAGCAAATTGGCTGCCATTCGCAGCCCAGCAAAATCTCAGCACAGATAGTATCACAACAGCTGAATTTCCATTGCTGAGCAAACTAAAAGGCCAACTGGTTGGAATTCTCCAGTTTAAATTATATATTTTATCACTGGATTTCATGTGATTAAAGCTGTGCATTTTTAATTGAAAAACTGAAAACAGGGAAGCAACAGACCTCAGATGCATCTTGGGGTTTCTGTGAATTATCTTTTTCCTTCTTGCTCTTTTGGTTTTCATTTTTGATGCGTTTTGTTGCAGACACTTTTGTTTTTGCTTCACTCTCCTGGGAACTGTTATCCTGTTTTCGAGGTTTCACTGGAGGCAGTGGCTTATCTTCCTCTCCTTTAATAAATCTTTCATATGGCAGGATTAATCTAGGGGATTAAGGAACAAATAATTGATCAGGTTTTGCTGTTCTAGCAAAGAAAAAAATGTATCTACTGTGAGCAGTTTACTTAATAAATCCATTTTCTTCCGTGCCATAAAAGCAACAGTTTAAACTCTACATCTATAAATCCAAGTGTAAGAAATCAATTTATTTGGCAAGATTATAACATGGAATAAATTCAGTGGAGTTAAGAGTTTGTGTGGATTAGTTGTCAGTAACTTCACAGTGGTTTGTGTGGCTACACCAATTTGTACCAGATGAGAATATCAGCCATTATGTTTTAGACTGATTAAAAAAAAAAAAATCCACCGTTTATTTTTATTTTCCCTCCCCGACTTTAACAGCACGCAGCAAGCCCCAGGAAAACACCTACAAAGCCATAGCCAACTTGGTAACAGCTACACAATTTCCAGGCTGCTGGTTCCCCTGACTGCAAGGGCGAGTGCCAGGAACTTGGCAGGGGCCAGGAGAGCTGGGCTGCAGAAACCCTACGAGGTGGGCACAGCACCAGCCTCATCCATGCAAGGCACCCATGCAGTGACAGTCACCAGAGCCTTTTTTGAGGAAGAAAGGGAGAAGAGTTAAATATGAAGGAATTCTTCACTGTGGAGCTGTCTGCCACAAAGTGCACGAAATTGCTTTAAAAACACGAGGAAGAAACACAAACAAAAAATATCCTCCCCTGAAAGCATCAAACACACCGAGTTTTAATCTCTCTGTTTTCCCTTTGCAATTCTTGATCTGAAAGGAAAAATAACTGATATAATTAAAAGGGATGGATTGCATTACAATCTCAGTTTCAACTTCAGTGATTAAAGTTTTTATAATGCATTTTAGTATGATTAATGACTCACTGTGGGATTAATATAAGACTCAGACTTTAAAAATATGAACATTAATACAGCAAACATAATCTGTTAAAAAAAAAAAGACAAGTTGACTTTGTGAAGAAAATGTACTTTGCTTATAAACAACACAGATCTACTCAAATACCAGGAATCCTTAATTATCTTTAATCTAAGACTCCAAGGCAGAAACCTCTTTGGTTCAGATATTCGTTTGTTATCCTAGAATCAGTTTCTAAGCATGCAGTTTTGATTTACATACTTAGATGTTCAAACACTAGTTTGGGCTTAAGAGAGCAGAATTAGATTGCTCATGATCATAATATTTTACATTTTAATAAAATACAACATAAATTATGTTAAAATATAAACCTAATTTATGCTATATTAGAAACAAAATTCATTAACTGAGCATGCTCTGACATGGTATGTGCAAAGAGGCGTGAATAATACTTTCTAGCCCTGAATTTGGCAGGGCTCCAGTAATGAAGCTAAGCAGAGCCCACAGGGAATATTCATCTTCAGATCCCATTACAAACTGAGTTTAAACATGTTACAGCTGCTAAAACTGGAAACTGCTCCCTCTATGCAAACTTAGCAAAATAATACGTAGTTGCCAAATACCTACTTCCCACTGTAATATTACAGGTAATGTTTATATAAAAAAAAGCATAACTAAGCAGAAGAAGAAAAAAAATAATCCTGTTCATACTTGAGGCTGCTACATTTCATTTGCAAAGCACAAATATTGGTGAAAACACCTAATTCCTCCCCACGCTGCACAAAGCACTTTGGACTTAGCTTACAGGCAAGGTTGGGTTTCACACAGGGCAGTGCCGAGGCTGCTCTGCCATGTGTTAAGTATTTAAAGTCTCTTTTAATAAAAACACATTTTATTACAGTAATTGTTAGCACTGCGAGGGGAGTGTTTGACTTTGTTTTGTTTCCATGGGAACACATCGCCCATTAAAAATCTACATATTCCATCCATAAAGGTTTCAGCCGCTGTCCGGTGCCTCATGGGGGACAGAGATGTTCCCAGCCCCAGGAACAAGCCTTTCCCTGGAAGATGCCGAAGGATTAACCCAGTGGCTATGGCCGGGCCAGGAGCAAGGCCCGGGCCAATGTGATTAATCACTGCTCGCGTGCTCTCCACTGAGCCTTGTAGGGTAACGCGGGACCCAAACTCCTCCTCCTCCTGCCTCTGCACCTCACCAGAACTCATTAGCTTGGGTGCTAATTAGTAACTGTGGCTTAAATTTCCTTTTCTGATCTTAAGGGTTCATGTGGGAGTACAAGGTTTTCATTTTAGTTATTTTTCACTGAGCTCAGCAGTTGGCAGGCCGACAGCAGTAAAAATACATTTCACATAGCCGGTCAGTGGCCTGGAGCCAGTGGCAGGAAATCTGGAATTAAATGTTTCATGTATCGGGGAGGCGGCATGACTAAGGTAAATCTGAGTCAAAACACAAGGATGGCTTGTTCTAGGATTTTCCCCTCCTCGTTTCAAAGGAGTGCCGGCCGAGGTGGTTTTGGGGGCGGCTGGCGAGAAGCTGGGCAGGAACGCGGGCTGCGAGACCCCAGGGAGCAGCACCGAGCCCAGCAACAGCAGCAATTGCCTCTTCACGTAGAGATTTCCGTCGGTTGCAATTTTCACTGAATGTTTTTTCAGTTATCCTGTCATGGTACAACACAATTACCCACAGGATATGATCTTATCATTTGATTATTAGAAGTTTTTATAGCGCAGGAGTAATAAAGCTAATACAGCTCTCTCAACATGTAAGCAGCCGGCTCACATGCCATGAAAGCAGCCGGCTTAGCCAATTTAAGGTCAATATTGCCCAACACCGGAAGAATGTGATCTGCTGTTAGCCAAATAGTTTAGCAGAATGTGACATGTCTGAAACCAGCACAAGATATTTTTTTCTTGGTCAAATATTTGCAGCGCAGGTAAGATTTAATCAATCTTTGCGCAAGGAGAGGTAAAGACAACGTCCAAAAAACCGGGTCCAGATACCTCAAATGTATTGCGTGTTGGAAACAACAATTATGTTTTCAGTCGCTTTGAAATGTGGCTGTACTTCCCGACAGGGGGGGAAGTATAAAAGTATTCATAAAAAAGGGAAAGAGAAGGAATATTTTGTGGTCTAAAGAATATTTACTTGTAAAGCCTGTGAGAAGACCAAATAAAAGGATCTTTATCATGATCAAGATTCCAATATTAACATTAATAAAATGTATTATTTATAAGTCAATTAACATAAATAGAATATGTAAGCACTAGTGTATTAAAAAAATCTTTCCACAGGCAGCAGATTTTTAGCAGCATGAGTTTTTTTTTTTCCTGGAATAATACAAGAATAACATTTTCCAGCCAAGAGCAGAAACAGTAGGGGAGTCTTTGCTATCACAGGGCTTCTTATTAAATTCAGTCACTGTGAAAAGCCAGTCTTTTTCCTTTTTTTCTTTCCTTTTTTTAAAAATAAAGACAACTTAAAATCAATACAAGTTAGATTAACAAATCAGTACTATACTAATCCTGATTTATTACAATCGGCAATATTAAGTTTAATCACGTATAAACTGCTATTAAAAAAAGATTTTCCTTTCGTAAGTCCTGAATTAAATAATGGTGCAGTGTACCGAGTTTTTAGATCTACATCATCTGATATTATGAAAAATTCAATGTACTTCTCTGCAGCAGATGTCAGAGGTCAGCAAATCTATTACAGTAATGTAAGTAAGCTGGCTTTCTGCCAACCTTTTTTTAAAAAACACTGAAGCAGATAATTTTATATTTACAAATTCTAAAATCCTCCAGGGACTAAATCTCTTTCCCAACAAAAAGCAGAAACTTCACATTAGAGAAATGTATTTCACAGTATATCAAACATGTCTTCATCATTAGCATTTCATAAAAAGAAAAAAAAAGCCCTTAATCTTTATTAGTCAACATTTTTTTTCCCAGCTACAGAACTAACAGTACAAGTTCTCATCTGAGCCACTAACCACTACGTGTATTGATTATGCAGAATGAATGACTTTTTTGGCCTGACTCTGCTTCACAGGACACATGAGAGCACATCTATTTATAGGCATGGCAAAAAAATAGTTACAATAATGCAAAGGATCTGACCAGCCCAAAAAGAGGAAGGAAATTAAATGTTAAGGCTGCCAGTTTCCTCTTTAATTCTCCCTACTGTGTATGGATATGACGGGGCTCTGGGCTGGGGAGGAACCATATGCCCAGGACAGACAGGGTGATGGAGGGAAGGAGGCAACTCAGCACAATCCCTGCAAATTTTTTTTTTGTATCGCTGTTTCAGTGTTTATTTTTGTTTTCTTTCTGGCAGAATAAAATATTTCAGCATGTCTCCCATTGACATCATCGTACTTTCTCCAGGGATCCAAGCCCAACACAAAATAGGATGCACTGGAGCCTCTCAGCCACAAGAATAATCTTGGAAGGCCTTAAAAATATCAAAGTCCACTCCTTGGGAGATGTTGCCCCATTTGCATCCTTGGCCAGGTTAAGGAGGCTAATTGCAACAGAAATGGAAAATGATTTACATTTGCTCCACCAAATGAATACAGCAACCAGTTAACCCGTGGAACTCACTGCCAATGGATATCTTGGGGCCAAGGGATTAGTGAGATTATGCAAGGATTAGATGCTAATGTAAATCATGAGAACATTAAGCTGTTAGAGCTTCAAAAATGCTGAAAAGGGACAGGCAATAGGTCTCTTTAGTGGTAGGAATTTAGAAAAGACTTTCCTCCTGAGCACATAAAGCTATGGTAGCTCCAATTCCTTCCTCTGCAGGCACTACCAGAGCTGGGGGGCAAGACAACCACTTTTTTCAGTCCAAGAGGGCACCTATCTGCTCCAGGATGTCCTCACAGCAGCTGGGCAGAGCTGCCCACAGCCCCTGCAGCCAGAGGGTCTGAGTGCAGGGCTGGGACAGCCCCTGCGGTGAAAATGGGTCCCTATCAGTAACCTCAGTGAGAGAAACTTGATTCTTTCCCCCTATAAAGTCAGTGGCAAAACATTCAGCTGTTTTAAGGGACCAGCAGGAATGCCTGAGCTCTGATCCCAAGAGAAGTCTTGTCTTTTTTTACGCTGTAGCTTTTCAAAAGAATAAATCTTCGAGCACGGGTCCAGTGCAGGCAAGGGAAGCAGCAAGGGAAACCTTCAATGACAATCAGTTGGTGGGGATAGCCAGGAGCAGGAGGCAGCTCTCCTGGGCAACAGTGACACATTCCCAGCAAAGAGGGGAGAGGAATAACCCAAACTTCAAGGTCTCAGCTTGTTTTCCAAAACGGGAATATAAAATACATTCAGGAAATGAAGCACTGTGTTCCTGAAGTCTGCTTTCCCTGGATTGCATTGTACAATGCAGGGGTTATGAAAGCAAGCCTCACGTGCTTTTGTGCAGAACACAATAGCAATGGCTTTATTTGCATTTGTCTGAAGTACAAAACTGGCACGTATTATATCAGCAAAGACAAAATATGCTGGAGTTCAATTTTCTTTCCCAAGAATTTTCCTTCCTTAAAGAAATGGCTCTTTCATCCTTTCAACAACAACTTTCCTCACAGCCCACTGGGAGTGCTGGTGGGTAATGAGAATGGCTTACTGCTGAAAGGTGGGAACAGCGTTGCTCTAAGAGAATTCAAAGACACTTTGTTTTAAGTAAACTGGAAATTAGTGACATTACAAACACAGCTGCTGATTTAACTGCACAGCCCAACGAGGCAAGCTCAGGCACTCCTGATCCTAGGGCTCAGCAGGGGGAGATGAACAACTCCAGTCTTCTGCCTTTGGCACAGATTTACTGCATGGAAAAGAGTCAAAGGAAGGGTAGTGGACACAGAGCAACTTCCCCAGATCACTCTACCAAAACCACTACAAGACTCTGTTTTGGCCATAGTCGCCATTTCTGCATCTAAAGGCAGACATGCATTTTGTTTGGTAGGTCCATGGAGTCCCTGCAATGCTTGGTCCCTAGGCTCAGAACAAGCTTACACAGATGCCATTTTGCATTGCCTGTGGGGTGCAGGTCTCCTGGCAGGACTCCAAAATCCTGCTGACCCTCCCTGGGAGCTCTGAATTACATCTATATTGCAGCAAGCTGAACAAACTATGGGCATTCTCTTTCATGTTAACAAAATCCTAAAGTACAAGGTGGAGATTCTCAGCATTGCTGGGCAGTCCGAGGGAAAAGATCTTGGTGCTTACTCATCAGTGCTGCTCCTGCAAAAGAGAATGGCACACCTCTCACTGTGCAGCGCTCTCCTGGGGCTACTCAGCTCCCAGCAGGAAAAGGGGCTTGTCCCCTGTGCTGAGTGGGTTCCTACTCCTGCATGGCAAGGAATGAGACTGCCATGGGTGACACTGACTCCAAGCTGGACTGCTGGCACCCCCAGGCTCTGGGCACTGCAGGGCCCCAGCACCCAGTCAGTGCCAAGGCACACACACATGATGGGCACGCCTGGCAAGGGCCTCTCTGCTTGGGTGACAATGCACCCAGCAGCACTGCACAGCACTCAGCATGCCCCAGTTCTGCTGGGACAGACTCCTGGGTGAAAGGAAGGATGTAGGTGGGAAAACAATTCCCCACCAGGAGAGAGATCATCTGCTTGCAGGCACTTAAAGGCACTGCCTGACTGTCCAGCACTCAAGGACTCCTGCTGACTCTAGCAATGGCCAGTAAGATGCTAAGGCTGAAACCCCAGAAATTTTGAAAAAAAATGCATGTTCTCAGATATTTTAAAAGGACAGCTAGGGATCTGTTTTAATGGTAAACAATTACATTCCTCTGTCATCTGATACTTCTTAAATTTTGGGGAGGGGGGAAGCTTTCTGAATTTTCAATAGTTCCTTTGTTAAAGCATCTGTTACTCACATAATTGAAAAGATGTTTGTTCAGTGGTATGCTTGAGAGTACAGTTATTTAATCTTAATGATAAAGCCCTGAGGGCAGAAAATCATAAGTAGAAACCTCTTGTTATTTATCAAAAAGAAAAAAAAAACCCAAACCAAAAACCTAGGAAAATAAAGAGAGAACTGAGACACCTCATCTATCTTCAGGCTTAAATTTGTGCTTGATGGAAAACTATGGGGACAATTTGCAACTTGTGAAGTTTTCTGGGAGTTTGGGACCAGCTGAAGTGTGAGGGGGGCAGGGAAGTGGGGTGAAGACAAAAATAAAACAAGGAGAGAAAACTGTTGCTTGGCAAGTTTGAGTCAAACAAAGAGCTAGTTGTAGTTTACAGCATGACATAATATTTGATTAATTTTTGCCTGGGGGTGTTTTCACACTTAACAGTGTAAATCAAAACCTTCTATTAATTACAATGTGTATAAAAAGATAACCATAAGCAATTTCATGCAGATGCTAGAGTAGCCCCCTACTTTTTGTTCCCTCCAACGACTGGCTGTTATTTCCTGCAAAATTCCACTGAAATGCTTACACGTTATGAAAGTTATCCAAACCCTTTAGAAAACCAAACAGCATTTGCATGGAACACAGGGCTCTCCTGCATATTGAATTACTGCACAATATCCTCAGGGTAGACAGACTTTATGGCTGTTAAAGAGAAACCGTGTAAGGGTCCTATTTTGACCTGCCTTGTGTTTGTGATCATATATAATTTTTATGTGAGAGATTTAGAAAAAAAATGGCAGAATGGGCTCTGAAGTGTACAAGGCACTGCATCTCCTGAAGTTTAGTCCCCTGGTAGATGTGCAAATACCCAGGGACCATACTCACAGCCAGAATAAAACCCTCTGCAGGTCAGTGTCCAAAGTGTGGGCACAGCCACCTGCCACCCCACTGTGAGGAAACACAACCCATCTCACCTATCTGCTCCTCCTCAAGTTCCAGGTGGCTGTGTCTCTGCAAAATACTTTCCCACTCAGCTGCCTTAATTTAGTAAGAGCACAAAGTCTAATAAATCCCTCTCCAGCTGTGTCTGCCCAGGACAGACTGGTTTTAGAAATGCTAGTAACTTGTGAGGGCCAGCACAGGAGACAGGCTGCTGAAGAGCAGGACTTGGGCCATGGGGTTCTCTGGGTCCATCCTTGCTGGAGATCCCACGGGAGCCCAGCCTCCTGCAGCACCCGAAGAGGCCAGGAAGCTACAGGTCTGTGGTGCAATGATTCTGCCTGTCATGATGCTTCCCAACATGTCTGTCCACCAGAGAAGCCAAGGAGAGTCCTGCATGCCCCTGCACAGCACAATCCCCCAGCCCATGTGTGTTTGTGCACAGCCCATGCATGGGACTTGCTCTGGAGGAAACCAAGATGAATCACAGCCAGACTTGGAGACAGAAAAAGGTCCCAACAGGTAATTACAGTATTTCTGTTTTGTTCAATGTATTTTATTGGGAACTTTTTATACCTTGCCAACAAGCAGGCTGGGTTTTTTGGTTTGGTTCTTTTCTGGGGGGTAAGGGGGGAGCAGTGGTGTAGTGTTTACAAAAAATCCCTGACAACAACGTCATCAGCACTGCAGAAACACAGCCTACTGCTCATGCCAGAAAGTCAAAGCTGCTGATCATGTGTTTTGTGTAAAAGCGGAAAGAAACCTCAAACCCTGCATGTGAAAACCACATCTGCATTATTAGGGGAAGACAGCATGGGGCAGAGTGCTTCGCAGAAAAGGAGCCGTTTCTGAGGGTTTCTTGATAAGCGAGAGAGAGATGCAGGGTACTGACAAGGGCTGAGAGAGGTTCAAGGGAACGCTGTAGGCTGCATCAACTCACACCAACCACACACCTCTGCCTTTCTGTGATCGTGAAAGATCATTAGAGGAACACTAATGAAGACAGTAACGACCAAAATAACAACACCTTATAAGCTCTGTACGGTCCAAGTCGTGCACAGAGCAACAGTCCCATGATGGGAAAACATTAATGCTTTTTATATTGGTAATCATCTGTAACATGAGCAATTAAGTACAGTACTAATGGACTATAGCCAAGAGCCTGGTACTAATATTAAAAACTGACAGAGATGAATAGGTTTGGAAGGAAAACTAGGCTGACAAAGACATTTTTATGAAGTGCTTGGGCCTATTTGGAATAACCCAATCAGAGGCAGGTCTAGACCAGCCATGCCTACAGTGACAATAACGTATTCATTGGCATTATATGATGCCTGCTATGCTTTAAATAAAAACACTCATTGCTTCTACTCAGAAACCTGCACTTTCATTATTATACTCATTAATAAAACAGAAGTTGTCTAACTAATATATAATATAACACTTACTGAAACACTGGCAGCCTTGCCTTATTTTAAAATGAAAACAGTTTCTGGAAACAGGAACTGTATTAATGATAAATGAATTAGCTGAAAATGCACACAAAACCTTTCCTTCCCTTTTACCAGAGAAACAAAGAAAACACCACCCCAACTGAAGCACTGTACCTACCTATAGTACACCAGCAGCTACCACCACAAACCCTGCTCCAAACAGCAGGGTGCAGAGCAACACATTCCCCAAAACCTTTAAAACTGGTTTTGTTCCAGCTTTTGCCATCCACTGTACCATGAAACTGCAGCCACATGGTAGCTTTGCAGAGGTTATAAACACCTTTACAGAAAGCAGTATTTCTTCATTGGATTTGGTAGACAGAGAATTTTGCCCTCTCCAGTGCTTGTATTTTGTGTTTGGGTTTGGTTGGCTGGTTGGTTGTTGTTAATGGTTTTTTTTTTTTTTCCTCTCTCTTTTCAGCCTTTGAAATTGTGTGTGAAACTCCACCTTGCAAAGGGAAACAGGAGAGGGCAGGAAGGAGGGATGGCAATATCTGAACTGGGACATATGTACCATTCCACTCCTCAGCATCCCAAGGATGTCACTGAAAGGTGGCTGCCACCTGAACAGCCTTGATATGCTAAAGCTGATGCAAACAGCCAGTAGCTCCTCCTGGGAGAGAGCTGGTTAACACAACATGGATGCCCTTGAGATCCAGTTGTAGAGATGAATGGCAAGGCTAAGTCAAACAGCAGCAGGGCCAGTGAAGTCAGGGCACTGCCTGTTCTGCCTCCAGTAAGCAAGGAAGGGCCAGTGGGATTCAGAAAGGAAAAATCAGGAGATTTACTCAGCATTTGCTTTCCAGATAATTAAATTTCCAGTTTAGCTGTACAGTTTCAAGTTCGAAAATGTATGTATGTCCTCAATCATGAGCCTGTGTATTCCTGCACTACAGTTCTAGTTTTAGATTAAATGCCATCTGAGCACTTTGCCTATAAATGAGCATTACATTTACAGGTGCTGTAGTTAGAATTACCAGCTGAAACAAACCATGACAATTTCATTTACTTTTTTTCAAGTCTGAGGCTTCATACAACTTTCCTGTAGGGGAAAAAGAGCATCTAACACTAGAAAAGTAGAGACTGGATGAGCTACTGAGGTTTTTTATATACATGTTTTGGTTTTTCAGAACAGATTTAGTGAAGAACATTTTAGGTAAGCTCAGGGCTAACCTGAAAGTTCTGAAAGATTTTTTGCTCTAAATGCCATCTTTTGATAGCCTGCCAGGGATGTGGAAAATTAGGTGCTGCCTCATATCAGACTTCATACAGAACTACATGATAGACTGGCATCCATGAACTCAGATTTGAGTTCTTCAGTGTATTAAGACCAATCTAACCATAAACTAGAAGACACTTTCCTCAGACCAGGTCAAGTCAAGCAGAACTGCTTTTGGATAGCCTGGAAAGGCTTTTCAATTTGGAAGGCATCAGGACTGTTCAGGTTTTCCAGACAGCACAATGGGTTTTGTGGCACTTCAGAGCACACCCAAATAACTGCTGAGTCAGTCACACACAAGTCTTTATGCATGGGAGTGCAATGCAAAGCTTTTACATATAAAAAACACCCAAACCACTAGCATTGAACATTGTCAGGAAAGCAGAAGAGAAAGGGGTTCATGGAGTATTTGTGAATGGCTCATTTAGTTTTCCACAACTACAAGAGATGCGCTCTCTCAGTGACTCCAGGGTTTCAGCAAGGCTCCCTCTGCAACCCAAACCCACAGAGACCTAATGCTCCTGTGTGCCCGGGTCTCTTCTGTCAAATAACATCCCCCACAGAACATCTGGCAAGGGAAAAGCCGCACTGCCAGTTGGAAACCCATCTGCTGGCTTGGGTGCAAGAGGAAGCTCTGAGACTCTCAGGACTATAATGATGGGGGTGGAAGAGCTGAATACCCACAATCTGATGAGTCAATAAAACAATCTATAAGATTTGTCTGCAACATGAAGGCAGGGAAAAGCCCCATCTGACACGCACAGCAGCTCACTCACTTCACTCTGCTGCTTGGCTCAATCTCCAGAAAGCTTCTAACAATTATAATGGCAATCATTACATGCAACTCCTCTGTGCACCCAAGCCCTTCTGCTGGAGATGTCCCCTGTAAATGAGCGTGATCAAATACCCCACCCTCCATGAGGATGGCAGTATGTCTCTTTGAGAGGCTGACACATCAGGCACTAAGATAAGGAGAGAAAGTGCCCACTGAACACAGCTCTGCTGTGCCACCTTCTGCACCGGCAAGTACAATCTCTGCCTGAGCCCAGCAAAGTGACTTGTTTATGCCCAGGAACAAGAGACTGAATTTTACTTATCTGAGCTGAAAATTGCTGAGTTTTATTCACATTTGCTTGTCTAAGGAAAAAAAAAAAAAAACAAAAAACCAAAAAAAACCAAAAAAAAAAAACCAAAAAAAAAAAAGGAAGAAAAAAAAAGATAAAAGAAAAAAGAAAATAAAAAGCCCCAACAGTTGTTCCTAAAAACCAAATCAAAACAACATTCCAGCTCCAGTATTTTATTCAATGTGTTCTGGCTTCA
This sequence comes from Camarhynchus parvulus, assembly GCF_901933205.1. Lineage (NCBI taxonomy): Eukaryota > Metazoa > Chordata > Aves > Passeriformes > Thraupidae > Camarhynchus > Camarhynchus parvulus. The sequence continues at coordinate 6,167,244 of NC_044576.1, forward strand.
CAAGCCCTGGAAGTTATTATCTACATGGGGAGAATAAGAATTCAACAGTTCTGACCAGCAACAATGGCTGCAGAGAAAGAGTGTTTGGCAGCAGCTCACAGGCAGGGAGGAGGGAAGGGATGCCATGAAGAAGAGGAATGCAACGCTCGGCATGACCTACAACACTAACGGCACCCTGCACTATGGGCTGCCCCATTGTTTTGATCAAAACCACAATCTGCTTAATTGGTATTCCTAAAAAATGATAGAAGACAAGTGTTTTCATCAATTAGTTGCTGTTTCTTATTTTTCCTCGAGTATGTTTTCCTCAATTTTTCAGCTTCTTTAACTGGAAAGCTGTTGCAAAAATTAAGATCTATACCAAAGAAAAATCAGATGCTTTTTTAATTTACTTAGTCACTGGAGACAGACACTGGTTTAAATCACAATGGATTATCTGACTAAACTGTTGGGGAACTATTTACTAAATCTTTAAGATGACTCTCTCTCTTTTCCTCTAATTTCTTACAAAATGCTTTGAAGGCTTTCCAAATTAATTTTTTCATTATTAAACAAGCATTTCAGATTTGTTATCTTACCTTTCATAATGTCTGCGAGTACATGTAGCAGCACTTGTGCTTCCAGGGTTACCACCTAATTCATCATAAATATGTTTCCATTGTCGACGGGCTGTTATCTGTAAAAATGGCAATGGAAAATTTAATCTTGCATCTTTACAGATTCTACAGCATTTGACTTCACAACAACAAATGCACATATGACACTTTCAGAACAGCATGTACTACGAGCACTATAAAAGCCCCTACACAATATACAGAGTACACAGAGCTTTGGGTGTATTTTTGTTTTTGTAAGTTAACACTATGTCTATTTTCTTTCTCTCTAAAATGGAGTGATCTGATTCATTATCAAGTCATATGCAATACAGACTCACAAAAGAATCTCAATCAATACAGGGTCATTAACTATCAGAAGTTATGCAGACAAATCCCACAGTGAATTATGAAAATGAAGCTCAAACCATATTCAGCACAAATAATGATTACATAGTTATTTTAACTGAATTAGAGAAAATAAATCTGCTGCAAAACCCAAATCCACCACAGAATTCTGTAAATCTACAAAACCATAGTCCGTAACTATATATGTTACAAGCTGTTTATTTTTATCCATTTATATCTGTAAAATATACAGATCAAATAGTACTGAAATCTTAACGTACTCCAATGTTAATATTTGAGCTGTGTACTTTATTGGACCGTGCTGATGAAAATAAACATCTTGTAACATATTGAATTGCATACCATGGTTCTGGGTTTTTTTGTACAGAAATTAGGATTATACAGAATAACAGATGGAAGACCTGGCAAAAGGATTGTGTCTGAATACCACTTCATTATTTTATATATTCTGCTATATTTAAAACAGGAAGAGAAACAGGAATAGGACAAGCACAACAGATCACCCTTGTTTGCCTGCAGCTCATAAAGAAAGCCAGTAGAAAACTGGTGGGGGCAATTTGGGGAGAATTTTGTCATTTGCTGTGGAATGCCATGGATTTTAATATATTCAGCCCTGGAGGCTTCTTTGGAGTTACCCACAGAGCAGTCAATGGCGTTTACTGAGGAGCTAAAGGCAGCAATCAGAAGAGAACAAATATTACAACTTGCAATCTGAGGCCTGTAATTTTAATCTAAACAAGAGGAGATAGCTACCATCATTAAATATTACAGGGTAAGAGATATTTCTGTTTCACTCAATAGAAAGGGAAAATCCTTCCTTTGCAGAAATTATTGTCTAAAGTAAAAAACATGGTTGGAGTCTTATCACTTGATAACATTACAATTTCTCCAAATTTATTGTTTGCAGAGTTCTCCAAAAAACAGCAGTAGCTTTAACTCACTATTACCACCTGAGCATAGTTTGCACCTATACACACTTTGGGGAAAAAAAAAAAGGTGTTTTATCTCAAACATTATATAAAGCTAAATGAACTAACTTCATTCACTAATTTTATTTCCTGTCTTTTATAATAAACCCAAAGACTACCAGCACAAGGATTCAAGCAATTCAAGGATAAATTCCACACAAGTAAGTTATTTAAATACAAATCAAACACTTATCTGATGATAAGGTTCATACTAAGTCTGTTTTGTTTCAGTTCTTATGCTGTCTCTTCCCCAGGCTACCCACACTTATTATTACTACTAAGGTGCTTGAAGAACCAGAGTCCTAATGAGCCATAAAGAACATCACATCCTGAGAATATGAATGGATGCTCCTTATGCAACCCAAAAAGTCAAATGAGAGTTGGACCAGGTATCCTGTTGTGGAGGAATGCCTGGATGGGAAGCTACCTCTGGTCCTGCCTCCCACATTCCACCATTCCTCAGGACAGATAGGACAGAGGTGTGGCCAGCCAGCCCTTGCCTTCTTGGAGCTCCCAAAAAATCATAGATCCCTTGAGGACTGCTGCAAAAAAAACCCTCTGGCAGGATCACAGATGGGGGAATGAAGGTGCACAAAGCTGCTCTGGGGTCTGTGCTCTGGCCCTCTGACAAGCACAACCTGGCTGGGCTTGCAAGGCTGTCCAGGACCTGAAACCTTGGCCAACAGCACTGACACTGAGTAGAAACTTTAAATGAAACCAAGGATTAGTTAGCAGGAGACTACTGTAAGTCTCCCTTATAATCATCCTGATGTGACTAGGAAGCACAGTCTCCATTTTCAAAAGGAGAACTTTAGAGCCTTTGTCTCATTTACCATGAGCTGACTCAAGAGCTGATACTCAAGCTGGAACACTGGTAAACATAACTAAGGGGAAAAGTGAATCCCTTTGAAGTCCATGGATCATTTTTTGTGTCTCTTTCTTCTAAGCTGCTTAGAATAATAGTATTTTCACAAACATTTGCCCAGTTCTATCCAATTCTACATCTGCAATGGACCAGAGCTCCTTGGCAATTAACTGAGTTGTGCCCTCCCACAGAGGGAGTTTAAATTTGACATTCCCTGAAACGATTGTTATTCTAACAAAGCCTGGGGTTGAGTTTTCCCCTGCTCTGGAAAGTTTATTTTTTATGCTTAATAAACTTCAAAGGACTAAAGGAACTGATTAATTACATCCTTAAACAATCTGAACAAAATGCTTCACTGAGGAAAGTGCACTCTTGTCATGAAGGACCGCTCAAGCTGGATGTTCCTACTGACCATATGCAAACTGAGGGCCTTTCTCATACAAGTTCTTCCCAGTTCAAAATCCTTGTGCTGGGCCCATTGGAAGCCAGCACCTTTGAAAACCTCTGTGAAATCTTCCCCAACCAAGAGAAATCCAAATTAAGCAAAGAGACTGGCCTGTCTAAAGTGCAGATCTGATCTGGTTCCTATAAGCACAGTATTATGCAGTGACTGGTAGTCAAAAAACCCAAACATATAAAAGCAATGATCTTATCTATTAAAGCAGAAGACTGTTTACAAACATGCTTTCAATGGTGTCTTCTGCTTTGAGAAATCTTAAGGTCTTCTGCACTGCAATCCTACCTCCCAGCTCCCTTCCTCGTGAAAGGCTTCTTGCTTATTTCCTGCTGCAAACATAATGGGGGATTTTCTGGTCATGGTACATGATGTTCACAGCTATCTTCAGAGCTCTGGGAATTAGTTCTGTATGAAACAAACCCAGTTAGCTTTGCATTCCACTGATATACCAGTTTCATTGGGCCTGCCCAGACACAGGACTGATGTATGTGTCAATCACTAATTTTTAAAAATTAAAGCACTTCACTGTTGCTTCCAGGAGGCAGCAGCTAAATGGGATCCCACTGACCTTTGGCAAAATCTAAGCTATTACATACTGAAGGTTAATCTCCACCTAATTTTCTTTTTATCCTTTATCTTTCTAAGACATCTCCAGGTAGAGTCCATTCAGCAGCACAGCCTTCTGCAAACATCCCAAGGCACTCCTTTTATGTTGGCTCAGAAGGAAAAATGCTACTTCGTAATTTGCCAAGGACAACTCTTTAGGAAAGTCCTGGAAGCTTCCCATCTATGAACTTCTGCACCTTTTACTCACTTGACTTAGGGTGACTGAGGAAATTCTAGGCCACGGCTGCTAAATGCCACTGCAGCTGAGCCCCCTACAACATGGCATTGTCTCATATTTCATCCAGTGATTTGGGGACATTTTAAATCATTCATACTGTGAAGGTCTGCTATAGAGAGTGCTTTCCAATGCACTCTCCTATTATTAGTAACAAAGATGCTCATCTCACATATCTTTGTTTAAGAGAAATATGATTCCACCAACTACAAAGAGACAGCTTCATCTGTTAAAGTCTTAAACCAGTTTGTATGGATTGCTGTTTTTATTAAGCCTTGTTCAACAACAACTACAAGGGAGTGTGGTGTTACACAGTTATAGATGACAACTAACTAAGAATTAGTAATCAAATGGAGGAGAAATGACTCTCTTAAGTATTTGAAATGGAGAGCACTTAAATATGACACACATCATGACCTGACACTATTAGATATCCTGTATGTATATCCCATATACAAAGATAATGCTCTCTGTCAAGCCTCACTGGATCCATTCCCCCAGGGGGAAAGTCAGATGGCTAAGAAAGTTGTTCTCTGCATCTCAAATCCAATTCCTGTCTGTTCTCAGTCACTTTTAGATCCTTAACTGACAGGACTGGACTCAAAAATATCACAAAAATCTACTGTGAATCTGTGCAGAAGCTGAAAAACACCACAAATGATCCATGCTTGTTTCTCAATAATGTTTTTTAGACTGCATCAAAACACCTATACATGAACAAAGTGGACAAGGCAGTGGGTAAAATTAAAAATGGGCAGACTATAACTGTTCTGCCAAATAAAAGGATGTAAAGTTTGCAACTGGTCTAACTGGGAAGGTTTCTATGCTGCTTTAAAAATTGTCATCTGACTACTTTAATTTTCCATATGTCATTTTAAGCAATCTTTTATCTATTTCCTGTTCATAAAATGGCTGTCCCATGTTGAAGTCAAATACCTACTTTTAAATATATTTTTCTTTACAATACTTCCAAGAGAAAAGACCTATTTCTATCTCCATGCTCAAACCAGAAATTTGTGAAATTTTAAAACCAGTTAAAGATGATGAAGCCCTAGTAATGGTTTGCTCAAGTCAGATGGAAGGGGCCATAGAGATAAATGCATATTAAACAGGGCAGGTTTGACAAAGCCATCGCACTCCACAACTTCTCCTCATCAATAGATGGTGGCACCATGCATGAGAGCGCTGGACTCTGCTCAACATTGAATTAAAGCACTTGAAATTTCTGCATCTAAGCAGACCTGCCTAAGATCCTAGAACTGATAACTGAGGTCCATGTCACCCCTACCATCCATGACTTGTGAAAAATGAAACAAAACACAAAAGCTTCTCACCAGCATTTGCCATTATAAACTATATACAAATTAATGCAGTTGGCAAACTCAATGCATATCAACTGGCCATAAAATAATAAATCCCAGGGTGTGCACAGGTCAAAGTATTGCAACAGCTATCAATATGATACCCAGGGAATTTAAATCAAAGGCAGATCCATATCGAGGATGAGACTGTTAACAGAAGAGAATGAGGTCAGGAAACCTCATGCTCCATATACAACTTAAATTGCATCACAACAGTTCTCCCAACTTCAGCTTGCCTGCAAAGAGCACAGATGCCACTCACATCATAGAAACAGGACAGGCCCATCATTTCAGACACAGTCACTCTCCAATGAGATCTGGGCTCTCGGCTATGTCAGAGGTGTGAGCTGTGCTTGCCTTGCCATTTACTGAATAAGGAGCAATTGCTTAGTTTACTCTCTATGAAGAATAAGCACTGCTGGTACATTTTCATTCAAGGTGACAAATGCCCCTAAACAACAGAGAGCATCTGTCACTGAGAAAAGGAGTTTTGAGACAAGTGTGGACTGAAGCTACTCTGGCTGACATCCTCATGTATGTGATCCCTCCCCTCTGATCCTGTCACCTATCTCAAACCTGGCTCTGTGGCCTTGTGGTCACACATTCACAACCCTGTTCTTGTTCTCCCTCAGGTACAGAGCCTCACCTGCTCCAGCTTGTCTAAATCCATCCCTCTCCCTCTGGCACTAAAACTTAGGCCTCTCCAGCAAGCCACCACTTTGGCCTCCCTGCTTCTGTACTCAGTCCCCTCAAGCAAACCTGAAACATTGCCGTGAAAACTGCTCGCCTTCCTGAGCACTCTGAACACTCCACTCTCCCTTCAATCTCCCTCCTGGCCTTCCCTGGTGCTCTGGATCAAGTTCAAGATTTCAGCCCTCATTTTCGTTGCACTTTACAACTCGAGCAATTACTGCTCATAATTGCTGTAACGATCTATCTATGGTAGCTATTCATTCATACATACCCATGAGCACGCCTACACACACCCCTGTACATAAGCATGGTATGTGCTGATTAATGAAAGATAGAGCAACAGTAAAAGCCAAATCAAGCATATATTTTTTTAAAGAATGTTAGATTTCAAGTTTCACAAAATCCCAGGCACACCCATGCTAACCAGCCCAGGCTGCTGATGTACAGAGCAATGTGCTTTATTGCAAGGAAGGAAAACAGTGAGTTCTGCATTTTGGTTCAAATGACTTTCAGTTTCTTGAGAGCGCATTTCTTCTTGTCATTTCTCTACAGAACAGATATGTCCCAGATTACTTCATAAACAAAGCAAAAATAATTTCTTTCATCTAACTGTGGCAGGAACTGAACAACTTAATCTGATCATTGTGTGCGAAGAAAATATTTCCAGTGACGACATCTTCCTATGTCAATTGTTTTTTTATTACAGATGTCATCTCGATGTGCCATATTAATGCGGCTCTTTCTTCTCATTTCAAGATTTTAATCTGAGTTTGTTGCTCTAATATTTTATTGGTTCAAAATACATGCTGTAAAATCCGTGGCCATCAAATTTTCCTGTGAGCTAAAAATAAACCGCTCTCGTCAGATATGGTTAGCTGATAAAAAGTGTCAGAGACTTTTCTGAATTACTTTGATAACTTCCTGTTTATGTGGTACTGACCCTTGTCTAATAAAGATCTTTTACACTTGGAATAAGAGAAGATTCTGCAGCATACTATTCCTTAATGGACAATGCTGATTACTTTTGAAAGCCTTTAATACATTTCCCATATTAGACATGAACAGATGTCAGGGATGTTGCCAAGTGAAATTTCTTTTATGCAATCTTGGCTTGTTGTACAATAATAGCCCTTTCTCAACATGGGAAAAAATTACAGACCTAACTAATTTCCTTGACAGAGAAGAGTTACATATGTTTTCCACTTGGAGTTTTTACGACAAGTTTACAATTTTGCCAGATCTGGAACTAATTGGGACCATTTCCAAAAATGGCCCAATAAACCCACAATGAGTACAGCTAGTCTAAAATGCAGCAAATGATTGTTTGCTTTCACATTTTTTTTCCTAACAGGGAAAAGTTAGATTGCACAATTATTTCATTTAAGTTACTTAAACACTTACTGTTTCATATCCTCCCAGTTTTTGAGCAGCTTGAAACATAGTCCAAAGGTTAACTGTTAGAGGGACAATAAGTATTTAGATAAGCATTGCATTAGCCAACATATTTCAAAGAAATGTAAATTAAACAGTTTAAAAAAAAGAAAAATAGAGAAAAAAAAGCTCACAGTCCCTGAAAAAGCTCCTGCGAAACATGTTCCAAAGAGGTATTTACATAATCCGAAGAGTAAATATTAGCCCATACTATATATATTTTTAATTACATATAAGAGAACACACTTAGAGATTCCTTAACAGGACTGGAAAAATACACTGAGACAAAGGTAATAGGCTCATTTGACTTTGCTGATAAGAGACACGGTATAATGACTGTAGTATGTTTCCATAACTTTGATAATAAAAATTACTCACTGGGAAGAATGTTACTTTTAATTATTTGTTTAATACCGATTTCATTAGCAAGCAAGCAAGCCCCACACTGGCTCACAGAGCAGGCCTATTGATTAGACAATATCCAATATTTACTGCAGCTCAGATAATGGGCTCCATAATCAATGAACAATAAGCTGCATTCTAGCGGCCCTGCGTGAATGAACCCAGATGCAGCACGAATGAGCATTACTGGAATAATTGTGCCGTGGCTGGTTGTGCCTTGCCTGTGGCTGTGGGGTCAGAGCACAGAGGCAACTCAATTCAAAAGATGTGTTGGGAGAGAGTTGTTATTTCCTGCAGAACTTCTCTCCTTTCACTTGCTTTTCATCCTGGCCCCCTGCCCCATGGGGTCACTGCTTGCTGGTGTGTATTTTATTTAATTTAATTTTAATTTAAATTTTTATTTTAGTTAATTTAATTGTTAGAAGAAAAATCCATGTCAGTCCTATCAAACGTGTATGCACAATTCCACCAACAGTGATTCCCCACAGACACACTACAAATACTTGAGGTCAGCAGTAACGCTGCGGACCATGGAGAATGGGATCTCCTTCTCCATGGGGGGATGCTCTGCTGTACTGTATGTTCTGCCTCTTCCCAACAACCTATTTATATTGGCAATGTTTGCACAAGCGTTGCTGGACAAATACAGAGCCCCGTCCTGCAAACATTTCTGCTCTTCTCGGCGTACTTTTGGTATTTAAGTATTTGCCGGATCAGGCCCCTACTTCATAATGAATGTCAGGCAAGTTTCAATGTATTTCAGCTAAATGTTAGCAGCAGGCCCTACCCACAGTGGGCAACTCTAGAAATAATACTTTAGCTTGTCTTTTGAGCCCACCCTGTCTCCGTGCTTGATGGAATGCAGAATAATATGGGGGGGTTGGGGAAAAAAAAATTTCTTCAACACAAAATGTTCTGAAAGCCTCATTGAACCTTGTACAGCTTCAAAGCTATCAAGAGCTTTGCTCAGGCCTTGATTTAATCTGAATCAATGCATAATGCAACGAAGCTGTTCATAGTACATTAATTTTACTCCCATTTCAAGCAGCCAGTTTTCAGACAAACACTGTAATCATTCTGAGTTATATAAGTTTATAATGGCTGCTGGAGGCCTGTTGCAATCAGCGCCAATTGCTATTAGGTATGTAAATTGTTATGTAAAACATACAGGTTTGACATTCTTCATCAAAATAACACATGGTTTTAATCTAGGAGATAAATTAGAGTAAATAATATTTCAATCCATGGCGTTTTCCCTTTAAGGAAACAAAGTATCATTCAATCTATAGATAAGGACGAGAAATTCCCCCATTTACAGCTTTTGTTGGAAACTGTGAAAGATCTACATTGTGCTGCAATATTTATGCAAAATTCAGTTTCAACTGTATCTTCTCCACATACAATTAATTTACAGATTGTGGCACTACAAACTGTACATGCCAAAGCAATTCTCAACACTGCATTCTGTATTAAGCAGATACAGTCTGGTTTTATTCTCCAAAGTCAGTAATTTATTAAGTAGAAACACATTTTAGGACTTAAAAATATGATCCCTTTTGTGCCTTTCTTGACCACCTTTAAATGTCTTCCTTTAATATTTGTCCTTTCATAAAGAACATCTGGGCACAATAAAGATACGTCATATTATTAACTCAGAAGAAAGGCATTACAGACACTGCAGATTTACAAAACAGAAAACTAGAGAGTTTTCAACATGCCTATTTCTAGTCATAATCAGCGGATTTAAACCTATAAATATCCGGCAGCAACTACCCCAGAAGGAAGAGATGCAAATCTAGGCATAAAACAGTGAAATGCCTGGACTGGAAAATGTGTAGAGATAAACATGGTCCCTCCCCATCCATAAGGTTTTAAAATAGGCTTTGTGTGCAATTGCTTTCTTCAGAGAAGCCAAACCATTCTAAAATGTCAACAAGAAAGTGAGAAAAAGGATACTTACTCTGCTTAAAACCTAAATAGGGTATTCGTTCAATTGGTGTTTTCCTTTCTTTCATATATTTATAAAGAGCCACAAGGAAAGCCTGCTCATCAGCTCTGCATTCTTCACCTATGGCAATCTTTGATTTATCCTCACTTGAGCCTTTCTTACAGTTGCTGTTGTTACTCTTGGGTTTGGGCAAAGCTGACTTAGCCTCACATTTTACCTGGGAAAAGAAAAGATGTCATATCAGATCTGGGTAACCTTTAATTTTCACTTAAGGAATAAATACCCTCTCCTAGCAGAATGGATTGTTTAAAAAATGAAGGCCAAACCATGCGACTGTATTTGAGGGGAAACAAAGGAAGCTATTTATAGAGCAAAATGTCTTGTTCTGAATCTTAGTCACAACATTTTTAAACAGCCACATCTTTAAATCATTATAACTCACTGGTAATGCTCTCCAGATCTGCATTTTTATGACTATACATTGCTATGTCACAGCTTCTATCTCTCACATACACTTGCCATTAGCAAGTCTAATAATAACCCTTGTTCCAGGATTGACACTGAGCATTGTCAACTCCCGTAGACAGCCCTTGGAGCTGAGGGTGCTCAGCCCCTTCCAGGAATGCTCAGCAGCCAGCTCTGAAATGACACATTTTTCTCTCCTTTGGCCCACCAAAATAGTTGCAAACCATGGCAAGCTTTATCCAGGCAGAGCCCTCAGCACACAAGTGGAGGTTCTGCTGTAGCATGGACTCAAGTCAAGTGTATTTGAGTATCTGCTTAAACTTGAGCCCTAAGTATTTAGCAGAAGGGAGAGGCTGGTAGCTGGACACTTTCCTGGTAGACACTGGCATCCCCAATGCAGAGCTCCAGGTGTCCCACTGGACTGCCCAGCAGATGTGTGCCAGTCAAGACATCAATAAATTGGAACCACTTCACCTCTCCCTCAGTATTCATACACGAGGAAAAATACCCAGTGAGACTGGCTTAATCCTGCAGTCCCTCTTGAAGATAATCCTCTCACTGAATGAAGCAAATTACAAATCGAGCGTTCACTTAAGGTATGTATTAAAAAAAAAAAAGAACAGAAACCTGATGTTTAATAGCTGTACATGACCAAGACATTGGGACCATGGGATCAATAAATTTCCAATGAAATACTGGAAGTTCTGTGATACAAGGTAGTGGGGATGGTTACATGTATTTTGGATTTGCACTGTCCCTTCAATGCTTCTGAGTGCTGTCAGGAGCCTTCTAGTCGTTCCATACCCCATCCAAGACAGGTCCTTTTGTTGCTCCCAGAGGGAGCAGGGAGGCTCTAAGAGCCATCACCTAGTATTTCAGGAGGATACCAGAGGAAAGTAGAGTATCCTGCTGCGCAGGAAGGCAGGAGTTCTTGGTCAAGCAACCCATGGACCCTCCTTCGGAATTGTCACTTCTAAACCGGGTGCTTTCTGGATACTTGCTGACAATTTGGAAGCAACCGCTATGAAGAGCATTATGTAAGTGCTTGTAAACAAACATCACTGGAAAGAACACAACCACAATATGGTTAATATTATCTTAATAAAAGATATTCTGGCATTTCAGGCTCAGGGAAAGCAAAATCTTTATACTGCTCCAGGTATTAACTTTGCAGAGAGTACTGAGTTCAGGTGATCTGCTCCACAGTTTTCCACAGATGCTGGACAAAGTAATGGCAGCTCCTAAGTAGAGTGGACAAGTGATCACAATTCTTCATGGCAACTGATGCTGCTGAAAAACCTCCAATATTGGCCACTGGAGTTACAGGCTTACTCCTCCCAGGCAAAGCAGCAGGGACTGGGAAACGGACTTCCTGTGGGACTTTTCTTGATCACTTGCTGCTGAAGTATGTCCAGTGTACTGCTTGATATTCTCCAGCTGCATAGTTCAGAGAGATGCTGTCTTCCTACAGCCATCCTTTGCATTTTAGAAACAGATATGCTTGTTGATTAAACTTTTGTAAAGATCATGGGTTTCATCCAAAACTCAAAGGAGGTAACAGGGTTTTTTTCCCTATTAAATGAACTTTGGACTTCCTCATCCACTTTTCAGGTCAGCACTGTAATCCCTTGACTGTTTTTACTTTGGCATCTCACAAAAATTATTTAGCAGCTTCCAAAGTTTAGATGACATTGTCATACGTTTCAATGCTTCACCAAAGACTGGGTTAACACTCCCAAAAGGAATGCATGACTTCAGTAATTCTAGGACTTTTAACTGGAGCTGCAAATTTGGAACAAATTCACTGGACCTGGGAACAATATTTCAGTTTTGTCACCCACTTGATTGGATTCTCTTTTTCAAACCAGACAATTCAGAACTATGTTTACAAAGACAACCTGGGCATGAACTCCAAGTGAAATCAAAGCTCACAGCTGTGCAAGCAAACTAATGGCAAGGGATACTACCCTAAAGGAGACAAAGGCAAAGTAATGCTAAGAAAGCTACCAGGAGTGGGAAAAACCTGTGGTACACACAACCTTCCTCTCTTTGTCTACAGAGAAGCAAGGTCAAAGCCCCTGGGGAACTCAGAGGTGTCAAAATGCAAGGGGCTGACTCCAAGCAGTATCAGGTTCACAAAGCTTTAGCGAAGGCTACAATGCTTCATCTGCTCAGCATTTGAGGACCAAACCTCACTTTTGGAACCTCCCCACTGTCTGACAGGTAATATGGATAAATGCCATGACCAATGATTAATGAGAACAAAAAGGGCCAAATGCAGTTCTGGGTAACACCAGTGTAAATTCAGCATAATGTACCAAAATCAGTGAGAATGATACCAGATTCGCTCTAAGCTCCACAAACTGCCCTTCTCTTTCAAAACACAAACCCAGTGTCACAGCTGGGTTAAGCTGGGATGGAGGTGCACTGAGATGGGGTCCAGAACATCTGACCATCTCTTGCTGTATGTTCCATCAGAGGTAGATGATCCATGACCAAATAGCCAGTGAACACTCATGGGTACAACTGTGTGTTTGTCTTCTCCTGCCAGAGGTCACACACAACACAGACCACAACAGATCTGCACTTCACAGTTTCCATCAGATAATGGTTGAGGCACTCAGAATAAATCTCCAGGTCTGCGAGCATGCCAGGCCACCTGTGGCCACAGGAAAAGCATATCCTGGCAACTTTTAAACTGATTTCCCAGATCCTGCTGAACAAATGAAGTGAGAGGTTTACTTCAGCAATTGCACTAAGAGATGTAATTAATAGATTCATTTGGGGACAATTTCCATGTTTAACAAGTTAATCCTTTCAGTTCCTCAAAATGGTCAGATCAGCCAGTTTTAAGAAGCATTAGAACACACTTTGAATTGGGAACACTCTCTGGGAGGATGAAGCAGGTACAATGAGGATCATCTGCTGGAGCCCGCAAATTCCAAAAGCCTGTCCAGTACTGATGACACATCAAGTATGAAAGCCTCCAGAATCCTAGGAGTGTTTCAAGGGAAGATCTTGATATATCCCTCTCCAGGAGAGCTGATCCTGCTGGAGTAGATGGCCCTGTATTCCTTTCCCAGTCGTGGAGGGAACTCCCAGGATCTTCCCCAGGAGCCAGTAAAATTGATGCATTGACCACCAAAGAGATCAAGAGAGCAAAAGCAAGAAGTGGCACACAAAACACCCACTTTCCCTGGGAGCACCTGCAGGTCCAGGACCACACTACCTGTGATGTCATCACTCTATTTCTAGCATGTCACCTATATTGGAATTGACCCAGAAATGCTCCCACCCAACCAGACACTTTTCCTTGTCAGGTTAACTGTGAAACCCTCAAAACGATCTGCTGATAGCTCCAGACAAACATGCCTGATGAGAAGCGGGTTTTAAGAATTAAGCTTTCTAGTCACTGGCAGTAGAGAACATGAAATTCAGCAAGTCATGACAACTGTGCAGCTGGCATTGGGCTTGACAGGCTCAAAACCACAGCCTTTGGAATGCCCCTTCTGCCATTTCCCAACCCAAACCATTCAGCCACTGCAAATCCATCAGAGCCATCACCCCACCAGTGAGAAATGAGGCTGCTGCAGACACTGAGTGACAGTGTCAGTGACAGTGACAGAATGCAAGCTGCACAACTTCTGGTCAGCAGGGATTTTATCTGCAACAAGAATATGGCCAGGACTTCTAAATGCTTCAGCATCTGATGCAGGTGGATTAATCCCATTTACATGAGCAGTGTTCAATTCTGCTCTCCATGGACCCATTGTCAGCATTAGTCAGACATGGAGCACACAGAGGAGGATTACCAATGGTGAACTCCAACATGGAGCTTCAGATGACCACCTCCTAACAGTTCCCAGCAATGAGAAGATGGTAGGTGGATCTCTATTTCTCCCCTTCCTCAAATACCCTTCTCCTGCCTCCCCAGTAAGGCAGAGGCAGGATCTGCACAGAGTGCAGTACATCTGCTATGGAGGGTTTGATTCACTGTCCCCCTCTCAGGGAAGTGTATCCACAGCCCCGAGACACAGATTGATGTGAAGAGCCACAGTGAAGTCAGTGTGACTACATGCAAGGACATTATATCATGAGCATGTCTATTATTTATAATGAAATTAAGCTGGCCAAGATAATTAATGCTATTAATATCTGCACAATGATGAGCACAGTATGACTAGATAAATAGGTGGAATTACTTCTTATCTGAAATATCCTCCCATCTGACTAGTAGTGTGAACCCAAAGATAAACAGAGAGGATAAACAATTTGGTATGAAGTGTTACTGTTGTTTTTAATTAACTAATACCTATATATCAGGTGCTGAAGAGGTAGAGCTACTTGTGCTACAGTCTGTGATGCTTTGACAAAATGGTCCATGCCACAGTGCACTGGCAATATTTTGACATGAAAAATGGCTTGGGGGAAGGGGCAATTGAGGCAAATTGAGACATTTTCACACAACGGATTTTGTGCATTCTTTCACAGAGAAAACATTCAGACAAACTCTATAGTATCTGGCAGGACCCTGCAACTCAACACACCAGGCTCCACCACCTCTTAGCATGCCTGTCTAATACGATAGTACAGACTCCAAGTGAGCACAATAGGGCCCAAAAAGAAGAGAAACAATGACTTAAGGGCAGAGTTTCATCATGAACTTCAGCCTCTTTTATCGTCATCAACAGAAGGCACAATTTTAACTGAACTCCTAGGGAGGAGGAGGAGGAGGTGGAATTTAATTTGCCTTCCTGTGAGAAACTGAGAGCAGAACACTCCTACTTGACCTCTTTAACCTCCTAATCTCCCAGGACATTCACTGTGTACAACAATACCAATGCAAATGAATCTATAGATCCACTGTATTTCCTAAAGAGATGGTCACAGCAATGGAAGTGTTTTTCAGATACACATCCATCTAATTTATTGAAACAATAGATTTGGGAGGAGTTGGTGTAAAAATTCAGTATATGTAAATCTCTTTAGCTGTTTAGCTTAAAAGTATAACCGACAAAGTTCTGTCTCAGATAAAAATCAACTATTGCTTTAAGTAATTTTCCATCTTTGCACCTTAGAGTTTCTAATTAAATCATCTTGAAAGGAACCATTTGTGCTGCTCTTTTTTTTAAGAGAAAACTAAATTCCTGTCTAAAACCACTCAGACAACATACAAAATAGGATGCAATTTATACTACAGAAACTCCATTTTAAAATATTTTAAGGAAAACTCACAAACCCACAAATATCTTACAGATTAAGTCTATAAACACTAATCACTGATCCAGTTTTTACTGGCAGTATGGGCTAAGCAGTGCAGCACATACAGAAGACTCTGTAAAAGCATGCACTATTCAGCAAACTGTGGAACATGCAGCTCCAGTAAGTATTAAAGAAACAACCCAGTTTTTTTTTAACCTTTCATATTGAGTTCCTGCCTTTCTCTCTTATTTTTTTTTCCAATTAAAAAATGTCGAGATCTTAACATCAGGGTAATGTCTTTTGTGTTTGCTTCTTAGAAACCATTACTGAGGCAGCTCTTGTTTCATAGTCTGTTTATCTTCAAACTTATATTTAGAAGTACATTGTAACAGGGTGAGCTGCTCCCAGGTTTATTTTTAATTCCTAGATACCGTCACACACTATGTTTGTGTGTCATAGAATGTGAAAACTAACACTAGATGCCAAGAAAGCTTAAGCACTACCAGTTACCAACAAGCTGATAGAATTAGGTTGTTAGGTGATTATAATTGCTGGTAACTTTGAACACAGGCATGATTTAAAGTGAAAAATAAAACTATTGAAAAAAAATTAAGTTTACCTCCCCAAGAAAATAAGTTACACTCTAAATGTGAAACCGCATGCTGGGAAACAAAGGCAGGGTTGTACCTAAAACAGAGGAGAGTGCCGAAAAGAGTATTATTAAGTGATTTACCTTGGCAACAGCTTTGCTTTCAGAATTATTGTTGGAATCCTTAATGCCATTTAATGAATCTCTTCTCTGTGGGCATGGCTTCTTTTTGCGCGGTCTGCCTTTAAGATTTGGCGCTGAAAATTAATGGAGAACACTTTGAGCACATTGTCTTATACTGGATTCTTAACAGCCAAAAGCATAATAAATAATTCCACTACAATCACTCACAGAAATGTACACAGCTGTCTACAGTAAATGCTTCTTACGAGATTCCCGTCCTCTATGCGTTACATCTTGACACACTATACATTTCTATAGAATATCCCCCAAGGCTAATCTATTCTACTTTCACATAACTAATTAATATTAAGTCAAACACTGGTCTCCCAAGGAATCAGAGAATAAAGCACAAATATTTCTCTCTGGTACAAAAAAGAACAAAATTTAATATTAATAGGCAACTTTAATCACCCTGCTGCCTTTATTTCTAATCTTCAAGCAAGAGTACTAACTGCTATTTCCAACTTTGGGAAACATCTGGCACTGGAAATGCTCTGGAATATTGAAATTCCTTACAGCTCCAAGAAATGTTTATATATCCTGTCAGTCTTGTCAAAGTTTTTCTAAAAAAGTTTAAGAACAAAATAAAAAAATTACCCCTGAGTCTTGAAAGGGATCAAAAAAAGCCCTTAACAACTAGTTCTGGAAGTTGACAAGTACTGAAATAAGTGATTGATTGTTTCATAAGGGTTACATACCACACATACAAATGAATGTGAATCACTTTCAGTTTTGTCCAATTCTTAAGATAAAAGAGCTCTGAAATAACAGTGACTAAATCCTAGCTGTGCTGAGCCATACGAGGAATGGGATATGGATCATCATAAAAAATATCACACTCATCTTTCAATAGCGCTATTACAACATAAATTATGATAGTATATAGAAATAATAGATGAAGCAGATGTTTGCTCATTATTACATGTCCCCTCTGCTTTCAGATTTAAAAATCAGCCTTGGACTACTATGGCAACATTTAAAATGATAAACAATCATTAACTAATGACTGTACCGAATAAGGTAATTTCCTTTAAACCTTTAATTTTTAGGTAACCATTGTTTTCATTACTTAACGGGATGATTAGAACAATGTCAGAAATCTAAACATCACAAACCTCTTGAGTGTCTTCTAATTGTTTCTAATCTTACATTTGTTACACAGTAAGCCAGTGGTTTCAGGACATTTTACATTTTAATTAGTTTGCAAACACAATAAAGGGTGCTAATTTGATTTTATAGTTTGAGTAGCACTTTCATATTTGGTCTGTTCAGAGAAAAAAAAAAGCTTTGGGTTTAAAATTAAAAGATCCTTTTTCTTCCCCCAACACTGGTGTAAGGTAAAAAAAAATCTGTATGTGTATGGGTGTGTATATATATATATATATATATATATATGCGTGTGCATATGGGAGTAAGTCCCTATTTGTGTCTATCTAAAAATACATATATCTCCCTACAGAAATATCTCCATTTATCTCCAGTGAAGCACATTCTGCTTATTGAAAAGTACTGCAGAAAGCAATTCTGAAATTGTCATCTGAGGCTAACATGCAAAATCAAACAAAGAGAGAAAGAAATTATTACCCATTCCAGTCGACAAACATCTGCCTGATTTATATCTGAACTCATGAATGCTACAGCATGTGACTGCACACCACGTCGCTGGAGTCTCAACGTGGTGTGGATGTCAGTCTCACACAAAACGAGCGCTGCGAGCGAGCGTTTGCTCCGTGCTTACAAATCCCCTCCCCCAGCCGCTCCATTACTCATCCAAACAGAGATGAGCGGCTCGGCGGGAGCGTGGGATGAGCTCCGAGGGCTCCAGCGCCGGCTGCCAGCTCTGGCCACGCCGCCCTGCCTTATTTATAAACCCCGCTCAAGCTTTGATGTCTTCCTGATGCCTACAGGGAGTTTTCTGGCACACGACCTGGATGGGACGGACAGATCCTTAGCCACGGTCTGCCTCAGCAGTCGCTGAGTTCTTTAAAAAGGTACTGAAGGAAACAGAAATGTTCCCTCAATTTACTACACTTTGGCATTCTTATTAAAAGGTTAACCTTTGAATGAAAGGATCCCCAGGCCTGGCCCAACCAATGGCCAAAGAGGGATGTGGCTGAGCTACCATCAAATATACTTGCATGTGAGTTATTTGCCCTTTCTTTTGTTCCTTCATTCCGTTCTTACTTTTTAACAAATAAAGAAACTAGTTCAAGGCTCAATGTTTTTCAAACACACTTGTTATCCTGAGTTTTGGCACTGTACTTTGCATCACACTATAAAGCACTGCTAATGTTTTGCTAAAAGCTTTAAAAGCAAGAAGGCATTTGTTCCTAAATTCCAGGTATATTGAGCTTGCATATAAACACTGTTTGAATTGGAGCTTTCCACGGCAGAACTGGCACAAACCCACTATGAAATGGGGTATTTGCATTCTCCCTGTGGCTCAGGAGCTGCAGCAGGGAAGGTCTGTCTGCAGCACACCCAAGGACCATCCCACACGCCCCATGGTATGGCTTTAAATCACCTAAAGCCACTCCACATCTGACACACAATTAACAAGAAAGCAGCAACAGGAATTATTATCAGAAGAGAAGGTCCTGGCATCTAATACCTACTCTGTAAAAGAAAACATTTGACATAGTCCCACATCACACTTGAAACAAAGCCATTAATATTTGCTCCCTAAACATTATAAATAAACACATTATTTGAAGATTATTGCATTTCAGTGACATTCGTTTTGTTCGTGTGAGCGAGGAAATATGACTAGGACAGAAGAAAGAATTTACAAGTCACATTCATGTTTCAATTTTGTCATCTTTTGTTTAATTTTTGACATATTCATGAGCACACTGCAAGTGTCTTGAATTTGTTATTCATAATTATTTTAAAGCAATTTTATACATTTTGTGGCTTAGTCACATTCAGTTTTCCTCATGATGTTGGATGTTCAGTATGTACTGGACAGCTAAGTGAGTATCCTATGGGTTTTCTTCTGTTTTCTAGTAGAGAAGGACTTCTGGCATGACTACCTAAGAATATCCAAAATTATTCACTTTCTTCATGTGTTTGTGCATATGGCTTTCAAATTCATTTTCTGAAAGCATTTGTGGCAGTGAGGCCTGATAATTTACACATTCCCAGAAGGCGAGAGCATAAGCAAAGAAAATTGAAGTAAAAAAAATGAATAAATAAGTACAGAAAAAAGTTTGCATTATTTGCCACCTCTTCGGTGTGAGTGCTTGTAACAGGAGTATGAGAGAGACAACCCAGTACCAGTTAAACTTACTTTCCTGTGTAATTGAACACGTGATTGCCTTTTGCCAATGTGTGGTGTTTTCCCACTCCTTCTACCTGCTGAGTCCTGGCAAACCTTTCAGGTATGGCCAGGTAAAACACAGCCAGCAGCAAAATGCACTCAAGTATGAGTGAACACTCCTTGGGCCTGGAGGAGTCCCCAAACTGTGGCTGGGCTCTGTACTGCCAAAACACCAGCAATGCATGTTTTTACTGCAAACTGCTACACCTGAGAGGTTAAATGCAAAGCCTGTGTAATGCACAGCATGAGTTAGCTTATCTGTAGATGCAGACTGGCAAATCTTTGCTGTCTAAACATATCCAAATAAGAAGATGCTTCCAAAGCCTGTCTTGCACAAGCTACCTACAAACTCCAGTAATTGAACAAGGACAATTCAGAGGCATCTGTACAGAGAAATAAAGACCAGGAATCACTGATAAGCTCAGCTGTAGGCTCTGACCCACCAAGAGAACCACAGAGAAAAGAGAGGAGCTCAAGGCTAATGCTGCTCACTAGCTAGCTGTTTCCTCCAAGCCAGAAGTTCTTTCTGTTCATGGAGCCAAGAAAAAGCATCACTGCTCAAAAATTACATCTTCCCCTGCAGCACTCGACCAGTCTGTGCAAACATCAGGATATTGTAGGTGATTGGGACAGGCCAGAAGGAAAGGGAGAAGGGAGCTACCCTGCTCACTTGCTCAGAAAATTCATAAGGTTGTGGCTACTGTTCTCCAGTCACTATCACCCTCAGTTGCTCAGCTTTCACAGACACTGCCTGCTCAGCAGGACACGAGAAAAATTTCCAAGCCTCACTGCCTAGAAGAACTCCCAGCACTGGTTTTGCCCCAAAAAGACAAGTTCTATGCAGGGGAAAGATAAATACCCAAAAGTGGGAACTGCCAAAATCAACCATGACCATTAACACTGTTTACAATGGAAAAACATGGGCTGCCACAACAAGACAGCACATTCACCTGCCACCTTCATTTCCTATGCATCCAGGATGGGGAAGTAATTACAGGGCTTACCATCTCCCTGTTATCAGGTCAGCCTCACCTCAGCTACATCCACACCGATAATGCCATGAATAAGTCAAGAAATAATGGCTGTTGTTTTGGGGTACCTGGATTTAGCAGCTCACTTACTGTAAAATGACCTCTTTTTTACGAGTTTGATTATCACTGGAAGTCCAGTGAGTTCAACCCTCCCAATAACACTGTTCCCTACATTCACATATTCTGGCTGATGCAGAAGATTTGTTGTTATAGGGAGGGTGTTAAAAAAAATAGTGGCCTTCACAGAGCTGAGGTCAAGCTATGCTGGCACTTTGTCAAAATCAGTGGTGTAGCCAAGAGTTTTTAATGAGCCTGGAATGCATTACCTCATTTTTCATACCTGGATCACTTACTCATGTTGAGCCCAAAATAACCTTGGACCTTGCTGGCTGCTCAGCAAACCATGTAAGTAAACAAGTACTGTACTCATGCCTTAAACATGTATCTTTTAATTGCTTGCTCCACATTTCTTACTCTAGAGCACATCTAAGCAACTGTAATGCCCGTGATCAAAGTTCTTGCCTTTCCAGGCCTCTCTGACCTGGGTAACTATTTCCTGATACAAGTTTTGATTCTGGCCTGCTGATACTCCAGTTTCTCACACACACTTCAAAAGTAGGAGAAAAAAGAAAAAAGAAAAAAAAAAGGAAAAGAAGGCCATTGCCATATTTTGCTGAGGAATGTACTCAGCTAATAGACTTACAACTTACACTGCCAACCAGATTCTTCTGGCTGTCTGCTGTTTTCTGTGACCAGGTTTTGTGGAAAGATGAAGGAAGAACGACAGCACATTTGCCAACTGCAAAAATCAATTAAAAAAAAAACAACTGAGGCTCTAAAAATCTTCATAGCTATCAACAAAGAAGGGCCAGCAGAAGATCTGGGTCTACATTTAGGGTGGGCTCACAGAGTCAGGTGAACTCTAAATGTAGAACTGGGAGTGTACCAGAGGGAGGTAATCACAAACCAGGATTTAGGTGGAGCAGTGGAAATGGCAAGAAGTGAATAAACAGGGATGAACAGTGGTCCTGGATTCAGAAGAGACACAAGGCAGTGGCAGCATGGCTGCCAAATGCATCCACAGCCATTCTTCCCTGAAGGACACCTCGCACGGTGTCCCCTCACAGAATCCTCCTGTGCTATGCCAGTCCTTCTCATGTCTTCTGCCCAAAAGCTGCAATACCAGAATCCTTGGCCCTAAGCTGCAAAACCATCAGTACGTACAGAACAGATTAGATCTCCCCTCTGAGGCAGGTGGGAATGGCAGGATGTGTCAGGTCCCAGAGCTATTCATGAGTCAGGTGCCAAACAGAAGCTGGAGGTGGCATATGGAGGTGCCTGGTCATCAAAGTCAAGGTGAGAAGAATGGCCCCAGATCTCCACAAAATCCATGAACTGACCATGCCTGTTAGCAGGTGGCAAACAGCTGGTTGCTGAGGACATCCCTAATGCAGCCTGGCAAAAGTCAGCTCTTGGCTGAAAAACATGGTTACATGTTGCACCTTTTAAAATGTAATGAATAGAAAGTTAACAGGTTTAATGGCTTTAACACTTACCCCTCTAGGGGGCTTCCGGCATTCTGCAATATCTGGAAGTTGAGAAAAGCATATTGCTGTATTTAAGCATGGTCTCAAAAACTGTTCAAAGCTTAGTTAATCTTGCAGATTTTGTGGAGTCCCAGCTGCTTCCTTGATTTCCCTGTCACCACCATCTCCTTATTTTATCTGCTTCCCTTCATTCCCTTTTCTGCATTTTGACTTCGGGCCTTCACATTTAATTTATTTTCCTTTCACCCCTGAAAGTTTATTTAAAAGCTTTTGCCTCCAGGAAACAGGGTCCAAAAATGAGGGCTTGGGGCATTTATTGCCTAGGCATGCTGAACTGATGAAGAGAAGCAGCAAGCTGTTAAGTAACCTAATATTGCATCGAAAGGGTACAAATTAAAGTGCCTGGAAAAGAAAGCAAAGTATCAGTCTACGCTAAAAAAAAACCCAGACCCTTGTTTAGGAAACAACAGTGTCAATTCAGTTTGGGGAAGGTCTCAACAGGATCCTAAGTACACCTGTGGAAATCAATGATGAGCACCTACCAACAACTCAAGCCCTCACCAAGCTGTGGAGGTCACACAGCCTCTCTGTGCACACACACACATCCCTCGTGCTTGCTCAAGCTGACATGAAACAACCTGAACATCAAAATTATTTTTACTAGGCTTTTTCTAAATGAAAACACTTGTTTATTCCTTTCTTTACAACTGAACATGCCAGGCCTGACCTGGAAACTCCCAAGCACAGCAGTGAACAACCTTGCAGGAAACATTAAGGAATCATGCTGCTTTCTAACCCACATGGAGAAAGAGTGGACTTGTCTAGCCATTTCTGAAAGTTTTGTTTTGGAAATGAGATATCCCATGCTCCATGTGGGGAAAATCAATTTGCTACCTCTCTAAAGAAAACATTCCCCATTTGGAAATAAGTGAAACAGACACTTCCTTGTGTGGATTAATGTGGAGACATATGACTTGCTGCAGACTGTTGTTTTGACCCCCCTCCTGACGAGACAATCTCTGAAGAAAGCAAAATGCTAGTATTTTTCATGAATTACAGTTCAGACTAGCATTGCTTTTAACAGAAAATTTAGAGGCACCTCAAACATCAGATTGGTGAATTTTGAAAAATTAATGTTTCATTTTTCCATGGAAGACAGAGATAAGGCCCAGGATGAGGTTTGGAGTCTCTTTTTCTTCATTTCAGCATGGCTGGATATTAAGACTTTTTATTGGTGGGGACTTGTTTATGTTCTGGGAACTAATGTGCATTAAAAAAAATGGAAAAAAGTTTTGGTTTTTTTTTCCCCTGGACAATCTCTATATATGTGCTGGAAATTATGAAGTGCAGTAAATTGAAATGGAAAGCTGAAGACTTCAGAGAAAAATCCATGCTTGACAAATACATGGCATTCAAGTAGACCTTAGAGCAAATTAAAATAATAGTAACAAAAAAATTCGGTGTAGGCCTATTAGTGGCTACAGATGACAGGACTATTACTAATGATTCAAAAAGAGGCAGAGGTGTTTGGTAAATATTTGTTCCATACTTGCAAAGAAGCCAGATGATATGCTTGCAAAAGAATATAATTAAAGCCAGTCAATTGACTTGGTTTTACAGAAACCAGATCTTAAAACAACAGAAAAGAAAAACAAACAAAGTACCTTATTTTACACTTTGGTTGGTTAGAGAAACTAGCTGCACACATGGAACTTACCTGCATTCAGTAATACAGCTGATTTAATATTAGATAATACTTTGATTAAAAAACAGCACTACATAATTTTATTCAAGCGTATATTGAATGGATTAAGAACTGGCTAAATGTAGGCATCAGTGGGGAATTTCTACCAAATGAAAAGATTTCTGGTGGGATTCCACAGGGGCTGCTCCTAACCTTGTAAGTATTACAAATTTTCATCAGTGAAATAAATATAAAGCCCCTGACAGTTACATTCACCCTGACACGGGGACTGGCACAGTGCTAAGACTGACTCATACAAATGAGTAATCAGAAGGAAAACAGACCAGGAAAACACAATGCTCCTCAATACAGCTCCAGCATGAAACCTGCAAGCAGGGATTACAGGTCCTATTGACCAAGCCAAGGGTGACTGCTCACAGGCCACTCCCCACTGGAAATTCAACATACGCTGATAGGAAGATGCTGTGGCCAACGCTGATAGGAAGATCTGCCTTCAGGGAGATCTGAATAACTCAAACTGTGCTGGGTTTGAGCAAAAATGACAGAGCAGTAACTTGACCAGGTAACAGGAGCGCCTCAAAGGTGAGAAAAGGCTGGCACACAGGAGCGAGGAGGCATAACCAGGCATGCCCAGGCACTGCAGTCCCCATAGCTGATCCAGTGCCAGAATATGGAGGCATGTATATAACCAGCTTTCTCAAGGCCTTTGAGAAAAGCCTGAGCCAGACACAAACTGGTGCGCACAGTGCAGGAAGCAAGAGATGAATTTGAGGGTCTGGAGGGTTGAGGTATCAGACTGGGGCTGGGTGTCCCTCTCTCAGGCTGCTGCCAGGAGAGCCTGGCCGCTGCGGGCGGCTGCAGCAGCCTGGCTGGCTGCACCACCAGGCGTCCAGCTGTCTGGCTCTGGTCCTTGCTCAAACAGCTGTTTCCCTTCTCCTTTAGAAAAAAGGTGGTGAACTGGATGAAAGAGTTTGCCAGCAATTTTGGCTGATGAGCCACTACTTGGGGTTCATACCAGATTAGATGACTCAGTGGTTCTTCTGGTGAGAAATTGCATGAATATAGGATCAAACACAGTGAAGTACTGAGCAATGCAGGACAAGGAACATGAAGAGCTGCAGACTGGATTCAACAAAGTACATGCCTAACTCGTAAAGACCTGGAGCATGCAAGGACGTCTGGTGACCTAACTGGGGCTAGTCACAACTTTGAGCCTGTGTTCAGCATAGAACACAACCAAGCCAGCATGGCTCTCTCTGCCACTACTGGGAAAGAAACATTCAAGCCCTGAACAAAGAAATCTTCCTATCTCATCACGAAATACCCTGTGCTTGGGCAGCATCACAGGATCAGACATGGGTTCATCAAATTTCCCTTTCCCTCAGAAATCCGCAGTCAATCTCCAACCCCAAAGCCCTCCATCCCCAAAGGTCACCTTCTGGGAGGCTGCACCCAGCAGACAGGGGCTTCAGTTTCTGTTGGAGGGTAAGAGCAACACTCAGTAAGTGTAGGCCTGACTTCTCAAAATAATAAAAATAATTTTTAAAAAATTTTTAAAAAAAGGCAAGTAAAGAAAGGAAAGTGAGCAAGCAAATGAGCAGGTTCTAACAGATTATGTAATAGCCAAGACAAAGGCAATGCAAACACGGCAACAAGAAGTGAAAACGCACAGCAAAGCCATGTAAGTCAGCCTGTCTGATCGAAACTCATCAGAACACTCAGGGCAGACCTTCCATTAGAGGGCTGTAGAAAATAGAAGGCAAATCTTAGGGCAGCTTTCCTCACAACGTTTCTTTTTCTCTCCAGTAAAAGGCAGCGTTTGTGTAATTGCTGTCTAGCAGAGTCAGCAGTACCCAATGGAGACATGACCTACATACCTCAGAAATACAACAGGAACGTAACCAGTCGTATCCACGTAGAGAGATGGATGAGATGGGCTAATTGACTGATGGACATTGTGCACGAATATAAACAGGCAGAAATTCATGCCAGAAGGATAAAATGGACAGTTTCCAAGACCTTGCTTTTGGGAATAACAACGCCAGGTAGGAAGCAATGATCATCAAGTTGTGCACAATGTGAAAGTGACAAATATATTATTTAAATAATCTCTTGCATTTCTGATTTGTAACTGATTATATAAGATTCTTTTTTTGTGTGTGTGTAAGAATATTATAATTTCCTTTCCTTTTTTTCTCCCTTTGCACTTGATCGCTGTACTGCAAAATAATCAAAATTTGTTAGGCATAATCAACCTGCATGAAGATATTAGTAAAGTGACAAGTAGAAATACAGAGTAAGCTCTCCCCTTTGATGCCTACATTCAGCTGCCACCACAACAACTACACAAGGCATTAGGTGGAGGCAGGAGCAGCAGCCACAGCCTAAGCCCTGTGCTCATTCACATCTCTGGGTCATCACCAACTTCACTTGCAGCACTTGGCTTGCCAGGCCCCCCCCCACAGTGCACAGAGTCAGCAAAGGGTTCAGAGACAATTCCACTTCTGCAGAGAGCTTGGGAACAAAGCCTTGGCACCCTGGGAGATCTGGGTGACGTGGGGTGTCACTGCTGAGGTGCAGAGGGGATGCTGCCCAGCACTGCTGAGCACAGGAAGGGATCTGCACTTTTTCACCCATAAAACACAGAAGTGGAACTCTGGCAATTTTGTCAGATTGTGTAGAGGCAGCTAGGGAATCTGTACAAGTCCCAAAACACCCAAAAATGGTGGTTTTAAAGTCCTGATTATAAGATCATGTGCCCAGTTTAAATGAGTGCAAACCCCCTGGACTTGGTGTAATCATCCTGAACATCAACACAAACAAAACTCAACCCATCTCTTCATTTTGGCCCCAGCAAATCTCTAGCACTCAGAAAAATCCAAATAAAACTGAGCTGTATTCATAAATTTATCTGAGCAGGGCAGGGTTTAAACTAAATATGCAGTCAGTTGTGCAATATTCTTCCGTAGTCAATACTGGTTCTTAGGAAATTATCTGAGTGAATTAAGTGGAAGACTATTAAACAATTTACACACTTCCTTGTGTTTCAGCTGTCTAATTATAGCTGTGTTTGTCTCTCCCCGCAGAACTGTTGTATACCACATGGTATGCATATTTCAGCATCCAGCATTATTAACTCATGACCGACTGTCAGTTGATCATTATCTAACACATGGGGTCTGCAAAAAAAGCCTTATTTGGGCAAGAGCAAGCTCCGGACCCGCTCCCGCTGCATTTCCCCCAGAAGAACTTCAGTTGGATTATTATCTGCTGTCAATGGAAACTCCGAGGTTACTTATGTGAAATCTGCAGACAGGAAAATAAACCCTCACTGAGTTTAAACAGTTGATATTAAAACCATCTCCAGCCTGGCTGGTTTAAAGAAAACTCTCAGTTGCCCTCTAGTGTCCCCCTGCTGCCACGCCAGGCAGCCTGCCCACCGCAGCCAAGGTCACACAATTTAACCCGATTTCACGAGGGCAGATTTGCTATTTGCCTAATATTTTGCACAAAAGGGTGAGGGGGGGATGCTTTTTCCCCCCTGGAAATTTCAGGGCTCCGGCCCAGGAAGCCCAGAGCTTGCATAATGTTTACAGCTGGAACTGAGGTGCATGACACACGGGTTTTATGAGTGAGAATCTCTGAAATCACTCTGTGTGCTGCACTCCATAAAGTTCATTCATAACTAAAAATAGACTAATGTACAAACTGATTTAGCATTATACTGAAGCTAAGGAACATGGGGAGTCTGCAGAATTCCCTAATATGGAAGAGAAGCTGAGTTTTCAAAAGCAGCAGTTTATTTGTTTCTGAAAATGGACAACATATGTAAAAGATTTAATATACAGAACCAGGTGTATATATAGCCTAGATCTTCATATGTGCCCATTTTCATGCTATATAAAGACTTTATACAGCCTGAAACTATAGATTTAATAATAGATTACTAAATTAAGTCTGCACAATCACTTCATAAAATAAATAATTTCAATTTAAAATACAGCTGAGGGGTTTGGACAATTTCCTGCATAATAGAGGCCCATCCCTGAAATGTAAATAACACCGGTATTAAAATAAGTCAATCAGGCACATCACGGAAAAAAAAAGGTACATGAAAACAAATGCATTTTCCAGTCTATTCTAAGTAAGGATGCCAAATCTCTATTTTATTTGAATGCTGCTTTGATACACTACTACTGGCTTTTTTTTTTTTTTCCCAAATGTCCTCTTCTTCCTTAGAGGAATCCAGGGCTGACTAAGTCTTAACATTTTGAAAACAGCAAACCATCAGGGTTTTGCAACAAGAATTATTCACTGCCTTCCTGTGTACTGTCAGCATTCTTAAAATACTGTTACTATAAAATTAAACAGTGTGCTCTTCAGAAACACATGACGTTGCTTGCTCTGTTTTTTTAACTGTAATTGTGCAATTTTAAAATTCTCTTCTTTCTCAATGCCTTCTCCCCAAACAAATACCTTTGATAGTTATAAGGTTACAAAAACAGTTTAGACTTTTTTTTTTTTTAACTTACAGGCCACCTATGATATTATTGACTGATTACACAGTAAAAATGACAAACATTACTTTATTTGGTATATATCCTAAGTTAATTATAAAGCCTTCCCTCCTTAATTTGACAAGACTGAAATATCACAAGAAGTACATATGGCAATTCAGAAAATATAATCAGGGAAAAGGCGAAATGAACATTTCAGAAGACAAATGATTTGATTTGCATAAGCAGATATTTGTAAGGCTCCGCCTTTCTCTACTGCCTGAACAGCACTTTCCATTTCTCTTGCTCACTTTCACAGCATAGTTCACAAGCACAGGCATTTCACTTTCCGCCCCAAAGTGCTGCCCCAGTTGGTAAGAGGAGGTTTTTTCCAACAGCAGCCAGCGATGCTGCGGGACGCTGAAGAGGCGACGCTGTGCATCCAGGCAAGGAGGTGGCAGGACCTGTGCAGGAATCCTGACCCAGTGGTTCCAGCCATTTGTGCTGCTGCAGCACCCCCACTTTTCAGAGGAAGGTTGTGTCTCAGCTTCAACTTATGCCAGAGCCCAAAAATACTGGAAATGCCACTAAAATAATAAATGGGGTAGTACAGTCCTACCACCACCCGGCCACGTTAGGGATCATCTGCTCCTAGACCTGTCTCTCAGAGAGAGAGTGGGACCCCTGGAAATCCACTGCCCCCTTTGGAAATCCACTGCAGACTGGTCTCTTGCTCTCTTAAATCTCTTGCATTTAAGTTTTTCCTAGAAGCCTCCCCATCAGCCATGACCTGAAGCTACTTTGTTTAGGAAATCTGACAAAGTGACATGGGTGGCCAAACCTACATATCTGATTTTAAACAGATAAAAATAGCACCAAGACAAATCATCACCTCTTCTGGATTTCCAAGTACACTATTAAGTAAGACTTGGACTTCAGCTAAGGTGAATATGAAGATTCATTGTCCCAGGAGATAAATATTGACTGAGGAAAAGCAAAGGTCAAATTGGTCAATATTTATTCAAGAAACTCTAAATCTTGATGCAGCGTAACATACACTCAGAATGTCTTCATCAGCTGTCTCTGGAGACCTTTTCATTACGACTAAACACTACAGAAGTGTCTTCTCCCCTCCAAAATTCATATGTAAAAAAACTTCAGAAACTCAAACACACCAGCTGCAAATAGGAAGCTTTCTGTGCCAATGGCCTCAGCAAAAGGACGTGTTGATTTGCAAATGCTATCTGCCCAGTCTGCATGCCAAAGCTCAGCAGCCCTGAACTCTGAAGATGTGAACAACAAAAACTTTCTGACTCATCACATGGCAATATTTCAGACTTCCACAAACAGAATTTCTTCTTTGGTGAGGACTAATGCAATCCCTTCTTCCTCTGTCTCAAGTATCTGTAAATTAGGACTGAAATTTTATCTCTGGTTTCTAGTTCACATAAAGATTTACCTTGGTACAATCCTAAACAAGAGTTTTGGAGGGGTTATAGTCCTATTATTCACTGTGGCAAGTGTATTAGTCCTATTATTTATCTAAGGTTGCAAGCTAACTGCCTGCTTTCTGAAGGTTTTCTACATGTTATTTTTGTCTGAAGCCACAGTGCTATGGACTCTTTTCCACACAACAGGACTGTTGAAAGCAGAAATTCCAGGAAATTTGTAGAAGCTGATTTTTCTGAAGATGCATTATGAAGGAAGACATTTGCATTCTCTGGATTTTCAATGAAGTTATGCCCAGAATTCCCCTTAGCACCTTCACACAGCCACTCAGTCATTGGGAAGGTTTTTACACTCCTATTCCTATGTTCATTCAAACAGTCCAGCACAGCTGCTGAACTCCTATTTCTAACCTTTTGTCTTCACTACAAAGTCAAACATAGCGGATTTGTTGCAATCACCATGGAGATCTGTTGGTTTCAAATTAGGCACAAACTGTTTGTTTCCTTTGCTATTTTTGTTGTGTTTTGAGCCTATTATGCTCATCCCACCCTGCCCTTTCCTTATCTTACTGGCAAGTAAGAAAAACTGGCTTCACTGGGAAGTCAAACCCTAGACAAAGCCACTCCTGAGCTCCGTGGAGGATGGCGACGGTCTCCCCTTCTCAACTGCCTTTCCTCACTTTCACCAACCAGTGAGTCTGCACAAGGTCAGACTACACTGATGGGATGACACAGAAGGGCCAAATGAAGTAAATGCCAGCTAACTGGAAGAAAAATGCGAGCCTTGCTTTGTGCAGCTTCACAGTTAGGCCTACTAAGGTAGCAGCTTCATAGTTAGGCCTACTAGGGTTGGAAGAATAAATATACTCACTGCAAAAGGGAGTGATAGGCAGGGTTTGGTCTCACACGTGCAATGACATGAATGAACCACCAAGGGCTGGCATGGGAGAAACAGCCCTGGCGTGGCAAAGGGAAGCAGGATGGGGATGGGACCATGTGGCAAGGGAGGCAAAGGTGAGGAACTGAAGAATAGGAGGACTGAAGCAATAGGTACTAGGGAGATGTGCACTTCTGGACCGTTTGGATTACATACAGAAAGCAGTTAAATCCAGCACTCCCAAGGCAGGTGAAAGTGTCACCAAGAGACACCTGGGCTATTGCAGCCAGACTCTGTGGAGCACCCTCTCACCACAGAAAGGCTCACTGAAAGCATGAAGGAGTTGTTAATTGACTCCCAAGTGAAGTCTCTAACAGAAATTCCTTTGGAGGCGCAAAGAAAGACACAAGGACCGATAGTGCTGAATGTAGGTTTCCCACAGCCCAAGTCAATGGGCTCCCTGTGCCAAAAAATGCAGCAGGCTGGGATCTGACAGTCCCAAAGCTGCGTAAGCCAAATGCAAGCCTTTCCCACAGTTCTGTGACAGGTACACTGCTGCCTTTAAAACAGCATCAATTCTCCACTAAACATTTCTCTGCTTCTGGAATCATATGCAATCCATAATATGGAACTTAAGTTAAAATTCAAAGGCCAATTAAAAAACTAAAATCAATGAAATGCTTTTATGAAAGAGAAGATTGATCTGCAGCTTATAACTTCCAGTAATGTAATATTTTAGAACTTTAATAAATAATGCTTTTATCTTGATTGCAAAATAATACCCTGCCATGAAAACACAGAGCAGAGGTAGGAAACTGTTCAATGAGAATTAAAATGTCACACTTTGCACAGAATGGAGCATTACAATTATTGGTGAAACACATTTTTCAAACTTGTTAACACAAAATTAACAATTACATACATCACTTAATTCTATAAGTGCATATCTCTTGAAGTACCCATTAGCCAACCATGCCTAGTTCAGTTTTAATATACATGCAGGCTTTGCAGCACAGAGGGGATGTAACTATGCAAGTGCTGGCACAGTAAACCCTGAAATGGCAAGTGCTATTAAATTGAGATGCAATCACACTGAAAGGGAAACATTAACAAACAGCAGACAATTGAGAAGAAAATACAGGGCGCTTGTGTTCTAATACATGTGCTTCTAAACCTTATATAACTATTCATTGTCTAGTTCATCTGGCCAGGGGCCCCGTTTGCTCTCTGCCATTCTATACTAATTTTATAATAATAAACTATTATACAAGCTTTATGCAGTCATGCATATGAAGAGGTTGTGGAAGACATTACATTTGATTATGTTTCTAGCAAAGACACCATCTTGAAATTAAACATAGCCTGATAGAAGTTTAAAATTAAAAAAAAAAAAACCCTAGCCAAAACAAACAAAAAACCCCTCAAACAATAACAACGAAAAAGAAAGGAGAAATTAAAGGAAAAGGAAACAAATGCATGCAAACAAATAATTTTAAAACCCCAAACAAACAAAAAAACCCCTTTCTAATAGGTTCCTTTCCTCCCCTATCACCTCCACATTATGCATGACAGATGAATACCACTCATTCTTGCATTGTATTATATCCCATAATACAATGCAAGAATCTGCATGTTTCTGGACTATGCTCACTGGAAGACAATCAGTGATTTTTGGAAATGCACGGGTTTTTTTAAAATACACTTTATTTTTGTAAAAACAAAGCAAAATGGTTTACAAAGCCAAAAGGAATGCATGAAATAGCTGGGGTTTAAAAACCATGTTATTTTTTGCTTTAGCATGAACCAACATGAACCACTGAGATGCCTTAGTTAAGATTTAGCTGTACCACAAAACATTCGTAGGACAGCAGTTGGAAAACTTGGGGATGAGAGACACAGGACACAAAAACATATACACTACAAACGAGATCCAATCCAAAAAAGTAATTTCATATTCCACATTTGTCTGTGGAATTGTCTGAGAATTTTCTGCTCAACATTACTTCCAGGTTTATCACAGCGGTTCAAAACTGGCTATATTTAGTCACTGACCAGTGCCAGAAAGCACTACCAGACTATAGGATCATAGCATATTTTAAGTTTGATATCTCATCAACTATCAAGGCCAGAAATAAAATGCCTGCTATAATCAGAAAGACTGAAAGCCTCAGAGCTCCAAGATACATGAGCTTTTCAGCTAAGTCATGAGATATCCCAACGCAAAAATCACATTCTGATTATCATTGTGCGCCTGATACTTCCTGACCACCCTCTACATATTTTGATTTCAACATTTTAACATCTAATCTAAAAAAATCCCATTAAAGTTAGTGAAGCAATGTTTTATGTGGGGCCCCTGAGGCACTTCCACATGCAAATACCACCACCACATACCAAAAGCAGAGTTGGCACTCAAGGGGCACTGAAGCCGATGGGTATAAGAGCAACCCCCAAAAAGCTTTAATGCCAGATTCTGATCTAAATCACAGCACTGTCAATTCAAAGTAATTGACTCCTGTGGATTTACATTAGTGGAAAGGAGATCCTAATCTTGTTCTTAACCTTTACCTTTGAAGTAGAGATGATCATAAATCAGGTTTTCCTATCCAACAGGAAAATGTCAGAATTTCATAACTTTCTTCAAATCAGGCAGGCAGTCAAAAATGTTCTGAGCAACACTAACAGGCTTTTTAATTTTAACGTGTCTAATGAAAAGAAAACAACTGGAAATACTTAATACAGATTAAAACTCTCATCTCAAATGGTTTTGACAAGACAGTGCATTCTGCTGAATGTGGGCTCAAAGCCCTGTGCTTGAACAGTGAGTGCTGAGCTCCCTGAGCTGCAATGGTACAACCACTGTGGAACAGCAACAAAATTCATCCGGAGAAAGGGATGGGTACAGGACATGGCCATACTAGCACCAGCTGTGACAGCATTGGCCCTCAGAATATGTCAACCCATGATAAAACTCAATCTTCCAACCCTAGACCAAGCATTTAATTTCAACCTTTCTGATGGGGAAAAGAAAAAAAAAGAAAGAAAAAAGAAAAAAAGGGGAAAAAAGTCCAAAATTCAAACAGACATCTAGCGGCTATGGGCTGTTACTGTGGAAAAAAATTTCCATTTCATTTAAATAGCATCTTCAAGGGCTAAAAAACAGCACGAAGGACTTGACTCAGTAGAATTAGACAACTTTGTGTGAGGTAAAAGTTATGCCAGAATTAAAATGCAGCAAGAAGTGGGAACCAGGGGCAATGAAGGGGTGGAGCCAACTGAGGGGTCTGCCGGGAGCTCAGACCCATGGCCAAATGCTCCTATCACCAAAGGAAGCAGGAACCTCATGCATTCTCTAGCTGCAGGAATGCAAGACAAGGCGGCAAAACTCTCTTCAGCCACTAAGGAATGTTTGTTGACTTCTTGTAACCTATTTAACCACTGCTACCTTGCTTTGGTTGAAGCTTCTGAAACTGCAGAAGTCCATCCAACTGCAGCCTCCTGCAACTGCTTCTGGGTGCATGACCCACCTCATCTCTGCCTTTGACTGATGTGCCAGTTGGAGCTTGTGTTTGCTACTTTGGGACTGTCTGATTTTCATGGCTCTGCACGCTTACACCCAGCCAGGACAGCCCTGATGCCTTCTCCAGCTCACCTGAAATGGGAGCTGATGTTACTGCTCATTCATCTTGGCTGCCTTTGCTCTCCCGAATATTTCTGATGGTTGCTAGGCAACTATTGTTGAATACATGCATGAGGCATTAATTGTATGAGCACTTTAAAAGAGGAAAATTCTTTAAAACTGAGGACATTGCCATACCAAAAATAGGATATTTCTTTTATGAAGGGCAACACTCGTGGCTGGGAATGTTGAAGGTTTCAGTATGTCAGAGGCCAGATGAGTCACTCAGATTACTCACATGCAGCGCAGCACAAAAGCAGCATCTCAGCAGACCTGGCTTTATTATAAAGTTTTATTTTAAATTAAGTGCTTCAGATCCAGTTTTATCTTCTGACTGCTGTCATTGGGATATCACAGTCCACATTTTCATGAAATTAATTGTGTTGGGTCCAGCTGCTGTTACAGTGTTGGAAGGTAGGGAGTGTATCAATTCAGTACCTTCTAAACCAAACATGGCACCAGCAAGTACTCCTCTTTGCTACACTTCAAAGAGATGGTGTAGTCTCACTGCTGATCCTAAGTGCTCTGTGCTTCTTACCCATAAATGTGGATTTCATTTTATGGGGTCTTTTTTCCAAAATACATTCCAATGTCATGATCAAGCTCTAAAGACAGTAAACACAGACTTCCATAAATTGACTTAAACTTCTAAACTAAGCAACTGCAAGGATTTGCAGCTAGGTAATTTTTAGGGGGGGTTGTTTTATAAAAAAAAACCATCTCTACCATAACTAAACATTCACAATGTACACATATTCATCTTAATTACAGGCTGCCTTTCAAAACAACCAGCACCAAAAACCCCCCGAAGAACCATCTTTTTTGGCAAATGAGTACAACGATTATGGTTCATTGCAAAATCGGGATGCTATAAAAGAATGAGGGTAACTATACTGCTCATTTTAAACATGGTATTCTGAGCTAAGAACTGCTCAAGACCCTGGGAACAACCTTTTCCATTTTGCAAAATTGTGCTCTACCTCTGTGAAAGTTCGTAATGGGACACAGGCTTAGCTCATCACAATTCAGCTGAGGTTTGTAAGACTTGAAGGCGAAGGGACTTATTTAACCAGGGAAGCGAGAAGTAGAATCATCAACACCTACTTAAAGTAAACATGCCACCCCACAGCAAACAGCTGTTTTACACTGGGAGTTCCACTACAGTTGCAAATCCCGAGGGAAACACAGGAGGGTGACGACAGAGCTGGAAGACGGCACCTCTCCGTTGAAGCAGCAGCAGTGTCTGTGAATATCACTTATGTTAGCAGGATGATCACCATTAGCGTTTTCACATCTTCTCTTACCCTTTCTGTAACCTGAAACTGCTAATTTCAAAAAAAATTCATTCATTCTCTTCTACGATCCGTTTGTTTCTAACACCTTCTTTTTAATTAACATCTCTTTAAAGCTATTGTAAAGTTAAGGTGACCACAGATGTTTGTGAAAGACCCATGGGGGAAGACTCACGAAGCAGATACTCTAAGTCTGCAGATGATCTTGCAGTGTGTTGCCACACATTTAAATGACACGCTACTGAGTGATGTTTTCCATTCTTCACCTGAGGAGATAGCCCTTTCCAGAAGTTACTAAAAGTGGATAAAATGAACCTAAAATTCTCCCTGAGCTGTTCTTCTGAAAAGAAAACAGGCCAGGGATTGATCAGGCCCCAGAAACCAGAGCAGAGGAGCACACTGCCTGATCAGTGCTCTGAAGCAGGCAACTGCTCATGGTGGATGGAGCCAGGGAAGGAGAACAAAGACGATGCAGACTATCAACAGCCCCCTGAGTGGATCAGTGAAGACATCAATGCGTAGCTCCTAACGCACCACATTTCCTCCATAATCCTGTTCCTCATTCTTCTGTCCACAAAACAGACACAAAGCTCTGCCTTGTTTAATTAACAGTGCAAGCAAATTTTTGAAGGTTTGCTTTATTGCATAATGGACACAAGATCAGCACAGTCCAGACTTTACTGGCCTGGACGCTATAAACGACATATATTAATGAAGTTACAGTTTCTGAGGCCAGAAGGAATTAGGAGGATATTAGCACCTTGTTTACCTTCTGCAGATACTGGCAATATAGATGAAGAATACTGGTCTACAGTATCTCCTCTTTGAGTAAGGGTCCTGTCTTTTACAAAGCACTCTTGATTTAAAGGATTCAAGTAATAAAGAATCTATGCTACTCCTAGCTAAGTTGTTACCGTGGTTAATTACCCTCTCTGCCACGTAATTACGCCTTCGTTTCATCATTAATTTATCTGCTTCCACTTTGAAGCATGGGGTCTTGCTATGTGTCTGCCAAATTAGAGAGACCTCTACTGCCACAGGTCTCCTCTTTATGAAAGTACTAACAGAATGATTGGGCCCCCTTCTTAGTCCTCTCCTCTGTGCACTAACTGGAGCAACATTCTTTAGTCTTTCTCTTAGAAGCAAGGCTTCTGTCCCATGAACTGCTTTTTGGGCCCTTCCTTAACCCCGTCCAGTATTTGAATATGCAAAGGACAGACATCAGAATCAGGTACGAAGGTGAAAGTAGGGGAAAACGTCTTCTAAAACACTTCCTGCTCTTCCATGTTCCTCTGCAAGCCCATAGTTCAGAATAATACATTTGAGTATTAGTAGTGCAGTTATTCCATGAAATTGTACCACCCTTTTTGCAGCAAGCTATCATCATTTGAGTGACTAACCAAAAATGTTAGCTCTTAGGGGGTTGATAATGATTTCCTCTAGCATTAGAGGCAGGAGCAGTAACACCTCTCTATTTCTTCTCTCTATTCCCTGCTTATTAATCCAAGAAGCAGGTCTGCTCTCTTATTCCAGTCAGTTGGTTATCTATCATTACCCCAAGTAATTTATGCCATTAAGACCAACACAACAGCCCTGAAGCACATGGAAATGCTGCCACAACACTAGAAGACCAAGATGCACCTGTATCTAATACCCAGGCCCAAACTTCAGCTGAAACGTAAACTATCACCACTTCACTCACCTTTGGCCCATCATGGACAATATATCAACTAAAAAAATCACAAAAAAGTCATAATTGCCAATGATAAGCCTACACAAAAGATCCACACTACTTCTTTTATTAAAATGTGCCTTCACTTTCAGGATATATATAAAAACAAGGCTCTAGGAAGAAACTACCAGCATCCACTGGCTATGGACACATGCAAAAAGTGATTGCTGAGGTCTCTTAAGCTATTTGTGTAAATGATAAACTAATTGCCCGTGATCCGTTTGATCAGGTTTACAAAGATGCTGACAGATAATGAGAACTTAAACAGCACTATTGTCAATAGAGAGAAAAAGCCCTACTCTGGATCCCCCTCAATGCCCTCACTTGATTTCAGAGCGAGAAAACTATAGCAAGAATTTTAATGACCTATTTTGCCTCTTTTACAATTTGATTTAAAAGCAAATTCACAAAATCCCAGCCACGTGGAATTTACATTCTGCAGAAGTCTCACCCACAAGCAATTACTACTGAAGTGTTTAAAATTTTAAAAGAAAACAAACCCAAACCTGAACAAAACATTATTTTTCAATTAATTTTCTTACTCTGATTTCTCTCCACATTGCATCATCTCCCAATTACTTTGATTTTGCTGAGTGTGCCAGTTTCCTAAATACACAGCCATAAAATGTATGGACTAATTGTTGAGCAGAACTGAAGAGCTATTAAAACTGCAATAGTACAGCACTTCCAATGGTAGTCTATTATTTCTACATGATTGGTTTTGTACAGTCCAACTCATGCAGTGAAACTCTTAGATAAATTAACTCCTTCGTTTTGACATAAACATCAAAGGGAGAATTAAAGGAGAATGAACATTATTTTCTGCTGCTATTTTAGACCTACTGTTCATAACATCCATGAACGTTCCTGGACAGTTACAAATTATTTAAATTGAGAAAGCCATTTGCTGTTTTATCAAGTCTGTAATACACAAAATTTGGCTCCAAAATGATCTCATTTTCCCATTTCATGTTTCCCTGTCATCTACATGGTAGAGCATGTTTACAGAACTTTATAACTATAATATACAATTCAGTCATTTCTAAACAGCCCTGTAAGAGTAAGTCTGAAATGTACACATTTTAAAGATTACTTAGTGAACACCAAACCCTTTCCCAGCTGTTTCAAATTTTGAATTTCCCAATAAATGAATAACATACTAAAAAAGCAAACAAGATCTGACATTATTTAGTCTAAGTTTCTAAAATGGCATAACATCTGCGGCTAAAAACAATTCTGAATAACTATATTTAACTAGAGCAGTATTCTATTATTCATAGCTCATTTTCCTTACAGACTAAGGGACTTAATGTGGTGTTCAAGCATTTCAAACATTTCTTTTAATTGTTTAGTCCTTCCAAAAGCCAAACTGCTGCAAAAAGGGGGAAAATGTTCACTCATATCTTTTATATATATTCATGTGACCAACCCATGATCTCAGTTAAGTGCCACAACTGTTCATTAACACACATCACAGCCCCCCAGTCAGCACTGCGAGCTTTGAAACTATGCCAGAAGCAGGGGCTCAACAAATGGCACTTTGACCTTTTCACTACTAACTTCAATCTTTATTAAAATCTCTCAGACGTCAGCTCTGTCCCTCTCTTTTACCATCTTTTATGGGCTCCTGAAATACCTAATATTCATTCATTAAAGGGAAAAGTTTGTTACATTCTTACATAATGATAGATTCCCCTTTCACATGCAATCGGCTTGTGAAATGCCTTTGATTGAAAAAGAGAACGAAACACCCCCTCCCCCTGCCAAACAACTCTAAATTCAGAATGCTCACTCACTTCCAGGGAAATCAAGCATGCTGCCTAATATTAAAAAATCTCATGGCATCCAGGCAAGTTTAGCTCCGTTTTATGTTCCCCTTATTAAATTTCACCTTAGCAACACACAAAATCCTCACCCCACACTCTGCTTGCTTTTCCAGT
This sequence comes from Camarhynchus parvulus, assembly GCF_901933205.1. Classification (NCBI taxonomy): domain Eukaryota; kingdom Metazoa; phylum Chordata; class Aves; order Passeriformes; family Thraupidae; genus Camarhynchus; species Camarhynchus parvulus. The sequence continues at coordinate 6,206,677 of NC_044576.1, forward strand.
TTCATGTTTGCATCTTTACTTCCTTAGTCCAAGCATTTAAAGGGGGACAGAAACTGAATTTTTTCGTCCAGCAGTTTCAGTTTCTTACAATAGAGCCACCAAAACCAGCAACCCCATGGAGGAAAATGCAACTAGAGACAAACAGAGGCTTTGATCATTTTTATGGCGCTCAAGCATAGATTTGGGGGAGGAGAGAGAGAGAAATCATGATTTTTTCCTTTTATTTGCCTACCAGTAATTAAATAATTACACATTAAGAACAACAACAACAACAAAAAAAAGAACCGCAGAAAAAGTTCTCATGAGTCATTTATGTGTTTTCATTCTTTGTGTAAACTTTCTGGCACACCCTATATGCTTCATTTCTTGCTTTAAATAAGTAAGTACTGGAAAATATGCATAGTATTTGGAACCAAGGGGAATGACACATTAATGCGAAGTTTACTTTGCGTAAGTTTGCTTTTTCCAAATTTGAAATGCAACTTCAAGGAAACCTAAAACTCACCTTCAACCTCTGATTTCTCTCCCCCTTCACCAACGGATTAAGAAGGTAAAAGCTATTCATTTAAGCAGCACAGTGAAGTATCATCATTAGGTGGCTTAGTTGCCTGGGATACTCCTATCAGCCTGACCAGTAGGGAACCTGGGAAGCGTGAGCTCCAAAGGGGGGAAAAGTAAACAAAGTAATGAGTAACAGTTACAGCTCCTTAAAATGTGTACATTAACCTCGCTATTGGGAAACTATTTGCTTTTTAGAGGCAGCGCCCTCTGATTGAAATAATGATAAATATTTTGGAAATTCCATCTCAAGCCAAAATGAAATTACCCGAGTGCACTCTCAGAGAACAAAGCTTTTTAGTATACCTTCAAATGAACTCAGGTAAGTTTACAAATGGTCTATACCTAAAAGACCATTAGCTAAAATTGCATTTGTTTTTATTGAAAGACAGCCTCAAGTGCTGACATGTAATATATGACATGGGATACATAATAATACTGTTAAACCAGTTCTGACATAATATTTCCCAAGGCATAATAACCACAAATGACTGCTTTAGTTAAAAACTAGCCAGAAAGAAAATAGATCCACGTAAAAGTAGCTTTAACCGTAAATACCTCAACAATATTTTATGTCACTTTGTAAAAAAGTTAAAGGAGTCCCACAATAATTAACAACAAAAACTTCATGTTCTTTACTATTGTATGGTGGTTGTGAAAGGTTATTTCATAGTCCCACAGCTGCCAATGCTGTAAATTATGCAGGCACCAAGAAGCATTAAGGAGAAATAATAGCAATTTAAACTAAGGCTGACGTAATTCATGATAAACAGTCATTGGAAAATATTACAATGTTGTCTTTTTTGAGTGGGTTTAATCAGAAGAATGTGACCATATTCTGACACAAACCACTCCACTTTTCCATTGTACGGGAATGGGGGCCCTTCCCTGGCCATAAAGGTTTCCCTTGCTCACTGCCACTACTAAGCTCCAACACCTCAGGGATGCTGCTCACAAGGCTTGGGTTGCCAGTGGGCCCAGAGTTCTGAGACACAGCTCCAGAGTCTGAGCAGGCCTGTGGTGCAAGGGAGGCACAGAAACCAGGGGAACAGTCAAACAAGGATGCGCTAATGAAGGCATATGAGGCAAAAGAGATGGCTCCAGACTATGATGGACATGGCTCACAACTACAATGAACACAGCCCATCTTACTTTTTGCTACGATCACAAAACATGACTTTGATAGCTGAATTGTAAAAACAGCCATCAAAGGGAAATCTTATAAAGAAGGAATTAGTAATGTACATCTACAATCATTTATTGAATGGACACCAATAAAGAGTGTCTAGGAGATGACAAAATACACGCTATGGGTTACATGTATCAGGCACAGAAGGACACTCACTTGCAAACCCTCATTTGCTGGAACTACTCATTAATTCTCTGCTGAATTCTGCCTGGTAAAAGATGTAAACCCCACAATAGCATCATGCAGTCACTAAGCTAAAAAATACACTGAAGTTCCGAGACACCGAGGGAATGGGCAGAAGCAGCTTTTCAAGCAGTACCTGCCCTTCCACTCAGCATCTGCCGCCTTCCCGAAGGCAGCAGGAACACACAACCCAAATAAAATCAGTGCTCTCCATCAAGGAGTTTTGATTATATAGTGAAAAATAATCTATCTTACTATTTATCCTGGTTACAACTACGGTTGCTAGTGAAAATGCACTAAAAAACCAGAAAGGGGTGGAAGCTAACAGCATTTATTTCCAATGACGGGAAGGTATTTTATCTTACTTTACTGCATATTACTTATGTTCACTTAACAGCTTGCTGTTAACATTGGGTGAGATTCTGTCTTTGGTTAACTGGTGAAAATCTTGAGTAACAGCCTCAGAAGTGCATAGAGTTATGCTGGATTTACGCCACTAAGGAAGGCAGAATGTGACCCCTTATCAGTGCCTTTTTGCTTTGAGTATACAAATATTTTATGCATTTCAATGAGTGACAGAATGCAAAACTTGCAAATATTTATTTTTAGCTGTATGGGGAAAAAGCAATTAGAGCTAAAAATGTTAAGAATGAAGAAATCACTTAACAGAAGCAATTATGTTGGGCACATAAACAGCTCTGCCTTCAGACATTTTATTCAAATGCTGCAGAGCACACTAGAAAATATCAATTGTTTAAAAAAACCCCTCCAAATATTTTTTCACAACTGAAAAATCAATCATTATAAACAACATCTGGGGATCATTAATATCTTGCTCTACAGTTGAATTAACAAAATAAGAAAGAAATCTGACCAGAATCCAGAACATTGCCAGATTTACTTTCTCAAGCTAAAAGCTTGTGTTTGCAGAGGTGGGGTGGGAGGGAAGAGGAAACATACATTTATCTGTATTGTATATAGCACTATTATGCATTAATCACTACTTCCCCTCCAGCTATGTCCTGTTTTTCTTTTGAGAGACCTAAAATTTGAAATATTTAGCTAAGCCACCCTGCCCAAGACCTTGGAAAAAATTTGCATATTTTTCAAACTGTTGGAGATGCCACCATAAAGCTCCATCTAAGGAGCTCCCAGTAGCCATGTTAATAAAAATTCTCCATACTCCTCCTATTGCTGTTCTAAATGTTTTAAACATTCCAGTCTTTGCAGAGGACCACTAACACCAATCCCACTCTAAGATCATATATGTATTAAATCAAAGAAGCATCTATACAGAAATTTCAGGTTTTTCTGAATTTCACTGATATAAATGATCCTGCAGGTAGCCAAAACAGACAACAGCAATAATGCTGATACTTTAAAAAAAACACCCAGTCAGCTCAAGTACAATTTTTGTACTGGAGCTAGTTTAAAAAGAAAAGCCAACTTTGACTCACACAAATAAAATAAGTCACCAACAGGAAAACTGTATTTCATTTAGACTGAAAACATTCTTCCGTCCTTTTTTTTGTTTGTTTTAAAGACTCATTCCCTGCCAAGGTTTTATTTTGTTATGTTTTTCCCCCAAACAACTGATTTTATCTGTGAGTCACAAACTTCTGTAAACTAAGATGCATAATGACAGCAAAGACCAAATTTCAGCTATACCAAGAGTAATGGTACCACTCCATAGCCTGGAGTGACCAGCTTTCATGCCACAGAATTTTTCTGGCACATGACCCATCCCTAAAAAGTCCTTTCTTCTTTATAATACTGCTCTTCCTTGTCTTCCCTGGCCAATGACAGGGAGGGTAAGTCTTTCTGAAATTGTTGGCTCAGAAATTCCAGCAGCTGGGAGGACTGGTAAGTCACCCCTCATTCCCAACCACTCCCTGCCAGCCCTGGAAGTGAGACAAACTGCCTTCTCCATTGTTTTACAGGGAGAGATGAGCTGCTGAAGGTTTTGAGGTTTGCATTTTAATGCAGGTAACTTTTCCCCTAGCAAGCAATATATTGTTAAGTTTGGTTTGGGGGATGGGGAGAAGATAAGAGGGACCTGCAATGCCCTTTTGCACATGGATTTTTTTCAATGAGCAGTTTTCCCCTCTGCATTGCTCATGTTATGGCCGAATGAAGATGGTTAATTTTGCAGAGAAAAAACTGTATTTATACCACAGTAGGCTGTAGTTCTCTCACATTTCGGTATTAAATGTTTCATTAAAAAATTGGGTTTTACATGCAAACCCAAAACCTTCTTTTGGGCTTGAACATGTGTTTTGAGTACTCCAGGGACCAAGCATATTGTTAAATGGCATATTGGACCCAGCATGCTGTAAAAATAATCCAGAATGATTTAAAATTACCAAACAGATTTTGAAAATTGAGAAGAAATAAGGTATTCTGTTTTCTCTCACACTCCTGTTTATAGAAAAAGCAAGCCCATCCTCACACAATGAAAGACAGCCTTTGGAATCATCTTTAGCAGACAGGATTTATAACATTTATCTAGCAAAGCACCATGAAAAATCATTCTGCGTGAAATTTTCACCTGGTGAAGCTGATGGAGCTGAAACTCACAATCACCCAGAGTACAGCTGGACCACAAAAAGATCCTGGCTCACTGATGAGCCCTGGAAGCCACTCTACGCCATGGAGCTGGCACAAGCCTGGCAACTGAAGTCACTTTTTTTGGACACGCAAACACAGAGGACATGTGCTGCTCTAGCAACAAGTGCACACTGATTTATGCCCAGTGACCTTCAGATACACCTTCTGAACACTCACAGGCAGCTTTGCCTCCAGCTAGACCCCTCTGGTCAACAATGAAAATTATTAGAAACCTAATTTTTTCATTCCTTCTCTCCTGCAGCATATATGACCACACAGCAGATGCCAGTGAATGATATGCATTTATGAAAGTTATTCAGTAACAGTAACCCCAGAGGCTGATAAATGAAAAAGATTTTGAAGAATGTCTTGAGTTGAAGAGAAACGAATTGCTCATTTTCATTGCTCATGTTCATTTCATTATGCACCTGGACTGCTTCATGCTGGTGAGGACCTCTAATTGCTCTTATTTCAGGAGAGGGATACGTGTGCAGTTGGACTGCAGTCATAGCCAGGAACGTGGGCTATCAAGATATCCAAGCATGGTTTATGTCTTCTGCTTTCTGAACAGAAGCAAGCTCTTGAGCCTATTTGCATTCTGGAGGGGAACCCTCCAAGGCAGTTGGATTAACTAATCAGTGGTTATATCAACAAGAATGGGAGCAGGAAGCTTCCCACTCACAGCAGTCTTTCCTCTGTAAATGTAGAGCAAGTCCTTCTGTGGCAGGCTGCAAAGAAAGACATGCAAATGTTTGAGCCTTCCAGCTGCCGAGCCCATTCCTCAGCAGCCTGCTCCTCCAGCAGCCTCCTAGTTGGGATGCTGCGGCACACTGAACCAACCAGAGGAGAATCACAAGAGGACCATATAAGTAAACAGATCCTAAATATTCCTGTCCAGAGCACTTGGGCACATGCCATGCAGCAGTGGGCACACAGGGCAGAGGCAAGCACAGGCAGCTGTGGTGTTGGGAACACCTGTGGCTGGAGCTGGAGGAGAAGTTTAGCACAGCCTGAGCCTCACAGAGGCTCTATGGAAACACAGAACACGCACACAGGACTGCCCAAAGCCTTGCTGCTTCCCTCCCAGCCATACCTGTGGGAGCTCACAGACAGCATCTACAAACATCTGCTTTAAAAAGTCCCACACCAAAACAATATTTATTGTCAACAAAACTTAATTCTTCTTCCTCATTTCCCGCTTTATTTTTGTTAAACTCTACGAAAGAGGGAAAAATAGGCAAGGAGTATGAGAACAAGTCAGAGCTCAACAAAATTTTTTTTGTTATAAACTTATAATGAAAGGAGAGAGAATATTTCCAGGAAAAACATTTTGGCCTATTAAAACTGCCTAACAAGGACAATAGCTTACATGCTGGGGGTTCTTTGTAAAGGTGTTTCTGGTGTCTCATTTGTGACATGCTGTATCTGTTGCAATACTCCAGCATACAGAGAATGTGTAAAACTGGCCCCAAAAGCAATGCTTCTGAAGAAGACTTGGCATTCACATTGGAAACCAGTGCTCCAGTGCTTCCCACATAAAGACATCAGCAGAATGTATTTCCCAAATTTTGTATTTGCTTTAGAGTTGTGAGAATTTAAGGTAAAAATGGTGAAATACACACTCCTATCTTGTTCCTTCTGCACACTTATTTCATTTGCAAGGTAAGAGAGGGACAACACCTTCAAACTACATGTGTCTGGGTCTCCTTATAGACATATTTTCAGAATTTTAGTCACCATTTTTGTAATTTGGTATGCCCTCAGATTTGACTGATAAATACCAGTGCCTTAGAGTAATCTATTTATCTACTGTACCACCCTGCCTCTGTTTAGCCTTAGCACTCATCACCTTCCCCATGTGACATCAATCTACATGGTATCAATGTAAACTGTTTGTATAATGAAGCGTTGTACATTTTATTGTCCTGCCAGCAAAGCAAAGGATAAACTAGTACTTTGCCTGCTGTCTTCAACAAAGGTAGCATAATTGACACCATACATTTCGCAATGCAGATATGAAACCACACACTGGCCAGTTTTTCCTTCTTAAAACAGCAGGGCTTGCAAGTTTTACATCATTATTTTCATAATAAATACTTTTAAACAGTGTTTTTGGGAATTTTTTGTGGCTCTTTTTTTTTAATAGGGATTTTAAAAAAATCTGCTTCTTAAACCAAACTAAATTTTAAATACACCTTATTAATTTCTATGGCTAAGATTTCTGTGGCTCTGGTTGATAATGAGATAATTGCCTCACAAAGGTCAAGAGAATGGCATAGTTTGCTTTCAGAGGCTGAACAAAGCACTTGCTATGGTTCACTAAGCGTAGTTTCTGCATCGTTCCACATCTCTTTAATTCATCTATTACTAATATTCCATGATACACTCGCATTATGGATCCAACTGTTTCAACAAACCTGTAATCAAGGAATGACCCTGAATAAAATACTCCACAGAAAGCAGATGGTAGGCTCGTCAAACGCCTTCAAGCCTAAAATAACCTTTCTCACATAAAAAGGAGAGTCAATTACAACTGAACTTTACATTCTGAGCTTGAGCTTAGAGTAAATAAAAACCAACACGATACTATTGTGTCATTGGACCAAACTTCCAGGGCATTTAATTCATTTTTTTCACCACCCCCACCCCTAAGAGCAACCAACACTTTTATTCATAGTTCATTCAAAACCTGCAATGTTTTGTGTGAATGTGAGCAGACTTGACAGTTTGGGCCAGATTCTGAAAAAACTTGACAGCACAAAGCTAAAACTACTCTCAGCAGTCACGTGCTCCAGTGACAACACCACGTGAGGAGGGATCTCCTCTGCCTTTTGGGAATGGAGTGGCACAGCAGCAGAGCAGCACTACCTTACAAAATGCCCCAATGCCACCACATGAGTCAGGGCTTTTCTTCTGTCACAACAATGCCCGAGCTGGGCACCAAGCTCAAAGCCAGTGTGCTCCAGTTCAGAAAAACAGGCAGATGACTCTCCCATCAGAAACATTCCCTCTCACTCTCATTATTAAATGTTTAAGGGCATCAGCAGACTTTTATTCTCTCAGAGACTACAGGAGCTTCCTTGCAGAGATGTGGGGGTCTTGCAAGCAAAGGTGTACTCACCACCATGCAGACTTTGCAAGCATTAGCCTCAGAACTCATCCATCTGGTGATATGGGGCATAAAACTTAATTCTGTACACTGCTAAAGAAACTACACTGGACTCATTTACTGGGTGTCTACACAATATGCATTCTGCCACATATTCAAAGCACATCTGCTGTAGCTGGCATAATCTGACACCAAAAAAACCCTGTGTGAAATCACCTATTTGCTATCAGGTGTCAAATCGTGCAGTCCTTTCCCCCAGTTGTAAGGAGCTGCATACTATTCTCTATGCCTCTTGAATTAAGAGGTCACCTCCCAGAAGCATCTCTGCACTCATAAAATCAAGCTCCTAGCAGTGGCAAAGCCCATGCTGAACATGCCCACCTTCCAAGATGACCAGAAACACACCAGCTACAGCTGACACTCTTACAGGGCCCGGGGAGCACGGCTGGCAAGTGCTCTGCAACACCAATGGGCTGTGCCAGGACTCCCTCCTATTTTGTATCTTTTAGCATACTGCACCAACAACAACTTCAAAAAACTAACACACACTGTAATGCTTCTGGAAGACAGGCTATAGGTGAATGGTTAAGGTAGATGAACTTCAAACCCAGGCAAGGTATTGTTTCACTCAGACCCAGTCACTGTGCTACATTCCACCCGTGTAACATTATCTTTGATTGTGAACTCAAGTTGCAATACTGAGATCACCAGTGGCCAAAAGCCTTCAGTCTTAGAGAAGAAAGAGCATATTTGGTACTGATCATTTCAATCATAAATAGCATTCATGGTTCACTTCAAAGGAATCACATCTTCCCTTTGGACATCAGTGGATACTTAAAAGAAGAAAAATGTCTTGTGAGAAAAAGAAAATAGCTGTAATGGGACTTACCAAACTCATCGCATATACTTTCATTTTCTATTAGGGTAGGATGATCAAATGTATCCCGACAATAGAAGATTTGGGGGTTCTTGCTTGTTACTGCAATTCCTCCAAGGGCTAAAACGAACTGGTCTGTCAGTATTGATGAGGGCTTGTCCTGGATGCGCTTTAACATGGAACGGTAGCGACAGTACTGCGGGTAGCTGAGAATTAAAAGGTTTGAATCTTCATCATCCTCACCTGGAAGAATGGAAAAAAATACTCTTAGCATATCAGAAAAATACAAAACAAGAGCTGTAACTCAAGTATTTAAAAAAAATTCATTTTTCTGAAGTAAGTTAGTCCTTTCTCAAGACACAACTTTTTATAGCACAGTGGGTCTGGAAAGAAAGGTTAAAAACCAGTAATTTAAAGAAAGTTCATTAAAATAGGTTATTTTTTGCTTTTCTGTTCAGTTTTCCCATACTTACTCACAAGGACTACCTGGATGAGCAAGAAAACACTGCTCTGCTGAAGCTGGCCAAGGGCCTTAATCAAAGTGTTCTCCATACTTTGCTAATTTGGCTGCATCAATAGAAACATAATCTGTAATTTTTACTCAGTTCCCCATACGGCTTTTCTACACTCATGTTTACATCAGTTAACATCTTTTAAAAACAATAATATACAAGGATAAACTAGTATATAAAGAGCATATAGCTATTACCTCTCCTTTCCAGTACCTGATACTGGCAACTACCAAAGGACCTCTGGGCCCGGGAGGTGGGCTGACCCGACCTGGTCATTGTTGCTAATCCCCAAGAGGTGGAAGCAACTTTCTTCACATTAACTGCAAATGCAGCAGGACTCAATAAAACTCCTACAGAGCACAATAAGCAAATAAATTTTCGAAGAGCTTGTGCTGCTGGGCTCAAAATATAAAGCAATCTAGACCTCAGAGCTTTCCATTTCTCCATGGTTTAGATGATGTCACATATGAAGGTGGCAGATTCTGAAATAACACAATCAAGTGTCATCATATAACCAGAAGGAAACCTAAGAGGAAAAAAAAACCTCAACTAGGGATACAAACATGAGAAATTACTCATTTGCAGGTATGCAGCCAGTACTCGACATCACTTCTTTTTATGCTCATTTATCTCCTCAGGTACCTAACTGAACATGACTTTCCAGGCATGCCAATGAAGACAAAGCAACAGCATTCACTTTACGTTTTCTGTTCTACTCTGATTACTGAATAACTCATCTATTTCTTCTGCCAGAGACAAAAGGTCTACTATTTAATCCCATTACCAATACTGAAATCATTCTTACTCCTAAAGTAAAAATCACTTCAGACATTGAAAGAAAAGTCAGATCAGTTCTCCCCAACTAAATATGATGACACAACTCATCTAGATTCAAGTGAGGCAATGAAAATGTTGACATGTAAAAGGTTAAATTTTAAGAAGTCTCTGGAAGCAGATATATCACCTAGAATGTCATATCACTGCAGAGGAATGCAATGCTGTAAAACAAAAATCAACATGACAGACGGACTTGCAAAGCACTGTCTTTACTAGCACAGCTCCTGAAAGCCATCACTTTTAAAAACTCAGAACTCTCACCACTATCCTGACATAGGTGAGGAGATAAAACTGTTTGTGTTACAAAAAAAAAAAAGAAAAAAATTGAAGCAAGGGTGATACATTTTGGTAAACAGCGCCGGCATTTTCTAAGAAAATAAAATTGATGGCCCTAAAACCTCTTTTGGCCAATAAGGATGTGGTCATGCTTTTCTTTGTTTCAACAAGTATCCCATAAGCCTACACAACAGCACGACTGAGCCAATTGCTCCTGGGAATAAGGCTCTCTCTTCTTTATTAGGAAACTCTAAAAATCAGATCAGGAAAAGTGTTCTAGGAATTAAGAAGCACATGATCCGTCCTTTAACTCCTTCGAGAGTTGCACGTACGCCTGCCTGATGGTTATTACTACTTTATACCTTTGTGCAGATAGCGCCGAGCTGAATCTGTCGATCTGACAGCACTTTTCTTATGCCAGGATGTGGTCAGCTTTTTAAACAGGGTGTATATAAATGTATGTCCCACGTGCCTTTGTAGTAAACCATTAGTTTCTAGACAAATATGCTGCAAGTCCCTGTGCAGAATTACACAAACTTTGTACCCCTGACAACTGACGACTTAACTCAAACCCCCTGGCATAAATTAAAACCAAGTAATTTTTACAGGATCACTTTCATACATGCTTGTGCAATTCCAATGAGTACTTTGTCATGCATTTGTTTCCTTTCCTTTTTTACTCCAGGTTTAATAGATACATCAAAGAATGAACAAAGGCTGAATAAACTGAAAATTTGCTTAGTGAAAGACAAACACAGTGTTCCTGGAACAAAGATTTTTTCCTCAACCACGCCCACATGAGAAAAGAGAAATCAAAGCAGACCAATCCCTAATAAAATGCAAGCCCGAAGACGAACTATTATTTGCTTTTATCAAAATCTCACACGTGCCATTTAATGGTGGACTTAGTGAATTTTGCAAGTACTTTTCAGAAATATGATCAGAAAGAGTTTACTCTTAGGAGAAGAGAAGCTCAAAATGTGGATCACATTCCATTAAAATTAAGAAAAACAACATGACTTCTATAAACATACAACTGAGATACTGGGAAACCAAGTTGCTGTATTTTCTGAGTTTCATTTTAGATTCCACAGACAGAACGTGGTAAAAGATAATACCTACAGTATTCTGCTTGTGAGGCTCAACTGAAATTACTCTAATCCTATGCTTATATCATAATTGCGTGGTTTAATAACATCCTCCAACATCAACTTTTCATTTATTTTTATATTTCAGGGCTGAAAACAGAGAAACTGTAATTAGGAAGCAAAGTTCCACCCCTGCCTTCCAAGCACTGCCTATATCTGCAGAGATATAATCCAACAGTTCCCTTTGTCAGGGGTAAAGAGAGCTGGGATTTGGCACAGCCTGGCATTTATGTTGGATTACATGTTCTTCAAGTTGTCTTTGTAAGTAAGAGATGCATGAAATGCCAAACACAATGAATCTATGCAAGAACTGACTTTTCAAATCAGCACAACCATTTTTAATATGTAAGGCAAGACAATTAAAAGCCCCAAAAGAAAAAAAAAAAGCCTGTTAAAAGGACGAATTCCTAACAAATCCATCTAGAGCCAGAACTATTTACAGAGAGAGCAGAGAAAAAAACCCCCTGTAACATGCTTTTTGTTTGCTTGTTTCAGAAACATCAGCCTATAATGTTATTGCTAACTGCCATAATCTACCCTCAACATCAGTAAGCATTATTTCTCTTTAAAAAGACCTTCACACCAGGATTTTATAGAGCTTGATGGAAAAACTATGCATGTTCCTTCCTGTACCTAATTACCTCAACTGAAAAAGCTGCCAAGTATTTTGCCCTTTAGTTCTTTTAATCGTATTAGTGCAAATGCATTTGGATGCCAACAGAAACAAACATGTTAAGATTTTTGCTTAAAAGATTCCAAATATGTATGAGGCTGGTGCTATGAAAGCACACTCCACTTCTTCCCAGAAAGCACAGAGTTATTCTTGCAGAAGAAATATGAATTTGTGCCTCTTGTAAGACTAAATGTCTAGTTTCGACCCAATTTAAGTAAAATAATGTCAATATGAACTGCTCTCACAATGATTTATGCTACCTTCTGTTACTTTATTACATTAGACATTCCTTTCTCTAAGCTTTATACTTTTTGCCGTCCTCCTAGCAACCACATAAAGGCTGAGTACCAACTTTACACGCCTGGCACCCTTCCAGGCTCGACTGTTATTGATAATTATATTGAAGTTTCAATTTAATTGCTACTCTGTTGTGACACAGAATATTTTTTGTAATTAGGCTTTTCCCATTTTCTGTCCATTCATTTTTTGCATTACTGAAAATTACTTTTTCAGCCCAATCCCCCCCTCCCCTCCGTGAAAACACAAGCAGAACAATGATACAGATAAGGGTCTGTACATCTGTTACTATCATTAACAACTCAGTAATGTGAAGGGAAGAAAAAAAAAGGGGAAAAAAAAGCTGAATACAATTTCTCAGAAGGTAAATTTTTTTTCAGTTTAAGTGCTCTTTTTCTTCTTACAGTTGCTCAATGATTTCCTGTTCTAATTACAAGACATTATACAGAAAGTAATTTTTAAAAAGGAAATGTACCAGCACAGGAGGCTAAACAGAAACACTTGCTTGCTATGGTTTAAAATTCCAAACTTTTACATCTCTTATCAATTCTCTGCTCTACCTTTGTACAATATATTATACCACACATCTACCATTTCTTCTGAGGCAGTTAACACAAATGTATACATCAAAGGGCAAACAACACTTGCAGTTAAACTGCAGGCAAAGGAAAAAAAATCAATTTTTTCCTTTTCCATGTAGCTGGTAAGTTGGAGGCAAGCCAAGCCTCAGAGTGGAAAATATTAAAAAGTTAAAAAAAAAGGCAGCAGGCTTGATTAAAAAGCAAAAGAAGAGATATTCAGTTCTAGATCTAAATGAATAACCCACAAACTATTTCATAAAAACATACTGTGACGTAAATTACACATCAGTATTGCACTGTTGTGGTTATTTTGAGAAATGGCTTGTACTGTAAGTCAGCTGGTAAAACCCCACCCTTAATGATTTTGTAATTCTCCATACAGCAATCAACTGGAGCAGTCATGAAATTGCCAAGAAGGAAAACAGACAGAGCTGTAGAGAGTTTGTAATAAAAAGATAATGTACTTTTAACATAACAGAAGTAGAAGATTGGTTTTATTAACTAAAAAAACTACTTAAAAGGTCCCAGGCTTGCCATTTGTTTTGATAAATGTTGACACAGATCTTCGTAAGATAAGCAATGGAAGTACCAGGGGAACCAGATAAAATGGGACAATGCTTTGGTGTGTGGGTAGCAAATTGAGCAAGGGAGCTATCTGGAATATAGAGAGAAAATGAAGGAAGTTGCAGGGTTCTGTCCATCAGGCTCCTCTCCCACACGGTGCCCTTGCTCCTCTGCCTTCTTTCATAACCCTCTGTTACTAAGGGGGTCTCCCAGAGGATTCACATATCACAATTAGCTTATTATTGCTTCTATGCATGGCTTTGACCATTATTATCAATATGCAGGGGATACAGAGGTAATGGAGGATGCACCTGGGTGTCTGAGGGACTGGTGAGGTGCTGAATGAACACAGCTCTGACCCCTGTGATGGGAGGTCTCCTGACTATTGCAGGGCAATGCGTTCACTCACCTCCCAACACCCTCCAGCTGTTAACATCTAGTTCTCCTTCTCTTGTTCTACTTCTCTGGCAATGACTTTCTGCAGTATAGGCATGAGAACACAGGTGTAGATGAAGCAAAGATGTGTAGCTCACCCTTCAAAACCAGTATCCGCAGGTCAGACAGGCTCTACATATATCAGAGCTGCCTGTTCTAATAAAAACCCAAAGAAAGAGAGCACAGTTTTCAGCAGATAGAAATGAACTTACCACACAACTACCTAAAAACCCAGAATCTCTCAAAAGGTCCAAAAGCAACAGAAACAGTGGAACGATGAAGGAATAACTACAAAGAGGAATAAGAAACTGGGTCTTTATGACCTCAAAATCTTTAAGAGGAATCTTTAAGAGGAGTGATGCAATGAGAACACCTTCCCATATCATAGTGCAGCTATAACCTGCCAAACACCTCCAAACTTCCAAGATGACTGCAGGTGGCCAAGCAGCAACGACAGTCATCACCTGCACCTCTGGAGACTCCTGTGAGGGCAAGGACAGTTCTCCCAGTGAAATAACCTTCATGGGAGGATCATGCCTGGCTCCTGCCTGACCACTTCTCACACTGAATCCTTTGCACAGACACGAGGCTAAGAACCACAGTAGGAATCTGCTGTGGACTAGGAGCAACAGCTGAGGAGCTCAGGTAGCTGCATCATGGTCACAAGGCATGCTCTAGCACACCAATCCACCCTCTCTCCAGTGGTTAGGAAAGATTTCTCAAACACAGCTCTTCCAATCCACTCTGCCTTTTCATTCCCATGGTTTTTATTCACACTAGTAAAGACACTCGGTGTGCCTTAGCTGGCTAATTAATCACAAGACCTAAAAATATTAATCTAAGAATGGTATTTCTCTCACAGTTAAATGCAAATACAGTAATGATTTAGCCCCATGAGATGGGACAGGAAATCTGTGGTTTTGGTTTTAAATAAATTTGGGTAAATTATTGACACAACAGGGATACCTCTTTGTCGGCAGGACTCATGCTACTCATCCCTGCTTTGAGAACCCCCCTCTATTTGAATGCTAATGCAATCAAGAACAAAGGCAATGTGTTGCAGGATACGAACACAGTGATTACATTTATGTTTACCAGATAATGATGGTGTTAACAAGTTGCCTGTAATTCTGACATGGACGTTTGCCTGCCTGATTCTGCTTTTAAATTGATCAAAAGGCAAAAGTCATTTCTGCCAATAGTGAGAATAAAATGTACGGCCTTTCTGCATGTGTCAGATATTTCTCCCCTTTTAAGGAGGAGACAGAGCTATTTCTCAGAATTTCATGCCACTTCCCCAGCCCTCTGTTTTCTGTCACAGTGCCAGCAGAGCATCAGCCTTTCAAAGAATTCCTAAGCTTAGTTTAACATTTGAAAGAAAGAGAATACTTACAAATCTACTGGAGATTGAAACTACTGTTCAACTGAACAGCAATACAGTCATTAAAAAAAAGAAAAAAAGACAGCATCATCTAATACTTATTTAAAGCACATGGTGGAAAAATATTTTTCGCTCAGCTATTTGGATCAGAGTTGTTCTACTCCTATTTAACGGGGACAAACCCAAGTATGCTGATCAATGACTGACAGTATGTCCATATAATCAAATATTCTATAATATTTATCTCACTAAATCACTCAAAATTCAAATCCTAAACCCAAATTTTGAAGAAGACAAAAGAAATTTAATATGAAAAAGTTTCCAACCAGGTATTCCACATCCTTTTCAGACCCTAATCCTATATTCAGCTCCTCATAACTGTAGCTCCAACCTTGCACTCCCAGGATCCTCCTGCACATTAGGAAGTGCCTCATAAACCTTATGAGGTGTTTCTAGACTCAAAAGAAGAGTGACTGACACTCGTCATTTCCAGCTTTTATATAACCCTTCCATCCACAGGCCTCAAACTGCTTTATGGAGATGAGTAAAAATTATTATCCCCATTACACAGAGAGAGAAACTGAGACAGAGAGAGCTTAAAGGATTTATTCTACAGCATCAAGCAATTTTGAGCACAAGGGAAAGAGCAAAGAGGCCAGGCAGAAATTCTTGCTGGGAAATTTCTGGTAAGTGGGAGATCCCTAAATTTCCTCAAAAGGGAAGTTACTATCTCTGGTCACCCCAGCCAGCCTGCCTGCCTGCCTCCATCAGAGATGGGAGGGCATGGATCAGGTGGCTCTGTGCTGAGGCTTCTCTCTTACCACAATCATCTTCCCCGTCCCACACAATTCCAGTCACTCCTTCATTCTATTCAGCTGCTGCCCAGCTGGGTTTATCTCCCCCTTCAGGAAGGGTCTGCTGAGCAGCAGTTCACCCTCGTGCCCAAGGCAGGTGACTGCCGTGACAACAGCTGGAGGAACCCTAAAAAAGCAAGCTGACATGGCAGATATGGCTGTGAAATCGCCTCCCTGCCTCCCAAAATTTCCCTCTCCTTACTCCTCAGGACACAAGCATGGGCCAGCCCATGTCCAAACAGCCATGGATGGCTACAGAAAACTGCTCTGATATAAAAGGTTTCTAAACTGCCCTATTAGCTTTCTAAAGCAGATGGAGATGGGGGGAAGGGGCAGATTGATTGTACAAGGGAGCACATGCTGCCTGTCCTCTTGAATGTTCTGGGTCATGTGGACCATTCAGGTTGAATGTGCATCAGCTTTAAAACAAGTATTTATCCTGGTTGTCGTGGTTACTGATAAGCAGCTTCAATTCTGCTGATAACAAAAAGAAGAAAGAATTAAAAAGGGGAGGGGAGCTGAAAACATAATTTGGTAATATGACGAAGCCAACAAGAGGAATTAAATCACATTAAACAAGCCAATTGTACTGTAAATGGCTCTACCTCTGTATTTGCTTTTAAATCATCTAAGACTCTAACATGGCAGCTGCTTCAGTTTTAACAAACAAACAGTAAAAATCCCTTTTAATAACGAAAGAAAATAATGATATACTTTGCTTTAGCTGAATTCAAACATAATTTAATTTTTCCTGAGGTGAGATTTGCACAGGGAACAATCAGATAATAAGCGTTATCATTCTCACAGACAAAACTGAACCAGCACTTTGCAATTCAAAGTGCTATTTAATGCACTGTTTTCAGCAATCTCTGAACACCATCCAACACACCACTGAACTACACTTCAGTACTTACACATAAAGCCTGATCCTGCAAATACTTGAGCAGGGGGGTTATGCTATGAACTCAAGTACTACAGCTGAGGTTGAAGTCACACATTCCCTACAGCACCTTTGTGAGGGGGGGTCACATCCTCACATCCACTAACTTTCCCTACAACACCTTCTCATCCTCTGTATTATTATTACTATTTCTATGATTGTGTGTTTTGGTCCCCCTTTCTGATGTGTAGCACTGTAGAGAGAAAATACTGGAGAATGAAAAACCCTACTCTGGTGGAGAAACATGCAACTAGAGCCCCTGGCAAGAGAGGGGCACACATTTTTACAGCAGTGATAATTAACCATTGGAGAATGAGCTCAAAGATGTAACAGACTCCCCAACCCAGTGCTCAGCACTGAACCTCAAGATATTCTGCGGACTGATGAATTTTATTCTCATTGTCTGTTATCTGTCTCCTGTGCTGAAGAGGTCCATGACAAATCCATACTTGTGTGGCATGAAAAACTGAAAAGAAGTGGAAGGTCGCTGAGAGTTAAACTGAGTTACTGGGTTTAATATCAGACTAACCAGGTCTTCTGTCATCTCCTCTCTCTTTCACCTCTGCACACCATTCAAACATAAATGACAGACAAGGAAACGCAAGTCCTACTTATAAGGGACTGATTCATCACCTCTTCCTTGCGGCAGAATCAACCGCCTTCATTTTCCACTGCACCCAGAAGTATGAGTCAAAAGCCTTATTTTGGTGTCTCACACGGGGCTCTTTCATTATCATTCTGAAAATTCGGAGGAACTGCGCCCTCCTCCAAATAGCAGCGGCAGAAGCTGCCGGTCCCAGAGCTGCGACACGAGGGGTGGAGGGTGGAAATGGTCCAGTGATTTAAACATTCAAGCCCTGCTTTTGACGTTTATGCCCTCTTTGAAACCCTTAATGAAGTAACAACCCCGTTAATTCTGGCAGGGTATTTAATACACATAAAAACTGCATTATCTACTATTTACAATTTACTACACACGAGCAGTATCTGGCTCTGTATAAAAATAACAAGCTCACTGTAACCCTCCCCTCCCTAACCATACTGCTGATTTCTTTGACACATGGAGAAGTGAGAATAATTACATTTTACTGAGTGCGTCTCATTACACTGATTTAAGTAAGATTTCTAAAGCTGTAAAAATATGCTTTTCAATTTCATTTGTTTCTAGCATTTCACTATGAAGACAGTTCGTAAAGCCTTCAAAAATCATCATCAATATAGACAAAAATTGTACCCTGCTCATGTGGACATTTGACAGAGGGATAATAGGGTCTAGAAACACCACAGTCAGATGTTGCTTTTCTGTTTAATGTTTCCTTCTGTGCCAAACATAATATAACAGACAAGTGTTAGAGAGACATGCAGGGGGGAGTCTGAATAGAGAGCTTTAAAAGAGGCCCTTAATAGAGAAGCTGTATGCTTAGTCTTCAACAATATTCAATAGCAATTTATTTGCAGCCATTTTCTCATGTAACCTTTCACACGGGAGCAGATAAGATAGAGCACAACACAATTTGTCAACTGCCAGATATGAACAAAAGAAACCATTTTTAATAAGCTTCAGTGGCCCCATGTATTTGTTTTGCAACATGTTAATAACTTTTTTGGAAGCCAATCAAAGACAAGAAGAGAAAAAGAAGTCAAGCTGGGAAACAAAAACCACAGTTTAAGAATTTTACAGATAAACTCGTGTTATCATCTGCAGTGTAATAATGCTTAAACCCAGGAGTGGCCCAAATTTGGAATTAGAAACACAATGCCATTTCTTTTTTAACAACAGAGCAATTACAAAAATGCTAGTGTCATATATACATTTTCAAGAATTTGCTGTCCTCTATCTCATCCCAATGGAGCATATATCTGGTCCCCAAAAGAACCTTACTCAGGTTCCCCTCCTTCACAGTGAAGAGATCACACTCAACATGAAGACTGCGAGGAAAGGCCAGACAGGAATTGCCAAACCCCAGGCCACTGATCCAACTGCCCTGTACCACACTTCCCCAGCTACTTGGAAACCCTCACCTCCTAAGTGAACTTAGGCTGCACCAAACAGCCCCCAAACTGTTGCTCATGTAGCCTTCTAACGCAGCCTTAAAAGCTGTCACAGGCATATGAGTAAGTCTGTGGTTGCTCATAAGACTGTGGTTGCTCATTTAATCCTATTCTGCATCACAACAAAGTAGACTGGAGCTGAAAAGGCGTAATAGGAAAAAGGTCTAAAAGAAAAGGAAGCTAACTTACACCCCCGTCTAGGATACAAGGGCCAAAAACTCAGTGATATCCTGTAGAAGACAAACAAAGCAACTGTGCTGAAATTTAGCAATGCCAGGGCCTTCCTGTGTGACCAAAGTCATATCATTAGGTATTCCTGGGGCAAAGCCTCATTTTGATGGAAAAAGAATTAGTTGCAGGCATGTGAGAGCTTGCGGGACAATTGCCCCTGATCTCTTCCCCTTCCTGCCGACAAAAGAGGAGAGGCAGAGAACCTCCTCAAAATAGTATCTACTGATACCTGTGCAAAAATGTTTCTGCAGGACTGAGGTTCAACAGTGGGTCCAAATGCTCATGAGTGCTCAGTCCCATGTTTAAGGTAAAGGCCTTCTGGTATTGAAGAAAAATCAGAAAGCACCAAAATCCCAGCAACATACACTGAAAAAGCTGATGAAGTGTTAAGCAATTTCATTAACATTATTAAAATAGAGAAAGTTCCCTTGGAAAATTTCACACAGGCTTTCCCGTCTCATTGCAAATTACTCACGGCCTGAGAGACGCGTGAGGAGCAAATGGAGAGAAATAAAGCTTCTCTCCAGGTAATTTGGACTGAGTCCTAGTCTCATTGGTAGAAAGACCAGGCATGTGGGCTTCAGTGAGAACAGGGCTGGGTTCTTTGAACTAGATTATTATGGCATCTCTAAGAGAGGTACAAAAGTATACGGTGAGAGAAGATGCATCAGAGAACAAAAGAAGCTGCCGGTCAGATGACAACCCTCCTTGTTATGATGATGAAAAGACTCCCAGACTTCAGCAGACACATACCTGCAGAGTTTAGGATCCTAAACCCAAAATTAGATTTTGCCTTCTAAGGACTTTGCAAAGGAGTCTGTTATCCAGTGAAGGGAAAGAATGTAAGTATTTGCTCTTCAAGAAAGAGGAATGGCTTTTTGAATAAGAAAGGGCTCCCTGTGATGGGAACATTCCAACCCAGCCCCATGCTCCTCCTGAGAACTAATACAGGATTTCTCTTCCTCTTCTGCAGGACCAGGAAAGCATTCCTGGAAAAGAGGAGAAGCTGTGCTACCTGAATTATCGGAAAAGGCCTCAGGTGGAGGCAGGGTGAGAAAGGATTTCAGGACAAGTTATGCCTATGAGCTGAGGAGAACAAGCAAGTATCCTCCCACTCTTTTCTCTAGGCAAACTCTCTTTCCAAGTTTTCAGAGCGATTGTCGAGTCTCCAGTGAACCTGCCTAGGAAGGGCTCGGCAGAGCCCTGCCTATCTTCCAGAAACACCAGAGCTTGTGCTCTGCTCCCAATGGGCTGTGGTCCCACACCCAACAGAAAGGAAGGCTCCCAAGTAAGAAACAATCCTAACACACTATCTGCTAGTCTGGAACCTGCTCTAATAATAGATAGCACTGCCTATTTCAAAGCACTTAATGAACGCTAATTAGTCCTCAGGGCATTCCTATGAGGCAGGTAGATAAGTATTATTTCCCCTGTTTTACATATGAAATAACCTCATCAGAGATGTTCTGACTTGCTTAAGGCCACCGAATGAGTCACTGAGCTCAGCACCCAGCAGGTCCTGGCTCCCAGACCTGTGCTCAGACCTCTCAGCCATACCTCTTTCACAAGTGCAAATCTTCATTTCAAACATGGAGGGAGAAAGGAAAGATCAAGGAGGGGTAATAACACTGGGAAAGAATTTTCTCTGGGAAAGGAGCTTCCAGAAGAACAACAAAACAGTTATGTATCCACTGAATGCTAGATACCAAATCTAGAACAAGGAGAGAGATGAAAAACACACTGATACAAAATTGTGTAAGTTTTTATTATATAATCTATTCAAGCAGTCAGAGCTATTTATTGTGGCTCATAACCACCACTAACAGCAATTTATTACTTTTACATTTCTAATTTCTTGAATGGTCAAAGCCCACAGTCCTGGCTGCACACAGATGCTCAGCACATACATGTAAGTTATGTACCCACACCCACAAAGTTGCACTGAGATGTTGCTCCACACTGGAAATCTTTGTGACTTCAGACATCCTGGGTGGGCAGGAACATTATCAATGGAACACAACAATCACAACAAGGTTTTGCGTCTCTTTGGGAAAGAGCAGCAATGGCTCAGCCACCATTTGCAAACAGCCAGAGCTCACATGACACCAGATATTACATGGCACTACATTCTTCCATCACCAGGCTGCTGCATCCCCCACTACTTAACTGCCCTTGACCAGTACAGACAGAGCTGGGCAGACAATGCCCTAAAATTTTAACACTCCAAATCCAGCTAATGTTTTCCACATTCCTGAATGCGCCCTTCAATGACTCCTTTCCTTTCAGCCCACAGCCCCATAGCCCACGGACACACAATTAAGTGAAGCAGGGTCCTTGAAAGAGGGAATGCAGTGCAGCAGTCCCTCAGAACACTCACCAATTGTTTGTGCTAAAAATAATAATTTTGCTTCTATGAGATTACAGGACCAATCTCCAGGCTAGGCAAAACATTACTTCTTTTACAGAAGAGAAAAAAAAAAATATTTATACAGCGCATTACAAATCTCAAACGGTGATGTTTAAACACAAGTTTGATGAACTATATGCAGCATAATACAGCTGCTTTGCATTTTGATTCCTTTATTTATAGACCACAGCAAATTAATAACTCAAAAATGTTGTTCCAGGCAAAGTAATGGACACACAATAAAACTATTCATTTCCTCAAAGGTCACTCCGGGAGAAACATACATTGTTTCGAAGCCTACCAACAATGCTATTGTTCCAAAGAAAAGTGAAAATATATAATGAGCAGTTAGTACATATATCCGCAGTGGAGACCCTGGGCTAATTTAAAGTGCAATCTTAAGGCAATCAATCATACTCTAAAATTACTTCATTTTCCAAACTGTTTACACTTTTTAAGTTACAAATCCACTTTCTGCTATTTCAACTCACGATTTACAGCTACAGATTTAGCCTGCCTTGGCTTGCTGCCAAACTCTAGTCATGAGGGAGCTAATGATCTGAACAGATCAGTGTTTTATAATGGAGAAAAGCGCATGTAAATTTCCAGCATGTCTGCAAGTAATCAAGGCATGCTGACTATAAATGAGGCGGCCTCACATTTATTTTAGGAGAAATATCTTAAAGCCCCACTTTTTATCCAGGCCAACAACAAAAAAGAAAAAAAAAGAAAGAAAAGAAAAAAAAAGAAAAACAAAACCCCAATCCTTTAAAAAGGTACTCCCAAGATTATTCCAAATGATTCTAAATGAAACTGCTAGGCAAACAATATGTTAAAGAACAGTACAATAGCTAATTTCCTTTAGTGTTTCTATCTCTAACCAGATCATATCCTTATCATGGCAAGCTGGAACATTAAACTCTCTAGTTCATGGAATCAAAACACAAGAGTGCTTCATATTACATTATAGAAAAGTGAGCCATTCCCTACAAACAAGGTCAGATTTCTGGAATGCCAAAGGTCTACATTTAAACAGAGATGGGAGGAGGGGAGGTTTTGCCCGCTCCACTTGCTAAAAACAGAGGGAAACTAGACTAGCAATTCAAATTTGCTTTAATAGTTAAAATGGTAGAGGCAAAGTAAGAAGTCCCTTCAGAATTGATACTTAAATTAAGTATGATCTTTATTGTTTCATTACAGTGGCATAGCCAAATAATGACTTTGTGTTACTGTACAAATAATGCCGGATCCTCATTTTCTAGCGGAAATAATTACTCTATTCTATCATTTTCTGCTTATCATCAACCTACACCCCCTTCCTGTGTAGGCAATGGGTTCTGGTATGTTTGGGGCTAGACTAAAAAAAGTTTCAGATTTTCTCATGTTTAAAAAGGCCATACCAAGAAGGCACATTTTGACTCAAAAGTGGCTTTAAGAATGGAGCTATAAATATTCTTGTGTTGTACTTCATGAAATTCAATCCATCATGATGGATATTTCTGTTGTAACATTATTACATGCCTAAATTCAATTGTATAATTGGATAGGGCCAGAAACAATAAGCTGGCATTGCTTTGTTTCAGCATACTACAGATTTTAAATACCTGTAATCATAAATCATCATAATTATTTGAAGTTCTGTCACGAAGCAGAACAGAAAAAGAAAAACTAAAATAAACTAGCTGCTAAAGAATTTCATTTTACTTTCTCGAGACTGAAATTTTTTACCGGCTTTGAGTCTTACCACCACTACAGGGAAAGTCTTTTCTCCTTTGCAGTTGCCTTGAAAGGCACCTCCTCCACAAAGATTTCGCTTTCTTACAGCTTTCCAATACAACTGGCAGAGCTCCACTGAGGAATCCCGCAATGCCACAGTAGGAAGGATGCGCCTGCAGTGGGACCAGGGTAACAGGGAGCCAGGCTGAGAGAGACAAACAACCTGAGCTCTGCACAGGCAGCCAAATGCCCGGTGGGACAGGGGCCATCTCTGCTAGGGCAGTCTGTCCTGCTAGAAGCTCTAGGGGGAGGCAGCTGAAGTCCCTGCTTGCAGCGGAGGCAAAGTGAACTGAGCATTTTTTGTCCCACCGTGTTAGGTATTTTGCTACTTATGCACACAAAATAATTTACTAATTCCTCCCCAACCTCTCTGTACTTCTTACCTCACCACTGTCAGAATCAAAACTAACCAACCCTTTCTTCTCTTTTTCTACCCCTAGCACACACAAGCAAGAGCTGGGAGCAGCTTGGATGGACGGCCCCTGGATGCGAAGAGAGTTTGTTGCTGGTTGGTTCATTTTTAATTATTGCTAAGCAACTGCCACTGGGATCTGGGCCTTGGGAGATCACTGCCCAGCTAAGGCAGAAGACCAAGAAGATGTGAGCACCATGTAGGAAAACACCTACATGATGCTTTGGGATGGACTGCGTTGTGTTACTGGGAGAGGCAATAGCACTGACGGTGGCTGAAGAGTTTCTTCCCTCCCCTCACCTTCAGTTATGCGACCATTTTCCAAGTCTCATCTCCACCTACCTTCCAGCCATGCAGAGCTTCATGCTTACTGGAGGCACTGGGCTACAGCATGACTGAAGTCAATATTAAAACAAGGATTCTTCCTACAGCTTCCCTGCAAAAACATTGCATTCACAGGGACGGATGTCTCCCAACAATCTCCTTGTTCTGTTCTTCTTGCTGCTATTACAGTTTTTAAAAAACTCTTTTTCTTCCTCCTTTCTCTTTTCATCTTTGTAGGTCTCAAGCTATGTGTTTCATTACTTCTGATACTTATGTGAAGAATGTTAAGCCTTTCAAAAATACACTCTTTTGGTCAAGTGCTTTATAGGTATTGGAGCTCAGCAGCATATACAGTTCCATGTACACACACAAAGAGATATGCACAGTTTCACATATGAGAGATGACTACGTAGTCATCAGCACTGTCTGTGCAATCACCTTCTGTTTGTGTGTACATACAGAATAAATTATACAATTACTGTAACATGATTAAAAACTTGTTTTCTCAAATTCTCAACTTTTACTCTTGCACACTATATCATCAAATTGGAGAAGTAGCCAAAACCAGGTAAGACCTAGATTTCCTTGGTCAAAGAATACAGGGGGAAAAAATCATTCTCTTTCAGTATATATGAAAGAAGCAAAAAAGGGTGAACAAACAGATCTGGGGAAAAGGCAAGTCAACTCCAGCTCAGCAAAAATTCCTAAGATAAAAAAACAACATAAATAAAAAGAGAAGATATAAATAGGTGACATGAACAATTCTTGAGAACAAAAAAGCATTTGATATCCTCTAAGCTGGTGTCACAGGGTGGTTATTAACTGGCATAAACATGCATTTTCAGTCCCACTGAGTCACCCAGAAAAGCTGGCTCTCAAATAATGAGGCTGATGGAGCCTGACATCCAGTTCCACTTTTCTTTACTCCAACTTGGAACTGTTGCACAATTATGATACAGTACGTCAGGATCTGATAAACAGAACTGAAAAAGGGAAAGAAAACCATTTTTTCCCCTACAAGTCAGGTTCAGTGCTTTTGCCTATTAAAGTAACCAAATATGTTTCTCTCTGAAATCAAAGCCAAGAGGCAGCATGCCAGACACAGTTAACAGATAAATCAATGTTCCTGAAGGGCGGGCTTTTTTGTTTTGGGGGGTTTCTGCCTGACAACAATCTTGTGGTGAGCAAACAGAACACCCACCACACATCTTGTCAATCTACTCACATGAAACAGGGAAGGAAATGCAAATACTTTTGAAGATCTAGGCACTGTTTGCAAAAACTTCATGTTCTAACCTCCCTGTCAAAGGTCATGGTTCTCATAACCATGAAGTCTGCAGCTATTGTAAAGCCCACCTCATATAATGTGTAATTGCAGCTAATTTATCACTAAGGTCACTGCACATACTATCTGGAAGTTTGTAAACAAGAATGAATCACAGATTTCATTTCTGTGTCCCTTTCAAACTGGAAGACCTAACAGTTTCCTGCTCCAACATACAAAATAGTATTGCTTCTATAAACCTACTCAGGTCACCTTGCCAGCAGTTTCCATTTAATTAAACTGACAGCAAAACAGGGCCTTTGCTAATGTGATCCAGACCAGTTTGCCTTCAATGTAAATTCTCAGGCATGAAATTACATCTGAAACAGATACAATAATCCATCTATATCTTAGTCATGAGTTTAATCTACACTAAAATAACATTTTCTTTCTCCCTATTGAAGTCTGTTTTGGAATTCAGTGATATTTTCTTCTTTTCACAGTTGAAGTTCAGAGAATTATTCAACTCCTATTCACCTTACAGTCAATTCTGAGTTTTCTTCTTGCCTGTAATTTACACATTCATTGTTGGTTTCTAGGTCATGGGTAGCAAAATTATCTCACATGTGAGAAACCAGATTCAGGACCTACTTCAAACTTTCACTTTCTGGAAATGAAATAGACTGGTAGCACTATAAAAGTAGTTCACAGCCACTTAAAGCAGCCTGAGTTGCCTTAAGCTAACAGCCTGCCCTTTCACACAGATCCTTGATCAACTGGCTGTAAAGCAGAAAACTGATGAGATTTATAGGTACCTTCAATAAAATGGAGGTGGGGTTGTTTGTTTGTTTAATGACCCATAACATTTCACTCTCATCTAATCATTCTCATCAGTACTCAACTGATGCATTAATTCCTACAATACCCAGGAAGAAGAGAATATGCAAAAGAATAGTTACTGCACAGTAGCCACAGCGCTCATGATGAGCAACTGAACAAACTGCAGGGAGCATTTCTACCAGATGCAAGTGAGATGGGAATTTCTGAGAGATGCCAAGCATTTTGTTCCTGGCCCATGAGCTGCCTCCTCCTGCACCAGCATGAGGACAAGCCTGAGGATGCTAAACACCCCTTGCAATGCAAGCCTACAATATCAGAGGGTTTGAAAACAGGAAGGGATGGTATTCAGAAAGCAAAATCTGGAAAAGTCACAATTAAGTAGGGAAAGGGCAAATAACCAATCTTTCTCACTAAAGCCAGAATGCGCCACAGCAAAGTCTTCAGTGTGACTATCCCTGGCAGTCAAACAATGACTGAAATAATGCTCTCCCAAACTCCCAACCTTACAGTCAAGTCTAGCAACAGCACTGGAGAAGCTGCTCTTTTTGCTGCCCTATGGATCCCTGACACTGGAAGAGCACATCACCTGAGCTCTGCTGCACTGGGTCTCCAAGCTCAATGGGAATTGCACAGCACTTAGCCAGCAACACTGAATGATAAACCAGGACATTAATTCTGAGACACTGTGGCAGGAAGGCCTGGACTTCAGAGTGCCTAGAAGTGACTGCCACCTCAACATTTTGATCCTGGAAAGAAAAAATCAACTCTATTACATGCAGTTGTGCTTCTGATACCAGCTATGTAGGTAAACTAATTGAAAAGAAAAGCTTGAAACCATTCTGAAGACAGAAGTTTTAGCACCAGACAAAAACTGAGGAGCCACTCTGGTATAAATTTGGTCTCTGTGTTCAGGCTATCACACACAAGAGGGTTTCCTGCCTTTGGAGTCAGTAATCACTGGCGTGGACCTGGAGTCACTTCACCAGGTGAATGGGAATGCTCCTCCAAGGAGCCTTGTTTCCTATTTTGATTTGGATAACCTGGCTGGTGAACTGGAAATGGACATAGTGGGAAATTCTTATGGATAGTTGGGGCAAAGATCTCAAGGAGGCACACACAGAATTGTCCCACATGCAACGCATACAGACATACTCTGAGGGAAAGGAGCATAATGGAAACTGGATTCCCATTTTTTCTATGACTGCCATCCCATTCTGTCATGTCTTAATAACTTTCAGTGATGAAGGCAAAGTGCCCTGCCAGCCCCACTGAGCTTAGGTCACTCTTGCACCCCCTGTAACAAGAGCTTGTTGCCTGAGAGCTTGTGCTGCAGCTGGAGGTGCTACAACCATAAGAAGAGTAAGTGACAAAACCACTGTAATAACTACAGAAAACAGAACCATAGTTTACTTTCCAAGTTTCTACCCACCCAAACAAACATTTGCAAAACTTTTGTTACTTGCCCAACTAAGAACATCTGCTGCTCAAGACATGTTACATGACTAAGGAAATCTGCCACGTGCCCAGCAAGGTATCAATAATGTTTTCAGTATGTTTTTACAGCCTGGACAATATAATTTCCAAGCACTGTTGGCCCAATCTTCCTCTCCATATAGGAGTTTTAATTGCATTGTTCTCCTAAAAAGTAGAAAATTAAGTGCTTCGTTAAGAAAACCAGCCATACACTAAGCAGTCTGATATTCTTGGGAAAAAAAAGAGAAAATTTAATTTTGCAGCAGAAGACAATGGTCAGACATTAGCATGATCAGAAATCATTACAAGTCCTTCTGGTAACTGTTTTTCTGTTTCACTGTTCATTAAAGTCCTGTGTTTCAGAACACTTAACAAGTGTTCTCAGAGTAAACGTACATAAACCTTTTCTTACTGGTAGACTAACTTGATCTACAAGGTGATGAGGGAAAAAGGGTCTGATAGAGGACAGAAGCCTCTCCTCATCTCTGGTTGTTAAGAATTAGCTCTCAGTGCTTCCCTGAGCCACCAGAAATGGTAAAGAGGTACTGCTTTGTGCAAACAGCGTACATAACTGGCCACAGATGAGAGAATCACTTTTCAGGTTTACTTACATGGATTTGCTGATATATCTGATCACAGTCTCTCAAATAGGCAGAGAAACTACTAATAGTTTTTTCTGCAGAGGGTGAAAAATACTCCTATTCCATTTGTGCAAATATGCTGGGCTCACATTATCAAACATATGAATTCCTGTCCACACACTCTCCATCTCCCCTGCAGACCCTGCCATCGAAACAGCAGGGAAAAAATTGGCCTCATTTCCTGTATATTTCATATAGAGCTAAACATTCTTAAGTATGTTGTCAGGGAATATATTTTAAGGCTGCTATGCTCACATCTGATCTCCTACTCCATGCTTTTAAGATATTAAATAGGCTTTACCCAATAAATCAAATGTTTTGTGCCTTAGAATCACATGGTATCTGAAGTCACCAAAGCCTAAATCCTGCACCATTCTCATTCACTACATGCAAGTCAGGGGACCCAGGTCAGAAAAAAAAGTAAAACATAAGCACAAACCCTCCCTGCAGAGAAGGCTAACAAAAATCCCAGTGGCAAGGCAGAGAAGCTGCCCTTACTGCTGTCTCCAACCATCCTCACCCCTGCTCCTATCCAGCTTTGCACCACCTCTTTCCCACTCCATCACGAGAGATCAAAGCTGGAAGTCACAGTGGAGCACAGCCGTGGCACTCACGTTCTCAGCGTCCCAGGCTGGTCTGAAGCCTACAGAAATGAGCACTGACCTCCCAAACCCAAGCGGGATGATTATCCTAGAGGCTCCTTCCTGTTGAGGGCTCTAATAGCTGGGCAGGAAAAACAAAACAACTTACTCTCAAAGTTTTTCACAAAGGCAGACAGGGCCTGATTTCCCTGCCTCTCACGCTGCTGCAGGGTGTTTCTGAACACCACAGCAGCAAGCCTAAGCCAGTGCTGCGGCATGGAAGAGTTACCACAAGAAAGAGAAATGCTCTCCCTACCTGAGCTGGAAAGCTCCCCCACAGGAAGAGCAGCACAGGCAGCTGAGGGGGCTGAGCACCTCCCAAGGGACAAGCCCACGGCTTCATTCAAACTGACCAGTCCACCGAAATACCAGGAGCCTCCCACACACCAAACTGCAGCATCTAAGCTCTGGTGTTTTACAATAGCACAAAGGCAACATATAAAATGCCCTCAAGAAACACTGTGGGAAATGCGCCAGCAGTTTAAGGAACGTTCCCTTTGGACATGAAGCCTTTTTTAGCCAAACCACTACGATTTTGTTTTAGTGACTCATCCGAATGGATTCTGGATTAAGGTTTAAAAATGGGATATTTTCTCTTCTGCTCCTAGGTCCACCTCAAGACATGTGAATGAAAAAACAGCAGTAAGAATATTCGGCTGGACTTACATTCACCAACAGACACTAAATAGGGATCTACTAAATTTGTAAAGCTAGCTGAAGTTACAAATACATAATTCTGAAAATGTAATTCCTCCTAAAGTCAGGCTGGGCAAGGATCATAAAACTATAAAAAGATACTTTGTCCCTAAAGATTGTAAGAGGCTAATCATTAGCCTTCTGTTTATAGTGGTTACCTTTTTATTACATTATTATGATTTTTTTTTTCAGAATAGATCATTATTCTGATCTATTCTCCCTTGCAGGGACCTGGATCCTTATTTCTACCACACAGGTAACAAAAAAACACCCACTGTCTCCAGGCAAAGACAAAGAGTTGCCAGATTAAAAACAAACTGATGAAGGGTACATAAATTTGTGTTTGACTACTGCTGGGCATCTGGAAAGGCACACATTTTCTTTGGAAAATTTTTCTTCCAGTTTTTCATACAAATGACAGTAAAATATGTACTCAGTAGCAATTTGAGAGAACTAAATTTAAAATGCACATTCCGACCACTCGCACTTTTTTCTTTTTAACTTCTCTTTTCCAAGGCGAGAGGGGAGGAGGGAGCTTGTACCAATGTTTTGAAGTACTGTAAGTTCTTTTGCCTTTTAACAGAAATATGTAAACAAGGTGTATGACTGTAGGGTAATGTTCTAGTCACAAAGCATTCAAGAGCCAGAGTGAAGCTATTTAAAGAATGGAGTATTCAATTCCTGAGGCCAGATGCTAGTATAAATATGAAACTATGTTCACACTGCAGATTAAATTATTTTTAGTTTCTGCGTTTGAACTGCCAAAATTATTTGGGTTAGTTTATTTAATTTTTTTTTTACTGTACCACAGAACTTACAGGGCCACATTTTTATGTATCTGAACAGAGGATTAAAAACACAAGCGTAAAAGGACTTTCTAATCTATTTTCTCTGTGCAAGAAGACTGGAAGTGTATAGTGACAAACACTGTCACAAGTAAGGGTCATTCAGGCAGTGAGAAAACTAAAAATAAAGATGGAGCTGAAGCATTCGAGATTCTTGAAATAGATTTTTATAGTAACTTCTCATTTAATTTTTCATCCCACAAAGCTTTTAATTTGGAAATACTCAGTGTGAAAGAAAAGTGGAGACTGTGGTTTCACAATAATTAAAGAGAAAAGCATGCATTAGGATTGCATTATACCCTGTCAACTGGGTTTGCCACAAGAGCTCACAGAGATATTGCAAACAATATCAAGTTAAAGTCACTAGTAATTAACAAAAACAAATAATCAGTAATCCCATGATCATGCCACATAGCAAAACATGGTTGCATTCAAGAGAGAAAGACAATGAAATAAACGGGCAGTGAACAAAGCAAAGTGAGGTTCAGTGACTAACTGGGTGAGGACCTATCACCGATACACCAAAGCCTACAGATCATCTAGAAAGCCACCAAGGACACCCCTCTTGCTGATGACCACTCCACTGCTGTTATTTTTTTTTTTGATCCTGCAATTATCTTCTCTTTGTTTCATCAGCTGACAAGGATGGAAGGTCCAGGATATACCTCAGGGATCTGATTCATCTACTGATAGAGGGTGACTCTACCAAGACCCAAACAGTAAAACAGGAACCACGTGGAAGGGCATAAATGAAGCCACAGACCCTTCCCACCGTGAATACCACAAAGGCTCCCCTGGCAGGCCTGGATGTACAGCCAGGAGAGAGATGAGCAGAAAGACTGCAGCTTGGGCAGTCAAGAGACTTTCAACACTAAGGAATGTGGAATTACTGAGCAGACTCGCTCTGCACCACACTGAAAGTGTGTATTTTGCCAATGGCTTATGGAAGGATGAGGTACCATGGCACAGCTGGCTGGGGGGACATGCTGGGAGGGGAAGGGGTCCTGCAGCACCAGGCTGTGACCCACCTAATATTGGGATGTGTGAATGACACGAGTACCTGCAGAGACTGTCACTGCTCCAACTCAGCAAGGCAGGGGACACCAGGCTCAATTACAAACAGGTGACGTGGGACATGCTGAAAGCTGAATGTGCTTTTGAATATCCCATCAGGTTCAGCTCCAGTTCCTAATTAACTGCTCTTATCAGGTATGGATCTGGTATCACAACAATGAAGCCTCCTTTTGGAGGACAGGCTGACAGTGCCAGCCTCCCCTGGGTATTTACAACAGGCTTTTAAAATGCACTAGCCTGCACTTTAAAGAAACTCGGGGGAACAAGAACATCTGGGCTTTGGTTCTTTCATTTCTCAGTAATAAAAAGTGAAAAAAAATGAAGCAGCTGTGAATAAAATGTTCAGGAACACAGCAGCAACTTTGCCATCCTCTACCTATATTCACTAGCTTCGATCACAGGAGCAGAACGGGATGTGAGGGAACTTGGAGGAGGACGAGAGTGAATCCTTCCCACCTTTTTCTTAAATGAGATATTCGTTATAGGATCCTTGAATTGTGTGGGGATCTGTTCCACTCATGACACACATGCATAACTCCCCTTGGCACTAATGGGAATGACAAATGTGTTGTGAGAGGAGAATTGCCCCCTAAAACTGCAGGAGTGTGAACAAGGCTGTAAATATATCTCAAGGTTCTGGTAACATTAGAAACCAGCCTAGCGAATTTCTCATGGTTTATTATGATATCACCAAATCCCCGCCATGTATTTATAGCCTTGTAATTCACAATTATTCTGGGTCCATAAATGTTTTTGGCATCTGAATGTAGAACTGATACTATTATTTCACATATTATGGTACTG
This sequence comes from Camarhynchus parvulus, assembly GCF_901933205.1. Taxonomy (NCBI): domain Eukaryota; kingdom Metazoa; phylum Chordata; class Aves; order Passeriformes; family Thraupidae; genus Camarhynchus; species Camarhynchus parvulus. The sequence continues at coordinate 6,239,178 of NC_044576.1, forward strand.
TCCGTGAATGCTAAATTTATTCACGGACAGACTCCTGGAGTTCATTCATCAGATATTTTATGCTACTGTTCTTTTAATGATTCATTTATCCCTAGTAATATTTGTATTCTGAAGTGTGGCGTCTCCAGCCGACAGCACAATTCAGCTCTGCTGAATTATCTTTTTCTTTCACAGCATAACAAAGTAGAGCACAGTCAAATTGAAGATGGCCTTTAGTACACTGTCAGAACAATACTGCTTACCAAGCATATCCAGACACATTTCTCAAACCACATGTAATGCTCTGGCTGCCAACATGCTCATAAAGTCATTAACCGGCATCTTAAAATGAGGGTGTGATACATATATTTAAATGTTTAGGAAAATCAAATGTGGGCTCTCCTAGAAGCTTATTTTGAATTTCAGCTTCTACATATATCAACTATGCAGCAGTGCACGGATGTAAAAATTCACCTTGATTTTTCACAAGCCGCTAAAATATACTCCTGCTAAAATCATACACATTACCTATCACTAACAAAAGCCTCTTTATGCCATTAACTATTTGCCCTTCACAATGTTACAGAGCAAGACAGACCCAAGCTGAAGCTTTACAGAGCTGAGGATTCATTTTTACAAGCAAATTATTATTAGCAGTAAAATTAAGGAGGAACTTACTTTACATGTACAGATTTTACTAAATGAAGTAAATAAAGGTTATGCCACAAGGTTCTCTAATACAAAACCTGCCCAGTAAGTTACAATTCATGCTGTTTTAATTTTTAAATATACGCTTTCTTTGTCGCCCACTCCCACAAACCGCACTCCGATTTATACACACACTACGTTTAACCATTCCCTTTCCAAACACCCTCAGCTATCAATGCTCTCATCACACAAGGATCACCAAGCCAGCAAAGACAAGCAGGACCAAATTAACCAAAAGGGATGAAGCAGTCAGAATTGATACTGAGACTCTTAAAACTCAATCAACAAGGCAAAGCTGCCAGAATCACGGTCTTCTCCTGTGTACCCACAGAGCCCCTCTTGGTGCTCACAGAGGTGATACACAGTGCTGGAGGAGATCCCTGGGCTGGGAAGGCACATTTGCTACTGTCTACTCAGCTGCTGTAGCAAAGTCCCTTCCCACAATCTTGTCCAACAACTTCCCTTCCTTTCTAGTGTTCCTACCTCCCACTTCCCTTGCTTGCCCAAGCAAAGGTCCACCTTGCCAAGCTGAGGAGCCATCACTTGCTGTTGCTGAGATCTCCATAAATGCTGACATGGCCATTCACTGACAGCTTTTACTCCTGTGTGCCTCTGTCCTATCAAACAATTTCTCAAAAAGCAGAGAAAAGGAATAAAAAGCACATCTCCACCTTCAAGTTCAGATGCACAAAGGATGCTCTCTCTGACAACCTCTCATGACACAATTTAGATCATCTATAAGAAGATGAGTATTGTAGCTCAGAGAAGAAGTACTGGCCTTTCTGCAACAACACAGTCAGAACCAGACTGGGATACTTAGGACAACAGATAATGAGAAACCAGACACATCATACTGTGCCTATAAACAAAGGGCCAGCTGCCCTTCTGGGCATGGAAGCAATAAAGAGCAACTCAAGAAGGCATGGAAGGGAGGTGGTAAATAAATTTCTTCTGGCTTTTCTCCTTCTCCCTACATGGGAAATGACACCCAGATCTGCCCATGGTATCAAGAGCACCCACAGAAGAGCCTGAGCATCTCAACACAGCCATACAGGTCACAGGCCAGCATGATTCACGGGCTGGTATGAAGACAGCTCTGGCTTGACTAACGGAGCACTTGGAGTCAAAGATGGTGCAGGACTCTAACCCTGGGCTCCAGCAGCACAGAATTACAGCACAGGAAAGCAGCCAGGCAGGAAAAAGAGGATGTCCTTGGGGCCCACCCAACTATACCACAACATTACATAGGTGGTGGGTTTACACATCTTGGTACTCAGTGAATTTTTGGCTGGCTGTGTGGAAAGCATACAATGCAGGAAAAAGGCATCAGTGAGGGATGGTTGCTGGTTAGATGAGGGATCACCATATCTAACCAGCAACCATGGCACACAGAGGAGACCACTGATCACCTCCCTCCATGGTGCTGGGCAAGGGAAGCGCAGCAACACAAAACAACAGGTGTCCCAAACTGGGTCCCTGTGGGACCCAGACACAATATGGGCAGGAGGGGAAGATAGAGGGAAGGCTGGGGAGTAAAACAGCACCCTCTAAACCAATGATTAAAAAAAAAAAAAAAAAAAAACAAAAAAGCATACACTGAGATTAAGTCAGATTCAGAGCACAGCAGCACTGCACCAGGACACACACGTTTCCAGTTACTGGAACAAAAACCCATGGTCAGTAAGAATTAAATGCAAGATCCAACAGTGACTAGAAGGGAAAAAATCCTGGAGAGCAGACACATGCGGGTTATTACACAGCCTGGCAAGGTCAATCCCGGTGCTAAAACCAGACAAAAATAAAAAAAGCCATCAGACATTTTTAAAGGGACACTGTCCCACACTGGCTGCTTTGACACTGCCTGTGACTGGACCTTACTTTTTTTATCTACTTATTTTGTAATTATGTAGGCTATCCTGTTCCAGCCAGAGGCTGCAACAAAACTCTTATTGATGATGCAAACTGCTGCAACCTTGACTTTAAGAGAACATGGGGCAGTTCTGTAGCTTCACAGGCTGGAGAGTAAAATTTAACTCTTCCCCCTCTTGGTTTCAGCAGTGATTCCTTCTCTGATGTTTCTGAATAGACCAGAACTGCAATAGCAAATGGCCGAGCTCTACATGAACAGCAAAGTGTCCTATCATACCAATATATAACTGAAAATGCTGACACAGTGACAGTGGCTATCAGCACAATTCTGATGATTACGTTAGCTCATTCCTGCTGCAGCCAGGTGAACAGCCACTGTGAGTTAGGGGCTACCAAGAGAGAAGTTACCTGGGATTTTGTTTACATTTCTTGGCATAACTTCCACATTTCAAAGAACAAAATACTGCATCCTCAACTTCCAGGGGTGATGTGTTGCCTTTATATTACAAAGGTTCTATACTGCTGTCTCCTTATTGTAAGGGTTTCATACCTCCTTGACATTTCTCATAGGCAGCTCCTCTAAGCACTGACTCTCCTCCTTCTCACGGCAACCAGCTGACTCCACTTTCCCCTCAACCAACCAATCCACTCTTTTATAGCACTCTTCTTCTTATTGGCTACAGCTGTGGCCTGTTAAAGTCTGGCCTGTTCCTAATCTCTAATAATTGGCTCAGCTGCAACTCCTTAGGGGTAAGATTACTTTCTATACTACCTTTATTTTCTTATATTCTATCCCCCTACAGTGATGATCTCACCCCCTTTTTATAAAAGCTGAAAGATAGGTCAAAGCTTGATAAGAAATCCAAAGCTCTTTGATAAGGCATGCTTGAAGTTTGAGGTGTGTGGTGTTAAAACTCCTTTCAAGAATCACAAATAGATGAGGCTCAACACAACCCAGTGGTGAGTGAAAGGCTTCCATAGTCAGTGCTGCTTATTAAAATGTTTTCAACCTGACCCTCATATGCTTCCTTTGCAATGAAGTAGGCTCTCCACAGGGTAAGGAAGAAAATAACAACACTTAAAACATCCCAGCACTACTCAGGCAAACAAGTGGCTGAAAGAAGGACAGACAACCTTGGAAGGACCCCAACAACCTCCTTCCAGGGAGGTGGAGGAAGGTGCAGAGGAGACCAGCAGTGGCTCAAGAGAGAGGGGCAACTGAGGAGGTAGAGTCCCAAAATGCTACTGAAGATAGGGTCTTCTCCAGGACTGAAATATTGGAAGTACACTGAACTTAACAACTGCATCACCTTTCAGCACTTAAAAGGCAGCCAACAACTAAAGCCAACAAGTATTTGTTAAACTAACTGGTTGACCAGTAATAAAACAAATATTTATCTCTGTCTGTCTGCTCAGCACCTCAGGTTATCTCTGATCCCAAACATGTTAACACCAAAGGTAAGCAGTAATTAAACCAAAAGAAGGTGTTGAACCAAATGAAGCCTTCCTGCTTCACACCCTCTCTGAACAGTAACCCCAACAGAGCTTGCTGCTTCACAGCTTGCTGGTGTTCTTGTCCTGCTGCAGTAGTGCTGGCATGTGCTATAAGCTGCACAAACATAGAAGAAAAGCCGGGCCACAGCCTCTTTTTTCCCAAGGGAGTCGTCCTCCTCTATTCAGGCTCCATGGAGCACAACGGACGAGTCATGTAATAGCCTCATCTATGGCAAAAGAACTGTATCAATTGGGCTGGGTAAAATGAGTTAGAGAGGTCGCTCTGACCCACAAGACAAAAAACAACATACGGTGCACAAGGGTAGAGAGGGGAAAATGGGATAATGGGACACTTACAGGAACTTTATCAAGATGAGAATGGCATTCAACTAGGGCAATGAGGACAGGAAGGCACAAGAAGAGGCAAAGAGCGCAGACAGAGAAGAATGGGAGGGGAAGAGAGGCATGATTTAGGCACAAAGTATGCAGAGTGGCTGTACTCTAAATAGCTAATGATTAGTTGGTCAGAAAATTATTGCATCAAGTTAAGCCAGGTGAGCCTGAACTGAGCAGCACGTGACAAACAATGAAAAAGGAGAGTCAGCGTCAGATCAGAAGTCACCACAAGTGTCTGAACATGCTTCAGCTGCAGATTATCAGTTTTGATAATAGCACGGTGTGACTACATTATAACTTGATAATCTTCATCTGGCAAAGTCACACCTGTTTTAAGGCCACTGGCAAGCTAAATTGGAAGGGCAATACAACAGCCCAGTGCCCACTGGGGCTGGCAACTGTGTGGTTGGCACCTTTCAGAAAGACAGCTCATCCCTGCTCTGCCTATCCTTTCAAACTCACTGCAATCTGCTGGGGATTGGCCAATTTGAGTGGCAACACAAGGTCCAGCAAGGAACTGCAATCTTCCAAGTGAAGATAGGCAAATTATGAGATTGGTAAAGATGAGAAAACGAGAGCGTGACCCAGTCCTGCCGCACCCAGCTCTGCCCAGCAAGTTCCTCTGGAGAGTTCAAAGGAGCCACTTCATGAGAAGTAGGAAACAACTGCAGGAAAACCACCGACGGATGAGAAAAGTGTGGCTGCTAGAATATACACTTCAGCTAGGAGCAGTAGTTGATTTCCCTGTGTTTCACAGGGAACAAAGATCCACATTTTATACCCTCAAATGCATGACTGTGGGGAATGAAAGACAGGACAGGACTGATTGCTAGCTTTTCTTTGGGTTTCCCCTTGCTGGACCTGACCAAACAAGAAGTAAGTGCAGCAAAACCCCTTCAGTTCACCAGAACTTGCCCATCCCATTACTAACACTGCCAGTGCAGGAGCCTTAACCACCCATTTTGGCATGATACTCACAGAGGACGGATAAAAAGAGTGGCAATGCCAGCTTGGGGACCAAACCCAGACCTATGTCATGACAGAGCCAGAGGCTCTGGCTGTGGCAGCAGCTCCCACCTCCCTGGCCCAGCACAGGCACAGGGGCCATTTGTTCCACGGCTAAACCCAGGCAGCTCTGCAGCCCAGCCTAACCCAAACCAGTAGAGCTGGCGAGCACTAAATTCAGTCATTTTTCCCTCAGTCTCTTCTCTCAATTTCAGCTCTGACTCCTCTATCTTTTATTTCTTTTTCTAAAGACACATTTAGAGATGAAACCATTCATAACTGCCTATCCACAGACAGTTTGTGGCAGCATAATTGACAATGAGTCTGCTGCAAAAATGAAAATGCTGTTTTAATAACCTTGGCCTAAAATACATTCTGTTGTATGCCTCAAAGGGTTTCAATAAAAAGTCAACCTGTAGAGACATATTTTCTTGGCTTAAACAACAATCCAAAGCATATAAATGTAGTCCAACTATAATGACATATTTATAGGCCAATAAAGCTTACACTGCAGCTTTCATACTTCACTTAAAGGAAGTCTGTAAGAAGCAATGTTATATAAAATAATTTGAATTTTTTCTGAACTATAGCCCAAGGAATACAAATATGCAACTTTGCCATATTTAACCGATAGTGTTTACATTGCTTAGTTGTTAAACGTTTTGTAAAATGAAATAATTCCTCATTTGGTGACTTCCCACTGGTTTACCAAATATGGGTATACAAGTCCATTTATTACAAAGAAAAATTCCCTAAATAATTCTAAAGACAAAAATAAATAACTAGCAGCCTCAGTAGTGAATGATTTTATCAGACCAATTCTTCTGGAAAAACAGGTTCTTATGTTCATTATGAATAATACATTCCTGAGCAACTCTATTTTTATATGCTGCATTGTTGTTGCTCTTTATTTTTCCTCAACATTTGAAAGAAATATTCAGAAAGCTATAAATAGTCTTAAGACATAAACTGCTAGCATTCAGTATTGACATATTTGTAGAAAGGGACAGAATGTATAACATAAATATCTCAACAGGCAGAAAGAATTAATTCTTAAAAATCATTTTTCAGGCTGAAATCTTGAAGCTCACACAAAAAAATGCTATTGCACGATCTTTTATTTAATACAGTCCTAAGGAAAAGTTCTGCATAATTCACTAGTGATAAAAACAACAGTATTTTACAGGAAAAAACCCAACCCAACAGTTTCTGCAGAAAAGAACGACAAAGAGAAAAGAAAGAAGAAAAAAAAAAAGAGAAAAGAGGGGAAAGAGAACAAAAGAGAGAAAAGAGAGAACAAAAAAAGGGAGACAGAATGACCTTGTTTGAATTAGGGTCGACTTTCAGTTTCAGAACCATAGGTTCATGGTTTCTACAGGTTGTGGATTAACCAGGTGTTGCCTTAGTTTTGGCTAAGCAAGTGCCACTGAACACATGGCACAGGGTGTACACTGCTCACACGAGGCCTCACTTTGCTTGGTTGTTGTCTGAAGCTGCCCTCCTCCCAGCAGCAATGTGTTTAATTAAGTATGTTTGCACAGTGACACTTCTCTGGTTCTGTATCAGCCATGTTTTCATTTCATCCAGGTTATTTCACTTCTCACCACTCCTGGATAATGTGTGAAAACTGATTTTGTTTCTTCTGTAAAGCTTTTTTGAGCTCTTTGCTAGGGATATAATTTCCTATTACCTTCTAGAGCTTGACTCAAAAACATCTAGTAGGAAAAGCTACAGAATCTACTCACTTTTATGGAATTTTTCTGTAATGGAAACATTACAGAACATTCCATTTAATAGGGAAAAAAGGGGTCCAGGAGATCATGTTGTTTATTTAGGCCTTTCAACACCTGGTTCAGCAACTTCCTCACCTACAGCCAGGGTTAAACACCAGCATCAAGTGAGGGACCTCTGTGTGACAGTGCACTGTGCTCCTTTTACAGCTCTATTTTAAGAGGAAAGACTACCCCACCCCATTGTGCTGGGGACCTGCTGCAGAAGCGATTGCTAATAAATCTTTTGATCACTGCAGCTGAGCACTGCTCTGTTGGCAAGACACCGAGGATTGGAAAAGGTCTGTGGGCACACGTCCTAACAGGCAGTAAAGCTGCCCTTTGACAGCAGAGAAGAGACAACACCAGCAGCTCAAACACCTCAGACACCCCACATCATGCCCCTGCCTCCAGCTGGGGACATGACAGAACGAGAGAGTAAATCCTCTTTGTCTCACCATAGATGAGACAAACACCTGAGCTCATGGATTGCCTACAGGACAACAACTAGGGCTGCTCCATCAGCTTCAAACATCACCACTCTTCTGCGTTTTTGTGTCAGATCCAAGAAGCAAAATAGGATTAAATTCTTGGCTCTTTCAACTGGTAAAAAAGTAATCTCAATACTAGATTTAGGAAATTTCTTTGATTCCCTTAACGGGCTGGATCAATTGTCTATATCAATATATCTTGTCAGCTACAGGTCTTTGTGAAACTTTGGTTTCACTCCTGTCAACCAGTCATTATGAAGATAAATGCAGTCATAACCAAACATTAGCCAAAAGTCCCTTTTCTACTGGGAAAAAAAAAAACACAAACCCAAGGCAACAATAAAGCCAGAGCCACCAACTGAAAATGAGCAACATCAGAATGTAGGGTTATCAAAATTATACCATATAGTTTGCATTCCATGAGCGTTTTCAGTATAACCCCTACTTTGAAAGGCTTAACATGCAACTATAAGCCTTGGGCTTAAAGATAATTTTCTCTGGCTCCTAGGGTAGATAATAGCAATTTCATAACTTACCACAAGGAGTTTTTTGTTTGTTGAAAACAAAAACAAGAAAACATTAGCACACAAAAGTTCTGTCTGAAAAACATTAAGATTCTTCTGACACAACAAACAAATGCAAATAAATGTACTGCGTAAAGATACCAGGGCAATAGCAGAGAAAATTACTGCATGTAATTATGAACTAGAAGAAACCACAGAGAAAAGCAAAGAGAGAAAGAATTGCATGGCTTATTTTTTCCCTGGACATGCAATGAAAAACAAGATCAACTTCCAATTTTACTTTAATCTTCCATCCTACATTGCTAATGGTAACATGTGAAATTGACAAAATCATTTCACCATTTGATAAGATCAGAAAAATGAGATGCAGAAGATAAATCTTCCAAGACAGATCTTCAGCTGCATGTAACTTGGCTTCCATGCCAACCTAGTCATGACACTATAAAACAGAACTTGTCCCTGCACTCCTGTTCACGTAGATACAAAAGCATGTCCTCAAATGCATCACGCTTAGCTCTTGCTTTCTTACCTTTTCACACATTATGGCCTAAACTTGATGCTTTTCCAACATGGAACATTTATTAAAAACTTGGCAGAAGAGAGAAATGTCCCTGGTATGCATCTCAAAGTGCCATCTCTGACAGCTGTTACACATCCGAGGTCCTAAGACCACAAACAGGCACGTCGACCAAGAGGAGACTGATCTCCCTTGGACCTGGGAACCCACCACAGGTATTATAGGTGTGAGTGCCTGTGCAACAAGGCAGTCCCACAGCTGCAAGTCTGTCTGCAACCACCCACAGCAGCAGAGCTACCAACTCCCTTTCTGAAAACAGACAGGGGAAGAAAGCACAGGTCTGTGTGTGGAGACAACAGTGGGGTGCTCACAGAGCCCTGCAGCAACATAAAGCTGAGAAGGAAACACCACGGAAGGGACACATTCCTACTGAATGTGACACAGAGCCAACCATACAGAGTCAGGGCAAGCACCAGGAGCACCTATGAGCTCCTGGAAGATGGGACATGAGAAGTGAAAGGCCTTTGCTCATCCCTGCCTATCACAGGAAGCCCCAGGAAGACATGTCAGCCTTCACTCCCCACAGTGTACAGCTCTGACCTGATCCCCCAGCCTGCAGAGCCCCAGGGAGTGCCTGGGACAATTATTTGTATGCACATCTGCAGGGTTTGAGCCGCAGTGCTCGGGGCCATACAGACAGATATCACAGTGTTATCCCACAGCAGTCTGCAAGGAGCTTGAGATGAGCTCACTACCCCACTCATCCCACACAGGTATCTCATGGCCACACCTCTGCCCCAGGCTCAGACATACCTTGGGCAGGATCAGGCTCATAAGTTTTCAGAAGACACTCTCCCACAGGCCCCTTCCCACAAGAGAAAGTAAGGGATACTCACCAAGGTCAGCCTTTTCCTTCAGAATATCTTTGAAGTTCAAGCCACTGTTCAGTGTGGATTGTCTGTATCTTGTCAAGGCCTCTTTCTGCCCATTCTTCCCTACATCCATGGGCTGGACCGGCTCAGCCCGGAAACCACACTTCCACTTGGAGAAATCGGACTGTGCCCATTTTGCCAAGTCCTCAAGCTTCACAGTAACTTTTTCTGAAACAGCAATAACTTCATCCTGCAAGAAGTGATCAGATGAGAATACAACATGTCACTCTGGGCTCCCTGATGACTGAGAAACCAGTAATATCATCCTGCACTGACTCCTGCAAAAGCCTGTCTTGCTGCAGGCTGAGTAATTTTTCTGTATCACAGAATAGCTAGTGCTTAATTTATTCCTCTTGCCACCTAAGTGGAAATATTAGTTGTTTACTTGAAGCAAATATACACCATCTAAAGACAATTTCTAGAACCAGGGCAATGATCCTAAAAGGCATTTGAAATGCAGGTTGCCAAATCACATTCTGTATAACCCAAAGCCTTGAGGGAAAGTTTGCTTTTTAGGTGCAATTAGCTGCAAATGTAAAAATTCATGGCTGGATGACTAATGGTTATAGTTAGTCCTGAAATAAATGGGCTAAGTAAATCTCAGATTCTTGGAACTCTGACTCACCAGAAAATTCCTATGTTTATGGTACATTTTCCCTTGGCTTATACACAAATATTGAATTTAACTTTTGTCCTTAAAATTAAATAAAACTGTGATGTAATCCCAAAAGAAATACTACATAAACGTGCTTCCCACCAAAAGAAACTTGCACATTCTCATGTTTCTTAAAACCTTTTTCAAGATCAACTGTAATTCTTTTCCCCCTTCTAAAACATACATTCTAAGAAGAGCACTTAAACTTAGTTTAGCCTCCAGAACATACACTCAAATTAAACAGTCCTAATTGCTGGATTTTAACCTTCCAGGAAACAATCAACTCCTCTCAGTCATGATGAATAAGCAGAATATTTTACAGCTGACTCCACTGAGCAAGGGATCAAGAAAGCCTCAAAAAATAAACAAACAAACATACATATCCAGCAAGATACACTCCAGATCTTTTTGTTAAAACAGCAGAAATAATTTATGTTGTAACAAGAGCTGGCTGTATACTACACATTGCCCACCATACATTTCTAACACTAAATGAGGTTACAGGTTCTTGAAATAAATAAACCAGAATCCAATTTTTCTCTCAAATAAACATAAGTATTTGCAAAGGGGAGAGAAATTCTTTGAGTTATTAAACAAAGGGAAAGGCACGATTGATTCTCTCTGTGTGTTTTTTTTTGTCCACTGAACACATTCCTCAGGAAATAAAATACTGCTCAATGGAAAAAAAAAAGAAAAAAGCTTTATTGTGACAAGTTGCATACAATACAAAACCTGAAGTAATTCTAGTAAAAAACCAGATCTGATATTCCTCTCTTCCTTATATAATACAAAACTGTTTTATAAGCAGGCACCTTCATTACATTTAGTGCAACAACAAATATTTGGTCAGAAGTGAACAGCATGTTTATATGCTAAGCAAGCTTGTAATAAAATCTTTTCCTTTATCGCTGCACAGCATAAGAGCCTCCACCAAACAACAAACAATAACAGTGATGCTTTAAATCTCTGTTTATGACAAACGTCAATACTTTGTAAACAAGCACTGGGTACTACAAAGTACAATTTCAATGGATGGTTTCACCCAATTTCATTACACCATCCACTTGAAATAAAAAAGCTGTAGTTGCTATGCATTTTATAGCTATTACATGGTGATTATTAAATGTCAGGATGGAAAAAAATAATACATATATATAAATATCAGCCTGCCTGCAGACAGTCTCAGCAATTTCTGGATGAAGTCCTCTCTTAGGGTGTCAAATACCATCACCAGCTACTACACAATTTCTCATATTCCATACCAGAGAAATCTACTTAGCAGCAGTTAAAAAAAAACCCCAAAAAACCAACAAAAACCTGACTTGGAGATCAGACCTGCTTCTGGTTAAAATATTATTTTCCAAATAGCTCTCATGATCAAATGATTATGATTTCAATTACTAGTTTCTTCATATCCTTTCCAAGAACTGGTATGACTAATTCTGGCTGGCATACAAAGTAAGCCGAGCAGACAATTTATTAACCAAAAGAAAAGTACAATCACTATTACATCATCAATGAATAAACTTGTTTTTGAGAATGCAACCTTCGCACACACGCACATGATGTGTACGCAGGAGGAAAAAGAAACAATTAAAAAAACCAAAACAAACAACAACAACAACAAAACAAAACAAATACCACAAAAATCCCCCCAAAAAAGCCCTACTGTACCAAGGGTGAAACGATACTGGTGCACTCTGTCAAGCTGCCATGGAGGGGGAACTGCAGAGGGAGGAGCAAAGGACCTGTTGGGGAGCTGGGGAAAGCACACCTCAGCCATGAGTTTCCTGTGGCAGCAGCACATCCAGGCATGGGAATCTGGGCTGTTCAGCATCCCCACATGGACATGAGGGGCCAGGAAAACAAAGACACAGCAAAAACACCACCAAGCATCCAAATACAGCCACAGAGTGCAAAGGGGTGCCCAGGATGGCACCAGGGAGCAGCCCAGCACAAATACAAAATACAGAAGGAGTCCACGCTGTCCCTGTGCTGTGACAAGGGCTCTGGGCTAAACCTCCCTCCACAGCTGCTGGCCTCTTGTCAGGGCCACCCGGCCACCTCCATGCCAGCCTTGTCCCCAAGGACAGCTGGTCACCCCTGCAGCAGCTACATCTCTAAGGGTGCCAGGCTGGCCCCCAAATCCCTGTCCCCAAGGGCACCAGGCTGACCCCAAATCCCTGTCCCTAAGGCACCAGGCTGGCCCCCAAATCCCTGTCCTCCCTGGGTACTGCTAGTGATCCCCACAGCGGCACCAGGGAAACGCGGCCTAGCTCACTTTTAGGCGGGAAATGGAAAAATGACCTGAACCGCCTCAGAGCCTGCCTTGGGCCGCCCTGCCCGTCACACAGCAGGACTGGACAGACCTGCTCCCTTCCCTCAGCACTCACTTGTGACCCAGTTCACACAGAATTGTCCACATTCTTCCCAACTCTTCAAGTACTCCTCAAACACTGCAGATCAGCCTGCAGGCCTCCTCTGCCAATGCGGATCTCACCAGTGTGGGACTGCATCTCCAGGGGCACTCCTACCCCGCTGCCTCATCATGCAGACACTGAGCCAGGCACGGCAGGCGACTCCAGTCTCTACCTTCGGAGGAGCCCAAGCCACAGGCAGCTCCATCGGGACTGTCTTGCCCACATTTTGGCACTCTGCTGACACCAGAGGTCATCTGCCCTTGCACCTCAGCACCCAGAGGTCACTCAAGTACCTCACCAGCTCTGCAATTCCAACGTGCCTTGCCACGCTTTTGCACATTCTTCAGCAACCTTTCCAAGCACTCAGCCCCAAACTGCTGTGGAGTCTGGGGGGGTTTTTTGGGCAGCAGGTGACAAAGGGGTCCTTCTCCTTTTTGGTTAAGCCCCGTGCCACAACAAAAGTTGCTCTGGGACCTGCAAAGCTCTGCCAACCACAGGAGGTCCTATACCCCTGTGGAATCAACCACTATTTGCTGCTGCAGCCCTTCTACAGAAAGCCCTTCAACAAGATGACAAAGGAATACAGATGTTGAAAAAATAAAAACCAGGTACACAGTGACACATGACTAACAAACCTTTAGAAGATTAAAGAAATCTGCTGTATAACCTCCATGTCATTCATAATTATACCTCTGTGTAAACATGAAAAACCACCCACGTAGCAAACAGTGCATACATATCTCTATCTACACAAAATCAACTCATCATGTATTAGCTATGCTCTGAAGTGATATGTTTATGAGGTCTCCATTGCACAGTTAAGTCTTTAATTACCATTTTTTCCTGCTACAGCAAGAAGAGAAAACAACCAGCAGAGATTTCAACTCTGCTCAGGAATGAGATTTATCCCGATTTATCAGTGAACCTGACCAATTGGTCAGTGGCCCAATGGACCAATGGTCTCAGCCACAATGTTGTCTAAATCTCTAAATAAGCACTGACTATAGAAAGAGGCACTTTTTTAGCTGCTTCTATAAAAATGGTTATTGAGTCAGCCTGTAATTTTAGCATGTCTTATAAGACTTCTGAGCACAGTACAATTCTTTCACCAATCAAATAGAAAATGGGGAGATGGTTAAGAAAGATGGTGACACAAACTCTTCTTATCCATCTCGTTTTTCTAAGAGCATACTGGATTTGCATTTCCAGAGAAGTCATCCAGGGAGAAGAGGACAGCATCTTCTCGAGAGCCATTATGCTTAAATATTATGTCACTGTTGTCTAAGCAACCATCACAGCCTCGTGAAAGCACAGAATGCTATATTGCCTGACTCAGCAGATGGCTGAAATGCTTATATTCAGGGAAACAGGTCAGGTAGTTATAATAGCTTAAAGCAGATAATTATTTTTTAGAAGAAATATTAACTCTTACAAGGCAGGGAGTCACAGGGCAGCACAGGGAGGTCATACATCTTGATTGCGCACCCACATACGGTACATCACAACTCCTTACTCACTGCCAGTAACTAGGAAAGATTTATATTTTAGAGACATTGAGGCAGCCTTAAAAGAATTACAGCAACTGAGATATCTCAAAATTTTGACATACTGAGACTGTTTTCACTCCAGTACTTCCAGAGGTCATTTAAGGAATTCTGGAGGGCATGAGCGAGTCAAACACCTGCTTGGCTGTCTCCTAACATCAAATATGAGGCCTGGAGAGAAACAGGAGATGTACTGTAAAAACTCTTGCTGATAATTACAGGAGACACTGTATGTCATTTATCTGATCAGTATGATTTGCATTAGAAAACATCTTCAAGCCTTTTCTGTGGAAACTTTAGCACAGTAGATAGCTGGGGATGCGTATTTTATAACCCAGTACATTGCTGATGAAAACACATTCATCCACAGGAGCAAAAAATACAGTGTGACTCTTACAGACTGCATTCACCAGGGATAACAGAACTGTTATTTCATTTGGCCATAAAGGCCTCCCTTATCCTGGGCTGGTTTTACACCCCATGTATATTTTAAGGTTTTTGCCATTTAAGTGGAAATGACCTTCCCGTACCATGTGTATGTAACACAGCAGTTCTTGACTCAGGAATCCCGTTCCTGGCTCTAGACCCCTTTGAGGAGCAGGAGGTCATGCTGCAGACATGCAGAAGGGCAGGAGGGAGCTCCTTGTCAATAAGCACCTCTCCCATAGGAAGGCTTTTACCTGGATATTTGAGGGAAGTACCATCAGCTTTGTTTGACAACACAGTCAAAACAAAAGGTCCTGATCACAGTCTTTAGTCCGGAGCTCTTCTCTGCCATCCAGATACTATCAGGGCACTGGGACAGCAGAAGAAACCAGGTCATCTCAATTCAGCCCTAACCCACCTACCCAAAGTCACTCAGGAACCTGAATCCAGGTCTCCAGAAGCATCTCCTAAAAGCAGCACTTCTTTCAGGGACCGTATCCAGCTCTAAAGAGGGAGAGAGCATTTGTATAGGGCTGATTTGCTCTCAGAAACTTTCTCTAGAGTAAGAAGGTCCTGCCTCCTTACTGCCAATGGTGGGCTTGGAATATACACAAAAGTTTTTAAGACTGCAGGACTACAAACTAGCTAAAAAACTGGGTGTGTGGTGGAAAAGGCCTGGCTCTGGGATGTGCCCTGTTAAGCCTCCCTTACAGGGCACACAAAGGACCTTCCTGCCATACACTCCCGTGTTCATCCTTGTAAGCATGCTGCAGACCTGGGCACAGCTTTGCCAGGTGGGAATTGCTCCTCCTGTTCCACACGTGGGATCACTGAATGACAGGGAAGCCTCAAAAGAGGCTGCAGAGCTTGGCACAGGCAGGGGCAGCTTTCTTTCCCCTGAGCCTGCTCAGAGGGCCTCATTGGTGCCATCTCCTCACGCATCCCCTAGCCCAAGGCAGACAGAGGTGTCCCAAAGGTTTTGTGGAGCACAACTGACTGCTGGGGTCTGGACCTGTTCCCTGGAGTGCCTACATACAGGGACCTGCAGATACCACTGCTTTCCACCCACGAACCTATGGGGAGAGCCTTGAGAAGGGAAACATGCATTGATCAGGAATTTACCTGGCCCACCAGAGAATTTTAAAGAGGCCAAGGCAGAACCTTTCATCTGTTAATCCTTTCCTAATTACTTTAAAGGGCTATAATGATCTTGTTAAACTCAGGTGACAGGTATTTCCCCAACCTAAGCACAGCTGCACAGAGCTGTCTGAAACTCACACTGATGCATTCATCCCTTCTTCCAGGGTCCAAAACCAAGAGAAAAGACCAAATTAAAAGGACATGGCTGAAGCACGTGAAGTCCTATGGTTTTTGCTTTCCCTTGTATTAGCAAGCAGCATTTTCCACATGACTCAGTAATTCCAAAGCGTGACACGCAAAATGACCTGGGGCAGAACATCACCATGTCTCTGCAGGATGCTTTTTGGGGTCCTGGTACCTCGGGGCCAGAAGTGGGGTGGAGATGGGGCGCACAGAGGGACGGCTGTGAGCAGTCAGACATGACATTTCTGCTGTGAGCCTCCTCCTTTGTGACTGGGGTGTTTTTTTCTCCCTCCTCCCACTCCCAGCCAGAGGTTCAAATTGAATTTATATCTGTCATTGCAGATAGAAGTTCTGACCAAATAGAAAATAGGCTTCAGTCAAAATGTTTTGCCGTCAGATAGCTCACAGATCTCAAAGAGCTGTTTTAGTTTAGGCAAGTTGACAAGCAATTCATTCCTAATTTTGCCTACTACAGTTACAGTACGAGAAGCTTTCCTCATAGATTACATAATTATATTTTTTCTTAACAAGGAGTACATGGCATTAGCAGGTTTAAATTATGCAAGCTTATTCTTTTGTCTTTTGTTATATTGTGTTCTATTGTGCTGGTAAAACAATATGTGCTTTAATTAGCAAATATCTGTAAATAATTTACTTGCTTTTCATACAGCAGAACAATGGAGTCAATTTTCACATACATCCACTGAGCATGTCTAGGGGGTTTCTTGCCAGAACCTTCCATTGTTCAGTATCTGTATCAATCTGCCCATCATTAGCAGCTAACGTTCAACAACCCAGTAAGACATTAAAGTTTTGGCCCCCGGGAGTAGCCCCAAGCCCCCCAAATCCGAGGCTACGCTTTGCAAAGAAAGATTAAAATATCCAGAAAATGAAAACAAACTCTTTTATTATCTATAACCCTGGCACCTTCGCATAGAAACATGGACGCCTGCCAAGCACTAAGGTCACTGGATTAATGCCATAAAATGCCGATGTTCATCTGACCTTCTGACTGCATTTTAGCTACAAATAAAAAGCTCAACTTGATACAACACCATGAATCACGCGAGTGTCTAGGCTGTGCAGGGTTAACGCTGGGTGTGAACCCACACTGCACACGCACAAACACACACACGCACACAAAGAAAAAAAGCTCTTAAATCAAGAGTGGATGACTGTTCAGAGACTTAAGGCATTGTTATTTTGAATGCGAATGAAAGGGCCAGAACAAGCATTGCAAGAATATTTCAATTATGTATTTCCCAGAACTACATCTCTGAGCAACTAATGCAAATATTGCTCCCATAGCAGTAGAACTTCTTCCCGAATAAAAGCGTATGAGAGCTCGAATCAGAACATACTTTCTATATCATTCGCATATTGTTTGAATATTATTAAAAATGCAAAATCTATGTATGCGTTACTCTCCTGAGCAATACAGTAATTATGATTAAGGGACAAGCAGCACAAAAAGAGCCAATTTATCTTACTTGCGCTTAGGAATACTATTGTGTAACTAAGCAACTAAAGACAAAATATAGTCTAATTAATTCACTCCTATGCTTATTTAAAAGACACAATTAGAACATTTTTATTTTCCATCCTGCACAGTATCTCAACATGCTTGAGGGTGTACCATGTGAGGCCTATTATTCTCCAAAGACAAGAGTTTAATGTTTAGTGCCACTGATCAGACTGGGAACAGCAACTCTGGAAAGCAGTGGGTGTATTTTACAGTCTGAATGCACAGGGAAGGGGAGGGAAAGAAAAAAGGAAATAAAATAAAAAGTTGGGTTTGTTGTTTTTTTTTTTAAGGAATCTGCCTGAAATGACTAGATATTCCAGATTGCTGGCTAATGGCTAGCAACATGTGGCTTCTCCGAGTAATATCACTGCCCTGTCCTTCCTTTGCCAGCATATGCTACTGGTGGCAAGAGAGATAAAAATATACAGAGTGGATATGCAATTACCAAACCCACGATATTTTACGACAAATGCCATTTCTCTAACACTGCTATTACAGTGCGCCTGATTTCCAAAGCTGAATTAATTTGAGCAAGTGTACAGTGGAGATTGATGCTATTAGCATGATTTTTAAAGCACCCTTTAATAATCATAATCTGCATGTTTGAAACGTGTTGCCATTACCAGTGTTGACAGATACGAGCAAGGCACACACCGTGGAGACTAAACCGAGGCTATTCACATTTCAAATAAGAGCATATAGATTCCTACGTCTGTAAAAAAAAAACAAAATCCATTACTGTGAAAAGGGAGTAGCACATTTTTCTAGGGGGGTGGCAATAAAGCAGCACTGCTACAAGACACTGTGCCTGGGCCAGCCTATGATACCTTTAGGCACTGGGGTAGGACCCCTGCAAGTGTAGAGCCCCTACAAAATGAACCAGGCTTTTGAGGGATGCTGTCAGCATCTATCCCAAAATTAAGAGAGAACAAAACCACTGATTCCCTTAACTTTCTGGAAGAATCTCTTCTGCAATTGTAAATGACACACATTTATGGAGTGACTTCTTTTTTTGCTTTACCCCAATTAGTCTGAAAATGCAAAATACTTCTAGGGAAATAATTACAGGAAACTAGCTCTCTCCTCTCCTCTCTATGAGCAATGCTTACTCATGTAAATTACTTGCATGAGTAAGGATTATTTGCAAGGCGAAAAGCATTGCATCAGATCCCCAGTTTGGGAGAAGAGATGAAATCAACATGAGTTCGTAGTAAACTTTGCTGCTGATGAATGAACCAAAGGCAGATCCCCACTGACAGTCCAGCCTCAATGGAAGCAGCATTCACCACGATGCAGAGCAATGCAGGGAATGTCATACCATGCAAAATGAATTAGATGCTTGTTTAGGGTTTTTTAGGAATTGTATGCATCACATCAAATACCATCCCTGGACTTAATGATATAAACTTTGAAATGTATTTTTAAGCCTAGTCTAACTAATGCCAACACCTTTAAAAACATGAAAGCACAAGGCACTAACGAGCATTTTGCTCTACAACTGCTTTTGCAAAGGTCAGTCATTCCACAGCTCCACACCACCCCTTGGAGCACAGAACAGTAAATGAGCTGGAGGAAGGTTTGCCAAGACCTTGTGAGCTGGAGGGTGAGCCCACCTCGTGCCCCCTGAATGCCACAGGACCAGGCACGAGGGGCCTGGGCAGGCGCTTTCTGACAGCACACAGCTTCTCACACTTGGGTGCCAGCAAAGCTGGGGGCCTGCTTTACACATGCACCCCATCAGACTGTTTCAAACACAATGGGGTGCCCTTAAAGGTGCTCCCTCTGGATCTTCATAGGCCTCCAAGCATCCTGTTCTGACCCCTGTGTGAGGCACCTGCCATCAAGGATATCTTCCCTGCCCTTGCGGAAGGTGACAGGGGACCCCACCAGACCAGAATGAACAAGAAAATCAAGGCAAGGCGGCAACTTCCTCCACCAAAAGACTCTGTTTTGGTAATGGCCCTGTAGGGATGGAGGAGAATCACTTCTTCCCTGCTGGAGGGAAAAGAGAGAAGGCTGCTCTTGCTCTCTGGCCAGTGTTGCACCTGCTGCAGTGTCCGGGCTTGATGGTGAGGTGGGAAGCAGCGTGCCCAGGCTGCCCTGTTTTGAAAGCAGCAACAAAGTTTTCAGTGAAGTAGCACAAACTCTTCTCGTTCACCTAGCAGTGGCCTCACAGGCCCTGTTGCTCTTAAAAAAGTGTCTCTACTGCTCCTGAGCAGCAAGACCCCTGGTCTAAGCATAATGCCAGAGCCGGTCCCAGCCTCTCCATGCATGTCTCCCTGGGATGCAATGAGCATCAGGGTCAAAAGCACCCGTACCTGCTGCATGCAAGCAGCCCCATCCCACGCTCACCATCCACTGAGACTCCCTGGGAAACAATCTCTGTCAGCTCCTGGCATCAAAAGGGAGTTTCTCCACTGTGGTGATGGGAATGCTGAGCCTTTGGTGGAAAGAAGGGTACTGAAGCGGAAGCACACCTGGGCTTGCACCTTCCCTGGATCTGGGCAGTGCATGGAAACATCCGGTTTCAGCAGCAGTCAGGGTTATATTTAAATCTGGATGATGAATTCAGCTGGCTATAAAAAGACTTATATTTACACTTATTGCTGATTAGCTCAAACATTTGGCAATCAGATAAAATACGCCATCAGAAATTTCTGAGTAACAGAAGCATTACATCCCTCCTTGCAGCCACTAGCTGAATATTGTCATAGTGTCAGTGCTGCTATTACGGAAAACAGGCAGCCAGCTGCTTCTATTAATCACGCTGCTAGCGCAGGTAGCTGCTGGAGACCGTGCCTAAATCTCTGGTGGGCTCGATCACAAGCCTGCAATTCAGCCACTTGCTCCCCTCCCCAACTATTTCAGTGACAGCAAGCACTGCCCCATCACCCTCTGCCTCGGACACCGCAGGTTCGCAATACACGCTTTACCACGGGCTCACTCCATCCCTACTCCCTGAATGCACAATGAGGTATTTTATCCCATCAGCAATCCCACACCACAAATAAGGTCCCCTCTGATGGTTATAAGCCGCATCTGACCGGAGAGCTACATCTCCTCCTGCAGAAGGGGTCCAGGCCAGAGGTAGGAAGCCCCACGACCCCAGAGGCAGCCCTGCTGCCCCTTTGGGGACCAAGATGAGTGTCATTTACCAAAGGGACTGGGATCTCAGGGTGCCAAAGAGAAACAGCTGCCCCTGTACCCAAACGAGAGCAGTTACCCCCAGCCAGCCAGCACCCAGCTTTTTGTCTCTCTGCTGCCTGCACATCCCCAAGCACTGTTCAGATTGTTCCAAACTATTAAAAATCGATCATAAAAAATCATTCCTATGTCTATAAACAAGTTAATGGAGTAAGTGAAAACAAAGTACATTTCTTAATGGGAGTGTTATGTTGCCCTCTCTAGGCCCTGGCTCTCAGTGCCGGTTTCTGTAGGCTCCCTGCCAGAGAAGTATCACTCAGAGCTGTTGCTGTTGCTGCTGCTACTCTGCTAATGAATGACTAACTTAGGCCAGAGGGGAAATGACATCACCGGGGTGTAAAACACAACTGCATTAGGAAACTTTTTACCTGCTTTACATTTGTCATAATTATTCTACACAATACAGCCGGTATTTGCATAATTTCAAGGCGTGCCATTATCTTAATTGAAAATTGTTTTCATATGGTTGAATAATGCAGAATGACATCAGTTAAAGCCGCAATGAAATGCACAAGTATAATCACACGGCTAATTACTAGCGGTGTTTGCATGTAAAAATAAATAAAATCGTGCGTATTATTAGGAAGGTACATGCAGCTGAGAACTCTAGTACCGGAGCAGTGTTTTACTCGCAATGGTAGGATTAATTTTCTCTGATGTTCCTACCACAGTAACATGAGCTGATCATTAAGGCATATTAAAATGATTTGTGTCCCTTTCCCCACCCCCCTCCCTTCCAAATATCTTTCATTTTACACACACACGAGACACGCAGAGGCACAGTTTTAAATAGTCACCACGGGCAATTTCAGAGCATCCATTGCTCACTGTCATCTCCCCGATTCTTAGGAAAAGGCTCCCTTATCTCAGCGGCACGCACAGAAAATTAAAGTGAAGAGGTGGCAGTGAGCGAAGGTGGTGGCTCTGAGACGCGTTTCGGCTGCGTACGCGTGTGTGCGGGTACACGGCTACGCCGGCACCTACAGCCACGCGTGCCTCCGAAAACAGCCCCTGCGGACAGCCCCCCCTTGGACCCACCCCCCGGGCATCTCCAACAGAAGTTCCCCCAAAACATCTCGTCCCCCTCCCGCCTGGTCTCCAGCCCCACTCGGGGACCCTCTCCATCCCCGCAGCCCCCTGCCTGGATACCTCACCCGTCCCCCGCCCCAGACTGAAGCAATGAATTTGAAAAGCAGATAACGGGAGGGCTCGGGGCTGGGGCGGGGCGGTGCGGGGCTGCGCGGCCCCATCCCGGGCTGCGCGGCCGCCGGCGGAGGGTGCCGGCGCGCAGCGCGTTTGCGCCGGGAGCGCGGCGGCTCCGAAATACGCCCAGGCATATCTGCAAGTTATTTGAATGTATTATTCCCGTACCTGTCATTTATCACTTTATTCAACACGTCCCTGCCAGCAAGAGAGCGTTTGATCTCCCTCTGCCTCCATTTCGTAATTTCCGCCCTCTTAAACATATCGAATACTTAAAAAAAACCCCGAACACTATCGAAATCCCCCCAACGTGTTTTTTTTTTCCCCCGCTTTTCCGTGTGTTTTGCTTTCGGGGTTTTTTGTTTTGTTGGGTTTTTTTTTGTTGTTGTTGTTGTTAAGCAGAAGGATAGGGCGAGCCCCGCACACACTCCGCTGCCCGCCGGGCCGGGGCCGCCCCGCACCCCGACCCCCTCCCTCCTTCCCCCCGCCTGCACAAGTTCCCGGTCAGCGCGCACCGGTGCGCCCCGACGGCGCGGCCCCTCCGCGCTGCCCCGCCACGCACGGCGGGGAGGGGGACGCGGGTGGGGGGAGCCACGAGAGGGGGGAGCCGAGCCCGGGCATGCAGGTGGGGACGGGCGCGGGGGAAGGGGGGGCCGGCGCCGCGTTTACCACCTCGCCATGGTCACTGGTCCTGCCCTGGGGGGTGTCCTCGGGGAGAAAATAAAGTTTGGCGCTGGAGAGAAGTTGCCGGCTGGTGCGCTCCTCCCAGAGCAGCTGCAGCTCCGCGATGCAGGCGGGCTCCTCCGCGCGGCACCGCACGAAGAAGAAGTCGCCGAGGGAGAGGACCCGCGCCCGGCCGCCGCCGCGGCGCTGGAAGCGGAACGCCCTGTAGAAGACGTAGGGGCCGTGCGAGCCGCACGGGGCGCCGACCCACTGCGGGGAACAACAACACGGCAGCGGCATCAGCGCCGGCTCCGCGCCGCGCCGCGCCGCGCAGGGGCAGGAGGAGGAAGAGGGCGGCGGGAGGGGAGCGCGGGAGGGAGGGAGGGGGCTCCGCGGCGGCGGGGGGCGCGGGGCGGGGCGGGGGCGCGGGGCGGCGCGGTACCTGCAGTGCGCTGCGCTCCATCGCGGCTCCGGCGCGATTGAACTCAACATTCTCCCAAACTTGTTGGCGTGAATGGAGCCCGGCAGGTCCTGGCAGGGCGAAGCCGGCCCCACCGCCCGCCGCCCCCGCCGCCGCCGCCCCCGCGCCGCCCCGCCGCCGCCGCCGCCTCCCGCCCCGCCGCGCGCGGCGACGCCCCCCTGCCGCCCGCCCCCGCTCCGCCGCCCCGCCGCCGCCCCGCCGCGTCCCGCCGCCGGCGCCACCCGACGCCGGCCGGGCCCCCGACGCCCGCCCGGGCCGGGCAAAAAATGCCGCGAGGCGGCTGCGGGCCTCAGGGGGGTGGCGCAGAGGCGGCGGGGCGGCGGCGGGGCCCCTGTCCGCGCTCGGCGATTTTTGGGGGCCGAAAGGGCGGGCGGGCGCGCTGCGGATCTGACAGGACCTGCCCGTATATGTCTAATATAAAGACCATTTCCTGCGGCGCGAGGGGCGCTGCTCGTCCGCGCGCACCCGGCGGGACCGCCCGCTCCCACCGCCCGATCCCGCTCCCACCCCCCGGCAGCCGCGGAGCGCACGGCGGGGCTGCGCCCCCCGACGCCCCCCGGCGGCCGCGGAGGGCGGGCAGCGCGTCCCTAATTTATTTATCGCTGTTCCCCGGGAAGGGATGGAAAGTGGGTTATCGATTATATAAACACATCAATATTCATGGCGCTGCGCGAAGGGACGCGGCTCGGCCGGAACAGCGCAGGGGGAGGGGAGCGGGAGCGCGGCGGCGGCGATGGGCGCGCTCTCTCCGCGCCCGCGGACACGGGCGCGCAGCGGCACGTGCCGGTGCTGCCGCTGCGGGCCCGGGGCGATGGCTCGGCGGGCGCGGAGGGGCGCGGGCCGGCGGACAGGTGGCTGCGCCCCCGCCCAGAGGGGCGGCCCCTTACCTGCGCCCCGCCCGTCCCCTGCTGCGGCGCCTCGCGCCGGGGAGAGAGAGCCGCCGGCTCCGCGCGTCCCGCGCACCCTCCGCTATCCCGAGGCGGGCGGCTCGGTGCGCCGCCGGGAGCCTCAGCCGCGGGGAGCCTCGGCCGGCACCGCGGGCTTCGCACTTGGTCCCGCAGCGGCGCAAGGGCCGACCCGCAGCGCCGGGCACGGAAAGTTCCCATCGGGGCTCCGGGAGCTGCATCCCCGCAGGTAGATGCTGCAGCGGCGGGCGGGCTGCGCGGCCCCCCGCGCCTGCGGAGCCCCCATCCGCCCACCCCCGGACAGGAACGAGCGGGTCGTTTTGGGGGAGCTCTGTCCTTCTCGCCCTTTTCCCCGGGGCTCCATCACTGCCCGCCAGCACAGACAGCCCCGGCTTCGCGGGGCAGGGGGAGAGGGAACACCACAAAGTGGCTCCGCGGGGAGCACATCCCTCCGCGCTTTCCTCAGCAGTGCCACTTCCCAATTTTTGGCTCATTCCCCTTCCAAGCCCCCTCCGCAGGCCCTGATCCCAGGGGGAGAGGGGCAAGGGCGGGCACAGGCTCGGAGCCGCCCCGGCGGGGCGCCGTGAAACGGAAACAAATAAATAATTAAATAAGCAAATAAACGAACGAGGAAATAAATAAATAAATAAATGAGATCGTTAATAATGACGCCAGCGGTGACGTCAGCGCCGCGTGCATCACGACACAGCGCGCGCCGCGGGGGGCAGCAACAAGTGCGGGCGGCGGCGCTGCGGGCGGGGCGCCCCCTAGCGGGTGCCTCTGCTGCGGTGCGGGCGGCGGGGCAGGACAGACGGACAGCGGTGCCAGACAGCGCTGTGGGTGCACAAATCCCGCTGGGACCGAGGGGCCCTCCCCGCTGCAAGCCATAATGTTCGGTGGCGGGAACCCCTACGCGAGGCGCAAGGCTTGCTTGGCCCCGAGTAGCGGGAACGGAGAAGGCACGGGAATTTGGGCAAGGTTCGCGCCGGTTCCATGTAGGTGAGGGATCCATCTTGACAACCTCAGCACCCAAGCCTGGCTGGGATGCTTGGTGCTTCTCCAGGGGCAGGCTGATTTTCTTCTGGTTCCTCTGGAGGAATTACCAAATCCTTACAGTTTGTAAGAGGTTTCACCTTTCCTGCCCATTATCCTTTTGAGATGCCCCGAGTGCCTGTCCGGTCTGAGGCCTCACGGCTCGTACAGCAGTGAGAACACTGTGAGCACCAGGGGCAGGCTGGGATGCTCCTTGAGGACAGCAGGAAGCCAGTGGGTACCGCTGCTTGGGCTTCCACCCAGCACCACCATGGCTTGGATGGGCAAACCCAGCAGAATGGCTCAGGAGAGCTGCAAATAGCATCCCTTTTGGCCAATAAAGTCACTTTGTGCTTGGGAGCTCAGTCCCTGGAGGATGTTTGTCAGGGGCTGGACAGGTATGGGAGGTGACGCAAGTGAGACCCACACCTTGACACATCCCTGCAAAACAGGGAGTGCTGCTCCATTTCACCCCCAGTGAATTCCTGGCCAGATTTACACACATTTCTTCTGCAATTCACCTTTGTTTTCACTGACCTTGGCATGTTTAATCAGGGTTATATTCTCACACAGATACAACACTCCTCAAATGATTGCTACAATATTTTGGGCACAAACAGGTTTGTATTTGTTTCTTCATTTTCTTTATCTCAGGCAGGTAGGGCTGCTCCTTTCCCACCATATATAATCAAGTAGCAAAGAGAACTTCCCATCTCCATTTGTGCCCAAATCCCTCTGCTTCTACCCTAGCAGCTGGGGCCCAGGCACTGTTGGCAGCCTCTGTGCCAGCCCTGAGCTCCTCCCCACCGCATGAAGCATCACTCACAGCTCTGATACTTGCCGGGTCCCATCCTTCCCACCAGCCACAGACTTCCTCCAAGTATCCCTCCAAGCCATGGTGTTATATCCTCTATGAAGAAGGTGGTGAGGCTGAACAACCAGGTAAGAGCATGCTTTGGTCCTCTGAGCAGAGGGATGATTATCAATCCCTGCAGCATGCTGGGAGGCAGGGCTTATGCAGGATGGCCCAAGTCACTGCTCCATGTACTGAGCTCCTGCAGGACCCCACCTAACCTTCAGCTGTAGAGGAGCTCATTGTCCATGGGGCAGGAGAAGGGGCCCACCATGAACAAAAGGAAGGTTCACGCTCCCTCCCCATGGCTCCAGCCCCCAGCCCTTGGTGTCACTTAATCCGGCGCTGCTGGCTGGTAGGACCCTCAGCATCCTGTTAAATTGCTAATGTTGGTAGCATTTCGAACGGGATAGCAAGAGAGGCTGTGGCAGTGCAGAAGTGTACATATTCCCAGCAGTGAGGGCATGCATACTCATCATTGCTCCAACATCAGTTTTATAGGAGCCTTCCCCCTCCCCCCAGAAAACTCTTTATACTTCAAAATAATAAATACAAAAAATACAGAGCCTGTTTATAGCAGAAATTGAAATTCCACATATTATCAAAAGCTGGATTTTGTCCTGCAGGCACTGAATAAGTTTCTTCATATGAATATTTTGTAACTTTCTCTGGCCAAAAGAAATGTGCAAAATGTTGTAATTTTTCTGTGTCTTCTTTTGGACATTCCAAGCTTTTGCTTAAGCTTCTCATAACAGGCTATTTTCAGTGAAGAGGGGACAAAAAAAAAAAGCAGTCTACAGTATGCCGAGTCAATAAAGTAATGCAAAACCATAAAACACAGCAACGATAACAACAGAAGATCAGCAGATTACAAAGGAAATAAGATGGGGATCAAACAGAGTGGTAGCTGGAAATGACTGCATAGAAGCCAAAATAAGGCTGCTCCTAATAAACAGCCAAAGTTGAACCAAAAAGCATTTGAAGTGTTAATTTATTAAATAACCTTATTTTCATGCCTTACAATTAAAAATAGTTGTGGTCAGGCATGTTGGGAGACAGGAAGCAATTGGAGTCTTGAAGCCCGGCTTTGTGCTTGGAAGGGAACACAGCCTGATCCACGCTGGGATGGGGCTGTGCCTGCACAGGGGGGCAGCCAGCAGTGCTGGGGGGCTCCAGGCCACTTACTGATTCTCTGCTCACAGCTTTTCCCTCCCAGGCTTTTAAGACATGGCAGTTTTATGAGGAGTGTTCAGGGTGGGAGATGGAGTCACAGCAGGAGCAGGGGCTGTGAGGGTGATGCCAGCCCCGGCTCCCACTCAGCACACGGGATGGGATGCAAAGCCCTGTGAAATTGCCATGAGGCCCCATGTTCAGTTCAGCAGGGTTTGGGATCAGTCTCTCACTTTGGGAGCCCTTTAGATCAGATGTACAAATCACCAGCTCAAAGCATTAATAATACCAGGAGTCAGAGCATTTATCTTCCTTTCAAAAGATCCACCAGCCCCAATAAGTGACCAAAACGAGCAGAAAACCCTATGTGAGATCAGCTTTCAAACCCCAGTCTTCAATTCATATGTGCATTTGGAATTATTTTTATTTACCTTGCATTTCTTTTTGTTGCCCTGGCATTGTGTGTTTTTAATTCCCCCACAGCACTGCTAGCAGCTCACCTGGAATGAGCACCCCACTGCCCCAGGGCTCCCAGACCAGGCTGCTTAAAGAAAATAATCATCACTGAGTATCAAGATATTCACCAATAAAATAGTGACTGGTGGGACAGATCACCTGCAGGTGCAGAAAGGAGAAGGGTGCCCAGATGGCTGCAGAGTATTCTGGGACCCATAACAAGGGGTGCAGCCATGGGACAGGAAGAACCAGCAGATGACCAGCCTCCAAAATAGTTGTTTTACTCTCACAGTAACTGAGCTGCAGTGACTGCTAACTGCTGCCTGCAAAGCTGGTTTCATCTAGTGGCACAGAGTGATGGGTCAGCTAAAACAGAGCCCACACCATTTCTGCCTGATTGGTTGCTAACCAAATACACTTTTCAGATGCTGTTAATTGAGTCTGATGAATTTTGCTCCAGTGGGACCTATTACGGGCAAAAATACAAGTGACATCAGAGCCATAACTCATAAAAATCAAGTCCCTGAATTACATCTGAGAGCAATATGAAAATGCAAGTGGGATTTCAAATGGTATCAAATAACTTTCTGTCATACCTTATTAATACCACAGAGCTAATAGAAACAGCTATATTATCATCCTAATGTCATTATACATATATAATACACATGCGCGCATACACACAAACACTCTGTGTAATTATAACAACATTATTTTGTTCACGCGGCCTGAAAAATGTGATTAGATGGTGGCTCTGAAATGGCAATATTCAATCAGGCACGACTCGGATATTGGCTCAGAGCACAGTCTTCTACTTATGTAAAATTATGTCTTGTTATGTGTGGTGGTAGCGTGGACGGCTGTGGAAGAAAGAGGCAGCCGAGGCCATGGAGATCATTTCATCTCATGTTACAAGGGCTGAATTGTCATTTCAAAGCTGGAATGCTGATACTGTCCAGCAAGCAATCCCTGGCTATCCTTTCCTGTGTGGATCTCTCCAGAAAACATGCTAATTTATCTGCTAAAGATAGCTGCCTTCTCACCAAATCCTGAAAAAAAATTCTCCACTGGAATTGTTCCTAAATGTGACCAAATGATTTCTTTCATAATCATAAAGCTTGGAAGGGGATGTTGCCTGGTAGGACTTTAGACGGGCTTCACTTTCCAAACAATGCACAGGAAATGCACACCAGCCATTTCACATCCTGCTCCTGCCAAATAATTTACCTCAACTGTTTTTAGTGAAAATATACCTATGTGCATATATATATATATATATATATATATATATATCCCTGCATGATAGGGATAGCTGGGGCTGGAAATATCACCGTAAGAATGCCAGGCCATATTTACCCAAGTCAGTGGTCAAAGCAAGTTGCTATTCTCAGTGTGCCAGATTTAAATCAGTTTAAGTAAACAAGCTGACCTCTTTCCACTTCGCAGGTCTGAGCTGTTGTGGCTTTTTATTTTTCCTGAGAAAATTCCCTTTTTTAAAGAAATTTGGTGGGCCCCAGAGGACAGTAAGCAGTTGTCTCAGAGGGAGCAGTCAGTGCTGCTGGGCAGCAAGTCAGAGCAAAGTGGGCTTTGCACCAGCCAAACTCCAATTTTGCTTTGTTCTGCCCTGCCATCATATGAAAGCAGGGGATTTCACCTCCTTACTGACTTTGACTGCCTTCCTAATGTCTAAGTGCTTATGATAACTCTTGCTCATCTGTTTTGGCTTGAGTTTTTCTGTTTTCCCCAGTTTGGTTTGTGCAAGGACATTTGATCTCCCAGCTCTAGAATGAGATGCAGTGACACAGAGAAAGCCTTCCTTAGGTCCCCTGACTACCTGCAGGGCTGAAGTGTCCACCACCACAACCTGCTCTTTCCTTTGCATGCAGATTTTTTCCTGGTAAGCACTAGCAGTCTCTTCTGCAGTTATTCCCACGTCTTCATCCTTTACCTGAGCTACAAATGTCACAACAATGATGAGTCAATTATCTGGTCCAGTTTAGCAACCTTTGGCTAAGCTGTCTTTGAGCCATCCTACCTAAGCAAGGTAGCTCAGCAGACTGCCGCACACTTTATCTCCTTCCTGGTTTTGCCCAAAACAGCTTTTGGCATCTGGTGCCAAGTGGCAGTGGAGGGGGAAACAAATCAGAATAGCTCCTGGTACCTCAACTCTATGGCCTGAAGTGTCCTTCTTGTCTCACAATGTCCCAGGTCACTGTGGTTCCTCGCACGAAGGGATGGACATTTCTGCACCTCCTGCTGAGGCACCATTGTCAATAACTACAGGTTATAAACACAAGATATGTGTGGTAAGCACTGGAGAGGATGCAGAAATCATTCCTCCTTCTCTCCATCCAGGTACACACGTCAAACTAAAACACTAAAAGGGAAATGGAATTAATCTGCAAGTCCAGCTTTGCCAAACACACAGGGTTATCCAGCTGCTGTTTCCAGGGAGCAGGAATTGTGGCCATACCAGAGTCCTCTCCTCCTTTGCAGCTCCTCCTTTTCTTATCCAAGTGAGTGCTGGACACATTTCTGAAGTACAAGAATCTCTGAGGTCTAACCACCATGGATTCAGGCCCCTAGGGATGATAGTGTTGGTGGGTTTTTTTTAAATCCTCTTGAGAAACAGATGCTTTGGCTCATCTTCATTATACCTAGCCTGATTTATTTTAATTGCTCTGGGTATCCGGAATACTATGATTGCATAATCTCATGCACATGCCTTTAAAAGGAAGCCTTGGCTGCAAAGCCAGGAAGGCAATGTTAAATACGGAAAAGGTACTATGCAAAGTCTCATTTATTTTGAAAATCACTGGAAAGAGTTCTACTGAAAATTCACAGCAAAACATATGCCACATTTGAATAATGACTTTGAGAGGTGCTTTACCTAGCTTAGCAATAAAAAGAGATCTAAAAATTGCAGTCCTTCAAAAAGATGTCACTCCCAACCCTAAATTTTGGTGACAGCCACAGGGAGGCCAGAGCTGGCTGTTGGGCACCATGCCTGGAGTCAGTACTTCCACCCCTACCAAAACTACCAGAAAACAGCAACCCAAGAGAAAACTCATTCTGAGCAGAATCAGCACAGGCTCAGGACAGCAAGAAAAGAGGAGGCCTGATGAGATCTGCCCTTCCCAAGTTTAGGAATCCAGAGCTTCATCTCAATAAAACTAAGCAGGAATAACAGGACTGCAGAGAAATACCTGAAGATCATCCATTTATCTTATCTGATGCAGTGCATAACATGCCAAATATTATCTGCTTGGGAAGAAAAAGTCTGCAGAAGCCTTATTCCAGTTAGGAAAAAGTAGTATTTCAGGTACTTTAAACCTGGACCTAGAATAGGTCTTTACTCTGAAGTTGTGTCCATGCCCTATCTGTTATTAAGATGCTGCTTTCCTGGAAAGAGATCCACATCATACCAAAAACTTATTCTTTATCTGTAATTTTTAAATTTATCTAATTGAACAAATTAATATCTGCCTTAAATACCTGAAGAAGCCAATAGGATTACTCTGTGAAAGAATGTGACAAAGAACTAAAAAAACCTCCAAACCCTGCCCTTATGTGTGGCTTATTGATATGCTTCCCTGTCTTCTAAGGAAAGGAAAAGCCATGAGTTTTATAGGCTACCTACACTGCATTAATTATTTAAAAACATGAAACTGAGATTTAATTTTGCAGGAAACACAGTCAATTTGTCCTCACCAGTCTTAGCATTCTCAGAGAAATGTACATGTGTGCTCGGTGCCCCTGGGAATACCCCACATGTCCTTCACAGGGGAGGGAGGAAACCATAATCATATCTGCTGATTTTGAAGGAGAAATGTGAGCGGTTTTCACTTGGCATTATCTGAGATGGTACCAGATTTGTGTAGATTTGGCAGTACCCATTTGCCATGCCAGACTCCAGAGGTGCAGTCAGTGCTACCAGACCTGGCTGGTAGGTGCTCTGAGGAGCTGTGAGCAGGCAGCAGCTCTCCAGTTTACAGGATACACCTTTAAACACCCACCAATTCACTTTGGGTTTGCAGATGTTAATGAGATTCACGTTTGGGAGAAGGAGCCTACAGAGACTATCAGGAATATTAATGTTAACACAGGAGTTTATTAGTGCCTGCATGTTGAGAAGTGGGTAAGGAAACCCTCTGGGGTTTGTTGCACTATCAGCAATTATCATGTGAGATTTCTGTTCCTGGTTTTCCTGCTTAGAAGGCTTGGGAAAAAATGCTTCAAGACTGGTCTTTGGGCACTGTTTGAGTTTTTAAGTCATGTGGATGTTTCCCCCATTGCCTTCTGCGAACCTCCATTTCTCAAACAAGAGCCAAGGGCTTTCCCTGTCCATCCCTCTCTGGAGATTTGCCATTTTTAGCTCAACAAACCCATGTACCTTATGCTTGCAAAATTCCTATGTGCATCTGCCAATTCAGAGAATAAAAGTAACCCTTCAGGAGTGGGTCTGCACACCTGTTTTGTTCATGTCAAGCCAAGCTACAGCCTTTGCTTCACTCCCTTCTCATGCTCCTGTCTCCACTGGTGGGGACTCATGGTGGAAGCAATGTGGTGCTGTTGCTTATTCAGATGCCAAAGCTTATTCAGATGCTAAAAGCAACTGGTTTCATGAGGAACAAACCATCAAGATGTGAGTGCAGACTCTGGAAACCTGTCACTGACATGCCAGAAACCCTTCCTGTCCCTTCTGCTTTTTCTCATTTAATGGGGTAATGGCTATAAAACCTTGTACCTTTTATCTAAGTTGGGATCTGGTGCCATGATCAGCCTTTCTCAATAGTTTACTTTCTTTTAAAGCTCTTATGCACTTAAGAAGGGAAAAAGTATGAAGGAAAGGAAGAAGCCAATGCTCTGGCTGGCTGATTGCAGTGGAACCTCTCAGCACAATCCAGGGATGCTGCCCAAATAGACAGCAGTGCCATGGAATTCAGTGGGCTGGTGGCAGGAACGCTCAGCAAGAGGGGTAGGCCTGGGAGGAACTCTGCTCCTCCTGGAAGCTTCATTAAGGCTCCTCTTCCAGGAGGTACAGATGAAGATGATCCAGACTTTGCTGATTTTGTCGTGGACAGCACGTGCCCCCTTCCTGAGAAGCCACAGTGTGGGTGGGAAATTTCAGCCGTATTTTCATTTGGAAACAAAACACAGAACAGGCGCTTGCTCCGAGAGCTGCCCAGACTGGGATGAGGCCCTGAGGGCTCCAGCTGCAGGCTGGGCAGGCATGCCCTCTGCCACCTTGCTGAAGGCAGAGCCAAAAGCTCCAGCTCATTTCTCCCAGGTGGCACAAGCCAGGTACTGCTGGTCCTTGCTCAGAGGGTCACCAAACCCCACCAAAGCACCCTTGGCCCAACAGTGCCTTTGCTGATGGATGCGGTACCACACTGGCATCTCCCAGCTCAGACGTACCAAGAAACCTTCCCAGCTACAGAAAATTCCTTAAATGGGTCTTGGTTAAACTCCAGCTGCTCGATGGGCTTTGAGAAGTGCAGCAATGCTGCTGGAGGAGATCTTGGTTGTTACATTTAATTAAAGATTCTGCTGAAAGTTCTGCTTAAAATCACAATGCTTGCTGCTTAGAAAAGTGTTGGTGATTCCCCCAGAGGCCTGGCCAGCATTCCTGCTCCTATTGTACAACATTATTGATTAATCAAAACTAATGCTCACAGCTGTTGCCTGATGGATAATGTCTTTGGTGTTTGCCTGCATATAATTATTTACTACTTTATTGATGTTATTTATTTCTTCATTAAGTATTGTTGGCTGTTTAATTACGTGAAACACAACTGCAAGTGTCGCTGCTAAAAGCCATGGAAAAGGCTGCCCAGAGCCGAAATCTTTCAACCATAGACCCCAAAAATAAATCTAAATATAAAAATATTGTAGGCAGCCTTTTGAGTGAAGGCCATCAAACTGCAAACATGCTACATGTCATCCGGAGGCTGATGCCAGAGCACCACGTTCAGATAGATTTGCAATGCTGATTTAAGTGTGCATGGCAAAGGACTTCACAGACACGTAAATAAGTTTTATTACCTCTCCAAAACACATATGAGAGGTCCTTATTTTATTCTTGGTAGCTGAATGTTTGAAATAAATCAAAGTGAAACTCTGATTTCCCAAAACTTACAGTCAGGAGCGCTTAATGAAGCTCCTTTCAACAACCATTGCTGGCTGAGATCCGAGGACTTCCCAAGCTGGCTGCTGGCCCTATTCAGTGCCCCAGTGACAAACTGGGAGTCTCTCCAGGCTCCTTCCTCTGCCCTCCATCTCTGTGCAAGAGACAAGGACTCAAGGGCCCCTGCCCCCTCTCTGCCTCAGCACCCTGCTGCCCTCACCCCCTCAAAAGCACCGGGCTGAGCTACTGCAGCAGGTCTGTGCCTGTCCTCACTGAATTAGGGAACTAACATCTAATCCTTGGATCAACATGGGATGAGAAGGGATGTGCTGAGGTTTACTTAGCTCATGATATAAGACAAATTTTAACAGAACCACTTTTCTTTGCAACACTAAGTCATGGGGGCTTGGGGGCAAAATCAACATCTTAAATTGTATCTGGAAACCAACAAGCACTAAGGAGAAACTAGGTTTAAGAGATGTTGTGGCTCTCAGCAATCTCTAGGTACTTATCATTTAAAAAACACAGCCAGGTACATGACTACAAATACAGTATTAGAGAACTAACTTGGAAGGCTACTCTCAGCCTGCAAAATAACCAGAGGACCACAAGCTCTGCTTCAGCTCACAAATCATTAATGCACCTATAACAGATCAGAAAGAGCCTCTGTATCTCCTTACTCATAAAATAAAAATTCCTTCTCTGACATCCTCTCCAAACAGCCCCCATCAGGCCCTTTCCCCAGGGTAGGAGAACAAATTGCTGTGGAAGTCCTCTCCTGGACATCAGTGCATTTGTTATTCGGGAGCTACTGGCCTGAATGTCTCTATGCAGCTCCCTGCAGATCTCCCGCTTACTTCTGAGGCAGCGCATTACCATCAGGGAGGACTTAGCCCCTGCTTCATGAAAAGTACCTAAGACAACCAGTTGCCAAACCTCTAACTTCCCTGTGGCCCTGTCCTAGGGCACAGCCTCTGCTTTTCCTGTGGCAGCCCTGAGGGGGACCAGACTAATGCCTGGCGCCGTCAGGTCACCTGTGTGTGTTCCGACGTGTCTCGAGCCCAGAGCACGGCACAAGTTGGTCACGGGGCCCAAGTTCTGCCCATGATCTCAATAGATGCTCATCTCTTAACTAAAACATGCCAGGGAAAACCTGAGAAATAATAAGCAGAGAGGAAGAATAAAAAAACTCCCAAACAATGATGGGTCTAGGGAATTTGGTCTCCATTTCCCTCCTTGTTTCCTCCCCAACCTGCACATTTTCATGCATTTCCTCTCTCTCAGGCCAGTTCTTCCTCCTGTTTTTTAAAATGTCACAATCTTTCCTGTATCCCTTGTGCCCATGTTGTGAGGGTACTGTTGGGCACCTTTCCAGCAGGGATGCACAGAGCAATGGGGAGCGCAGCTAGCCTTTTCAAAGGAAGCTAAGGAAATCTTTATGGAGAACTTGGTGAGAATTTGGCACTTGGCATCCTTTTGCTCCTTTGAAAGTCCCACCCTACAGGAACAATCTAAACAAATGTATGCCCCAATGCTGATAAATCCCTTTGGAGAGATATCAAAGAAAATCTTGCTGGGTTTGGAGACCTTTGAAGAAAGGGAAATATCCTGCCAACCTGACACTGAGATCTATCTTGTTCCACCATGTGGTCCAAATCATCAGAGTCCTCCATAGCTCCCCTTCCTCCTTGGGGTGTGGAGAGCAGCAGTGCCTTGCTGAAGAAAGGGATTTGGAGGCCAAGAGGACAGCATAATTTGAGAAAAATTCAAATGAAAAATTACTTAACAATGGAACTTGTTACTGTGTCTAAAAATATCTCAGTGAGTCAGATTACTGAAAACAGCAAAGCTAAGGAGCAAACCCCGTAGCCTCTTCTCAGCAGTCAGCTGGCTTCGTTCACTAGCTTGGCATCTCTTTCCCCTTATGTTTTTAATATCATGAGTAGGGTTTTTTTAAAGTCAACAATAAGTTAATGTTTAATGGTTTGCCGTGTACAGTTCTGGGTGTTTACATGTTCTGCAACCAGCCAAATTTGTAGAGCAAATTAAAAGTCTGTAAGACCAGGATAGGTGAATTACAGGTATCTGTTGCTCAGAAGCTACTGCCTCATTGTGTCCTGCATGCCCCCCAAAATAAACGGTTTCAATTATGTTTTCACTTTCCCCAGCAATATTAGCACCTCTCGGCACTGCCAGCCAGGGCCATCGCTCCTCAGTCTGCATCTGTTACAGCTTTGTGCACATGCACTTCCTGGGAATGTGCAACCTTGCGTGACACCACGGTCCCAGGCTTTGCAGGGTAACCTATTAAACCCTCTGGCACAGCACCAGGTGCTCTGGAGAAGCATGGGAGAAGGAAAAGTGGGGACTATCGTGTTGTCAATGCTTTTTTATACTAATGAGATGGATGGGTGTGACCCTTTCTTCCACTGACCAAAATATAAATAGTGAGTAATAGTAAAATATAAATAGTGAGAGTTTTCCACTCCCTGAGTGAGCCGTTCCCCACTCCTCGCTGGAGGGGTCTTGCTTGATCCTCCTGTTTCACACATTTCACAACTTTGCTCTGCTGGTCTAAAGGTCCCAAGCCCCCTCCCTCATTCAGAGCTGGCCCAGGTGGGACCTGTTCTCTGTCACTGTGCCTGCCCTGCAGGCTGCTGCAAGGGAAGCCACCAAATCCCTCAAACCCCTGTGACAGCAAGGGGAGAGCAGGACAGCTCAGAGATGTCCCCTGCCCCACACACGTACCCTAAATCTGGATATTACCCACTCCACATGACGCAGTGGGTTCCTTCTCCACGTTGCCGAGGTGTCCCTGGTGATACGAACAGAGGTGGCTGATGTCCCTGTGCTGCCACTGAATCCACCAAGAAAGGGCAAGTGAGTCCTCTCATCCCACCTTGTGCAGGGCAGCCAGCAGCCATGGCAAGCTGGCAGAGCTGGACCTAAGGAAACAAAAATAGATTTTTAGAAAAGGGCAATGTGTCTTGTATTGTCAATGTTAAAATTCCCGCTGCTAGGACTGGGAACAGGATTGGGCCCAGGCTGCCTCCCTGTTCTTTCCCAGGCTCATGAAGATTTAAAATTCTGGATTTTAAATGGTAGTTTATTTCTGGCTGACCTGTTTGGCTTGAACTGTTACATGTTTTCAGCTTATTTTTATGCTCCTGTATTAGTACACAAACCTAACCAACAAGAACAACACTGTTCAGCCTCCACTGGCTGCACAGGCTGAAGTCCCCCAAAGCCATGGCAATCTCCCTGTCCAGCTCCTCTTGGACCATGTGAATTCCTCAAGGGGAGTGAAGGGGTGAAGGCCAGGGCTCATGGGCACATCCCTCCTCAGCAATGCCCCCTGCAGATCTGATACCTCACAAACCCGTGTGGGGTGACAGGGATGAACCGTGAATGGTGTGGGGCATGTTGGTCCAAAAAACCCTCACACACACACGTTTGGATCAGCTTATGTCACTGGATGCCAATGGCAAACTCTGTGACATTCCTCTGTGTTAATTTTTTCCCTTTCCCTGCTATTTGAAGGAGATTTTATCTTCCCTTCCCACACCCCTCCCATCACCCCATGCCTGTTTCACTAAAACCTGCCTTTCGGGTCAGCGTGCTGGTAAGAGATTAATTTTACACTGCAAGGAACACCAAGCAGAGTATTTCAGCTTTGACATATGAGATGTCTGTTACCATATTGCAGTTTTTCTAAATTAAATATTAGGAAAAATTAAACCCAATTGTGGTCTGTGTTCCTATGGAAAATATTTCTCTTCCAAACAGTCCCTCCATGCTAAATGACTTAACTAACTGAAAACACAATAAATATGCAGCAAGTTAAAAATCTATATTATTCAGGTTTTAAGGCTTATAACTAAAAGTGGTTTGATGTTTCATGCCTAATAATAGATTACTCCTATCACATTTCTAACCTTTATTTCTACCAGCTTTGAAGTCCAGCCATATAAAGGCTGTTTGTAGAACCACACGAAAGTTAAAGCAAATATTACTCAGAGTGATTCATATGAACAAGAATTTGCAATGAAGGCAGAGGGTTTTTTGTGTCTGTATCAAAGGAAATGAAATGTTTGCAATATTTTCAGTTGATAAATGCATTAAAACATTTTAGTTGTGTAGTATGAACATTGCTGACATAAACAGACTTTGACCTGAAACAGATTGCATTAAGCTCTGTGGGAGAGGCAGCATTAAAAGAAATAAAAATAAAATTAAATAAAAAATAGACATTCCTAGATTTCAGAATCTGCCACAAGGTCACCGCAGTCCTTAATTAGCTGAATACATTAAGAGAAGGCTGGAACACAGATTCTGTAAAGAGAGCAAATGTATGTTTAATCCTCTGTTCTTTGCTTACAGATTACCCTTTCAGAACGAGTAACCTTATTTTCTTTTTAAATATCTATTTACCTTTTTGAGCTTTGCATAGCAAAGCAGGGTTTCTTTTTTTTATTTCCTTCCCACTGTTGCAAAAGAAATTAATTTGTTGCTAGTTGCTATGCATTGGCAGGATTTCTGCATAAAGAATGTAAGCCATCTATCTTTGTATTCAAGATATAGTTAATCTGGCAGTTAAAATACTTTGGAAACATTTTGATGACTTATCTGGAAAAGTAGCTTTGCATTTTCAAAGAAAATTCAGAACTGTATTGCGAGAGGAAGATAAAAGATATATGAAGTGTTTGTTCCAAGCGATACTGTTCATTTAAAGATCAGAATGTAACCCCACCCAAGCAATTATTGTGGAAAAACAAGACAAAAATCCTTATACAGCTTTCTGACACGGTCTTTATTTGGGAAACAAAATAACTGTATTACAGTTATAGCCTAATGGATTGCAAGCTGTTTTATTAGAGTCAGCTGAATCCTGTTTAGCATAAAAAAGAACTCTGTTTGCTATCAAGAACACATTTACATTAATATGACTTTGACAAAGTAAAATAAAATCGCATTAAGATGATGTAAGTAGATAAGACAATGAAATCTCTGTGAGATAGTTTTGGCACACCAATTAGAGTCAAGTCCCTACAGGAAAGAAACATATTTTTATACCAAGTATCCATGTGTTTTTAAGTCGTAGAGTGGCCAAAATTAATCCCATGCTTAAAATACTTCCAGCTAGGGAAAAGAGAAAGTTTATTATTATTATTTTTATTTTTCCCTTGAAAGGTAAAATTTCTGATAAATGACATTTTTATTTGCAATAATACAAACAAGTTTTGTTCTCTGCACTAGCCTGTAATCATCCTGATTATTGCAAGGGACTTTCCAATATAGAGCAGCTGAAAACAAGGTTTTAGATTACATGGTAATTTAGGAATGCATGAAAAGCCAAGCAGTCACCATAATAGAGCACTGCACAAACTTCATGGCTTTTACAGCAAAACATAACATATGTTTTGTGATTCATTTGAATGATTTTTCAAGTTTTTTGGTCAAAAAATATGTCGAGCTCTACTATTGGTCCTATATTTAGGGAATCTTACTCTTGAAAAACGACAACGACACCACCCCCCCACTTTGATGTTTCTCCTTTTAGTTTGGTCATTAAAGCTCGGCAGTGATGGATGGTGATAATGCTGTGGGGTTTATGAGTAATCAGGCCTTGGCAGCCACAATATTTCTTTTGTAGTGAAACTTTAATATTCCTTTGGCCGTGCATAAACTTCTTCTGCTTTTGGAATTATGCTGCATAAGCTACCCACTAAGCATTACAAAACAGATATTGCCCAAAAGCTGGTGTTTTATTTAACACCTGACAGGGTGAAGCTTCCCCCCAGGACAAGAGCTGGGCTGTAGCAGCGCTTCTATGGTCAGAGCAGGGCTATATTCACAGGGGGAGCCCCTGCAACGGGAGAGGAATTTTTTGGCTGTGTCCCAGGCAGGGCACCCCAGACACCCCTGCTCTCCTCCTCCCCTTTCACATATTTTTAGTGAACTTGCTGCAGCAAACACCAGGTGTCTCCACTTAGCTGGGCTACAGCTTAAAAAGGGGGCCTGCTACCAAAAAAAAAAAAAAAAAAAAAAATTAGGGCTGTTCTTTCCATGGCTTCTATTGTGCTTGTTGCAATGCCGCACGCGAGGATGAGGACGTACAGACACGACATATTCATATTTTATTTTGTCACTCAAGACACCTCTGTCAGGCAAGGCAGGACTTTCCAGAGTTTGAAATAATCCAAATTCAATCACTTTAAAGCTGCTACAATATGCAAGTCCTGGCAGCCGTTTTAAATTAATGGAACATCAGATGTGCTCTGATCCTCTCAATTTCCTTAGGCAAGGGAAATTCTGCTGCGGTGGTAGCGGGAGGGGAAATATAGGGCTATCAGTAAAATAAATGTCAGCTTTTGTCTGCTGATAGAAAAATGCATACGGCAAAAAAAGATACAGTATTTATTGCTCTGTAATTAAAATCTATTTCTATATGTGGTAAGGTTTATCTTAGTGGTTTGGACAAGTGAACTCTGTGCAGTCTGATCCACAGGAATGGACATTAAATAAAGCCAAAATACAAAACTGTTTTTTATTTGGCATTTTTCAAATACAGCTCAGTATTTTGCTTGCATGTAGATATTTATTTGTTGTGCCTAATCATGTGTTTAATAAAAATATTAAAATTCCCATCTTGGAAGGACAGATTGGATTTTTGTAAGAACTGGGGGAAGGGCTGGGGGGGGTAAAGAGAGGGAGAGGAAGAGAGAAGAAATCTGAAAAAACTCAATAGCGAGATGCCAGCCTGTGGTTTGGAGTTTACTTAGAAAGTGTAAACATTCATTGGGTTTGTCAAAAGGTTTGCAGACTTGAGAACCTTTTGATCAAACCTGGGCTGTGTTTTGAGGATACTTGCCCTGAAATGTGATTTTCAATATGCAATTCAGTAGCTTTTGCTTTTGAAATACAAACAAGCCCAAAAATTCAAATTAAGGCTCTGAACCCTGCATAAAAGCACAGGCTTTTATGGTGCATGGTTTCTACTGATCTGTAGGGCTAATCAGCCAGGGCTATGTCCTGGCTACAAGCGCCCACATTTCATAAAGTCTTTTCCTTGAAACAAAAATACAATACAAACTGTCAGAGTTAAATTGAGGACAAGGTGT
The DNA here is from genome assembly GCF_901933205.1 of Camarhynchus parvulus. NCBI lineage: Eukaryota > Metazoa > Chordata > Aves > Passeriformes > Thraupidae > Camarhynchus > Camarhynchus parvulus. The sequence goes on from NC_044576.1 coordinate 6,279,970, forward strand.
TTTTTAATTCAGATTTTTCAGTTATTTGATTTATATGAGGAGAACCTGGCTTCTTCCATGCTAACTGGGACTCACATTGCCAGACAGTATGCTTAAAAGTTATTTTTAAAAATGCTGGGGTTTGAAGGCTCTTAAATCCTTTGATGTAAATGAAAATAAAATCATAGTCTGGAGCCTAACAGAGACTTTTAATCTTGATCTTAAAAGCATGAATCATTCTACAGCATAGAGTAAAACTATTTTCTGTCCTCTGCACTTGCCTTCTCTACACATACTGATATTTGATATTTATAGGTGGCAATTAGAGGTACTCTCAGGTAGTCCCAGTGCCTCCTGCCAAGCTCTGTATGCAGTTACTGCCTTGCAGTCTATGGCTGAGATTTCTACAGCCTTGCTGCTTTTCTCATTTCAGTATGACATTTCAAGGAAGTCTGATTAAAACAAAACAAAGCAAAGCAGAAGCAAAATGTCTCAAATTCCAGGTGAGTAATGTTGTGGCAACAAAATATAGACCAATTACTGTCTCAGAGTAGGAAAACTAGTGGCAAGGCAGAGATGTTGCAATAAAATTACAGAAAAACTCTGATAGCCACTGTGGAAAACCCAGCCACTGTTTTCTGGCAGATGTGGGGCAGAGCCCAGTCCAGCCCCAACCCATCTCCAAAAGCTGTTCTGCTGGGTCTCAGAAATGCAGCCAGCACATGGATGCCAGGTTTCAAATACTGGATGAAGAAAGGCCAGCTGAAATATGGGTTTTAATCAGATTTTCATGTCGTAAAATTTCAGCTTGATGCTAAATGGAGAGCATCCCATGCCAGATCTGCCAGCAGAGGCTTTCCCTCTGCCTGCCTATAGCACAGGTTAGTGTCTGCCAGGATGCTCCCTCAGGATGGGCACTAAGCAGGGACAGCAGGTACTGAACCCCAGGGTGTCTTTCACTGCTCCCAAACAAATGCAGCAGTGAACTCAGCTGAGGATGCTCTCCTCAGCCCAAAGAGCTCCCTGAGATCTCCTGGCAAGCCAAGTGCCTGGCATCTGCAAGGGTGCAGCAGTATGGCTGATGGCAGCCACATATCTCAGTCCTTCCTCCCAGTGGTCATCCCAAGGGAGAGCTGTGGGAGGTGGGACACAGCCTGGCAGTGTCCCTGCTGCCAAGCAGACATGTGCTGTGGTGGGAAGGGTACCGTGGCCTTGAGGGGTACCCATGGATGTTACCAGATGAAGCTTCTATTCTCCAACATTCTGCCATGGTTTTTGTCCCAGAAAAGGCTGGGATCAGCAAGAAATGAATTCCAGATTTGTTTACTTTCTACAGTCTTGTCCTGGTGAGTCTGAAGGCAATGCAGGATGTTTCCCACAGTTACACCCACCACCAAATCATGACAGCAGAAACAACCAAGATGGAAGTTCATCCTACCTTTATGAACCAGCCATTGAATCCCCATGTCTGAATCTTTCTGCATTTGAAATTCTCCATTGCCTTCATTGTGTTTTAAGGTAAAGAATTTGAAGATTTGTCCCTAAATAAAAAGTACCAAATTAATATAACAGCATGGTAGAGTTTCCATTTAACTGCACACAACAGTCAAGATATTCAGACTTATGGCTCCCACTGCAATTGTAATTCAGTTTCCTTGCTCATACATAATGCTTTTATCTACTCTGAATGAGGTTATTTTTAGTTCTTTAACAAGCCTATATAATTCAGCTGTCACAGCTTCCATAAGAACAATACCTTGGAATTTCCTGCCTTTAATTTGGACTAAGTCCTGTCTATAAGCATCACATTAGCAATGTTTCCAACTTGTGTGGTGACTATGAAATCAATCATTACATACATTCACACTACATATATATTTATAATGTTTGACTACCATTGGCAGAGGAAACATCCCAAAGTAATGTTAGGATCTCCTCTGGATAAATGCAACAGCCCCAGCTGGGCTGCCTCCTCTCTGTTCCAGCCTTTGCAGCTGGGTTGTTGGCTGTGAAGAGAATTCTGCCCATGCAGGAGGAGACACCAGATATGAACCTGCCTCAAGTCCTTCCCTACCTTTTCTAACCTGAGGACTTCTCCTGTTTCCTGACCACAGGAAGATGATGGTCCTCAGGACAGATGCCTCTGGCACCCACAACAGGACCCCAGAAGTGCTGCAGAAGGACACTGGGGGAGCTCGTCTGGACGCCCCATTGCTCCAAGCCATGCCCAGCCCACGAGGGGAGATTGCTACAACTGCCTCTATTCTGGGACAAAACCAGGCAGGACGTTCAGCAGCTGAGCACTGAGGCTTCCCAATTAGCCATCCTGGAGTGCACTGACAGATGGCTGGTTCTATTTTTGCCTCCCTTACTCCAGGCCCATTCATTCAGTGCACTCCTTTTGATTACACAGACCCATGTGCTGAAAACCTCGTCCCCTTTCTCCTGAGTGTGTCAGCTGGTCTGACAGGAGTCATTATCTTTCTCTAAACCACCACTCTAGATCTTCACCATTTGTTTTGTGTCACAGAAGAACAAGTCCAGTTTGACTGTGCTCATAATTGGCAGTTTCTGTGAGCTTCAGACCAGCAGCTTTTCACAGAAGTGCAAATTTTATCTCTCCCTTGCCCCAGAGCCACCCCTCTTACAGACCAGCAAGCCAAGCTGGTGAGGAAGGGCATCAGGAGGCAGCAAAAGGCAAAAAAGATTCTGCCCAAGATCTAATAAACATCCCTTTCTAGGTTTTCTCCCTCAAAAGCATAGGTCCCCAGAGTTCAATACTCAGCAAGGCCAAAAACATATGCATAGGCAGAGCAACCCAAGAGTCACAGGTTATTATATCCCTTCTCAAATGGCTCCACATTTTCTTCTCATCCCAAAAAGTTTTCTAAAACTTTGCCAGTATTTTCAAACTAAGAATGTCCTAATTCATGGAATAAAGAGAACCAGGGTTCAAAAACAAGACCAACATAAGGTTGGGTTAGGTTATCTCCAGCATAGCTCTGGGGGACCAAGCTGTGCTCTGTGGGAAAGTGGTGGGAGCCCAGCCAAGGGACTCAGGGCTACCTGAGCAGAGCCAGCACCACACAGAGCCATTTCTGGAAGGATCTCAGCTGGAACGCTAAGTTGTTATGCTGCTTAGGAGAACAGCTCTCACATATGTATCTCTTGTTCACTTGTGATCAATGGTCTCATGGAAAAACAGCATCAATAATGAGTAAGTAGCAAAAGGTGTGCACTACCTTTCCAGCCCTGGCCATTAACAAAGACTATCAGATGGTCCAAAATTACTTCACCTTAGTCATGTTGATTTTTACCAGCTGGGAATCTGGCCCAGGTTTCCTCATGTTGCTGAGGGAAATAAACCATACAGTATCATGGCTGAGCTGACAATGCAGGTAGACCACAATTTCCACAAAATGTGGCTGGAGAGAGGATAAGGCTGTTTGCATTGACCAGATGGCACAAGCACAGTTTAGCAAGTGAGGAAAAATCATCCAGCCACAGAGGGCTGCTGCTGGCTTGGTTGGGGCTCTGGCACCAACTCTGCACGAACCCCAGCTTTCTAGAGAGTCTGTGAGAAGAAGCAGTCCAAGGTGGAGCAGGCAGTGCCAGTGACACAGTGGATGCATATGTTCCCAGGAATACTGAGGGGCAGCCTGGCACTCTGGCAGGGGCTGGAAGCTGCAGAGCACATGCACAGCTATCATTAGAGTTTTGCTGCTTTGGCACATCTTCCTAATTTACTTAATTTCTATTTATGCCATTCTGTTTCTGTTTTGAGCCTTTATCAGATGCTGGCATGTTTTGTGCAGAGCCCAACTTTGGAAGGAGGCTTTGGAAAGAAGTAATTTTTAAGATGAGGATAAAAAATTGTCAAAGCATTGGGAAGGGCCGTTCCCTAGAGAGGAGTGACCACTGTAACTGCAAAAAGTCAACTAGACCAGTCCCTAGGAGTAGGGCAGTGCTCTTCTGCCTGGAAATGCAGGTCTCTGAGGGTTTGTGGAATGTACATGGAGAGTCTGTGAAACTTAATGGGGAAAAACCAACCTTGCTGACAGCAGTTTTCCACACCTGAGTCTAAACCTGCATTGGAAAATGGAGAAAGAGGTCTGCAAAGCAAGAGAGGTCAAAACCTGCAGCATAAGCATGTTGCAGCTCTGTCTCAGGTAGCCAGTAATTGTGTCCAATTTATAAGTACTTCTGAAATAAACCACTTCATTACTGCAGTCATTCTGCAAAGCACAGGCAGGCGTGGGGGGTAACACTCTCTTTTCCTTGCCTCCACCTGTGACCCAGTGATGTGCTTGTCATGGCCTGCCTGGAGGACACACAGAGGGAACTCGTGAGAAGCAGCTTCCAGGGAAGAGTTACACACAGCGCCATGTCTGAGCAGTGCTGGTCAGCAGTGGTGGTGTTAAACTCTGAAAGCTCCAGTACAAGTAGCAGATGAGAAGAACACAGCTGTTGATGTTGACATGTTGCTGGCCTTATGGAATGATGATGAACAGCTGGAAACGCACACGATGCACTGGGGAATAGGGATCTAGAGAAGAATTTCAGGCTCACTGGAACATCACAAATGAAAGGGCAATCAACTGAGGGTGCTGAATTCTTCCTTTACAAATAATTTGTAGATCCTTTCACTGCTTCTTACTACAATGGATACCAGTCCCCTGGATTTTGGAAGACGCTGATGGCAGGGCTGCAGGCTTCCAGGCTAACACTGTTTCTCTTAGTGAATGATGCAGAATGGATCCACAGATCTTCCTTCTTGGAGGAGTTTGCTTGCTTTCTTCCCCAAACAATTACAAGGTTAGTGAGTGCTCTGCCCGGCAGCCGCAGGCTTCAGACCACATTGCTCCCTACACATTTCCAAGGCCAGGTGGGCACTGAGAGCTGTAGGACATCACTTCAAGTAATTTCCCAGTGGGACCAGCTACTGAAAGAAAGTACTGAAAGCCCTTCTAGAGCTACCTTAAAACTGGGGAGCTTGTTTCTGTATTTCCATGGCGCCGCTGTTGTACTCTGCCATCAGCTTTAATTGTTGCTGCTCTGAAGAAAGCCTTTGTTCAGTACAATTGCCTACTCCACAGTGACATCATCCAAGGCTGTGTAAAAAAAGCACAGCCTGGAGTAGTCAGCCATGTGATGATGTATAAATAGCACTGACAGAACAATATTATAAACTCTATTGGTACAGCTGAGATAAAGCTCGCAAGTTGCTGATTCATCTAAGATACTGGCTTGAGGGATGGCATGAGGTTCAGCTACAATAAATGTTCTCAGCTAAAGGCATATTACTTCACCATGAATCGGCTGCTCAGATCTTTCATTCCTTTCAGAAAAGCACCTGTCTCTTCCTGCTTTGGTCCTCCATTACTGAATACATGAATTATAGGGCCTGATTTTACTTCTGCTTCCTTTATGCTGAAATATGCCACAATCAGAGAGTTCTCTAAGGTTTTATATACACACAGGAAAAGTAAAGCATTCCTAAAATGGCTTGCTGAGTGCTTGTATTTCAATAAACCTGGAAATACTGAACCATACTTCCAACATACCCCGAGTAGGCAATGACTAAGTCATTTTATGGCTTTCAATAAGATCCATAAAAGGTCACTTACATGTCCATTTACAATGTGGTTTCAAAATGGACAAAGTGAAACCTCACACCTTCATGCTAGATCTCCATGGACTGTGGGTGACAGAAATGAGCTCTACCAAATGTGATTACTTTGCAATTTGGCACCCATGATTGCACTTACTGGTAACTTACTGAATTTCTGTTTGCCAGAAACTCAAGTCCACCCTGTGTTCCTCCACAGCACAATCCTACACTGTGATCATCACCCACACGAGCACCAACTATACAGACATCCTGCCCCCTTGGAGCAGCTTGCTCAGTACAGGCAGAGCACTTCATCTGCTGCCTGAGTCTCACTTGCATCAGAGCTGCTCATTCAGGACCATTAAAATGAGCAAGGCTTATACAATTACAGAACTTTATATTAATTTTTAAAACTTGCAGATGTTGCAATCTGTACATATGGGAATAGTGCCAAATGTTATGATGACAGAAAAGAGTTTTATTGGTCAGGGTTTAAAAGTAAGGAAGCAGAAAAAGAAAAATCTCATCCTACCACTATCAAGGCACTGCATGTATCTGGTTTTGCACACAGCTTCTGGTGTTAGCAGCTTTGCCTTTCTGATAGTGAGTTAATCAGCTAATGTTTTTATGAGCACAAAACCAATAAAATGGTGTGGGGGAAAATGACAATAAAAATCCCTTATTTGCTTTAGATGTGCTTTTATATCCACTAAGTCCTTCTTGCACTGCCCAGAGAAGACATTTCTGCATTGAGTTTCAAACAGCAACGCCAGCATATGATCCTACATATCTGCTGCTTGTGTCAACATCCTTTTCCAGGGCGTGCATCCTTTGGGATGCTGCTGTGCAGTGGCTCAGAGAATGTGCAGCTCTTGGGTTATTTTGGCTGAGGCTGCTGGAGGATCAACAGGCTGAGGTGCTTTACAGAGAGCACTGAAGTGACGCTCAGTGATCTGCATAAGCAACATATGTTTTATATTATCAACATCCCCTTTGCATTCCAATTGCATGTCAGTACTGGTAGAGTCCACTGATGCAAAAGATCAGCTCCAGCTTTGAAGCTTGGGACAATAACAAAATAACCTGCTATTTGTTTATATTAGTAATAAAATCTACCATCAACTACTATTTGATTGTGGCCTCGACAAGAAGCCTGGCCAAAGGAAACCTCCTCAGTGAATAGGAGATGAAGGAAGTGGATAGGTTGACTGTGGATTTTCTAAATCTAGTCCAAGAAGTTGATGGTTATGCTTTAAGTTTTCAATTATTTTAGACCCCAGCTTTCCAAAAGACTGCTTGGAGGACTAAGAGAGATTGTAGCATTCACTTTGTCCCTGGATCCAGGCTTTGAGAGATGGTGCAGAGCCAAACACAATTACAGTTTTCCTGAATCCATTAGAAGCAGCCAAGGAGCAAGGGCACTTGCACTGCCCCAGCACAGCAGTCTCTCCCAGCTGCTGGCTTCCCCAGGCATCCCTCCCTGCCTCTCCTGTGTCCCTGCCTCTACTCCCTCTTCATGGTCAGTTGTGTGGATTATCCTGTGCCTTGGGGCTGCAAGGATGTGTGCCCTTGTACTGCACTAGGAAGCCATCTGGGGGACTGCAGCTGCATGTGCACAATCACCAGATAGTTCTGAACTGACATTTGTGCCACTGCAACTATAGACATGGTATATGGGAAGAGATCAAAGGTACCTTTTGCACACAATCAGTTCTTATGCGTTAAGGTTACATTTCTGAGGTAGAAAAAAGCTGGTTTATAGAGCACACCTAAGCAGGCAATTCCAACTCCTGGCATCTCTTCCCCAGTATCTCCACCACTGGTGAGCATGGGAAGGTAGTGTTGCCTCACCCAGCCATTGATTTTTCCACAGAGCATTCCAGTAACACCACAGACTCAGGTGTAAGACTTCCAAAATAGCAGCCCAATTCATTCCCATGCCCAGTTCAATGGAACCTTTCTGATTATTTACACAGCATTCTGCAAGGGCTGTTTCTTTTCCTGCTGCATGAAACAGAAAAGCTCCTCATGTGGTCCTGAAACGCCTTGTGAAGTTAATGTGACCTATTCTCTATCATCAAGAGAATGATACTGGAATGAAAGTGCTTTTTTTTTTCCCTCCAAGTTTCTTAATATTCAGTCCTCATATGGCATAAGGGAGTAAACTCTCAATTACATGAAGGCAAATACCAAGAAATCTGTCAAAGCCAATAGAGTTATTCTGGACACCTGAATAATTTCTCCCTTGGTATGATTTAGTCTCCAAAATCCACTCTGAATATCCTTAATAACTGTTTGCTATTCACCTACATTTTTAGCTCTCTTATAATTCTAACATTTTTCCATGTTTCACAAATAGCCGGAGTCAGTTTTTTTCAGATGATGCTGTTTCCCCAACTTGGCTTCCCTATGAATAACCTCCATCATCACTATGCTACTTTTGCTTGAATGTTTCATTTTTAACAATAAACATCTATCCCAGATGCCTTATTTTCAGCTTCATTAAACGTTTTACTAGTTCATCCTGAGTCATGTCAATATTTACCTTGGACGGGGCTCCGTATCCTTTCGTTTCTAAGACCAGAATTCTCCAGACAAGCTTATTGTTCCTGGCTTGACTTCTACAAGTCACAGCTTAAAACTTTTTTTGATGTATTAAACAAGATGCAAATTCACCCAGCCATTCTCTTTGCTGTGTGCTGCCAGCTATGCCTATTCCAAACATCTCTGAGCTGATTCACTTCAACTTCTGTGTACACACAGCCCCAAACCTGCAGTCAGTCACTGTGAGGTAATTTCAAAGCCATTTAAAAGCAGCAATTAGCAGTAGAGAAAGCAGCAACCAGACATCAACCTTCTGGGCACAGAACCACAACAGACCATTTCCACTGACCTTTTGCATTGTAGAAAAAGGTGTCAGGAAACAGAAGGGGTTGGCAGGCCCTGCAGGGCTGTGTTGGCCTTCACTGTGCAAACCTGGATGTTCTCCTGGGAGATGGGACTGAGCTGCCTCACTCCAGCTCTCTGTCCTGCTCCTGAGGAGCAGGGCTGACTGGTTCTGAGCCACGCAAGGGACACCTGAGGCATCCCAGCATGCTCATCCCCAAGCAGCCCTGAGCTGCTGCCCACAGCCATCACAGCCAGGCTGCTCCTCACTGCTATCAGAGCTTCTCATGCTTGCTTCAGGGAAGTTCTTTATTTACAAGACCACAGGGAGCAAAAGTTTGATAAGTAGAATTTTCTTGATAATTTTCTGGATCTTTACACTGAGTTTACTTCAGGTCCTGTTTCAAAGCAGTAGCATAAAAAAGGTAGTTTGGGGTTCAATACATTTCTATTTTAGATCCACATTCTGCCCTGGAATATAACATTTTGAATTTTGTATTGGATATAAAAAAGTAAAGGTATCAAGCTGGGAAAGTGCTTTGAAAATAGCAAAGGACTTTATGTGGGATTGTTTGAGGTCATTTTTTATGTTGTTCCTGACTGTATTTAAAATACCTCCTTTCAGTTTGAAATGTCTTTGTCACTCACTGAAATCAGCGGTGCAGACTGGCAGGGCAGCTGGGCATGCACTACAAAGTGATATACATGGAAAAAAGCACTCAGAGGTTTGGACACCTCCAAAGTGAATATTATACCTGTGCCATAAACCCACATTTGTCAAGAGGTGTCCACATGGCCTAGAGAAGCAGTGAGCCACATTCTTGTGAGAGGGGAGGCAATTTCACATCTTACCAACCTCCCTGAGCTAGGTACTCCTAGGAGCAGGTCAGATGGCTTTAGATGTTACTCCAGGTGTGCAACAGTTTTCATCAGAAATCCAGGATATGAGCTGAGTTCACAGCGCAACCATGTCAGTGACAGCAGATACATGGGGCTAGTGTAGAAATCCCTTGCTTGGGTGCTTTGGCAATAGCAGCACAAGTAAGTAATCGCTGCAGCCAGCCCACTTGCTGTTGCCAACATCCCAGAAAGGGCATGTCCCACACAGGAAAATGAGGGTAATATTTCTGTGCACCCCTGAGCCCACTCCAGCTCACGCACTGCTCCCCTGTGCTTTGACCCAAAGGGCTGTACTGCTGACAGGACAGCTGAGGGTTTATTTGGTTTGGAAAGAATTCAGTCAGCTCTAAAGAAGAGGTGATAATTTTCCTCTTTTGGTCTAAGCTAAAATCAGAGAGATGAGCTTGAAACAGGGCTATTCAAATTCCCTTCTCTGACCTATGTCCCGTGCACATTCACTCCAGTGAGAAAAAAGCAGCTTGAAGGACCACTGTCTCCCACAAACACATGGAGCCAGAAGATAAAAGGGAATGGTTGAATACTAGATTAAATGCAAGTTTCACGTTAATGATCACTTACAGAGACCTAATAAATGATTCTGTGCAAGGTATTGTCAGAGGTTTTGCTCTGCCGTTTTTTGTTTTGCACCTGTATTTAGGAGCTTTTTCCCCTTAAAGGATAATGTTCAGGTTTTAAAATTTATTTTAATCTGTCACTACATTCATCTGTCACTCTTTGAAAGAGCTTCTTTTTTTAATAAAGTGTCTTTTTTTCTTTTTCATGTGCTGCTATATTAGAATGGAGTATTTAGGATAAGCCCTTTCCACAGCAGTGCTGCACAGGATGGGATGACATGTAGGAAGGCAGCTTTTTTATAGCATATGATCTCTTTTGACCCAAACAACTAATCAGAGTTTTAGAGGTTTTATATTTACCCTGGCTGGGGACTGACAAAGGGTCTTCACTGTGAATCTCTCTGCTTCATTTCCAGAGCAAAGAACCCACAAGGGACAGAGGTTTTCCTGATAGACCCCCCGCAAAAGCTCTCAGCGTGCGAGTTTGTTTCGGTTTTTTGTTGGTTTGGGTTTTTTCACCTCTACTGGGCCTGAGGTGCTACTTCAAAAAAAAAATTATGAATTGCTCCCTTCAGAGCAAAGGTCTTTGACAGGCTGTGCTGAGCACCATCAGGTGTCTTCTCCCAGCTCTCCATCCCACCTTCCAGCCAGAGGGTACCCCAGGCAGCAAGTACCCAGCTCCACCTCCCCGTTGGGTGTGGCTGTGAGAATGCTCCGGCAAGGCGCAGCCCAGCCTCCCACCTCTGCCTGGAATATGGACATGCTCAGTGTGCTCTTCCTTGTGACCCAGCTGAAATGACATCAGGTTACTGTGCCCTGATCAATCAGTGTGTTTGCTTCCTCTGCTTCACTCTTTCCCTGCATACCTTCAGTTATTCCTATCCTATTATCCTCAATTGTTTTATTCTTTACATCAAAATACCAGCAACTTTTTCTTGCTGCTAAATATGAGCATTTTGTTTTCTAACACACTTGAGCTTTACACATAGTATTTCACACTGGGCCCATGATTTCAGCGCTGATTGCAAGACAGAGCCATGCTATCCCCACCTGTTTGAGTTCTGTTTTCTCCACAGCTCTGGGAATTTCCATTTCACTCGTCTTCACTCTCCCCAGCCATCCTGCATTTGGCCATATGATTGCTTTCCTCCTAGAACAGAGGGGACAGTCACTCAGCCTGCAGGTCATACCTAGATTATCTTTAATCACTGTGCAGCTTTGCTGACTGCAATCTCATTTCTTCTTTCAGAATGAGGGAAAAGCCCTGAATGAAAAGACAGGCAGTCTTTTCCATAGGTACTTCTGAATTGGTCACAGAAAAAAAGGTTAAGGGCTCAATTCTTATTACCAGTCTCTCCAGTGGAAACACAGGGTGACTCCAGTAAAATCAGTGGGACTGCAATGGTGTAGCCAAGATCCAGAGCAAGACAGAGGTCTGGAAATAGGCTACTCTGAGCATTTCTTTTTATTAGACATCTCATCTCCTGCTTTATGAGTTATTTTGAAGGTTTACTGTATTCAAGCAGGAGTTCAGATTATGAACTTTGATCGCTCATGGTTTATTCAATATTTTTAATAAAGTTTGAAAAGGTTCCCTTCCATCAAAGAATGTCCCCTTTGATAAATCAATTGAATTTGATTTTTTCTTCATGGAGAATACAAACCAGTGTACTCCTTTGCCAGTTGTTTACAGGCAGCTTCATAGCACACAACAGAACAATTATTTTCTAAGTAAAAGAGCTGTGATCAGAAATGTTAATAAACTACTCAATACTGCAGAATCTTTTGCTTCCTTAAAAAAAAGCCACACAATAAAGACATATCAAGCCATTTTTAATATAATCTGCATACTTTCCAAATAACATAGTCAGTGAAACAGAGTTGTCTTAAATGGTCTTCTTCACATTTACAGCTGAAACAGCTGCAGTAGCAGCTCTGTCAGGCTTGATTTTATTCAGTGTGCAGGATCAACATAAAATCTAGGCTGAAGATTAGAGGAAGTAAATGTCCCCCTGACAGTCAAGAGAATGTTTTTGGACCAAGAGTATTTCTGACCACAAGTCACTTTCAAAAGCAACTTTGTCATTTGTGCCTGGCCTTGTCCCAGTAAGAACTATTATGATTTATTACATTTTCTATAGAACCAGGAGACCATTTATTAGCCCCAAGGTATTGTATTGAGATTCAGTTATGTAATAGACATTATTCCACTGAATATCCAAAGCTTTGTAAGAAAGTTTTAGTTCTGGAAAGAAATGTACAAGGTTCTCAAATGATTTCGAGGAAGATCAAACTGCCCCTTTTTTTTGCTAGTTAAAAGAGGAAAGGTTCCTTCTTGATAGAAATCATGAATAATTTGAATAGATTTTTTTTCTAAAGGAAAAAACCTCCTTTTTCTTTGAAATCCATTGATGGCTTGGGATTCAAGTAAAAAAGAATAAAAGCAGAAATAATGGTTTCTTGCTCGGATAGAACGCGATAGGTATGCTGCCAAATTAGTGAGATTTTAATTTAATTATAACTGAGGAGTGCATATGTGATTTGCCTGCTTGTGAGTGAGGAATGGGGGTCTCCCACATATGGCAGAGGAGGGGCAGGTCCTCAGCCCTACTAAGGCCCCCTTGGGGCTGGGTTTGCAGCTGGTGCATGATGCCCACAGCCCAACTGCCTGTGGAGTGCTCTTCATGATTCAACAACAAACACAGACCACTGATACCTCATCCAATCCCAGCCATCTGCACCTCCCAGGTTAACTGCCACTGAAGAACTGGTTAGCTAGTTACCTGGCTGCCATAAAATAACTATTACTGGACTGCCATAAAATAACTAATAGCCAGTTATCTAGCATCACCCTCCTTCTATCATCCCTTAGAGTTTGTTTAAAAAAACCCATAGATTTTAAAAAGCACTGACACCTAAATAAAAATTGATCAGCTCCAAGCAATTTCACCCTTCACAAGCCATTTTACATGATGGAAGGCTTCAGCTCCCAGCTCTCAGAGGCTTCTCCAGCTCTCAATCATGTGTGAATGTTCCTCTGCTCTCTGTCAACAGCAAAACGCAACAGATCCTGTAACCACCAGGTGAAAGTCAGTCCAGCTGTTGCTTCTGATTTTTCTTCTTTTTAAACTAATAACAAATACCCTGCCCCACACAATGCAAATACAACACATATATGCAACAGCTGTTCTGCTTCAGAGTAGCAAAGCCAGTTACTCCAAGGTATTCTCAGGAAATGGAAAAGCAATATTCTTGAGGCTGACAGATTTCTGAAATGATCTTTAATGTATGCTCGGTTTAACTGGTGTTTTAGTAAAATGACTCTTTATGCCAGTTGAGAAGAAAGTAGAAAGTAAATCAACAAGTTTTTTTTCGGATAGATTTCAGTATCTCAAAAATTCACCAGTGGCAATGCATCGCCAAGGTTGCCCCCCTGCTCATTACAAACCCACTGCTATGACTGGGTGAGACTACAGCTGTTGCATAGGTGTGCTTGCATCTATGTTTTGCCCTCTGTGAGAGCAAAAGGAAAAAAGGTGATGGATAATGCATTTTAACCATAACCATGCCATCCCACAGTTATTTTTGCAGTACAAACGAGCTATGTAGGGTTGAGCTGCATTTGCATGTCATTCACCAATTCCACTCAGAGAAGCAGTTAAGCACCCTTATTTTTCACAGTAAGACAAAAGAAGCTGGATTCCCAGTTTATCTTAAAAAACGTGAACTGAAGTAAAATTGCATGTGCAAGCAGCACATTTATTGCATCAAGGGAAATAAGGCATCAAGCCAGAACCTGATCTTGTTTGCCACTATGTAAACGATGAGTAAGTCTGCTAGGGTCAGCAGAGCAGCAGAGTCACATGAGTCACAGCACAGTGCTCTTTGGAAAGATTGCTCCATGGCTAAATATACCACTACAGTTGCTTCAAGAAAAGCTCTGCGTCAACTTCGAATAAATGCTGGCAGTGACGCCGAACTCTGGGCACTCACTGAGCCAAAAGAATGAACAGGAATCAACAAGTGCCTTTAAAAACATATTGAAGGGAATGGAAGTTTTGTCTGCACAAGAGCTGAAGGATCAGACTTTTGGTAGTGAAAATCATCATTAGTGACCTAATTTTTCCACCACACACATTAAGCCGTTCTTCAAGTGGGTCTGGGGGGAAAACAAAAGTAGAAAAGACCACTAAACTCAACAGACCAATTTTGTGCAAGTTGCCATTCAGCTCTGTGAAAACATGGAGATTGTTTCACTGTATTTGTTACCAGGCTTGTCCCAGTAAATGATGACTTGCTCCTCCCAGGGAAATGCAATAATGAATCTACTGTTATCAGTGAGCATGGGTAGCCACACCGACAGAAGCCAACCCAACATTATGTCCCTGTAATTAAGCAAAACAGTAATTCCAATGAATACTTTTTATATCTTTATCTGATACACACAGTGCTGAATCTGGAAAAATAAGAGCCCAATAAACCATAAAAGAAATGCCCTTTGATCTTTTCTTTTTTCAGTGGGGCCATAATTTAGTGCTATTACAACAGTAGTTTCAAGTAACCAAAATTGCTTATCAAATGAATGCTTCAAATGCATTCTGTATCAACAAAGTCCCAAATTAGAAGAGATTTCATAATTCCTTATGAATTGCTCTCCTACCCAGTCTTTCCACTGGAAGCCTGATTAAATGAGTATTATTTCTTCTTAAGTGGTTTTACAGGTCGTTTATCTTAGATTTATGAGTATCAACCTACTTTAGAAGGTATTAGACAGCTTTAACGTTTGACACGTATTCTGTAAATCATTTACAGTGCTCTCCATTTGCACTAGACGATTGGTAATCTTCTCAATATTAGGTTTTATTGACAATGCACCATATAGAGCCCTTATTATATGGTAATGATTTAAGATAGGTGCAGGATTGGGAACTAATAAATCCAAAAGCTCATTTTTGATTGTTGACACAGAGCTGAGGAATAATGTGCATCCATCTAAATCACTCTGTTTCTCAATATCACCACACACACACGTGTTTAACCTGCTCAGAACGCAATGCAGGGATGTGCAAACAGATCCCAATTCTTGCTTTGAGCCTGATGGACTCATGCTTAAAACTGTTTTTGCTCAGAGAAGACCCCCAGCAGAAGTGAGGCTCCCAGTGGTGTGGCAGCCACCTTTCAGCATGTGGGAGAAGCGGGGCTCATCCCAGCTGTCCTGGCTCCTGCCCAGCTCCCCCAGCTCTTCACTGGCTGCTGCTGCTGCCCCAGCCCCAGCACACCTGAGTCACATCACGGTAAATATGCCTAGTGAGATCAAGAAGCATTTTGTCTGAGTAGGGAGTTAGTAAAACTGAGATCACAGGCTTAAAAATCATCCTCATAATTTATATTTGGGAGACAGTATTGAAAGCTGACATATATAACAAAGATATACTTTCATGTAGCCCTACATAATAATATTTTCACAGAAATATTGGCATTGATAGCAACAGAATTCACTCGAATAATTGATCCCCCTACTTCAATAGAAGATCAGCCCCCATATCTATATTACTCATAGAAAACTAGAGTAGAAGATAAAAAAATTAAAGTGAGAGGCTTTGGTAGCAAATGAACATATTTCCACTGAGTTCTACAGAATTAAAGTCTCATCTGCAACACTGTCATCCAAAGGTATGTCTTTGAAATGCAGTCAGGAGATCTGTATCAGTCCTGCTTTTGTAGTATGTCACTGAAAATGGTTTCTGGGGCATCGGAACTGCATGATCCAGCAATTTGTTAAGTTGAAATGTGACATTTCAAAAAGAGGCTGGAATGGTCTCAGAGCAAAATCAACACAAAAATCTGCATCCCTTTTTTATCCAGACAGATGCTGGGTAAGAAAACTCTAATGAAAAACTGGGGTTAGTGGCAAAACTGCCCTGTGACAGTTGCATACCAAAACTGCCAAGAGCAGGGAAGCACAGCAAAGGGGTGTCTTCCTCTCACCTTGTTCATTCAGAAAACACCCCAAAATCCTCACTCAGGCTGGAGGCCTCTCAGGCTCACTCTGTTGCTTACAAATGAGTCAGTAAAAGAGGAAGTGGTGCTACTAAACACTGAGCCCCCCAAGCTCCAATCAATGTAAAACACCTCGTTTGAAGCAAAGCATTGCTGTTACCTTGCCTGACTTTGGCGAGAACAGGCACAGATTTACCGGAATAAGGAGAAAAATAAACCAAAACCAACATCCTCCCAAGTCAGGGCTCCCCAGGGCCATACACACACTTCTGCCATCATCATAAGGGAGCATGTGCAGCCTCCCCACCTACCCATTAGCAGGCAATTTTCTAACACTCTGTCAAAGAGCGGAATTATCACAAGTTTCATTTTCCTTACTAGCGGAGCTAACTGCATTCTGAAATGTGCTATCTACATATTTTTAAGCTTGTTTCATTCACTCTGTTCCTAAATCAGCAAAATTTAGCAATCTTCAACATCTCCCTGCCCTGAGTGAAATTTCTTTTACTACTGGAGAGGAGGGAGAAGGTCAAGAAGGCCTGGGAAAATTTGTTAGCATGATCTGTAATATGAATTTGGCAGTAAAGAAATTGAGAACATTTCTTTGGAAAACAATCAAAGGGCAAAGTTTCCTCTCAGAGCCGTGTGGTAATTCACAACTTACATGCTCCAAGGAAACTTGCTGCTCTGATGATCAGAATAGCAAACTATTTGCTGTCTGCCTGACAGACCAAAGATGGTCATTTTTCCTCCCTTTGTCAGTATCTTTCTGTCCAGGCAGGGCCACTTTGTGTGTCCCTTGACACACAGATGAAGACTGAATGACGCATCTCTGCTCAGGAGGATTAATCCAAGTTAGATATGGCACAAAAAGAAGTGACCAACAGTAACAGGGCATAAACGCTGGCTGAGTCTTGTAGAGACTGACAGATGCTTTCTCTTACCTGGGTCTCAGCTGCTCCTGCTGTACTTGATAAGTCAGTGTCTTCCTGGTTATCCACTCTCAGGACATACAAGCCACCAATACAGCTGAGGATCTTGAAAGCCACTGAGCTGAGGAAATTTGAGCCATCAGTATCCACTGCAGCTAGGGCTCATCAACAACACAAAAATGACAGTGAGAACTTATTGCCATTGAATAGTATGGTGGGCAGGAGCACAGCTGAGGTCAAAAAAGGACCAGACAAACTCCTTCCATTTCAATCCATGGGTGCATACTCTGGCTCCACAAGTTTCTAAAGCACCAGTCCATGGCAGGGGTATGCCTTTAGGATGCCCTGTTCCTATGCTCTTTGCTAAGCATCTCCCACAGCCAATGCCAAAGGTAGCAGCTTGGGATACTTGGATCCTGCTCCACCCAGATAAGACATTTTATATGCTACAATCAATACAATCATAAAAATAGACAAGAAAATTGTCTTGGCTGAAGTTTAAAAGATGTAAGATTCAAATGTCAAGAAAATGTTGTATGAAAGATCTTCAGAAATGGCTGGAAAGAGAGAAATGAAAACTTTGAGATATTCATGTAGACCAACCTCAGTGAAGGGAAGCAAAATCCTGATGCCACCTTTGCAGTCACCAGAGGAACAGGCTCACCTTAAAAGGTGCTGAAAGCAACCTCCAGAGGCTCCCACCATGAATGACCATGCACATTGGCGTCCTGAAGTGATACAGCTGCACCAGCCTTTCTCCGGTAACACAGAAGTACCATGCTCATTTAGGAGAACAAGTTTTTTTGACCATTCTTCCTCACAGCCTCCTGATGTCAAGGTCACAGGTCTCCCCACTTGTTCCCTCTACCCTATCTGGGTGGGGTGCTTGTAACAACTCACCTTTTCCTTTTCTGTTCTTTGAGACAGCTGCATAAACATTCAAAAACACATTAAAAATAAACACAACTCCCAGCAGGCCTAGTGAGTGAAGAATTGTGCATGAACAAGCCTCCTGTTTAGTGCACCCTCTGTTGAGCCAAGGACAGCACAAGCTTTAGAGTAGCACTATTGCATTTAAAGCAGTCCACTGTGTAAAATGTCAGGTTGTTTCTACTCTAGAAATATTTTACATTCCGTTCTTTCTGCAGCATTACTAATTCCATGTCCTCTTTAAGGCTCTGCATCTGAATGGGACTCGCAATTACATGAGTCACTGCAACTATCCTTTGATTTTTTTTTTTTGGTACATGTGATCTGAATCCACAACTGCTGGAGCCCAAAGCTTGCTCTGCACGCTCAAAGTGCCACAACAAAATGGGCTGAAATGCTCATTCCAAACGTTCAGTTTGAAGTTGCTCGTGGCAAGCAGCACAGTGTTTTGTCACTGCTGTCACTTCCCTGTGAAGGGTGGTGGAGAAGCAGAGGGGATTTCACCTTGAACACAGCCCACCCTAGACTGCCAGATGACAGAACTTTGTGGTTCTCTCTTTTACACCCTTCTGGGTCAGCCCAGGGCCAAACCTGTGCTCCAGAGGCTTTTCAGGTAAGTACAACACACCCACCTGGATGAACATGTTTGAGTGGTCAGCTGGATCATGTGCTGAAGAGCCTGACTGAAACAGGCCAGTGGTGACTTTGCCCATGTTTTATGGTCAGGTTGGCAGTGTAGGTTATTGAGGAAAATGTCTTATTCTCACTTATGAGAAGCTGAATTTGAAGCCTACGCACGGTGGCTTTTCTAGGGAAACAATTTTTCTAGGAATGCCAGTTACAATTTTAGGAAAGAAACAGTGTGGCAATTTTCAAATTCAAATCAAAATTCAGTGCAAAAGAAGAGAAGAAAGGCTTGAGAAGAAAAGGTCATGATAAAATACTATAAAACAGGTAAAAAACTGTCTTCTCTTTTTGTCTCCTCTCCCATCACTTTCAAGCCAGCTTCTTACTAGAAAAGCTGCTTTCCATCTAAACTTCCATCACACTGACAGTGTAATACAGAAAAGCACTGCCTGAAAATAGAGCTTTTCTTTCACCAGAGGATAATTACTAGTTGTGCACTGTCTCATTATAAAATGCTAGTACAGACCAGGATTTTGCCATGAAGATGCTAAAAAGCATCAATATTATACCTTATATAGGAGCAACTATACTGTTTCATCTGTCCTCTGTCCCTGGAAAACCACCACTTCTCTGGCAGACAAGGTAGAACACAACATCACTTCATTTCCACAAGATCTATCTGCTTTAAAATGAGAGCTCTGTAGGGTGGGAACCTGTTAAGAACTATGCTATGTATGTGCATTGTAAAGAACTTCGTTAGATCAACAGTGTGGCAAAAAACCCCAAAAAAACTCAAAGATAGTAATACCAAAGCCTCAAGTGTAGGTCCAAGGAATGACAGCATAATTATTTTTAGAGATGACTACAGCAGTAACTCAACATGACATGAGAGACTGGAGAAACAGCAAGCTTGATTTAAACCAATGGGAAAGCCAAGAATACAGAATGGAGACTGTTCCTAATGCACCATATTGCATCTGAACATTTTGTTCTTACCCATCTATCCAAAGCATGATGTTTTGCATTTCATATTAACATTCTGAAGACATTAAAGAAGTCTTCAATTCAATGTTCATATGCTGTGTCAGAACTCACACTCCGACTGCTTAGAGAGATGCTATGTCTACCTTTTACTCATCTTCCCTCCCTCAGGCTCCTAACCATCCTCCTTCCCACTCCCAAAAAATCCCAGGATCTATTCTTTATTGGGAGCATTATTTAGTTCAGCAGAAAGTTGGTTATGAAAACGGTTTGTGGGATTTGGACTTCACTCTGGATTTCTGCACTACCTCAGCTGTTATACATATGTACTAAGATTGACTGCTAACAAATCATCACAGTAATACTTGAGGTTCATATACTATTTCTCATCTTCAAAGCACTTTAAAATTTCCCAGAGGTTCGACAAAATCTGGGAGAGGGAGAAAGAGCTATGGGCAAAAGTCTTTGTTTAGCATTGGTCTTAATATAAACCATAGTTAGTCCCTTTCTGTTTAGTGCTACAGCAGGAATGTTGCAGCCCTCAGATTTAGGTCTGAAGTGCTAAACAATGCTAAATTGCCAATAACACATTTTCACTAAAAAGTATTTTAAATACTCTTTGTCATATGGACAGCTCTCTTCAAAAGTTCTGTTCTCACCTTTGAGTTCAAAACTAGGGAAATGGTAGCATTAGCATAATGTCTTCGGAGATGGATTTATGTATCAAAATAAAGGACATTCTGATTTCAGAAAGTTTTGTTAACAAAAATCATATTTCAGAGGAATAAAACAAAAAAGAACATAACCAGGAATCAAAATATTTTTTAAAGGTAAAACTAATAATGCCTCAATAATGCCTTCATTGTTCAAAGCAGAACAGTCAGCTTTTAACAGCTGAATGGAAGCTCTCACTAGTTTTCTGGCCAGCACTGGAAACAGCAATCAAGAGAACTTGGAAGTGAATCATTACAGGCCTTACTTCTCCTTATCACGTACCAGGGGAAGAATTCTTCTCAGTGCATGAGACCAAGTAAAATGCTCTGTCCCTTCAACCAGTGAACCATTGGTTTGCAGGAGCTCTGTGCCCACACTGGACACGCACTCTGCAGAGCACACCCACTCCTGGTGCTCAGGCACAGCTCCTGGGTGCTGTCTTCAGCTGTGGGACCACATCCTGTGGGGCACATGGGAATGACCTTTCCAGCTGCACGCTCAGTGCTGTGCCCATCACCCTTGAAAGTCAGGCAGCATCAAATCAGACCTTTTAGGAGAACTGCTACAAGCTGTTTTCTTCTTTGGACTGGCTGAGTCAGGCTTGCAAATTTTTTTCATTTACCACCACCAAAAAATGAGAATGAAATTAAACAAAATCTAACTTTCTACTTAGAGGTCAATTAATACAAAAACGCAACGATAAAATACTCTGTTTCTCATGTATTCCACTAAACATGCAATCCAATCCAGCCTTGATGCTTCAAAGCATGACTTGTATTTCACATGCTTTCTAGGGCATAGAGTTCTGTGACACAACAAATACAGGCAGCAAGTTTGAAACATAGATGTTCAACCGGTTCTTCTGAGGTCATTTATTTGGTTGGATTCCTTTTGAGCATGAAACATTTCTATAATGTCTGACAAAATATGGAAACATTCTCAGATGAAAGGATACATGCATTCCAGAAAATAATCCACTGAAATCTAAAGAACCTCTTCTTGGAATACCTAAGTGCAAACTCTTCAGTTATGCAATTTTAATATGGTGGAAAGAAAGAAGTGTAAGCTATTAAATTTTTTTAAAGCTTAGGAAGCAAATTAAAACAAAATAACATACATATTATTAATGAATAGCTACAGTGCAAGGTGTGTAATTACATGTTAATTAAATTCTCCCCTTATTACAGCTACAGTGCCTCAAAATAATGTTTTCTCTCTATGTATTTTCCTTGTAGCAACATTTCCTGAAAAAAACCATAGGTGTAAAGCAGAAACTGTTAAGTATTTCACAACTGGGAGAATGAAACTGCAGCTTTTTTTTTTAAAGTTAGAATTTAGAACTGTATTCAGAAATAAACTGAACTTCAACGTGTTTTAATTACGTGCCCTTCTGTTTATAATCTTCAACTTAAGTCTAAACTAAACAACAACGCTGGCAGAACACCATAAATTTGAGGAACTGGGATTAAATACTTCGAGGTAAATGTTAACAGAACCATTTTCCTCTATACAAAAATTATTTGGTTCAGGTAGTGAGCCAGCCTCTGTATGTGCCATCCCCTACTGCCCAATTCCTGCAAAACCCACCATCACCTTTCTTATCTGGCTATTTAGGACTTTTCAATTTTTCTCTTCTCCAAGTCTAAGCTTCTTCCTGCATTTGCAGCTTTTCTTTTAAGTCTGCCTGTAAAGAAAATCAGAAGAAAGAGGAGGTTATGATGGAGCTATCTTAGACCCACATTGTCTTTGTAGTCTTGACACAGTGTGGAGCAGCAAGGCAGACATTATCCTCCACACCTTCCTGTTTTGCAGACAGACCGGTGTTGCTGTCTGTCCTTACGCGATAGTGCGTTATCACATGGCCCTGCGCAATTCCGATGGATGGCACGGCTGCCACGAGCAGGAAGGGATCTGGGACAGCCATCCCTCACCTAACCTTGTCTTGGAGATAGGCTAATTTTCCTGTATTCTCAGACAGCCTTTAACAATAGACACCAAACCGGAAAAATTGCTTTGGGACCTGGTTGTTCCTACTGTTTGCCTTTGCTGCAGATGTTTGTTCTCTAATGTAATGTGTTTTATTGAAACAGTGCTGGAATTAAAAAGCATAACTGAAAATGAACAATAAAAAAACGTATTTCTGTGATGCTGCTTGTCAGTCTTAATTACAAACACAATTATGAATATGCATCTCATTCTGGAAATCCAAACTGCTGTAGACATTGAGTGTTTAATTTGCAATGTAACATTTGTGGGGAAGGTACAGGGGTTGTGATGTATCCTAATGAAATCTTTGGCAGTGATAATGCATAGCAATCTCTGATTGTGTAGCACTTGGAAATGTGGGATCACTGGAAAAAGGGCCAAAAACACTGGTGTTTTATGGGTAATTTGTATATTTTTCAGTATGCGCATTGATCACTGCAAAAATACAAGAGAAATGGAAAGAGTGCAATGACAGTATTTCTAAGAGTGATAAAGTTTTGTTCAAACTGGGACAGGCTTATAGGTCTTTTACAGATTCTACATAAACTGTTCCAAAACTCAGAGTTACACTCTTAATGGAATACAGGTAATTTTGATAAAGCAAATGGATTTGTACCAGAAGCACTTGCAGTAACTTGACATTTTAGGAACTTTGTGGCTTGCCAGTCCTAGAAATCCCTATTAGTGCTATTCTGCAAATATATCAATGGGGTAACCATATGTCACATGTAACAAAAAATGGTATGAGCTTGATCATGAATCAGGCAAAAATCTAATTATAAGACTTCTTCAGAGGTCAAGAAACTGAGAAAACAGGTGAAAATTATACACTGGTGAAAGAATTAAAACCTGAGGGGAAATTATTTTCTTTGTATACAACCAGAGTTGCAAAAAAAAAAAAAAAAAAAAGAAAGTATTTTTCTCATCTCTGCAGTCTTGTAAAGAAAAAAACTCAATACTGATGTTAGTGGCATGAAGGTCAAGCAAAAACCAGGTATTTACTCTTTTCTATTGATAGGGACAGGAATGAGATAACACAGGCCAGAGATTCCCTCCCATTTCTAAAGACATATTGAAACGGAATATAATGGAATATAAATTCAAATAGGTTGATCTAATGATCTAATCTAGTCTAATTAATATAATAATTCATAAAATAATTCTTATTCATATTCCCCACTGATGCATAGTCCAAGTAAACCAATTTACCAATACCACAGTATTTTCAGATAGTATTAGGTATTTATTAAACTGCTGCTTAGTCAATAGTGTCTAATGTGCTGTATCTGGAGTTCAAAGTGCCACCTGGTTGTTGCCAGTAAGACCAAATTCCAGCAGCTCCTTGGTGCAAATCTATTCTAGCAAATCTGTTCTTTGGCTTTCAATCATTTCCTGTTAATTTCAGTGACAGTAGCTTCCTTCCCTTCCATGAATCTCACAGAAAGAAATCATGGACCCCTCAGAGTCTGAAGACCACATACTGACAGCTAATCTGTTTCATTAATGCAGCTCTTGTGTAGTCACACACCTACCAGACAAAGCCTAAAATTGGCATAAGTGAGTAATTTCTTACACAAATTGAAGGATGTGTGACATAGATGCATCTAACAATTTATATTAAGCACACATTGCATATACTCTAGCACAGCAGCTGGTCCTGAACCCCCAAGAAGGAATTTTATCACTGACATCACTGAGAGCAGGATTTGGCCTGTGTTTTTGACACATAGTAAGGCTGAAGATATATGTTGTCATATTACTGACTATTTTTTATCTTATCATATGTAAGCTGACTAAACTAGGAGTTATTTATAGAGGCTAATTCACATTTTTACAGCATATGGATGTGCTTTTTGCCAGCTTTAGCACAAACACAGTTTATATTCATTAAGACTGAGCTAGCTAATTAACCATAGACAGAATTAGTGAATAGCTTTCTAGTAATAGTACCTCAAGGTTGCCAATAATTTCATTTGGGATTTCACACACTGCAGACTTCTCATCTTCAGCAGTGACTCCAGCTACAGCCTCGGAAGACGCTGCCCCTGGACAGGGCTCTTGCAGGCAATCCCCCTGGTCAGTCCCCTAGCAGCAACCAGCCAGAGGAAACACTGAGTTAGAACATCCTCCTGCCCTGTACCCAGCAGCACCAGTACAAAGAGAAGCAAAACACAGAGCTGCTTTTGGGAAGCACTGCCTTGACAGAGACCATCGTGGCTGTCTCACACTGCCCAGGCCAGGCAGACACATCCTTCCACAGGGCAAGAGCCCAGATGGGCTCACTCAAAAAAATGTCCTCTGCTGACTGATTATTGCATTAAAAGTCTTTTCATTCAATCTTAGAAGAGAATGGATGCTATGTTCTAGAGAATAAATGCCATCAGTGACCGGGATCCAATGGAAATTCATAGAAAAACTGCTTAAGCACCCCCCCTTCCCCCCCATGCCCCCAGTAAGCTAAAAGGAACAAAACTGTACCTGAGATTCTGTCACTGAAGCTGAGGGGGAAACTGCAGGTTGGTCAAGTTCAATCTCATCCTGGTAGCATAAATAGAAAAAAAGAAAAAAGAAGAAAGTAATTTATGTTTAATTATTGCTCAGAGGTTTCTTGCAGTTTTTTTAAATGGAAATGAAATCGTTGGCAAACAGCAAAAAACAATACCTTTTCTGTTACTATCCAGGTGCTCAGAACTGGAAAACGTTCTGAAAATGATTATAGATCAGCTTTAATTTCTAGTTGCATCTCAAGGGGCCCTCTTTATAATGCTTGGAAAGAACAGATGATTTTCATAATTTCATAACACTACAGCTTCTTACTCATGTGGATAATTACGTTTAGAAAACACAGTGCTTAGGTAACATTCTGTCTTCCCACAGAAAATTTGTCACTTCTGAATGGGGACACTGTTGCAGTTTGGAATTGCAGGGGAATATCTAAGGAGTCAGTCGGAGTGAAGTTGCAGTGACACAAAATCAAATAAGGCCCTAAGGAAACTATTTTAATATGTAACTATAATTTAAGAGTTGCTAATGGTCCAAGTTTTGCTGCTTCTTCTTGTTCCTTTGCTGTGACTGTGGGAATCTCACTGCAGAGAGGGGGACCATGGGACCTGCAGCTCCAGGAATG
Organism: Camarhynchus parvulus; assembly: GCF_901933205.1. Taxonomy (NCBI): domain Eukaryota; kingdom Metazoa; phylum Chordata; class Aves; order Passeriformes; family Thraupidae; genus Camarhynchus; species Camarhynchus parvulus. The sequence goes on from NC_044576.1 coordinate 6,305,218, forward strand.
CTCTGACAAGGGCATGGCTTTTCCCACCTGGAGCAGCTGGATGAAGCACCAAGTCCATGCTCAGGTTCTCAGGAGTGATACAGAAGACAGCCCTGTGTCCTCTAAAGGGACAAGGTTTTGTGTCCTACTTAAAAAAAATGGATGACAGAAAACATATGTGCCAAATAGGGTGAAAAAAGGCATTTGTGGCCAAGCAAGGAGCAGGGTACAGCACTGAAATGGTGTATCTGGGGCCTCTGCAGGGGAAGTGCCCATCGAGAATACGAGGCAGATGTTCCAGTTCTGAGTCAGCGATTACAAACAGGATTTTGCTTGGATGGTGTAAGTAAACGACATTAATTCACATCAGGGTAATTGCAATTCCCATAAATTAATTTCCTCATACTTTTGAAATTCTAGCTAGGTTGATATTTGGGTCATTTAGTTACTTGCTACAATTAACACGCTGAAAATATTAAAGCTTCTATACATCTGCAGAAGTGATAGCAACCACTGAAAATACAAAGTTAGACCTAGCCACTTCATTATAATAAAAATCTCTTTTGTAGTCCTAAAAGCTTTTCAGAACTTCTGTTTGGACTCTGTCACTACCTCCAAGGTTCCCTGTTATGTGTGAGCTCAGTAAAGTAGGTAGATAGCATTAGCCCATGTTTATAAGAACATAACAGGCTGACAGAAAGATTTGCAGATTATAACTGAGGAGAAAAACAGAGTTATAGAAGCATTGTCTTTTATCACTGTAATTCAAATTTTCAGCACTTTGTCAATGCCTACATACTCACAAAAGAAATAGTCAGAAGGTTTGTGTTTGGAATCAAAATGAAAAAACTGACTTAAACTGTATTTCTTTCAAAAACAAAGACATTTTGTTTTCAAATTCTATTTTTTAAAAAACTATAGCTTTTTAAATTTAGCAACTATCTCAATTTTCTTCCCTTATATTTTCTAATTAAAAATATTAGCTGAAGTGGATGACAATTCAAAATTACTTTCTGCTTCCTTAAAATAATATTTTTTGTTTAGTAACCTATTCACTAAAAATAAATTTTAAAATTTAGATTAAATGATCATTCCATTTATTTTCTCCAGTCCAAATTAAAAAAAAAAAAAAGGTCAAATTATGTAATAAAAATAGACCATGTTTTTAGAATCAATTCCAAGTCAATCAAATACACTTTTGTTGCATGGATAAGATTTTCAGAGGTTCTGTTTTTCTGAATAATATTTTTACTTCACTGCGTCTTTTTACAGACAGCCATTCTTTACTCATCTGTTCCATGTCTAATAATAACCCTTGGATCATTAAGAAATAACTAAATTACAGCAGAACTAGTCTCTTTAATGAGCCATAATAGTCCCAACAGTCAGCCAAAAGTTTTTTTTTAAAGACTGTGAAACTTCAATGTAGAATATGAAGCTTTTTGTTTAGTAATAACAAGTTTATGAGCAGGACTACAGTTTACAGCCAAAATATAGTGACCTAAAAATGCCATTCTGCATTGCTCCTTTCTATACATTGTGTCCTTAACAAGTCCAGGGGAAAATTAGAACGAATGAATTGTGGTGAGAGCCCGAAGCCAACAAACGTATTTAAATGAATCCTTCTGATGCAATACTTTCCTTTAAAAAATACAATTAAGTCTTTGTGTTTCCTTTGAACAAAACCTCATGTTTAATAGCACCAATGGCTCTGTAGTAAAATCTATTTAAAAACAGAGAAGGAGACACAGTAAGTTTTATACAGTTACAGAGGCTTTAAAAAAATGTTGCTAGTTTCTGAAGACTAAGTAAATTTATGGTGAATTACTTCCACTGACCTACATTAAAAACTTCACTCTCCTTTTTTTAATTCCTGAAGATTTGTCATTATGTGAGCATTATTCACTATGACAAAGATGTATTACTCAAAGTGTCCTCTTGAATCAATATAACTATCGAAATGTGAGGAACAGTTTGGCAAGATGATAATGCCTTAAAAATTAATTGGCAATATTTTCCTGCACACTGCGGTCCAGCGGGTCCACGGGAATTCAAACATCAAGACATTGTGAGGCAGTTGCACAAATGTAGCTGGCTTATCAGTGTCAGCTGCTCTGAAAGAGACTGAAGGGACAATTAGGTGCACTATTCTTACCTGTTCTGAGGTGAGGTGGGGTGCCAGGAGGCTGCTGGGCCAGAGAAGTCAGCACAGCGTTACATGGGACTGATAGGTCAGCACCACCTCCCCAGCCCAGGGACACCAGTCTGAGAAGGGCAGCTGGAGCAGCCACTGCTCTCAGAGCACAGCCCCGTCCCAACCCTGCTCTGGAATTCTTACTGGTACAAGTCTGCATAAAGACAGGTCTGTATAAAAAGCCCTGTGTTGTTCTGTACATAAACTCACACACTTTTCTTGTTGTTGAGAGGTAGCAAATTGCCTTTCTACAAATGTAGGCAGAGAAAAGACAGTAAAATAGTACAGAGGGAAATTTCTAAAACAGAATAATAACAGGAAAGAAGATTGGTAAAGCATTCTAATAGATGAATTCCACAGATGTGGTAGTTATTATAAAATTAGCTTTGCATAACTTACCAATATACCATTGCATTTTCTCCCCGATGTTATCTGTTACTTAAAATTAATTTTTCTTAAGTTACTATTATTGCAGATTTTATCCATTCTGTATTTTATTATTTAAAGTTTCTGTGGCATATAACAAGCCCTGGCTGATAGTGTTACTTTTAATAATAGATATAAGAGGTTTTAGTATTATAGAAATGGCTGCTGGGAATATCTTAATAGTCATAGCACAGAACGTCTGCTCTCAAAATATTATGTAGATTAAAACTAGCTATTTACTTCCACTCTAATTCAAAGCATTGAAAAGGTTTGCAGTATTTATGTATGTGGTATGAAGGGGAAAAATCTACTCCAGGAATAAATATCAGAGTTTGGGAATTAGCAAAGCTAAGGTCAAGGTCAGTTTGGCTTTACTAACATGCTTACTGAAAATGAGAATTCAGAGTTTATGTTTACTTATTTCATAAACGAGAAAAAAGACTGAGGGGATGATGCACTGGCCTCTTTGATAAAAGGCTTTTGTATCACAGAATATTTTAAAACCACCTTCTCAGCTTGATATTACCTGAAATTCTGTACTCCTTTCTAAACAGTCTTAACATAAATTCTCAGCAGCTAAACTTACCAAACACTGGAAAATAATTATTTATAAGGATTGGAAAAAAGATCCCACATTCAACATGGACCATTTCTAAAGCCTTGCAACATTTTTCCAAGCCTTTCAATGGATATAGGTTTGATTTATATGAATGGCAGATGAGTTTCAGAAAGGGAGTTCTTTGTGCATTATTCTCTATATTCATATCACCTGTGCAGTTTTTATTTGTATGCCATGGGACCTTATCCTACCAGAGGCCTGCACAGATTTCTCTCATATGTATGTGAGCTTTGCTATCAAACAAACTCTGTAATACAGGATTTATATTAGTTTGCTATACATGCTAAACATGGCGGGCCCCACACCTACAAATGTGCTGAATTTCAGCTGCTGCAATAAAAGGCACTTACAAGAGGTGGTTTGTTGGATGCCTGTATTTCATGTGGTTGAATTTGAATTAATACCTAATGGACAGAGATGCACTGACTCAAACCAGCCTGCTTTCTTTAATCCCCCACCTTTTACCTGCCAGCATATGCAAACACAACAAATCCACCCCACCTGCCTGCGGAGGTATCACCCACGAGCGTTCCCACAGGAGGTTCCTGGGAGCTGCCAATAGCTCCACAAACATGTCTGCCATCCTCTTCTGCAGCATGAGGTCCAAAGGACCAAAGGATTTTACACAGCACTCAAAAACTTAATCCAGGTATCTGATCTCTATGGTGTGACTGAGGTGGCCGAGCTTCCTCCTGCACACCCTCACTACACGCATTTGTATTAATATTAAAAGTAGAATTAAGATCAATGAGGACCTAAAACTCTGCCTCTGAAGGATGTTCCCTGGTTGCTAATGATGCACATGGAAATCCTGTGTGCGTGTTCCTGGGCAGGAGTTTTCAAACCCCTATTCCTAGAAGAGACTGAAGTTCAGTGAGTCAAAGGTAAGCTTTATGCTCTTATTCCTGCATTTCAAATTCCAAGTCAATATGTTCTAAAAGAGTTTTCCATGTTTCTGATCTGCGATGCGAATCGACTGTGCTGACAATACATTAGTAAAGAATCTAGCCTAAAATAGCTATTTGAAGCAATTTGGTGCCTACATTGACAAAACAGGATCTCCTCCTCCCCCCAGGAAGCTGTAAATCAGTCAGTGACATCTGGCCTCAAGGACATCAGAGTCATCTGAAATGTGGTAATTTATATTAATGAACATCAATATTAATTTTTAAATAAAAAGAATTTGCTACTGCCATTATGTTTACATAAGAAATATTATTTATAGCTTGTGTTCCTCCTTTCCTACATTTTGCCCATAAATTACTGTAAGGAAACACAATGTCACAGTTATAAATATTTTTCCTTGGAGTTAAAGCTTTTACATATCCTCTTACTGTTTTCAGTAACTACATGAGGACAACCAGGATTTTCTTGCTACTCCAGGAGCTGCTGCCAATTTTAATGCTTGACTGAGTAGAAAAGGGTGCTTCTACAAAAACAACCAAAGCCTTCCTCTCTAGAGATATCGTAATGCAGAGTGCCCTTAATGCCTAGATTCTGTAAGAATCTATCTTAGCATACCAGGAAAAAACCCAACAATAAAACCCCCTGATTTTACTAGGCTGCAGTTGCCTTCTCCTGCTTTCACCAAGCTTCCAATTATTGCTGCCAATTTGCAGATTATTTAGAAAGACAAAATAAAAGACATAAAAAAAAATCCCCAGCTGGCTTTAATGCTGAGGACACATCACTAAATGATTCACCTTGGAATGGTCACTCTAAATTCACATTGCATTTAGTGTTGCCAAATCTCCTAGAGTTATGGGATTACAAGAGAATCTCAGCTTTCATTTAAAAATAAAGTTAGCTCTTATGGTTGCAGAGGAAAGACTGAAAACATGAATCTTGAAAGCTCGGAAACTAGACTGCAACGAAAAAGAACCAAACAATTATTTTTAAGAAATTCATTTTTTTTGGGATATATCTCATAATTTTAAATCCTCAAGGCTAACATAACCCTTCAAAAATACATACAGATTTTCAGGAGGGGTGAACAATTTTGGGTTTTTTGTTCTTGAAAGTGCAACTCTTGCATGTCTGGACTCTTCAAAGTGTCAACTCCCACCTTTCTACTTCAAGGGGCTATGGAAAAAGCCATGGAACAAGCAAAGAACAGCCAGCTCCTATATTGGCTGTACAATCAAAATCAACAGGGATCTAAAGTAATTTAAAAAATAAAAAACCACCACAAGCACCTTTCCCACAGGAACCACCTATCTAGAGCTACAAATGGTTTTAAAAAATGAAAGCCCTTTTATTACTCATATGATCACATCTGCAAACCATGAAAGTAAGTTCTGTTGAACCCAATAAACAACAGGCAGTGGCATCCACCTTTATCAGGTTGGAGCTTTACATTTGCTGTGCATCTTTTCTACCACATTATTTTATCAGTAAAGAACCAATATGAATGCTGAAAACATTATGATAAAAATGTGAAACAAAACTTGCCCAGGTGCATTTTTGTACCTCTTTCTGGGACCAGGCTTCAAACATTTTATAGATTCTGCAATTCCATACTCTCAGAAAATCAATTTGCATGAGATCATGTGCCTTTGGCAACAAAATGGCCTATAAGAATTAAATTGCTTGGGGGGCTGGTATTCATCACACCTGCTTTAGGGGCTCTGTCAACCCCCTAAACCCCTGCTTGCAGGAAGTGCAAAGACAACTGTCTCTCCTGAGAGACAGTCAACTAAGATAAATTAAGAACCTAAAAACTCCCCAATGTACCTGCCCTGGACTGCAGCAAGCACAGTCTGCTCTCTGGCCTTTTCCCAAGGGGAACCTAGGAAAGCTCACCCAGGGTCCCTGGTTTGCCTGGTGTGAGAAGTACGAAATATTCCCTTTTTTTTTCAAATGGTCACTGTAGGAACTCAGAGATGATTACCAGCACCACGTGTTCCTCCTGCACCCCTGAGTGTCTAGGCAAAAGTCAGACAGCTGTTGGCACAATCCTGGACTGCTTTCTCCAGGTGTTACATCCGAGATGCAGCAATATCTCACCAACTCTTACTGTTCCACAGGGTTTTAGGTCAGCCCTAAGACTTCCAAAAAAAGCCTGCTAATGCAGACATGCATGTTTCCAGGATGTGTGAATCTTCAGTGTGTCTCATGCTCTGCACACACCAGTTCAGAGCAGCATGTGTGTCCCTGGAGCTGAGCCCCACAAAACTCCTCTTAGTTCAGCAAGCACAGACTTCAGGTTTTACCTAAACAGGAAAAAAAAAGGCACCAAGATTCCAAAAACCTAGGAAAACTTAATCCCTCCACCTTTTAGAACAAAAAGGGCTTGAGAAGAGCCCAGGGGCGCCTGCAGAGAAAGTCTGACAGCAGAAAAATAGCATTTTGCTGCTGGTTCAGTAAAGGGCAGTCACTGCCTGATGCTGGAAAGAGGTCCCACCTCCTGCCTTTGTCCGCCACTGCTCTTGGACAGCCTTCCCTTCCTACCCACTTCCTCTGAAATCAGCGTGTTCTCCACACAAGACTGGTCATGGACAAGCCCCTCACACAACTGCCCTGTGCTCTGCACGTTCTCTCAGCACCAAATGCCAGATGAACAAGCTCTCTCCAAACTCCTCTCAGTCATTAGGTGCATTAGATGTGGATAGGCTTGTCTGTATTGATTCACCCCCAGCTGATGCTACAGAAAATAGTTGCACTAACATTTAAAAGGTTGCTTTAAAAAAAACCCCAAACCAACACAACCTAAGGAATATTGATCCAGAGCTAAAAGGGGGGAAAAACTGCTCCCATAATTTAAAAAATACAATATAGATTTTTTAAAGAAAAAACGCCACATTAGAAAACTGCAGAATATATGGCCACATAAAAATGGGGAGCTTGTGTTCTTTGTTATTAGACCTAAAACATAAGGTCTTTGCCTGAGTGTGTAAGTTTCTGTTAAAACAACAATTTGTCCTGTGGACTGTAAATTCAATTACTGTTTTTATTGGAATCACATTTTGCTTTGGAAACAATCATGCAGAAAAACAACCAGTAACTCAGACATCTTAAAAACATCTCAGAACAGGCATGGCTCTGAGAACAGATCAGTTATGGTAATTCTTCCACTGTGAACTGCAAGGTTTTTTAAATCCATTTCCATATTTTTAATTAACACCTAGTTAAAAAAAAATCTTACTGTAGGTCATTTTAATCACAAATGGGAAAACAAATTTGTTTTATCAGAAAATGGATTCAACACTATTTTAGGGACTTATTTTTCATGTTTTATCATAAAAATTAAGCCATTAGCATACATTTCCCAATGTGGGAATGCAGAAGCAAGCCAGCTCTCTGAAATTTCAGAGTTACAGTTTTCAGTCACCTCTCTATGTGAAACTAGTCTATTTTAACACCAGAATATTTGATCTGCACACACAAACCCTCCACATAAGTCCAAGGTATCGGTGCTTCTTTACAACTCCATTTCTATGGAATTTGAATCAGCAGAGTTGTAACCATGGCCTATTAGTCTAAAGAAACCTTCCCTTCCTTACATGATTTTGTGGCCCAATGTAAAGAGGCTCTCTCATTACGTACATGTTCATAATTCTGTTTATGCTGCATCTCAGTGTGAGTGCCTGTGTTTGTTTTAACTCTCCCTTAGAATCCTGTCATTCACATTAGATAAAAACGCAGCTGTGGGCAGGGGCAGGGTTGGTCTGGTGAATGCAGGAGTTAAACAAAGCCTTGCCTCAGCACAGCTTGGCTAGGTGGGTGATTTGAAATCTAGTAAAGCTTCCCCTTGGTAAACTGCCAAAGCCAACCACACCTTGGATGATGTGAGGTTGTTTTTGAGAAGGTAACATCTCCTTGCAGATTATCTCCTCCCACTTCAACTTGGAAGGTTTCTGAGAACAGTCATTTCCATTTCTGTTGGGGCATGAAATGGTTTCTGCTGAAAAATCGCATAAATCTCATTCTGCTTTGACTTGTTAGGAAGCTCATGACAAATCACATAATCCAATGTGGATTTTTAGAATTTGTTTCAACAATGCACGGGAAGAAACAAACATTTCTACTGAATAATTTCTCTCCAATTAAAAAAAAAACAAACTAAAAACAGTCTCTTAACTCCTTATCCCTTATAAACTCTGTTAACTGCATCTTATAGAAAATTACCATACTCACAAGTAACAGAACCAACAAAAATCTAACATTTGCTCAAAGATTTCCACAATCATACAGAATTCAATCACAACTCAGAATAGAGAGCAAACACTTCCAGCTCTGGAGTGAAAATCTTGAGCCAGCCATAGAATAAGTGAAGCTAAAGGGTATTGCATTGAGTTGTACACTGCAGCCTTTCCTCTCCTCCCCTTGTGCTTTGTCTCTCTGAGAAACTCTGTTCTACAAAAATAGGCAAAGAACACGTGATCACAAAGTTTGCACGCAGTTTGCCTGATGAGATAAAGACAATGTGTCAGCTTTTGATGGGAAAAAAATGAAGCAATGATGCCAAAGGGTTTTATTTATTCCTTTCAGCAGCACCTTTTCCTTGGCAGCTTTTTTAAATAGCAATGTCATAAATACCTAGAGGGAGCAAGCACCCAATGGCAGCATCTTCTCTTGAGAATGCAGAGCCATACCCAGAAACATGACATCGCCTACTCTGAAGTTGCTGTCTTTTGATCTAACCCTTAGAAGAAAGCACTCAGCAGGAAAATCCAATGTGTCTGGATTGCCAAGAAGAGAAGTGGAGGAGAAGATAGGAAAATCACTAATTGTTGGGAAGCTTGGCTGGCAGCACAGGGAAAGGCAGGCTGGATGAGGACACAGGATTCATTTGGTGCTGTGGAAGAAAAGAGCAAGAGTGATGGGAAGCAGCAACCACATCTCATGGCTGGAGGAGAGGCAGTAAGGCTGAGCATAACCCAGAGATCACATCAAAGGTCTCACTCTGAAGACTCCTGGAGGTGAGCCCTATTCACTTCCTTACCTACATTAAGCTTCTTCCCTTCAATAGTCTCTTGCTCCATTGAGACAAAATGTCACATATCCCAGTCCTTCTATGATGTCATTTTCCATTTTGCTTTTAAAAACTGGCAGAATGTGAAGCAATTCTCACCACTGTCACTGGGTTTGTGCTTTTATGTTGGCCAGCAATATTGACCCCTGCATGGAAACACAGTTCATACATACACATATATATACAACTGCTAATTGTTTTTTAAGCCTGAAAGGACTGAAAAATAAAATTACAAAAGGCTTTTAAAGAAGAAGTCGATACGAAGAACTGAAAACAAAAATTACTTAACTAGAGACCCTCAAGAGAAAAGACCTTACCAAGTATAATAGACAAATTTTCAGTAAAGTCCCTCTGTACCAGGTATCTCCACATTTATAGGACCGACTGGGTTAAAAGTTCTTTACAGGTGCCCATTGTATCATGTATACTCCCTAATAAATCATACTGGATGCACAGCTCCATATGGAAGAAACAGAGTTGATAGGAGGTACCTTTGAAAAACTTGGCCCCAGAACCAGAGACAGGTTATTCTTCCATGACAACAAGTAATAGATATATTTCTCTCTCCGTGCTAAATTAGTCTCAAAGCAACACCCTCCATCAGAGAAAGACCTTGAGGTGCTCTTACAATACAAGTGAATGACAAATGGATCACTTTAACTGGATTTTTAACAGCCCTAAAATTATTAAAATTGTGAACTTTAAATAATTATATTTCAACCAGTGTTTTACTAGTTCTCTCCCTACCTTCTCTGATTTTAATTTTCTCACTTGTCAGCGTGCCTTGGCAGTGAGAACAAGAAAGACCTCAAACCTTTGCTGATTGCCTTCCATGCAATCTGATTTCTATAAATTAGAAGTTGCTGATGGGAAAGCAGACAGCAGTACCCTTTGATCAAGATACACATCTTGATCTCTTTTATCATTTTTTAAAAAAACAATAATATTACAACAAAAAAAAAATCATCATACAAGCTTTTCGATCAAAGTGTGTCACTGTCTGCTTCCCAGTCGACATACTGCCAGTAAATTGGCGCGGTGCCCGGAATGCGCAGGCAGCAGCTGGTGGGTTTGATTACCATCTGTATAGCCACTACTGTAGAAAATATTATGTCTCCATCTAGTGGGCATCTACAGTTTACAGGAACCTTGAAAATGGGTTGGAGCAGACTTCCGTGGGTGGCGGGAGCTTCACGCGACTCCCCACCAGCAAAACAGGGCTATCTGAAACAAGGAGGGCTTTGGAGCCCCGCCCCAGTTCCATCCCTGCGCTGGCACTTGTCCTTGAAATAATGTTTTCTGCAGAGGCATTCATACAACAACTATTTCTGTTCTCACAACAAACCACCTCTTTCCAGTGCTCTGCAGCACCCTGGAAGCCTTGGTGGCCAAAATCTGAAATGTAAAAGAGGTAACAGGAAAAGGAAGGTGAGAGCAAGGATGCCATTAATGACCAGAACTCCTGAAATAAACAATAAGGAATGAGATGAATATGCCAAGACAATGTTTCCCCTTATATTAAAATATTACAAACTGCCCCCCCAAACTACTTAATGGCAGGACATGCAAAATGTTAACTCTCTCATATAGTTTCTGATAACATCCTTGACTGAAGAGCAACACAGGGGTGACACAAGATACACAAACCTGTTTATCAGGAGAGTGCCAAGGAAACAGTCCTTGGAACACAGATTTTAGAATCCATGTGGCCACCCAAAGGAGAAACTGAGGCATGAGCCAGCACTATGACAGCTCTCTCAAAACAGTCACAGGACTAGAACAAATAGTTAATAAAGATGAATTCTACTCCACTCATTACACCTTGCTCCTTTTCATCGATTTCCATCCTTTTTGACAACTACTCCACCAGCAATGTACTGACTGGGCATATTTTATGCACAGCCATCTACTGTGAAAACTGCATCCCAATGAAGAATATCAGTACAGCAAAATGAAATAAAAACCAACAAGATCATACTATTGATTTTCTCCATCCACACAGACTAGACCTAAATTCCCTTAGCTTAAGAAATCTGTTGAAACAACTCTCCAACACAGCATGATTACATTTCATTCAATGACTTTTCAGAACGCACGATAGGTCCTGAAACAACTCCTCTTGTTTTTCTGAGTATCTTTTAATAAAGTTGTTCTAAATGTGTTTTGATTTGACACCAAAACTGGTTACAGTAAAGCATTTTTTATTTTTATCATACATTTTGTTACATTATAGATAAGTTTATTACTCTATAAATAATTCATTCAAAGGAACTTCAGTTTAACAGCACCTAATAGACACAGTCACTTAAGGCAGCACGCTGGCAAATTCCAGCTTTAAATCTAAAGTTGATCTTTCTTCACATAAAAAAATGAAAACTACTCAGAAGAAAGCATCAGTTTTAAGGCATGAGCACTTAAAAATGAAGTCAGTATGTGCCAGCTACTGACTTTTGTACTAATTTATTATATTGCTTGTTTGTGCAGGAAGCGGATGAGATTTGTTTCAACAGAAACTGGAAGAATTAGAAACGACTGTTGCTCCCTCAACAATTTGCTGTGATAGAAGCTTTATTTTTCAGGTCAGCGCTCTCCATTTTTGATTGCTCAATGGGAGTGCCACAATGGCTAAAAAAAGAATGCTCTGAAACTTCAGGAAATAGAAACTGCTGACTACCTGGTGAAGGAATAATGATTTATAATATATGAATAAGGGCAATAATTGGATAGCAGGCTGTACTCAAAAAAGCCTTAATTCACAGATCTGACATCAGAAAGTCATAATCCATCGATCTAGCATCAGAATGATGGATTATGACTTTTTGAGAACATGTAGATATGTCAGCTTCATGAGCATTCCGGGAACCGTAGTCCAAATTGTTTTACTGAGATCATTTGAACAATTGCAGCTTGTTCCAATAAAGCTGATGCACTAATATTTTGAAATATAAAAGTTCTGGTTTTTTTTTTTAATCCTAAAAATCCTCCAACTAAATATCACAGGTTGCCATAACTTGAGATTGAAGATTTATTTTTTTAAATTGCTTAGAAGTTGTGTGATTTTCTAGCAGAGACGACAAGAAGTTTAAAACTTAATTGCTTTTTATGTCAAAAAAGTTTCCTATTTGAGTTTGGAGGCAAAATAAACAAGTTGTTTTCTTTCAGGAAAGAATTGACATATTCTATGCATGTTCCCCCCCCCAGTCTACTTTAAAAAAAAGTTATTATGTAGATTTAGATAGAATCCTTTATGAAAATAAATAATACTCTTGCGATGCTTGAATACCTAGAGGTTGAAATATATTTTTTATACAGAAGCTTTTGACATTTTAAATTTAAAAAAAAGACAGTTGGAACTTCACTTTCCTCATAAAAAAAAACATGGGCTAAGCTTATTGAATAAAATATTCACAAAAGTTCCAGAGATCATTTCATTGAGCACTGCATACTTATTTAAAAGTAAACCAAAATTTCATTCATAAAATTCCATTGCAAAATCTTCCACTGGCTTTTCCCCACTACAATTAAGTGAAACCACCTCTCAATGACTGTGACATTAGACTAATTCAGGGGCTCAGATGCATAAGACCTCTTCCAAAAATGCTTTCTGCTTCAGTGAAGTGTTGAGAATAAAAAGAAATCTAAAACATTAAATCTAAAATATTACTAAGTATTTTCAATGTATACTCATATTAAAACTATAAAAAACTTGTGACTAAAACATCTTCCAAAGGCATAAGAACTTTATGTTATACAAGTAACAAGGGCTAAAGGGCAAAATAAACAAACCAAACCAAGCCAAGGCTGCATATGTCCCTATTTTTTTTTCTGGAAGTTCATTTGTCTAGGAAGTTGAATTTCTCCTTCTCTAGTTTTTCTCTCCTTATTTTCCTTCTTACTCACAAAATGTTCTAAAGGGGGCTTATTAATAAAGGAACTACTTAGGTGAAGTTTTTTTGTTTGATCCCCCCTCCCCTTTTGGTCTGTTCCTGAATAAAGGTACCACAGAGGAAATGTCACAGGGCTCTTTTATAATGGCTGAGATAATTTCTTTCACTAAGTCCTATGTATACATTAAGTAAAGACATCCTGGGTCCAGTGTCAACCCAGATTTCAAAGCAAACAGTAACAACAACAAGACCAAAGGAAGGGAAAAAGCTGCAGGAAAAAGAATGCACTTTTTAGAGCAGACAGAAGTGACTTACTTCATTTTGACAACTAAATATTAAATGGCTAATAAAAAAATCACTGCCATGTTCTACAAACTCCTTCCTCTAAACTCACCTAATATTCATAAAGGTCTCACATAAAGGAATCACACCACTGAAAAGCAACTACTTCTTCAAAAGAGCCTTAAGCAACAATCACACTGCACAACTGATCAAAAGAGAGCACCTCATGCCATTAACTTTTCTGGGGAGCTACCATTGGCAGGCTGTAATTACTCACTTGAAGGCAGTCATGAGGACACCATGCCCAACTGTTCTCTGCCTGTGATTTATATGCCTGAGGGAATGACCAGTGGCCAGAATATCAGTGTGGCAGCTCCCTTCAAAGAGCCTGTTGTGCAGCACCAAACCAGGTTCACTATTACTTCATCACCAAACCATCTTCTACCTGCATTTTCCTTGGATCCTTTTCCACCTAAGTATTTATCCAGCTCAACTCAATTGAGCTCATGCCATGAAATGAGAACAAGCAGGGTGGCTACAACCTTTCCAGACAGAAGGAAGACTAAAGCCCTCGGGACTGCATGCAGGGGAAGACAGGAGTATATTGAGCATCTCCTGATTCCTCCCCCTTTTTGGAGGTGTGCATTAGTCCAATCCTTTCTCTTGTAATTGAACTGGTTGTTTCTTTTCTTTGTCTCCACTGACACCACTAACTCATTTAATGTATGTTATGAAGCGCCAGTCAGATGTTAAGTTTCTGCCTTTAATGATGTGTGCTTGAACTAATGACCTTGAAGTGCAAGGCACAATAGATCTTTACCATTCCCTCAACAGCCAGGCTTTTATTCATCAAGTTTATAAGCAAAACCTGTGTGCAAAAGGAACACTTGCTCACTACTACTATTATGGTCATTCTGCTGGGGCTGTACATTGCACTGAAAGAATGTGAGTTATAAAGTGCATGGGTTAGTAAAATCTAAATCAAGCAAATGTTTAATACTAAGCCATTTCATCTTTTTCCAAAGTTCAGCAAATTTAATACAAAGCATTGAAATTGCACTTCAAGCCCCAAGGCTTGCAATGTTGGAGCCTGCCTGATTAACATAATTAAAAGAATAGCATAACTCAAAATTTAGTAAATAATTAAATATATGCAGACCTATTGTTTACTTCCAACTGATAGCATGATTCTAGCTAAAAAATTGCACTGCTTCATAGCTGACAAGTTGCTAGAGCACATCCCCTTTTTCTTGCTGTGCATATGATTAAAAAAGCAGAGGTTAAACACAGAAATAATAAAAAAAAAGGGGAGTTCTATTTTTGGTCACAGTGGTGCTTAGCTCTTTCTTCTCTTTTTTACAATAAGCAGGTGCTGCTGAAGAGGTGAAAAGACTCATGGTAGGAGGACACTGAGCTTGAGAAGGGTAGGAAAATGCTTCCTTGGAAAGAATTGTTCTCCCCTTCCACAGTCACTACATATCGTGTATTGCATTTTCCTACCTTAGCCAAGATCCAGCTTGCAGGAGAAGCCAAGCTATATCCATTACATTACTGGACATATAAAGCCTGTGAGACCTGATACAGAGGATTGCTCAACAAGGGCAAACTGACAATTGTATGTGGCATAAAAATCCTGCCTTACACAGTGCTTGTGAGCCACTCACACCTGCACGGCCACAGAGGGCTCCCAGAGGTCACAGAGACAGGTTTTATGGGATGGAAATCTTATTTTCTTGACCCTGAAACCACAGAAAAAGTGCCTCCTTTTTCTGCAAATGCTGCCTGCTTATCTTCATTCTCTCCTGCAACAATTCTGCCTTCTCCTTCAGCCACTGTGCGGATCAGCAGCCCCTCCCAACATATGAGGTGGAAAGCCAACGACAAAATTAAAACAAGTTGGCAAATGTACCTATATATACATATTTCATGTTAGCACAGTTATGCTTCAGAAATTATGGCAACAGCAATAGAATTCTGCTGCTGTGATCATGGATAATCAAAGCAAGTGAAAAAAAAGCCAGTGCTGAAATATTTTCAAAGGTATGAAAGTCTTTACTGTTGTGTAATTTAAATTTACTTGCCATCACTTGAAATTTCCTTTCGTCTGCGTGATTAGAATTTAAATGCTCCCAAAGTACATTAACAAATATAATTCTTGTTATATTGCAGATATACTGCAGCAACCTCCTCTTAATGCTGAACACTAACTAGGTTCCTTAATTCACCACAGAAAACACAAAGTACAATTAGTTAAAATGTTTTCAAATGAAGTCTTATTTGGGAATGACCCACAAGATAAACCAATACAGCACTTTCTACCCTACTTACTCATCCACCCACACGTCACTAAGTTGTAGCAGTATTTTCTACAGCTGTAAATATGGGATGTTTGCATTTTAGAGAGCATGTTTTTAATGTAACAGTTTTCAGTTTGAGGCCAAATTTTGCACATTACACACCATGGTAATATACTGTTTATTTTCGATACAATTCTAGCAGTTCCCCTGAAATTACCTGGGGCACAGTGGATTTAGGAAACATGAACTGAATGGTAAATCTTAGCAGCTCGCTCAAAATGTTATACCTGACAACAGTAATAGAGGGACAGACATTACAAGCCTTCTCATGCAATATCGCATGAAAAAATTGTCAAAAAGTCACCATCCCAAATTCTTTACTTTTCAAATTCAAGATATATTTGATGAATAGAAATTACTTTTCCCTGAAGACAGAGTTCTGGAGCACATTAGTGTCACATCGAAGACTTTATGCAGCCTGAGTAAATTGGATCTTAACTGGGAAGTAGTTGACAGAGTCAACCTGAAAGCCAGGTAAACATGAAGCTGCAACACCCTGCTGAAACACAACTATTTATTGTAGCATTGGTCAAGTTCAGTGTACTCTTCATGAGCAGCTTGAATTTTTCCCCACCATTCTGATCTTATCAGATGTGACAGGCAGAATCCTCTAAATAGCACAAATCTATAAAAATGACCTTTTATGTAACTGAATTCCACAGAGCAGGGTTTAGTTTGGTAAGTCATGCTACCTTTTCATTACTCTTTGTCCATTCTTCTCCAATTCATTTGGTGGAAGGAGAAAATGAAAATTAAGAAAATCAAATTCTGTATGTCTGTATAGGTTAGAGCTATTGGCACCTTTCTGATTAAGCAATTTATTTTGCTACTAAAATTGCTAGTATGTTAACAGATAAATGTTAAGGAAGAAAGCAGATTTGTCTTCTTAATTGTATTGGTTCACTACAAAATGAAACAAAATCAACTCATGTTATGGTCCGCAAAGCCATAAATGTATTAAAATGGCAATCAAGTTGTGAAAAACTTTAGGGCTTAATTCCCAATTTCCAGAGAAACTCAGTCCCCTGTGTAACACACAATGTCCTGTTGATCATTTAATGTATAACCTTTAAACTTTCCCATTACCCAAATAAGCTTCCTTACCACAGACTTCTACATTATTATCTAATGCATATGGTTTGCTGCTTATTAGTTTTTGTAATGTTTCCACTACTATGAAAGAAAGAAAAAAACCCAGCAATCCAGGAGACAAAGTCTCATTTTATCTTACACTTGTCAAATATTAAGATTCTCCTAGTCTGTCAGATTTCTAAACTTGTCTAATGTCTTTCATTTGTATCTAAAATTAATAAAGTCTATCCATGCTGTATGATTTTCCAGTTGCTCTGATTCTGATTATGCACAATAATTTGTAATTTAAATTCACAAAGATGTGCCAATGTAGCAATGTATTTATGTTGTCAGTTTTAAAGGCTTGGCCTTTTTGACTCTGATACCAAAGCCCTGTTCTTTCCGCCCACTATAAAGTTCCAGTAATGCTTGGACTGACCAATTACTGCTGGTAATTTGATTATGTACCCTCTTTCTTTTATTATTTACCCATTTAACTGAGGATTGATCAGAACAAAGAGACAATTAAATATACTGCAATAAAACCAGTATGAATAACAAGAGTAGGAACTGAAGACAAACCAGCAGTAGATCAGAAACACAGAGATAAGACTGAAATCCTGTCTTTAACTACTCCTATTGTGTTTGGCCATGTTAGGGTTGCAAAGAAAAGGATATTAATTTTACATTCAGTAATCCAGAGAGCTCTGTTTGCAAGCAAGGAGGAAGGACAAAAGATAAAATCTGTGTCATGGCAAAATAAGTAACATTTGGCTCCTTATTTCCACCTTGACAATTTCTTGATTTCTCAAACAAAACATGATTATTAAACAGAAATTAATGGTTCAGTGCACAGTTTTATGCATGCAGTATCAATAGACTCAAGGGGTCATTCTCAAAATCAATAGAAACATAATGACATTTTTGGAAATTTCACTGCAGGGCACCACAGTGAACCAATGGTAGGATTATTTAAAAAAAAAAAAAGCCACACAAAAAAGCCAACCATCCCCTCCTGCCCCCCTCCCCACCCCAAAGTCAGCTACCTAGGCTCTAGCCCTCACTTTCTTTTAATCTAGACCTGCCAGGACAACAGTAACACTAAAAACTGAAAATAGTCTATTGTGAGAGTAAAACTTTTCAATACTTCATTGGAAATCTGACCATTACAGGTAATTTAACATTTCTCCAAAAGTAAGTATTCAACTACATCCTAATTCCTGATGAATACAAAAAGCTGGCACAGTATCTTTCTTAGAACAAAAGAAAATCATTAAGATCCTAAATGTATAACAGATAGAGACAAAAATGATAAATGGGCACCATGAATACAAAATGAATGCTAAGAAAAACACTGAGAGAATGTAAAGTAGATATTCAAAGTAGAATAATCTCTAAGGAACAACTCTAGCACTCTTTCATTTTATTATATAAGAGTACTATATGCATTAGTTGCAATGTATTGCAATCTTTTCACAACACACAATGTCCAGTAAATCTAGAAATAGACATGAATTCCAGCCTGTTAATGCCTGGAACTTGTCCACAGCCTTGATCAATGCAAAATTCAAGACACATCAAGCACAGGATGTTCTCACAATTCCAAGACCATATTTGGATGGCCTTCCTATAAATGAAGCATGCAACATTCATCTTTATCACTTAAAATCTATGTCATTTCCTTAGAGTGTGTTCACAGGCCAAATTTCATATGCACAGTCAAAATAAATGACAGTGCAAGTGCACAGGAGATATTTTTCCTTACCTCGTATTATTTGAATAGAACAGAATCAACACATCAAGCACTGGAATTCTAATACTAAGAAAATAGTCATATGTGTATCAGAATGTAATTCATGCAGAATGACCTGTTCTGTGGGAGTAGTAACAACATTTTCTGCAATGTGTATTTACAATATTGTGGGATTCTTGTAGAACCAACCAAAAAGTCAAAAGGACCACTTGTCATAAAAGTGGAAAGCAGAATGTTGAGGTATTTCCGCCAAAAACATCTGTACTTGTTTAGGGATTATCCTGGACACAACACCATCTGCAATGTAACCCTGCAGAACCTACATGGGCTCTGACATAGGCTTTGCAGTCAGAGGACAAAATATGAGGATGCAATCAGCCAAAAAAAAAAAAAAATCCAAAAAAACCTGAACACTCACCATATAAGCTTCTTAAGTTCAGCCAAACAGTCTGCCCACTCTAACAAGTAGGAAAGAGCAAACATTAAGTATAAACAATCAAGTATTTATTCTCTTTGCTTTAAGTTGGCCAAGAGGAGATTCAGGATGAGTTCACTACCAAATTTTCAACAGCATACGTGGAAAGGCAAACCAAAAAATATTTTAGATAATAATCTTAACCGTGAAGAACACCAAAAGGCTCCAGCTGCTGTGTTTTCAAGCCTGCTCTGAGGAGATATTCTACCTGTTTGATGTTTTCTGAGTGCTTGAAACACATAAAGAAGTCTCAGCTTCCACAGAAACACAGTGGATTTGTGGGAGACTCAGGCAGCACAAGGTTAGCTAAGGCTGATGGAAGAGGCAGATGGGAGCCCATTTCCCAAAGATTTCCATTCTCCCATCAGAAGAGGAGAGAGTGAGGCTCAGTGGGCTGGAGCTGGTGGGAGGTGGCCATCAGCCCACACTGAAGAAGGACAGAATTTCCACCTTGCTCAGTCAATAGCAGCCTGCAAATGACTCCAGCCTCGGGATCAAATGGTGAAGGAAACTGCGCAGACAGGAGAGAAAGGGGCCAGAGTCCTGCACTGCCACATCTGGGCTACCTCAGCCTGATCTCTTTGCCCACCAGGTGCAGGGGAAGGAGGCCATGGAGAGCACACTACACCAAACATACTGGGTATGTATATGGCTCTTCTTCCAGTACCATTTGGCAGCTTATTCCCATATTTCTGGTGCCTTACAATATTGTTGCAGTGTATTCAGACTCTCGTGAAAGAATCAAACATTATGCTTTGGATAAACTCCATCCCTTTGCCAAATGTTTTCCTCATTTAAGCCCTAATAAAAACATTTTGAATGATTACACGGAACCTAAATGGTGCTGAAGTCTTCCAAAAGTCTAGCAAGCTTCAAAGAACAAATAATACAAATGCTGAAGAAAACAGTTGTTTTGTTAATATTCTATTTACACAGCTGGATCCTTAGGAATTTTATCCATCTGTATATTTAGTAAGCAAGGCAAATTAATGCTTAGAATTGCCATTTCCTCAGTGAAAAACAAACCATTAAAACGAAAAGGCTCCCCCACAATCAGTCTCTCTCTGCCCCATTCCAGATAGACATGCACACCTCCCCCGTAGCCATGAACCACGAAGTAACTGGAGAGGATTCTTCACAGACAGATGTAATTTATAACAAAGGCAGGAAAAGGCAACCCTAACACAGAGCTTGCTGCCCTTCCTATAAAGTTCACCTCCTTACCAAGAAAAAGCAGAGAATAATTTGTTTCGTTTCTGTACTCAACTCCTTTTTCTTTTATTGTGAAAAGTTTCCATTGTCCTTTTATGTTTTGATTATTGAGTAAGTTTAGAGACTTGCCAAATAGCCCTAGATGGTTAACAGACCACCACTATTTAACTCTGAATGCTTTAACAAAATAAAGGCACAGTTCACATTAATATTCGATGCCCTCATTTTATTTATTATCTTTCCTTTGAAATTTAAACAATTTTCTTAGCTAAGATTTATTAAATGTAAACCTAAGTAGCAATATAAGTTACCTCAAATACCAACCAGACATCCTATAAAGCTTAGCTTTCTAATGAGTAACACTACATTTTGCTGAGCTTAGCATATTTAAAGGAAATCAAAATAATGCTTTATGAATTAATATTCAAATACATCAGATTCAATGTTCAGTAAAAATACTTTATGTTGTATCTTATGACAAGTTGTAAAATTCAAGGTGGAATTAGAAGACACAAACTTTATAGTGCGTTTTAAAAAGGAACTTTAAAGGATTGTAAAACTTGTCTGTTATTTAGACTTGGATTACATTTGTCCTCATAACATCAACTAAATGGATGAAAATTTATTAAAATGTATATTGATTATAAATCATCATGGTAGAGAAATGTCATGCTATTTATTTATATGAATAAGGTCAATATGTTATTCATAACATAAGGTCACAAGATGTATGAATTTGATACTTAAATATTCACCCGTGGGGATACATTCCCATGAAATATAACATCACTTGCCCATTCCACTGATACTTTTATGAATGCAATTTGATTTTCAAGATATGAAAAGCTGCAGATAAAGGTAAGGGGTACAAAATAGTTGTTAATTGTACTTTAAGGTCATGGATCTCTGTCAGTCAATTACCAAAAATTATGCAGGAAATGTTGGAAACAGGGCAACTGCCCTGGAAAACCAGTCTCCAGTAAGTCAAACTGTACAGGCACCAAAATGGTACCTTCTGGCAAACAACTTTAAAAAGGGCAGCTAAATTTGAACCACCAAAATATAAACAAAATGTGGCACATTCTTGAATAACTCCTTGATCCCTGCTACTTTACATGGAAGAGTTTAACACTGAAAATAGCACTGTACTGCAGCAGACATAATGCACTGGGCTCAAAATAAAATGTGTCTCTATTTTTTTTCAGCAGATTCCTTTCAAGTTACATTCTTTGAACTTCCTAAAGTTGAGTTATTGTGCAAATAACTTTCTGCCAATGTGCCAGCAGTGACCTACCTGGCTCTCACCAGCATATGTACAAAGTCCTTCCAATGGTTTGCCACACTGGCTGATAAAGAATTCTGTTTTCTAGATTCCTGTCTCCCCAGCAACATGCCCTATGGCAAGCTGAGGACCCCTAGACTGTGTGGGTCTTGCTCCAGCAGAGCCAACTATGCTGTATGGCACCATGATGGAGCTGGGGCTCTGAAATGATCTTCAAAAGCACTGCTTTTGTGTCAGGGAGTTTAAACACAGACATGTCAGAATAGCAATTCTCTTAAGTGTTTATTTTTTTGTTTTAAACTGGAATTAAATCAAACTGCAAAATTCTCAGATTCTCCTATGAAACAAAAGTACTGATCTTTGCTCAGCTCCAAGTACTTTTTTTCATGCTGATCAAGTTAAACAAGTAGAATTTGCAAAGGGCATCAACAGAGTGAACCATTTCAGAATACTAGAAAAGTAAAACAAAATTCATATCCTAATAGTCTGTCCTCAGCTACTTTGCTTAACCACTTAAAAATGTCTCCAAGTCAATACATTTCTGCCAATCTCAATGTCTTCTATTAAAATTTACATCTTGATTGATAACCATTTTTAAATGTGCCGTCTTCTGATAGAGCACTTCATCATTTGGGTCACAGAACATTCTGATGAATAGCAGAAACAGGCTGCCATTAATGCACTGACTACCCTTCCAATCAAAGCCTACAATTCCTAGCTGACCTGCATTCCAGCAAATAAACAAGTCATTACTGCTCTTATCCCAACTATGTATGCTTACATACATTCAAACACATATACACACACACAATTCCATACATATGGAAATCAAGTCACTTTCTAAATAAATAATTAAAAAACTCATAGAACACATCTGTGTATATATTAATTCCTGCATAGTCCCAAAATTGTTTTCCTGCCAAGAATTCAAATTTTTTCCCTCTCTCTCTAACATCATACAGTCAAAAAATGTGATGCTTTGTCAGCTGTACAACTGAACTATAAAGTGATCATGAGCCTCAATATTTTTTCACTAGTATCTTTAGTTTTTCATCCTTCACGGTGCTGAGCAATGTGACCCCAGTCACTTCTCAGTTTAATTCTGTGTATGTGAATAGGTCCATTGAAATTAAAGTTCCCAATTTGTTAAGAAGAGGTGCTTGTTGAAATGCTGGCTGGGTCAGAACCATGGTGCTCAGCACACTGAAGGCACAGCCCATGTCAGCTATTTGGCACTTGTCCTGCCTGAATTCTTTTCTTTCGTGACTTCACGCATGTTACTGAGTTAAGAAGCAGGCTTGTTTTGTATTTGATGTTTCCTAAGAAAATAATTTAAAAAACGTTTTGTTAATCATTCTCTAAAGCCTAGTAAAAGTACTCAGCACTGGCTTATGAGTTCCACCAGCTCTCTGGAGCTCTCACCAGCTCTTAGGGCAGAGCAGTTCAGCTACCAAAACTCAGGAATGTTAAAAGTTCATTAGAAGACCATCAGCATGTGACCTACATGGAAATTAACTGCTAAGCATCAGTGTAGCTTCCCTACTGACAAATGAGTATACCAACACAATCTCTGGAAAACAAAGGCTGTTTCTACAAGACAACAGATGCTTAAATACTTGAAGTAGCACTGCATACAATTCCAACAGACTCCACTTTTCATTCAGACTAATCACAAGTCCTTCAAGATCTCCAGTTACAGCCATAGCAAGCCTCAAGATCAAAGGGCTGGATATCTGTGAATTTTGTCAAAAACCCACTGGCTCTCCAGCTGCTTACTTCAGTAATCTGGACTTGGGTATGGCACACTTCTGTAATGGACATCAAAAATTTCCCCTCAGACATCAAAAGACTGACTACCAGTTTTAAACATCCACAATCAGAAAATAATGAACCTACTCCTGAAGCTGTAGTTTTGATCTTCGTAGCAGCAAAGGCTTGAGGAACATGTTTTGAAGGAAAAACTAAATAAGAGCATGGAAATTAAAGAGAAATGGAATGTAACACAACATCAATTTATCAAAGATACATGATGCCAGACTAATTTCATAGTAAATTAAATAAATAATTTTCTAGACAAAAGCAATGTGAGAGACGTGATCAATTTATGAGTAGGCAGGAATACCACACAGATGGGACTGAACATCCTTGAAGTCTATTCACTCTTGTATTCAATGACAAATTGGGAGGTGACATTGTGGGGACATCTTGTTTTTTTGAAGCCTATAGTGCACTGGGAGTACCTCAGCTAGAAAATACAATAACAAAGGAGAACTAGAATAGCAGATGTACAATGAGATAGGCACACAATACAGGTATAAAACACTTCTAGGACCTATCATGTAGGCTATTCCCAGCAGAGGAAAAGAAAGCACTATTGATATTTTACAAGGCCTTGCTTTTATCTCAGCAACAATATTATGTCAGTTTGGTCACTTATGTTCTAACAAACTGATTTAAAGTGGAACAATTATAGAAGAAGGCCAACAGGATGACAAGAAGCTGGTATGGATGTAAGCACATATGTATTAAAGACTACCTTCAAAGCAAAGATTAGAGAAGGCTGGCTTTTCTAGTCTAGCTGAATGAAGGCTGACAATAAAATTGCTGTCTCTTTATGCACTAGAAAAATAAACACTGGGGATGGAACGAGAGCTAAAGGTCAATACCAGCACAAACTGTCACAAGGACAAATGCACATAAGCTTGTCATGAATACACCCAGACCCAAAATTGAGGTTTTATAACAATAACAGAAACCAGGCATCAGGGCACTTCCTAACTGAAGGAGCAAAGACAAAAAAAAAGTTAACTTTTTAAACTGGAGTTTGACAGGTTTCTGAAGAGGATTATGAATGTTTCCCTAAGAGAAAGCAGCATGAGAGTTGACAATTGAAGACATCCCTTCCAGTCCTATGTTCTTCTTGATGTCTTTGCCATGGTGATATTTAGAAAACAAAGCTACAAAACATCAACTCACTGGTTTTTAGGCACTAAAAATATCTGAAACCTCCAGGCTTTGAAAAGCACTCCATTAGCTGGGGAATGAGTTTCTGTAGTGTGAGCTGATGTGCTTATGGAAATGTTCTGGTTTCATACATCTCTAAAATGCAGTTCTCAAGAAGTCATGGAGCAAATTCATTTAAACAATGATTGATTAACCAATCTAAATATGCAACACCTAATGAGGATTACGTATCAAAGTCAAGTCCCAGATTTTAGGGCTTTTGTCATCAGAAGAAAAAAAAGCTTTATTAGCTTTCATAAAGCATATTCTTCCTATCCATTTCCTTAAATTTAAACAAAGAAGGGATTTTGGTCAAACTTAAAAAAAAACCCCAACCCATAACTGGGTAAGGACCAGACAGAGCCCAAATGCTTAATGCTTCAGAAAGTAGGGAGTACACAGAGGGAAAGCATTAATGGACACTAGTTTGGAACTCTAAGCACAAAGGATGATATCTAGTGACTGCTATAATACTGAATCTGCACTGCCATTAAATTTAATCTTTGATATTTTTATTGCAACCTGACCCACTATGACATCTCTAAAGAAAATTACATTGTACACTACTATTTCAAGAAGTCAAACTTAGCTAGTCATCTGGGTCATAAAATAGCAGATTACTCCATCAGGCTGGCTAAAGCAACTAGGAATAAAACTAGATTTACCAACCACATTATTTTTATTAGGAAATGTTTCAAAGCAGACATAATCCCAAAAGACCTTAGCCTCATACCATCCAAAAATACACAACAGAGAGCAACAAAAAGCATGAACTGCAGTATAAGGTACAATTTGTAAATGAGAGAAAAAAATTTGCAAGATATTGTGTAATATATCATCCTATCAAAGCAGAATATATTAACTAAATGTAGAAATAGAGAAGAATAAACTTCTACACAATTCATGTATTAACAATTTAAACCTTTGTTCTAAGATCTGACGTGTTAATAGGAATTGCTCCATTGACTCCCTGAACATCAATATTTAGTCTGTACTCCTTTTGCTTTCCTTGAAATTGCAAGCTAATATAGGTGTACTAAATCAGAGCTAGAGAGCAAAATGTCCAGAACAGGCAGAAGGGAAAAAAACCAGTATCTTTAACAGCAATATTCCTGAAGAACTCTGGTATGGCAGCACTGCTTGCATTTTGTTTTGGATCACAGCCATAGAACAGCTAAAGCACAGCTTTTTCTGTAATCATTCTAAATGGGGGGAACTGCTCATAATAGTAACAGGAAAAAAAAGCAATGAATTTACTTGGCAATCTTAACACTTCTCAGCAATTCCTTGTACCATCATGTTTTCTAACAGGTATTCATGCATACATAATATATAGGTCTTTGTAGATCTGGAATGAAGGAGAAGTAAGGGATTTGATAGCTAGAAAGGCAAGTTTTAAATTTTAAATACTGTCAAAGTAGGTTAGAAGTGTGATGTGTGTTTTATCATCTAACCAAGCATTCATGTCTTTCTGTTTTAACCTTTTTTTTTACAAGGTAATATGATCACCTTAGGCAGTTTGAGGTTTAAAGGCTTTAGCCCATGCAAAAAATATATATATTTAAATTAGCCTGGCATTTGTTACCTTTTTTTAAGACTTGAACACTGTCTGTGTTTTACAGAGGTGGCTTTATTATGCTAGCTGCATCAAATGCAGAATATTAATCAGACTGTGAAGCTCCACTAATTATGTGCTACATTTAAATAACTTACATTTTGTTAAGTGGCACGACCACAGATATTGTATGCATAATCCTAGTTTTGAGTCATTTCCCTTTTCTTGTCTGATTTCATTCTACACAGGAAATGACAGGGTCATTTGAAAATAACTGCAGTGAAAGATCAAAAAGGAAACTTGATTGAGAACACTGTATAATTGCCTGTGCTAGAGAAAAAAAAATTCCAATGACTTTACAACCCATCGCTATAAGATTTCTCTGGAAAACACACGCTGTGGTTTCCCTAAAAGGATATCCATTACAACACTGAGTACAGCTTTTATTTGTTCTAGCTGTATCTCTATTAAAGAAGCAGATCTTCTCCTGAGGGTGCTGGGCTTTTATTCCGTAGGTAATTTTTTCGGTGCACATACTCGCTGAGCTAAAGCCATTTCAGTGGAAGCAAATCAATTCTGTTGAAGCAAGTCATTTCACTGACTCGTCTCAAAGTGTTCATTTGCAAAAGGAGATAATGCTGTAATTAAGCTCTTGGAACACTGTGGTTTTTGTTATTTGGGCAAATCTGGCCATTACAATTTAGAGTGTCCTGTTCCAAAAGAACAAGCTTTTATTGCTGGAGCTAAAAGGAAACTTCTTAGACATTAGTTGCACTCAGCTTAGAGTCAGGATCAGATCCAGCTCTGGGCTGTGGCGTGTCTGCAAGGGCATTTTTTTTTTTAGTAAGACACTGGTCTACATAACAGGACAGCAGCCAAACTTTCAGCACAAATTTACTATCTACTTTCAGCACATGAATTTCAGTTGATCTCCCATTCCCTGAGCAGATGCACTACAGAGCCAGTGACCCCAGGTGTGTCCCTGCCACAGCCACACACACCAAACCATGGCAGCCCAAAAAACTGTTCATCTAAGGGACTGCAAAATAGAAGTACTGATCTCTTTTATGCATAAGAATTACTAAATAAAACAAAGTTACAGCAAAAGAACTTAAAGTCTATGCTGATTTCACCTCCCCTCACATTTTAACACATAAAGCAAGTGCAAATAATGCCATAAATTTATATGTGCAGCTTCAATACCTTGAACTTTTACTTATTGAAGAACAATGCATCACCCTATCAAAATGAACTCTAACAGAATATAAGTATTGATTTTCTTGGGTGTTGGAGTGTAGTTGGACAAATTAAAAGCTCTCTGCCATGTAGCTCAGAATACAAAACAGATGGATTGAAGAGAAGTGGCACCATATGTAAGAAAAGGCCATAAAGGAGTTAAAGATTGTCATGCAGGGTTTTGTGACAGTTGTAGCTGCAGAGAGCACTTGTTGCTTGGATGGATCATGACCAAAGTCATTCCCTGAAATCCACTCCTACCATTGCCCAGAGGTGCTGGTACCCTCAGCAGAGGTGGTGCTCCCCCAGTCTGCCCAGGGCAAGCCCTGTCCTGCAGCTGGGACAGCGCATGATGATCTCACCCACCCAGAAAGGAGACTTCAGAAAACACAAACACATTTCCTTAAAGCTAGTCTGAAACCTTCTAAGACTCATGATTCAAGTTTACACAAAAATTACTTAATCAAAGCCCCATTAAAATCGATTTTACCAATTAAGAAGTGCTAACCACCCACTGATCTGATTACCTAACACAAAACCCCACCCTAACATAGTAATGCTGAAGTTCTGCTCCACCTTTGTATTGACAGTTTTGTCACCTATTTCATCACAGTTGGAATTTTAACCCACCTTGTAAATGACAAGAATAACTTCCAAATATTTGCATCCGTGTCAAGAAAAGCCATTTTATAATATGGCTACTTAAAAGCAACATGGAAAGCAATTATCCCACATTACCAGAGTCAAAATATCAGCTGAAAGTGTAAAGGAATTTTTCCAGTGTGCTAATTTTAACTTAATTGTGTACTGATAAGCTAAAATATAAATACCATCAAAAATAATACACTAGTGTGCCCCTCTGGGCCATCACTTGGCTCCTAATACAAAATTAAAATGGAAATATTTTTAAATGTATAATAACAAATATCCTCAAAAAGCACAGTCAGGCTAAAGGAAGGTTTATTTGATTAATTGAACCCGTCCATTTGATTAAAGACCATGTTTTGCATCAACACATTTTCTTATGTAGTTTTTCACATATAAGTTAGAACGCATCACAAAGCTCATTGTGATGCCAACTCACTATTGTTAACTGAATTCTTTCAAAATGCTCAGTTTCTAGCTTGTTTCTTTCTTTATAGTCAGTATAATTAACTCTTGGTGGCTACAGAAGCATGTACAGAACTCTGTACATGCACAAGCATACATGTTTATTAGGGCTGTGGTCAGACTAGGCATGGCACACAACATTTTCCGATTTTGATTGCTGATTTTAAAGCAGAGTCAGACTTATGTTGCTAATTCAAATTACATGCATCAACTTACAAATACCTACACAAAAGTGTTCCTGATTTAACACAACTAACGACTTAACCAAGCAATGCATTTACACTTTTTTGAGATCCCAAATTAATTTTGAATATGAGGATCAAAACATCTTAACTTGCGCTCTTTAATCAGCCGTTTTACGTTAGTAATGCAGGGATGTTGACATGAAGTTGCTTTGAGCAATATAAAACATATGCCATGGCACACTCGTTAAGGAACTCTGCATAATGAGTTCCATCTATATAAATGACTCACCTCATTACCTAGCACAGGCTCTTCTTTACGAACGTGGAAGAGGTAGTCATATGCTTTATAGTATTGAAATAAGCTGAAAAACAACATAACATAGACTATCACAGCTGTAAGTTTTTGGAAAGGTAACAATATTACAAGTTTTCTTAAAATAAGAGATACCCTCCAGCATGGTAATAGTCCAAATTTTAAAAAGAAACAGTTGTTTAACTTCAGAAACAAGCAGCATATTTAGTTTGCAGGATTTATTATCAGATGGCTGTAGAAAATACAGTGTGATACTTAAAAATACATCCACTTAGTCCTTACGAAATTGAACTCCGAGAAGACAAAGTTCTTCTCTGAAAAAAGTAATTCCTGAAACACTTATCACCAGGATACTTATGCCTTTATTATCAGCAATAGCAGACAAGAAGGAAACAAAGCCAAATCAGCTTTCAGATTCTGGGATGGGCTGCCAGTACAGGGAGAAAGTTTGATCTTGGAACACCAAAACAATAAAGAATAGAAGTATTTATTCTCTCAAGGTCACTTTGCAAAATCAGTGTAGTATTTCCTCAAAGAAAAACTAAAAAACTAGATTAACACACAGCAGTTTTGTGTACTACAACAAAAGCAACTTTAAATAGACTTTGTCAATGGACTAAAATATTTATCTTCCTTAAACATGTGTGGCTTTCCATTTCACATGTTTCAAATAATTTTGTTTCCTTTTCTAATGATCAATGATACAGCATTTGTCTAACCAAAAGTTTTGTTTGTCATAGTCTGTTACAATTAGTTCTTCTCTTACAATCATGATACAGAACTCCTGGCTTCTGTCACATCATTTTGACATAAGATTTAAAACATTGCTCTGTGATTTCATACCAAGTCCAGGCTGAAGAATGATTCCAAGAATTTATTGCTGTCCTGCCTGCTGTATCCATGAAAGATACAGCAATATTTGCAGGGAACATCTGTAACTGGTTCCTGTGCTTTCTGCCTAGGGACAGAACCCAGGTTCTTTTCTTGGGACCCCCATCAGCTGGGTCAGCAACACCTTCAGCTTGGTACCGGCAAGGCCCATGTAAGAAGTCTGACTGCCATCAGCTAGAGGCTGCCTTCTCCCAAACCCAAAGCACACAGGCAATTAATTAAGTTCTTACAGTATTTGCAATTTCATTTAAGTACATTTTTATTGCAGTACTTCACCAAAGAACTCCTGACATGTTTCAGTGGAAACACAGAAATTATTTTTAAAGAGAGTTCAGGACTTAACCTGGAAATGACTCACACTGATTTATGTAAATATGTGTCCCCTTTCATACACACCTGTAATTTGGTAAAATTCT
Source organism: Camarhynchus parvulus (assembly GCF_901933205.1). Lineage (NCBI taxonomy): Eukaryota > Metazoa > Chordata > Aves > Passeriformes > Thraupidae > Camarhynchus > Camarhynchus parvulus. Next base: position 6,335,438 of record NC_044576.1, read on the forward strand.
AACAAGGATTATTTGAAAAAAGACAAAAAATATTTTATGAACATCATAGACACACAGGAAATAAGACATATATCCTTCCAATTGGATTGGCAGAAATTAGTATTTCAAATTTGTTCTCTTATCCTAGTGTTTTTGAAATAAGCCAGATTTGCAGCACCTAAAAGTCAGGTCTTTTCTTTCCCCTCCCCTCCGAATGTGTTATGATATTCTTCATGGACTATGTTACAGGTACATATAATTTAAAATATATACCCAAATGTATAAGTAATTATTTCTGGCATTTCTGAATTTTATGTCTTTATTTTTAAAACTATCTCTATTCAACCTGGCACTCCTAATCCTGTATGAAGGAAAAAATTTCTCCATTTAATGGTCTTGAAATCAAATTACATAAATCAGACATCAGCATTTATTTAGAAAAACAGTGTCATTTTCTTTCTTTTATCAGGCATTATACAAAATGCCCTTTTTTGTTTCAATTTGCTGTGAACAATTTAAAAATTCCATACCAGTGTTTCTAGCAATTACCCAGAAATAATTTTACTTGCGTAAGTAATATTGTTAATAATAGGCCCTCTTATGATGTCATATGAGAATCTGAAGGTGATTAACAATGACATATTTCCCCAGCTCCACTGCTTCCTGAAAAGAAAATGTCAGGAGCTATGTTGATGTGTGTTTGCCCAAGGAGACAAGATAAAAAGATGCTAACTGTCACCTTCCACCAAACCTGAAGGTGTCATTATAGTTGCTGCACAGTTTGTGCCAATGTGGTTAAGCATTTGTCCCTGTTTCCATTATAAATCCCGTGGGTTTACAGCTCATCTGTAAAAATGTGATCTGAACTACAACATGTCATACTGTCTTGAGCAGAAAATAGCTACAGGCTTATCATTTAAAATTAAACAAGAAAAAATATATTGAACTAATACATTAATTTGAATTGTAATAAAACTCAAACTATTTCTGAGTTAATAAAGTTTAAAATACACCCATTTAAGTGTACCAATTCCATCCTTATTTAGAAAAAAATATTCCAGTGACTGAAATAATGGATGGCATAAACTGGACACATATGATACATTTCAGTGTTATGTGTGTACATCCATGACATCGCTACAGCATCCATTTGTAATAAATTAAGCAGTTTGGACATACAACCCATATCTGGTGGCCAAAATACCATTCTGCTGCAAAAGTTTTGCAGCTTGATTGTATTCCTGCCCAGCTAATACTTTGGTTCAAAGTAGGATGGAGCACCTAATCTCTTGGATGAAATTCTTCCGACTGTGAAAGAATTACTTCATGGACAAGATATCTCTCAATGGATAATTTACACAAGAGTTATAGATGTGCTATTTGGAAAGAACATTTGTTCCATATAAATACACAAAAGACAGACAGGAAGGCAGAAGTAAAAGGAGTTGAGACATCTTAAATGCCAAGTTTCCTTTTAGTTTAGGGCTAGTACTTGGCAGGACATTATTTTGCCTTGACTACAGAAATTTGAGATTTAAAGAGATGTTCCCATTCCTTATGGGAAGAATCTTAAGTGTTTTATATTTTCCATGGGAAAGAAACAAAAGGAAAAAAATCAGAGAGTAGGAGAAAGAGACATATTTTATAGCCCAATCATAAGAGAAAATGCCTGCAATGGGTTTAAATCCCCCTTTAAATCCAAGTAATCTAAACTAGAAGGCTAATAGCTACCCTAGTATTTTGCCTTTCCTCAAGAGAAAATACTTTTCTGCATTCAGAAAAACACTCTTAAAACTCCCACTTTGCTGTGTTACACTTTTCCTACAGAAAAGTCAGAAAACTCCCAGCAAATCCACGTATGGATCAGCCATGACCTTACTCAATTTTTATGCCCATCTGCCAAAAATCCCTCCACCTCCATTTGGGGCAGAAAATGGGCTGAAGGGCTAGAGCTGCAGTACAGTGGATGAGCATATACTACAGGAGTAACTCACTCATTTTCCATCTCCTTGCCTCTGCCACTGATGGATGGTTGAACAGCTTGAGAACCATTCTGTCCATCATGTACTGCAAACAGGGGTATGTCAGTGCAGCCACTGCCTTAACCACAGCACTCCAGTGGAAATGGGCTGTACACACAGCTATACAGTCAGAATTTCATACAGGGGCATTACTGGTGCTAGCAGACTCGGTATTTTTCTCAAATAAATAACGAATGTACAGCCATTTGCATCTCTTTCTGTGTCTCTGTTTAAAAGCTGAGACCTGCCACAAAACCTTTTCATGTACATACTGGACTTTTGCTGATTTTGAAGTACAATGTTTTTATGACTCCTATATGATCAGAACCTTAATTCTCTAAGTACAAAACTTTAAATCACTTCAGTACACAATAACTGTCAAGGCTATACAAATACTTAAGAGTAACAGAGTCAAGATAAGATCTAAATAAGATAAATAAGATCTACAATTTTATTCAGATGGAATCTAAAAGTAGCTTTTAAAAGCAAAACAAGATTATTGCCCATGCATCACTCTGTTTTCTTTTATCACGTCAAACAAAACCCAAAAGGAATATTTTCAGCACAATCTTATATTTTTATAAACTTCCAGTCCAAATTTCATTTTTGGGCTTTCACATGTGAGGCCAGATCTTTACTGCTCCTTGCATATTGTCTCTTCTTTTTTTGGGATTTAAAGTTTGGTGTTTGCATTATGTTGGCACAGTAGGAAAGTATCCAGTAAAATAAGAGCAAAATACTAATAGTAGAAGTAGTGTAAATATAATAATAATAATTTTTAAATTGTTGATGTTGTTGTTCTTATTGTTGCTGTTATTTTATCAGTCATTTTTTCACTATATTAGATTAATGAAATAAAAAATAGATTCTGTAGAAATAAATACCTGGAAAACAAGAAATCAATGATTGCTTTGCCTTGGTCAATGCTGAATAAATTCACGTCACCTCCTTCTTCTGACTCAGTTTCTCTTATTCCAGTCACTGCTCTTTCAAGTTCTTTTACATTGTCTCCCAAGGTCATACGTCTGACTGCAAAGTAATCCCAAAGAACAAAACCATGTATAAACATGACAAGGTGGGATGGGGGTTTTTGGTCCATTTTAATTACAAGACTTCTTAAAGTTTTAGTTATGACTACCACTTAAAAGCCAACAGCAGTCAAATGCTTCTATTGCCATTATTCTCATCCCTAAAGTGTCCATTAAAATTCCACTACAAAACCACCACGCTGCCTTCACAATGGAAGGATCATCATAATGGGTGTTCAAGATACTACAGCTTCACCTCTTACCTGTACTGAGAGAACCACAGGCAGAATAATATGCAAATTTGAGAGGCAGAGTATGTTTTTCTTTAAAGTAGCCTACTTCTTATGAATTGTAAAAGATTATTCTTCTGACCATGCCCCTTGCAACATAAGCCATTAATACAGGAACAGATATTAAAAAGGGTGAAGAATATTTTAAAGTGCTTACAGTCATAATAGATTAAACATGAATATGCATAAGACCCTGCATGTATCATCAAACTTGGAGATATTTTTATATCCTTCCAAACCAGATAATTACTTTACATTTTTACCCTGGAAATCAAAACCAAGTGCCACAACAGGTTGGAATTAGAATTTAAATTCTGTTTGATAACTGTCCTTACAAAGAGGACAATCTGAAATGTATCAGTGCTTGCTGAACCCATAAAAAGAAAGGATCCATCTTTATGATTTGCACACAGTGTCTGCCATCGCCAGTACCATGGGAAGTTAAAAAAAAAGCTTCAAATACAATTTTTTTCTTTTATGTCTAAAAAAATCTACAGAAAAAAATGGGGAAATATCCACCATTGGTGAAATAGATTTATTTTCCTCATTGTTTTATGTCTCTACTGATACACTCCTTGGGTTTTTTGTACAGAAAACAAATTAAAATACTTAGAAGACTTCTTTTCTTTTATAGTTTTGCCCTTTAGTGGTACGGTAATCAAAGGCTTGAAAATTCTACCTCACTTTTCAGTAAGAGAGGCAGTACAATATAAATAACCATATGGGAAGGGACAAGAAAGAAACACAGAGAATGCAAAGGAAACAGAAGCCACAGGAAATAAGGAAAAGCAATAGAACCAGAAATATCATCGTTTGTAGGGAAGTGAAGGCACATAACAGGATCACCCAGGCCCTGAGTCTGTTGCAAACTCATCCAAATTTTCTTTCCTCTGCACACCTGATTTTTAGTCCCAACCACCTGTCTCAGGAAGACTTATGCAGCACTTCTGTGAGGTAAGGAGTACTTTACTCCCAACTGATAGAAGAGAATCAAATAATGTAACTCATTCTGACTCCCAATCAAGCAAGGCCTCCAGTTTTCCTTGCTGCTTTACCTGCCTTAAATGCATTTCCACTACCCTCCTTCTCTAAATCCATTCTTCCTGCTTAATGCTACTCTTGCTACTACGCCCAAGTCAGTTTAATTCTCCAGGCTGACTGGGTCCAGTGCAGGGAAAGGAAAAGAAAGAGTCATCAATATAGAAGACATTAGAATTTTGCTTTTAGTTGAAATGTTTGGTAATTACAAGAAAATTCATCTCAGCCCTGGGCTGTGAAGCAAATATAAGAAGTTTCCTGCAAGCATTTAAAAACTACATTTTCTTTCTCTAAAAACCATGTATATCTTAGCCAAATCTTAATGGATTTTCACAGGACAACAAAAAACAAATTCACAATATTTGCTTGCCAAATCTTTTTCTTTACTTCAAAGCACCAGGGCATTTGACCTCTTAAAAAAAAAGACTCAAAATACTGGGGTTTTTTTTCCCCACAGCCTCTGTCTGCAAGCCCACTGAACTGTTTCACTTGCAATTTTATATATAAAAATTCACCAAAAGAAGACAGGGCCATGGAAAATTTCTTAAGCTTAAAGAGTTAAAAGTTTGGCAAAGCTTAATGTAACTAAGATGACATTCCTGAAAAACATCAGTCAGTTTTAATAAGTGGTTGTGCTACCAGCCTGTTGTGTACACACGTATTACATGGTCTCATAAAGCTGATTTCTGACAAGTTTCCATTCTGCTCCATTGTTATAGTAATATAGTTAGCATATGTTAAGATACTCTCTTATTGGAGACAGGAAGGACAACTGGAATTCTAATGATCATAAAGCATGTACATATTCTGTCAAAATTCCAAGTCAGAAAGGCCCGTGAACTAAATTACAGTGAACAAGTATAATAACTGTTATGAGTTTGATTTTAAAATATTTGCCTTCTCTTTTGAATGAAACTGCTGAGTTCTTTCACTCTTCCTCTGGGATGGACTTTTCTGAACATAATCACCTTCAAAGTGAATATTAAACAAGCATTAGAATCTCTGACAAAGAAGGATTTAGAGGACAGTGCTACCATTTTTTTCTGGCTATTTCATTCCCACTAGACCAAGCGTCATGCTTTGTGGCAGATTTCCTCATAGCCACAGGAGCTACAGTCCTTTCATTGTCATTTTTCATCTTCAGCAGCAATGCCAGTTTACTCCCCTCACCAGTCCTTAGTTAACATAGATTCTGTGCCAGAAGTGCACCACTTGCCATAGAGGAAGCTGAGAGTTGACCTCTGAGGATAAAGAGAAGTAATTCACCTGCTGTAATGCTACAGGATGTACTGAATATCTCAAACAGCAGAGAAATGTGCCCAAGGCTACAGTGAGTCAGTCACTGAGAAAGCTGGAATTGGAATTTAGGAGCTCCTTGCTCTCACTCAACTGTAATTATTATTTATTTTACCATAGCAAAGAAAAGGTCTCTTCAGGACTTGGGCCATTTGTACAACGTATTGTACAAAGAAGGAGGAATATTCTACTCAAAAGACTTGAGATCTGCCAGTAAGAATTATTTTCAGGCACAAGGTCTAACATAGCAACATTCAAGAGGAAAATAAATAATTTCACAATTACATGTAATTAAATATCACTTTATTAAAATGGGAAACATTCTTGCTTTCCACTTCAGATATTTATTTTACAATTCTTAATTATACTTACTGCTGAGGTTCTCCAAGGCAAAATTTAATAGACCCATGAATCCTGAGATCTGGATAAGACTGAACTTCATCTCTTTAGCCCACCAAAATCCTGCAGTATAATAATCGAATAAAATAGTTTCTTTCAAAGATGTCTTTAGCTGTGTAAGATTCAGAAATTCTGCCATCTTCCTAAAAAAGTTGCAGAGTAAAATCATGAAATTAAAAAAATAAATTACAGATTCCAAAGTCTTACTTGGTCTGCATGCAATTATATCCATAATATTTGTTTAGTTGCTATATTATTCATTTGTGCATATGTACATAATTTCTTGAATTTAGCTACATCAATTCCTAGATTGCATTTATGACCAGAGGACATATCAAAAAGTAAACAATTACGTGCAGGTTTCACCAAAAACTATTGAAGTGTTAAGATAGGACTGACAAAAGAACAAAAATCAGAGCATTACAAAACCAAAGAGAAATACATTGAAAATTCCAGAGGAAAAAAGTGTTTCATCAGGAATTGGTTTGTGGGATGAAATTACACAATTAGTCTCCACTTTCCACTATCATGCTTTCATTCTGATTTAGATAGCTTTACAGTAGTAATAAGGTCTTGTTTACATTTCAAGATTATTTTTCATGTGGCCTCTGATGAAAAATTACATTTGAAAATTAATGCAAATAATGTAATACATAATTACTGAAAGTAGCTAACATATTTAGAAGCTTAAATTGCACTTCCATAATGGTCAAAACATTTAAAAAGAACCTTATCCCATTTTACTGGCGCACCATGAAAATTTTTCCACTCACTTTAACTTGCAAAATTTATGAAAAAATACACTCCCTTGTAGGAGGCCATACTGTTGCTGACACATTTATGTCTACTCTATCCAAACACAGAATTAGTTACATCTTTTATAATAAGTGTGTGCTTTTTTCCACATGAAGAGAGGGGACTGGGGCTAGGACTTCGTTTCAATTCTTCCAGTGTAACTTTGGCCATGTCTCAGGTAGTTAAGTTTTACATTAAAGCAATCCTTGGCTTCTTAACTACAGCTGAGGACACAGGTGCCAGTGATCAGAGTTTCTACTCTCCTGTGAAAAAGCAAGGTCTTCCCAAGCCCTGCTGCCCTCTCATTCCTTCCTAAGAAGGACATTAATCCCAGACCTACTGACTGCAGCCATTAGAGTTTCAGGGCTTTACCCGACACAGTACAGATATGCTGTCAAAAGAGATGAGTTTCTTTCTTTAATTAAAGCCTCAATAGCTAACAGAGTAAAGCATATAATCCAATCAGTTTTGTTTAAAACATGTATTCCTTTGTTCTGCATGACAAATTTGTACGGCTGCACACATGCAAGTCGGTTAAAAACACTTAACTTGTGTCCTGGAATAGAAGTGGAACACGGCCAGCTGAACTTTCCAAGGTTTGAAACAGTCCATATCCTCTCTCTCTGAAGCTTCTGCCAACTCTGTGTTTTCATAATCAGAGCTTCTCAGGGATTTAGATTTTCTCTGATTCTGCTAACAATGCCAGTGCTCATCTTTCCAATATTCTGTAAGGCATGTCACTGACAACAGTATCTGTACATGCTTGTGAAATGATGGGGCAGTTTGATTCCATAGTTACCCTCCCTGCTTTTTCTTTCGTCATAGGGTTCAAGTCTTACCAAGATGGACATCAGTACAAAACTTCCTGGTCAAAACTCTCAGACTCAGTCAGACCTATTCTGATTTTCTAATCCTAGCTGCGGCCTTCAAACTGCTCTTGTAAATAGACACAATGCACTGTGGTAAAGAAAATTTTAATGCTGCAGTTAAACTGCTTCGTGTGCATAAAATACCCTGTAACTATGCTCCTTCCAGTCAGATGCAGTATATACTTTACAATCCCCTTGTACAGCATGTATATATAAATACATATGTGATCAGCTGAGACTAAAAGAGCATATGATCTTTCAGTGCTTTTCTTTTTCATCTTGATGAGAAAGTTGCACAAAGAATTGCGCACATTAAGCGCATTTTGGACTCCATGAGTTGTACACTTCAGTCTCCTCTAAACTTAAAGAGGCCTATTGTGCAAGAGAAAACAGGAAAGGAAAGAATTTTTTCTATTATTATTTGATGGTGGCAAATTTTCTTTCCAGTTTTTTTTTTTTTTTTAATCCTAGAAAAACCTTTTCTCCCTAGAATAGTGACAAATAGGAAGAACAGAATATGTTTCAGGAATATTTTAATCTCTATTAAATTGTTACCTATTCAGAGGAACAAAGCTGGATTTTATACACCCCCCACCTCTTCCTTCCCAAACTAGACCAGCAGCCCAGCCCTTTGGCTTTCAATTCCCTAAGAACCTACTAGCAGACACAAACGCTCCTAAATAATTCCTGCACTTCTGAAGTCCCATCTTTCAAATATAAATCTGGAGTCTCAGGTTGAACTCGTGGCCTCCGAAATTTAGCTGCTATTAAACACTAATAACAAGGGAGAGTGTTGGGACAGGAAAGACAAAGGCAGCCTGACATCAGAAGTCTTTGGCTGCCTCCTATTTCCCCAGAACACCATAATGGCGACCTGCTAATGCCTTCTTAAGCTTTCCATCCCTTGCTGAACTTTCAAGACCTTTCTGATTCTTTGGTAACTCATGTTACAGTACAGAATCTTGAATGTTTTAGCAAAAAAAGTTACCCAGTGAGACTTACCAAAAAAAGCTCAGTATCAGCCTGTTTTTATTTTGTGTTTTGTTTACAGTGTATTTAAAGCTATTGTAAATTCAGAAACCACGACAAGGTGAAATTCAAGTGGAAAAAAAGGAGTCTAAGCAAAATTAAAAGATATAGGAAAAACAGTAAACCAGGCTGGATCCGAGATCAAAAGTGTTTCTGCCATCTTTTGTGAATAATATTAAATATCAATGATTTAACTGAACAATTAAAGACTAATAACATAACCATCACAAAAGAAATCTAACAGTCTGCAATTTTTATTTCATTATTATATGGGTTCCAGCATTGCTGTCACTGCTACTTACTTTTCAACTCCTTCCAGATCTTCTTCTGACAAGGCAGTTATTTGGGAAAGAGAAAGAAATGTCCTATTGATAATCTTTGCTCCACCTAAATCACCCTGATCTCGGACTTCTTCCTGATCGGGGACTTCATCCTGATCTCGGACTTCATCCTGCATACATGTACATAGGAATGTAATTTAAAAAATGTTTATTTTATTATGTCAGTAACTTATCTAAATAACATTTTTATATTGAGGAGGTATGCAAGGGATTAATTCAACAAATGCCAAAAATGCAAGACAGCTGTAATTATACAGCAGTAACACAATACCTTAACATATTCTCACTAGAGAAAAGCTGGGCAGATACATGGAACATAGTATTTTTGTCATAAATTCATATGGGAACACAATGACATATTATGTGCAGCACAAGATTAAATTAATTTGCAAGTAAAAACAACAGAGATTTAAAGGTGCAAAAGAATCCATGAATCTAAATTTGACCAACATGATACTGTATTGCACAATAATTAAATTTTAAAATTAACTTTCTCCTAAACATACTATGAGAATACACGAAAATTACTATGTTATTTGCTCTCCACCATGTACTTGATTGCATTTTCAAATTTACTGTCTACACTCTCTCCTTCCCCTAACCAAACAGAAGTCCAAGATGTTTGCTGCAACAGAATAATAAGGATCTGACACTACTGTCCCTAGGAAGGACGGACACTTCTTAGGGAATAACAAACTGAGCATGAACTAACAATGCAATGGGCTTCGAAAAAAATAGGAATATTTGATGATATTTTGTGTTGTCATTGACAAAAAAATAAATTTCAGTAAGAAATCTATGAAATGCAAAAAACAGTGGAAAAAAAATCCCCTTGAACTGTTTCACAATAGAATATGTAGATGACAAAGTGAGGTGTGAGATGAAGCAGCCCCTTCAGAGAGGCGCACTGCAGGGGAAAAAGGGACAACGGTCATGGACCGTGCTCCAGTTGAAGGGGATCCACAATGCGGCAGCATAAAGAAAAATACTGCAGTATGAAAATATTTCAGTATCTAGAATAGATAACCCAGAAAGGCAGAGGAATCTCCATCCTTGCAGGCCCTTCAAGACCAAACTGGACAAAGCCCTGCTGGGCACTGGGTGCTGGCCCAGCTCTGATCAAGCAGCTGAACCAGCCCCAAAATGCCTCCCAGCCTTCTGCTGGGAGTCTGCCTGGCCTGACCACACAAAACCCCTGGCACAATTTGCTTGCAGCAGATACACTTGTACACCTGCAGGATCTGGAGTTTAGAGAAGTGCAGCAAGGCAAAGCCTGCAGAATCCTGCTCCCAGCTCATACAAGGAGAGCAAGGGAGAATTCCTGACACACACGGAGTTTTGAGCCTGACCAGCACTGCTCTGAGCTGATACCAACTCACTCCAGCGCTGGTCAAGGAGAGCCCCCAAATAAAGCTACACTACTCCCCCTGCTGCTGCTGAGCTACAAGATGCACTGAAATCCTGGGACTAGCTGAAGAACCACCACAGACAGGAGGGACAAAACAAGACTGAGAGCAACGAAGAACACTCATTCAGTGGACAGACTATTTTCTCCCTTTTAATTAAGTACTTGAGTACTTTCACATCTACTTCAATAAGAAAAATTATTGTTCCCAACTGTAAACAAGTCAGTCTCAGATACACTATCTCATAAGAACAGGAATGAAATAAATGAAGGCTTCCTTCACATAGTTAAAAGCATGATGTTAGCTTGCTTTTATTAGCAGTAATTTAAACAGCATAAAAAAATACTCCTACAGTCAGTAATGCTGCTATAATTGAAGATGCAGGGAAAAAACAATAGCACTACCTGCTAATATACAATTATTGAAAGACATATTTCAGTAAGAACAAAAAATATAAACGCTTTCCTGCAGTGGTGTTAGAAACCTGTTGAACATGAGATTCTTTAGAAGCCATGGGGGCAGAATTAAATGAGTAACTGATATTAATGCTTTGGAAACTGAATAAATGCTCCTCCCTCACTTTCTCTTAGGATGTTCAATACATAGAATAGTTTAGTATTTACAGTGACCACCACTATATAAATTACACATGACTCGTCATCCAGTCAACATCTTACTGGGCATAACTGTTAGTAAGGCAAAACACTAACATTTTACAAGCTGCAGTTTAAACTGAAGAGATTGGCAGCTACTGTAACTAACTCAGCGTTGCAGATAAGGCTCCCTAATCTGCACATCAAACCACAACAGTTTACAGGGCAAGGTGAATGCTTCCCAAGATCCAATTCATCACCTGGAGGCTGGAACAACATTCCCAGCAGCAACATTCCCACCAATGTATTACTGGTTTTGGTAATGCTTATGATAAGGATGGGGTTTGGGCACCACTGTCCACTATAGCAAGCACAGGTATCAGATAAGAAGAAATACTGTCACAAATGACAGATGAGGAACTATGGGACAGAAAGCACATGATTTAAATTTTTAAAAAATCAGTAATGTTTCTGTAGTTTAAGAAAGTACTGAAGGTCCATAAATCATTTAAACAATTCTGTGTTTATAGACAGTTTCTGTTTGGGCTGAACCTACACACACACACACACCTGACTAAAAGCTTACAATTATTTTGATTGATTACTTTTGTCTCTATAACCACTACTAAAAGTGCCGTGAGATTATTTTTATATGTGTTCACCGGTGTCAAAGAATTTACTGTTCATTTTAGTATTAACTGCAGTGACTGACTGAGGTAATCCAAGGTGAGTTAATTCTAGTAATGCTGTCTTCATGTGTCAGGAAAAAAACTCCTGAAACCAATCCTACCAATGCCCACTCCCAGCAGCAGACTGCCTGTTTAAATACAGAAGAGAATTATCTGTTACGGTTTCATTTTCCTTTGAAGGATTTTTAGCTGTTCTGAATGCACAATATGTTTCTGGCTGTTCAATACATTACTCCAAATACTGTGGGCATCCCTTGTTAACATTAGCATCAAATCAAAATACCAAATCAGACAGTCTAAAACAAAAAAGTAAAATCTTTCTAAATCTCTCAGTCTCTCTTCACTATCATGAAGCAGGAAATAGCAGCAGCAGACTGATAAAGTTAAACAACAAATTGCAAAAAACCTCTGTGTTTACAGGGGTGAGAAAGAACTCTCAAAACCTCAAACCTGCACTGAGTCACCCCTGGCTAGGAAAAATGTCCCACTACCTGCAGTTTTGGTGTGGGCCTTTCCAGAGTGGCCAAATCCTGAAACACAGCAATTGAAAGGAGCACCAGCATTCCTCAAGAAAAATAAGCCTGTCCTTTGGGATGAGCCTTCTGCAGTGGCTGAAGACAGCATTTGCATTTGTTTGACAATACACCACCACGCTTTGCAAAATGGCTTCCAAACACATAATACACAAGGAACAGCAAATACAAGTGTAGCAAATACTAAAAGCATAAGGAACCCATGATCCTGCTGTCCTCACCCTACCAGGGAAATCAGACTGGACTCAACTTTCCAGTAGCTCATGAAAAGGAAGCTCAGCTGCTCTGCCTGGGCTGACAGCAGAGCAGATGCACCCTGGAAGAGCGTTGCATATCAGTTACAACTTTAATCAAAATGGGAATGGAAAAAACCCAACCAAACTACACCAGCAACACAGGCTGTTATTTGTATTATTATACACATTTTGTTATCAAGCTGTCAAATGCTTCAGTAGCAGCAGAAAATCCTGAAGCTTTCTACGCAAATAGTTAAGGCAGAAACAGAAACACATTCACTGTTCCTGTTTGTTTTTAAAAGGCCCCACTTGTCCACTCCCACAATGGGAAGTTAAGATCAATAGTTGTTATTTTCAGTCATAAACATTTGTCATCAAACAAATGAGGAAATAAAAATAGCAGCACTCATTTCAACTACCTTCAAAAGGGAAATATGCAGATATGTCAAATGCAAAACACAAAAGCTATAGGCAAAGAAAGCTTTCAAGGAACACTATAAACATGATAGTATCCTTTTAATAACAAAATATGTTTCAAAAATGTCACAGTCCATATATCATGATTTATGGTTGACCAAATGTATGATGACAATAAATTTTACTGATGTTTTCACAGCTGCAGACCACTTATGAGAAAAATGTGGTTAAAAATAAAGCAGCAGCAAGACTTGATAAGATCAGTATTCAGATTTTCTAACAGACCTTCTACTGAAAGTCATTACAAGCTGTAACAACTATAAAAATATTCAATTTAAATAAAAGGAATTGTCTCAAAATGTAAGAAATTATATAAAGAAACAGCACCAGAATAGTGTTTCCTACGCCTTATATATGGACCATGCTAAGCTACCTTCAGCCAAAACTAGACACTGTAGAATGTGATTCATAAAAACACAATTCCACATGGTTTCCGATAAAAATAAATCATAAAGGATAGACAGAAATATCAAAAAGGTAAGCTACTGTGTGTAGAACAAACTTCAATACATGAGGAACAGAAAACATGTGGAAAAAACAAAGTTCACTGAATTCCTCTGAAGATTCTTTCTATAAAGCCATGAAGTAAAATCTACAAAAATTTCAATGGTACATTTCAACCAGATGTACCATATATTTTTGACAGCCTGTCGTGTCCCATAGAGCACACCCTGTATCCTTTTCCTGTGATCTGACTGCATTACCCCAGTGTTACGCTGCTCCAATTGCCAAAATATTTACGGAGAGCACTGTGAAAGATGCATATATTTTTCATGAAGCATTTAGAATACTTAGCAACACATTTCACTTGGAAGAGGGTTTATTTATTTAAGGAAACCTAAATGGTAAGCTTTGTACTGACAAAGACACAACCATGACACGGCTGAGGGCACTTAATCACTCCCACAACAGTCACAGTGACTTCTTGGCCAGTGGAGACAACAAAGCAGTTCAAGCAGAAGAAAATTATCTTATAGTAGCTAGAACTACATAGACAGGCTTGAGGGAGAAATTCTGAGTTGATGCAATACCTCATACATTCTTGGGAGGAATGAATTTTATATCTCTTGACAAGCAGCATGAAATGAGTTGCCTGTCAGAAACCACACCTCTGTCAAGCAAATCAAAAAAGGAAACAGGAAAAAAACAGGGAGGAGGCCAAAGACAAGCAAATAAAGCAAGTATTAATGCAAACACTGTGGATTTATAAAATCCTCCAGAGCACTTCAGCTACCTAAAGCAATGAAAGGTGAGAAACACAACTGTGATATTGCTGGAAGGAAAGTGTAAGCTTGCTTCTACTGCCCCAGTACTCTTTAAAAGGAAACCACAAGCCTTTTCCTCAACAACCAAAAATTAGGAGACTCCTGCCACCACAAAAAAGCCCACTATGGTGGTTTGACCCAGGCTGGATGCCCAGGAGCGGACCACAGCCTCTCTGCCAGCCCCTTCCTCAGCTGAACAGGGGAGAGGAAACATAACAAAAGGCTTGTGGTGAGGACAGGGAAAGGTCACTGACCAATTACTGTCATGAGCAAAATGGTCTTGGTTTGGACAGAAAAATAATCGGTTACCAATGAAATCAGAGTAGAATAATGCAAAATAAAAGCTACATTTCAAAACACCCCTCCTCTCTTGCCAGGCTGAACTTCACCCCAGTTTTCTCTGCCACCTCCCCCCAGGAGTACAGGGGGATGGCGTAGAGGGCTTGCAGTCATTTCATCACGTGTTGCATCTGATCCTGCCACCTCCTCATGGGGAAGACTCTAACTCTGCTCCAGCATGGAGTGCCCCCCACCAGGGAGTCTTCCATGAACTGCTCCAACATGGGTGTCTCCCCCACCATGACCTCCATGGGCCCCAGCTGTGTCACCATGGGCTGCAGGGGAATCTCATCTGGCACCTGGAGCACCTCCTGCCTCTCCTTCTCTGCTAGCCTTGGTGTTTACAGGACTGTCACTCTCCTATATCCTCATCCCCCTCTTCCAGCTGCTGTTGTATGGCTTCCTTCCTCCCCCTCCTAAATCTGTTCTCCCAGATCTCTGTCTCTGGTGAGGTCAGCCTTGGCCGGCCGTGGGTGTGCTCTGGAGCCGGCTGGCATTGGCTCTAGTGGACAAGGGAAAGCTTCCAGCAGCTTCTCACCGAAACCACTCCTGTAGCTCCCTACGACCGAAGCCACAAAAAGCCAATGTACTAAATAACCATACATTTAAAAAAGAGGGTCCATAACCGAGTGAAAGCTGGCAAGGGAATGGGAGGTCAGAGGTGGAGCAGGCACACACCAGCAGCAGCTCCGGGTGAGGGACAGACCTGGCTGGGCTGTGCTAGCCCAGGCTCCGCAGTCTCTGCTGGAGGAGCTGCCAGGGCAGGCCCCGTCTCTCCACTGAACTGACTGGGTGACGACAGTGACATTGGAAACGGACATTGACGACGGGTGTATTTTTATATGTACATATACATATTTACATACACACACAGCTTTTTTAACGCCACACCCTTTTCTACACAAAATCACAGAATCGTAAGGGTTGGTAGGGACCTGTGGAGGTAATACAGTACATCGCCCAGCCGAGATAAGGTCACCCAGAGCAAGTGACAAAGGAATGCGTCCAGACGGGTTTGCAATGTCTTCAAATGCCTCTCCAGAGATGGAGACTCCACAATCTCCTTGGGCAGCCCGTTCCAGTGCTCTGCCACCCTCCATATGAAGAAGTTCTTCCTCATATTGAGGTGGAAATTTCTGTGTTGTGGTTTATGGCGGTTGCGCCTCCTGTTACCGGGCACCACTGAAAAGAGACTGGCACCATCCTCCTAACCTTTGAGACATTTAAATATATTGATAAGACCCCTCTCAATCTCCTCCAGACTAAACAAGCCCAGCTGCGGCAGTCTCTCGTCACAAACGAGATGCTCCAGACCCCTCACCATCCTTGCGGCCCTTGGCGCAGCTCAGCACGGACAATTTACCACAAACCGCTCCCATCCCGGCGGTACCTGCACGCCCTCCGCCATGGCCGCCAGGCCCGCCCCTCACGGCGCCCCGCCCGCGCTCCCCTCAGAGCCCGGCCCGCCCCTCACGGCCTCGCTGCCGCCGCGGCCCGGCCCAGCGCCTGCTGCTTCTATTTCATAAACTCGGAACAGTAGTGCACTAAAACTACATCGAAACATTTTCTCTGTCAGCTTTGTATTGCACGCAGCAGCAGTAATTCAGAGTAATAGTAATTACCCGCAATATCAAATAAAATGCAAGCATTTCGTAGGTGAACAGTAAAAAGAACAAGGAGTGTAATAACTTACTTTGCAAAGTTTATGGATGTGCTGAGGGAGCTGGTATGACAAAACAACTTCCTTGCAGTGCCCCACATAAAGCAAAGGCCTCCCGGGATTTTCTGCAGCTGTTTCAGGCTGTGCCACTGCTTTGGAGCAGTTTGCCACCTTCAGAAGATTGTCATCCTCAGTGTTTTTAAATGTGCAAACCACAAAGTACGGTACCTGTGTCCTAGCTGGGGCACAGGAGACCAGAACATGCCCATTACCCACTAAGATTGTGATGTATAGTGTGAGATTCAACACGTCTGTAGCTCCTGTTCTGCTCAAACACCCTGACCCTCACTGACACACGCAGACCAATCGCGCTTCCAAAAGGAGTCGGAAATCTTTGAGGTTCAGAGAGCTGGATCCTGCAGTGTTTTGTAGAATTATTCATACTATTTAAAAGAAATAGAGCCCACACTGTAAATTTTAAAGAAATAGAGCCCACACTGTGAATTCCTACAATTTGTGCTGTGCTCTGTGGCTGATAGCTGCACAGCTGTGTTACTGGCCCTTTTACAGTGTATATAAATCTAACCAAATAAGAACATTATTCAGAGCTGCACATAATAAGGAGTTAAAACTGGGGAATTAAGTGTGATATTTGGATGCAATGTAAGATTGCATACATTCATTATTATGTTATCTAGTTGGTAACAGGTAGATTCTAGACTTAACCCTGTACTCCTCTGTAACTGAATATGCCCATTGACTTCCATGAACATTTTCAATGTAAAAGACTTGGGGGCTTAAAGCCTTTAGAAAGAGCTAATTCTATGTCTCTTGCTCAATATAAAAGGACTGAATTCTCTCTTACACAAAACCTGAACTGAGCGGGTGATTGAAGCTGAGCGCTGATTGAAGCTCGAACCACATTTCCAGTTGTGAGCTCCTAAACTTCCTACTTTTCAATTTAGATTTTTAGATAGTCGGTGTCAGAAGGCTTAGAAATAGGAAAAAAAAAAAGGATTCAAGAATCACATCAAATCACGCCATCTAATTTCATGTGGATCCTTCATGTTTACAAAACCACATTCATGTGTACATGAATATTTAAGGTGGCTTTTTGATTTCCATCAAATGCAAAACTTCTAAGTGCAACACAGAAATACTAAACTTAAAATGCTGACGTAGTCCTTTCCTACTACAGGTAACCATGGTAGATTTCCTATGATTTCTAATCATCAAAGATACCCCAGTTAGAGAACAGCAGAGCTCTTTCTCCACTGGTGCAGTTCTGTTAGATGTAAAGGTTTCCTGAAAGTGTCTGTTATTTAATATTTAAAATATGTCATTTAAGCAGAACATATTTGAAAGTCTGGCTTTACACCATAAGTGCTCTTCTATTTGTCTGAGAAGCAAGCAGAGCTAAGGTTTGGGAGATGCTCTGCCAAGACTGCTATCACTCAGTGCATGAGCATCGTGGAAGGAACACTTCTTTATCATCTCTCTTTGATTAAAGCTCTTTAGCTCATGGTGCCTGGGCCACCTCTAACCTGTACAAGATAACCACCACACAGCCCACTAACACTCTGCCCTGGCAGGGGCTGGGCAAAGAGCTGGTTGTTCCCCTTAATTTTCTTCAAGTTGCTGAATTTTCACTTTGCTAATTATGCACTGAAGCATCACCAATATAGCAATTCCACACTGCTCTCTGCACAATGAACTACACAGCTGTCTTTGTAAAAATATTTTCCTCTTCATCACGATACTCTGTCTTTTGGGCAGGGAGCAGGTTCTCCTGCATCACACAAGTCCATGTCAAAAGGGAAATAAAGGTCACACCTACAAGCAAAGCTTTGATAGTGCAGGCTACCTGCAATTGGAACACATGTAGCAGCTGCAAGTGCTCCAAAATATTCCAGCAAGACTTCCAAAGTTTTAGTAACCAAGGTGATTCAGTCTGATTTTGTTACTCATTGCAGAGATCCTGGCATTTCAGGAGTAAATGAAACTTACTAATTTAAGAAAAGGAATGAATTTTCAGAAGTTGCCTTTTACAAAGCAAAGGCCTAAAGAAACATCCTCCTATTGACAGAGATCCTATAAAAATGTTCAATTGCAAACACATTTCCAGTCATTTTTAGTTAAGCATCACCAAGCACAGTAATTAGCCATAGGCAAACTCAGGATGAAAAGCAGACAGAAATTCCTAGCAGAGCCTTGCTTGTTACATCAACATCAGATGGACATATAGCTCTCCTGGCTGCCAGCCCTCATGACAACAAATTGCTTATACTCATGTCCTGTGGTACAAGAATTGAAAAAAACCCACGGGCATATGTGGAAGACTTGCACACAGTATTTGGGTTTGACCCTCCCAGTAACAAACGGGTAATTTGTGAAAGCAACAGGACATTAGTGCTATGTGACTCTTAATAAAGAGCCCTGCATTACTGTACCTGAGTGCATTAACACAGTAATTAATCATCCCCTCCTGGCTCCTTTATAACATTCTTAGCAGATACTCTATTCAGGGAACAGCATTCATTCCCTCTAGGTAATGTTCTTCTGTTTTACATATAGAGATACACACCTTCAGAAAAAAATTCTGGGCATGATTATGTACTAGGAAAAGAAAAACATAAATCCCAGGTTGTCAGGGAAACTTGTTTTTAAAACAAAAAGATAATTCTGCCATTTCTCAGGCAGTGTCCAATTAAAATGAGATACAGGTACGAGAGGATAATTGCTTTGGTATATCAACAGCAGGATAGACAGGGTTCTGAGTTACTTGGGGACAGATCCTCTTTCTTTTTTGCTCACTGTCAACACAATCCAGCTCAGTACCTGTCCCTGCCTGTTTAATTAATAGGTAGGTAAAATTTCCATGTGATTTGACTGTGATTTTGAGAGACTTGTAATGTTAGTACTCTGCCCAGCAATAACAAAGTCCAAGTTAAATGGAGCAAATCATAACTTTTCAATTATTCAAAACAATATGCAAACGAAGAAATGAAAGCAGTAAAACACCTATTCTATCAATGATTCCATTATCTTCTCACCATAAAGAGAAGTGGCTCAGTGTAGGATAAAAGCAAATTTTAGATTGATTCTCTTCTTGATCATAGCCAGAAAACTGCTATATCTAGTGCCAAGAAATTGAACTGAGGTTCATAGAAATCCTAAAAATTAGATAGAAAATACTTAAAAGAACATGTAACCCATCTCCAGGGGACCTGTACTTTTTCTTGCCAACAAGAATTTCAAGCAGAAATAGGAATTTATTTAATCCAGTAGTTCAAGACAGCTCCTTACTGTGTATTAAATTTAGGGAATAATGTAAATGTGTATATAACATTGCAGTACACCATCAGTATGAACTGATCAGTAAGAAAGCTTAGGTTTTTCTCCCCTCTGAACACCTCTTAGTACAAAAACCTAAACTACAAGACTTGATGAATAAGCTAAAGCAATAGGGATAATTTAGAGCACAGCTGTTTCAAACTAACTACCCTCAAGGTCACCAATTGACAAAATAAAACCCAAAATCTCTACAGAACTCAAGGACTCCTCATAGTTATTATTCAAACCAGAACAATTTACTCAGAAGTCCCAAATTCAAGACAAGAGACAAAAAGAGGAGCACAGACCATTGAGTGACTCTAAGACCCCTAAATCTTATACAGCCATGAGTACACAGTGACAATGGACAAATAATTTAACATAAGGTTACTGTAGGGTTTTGGGTTTGTTGAGAGAATTGTTTCATTGCAGAGAGCTGCATTCTTCAGGACATGTTGTGCAGCAGAGAATTTGCTAATTCATGTAGCGATGAAAATCACCAGAAAGAATAATTTAACAAGTTATAATTGCAAATAGAAATAAAACTTGTAAAATACAGGAGTATGTATATTCATATTCTATATAAAATGTTATATATTAAACACATACTCAAGTATTGGTACTGTATAACACACATGTATATATTCTCTCTTCAGACAGCCACTTCAGCTCAGATTCCCATCTACTCTGTATCTTTTCTAAAGATATAAACTACTGTTAATCTTGGCAAGTTTACAGAAACTGGAGTATATTTTACTCCATGAGAAAGATGAGACATTAATCTCCTGGGAAAACTCTCTTGAAATTTCATTTTGATAGACAAAACTTGACTTTTCCATTTGAACTACTGTTTCATTTTGTTGGCAGACCAAAGAAGATAGAAAGACACAACTGCGTGAAGTACTACATCTTAGTAACACAGGAAAGTCTACAAAAAAAATATAAATTCACTGATTCCATTGTCCTTGCCCTTTTGCCCCCAAATGGGAACATAATTTCTTTCATAGGTTTCATATTTTACTCCTTTCATGCCTTTGTTGTGAAGCTCTATTGATTTTTTGCCACCTTCTCCATGTGACGTTAACCAGCTTTTAGAATAACATATAACAATCTAGGGCAGCAAGTGAAAAAACACATCCAGCTGAAATTACAGGGGAATTTTAATACAGAGACTATAGTTAATCAAGACAAAAGTTGTCTTGTATATTAAAGCTGACTGTATTCTTTGTTTACTTGTGAATTGTTTGTTTGTTGGACTACACAAACAGCTTCCAAGCTTTCTTTAGTCATTTAAAAAGGACTGGCAAGCATGAAGTACTGGGACATAATAACATCATATTTAAGTGATGTCTTGGAGTAGGATCCCACCTACAGCAGAAACACCTGGAGAGTCAGTATGGCAAAATCTCCATTTTACAGAAAGGTCTGTCCAAGAGAGTGAAATGTGTCACTCTGCAGTCTGGCAATACAGCCTAAGTGTCCCTGCCACCAGATCCAAGTAACAAAGTGGATCACGTGTCTTCTCCTTGTGTACTTGGAATCACAGAGTACAAATCCGAAGGAGTGGATGAACACATTCAGGAAGAACGTGTCCATGTGGTCTCCTTAAATAAATATGTAAGCCTAAAGGTTATTTTGTGATCACTAGGCATTAGGGTCAAAATTACGATGAAGCTGTTTGTTATTGCCCTTCCCCTTTATTTCCCTGACTCATTTGAGGTTATGGACTCATCTTGGCAAAGTACATTAAAATAGAATTGTATATAACTCAGTAGTCAGTCCTGGGAGCACTTTCCTTCCTGGATTCTGAATTTGAAATATCTGCTGTGCAAGCATATGTTTATAGTGAGCTGCAAGGAGGAGTTAATGTTCATATTCACTCCAAAAAGATTATGTAGTTGCATGTAAAAAGTGAATTTGCAGAGCTCTAGAGAGCTTAAGTATATTACTTCTTGTAAAAATAAAAACTCATTGAGCAGAGGATCCAAGGCCAGCACATATATTTGTGCTAAGAATATCACTTTAACTGCACATGAGCTCTGCATGTGATGTCATATGGAACATTATGGGTTTCTTCTAGAACAGGGGTCAAATATTTCCATAAGGTATTTATTAATGTAATTTATTGATTTAGATGAGGCAGAATTAGCCTGTTTAGAGTGGAAATCTGATTACTCTAACCCTTTCTTGAGCTCCTCAGTATCTTGGAACTCAAAATTCAAACAAAGAGAAAGATGGGGCACAGCTCACATATACTCTGCTAACACTTGTGACTTGGGTTATAGAGAATAGGGGTATTTTGGTACACAGGGAGCAGAGTTACCCACACACTTATCCTAGGAAATTTAGAAGAAGAATGAAAAAAACTGAGTGCACTGTTTGAGTGTTCCTTGAACTGGAGCTTATGCTTTTCTCATTTACTTGAAATTTGAAAGAAGATGATAGAAGTTAATGGACTTTCATTATGGTAAAGCAATGTAAAAGGAATCATCTTCCTTGTTTTAACATCTGTGAATGCCGTCTTCCTCTTCCTCGCAAACAGAACTTATGAGATTCTGCTCAGTTTTAATGCTGTTTGGCATCTGTGCCTATACTGCCAGGGACATTCAGAACCATTTACATTAACAGCAAATATTTTTACTCTAAAGAAGGAAACATATCCTTATTGATATTCAGCAAGTGGTGCGTTGTTGCAACCAAGATATAATTTACTCACTTGTCTGACTGGATTACATTACTCCATGCATTTTGTAGTTTCATCTGTGAAAAATTGAACTTTAGTTCTACAGCTGTCATTTCCCATAATTCTTTTAAAACAATCTGTGGCAAAAGGATAAAAAATAGCTCCAATAGAAACTGCTTCTGGGGATGGCATTTGAAAGGACATTATTTAGAGTTAATGAATTAGACTAAGAAGTTTGTCATATTCTTTACATGAGCTGTGAGTCAGACTTTGTATACAAGTATTTCTGCCACTTGTGTACTTTGTAAAGGCCACAACTCCCTTTGTTCCTTGGGAACCCTGCAGTGAAAACATTTGTCTTCAGAAGCACACGGCTTTGTTAGGCTGCCTGAGTAATATTTCCAGTTGTTCTGTTCAACCTTTTTGTGTGCTCGGAAGCAGCGATGCACCCGCCCATTGCTGTCCTTGTCAGGGCTCCCCTACCTCAGCACTGCAGCCACCTGAGCAGGGCAGCTGCTCAGCCATCCACAGGCAAAGCCACAGGAGTTCAGCCAGAGCCAGGATGGGAGGACTGAGCCATTACTTATTTATAACATTAGCAGTTAAAACTGCAGCAAAAATGGAAAGTCCCCAAAATGGAGGATTGAGATGCTCTTTCAGCTCTGATTTCTGCCTCTTCACTTCCTCTGATGTAAATTTCAAACTCCCTTTGATGAAAAGAAGATCAAGCTCCAAAACCAGACTAAGCTTCAAAAGATAATTATAGGCTTTCCTACACAAAACTGACTCAAAATTTTATTTCCTGGGTTTATCACACGCAATGTAATTTTTCGTCTACCTCTTGCTTTTACACTAGCACATGGATCACACATTCCTTCTTGGTGACTACCTTTTGCATGTTACCCAAGTCAGACATTACTCTTGATAAATGACTATTTAAATTTTCACTGCCTCTGTGGCGTTTCAAAATATTAACTGTAACTGGATGTTTTATACACATACCAGAGAAATATTTTTCTCACAGCCACAGTGAAAGGTTTTGTTGAAAATACAGAGAAATTAAATACAGTCCAAATAAAGCATTTTTTATGTTGAACTCAACTATGTAAATTTTTGGTGCCAAATAAGAATTAAAATCAGAGGCTGCAAGTAGGGAATTATAATGGAAACAATTTTTCCAGTGCTACCTACACCTTTTGCTGCTATGCATAAATCCCGTTATCACTCATGTAATAATGATAGAGCAACCATAACTATTTCTGTGTTAGACCAAAAAATTCCCTGTGTGATTTCATCTGGTGGTAAAACATAAATCATTATACTAAATAGATACTTTTTGTCTACTTACAGAAAAAAATGGACTCAATCTTCTTTCTTTCCACCCTATATAATTAAAAAAAATCAGACACCAATTTTTAGCCAAGCATTCATCAGAGTATATATTGTTAACAGGTGTTGTGTATTACATTTCCCATGCACACAGTGTTGGAATGTAAAACTGTAATACTGCTCCTAGGAACAAGTAGCGTAATTAAAATTCTTTGTGAGTTTGATTTACTGGGTATTTTCTTCCTTTAAAATAACTACATTGCAAACAAGAGCCAATTTCTTAGATTTGATCTATGGGTTGTGCAGCTTATACTTCAGGTTCAAAATGGTGATTTAGACAATAACACATAACAGCTGAATAGTTATTTATAATGGCACAGCACCTGCGGCAGCTTGTCAGCTGAAAAGGCAAATCTAAATGCTTTCAAATTCTCTTGTGTATTATAATGGCAGTAGTAGTGGCCACTATAGATACAATAGTTAGGCATGTAATGTAACTTTTGTTTCTGATTGCTTGCCATTTTCTCAGTTTTATTCCTTTAAGACTGAAAATGTTCATACTTGGTGTCAGTCCATATGCATTTTAAAAAGCTCAGGCACAGTTTAGCTTTCTGTTAATTTTGGGGGCAGGAGGTGTCAATGAACTTAAATATTAAATAGGACATCAAACTCTTTTCTCATCACTTTAAGATTTTCCACATTTCCCAGACCATTACACATGCATAATTAACACAACTTAGGCATTTTAAAAAAATCTTGATTAATGCTGCTAAGAACTCTGGAAAAATTTGATCTGAAATTTTAAAACTGTAAAGACATTTTTCTTACCTCAGTATGTGCCAGGATTTTTCTACAAGCCTTTAGCAGCAGCTCCCATTTAAAAATCTGAACTTGTGCATATGCAGTTTCCTTTTACATTTGGTTTCTTCCTGGACTGAACCCAGCACTGATCATTTGTGTGATGATGTGCTAATTCTGCATTGATGTGAAACACATGTTAGGGAGAAATATAACAGCTTGTTGCAGCAGACCCAGGCCCATACAAAACCATCAGTGCACTGATGTAACCTCCACCCACAACAGAAAGTCCATTTAGATGCACAGTCCACCAAGCAACACTTGGGTTTCCACCAGAAGGAACATCTGGGATGTGAATATGCAAGGATCATTCCCAAAAGGCAAGCACTCTAAACCCACTAGAATTTTCCAGACAAGACAGAATTTGAAATCCTCTTCTTTGAAATAATCTATTAAGTATCTATAAAATTACATATATACTTTCTGAGTGTTGGGAGGCATAAGATGGGCCATGTGCTTTGGGATCTTTAGTTGGAAGGTGACAGACAGTCCAAGTATAACAGTACAATTCTACCAGAATGACCAGTCATATTAGGTAGTAACTATAAAAACATAAGCAGAAATAACATTTGTCTCCAGATGAAAGGAAAAATAGTTTCCAAGGAGCTAATTGCTTTAGAACACCAACAATAGATAGAAAAAGAAAAGAAGTAAATTACTTGTCTGTAATAGAGATCTGTAACAAAGGCTAGGAAGAATCCACTTGTTCTGGGGTTGATGGGATGATGCCATTGCCAATTAGCACAAGCACTTTGTTTTATAACATCCATTTACTCACTGTATGACCTGTTTTAGTGTACACCTCAAAATCATCTTTGGAGTACTTCCACTGGAGCCAAGGGAGTTAATCTATGAATTAGCTTGGTCAGTGAAGTGATTCATATGCAACAGAAAGAGTTACAGAAACTTAGTCGGAAAAGAGTAATGGAGAGAGATTCATGCATGCTATAAATCTTCTTGGCTTTGTGCTAATGTTATTTATCTATTTGAGATAGCAAAGAGGTTCTATAATGTGTGCAGTATGGGACAGTGGCTTTGCAATATAAACTATCCATTAGTAATGCAAAGTAACTTATTTTCATCTGCTAGATCATTACTGCGAATTTTTCTCCCTAGTTTTGACACGTTATAAATCTTCACGAAGTCCACATTTGTTCTTTTTACTTCCATTTGATTCATTCTATTTTAAATGTATGTAAACACACTGTAAGACCACCAAGCTTTTTGTAATTTCAGGAGGGCAATGCTTCTACTCTTAAGAAGAAACTGATGCCCCACATCTCAGTCTGCTGGCCCAGCTGGGGCAACTCAGACATTCCTGTGAGCATCCCTCACCTCACCTATACCACCATAAGACACAAAGGATTTAAATGGATTGAAGCACAGTTTGAGAGAGTTGAGCAGAGCTGTGGCACCAGCAGATGCCAGGGAACAAGGTGTAAGAGCTCCTCCAGCATCCCTCCCCAGCAGTAAGCAGCATCCCCGTGTCCCTGTAGAGCTGTGTGCACTCCTCAAATGTCTTGGCAGCAGCACTGAAGCAGCTTTGGCCACTCGGAAGGTGGCTGGCTCGGGGCTGACTCACATCCCCTTCATCCTCCCAGCCTTCAGCTGTGTGAGCTCTCCTGGCATCGCTGCTGTCATTGTAACACACCAGGATTGCTTGCAGGACACGCAGCCTGTGCCAGCCGGTGACACCAGGCAAGATGTGACCCCTTCCACCAGCTCCCAGAACTGACCTCTCAAACAAGCTGCCACATGGTCTGTTTGGTACACCTGGGTTCATTTCATGCAGTCACAGTATTTCCCATACTCTCCCCTCTGCCAATACAGAAAAGGTGGAATGCAAGAAGCAGTAGGCTGCTATCTATTCTGGAATGACTTTAGGTCTGCTGAGAACTGTTGGGATTTTTTAAACTCTTGCCTTCACTGCCTATGGAGTAGAGACAGATGTACTTACTCATCAAGAGTCTTCCAGTTGCTTCCCATCAGTAAATCTGTCTCATGTTGGTGCAGCAGAATCCACATTGTTGCACCCAAATCATTCCCTAGAAGAGCAGTTGTATGCTAGAGGAATTCTAAGGTGTTCCAATGCCAGAATTATTTGCATACCCTTTATTATTCTGATTACCTTACAATAGAACATTTGAAAAAGTAATTGGGCTTTTGTAGGACACCTGTCCCATTCCACTTCCCCCTGCAGATCTTCAGCCACAGACACTGACAACTCTTCCATGCTACTGCAGTTTCTCTATAGTTTCATGTTGTTTTTATCTCTGTGCTACTGTAGCCTCTATCCCCAAACATTCAAAGCAGAAGCAGGAGACATCAGCTTGCTGCTGGAGTTGGCTTTTCAGCTAATTTGGATGCATCAGGTCCAGTGATGTCTGTGATGTCTCATCATCATCCACAGACCCTATAGTGCAATTTCACTGAATATTCCAAGCTGGACCTACTGGCATATCACGACATTTGTATATTTATGGAGTAAATAAAGCTGGAGCAAAGTCAGTCCAATGCGCACAGGTTGGTTACAGCAGAGTAATTTAAAAAATGAAAATAAGAACTTCCATTTCCAGCTCTTAACTTCAATTCACACTACTTTTTGTGGTTTTGATCAAACCACTAATGTTATTTAAAAATTATTTTCATATAAAACTAGGCACTCAAGATTTTCAATATCATCAAGACACTAATATAACTTAGAACTCAAAATGTTTTTAAAAATCACTGAAGATATGTATTGAAACCTTCCAAACAAACTTAAATTTTCTTTCAGGATTTGTCTCCACTTTCTTCAGACCCTTGATTTCATTATGTAATAATTGTACACACTTTCTAAATATTTTTTAAGTTTGCAAGGTTCTACTAAAAATTATTTCATTAATATTTATAAACTACAAGTACAGCTGTAAAGCTTTTTTTCCTACAATACGGATTATACTTTTAGCATTGCAGACATATATTTTTTTAGGAGGTATTTATTGGATTTAATAATCACTACTCTGTGGGAAGCCAGCAAAAATTAAGATTTAGCTGACATTCTTTATCCAGGAAATCCTGATTAGTGGAATCTTACATAAGAAATACAGAAAAGTAAGGCAGTTTTACATTCTCTTTAGGAATGAGCTCTGGGTATCTGGATTTTCCTTCTTTGGACAAACACCTCCAGGGAATTTCAACCCAGGAATTAGAGACTTTTGCTTCTTCCTTTCATTCTTTTTTTGTGCCCATAAGTCATGTCTACTCTTTGAAGACAATTAAATAGCTGGCAAGGAAATGTCCTTTATTGTTAAATAGCACCTAGCTGTTTAAATAGTTCACTGACTAATAGTCACAGGTTAATAAGATAAAAGCATTAAACACATTATCTGTGTGCACTTCACCGGAAATGAATTCTCAGACACTTCCTGCCATACATGAATGTTGTCATCTTATTGCAAAGCTCCCATACCTTCTCGGTGATTTCTCATGGGCATCTCCTCACAGTACTGACTCCTTCTTCACAGCACAGCCAACAAACTCCATCTCTCTCCTCACCCAGCTAACCCTCTCTTTTGTAGCACTCGTCTTCTTACTGGACACAGCTGTGGCCTATAAAGAGCAGGCCTGTTCCTAATCTTTGGTAATTAGTACAGCTGCAACTCCTCAGGTGTGAGACTGCCTTCTGCACTATCTTTATTATCTTATATTCTATCTCTCCACACATGAATACAGCAATTTGCAGGATAATCAAACCAGAGCCATTGGGAACTGAGCTGACATCCCCTCGTTGCAGCTCCCAAGGATTATAAAGGCCTGTGCATGTATTCCAGCCATGTCTGTGTTACACACACTAAAATGAATCAGGGCTCTGTGTGCTCTAGTTCTGTTCACTGGCTCCCAGACAGGCACAGCAGGGCTACCTTGAGCCCAGGATGCTGCTGTGCTCCTTCCTGTGACCACATGGACATGGAGCAGGCACTTTTTCAGTGCTTTCCCAGTTATCAGCACCACTCCTTCTTGGCAGGAACCAGTGATAAACCACAGCAGAACAGCCAGCAGCCATGACCAGTTGCCAAGCTAACAAGAATGCAATTTTTGGCTTCAGGCTCCAGAAAATGTTCAATCTGTCCCTTGCATCTTCTCCCTTACTCTGGTAGGCAGGAAATGCCTCTGCCCACATCTGTGGGGGAAGGTTTGATAAAGATGACCCTATACTGTCAAGTATTTACCTTGAAGTGGCAGCAGCACATTGAGCTGCTATCCTGCACCATGTGATGGCAGCCCCTGTGCCACAAATACCCTCTCTCAGGCCATCACTGTGAGCTTGACAAGCTGCCTGACAGCAAACCAGCTATCCCAACAGCCTTATTCACAGGGTATAAATTAAAGCAATACTAGCTCATAGGTTTTCTTTGACTATTGGAGATAAATAGTTTGTTAGCAATAATCCATCATATTTCAACCCATCTGGCAAAAGGCAGAGAAATTCTTAAATGATGCTGTAATTATAAAGCTGAGTAATTTCTTTATATTTATTTTACCAGTATGGATTTTTAAGTGCCCTCTGGGAGCAAAAAGATGTTTGTAGAGATAAAGCTGTAGGGAGCAATACATTCATGCTGACACATGTAGCTGAACCACCAATTTTGCTTTATTAATTTAGTTGCTGGATTTGTTCCTGATATCTACAGAGGTATTATCAGCTCCTAGAGGTGGATCAGTGGGAGGAATGAAGTTGATTACAATTGATTTAGTAACCAAAGAGTAATTTTTTCCATTGTTTGTTCAGCACATTACTAAACATATGGCTTAATTACAGTTGCCTTGTGTTCTTTTCAGTGTGGTGTTGCTTATTTTACTGAGACACTGATTTATGCAAAATATTAATTGAAATAGAAAACAGACTTACTATGAGAGCTGACATCCATAAAAATATTAGTTGCTTATATTTTGCACTGAGCCTATTGGACTTCTCAGGGGAATCAGTGTTTACAATTTAATTTGGAGCAACATGGGCTCCCTCCCTCCAGAAACAGTGGTAGAGCATGTACCACAGTCTGGAGCATGGGTAAAAAAATTTACTTTTACCAGCAGCTGCAAAGGGAAATCCTCAGAGTTCTTGAGCCAAAGTCTCAAAAATGTGCTGAAGTAGCTGTTCCATTTCAGTGTGATTGCAATAATTGTATGCAAATGTCTCATTAAAAGTAATTCAACTTTATATAGCTATAAATAAACTACTATGCTGTTGTAATGTGTTTCCAGGCCATTAAGTAGTATAATAAAGATACATGGATTCTCTCAATAGATTAGATAATCAAAAAACCACCCACCCCCACAATCAAGCAACTATACATTGGGAGATCTTGGGGGTTTTTTTAGTCATATTTATAATTAATCTATTTGGAATAAATAATTCACCAAATATAAATATAAAATAATGTTCAGTCACAGAACTCATAGCTCAAAATATCCAGGAGGAATGCTTTTATATTTCCTATTCAGTATTTTAATTCAATGCATTGAATTTTGCTGTCTATTTCATAAACCAAATCTAATATACAATCAAGTTTATAACCAGATAGTCAGAATACAGAATTAAATAGTTTTGCAGAGGCACTCATAAAATCCTCCTAAACATTTTTAGGAGAGAGTATGAGAATTTTGTAACCTTCACTACCCACTAATAGGATTCAGATATCCACTGTGAAATGATTCAAACATTTCCTGGGTAACAGCCTCTGCATTTATAATATTAATTTCAAAGAAAAAAAACCCAAAACTAATACACATCTCTTTATACTGCTGTACAGAGATAGTTCTAGGAAGCAAGGCTAGACAATGAGGGAAAGAAGAAGTGAGCCACAATATCAAAGTCAGCAGGACTGGCAAAGAGAAGAGTTTGGATACCATCACTGAGACCACATCCAAGGACTGAAAAGAATAAAAAACCTAGAGCAAACTCAAATTAAAGTTTGTCCTATGAGGAGGTGGAGATACCCAGTCTCTCAGTGGGGTCATGAGCTGGAACACCGACACACAGCCAGTACACAGAGTGTTAACCACAGTTACTGCCCCACACGGGCCCCTCTGCCTGCACCAGGCTGTGCCCAGATGGTTTTCTTTTGTTTGGTCCTAAAAACGAAGAAAATTTAGATTGTCCAAGAAAAACAACAATATTAGACATTGTTGTGGGACCATAAGGAGGCATTAAAATGGATGCATAATATGTTCTTGCCTTAGTTTAAGCCCCAAAGATTTTCAAGGCTTGAGAAACTGAAGAAAATACATCTAGGAGAAAAAAAAGGAGAGGGAGAACAGGAGAAGAGTTGAAATTTTAGTGACTTTTTGTCATGGTCTTACGGTGGCCCAATGCCAAGTACCCATAGAGTCACTCACTCACCCTCCCCTGCTACAGCTGGGCAGAGGAGAGGGAAAAATATTAACAAGCACTTCATGAGTGAGATAAGGACAAGGAAAAATATTTCAAGGGGTAAAACAGGCTCAACTTAAGTTGCAAAGTGAATTTTATTGCTAACAGAATCAAAGGAGGACAATGAGAAGTAAAATAAGCCTTTAAAACATCTATTCTCCCCCAGCCCCTCCCTCCTTCCACCGACAATGCAGGGAGACAGGGCTTGGGAGTTTTGGTCTTATAATAAGGGCTTATTTTGATTCTCATAATCCTCCTCTGATTCTGTTAGCAATAAAATTCACTTTGCAACTTAAGTTGAGCCTGGTTGTACCCCTTGAAATATTCTTCCCGGTCCTTATCTCACTCATAAAGTGTTGTTAATTTTTTTCCCCCCTCTCCTCTGCCCAGCTGTAGCAGGGAAGGGTGAGTGAGTGACTCTAGTGGGTGCCTGGCATTGGGCCAGCGTCAAACCACAACACTTTTTAACAACAGTAACATAGGAAAAGCTGATATTCCAGGGCTGTGAGGGCATCAGGAGAAAAAACTTTGGGAGTCATGGACAATATATGCATACCCACACTGAAGTTAGCCAGGACAGGAAATGGCCACCTTCAGTGCAAGCTGCTGTTAGACCTGTGGTTACTCATAAATGACAGCCATGTGCATTCTGTCCAGTTGGCTTCTGCCCCCTCACTGCCCAGGTGGCAGAGAAACAAACCAGAGACAATTGTTTCAAATCCTAAATGCGTTCAGTGGCAGTGCTGGGAGGTGCAATGTACCTGATCCCTGCACTGGTGCCTGCAGGGGCACACGGGGCAGGCTGGGAAGTGAGGCAGGATCCTGGGGGCAGCACAAGCAGCTGCCACAGCCCCCAGCACCCCCATTGCCACTTCTGCTCCTACAGATTCCCAAGCTCTTTGCCAATAGCAGAACTACATTTTCCCCTCACTCCTGAGCCATCCTGGAGTCTTTACTGGAGCACAGTAAAGTGCTGGCCTTCTCTGAGAAGGGCTGACTACAGCTGCAGTGCATTCACAGCTCAGGACTCACTGCTGCTCCTGCAGTGGGAAAGAAAAAAGGACACAGAACAGAAGTATCAAGGGTGGTCAGCTCAGAAAAGATGCCAGGCACAGGGGCACAAGCCACCAGGTCTCCAGAAGAGGCATCTGGATCTCCCTCAGGAAGTTCTAAGCCAAGGAGCTACCCCTGAGCAATTCCCAGTCGGGGCAGCTCCTAATGGAGCTCATGGGGAGAGGGCAGCACTGACAAGCAGGATCTGGTGTAATAAAACCTTTGAACGCCATTCAAAAACGCTTCAGCTGCT
Organism: Camarhynchus parvulus; assembly: GCF_901933205.1. Classification (NCBI taxonomy): domain Eukaryota; kingdom Metazoa; phylum Chordata; class Aves; order Passeriformes; family Thraupidae; genus Camarhynchus; species Camarhynchus parvulus. Next base: position 6,367,642 of record NC_044576.1, read on the forward strand.
AAAGACTTCCCCATGATGATGTTCTTGCATCCTTCAAAGGCTGAGAGCAGTCCATTAAACATAGTATTAGTATGATACAGCCCTAAACTTTTCCTCCTCCTGAAACAATCACAGCAGGAGGCAAGATGCAATTCAGTGACACAACACGGATAGTGACAATTTTCCAGAATGTGATTATAGGAGGAAAAATTCCAAACCCATCACAATCACTCTCACAGAGTAGCTTGGAAACCTGAACCAACAGAAGAAAAATAAAGCAACAGAGAATGAAAAATATATAAACAACTCCAAAATAAATTGTTAACTCGAGATTGCAATATAATCTGTATAAAATATTTAAGATGTTTTTCTATTTATTCCTGAACCTAGAGTGATTAAAATGCTGCCATAGTACACTGTGTTGCTCCTTTTTTAATCACAAATGCAATTTTAAGCAAGTAGACAAACTCTAGGAAATTAAAGTGAATATTTATGTCCATATAAACTTCTTAATGGCAACATTCTTGCTGTGAGCACAGCAGCTGAAGAGGGTGGATTAAATTATTTTGGCCAGATCCTGTTACTATTGTTTTCCCTGGCAAAATTCCCACTGACTTAATGGGAGCTGGATTAGATCCTGACTTGAATTAAGTACAAATCTCAGATGCATATATAACATAATCACCGATATTCCATGCATACACTCTACTTTCCATGTCTTTTCCCTCTGTGAGTTTTACTGATGCTCTGAAAATACCAATCAGGTACACTATATACCAGTGATTAAAGGTGCACAGTCTTGTGTTTCCAGATTTGGGAAATTTGTGGTTTACTGGTATTTGAAATCAGAACCCACAGCCTGAATGACATTCAGCCTCCTGAGTACAGGGCTTCAAATCTTGGTATGTTTAGTTCCTTCTCTTGCAGGCTTTGCAATGCATATGAATAGCATTTATTTAAAAGGCCAGAGAATTACAACACATTTGGCAGTCAACAGATGCTGTTGGTATGATATTTTCTCTCCCTCTCCTGTTTCCATCATTTGGGAATATTCAAGAGCAACCTGGAAAAACTAGGAAGCTTTTGGGCTTCATTCCTTCTGTCTTGAATAATGATCTCATAAAAAGAGAACAAGCCTTCAGAAATTTTAGGAGGATATGGCTTCATCAAAGGTCTTACAAGAGCAGGAATTCCATCTCTCCCAGCAGGAATTCTATCTCCCCCAGCAGGGTGCTTCAACAGCCACAGTTCTTGGGGCCAGCCCTGCTCAGCTCCCTGTGGAAGGTGGGACAGCCCCAGACACCTTGTCCTGGCACATGCTCCTGGCTCTGGGGCTCTCACCGAGCCTCTCTCAAAGCTTGCTAAGAGTGTGCTAAGGGAGGAGTTTGTGTGGAGCACACAAGGAGTCTGAGGCCTGACTCCAGGTGACCACAGGGCTCCAAGAAAGGGAAGAAGAGCCCTGCAAGGAGGCTCAGTCAGAGCACCAAAGTGCAAGGTCATGTTAAAAAAAAAAAAAAAATTCGCTGAAGTGGTGATCCTGAAAGGTTCCCAGGATGCCCAAAGCTAATGGGAATTAGTAAATGCATGCTCCATATGCTCTGAGACAGGCTCTGGTTTCACACACACAGAGGGGAGTGGGTTTTCTAAACAAGTGCTCCAAGGCAGCGGAGATTTATCTGTGATTACTGTGGCCCATCATTGTTTCAGCTCAGGAAAGCAATGTTACTTATAAATGACAGTGTAATTTCCTATGCAGAGGCTGTTTCTCTATATGACTCATCTGTGTATTGCATTCCAAGAGGTAAGTATGAATCATAGATAATTGATAGAAAAATGCAAATGAATCCATTAAATTTTATTTTTTTTATTATGGTCTAAACAGAGCAACTTCTAAATTTTTCTCCTGACTGTGAAACTTATTTGAAATAAATTGTATCAAATCAAATTGAGAAATCTTTGCATTCTCCAAAGCCACTGATTTTCTTATTGCTGTTTCAGTAGGGCTGGGGATGTGGGGGTGGTTGTTGATGCAGTTGATTTTCATTTCATTTTTTGCACTAAGCTTACAGCTGGAGCTTTATGGCCAATGGCAGCAGCAGCAACGAAGTTAACTTTTTGTTTATTTTAAATGTAATAAGGGAGATAGAAAATTAACTGTTGATGGTTATTATTAGGAATCAGAGAAATGGGCTGTAGGTGAGAATCTAAATCCAGTAATTCCAAGGTTAGTACCTGACACAAAATTTTTGTGAAGAGGTTTGAGAAATTTACTGCAGATATGTTTTAAAGAAAACATCCTGCTGTAGCAGCTCAACCCTACAGCATAAGGGAGTAATTTAGTTATGAGAGTGGAGAAGTCACCTACCTTGGAGAGGAGCAGATTGTGAGCACCAGCACTTCTCAGGCACTGAGTGCATGAACCAGGCAGCCCAAAATCAGGGATTCAGTGGAGCCCTGCAGGGAGAGCAGCCAGGGGACACACAGCCCTGCAGAAGGGTTTGGGATCATGGCTTCAATCTCCAGGGACACGTGCGCAGGAGAGGATGGTCACAGCTAAAGGAGGACATGTGGCAGGGCAGGAACAATTAAGCTAACTCACTGATTGCTTTCCTGCACTGTGCCTACTCTTCCACACACCAGGGAAGATGTGTCATTTCAGAGACTACCTAAATCCATGATTGAAGTGCTTTGATTCCCAAATCTATTTAGTCTCTGCACTGTCATTTGGTCTTAAACTGTGACACTGGCATCAACTATTTAGTTAGGACTGATTTGAACTCTAAGGAGTGAAAAACCAAATCCAAGGTGTAATGAAAATTGCCAGATTAACAGTATTAGATACAGAAACAAAGACCACCTAATTTTCAGGGCTGGAATTTTTCTATAGTTTTATCTTGTCTTGGAGCTTTTGTCCATTACAGATATCCCAAATTAAAGTGATGGATTTTTTTTTTTAATATACTGCAGTCTGCATGCAACTACTTTTCCTATTTGAAGTCCATAACACCAATTCAGAAAAGAGACTATTATGCCTGGCATAATGACCAAAACTGAAAATACCTTTTCCTGGAGTCCCTGGGGCAAAAGGACATTTATGCCTTTGATGAAATTAAACTGACAATGTCAGTTTAATATTCTGCCATAAAGAGATTAGGATAGCTTGTATGTAACTGTATTTTGGGATTCAGTACACATCTACCTGTCCAAACCTCTGCTTCCTAGAACTGCTAGATTTGATTCCTTACAAATAGAGGAATTTTAAAAGGAACAACCAAAGTAAGAAAATACAAAACTGAAATGCTGGCTATAATATTTACTTTATGCTTTTTGAGACAATATGCCCTGAAATGAAAAACAAAATGCGAACTTTGCAAATCTCAAAATCTATAATTAAAAACAATACCTGAAAAGATAATTTTTTTCAGCTGACAAATAAGTGTCACTTTTAAATGAATCTTCCACAGAGTGATAAAAACAAACAAAGGGGCAAAAACTGTTCTGTTTTCATTGGCAGAAACATGGAGGGAGTTTTGCTAAGTACTTAAAATGACTGTGCTTTGACTTGGCAGCCACATCAAAAGTGTGACAGACTTGATTCATGTTCCTGTGCAATACAAACAATGACACAGGGCTAGATCTGAGTGGCTCTCAGCAAGTAATTGAAGGGAGCACAAACAATTGTAAAGAACTAGTGGTGCACAGTTCTGCTGTTAATAAATAGAGTCTGAGCTAGACATGCACCTTGTTATTTCATAGTTATTTATTTAATTTTAAAAAGCTTTTTTTGCCTTGGGTCAGGGACTCTCAGAGATTAACTGGTCCAGTTACTCTGCAGAAAGCACAAATTCCTGTCACTGGTAGGGCAGTTTTGCACCACCTCTGTGTGCTTACACAGGTGATCTGCCTCCTGCTGCTGCAGAAATGAAGAAGTCTTTGCAAGTGAACACGTGTTGACCCCATATACTTAAAGGCAGCAGAACTGGAATGCATCTTGCTTGATCAGCTATAGGTGCAGTGGTTCTTCTCTAGTTTTGGAGTACTGTTCTAAATAATGCAGTACAAGCAGTTCTGGTTTTACCTGCAATACTCTCCCCACTGGTACTAAGACAAATGAATCTGAAGTTACCAGCATCCTAGCAAATTACAGTAGGTCAATACATAATGCTTTCATTTGCCAGATGTCTGAATCCAAGCTATTTCCTACAAAGATGTTAATGTTTACTCCAAATTAATAATGCATTTTCTTGAGACACCTTATGGAAAGCTATGCTAGTCTATCATTCATTCTGAAGTCAGAGGCAACATACACTTAAATGCAAGAAACTCAAGAGTACATGGAGTGGGGAGGAGGGGCTGAATCCAAGGATAAAAACTAGCACTATTTTTATTCAAAATTCTTACCTTTGGCCTCTAAAGCATTATTATTTTTGTACTCACCTTCAACATCTGTGATCATAACTTGTTTAGATGAACTATTTTCTGCAGATGCTTGGGGAAGTAGAGAAAAGGAAGTCTTACTTGAAACAGAATATATTTGTAAGGTTAAGTGCTCTGAAGGCAGCACTGATTAGGAATATTAAATTGTAACTTCCTTGAAGTCCAAATAAATTAAAATAGGCATTAAAATAATTTTTAAAGCAAGAGAAGAAAGAAATCAAAGCCTTATAAAAATCTTATGTTTAAGCTGTCTTTTCACCATGAAAGTGTGAATTTTCACTAAACATACTAAGCAGCACAGAAAAGTTTCCCTTGACTAGAAAATATAGCCCAGGGCTGCACTTAAATAGATGAGGTTATATTGAATCTCTAATAGCCTACATCATCATTTTAAAGCCAAGACATCTTAGTTTCTCAATTTTTATTGAAATCAAAATTTCATCCAGGTGTTTTCTGTTCCTTTAGGAATTTTTATACTCATTTTCACTGAAAATTAGTTTAAGCAAGTCCCTGATTTAAGAGCTTCAACATTTTAATGTGTGAAGAACTCTTTCAGAGAGCCCATCCAGGAAAGAAAAGCAATAATCACATCTGGAGGCAAACAAAGCATAAATCACCATGCTGGCAAGCAGCCAAGACAGTAGGGGACAAGTGTAAAAATGTGACTGAAATGGCAGCAAAATATTCTAACCACATGCTGTTAACAAGACAAACCAAGGTTGAACATTATATTTCTATTGTCACAGAACACTGCATATGAGAAGGAAAGAAGAATGGGGACTTGCAAACTGAGGGTCAAATTCACTTGTGGAATAACAGGGAGAAAGTCCTTTGAGAGACAATAGGAAAATAGCACTTCTTTAGATCAAATCACACTTAACCACAGATATTCCTGTTGGGAAGGGCTAAGCATTCAGAAATTGCTATTTCTAATAAGTGCTTTAATATTATATTATTAATTTTAAATGCAACCACACAGTTCAAAGCAAATCAGGCTGTAATGGTAGAGGGCATTTGGAATGCTACACACACCAGTGACAGTTTAGCTTGTCATCAAAAAGCAAATATTACTGCATGAGATGAATGCCAAAGCACTTCATTATGTAAAGGTTTACATGATGCATAAAATTATTATCAGCTAATGTTTAAATATGAGCAAGATTCCAGTCCAGCTCAAGGATGCAATTTTTAGACACTGCTCAGGAATAAAAGGGGTAGGCTCTGCCACAAAAAAAAAAAAAAAACAAAAAACCGTAATATATTTTAAAAATATTAATTAGATTATCATGTGGGTGTGTTTCCCTTTGAATCTGCAGTATCCAATGCAATCTGACATCATATCCATTGCTACCCTCATATTAAAAAACTCCCTATGACTGCAGCAGACAGGAAGTCCTTGGCTTTCTGGAAGGGATGAGACCTCAAGTATGTGGCAGAGAACACAAGAAGTGATAAACTATTTCTAAACATTAGGTGACAATGTACCATAGGTCTGGCAAGATTCATCTCCACGTTTTGAGTCTGATGTAATGAAGCTGAATTTTTGCTTAAAACCTATTAACAACATTCTAAGGTACTTTAAATGCTTTTAAACAATAAACACAGCAAATGGAAATCAGTCATTTGTTGAGCTTTCCACTTAAGGATGGAAGTCTGAGAGGATTTATGACTGACACCAGCTGTAATAAACTGGAATTGCAACCAAATATTGAAATTTTGCTTCAAGAGCAGATACCACCTTTTTATATTCCTATAAAGGCCAAGTGAGCCATAAGTTTAAATTCATTGAGAATGGTACATTTGGTATACAATTAAAGAGAAAAGGAGTTTTCTGTAAATGCAAAAAAATTACAAGACAACGTGCAATGCCAGAAATAATACAGAGACTTGAAATATCATTGTATGAATAGTGTTTGCTATCAAAATGGCTTACTTGCATCACAGTGTAAATGTAAGGTCATGTAGAGCTACATGTACAGAAAGAGGCAGTCCTGGTTGCACAGAGAACCACTGGATGCCAGCCAGCCCCAGCAGTCAATCTGCCAGGGCCATGGGGAGGAAGGCTGGCAGGGATTGCCAGACTGGAAAGCATCAAGCTTGGGTGGTGGGGAGAGGCACACTGGCCTACCTACACCTGGCCACTGGATATGTACTGAGATGTCCAGCAGAGATTCCCACATGTGTACCCCATGCTGGGAAAACACAAACAAACAATTACAGCACATTTCTGTAAAGGTGATAAACATTAACACAAAAATCCCTGTGCTCAGAAAGCAGGAATGGTAGATTTGCACACAGAATTAAACAACCAGCTAACCAGGTACCAGGCCTCCTAATACCACAAAACAGATTTTAAATCAATTAGCATAAATGAATCCAAACTGGGAGGACATTAATTTTGTGCTATTGCCTTACCACCTAAAACCTCAGAACTACTTGGATGAAACTAGTTTCCTGAAAAAGATTCTTTTATTAAGGTTTGGAAGACACTTTTGCTATTTCTTGCCAGGGCCAGCAATCTGTTTGGAAACTATTCTGCTGTACAGCAAGAAAGCACTGCTATGGGATAACTTTCAGTTGGGTGACCCCCTTGATCTCGAGCCCAGACTTTGAACAATAACATGCAACACAAATGTGAACAGATTTTCTTCTTCCTTCACATCGAAAACATCTATTGATACCCAAGGGCTAACAGTCCCTGCAAAGCAGATTCCCCTATGCTGTAAATCCCATAAATCTGGTTACTGCAGAAGAAAAGCACTGTACAACAGGCTCTTTGGAATAGGTCTGAGAGGAAGAGATAGAAGATTTAGAAACAAATCAAAAAGCCAGGGGAAAGAAAGCTTAAGAATTCTGATCAAACAGGATAAAAGCCCAGTTGATGAGCCACATTACTCCTGTTCCTCTCAACTAAAAGAAATTTGCTGAAGCACAAAGTACATGTGGTTGGCAAAGGATGCATGCAGTTAACTGCCTGATGAGAAAGGGAGGCAGAACATCCTTTCTACTGTTAGCCAGTAGTTAGCAGTGGTGACACTTATTTAATCTTGTGTTTTCTCTGAGAGCAGATACAATGGAATGAAATTATATTCTGTACTTCTATACCACGCTTGTGGGACAGCACTAATAGGGAGCTGTCACTGCTTGGGGCTGCTGTGTTTCTGTGCTTGTGCTGGGAGGCTGCTATCTCTGGGATCCTTATGGTTTTGCAGCACTCAGAACAGAAGATGCAGTAAATTATTCTGAACTGGTACATGTGTGCACATGTCCTGATTTCAGCTTTTCCAATGCAAAATTTCTCTGTACAGCAGACCATGCAAATTCTCCTCCAAATATCAACCCTCTCCTAATCATTTCCATCCCTGCTCCCTTTCTCTGAACTGCATCAGGGGCTATGAGCATATCCTTTTCTGTTTCACCCAGAAACAAAACACTGTGTTAAAACATTCTCATTAACAACAGCCTCTTAAAAATTGTTTTGGAAATGTATTCTGATTTTCCAATACTTTGTCCCTTCCTAATTCTGCCATATTCCCCTTCCCCTACCACAACTTTATAAATCTGCTCACACTCACTTCCAGCTCTTTGTCTTGCAGCCAGCATTTGTCCATGATGTAGAAGATAAGGATTATTCACCAGAACACAGCAACCTCCACCCGGGCTCTTTACAGCAAGTTAAGAAAGGTGTGAAGAAACTGCTCGCCCTTAACATACAGTCACAGTTTAGAGTGAAAAAGAAAACCTCCCTATAAACTAAAAGAATTGTTTAGAAAAATGTAATAAGAAAGGCTGGCTGGGAAGCATGTTTTCTTCCTTGTAGGCTTTATTTACTTTAGCACAGCTGGGGATGAAGCTCATGTATGCAGGGAGTTCCTGGGGGCACTGAGCAGAGCAGCCTCAGCACTGGGTCTGTAACTGCTGACAGCAGCAGGGAGGGGGGCAATTCCTGCTGCCCAGTCTGAGCACTCACCACACTGACTGATGGCTCTGCCATGAGACTGTGGGGCTGCAGAGCTCAGAGAGTACTCCAGAGCTGGGGATTTGGGTATGTCTCAGTCCTGGTTTGGGGAACACCCATCCTCCATCACTGGAAACAATTACTGAGGACCTTCAAGAAGATGAGAAGCACAGCAGGCTCAAGTCATCTTCCTTCTGCCCCCATCTTACCCCTATTTGTCCCTCAGAATAGGTAAGCACTGGTTTTCTCTCACTGAGATACTGAACAAGACGAACCTGAACCTGTGCCTACCCTTTTCCCCTTTTCTCCTTTTCCTGTGTCTAGAATGGTCCCCTGAGTGATCCACCTGGAATATGGTTATGCTGCTAATATTTGAGTGTGTTCATCAATAATGAAAAATAAATATGGTTACATATTTAAAAGCCAGGTACATGTGACAAAAATGCCAAACCAATTGGATTCCAGACAGAACTTTGCCATATTCTATTATTTGACTTTGTTTTCCATACCTATTTCTGAACTTATGCCAGTTTTGCACTGGCACAAGAAGTTTGACTTCAGTGGAGCTAATGCTGATTTATAGCAGCAGGCAATCAAAATAAGGCTCTTATATTTCCTTGGCAATGGGTCCCCTGAGAAAGCTTGTCCATCTCCAACAGCTGTTGCTTTGCTACATCTGTCTAACTTTCCTTTTTAATGTCCATTTTTTCAAGTTTTTTTAGATGTCTATCAATGTGAGATAACATCATTCAGTTTTTCCTTTTGCAATCAAATTTTAGCAATCACAGCCAGATGTTGTTTTCATTACAACACCAGCTCCTTTTCAAAAAAGTTTCAATGTTTGACTCTCAAGAATGCTTTTTATTTTCCTTTAAACTGCCAGATCTTCACGCTTTCATAATAATCTATTTCACCCTGACATTCTGTCTACAAATATGGCACATTTGATCACCACGGAATGTTTGCCTTTGTGTTCTTTTCACTTTCTTTTCCTGTTTCTTCAGCAGAGTGTACTTTATCCTCAAACCACGTGAGTCCAAAATACTACAATGCATTTCTCTGTCTAAAGCTATTTTGGAAATCTTTAAGTAGCAGGTGGGGGAGGGCAGATGAAGGCAGATGAAAATTTATTGATTTTAGGATCTGAACGTTAAAGAACTGCTTGATCCTTTTCTTTCAAATTTCTGCACATATCGAGGAGGGACAGAGTTGATATATTCAGTATTATACTCTGTGTCTATGGGGATAAGTTCCTTCACAACCCAACCAGCATTTGATTGATGTCACAAAATTCAGACAGTTCCCCATCTAAGGAAATGCTTCTATAAGGGATGAAAAAAATAACATACTTAACACAAAATCACCACCTCCACATTGTGCATTGCTCAGGGGCTTTGTGACCACACAGTTGTGCTAAAAAGAGTATACAATCCCACTCATGGAGGGAAGGAAGAACAGAAAGTTAAATTCCTCTCAGCTGAATGAGGGGTTTCACACATGCAGCCAAGGTATAAGGAACTCTAGCAGGCCTAGAACAGGCATGGTGAACGAGTAAGCAGGAAAAAACCTTGTCTGAATGAGTCCATTAACTGTGGACTTCTGTCTCAAGTTGCAGCCCAGGTTTTCCCTCACCATTTCTAAATCAAGGTGAGGAAGAGCCAGGGCCAAGCCTTTACCACTGTGTATTGACCAGCTCATAGCAACTGAACAATGACGCCACTTTCCCAAAGCAGTTGCCTGGCTCTTAGGTAGGTTAGTGTGTGTCAGATAGAAGAAAGCCTTCAGAGCTAATCCTGCATTCATTTTGATTGCAAGATTAATTCCCAAATGGTGCTATATATGAGCAGATCATCACCATACAATGTTTCCTCACTGCAGAATACACAGGTTCTATTAAGGCTCCAATCTTGCAAATCCAGTCAACAATGGCAAGAGGATAAGCACCTACTTCCAATGAATTAATGATACAGGCTATATCCGTATAGATACGACTGAAGGAGCAGACATATTCTGAAGGAAATTTATATTCCTTAAAAATAAACTTGAAAAGAATCAAAAATCTGACTTTAATCAGCACTGCGTTTACTCTGGTTTGAACAATCTGGCATAAGAAATCAGCCAGAAATAAGACAATGAAAGTATTTGTCATCACATACCTCATCATTATCTGCATTGTGCCAACTGCCAGAATGAATGGAAGGTGGCATAACAGCTGCTAAACAAAGAGCAGGCAAGTGTGGAATTACCTGGTTTAGAGCAAAGACTTCTCCTAATCTTTTACTGCAGAAAGAAAATCCAACTCGTTAAATTAAAACACAGCTCAAGAGTACATCAGTCAACATGATTGAACAGCAAAGCACATTACTCAACTCTCCTTTTCAGAATTCCATTTCAACTTCTGTAGTTTCTTTGCTAAGAGCAATGACATTTAACAGAATTCTTTAGATCACTTCTGTAATGCAGTGCCCTAATTACAGTAAATGCTCTCTGTACTTTGCCAGTAGCTTCATAAAATTGATTTGATTTTTCTTTTCATTAGCAAAGGAAACAAAAAACTAAAACCATGGTTACAGACAGGTCGTAAAACAGTTGCATTATGCTTCAGAACTGTTACAAAGAGGAAAAGAAGTTGAAGAGAAAGAGAGGCCTGAAGAAATGAAGTATTTGTTGTTAGCACAACAGAAACACATGCATACCCTGCTTCTAAAACATTTTGGATACCTATTAATATACTTAGAGCTTTCAGGGAAAAAAACCAAGTGTTTAATAACACCTATTTGATGCTGAGTATTCACATGTTTATACAGAAAAGACTGTGTAAAAACACTGGCTATGCAGTCAAATAGTCCTAGGCCACAGGCCTCAAGGAGCTGGTGAGCCATCTTTCATAGTAGATTGATTAAAATGACAACAGGAAGGCTTTTGGCCAGATTCTTTGCTCTGGAAGGTAAAAGGATCTCACAGTAGCAATTTCAAGAGTGTGCAGAACACATTCCACTGGGGCTGCTTCATCTGCAGATGTGTCCTTGGGTGCAACACCTACATCAGCATTTTGCCCAAAGGTGACTGGGACATGAACCACAGTTCTGCACACTTGCACATGGCCAGGACAAGGTGACTCATTCTCTTGTGCTGATGGCAGTGGTTACTGAAGCACCAGGGCAGGTTTCTGATGTAGAGTCGATTAAGGTATGTTTTTAATAGAATGGGCAGAAGAAAGAAAATGTTAGGAAAAATGCTGGTGCTGCTGGGAAGAAAAGGTGCACACTACTCGATTGAAACACTACATTTAGCTACACTGGAGCCACAAAAGGCTGAGACCTTACAGCCCCATTTGTTCATACCATCACTAGGCTCAATATGTACTTCTTAGAGTAAGGTTGATGTGCTGGTGGCTTTGTGTCCCACAATGGCCAACCAGCTTCCCCCACCCAACAGAGAGAAGATCCTCCTAGCATCTGTGAAAATCACAGCCCCTTTTACAGACAAAGGAAGGAAAGACAGGCTTCTCAGCAGCGCTTAGCTGAGAAAAATAAGCAAGGCATTTCATTTCCTCTCTCTCCCTCTACCCCATCCAGTTAGCAGGGTTGAAAATTTTCTCATCTCAGGGTGCTGCTATTGTGAAAATAAAGTCACTCTGTGCTCATGAGGCATTCAGTCACTGCAGAGACAATGCCATATGTTAGATAAGGGCTTTCTGTGAGAAAGTAGTTTTTAAATTGTGGAACCCAAACAACTACTGAGCTAGGAATAAAGAAGCAGGATAAGATAATTTCTCTGCTATCACATTTTTGAGTGTTACAGTTAGGAGGAAACAAAGGTCACTCAACTCTAACATATGACAAGTATGTATTACTCAATTATCACTAGAAACACTTCTCATTTCACTGTTTTCTTTCCCTTACAAGGTCTAAACTTGCAAACTTTCCTCCAGCACATTTTGCTCTACAGGATAACTGTGTTTTGTTGATTCCAAGTCATGGGCACTGTGGTCATATGAATGAGGAATAAAGTGCAGTAAATAAACGAGTTCAAGACACAAAGTAAAACACGTCTTATATTCCATTCCACCCTGCAATTTGCTGTTCACTTAAGCAGGACCAGATCAAGACAGATTATATTAATTTCTAATGCAGAAAGAAGATCCTAATGTAGAAAGGAAGAAAATAAGTTTTAAAAGTTGGCTTTTTTTAATTCTCCTTAGTATATTGTGCTATTTAGATTGATTAATGAGACCTAATATCAATTTCATTCATGTATCCAGATGATGTCCAGAATTGTCACAAATTTACCCAATGCCTGAGTGATATATGACGACTTTTATTTCTGATGATATTGAACATGCAGCCAAAAAAGTCCTATTGGTCAAACATCTGAGGAGAGTCAAGAGGGCAAGATATTCCAGCTAAATGCAGAAATAACTTACTCTTACTTCCTCTTTCCCTCCTCAACAATACTGCAACAAGTAAGCCTGCACGCAGAAAAGGCGTCTCAAAGGGCTTCTGCCCTCTCCATCCTATGCAGGAGCATAAATGTAAGGCAAGACAACAGGGATTCAGGGATACAGCTTTTTAGGTTGAAAACCATTGGAGACTGATGCTGTACTTGCTCTGGAGCTTAATTCATCTTGCCATGGAGGGAAGATAAATATGAGCTCATTTCCTATTGAAGCACACAAAATGTAAAATAAATATTGCCATATATGCAGAGGATTTAATTTCCTGTAACAGTATTCAAGCACCCTCACCAATGTTTACCTCACTACACAAACTCAATTTTATTTTTGAGTAATGGAACCAGGTGATCAATTTTACAGGATATTCTCCCAATGAGCTGTCAGATACATGCCAAGATATTTCATGTGGCATTACCAAGCTGTTTGCTGGCCTGCCTAAGCTGCAGTCCATGAAACACAAGCTTAGGATAACTAGTTCAGCATGGTGCTCCCTACCCAAACACAGACTGCCTTAAACCAAAAGGTTTGGGGTATTTGCTTAAATACCACATTTCCATGAGCTGGTTTATCTGTTACTGAACATCTTGAGGCAACAATTGGTAACTTCGGCCTACATTCTCCTCCTGCACACACACAGCCCCATTTTCCTCTGCATTTGGCAGGATTTGGTATCTCTCAGCTTGTTTCCTGTCCTGAGGGCTCTGCCTGGCCTCCAAGAGCAGCCCCCATTCCCCTCCAAAGCACAGGACTCAAATGACCCACAGAGTTTGGAAGAAGCAAAATCTGCTGCTTATGCAATTAAAGGCTACCAGAGAAACTGGCAGCTTGGTATCCTTACCCCTAGCTCTGCTCACAAAAAAAAAAAAAATCAAAGATGAGGGAGCAAGAAGAGGCTTTTGCTGGATTTGAGATGAAATGGCAGGTCACAGATCTGAACCACTGCCATTCTTATCTTCTATAATCATTCAGCTGCTTTGCACCCGCTCTGCCTCTCTGTAAAATCAAGCTATGTTAAGGAGTGCATTTGGCCCCACACTATTACTTTGTTTCAATTCCTTTCCCAAAGAAAACTTGCTCCAACAGTTTGATATGAATAATTTTTAAAGAATAGATGATATTAGCTGCTTCCTGCAGATAAGACTCCTGACTTTTAAAGTTCTCTGTTTTCATTCCAATACTTTGATTAAAGGTTTAAAGAGATTCAATTCAGTCATTTTAGCTTCTTTTCTCTGGAAAGTAGTAAAGGCTAGGGTGAAAAAAAGGCTGCAAAAAGAAATTCCTGAAACACGACTTCCATCCCACTTTTCTGTGTTATATATAGTAAAATTTCACTCTCTAGAAAAAAAGTGGGATGACAGCATACTAGGTAACCCACATTTCATCCTGTTTGAGTCTTGAGGAGCAGCCTGCACATGGGAAGATACAGGTCACAGTTCAGTTGAAATACTGGAACAGTACTGGTTCAAATCTGGAATGGTCAAGAACCTAATATGGAAACTACTGTCAGGCTTGAACTGTTGGTAGGACAACAGCAAAAGAAAACAAACCCCTCAAAAAAAAAAAAAAGCCCCCAAAAAGCTATCCCACTATGTGGAGAAAAATTCAGCACCTTGTCAGGGGAGGGAGAGGAAATATCAGGTTAGGGGGTCAGGCACTGGACTGTGCAAAGACAGCTCGGTGTGTCCAGCCCTGCACTACCCCTGTGGGAACAGAGCAATTGCAAAGTGTGCAAAAAAAATTGGCCATTCTTGCCATGAACCCACAGAGAACCCAGCTGAGTGTTTCACATGCATATTACTATTTTGCTTCTCTTCACAGCCTTAAGGGTTGGGTGGTACCTCCTAGTTTCATTTTATATAGCTTCCCTGGTTTCTGGAGTATTAAGCTTATCTCTGATAATAATCAGTGTATGTGGAGTCCATGCATGAAAGCTTGTCCTTAGCAATGTTGGATTTAGCAAAGCCTGCCTTCACACCCCAGCATAAAAACATCTTAGCAAAACTTGCTATAGAGGATAAAGAACAGATTGGAATGAAATTATCTTTAAAAGCATCTATTGGAAAGACTTTGCTTTAAGTAATGTAAATTGATCTAAAAATGTTATTTCACAGCTTGCCAACAATAGCAGATATAACGTGCTCCCCTGTTGGAGTAAGACATAATAGCTGAAATATTTTTTGTTTGTTTGGGTTGAATTTAAAGAGCCAATAACAGCAGCTACTACTTAGTTCTAATACAGATGTGGTTTTCCTTTCCTTGATCACAATGTTTGTTCCTGCAATGAAAAACAGCTCATCACTTAATTTCACATCAAGTAAATATCTAAATAACCTCTGGCCGACAAATGAAAATTCACTGTGAAACATAAAAAAAATAATGCATTTTTAACATTCCACACCAACAGTTTTTTGGATCTGATATTTTAAACAAAGTGGTTTTTGAAAAATTCAAATACCACTGCTATACCAAACAAAAGCATCTTTTGAGAAGCCTATTGTATATAATTTCTTCTACAGCTCCTATCAGTACTTTATTTTTTAAATTTTATTTACTCTGTGACATTTATTTAACAATTTTAAAGGGTTAAAAAGATGCTGTTTCCTTCCACAGCAAACAAGTTTGCTATCTAGTAGATGGCAAGATACCGTCTACAAATTCATATCCAACATTGTCTACAGGAAACTGGAGTACTTGCATTTAACCTGAAAATCCTCTTTAATCACTGCCATTCAACCAGTACCCGAAAAGGTGTCCCTTCATTTGGGAAGTGAGAAACACATGTATATTATGTTTTCTGGTTCAGCTGCTCTAATTCACTATTCCCACACACAACCACCTGTCAGACACTTCCCCTTTTCTCCAGCCCGGCCTACCTCCCTTTCAAGATGTTTTCATTTCAGGCCCTCTTGTTTATGCTTTATCTCATTTGCATATTAAAACAAAACATTTCATTGTATTCCAACTTTGCTACTGCCCCAGCAGCTACATCATTTACTGTTTGTTTCATGTGTGGAACCAACTATTTCACCTCTCTGCTTGCTTTTTTCTCTTGTGATTCACAGGAGGAGACATGAGATTTCTTAGGCCACCAGGGAAAGCAGAATCCACCAGAGCAAAAGGAAGAGGTTACAAGTATTAGGCAGAGCTGCCACCCTAAGCTTGAAGAATTACCATTGTTCTCCATTGGTGACATGGACAACTTTATTTTGTAGTGTAGCAGTGTACTTAATGTTTAGCTGAGTCTTTAATTTGGCTTTGCAATAAATATTCCTCATTTACATTTTTATGATGCAAAAGCTACGTGATCATCAGAAAGGTTTGATTTTTGTTCTAGTAACTTGATAATGGATTTTTGCCCTCTTTAAATCCTCTTCACTAAATGCTGTTTTTGTTTCCTTTAAATTCTGTTCACTTAACGCTTTCATTGCTAAAAATTTCCTTTATGTTGGTGTAAATAAGCATTTATATTAAGCCTTAATAGTTAGTTTAGAGTTTCCTCTTATATTTAACACTGTTTCCAAACTATATTCAGATTTTCCAAGGTCTGCATATTTCATGGGTTTTTCTGGGACAGTCCCTGCTGGTTTGACTCATAGATCTCACACATGTCTAACCTTGCAGCTATGTTCTTCTACAGTTCAAACCATTATTCCTAGTGAAGATGTCAAAATCTGCTATCACTGAAGACCTGGCAAAACAGTTGCTTTGATCTGCACATAGATGCCCCTTCTGCACTGCTGTTTTTCACCATTTCTCTACCAGACCTTGATTTTGCTCTTCACTCATAAAGACAGCATAGTTTGTTTCTCAGACTGGAGTTTGGCTAAGAGTCTGCCAAAGGATATTCATCCACTCACGCTCTCTGAGAAAACTGCCAGTGATTTTATTCCCATCTGAACTGGTCACTTAGTTGATTATGCTGCATAATGAATGACAGACAAGCCACACATTATAAATTGCATTCCCCAGTGACTCAGCATCAAGTCTTTCAGTCTCTTTTCAAAGCTTATAGAACAAACACCCCCAAAAGCTCCACTCCATCAAGGGTCCCTTTAGGCCAAGATGAAAAGCAGATTCACATTTATCAATCCTTGAACAAGAAAACTATCAATCACTGAAAATACTTAATGCAAACCAGTGAAGAATGTTTGCTGAAGGCAAACAGCACGGAGCTACTCAGGAATACAGGGTAAAGTCAAATAGTGATTGTTTCTGCAGATATGCACAACCTATACATGACACAAAGACACGTTGCCCTTTGCCTACACAAACCAAGATCTATAAATCATGCCAGCACTCACCACAGTTTACCTTTCATGTGAGAAATTACAGCATTCTTGCTGTTTATGGTTTGCAGTGTGCAGTGGGATAAAGTTAATCTTTGTGAATTTAACCATTTCCAGGGTATTTTCAGAGGTCTGGCGGTATCAGTGAGCTGTAAGCAGTGATGATGTAGTGTTGCATGGTATGCACTGCAATCCTTACTGCTGCAATAGAGCACTTCCCATTTCTGCCTTGCCAGCCAGCAAAGACAGATCTGAGACTGCCTGTTTGCACACAAAAACATATTTCTCTAAAAGACTTGGCCATATTGATTCTCATCAGCCAATTATAATGAGACCAATTTGTACTGAAAAATGGATTAATGATGCAAAGCAATTACTTAGCACTTGCATTTGTGCAACTGAAACAAGTTTTTCAAGAAGGGAATAGTGTCAGTCACCTCTAACAAGGCCTGTGCCCATAACCTAATTTCATTTGTTCTGTGAGGTTCCTAAGATGTCCATTATAGTGATATTCAGTTTTGGGTTTCAGTTATTTCCTGCATTCAAAGAAAGCAGACTTCTATTGACTAAATTGATGTCAGAGCAGGAAACTCAATGTATTAGTAGAACAAAGGTCCCCAGACAATTAGCATGAGCCACATTTACTCAGTGAGTCATGTACTTCAGTCTCTGCAGTGTCACTGAGAGCTTTGAAAAGTGCCCTGACTATAAGTATTTCAAAGACCCCCTCAAACTCCCACAAATTTAGACAAAGTGAAACTGAGCAACAGACAATTTTCAAGAGGCTTTCTGTAAAAACCAACTTTTTGACAATTAAATTATCACAGGAAAAAGATCAGAAAGGGTAGTATTGCAAAACTAATTCATTCAGCCCCAAGGAAAACAAGCAGGGTAACAGACAAATTTCTTTAAGGTTTGGTGTGCTGCAATTGATTGGGAGGGTATGGGCAAACTTTGGTTGTAGATTCTCATACTTTTCTGTGACTTTCCATAGTATCTATCAATTGACATGATAGCTTTCCTCCTAGTTGGCAAAACACGTAGAAACTTGATGATCTCCAACTTCTATGACACCATTAAATTTAGGCAAAATGAGCTAACAGTTATTTGGTACAGAACAATAAAAACCAGACAGACTTGCTTGTATAAATCTAAACCTGATCCAAATAGCAATGCAATTTTTGAAAGAATTCCAAAGGTTAGATTTACAAAATGTTAATGCACATATGCACACATATATATATATACACACACACATATATTAGGAACATTCTCCACTAATCAGTGAAGTACAATCATTTTTCCTTGGTACTGAGTAAGCAGAAGAGTTTGCTTGTGGTCCTTGCTGGTTTGGACCCATCCTCCTCAGCAGATTGGGTTGGAGCAGTCTAGCACACAGATGGGCTGTTCTGACCTCTGCCAAGAGGGTCTGGTGTGAATGCACAGCCAGCTAGCCAAGGACCAGAACTATCTCTGATTCCATTCCTATCAGACCTTGAAATGAAGGTGCTGGTGTAGCATCAGGAGAGGGGATCCCTTTGTCTGCTGGGGGAGCACAAGATCTCGCTCACCTGCTTGCTGCAAGATCACTGAACAAGAAAAGCATTGGCACATAAAGTTGTTTTTTGGGTATGTGCCCACCAACATTTATGTTGATTTTTCCCCTAAATATGAATCACACACACTAACATACACACAAAGTAAAGCACAGCTCATGTTCTAGTACTGCATTTTGGGCACAGTGCTCATATACAGTTTTCCAAATGAGCTATGGGCATAATTAAAATGCAGCCACATGGCAGCACAGTTTAAAAAGAGAAGCCTATAGTAGTCAAAATGTGGGGAATTAGCTTACTAAAGTGAGAGTAGCTGCATTCTTTGGTCTAAAAACTAAAATAACATGAACTTGTATTACAAATTGTTGGGGAAATATTTAAGATACTTGTTTGTTTGGTAAAGTGTTGGTAAGTTTGTTTGATAAATGGCAGTATTACAAGATGAGGATTTGTAGCAGAACTTTCAACCAAGTCCGAATGGGGAAATGCTGAAAATCTCATTTACTCTTGTGACACCTCCTGCCTTATGTTTAAAAGAGAAAGGACTGAACAGGCTAAAACTAAATATTTGATGATTTGTGCGAATATAGAGAAGCAGAGAGAGAAAAATGCTACACAGTGGTCACTTGAGTCACTGTTTTTCCTCATTATTTGCTCCCCATGTAGGCCAACCAAAGTGCCAAAGGGGATGCCTAGCAGGAGTGTTTGAAACATCAGCTCCCTGGTGACCTAGATATCCTTATGTGGTTACACACTCCACTCGTGTCAATCACTGCAGCTTCTTTAGAATCAGTGCTGCTGTGCTCAGCACCTGTCCCAAGGATTTAGGATTTGTTTTCCTCTTTTGAGCAAAGCCAGTAGCACCCATTTCTTTTATTATAGTGTGGTAGCAGCTTCAGGTGAGTAAGAATTATGGTGATAGTCACTCATCATGACCAAAGCTATTTCTTACTTGCACCATTGTGCAAATATGAGTGGGATCCAAGGTATATTGAAGGAAACAAGGGGATTGTTCTTGGCTTCAGCACTGTATCATACATAACCAGCTTCATTTGTGCAAGCTGTGCAGAGAAAGAGTGAGCTCCATACAGGGAGAGGAAGGCAAAAAACAAGAGCCTGAGGCTACTGAAAAGTAGAAGGCAGGCACACAGCCGCCTTATACAAATGGCTCATTTAAAAAACAAAAATTCAGTTTGTCTTATGCTTGATAAGGTATAGGATGAGAAAATTTTCATCTATCAAAAGTACCTGTCCTTTAAGGTGGAAAGTAAGAAAACAGCAGCAAGAAAAACAACAAAAATCTTTAGGATTTTGAGCATGATCATAATTAGATGCTTTGTAATTTTCACTGCTGTTGGCTGAAACCATACTTTTGGCCCATTTATCCATTATAGAAGAAATGATCTAATGACTACTGCATTTCCTGAAGGTGTTGCTGGTGACTCCCTCACTGTGCTTCTGCATTACATGTCCACCTCTGCTCTGATGACTGCCAGGCTTCCCCCACAGGGCTCCCCTTTGCACCTCCATGGTTCACATGCCTCAATCTAAGCTCTCATTAAAATGCTTTCATTTAGAGTAACTTCTATAACTGTATTAGGGAATAACTGAAAATTGTGCATATATTTTATCAAAACATCCTAAGTGCCTCACATAAGGATGGTATTTGCCTTCAAATTCCTTCATGAAATGTAGGAATTAACCACAAAGGAGAGTTCACTTCAGCAGGGCTTGGAAGCCCAATGCTCCCAATGAGGGGCACTTTGTGGAGAGGCAGTGAGCCTGGCTCACCAAGAGCTCCCAGGAGGAATTTCCACAGCACCATGTCACGTAGCTTGACTGCAACTAGGAAAAAGGCTATTATTATCTCACTTATTATGTGATTAAGCTTGAGAACATTTCAGGTGCTAGGTTAAGTGACAGCTACATGTTTTCTGCTGCTCCTGTGCTGTCTCCATTTGGGTACTAAGTAATTGAAGCAATATTTACCTGCACTACCTGTACAACAGCACTATAATGAAACCCATAGACTTAGCTGACAGGTACATTTTATGCTAGGAAGCTAAAGGGTTATTAGAAAGGGGTTCATCCTTACAGCTCAGATGATCTGGGAATGAGAAAAGTCTTTCACCCATACCGTCTCCCTTTATATCTCTCAGGCATGTCAAAAATATCTAGCTTTTGGATTTTTGCTTCCCCTGCTGGCTGATTTCCAACCTCTTTTTTTTTCCAGCTTTGTAAAATCTTAATTTCTGACAGTTTTCACAAGCTGCACTTTAGAATTATTCCATCCATGTAGTGACTTCATCTCAGAACAGCCAAGATAAACAATTCTAGCTATTTTGATCTTGAACTCTTGATCAGTTCCAGATTTTTGCATATTTCTTAGGAATCTGGTAACATAGTACCATGCATTTTGGCAACCTGCTGTTGTTTCACTCAACAGCAGTAATGCTGTGGTCTCTGGTTTAGATTTTTTCAATTCACATTAAAGCTGCAATGCCTCTGATTACACAGGACTAAAAGCACTCCTGAACTGGCAAAATTTAACATCTACTCCAGACCCCAGTTAATGTAAAGAAAAATGCTTCAAATAACATCATTTATTGAACCATTAATTAGTATTCTACTCCACTGACCTTTTCAGAATTCCTAAGACCCATGAAAACAGAGGCTTCTTGAGAAACAAAATACTAAAACATCCCCCTTAGTTACACTGCAGTGTTGTAATACTCCCTCATGTGTTAATTTATATATTGAAAAAGAAGCAGGACAATGCTGCACCACAAAGCTGGAACAAACAGGTAAGTTCAGGCAATGATGAAAACAACACTGAATATCTTTCCAGATGTCAAAGGTCAGTATCCTCAGGTGAGGGAATTATCCTATACCCAGTACTCAAAAGAAATAATAGAGTCATTGATTTAGTTGCCCAGTATTTAGGAGTCTGAGTTTAGAGTCCATTTTGAAAGAGAAAAGAGGAAAAAGAAATCCAAGGTAAAAACAGTTTTCTGTTGCACAGTTCACACTCTGAAAGCCTCTGGCTTATCTAAATCTGAGAACAGATGCTACCAGCCAAGTAGGACAAAAAAAATCCAACTGATACCAAGTACATTAATGTAATTTATGCATTCATAAAACTGATAGACACGTTTCTGAAAGTCTTTAAAGTAGAAGTAATAATGGAGCTAGTCAGCAATTTACAACTAGCAATTAATCATTCTTACAATATTCACAACATTCAGTTTTGTTCTTGTTATTCGAGGAGGTAATGATTAATTGATAAAAGTTTAGCAAGTGCACTAATAGCAGGTGCTCCTAATTGCAAACTCTCAGGGATAATTTGGTCTGAACTACTTTATGCTAATTTGTACAGCATTAGTCATAACAGTCTGTAATTTCACTTTTAGAACAACTTTTTCCTACAGTCACTATAATCTAATTAAGAATTTTATCTAGTTATTTGTATGAGGAACGCTGCTGAATTGTAAATGTGGGAGCCTGATTACCATAAAAGATTAAAGAAGAGGTCCTTAAAAATATGCCCCCACCAATTAAAAGCCCTTGCTAATTAGTTTCAGAGAAAACTGTTTTAAAGTACCTTTAATGACATCATTTACCCTAATCTCATGTAGTTTGAAGCCCAATCCCAATACCTATGTCCCCCATTTTTTCTGAACTTTCCTTTTAGCAGCAAGTACTTCTCTTGGAGGCATCAGTGGGAGATGCTGCATTCAGGTACCTGTTTTCCATTTCTGCAGTTGTTGTGCACCCAGAAGGCTCATTGAAGGAAATGAGCTCAAGCTACTGGGTGAACAGAGTTAGCAAACAACCACACAAACAAGCACATTCTTACAACAGCCAAAGAAATGGGCAATGGAATTTGTTACCCAGCTGCTCTTTGGGCAAACCCACTATATCAACTCCTATTCTTCTAAAAATATCTCAGCTCCCCATTTATTCCACAAACCATTTAATGCTGTGCTTTTCAAGCAAACTGTGGTGCATGCCAGGATCCAGAAAACCCCTTGATCATGTGACAAGCCCTCATAGATGTGATAACAAGGTAAAATCAAAATACATACTGCCACAAGTTCTTTTCTCCAAAGCCATTTTACAGACATAACTCTTCCTACAAAAAACAAATGCAAATACCAACAAATACTGTAATATTCGATGTGGAACACGTAGCTTTTTTGCAAGGCATTTAAGTAAGTACTTTAATGTTTTCTGGACTACAGAAATCTCAGGGCTCTTCCATGATACTGGATGAGGTCTTCTCTCCCCAAAACCTGAAAACAAGTGATCAGTTCAAACACATTGGAAACACTTCCTGCATATATGCAGTTTTCTTATAGAAATCCACATTGTGGATTATCTAACAGCTAAAAAGCCACGCTTGGTGGGTGCTCTCTACATTACTGGTTGCCCCACTGGTAAGCTGATCACACAACACAACTGGAAGCAAGGCACAGCTAGCTTCTCTCATCTGCAGCTCTTAGTAACTGGGGAGGTTTGACTTGAAACCAGAAGCAGCTGCCAAACAGATGTTCTTGCTGAGGCATGCAAAACTGTGTGCTGTATGTCTTTGACTAAAATGACAGTCGAAATCTGCTAGCTAGTAGTTAAGCCAGCATCTTTTACAAGGCTTTGGGAAAGAGAGATGCATTATGGACTTGGCTGTACACAGGAATTGCTGAGCCTTGTGACTAGGAGAGAAAGTTCCCTTTGGGATGCTAAGGAACTTGCCCGTCTTTGCATTCATCCAGGTAGTGTCCAATGACTGTAGGATCAGGTGAAAATTACAGGCCCTGAGCTCCTCCCTGACAAGGGTCATGCCATGTGTGCAATATCTAGAATTTAATATCTGAAACCAGTGTTTAGCTTGGAGCCCAGATCTGTCTTTTGTAGAACAGCTTAATAAATATTCTTCTCTTCTGCAGAAGCAGCACTTCAACTTAATGCTTTTTCCCTCTGCATTATGGTTATCAAAACAGATACATGCACTATAGAGGCCCATTAGCATCTTCATCAACACAGCAAGTGGGCCAGGGAAGAACATGAGAGACTCACATCAGTAGATCATTGAATTTGCTCTTCCCCTTCACATGCACGCACTTCTCATACCTCACCATTATGGACTGGATTTCAAGTTCCCTTGAACTTAAATGATTTATTACTAATGCCCTGATATAGGGCAGAAAAATAACTCTTTTTTCTCCCTGAGACCTGTCCTTCATATGGCTTGAAAATAATTGTCAACTTAGTGGCTAAAAACCTGAAAGCCAGTGATTAACTTCAAATACCAACATAAGCTCCAATTGCATTATTCTAAAACTTCTTATGCTATAAACATCTCCATGGCACATAAGTGCCTTCCAGTAGTGTACAAAGCGACCATGACTAACATCTGTCATGTGTCATTAGTACTCTCATCCCTCAAGGGGGAAAGCATTTGCAGTGAAGTATTTTGTTTTGGTAGGAAATTAAAAGAAAAAAACCCTGCACCCAGCTACATGTTTATCTTTGAGGAACCAAGACCAAGGAGATGTATTTTACACATGGAACAGGGTATGAGATCTCTGAAGGTCCCTAGCTCTTGGGGCAATTTATAACCTGCTCTTCCAGAACCCCTTTTGGAAAGTCTACTGTCTGGCACGGACCTCTTGATTGTAAGGATGCTCCATCAGGTCTGAAGAGAAAGAGGTCAAACCCAGAGTTGTCATTTGCCTTCTAGAAGCCTGAGCCTAAGCCACAGGTCTCTGAATAGAAGGATTGAGGAGCTGAACTTGATTCAATGCCAAGTAATAAGTCAGCAGAGTGAAGATAGCCTTGATGTGCTCTGGGAACTCTTGGGGTGAGGAGACTCCTGTGCTTTTTGGAGCTTCCAAGACCCACAAGTGAGGTACTGCTGAGCTTATTACAAGAGCATTTATAAATTCCCCTGCTGACTAACTGGAATCCCTGCCACCCATCTCTGGTTTACCTTCTCCCATCTGTTGTCCATCACCACTGACTGTGCCGTGCTGCAGTGGCATGGCAGGGTAGTGGGACACGATGTTTGGTCACATGGAGGAAGAGACAAGCAGTGAGTGCAACCTTCACAGTACTGCCCCATCCAGGGCTCTGCAGGCAGCTGCTGGCCAAGAACTGGAATGGAAAGAGTTTGCTCTACTTTGCAGTACAGCCTCTCACCAGTGCCCACCAAGACCACCTCAGACCAGCTGAATTGGTTAAGCTTGGAGAGTGCTCCTTGAAGTCCAGGATTCTTCTAGGACTGCAATATGAAGCTTCAATTACACTATCTAAAACTTGGCCAGAAGTATTTTTTTAAGGAAATGTCTGAAAACTGGTCTCTGGCTTAGCAATGCAGGCTCAACCTATAATTTTACAGTGACTAATCACTTCATTACATGTAACATTGGCTTATAGGACTGCCCTTGAAGACCTGGAGTGATACAGCATCAGCCATGGCAAGGAGAAAAGCCACCCCAGATGCTTTTTTCCTTTTGCTCCAGACACTCAGGGATTTCCTGACATCTCCTCAAGAGCCAGAAGAGGGTTTTGATTCATCAACATATTTTTAGTCTGACCTTTAGCTTCTTTCAGAATTGGCTTCAGACAGGAACACAGCAATGCATCAGGCCACTTTTAATCCAGTAGCCAGCATCAGAATACAGCAGTGCCTTATTTGCCCAAGCTTTAGCACACAGCTGATTTCCCTGTGCTGATAGCTTTGCTCACATAGACATCATGTCTAGAAGGGGTCCCTGAGAACACCCAAGGGTCAGCTCAGCCCACCCTGCTGCAAGGGATCAAACCTGCTGATGTGCAAGTACAAGAGAGGTCAAAAGCGCATTAAAAGCTTGCTCTTGGGGGCTAATGCAAGAAATGGAATGAACCCATTCAAAATCCTAATTTAAGTGCCTGCAAGTTTGTCACAGACATAGACTATTTTAAAGCATGTTTCATACAATAAATACATTGCAAAAGAAAAATGCATACTTTTTTGTGTGCTATTATTTGGTATTTTTTACTTAGCTATTTTATCACACATGAACATTTTACAGTTGCACCTGTGGATGGTATATCGTTACTGTAGTGACAGAAGTACTAAAATACCTTTAAATACCTCCATGGAGACATCTTTTTCCACCTCTTTGGTATAGCTGTATTTATAGCAATAGGAAAAAAAAAACCTGGCAGTTGCCAGTTTTTCAAGACCAGTTACTTTGACTTATGATATTTTCCATATTCCATGAAATGTCCCTTATTTAATATGCTTTACTATGACATTTTTCCTCTTCCAAATTTTATTGGTGTACAATATATGGATAACAGAGCATAAATATCTTATTCTTAAAACAAAGAAAATCTCGTTCTTGGAATGCAATAATCCTGCAAATTAAGAGCTAAAAGGTATCAATGGTAAGTGTGCACATAACCTCCTCCCCCCTCACAAAGTTTTGGTAGTGACAGACTGATGAAGCCAGTTGCATTAAGGAAAGTAACTTTTCTTTTTAAAAAGCTGACACTAAAAAAGCTATTTATATTTCTGAGAAGAAAGCTGGAAAAGGATGAGTTTGAGAGCCTGCACAAACCTACAGCACAGCTGCTAGCAAACAACAACCAACCAACAAAACACTAAACTACCATTAAATACCAATCCTGCCACCCCAGCTGAGTTTGTAAAACATCTCTGCTGCCACTGAATCAGTAATCCCATGATTTCTCTATTTTGTTTGGGTAGCTTTCTCAAAATACGAATGGCAGAGCCAGTGACTCCAGATTATAAGAAACAAATTCTTTCTACTCTATTTTACTCAACTCTGATTGTAACCATATTTATGTACAGCATAATGCAGCTCTGGTTTCAGTTCCCAAATGCCTCATTTTTTAAATGTTCAGTTTTGTAACTGTGGTGTGTAGGACTTCAAAACTGAAGAGCTTGCCAAGAATGGGTGGACAGTTCATTCACATCCTCCAGAGTATGCTCTATGTCCCTTTAGGACACTGCACAATGTGCTACATTTATTACTAGCTATATTAACTCATGCTTCACTACTGACATCATACCATACAATGCTGCCCTCTCTCAGTCCCTGCTGCATTTGTAAAACTGCCCTTCAACATCTCCAACACAGCTTCAACTCTGCCTTATCTGAAATCTCAGCTGCATCTTGGCTTTCTGGTTCCTCATCAGGCTCAAGAACTGACTGTTATTACAAGTTCAGGAATGCATGTCCAGTCAGCACACTGGAAGATTCTTGAACTTGGAGCACCAGCAGATGAGTCATTTTATGAGGAAGTCTGGAGAGGGACTTTTTAACAAGAGCATGCTGTAATAGGACAAGAGAGAACGGCTTGAACTGAAGCGAGGTAGATTTAGACCAGGCATTAAGAAGAAATTCTTCCCTGAGAGGGTGGTGAGGCACTGGCACAGGTTCCTCAGAGAAACTGCAGATGCCCATCCCTGGCCGGGTTCAGGGCCAGGCTAGACAGGGCATGGAGCAGCCTGGTCTAGTGGAAGGTGTCCAGCCTGTGGTGGTGAGTCAGTGACCAGATGATCTTTAAGGTCACTTCCAACTCAAATCATTCCATGATTTCAAAGTCTAGCTCTCATTGTCCAGGCCCACTTCTACCTTTATAGAAGTCTCTTTCAACTTGTGCCTGTTTTGATTATCCTAATTTACCTGCAGGTGACCTCTCATTACACACTAACACTACCTAATTTCTTCTTTTTTTTTCATCAACTTTCACCCAGCTTCTTGGAGTCCACAGCAACACACATATTCAAGTTTGCCTCTTATTTTCCAGTCAAATCCCAGTCCCTTACCTTTCAATCCTTTAAATGGATGATCAGTTTGGATTAAGTTTCATTAAATATAGTGCACAGAAATAAGTGGTGCCACAGGAAAGCTCTTAACATACAATGACAAAAAAAGAGAATCATAAATGTGTATACCTGGATACTCCTCATACTACCATCCAATACCACCATCCATACTACCATACTACTATCCATGTAATAAACGTGCTCATAAATAATTACAACAAGAAATAAAAAAAAAAAAACCTGTCTCTTTCTGGTAGAAATTTTCCTGTTCCAGAAATGCATATTTGGAAAGAATCTGTTTCCTTTGTGCATGACAGCTCACAGACTTGCAGCTCATTGTTGCCATCAAACATGTATAAGACAGTTAAGAGAAAAAGAATTGTCAAGGCAAAGATTAGTTAATGAGTTAAATATATTTATAAAGTTTATGCAGAAACTGGACCCAGTCCAGAACTACTATATTGCAACATCAGTATCTCACCATATGGACAGGATTCTCATCTATTACATTTCCTTAAAGTATGATTTCCTCAAAGTCTTATTTAAAATGTCTGATTTTTATGCTCATGTGCCATTCTGTCACACTGGTACTTCAGGCTTGGCACACTGAGGGCAGTTTCCAGTTCTGGAGCACCACTGGGTCACTTTGGTCAGTACTTCTCTGTATCTACCACGGCTGAGTAAGTGTTATGCGACTCCTACTACAGCCATGGCAATCCAGAGTCACACAAGGCAACATTCCTTGCTGCAACAATTGGGAACCATATGTTCTGTGAATTCAAAGAATACAGATTTCTGAATATCTGACTTGCAAAGGCCTCTCCTGCTAGTATTAGACAAACTTTTAGAAAAGCCCAAGATTTCAAAATATGGTCAAGAAAAGTGCTAAATATTTCCTGATACACCATGGAAATGAAAGACTTGGCAAAATGTCTTTAGCCCAGAGCGCTGTAAATCAGGATCCTGAGCTTCTGGGCATTTTGGGCTGCAGTTCACACTAACATACCTTACCATGATTTATATTACCTCTGTGTAATGAAAGTAGTTTGGGACAGCTTGATCAGGCCCCCATCATCCTTGCTCACCTCCCTTTCCCTGGTTCCTACTCTAACCAAATAAACACACATCCCAAAATACCTAAAACAAATCCCTGAAACTCAAACCACTCAGACTAGCTGCAATTACTAACACAAGGTTTTTTGATGTAACTCTAATTGTGTTCCATTTCTGTAGCACTTGTGGATGTAGCAGCTCTGTCTTTGGGCTGACACACTGAGATCTATAATGTAATGGGCTTCTTCTAAAAGATTTTAGTTTTACTTGGCACAGTCAAAAATAATAAAAAAGTTCCTTCTGCGAAGAAGGTACCTCCCTCAGTTCTTTCAACACTCAGCTCTTTCAACACTCTTCCAAGCACATTAAAAACCATGTTGTCTGTCCTTGAGACCCTAAAAGGGACTTTCAAGTAAAGAACTGAAAGGATCTTATGCATCCTGTTTTAGAAGAGTCTCTATTTTCCAATTCAGTTTCTGACAAAAATAACCTACTAGTAGGATTTCTAAAAATATATTGCATTTGGATAAACTTTGATTCCTACGAAATTAAAGTAAGAACACTAGATGAGTAGATCCCAATCAGACCCCCAGAACACAGAGCTACTGGAGAATATTAATCAGCCAAGGTTTTTCAAAGAGCAACAGGACTATCTTGCCCCACTGAGAAACTTCACAGAGGACAGTAAAATTAAAATACTGCAGTGGGATAAAAATAGTTAATTTTTGCTCTTGGAAAAAAACCAACCCAAAATTGAACCACCACCAGTACCATTAAAAAACCTCCAAAAAACCTGAGCTTGATGCCCCAATACTGTTATTTAGCAGGGTAAATACTTGGATATAGTGCTGAACTTTTCTGTGAAGGAATCAGAGGATAAAGCTGCAATAAACACATGTCAGACCTATCACCACAAGACCCTTTCTTTCGCCATCTCATTTGAACCCTGTAATGTTACTAGTATATAGTAAACAGGGAAAAGTCAGCAACTAGTTACAAAACTCAGTCTAAAACATCTCATTATTTCTTGCCAGATGCTGAAGATTCTCCTGTCAAGTAAAATTTTGCTATTTCAAACACTGTTTTATCAGACTTAGCAAATCCACAAGAATTAGTAGCCGTTCTCTGGGATCATTAGTTGGTTTTTTTGGGTGGTAGGTTTTTGATTTTCTTAAGTGGATTTTCCCATCAGCAGTACTCAGAATTGACATCTGACTTCAAAGCAGTTTAAAGACCATTAGGACCACACTGTGACATTGCTGAGTCTAAATTCCAGAACATATTTGGATGTGCCTATTACACCATATAAGCTCTCTTTATTCACATCTCTCAAGTCATTACGCAAACTAGGACCAGCAGAGACAGATGTCTCAAATAAAGGATGAGGGAAGTATAGTCAGTGGGATAAAACACTCAAGAGAAGACAACAGATGACATTATTTATAAACAAACTGGCATTGTGAGCTCTACAGTGGGGGTGATCAGAAACAACGCTCACTCATTTTTGGATATTGTCAGACAAGTCAGCAATATTGTTTTACTCAACAAAAAAGTTTGAAGATCTCTGTGGGTGTCAGACAGGTATTAATAACTTATGGGTAAACATCACAGGAAAAAAAAATTCTGGCACTCAGCCTCTCTTTTTGTCAGGATAGAAAATGATTGAGCAGATGGTTTGTTCAGAAACTGCAGCCTTTCGGAAGAAGCTTGTTTGTAAAACTGAATATGTTTTGCAACCAACAAAGATGTGGAAATTTTTGTCCTTAGGAAGTTTTCACTGATAACAAGAGGACAGAAAAGTCAGCACATTATTCTGGCTCAAAAGGAGTATCTACTCTAACTACTTCTTTTTTTTCCTCTTAGCAGGTTGTGGCAGTCCAGTGCAACAGACCATAATTAAGCTTCTTGACAGGTTTATGGAAGCCTTGCTCTCAGACAAAACCCCATGTCCTCATATTCCTACTGCAGTGATGATGAATATGATTAGCCAGGTTTTCTGCAGATGGGAGAGTTGTTTTCTTTACATGTTCCCCATACCCTTGGCTGCATTTGTGAAGTAATTTCCCAATCTGCCAACCTGTATTTTGTGGTACAGTCCTGTCTTTCAGCCCCTTCCAGCACAGAGATTAAAAAGTCAGCTTAACTAATTAGCTTGTAAAAATATTGTGGAGTTTTGCACACAGCTTCATGACTATTTTCTTCATTAAATTCTGAACATGTGTCAGGGGACTGACAAAATCTATACAGGTATATAAAAATATACATAAAAATACATGCAGATGATCATCAGTGGATCCCACTATCACCAGGGAAGAAGGTGGCTTGCTAGGACCATAGCCAAGTACCATTGTTTAACTGTTCTGAGCACAGATCACTGCAAAGGCCTACACACAACCTGTACATCATTGAAAATTAAAAAATAAAATAATAAAAAAAAGACATTTTATCAGGCACAGATAAGAATAGAAACAGTGTCCTTTCATGAGTCACCTGATGAGATAGCAGCCTGGCTTTGTGAGAGCTGACCCAGTACAGGTACCCAGGTACTCAGCCCAAACATTACAGGTTTGGGGATTTTCTTTTTATATACATTTTTTCATACCTCTTACTTACAACTTGAGTTTATCAGAGGTTGTAATTAGCAAGACACCACACCCAAGAAATCAAGTTGCAGTGAGACACAGGTTGTATTGGCTTGACTTCAGACTCATTAGCTTAGGCTGGGTGCCATAATAAACACTTTTATAGGAATTCCAGTAAAATTGGACCATGGAGGAAAAACTTAATTGTTAAGACTATGCAGAGGGTAAACAAAAACAGTGCCACCAGTTTTTAGCTTACAGCTTATTTTGACACCATTGTCTAAACCTCTGTTCCATCTGTGAGAGGAACTTGGCCTTTTCACTGGCAATAGCTGTACCAGGAACCTGTGCCCAGCCTCCATTTATTTGTGCCCAAAACACAATAACAATATTATTCAAGTCAGTTCATCACATTATCCTTACACTGGAAAACAGGAGAGAATGACTTGGAAGACAATTCAAGGATTCCTAGCCAAAAATGGAAAGTTTTTCTCTTTGTTGAGGACAAATGCTACAGTTTTTCACTGTAACTTTAGGTCTTCCACTTCAGTCATGGTTGAAACAGTGCCTGCAGAACAAGGTTGCTTCTATTCTTCTTTGAAATATACAGTGCTGCAGAACTACTGTGGGTTCCCAGAAATAGAACCCAGGCTGAAGGAGGAATTACAAATCCTAATAAAATACCTGAAACCTTTTCTTTTTTCTTTCTGTTCTTCAAGAAAAAGATGGTCCTTCCAGAGGTTTTTTTTTTTCTGAACTATAAAGCCAACAGAAAAGATGTATAACTTTAGGGAGCTATAACCTGCTGACATGCTTTCCCCCAGCTTCAATCAGAGGGGAAAACACAACCCTCTTTGCCATATTTTGGGGCTGTAGAAGTTTGGATGTCTGGAGCTCTGCCAGCTCACAGCACCTCACACTCCAGCCAGGGCCTGGTGTTTGTGGCAGAGCCACGGCCACTCATACCTGTCCTGCCAAGCAGACAGTGCTTCCACCTTCCTTCCTGAAAGCCTGCACTCACAGTGCACTAAAAATGAGCTGAAGTCTGTGCTAAGCTCCCCCTCCTTTATCAGATCCGGGGCTTGGAAGGCAGTGTCCCACAACAGGTGGCAGCTATCCAAAACAGCCAACCATTTGATGGGTCCTCCCCTCCTAGGAAAGGGTACAGAGGAGGAGAGAAAGGGCTGCAAGCACAAGAAGGGAAGCATGGAGAGATACAAGAGAGCAGGCTGGCAACTGGAAGCCTTTTGCTTTGTTGCTTCATAGGTGCATATTTACTTTGGATGATAAGCTCACGCAAGAATATTTTGAGACTGGATTCTGCAGTTGGTGGCCTCAGTATGGGGGGGACTTGGACCATGCCTTGTGGCTCTTCTAAACTTAGGGGCAAATAGAAAGGTACCTGAAAATACTGGGGGTTTGATTTTCAGATGAGGGTGTTTTTATATGGCTCTTTTTCTCTGAACAGAAACAGGGCACCCTACTAAATTGGAGACTGAGCATTTTACTTCTTTTAAATGAAAGGAGGGAGCAGCAGAAGCATGCTTATAAGAAAGAACAGACAGGATTTGTGATGTTCATAAAGCCAAAAGCTAGGAAATTAGATAAAAGAAAACTATCAGGGTTATATTCTTATGAAGACTGAAACTGAGATTGAGAAGTTCTCTAAGTGAATTATGATTTACTGGATAACAGATACAGAAAAATTTCACTGCCACTACCTATAAAACTGCATTGGTTTTTTATCAAGTAGCTCTGTTTTAGCCCATCTAGTTGATGAACATTCTTCTCAACTAGCAAATATAAATGACTTATGGGGATAATATTTCAATATATGATGACATTGCTATACCTCGGATTCTTTTAAGATCTGGGTTATTAAATATTAAATATCAAAGCTGTAAATTATTGTAGCAGCTTTATACAACTAAATTAAATTCAAACAAAACCTAATTTCCTTAATCATTGACTGTAATCCTCCAGGAACATATGCTATTAACTCAGCTACAAATGGCATAGAAATTGTATGACTTCAGTTAAATTATTTTATATCAAATTCTAATCCAGGGCAGAGTCTTCAGTAAATCTCCTGCAGGGATTTTAATGCTTCTGCAATCATATTGGCTCTTTACTAGAGAGCTAATCTTTTTATACTCTGTTTTTTTCACTCCTTTATCCATTTCCTTCACACCCTTACTGAGCTATAGCTAGTACCTTCTATCACATATCATATTTTGAAAGATTTGGCTTTCCCCTCTTGCATTTGATCAGCAATAGTTAGGCTTTCACTTAAAACAGAATTGGAAAAGTTTTTTTGTTTCACATTACAACTAAATCATTACCATTTGTTTCAACACGTATCTTAATTGCCACTTGTGGTGATTCTTTATAAGGCTGTCATAATTATTCACAGTTTGCAGTCAAGCATTGAGAAAGCAGAACAATTTCCTCTTCTTTAAGAACCCTATGCAAGTAAAACTAAACAGATTTAATTTAAGCAAGAAACTTCCTTAGAGACTCAAGACAATGACTGGATAATAAAGAAACAAACCTTAGAGCCCTAGGAGGCAAAAGACTTGAAAAAACCTCCAGAGATCATCTAGTCAGCCCTCTATCCCAAGTGATCAACTAAACTGCTGTCATCCCTGACAGATGTTTCCCTAATCTGTGCTTAAAAGCCTGCAACATGGACATCTCTCTACACAATCTATTTCAGTGCTTCACTTTCCTTCCTAGCAAGACATGTCTCCAGACATCTAATTGCATAGTTTTTTCCTTTTTTCCTCTTTAAGCCTTTTACTTCCTTCCCTCTGCTTTGGGCCTGGTGAACAGGCTATTCCTGAACACATGGCCATCTCCCCTAAGTTTTCTTTTCTCTACCCTAAATGATGGTATCTTATTCTTTCCTCAGCAGTCTTGTCCATCTCTGGACATTCTATCCTGTCAGCTCTGCCTTGGAAAAGCATCACTAGAATTAGGGTAGTTTAGTGAAGTTTTTCCCAGCACCAAGGAAGGCAGAAGAAATAACTGAAATTTGGCATGTCACAGGTCTGTTCATACATCCCAGTGTGCCTCCTTCACAGCAGAACAACACTGCTGACTCACATTGAATTTATGATCCATTCTCATCCCTGGTCGCTTCCAGCTTAATACCCTATAATTATTTCTTTATGAATATTGTAAATCACATCTTTAAAGTCTCTTGAACTCAAGGCAATTAGCCATTACCTCCAAATTTCACTGCCTAAAACATCCCATTTTGTAAGCAAAGAAGTAAATTCTGAGACACTTTGTTCAGAGATCCCACAAAGAGAAAAAAAAAAGCCACCCTAAAAAAGAACAAAAAACCACTGCATATTATCACAAAATCTCACAGAACTTTTGTTCTGGAATTTCTCCTCACAGGATTTCCTAAGCCCTGCACTCCAGTTCAACTGGAGTCCCTCCAGGTGGCTTGAACAGAGGTCTTATGATACTATAAGCACTTCAACCTGACAAGGATGTCACTAACTGTCTGAAATGGAACCATTTGTTTAAGTAATTTCCTACCATAGAAACACTCCTGCCCTTCTCCACTGGTTCCTCCCTCACTGAGCTAAGGTAGGGCAGCACTTCAGCTAAGGCCTTCCTAAGCACACAAGAGGGACATTGGCAGGTTTCAGCTCTGTATCTACCTGCCAGTGTGACCCTCCATCACTGCTGACTCATGTTCAGCTAGAGAACCACCTCCAACTCTCGTTTGTTTTTGGGAACTGGTGCAATTCCACATTTCTGACAGTTATGGAGTCTGCTTAGTGCAATCATCACAGTGACTTGGCCTAAAGGCAGGAATTATTCAACTCAAGCACAGAGATCCTGTGGCACAGTTTTTAAAGTGCCAGATTCCCTATTCCTGCAAAAAGAAGGTCACTGGTGCTGGGGGCAGAGTAAGGTTTAACATTTCCCAAATGCATCAAACATGCTGCAATTGGCTGTTATGTGGCAGAGCTGTGCAGCAGATCTAGCCAAGGTGTCTTGGATGAAAATCCCACACACATGGTGTGATGCATGTTCACACCACTGTGTCCAGGCTTTGCCAGAGTACAGCAGCTCCTGCAAACATTAACTCTCAAGGGTTCCCAGACACAGAACAGAGTTTCCAGAAAAAAAAAAAAAAAAAGAGACAGAAAGAAAGAAAAAAGGTAGGGAAAAGGATATATCATTAGTAGAGCACTCTATACAGACAGACACATGTCTTGCTTTCAGCTTGCATCCAACCAACACTACAACCCACTCTGGATCAATTTCTTCAGATACCAGAAAGTCTCTACGAATGCAGCCATTTCAGGTCAGAGCAAAGGTCCATCTAATTCCACTGTCTGCATCCAGCCTTAGACCTAACTCCATCCTCAGGGAAAGAGTACAAAACCAAGGTAAACAAAATTTCTCCCTCAAGAATTCTCTAGCCCATGATTGACTAGCCAGACAAGTCTAAGATGCAGATGGAACTATGCAGATGCAGTAGAAACTATGAAAGTATTTAAATGACAGAACACTAGCACATACAGAGCCATAGAGAAAAAAAAATCCAAAAATCCTAAAAAAAACCCTTCTATAAGGTTCTGTGCAGGAGTTGGTGCTTCCCCACACTACAGTGTACATCTGTACTCATGCTGGGATTTCACTTCCCCCAGCAATAGCACCCTCTGAGGGGTTCTGTGCTACCTGGCTGTCCACTGACCAAACAATTCCCTGGAAGACTTCTTAGTCACGATATGTTTGAACAGAAAACAGACATTTTCGTTAACATGTTTTATTGCTAATTGTCCCTCACACTCCTTCAGCCAGACTTATCATGTTTGTCCATGCTAGAGTTCATAATTTTTTCAGTTTTCTTCAGCTGGACAGCATTTCAGTTTTTTGAAGGATGCCTTCTTATTCCTGAAATCCCACTTACCCTGCAAATGTTGGCTTTTTCTCATTCTTTCTCAAGTTTCCCTTGATGCACAGTTATTATCTCTGCACTCCCCATGTGATTTACAGAAGCAATATCCACACTCCCTGCAAACAGTTAGGTGTTCCATCTGTCTTATTTTCAACTTGCCTGCTGATCTGTGTCTAGTTTTCCTTTTTGAAGCTGAGCAGAGCAATGGTAGAGAGCTTTGGCTTGTCTTACTCCTGCAAGGATGCCAAATCTAAGCACATTAAGATACCCCTTTCAGAGGACCTCTTCAGCTGTTACTCCCTACATCATATCCCATAAACCACTCAGGATTCAAGTCAAGCACTGACTTCATGGGTTCTTGAACCAGCTGCTCCACAAAACAGCCACTGAAACATCTAAAAATGCACTCTGTCAAGTCTGGATGCACTATTTGCCTCTTCTAGGCCAAAGAAATGAAGCTGTCCATGAGTACTTCCCCCTCTACTCAGGCTATTGTGCTGCCATCGTGGTCCACCACTGAGTAGGCAGAGTCAATATTGTATTTTCTTCCTACTTAAGTTTGGGACTTTTGCTGATTGAAGCTTGGATTGTTCATTGAAGAAATTACCGTTTAGCAGTGCAGCTCCCACATGTCTTCAATATGCAGAATTACTTATCTCTCAGCAAAGCTCTCTGCATCCTTCCTGAGCACAGTACCATGAGAATGTTGCACTGATCATCTTTCCAAGTTTTGTGACATCTGTCTGCCCTGGAAGGATCTCCATGAACAATAGGACATACCAGCTCCCCAAGTCATTTGACATTAAGCACTCCCACAGAGGAATATCTTGTTTAAACAATCTCTTCAATCTGTCTGCTCCCGGTTTCCTCTTTAACCACATTTGACCTTAACGCCAGCGGAAGGGCTGTGAACCAGCAGCACCCAAGGCACGATATGGCAGGGTGACTACTGACAGAGATTATCTATAGTAGGTCGTTGACTTAAATTCATTTTCCTCTGAGTGTGAGGAGCTTGAATTTGTTCTTTCAAAAAGGCATGCCACACAGTCCATTTATTTATTCAGGCATTTCCCAAGCGTGTCATCTCTACTGTGGAATGGACTTTTGTTTTCCTTTTTTTTCTGGGCAGGCTTAAAGTAAAATAGTCTTCCCTTATCCCCCACCCCCAAGGATATCAGCTGGCCAGCACCAGCACTTCATAAAGGAAGAGGCTTGGCTTTGCAGTAAGGAAAATTTGGATCTTAGCAATTGAGGAAAAATACCTTCTTAGAAAGGTCACAACTCTCAGAAGAATACCATCTTGTGTTTAAATAGAACAGGATTGTTTAAAATGAAATCTAGGAAATGAGGACCTCTGAAACGCAACATACTTTACATGGAGTTGATTCTCCACTTGCATTTTACAATTGGCTATCTCAATTTAAGCGCTTTGGCAGTAGATTAACACAGAACTGGAACAACACAGTGCCAATTTTGATCAAGAACATATTTCTCTTTGGTAGAGAAAAGTGTAAATACTGATGCAATTTATAATCTCTATGATAAATATTAAGGAAATTTTAAAAGAAATTCTGTACTTCATACACTTTCCCACAGGATACAAAAAGTCTGTCTTGAGGTAACTGACCTAACAGTCAAACTTCACTGCATTTTTTGTATATGCCTCTGTTGACCAATTCAGTAAAATTAGTGTTAGCCCAGAGTTCACCCTTCTTTCTGGAGTTCTGCACCTGGCCTCCTTCTTAGTCCTGAAGCAGGCTGTAGATCATACAATAGAGTGGTTTGACTAGATTTCAGATTCTGATTTCTGCTGCACAAGGGATTCCAGTCTTGAACTAAGCATAGAAGTTCTGCTTTCTATATTGCCATATTAAATGATTTTAAAGGTCCCAAACATGAATTCTCTTTCAGGAAGAGCAGAAAGAGGGGTTTGGTTTGCACTCTCAGAAATCCAGTGGAGCTTTCAGCAAAGTGCCTTTCATTGTGTCTTTGGTGGTGATGCACGAGGCGAGATCAGCAAGTGGGGCTGCAGTGCGATGGTAACTGGGCAAGAGGGAAAACCTCGCCGTGCTTGGTCCTTGAGCGATGATAGAGGAGACAGAAACAACGCTCCCCACCCCTGCCTTGGGCCGGCCAGGGCTGTTCCGAGCCTGCAAAGCACTGCAGCATGGAAGCGCGCCTTTTTTTTTTTTCTCCTTCAAAAAGTTTTCAGGAAGTCTGGGGGAGGGGCGATGCTGTTTCTTTTTTGTTATAATGGGCCCCTTTGTGGAGATGGAGGAGGAGAAGCGCTCTGTGTGCCGGCGAGGCGCAGGCTCCCCGCTGCCTGCCAAGGTAACTCGCCAGGGCTCCTAAAAGCGGCGGGGCCCCGCGGTGCGGGGAAGGGAGTGGGTGCTGCGGCATGGAGCTGATGGTGCTGCTCAATGCCCTGGTCACTCGCCTGCTCTTCGTGTTGCACTCGCTCATCGGGGTTTGGAGAGTGACCGCCGTGAAGAAGGAACCCAAGTACTGGCTGCTGGCACTGCTCAATCTTCTCCTGTGCCTGGAGACAGGGCTCACCCTCAAGTTTAAGCAAGGCAGAGGCTACAAATGGTGAGCATATTCCGCCGGAGCCCCTCTTGCTTCTTTGCATGTTCCTTGCTGCAGATGCGAAGCTGCCCCCCGAGAGCAGGGGCTGCCCTGTCCCGGCGGTGCCGGGCGCTCAGGGATCGCGGGAGGCAGGGATGGAAAGCTGGTAGAGTTTGGCTAATCCACGGCCAGGCAGAGGGCTTTCAGGAGGGGCAGTTGTACAGCAGACTGCGCGGGAGCCACTCTGTGCGGCTGTGTGTGCCTCTTGCTGCAGTCAGGAGGTGGATGCTGTGGGGCTGCAGCGGGCTGGGGGCACCGGGCACCTCCTGAGCCCTGCAGGGGCACAGGGTGCGGAGGGACCCTGCACATGCCCTGCATTTACACCCATCCTGCCGTGCCCTGCATTGCACCTCCTGCCCTAGGACAGTATGCCCCTGCTCTCCTCCGTGCAACAGTGCTAACACCACGCTACTGCATGAACCTAAACTTTGTAAAAAAATAAAAGATGAGTAGCAACTCTTTTGATACAGCAAGAGTGGCTTAACTATTTGGATTTGAAAGGCTATTCCAGAGAGGAACTTTCAGGCGTGAAAGGCTGCCCGAAAAATGAACAAAAAAGTTAGTCATAGCCGATCTTGGCCAAGCACATGGGGTTTTACATGCATCTAAAGAATTACTGCTGTCATCTACAGCTCATCAGCGCTCAGGCAGCCAAAACAAAATGCTCTGTGAAAAGGAGGCGGTCACGTAACTAATTGTCAAGATTTCACTAGGACCTTTTATTGTTAAAAACACAAACTGCAGGCAGGCCTTCAGACAAATCCAGTACTAGAGAGCCCTGGAGTATTTCCATGTTCTTAAAATCCTGCCCATTGCAACCTGTGAAAGTCATTATAACAGAAGGAGTGTTGTGTGACAGTTCACACAAGAGTTCCATGCTCTAAATTTGAATGCAATAAAAGCAGTGAAAGTCTGGGGCACTGGAAAATTGAACAACAGCAGAGCCCCAAATGCAGTTATGAGACAGGCAGATTGAACAGTACCAATTATTTTGGGAGAGGAGGCAGCAGCAGAATCTTTATGAAGGAACACTTGCAATGGAGCTTTTAAAAAATCCAAACAAAAATAGAAACCAAAAGCAGATCCATGTTAGATGCATATATAGAAGACCGGGCTAAATTTATCTACAAGAAAATTTTGAAAATGGATGTGGTCCAACACTTTATGCAGCAAAATAAAAGTACATATATAGGTGAGAACTGTAGACAAATGGCCAGCATCTATTTGCATCAGGATAATTTTCTGCTCCAGTGGAAACCAATCACAGAACAAACATCATCAGCATTTGTACAAACAACTCCACAGACAACCACCAATCCAGGCAAGGGGCAGACTATGCAACAGGACTCCTGCCTCCAACACCCTCATATTCTCTGTTCATTATTGACAGAGGACTGGTACTTATTACACCAGCCTAAAACATTTAATGGCACATGTGGAAAAAAGTCCCTTTTTGAGCCTGGCCATGTAATACTTCCTCTAGATTGCTCCTTCTGAAAGAAAGGCAGGGTTAAAGCCCCTGAAGTCTCTTGGCCTGATGTGGTATCATTAGCTCAGTATTGCTAACCTGCCAGCTGGATGGATTTTTTTGTGTGGTGAAGTCCTACAGGAAATACTGCAAAATGTTAGTTCTTCCATTCAAATGAGAGGTGTGTTCTCTCCCAAAATAACCAGGCTAAAAACCCACACAATCACTAGCCTTTTTTTTTTTTTTTTTTTGGGGGGGAAGCTAACAACAACAACAAAACCCACTGTCAAAACAAACAACACCCCCTCAAACTGAAAAACTAAAAAGCCACAATTAAAACCCAAACTATCTTAGAGGGGA
Source organism: Camarhynchus parvulus (assembly GCF_901933205.1). Lineage (NCBI taxonomy): Eukaryota > Metazoa > Chordata > Aves > Passeriformes > Thraupidae > Camarhynchus > Camarhynchus parvulus. Next base: position 6,408,162 of record NC_044576.1, read on the forward strand.
TAGTTGGAAACATTTCAGAGCAGTTCAGCAACCCAGTAATTTCCTTAAGCAGCAGGATATTTTGTTTTCCTCAATATTTAATCTTCACTGGAAGAGTCATGATTACCAAAATAAAGATATGTTCAACATAGGGACAAGCAGTAAATGCAACAACGTTTGGCCAAAATGTTGCTGCAGTTGCATACTTATAAGCAGTTTAAATTCATTGCAGAATGTGCCAGTGGCAGAATAGGAGGAAGCAAGTGAATGTCCCGAGTTGGACCCCACTGCCCAGTCCCAGAGCACTGCAGCAATGCCCAGTCCATACTGTAGCATGCAGAGCTAGATACTGGCATTGCACCTCATTCCTACTCCAGAAGTACAGAATTACCAAAAAACCCCGCCCCAATCAAATGTCATGTGTTTAATAAGAAAACAGCAGCAACTCACTCTCACAAGAATCACTACTTGCAGGAGTCATGAAACCTCTCCATCACTTCTGAATAAACCCAGCTAAAGAAGCTGAAGATAATAAAGCTTCATCAACATCAGTTATTGTGCTGGTTTTACTTAAATGATTTTCATGGGTGTGCTGGCATTTGGCCAGCACCAACCCATCACAGTTATATAGAAGACTGTCAGGGAGAAAATAATTAGAAAATTCTACCACTGCTAGCACAAGTGGGGAAACAAGGCCAAGATCCATTTTTATGAACCCATTTTAAATGCACAGCTTGCAACTAAAAGATCTACTGAAGCACTGCTTGTTTTAGGCAAACTGATGCTATTTCTACCTTTCCTGTGTCAATGCACAGGATTGTGAGTAACCTGTATCTCAGCATCACTCAGTGAAGTGACTCAATGTATTAATTCACTTTTCATGAAATCAGAAAGAGCATGTTAGCTACAGGCTTTTTAAATACAGAAAATGCTGTGATAGAAATACCAACAGCAAAGTGCCTCTGGTCAGTTCTTAAAAAAGAAGTTTTTAATAAATTTCCTTATATGACCTTAGATGGATGTACAGATCAACCTATTATTTATAATACTCACACAGCACAAGCAATCCAGCAAGAATAGCAATTCTTATTGGCAATTACCCCATTTCTTAATATCCCATATGGTAGAGGCACAAGATACCATATATCCAAACATTATCTGCATTGGAAAGTATTTATGATGTATCATAATATCAAGATATCTTTTCTTTTCCTTCACAGGTTTTCACCAGCAATATTTTTATATCTGATTTGCATAGTACCATCACTATGGCTACTAGAAATTCATCATGGGACTCAGGTATTTGAGATAAGATGGACTAGCTTGAAATTGATGCATTATTTGATGGGTTGGCTTCAGGCATGCAGACAGAAGTCTGCTAAGTCTTGTTCCAGTTCTCTCTTTCATATTGGTGGGTGTCCCAATCTAGCTACAGCTATATTATCACTATTGTGCACTTCCTAATTATCAGATAATGAGTCTCTTTCCTAGCTAAAAATGAGATCATTTATTTGTATTTATCTGAGGAACTGAAGACTACAAGTTTGAAAAATACAGCCTTTCACCCCCAGGTTACCAGCATGAATCTTGCTCAGTAGGGTAAAAGAACTTCATTGCTTTAGAGGCCTTTGCAAAATAAAGTGAGTTTCACAGTGTTTAAAAGCAAATGCCACAACTTCAAGCAAGTCAAAACTGAGACAGATATCAGTGAAAGGGGTCTTAAATTCAGGCTACCTCATGTTTGCTGCAACATAGGAGAACACACAGATTCTTACCACAGCTGGAAATACGTCTGACAAGGTTTATATCCTTCCTTTCTTTGTGCTGCATAATAATCTAGGAGAGGGGGGAGCTGGATTCCAATTCAGGACTAAAGCACATGGTAAAAATTTTAAGGGCAAGTGTTCTGGGGTCAGTTAGGACCAGAACAGAGCCACTTGACGCAACATGTCTCCCTGAGTCAACCTCATGCAGGCTAGTTTCAAGTCCCTATAGCACTTCCATGCAGTGAAAAGGAAATTTTGTCTGTGCCAGTATTTGCACATATGCAGTGCCCTACATCCATAGCAGTAAAGGTTCTGATTGGAACAAGAACAAAAAGTAACAGAAGAAAATACATAAATTACACTAAAAAGACCTAGTGCCTCATTTTCTCCTTTGAAACATTGTTAGAGTCCACACAACCATAATCAAATATTCAAAATTGTGTTTACACTAAAAATGCCTCAGGCTTTTTCTAAATACAGCAGCAGGAATTTATTGCCTTCTTGTTTTCCCAAATCTCCTTAAACAGTCACAGACAGGTAATGTGGATATTGAGAACATTTGTCATAGTTAAATCTGGTCCAAAAAGCAGGCTAATTCTGTAGTCAAAGGCAGCAGTTTATTTCCCAAAATGATGTTAGAACATGGCATACTTTGTTCTTATTGATATACTGCTATGGTGAATTAAAGAGGGAGTATATCAAGTTAACAGCTTAGTTTATACCTGGATAGATAGGATAGAGAGTTCTGGAAACACACAGTCTAACAGATTCAAAAACTATACCTCCAGAAGGGGAGCAGCTTTCCTAACAATTAATCTCAAACACAGCATCCAGACTAGCACTACTCTCCATACTGATGTGTTCCTGGGATTTCATTATTTAAATGCAAACAGAATAGGTAATTATGCAGTCACTAGATCCATACTTTTAATATATACACTATGAAAATAGTGTGTGGTCTTTAAGGCAGTAGAACTTTGATCTTGTGTTGAATCTTTACCAGGAAGCATCAGCTGCTCGTGTCAGCGCTGTTATTTAAAGCAGGTGCTAATAGGCAGTCTCTCTTCCTGAAGACAGAGGCAATTCTGCCTCTCTCTACTGCAGAACTGGACATATAATGCCATTCATATATCAAAGGTGAAATACTGACTGCATAGAAACTACTGCTTTGTGGTAATGTATTTGGGGGTGAAATATATGTTTGGGAGAGATTATAAAGTCAATTGAACTGTACAGAGTGAAAAAAATGGTGTCTGCTGTCAAGCAAATTGAAACCATTTAATCCATTAAAAAACCCAAACATTCTTCCATAATAATGTTCAGGATCTCAGGGCTCTGTTACCTTTGCAAATGCCTGGTGTGCCACTGCCACAGAAAGCAGTAACTGAGCAGCTTTTGTAGGGCTTACCCAACTACCAGGGCTCTAGCTGATGCAGGCTTCCAGTCAGGAATAAGACAGATACTGGGTAAACCTTGTAATTATTTTTAACCACCTTAACTTGAACACTTTGGGGATATAGTGAATATCACTGTCCGTTCCCTCATCCTCATTCTGAGGTGGGATTCTCTTACCAGCTAAAACTATACCATAATGAGCTCCTCAAAGTGATCTTATATCTTTCACCACCCCTTCCTTGCCATACCCATTATATTCCTCAATTTGGAAAACAACTTAGATAATCTTTGTTTCATGTTTTACATTTCAGCTTTCCTGTATAAGCAAAATGAAGCAGTCAGGAGTGCTTTGAATTTCTGACATCACATGTGTTTCCATAGTGACAGCCACACTGTTTGCAGCAAAGCACAGACAGCAAGCCAGGTACCTGTTGCTTGGCAGAGGGCCTGCTCCAGGGAAGGGCTGGACTCTTCCAAAATGTCCTCAGACTGACAGCCTCCATGCACATTAATAGGTTGAGGGTACTCCACCCTAATATTCAAGTGTCAATTTTACACCCCAATGCTGGCCCCATTATGAAAAGTTTTAGCTAACCTCAGTTTTATTTGAAAATAATAGATTGTGAATAAGGTGCAAACAGAAATTGGCTGAATTAGTTTGGTGTTTCAGGTGTCCCCCATGCACTGGCAGTGAGTTTCTCTGCAGGCCATCACCATGTCATGCAACAGCATTTCCATTTTGATTAGATGGCTTATGAATCAGTAAGCTTCACCTCAGAAGAAACAAAAGACAGTAAGCCAAGTCAGAGTTGATACAAAATGTGTACAGCCTCTTCCTTTTATCTTTGCACAGAAAAAACCTGGAAACAAAACCATTTATATTTAGCTTGGTACACAGTCAACATTTAGGACTTACTGGGGTAATAATAATACTAATAATAAAAAGGCAAATCATGTTTATCAAATGCCCATGAAACAGTAGAACAGTATTCACTTGCTTCTTGCCACATTCCCATTTAGTCACTGTACATCCATAAATCAATAAGTAAATATGCCTGGCACCAACAGTCTTATTTACATGCATATACATGATGTAAATAAAGGCTCTTCTCCAGATTTTCGAAGATCATTTCACAATCACCACTTATTAAATATTCAGAGAAGAGCAAACCCAAACAAGATATGAACATGTTTACACTTAAATGAAAAAACCAGAAGCCTACTTAAAAAAAAAACCAAAACCAGGAGACTGGCTTTGCAGATGCAGATTTCCATTTCCTGCCTGGAAGCAATTGAGAAGACCTGTGAACTGGCCCTGAGCTTGCCAATCAGTCCAAGATCACTGAGCCTTGCTCTGAAATAGTAACCTATCTCTCAGCTGAAAGTACTCACAAAAATGACATAGAAGGAAAGACACCTACCAAAGACACCAATAATGTGAATTAATTTTCTTAGAGGTATTTCCTGCACCTTTGTGCACTAGAACAAGAGAAAAAGGGCTCCCCTGCAAGCCATGGCATGGTTTCTTCTGCCTCCTTCCAGCAATCAAGCTGCTGAGTCCTGCAGCTCCTCAGCCTTGGACGTGAAGTTCTGTGCAGGTTCATGGCTGCTTTCCTATTACCATGCCAGACCAGGCAAGGGGCCAGAGGGGTGAGCTTAAATGCAGACTTAATGACAATCCAAAGGCTGTCAGTCAGCCTTCCTCCTCCTGCACAGGTTAGTCGTCCCTTTGCCCTACCCAGGCTACTTGTTGATCTTCACTTCCTAGTATTCTGGGGTGGTTAGGACAGCTATGCAGTATTTTTAGGTTGTGGTCTCCTCAACTGTGTCACACAGCCAGTGGAAGTAATTCAGCCTGACTTTGACCTTGGGGTGGGTCACCATAGACTTAAGGGTTTTTCTGTAGGCAGCAGATACAGATGCCTCTCCAGAGCACCAATTAAGTTACATTTCCAAAGTATCCTCTGAACAAGCCGTTCCCTCTCTCTCCTTTAATTGAAGGGGAAACCCAGGGAGATTAGCCCTACAAGGCTGTAGCCAGGCAGAGAGTACCAGCCCCTCCATCTCACTGTTTCCATGCCCAGAACTTTAGACTAAATGGAAACATCATCTCCTCCAAATCTGTGTGTCAATCTTTCAAGACTCTCACACCCACTGTTCAAATAAAACAAGCATTCAGCTTAGGACTCTTTACCGCCAACTCTAAAAGCAACAAGCACTGACATTTTTTCCAGTTTTTTTCCAGGCACAGGAAATTTATCTACCATAAGGTCAGACAAGAGGCAGCATTTACCCAGATACTGAACAACATCAGACACCAAGCAAAGTATCAAAGTAGAATCTGAAATTTCCTGAAAAACGTTGCTCTGATATTGGTAGGCTTTATGCTGAACACAACTACTCAGTATGCTCTCAAACACATTCCAATTGTTGCAGAAAATCAATCCCCATGCAATAAAATGGTGGGGGGCCCAATGGAGAAATGCAAATCAACTGCAATTCTCTGGCAAAAATAGGACAGGATAAAAGTCTTTAGTAACAGCATGGTTTGATTTTCTAATTATCCTCTTTTTATTACAATGGAGAGAGATGTTATGGATTGTTATGAAGACGGATTTTGGAGCCGTGCCCCCCAGCTGCTCCTGGGCCAACCTTGGGTGTGAAGGTAGAAAGGCAGGACAGTGCTGCAGACAGAACATAGCCCCACCACTGGTTTACTGTTGTTGGAGAAACAGTATGTTTTAGCCAACACTCAATTTCCCAGATCATCGTGTACTTGCAGGAAGTAAAAATATCCTTTATTCTATTTCAAAGGGATTGGCAACAATACAGGTCTAGTTCTCTTAAATACTCCTTTATTTCACCTCTCACCCTATGAATTTCCATACAAAATAAGGCACAGCAGGGGCAGGAGAGGTGGAGGATACAACCCAAATATCCTACCTCATTTTCAGCCTTGAGGGAAGTCATACAGAAAAATGAAAGTGACATTTTCAGAGAACTTTTCCTGGATAGTAGAAAACAGAAGCAGATATTTTGAGAACAAGTTTTTGTTGAAGGCCACTCTACTGGCCTTTGAATTTGCACCCTCTTCTGCAGTACGACCCTGTACTTTCTTAGGAACCTACTGACACATCACTCTTGTCCTCATGAGAGGAATTCCTCCCTTCTGAAGAAGAGGGGAATTACATTAAGAGTGAGGACCTTTGCAAACATCAGATACCCTCTGCAGTTCAGCAAAACGGGACGCTCAGCCATAGAGCACATCTGCTCCCTGGGTGGGATGTTTACACGTGTCATGTTTTTGTTCACAACAGTACTGTGGCAATGAGCCTGGGGCTGTTCAGGTCAATGTCAGCAATCAAGACTTCAATCAATCCAGAGAGAGCATTCATGGAAGTGAGGGAACAGATCATCACATCATTCAGACGGTAGGGCACCTTTTCCTGTTTCTAGTAGAGATCTTATGACAATTAGAGATAAGCACGTTGTGAGTAAAACAAAATAACAAAACAAAAAAACAAACAAAAAAGGCAAACAACCCAGGGCATGTATATTATATATATTTGTAGTTTAGAAAACCACATTTTGAAAATACAGCATGCTGCATACTAACTATTGTTGCTAAGACCAGTCTCTGTGTAAAGAAGAGGTGACCCTACCATTCTCTTGCAAATCTCAGTAACTGAATTTACAAAGTGCCAGGGTAACGAGTCTGCAAAGCACAACGCTCACTTGAAAAATGAGAACGGGAGGAATAGTACACAGAGAAAAAATTGATATTCATTATCCAAAGTTTGTATTAAAGTGCCTTTTCAAACCAGGCCTGCCAGATGGAAATTATTTGTTCTCATACAATGTGAAAGAGAACAAAACAGGCTCAAAGACAAATACAGTCTCTGACGGTATCTCTAACATCAGTCTCCTGAAGTTACAGTACATTATTGTTGTCTTTTAAACAGGCTAAAGTCTTTGTAAATCAGCTCTCCACAATCTGTGAGACTGTATGGACACTGGCCCTCCACCAGACTTTTCTACTGCTGCTAGTAGTTGGGAGATGGCTTCTCCCCATCGGAGTTGAAATCACCCGGGATCAATTGTCTCAGCTGCTTCTCATGTTTGTGGGAACAGCAGCAGATATACTTGAATTTGCTAGTGAGACCTTGGACATTGAGGATGTTCGGTAAGGATTTTTTGCTGACGATATTTGTGTAATGTGCAGTGTTCAGACTGGTAAAACTGTGTTTCCCATAAAAGCAGAAGGCTGCATTCAAGGACTCTGTGTGCCTGCTCTTGCCTTTCCCCCTGTGAAAGTCCTGTGAGCTTTGTTGGGGATTACTCATGTGTTGCCAGCAGAGAAGCATGTCACATCATCACAATGAAAGGGTTCAGGGAGCCAAACAAGCAGCCTGACTGCCAGGAGTTCTAACAGCTGCAGGAGCTGAAACACTGGATACACAGTAAGCCTCCTTCAGGTTAATGAATTGTTTCAGATGGGCAAGGAAGCAACTAGAACTGGCTTAAGTGATTCATTACCCAAGTTGCTTCTTTGGTTATCTCATGTGTACTTCATGGTAGAGTGACAAAGTGTTCAAAGATAAGAAGAAAGGGAATGGCATAGTCTGGTGTGAATTTTCAACACTCTGATCTCTCCCAGAGAAAGTAAGCTCACCTCCCCCTCACACTGCTGAGAGATGAGCTGTGAACATCCATCATAAGGAAGGAGTCACAGAAGAGGTTCATCCTCTCTAACAAATACTATTTTATTTTTTGTAAATATCATAGCAAGGCTTTTAGAGCAGGAAAAGAGTCCTTCCCACTTGGCAGAGAAGCTTCAGGCTTGCAAGGAACATGTAATCACTACAAGGGTAAAGATATCCCCTCTGAGCCACAGAGTCTATTCTCATATGCTTATTATTGTAACATTAGCTTCAGATATTTAGTGTAATTACACAGCTGGAACATGTAAGCCTTAACAGCAAAAATCCCATACAAAAAGGTGCTTCTGTTTTCCTTAGTGTTGCATTGTAAAAGCACATATAAATAAACCAATCACTGTTTCACTCAGCTACCCTTTAAATGATTAAAACACTACAGGAAGCTTTTTTGTGATCTCATAAGGAAACTGCATCTTCATTGTTACTACTCTTTCCCCTCCCATAGGAAGAATTACGCTCTCATAAACGCAATTCTTGCTGTATGGACCTGGAGTATGTTACAGTTTCCACTTGATCTTGCAGGTTAGTACTTGCACACAAACAAGAAAAGAGAAAGAATGCCCTTAAGTTTTCATTGGTACATCTTGTGGTTGTGCACACACTACATACAGGCTGTACTAAGGACTTCTGGCGGTGAGGAATTCATTCAACAGCTTTTGAAGAAAGCTCATTGTGGTTTCTTTTGAGGAAATACTTGTTTCTGGCTAACCTCTGATCTCTGTCATAGAGCTGTCTACTTTCAGGAAAAGGAAAAAATGATTGCACTATTGTGTTGCTCCAGTTGCCTGTTACTGCCTTAAACTTCCCCATGTGAGCTCTCACGTTAGAGCTGGTCTATTATGTCTCAAATTTGGGTAGGTCCTAGACCCTACAGAGAGGCAGGCACTTGTGAACCACAGAATAGCACAGCCAAAAGCACAGGAGAAATTACCTATTCACTGGAGACCTAAAGGACCATAGGATGTTGGGACTGTATGATGTTATCTTAATCTAAAAGGGACAGCTATTCAGCCAGCTCAGGGCTGTGTTTGTTCCTGGGCACAAAGGGCTTCTCCCTGTCCAAAAAGAACAATGAAAGCTGTCTGGAGCATTATCTGTTCCAACCATTTTGGCCTCCAATCACAACAAGTTTGCAACAAATATAGCATTGCAAAAATGCGTTATCCTCAGTACCATCTATACAAAATAGATTTCTATGCTAACACACTGACTAGAATAATAAATTTAAAATTCCTGAAATATTATTTTGCTCATTAGTCTTTTCTTCATGGACACTGCTAGGCTTTGTTTCCAACAGGGAAGTTATGAAAATACTTCAGCATTTCAGCTCAGCAGCTCACCTCCTAAAAAATCAGATGCAATCACATTTCAGCTTTATCATACCTAAAATTCCTGCTACTGCTAAAATATATTCTATTAAAGATGCACAGCAGTCAGGTTTAAAAAACCTCAACCAACCAAATAAACATCCTATATATATCACCACCACACAAATAAATTCAAATAGCACTTAAACAATCTGTTCATTTTTTTTCTCTAGCGGTTGCTTTTCCATTTATTTAATTACATCTACCAGTTAAAAATTAAATTACTGAACACCTATTTCCCTGAAATTACTATGGGTACAGTTCATTTTAGGTAGTTCTATACACTTGCACAGATAGTACTTTTTGTTCAAGCATCAGAATGTTTATTCACACATCAAACATGACGTAAAAGAAATTTTTAGGCACTTTTTATTAGACTACAGCAGTTCAGTTAGGACTATTAAACAGCAATGGCACAGAAGCACATTAAAAAACTTGCTGCTGCTAAAGCTTTGCCTAATGGATTCAGCAAATTTCTACATTTTACAACTCATTTTCCATTTGAGTCTCATCTCTTTCTCCCCCCACCCCAGCATTGACTCAAACAATAGAATTCTTTTGGCAAGCTGCAATGTTTGGCAGTTGTTACTGCATCACAAGTAGTGATGTTTTTTAAACCAATGAAATCTCCCTGTCCAAGAGACAGGTTAATTAAGCTTCATGTATTTCTGTGAGACACAGCCAAATTTTCCCCCACAAACCCTTCTGATGCTCCTTCTCTGGACACAACACCATAGAGGGCACTTGAGCCCACCACCACCTTTACAGCCAAGGGGAACCCATGCATGCAAGTTCCAGCAGTTGTGTGACATTGATATCCACAAGGCTAAGAACAAGTATCTGTGCCTCAAGTCTTACGTGGCAGACAGAAACCACGTAGTGCTCAATATTGCCTGGCACTGACAGGCCTTATTCTTATTATGACACATGAAAAAGGCAATGGTTATCTAGTGAATATTTTAAAAGCAATGTCTTAGCGTGGAAGAAAGTGAAGTGCTACAGCACTGGCTGTTCCTTTCGGCACAGTTTTTTTCTTTAGGATGCATACTGGTCTGGCATGCTGATTTACCAAATAAAAGGTCTGGAGAAGTTGTAAAGAATCACTAGGTGATCTATTTCTGCTTTTTGTTGTAGAAGTATATAAATACTGGTATGTTTGAGGCATACAAAAGGGGAAGGGGTTTTTAATCCTGTTTGTCAGACCACATAAGTGCCTCAGGTGAGTTCAGTGTGTTTTGCTGAAAAACATCCCAGAAACTGGATATGCTATGTGTTGCACAGTTTACAGGTGAATGCATTTATAATCCAGAGTACCTTGTATTGTGAGTGCCCTTTAGCCCAACCCTGGCTCCAATTCACAAAATGGTTTTAACATGACTGTTTTCCTTGCAGTACAGCATATTGGCTGCAAACCAAGCACATCGGCCAGGCGGATCCCCAGCCTGCTGCTGTGCAGGTACAGTGCGGAACTCTGGAACATTGGCGTCAGCCTTTTTATACAGGATGGCCCCTTCTTCATTGTGCGTTCAATTCTCATGGGCCACTTCAGAATATTCAATCAGATGCTGGTGTTTTTTACAGCTAAGAATATCTTAGTTGTGACTCTGCAGCTGTATCGGCTGGCAGTGATAACCTTAGACTTCCGTACCACCGTTCTGCAGAAGAGCAGGAAAGGAGAAGTCTGTTGCTGCCCATGTGAGCCTTATGAAGCTCGTGCTCATGCTACTGGTCGCCAAGAGAATGAAATGAAAGAGTTTGTTGCTGTTCCTCCAAAAGAGGAATCCCAAGCTCCATCAGAAGATCACTGAGCAGTTACTGACTTGGAAGAAGTTGCATTTCCCACAGCTTCTTCAGAAGGGCTTTGTCAGTTTCTGTGATCAAATACATCTTGAGTGCCTAAGTCATCTTTTCCATCAAGAGAACATTCATTTCTTCTAAATTGTAGGGGAACTTTTCTCAAGCAAATTCTTAGCAATGGGACCTTTTTAAAATCCATTTGTATGGTGGGTTTTGACTAGTTCCATATTATATCATTCACAGGGATTTTGTAGCCATAGTTTGTAGTATCAAGAAAGGCTGGGAGCACTAACAAGATTGGTTGTTACCATTGGTGGCACTGTGCTGACCTATGTACTTGCATGAATTCAAGTGGAAGGACAAGCCTGTCCTTCATAGGAAGCACAAAAGCATTGAGCTCTACTAGAATGGTAGGGCTATGACTACAGGGTGATGAACAATATATTTGCCATGTACAGAAGGAGCTTCAGCAGCAACTGTGCAGGCATGTTAGTGCTGTTACTGTCACATGAGAACATTGTTCATTCCAGGAATATAAGGAAACCTTCAGATGTTACCTCATCTTTGGCTGGATTCAGTTAAGAACTATGCAACACCATGAAACTACATACAAAAGACTCTTATGACCTGCCTGGTCTGAATAACCTAAACCTTAACAAAAAGAAAAATCTGTCTCCCAAATCACTAGAAGCCAACTGCATTTGCTACAGGCATTTTCTACAGAGTTGCTTGCCTTTCTGTTTCTACCAGTTAGAACATACACACAACACACATGGACAAAACCTCACCAAAATATTTGTAAATACTTTTTTCTTCTTGATTTTACAGTTGAGACAGTTTTTTAAATGTCTCCATTTTGTATGATTTTTAAGAGTGGCCTGACCCAGACATAGCCTCTCTCTAGAAAGAAGATGGCACTGCTGCTGAAGGCAATCTAAGCCAAAGGATTCAGGCATGCACTTCATGTTTCATAAAGCACCACAAGGTCCCATGAAATAACCTGAGAGATTGTCTGGTCTGGTGAGTATCAAGATCCAATTTTAAGAAATGGCTAATAATTAAGACTCTACTACTTTCACATTTGGAGTGAACAATATGGGCCCCAATTTCTCCCAAGAGCACATTTGAGATCAGTGTAAGATCATTTCCTCAATTTAGCTTAGAGAAGCTGAAGGTAAGATAAGTGACTTTTGAAAGTCTGCCTAAAAACTGTATTTTCACAGGAAATGGCAGGTGCTTTTACAGATTTCTGCATCCATTCTGAAAGAAAGCAGAAAAGCGTATAGAGTGACCTAATTAAGGTAATTTTCCATATTAAAACACCAAATTAAGCCTTATTTTCTAAAGCCTCAGCTATCTGAAAACCAGGGTCTGGTTTCAGGAATGAATGGAAGTGTTTCTGCCATCATTGTAGCAGTCATATACTTATATAACCACAGCCTGATAAACAATGATACATTTATTCTTTGAAAGAGGAACCCGTTTAAAAAGCCCAAACACCAAAGATGTGAACATGTGTTTATACTTGTGAGTTCTTACTGTTCTGTGCAGGATAAGACCCTTCCATTAAGAAGGAAGAAAATGCACAGCCACAAGGAAGTATCACATGCTTCATAGCCCTGTCTACCATTTATATAGTAGTAATAATGTGCAACACCTCCTTCTCTGCTTATTTTCAGCCTTTTTCCAGCAACAGTTTTAAAAAGTCAATCCCTACTTGCCATGGTGTTGTGAGGTAGACATATGGAAAATGGAATGTAGCTTCATTTTGGATTTTAATTCAAGTCTAGAGGTAAAAAAGTGACAGTTCTGATGATGATCTGTGCTGTCTAAAACCTTTCACACTGGGATGAATTTAGAATCACTTGGTAGAACCATAAGACAGCTCTTCCTTGTGGATGCAAGCCGGAACTACTCATATTCATTTTGAGTTTACCACTTGCTGATATAGTAATTATCCTGTTAAAAGGATCACTGCTAATTAATTTGGAGTGTACTGAGCTTGCTAGAACATTCTAAATTCATCAGCACAAAAATTGCAAGGATGTACTTTTTTAAAACTTGCTATTTCAAATCCTCATTCAGCAGCAAACTGCCTACTAGACTCAGCCTGCAGCAAATGCAAGATCCCCTGGGGTCAGCAGTACAGAGACTGGTTACAGCAGGAATATTTCACAGCAAACTCTATTTCCTGGTCTTCAGGCTGTTCAATTTTAAACAGCAGTAAAGCTTCTAATCACATTTATGGTGCTAAGAACTCACTCCAGTGTTAGGTGTTTACAAGATCCCATCCTCATTCACTCACAGACGATATAGGCCAGATCCTCTTCACATTTACAATAAAGTAGATTTGGACTTCCTTTTTTTCCTCCCCACTATTGCAGTGATGGCAATCAGATTGCTTAAAACCAAAAGAAAATCGAGACTAACAAAGCAGTATTATAAATTCCCACTTGGGTACAGAAAGGAATCACACCAGATAGCAGCAGGAGTGACATGCAGCTCCCTCTGCTTCACTGAGAAGCCTGGAAATGGCAATTATAAAGTCTAGTAACTTGTATGTTTTGGGCAGAGCAGCAAACCCCCGTTGCAAGCCCTTCTCGGTTTCCTGTTGCAAATGTTTGGAGCAGGACTGCAGCTTTGTGTTTTGCAGCAGGCTGTTGGAGGCAGCTGAAGCAGCAGCTGGCTGTGGGGAGCCCTGGTGCCATCCCACAGCCTTCCAGAACTCTGCACAAGGCAAGGGGTAGACTGGATTCACCTGAAGATCTGCCAGAATCTGTGGTGTACCCAAAGATGTCATGCTTGCTCTGCAGGAAAAGCTGCAGTAAACCTTCAAATGGGGAAAATTCAAGCCTCCAAAATGGAAGAACTTCAGATCATTTATCTTAAACGTTATTTACTCAAGTCAGGAGAACACATTAATAAATCTGTTCTGCAAATAGATACCTGACCATTTACTGTTATTTATTCTGGTTGTTCCTGCCTTGTTCTTCTAAATTATTCCATATTAAACCTCACTAAAATGTTTTACCACTTGTCTTTTCCTGAGCTAAAATGTATTCCTCCTTTCTTTTGGACATTGGCTTAAATAAGATCATAGCCCTAAGCAGGAAAAACAACAAACAACAGCGATGATTTTATTGCATTCCTGTTGGTATTTGTACTGTACTATGTTCTCTGTGACCATGTGGAAATGGAAGAAAATGTGCAATTACTTTAAAAAAATTCCAACAGCATTTTGCAAATAAAAGGCAGTTACCTCAGGCATAGCTGCCAATTTATTATGTGAGAGCTGACTGTTATATGTTCCTATTAATTATATCTTCCACATGCTGCTTTTCCTTTCCATGCTTCGTAAGTTAATTACTTAGGCCAGATTCTGACTGCTGCTATTGCTTTGAAAACCCACAAGCAACTGCAGCTAATTTCACTCTGTTCTGGATAGGTTCTTTATTCAGAACCTTTGCCTCCAAGTATTCAAGTCACACTGCAATCCCCGAGAGGATGTGTTCAATATCTGGACACAGGAGGCATTTTAAATACACACACAAATACATACGTGCATTAAGATACCCTCTCACACACCTGGCAATGCCCAATATGCAGCTTTTATTTCTATACCAATGTGTGAATCTGCCTGTAAAGATGCTCTGCACATGCCTCCAAAACAGAAAATACCTAAGCATTACAATTATCTTGAAACTTAAATAATAAGCATACCATACTCTGAATAAAAGACAGATTAAAAAAAAAAAAAGTTCCCTGGAATATATTCTTTCCATGCAGATTTCCCCAGTTGAATGAAATGTACCCAAGCATTAGTTTCCCCTCAAAAATAAAGTTTTTTAGGTGAGCATTAGAACATAACACCAGCACAAGGTGTAAAACTGCACAACACTGTTTCACTGATGCTGTGTCAATAGAAAATAGGCAAGCTTTGAAATCAGCAGGTTGGTGAGTCCCTGGCCCCTCTGTCTTTGGATTCAATTTTCCACTTTTTTCACACTGTTATATGAGCAAGGAAGTCTCTCCTTCCTTACAAGAGGAAATAAAACAGATCATTCCTAGTCTGTAGTGGTGAGGCAAGACAAAGTGGCTCACAGAGGCAGAAGAGGCAGAGATGTTTTCCCAGGATTGGTCACTGCACCAGCAGGGAAGTACAGCAGTACAGACCCCTAATGGAACAGATATTAATGACTGAGATAACCATACCTGAGCTGTGTTCTGAAAACATTTCCTGGCCCTTCAGAGCCAGCACAGGAAGGGTTCTCAACAACCAGCTCCACCCCAATATGCCCAGTAAGGTGCTGTGACAGGAATTCCAGTGATCCCAGGTCTCTTGAAGGTATCACTGAAATCTTCTGTGCAATTTTTTCCTAATTTGGTCTTCTTTGATTTGTGTCTTTTCCCTTCAGACTGTGCAAAAGGCATGGGAGTGAGAGCAATGTAACCATAAAAAACCCCTTCATTTATCAACCTAAACCCTTACCTCACCCTCTGCATACTGCTCTTTGCTCATCCACATTTCTGCCTGTTTTCTGAGCCCACCTTCCAGATCTCAGCACACAGACAAAACATGCTAAACACTGCACCTCCCACTGCTGCCTGTGAAAGTCTTTTAAAAAGCACACAAGAATTCAGGCCAAAGATTAAGAATAGCCAAGCCTATTTCTTCCTGTTAAAGATGAAAGCTATCTTCAGCTGTCAAAGCATTTCCTCCATTTGTTTTTAGCCTATTACAGGGAGAAGAATCTTTTCCTGAGTAGTGTCTCTGTGAAGGACTAACTTATTGGAAGAGCAGCATCATTTCCTGTAGCCCTATGGATTATCTCTTTCAAACTGTAAGGTCACACAAAGTTTGAAATGAGCCTGTCAGGTTGTAGGTAAAGATAACAGAGTTGAAAGGTGGTACAATATAAAAGTGATGACCTCACCCAGCATTTTTAATTTTGGGAGATGAGAAAGGCCTCCAAGCCAAGTAAAACAGATCTGCGTGAGTAGCATCTGTAATAGCAGCTTGGAACAGCTGAACTAAAAATTTCTCTAAAATCTTCAGTCTCCCATACATCTAACTAATATTATCCTAAAATAATTAGGCAGAACAAGTATAATCATAACTAATACCTAGGCCTCACAGAAGACTCCAGAAGAACATTAGAATAGATTTACAGTGTAAAAAACTGGTTAAGTGTTCCTGTTCTTTCATTTTATATTATTCTGGATAAACTGATGCTTCACATTTGAAGAATGTGCTTGGCTTAATTTTATCTGACATCTTGCCTAAGTGCTTCACAATTTCATTCCCCTGATAGAATTCACAAAAAGCTTGTCTTTCACAACAAACTTGGTAGAAGCCTTGTTGGAGCATCTTTCGGGATTGCAAGAGACAATGGGATGCTCAGCAAGCGCAGCACATGAACTGAGACAGCTGTCAGACACCATAACTCACTGCAGGCCTCACCCTGCCTTCAGTAAACATTCACAATGCCACAGCTGAAGAGCGCTACTGTGGCTGTAGTATTACTAGAGAAACAAAAGACAGGGCTCATTTTCTCAGGCAACCAATTAGAACATTCAAAAAGCACTTTCCAAAAAGATTTATCACAACTGCCAAACTAAAATACTGTATTTCACTCTTTAGAGGTCAGCTCTGAAGCAGTTAAGAGTTCTCTGTCACTCTGGGAGGTGGTTTTTCATCTCCTTTCTCCATCCAGATTTCACATTGAGGTGAAATCTAGTTGTCTTAATCCAGTAACACACCAATGCAAGTTAACATTCTGCCTTAGGAGCTGCATATCAAGTTTAACTTAAAATTTAAGCTCCATTGTGGCAGAAAAGAAAGAATTATTTTGTGGTCTAATCCAAGGAATACTAATTCATTTTAAAAAACTCTTACATGCAGAAAAATGAGAGAATGCATAAGTAAGATTTGCCACAGGGGTAGCCTGAAGCCATGTGCCAGCAAGTTACTCTGCTTGTATATTATGAGAATTTTTATCCATCTAATCAATAAGAAATGAGTAGTTACTATGGCAATTTCTACACTACAAGGTACTTGTGCTGCAATAGAAGGACAAATACACTTGCCACTCTGTTATGTAAATTTTTGCACCTTTTCAGTGTTGCAGTACAGGATATAAGCTAGGGAACAGTGAAAAGAAGAAGGTGAGAAGAATAAAATGAGTTGAAATATAGTGTGGTTGTAAAGGATAGCTTAGGAATTCTTAACTGACAGTAATAGATGCCAGTTTAGAGCAATCCACAAACAATAAAACAAATCAACCAACAGTTTTGCAGAATTTTATTTGAAATCATGTATAATGAAACCTAGATTTCACTACTGCATTTCCTTTTGATTACCTTCCTCCAAGTTTAAACTAATGGGGCTAGAGAGTAATCTCCCTCATAACACCATCAATTCATACTAGTATTGCGTTCAGAGAATAGCAATACACTGCAGGAGCCTGATTATAATGAATGTATTCCCTTCAAGCACAATACTCAATAACCTTGTAGAGACTGCTGACACAGAGAACAGGCATAAAAACTCACTCTAAAATATAGAATACTGTAATAGGAGCACAGGGTTCTTCTAAAGGTTTGAAAATAACCGACCCAAATAATCTTTATGATATACACAGAGAAAATACATATGCCTTCCATAAAATATTTATCACAATTCCATCACCTTATATTTTGCATTTTTAATTTTTCCCCTACACGTCTTCAAGATATTACCCTTTTATAGGTAATAGAACAAATGCTGAGAAGAAGCCTGGACCCTACAGAGGCAGGCAGTTCCCTGCAAGAGCTCAGACAGGAACAGATGCCATGGCTACATAGGGAGACAAATTAAAGCTCACCACACCTGAAGATGGGGCAATGATTGTAGCATGAACCTGTCAAAACACATGGTTGGGAGAGAAGTCAAAATTAGTATGGAGACAGCTTCAGATGGGAGAAGCAGCCACATATGAATGCAGACATCTAAGCATACTTTGAAGCCCTCACTGACTTTTCCTAGATTCCATACATACACACTGTGAAGTTACAAGTGGGTATTTGTGACAAATAGACACACTCAAGAGATGTTTCTATTTTGATTCCCTTTTTCCAAATGAACAATGCTAAGAACTGAAAGCTTACATGACTAAAGGTATGGAAGTTCTTTTCCACAGGATCAGATGCCAACTGTATTTTCACTCATATAATATTGCTGACTCTAAAGTTACATTATAAAGAAACACTAATTCCTATATCACAAGGCTCTGAGCTTCACTGTAATAACAAAGACATACCCCAAAACCTCACAGGTAGATTATAATTAAAAGAAGCAGTAAGTATAACCCACAATAACATGTAAGTTCAAAAGAGATATTTGAAATGGGCAATGCCTTTGAAATATGAGAAGAATTGAATAAAGACAGATCCTATATCAAAAGGTAAGCTTAGGCAAAGCTTGTGAAGGCTGGAAAATTCAATGGTAGTTGTCTATCACAGGGCAACAAACACTGAGGTAACAGATAAACATGCAGACAGAAATCCCAGTCTCTAGCACTGCACAACGCAAAAGCTGTTAAATTAGAGGGGCTGCCTAGTGAGCTTGCCCTACACACACCATTATGAAGGAACATACTAAGAGGCTGGGCTGCTTCCAGAGAAGACACTCAACCTTCACACTCTGCCTGCAGCTTATGCATCACAGTAGTCAACATTTAGCCACTTGAAATTAAGACTACATTTGGATACAGTTTTCTAGGACTCTGGAAAGGATTCACGATTGGACAATTAAAAGGTTTAAAAGGGCTCTTTGTTTTCTCCTGAATGTGTTACCTCAACAGCACACTCATCAGATGATTTCAAGCCCATTTCCTTACTAAAAAGGACCAGCTACATCACTTTTTCCACTGCAGAAAGAGGGCATGAAACACAAGAGGTAGACTGGCCTAGAGACAGTCAACATTATAAAACTAGACTTGGAAAAGTTTTTATTCTCACCTCTTGGAAGTTTACTGAGGTCCTTAAAGCCACAGAGCAATTCCCCAGAAAATATCATGTAACATAGCTACCAATACCACAGTTCAGAAGTTACAGTATTTCCCTGCAGTTCATTAGCTGGGTACAGGAAATGTGTCCTTCTGAAATTAAGAAAGACATAGAAAGGAAGATTTCTATTCTTTCTTCCAGCAAAACTTTAAGGCTCATGTTTTAAAGATAGATGGAATACCATACATGAAGCCTCTTAATTTAATACCTCCTTTAAAAAAATCTCCAGCTGATGACATTTTAATTTGCACCAAATGTTTTTTGTGTCTACCTCCATATTGCACATCCTAGACAGAACTTTGTTAAAGCAAGTTGTCCTTTTAGCCAGCTCTGCAGCAAAGGTTCTCTTTAAAGCAGTGAAAATGGAAAAACATGTGGCCTGTAAGGAAACACAACAGGAACTGACTACACATCTAAGCTACTTTTTGAGATGTGGCTTTTCCATGGAAGTGTTTCCAATAACGAACTTCAGCAAATTTCCATTTTGCTATTTAAAGGGCCTGGCACTGTGGTTTCAACAGATGTGCCATAACACCAACTGCTCACATCACATGAAAACCAAACCTGTTTAGAAAAGCATCTTCATTGTACTTCACTGAGAAAAGTGGTGCCTACTAGGAACTAGAAAAAGCAGTCTTTTCCCCACAGAATGGTTAGGTCTTAAAAGGTCTGAAGCATATCAGCAACTCTTGCATCTCAAATACAATATAGCCACGACAGAGCATAAAACATGTCCTGTGGTTATAAAACATCATGTGCTCTCCACTTTTAGTATTTTACACTCCCTACCCTCCCAGTATCTAATTTCTATTGTGTAATGTCCTATTTATAGGCTTCAGGCTCTTTTCTGGTTACATTATTGTCATCAGAAACAATTGCTTCTGCTTGCACTTCTTCCTTACCTCAGATTTATACTGCCCTCAGTATCTAGAAAAAACAAAACAGACCCATTGTTCAATTGACAACCCAATCCCACAGTGTGGTGAGGAGTTAGCAACACAGCTGTCATAAGCACATTGCAAGATCAGAGGTCTAAGCAGAAGCAAAGACAATAAGCAAAGACAATATTAAACATCACATTTATCCTAGATTGAGTCACTCTTAACAGTGTAATGGAAAGTAAGATCTTGAACTGTACAAGTGTTTTAAAAAAGAAAACGTATTATAAAAAATGAAGGAAAAAGTCCATTACTAATCATAATGGCAGCAAGAGTAGTTAATTCTCCTTGTTCTACACTTCTTCTTCATCCTGCAAGATTCCTTTTCATCCCCCTGCTCCTACACAGGTTTGGTTCCGAGGAGCTGCATGGACAAGGCTCCCTTGTTACTACTTTTCTGAAAGATAAGTCCCAAACTACAAAAAACCTAAAAATAAAAGTCAGTAAATCCCACTTCATCTCCCTGCAGCTGGGAACACTAGTTAAAGGGAGCAGAAGCTGTATAGGCACCCTTGTCCCGGTGGAATGCAGTGTTAATGTAACTGGAGATACAGCTTGGTTAGGAGACACAAATAGTCACATGAACATGGGAAAGAGGATATCACCACAGGGAGGTTCTCAGCTCATACAAAAACATGCAGCCAAACCCTCTGCCTGCATATTTCAAGGAAACAGTGAGAGACCATGACTTCTTCAAGAACTTAGTAACATTTCAGATCAAATTAAGTGTCATTTGCAAGTGCTTTGCTTATACACAAAACTATTGCAATGAGGCCATAGGCACTGGGAGGGAAGCAGGGAGGGCAGAAGGGTACTCAGAAATAGGACATGCATTTATGACTTACTCTGGAGCAGAGAGAGGTTACACCTGGTTAACTCCAATATTACCATACTCAAATCCTTCTTTAACAACTTTGACACAATTTTACACAACCATGGAACAACATACACCTCTTCACACCACACGTCTTTCATGATGAAAAGATGAGTAGGAATCATCACTTGTATCTATGATAACTTTGCTTTCAATTGTCCTGTAAATGAGAAACCTTCAGGACAGACTCAAAAAGGACAAAGTCCCATTAGAAGGGGTTACCTTCCCCTCTACTGCATTCAAGATACAAATTAATCCTCCCAAATCGTCCAATTTAGAAAATGGTACTTTCTCTTCCCCTCTCCTTACTGTGGGACTATACATGTTATGATTAACATCTTTCTGAGTCTGCCTTGACCAAGAGCATGGGAAAACTTTACAAAATCACCAGCTTCTAATTCACAATTTCATTATCACCACAGGAGAACAGAAAATGTTCTTACCATATCAGGGTGGTCCACGTCCCAGCTAAGAACCCAAGAATACATACAGACACATAAAGACTTGACCTCATCAAAGTCCCCCACCTGCAACAGGAAGTTTATACCCTCTGAGCTGCCAGTTCACCAAGTCCCTCCCTTCCTCCTTGCAGCTCCCGGGGCTCACCTGGTGGCAATTGGCAGCTCCTTGATTGAATTCAGCAGAAAACCAAGCAGCAGAGGCAGGGGAAAGGAGGCGCTGTGCGTTGCTGCATAAACTCAGCTGTGTTGCCTTGCTGCCTGATGAATGGCAATTCACATAACCTAACTGGAAAGAGCCAGATCAGGAAACTATTTCTATACTGAACTGTTGAACAACGAGGCTTGCATTTAGTGGATTGTTACTGACTTGGAACTCTCTTCTCTCTGTTGCTGACTCCCACAGTATGACAGGAAGATTATCCAAGGCTGTCTCTGTCCAGTGCATAACAGAACAGAACAGCAGAAAGTTCTTCAGATTTGCCTGCACTTGGAAAGCGTCCCAGGAAGGACAAGCAGCGGTGGCTGGATTCTTTCCTGGTTTAAGTGAAACAAATCTATTCAAAATAAGTGCTCACAACTGGAACAAGAGACTATAAGACACTGATGAGAAAATGGAGTAGAGAACTGACCAAAGAGAGATGAACCCTTTCCCCAGGTAGAAAATGGCACCTCTGCCAGTTTTCCATTGTTCTCCTCACGTCTCTCTGTTTCCTTAATAGCAAAGAGAATTGGGATCCCACATGGAAATGACAGTGAAGACCTCTTCGGCCTCATCCACTTTGGGCTCTGACTGAATTCAAATGTGTCTGGAAAAAGGATTAACAAGGAATAACTAGTACTGCTGTAGTTGGCTTGTGAGCAGAAAAAAAAATTTGCATTAAATCACCATTTTAGAGACAGGTCTGAGACTTAAGAGATTTTTTCCTACAGCGACTTACAGTCCCCACTTTGGCAATTTTTACAAGATATAAAGTTCTTAAGGGCTCCACAACTTGCCTGAATGTCAAGTGATTCATTTAGTTTTCTATTTGTCTATATTCATATTTTCAGCCACAGTGAAAGGAAGATAACAGAGGCTAGAAATGAAGAGCACAAACACAGATGTGTAGTGAGGGTCTTCTAAAACCATCCCAGTCTGTCAGGCCATAGGTGCAAAATAGTCAGTTGTGGGCAGTTAGCTATTCATGCTGCCCTATGACTACAACAGCATATCAAGTGGACCCTTATGTTTGGGTAAACATGACTTTTGCTAAAGATCAATGATGATTTCTGACAGTCATTAATTATATAAAGAACAGGGTGTTGTGTGTCTCAGCCACCAACTTCTCTGGTTCTGACAGACTTTGATATTATAATTATCTTAATTCATCTCTGCAAATAGACCACTCTTCCTTTGGAGGCTACAGATTTTTTGCTAATATCTTTGTACGCTTGAGTTTCAAGAAATCGATGTGTCACTGTGCTTAATCTAACAAAATTTCTTTGTCTTGCAATTTACTGAACCAAGATTTAGCGCTTGGTCTAACACCCTCAGTCTCACTGTGACAGCTGGCACTGTTATCATAGAAGACCAAGTCTAGGCCTGGGCCCACAGTGCTCAGTAAACTACAAGTGCAAATAAAAAAGTCTTGTTATTCCTTCTCCTGAGCCTCTACCAGCAAGAAGTCTTCCAATCTGGTACAAGCATGCCAGCATAAATGCTTGTTGAAGCTCTGTACACAATGGTCACTGCATCTTCTCTGTTCCAGAGCACAGAACTTCACCTGCAGAGCCAGGTGACCAATGGGAGGGAGCCTGGGGCAGAGCCTGGCAGGCAGACACATCAGTCTCTGCCCCTTGTTCATGTGTTAGAAGGCTACGAGAACCAGTGTGAAGCACAGCAGAGCAATGCTAAATAGAAACTACTTCAGAGGTTTTCAGAGCATGACAGGATCAGACCTGTTACAACTCACAGCCAATCATAATGGTTACACACCTTCAAATCCTTTGCATCAAGAAAATGGCAACCCCTCAGGTTAGCTGACAGCCATGGGGATCTCTGTCTATCATTCCATGTATCATTCTTGATTTGTTCAAGCTGATTGTCAAAGATTTATGCAGTATCCAAGATGACTCATTGCTTTCCAAAGGTTTCCAGCATTAGTTGTCTGAGAAAAAGAACATGAGAACACTCTTCATCTAAAGGAGCTGAACTAAAAAGCAATGTGGTTATTAGTAAAAGCAGCAAAGTGTCATGATAAGACCCTTAAGAACATGATTACATCATCCACCATACCATTTGCACCTAAAAACCAGCTATGTAATGCAGCTCAAGTCAGCATCCACATAAATCTAAATGTGGCTAAGCACATTAGTCTGTCCACACAAAATGAAATTACCTGTGACTAATACTAACACAGATGAAACTGAGGAAAATTATTTGTAGTGCAACATGAGCATCTCTTTGGGCTGCACTCAGTTTCTCACTGGTTTGGAGGTGAGTACAGTATGAGAAATAGAACCCTCATGCTCAACAAGGCTGATGGCTCAGCAAGCACACACACTAAGAAATTATTTTGCCTAAAGACAAATTGTTCAATATTTTGCAAATATTGTTTTGCCCCCTGAAGGACAGTTATTTGGTTTGATACATATCCATGATCTCCAGGGAACTACACAGAAACAAAGATGCAGATAAAGACAGAGAGAACAGTAATGAAGTCAGATGTCCTGTGGTCCTGATGATATGCTTTCAGGTCACAAAGATAATTAGTTCTAACAGCATTTTACTTAGTAGAGATAGACACAGTTCAGAAGTAGAAAATTGGATATGTCTGTGAAAAAGCCAAAAAAAGCGTTTCCTTTTTTTAAAAAAGGCAATTTATACCATCTGAGGATGTGGCTGAACATACAACCATGTCATCATTTAAGACTTCAGGTGCTCACCCAGAGGTGAGTATTTCAGATAGAGGAACAGGTACCAGTGGTTACAAAGATCTGGTGCTTCCTGAATACACATCAGCACCACTGTGGGCAATCTGGGTAAGGAAGGAGTATCCCCAGCTAGTCATGCATTGAGATGCTGGGAATATTAGTGACTACCTTAGGATGTGTGATTAAAACATTATGCTTTTCCTACTTGTAGGTATTAAGAAAGAAAGAAGGTTCCCAGCTTCCTCATTTTAACACACAGAAACTACAATTTGATGCCACATATATTAACCACATAAAGTAGCCTTAAGAAGCAACTACAGATCCCATGACAAATGCATGTTATACCAGAGACAAGGTTTAATTCAGCAGGCTTTTCTGAGTCTGAACTCTACTGAACAAATGAACCTTAGCAAACTGTCTGGAAAATAATGGCCTCACACCTCTTCAAGCTGCACAAGTATTAATGTAGAGACAAGGAGAGATGACCAGGATGTCTTGAAATTTACATCACCAAATTAGTTCAAGCAGGAACTAGAAATCAGAGCAGATGACTACAGCCATGTAAGACCTCTTCTTTCTAAGGCCAGGAACAGAAAGAAATGGCCTAAAAGTACTGAGCTGGATAAACCATTTTCCAGTACTCTTCTGAATAAAATACAGTGAAATGGACTGCCTCTAGAGAAACTGAAATGTAGATTGAGTACCAGCCAATAGTATATGTTTAAAAGCAACAGCCTCATTCAGCCAAAGAATTCTTTTTGGATATTTTTGTTGCTTAAATAAGGAAGAGAGAAGCTACTGGCAGCCTGCCATTGTAATGTGATATCTTGGCAGGAAAACACTTTGTGTTATATCACAACCATATGGTGGTGGGAAAGATTTTTTTCTATTAAGTTTCTGTAATAATCTGTTCCTATTTTTAATGCAGCCTTTCGGCATAAGCTGAGTATGTTTGCTTCTCAGTTCTGTCACAGGAGTTGTTAATGTATGGCTACACTTTTATACCTAATAATGGCAAATATTAAAACATTGCATTTTCAGAGGTACAATTAGCTCTTCTGTTGTGAAAAGGTAAATGAGCCCACTGATGGAATGAAGCTTCTGGGAAGAGATAACCCTGGTTTCCCACAGGATGGCACTCCTTTTTTTTCTAACTCTAATGGATGAGAATACTCAAGTAGGTGTGATTAAATGAGGTCTGGCTTTCTTTGGTAACAGAGGAAACAGGAAGATGTGTGGGAAGTTGTCACTCACATTTCTGTCCTCAGCAGCTCAGCTCCATTTTAGGAACAGCAACAATAAATAGATTTCCTATTGCTAGTATAAAGTCAGAGCAAGTGAATGCTATAGGCAACTGAATTTTTCGTACATTCTTAGGACAGGTTCCTGCTCTGGCCCAGCTGACTTTCTCCCTCAAAATGTCTAGAAATCAGCGGGTAGAAACATTAGTGAGTTCAACTTTTTTGTATGTCTGCACTTTGACTTTCCTGGTGGGATAAGCCTCTTATCACTATGAGGGCAAAACAAACTTTTGGCATATGAATACTCCCCAGAATCCAGTAGCAAACATGTTTTTTACTATTCTGCTCATGTTTCTAACTTTTGCAGTCTTCTATCTTTGCAACACAAAAATAAATAAAAGTACACAGAATTTCTTTTCCATTACCAGTAATCCAAACACCACCACAATCACTTTTGCAATCACCTTTTTTGCCAAGGAAGCTGAAATACAAGATAAGACACAGAGGTACTTATCTAACAAAGCTTTTTCCAGCACAGCAAATAAATTTCCATTAAGAGTTCCTGAGGCAGATGCCTGCAGGATCCTAGTTCAGACCACATGAAACCCCTGCAGCTTGCTGCTGCCCAGGCAGCTCTGCTTGTACTCCCAGGAGTGCATAAAGCAGTGGATGGGTAGCTGGGTCATGCCTCTTCACTGCAGTTCTTTGGCCCTGTATGGCTGCACTGAAGCACAGGAACGAATTAAATAATGCCCCAAACACTTGCAGGCAGTTGAATGTGAACATCTATGGAGTTAGGCAGACAGAATAGTTTCTGGCATGTTTCTGACCCATGTAAAACAGTATTCTCCCCTACAGCCCCAGGGTGGGTGTTCCAGCTGTGATGTCCCAGGAGCTGTCCCCAGCCAGCAGCAGGAGGCTGGGAAGAGGCCCAGAGAGTTTCCAAAGGTGATCATTTGCTGTATTGTGCCCTCAGTGTTCAAGGCCTTGATATTCTCATAGTTTCTAAGAGATTTAATTTAGTAGGAAATGTGTAAACTATGCAATTCCCATTGATTTCAGCTCTGAGCTGATGTCAAGAATGAGTTGCATTCCATGATTGAAAGGAAATAAGTCTAGCCCACATTTGAATTTGCCCCAAGTTCTTCATTATATTTTTATGATTTGGATGCCTACAAAAACCAGACAACAATGGAAGTACTGAACTCTGGAATGAAAACCCATAGGGAGGAGTTTGTGAGAAAATGACAGAAAATTCAACTGCTCTGACTTGCATGATGGCAGCACTGAAGTTTCTTCATGAAACATTACAGGGCAGGTGCAAATATTAGACTGTTTCAACCAGTGGTCCATAACTTAACCTACATGTTAAAATTCAATTTTCTCTACTTTCATATACTTTCTTGCACTTCTTGGTACATAACAACCTAAGAGGTTTCTCTTTATGATGTTGAGCATATGAATGTTATAAAAAATGTTTACAGCAAAATATCATCAAGAATTATTTACATTACTGCCAGCTCTTTTGAGACACTTTGACTAACCATGTCTTTCAGGATTTTCCTTGTTAAAAATGTCCATGCCCCTTGATAAAGTCACTCACACTTTAGCCAGAGAATCCACATTTTGCTAATATGATGTATTTTTGACTGACAGCATAGTTTTCAGCCTTTAAAAATATCCATATGCAGCAGTCAAAACATAGCGTGCCTGCAGCCCCTTGGAACCTTAATTCCAAGTCTGTCTAACTTCCTGTCAAAACTTAAAGAGTAAGCAGTAATCAGAAAGATCTACTGTGAGAAAGAGCCAGTTTTGCAGGATCCAGTGAGACAAAAGGAGGTTATCTTCTGATTTTACGCAGCAGAATTGCAAAACAAACAGTTCAGCCTCAAAGCAATGAATCTGAATTGGTCACGGTATAGCTCAATGGAGAATAAATACACTCAAAAAAGTAAATGAGAGATGAAAGAAAGACTTGACTGTAATTTACATTTGTTAATATGGAAATTATGAAAATAAGTAAATGCTTTAAAAAATAAATTAATGGAATTCACTCACATTTACAGTTTTGATTCTGTCATTCTTTCTTATATATAATCCAACAGAGCTCAAGCTGCCTAAAAAAGCACCATTATTACAGTAACACTGATGTCTGCTCTGCCTGGTCAGGAATGGTCACTCTGCCAGTGAATGGGGGTCCAGCAGTAAGTGACCCAGGAGCACAGGCCTCCTCTGCCTTAACTACCAAGCACACCTTCAAGCCAGGATCCCTTGAGTAAAGCTTTGTATTCTGCAAAACTTATTACCAGCTCTTTCCAAACCTGTGCTTGCAAGTCAGCCATAAATAACATGGAGAGTTTGCAACTGTTCCTGTTGAGATCAGTGGTGAAATTTGCTTAAACTTTGCTGCTTCTGGGTGTGTAATGGTATGTGGGATATGGGTGCACTCCAGAATGGCTGTAGCAATGTGGCAGCTCATGACTCCCACTGGAGACCTGTGGAGAGGTGAACTGGCATCTCTAGTCCAGGTCACAGGTATAAAGGGAAATGTAAGCCCACTTCATTCCAGAGATCACCAAATCAAGACATGGTCACTCAAAAAATGTCCCTGGGCATACAAGCACAGGAAAGGCAGCAGGCCTGGAGACAGCAGGACAGTATGTCAGCATGCTTGTGTGCACAAGAGACTAGACAGATTTGTTCAAAACCAACTTGTACTATGCCTAAAAGCAACTTATTCTCTCCTTGTGTTCATTACATTCTCTCTCCTCTTTATGTGAAAATGATCATTCTGACCTGCAGAAAAATGTTTAATTATTACTCAGTTTCATGGTCACAGCATCAAGTTTTTTTCAAAGAGGCGTTACCAACTGAGGAAAAAAAAAGGCAAAAAAAGTGCACCCTGTTATCTAAGAACCTATTGGAATTCTTCAAGTCTCTGGGCATGCATTATGTATTCACCAAGTTTGCTGCTGGTGATGTAAGTTAGAAATTCTCCTGCTGGTTTTGATTACAGCTGCAGAGTCACAGATTTGAACACCAGTAGACAATCATTCTTCTGAGCCTGCACATAAATATAAAATGTTTCCTTTTTCCTTATCTCATAAACCTTCCACTATGATTACTTCAAAATGAATTCCTGTTTTCTTCAGATTTTCTCCACTTATCCTGTTACAATTAACAAAATGTATTCCATCCAACAAAGCTATGTTATTTGCATATTCAAAGGTCACTATACAGGTTAAAGTTATTTAACTATGAAAGAGATGATAATTTCACAATCTTTTTTAATGCAGATAAAATACAAAATTACCTCTGGGTTTTTAATTTGCACATTTACAGACACATGATAAAGAGTTTTACGATAATGGTATAAGCAGCATAACGAACTTTCAATTAGGCTGTGACAGCTCTTCCCTCTAGTCTTTGCATTGTCGTTTTATTATTTAAAACAGTCATCTCTTTAAGGAAGCAACAAAGAATATTACTGCACCCATCCTTTGGAACCAAAGTGGCAGCTTTCTCCCAGGAGAGCTGCTGCAGTGTCAGCTCACTATGTGACATGGAACTGCTCCTTGCCAAGCAGGGTGGGAAAGAGATGGGATCAGATAAATTAGATCAATGGACCATCAGGTTGTGTGGGTGCTCTGACCACTGAACAGTCCAGATCACCGGGGCAGAGCAGTGATACATTGCAAAGAAAAATCCTGTGTGCTGCTGTACAGCCTTGTGGGGTTTTTAAACTTAATTTCATATTGAATTTGTACAAACAAACAGAATAAAAATCCTGGACATTAGATTTAAATTAATTGCTGGAAAAAGCAATGCTGACTGAATTTCCCCTGAAATGGTAACAAAGTGAAATTCTGTTCCCCCATCTAAAAAATCTTGGCCTACCTTACAGAAAATTAGATACCTCAGCACAACACTTCATTCATCTCAGGTAAACCAGGGCAGCTGAGCCAAAACCATTGCAAAGTTACCCTTTTCTCAGTTAACACCATGGCCACAAATCAATCCACTCTCTTAAAATGAACAAGCAGAGGACAAACATTTCTGAGTATTATGAATTACAACAAAGTCAGTTACTGTTCCTACTTGTGTTGAAAGCCAACCCTGACAAAGTCATATGTTGTTTTGTCCCCAACTTTGTCTGCACTTTTAAATCAGAGAATAATTGATTGCAACAAACCAATTTCTGTAATTCTAGATGTCTATCCAAAGCCTGCAACTGCTACTTGCAAAGTCCTAGAGACACAAGCACTAAAAAAATATAAAAGTATAGGACTTTAATGAAAAATAAGATCCTAAAATCCTTCAGAAATTGACATTACTTATTGAAAATCACAGCTAATTTTACATGTCTGCTGACTGCAGTAGATTGCAGCCTTTTCTGGACATATCTGATGTAACAATATTGCACACCAATGGTGAACCTTTTAGAAAAGGACCAGTCTTGAAGGCTATAATCAATAGGCCACACAAAACAACAGCCAAATTACTTCTCTTTCAAGCACTCTGGATAGCAAAGAAAAGTGAAAGACACATGTAGGCACAGGAACCTTTCTTTGAAAGCCACAATTGCAGATGATTACAATGTGTCCAGAATAACTATTGAGCTATTCTACTGTCAAAAGCTTTACTCTCCTTAACAGTTGTCTTCCTCATCTTCATTTGCCATGAATCCCATCCTGGGACTCCCATGCCTGTGACAACAAATAACACAGTGACAGGACCCTCCCTTCACCCCATTCTTCAAAGAACTCTACGTCTTCTGAGATGCATCTAATTTCACTTTTGTCTCTGTTGTAGATTGGTTTATGGGGAAAGGAGAAGAAGAGGCAAATGCAAGTGACAATTGTGAAGTGACCTAATTGTACAGAATACAGTTATATGCTGTTCCCCCCATAGTAACTGTCCCCTCAAAAAAAAAAAAAAAAAGAAAATTCATATTCCTAATACAAAATACAATCTTGGAATGCAATTTTTCAGAACTTCTACTACAGGAAATATGACTACATGCCTTCATGGCTGGAATGAGAACATGACAATATTTCTATAGGAAATATGCATTTAAAAGACTATTTAGAAAGAAATGAAGAATTTAGAAGTCTGGTGCACATAAGACTGCAGGAGAAGAAGTGACTTAAGATTGACTGAGGAGAAGGTCTTCAGATGAACTTAAAATTTTTAGAAGTTGATAGAAGCGAGAAGCCCTGACTTTATCTGGAAGTGGTTGTGTGAGAAGTAGTACAAAAGCTTCCTTTTTTACTTCATATCAAACACTGCTGAAAATTGTATTTTGAAGGGCCGAAGTTCTTGGAGCAAGCTGAAAGTGCCATTGTAGTCCAGAAGAAGACTATGTGTATTTTACCAGTGAGAAGCTTACTTGGACCAACCCTTTACAAAGTTTGATACAACACTGAAGCTCAAACTAACAATGTTAAAATGTCTGAATTTAAAAAAAAACTTCTTATCTCTCTGTTGCTATAACAGAATTCACAGTATGGCTGAATTTTTGTGCATGTAAAATATGCAGGAGCTATGGAACTACCAAGTTGCAGTAAGATTTTCATCCTGAAAATCCTGTCACTACTTAGTGCATTACTGCAGAAAGCACCTTGAAGCCAAACTGTAGACACTGATATAAAGGAAGAAAAGAGCAGTGAAAAATGGTTTGCTATCCATCTGTACAATTTGAAGCATGAGACTTCACATAGCTTAAGGAGCTAGAAATGTTAGTGGTCATAAAATGATTCAGCACCTTTAAAGTGTCCTGCTGCAATATTAGTCTAGGTAACCTTCCTTAACAATAAATTTTACAGATTTACCAGGCACTGAGTAAAGGTAGTATCATTAAGTTCACATATTCTAAGTAACAAAAAGGAGGATTTGTTTTCACTATACATTTGTGATCCTGATGCAGATTTTTAATTAAACAAATTCTTTCTCCTGTTTCTTTGTCATGCTGCTCTATGGTATGCCTCTTCAGTTTAAATGAACAAATAAACAAATAAACAAAAATAATAACAATATTCGTATTGTAGGAGGCACTAGAAGCTGACACTGAGTCTTCTTTTAAGGTGTCTGCTGCCTTGGTACCATTTTCTCCATCCTGTGATATGAAAGACTCTTTGAATTACACTATAAAATGACCTGTGTGTCTAAGTGGTGCAATAAGAAACTACTCACTCTTCTCCAAACTGTTTACCAGCCTACACTGAAGACTAACCAAGGCTACTGGATGGAACTT
Source organism: Camarhynchus parvulus (assembly GCF_901933205.1). NCBI lineage: Eukaryota > Metazoa > Chordata > Aves > Passeriformes > Thraupidae > Camarhynchus > Camarhynchus parvulus. Next base: position 6,439,910 of record NC_044576.1, read on the forward strand.
CAAGAAAATATTTTAATAGTTGATTTGACAAAGAAATTGAAGTCTCGGGCCAGCTCTCCAAAAATTCATGCCAAATTCAGAAACATTTTGTCTTTAGAAAAAGGAAAAAGAATACACATGAGAACAAGCCTTGTGTGATCATATTATGCAAATGTTTTCATCCCTTGCTGCCACCATTTTCTTGCCCTAATAGCTTGGACATCCACTAGCCAATGTTAGTTAAACCTGGCACAGCAACAGCAACTGAACAGAAAAATTCCTACCAGTTCCATGAAAACAACCAGCAAGCTGAAGGAAGGAGATTCTATTAGTGCCCTCACTAAGGGGAAACCTTTGACATGGGCTCCACGGGTGGGCACCAACAGCTACACATCAGCAAGAGCAGTTGCATTGCTTCTATCACAACTCACAGAGTGTTTAACAGCAAAACCCAGAGCAATGAGTCGTGTGAGTTCTGCCACTCTCAAGATGGAAACCAACACAAAGAAAAAGAAGGCCAGTTTTTCCAACAGCTTCACCACCTCATGTGGAGAAGGATGGAGAGAATCCCAGCCCCTTGCTGCCTGATGTAGCCAGTAGTGGATGATGAAGGAAATGCATTTTAGTCATCACTCTAACTTAACTCAGAAGGAAAATTGTTATCTCGCCCCCATTCAGGATCAGCCAAAGAAGAGATGTGACTCAGAGGTGTCTTACTGACACAGAATGTCCAGCTCATGCTCATGTGTTACTCTTTGCTCAAGCCACTGCATCACCCAACAGCTGGTCCCGATCAGCTAGTAATTGAACACCAAACTGGAGTACATTTTCCAGCAAAGAAAATGAGTATTTTATTCTTTTAAAGCACAGAAATACTTTTCTCTCTGTATCTTATAAGTACCTCTGAATTTCAGCTACTTTCACATTTATTTCAGTCATCTGCCCTCAGGTAATTTGATGAATCTTAGGGAGATTTTGGAACATTTTAAAATTTTATTTTTTCTCTTTTAATAAAGCCACTCTTCTTTTTTATCATACCTTCACTTGAACATTTTTACCAAGACAATAAAAGACAAAAGACCCCTGTACTTAAGTGCTCTGCTTGTGTCACAGAACTATACTCTCACCTTTCTTAACCTGCCTGCATATCAGTGCTGCAGAGCTGGATGCATGAGGGCACAAAGCCTTAGCTTAGGACAGGCTTATTAGACACTGAGGACTTAGGGCCTGGCTGTACACAGAGACTTACTGCTTGAAAATGAACCAAAAGGCAAAAAACTGCTGCCACTTGCACTCAAAAAGGGAATTTCCCAGCAAAATATAATTCTGAATGGGAAAGAGGGTAAAAAGATCTTGGCCAAAGGCAGAGTTTCTTCATTCTAATAGGGAGATTATGGTTGCAACTTCCTCCCATTTCTTACCACCTTAGAACAGTGATAGGTTTGCCATGTGCCCAGGAATGGTGGCAATATGGAGCCACTAAAAGGCTCCAGGCATTAGCACTGGAAGAAAGGAAAGAGTAGAGGGCAGAGTGTTTTGTTTCCAGCTTTTGCTAGCATTATTCCTTAGAGAGAAGGAGTAGTCTTTCTTTTTTGGACTGTGCATGGAAGAGCAAGTAGAAGGCGTTGTGAGTCAGATCAGATCAAGCTCTTTCTTGCCAAACTTTCCACTGAGTCTTGCATGACATTGCAAATGACATTCCTCTTGGCCCTCAGTTTCCCAGCTGTAAAAAGACATCTTGGAAGCTGAAAAGATGGCTGTTATTTAGTGTGGATCCTTAGAAATAAGTGTCAAGGAGTAGAAGGTTCTGGTCAGATAACCAATCATGAAAAGCAGACATTATCATGTCTCAGTGCTGAGAATGTGTTATTTTTCAAGAAACCACTAGAACTTAAAATTCTCCCAAGTCTAAATTCCAGTAAAGTATGAAAATTTTGGCATTTTTAAGATTTGTGTGGATACAAAACAAGCTGAAAACTAACTTTTTAAAATGGAAAATCCCTAATTCTGAGAAGGGGGTTTTAATGTAGGGGAAAAAGAGGATATGTTTGTCTATCTTCAGAGGCTCCTTATGCTGCACTATACTAGGAACAACTCGGGTCAGGAGGAACTTTTTAGTTCCTTCCCCATGCTATGGTATGAATGACTTAGAAGTCCTCAGATCCTCTCAGAGTATTCAGCATGAAGACAGAAATATCATGAACCCTGATTGCAAGGCTTCTTGGAACAACAATATCAGAGCACCAGAAGCAGAAGTAAAACAACTAGTATGCAGCATTTTGTTCAGAAACTTGGCATTTCGCTCCAAGTTTCCTGAAACCCAAATAGTTTCCACGAAACATTAATCCATGCGTAAATTTATGCTGTCTGATTAAATCTATTTAACTAAGAAAGGGCTTGCTATCGATTCCCATTCATCTCTCCTTGGAGGAGGGAATGGACCATAAAAATGCTGTGGTAACATTACAGCAGGTAAAGAGTTGGGATCTGGGGGAACTGAAGCAGTGTCTTCACTCTGAGGGTTAGGAGAAGCCCCATGCTCTCCAGGTAGGAGTATTTCTGGTGTACATTACACAGATCTATCTGATTTTTCCCTCTATCATCTCATGTTCTATCTGCAAAAGAAGACAGACTGGCCAAAGGAGCCAAATGCCATTTAGAGCAATCACCAGTGTTACCACAGGATTTGAAGGGAAGTTGTTTCAGGAAAGTTGCCATCAATTTAACTCCCTACACAGCTCAATAGCTACTAAAATGTGGCTCTGAAGCAAATAACCTAAATTGGATGGAACAAATAACCGGAATTTAGAAAAGACAGGAGTCAGCTTACTAATTATCCACAAAAAATTGACATTCCAAAAACCAAATACACAAAATTAAGTGTCAGATTTTCCAAATAATACTGAATGCTTCATTGCCTTAGCACAGTTATAGGCTCTAAGATGGGTATGGAATTGCAGACTTTGGCAGTATTTTCCAAGGCCCTTGGGAAATACACTTACCATGTCCTAAACCACACCCTGTTGATTGTGACTGCTGGTTTATATGGTAGATATTAAACAAACTGACAAGAAATCAACTTTAACTGGAGATGTTGATTTGAAACTGCATCCAGTCATCTTCTAAATACAAAATCAGTATGCGTAACATTCAGCATAGCACATTAAACAAGAATAGTAAAGGTTCTATGTTTTACTATCTTTTCCTTCTTCTTTTCATACTAGCAGCATAAAATTCAGAAGATACAAACTCTTAGAAAGTGTAAATCAAGACTGATTTAAACACAGAGGTAGTCTGGAAGTATTGCATCACTCAGTACCTGCATTTAGAGTTGACAGAATCTTCCTCTCAACTTCTGGACAATTAATCTCTTATATTACTAAAAAAATTTAATTAAAAATATTCATTGTATATAAACCAACCTCCATGTACAATTTCTGAAAAAGCCCTAATTATCCATACAGCATTCAGGGATAACACAAATCAAAAAGTCCTACCTCTTTGTTTCAATTCTTGTTTATTTTTTCTCATGCCATAGGTCACACTTAGATATGTATACTTTAATTCTCCTTTAAGCAAAAACATCTCTTTAAGGTGTGCTGCATGACAAACAGTCAGAGAAGCAGGCTGATGCCCAGAAATCATTGTGTGCTATCATTTCCCCCACAAAAATAAGTAGGAGCAAAGGTTGTTCCTTGTATTTGAAGCTGATAATGTCTAATGAACATCCTCAGCAACAGACACTGATAACCATAATCTTTATTATAGAATAAAATTCTATATCAAGACAGCCCAGGGAAAGCACATAATTTCCTTCTTCATGAACTAGTATGTGCTAGATAAAAATAATGTTAAAGGCATTTGGAAACTTTGCTTTCAGGGGCTGCATTCTGCCTTTATGATTGAGCCTTCTGAAGGGAAATTTCTGGAGTGAATCTGGCTGAACTTAGCCAATTGAAATGATTATTTGAAACCTACTTGTCACTGGGGGGTTCAGACCCCATCAGTACCTGCTGTAGTCACTCTGGGGTGACCTCAGCATTAAACTCTCACTATGACAGCACTGCATCTCCTAGATTGAGTTTGGTTATTCCTTTGCAGTTGATATGCCTTTTTGTGGGCTGGATTAATACTGTTCCATGAGGCAATGCTGCTTGGCAGCATTCAAGAATGATGATATGTACTGGGTTTTAACCCTATACCAACTACCTTCCAGCTGGAGCTGTGGTTCACAGCAGGACCACAGCAGCAATTCTTTCAGAAACTGGTTCTGTGGTTCCCATGGATGATCCTCTAGTTTCCAGGCCTACTTCATCTTTCACCTTTCAGAATGACATCTCAATTGATCTCTGATAGATGGTACAAAGCATCCCTTCAGTTCCCTCGATGGCAATCACGTACCTTGTTGTATTGGAGGGCTGTCTTGGGGAGAAAAGCATTTTCCAACTGTACTGGCCACGCCTTCTCACCACCTACAGAGTGGGTGGGTACATAGAGGAACTGATTTCTTGGACTTTTATTCTGCCACACCAGTTGCCTGGGCTTGATTTTTTTGCACATTTTGTGCTCAGTATGTTATCATGGAAGAACCAGCTCAAAGGAGAGAAGAAGAAGAAGAGGAATGGTGTGGGATTTTTATCATTAAAACAGACCTTTAAAAAAAAAATCTGTAGTGACTCTTGCAGAATAAGGATGGGACTCATCTGTCTAGTACTGTTAAATCAGCATCAGGTTTAGATGTCTACTCTGCTGCAAGAGAACAGAATGTATCCAAATCTGAGGGCTGAGTGCACTTCTACCCAAAAGGAAGGCAGTGCATTGCTCGTCATGGAAGGTTGTAGTTCACAGACTAAGGCTGGGACCAGCCCATTCTAAGCTGAAATGGCTTTGCTGCCCAATGAGAAACCACTCCTCTTCCCTTTATGTAAATGAAAGCTTTAAAGAAAACACTAAAAATGGAAATCTAGACTAAGCTCCATTGACTCTATGTCCTGAACTGTAGCAATGTCATTATAAAAACAAGAAATGGCTCCAGTAGTGCAAAATACAAAGAAACTTCTGTACAGTAGAAATTAGTAAGATTTTTTTTTCTTAAAATATATTTCCAGGAATGTTTCAACAAGACACTATAGTGACTATTTTCCACAGATAAAAAAAAAGCTTTAGAATACCCAAAAGAAAAAAAAATCCAGCCATTTCAAATAAAATACTGAAAAATGGAAACAGGAGCAAAGGAAATATTAATCCTGGTTAGAACAGTCTCTTACCTGTTTGGTTAGGCACAGCTGGGGAAAAACTGTAAAATTACCTGCATTGAACGATGCTGGTTCTGGCTCTTACTTGCAGGATGATTTTGTACAAGTCATCATCATCATGGCAAATTCATCCTGCAAAAAATCAGGACAGAAATAACCCAGACTGCCTATTTCATACCCAACAGAAGTGTTATCCTGTTCCTCTCAGGAAAGCAGCTTCCTTCATCTAAACAATGCCATGTTTGATCTCCCCTTTGTATCTCCTGGGCCTTTCTGAATTGTCAACTGTGAATCTGGGTCCAGGCTGATTGAGGGAGTTAGGAATCTATTCCCAAGAGAGATGTTTGCCCCCTCTGTGTTCTCAAGCAGCTCATATATCCTCTTACAAACCTTAGTGTGTCCTAGAATGATGATTTAATATTTGCTTGTTGGTGGAAAATCACGTGCAGTACACCTGTAATGCCCAAACCACCTGGCTCCTGCCTGTCTCTCAGCATTGGCAGGACAAGTGCTGCAGGGTTTCCTGTGCAGCTGCTTGTGAGAACTCTCTGGCCCCATAAGAAAGTAACCAAGATGGGGATATGGACTAAGGCTGTTTGCCTGGACAGTGAGGGAATTAAAAATCCAGCAAAAGTGAAGTGGTTCTGTGGAAAATGAACTCTTTTTCTCTTACTACACCTCCAGGAATTCCTAATTGAATCTAATATTTTTCCTACTAGACAAGAAGTTCTGTGCCATTTTGGCCATGAAACAATGAGGGGAGCCTTAGAAATCTTATTCTCAGTAAGATCTGTAATCACTGTATTCTAACAGCAGAATTTTTGTGTAAGAAAAATTATAGACTTTGCTGTAGGATAGGATTTCTGATTTGGTCATATGGAATAAGATTACTCCAGTTTCAAGGCAGATTTTGTGATGTTCTATTGAACAGAAAATTATAACACTGAACAGCAAAGAAATACTCCCATATTGCTTATAGCAGATGTGGTTATGTTGACACACAATCTTAGATTTGTTTTCTTAACATTTTGATTATCTTTTGCCAATATTTTATTTTAAAAGTAAAAATATTACTTAAATGATTTCCACAGTTTTCATTGCTTGTTGCTCTAAAAAGAGACTCATCAGATGGTTTGTGTTAAAGGATTTTCATAGCCCTTTCTTGGCCTAAAATGAAAATTCACATCAGGAAATCAGAGTGGAGAGATATTTCTGCCAGAGCTAGAACTGATGAGATTTCTTGGTCTAACACATTTGAGAAAAGCCCAGCTGCAGTAAACAGCACCATGGGATTAAGACTGGACAGGTGCTACCACAAAAACAAAGGCTAGAGCACATCTCACAATGATTGAGGGCAGTTTATGTTTTGATTCAGTAAGTTACTAATATGACTCATCCGTATGTTACCAAATATCACACCCAGCAAGTGAAAATTGAAACATATGCCTGTGAGATATAAAAGGGAGATTTTACAAGAGGCCTTGGCAGAATGGGTGTGAGGGAGGGGTAAGAACAGGGGGAGAAGAATAGAGCTTTTCTTGCAGTTTGCTACATCAGGTAAAATGAATGCGCTGAAATTTTCCTGTAAAGGAAAACAGGCAACACCCAGATCTAATCCCTAAAAAACAAAAAATCGAAATGATGACAGAAGGGCAGTGTATGGAGACATCATAGGACTGTGCAGAAAATGAGATGAGGTATTTCTGATTCCTCCTGTTTCTCATTCCTTCAGCCTTTCCCTAATCCCAGGGCCCATGCAAGGGCAGAGGACCATGCACGGATATAAAAAGGAAGGCTTTTTGAGGTTGACCCTGAGCCTAGACCAGTATCTATTACAGTTTCTTAACCATTTCCCCTAGGAAGAATTCACCAGGCTAGGGGGAAATTACACAGGGAAATTGGAGTCTTTATGGCTCTCCTCCAGTTATTTTCAGGAAGAACACCACTAGATGGCACTGGGAGCTGTCGCCACCCTGTTTGGAGCTGCAGCCTTACCTGTAAGGGCGAGCAGTGGGAATGCAGCACGGGCTGCTGCTGCTGAACTCACCGCCCTGCTTTGGACACTGTATTTGCATGACAGTAATAGTTCTTCATATCAGAATAAAACTGAATTATCAATATTTGACTGCCCTTTAAACCACACTCGAAATTGTATCAGCTGTCTGGCGTAATGGTTCCAGATGGTATTAAAGGCATGATAAAATAATCAGGGACTAACGTTATATTCACATTATCAGCTACATTGTTTTCAGTTCTTTCAAATCTCGGCATGGGGAGGAGCACTGAGTTAGTAACATATCCAAACCTCATTGACAGGGCCGTCAAAACCAGAGAGCAACTGTATTTTGCATAAGGCTGTATAGTTTCTAGAGGACAAAAAAACTTCCTGTGAAACTGCATGAAAATACATTTGAACAAGTGTCTCCCATACATATATACATACATATATGTACCACCTACATATATGTAATTAATATAATTGAGAGAGCATATATAATGAGTTTGTGATCGTAGTTGTCAGTACATGGTATTTTTACATCCAGTCATGTAATATTGGAGATCCCATACATTACGTGTCCAAAAGAAAATCCTGCCAACACCCACAAAAGAATGCATTTATCATCCTAAATCCAATATATAAAACATATGCTACTTGTAGAGCATATGTTAGAGATCTTCTCCTCCCCTTCTCTCTGTGTGAGAAATTGGCACAATTGCTGTCTCTAAGCAGAAAATCTTCACATGAACATGCAATTCTGCAGTTCCACACTGCTGGATCTCTAATGGATCTTCACACAGGTGAAGATCCATTAATTCCAACTGGACTCATTCACTCCCAGAATCAGGGTACAGCTCTGAGAATGGTTGTTTAATGCTGCATAGTACCTTGAGCTAGCCAAGCTGGAACTCCAAGGATCCTCTCTCAGCCTAACCTCTCTGCCTTGAATGCACTGGGAGTGCTGAACAGAACTTGTAAGCAGAGATAGGCAGAGATAGGCAAAATCATCCAAGCTCAAAAAAAAAGGAAAAATATTTGATCTTTATGGCTCTGTTTCCCCATTGGAGAGCCAGTCCCTGTGTGGAAGGAATACTTATTTACAGGTCTAAAAGAGCTCAGGCACTTCTGCGCCTCAGTGTTTGCTGCCTGTTCAACGTTCAGATGACTTGCTTGGTCCCAGGAGGCCAATGCCTCCAGCACCAAATACATATTTCTATTTCTTATTCTGATATGCACTGTCTAGAGAAATCTTTTTACTAAGGATTTGTGATACATTTGTCTTCCCTCATTGTCCCAGAGCCAACAGGACAAAGGGCCCTCTGTACCAGTGAAGATTACCCTAAAGAAAACTGGGTTTCATGTCTCAGAAGCTCCTTTCAGCCTAACTTCAATTCCATTAACGCACACCGTGCTCAAGTTCCTTCCTCCAGCTGTTTTCTGATGAAAGATTAAGGATTAACAGTTTGAGCATTACTATTTCCCTCTCTTGAATAAGTTCAGCAGGACAGTCACTGAAAAATTTCACATGTAGGTCACAGAGTGAAGGAGATTGTGGGTTTTCTGGGGGCTAGGGGAAATCTGATGTGGGAGTTTGATCTCTAGAAAGACAATTCTTTAAGCAGAAATATTTCTTAGGTGTGTAGCCATATTATTCAGTTCAGTCTCATCACACACTGAAAATCCCAGGAGGTAATTTTTTAATCATTCCATGATACTCAGAAGCAAAGTAAGACACCCAAAAATTAAGAAACCAGATGTATTTTAAGAGACTGTGAAAAGTTCCTTTGGAATTTAATCAAGACTCAGAGTAATGAAAATAAGTCACTTCCCATATGCTGCTATTCAGAATTCTCTGAAGCACCAGGCAAGATGTTACACCCATGTCACAGGTCTAATCATTTGCAACTGCAAATGGTTCCTGAGCAGGCAACAATGGAGTTGGGGAATGCTGACAACGTCTCTGAGAGGAGACTGATGCAAAGAAATTGTTCTAAAGGTTACCAGGGATCTACAAAGCTACTCCACAGAGAAATAAAGGCACTTTCTCCACAGAGAAAGTCTGGTAGGCTGGTGGACACAGATCCTTGACAAGCTACACAGAGAAGTGAAAAACTTTTGGAAGCAAATTTTTTTTTCTGACCACTAAAGTATTTGCTTTGATATCTGACTTTTCACTCTAGCTTTGAGAGGAAAAGACAGAATCATTCACTGAGCATTGCCAGTATTCTCAAGATTTAATGATCCCAAAATTGAACTTTTTGGCAAATTAACTTTTCTACGGAGAAGGAAAAGAATAATCCAGTTCCACATCTCCACTGTAGCAGCCTACCACAGCAGTACTCAGAATAATTTTCCAGCTCTGATCAGAGGAAAAGTTCTTTTCCTCCTGTGAAGCATAACTCTCTCTAATACTGACCTGAATCAATTTTTTTGTTTGCAATATTCATCTTCTGGTTTTAATTATTAGGAATATTAAACCTCAAGTTTTAGAAGGTGCATTAGTGCCATTCTGAGTGCAGTTGATACAGACTTAAATCTTCCACTGGTGTACAATGAACTAGTTCTTTGCCACTCCATCATGAACCAAAACAAAATCAACACACACATTCATTCTCTAGCTGCTGTCTACAGATCTGGCCAGTAGAAGTATTTGGACAGCTCTTCCATAGGTACTGACTGACTTCCCACAAATGACCTGGTTAAGCCACTGCTCATTCAGAATTCCCCAAACCCACAGTGCAGCAGACCAGAACCCAGATAATGTCTATCGCCAGAGGTGTTTGGCTAAATTTCTAGATGGTAAATAGGCAGTGAGATGTAGGTCATCCAGTTGTGGATTGCAGCAAACACACATCCAAACCAGATTAACAGAATGGCTGACTTCACAGTTTACAGGACTTTGAATAAATTTGGAAAATTTTGAGCCTGCTGCCTAATTATCACTTCTTTCAGATTATGAACATCTTTATGTAGGCCCCTTTTAAAAAGTAGACTTTGCTCTGTCTTGTCATCAGTTGCAATTTCATGGATATTTGTAGCATCCTGGCAGAAAGGCGTACACAATCAATTTTTTGCTTACACAGACAACTAATTCACAAGGCATAGTAGATAGATGATTGTCTCCTTTCTTGGTTGTTTTGAGGTTTATGCTCACCTTTTACAAGGATACAACCTGAAAAGTAATTCTCTTTTTTCTTTGGAGATGGTTCCTATCCCAAAGATATCCAAAACCATGCTGGAAAGATAAAAGTTTGTTGAATTTTCACTTTGTCAGGCAGTAACATCTGTTTCCAATTCTATTTGCTAGAATGCAGTACATTCACAGAATTTCATTCCAAATTAAGTCAAAGTTCCCCAGCACTGAAGGAAACACAAAGTTCCTCCATATCCATCTTGCTATACACTTTGAATTCTCAAGAACAGAAAGAGAGAATTCTTGTACAACAGCTACATTATTGTAAAATTGAGTGTCTGAAAAAGTGAACACCTTGTCCATGTGGACCAGTCTCGAGATAGACCAATGATTACTGAGTTGCTGAAAATAAACACATTTGATTTCAGCCTCAGAGTTTTCCCCATGTGTTATTGGATTTCCAGCCTTTTCTTTCTGTACCTTTATAAACAGATTTCCCTGAAATATGTGTATACTAGAAATGGAACCCTCATTTTTAATGCTGAAAGTCTTGAGAGTTTATCAAGACCAGTAATTTTCTTGAGAGAAAAACTTCTTTTCAGAGAAGGAGGATTTTTGACATTTTTATTGTTACAGAAGTCAGGCAGCCTCTGGCTTCCCCTTACCAGTAAGAACAGCTAGAATAAAATAACTATGAGTCTGAAAGCCCAGTTTCAGTTCCCAACAAATATACTTGCTCCAATTAACAGTAGTACCATCCATGGATACACAGAAGAGAGCAAAACTTTTGTAGCTCTCTAAAGGAATGGAAAACACTGCACAAATATTGATTTCCTTCTTCCTCCCTATGCCTTAGGCCATTAAATATTAACACTGCCAATACAGTAACAGTCTATGCTTTCACATCAAGCAGTAACTTAAATAATTAATTAGAGAGAATAGAGGATAACTCTGCAGAATGGATAAGCAGGGGGTATCCCTGAAATGTCAGGGAGAGTTGCACCTGTTGAGAGCTTAACAGTGGTGATGACATGGTTGAGCATTTATGGTTAAGAATAGGGGAAGGCCAACAAGGCAGATATGGTGTGAGTCTGTTACAGACCACCCAACCAGGATGAAGAGCCAGATGAAACATTCTCTGAGCAGCTGGGAGAAATCTCACAATCCATGGCCCTTGTTCTCCTGGAAGGCTTCAACTTACCAGATGTCTGCTGGAAGCTCAACACAACAGAGAGGGAACAGTTTGAGAGGTTCCTGGAGTGTGTGGAAGAGAACTTCCTGATGCAGCTGATGAAGGACTCAGCTAGGGAAGGCTCCTGCTGGACCTGTGATTGTAACAGAGTAGGGCTGGGGGGTGAGCTGATGGTCAGAGGCTGTCTTGGGCAGGTGATCCCAAAATGGTTCTTTTTCCTGGAGAAGTAAGAAGGGGGGTCAGCAGAACTGTTACCTTCCAAAGGGAGATTTTGACCAGTTTAGGAGACTAGTTGAGAGAGTCCCTTGATAGCCAGTCCTGAGGGGGTAAAGAAGCCAGGAAGGCTGGATGTGCTTCAGGACGGAAATCTCAAAGGTGTGGAAGCAGGCCATTCCAAAAGATGGGGTGGCAGGGAAGAAGACTGGCCTGGCTGAGCAGGGATTTTTGACTGGAACTCAGGAAAAAAAAGGAGAGTTTATGACCCTTGGAATAAGGGGTGGGCCACTCAGGAGGACTACAAGGATGTTGTGAAGTTGTGCGGGACAAAAATTAGAAGGGATGAAATCTAGCTAGAACTTAATCTGACTACTGCTGTAAAAGACAACAGAAAACATTTCTATGAATACAATAGCAGAAAAGGAGTGCTGAGAATCTCCCTCCTTTATTGGATGTGGGGGGAAACACTGGAAAAGGATGAGGAAAAAGCTGAGGTGCTTAATGCCATCTTTGGCTCAGTCTGTAATAGTAGAATCAGTTGTTTTCCAGCTACCCAGACCCCTGAGCAGGAAGAGAGGGATGAGGAGCAGAAAGAAGTCTCCATAATCCAAGAGAAATGGTCAGCAACTTGTTACACCACCTAGACACGTAAAACACTATGGGACTGGATAGAAGCCACCCGAGGATATGGAGAGAGCTGGTGAAAGTGCTCACTGAGTCACTTTTCATCATTTACCAGCAACTGTGATTAACTGAGGAGGTCACGATTGAGTGGAAGCGGGCAAATGTGATGCCTATCTACAAGAACAGCTGGAGGAAAGATCTGGGGAACTACAGGCCAGTCAGTCTGACCTCAGTGCCAGAGTAGGGTATGATGATCTCTAGTACTACAACATGGCATTTACAGGACAACCAGGCCCAGCCAGCATGGGATTAGAAAAGGCAGGTCATGCTTGAATGACCTGGTGAATTACACCCTCCGTGATTTTGCGGATGACACCAATCTGGGTGGGAGTGTTCATCTGCTGGACTGCAAGCAGGTTTTGGAAAGACATCTTCTGCAGGCTGGATCAATGGGCCAAGGCCAGTTGTGTGAAGTTCAACAAGTCAAAGTGCCAGGTCCTGTTCAGTGGAACAAGAAGAAGCAGACTCAAGTTGCACCAGGTGAGGTTTAGATCAAATAGTAGGGAAAAATTCTTAATGGAAAGGATTGTCAAGCAGTGGAACAGGCTGCCCAGGGAAGTAGTGGAGCCACTGTCCCTGGAGGTATTTAAAAGATGTGCAGATGGAGCACAGGGTCATATGGTGGGCTTGTAGTGCTGGGTTAATGGTTGGTCTGAAATGATCTCAAAGGTCTTTTCCAACCTAAACAATTCTATGATTCTATAAACATCTAATGTGTTAACTCCTTGAGGGAGTAGGGGAGATGGTAGAAATCAGCACGATTGCATGGAAGCCATAGGGAAGCATTAGCCATAGGGATCCAGAATCATCCCCACAGTCACGAATGAGCTCTGCTGGCTCTTGGCTCCCCTTTCTGTTCACTGTAGACAGCAGCAGGGGAAGGGGAGGGGTGAATATATTTGAGGCCAGAATGTCTGCCACCAAGGGAACAAAGAAGGAACTACATTCCCAGGTAATCTAGCTTAAGAGACAGCCAGGCAACTCAGAACCAATATGAAGAACTTTCAGTGGAGGTTTAGTAAAACTACGTTGACTGCCTGTTATCGATAGGTTAGAAATTACTGTGAAGCCACATCTTGACAAACCTTTGGTTGAACAACAGGCTTACATTTTGTTATGAGGGAGAGTGTGCAGGGAACATTAAGTACCTTGAAAGTCTGCAGCCAAGACATTACCCTAATGCTGTTTTACCACACTTAGGTACAGATGTTTTTTTAAATATGTGAGCATTAACACTCTGCCTGTCTAATTATGCAGGCATAGACTTTTACATCATGTTTAAGAGGTCATAAATTTAGTGTAATAAATCTCAGCTAAAACATTTAACACAAAGTATGTTCAGCACTACTTAGAAACTACTTTTAAATGCCACACTTGCAGGGCTCATATTTTTCCATAAAACTGTGAGAAGATCAAATTCTTTCTTTCATATTGTGGGTTTTTCATGCCTAAAGAATATTCTTAAGAAGGTTTGAACATTCAAGGGTGATTGTTAAAACAATATTAGGAAATAATGCAAGATGAATTAATGTCTGTCTTCTTCTGCCATGGAATCAATTCTACCTTCATTGGAACTGTTGGAGAAACCTCAGTTGCAAAGCTTTGAATTGCAGATTACCAGTGATCCAGTAAACATCCACATTCCTTTAAGCCTTTGGTTTTCTTGGCCTGAGTATGCAAGCTGGCTAAAATAGAGAAAAACATCAGCTGCTGTGGTGTGTTCAAAAGAGGAGATGAGCTCAGGGATTTAATCCTAAAGACATGCACCTAATTTATGAAGGCAAATTATGTAGCAGAAAAATGAAATGGGATATTGGCTTAAAGTGTTATAGAGAAAGTCGAGTGTGAAAAGACTTGTTGATCATATCTGAGCTGCCAACACATCTCCAAGTTTATAAAGAGGGAGGGAAAATAACTTCAAAAAATGCTTCATTGCTGTAAATCAACCCCCCTTTATGAGGTTTAAGACAACCCTGAGCAATCCTTAAAGCTAGCTCACTCTCCATATCTTTGCTTGGTTTATTCTGAATAAACAGCAAAATGAATTAGTCTTCAAGTGATTACTCAAGTCCGTATGATTTTTTTGTTAGTCCCTTATAACCATACCCCATATTGCACTTGTACAGACACATTGCATCCTTATATTTGATGTTTGACAGGAATTATCTTCTCATAAAAATAACACCTTGACAATTCCTAATATACCAACAATACATCTTCTGACCCTATGACTAGATTGATGAGTGAAAGAATATTATTTAGTGATTCATTCTTCTGTGTTTGCAGGTTAGTTTATAGATGCTTCTACAGCAGTATTAGAAATTCATTTTGACACTGACTGAGTAGCAAACACAAAGACAGTGAACAAGCCAGTCTCTGAATGAGACTCATAAGTCCATGAGCTTGTAGAAACAATTACAGGTTTTGTAGCATAAGCTGAAATCAAATAGTGAATTTGTTGGAGTGCTGGATATTTACTGTATCTTGTCCATTAGCTGTCTTTCTAGCATGTCTGGAATCTTCTCAAGGAAGACCTATGCTGGGCATTCCCTTCCAAGCATTGGAGAAACATTCCTGCAGTACCAGGAATAGAGATAGATAGATTAGATAGATAGATAGATAGATAGATAGATAGATAGATAGATAGATAGATAGATAGATAGATAGATAGATAGATAGATAGAATTATTTTCTAAGGTTTTCCTCAATTCTAATTGATCTTATATAGATAGGAGAAGCTAAAGGAAACAGCAAGCTGCTCACTGGAGCTTGCAGGAGCTCTCCAGCTTGGTTTCAAAATGTTCAGCTAAGGAGACATCTCTCTCAGCCTCTTTGCCTCCAGACAGGAGTATCTCAAACCAGGACAGAAGGCAAGAACAAAACAGTGCTGAAGACTTGATGGCCATAGTTATGGCAAAGTTATTTCAGACAAGTTCCAGTCTGACTCTGTGGCCTAAGGGCTGCCAGCAGTCCCATCAACACTGTCTTATCCCTGTATTTGCCCTGCAGAATGAAGCTTGCAGCTGCCTCCCACAAACTCTTTGCTTTCAGTGCCCTGACTTTGACTTCATAATTACTTCATGAGACTAAACTTATTCCACAGCAACATGATAGAGTTTTCTGTAGAGTTTCCCAAAGGAAAACTTGAGGGTGTGTTTGCCCACAGTTATATAAATAGCCTGACCTATTTCAAATACCATTTTTCAGTTCTTCCAGGCACAAGTACACATACCTTCACTTAGGGAGTTTCATCACAACATCCTCTCTGTGCTCTCAGGGTAATTTTTTTTAAACACCAATAACAGCTTCTATAATAAGGCCTTTATCCACCATGGGAATGGCAAAATAAACAGAATGTCACTGATTTGGCACACTAGGTGGTTCTGGCAAAGTGAACCTATTTTTCTTATTCTGGCATGTAAAACAGACTGATCCAAAGGCAATCATCTGAGATTAAGTCAAAATGGAAACAATAATTTTTCTGCTGAAGCCTACTCAGGCACAAAGAAAGAATTCCAATATGTAAGGTTTTACACACCTTTCAGCAAAATCAGAGCTGTAAATGTAGATTCTATCACTTTAGAATAGCAATTGTGTTTGTGCCATTCCTCAAAAGATTCCTGACTTTTAGATGAATTAAAAAGGGGAGTAGGACGTCCTCTCCTGACATACATTTTCCTTGCTGCTAAATAAACTTAAGGTCTGCCCAAAATAATAATAATTCTCCTTAAGGTTTTATTATAAAATCACTGGCAATGATTCTTTATTACTTTTCCCAGTACCAGTAACAATACCCAATTCAACTACTCCTTATGCAGTAGTAATAAACCTCTTGGAAAAAGAATATTCTTTGAGAGTATTTGAATGATGGCTACATTTTATTTGAATGATAGCTTCATTTATTTCATAGCACACATGCAAATATCTTCAGACACCTCAGAATCCTCTTGTTCAGTAAAGCTTACTTCAATAGCATGAAGAGTGAAAAACAGAAGGCTTGACTAGGATAACATCTAAGTCTGGTGTCTTCTTTTAGATGCTGTAACTAAGTAATTATTCAAGGATCTAATTATTGCATCAGCTTTTCAAGTGTAATTATTTTTTCATGTTACAGAATTGACATTGTTTAAAGGAAGACATAACCCATAGATTAAGAATGTGCTTTTAAATGAAACTGTTTCCATTTAAGAACTACTCCAAAATCAGCACTGAATGCACTCAAAAGAACAGAAGGAAGCAAGAAAATATTTCAAGTTTATGGAGGGTGTGGTGTCACATTTTAGGCTAAATATACAGGGGATGTTTCCCTGCAAGCAGTAAAGTCACAGCCACCAAACATGTTGCTATGTGTTAACAGAGTTGCTGAAACTGGTCTGATATGTCCTGGTCTGGAGCAATTGTCCAGGTAAACATGTCAGCTCAATTTAAATTTTCCTTAAGGCAGCCCCACATTCCAACTACATTTATTTACTCTGTAAAGGAAGATGAATAAATCTAAACAAAGTTTTGTGCTATTTTTACTAGGTAGTTTATGACATCTAAATGAGACTGAGAATGCTCTATTTATGTTAAGAGTACAGTGAACTGAAATATGAGCAGCTCTTAACTGCTCTGATAGATCATCTGGAGAGCTGACATGCTTCACATGAACCAGTGATTTATTCTTGTAAGTAAACAAGGCACATTAGAGCAGGACATGGCAACAATGAACACTTGAAAACACAAGACCTTTGGATCTAGCCCAGGGGCCAGGAAAGGTTTTCATTATAGCAGTGCTCTCATGCAGGAAAGTTAAGGACACACAGAGGAAGTAATTACAAAAGTCTTGACGACTAGGGGCGGGGGAAAGACATTTTTGGAGGAGTAATATATCCATCCATACTGGAGAATTTATAAACTTTTGCTAATAATGAGAACCACAGTGCCCTCCAATTGTGAAAAAGCACCAAAGCTGCTGGTGCAAAGGAACACCACATCTTTGATGTCTGATTAGAGATGTGCTGTGCAAAACAAACATCTTGGCACTAATATATTCTCATTCCCAGTCTTTTTGAGCCTGTTAAATCTCTTTCCCTGCTCACACAAATCTGACCTCTCCACAGAGATATTCCTTCCCCTGAAAAGTAATCATTTTGTTTGCAGGGGAGGTAGAGAGAATATAAAACAGAACAGGAAGTGATAATTTCTTTGCACAGAAAGTGACAATTTCTTACAACCACTCAAAATAAATACAAAAAAGAAAAAAGAAAAAAAGAAAAAAAAGCCTAAACACCTATAGGGTTTTCTGAAACCAAAAACAGTCAGGAAGGAGAGAGTGCATTTCAAGGTGAAACATCTATGCTATGCTCTTTATTTATTGGTGTTTGTATAGCTGCCATTTCTCTATATTTTTCCCAAAAGGCATGGCTTTTCATATAGGCTCCTCCACTTGTGCTAAAAAATAATAGTACATGACAGGTAGAAGAATGGAATTCCTGCTCTGCAATACTAATATACCAATATAGCAGACAGCTAGGGTTATGCTGCCCATGTAGTTTTTAATACCCTTTTCCAAATGTATAATTTTTGCTTTTTCCATTCAAAGTACTATACTTTCTATAAATACATTTTCTCCATAGTCATGGTGAAGATTCCTCAGCAGTAGAACAGTAGGAGATTTTAGGGCAAATCTCATTACCTTGTAAAATAACTTTTTTCCAATTACTTTGGAAAATTAAATACAGCTATCAGCCAAGGACATTCTTCAAAACATCAGTGTTCTCATTGTTTTAGGCATGCACTTACCACTGCATTACAATATGCTCTGCATTAGCATTGGCGTAGAAAGGATTCCTAGAATTTGACATTTAAAGAGGAATCTTACTCTACAATTAAATTATTATTCTTTCTCCAATAAGGACAGAAAAAAAAATAAACTTCTTTTAACCTGGGGGGCGGGAGGGGACATTAGTGTTTCACTGACCAAAGTCTGAATACTTCTGCAGCCAGGCATCCTATTTAGGGATGTTTGCTCATTACCTCAGACACACACACTGCATTCCCTGGTATCATGTGCCCAATTCCAGAAGCCATTAGAAAGTCACGAGGTAAAAGGCGCGTGAGTGTGACTGCATAACCCCCACCCAAGCTGGTAGGACACCTTCATGTCTCTGCAGCCCTGTCTTCATAACATCCCTGAGCAGTATCTTCTGCCTCTGCTCATAAGCCTGGGGACAGCAGTGTCCTGGTCACCTACAAGATTTGCCAAACAAAGCACTCACGAGTGGGGGTCAGAGAAGGACCAGCTGGCTACGAGCACTGAGCCAGCTTTCCTTGCAGCTCTTTGGGATACACAGCTGTGTTCAGCCCTGCCAGGCTTTTCAAGCAATGTGTGAATATAAGGATGTGCTCCTGGAGCATCCCCAGAGCAGCCACTGTAACAGGAGCTAACAGATAACTGTAGACAGGTACAGGATTCAAGGCCATAATCTGTACAAGAAAAGTAATTTCAAACACTTGAGCCAACGAGGGCTTGTTTTTTCCATGTTTCCTGCTGCAGCAGGATCAAAGGAACAATGCAGCATAGCTCTCCTAATACTCTGCTACATATTTCACCCAGCAAACTTTGGGCATTCATTTTGCTACAACTAATAATGAGCAAAGAGTCATATGGGCTATAAAAAACAACAAGGAAAGTGTTTTCTGTGGTGGAACATGGAGGTTTGCATGGAATAACAGTATTTTCTTTCTCATTGTTTCTAATTGTTCTCAAAAATGTGCTGCCTTATCTTTTCTCAAAGTGATCACAAATATTTTGCACTGTCCAAGGGTATCTCTTACCAGTTAAACTTACATTCCAAGATCAGGAAGTTCTTTATCTAAAGTGAAATTTTGTAACTGAAAAACACAGGAAAAGTTCTGTAAAATTATCTTAGTGTTCAGGCAGTGAGTGTCATGCTTCTCAGATAAGTTATCCTTTATAAACTTGAAAACTTTGTTCTCCCAGCATTTTAAATAATGTTTAACTACTTAAATCCCACACCAGTGCTCTCAGCAGCCATAATGGAAAAAATCCCAAAGCCACCAAAACCAAAAAACCAAACAACAACAAGAACACCCAACCAAAGAAAGCTAATCCACTGAGGTTTTATCATTGTTCATTTCTGTGTGAATGTTTCTGAAACTTTTCCCACCCTGGAGAAAATTTAGCAAATAGGTAAAGTAAGACATTCTATAGCTAATATTTCCATTTATATTGTTATTAATATTGTTTATATTTATTTTATAGAAATATATTCTTGTTATTAATATTCCATTTATATTCATATTAATGTGATGGCACTGACTACATCAGTATTTTGTGTGTTTGAAAATACTGCAGCTATTTACATTTCTGCTAGACATGCCACATGGAATCTTTAGAAATGTGCTTCATTTTCTTCCTTATTTCTAACAAATGGGATGGAAATGGAGGGAGAATCCATTTTCATTGAAAGTTGAAAGGTTGGTGATGATTCATAAACAGCTCTAATAAAGTTCTCCTAAATCAAGATCTAGCTACATAAAAAAAAGACTACTTTTTTCCTCACTCTGAATTACTGTTCTTAGAACAAGGCCACCTGGGGATAATGAACAGCTGATTTAATTTTTAATCAGCATTTAAAAGCCTTTTAAGTGGAGCTCATTTTCATTAGTTTAAATAAAGAACACCTCGAAAAGTGAAAGGTCATTAAACCTCTGGAAGTACATTCATGCCAAGACTTCAGCTAAACATAGGTCCTTTTAACAGAGTGCCAAGGGGTTTATTAAATATAATGTGAACAATTGCTCACTTCTGTAGTCAAACAGAGCCTCATAAAGGGATCTATTGTCTCATCAATGCCTTACACAGGAAATTGCTCTATTTTGAACTTGCCTGTACAGTCTGAAAGCATCTGTGTACAGACCCCAGTGCACAAGGTATGCAGAGCTCAGTTTCAGTGAGATCTAGGAAGACTCTGGACACCACAGGATTAGGAGTGATGGGTAGCATGGCTGTAATAAGGATCCATCTGCTTGGTAAGAAGGAATAGTTTGCACCTTAAGGCTTTGGTGTGAGACTTGACCATTTTTAAATCTGCAGTCGGGTTCAGTAATTGTGAGATACTTGTACACACTTGGCTGTGTATCTTTTTTACCCTGCCCATTCAACCCAGGCTACAAGGCTGGCCTTCCATAGTACAGCTGTTTTCCTTGCCTACAGAGCAGATTTCTGTCATGGGTCTGACTTGAATACCCTTCAAGTTTTTAATAAAATGCTGTCAAGCATAAATAAATATAGATATAATGAAGGATTGGAAAGTCTTCTCAGTAAATGGGGCTACCCTGAAAAGCACGAGGCTCAATTCCACCATTTCATCCTCAGGTTTGTTCCATTCTCAGAGCAGTCAGGGGGTTAATTTTTTTTATGAGCCTGTAAACATATAATAGAACATTTCTTATTACTTCAAGCTGGGAAGTTCAGCTCCTGCAATGCTCATTTTTCACAAACAATCAGCAAAATGAATGAGATTGAATACGCATTTAGAATTGTTCAGGATATTAAACGTCACAGCCACGAAAAGCTACCAGATTCATGATAACTGCACAATGCTTTTCCTTTTTGGGAAATTCATGCTGAGCAGAAGAGCATACAGCCAGCAAAAAGCCACACAACCATATCTCTTACAGCTCTAAGGTCTAGATGAGGAATATCAAAAAATAGCCACAGGGCCTGGGAAAAAAGCCCCAGCTGAGAGGAAGAGAAAGGGACAGAGGGGTTGGGCTTTACAGAGACTTTCCAATATCCTCAAAGTTGTGTACCAAGTGAGAATCAAGAAAAATATTCCTAGCCCCCTCACTAACTGAACAAAAAATTGTTTCAAACTCAAAAGCTCCCACTGCAGGGAAGATTTAAAACAGCACATTTACCTCCTTAAGAGGCTGGGATTAATCTGAATGTACTGGATTTTAGTGTCCCTGGCAATTTCTCAGCTAAAGTGCTGGTTCTTATCTTGACAATTCTTTTTGTTGATGCTTAAAATGGACTAGGAATCCCACAGGGAGATGGTGAGTCTCCTAGAGAAAGTTCACTTCAGAGTAAGCTCAGAGTTCTCAATATGCTTCAATGTTATGTTGCATCCATCCATTATACCTTTGACTCCTTTTGAGTTCAACAGTCTTATGGTTTGTATCAAAAAGCTGGATTTGACCCCTAGCTGTATCCAAATCGGCCCAAATTTCAGGTGTGGGATAGTACATTGTACACTACATGTATGTGTGAAATAGTCAGACTGAATTCCTACATGATAGGAATGGAACAATCCCTGTACCTAGGTTTTCCTGTTGGGAACATTAACCTCACTTTCCCACCCCAATCTATTGGATGTCTTCACTTTCTCTTTGTGCAGAAGACAGATCTCATGAAAATTAATTTGCCATAATCACTGAGGATTTGAGGTTGTAGATTTGCTAAATGAATTCACACATTATAACTCAGCTGCTTTAAAGCAGCTTTGTAGTGTTCTTTCTTTAAGAATAGATAAGCCTAGTGAGGCTGACATGTTTTTAAGTACAGGCAAAAGTCACAGGGGCTGCATGCCTGGGTGTGTGTCTCAAGCAGACTGGTAGACTAATGCTTTGAGAGATGTTAGAAAAGCTGCTAGTTCTCCTGAAAGGATCAAGCCATTTTCAATTATTATTATTTGTACCGTTTTTTTTTTTTTTTCTATAATGCAGAAATAATAAAAAACTCCATATTTACATTTTCTTAGGTGGCTGTGTCTGTCAATCCTATCAATATCCAGGATAAAACATGGGGAACAATAGGGAAGAAGTGGCAATTTCACTGTTTAATACCAGAACTGCTATTCTAAAAGTAAGAGATTCTAATACTCTGGGTTCCTTATGTGTTGGCTTTTTTGTTCTTGGAGTAATAGACCATATATTTCCATCCAACAAGTCACAGTAAAATTAATAAGTGTATCATATGTAGGAATTAACACAGGACTTTGATTTTTTTCAGGGCATACTCAGGAACTGCCATGGCAGAAAGATAATACACACTTGACTGCTTCCAAACAGGGCGGAAAAACTCCCAGAATTAAAGAACTTCTGTTTTAAATTAAAGCAAGGGCTAGGTTTCCAAGGGCATGTGATCATTAATTTATAAAGGCCGTGGTTTGCTTATCAGGTGACATTAATGGAATCACTGACCTGTATCAAAAGTTGTGGAAAGAACAAACTTAGGTTCTTTGAAACAAACAGATTGGTTCCAAGCCTTGGCCACAGAGACCACTCTAGCTTGTTTGCAGCTGAGAAGTGTCCACACACAAAATCCTGGGGGACATTTCCAGGAATCCCTGGCTACAAACGATGTTTCAATCACTGCAAATCTGGACAAAAAAAACCCCAAAACAACCAAAACCAACCAAACAAAAAAGCCAGCAAAAAATCCCCTTTAAAAGCCTTTGGTAATACAAATGACAAATCCTGTCCATTCTTGAATAGTAACACCACACATAAATGTTTTCCAGCTCTAAAAAGACGATCACTTGGAACTCAGGAATGACCCACACTTCTACCAACATCTGCCACTTTTGTATAGAAGCTGTAGCATATTTCTCCATAGAACAAACCTGGTTAAATGTTAGTTATACCTGATGGGTCTTCTTGCATTACTATTAAAGGAAGACTCTGTAAGATATCTAAAACTGATAAATACAAGGTCCACTCATGAAAAGTAGAAAACATTTTGACTAGATCAAATAAAGGGGATAATTTCTGGATGGCAGGTTAAGAATGACAGGTCCTATTTTTAAGATGTGCTGCCCTCCTAATCAGGTCACTACTAAACACTGCAAATCCAGCCTTGCACTTCACTCAGATTAGCAGGAAATGTACAAAAAAACTCCACTCATCCCTAGAACAAAACACAAACTGTAAGATCTGCAATCACTTCTATGCAAAAAATGCCATGTGCTGCCTACTTAGACTAGTTATTTGAATAATAGTTATTAGATCACCAAGGAACAAAAGCAATTATTTTTTCAGGAGATATTCTTTGTTTTATTAGTTAGATTAACTTTAAACTCATTGTAAGAAGCATAAAAGAGAAATCTTCTGCTAAAATACACCAATTTGAAGTTTATGAAGTGAAAAATATCTATCCAAGCTGTTGATTATTTGTCTAAATTATTATCCTTTAAATAACACCTTTGTTTCTGTTTACTCTTGAATGGACAGACTAGTCAACTGGAAAAATGCTACTTGAAAGTCTGCAGGTTTCATTTCTTAAAACTGACTTCTGATATTATTACAATTTCCAATTTTTTTTTCTGATGAGAACAACTTCAGAAACTGGAACCATTATAAATTTTACATAATTTTCAATGTATTAAGTGTAGGGTATACAATCTTTCAAAAGCCATCCTTCAACTTTAAACTTTTGGATAAAGAGTCCAGTAAAATAAAATCTCTTTTTTTAAAATTTGTTTACTCCTCTGAAGAATAAAATGGGAAGTATTACAGAAAATATTACACGCAATAAAATCAATGAGATATACCCGTTTAAAGGCTGTAAGGTCCATTTATTTCATAGGATTCAAGCAAAACCAAACCCTTTCCAACTCTGGAACTTGCAATTTTTTATTTCTTTTTTTTTTCCTAAATCTTTGGATATGAGATAAGGTGATATACAGAGATCTCAGCTGAAAATAATTTCAAACTGGGTAATTCCTAATACTCATTTATAAATATCAGTTAGGTACAAAATATCCTCAGTGCTTTTGTGCTTTTATTCTATTGGTTAACATTACATTTCTGTTACTATATTATCCAAATTACAAGAGTTGTTAAAGATTAACACTGAAACTGTCTTGGAAAACAAGTCTGACTTCATAAATGTTGTGTGAGGATAGCTAATCATAAAATCTCTCCATTACCTAGTTTACAAACCTTTTAAACAAAAGTCTAAATGTAATCCAAGTTAAATGCTCCTATTACTTCAGGAACAGGAACCAGGTGCCCTTTCATAGGTTAAATTAAATACTAATGTATTTATTTCAATTACTGTTGAAGATCTAATACTCTCTTGTCAGTCATAATAACTACCAAAAATTTCTGCCTCTCTAAAGCATAAATGCCACATATATCTTTATACACAACCTTAGAGAAAACCTTAGCACAAAAAGAAAATAACATAAGCATCATAATAAACATGCAGGATTTTCTTTGTGGTGAGAACTTAAAGGGGGAAATTCCTGCAATAAATCAGAAGCAAAATTTCATCATTCTTGATCATCATCAGTTTTATGGACAGGTAATAAAGTTTTGCAGTGCAACCTTTTCATACAGGGAGCTTCCAATATGCCTGAATCAGAAACAAGAGCATGCAGTAATCAATGGAAAACATGAAGGAGGAGGTGAGAGATAAAAACAAATAAAGAGTGGTGATGATGTGAAAATAAATTTTCCATGGCTTTGCTGACTCTTGTGAATAACACTACTTGAGGAGGCTTAATAGGCAATACTTTGCTTTTTGTGAAACAGACTTGGATGACAGCTCTTACATGCAGGAAGTCTTACAGTTGCCAAGCATCATTACCTGATATTTTATTATCATATGAGATACCACTCCTGACATGACAATGTGATATGAATGGCATGTCACATCAGTCTGAGCTAATCTTAAAGAGTGTCTCACTCCATTTTGGTAGCAGATACAAAAGCAGATGACAATGAAATCAGGGATAAGCTGGAGATGTGCTAACACTGTTGCTTTCTTTCCAGGGTATACATACCAGTGCTAGGATTTATGTTTCTACACAATTTTCTGTAGCCAAAAGAAAATGAGGACTCTCCAGCACTGAACCAGTTTTGTGGTCCTCTTGTAATTTCTAGGAAAGAAGAGTCATCATGGAAATGCAGATAGAGAGTTAATGATTATGAAATTTCCTTGAACAATTTCCCTGGAGCAGGTAAGTGCCACAGAAAAACAGGATGTGGAAATTAGATTAGAAACTTACTAAAATGTAAAAAAAACCCTGTTTGTAGAAGCTACACAAAACTGATTGCTGCAAGGAGTTCTGATTAATGATCAACTATTATTTCAAAAATCAGCACTATAATAAAGTGCAAGCAGTTTCAAACTGAGAATAATTAAAAAAAAAATCAAAGTTCCTCTTGTGGCTTCTACAGAAACTTGCTGAATCTGAACTAAAAATAAATAACTCTTCTTTTCTGCCATTAATGCCTGACTGACAATGCTTTGACATTTTTAAAGGCCTAAGATTATGTCTACAAGTCAGACTGTAATAAGACATGAGTTCAAGTTACTCAGAAATTTATTTGGCTTTTCAGAAAAGCTAAATAAAGTCACTCTTTCTGACTGCCATGTGCACAGTGCTGTGAAATATATCCTTAGTTTGTGCCTCAACCCCCAAAGACTTACACCAAACCTTTAAATAAGGGGATCCCCTGGGAAGAAGAGAACTGGAAAATATCACTGAAAACATCTCCTTAATTATTTTAGAGAATTAATACTAAGAAGTGAAACCACAGGGAGGTGCAGAACCAATGTAAATGGAAATGCTGCACAATCACAACGTAATCACGCCAGACAGCAATCTGTACACAGCTGGCATAGCATGGGGCACCTGTGGGTGGAAGCAGGAAAGAGAGCTGCTGGCATTTCTCAGTCGTCCTGTTGAACTTGTAAGGTATATTAGGAATTCCAGGAAAAAATATGAAAATTACCAAAACAGACTCATGAAATGGTGTCAACCAGGCAAATGCACACTATTTCTCCCTAAACATCCATGATTTGCAAATTTCCAATGAATCCAATACACACTTGCTACAAATCCTCCCTAGGGCCACAACAATTTGGCCAGGGATAGCAAAGACTTCTGGCTCCAGGACAGCCATGGAAGTCAGGCTTCCAAGTTGGCTGTCACAAGGCTGGCATGATGAGGAGTGTAAGCACTTGTACAGGCCTTGCTCCTCAGTACAGCTTTGAACTGTGTAGCTTGGAGTCTTTTAACACCCTTTAAATGCACTACTCAGAATTGGAGAGGTAACAGTTTGCAAAATTTTCCAAAATTCAAAGACACATCTCTCAATCACAGTGTTTTGAGGACACTAACCTGTTGCAAAATAATCATATTTATGGCATCTTCCAATACCTATGTTTCTTGTGCATTTTATTTCCAAGCGATTTTGCTTTGCCCTGTTAAAAATTGAAACATGACTTAAACATGACTTAGTTAAACATGACTTGCAGGGAAAAACTGAAAAGAACCATCCACAGTCTTATGGGATGAGGCTGAAATAGAAAAGAAATACTTTTTCATGATTTTCTGTTCACACACTCATCCAACAGCAGTGGATGCTGGAAAAGTCAGGCCCTTTTTCCCTGCTCAATCCCAGCCGTGCATAATACCCAAGTTTATTGCACATAACATATTGAATGAAACTATGAATTTAAAACATACCCTAAGAAAGTCTTTTTCATAAAACCAACCAACCAAAAGAACTCCAAACCCCTTATTCCCACTATAATAGCTACTGTCATTGCCTTATTCTTTACACTTCTAAGTTTTTTTTAAATTATATATTTACAGCTGTAAGCATGTGGCAAGCAAATTATATATCCATGTAACACACTAACAACTGCTTGAAAGTATTATCTTCTAAATTTTCCTTATGATCCAGTAAGGATCTGTGCATGTAAGCCAGAACATAAACACATGTTAGGCACAATGATCAGGAGGAGAGATACTGAGCTTTTTTCTCACCAAGGGCCAGGCACAGGTGATGAAGATGTAGCTGCAGTAGGACTGTCAGTGTAGTTTAGATGAAGTGCTTCTGTGTTCTTACAGGTTAAGCAGTTATTTTTTCTGGAATAGAGTTATGAAAATGAGTGACATTATTGTTTTTTTCTGTATTTTCCTGCAGGGATAACATACCTGACACTATTAATTCAGACAAGCAGAAATGGAAAAGAGTCTCTACTTGTATCAGTACAGCATCTCCTTACTAGAAATTATCTACTCTTTGTAAGCAGTGGACAAAGGAGAATATAATTTTAGGAGAAACACTAAATTTCTCACACACAATGTACTGTGCAGTCCTCTTGTCTACCTCCTAAATGTTCTTTTCAAGGAAATCTATGGGGTGTCTCATGATGAATTTGTTGCAAAGACTGCATTCCTTTCATGTTCCACCTGGATACACCTTGCTAATTGGTGGTCAGATACAGAATTGTTCTTTGACTGAAAGTATTACTACAATAACTAAAGAACAGTCATAGCCATGAATTGCAGTTGGTTTGTACAGTTCTCATGGCATTATACTCAAGATAGTCCTCACTGAAAGGCCAGAACACACTATAATTTGTGGGCTATATACCTGCCTGTGCCATCTCCTATATCAATGATTCATATTGCATGAGGATTCTGTAAATAGAATTATATAAATATAATAATAAAACAGAATAACTAGTGCAATACCAAGATATCCTAATTCTGGACTTGCAGTTGTATAAAATGGATATGACTTCACTGAAATCAAAGGAAGGAAAATCAGTTGACATCTGAGGAGAGTTTAGCAGAATTTTCTCTCTACTCCACAACCAACAGAGTGAGCTAACAGAACTGTTCTTAAAACCAAAAGGCAAGGCTTCTCTTCCCAGGGATAATTGATGCAGTCTCCTGAAAACCTGTATACTTGTATCAGGAATGGATCAGAGCTCTGTGAACTCCCCACAGGGCTCATGCCAACAAAACCATCTAATGAAGATGTAATTGTATTTAGAAATCATGTACTGTACTTCTGTACTTGCATTTGTATAATACAGAAGTTTTGCACAATTTAACACTTGCGCAAATATGCTTTTTTTTCCCTTTTTCTTTCTTTTTTTTTTCTTTTTTTTTTGGTGTTTGTTTTGAAGTGGAAAGAAGAGAAACCCTAGAAAGCTGAGATGAAACTGTACTTAAATGAAGCCATTGCTTTTAGGTTGATTTTACTCTCTGCTCCTCTCACTAGTTGTATTCAAAGCAGTATCACGAAACATTTGATTTCATGTAATGAAAGCAAATTTTTGTCTGTTTAAACTCTTTATGTTAAAGGAGAACTTAGATAATTGGAGTGTCAAGACATTGAAACAGTTTATCCCAAATGACCTTTACACAAATTAGTGGTGGGAAAAGTGATTCTTTGCATACTGCTTGGTCTTCAGGCCGTTTTCAGGAAAGGAGACGGAAACTCACATTAATTTCTTTGGTGGTGGATACCCAGTGTCTCACAATAAAAGTAGCAACTTACTACTGGCTTAATAAATCAAGCTGGTGTCATGCAAGTTCCTTACTTGGCCAAAGCTGAAGTCTGTGAGTTGCATTTTTGAGACAGGTGCTGCACCATAGCATCTCATTATACCCAGCACAAGTGTGGTGTCAGTCAGGAGCACTGGATGGGGATGGGCAGCAGCTTATGTTCAACCTTCCTCTTACTCCACTTTTTTTTATTCCATTTAGTATTCACCATCCACACAGCATGTATAATAGGTGACTCAAGTAAAATATACTGCTCCCAGAGGAAGCTTCAATGCCCTTGAATTTAGCATAACTTCCTGAGTTGATTTAAGAAGGCATTGCTCCTGACTACGATTTCTGAGCTCATGACCATTACTGTTCCCAGCGCAAAGGCAGCAGAAGGGACTATGTGGCTGAATCTCTGCCTTCCAGACCATGAAATTTGTTTTGCACTGGGAGTTAAGACACAAGAATCCTCATCCTGCTTTTCTTGCTGCAAGTTCAGTAACCTCCATCAGAAGGTGAGTTGGAGAACAGAGACATATCTTAAACTGTCCCTGGAAGATTTATCATTGTGAGCCAAACTGGGTCTAAAATCTGTCATGTTATGAATTAGGCAAACTGTTCTGTCTGTGTTCTCCCTCTGGTCCTACCTCTAAATGTAAAAAAGTGCTGTTCCCAGTATTCATGATTGTAAAATTTAAATAGACCAAGCTAGGTCATTTATCTTATCAAATGTTTCTTGTGTTACAAATGTATTGCTCTCAAGGCTCTCAGTGCCAGTGGCATACAGAATCCTTTTTCTCCCCAGTGAAAGATGGTGTTGCTGTATTGTGCAAGCACTTCGAAAACACAGGATGTCCTTGTTAAGGGAAGACAGTTGTGATGTATCTACATTTTGAGGTTTGGAATACAAGTTCTCTTTTGTCTTTTACCATTGTTCTTTGATTTTGAGAGTTCTTTTCAGCTCAGAATTCTAACAGCTGTTGCAGTGTTTTCTTGCCAAATTACTGGATTGTGTGACAAAGCCATGATTTGGCACTTCAGGTTTTGAGTAACCATGAAAGAAAACCTGAATTAAAATAGATGAGGAAGTGCTAAGTACATATGACCAAGACCGTACTTCAACAGCAAAACCCTAGCCCTACATTTCCCATCTAGCTAAGCAGGAAGCAGCTGTTTATTCCTAAGGTGCAATTTCACCAGCATAAATAAATCCAAATTTATCCTTCATTTAGGCCACTTTTAGATATTAATTAATTCTAAATTAAGCACCTCAGAAGGATGAGAATTGATCAAAGAAGCAACTGTGTCAGAAAGTCTGTGTGAAAGAGGAAGACTGGTAGTCAATTTAGAGATAGGATGAAGGTTCATCTAAATTTGAAGAAAAACCTAAACATTTTTTCTGAGTATTCTTTTCATAAAAAATAAATGTTAAACAAAACTGCTTTGTTTGCAACCCTGTCCTTTGATCTGGGTCAAACTCTACCAGACACATGAAATATAAGGCAGAGGCACAAACCAGAAAGTCTGAGGGAAGATTCTTCAGAAAAAGCCAGCAGCAGGCTAACAGTAGTCCTAAGGGTAAAATAGATTTTATAATGTCCCCTCTCTAAGCTCAACCCCTTTCAGTGCTTTGTTCAGATTTGTACCAAATGTTATCTACACTTCACATACCTAAAGTTGTCTCAAAATGCTTACTCGGGCCTCAGGTACCTATTTGAGATTCTTGCTTTGAAAATGAGAGGAATTTGGCTGCCTCTAATCTATTTTGATATATTTAGAGTTTCCGTTCTAAAATGAAACCTGACCCAAGGGTAATCCTTATAGGAAGGACAACCTTGACTACACCCTGCTCAGCATGCATCAACAGCAGTTGACCTGCAAAATAGGAAGGCCTGAGCAGTAGGGTTAAAAAGCATCATTTTCCTTCTTGAACAATGTTATTTCCTCTCCAAATGAACATTTTTAAACTTGCAATTACTCAATATAATCTCTAAATCAAGTGCATTTACTTGCAGATGTGATACTAATCCTATTTATATCTTTTGGAGCATTTCTTTTTACTGGATAAAAAATGTGATTGAAGTGCTTCAAGACAATAAAAAACGTGCAACTAATAATGAATTGTGCTAAAAACATAGTCTTCATTGTTATCATATGAGCATATCACTTAATATGAGAATATCAAAGACACAGGCAATCCTCCAAGTTATCTACTGAGTCCTGTCCAAATGAGAAAAAGACGAGACCATTGTGACATGAATTTTTCATTGTCTCCATTTTTATTCTCTACACTCTTTTCATCTCTAACTACTTGTTCAACTATATTCATTCAATTACTGAAATCCAGCTGGTTGAAATGTATCCAGTTGGGCTTTATCATCTTTTGAACTTCTTTTTCAGTGAGGTCTTTAATGACTTTAACTGTTCTTGCAAATCCTCTCACTCACACTAGATAATGCAAGGTTATCTTTGGAAAACCTATCTACAAACTTGACTCAACTTCACTTGTATGCAAACTTCCAAGAGGGTAAAATTACCCTTCTTACACAGTGAGAACACTTAGCATTCATTTGCTACCTTCTAATAGCATCTCATATTAAATGCTTTTAAAACGCTCTTAAACAGAATCAGATGTTTACAGAAATTCTAATGTCTGTCCAAATCAAATTATCTTCCTGCCTTCCCACAAACTCCCTTTATTCATTAAATAATGGATTGAAATGGAAATATAGAACATGCAATGATTGACAGAATTAAACAAGGGGCAGATGAAGAGAAAACTGAATTACTCGCACATTTATGGCCTTTTTTTGTTGTTGTTTTTTGCTATCCAGTCTCTCTTAATGACATTCTATAGTATGTATTTTGATCCTGAAAATTCATGTTTACTAATGACAGTTTCTTTAAGGGTCATGTGAAAACGAGTTCCTGACTTTTGTTTATATTCTGCAGTGACCTCTGTTTTTTCTTGTGAGGTTCATAGGAAAAGGCCCAGAAAAGGAGGAAAATCACATTGCCAGGATGCCCATTTCTATGGAAACCACAAGTTCTACTAGGACAAGTCTCCTGGTTCCTAGTGCTGTGGCAGATGATCCCGGAGGAAAAATGAGCTCAGGTCCCTGCATCATCTAAAATGCACATAGCATTAAAGCACATCGTGGTTTTCTTTCTTCAAATTGTAGAACACATTGTCCTCATCATCAATGAAATTACTAAAACCATGGTAAATTGCAGAGATCCAGCTCAAGATTCACAAGCCCAAGTATTACTGCAGCGAGCAATTGAAGCAAAGGGAAATTGGCATTGTCTCTTTAGATGTGTAATCAAACAAAGCTCCTCGTGCCATTAAAGGTCATTGGAATTGGCTATAACATCATATTCTACAAGATGAACCAATTTGAATTTAAAAAAAAGGAAAAGAAGAGAACTCATTTTCTTGGAATGCACTTCAATTTTCTCCTCTGTTCTGAGCAAAATCTCCACTGGATTCAATCTAACTGCACAAAAAGGTTAACCCTCGCCTGTCTGTTGAAAGAATGTTATTTGCTTATGTAAATGCCAATGACCTCTATATTTCTAACATCCAATTGGAAATATTCCATAGAAATACCTTTATTATGGAGCTGATTCAGCTCAATAAATTCTGCCAGTGTTTGCCTCAAGTGTTTAGATGTGGCTGCCCAGAACATACTGGGAACGAGTATAAGAGGAAAGTGAACAAACCATATCAGCCAAAGCATAATGTGATTTCCAAGCCTGACAGCAATGCAGAATGTTTGTAATCTGTTCCCTGTGCTTTATCACCTATATAGATATGTATATAGAGATATACATAGGTGCTCAAAGAATATAGACATCCTCTGTTCAGCTGGTTTAATCATGATATTTTAACATGAATGCAGACTATAACCCAGAGGTCTTTATAGGCCTCTGGCACCCACGTTTACTTCATTATGGAAGCTGATAGGAAATCACTCTGAATTACAAGAAACCCCAACGCTTTCTTAATATTCATCTGTGTGCACTGCTTCAATGTAACACATCGGCTAAGCATTTGCCTGCACAGTTGCTTTCATTACAAAAGCAGCAATATGGGCCAGCAGCAATCCTCTAAGATGTGTTAATTGCTCATGGGCTTATAGAAGCAACCAGGAAAATCAGGGAAAGATCAAAATCTGTTTCTCTGCTTCTCAGCTCCTTTGAGTAGACCCATGGCTCATGTTGGCCACTACTTTTCTTCATAGTTCCCATGACCATTGGTGTGGGGACTCAGCTCAGACCAGAGGTCTGATGCAGCTTGAAGGCTGATAGTAGAAGACTGACAAAAGCAGGAATACTGGTATAAGTTTGGGGTTTTGTTTGGTTTTTTGGGTTTTCTTTTTCCAAAATCTGTTTTCTTTATGCTGGTTCTCATTTCAGCTTTGACTAATGAAGAACCATATCAGTTCCCCAGTGGAGGGGTCACTGAACTTTGCTAGTAGGAGGGCTCCCATTATACACTTGGCAATAATATTTACTTAGTACAAGTACAAACACAGAGAAATTCTGCTGGGCCAGTGCTCTCAGAACCTCAGATTCCTGGTTTAAGACATATTTCATGCCACTGACTCTTTCCTGCCCTGCTCCCACCAAATACAGTGGAGATTCTGTCTTTAATCTCACTATATGCAAGATCAGTCTCTTCATTTAACTGTGAGTGCTTTTCAACAAACTCTCTGCCTACAGCCCCATTGTCTTCAGTGGGATCACACAGAGCATACCTGCAATATAGGATCTGTTGCCAATAATCAGTGCTGGCCAACACACAGCAATTGCCCTCATTAAGGCTGCAGCTCACAAAAGGAAAGTAGCATCCTAAACTTCAAGAAAGTGAGGTATCACAGCAGTGAGAGCAGAATGAGAGCAGATAGAAAAAAATCTCTTTGAACAGAGCCCTGCTGCAGCAATTACCCATCTGACAGGAATGTTACTTCATTAAGCAGGAAATACATCAAGGCTATTATCCTCTGAGTTCTATATCATAATTGAAATAGCTGCAGAGGTATTTCTTTTGCTATCTGATAGATCTGCTTTTATATCTGCTGACAGGAATTCAGCTGGAATTAATAGCTGTAAATGCAGAATGTACAAAAGAAGTGTAGCTCCACACAGTGCACTAATTTCTTCATTACTCTTCAAGCACCTTAAGGATAAATGACATTGAATGCTCAGATTGTGAAACATGTTAAACACCCCTGTAAATCTCACAGGCATCACTGATTTCACTAATAACAAGTTATGCTAATTGCCCTGTGCGTAATGAGGGCCAGATGTCTCGGTACTGAAGGTTACAAACATTCAATGGTACTAAGGCACCTCACTCATTTTGGTCACATTGCTTCTCAAAATATGATTTTAGCCCATAAAATTCATCTCTCCAGGATTCCAAAACCAAATGTTGTCATAAAGGCTGGATTTAATTTTGTTTTTATTAAAGCCATGTCAAAGTTAGAACTAGCATTTATGCGTAGTTGTACCTACTCAGCAAAAATGGTGAAGTATTATTATGTATAGCCAAAAAAAATCACAATGAATCACATAACTTCTGCAGACAGATTATTTCTTCTCTTAATGTTAATAGCACACATGATAAGTCTGTCCTTTCTCTTTCTTCGTTGTTTTCTGCCCTCCCTGCCACTCTCCTTTTCCACCTACAAACCATAATTTTTGTAGCTCTTACACATTCTTCTCTGCCGTCCTACATTTCTATAGCATACAATTTTTAATTACCTATTTTCTGTTCTAATCCACCAAAAGCTTAATTAGTATCTCAAGCTGGTCAAAACACTGGGAAAAAATAAGGAAAAATTACCCATGTTTACAAAACTTTGACCAGACCTATTGAGTGCATGTGCCTGTAAATAAGCAACTCAAATACATTCCATGAAATATATTACCTGAACTATCACACTGCTGACTCTGAAATACTTCTAGGAATATAGCTATGAGAATCTAAAAATACAGTAACACCAAGGATTTCCATTTCTGTACAGCTTCTCTTCCTAACACAAAAGACTATTAAACATGGTTCTTCATCAGAAAAGTCTTATGTTCTTTAAAAAGGACTAGTTGTGCTCAGTTTGTGGAAGCTGTTACTCTAATAAGATCTGTAACTAGAGTAAGATAATTATCTGGAAAAAAAAAAGAGTAGTTTTTGTTAACTAGAAGTCATCTATGATTTTGGCATAAAGAAGAGTCTGGACAATCACAGCACAGTCACTGAAGGGTCTCCATGAAGAACAGCTCTTCTTGGTGCATAATTGAGAACAATATTTATGTTCAGATTTGGGAGCCTTGTGCTTTCTTTATGAATTTGCATACATCACATTATGGCTTCTCGGGTCATTTCTAACAGATGGTAAATGTTAAGAAAGGAAAATGTGCTTGTAAGCACAATACTGCAAGCCATAGCAGGCCTTGAATGAATTGGGTTCTCGCATGTACAGTCCTCTGAATTTTAATACCCTTACACAACATTTCAACTCCAATAAAACCATTCATACATACCAGTGATTTTAAGGACTGTCTTTCACTGTCATGCAGAGAAAATTCTCATTTCTTAAGCATCTGTTCAGCTTTATCCTTGCAAAACCTGATTACGTGTATATATTAGACAAATTCCAATTAGTGATATAAAAGGACAAGTGAAACCTTTTTAAGACATATTTTTCCCCTTTCCACTGAGAAAAGGCAAGGTCTTCAGCCCAAGTTGTAGTGAGAGCAATAAGTGATTTACTGTTCAACTTTTTCCTGCCTACTAAAATGGGACTTTTTCCTTTAATTTTTCTGCTTTACTGTACTTCAGGAGCTGCAAGTTACATGAAACCTACATTTAGAAATAATCATTGTCTGTCAGTTCACTATGATTTCTAAAGAATAACTTCTTCTATTCTTCTAAAAAGATTCATATTCTTAATGAGCAGCACATCTGGGACAATTTGCCTAAAACAGTGATGTAAACCCTAATGGCAACAACTCTCACCCCAAAAAGTTTGATAAAGATCTGTGTAATATCCTCACTAAGTTAGACTCTGCTCTCATTTGAAATTGTACCGAGCTGAGGATGCTGCGATGAAATGGTATTCTGACATAGGCAACTAAAACGGGATTTTCTTCTGAGAAGGATTTATAAATACTGTGAAAATTATTCAAATACAAATGTTTCCCAGATGAGTCAAGCACACAGAACAGCTGTAACTTAGCCTAGTGGGCAGTAGAGAAGACTTGGCTAAGTCCTATGACACTCCACAGGTTTTGGGGTTTTTTTCTCTCTTACTGAAGAGAGACTCTTACTGAAATTTAGTTTTTTTTCTTCTCCCTTCATTCCTTTTTCACGTCCACCTTGGAACAGCTGCATAAAACAAATTAGTCCTTGAAAGACAGAACACTGAAAATATGAAGTAAAATAATTTCCCTTGGGATTGTAAAGTATTTGTGTTAAATCAAATGAAAAATCAAGTTAAACATCCATATGAATATCCTAGGAGAAATATTTAGCCACTTTTATACTTTCTACCTATTTCCTCCACACCAAGGAATAGAGCAGGAGATTCCATTAAAATAACGTTATGTATGAATTACCCTTCGCCCACGGAGAGTAGGGGAAATTACAGCTTTTATACTCTGTAATTTACAGGGACTTGTTTTGGGATGCACTAGGCTGACTACAACAGTGCTAAGTTTTTCCAGAGTATAAAGCATGCCATTTAGAGGAGGAGACCTGTACTGAACTCACAGGCACAATTCCAACCATTTCAAGGGTTCTGTTCCCCAGGAATGTGCAGAAAATGCTGAGGCGCCTTTTCAGAGTACAAGCACAAGTTCACAGAAGGACTGAAGTCGTTCCCATGCCCTAAGATCTTTCCAAGCATTTGATAATACTTGGCTGCAGGCACATCTGTCTAATGGTTTTTATCCAAAAGAAATCCAGTCAAAACCAGTTCATGTTGATAATACCTGGCCCAAAATATTGACCATGCACAAATCACAGAGTTGATAAGGAAATAAAACCTTCACATCTGGTTCTTCATCGAAAGGTTCAGCTCATCTTCAGACACCATAGCAAACATGTATGGGCACAGTTTCAGTTGTGCTTGAGTATTCCAAGATATGGTCTCACACACTCTTTATCAAGCTATGTTTCGCAGCCTGTTCAGCAAGTGAGACAGCTCTGGACACTTGGTGGCTCCACAAAGCCAGCTGCAGTAAGACTGGGAGCAAACTACTTTGAGTGCACCATCAAAAGAGATCTTCCCATTTCAGCAAATTTCATTTTCTGACTACTGTAATAATCAAAGTTATAACAAAAGCCAGGGCTATGATGACACTGTGGTATCCCAAACAAAGAGACACCAGGTGAAGTGGTATTGGATCTGTTCCACAGAGATACTCATAAATTCATTGGATCACATTTTTCCTCAGAGTTAGTGCAGTTTTCAAGCACAGAATTTCCCAGAGCTAGATTACAGTTTAAAAATATCAGATCTGAGGTTTTACTAACTTTTATCAATATTCTAATAAAATAGATTTGCATCATTTTATCTAATAAAATAATTTACATACTAACAATACAGTTGCATATGAGATGCTATTTTATGAAGATATTTTTTAATATTTGTATTTTTACACTTCCTTTCCTTTGTTGGGAAAGTCCAACAATTGCTGTATGAGGTAAATATTTTTTACTATTTACACAAGGTCCCGCTTCATGGAGAGACATTTTGGGCATTAATCTGAGCCCTCTCAAAGACTGGCAGTGCATTGAATTCAAACTCTATTCTATCCAAGTGAGACATTATAAGGAAGCCTTTGGAAACTGTGCACATTAGACTGTTATTTTACATATAATTTCTGACCATCTTTGCAATCCTACCTATCCTAGGGAGGTCAGGGAACCTTTAGTCAAGGCTGCTGAAGAAGCTGGTGAAAGCTTTAAATCGTCCTTGAACCAAATCATTGTGCACAGTGCATTCAAAATGTGTTTGTAAGATCACACAGTGTTTGCACAGACACAAGCAGAGCTCTGCTCATCACTATAGCTCTGAGGCAACACAAAGAATAAACAGCAATTATCATGTTTGGTAATTTTTAATGATGCCTCTGTGATTTCGTTTACAACTTTATATGAAAGGACTGCAAAGTCCTGCCTCAGTTTCCCTGTTCCAAATGATAATGACCTCACCAACTGCATGCTCTGAAGGCTGCTTCTGGAAAGAGCTACTGAAAGGGACATTTATCATGAATTGAAATTCATTTTTTGTTATACCATGTTTTTTCCAAATGGCTATTGTCTCCTTGCATACACAAAAGGAGGTGTTTTGTCAGTGATTCAGGGTTGTGTAGTACAGAGAGTACCTGGAGAGAGACAGGCTAGACAGGAGAGGCAACTTCTCAACCCCAGAAACTCTTGTCCTCTTAGAAAGCTTAAGATTGGGAGAACCGTGCATTTCCTCTACACAGACCTTCTGAGGAACAAAGGAAAGCTGTCTAGAAAGTTCATCTTGTCTAGAATTAATAAGGATGAGTAGAGATAATACAAATTTTTTTCCTTTACTTTCTCTGTATTGATTCATAGCTGATTTTGTTTGCCTTCTATCTAGGCTTTCTTTTTTATCTATAAAGAGCCTGTGGCCCACTTTTTAGTCTTCCTAGGGTAAGTGAGGTCTGTCCAGGTACTTTTCCATTAGTAAACAGAAACATTTGCTGTCTCCTAGGTGCTTAGCCTTGACAGCGAAAAGGAAGGGTAGAGCAGATGTGTTCTTCTTCAATTCTATTAATAGCAATGTAGCCTGATTGTCATTCAATAGGGAAATCACCTTTCTGCAGGGCTGATGCAAAGAAGTTAGAAATAGATAAGCAAAATGTCTTTTATGACTCCAGCTGTGCTCAGTGTTAAATCAATTGTGGGTGGTTCTTGTTCAAGGTTAGAAACAATATCATGGGTAGTTTAGGCTGTGTAAATCCCATTTTCAGAACTGCCCTCTAAACACAGCATTCCTTCTTTAGTCATAGTCCTCCAAACAGAGTTTACCTAGTGATGCCCAGGAATTATCTTCCTATGGACATGTGCCTTTTCTACTCCTGGATACTCAACAGGGCTGCGCTCCTTGTGCCCTTGAGTCCCCCACAAGGTCAAGCTTTAGAACTGCCTGTGCCAGCATATGGGCACTTTAGGGGCAAACCTGGGTGTTGAGACCCCTACTACCAAATTGATAGGAGGATCCTGCCAAACTCCTGTAAGCTCAAAGTGGGCTGCAAACATCTTTGAACAAGCAAAACTGAGTCATGCGTTTTTTTCATCAAAATACACAGGCACTCACATGAATGTTTCACATCTCCAAAGATCAAGCAAAAGTAGTCATAATGTTTGCCCTGACTGTCAGCTTGTGCAACCTCCGGTAGCCACAGGAGCTGGCAATCCATGAGGATTGCAGAGCCTGCAATTATGACAAAGAGATATCATGAAATCTGTATCTTTTGGGAAATTCAAAAATATCCATGTATCAGTAGACATCTTCTCAGGTGCAGTTTTGCCTCCTTGCATACAGGAGAAACAGCCAAGCAGGTTTGTCATCACTTTTTGCAAGCATTTGTGTAACACTGAGGCATTGTGCCTCCTTTTAGGCTTCTTCTTCCTTGTACTTTTCTGTGCATGTAGTCCTGTATCAAAGAACCCTGTCTGGGCCTGCTTTCTCAGCAGAGCCACC
Source organism: Camarhynchus parvulus (assembly GCF_901933205.1). Lineage (NCBI taxonomy): Eukaryota > Metazoa > Chordata > Aves > Passeriformes > Thraupidae > Camarhynchus > Camarhynchus parvulus. Next base: position 6,479,426 of record NC_044576.1, read on the forward strand.
AACCTAAAGTGCCCTGACTTGCATGAGACCTACCCAGGATTAATGACTCTGTCACTGCTGGTCTGGCAGCCATGGCTGAGTGCAACCCTCCCAATGCCTCTGTTTTCTCTCACCTCCCTCGGGTCGTTCCCTCTCCCCAAGGCTGACAACTGAGCTCCAGGTGTTGGATTCTCCCTGTGACACATTTCCCCCTCCAACAATGGCATAGGGTGAACTAGATAATTATACAGTTTACCAGCCAAGGATGAATTTGCTTTTAATATTTTGTTGCATTCAGGCTACTTTATGTGAAGTGTTTGCTGGATTTTGCAACCTTAAACTTGTCAAAGACACTCTGAATATGCTCCAGAGCCATTTCTTACACGTCACAGAGACTTACTCTCTACACAATTTTACCAGCTGACTTGGTGTTATTGAAATGAAAAGCACATAAATGCCTCCTAAGAAATACTCATGATTTGTTTACTTCTCTTTAAAATCTTAATCCAAAATGTTAACACTGACATTATGCAAAATGCCACATTTACATTTAATAACAGCATCCTGAATAAATATTTATCAAAACTGCATTTTTTAAATTAAACCTGTTGTGAATGAAAAAGCAGAAAAATAATGCATACAACAATAAATTTTCCTTAGTCAATCCACCCTTTTGGCAGCACAGATAGTATCTGATTGTGCAATAAAATAGGTAACATCTGAGCATGATCCTTCCTACTTTTGTGAGGATTTGTTGACTGAGTATATGTACACACAGAGTTAATCAGATCAGTTGATTCCCCCATCTGTTCATTTCTCCCCAGAAAGAGAGACAATATTTTATTAATCATGAGCAAACTATAACATAAAAGCAGAAACTCAGATTCAGAGAGACCTAGCCTAGCAACAGAGCAACACTCTAATTTCAGAGGACCTAGCAAAAGGACTCCAGCATTCTGACTCGGTGATCAAAATGTAATACTCCAGATGGGTGACATTTCTGATTTGTCAGCCTTAAAAAACCAAAACCTAAACTCTTATCTGTAACAAGTCTAGTATAAACAATTCTTCTGTCTCACTGGCCAAATGAACTAAAGCATTTATGCTGTTTTTACACAGATGTAGTTTGGTCTACAATCTGGAGGCCCATTTTTACTTTTCTTCACTTGCTGATGAAAAGGTTATGCTCTTGCATGATCTGACCCATCACAGACCTGGCTTTATGTAATGGGTGCTCCTGCCCACAAAGTTTGCTGTGAAGTTCCTCATTTTAACAGAAATAATACTACCTGTCCTGGGGATTCAGTGTGAACTACTACAGAAGACAAGTTTCCTTCTTGAGGCACAAGGTGTACCACTACTTCATCACTGAACTGATTTCCAGACTTGTGTCTCATGGATTAGAGCCATGCTCTCAAACTCTGGGCTCCCAAGCCCTCTGTGGCCCTGGCCTGGCATTCAGTGCCCAAGTACAATGCCCAGCATCAGCTCTGTCCTGCCTGAACAATTAAGTTGATAGGAGAAGAGCTGGAGCCAGAAAGCCAAAGGAGAAAGAGGTCCCCAATATCCCCCAAGGGACAGCAGATAGGTCACACTGATGGTGGCTGCCATTGGCCTGTAGAGCTGTCAGAAGGACTGAGCTGCAGGAGTAGCAACTGTAGGAAGCTTGAAGCTGCAGGATATACTAAGCATGGCAGTGACTCCCCTGCTCTGGGAACAATGACACAAAAACCAGAACACTCCCTCTGGAACCAGAGTTAAGAATGAGCAGTGCTCTTGTACTGAACACAGCACAAAGCCAACCTTTCTGACCCAGGCTTTCCTGCTTAATTTATTACAGATTGCACAAAAGCATAGAAATGATAGACAGTGCTTCACTTTGGGTAAAATTATGCAGGTCCACAGCAATTACAGTGAAATGATGAATAAGTATATTTCCAGCAGAACTAGATGTTACACTTTATAGACATAGACACACACAGGCACGCACAAATTCCCCCATGCAGGAACAGACAAAAATTCCCACGGAATGGTTTAAAATTTATGAAATGGTCATACTGTTTCACTGACAGCTGTAATAAGAATACAATGTATTTTGTATTACATTATTGCATACTGAAAAATCACGTGGCTCACAAGGAAATAATTTATGCTATAAAATTCCTAGCATGGAAAAACCAGTAAAATGTTATCATTAAGCACTTTAAAAAAAACAAATATCCAGTCCCAAGACTTCAGGACATTCTATTTCCTGACAATTGTTTGTTTGAATTAATTTATCAAATCTCCACAAGAAAGTTCATATTTTTTGTAAAAGATGTTCACTAGCTTTTTTCCCACTTTCTAAAACTGAGTTTGGTAATTGTAAATTTTAAAAAATAGTGGGAAAAGTATCCTTCTAGGTGGACGGAGAATAGACCTTGTTCTGTATCACTGTACTCCGAACTATGATTTTTCAAGCTCTGCAGTGGTACACATCAGGTGTAGATCACCCTCAATGCACTGGAGTTGTTTGAAACTCTTTCCCTACAGGTTGTATCCCTGTGGAAGTATGATTTCTGCTTTTTAGCAATTTTGGCATCTTTTTATCATCTCAAGATAATGTAAATTTTTTTTCATATTGTTCCTCTCCTCCTCATTCTTTTTTTCTGCTTTCTTTGTTTTTTTCCACTGAACATACAAGGAAGTCATAGGCCAGAGAAGAAAAGCCAAGTGTACAAAAGAGAAAAAAGCAAGAAAAGAAAAATTTCTTGGCTTTGTAGGCTTTTTCCCTTTATTTTGCATGAAAATGAGATGCTAACAGCCTTAGCCAGAATTTCAATTCCTGCCACTGCCTTTAGACTGACTGCAGTTCATGAAGTATTACACTAACGTCTCACATTCTCTGAAGTCTTTGGACTGGCACTATGTTATGAGGGTTTTGGCCTAATATGGTGATAACTTGGTCCTGAGGGAGACCTCCTAGATTCTACAGCAAATCAAATAACAAATTATAACTCTTAAGAATGTGTCTCAGCACGAGCAATTTGGCTACGTTTTGTTTGAGTTTGGTTTGGTTTTATTGATGTACCTAAGGAATTGGGGTGGGGTATTAAGAAATTTTTTAAAAACCACAAAACCTTTTTTCACACTGAAAGCACACTCTTCTAACATTGCAGTCTTTAAGGATGTACTTTCAGTGGGGGAGAAACAAACCTAAAGAAACTCTCCCAAAGCTTCATCTTCACATATTTAAATTGTGGTAGAGCTGAAATCAGCTGCAAAATTTCCATTTGCTTCAATGGGACTAAAAGTTCCCTCTGAGAATCTAATCAGTTTTCTTTATACTGTCATTTTTTCCTGCTCCTATTATGAACACTGCTGCAATTTGTCTGCACAGTCTTCTCCACAGCTTTTCAGCTCCAAGAGCATTCCTGATTCAATTTAGCTCATAAACAACTGCATTTTTTGTTCTTTCAATATATTTCTCATAATGGTACCATTTTCACAAATGGACCCCAGTTCAGTAAAATTTGTTCTGCCTAACATTAGTAAAAGCAGACAGATTTTCCTCAGGATACAGTTCCTAATAGTTTTTGTTTCCATAGCTAGTGCTTTTCCACATATCATTACAAAGACTGAAGGAGCATCTTCAATACAGCTCATAAAATGAATTCAGAGTCTGAACCTCCTCCTTTTTCTCCTACAAATACTAATCATCTATCAGAAGTGTGGAGCTTCTCCACTCCCACTTGATGTTGAAATTAATGCATTAATTCTGCCAAGGATAAAAAAGTATTGACAACAAATAATAGTAGAATTATGTGGTAAATCTTAGATGCTCTGTTTATTATATTCTAAAATGGGTTTAGCAGATAGTATTTAGTCATCCTGTAGCAGAATGCTACATATAATATCATCATTCAGGACAGATCTTGCCTTTTGTGGTAACTTGTTTTGCAATATCTAGAATGATAGCACACCATGGACTTATTTGCTCATCAAGTCACTGGAGGGAGCTAAGTAAACACATCAATTATAGTTAAACAGAATTAGCAGCAAGAGCAGATTCTAAACTATTTGTTCCAAGCTACAGCCTAGAAAGACTATAAAGCCCTGAAAGGCTTGAAGAACAGAAAATAATATCTAGCTAGTTTAAATATTTAGAAAGAAGAATACAGATGTTGCTGCTCACTGGTGGGACATTCCTTAGGTGAATCAACAACTGAAACAAATTTACAAGGTCGATGTTCAATTGAAGAAAATGAACTCATATTCATTCAATGAGATTGTAAAATCAGCTGGTTAATCTGACATGTATATGTAACTGTTGTCTGCAACATAACTCCTGAAATTGCTGCTGTTCATTTGACTTACATATGAACTCTGTATTTATAATACTTGATATTTAAATGAAACTAACAAAATAACAGGAAGATCCATTAGCAGCCTAAGCATTGCTTCAATAGCACATGAGAGGTTACTCCCAAGGGATCACATCATCATGGAAGAGAGGAAACTAATGATGCTCCCTGTAGCAAGGGGGTTCACACTGACAAATAGCCAGATTATCACTCTGGTTAAGGCAATACAGTAAAGTGACGCAATGCTGGACTGCAAGGTGAGAAGTAGAGACAAAAAAAAATTTGAACTAGAAAAGACATTCTTGCGAGAAAAATATTTAACAGTTTTAAGTAACATCTCTGGGTATTAAAACACTTTATACCCTGGTTACATAGTGCATCTTGCTTGATTATGTACTGTGAGAAATTAATATTGTCTTGCATGTTTTTATTGGATGTGAGAGAGAGCATTTATTACAAATGTCCACATCTTTTCTCCCATGAACAATACATAAATTAGTTTTTCCAGAAAAAGTCTGCCAGTTTTGGCTCAATGCCTCAGTGTCATGGTATTAGAGACACAGGCAATCAGAAGAGTTGCTAGCAGAAGTGAGTGTTGTATTATTCTAATTTACACGACTGACAAATCTAGCCCACTGCTACACTGGCTAAAACTGTTACTGTAGGGAAACACAGCAGCTAAAACTTCCCAGTGGCAGAGGTGATGTGCTGCATGAATTCAAAGCATCCTCAGCTGTATGAACCCAAACCAACCATCAGATGGAAAATGTCCTGTCACTGCTGATTTGACCTAAGAGAAGCCTCTCCTAATCATTACTGACTTCCTGAGTCAGCGTGTTCTCTTAATGCCTGCCACTAATCACACAGATTTACAACTCAGTGCAATATTTGTGAATCAAAGCAAAACCCTCTGAGACTGAAGGATTATTAAAGACTACTATCCCAACACTAAAAAAACACCAGAAAAAAGCCCCCACAACCCTTTAAAGATGATGGTGAGAAATGGCAGGACTTTGATTTACGACATTATCATAAGATAAGAAGCATCTAATCCAAGGGAGGAAAACAACTACTTAGGGCTGGCTACGTGTGCAGCAACATGTCCGTTACCTTTCTGCTAAATATCAAAGCTCCTGCAGTCCTTCCTCACTATCCCTGTAAGTTGGAAATCAGCTTTGCCATTTATAACACATGGCATTTCACTAAGGCACCCAATTGGGAGATATTTTTAGACTACAGAAGAGAGATTTGTTGGCTAATAACCTTGCAGCATTCCTGCATTATGTTGGTGAAAGAGTCACTGACAAAGTAACAGTTCAAACACTGCTTTTCTGTCATACTCTTGTCCTTTGTTAAATTCATCACCTTCAACCAAGAGCTTCTAATAGCTGAAAGTTCAGAAGTCTGTAAAAATAAAATACCTATGAGCAATGTCTTGGATAAGATCCTGTCAAAGATCACAAGGTTAGGATCTGATGAGGCAAACATTTCTCCTGTGGGAACAAACAATACCTAATTAGACCTACAGATTTGACCCATTATGTGTGTATATATTTAAAATCATTCTATTGCCTCCTGGTGCCCATTTTATCTTGCTTTGTCAATTTTTTGGTAGAATTAGGTTACTTACTATAATCAATGGACATTTTATGGATGTAGTTTAATACCATATACAAGCATCATCTCCCATTACAGCTGTATAAAAACTACTCACATTACTGATCTCTTGTGGACAGGTTGCAGGAGAAGACCCACAGCTTCTCGAACATAAATTTACTTCATTCTGTTCATTAATGTCTCAATGCTGCTGACCTAGAGAGCAGAAGAGATAATTATTAGGTGTTTTCAGCACCATTTCCCATTGAAATTAGTTTGTCATACCAGAAGCAGAAAACAAGCACTGCAAACCAGGTACAGCCCCCATATCTTCCCACTGAAGCAGAGTGAGTACTATGAATTCAGCACATTTCAAAACTGGTTATATTGCTCATGCAATTTAGCTTTTGCATTGTGTAGATATCTCATGCCTCTTTCATTAGCTGAAGCAATTAAAGTACAGTCAGACATAAGATTTATATTTTCATATTCCCTCTTTGTGCGATTCATTTTGAGATAATTAAAATAATTTTTCAGTGAAGCTGTCACGGCATAATGAAAAATGTTATGGGAATATAAACAAGACTTGTAAACATTTTATGAGGGTTTTTTTTTTAAAGCGGGAGGGATCCACAACAGCTTTAAAAAATCGAAAAGGATTCCCAAGGTGAAGAAAGAACTATAATGGGATTTTTAAAACTCAGCTAACAATTACATGAAAATAATTACTTTGTCAGAAAAGAAATATATGAGAAAAACATCAGCTGATAAAATAATTCAGGATATTTCCCTCCTATTTTCTCTGTATGATTATTACTGTACCTGTCCAGATAACAGAACAGACAATGTAAAACAGCACACATAATTTCCTGCATTAGCTGCTTTAATCTGCTGTGATTGAGAATGTATTTCTGGACACTGTCCAGACAGGCTTCTGGCAATCAGAACAGTGACGAGACCTGATGTACCTTGTTAATTCTCTTAAGGCTAAATCCCACAGTCCTTGCCCAGGCTAAATTCTCATTGAGAGTTTTATTTAGGTTAGATTGTGACCTATTAACCTTAACATCTTGAATTCATAGTTCTTTCATCCACACTTTTTTTTTCTTTAAATAAAGTATCAGATTCACCTAATATACTGATAAAAAAAGATAGTTCTTGGTACATTTAAAGTCACGTGTCTTGTGCCACTGGGGAACAGCGCTGGAAAAAATGTTTCTGCGAGTTATGGGGTAGTTAAACTGATGTGAAAATATGGAAATAGAAGACAGGCATTAGATCATTCTCTTCCCCATTTTTCAAGCAGATATGTACAGGAAAAAACACTGAATCCACATACAGCTCCAATTACACTACTAAATGCAGGACTAAAGGAGTATTCTCCAGCAAATTATTTTTGAGTTTTGTCCCATTTCATTTACTGTCTATTCCTCTAGAGACTGGTTTACAGTTTAGTATTTTTCTTTCAGTCATGCTTGTGTCCTTCAGCAGTCTAGAGGTTTTTTACCTCTAGTAGTAACCACAAGCCATTGTGACTACTGTGAAAGTACCATTCATTTCAAAATACATTTAAAAAAAATTATACATACCTTAACAAAGATGCCTCTTGTTCCTTCAAATATTGGTTTCAGAACTCCTCTCCAGTAAGTAAGCAGATATCTTGCCATGTCAGTTGCTTTTATCAACACCTCTACTACTGTTATTTATCTTTTTAATTGAAAACAGTAGAAACACCAATACAGGAAAAGCTAAGTGTTTCTGCTCTTCTGGTGTCATTGACATCAAATCCATCATTCAAAATCAATCAAAGCTTATTTTCTCTTCAGTACATTCTGATGCTTGACATTTGTGAAGTTCCTCCCTGTATCTCTGTCTGCAAGTCCTTACATGACCTGAATCACTACAACCTCCATATTTCTTATCATTTATAGCTGGCATTAACACCTCTGTTTGTTTGCTGGACTTTTTGCCACAGCCCTGTTTCAGTCTTCACTTTGTACTTTGTGAAGCTGTAGGCATTAAAAGCCTTCTACAGGATAATACAGCAGATAAGACATCTAGATACCACCAGTTTGCTGCAATAGAGACTGGATTTATTTCAAGGTTTACCATGTGCCTTCTGTATCTTTGCTTTCATAATTTCACTTACTTATGTGCCTTCTATTGCTGCAGAGAAATAGACTTTCTGCTTGGAAATGCTTGCCATCAAAGACACGATGTAGATAAAATTCACTTTGAGCTAGATGGCCTAAAGAACAACAGTATTAGTGAGAAAATAGCAGAAATTTCTAGATTTAACTGCAAACCAAACATAACCTATAGACATAACATACCCAACACACCCTAAACTGTCACTTTTCCTGACAGACATTCTTGGACCCTGAACCCTTCTTCCTTATAGATGACACTAGAACAGCCCAAGAAAGCATAAGCCAATGGCTCCGTTCCATGCAGAAAGTTCTCTAAAAACACTTATTCTTAATTGTATGAAATTTCCATTTCTCGATCCTTCCTCTGTAACTGATACAAATTCTGCTGTTCACTATTGCATACTTGGAACTAGGTAGCAGAAGCACTTCAATAAGCATTCTTAAACAGAGTTTGATGTTGCGCAACTTTCTCTTTAAAAATAATTTTTAATCATCTACTGCTTTTCTTTGTTACTACTGATACTAAAGGCACCTGTGCAACTCAGTGTAAAGTTAAAATCTGAAGGAACACTCCCACACTTTGTGTTTTGCAGTAGGCAAGCACTTAGAAGGAACCAGAAAACCAGTTCACAGCACTGCCTTATTTGAAGTCCTTCTTATGCTGAAGCTAATGATGCATCTAGCTACGTGTGTGAGTATCAGAGCTAGAGAAACAGCTTGAAGAAATAAATCAACAATTTAGGATTTAAATTATTTGATTCACACCCTAATGAGAAGCCACAAATGATCATGAACTCTCACTTTGTTTTATGAGCATTCATTGCTGTTCTGTTGGAGAAGATATGTGTTATTTTTGAATAATAGTTCATATAGAAAATGTCTTTTGTAGTAAATAGAGCAACGTGTTTCATTTTCTTAGGAGTCGAAAAAAGTTCTAAGTTACAGCCACTGGGATTGCTGTATGCACTGAGCAGAAGCCTGATCTTCCTTTCCAAACAAACAAAGATTCTGAAGGAAGGAACTAAGCTGTAGGTAGCGCTCAGAAGATCCGTTAGTAAAGACACACTTATCCTTGGAAAGACTGTTTTGGCCAGCATAGTTTTCATATTTTCCATAAACATAGTGAAAAACCATCACTAAAAGGGGATTCTACTGCTACAATCTACATGCTCACAGCTGGTACTTGCCAGCAGGAAAAATGCATTTTGAAAAACAAAGGGGATGAGAAGCTCTGTTCTCTCTCGGAAAAGAATAGGAGAGAAAAACCCAGACCCAGAATAGATCAAAGAAAATACATGGCAAGCAACTTTATCTGCTGTTTTCCTCTGTGAGCACCTAGCAAGAAGAACTCTCATGTTTCCTGCAGGTTCTCATTCATACAGAACCTCTCCTTTCACACACACATCCTTGTTTCTCACTGTTACAGGTCTTGCTTTCAAAAGAAGAACAAGGCTGTCCAGAGTATCTACAGCCTTGGAGTGCTCACAGGGGAAATACTCCTCTCCTTATCACAATCCCATGGCAACCAGCCACACTCCTGTTTCACAGACATGCATTAGGAGTTAGGGTGCCATCTGCTCCCCCCCTTGGTCACCCTTTAATCATTCACCACTGCACAGACACACATGTCCTAACAACTTCATTTCTGTCATTTCTCAGAGCCCTCACAGAGTCATATTTCTGCCTGGCATCTGCAAGGGCAATCTAACCAAGTGCAAGCCCTCCAGAGCCCCAGCTCTTCAGCAGGAGCTGCAGCACTAATAATGAACTGTGAATAACACTAATAAGGATCTGGGAACTAATAATGTAAGAGCTAGCAAGGACATTGATTAACAGACATTGCATCTGGATACATCAGTATGATTGGAACTGCAGGAGCAACACAGATATTAAATACAATTAAGAAAACAAAGTTCTTTGCCAAGAAAATTCACATTTGTAGTTATATTTTTCCATAAAAGGAAAGCAAAACTGTCCTTTGAGACTTTCTTACTGGATTTTTTTTAAATAGTCTCCTTATTTCTCTAGGAGAAAAGTGCCATGTTTTATTTTAGGACAAAAAAACCACACATACCACAAAAGATGCTAAAAATTTCTATTCCAAACAGCTTTTTCATAAATATCTGCTGTCCTAAACAATGCTTCAGATATGTTATCTAACCTGGAAAGCTAAGGACACATTTGAATTTCCAAGCAAATATAAAATGAAACTTAAAATAATTCAGCACCAGTTTCTGCTTTCCTTTTTTTGTCCATAGCTTAGGCATGCATGTATTCATCATATTTCTTTTTCTCCTGAGTCTAATCTGACATTTTCTTCCGAACACACACCATTTAAATCCCAAAGAAGGCCAGAAGCAAAATTTCTGGCCGGTAGAACTCCACAGAAGTCAAGAGGAATTTATCCCATGTGTGTAAAGATCTGGGGGCACAGCTGTAGCTTAAAAAGAAAGCAAAAATTTTAAAGCACTCTTGACACAAAAATGAATTGTAGAAGTTTGCTTAAATAGGTAAATTAATGAGCTTCAATATATAATCCTGATTTACTGCTCTGGAGCTGTCACCTGCCATATAGAACATCCTTACAGCCTTGCTTGTCTTATAGTTACAAAGGAGCTAACCCTACTGTAGTGGGATTTCAGCAAATGAAAATTAAATCTACAAAGCCCAACCATATTTATTTGAAAATTTAAACACTGTGTATTTAAAGATAAAAGCTTAAACCTCCTGCACAAAAGATTTACATGAACCTGACTAGTAAGACATTTTCTTCATTTAAAATTAGCTGCTGCATGAGTAGCATAACTAATGAAATGGTTTTCTTATAGATTTGTCCCCTACTGTCATGACCCAGTTCCTGCAGCAATATTTCCAGTTGCATCCTGCAAGAGACAGCTAGAAAGCAGAGTTATAGCTAATCTGACAGTGCACAAACGCTAATTGGATGATCAGGTACATTTTGACTGATTAGCTATAGCCAAATATTATACATAACATGAGTTCTGTCAGGGTGATCTTTCTTTGGACAGCTCTTTTCCAGTCACAGGCCAAGTCTCCCAGATTTTTTATCCATTTAGACACCTTTGTGTCCTACCTATTCCTCTTTCAGTTTTCACTGAAATTAACCCCTGGGCTCAATATAGGTGGAGGCAGAACTCACAGAGAGACAATCACTGCACAATGGCACAATAGTTTTCCTTGGGCACATGATGAACAAATAAAGAAGATAACCTGTGGAAATACCTCAGAATCCCTGTCACCATAACAAAATGCTTCATGTAAACACTGCAGGATTTCTGTCTTTAATCATACTCACCCATAATGAGAGGCAGCAAATGTGTAACTCCAAAGGAGTTGCTTGTGCTGCTGGTGCCACTGCATGTCCCCTTGCCTGAGGACAAGCTGAGGTAACAGGATAGCCTGCTCACGTCAGGAGTCATCCAGTTTGAAGTCCTTCATGAAGTTAGAAATGGGAATTGCAGTGGGCTCATTGGTGAGGAATACACTGTTTTTTTAAATGTTATTTTTAAGGAAAAGCCTTAAGGAGATGAAGAACTGGAGAGCAATTAACAATCAGGGAAGTTGTAAAGCAACAGAGTCTTGTGAGTCTGTCAGAACATTTTATAACACTGAAGGCCAAACCCAGATAATCTGCATCAGCAAGGCAACCACGTGGTGAGAAATGCTGTCATGAGTCCTAAGTGCCATTGCTCTGAGCTGACAGGATTTGGAAGTCTAGAATTCTTCCTTGCCATTAGTGAGGATTAAATAAAAGACTGTGGGTGGATGCATCCAAAATGCAGGACAATTTCCTTATCCTTCCACCTTGGAAGCATGAGGGTCTCAGGAGAAATTTTTAAAATACAGGTTGACAAACAGCTCTCATTAAGGGGGCAAACACTTTTTTGTTTTCTGTCTGGAAAGCAATGCACTTTGTGGAAAGCTTTAATTGCTCCTAAGGTCTGATCTATGTGTTTTCCTAACACATCAGATTTTGTTCCAAGTCAGATAACCACAATTTGGAAGAGAGAGGAGGGAGGATGGGGGGGTGTAGGTTATGTCTTGGATTAAAGACAGTACAGTAGCAATTGCTTCCCAATTACTTTAATTCCCTATTTCCTCTGGCTAGGCAATGTGATCACAACTCAAGGCTGCAGCTGTCAACACAAAATAATACAGTAAAATAATTTAACATATTCAAATATTGAGCGATATCTTTGAAAAAGGCAATGTAGGAGTTGTGCCACCCAGTGGAACAACTAAGAAGAAAATACTGAATACAGAAAGTTCTACAGTGCTCAAACTGCAAATACTTTCCATAGCATGATTTGGACCGTGGTTGTTAATTCAACTTTTTATTTATTGTTCTTCTGAAAACTCATCAAAAGCTACCAGTACTTCTTTGCTAAGTATAGAAAATACAATTTAAAGCAGGATTTTAAGGAGGTGTGATCCTTTACCTTTTCTTCTATATCTTTCGTGGCTGTATAAAGATTTGATTTCTGAAAGACTTGTTTGCAATGAATTAAAATGTTCTGCCTCAGCCATATTACTTCTCTCAATGCTTGGCAGTGGATTAATTTCTACGGAGTATCTCTGCAAGAGTTTAAATAAGGCTGACAACAAGAAGCCAGTGAGTAAAGACAATAGCACTGGTCTCAGCAAATAATTGTAGTTGCATTATGCAAAGTGCAAGCAATCCCAGTCTCCATATCCAATAATCAGACCAGCACAGGGCGCCTGTCTGATAAGGAAACACTCATTAAGGATGTCTAGCAACATCAGCCTAAGGAGGTGCATTTGAGATAATAGTCTCTCCTTGGGACAAGAACTTAAGTGAATAAGATGTACTTATGACAAGTACACATGCCTGTGACAGTCTTTTCCTATTCTATCATTTAGAAAGACATTCTTTGCCCCACACATTTGGGGGAAAAAAAAACCAAACCAAAACAAAACCCAAAACTGAAAAAGGCACTATAAATCTCTTGGCAGCATGTCCTGGTAAAAGGAAACACTGATTCCCTTTAAGCCCCTGAGCTGTAAACTGAAGGACTGGAAGAATCTAAGTGAAGCTGCAGCATGGGACAAACACCTTCTCTCTTGCATGGGCTAGCAAAGCAGGAGGAAGTAAATGCTCTAGCAAGTGCCAAAGGTAACATCCAAAATCCTTCTGCTGTGTAGGTGATAAAAAGCCAGAGTCCTTGTCTCCAGCACCTATCAGAGCCCAAACTCCTAGATATGCTAATATGTTGATGCCATAATGTATTTGTCATTGCACATGCTGGGTATGAGGCAAAGCTTTCTACATAAACCTTAAATGCTTGATGTAGTCCATGTCCATTTGTGCTGTAATCCTGTAAGTTATCTTTGTGAAGAACATCAGGATGGGGCAGTTTTGCTTTAACAATGCTTGGGCTTTGTCTGTTTTAAAAGGCCTCCAAACACGGTGCCATGATACCAGGCACAGAGGAACTCTAGGCCTTTTTTATGAACCCTTGAAAAGCATGTTAAACTAGCTTACTCTTGGTTCATTAAACATGTTGCCATACTGCCAGGTGACCTTTCAGTAGCAAATCTCTTCAAAACTGCTTTTTCTTGCATCAGCTATTCAGCATGTTCTCAGAATGCAGACACTTGTCTTATCATTTTATAATCATCACAAATCATAGGATAAGAATGACCGTGTTTAGTAAGACAAAAGGCAATAGGAATGTGTTCCTTTTGGGTATGTATCTAGATATCCACTGTCAAATATGAGACTAACATCTAGCCTCACAAAGTGTAAGATTTGCATTTTGAGGGCTTCCACTCAGTCTATTTAAGTTTGGCATGTATTGAAGTGTATTCATCCACCAACACAGACAGAAAAAAATACATCAAGAAAAACATCCAAATAAATGCAAATATTTTTTGAATGAAAGCATAATTCTGATTTAATGAGCTCATTTGTAATAGCAGTAGCTTTCCCTCTTTCTTTGTAGAAAAGAATCCTGTCATGATGAGAGGCCCAGGTACAGAGATTAAGAGAAATCACCAACTGCTCTTCTCAGTCTTGTCATTGCCTATGCAAGACAAGTAAGAAATAGCAAAAGGATCCATGGTGATAAATATATTGTCAATGACCACTGTTTTGTTCTTAAAATTTCACATGTATGATGATTTCAAGGCTGCTGAGACCTCATGTAACTTGCAAATATGCACATAGCTGTGAGCACATAAGAAGTAGTAAGAATTTGGTTTTGAACAACCCATATGTAATTTACACAGACAGCATTTATGGATGAGTTAGAATTGTCTATTTGCAAGTAGAGAGTTTTGCTTTTTATTTCTGAAAAACAGTCAACAGTTGGCAAAAATCATTTGATTAATTCATTCTTTAGACACAGTACCTTCATTCCAGTGTTACTCCCATAGCTTTCAAGTTAAACCACACATTTTTCATCTTTATATAAAATATCTTAAATTTTTTGCATATTTTTTGTTCAAAAAATTACTAGTCTTTCAAAGACACATGTTAACAGCATATTCAAGTGTCTGTGCACTGATTCTAATGATTCTAGGCAATATTTCAGCCAACAAAAAAGGATTTTCCTGTTTACATGGTGTTATCCAAATGAAGTTATTGGGCTGATTCAGATTTTTGTATTATTATCTTTGGAGAGAGTTATGGATCTCAATTCAAGGCGCTTGTATACTGGAAAATAGAGCATAGATTCAGACTGAGGTCACACATATGGGTACTTTGCTTAGAGGAAGAACCAGCAAGAAGTTATTAGCCAGCAGCAAGACCATGCTGCATAGGTGGATCATAGAACTTTCTCTGGGAGCATTCTCTCAAGTTGCTTCATTGGGAGTTACTTGGAGTCACAAAACCACAGTTTGCTCTAGTGTTTCATACTTGTGAAAAAAGGCTAATGTAAGGTGACTACTATGGAATCTTTCATTACTATTCACCTAATTCCAAATATTATCTGCCTTATTGAATTATTAAGGTGGTTCTAAGGGGTTCTGACTAAGTGACTGGGAACTCAGCAGTCAGTCTGGCTCTGTGTGATCTGCTAGTCTCTTCCTCCACAGTCTCCCATTCACACTCCTCTTTCAGCCCCTAAGGAGTGAAGAGATGGTTGGCTGAACTTAGCATCTTACAAGTGTGCTTAGGCACTGGAGCATGCTTATGTGAATCTGACATGGTGAGCTAGTGGAAAAATGCAGCTGGTTTAGCAATCACAACAAAATAATCTTTGAAGCCAATCATGCTGTTCCTCTAGGCTCCTGTTTCCAGAGGATCCCAACTACAGGGTTTGCAACAAAACCAAAGCAAATCTGCATGCCAGGATGCAAAGCAGAGCACCCTAATATGGGTCAGTACATCCACCATCTCATGACAGAGCTGGAGCTCTCACTGCTTTAAGGTGTGCACCTTTTTATCTACCAAACAGCTACTCTGATTAGATATTCTACCTTGTGCTGTGATCTTCATCTGCTTAATAGTCTCCAGATGTATTTTCACTTTTTCCTTGAAGCATTTGCGAGAAGGAAGGGTTAATATAACCAACTTTAAAGGCAAAATTTGGAGTGTAACATTATGAAAAAAATTTAATTTTTCAGATCTGAAGGGAAAGACAGACTATCTTACCTTAAGCAGACAGTCACTCTTGTTAAAACCTGTGTAGAACCCCATTACCAAACCTTGGAATGGATAATTAGGGAAGAGCTACTCCAAACACATGAATTCAGCTGAAATAATGTCATGAGATAATTTAACTACATGTCTATACGAAACTAGCACATCTTAGTCTCTTCAGGGCTTGGGATAGAAGTCCAACTTTAGATTTTTCATTTTTCCCTTGTTAACGGTGGCTAAGCCAGGAGGCACACAGACCCACATTCTGAAATTCACTTGACAATACTGGCAACTCAAGACTAAACATGATTCTGCTTGAAAGCTGATGAGCTTCTACACTTCTTCACTCAGATTTGTGTAAGATCAGAAAAGATCTTTACCCCAAGGCTCCTTATTCACTAAGAATAAAAAATTAGCATAGGAGCTGCCATTTATCAGAAAATTAAATTCTTTAGTCCAGCTGATGGTTTACACAGTAATCATGGATTCTTCTTTCTTGTTTTCACATTGTATAGGATTTTTCTTTTTTCACATTTTATAGAGGCTGAACTTTCTCTGTACTCTCAAATGCTTTGAGGACCCTCTTGAAAAGACAGGTGGCATTTATTATGAAATAGTGTATAGAAATACAGGGGCGGGGAAGAGCTGATCATTACTTAAAAGTAGATTTCATTGTACTGTGGAAAGGCCTAGTTCTGCAATTAGAAGAGGACATCTCTGTTTCCTGTTTAAGTCCAAGTATACTTCCTATCTACATATGCTCCCCTGTGGTCTGAGGCCTCCAGGGTGCTGCTTTAAGCAAGAAGCCAGACTAAGTGTCCTGCAACACCCCTTCTGACCACCAGCTCTGTGACCTCATCTCTCATTTCTATCTTATTCCTTACCCTCTTTACCCCACCCAAGCTTCTATGGCAGATATTTAATTTTTAAAGTGTCCTAGAGCAATTTCCTTTGTCTGCTTGCAACTATTACAATCTGGCTGACATGTCCAGTGTGCCAGTATGTCATAAACTGGCTGCTCAGCAAGAGTAGCAGCAGTGATCTGTGCTAAGGTTCTGTTCATGAGAGAAGACCAGGAGGCACACACAGGAAAGAAATTTAAGAGGCCAAAAAAAGAGGTCTGCTCTAATTCATGAGGGATCTCACGCAGTCCACCTGCTCTTCCTAGCAGAAGCCTAAGGAATGATATGACAACAGCCAGCCAACATTAAGACATCATGAAGTAACTAAGGTCAAGAGGCATTTATGATGACATCTGTTAGCATGAGAAACTGTCTAACTAGAATAATCTCACTTAGATAAGTGTGTCTGTGCCATGAAAACTGATCTGACAGCAATCCCAGTTACTGTCAAGAACCTCACCATAAGCCTGTGCAATAAAAGATGTAACTTAGCAGTCACTGTCCTCCCTGCTCCAGAGGTGACCAGTGTAAATCAAGAGCTTACTGTATCACAGATGAGCTGAGTGACTTTAATGACAAATCTCATTCTTATGGATTACTGTTCCCCTGCCACATCTTGTCAGCAATTCTTCAGAAAATTATTCTACCATTCCCAATTGCAAGGAAACAGATGGCACATGGAGGGAACCTCTCTGATGTGTAATGTCTTGGAAAAACAAGAATAAATAAATTAAAGACCAGAGGCCAACACTAAAATTGTCTTCTATCAAAATACAGCTTAACTCAGTGTCTTGGGTTTGTGTGTCAAGGTTTTGGTAGCAGTGGCTACCAGTGACAGAGTCTGCATGGGTGACTCCATGAGGAGCTGCTAGGAGCTTCTCCCTTAACTGCCATGCCAGCCAGCTTCAAGGTGGACCCACTGCTGGCCAAGGCCAAGCCCATCAGCCATGGTGGTAGCACCTCTGGGATAACAGACTTAAGGAGAAGAAAAACTGCAGTAGCAGCTGCAGGCAGAGAGAGGAGTGAGAATATGTGAGAGAAACAACCCTGACACCAAGGTCAGTGGAAAAGGAGGTGGAAGAGGTGCTCCAGGTGTCAGAGCTGAGATTCTCCTGCAGCCTGTGGTGACAGGCTGTCCCCCTGCAGTCCATGGAGGTCCATGGTGAAGTAGCCCTTGGAGGACCCCAGGTCAGAACAAGGGGATGCCCAAAGGAGGCTTCCCCATAGGAAGCCCATGCCAGGTTTCTGGCAGGACCTATGTCTCTATGGAGAAAGGAGACGACCCTGGAGTAGATTTGCTGCTAGGGGACCCATGCTGGAGCAGGCTGCTCCTGAAGGAATGTCTCCAATTTGAAGGACTCTATGCTAGAGCAGGGGAAGAGTGTGAGGAGTTGTCCCCCTGAGAAGGAAGAAGCAGCAGAGGCAATGTGTAATGAGTTGACCACAACTCCCATTACCTATCCCACTCTGCCACTGGGGCAGCAGTACTTAGAGAATTCAGAGGTGAAGTTGACCTCAGGACAAAGGGAGGGATGGGGAAAAGGTGATAAAGGATTCAAGTTTTATTTATCATTAGCCTGCTCTGGTTTGATTGGTAATCAATTAAAATTACTTCCCCAAGTCAAATCTGTTTTGCCTGTGACAGTAACTGGTGAGTGATCTCTCCCCTAGATCTTGACCCAAGTGTGTTTCATTATATTTTCTGAGGGTAGGATAGAGCAGCTTTGGTGGGCTCCTGGCATCCAGCCTGGGTCAACCTCACACGCCAGGCTGCGTGTGAGTAATAATTCTCTATTTAGCACTTACATAGGGCAGTCATTGTTTGATCCACATTTAGAGGATTCCTGCAGCAGCTGCCTAAGCAATATATGCTGTTTTCACAATATGGAACGACATCAATAGAACAATCTACTGTAAGGTATAGAAACAGACGAAACAATATTAACAGGAATATATGAGTTTTCTTGGATTTTTAAGTATCTGAACAAATACCACAGCATCTATATTTCAGTCATAATTTATACATAGGCATATTGCATATGCATCTATGCATATTAAATCCATCCATAAGATCATAAATACTCAGTAAAGCATATTTATAACCACTCTTGCTAGTTCAATGAATGCTAAACTTTGAGAAGTAATGTAGTATGTTACAAAATGAATATCTGAGTAGCAGTGAATGGATACCAAATGTATTCCTTTTCTTCCATGCTTCTCAGCTGTGTAATAGAAGAAAGAAGGGAAAATTTTCCTAAAGGCAAGAGTTATACACAAACTTGCAAATAACATCTTTAGCAACTTACAGCTGGGTAATAAGTAGAGAAATAACATTTTTTCTTATTGAGGTATTATGGGAAAGTTCAGTTCTTTTGTATAACTACATAGTGGCTTCCTTAGAGAAATAGTTAATTCAAACATACTTGGCACAGTTTTAAACAATCATTACTTCTGAAAGCTGCATCAAGAAAAACCTCTGAGTAAAGCAACTGCATAGATATGTAACGCATGAACATTCTATTAAAGCCATCAAAAACGTGCCACTTCTAGTAAGCTCCTGCAACTGTTTCTCTGCTAGCATGTCATCCCTTTGATCAAAAGAACAGTGCTGTGGAAGGAGATTGGGTACTGTTACAGGATAAGGAATAATTCAGGGGATGCCCTAAGAAGCAGCACCTTTAGCAGTTATGTAGCTGGCATTTGGTTGTTCTGAAAAACAACCTGTAGATAGTCTGCACTCCCCTAGATAATGAAAGCAAATCAAGTACTGGTGCAATCTTGCAGACTTTCATTCTCTCTCCAGGGACTCTCTTGGAGCGCATAAAATTGGGATAAATATCTGATTTTTCAGATAGAGGTATGTCTCTTAAAATACTGATGAGATTTTGACACAATGCTGAGTTCCTACCCCTCTATGCAAGTACCTCAGCAGGTGTATCCAACAACCTGCAGCTGACATAGCTGTCACTGGAGGAGTTCAGGTTCCCCAGTTAGTGGCAAGAAAAACAAAACAAAAAATACATTACAATTGGAGACAAAAAAGACCAAAAATTGGATAGAAAGCTCTATCTGAAGTCTGCCTAAGCAGTGTTTATCTCATTAGCAATGTCACAAAAGCCAAGAACCACTAAACCACCCATGCCACCATGAATTCCCTAGAAAACTCCTGGATCTGTATGGATCATACATTAAAGAAAAAGACAAAGCTTTTGCTAGAATCAGCCCAGTCGCCTAGCAGTTATCACTGAGCCTATGAAAATTTTGGTAAGAGCAGTCTGTGTTTTCTCTTTGTAAAAAATGAACAGCTTTGATGCTATCTTTCATATTTTCATAAGTTTTAAATAAAGTAATTACATCCAGTCTTGTCTTCCATGACACAATCTATTACTTTTCACCTAAACACAGCTCTGCTGACACCTTCAGCACATCAAAAAAAGTTATTCTGGTGGCAGTTAAGATGACAACTGTGGTGTTCTGTTTTGTGCTGGCTACGTGGCAGTTGCTATGATGCAAACCTCTTGTCCTGCAGAGTCTTGCAGAGGATATGACTCAATGCTCTCATACAGGTAGTTTATTAGTCATGACCACAAGACCATGGTTTTATGCTATGATAAGTTCTGACTCCTGCTATTTCTATTATGCTCATGAGATTTTGAGGATGATACATGGGAACAGTCAATTGTAAATGAGAACAAGGTGCCCCATACTGAGATATTATTTGCTGTACTACTGTGCTTTTTACAGATGGATTTCCAGAAGCAGCTGAGCTTTTCTTTTTTCTGACGTACATAATGTTCATGACTGCAGTGTCAAAGATCAGTTAATACATAACTGAAGTGAACTGAAATAATCATACAGCTCCTCCCTACCTCTATGTTGCTATCAACACAGGTGTTTGCCCAAATATATCCCAGAAGGCATTCTGACTTGATTAAATTTACCAAGATAGAGAATCCATCACTTTGCTCAGTATTTTACTGTATTTGGCTCACTTTAATTTTTAAAGTTTGTTTCCAGCTCACCAAGTCATTGATTGTTCTACCTTTCCTCATGAGATCTGGATGAAGATGTGGGATAACAATAACTTCGATGTCACTGCTGAGCTGTTTTCTACTGCCAGCAGACCAGAGAAATGTGTTCTCATTATCCAAGAGCTGACTTTTGTTGAAGATTTCTAAGCTTTAATTGATACATTTGCTACCAAGAAATTGCAATAATAAAGGAAGATTTTATTTGTGCCAATATTTTTGACACAAGAAGTACTAATAGCCACTATATTTATATCAGTTTACTGACTCTGCAGAGACTTAAACTTTCTGCTCAATTTTATCACTGATCATGGATTAGAAGGTAAGTGCGTTAGGCGAGTGCCCATTTAACTCTTCAGGAGTTTTGAGCAAATTATGTTATATATATATATTAGGATCATTTGGCTATTGGTCTATTAATTAGATATATTGATTAGACAATTTCTTCAAAAGACAGAAAATTAACTTCACCTAAGAAATACACAACCAACATCAATATTTCTTCAGATTTCACTGTATCATCTGAGTGAGCTCAAAAAATCTGATTAAGGTTTTCATATAGACATGCAATGCAAACCTGTTATTCTGATTATTTATAGTTGGCTTGAACTGCTCATTTAGCGCATTCAAATACAAGTAGTAGATTTACCAGGATTATTACATACCTACATATATATATATACACATACACACAAAAAAATATATATACACACACATACCCACATAAGGCAAATAGTCCTACCATCCTTAGATCAAAACTTGCTGACTTTTATAAGAGAAAATGTATGAGCACAAACACTACAGAGTGGTTTGAACTCTTCCTGCCACAGCAAGCTCTACTATATTGACCCCATGTGAGAGAGATTTTTCTGAAGTGGCCTTTTAGACTGGCTGTATATGAACTCTCATGCCATGGTACAGTTTCTAATGGCATCCTGAAGCCCTACAATGGGTCAAGAAAAGACTTCTCCAGAAAGGCAACATTCTTTAAGAAATCAAATTGTTCAGATGTTCCTGCTTGAGAAAGCAAGGAGGCAAAGAACAGCAGAATGCTTATAGCATTATTATATTATTCATAATGCTACATATTATTGTACCTAAACTTTTTTTTACATTACTGTTATTAATAAATCTTTAAGATATTCCAGATGCACAGCACTCATCTCAGCTGAAAAGGTTACATTTAAAAGATATGTCACTTTTCTCAAATTGTCTCCTCAGCAAACATTATTATCTAAGGGTTGCACTTGAAGAATATCAAGATATGGTGACAAGCTCTCTTCTAGAGAAGAAACAGCAATATAAATAAATATAAATAGCCATATATGAGCCAGCTAAAAATAATAAATGATGTTTTATTATGTGGCACATTTTAGAGAAGGTATATTTTCTTTAACATGCCATACTATTAGTTGAAAATATTTTTCAACAGCATATAACCTTATAAATTACCTTTAACCAAAAAAAGTTACATTTTTCAGAACTTCCACAGCACATACAAGACAGTATTCACTGTTCAAAATCTTCTTCACCCTGTGGGCCAGAAATCACTGGAATACCAGAACCAGCCCTAAAGTAGTCTATGAAAAGAATGCAAAAAAACTATACATACATATTCTCACATGTGCAAGGAAGCAAGCAAAGAAGTACAGGGAAGAAAAAACATAATAAATATTCATAGTTCAGCAGGTTGTGGCCATTATACAAAAGATTTTCCAGTATGAAGAGAATAATGTTATCATTGCACACATTTAAAATACCAGCATCAAAATACCAATGTCAAAACAGCCAAGGGGCAGAAAATCACTTCAGTTCCCAAGCTCAAAAGACAGTTATTAAGCCATTACATGCTGATTAAATCTGATTTTAATGTCTAATATCCTACAGATGGCTTTGTACAGGCTTTTCTCAGTGTTGCAGGATGAGCCTCACCAGGTAATACCTTCAGTCTCCTTAGTCAAAAATTCTTTGTTGGCAGAGCTAACTCAAAAGCTGGTCACTGTAAAATTTATTTTTAAAAGGGTCCCTAAGCTTTTAAAATCAAAACCAAGAAATACATTGCTTCCACTCTTGTTTTGTTTCAAAATGCCAGAATACCCTAAATCTACAGGGAGGGGTTCTGTATAAGTAATGATGTCTATTTCAAAGGGTAAACCAAGGTGATATGAAATAAAGCTAAGAGTTCTATTTATACAACTGGCAAAGTTCCAGTTTTGGACTTCATTATGCTTTGCACTCCACAGGCCTTCGCTTGCACCATAAGTCATGGAAGGGACTTTTCTCTGGTACAGGATGTGTCTGTCCACCCTGTGTGAACCTGTTGTGATATATGACAGTGGCATAAACAGTCCTTTCCTACCTCTTGGAGCTTTGTGCTGAACAACTTGGCTGAACCTCAGAATCCTGCTGTTGGCATTCAAACGGCACTGAAAACCATATCTCAGTAAACTGCACTGCTGTGTTTCCTGTGCTGCTTTAGAATGTCAAAGGAATCTTTTTATCATTTTGTGTCTAATTGAAACGAGACAGAGAGAACTCTAAAGGTTACATCTTGTGTTCTGTTCACGATCCTGACCTCCTTACCTCATTTCCACTATTAATAGATTTGCATTCCTTAAGACAGTAATAAATGAGGCTAGTCTTGTAAGGAGAGTAGTATCTTTTAATAGCTGTACTGAAATAATGGAAGCAAACAGAGAAGTGTGCAGGCCTAAAGGAGTGGGTTGTGTGCTGAGTGCTCCTCTTTTTTCCTGCTACAGTAGCAGTCTAATAAAAAGATAATATAATGCTACCACTCACAAACTATGCTTCATTTGTATCCCCAGATCATCATAGCTGCAAAAAAATCTGCTTTAGAAAGGTGACAGCAGAGAAGCCAGTTTAAAACAGAGAGCAATGGCTTAATATAAAGAGATGTCTTTATCTTCCAGTTACACTGCAGAGTTAAGTTCCTCTGGTTGATTAAACAAATAAAAGCCTTTCTTTAAATATCAACTAATTCTAGGAAAAAAATAATTCAGATTTCAGTTGAACCTTTAATTAAAGATGAGACTTAGCTAGTTTCATCCTTGGGACTTCCCACAGTTCATCTATAGCAATAAATCTTACTAATACAAATCTGAGTAATACTCAAACTCTTCATTTTAAAAGCCCTTAATTTCTATATTTTTTTGTTCTCAAAGGACAAGATTCACCATAACTGACTTCTTTCTGTCTTTCACAAATTGGAAATCCTAAACTTACCTCACTGCCTGGACTCCCTGGTCCAGGGGAAGAAAAAGACAAGACAAATAATTTACAGGGATGACTGACTTGTCTCCATGCCTAAGGCAGGCACTCACAACCATCTGCTGAAAGAGCTTCTTTCTTCTGTGGCCACACAAGAAGCCAAGAAAATTGTGTAGGCTATGGACTAAATGCGAGGGTCTGTCCCATGTGAGATGCCTTTATATAACCACTGCTGCCCCAGAAGAGCAACAACTTGCCTTAGAACCTGTGTCACACCTGCCAGTCCTATGGCAGGACCTTAGGGTATTTTAAATGGCAATATATGTCTCTGTTTAGGCAATTGATTACTGCTACAGATATCTAACTAAAAGCAGCTAAATTAAATAAAATTTTGAGCAACAGGAAAAATTAGTGAACTTAGTAACGTTAAAAGATCTTCAAGGAAATGGTGTAAAGATGAGACAGAGAAAAGCATAGAAAGCAACGAAGGTGACTCCTTCTCTTTCTGCTAAGGCAAAAGGCCTTTTTCCCATACCACTTCTAGGCTTAAACCTGCCTTCCATCCCAGAACTCCCTACTTTGGATGCTAAGGAAAGAACTTTCCTTGTTTCAACCTGCTTTAAACCAGGGCCAAACCAAACAGAGGAATGCCTGTCATTCCACAGGAGTAGGACAAAATTTGTGTCCTGCAGCAGTCTCACTGCCACTGCAAGTGCTTTCAGACACTTTGCATTCGCAAATCCACAATTCCACACGAAGCCTTCATGAGGCCTGGCCCCTCCACCACAATCAACAGCACATTTATAATCACATGTAACCAGCTGACCTGATGTGAATGCACATGAGATGGCACATTTGCCTCTGCACTTGCAATTGCTTTCAAGGTTTACTTTTAGAGCAGGGTTTTGCAAAAAACACAGGATTGTGTACACAGCACAGAAAAAGGAGTACTGTTGAATAATAAATCATTCACATTTTCTCTAAGAGGAAGAAGCATGGGCTACACATAGGTTTATTTGAGAATTTCATGGATGTACACTTCATGGCTACAGGAAGTTGGGTTCAGAAGAGATTTCATTTCATACTTTGGATACACATCTTGATTAGATTATTCTGCAGCTGCCTCATTTTAAAAGAGGTGTTAAAAACCACTGTCCTATTTCCAAATCTGGTTCACACCCTTTGGTATGCTAAGAATTTTAATATGTCTCACATTCTACACTTTACGGTAAGAGTTAACAAATTCTGCACTCAAAACCCATGCTTGTTACTAAGTATGTGATTTAATACTGAAAGAGAACTGCTTTATATCATTTTACACAGTATGAGCCATATAATAAGCATTTCTGCCCCAACTGTATCAGAAAAGTCTGTTTTTACTCACCGAAACATGAATGTTTGAGGCCCCTGGGATTATAATCCCATTTTTAAGCCATGTTTATCTGAAGATATATTCATTTTCTAATATAAGAACGCATTAAATCTAACAGCAAATAAAGCAGATGTGAACCATGAACACTTGCTTAGAAAATGTGAGATGAGGTAGCATAAGATGATGCTATCTGTAAAGATTCAGGCATGCTCGCCCCAGATTAAGAATAGATGTTTTAAAATGCAAGTATTTGTTCTAAATTATTTGTTTCTCCTTGATCCTCAGACAGATTTAACTGCAGTGCAAACCTTTCACATGCCTTCATATGCTCATTTTAAGTTAGGTTTGCATCTGATGAACAGTACAGACACTGCATTTGCGTGGCTGGAACGTCGAAAATGTGAAAATCCATATTGAGCAGTAACAGGACACGCAAGCCACCCACCAAAGAATATGTCCTTTTTGCCAAGAACAAGGACAGTCTTATTTGAAATAGCTCAAGTGACAAGAGGGTCACCAGAAGGCACAGCACACCAGTTTAGCCAGGCCACGTTTTTCCTTCAGAATCACACCTCCCAAGGTGAAATCAGAGCAGATTGTCTTACACCACAACTGTGCTCTAGAAGCAGTAACAACTACAAACTGACACTGGCAATACACATATGGATTGTTATCTGGTCAGCAAATATACTCAAAGTTAATGCCAATCTATCAAATACCTTCAGGCTCCATTACCCTTTCCTTTCACCCAGCTGCTGTTTACAGACAAAAGGAATCCACTCTGTTTTGCTGAGCAGATCAAAGTGTAACAGGCTATATATGGCCTGCAGTGGAAGAAAACAGTGTGGCATGTCATAACATTGCACTGACGTAAGGCCATTACAGGCAGCCACAGTGACACATTGCCTTTTGCACCTACAGCAATATTTTAAGCCTCTTTCCACCATGTCATCAAGTACAGAGGTCAGCCCCCAGCAGCCTCAGGCAAAATGTGCCAGTGCCAGACAAAGAGGACTGGGACACTGGGGGCAACTCTAAACGTGGACTTGTGAGCTGAGGTCTGACTCAGCTCTGCCTGGGCAAGTGACTGACAGGTAAGGATGTGCTACCAAAGAAAACTCAACGCCCAGCAGGACACAGAAAAGAGAAACAGCAAATTTCAACCATAGTTTACTGTTGGTAGAAACTTGCATAAAATCCTCCCTTTGCTAATGGATTCTTGAAACACATATTGCATGAGAGATTTTAATTATTCTCTAAAAACCTACATTTCTCAATTTAGGTAGTTAGGGTACTGCCAGAGTAGAAAGAGAACTGTGCTCAACTTTCTGTCAGGTTATGTGAGCACAGAGCAGGAAGTGATTTATCCCATTCCTCATATCCTCATCCTTAAAGCAGAATTCCAAACTCTCTATCAGGCCTTGCAAAACATAGGAGGAGACATGAAAAATCTACTGCTTCATCAACTATTGTCAGTCTCTTTCAATGAAATACAGCCAGAAATATTTGGTCCATGCACTACTTCATAGTCTTTCCTCTAGTCCTATGGGCTAAACAGCACATCTTGGAAAGACCTGCTGTGGAAATAGAAGTGAAATCTAGAAAATTCACAGGAGTGAAGAGCAAATTTTCTGTCACTGAAGCATTATGAGGCATCTGGACTGGAGAACCTGGACCCTACACAAAGTAACCTCCATAGAGGTGGATTCACTCTTTTACTATTTGTAACTCAAAGATGACATGGTAGTCAGAAATAATCATTACACAGCAAAATGGAATTATCCTCTTCCTTTCTTAAGGCGTCATGCTAATCACTGAGATACATGACTCTTGCTCCCTTCAGTGCATGAATTATGGAAATGGTTTGTTCATAGTTATGAGCATCATAACAAGAAACTGTTACCATAACAAGTAACTGTTTTATACTTCATTTCATTTTCACTGGCAAGCCCTAAAACCTTGGGTCTACAGATTTAATGGAAGAGTATTTTTTTAATCCAGTGACTGTACCAGTAAATAGAGACACAGTTACTATCTAATGAGTTTCTTATCAGAACATTCAGGTTGTTAGCAACTGATCCAGACCACTCCTACATATTTCTCATGATTCCCTATAGTGTAAGGTACTGTGCTATTATTTGATAATTTGCAACATGCTGGTACTTTCCCAGCTTCTGCATTTGCCTTCCATAAACATGATATAACAGGTATCTACAGAAAGACAAGAATGTCAGAGCACCAAAAAAAGATGCAATAAAATGGAAGACGGGATGTGAAGAACACCTCTCAAGGTGAAATAGGCATTACTTGCAGATTTCGATCACTAGAGAATAAAGCTAGGCTAAACCTAGTGACATTGCAAGCTAGTTAGCATACCCCATGCAGAGAAACATTGTTTTATAGGCTTTTATAGACTGGCTTATGATTAATAACACTCCAGGAATGGTACACTCCAGCTGACATGCACAACTCCAGCTTAAAAGATTACCTTTTTTTTTCCCAGTCATCATTAAAGTTTATGTTAGTCAAGCTAGCAAAAAGGAAAGAGGATTTGTTTTAAGGGAAAAAAAAACTCTTGCATGATGAATGTTTAAGAATGTTTCAGTTTTCTATATTTGATCTACATGACTGGTTTATAAACTGCTTTTAAAACTGACAAACAAATCTTGTCAGAGAATAATACAACACACCACTAAGCTGTAGCAAATGATTTCCCTTAGGGTTTGGCTTTGCCATGTGTCTGGAAAAGACCAAATAAAAACATGTCCTTGCTAAAATAAAGCAGTTTTTCACAATTCAGCATCCTTTCCATACACAAAGGTTTTATTTTTTGTAGCAAGGCTGTGCTGTCTTGTTGGTTTATGTGCAGCCATATGCTTTCAATAAATGTCAGCAAGAACAGAACTTCACCAGACTCCTCAGAGAGTGTTTCACCTGGCTGTATAACAGCTGCATTTCCCTGAAAGCTGAGAAGCCCTAGGTTTATGATTAACAATTTAATGTTAGTTACATCATGGGAGAGGCACCTTGTGCAATCTTCTTACATAATTTACTGTACACAGTATTCATTCCAACATGAGTTATAAGTCATCCATGACTAAGTCCTGAAGAATTAGAAGAAGCTGTAAGCAATACACAGGAAAGCCTGACAGCAATGAGCATTTGTGATTTGTTAATGACTTGGTATTAACCTTTACATTTTGGGTTTTCAACTGCTATGTGGAATCATCAGAAACCTCCAGACAGATGTAATCTCTCACATTCCCAAGTTGTAAAATGGGCCTTTCAACCATTTTTTTTTTCCAAACTGCTTTCTTGTTAGTGCTTGTTGCAGAAAATTATTATGAAAGTATTAATATCTTTTGATGGCAGAACAACGAATTTCTGACAAAGCTAGTGTTCTGCATAATCATGATCACCATCACTTTGTATGTGTGAATGATCTCATTAGACTCTTATCTTATTCTCACTCAAATGGGACTACTCATATATGTAAGGTTGCTAATGCATTTGGATGATTGAAGATTTCATTGAAACCAGTAGTTTGCAGTGACATTCATAATACTGCAGCTACTTCCTAAGCATACCAGCAATAGTCTACACTTCATGAAGTTTAGGGTATGGGAACAGTACAAACAGAGGTAGACAAAAGAAAAACAAAATTTCCCCATTGCAGGAGTTGTGTCAGAGGGCCTCTGAATAGAGGGTTGTTTATGAACTGATGAAGAATGATCCACACTTGAGGAATATGATTGCAAGACACAAATGTTTGCTACCACAAATAAAGCCAGTAAACATACCATTCGGCAAATATGGGCACCACTAAAAAAAGTGCAAAGCTTTATTAATCACTTCCTCTGAAAGCACTGAAAAATTCTCACATTCTATCCCACATGTGGAGGACACACTCCTACAGCCATCTTCATTCATAGGCCTGCAATTGTTTGTTTGGGTTTTTTTTGCTGCTAGGTTTTTGATACACTTTGAATTACAAACATGACAGAAGTAGGAGCTTTCTTTATCTTTGCTTACAAAGGTGAATTACACATAACAGTATCATAACTGCATTATATGCCTACAGTATATAACATATTAAACATCACACTACAGCAGAGAAAGGTGATCCTTCCATTCAAAATCTGCTGGCAGAATCTCAGTATTACTGCAGTTTCTAAATAGATCTGTTGTGCTCTCTTCATCCATGAAGTGCTTAATTCAAACATCTCTTTTCACACCAAATTTATCAGACCCCAGGGATCCCTTTGGCTTCAGGAATCACAGCTCAATAAAGAAATCAAATGGCACGCAAGAACTGGGTTACTGATCCATTTGTTCTCTGGGATGCTCAAAACATCCAGAAGTATGCTGAATTTGACTGAGTGGTCTCTGTTGTATAGAGGGAATTCTCAGAAGGCAAGGAGCTGCCAGAGTAGCTTCTTTCACCATCTCCTCCAATGGGCCTCTTTTCTAGCAAGAGGCACAACTAGGAGCAGAGAGTGTGTACTCACTGCTGGCACAGATCCCAAAGGCCATGGCTGTTACCATGTGTGCTGGTGACACTGGGAGAGGCACAGCTCTGAACTATGTCTTTCCATATAATTTTTCTTAAAGGCTTAATGCACTTGTGATCCTACAGTATGTCTATTTCTACATAACAGTGTAGGTAGTAGAACCTCAAATGAGTACAGCAGGAGATTCCATACAGGCATACATAGAACATGTGTGTTCATATGCAAATGGCAGAACCAGGCATAGAAGATAAGCCCTGAGAATCACAGCCAGGAACTAGTGATTGTATCAGTACCAAGGGATCACACAGCTAGGCTTTGTGGTGGAGGAACACCACATGACCACATTCAATTTCTCTTTTGAAATGCCCTGTTCACTATGGCAGAGGTAGAAAATGGTCATCTTAACGTCTAACAGAATTATATGTAAGATCTGCATCTCAAGAAATGTACAAGCTATGTTCTTAGTCTGACATTCCTGTTTTCAGTGGATCCCAAAGGCCATATTTCATTGTAATAGGACTATATTTCACTTGTTCTGCTCCTGGGCTCAAAGTAATTTGCTATTTTGCATTAAAATGGCCTTTGTGAGTCTGAACAACTATACTTGAGTATCAGTAATTAAGCAAGTGAAGAGAAGGCTACTACAGGTACAAAACGTGTTTTGTATGTGTTCTATGTATCTCCAGCGCACCAAAAATATTTAATTAGCTTCATCCATATCAATAATGCTGAGAAAAATAACGTTGATAAGAGATCCCCACAGCCACAAGTGCTTTCTGACCTACTACTGCAAGAGCTCCCTTCCTCATTATTTTGAACTAGGTTCCTTATGTTATAATTATAACAAGTAATGTTATTTCTGTCCAAGCTTACAAAGTATCAAATGTCTAAGAGAGGAAATTACATGCTGTTTTATAGAGCACCACTTGGAAAAACTTGATTTGATATGTAATTTCAAGCTTATGGAGTCAACTTGCCATGTTCATTCTGGATTCATAAGCATTGCCTTAGGTTTGGTTAATGTGGTTTTGTATTTTAATATAGAATTGAACAACAAAATAGCAGCTCTGTCTGAGAGAAACTCAAGATTTAAGTAGAAATTCATGATAAGGAAACTCCCCATGGTGCAATGTGAGGTCACAGTAAAGATAACAGCCAGGATTATGCAGAGTAGCCTTTTTTTGGGATATCAAATCAGACACATCATAAAAGCTTGGGGTTTCAAAGGACAAGAGATACACTGTTTTCAGAAAGAAGGTAGCTTGAGTGCCACCAAAAGCAATGAGCCAGTAAATCTTGGGGAAAAAATACTTTATTCCAAGAAGAAAAAATTTTTAAGGACAAATGTCCTTTTTCCACTTTGCATTAGGCACTTGAAAACCCTGCTAGCATTTGCAAAGCTTATATGATTTAATAGTTGTATAAGAAGAGGTAGCTGTAAGGAAACTGGCAGCTATGAAATCCTAATATAAATTTTACATAAAATACTTTTATTAATAAGTGGAAACATCTGTATTTAGAGGACACTCTTCCTTGCTGCATCCATTGAAGTAGACAGAACTTTTCATAAAGCTGCCTTAAAATCACAATATAGCAACAGCTACTGTAGATGTCACAAGACCTACACAGAGGAGAATACTGTCATTCCCTAGTTAGTTTAAGTGTCCTTTCTGCTGTGCTGTGCCTAGCTATCACGTTCAACTCAATAAAATAAATGCAATCAAAGACTTCCTCTGTGATGGTACTAAAAAGCTAAGTAGATTATTGGAGGGTGGGGATGGGCAGGGCAGGTTGAGGGGTACAAGTCACTCTACCATCTTCCTAAGATAAACTGTATTTACATTTCCCCAGTGTCTGGTGTGCAGTGACCTTGAAGCCTGACTGTTCTCACAGTAACTGTGTCAGGTGTGACAGCAGAAGTACTCAGATAGCTGCACTCACTGCTGCAGCAAGATAGAAAGCAAAGGAGGGCATAGGCCATCCTTCACTTCTAAGAGGATAATATACTTGATGATCCATCACTTTGGGTCCATGCCTTGATTTTTGTACCTCTTACTTCTTGTACAGAACTGTGAAACTGCTTAGGAGTGCATTATCATCCCCAGCTGCCTCTGTCTGTGTCCTACCTTTCCTCAGATTTTAAATCCCTCCAAAGGCCCATGGAAATATGACGTTTCATGCCTCCTCTACTAGCACCCTCCACTACCTCTTCTCCCTCAAAAAGACTTTTTCCCAATCAAGTGTACATTTGGGAGCATAATGGCAAGAATATGAAATCTGGGCTAACCATTAGGAAGCTACCAATATGCTGAGAGCACTTCACTGAAACAGTAACTGGAAAAGAATGTAAAGGGATTTTCTGTCTCTCAGGTTAAGGTTTAAACTAATTTCTTTTAGCTACTGTACAAAGATACTTGTGTGGATACCACTGCAAGAACTGGCCCATTAAATCCTGAGATTTAAATCAGAAAAAAATACCATGTTTTGTTTCTTGTTACACTGCCTTGCTTTGCCAGATAGCACAATGTGCATAAAATACATTTGGCTCTTCTGTGACCACGCAAAGAAGTGGTCACTGCTTGATGGGATACAGCCATGCTCCTGGCTCCCTCCCCCTCAGCCTTCCACCTCAGGAAGAATGGGAACAGGGGGATCCTGGACTGCAGCCCTTTCCCCTGTGTTCCTGAACGTTTGGCTAAGCACTCAGCACACCCTCATACCCGTCAGAGACCCAGCTGCAGCAAAGAATTAAAGACCAGCTTTTTTTTTCTTTCAATGCAATGTTTGAAAACATATTCAAGAGCCTCTTCTTCATCTTCCTCCTCCCTTTTTTTCTTCCTCATGACTGTCATTTCTTTTGACTGAGTATCATGTCACTGGGATTGATTGCACAAGAGTCACCTGAATGCCAGTCACAATGTTTAACCTTCCATTCACCTGCATGCTCTGAGACATATGATCTCCCTCAAACACTCACCCTATGATTTACAGGTCAGGGAAAAGTGAACACTGAGGCAGCAAAGTGCAGGGTTTTAAATGAACTGAAATGAAATGTTTCATATATGCAGCCATTGCTAAACAGTAAAGTCCTTGTTTATGATACACCTTATTTTACCTTCAACCCACAGTGACTTTATCACACTTCATTTGTAAACTCTGGGCATAAATTTTCCCAAACACAATGTATTTCATTTATTCATACTGGTAAATCTTTCCTTAAGAAAGTTGTCCTGCTAAATCTTTTAGGGCTGAGACAATACCTGCATTTGTGCATCAGCTGAAAAAAAAAAGCCTTAAGAACAGGCCAGTTTTCCTCACAGAATATGGACAGGAAATCAGCACCACACATTTCCAGGAAGGCTACACTGTTCCAGTACCAAAAGCAACATAACTCCATTGGCCCAAGACAGCATTTGAACTAATGGCAAATGGAGCCTATGGCAGTACCCTTATTAATACCTAAACTACTTGGCAGGCTGCTGCTGCATTCTAAGAGGGGACAGAAGGAAAAAAAAAAAAGCTTCATCCCAGATGCTCAAATCCATTATGCAGCAGAGAAGTAAGACACAGTGTATTTCACAGAAAACCAGGCTAGTAAGAGAATAAATCCTTAATAAACAATCACTCTTATGGCATGACAATTTCTTCATATGCACATACCTAGTCCTACCCAAATATCTCACCATTTCAGCCTATGCCAACTGTTGAGTAAAGTTTAGCCATGGTGCAGACACTATTAGATCCCCAGAAGATGCAAACATGAAATTGTATCTTCCTTAGCTCTGCTACTTGCAGATCTATTTGTAATCCAAGAGACAAACTAGACAAGGTATCCTGGCAGATCCACCAAAGTTCTCACTTTCTCCCTTGGTAGCCTTCTAGTTTCAAAAATTGCAGTTCTCTTCTTCAGCTGCTAGATACAGCAGCTTCTGAAGACATTGAGTTTATCAAGGAGAGTCATTCCAGACAAAAAATCCCCATGCTCCAGAATTTATCAGATTTACACCAATTTGTGCTATGGGATTTTTCACTTTCATTGCTTTATTCTGCCACTAAAAAGTAGATATGAATCCCTTTTATTCTCACTATCTGGGCAGCAGTGGCTTTGCTTTTATTTCCTGACAGGATCAAATATCAATGAAAAGCTATTGAGTGCTTGAAAGTTCAGAAATATAGCCTAAGAACTCAAATATTTTCAGATGAATGCATGAACTCTGTGAATCAAATTTTGCAGTCACCAATCACCAACTGCTGTTTACTCCTCCAATGGCCCAGACTAATACCAAAATACAAATGCCCTTGCCAGGTAATTCAGAAAGTCAGTCATATCACTAAGGCTACAGTTGTTTGGGATTTTTGCCTCACAGATCAACTTTGGACTAAGAAAAGAGAAAGTCATCTATTTTCCACAAAACAAATCCCAAATTTAAAAATAACCCGGTTTTTAACTATAGATTTTGTCAAGTTTTTCCACTTGCTATTCTGTTCTTGGGAGCCACAATATGTAACAGTACAAGTGCTGGGATAAACAGATGACAGGATAGATTACTTAAAAGATGTTATCTTTTAAGAGTCAAAACAGATTCAGGTTAGAAAGAAAGGAAATTTCTGCAGTCTGAAGTATTGACACTTGTCGTGGGTTTACAGGAAGCAGGTTTTCTGGGAATGGAGTGGCTAGAGGCCAATAAGTGTCTAGATTTTAAATTGACACTAAGCTTGGCTACTGAGAGTGGATGCACTTCTGAGAACACAGGGGTTAGAAGCAGAGCACTCTTTTGGGCTCCTTCTTTGATTTTTGGCTAGCAAAGAGGCAAGGCCTCCCCTGCCCGGCTTCGAGCTGGGCGGGGGAGGGGAAACTTGCAGCTTAGCAGAAGTAGGCTTGACTCTTCAGGATGGAAGGGTAGTGGGGGGCACTAGGAGGCGTTGGGCAGCTTTCCTACCCAGGAGAGACAGAGAGAGAGAGGCTCCGAGAAGATTTGGGCAGCCCCCTCCCCTCTAGCTAGAAGACGAGAGGGAGAAAGCTGGTACAGGCTTGTGGCTTTGAAGTGATATCGGCTTGTGAAGAAAGAAGGGGAAGGGGGGAGTGCAGCAGAGAAAGAGCTTGGCTGCGTGCAGGAGTTTGTTAACTTTTCTTAGACAATGAAGACTTCACAGAGCATTTGGACCTTTCTTAGAGGGGAGATGGAGTAGATGATAAAGAAGAAATGGGCAAGTGAATGACAGTTAGAGCAGTGAGTGAAGCTGGGAGAGTAAAGAAGAAGCCAGAAAGAGATGATGGAGTAGCTAGTTGCTAGACTCTTTTTAGTACAGCTATAGACAGAACTGTGCTTCTTCGCGACACAGAGGCTGCATGCAGGGGGGAGGCGATGGCTCAGAACTGAGAGAGTTCAGTTTTAGAGACTCTCTAGCTCTAGGGAGTAGACAAGTATGGGGGGGACAAGAAGTCTCGAGAGTGATGAAGAAACTGTGCTTTTTTTCGGAACTGATCAAAGCACTTTTAAAAAGATAACCTTTGAAGCAGCTCTGTTCTTTGTCCAGTGGTGGGAGCGCTGGGCATGCAAAGAAGAAGTCACCATAGCCCCAAGAAAGACTCCTCTCCTCTTGATAGACTGGAATTAAGTATTTACAAGGTGATAGATGGAGATTTGAAATTTGGAAGATGTATTGGAAATGTGGGGGGAGGAAGAAATGCTTTTTGTAGAGTTTTCATTTTCCAAGTGTGTGTGTGCGTGTGTGTGTGTAGTTTTTTTTTTCCTTTTGTAGTTTAGTTAATAAACTTTTTTTCTAAAGTAGAGGCCTGCTTTGCTTATTTCCTAGTCACATCTCACAGCGAACACCAGAGAAGTATATTTTCATAGAGCACTGGCATTGTGCCAGTGTCAAACCATGACAACACTGATTTCCTATTTCTGCCTTACTTGCCAGGCTAGGACTTGGCAACTGTTTTGCTACCAGTACCAGGGTCTCTGACCTGCTGATGAGATGAGGAGTCTCAAAATGAGACCCTGCAGAAGTGCTGCTGGTCTGTACTAGGTAGGGAAAATGCATATCACATCCCTTTCCATAGAACTGAATCTTGATGCCCTGTAGACACTGCTGGTGATTGTAGCACCAGAGATGCCTGGTCCTTGCAGCTTGGAATCTGACTGTGTGTTGAAGATTGACTGGCCGCCCTTTGGCTCTGTGACTCAGTTTATTTAGGGACCCTAGGATAAATGACATCTATGCAGATAACTTGTAACAGTTTCTCATAGCAACTCTAGGTGCTGCCATCTAAACTGGTAGGTAGGATGCTTCTTTTAGGTTCCTCAGCACAAGAAAGATGTGGACATGCTAGAGTGGATCCAGAAGAGGGCCACAAAAGTAACCAGAAGGATGGAACACCTCTCCTAAAAGGAAAAGCTGAGGGAGTTGTTGTTTGGTCTGGAGTATAAATGGTTTTGAGGAGACCCTATTGTAGCTTTTGAAAACTTAAATGGGACATAAGAAAAATGGGGAGAAACATTTTAGTAGGGTTTGTACAATAGGACAAGGGGTGATGTTTTTAAACTGAAAAAGGGAACTAGATATAAGGTAGATATTTTTTACAATGAGGGTGGTAAAACACTGCCACAGGTGATGGATGTGTCATCCCTGGAAACATTCATGGTCAGGCTGGACAGAGCTCTGAACATCCTAATCTACTTGAAGAGGTCCCTGCTTACTTCAGGTGGGTTGCAACTTTTAAAGGTCACTTCTAACACAAACTATTATATGATTCTATTATTTTGCTGTTTCAGCATTTCTGAGCAGATCTAATTCTTTATTTTCCCCTGCATCTTCTGTGGATTGGTTAGTGTACACTCCCAACTCCATAAAATGATGCACTCTTGTATTGAGAGGCACAAATGTCCATTTATGGTTTTTATGCCAGTGGATTGGGTTAACCCTAAGCACTGACAAATGCCAGGCTACAAAGAGTGAGTCACATCACAAACAGTGAGTCACATCACAAACAGTGTTCTGTATCTTCAGAACATGAAAATGCAGCCAAGAACTCTTTATGGAAGTCGTCAAGAAGCTTTCAAAACTCACATTCTTCCTAATAGACTCTAATTGAATAGGCAAAAAAATACTTAGACATTATCACTAAATTTATAGAATTCCCTAAATGGAAAAAATAGTTCATAGTCTATGAACTATATAGAAATTCCAATGTAATACTGAAAAGTTCTTTGAATGATTTACATATGTTCTAAACATGTCATGGACAAAGAAGTATTATCCTGCAAAGGCTTAAACAAACTATCAAATACTTGTAAAAATGTCTATCAACTCTTTATAAACTGGTGAAAGAACCTGCTTAAGAGCAAGTAGTTCAAGTAACAAATAACAACATTGCCTACACCAACTGGTCAACTCCTTTCTCAGGTTTCAAGACATTTGGATTTTCCTGAAATATTTCAGACTATGATTTTTCAAATGCTCTTGTGTTTTCTGAAAGTTCTAGCAAAAGAGCAATCAGTATCTAGAAGCAGTGATGGATCACTGACAGTGATTTATCTTGTTAGAGATAATGAAAATTTTTCTTGAGTTTATAGTGCCATATGTACTCAGTCTGAAAAGAGTAAGTAATTGGCAACAAAGCACAGGACACTGCCAAAATTTTCTGTACTAAAATTGTCTTCACATTTTTCTCTTCTTGAGATACAGGAGCTAGTTATGTACCCAGAAGACAACTTTTCTATGGTTATCAAAACACATAGATCTTAAGACTAAGTGAAGATCTGCAGATTAAATACTAGTTTAGCATCATTTAATTAACTATTTTCATTAATATGTAAGTCTGAAGATTTGAAAGCAATAATCAGTATTCCCTTAATTTTTTCCTCATATTTCCAAATTTTCCAAACCTTTTAATAGGTTCATTTAAACACATCCAGCATATTTTCAATATCTCTGTTGGAAAATGCAGAGAAAGTTTCCTCATGCAATATACCACAATCTTTAATATAGAGGCAATTAAAAAAATCATAATTCTCTTTCTTGATCTTCTTTAACTCTCCAGTTCCACAAACAACTAAAAACCAGACCATCAGATCCAACATCTTGCTAGAACAAAGAAGTCAGAATCTATCATCATTATATTACAAAGGTTCCATACTATTGTTTCCTTATTGCAAGGGTTTCGCACCTCCTTGATGCTGCTCGTAGGCAGCTCCTCTAAGCGCTAACTCTTTCTTCTTCTCACAGCAGCCAACTGACTCCAGTTGCCCTTCAACCAACCAACCCACTCTTTTATAGCACTCTTCTTCTTCTTATCGGCTACAGCTGTGGCCTGGTAAAGTCAGGCCTGTTTCTAATCTCTAATAATTGGCTCAGCTGCAACTCCTTAGGGGTAAGATTACCTTCTATACTACCTTTATTTTCTTATATTCTATCCCCCTACAAGAATTTGAATCCAGACACAAGGATTATTTACTGACTGCTATTGTAGCAGACCTCTCTTATTTACAGTGAGACAACTCTGGTCTCCACTAGTGGATACACTGCAAGGTGATAATTCTTAACTTCTCTTAGGGTCTTGTGAGCTAACAGCAAAATAAGGATTCCAAGTGCACGTGGAACAAAGGAGAATTTCTACTTGGCACTCAGGTCCTCTGTGGTCTCAGAAATGGTTTTGTGCTGTGTTGATTTTGGCTTCTGAGGAACCATGGCGCTTACATCACACAGCAGAGGGTAGCATATAAACCTGAGGTTTGAGTTCGGGCCTTTTTAGCAGCAAAAGCTTTTGTTGAAATGTTTTATATAAGCACCTACAATTTTGTTTTAGCTGATAAATGGGAGACAAAAGAAAGTGACACAGAGTGTTTCCCTTCACAAAGAATTGAAAACAGAGAGTAAGTAGATTAAACAGCATGAAAAAATACTACTTACACTTAAATATCCTTTTATGGATGGCAGCCTATTACCAGGTCTAGAAAAATGTTCACATCGAGGTTCAAACTCTCAACAATGAAGCATATTACTGTAACATATTGGACCAGCTTGAGAACTATTAAAATTGCCAATGTTTGCACTTCAGATATATGTGTGATCCATTTTTGCAGGCATATCATAATCTGAGCTATCAGAAGGCACTGTTTTTCCTATAGTTATGCAGACTGGCTAGTTTTGGCCAAAGTTCCTTGGTACTGTGTTATTTGTGAGGATAGAAACAAGGAATTCTTTTACAGCAACCAGTGCTTGAACTGATGCATAAATCATCACAAAAAGATATGCTTTTTGACTGTGATGCTTGTGAGAGACTCCCACACACACTGCACAAGAGGAGTTTGGGCCTGGATGATAGGGATTTGGAGGTGGTGTGCTCATTTTATCTTCCACACTGGGGCAGACTTCAAGATAAGGAGTGGAAACTCCCAAAACAATTTGACATTTGAATAGGAAGGGAGATAAAATTGTATCTTTTTTCTTGGAAACTCATGGTCACCAAAACAATTTGTACCAGCACACAAGTGATTGGATTAAATACAATACACATTTTCAGCAAAACAGTGCTTAGTTCACAATGGGCCTGCTCTCCTTGAGTTACAGCTGATCACAAATGCTTTCCAAGCACAGTAAAACTGGGCTGTTCTAGTTGGGTAGCATTTCACATTTGCTGCACAGTGAAAGGTTATGGTGAAAGGCTGTTGAGAACTAAGCCTACATGGTATCACAGGTCTTGGCTCATTGTACAGAGGATTTGTTAGGAAAGCAGCTACATTGGTGCAAATCCTCTGTATTGGCAGAGCAAACAACCACACACACTACACAGTGTTGCAATCTATCTGGGTTTCAAGTGGGGATTAAATTCTGCAACCCAGGCTAGACAGGGGAACTATATAGCCACAAACCCTTACCTTGCAGGAGCACACCCAAATGGAGGGACTGAGCCACTTCTTCTCTACAGCAAATTCATCCATGAGCTCTGCAGTCACATGTGTAGAAAAAGGAGGGGAGGGGATGGGGTAGGAATATTTTACTCTGTTCTTGTACTGCCTCAGTTTTACATCTGAACATAAGGATGGATAAGCTTCAGACAGTTCAACACTCTACATTAGTTCATGATCTCTTTTTTCTGGATCAATTTTGTGTAGTTATGAAGTCATGCAAGCTTTCCTTGATGAATTTTGTGCTTTACCAAAGACTCGTTCAGTGTGGCTAAACATATTCACTACATTTAATAAAACTGTGAAAATAAATCAGTGGAAAGGCTTGTCTTCCACTCTCCTTCCATGGCATTGCTGTTCTTTCCAGCGTTCTTTGGAGTGTACTCTTCAAAGGCTTGTCCAAGGTGGTTATAAGCGTTTTAATTTTAAAAGAATGAACTGTATTAAGACATGATTTTGAGCAATGCTGGATAAACAGGAACTGTCCATCAAACCAGAGTTAATAAATGTTTATTTCTTTGAACCACTAGAACTCAGGAGCTCTGCTGTCACTTCACTCCTGATATTTATGAGCACAAAGCAATAGGATATTCAGGTTTTCCAAAATCAGGAATGGATTCCCTCTGCATAACTTTTATAATACAGATTTGACATTTCCACAACTTATTTCTCCTCAGGATAAAATATTTCACTATTACATCAGTCTGCCAATGAAATCTTTTTTCTCTCACAGTTTCCAAGTCAGCATCTTTACCCAGATAAACCTCTGCCAGTCTTACGTAGGTTTGTCTAGTATGAACACAATGTGATTCATGGTGGTGATTGCTTCAGTGTTTATAAGATTATTTTTATAACACTCTATAAGGATGAGATAAACCTCCACCAGAAGGTTCTAGTGTACCGCCTGACGTTTTATTTGACTCTTGTTCTGCTCACAGCTCTCACTGAACTATTTATAATGTTTTAGGTTTGGACTTGCCAAATCCTCATAGGTAAGAACTAAAACCTCGCACTCCTCTGATTTGTTGTATTGAAGCTGTAATAAGGCCTTCTAAGAAAGGCTCTGAAAGCCCTCAGGAGGGCTCCTGACAGTGATTCTGAAGTCTCTTAGGACAAAAAAGCAGACTTCAAAGCCAGTACAATCTTTGCCACACAGATGTGGAGAACAGGAGCTCCACCTGCCCCAATACCAAATAACAGGGAATAGGAATGGAAGCCAGACTGGGGACTGTGGGCAGAGCAGGAGAATACTCAGCAAGAGGATGCCACTGTCTGAAGTCTGTTCCAGACCAATGTGGCAGTAAAGGGATACAGTAACTACAGTCATATACAGTCATATACAGTAACTACAGTCATTACCCTAAGACAATAGAGGATAAAACATTTAAAAACATCCCAACAAATTGTAGCTTAATGAGCCATTGGCTTCCAAACCTGTCTGGAAAGCCTGGGACTTGCTCATCCCGATGTCCCATATGACTTCCTGTGTCACCACAGTTCACGTGGCAGAACTGAACACATGAACACTCCCTGCTCCCCCATGGCACAAAGGTCTGTGCTCCATTCACTGCCAGTGACTCCTACTGCTCCAAGGCACTGGCTGGAGACAGCTGAGGGGGCTTCCAGAAAGCTCACAATCTACCTCCATCCTATGTAGTGAGTGCTGAAGAGTATAAATGCACTTTCTATCACAAAACAGATTTTGTTTCATTTTTCTGAAGAAAAAAATTACCTCTCCAAAATCTTTTACCCTTTAAGAACTCGGACATATAATGAAAGCCATGAGTCACCTGAGCTACTCTAGTCAGACTAATGTAACTGCAGCTTGATAATGGTGTGGCAATGAAAAGACTCACAATCATAAACATTTTTGTCACCTCAGTATCTCCTGTGAATGAGGAGAAATCACAGTCTTGACATTATGACTGGTATCAGTCTGTCTTATGTCTGGGTTCAAGAGATATTGTCATAAAAGTTACACAACTGTCAGCCAACAATTATTCTTAACAGCAAATTTCACAAATTGTTTTTCTTCCATTCCTGGAAGCCTAGAACTTACATAGCTTCTCCTCATCTATTCCATGTGCACTTTGAAGGATAATGGCACTCCATCTCTGCTTATAGATGCAACACCTGTAATTTTGCACAAAAACAGGCACAATATTAAAAGCATAAATTAATTTTTCAGAAATCAATAAGCACTATAAATGAAAGTTGGTGGAAAGAGAGCAAGTGTTCTGTGAAGATCATTAGCTTTCCATACTACTGCCTAATTAATTTAAGGCTGAAAGGGAATTATCATACCTTGAAGGGCAGGTGATTTACTAAATACTTGCTTTTTTTCCTTGAATGAAACATACGGTCTTAGTATCCAAGGTATAATTTTAATGTCATGAAAATATCCTACACCCAGTAACTATAGATCAGTGATAAAACAGGAAATCCTGGCTTTGCTGGCATGAGAAAGTAAATAAATGAGACTATCCTCAGACTAGTGAAGTTTCCTCTCTGATACAGCTGAGAAGCTGCCTTGTGTTGGACTCAGTCTGGGATTAAACACGAGAGTTCAATTTCTAAAATTGTCAGTCAAGAACCTTCCAAACAACCTAAATCCATTTTGAAGTGCTGAAGGAAATACATGAAACAGAATCAAGCCATTCAGTTTCCACAAAACAGCTGATTTAAAGCAAACTATATAACCTGTTGTGTGGGTGGACTTTTATCTCATGTTGGTTTAGTTAGCAAAGCTAAAAATATTAGCCAATACAAGGTTGGAGGCTGTCCTCTGAACAGATGCAGATGATAACCCTTGTGAGCTCAGCTGTCTGCTCCAATTGCCTTGCAAATGATAGTATGTTTCCAGCACAAATTACAGGAATTTAGTTTGTTTGTACAGAGTGAAATTGCACAACTGTACAATTCTGCACACAAATACTGTGGAAGCACAGTGGAGGCTTCCTCACTGGGGCTCTAAATATGAGTTACCAGGACTCTGTATAAATTCTTCCTAAATAAAACAATCCTTCCAATTCTGGGGAGTAACTATGGCCTAGCAATCTTTCTTTGTCCTTGGTACCACATATGCAACAAAGGTCATTATCTTTCAGTCATTTATTCTAAACTTTACATTTAGCCAAGTTGCTAACAGTTTCTGTCCACTTAATGAGGGCTTCAGAATTCCAGTGCCATTTATTTTAAAGGCTCAGCTCCTGAAGTCCTATGATCATTCTCCCACATTTCTTTTACAAATGTAAAACACAGAGTATGCTAGTGTTTGATAGTAGACTAAAGCTCATTTATGTGCTGAAAGCAGTCTGTCCATGGCATCACAAAGCTCTACACAGGCTAATTCCCCCTGCTGCACAGTTCAGCATCCTGATACAGCATGCATGTGTATTTCACTATTCATACAGAATACAGCAGGTATATATCAAGCCTTCATGACTCCACAGGGAAGCACATGAAATGAAAATCATCAAAAGAAGCGAGAAGATTTGATGAACCCTGCTTCTCTTATGGTTTTTGTGATATGGGGGCCAGGTTCATTAGTTCTGCACAGAATGCCTGATCTCTGCCATTGAGATAGGAGAGCAGCTTGGCTGCAAGCCCAGCCGGCCTCTCTACCTGCATTACTGCCGGCTCCTGCTGTCCTTAGGCCCTGTGTCTCAGCCCTTCCCCTTTCAGAGGGACTGTGCTGTCAGAAGCTCCCCATGACCACCACTAAACATCACCGACGTGAAGCACGGGCACAAGGGCCGAGCACCTGGCCCCCACAGTCCTCCCAAATCCTCCTCAACAGCGCAGGATGACCCAGGGTGGAAAATTGAGTCCAAGACCCTGAGTAAGCAGAAAATTCCTTTAACACCAGGCTACTGGGCCGTTCGTCAAATTTACCTAAGCATTTCAGCAATACGTTCTACAACCGTTTTAAATGCCTGACGGAGCCAGATTATTTACGGTGTCCCGCTATTGTTCTTTTTAAAGATTTCTCTTAGCGTATTATTGATAGAGAGGTCAGACACCCTGAGGGCAGTGTAAGGGAAAGCATCCTGAGCGGAAAACAAGCTTAACGTTTTTTTTTTATCTACGATTCAGC
This sequence comes from Camarhynchus parvulus, assembly GCF_901933205.1. Classification (NCBI taxonomy): domain Eukaryota; kingdom Metazoa; phylum Chordata; class Aves; order Passeriformes; family Thraupidae; genus Camarhynchus; species Camarhynchus parvulus. The sequence continues at coordinate 6,523,172 of NC_044576.1, forward strand.
ACGAAAGTTCTGTGTGGGCAAACAGAAGCGAGCAGTGCGCTGTGATTTACTCGTCAGCAATGTTAAACACAGGAGCTTTCACAGTTCAGGGAGGCGCGCACACACCTTGACGCACATCTCACCGTGCGGATGCTCACACGGAGCAGGGGGGAGGCGGCTGGGGACCCCACCCTCTCGCGCACGGAGGTGATGCCATTGCGGCCGCTCCCCGCACGGGGCCCCGCAGGATTTCCTGCCTCCGCAGCCCCTCAATTCCTGGAAGCTCTCTCTCCCGAGGGCAGGAAGGGCGAGCGCCGCTGCCGCCGCCGGCAGCCCCAGAGCCCCGTGAGGGGCGCGGCGGCCCCTGGCCCCTCAGAGCAGAGCGGGGCGGCGCGCGCCCCTTCCCCCGCCGCCGCGCGCGCCGCTGTAACGGCCGCGGCAGCAGCGCTGCGTGCCGGGGCGCGCTCACGTGACAGCGCTGGTTGGCTGGGACGCGCGCGCCCGCTCCGCGCTGGGCACGGCACAGAACGGAACGGCACAGCACAAAACAGAACGGCACGGCACGGCAACGGCACGGCACAGCGCGGCACGGCACGGCACAGCACAGCAGGGCGGGACGGCACCGCACCCGAGACACCGCACCGCCCTCCGCACCCCGGCGAGCGTCACTTGTGTCCTGTCCCCAGGCGGTCCCGCTCCGCCCTCAGGTGAGTGAGGCGCTGCGGCCCCGGGGCGGGCGCGGGACGGGCAGACGCCGCCGCCGGTCGCTGTGGGTGACCCAGCGCGGCCGGGCGCCGTGGGAGCTGCGGCGGAGGAAGGAACGGCGGGCGGCTGGGGCACCGCGGGGCTGGGACCGGCGGGCCGGGGGCGCTCCCCGTTCCGGGCCGGCTCCTGACAGGAGCAGCCCCCAGCTCTTGCTCCAGGACGGACTCCGCACGTGCCCGCCTCGCCCTGATGTCCCGTTCCCTTCCGCGGTAAGGTCAGAAATGCTGACGGCTCGCTCGGGTGTCAGGCGGTCCTGCTGCATCGCTCCTGAGCCGTTCCATACCGTTAGACGTGTTCGCTGATCCCCTGTTTTCTCACGGTGCAGGCAGGGCGCTGGGTATTTATCACTACACCTGGCATGACTTTTACGTGTTCTTGCAGAGGGCTTCTTTACAAAATTCATCTTGGCTAACTCCTGTTTGTGAAAACTAAATGGGCAAAACTAAATTCTGTTTGTATTTCGCTTTCTGGGTATGGGTTTGGCACATTTGCTGTAGAAATGAAACTTTCTTCTCGTGTAGAATCTCCAGGCACTTTCTGCATGCACTTTGTTTGAACAGCAATTTGCTGAATTAACGTAGCATGCCCAAAGATAACTTGAGTTGACATACTAGCAGCGTACCATCTATCTCGTGAGCAAAAATGAAGTATTCCTACCCTTAGGTTCCTTTTTAATCTTAAATTATTAATGGTCCTCTGCATAACAAGAATGAAATTTGTAATTGGTACAGAGTGCAAGTGCATGTAGAGAGCTGGATACAAGAGGACCTGGTTATAAAGAAGGACATGCCTGCCTAAAAGAGCTAGCAGGAGAATGACATTCAAGAGCTCTTTCTCCTCCTTACAGTTGTTGAGAACCTCCGGGAAGAAGCAGAAGGCCATACCTAGCCCAGGTCTTCTGCAGCTCTTGGAAGAAAGGAATAATAAAAGGGAAAACTTTTACCCTATTTGGGGAGCATAGGAAAGCAAAGCTTTAGAGTTACTTGCACTTTCATTTAGCAGTTGTTTAACTGAGTTGTTGAGGGTGCTCTTAAGATAGGGCTAGTGGCAGGCGTAATATCCCATCTTCTTTTAGAACCTGATTGTCAACTTCACGCCAAATGTTGTCATTTGTACTTAGTTAAATGGAAATATTTGTGTCACACTTCATCATGTTGTTGTCTGTGTAATCAATACAGGAAAAAGTTCCTGTGTCTCTTAGAGATCTCAGAAAAAAACATACTTACCCAAACTGAAATAGAAAGGTCAAAACACTTGCATTTGCTGTGTATCCAACAACATTTAGGGTTTGAATGTATGTTGAGAGGAAATGTTGGTTTCGGTATCAATGGGAAGTAACATTTCTACTGTCTGTTCAACCATGTAATGTAGAGCAAGTGAGGTGTGTCAGAGTGAAGATTACAACAGTGAACTAAGGTTCTGCTCTTTCTTCTACTTAAATTTCTCCCAGTATTTGAACTTTTAAAGGCTGAAGTTTGAAGTGAGACCATATTAAGCAAGTCAGAAACATAAGGCTTAAAAGCACTTTTCTTCCATGTAATCCCTCACGGTTTGTTGAAGAGACTTGGGGCAGATGTACTGTGAATTTGTGGTGTTACAGAAACTGAAACCAATGCACAGAGATGATGGGCCAGTTAAAGGAAGCTGGGAAAAAAAACTTGAGAGGATAAAATTCTGCAATATTGTTAGTTTGGTAATAATAGTAACAATGATAGAAATCCCCAACAAGCCAAACAAAACAGGAGTGGGGCGAAGACTGGATCAGCTAAGGCTTCTGAACAACACAAAGGTGAAGCTGAGGTGGATTTGAGGGAAATAATGGGCTGAGATTTCTTGAGTTTTCTGTAGTGTCTGTGTGTAAGAGCAGTGTCTTGTCCATCACATAAGAGGCTTCTAAACCAGATTAGACATGAATGTTGGCCACAAGGAGTCATCCAGGGAGCCCAGTGTTCCACCTGGCCTCCCTTGTGATCCTTCTGGGCCTGGTTTGCCCTGCAAATGTTTCACTTGCCAACCTGCAGCAGGTGTTCCTGTTCCTCACCTGCCTATTTCAAAGAAATCCCCCACTTTGGAGAATTACACCATGCAAGTACATCCCTCAGTGAATTACTGTGTGCTCCAGCAGGTTTTAGTTTCCCTCAGCCCACAGTGACCTTGCTGCATGTCCTGCACACATGGTGTGCTCGTTGCTGTGGGTGAGCACTAGCCTGGGTACTGCCTGCCTGGGTGCAGAGAGATGGGAGAGAGAGGGAAGTGCGCTGCCACTGCCAGAGCTGATGCTTTCTCTGTAGGCACACAGGGTGAGGGTCACAGCAAGGCTGCTCTCTTCTGGGCTGTGAGCTCCTCCAGACTCTGGGAAGGAAGGTGCATGTAAGGTTCAGCTGCTCTGTTCCTCTGAGTGCAGATCATCATCACAGAGAGAGATCTGCCTCATCTACCATGATATGAGAGCTGTTTGTATTTTGGAGTTGTAATAGGGTAGAACAATGCTAATTAAGAACTCAGCTATCTTCAAAACCAGAAAGTGGAAGACTGAGGGGCAGGGGGATGAAGGCCATAAACTTTTATCTGTGAAGTGGAACTTCTAGGCTTATGCTTTAGTAATGATGAAAATCAGGTTTAGCTACATTTCTGTCTGCTTACATTCTTCAAACAACTGGTCTCACTTTACAGAATAACAATTTAAAAATATCTCAGAAAGCAGGAGAGTCTTAATGTTGCCTTTAATAGGACAATAATGTAAATGATTAATGATTGATGAAAAAGAATTGTGAATGAACTTGTGAAAGGGCTTTACATGTATGTTTGAGAGTAAGAAGGATCTTGATATATCCTTGGATGTCATGTCTGTAGATTTTAATGAGGGTGAAGCAGAGAAAGTCTGTTAGAAGCAAATGAGATCTCAGTACAGTAAAAACATAGAAAGCTGTGGGTTTATGATCAGATAAACCAGATGCCCTTTTTTTAGTTTGGTTTTTTTGAAAAGAAAGAAGCTGAAGTTCTGAAAGAAGCTGCAAGTAACTTCTAATTTGCCATCAATACTCAAGAAACAAACGGTTACAAATGGTACAGTTACAAATGGTACAGTATCACATAAGGTATCTATTTAAATAGTTTTAGAGCCCTGAGTATGCTAATGTCACTAATTGATAATTTGGGGAGCTGTTTAATTGTGGGTTAAGGCTGTTATTTGTAGGACTTATGAAGGGAGCTGTGTGGGCCTGCCTTGGAGGAAGTAAGGGTGAGCACAGCAGAAAAGATGGTGAGAAGATTCTCCACAGTAGTAGCTGCATGAAACATGGAAGTTCAGGAAGACTGATATGTCTTTGCCACTAAAATGCTTATTGATAAGTAGCAAAGGTAAGGGCAGGACTCTTAGAGGACATAAACATCATGCCTCTAGCTCTAGTGTGAATTCTTGTGGCTTGTCTATTCCACAAAGGTGGAATAAAGTGTTACTTCCTTTTCTGTTTGCTCTCTCTCTTGTGTTGTGCTGGGTATCTACAGAAGGTTGTAATTTCTGTGAGAAATTAACTTCAGTCCTAAATTCAGTTCTTAAGTGAACCTGATAAGAAGGGAGAAGTGCCCAGTGGGCCACTGCTCTGTTCATTTGAAGACTCTGCATTTCACTGCTGCTGTTCAAGCTGGCCTGAACCTCTGAAACCTACTTATGCCCCTGAGCTTTGCTTTTAGGGCAGCATCTGAGGTGAAATCAATGTAATTCCCACGTTTGGTTCTTGGAAAACCCCCACCTTGCTCCTGGATGGGAACCAAGCCACAATAAAGTAGGCATTTGCCAAACCCAATGAAGGACTTTTATAGTTTATTTCATTTGTTACCAAAAGAGGGAAGCAGAATTCCCAGTTCATGTGTCATCAGGCTCTCAGCTCATATTTTAGAGTCTTGTCACCTTGAAGGTAGCCAAAAAATCCCTCCTCAGAGTCTGCTGCCTAAGAGAGAGGAGCTGGTTAACTGGGATACAGCAGTGTTAGCTTCTGACACCTAAGGTGGTTTGGGTTTTTTTTAATCTAAATCCATAAGGAAATTATTCACAAAAAAGCTTCATTTGACAGAGCTATGTCAATCTCCAATTATACCCAAAAGCTCATCAAGCTGCCCATGATTTCTTCACTGCATTGGAACAAAGAGTGTTTTAGTGAAGATTCACAGTTTACCTGTTTGAAACTTCAGAAGACTGTTTTGTTGACCAATCAGATGTTGTTGTTGTTGTTGCATGTGTTGTAATTTTAGGTTGAAAATAGTAAAGTTTATTCTTTTTTTTTTCCTTCTTTCCTCCTTAGGACTGCCACATTAAGAGAAAGACATGAAGTATTTTTAATAAAATTCTGCTTTTGATCAAGCTGCTAAAAATGGATGTGAACATTTTCTCCTGTGAGGTAAGTATTGACAGAGAAATAAAAAAAAGCCTGACTTGTTTTACTTAGTGTTGCTTGTCACCACTGCTCTTCTGACCAGCAGCTTTTGGTCAAGTATTTTAGAGTTATAACATCTGTGTCTTGGCAAACTTTGTATCAAAAGTCTTAACTGAAAAGTCCTACATATAATAGTTTGATTTACAGGATTAGCCAGCATTGTTCTGATATTCCAGCAGATAAAAACAAATGTTGGTGTTGCAGGGTTGGTAATGAGCAGCTTCTGCACAGAATAGCTTTTGACCCAATGTCAGGCTTTTTTCCAAGCATCAAAGAAACGGAAGCTGCAAAGTCTGATTTTCAAGAGTGAATACTCACACAGACTAACTGCAGGTGCAGGAAATGAGTGAGATCCTGGGATGAAGGAAGAGTTTGCACCACAAACATGTAGGTACTTTTCCATGCATCCAGGCAGCTTTCTCAGTTCCTGCTCTAGGCGGCCTAGGGAAAAGTGGGGCTTTTGCCAGCCTGAGTTACAGGTGTATATTTATATTGCTTTTGTCAAGCATCACAGCCAGATCTTCACAATTCCTGCAGTAAGTATGTAAGTTAGTCAAACCAAATACATGTCCTTAATTTAGGATCATGGGAAAATTCAGATTGTAAGGAACCTTTTGAGATCAGAGAGTCAAACCCTCTACTCACAATTTAGAGTAGTCAATGAAATTAGGTCATTTTCATCCACTGGCTTTCTCAGTCTGTTATATGTTCAGAAGTATTGACAAAAGATGGATTTACAGCTTTCCATATGTATTAAATTTACATTAGAATAGTGCAAATAGGGACGTAAAATGCTACTAAAATTTGTCAGAAGGGAGAATGTTTTAATTAAGACAGGATTGCACAGGAATGGTCAATTTCTCTAAACAAAGGAAACAATAAATCTCTGATGTGTTAATTTCTTGCAATTGCAAATGAAATCTCCACAGGTCAGCTAACACTGACCTAATGTCATGCTGCCAGTATTTTCAAGATGGGTTCCCTGCAAGAATTACCCCTTCCCAGGCATCTCTGGGGAATTGATTTATTTACTTCCTCTTGTAAGCAAAATTGCTTTCTCATCATAAAAGGAAGGAAAGTGAACATTGCTTATCCTGTCTGAAACATGTTACTGAAACATTTCCTCTGAAGTATAAATATTTGTTCATGGGAAAACATAGTGACAATGTGAATAAAAATAAACATCTTGTCAGGAAGCTTAGGGAGCAATCTCCCTTCCTGGGCTCTAAAAGTAAACACAAACCAAGCATCTCTCCTCCCCCCATCATTATGTACTACCAAGCAGAACATTCTGTGAGCCCTAGGAGTAGCTACTTCCACTGTTTTGGCCAAGGAGGATTATACAATGAAGGGGTTAATCTTGTCAGGAGAAAGACATTTTAGCATTCAGAGCCTCATAGGAGGCTCAATGAAGTGAAGAGACACTTGGTTTACTTTGGATTTATGCTTATCTCAATGTGCTTTGAATTGATCCCTCAAAATTGGTAATTTAATAGCTTTAATAGTTACATTAGTAATTTAATGAGCCCCTTTCAGGACATCATCAAAGACAAACATATACTTAGTGAATAAAAATAGAAGTAATTTTATAGGTAATGCAGTTCCTGAAAGCCAATATACAGTATTACACATATGCACGTTGTGATTGTCATGGTTTAACCCCAGCCAGAAGCTGAGTACCATGTAGTTGCTTGCTTATGTACCCCCAGTGCATAAGAGGGGAAGAGAATCAGAAAAAAGATAAAACCTGTGGGCTAAGGACTGTTTAATAATTGAAATAAAATATGATAATCATTGGAATTAAAAGGGAGAGAAAAGAAAGAGAGAGAAATAAAACCCCAGAAAAACAAGTGGTGCACATGTGCTGGCTGAGGCCCAGCAGCAATTGGCAGCTCCCAGTTGATTCCCCCAATTTATATACTGGGCATGACCTTTTAGGGTATGGAATGTCCCTTTGGGCAGTTTGGGTCACCTGTCCTGCCCTGCCTCCCCTCAGCTTCTGGTGTACCTGCTCACTGGCAGAGCACTGAAATGTCTCACTTTGGAGTGAGCACTACCAAGCAACACCTACAACACCCGTGCGTCATCAGTGTTCTCATAGTGAGCCCAAAACACAGCTCTGTACCAGCAGCCAGGAGGAAAATTAACTCTAGTCCAGCTGAAACCAGGACAGTGATGCTATGAATTATTTAATATGCATTGACTGATCTCACCATCAAAAAGTACCTATTGAGGGAAATGGCACATCCAAGAATCCAAATTTCTCTTTTCACCTCTGCTCCCAGTGTCAAGCCTTGCTTCCCAGGCTGTTTTAAAATGAATTTCTGAGTAACATGTATAGCTCATTTAGGTAAATTACAGAAGAATATTCTCAGAAACTTGCTGTTTCCACACCAGTTCCTGTTGTTTCTCTGATTTGGTCTTACTTCTCAAAGCAAATATATCTGCAGGTCTGGAAAAAAGCTAACTTGTGGATGGGTATGTGCTTGAATCAGAAAATGCTGCCTCTCTGGAAGGTGTGTCTTTGTAGAGGTGTTATTTACTCCTTAATATCCCAGTCAAAGCTTATTTGCTTTTGGGCTTCTGTGTCACTTGAGGTATTATGAGACAAGTAGTAGTAAATTTAGCTGTCTGGGTAAAGAAGCTACTGCTCTCTCAGAGATTAGTGTCTTCACAGTCAGTGGAATAAAATAGCTACTGCCTCTACAGTGCAATCTGGCACTTGAATGTATCTGACAATTCAGAATGGTAAATACAAAGTTCTGGACTGCGCAAAGCCAGCTGAGGGGGGTGTGTGCAACAGTAACCTTCAGCAGAATTAAATTTATCGGAGGAAATTTTAAATTTTAAATCTGCTTGAACTAGTTCTTCTCAGACTTATGACTGCTTGTGACTAGAGATTAGAAACAAGGACTGCCTTGTGTGGGTGGTTCAGGTGTGAGAGGAAGGGCAGTGTTGCTGTTTGTTGCTTTTGATCTTTGTAATTAAATTTATGTTCTCTAGTACTATTTATCGTACTGTTGAAATCCACATTTCTGACTTTCTCATGGGATTTGCTGTGCTTTACATAAAGAAGAATGACAGGTTTTCACAACACCTGTGCAGAATCAGGAACAATTTGTTACAGTTAGGTGGAAAAGGAAGAAAGAAATGATGCAGTTCTGAAATGTCCATTAATTCAGGGAGCTTAAGCATCAAGGTACCCAACATAAGAAATCAAAGCTGGGATATAAAATCAGTGCTGTTACATCAGAATATTCTCTTACCAGCTGGAATTACCTCTCTCACACCTCTGGAAGCAAGGGCCTAGCACCCTCAAAATGAGGATTTGCAGTAACAAAAATATAGTATGGTAACTCTACCTGAGCTTTAGCTGCTTTTTGTTTTCAGCTGCTTTCTCAGTGGTAGAATTTGCTTCTGCATGGTCTCCTAGATGTGCTCAGCATGGGCAGGTGTCCCAGTATTTCTCCTGAGCAACAGGTACAGTTTACACTTGAGATGGATGGATATGTGTATGGGAGTAAATAAGATTAATACCTTTATAGTTCTTCTCTTCTACTGTTACCCAGGAAAAGAACTCTTGCCTGACTCAGAAAAGACTTTAAAAAAGTTTAAAAATAGAATGGTACATGTCTTGCTACTTTGTTGAAAGAGAAAAAAACCCCTTCTAGTAGAATTCATGATGCTTTGGCAATATGACTTTCAAGCAATGAGTGGATGAGAAATTTCAAGGCACTAGAATATTTTTGATTTTGTTAAAGCTCCCTGAATGCCTGAATAGCTTCAAAACCACTGCTATTGCTGGTTCTAGCTTGTTTTTAATTTTACAAAGGTATATTCTGTTCCTGACATATTTAAATGCTGCAGTTTTAAGTGTAAATTGGAAGGTGATGTCTTTTACTAAGCACTTTGCAAATTACACAGTATACACACACTCCTTTAAGTTCTCTGATTTGTGCCTAATCTGTAGTTCAGACGTGTAACAGTGATACTTTTCAGGCAGATCCTGGAAGTAGTCCTACACCCTCTGTGAAAACTGCAAATATATGCAAGAAGTATGTGATTTCATGGTTGATAGCTTTTGAATGGTAGCATTTAAAAGAACAAAATCCTTCTTGGAAACTATTCCTAATAAACATAATTAGGGAAGTCTCATCAAGCAGCCTGTGGTGAAACATGCAAACTGTCTTTATTGCCTGCTGCTTAGACTTGGAATCACTCGTGTGTGTTTTCTTGTATGGATCACTTGTGTGCATTCTTCTGCAATTACCATTATCCTTCAGCTACACTGTTTTGCTAGAATTTATAGGAAGTGTTTCAGGGAGTGAAAGATATCCATCAGAACCAACCCTGGTAATATTCTTTTTGCATATGGTTTATGATCCTAACTCATCGGGGAAAAAAAAAAAAAATGGAACTAGATTTGTTTAGACATATTGAAGTAAACCACTAAAATACATGAGTGGTGTTTGGAAAGTAGAAACCTTGTGTTGATATCATCCAGTTTCACCCACTGAATTTGTTGTGTTGTAAAAATACAGGCTTTGCAAGGCAGTCTTTGCTAGTGTGACTAAATCATGTCAGTAAACTGGTGTAAGGTGGTGGTGAGAGGCACAAGGTCTTACCTTCCTGGCAAAGCTTTCTCTTTCAAAAAATGAGTGGTTCCAAGGTATAAAATACAAAGAATATAACAAAATTTGTATTTTGGTCTTGAATTAATAAAATCCCACAGTATAGCTACTGTACAGAATCACACTGTTCAAAATAAATGAAGAATTGTACTGTAATCTTGGGGGGGAGACTGTAATCCAAATAAGCACACTCTTTTGAACAACCTAGTGAAAAAATAGTGAAGTTACAGGTGCATCATTAATTTCTGTTTTGTTTCAGATTCTTTAAGTTATCATCTTTCTAAGACAGGCATGTAGCAATTGATTCTGTGGACCTTTTCTTCTTGAATTACTCCCTGAATTGAAGCCCAGAGGAGTCCTTGGAAGCTTTTCCTCAACCCTTTCAGAAGGATTTATATCAGGCTCTTAAAACCGTAACTGGGTCTTACTTTCATGTCTAGCTCACTATGGGACAGAGGTACAGAGGAGTAAGTTGTAGCTAATAAGGCTGTTTCTCTAAGATCAGTGATGATGAGATTAAGCTGCCTTTGATTCTTCTACTTAATCCTGCTCTGTTGGTTTGACAGCCTATAAAGATCAGAGTATGGTTGGTGGCTGCCATTCTTGTATATAAGAAGTGATTCAGAGACCAGGAACACTACGCTTTGGCAACTGTGAAAAAGGCTGCAAAATCCACTTTGTTTCTCTTCCCCCACCCTACCCCATGTTTTCCAGTTCCTGTAACTAGAAATCTGTGTTCAAGACTTGTCCTCATCATCTCTTTATACCACCAACAGAAGGAATCCCAAGCAGGGGTGGCATATTGTTGCAGAGATCTATCTCTATTTGTGTATTGCTCCTATGGAATTTCTCAAATCTTTGACCAATATTTTAGCTTGTAAAATTTAGTCTACATTTTGTATCCTCCTGTGTATAAGTCTACTAGGCTTTTAGTAGGTGATTTATGCAATCCTCAAAAGGCAGAGAGAGCATTTATAATGCTTGGAATAAAAAGGGCTGATCCATTTATATACGGTTTTTAAAGCTCAATAGCTTAGATCAAGAGTGAGAAGCAAAGACTGTGTATGTCATTGAAAACCTTCTGTAGTTGTAGTATAAAGATGTTTCAAGTCTCTTGGAAACTCAGTTCTCAGAGACAAGTGAATTTTGACTGATCTATATAGAGGAGAGATGGAGACTGACAGCTAGCCACAAGGTCAGACAGACGGACAGAAAATCTTCCCCAGCTGACTGTTTGCTATGACTCTTATTTCATTCCACAAAGGAGTTCTTTCCATTCCATTAACATCTGATTAGATGGCAGAAACATTTTAAGAAGCTCTGAACAGTTATGCAGATGCCAGCACTATTACTTCCAGATTCATTCCCTTGCCAAACAGCAAAATGACACAGTCAAGAAGAAATCCTCCTCCTAGTCAGTTTTTTCTATTTAGGTTTGGGGTTTTTTTTTTTTGATGTGTTTTTATAAATTGATGAAATCTTTTGTATCCGTGTTGTAGTCCTGAGGAGCGAGAAGTGTGGAATATGGTGAATACAAGCTGTTGCAAAATTGCTCCCATTAGAAGAGATTACACATGTGATACAAAATCTGCCACAGAACCAATTCTTAAAACAGCCTCATCCTCTCTGGGTTGGGAGTGCGGTGAGCCATAACTCTGCCACTTCTTCCCTTGGGAGACTCTTATATAACTGCTCAGCTGTTTCTCTTGCTGTTCTTATTAAGCCAAAATTTTGTTTTGCTTAATTGTATCCTGGTACACCTAACTTTGCAGATTGGAACTGTTCAAGTGGATCTACTCCCTTTTAAGACCAGACCCCGCAGTCTGTAGAAAGAGAAGGATGGCAGCAAAGGCAGTTTATCAGAGTTTAAGGGGCCCTCAGAGAGACTGTGACAGCACAGGTGAACAGGCTGGGACATACCTGGCTCAGCTGAGTCCCTTTCCATCAGCAGGGACAGCCATGTCCAGGGCTGCCTGAAGCTGAGAGCAGCGAGGAGGGCGAGGGCAGGGCTTATTCCACTCTGCTGGGCACTTGTGAGGCGGCTGCTGAGAAACTCTGCTCAGCTTTGGGCTTCATCATTGCAAAGAGAGATTGACAACTGAAGACAGTGCAACCAAGGGGTGCTGATACTGTGGGGAAACTGAAACCATGAGATATCCACAGACACACTGAGCGAGCTGCTTATCTAGCCTGGAGAAGAGAAGGTTAAGAGAGCATCTAATTACTACCTCAGGTAGTCACAAAGGGTCATGGGGAAACCAGATCTTCTCCAAGCAACAAAAGGACAAAAGGCAGCAGTCACAAGTAGCAGCAAGGAGGGTGTAAAGAAAAAATTTTCTCACTGTTGTAAAAAAAGCCATTTGCATAGTGAGTGGCTAAACAATGGAACACGTGGATTGAAGATTGTGGACTGATTGTCCTTAACCAGATCAAGCTTTGAAGTTAGCTGTGCATTGAGGAGGAGGTTGAACTAGATGACCTCTGGAGGACTCCTCCCACCTAAATTGATATTCTGTTTTGGAGTGAGGCACAGAAAATTAGGGTCTTGTAATTAACAAGATTAAATATGGAAGCAGGGAAATGCGAAAGGCAATATCCTACACATAATTAGATTGAAAACTTAAGCATTGTGGAAATACAACCCTCTGAAAAAATGTAGATATTTAATTTTTATTCCAAATTATAAGTATTGGCATTTTCCTTCTGTAGATGGTTTCTTTCCTGTTTACCTGGCTGTTCAAAATACATGCCTATATTTAGTCTTCTATATCCCTTTTCTTGTGAAAAAGAATGGGGAAATATAATTCATAAGGCAAACCACTGGTGCTATATATCATTCACAGAATGCTCTAAAAAAATCTGGTGCACTGCGGGCTTCTTAAGCAATGATGGTCTTGCACTATATTTAGCATTCAATGAAGAGCTGAAAAAAACCCTAACAAATAAATGTATAGTGCTCTATGTTGGTGTCTGATGAAAACAGTGAAAGCATCATTGTGTGTGTTACATGTCTCCATCTCTGAGAATTAAAACAAATGTGGGAATGTAGAAAAAGGGATGCAACTGGCCTAATCAATTTGCATAGCTGGCTGAGAGCAGATGTTGATGTCACTAAATAGAGACACCTTACGTCAAATGCAAACCAAAGAGAAGAACAGACTGGGTACAATGTGCAATAGTTTTGAAAAGAAAGCTAATTAGGAATGCATGAGCATTTGGCAAGGGTACATTGCAGCCCTGAATGCAAACCTTTTAATACAAAAATTGTATTGACAGGAAATGAGTTGAAGTTTATTTCAATGTTTTTAGAGTATATTCTTACATAGTTTTATTCAAGCCATTTGTTCTCTTTATGAACTTTTTATGGATAAAATCTAATGAAATATATTCTAAACCATTACAAATGTAGTTAGAAATTATTTTGATCTACCCACATCATTGAAGTCTCTAAGCCTAATTGTGGGGGAAAAGTAGACTACAATGACAGGAGCTGGGTAATTCTGATGTTTTAATTCACATGCTGCCAGCTGGCTGAGACTACACATACCACATGCAATGGGTGGATGGTGAAGTCCATAACTGAAGTACCACGTTTCCTTATTTTGGTTGTACAACATTCACTCATGTTCTCCTTGTATAGTTGAAGGCAAATTTCATGGACTGAAGAGAGCACTTTCTGTCCCTGTGGGATTGCCATATGCTATGTGGAACCCATACAAGACAATTTAACTTACTTTGTTTAACTTAATTTTGCATTTTAATTATTTCCACTAACATTTTTTTAATCCTAACATGCTCCTAAAATCTTCTAATATGAAAGGCCCCTGCATTCAAGGGTAGGGGAGACAGAGAAACTCTAGGATGTCCTATACTATTTAGTTTTGGGTTTGGACAGTCCCAGATGGTCTCTGCAATGTCAGACGTGCCCTCTTTCAGTGAACAAGCTCAGTTGTGGAACTGTCCCTGCTGAGTGTTGTTGGTGTAGCTTGTCATAGGAAACTGCATTTGTGCTTGGGTGTTGCAACCTAAAGCAGAAGGGAAATAATCTCAATTGTCCTGAATTAAAAGCTTGAGTGGGTCCTCAGAGGGAGCAAAGAGCCAGGTCACCACATTTTTAATTTTTTTTTTAAAGCAGACTGTACCGAGATGTCTAATACAGGGAAGAGCCTCTTGCTTCCACATAGCCCTTGGGTCTGGGATGTAGACTTTCTAAGAATGCTGATATACAGAAATGTAAAATCTAAACCCCAGAGTTACCATGCTTAGGCTATCAATCCTCTGCAGATGCAGCAGACTTAGATTATGATGGGGTGGGGAGAAGTGTAGGCTCCCCTTCCAGAAGAGTTTGTCAAAGAAGCTAAAGCAAGTGCTTGTAGTCCCTTCTTCCTGCACTTCCTGTTATCCTTGACTGGTATTTTTTCAACCTGTCTCCTCCTGAGCCTTTCTCTGGTGTCTCAGAAGTGCAGAGGATGGAAGGGCCTGAGGGCACTGAGCTTCAGCATTTCTGAGCTGGTAGAAAGTTCCTTAGGACTTCTGCTGACACTGCATGTTGGAGTAGCCTCTGGAATTAAACTGACTCTCAGGATCCAGGAGTAGAAAGGTTATTTGTAAACTCAGTCACAGTCTGTGCACAACTGATGCTGTCACTGATGTTTTTCAATCATCTGAGAAATAGAGTCTCAAAACCAAAAGGTTAGTTTAGCCCCAGAGTAAAAAATAATACATTGGAGCATATGGGGATGTGGATTTACATTTGTGCTTTCAAATGCATTTTATAATTTAGCACAAACTAAGATAATTCTAAGTAGAATTCTCCATGGGAGTGAATGCATTTTTAAATTATTATTTTAGTCTTTTTTTTATCCAGTTATTCTCTCAGTTGTGAGGTAGTGTTTAAAGCACATAACTGAGCTGCAGTGACAGAGCTCGCTTGGCAGCCCATAAACATGTTTTGGAAAGCTGTATTGACTTGGCAAAAGCAGACTGTAGTTAAATGCTACCATGGTCCAATGCCATGTCCTTTAGGATTGCTTGCAAAGACAGAGCTTATTCCCTTCTCCCTTTCCCTCTAGCTGTTATTCCTCCCTGAAAACAAACAAATGAAAATGAAAAATCCAAGCTGGCTACCTGGAATACTTGAACATCCAAATGAGTAAAACTTTACCATTCATGTATTTTTAATGCTTATGCAAAGTCAGTGGGAATATTTGTGGTTTATTACTGTGCTTTCTTGTACCAAAGCCTAGAAACTGTCAGTTGCTCCACACCCTATTAGAGATGCATTCCAACCACTTCTCAATGTGTCTCTCAAGTTTGTGGTCAAAATGAAACTGTTTGTTTTAAAAGTTTGGGAAAATGTAAATATGCTTCCATACAGGATTATGTATCAGAGAACAGAGAATTTCTGATTGTCCTGGAGTTTTATTTTATACTTTATACTGGAAAAGCTGCAATCTGAATTATGTAAGAAGTTTTACATTCGTGGTAGGAAAGCACTGAATGGTAAAAATTGCTGTAGATGGTCATTAAAATGGAAATTATATAGTAGCATGTACCTATTTCCACAGCAGCAGAAGCCTTTATCACCCTTTGATGAAACAGGAAAAAAGAGAGAAACTTGAGACCTTTTCTTTATCCCCATCAAAAGCAATGCCCTCTTTCTCTTTCTCCCATTTTAACCACCTGACTAATCTTTGTCATTGCTGTATTTTGCTAAATTTACTATTGTGCACTAAAAATAACACTTTCTTCCTGTCCTCATCCCTTTTTTTTTTTTTTTTTTGTAGAAAAGCTCTGTAAAGAGCTGGGAATCAGATCTAAAGGTTTGTGGGTTTTTTATTGGCTTGTTTTGGAATTTTTTTTGAATTGCAGTCCAACACTTCTTGAGTCAGTATCATGGCAAGTCTGGTTGCTTTGTGTCAGTTTTCTCTGATGTGATGCTAACTTACCTGTTCTCACATTAACACTCACTGTTTGCAGCAGTGATAGTCTAGGTATTTTTAATAGAGACATGGGTTCTAGCTCTGATTCTTCTCCAGAAAGTGATAATTTAGACTGTAGAAAAAAGGTGCAAATAAGGAATTAAAAATTGACATACTGAAACAGTTTAGTAAAAGGAATACCTTTTGCCTAACACTGCTTCGCCCAGCCTCCTGAATTGAGTGGGACGAACATGAAGTTTGTTTTTTTCCTAAAAACTGTGTATCTGAGGTACAAGTGAATATATGGGGTTGTTGTTCTTGCACAGAATGAAAAGTTTAGCTCTCATTGGTGGAGAAGAAATATTCCCATAGAACTTGAAACTTAAAAAACAGAAGGCAATCATACTACACATTTTAAATCTGTTTACTTTTATTTTTACTTTTTGTTGCCTGCATGATCAACTTGATATTTCTTTGCTTGTAAGTAGATGTCTGAGTGAGAGTTCTTTTACTTTCTGATGCATTTGTTTTTGTCCATCCAAACTGTGCAAAGCTAGAAAAATAACACTTAATATTTGCCATGATTCCCGTTGTTCTCCTGCCCCTAATAGCCTCCTTTGATAGGAAGTTGCAAACTGTAATTTGTCCTGACTTAGATGTACTCAACTGAAAATTGTTGCAGTCTGACCTGGTTAATGTAAGTTTGGCTTCTGGGTATTTGAAAAATGTAAGTAATTGACTATAACCAAATGCATTTGGATACTGTTAACCTGTTACTGGTACAGATAACTATTTTTGTAAGTGGAGTTTTAAACAACATTTTAATGTTTATCTACAAATTACTGTCTTAATGCTAGAGACTGTGCAATGTGTGAGACCAGCTTGCTGTAAGAGAATATTTTTTGAATAGTGACTGCTTTTTGAATAGTCACAGCTATGTCAAAAATTGTCCTTAGCTGTGCAATTGTGCCCATGCCTCTTACTGGTTAGTGACAGTTTTGTTGATGTCAAGTGGTAAACACAGAGCCAGAGACTGCTGTTTTAGCAGGGAGCCAGGTGTGGATTGTAACACACAGGGCCTGGAGCTGCTTTCACTGGTTTGAAAACACCGGGTCTGGATTGTCACTGTAAGAGAAAGGGAGGTTGTGGTTTAATTGTGATGTGTGTATTTTACATGAAAGCTTCAAAAACTAGTGAGACTAGAGAGAAGTGATTTCAAAAGCTACCAGCAGCACCTAAAGTAAGAAATCACATACCCAACTTAGGGCATCATCAGGAGGCTTTCGGGACCTTTGCACTGTGACTGTATTAACAGTATTTACAGTGTATACGTATAAAGACGGATGCCTGTGGGGGGTGTTGCTTTGATTTCAAGTTGTTTCGTGTCCGAGCTTTTACCGTGAGAGGCCATGGCAGAAAGCCTGCGCTGTGGGGCAGGGGCGGGATGCGCCCGGTGATCCGCGCTGCGGGCCGTGGGTCGCTCCGCCGGGCGGGATGCGGGGGCGGCTCCATCCTCCGCCCCTTTACGCGCGGCCGCGGTTTCATGAATGAAATCCAATCGCCGCGCTAAAAATAGACTGGGGGCTGGCACGTCACGGCTGCCGCCGCCCCAGGCAGCGCCGCAGGGCCGGGCCGGGCCGGGCGGGGACCCCGGCGCGGGGCCGGGCGGGCGGAGCAGCACCGGCGGCGATGCCGCCTCCCTGCCGAGCCGCGGCGGCTCCGGGCGCTGCCCCGCCGCCGTGAGGAGCAGCGGGAAGGGGGCGCGGCGGCGGCCGCCACCCCCGCGGGGCCGGGCCAGCCCCGCCGCACGCAGCCCGGCCGCCGGGCATCCCGCCCTCCCGGGTAGGTGCCGCGTCGCCCGGGCGCGATCGTGCTCCGAGCTGCCGGTGTGCGGGGCAGGGGCCGCCAGCGGGTCCGCAGGGGGCGGGTGGCGGCGCCCCGCGCGTCCCGTTTGCCCGCAGGTGCTCTCCCGGCTCGTCGGGAGAGAGCAGGAGGTGGTGGCATCCTCCGCTCCTCCGAGGACAGAGAGGGCTGAGTCCTTGCTGGAGCAGATCTGCCTGGCTTCCTTTTGCAGCGAGGCCACGAGGGGCAAGGCAAAAATAGACGGGTATGATGTGCACGGGAAGCACAAACCTCCTGGCGCTTGGTACCTCTGAGAGTGTCACTTAGTGAAAACCCGAAGGATTTCTTTTTCCCCTCTTTTTTCCCCTTCCCGTTCTTTCCGCTTGCTTTGTCTGTGGAGTCTGCTCTGAGTTGCTGTGACCATAGCAGGAGGTTGTTGGGGGGTCTTGTAGCACAGATTATCAGGTGTCTATGTCGGGACCTATTTGTGAGCAATAGAAAAGGGTTGTAAAGACAAACAGTAGTAGACTTTTAATCTGTGTAGTCAACCTTTAGTAGGTATTGTGGCGTCTGACATTCTAGAGCAAAGAGAAATCAGTCACTGCACCGAGGCAGACTAGGTGGAGGAGTTGCTGTCTATTGGTCAAGACACTACTCTGAAGGCAACAATATACTTGTTTAAAAAATGAAAATAATAAAAGAAAGCCCTTGAGGTTCTGCATATGGTCACAGCAAGAGCAAGGAAGTGATGCCAGAATAGTCTCAATGACTTTGTTCATCCTCAGTTTGTGTACTATTTCAGGACACACAGCTGACTTGAAGCCAAATGTTCAGCTTGAGCTGTAATAGCTTGAGCTCTACTGGAAGCTGAGGTGGAAATTAGCTTTTCCAGTGTGCTTAAGGGGAGTCCTTTAGCTGCTGGTCTTTCTCGGCAAAAATAATGCATGTGGGGAGAAACCCACCATTGATAGACTCATGCTGAAGAGTTGTCATGACTGCTCAGTGTAAGCAACATTTCAGTACAGGCTGTATTTCAGAATCAGGAGTCACACCTCATGGAAACAGAATGGCTTCATTTGTTTTCAGTATTTTTCTGAGGTCCTCTTCCATTAGGTTATGCTTTTCTTTCTGTCTATGTTGCATTTGCACACCTGATTCTATGTCTCAGATATACAGTGCATCTACACACTATTAAAGAAAAAAAAAGGGATTTCAGTATTTCTACTACGGGTTCTTTATCTGAGTGACATAATACTTAATGAGCATAAGATCTGGGACAGGCTCAGATCCACAGAAGTATTTTTATCCAAGAAGAAATAAACATCAATTTTAGCTCTGGGAAGCTTTCTAAAACTCCTGCCCGTTTAAAACTCCAAGCTTCATAAATACTGTAAAGCATTAGGTTGAGAGGAAGAGCTGATCACTTGACCAGTAAATCCTGATGTTTGATTCTTTGTTAATACATTTTATTTGCTGGAAAAATACTTAAGTCCTTTATCCAGATGTTACTCTGTGCTGAAGAGGACGAAAGGACAGAAGAAGGAGAAGCAAAGGAGCAACAGGTGTTTGACATGCTCCTCCCGTGCTCCCTTCCTTCCTACCAGAAAAGTATACAAACATTGTAGAGCAAAGTATGTGCTTGGGAAGGGGAAAAGGAAATGCTCAGGTGTCCTTGCTGCATGCAGCAGACTTGCAGAGCAGCTAAGAGACTGGGTGATTGTATCCTTGGATCACTGATTGGGTTTCCATAAAAGAGCTCAAGACTTTCTGCTGAAGGAGTGAGTGATGCATGAGCTGTAACTGGTCACCTGCAGTGTGTGTGGTCATAGCTGGGGCTCTTTGGCCTTACAGACAGGTCATGAAATAAAAATATGGATTCCCTTTGCCTCCCATCCAGCACTATTATACTTTCTGTTTTCCTCTCCTTTCTGTCTCACATGAAATACAATAAAGCAATTTCTTCTTTTTAAATTATTTTTTTTCTTTGCTCTGTGTGGCACTACACACAAGTAAGCCCTCCATCTGTGTGTCTCCTGCACTACTCCGTTAATGTTGCTGGATTTGCATTTGAGACATAAGTGCAGAACTTGACCCATGATCTGAAAATAGCATTTACCTGAAGTCTGCCATCCTGAAGTGTTTGCTGTTCCAGTGGGTGTTTAGGTCCTTGGGTAGGTTTTTCCTGCTGTCATTATGAGGTCTCACTCTCCTTTGGTAGTTTCCTAGTGGTAATAGTGTCTGGGAATGAATAAAAGCACATATAATGTCTTTCTAAGATCACTGATTAACAAAGAAGAGAATGCATAAGAAATGTCACATAAAGTTCAAGAAGCAAGAGCCTGATTCTATCTTTTGGAAAGAGAACAAGTACAGAAAGTGAATTCAACAGCTCTCTGTGCTAGAAGGTCACTAGTGTCTGGAATATTCTGTGTTTGTAGCTCTAGTGAAGCTCGACAAACATTTTCCCCACAGAAATGAACAAAAGTTGTGAGAATGCCTTATTTGGTGGTGATTGTTGTTATTCTTTCAGTACTGTTGGGAGCACTGCCTAGGAAGAGCATACAGTGTCAACACCTCTTTCATGTGTGTGTACAGTCACTAACAACCTCTGCAAAACTATCAGTAGTTTAATACTGCACAAGCATCTTAATTACATAAGAGTAAAATCAGGCATTTAATGGAGTTTATCATGAAAGCTGGTTGAGTCAGACTTTTCCAGGGACCCATCTTCCTTTAAGCTTTGAGTTTTATATGTTATCCCTGATACTCTTGGGCAGGACAGTCATTAAGGATTCAGCTGCAGCTTTACCCCAGTTATGTTAATCCAAATACCAAAGAAGGAATCAGAGCACCTGATGCTCTAGCTACACTGATGCATCATGTGATGCAGTAGCAGGGGATCTGTGAATGAAAAAATTGGTGCTGAGGACCCAATGTCCACACTGCACACAGCTCAGGGACAAAGGGCAGTACTTCAGACTACCTTTAATCTGGTCCCATGGACTGAATGCTTATCACTGGTAGGTGGCACACCTTCCCTGTCAAAATTCAATTTATGCACTCTGGCTGCACCTAATGTGAACCAAACCATGGAATATTTGATTCAAAAATGTATTCTTGAGCTGAATTAACATGCTGTTAGCAGTGCACCCTTATTCAGCTCTTGCAGCATAATTTTCTGTTGCAGAAGGAGGACTGATCTGAGGCCTTTGTGCATTTTATGGGTGGCTGCTTTAAAAAGTGCTAGCTGTTTGGTGATGGTTATCACCATCAATGGGTATTGTCCATTCTTCAGGTACTTGGTTCTCAGCCACTTTTATTCACGTCAGCCACAGTTAATTTCAGTTTGTGATGATATGACAGATTATGACCCACAGCAATGCCAGATCTTGGTCACTGCCTAGTCCCTTGTGTCTGCTGTGATTATCTCTGGTGAGTGGAATGAACAGTCAGTGGTAGCCAGGTATATCTGGAATCCTCACAAGATGCATAGGCAAAGCTGAAGGGCCAGCCTTAAACCAGTCATGTGCCAGCTCTAGGGATGTTTCCCCCTTTCAAGGAGTAGGCCCACTATGGGCACTGTTTTCCACATCTCTGTGCACACCAAGAAAGAAGAAGCAAAAGGAGGCACAAGGGACTGCCTTGTGTAGTGGCTTGTTCTTGGAGTAGATTCTGGAAAATTGGTGAAGAGAGGAGTGGCAGTGCTGCAGGCTCTGCCACCATGTAAAAACCACTCATCCCAGATTCCCACACATGAGGTTTCCAAGTGGTTAAATGTCCTTCACCTGCCATGTGGGTTAATTTCTAGGGCGATGATCTCGTCTCAGAGGATATCCCAAGGTATGTCACAGGTCAAAATAATATGTAAGCTGCTCAGTGTAATCAGCTTGTTGATTTCTGCCCTTCAGGTCTTCCTGAAGAACTTGTCAGATACTTGATGTAGCTCAAGTCTAATACTGAACTCTCATTTGGGTCTCTATTTGGTCTGATAGACTGAGTGTGTATAACACAAAAACAAGTCCTTGTGAGGTGCAATTTTTTTTTAAATTTTTTTTTTGAGGAGGCTCAGAAGAACCTGTTATTGTACATAAAATTGAATGTTTTCATTCTCAGCTATTGAGCTGTCTGCCCTCAGCAGAGGGCAGTCTGTTTTACACATTGATTTGTGGGAAGAATTTGTGTTTTACTAGTATCTCTGATTTTTGGGCTTCTGAGGAAATGCTCATTCTTACTGATCAGAAGTTTTTGTGTCATTACAGAGGTAGGTTGGACTTGACAAAGGATCCTAATAATTAACAGAAATAAACAAATCTGGAGTCATGCAGGCAGAGAAAGAGCAGAGTGCCAGGCATCTGATGCAGCAAACCAGGAATTATTATTCTCTGTCTCTACAATTTCTGTGAGGGTTGTGGTGATCATTTTATTGAGAAGTTTTCTAGCAAACTTAGAGACATCTGTTCTGTCTTCAACTTTATATCACCATTAAGGGCTGCTCCTTTCATTTCTGTGTGAAGCCATGGTCAATTTTTCCCTCCCTTTAAAACTTGAGGGACAGAGTGGGGATTATGGCAGCTGAATGGAAGCTTCTGACAACTTCTGTATTTACAAAGTAAGAGGTAGCATCCAGAAATGAATCTGATGCTTATTGATCAAAAGCTGACATGAAAGAAGCTGGTTCAGGCAAGCCAAATGGAGTCTCTGTTGATGACAGTCTCAGTGTTGAACTTCTCCAGCTGTATCAAATTTTAGCAGCATTCTGAGGGATTTATTTCTTTGTTGATACTGGCCCTAAACTATCCCAGGACAGAAGAAAAAGGGTAGAACCAGGTTCTGTCAGTGTGGAAGATAAAGGTGTTTCTGTTGACCTGCACTCTTGTGGGCAGCAACAGCCAGGGTTATCTCATTTATCACCTTGTGCAGTGAAACATTTCCATCAGCTGCCCTTCTCTTCCTACCCATGGGAGAGCCCAGGGTCTCACATTTGCAATCAGGTCAGCTTTAGAATATAAGGGTTTTTCTCCTTCCCCAGTCATTGGTATATCTGTTGTTTTCTTCTGCTGATGGACCAGGTAGGGCAAGTAGGTGATAAATTCCAGAGTTAATATTGAATTCCTTCCTTCTGAGGTAGTCTCTTCAGTCTTTCCATGTAAACTGCCAGAACTTTAAATAATGGCAAAAGGGTAATGCTGCTTCATCCTGGACAGGAATCCAGCCTGATATGCATCATGCTCACCTTTGTCCCCTGGTGACCTAGTGATCTGATCCCACCTTGAGTCTTACTACCCTTTGTGACCAGCTAGTTCTTTGATGCTGACCAGAAATAGTTTTCCTTTTGAAACTAGTCTCCCCTACAGGCCTCATAGGATTTAATAAAATATTAATATTAATGTACCCCTTGTAAAAAATGTTTTGTGATGCTCTTTCAGCTCCTGGTATTTTATCTAGTACCTGATCCCATGATGTGATTAACTTCACAAATATACTTGGTGGAGCCCTAAATTCATTGATTAAATTGAGCCAAACCACAAAACAGCCTTTTGGCCCTTAACCTTTCCCCAAATCAGAGCTGTCTGTGAATTCTACGCTCTTACACAGGTGAACACTGAGTTCCCCCTGCTTTGTCCCCTGGCACATCTGTGTTAATCCACCAAAGATTCTGAAACACCACATGGTGGGTTATATATTGAGAATGAACATCTCACATGCTTCTTCTGGCTCATGTGCTTGTTGGTCCCTGCCAGCGTGCTGGTGCCTTGGGATTCTGCACTGCAAGGTAGTGATTTCAGTGCCTGAAGGACTTGGCATTTTGTATCTCCTTTTCCAGTTTCCATGGTTGCAAGCAGTAATTTTGCAACTTGGGGATGGAGGCAGAAGTGTTGCACAGTCTTGTAAATTTTTTTATATTCTTTCTGACATGTTATTGCCTAATGGCTCTCTGAAAGAGTCACTCCAAAGCTATACTAAAAAATACATCTCCAGAATAGATTGAAATATAGAGGAGCTACAAATGCACTTCTTATATTTTCAGGGAAGTGTGTTTTTTGGGGATAATTGTTGATGATCTTCTTGCCTTACTGGTAGCCTGAGTTTTTCAGATAATTCCAATGCCCGCCATTCATATTAAGTCATGTTAGACTTTGGTGTCTCTTTCCATTAGATTTCTTTAGTAAAATTGTGACATTTTAATTGTGGTTGGCACCCCTTTGTTTGAAGGAGTTCCTGGTTTGCATCTTTGGTCAAATTACTTGACACAGGTTGAAATTACTAATTTTTTTTTTCCGTGGAATAGCTTGAAGAAAAACTCCACTGAGCAGGCAAGGTTCTTACATGCTGTCATTCTGAGCTGTCATCTGAAGAGTTTGGTCTTAGCACAAGAGCTAAGTAAAATGCTTGCTTTCAGGGGTCCTATAAGTACACAGCTAAGAAGTGAATGGCTGCAGGATTACCCCATCATCACTGATTAATGTAGACACTCTTTGTGATTTGTTTGTGCTGAAGAGAAAAGGGTTGGATAATTAGCTACTGTTCTTTGAAAAAAAAAATCTTGGTTCTGTTTTGTATATGCTAAGTGAGGATTTTAGACATCAGGACATTTCAAAGTGGGCATAGAGATCTACAGGGGTGGATTCCTGATCCTCCACAGGCAACTCAGTATTGGGTTTGGATCTTCATCCACCTTGTTTCTAGCACAGAAAAATGCAATCATAGCTTTATATATTAAGCTGCATTCTTAAAACAAGTTCATGGTTATGATCTGAACAAGTTCATGGTTATCTATTGTATATTAATACACCTACACAGAGAGTTAGAGGGATTGTGTGTGTCTGTTGTGTTTAATCTGTGTACCAGTGGACTCGATAATCAGGTGATGTGCTTCATCTACAGATATTTTGGAAAATTTCATCAGAAAGGGAGTGTTTCATTATTGAGGCTGAGCAACTCGCGTGCTATTGCAACCACAACTGTTTTATGGTGATTATAATAACAACTCATCTAGCAATGAGGAAAAACTAAATGAAAAACCAAGCACCCCACAGCAACTGGAGGTGAGGCAACAGAAGAAGAAATTGGCAACCATAACCATCTGCAAGTTGTGGTTCAAAACAGTAGCCTTATATTTCTTTGGAAATAAATCAGCTTTATTTGGAATATTTCTTAACTGCTAATCAAGTGAATGAATTAAATGGCTTTATGTTAGATCTTGAGTCTGCTCACATCTCCTGCTTTTTTGGCTGCCTCTGACTTCTCTTCATCTGCAAACAATCACAGGTGACAATGTAAAAATAGAACATCCTAAGAGATTTTTGAGATCCTGTGTTATTCTTACGGGTATCTTTTTCCATTTCCATCCATCTGCTCATCTTTCTTTAGAACTGGTTTAAGCAGCTGAATTTTATGCTCCTTTCTTTTGGAAACGGTGATTTCTGATCAGACCTTTTCTCTGGTAGGTTCCTTGCTGCCCTCATTTGATGGCTTTTCTGTCTTTCTCTGGCTTTTTTGTCAGTGCCCTTTCTGGGACTGGTCACACTTCCAGTAACTTTCCTCATAGTTTTACCCTGCTTTGTTTCGCTGGTAAACTAAGCTGTTTCTGGTTGTAGGTTGGTTTTAGCAAGTTTTTTCGTTGATCTTAGAATGTTATGCCTTTATCTAAATCTTTATATATGCTGCTTTGTTCTTGTCTAACCAGTTCAGTTTCAGTTCCAGTTGGTCTTCCTAGATATTACCAGACTTTCAGAGCTCAAATCTAGTTGTCTTTTTTTTTAAATTTTAGTTTTGTAAATACATGTTCTACATTTTTAATCAGTGTGATTATATAATAGGTTTAGCACCAGCTTAACCTAGAGGCTGCCTTAAAAAAACTAACTGTGGCTGTATTCTTTAGATCTTGCATGTATTCCTGGCTTTAATCATTCCAGTAGCCAGAAGGCATCTGGCTACATTTGTAAGCATTTAATCAACTTGTTTTGCTAATTGTTTATACTGGAATTTGTTGTTAGCATCTGGTTTTACTTGAGGTGTCTAAATATCTGTCCGGGCTTCTGTCTGTCAGTCTCTTCAGGAGCTATTTCTGCTTTAATCCCTTCCTGAAAACTCGTGAACAATATTAAAGTGATCTGGATTTTTAACTCATAGTTACATTATAGATACTGGAGGATATTTAAGAACTTTCCTTAACACAGCCACAGAGCTCTACTTTTGTTTTTATTGCCAGTTTATTTTAATCTCTGTCCTGTGCAGTATTGAATCATGCTAAAAATATCTTCATTAGATTGCCATTGATCTACAGCAGGGCATTCAGGCATGCTGTGTCTGAGTCCTGTGATAACTTTGCTTTAATTAAGTTATGAAGTATATTGGAAAATTAAAACCCTAGTAATTTTTAAATTTTTTTCACGCGTTCCTTTTCTAGGATTCGCAGACAGTTGCAGTGATTTATCTAGTTACTTTTATTTAGATTTGCCTGTTAATTTTAAGCTGGCTTTGTTATCCTCTTGGAAATTTTGTAAGATTCTAGACCTTGTACTTAATACATATTTTGTGACTGACTGAAGCACATTTTATGCAGAACTACCATTTAAGAACTTTGGAAGAATTTTTAAATCAAATTGTTGTATAATACGACAGCTAATCTGTGTAACAGCTTTTTAATGGAATATTGGGTCAGAAGAAAAATTGATTTGGCATCTCTTCTTGGTAGTTTAAAACCAACCAGACACACTGGCTAGCCATGCTCCTTCATTTTGCTTTCTAGCCTTGTAAACATTTCCACATTCCATCTGTGATGTCTAGTCCATGCATGAATAAAATATGAAGTAATTTAATACCCCCACATAATATGTCAAGGGGGTTGCTGTTTATTCTCAGACTTGAAACTTTTTAAGATCACGTGCCGAAAGCTCTTGGGGTTTTGCTACTCATTTGGGGCCCTGCCTGTGAGGCTGTGGTGTATGAACATGCCATGTTCTCTGTAGTGTGGAGGAAAAAAAGGCATTTTTTTGTACTTTTATTTGTATTGTGACTGAGGAGGAACAAGGATGCTGAGGAGGAGCAAGGGATTAGCTCTTCCTGTGTTTGGAATCACAGAGAGGGTACAGAGCCCGTGGCCATGCCAGGACCAGCCTCATGGGAGCTTCCATCCAGCAGGCAGCTGGGGCTGGATCACAGAATGGAGCTGTAAGCCTCTGGAGTGCTCTACCTCCAGATCAGTAACCTCTCAGGATGCAGGTTACAAGCCAGGTGAAGGGATGAAGGCTGTCTCTAACAGCTTTGTTTCCTCACCAGCCCAAACCCCGGTGCTGGAGTCACAAGGCGCTGAGGGCTCGCGTGTGCCCAACGCTCTGTGTGTGTTTGTGTGTGTTCAAAGAGTGTTCTCTGCTCTGCATCTGCATTTTGCAGAGCTCTGCTTGTGCAACCATGCACTTGGGCCAGGGTGCCAAGTGTCTGGGCCCACGTTTCAGTCTCGGGTTGGAGAACTTCAAAATGTATTCTCATTTTGAGAGTCTGTGCTGCAGCATTTCCAGAAGCATTCAGTGTCTGTGGAAACATCAGTGTGACACGGTAGTGGCAAAAATCACTCTTGCACCTTGTCTGCGTTGTCTCTAACTCCTCCCTCCACACATGAATAAAGATTACAAATGTGCCTTAGTCATTATAGTTATTAGCATACAATAGTCAAATTTTATCTAAATGGGTCACCTTGAGTTTTAACAAAGACTTTTGTTTCTTGGTGTACATCAGTTTAAATAATGAAAAAGAATACAGTTAAAATCAGTGTTTGACTAGTAGTTACTAAACATGATTTTTGCTTAAATAAGAACATAGTGCTTCTGACAGTGAAAAATGGGCACCTAAATAGCTTGAACCTGTTATTTTTAACAGCCTGACAGCTAATATATAGTCTATATCTAAGTGTGAATGAGATGTGAATATTAAAAAAGGTATTAAAACAAGTCTTTCTTTATCTGTAGTGCTTTCTTCTCAGAAAAGAGGAGACCATCACTCCAGATGATGACCTGTGTTTTGTCAATTAAATTGCTGTAGGTTCCTTGCTGAAATAATTATTAGGCAAGCCTTCCTGAAAAGGTTTGTGACTTGCATTTTCCCTGTACTCCCTCCTTGATTACAATTCCCTGGCAGAGTCCAGATTGCTCAGCAGGCTGCTAGACATTAGAAAATCAAATTCAGATATATCAAACTATGATCTCACATATGAAAATGACAGACTGTAGTAAACATGCATGAGTTGGTTTTAGTCTTTCAAATATCCATTTCTTACAGCTTGCCTTTGTATCCAGGCATTTGTTCAATATACTGCCATAGAATATTTAAGGAAATAGTTTCAATATTAACTTTCCATGGGGACAGTATCTTAAAAAAACTTCTTCTCTTCACTTTCCATTTCACATCAAAAAGAATTTCTAGGTATAGATAAGTATATTTGCAAGTTCCTGATTGGCTCTTTAGTTTCATTTCAGTCCATGATCTGTACAAACTTCTCCTTGGACCATGAAGAGTGTGTGATACTTGCAGGGTGTAGTGGGAATTGTGGTTTTGTAGCAAACAGTCTCTGGAGTTGTCCTACAAGTGAGTTTTATTGTGTGCTAAAGGCATCTGTGTGACTTGCTGTTAGCAGTATTGTCCGGACAGCCCTAAATCAAATCCTGAATGGGCAGGACTGTGGAAGGCAGGTTCATACTGGTATCCTTCAGGTTAAACCCACTGATGTCCAGGCTTTTTTTCCTCCTGGCATAAAAAGTATTAGCAAGAGGTAAGTTTATACTAGCTGTCCTTGTTTCACCAAGATCTATCTTCTGCAAACAGGCTTGTGTTTACAGAAACCAAAGTGAAAATAGCATGTGAGCAGCATAAAGCCACTGCGGTCCAAATAGTTGTATATTTGCATAACTGAGCAGTATTTAAAGGACTGGCTGGCCTACTTTGGGACTGTTCACTACACACTTTTCTTTAAGAGTTTGTTGTCTCCAGGCATCTCTCAAGAAGAGGAAGTAAAAGGCTCTGATTCTAAACTGCACTGTTTTCACACAGAAGTAGAAAACTATTTTAACTGTGTTGTTCCAGTTTTTGATAAATGGACATTGACATGGACTACGAAAGACCCAACGTTGAAACTATCAAGTGTGTGGTGGTTGGAGATAATGCAGTGGGAAAGACTCGTCTGATCTGTGCCAGAGCCTGCAACACAACCTTGACTCAGTATCAGCTGCTGGCAACGCACGTCCCGACCGTCTGGGCCATTGATCAGTACCGTGTCTGCCAGGAGGTAAGGGCTGCAGGTGTGCAAGGTGTGCAGCACATGCTGGGAGGTGCTGCTATTGTTTCTTGGCAAGCCTCACCCTGCCAGGATGCAGCAATGAGCCCACAAGTGTTTTATGAGTGACCTCTACTGCAGCCATGCTCTGATACACCTCTCGTTCTAAAGTAATTTCTTTACCAAACTTATTTTTAGGGATGTAAGTATTCTGCCTGATTTATAAGATACATCTTTTGGTAAAAACTGCATGAGACAGACCCTTGAGCTAGTATGTTTTGGACCTTTTGATGGGGTGAATTACAAAGTAATTGTCTGATAGAGGCAAAGAGAATGTTCTTTGTGTTCTCTTCTAGGTCCTTGAACGCTCAAGAGATGTTGTGGATGAAGTGAGTGTTTCTCTCAGGCTGTGGGATACTTTTGGGGACCACCACAAAGACAGGCGCTTTGCTTATGGAAGGTAAATTGATCCAAGTAAAATTTTAGGAAATACTTGCATTCAAATTTTGGGGTAGAAATAAATTGCAAATCTAAATTTTGAAAAGCAAGGACTTAGCAATCACGGGTATTCATGTTCCTGCCCACTGCAAAGAGGATTATCTGCTGGAAGGATTAAAAAGATATAAATATTTAAAAAGCAGCATAGTTTTACTACGCTACATTTCCTTGAACAGCCTGCTAAGCTCTGTCAACAACTGTTGTCCTATTTTGAATTTTAAAGTACATTCTCCGAAATAAGATTGTAGCTTCAGAAAATTGAACATGAGCATTCTCTGCCTGTATAAGCAGTGTTTGATATAATTACCTAACAAGCAACAGACAAGGAGAGATGTTGGGAAATATCACTCTCACTCAATGAAATACTTATTTTATTAAAACCTGTGATGTTGAATGGGCAGCTAACCTCTTGAGAGCAGAGCTAGATTCATGAAAGATGAGGCTCCTCTGTATTTCCTTAAGTAAAGCTGAGGTTTTTCTTCTATGAATATAAAATGTCTGTTAGTGAATCAGTTAACCCTGGAAATTCTAAAAAATACATGTATAATAAATATATATATATAAATGAATGTGATCTAGATTTTTCCAGCATGTGTTATATATGTGTGTGTATATACATATGTTTGTAAAAGTTCAGCATAGTTTCAGCAAGTACTGAAGCCAGTGATAGTCTTTCTGGTTTGTTTAATTAGATCTGACCTTGTGGCAGTACAGACAGCAGAACAGCTGTATTAGGCAAATACTGAGCTGAAGGTGGGTTTTGGATATATATTTTCATAACTCACATTTGAGAGATCTCAGTCCTCACATATTTTTTCACCTTGTTCAACTTTTTCATAACCTTCTCATATCTGCTTCAGTCACTGCAGTTGATCAGACCTTCACAGACAGACACATTTTTTTTCCAGCTGGGAATGAATGCCCTTTGTAGAGTGTCAGCCCCAGCTTTCTATTGCATGTGGCCAAAATGTACTGTCTTGCTGTTTTTCTTCTCTCTGTGCTGCCTGATGACACAAGTGACTTTGAAGGAGGATGGTCTTTTCTATTCTCTACCCCTTAGAAACGCTGGAGAGGGTTCTGCTGGTTGAATCCACCCATTAAATTTTCAGGTTTCAGAACTCTGTATGTTTGTACAACACTCCTTTGTGTACAGCACTGTTAGTTGAGTTTTCAGAGTCATGAATTACCTGGAATTTTCTGTTGGGAAACAACAACACATCTGGGCTGCACAACCTGTACCATTTGTAAATAAGCTTTGTGAGAGAAGTTATAGACTTTAAGGTAATATTTACCTTAATATTTAGTGCTACTGGAAGATGTCCATAGATACTGTTTTACCTTTTGGCAGCATGTGGAGCCTGCATTGATAAATTTGGATGTAACTTCCATGTTTCCACTCACTGTTCTGCTTTGATGTGGCCTCCCGATATTCTGCAACAGATACTGTGTCGCTGAGAAGATTACTGGAGATTAGGAGAGCAGAATCAGGCATGTTCTGAACCCTGATCCCACATTTACTGACAGGATGGGAGAGGGAGGAAACAACATACTTAGATTCTAATCCTGCAAACGCCAAGGAGGACGTGAATAACTTGAGATCTCGAGGATTAAGCATATGAGCAGAGTGATTCATTTGTGAGGTTTGCAGAACTGAACTTGTGTAGAATGAGGTTTGCTGTACCTAATTAGCTTTAAAAGGCTGTTCTGGAAGCCTGCTCTCCTGTTAGTGGTTTTTCTGCAAGTCTATTAATGAAGAAAGTAACTGGAAGCTCTACAGGAATACTTTATAAATAGAATTTCAGTTTTAAAATGTTGTGATTTTAAGCACTTAGGTACTTGGTTGTTTTAAGAATGTTAATGTTGCAGTCAAAGCAGACTGTTTAGTATTTCATCTGGGCTGGCATTTTAAAACTAGTTTTTCAATGCTGAATGTTCATATTTCTAGAAATTTATTTTAAATCATCTCTGTACATTGAGCTGCAGTCTAGTCAGCTGTGTCAAATCTTGCAATACAGTGAAAGGCCAATTTCATGGCAAACTGTTCAAGGTTACACCTGCAAGTGCCCCATGTTTTGATTGTCTGAAGGATCATATAATAATATAAGCCTTTGGTTCTCTTAAAAAAATTCTGTGCATCTGCACCTTATGCAGGGGAAGGCTTACTCCAGCAAACATTCAGCCAAGACCTCTGATTGTCCTAAACCTGGTGTAACAGGAACCAGCAAGTCATTAACTCGCCTGCTGCTCCTTGGAAAAGTTTGCTCCATACAGTTCTAGAAAATGTTACATAAATAGATTATGCTATAGATGACTGGGTGAACAGTTAATCGGGCTTGTAGCACAGATAAATCCTTCTTAACTTTATTTTTCACAGATAGAAACATGAAAGGAGGGGAAAAGGAATCTGTTTTCCACTATTTTTGTGTGACAGGACTAGAGAAACATTTGAATGCCGCCGGGGATGGAATAGTTAATGTTCCTCTGCCATCCCTTAATGGGGGTATGGAGAGTGAGATCAGCTTGCATTCTGCTCTGTGGTGTTTAGTTTAATAATCACACTCCTCTGTGAGCTTTGGGAAACAGTTCCTGACAGCTTAGGGGAGTGAGGGGGATGTGGCTGCAGAGACTTGTGGAAATATTTGCTGCAGTTTACAGAATGACATTTTTCACCCCCTTAGACTAAAGTGTGTGCTTTAGTTTTGGAAATATCCTGTTCAGTTCAGCTTAAGCAGTATGTGATGCCAAATAGCCATTTATTAATAATCTCCCATAGGGTTTCATTTGGTGCACAATCATCCCAAAATGCTGTAAAATGATAATGCCTTGGTTATGATTTAGTGTCTTGATTTCCAGCTCCCAGCCACCTATTTGTTTAATAACAATCTACCCTTGGTGCCATTGTATTCTCTAAGCCTGCAGATGAGGTGTGAACTTCATTTAAAGCCCAAGTTGTTATTCTGTAGCAGTTTCTCTGGGAGGCAAGTGTAAAGACAAAACATCTTAATTTACATTTCAACTTGTCAGGATTCACTATCTCCCATCCTCCTGTCCAATCTGGTTTTGAATGAGAGTGTCAACATATCATCATGTTCAAGCTAATCCTAGAAGCTGGCTTGTAGTTCTTTTTCTCCCTTTTTGCATCCTTTTCTTTTTTTTTTTTTTTTTTTTGTTTTCCTTCCCCAGGTGAACATGTTTGGCTAATTTGATAAATAGCCTCTGTATCCTGGGGTTTTTTAACATGCAGCTCTAGTATGTGTAAACATAAGCACAAACCTGCAAAGAGTTAATTCAATCAAATATTTATTCTCGATACCATGAACGGGGGTTGTTAGCTAATTCAGCCAGGATGACTTATTTACTTGCAACTTAAATATGAGCTGTAGACCAAACAAAATCTGTTCATGCAGCATGGACAGAAAACAGCTTTTTCCTCATGATTTACAAATGTGAATGAGTCTTGCTGTTAGACTGCTGACAGAGTCTCTTAAAATAGGTTTAGAGTATTTCCTCTGTGAATGGATTTTGTAAGTCTTGTGGGCATTGTATACATGCAGAGGAACACATGCATTCAACTTTCTGTGTGATTACAATTCCCTTTACCAGTTACTCCAATGTAATTGAATCCCTAAAAATATACCTTTGGAATGCTGCTGAAAGGAGTCCATGAGAACAGGGCTTTATCACTGATATCTGAAGACTTCCACCAACTTCCTTCTGATTTTTTTTCCTCGAGGGACAATGATGATGCTGTTTCTGTAAGAACAAAATCAAGGTAGCTTTGATGTAAAATGGTACTTGCATTCATCAAATTCAGTGAGATTAGGGTGAGGTTTGTGCCTTCACAGAGTTACTTGGTCTGCCTTTAGTTAGATCAGTGCCCTCTGTCATGGAGCAGCTGGTGCCTGAACTGAGGCTGGGCCAGCAGCTCCCCTCCTTTCTTCAGAGAAGGTCTGAGGTTTCAGAAGTGCCTTGTGAATGAAAGCTCACACATTCCCTGTGCCTCTCAAGCCATTACTGGCCTGGGTTGGAAGTGATCCTCAGAGATGTGTCTCTAGAGCAGAGGAACTGAACAGACACAGGACAGTCTCTTGCTTCACTAGAAGAGGCTCAGCTGATGGGGAATCCAGTTATTTCAGGTGTCTCTCAGCTCTGCTGCTTCCTCTTGTTACATTTGCTACCACAAAAAAGCAATAGGCAGTATCTTCAAGTCATCTTCAGCTACCCAAATTTGTGAGCCTCCCCTTCTACTTTACAGTGGTTTATAACCTGTTCAGGTTCTTCATCATATGATCATGAGGAACTGTGAAAAACCATTTTTATAACATATACATATATTTGTTAGGATGTTTTTCTCTTTTGAGTTTGACTTAGGCCCAAGAAAGACTGCAATAAGCAGAGAGGGTCACACAGACAGCTTTCTCCAGTAACTTTATTTTGATAGGCTGTGTGTATGCACTGGTTTTTTTTCTTCTTTTTTTACCTACATGAACATTTGAGGCTTTTTCATTCAGCTGATGGGGAAGTAAATGCTTTATATACTTGGGCCACTGAAATTAATGCAGTCCTACGTCTGTCCTCTGCATCCCACCATGGTTCCATACTGTGAGTAGAAAGAGGTTGCTATGGAATTTCTGTTAGGAATCCTTCCTTCTTTAGAAAGGTGTGTGCCAAATGGGGCTGTTAGTGAGCCTGAGGCTCAACTTGATGTATACATAATTTATCTACAATAGAAGGACACTTCCAATGCTTTAATCCTTCCTTAAGGAGTAAAAAAGTATGTGGCAGTTGTTATTTGTGGTATTACATCATTTCACATTTTGCCTTGCTTTCCTAAGTCAGGGGCTGGGTGGAAAGGGGCATTTGGGCTCTACACTAAAAGGCTGCAAGGCAACATCAAAATCTTTTGGAAATGATAAGTGTGGGAAGCTACTTTCTGTCAAAATTTTGATCTTAGTGAATTATTTCTTTGTGAATAGGTATTAGGTGGACTTCTTGTGCTGTTTTCCACTCCCAGGATCTCAGGATGTCAGTCTGGGTTTCCTGGTTTTCCATGGCAGGAAGGCCTGTTCCAACCCAAAATGTTCAATGATTCTATAAAGCACTTCTTGGTGTTCAGGTTTATAAAAATGTTTCTTGAATTATTCCTGAATTTTACTGGGAAATGGCTGTGAAATTCTGTTTTTTTAATAAGTGCAGCTTGTATTTGTGAATATGTTGCTGCAGAGAGAAAGGACAAATCAGGTTTACTTCTTTTTTCTTCTTTCTCATTCTCTAGGTAACCAACACAAAAAGTAACTGCACAAAAATGGCAGTAGAATAGGCACTTTAAAAAATCATACCCTTTTACATTCCCTGAGAATATTAAAATAACATTGGTAAATTTTTAATGTTTAGGAAATATTCATGCATATTTTAACCTGACAGGGTCTGCTTTTTTATGAACAAATGTCGAACCAAACTTTATACTGCGGTGTTAGCAAGTTGTAAATGTGCCTTTGACATTAATAGGAATCGTAGGTACTTTAATTAAAGTTTCCAAAGGACACCTTTCCTGAAATGCTCACAGTTCTATGTAGCTGGTTAATCTTCCTCATCCATTTCTGTCTCCAGTTGGTACTGAGTGCAAATTGTGCTTATGACTTGAATGAAAACCTAATTTATCATGATGGAGTGGCTGTATTTTGTGAGCTAGCAGAGCCAGCTGTGGTGCTGGTTCAGCGTGTGAACTTTGCCACTACCCAGTGCTTTCCCATCCGTCCTGTTCCTGGCACAGAACCATTAATTTCTCTCTGTCCAGTGCAGAACTCTCAGGAATCTTTGTTTTATGGGGAAAGGATAAATAATAGGATAAATACAGGATAAATAATAGGATAAATATAAGATAAATAATTTGCAAATCTCATTTTTTACCTCTTTACTCTGTTATTCTTTCCATGTGGAAGGCAGCAAGGTGACAATGTCCTGTTAGTGCAGTGCAGTGGGTTTTGGAAGAACCCAGCTTTGCTCATCTCCGTTTTACGGTTGCCCAGCAAAGGTCAGA
This sequence comes from Camarhynchus parvulus, assembly GCF_901933205.1. Classification (NCBI taxonomy): domain Eukaryota; kingdom Metazoa; phylum Chordata; class Aves; order Passeriformes; family Thraupidae; genus Camarhynchus; species Camarhynchus parvulus. The sequence goes on from NC_044576.1 coordinate 6,558,550, forward strand.
GGCAAGGAGCTGCTCAAGGTGGCAAAAACATGATACTCCCTTGGCAAGGGCTGTAAGACATGCAGGGCTGTGCTGGGTCAGGCTGCCCTGCCCCGGGACACCCCTGGCTCTTTCCAGAGCACAGACTGTGCCCAGCCCTGGGCACCTGGGGAACTGGTGTGTCCTGCCTGTGGATGCCTGCTGGAGCTGTTTTCTTTTGGTTTTCTGGGAGATGTGATGTGTGTCTTGTGGCTTGTAAAGTCAGGAGGGTTGGGTCCTCGTGACTGCAGTTGCTGGGCTTAGGTATTAATTTCTGAAGGATGCTGACAGGCTGTCTCTGTAAGATGCTTAGCTGTAGTTAGGAGCAGCCAGGCAGCCAGTGCTTGCCAGTCCAGCAGTTGTGATGGCCTTGAATTGAACAACAATTGACCCTATTAGAATACATGTAACACAGAGTTTTTTGTACCTTAATTGTACATTGGCTTCTCTTTCTGGGATCTGAGCAAATGTCTGCTGGGGTTTAGGTTTTACTCCTACCTGACCTTGAATAGACTAAGTTTGAGTTTAAAGTGTGTTTGCCTCAGCTGTGCAGCAGACCATTGTGTTGGCTGCTTAGCCCTTCACTATTTACTAGAGAACTTTCCAGTTTGAAAAGGCCTTGTTCCTGGATATGACAGATGTGTTGCAGTTTATATAAGACAGAAATTTGGAGCAGGAACATTTCTCTTGCATTAAATTGATGCTCACAGCAGTCTCCATATTGTGTGCAGCTATCTTTAGAAATAGCTGGATATATCTATGCCCTCAGTGAAATGTAGAAAGCAGCACTACTGAGGAGGTATTTCATTATTTAAAAGGTGAATGTTAAGATTCACTGCTGCTGATGCTCTGTACATGACACAAACTGCAGATACAACACATTGGTGCTAAATTAAAGAATAATAGAACTGAGATAGAGATGGTATTGCTGAGCTTATCCTGCTGACAATTCTGTAGCAAAAAGTTGCCTCCTCAAAATGTCCCTTCTCCTCAGTTTTTCTCAAGAGTTTAAATTCAACTTTTTTTTCTTCTTTTCTTTTCTATTTTTTTCCCATAAGAGACCCAAGAGATTGAGAACTGCTTGTTTATAAATAATAAAATTGCCCCTAGTTAGGTATGCCCTGAGACAAGTATTCAATCATTTCTCTGCCTTTGGGTGCCAGCTCTGACAAGAGTTAGGCTGTGGTTCAGTGGTTGAGCTGTCAACCTTAATCCTCATGCTTATAATTTATATAGCAAGTTCATTTAGTGAAGTACTTTCTGTTTTCTTAGAAACCTTTAATAGCCTGCAAATATTGCCATGCTTAATCTAATTTAAGCCACTGTCCTATTCTACAGTTTACTGACCTTATTTTCGCTGTAATGTTTATTTTTGCTGATATTGTAGAAGTGGTCATTCTGCAGTAGTTTGCCCTTCTAACAGGTTATTTATTAAAGACATTGGAGAATTGCTGTGCAAAGCACATTGAAAGGCAGCCACCTCAGTACTTGAAACAGTGCAGTAAAGGTATTTCTCCATGCCAAGTTCACAAGTGATCTGTCTGCCTGCGTGGCTGTTCTGAAGTTTTGCACAGCTCCTCTCTAATTCCCAAGCACCAATGATCTTTGAACTGCAATTTAGGTGTCCAGTCAGCAGAATTGTTTCTGGAGCAGTGGCAGCCTGTGAGTAACTGCTGTGTAAAAGTAGAGAATGGAAAGCCCTACCTCTCTTCTTAGTGCTCCGCTCCCATGTGCTGAGATCACTTCAGCATGGAGGGGCAGTGCTTCCTGGGTATGTGGCTTTGTGCTCCCCTGCTTTTGTGGTGAAAGGTGTAGCTTCTCTCACACCTCTGCACGAACAACATCTATTCTGACATCTCAGTGTCAGCACATTTGTCAAAGAGCAGAGCAGAGTAATGGAACTAGGTGAAACTCCAGCAAAAATAATTTATGGGGTTTTAATCAGGTATTTTCTTCTTACCTTTCTAGGTCTGATGTTGTTGTTCTATGCTTTTCAATTGCTAATCCTAATTCCCTGAATCATGTGAAAACAATGTGGTATCAAGAAATCAAGCACTTCTGTCCTCGCACACCTGTCATCCTGGTGGGCTGCCAGCTGGATCTCCGCTATGCCGATCTCGAGGCTGTTAACAGAGCCAGACGGCCTCTGGCAAGGTAAAGTTTAAACAAAAATAAGAATTTTTTTTAAAAAATCACCTTGGTAGTCAGGTACAACACTTGCAAAAGAGAAACTGGAGAGCCTAGTTTCCTTTTTTTTGGCAATGAGAATATACGTGCTTTTTTCTTTTTTTAATTCTGTTGTCTGTGTTGGTTAGTTCTTTAACACACACAGTTATTAAGTTTCCCACAAAAGTTTTGCACATTGGATATCTAAATGTGTTTGGGTGGCAGAACACTACAGTAAGATAGAGATGGTTATGATTATTGAATGTTTTCTTATGTATTTTTCTCCATGAACATATGTATCATGTCCTACCCTCTCACTATTGTCAGGTACTGTTTTAAACTGTCAGATTCTACTAGAATTTTCTTAATTCTCTTTTTTTTTTTTTTTTTTTTTTGTAAATGTAATCCTAGATCATAGCGGAAAATTAAATGGTTGCAAATTAAACTTCTAAAAGTTCTGAGATCAAAAGCGAGTTTGGGGGTTGTTCTAGAGAAGCTTTGTTTCTCCCAGATACAAAATACAACCATTCACATATTTGGCAATAACAGTCCCACAATAACTGGCTTGCTTCTAATTTATTCCTTTTATGGGAATTTCAATGAGACCAGATTCACGGAAATAATATCCATGATTGTGTAATTAATGACTGTATTGTAACAAATTTCCGTAAAGAGATTGAATTAATATTTTGCGGGCTCTTAGAAAACTTTGCATTGCGTTGCAGTCAAACTCTTGACGTAGCAATATGATTTTTATAGGTCTATTTGTTCATTAAACATTTCTTTGTTGTGAGGGTGGGGTGGGCTTTTTGGTTGACTCTTTAAAAGGAAATTGTGTTTTTTCAAAACTCCTCTTCTGCCCTAATCCTGCTCCCTGATTTCACCATTAGTAAGTTTGAGTCAGAGCTCTGTGTGTCTGGCACAGACTCCTGCCACCTGAACTGGTTATTTATTAGCTGGCACTCAGCAAGCTGTTGTCTGGGGCGTGTTCCATCTGTGCCAGCTCTTGTCTGCCCAATATGGTGGGCTCACAGAACACACTCTTGGGTCGTGTCTTCTGGGGAGATGATTTTTTTTGCTGGGAAAATGGATCCTAGCCCAGACTTTTTACTGGTTTGTTTACCCTGTATCATGTACTAGAGCTGCTCTGGAAATTCATGAGTTCCCACATAATACTCCTGCAGCCAAAACAAGCCTATCTCTTGCAGTGTGTGTTGTTACTCTTGTGTTGTAGGCTACTATGATTTTCTTTTAAAAGTATGAATTTAAGGAATATTTCCATTTCATATTTAGCTGTATTTCTGGCATTTTTTATGTCATCAGAATTTCCATTTGTGTTTAAATGATGGTTGTGACAGAATATCTGAGTAGTAAGAGGTGGTAGGAGGATTTTAAATAATGAAAGCTCTCAAGTATCCTATCAATTTTTACTGTAAATTTCACTTTAAGTAAGAGGCTCCATTTTGCCTAAATGATTTCTACATATATTTAGTAACATTACAGACACCACCAAACTTAAATTAAGTTAAAAACATGTGTTATTCTAAAACTCTGTAGAGTCATGATTGTAGATTTCCAAAGGGCTTGTGCACTTAGTTTTATATTTTGTTTCTTTTGAATAATGGTTATCTCAGATTTAGTGCTGAATTAAAAAAATATTTGGTAAAATTCCATGCTTTCTAGCGTAACTTTGTGTGACAAGGTTCATTTTTTGTTTACCCTAGGCCAATAAAAAGGGGAGACATTTTGCCACCAGAGAGAGGCAGAGAGGTTGCCAAGGAACTTGGGATACCCTACTATGAAACCAGTGTATTTGACCAGTTTGGAATTAAAGATGTGTTTGACAATGCAATTAGAGCTGCCCTGATCTCCAGAAGACACCTTCAATTCTGGAAATCTCATTTGAAGAAGGTCCAAAAACCTTTGCTTCAGGCTCCATTCCTACCTCCAAAAGCCCCTCCTCCAGTTATCAAAATTCCTGAGTGTCCCACGCCAAGCATGAATGAAGCTGGATATTTATTGGACAGCCCGCTGTGTGCAGATGTCATGTTTGTTCTTCAGGAGCAGGACTGCATTTTTGCTCACAAGATTTACCTAGCTACCTCCTCTTCAAAGTTTTATGACCTTTTCTTAATGGAATGTGAGGAAAGTCCATACTTGGATGAAACACAGTGTAATAAAGAAAATACAAATAAGGATGTTCTGACAAGTCACCTTGAGACAAACAGTGACAGTGACGAGGCATCTTTGAAGTCTCTTGATGTTAAAATTCCCCCACCAGAAAGCAGTGAGTCTTTAAACATGCTAGAACCTGAATCTGGTGAAACAAACTCTGCAGCAAGATCTCTGTCCTGCTGGGGTAAGGGGTTTGTTAGTGTGCACAAGGAAATGCAAGTGAATCCTGTCTCAAAGAGGACGTGTCCTGTAACTGTGGTAAAAATGGATTCCTCTGTGCAGGCTGCACCTTTTAAAACTGTTTTGCAGTTTTTATACACAGGCCAACTGGATGAAAACGAAAAAGACCTCACCAGACTGGCTCAGATTGCTGAAATCCTGGAAGTCTTTGACTTGCGAATGATGGTGGAGAATATTATGAATAAAGAAGCCTTCATGAATCAAGAGATTACTAAAGCATTTCATGTCAGAAAAGCTAATAGGATAAAAGAGTGCCTTTGCAAAGGGACATTTTCTGGTGAGTAAATACATGCTTAAGCAGGAAGAGAACTATTTTTTTTTCTCATCCATGTTACTGTCACTTCATAGACTTCAAACAGTGTGACAGCTTACATTGTTCTGAGAGGAGGGATGACCCCAAATTGTGTTGTTACCCAGGCCAACTGTTCCAACCTGGGATTCTGTAGTTTCATTTCTCAAAATCTCCTCACAGCTTTTAAATAAGCAACCCAATTCTCAGAAATGTTGAACATTCAATATCCCCCTTTACAATTAAAGCTTTTTATTAACTATTTAAAATGCAAGAGTTATTTTTGAGGTGGAGGTCATGGGAAATGAAGGAAGTCCTTGGTTAACAGCATGCAAATGAAACACATTCTTGAGAACAGGTTGCACCCTAAGCACAGACTTGCAGCACTGCTGTGCCTTTGTTCCCATGGCAGATGTGACATTTAAATTGGACGATGGAAGCATCAAGGCCCACAAGCCACTGCTGATCTGCAGCTGTGAGTGGATGTCTGCTATGTTTGGAGGATCATTTATTGAAAGCTCCAACAGTGAGGTATTTGTCTATTTTCATCTCTTTTGTTTACAATGTCTGATGGATTTAGGATGATGGAAGCATCATTTATTTGAAAGGTTGTAACAAGCCCTAGAATCAGGGATTTATTCTTCATTGCAAACCTGGGATGCTTTTCTTCTTAAGGCATTAAATAAGGCTGCCCAGGAAGACAACATACTTTCTCCAATGCACAAATCATCCTTCAGCACTGGGGTGTGTGTTTAAACCCAAAGTCCTGTAAAATATTAAATATGGGGAAGGAAATTAAGTATGAATTTGTGAATTTCTTTAAAATAATTTTTTTAGATTTTGTGAATATATATTTATAAAATCAAAATCACTACAAAGAATACTTGGGGTAGGGACATTGATAAAGAAATTTAAGATAAAAAAGGGTTAAAGACATATGAGTGTTAAACTAGAAAATGAAGCTGTTTTCACAGTAGAAACTCAGCTAACTTTAGGAGACATTCTACTAACTTTAGTAGAAACTCAGCCTAGATTCTGCAATGAATCATCTTGTCCTCTGGAGTAAAGCAGGTATGCTATACAGTTTAAAAGATCTCAATGCTTTGAATAAGATTTTGCAGAAGCCCTGTATTTTTATGTGCCTTCCTGGTCTGTTTTTCAAATTCCAGACGTGTTGCTAATATTTTTTCTTGTGCCATACCCAGTTGTTTTTGTTTGTTTTTCTTGTTGCTTTCCATACAGTTATGCTCATATGAAGTGTTCAAGTTTTTTGTGTTTAATATCCTGATAGATATTTTTCTACTTAGATTTTTCTGGCTGCTTCTAATACAGCTATAAACATAATTCCTTTCCCAGAGGCACACTCAACAAGTGGTTCAATAAAAATACATCATTTGATTCTAGTATGCAGCATTTGGCAATGAAGAATATGCAGTTATTTTCTACCAGCCTATTTTTAATTATTAGCTTCACAGTCTTAGCTCATCATTCCAATTTAAAATATTTACCTTCCATTTTGTAGAGTTTAAAGCATTCAGTAATGCTTTTGGAAGTTCTAAAATATAGGTAGATATGAATTGAATGGTTTACAAATAATAAAAACCACCTATTTCTACATACTACCTTTTCTGCATTTGGGGCAAATTTTATAAACTCATTCATTAAATTTACAGTTCTCTGCATTAACAAAAATACATCAATAATGAATGAGTTTCACAGCTAGCTGCTCTCACTTGGAGAACTGAGCTGTTTCCCAGAGTGGCTGATATGCATGAACGGTTTATGCTTTAGCATGAGAAATTAGACAGTTTTTATCCTAGTCCTGGCAGTTTCATTCTATGCTGGTTACACTCACTACATGTGTGGGGCAGAAAGGGCTTACTGGTTTTTTTTTCCTCATTTCTTCAGTTCTCAGTCGCTTCTCAACCTTGTTTACCTGGAAAATTTGGTTATTTACCAAAAGACTGAGAAGGATGGTTTTACTGTTATCCTTTGTTTTCTGTTATTCTCAGAATGCACAGAAAATCCCTTGCCAGGAGCAGATAGATTGCATTCCTCAAGGAGTCCACCAAGGGAGGTTTGGCATGGGAAGTGCTCAGTGACTGTGATGTGTAGCTGTCAATTTGCAGCCTAGAGAGCATTGAACAGATTCACTGTTTGATGTGGATCCAGTTCCAGCTTGGATATATATAACCTGGCAAAGGATCTGACTCTGGAGCAATGCTTACCTGTTGGCAGTCTTGAACTTGAATGGGAAATTTCTGCTTTGAAAAATGTTTTCACTGCATTTCTGAAATGCCTTGAAGAGAAACAAGCAAAGTGAGAGAAGTGAAATATAGCTGCTATATGAAAATCCCTTAATAATTACAAATTCTCTTCATAAATATCTTTTCCAGGTAGCTCTGCCCAACATAAACAAGACCTCCATGCAAGCAGTTTTAGATTACTTGTATACCAAGCAACTGTCCTCCAGTCAGGAACTGGACACCCTTGAGTTAATTGCATTGGCAAATAGGTTTTGCCTTCCTCACCTGATTGCTCTAGCAGGTAACAATATTTTGGCCTTGTCCAATGCAGTATCTTCTGCAACAGCTGAAATTTGCTTTAATGGTTTTTGGAACATCACATTTTCTCAAGTGTCAGAGAATTTTTTTTTTTTTTTTCTGAGAGGGGTATTGTAATGCAAATTGATATTTTCACACAGAGAAATGTATTTGCCTCTCTCTTGCCTTTTTTAGTTCTGTGCTAATCCAGCTCAGAACACTGAAGTTTTCTGTGCTTTAAAAACAGAAAGAGTAAACCTTCTCTTTAGCATTGAGGATAATGTCTGTGGATTGTAATATCCATTCTGTTGTTGTTAATTTACCTAAAACCAGGAAGGATTCTGGGTTTTCCATTAAGTAATGAATGAAGTGCTCCACTTTATATTTCTGTTCAAAGAGAGTAACTGAGCCAATTCAAAACTTACCTAGATGATCATGTTTTTAGAAATGTTGTCTAGGTCCCTTTTCACTAGATGAGAATTGGATATTTTGGTATATCCATGGGGATTCAATCCTCTTTTCAGGAAGAAAACCTTTTCATTGCCATATTTAAAGAAAAATTACAGGTTAAAATACCACTAAAGTTTTAAAAATAAATCCATACACAATGCCAACTTCTGGGATTGTTTGGGTAGTGTTGTGTTTAATTTGTTTCTCTCTATGTCAGTAATTTGGAGACATGACCAAGACCAAAGCCAGAGAGAGCTGAAACAAAGCTACACCTACCTACAGGACTACATTTAGGCAAAATTTAATCACATACCAAACCCTGGCTCTCCTTCAGCTGTGCATCAGGACTGTGTCTGTTTCCTTTACTGATTCTGACAGACCAGATCTTTATTGCCAGATTTTATTTGCACATTTTAGCTGAAGTTTTGGGTATTTTTTAAGGTAACTGCAGTCTAAAAATACATACAGTATTAAGAATATTTCATTGCATTTAATTTTTGGTGAAATAATTTTGAGTCCAAAGGCTACTGCCAACAACTGAACCCAGCAGAATCAAACCAACTGCCAATGTTTGCCAAAAAACACTCAGACTTTTAAGATTCTAGGAAGGGGTTAAGGAGAAACTTGAAATGAGGTGATTGTTGAGGGAGGCTGGTCAGCCTTCATGAATCCCTAGGAACAGCCAATCTGAAAACCTGAAGAGGGGCTGAAGTGACCTTTTCTCTACCAGTGCTTTGTGAATACTCATTAATAAATAATTCAGTGGCAAGTGCAATTTTGATTAAAAACTTTGTATGACTGAAAGGAGACAGCTGATCCATATTTCTAATTTAAATTGAATATTGTATCCACGCCAAAGAAAGACCAGTGGCTGCTGAACTTTGTGCTTCCATAAGTGGTTATGAACCACATCTTCAGCCACAACTCTGAAGGTCAGAATTTGACTTCCCCCACATCTCAGCTTGCTAAGGATACCTGTGTGAACATGGCCCCTGCATAATGCTGGTTACCACCAGGAGGAGGGAGAACCTGCTGCCTGGGTTCTTTGTGACCATGGTATGACCTTGCAATGTGCTTGCCCTGTGAGTGATGAGTTTTCTCTCCTAACAGAGCAGCATGCAGTGCAGGAGCTGACAAAGGCCTCCATGAGCGGCGTTGCAATAGATGGAGAAGTCCTCTCCTATTTGGAACTGGCACAGGTCAGTGTACGCAGCCTTCTGAAGAGATTCTGGACTTGCTTTTAGCTCCCTACTGGTTCTGAGCATTGCTTCTAAGTGGCTCAAAGCCTGCACTTCTGAGAGTGACTGACAATAAAACTTAGTTCTATCTTCTATTTTAAAGGAGGTTTTTTTCATTAATTCAAAGGTAAAATATCCCTTTAAGTAACCTCAGAGGAGTTGTCTTTCAAATATATGTTTTAGTTTGTCTTGATTGTGGAACTTCCAAGCTCCATGTTCTCATGACCATGGTGCACTAACTGACATGAAAAGCAATGTAATGAAGCTGTTCAGCTTTGTAATGGTGATTGATTCTTGTGTTCCTTTCAATTCAGTTCTTGGAGATATATTTAGACCTGTACTGCAAAGACAACATTTCTTGAATCCTTAAACTGGCTACTTAAAGTCAATCACCTGATAATTCAGAGTATGTGCAAATCTTCTTTATGTTCAAGTGCATTTCAATATTTCTTGAGTCCCATAAATAATTAAAAGAGAGAGCTCTTAGCTCACAGCTAAACTGCACAACTGTTTCCCAAAATGCAGCAGACTCTCAGCTACAGTGGAACAAGCTAAAATATTGTTTAAATTTTATTATTCTTGCTTTCACACTAACAATGAGTCAGCTGCAGCTTGGCTTGAAGTAGCACTAAAACACTGCACAAAAGTAGCACTAAAACACTGGCCACCATGCAAGATTCCCTGCAACTCTTTTTGAGACCCTCTCTGCAATACCTGTAATCCTGTTGCAAAACCAGAACTGCTCCCCTCCCAGGAGAAAGCACTCGCTTCACTTCATTTTTATCTTAAGAAGGGCAATCCTTCTTTAATTTCCTTCTCCTGGTTGGAGCCAGAAGCAATATCTCTAAGTACTGTTAGAATATCCTCTGTGGCCAGCACCTAGCTCATGTTTGTACTCACAGATCAGAGCTGGCAGTCAGAATCATCACCTGGGAGAGTATGGCCAGGTACCATCTGCTGGGACCATTTCAGCTTTAGCTGTTTATAGGGGCTGCAAAATGAATGATAACCCCAGGAAATGGAATAAGCTCTTTGTTTTTCTTCACAGTTTCACAATGCTAACCAGCTGGCAGCTTGGTGCTTGCACTACATCTGCACCAATTACAACAGCGTTTGCTCCAAGTTCCGCAAGGAAATCAAAGCTAAATCTTCAGGTATGGGCAACTTCCCTTACAGTTTTCATCAGGTTTCCCCTTCTTTCTCCCCACCCAGTTGATTAAACATGAAGACAAAGATGAAGTCATGTAGCTAAGCCATGAGACCGAACCTCTGTGCTATCTTGAACAGCATTCATAAGTTCTTATCTGCAAAGAAAGGTCACAATCATTAGCCTGATTGCCGGGCAAGCATCATGTTCTTTACCTAATTCAGTGATGCTAAAAGGAACAGAGCTCAGTTCGGGCTCTGCAATGAAAAATACACTCTGTAAAGGCCTTGCTTTTTTAATAGTTTTGGTGAACTAATGCCTCTTGTGTGTAACTGCTTTCAAAGTCTTTTCACACATAAGGCATTTGAGGAAACTGGGTGAATCCTTGATAAGCAAGCCAGCATAGAGAATGTATCAATGATTACCTGCATAGCTTTTTGCAAGACATTTCTGGCATTTGTGTATCTTACTGGCATCTTTGGGGATTTCTTTCATTGGTTTTTTTCCATCAGATAATCAGGAATATTTTGAGAGGCATCGGTGGCCACCTGTGTGGTATTTAAAGGAAGAAGATCACTACCAGCGAGTTAAAAAGGAGAGAGAAAAGGAAGATGTTGCACTGAACAAACATCATTCAAAGCGGAAGTGGTGCTTCTGGAATTCCTCTGCTGTAGTTGCCTGAACAAAGCAAATAAGTGGAAATCCATAGCCAGAAGTTACTCTTATTGTTAGAAATAAGATAAAGTTCAGGTTTTCAGGAAACTGTGTTCCACTTGTGCATTTATTACTTCTAGGGTCAAAAGCACAAGCTCACTGAAAATGAGCCTGGAACAGCTCCTTGAAGTCATATGTATATTTTTGACTGGTAAGCAGATAAATGTCAACCATTATTACATTACTTTTTATACAAAAAAACCAAATCCAGCATTAATGTTTCAATCTCCAGGTGGGAAATATTTTTATACTGTCTGGTGTATTTTGTTCAGATAAAATTCTGGATACTGTTTTGTTTTACAGACCACAAAATAACCATGTAGCAGCTTTGTAATTAGATTTTAACTATTTTTACTATGCGAGTACAGTGAAATAGACAGTCTTCAGTCATAAGAGACTGCTTTTAGAGTATCTCATAAAAAGTCATCTTAGGAAAAAATCTAGCTGTCTACTATAGGTTGTCTTTTTCAAACTAAGTACTGTGCACTGGTAATATAATTAGATGGTTATTTCCCCTTTCTAAAGCAAAGGGTTAGAATAAGATCCAATAACTGCAAGATATAGAGTGCTTGATCTTTGCTCAGCTGAATAATAGACAGTATAATTACCTGTTCAACTGCAGGCAAATGTATTTCTAATATTTGCCATGTAAGTGCAAATAATTATGACTATGTGGGCCATGTGAAATCTAGTGATTCTAAGTATTCAGAGGTTTTATATGTCTAGATCAAAGAGGATATTTCTAAAATCATTTAGAAGGGCTTATTAATTTATGTCCTTATACAAGTATGGATCTGAATGCAAAAAGCAGTTACACTGCTTGCATTTGAATTACTGCATGGCAGTTACCTTGTTCTGCAGGATCTTCACCATGCAGCCATTCCTCATGCTGAATTCCTTTTTGCTTCAGTGCAAGCAAATGAAAGGGCTGCACAAACAAGTAGATCTAGTTATCTAGTGTTCCAGCATTTTGTAAGTGAAGAAGGGTCTTCACACGCAAGATTACTTCAGTTTGATCCAAATTATTTTATAGCTTTCCCAGGTAGAACTGAGAGTTTTAGGTTATTTTTAAATAGGTGATATATTTCCTGTGGAAGTAGATGTTCCCAGAATGCTGGGGGCAGACTGATGGCAGAAAGGCAGGAGTTCTGCACAAGTGGTGCAGGACAAGCAAAAGCTTCCAGTGTTTCCAAATAGCCTGTGGGTTTATGACTTTTTATCAACCATTACTCTAAAGCTGCAGTGTTACGCTAGATTATATAAGGATGAGAGCATTTTTTAAAAGACCAAAACTAAAATACATAGACTGTAGAACGTACACATGCAATCCTGTGCAGTGTCTCAGGCACCACTCTGTAACCAAGGTAGTATTGTGTATTAGGTTTGTTAATACTGTTCTGTGCTGGCAGCTCAGCACACCAGTGTGAAAAGCTGTTTGTTTGTTTGTGGTTTTTTCTTTGTATCCAAAGGCAAGGCAGTACAGTCACCCCCCAGCACTGTAAGTCAGGAAAGGCTTTGGCCTGAAAGCCATAAACACCTCGACATATTTGCATTCTGCAAGGACTCATTGCCAGGCTGAGGCTGCCACAGCTGGGTGGTGGGAGCCACCAGCATGGAGGAGAGGCTGCTCTACAAACCTGTATGAGGAGAGCAAGGGAGAGATTCCTACCCCTCTGAGATCCATCACCACGTGGTGATAAAGAAGGGCTATAAACGATGGTTGCAAATATGTCTCCTTAATTCTGGGTCAGTGGCAAAGTGGACAAGAACATGGAATGAGAGAAGGTATGTCAAGACAGAAAAATAGCTGTTGTCATAAAATGTTAACCAGTCACATTTTAAGTAAGTATTGCTACTAGGTTTTACACAACCAAAGCTACTGTATGATTGTAATCTTGCCAAACTGTAATGGATATATAAATGAACCTGAGGTATATGCAATAATATCCAGTTATTCTAGTTATCAGCTACTATAACCAAGTGGCTGGTTCATTTGGTTAATGCTGTCTATGGCCTTTAATCTTGGTGGTTATTTTGTGTTTTTTATTTTGGAAAAAAAAATAAATAAAACTGTTTAGTTACAAATTGTCTCCTAGCTCTTTGAAGAAACTTCCTTAATTTTGCCTTGCATCCTTCCCTTTTTAATGCTGCTTGTAAGCATTCAGTTGTGCTGTCATTCATTGAATTTTACTGAAATTTTGCATATTTGCATAGCACATTAGGATTTGTGGTTGGGAATGTCACAAGGAAATCCTACAGTTTACATATGATATTGGAAGGTTGGTGCTTGTCACTTACTGTTAAACTGCACAGCAAAAGAAAAACAAACCTCTTGCCACTTTTCCCCATGGTGTCTAATATTTAATTAGCATGATATTACCCAAGGGACATGAAACTAATTGGTCATGACAGACACAGGGAGGAAAAATGTAGGTAAACAGCAGGATGTCTGTAAGGTTTTCGGTATGCTCTAAAATATGTACAAACACTGTTTTCCCCACTTTCTCACTGCCTTAGTTGTCAACCATCTTACAGAATTCCTCATTACCTATTAGCAAACCCTCAGCTTCCTGCATACAGCTTATTTAATTGATAGATGTGTAAAGCTGGTACTTTTCTAGACAATTTTTGCAAAGAATAGACAATATCATGCAAAAAATGCCATGTTAAGAGCTTTGAAAAAAAATCACAAAGCAATGCCAATGACATTGAAAGTAAGTACATTCAGCACAGTGTTTGCTTTTCAAGTGCTAATTTATGAAAATGTTACATATCTAATTTACTTTTGGAAGCAAAATTTTATTTCTTTGAACTTACCATTAGTAAAAGGTAATGGGCTCAAAAGAAAGAGTGGTGATGTCAGGTGTAAAAATGTTTCTCTTGTTTATGATAAAAGCAGTAGCATGGGAGGAAGGAGCAAATCAGAAGCATTGCTCTCCAGGGTATTCTGCTTGAAATATTAAGGCCAATATTAAGAAGTCTTTGTTTCTGGGGAGTCTCATTCATCTTACCTCTTAGAAACAATGTTTTCCTATTTGTTCTTTAAGACAGAATTTCTGACAGCAAGTTTTTCTGCACCACAACAGAAAAGTTTCTATGGCTTCCTACCTGCAAGTAGCCCACCAAAGCCAGAAATAGCCAGGTGTTGTGTAAGATGGGAGTGGCCAGACTTCAGCCACAACTCCCTGATTTCATTCACTGAAGATCTTCACAGTCCTTTAGTCAGATCAGGCCTCAAAGTGAGCAAAGGTAAGCTAGACAACACTGAAAATATGTTAACATTTGTTATGTTAAGAAGGGTTGCCTAGTAGAAGAGAGTAATCTGGAAATCCTTCTGAGCACTGAAAGCAGGGTTCTAACAGAGGGAGTAAGGAAAAGCAGCACAGTGATTTATTGCCCTAATTCTTCAGCAGCTTGCCTACAGATAGCCCTCAAGAACAGCTTATGCCTAGAAGTGTTTGATTTGTAAAATTGGGGGATTTCTTTCTTCCATGTTCAAATAACAAGCACTGATAGAGCAACTGAAGGCATTTGGAAATCCTTCTCTCAGGGTCAGGTCTCTCATCCTCTGGACAAAGAGGTTTAGATAAAGATCTAATGTACTAAATAGGATTAATTTTGGTACGCAAACTCCAGGATGGTGACATATTTCAATTCTTACAGACTTTAATCCTAGAGTCTGGTGAAGAGATTTGCTTTGTCAGATGAAACTACAGTTTTGTCCCTATTCTGTCCCTTTTTTTTAATCACAGTATTGCTACTCTTGTCACTGGATAGGCCAGCATTTATTTACTCTGGGTTGGATAACAAAGTACGTACTATGCAGTGAGATGTCTTTAAGGGGGATGCTTGCCACTCCTGAATCCCCTTAGATTTTTGGTCTATTAAAATGATCTAACAGCATTTGCATGAGTTTACTTCTCCTGCAGGCAAGATTCCCATTGAAATGGATGAGATACTACACACAGACACTTGGGGCTTTGAGGTGCTGCCTAATGAATTTCCATGTTATCGCTTGCCTGTGTTCCAAATCTCCCAAAGAAGTTAGCTCTGTGTACTGCATGCTGGATAAGACAGTGTGTTACCAGTGATAATCCCCATCCTGAAGGCTCTACAAAAGAATAATTCATTGTCAGTTAACTTATGCCTTTGCCTTTAGCTAAGAGAACACAACCCATGTCATGGATTCACTTTGCACTAGCAGCCAGAGTAGTGAGACTATTGTATATTTATATATGCAAACTAAATCCCTCACTGCTGCTTACATAAAAACCTTGATTTCTGGTATAAATATGAAAAGCTTTTGGATCAGGGCTGTAGGAGGCTAAGATGGAAATTTGAACATTAGAAGATTCAAGAATGCTTATGCTAATGTATCCCAGCTCTAGAGAAAATCAAACTGAAAAGGTAAAGCTGTAAAATTCAGGGCGAGCCTAGCATGGGACAACAGACTTGTGATGGCTCCTTTATAATTGTTCAGCCTCACCAGCTGTTTTGTAAGCAGGCCACATATCTACAAGATCTCACTAGGATGTTCTGCAGGAACAAACATTCCCAAGAGGGAATGTCCTGCATCCCACCCCCGCAGCATGGGGGGAACAGGTTACAGTGAAAACATTACAGTACATTGCTAGCTCATCTCAAGTCCTTTCCTGTACACTGGTACTTCACAGTCTGTCCTTTGGCCTGCAGAGATGTCCAGTACCACCTCCTGGACATCATATATCTGTTTTGTATATGTTGTGGCTGTGTATGTTTTTGTGCCATCTTGAAGGATATTCCAGAGCACCAAGGACCTTACCCCAACACAGGAAGTCTCTCCAGCCAGTTTCCTTCCAAGTGGCAGCAGATACTGGAACCAAGCTCTGTGGCAGCCAGGTATTGGCCTGTTTAGGGATTTCAAGATAAAAGTAATATAAATTAACAAATTTGCAAAACCACTCAAAGACTGAGTGACTGAACAGAGGCATGAGCTGTGTGCCTGCATGGACAGGAGTATTTCAGGTACCATCTGAAGATACTAAACTGGGAGGGGGATATGCCCTGGAGATAGCAGCTCTGATTTTCAGCTTTTAAGAAAAGGAGCCTTCACCATTAGACAGAATTAGCAAGCTGGGTGCCATCCCTCTGCATTGCACAGGTCTGAGGCCATGGAGGGCTGCCTCACCCCACCCTTACACTTATCTGAAGTTTTAGATAAGCAGCCAGGTGATGACACTTCACAGTGAAGATTTTCATAAGAAATTTTCTTGCCTTTGACATTAAAAAAAGAAAAGATCCCTTAGTCCCCACTGGGATTAATATTTTTTTTTTAATTTATGGCTCTATAATAAGGATTACATGGCATTCCAGGTATTAGTACTGAGTATTCAAGTTATCCTCACAGGCTATAAAAAACCCCCAACAATTAGCAGTTTATGAGTATATGATTAAATTTGCATCTTAGTCATTAAATATAAGCTGGTCATTCTGACTACATGATCAGATGTGATTGCCTCCACCACTCAGTATTTTAAATATTAGTTATGCACTACATATTACAAAGAAAGTTCTTCACATATTTCTCTTGGGTCCTTAATTACAGCTACTTGTAAAATTTTGTGGATCCCTGTGCTCTTTGTATCACATTTACATTTTTCAGTTATAGAGTGCGGAGGGCGAGTTTCTAAATAATTGACAGATCTTATCATGTGTTGAAAATCAGATGATGGTGCCTTTTTTCACAAGCACTCTAAAGACAGGGGGTTCTGAGGAGTCCCTGGGGGCTCTCTGGGGTGGGAAGATCTCTGAATCCTTTCTGCTCTTGCAGGAACAGGACAGCTCTCATGCACAGGAAGAGCTGCATCAGCTTGCAGGGGATGTGATGAAGTGTCAGCAGTCCTGCAGTCTGTAAGCCATCCCACAGCACTCTGAAACAGCCCCAGCCAGGAGTGAGCACTCACACATTTGCTGCTCATCTCCCAAGAACTCCCTCAGGCTGTTCTCTTGAGGCAGGTCCTCCCCAGCTTTGCTCCCCCTTCCTTTTGGCTGGCCAAGGACAGCAAGGTCTGAGCATGCAGAGGTGGTTTTTGGCCTGCTGAGCACAGTGGAGCTCTGGCAGGTGCTGCAGCTCCCACAGCTGCACAGCCCTGCCCTGCTCAGCTCTCCGGGGTAGGAAAGGTAACAAGCTGTAGACTGATGTCTGCCCTTAATGGGGTTTTTTATCTGCTGTGGGGTCTGTTTGTTTGCTGTAGTCACAACAAGGTTTGTTTTCTGGAAGCTGTTAAGAAGATAGGAGGAATAAGAAATAAAAAATTACTGTATCCAAAGATTATTGGGTGATTACCTCAAGATAATTGGGTAATTAGGTTAAAGACTTGCTTTCCTTTCTGCTTAGGCCTCCAGTATATGTCTGAGGAGGTGACTGAAGGACAGAGCAGGCATTGCTGGGCAGAATTTTCCTGTTAATAGAACAGATTGCTCCTCTGTAGTTGAACAGAGGGGCAAGGAGGCTGGGGCCTGGGAGTTTGTTAGAATCCATGAAATTATTCACCTTCAATTTTTCTTGCTACTTAATTGGCAAGGCACTACAGTAGGTGCTGTAGGGCTCCAGGAAGTGTTCTGTGCCCTGCACTGAGTGGGGGTATGGGGAGCACTTGTGCACATCTGTAAAAGGCAGACACTTGCTGCAGCTGTAGGGGTAGGATTTAATGGCCTTGCTGCTCTTTTCTGGATCCATGGCTTTGTTTTGACATTGCACACCTGCCCAGCCCGTTAACATAGAGACTTGGGCCACAGAGTGTCATCCTAGAACCACATTCTCCCCTTTGACTTCAAAAGGTTGTTTCCTTCAATCTGGTACCCAGACACTGAACAGAAATCCAGAAATCTTACCCACTGCACTTGCAGCCCTTCTAAGCTGTTTTTCAGTCCCTGTCAAACTTCCCATGCAGAACTCGCCACGTGACACTGGGGGTGTGAAGAGCTTTGAGTTCCCAGGCAACCTGGAAAGGTTCATGGATGAGAAGTTTACTGGGAGTTAATAAATGCATAGAAAAACATGCCTGACTGAGCAATTTCCAGAGATGAACAAATAGCTGGGGGTCTGCAGAAGAGCTGTTGCTAACTGGTCATGCTGTTCTTTGTTTCTCTGGACGTCAGGCTTTGGCCACTGTCAGACTCAGTGTAAGGGACAGACAAATCCTTGGTCTGACCCAGTAGTGCTCATATCTTTGCTCCAGAAGGTCTGGGATGAAGAATTCAGTGCAAGAGGGAGGCTTTTCCCACCTAACCATGTGCTCCTTTGCAAGGAGCCTACCTAAGAAGCCTATCCAGCAGGGTTCTTTCCATGCCCTTTGGCTGATCACCTTCCACTATTGAAAGTTCTCGTGATCCTCTAATGCTATTGTTGTAAATGCCAGTAGTAAATCCAGGTGACGGCAGCAGGTTAGCACACAGCACTCCAGTGTGCTTTCACTGCACCACCTGCACTGAAGGGAATTACTGCACATCCACTAAGCCACACCTTGGCAGGCTGGTCAGCATCCACGAGCACCCATAACCACTCTAGCACACTTTGCGCCTCCTGGAGGTTTATCCAAAATTTGTACCAGACTGCTCTCTGGATTTGTATCTCTATTGTTCAGCAGATTTGAAACAGAAATGGTTTTGCCAGGGTCATGCAAATGATCAAGACCTGCCCCTGGCCTTTAGGTGCACAACTGATCATAATCAATGCTCAATGGACTGTCGGGTGTAAGCTACAGGCCCAATGCTCTCTCTGTGACTGCTTCATCAGCTGTTTTCTTTCAGGGACACAGAAGCATAAGACAAATCTCTTTAAATTCCCTTTTTGCCTCAATTGCAATACCTAGTGAGTAAAACCCATCCACCACATTTTCCCCTTGTCCCTTCAGCACTCAGCTACACCATCATCCTCCGATTTAGCATCAGCTGAGGGAAGCACTAACCAAGTCAAAACCATTTGACATGGGCACTTGGCATTTCCTGGGCATCTTCATTCCTTGACAAGGCTTTAGCTGGGCACAGGGAGGGCAGAGTGGCACAATCTCTGTATTAGTTCTGAGGTCTCTGTGCACTGGCATGCTGTAGGAAGCCAGCAGGCTCCTGAAGAAGGGTTAGCCCTTCCAGCCAGCCAAGAAAGCAGGCATCTGTAGTGCATGGAGGGCTGTCTGCATCCTGAGGTGGAAACCAGAGAACCCCAGACATGGAAGGTAGAAAGGCTCTCAGGGAGTAACTAAGCATTCCATTAGCATGAAAGTGGGATGGCATCAAATGAAACTAGCACAAGGCAGATTCACAACCAAGAGCTCCTCTTCACACCAGTGTTAGCTGAGCTGCAAAATTTCTTGCCAGAGAACACGGGCTGGAAGCTTACACAGCTCCCAAAAGAAACCTTTAGGGAAGAAACCTATCAAATACAGATCATCTACTTCAGAACTTATGCCCAAGGCATTGGAAATTGGGAATATAATACCAAATATAATTTTGTGCTTACCTTTTTTTTTATATTTCCTGGAGCATCTGCTGTTGGCCACTGTCAGAAGTAGGAACCAGGGCAGAGCAGACCTTTGGTCTTCTGCCTGAGATTGTGATTAAGGACTCGCCTGCCTCGCTACAAAGACCCAAACCTGCTGTTCCCCTCCCTGTGCTGCAGCAGAATCACTTGTGGTTGTACAGGTTGGGCTTCCACTGGGTGTCAGTTCAGGAGCTCATCACTTGCCTCGTGGCAAGTACAAGTTCAGCCCATGAAAGGAGAGGAGAGAAAGCAAAGGGATTTATCCTTCAATCCCTTCCATCTATTCCTGGAATGTTGTAGTGTTCCTGCACTGTTGTGTGCCAAAGAGGAGGTCAGAAGAGGTCAGATCCATGAAGTGACTGTGGGGTGAAAGACTGCAAAGCAGACACCCCTTTGGGCACAGGAGCCACACCAGCTCCTGGGAGAGACATGTTCTAGTCCTGCCCAATATTCCTAATGATGAAATCTGCCCTCAGGCTTCAGTGACTGCTGGGTTTTGTTCTGGATGATGCTAAATCATATGGGGATGCACAGCACAAATAGTGTCTGCCAGGGATTTTAAATAATCTTGAATCATTTTGCCCTAACCAAGCACCCTAAGTGATGCTGTGGATTCAGCTCTTGTGATCCCCAGGGTCATCTACACTGCCCTGCTCTCTAGGAATCCCTTCTGCCTGTCGGGAATTAATCAGTTTCCAATTCTAGAGCTGCACAGTAGCATATTAACAAAAGAAATCCCTGCTGTGAGCAGTGATAGTAGGGAAAGAGGGAGATACGTCTTGCCTTAAGTAGGGCCCTGAGCCTGTTGCTGACTGCAGAGAGCCAAGGTAAATATGTGTCCAGCATCACTTCTGCCTGCCCTCAGCCTTGCTGCTCCCTCACTTGGCTGATTTTCACAGACAAAGCACCATCACTTAGTGTGATACACATTCCTTCTATTGCACTGGGAATAATCCTTCATTGCTATAAGCCTTTTCAATTTTCTTAAGGCCTTTTACTACTTTGCCAGCATAGCATAATTTATTTTGTCGAGTGGTTTACACATTGAAGTGTGTGAAGTTGTATTTATATGTCTCTGATGAGTTCTTTCCTGGCTAGCAGATCAGTGCTGTGGGTTTTTTTTTACTGTAGCTTTCTGCTTTCACAGTGCAATTTTTCACCTAAAAATGAGACTCCAGACCTGCTGACTTCTGCCACTTCACACCAGTTCAATTCTCAACTCCAGCAGACACAGTAGAGCCTGGCACCTTCCCTGTAGTGGGAGCTTCTTACTTTTGTCCAGAGTAGCTGGGGACCCTTTAAACAAGCAAACTGCAACTGTCCCTCTGAGGTGCTGTCCTTGGGTTTTCTGGCTTTGTGCCCTTAGTTTAAGTTACATATGTTTTTCCATGTATTTCTTATATATAGTTTTAAAAGTTTAGGCTGTGTCTACTCTTGCCTTTAAAACTGAAGTGGTTCTTTCTTCTCCATACATTCTCCTCTCTCTTGGAACTCAAGCTTTTTGTAAACTGTAAGGTGTGGGCAACAAGTGTGATTAAATCTAGCTGTGGGTGTGCTCACATCAGAGCTAAAGTTACACTTTTTTTTGTGCAAGTGCCATCAGTGACTGAGAGCTTGTGCAGCACCTCAGGTAGGACAGAACAAGGCACAGTCAGCCATCAGACACTGCCCAGCCTCACTATTTTTTGTGAAAGGATGAAGAGGCAACACACTCCTCCCAGATATGCTGATAAACAGATTTCAGTCACAGCACATCACTTGATCTGCCATAAATGTCTTTTGGGAAGTGCCCAGGTTCAGCTTAGAGCCATGTTGGGGCTTAGGACCAGGATTTTTTAATAGAGACCCAAACCTTAGAGAGAACACCTATATTTGTCAATTGAGTATATATGGCGCCTATTGTTGTTAAACTAATCTGGTTAACAAAACCCACAGCTTTTCCTAAAGACAGATTCAGAGGATTTAAAGTTCAGGGAGGATAGCACCTTCTCTCCTTGCCCTGCCTCACTGGCATCCTGTTGGGCAGACTAGGCCCTTGGTAGTACTGTGACACTTATTGCCTTTTGGACTGGTAGGAAGAAAAGGGAAAAGAATATTTAGAGGAGGCTGAAGTGTTCATGGTAGGGAACAGAAGAAACCAGGCCTTGTTAGTAGATGTAGAATGACCTCCATGAGTGGATTCACCTGCATTCACCTCAGCTGAGAAGGGTCTTTGCAAGCCTCATGCACACACTCAGCTCCAGGTGCTTCCCGTTATCCATCACCCTCTGACCTCCAGCTGCAGGGAAGCACTGGAACAACTCATTAGGCAGGGCCACAGGTGAGTCCCTAGGACAACCTTCCCACACTTCCCTCTGGATGAGTGCCACCTGCACAGATGGCTTCCTCTTGGCTCTGCTTTCTGCTGAATTGTAGGTACTGGAGCCTGCCTCAGATCAAATCTGCTTGTGCAGTGCTAGCTAGAAGAGAGCTGTGTGGCTGGTTGTGAAAGAGCATCATATTCCCTCAGAAATAGGAGGCTCCCTTCCTGTTTTGGGATCTTTTACCTGCTTGTTGTAAGGGTTTTGAGGATTGCCAGGAGAAGAGAAAAACATGTCAAACACAAAATGCATTACATCATCTCAAGAAGGTAAGTTAAAATCTGAATGGGCTGTTGGGAGCCTAACTCAAGCAATAGCAGTAGCTGATCATTAACTTTTCCTTAGTAGAGCAGGCAGTGCTATAAAAGCATATTACTAAGATTACTTAATATAGCACCACAACACTACTTCTAAGTAGGTGGATTACCTTCCTGAATAGGGAAAAGTACTCTGTGGAAGTTAATTGGAAGTGCATCACCTGCACAGAGCCCCACACCTACTTGTAGCTTTGTGCTCATTGTATAAAGCTGCAACAACAATTCCCTCTTGTAGTTTGGAGCAAAGCATTTGCCCTGCTATTAGTGACCAGCTGGGACTTGTGGTCAAGATATCCCACATGGCAGCTCATCCCTACAGTTATTAGATGTTTTACTACTTATTCCTTAATTAAACACCTCTTGCTTTAGCACAATAGTATAGTGTAGCCCCAGGGAGCAGTGACTGAAGTCCAAAGATGATGGGAATTTACAACTATTTTCTTACTGGAGGCATCCAGCAGTGTCATGAACTAGCACAAGCCAACCCCAGTGAAACCAGCAGAAGAAGGCTCATAGCCAGCTGAGGTCCTGGATGGCAGAACTAGACAGATGAAGCTGTAAGGAGCCCCTAGTTCAGTCTAGAAGCAAACATACAGGTTAAACAAACACGGACCTAAATTGCTAAGAGCAGGCAACCACTGAAGTGCCATGGGATGGGCAGTTATATGCAAAGGGTTTCTATAGGTTTTGGAATATAAAAATCTCTTTTTCCAGTTTACACCTCATATATAATAGAAGAAAAAGATCCATTTAAGCCCAAGAAGTAGGAAACATTTACCTTCCCCTTCCTTTAGCTCTAAGCACTCTTCTTTTGCCTTCCACCAACAAATTCTGAGTGAGCACCTTCAATTTTTATAGCCCTCCTGTTCCCCAGAAGCCTTTGCAGCCCCTCCCCTCCTCTTCTTCCTCCCCTGGGCTTTATTTCAGTGGGCTTTAACCTACAAATTTCAGCACAGGTTTTAATTGTTATAGCCATCTCTTCCTGCTGAAATTGTGTTCTACTAAGTGCCTTCTTGCTTTTGTTTTGGAAGGAAAAGAGTTTTAATGAAAAATATTCTTACATCACAGTGTAAACCTACTCATGCACTTTGACATGTTCTTCTGTTGTGGAGTCATCTGCCACAGCCCTGTCTAAAATTTGGAGCTTGGATCTCAAAGAGGGCATCTCCTCAGAGCATCTTGAGGAAGAAAGGTAAGAGAATTCTGCTGATCATGAGAGAAAGAGATAGTGGTGTTTAATCCTTTTGTGTGTGCTGTTTCTTCACTTTCAGTCTGTAGCTGAAATTTTCCTGAAATTGTTCACATATAACCTTTCTTCCTTGGTTCCCTCAGGCAGTAAGGCCCGAGGAAGGATTTCAGTGTTTCAGTGTTGTTGTCCTTTGCACAAGAGAAGGCCAACACTCCTCTGTGTCTGCTCCCTGACCTCCCACAGAGGGGAGAGGTTCACCCCTTCTTTGGAGCAGCCTTCCTTTGATGCTGTACCTGCCCATGTCATACACACTGCATTTGGTGACAGCCTGGGGGTTTGCAGGGAATAGGGGCATGTGACTAAATGTATGAAGAAATTCCTGGGGATACTCACGCGCTTTGGATGTGTCCATCCAAGGTCTCTGGAGCTCTCAGATGTTATTAGCATGTTTTTCTCAGTGCATTAGTGTGTTTTCTTCAGCATGATGAAGCTCTTGGGGATGTTCTGCCAATCTCTTCAGGTAAACACTCCTAGTGCTGTAATTTTACCTGCAATAGCGGAGATGCCTCCTGCCAGGAAAGTGATGGGTGTTCTATAGAAGAGATGTTCCCTTCACCTGTTACTGTTCCTTGGGCTAGTGACCTCCTGACCTCACTGTGGTTGTTGGACATGGGACAGGCCCAGCTGGGCCCTGGGATGAACCTGCTCTCATCAACAGAGAGTTCTGGGGAACCAGTCCCTGCACACAGATGGGGACAGCTGAGCCAAGCCTCACACCCTCCCCTCTGGGCCCTTGCAGGAGGCTGGTGTGGGGATGTGGAATTTTTTGAGGTGCTTTGCACAAGGCAGTGGTTGTGTTCTTCCAGCAGATGCAGGCTGACAAGCCACAGTCAAGTACAGCTAGTCCCTATAACAGTGGGGCTGTTTATCTTGCAGTCCCTCTGAGAGGCTTAGAGACTTTAATATCACAGAATATGCTGAGTTGGAAGGGATGCACAAGGGTCATCAAGTCCAGCTGCTGGACCTGCACAGCACCAACCCCAAAGAACCACACAATGTGCCCAA
This sequence comes from Camarhynchus parvulus, assembly GCF_901933205.1. NCBI lineage: Eukaryota > Metazoa > Chordata > Aves > Passeriformes > Thraupidae > Camarhynchus > Camarhynchus parvulus. The sequence continues at coordinate 6,582,979 of NC_044576.1, forward strand.
GAATATTATCCAAATGCTTCTTGAGCTCTGTCAGGCTTGGTGCTGCAACCACTTCTCTGAAACAAGAAGCCTTTTAAATGAGAGCAGACACTGATAATCCCACATAGCCACAGGACATTAAACCTCCAGTATTGATGTCTCACTTTGACTCATTTATCTGGTCAGAAAGTCTTATGGGGCCAATTGAGATCACATAGCTCATCGTTTTATAGCCAGAAATTATTAAAATAATAACAATAAAGTAATAATAATAAACCTTCGCTTACTTTAATGACAAATCTTTATGACTGACAATTCCTCCAGCTTGCATATAGCTCCCATAGCCTGAAACTCTTCTGTGTGAGTCCCATACTCTTGTTCACAATCCCAAGGGTAAAATCTGAAAAGCTGACTTGGACTCTTCAATAGGTGAAAGTCTTTCTGAGCCCTTATAAGAGAATTCACTGAACAGAAAAATCTTTCCTTTGGAAGCCAGTTTATTAAAATGGCAAAGTCAAGCACTGTCAAAATCATAGTAAATGCTTTGAGCCTGTCACTTTGAAATTGTAGGGCCAGATGGTGAGAAACTTTTCTGCTGGTCAGAGGACTTACTGAATGCTTAGTTACTTAGACCAGACTGGTTTTTGGGTGTTTTTTTAAAGTATGTTTTCTGTAAGACCTAAATTTGGATTACCTCTCATTTGTCATAGGCTAACAGCACGTATCACCTGGTATAGGCCAGCTGCTTGAGGTAATGTCATGTCCCAGAATAACCTTTCCATTTTGGCCATGCCTTTGGTAAATCAAGGAAGCCTGTGAGCCTATTCTTTGTGCGTGCTCCTCCTCAGTCTTAGCAAGCCACAATTGTAATGCAGTGGCATGTTAGTTTTGCTTTGCTTTGTTTGGTTGTTTTTTCCCCCAGGAGGCCTGAAGTAACAGAATACTTTCAGTACAGGGCTTAAGATCCAGACAGCAGGACAATCCCTGTCCTAACACAAGGAATGACTGCAGAATAACTAGTGCTGGTTGTGGACTGGCTACTGAAGTGAAAACTACCTGGGGTGTGCCTTTAACATGCTCTGAGGCTGTTCAAAATTTTGGGGGTTTGGTTTTGTTTATCTGGTTGCTACTGAAGAAGCTTTCCTTCCTCTGGTATTTTAAAGGCATGTGTTGTGACCTGTCACTTGCTAGATTTGTTTGATGTGAAATTTGAGTCTGGCCATGGAAAAACACACTGCAGGAATGTGTTTATTTTGTTCTCTGTTGGAGGTAACACTAGTTTCCAGTTTTCTTGAAGTTTCAGCCGAGTGTTGTGTTGTAAATGTAATAATCACATTCAGGAGGAAAACTGGCATGTGAGATCTGCAAATGGAAGGCTCAGAACCTGCAACTTCGCTTTAACTTCTCCAGACAAACAGCCATATTCCCACAAAACTCACTGCAGAAATGGTGCTGGAAGCAGCCAAGTTCAAATTCCCAGCCATGTCCATCCTTCCTAGACACAAAGGCAATCTGCTGACCCTGTTGGCTTCATCAGCTGGGAGATACTCTCCATATTTCAAAATACCAAATGGATTTTAAGGCCATTTACTTCTATCCTAAGAAATTGAGAAATCAAATCAAACAAGCAATAGAACCAAAGCAAAACCATTTTTAATGCTGCTTTAATGCATAGAGATTGTCAAACACAATCATTTGCTTTGCAAATGCTCCCTGTTTAAAGTGACTGTTCCATGTATGCCGAGTACTCCCAGTTCATATGACAATATAAAGGTGTTGGGAGCTAATTAAAACAGTTGATACTTGTTCAAAGCTTGAAGAAGGGAAAACCTGGACAAGCACTGCTTTTTGTTATCCATAAACTTGTCTATTTCTAAGTCAGGGTTATTCTTAACTAAGAAAACATTACATGAAAAAATTATTTTACATAGATGAATAAAATGCTATGTATAAGTTTTCCATTGCAGCAAACCATAATGTTAGATCTATTTTTTTTCTTACTGACATGAGGGCAAATTAAACTCTACCTTATTTCTCTAGTTCTTTTTCTTCAAGGGAACTGGTTTAGTTTTAATTGTACATGGCAGTAGCCACCTGATGACTCTAGTTAGGATACATTTAATAATTTTTAAAGGAAAAAAAAATAATACATTAATAATTAAAAATTAATAATACATTTAATAATTTTTAAGGGAAAAGAGCATCTTCCATAGATTTCTTTCCTGTAGCCTTTCAGGAAGAAGTTGAGTGCTGTCACAAGCTCCTTCAGCACAGGGTGATTCAAGCACTGCAGTGCTTGTTGGTGCCTCTCCTGCAGCCCCCAGTGTGTGTGCTGCACTGCAAGGCATGCTGAACCTCCTGAACATGAGCTTCAGCATTCCTGGTGCACAGGGGCACAGCCTGGCTTACAGCCTGGGGTGCTGGAGATGTGCAGGAAGAGTTAAATCACAGTCAGTCCCTGGCTGGGCTTTCCAGGAGTTGAACAATGATGTATGGGGACTCTCAGAGTTAAGTCAATGACAGATTCTGCTAAAGACTTTCTTTTTCTTTGTGCTCAATCTCTGTCTGTAAAATTAATGTTACTTGTGGAAATGGGTATGCTGTGTATGGTTTTTACTTCTCTTTGAAAATGCTGCAGTATAAAGCAGCTGCTTTAGTATTTTTCCCTACTTACAAGAACAAGTACCCTGACAGGTCCACATGGCATAACAGAGGGAAACCTGCTGTGTATTTACATTTATTTATGATCTTTTACTATGTGTAAAAATGCCATTTTACCTAGACCATATTATAAGCACTTGAATGAGAACTGGGAAATTATAAGTGTGTTGTTTCATTCCCAAGAATAACTATCAAAGTACAGCTCCTACACATTAGCACTTGCATTTCTGCCTCAAGCAGCTCAGTGAACAGAATTATTAGTATAAACTTATGGTGGTTATTTAGCTGTACATCACTCTGTGCATTGAGAGGAGAGAAGAAAATCCTAATGCTTCATGTATCAGCACTGGGGTGAATTTTAGCAGGCATGTGACTGTATAATCCCATGGCTCTAAGAGCAGATCAAGTCATCTAGGAAGTATTTGACATAGTTCTGCTTTTAGCTTTTGCATTTAGGAGAACACATATCAACAAGTAAAAATAAGACCTTATATCTGAAGTCAGTGTTGAGGACCAGCTTCTCAACTGCTATAAATGTGACTTTATTATTATTATTACTATTATTTACCAGCAGATAATCTAGTCAAGTTTATGAAAGGTACTTAAAAAATGAATGCCTGCAGAAGAAAACCACGGGCACAATTTTGCACACATGTATCAAATCCAAAATGGAAAATCTGGAGATGAAGCATGCAGACCTCAAAAAAATCACTGCAAAACTGGCTACTGTGGACAATTGATAGCGATTTGAGAGACTGATTATGAGCCTGTTGTAGTTTAACTATATTGACTGGCACTCCTGTGGTAGTTGCTTTATTAAGCATTGTCATTTTGATCATTAATTTCAGCATGAAATGGTTTTTACAGAGGCTTTTGTGCATTAGCCTAAGTGATTCTTCACTAAAGAGAGAAATCAGTATGTCAGTATGTACTGGACATCTTTGAAGTTTGCAAAATTTAACTGCCCAGATGTTTCATGAAAGGCTTTCAATTCAGATATTATTTTCAGCCTGGCTGCCTACCAGAAAATAAATACCCTTCAATTTTTCATGGAGCCAGGAGAGTCTGAGGGAGTTTTCCTGCTCTTCCCTGCCCCCTGCCTGGCTGCCGGTACCGAGGTGCCAGAGTGACACCGCGTGGCCAAAGGAGAGGCAACACAAACTTCAGGAATAATAAGAAAATGTAACTTCTATCCCAAATACACATCAGAGCTTTGCATGTCTTGTTGCAGCTCTTCAGAAATAATCTCAGATACAGTTTCATTGTTTTTATTTTCATACATGTATATATTAAGCCCCAAATACTAAGAAAGAAAATAAAATTTGTTTAATTACTGATTTAGGGAAAAGTACCAGATTCATATCATGTGATTTTAAATTTTAAAAAATTACACTTTCCTGAAGTCTTTTATATATTATTATAGTATTCATGATAATTTCTCTGACAACTTTTAGAAATACTTTTTTCCTTATAGAAGCACGAAGTAATTTAAGCTTTCTTATCCATCTTTTTATTGTTTTATATGTTTTTCACTGTTTGAGTTCCTCTTTTTATCCTTTAGCCTGTCACCAAAGGATGCTGAGTAGCTTCCCAGGAATTCAGTAGTTCCAGTACACCTCAGAAAGAGATTCTGACCTGAGTGAGTTAATTAATAGAAGTTGTAATTCCTCATCCTCAGATGATAGTATTATTAAAATACAAAATGATCAAGAAAAATCTAAGAGAAGAGAGCCCCCCTTCCTTTCTTGCAGCCAGTGAGTTAATGGGTATTTCATAAACATATCTGGATTGTGGGGAGAAAAATTGATAGGTCTCAGGCACATTTGTAATACAAAATGTTATATACTCAGAGCATATCAAACACAATTTGCTCAAATCAAACACAGTCCAGCAAACAGCTGTGAAATATTTACATTCCTGTCCACAGCTTACATGGCAAAGGGCTGAAATTAAGCACAGAAAGTCAAGGACTGGCTCACTCTGCATGAGTGCTGAGATCACACAAGAAAGGCTGAGATCCTGTGTGGAGCCACCAAAGATGTCCCACCAGGAGGGACACCAAGAGTCCCAGTCCTTTCCCTGCCTAGTTTAACCAGTTAAATCCTTCCTGATCCCCACAGGGGTCTGAGGTGTGCCAGGCCCAGCAGGGAGCTGCTCATGGCACATCCACTGAGAGAACCTGCAGGGGAAAGGACTGAGCTCTCCTGTCATCCCCCCGTGCCACCAATTGGGAGCATCTTAGAGCCCTGCTCTTGTATGAAGGAGTCAAGATGGGACCCCTCAGGTGTTAGATCACCCTCCTCGTTGTCTTCAGTCCCCACTGGAAGCAAGACATGCAGAGCCAGCCTTTGGCTGGGCTGTGATGTTCTTCCTCTAACCACTGTCAAGGGGAATGGCCTTAAAAAAGTCCATCTGTGATGCCTCTTCAGGCAATAGATAAGAGAGGAGAAAAATGGCACTGAAGGGTAACTGGAAATGGCAACAAGGACTGTTGATGATACAGGCACAAAATCTTTCCTTTTTTACACAAAAAACCCACCCCCTTCTGAAAGACCAACAATTGGCAGGAAAAGTGATATTTAATGTGTCTTGTGCAAAGAAAAGCAGAAGATGGAGAGCAAATGTAAAGGGGAAGGTCTTTTAGCACCACTGGGTTAGAAGGGCCCATGGGCCTTGCTCAGCAAGTCCAAGCTGTCATGGGGAAAACATGTTCCTCAGGCCCAAGGGTCCATGCTGGAAATTACCCAGATCCCTGGGTTTGGCTCTCAGTCAAACACTTGGCCTTGCATTTGGCCAGGTATTTTGTGAATTGCATGCAGGCTTTTTTAAGAATTTAATTGGTTGTCACTTAAAATAGTTGGGGAATGTTTGTTTTTTTTTTTAAATCCCCTCCCAACAGTCTAATCCAAACCCTTCAGAGGTCAGCAGAAAGGTTTTCATTAAATTCATGGAACTGAATATAACTATTGCTATAAAGGCACTAATTATTCCCCAGGGCATAATGCCTATCACTTCAGCAATTTGGAGAGACCAGCTCTCACCTCCAATTCTTCCATTAAAGGCAGCCAGCCACCTGTACTGGAGATACATGTTTGGGATCACTCAATTAATCTGTTAGCAGCAGCATCAATAGCCTGCTATTGATTCAAACACAACAAGAGTATATTGAAATAGCCAGGCAGAAGTAAAATATGCCCAACAACAGAGGAGAACACCCAGTACCCTGCTGACATTTACACATGAGGAGGCAATGCTTTATACAGCAATACAGTGGGAACAAAATCAAAAGCCATTACCTGGAATGAGCCATTGATGCAGCAGATGTAAACCAGAGCAGCTGGTGGTCAAAGCAATGGGAAATTCTGAGATTACTCCATAAATTGATGCAGCTTGTCAGAAATAAGGCAAGGAGCTTGGTGGAGAAGAAATAGTCAGGCTTAATGAAAGTAGGGCCTGTAGATCAGTGTTTCCTTATTCCCACAAAGTCTTTACAAACCCAGTATAAAATAAAATCAGATGGAGGCAGTGGTAGTGCTGTGCCTTTGTGCAGGTCTGTGGGCACCAAGAAGGAAGTAGTGCTGGTCAAAACTGGCTGTTCAGAAGTAACCCCAGATACCAACATAGGTACACTGGTAAGTTCCCAGTCATTTGCTGCTTTAAGGTAATTTTAAGCGTAGCAAATGCAATTGGGTTGAGAAGGTGTCTTTTCTGACTCAGCAGGTACATTTCCCATGCCCTCTGGACCAATATAAAACTTTCATCTACCCCACACTTCAGTTTGCTAGCACTCAGCAACTTAAAAAAACCCCAACCTACTACCAAAACCCCAGTTTGATCCTGTGTAAAGCCTATTCTTGTATGCACAAGTTTTTCACCTACATTACTTTTTAATGAAGGTGAAGTCAATGAAGCAAGTGAAGTCAAACAGCAAGTTAAGTTTATCACTTTCAGCTGGGGTTTACTTGTGCTCTAGTAGAAAACAAGATACTGAGCAGCCATAGTACCAGAGGCAATACTGATGCAACACTACAGTATAGAACTTCATTTTAGACAGGAGCACATTGCTTTTAAATAAAGTAACTTCACCCCCAGTTCTTACAACATTCAGAAGAAAGCTGCTGCCATAGATATCAATAGGTCTGATTATCACCCACAAGGGGTTAAATTCCCAAAGTGCAGAGCGTGCCCAGTTTTCACTGGAATAAAACTGAGTTTTAGGCGGCCAAAGCTCGAAGATCACAAACCTTGCACATGCTGGGTGAAGGCAGCAGGGCAGATGATGTTATTTTCAATAAGGGAAGTGATTTGCCTCACTGATAACTTTGCCTCATTGATGACAGTGGAGCCGTGCCAGTGAGTCAGGTGTCTCAGTGATCCTCAGCACCTGATCTCACCGAGGCACAGACAGTGTTGTGTTCCCCTGCCCCTCCCCTTTACTGGGGGAACTATAATAGCTCCTTCAGAGCTACAGTGATGTCACAGCAGCTGTTACAGTGCCTGGCCAAACAAGAAAGATTGCAGACTTGGAGTAAGTTATTGTTTGAAAAGCTCACTTTGGAAATTTTAGTACTTAAGTTGTTAGTTGAGATAGCTTAATGTGATACAGGGAATGCTTTAGCCTGAGACAGACATCAGTTACTTACAAAACAAAAATAAGGCTTTACCAGTACTGCAACAAAATATTTTGTTTTCCCAGCTGAAATCTTTTCCACACCCAGAACCTGGTTTATCCCCTAGCTTCTGATTTTTAATGCAGTTACTGGCAGGTTCCCCATTTTCTACACCAAGGTAACCAATTAGCAGCAACAATTACAAACCTCTTGGCCTGTAAAGCCTGTATCAAGTTACTGCACGCAAATGGAAACAAATTAGGTCCCACTTTGTCTTGAAATTGCATCCTTTCACTGGTGTTAACAGAAAGGAGTCAGCCAGCACAATCTTCTCCCCCACTGCCTTTAATTAAGTAACTTACCTGTATGATTTCAAAAATACTGTCCTCAGTGCTCTGCTATCAAATGATCCCATTAAGCCAAGTTTCCAGTATTTCTGGAGATTAAGAAGCACTTTGCAGAGAACAGTGGTAACAGCCCAAGTGGTATTTACCTCTCACCATGCTGCTTGTTAACAAAAGCTAAGTTAACACTTTCAGCTACTCATGGACACAACAAATGTGATGAACTGGATGGATGTAATCACCTCCACTGCTTTTAGTGTCCAGATTCAGCAGCTGTAGGACAGGGCTCCTACAAACCTCACTGCTTGTAGAGTTCATAGCAGAGCTTTCAGACACCTCATTCAGAAATCTAAATACTTTCAATACTATTGCCCACTGTGCTGCAAGCCTTGGCCCCAGCCAGCAAGGAAAGGAGCAGTACAGTGCCTAAGATGTAAACCCCATCCCTACTGATGTGTCTGAAGACCAACAATGAAGGTAGGAATTGGAAACTAACACACAATCTGGTATTAGTACACACCTTTGAACTTTATTTGAACTTTTAACAATATTCTCACCTGTTCAGTTAAATGCCAGGGAGCTTTAAAAAGCTTCTGCTTTAATTATGAAAAAGTCTGGAGCTGTGTGGCATCTCAGTTTACAATTCCTAGGAGTTCACAACAGCCAACATCTTGGTAAATTCTTGGGCCTCCAAGACAATAACAAAAACATAGAGCAAGGGACTTATCTCAATTAATGATTTGCAGCTGCCTTCAAAAACTCAAAATCAGTTTGGCCATCCACACTTTTGTAAGTTGCTGTTCTTCAGCATATCTCACAGTTTCCACGCTCAAGCAAAACTGTAACTGACACAACATTGAAACAACTCAAACTCGAGAATTTCCTATCATATCAGGAACAACCATTTTAGCCTTTTTTAGCCAAGTGGTACCTTTCCAGTGCATTCCAAAGAAAACTGGTGTCCTTCTGCAGAGCAGCTGTGGCCTGGAAATAAGTTCAGTCCTTCACAGGGGTTAAAGCTTTATTTATAGAAAGTTGACTGCATTAATTGCAGCAATATTTGCATTGTATTTGAACTCAGCACTAACAGGTTAATATTTACATTTAGATAACACTTAAACCAAAACAAACGGAATACAGCCAATCTTAAGAGCAGAAAGACAGACATACACATGACAGACTTAAGAGTAAAAGTAATCACAGTTATTTCACTCTGGATGATTTAGTCTGAAGGCCTATTTCTTAATCAGATTAGCAGGAAGAGTGGATTTGTCCAAATCATCAAAATATGGATGGTTCAAGGCCATTTTGCCAGAAATCCTTTTTGCAGGATCATAAATTAACATTTTCTGGAAGAAAAAAACAAAACCACATTTACTTTCTCATGAAATATGAGCTAAAATAATGTTGAATACATAGATTAATAATAATAATAATGTAACTACAAAGACATTTTCCCCCTTTGTTCTGTGCTCACCCCGCTGGAGAGGTTATTTCCCCTACAAGTCAGTAGGAGTGCATAGTATCTCAGAAGATGAAAAATCCCATTTACCCCTCTGTTCAATAACCAAGCCCTTGCCTGTGTCTGGGTACCACATCCACTGAACTAAATCCAGAACCAGGCAACCAAGCAGCAATAATTGTCTCAGCTTCTTACTGAGGGAAATTAATAAGCTTTAGGCTGGTAAAGCCCTAAATGTTTACAAGTGGTCTGACACTTGTTTTGTTGCTGACATTGAGCAAAGTGATGTCAAATGGCTTCTGCTCAGGTTGGTGACTTTACAATTAAAATAAGAGAATGCTCACTCCGTTTCAAAATCCATATTGGAAAGTAGATGACAAGCAGGTAGAACTCAAGATAACAGTTAACACTTGAGTCTCTTGGCAATAAAATACTTCAATAGATATTCAATACTTGGAATACCTCAAAGGTGATGAGAGCAAAAAGAGGGGATGTCACAGCCATTAAAATAACCCTCAGAAGTTTCTAAAACAGGAGGAAATTTGTTTTACTAGCCATTAAAAAAAAAGTATCTATAGCTTATACAAGGGGTCAAAACAGGAATGAAGCATTCAGCAGTTTTGTACTAGACCCAAAACAAGAAAAGCTTTTTTATTTCTCCTTACTAAAGGACAGACCATTTCAAATTCAAGTAATCAGGATTCCACCAGCTGCACAACAAATCTGTCTTCCAGAACAAAACTTAACCAGTCTTACTCTGCCCAGTATTCAGTCTTGACATTTAATTATCTTTACACTTCATTCTTCGGGGAGTCTTCCAAGTTGATTTAAACCACTGAATTTGCATTTATATTCTCTGAACTTCTGCCAAATACAATGCTGCCTCTAGATTCAACCTTGCATAGCCAATTTACCTTGTGGCAGGTTCCCATTACCTACACCTAGAACAGTGTCCTATAGTCAATTCTGGTATCAAAGGTTCTCTCAAAATTGACTCAAAGAGGGGAATTTCTCTGAGAAAGGGACACTGGTACTGAAACTACAGCACCACAATTGATAGAGCAAATGAAGGAAACCTCTCTGAGCAGTCTGGAACATTAGTTTTCCCTGTCACCTACTGTCCTGATAATTCAAAGTTTTTGAGGACAGCCATCAAGTGCTTTGAAATGCTAGCCATAGAAGTAATTTAGCTTATGAAAGTCTTCAACTCACAATCTCACTCATGCAATTTGAATTACACATTTTTGTGTTAAGACATTTTCAAAGGCAGCTCCTTTACATACATCTGCAATAGTCTATAGAAAAAAATTAAACATTGAAACATTTTCATTGACAAATGTGAGCTTGTGCTCTAGAACAAACTACTTAGTTTTGTTGCCTTTAAAGTTATATTATGGGTTTAAAAGGCTTAAAAGTGCCATAGGAAACTTAAAGGGATTCCAGTCAGGAATACCACTGTCACCAGGCACTAATAGGAAACTAAAATGTTAACATTGATTAATGCAGAACTGTACAAGTCTTTAGAGAATTTAATATGCTTTGAGACTAGAATTATGTTAACACCATGAAGAACTAGTACTTTTTTTGCCCTTATTAGCAGCAGCCCCAACCACTGGTTTCACACAGTGAAGCCCCACCTAAGCTCAGATGAGCCCTTGACAGGTCCTTTTCATGCAGCTGTTTCAACAAGATTCTCCTGCCTGTTCCTTTGATTTAGTTTGTAAATACAGTCAGCAACAATTCTATTTCAAACTGATTTAATAAAGATGTTGTCAGGAGTTGTATCTCTGTAAGACAACTGTGCTGCAAGGTTCAGAGCTACCCAGGACAACTATATATTCAACAAATGCTCAGGCTGTCAGTGTGAACTGGGGCTCTGTCCCCCAAGAAAAACTGTGAGAAATTGTGATAACTTGAGCTTTTTGGGTAACACAACTTCATTCAGAGCATTCTGCCATATTACCAGTATGGGTAATGAACTGCTCTGTGACTGCTCACAGCCATGAGCCAGGTACACAGCTACTGCTCTACAAGGGGGTTCTGAACTGTCAGCTTGTCTTGAGACACACAGAGCACCCAACCCAGAGCCCTATCTGTAGGTCTGCACTGTACAAGTGCAGCTTTAGAACAGCCAAAGTACATTATTATACCTCAGGACATCTAAGAGCACACCTAGGATGTGACCTAAATTAGCCCTCAGTGGCAGCACATGAGCTGGAGAGCACTAAATGGAAAAGACTGATGAGAGACTGATAATCAGTGATAATCAGTGGGTGATAATGAAGAGCTTGCCAATTAAAAGCCTAGTGTGGTAGTTTAACTGCCTGGCCACAGAACTAACGGAAACTCACATAGACACAAAAGATACCAATTAAAAGTTAATACACCACAGCCAAAAATATTTAGCTACAAATTTAAGGGCAATTAAGACAGACATTACAGACAGACTTGAACTATGTTCCTTGTCTCAGCTAATCAATACATTCAGCTGTTTCTATCCTTGTTTATTCAGTTAAGACCATCATGAAAGTTTAACCAAGATGAGCCCACCAAGATTAATCCACATGCTGCCATAAAATAAACATTTCCAACTGGCTCAGCAGTCACACAGCCACATCACAGCTGGTGCTGGCAGCAGAAAGGTAACAGCTACTTTATGGGCAGAAGCCTTCACTTAAACCGCTTTGTAAAGACTCATCCTCACTGTCAAGTTGTACCTGGGCTTATTATTATAAAAAAGCTGAGGCATAATTGCTTCATGTGAAAAACAGTCTGGTATTACTTGTGAAAGGAATTAATGTCACACAAGGTGTCAGTTCTACAAGAATGAAGGCTCATACCACTGCTGATAGCTAGAAGGAAAACATGAAGATCTTCTAGCTATGACTGATGAGTACAGCTTTGTGTATTCTGGAGTATTTCAAACAGCCCACTCAGGTTTTAATCAGCAGTTTAGGACAGACTACTTACAGCCAGCAGATCAAGTCCATCTTTATCCAAGTTTTTGACATGTGTTTCAAGGCTGACAGGTTTCCATTTGGGGAATGTATTTTTATAGTCTTGCAGGGATTCCACCTCAGGCCATACCTCATTGTTGGGGGTCCCTAAAGCTCTGTGCAAGCATAAGCAAAATGTTAAACAGTTTAGTCTGAAATCTGTTATGCGCTATTACACTTTTAATTACACACAACTGTTGTGTGGTGCCACACAGGCAGCAAGGAAAGGTTCAGCCTTACATACCTGAAGATTCTGAAGATCTGGTCAATCTCTGAATCCCCATGGAAAAGTGGCTTTTTAGTTGCCAGCTCAGCAAATATGGTTCCTATGCTCCAGATATCTACAGGAGTAGAGTAACGAGCAGATCCCAGCAGCACTTCTGGAGACCTGTACCACAGTGTCACCACCTGTGGAACAAGGAAAGGTTAAGTTTGTGGAATTAGGTCTTTTAATTGACTGCAAGATAAATGGCTCATTTGTTATTAAGCAGTATTCACAGTTTTTTGCTAAAAATAGCCAGTACTTTAAGTTTTAGTGGAAGTTTCAAGCTTCATTTGTAGACAACCAACTCCATTGCAGCAGCTTCTACTTCAAGAAAAGCAGCTGCCTGCACGACTTCCCTAAGACCAGGAATCCTTTGGCACCCAGCCACAAAATCCCTCTAACCCAAGTGCTGTGCAAAGCAAAAATGCCTTTATGAGACAGGGAGTCTCATACAAGTTTGAGTCCATCTGACTCACTCTGAGTGGGATTCATAAAATGTTTTGGAACCTTAGTATGAAACCACAGTTAAAGAACTGGAAAATTGTTTTGGAAAACAAAACATAACTCTTTCATAGTTTTGTTACCTTATGGCTTGAAAAAACTTGAAAAAATGAGTCTTTTTAGCTGTTTCAGAATGAGTTCTTAGCAGGAAGCAAGTACACACTATTCAAAGCACCACAGGTACATCCCAACTCACTTCATGTGTGTAGACCCGCACTGGGATTCCAAAGGCTCGGGCCAGTCCAAAGTCTGCCAGTTTAATCACTCCCTTGTCATCTATCAGAAGGTTCTGAGGTTTCAAGTCTCTGTGCAGAACTCTTCTTGAGTGGCAGAAGACAATGCCTTGCAAAATTTGGTACAGATAACTCTAGAAAGGATGAGGTGGCAGGAAAGAAAGAAAGGAGTTACCTTTAGTACATGTCAGTGTCCTGCAACACAAAGGTGTTCCCTTCATTAGCTGTCTCCACAGCAGCAAGAAATGGAGATCCAAAGCATTGCAGATACTGAGTTAATATCAGTCAAAAAGCTACACAAATTAATTCTGAAGATTAGTTTAAGGCAGTTTAATCTCAGTAATTAAAAGACTTTCAAGTGGCATTTGAAAGCAAAACTCACATTCATCTTATCTACTGCTGCTTATTTAACCTTTCATTTCTCCTCAAGGAGTTAATTATACTGAAAGTAAGAGCTGCTTATGGTTTAGTAGGTCATCATTAAATTCCCTCTTGGGTTAAGAAATTGTCCTCATTACCTTGACACGTGAACGCTCCAGATACTGGCCAGAGGGAATACTATCCAAATATTTCTTGAGATCCATGGAAAGGAATTCAAAGACGAGGTACAGTCTTGAATCCTGCATGAGAACATCCTGAAGACTAAAAATTGAGTATACAATTACTTCCACTGCAAAATGCATGAACTCCCATTTCCTTTCTCAACAGGGATACGAGCAGATATTTTCAGGTTTCTATTGTAGAAGTCTTTAAAGTCTTAAAGCAACAGACTTAGTGAGTTATACTGTCACCTGGAAAATCAAGTATATCTGAAATAGTGTGTCAAACTAAGATAAAAGCCTATAAGCTGCCTCTTAAACTTATGTTCTCTCAAATCAGACACAGGAAGGAAAAATACTTTTGCCATTAAAGAAAACCCCACCTCTGGGTATTGGTGCCTAGCTTCGCTTTGAAGCTGGCCTGTCACAGCAGAGCCTGAATTACTGGGAACTTAAGGGAATATTTAATAGGAATCCAATAGACACAGCAGGATTTGCACACAATTTTAAGTATCTTCTTCATCCTTATTGGAGTGTAAGGGTTCCTAAACACAAACATACACACATGGAGACACTACCTCGCTGGAACCTGGCCAGTTTTAAGGCACATTAAAGATTAAGTATTTTGCTGCATCAAAGAGCAAGCAAATATGTTGTGGGAAGACAATGGCTACAATAATTTTTACATGTCAGACAGTCACTGATGGAAGTTTCACTCATAGCTCAGGTGTGCCAGCTATGATAGCATCAAAACACATCTAAATTCCTGCTACAGAACAGCAGGGAGAACATCAGAACACTTAAGTCAAACAGTATTCCAAGGTGGTAAATAAACTTCTGAGTCTGCCTGAAGTAACAGCTACAGCCAGTTTTCATGAGGTATGCCTCCATTCTCACAATAACCTCTCTGGAAGGAATTTACAGAAATTTCTAAATTAACAAAAGTTTGTAAGATTCCTAAAATGAAAAGAGGCGGCATGAGGAAGGCTTAATCAGAAAACTGGCATAAATATGGAGTTTAAAATATTTGCTGCAAAGCAGATACTGTATTAAGCAGAGAGGTTCTCACTTCACTAGAGAAGTAGAAAAATAATTTATGATCTGATGGGAGCTAGTGCCCCTCCAAGAGTTTAGCTAAATATCAGCATATGCATACCAGACTATATTGGGATGATTCAGCTCTTTTAATAAAGAAATTTCTCGGATAGCAGTACTTGGAACACCTTCCTCCTCACTTTCTAGGCGTATTTTCTTCATTGCAACCACCTGGCCTGTGGTTTTGTGACGACCTTTATACACAACACCATAGGTACCTGAACAAAAAGACAGTGAAACAAATATAGGAAGTACCAGCTTCAGGTACAAGTAAGTTATTGCAAACAGGAGCTGCTAACATAGGAAAAGTCCTTACAAATGGAGTATTTGTTTAGATTACAAACTACTACTTAGCTGTAGAGTTAAACTGAGCAGTATTTTTGTTTGTTTAAAGAATGCCACCCATGAAGTGTAGCAATTGTTAGGACAGGTACTTAGAAGCCTAAGTGTGAAAGGTGAATATTTGGAAGATGTAGTTATAAAATCAAGTACTATTTCACTTTCAAGTTGATTAACTTTCAGGCAAGATCATTATAAAGGATTATGATTTTGCCATTGATACATCATATTAAAATGCTAAAGGTTGGAAGTAGTGCTCCTTCTGCAGTCTGAGATCCATGGGTGTGAGCTGCAGAAATACCTCTGGCACAATGCTCAGTGCAGGAGAGAGGCTAGTGCTGTGGGTCTCAGCAGAAGCTGAAATTGGAACCAAGAGTAAATCTCAAATCAATCCATCTTAATTATCAATGCTCACAGAAGTAGAACCCTCAAACCAAGACATTGTAAGCCTTCTCTTTTTACCCTTCTTGAAGCATTAATTCCTCACATGAAGCCCAAACTAGTTTATTTCAGAAAGATTCAGGCACAAGGCTTTGGTTACAAAGCTTTGTTGCAAGATCCAAGCACACCTTTTGCTATTGCCTCAGAGTAGGCAATCTCAGAACAATGTACTTCAAACTTTCAATTTATAAAAACAGACTTCAACAGTGATCACAGGCTGGATTTCCAGTAGCAGGGAGGCTGTGACCAACACCTGCATTGAAGCCATCTTCTTAGTGCCTCAATGTGAAGTAATTGTTAAGAAGTCACTTCACCACAGAGCTTTGCTATCTTGCTTTCCTCTGACACCTGCACTGCCTGTATATAATCAGAGCAGAACAATCCAGAAAACACTACTCCCTACCAGCAGCTTCAAGCAAAACAACACATTGCACAACTTCAGGGGCAACTAGCAAGTTTATATTCAGAGAAATGGGGGAGCTTCCTAAGCTGTAAGCTGGTTTCTGGACTCAGAACATATTTTTTCTCCCTTTTGGAGAGATGTTACACTATTAGCCATCAAATGAAGGCAGACACTTTTCAACACTGGTCAGTTGTTTTTAACAAGACCATGTCACTTTCAAAAAAAGGGGCAGGCTGAAAGTTTTTACAGATATACATAACTACCACAGTAATTAAGCCACAGGCTTATTTAGCCACTTGGCTGAATCTCAGTGTTTCCTGTAACAGGCAGAGTGCACAGATCTTCTGGGACACCTCATAGCTCAAACTGTGGAGCATTTAAAAGCTCACTGTTCCCCATACTTACCTTCCCCAATCTTCTCTATTTTCGTGTAATCATCCATTGCTGTGGTTATCTCTGAAATGGACAGGAAAAAAGAAACAGAAAATGAGGGTGAACAGTTGCTGTCCTGAACACAGACAAGTCACTGAACCTGTGCCAAGTCTTTAGAAGCCAGTAGTGCCTCACATAATTAAGACGTAATGTGCAACACTTAACTGTTCTCATCAACAGGAACACAGAGCATACTTATTTCAGATTCCAGCTAGAAAAACTACACCCCAAGGTACGAGAGGGCAGTGATTTAAAGGAAAAAAAAGTTTAAAAATCTTTGAAGGAAAGTCCTCCAGTGAACTGAAAAAGGTGCCCTACTCATCATTTTTACTTAACTATTCGCTCGAGAGGAACGAACTAGAAACGGATAGAAAATGAGCTAGAAACGGATAGGAATGCCCCATGTGAAACAAGGGAACAGGGTGTGAGCCACGCCGGGGAACACGGGCCCAGTGTCACCGCACAGCGGGAGTGACCGCACAGCAAGAGGCGACAGCAGCGACGGGCACTCCGCACCTCCCCCGCTGCTCCGGACCGGCACCAGCTCCAGCTCCGGGCGGTTACGGACACCGAGCAGAGCCGAGTGACCTCCGGCTCCGGGCAGCTGCTGGCTCCAGGCAGGCCGCGCTCAGGGCAGCCCGGCCCCCGTCGCGCTCCCGCCGGCCCGAGGCGCTCCCCCGCTCCCTGGCCGTCTCTCCGGGGCGTTCCCCGCCGCGCACCGGGCTGGGCCGGGCCGGGCGGCCGCGCTGTGCCCCCCGGGCTGGGGAGCGGGACCCCGCACGGGCTCGGGAGCGCGCATCCCTCCGCCCCGGCCGCCCCCGGCCGCGCGCGCCAACGGCCCCACCGCGCGCCCCTCACCTGCGGAGCCGCCGCGCGCGCGCGCGCCGCACGAGCCGCCGCCGCCGCACAGGCACGTCCGCAGCACCGCGCGGGCCGGGGGCGGGGCCGCCGCGCATTCGAACCGGCCGCCTGCCGCGCTCCGCCAATGGTGCCGCGCCGGGCCCGTTCAAAGCGGCCAATCAGCGCGCTCCGCGCCAAAGCGAGGCCCAAAGGGCGGCTTTCGGCTCCGTGAGGGGAGGGAGGGGGAAATAGAAAATGCCGTGCGGCCGGGCGCGGCAAGCTGAGGGTGTACCGGGCGTTCCCTTGGTTCGCCGTCACCGCTAGCGGAGACAGTCTGGCAGGGCGGGTGGGTCTTTCCGCGTCGCCCTCAGCCGGTGACACGGGGGCGCTGGGACGGCGCCTCTGGGCGGATTGGCCACGATCCCAAAGGCACGGAACAGGACAGGCTGCAAGGGACACCCGTGGGTCACCTGGTCCCACCTCTCTGCTCATGCAGGGCCGTCCCAGAACACATGGCACAGGGTCGCGTCCAGACGGTTCTGGAATATCTCCAGCGAGTAAGAATCCACGTCGTCTGTGGGCAGTCTGTCCCAGTGCTCGCTCACCGCACAGTAAAGTTCTGCCTGCTGGAACTCCTGGACATTGGTTCCTGCCCATTCCCCTGGCACCATTGCTGGTCTCAAGGAGCAGCACCTGGTCCCTGCTCTGAGCCCTCCCTGCAGACAGGGGCGGTGTTCCCTCTCGCGGACCCACACGGACGATGTTCCCTCTGAGGGACCCACACAGGGGCCATGTTCCCTTTCGGGGACCCACAGGGATTATGTTCCCTCTGAGGGACATACAGGGATGATGTTCCCTCTCGGCTGTGTCTCCTCCATGCTGAACAGTCCCAGCTCCTTCAGCATTTCCTCTTTGGAGAGATGCTCCAGTTTCTTGATCAACTTTCTATTTCTTCACGGGACCCTGGGTACCGCTGGGATAACCCTTTGGGCTGCTGGTGTGGTTTGGGGAGTATAATTGTGTTTGGACCAGGCTGGGTGTTGGCTGCAGTGTCTCCTTTTAATCAAATCTGTAAGATTTGGATGTTGCAGCTTCTCCTTTTAATCAAGTCTGTTAGATTTGGATGCCATGGCCAGCCAGAGCATAAATTCATTATTTCTGGATACATGGGCACAGATCGGGGCAGTGCTGCTGTGGCCTTGGGAGCTGCTTTTAAGTCATATGCCTTAATGAAAGGTCATTGGGTAACTTAATTCCCCAGAAGCTGGGATGTTTGTCTGTAGGCAAATTAAAGTTCTGCATGCCTCCTCCCAGATTAAGAAAGATTAGTTGCTGTGCTATCCCAGTTTCTGAAAGAAGGGTTGGGGATGAAATTAGAGAGGCACCTGTGGGCCCTGCTCAGCAAGCACTCTGCCAGCTGCAGCCTTCCTCCACTGGTACCCAGGAAAGTGGTGCTACAGCACACGAATTAACAAAAAAATACCGGGAAAATACTACTCCAAACAAATTTTGTTACTGAGAAACTGAAATGCTAAATAGATTAGCAAAGTAATGTGTTTCTGGTTTTACAAGTCTTTCCCCTACAGGACAGCTCCACTGTGGTGCTGCTGACCTGCTCTAGCACCAATTGATCATCAGCACTGGCAGTCCTGGACCAACAGCTCCTGTGGACACCTAGAGTCCCTGCAGGGGTGAGACTCAGGCACCTCTTCACACTGCTGATGTTATTGCCTTTTTTAACTACTTCACTGCACTGGTTTACAACACTCTTGAAGGATGGCTTTGCTGCTTGTCTGAAATGTAAGCAGGGCAGGGTGCTGCAAACAAAAACATGCGGCTTCTCCCTTAAAGCATTTCTTTGGGATGGTGATTCCAGGAGGCAGGGCTATTTATGGTACCCTTCCTTCTTCTCATCCCTGCCCCATGGCAAAGGTGAGGGCAGCCCGTCCAACTCCTCCCCCTGAGTGTGTTTCAGGGGTAAAGCCCCTCCACTTTCCCCTCCCTCCTGGGGAATTTTTGCAGCATATGGTGTGCATGCTCGTGGGTTTCTGTTTACTTTGAATCCTGTATTATCACTGCTTGCTGGGAATTTACCTGCCTAGAACAAGGCTTTTGTATATCTGGGAAATTCCGTACAGGAATGTGGCTTGTGCAATCTTGTGCAATTCATAGGAAAAGAGCCTGATGTGCTCTGCCCTGCACAGTGACAGAGAATTTCTATCCTGTGTGTGTAACATGTCCAAAGCAGCCAGGACAGTGTGGGCACAGCAATGCCCATGGATCAGCTGTACGGCTCAGAGTGTGGGACATATCCCTCAGGCCTGGATCTGCAGCTCTGGGGAGTTGTTTTCTATTACCAGCAATGTTGTTTTCTATTGCCAGGGCTGGAGCTACTGCTGCTGAACCAGTCCCTGCCTAGGGACCTTAGGTAGGTTGCCAAAGTCCAACTTTCCCTTTAGAGGAAAAGAAAACATTTCTTGGAGGTCCCAGACATACGGTAACCCTAGTTAATTTACAGGCGTTGGTGGTGGTATCATAATCATTCAGTACTATAAATTATTGTAAGTTATATTAAAATATAGAGATTATCCCTCTCCTTTGTGACTGTATAGTGCTTATCTGGGTTGATCATTGCTTTGGACATGGCAGGAGCTAATGATGCTGCTTGAGACAAGTGATACAAGTACATTTGCAGTGACTTCTGTGTTTGAAGGGATTTAATGTTCTGCTTGAGGGAACAGCAGCAGTGAGCCTGCTGACAATGAAGTCACAGATGGATGCATGTGGGAATCCCCAGGACGGCTCTCCCCTTTACAGCAAAACATGGTGAAATGCAGAACTGAGGGAAAACTCCAAGGCAAACAGCAAAGGAATCTTGACAACACAATGTTAATTACATTTTATTTATATAAATGACCAGGGGGCACATCTATTAAAACCTCTTTGGCATCCCAGACTTGCCTTTGCCTGACCTGCAGTGCTGTTTGTGCAAGGCACATGGGATCAGACGACAATGCCGAGCTGGGATTATGGCATTACAGCTGTATTCATGGCTGAGAACCCAGTGTAATGCTCTGAACAACTCCTTTTCTGCTGAGTACAGGGCAGCTGCAAAAGTCAATATCCTCTTGTCTTTCATATATTAATCATATTCTCCTCAGCAATAACTTCACTGTAAAGAAGAGAAAAAGTGTGTTCTGTCTTTTACATAATGATGGGACTGAAAAGGTCAACTGGTTGGTGAATACTAATGAGAGTGTCTAAAATAGGTTGTGTTCACTGTGCTCGAAAGCAGATAAGTACAGACATTGATTGACTCCTTTTAACATTTATTTAAACTCAAAGATTATTTTGTTAAGACGAAAAATGCAAAAGTACAGTAGGAGAGATGTACTACCACTTAGGAATGCAAGGTAATATTAGAGGGATAGTATCTCTAATGCATATCTCAGATGATACATTTAACCTGTTAAATCTCTTGTTATGCAGGACAGTTCCCACTATCATGAAACATGGACAACTTCTCAGCTGCTCTCCTGCTGCATTAGCATTTTGATAGGATGCCAGAAAACAAAAAGCTCCTGAGAACCGTTTAAAAATAAAACAAAAGGATGGAAGCTGCTTAGAAAAAAATAATTAAATTGTCAGTGTCTCCTTACAGCATTAATATAAATATTTTAAATGCACTTAAAGTACTTGAATTTAGGTTAAAATTATTGTAAAGGATTTTTTTTTGTAACATGCACTAAATCACTTTACCTGAAAATCCCAAATATTGATATGATTGCAATAACGAAAATATCACAAACCATCTGCTCATTTCAAATAAAGAGATATTGTAAATAGAACTGGTTATTCATGGGTTGGTACCTTCTTGGAGGAAAACTCAGCTGAAAATCAGGGGAAGTTTTACAATGAACATCGCACCACACAAAATCTTCCCCCAGCTCTGCTTTGCCAAACTCCTTTCCCAGAGTAGGGAATGCTCCACTGTCACTGTGGATCTTCCTTCATCATGGGACACACAGCTGGTTTCATAAAAAAACCTTTAGAGAAATACCTACAGATGTCCAACATGGGTTTTATTTTAATAATTGTAATTAAATGAGAAAGGTGATCAGCATACATGTATCAAACCTGGCACAGAGGAGAGAAAAAAAAGTGGTTTTTGTTTCTTTGGAGCATCTGGGCAAACAGCCAGGCTCCACCAAAGTCTTTGGCAAAACTCCCATTAACTTCACTCTTGACCCCAGGTCAGATGGCTGGTTCCTGATTTTAGTTTTTACATTTCATCTAGTTTACAATTCAAGAATTGAAATGGTAGAACCCAATAAACTGCTTTTAAACTTCTGTTTGGATGCCTGAGAGCAGGGGAGGCACAGTCGAGGTCACACTTGGAGCTCCCTCAGCCTGGATGTGCCGGCAAGCAGTGCCTGCTGGCTGGAGGGGACTGGTTTTGAGGCGGGTGTGGAGGGCTGGGTAGCAGCACATCCCTGTAGGGAACAAGGCACAAACCCTGCCCTGGGTAGCAGCACATCCCTGCAGGGAACAAGGTACAAACCCTGCCCTGGGTAGCAGCACATCCCTGCAGGGAACAAGGCACAAACCCCATTCCCCCAGGCTGTGCACAAACCTTAGGCCCTGTCTTTGGCAGCAGTGTAACTCCATCAGCAACATTCCTCACTTGGAGAGAGTTACATTAAAAATCTCTTTCCTGTAATGGCTGTTTCATTTCAACACGTAATACTCCTTTTTTTCCAACTTACCTCAGGTTTTAGCTATTTATCCTTCTTCATCTTACAACAACCACCCACTACTGTGCTCGATCAGATCAAATGCACTGCAACAGCACATTTAAATTCCAAACCTCTGTCAGGGAAGCCTGACCTGAAACCTCTCCTGAAGTAAGGGAAGTCAACTTTTCTTTCCCTCCAGGTATCATTCCTGCTGCCAAAAAAAAAAAAAAGCTGTACTCTTCCAGGTGGGAGTGTAGATGAGACAAGTGAGGTTTATAAGCCAGTGGAAATACAATATGGATTTACATGTACACATCACACTTGACTTTGTTTAAATATTCCTCCTCCTAGCAATTGTAAGAGTAACTTAAAAACCACTTTTCATTTCAAGTAAACCTTTTCTTTTTTTCCCCTTAGGGTGTTATTTCCTTTCTCAATCTGCAAATCCCACTTAAGTCTCTAACTGTCCTTCTCAAGCAGTGATTGAAGATGGCGTGCAGTGATGGTGTGGTCCATGAGTTGTACAAAAACAATGTGTGACCCAGGCAGAGAACTGCTAATTGCCACTGCCCATCCGTGGACGTGACCAGCCTTGCTTCATGCTGGCTTTTAGCTAACAGGGAGCTTGTGATCCTTTTTCCCCCATCTCCTCTGGCTCCCAGTCCTCCAAGTGGGCTGAGGAAATGAGTCACATCCAAAACAAGAGGGATAAAAACATTCCGGGGAATTACCTTCTCCATGTGACATACAGCCAGTCTTTGGTTAAATATTTTTGTTTGGCTCTGTATACAAAGAAAAACGTTTACAGGAGAGAGGGAGTGACAAGCAATTAGTTACACAGTATCCAAAGATGTATAAACATCTCTAGTCAGTTTATGCAGCTGAGCACGTGTTCCGTAAATTGCACCTACAGCGCTAAGGTCCTCGGTAGGACAACTAACTGGATTAAGCTGTTATCACCAATATTTCTAGGTAAATTAGTGCTTAATAGCATTTGTTGTGTTTCACCATCACAAATGGTTTCCAATTAAAACAGGAAAAAGGGTTGATGCACCAGGACAGCCTTGTGAGAAGTAACGATAGGATAAAGTAATTTAAGTCAAAACTAAAGTAATCTTAATTGCTTTTACAATACTCTCACAATTTTGTGCTGTGATAAAACACGTTTTAATGAGATTGATAAAAACATTTTTTAAACTGAGAAGAACTAACTGCTGGTTTGATCACCGTGGGATCTCACCTGTGATGTTTGCACAGCCCTCATCTTGGGCTGGACGAGAGAGAGCACCGGGACTGACTCCCCGAGGCTGGAGCGCGTTGTGAGGGTATCAGCTAATCACCGTCCGCAGGTGCAGCTCCCCATGGCCGTTCTCCCGCCGCCGCTCATGTGCGGGCAGTTTCGCATTTGCATTGCAGCGAACACACCACACCTGTGGCACTCCCGATGGGACGGAGCTCATCAGCGCCCAGCGCGAGGATCTGGTTGGCTTCGCAATTTTGTTTAACAAACTTCAGCGGCGCTTTCCCCTCCACCCCTCATGCAGTGGGCGCTCCGCGGGTAGAGCAGAGTGCGCCGTGTCCAGGTGAGCCGCGGGCGGCTGAGGCGGTTCCCCGGTCCTCCAGAGCCCCCGGCAGCGGCCGCTCTCCCGGTTTTCCAGCGGGGCGGACTTCGGGGCGCTGCCCCCGCCTTGTGGCACCTCCGGCGCGGCCGGCCCAGGCACGGGGCGGGACGGGGCGGCGGCGGTGCCGGTCCCGGAGCCAGCGCGCCCGCCCCCCGTGCCCTGCCCGCCGCGGGAGGGGAGCGCGGCGGGCCCGGCCCCACCTGCAGGGGCGGTGGCGCGGGCAGGACGGCCCGGCGCTGGGGTGAGCCCGGGACGGCTGGGCGAGGTGAGGAGCGCTGCAACATGGCCTCCTCCTCCTCCTCCTCCTCCTGCTCCTTCCCCTCGCGTTCGGCGGCACGGGGCAGCAGGGACCAGGTGAGCGCGCAGCCCTCGGGCGGGGAGAGGCGGGCGCGGGACCGGCGGCTCTTTCTGCTTTTCCTTCTTTTCCCTCCCTCCTTCTCCTCCTCCTGCCTTCTCTCGCGGGCGCTCCGGGTCAGCGCGGGGTGAGCGGCGGGTCCGGCGGGAGGGTGCAGCCCAGGTGCGAGGCTGCAGCCGGGAGCGCCTGAGCCGGCCCCGCCGGGAGGGCCGCACGGCTCTGCCTCTGCCGGGCCAGCGGTGGCCAAACCCCTCCCAAAACAACATGCGACCCCCCCGCGTTAATGCCCCGCTCTGCTGGGAATGTGGCGTTTTGGGGCGCGGGCGTGTTGCGTGTGCTTTGCGTGTCTGCCTTGCTTGCGTTTCACACCTCTGTCGTGAGGCAGCGATGAGCTTGCGGGACGGGGGCTGAAAAGCCACCCAGGTAAGGGCTGGAGGCTCCCACATCCCTGCCTGGCCCCGCACCCGGCTGCCATCGCCGGTGTGCGGGTCGCTGTGGGGACGGTGAGGGCAGGTGAAGAGAAGATGCTGGTGAAGGCTTCACTTCACCGTGGCCCCAGCGGCCACAGGAATTGTTTTTCTCCCTGGCCTTCCCTCCTCCGCAGCGGTGAGAGCGGGGCCGCAGGGTCAGGTGAAGGAGCTTTGCTGCTGTGCTGGGTCTGCCCCAGGTATTCGATGTGATCGCTCTCTGTTTATTGCTCTCACCAATGCTGCCTTCTGTTGTGAGTTGGTCCCACGTTCTTCCTACTGAAACACAAATGGCATAATCCATTTTAGCTGTGAAGATTTGTGTTCTCAGGGCAAAGAAAGAGTATATTTTGGCTTATTACTGGCAAAATGACGCTTCTTCCACTAGAAGTAAGTTTAGGGAAAAGGGATTGGGAAAGTATGATAACTGAATTATCTCTCACCCACCCCACCCCCTTTTTTTTTCTTTTTGGGCTATATGCCCAGAGCTGAAACTAAAACTGAAAACTTTCAAGATTGAAGGTATAACTAATCAAGGCTCAATAAGCTTTATTCTTTGTGGTTTGCTTTTTTTTTTCTTCCCTGAAGTTGGTATCTTTTGAATCATTAAACTTTCCTGCTTTTAACACCACTTTTGCTACTACTTGAAACACTAAACTGGACACAGAAGATGGAATATTATCTGTTTTACTGTAGACTGTTATGGTTTCTCATGTTTCTCCCTCAAATCTGTGTGGTGTTCGTGCTTTGAAATGGAATGTAAATTAACACCCCAGGAGGACTGATCAGCTAGAAATAAGTCACTGCTCTGGCAGTCAGGCTCTCTAAATTCTGGTTGGGCAAGAGGCTGTTCCCCCTGCCCAGCACCTCTCTCTTCTTTTTGTGAGCCCTGTGTTTTGAAGGAGAGTTCCCTGAACAAGAAGACAGTGCTTCTTACTGTGCTGTCAGAGCTCCAGGCATTTCTGCCTCTCTTTCATCAATTGTCTCAAGGATAAAGAGAGAAAATACAACCTTGTGTGTTCACAAAGTGGCTAAACCTTATTCTCTGAAAGGTTTGTAACATAGGCTGGGCTGAAGTGTTGAGTTCTTTAAGGTGGTGACTGTTTTCAGTCTCCAAATTGTGCATGTTACAATCTTGGGCTTGGAACGACCTCAGGATCAGTAGAGACTCAGCTTTGTCCTCTGACCCTTCAGTCCCTCAGGGGCAGCAGATTTCCCCTTGGTTTGAGAAGACTCTTCGGTCAGGCTCTAAACTTTGAGGGTGTCTGTTTGTGTGGTGGGTATATGAGGTGCTCAGATCTTGAGACACTGTTAGGGCTCTGTGTTGGAGATGGGGACATGCTTTGACACAGTCAGTGCTTGTTAGTGAGTTCCTGACAAAAATCTTTCTGCCACCATTAATCTGTCTCTCATTTCTGTGGGAATTGACTAATGCTCATTGCATGTTCCAAATGATACTGTACTATCATGGGCTGTTACTCTGTTGGTGCCTGCCAGAGGATGAGGTTGGGGATTTCCATTATTGAAAAACTGTCACCTCTCCCATCTTTTCTAGATCCTAATTTATTGCTCGTGTTCTTTTTGGAGATAATGAGATCTGTCTGTTATAATGGACTGATTTATAAAATTATGTTAATAATTGTGTGTGGCTAAATATTTTCCTTTTTAAAATAAAAAGCTGGTTACAGTTTTTCCTAGACAATTTCCAGGCTTTGCAGAGCTAAAACTGTTAATGGCATAAAAAATAATTTGTTATTCAATGCTGTTTATAGTCCTGCAGTACTTTGCTGTTGATTCTTTGGATGGCCCTTTGGTGTTTATTTCACTTCAGTGTTTTCTAAAATGTCTTGTTCAGAAGCTTGTGTTTCCAAAACGTGACAGGAAAACTAGAATGTACTTTGTTGTTTGAGTTAGTTTTGTTAGTTTCTTGTTTTAGTTCTTTTGTTTTGACAGCTCTTGGCCTCAGCACCGTGGGCACTCTTAAAGTCAATGCCTAGAAATTAATTATGCTTGTAGGTCACCTACAGTGCTGTGCTTTGTTCCAAAGTGTTTCTATTTGTTATATTTAAGGTGCTGAAAATTTGGGGATTGTCTAGGGCTTGAAAGAGATCTTTGAACTTCAGCAATGACAAACTTTTATGCTTTTTGCCACTTAGGTTAAAAATGGGGAGTTTGTGGGAAGAGAGGAGACAGTGGTCAAGTTGTTGGGCAGGGGGAGGAGAAAACGCAAATGCAGTTCAAATATGACAGCCATGTTGTTATCACATAAATAATAGCAATAAAAATAAATAATTTACTGCTAAAGTGGAAATTGTATTTCACAGAGTAAGTTTTTAAGTGTGATCTGTGAGACTGCGAGTCCAATCATAGCTGCTCTGAAAAGCAATAATACCTGCAAATGTTATTCAGTCATTGAAAACTCTGGGGAAAATGGCAGTTTTGCAGTTAAAAAAAAACCAAACCAACAACTAAACAATCCTCCCAAACCCCTCCCCATGCAGCATACAGATCAGAGCACATGAGCCTCAGTTCCAGACAGTTGTTCAGTACAGGCAAATTCTTGTCCTTGCAGTTTACTCTGGTTTTATCCTACATTTTATCAGCTTATTTTTTGATTTTTTTTCCTCCACTCCAAACTCTCAGAGTTCTGTTCTTATATACTCTGTTTCTCAAAATTCAGGGCTTTTGACACCATGTAAAAACTATTGACATACTAATCCAGTCAATGATTACCTATTGAAAGTTATTTTTGCCACTCTCTGTTGTCTGGAGTGGGAATATTTCCCATGTACATTAGGGTTTGTGATGAGCTGTTGACAATGGTACTTGTGCTCCTGCTGGCATGGCTCTTGGTATGGCAAAATAAGACCTGGCATGTTGCATTAATTGTGAGAAAAGCATGGTTTTGCAATCTTTAATCAGGCAAAGTTTCATTAGCTCTTTGAGGGAGTTTTACTCTTGGCCTAAGGAAGATTTTTTTTTAACAGCTGGTGGCACTTGTTAGCTTTTTCCAGAGGCATGATGTGATGAGGAATTAGAGGCATGAGGGTAACATTTTCTATTTATGTGGGTTTTGTGCTTGACTTCTCATATGTAGTGTTAAATAGTGATTTATGATGCTGACATGCCTGAGAAGGAGAGTTTTGAAGCTTGAATTTTCCAAAACAAATCCTTCAAAATAGTTTTAAGCATATTTTTTTCTTTAATTCTTTAATTTGGTAAAACTAGTTTAGATTCCATTATTTTCTTCTCTGAAAATTTTTTGTAATTGGTCAAAATTGGGAAAGAATGTGGTGGTTTTTTTTTTTTTTTTTTTTTTTTTGTTTTTTTCGTTTTTTTTCAGTCTAGGGAGGAGGGGGAAAAGTAGTTGCTCTCATATTCTCTAGTTACTAAGTGCCAGAACTTTGCTACTCTTTTGAGGAGTTGCGTGTGCTGCCTGCTGGTTGGTTCTGGTCCCTTTTGCCCTCTCAGCTGTTGAATTACATCAGAGTGCACATAAAACACATAGCAAATAATAGTTGCTTGCACTGTGTGTGTCTGCTGCCCTTGCCATGGGGATGCTTGACAGGCTCTGTAACCCTGAGGAGGATGAAGAGGACAGCAAAGGGAATTGCTTCAGTTGCAGTATTTATTTATTATTTATTAAATATTTCTTAGTGTGATTGTGACATTGTGAGAAGCCTGGCTCTGCTTGTGTCAGTCATTGCCTCATTGTTCATGTGATGGTTGTGCACTCCTGGAGTCTTGCCCAGATTTGGTATCCTCTTGAGCAGAACCCACCCTGTTTAGTCTTGGAGCAATGGCTGTTCTTTCTTCTCTACTCCCCTGGGATATCCCACAAAAATGAATCTACTATTAGCTACTTGATTATATTGTAATTTCTTAGCCTAAATGCATTTAAAGCTTCAGTTCCCACTGACTCTTTGGAGAGGAAAGGGCACCATACTTCAATCACCTTTTAAAATTCCAGGAAGTTGTTCTCCTCCAAGGGCATTCTGAGGTTGGTGCCCTTCAGAGGAGAAATTCTTCAAACTTTCCATATAATATCTGGAGTATGCATCATGACTTTATCAGGAGGCTTTATTGATCCTATCTGATCATGACTTGGAAAAAGCTGTGAGCTAATGAAAGGAGTCTTGCATGGCACAACCGTGAGTGTTTCCTTTTGCCCTGTGTTCCACTGCTGAAGCAAGGCCTGGCTGAGCTTCTGCACTGACCTGCTGTTATTACTGAAAGCAGGCTGTGATGACAGCTCCTTTTAATAGGAGAATCTGAAGTAACATTCTGCAATGACAGAGGAGTTGATGGCATGTGAGTGTTGTAGGAGAGCTGGTTTCTTACCAGAGTCTTCATGGAGACTGGCTTTTTTAGATTTTAAAACCTCAATGATATTTTCCATCTGTTTTGGAAAATACTTTTAAAGGAATTTTAATAAAGGTAATTTTCAGATGACATACACGGAACAGGTGTGAGCTAGTTTTATGATCTTTGCATGCTGTTGTTACTAGGACCATAATTTAAGCATGTGTGCCTTTTAAAGAAAAGAATATGGAATTTCTAGGCTCCATGACAATTAGTTTGTTCTACTAAAAAGCAGAAATTAAGAAGATTATGAATGACCACACCCTGGCCTCATAACCAGCAGGAGTTCCTCTGCTTTTATTTCTGTGAGTTCAGAATTCCTGCCTGTTCCTGTATTGAGGGTGCTGATGATGTAGTTTGTGAGGAATTCCTTAGCACTAGGAAGATGTTCAAGCAGCTGTCTCTGTTTTCCTTCTGAATTTAAAATTTAGAAGTCTGAGGTTGTCTATGGTGGGAAACCTCCATTTTCAAAGAAATGTTATACAAACAGCTCTAACTTGGTTTTGACCCAGTTTACTAATCTGTAGATTTTTGTTGCGTGTGTCTTACTCTTAGAAGATTATCTGCTTTTCTCTTTCTTGCCCTATTTTTTTTTTGGTGTGGGGGGGAGAGCAGGGGGAGGGTATGGGTGTGTATGGGGATGATGTTATTTAAGCTCTCCTTTTCATCCTGTAATTAAAGACTTGTTTCTGTCCATTTAATAGTTTAGTGCTGCCTTGCCCAACATAGTGTTTTCTGTGCAGATTCACTTTCCACAGAACATCTGTTCAGCTTTAGGTCAAAGAAAACTCATCTTGAGGTTGCTGAACCTAGCTGAGCAAAGAACTCCTGGTCACACCACAGAAAGGATCTGCCAATGCTGAAAAATGATCATTAATTGTTAGCCTTTTCTCACTGAGATTATCTGATCTATATGTGAACCCACAGGTGATTTTAAAAGCACAAAAGTCAGGTGCACCTGGAAGGTGCAGGTGTTGCTTATTGAGGAGAATTAATCTGAGTCATTAGAATCTTGTTTCTTTACAAATCTCCTCCTCTTTGGTGGCTTTCTGTTTCTGTTGTGGAGGAATCCCAAGGAACTGATTCCTCCTGCTCTGCAGGACTGACCCTTTAATGGAGGTGTTTTAGGAGCGGATGTGTTGTTGGGTGAGGAGGTAAATTCTTTACCTGCGTGGTGAGGGGGGAGTGTGCAAGGTCGGGTGATGCCAGGGTGCTCTTTAAATTGTATCTTTGTGGTGGAATAGAACACTGGAAACTGAGCAGAAGGGGTGAGTCAGCCGGTCTTCTGTTCTGACAATCAATACTGCACTCAGGGAGAGCAAAAAGACATTTAATAATAGTGTAAGTATGCTATTATATTAAAAAGTAACATGTACTAGTTATCTTGTGATGGGTATTAAGGGAGAGGTTAATTAACTTGGCCAAACAAGGAGTAGTACTGACTTTATGACAATCTTTCAAGGGAATACTAGAGGAATGAATAAATTTTGTAACTTTCTCAAAACTTGAAATGATTCATTACTTCCCCTCCAGTGACCACAGTGCTGTTCTGTAAAGGCAAGCAGTTTATTGACAATCCTAAAAATATAAAAAGGGGGACTCTGTATGAGTATTTTTGTATTTTATTCAAACAGATAAATTGCATTGTGTTGTTTGCCCACCTAGGCCACTTCTGTAAGTCAAGATCAGCAGAGATTAGAGTTCAGGCATAGTAATTGTCTTATTACCCCTATCTTTACTCCTATGACTGCATGGTGCAACATCCCAGCTACATAAACTGGTACATGTATCACCCAGAACTGTGGAGCAAATTGTCTTTAAAGTGTGGTAAGATAAAGGAAGACAGAGATGGAATATGTTCTTAACAGCCTCTTACAACACTTAACTGAGAACATTACATACACCTAGGCTTGCTCTCTTGAAACTGTTGGAGATTTTAGGCATAATAGCTACAAATAGATTGTGTTCAAATTTAACTGGGCTTTAAATTAGTGAAAGTAATGACTTGTTGTGCCACAGACACGACCCCATTGTGCAGGTGAAGGATCTATAAGTGTGATTCAGTGCTTTAAATCTCCAATAGCAGAACCAATTTCCTTTCATATTCCTCTCTATATCTGGATTCTGCTTGCTCCTGTTCAAAGAATATTGCAGAGAGAGCACATATGCATTTGTCTGAGAAGGCAAATAATTTCACAGGTCATGACTTTGCAAATGCATGAGACAGCCTTACTCTGTGATGGGAGCCTTTGGTGGGAACTAGTAACAGTGAAAAAGGAAAAGGGCAGAGCCTCCTAAATGGCATCCACCTCGTAAACATTTGCAATGTAAAACAGCAGCAAGCAGGGCAGGGGCTCAGCTTTTACAGTTGGGGTCATATGTAGCTCACAAGGCTGATCTTGGGGCTTGCTGGGTCGTAGACTTGGTGCTTATGTCCTCAGCTGGGAGCTCAACCTGTGCCTTCAACATCCCATTCAGGTGCCTTAGTTCTGAATACTCTTTACACAGCAGAGAACTTTCTCTTCCATGTTGTTTGTTTAGTTGGTTTTCTTAAATTATTTTTCCCCTCCCTCCCTTGGTGCATCAAATCTCCTGCTGAACTCTGTTGATCCTTGCAATCCTCTGAAAAAACCCTGTTTATTTTCCATCTGTTATCACTCTGTGAAGATTTTAATTCAGTAAGGTACTCCTGCTCTTGGAGTTTTTGCTTTATCCTTCAATTGATACAGGCTGAACTTTGCAGCCTTTGGTCATTTTGGTGGTTTGGCTCACAGCACATTTCTGAGAAATGTTTTGTTGCTGTAGCTGGGGAGAGAGGGGCTGTAGGATTGTTGTGGCAGGGAGCAGCAGGGCAGGTGCTTTGCTACCTGGTTTCACTGCTGCAGAAGGTGTTATGTGAATAGGTTGAGCCTTGCCTCTGATTTCTGTGATGTAATGTTTCATAAATAAGCACTGTGGTGTTGGAAACCCAGGTGTCAGAGGCAGCAAGCCAAACACATTGAGAAACAATGGGACAAGTCTGAAGAGTGATACACTTTTCCAGCAGTCCTCTTGTAGGAGCTAATCTGCATTCTAGGGAAATTCATTGGAAGCAACATCCTTCTGGAGGGGAATGATAAATAGTGACACGTTCACCTGCACCTGGTTTAGTGGTTGGAAAAGCCTGGGACTGGCAATAAGGAGGTCGGGAAGTCCCAAATGAGGCAATTTTTACCAAGTCTCATGGGTAACAGCAATGCTTCAATATAAAGATAAGATATACAGTCTGCTGTTCTAATTGAATCATAAATCAAACAGGTCTAGGAAAAAAAAGAGAAGAATGCAGATGCATCAGTCTGTGTCAGCTCAGCATACCTTCCTGTGGGTGGCCTGTGTTTCTTTTCATGGGCTCCATCCCTGCAAAGCTGCTTTGTGATCTCAGGCTGATGTGGGTCAAAAGAGGAAGATTGTTAACATTCCTCCTGCCCCTCTCCATCACCATCAGCAGCTCTCAGTGGATATCAGTCCTTTGGGCTCGTGTGGGAGAGGACAGGAGAATTCTGTGCTGCTTCTAACTGCTCTTCCACATATTTCTGTCTGTCTCTTATCTGGGCAATAACCCAGCTCCCAGTTTTGGATGATTATTACAAATTGTGATTGATTTAGTAATTGCATTGCTGGCATACTAATATTTTAATATTTTATTTGCATTCATGTGCCCATCAGGATGTCTATGATATAAAAAAGCTAAACAAACAACTTTTGTCCAAGAAATCATAATTTGAGGCAGTGTTCTCTGTTACTGCCCTCTAAGAGCTGTCTTGTCCCTGGTTGGCACCTTGAATGCTATTTTTTATGTGGCTCTTCATCTCCCACTTTAATAATGGTGCTCTATTTGCTGTGATACTAGTACAGTGAATTTTGGTTTTACAGGATAGAAACAACTGTAATTTTTGGCTGAATTTAAACTGCTGAATTTAAACAAGTGATGTGTACTTTGTTCTGGAAATGAATTCCACTGGGTTATTACAAGGAGTTTGGAATGACTCATTACAGTGATACAAGTAGGTAACTACATGGCTCTGAAGCCATTAAAGGCTTTTCATTTTGTGTTGCATTTGTTCCAACCATCATAACACTGATGAAGTGCATGTCTCTTTCTTCCAGTCTCTTTCTCTTGTCTTTAATGTGTCCATCTTCCTAAAGAACTTGTCAAAGAATGTGGCGTTGTCAAACAATGTTCCCTTGATCAAACTCTGGAACAAAGGAAAATACAATTCTCAGTAGTGATCTCAGAGTAGCTTGAAAAGGGAATGCACAAAGATCATTAACCTCACACTGAGCTCAGATCTATTCCCTGCTGGGAGGGGATATTCCAAATATGGTTATTACAAAAGTTTAATCATAGGGAGAAAGAAGTTTAGAAACAGAAACAGTTTTATGTCCCCACTATAAATAATCTTTACTGAAGATGAATATGAGTGAAAAGATACTCCTAAGTAAGAGCAAGTTCTGCATTTAATGTTTAATGTTTCTTTTATGCCCTGTTTCCCCTACAGTTAAACACAGTGTAGTGTAATGAAAGAGGCCAAAGTATGGTAATTTTGTTTAGTCAGGCACATGGTATGTGTAACTGGACTGTGACATTTAGGAACAAAAATCAGTGTCATTCAGATTTCTCCATCTCTGGGTGCAGTAAGTGGATGGGGCCAGATGAGCAAAACTCCCTGGAATATCTAATCATGAGCAAGTGCTTTTCTTAAAGGTGGAAAGGCTACTTTTGCAACTGCTAGTTGTAAAAAATTACTTTAATTTGAAAGTGAATCCAGAGATTTGTTTCATTTTGCTACCACTTAAATCAATTAAGAGAAATAATGGTCTTGGACGCCTGTAATTCTGTCATCTGCTTATTTTGGTGCCAATTCCAAATGCTGCAGGTGATTTTGGCAGTTCAGCATGATAATCATGGTAAGCCTTCTGCATGAAGGACCCTAGGATCAGTAAAACACTTCAATAGTAGTGTAAATAAACACTCAAACATTGTGTTTTATTATGTAAAATCCCTTTGTTCTTGTTTATATCAGTTGTTGCTGATGTCAGTGTAGCACATCCAGCTGCAGTAGTTGCTGAGTGCCCTTGCTAGGGTTTTGATCAGTTAAAATTATATACAGTACTGTTCAGCACAACTCTTTAAGCACCTTGGAAAGCACTGATATAAGCTGTGTTTTTTAAAGTATTATGTAGAAACAAGTTTGACCTTCATGGAAATGTATCCATGCATTATATTGATTTTTCTCATACTAAATATATTAAAATAACAATAGTGGGACAGCTAAGAAATGGTAATTGACATTCCCAGGACTGTCATAAAGGATGAACAGAAAATGTGACTGCTACGATGTGATCCCATTCAGCAGTTTTGAGTTCACCCTCTGCCAGCACTTCTGTCAGGGCCAGGTGCTCAGCTGCTGCTTTTGTCGAGGTCCATCCCCTACAAATGCTGTATGGAAGGATTTATTGATCACTCTCGCTGTGTGTGATGCAGGTGTTCTCCCTGTATGTGTACATGTGTTTGTGTGTGATGGAAATGAATCTGGAACAGAAAACTGGACATTGCAAAACACCTCTGATTTAATGAACCATGCCAAGCAAAGCTGGGACTCAAAATCCTGCTGACATGGATAGAAGCCCTGAAGCTGATTATGGGTGCAGGAGTGGTTCTCTTTGCTACTGGCATTACAGTAACCTTCTCTACTTCAGCATCAATTGATTGTTCTTTTTCATAGTGATTAGGTAGATGATGGTAAAACTTGCAGTGCTTGTTGTTCTCTGTTTGAGTAAAAGCCCATTTGAAAACTGATTTTGTGGTGTTCCAATATCTGTTTATAAATGGCTGTAATTAATACTACAGAAGGACTATCCAAGAATTTATTTTACTCAGAATCCCCCAGTTTCTAGTGAAACGTAATTCTTTTGTTGTAGTGGAACAAGCTGTGTTCCAAGCCCATTGAATTGTCTTCCAAGGGGAAAAAAAAAACCAAACAAAACCCCAAACACCAATGGAAATCAATATTTCATTTTTGTTCTGAGATCTCATTTTCCCCATTAGTGCTACAGAGAGATCTTGAATCCTACTCTGCTTTCTGGGACTGCTGGATGCTTTGAAGTCTTGTTCTGACTGCTAAACCACGGAGAATCATATTGGATTTCCCCTAAAGCCTAAATTTTTTCCTAAAAATGTGTGGTGAAAAAACATTTTCTGCTCTTGGGGATTTGCACTAATGCTGTCAATCACTCATCTGTAATTTATTTCTTCTTGTCTGTTTTTAACTGTGATTATTTCTCTCTTGGCACTTGTCAGCACAAAAGTCTGTCACTGCATTTTTGGGTTTTTAGCACTGTGCCCTGTGTAACCAACCAGGCAGCCCAGCCTGATGTGAGGATGTAAGGATGTGAGAATTTAAGATGAAGAAATGCACAGCACATCTCTGGGTGCAGTAAGTGGATGGGACCAAGTGTGCAGAACTCACTGGAATATCTGGGGCCAAGTGTGCAGAACTCACTGGAATATCTAATCATGAGCAAATGCTTTTGTTAAAGATGGAATGGCCACTTTTGCAACTGCTGGTTGTAAAAATTTAGTTTAATTTGAAAATGGATCCAGAGATTTGTTTCATTTTATTACCAGTTAAATCAATTAAGAGCAAAGAAATTAGGTAGCAATTGCTTAATCTTTTTTAATGTATATCTTAAAGTGGTATAAGGACATTTTAATCTGCATTCAAACTCATTCATTCATTATGAAATATTGTAGTTTATCTTTAAATAATGATTGCCATAAACAACCATTAATCTAAATAACAATTGTTAAATAAGTACAGTGCTGCAATAATTTTTCTCATTTCTCTATCCCCTGCCACAGCTTGGGGAGAAAAAACCCTGTGTGAAAATTGATGTTGTTTTGATGCTAGTCAGCAGTAAAACTCCATTTATCTGCTTTAATTTCTTTGGCATGGCTAACTTCTAATAAATGAGCTCCCTGCTCAGACTCAGTGAAGTGTATATTTTTGTTTCATAATCATGTCTATGTGATTAGCCAAGTAGAAAACTGCACACTCAGTAGAAAAAAAGAAATTCAAGAGGGTAACATTGTAATAATAATCTTCCCTAAATTGTAGTAAAATGGTTTGAAATGGAAGAAACGGATTTCATGGTGTGTTAGGACTGGCAGAAAGTTCTTTAATTTGCATTTGTATACAGATGGTTTTTCTCCTGTGCTGAAGTGAACAAGTGAAAATAAGTCTTTACATTCAGAGCATATATAATGTTTGGGGACTTTTGCTCAGGTTCTTGTCAGGAAATCTTTTAACTATATAAGCTTCAAATATCTTAGGTGTGCTTTCCCTTCTCATTGCTTATCTCCTTCCACCCCAATACTTACTGGTGAGTATCAATGTAAACAAATGCTTTTGGCATGTTATATGTTCTTCCATCCTTTCAGGATGTCTGGTTTTGGTAGGAATTGTAAACTGTCCAGGACTGTGCTAATTTTGACAGATTTTCCACTGCTCTTAGGACATGAGCATCAGTTATGTTCTAAACAAATGACTTCAGGGTGTTTAAGGACACAAATTACCCCAGCCAGCAGAAAATGGTGTTCATGGTCACGAACAGCTCAGGTTCATCCTCTGAAGTTCACTGTGGCATGATGTCAGGGCGCTGGGCTGTTTTTTATGTTTAGGTTGTGTATTTTTGTTCTATTCCTCAGAAGGATTTTGATGATGGCTCTGGTTAGTGCAGGCCTTACTCTCAGTGCTGGGCTCTGAGGCTGCCTGGTCTGAGAGCTGAGTGAGCTCAGGTGGTTTCTGTAAATTCCTGGGATCAGGGGTTGTCTTAAACATGGCTTTTAGGAAGAGATCAGTTTCAAATCGACTCAACAATGGGTATTCTGCAGTGTCATAGAGGCAGCAACACTTCTCAAGGTCTCTGAGGGACAATCTATGGGTTTCTGCATTCTCCTGATTTTTGTAACTGAAAGCCTGTAATTTAAAGTAGTAGTCAACATGTGCATGAGATTTAACTTAATGTTCTTCTACTGTAGATATCTTCATTGTGATATGTTCTTGTTGAAATGAGATTTTTTTGAGTACTTTTAAATTTTTAATCATGCACAGGGGTTGGGATGGAGGCTTGCATCTTTCCTTCTCCCTCTGTCTCAACAGTGTTTGAATTTAGGCAGCCTGAAGTGAACAATAAGAGAACAAGCAGAGAAAAAAATTCTGCTGTGTACTGAGAGCCTCCCTGATTCAGGACCTGGTATAGGGTAGGGCATGGGATCATGTCCTGTGATGGGAATTCCCTCCTTTGCCTCTTTGCCCCATGGCTGTTGATATCCCTGGATAAGCAGGTTTTACCTCTTTTCACAAACTGACCTTCTCCTGTATGCCTGCCTAAATAATTTAAG
The DNA here is from genome assembly GCF_901933205.1 of Camarhynchus parvulus. NCBI lineage: Eukaryota > Metazoa > Chordata > Aves > Passeriformes > Thraupidae > Camarhynchus > Camarhynchus parvulus. Next base: position 6,620,104 of record NC_044576.1, read on the forward strand.
CCTTTTTTTCCCAAGACTTCTTGCCCTTCACACTCTTCCTCTAGTGTAGTTAGAAGTGCGTCTGTTTACTTTTGTGTGTGTGAGGGGGTTTCTTCTGTAGTTTGTATCTTTGTGCAATGGTGGAAATAGAAATTGAGTTGTTTTCAGCGCGCTGTAATCTTGTACAGCATTCCTCCCCAGTGTGTATCCAAAACTGTGTCCTTTGCTCAAAATAAGTAGTTTTACTCTATGCCATCAGGACAAGAAAAACAAAATAAAATGTTTCCTTGTGTCATCTTATTATTTCTGTAGTGTTACCAGACAAAAGAACACTAGTCATGTTGGTATTGGCAACTCTCAAGCATTTTCTTGGTGAATAAATAGAGAAGGAAGAACTGTGGAAGGAGAACCTGAAGAAAGACTTGCACGTTTTTGTAGTCAATGGAGAGTGTGATTATTTGAATTAGTGAGAAAAACAACTCAGCACATGCACTGGTGAATGCCAACTTAAAGAAAAAAAAAGCTAAAAATATTTTAGTCAAATAACTTGCCAAAGAAGGGGCTGTAATCCCTAAGTTTTGGCATAAGTGGTTATACTCAATTTGTAGTGTATATCTTGAAGTGAGAGAATAAATGAGGCCTTTTTTCTTTAGAGCTGTTGTAGGGGTTTTTTAGTTTCTTTTATTTTTCTGTAAAAGGGGTTTTTGCCACTCCAAGAATAAAAGAAAACTGGAAATTGGCTTGCTCCAGAGGCCACAGAATCTGAAAAGTGATATATTTATAAATAAGTGAGAGAAAGTTCCTTAATTGAGAAATGGGGAGTATTTTGGCATAAGAACTGCAAAGATGGTAACAGCTGCTTTATCTTAAATTAATAGTTTGGCCTTAAGATGTTTGACTGTGGATCTTCCCAAATTAGATCTGGTTTGTTTTTCATTGCATTTAATCTACTTACAAATAGTGCTTAGAGTTCCCTCCAACAGCTGCACAAAAGGGCATTTTGGGAATCACAAGTGATACAAATTAATAAATACCGTGCATGCTTTTGTCAAGTCAGACTTCCAAAAATCAGCTTTTATGGAAGAAAAACATAAAATCTGTGCATTTCTATACTTGCCAACAGTTTCCACCTTCTCATTATTTTATTTGGGATAATCTGATGCCTTTTAGTCACAAGATTTTGAGGTTCATTCTTTTGAGAAAGTGAGCAAGCAGACAGATTTGAAAAGCACATTCTGTGCTGGTCAGTTCATAATGTTAATAAACTGTGGACTGAAATTGTGTCCTACAGAACTGTGAGGTCCCTGAGGGTGGGGGATGGAATAAGTTATTTCAGGACCTGTGTGAGCAGTCCTATACACTGAAGACCTTCTGAGCTAAGAAAATTCTGTAAGCTTTATTTTTCTTTTCAGTTTTATTTGCAGGCTAATTTCTTCTGGAGAGTTGGGCTATATTTTCATACATAGATTCAATGATCGTGATTTCTTGCCTATAAGAAATCAATTATGAAATATCAACTGCAGAGCCACAAGCATTTTGCAGGACTCAGTCTTTAGGGAAAACCACAAAAAATTACAGGATAACTGCCTCCTTGGAGCTGGTGCTTTTTTTAACCTGATTTTGTGATCCAAGTTTACTACTTTGCTTCCTGAATGGCTATTTAGTGTCAGGACCGAATGTTTAATTTTACACTGAAATTAATGAAGTCTGGATGACTTTCTACCCTTCCACTGCAGTGCCCTTCACTGCAACATTTTTGTTTACTCCCTGGCAAAAAAGGGAGAGTAAAAGAATTTCTACCCAATTTATACTAATATTGTGCTGTTTTTCTTGCTTTTGACTGTATTTCAGGACAATTCCTGGATGTATTTAAGCTTTCTATTGGAGTGTAGTGCCTGATGAATTATTGTTCAGACCAGGCATGTAGTCCTGCATGAGAGGCAGAAATCAGTAGCACTGTTGTGAATGAGTCAGAGTCTTCCTGGAAGACTCAGTGCAAGATGGAGAAAACTGAACTGAAGCCTTAAAGCTGAAACTAAAACACAAATCTTGTGTTGGGTTCACTTGGTAAAAAATAGGTCTGTAAATCAGTTACTGTAAGGAAGCTTGGCTCAGCTGAGTATTTTAGGTGTGATAAATTCCTTTTTTATTATGAGAATCTCTCCATTGGAGGATGAAAGAAAAGAACTTGCCTCTTTTCCCCCAAAGCATACATATTTTCAAAGGTTTAACAGCTTCAGGATTAGGAAATTACATATTCCTTTTATTGTTTTTTGCTGCTGTGGGTTTTGTTGGTTATTGGGGATGCATAAAAATTGTTTCATGTGAGCACTATGGAGGTTGTTGAACCACAGTGTCAACATTCAGCTAAATCATTGTTTAGCCTTGCAATTGTTTCTTTTGGGGAGGAATTGCAGGTGGGAGGTAAAAAGTTCAGTGTAATTATTTCTCTACTGTGTTGGAAACAAGCTCTATGCCTATTGTATGCACTTGCCTCTGAAGTATAAACAGTTTATGCTGTTGGAATGTTTTGGGAAAGCAGGGAAGGTATTGGAGGAAGGGTGTGATTTGTAGCTATTTAAACTTCTGCATTTAGTCAAAGGGGAGCTATTATTTCATTTTCACTTGCATTTAATTGATTTAGCTCCAAGATTAGATCAATCTGTGGTTGGGTTTAGCATCAGTGCATGGGATCTGATATGCAAAGCTCTTTCACTTGCCCAGTGCCCCACAGAGGCTGAAGCTGAACAGGTCTGAAGAGCTTTGGTGACAGCATAGCTCACGTGCAGGGAGATCCATGAGGGAAAGCTCTGAACCACCCTGGTGTCTGCTTCCATTCCTGTTGCCTGTTTCCAGCTGATTTGCTGTTTCCCACAGCTCCCTCCAGTTCGTCTGGCTGCTGTCATCAGCTGGGCTGGGAAGGCAGCAGGCACAGACAGAGGCGCCTCTGCTGAGAGCAGGAGGAGAGACGAGGGCACAGAATGCTGAGTTACTGCGACCTGCTGTCCTATTTCTCATTTTCACAGCCTCTGCTGGCTGGTTAGAACTCCAGCAGGAGCTGACAGCTGCAAGAAGTAAGGCAGAAGTTGTGAGCAGAGCCAAGTATGGGAAGAAGTCTGAGTCCTGAAACTGCCCATGGTGGCTCTGCTAACAGAATGTAATCATCTGGGGATAGCTGGTTGAGAAGACAAAGATCCCAGGCAAATAATTTATATACTTTTATCTGCCAAGCGTGTCACTGTATGACCTATTAAATACATAACTCTGCAATGAGCTGACAGAATGCTTTTGGTGAGACAATGTACTTTTCATCTGGCTTTTCCTGCACTGGTAATCCTTTCTGTCAGTATCTCTCTACTGACTCTCAAGACATTTTGAACTTCTTGGCTGCTGCTGATTAAGTTTGACAGAGCAGAAATAGTTCAAAGCTAGTTTTGCACAAGCTTCTTGAAAATAGGTGCACAGACAAATTCACATTCCCAGTTCATGCACTGTAGTGTGGGCTTAGCTGTGTTACCACACAGCAAAGAATCTAAGCTGGGCTGGGGAGCAGGCAGGGTAAATTCCAGTGCTTACAAAATGACTTGCTTAATTGTGTCACATGCCCATTAAACAGCTTTGCCACCAACCTTTGTTAAAGTTTACCAAAAATGAAACTGAGATCCAGTTTGGAAACTGTTCAAAGATGTGGAATGTTTTAAAAAAACCCAAGAGTTTTTTTTGTTCCCTTTGTGTTATATAGTTAGTAGGACCATGTGCCCAACAGGTATACATTTCTCATCCTTAAAAAAATAGTGTTGTGACATAGGCAGGCAGTCCTAAAAAGTTTAAAAAACACAATCATGGGATCTTCATGGTCCTACCTGTGGAGTGGTCTTCCAGTAGCTCTGGCACTGTAGGACCTGAGGCAGTCCTGCCTGTGGTCTCCAGACCTCCTTATCTCAGGAGCTGCCAGGCTTTGGAACAAGTGTCTGGGGGACAGCTCCTGGGGCTTTCTGATGGTTGCATTTCCCTGCCAATTTCTGCCTGCTCTCTTTCTTTTTCTTTATTTCTTTGTGATATTTTGATTATGGTATGTGTCTGTTTGTTGAGGAGAAGGGTAAATTAACCAGAAGAATGTTCTACAACCAAAGATATTTTCATAAAAAGGCATTTCTTGTTTTCTCCATATGGTTTTAGAAAGGACAAGAGTTTCTTCTTGCCTTTTAGGTATACATTCTTGTTGTAACTTACAAACAACTTACGGTAAGAGTTTCTGCCTCTGGCAATTTCAGTTCCATTCACTTATTCAGTCTCCCAGCTGTTTACTTTTTACAAACTGAAGTGACCAGTTTGCGTAAGGCCAGTCCATGCTAGATCTACCTGGAAGATCAAGATGATGCCAAAATTTAGTTACTTGGTTAAGTGATCATTTTAAATTGTATTGATAGCCTTTCTATTGAATGGACACTTCTGTACTCATTTTAAGTATTCTTCAAATTCTCATCTAATTATCTAATATCTTAAAAAGTTCATTAACTTTGCCCATAGCCTGGGTTTTAGTTCTTTGTAGCCTTACAGACTCTCTAGGCACCATCTTCATTGCAATTACCTTTGTCATCTTTCCAACCACTTGGAAAAAGCTATATAGTAGAAAAACAGAGGGGTTGGGTACTTTGGATTTTAACTTTTATTTACAATTTCTGAGTTCAGTCCTAAAAAAACCAATTGAATAATAGCCTAGTGCTGAAGCAGTGGGTGTGGCAGAGTCTGCTTTCATTGAGTCTGAACCTGAGCTCCCTGGGCGAGTGCATAGGGAAGAAGGGTAGTTTTGCATTATTTGTCCTTAAAATAAACATGGTTTTGACTATATAAAGGGCATGTGAAGCATTCAGGAAAGAATGAGGAAGAAAACCACTTTCCTTTTACAGTAAGTTCTAAGTAAGTGATGTATTAAAACGGTAGTATTGGATCAGAACACTGTGGTGTGCAGAACGGTGTCTCTGCATAGACACGAGCATAAGGATGGTGGCTGAAGACACTCAGGCTAATTATATGCCATATTTCATAACATGTATGTTCACGTGTCATGTTATGTACAGTTTAAAAGTATTCCAGTAGTTAATATGTATGATATGAAAGTAAGGAATGATGATTTTTCTGTGCCACTATTTGTGTAGGATCTGAACTGATAGATTTGCAGCCTGCATTTTGTTTTGTGTGTTACTTTTTATAAACAGAAAATAAATAAATTACTCTTTGTACTTAACTCATAACTTTTATGTGAAACCTGACCTATAGATTTAGGGGTATATTTAGATCTTGGTCTAGTCCCCAAATATAAGTATTTTATATAATTGGTTTTTGTTGTTCAAACATGCTAAGAAATTTGGTTAGAGAGCTGGCTGCATGAATATCTGGTGGTGGTGGCTTCTATGGTGCTCTCAATTCTCACAGCAGTTCTTCATGGAAGTACTGAAAGGTCTTCCAGCTTCCCAAAACTCCAAATGTCAATGATCCTTCAGTGTCTTGACTATTAGCCTGGAGGTTAGCTGTTGTTGTTTTGCAATGCTGTTGCAAAACCAAGGTTGTTGGTTTAGTATAAGAAGGCTCTTAGAATTGTGAAATAAAAAAAATTTCACGTTTCATAATGGTCATGACTGAACTTAGTCCTGGTATGTGCCATATATGTCAATTCATATACCCAAACCCATATTCCTCTCTTGTAAGGGCTATGAATTGCATCAATGATATTGTTATTCAGAGAACTTAATTTTGCTAGAAGTAGTATTTAACTTGTGCATTTTGAAATTATTTTCCCAATACTCATAAGCATTTGCTTGTACATCATCACCACAGATTATATCAGTTCTCTGCAGGAAATTTGTTCATGTGGTGATTGACACTTATTTTCTCCTAGAAGGAAGGACATTACTAAATGCATGGAAACTTCACTAGAGGTTTTTTCCAGAACAGGAAATTTCTCATTAGATCCTCCAGGATCCTGCCCACTGATAAAATATGAAGAAACTATACAACTCAATTACTTAATGCAAAACTTGGGTTCTCTAATACTTGTTACTAGGGGCAATACTAATGGCAGCAGTAGGAAAAGGTGCCTGTCCTGCTAAGCTTATATTTTCATGCTTCCAACTGTGATAGCACAACATCAATAGCAAGTACAGTGTTCTCCGTGTACAGTGCAGTAAAATGGTGTTTATTTAGTGAACCATGAGACACTAAGGCAGAACATTTTGGGTTTAGACTTCATAATACTTAAAAATTACTACTTCAAGGGTCATCACACCAACCTGTAGTGGTCTGCACTGAATGGGGTTTGTAGTTTAAAAACATATTGGAGAGAATAATTATGTGGTAGAGAATAGTCTTATACCATGGGATTTAGAAATGTGAAAGGTCTTGGGGAATGGCAACCAGCAAGGACACTTTTACAGAGGCAGGGATGTGGAATTGCTCCTAAGGTACTAATGTTCATCACCCGTCCTTGTGCTTTTAGACATTCAGCCCTCTGTCTGGTATGTGCTGCACGATCACAGCAACAAAGCTTACTGCATAATCACCCTGGGTGTTGTATTTTTAACCTTCATGGTAAGAAGTCAGTCCTCCCTAGTGACCTGACTAAATTTGTAAATTTACTTGTTTAATCAATTTGCTAATGGTGATTTGCCATTGCCTTTTTGGGAGTGGGGGGTGGGAGTGGGAATAGCAAAGGTGATCAGAGAGAGAGTGTTTCATTTGTAACCTGTTAATGGTGTAGTTAAAACATGTTGACTCTAGTCTTCTGTGCCATTTTTTAGTTGGAAGATGTTTTCTCAAAACCATGGGAAGGTCTGTGGAAAGGCTTGTAAAGCTTCTGATTATGACCAAGAGCTTTAAATGACGTAGAAGGCTCTGAACCCATGTTAAAACCAGGGAACAGAGCTGGGGAACATCCAACAGCTGCTGGGTGTGATGGCTCTTGTGCCATGTGTGTGGCTTTCCTCTCTGGCAGGAGAATGTGTGGAGCACTACTTTCTATAAAGAAACACGAATGTTTGTAGTTACAGATGTTTTGTGTGTTAAATCAGTGCTTCTAGACAGCAGCAGATTTGAGTGCTTGTGTTCTTTCACCTTTCTGCCAGTGTACAGTAAGGCTTGGTGCAAACCAAAATTACAGATTTCAGCACAATTTGGGAAGCTTTCAGTCTGTGCTGTAGGCCTGATGCTTTCTGCAGAGCACAGACCAGCGAGGGAGAAGATGTCTAGCTGGGCTACTCTTAAAGCTTTGTGCTGCCCTGCATTGTCAGAGCCACGTGGGACAGCAAGATGTGCTTACCACAATTGTCTTCCAGATTTTTTCATCTCTTAATTATTTTATAATAATGCTTGGATAAAGGTGATTTTTTTTTGATGTTGTGTTTTTTTTTCTGTAGAGCTCTGAATTTTCTTTTTTGAATTACATTGGTAACTCCCCCCTTACTTGCCAGAAATCAAGCTTGTTCCTTGTTTTATTCTTTCACAACACTTTCACCTCTGTTTCTCTCTATGCCTGCGGTCAGTATCAGTGTCCTGTTACCATTGTTGCTGCTTAAGTGCTTCCTCTAAATCTTGCTCTATGTACTCAGACCATTTTTGGGAGTGGAGGAAGGAAGGTACTTTTAATTTCCTGCATATTTGCTAGAAGCAATTGCCCATTCTATCACTCTTCCCAGCAATCACTGTATGGTATAATTGTGCCACGTTTCACTGATTGAGGTCATGCAGAGTGGCTACAGAGATGTATATCTGTTTCCAGACAAATACTGGAATACAGTCTGGGCACTGTGTCCCAGTTATTAGTTACACTTATCACTTTGTTTCAAGCATTCTAGCTTTTATTTTCCTGCAAGACATTCATCTTTCTGTGAGTAGTTTACTGAGAGATCAAAACCCATGCATGACTCATCACCTTTGTCAGTATTTGGTGGATCTGAAGAAAAAACTAGAAACAGGAGTGACCAAATTCAAATTTATCCTTCAAGTCCTGGCTTTACTGTTTCTCCCTCTACCTGTGACTATTTTACAACTTATTCATCAAGCATTTGTAGCATGTGCTACAAACCCCTGCCATTCTTAGTCACATTAAAGAAGATCCACCTCTGTGCCTCCCTGCAGGCTCTGAATTGTAGCTGCCCGTGCTTGCTTCCCACACCCACTCCCTGGAGTGTTACAAATGACATGGCATTGCTCTCAGTGTCAAGGGACAGCTGTAATATTTTGTTAAATAAATACCACTCATATTATGGGATGCTGCACAGCAGACTTTTCTCTCTGTATGATGGCAATGCTAGATGCTCACCTCAGAACAAACATCCTGGAGCTGGGTGACATATGCTAAGAGGAAGCAAAAGAAGCCAGAGTCCTGGAGCTGTTGTAGGTGGGTGGTGTTAGTAATTCTAGTGGAAGTGTTTTAGCAGTAGTAATTTCAAGTTATAAAAAGAAAAGGTCTCATATAAACTTGCATAACCTTTGGCTTTTATAATCTGTCAGGAAGAGAGGAAACTGCACAAGGTTTTTGTGTGAAATGATTTTCTCCTTTTCTCTTCTCCCACCTTTATCAGTCAGTTTAATAAAAGATAACACCTCTTAACATTAGCTACATAATGGCTCTGAGGCTGGTACAGCTGGGAAGTGAATGAGAAGCGTAGGGGAAAGAAGAATTCATTCAGCGAAACAGTGCACACAGTAGGCACCGAAGTGAACAATAAGATGTGTCACACACTTGGGCAGAGCAAAGAGGTGGCAGAGAGGTCCCCGTTGGTGCGAGCAGGCAGTGTCTGCCCCTGCCCGGTGCCTTCTCCGCTCTTTGGGAGCAGCCCGGGGCTGGGCCAGCTGCAGGGGCAGCAGCAGCCGTGCCACCGGAGCGGCCACCACCAGGTGGCACCGAGCCCCCCCGCTTGTGCACAGGTGGCACCGAGCCCCCCCGCTAGTGGCCACCAGGTGGCACCGAGCCCCCCCGCTTGTGGCCACCAGGTGGCACCGAGCCCCCCCGCTTGTGGCCGCCAGGCGGCACCGAGCCCCCCCGCTTGTGGCCGCCAGGTGGCACCGAGCCCCCCCGCTTGTGGCCACCAGGCGGCACCGAGGCCACACGCTTGTGGCCACCAGGCGGCACCGAGGCCACACGCTTGTTGTCACCTGAGCGTGCCGAACCTGCCGGGGCGCTCAAGGTGCGGGAGCGTGTGCTCCCCGTGTGTTCTTCCATTTCGGACACTCCCCTGTGTTTGAGATGCGCACTCGGTTAAACGAGCCTGTTGGAAGTGTTATACCAAGGGGTTCAGGGAGGGCACGGTTTTGTTCCTAAGAGCGATTGAGTCACATCAGCGCCTATTACACAGTCAGGAAATTCCCTTTGGGTTGTGACAGATTTTGTGAGGATTTTTTTTCTTTTATTTCTTCTTTTATTCTTTTATTTTTCTCTTTTATTTTTTCCTTTTTAATTTTTTATTCATTTTTTCCTTTTTAATTTTTTTTCATTTTTTCCTTTTCTTTTCCCCCTTTCTTTCTTTTCTTTTCCCCCGTGGATGTGTGGTTTGGGTTTTTTTTGACCCCGCTCAAAGAAAAGGTTATGCTTTTTATACTGGCTGTTGTTTTACAGAACATCATCTCAAAAAATTGATGAGATTGCTGTTGTGGTTTAAAGCCTTTCTCCTGAGGGCTATTCCCATGCATAATCTGGAAGTGCTTTGCTGAACGGGATAACCCTGCATTCGGAATGGTTTGTGTTATCTCCCGTGCTTTCCTTTACATGCATTTAAACAAGGACTCCTGGAAATGAATGCTTTTTATCTGAAATGCAGAACTAATAGACTTTTCATGTCCTAGTGGAGAGATAGATAGATGCTGAGTGAAACATTGGAGACAGCAAAGCACATCTGCCTCTGCCCAAAGATGTAGCTCCTTTCTCTCCCTCTTTCTTCTGAGAAGTTTCAATTTGTGAGTGTTGCTCTTGCCTGTCTTGGTGGAAGGTGGATACCCTAAGCTGCACTTCTAAACGCTTTTCCTTTCATTTTGCTCTACCAATTGTGCAAAGTCAGGGCAGTAGGAGCTCTTTGTTCTGTCTGCAGTGTTATGTATGGCTCCCCAGCTTGCCTTTCTCTGGTAATTGATCCTACCTTTCAGCATTTAATCAGTTTAGCAGGTTCAAGTGCCATCATTCATGTTTATGACTGTTCTCTGAAGCAACACAGCTATTCAATATCTGTAGTGTGGGGGGCTGAGGGGGGAAGTGAGAGGTTATTGCAAGCTAAGGATATTATCTGAGAAAAGGGATTTAGAAAAAAAAAGCTATGCAGAAAGGTGTTGATTTTTTTTTCCACAAGGAAACACAAAGTAATAGCATGGGAAGGATTAAGAGGATTTAAGGCTCTAATAACCCAAACTGACTGGAGTGGATCTTAATGTGTATTTCTTAGATAGGACTTATGGGACTTCCCATATTTTCCAGGAGATGAAACCTTTTTAATTGTCAGTTATGTAGGGAGGAGTTTATTTGGTTTATTTGGCAAATGGCATCTTGTTGCTGTTCTTGCCTTGCTTGCCTGGCTGCCACCATTGCCAGTGCTGCCAGTCCTTCCTGAACAAGATGAGTCCTTGTATTTTTCACAGTGCTGCAGAGATGTCATCACATCACTGTCACAGTGCATGTGCATTCCACATATGAAGCACTGGTTTTCTGTGTGCATATTGCTGCATTTGCTGTTGGGAGGAAATAAGATGCAGATATGCAACCAGCTCTCCAGCCCCAGTCATGCTGAAATTATTGTTTTGTCTTGGGACAGCTTATCCAGTGTTCATCACTCAGTGCCTATTCCAGCATTCTTTTTTTCTAAGTAGTAATTGTCCCTGCTGGCCACAGATCAATTAAATTCTGTATTTTTCTTGGTAGGAGATACTGTTGAACCACCTGTCATGTCCCCTGACATAATATAAACAGTCCCAAAGAAAGAAGAGTGCAAGAGAGAGAGTGAAAAATACCAGCTTGGGGAAAAAATCCCAAACCAATAAATGACAACCCAAAATATTACTGGAAAAATAGGGTTAGAATAAAAAAGTAGTCTTTGCCATGCATGCCTAGATAGGCTGTTGTGTAATCTTGAAATGTAATGCAAATGTGCTTTTCCTGTCCTTGTAGTCAGCTCCTGTTAAAACTGGATTTCTCTGCTGGCAGAAGAAATGCTGGGCTGTGTGTTGGGCTCTGTGGTATTTAAAGGAATTAAAATAGCTGAAAATTAATAATTGGAATCAGTCCTGTGCAAACAGATTAGATTCAAGACGAAAAATATTGTTAACAGTAAATGATGTGGTTTGTCACAAAAGTAAAGCAAGTTCTGCTCCTCTTTGAGAAATTTTGTTGTTTGAAGGTCCACTGTGGGCTGAGTTTTTTGTTGAATGTGTTAATCTGCACTGTGTTAGAACACTTAAAAAAGCAGCTTGCCTTTTTTTTCTCTTATTGTTCGGGACTTAATCTGTATCAATTGAAGTTTACAAAACAAAAGTGATAATTTATCCTGATAAGAATTTTTTTTTTGTCCTTGGGTACTCTTTAAAGAGACTAGATGTTAAATTCAGTGCCAAGGCCACAGCCTGCATTTTGTGTTGCTGTTTTATCCCACACCTTTTCCTCAGGTCTCTCCAAACATGCCCATTAACACTGAATTGCAGTTCACTGAAAACTCTAAATGTGATCATGGCCAGTGCTTGCAGGTCTGATAACTGTGAATGTGATGGTGTTGGTTTAATATTGTGTTTGTATGTGTGTGTTCAGAACATTGTGGCCTCAGGCAGCAGCATTTGGAAGCAGAAGAGGGATTTGCCAGTGATTAGTCCAGGCTAGGTTGGACTGCTGCTGAGATATTTGTTCTGTAACACTTTCGTCTCAGATATAGTCATAGAATCATAGAATAATTTAAGCTGGAAAAGATCCTTCATCTAGTCCATCACCAAACTGTCCCAAACAGTTCTTTATCCCTTAGTGCTGACCTCTGTGCTCTAGCATTGAAGAAATGCAGAAGTTTGCACCTGGAAGATGGCTAATAAATACATATCACAGATCATGGGTGTTGAGGGAGAGAAGAAAATAAATTTTATGCTTATTAATGCTTTCCTGATTTTTTGTATTTTTGAGGAGGAGCTCATGCAAGGAGACTTACAGCCTAATAAACTTTTATGGCCTAATAAAACCAAGTAATAAGACATGAGGAAAAAGTCTTAGATAGAATTTATTACCTTTGGTTTCTGCACTGCTGGTGTGAGCAGAATCCTGGCACTTGTGAACCCAGGGACCTAAAATTTTGCTGTCTCTGAGTGCGACTTATCATGCAGAGTGTTTTTGGGACAAGCAGCACTGGCTTTCCAGCTGGTGCTGCCTCTTTTTTAAATGATAGGAGGTTTCTGGCAGGATGCCTGAAAATATCTTAGACTTTGATAATCTGTGTAAAATATCTAGAAAGTGTTCTGAAATTCATATGTAGAGAAAGCCCTTAAAAAAAAAAAAGGCACCAGATGTCACTTAACTGATGATTTTTTCGCTTTTAATGCCAACATTTTGTTCTGATGTTTAACTTGCTATAGTGCATCATTTTTCTGTAAACAAATAAATGTAAAAATGCTGCTCATGGGTTGAGTTGCTGGAACATTCTATAAAGAAATAAGCATCTCTTAGCATGACCCTTTTCTGAAATACCAAGGCAATGCTTTCTGCTGCCTGCACAACACGAGCTGCAGTAGCTGCCATCTGGAGAGCAGATCCATGCTCAGTACAGGGTTCTGCACTGGGTAGGAAGCATCTTTTTGGTGGAGCCAGCCCAGACAAAGCATTGTGTGCAGGTAACTGTTTGATCATGGGCTGGCAGTAGTGTTCATGTGCAGGGTGATGCACACGTGGGGTGTGTTGATACAGATATTTCTGTTGTTCTTTGTGGGATTGAACTTCAGCTGCAGCCTTGCCTTGAAATAGGATTTTCCATTTATGCTGCAGCCACATAATTTTTACACTTTGAGATACTGCCCCATATGTGGTGTTTTGCAGGGTACCAAAACCCATCCAATTTCACATAGGAAGCGTACAAATATATTTATAGCTTTTGTTATAAATGATACATGAAATATTTGGTCTCCAGACATCTTGTCTTTAGCTTCCCGTTGCCATGGGCACTCATTAGTATTCCAGGGAGGCCTGGTTGCCATGGCAAAGTGTGTAGTTGTACTGTGTTCCCATGGCAACCTCCACCATTAGGTACCTTGAGCAGATCTGCTAGCAAATCTGTTTGGGGAAATCTGAGATATCTCAGGGTAGCATTAATGTTTTAAATAACATTGCCATGCTGTCCCGAGGTGATTCTCACTGCAGATGTGCTTGGTGTGTTAGGTTATGACTGTTGGGTCAGTATAGCACAGCACAGTGTCAGGCTGCAGCAGGATTGTTTTCAAAAAGCAGCACCGAGGGATAAGTTGACCTCTAAAGAGGTCAAAACAAAATCCTGGTGTTGAGACTGTTTACATTTTTCACATGTTCCTGCATGTGTCTGGGTTTGAGCTTGCAGCTCCTTCCTGGAATGACCTTGAGCAGTAACCACATTCCTGTGTACATACATCCCAGTGCATCTGAGAATTGTGCGCTTTGAACACAGGTTTTTTTTCTTATTGGGAAGAGAAATCAAATTACCCTCTGGCACACAGCTTGATGTGGCTTTTTTAGGGACCAAGGTGGGACTGCTGGTGTGGAACAACACTGCAGGTGGTTAGCTTTGGATCAGGGAAGTTTCCTAGCCACTGATGGAGAATCTGTTCTGATGTTGGAATTTGTTTAGAGAAGTGACAGACAAATTAACATCTGCCAGTTCCTTGCTAATGACAGGCTGTTTACTTGTCTCAAATTTTGTTCTCCATTAGTACATTTCTTGGTTTATGTAATGTACACAGTCAAGGAACTGGTGAAAAATCTGGGGGTCTTTTAAATGCTGTGAAAGATGTGGAGTGCTATACATTTGGAAGGGAAATATGCCTGTGGAGCCTCTTTAGATGGGACATTTATGGAGATGTCCATCTGATTTCTGCTTTCAGTCACAGAAAAATACACAGTTGGATGGGATGTAGAAACCTGTCCAATCTGAAAAAATCAAATATCAAAAACTGGTAATGCAGTGTCCTGAATAGTGGTGATGTGACACATCTGGGAGGATTTAATTCTCTATTTCATTCTCTATTGCCACAGAGCACAAGGCTCCTGCAGCCCTAGAGGGGTTAATTCTGTCATGGTTCTGATGGGTTTTTTGTTGTGTTTAGCAGATAAAAATGGTGAGTTAAAGATCTTAAGTTGAATCAAATTCTTTGAAGATTTAAACACGCAAAATTACTTCATCAAGTCATAATCCTTTTTTTCTTTAAGTTGGTAGAGTGGGTTTGTACAGATTCCTTGGCCTCTTTCCTAACTGAATTTAGAATTTCAGATGTTTCTTGGAGTCTTTTCTGTAAGCTGTTTCACTTTTCAAATGTCTGCTCTGGAAAAGACTTTTTTTGTACCCTTGCTTAGAGAACACCATGAAATTAAATGTGAATTGATAATCAAATTGCTGAGTTTGTTTTCAAGCAATGCTGTCTTGTAACACACTGAAAGCTGAGAGCCAGGCAGGCCAAGGCTTTTTGTGTTTCCTGTATTTCTTCAGATTGGGTTTGGCTTCCAACTGAGCCAGACAGCATGGCCTGAATCACATCAGTCCTCCTGAAAACACAATCTCACAGCGCCCTCAAACTTGATTAAGAGCAGCATGCTTTAAGTGCTTGGTTAAAAATAAACAAACCACTGTGAGAGGGGGAAGAGAATGTACTTGTATTTTATAAGTATGCTAATCCATTTAAAACGTATCTTCAGCTTGAAGTTTTGTTTGCAGCGGATTGAGATTCTCTTGTGATAAGCAGCTGCTGTCTTTGTTTAATAATTGTCATTTGTATGTGGGTGTAGCAGCAGTTAAAACACATGGCTCCTTTGAATCAATGAGGATGGGCAATGACGAGGTCAGGCTTTGCTTTTGTCCTGATTGCCATTGATTCTTTGTGGAGTCCTTTTTTTTCTTCTAGCTAGGATTTTTTTTCCTAATAAACAGAAAAAGATTTTGAAACACTAATTTATATTAAAAGGCAGGAAGTGGAGTATGAATAATCTGCACAGTGAAGAGCTGTGCTAACATGAGCAGACATTTAAGCTTCTTTAGATTTAGATAGATATATATATAAATATCTAGAACTGATCAGTAAAAAGTGATGGGAAGCTCGTTTTTATATCTTTTCTGTCTGTCACTTCTCCTCCTTTCCTCCCTTCCAGTGCCTGGCAAACTAGTTTAAAGAAATGCAGAATAGCTGCTGGAAATCAGGAAACAACATTTTTAAAGGAATTAAGACTGTGGAATAAATGGCCAGAATTGCACTGGGGTTGTGGGAGTTTTTACTGGCATCACCTGCTGTAACAATTCTGCTCTACCTCTGCACCTTGCTGATACTGGGTGTGTGGGGCATTTCTGTGTGTTTCTTTCCATCCTTTATTCCCAATTAGATTAAGAAGAGGGAGGATACAGGAGGAGAGTATAAAGCTGCTCAGTCATCCTCATAGGTATAGAAGCACAAAGCCCAAGAGCCACTTGTCACTGCCTGCAGATTTAATGTTTGTTGTCTGTAGGATGGAAACACTGCTCAAGCTTAGAGTTTTCCTGAAGAGAGCTTCAGCAAGTTTTTGTTTTCTGTCAGAAACAGGAGAGATATGCTCAGGCTCTGCCTGTGGAGGCCTTTCCCTGAAGCACTGGAATTAATGTGCAAAAGAAAGACAGTTCAAAATATCTGTCATGATAACAAGAATGAGTTGTGCTTCAACTTATGCATTCTTGTGCCCTTAACCTAACCTTGCAAGCAGAGCTGATGCTTGGCTACTTGGAAATTTATTGTTTGTGATCTTTTACATGGAAACATAACCATTGCATAATTAAATAGCCCAAGCTATTGCCTGGTAACTTGAAATTTTGAGTTTTGTTTTCTTCTGATGGACTGGAAAAAATATATTGAAAATAAATCAGTCTTGAAATAGTGTTAGTCTGTAGGTGGTTCGTATGCATTTGATTTGAAGTGCTCACTCAGAGCATGAGCAGCTCTCAGGGAATGATTCCATTCTCTACCAGGAGGAATATAACCCTTAAACATTCACGTGAAAAATGAAGTTTAAGTTACATAACTTACACTTTTTGAATAGTCTCTCATGATGACTTTAGTTGTTGCTGCAGATGTCTCTTGTTTGTTGGTAATGATCAGCTGTGAATGCCAAATAAAACCTGTCAATAATAAATAAAATAAAAGTGCAGTCTGTGAACACTTCCCATGCACTGTTTATCCACTTCCAGTATGGGTAAGAGTCTTATTGCCAAGTGGATTAATTGTGGCATTTCTTCATCAGTCAAATTTTAATAGAACTGTAAGTGTACTGGGCATTGGTGGAACAATAGATGAGATCAGTGAGTCTCCTCCTGGCTTGTTTGGGGACAGCAGAGTCCAGAGTGTGCCTATCAAGGTTACTCTGGAAGAGAGGGAAGGGGCAGAGTTGTCATTTCCATGATTTGAACTTGGAAGTCTCTAGGTTAGCCATGGGTGCAGCTGAAAGTTGTGTGTGAGCAGGGCACCTTGACAGGAGGCCTTGGCATTCAGCTTGGTGTGTTGGTTTGCTGAGCCATTTTCTGGTTTTAGTTTGGCTTTTCCTAATTTTTATTTTTTTTCTTTCTCCTCACCAATTAATGAACCATGGGCTTTATTCTTCTAATATATATATAGCTTCTAATATACATATATTCTTCTAGTATATATCTAAATAAATATTCCTGTTGATGAGAGTGGAGGGTTAATTGCATGACATTAAGACATAGTCTGTTAATGTGCTATGTCAGCTGTTTGTTTTAATATAAATGTTAATTTTGCATGGGAGAGGGGAAGGGATTTGGTAAAATAAATCTTATGCAATGATACCCATGGAATTTCATGTTTGCTATTATTTTTGCTGTCCTAATATTGATGATACTCTCAAACAAGTGCATTTTGAGTAGAAGTTAATTACTCTTTTCTGAAAAATACTGGAAGTAAATTGTGTGTCATGGGATGACTTTGATTTATTTTCACCACTCTAAATGCTGTAAGTCATTAGCTTTTAAAAATAGTGAGTCTGAATGTAAATATCTGGTATACTTACTAGGAACTTATTAGCTATTAATTAGCATGCCATTAGATTGCAGTGAAATGTTAAACTGGAGGCTGAGCCTGCTTGCAGGTCTGTAACTGAGCAAACATGCAGTTTGCCTATGCACACAGCACTTCTGTACAAATTATTAATACAAAGGAAGGCAGCAGCTTCAATCTTTAAAGAAATTTTTCTTTTTTGGCTGAGCAATTAAATCCAAGCCCAACAACCCAGACAACTTAAATCATATGACATTCTAGAAGTGTAGTCATGTTTTATGTTAAATAAGAAGCATTTTGTGTATTTATTATTATGCTATTACTATAGAAGTTGCTCTTTGTCCTCATAATATTTTTAAGAGAAAATCCTTTTTGCTAGATGATAATGCCATTTCATCAACAGTCTTAAAATATTGTGTTTTGAAAAGCCTTACTAAAATGCAAGTTAGAATTAGGTATCAACAACTCTAAGTCCTGGCAAGTACATGGGTGTCTCTAGGGGCACTTCAGATGGTTTGGGTGGTCAACCAGTTGAACACTCCTGAGACAGAAAATGGTTTTCCCTGAATGTGTGGCCTGAGCAAACCATATTCTCACTTAGTCCTGCCTGGGGTGAGATTAAAAGTGTGGCTTGCACTGGAGTTAAAAAAGCCATAAAGGAATTTCAAAGACTTGGACTGCAGGCTCTGACTTCTGTGAAGTGTTCTACTGCATATATGGAGGAACAGAAAGGGCACAGAGGGAAGTGCTGAGGGGATCTGTCATTAGTTATTGTGCAGTTATCTAGAGAGAATTCCAAAACCAGGTGACTCATTTTCCTAACTTTGCTCTGTATCTGCAGCAGTGTGCTCAGCAGTGGTAGTTGAGTGAGAATACTCTCATTTTGCAGTTGTGGCAGTAGCTGCAGACATGTGGCAGAGGAGCAAGGCTTTGAAGCTGCTGCCCAGGACTCCCTGTGCCAAGGGCAGCCTTGGTAGGGCTGTCCTCTCCCATTCCAGCCAGTGGAGCTGCAGGGTGTCCCTTCCAGGACTGGGGTTTTAACTCTTTCTTATGGCAGGTGTGGATGCAGAGATAAACTGGAAGCAGTGGTAATCTTGCAGGAGTGCTGCTTTAAAGCAGGGCTAAGCTGAACTGTGGGGGTGTCTCTACATCAATAAAGAGTATAATCAGGCGAGGGTGGCTTTTGTTGCTGAGGGAACCCTGAAACCTGAAACTTTCTGTCTGGTAGCATGTGCTGTGGTGGCTCAGAGCAGTGTGAATGCAGCACAACTGACCAAGGTGGGCATAAACTCTGTGACAGCTGGCAGCTAGTGACACATCTTGGGTGGGACAGCTCAAAAAGTAAAGGTTTTTGCTGTTACTGCATACTCTTTAAGTCTGTTTTTATCCAGAAAAATACTCTGAATAAAAAGCCATTTTAAAATGGGATTAAGAAAGAACTGTAATATGAAAATGTCCAGCTGTAGAACTTAAGGTATTGGATGTGACCTGCATTCACTCACTACTGTGCAATGCAATCTGTGTGGAACCTAGAAATAGGAACATGAACATTTCCCCTTCTTAATACTTGCAGAGAATTCTCCTTTACTCTAAGCATTGGGCAATCATGAAAGGAGATTGCTCCCTCTGGGAACTGAGCCCTTTATTCAAAATGTAGTTCAGCAATTGAACTCAAGAAGAATAATCCATTAGCTACCAGTAATAGCACTCATATCCCCTTTGCTGGATCCCAGCTACTAAACTGAAAGACATTAAAATGCTGCAAAAGCCTGTGTTGAAATGGGACCAGGGACATCATTTCAACATTTATAATGTACCAGTTGCAAGTGAGAGAGCTCTTCAGAATTCATCCATCACCTGAAGGTTAGCTGCTGCTAACCTGGAGGGGAAGTAGTAATCTTCTGTAGAATGTGCAGAGATTTTCAGGAAGATTTGCTAATATGTCTGTTTTCTCTGGCTACTTGTGTTAGCGAGTAATGGGACTAACCTGAGCCCCCATGTGATTTCAGAACAAAGACTGAGGGGTGTGAGAGGGAGTATGTGATAGAAAAGACCCTAGGGAAGGAACTCCTAAAACCTCTCCCAGAAATGTTACACTTTCATTATTGATGAAATGTAAAAGCAGTAACTGAGATTGTCGAAAACTTCTACCCTAGCATTAAAATTCCAGAGTTCTAACATGGTACAGTTAAATATTTTGTTAATTGGAATTCCTATTGAAATAGATGGATATTTTTCTTGTCTGCATCTTAAAAAGGCAAAGCCTTACCAATTACAAATTGGTCTTCTCATTAGTGGGTTGGTGAAGCTTTTATGTATGACAGTGAGTATGTCAGTGTAACTGGTACTGTTTGGCATGTAGTGACTGTTCCAGGTAATGGGAAACTTTGGATATTTCAAATTCCTTCTGATCATGGAGCAAATAACAGGGTAGACCTTGTTTGGGATGCTGAACCTGGAGCCAAGCTCTTTACAGATGGAAAGTGATTAAATTTCTTTCCTCAAAAATTCTGTCTCCACTACCTGAAAAAGTAGTATAGCAGACATCAGTGAAGGTGTCAGGTCAGGCTTAGAGGTGCTTGTTCCTGGGTTTCAACCCAAAACCCGTATTTCACAAAGCACCATTCACAGCTGGGTGCATCTCAGTGTTTAACACTGTATTTAGGCCTGGCTATTTCAGCACCACTGAGCAGGGTAACCATGGGCATGGGCTTCCACTTACCTGCACTGTCTGCTGCCTCCATGGATCTCTACATCTGTGCTCTGTCAGACCCTGCTTGTCTATCAGACAAGGCACACAGGCAGCTGTGGGAAGAACAGTGTGTTGCAGTTCTGTTATTTACAAAAGCTTCACTGTAGCCTAAAAGTAAATGAAGAGATAATGAATCAAGAGCAAGAGGAGTCCAGCTTATGAAAAATGTCATAATTCAGAGGACTCCTTGTACTTTAGAAGTACTTTTGTGTTTACAGAAAGTAAAGGTGTATTCCACTTCTCCCCTCACCACAAATCTGCAACTCAAATCCCTCAGCTTCTAATCTATCAGAAGAGATTTTATAGATAATGTGATAATTCTGGGAAACTCGATTATAAAGCTGTCAAAATAACACTTTTCCTAATGCAAATTCCATGTAATATGGAAACTGACGTTCCTGTGGAATGTAAGAAACACAGTAAAGAGCTGAGTTCTTGTTCCTTTTGGCCACAGACACTCTGTGATGGGTTGTTCCTCTGATCCCAATGCTCCAAGAATTGACTTGCTTGGTTTTGTTGTGCTGCAACTCTTGAGTAACCAGAATTTTGTCTAGGGATTCAGACATACCTACTAGAAGTATTTCACTGCTTCTTTGCATAGTTCACTGTGCAGCCTCTTGGCTATTAGGCCACTGACATAAGGATTCTTTTACCTCTGTACCTTAACCAGCTAGTTAAATTCCTGGTATATATTCCCCAGGTGCTGTGGATGAGTGTTCTCCTCCCTCTGTGCATTCTCTTTACCAGAGACTTTGCAGTTTCCCAGCTGACAGAAAACTGCACAGATCCCAGCAAACACTGAATACTGGACTCTTGTCTAGCTGGCTGGAGTTGTCTCATGCTTTTAATCATACAGGTTTCAAAGGTACTGCCATTTCTCTTTATACCTTTCCAGTCTTTTGTAGTGTTTCTTCCAGTTCTTTGGGAATCAGTCAGGGGTTCAGTGCTTTTAGCTGGTCTGTAATTTGTTCTCCAATCTAACATGCAGCTTGGTTTACAGAGAGCTGTAATAACTGCCAAAGCAGCATATGTGAGTGACATGAACAGTATTGTAGTGAGCAGCCAGCTACACAACCAGCTTAATTCATCACTCACTATGGGAGAGTGACAGTTTAGCATATGGCCAGTCTCTTCAGACGCTGGTTTATTTCAAATAGATTTAGGACTGTTTAGTTCTTCCATTTGGGAAGTAGATTGGAGCTGCAAAGTAATTTCTCCTTAAGCTTTTTGACTGGTCTCTGGTGGTGTTCAGATCTCAAAGTCAGAGCTGAATTAATGGTGCTCCTTTAATGCTCTAGGAGAATGGCAAAATGGAAATATGCATTATTCACTAGGGATTGTAAAGACCTCTTCAGGTACATTAAAGATGGATTGTTGAGTGATCTGTGTAATATTTTGCATAACTAATAAATTAGAGCCAGGTCAGTGTTTATAGAGGCAGAACCTATTGTTTGTTTAGAATTATAGCCAATAATTGCTGAAGGGGTTTCTTGTTTGCCTTTGTAGTGAGAAAATTGTAATGAGTTGTTCAACAATGCTGTTTGACTTCTATTTTTTTGCTGGTTATTAGTAAAGCATTTTGTATTCAAATTAAATCTTGGGATAAAGATTTAAAAACTCAAGACATGATGTGAAAAAGTTTTATTTTTCATTACTGGGGTTATTGTACATAAGACATTTGTTTGGGAAAGGGAATACCCTGAGCTACTTGTATTTTCATATGAATACAGAGAATTAGCTGATCTTTAGATAGATTGTGCTAAAAGTAAGTACATTCTGAATTTCCACCATTTCAAGATAATTGCTATGTTCCTGCTGTGACAAAAACTAAAGAAAGTGTTGAGCTTAGTTTCTTAAAGGAGTTTTAAGTAACTTGTAGAAGAGTAGTAGAAAATGAGCAGTTCTAGGCAGTGTTCTCTCAGTGAGACTGTTTCTATAAGAAAGTTGGGATTTTGGCTCAGATGATATTCAGTCTGCCCAATCAGTGACAGTAGAGCACATTCTTATTCCAACTAAATTTTGCCACATTGCATGCTTTTTTCACAATGAAAGCAGAGATGTGTCTGGAATTTAAAGTTTGGCTAACTGTTTTGTAGTGGATATGGAAATTAAACACCTCACAGTGAGCATCTATAGTGTGGGAATGCATAAATACTACTTAAAAAAACCCAGCCCAAGCAAAAACCCAACCACAAACTCCAGATGACTCCTGAAATTAAAAAAAAAAAACCACAAAAAAAACCCCTTTGCTTTTTATCTTAACAGCTGGGCTGATCAAATAATCTCTGTATATTTCAGATAGGTTTAGGAGAGCAAGTAGAATAATGTTCATTGCTGGAATTGTGTTGGCATTCTTTTTTGATTCTTACACTCCTTGTATTTTGAGCTGGGGAGTTGGAACAGATGGACTTCCATAAAAAGCCAGTGCTTCATTAGATTGGCAAGTTTGACTTCCTGCTTTTTCACCTGAGCAGTTGGATAGTCCTCACTCTGTAGAGATCCAAGAATGGTTCTGGGGACTTGTGTCCTAACTCCATGATATCTGCTTGGCCTCTTTCCCAACCCCTGCCAAGAAATTGTTTATGCAGTCATATCTCTGACTGCTCTCCTTGTTGGAAAGCGTTTGGTCAAGCACTGTGGGTGCTCAAATGCAAAGCACAGAGATGCTTAAAAGGAGGGTGTGCTGCAGACCATGGGTCTGTCTCTAGACTGTTGTAGGTTTTTTCCCTTTTGGTTTTTTTTTTCCTATAGACTTCATCTTGTTTCTCTGTCTCTCTGTAGGTTTTGGCAGAGCTGCAGGGATGTCATGCTCTCTTTGGTGCTGTGCAGGCATTTCCTTCTGCCTAGCATCTCAATATTTCACACCCTTTAATTTTATTTTTTCTTTTCCTTTTTGAGGGACTTAATCTTTTGCCCTGTGATACTACGTGGATCTCCTCAGAAAAACTGGGTGTACAGATTTACAGGACACACAGATTTAGGTTTTTTTTTCATGTAGGACCCTGGTTTATGCAATATCCCTGTGAGACAATGAGACATCCTCATTCAATGGGATGTGAAACACTTATGGTGACTTTAGTCACCTGTGTGGTATATTTGTGTCTTCATAGCTCAGACAGTGATGCTCCACTCTGTATTTTCTGGGATCTTTGCTGCAGAGTACTCATGGCCTTTGGATTGCTCCACAGACCCTACTAATGTTATCTTTGCATTTAAGCACTGTTTTTGTACTACTGCAGAGATTGTTCTTTCTACCAGTTTTAACTCTCTTCAATCTAATTTCTTTATTTTTAGATATACCACAAATTCTACCCTCCAGGAAACCCTAGAAAGGTAAACATTAAAAATCCCACTTTTGCTCATTCCCTGGGTTTTCAGTGTTTAAACAGTGTTTGTTTTGGTTTTATCCTCAATGTACTGTTATAATGCTGAGCTTACCACTGGAAAACACAGAATGCTGCACAGTAAATTTTTTGGGGCTGCCTGATCTTTTTGAGTATTTGTAGAGAATGTCTTTATCTGAAGTCTTATACTTTTGTCCTCACTATTTTGGAGCCTCTTCTAATTAATCTGTGCTGCTGTTGTGTCCCACATCATAGATGTTGCTTTGTTTATATGGAAAAAGTAAGCAGCAGCTCTTCACATAAACCACATGGAAGACACTATTGTTTAGGAAAACTAGTTTTGATATAACAAGAACATCCCTGACTGAAAACCACTTGCCACAGAGTTTGCTTATTCTTAAACAAAAATCCTCTGTCAGTTGTTTGAGCTGTGCTCACCTGTGGCTGAAAGCAATTTTGTTCCATGTCCATGCTTAGAAAATAGCAATTATACAGTTTTATCTTAGTGTTCAGCCATGTCCTTATCAGTTGAATGTGCAACTATTCATCCCTTTGAAGAGAAATAAAGGTATGTTATACTCTTATGCCTGAGAGTTGGCATTTGAATAATTACTCCCTTTCCCTCTAAAATACCACCTGGAAAATGTGTGAGAAACTTATAGTTGGCAAATGTGCAACTCCCTCCTTATTCCCTTGGGTTTAGTCCAGTAATGTTCTGGTAGACACCACTTTCTGTTATGTCAGGTTTGAATAAGGTGAACAAAATCACCAGATTCCAGGATGTTTTGGACAGCAATGTGTTTGCTACCTCTCTCATTTGCTTTTCCCTCATCTGTTTGTTTAGGGTTATATTCTTTTCTTCCTTCTGCCTGGGTAGCATTTATCTTAGCTGTGTTCCTTGGCAAATTAAAAGGCAAGAAAGAGAATGAGGTGTACTTTAAGGTATATTTCTCTGGTTTTGTACTGCAAGCAGACAGAAGTTGTTCCTCCTGGTTGTCACTGTCATCTACAGAAGCAAATGTGAGCACTGAGGCTGTGGGAGTCAGATGTTCACAGGCTTGTGGCATCATCTGTTCAGGTGCTGATGCTGATTGCATATCTCAGCTTTGCCATTGCTCTCCCTAGGTGTGGAAATTGTTTAACAGAATAAATGCCTTTTGTTGTATTGATGCATTGCTCTTCTTCAATAAAAGCATTTGTCTCCTACTTAGGCTTCAGATTTGCTGAGCTAATGACATGTTTAAACTATCAAGCAGTTCAACAGGCTTCAGTGGACAAGTCTGTCACCCAATTTTCCATGCTATGTTTTTATTTTGTGTTTTAAGTGTGAAAGTTTAGAAGTGCTCTGAATTTTGCTGTTGCAAACATTGTATGTGGTCATCCAAACGACTCTAATTCAGCTGAGAAGGATGAAGACCAGTCCTGCAGCTGCCACCATCTCAGCAGAGAAGAAACATTCTTGATCATTTCCAAACCTCCCAAGCAGCTGCACTCAGCTCTCACACTGACACTGTCACATGAACTGGTACAAAAGTCTCTTGGCAACCCTGTTAGAACTTTAAAAGTGTCATAAATTTAAATAAGGCAGGAATATTATAGTGTGAACTGGAGACAATTTGGAGGGAGCAAATGGCTGAAGCTGGCTGTATTTGCCTTTAATCCCTTTTCCATGTTCTAACTGGGACAATCTCAGATGCCTTCTGCTGAGCTTAATGCGTGTTATGGAAGAAGCCTGGCTCTTGTTTTTAATCTTCTTGGGGACTGGAAGCCCCTTTTAATGCTCTGATAATCCACTTCCCATGAGAAAGGAGGAAAGAAAGCTTTTTTTGAACTTGTTTTGTTTCTTTGATGGGTTTGAGTTGTTTTGTTGGTTTGTTTGTTTGTTTGCCAAGGTTGATTGTATAACTGTTGGATTCTATGCCACAAAACTTTTGAATTGAGGAAGCTGAATCTGGGTGCTGGCCTTGCACCTGCTGCAGAGCTGTGTAGTGAAGTCCTGCTGCTGCTTCCCTGTTGTGTTCACACTCAACCTGAAACTGAACCTTGCATTGCCTGTACTGAGGGGGCAAAGGAAGGATTGTCCAGCAAACAGCCAGAAATGTTCCCGCTTAGCAATCCTTTCTCTTCTTTTGTTTTCTGCTTGTCCCCTTCTAGCACTGACTGGGAACTATTTATAGTGAGAATCTCCAAGTTAAATGGCCATCACTTGTAGGGGGATAGAATATAAGAAAATAAAGATAGTGTAGAAAGTAATCTTACCCCTAAGGAGCTGCAGCTGAGCCAATTATCAAAGATTAGGAGCAGGCCTGACTTTAATAGGCCACAGCTGTAACCAATAAAGAAGAATGCTATAAAAGAGTGGGGTGGCTGGTTGAGAGGGGAGCTGGAGTTAGTTGGCTGCTTTGTGAAGAGGAGAGAGTCAGTGCTCTGAGGAGCTGCCCACGAGAAGCACCAAGAAGGTATGAAACTTCTGTGATAAGGAGACAACACTATGGACCCCCTGCAATAAGGTGACAACAATCACTGATCAGGGTTTCTTCCCAAGCCTTGTGCCCACACTGTCCCTGTGCACAAGGCCTGTGTTTGTCCTGAGTTCTGCTGTAATATTCAGTTCCTATTCTTGTTCCCTTGAGGGCTTAGAGTAGAAACTACTCCAGTATGTGAGTTGCTGTATGTCTTGATAGCTGAGGGAAATGCATTTTCCTTTACATTTCACTGGCAGAAGTTTATGTTAACAAGTTAGTTTCAATTTTCTTGTGAGGAAAGTAAAATGGAATATAAAACATTTTATAAATAAGGCAAAATTTTTAAAATATAAAGATATTACAAAATATTGAAAAGAGCTAAAACCATTTTAGTTCTTTAAACTGTATATTTTAAAACCGATAGTCTTTAAAAATGTAATTGCTTTCTCTTTGCCTGACATTAAGGATGTTCTTTTTATTGTTGTTCAGAAGGTTATCTCTTACTTTTACACCTCTATCTTGTCATGACTTAATGCAAATTCCAGCATTTTACTTATTTCAAGAGCTTTGAACAAGCTGATGTTTGAGAAGAAAGCTTTTTTTTCATTACTTAAATTACATATTTGTGTGGGATGAGAATCAGATGGCAGCATTTTAGAAATGTAGTTCACCACTTCAGTCTTTTGTGCCAGTTATCTGTCTGGTCAAGGCAGTGATATAAGGGCTTGGAAATTAGATTTGGCATCTGTAGGCCTCTCTGTTTAAAGCTAAATTGAGTTAATAGAAATAGCCAGAAGTAAGGGCTGGAAAAAGCCAACCCAAACTGCAAGGCTGAGAGTTGGATGACAGAGGCATGAGGTGGCACTTGGGTAGTGGTGCACAGCGTGGTGTGTCCAAGGCCATGGAGAATAAATGGGCCTTGCAGAAACCCTGTGGAATGATTGAGCTCTGTTAACCTTTACATGGTGCTTGCTGATCCAGGTGTATGCACTGCCAGGTCCTGGAATTTGGGAAATGCAGAAGTTGTTTTGTAGGCTTTTTTGTGTTTTTTTTTTTAACCTTGAACCTAGCAGTTGTAAGAGTAACTGAGGAGCCTTTTGGAGCCTCTGTTCAGGAATCTGTGGTATAAAAAAAAACCCACCAAAATAATTTTCAGAAAAATATGATGACTTGAAAAACATAGTATTTGTCTTTCACACTTTTGCCATAGAATATGTTATAGATATGATCTGTGCCTGGGCAATAGATGGTCCCTCCTCCAAAATTAATTAAGTTTTATTGTCAACCAGTGGAAAGAAGAAAAATTCAGTGTCAGCATTGGTTCTCCATCTGACAGTAAAACTGCTTCTGGCAGTGTGCACTTTATATTGCCTTTTTATCTGTGTTCATACTTTGCCTTGACGTGCATCAGAGGTCTTTTGAGCTCCTTTATGAAGATAAAAATATAATGCAACTGCATAGCAAATGAATGGGTTTTGTGCTGGTTTTTTTTTGTGCTTATGCTTATTAGAAGTTCCAGAGGAGGCTGTTAATAACACAGAGAGTATTTGCATGTTCATGTACTTAAAAGCTACAACCAAGATTTCCAGTTGTAAAATAAACATTTATTTTATAAAGTGTAAAGTTCTACTCAGAGCACTGCAATCAGAAGACAGAGATGTACTGATTTGCAGGTAGAGCAGAGGCAATGTTAGGGATTTAGTTTTAAATATCTGAGCCTCACCTAAAAAGGATAATTTACTCAAAAATGTTACAAAATTGTATGTAAATCATATGTGAGAATTGGGACAGGTGGAGTAATTAAATGGAATTTGTTAGGTGGTAAAGCAGAGAAATGTTCCACACTTGTAAGTGTTTAAAAGCATTATCATAACTGTGTGTTCCAATTTAAGTTTTGTCTGCTGTGCAAATGTGAAAACTCCTAACCATGGGGGGAAGGAAGGTAATTTTTTTTCAGTATTCAGGAGTATAAACCAGTGAGCTAGCACAGCTATTTCTGACAGTTGAATATTGCTTTAGCTGGGAACTTATTGTACACTATTCCTTTCAGAACATTTTCATAAATACATAAATCATAAATTAATGGTTCTCAGCAAGACAGGCTGTTATTTTAAGTTTCAGTTAGATCTGGTTTGTCTTACTCCATGCAATCAGACAATCAAATAGTAAATAGGAAAAAAAACTTGCCAAGCCCCTTGGTAATTAAGTACCACAGAAATGTTGTAGTGGCCATCAATAACATCAGCAATCAGCAGAATCCTACCATTTATTTTTTCCTAGTATCAATGACCTATGGTTTGGGGGGTTTTTAACTTATTTGACCATTTGAAATTAAGTGTTTTCTATTGTTTTTTTCTGTATTCCTGTATGTTTTGGGTTTTTTTTTTCCAGTAGGGGTAATGCCCCAACTCAGTAGCAGTTGTTAGCACTTTCTGCCTTTCTTTCAAACAGATTACCATTTTGTATTTTTCTCCTCTAATTGCAAGTAAATTTTTTTATTTCCTAATGCAGCTATTTCATATGCAAAGTGCTGGGCAGGAGGTTTTTATCCCAACATACTTTCCTGGCTTCTGAAGTAAGGGCAGAGTGATGCCCCAGCAGAAGATGGCAAAGC
Source organism: Camarhynchus parvulus (assembly GCF_901933205.1). NCBI lineage: Eukaryota > Metazoa > Chordata > Aves > Passeriformes > Thraupidae > Camarhynchus > Camarhynchus parvulus. The sequence continues at coordinate 6,648,481 of NC_044576.1, forward strand.
CTCTGGGCTGGCCTCCAAACTTCCATTTTGTGATCACTGTGCTCCATCTGCAGCACCTGTTGGAGGGGAGGTAACAAGTGAAACCTCACTGCAAGCAGCGGCTGCTCACAGAAACAATCCCCAAGGACAGCAAAAGCCCTGCACTGTAACAAACATGGTCTTTAGCAACATCAAAAGATCACCCAGAAGGAGGAAAGAGAACTAGGGAAGAAGTTTGCCTGAAGATTCAGGGGTGCCAGTCACTTTGGGGCAGTCCTTCTTTAGACAAGCAGATGACTTTGTACTTCTTATGAATAGAAACTACCCTGAATTCTCACATCCTGCCAGCAGCAGAACTGCCTGGCTTCCTTGGAGTGGGAGACTGGGAACATCTTCTGTCATCAGGGACATCTTCTGTCAAAAACAGAGAGGGAAGCTGTGTAACTTTTATTGCATTTTTTTTTCAGTCAGGTCAGAATCATGAAAGGGTTTCATTCCTTCCCATTATCCCTTGAGACGAAACTGAAAAATGAGATTGCTGCTAATCTAAAAAGTATGAGAAATTGAAAAAATAGTGTCCCAGAGAGGTTTAAAAGAGGATGAACCCAAAGCTTTGGAGCCTGAAATTCAAGCAGTAACTGCTCTGCAGTGGTAGTTTGTGAGCAAGAAGTGATCTATCATGGAGGGCAGGAAGGTCCAGCTGCAGAAGGGGCTGAACTGGCTAGAAGCAGGAATGTCAGAGACACAATGGATCCCTGTATGGGACTAGAAAAATATGATGGCAACTCTCCTTTGTGTATATAATGTAATTGGGTACTTGTACAAAGGGAAAGATGGGATTGTACTTCTAGAGAAATTCCACTGTGTTCAGCCTGATTGCAATCAATCAGCCATCTGATAAGCTGTTACAAAAAGTGATCAATGCGGTCCATTTTGAATTTGTTAAAAATACTGACAACTTCAAACAGTTTTTGCTAGCAAATTCTTGCAGCTTGAAATGAAATAGTCAAGTAAATTGGAACTGTTTCAGTTCTTCAAAGGTGTTGGATACACAGCATATGCTAAAAACTTTCACTTTTCTCTACATATGTTAATAATAATGATGTAGCCCTGAAGCATTTATGACCTCCCCTGGATTTTTAGAATCAGGTAGAGTTTATCAAATCACTTACTGATTTTGTAAAGGTTTTGAAAATGAGCATCCCAAGTATAACATTTCTGGCTAATGGTCATTGGGAATTTTGATGTAAGTTCAACTGCCTTCCTGGCAACAAAATTGTACAAATATAGTAAACATAATTGTATAAATACAGTGTATGAAATTGCTCTGAAGCACAAGGCCACAGGCAGATAATGAAATATGAACCTTAGTGATGCAACTTATGGGAAGCTGTTCCTGGTATAGCCTCCTGTTATCAGAACTCAGTTTTTGGTGTTGAAGGCACTTGAGGTCCTTCCTGCAGTAAGGAGATCCTGTAAGTGTGGCTGTATAAACAATGTGGAAATGGCATGTGGATAATGTGTAAGATTTTGTCATGAGGAAAAACCAGAGAGTTGAAAAGGGCCTGTAAACAGGAATGCTAGTTCATGTGACCCAGCAAAATATCAAGAAAGTGGGAATATTTTTCCTTCTGGTAATGATCCACTGCATTGTTAGGGCTTAACTAGTGAGGTAAGTGAAAAGTAAAACTAAAGCAAATTTTTTCAAGGCCAATGTCACAATGTCAGAGCTTTCAATCTTTTCTTGCTGTTGTTTCTCCTGCTTAGAATAGAAATATATGTTTAAACCAAACATTTAAAAGAAGTTTTTGACACTATTTTTTTACAGTCAACTTTACTGTTGAGGGTCTGCAAACTTCCAGATTAATGACATTTCTGTTCACTGTTTTGGACTTCACTAAGAAAAACAGGGAAACAAATATAAGAACTTAGTTCGTAGTTGTTAGAGTAAAAATTGTATCAGTAGGTCTCCTTTAATGCTTTAGGTCAGTTTCAGTTGTTGATAAATGCAGAGAGGTTTCTTTTTTCTAAGGTGCTTTCATGGCTGTAATTATTCATCTATTTTGAGCTTGAAAAAACTTCACGCTAATTTCTCACATCTGAAGTTTTAGGAAAGCAGTGTTTGTTTTGAGGAGGTTACACATGAAACTGAAAGTTGACCAAATATCAACTTGTGATCCTAAAAGTCATTAGGGAAGGAGGCTCCTTATAATAGTAGTGGAAAGTGAGCACTCTGGGTTGAGTTAATAAGGAAAGATTGGGCAGCCCTAAACATTTATAAGTGTTTTGGTTTTTCAAACTCAATGTATGTTGGTGGTGTTGAAGCCAATGCCAGTGTTCTTACTTAGGCCATCATATGGATGACTTGAACCTGTGGATTAAAGGTTTTAACAGTCTTGGCTAGAAAGCAGCAAATTATACTTTCACACGCTCCAGACAACACTGTGACTTTTATTTGCCATGGAAAATGCTACGAAATGTTGTGGTAAAATGCTCTTTGGACACCAGATGAGTTGATATTTCCAAATATTCCATGTATGAATCTTGTTTGTTATGACTGAGGAGATGCAGGTGACGTTTAGCAGCTCTCCATACAGAAATGAGATGATGGAAAGCCCTCGGAGAGATGGAACAAGATAAGGATCCTGAGCTGGGCAGAAGGGAAGAGCTTTTCCAGCCCCTTTTTTGCCTCTCCAGTCAGTTTCTTTAAGTTATCTGGGAGCCAGAGGTTGCTGTGTTGTTGCTGTCATACTCTTCTTCAGCAGACCCTTGACTTCCACTGGCACATCCAAGAGCTTAGATGATAACCTTATGTTGTCCTTATGTTAACTTTTCTTTTTTTCTGCAAAAACCTTGCAAAGAAAGCATCTGTCCTTCCAGCAGATACTCAGGCCAGTACAATGACCGAGATTCCTCATGGGAGTTAAGGACTGGCACTGCAGACAATTCCCAAGAGAGATTTATGTCCATAAGTGATAGATGATTCTCCATAGATAATTTGTGACCACTGAAGAGTATTTGAGTAAGTGTTTTGTACAGCAAAGTAAAATACAGTTTAGAGCCCTAGGGAAGACAACTGGTTGAATAAGATTGTAGCCGTGGATTGGTATTTGAGAAAATAAACCGTTTTTAAGCTTAAATTTATGACCAGAAGGGCTTCCCTTTAACATTTTTGTGCCTTGGGGGGGCGAAAACTTTTCTATATCTGCTAAGTGTCTGGTGTTACCCGGTGTTTGCAGCAGAAATAGCCAAGTTTTCTTTAGCCCTGCAAACCTGTTGAAACTGGAGGTTATTATCCCTTAATAGGACAGTAAGTTGGCAGTAGGATTGTAAGGTCTGGTGTAATGATCTTTTCCTATCTCAGATTTTGGCTAAGGTACTGTGTCCTTTCAGGTATTTCCTAAAAGGAGTGTTGGACTCTTGTCAGAGTCTGTGGAGAGTCTGGAGTCCCAGCACTGAGGTTTCTGCATGTAATGCATCAATACTACTTGTTGTGAGTTTTGATTGCTGCCAGTTAAGTAATACAGTATTATGAAGGGTGCTTTTAAAATAAACCTTATCCTCCTCACCCCAGCTTCTTGGAGAGATCGGAGTTGTAACTACTGGACTTCTGGGTTCAGGGAACATGCTTTCATTTGTATTTTAATTCTCTGCCATTATTCACAAGGTTCTTTGACCCCTGTGATGCTCATTTATAGATTTTTAAGTGTTCCTCTACGTTAGTTACTGTATTTTTCATATTTGTAACAGTACAGATTAATCCTAAGTGAAAATGAGCCTGAATTATTACAAAGAGCTGTTCAGCAGCAACAGGGGTTATTTGTTTAGTGTGAATAATGAGAGGAGAGCCCTTTTCCCCCAGGGACCACCTTCTGCAGTGTCATGCTGCACAACTTCTTTTCTTGCAGGGCTGCTTAGCAGATTATTGGAGTACTTGAAAGCATGCATTTCTGGGAGAGGGAAGGCTGTACATTAGAGGTGCAGCACACAAACTTATTTCCATCACCACCCTCAGTGTCCCTTCCAAGCTGTGTGGCTGCTGTCAGCTGCACCTCCAGCACGGTGTGAATTGTGACAGTGCTGTTGTGTTCTGTGCTCTCAGACAGACAAAGGTCTTTTCCCTTCCTCCTTTCCTCCCCTTCAGCAGTTCTGCAGCACCACTGCAAAAGCTGCAGATGTGAAGCTCCAGGCCTTAAGTGCACATTGATATTGTTCCTGCATGAGTAAGATGTGCATGCCATAATGACAAAGTGCATCTTGCCTCTGCTTGAGCAGCTAAAATGTTTTCTTTCTCCCACTCACCTTCCGGCTGATAAGAGGAATTGAAAAATATATTGGGGACAAAGCAAACATGCTGGTTATGGCCATTTTGCACTGACATTTTTCCTTTCAATGTTTTTGATTCCTCCAAATATTTTTTTACATTTTTTTGTTTCCTTAAGATTTCCTGATTTAAAAAACATTTAATCCTGATGGTGAAGATGTTAGAATGTCAGTCCCATGCTCAGCTCTACAGACCATAAGTATCTGGCTGTGACCATGAGCCCTGTGCACTGGTTCCAGGCAGCAGGGCTTGCCCTTGGTTGGTGTTCTCCAAATGCCCACCCAGCCCCTCTCTCACTGCTCCCCTCCATAGCAGAGGGGGAAGAACTAAGAGGGAAAAGTTTGTGGGTGGAGGTAGAGGCAGGGAGATCACTTGCCAGTTCCATAATGGGCAAAAACTCGAGTTGGGAAGGATTATTTTCTTGCTAAAATGGAAAATCTGTATTCTTTATGACAAATTTGATTTTTTTTATTGCAGAAACCAGGCAAGGATAGAGTAATGTCCACCTGCCCTTCCCCCTGCCACCAAGTGCTTCACTGATATTTTTGGTAGACTTTATTCCTTAGTCTGAGCTTAAAGGAAAGGCAGTTTTAGGTGGTGCTTCTCCATGGGTTGTTTTTTTTTTTATTTGTACATTTTAACAGAGAATCTTTTTGTGTAGTTCCAGGTTTGAAAAGGTTCTTTGAAGTTCTGTAGATGTAGAAAAATTGAATTTATTGATGATGTTTGTTTTAAATCTTGGTAATGTGTGTTAGGCACAAAGCTGTACATTCTTATAGTGCTATAAATCAACAGGTTGTAGGAAGAAACTCTTAATTTTCATTCAGGTCTGTTGAAGCAAATATTTGACAGATCTTGATAGATGGAAGTTGTCCCTTTTAAGCTGTGTGTAAATGAACTTCATTATTTCAATTAAAAGTGTGTATTTTTAATGACAGGCACAGACCCAGGGCAGCCTCATATGATTGATTGATTATTGTTTTTTGAAAAGAAAAATCTTATTTTCATGTTGGGAAGAGATGAAACCTCAAATTACTTTTGCTCTTTACATGAGATTTAAGAAAAAAAAATCACACCAAAGCTAAAAACATTTGCTGCTATGAGATGTTGGAATTCTCTGGGACACCACAAATTATGGGCACAGGGTGAGGGAGAAAGTAAATGTAACAGTGTCTCTCTTTATATTACTGAGTGATGACATTTAATGCATTTTGCTGTTTGACCTCTTACACTCTCCCTCCATCTCAGTCTCTCTTGTCTCTCCATTATCTTTGAATTTATTCCCATCCACGGATCTTCTAATGAGAGAAATCTAATCATGGCCAGCACACAGCCTGGAATGTAAATAGGCTATGACCCATCAGCTGGTGCTCTGTGAAATAATTATGGCCATCATTTCACCTGGTTTTGTATGTGTCGTAGCTTGTCCAAAAAACTACTGCTTTTGTTGTTGGAGATGTTAAAAAAACCCTAAAAACCAACAAACCCCCCACATAAATTATTAATTTTGCATGAAGCAGCCTAATTTTTTGACACCTTTTCCTTCCTAAAACATGGAGCAGGAGAATGATATTCTGTGAGAGGCAGGATTTCAGGCAACCCTATTTATTTCTTCCCTCGCCCCCAAATGTTTTTTCCTTGGTTTTGTTTTTTGTCAGAATGCAAAATAACCAAAACATACAAGGAAAATTTAATCTCTGGAGGGCAAAAATTCTAATTTGATAGTTTATATAAGCTTATTTACCTCAAGACAATATTGCAGTATAGCTGTCTGTGCAAATATAAACAGATTTCTATAGATAATATTGCAATAACTGTTAATATACAGTGTAGACTGGGGTATCAAATTTAAGGATTTTGTCTTAAAAAGGCTTTTGGACAGATGACTGTTAAACAGAACCTATACACGCTTAAGGAACTCTTGGGCTATAATAGTCATGAAACTGGAAATAATTTCTGTTTTTTCCCTCAGTGGAAACTTCAGGATTTAATGTTAAGCATTTTTCAGTTAGCCCTGTGACTTAGTGCTTCTCTTGCAGTTTTAAATTTATGTTTACAGTGGATACTTGTGATATTATGACTTAAATTAAAAGGTAAGAAATGAAGAAATTGTCACCTAACCAAAATGTCACGAGGCCCATTTTTTCCTCTCTAATTAGGCAAAAAGCTGCTAGATAGCTTTCTGAGCTGTTATGCTCCAAATGTGCTCCCAAAGCAGAGTTACTCCAACATTACTTCCCCCCCATGTTTAAAGGGACAGCTTTTCTTGCTGCTGTGATTTCATCAGTGAAATTCAGAGGAGTGTCTGGCTTAAAAAAATCTTGCAGCCTGGGGCCTTAGAATCAAAGCTAAATTTGGGTTGTTCAGCACTTCCTAGTTCAGTGGATTTGTGAATAATCTATCATGAAGGCTTGTACCATTTCCCTGGCTTGTGAATTTGCTGTCCTTCTCACAGTGCTTGTCACAGTAAGCGCGGTCCTGGGGAACAGAGACTGTGCTGCCCCTGTGCGTGGGTCTGCTCCCTGCCCACGTACTTGTCTTAATGGGGGGGGGTGTTAGGCTGGCTTTGGGAGGCTCTGACCACAGATGGGCTGTTGTGAGGCACTGCTGTCTGACAAACAGCCTGTGGAGCCCTGTCATGACAGCAGCCCTGGCCAGCCAGCGTGGTGGCACCGTGGCGAGGTGACACACACCTGCCCCTGGCCATGCAGCTGCCACCCAGCCCGTGGAAACCAGCCCTGCGTGGTGTCCTCTTGCATCCCAAATGTAAACACTGCATGCTGGGAAGCCCCCAGGTGCTGACAAGGTGCTGAAGGAAAGGGACACTGGAATACCTTGTCTGAAATATTGCTTTGTAGGGTGGGGCTTCTCCACCCCACACTGTGGTCCTGTGGAGGTTTGTCCAAAATGGGCTGCTCTCACTCCCGTCCTTCCTCTGCAAGGCTTTCCTGACAGCAAGATGTGTGCTTAGTGTAAAACTTGATCTCTTAGCTTAGCAAAACGGTCTGTTTTTCTAGGCTTACACTTAAAAGAAGGCTTCTAAAATAAGAAGGTTAAAAAAAAAGTTTTGGAAAGCACTACACAAGTGAAATCAAAATCAAAACCAGAATCTTTCACAAAGTATCTCAGCTGGTAAATAAGAATTTATAGAGCTTGGACATAAGGTATGTTCTCTTTATGTAACTGTGTTTTCAAATGCAGTCGACAGAGAATGAACTGTGCTAACAAATGTTGCAGGACTTTTGTGAGATGATTCTTTTTTCCTTACCTAATTTTTGGTTTGGTATTCCCTTGTTAATGGACTGGAGTTCTTGCAAATTTCAGCTACTGAAGGATGTTTTTAGGCAAGCTAATTTACCCCCTGAAGGGAGTGAGGGAAGGAATTTCATCTCTTAGCTTGCTTTCTCCCTGAAAGTAACTTCCCAGCCACTCTGGGCTTCACTCCCAGATTCCCTTCAGTTCTGTCCTCAAGGGATGTTTGTCCTCGAGGCTCTTAAATTCAGTCAGCTAACATATGTTAAAGTAATTGTGAAGGCAAGACAGCTTGGTTTTGATTCATGTTAGCATCTCATGTTCATCCCTAGACTAAATACAAAAGTTAATTTCATCTTGTTAACCTGAGTTGTTTTGCTATTGCTTGTATTTAAATCTCAGTGAGCTTTTTAAAGGTGAGAATTAATCTTTTATCTAAAATAGGTGTCTGTCCTGCTGAAGGAGTTGTAGTGACTTCTTTCCTGCTAGCACAGGAGAGTGCAGCTCTCTTCATTGAGAGTTGGGTCAGAGGGCTCCTATTTCTTCAGTAGATTTCTACTTCTACCCTGGAATATTGTTCCAGGACTGCCATTTAGAGAGAGGGAGGAGACAGTGGGGCAGATCTAACCTACAGCATGGAATTTTAGGCCAAGAAAATCTTCAGGTTGGTGGTTGAGTCTATAGTGGGCTGTGCCAGCAACTGGGTATGGTGGCTAAGTGGTAACCACCACTCTGTTCTCATAATCTTAGCCTGGAGATAAGGGGGTTTTGGAATGTTTTTATGTTGACATGGGATAATGGACTCTTACACACGTGCAGCTTTGCAAACAAGAGCAGACTGGTAAATAGGCAGCGTTAGGTGTCTAGTGTAAGTTAATGAACTGAGTAATACCAATATTTAAATTGTAATTTTCTTAAACTGCTGTTTTGCTGAAATTATGGATTTGGAAAAGCAATCTAGACTGAGCTGAAAACATTTTTCATAGCTTTTAATGTTTTCATAAAATATTTCCTTTAATATTTGAAAGGAAAATAGATGTTGCACATTGACTTTTGGTTTTAATTTTGTAAGAGAAAGAGGAGTCAAGTTAATTTGCCTTCCATACTCTCAGCTCAAATTCCATTCCTGTCTAGGTAATACTTGGTTTAACCTTGAGTTTTGGCTGCTTTTAGTGTAGGATATTGCTCAAGGAAGCAGTAAGCAGTCCATCTGCAAAGTGATCCTGCAGCTAATGCTGAATGCCATAAGTTTTTTGTTAAATTAAGCTTATGGGTTTCTATATGTATTGGGAGCAAGCTGGTTTTTTGGCTGGCCTGCTTTCCCTGTGCTCTGAGTCCTGTAGCTAGGCTTTGGAATTGCTTGGCTGTTGGGATTTGGGTGGTGCTGTGCTAAAGCCAGGAACTACCATAGCTATTCTTTTAAATTCTCATTGCAGGCAGTTACAAAACAGGTTCCCAATAACAAGTTGTGTCCCCCTCACTGCTTGCATGCAAGTCACCCTAACTTATAAATAGAACTGTCCTGATAGACAGAACTTGGCCCATCCTCCTGTCCTCTTATGCGAGTTATTTTGATTTAAAAATAGAACTGTCCTAGAACTGATACGGATCGAGGAGGTTGGCAAAGTTCACTTGTAGACCCTGCTGGGATTAAGCAGCGAGTTACAGGGAGCAGTGTGTGTGCTCTCATCACTAATCAAAACATTTCAAAGCAGAGGAGCATGAGCTTCGCTTCTCCAAGCTGCTGTGTGTTTTCTTAGGGTTAGATTAGGTTAGATTTCTGCATGTGGTTCCTTTGCTGTAGCTTACCAAATCATACACAAAACACACCAAAATACCTGCACCTCCACAAAGAAATGTTGTGAACGATGGAAAGATGAAAATGCTTCTGTGGGCAAGGGCTACCTAGACAGTAGATAGGAGCTGTAATTTGTAATTTATTGGACTGCTGCTTTGATCATAGCGTTATTGCAGTGTCTTTAAGCATATGTTCTTTCTGAATGCCAATGCTTCCTTAGCATATTTTAAGGTAATTCTGCCCTGGTATTTGCTCTTAGTTTTTGTTTTTTTTTCCTTTAAGCTAATTTCTAAAACTTAAACTTTTCCTTGTCTTCTGTTGTTTGTTAAAAATGCAGAGTATTTTTGAGTTTAGGTTTTTTGCTTGTGACACACTTTAACGTGCATCAGAGACTTTTGAAAATCTTAAATTTTCCAGGCAGTCTTGTTTGGCATTTCTTCTTCCATTTCAGTTGCCTTAGGCATCTAAATGCACAGAGTTACACTGAGCATGCCAAGAGCCTAGGGATAGAAGAAGGATAATCTGAATAATTTCCATAGTGTAAGTTAGAGACGGACTGATGTCAGCAGTCACTTGATAGTAGTTTTACTATCAAAGTTAATTTGTGGCTCTGCAGAGGAATAAAGTTGAAAGGCATGATTTGAAGAAGGAAAAATAATTTATTCTTTTTTTTCTTCCTAAAGCCTTTCCTAAGAAATCTGTTCTGTGTTTCCATTAAGTACCCTAGTATCTAGTACTTAGCTGCCTCTTCTACCTCCTTACCTAGAGTATAAGAGCTTGACAAATTTTTTGAGGTAAGGACTAAATGAAAAACAAGATCTCATAAAAGTGTCTAAATGTTGACAGATGAATGATTATTTCAAGTGGTAGAAGAGAGATTCATTACATTTCTTTTCAGCAGGGTTGCTATGGTTAGCTGAGCAATATGGGAGGAGAGGAGTGTGAGAGCTTTTCCTACCTCTCTGAGCATCTTGTGACTATAAAAATTTTCTTTTGCTTATCTAGATTTTTCCTTCACATTCTAAATATACCATTTCTTGGGAGATTACTCATTTTTGTTAAAATGAGAGAGAAAACATGAAAAATTAAAGGGGTTCTGAAGTAGGGTACTGATAATTCAATATCTTCAGTGCTACCTGAATTAAGGACAGGATGTAATTTTAAAAAAAAACCCCTAAAATCTGTTTCCACCTCATGGGCTGGACTTGGAGGTACGTATTGGAATAACTAAAGTTCAGTGGGAGCCTGTGATATTCCTCCATTGGCTGTCTGAGATCAGGGAATGGTTTCAATGTGTCAGCATCTGACAGCCAACAAGTTGCTCTGGGAAGAGGCCTTTTTTCCCTTTTTTTTAATTTCTGAAGAAGCATGACTGTTTATAACATTTTAATTTAAAAAGTAATACAAAATTGCTTTCCATGCATACAATTAGCTAAGCATGCCACAAATTAGAGGCTTTCTTCTGGCTAGCTAGTGTAAGGGATCCAAGCCTGAACTTACTTTTAAGAACACACAGTTAATTGTACTTGAACTCTACCTATATGGACTTAATTCAGGAAACAATGTGTTGCCCAGGTGGATGCCCACGTGGTAGAAAATTGTCTTGAAGAGAGGAGGTTTGCTTTGTACGTGCATTAAGGATGGGATGTTATTTTGGTTGTTTAAGCATTGTTTTACCCGCTGTTAACCAGCAGAGAGCAGTTTAGTTTGTAACATAACATATAGAAAAAGTGAAATTGGCAAAGGCTGGGGTGCTTTTTTGTTCTCTGAGATGGCCATTAAAAACAAACTGCCTGTGAAAATGCAATTCCTGTGCATTATCAACAGTATTTGTGTTTTGTACCAAAATATTTTCTGTAAGTATGAATTCCATCGTATGTCAGTGACTTAAATGAAGATTTAAGGTTAATTTTGGGTAGTGTTTTGACAGCGTTTATTTAAACCGTGCACTGTATGAGGTGCAGTTCCTCAGATCACCAACCTTGCCAGGCTGATGTGGGGAATCAAATCCCCAGTTTGGAGCCCCAGGGTCAGGTGGTGCCAGTTTGTTTCCAGCCCATGGAGACGGCGAGCACAGGGACTTGTTGCCAGCGCACGGAAAACAGCCTCCATCTGATGGTGCTGTTGTGGTGGCTCACTGAAATTCACTTGTAGGGAATGATCCAAGGAGAAAGCTTTCAGGCAAATAGCATTATGAATCAGTGCATTACATCTTCTTCTTTTCTTAGTCTGTGGTACGCATGCTGTTTGTCGTGAGTGAAATGCTGCTGAAAGGAGGGTGAAGGGCGAGAAGATCTGAAAGAGGCAAGGCAGGAGGATCCTGATATGAACCTCAACCACCCCCAAAATGCATGTATTAATTGGTCCTTGCCTGTTCAAGGAAAACCTCAACGTGCAAACAAACAGAAAACCAAACATCACCCCCACCCCCTAACCTGCCAGCAAAACAACAACACAGCAAACCCTCTCATTGTCACTTCTGTCAACAACCCCTGATGTGACTGATTTCACCCCAGAAATGGGCAAATTAGCGTTTTGCAGTACGAGCACAGAGGATGGGGCTGTTGCAGGATGTGTGATACCTGTTCCACCCTCTCACCTCCCCTGGAGGGGATCCTGAGGGGCACTGCAGGAATGTGTGGCTGTCCCTAAAGAGGTGCACAGCCTGAAATGTGGTGATGACATCATTCAGATGTGTTGGATGGCTGCTGTCATGGCTGTTGGTAACCTGTGGGCTGTGTCTCATGTCTTAATGGGCACAGAGGGGAGAGAATTGCTGCTCTGAATCTCTGGCCTCTCCTGCTTTATTTATTTATTTATTTTTCCATGAGACTTGCGGGGAAGTAGCCAAAGCATTCAGCGGAGTAGGTGGCAGCATGTGGAAACATGATCTGTGACTTGCCCGTCGTGCACATACATGAGGCACGTAACACTGGTGTGAGAGAGGGAGAGAGAGCTGCCTTTGCAGGGACCCTGCGAATCCTGTCACAGGAACAGGCGAACCAGGGAGGAGCGAGCTCGCACAGGCAGCAATAGTTGTAAACGTGTGTTTTGCTGAAATGCTGTCGCTGCTTTTGTGAGATGAATAATTAATATCGCAAAGCTTATTGTTCAGAGTGGCAATTTTCGAGTCCTTTGGACGGGGATCTAGAGCTGTTGGAAACGCAAATATCTCATCTAGCAATTTCTTCGGCAGCGCGTTGTGCCTTTTATTGTTCGAATCTGCCTGGGAGTGGCTTTAAGATCCAGTAACCTGATCTTTTATCACTCTTGGAGGCTTCCTTTTCTGGTATGCCCTGATGCATTCAACACATGTCGGTATTGTACGCGAGCGGCAGTCCGGGCGCTTGGGGCTGGCTCTCCGTGCCGGCGAGAAAAGGAGAATCATCCTGGGGTGGGTGAGTGAGTGAGTGAGCCCTGCTGGAGCTGCCGGCGCCCGCAGCCCATCGCCGAGCGCTGCCCGGCTCATCAGCGCCCTTCCAGAGCCAGGGGAAACGTGGACGAGATCTTGTCTCGGGAGTAAAGACTGCCTAAGGACGAGAGAGGAAAACGCCTTTGCTTTTCGGACTGATGTGAGAGCAGCCCGTGTCTCGCAGAGCGATTCCCGGCGGAGCAGGAGGAGCCGGGGCTGCCTTCAAAGCAGTTATTCTGTTAGTGCTCTGAGAGGCGTCAGCAGATGGACTTTGGCTTCAGCGCCGTGAATAACACTTGAGTGGCTTTGCATGTTGGAATACAAGCAGTGATCTCTTTTATTCCCCTTCCCCCCCTGTACATTCACCTGCTGAAAAATGAGTGAGGAAGCAAAGGAGAAAAATGCTAAACCAGCTCACAGGAAAAAGAAAGGAAAAAAGGTAACTCCCTGTACAGACAGGCTGCTGTAATTGTGTTTTTGACTCATTTTGTGTTCGACCTATTTGCTTCTGGGTGTGGAGTGGCTTTGGTTTGATAATTTGTTTTGAATAAGGATGGTGGTAGAATCAGGATGGTTCTGTTTGTGCTAGATGCTGATGGGTGTGTTCTTTGCTGGAATCAGTATTACCATTGCAACTCAGTTGTTTTGCATTATTTTAGTATTCCTGGCTTTAAATATATGTTAGTTACAGAATTTCAATATGATTATAGTTTTCATAGTGTATTCCAAACACAGGATTACAAATAAATAGGTATCTGAACGAAGCCTTTTTCAAAGGAGAGACTGATAATCAACATGTGCTCATGTAAATGAATATTCTGGACATGGCTAAGAAAAACAAGTTTACAATAAGCATTAATCTTATGAAAGCTATGTTTTTTTGCTGTGTGTCACTTTGATTAGTCTTATATATTTTTGGGGCTTGAAAATATTGTGGTCAATTAAATTCTGGAATAAGATTGCAGTTTCAGTGAGACTGATTTCTCTTATGGCGTAAGCCTTTTGCCTGAAATTGTGCTTAAAAGACAAATTTGATGATTACCTTCTATGTTGCAGTTTTTTGCTTTCCTGATATCCATGTAATTTCTACCTCCCACTTGGAAATGGATGATTTTCATGTGTTTATACTCAAAAAACAGATGGCTAAATCTAGGAAGTACACTTCTTCAGCTTTTTCTAACTTGTTTTAAATATTAACTTGGTATCTTAATTTATAATGTGAATTCCCTTGACTGCTGTAGAAAAAGACATCTGAAAGGTTTATCATTGTTGCAGAGAAGATATTCAGACTCCCACCCTTTATTTTCTGAGCATGTGTTTGCCTTCCTACCATGTGAAAGTGTATGACAGCCTCATAGTTAATCCATTTCCTTGGTGAAGGATTCAGTAGAGGTTGTTGAAAAAGCAAATTAAACCATATTGGCCCTTCTATTCTCCCAGAATTGCAAAGAGCAGCTTTGGAAGGAGGCATGGAAAGATATAATTGAAATCACTTTTAATGGTAAATTAGGATATCTTCCTGACATATGTTTCTGTCAGGGATGATAGGTTGCCTCAGGACTAGGAGATACATTTGCTCCTAAATTCTGGGGTGGTTTTAGAGTTTTGACTGTTAATATTTTACCATGTTATCGAAATTGTTAATATTTTACCATGTTATAGAAATTGTTTCTATGGTGTCCAACAATGTAGTTCCAGTTCTATAGCACACACCAGTTTCTATGGCTGAAGCTCATACAGATGATCCGTGTATTCTAGAGGACCAACCCAACTGCCAACAAGACAGAGCAGCCCAGGGAATTTAGGATTAAGCAAACTTTGGGATCTGCCTGCTCTTCCATGGCTGGTCTGCTTGTATTGTCACCTAGAAAAGGTGATGTTTCTGTGGGCACAGCTGCCCTGCCCAAATCCCCCCTCTGGTGACTGGAGCGGTGTCGCTGGTCTCTGGGGAGTGGCTGGAGGAAACAAGGGGCCAGGTTTACATTTGTGAGCTCCTGCTGTGAGCCAAGGACACAGCCCCAGTGCTCCATGTCCTGTGAGGTGATGGCAAAGGCTGCCTTGGTGCCTCGAGCCCTCGCCGCACGAACTGCAGCCAGCGCCAGGGTGTGACTGCAGACCTTTGCCTTTCATCATGGGGCGCCTGCAGCTGCTCAAACCTGCAGCAAGCCATGCTCCCCTCCGCAGTCTGGTGTTTCCTTCGTGCAGTTGGAATCCTGGAGACAGCTGGGACGTGCTGTGTTGGGCTGGAGCACATCTCTCGTGACTAGTTGCGTGTTAAGGCTGCTTGCATGTCAGTGTTAGACATGGGCTTGAC
Organism: Camarhynchus parvulus; assembly: GCF_901933205.1. Taxonomy (NCBI): domain Eukaryota; kingdom Metazoa; phylum Chordata; class Aves; order Passeriformes; family Thraupidae; genus Camarhynchus; species Camarhynchus parvulus. The sequence continues at coordinate 6,663,560 of NC_044576.1, forward strand.
CCAGGATGGCCTGATGGGGAGGGAGCAACTCTGTTTTAAACAGGCAGCAATCATTTATCCTTCTTTTCACAGCGTGTTTGGGGGAAGGTTTTAAATTTATTGTTTTGATTCAGAAGATGAATCCCTGAATGGCCAGTGAAGGTGTACTTGAAGAGCATTACTGAGCTAACCAAGAGGAGTTAGATAAACAAATGGTGTTTGGCTGTAAACTCCTGAGCCAGGTGAAAACTTAACTGGATCTGTGGTTCCAGAGAGTTATGCCACCTGTCCATCCTAAAGGAGGTATCCTGAAATGGGTATTTCCTGCCTTCCTGTTCTCTTTAGACACTTCCTTTCCTGGCAGCTGTGCTTTCTCCATATTTAGCCTTTCCCTCGCCTTCTGTCTCGTTTATCTCTAGAGTTGAGTGGTGGCAAGTCTTCCTTCTGCTCTTTGACTGCTGTTCATATCCCATTCCCTCTTCATCCACTCTTGGTTTTCCTGTTCTTACACAATCTCTGAAATAAATATGCAGCAGGGGCAGCAAGGGAAAGGTCACACCATTTGCTGTAGGGAAAACGCAAGCAGCAGTGTGTGTTCAGATCTTCCAGAGTTATGTGATTAGATTGTACCTCAAAAATTAGCCTTCACCTCACTTCTGAGCATAAAGACATACAGTAGCTCTGCATTTAAAACAGATTGGCCAGAGGAATAGATTTTCAGCAAGTATGCTGAAAATAAAGCATGGTGGGGAGGATAAAGATAAGAAACCACCCAGGAGGTGTCACTGAGATTTGTTATGAAGGATGGACAATTTAGATGAAAGCAGAACAATGTTTTGTTTTAGCACTGTGGTATTCAGTGGGGATACAGCTTTCAAAGGATGATGAAAGTATCACATCAATATTTATTGCTGAGGCTACACTGGGCAGGATTAGCTCTGATGGAATAGGAAGCCTAATGAGTTTCTCTGCTTCATCCTTCAGGGTTCCACCCTACCAGCAGCCTGTGCCTCTTGTGCCTGAGCTTCAGTTGTCCTGCAATTTCCAGTCACAGTTTCACGGTGTCAGTGTTTTGAAACTGCCAAGTTGAATCCCCAGGTGTTATGGAGGGGCTTTATCCTGGATGTTTGTGTCATCACTTTCCAGTAAATTTTGGAATCTCGTTTATAGGCGAGCACTGAACTCCACTGTCATCAGAGATGTGAGATGTGCTTTGTTTTTTAACAGAAGAGTATTCTTTCCTCTTCCCCTTCAAGCTGCAAGAATGAAATTAGCCATGAAAATTCCTTGGTTCTCTGAAGCTTTAAAAGATAACCAGAAGTATAGGAATTAAAAAACAAAATTAGACCAGCTCAAAACTTCTGTAGTAATTTTTTTTCCACTTCATTTCATGGTTATTTGCTGGGCATCAGTCATTTCTGAGAAGTGGGAAATTTCACATTAAACTCTCGTACCAGAAGCTTTGCTGAAAATGCATGTTTTTTGTTTTGAGGAGTCTTTTGTTTCCCCTTCTTCCTCTGCCTCCTCCAGGATCTTTAGAAAACCTGCGCAATTACTGTTGCTGATGTCTCTCAGTGCGTAAATCAGTGATGGAAGCTCCTAAGAGAAATGGTGTAAATAGAGTTTCTTCCTAAAAGTACACAGGAGAGAGCTCATGCTGACCTCTTAAGGTCATTCTAATCTCTTTATTAATTCACCTGTCTGCCTTGCTTAGTTGATCACTGTAGCATGATTTCAGCATTGTGTTCCATTGCTTTCTATCAAAATTGAATGCCTTGTGCAGGGAAGAGCCAGCTGTTTATGCAGCAGGTGAAAAATCAGTGCTTGGGGTCAGGCTGCTTAGGGCAGCCAGCATTGTTTTTTGGACTCATAGGCAGTTTAGCTCAATCCACTTGTCTTGAGCCAACGCCCTGGGCTCACTGCACTGGGAACACACTTTGCAATCTCTGCCAGGGACATTTGCTCTGTCGTAGCTCCAAGGTTTGACTCAGCAGCATTAGTGGCAGTCTCCAGAGGGAACTCTTCCGTTGTGGCACACTGCTGAAAGTCTGGTCAGCAGTGTGTCTTCGCATGAGAAATTTCAAGGGGCAGAAATTTCAATTTGTGTGGGGACAAGTGCTGAGAGATCAGAGGCTCCTGGGTGTGATGAGCTATTCCCCACTGCAAGATCAGTAGTGGTCTGGCAGAAGAGCTGTCCATGACTCTGGTGGAGCTGGAGCAGGTCCTTTAGAAGCAAAGCCTGTCTCCCCTGAAAGAACATCACTGATTTCAGTGGAGCCAGTATCAGGGGGCCTGAGCTCTTGCCATTTCATTGTTACGTGGTCAAATGATTCCTCTCTGTGTTTATGGATCTTCTGGTGCTCATAATTCAGCACCTGTGAGCACCAGCTTTTGTCATGACGAGATGAGCAGTCCTTTCTGTTTCAGAGATTTGTGGTGGTGTTGTACTTCTTTCGAAGCTGTCTTTTACCACCAGATTTGCTAATGTGGTTGCTTCAGTTCCCGTGCACGTTATTGTTGTCGGGGGAAAGCGTTCGCTGCTGTTTGCTCCCACTGGAGAAGAGCTCATTGCTAATGGTAAAGCAAATGCTCATGGTAGACTTTTCTGAAGAGTTTTGTAGCTTTTAATTTATTCATAAAATTAAGTTATTATGTGGAGTGTAAATTGATTTCTAAATTTGGGTTTTTCCTGACAAGCTGAGAAATGAAAATCTGCTTAGATTTGTGAAACAAAATGCAATTAGACTCTATAAGGAAACCATATCTATTCTTGTCTTGGTAAATAAAGTTTATACTATGTTGTTAATTTCAAGTTTCTGTGGATGAGAAATGGTTCTTACAGATTTAAATTTAATTATATGGTGATAGTCTTAGTCCTTAGTATGTCAATACATCCTATGCTGAAAATTGAATTTGGTGCATGATAAATAGGTTTGGGTTGGCCTTGCTTGCAAATTTCTATTTGTTCGGCTTTAGCATCCATTTTATTGATGTTATAGATTTTTAACCTCACATTTTCAGCAGCTATATTAAAGAGGAAACAATGCACATACATTAAAGAGGGAACAAAGAGCCCCTGGAACTTCTAGAAGATACTCCTCATTTGCATATCCAAATAGTAAATGCGCAGGAGCAGTGGAATAGGGTAGTTTTCAATCATTATTCTTAAACCTAATTATTTTCTGAAACTTTAGGGTTTAAAAGAGTTTTCCCTTGAATCAAACCCATTTACATTTTCTTGCCATCTCAGTTTTCTGAACTGACACAGAAAAATTAAAATGTATTGATTCCTGTCACTCTGACTGGAATCACTTTGGTACATGTGATACCTTTGTCTTTTATCATACTGGAACAAAAGAAAGCTTATGGAATGGAAAGGTACAAATCTTCCTGTTTTGAAAGTACCCATTTCAAATGTCCCTTTTCCCTGGAGAAAATACTCCAATGGATAACGTCAACCTTTGGTAGTATTAGTCAGCAGCTCCTGGCCCCTGGGCATGTATGGTTCAGAAATTGTAGGGAGAGGTTGTTATAGTCTATATGAAATGAAACAGCATGGTGTGTTATGTTACTCATGTTTTTAACATAATTTGCTCTGTGTAAGTGACACAACTTGTAACTTGAGTGACAGTCCTTCCATCTTGCTGCTCAATTACTACTGCTGCTGAAAAAACAATGGTTTTTTTAATGTTCTTTTTTTTTAACAGAGGAATCTTGCAGTTTGCGAGAGACCGTGAAACCTGAGTTGGATTACTGGATCGTGTGACACAAGTTCATCCTACAGTTTTGAACTTTTCCCAGAAAATTCATGTGTGAACAGTTCTTGTCTTTCTGATGGATAGGTCTAAGAAGTTGAAGCATAACCATGGAAAAGTGCTTCAGTTGATTTCTTTTTTTTCTCTTCTTCGCTAAATTCTGCTCCTCTTATGGCAATCTCCCCCTTGTTTCAAGGAGCTGCTGTAGGACCACTCACTTCCCCATGCTGCCTTCTTTCTAAGGGATGTGCTGCCTTCTCCCTTTTCATTTTTAAATTTCTCTTTCAGCATCTCCTCACTGGGTTTCTGAGCTATTCCTTCCCTTGAATGACCCTGTCAGTGCATGTCCTCCATCAGGAAGCTGATGGCCTTGAGTCCAGGTGTGGGTTGAACCTTCTGTTCTTTTAGCACTTCCCTCATGTTACACTGCCCCCTTATAGAGGGTTTTCCCTCTCCAGAATGGAGCCTGTGTGTTTTCACAGCCTCTGTCACCCACCCTGGGCAGTCCCTTTCCCTGGTGGTGCAGGATGGCAGAGCAGGAGTGCAGTGGGAAGTTTTCCAGCATGACTTGGTTGGTTGCTGGAGGATTTCCAGTGTCTCCTGCTCCATAAGCTGGGCACTTAGTGTCCAGGCCAGGCTGTCTCCTTTGCAGTAAATTGTTTTAAGTACAATTAGGTTACAATTAGATTTGATTACTGAAAGTGGGTTTGGGCTGCAAGAGGCACAGTGGATCAGCTCCAGCTCCATCCTGCAGTTCTGCAGTCATCAGTGTGACAGGGACCAGCATCAAAGTTTTTGTAACAGCGTTTATTAAACCCCTCTGTAAACGTCAAATTAGTTTGGGTCATATGGAGACCTTTCCTCAGAACCTGAGTGGTCTCTGTTCTGTCTCCTTTTTCCAAACCCTATGACTGATGCAGCCACAGAATTCAGTAGGTCTCAGTGATAGAGCCTAGGTAGGTCTGGTAGGTGTTGAAGTGCTTATCACAGTTATGTAATGGTTGTCACTTAAGCTAAAAATACTTTGATCAATCTGTCAATCACAGATTGAGAAAACTAACTACATCTGGGCATCCCCCTTTGAATTCCTAACAAGAGCCTGTATATCTGCATAACCCTGACTGAGCATGGGCTTGTTCCTCAGCCTCCTCACCTCATTTCCAGCTTCTTGTGGAGGTGGTGTTGGAACCTGCAGCTTCCCTTCACCTCTGGCTGACTCCAGATAGAGTAGGGGATGGTGCTGTACTGAGTTCTAGGACGTAGAGAGCCAACACCCTGCTAGGAGGGAGCTACTTCTATCCCTTCTTTCTGTTGAAAATAGCAAGGTAGCTTAGCAGGGAAGAAGTAATTACAGAAGTAGGCAATTAAGGAGTTTAGGCTGAAAAAGTAGATATTGCTGAGGCTCCCTATTAACTTCACAAGCTGAAAACAGGACACTGTGCCTAGCAGTTGGATCTTTCCCTTGTCAAAAAGGTTCACCTTCAGGATTTAAATCCTAATGCTCTATAAAAACATTTTATTAAATTGGTGTTAGGTCGTTATTTCAAGTGATGAAGCTTTTTGGTATCTGATCAAGCCAATAATGTAATGAATTCTCATTGATCACTCTTCTAAATACCTCAGACTTGAAGTTTGGAGGGATATGTAAGAGTAACGAATTTTTACAGAAACAATACTTGCCACAGTGTCTCCCAGTTGTTTTGTCACTTGCTGATGGAGGTGCAGGTTGTTGCATTCCGTTGGCTGCCAGGTGCTGCCTCAGTTAATTGAAAGCATTTGCTGGATAAATGGCAACAGGCATGAACTTTCCTAGCCTTTTTTTCCCAAACCAGCATGGGGAAAACCTGGCATTTTTCCCTTAGCATAGAGGATGAGGAATTGATTGGCTATGTAGGGTAAAACTACACATGTATATTTTATTTAGCATTTCTTTGTGATGTAAGACACCCCATGTCTTACTATGCCTAAATTAAATGCATAGATAAGTATGTTTAAGACACTTAAGGTGTTACCATCAGAAACTTATTTCAGGTTTGTGCTCACAAGAGATTGTGTATGCTGAGAATTCTCTATGATGCATTAGCAATTTGTGAATGTAAACAAGGATTGATTTGTCTGAATAATTTAAGTATCTTGCATTGACAAAGGGAATAATATGAAGAAATGTGGTTCTTCATATTCACCATTAAATCTGTTTCATGGCTTTGTTTAAAACTGCTGTTTGATGGGAATAATGCTTTTTAGGGTAATAATGGCTATATTGGTGTGTGTGTTAGTTTGGTGTGAGTTTATATTTGTGTCAAACAGATCACTGCAAGCTGTTCTTCCTGGTTTTGGGTGTGTCATTCATGAAATAATTGGCAGTGAACAATTTTATCAATTTTGGTCTTAATGAAATTATATGAAACCCAAAAGGTAAAAAGAATGCCAACAGTATGGTTTAGTTGTACTGCCTGATATTTGTGTGATGTTTTTAAGTCATTCCTTAGTCAAGGAGTGGCTGATGCTTTTTTAAGCAAGGTCCCATCAGTAATTTCTGTCAGTCAGTTTCTAAACTAGACAGTAAGAATCTTTCTGAAAAGCTCTTGAGCATGTTGATAAGACCCTTTTAATCTGCATGGTTCTAGTGTGCTGGGAGTTGCTAATTATCTTGGAATTTTTGTCAGAGAGGTGAATGGGAGAATCTGGGAAATGAGGGAGGTGGTGGAGGAAGTGGAAGCAGAAGGTCCATCCGTGGTGGCATTTCCTTGGGCAGCAGCAGGGAGAGGACACTCACCCTCCTGTGCTCATCTCCAGCCTTTTCCTTTGGCTGGGGTGGTGCCTCCTAAGAGATATGGATATACTGGTCTTGCAGCCTGTGAGAATAAATAAATGGTGTTTGCTGAAGCACTCCAAACCAGGAGCTGCTGTATGGGGTGGGGATGAGATTCATCCTGGTGGAGATGGTCCTCTCCAGGCAAAATCTCAGCCAGGTTTGCAGGATGTGAATGCAGAGCCCTTGGGCACAGTGCTTGGGATGCACAGGTACTCTCCTCAGATGGGGTTAATGTTGTGCAGATGATGCAGAGGGCTCTTCCCCTTTTCCCTGCTCCCCTAAACAGACCTGTAATTTCATTTACTTAATTACTGTTGTGTGTGTTTCCTTGGGAGGCAGTAGTGACTAATTAGTAATTAATATTTGTAGAATGCCAGTGTGGCGTTAACACAGGGGAAAGCCTTAGCAAATGGAGTGATGTCGCTTGGAACAGTTTTCCAGCTGAAAATTTGTTATCAAAGATGGTCTGGGTAATTCTGGCTGCTGGTTCCACTCACATTCTATTGACTCTGAAGGACACATCCCAGAGAGGGGTTTTATTTAATAGTCCTTTTATTTTAGAAAACCAGAACGCAAGGATGTCAGTCCACCCTAAACCACAGTGAGGTTCAGTCATTCAGGTACCACAAATTTAAGCCTGTTTGGTACAGAGTGGTTTCTCAATCACTTTCCTTATTTAAATTCAGTTTTCAAACAAGTTTCATTTAGAGCATTTCTTGCTCTTCATGTCTGTTCATTACATAAATCTTGTACAGCTCCATCAAAAGAAGAAATGAACCAAAGAGTACAACTGACAATGGAAGCAATTAACCTGTTTGCTTTTATTACTACCAATCTTGCACTGTGTCTCTTGTTAGAGCTCCTTCCACACCAGTCACGTGCAAAGTCCTGGCATTCCTTGCCACTTGGTAAAAAACAATTTTCTGTCATTAGGAACATCAGCTGAAACAGTTTTGGAAGGCAAAAATAGGAAAAAGTATTTCTTAGGCAGGTGAAATGAGTAAATAGCTTTGCTTTTGTAGCCAGAAGAGTCATTCTATCATTCATCATTCAGTCCCAGCTGAAAATGAAGTTATATATTATTTTAGAATGGATCCCTGGAGCATAAAAGGATATTGTTGACCTTTTTTTAAAGAAAGAAGTATTGTGAGCATAAGTGTAATGATAGTTTTAAGTAACAGAAACCAGGCAGGTAATGCGTATAGCAAGGAAGACAGGGATCTGAATCAAAGTACAGCTTGAGTTAGGTGATTCAAGCCTACCGATTTTACATGAGAATAAAAGGGTGGTGCTTACAATATTGTAACCACCTATTTGCAAGCTATTTGAGAGAAGAGGTCACCAAGTAGATATAGCAATCTTGTGTTAAATATGATTTATAGGGTTTTCACAGTTTTGCTCTTTAACCAGATTTCAGCAGCCACCTTTTTTTTTTTTAATAAACAGCATGAGAAAAATATTCTAAAAATGTGAAAATTATGAGGAATTTTTAAAAGATAATTTTTTAATGGAGTCTCATAACTAATGCACTAAATTTAGCAACTAAGTAACTCAATAAATGAAAGTATTTGAAGATCAACTGCTGTCAGTTGAAATAAAACCAAAGAGGATGTCTGTTCATCCACAGGTATAGATGAAACTGTCGGGAATATTGAAGTATTGTATTTACAGTAAGGGCTGTAGGTGATTTGTCTGAAAGCTGAACTTTTGAAAGTGATATAGTGGCCTGAAACATCCTAATTCATGATGCTATTAAGGAGAAATTGAAGAGAAAAACCAAGGCAGACTTTCAGAGTAACTCTTAAACAGGAGCATAATTTCTTTTATTGAATTTAGGAGTACAGTTATAGTCAAGAACTGCAACCTTTTTTTTTTTTTATCCAGCCCTCAGATGTACCAGTTTGAGCAGCCTCATAAGTGGTGGTGTGCCCAGATTTTTGCTGAGCCTGGTGACATTACCACATTGTTGGCAACTTAGTATTGTAAAAAATAAAAATCAAGCGAATTATCTGGAAACAGCAAAAATTATCTTTCAGGAGGGAGATTTGAAATTTTCTTTAGGAAGTTCCCAAGCCCTGGGAATAGGAGCCCACGGGTGCTGCCTGAAGACTGTGGAGCAGCTCTAGCTGGGCATTACGTGCAGGGTGCAGGCTCGTTCTGCATTGCCCTCTAGCGTTGCCTTTAAAACAGAAACCAAAAGAACCCAAAAACCCCCAAATGCAACAAAACTGAAGGGTTATTTGCTTCCACATTCATATTTTCTCTTGCTGCACCAAGCCTCTTATTCCTGATGCGATGTCTGTTACGTAATGAGCTCAACTGCGTGCTTCTGTTCCCTGTTTACTTGGATGTAAAGTAGGTGTCCACAACTACAAATATTCTACTTATCCTTTCCAGGCATCTTTGTTATGGCCATGGCTTGACTTCCTAATACAGGGATTTCCTGTCTGTCTCTGTGCCTTCTCCTTTTCTTTGTAACACACACACATGCATTTACCTGAGAATGGTGTCCTTCCTACTCCTTGTCATGTCTCAGGCTTTTCATTTATGAAAATCTATAGCTATGTTAAATGAAAAGATGCCTTTACAATGGAATATTTCACTCTGAGCTGTATAGCCAGCCTTTGATTTCTGTATTCACTCATAAAAAATCTGCTTTTAGGTGTTGGCTGCAGTAAGATCTTGAAAACAGAATTAAGATATGGCCACTCATCACTTTGTTTTTCACTTCTCTACACATACATATGTATTTTTAAGGAAGCTCCATTGTGGCAGAACTGACCCTAATGTCAAATTAAATGCAAAGCAGGCAGGGCCAGTTTGGAGGGGCAGTCCCCTTTGCAATGACCTTGAGAGGCAGAGATCTCCCGTAGGCTGCAGCATCCCACTGTTCCCTGTACTGAAAACTCTGAGTCAGAAGAAGGTAGCACAGATTCTGCCTAATTTCTGGAGTGGGTGTTTTTATCATCAGTTTGCAGAGCCCGGTATTTACACCTGATTGTAAACCAGGGCTAAGCGTGTCTCATTTTCTGGAAATTACATTTAATGGAAGGAACCTATCTACTTGATACTTGGTAGATTGCTTCCAGAGCATACCAGCAAACCTCAGTAGCAGTAAGAAAAAGGAGGTTAGCAATCTAGGGAAGTTTGAGTATGAGGCAGGCAAGCTGGCTGCCTTTAAAGAGATCTGCTGCTGTGTTTGTTGGCAGGTCATGCAGTGCAGGAGGAGCGGTGCTTTCCTGACCTGTGAAGCTGCTGGCTGTGACTCCAGCTGCTGTTGAAGGCCCTCTGGAAAAGGAGGAACAGGCACTGGCCACCTACTAGTCCTTGGGTCTTTTGAGGTCTTTGTCACTTATTAAATGACCAAGAGCAGTTTGGTGGTGGGATGGGGCAGATGGCCAAGAGCCATCTGTTCTCATAGTGCTCACCTCGCTGCTTCTGTTTTGCTTTCTCTTCTTTAGGTCTTGCACATACTCTTAAGTTCTGTAATTTGTTTTATAGTGTACTCCAAAATAGAAGGGGAAATCTGCTTGTAGATGGTGTGGCTAAAGAATGGTCAGCATATCTCTTATTCAGTTGTATCTTAGACACCAATAGATTTAAGATAGTGCTGGATGAGTTTGCTACATTATAGTACTGTCAGAGGTTTAAAGTATATAAAAATGTATTCACAGTAATAGTAAGATTACTTACAGCAAGTTTAGGAATAAATTTATGTATCACATCCCAGGTCTTTTTCTCACCTTTTAAATTTACTGTGAGCCAAACTGAGAAATCAAAATGACAGATGATACCCATCTTAGTGGTCCTGAAATAGTGTCCTTTCCTCATCTTGTCCAAGTCTCTGTAGGGCACCCTGAAAAGACAGCAAATTTCAGCAAACAGCAGGAGTATGTTGAGGTACTAAAGTCAGCATCACTTTTGTAGTCATTTGAGACGTATTTAGGGGTGGTAGGCTTTTTTCCCCCCTTTTTTTCAATCTTGACAGGAATACTGATTTTTATTGAGCAAAGTTCATAAAAACAGAAGTTCATGCTCCTTTCTGATACAGGAACTAAGCAGGAACATGTCATCCTTTTTTGTTCATTTTTCAGAAGTCCTCCTAAGTTTGGAAACAAGAAAAAGGATTTATATAGGCGCAAAAAAACCCCCCACAAACTTTGGGGTGTTTGTACAGTCATTCTAACAAGGAGTGCTGAAAATATGAGGGGGAGAACCCCACAGTACTTGAACTTAGGCATTTTCCTGTTATCCAGAATATAATCTCTTTAATTGCAAATCCACACAATAAACACACAATAACACTTAGCCTGTGAGATTGTAAAATATAGTTCGAGGGCTTTGTCAAATGCACTTACTGTTCTGTCTTCTGATGTTTGTTACTTGTGCTCGGAGCTATTCCACAGCTGTGAGGGACAGGACTAGTTCTAAAATAGGAAACAAAATGTTAATCTATGCAGGGCTGGATTGTAGTGCAAAATGTCAAAAAAGACTATTAACTACTGTTTAAGATTTGGAACTCTAAAGGGATGACAGCTGAGAAGTCTGATGAAACAAGGGTATGCAATAATTTTTCTGAAGGTTACCTTAATGCAATGAAGGAAAACATCCAGATCTGGGCAAAATCCAGGTCTGTAATACACGTTGTAGAAAGTGAGCACCCAAATCTTTGTCCCTTGCACCTGCCAGCACATTTCCTGTCGAAGCTCCAGAATTAGTCCAGGAGCAGTCCTGACTCTCTTTATTTCACTCCTGTAGAAGGATTAATACTGACTAGACTTTTTGTCTAAAGCCAAAATTTTCAGAAGGCAAACTAGGAGCAGAGATTAGAGAGCGCTCCAGTTCCCAAGTGTTGAGCACTCAGCAGCTTCACTGAAGAGTGGGAGTTGCTTGTCTGTTCAGCAGTTTTCAAATCAGGCTACTTGTTTGGCCCGACTTAGCCTGTGAGGTTTTTTTAAATGCATTACAGCACATTTCTGTGAATGACTATTAACAATGCCATTATGCAATTCTTTGCCATTCATAATGAGAGGCATTCTGCAGGGTGCATGCTGAGATAAACCCCACAAAACTGGGAACAGGTTTATAATTAGAGAGTGGGGGAAGGGGAGAGAAAGTTATTTGGAACATATTTTCGCTTTGTCTTTATTTCTGAAAACGTGTGATATGTCCATCTGGAGCCAAGCAATATCTGTGCTCAGTCAGTTGGGAAGAGAATGATGGAATGTTCTGACAAATCCTCTTCTCACAGCAGCTTCCATCCCAAGAGTAGCTCTTCCCTTACTTGATTGTGTCAGTCATACTCTCATGAACTGAATCTAGGTCTCTGTTGCAGTTAAGAGCTGGTCATGCACAGGGTAGAAGCTGAAATAATCAGTCATAGTGTTGGCTTGATTTTTCTCTTCAGAAATTTTAGCAATTTTTAAAGTATTTCACCTCTGTTACATGAGGTTTTGTAAGTGTTTTGCAGTTCATCTCATCACTGGGGTGTGCATTTCAGCAGAAAGGAATAGTGCCTCAGAGACCTGGATATTTAGTAGACAAAGTGTATTTTAAAAAATCTACCTCAAGTATTGCATATCTGGACTGTCCCCTCTTTATAATCATGGTGCTGAGCGCATAATGAAATGTAGAGAAAAAGCCCCAGTTGGTTCTGGGGGCCAATTAGGAGCCAAGAATGCAAGTGCCCACTTCATTTTAGGACTGTTCAGAAGTGAGAGGCTTTTTGTATTATTTTTGCATGTTGCTTGAGTAAATAACTTCCTGATGCTGCATTAGTGCCAACTGCATATGAGTGTGTGGTTTATCCTGGGGGTGATAAGGGCTGTCAGTGTTCAGGAGAGTGCAAGTTGAACCTTTAATGCACTGTGGTCTTTACCCCAATATTTAAAGTGATGGCCCCTTGTGCTGAGTTAGTTACAGCTGTCCAAGTATAAAACTGATGCCGTGTCAGAATGTTTGAGTTTTTCCATTACTTTTGAGGCTGAGGTGAGGCTCTGACAGTGGAGCAGGATGGACTCTGCAGGGCAGCTTGGGCCTTGTGGAGATCCCTTAGGGGCATCATATAGAGAAATCCTGATTTTTTTTCCTGGTCAGATTTCCTGTTTCCTTACAGCCAGTGTGCAGAATAGCTGTGTGAAGTGGTACCGGGCCCTTAACCCTCATGTCTAAACTAAATCCAGGAGGAGATGAAAACAATTGGTATAGGATTGAGACTGTCTTGAATTTTTATATAGTCTGATTAATTTTATCCTTGGAAAACAAACACCCTGGTGGGATTTTGAAATAACCTTTGGATTTTTTCATTAAGTTAATGCATATTAATTCCTGGCAGAATTAATCATATCTTGATTCATATTGTGCACTGCTTTGATTTAGTCAGTAATGCAGAAATTGAAGTGGTCCAAAAAAGAAATGTCATCTTACTCGATAATGTTATACATTTCTTCTAAGATCAGGTTGCCATATAATGGTAGTATGATGAAAATAAGCACATCATTCTTAGTCTTTTATCAAATGATTCAAAGGAAAAATGAGTCTTTATCTCTAACCAGTAACACGTCTAGCATATTACACCATCAAGAATAAGAGAAATCCTGAGCTGTTATTCTGTGACTCACAGGGTGTATAGGCCTTGTTTTGCTTTCTTGGAAAAAAAAAGTCAAAATCAAGCATAACACCCCCCCAAAAAACCTCAGAACAAGGACTGGATGAAGTAGGCACCTGGATTTCAAACTTTGCTTCAGAAGGATATTGTGCATGGAAGTCGTGGGATTGTGAGGAAAGTACAGAAGAACTGAGTCTTTATCTGCATCTGATTGCATTGTTACCTGTACAAAAGCATTCCCAAATCCAAACCTCAGGCAGCTGCCATGCTCCCATTCCAGCAGGGAAATGAATGTAACATCCACAGTTCACAGAATGAGCTTAAATTATTATTATCTATAATAGCTTTGTATTTGTGCCACTGAGGCAAAAATAAAATATGCTTTGGGTGAAATGTATGAAATGTAACTTAAAGTACAGCATTTTGTGTTCTCTCTTCCAGCTTCAGTGTTTGTTAGTATTTGAGGCTTTTGCTGTTTTGGGGGGTTTGAGGTTTTGTGGGACCTTCACACTTCACCTAAATTGAACAGAAGCTGTTACAAGTCTGTCCTTGCAAAAAATCAACGTTGAGAAGAATGTTGTCGGTGATTTGGGGCGGGAACAGAAGGGAAGGGCAAAAAAGGAGATTTGGGGCATCTGCCTTGAAAGTGGGTTATCATCTATACCAGACATGTCGTTGTCTCTCTGTCATCTATATTTATTGCAGTGAAAAGTGGATACATGCTGCTTCCAAACCCAAATTTGCCATTCATTCCCTTTGTACTTGTTCTGAATGGGTATAAACTGTGACCAAATCTACCAGGCACACAAGGGTTGGCACATGGTGTTTGCTGCCCTGATGATGGGACTGTCAGGAAACAGGCACTCATAAAAGCAGAGGCAAGGTCCTGAGAGGGTACAGCATTTCAAGGCAAGCTGTAATTGCTTGTAAAGTAAAAATATCTGGAAATTAAAATATGTATGTGGGGGGATAGTCAACAATCACTGTAATTTTGCTTTCATTTCCTTTTTATAGTTGTGTTCAGTGGAAATTAATAGGGGCAGTAAAATTCTTTACAACTATTTTGCTGCAGTATTTATGTACCTTCATATCTGAATTGTCTGTTGAAGTTAAAAGTGAAAATTCAGCCATGAATAGAGAACAGCCACTCACTGTCTGCTGAGAAACCCGTGGGGTTTCCCTTGCAGCTTTCTGGTTCTCTAAACCCCCAGAAAATTTGCTTGCTTATAGCCAGGACCTCTTATGACTTGTAAACATGATATGAGGGTGCATAACAGCAGTGAGTTTACTCTCAGCTGGTGGCTCATCCGGGGAGGATTTACATTTTTGACTGATCTCCAGCACTTCCGTTGCCTCCCCGAGATGGGGGTGTGCATCTGAGGCACTGCAGGCTCCAGGCAGAGGTGGCAACCAAAATGCGCAACTCAGTTGCTCTTCCCAGGTGTTATATTTTTAGTATATTCCCATGGCTTGTTGAATTCCTAAGTAGTGCTTAGTGAGTTATGGTAGGTTTGGGGAATTATGTGAGTTGTGTACTTGCACGTCTGTGTTTAGAATTGCTGTATATTCATTGTGTCTTATAAGAGTTCTTCATAACTTTTCTTAAATCACTATTTAACTAAGCCCCAAGTAGCTTTTAATTTAAAGTATTTTGTAACCCTAAGAGGAATTTAGGACAGGAATCCATTTTGGTTGACTATGACAGCTTTGTGTTGGTTATTGCTAGAAAATGTATGCATCTCCTCCCTGCTGAACAAATGATTGGCACTTCACTAATTTTAAGTAATTCAAATAATTACATCAAGCAAATCTATTCAGTAGGGTGATCCATTGCCAGGATAAGCATTAGCACTAATGGCTATCTCACCAAAATCTTGTGTGTCAGGCAGCACAAAATGGCAGTGCTGGCAGCCTTTTTTGTGATGAATTACGTTGTGAGAAATGAGGTCTGCGTGCTCACGGAGAAGCAAGAAAGGTACATTCTATTTCAGCTGAAATGTAGGAATCAAGCCCTAGGTGTATAAAAAGTCTCTCTCTAACTGTGGAATGTATAGCTGGACCTCAGAAATCCCTTGTGCAAATTTAGGGCCACGGTGCTGGAGGCAGGTGTGGCCAGAGGGGCTTGGCATTGGTCTGAGGCCTCAGCATGGGATTTGTAGCATGCAGATGTTCTCATCTCCTGGAACAGCCAGGAGGTCTGATGGTGGGTCCCTGGGGTTTGTTTCCCTCCTCTGACATGACACTGAGAGGATGATCCTGAATGATCTTTTCTGTGCTTTGTAGCAGGGGATTGTTTTACAGCTACTCTATGTATGTCTATGTCCTCACGTTGGCTAACTTTAGTACAGCTGAAGAACTGTAAATGAAAAATAGAGCAGGGTATTTTTTTTAGGAATTTGAAGTATATTAGAGGAATGTACAGATGGAAGCCTGGTCCCTTTGACATGGTGGTATCAGCAAAACAATCCGTGTGAGCTGCCGGAAAGATGCAAGCTGGAGGGTGTGATTGAAGCCTGACCTTCCAGGGTGAGCTTAAAGGAGTGTGCTCACCACCGAGCATAAACACAGCAGTTACCATTCTTATCTGCTCTACTTGCTGTCTACTGAAAGCTTACCATAAAGCTTGAAAAGAATAATTTAAAAAAATTACTTGTGTATTCATTGTAATTTATCAGTTTGTTTGTTTTGGCTACTAGCTGTTGATTATTTATGTACATTTCAAGTAGCAGAACTTTGGGGAAATACTATTTCAGTATAATACCTAAATATAGACAAGTGTTTTTGCTAGAATTGATAGCTACCAAAATAAAGGATTTCATTGCATACAACTACAAAATATCTGTGATGTGTGATGGAATGCCAGATCGATCATGTTCAGAATAGTATGTGTCTTGTTTATTAAGATATCTCTGTAGTGAGATGGCTTTATTGTGTGAGGAAACCATGTTAGACAACTCTTAGCTTTTTCTCTCCCTTTTCTCTGTATATATATTGTAAAAAGAGAACATTTCCTTTAGGCCTTAATTATTATTTTTCAGCTGTTTGAAGTTCTTTGCTCAATTACCAATTATGTTACAGAAATGGAGGAAAACATTCTCAGATATAAATGCCTGAGCTAAGAGACACAGACAGTTTGGCTGTCCTGGTTACTATGGTGAGAGCTGGGGAGGATGCCTGTAGCACACCAGCCTCTGTGTTGTTCAGGCAGGCTGTTTTTAATTTCCTGGGATTGCTTATGAGCTGTAATATTAATCTATTTGTATCCTCTTTCAGCACTTCCTTTGCTTTGCAGTGTAAGCCCCTTAATATAGATTGGCTGGAGAAGAGCAGCTTTGCCCTCCTTGCTGCCTGTCTGAGGTGCCCCGTGTGGCTGAGAGCAGGGAGGGATGACCTCATGTGCTGCAGGCAGGAAGCAGAGCTGATTAGTCTGCCTCCAGAGATGCCAGTGCAGGGTGTGACTGGGCTGTCATAAATCTGCTGAGGAACATTTGCTTCTCTGGGAGAGATGACCACAGAAACATGCATAGGACAAAAAAAAAAAAAAAGGAAAAAAAAAAAAGAGCTGAGCACATATTCATAAATGTTTGGTTGCCTATTGGTATGAGCACATGATAATTCCTTCCACATTACATGATAGGGATTCTCCATTCTATTCTGGGTTCCCGAAGTCAAATGTCATCTCCCCCCCATCCTTCCCCCCACCATGCTGAAATGTTTTTCTCAAAACAGAATAATCCTCACAACAGATCTCAAAGGGAACCCACCTCAAGACCGTGTTGAAATTCTGTTCTTAATCCACAATCTGCTGATTCAGGACAGAGATTTGAAGCTTTTGGCTGGTGACTGGGAGGTGTTGGGGTTCACATCCCTTCACAGAGAGGAAAATGAGTACTTGTCTTTGTCAAATCCACACAAGTAGGATGTGGAGCTGTAAGGCCAAAGGCTGACAAGGCAAGAAGAGCATGTCAGTATAGCATGATGATTATTTTTCCAGCTGAATTACTTGTCAAATTTGAAATGCATCTGTGATCAGGCTGGAACAGCCTTTGCAAATAAAGTTGCTGTATATTGGATAAATATTCTGATGGCATGGTATATATGGTGTCATTGCCTCTGTGGAAATAAGTATATTTAGTATTACTGAATTAATGTTATTGAAATCTGATCTTCTGAATGCTTCCATGCCACTATTTTCTTCATTATACTTTTTAGCAAATTCACCAAAGGAGCATTTTATTTTAGTTACCAAATGCAGTAATGATAGCAAAAGCAGCTAACACCAAAGTGAAAAAGAAGTGACTTGGTTATTTGTCGAATAAAAGCTTAAATATCAGATTTGAATAAGCTAGCTTGACATCTTGAGTCTCCTAGCAAAAAGACTGTTTGCAAGATTGGACTGTCAGATAGAGGTGATAGGGCACAGAAATGGAAATATGGCAGATTTCCTAGGAGAACAGAGGAAGGAAAAATGACAACAGAACAGAACACAGGAAGTCTAAAGACAGAGTTTGAGAATCAGGGGAATACAGGAGTGACAAGAGGGCTCTGATGGGCAAGAGGAAGCTTAGAGATGATGTGGCAGCAATAAAAACTGTCCAGTTTGCAATCAGAACAGAGAGGCAAAGCAGTGGGCAAGACAAACCAAGATTTATAAATGATTACCAACTTTTCATCCTATCTAGCTTAATGTGAAATACAGGATGCTGCTTGCTACCTTACTGAGTGGTACACATCATGCACAGGATTTACTGATTGACTACCAGAGCCTTGTAAAGGGGCCATTGATAAATGTCCCAGTACTGCTGCAGCAAAGGGCAGGTTTCCATCTGTTTGACTTAATCTGCATTGCCTGGCTGAGATAACACAGTAACAAATAGCCAAACTAAAATCAGTTTTTTTCTGCAATTCCAGTGCTCCACAGTTTTGAGCACCTTGCTTTGTCTTTGTCCTCCAAGCCATGGGTAGTTTAGAGTTGCTGTAGTACTCCTTGTTTCACTGCAAATCACAAACAGAGCTGGGATTAACCCAAGAAGGATCAATTTGTAGCCTAGTGCTGTAACTTCTGAACCACTTTCATACACAATATAACCAACCAGCAGCAGTGCTTCGTGATTGGCAGCTTGAAAGGCAGCACACAATATTGTAGGTGATGTATTTCAGAGCTTGTAGTGAAGCTGTTTCCTGTGCTGGAGGTCTTGGTCCAATGTTTTTAATGCAGTTTACTGACCTGAAGGTAGACTGGTGAAATGTAAAACATTTTTCTAAAGTGGTTAGTCTTTAATAGGGTTGCACTCCTTTACTCTGTAAGATGTTGATTGTGTATTTGTACTCTAGCAAGAATAGAATTTTAGCAGGAGCAAACCCCTTCTAATATTGGTGTCACAGTTTCCATCAAGTGGAGTCTGCAGTGAACAGGCTGAGCTGGGTAAGTGAAAGCGTAACAGAGTGGAAAGAAAGCTGGTCAAGGGGATTTCTGGCTGTTATCTAAGTGCAGCCGCACAGACTGGGGCCAACCACGAGGACAATTCAAGCACTGATGTGTTTCATAGCATGAGCTATCAAAAACTGACACCATCTCAGGATTAGCAGCCAAAAAAAGCCGCTGCATTTGCTCAGGGTGTATTTAGTTACCTCGCTCTACCCCTGCTATGGCAGGTTGAGTTCATGCTGCCTGGTTTTGCCTTTGCTGGCTTCTCTTGTGGGATCCACCATTGGTAAAACAGTAGCACTGGTGGGATTAAGCCTGGGTGTGAGTTATCTCCCCTCACTGGCATCTCAAAAATCAGTCTGAAAATGCTACAGGATTGTCTTTTCAGAGGGGAAGAAAAATGAAAAATGTGAAACTCATCGATTTCTTCAGCACACTCCTTCACTTTGCATTTTCTTTCACTTTCAATGGAATTTTTAAGGGGAAAAAATAAGATATTTAAACCAACTTCAGGATAATCTGTGTTTACCTCCTCAGATGCATGAGACAATGAGCACATTTTCCTCAGGACCAGGATTTCCATTTTGCTGCTGAAAAATGGCAGTGGTGGAAAAACTGATTATTGGGGTAGTTAGTCATAGAACTCCTTTATTCATGAGTTCGAATTTATGCAAATAGGGACTTAGGAAGGGAAGCTTCTGCATGAAATCACTGATGACAAGTCATCATTGCTTGTTTTGTCCTTTTTAAGCCTCTGCATCGTGTATCTGTCATTGAGTTTTATAGTGGGAGCATGGGAGAAGCATAGCTGATGGTAAACACGTTTATCTGATGAGCTGAATCAATGGCATCCACTTTAACTGGCACAGATGTGCTAATAAGCATGGGTTGCTGTAGATTTGGCAGAATTCGTGTATAGTTTTGAAGCTTTTTAAGTGGCTAATACATATGTATTTTCTTATTTAAAAGAATTGGGTATATTAACACTGGAAACATTTTGGAAATGTGGAGATGTGTAAGTGTAGAAATAGGGGAGAGGATGGGAAGTAATTTTGTTCTCTCTGACTGATAATTTGTCATGTGCAAAGGCTTCAAAGAAGACCCTGCTCACTGGAAGGAGAATCTGCTGCTCTCTCTTGATATGAAGAGCACTTAGTGTGAAAACTTTGGCACTACGTTGTTCTGTATGCTGTGAACTTGATATAGGGAGAAATACTTGATTGATACTTGGCAGTGTTTATGTATTCAGTAATAATTTACCCATCTTTTCACTCCTCTGCCTCACTTCTTCCATTCATTGCTCTCCAGTATTGCACACAATTTCAACAAAGTCTTAATGTAACACCTCTCTTCTTTCAATGCAAAGGTACTGTTTTTCAGTACAGTTCCTAGAAGAGGTTTGAGGACTTAAATAGCAGCTTGGCCTCTTTTTCCATTGCCATGTCTCAGAGGGTGCCACTCAATCCGAGAGGCAGCGTTTTGGGTGCAGGAAGCTAATCTTAGCCTTCCTCTTTAGGGAAAGAGGCTCCTCTCTCCAGCCACATGTGGCTTCAGGGCAGTCCCCAAGTGGCTGACGAGCCAGAGCTCAAAAGCGCATGATGCTGTAGGTGTGAGGGCTGCTGAGGAACAGGAATTACCAAGTCTGAGCTGCAGACCTTGCTGGGGCTCTCTGAGACGCTGGTGTGAGGTGGGGAGGGCTGGCAGGGCAGTGCTGTCTGCAGGAGTGGCTGCCTGCCCAAAGGTGCCTCCTGCTCTCATGTTGGATAGCTTTGGAAGGGCCCAGCTGCTTGCAGCCACTTATTCCATAAACTGAGCTGGGCAGTGCAGCCAGAATTTCAGGAATATTCAATGTTAGGGATGCACTTCCCCCCAGCTCAATCCCACTGTGTCCCTGTGTGGTCTCACTGGGTCTCGGACTCCAGAATGGGAAGAAGATGGGAGATCCTGTGGTGTTTAGTCAGTTACGTGGTTCTCTGCTGGTGTTTCTGACATGGGTTTGTAAAAGATCAATTTAACTCACAAATGTCCTCCCTCTCTTGGTTCCACTAGGATTTGGGAATGGGTTTCTCCATCTATGCTGTGCTGTAGGATGAGGGGAGATGAGGGATTTGCACCACATAGAAGAAGGGCTGTGTTCCTCCTGCCTGAGATGGAAATAAAAGCATTTTTGCCTCCACTTTCAGTATGAGAGGATGACAGGCAGAGAGGGAATGCAGACTTCCAGCTAACACTGGCAAATGTTCCTAATAGAGAGGAGGAATATTTCCATTTTGTATTCCAGTTAATTTTCAATCATGTCCAGGCAAAATGAAGGAAGCTCAGAGAGGGTACAACAGTGGAAAAGCAATTCATGACAATCTAGGAAATTGAAAAATCCAATTCAGTTTTTGTCACCAGTTAAAGCTGAAACTGTTTAATTTGAAAAAAGAAATAAAACATAGCTCTGACTTATCACTCCAATTACTTTTGCATTATTTCAGTTGATTTTAAAGCTGAGTGAAAAGGGAGGAGGCGTGGGGCACTGTCTCTGTTTACTGCACAGAAACTCTTAGTTCTCTTAATGTGTTTAAATAAGCAATTACACTGTAGGGAAAGAATATGATGGCTTAATGCAAGATGCCTTAGAGCTCCTTCAGTCTTTTCCTTTGCCTCTTGTGAGGAGATGAATTGCTGTTTTCTTTGCAGGAGGCATTCAGCCAGCCCAAACCTGCTAATTATTTGTTGTTTTGGTTATCTTTTGCATACATGCCACTCCACTGGACAGTCATCATGAAATATTGAATGTCAATGCAGGATGGTTGTAGGATGCTTTTGGGAGGAGAGGATGGTGTGCTTATAGTGAGAAAACAGTCAAGAAAGGAAAGACAGTCCGAAAAAAAACAACCTTCAGTTTCAGTTGCTGTTTTGAGATGCTGAAGAGCCTGAGCTGAGAAATTCCTTTGTAGTAAAGTTTAATTGAAAGTTGGTTTTTAATAGTAATAAAGAATTCACAATTACCCTCAGAGGCCTTTTATGCTGCATTCTGCATGAGGTAAGGACCTGGTCCTTGTCTTCAACCTTTTTACCATCTAAATGATAAGGAATTGGAGAGCAAAATATGTGTTTAAGGAGAACATAACCACAATGGTTCCATTTTGTCTCTAAATTTTACTGTTTCAATATTTGTCTTTGGCACAGAAGCCACAAATTTGGAAGGCCTATTAGGATGGAGGCAGTAATAATAGTAACAGAAGGAAAACCTGTGTGTGTGGAGCTCCCAGGGGTCAGGAGGAGCACATGGTCAGCCAGCTGCTGGAAGGGCTTGGAGTTCAGCATAAACTGAGCATGGTAGCACTGGTACTGTCCTGGTGTTCTGAAAGGCTGAGAGCACTTCTGTTTCCTCCAAAGGGCTGTGGGTCTTTGAAGGGAATCTGAAGGATGAAGAGGCTCACTAGATATTTTTATTTTTCTCCTGATCTGTTATGCAGTTTCTAGGCAAATGCGTGCTCCTGCTTACCCAGCAGACCTTGACCTGATGTCCAGAGCCCCTGGGGAAGCTCTAACCTCTCTGTCAGCAGTGAGAATGGAAATTAATGGGAGACAGAAACTTTGCCCATATTGTCATTGCTGTGGCTTTTCATATGAAATCTTACATTGCCCCTAGTTGAATTGCATTCTGGCTGTAAGCTGAAAAGCAAGCTGTTCCACAAGCTGTGATCACTGAACCAGTAGCTATTAGGAGAATGGAAGTAAGTTCTTAAAGCAGTGACACTTTCTTCTTTCCTGTAAATAATTGGAGCTGACTGCTGCAGTGGTATCCTGGTGTTTGTGTTTCTATGCAAGCCTTTTGCCAGGTCTCTCTAGGAGCAGCACAGCCTGGGTTTGACACCTACAGCCATACTTCTTGAACATGCTGTGGAGCTTCCCAAATAGTCTTTGCAACTTTCCAGAGAACAGTGTGACATTGGGGCTGTGTGGCTTAATGATCTTTCTCAACCTTCACTATCTTCCTGTTCTTCTACTCTGAAACAACTCATTTTTTAGGATTCTCTGTGTGTGTGTGTGTGTGTCTGCACAGAGTGAGGCAGGCAGCTCTGTTCAGTCTGACCTGGATGCTGAAGTGTGGAAGTTCTGCAGCTGTGTTGGGGAAGTGCTGCCCCTAGAAACTTTGTGTGACTTTGAACTGTAACTTTCTGTTCCACCCCGCCTTCTAGCACTGCCTTCAAGCCATACTTTTGGCAAAATTCTTTCTCAAAGCTGCCTGGTAGGTGAAGGTGATGTGCCCTTTCTTCAGGTGGAGATCACTTGATTTGTGATCTTAACTGACTCACTCAAATAAAATATATTTGCCAGTGGCACTGCACTGTCATGTGCAATGTGTCACCTTTTACTAATGGTGCCAATAATATGAATCTCACCTGCACAGTGTTTGTTTTGCTGAACTTGAATTCCTTGCTGCTATTGTATGAAAAAAAATGTGGACCAGTCTAAGAAACTTGGGGAAAGAAACTAGATAACCTAGCTGAGAACTGAGAGATAGAAATATGTTAATCTGCACAGAACCAATAACAGCAAACTGATAAAAAAAAAATCCACAGTGCTTTTCTCACCTGAGGGAATGTACATCATACTTGAAAATAGGAGACCTAGATAAGTTGTTTTTCACAGTGGGTTGCAAACTAGTTTGCTTTTAAAGGACTTTTCTGGCAAAGTTATGGTAAAGGTGCTCCAAGTGACAGAAATTAAAATACTAGTAAATTGCAGAGCTTTTCCAGAATTGCATTTTTCATTGCTGTGTGCTCTGCTTTTATTAATAGTAAAGGTCAGTTCTTTGAAAAACTCTTTACCAGGCTTGGTTTTGGCTTTTTTCCCCACAAGTCTTCCCAAAGCAACTTCCAGTGTCCTCATGTAATACTCTTATTAGTCTAGTTCATCAATATTGCATATTACCCTCCTGGATTTCCTACAGCATCAACATAAATCCTTGCTTTCCTGTAGCTCACGAATCCAGGTAACCATGGCAAAATGCAGTCAATAAATGAGTGGCCCTGCTCTGAGTGTGCTGCACAATTGCCTTTGTGCATTTGACAATAGCACAAAGGCACAAGTGCTTTATTACTTCATAACATCTCAGCAGGACTGTTGATGTGAATAAATGTTCAGAGCTGAATTCACCCTTTGGGGAACGTTTAGCAGGAAGATCCTTGTAAAGTCAGGTACAGAGATGTCCAGGTGTGGTTTTGCAGGATTCTTAGATTGCTCTGCACCTGAATTCAGCCCTCTCTTTGTGTCTGATGCCTTTGTGTTTGAAATTTCTGAGATGGGTACAGCAACTGCCTGGGCTCCAGCTGGTTTCAGATATTAGGGATAATACCTGGCAAACATTTCAGGCTGCTCCAGGGTCTGTAAAGCATGCTTAACTTACCTGAAATTCATAAATTCATAGCACACAGAGCTAGGAAGAAACATGGTGATTAAACTCTTCCACAGCATGAGGCAGAGAATTGCACTCTGATTTCTTTAGTCAGCTCCATAATTTGTAGTTCAACAGAAGCCTGTTTCTTCTAGAAGGGTGACTGATTTTGATTTTTAAATTCTGAAAGTGTGTCTTATATTTTTTCATCAGTCCCTTCTACCAAGTAATTCCCTTAAGTGTTCATTGGGGTGGGTTTTTTTGTGTTCTGGAATTACTGTAGTTCATTATGATGTGCTTATGTTTGCTGTTTAATGAGGTTGACTTGGTATTTGTTGAAATAATTGTGGGATACATAACACCTGTGAATGCCATTTCCATGAGGTGAAATTTGGTACTTCTGGATAAAGTGCCAAGAGTTGACTGGATGCCAAATAAGGTACAGTACTGCACAGAAAACAATGTCTGTGTTGTGATGAAAGGGTATTTCCTTTCATGAAATAAATATTGGATCAAAAGCAATCTCTTTGATTTTTTTTCCCCTCAGCTGTGGAATTTGCTGGAACTGTACCAAAAGCAATAGGAATTTTTTTAGTAAAGAAAGCATTAAAACTACTCTAAAGCTACTTACTGTTTTTCTGACAAAACAAATAAGAGAGAAAGTGTAGGAGGGAAAACTTTGACAAATGGGCAAAATTTATTCTTTTCATCAAATTTTGGGCTGTGTTTTCTATCAGCCTTCTGAGGTAAGTGTTGCTGTCAGTATGAGCAGCACTTGCCTGTGATTTTTGGAGAGCCTTTGATAATCCTTGAGCTGTGTTTTCAGTCTATGTCTTTTAAAACTATACCTTGGGGTTGCATAGTGAAAAGACATCAGGTTTGCTCAGGGACCTTTTGGGATTCAGGCCATATATGCAGGAATCATGTGGAAAAATCTGATTCCAGCCACAGCTTTCTCTTCACTCTTTCCATTTGATACAGCCCTTGCAACTGGCACCTTTTAATTTTTTTTTCCCAAAGTCTGACCTAAAGATACCCATCCAAGAGCAAAGGGAAGAGAGAGACTGTGCGTGGGGGATATCTGTGATATGGTCAGATGATGAATTTCTGCTGAAATGCAAATTAATGCTCACTGTGTCAGAGATTTCACTGTGAAATAAGTTGGGTTTTTTTCCCAATTTCTCATCATTTCAGCTTGTCACAACCTTGCATAAACTAAAGCTGGAGCCATTTGCAATTGCTGAAAGATTAAAACTCCAGGACATAAGCACTACATTGATTTTGTTTGTACATCTGTTTATGTGGTGTGTCTTCACGGGATGTTGGGCAGAAAAAATATTTCATTTTAGGCAAAGGGTAAGGACAGGCACTTTCACAGTAAGCAGCAAGGGCAGGAATTGGAATGAATGCATTTTCCTCTAGAAAAGCATTTGCTGACTTTTTTTTCCTGCCCATGGAGTTATATCTATGGAGTGAGTTTCTGTTTTCAGGAATTATTCAGGGTATTCTCTGGTTCTGTTGGGTTTGGGTTCTTTGCTTTGTTGTTGTTAGGGCTTTTCTGTTGGGTGGTTTTGAGTTTTTTTGCCTTTACCATGATTACAGCACTCATGATCTACCAGTCCCTTTTCTAGGAAGATAAAGTATCATGTCAGGTTTTGTTAATGGAGCCTTAGTGTTTTTTCTTGGCTCTGTGTGAATGTGCTCATGTGTGATTGAAAATATGTACAGTAGATGTGTGCTTTAACTGCAGCTTATCTTAGGTGTTAAACAGCATGAGACCAGTTAACTCTGGATGGAATGTTTTATTAAAACAGCTGCCTTGGGCATTTTGCAGTTTAGTTGCTTGTATCTGACTGCAACACAATGGTTTAGAGGTTCTTCTTTTTTTTTGCTTCCAGCACTCGTGGTTGGGAGCGACTTATGTGACCCCCAAGTTACTTTGATGAGGTGAATAGTGCTCATGTTCTGTAGAAAACCCTGCTCCTTAAAGAATAATGGATTTTTCTTTTCAAGCAAATGCAAGTCTTCCTCTACTGACAGAAATAGTTTCAAAAAATGTCATGGACCATTTTAAACCTTAAAAGTTTGTGGGGGTTGTGTCTTGAAGTCTTCTGGATATCCCTTTTTTCTCAACAGCCTTTGTTAACAGTGAATTGCAGGACATGGAAAATGGTGCCTGAAAGGTGCAATAGATACTTTTACAAATTTTGAAATATAAATGGAGCCATAGGGACACTTCACAATATTAGTATTCACTTTTCTCTAGACAAAACCTTCCCACATTTTTTTCTTGACTGACTGCAGACAGTAAAAACTGGAATCATACTGTGTTGATGTCATAAAATCAGAAGGAGTGAACAGAAGGAAACCTAAATTGTTTGGTAGAGATCAGATCTCAAATGTACTTAATGACTCAACAGTTTTGTTCATTTTTATTAAAGCCTGTGACAAATTTTATGTAAGAGTTAATGCTTCAAGGTATTCCTGCAGCTTGCCCTGGCAGAGGAGCCCCAGGCTGCTGTGGGGCAGCAGGAGCTGGTGCACAGGGACACGAGTTCACTGGTGGTTGGTGGATCAGGACCAGGGGTCTGAGATGCATGGAACCTCAGCCGCCAACCTCTGCCCACAGCTTCCCTGCACACCAGAGAAGCTCAAAGTCCTTTGCTGTCGGGACTCAGGACACACCTCTGGCTGTCCAGGACACCAGGACCCCTGCTAGGG
The DNA here is from genome assembly GCF_901933205.1 of Camarhynchus parvulus. Lineage (NCBI taxonomy): Eukaryota > Metazoa > Chordata > Aves > Passeriformes > Thraupidae > Camarhynchus > Camarhynchus parvulus. The sequence goes on from NC_044576.1 coordinate 6,690,257, forward strand.
GTCTCAGAGACCCTGTCACAGAGCCCAAGACACCTGTGGTTTTGATTATGACCCATGGAGCAAATTACCAACCTTATATGAAGATCAGCAAGCCACAAGAGTTTAGGTAGAATAATAGTGAAATTATCACGGGCTGGAAAAGAAGATTTTGGGTTTTTTGGTATGGGGGTTCAGGAGGCAAGATGGAGGGAACTGGGTGTGTCCAGCCTTTCTCCTTCTTCTTCTTGGCCTCCATCTTCTGCTGTGATGTTAGCACTTGGGGATTGGTTTAGAATAGGGGTGCACTGTCCAACATGGGTGATAGGTATTGGAAGGTAAAGGTAAATATGATATACGTAATTTGTGGTATAAGAGACAGCGCAGCCTTGGGGGGGGCGGAGAGCGTCGTGGCTGACTTGCTGGTCAGACCTCTGTCTGCCAGGGAGAAAATTTTGTAGATAAGACTTAATAAACAACCTGAAGACCGAACAACAAAGAGTCCAGTCTCATTCTTCAGAGCCTGGGGTCGCTCCCTGGACCACCCAACTCACCTCGGGGGCAGAGAACAAGCAGCCGACCCCGAGACTTTGCAGACAATTTAGTTTAGACACAAGGTATGGGATTATCGGTTTGAGATGAGGTTCTTGCTGTGTGTTTAGTGCTGTGATTCCTTTCAGTTTCTTCTTTATTGGATACAAGGGAATTTTATTTATTTTTTAAAATAAAGATAACCTGTTGGAAACAGAAAGTAACAGTATCACCTGGAAAACAGATTTAGGACAACAGGGTTACAATGTTAGAGGTGAGTAAAACCCATGCGAAATTTGACTGCTTCTGTATGGACTGGGGACTGTGTTCCCCTAAAGTGTATGAAGTTTTAATTTGCTGTGTTGGATCTTTTTTCTTGTTCCAGAGAATATCAGATCTGTCTTTGCCAGCATCTATTTATCTTGACAAAAGTCTCAATTTTCAGAATCCTGCATACTTTTAGAGAAGGTAGCGTGCCATTGGCATAATTTTGACTTTTGGGTGCCAGCCACACGTAAATGGGGCTGGAATTTGTGCTGGTCCTTCACTGAACATTGATATGATACTTTGTCACTTGACCAGACTTGTTCATGCTGCTTTTGCATTCTATTCAAAATCTTTCTCAATTGCATCCTTCCTACCCTAGACTATGGAAATTGTTTACTATAGGTTCAAATCCTGTATTTGGTTGTGTTCATACTTGTCCTCCTAGATTTCCTCCTATTTTGGTGGAAATCAAAATTTCCACCAATTTTTTTTTTCTTACCCGTATTCTGACTGATGCCTTTCTTCTTTCTACTCCTTAAATAACTGTGCTTTCCTTATACAGGTGTAGCTTTTCTTGCCTTCTTAATATCACCTCACTATAGAATAGTGTGTTGCACTTAAGTGGAAGGGGAAAGAATAATGCCTTCCTACTTCACACTGATCCTCTGCTAACCTTGAGTCTCTTGGCTTGGCTTCTCATACTGCGGAGTTCTAAAATCTGTCACTATCTGTTCACTTCCCCTGATGTAAAGTTGGCTTCTGCCATGGTTTTCTCTTGGCTAGGTTTGTTCAGAGCTCATCCCTCTTCTGTCAGCTCTGACTACCTTATTTCCCTCAGACTTGTGTGTGTTTGGCATGTGTTTTTGTCATGCTGCTCTTTTAATCTCTGTCTTTCCATATGAACTTAATATTCTGTGTCGTGATTTCTAAGACCTTTGACCAGCTCAGATGCTGCTTCCATCCCATTCTCTGTCTTTTCAGATGAGGCAGTATCTTTTGTTCTGCTTTTCACACCTTCAGTGATTTTAGCGTAGATCTCTTGCATAATTTTTTCGCTGATTTGGTTTTGCTTCTTTTCCTCTTAATCTTGCCTGGCTGTGGTTCAGAACAGGGGCCAGCTCTTCTGGTCGTTCTCTCATCTCCTTTACAGAACACATTCAGGCTGGTGGAAGCATATGACAAGCTTGGAGTAATTTTTCACTGTCTTCTTGCTAAGGAAAACTGGGCATTGAAAAGCAAATAAAAATTCTTGGGCTGTTTCTTGTGGCAAGTCTGCTCATTTATCCTGTGGTAACTTGTGTGCAGCCAAAGAAAATAACCTGAGCCCTTGGTTTTTATAATTTCCTACAAGCAATGAAGCTTTGGAATTGCAACAGTTGTAAATAACTTAATTACTAGTCCCTTTAATGAGAAATGTCTGTTCATAAATTTCTCTTTGAATCAATGAGTACATTTTCTTCTGTCATTTAGAGCATCTTTTGACAATGGTCTGTATCTCTGCATGTTTGGTTTTTTTAGCTCTGTTTTTTTCAGTTAGCAGAAATTTGATAGCAAATAACAACTTCCCATTCCTAACCATTAGTGGGTTTGTCACAGACACTTGGTCTTAAACACTGCAGAAATGTTGTGCTGTGATTTCTTTGGGTAGCTGGTCTTCTCTCCAGTCCAATAACACATTGCAGAGATGGTTTTGTTCCTTGCTGGCATTCCTCCTCAAAGGGGCGTAGGGAATATATATACACCTTGTCCTTTTCTCAGTGATTGCTCTTGATTGTAAGGACTTGCATCAAATCTGTTACTCTTCTACAGAAATACCTGTAAAATTGCTATCTACCACCTTGTGCACCTGAGGCCAAGCTTTTAAATCCTTTAGTCATTGCTTTTGTCAAGCTGAGACCTTTTGTGTGATCTCTTCAAAGTCAGTGGGCACTCACTGCTCCCATTCCTTTCAACCTGCCCAGGTCCTTCATGTGATCAGCAGCCGAGGAAGCTTTCAGATGAGATGTTAAACAGAGATTAACTTTGGTGTGTTGGCTCCAGACCACAAACAGAAGGGAATTTTCATGGAAAGGAGGGAGGAAGTTGCCTCATCAGATGCCTGTTGCCTCATTAGCTGAGTTGCTGCTTGTTCACTAACAAACATGGCTTATTTGCTCACACAAAGGTGAGCCTCCTAATGCTCAACACTTCCATCTGAGTAACAGTCAAAAGACAGAGTAAACATTCAAAAGACAGGGTGTATCTACTCAGACTGGCTCTCCAGCTTGGCAGCTGAGCATTATAAGGCAGTTTAATTCCAAATATGCTGCCTCTCTTCAGGCTGCACACCCTGTGTTGGTAGAGGCTGAACAAGAGAATCCCATGGATCACTTTGGCTGTGATCACTTTTTCTGTGTGACACTGGATCACTTTTTCTGTGTGACACAGTACACCATCATGCACACATACCAGAAAGATCTCTGCAAATAATCTCAGAAGCATTGCTGCTGAAAAGTAGATTGGGCAGAGCTTGGGTTTGAGTGATGTCCCTGGGCTGTGTCTGATACCTGGGCCAGCTCCATGTACCCCTTTATTTCTATCTTCATCATGTCAAGTGCATATAATGAGTCCCTTTTGAACCACACATCTTTGTTTAACTCTAATTAAAAAGATAAATGATAAGTTCCAAGTTCTGGTAAAACTCTGTACTTAGCTTAAACAAGACATTGTAGGAGATTTTTTTATATTGTGAAGCCTTTACAGACTTGAAAAGGTGCTTCAGGTTTTAAAGTTGAGCTATGTATTTATTCAAGTAAAAACTTTTAATTGTGTGCAGTTGTGCCATGCATTACATAGATTTGAAGAATATCAAGTTGGAAGGGAACCTCAAGGATCATAAGCTATCTTGAACACAGCATGTACTTTGTGTCTCTTTGTAAAGGTGTCTATATGACTGATGTGTTTATTTATGCATTTCTTTGGTATTTTCTCTGTTAAGAGATTGCAGGAGGCTTTAAAATTAATTTTGACCTTGATTATGACGTTGATATTAGTTAGAGGCATGTAATTTTCTTATGTTTTGGTTGTGCTTACTTTGTTGGGGAGTCTATGCATGGTGTTATCCAACACATGCACTCTGTGTTTGAGTAACTCAGGGAATACCTTTTCCTGAGAGCATCCATATTTTATATTGGAAGATGTTTTAAAATCCATTTGATTTGTCAGGATTAATCTTAATTCTTTTCTAGAAATCCTTCCTAGAGGATGAGTAGTTTTATCTGTAAAATATTATGAAGTTATATCTTAGTTTCCAATGTATTTGTATAAATAAACCTGTTATGTAGATAGAATATAATAATTCTTTTGTAATACTAATACTTTTTTTGTTACACACCCCTTTTTTACCAATGAGCAACAAAGAAAAATGCAGAAGAAATTAAAACTTATATTTAATGAGCATGAATGATGAATTGCTATTCTTGGAGTGATGCAGTTAAATAATATATGAAGTGGTTATTCAGAACAGCTGACAGAAAATTACTCTTTCTAGGTTTTTGTTTGCTGTTTATTGTCTATGTAAAATACATGAATGAGTGACCTACATTTAATAAATTTATGCTTGTATTGTAGACTAAGCAGAAATAAGTAATCATATTAAGTCACTATAATAAATCTTTAAAATAGATGAGAATAAATTCATTTTCTCTGATGCTTGAGGAGCCCAAATGAGTACCCTGTATTACTGAGAAATCTGTGTGAACACTGCGCTGTTGTTAATTAAGATTTTCCTTGTAAAATGGATCATCTTGGAAACCTTTTAAAAATCATGCATTCCATTATTTGTTCATAACTGGTGCACAAATCAGGTTGCTATTCCCCCATCTCTGGCTGTAGTATGTTAAGGGAGGGAATGCATGCTCTTTTGAGCACCCTGCCTCTGTAGGATGTAGATTTTCTTGCTCGGTGAGCGTTAGAAGTGCAAACTGCTTTGAGCCTGAAATCGGGAGTGGGGTTTACTGCTTCTATTTGTGGCTCCTTTGAGCAGCCAGTTGCCAAGGAGATCACTGGCAAAACCCCAGCAACTCCCTGCACCACGTTAGCCTATAAAGCAAGCGCTGCAACAGATCCAGTGACAATCATTAGACACTTCCTGAGAAAACACCCTGGAGGTTTTAGGAGGGTTTATATTTCCACCACCTGTTTCATTGTCACATCTGCTCTTCAGCAAACAGAAAGGGAAATGTTTATGACCTCTAGATGGATATATTATTTGTTTCTTTTCCCAGTGTAACCATCAATGTCCATTGAAAACATTTCTATATCTATTAAAAAAACCCTATTTCTCTGCCTGCCTCATGTAATCCTTCTTTGTGTCAGAGATAATTAGCAGCCATCTAATAAGATTAGCCAACTAGTGTGATTAGTGAGCTCAAACCCTGTCCTTTTCCTTTTGCAGGTAAGTGAATGTGGCATTCAGCATCCCTATCTACATTATTATCACTTTCTTTGGCTCTTATTTCTGATGCCAGTTTATGGAGTGAAAACAATAAAGGCAGTTGGAGAATACTGACATGCAGGTACTGTGGATGCTGTCGGAGTGTATTTTCTGAGAGAGATGGTAAGTGGGATGTTTTCCATCTTCACCTACATCCTGATAGCATTTTGATTATTTGCTGCTGACATGTGGCAGCAGCCTGTTGTGCTCTTGGAAACCAGCTCTCGGTGGCATTGGTGGAAGGAGAAAAAAAATAGGAGATGTTTTGTTGGATTGGTGGATACCAGTTTTCTGTGGATTTGTTTTTTTCCTGAATCGCAGGGGGTTTGGATGTACCGTCTCTGAAAGGTTATTAGCGTTTTCCTTTGGGTTTGGATGTTTCAGCTTGGAAACCAGATACCATTTGAGGAGATGTGCCAGAGTGGTGTAATTAACCAGACATGATCAAATTGGAAGGGGAGAGACACAACCAGAAATGGACATTGTGTTCCCTGCTGAAAATGATGGCAGTTTTCAACTGAGCATGTATCAAAAATATTCTTAGACTGCTCAGAGGCTTTGGAATTAAATCTAATTTGAACAAGATAATTGCATTACTTTTTATAAATTGGAAATTAGTCAGGTTTTACGGGTGTACTTTAACTGTGCTTGAGGAGATGCAAAACACCAGGGAGGTTTTTGGTGGAATGGAAAATGTACCAATGTCAACTGGTATTTAAAGGAAAAATAAAAGAATGAGCTGTTCATCTCAGTGTTAAGGCAGATGGAGTTCCAAGTGAGCTCAGTATTTTGCTGCATTTCCAGAGAAGGCAATCATGTATTTTGCTATCTACAGCAGCACCTATTCATAGCCTGACATGTGAATGCCTTTGAGCAGGTCTGCTTAAATCCTTATAAACGAGGGCTGTTACCAGGATGGTTTTCTAAATGCCATGTTTTACATAAAGTATCTCTGGAAGCAGTAACATTGAGTGAGTGCCTTTAAAAGCTCATGTCCCCTTTAAAGGTCCCGGTTTTGCTCAGAGGGATTCTAAGGAGTTTATGCTTTCAGAGGGACAAATTACTCCTCCTCCTCCTGTAGGGATAAAAATTCCTAGTTCCTCTTTGCCTTTCACACTTGCAGAGGCCAGTCTGCCCACTACTGTGAGGCTTCCTCCACAGTCTAGTGGCAGTGGCAAATGGGGAGTTTTCCTGGGATCTTCAGGAGGTTAAAAGGAACTCCTGCAATGCTGATACATCAATGTCTGTCACAATATTGTGTAGCCTCAGCAGTCACAACTGCACAAACCCTTATTTCTACCAATTAACTGAGAAGAGATTTATCTCTTGAATGAAAATTTTGATGATGGGAAGAGTCAGTGAGTTGTGCTGCATGGAGCTGCTAGTTAATTCAGTGCAACTGTTTTCTGATTAAACAGTTCATTCTGGGAGACAGCCAAAATTATTTCCTTCCCTTAGAGCATAAAACCCTATGAATTCTTTGTGAATGAATTTCATCACTTGTTGTAACATCTTCTGTCATCTTTAACATATGGTAAAATAGTTGAAAACCTGTTTACAACATTACTTAGAGCTACTTACATAACCATTTTCCAGAGTCATTATGGGACATAAAATACCAGAGTATCAAGTACAATATAAAATAGATCTGTAAAGGGAAAAGTAGAAGAAATAAATACCTGGGTTCATTGTCCCTGAATGCCTTACTGCAATTCTTATGGGGTAATAATTCTTACTGCAATTCTTATGGTTCATAAGCCTTTTGTTTTACAGAATGTTTTTTTCTTTTGTCAATACACATATCTATATATGTGTGGATGTATTTGCATAATATAGTAATTTCTCTACTATTGCCGATTTTAAACCATCCTCTGGGATATAAAGGAAATAATATTTATAGTTTTGGAATATTTAATCATATCATCTGCATCTGTTGAATAAGTGGTTTACATTATGTGGAAGGCTTTGCTATTTGCTATTATAATCTCTCCTTGTTTAAAACTAGTATGATTCACAAAATGCTATAAAATGTTTAGGGCTTTGTTTTTAGTACATGCACAAGTCATGTCTGTGGCAGGATTATGAGAACAGTTAAGATTTAGAGATTGGTTGTAAAGGTTAATTTTTTCACTTTTGTAGAGCTACCTTGATTTTTTTTTTCCTGGAACTTGGATTGTTCTCACTTATTTGATATTTTGAGGGTGAGTGAAAGGAACAAGAAGTCCCAAATATAGCTGTGGCAATTACTCTCCTGCCCTCTCCTGCAATACATCAGGAAGTTGTGTGGCTGTCTTGTGATGTACACATCATGCCAAGGGAAGGGTTTGTAGTGAAACATGGGCTGTGAGGCTGACAAGTGGGACATCCAGCTGGAAACACTTGATGGAGTAACACAATTTGAGGGTGTGTGGCGGAAGAAAACTAGCTGGCTTCATCAACAGGAACATGACTGAGGTGGTACAGAAAAAAGGGGAGAAGCAAGTGGAGGAGATGGTGGAGGCTGTGTGAGTCTGACGGGTCACTTTTGTTCTTGGGCTCCCCCAGCAGTGTCTGTCTGGCTGAGCTGATGGGGCTGGCTCACACAGATTTGTACTTTGGTATTTGTGTTTCTTTAACTTACACTGGTGAGCATCTCTGGCTCACCTGCCCAGCTGCCACCTTAGAAATTTGGGTTGTCACCAGTCTGAACTGCTCCCTGCTTTTCTTACAAGGACATGGCAAAGCAGCAAATCCCTGGAACCAAAATTGATAAACATACTGGATGTATTCATTGGTTACCTCTAGAACAGTGTCCACAATTCTGGGAATAAGTCTTCCGATGATCTGCTCTGGTCATGGTCATTTGGCATACAGCTTTGCTTTATGACTATATATGTAAATGTGCTTGAAATACATCTCTTTAGTACTAAATATATAATCAAGTAGACTATTTAGATTTGAAATTAGCCTATGTTCATCCTCTTTGGCTTGTTTTGTGCTTGTAAAAAGTATTAATTTATTGGCTTAGCATTAATTTTTACTAAGTAACATGAGTTTAGTGGAAGCAAAATTTGCATTAAGAATTGTAAATGAGCACTTATTTTTGAGGCTCTGCCTGCTCTTTATCTCTACCCATTTTCTGTTCTTATGGGTGCAGAGTTCTATTTGTGAATGACTGATAAATGTGTACTGGATACCCATTAAGTGCATTGGAACTGACAGATTTATTTGGAAATCTGTTTTTTTAAGGATACTTATCTGATAACATGCACATACACACAGACTTCACAGTAGTTGGTAGAATAAAACCCTGAGAAGCTGTCATCAATAAAAGTGTAGAAACTGTGGTTATGTTATCTTGATTTGTGGTTGGGATTTTTGTTTGGTTGGTTCCCACCCCCTGCAAAAAAAAAGTCAAATTTGGCCATTTATATTATGTGTTCTATAAACTCTATAGCTAATTGCCAGTGAAAATGGAAAGATTGTTTTGACGGTGCAATGTTCTTTCGATTGTTGTTGAATGTCAACCCTGTCTGCCTTGGGAGTGGAAACTTCACTAAGGTCACCTGTTTCCTAGCTGAGATTTTTGGTAGTGTAGCCTGTGAATTGCTGTGGCTGTGTGGTCATGCATGCCCTTTAAGGCTAGGCTGAGATTTTATGTGACTCATTATTTTTCTCTTTTACTATTTTCAATTTGGAGCTTCAGAACAAAATTTTCAGACTGAGAACCAGACCCCGCAGATGCTGATCTTTCAAGGATAAATGAATAAATCAGTAGTTAAATTTCATTCTAGAAAAATAACACCCAGCTCTCTCTAGGTGTAAATGGCTGGTTAGGTAATTTGCAAGTGTTCCATTTAGCTGAATTTCACTCTAATCTTATTTTTGAAAGTGTCTCTGCAGTTGGTTACTTCATGATCCTTTTCCCCTATGTTAATGGTATTTGCATATACAAAATCACCATTATTTATGATCACATCATAGCTATCATTTTATATCCTTGCTATTTCATTAGAGGGATGCCCATACTAAAATGGACCCCCTGTCCTTTTGTTTTCTGTAGGGTAAAAGCAGGAGGTAGCCAATTCAGGATGTTTTCCAGTAAACTTCTAGCCTTCAGTAAAAATACTGGCAAATCCTTGTTTGGGAATCCTGTGGGTGTTTGCTAAAGTTGTTGAGGTGGGAAAATCTCAGCTATAAACTTAACATAATGATTATATGACTTGTATATTCTCAGCAACTTGTGTGTGTGTATTCTGCTTATTTGGGCGATAATTACAAAAATAGAAAAGTAGATCTAAAAAAAAAATACATGTTTTCTTTAGAGATAGGGCTACCTTTATCCACCCAAGTGGCAAAACCCTTCCAGCCTTACCTTTTAGCCCTGTGAGATTGAGGGGTGGATAAGGTGAGCGCTTCACTGTGTAGGTTGGGGACTGGGGTGATGTTCAGGGCAAGGCTTGGAGGACGCATTAATCTGATTTTCACCCCAGAGACTCCGTCTTATTCAAGTTTTACCCCTCATTCCCGAGGCACAGTGTTAATGGCTTCCTTGCTGTAAGGACAAGTGGGACTGAAAATGCTTTTCAGGGCAGGAGAATTAACACTCAATCCTTGCTTTTAGCAGGAAAGGCAGTGCATTATCTGTGCTTGTGCTCTGTCCTGCTCACTGCTCTGGGCTGCAGCGCTGTCCCCAGGGGTGCACCCAGGAGGTGCCCTGGTGGATCCCCACAGAGGGAGAGGATCCCTCTCAGAGCTTTAGAAAATCCTGTCAATTCATGCTGAATGTGTGAAGAGCCTTCAGCTCCAGTACTGGAGACAGTTAAGACTCTCACCCTGTTTTTGTGGAATTGTGCCTCACCTTTAACTTTTTAATTAATGCCATTCTTGTCTTGCTACCATATCACACCATTTTAACTTTGTGATTTAACTCTGTGTAAGACAGTGGCAATGGACTGATTTTTAATTAGCTTGACTACAAGGCTGTGACTGGTTTTGTCTTTGCTTCCATCATTTCTGGCTGTGAGAAGAATTTAATTTTATAATGATGGCATAGCATTTTCCATGGTGGTGACATAAAACCACAATGATTTTAAAATGAAATGTGCATTTGCATTTAGGTAATATTGGTAGAAAACAGCCTCTGCAGCTAACACAATTTTATATTGATCATACACTGTCTAATCTTGTTTGCAATTAGGTGGAGGAGGCATATCCTTACAGATGTTTTATTTTTAGTATTGCAGTGGTTTGTGTGTGTTATTGTTATTCCAGTAATATGGTTCAGCTTAGCTAGAAAAATGGGAGTTCAAGGAATTGTTCCTTTAAGGAACTGTTTTCACAACAGCACTAATTCTTAATTTTTGCTAGACAGTAAGAGCAACAAAACATGGGAATCAATAGCCATGGAAGAGGCATAACTAGCTTTACTGACCTCTTAGCAAGAGGAAGTCCTTTACAAGGAGATGCTGGAAATATTCTTGTTGTTGGCTATGCTTTTGGGCTACTAAAATGAATCTCCTGGTCAGACGGGGGGAACACTCGGGAGGAAGAAGCCATGCAGTGTTCAGATGTGACAGTGTTGGTGCTGCTACTGAAGTTGTGATGGACAGGATGTACAGTGAGGCTTGGAGGGCTCTCATACAGGACAGAAGGTTTATGCAAAGCTAGAAGGAACATTGTGTTTTCTGAAATTTCCTCAGCTTTGGGAATGGGTTATAAATACTTTAAAAGGTTCATTCTCAAAGAGGTGCAAATGCAGTGGATGTGAAAATAGCCCTTTTGCCGAGAAGGTGCAGTGCAATGAATCTTTACTGAAGGGATCAATGTTTGTGAATGCTGAGGCTAAAATCCTCCCACAAGAATACTGCTGGGCTGCCCAGGGTGTTGAGAACTTGATTTGTGCTTTTCATCTTAAGTTGTGCAGCTTTCCTGTGATGGGGGGGAAGGCCACTGAATTCTTAAACCTCACATGGAAAGATGTCTGAGGTTAAAAACCAGGTGGGCAGTGGTTCACAGCAGAAAGTGAGAAGGAAGGCAAGAGTAAAAGGGCCATCTGTTATCATTGCAAAATCTGTATTTCAGCACCTCATGCTGGAAAATAGGTGCAGCATTTTTACATAAGATGAAGAAATCCAGTCAAAGATTCTTGTATTAAACCTGTCTTGATTTCTCTACAAAGTAGAAAGTAACAGCTGTACATGAGGCCAGTTAAATGGCAAGACAATTGTTATAAAATCTTCCATCTGAAGTTTCTAGTGGCACAGTTCACTGCATGGTTTGGGCAACCATTTTGTCAAAGAAATACCCTTGCTGTTATAGTTTTGCCAGGTATGTATGATCTGAATTGAGACATTAACAAGGTGTATCATTAATGGAAATTACCCAAAGGCTTTTTTGACTGTCTTCTGTGCTTCATTACTCTGGAAACAAAAGTAGCGAGTGTGTGTTGGAAAGGTTGCTCTTCAGGGAGAAAAGAACAAGGGAAATTTTAATGTTCACCACCTCAGAGGTATTGTCATACTCAAATATCTGCTTTTGCTTTAAATATTCAGCTAATTCCTTCCCTGTTTTTATCATGCTGAAGAAGGTATGTTTATTGGCAGGATTTGGCTTTCTTATTTTCATTCTCTAGAGCTTCAGGTCTCCTCTGCGAGCACGAATTCATAAAGAGCTTTTCTCACTCTTAAAAACAGTCTTCTATTTCAGAAAGCAGAATTCCTCCCTCAGAGATGCCATTGTGCTCCATTTGTGCTCAGAAAAGATGTGAAAAATCTGAGATACAAATGGCATATGCTGCTTGCCTTTGAAAAAGCGTGGATTCAAAATGGATAGAGGCAGAAATTACTGTCATCCATCTGTAATGGCTCTCCCAGCAGTACCTGAAGTGGCAGGAGTGGGTGGGCAATGCCCCTTTTCCCCACCTTGGCCTCCCTCCTTTGTTCCCTGCTGCTGCTGGGCTTTTCTCTCCTCTGCCTCTGCTCCCCTGAGTCACCTCCCACGTTGTTGTCAGGGGTTTGGGGCGCTCAGGGGCTGAGGGGTTGGGATCCTGCAGAACCTGCTGGAATCACCTGGGATATCCAAGCCCACCTGAGGCAGCCCTCACCTCTCCTCACAGAGGCTCTGCTGCCAGCCCTGGGTGCAGATGCTGTGTCCATCTGGAAGAGGAGTCGGATCCTTCACAGGAGCCCCCCCAGTCCTGCCTGGAGGGAGGCTGATGAGATCTGGGGCTCTGGGGCTGCAGCGTGGGCGAGGGCAGCCCAGCTGCTGCTGTCAGGCTCACGGTGCGGGCAGCACAAACCTCACCTCTGGTTTCTGCTGTGTAACACCAACACCCAGCTCCCTTCCAGCTCTCATGGGTGTAACTGAACATCACACATCCCTGGCCAGTGTGCTGCTGTCCTGGGTGGGCAGCACTCCGAGCTGTGCTGCTGGCTGCATGGGGTCCCTTTGGCAGCATCTCCCACAGGAGTTATCCCTGCAACAGCAGAGATGGTTTGGGTTTAACATCAGTACAAGCCTGGTGCAGGCAGTGGATCAAAGATAACTCTACAGCAGTTGAGAAGCTGTCCTAGGATTAATTCTTCCCTTTGGTATTGCATGAGTTACGTTTTAAGCCCATTCAACCGCACTTGTCATGATGCTTCTCTTGTTCACACTCTCACAGTTTAGGCTGAAAAGTATCTGCAGGAGAGAACTCTCCTTGTCAACCAAACTTTGGCAACATACAGCAGATCCCCCTTGCATAGGCACACATGGGGTAAGACAACCCCAGGGTTGCTTTCATGCCAGTCAGTACCAAGTTCCAGGCATATGTATATTTCAAATATCTCCACTATCTATGTGTGTATTCCTGTATATGTGTTTCAGCTGTAACTTCAGGGTGCTGTGCTGCACACAATAGGCTGTGTAGCCGCCTCCCTTTGTCACATCTATCTCTGCTCTCTATCTCACAAATCTGCTGTGTGTGACTCACCCACTTGTTATTGGCAGAAAGAAGATGGACAAGCTCATTTGCTGTGGAACTGCAAAACTAAATACAGCCTGGGCTTTGCCTATTGTAATTTCTGCCTTTTAGGTGGCTGAGTGGGGCATTGCCTTCATGACCTTAAGGGACATATAGAATACACAAAGATTTGTGCATTTCTTCTTAATCCTTGCTGCTAAGGATGCCAGCACATGTTGCTCCATGCAGCGTGCCTTTAAGCTATTCTTGTCTGCATCTCTCAGCAAAAACAATCAGTCTAACAGGACAAGTTAATTGGGTCAGGATGATCCACTCTTAAAATTTGCCAGCAGATCAGAGGCAATGTCCTTTATTTAGCCTATAGAACATAACTCCGTGTAATTCCTGGGCTGAGTGGCTTAGACAAAGCACCTTAATTATTGCAGATAAATAAACTGAAAAAGAATCAACAAAGCAATATTTGTTAGAGCATGTGAATGTGGCCTGTCTGGGTTATTTAATCGAGGCAGTGAAATGACATGTCACTGATTACCTCCCTTTGAAAGTACAAATTGTTTGGCTATAAATTTAATGTAGGCAATTAGGTGCAAACATTTTGGGCTATACTTTAAAAACCTATTCAGTTTAGTGTTCTTTTTCCCCACAGAGTCCTGGAGTTGTGAGATGGGCTGAATCATATTCTTCATTTAAGGCAGGGAATTTTAATGCACAGAGATCTGTGCTTTATTTGTAGTTTGATGTGAAAGCAGATATTTCTGTATGTGTACTTTGATTTGTGTTTTGCTGTGATCTGATTTAGACTTTTTGCTTTCATTGTAATTTCCCACTACTCTCAATCCAGTCTGGCAATTTATAAATGCTGAACTCTGATGTCTTTGTGCCAACTGGAACTGGGTGACTGCAGTTCTTTGCCAGCAAGGCTTGGTCTGAGTGGCTTCGAGGTGTTCTTGCTCTTGATCTATAAAACCTTTGGCAACCTTTCAGCTTTCTCTTTTGTCTTGTAACCCTGTGTATTTCTGAGCCCTGAGGCATTTATCACCTCTTGATGCAGTAGAAAAACACTGTGGTTCTTAGAAGAAGAAAAAAAAAAGTGGATTTCTGAGTTTCTAGTTGCTCCCTGTCAGTTTATTGTGTAGAGTTCTGTATGTAATTGCTATGCTGCATTTCTAACTTTTTAATTCTCTGCAAACTGTCCTATAGTTGATTACTTCTGCATGGTGTTGAGAGAGAGGGTGGTCTCTTACATTTTATTTGTAGGTGTCCAATTTAAAAAAAAGTCCTTGAAAAATGTCAGCAGAGATCTGTAAATCTGAATAATGTAATTATGGAATGATTCTCCTGTGACGAATAGAGTCAGGAAGAAAATCGCTAAATCATTGTCGTGCTAGCTTCCTGTGGCACTCCTCTGAAAATGGAATTATTGTAACGCCTTGTACTTGTATTATCCTGGGGCTGGGTGCTGTGCATCCTGATTGGGAGCTATGTATAGCAGTGACCTCACTCACCACAAAAATGTGACAACTGCTGTTACTCTGCGTGGCGCCGAACGTGTTAACCTCAACAAGGAGGGGAGAAGATTATTATACTTTAATGAAACTTCAGTGAAGCTGTGTAAAAAATAAGTTGGATTTTCCTAAGGTGGAATTTATCTTGGCTACTGAAACTGGCATTCAGGTACTGTGGGATCACAGATGGTCAGGACCTTGTGGTGTGTTTAATTTACAGCTGCAGCAGGGTGGCTGTGCTGACATTGCACTGAGGGATTGCTTCAGCACCGACCTGCTCTGTTTTCCTCAGTGTCCAGGTGTTCCTCCAGGCCACACCCAAGAACCAACCCAGCAAACACTGCAGGGGGAACAGGATCACAGCACACAGAACTGTGCTGCTAAGCATGTTAGAACAGTCATTATTTTTGCCATTCAAGTACTGCTGTCTTAAATCCTCAGCCATTCCATCCCCAATTCTGCTGTTCTGGATGCTATTTCTGAATGAACAAATTAATCTGAAATAATTTTCTCATTATAAAAAACTAGACTCGCCTTATGTATGACCTGTTGAAGAGAAAAAAAACCTGAGGCCACTCTCTGACATTATCATGACTCATTCCTGCTTAACATTTTGCTTGTGCTGTGGCCATTGTAGTTGCAGATTCTGACAAATAAAGTTTGACAAGCTGTAAACCCTGATGTATAGCAATGAGTCACAGTTGAAGCACCTGATGCTTTCAGTATATGTCTGAAAACTGCAGGCTTGGGGACACTGATTTAAATAAGCTTCTGTGATTTGTATTTTTGGAGGCCAGTGTTACGCTATAATTATCATTGGATGTGTTTTGATAAAGGCTCCTGAAGATCTGTTTTCAGGGCTGTAATGTTGGCTGTTGTGCTTTGTAGCAGGGACAGTAGCTTCAGACTACTTCAGTTATAGAGCTGTTTTGCTCAAACTTTCTCCAGGACAAGGCTAAAGGAAGTATGTTCATTATAATGGGGTTTCAGAAGTTCTTCCTCTCCTCCTCCAGTCAGCAGGAATTGGCTGTGGAGCAGACAGTTCTGCTGGTATTTTGCTGCTCTCCAGTTGCTGTACACTACTGCCTTACATCACTCAATGTACTTTTGGGGAGGATCATGTTAAGGTATTGTTCTAGATTTAGAAATTGTGCTCTGCAGTGTATTGTGTCAAAGCCTCTGGCAGCTGTTCCAGCCCTCCTTGTTGTGTGTGTACACCACTGAGATTTGGGCAGCAGCTTCTGAGGGGAGTCAGTAAAAAGAGCCTTTTGTTCTCCAAAAAAAAACCCAGACCAGGTAATTATTTGACTCATCCCTTAGAGAGCTATATCTGAAAGAATAGTAACATTTGTTTTACCATTGTTTCACTTTAGAGACCCTTCGTTAGATTTCAGTAGCATAATGCCATTGTTACAATAATAAATACCATTAGTCAGCTTTCAAGAAGTACAAATGGTTTTGGTTTGTTATCCCACTGGCATCTTACACAGAAGTGCTTAGGCTTAAAGTGTCCTGGTCTGCCACCACCTCAATAAGCTGCTGCTTTTCTATCTCCTACATGATTTCCATACAGACCTGTCATAGATAGGAATGTACAGATGAGTATAATACAAATAATAGTTTTCCTAAATATCCAAAGTGTAAATATATATATATAAACAATATTTTAAAAGTCTTATCAGTGGAGGGGAAAAAAATTCCACAATGCAAATTAAAGATATCTGATGTCTTTAAGTAGACATGAGATCTTTGCAGGCATTTAAGTTGATATTTTAAAAAATGGAGAATGTTCTCTATTAGAGCTAGAGAGAGACTGAGGCAATTGGTGGTGTTTATGAGAAATTATTGTGAACGCTTTGTTCCACATTCTGACATCATCTTTAACATCAAGCTATTTCATGTAGCAATTGCTACATAAATTGTTTCCTGTTCTGATTTCTGTTGCACAGAAAATGTGTGACTAGCCACTTGAAATAGGTGTGTTAACACTCATATTTATCCCTCCCATCTTTATCTGCATCTCTTTTATTGATAGATATGAATGCCACTGTGTCTGAATTGAAGCTTAGACTATGAATATCTTGATTTTTAAAAAAAATATTACAAAGCTTTGTCTCTCACCAAAATCTGCTCAGTTAAAACAAATGCTATAGGATGAGTGAGCTTCACTTTCACAGCTGTGAGATGGAGAATGAATGTTGTGCAGGAATTGTTACTAGTCCAATGGATTTCTCTTCCAACAATGATGACTCCAGTTTAAAACTAAAGTAGGTATCCTTAAAATACACACTTTTTTGCAGCAGGTCTAAAATATGGAAATTGTTTCTATTGTGATATTCTTTATTTTGACTTCTTAAAAAAAAAGTCTTTTTCTTTAGTAGGCCTAATAAAACCAATATACGCTTGAATGTTAGGGTAGGAAGAATTCAGGATCTTTTACCAACAGAAGGTCACACAAAAGGATGTAGAAATTAATATTTTGTGAAAATACCACCACATCTAGGGGAAGCAGCATTGTGCTACAGCCATCATTTCTTTTTGGGAGGTAAAACTCTGAAGTGAAATCTTACCTAAGCCAGCATTTCAGTCTCTGGCTTCCAGAACATCCACAGTTTGCATCTTCAGCCCTACACAAGTGAGAACAACACTCTTTTCCTTTGTAAACTGTGGCAGTAGGATGTCCTTTGAGGCACCCTTGCATGCTGGGCTCCCAGCAGTGTGGGGGGCACCTCACTGAGAGATTTTGCTGCTCTTATGGATCTCTCTTTTTCTTTGGCAAATAAAACTGGCTGTAGGCTTTTTCTTTTCATTGCACCCTGCCACCCTGGGCCAAACCTTCTGGTTTATGTCCATGTATCTTACTGGAACAGCTTTGTTTTAATTGTATGGGATTTCTTTCCTTCTGAACCCCATCAATGCTGATAATAATTTAGTCAAGTTTAGGTAAGATATGAAATTAGCTGCTTTTTCACTCTTAAGGATTCTCCATTCAGGTCAGGGCTTGCTTTGCTTCTCTGCTCCAGTTGTCCGCTCTGGGCATGGGAACCTGCGCATATAATAAGGATCCCCTTGAAGCTGAATTATTTGGATTTAAATTACCAAGTCTTTCAAATACCTTTAACTTGTTGAGCTGCTTGTTACTACACTGCTGAATGTATCTTTGTCACCAGGGATCCTGTGACAGTACACAGCCAACCTGAAATGGGGAGCAGGGGATTCTTCCCCCTGAAATGGGGAGCAGGGGATTCTTCCCCCTGAAATGGGGAGCAGGGGATTCTTCCCCCTGAAATGGGGAGCTGGGGATTCTTCCTGCTATTGGCAGAGAAGTTGATTCTGTGTTTTGTATCCCTCTCACGGCCAGCTGTGTGTGTGTCCCTGGCACATCAGTGCTTGTGGAGATAAGACTGCCAGTATCTTTCAGATGGCCCCTGAGTACTGGACTGCCTGATTTGGTTTGGTTTTTTTGTGGTTTTTTTTTTTTTTTTTAATCCTGAGAATCCTGTTTTCATGAGAGATCCTGAGAAATGCTGAGAGCTTAATTTGAAGGTGGTGGTCTCTGTTGATCCAGTACAATGCTGAGTTGGTAGTGGATCTCCCTGACAGGTGAGGTTTTTAACCTTTTACAAAGTCTTATTTAATGTTTCTTTGGTACAAACTCTCTAACCTGTGTGTCCTTAGAATGGTAATTGCAGCTTGTCCATTTCTGCAGGATGTTTCGGCTTTTGGTGAATTAGATTTTTTTGTTTTAAAGGGAAGAGCCCTACAGAACAAATGCATGAGAAGAATATGACCTGTGTCCCAGATTTGCAAATGGCACACAAAATTAAGGCACCACTGCTTGGACTAGATAATCACATTTTGGTTTTTGTAAAATTTGCAGCAGGCTAATCTGGTTTTAATCTCTCACAATTTTTGGTTTTTTGGTGTGTTTTGCTTTTATGAAGAACTAAGCCTTGAAACAACGTGGAGCTTTATTAAATAGCATGAAACAGAACAGCATGATTTTGATAGAAGAAATAAGTTAATGTCTTCTTTTAGCACTGTTTGTGGGACTGAGGATTTTTTTTTTGGTGTGGCTCTTTTTGTTTGTTTTGTTGTTTTGGGTTTGATTTTTTTTTTAATAATGTGAAGACAAGAGAAAGCAGTGTTACACCAGTTGATAAGTGACAGTAGACTTTAGTTCAGTAAATAGCTGGCTCCATTTAACATTTGACACTTACTATCAGCATGGTAATTGTTTTAAAAGGTTTTCTGTAAGCCTTAGATTCTGATTTTCAGAATAGATTTGAATTAATTTGTGCTTTAGGGGTAAATGAAAACTGCTTTTTAGATTAAGGAGAGCGAAAAAGAACTCTTCCTTGAAATACCCAGAATCCTAGTATGTCAAAGGATATATACAGGCAGCATAAAATAAACGTGCAGATGGGGAGGCCTGAAAAAACATCAAGTGCAGATCCTGAATTTATGCACATTTCTGACATTGTTGGATGAAAAACGCTGCTCTTATCTTCTATGGGTAACCATGGCTACCGTGTGATGTGATTTTATTTTTTTCAACATGAAATTATACACAAGTGCAGAAGAGTGGTCTTGTCTCAGCTCGCACCATATGTATTTGGGTGATAAGGATTATAGTCAGTGAATGTGCTTATCAGTGTGGCACATTTGCTTCTTTAAAATAGGTCCTGATTTATGTCTTCATGTCTCCATTAGTCTGTAGAGGGTAAATGGTGCAGGATTTTCTCAAGTACTGCTACATGGGGTTTAGGCCATCTCCTTTTGTGTTGTGTCTGTTACCTCCTTGAATCTGAGTCACAGGCTAATATAATTTGGGGAGGGGGAGTTGAAAAGGCACCATAAACAGAGATACGAAGTATTATAGCTCAAATTTTGTGCTGGTTCAGTGCCATAGTCTTAATTATCAAATGCTTTTTCCCTGAAGACTTATGTACATTTTAGATTAGTCCTCCTTCCTGCTTGATGTGTTTCTGCTTTCATTCACATTTCCAGCATCCCCGTGAACTTTGAGGGGTGCAGAGACGAGGCGGGGATTCCTAACCCCTGAAATCTCTGTAACGTTGGGATGGTTTGTGTGGAGCTAAGAATACATTTCTGTTTATCTCAACAAGTGCCTGGGCTGTGCTGCAGGGATGGCGAGTGTGAATGAGAAGCTTGCCTGGCGTGGGTGGTGAGGGATCCTGCTGGATCCCGGCGCTGTCCCTGCGGCGGCTGCTCGAGCAGAGCTCACACATCGCTCACAGGGCACCTGCCCACTGCAGCGAGCGCTCTCACTTGGACAAACTCCCTCAAATTGCAATTTACCATCTTTAAACCTTTACAAGTAATTAGTTCAGCAGTGGCAATTGTTTGCTTAGAAACATGATCCATGTGGATTAGGGGTGCAACTGCTCAAATTTACGCTAATGTTGCTTTGGCAGTGGTTTGAAAAGGTCTGAATTTATATTTGTGTGCTAATATCCTTGCAGTTGTTGCCACTTTTGGGGATTTTATAACAAACAGCAGAAGAAAGGCAAAGCATTCTTTGAAATACTACTAAAAACCTTTATTGTAACAAACTTTCTGCTACAGCACAGCAAATGCTCTTTTTAGCTGTGATTTGGCTCCCAAAAGAGGCCTGTGAAATTAAAAATTATAATTTGGCAAAACTTATCAATGAAATAGATATGGGCAGCATTTTGTAGGTCACACCCAGATTGCTAATGAGAAGTACAAACCTCAGGAAGTATGAACTGCTGGTGGATTGGGAGAAGCAGAAGGAATAAGAGCAGTTGAGGTGGATTAAAGTCAGCACACAATTCACAAGCAGTAAGCTGGGAAAAGCTTTACAAAATTCAGGAAGCTTTCTGCAAATGTCTTAATATTAGAAAGATATTATGTTCAAAAAGGCTTATAGTAGAAAAATTGGAACAAAATGTGCACTCCTATGTAAATGTATCCAAG
This sequence comes from Camarhynchus parvulus, assembly GCF_901933205.1. Taxonomy (NCBI): domain Eukaryota; kingdom Metazoa; phylum Chordata; class Aves; order Passeriformes; family Thraupidae; genus Camarhynchus; species Camarhynchus parvulus. The sequence goes on from NC_044576.1 coordinate 6,710,916, forward strand.
AGGCACCTTTTGAACTGTTGAAATCCACAAATAAGAAATAGACTACTGCTCCCTACTCTGGGTAGAGTAGCTGCTTTAGGCAATTATATCTTTATGGAAACTTGTAACAAGGACGAAAAATTCATGAACATGGCTGAGAAAGCAAACACAAACTATGCTAAAGGTTCTGAGAAACTTCAGAGGAAAGCTGTAGCCAAAGACAATGGGGACAGCGAGCATGAAGTGTCTGTGGCAGACAGGAATTTCACAAGGTGCTGCGGATGAAGATGAAAATGCTGGTGCAGGACTTATTTTCTTTGTAAAATACAAGTGCAGGGCAAAACAGACAAAGAATGCATTAAAGTTGGAACCTGGGTCCAGAAGAGAAAAAACAACATTAATTGAAGATAGCTCTCAGAGTAGCAGAGTAATTGTAGAAGAAATCATTACACTGAGAAGTGCATTATTTTCAGGAGGCAGGCAGTGGTGACTCATGAGGATGAGATAGCATATATGTGACATGAAAGCAGTTCAAAACAGCAAAATTAAATTACTTGTCAAGTTCAGATTAGCATCAGATGCAATGACAAGTCAGTGACACACAAGCAAACAAGAAATTGAATGCCAAAGATGTGGAAGGGCATTCATGACTGTGCTGTGTTACAAAGTCTTCCTCAGCAGTGGGCAAGAAAAGAAGGCAAAATTGCAAGCAAAATCAGACCAATTAAAAATGTGATGGCTTCCTTCTGCTGAGGAAGTGGCTAAGAGTCCTGGCACAGCGGTAGAACAGGGGCACCTCTGAGCTGCAAGTGGTGTCTGGCCTGAAAATCAAGGATAGAGATTTTGCCAGGTAGGAGGAGAGAAAAGCTGAATTGGAGCCCCTGTTTGTGCCCCCAAATGCTGAGGTGGCCAAGTGCTTCTCTTCACGTGGCCTGAGCTGAGCCTATGGGAGCGCTGTGACTCAGAGGCACTTCTGGGAAGCATTGTCAGACAGTGACACTGAGCACCAAAAATTGGGCAGACAAGTGAACTGGCGGGCAGGAAGCTGGTCTGTGAATTTGGGCATGTTGCAACATCAGCTTGCCATGACCAGTCAAACAGTTATCAATATCAATATTGTTCTGTGGTCTTCCTCAAGAAATCTTCAAAAATCAAAGAAACCACATTGGAACCAGTGGATCAAACACTGCCTTGGGAGTTTTTGTGAGTGATGCTGCAGGGAAAGCTTCATGGGAATAGCAGCTGATGGTGACTGATTGCCAAACATGAAAAACTGCTGTTGGCTACCTGCAGGAAACTTTTATCTTTCCAAATGCCACCCAAAAGACACTGTTTAGACCACATTGTTAATTCCAAATCTAGAAGGAAGTATTATATGTTAAACAAGTAAATCTTAGTTAATTTTAGACAACTTCAGATAGTTCAGATCTGTAAATAGAAGAGCTGCAGATAAAATATGTGGAAGAGTGGTGAAAGATTCTGGCTTGGTGGAAATTCTTCTCTGCTGAATGTGGTAATCAGAAAACCAGAGCATGTCTGGTGAAAATAAACTTACAGGACTCAGTGAAGGATCTAAAAACACCCACCACACACAAAATTTGCATACCCAGAACCACGGGCATGTAGTGTGTCCTTTTCACAAGAAAACATTTGCTTTTGAAGTAAACCAAAAATAAACCAAAGTGCATGCAAGTTATTTAGTGCAACAGAAAGGCAGGACAAATCAGATGTCTCCAACTCAAAGGAAAATACTTAAGTTCTCATTTTAGAATTTGTAACTTTTATTTATATATGTATAGTAATGATTGATACTTTAAGATTGTATAACAGAATATAAAATATGTAAGAAGATTATGCTTTTCATGATTAATTTGGCAAAGTGAATTAAATATGAGTGAAGGGACAATATAATAGATAGCTTCATAATAGAGGACACAGCAGGATATATATGGGGAGATTAATATGTGGAATCTTGAAGTATGTGGTGTGTTCAGTAAGGAAAGATTGTATCCCTAAAGCAAGAAGTATTACCTGGGTGCCCATTTCTTGTCTCATGCTTCAGTACTGACCACTTGCCTTGCCTGTTTCTCTTTGATCCTTTGATCCTAATTTATCTTCAGTTTTGGAAAATCCTCCCGTATCACATGCTCAGGGTTCTCTTCTTTCCTGTCTGTGTCCTATAAAATCCAGGTCTGCTTAGAAAGGCAAGGTGGATTTTTTCCCCCCCTTTCTGCTTAAATGGAATTATCTTTTCTTCCTGGCTGTGGTTTAGGCAAGCCCCCCCACCCTGCTTTCTCTCTGTTTTGCAATAGCCTCAGGCTTCTCTCTTGTGCTCCTTTCTAGATGCAAATCCCTTAGCTCTTCTTTTTCCTTCTTTGCAGTATTTGTCTTTCCTCTTTGTCCCCTTCTTTATCAAGGTTTATTTCCCAGATGTCCAGTGTTCTACATCAGAGTTGTTTTCAGAAATGCACATCATGTGTTTTGTGCCTTCTGTTTGCCTTTTTCTAGTTCTTTTATCTGGGGGGTTTTGAGCCTCTGCTTGTAATAGAAGTACTTTCTCTTCTGCAGTGACTGAGTTGAAAAGAATGATTTTCAGGGGCTGGTAAATGTTTTTCTTCTTTGAAAATGACTCAAGGCTTAGGAATCTTTGTGGATCTACACTCTTGAGTGATTGTGCAAATGAAATAGAAGGGTTTTCATCTTAATTTGGGTGAGAATTTGTTAAAATTTCCTGATAAAGGGAAAGATAAGTCAAAAAAAGAAATAATACAAAGATAGGTTGTCATATTGGAAATGTTTTTGTGTTCTTTAGTACTAGCTGACCCACCTTCACCTCCTCCAGGATGATTGTGACAGCTCATAAAATCATATATTCTGTTTATCCGGCCCAGTCCAGTAACTTTAAGGAAACAGTTTGTGTTACAATGAGCATGTTTTTGGGAGAGTTGAGTTTGTGCTAGCAAGCACTTAGAACATCTTAAATGGTAAAGAATACTTGACTGAAACAATATTGTCAAGTGAAGACTTACATTGATCTTTGCCTAATAATTTGGCTGTGGAGAAGGTCAGAAAATGAAGTTACACAGTCAATGATTAAGCAGTTTCTGGGTGTTGTGTGTGTTGAAGCCTACTTGGTAATAGGCTTAGGAGTGTAGAGGAGCTGATATATGTGGGATATTGTGGGAGGTACTGTTTGACATCTGCCAAGGGAATATTATGCTTTGCCTCTAGGTTTTGTGAATGACACTCAGCTTCTGGAGGCGGGACTGTGAGATACACTCCGTGATTGCCACTGTTAAACCTGAAGGCTCAGGGAGGGGGGAGAGGCCATAGCTGAGATTGGCACATCCCCACAGAGGAGAAGTGTCTCCTGGAGCTCCCTGTGACTGTGCATTTCTTCCTTGCAGCTGTCCCAGGTACAGAACCTGGAGCCTTGTTGTGCCTTCAGATGTGCTGAAACTCCAGCCTGAGCACCATTTTTATGAGATTTGGCTGCTGTTGAAAACAGCAGTTCTGCCCTTACTCTTTTTCCATTCTCTGGTCCCTCACTCCTGCCTTCCTTATGCTGTTATCACTGTTTGTGTTGTTTGGCTTATCAGAAAGGAAATGATCAGGCAGAAAGATTACCTCTCTGCTTAATTTTGATCAGTTTATTGTTCTGATCATCATAATGGCCACAGTGCCTCCCCACCTCTGGGAAGAAACTGAGTTTGATTTTCTTCCTAAACATGCCACCACAGGGCCATGACCAGCCTCTTTAACTGGGCCAGCAGTGTCTCTGTCTGCAGAGCCATCACAGATTGGCTCTGTCTGACATGGTGGGACCTTCTAGCAGCTTCTCACAGAATCTGCCCCTGCGGGCCCCCGCTACCAAAAACCAGGCTGTGCCAAGCTAACACACCTTGTTCTTTCTTCTTTCCTGATGGTGAAATCATGTGGGTTTCTTTTGGGGTTTTTCCTTTGGAGCTTCCTAAAATGACAGCTTAATAGCACAGACCACTGCAGGCAGTTTGGCATGGTTGGTGGTATGTGCAATGTATTAGACCCAGAATTGTTTCCTTCAAAAAGCTTGTTAGAGATGATAGAGGATTTCTGGGTCTACCCCAATCAAAGGCAATAGAAGAGCACCAGGATGATTCTTTCTCCTGCAGAAGGATAGCTGTTATCACTGTCTCAAGTAATCAAGTAATTTAGTAGCACCCAACCCAATACAAAATAGCATTAATAATAAAAAATGTCTGAAGCTCATAGATTAATTTTTTGTACCCTTCACATTTATATATTCTGAATAATAAGATAAACCACAACATTGTAAAAGAAGTACTGCAGGCCAGTAACTATCAAAGAGGCGTCAGCTATGATGCAGTGTATACCATTACCTGTGAGTTAAGGTTAGTAAATTTACTGTCATATGTGATGTGTGGCTTCCATTATGTATCTATTTAGTAAATGCCCCCTGTCTCCAAGAGCTACTTGTATATGTAAAAGATGCAGTGACTGTAAAATAAGGACAATTTTTTTTAAAATTTCTTCTTTTAGAGAGGCTGCTGAAAATGCATTGTTTTCTGTTCCAATACAGGATAGTTCATTTCTGCCTTTTAAGTTTCTAATTTTTATTTTTGCTTGTAGCTTCTCTTAATAAATTGCACAGAAGGAGTATTTGTTAACATACCTAGCCTAAGTCTGTTTAATCATATTTGAATAATCTGCTTCAAAATGGCTAATGTGCAAATTGTTTTTAAGTGTTTCTGAACTGTGTTTACATTAGAAAAGACTAAAGCAAAAATACATTTAATGATCCACTTCTGCCAGTTTGTGATTATTACAAATTGTGAATTTGAAGCAGTTGAGGCATTTGTTTTTGTGAGCAGGTTTTGAGCATTACTGTTCAGTGTTTTGTTTTTTTTAATGTTGACTTTCCACTGAGCAGGTGTATTCACAGCAAGGCTTCACCTGTGAGCTGGCCATACTATGGAAATTATTTGATCAAGTCATAGTTTAGTAAGCAACTTGGAGAGGGCTAAACTTGAAATCTCATCAATGCTGGTGGTCCCCTCTGTCCAGTGCTCAGCTGATTGAGCCCAGCACCTGTGCTGTGTGTTCTCCATCAGGCTGCTGAGATAAACCCTCTGCACCTGCACCCCTGCTTCCATCCCTGGTACATGGCACTGAAAGCTCATTTCAGTGAGCTCATTGGTGGCCCAGCCAAACCCAGCTTCCTTTACAAGTACAAACACAGGTGTTTCATCTTGCCCCAATTCGTTTCTTCTGTGGACACTGCAGTGCCAAATGTCACCTGGAAAATGATGCTGGCAAAATTCATGGGTGCTGGGAAAAGATTGGAACTTGAACCTGCTTGGTCTTCACGCCTGGTATGTTACATGACTCATCCCATGGTGCCTTTAAAATAAAGAACCAGTGGGCACCAGGTTGGATGGGAATCTGGGCATCTGCAGAATGTACAGGTGTTTGGATGCTATTTCTGTAAATTACTGCTTTAATTTGCTCTCTCCAAGTGGTAAAATGTTCCCCAAATTGAAATATTTCAGCAGTTGCACGGAGACTGAACAAACAAACCCAGTGTACTGCAGTGGCCTCAAGCATGATTTTTCCTCTGTACCAGTGGTTAAGCAAAGAAACTTTGAGTGTTGGGTGAAAGATTACTAACTTCATGCCTTATTTAGGAAAGTATTGATGTATTTTATGGAAGGAAAATAAAAATAGACATTGGTAAGAGGTTCAACAGGGTGCCTTTGTATTGTCTTGCACTTTGTATTTGTAAGACTCAGCTTCCTGGTGATTTTTCCTGCTGACTGCAGGCCTGCTTTCTTAAGGAAACCTTCATCTCTCTATATTGGCTTCTTTCTCAAGGAAACCTTCATCTCTCTATATTGCACTTTGTTTGTTTGCCAAGACCAGGGATGTTTAGGCATGACTGAGCTGCCATTCTGAAACTGGTATGTGATTTGCACAGGGAAACTCTAACTGTGGAGGTCGGGGTCCATGCTTCTGTCCTCTCCCTCTATCCAAATACTTTTTTCAGGGGATGACTTTTACCTAAGCTTACCTGCTTAGGTGGCCGTCCTAGCCCTTGGACTAGCTGATATCAGTATGTATAGCCTGTGTTGGATAAGGAATCCAAATGGCATAGAAGGTTTTACTCTTTGAGATACCATCCAATTTTTTAGGTACCATATTAATGTGAGAGATGAGAAGTATTGGCAAAAATTCAGCTAAGGAGCAACTCCAGATTTATTGTAACTCAGATGTGTTTTATTGCTATTAAGATAGACTAGAGAATACCATTTTGAGGGAGGATTAGTCCAAATGCTGTGATGAATATTATGTAGCTTTGCTAGTGCCACAGCTACACAGTTTATTCAGATTTTAGGATCCAGTTAATTGTGTAATGCTGTGATGCAAACTAAGAGTTAATGGCTTACATGCTAGATGTAGAGTGGAGTTAAAAAACAAGAGCAATTCCTTCACTCTTGTGAAATGGGGAAAAGATTCTCAACCCTGATTTGCTCAGGAGCAAAAATCAGCCAAGGCAACTTGGCAAAGGCAAGCCACGGGAGTGCAGTGTGGTTTTGGTGTACAGTGGTGCCTTAGCTCACTTAGCAGAAGAGCATTTAAAATGTTTCAGTCACAAATTGTTCTGGGAAAAGGGTACATGTCATACTTTTTAAGAGAACCAAAACCTGAAGACAAGGTTTTTATAGCAAAGAGGAGGAAGCCAGAACGAACGAGTCTGGTGGTGGATCCCTGTGCTTTGGCAGATATGTTTCTTGGGAAACATACTTTATATTCCCTGTAGACTTCACTCCTATGAAGATTTAAGGGGATGTGGAAGTCCCACTGATTTCCAAGTGCAGCATTTCCACGTGAAATGCTTTTTGTGAGTCACTCTTTACAGGACTAGGTTCTGCAGAACAGCTGCTACTCTTCTGTGGCAGAGATCTAGACTTGAGATCTGATCGAGACTTGAGATTTGCTCTAGACTTGCAGGCTTAAGTGCTTCTTTTCAGTTGTACTTCAAAATGTCAGTGTTTTTAAGGGAATTGACAGAACCTGCATCCTTAAGGTGAGCTTAGTCTCATATTGATGTCTCAGTTGTGTTTGCTTTGAGGTTTACAGCTGAAGTGTTGTTATTTTGCTAGTGCTAAATCTGACTAATCAACAATCAAAATGCTGTTGGAGATGTCTCAGCCAAGTGCCTTTCTTCTGTGTACAGAGAAATTTGCTGAAAATAGATATTGAATAATCCAGTAAAATTAATGGTTACACATCATGCAAAAGTGATCTAGATGCAACTTGATCGGGGAAGTCACTATGAAGATCAAGCTTTTTTTCTTGAAGCAAATTCAGGGAAAAGATGCCTTGAACAAATACAATGGTTACATAGTGCTGGGTCTTCAGGGAAAAAGACTGTTATAACTGATGTGTCTGTGAGTGTGCTTTTTTTGCCTGAAGGCTTCTTTTTGCTAACCAGAAATGTCAGTGAAAATGATGTGAATTGACAAGATGCATCAGTGTACCCTGGTAGTTTACTGAGATGATGATTAGGATAATACATCTTCATATTTCATTGTGAGCCAGAGCACAATGAAATATTACTGGCTGCATTAATGGTGACTGCAGATGTGTCTAAAACTCAGTCTTACAAAACCCACCTCAATTCTTGTTTAGCATTTCAGTACCACCAAAGAGCACTGTGGTGTCTGTCACCCGTCCTGGCCTGGAGATCTGTATGATGGGCATCCATGGGCTTGGATGGGGATAGTTTTGTCTTAGTCCTTGCTGCTGAATTTCTGGTAGATCCACAAATATCCCAGGAAATGTAGGAAATGATGTCAACCCAGAAGGATTTATTTGTCCAGAGAGGCCAGGGTTAGTCAGAGGCTTTTTGCTTGTAGACAGTTGTTGATGGCACAGGTTGGCTCTGTGTGGGGATAAGGACTCGTGGCAGGATGGCAATTCAGCTGTTTTGGAGTTTGAATTCCGGTCTTCGTGCTTCCACTGCAGAGCAGAGGCTAATTTTAGGGCCATTGCTCAACTTTTGGGCTGGGCACCAGGTTAGCACCTGGTGGAGTGGTCAAGCAGCTGGTGCAGCCTTTGACAAGTGATAAGGGTTTTGCATGCTAAGGTCACTGTCTTGGGAGAAAGGAGTATTTTCTTTATTCTTTATTTCTTTATATTTCTTTATTCAGATTGCTTTGCTGTAATTCTCTAACCGATCGTGAACAGAGCACCTTTAGTCTCCTAGTGTGACAACACCTGCTGTTAAATAGGTCCCAGCTTGTAAACAAGTTCACTTCTGGCTGTCATCTTCCTTTCCTGAACTGAAAAGTACAGTCCTGTGGGAAGAGACTGGGATTATGGTTTTCTCTTTGTCTGAACTTGGCTGTTTTCTTTTCAGCTAGTGGCTTTCAGTGCATTGAAATTTTCACCTGTGAATAGGCACCTGTGCTGTTTGTCCCATTAGGATTTTTCTGCCCTTATTTTACTTTGCAATGTGCTTCATGCTTTGAGATGTTTGGACAGCATCCTTTGCTAGAGGCTGCAGCTTTGTGAACTGTTAACACATTGTACCTAGTGCTGTGTAGTACAGAGTGAGCCTCAGGTAGCAGTGTGCAGTGGAAAACATGAGTGTCTTGAAATTCAGCCAACTTTTGGTTCTCTATCTTAGCATCAACAGCAAATTTCTACTCACTTGTCAGGAATGCTCAGTAAATATGTTCTTGAGAAGCTTCTTTCATATCTATGAGTTGAGAGTAACCAGTAAGGCCAGTAGATCAGTTCTAACTCCTAGATAGCTAGGAGACAAACTATTTTCTTTTATGTGCAGCTGTACGTGCATGATTACACCTCAAAATGAATCTTTAAAAAAAAACTCTTCTGAAAAAAAGCACTCGGGGAAAAGTATTCTTAACAGTCTTTAAACTCTGTAAACATAATGTGCAATTTATTGAACTGGATTTCAGGATATATGGTGATACAAGTAAGTCCAGTGTATTTTTGTAAATTATGCCAGAAAATCATGTGTAAGTTTAGGTTGTGTTGTAGTGTTGCTGGGTAATTAAAACTTTCCATAAACACATCTTGTTGCTGAAGCACTTGACAGGCAATTTGATGAAACCATTTTTGCCCGTTTTCCATGAACCATTAATTCACAGAACTTAAAGAAACAAGAAAAAAAGGAAAGATTTGGCATTGTGAGGAGTAAAGAAAAGGAACACTTGAATTAGTTAAAGTGGCTTGATGAGAATATGATCAGATTGTTATGTATGTAATATTAAAGAGCTAAGGGTAATTTGCAAAATTGGATAATGTCTCGTCCTGATTAGAAATAAAGAAGCAGAACAAGGGGTGACAAACCTGTTCGGCTGGGAAGGGTTTGGCGAGAGCAGCCCCTCTCTGCCCCCCCGTGGACGCAAAATGTGGCGCCCGGTTTTCCTGATTTTTCGAAAACCTGGGAGAGGCTGAAATCACTGAAAACGCAAGTCCACAAACTCGGAACCACAGGCTCTGCAGTATCTTACATACCGTTTGAATTTGCAGCTGGGTGTTTCTATTGTACACTGCTCTGGCAAACCTCTGAGATGAGGCTTTGCTGTTCTCTCATCAGCCCGGTACTGAAGGCAATTCCCTGCCCTGCTCCTTGCAGGTTTCTGGTGGAGCTGTCCCTGGAGGCTCAGGTTAAGTGCTGGTGAATGCTGGGTTTCCTCTCTTCCCGTTCCTCCTTTCTGCAGCTCCCTTTCAAACATCCCCAGTGAGGAATCAGTTGTGGAGAGCGCGGCCCAGGCGATGGGGAATTGTTCTGCAGTGCTGCCCCAGATGTTTGCAGCAGCTTCTGCCAGCACCTGCTGCTGCATGGGAGGGCTGGGGAGCCCAGTGCTCAGCTTCCTCCTCTGGGGGGGCTCATTACAGTCCCTCCCTGCCTTGTGCATCTGCATTTCCCTGGCTTTGCCCCTGTGGAATGGGCACAGACTGTGCCCCAGGCACCCCTAATGCTGCAGTTTGTGTTACAGCTGTACTGGTTTTCTTCTTGCCCAGATATCTGCAGGGAGTTCCAGTTGATGTTTGCACATGAAAACCAGACCCACTCTGAGAAAATGTCAGCTGTCTGTCCGGCTTTGTGGGCATGATACGAATATGAAGGTGGTGATTGGGCTTGAGGTTCAGAAATCTTAAAGCATTGCATGTTGCAAACATGTTTCTGCATTGACACATTTCTGCCTTCTCTCCAGACCCCTGCCACAGCAACAAAATTATTTATTCATAATATTGTCCATTCTTAGCCAATCATTGGATTGCTGTCCCTTTACAGAGTTGTTTCTCAAACTGACAGGGGAGTGTTGTTGCAATTTTGTCCTGACAGATGTCTCTGGTTTTTTTCTTATAATCATCACCAAATAGAATCCCAGTTCTGTCTCTTGCCTGAAAGCAAAGAGAGCTTGGCCAACAAAGCAAAGATGCATCCTGCTTTTGTTTGTTGTTTTTCTGAAGTGTAGAAGAAGTGTGACAAAAATCAGGGACAGTGAAGCAGGGGTTCTGGGGAAATGTTGCATTTCTTTTCTGGTAATTCCCATTTGTTTATAGAGCTATTGAGAATACTGAAGTTTGGGTGGATGCTATTTGAGGTATGTATTCTCTCAGCCCAATCTGAATGGTGAGAAAATGGTGCTTTTATAATTATTTCATTTATCTGTATTGATCTACTTAAACTTCTTGACTGCATCAGCAGGTTTGAAGGGAAGAGCCCTGTTCAGTTACCAACAAGGTATGTGCAGTTAAAGCTGCATCCACCTTGTCTCAATTTGTTAAATTTAATCTTTGCAAGCTTGATGATTATAGTCATTCTTGTAGTTTTGGGTAGGTGTTAAATACTTCACCGTGATAATTATGTATATTCCCATAATAATCCAAAGATTGTTCAAGTTCTTTCCATGCACTGTTCAAGTTTTGACCTCTGCTATTGCTGTATCACAACAAGTGTGTCAGTATCTCCTGGAATGTAAGTGCTGCTGGCCATGCTTTTTGATTTTTGCTTTCGGCTTCCCTGTTGTGCATGATTCATTCCCATGAAGGTAGGATGAAACATGCTGTGTGAGCGATGCCCCTTGTCTTGGGATGGTGACTTATGGCTAGTAGAAAGAGAGAAATACTGTAGCTCTGGGCCAATATACAGATGAAAACAGAATTAAAATTAAGTGGGAAAATGTGTTGTGCCAGACAGCATCTCCAGTTCAGCTCTTTTGCGCATGTCTTTTTAATATTTGCAATACAAAGAGGGATGGTGGAGAGAATTATATTTTTTTAACAATCTGAATTATATTTTTTTAACAACCAGCAAGAATTTACAGTTACAAATGCAGCTTCAGTTGTAGTCCTACCCAGAGCACAAAATGCTGTAAGACACATGTCCATTTGGCATAGGATGTTTAGATCAGCCAGGATTTCTTTCCCACAAGCACTTTGAGAACTGGGGGGCTGAGGTGGGGATGAGAAATGCAGCAGAAATTTCAAAATGCAAGAGCAGAGCTTGGAGGGAAATGTCTTTATTCCTCTGAGACCCTAGAGCTTAAGCCCTAGCAGGCTGCCCCAGCTGGTGGAACTGGCTTGCAAGCAACTTGAGGAGGGTTAGACTTTCAGGGTGAAAAAAAAAACCAACCCAACCAGCCTTCAAAATGGGACCAGCACCAAGTATTCCAGCTGGATCAAGAAGTCCCCTCCTTGCAGGCAATCAGAACAATAAAAGAACAGATGAGCCCATGGTGTGCTCCTGAGATGCTGGTAATTGTTTAGTTCCACTCAGCTCAGGACTGAAGGCATTCTTGTGCAGTGTCTCACTCAAGAAGCTGCATAAACCAGTGCTCAGGAAAGTTCAGAAGCAGAATGATGTGGCAATAAGAGATCTGTGATGTGTTTCTCCAGAGTAGCTTCAGGGGTTCAGGTGCTGCCATTTGGTGCTGGTGGTACCGCAAAAAGCTGTACCCAGCTCAGAGTGCCCACTGAGAGTCTCAGCATCCTCTGGGTTAAAGCAGCCCAGCTGGTGAGCATGGACACTGCTCTCCTTCAAATGTCACACTGTCCCAGAGTGACTGTCAGACGTACTTCACTTGTCAAGCTGTTGTTCAGGCAGTTATTTGTTTCTGTGATGCTTTATTCCTGTCCAGACAACAGCAAGTCTGGCAGTCATTTCAGGTCCTGCAGCTGCTCCTCTCTGGTGAAGACATCAACAACAGGGATGGTGTTGCAGCATGCAGTCTGGTGTCTGTGCTCTGTGCAGCAAACAGTCATGTTATTTATCAAAGGGATTGTTTTCTAATAGTACTAAAGGAAAGTTCTCTGTTCTTACAGAAAAAATACCACGCAGAGTGCTGTTAGCAGCTGAGATATCTGTCAGTAGACAGAGGTGAACAGTGACAGCAGTGTTTTAAGGCAATCTGTGCACATCACCTCTGTTCCCCTGTGCCATCTATGTGCTCTGTTACAGTGAGAAGCCTTTAGGTGTTTTGTCTGGCTACCTGTAGCTAAAGTTAATAGGTAGTTCATAGAAACAAGGAAAAACAATGTGGAGGTTATAAACTATTGCTGAGGGATTAAATCTACTATTTTTGTGAGGTTTTTTATTTTTCAAACATACTGACCATTACTGTTCAAAACAAAACCTTTTGTGTGATTAGCATTCAGATTTGACCTTATGTGCAAAGGTCCATAAAATAAACATACAATCCTTTAGGTAAGCAACTTGCTCTGAAAAGTTGTTTGTTTTTATTTTTTCCAGTATTTCATTCTCATGAATCCCAAGTACAGCAAAGTAATAGGCTTAAAGTGTGCTTATTTTGTTTTGAGGTACTTGCAGAGAAAGTGAGTCCCTTTAGAAATGGATGCAAGTTCTTCATTTATCTGGTTTGTCTTGCATTTTTCCCATATTTTCTCACCACTCCAATGCAATGAGCAGCCTGCTTTGCACTCAGAGAAGGGGGTATAGCAATCTAGATCTTCATTTTTAAGTGAAAGCCCATGATTGCATTCAGTCATCCATTTTGTAGCTTTTTTTCCTTAGCTTAGCCTGTGACCTTGCTGTTTGGAAAGGAATGAGTAAATTCAGCTGCATCTCTCTGCTCTTTATTAGTTGCCCTTAGGTGTCAAGCTTTGATCTCTCCCCTTTCTCATTTATAGGTTCAGAACAGATTTTCTTGTAGACTCTGGCTGTAGGGTTTCAGATGCTTAATCTGTTTGGAATCTCTGAAACTTCTTCTGGTTGCTATTGTAAGCTTGCAATGCCTTTCTTGAGAGGCAGGGGTGTGAAATGACATTTTTGTTTAAATCCTGCTCAGTATAAAGTTGAACATATTTATGGATATAAATATCAAGACAAAATTTGTGAAAATTACCCAAGATGAATGTGAAGGTGGGTTTTCAGCATCTTTCTGTCATTTGTAGTTAAAGGTTCTAAAAATGTGCAACTATTATATTGTTTGTGATTGTAGAAATTATTCCCTTCACCCTGGATTTTTTTGACCTTTTTTTTGTGATTTCTCATGTTCTGCAAGCTGTCTTGTATTTAATGTTGGCACTGATTTATCCATGCTCCTCTCTTGTTTTCCCCATGTGTTTATTTTTTTTTTTTACTTTCAGTGTTTGGAGTGACTTTTGGAACAACACACCAAATAGTGCAGTTGGGTTTTGGATTTTTTTTTTTGTTTTAATCAAGTGATTTATTTTATGAGGGAGATAGTTTAATTTTTAAAATATAAATTTAAATATGTTGTCTTTCAGTTATGCTGGTGGCTTCGGTTTTTATTCATCAACAGTGCAGCTTGGAAGGCAGATAAATAGACTTTGCTCGTGAATGAAGCAAGTGTTAATTCCTCTTGCCACCTGCCCCCACAAACATTTGGCTCCAACACTACAGCAAAGCCCAGGAGGCCACAGGCCAGCCCTTCTGTCTGTGCTCTGAAGGCAGAAACCATGCCACTAACATCTTGTGAACCTGATGATTGCACTCAGCTTTCCCCTCTGATGCTTTAATGAAAAAAAGAAAGTTTTCATTGCAGCCTAGCCAGCCTTTAAAAAGAAAATAAGGCAGTAGAAACTGGCTTTTCACTTTTTTTTTGGTAGATGAACATGAATCACTTCTGTCTTGCTTCTTAACAGCCCTTGACAATATTTATATTTAACTAACAATGTTTTCCATGTTTCAGTCTACTGAGTTTCTTGTTTTCTCAAAATTTCTTTTAGCTGTGCTCACTCAAATGCTGATTATTTCTTATTGATCAACTACTTTAATCTCTGCTGTTTTGTAGAAAGAATTATTAGATGAGCTTGAACATGATAAAAATAGTCAATTTCATCTATGCCAGTTTCTGGAACTGGCTTCCAGATTTTTCTCAGTTCACTTCCTTTTCTCCCTGGTATGTATTTAAAATACATATGTAGCTAATAACATTAAAAAAATAAAGTTCTGATAGGTTTTACAGACATTTTAGCTAATGACAGTGGCTTCTATAGCAGCCCCTTTAGCATTTTTGAAAAATGTCAGGTATAATTTGCAAGTCTAGATTACTTCATTCATACAAGATTCAAAAATATATTCACATCCAGGACAAGTTAAAAAAGAAAAGTTGATTGGGTTCTCATTTTGCATTGCCACACATTTTTCTCAATAGCTGTTTCAGCAGAAGCCAATGACAGTTCTGTGAAAAAAAGCCCACACCTAATGAATGTGCCTTAATAACCAGGTGTTTACAGGTTAATGAGGCTTGTCATGAAATCTCAGTGGATTGCCAGTTTCCTCTGTTAATAACAACCTCTTGTCTGAAGACTTTTATAGATTACATCAAGTATTAAATAATGCTGGTAAAAAAACAGTTTGTTATTTCAGACAACTATAATAATTCTATATATGAATAGTTTGCACAGAGCGAAAAATGATTTTACTTGACATATTCCCATTAATTATTCTTTAATCATGCTGGGTTTTGTGTGTATATATATATGTGTATGGAAACGAAGTGGAGGTTAGTTTTTCTTCCCTCCTTTCTTCCCCTCCAATGTGTTAGATGCTTTTTTTTTTACCTAATTTTAATTCTATCTAGAAATAACAGTGAAAGATTCTTTTTTTTTATGCAGCTCAAAGCAAACACCCTGAATGTTGCTGTTTATTGTAGCTACCTGATGCATCCCCTTAACAGGTTCCTACGCCTTCAGATTGGGCTCAGATGCTGCAAATGTTTCTGAAAACATTTAACTGAATAAATGGTGGAAAATAACATGGTTGAGTGCAGCAGTTTGGTGAAATGGTAAAGCAAATGTTAACCAGACTCAGGAACAAATGAAAAAACCCACTTGCAGTTTACCCATCTTCATAACAGTGGGTTGGTTCTTCTCTCAGGGTGCCTCAGCTTTCTGATTTGGGGAGTCTACTTCAATTTGTAATGACAGTTTTTCGGTTTTTCTTCCCATTTGCTGCCCCAAAATGACTCAGCATCTTCCTTCTTCTTCCTAATCTCTGCTCCATGGGGTTATGCTGTGCTCTTTTTGGGTACTGCATCCACCAAGGTTGTGTTCTTAGGAGCTCTCCTCACTTTACAGGACTGTTATCATGGAATGATTTGATTTAACAGGGACCTTTAAAGTCATCCAGTCCAACCCCTTGCAGTGAGCAGGGACACTTGCAAGCAGACCAGGCTGCTCAGAGCCCTGAATGCTTACAGGGTTGGGGCATCCCCCACCTCTCTGGACAGCCTGCTGGTGTTTCACCACCCTCACTGTAAAAAAATCTTCCTTATATCTAATCTAAATCTGACTTCTTTTAGTTTGAAACTATCACCTTTTCTCTGACCGCTACAGACCCTTCTAAAAAGCATTGCTTGTAAGCCCTTTTTAAATGTTGTAAAACTGCAGTACGGTCTTACCGTGGATTTTGTTTAAATCTTGAGTTGAATACTGAGATGATTGTGTGGATTAAACTTTTCTGAAATACTTACACCTCATGAACTTTGCCACTTCAGATGCTCCACTCTTTGCAGTGCTGTGGGTCTGCTGGAAGCCCCACATGCCAGTTTGCCAGAACTTGCAGCTGGGAGCTCTCCCTTGTTGCTGTAGCCATGGAGTGCTGTTCAGGCTGCTCAGGTACTCACTCACCTTCCCAGCAGTGTAAATTTGGCTGAATTTAGCTCCTGTTTCAATAGGCCACATGTCCATCCTAACAGCAGGACTGCACCTGAGGGAAATGAGGCTCAGAAGCACATAGTTACACATTTGGGGCAGATATACTGTGCTGTCCCCAAAGTGGAAGCTGCCTTGCCTCACCCTCTTTCCCTTGGCCATGGGATGTCTGTCACCTTGTGCAATAATATCAGTCACAGCCCTTGCTGACATTTGGCTGCTCCTGAGCCCCCCTCACTGTTTTTCTTACATGATTTGTTCTCAGAACCCAAACCCTGAACCTAAACCTGGCTGTAGAAGGCTGGCAATAGTGTGTCAGTTCTCAGAGAAGGTTTGTGTTGGTGAGGAAAATGCTTGTATTTCGAGGGGCAATATTTTACTTGACTCTAGGTGATCTATGACATAGCCTGTGTGATCCTTTGCAAGTGCTGCTCCTCTATGAAATCTGCATAACCAGCATAGTTCCACTGAAAAACGAGTGGGAAGAGTTTGAAAAGAGCCTCTTTAGCCTGTTCCTCAGCCTCAGAGGGGATGTATCTCTGCCTGCCTGCTCTGTGACCCTGTGCCTCTCCTTGCCTGGGACTGCTGTTCCAGATGTTCACCTGCTCAGTGTGTCAGCAGAGGTGTCCCTGCTCATTCTTCTTTTGAGGAAGCAGGTGAAAGCTCCTGCCAAACGCAGGTTTTGGAGTTCTTTACAAGCCCTGGTACTGAACTGCTGGTCGCTGCATGACCTTCTGCAGTCCCGGGCTGTGGCCGCCACCCCAAACTCGTCAATGCTTTGGTTCTTAGGTCGTTTGCAGTTCAGTCCTGCTCAAGGGCTGACTGTGAACCCCCCTTGTTTGTTTTTCTAGGTAGAGAAGTGAGAAGGGAAGCTGCTCAGAGCTCTCTTGAACTGTTATCTATGTTTACTGCCTGTTCTGATGTTCACTTTGGTTTTCAGATCCAGGGCTGAAGCCAGGCTGCTGTTAGAAGATCATGTCTTTTTGAACAAAAAAACAATGGAAATGATAGAAAGTCAGTCATACAATTACTGTAAAAACAAGGCTGCAAACAGCAACAACTTAATGGTTGGGCCTGGACAACTTGGTAAATCCTGTGATGGAACTTCTACTTTTGTAAAAATTTAGCTGCCACTCTATATATACAGAGTCAAAAGTATTGAAACCAGCTGGAGTCTAAACCAAGACAGTCTCCCTTGCTCTAGAGAATGCACGCTGTCTGCCAGTTTAGCTATTTGGAGAGCTTGAAGGGAAATAATCCCCCCGAATGTAAATTAAAAATTCCGTACATATGTGGCTCAACAAAATCATTGAAACAGTTGAGTCATACAGGAGCGTTTTGTTATTCAAAAATGTCCTCAGCAATTTCGGTTTAAGACACAGAACAACTGCACCCTCTAGTGACACACGGCAGCTGTACCCGGGCATCCTTTGCACTGCGGCGTGGCGCGGGAGAAATAGAGATTTCACCTTACAGAACAGACCACCTTTGATGGAAAAAGAGCATTAGTTATTTTTTTAAGTGCATTGATGAGCTTCTCAGAGCACTGCTTTTGCTTTTATGGACGGCTTAGCTTGTCACTGTGTGTCAGACCATGAATTGCTATTTACGTTGAGTACATTTGATTAGAAAGGAGCTGTCACATTACTTGTCAACGTGTCATGTCATGCTTTTGGTTACTGCTTAAAAGAGCTTACCTCTTGTTAGGAATATCATTAATAACCCCCTGTATGTTTGAGTGCTGTAATGTGACAGTGTGTCAAGCGTGCTGTAAGCAACAGTGATTTTTCCTGTAGAGAAACAAGCCATGTTTGGGTTATTTGCGTGCATTAGAAATGCAGTTTCCTCTCTGAACCTGTACTCTCTGGGAGCCTGCTGCTATAATGCTGCCACAGTGAAGGTTTCACTGGAATGCTCCCAAGCAGTCAGTAATTAGTTAAATGTAGTTGCTGGTAGGGCTTACAGGGGAAAAGTTGAAATTCATGTGTTGATACACAAGAATATTGTTGAAATATGTAGTTAAACCCAAAGCAGAGTAATGCACTGTTGGTGACTGCATTCAAAGCAGCTTTGAATCAGCCAATATTTTGGCTTTAGGTGTTCAGGTAGAATGTAGGTTTTAGCTGCACTCTTCTGTAACTCCCCAAGTGAGTTTGATTTTTCTTGGAAGCACAGCTGATGGTGCATGGATGTTGCTTTGCTTGTCACCTGCTGATTCAGTGGTGTCACCTCCTGCCATCCCTGCTCATGGCCACTGCTTTCCCTCTGGAAACCACCCCTGAGAGCTCATTTTCCTGGGAGCTGGGAGCTGTGTTTTCATCAGGGAGCGAGGGTTTGTGTTGTGCTGGCTCGAGGGACTCTCAGATGTCAGGATGTGTTTGCCCTGTGCACTTCTGTGATCTTCCTGCTTGTTGTTGGACTTGGTTTGGAAGTAGCCCCATAACTGGCAATGGGACATGTTGTGGTTTTCAACAGAGAGATAATATCACCATAAAAATTATTTTCAGGTGAAAGTTATTTCTTTTGTTGTTGTCTACTAACAAGCCCGTTTCTTTTGGGGGATATTAAGTTACTGTTGTTTGCACTAGTCAAGTGCAAGCAGTTATTTTTTCCTTTCTAAAGACATAAACTACATAAAAATTATGGAACTGTATTATTGGATGTCTTAACTAAATAGTGATATTGTGATATATTCATGACGAAACCCCTTAAAAGTCCAAGTGTTTAAACTCTCAAAGGTATGTTTTAAAATCTTGTTTAAAGGAAACCATTACAAATATGCATCAACTCTAAATATGAACTTCAACCATTTTGTTTGGATGTCAGAACACCAAAGGAGCTGAGCTCTGAAAACTGTTAAATGTCTTCACATCTGTATTTGCCTCCAGTTAATGGTGACAATTGTCTGTGCTCTGGAGCTCATAGTACTGATACCCTCTATTAAGTATGGATGCACAAAGGATACACGTGTGAGTTTTTATACTTGAAAATTTTCGTTGCTGTAAATATCATTAGATAATACTTACTGTAAACTCTGAGGTGGAAGATCTCACTCCCAGTTGAATTTCTATTTATTTAAAATAGAGTAAAATTTAAAAAATCTTTAAAAAATATTTAAGAGAACATATTTAATTCATCAGTTATGTTTTGCAAAAAGCAGGATATTGCAGATGGCAAATTTTAGCAGCGCTTAAAAAATCATCCCTAAACAAGAAAAAGATTGGGTTTTTTTTTTGTTTTGTTTGTTTGTTTGTTTTGTTTTTTACAGAGTCACAGAATAGTTAGGGTTGGAAGGGACCTCTGGAGATAATCCAGTCCACCTTGGCTGCCAAGGCAGGCTCACCTGAGCAGGTGACACAGGAGTGCATCCAGGTGGGTTTGGGATGTCCCCAGAGAGAGAGACTCCATGACCATCCTGGGCAACCTGTTCCAGTGCTCTTCCACCCTCAGTGGAGAGAAGTTCTTCTTGTGTTGAGGTGGAACTTCTTGTGGTTTAGTTTATGGACACTTCTACATATAATATTTTCATGAAGGAATATTTATTCTTAACAAAAAAAAAAATCTTATTGTCAAGAAAATTCCAGGGCTCCCCTCTTTATGGGATGTGTTGGAATTGCTCTGTCAGTATACAAGGGATTAGATTAACTTCTGAGATGAATTTATTCCACTTCAGTTACTTGTTTCTGTTGTTCAAGGGCATTTCTATTAACAGAGCTCAGTGGAACAGCATCAAAATCTGAAATCAGATCAAGACACTGGTTCAAATCCCAAACTAAAATTTACATGTAATTTTCTCATTAGATACAAATATAAATTCTAGTGGCATTTCCCACCATCTCTGCAGCTAAATCACATTTAGTGACTCCAGGCATCTGAAATTAGAAGGAGCCTCTCTTGGGCACTCTCCCATTGGTCACTGGCTGTAACACAGTTTGCTAAAGGGCAGGCTATCGCTTCCACTGCAGTAACTCGTGTCATGGATAGTTCAGGGTGCCCTTAAGCAACCCTCATTTTTATAAATTCAGAAACCATTTCATAGAGCAGGCGTGTTGTTAACTCTGCATTAATGACTGAGCTGTGAAAGCTGCCTTCAAAGGAGGGTATTTGTTAACCACCCACATCCGTGATAGAAACCCCCATAAGGGTGTGGGTTTATGAAATGCCATGAAATGTTCTCAGTCAGTGGTGCTGTAAATATGGGCAGGAGCAAACCAGGGTTTGGGATTGGCATGTCCTGCTGTGCTGATTCATGGAACAGATCCAGGACATCCAGCAGCACTGAAGGCTCCCATGGGCTGCCCAGCATCTCCCATTCCCTACTAACACATAGGCCCTTGTCCCTCTTTGGATCAGGTATAAAACTGCCAACAAGAAATGTAATTTCATTTCAGATTGGGTGAAAACCAGGCTGACCAGATTAGTCAGGCTCTTTCTGTTGTCTTCATGTCTGTGATTTTCAATCTGGAGAGCAGTTTATCTTTTCTGGTCTTTATCTAAGTGCTGTAGGCACTCCTTCATTAAGAGGTGGATTTGAGCTCCTCCCACCCCCCCTCCTTTAATATCTTCAGTCAGCTGTTAATGTATGTTGGTTACCACTGTTTTTTCTGGCTTGGGCAAGTTTTTGGAGTGAAGCTGTACTTCTTCCCCTTAACAATATTGATATCTCAAGTATTTTTAAAGGTTTCCTCTTCCACAAAACTTTAAACAATTGAAGCATCTTCTAACTTGCAGCAAAATTGATTTTTCTGGCAGTGATTGTATTTTGAATTTTTTCTGTATTTCCCTGCAGATAAAGTTAAAAACCAACAGGGTAGTTTAAAGTTTTGTTATGTGATTTCAGCCTGGTCTTTAGCGCTGGTTGGTGCCCAGCACATCACTAAAGGCAGAAAGCCACACTTGTGTGTTAACCTTTGTAGCAGAGCCTTAATCAGAAATGGTGACTCCCATAAATATCCTGTACAGCAGTACCTTGGTGACAGCTGGTGACCCCTGTAACCATTTGATCAGTGGCTGGACTTGTCAGATGGCTCATTACTCATGCTAATCCTAGAAGAATTTTTGCTTGCTGTGGAAGAGCTGCCAGGTATGGTTTTAATTCCTGGCCTTGTGAAACATTTCTACAATGTGGTTTAAATATAATTTTGGGAGAAACTGCATTTTCTCTGAAATAATTTTTTTCTTTATTTTTGGTGGACACATTATGTTGATGCAGTATCATGTTTCTTTATAAGTGTTTTAACTTTTTTTTTCTGACTACTTCAACTCTGTTTAATGCTCATTTCTTTCTTACTAAACTATGCTATTTATGATTTTTTTTTTAGATAATCTGAAATGATGCAAGTCTAGGAAAGCTCTTCTCACAGAGAGAGGGGATGTTACACCTCCCCCTCACACCTTTCTGTTCAGGGACTCCTAATCAGAATTTGTTCTCTTTGAAGTGATTTAGGGGGTTAGATTTAGATTAAGGGGGTCTGTCAGAAAGCTGCAGGAAACTGGTGCTACTGCAACAGGTGATGGGATTTTTGAAGGAGAACACTTTGTGTTGGGTTTTGTTTTGTTTTTAGTGTATGCACCAATTCTGGGTGTTCCTGGATCTATAGGTAAAGATCTGCTCATCACTGGCTTTATAAAACTTGCAGTGAAAGGTCTGTTGTACTTTATTGGTTAATGTAAACTAAGTAGGTCAACAGTTTGAAGGGTTTGCTTGTTTTCAAGGTCAGTGTGTCCTCTTCCCCTGAAGCAGGGCTTGGCAGAAAGGGAGAGCTGGTTGTGGGTTCCAGGGAACAATGTGATGGGGGCAAGTAGGTTGAGGGAGCACTGGCAATGGCCTTTGTAGAAATAAAGTGAGAGGGAAGCCAGAGTATTGCTTAAAAATTGACAACACTCTCAACAGAGATACTTGGAATGGTGAGAGAGTTTTGGATTAAAGAATTATCAAGAAGGGATAAAGGATTAGGGTATCACCTTTATACTGGGGAAAGAAGTGGTGCTGTCTCTGTTAAATCCCTGCATGTGATACTGGTTGTTAAGGCTGCTGAGTTGGGAGCAGGCTGTTGGTAGTGAATATAACCAGGCAATGAACCAAAAGTCTGATGTGGGTTTTTGTTCTTTATATACTTATTTCATTACACTGAGTTAAGTTCTTAGATCATGTCATTCTTCACAGTTTAAAATTTGTTAGCATATTTCTGGATGCTCACAAGAAATATCTTATGAGAGAAGGATGCAGAAGAATGAATCATCGTGGAGGTTTGACTGTATTGCAGAGAAGTAACACCCACAATAATGAGTTCCAGAAGGCAACTTATCGTATTTTAAGTGTTTACAATATGTGTGTGTGTTTACACATACACAACATTTGTATACTTACACACATGTAAATAATGGCTGAAAATGCATTTTCACAAATATAACATGTATACATTCACATGTTTATACACCAGAATGTGTGGTAAAACATTGCTAAGTTAACCAGCCTAAGCAAACTCCCAACACTGGCATTGAGTACCAGACTGCGGTTTTATTCTTCAGGCCACAAAGCGCAGCTGCATCTGCAGGTGAAACTCCCTCACCTGTGCAGGTGAGAGCCTGAAATTGTGCAGCAGAGGATTGGGGGCAGCACAGTATTTATCTTCTGCTTGCAGTTGTGGTGAGAGCCTTCTCCCAAGGAAAGGCTGGTGCCACCACACCTTGGTGCTAAGCTGTCAAAAAGAAGTTTGATGCAATCTGCCAAGCCCTAAGAAATCAAAGAACCATTCCTTGTTCTGTGTAATATTCACCCCATGCAGTTTTAGGGCTCTTTTCACAGATTAGAGTATAGACTCTGGTTGTATATGTATAAAACTCCACTTACTGTTTTTCCTAGATAGTCCACAAGATGGTAGTGCACCAAAGTCGTGTCTCAGTATATCATGCTGCGTAAAAATTTTATCTAAAACTCATATCAGTTCACTTTCAATTCAGCACACAAAAAAATAGATTGTGGGTTCAGCTAGGTTAAGTAATATATTTTGAAAGTAGATATACTGGAATTTATCTGGCTAACTCCTATTAATGCTTGTCATGCAGTTAAATACATCAACTCAAAGGGCTCTGTGATCTCTGAGATGGATTTCTATTCTGTGCCTTTGGGAGAAAAGCTTAGAATTAAGAATTAAGCTTGAGGCACCTGATGGGGCTTTGGGTATTTACTGCCTAATTTTACTTTTCTCACTTTTGCACACTCTGTGTTAGAATTTAATCAGTAAATATTTGTGTTGATAATATTTTAATTGATTTCTTTTAATGTTCATCAAAAGTATTAATTTTCAAAATATTGACAATTCCTTGATACCAAGATGGGTATGAAAAATTTCATAGGGAATAACCTTGCTAATTTCTGTTGGCTGCAACTTCCACTTGTTGGGGAAACACTATTTATCACTCCATGTGCTTACAGCTTAGTCTGTAAGCATTGTTGTTCTGGGGTGGAAGGAGTTGATAGATGTAAACCCCTCTGCTTTCTCTTGTTCTTTTACATACAGGGATGGTCCTGTAGCTGCTTCAGCTGATTCTGGCTTTCTCATGTGATTCCAGTGAAGTCAGCCAAGATTTTTCATTGGTGCTCTGGTTGTCCCATGCCCAGTTCTGGCTGCTGTAATTGTGCTGCCCTGGTTTACTGATCCTTAGTGCAGCTCTCCTGACAGATCCATGCACGTGTCACTGGCTGGTGATTATGCTTTAGGCTGTCATTAGAATACAGGAGCCAAATTCTTTTCTTCACAGTCTGTACCTCTTTGCTCTTCAGGAAAACAAGGTTTGATCCTTGAGACTGTTTACAGGTGGAGGAGGAGTCCTGTGGCACTAGGAATATAAGGAGAATAATTCCTGAATAATTAGCAATCCAGGTTATAGGTGCTCTCAGATTTGCAGCACCTCTGTCCCTTTTTGGGCCTCCACTGGGTCTAAGGGGCATTGAATTCTGTCTGACCTGGATATGGAGAAAAGGAATCCCATCTTATTAGAGACTGGAGATGCTTTCTCCAGCAGCTTTGATTCAGGGAGCAGCCTGGCCGTGGGTGATGTTGGTGTGAATGGTCCCTGCTCTCTGCTTCCAGGCTGCTGCCTCCCTTGCTGAGCTGCCAAATCCAGCAGGTCCTGCTGAGCCTTGCAAGAGTTCCCCTCTGGGCTGCTCACAGGCACTGCCTCCCTCTCAGCAACTTGCATTTATCTCAATTCCTCCAAGCAGCTGAGCTTGCAGCTGTCCCCTGCAACAAGAAGAGGATTTGTATGGGTTGGACAGGGATATCTGTGCTCTAGGGAAGCTTTTCCACTCCCTTTCTTGGAGCTGCAAGGGAGCAGCAGGAGGTTGGTGTGCTCACAGGCCATTCCATGGCAGTAAGATTTTAAGTCCTTGAAGTGCTGGAGTTGCAGGTTTGGGGAGATGAAATCTCAGTGATCCCAGAGCCTGTGGACATGCTGTTGACAGGATGTAATGATTGCACATACTACTACATGAAGAAGAATGCTAATTTCTAAACCTGCCAGAATGTTCATAATTTTAAGGAAAAATCAGGAAAATGGCTGATGGATAATGTAGCTGGTTAATAAATACCAGTTTGTGTTTCTCTAAATAGGTGATAGGTGGATTAAATGTCAACTTTGTGGACCAGGTTAGTGTCAGGTGTCAGATACTGTGTAAGCTTCCTTACGTTTCTTTTTTGTTTGTTAGATGTTTTTCACTTTGACAAATCTATTAAACCAAGTTGGCTACAGCATTTGCCTGCCAAGTTTAGTTTTAGAGTAAAATCATGTTTTTCCAGCAATTGAAGCATAAAATAGTCTTTAATGAAAATAGCAACAGACACTTAACTCTAGCCCTTCCAGCCAGATGTCACAATAATGTGAACCATCAAAGTGAAAAGTCATTTTTCACAGGTATCTTAAAATCAGTATTGACAGGAGGTGGTTGGTATGATGTGCAACTTCACCATATCCTTTGTACAGCTTTTTGAAGACTGTGGTAAAACCAGCTTGGTTTTGTTAGGATTTTTTTAATGAACTTTTCTCCTAAACTGGGTGGCATTCCTTATTTTTGGTTAATTTATAGTGCCAACTAGAAGTATTTTGTTCATGTTGTTGTTCAGAGAGTCTGCCCCTGAGGTGCATTTTGACATGCTTGACTCCCTTTGCTGCCTCTTCTTGCATGGCCCTGACTGTTTGCCTATGGCTTCATCTGTGCCAGGTATGACACAACCCTTTGCAGCTCCCAGTGTGAACAGCATGTCCTAAAAGCAGCAGGATCCAAAAGGGGAGCAAATGTTCTGCTTGGGGCCAGGTTTTCAGTGGCTTTGCTGAAATCCAGTCTCTGCTCTCGCAATGGTTTTGCAGAAGCATTCAGTATATTCTTGACTGAAGATCTTTTTTTTTTGAGACTTTTGCCTCACTTTTATTCATTTAATTAATTTATTCATTTCAAGGGGCCTTCTGATGCTAGGAGCTGTATTTTCATCTGCATGGTGAACAGGTGACCTGAAAATTCAAATACTCCATAGGACTGGGTGAAGTCAGCCTTTCCCGTTATCATATGCATAAAACACAATGGTGGTCACTGGGCTGCCTGCATTTATTAATGTGTCTTCTGCATGGATTTGTGCTTGTGCTATAACTTTATCCCCCTCCAAAAAGAGGATGATAAATGATGCTTTGGGTTATTCACAACTTCCTTGAGAAAGATTTAAAATATGAGTAAAACATGAAAAGCTGTTGCTCATCCAAGTTGGGTGAGTTTGTTTTAATAATAAAGCAAAAAACCCAACCAAATATATTGCATTGAAATTTGAGCTGGAGAGAACTGGATTTATTCACTTATTGCTACAGTGCTCTTTTATGAAAAGAGTTTGAAATCCCAGTGATGAAGAGAACTTTATTTCTTGCTTTGATGAAGCAAATAAATCCTGAGTTGGATTTATTAATTCCAAACACAGAGCTGAAGTTTGCTGTGTCTTGTGACCCATGGTGGCTCAAGTTAGGCTTGTGGGATGGACTCATACTGGAGAAGGCTGAAGTGAAGCACATGGGTTTAAACAGATTGGAGTGGAATTGCAAGGTTCTCTTTTGCACCTGAGGGAAGACCTAAGATGTAATCTCAGCAGTAATCAGCTCAGTTATGCTGTTCTATGTTTTTCTAATAATTTGTCTCAGCCCACTTCTGTTTTCACGCTTGTTTTTTGTTGATTTGGGGTTTTTAATTGGTATTGGTGTCAGGTAGCTTTTGCAATTATGAAAAGACAAGTCTCAAACTTCACGAGAATGGCTGGTCATTATAAAAAAGCTGCAGCACCTTACCATAAGTCTCTGGAAACAGCTCAGAATGATTTTATGCTCAATCATCCAGAAATCAGATCACTGTGAAGCGAGGAGATTGTTTGTGGAATAGGGGCCAAAATTTATCACTTTACCTTTGGAAATGCTTAAATTCCCTTTCTTTTAGACATGTTGTACCCTGCTGCCTCTTTGGGCAGATCATTAGGAAAGGCTTTTAAACTTTAAGGTGATTTTCCATCTGGGTTATATTTAACTGATGGTTTTAACAATACAGGCAAGTTTCAGCCCCTTACTGGGATGCTGCCAGACCTCTGGATGAGGGAATATCTTGTTGCTCTTGCCTCTGCCAAGCTGTTACTAGCTCCTGTTACGTCATTTCCAGAAACTCTAACTCAGTTTTGTCCTGAAAGAAATAAGCATTCATTTGTCTGTTGCTCACCCTTTCTTCTGTAATGCCATTTGCAAATGGCTTTCTTGTCTTGGTGGCATTTCTGGGAACAAGCTTTTAGGCTTGCCCTGCCTTATTTGTATCAGTTACCCAGCTATTGCCTCATTTGCCTCAGTAGAATGACTCCTGATTTGTGCACCCATGGAATAAGATCAGAATTGTGTCTTTTGTCCACAAAAGCATTTAAGGATTTCCAGTGATTTCAAATCCTTTGTGAAGTTTGACTGCTACTGAGAAATACATTGTACTCTTGAGAAAAGATGAAAATCAGTCAGTTAAATCAGAATTGGATAAAGCAGATGAAGTGTAAACATATATAACTCTTCTTTCCTGAAAGGCAGAATGGGAGAGATTAACACCTGTCTTCCTTCATCTGGTACATGTCAGTTGTTGAACAGAGCCTTGGTGTGCTGGATTTCTTTACTTCTTTTAGTAACAACAGTTTAGAACATGCAGGTAGTTCCATAATGTGTCTGCTCACAGCCCAGTAGTATGATCAGAAAGGTGGGTAAATAACACTGGGAATAGTTTGGAAGAAGACAAAACAAAATTATATTCCTTTGCTGACTCTTGAATTGAGAAGAGCTTCTGTGTCTCCACTACTCCATGTCCTACTTATTAAAAGAATGTAAAATGAGAATGGGTCTAAAGAGTAGCAAAAGAATCACTTCTTGTGTGAGGGAAGCTTAAATAGAGTAGATCTGTACAGCTTGAAGAGGGATGAATAAATGGGAGTAGCTAAAGGTGAATAAAATTGTGCCTGACGTGGAAAAAATGAGCAGGAATGAATCACTGGTGGTTTTATACAGCTGAAAGGAAACAGCATTTCCATGTGCAAGGTACAGTTAAATTGTGGAGTTTCTGCTGTATGGGTGTGAACGCAGAAGGTGTCTGTGCTTCCAGCAGCAGCTCCCGCTCCCAGCCTTATCACCTGCTTATCTCTGTATAGCCACATCTGTCACTTTGGAGCCACCAGGTGTTGGTTTACTCAACCCTTCACAATCACAAACCTTCAAAGCGCTTCTCAGCCACCTGAGCCAAAGCCCTGCCTCAGCATCAGGCTGCCTTTCCCTGCAGAGTGCTGGAGGCTGCCATCCCTTCTAGACAAATGGGAGAGTGAAATGCGAGTACCTGCTTTCTTATGCCCATGGTGGTCCTTCTCAATTTTTCCTGCAAGACTCCCATGGGATCCTAGAGAAGTTTTTATTACCTCTGGTCCTAATTTCAGAGAAGTTTTTATTACCTCTGGTCCTAACCTCAGACCTGCCAGGTGGCAGCAAGTATCCTCAGGTTCGTCTTTTCCGGCTTCCTGTTCTTCAACCCTGGTCTTGATGGATTCTCTCCAGTAAAGCCAAAATCCCACCCCAGCCTCAAACCCCAGCCTTTTTTTTGCCTTTATTGTAGCTTATACACTTCAGGTTAGGTAGAAATGGTGATGTCTACTTCAAAGGTAATTTTCAGAGAGGGAAAATTCTATTTCAAGTCGCTGAACATAGTGTGGTCTTCCAGCCAGGCCTTTCTGAAGGGAAGCACACAGTAGGTACAGGCGTGTAGATGGAATTTAAACCATGTGAACTTGGCTCCTATTTCCTTTCTTGGAAAGGAATTTTGGACAAAAGTACTATCTAGCTATTTCTTGCTCTCCCTTGATTTAAGGATCTAGTTTATGCACTAAGAGATGGCCCAGGCCTCAAAATTTGCTGCTCATCAAAACCATTTGTTGTAAAAAGGATGTAATTCAGCTAATTTTTTTTTTTGTGATGTTGATAATGTTAATTGTCCAAATTTTTAAATTGTTCTCTGAAACCCAATTCTTTCAGTTGCCATATTTTTGCATAAGGTTATAGAAACTGTTCAGAGAAGCATGACTTTAGGAAATATGTTTTTCCTTAGCAAATTATTTTCAATGCTAAGAAATATGAAAGAAACAGAAGTATTTTGGTGCTTTGGAAATGAAAGCTCTGGAGAATTTTAGGTTTATGCTGCTGGGTCAGATTGCTGTAGTAATAAACTGTGTCCTCATCTATAATTTTAAAAGCAGCTAAATTCAATAATCTGATCAATACACTTGGGTGGTACTCACCACATCTGGGTCTATGAGTCTGATCTTTTCCTCAGCAGACTTGATAACAAAGGTGCAGAACATCTCTGA
The DNA here is from genome assembly GCF_901933205.1 of Camarhynchus parvulus. Taxonomy (NCBI): domain Eukaryota; kingdom Metazoa; phylum Chordata; class Aves; order Passeriformes; family Thraupidae; genus Camarhynchus; species Camarhynchus parvulus. The sequence continues at coordinate 6,739,979 of NC_044576.1, forward strand.
TTTGTACTTGGAGATTAAAAAGGGAAAAAAATTAAATCAAATTTATTCAGTACCCCACTGTGCAGCTTTAAAGATTCTTTACACAGGATACCTTTTCAGAATGGGGTCTCTAGTGTTGGGTTTTTTACATATATATTTTTTTTAAGTTTTTTTTTGTTAGCTACAAGTTGAAATTGGGACTTCCTAAAATGGTTTTGATGTGTCAAAACATCACATACAAAGCATCACAATAAGGAATGTAAAAATCTATTATTATTTTCCTCTTGTGGGTTAGGCAGGCAGAGATGTCTTGCCAGTTCTGGCTGATAAATCTTGCTTCATTTGACTTAATTTGTTGCACTTTTTGCTGATGTACTTTAGGCAGTAATTATCTCTGTCTCCACAACTTCCATTTGGAGAGCAGTAGAACATGGAGGGAGTGCCCTTTGTAGGTAGACTTAATTTTTCTTATCAGGTTCTTTGTATTATCTGGTAATACTGACTGTATCAGTAAATTGGGTTTTTCCTGTACAACACAGATTGCATTATGCTGAATCTCCATAGGTTTTGACTTCAAAATCCCCTTTGGGCCTTTGCAGTTTTGTCATCATCTAAGTTTTTTTGATTTTTAAAAGCCTCAAGTACTAGAAGTTGTCCCACTGAGGGAATAAAGATCTGTCCAAAAGTCTGCCAACTGAAGGAGAACATTGAGGGCTTCAGCCTTACTCACTGTGATCTTTTCTAGATGCCTTGAAGATTACCCAACACGAAATTGAAAATTCATCTTCCTGTTTACCTATTACTGGGCTAATTAATTTTAAGTAAAATTTAAAAAGTGCAGGGAGCCATTAGTCCACAAACTCGCTCTGATTTGCTGTCATTGTGCTTTGTGGTGGGGAGATATTGAAGTACAGAGAAAAGCTTGTTCTTCCTACCTTTTGTAACAAAATACCTGCAGTTTTCCACAGCGCTTCTGCTCTCAGTTAGTGTGTGTGTGCAATTTAATCTGGTTTCCTGAGGAAATGGAAGATGTGCAATCATAAAAGGCATTTTGAGAGCCATAGGGAAGGTGTCAGAGGACAGGATGCTGTGGTGGTTCAGTGATGTGGGCAAGGACTGGATGAAGGGCTGGAAGGAGAGCAGTGGCAGGAGCCTGAAAGGAGCAGTGGGCACCTAAAGCTGGTGTGCTGTGAGTGCTGTGGAGACACCTCACCCACAGGGATATGGAAAATCAGACTTAAGCAGCTCTGCTTTTCAGGGAGCAGCTTTAAATTGGAGACTTTATGTAGGGTTTTGGACAGTTTACCTGTGGTACAGATGGAATAAATTCACGTGCACATCGGACTGAGTGTGCCACTCATGGTGCAGCGATTTATTTTTTTCTTAGGAATACAAGTGTGTCCTTCAGAGAGATTTCTATTCATATCTTTCATGTCCTGGCAGGACAGCCCCTACTCCACGCAGCATGACAGCAAACTGCCAGAGAGCTTTTCTCCTTTCCCATGTACAGCAGTAGCCGGGCTGGGCTGTCCTGGAGCTGGCTCCTGCAGCATTCCAGGAACTGGCACACACTGGGGCTGTGGCAGCTGTTCTCTTCTGCACTCAGGCTGGGCTGCTGAGACCTCTTGTGCTGTAAGAACTAAAAAGGATAGACACTCTTTGTGAAATTCTGGAGGGTGGCACTATGTGTCTGGGAATGAGACTGGAGGAGTCTGTAGGGTGGAAATCCAGCTGGAAGCAGTCCACAGGCATCCCTGACACCAGTTTGTACTGATGATAAATCTTGGCTGGCACTTTTAAGTTGTTGCAAGGGCTTCTCTTTCCCTTGACCTATCCTTGTGTGTGTCACTTCACCACAAAATGTATTAATATCTTACTAAGGCAGATAGAGAGATGCTTCAGGTCTGTGGGTGGGCTGCTTGTAATGCCCATGTCATGGGGCAGAAGTTTCTGCCCTTTCCAGAAGAGACAGTGACAGCTCAGAACACACGGCAGTGAGGGTGCCCTTCCTGCCTGTCCATCAGGAATGGAAATCTCTCATCTGATGCTCTTTTTTGTACCTTGGCTTTCTCCATGGGTATTGGTGGAACACTGATGAATGTTCCTTTCCTTTTTAGCAGAGTTTACATACTTAACCAGACCTGTGGCTGGTGCTAATTTTCAGTGCATTGTTAACTCAGAGAAAACAGTATAACTGTGCTTAAAAAGCAGAGGGGACCAGGCTCCAGTAAGAAAGGAGGGAAGGGGAAATGGTGGCAAAAGGTATGTTTTATGCCCTGGTCTCAGTGCAAAATAGACTGTAACCTGCTACCTTTGTGAAGCAGAAATGAAATGGAGAAAATGAACTACAGAACATAAAATTTTGCATCTCAATTTTTATTTTATTTATCAGGCGCATACTGCTAGTTTTTATTACTGCTGATAACTCTACTATTTGTTTTGCATTAATGGCAGAATGGGAGATGTCTTCATAACAATGGGAATGCCTGCCTGTGCTAGTCTGTCTGCAAAGGAAATCTATAGGTTTAGTGGCTTGAAAGCAAAGGCACAGAAAATAACAAGATTACACTCTGCCTGCATTAACAGCCCAGGGCTGGAGCTCCAGAGTAGGATTTTCTTCAGGTGCAAAGAGCAAGTGTGCCTTGCTGTGGGTGTGAGAGTACCAGCAGCATTTTGGATCTTTGAGTGCACTGGTGAGATCATGGTTATCACAAAGGCTGTTATCATGATGAGACAATTATTCAGCCTACGCAGTGGGAGCCTGTGAGAACTGGCTGATTCTGATTAGTGTCTCTCTTTTTTTCTTTTTCTTTTTTTTTTGCTGAATAGTGTGTGAGTTTTTCATGTGCTATTCACAAACACAGTACTTGTGATGCAGTCCGAAATTTGATTTTCATTATCACTGTGTCTGTAGCCTCTGCCAAACTACACAGCTACTCAAACTGCAGTTGTACTGATTGTGGCCTCTACAACTTGAATATTTGTTCGTCTGTCTTTATGCAATCTGTGAATACCCTTCAGAATATACACTGTAAGTTCAGAAAGTAGCTCTGGGGCTAAAAATAAAAAAAAAATTTTTTTGCTGCTTTTATAAGCCATGTAATATATATTTAGAAGAGATGCATTATCAATTACTGATTTCTCTAAATAGCTGTAATTTTATGTAGTGGTTTTGCAAGTTAATGCCAAAAATGTGGCAATTTCTCTAAAGAATCCATATAAAGCCTTGATTTTGTGAGCTGTAAAACAGAGCATCTTAATGAGTAAGCAAAATTGGTGCCTAGGACTCCATATGATTATCAAATGCTTTGGATGGGGCTGGAATGGACCTTAAAGATCATCTTGCTCTGACCCTTCTTCACGGCAGGCACTGATACAGGGCTCATGGGTTCCCTGTAGTTCCCTGGGTCTTCCTTTCAAAAAATGGGGGTTATGCTTCCCTTTTTCCAGTCAGTGGGAGCTTCACCAGCCCACCACAAGCACTTGAATATGGTGGGTAATGGCTTAGGAACTTCAGCTGCCAGTTCCCTCAGTTGTATCTCATCATGTCCCATGGACCTGTGCACCTTCAGGTTCCTCTGGTGGTCTCACACAAGGTCTCCTCCTGCAGTGGGCAGCCCCTTGTTGGGTACCTCAGTCTTCTCCATGCCCTGGGTGACCTGGTTTCCTGTTTCCTTCCAGGGAAGGCCCACATTTTCCTAAATCTTCCTTTTATCACCAATGTACCTATAGAGGCTTTTCCTGATGCATTTCATGTTCCTGGCCAGGCTTAATTCTATCAGGGCTTTACATTTCCTAACCTGATCCCTGTCTGCTTGGACCATTTCTCTGTATCCTTCCCAGGCCACTTGTCCTTATTTCCAGCCTCTCTAGATTTTTGTGTTTGAGTTAATCCAGGAACTCCTTGTTCATCCACTCAGACCTCCTGGTGTTTTTGCCTGGCTTCCTCTTGGTGGGATGCATCACATCTGAGTTTGGAGGAGATGATGCTTGAATATCCACCAGCTTTCCTGGTCCTTCTTCCCTCTGGAGCCCTTATCCCACCAGGCAGATCCCTGAAGAGGCCAAAGCCTGCTCCTTAAAGCCTGCTGTGCTCATCCTCACTGCCCTAAAGAACTTGAATTGCATTTTCTTTGGAGTTCATTTATGTGCCTGTAATTTAGAGCAGACTTCTCAGCATACTCTATGGTTCTGTATGGTTTATTTTGTTTAATTCCTCTTTATTTTTAGACTTATGGAATAAAACTAGATTTCTTAAGTTCTGTTTTTGATACATAGAGAATACCTTTTTAAGACTTTCAAACTGGCCAGAATAATTCAAACACATCACTGTTCTCCTTTGATTTGGATCTTTATTTGGAGCTCTGCTTCTGTTAATGTGAAGCAGCTAATGGTAATAGATTTTTACATTAAGAAAATATATTTCTTACTGTCAACCTTACTGAATCAGTATACAACGCTGAAGTCCATAAAATAGTTTTGTTCTGTCTCAGTAAGTTTGAATTAAGAACAGACTTTTGGAAGCTGGGATAGCCCTTGGTACAGTGCTCATAGGATGGTCACAAGCAGCACAGATGTAAGAATGACCAAGTGGATCCTAATGAATGTTTTACAAAGGAGAGTTACAAAGTTTCCATTCTGGTCTCTTGCATGCTGTTGCAGAGTTCCCTTAGTGTAAAAAATTCTCATAGTATCTCACCCAAATCTGGTTGCTGCAATTGAAACTTTCTGCTCCTACTACTATCCATAGTAATGGTGGAGAACAGACAATTTTCTTCTGTTTTGTCAGGTTTTGATGGACTTGAGGACTGTTGCCACGTCCCATCAGCCATCTTTTCTTCAGGAAAGAAGAGGATGTGTTTTACAGACTTCTGATTGCTCTTGTTGTTTCCCAGATATCCATGTTTTCCTGGCAGCAGGAGAGCAGAAGTCAGTCGCAGTATACCTGTGGCTTTGCAAATACTAAATGGAGGAGAAAGGTGATTTCACTGTGCAGCCTGTCCCTTCTGCACTCTGCTGCTTGGCTGTTGTCCTGTGTTCAACCTGCAAGGTTTTATACCCTGCAGACAATGCTGAAGAACAGTCCTTACTTGTCTAGGCTGTGAAAAAAATTTTCTCCTTATTTTCACTCAAATTCATCTGTTTTGTTTGGTTTTTCCCCACACCATTTCTCTGGTCTTACTTATCATTTTGGTCTAAAGTTTCACTCTTTAACATGCACATGCTTGTTGTAGTTTCATGTTTGCATCGGTAATAAACTTTTCTTATTGCCCAAATCATTAATAAAACATTGGAGAGAAGCAAATCCAGGACAGACTCTCACAGAACATCCATCCTTTTTGACAATGAATGTTAATGTCTTGTTCCTGAGTTCAGTTACCAGATCCCTCTTGGATTAATCTAACAATCTTTTCATCAACACCATGTTCCTTACCTTGCTTATGAGAATGTCAGGTACAAGTATTGCTCTTCTCCAGTCTCCAATGCCTGTCACCTTTACATGAAATAAAATTAAATTCATTTTATACAGTTTCCTCTTGACAAATCCAGACTGATTGCAGTTCCTCCCAGTAACTTCCAGATGGTGACAGATTCAGACACAGGAGATCTCTAAGACTGAAAGTTTGACCAGACCAGGGTACAATTTTATTATCTCCTGGTATTTTGAGTTTTCTTTCCCCACTCTGTTCTTTCAAGTTGGACTAATTTGGTCTTCAACAGTGTTTTGCTATCCTGCCTGTTTTCCAGGAAGTCTCAAAAAACCCCACAAAAACCCCAAAACCAAACCCAGAACATAAAAAAAACTGTAGTGGCTGGAATTTTATCTTAAGCCTATATAATTCCCATGTCCTAGCATTAACTGCATGGAGTTATTATTGTTGTGTACCCTTGTTGTTAGCACCCTTGGACCTGTTCTGGGCAACAGTTCTTTTTATGTTTTCTTCTGTTATGCTATGTGAAGTACTGATTATTTAAAGTTTAGGTTCATTAAACATTTTAGTCAGAATTTGTTCTGTCTTTAAAAGGGGAGCAATGTCTTTATCCCTGAATAGAATTTCCATGCAACATTCCTCCTTCTTTCTCAGCCTCTCCACAAACTGATTTAAAATAAAACAAATCACAGAAACAGAAATTTTAAAAATTCTATAAAATTGAAAAAGAGCAATCTTCAGTTTTTATGTAGGTTTGCCGCCAATCATCTGGGTTTTCCTAATTTGAGGGGAAAAAGGAAAAGCCAAGAGGGCTGTGAGGGGAGAGAGGCAGAGGAGCAAGGTTCAGTGGTGGCTGCTATTTGTTTTTGTGAGTGTATGGATATGCTATTTAGTCCAGAGCTATTTATTACTAACCACAGATTCAGGGTTGTTTTCTGAAGAAGAGCAATTTCAGAGTTAAAGCAATAAATTCTTCCCATCTCCAGCTGACAACTTTTTCCTAGAAATTTAGTGCCCAAAATAGGACAGAGTGTTCCAGATGAGACCCAAGCAGAGCTGAGGAGAGGAGAGAGAGATTTCCTTCCTGTGTCTTCCAGGCTGTTACTTTTGTGTTTACATCCCCAGTATATAAACTTGTGTTGATGTACATTGTTTGCCATGCCATACAAACTAAACAACTCCCATCCAACTTCATCCTCTGCTGTTTGCAGTCACTCCCTCCCAACCCTGTGTAGTGTGTGTTCAGCTCACAGGCAGGTCCAGGCAGGAATTGCCACATTCTGTTGCTCTGAATAGGCACTAACATTACCTGGCTTTCAGGCATCACATCAATGCTCCTATCCTGTGATAATTATAATTGTTATACAGGTAAGTGGGGTTTTTCTTATGCCCACTGGCTCTTTCTAGGCCAAGAAAGAACTTGGCATCCTATGGATATTAATAGCTTATGTGAAATTTGTGACGAAACAAAACATTTCTGGCTTTTTTTAATGGCAGTGATTTTTATTTTTATTAATGAATCTTTTGTAGTTACCTTTCTTGCTCCAATGGTTTCTTCCAACAGGATTTTAGTGTCAAAGTACTAAGGGCTGGACTTTGTTGTTTGGTTTGGGGTTTTTAAGGTTTTGGTTGGGGCTTTTTTTTTTTTTTAGGTAAATATACATTTCTGTTTTTAAAATTACCCTTAGGCGGTTTTTGTAATACTGGCTGTTTTTTTAGGGAAACTGAGAATTTTCACATACAACTGCTTCAAGTGTAACCTTGTAGATTTTATGACTGGTATATGAATTTACTTAAGAGAAAGTGAGAAAAATGTCCCCTGAAAAACATGAATTTGATACCTTTCTGCCTCTTGTTACTGATTGCTAATGATTTTGCTTTTTTGCATTTTTTTCCCTATAAAAGTCAACTTACTGCTGCGTGGAGCGTGCAGAACACTTAAAACACTAAAATCTCACTCGGGCAGCATGTTGAGATTTTAATGATTCCGTGACTTAATTATGGAGACAATCCTTTGGGAACGAGGCAAAAATGGTCATTTCAACATAGAAAAGGAATAATGAATAATTAAAGAACCTAATTAAATGAGTTTCTTATGCTGGAGTGGGTGGGAGGTTTCTTTCTTGCTTTTATATTTTCATTTCAAATGTTTCCTTAAAGATTAAGAAATTGTGTATACTGGCAGGGACTAGTGTCTTCACTGAAAAATCTGCACTTAGTTTGGCTCAAGTGGGAAGTCTGCAATGAAAGTCAGAGTGAGTAAATATGTCCTGTGTACTTGCTGAGGGAGCCTTGGTCCAGCACAAAATGTGGCAGTGATCAGGGAGAAACTGCAGCTCTCCTCCTTGGCTCACGTGTACCTGTTTTCCTTGTCTTGGGAATACTGCATGTTAGTAATAGATTTTTTTTTTTGTATCCAAGTAGTTCAGGGAAATTTAAAAGCAAAAAAACCCACACCTAACCTACAAACAAGCCAAAGAGCCTTTTTCTTCCTTTCTTATAATTTCTGCATTTTTGCACCACAGAACATCCACAAAAAAAGCTATACAGCTGGAAGTCTTGGGGCAACTGGGAAATGCTGGCAACTTCAAAGAGCCTTTCTTGTGACCTTTGCAGATGGGTCCTTTGTTACACTTGCTCAGCAACTTTTTATTTCAAAATAAAACAAGTAAGCTGCTCATAACGTGCAGAGCTTGACAACAGGAAAATTTGCGGGCACTGGGTCACTCAGTGCACTCCCTACTGTTGGCAGTGGGTGGGGGGAATAACCCATTTCAGAAGGTGATAAAGAGCTGCCTTTGTCCAAAATTAAAAGTACTTTTCCTTTTGGGGGTGTGTTGTGGTAGGGAAGGTTAAATATTTTCTTGAGTGTAATATCTTGCTAAAGCAGAGAGGCCCCTACCCTGGATACACATTGTGCAGTCATTTATGGAAAGGCTCACTTGGTCAAAATGCCTTCTAGCCTAAAATATATATTTCTGACTCAAACATTACAGAAATCAAAGAATATTAATTAAAGAGTACTGGAAAATCATCCACTAACTACAGCAAAGGTGTTGCATCTATTTGTGACTGATGCCATCCCACTCTGTTTGGTAGCTTCATTTGCTGAAGCACATTCACTTCCTGGCACCTTTGCAGGTTCTGCAGTGGTTTTTAATAAAAGCTTTTTGTGTAGCTTTTATTTTCATGAGACTGCTACTGCTCCAGAAAAGAGACAGCAGGCGGGGGGACTTGATGCTGAGAAACTTGAAATACCACAAAGACATTTTCTGCTGCTGTTTTGGGTTATTTTTAAACCACTCTGAGACAGGGAGTTTTCCATCTGAGATGAGGAGGGAATAACTCATCTAGTGTCTGTTTGGGAACTGGATGACCTGGCAGAGGAGGTTCTGAGAGCCACCTTCTTGATACCTGCTCTCCTTATATTGGGGGAACCCCAGCTCGGGCTCAGTGTTCACTGGATGTGTGAGCAGATTGCTTTCATGTGTTGGAGCAGAAGTGAACAGATGCAGCAGTGATTAATTGACCACTCAGGGTGAAGTTTGTAGCTGAATCATAAAATCCTGATGAATGGCATTTTGTGTTTCTTTTTTTGAAGCTCACCAGGATGGGATTGATCCTCCTATCATATCGCAGACAGCGTTCAAATTCTGCGTGTGGGAGTGCAAAACTGATAGCAAACCTGCTTTTGCACTTATTCCTATATATGCTGGGGTAGCTTTTCCTGTCTCTGCTGGTGTCATTTGCAGACACATCTAACTAAATTTCCAGATCAAAACTCAGTTTGGTTCCCTGTAGCACCATTGCACTGACCTCCTGGTCACCCTGCTGTGGCTTGCAGTAGCTAGGAGATCATGGTGAACTAGGCAGAGAGAAATGATGAAAGTTGGAGGTTAATATTCTGAAGTTAATATTCTCAATATACAGGTTCAGAACACCACTGAGAAGTTCCAAGAGAGGGTTGAAAACTATGTCTCTGTGATCTAGTGTCATTTTGGGATATAAGTTCTGCTCCTTAAGATGTGTGAAACCAGTTTAATGCCATTTCCTAATGATCTTTGTCAGCGTCCCTAAAACACTGACATTTTACATGAGAGTTTCAGTCCAGGCTGTAGTGTGGTGTTTGAATTGCAGGGGAAAAAAGTAGAGAAATGGTTTTTTAGAAGTGCATGCTTGTTGCACTTTCAGTGGTTCTCTATAAATATAGGGTTTTAGCAATATTATTTTTGGCAGAAGACAAATGGAAGAAAGTTTTTGGTGTGTTTGTTCTGCAACTATTTAGAGATTATATATAAAGTATAAAACTCTTACCAATGTTTCTTGCATTGGATAAATTTCCTGGGCTGCTTGGCAGTTCCATCCACAAACCCCCACAAAATCTATCTTGCAATTAGTGTGCCTCTATAAATAAGATACATCAGTACCTTTTCCTTAGTTGGTCATGAGTCAGAGATGAAACTCTTTACACCATCTTCTCAGAAGAGTTAATGTTAATTTGTCACAGTGAGCTCCCTTTCTCTGTGTAGGCCTCAAACAAAATCACCCTGTTTTGAAAGTCAGGGTTGGTGATCTCCAGTCCTGGGTGCTCTTCAGTCTTCTGAAGTTCTTTCTCCTCTGCTGCTGCATGAGCACCTTGTTTCCCTCTCCCAGTTTGTTTGTGGGAGGATTTGCCATGCTTGTGTGGTGGCCTGGGACAGCCGAAGGTTTATTTTCCCATTTCCCCTGCTCCTGAACCCATGGGCTGAGTGAGCCTTGAGTCAGTATTTGAACTGTCCAGATTTACCAGATGTGCAAGTCTTCAGGGCTAACAAGAGCCTGTGGTAGTTTTCTTTAAAAGTCATGCCTCCAGCCTGAACTTAAAATTGACAAACGTGTCAGCCATCCTCATACTCTGAGTAAGCTGGACCACAGGAGGTGTAATTTAATCAGTTATGCCAAAATGTGTCATCCTTGCACAGAGAAATAGTAATTTTGCACTTCATTCTATGAGCTTAAAAGTGGCTGCTGCTTTGATCTTGTATCAGCTCAGAAGGCAGGTAAAGTGTCTGGGGAGGGCTTAGTGAAAAGCATATTCCATTATTGTTTTCTGTGTGGGTGTTTTGGTTTAGTTTTGGGTTTTGTTGTGGTGGTTTGTTTGCCATGGGTTTTTGTTTGTTTGCTTGTTTTTGTTTTTACAATTGGTATAACTTCTACTTAAATTTCCAGTCAGAAATTTAAGAAGGGTCATTTAAGAAGTGCTAAGCCTCTGGCCTTTATCACTGCATCCCTGATTTTGTGTCATTTCCAAAGCATTTTTAAGCTCTTGTGCCCCAAAGAAATGAAATAAGAAACAGAACATAATTCAGTACCATTCCAAATTTTATACTGTAAATTCAGAGAAGGTAAGGGGTTAGCACTGTAAAAGTGGTGTACAAAATACAATTTAAGTATTTTCCTGCTTTTTTAGCGTAGTACATACATCCCTTTCTGACTGTCATGTTTCCCCAGTTTTTTTGGGACTGTTACTGCCAAAATAGAATTCTGCTAGAAGAAGCAGGTGGTGGGAGAAACTCAATGCAACAACATAAGAGAGCCAAACAAGCCTTAACCTTTCTTATTTTCCATTCATTTGCTGCTCAGTGATCTTGATCTTCTGCATGTTTGGAGATGGGTCCATCCTATCCTGGACATCAAATGTGTGAAGTAGACCTAAAAAGTATAACTAGATGCTAAATAGGCTTTTAGTCTTGTTTGGGTTTGTTTGTTTGATTTTGAGACACAAGGCCTGCCAGCCTAACTAATGAGCAGATGAATCTTAAAAGACTCATGAGAAAGTTTTTTATGGTTAACCCATTTTCACAATTTTTTAAAATTTTTTTCTGCCTAGTCTTCTCCCCAGATGTTCTTTTCATGAATTGTTTTTTTTTTAATTCCTAGCAAGTCTTGTTTTTTTTTTTTTCCCCTTCTCATTAATCTATTTTTTGGCATTTTCTCAGTAAGCTAATATTTTCATGAGTGTCTCATCTTCTTTTTTTTCCTAGTGCTGTATAATTTGTTTAAAAAACCTGTAAAAGTGATAGTGTTTTCTTCACTCTATAAGCTGCTGACCAGTTGATGAATTAACACAAGTAATTAGATTGTGAACACCTTTTCCTCCTATAACTTTTCATGTTTTTATTCCAAATCCATCTCAATGTTATATGCTAATGCTGTTTTGTAGTCTCTTGAATCTAGTTTTAGCAGTGGGACTAGCATCTTAACCTAAACCAAATGACACAGTTTCAAGTTGATAAAATCACTTCCTGACATCATTATTGTGACTTTGTGAGTAGCTGAAGCTAAGTAGACATTATCCTTGTGCTAACAGAAAGTGTAAATTTCCCATTATTCACGTAAGATACAGTTTATCATTCTTTATCAGGACCCTATGGATTGTGCTGAAACACTCATTGGCATTTCATTAACTCTGTAATTAAGGGTGAAATCAAATAGCTTAATTATTTTACTGAAGTCTGAAAAGAACACTTAATGAAGATTTCCAGTACCCAATTCCCTTGAAGTGAGTTATGACACATCTGGCATGAAAACCTTCACACTTCACCCAGCTTTCCTCTGGCAGTGCCCCATCACCTTCCAGTGAATGGTGCCACTTCACCATTTCCCCAGAACAGGAGTTGTACATATACAGTTGCTTTTCCACAGGAGTCTGAATGTTTTACTCTTACTTTTCTTGTAACCTCTTTTCTGTTGGAGACTGTCCCAACCTATAAGCTATAAGGAATCTCTCTTTTCTTTAGTTGATTTTTTTTAAAATCATAGCTAAAAGATAATTTCTCAAAACCATAGCTTGAAAAGGCATTTTGCTCTTTCTGAAATCTAATTCTGGAGGAGTTTGGACTCTGTAGTTCAAGCAGGGATTGTAATCCACATAATAAAAACATCTGCATGTTATGTCCAATTGATTAATTAGCTGAAAAGATCCTTGGGATGAAGCAGTCTTGGCTGACAGATAAAATCCTCCAATTTATGCATATCTCAAGGGATTGGGTGAGTTCACTTATTATCCTCATTTCTTAGCATTTTTCCTCATTAATAAAAGCTTGGGCTGTTTTCTACCTGCATAGAATACAACCTGTGCATAGGGTGGCACTTGGGCATTTAAGCTGGATATGTGGATGTTATTCCCTGTGTCAGCATTTTTAAAAGTATGCTTCAAGTATTTCAAACACCTAACATTTGATAATGCATTATTTGTGTTTTTGTTTAATGAGGTTATTTAGGCATAAATTACAGGCTTGTATGGTTAAAAGGCTTATGGGACGTCACTGGATTAGCCAGGCAGCGGTGAATGACAGCAGCATTCACTTCAGCTGTGGCTCAAATAAAGTTGGTTTCCTAAGGCAAAGACTCATGAGTCTTTCAAATCCAGATGGAAATATGCTGGGAATAAGAGGGATCCAACTCTATTGAATTTTGTTGAATCCACTTTCAGTTCTGGTTCTGCTGTGTTTTCTAAGCACTTCCGTGATAATAACTGTGTTCTGTGAGACGGGGGAGCTAATGTCAACTTTATTTTACAAAGATCTGAACTTCCAAGAGGATAACTGCCAAGGTCATGCAGGCAGCTTGCAGGCTAGAAATAAAGCTTTGGGTGCCTTTTCTTTGCCTTTTAATTTTTTTTTTAATAGGCACAATGCAGTCTTCCATTTCCCACCAAAACCTGAGATCACTGTCCTTCCTGAGGTACCTTCCTCAGCCCCCGTGAATCAGCAGCCCGCCCAGCTCCTCTCTCTGGTAGGGCTCTGGTAGTGCTAGAGCAGAGTTTCCTCATTGCTGCCCTGGGTTTCCTTGAAGAGCTGGGCCAAAATCCAGGTGCCTGCCTGAGCATGGCCTTTGACAGCTTGCAGTGGTGCCCTGCAGTTCAAAGCATGCTTGGGGCATCCTTGGGGTGTACTCTTGGTATCTTTAGAAATGTGTTTATTCAGGTCTCTATAGAACATAGAGAAGTGGGAGTTGACTGCTTCTGGTTCAAATCTAGGCATTGCCCAAGTGCAGCATTCCTCTTCCCACAGCTTTCCAAAGGCAGTGTTCTGTGAGGCTTCAGAAGCCTTTCAGTCGTGGCGGGGAGTGTGGAGAGTCACATGGTGGTGTATGGGTACAGGAGCTTTGCATGCACACAGAAACCCTGCTTTTACTGCACCAGCAAGAAAAATCCCTAAGGTCACACAACTGTGGCCTCCATCCTTGAGCATTTCTTAAAAATCACTCCAAAATAAACAACTTTTTAAACCTGTTTTTTTAGCCCGTGAACAGGAGACAAACAGTGCACTGTGTGCTGCCCTTTGGACAACATGGGATGTGTTCAAAGTAGTTTATGTTTTGGAGACTTAAAAGATTATTTTTCTTTTAGCCATGTTATGTGAAAACTAAAGCATGTTGCTTGCAGGGCCTCAGTAACCAGAATTCAAAAAATGTCTTTCAAGTTTGGGGGAAGAATATTTACAAATGTGTGAGACATCTCTGGATTTTATGCTGCTCTGAGAAGATTCAGCCTGATTTGGCTAATTGCACTTCAAATTTAAATTTGACTTAATTTTTACAACAGATTCTGGTTTTTTTTTTTTCTTTCTGGAAAGAAATGCTAGTACCATGTCAGATACACTGGTTTTGCTTGGAGAGACTTTTGGGTTTTATCTGAAAGAAATCAGACTCCCTTAAAACACTGATCTTCATTGCAGTGAAGCATGCTGCTAGGAATACTGGGAAAGGTTAAAAACAGCAGTCTTGAGGCCCAGCTGCTGATTGTTCATATTTGTGCAGAAAAAAGATGGTTCCTTATTTACTAGATGCTTGCTCTGTGTTCATCCTAGTAAAGAATCCTCCTGCACGCCTTAATACTGCTGCTATTTTACCTCCCCTAATGAATATTCAAAAGCTGCAGTCATTGAGGACTCAGGTGGCAAAAATAGTAAGATGATTGAAGCAAGCCTTGACATAAAAGCCTAAAAGTACATTTCCAACTACATGGCAATAATGCCGATTTCACTTTCTGACCACGTAAATGAACAGTGCCAGAAAATCTCCCATGAATTAAATGCCTGTTTCACACACCAGTGTGATTGCATCTTTCTCTCTGTATGATGTGTTGTAATAAGTATGTTTAAAAAAAAAGGGGGAAAAAATACAACAGGGCTTTCTGTAATCCTCTGTCACAAAATGTATTGGAATTGAAAAATCAGTATAAAGGACACACTGTTAAGATATGGCAATGCATGCATTGTTTTCTACATAATGCAGTCAGAGTCTCCATGGTAAAAAGAAATTTTTATTTTATTTTTTTGTCACCATCAGCAGTTAACCTAAAGTAGGAGCTGCTCCATTTCATTATAGGTTAAATGGCTTACTATACAAAACTAGCTGAGAGACGTACAGCGCTAACACTGCATTTTTTTAGTAGGTTTTAAAAACGTGCTTGAAGATCAGTGAAGAAAAAACAATGCAGCATATGTTATTGTTCTGGAATTTTTTTTAATAGAAAGCGCTCCTTTTCAGCATTCCCCCTTCAGTGGAGTCACTTAGACACTTCCAGCTGGTGGCAGGGGATACAGCCATAATACAGCTTTCTCTGTCCCAGCTGTCTTTTTCATTACGTTAAATGCATTACGATGGCTGCACTGCTTTACAAAGGCTCAGGTGCAGGAAGGTATAGGAAGAAATCTGCAACTATGTGTTTTTGTAGTGACTGCAAGCTCCTGCGAGATCTCTGAATCCTGAATGTGCTCCTGGCTCTGGTCACAGATCTCCTTCCAATCACTGGAACATTTGCTGTAAGGGCTGGCTAAAGGTGCCCGAGGAAATCACCTTTTACAAAGGAGCATTGTTGTAAAGGATTTTTAATGCATTATGGCTCACGCAGCATCACAGTTGAAGAAAAACAGGGATTTAGAAATAAATGCTGAGGAAGAAACTGAGAAAAAAAGAAAACACAGGAAAAGATCCCGGGATCGGAAGAAAAAGGTATCTAGATCTGTGCCAAATTCTGAACAGGGGTTCTTTTGTTTTAATTTTCTTACCTTGCAATTGAAGTATTAAAAGCTTGTTCTTGCCTGTAACTTGGTAGCTGTGGGAGTAATTTGTTAGCATTGTAAAATATCATTTGTAACCACGGCTGTGGGGTTTGCAAAGCAATTGAATGTTTAATTGGATATTAGTTGATTGCAGTGATGATGCAGAAGGTGTGCATTCGTTTCCCACTTATGTTGCTGTGATATGAAAACTGTCTGTGAGTTGAAAATAGTTTTGTAACCATCATGTGGGGTTTAATGCTGAGCTTTCTCGTAGGTTTAATAGCAAAGCATGGCATAATAGTTTAGTCTTACATGCAGGTTACTTAAAAGGGATGTGTGTAGAGGCAGATTTTTTTTTCTTTGTGTTGGGACTGTGTCACATGTTTGGCTTCTGAAACATCCATTTTTGGGATAATGTTACAGAAATAAGGTGTTTCAGTGTTTCTGTTTTTTTCTTAACAGTGAGCTGTTTAACAGAATTGAGCTATAACAGTCTGCTACTAGCAACTTTCTTTTGTTAGGAAAATACGTGGCTGAGATTACAGAGCCTGGTTTTTCACTGCTGTAGATTTGTGTTAGCTGCAGAAAACCCTTCAGCAAACTAGGATTTGAAAAATTCAGTAGGCACTGCATTGCTCATTGTTCAGGTCAGGAGCCTCTGTGTGATTCCAGGCTTACTGTTTCTCTCTAAGGTATAAAGGAAAATAGTTATGGTTTGTGGCATAATGACAGATAAAGAGGCCAGCTACTTTGGCAGCTCTGAGGCTGTGTCCTTATAAATGACACCTTGTACTCTGCTCCATAGAAATAAGGCCCTGCCACAATTTCTTGTCTTTGGCTGTATTTCATGATAATTTTTTCAAGAACATACCAAGGAGCCAGCTGCCTTTAGAGAAACCTGGGCATGTAGTATTTCTGTGTGCCTTTGTGAAATCCCCCTAAGGGGGGGATTGGGTAATCTTCATATGCTCAGAGAAGCAGTGCATGTGCTTCCTAAATGACATGTAGATTTCCTCTAACATATGTGCATCTTTTGCTTGGGCGAGAGTCAGCATTTCCCTGCCCTTTTCTCTTTCCCCTCTGCTGTGGCAGTCCTATACCTAATGAAAAGCACGGAGAAACCCACTGCCTTCTGTTCTAGCCAGCACGTTGGGAGACTCTTAACATGCTGCAGTACATTTGCTGCAGCCAGCCACACTGGAGGCATTTTTTCTGTGTCAATGTATAGGTTCTTCTGAATCATCTTCCAGGATAAACAGCAGTATGAAGATAAGTTTCTGTCTTTGAGGTGAATTTTGAGGTGCTGCTGTTTGAAAGCAGCCTGAAATAGTGATATTTTTCTTGGCTGCTGTTTAGGTTATGTGCAGGTTTGTGATGTTGCTGTCAGGTGAGATTCCCCCCAGCTGAAAGCGACCACAGCAGTAAGGAATTAATTGTAGGAGCTGTCCCCTCAGCCCATATTTACCTATGGCTTGTGAGCTAAAATGAATAGTCTCTCAGCTGAATCTACTCATGCTGCAGGGAGCCCACGTTGTTCTTGATGTGCTCAAGTTTAACAATAGCATGCCCAACCAGATCCATGCACTGCCTTTGTGTAAGGGAGCTTCCTCACAGCTCAGAATTAGAACAATATAGAAGGGATATGGCAGTGAGAGGCTCTTGATTCAGTGAGGTGAGACAATTGCTTTGTGGACAAAAATGCTTTATTGTTTATACAACACTGCTGTAGAGAGGAAATCTCTCAGCAGCCAGAGTGGCACATGGATAAATATCTGCCTGTTAATCTCAAGTATATGGATTTCTCTCAGTGTTTCATTTCTGCATCTTAAGAATGAGAGAAAATAGAGAGCTTTTGCTCCACCAAATGCTTTTTTTTTTTGGTCCCCCCCGCTTTGGAATTTGGTAGCTTATTCCAGTTTCTTTCTGAGTTTCCTTAGGACTCTGCAGATTCAGAACAGGTAGAGGCCATCTCTAGAAGGAGAACAGAACAAAACCCAGCAATTGCTTCACTTAGCTCTCATCCGTTGGGGCATCATTGTCCTGTCAAAGACATGGTTTTGTTACCCAGTACACAGGGCGTAGGAAGTCCAATAATTTGGTTTGCCATTTTGTGCTTTCCTGGCTATTTAAAACATTTTCCCCCCAAATTTTCCACTATGAGTAGTGAGTCACTTCTTGTTCCTCTGCACCACCCACAAGCAGGCAGTACTCGGGGATTTTTTTGTTGATCACATGATACTGCACAAAGCTTACCCTTTGCTTAAGCAGCATGCAGAAATATCCTTTAGAGTCTTCCAATCACTTTGGAACAACAAAGAATGCTAATGCTTCTGGATAATTTATACAGTAAAGAGCCCAAGGCAACCAATGGTTAGAAAGTAAGGCTGGTGGGATCAGCCAGTGTCTTAGTCCTGTGTGATACTAGCAACAGTCATGCTGATTTATGTTCCTGTTTAGTTGGGGGATGGCAGTCTGAGGGGAATATTTCACTGCTTTTGACTGGTTAAGCAATTTACAGTGCAGTAACATTCCTGTGAAGGCTTGCTTCAAGACTTGGATGAGAGAAATGACCTTTGTAAAAACACACACAGAACAGCAACCTGCGTTTTGTCCCATCCCATTTAATTTCAAGGCGAGATGTTTTCAAACTGCCCCTCTTAGCTCTGTGGAGAGGCTGTGCTTCTGTGCCCTATGGCCCCACCACACTCCTTTTGTTTGCTTGCATTCAGGACATTGCAGGCCTTTGCTGAAGGTTCTCAAAGGTTCAGAGCTTACCTGGCTTAACTCAGGCAAGAGAAAGGGAGAGGGCCAGCAAGTGAAGGATCTGCATTATACAGGTTTTCCATTTATTCTGTTCAAGTTTATATTACAGCTTCATTCAGCTCTGCCTCTGGATGGTTGTGCAGTGTCCTACACTGAAAATAGTTTTGAGTACATCCAAGGGCAGACCTGAGCCTTTAATGGTTATCACAGAACAAGCCAAACCATTCTTAAAAATAAGTGATTGATAGGATAACTTGCTTGATACTTGCCAGTGCAGCTCTGTTGTGTGTAGTTTTGTTTGTGAAAACTAGAAATTGTTTATCCTATAATAATGTCTGGGCAGGAATTGGTTGCTTAGTCAGTGCCTTTCCTAAAATAAAGGTGAAACCTCTGAAGGGTTTTTTGTGTTCTCTGTTGGGTACATATCAGAAGAGAAGGACAGGTCTTGGCACACAGTCAATGATTTATGTTTTATACAATATTTAGTAGGACTGAAGTGATTTCCATTTATGTGTAGTGCTCAGGAGCTCTTGTGTTCTTTGGGAGCACAGAAAAATTTGATCATAATGCAAAGCCTGGCTGCTGCTGTCCCTGAGATGTTAAAGGCTGTTGCTGTCACAGCCTCTGCTGCTGCAAACTTGTGGGCAGCAGGGAAAGTAACCCATGTCAATGTCACAAATCCTGCTAATTTCATCATATGGCTCACGGTGTTGGAAGTTTTTACTAAACTGTCAGGTATGCTGCAAAAATCGCCTTGCAGTTTCCTAATGGAAATAAGTGGAAATGCTGTGTCAGGAATGATCAGCCTGTAGGTGTTGCAGCTGCTTTGAGGAGCTTGTGCATCTTCTGGGCTGGGCTCTGCTGCCAGCTCCAAGGGCCTGTGAGGGATGTTTTGGGCTGCCCAGCCTTGCAGAGCTGGGAACATCTCCCAGGGGCAGCAGGACCCCGGGAGGGCATCATCACATCCCACTGGGGGAATCCCACTTTTTCCTTTCCCCTCAGCACTGCTGGGGCTGTCAAATGTTTTACAGATCTCAGCCATGTGAAGGTTTTAGTACAAATGGCAATTTCCATATGCAAACAAGTCTGCCAGTTACTAGGTAAAGCTTTAAACTCAGATAATAAGTGAAAATCCCCATTCTTTTTTATTTCAAGTAATTTCACTATTTTTAAACAAATCTCAATCAAAGATCTGTTTAATAGCTTCTGAACAGCTGAACTTGAATGTTGTAGAATCCTAATATGTTGAGTACAAGTGATTGTTCTTTTACTCATTTGTGTTAAAGCACAAACCAGGCAGATGTTGTTTTAACATCTGGGAACATGACCTCTGGTAAGGGAAAAGACTGTGTAGATTAAGGATCTGAAAGAAAAATAGATAAGTCACTGGTTTTTTCTAAGTGTGAGAAAAATTTCAGTCATATCCTTGATTTTGGACATGATGCTCTGTCAGAGGCAAATCAAGTGAAACAGAAAGGTATTTCTGATAGATGATTAGGGGCACTGGTGGATGGGATATCTACCAACAATGCTGAATTCTTAGCAGCGTGGAGCTTGGTGGTGAAAGAGTGTTTCTATTCAGCTGGAAAAACAATTCCTTCTTTGAAGATGACCCCTAAAGGAATGAAAGTATTCCATTGTATTGTGTGGGGAGCACTACAGCATCATTTGGAGTGGGCACTGTTCAGCATTACTCCGTTGTTTATAAACCCAGAAAAAATTTTGCGCCGTTACATTTTTATTTAGTGAGGTTTAGAACATTTACCTTTTCCTTTTCACCTTCCTGATGCCTCGGGGTTGTGCTGTCACAAGGGATGGCCATTAGTCACTGTGCAAGTGTCAGTTTGGGTAAAACCTGCGTTGTGCCAAATGCTTCCAGCTTGTGGTGGGAGGGGATGGGCCAGAGCAGGGAGGACCAACCATGGGCGGCCTCACTGTCACAGGGAGGCGGCTCCACAGCTGGATTTACAGCTGGACTCTCAGGCAGTGTAAATCAATACTGCTGCTACTGCCTGGTTGGTGTTAACACACAGTCTTTTATCCTTCTGATTTTTCCACCCAGGCTGGGCTGTTTTTTTGGTGGGCTTTGTGTTTTGTTTTTTTTTTTTTTTAATTGAGAGTTGAGGGAAGGGGAAAATGGGATGTTCTTGAAAGCAAAAGGAAGTGCAGAGATGGTTAGTGAACAATGATTTAAAAAGAAAAAAAATTCTTATATGATTATGAGTGTATGAATGTTCAACCCTGTGCCAAAAGTCAAAACTCTGCTGATTTCAGGCTCTTAACTTGCCTGAATTGATGGCTTCTGGATAAATGATGCATACTTTGATGCTATTCCCTTTGGGTGTTCACTAAATATTTGTTACTGTGAGCCAAAATACTTGTCAACTAGTGGAACTGACTGGGCACCTGCTAAAATTGAGTGTTAGACTCATTCAGACCTGGTTTGACTGGAACAGGGAGCTGGGTTGAGAGCTAGGCTGTTGGTGGATGTGGTGGAGCATATGTGGACAGAGGAGACAAATAGAGAAAAAAATAAAGCGTGAGTTGTAAATTGTATTAAATAGAAAAATTATTTGGACAAAGCCTGAGATTTGCCTGAAGTTCAGACAATAAAAGGCTGGATTTGCTGCTGTTCAGAAGTTTGTGCAGGCCACTGTTAGAGTCGTATCAGGGATTTTGTGGCTGAGGAGTGGGACTGGCACAGAGCTGCCTTGTGAGGGCAGAGCACGGGGCCTCCAGGCTTTGATGGGCTCCTGTGCTCCTGTCCAGCTGGAAACCTGGAGGCCTTTCAGCCCTCTGTAAAAGGATCCCTTGATCCCTTCCTGTTAGACTGGGACGTGCTGGGGGGGCACTGCAGGTGATGAGCTCAGCAGAGGTGGCACAGCTGCCCCACCTTGTTCCTCACTTCAGTCACCTAACCCAGGCTGTACCCCTGCACTTTAAAGCCAAAACTCCAGGTGCCTTCAGAGGATAATTCAGTGTGTGTGAGGCAAGTTAAAGGAATGCCCTTGTTTTCAAGGTATTGAGTATCTTTTTCTTGTGTCTGTTGCATGGTGTGGTATTTTTGTGGAGTTCTGCTTGGTTAGTGCTCTACAGGGTGCATAATTACTGACCACCATGGAAGAGATCAGGTTCTCCTTTTATTTTTTAGAGAGATCACTGTGTGGTAATTTGGAAGGGAAATTCAGCATGGTATTTCTTTAGTATTTATTCAAGACTAATGTGGAAAGGAGAATTAGATTGAAATAAGAGATTGTCTTGTTAATTGAAAAGAAAATTCACTCTGGGATGAATTTTTTTTTATAAATAATAATTTTGCCAATAGGCTGAAAGCTCTGACAATTTAGTAATATGAATTTGTCACATATAGGATTTATTGCACTGAGATTTACACAAGCAGTTGCCTTTGCATTGTGTACCAGAGCTAAACCTTTGTTTTGCTTTTTTAGTTGCAGAAAGATACAGGACATGATCTATTTCATAGCTGCCTTCTGAAAACTTTGGACAACTTCATATGATTTTGTTTTAAACACCTGAATTATGTATTTTACCAAACATTTTGTTTGTTCAGCAGTGGTCTATTCACAGTTTTGGATTTCACCTTATTGGGCAGCCAAATGCTGTGCTATCACAGTTTATTTATCAATTTTAAATCTCCATTTGAGAAGTCATTTCAGCATCTTTTATTTTTTCATTGAAAAATCATTCAGAATTAGAGAGAAAAGTACAAGATAGAAGGGTTCACTTATGTTTCTGATACCCTAGTCCATATTTATCCATTTGAAATCAATGGGGTTTAATGAAATAAGTTATGTATCTTGGTAAAAGTGGTGTATCCATGTCCTGTGATAGCACACTGATGAGTGCAAGCAGGAAATGAAGGTCTGCACCTTAACAGGAATCCACTGCCCCATCATGGCAAGGTACCCAGACACAGGCTCTCCATTTAATTCATGTTTGCAATGTGACATTTCACAGAGTCTGCTGGAGCTGCCTCAAAAACATCTCCACCAGTGCCATTAAGGCTGATGTCTCTGGTCACCCCATCTCCACCAGGAGCCAGTCAGGCTCCCAGGGGTGCCTGGTGCTTCACCTGTTAAATTCATAATTTTAAATCCAAGGAAAAACCCCTCTGTGATCTTGTCACTTGCTTCCCTTGTGAAGAAAGAGACGCCTGGTCTGGTGGAAGGTGTCCCTGCCCACATCAGGGAGGTTAGAACTGGCTGATATTTATTATATTTCCAACCCAAGCCGTTCTGTGATTCTATGGATTACATTCATGTATTCCACACTCATCTGTAATACCCCTGTAAGTGCAAATGCCTAGATGAGATAAAGGTGTAATATGTCAGTTGTTTGTATTTTTGAAAGCAGTGGAGTATATATGGTTTTTCTGTGAAATCCTGTCAGCTCAGCTCGGAGCTACAGGCCTGTCCTTAACCCTCCAGCCGCTGCCTCCTGAACTGAGATGCTCTTAAGTACTCAGGCTTTGCTGGAGGAAGAGAGGAGAGCCAGAGGAGGAGACAGGTAGCTGGGTTGTGAGTGCCAGGAAAGGATTTCCTGGAGCTGCTGAAGAGGCTGTTCTTGCATTATCGTGTTTTCAAAGCAGATCCTTGAACTCTGGTGGACTGTGGGCAGCTGGTAACTGATACAAATCCAAGGACTTGCAGGGTTCCCTAATGGTGAGGAGAAACCACAGGGTGCATCACAAATACCCTCTGCACTAATGATGATGTGGCCTGTCGAGCTGGGATGGTTCTCTGGTACACAGCTGCTTGTGTGGCATCCTTGTGCTCTCCTCAGTCCTGCTGCCCTCTACAAGTGCAGGATTCACACCCAGCAAAACACCTTGAATGCACATATGGCATGGGTTTGTGTGTGTGCTGGGGGGAGCTGGGGGTCAGGGCCTTGCCTGGGGCTCCCCATTTGTGTGTTTTGCCCTGAGATGGGCATCTCCAGAGTGTCCCTCCTTCCCACAGGGAGCCTCCTTCTGTCTTAGGGACCCCTTCCCCTGGGAGAGGTGGCGTGGTGCTGCAAGGGGTTTCATTCCAGAGGAAGTGTGTTCCCTTTCCAGTGGCTGCAGGAAAGCCTGGCTCAGCCCAGTGCCAGAGCTGCTGGCCAGGCTGGGTCCTTAGGGAGAAGCTGTCCACAAAGTTGTTAACAGTGTTTTCAGAAGTGCTGTGCTTGTGTATGAATATTTTGTTTCTTTGCTTCTATAATTTACATTGATTCTGTTCCATTGCTGTCATTGATTTCTAAAGGAATTATAAATCCTGTTTTTAATGAACGGACAATTTGAAAAGAGCAAGTTGTTAAAGCGAAAAGTTTAATGGTCTTTTTAAAATTGTCTCTTTTCCTTTAAAATTCTTCAAATTAAAGTATCACCAGCAATTTCTGCATCACATTTTTAGTTCACAAAGCTCAGAACAATTCACAAGTCAGTGTGGTTGTTGATATCAAATGTTTCAGTTAGAGCACCCTTGTTTGCATATTCTAAAGAGCTTTCCTTAAAGGCAGTATAATAAATAGAAACCATCTGACACTATCCTGCATGTACCCTCTAATAAATGCTACTTTTACCTGCCCTGTTTCTTGTTGTTAGAAGACACAGTTATGGAACTCACTTTCTGTTCAGCACATTGGTTCATTTTCTGGTGAATTGTAAATGTCAGGATGCAGAATAACTCCATCATTGACTTCCCTTAGTTAAACAAGATTTTCACAGTTAGCTGGGCTGGTGTCCTTCCCTGTGTTCTCTCCAGATGGGTGAACTTGAGGATGTGCTCCCCAGCCTTCTCTGGGAACTTGTAGAAAAGCAGAGCTGTGCAATATCCATTGGATAGGTGTTCCTTCTGCTCCCCAGCATGAATTTATGGAGCATTTTGCTAACAAAAGGCAGAGGTGGAACTGAGGCACTGACTGGTTAGCTACAGTCGCTTTTCCAGTGTTGAATCAGAGTGTCTTATAAATACAGGCATTCAGAGCTTTAGATGAAATTCCTTCATAGGTTGAATAATTTTATTTTCTCCCACACAGCCTCTTTTTTCTTTCTCCCATAATTGCATTGCCACTTTTTCTGGACCCTACTGGGGTATCTCTGAAATTGCAATCATTTCCCTTTCGTTAGTCACTGCCTGAATGGTGAGCATTTGCAGCCATCCCAACAGCTGAATGTACCATTGGCCCATGAGGAAAGAGTGCTCTCAGTGACCTGTTCTCCTGCTCCCTTTGGATTTGTATGCATCTGGCAATCACCCCTGGTGCTGAGGCTGGTGTTTTCATGCTCAGACTGTAGGAAGAGTGAATGCAGATATTTTTCACAGACAGACTGCTGGCTAGACCAGGTGGATGAGCCGCGCTGGGTGCTCGCTGTGCCCGAGGGGATAGATCTCCCAGGGGAGAGAGCTGTGCACCAAGCTCCTCGTGGCACAGCAGGTCAGAAAAGAGGCTCAATCTATGAGTGAGTAAATGCAGCATTTTCCTGAAGGGCTGAGGAGGCCTCTCTCAAAACAGGCTTTTTTTTTTAGCCAGGCAGTAGCAACAGTATGTTCTGAAGGGTGGCTATGGGTGGCTTCTACAAAACAAAACTCTGAAAAGTTAAAGCGTTGCATAGTGAAATATTGCTGAGAAGTGGGTGGCAAAGGTTTCCTCTATTACATTTTTACCATCTAAGCAGAAAAAACATCTTCAAGGAGAATTGGTGAAGGTATTGGATACCTGCAGTCCTAGTTTTTCTTGCCACTTGATTTAATATGAAACCACCACCACTTTGAAGCTGTAAAACATCAAAATTCTGATAACTAAAGACTGCTGTTTTTCTACCAGCCTGAAAAGATTAAAAAGATGTTGAGAGGAAAACATGTCTCATGACAGTGGGTGCACAATCAAAGTTTCTAAGTAGGGCAGCCTGAGGAGCAGCCAACGCTTTTTAACAGTTATGGGAAAGTGTATGTTTTTTGATGTTCCTATCTGATATCTTTCTACCTTTTTTTTGTACTATCAGACCGTCTGTTTATGCTCAAAGAAGGCTTAATAAATGTTTTGCACACTCAGCACACACTGCCCACATAAGAGAGGAAAAGTATGCCAACTTCCAAGTCATCCAAGCAACAAACAAAGAGTAGGGGGTTCACCACTGACTCTTGCAGTTTCATCTTAAACAGTTTATTTAATTGCTGGGGCTTTTGTCCATAAAATATCTCCATGTTTTTGTGCATTTTAAGGATCTCTTTTCAAATGTCAGGCACTGGCTGTTTTTCTGTTCTTGATATAGACTATATTTTGTATGTATGGCATAAGGCTCGTGGTACAAAATACAAAACCCTGTGCAAGGTTTAGGGTTTTTTGACCTTTGAGCAGCTGAGTGCTGTCCTGGTGTGTGACCTATTGGCTGTGTCCAATTATCATAATTCTGGAGGAGCATTACATTTTTTAAAAGAATTGTGTGCTTTTTGAAAATCTTGTGGTGGAGAGGAAACATGCATGATAACAGTTCTAATTATGGTTCCTGGTATTCAGTATAAATATCCAATTTACTGTTTTTAATTATACCCAGCCTTTGATTAAAGGCTGTTTTAGAAGGACTGATCATATTAGGTAAGTTGCAGATAGAAACCCATATTGTTTATGAAGATTTTGTAAAGCTCTTTAGAGTTTTTTCTGTTTCCCACCCAATCTACAGCGAAGTTATCCAAATCCTGGTTTTAGAAGTGCATGAGTTTAATCTAAAACAGCCAAATATATTGTATTTTATAATGTTGTATGTGTCTCCTTGTTGGCCTATGTGCTTGTTATCCTTGAAGCTAAACTCACTGAATTGTGGTCAAGTCAGAGGTCCAATTAGCAGAACCACTGAACATATGCAATAAATTCAGCTTGAAAGGCCACATGCACAATCTGCCTTGGGTTGGAAAGCCAAGAGATGCTGTGACCAAACAAGATCCGCAGGGAAGCTGCTCAGAATTGTAGCCCTTTGTTCCCAGCAGCAAAGCTGCCCCTTTCTCCTTGTTTACTACCAAATGCAAATGAGCAAACAGGGCTGGTGCACTTTTAAAACTAGTCAGTTTGAGGGAAGATGAGAAAAAAGGAGTGAGGGGATTAGAAAGAGCCTTGATGTTGAAATGGGAGCAGCAATGGCAGAGAGGGAAGGAATGATCGAGGCAGCTGACCAGAAATTTGGATTTATTTTGGCTGTAACTAGGTGCTGGAAGATGCACTCCTCATTGTAGGAGCTCCTTATTATCTCAAAATATTTTCCCAATGCCAAGTCAGTAGGTGAAACCCGGGAGGGAAGGAAGCAGAATAGGAAGGACAAAGTCAGCAAAAATTCATCCTCTGCTGGGGCCCGGGCTCCCAGCCCTGCTGAGTTCAGGGAGGGCTGCAGCTCCTCTCAGGACAGTGCCAGCAGCTCTCTGGGCAGCAGGGGGGATCCTTGCCTGCTAAGGTGGCCAAGGGGGGAGCATCTCTCTTCCATGAGAGCATCCTCTGTACTGCACGTGAGCAGGCAGGGAGCTGCCTGCAGGGCTGCTGCTCTCAGTGCATGGCTGCAGGGGGGCTGCAGTGGTGCTTGTGAACCCCCCTGCCTTGGCTGGGGGAGGGAGTCAGCCCTCAAGGTGGGCTAAATGACAAAAACCCTCTAGCTGTGTATAGCAGGGTGAGAAATTTAATTGTTTGGGTGACATCCAAGCAGTTGCATCTGATTAAGTCCTTGAAAAGATAATATCTGTTACCTGGTTGCATGCATTTATACAGGGATGTAGAATATAGTGCTTTGTCAAGGTCCACATACAAAGAGTTAACCACAAATTAATCAGGACTTGTCAGGTTTAAGGTATTTCTGGTACAGTGTTGAACAATTAATGTACGCCCACAAAATACCAATTGTTCCCTAAAATTGTAGTCTGCTAACCAAAATATATTCTTTTTAATTCTTTAAGGGTGAAAATGAAATTCAGCTTAATGTCTTTCTGTGTGTTTCTTTTTCATTTGCAGTAAAATTTTCTCACATTTTCTTGACAAGTCAAAATCTCTGTCCTAGTTTTTGCAGGACATGCTCTCTGTGCCTTTTTATTTCCTAGAAAATAGTTGTCCAAATGAATTGTCTCAGAAAGGAGCAAAGGTCATGTCCCAAAAAGGAAAATTATGTCACCGATTATATTAATTTTCAAATGTAATAATATCTTAAGGAAAGATTGAGGTAATACACAAAAAGGAAAAATAAAACTTGAAGGGGGGAAGCAGGAGGAGATCGGGCAAAGATAGCCAGCAAAATCCCTGCCAGAGCTTCTGGAGGCTTCTGACTGGAACTTTACAATGCATTGGGTCCTCCTGTTCAATCAGTTCTGTCTATTTTGGTTATTCAAAATAGCATTTTTTCATAAACATGTGTGCTTTGTAGTGGTAGTTGATTTTGTTAATACCAGTTATTTTGTGCATTTATTATTCAGACCATTCAGTCCTGTGCCTTGGATAGTTTTGTTAATGCAAACATAAATTAAATATATGAAGCCTTATTAACACAAGGGCTGCCAGGAAATGGTTTTATTTTGTAGGTAGCCAGCTATGCAATTCAATAAATGCCATTGTCTTTAGCTCTTATATTTGATAATTACAGATTAGGGCTGCATAGCTTTAGGGAGCATTTTCTAGCAGTAAAATTTAGGTTTCACATGTAGTGACCTTATTTTGAGTACATCCTGCTGTTTGGTGAAGAGGCATTGGTGGCTGCTCGGGGAAGGGTGGTGGCAGGAGAGGACAAGGTCAGAGGGAGCTGGGGGGGTTTGTATTAACCAGCCTCAGGATGACAAGGTGCACGTGTTGGAAAGGGCACACCCACAATGTTCAGTAGCTGACAAACAATAATTATGTAGGATTTTGGACTCCCCTCTGTGCTGAGAAAAGGATGAGTTGTTTTCTGGGAGACTCTGCTGGTACTGGATGTGAACAGTGCAGTCAGGGGAGCAAGCCTGCTCCTTCAGCCTTGCGCTGTTCATGTACTGCTGATATATTAGAGAAAGATCTTCACTTCTGATTATATTAAAAACATCAGGGTTTCACTTTAAAAGATGCTGCAGGTCTCCTTAGTCTGGTTACGTTGTACTTGGAATTTTCAAAAACATTAGAGCCATGAGCCAGGGTATTGTTGCCTTTCCTGAGTGATGCTGGCCAAGGCAGTGGGAGTGCACATGGGAGTCCACACTGGCAGCACAGGCTGCAAAATGAGGGGAATTCTCATCAGAAAGGAAGGACTTAAATCTTTCCCTCTAGAAAACCTTGCATTAGAGCAAGGACAACTTATATTTGCTTTTAAAACCTCTAGCTGCTGAAGATGTACGTGCTATTTCAGTTGAAATGCTTGGGAGAAAATGATGCTGTGTGCTAGGCATAGATTTTGGGTTTCAGAAAACAAGTATTTTGCACCTAGATAGATTGATCAGCTTTACGTGTTTAGTTGATAGCAAAGAAAAGCTTTGGGCAGCTTCTGGTTTTGAAATATTTAGTTTTTGCTTCTACTTTCAGACAGAAAAGCAGCTGGTGGAAAGGTGCATTGTTGTTTCTCAGAGCTCACAAATGACTAAGCAAAGTGCATTCTATCTTTGCTTTTGTTGTCATGGGTCTGGTTAGTCAAAAGGGCCAAATATTCTGGATCTAATCCAGCCAAGTTCCTAAGCCTGCACTCAAGCCCATTTGTAATTGGGGTGAGTACAGAGGGAGCACTGTGTGCTTAAAGCTGAGACCAGTCTGGAGTGATGTTTGATTACCTTATCAGAAGAGGGAGTTTTCAGGAGGAAAGGCTCATCCTGAAATGCTCTGGGTATCCCTGCTCTGAAGGATGTGTGTGAGCACCCAAGAGCTGGAATTGACATCATTTACCTTGACTAGCAGATGGAAATCTGATCAATTCAAACACTTGGTATTTCAAAGACATTGTTTTCTTCATAGATGCTTTTTGAAAACCAGTGTTACCAATATTTGTACATTGGTGGTCAAACACCGTGAGAAAATCCTGAAGACAAAAACAGTGATAAGTCCCTTACATATGGCATGGAAGGCCACCTGGCACTAAGTCACAGTTGAAAATTTAATTCTTATTATTGATTTAATCATGCTTATTAAACAGCTAATAAACTCATTATATGGATAGTGTTGCAGAGGTATTAATCCTATATTTAAAGTGCAAGTATAGAAATTCTCCTTTGGGTGGTTAAGTATGTAGTTAGTAGTGGTTTAGTAGTTAGTTTGTATGCCACAAACAGCTGTAAATTTGGAAGATACTGGCCAATGCCTAGCAGCTAGCTCAGGCCAATTTTTTCAGCTAAGAGATTCTTAATTTGAAAAATACAGAGTTTAATATGTTCAAAGTCACAAATTTAGGCTCAACAAAGCATTTAAGTCAATACAAAGATGAACACGTTCTGGATAAGTATGAAGAAACAAACACCAAACTAAATAACCCATAAAATGCTGATTAAGTTCTGAAAATTAAAAGCTCCATCACTTAAAAGCTTTGTTTTGACATGTTGAACCAAAGAATTTTTTGTTTGTTTGTTAATTTTTTTGTGTTTTGAAATTTCTTTGCAAGTGAAATTTTTGATTACATGTCATTTAAATTCAGAGAGGAGGGATTGCTGAAATAATTTCTATGTAATCTGGTGGGCTTTCCCCCCAGATTTATTTTTATTGCTGTGAGCAAAGAGAGCCTTTTCAATCACTCATGCTGCTCTCTTCGTGACAGCCCTTCAAATACATCATGACCTGATAGCAAAATCAGTCTTGTGAAAAGTATTAAGGATCAACTTACCCTAAGTCTGCAAGTGAAATGAAACCTGAGCCCAAGGTGATTGCATTAAGCATGTGCTGTCATTCTTGTCACATCTGTGTTCTGGAGACTCAAAAAAGCAGTAAAATGGTTAAGTATCAGTGATATTTAGAAGAGTGTGTTCTTGGTGACATTGCACAAGTACAGCTCATCTTGTAAAGCAAATTAATTTTCTAAAGTGTTTTCTCAAATCCAGGGGTGAACCATGAACATCTCCATTATCATTAATACAGGCATTTCATGCTGTGTGCTCCTCTAGCCACTGTTCCATTCAGCACTCACTAATTACAAGTCACTAAAATCTGGGCTGCCTGCTGAACTGGGGTGAATTATGTATCTGGAGGTTCAAGGTCCTTCACCTTTC
Organism: Camarhynchus parvulus; assembly: GCF_901933205.1. Taxonomy (NCBI): domain Eukaryota; kingdom Metazoa; phylum Chordata; class Aves; order Passeriformes; family Thraupidae; genus Camarhynchus; species Camarhynchus parvulus. The sequence continues at coordinate 6,770,384 of NC_044576.1, forward strand.
CAGCCCCTGAGGGGAAGGCTTTGTGCAGAGGTGGATGTCAAGGGGAGGCCAAGGGCTGCAGAAAAACACATCAATTCTGCAGGCAGGTTGATTTACATTTGTGTGTTTCCCTTTTTTCAAGATAATAGACACTTTTTTTTGTGTTTTGAAACCTTTTAGAAACTGATTGAGGTCAATAGAATCAAACTTAAGATGGCGAAGAAGACTGTTTAAAATCACAGCTATTATCTCTTTTAATTTTCTCTGCTGGAGTGTACCCCAAAACATTCATTATGTGGAGGGTATAATCTCTGAACAAATGACATGGTGGAATTAATGAACAATTAACTATGATCATACGTTATAAGCAGAGCTGATTAGAATCCACACATGCCTGGGTTTTAGAAAGATTCTTTTTTGACTCTGCTTTGTGTTGCTGAGATAGGACCTCACAGCTCTCATTTCTTATTCATTGTGTGAGCATAACATCATTTCCTCTGAGGTAAGGCTACATCTCTTAGTTTTCATGGCAACCAGACAAAGAATTAATCTAATCTTCAACTTACTATGTGTGGGGAGGGTAGGGGAGAGGAAAATAATGTGTTTTCCTCATATCCATTTGTCTAATATGCTTAAGTTATTGACTTCCTCCTGTAACCTGGAGACCATTCTCCAATATCCCTCATGTGATAAATCAGAATATTACAAAGCTGGAAGAAAGGGAATATCTGTCCCCAGTAGCTGCAGCTGCATAGTGGTGAGTGCAGCATGGAATGCAGTAACTGCACTCTGCAATTTACTGTTCATTAAGTCAGACAAGAGTCAGGTGAGCTGTATAAACTCCATCTGAATTCACAGTGGGCTCCATGCATGCTATTTACACTTCTTCCTTCTCACTTTATTTAACTTCCACATGTAGGTGCTTAATAAGTGAACACCATTAGAAACTAGGATGCTTTCAAAACCATAATGTCAGATACTGTGATTGTGAGTATTTTTAACCTTAAAGAGAAGGTGCTTCTGGCATTTTAAAATAGAAGCAGGCCCTGGGCTTTCCTAATGTCATTGGGGACAGGCGAGGGTTTGTTTCAGGAGCTGCAGTGCAGCAGCAGGCAATGACTGGACACACAGCTTGATGATTTTGCATCACACAAAGGCACTGGCTTCTCTTATCGCCTCGCTGCTCTGATCATCCTGAAAAATGAGACAAAAAGAAGTGGCCCACTGTATACTGACCTTCGCTGTAAGAGCAGAAACCCTTCGTTATTCCATCACAATACTCGATACCCTCAAGGGCAATGCATTTGAAACTAGGAAATTTCATTTGCAGGAAGCAGGCATGCAAAGTTTCCATTACATAAGGAGAGGTGGAGTTTTACACGTGTACTCTGTGTGTATCTGTGCTTCTCCAAATATGTATACTTGGGGGATGCTTAGACAGTAACTTAAGGAAGAGTTCTTTAGTCAGAGACCATTTTATCTGAATAATTTGTTTTCATGGGATAAAAAGTTGTTTCTGAAGTAGGAACATGTCAGTCAGGTACAGCACTGTAAGTGGGGAATGGTTGGTTTGAATTAAACAAAGATGTGTTCAATTGGTACTTTTCATATGCCTAACAGGCTTATTGAGTGTTCTGCCAGTAGCATTCTGTGCTGATAGGGGCTACCTGCCAAACAGTAAATAACTGGTCTGGAGAGCTTTTAGCAAAACCCTCAGAGTTCTGAGGCCATTCATGTTCGTGATATTGACTGTTGTACTGCAGGCTTTGGTGTCTGTCACCTTTGCAGAGGTGAATGTGAGGACTGTGAAATCTGTGTGCATTTGTGCAGGCTCTCAGCAGTTCTGGGGCTGGAGATGCAGTGCCTTCAACCAAAGACTGGCAGTGAGTGAAAACTGGCCCCAGCACCCCGGGGGACTGTGGTCCTGTTTGAAGGTCACAGAGCACAGTCCCCAGCTGGACATCACAAAGGGAACACTGCAGATCAGCTGCACAGAGCTATGGGGGTGCCTGGCTCACTGTGTGCAAGTGGGAGGGAAAAAGTGTAACAGGCTTGACGTGGGGTCCAGGGGAGAGCAAGAGTATATGTACAGGAGGTAGCAGGTTTGTCCTTCTTGGCTTTTGTGCAGGCTTTGTCCTTCTTGGCTCTTTCAGCTTTCCACAGACTGGAGAAGAGCAGCTCCCTGGGCCTGGAATATCCCCTCCCACCTGCTCACTTTTAGAGCTGCTTGACTGTTGGCTGCCCTGCCGTGAGCAGATTTACAGTTTCTGATGGTGGTTGTCGATGTCAGAAGTTGCCATTAGGAAGGATTTTTTTTTACCTTCAGTAGGAGTGACAGTGAGATTTTGTTCTCCCATCTCACAGTATCAGGGAGTTCCTAGGCAGTGAGATTTGAGAGTTTAGCACTCAGGCATGGAAGGCTTATCCTGGTTGGTTTCTGGAGTCCCAGAACTTTATGGCTTGGCAGTGATTTGCTTTTAGCTTTAGAGTTCACTACTGTTCTCTTGTTTCTGTGGTGGATCATGCAGGCATCACAACTTTAAAGCTCAGTCATCTTTGTTTCCACAAACTTGATTGCAATTTTGGCCCCTACAGTAATTGTCAAAGAGAACTGTGAGTTTTCAAAATCTAACCCTAAAAGTCATGTTGCTGTCAAGTCTCTAAGCTTTAGCATTAAAATATTTTAATTTCCTCTCAAGAAGAAACTGAAGAAGAGCTGGTTGGTGAAGCTTTTGCTGCACACAACTAATGAGTCACAGCATCAGTAACATCCAAGTGTGTGTGCTAAGGTACAAATGGAATGCCTGGGAGGGAGCAAAGGCAGGTGTGATCTGCCTCTTCCCTGGCTGGATGGGGTGTGCTGACAAATCAGGAGGTTTGAGCTCCAGAGAAAGCTGCAAGCCCTGTAGATGCAACCTCTCCCAGCAGTACTGACAAGTGCAGCAGGACTGAAGACAGGCATAGAATCTTAGGACTTAATATTTCATGGAAAACAAAGTGAATGCTACCAGAGGCTGACTTTTACTTGCCACTTTCCTCCTCCTTTCCTCCATCACACTGAACATATGTTGGGTACCTTTCTATGTAAGAGTTGGCCATATGCTGAACAAGTCCTCTAGGAATGGCTTTCCAAGTGCCAGAAAATGCTCTGCTGTGGCAAATTGACAGGTAAACTAATGCTATTATCCTTCAATGATGTTTGAACATAAGCAGAGATTTGAAGAAGGAGGCCCTGAGGTTTCTTAACAGTGGTACAAAAAAAGAAACAATCATGAGCAGTGGTTTAAAAATTCCCCCCTAGTTCAGGTAATTTCTGTTAAAGAAGAGGAGAATTTAGGCTTAATTTGTTTTTATGTTGTGCCTTATGTGTGTGTTGACGTGTTGGTTTGAAAGGAGTGCTACAAGATTCAGCTCTGATAATGGTTAATCTCTCAGCTCTTTTGGTTCAGAAGTAAATAGTTTCATGTGTAAAACCTCAAAGAAACAGACCCTAGTGAACAGGTTTATCCCATTTAATGTTTTAAGGAGGAGGAGTTAAGAGCTCCCCATTTAAACCGAGCAGCAAGCATACACATGGGCAGGAAGAATCAGAATAGCTGAACACAAAGATTTCTTGTCATTATTTAGAATCAATTGGAATGATTTCTTTGAATGCATATATTTTGCTTATAGAGAAAGTATGTTAGTTGCTTGCAGACAGAAGTCTGTGTATGAAAATGAATCAATACAATTTAATTTCAGCTGCATCCTCTTTTGATAATGTACACTAACATTTCTCCAAGGGAACAAGTGATTCCAAGGTTCCTCAAAGAAGAAAATTGTGTAGGTGGGGTTTTCTTGCAGTATCATAAGAAAGCACCCTTCAAATGGAAGCTTTTGAGTGTATATATAGCATAGCAGTAAAAGCAGACACATTCCTGTGGGTGAGCAAATATAAACTCCTAAAGACTACAGAAACTGAAAATGAAAGCGGCAAATTAATCTAGAAACCTTTCTGCTCTGCTCCTGATCTGGCCCCAGGTCTTCAGAGTAATTAGAGGAAAGAATGATTTCCGGGTTTTTTTTTTGCTTTGGTTTCTTTGTTGGTTTATCCATTTTAGAATGAAAGAGGAGGGTTTTGAATTGTTGCCTGATGTGCATTGCCCAGATAACATGTTATTTGTTGCCTGTGGCTTCTCAGGAGACTGAGCAGAAAGTAGGAATAAGTAGCGTGTCTTGGGACACCACTTTGGCTGGCTGCAGAACTGTTGTGGAATTCAGCACATCGCCAGTGTTGTGGCTGTTCATTGTTTTTTGTCCAGCTTGTTTTTTTTTTAACTAAATTAATAGAACTTTTCTTTATGAGGTTGACTCTTACTTTTCTCCTTTATGTTAATGCAATATTCTGCTCTCAATGTCTCAATAAGCATTGTAAGTCTAAGGCAAACCATAATATTTATACTCCTTTTGAGGGTTAGCAGTAGCCAGTTTTTTTGAAATGGTAAATGTTTTTCATGCACAAGGATCTATCTTGTCTGAGTTTACACGTACATGTGTGTGCACACACTGAAGTTGTTGGGTACCCTCTATAGTTACTGCAGAATGCCAATGAAATGACTTGGCCACCATGACATAGAAAGAGTATTAAATATTTTTCAGCACTAGATTAAATTTCCCAGCATTTCCTCTGCAGTGATTTCTGCCCTGATAAAATGAATAGCTCATCAACACCTCAGTAAACATCAACTGCAGCCTGCAGCTTTATTTGTCCATCATTAAACAATTGACAATGCATTCAGTATTGCAGCCCAGCTGATCATGAGATAAAGTGTGACTAAAAAGTAGATCATCTGGTGGCTGCTGCAGTGTTTGGTGGGACACAAAGGGCTCCTCTCTCCACTCCAGCTTGCCCGTGCAGCTCCTGCACAGCCAGGGAGCTGTGCGTGCCTGTTTGAGGCACGCTGCTGAAACACTCACCCCATTTCATCAGTGACATCAGCTAAGCAACTGGGGACATTCAGGCCAAGCACAGACACTTCTTGGCTGCTTGTACATTCAGCTGGTTGCAATGTTAGCTTTAGTGGTGGCTGAGCCTGTCCTTCCCATTTTTGTGGCATGCACAGAGTCCTTGCATGGTGGGTCTGTGCATTCTTTATGCTTTCCAATATGACTGAGGATGATATTAGACAGATCCATTAACTATCCAAGAAGGATTTCCTTCTTTTCATGGTATGATGGCTTACAGCTGGTGGAGGTGCAACTTGCACTGTTCACACCAAACCTTTGTTGGGAGGACCATCCCTGGGTAGCCAGCAGGTACTACAGGTCCCATGTCCGGGTGGTGCTGGAGCCACTAGATGTGACAGAGCTTCATTCTGTTTCTGAATGTCTGTGGGCACAGGAGAAGGGAGCTGAGCCTATCAGATCTCTTCCATGCTTCTTTCATGTACAAAATTCCAGAACTGAGATTAATTTGGGCTAATATCAGGGTGCTGAGAAGCTTCCTTTGGAAGGTTCCTGCTGCCAAATGTTTCATTGCTTTTTCATTGATGGAGACAGTCTATAACAGCAATTATTCAAGCCTTGTGTGCTTTTGAAGTGTGGCTTTTGTCCTTGTCACAGGAGGGGCAGTGGCGTGTCACAGCCTCTGTGCTAGGCAGGGCTGACCCCTGTTGGCCTCTTGGTTTAGATGTTCCTCTGTATCCCAGTGCCTGGGAGCTGAGGAGCTTTGCTTTTTCCTAGTACGCTGCAAGGAACCAGGGACCTGTGGCTCACAGGCCAGACACAGCTGGGAGCTCCTGTGGATGTCGTGTTGTGGGTGTCCAGGCTGATGAAGACATTTGGAAATACTCAGCCCTCTGCAAAGAGTCAGCTCCCCACACGTGCATGGGAACTTGTTACAGCTCTTTTCCCAGCCAACACTTTAGTTAAAAAATGAATTGGGACTGCATCTATTGCTGCCTGTGTGTCCTGAACTTCATTTGTCTCCATGGGAATCCTTTACTCAAGCTTTCTGTCTGTATTTTAGACTATATCTCTGTGGACTTTTATTGGGGCAGACTCTGTGTTTCTAAAATAATGGTGGAGTTAAGGTGGAGAGCCATGCTAGGAGCACAGCAGCACCCTAAGAGTTGAGGTGGCCTTCACAGCAGAGTTTATCAGGTCCAGCCTGTCAGAACCAAAGGGGAAGATAGGTTTATTGGCAGAGGACTGCCCACTCTGCAATTGCCAGCTTACTGCAAGTGTTGATATGAACTCAGTTCAGAAGAAGAAATTAGGGACAGAGTACTCAGTTAAGAAACATTTTACATCTTTTTCTTTTAGCTGTCATTCTTGTACAGATGTGCATTCATTGCCGTTTTTGTTCTGCATTATCCTTTTTAGAGCTATAAAAGCACTAAAAATTATAACTAAAAGTTAACTTATAAAAGTTGATCATAACTGAGAAAACTTCTTTCTTATTTAAATATGTGAACTTTGTACAACCAACTATACCTTTGCATTCCTGGGTCAGTTCAGGTATCATCCAGTGGGGTTTTTGCACTTTCCTCAGTGGATGGTTCTCAGTTCAGGTTGTCAGGGGCTGATGGAGCCTTAGCCCTCTGTCTGGAGCCATAAAGAGGCTGTGTGGTGTTTGGCACGTACAGCCTGGAAATGGCTCCTTTGTTATACAGCACATGGATGCAAGAAATCAAAAATGCAGTTAGAAACAAAATGCAGTCAGGGTAAGAAACAAAATGCAGTTAGGGTTTTCATATCCTGAGGGACTCAAGAGCACCCACACAGACCCAACTACACAAGGGGTACCAATGGCAGCGTGGCAGGCTCAGAAAGCTTCAGTCACCAGCACATGCAAAAATTGTAAATGGTCTTTTTCCACAAAAGCTGAGCTTTGGTGCTCATGCATGTGAATTCTAAATCAATCTGACTGGTCTACCTCATAAGTGTGATTCCGGTATGTTCTCTCTTCTTATAAAACAACCCCTGGTAGCACTGAAGTGAATAATTCTATATTTGGCAATTATTTATTAACTGCAGATCTCATAAATACAGCAGATGCATTTCCTGGATGGCAGCCATTAGTGCATCTGGGAATTTATTTGCTAGTTACTGAAAATACTGGACTGGAAGGGAAAAAGAAAAGATGCTGCCTGTTCTTCCTAATTTTCATTTAATTTTCTGAGGTGCTCCACAGCATTCCTTCCTCAGATTTCTCTTGTTAGAAACTACCCTTGGTACCTCTCAAATATTTTGTCGTCTTCCAAAGTAATAGCCTTGTAGGATATCCTGCAGGCCCTGCTTCTTGGAGATTTGTATCTGAAACCACTTAGGGCAGCAGCCTCTTAATTTATTCAAAGAAAAATAAATCCTTGCTAAGGATTCCTAGCTGGTTGTTCTTACTGTGCTGAGTGTGACTAAAAGTTAGAGAGAATTTTTAGAGTAGTTGGAAAGTGAAATTGGATCTATCTGATGCCTGGAGATTTTCTGTAATCTACATGAATAACTCAGGGTTTGTAGTGGAGCCAGGCACAATTCCCATGTGCCCTTCATACACCTTTAATACACCTGCTCTCCTGGGCTGGTGCAGGGCCTCAGCTCACCTGGCAGGCACCAACAAATTACAGTTCCCCCTGAAATTTTGGGGAGGGTAAAAAAGAAAAAAAAAATTGCTCTGGGATGTAATGGAACCCTTGCTGATTTTTGCTGTTTTGCAAATGTAAGTGTGCAATTATTCCTGATTTCAAAACTAAGTAGTAACAAAATGGGGAGAAACACCTGCTTTATGCTCGTCTTGAGGATTTTACTACCTCGATGACAAGATGTTGTTTTATCTAGAGTTCTTTTGGTTTCTTTCATCCAAAACTTGTCCTGGTATGGGGACTATTTGATACTCTTTTCCTTCTGCTTATTCTCATTCCTCTTGTCTTCCATTGTTTTTTTTTTTTTTCCCCTTAATGGCTTTCTTCTGAGAAGGAGATTTTCAGTTGTAATTAGGACAGGCCAAAAGGATGGCATTTGGATTTGTGTTTTTTTGCCTCCCTGCCTGAGGTGAAAAGAGGGATGATTTCAGGCCATTAAACATGCAATAAGGCATGAATATCTTTGGGCTTAGAATTTCCTCTTGCTGAAATTTATAGACATTCAATTTTAATATGGACTTAGTCTAGGGAAGAGCATGTTCTCTATGATATGGAGCATTTTGCTCCATGTGTTAGTATTTCAATTGTGAATCTTTATGGCATTGGAATTGAATCCCTCTGACTTCCTTGGGAGGCAATGTCAGAGACAGGGTTTGCAGAATCCACTTCTGTTCATGGAGTGTATTCATCTTTAATGGGAAAGCAAATACTGGGGTAATTTCTTTAGCTGTGCATGATCTTATTCCCTCTACACACTTGCTGTATGTTGTATTTTATATGCAAAGTACAACAGTTAAAGACATAGAGTAAAATATGTGCCAAGTCAAATGCTCATAGGAAAGCACTTCTAATAGGCTTATGAGAACATACCTGTTTTTGTGGTAGGCTGTCACACTTGATATGTCACTGGCATTTTCCATATTGAGGTGAGGCCAAAAGAAAATGCTTAGCAAGGGACTGAAAGCTTAAAAGCACAGATAGAAACATTCCATTTCTGTACTGATTGCTTCTATCTTTGTGATAGTTGTGAGCTTTGGTGTCATGACTAGTTGAATATTCTTGAAGATGCTTTCGGCTTAATTTTGTTTTTAAAACAATATTATTTTTTAAAAAACCCTGTAATTTCCCCTCTAAACAGCTTAACTACAAATATTCTACTAGTCATAATAGACTTTGTCATTTTGAATATGAATTCATTTCCAGTCTTCAAAAATGTCTTGGGGCTTGTTAATCTACAGCGTGGTTGTGAATGTCATTTGTGATAATTTTCGTCTGCTGTTTCTTTCCAAGAAATAGCTTAAATTTTCTAAGGGGCCGTTAGGGTTTGATACAAGACAACAGACATAGCAGTAACATACAGCTCTCGGGTACATGTTTCTCTGTTACCTTTTGTGCAGGAAAACAGCATTGAGATGCAGCCTTTCAAAGTGAACTGTGTTCCTAAAAATAGATTAATTGTTTTTAAAAAAGATGTGGGTGGAAGTGGACCCAAAAAAGGACTCCCTTTCCCTGCCGGTGGGTCTTTAGGCATTTCTGGTGACTCTGCTTTTGTACTGGCTTCCACGTGAGCCCCTAAGCTTGAGGGAGGCACTCAGAGAGGACACGGCAGAATACTTCACAGGGTTTTAAGTAGCAAAGTGTGTGTGTAGTGTGTGCACCTCAGGGCATTTTGTAAGGTAGGAGTCTGCTGTTAAGGCACATCTTTGTGTGCTGGCTGTGCGTCTGTCAAAACCAGGCTTTTTCGTGCCGCATGAACTCCCTGCTTTCATTTCACTGCAGTCTCACAAGTCCAAGTCTCAAGGCCAAGTCTGCAAATAGTCCACAGTGGAAACTTGTACTGATGCCCCCCTGCCATTCCCCAGAATTCAAACTGAGTCTGTAGGTCAATGGCTCTCACTCACTCATCTGTGACCCATTAGAGGCCCACGGAGTATTTGCTGCTGAGGTGATCTTCCCCTTTTCTTGCTGATTTAAAAGAAAATAAGTGGAAAATACCTGGTGTCTGGGAGTTGCTCTAGAGCGAGCTGGGTCACACACAGGAAGATCAGAAATATCTGAGCAATAAAAGGAAAGAGGGTCCACAAGATTGTTTCAAGTGAGGGATTGCCATTGTATGATAATGAGCTTGAAAAGGATGGATTGCACAAGGGATGCAGGCAGATTGTGCCCTGTGTTGGAAGCCAGGCCTTGCTGAAAGCTCCATTCAGCCCCAGACACGTGAGCTGTGGAAATGCAGACCTGGCAGCACGAGTGGTTCCCTTGCCAGGCTCCCAACCTGCTGCTCTGTGCAGCAGCCACTATTGATCTCCCACCTGTGCTGGGAGCTGCGGGACGCAGGTGGGACAGCACCTTCACTGGAGTCCCTCCCTCCACGGTGGCTCTTTGGAAGTAGCTTGCCTCAGTTGATGCTGGGCTGGAGCAGTCTCCCTCAGGTCAGTAGGTCCTGCCTACAAATGTGGGTCATTTGGCATCTCTTCCTTCCTGCTGGTGTCACTGGGGATAAGGCCGTGCCATCAGGAAAATGGCTGCCATCAGCAGGACGCCAGCACTGTCAGCTGTAATTAAAGTCCTCAGCCTGAATAATCCCTTCTGGATGCAGGCAACAGAGGGACTGTGTGCATTCCCCCTGTCCCTGCTGAAGAGAGTGTCAGCCCCCAGAAAAACACCGCTTCATGCCCCCGGTGTGACAAATGTTTTTGGCATGAGCAGGGTGTGTCCTTGGCTCTGGAGGGAATCAGGTCAGCCTGGTGGGACAATCCTTGGATCTGACAGTCTTCTTTAAGGAATCCCAGACTGTATAGAGACTTCAGAGTTACCTCCCATCTGAAGAAGAAGTGGGCCAGGTGGACAGTGTGGACTCACACAGTGATGGTGGTGATCCTTTCTGCACGGTGCAGCTCCCATCAGATGAAAATGTCAGGAACAATAGCAGAATAGGGCAGTGGTGCTTGGGCACACAAGGAACCATCTCAGCCTGATCTCTGTCCTTTTCTGGGCCCTAAAAACAGGGTAGCTTAGTTTTAAGCTAGGAAATTTTGTGCCTGTTTTGGATTTTTTGTGCTTTTGTTGGGTTTTGGGTATTTTTTTTATTTTTTTGGTATGATTTTTGTTTAAAGTCTTGGAATAGACACCTTGGCCTCAAAAATGCTCTGACTGATTGAACTGAATTTTTCAGAGGCATGTGAGATATGGTCATAGCTGTAAATCACAAAAAAACCCAAACCAAATCAATAAAAAAATAAATTAAAACCTCAAAACCAAAGCAAAAAAACAAGCAAACAAAAAGTCCCTAAACCTTCTCACATTTCTTCTGTGGGCAAAAGATCCTCTTGGCTACTTTGAGCTCTATTTGGGCAGTTTTTGTATCCCACCTAAATCTCTGATCGTGGTATTTGTTCCAGGCCAGTAAAAAGGGGGCAGGCACTTACTGCTTCTTCTGCCTTTTCTGGAATCACCAAGGAGTGACCTCAGTCTGAAGTCGTGTTGCTTCTATCCCTTAGAGCATACGAAATGCAGCATGGGAAGAAATGGTATTTACCATTGTTCTTGCCCAGTTGCTCACAGTGGAAAGGGAGTTTCAGCCAGTTGGAGGTAAAAGTGCCTTTTCCTGGAGGGAAGCATTGTGAGGAAGAGCTACCACAGAAATGGGAAACCAGGTCCTGGCAGCTCTGTGGTGTCTGCAGGTGGTGGCTGTGGCAGCTGCTGTGTTGCTCTAGAGAAGGCTCTCTGAATCTCAGTCTCCAGAGATGCTTTGTGTCAAAACCTGATTTATGCTATTAGCTTTTGAACAGCATATTCCTCTTGCCAAACCTGTGAGAAGATGGAAAGTGCTTGGTGAAAAAATGTTTTATAATTGCATGTAGTTTTATGTCTATTGATTGTGTGTTACATGAGTTTGCTGAAAGAACTCCATCAATGAATTCCTGTAAAAGCTAATATCATACTGAAAAAATTGCCAAGCAAAGATAATCCAATTAAGCAGCTGCACATAGCTGAATTTCTAAATTATTGATATTGTCTTAAAATGGGCTGCCTTATAGTGCAGTAAAAGCTGCAATGTAGGTGATATATTTAGCTGTAGTCACATTGTGATATCACTGTGCAGTAATTTTTTTAAAAAGGTACACAAAAGATATTTTTAAACAGACATGGATTTTTTTTTACAGAGCACATTCAAAAGAACATGTTTCAAATGAGCATCTGGGAAATAAATTATAGGACTTGTGCCTGCATTTGTCTGTTGTTTATCTTCAGAGAGACGGGTCTCCTCTTTAAGGCTCAGAATTTGCATGGTGTTATTGGCAAAACTCAGGACGAAATCCATATTGCAGTTGCCCAAAGGGAAGTCCAGCAGTTCTGCATTTGCTGAAAGGAAGTATTTTTCTACTGTGGCTCTAAAAATAATAAATAAGCCCAAAACTCCAGAGCAGCTGAGGAAGTTGAGTGTCAGTGGTTCTTGTCCATGAGCTTGGCTGTAGAGGGCTGCAGCTCTGCTCACTCCCTGTGGCGTGTGGGGTGGCTGCACCATCATTCTGTCAGGCAGAATGATCCAAAACTACTCAAAGCTTTGCTTTTTGAGAGCTTTCAAACTCAGCAAAGAGGCAGCAGCTGTGGCACACTGATGTTTTGAGGGAAGATAAGGAGCAGCTAAAGAAGAGTGCCCTGCACTAATCCAATCTGGAGGTGATATTAAAGCTGTGGATCACGGTAACAGAGCCTCTGTCCAAAAGCAAAGGGACAAAACGTCCTCCACAGACAGATTAAAGAAGTGGTATTGATTACTGTCTCTGTTATCAAGCATCTGGGACACTAATCAGCATCTCAGTTATGCATTTTAGTAACGAGGGACAGCAGTGATTCAGTGGTTGGGAAGGCAGCCGGATTAAGTGGAAAGGAAAGAGAATCATTATGCTATGTGCTCAGCTGCTGTCCACAATGGAACATTAAAACCCATCGTGATTGATCTTTGTTTTCTAAAGGGACTATATAAAATATAACTCCAACAGAATATCCTATTTTAAACTTAACCTGGATGAGTTTACTATTTCCCATATGTTATTGTTGAAAACAGCTTGCAAAGGCTCACATACTCCCAGAGTGAAGGCTTTGTGCCAAAGTGGGAATTAACCCATTAGTCATTTAACAGTTAAAAGCTACTGTTAAATGTAAAGTGCAAATCCCTATGAGATATTTCAGTTCAGCACTTGTTATTTGCTGCTCTTATGGTGGTGGTAAAACATAAATGGAGAGAAAGCTCAGATCAGATGTCCATGACATGCATATGAAAGAAATGAGGAAAGGGGCTGTTTTGAACATCTTTGATATTGAAAGTCAGAAGGTTGTCCCAGCTTTCAGCTTTCTCTGGGATCAGGTTGATGGCACCTGAATTAGGACCCTCATGCCCCTCAACAGTCCATGGGAAGAGACAGGGCAGTGCTTTAGAGCAGTTCAGGAAATCTCTCTCCATGCCTGCGACCCTGCCTGGACACCCGAGGTCAGCCAGGGCAAGCTTGGCTCTGTCTGCCTGGGCCAGCCCTTGTTCTTTTGTGTGTTGGTGTGCAACTTCCCCATGCCCATGCTGTGCCAGCTCATACCCATGAGGTCAAATCCTGTCTGCCAGTGGCTATTTTATGGCCTTGCTGGCCTAAGAGAGAGCTTATCAGAATGTTGTGATTCATGGCTGTGAGCTTGTTGTTCGGTGTAACGGAAGTGAACACCTGTGCAGGAGGGCTCTAAATTCTGCTTGGCAGGGATGCTGACTGTATTTAAACTAACTAAATAAAATATCTACATAAATATAAGCTGGAATTTCCAGTTTGCACTTTCTGCAGAGTATGTCTGAAGAAACTGAATCTGTCTTACTAAGCTGTGTTTTACTCTGCAGTTCTTGAGACCTCATTAATAAACTGTCCCAAAAGAAGAAGGAACGCTATTTTTGCATTTAATCCTCACAGGTTATCCATATTCTCCCTTGGCCTCTATATATTGCATAGCTTTAAAGGTGTCTTCCAAAAAATATCGAGTACATTGTTCCCTTTTGCTAGAAATCTAAGCCATTTAGGGTTAGTATCTAGTTTACTGGCTAATTGTTATAACTGAAATTGCACAGCCACCATTTCTGGGAATATTGGATGTAGCCAAGACAGGCTGAGTGCCTGGTAAGTTGAAGAAGCAGTGGAAAATGTTGGTCAAGCTGTGGCTGTTTGAATTAATTTTGCAGACACACCTGAGGCTGAGTGTTCAGTGGCATTGACCTGTTGCTATTATTTGCATCTTTCCTTTGTGGTTGTTGTCATTATCTATTATATTGTATTTTTAATGAAAAAAAACACATTTATTTTAACTTTAAGAATCCTGAATGGCTTTGCAAACTGAATAATTAATAATTTTTTGTATATCAAATATGTTTCTGTGTGTGAAAAACAAGACGGGAAAAAAATAGTGTAAGAAGCCTCTAATGCTGGCATTGAAAATGTAGGAAATGCAGCCAGGAGCTGAGGTCAGCAGAGAAAGGCTCCTAATGTAGGTAATTGCCACTGCTCTGGGAGCTGGGCTACGGACAACTTAATTCCCTGAGCTGAAATTTTGTCATGACATCCATTTACCTCTAAGTTTGCAGAAGGCACCCTGGGATCTTTGCAGACTGTACACTTCAAAGGGGGACTGTGCTTCATCCAAGCTCTGAGTGGTAATAAGTAAGTGAACTGTAGCAGTGCAAAGACGTGGGGGAGCTTTTTATGTAAATTTATGCAGTTGTACAGGTGTGTGAGCCCTGGAACAAGCTGCCCAGGGAAGTGGTGGAGTCACCGTCCTTGGAGGTGTTTAAAGGTGTGCGGATGTAGCACATCTTTAAACTGGGGGACTTGGCAGTGCTGGGTTAATGGTTGGGCTTGAGGATCTGAGATCCTTTCCAACCCAAACCACTCTATGATAGAGTGAGAGCCATGTGCTCTGTGTATCCCTGTCCAGTGAGTTTTTTCCAAATAAACACATACTTAACTCCCAAATCTTGCTGATGTTTCATCCTAGTACTCCCCCCCGTTTGTGTTTTCATCATTTTTTCGCAGTCCAGTGATATTTTCCAGCTATCACAACACTCTCACACAGCATAGATCTACGTGATGGGCTGAATTAAGCAGGAGGACACCACCAGGAGCAGCACATCTACCATCACTATTGTCACAAGAGGCAAGGCTCCTGCCTTCCTCTTTTTCTTTTCTAATCTTTTAAAAGGAATCTTCCAGTTTTATATGCATATGGTAAGATTAGATTAAAGCACTTATGTAGTCAATAACACAAATACAGGAGACTGGTTATTTATGTTCCACATGGATCTCTACTAACAGTCTTGATCATAAGGACAAGAATGATGAATTTTTACTCAAGTCATACATACTGACGGGGTATTAGATGTGTGCATGGTGCTTATTTGAAAGAGCACTCTTTTGCCACTAATTTTTAGGAAATATGATTAATGTCAGTAATGACATGGTTTTCCATCCTGGAGCAGTCTGTCAGGGCTCTCAGGAGGTTCATTTTAGTTTAATATTCATAGATGAACTAGCCCTTTTAGAAGAGCTTTTCTGCTTTTTTTCTTCTATTTGCATTTCAAATAATTCCATGGAATTGTGTGGGAGCAAGAGGATTGTCTGCTGAATGCTGATGGATGCAGTAATATTAATAGTAATAATATCATTAGTAGTGGTAAGGAAATAAGTAAATCACAGAAATTTGCATGTGTCCTAGGTCCTGCAGCTGTGTATTTTTCCTTAATTTACAAGAGGTTTATTGCTGTTTATTCGGAATGGTAAAGCCCTCCCATCCACCCTGTGCATTGGCATCCTCCATAGCCCAGACACCAGTTATCCCCAGGTGAAGGTCAGCATTGTGCACCCCCAGTGCAGGATCATCTTACCAGAGTAGTATTTTATTAAGTGCTGGATCTGAGCTTTTGTGATGAGCACCCTCTTCTAGGCAGAAAGAGGTTTGGTCTGTAAATCAGAAATGACAGTTTGTAACGGGAAGAGAAGAGAGGGAAATGGAGCTGAACTCTACGTTCTGGAGGGGCTGTAGTTTCTCATTACAGCCCCAGGAATCCTCATGTACAATTCTTTGCCAATGAATGGCAGCTCTGCTGCCCACAGGGCTCTGTATGGAGGTGGGGGCAAGATTGCCTTAATGCTTTGGGTTGGAGGAGAGCTGCTTTTTGTTTTTATTGTGGGTCTGGAAGAGATGAGAGAAATAGTTTTATTCTTGTTTGTTCTTTGTGTCATGTGCTGGTGGCATTCCCAGCCAGTTCATGAGAGGAATTTATAAACCAATATTTTTACTAATCTGCAGGCTTTGTAGTTCCACAAGATGGTGCTTACAATCCAAATCAAAATGGAAGTATTTCTCCTCCTCTTCTCTGCTGTTAAATCCGAAATGAGATCCATTGTTACTGTAGAAACTACTTGCATGCTCCAAACTGCATCATATTTGTTAGACAATATGTAATAAATCCAATTGAATTTGAAGCACAGGTACTAAAGAACATTAATAAAGTACAGTTTCTGATGCATTCATTTACCCTTTTCATGGTGTTTGTCACTTCAATTTCTACAGTCAATTTATGATGCCTGGTAATTAAAAATGGGATTCCTTAATAAATTATGCAGGAGCTGGGTCAAATTTTGAATTCAGATTCAGAAGTGCCCTGTCCTAACTTTGAGCAGGAGTGGAACATGTGCAAATCTAAGCAGTCTTTCATTATTAATGGGAAAAAAGATGGGTTTTACTCAGTGGTTATGCTGCTTGGCGTCTCTGGAGCATGTTACTTACATTTTCCTCTTTGCTAAAGTCAGTAAAATCCAGTTGATGAGGTCATGGCTTCCTTTTGTTTTACATCCAGGATCACACTGTTCTCTGGGGTTTTCAGCAGCCATCTGCATGCTCAAATGTGTTGGACTGGGGAGTGTTTTTCTGAGTATCTAAAAACCACAAATTCTGTGTGTGTGTGTGCAGAGTATTGCTTGTCTAAACATGGATATGAGTCTTGGAAAAGATCTGTCACATTTCCTACCATTACAAAAACCTAGGTGAGTTATTGGAGAGATTACTTTAGCCAGAGTGGATCAGCATTACATTTATAATGTGCTTTAGATGTCTTCTAAAAAGCAAATTAATTGACTCATCTGTTGTGGCCTCAGAGTAGAGCTCTTTTGTCACTGGCCCAGGGAGAAAAGTTGGGAAAAGTCAAAAAACTTAGAGAGTGTGGGGTTATTCACAGAAGGTGTAGATGCAGGATTGATGGTTTGTCCTGGCAGTTCATGAGTGATAACTACATTTTCAGTTAGCAAATCCAGCATGCTATTTGGATGCATTAATAATTTTGGAGAAAGCTCTGGGCTGCAACATGAGATACTGAATATTAAATTTATGTTAAATACCAGTGCCTGCTGGGGGGGAGAGAATTAGGAAGTGCCTTCTCTGTGTTATTAGTGAAGTTTTAATTGTTCATGTCTTGTTCAGAAGTGAAAGGGCTTTATGGAAAAGGAGAAAGCTCTTGTCTGTGCAGAGTGCAAGATGGCCTTCTCCCTCTGATGGCTCCTCTTGAATCTGCAGCACAGTGAGCCAGGGATGCTGTTCAGTGAGGCACCAGCTCCTCTGGCTGCTTCTCTATAGAGTTTTTATTTTAGGCTAATAGGTAACTAAGGGAAAATGCCAACTTATTGGGTTGTTAATTGAAGCTAGGATTTATAAATAGGATTTTCATCAATCAAAAAAGGCATGGCTGTAACGGTAAAATATCTGTAAAATAAATAGATTTACAATGGAGGATAGCATTCAGCACCCTAAAAATAGCAGCTGCTGCCTCCTCCATTATGCAGTGTGAACACTAGCTAGTTTGTCCTGCCAAGGGACTGCTTTTTCATGAAGCATCGTGGAGATAATACAGATATAAGAAATACTACTGCTATACAGTAATTTTAGAAGCCCTTTGAAAGCTATTTAACATCAGATTAAAAAAAGTCAGTTCACAGAGAGAAAGGAAACATGAGAGCTAGCTGCAATAATAGCTACAGGCTTAAAGGTTCTCTCAAGGAAAAGAAATGCAGTGCTAACTAAGCAGGTTAGGAAGAAACAGATTATGGCCATGTATGCTGTTGTAATTGACTGCATTATTCATGCAGTCATTCCAAGGTGTGTTTCTGGATCTGCTCAAAATGTTTGATGTGAAATTAAGCGACAAAAGCTTCATAAACCCCTTTCCCTGATGTAGCACTGAGGAGAACCCAGTGTTACTCTGACCTCATGTAGTTTGGAATGCATTTGGGCAGCATGACTGCCAGGTATGATGGAGTGTGATGCAGAGAGAGCTACAGAGCTCCTTTATGAAGATCTTCAGTAGCTGTGGCTCTTGTATTTCTCTATGCAGATAGGAAAAGGAACCCTACATTTCTGAATTGGAACTGCTTTATGTAAGCTAAAGGGTTTTTTTTGAAACCCCTTGTAGCTTGAAATACCTGCTGTAGCTGGACAGTATTGCACTACACCAGTGTCAAATTCCTGTGCATCTGGAAGGCTCAGCCTAACTTCAGGAGTTGCCCATTCTGCAGCTTCCTCTTGCCCTCCCATCCCTAATTCCTGGCGAGCCATATGAGGGTTGATGCAGCCTCTGAAGCTGCCATTTTCTGTTCCTTTGTAGTTCTAATGCACCATCAGAAAGCATCTGTCTTAGCTGTGGCCAGCCTCTCGTGTGTGTGAGACACACAGAAGCAGTTGCAGCGCTCCAGGGACAGCATTAATATTTAGCCAAGCTGCCAGCACTCCAGTGAGAACTGAGAGATGTTTTTATACATCTGTGCTGACAAATAGAAGTCCTGTTTGGAATGCAGTTTGCACAGCTGTCCTCATTCCCCAGCAGTGTGTCAGAAATGGTCTTGATGAGATAATTTTTTTTTTTATTCATTTTACTAATTTGCCTCTGTTTTAGGGAAATTCCTACATCACCCCAATGCAGAAGAATGTTTACTCCTTCCTGGTCTAAGACATCTTGAGGTTATTACATCTGAATGCTCCCAGTGTTCTTGGAAAGCTCTGTGCACAGTGTCAGCCCTGCTGCAATAACAAAGTTGAGGCAGTATGAGTCCAGTGTTACTGCCCTACCTAATATTTGGGGGGAAAAGATTATGGAAGTTGCTTGTGCTTGCTCCCCAGACATTTCAGTGTGGAACTTCTTGAGAGATAGTTCTGTACCAGTTCAGAACACTGAACCTGTAAGAAGCTGAAAATTCAGCCAGTTTATATATATTGATTAATTAATTGTCCATGCCTCGATTCTCTGCCATTGGAGAGCTCGGAGTGACGGTTCAGTAAGAGGAAATAATTTGAGATTTTGCTGTGACTGTTTAAGGGCAACAGTTCACTTCAGAATGTGTAACTCCTGCAGCTTTCCCCTTGGTTCTTTGAAAATAATGGTGCTTTAGGAAAGAAAGTTGTCAGGGAGGAACTTACTGACCAGAGAACTTAAGTGGATTAAGTTAAAATTAGATTTTAGTCATCCTGCAGAAGAAATACAGGTTTATTAACTGGGAACAACACCATGTAACTGTGAGTGGTTATTCTATGTCAGTCTTTTGGCTATTGGGGACCAGTTTGTGTCCAAGCAACTGGGCTGTGTTAATGCTGAGACTGGGGATAACTTTTGAGTGATGCTGAAATCAGCCACAGTTACATTCATTTATTTGTCTTTGGGTTCATTGCATTGTAACATCTTGTGGTTGCATCTTTGTAATGATTATGAGAAATTAAAATTTTAAGCTTGCGGTTTTCCTGGAAGGTCCTTCCAAAGTGTAATTTGAAGAAGTTTTAGAGTACTTTGAAACGCTGACTGATAAAGGATGAGAGGTCCCTCAGTGCTGGCAGAGTCCTGGCAAACAGCACTGAGGCCCTGTGAGAGCAGCAGGTTCTCCCATGCAGTGTCTGTGGGCTCAGGTAGATTTTACCTGCCCAGGCACTTGTGTTCAGTGGCATCTCCCACTGTGACTGATCCTGAGTGTGGCTTGCTTGCAGAGGGGCTCTGATGGCCCAGTAAGTCGCAGAATCATTGGAAACAGGGGTAGGTGTGGTGTCAAGAACTCCCTTTGTCTACCTTCATCCATAGTTGTCTTTGTTCTCCTACAACCAATTTCTTATTTTTATTCTATTTTCATTCATATTAGTACATATTAGAAATTCTGGGCCAGTTATTTTCATGTTTGTCTTCTCATGAGTTTTACCTTGTGTTTTTACAGTGCAATAATTTTTCCGTAGTCTGTTGGAGTTGCAGCCTAAATGTTGTTCAAAAACCCTGGTCATAATATTGCTCCACTGAATTTTCTCCATTGCATTTGGGAACGGACTCATGGGATTAGTTACAGTTACTTTAGTGTTTCCATTTTTCTTTTTATTGAGTACTGCCCTACTCCATCTAGAAGTGTAACTTAGACACTAAGTGAGAGCTGTGCTCATTTCCCAGGGCAACGGACATGTGCCTGTGCTGAGTGGATACATTTGTCTGTTCTTACTGTATTTTTCTTTTAACAAAGCCTCCTTCTGTTTTCATTTGAATTGTTCCTTAAAAGGTCCTTGAGGAAGGAACAGAATCAAGGTGAATAGTCAAATATCTTAATTGTGGGGTTTTTGGCCAAGGTCTTGCAGCGAGTCAATTTGTCAGAGTCCCAAAAACTGCTGCTTTTGGAACATATTACATGATAGAAATTTCTTTTTCTATGCAGAAGTCATGTCTGAGCATTTCGAAGCCATCTGGCAGTTTGGTGGCTTCATATCGTGGTTGTGTTCTGAATAAGCCTAAAAGAGACAACAGAGAGAGGGAGTGTTTGGAAGGACTAATTTGGCAGCAGTCATATTTCTGGTGCTTAACTTCACGATGAAATACTTTGCTGTTGTCACCATGAATCTTAATGATTAATTCTTTGCTTCTGGCAGTCATGGAATATTGAAAATTGCTAGAAATACGATCCAGACAAAGAGTGAGCCTGAGCCAACTTCTTGTCACATGGATGCCATATACAAATGGATGGTAGATTTTATATAACTTTCCTCTAACACTTTCAACTAGGGTTTTTTTTTTTAATATTCTTTAAAAAAATGAAAAAATTATTTCTGAGCTGTTAATTTTTCTCCTGTGCTGTGGTGAAATAATAAGATTTGCATGTGATTTTTATATACCTATGTGTTCACATGCCTATGGAGACCAATCAACAACTACCAATTTTGGAAGTGCACCAGAATTATATTCTGTTAACAAATAGAAGTTCTATATTTAGTGAAAATGCTGAGGCCTGCTGTTCATATCCAAGGAATCTCTACTTTTTGGAATCCTATGCATCAGTGAGGTATCTCCGAGAAGGAGCAAGGCAGCTGCTGCATTCAATTTGTACAAAATCCCATTTTTCAGTAGGACTTGGAACAAGATGCATGGCATGCAACAAGCCATCTGATTAATCAGCAGAGAAATTGCAAACATCAGCAATGTTTCAAGATGACATAGGAAGATCTGATGCTGTGTCTCCTTGTACTTTCCATATATAGATCTTTGCCCTTGCTCTTCCCCTCCTCTCCAGGAGAGTTCATGTGAGGTTTGTAGTTGGACTAAACACAGGCCTGCCTGGAGTCTCTGCCTTTTGTTTTCTGCCTTCCTAATTGGCTTTTACTGGTTATTTTTCAAGCATGATGGTGTCAAGTCAATTTGCTCAGGAGTCAATCATGTGACATCACGATGCTTATGTAAACACTTCCTCCAGTTTGCAGCTTTATTACCTCGGTGTTCTCCAAAGGTGCCTTCCAGAGCAAATCAATGACATGGGTGTCCTCTAGGGCGACCAGTGGCAGGGAAAGAAACCTTAATAAAGGCATGGGCTTTTGGCTGGCTTCACTGAAGCTTCCTCTCCTGGTGCTTACAGGATGATATCATGAGGCTCTGCTGCTCTTTTTAGCTCTTTATGATCTGAAGAGTGTAGAGTGGTCTTGACAGCAAGAAGTTGCCTTGGTAAGTATTATCTTAACCTCTATTTTCTTTGTGAAAACAGAGGTTAAGATAATACTTACCAAGGCAATTGTGGGGTTTTTGTGATACTGTGGCAGGGGTTTTGCAAAATCTCACTTCTCCACAATACAAGTGGAAGATGCTTTTCCATTTTGAGCCAATGCATTGATGGGGGAAGGAGAAATTGCTGAAGTCTCAGTGGTGGAAGCTGTGACTGACTTATGGTCCCTTCTTTTGGGTTTAGCTAACAGTTTATATTCCAGCTGGTCACAGTTTTTCCTGTTCCTAAGGGACAGGGTTATGTTTTAGTCCCAGGGTCACTGGAAGTTAAAGTTGCTTTAGAACCTGGGCACAAAAACTGCAGCTTATGGATGAAAATGAAGCAAGAAGTGCTCTTTCAGAAAGCTGGAGCTGATGAGGGCCCACTGGAAACATGCATTCTACTCTGATATCTTAAGGGAACAATGCAGGGTTAAAAAAAGGAACTTGGAGCGGATTTGTGGATCAGATGCTGTGGGCATGCCACTCATACCGTGCATGTATCATTCATTTTAGTCCCTCATCCCAAGAGCCCTTTGCCTTGCGGTTGAAAACACAGGCACACTCTGGGGAGTGCTGGGGGTGAGGTGAGGGGAGCTGCCAGGGATCCTGGCTCAGTAAACACTGCAGGACTTCCCTGTGCCCTCCACAGGCTTCTGGAATACCTGCAAAGGGCTGGATTTCACAGGTCACAGCTTTGGGCTGTACTTTTTGGAAGGGTTTGGAGACTTCTGAAAAATTACTGCAGGCTATCCTTTTATAGTGATTGCATTTCAGTCTTTGAGGTTTGGTCTTACGTGCTGCTAAAGAATAGGATGGGACCACAGGCTTCCTGTTCACTCCTTTGGAAAGCCTTTAAAGAGAAGTTTTAACTATCTTCTAGCAGAAGTTATGGAATTTGCTGTTATAAATTTTGTATGATAGCTGATATCCTTGTCAAAGTAAAGGAAAAAAGTTAACTAAAGGATTTACAGAAATGGTAGATACCTTCTATTCAAGAGCAATAGACTACAGAGGAGCATATGGCAGATTTTTTGGGGAAGAAAGTGTGGGGCTTGGTGACTTCAATTTATTTAATGTTTGGAGTATTGTTTTCCTATCCTCATTTTATGTTTAATTTTTTTTGCATTAATGAAAGAGAACATATGCTTCTGGCTGTAGAATTCTAATTCTGTGGATGTTTTAGCAGATGATCTGAGCTGGCATAATTTAAATGGCAATATAGCAAACATAGTATTTACATGATGGATGGTGGTTGAGCAGACATTTAAAAAAAATGTCATACACAATTCACACAGATCCTTTTGGCATTTTATAACTCTGAATTTTGTTCCTGTGGCTGCACATTCTGTGTGCCCACAATTTCAACAGTTAACAGGATAAATGAGTAAATGTAATGTAAATGTAAACAAATTTTGTCTTGATAGTAGCCTTGTAAAAGCCTGTTAGATGTGCACAGAGGTGTGCACTTGAACTCCTATTCAAAAGTCTCATCTGGGGCACACATTTGCCATTATTTTAATGACTAGAAAGGAATTTTTATATAAATAAATAACTTGGATTCTAATGTTGGTTTCTCTGATAAAGAAAATCTTTAAAACTAGGGACCCTTCATAGGTGTAAGCTGCATGAACACACGTCTCTACTGATCCTGTCACCCATTTGCTCTCTGAAAAGGGTTTATGAAATACCACAGAGATAGAAATCTCCTGCACTGGTGAGCTTCATCTTTCTGAACTGTCTGAAACGTCATCCACTACAGTTACAGGAAAAAAAAGAAATTCTCCTTGCAAAATCTGGACCAGTAACTCCAGATTATGGTTTAAACTATTTCAGCCTGCCTTTCCCTTTCTTGGAGAGATATTTACCTTGTTTTGCATCTCATGTCAAACCATGTTTTTCTTGCTGCTGAATTCTGCCATGTGTTGCTTTGTTTGCAAGTCGCTTCCAAGCCAGTAATCATAAGCACTCCATCTGGCTGGGGAGCAGAGTAGTGATAATGTAAAAGGACATTTCCACTATTCTGTTTAAAAGAATTCTCCATCTGTACCAAATCTGCCATTTTAATGAGATTGTAAAGGGGTTTTGTTGCTTTTCTTTCTAGAGGGGAGGAGATTGATTGTTGGGATGGTTTTTTCCTTGTGTATCTTCTAATTACATGATTGTATCCAAGGCCCTTTCTTTTTCCTAAGCTAAGAATTACTATAGGAATTTGCAGGTCATGTAATTCAGGATGCAAAGGAATAAAAGGATCCTGGAAATTTTATCCAAAATCTATAAGACATTGATTTTGCCATTAGTATTGAGCCTGTGTGCTACTACCCTTTGTTAATAGTATGCATTGAGAAATCATACTGAATGCTCTAAAATGGATTCACAAGGTTAAAAAAGAAAATACAGTGTCACTGTGATTTATGGCAGTCAGTAATCAGAGCTGAATTGATGGATGTGAATGTGCTGAGATGATTTTTTGGTGCTGGCAGATTTTAATTTTTCTTTGTGCTTTGCTTTTGTAATTCTGATCGTTGCTCTTTTAAAATTAATGGAGAGAGAATTGGACAACTGCTCTTGTGGGAATGTCACAGCCTAAACCAGGCTGGTTTTGTGGAGGTTAATAGGCAGTGGCCTGGGTCAGTCATCCACTGGTGTCATCACACTGATGTGAACTCAGAAAGCCAAGGGCCAGCCATTGGAAAGGCAGAGCAGCCGGCAGAGGAAATTAGCAGGCAGAGTGTGGGGAGAGCAGTGTCAGGGGCTCCTGGAGGAGCAGGCTGGCACCCAGACCAAGCTGGCACTGGCCACAGCCCTGGGCTGCCTCAGGAACAGGGGCCACGGCCCGCCAGCAGAACAGCAGAGACTCTGTGGAATCCTTGTCCCTAAAAATGTTCTTTCTCCTCTGCCAGCTTGGCTTTGGGATTGCCAAAAATTCCGTGTCACCAGCCCGTGCCAGGAGGCTGCAGTCCAGGGGCGTGGGGCACCACCCCACAGTGGCCTTGGTCCTCCGCAGGGACTTGTGACTTTCTGTGAAACTGCCCCATTTAATCCTTTCACCTACAAAAGAGACCTATTTGGCAAGTTTTAAATTTCACGTGATTCCCTTGAATCCTATTATAGAAATTATCATATTTCCTTTCTCCTTGTTCTCAAGCACCTCTACAAAGGCAGAAGAAAGCTGTTTAGGTACCTGGGCTTTATTCAGAGCCAGCTTTTCTCCAGTTAGAAACAAAAATTCAAATTAATAACTGATTAAACACTGATTAATAGCCCTGTGATCTTGGCTTTCTAGAACTGGGATGTTTGCATTTATTGTTTTGAAATTACGGTTCTCAGCTCTCAAAACTAACAGTAATGCTAAACCAAAATTCAGTTTTATAAATTGAATATTCAGGATACTTTGGTTTGTGTGGTGTTGCTGAGGTAGCTGTGGTTGGGACAGTGGTTGAAACCTCTGCTACAGGGAGCTCTGTGCAGGAATGTCAGTGAGGTAAATTCATTTAAACCAGCTTGGCCATCCTTTTGTACTTAAATTGAGGTGGGAGGCTCCTCCACCCTGCAGACAGCTGTTGCCTTCTCTGTATTTAGTCAGTGGCAGAAGTGGGTCTTACTCATGAATCCTATAATGCCCTCAGCAAAATGTGCAGGAACACAGGGCAGTTGTTAAATGCATCATCAGTGATATTAATGAAGTGTTTTCCAGCCAGGTCCACCTGAGTGCACGGCTGGTGCACCAGGGCCTCAAATTTTGCACCTTCTGAATACAGAGATGTCTACATAGAGAACTGGTGTGATAACAATTTGGTGTTTAAACTCAAGAGTGCAAAGCTCCTCCCTGGTGGCTGCGCTCAGGTTGATGCAAACATGGAGATATATTTCTGGAAAATTTACATTATCCCAATAGTGTTTTACATCCAGCTTATTTCCTTTCATCAGCATGTCTCAAGTGAGACATTAGGCCTGACATCTTGTCTGACCAAAATATTAGGCCATGATTATTTTCCTCCTACTCCACTTTGCTGTTCTCCTGTGCCAGTGAATATCTGTTTCCAGCTCACAGGTGTGAGGTGAGATGTGTGACAGGAAATGCAGTGCAGGAGCTTGTGGTGAATTGAAGATATTCCAGTATTCCTTTTCTCACAAGGTGGGCATTCTTTAAAGCCACTCCTAATGTAGGGAAGCAAGAGGAAAATTCCTGTTGCTGATGATAGCTTCCATTGAAAAGGGAGAAGTCTGCTTTACTAAAATCAGGAACCTCTCTCTGGGCTTCCCTCTGAAGCAAAATTCTTTTGCCCTGGTGTTGCTTTTAATCTCTCTAGTTTAGGAACTTGAAGTACATAGAGAACAGCCTTTTAGTTCAGAAAAATAGCCTCTAGAACCAGCGGCACAAACCTATCATAATTAGTCATCAGAAAATCTGAATAAATATAAAATTACCATGGAGTGGGAGGCAGGCGTATGTGGTATTCAAAACACACGGAGTGTAAAATGATGTTATTGTTGCCTTTAGAAATAGTTCAAAGTAGTCTGCATTAGAAAGAGCTGATAAGCAGAATGACAAAAGCTTGTTTCATGAGTGATTCCAAGCAGCAGTGGTTTTCTGATCAGCTGATGCTGCAGCTATTTTGGGTATTCCACAGATCATGATTACATACACGGGGAATGATTGGAGGCAGCAAATATGGTAAGTGAGCCAGGAATCCTGGGACACGCTCTGTCACTAACTTAACAGTCTTCTCTTCCCTTGTCCTTTGCCATTTCAATCGCCAAGGGAAGTGCAACAAGTGACCGTGCTAAGTTCCTTAAAAAAAAAAAAAGAAAAAGAAAAAAAGAAAAGCACTTCCTGAGGCCGCTATTTTTAGCAATGGTGCAGTGTCCAAAGTGTTAACTAATTGAGTCATCAGGTTTCATATCTGGCCACAGAAAATGGCAGTGGAAGAGGGAGAATGCTTTCCAGAACAAGTAAGCATTTGTGGATTCTGAAATGAGTGAAATCTGCATATCGAGTTTCTTGTATTAGTGTTTTAAGTCTTTGATTGTTTGAGGCAAAGCTGGATGTAGGAAGAGGTACGTTTTGGACTGTTTGGTGTGTTTTGTTTTCTGACGGCTGGATTATGGTATAGGCTGAGGTGGCAGTCAGAATATTGCAATTATTTGTTCTCTCCGTCTTGCCAGCGGCTACCTTGTGTTCAGAACACTCAGTAGAAGACTCTGATTGAAATTGCACAACATTTTGTAACATTGTGTTCTGTGATCAGGGCCTTAAGTAACACAGATATTTGTAACACTTGAAGTATTTTAGCCAATCTTGCATATTTAGAAAAAAGTTTAAAATCTGCGCTTTGAAGGTGTATTTTTCAAATAACACGCCTCTTCTCCTGGAAATCCACAGGTGAATTAACCTTGCAGAGGAGCCAGCTGTAGTGCTGGTAGTGATCTGTGAGGAGGCACCCGTACCACTCTTATTCTGAGAGAGTCCCAGTGACCTTCAAGGTGCTCCCTGTGGGATTTAAAAATTCCTCAAGTGAGGAAGCTGCTGTGAAAGGGCATCCCTGTACTCCATGAACCAGGTTCAGAGGGTCTTCAATAGCTTGGGTGATTCACATCGGTTAAAAACCACAAAGCCAAATCAGTTCTCTAGGCTACTCTACTGCAGAATTTAAAAAA
Source organism: Camarhynchus parvulus (assembly GCF_901933205.1). Taxonomy (NCBI): domain Eukaryota; kingdom Metazoa; phylum Chordata; class Aves; order Passeriformes; family Thraupidae; genus Camarhynchus; species Camarhynchus parvulus. The sequence continues at coordinate 6,797,711 of NC_044576.1, forward strand.
AACACACAACAGGTTCCCAGGAAAGTGGGTTTGTGTTTTTAGTACTGATGAGTGCCAAGCTTTGTGGAAATGTCAATTAGTGGCAATATTTTTTTAGCTAGAGATGCTACTGATGCCAGAACAGAGCTGTTTACTAGCTAATTTCCACATCAGCAATAGCTTTGTGCTCTGAAAAAAATACTGCAGTGAGTCCTCTTAAATGTGTATATTGTTGTTTGCTTGCTGTCAGCACAGGACTGGATGTTGTTCTCTGCTAAAAAACATCTTTGAAAACTGGTTGTTTTGTAGTGAAGATGTTTTTCCATAAGCTTATTTCCACCAGTAATTTCAAAACTGTGGAAAACATTTACTGGGATACTTTTTTTTGTGAAGTTATTTTTTGAAGAAGTGCTTATTATTCAGATATCTTACAGTACTTGATTAAACTTTCTCCTGTTCAGTCCTGAGAACTTTATTTACTCTCTCCTGCCTTTTGTAGCACAGTGGTATCTATTTTCGTGGTGATAAACATCTTTGCTGATGCTCCACATGAGCCCAGCAGCACAGACCCCGCCAGGCACAGTCCCTGCAGGCTCTGTGTGCAACGGCTGGGCGAGCAGAGCGCGTCGCGCTGCCCCGGCCCTGGCGTTGGCAATGTGCTGGTCTGCAGGATGCTCTGCCCCTCTCTGCTGCACCAGGATGGTATTTTCTCTTGCTTTACAGGGGTTTGTTACCAGCTGTATAGAAACTGCTGTTTCTGTTCATTTGGATGTTGTTTGGGGAAGGTATAGCAGCACTGTTATTTGGGGTTTAGCAGTGGAGAAGGGGCAGAGTATTTATGTTTTAAGCTTCTCCTTGCTGATAAGTTTTTTTTTCCTTTATGAGAAGTTTTGTGTTCATCCCCTATGTAAATCTTACCTAGGCTGCCCTGCATATTTGAGAGGCAAGAGGGAAACAAGCTCTATTTCACTGCTTGTTTATGCTGTGGATTTGTTCTTCAGGGGTGATACTTTAGCACCCCATTCTATCATCAAATGCTGTGGGACATTCACTGTATAGGGCTGGTATGCTTGGTTGTAGCTTATTTCTGTGATAAACTGATCTTCACTTTAATGGTAGCACTTAAAACAAGTTCTAAATCTGTGTCTGTTAAAGTATGAGTAAAGTCTTTTTGGCCAGTTTGGAAAGTTTAAATTCCCTAGTGTTATACCATTACATTTGATTAAACTGTTATGTGTTTTTCAAACATACTTCATTTTGATGCTGAGAGGAAGTGATAATTTTGGGATTAAAATAAATTAGCAAATCTGGTTAAGGTGAGTTAAAATATTAAAATAGTTCTGCTGTTTGTATTTTTGTTCAAAAAATTGAAGTCTCTCCAGAGATACTCAATTCCTCACGGTGGTTCTGCCAAATCCTGGCTTTCTAATGCACCGTGGCTTTGAAAACTAGAGAAATATTAGTTCAGCTCTGCAGCTGAAAAGTCACCATGTGAAAATGGCATCACCCAATCTGCAGTGATTTATCTGTATATTTGGTAACTTTCAGAATGAAACTGAACTCTGTGTTTTCTTTCTCCCTGCATTGATCCCAAAGATCCCATGCAGCTAAGGTTGTTCTCACTGTCACTGTTTTCAACCTGTTTGTTTCTGTAAATGCTGGTCCTGCCCTTGCCTCAACAGGGATTTAGATTCCTCATTCTGCTTTAGAACAGATTTTTGTATTTAAAGCTAGGGCAGGACTTTTGAGCTTTAAACTAGAGTTTGAAATTTAGATAACAGATGCAGGGCTCTGATTTTTGCTCACAGATTTTGGTGCTTGGGCTGGAAAAAGCACTTTTCCTATTGGAATCTGAGCTCATCCTCAAACCCAGAACATGTGGAGTGAGGAACAAAACACTTGTAAACTAATTTACATTCGCTGTGCACGCCACTGAGCACATTTCATCCAGACAGCCCCAACAAATGCTATGACAGAGCTTTCCATGCCACTGCACAGATTCCCAGCAGTGGATGCCAGTGTTTAATCATGGCAGAGGAGGGGAAGGGGAGCTGGTGGCTCTCCTGGGGCTGTGCCCAGCCCCACAGCTCCGTGCAGACCACATCCCATGGCACCACACCTGGGAGAAAGGGTTCTCCTCTGTGTTTGCAGCAGTAACAGGCTGCAGTGTGTGTGGCACCTGCTCTGGCTTGCTCTGCATTGCCTTTGTGGTTTACAGAGGTGGGGTGGGTTACAAAATGGGCCTGGAGTGACTGGGTTGGGTCCACAGCAGCAGCCTCACATGGAAAACAAGCTATGGGATGTTGTGGGCAGCAGGGAATTGCAGCTCCTGCAGAAGGACGTGGCTAAGCCAGCGCAGCCTCAAGTATCCCTGATGGTATTCCCCAGTGGGTCTCAGGCATCTCCAGGCCAAGATTCAAATTGTTTCCTGGCAGGTTGCTCAGCTCCTGCCCTGGGGGACTGCTGACTCTCCTGTGTGAAATTGCCCTCATGAGTTTGGGAAGTGCTGGGTAGGTATTTTTCCTCCTGAACCACCAAATTACCTCAGTCAGTCTTTAGCTCCTGGAGGATGTTTAGAGAATACTTTAGTTTCTTGGTTTCATTGATTCTTTGCCATTGTAGCAGGGTCTATCTATTTCACAAGGAGGTGTCAGGGCAGCTGGTTCTGTAAATGTCACAGGCCCTCCTGAGGTGAGCTGCTATGGCAGACTTTATGTAATATCTCTGACTGCCCATGCAGAACTTACTGGTAGCAAGTTTATGACTGTTTTGCAAATCTTGAATCCTCTTAGTACTCAGAAGCTCTTTAGATAATTTCCACTGGCCCTTCAGGCTCTCTGTCTGTCACATCAGCCATGTGGAGTTCTCCAGCGAGAAACCCCCCAACCAAGTGTCCAGGTGTGTAAAAGGAAGAGGTTCTTTGCTCCTGATAGGGGTCATAATCCCTGCTGTGGAAACCTATGCATTGGCACTCACAAACTGATGAATGTTTCTAATTCTTGTAAGAATCCTAAACTATATGCCCCCTCTCCCCCCCACAAAAATTAAACCTCTAGTAGACAGCTAGCCATTCAGATGCCTTTAAAACCTAAAAATGCATAGATTTTAACTATATGTGGGGTTTGCAAAGCTCTCAGTGTAAATTGGTGTGTGTCTGCATGTATTTTTGCCACCTCTGAAATGGCTTGACCAGTTATCATCAAAATCTTTGTTTAATGATAATTAGAATTTCAAAGTTCCAAGGCAGAATCAATTTGGTTTTGAATGAGAGTTGAATCCAAAAGTAGGCATTAAGTAGAAACTTATGAATTCATGGTACTGAAAGCTCTTAATAGATTATGTAGCTTGTCTATAGTTTTTATAGTTTATTTGCTACAGTATTTTGGGGAAAATTTATGTGCATGACACTTCCCCTGACATGGAGTTTTCTCCATGTTACTACTACTAACTTCACCACATCTGATTGAAGCATATATACATGATATTTTTATAGTCAATAAAATCTCTCCCCCTAAAATCGATGGTATTATCTCATTTAGGTTTGTAAACCCTCCCCCCACCCTCTGAAATTATAGACAAATAAAAGCAGTGTACAAAATATTTTGACAAGAGTTGCAGAACTCTTTTCCTCTCCTTTTTGGGTCTTGATTCTAAAATGATATTCACAAAGAGAAGAGGAGGTGGACTGACTGATATTTTTCATGCAGTAATCTGAAGAAAGTGACTTTAGCATGGAAGTGGCTTTAAACTTGGGCCTGAGATGTGCTGAAATTATCTCCTTGCTCTTTGGATAGTCAGCCCCTGAGAGGAAAACAGCAGGGAAGAGATCAATGGCATCTCATCTAGCTTGACATATGAAACAGTTATTATCTTCAGGTGAATATAAACATGAGAAGAAACCCTGGAAGCACATCCAGCCCTTCTCTGGCTCTTTGTGACTGTGGTAGCAGTTATGAAAGCCAGTGATTTATTTTTCACTTGTAAATGTATGATAGGAAAACTTAAGAGAGGGAGAGATGAGTCACTATGGATTCAGGAGTTTCTTCCCAGAATTTGAAATAAACTTCTAGCTGCTGAGACCTTCAGCCTGGAGGGTGAATCTTGGATTTGAAATGCCAAAATCTTTTGCCTTTTAATGCATCAGATCCTTTTCATTACTTGTAAGTGTGAGTTGGTCACAAAGGGCCTGGTTCTTACACTGGTTGTTACTTCTAATGGAGTACAGTGGTTCACTGGTGAAACCAGGGATTATCCCAGTCTTAGGGTCTGGAACAGAACGTGTCCCAATTTACCTTGTCATTTGTCTTGTCATCCAGTCCAGTCTGATAGCTGACAAGTCACTATTCAAGACTTTTATGGTCTTTTTATGGACTTTGTTGTTTCCCATTAAAATTATTCTTGCAATTTGTTGGTCTTGCATATTTAGAAAGATTGTGTGTGTTTTGCAGATGTACATTGATTTTTGTAGTCCTTGATCTTGCTTTTGGTGTTACTAATTTAATGCATTCAAACCAGTAATAGTTTTCATAAGTTCTTCAGGTGAAGCTGGCACACCAAACCTGTGCTTCAAAATCTCAAAACTTTGTCTGTGCAAGCTGGCAAAGCATATGGAAATAGTGCAGACCTTCACCTCCTGTCTGAACTTTGTCCCTGTGGGGATCTGATCTCAGTTCAGATGGTTTTGGTTGGGTTGTCAGATCATAATTTTGTACAGAATGGCAGTTCAGTTACTCTGTATTTGTTGAGTTATCTATGTTGGCAAGTAAATAATGTGGAGATGACATCTTTAGGAGCATTTTCAGCTTGGATGGTGTGTTCAACACATTATAGATACTATATGTGGATGTTAGGAAAGAATTTGCTGTAACTCTGTGTCTTCTGTGCCTTGGAAATCACAACTCCCTTTGCTATTTGCAGAAAACAATAACTGCTGTTTCTCCTTTCTATGTTGTGCTTGAGCTTTCTTGGGAAGCAGGCATTCAGGCATTTAAGGACAGCCAGGTGGGATTGGTGGTGTCACAAGTCACAGGATTGAGTGAAGGAGGCTGCGTGCACAAAGTCTAAGCAACTTTCACAGTGAGAAAGCTGCATCACAGCTCCCCAGCAGGTGTTTGTCACTGCTAGCAAACAATGTGCTCTAGACCTCTCTGTGCTGTTCAGGGCAGTCACAAACACCTTTTTACTGTTTGGAAGCTGTGAAATGTTCTTGGATGTACCCGCCTTGACAGCTCAGGCTCTGGGTCCTTTGGAACCACCTTCCACTCCAAGTGGTTCATTTTTCATGGGAACAGGGTGCATATTCAGCATTTTGCCAAGACAGACTTCAAGGCCCCATGGGATCTTGAAAATGGTTTATACTAAACTTGCACTTTGTCCTGTGGTCTAGTAAGGAAAGAGGCTTGTTTGCATGAATGTTTTCCTAGTTTGGCCAAAGATTTCTAGAAGGAAGGACTTGCATCTAAAGTGCATTTTCCACTTTTGTTTTGAACTCCTTAGATCCGTGATTTTTCAGGAAATGTTTCATTTTCCTCTGCAAGAATGGTAAGATTGACCACTGTACAGGGATGGAGCCTCAGTACTTGAAAATGCAGTTGGTTGTAGACTCACTTGCATATTTTGCAGAAATACAAGAAGTTTAGTCCCCATCAGTGTGACCCAGAAGAAAGTTTCACATGGCCTAATAGCAGTGTGGTTTTTAACCTGTGGAAAGCATACTGTAGTTACCTAGTTGGAACAGAGCCCTTTATGGGGACATTGCAAATAGCATCACATCTTTGGCCGCTTTATCATGCACAATACAATAATATGATCAAAGAAAGTTGATGATTAAACTGTGTGATAGGGCAAACAATTAGAGGGATTAATTTGGTTTTTGATTAGTAATTATGTTGTTTCTCTTTTTGCAATCATATTCAAAACAGCTGGCCTTTCCTAGCCAAAAGATGTGTCCTCTGAATTGTCAGGCTCTGGGAGTGGAGCTTTTCCTGTTGCCCTGAGGTTGTGTTCAGACCTGTGATCCCAAAAGCAGTCTCTGGAGGGTAATTAACAGCACAACTGCAGATAGCAGTGGGCCCCAGGCTGGTACATCCTTATCAGAAGAAAACACATATGGTAGCATGGTATGTAAAGTGTGAGTACTTGTTTGCACAGAGAACATCATTCATCCAGTGCAATCAGCTCCCTTTCGAATAAAGAGGATACAATTGCAATGTTTAATAGTGATATTGTTAAAAGGTAGCCACAGAGAGATACAGGGGATTAGAGCCTCTTGGAGGGTGAATGAAGAGGCTCCCCTTGACAGTGATGTCGCTGGTTTTTTTCATGTGGTTCAGACACTGCTGTAAATTGGCCACTGTAGTTTATTTGGAATAAAAATTCATTGCTTACCCAGTGGGGGTAACACATTGCATGGAAGAAAATTCTAAATTAGCATAGGAGCAAAATCTAAGAAATGCCAAGGTCCTCCCATTTCTGGGATCACGCTTAGTGCCCATCAGAGTTGAGCCATCCTGCAAAAAAATGCCAGTGGCTGCAATAAGCCCACCCTTATCAAAATAAACTAAAATGTTATCATCCATTTCCTCAGGTCACCTCATGCTGCTGCAAAGACTCTCTTTGTTGAGCACATTTCCAAATGGAAGTAACATAAGTTCATCCCTTAAAATGAGGTCATTGCCGCTCCCCACAACAAATGTTAGGCATGGTTAGCATCTTTTTGTTGGGACTCAAGCCAGAATGCATCCTGCTCTGGCACAATGGGAACCTGCTGGGGGTTTCCCTTCACAACAGCTACTGTTAAAGATGGAGTGAAAAACAAAACCCTGCTCCCAATGTGAAAAAAAGACTGGATTTTTGATCTGAAAAAGAGGCCACTGTAAGCAGAACACAAAGGAAAGAGAGATGACCATAATAAAATACCACCAGTATGGGGGGAGGCCTGTGCACATTAAAAATAATGGCTTTGCACTTTAGAGGGTTCACTCAATAATAGAGTTTCTCTGTTTTCTTAAGGGACCTTCTCTATTCCCATGGAAAAACCAGGCCAGACCCTGGACTGACAGTCAGTGAAAATTTGCTAATAGTTTTTTCTCTTTAGCCGCGATAAATAATCTCTTACTTCACTGGAAGCACTTAAAGAAAAATGAGTAAATATGTATTTGCTAGCATGAGTCAGCATCAGCATTTTCTGGAGGCTTAAGGTAATATCCAAGTGGCTTAGGCATTAGTCTTGGCTGTAACAGAAATATTTTTAATTCATGTAGATTTTTCTCAAAATGGGGAAACAGTTCTCAGGTCCCTTCATCTTGTGGCAGGACCAGGGGACCATAAGGTAAAGAAGAGTTGGCAAATGGAGTGCTGCTGCCAGCACAGCTTATTCAGCCTCAGCCCTTTCCTGGGATGTCCCTGGGATGAAAATGAGCTCCAGACTGGAAAACCTGTTGTGTGCTACAGGCAGTCTGCAAGCTCATCAGCCAGCTGTACATTGGAGAGGGATTTTTTATAGCAGTGTACCTTAAAGGGAAATACATGAATCTAAAATAAATACACATTGCATAAAACCTCCCTTCCTTAGCCAGTTGAGCACATTTTCACATTTCTTAAAACTAGAAACAGTCCCTTTTTCTTCCAAGAAGTATGGAGAGAGAGGGGAGAAGTCATACCATCTGTGAAGAAAAAGCTTGGTATTATGCATTCACCAGTACTGGTACTCCCATAAATTCACTGTTTACTAAATATTCTCTGAATAGCCATTTCAGAGCTAAATGGTGTGCACAGCACCTGAAGTTTGTGTCTCCAAGAATTAAAACACTTGCAAAAAGTCTTGATTTTTAATTTTAATCTGCATGTAGAGTTTGAAAAGGTAGCAGCCACAGGAAGGCCAGGAGGGAAGGGCTGCACAGGAAGGGGCTGCAATCTTTGTGGCTGACTGCAAGAGCATCTGAAATTCAGGGTGCTTTGATGTGTGTCCCTTGCCTGTTGTTTTCGTCATATTTGTCCAGGCCTTGGAGAATCAAAAGCCAGTTTTCATCTTCATTTCATATTGGGATTGATTACAGAAAAAGAGAAAGGGATCTGAACTGGCCGCAAGCATCCAGAATGGTTCTCAGGATGCTGAGGTTTAGTTAGTGAAGGATAAATCTGTTAGGTCTGGGGGGAGAATGTCCTGTAGACAGAGTGTCTGTGTCTATTCTGTCTGTGTGGAGTTCTTATTTTCAGATGCCAGCTGGTGTGGAAGGTGGGAATGGGCACATGGAGAAGAATTGCCCACAGACAGGAGCACATGGGTGTCCTGGGTGATGGTTGGAAACTCAAAATCCTTTTCCCCCCGCTGTGGTTTTAATGCAAATCATATATCAGTCCTTTATCAATTTGTGACATGGGCTTCCAGGAATGATGGCAATCCAGATAAATAATTACTAACATTATTATTGCACTTCTTTGATATTTGAAATTTTCCATTGGTTTGAGCCTAGGCTCTGGTGCTGTTTCTGTCTGTAATAATCCTGGGGCAATTTAGGGACTCCTAGCAGGGGACTCCAAGAGGCTCTTTTTTAAACAAAACAGTGCCAATAGCAAGTAACATTTTTCTACTCTACTGAGGTATTAAAAAAAAAAAAAAAAAGAAAAACAATAAATTTAGGCTTAAAATATAAATATAAAGTTTGAAAATTTTGGGTTCAGAAATTTGGGTAAAAGTTTTGGATTTATGTTTTTGCTCAATTCCTTACATTTTGTATAGAGGGTGTTGATTGGTTCTCGTGGTTTTTGAAGTGACATGTCTTAACAAGGGTACTCAAGACATTTTGTGAGACAGAAAAAAATTTGCAAGTCTCTCCTCTGTGTGGGTAGGTCTGAAGTAATGCCTTAGTTCTAGGGGAAGTGGAAGCTGGCAATGCTGCTTTTAGGGAGGCTGAAACTGCTTTTGGTTTCCAACAAGGTTGCCTCTGTTTTCTCTCTAATGTTACTGCTTGTTTCTGCTGATGGTAGAGGTGGAAATGGATGGAGGCACTCCCAGAAACCCTATTGAACTTCTTGCTCAATTGTACACCCTCAGTCTGTTATCCCTCTGTGCAAATCTCAAAGCTCCTGGTGGTGGCCCAGAAAGGGTGAGCTAACCCCATCTGTGGGCTTGGGAGCATCAGCCAAGGTCAGACAAAGAAGGTTTTCCCCTTTCTCAGAGCACAGGGATGTGTTACACCCTGTGTGCTAAGGCAGCCCCTGCACTTGCGCACTGGCTCACATCGCGTTCAGGTAACTGGAAACCAGTAACAGTTGACCAGTAACCAGTGCTGGGTTACTGGTGCAGGCTGACAGGTGAGCAGGATGCTGGGCCCAACACCTCACCAGCCCCACTGAGGGATGGCAGCCTGGCTGCTGGTGTGGCTGGACACTTGTGGCTGCTTTGGAGTGAGTTTTGAGGGATGACTGGCAAAGGAGGATGTGCTGTTGGCTTGAGGGATTCCAGGAGTGGATTTGTGCAGCACCTGAGATAGTTTGGTTTGAGACGTTTTTATATGGCCTCAGGCCGGGGCTGTGACCTGAACTTTATCCTTCCTCCTGTTAGTGAGTGCTCCCAAGACTTATCAGCTGTTAAGTCTTCAGAACCCCTAAGTCCAAAAATCCAAAAGTCCATAAACATGCCCAAGTCTGTAAGAGACACAGGCATTGCTCTTGTTCCACAGTGAAGTTGCAGTTAGAGATTAATGTGATTATCAAATATTTATTGCTGCTTCTGCCTCTCCCCCTCCATTTTGTTTGAGCAAATAGACTGGGACGTGTCTGCAGAGGAGCAGTGCTCCTTGTCTGGCTGTGTTGCTGTGACTGCCTGCTGGAATCTGATTTCCCCCTCCCCAGCCAGAGCAGCTGTAAACAGCTGATGTTAATTCTGGTCCCCCTGCTGACTGTGCCAAACAGAGATGCCATTGCCCTCTGACAAAAAGGCTCCCGCTCTATTGAGTCCTCCCTCATACCTTCAGTAATGCTGATAAAATGCTGACCTGTTTTTTTACCCCAGTGACTGCTGTTGCTAAGCACTGAGAATATGACCTGTCTCCTGTAATAATCTGCATTGCACAACTCGGATGATCTCCCAAATGAAAGCAGCTCTCAAGGCAGCTTTTCTTGCCTGTGGTCTTTACAGTTATGACTGTTTACTTTGCAGGGGCACCTTATTTTTGAGAAAGCCTGACTGAACACCAGTATTTGGGGGCTGTTCTGTTGGGAAGGACATTGCAGAAGCTGGTTTGTAATGATCAGCATGGCATGCTTGGAAAAAAATGATAAAGAGCAGGGAAGGCTGTAAGCTGGTGACTTATCACTGCAAAGTGGAATGTAAAGTGTGCAAAACTCAGGAGAAAATGAGGAGTTCATAAGTAATGGCTTTCTCCTTAGAGGGGAGAGCTTGTTTTATTGCAAGTACCAGTAAAATGGTCTTGTAGCTTGTATGGGTGTGAGGAGAAAAGTGAATTTCCTACCCACTTATCATTTTGCTGTCATTATGCCCGAGACTGCTTCATCCTGCACACAAAGGAGGCTTCTGATGGGCTTGGAGCAATTCTTGAGCACAACATCCAGCTTGCAGTGGCTGTGTGGACAGGAGAGGAGAAAACTCTATAGCAAATCCAGAAATGTGGTATTAAAAAAAAAAAAAGAAAATTATTTGAGCAACAGATAAGTAACTGTGCTTCGGTGACAGGATGGTTTGTATTTCTCTTAGCACTAACTGCCTTTATTGTTTAGTCTAAAGGTAGTTGTTGCACTCTTTCAAAATGTTAAAACATCTCAATGCAGTGGTAGCTGCAATGATGTAAGCCTGGGATGAAATGGTGCTGAGAGGGAAAGAACCCAGACAATTCCTGCTCTACCAGTCTAGAATAGGGCACAAAAAATATGTTGACTGCCCAAGATGCCAGGGAAAGCTGTGGCACAGATAAAAATCAAAGATTGTGTGATTTGTCCCTCTTGAAAGCTAACCCAGTTTGCTGCATTTGCTCCAAGGCAGGATCAGCATTATCTAAACTGTCCTCCCTGGATATTTGCATAACTTGTTAAAACCCTCTGGGGATGGGACTTCCTCTCAGTGATTCTGTGATGACTTAACCAACATTTCTGCTGTCCTTACATTCAAACTGAAGTCATCATAAAGTAGATTTGTGTAACTATCTTTAATGCAAGGTCTGAAAAAAAGGAAAATGCAGTTTATATAATGACACTGTACCTAGAAATTTCTGGCTTCTTCACTGAAAGTGAACAGGTATTGTCAATAAAATGTGCCGGAGAATGGAGAAAGTAAACCAAAATGTTAGCAGATGTGAAATTTTATAGTGCATTCATTTGTAGAACCATGGGATTTTTAATTCCACCAACCCACTCCTTCAAGGTTGAGTAATTTGAGGGTTTTTTTAATCTCTCAGATTAGTTCTCACAGTACTGGTAGGGTCTGTTCAGCTTGGCCATTAGAAGTGGTGTGGCACCTTGGGGAAGAGCAGCATGGTTGGTTTCCCTGCAGCCCAGTCCTGAGGGAGGTTCCCCATGGCTGGGTGCCACACAGGGTGCCAGATGTGTCCCTGGCTGCTGGCCTTGCGTGTGAGACACTGCTCCATAATTCATGTTCATGTGTGGAGCCAAGCCTCCTGCTGCCTGCTCAGGGTTTGACCCACATTTCAGAAGGTGGTTTGGGATCCTTTCCTGTCTAGTTAAGTGGATATACAATGTGCTGTATCATTAATAATTTCTTTGCCACCGAAATGTGTTTTTATACTGTGCCGTGATTTCTCATGGGACGTCTCCTTTTTTCTTGTAGTCTGACACAAATGCAAGTTACCTGAGAGCAGCTCGAGCTGGCAACTTGGAAAAGGCTCTTGACTACTTAAAAAATGGAGTGGACATCAACATCTCAAATCAGGTTGAAGAATATTTTGGTCAAATTTTCTGGATAAATACCTTTCTTGCTGTTTCTCAGATTTCTCATTATATATGCACTTCATGTCAAAGATAACTTACATGTTTTTTGATGAACCATGTTTACATATCTTATCAAATTCTTATTTTGTTTAAACACTTTACCCTGATACTATTTCACTTGCACTTGGAAAATGTGCTACCTTATCTTTCATTCCATTTGTATTGCATTAGATCATGGAACAGCACACAGAATTTGAGACCCCAGAGCCAGTATATCCTGATTTAATTCTTACTCTGTCCTTATAATCTAATTCTTGTGAAGTTTGCCTTAGTTTTCGTAAGCAGTCCTCTCAGTGGGATGGTAATAACTTGTCCCCTCGTATGCTTGGAAAGCTGGAAATCACTCGGTAATCCTTCTAATTGCTTTTCTTTTTCCCCTCCCTTTTTCAAACCAGAATGGGTTGAATGCTCTCCATCTCGCCTCCAAAGAAGGGCACGTAGAGGTTGTCTCTGAGCTGATCCAGCGAGGTGCCAGTGTGGATGCAGCCACAAAGGTCAGTCAAGCCTGTCTGGTTGTTCCCTTGTTCACACTGCTGGCCTGGGCACGAGGTGCTGGCCAAGTGATTACAGACTGCTGCAGCAGTAATTATAGTAGACGATAGTAAATGTCACAGATTGCTAGGGAGGAGATTTACTGAACAAACTGTAGATTCCTGTTTTGATTTCTGTCCATGCCATGTCTTCTAGAATAACACACCCATTAGAAGTATGCAGCAAGAAATACTGTATTCTAAAGTGGAAGATGTTCTTGATGGTATTGTTATGTGTTCAGGCTCAGGTTTTGTATTTTTTTCAAGTGTCCCTGTCTGTAATTCCAGAAAGGAAACACAGCACTGCACATAGCATCCCTCGCTGGACAAGCAGAAGTTGTCAAAGTGTTGGTTACAAATCGGGCCAATGTCAATGCACAGTCTCAGGTAAGGCCACATGCCCCTGTTTACTTCTGCTGACACTGGAGTTGTTCTTCTCTTAGAAACTCTGGTATTAGCAAATATATTTGTTAGATCTTACCGTGTTAATGTTGGCTCTTGAAAATAGAGTTGATAGTCAGTGAGTTCAACCTCAGATCTGCCCTAGGAGTGCCCTATGAGCTGCTGCTTGTTAGAGGTGGAAAAGACAAGGCTAGAACAGGAGACTGGGAGAGAACGTGCTCAAAGGGATCCTGTTTCACTTTATTCACTGTCTCAGGCTCAGTTGAGCCCATCCCCTTTCCTTGTACAGCGTGGTACTGCAGGCATATGCAGAGTTTGTAAGTTTGGTTCAAGTCCTTTGAATAAATGCTTAGGTCAATTATAGAGAATTTGAAATGAGAGAAAACAGCACTGGTGCTACAAGCAAAGCAGTAGAACAAAACAGAAAAACTCTGGCTTGAAAAATGCATAAACTACAGATTGTTGGAAGTCATGTGGCTGTGCCAGCAGTGCCCTGCATGCCACCCCATTCCTGCTCTCCCTGCTCAGGGACTGGCAGGCAGTGTCAGAGAAGAGACAGTCTTCTCATCTGGCCCAGGATTTCCATTCTGCTGTATATAAAGATGTGGGCGTGAAAATAAATGTTTATTGAAAAAAAAAACAACAAAACATTTTAAAGAAGTGAGGGGTGGGGTTTTTTATTGGTCTTTCAAATAATAGGAACAAAATGCTTAACAGGATTGATTTTGAAAATGTTAGTTATTTGTGGTCTATATTTCATGGTTTTTTTCACCTGAGGAAAAGAAATAAATGACTCAGTTCTTCTTCCTTACTCTTTTATACTAGCTCAGTACAGCACTATTTAATTCCAGGAACCATATAACTTAAATTTAAAGAAAACAACAACAAAGTATTTTTAGGTAAAAATCTCCCATGGCTGTTATGAAGTAAAACAAAGCAGAAATATTTGCCATAGTTTTCCTGTTAAAGAACTTAAGATGGGATTGACAGGATCTTTTCAGCTTGTGTTTGAGAACTTGTGTATTCAGCCCTGAAACTAAAAATAATCTGAGATTGTAAACATCTTATATAACTGTATTGTCCATACACCCTAAGGTTTGGCCACATGTTACTCTAACTTTGCCAACGTGCCAGAATTAAAGATTTATTTCTCCCCCACACCACTATGGAGGCCTTTGATGTCTTTACTTGGAGCACCCATGTAACACCCCTGTTGGCCATTCCACACCATTACCAGCTGGGATTCAGCTTTTGAGGAGGTCCCTGGTGCTTTCTGTCACCAAACTGCCCTGGACCAGCTTGGTCTGTGGTGCTGAGCTCCTCTTGAGCTTTGTCTCTTTCCTTGAAAGTAACAGCTCTCCCATGCTGACAGTTCCAGTGTTAGGGCTTCTCTAACCAAATCTTCCTGTCTGTAAAAAAGGCCAAAAAGCAAGCCAGAAATTTGTGCTGGGGCTGAACTTTACACCTCTTCTATTACTATTCAAGGCAATTTTTTTTTTTTCAGACTTGTGGCTGTCTGGCAATTCCAGCCCCTTTCTAAAGAGAGAAGCAAGTGTTAAGTGTGGGGTGGAAAGATATTTAAAACCCTAAAAAAACTTAGCATAGGAGAAAAGGTTCTGCTCTGCCTCCAAATGCTAATAATATTTGGGTTTGAGAATTTCTGCCTATTAATTATTTCGTGAAACCAACTGTTCGGTAGTCTTTCCTGCTTCCTTTCTAATTGCAAATGTTTGAAACTAAAAAAATCATCTTTGTTTCCAGCTGAGTTAGTAAATAGATATAGAATATGCCATGAAATGATCGAATACCAGACTCAACCCCAGACTGCAGTTCACTGCAATAAGTTGTAGTGTGACATATAAATTACCTTAGCAAGTGCTTCCTGGCTTCTCTGTTTTTTAACTAAATAGGATTTTGACTGTATGGTGACTGAACTGTTGGACCTCTGTTCAGGAGAGTGCATTAAACACATTTCTAACTTTGTGCTTGGGCTCTGTGAGCCCTTCTGTGCCTGCTCTGTGCTTGTAGCAGTGCCTGCCTGCACAGAGACCAAACTATCAAATCCTGGAACAGCAGCAGGCCCTGCCACCTGTGCAGGCCTTGTGAACATGTGGCTTCACAGCTGCTGGGTGCCTTGCTGCTGGTGAAGTTCCTCTTGGGTCCAACATCCATTTCCTCCCCAAGTGTCCTTTGTTGTGACCTCCTGTGTGTCCCTGCTGCCGCGTGCTTGCCCTCAGGTCACCTGTGCTGGGTGCTGGACGTGTGCCCTGCCCACTGCTGGGACAGTCAGGTGTCCCTCAGCTGCTCCCCCGCAGCTCAGCCCAATCTCACTGCCATGGGTCTCCCTCTGCATCTCCCCAGGGCCCAGAACGTGGATGTTTTTCCTTTGATGTAGCCATATGGGCAAACTCTTCTCAGCTCATCTGTTTTCAGCCCCATTGGTTTTCTGCAAAATCTAGGTCAGTGTCCTGTGTAACTGTAGCAGAGATTTCAGAAATTCTTGGAACAAAAGGTAAAAAATGCGTTGCCTTAATATTAATCCCAAAAAATTCAGTTTCTCACAGGCTGTTTACAGTTAAGGCAAAGACAAAAGGTTTGGCTCTAAGACAAAAGCATTCACCAAAGAAGGAGTTAATCTCTGCAACCTCTAATACTTGTATTGCATTGATTGAAATCAGTCACTTAAGCATAATTTGAGAGATGCTCTAATGTGTTCAGAAACACTAATAAACCTCTGTCTCAAACTGCTGAGCACCAGTGATCCTCACATCTCCTGTGCCTGAAATATGAAGTAGCTCGGTGCCCAGAAGCAGAGTGTGCTCAGAAGGCAGCTCTTTGAGGAGATGGAAGGCAGAAGTAGCTGGCACAAGTGAAAGAGAAGTCAAAGCTAATGGAAAGAAGAGAAAAAATGTCAATTACTCTGAGGAGTCACTGCTCTTGGTTTTCCCACAGACTTGTATTGTATTTCCTTGTCCTGTTTTGTATTTCCAGTGCTGTGGCTGGCTGTATTTATCAGGAATCATAATTCATGGCCACCAAATCATCTGTCTAGACTGATTTTTAGCTTAACTTCTCAACAGATGTGAAAGGAATTGTTCTCACTTAGCTGTGGGAATTGTATCTGGTCAGCTGAAAGATTCTTCTGTGTCCTTTTAAATAATATTGCCCTTCTCCCATCTTCACTTAAGCCAGTGTAGATCATGCATTAACTCATCTGGGAGCAAACAGTTTTTTCACTTTTCACCTAATCTTCCCTCATTTGGCAGATCTGTTTCATGTATAAAATGTTGGTGGGGTGTTTACACTCTTGTTTTTGTGTTTCAGAATGGCTTCACTCCACTGTACATGGCAGCCCAAGAAAACCACCTGGAGGTTGTTAAGTTTCTTCTTGACAATGGTGCCAGTCAAAGCCTTGCCACAGAGGTAAAAGTTTGAATTTGACACTTTATGAACAAAGCAAAATGCGTTTCAGCAATGATTTCTGCCAGCTTATATCAAACTAGTCTTTTAAATACAAAATTAAAAACGAATAAAAAGCTGTCTCTGTGAAGTGTGCTAATGAATAGAGTTATGGGCTTTTCAGCAATTTAAACTGTCTCTTGCCATTTCTAAAATAAAAAAAAATACTTTAACTAGAGACAGTTCTAAATATAGATGTGTTCTTAGTCATAACTGCTAATCTTTCAGGTTAAGTGCTCACACAGGGAAGCTGTGTCTATAATATAAAAGTTCTCTGTGCTTTTATTAAAAATAGTGAACAATGAGAAGGGTGGCAGCCATAAGGCAAGAACAACTGTTCGCCTGTGCTTTGGACCAGTCCTGGGAGATCAGAGAAAACCCAGGGTTATCTGGGGCTTGGGCATTTCCTGAACTGCTTCATTACCATGGTGGTACCCTCTCTGTGGCACCCAGTTACCCCAACTGGTGCTGCAGGGAGAGCTTCAAGCTGACAGAAAGATGCAGGATCCATCCTTGAAGGTGTTCTGTGATCCTTCTAGAAGAACACTTTGTATTTCTTTCTTTAAAAAGCAATTATAACTCAAATACAAAATTAATTCTAACTTAAATAAGACAACCTGTGAGGAAAATAAATAACAAATATATTAATAGTTGTAAATGTATGGCATTGAGGAAGGTGTTGAATCTGGTGAATTTTCAGTTGTCATATTACCAATATTTTGCTACCAAACTGTAGAAAGGTATTTCAGTATGTGCTCTCTTTAATATTTATTGAATTCTAATTGCTCTACCAGTACTGTTTCCATTAAGGAAATAATGCTTATTTGGAAAAGGCCTAGTTTTTGAAAAATATGAAATGCACAATTAGTTCATTGCCACTTATACATGATAGTATTACTGTATAATGGTACAGAAAGGAAATCTTATTCCTTATTCCACTGTGAAAAATTAATTGCTAATGGATCAAAACAGTGTTTCCAAAATCACTAGAAGTTAGTTATAACTTGAAGCGTGCATCAGAACCATTTTCTGGAAATATTCAAGGATATGAAAGTCAAGATATACCAAAATAAAATGCATTACATCTGGAAAACTAGTCCAAAATTGTCACTTGCCACTGTATGATCTTCTGAAATGAGATTTTAGAAAAAATTTTGAAGGGGTACTAGGTTTTTTTTGTTTGGTATTTTTTTTTCTTTGAGCACTGTATGTCAATTTAGGTTGAGCTTTTTTCCATCTCAGCTGGATGATAAGGTCCAATCTAATTTTATCCATGGAGAATTTATTTGAAGATAGCAGACTACAAAACAGTGGCACCCTTATTGCCTTCCTTGAGATAGTTGCTTATGGGTTCTTTGTTATTTTCTCTTGGTCTGAGTTTTCTAATAAATCTGATTTCTCTCTATCATTCTAAGTGCAAAAACTTTTTTAACTAAAGGATTGCCACTTAGCTGAGTACTCTTTAAAAGTGACTATTTAATCATGGCATTTTAATCTAATTAACAGAAATAATTGGTTCTATTTCCCTACAAGAAAAGATGTTGCGGGTGTCTACACCACTTTTCTGTGCAGTGGCTGAATTTTGGGATGTGTAAATAGAGCAGGGAGCCAAGGCCTCCAGGGTTGCTGCAGGAAAAGCCCCCATTTCTGCCTGCACAGCAGAGCAATATTGCCAGAGCCCTCTCTGGGGATGCTCAGGGAGGGTTTTTGGCCTTTGGGGCTGCAGAGCATCTTTCCCACCCCATGGCCCTGTGGCTGTTTCACCCCAGCACTGCAGCTCAGTGCCTGCCCCTGCTGCAGGAGGATGGGGAGCTGCAGGCAGCAGGGAAACCTGGTTAAATGAGCATGAAACTCCTTGGGGGGCAGGGAGGATGTGGTGGCAATTGCTTGTTAGGTTCCAGGAATATCAGTGGTTTTTTTTGGATTTTCTTCTCTTCAAAAATTTTGAAAAAGCTCTTTTTTTCAGGACCCTCCTGTTTCTCATCCTAGATTGAGATGTTCTTGGTTTTGAAGCTAGAGGGAGAAATTCCATTTTGAAAACATTACTTTTCATTCCAAAAGTTCAAACGTTAACACTTCAAATCTGCACTGTTGACATGGAGTGAGGATCTACCTCTTTCTCTGTCACTGCTGCACTTTTATTTCACAGTTACATGGTTTCATCATGTTAGCAGTAGTTGAAAAGTGAAAGAATGTGTTTGCTCACTAAGATGCCATGAGGTTTGGTAATACAGGTTTTGGATATATTCATCAGGAGACAAACTGAATAAATAAATATCCAAAATAGTTTGCCTTTGGGATTTTTTGACTGATTTATGGGTATTATCTTGGACAAAGCTGGATGTGCTCCTGGGTTGCAATGACAGATGTTTGGGATGGAGCAGAATGTAAATGTCAACTCCTTCATTCTTTAGTTTTCTAAGAATCCATAACATAAAATTAAAATGAAGATATAAAGCTATAAATCCCAGACTGTGCTTTTTATGTGTTTGAGGAATCTGCTCCAAAATCTGTTAAACAAAAGCCTTCTGTTTTTCAGGTTTTTTATTCTACACTATTTTGGTTATTAGCAAATCTGAAAGGAAATAACTTATTTTTCTAACAGGTTTGTCTATCAAATTATATACATTTTTATGAAGAGAAATTGTAGTAGAACATCACTACATTCAGAGAATGTGGTATTCTTGATCAATTATTATATTTTAAATGTACATATAAATTATGTTAGAGGGTAGAGCTTGTTTTGTTTGTTTAGTTGTTTGGCTTTTTTAAAAAAAATCATTAAAATGTAGATTATAATCTGTCAGGAATTGATGATAATTTACTATTGAGACATGATTAGCAATTGTAATTTTAATATTTCAGCTTTTTATACATTTTTATTTAATTAAGCACTTACATAGATAAATATCTGTATAATTAACTCTAAATTTGTGAGTAATTTCATGCTTTTTTTCCTTGAGTCTCAGTCATTTGTATCTTACAATTTTATGTTGTGTCTGGAGTGCTAGAAAGGTGTTTTGAGTATTTGGAACCTTGTTCACCAGCACTTTACTCCATTTTCGGGGTCATTGCAGGGTACTTTTGACTTGCACCGTGTTACTCTGGGCTGAATTTGGGCCAGCTCTGTTCGTAAGGCTGAGATCTCTTGGCTCCCCCTTCCCGCCCTGTGGAAGGTTTGGAGCACACCTTGACGGTGCCCGTTGTGTGTTGCAGGATGGTTTCACACCTCTGGCAGTAGCTCTGCAGCAAGGCCATGACCAGGTGGTTTCCCTGCTGCTGGAGAATGACACCAAGGGGAAGGTTCGCCTGCCCGCCCTGCACATCGCGGCGCGCAAGGACGACACCAAGGCGGCGGCTCTGCTCCTGCAGAACGACCACAACGCTGACGTGGAGTCAAAGGTCAGTTGGGAAAAGCAAGGAGCTTTGGTGCTCTCAGGTGCTGACCACAGCCAGGGGAGATCTCCCTCGGTGTGAACAGTTCTGCTGCAGTTACACAGAGCTTTCTCCTCCAACACCTGATAAAGAATAATGTTTGATTTGCCTCCTTTGCCTCTTTCTCCCCCCTTCCCCTTCTGCTTAAATCAGGGTTGATTTCTCTTGTAGAAACCTTGCAAATGGAAAATAATAAACAAAATATTATTTGAATTATTATCTCAGAAATGAAAGCCACTCCTGAAAGCAGTGGTGAGCCGTAGGTACTGCACAGTTGCCGTTTGATCAGCTGTCTGTGCAATCGCTACTTGGAGAACTTGGGTAAACATGTAACAATTAGCACTCAAAGTACAATTAGCACTCAAAGTACTCGCTGGTTCTGCTTCCACCCTGTGGAGCTTCCCGTGTGTGCCGGGCGTGCTGCCCCCCGAGCTGCCATGCCCCACAGCCATCACGAAGCTTTCTGCACCCATGTCACCAGTGGTGGACTAACCGTGCATTTTTTCCCCCTCTTTGCTTCCCAATGTGTTAACCTAGATGATGGTGAATAGAACAACAGAGGTATATATAAATATATCTATGCATCATCACTCCTCCATGACTTAGTGCTGCTGCATCATTTCTCCCTCCTGTCTGCATCGCATATTTTAGGATAGACACCTGCTTTAGATGAAATGAAGTAGCATGTGCTAGAGAAGACTGTAGTTTAGAGACCAGGGCTCTCTGCAGCTGGAACCAGAGTTTAAAAGTAAGAGTGAAGCATTCTTGGGAACTAACTGCCATCATAAAAAGCCTGTATTACGTGAGATGGAGTTTTCAGGGATTCTCATGGAGCATATGTTTATCGGATGTTCTAAGAGCTGCAGACAACCCTGTCATGTTGTGCATCCAGGTCTGATTCTAGGCTTCTGCATGACACTTACCTTGATGGTGTCAGCAAATAGAATGATCTGAGAGTGATTTTACAGCTGCAAAACTCCCAAAGCAAGGCAGTGGCAGCTAGCATGGCTTGCTAACAATTTAGAAATGCATCTAGTTCCCATAAGGTTTCATACTTTGCAGGACTGATGGAATTGCTGCATGTTTTAGCATTATTTTAAAAGGAAGTAAAACTACTTAAATATGAAAATCAGTTGCTGAAGTAATTTTATCAGTAAGACATCTTTTAATTAGGGTGGTAACTCGTGGTGTCTGAACATAACCCAGTGTGATTGCCCACAGTGGGAGACTGGTCCTTATGGTGCTAACCCTTGGAAAAAAAACCCCATATTAATAATTTAAAATAGTCTTTGATGTTATTTTGATTTGCATCTACTTTGAATTTACAAAAACCAGTTAGCAAATATCATTAAATGACTTGTATTTGAACTTCTGCAAAGAATCTTTAAGAGATTTAACTTGCAAGATTGACATAATACCAATAACTATATTTTTCTAGTTAGAAGCTAATTTCTTATAAAAGTCAGATCATTGCTTTAATACTCAAATGTTTTGCTGCTGTTTTCCTGGAATAACTGAAAGTTTTATTCAACTTCTTTTCTTCTAGAATAATTATGTTAATTTTTTTCCCTCCTGCATAGCAGTGTGATTTTATTTAGATTCTCTGAGATACTATAAATAAACATCAGTGAGTGAAAACTAGTACAGAATTGAAGTGATGACTTGCAGCAGGCTCCTGTTACTAGCTTTTGTCAGTGATGTGCCATGAATTGTGGAATGCCAGTGCGATATTTTTTTTAAAGTATCTATTGGTTGTGTTTTGTTTTGTTTATTTTGCAGAGTGGGTTCACTCCCCTGCACATAGCTGCTCACTATGGGAATATCAATGTAGCCACGTTGCTGTTAAATCGGGGTGCTGCCGTGGACTTCACTGCAAGGGTGAGTGTGGAGTCGGTTTTGCTCAGTTTGCTTTGTGGCCACAGCTTTTGCACAGGGGTGTGAGAGGCACCTCCACCTCACCAGCCAAGGGGCCGCACCTGGCTGAGCTGTTCTGTTACCACCTGGTGTAAAGGGGCTTTCCCTGGGCTGCTGAACCGAACCGGAGCTCGAGACCTCCCCTCCCAGAACTTCTGCTTTCGTCAAAAGGAGCTGCTGTTCTCGTGGCTCCAGCCTTGCAAAAGGTGGGCTGGGATCCAGTGGCACAAATGCTTCCACCTGTAGCTGTGACATACGGCAGGAGTGATGTGTCCCTGCTGAATTCTCCTCACCGTGCCGCTGCTTCCAGTGAACATCAGGTGTGGTGGTGAGGAAAGCATCTGTGCTTCCACTGCACGCACAAGAGCCAGGGGATTCATAAAGGAAGTCTGGAACCTGGATGAGTAGGAAATGAAGTGAGACCTAGGAGTGGAGTCCATAGTGTAAGCAGAAGGAAGTCAGGAAGCAATAGAGGGAGGTTAGAGTTGGGAGAGCAGGGGAAAAAGCCAAACAGATATGGATAGGGATACAGCACGAAGGATAGGGGTACAATATCAAGGGCAAGGAAAGATGGTGGTGCCAGGCACGAGACCAGATAAATTAATAAACCCCAAAACAAAATAAACTGAGGCTCTGCAAGGCTTTGGCTTACCAAACCTTACCCAGACAAAGCCAGGGAAGAGATGTGGTGGTGATCCAGGACAATAGGGAGATAAAATCAAGGCATTCAAAGTGAAGGCAAATGCTGATGTAAGAGTAAATAGGCATAAATTGGCCATGAATAAATGTTGTCTAGAAATTTAGGTATTTCGTATTACATCTTAGTAATTAATGTTATTTAATTAATAACTGCTTAATAGTGAATGAATGTTAAATATAACTAATGAGTTCCTGGAACAATCTTTCAATTAAATTAGGAAAAGTTTAAAAAAATCCAATGTAAATTCAAGATTATATTTATGGGGGGAATTATGTCACGTGGATAATCCAGCAGCTCCTCTTCTGAGATTTTGATCATGTGTTATGTTTATTGCTTTTGCAAGAGGAAAAGTACTCCAACACTGCTTAGAGCATTTGCACAAAGGGAAAAGTGAATTTGCAGTGTTCTACTTCATATAGTTTGTATGGCTAAAAACTTGAATGCTTCTGTAGTTAAGGCACATATTTACATGCAGCAAGGTTTTTCTGACCAGCATTGCAAACCCCTTGCTCTGCTTTCACTGATAGCATTGACCTCTGATTTCCAAGTCCTTTAGCTGACCCAAATAGAGCATTAAGGCATTTCATACCCCATCCCAAGCTTTGGCATTGTGGAGTTGATAAGCCCTAATCACAGAAGCAGGGAAGACAAATGGGGTCTTGGGTCAAGTCTTTCCCACTCAGAAACAAGATTAGGGATTAGCAATGCTACTACATTAGCAATTAGCAGCATTTAGTACCAGTGCTCTAAATACCATCTGCCTATGCTTGTTTTAATGGAATAATAAGTCTTAGGCTTCAGCAGCTCTGTTTTGGATTAAGGGCACTTGTGGAGAGCACATCCAGAGTGAAAAGGCCATTCTTGCCTTCCTCCTCAAGATCTGGACATTCTAAATTCTGCCTCCATTGGTTGTCATCATCAGACAGAGTTCTGGAATGGCTGGGGTGGTGGAGATGCAGTGACATCAGCCTGAAGGAGCTGAGGCTCAGCTGAGGCTGTGGCTCAGGCAGCACTGAGCTCTTGTTGGTGCTTGTGATACAGGGCAGGGGCATCCAGAGAGAGAGAGCTCATCTCCACTCTGTGGCAGTTGCAAATCTAGATAAAGTTGTTGTGACAGAAAGAATTGTAGCATAAATAACAGTAATATGGAGCTGAATTTTGTTCTTTAGTGCTTATCAGGCTGCAGGGGATGAAAGCACTGCACAGGAGGATGGGTTGGGTTCTGGCAGAGCAGTGGATTTGTAGGCTAACAGAGCCTTCCAATATCTTGATAACTTCCAATTATCAGCACCAAGTAGCAGAGCCCTTGCTTGATCCTTGATTACCCAAATTGCAAAACAGGTACTGAAAATGACCCACCTGCTCATTGCCACCTCGTGGCCTCTTGCTTTAATTTCTGTCAACACTATCCACAGTCTGCTGTCTTCCGTCTGCAGGAAAGGCCCTTATTTGAGTTGCTGACAATGTGAGATGAGCAACAGAGCAAAGATATGGAAGGGTTGTAACCCAAATAAAATATTACCATATGTACTGTAGCTTTCAGAAGTGTAAAAAGCAAACTTTTAAGATGGGGTGTCAAATGCACTTTGTGCATTTTTCCTTTATTCTTACTAAATAAATACAAGTTAGCACTACTAGTCTATCTCTCAGTTTATGTTCAGACTTTTCAGGAAAGCACGAATTCTAGGGAGGGATTTGAACAAGAGAAGAGGATTATGGTAACAAAAGAAGCTTGTGTGAGCAGGGTAATGTGAAGCCAAATGTGTGACAAATAGCTCTCTGCCATCTGCCACTGTCAGTGTAGTCAGGAAGGGAAAGGTGGAGGAATGTGAATGGATGTGTAGGATGAAGGCAGAGCTGCAAGGCCAAGGGCAAGTGTGGTGAAAGGATGTAAGGAAAAGGAGGGCAGGCCTGTGGCAAAGGAGATCTCCTCAGCTGCTGTTCCCAGCCAGTTTCCAAGAGCCCTGAGGGAAGGAGGAGGCTCCAGCAGGGAAGGCAAGGAAGGAGATGAGCTTGCTGCTGGCTCTCAGTGTGTGGGCAGGAGCAGCAGTGGTGCTGTGCTGTGAGTAAATGATGTCCCCAGTGATATTCAGGAGCAGCTGCTCCCTCAGCCCCGCTGGTACACACCTGCCTGCCTCTCAGCTGTCACATATTCCCTTGGTCCCTTCTTTCACTGCAGCCAGGGGACAGGCACAGCTCCAGCAGCTCTTACAGGTGTCACAGTGCCTGCCAGCCTGTGTACCTGCTGACTCTAGAGGCTGGGGCGTTGGAAATGTACCTGCTTTTACAGGTTTGCACTCCTGCAGTCCAGTGACTGATGCCCTGTCAGCTCTCCCTGTGAGCAGCATTAGCACTTCTGTGTCTGCTTTCTCCTCTTGCCTTGCTGCAAGTGCAGGGAAGGTGGCACAGCAAACTCCCCATTGGGATGGATGGAAATAATTTCAGTAAATCAGCTTTTGATGCCCTTTATTCCACCTATAAACAAGGAGGCAGCTCTGGGAGCCATCCTAACCTCATTCCAAATGAAACAAAATCTCCTTATTCAGCTGGATGATTGCCATTTGGTAACAAAGCAAAAACAATCATTCCAAATGGCTCAACTTCTTTGGCTCAAACTCAACAGAAAACCTGTCACAATTACTGGCAGGGTATGCATTGCAGGGTAACAGGCATTTTATGACTACTCATCATCCTTTTCCTGTAGTACATTATCGTGTGTCCAGCTTCTCCAAAATACTTCAAATACTTCATTGCATCACCATATTTCCCTCTTGCTTAAGTGGGAGACAATCACACAGAAACTGAAGAAGTGGAGGAGGAGAATAAAGGGTAACTGAGGGTGAAGTCTTCCTCCTTTCTTGGCCAGATGAACAGTTTAAAGCAGTCACTACTTGGGCTTTCAAGGATTACAACACCTCCAGGCACCCTTTTCTTAGCTGACAGTGTGATGACTCCTAGTTACGAGCTGAAAGGTAGCCAGATACATTTAAGTGAATCTATTTTATCAATTTTTTCAACAGGAAAAACGAATTCCTGTCATTTTAAAACTATTGTTTATCAGCCACTTGTGCCTTTAAATCAAATTGTATCAGATGTCTTACCTAGAGTTTTAATGATTTAATGGAGGTGTTACCTAGGGTTTTAATGATTTAATGGAGGTGTTTGGAATAAACTGGGAGTTATATTTAGGTAAAAGTTATCTTTTGAGGGTTCACACAGTCTTCAGATCGCCGCCTTCTATCTGAGATGATCTTCCAGTGGAAAGATCTGTTTAGCCCAGGTGAGTGAATGCCTTTGAAGCTCCACCTGTCTCTGAGGAAAACAATGCTTAGGAAGGAAGGAAGGATGAAATTCTCAGCAGCTTCCAGAGCAACAGCTGAAAGAAACCTCTGTGACCCCCACATCCACTCTGTGCTTGAGCAAGTCAGAAGGTGGAGGCAGCCAGGGAATCCTCTGTGTGCAGGTGACCTCTCCCTGTATCTTTCTTGCCAAAGCAAACAGGAGGAGCTCCTCACTGTGCCATAAAACTGCATCCAGCCCTGGGGAAGCCTTCCTGATCCACAGCACTCCTTATCCTAGAGTGGGCTTTGCCTGCAGGAAGTTTGCTTACTGGAAGGTTAGGAAAGGATTTGGTGATTTTGAGGGTGGTGTGAGGACAACATGCATTAATGATGACCCTGAGGCTGAGGAGCAGAACACCATTAGCCCATCAAAAAGAGAGGCAATATCTAAGTGACAGTGGCATAAGAGAAAAACATCTTTGTTTCCCCAGTGGTAGTTTGCCATAAGAGCCCCTTTCTATAGTCTTCTTTGTTTTCTTCTAGGATTCATTTTATACATCTCAACCCTGAAGAAAGTTAAGTGTATAAGCACACAAGAACTAAAATAGCACATTATAAGACTTACTGGCATTAAGAAGAGAAGGAAAAAAAGCTGGAAAATTGTGTACTGTTGAGGGTTTCCTGGAAAGCATCTGATTGTGCATTTTTATCTTTAATTTCTGAAACATCTATAGAAGTCTCAGTGATCCCAGTGACTGCTACTCTAAGACTTTTCTCTGCAGGAATTGTGCTGTGTTGTAGCTCCAGTTCTGAATTGCAGAAAAATACAGGGGAGGATATTGGGTGTTTTAACATACAAGGTGTTGGTGCATAATTGCATGTGAGAATCTTCAAAAGCACACCACAATCTTCCCATACCTCCAGGATCTGGTAATAGTGTTGATAACAATGCAGTGGTGCTGCTGACAATCCCAGTATGCAAAACCCACCATGATGCTCTTTTCTTAAAAACCTCTAATGCTGGAGGGACTGTATAAGAAATTTTTGTTGTAGCAGTTTGGCTGTTTTCAGCTTCTGTGAAAGCTGAAAACACATTCTGTGTCAATATTAAGCTCTTCCTAGAGGTTGCTCTTAGTTGAGGAGTGAGAAGAACTGAAAAGTTTTTGAGTTTTCTTGGGAAGCTGTAGATAGAGAGCTGCAGCTGGAAAGGCTTGGTGTTCCCTCTGATCAGGCACAAGCAAAGGCCCCTGATTGTAAAAGCAGGTCACTCCTCTCCCATTGGATTTGTGGATGTTGTGTGGCTCTGGAGGAGGGCACAGGCCCTGTGTTAGGGGGCTGCAGCAGGCAGTGGATGGGGACAAAGGGAAAACCACCATCCACAATCTGTGGAGTGTAGAAGAAGTTGCATGTACCTAATCCATGCCGTTTGAGCTATGGACAGCCTCAGAGGACTTCAGGTCATTTGTCCCAGGAAATCTGCCAAGGAGAGGAAAGGCTGTGTTCTAGTTTATAATCCTGTGACCATTTTCGCCATAGTTTTAGCTTGCTATTCTCACAATGATGTTTCCTATTCCCTGTAGAATTTATTAACTCACAAATTGGACCTCAGTGTGAAGGGATCTGCCTGAGACATTACCCAGCGCTGGATATTTCAGCAAGGGCAAGCAGCGCTCCAGCAGGAACTCTGGATCTGAACCACATAATTTAATGGCAACTTTTGAAAGGCATTTCAGCTTTATTACTGCAGGAAAACATCTTCAAAAATTTCCTGATTTACTATTCTATCTTAAGAACAAAGGGAGAAATTTATAGAAGATCAAACGGATAAAAATAGACTGAAAAGACAGCAGATGCTGTTGATACACTGAAGAATTCAGAACCTTACATTTGGTGGCTATTTTGTTTGCTGATACCACAGTTTTAGTGTTAATAAACAACACACAAGTTGCCCATATTATTAAGCTTTTTTAATCTCGTTTCTTGTGACAAGTACAAATAACTCCATTTTGAGTTCCTTGCTTTACATTTTGTCATCAGAAGAATTAATGATGGTGTTGTCTGAGGCTTTTTCACTTCTCAGTTCATGTTCTTAATTGTGAGATGAGAGATGGGGAAGGACCATACATATGAAACTTCTAGCTGTGATTCTTTAAGACTTGATACAACAGAGTGTTGACCAAAGCCAAGTTTCTTGGCCTGAACATCAGTGTGCAATTATTCAAACATTCAGATAATGCATCTCTTCCTTCATCTGTTTGGAGTCAGAACTCTCAGCCAGCTGAATTATTACTTAGCATTCTTTGCTACCAGTAAAAGCTTAAATAGCTAAACAGCAAAATTAAATTCTGAATAGAGACTTGCCCCCCCTTTTTTCCCCCTTCTTTTCCTCACAGTGTTTTCCTGAGATGTTAAGGGTGAAATAGGTTAAAAGTGTTTTTAATTCTTCATCTCTTAATTTTTTTATGAACTGTCTGATCAGGTTAGTAAAGTACAACAAAACCTGCAAACTCCTTCCAAGGGAATGAGTGCTCTTTCCTAGGAAAGAGAAGCTCTTTGGTCATCCATAAGGACAGATATTACACTGGACATATAGAAATTAATTTGCTTGATTCCTCCTGTTCCAGTAATTATTTCTGGGAAGCTGTGTGTAGTTGGTTTTCCTCACAAAATTTTTTTGGTGCAATCACATTCTTTCTCCATCCATCTCTTTGTAATGTGAACTTGCTGACTGTTTTCAACCAAAAGTAACTCCAGGTTTCAAGATGCTAAAGACAATAAATTTCTATGTTTTTTGTAAAGACAGGTGATCACATAGAGCAAAGATGTATTGCTGGCTCTCGAGCTCAGCCCTCATTCAGTGCTGGAGAATTTCCTCACATTTCCAGCCAGCATGATCGCCCCTGTCAGAAGCTGGGAGAGAAATATGCTGTCCTAATAGCTTTGGTAGCAATCCAGAAATCTGAATGCCATTTGAACAGGACTTGGTTTTGAATGTGAAAGTGGATATTTTTCATTTTTTCCCTGTTGCAAGCAAACAGTGTCACCTAACCCTTAATTGCTAAGGGGTCAACTTAATTGCTAAAGTCATCTTTTTTAGTTTTGAGCTGTGTATTTGCCAGCACTCATCCCTCTATTCCGGAATCAACTCTCCTTCATTCATGGCAGCAGGAGCATTGACTGGCAAATAATTGGATCCAGAGTGCACATTCTTGTGTGGTTATGCCCTCCCTTGTGCTGTACTAGATTCAGCTTAGTGTTGAGATGAATGAGTACCAGGCTTCTAACAGGTGTTTGTCTTGCCTTTTGCTGTCTCTTCTGCCTCCATTTCTTTCTTGATGCTTGGAAAACGCTTTTCTTCTTGTCTATGTATGAGGCAGTAAATTATTAGTACTAAATTATTTTGATGTAT
This sequence comes from Camarhynchus parvulus, assembly GCF_901933205.1. Taxonomy (NCBI): domain Eukaryota; kingdom Metazoa; phylum Chordata; class Aves; order Passeriformes; family Thraupidae; genus Camarhynchus; species Camarhynchus parvulus. The sequence goes on from NC_044576.1 coordinate 6,826,784, forward strand.
TAACAGGGCACTAGGCTCTGTTAGGCTGAGTTAACCTCTTTACCCCTTAACATCAGCAAGTAGAAAAAGATGTTTCTTTAATCTAAATTACCTGCAGTACTCTTTACTTGAAGACACAAAAGTTATTTCCTTTACCATTTTTTTCTTGGGAAAGTAGAATTCATCTGTCTCTCTCTCTGACCTCAGTAACATCTTTCCTCCTGAGAAGAGAAAAAAAGCAGAAAGTATCTCCACATAATTGTTTTTCTCCTTTATTTTCTGTCCTCTTTGTGACTGCTACAGTAATGTAGTGACCCCATATTATATCCAGTGTCAGCTCCCAGTCAAATAGAATTAACTCTTTTTTTGAAAACCATCTCACAGAAAATTTAAGTGATCACATAGTTTTACCTCCCTGAAATGACTAGACATGCTGCACTTTCTGTTTTACTTTGCTTTTTAAAGGAATGAGAAGCTACCCTAGCACAACCATCACTTTGATCCTCTAACGATCATGAATATTGTAGGAAGTATCTCTGTCATTTAACCTTGCTAACATGTATTTTACCTCTGAGATAACATTAATTAGTACTTTCTAGTAGCTGTGAGTTTGCTTCATAGTGAAATTTTGTGTAAATGAAAATGTAGCAGCTGCATGAGGTACTTGGTGTTACGATTAGGCTGTGAGTCAGCTCGTCACAGCTGAGAGGGGATCTTTTCTTGGTGCTGGCTCTCCATCACTGCACTCACCTGTGCTGCTGAAGGCTCTGTTAGCCAGGTCAGACAGCCATACCCTCCCTGCTGCTCAGGGTGCCTTTGATCCAGCCAGCCACAGGACACTGTGTGTGCTGCATTCTGCTGGGTGCCAGGGCTGCTGGCTTACACAGCCAGCTGTTTGTGCTGCCCCCAACACCCAGGAACACATCCTTTACAATTCTGTGTGTCTGCATACCCTGGCTGCATGCTCTGTTTAGATCCTTTTATTTTTCCTTGGCTCCATATGATCAGATGCACACAGGACGTGGCCTTCATAGGGCACGAGATAAAGGAGTCAGCAGAGCATGAAGAGACGGCCTGGCTGCATCTTGTTAGGAAGTGCTGCCTGTGTGTGCTCAGAGTGGGTTATGTAACTGTCCTGGATGTGCAGCATCCCTGCCTGTGCCAGCCTGCCAGGCACACTCAGGGCAGCACACACATTTCTCTGCAGCCCCACTTCCAGCACGGTGTTACGCCCATTAGAGGAGCAAATTGAGTAGGCAGAATTAATGGTGGAACTGAAATGAAGGTGCTTGCCAGGCTTTCAGGGCTTGCTGGTAATGTTCAGAAATAAGTAATGCTGGCCTCTCATAATTGTTGTATGAGATCTGCAGATATAGTGGTTTTGCTTATTTTTCTATGGCTCCTACAAGGCCAGTGAAGTTGAGGTATGAATCCTTATCACTACAGGCTCCTAAACATCCACATCTGGATTAAATTGCTAAGATTCAGTAAAATTGCATAAGTTCAACCCTTAAGCAAAAGTTGTGAACTGAGGCATAATCGTGTCATCTTACAACTCTAACAACAATTTGACTTTTGTCTTCACTGTGTGTATGTTGAGATATCAGGCCAGTAATTCACATGTGAGGTTGAGCACAGCTTCCCTTTGCTTTCATGCTCCCAGGGAAACAAACTGTGTCATGATTTAGCAAATTTGGCATAATCCACTCTGTGAGCAAAACAAAAATGGAATTCATGAAAGACAGACATATGCATATTTATTTTCATGTTGTTTTCTTCCACAGAATGATATCACACCGTTGCACGTTGCATCAAAAAGGGGAAATGCAAATATGGTCAAACTCCTACTTGATCGAGGAGCTAAAATTGATGCCAAAACAAGGGTAAGCTCAAGTGTGAGTGCTGTGAGTGGCTGTGTGGAATGACTGCCTCTGACCTGTGTGTTGCTGTAGAGCTTAAATCATTCATCTTCCCAGGAGGCTGCTACAGCTGCACTGCATTTATTTTTAATGAAATTATTGCAGTAGGATACTAACATTTTACATCTCTTACAGCAGTGTGTGAAACACCAAGGATGACAAAGCCCAGAGCCTACCATTTTCCATGTTTCCTTTCCAGTGTTTAATTAGGAGCTGCTTTTATCTACTTGGGAGTAGAGGTGAAAGTACAGGAACATGCTAAAAGACAAGAATTCAAGTCAGATATTTCAGAATTTGAATGCCAGCAGGGTAACTTTGAGCTGCAGTGTGTGTTTGCCTGTCACTATCCACAGGCAGTGTCACAGGGTGTGCTGTGGCTGATGATTGTGCTGCAGCTCAGGCTCTGTGTGGGATTTGTCAGCACATGGGTGGGGCACAGGGATGGTTTCCATGAGGCTGACACCTAACTCAGTGCCCTCAATGACTTAGAAACTCAATGCATGTAGTTATGTCTAACTGCTGAAGTTAAAACCCAACTAAACCAGGGATATTTTATTTACTTACACAGCAGAAAAAAAAAAAAAAGGAAAAAGTTCAAATGTTTGGAAGTAAATTGTAAATCTGGAACTAGTGGTGCTGTGGGCTGTCAGGGCAGTCTTTGCAACGCACTCCTGTGTGTGCAAGGCAGCTCTAAAGAGCTGTCCCAGTAACTTTCTGTCTGACAATTATAATTTTCTTGACATATTAATTTATCACGTCTACCTTTTCCATTTTGAATTCGTCTGTATACATTCTACCATTCAGAATCATTCTAAGCAAAAGAAATGAATAGCCTAAGAATAGTTTTTCTACAGTTGTGCCTGTATTCACAGGTTTTTGTTTGGTTACTGTAGTGCCTGAGATTTCCTGCAGTGCTTGTTAGGCACATTTGTGTTTTTGTTCTCTGTTGAATTCAGAAACTGGGTCAATTTATTTTGTCATCTCTTCGTTCTCTCCACATGTTCTTCCTTATTGCTTCTATTTTACCTTTAGCAGCTGATGGTTTATTTCTAAAATGTTTAAGTTCTTTTCTAGTTGGGCAACAACATGGAAGAGATGACTCCTCATGGTTAATGTGGACAGTGGGTATAGTTCCTGGACTGAAATTCCAGCCTCCTCTGTGCCACATAGGGGTACCAGGATTAGGGGAGTGCTTCTGCCTTGTGGTGGGGAGGGACACTGTTTGGTGGTGTGTGACAGATGTGCATTTGGTCAGAGCAGGGAGGAGGGGACTTGGTGGGGGATTAGTTGCTTCCCTCTGCAAGTATTTGTACGGCCCACTGCAGTCCAAACCATTAGGGACCAGTACTTTAAATAGTTGGAGTCAAGTTAGTTCTTTCAGTTAGGAAAATTCGTGCTCTGCTTCATTTCCTCTGTCACAAGCTCGGGGTCAGACACTGGGATAATTTATGTAACTAAAAATACAGGCTGGGACGGAAACAGGATCTAGGAAGAGGGCAGAAGCATTAACAGCTCCTGAGGCTGGCACAGCTTCCCACTGAGGCAAAGGCAGCGATGAGGGTGGCTCACGAAGCGCTGGCTTGTTTTTCCTGGCTCCCCCAGAGACTGCTTGCTTCCCCAGCCACCCATGCTGTGCAGAGGCCAGGAGGGATGTGCACAGCTCCTGCTGGACGTGTGTCACTCACGGCTGTGCTGGCTGGCGCTGGCAGGGGCAGCTGTCCTGCAGTCAGGGCTGGGTGAGGCTGCGCTCCCGGCGCCTCGCACCCTGCAGGAGCCCCAAAGGGAGCAGCACCAGCAGGGCTCAGACATCGGTACCAAAAGCCAGAGAAGGCTGAGAGGTGCAGGGTGGAAAAAGGGCATTGTTTCAGGAGAGCCTGCCTGGTTCTCATATTCAATAGCAAAGATGAATTGCTCTGAGCTGGCACAACACATGTTCCTGCTAATTCTCTCCTGTTGTTCCAACCTGACCCAATGTTGTTTTCCAAGGCTGAGCAATTAAGATATGTCAACTTTACAGATATTCTTTTTTTTTTTTAATCACTATTTTTCTTTTCAATGTCCCAGATGTAGAATGGCCCTACAAAAATACAGGCTCTGGTCATATCCTTTACAACAGCATCACCACTGCTGAATGCATTGAAAGGCAAAGAGCAGCTGAGGCTGTCTTTTCTGATACATGTGTCAAGCCCTGCTTATCAGCTGGATGCCCAGGCACAGCCCAGCCTTGTGTGTTCTGTGAGGGCAGGTGCTGAATGCACACACAGCTTGATAACAGGTGGGATTTGCATGTGAAAATAAGTGAGTCTCCCAGTGCCATATTTATAAATGTGAGACCTCTCTCTTTTTTTCTATTTCTTTCTAAGACATTAACAGAATTTTCGTATGTAAGAGATAAGCGGATTTTTTTTTTCTATTAGGATAGTTTTTTTTATCTTGGGCATTATGATATATTTTAATTCAAAGATTGATTATTGAAGACAAAATGCCTCCTTAAAGGTAAATGGCAAAGGTTCTCTACCCTTATGAAAGGATTAAAAAAAAAAATCTTGAAATTTCTGGTGTCTACTGCACAGGAAGAGAAACTCTTAGACCTTTTTTTCTCCTGTTTCGTGTCTGTATCTCACCTTTAAATGAGAATGCAGAACATACTGTTTTGTGTTGTTGACCAAACAGTAACAGAGCCAGGATTTGCTAGTCTGACTCTTAGATGGGACAGATTTATCTATTCAGCTGGCATTTTGTTCCTGCAATCCATCCTCTGTATGGGATACTGGAATACTCTCCACATAATGCTTTTTTTTATTGTTCACAAAACAAGTAATTTTATAGATAAAATTATGAAAAGCCTTTCCTGAGCAATAAGTAAGTTGAGGTAATGATTTCTTTTCCTTAGTCATTAACATGAGCATTTGCATTTGCTGCTGACAGATGGTCCAGGAAACTGCAGTGCTGAAGTACTGCACAAAAGGTTAACACGAAGGGCTAAATCCTTATCCTGTTTAAATTACTCTAAAAGTAATCCAGGAGCTCCCACTTTCTCTGGATTCATTAGGACTGGGATTTGATGAGCACCATTATACTCTTACACACCTGCACACTGTAGCTGGGACTTGAGAGAACATGTGAGACACATCCCAAAAAAATGTTAAAACTATTTTGAGACTCAGACAAGCTTTTTTTTTTTTCCATTTTAGTTCATGCTATGTTGCATTGTTTATTTTAACCAGCTGTTCATCTTCCCTCTGTTTTCTTTTTGTGTGAGATGTCTAGCAACTGGTATTTAGGGCTGGGTACTGACTTCCTAAGGGTACCCCTCAAGAACTATGTGCTGCCAGGGCAGCTTTAATCATTCTGGTTTTTAGCCAAGATTCTGGGCAAAGGCCTGTTAATGCCTCATGTAACATGTTTACTGAATGTTGCCCTAATTATGTTTTTTCTGTCTTCCAGAAGAGACTTTAAAAAGTAAAATTTAATTAGAGAGGTTGATTAAATTAGCTTGATTTGCTTTGGCTGTCTAATACTGTATATGCCAAAGTGAATTTGTGTCTGAAGCAGGCAGCAAGCAAGTTTTAGCCTGGATTAACAGTAAGTGTTTTTAACCTTCATTCTACTGATTTTGCAGCTAAACAACAGGCCCAGCACTCATATCTGCATGAAAACATGCGGGATATGCTCTTGGAAGATGCATCAGATCATGCATAAGCTGCTCCAGAAAACCCACATGTATTAAGATATGATACAACTGCAGTAGCCCTGCCTTGGCATTCTGAGTGTGCTTTGCATGAGCAGGGAGGGCAAACCTTGTTTGTTGCCCTCTTGCCCAGAAGGGGCAGTTTGCCATGGAGTGAAGAATTCAGGAGAGCTGGAGCGTGGAGTGGGACAGAGCCCTGCTGGGCTGAGGAGTGCATGGAGATAAACCCTGGAGGCAGCAGGAATGGCCCCCCTGGGAATGTGTGCTGTTCCCTCTGGCCCAGGGGACAGGAGGGCCTGCTGCTCCTGCCAAGGCTGGGGACAGGCTCTGGGGGTTGGCTCAAACTCTGACAAGCTCTGCTGAATATTTACATCACATTTCAGTTTTATTGTGCTTGGTTTCATCGCTCTTAGACCGGGTTAGAAGCTGATGCTCACTGGTGTGAGAGCTGTGTCACTGAGGCTGCTGTGGCTTTGGGAGACAGCCCAGGGGATGCCAGGATGCAGGGGGAATCCTGGGTGGGCATTGACAGGGAAGAGGTAGCAGGGGAGCACGAGGAGGCTGCTCTGTGCTGACCCCACGCTGCCCAGGGTCCCTTAAAGCCCTGCTGGTGGTGAGGAAACACACAGCAGCAGGAAGGCTCAGTCTCAGGGCAGTTTAGAGTCCAGTGTAACAAGATCAGAGAGCTACACAGGTACCTGAGTGTCAGCAGGGACAAGAAACAATGCTTAGGTCTCATATTTGTGTGTGTGTGTGTTTAAAAGAAAAGCTAAAGTAGGCAGCAGCCCCAGAGATGGGTGTGCAATGCTAATGGGAAGCTTGTACCTAATCATAGCTCCTCCTATTGTCCTCCTGGCTTTGCTGAAGCTGCTCTCAGGCTCTCTGGAGGGATAGATAATACAGATGATATGATTTATCATGTCAGTGCATACTTACGGAGTCCTTAATCTGCAGATTATTGTCATAATCGTTTGTAATGGTTTTTCTGAGCCATTGCAGGCTCATATTAAGGCAAGTTTGCTTCCTAATACATGTAGTAATTTTTATGCTTCACATGGTATAGTTTATGTGAACAGTAAATAAGCAACTAGAAAATCTCCTGACAAAGTCAGTGGAGTCTTGCTGAGCTCATAGCAATCTGTTTTAATCTTAGAATCTCTTTTTAAAAAAGAAGTCTTTCTCATCTGCATTTTAGATTACCCCTGCACATTTCTTTACCTGCTCTGTGTCAGGTGCCAATTAACTAAACCAGTGAATAGTGTAAAATCTGTGCAGCTAAATTATGTGTCTTGGAGTGTATTTGCTCTTTGCAGAGGGAGTCCTGACATCATGGGAACAATATCTGTAGAATGTGATAATTATAGGAAGCAAAAAGAGTGAACCATCTAATGTACATGGTGATCTCCAGCTCTTGCCTACAGGTCTGTAGTTGCCTGGCCTTGCTGGGTTTGGTTTTCCTTCCCATACAAGCTTTCCTTTTTTTTGTAGGTGATACTTTCATATCAAATGTTTGTGTCTGCTCAGTACATTAAATGCCCTCACCTGTGGTACAAGAAATATGCATTACCCATTTTAAACACTTCTGAAGCTATGGCAGAACATTTGCAACTCAGCTGAAAAATGCATCATTTGGGGGTTTTGGTATCTCTTCTCTTTGTCTTTACTTCAGTGTTTTGAGCAATTCATCTTGAATTTGTGTAGTATCATTTTAACAAGATGCACTTCCCAGTACTTTATGGGCTGAAATAGCAGGAAGAAGCAGAAATTACAATAGAATTGACTTGAGAGGTGTCAATAAGAACATTGTGGGCCAAGCTTCATTCATCTTGTGGGAACAAATGACTCCCTCAGTTAAGGGAGTTAAGTCTGAACCAAAAGATTTTTTTGTCTATGTCAAAAATATATGCCTTACTTTAAGTTAAAGAACAGGCACAATGAGAACCATGCAAGTTGTAAATGGAAGAAGCAGGAAAAGTTTATAATGAAAATTCCTACCTGTTATCTTCCATAGGTTTATCAGGAGCAGGCAAAAATGTAGAAGCAGGAGAATGTAAGGCTCTCTGAACCACGTCCTCCCTCTCCCTGGCTGCCCTCCACACTTTGCAGGGCTTAAGCTGATATTCCAGTAGAGTTTGGTTTAGGAATTACCAAAGAAGAATAATATAATTCCATGAGAAGTATTATTAAAGAGGTGCCTTAATAATACTTGCTATCATACAGAAATGGAGGAGGAGTGCATGTGTGTGAAGAGAGTATGTGAGAAGGAATTTTAGATAATCCCTTGTATAAAAATGATGTGACACACATATCTAGACAATACAACATATGTGTTTTAAGAGCAGTGGAAGACACCAGAGAGAAGCTCCTTCCTTTGTGATTTGTATATGGAAAAACCAAAGTTTCTGAAAACTTTGACATCATTATTTGCAACAGGCAATAGGATGTTGACTATTACTAAGCAAACTATTCCAAAAGGGCTATGGGCAGTTTGCCTTGACTCTAGGCCAGTCGTTCAGCTGGAGCTCACATAAGAACAGTCTGCACAGAGAGACAGAAGTGAATCCAACATACTTCCATCACCTGGGATTAAGATGCTTTTCTCATCTGCTGCGCACTTGTCAAAATCAGTGTAATAAAAAAGTCTGAGGAGGATTTTTTTCCCTCTCAGACTGACTGACTATCCACATACTCCAATGCATACTGACAAATGAGAGACCCACTTTTCTCCAAGCCATGCAGGCAAAAAGCACCTGAAGTGCAATCTCATCTTTTTCTTGCATGTGCAGTGAGGGCCTGGAAGGAGCCCATTGCACGAACACCAATGTGATATGGCTATTTACATGTTCAGAAAATCAGAGCCAGGGTGTGCTCTGTTGGTTTGAACAAACAGGTTCAAGTGTTCATCTGCAGAAGAGCAGCGCCTTGCAGGAATTAATGAGCCTCCTGGGACATCACAGGCCTCTACAAAAGTGTGCAGGACTTCAGCATGTCTGACACTAATGAGTTACAACTCTGTATCCCACAGGATGGGCTGACCCCCCTCCACTGTGGAGCAAGAAGTGGCCATGAGCAGGTTGTAGAAATGCTGCTGGATCGTGGTGCCCCTATTCTTTCCAAAACCAAGGTAACTGATCCTCTTTCCTGGTGGGATAATCCTTGCACCTTTTTTTTTCTTTTTCCTGATGTAATTCTGTATGTCTCATATATTTAAGGGTTTGGCACTAACTTTCCTATTTCTTAGTTATTTAAAGTAACTGTGTGGGAGCTCTCCAAAGTGAATGCCGTATGTAGAGCACGTCTGCATATGTAAAATGTGTTAAATCCAGATATACAAGAAAAGATTTCTGTGCCAACCAAACAGGCTTGTGTGGCAACCCTATCCCTCAGAATTTCAGTAGCTGAAGAACTCTGTGTCTATCCTGGAATAAATACACGGTGATTACAATAAATCTTCAGCTTGTACCAATTTACCCTAAGGCTAGAGAAGAGACAAGAGATAAAAATAGAGCAATGTCCCTTTGCAGAGACAGCTCATATTTCCTAAGGACTTAGCCTGATTATCAGATTATCTCCTTTCTGTCTCTCTACAGTTTACCATGCAAAATTCTTCCTGGTAATTTCAAATCACCTGTGCCAGGGTGCGCAGATTGCTGTAGACCCAAGGGCTGGCATTAAAGGAGGCACTTGCCAGAACTCTGCAGGCAGTGGTCTCTGCTGTGCTGTTACTGCTGATTTCCAATCTCAGAGCAGCAGCCTGCTTTGCACCACTGCAATCCATGGCTTCCCCATTCAGGGATGACATTTGGGCTGTGCAGTTTGTTGAGGTTCTTTCCAAAGATAACCTTCCACTACATTTTTTTTTTTTCCTTAGTCTGTAACCAATGTGTTTCAACAACATTTCTTTTCTGTTGTTATTTCTTTTCTCTCTCTGTCATCCTGTCCTATCCTGTCTCAGCACCCTTCTATATTCTGCTTTTCTCCTCCTTCCTTTTTTTTGCCCCTTTACTGGATTATATTTAGCATTTGTTTGGGGAGGTTGGCACCAGCTTTCCTCTGCTCAGTGAGTCACTGGCAAGGGCTGTCATGGGTAATCTGACAGACAGTTTTCACCCATCCTCTGCATGTGGAATTTCCATGGGCTCCCACAGCCCTGGCTTGCAAGCTCCATGGGCAGGGGAGAACCACAAGGGGCTGTCTAGGACCCCCTTGGGCCACATCTGCCACTCTTGGAGCCTAGAGCTCATACTCCAGGGAGAAAGGCTCTTCCACCCTCTTGGAAAGCTCTTTTTATCACTTAGAGGAAAAAAACCAAACCCAAACCACCACCAAAACAAAACTGCAAAACCCCCAACCAAACAAAAAATCCCACAACAACAAACCAAAGGACACCCACATAAACATACACCCTATTTCTTCCATTTCCACCATTGTAAATGAAAACCTCTCCTAGGGAATTACACTTCTTTGTTGAGTGGATGTTGTATTTTCAGGTGTTACCCCTAAACTTAAGCTGCTGTTCAAGGACTGTAGGTTTTGAATTTGTTGCTCTTCCTGAGCAGACTCACAGAGCCTAGCCCAGAGTTCACTAGACAAAATCAGGCAGATTACAAGGGATAGTGGGTTAGAAATTGCCTAAGGCTGAGAGACAGACTGGATGTTGATCTGCAGAGGCTTATATAAACAACTTCTGCAAAATAAGAGCCTCCTCTGGAAGAGGGAAAGCTGTTACATGTTAAAAAGTGAACAGAAGAAAGTGCAGAGCTTCCTGCATTTCCTTCTGGCGTGTTAATTTTACCACTTTCAGAAGGTGAGCTAGGAAGTAGCTGTACCTCTGAATGGCACAAATGAATTCATTCATTTGGCACTAAACTGCAGTACTGTCCTCTGCAAAAATAAGTGGCTCCGTTCTCTTTAAATTAAGTCATATATTATTGGAAATAGGACACATCTTTGAAAGAATTTGAACTTCACAAAGTTTTCTCATGTTATATAAAACTCTTTCAGAATAATAACCAGGCTGCAGTTTGATAGCTATTTCCTGCTAGAGATGGTTTAGTGTAGTGCTGACCCTTTTTTGCACTGGGAGAACCTTAGATTTATTTTCAGGGAAGGTGGAGACCTAATGGATTATATGGGGGTTTCTACAGGCAAAATTGAAAGAGAATTCTAGTCCTGAACATGCCAATGATTTTGAGTGTAAGAAATGATATCCCTGTCAGTAACCGTCCATCTTTTTTTAATTACTGGTTTTCCAGACTTTGGCTCTTTGTCTTTTTCTTTTCTCTCACCCTAGAGTTAATGGCACTTTCCCAGATTAAAGCTCTTTGACACAGCTGCAAAATAAGCTCAGAAATTTTATGTTTATCTAGTCAGACAGCTGATACTTTGTTTCATCTCTATGGTTCTGTTTTGTTCTGGGGCTTTATTTGGTTGTTTTAAGGTACGGTGTGACCTTATGGTCCTTAATGGGCAATATCTTTGATTAATCTTGAACTTTTTCTTTCCCTTTTAATATTTTCTTGGCAATCTTTAAAAAAACAGTAATGTAAGAGTATTTATAAAGTGGTTCCATCCTAAAGTACCAGATCATTTCTTAGGGTCATTGTTGGGCTGTCTCTCACAAGAAGGATGTGGGCCTGGAAAACACCTTTACATGTAATATTTTTATTTTGAATGTGGCATTGAAATATTGACTTGTGTAAGATTATACAGTATCATCAACTGCAACAGAACTAAGCCTGGTTTAGGGTAAAACAAAAGACAATTTTCCAATTTTATTTTTGTCTTTTTTATCTTCTTTAGCATCCAGTCTTGTCTCTTAATTTTCTGTGTGAGGTCTGGCTAGCTGCTGCACTTCTGACATCCATGACAGATTTTTATCAAGTATTTTGCTGATTTTTCAAATTGGCTCTGTTTCTTCCTTTCTTTTCCATCCATGTCAGTCTTTTTGGTACAAATCTCTCCTATGAGGGAGTCTCATATCAACTTCTCAATCTCTGACTCCATTAGTAAGCAATGGTTTATTGGCTGTTACTGTGAAGAATGACACTTTTCACCCAAAGGATCTTTCTTATAAAAATGGAGCAGGAGGGTGTTTAAAGTTTCGTGATTTTTTTACTCTCACCTCTAAAGCATCATCAGTTATAAACTGTTACCAGGAGGACTTGGAGACCAAGGGAAATTAATCTTTTTTGTTCTGCTGTTAACTACACTAGAAGACAGTGAAAACATTTAAAATGCCTTGCTGGTATGAAGCTTCCATGCAGATAATTGCTGTAGTAGCCTTTGGGAATGGGAGAGAGGCTTATCCAAGCCAACATAAATCACAAGTGAGATGCCCATGAGATAATCTTACTTGAAAGATGTTACTGTGTCCGAGAGTGTCTGTGTCTCAGCCCTGCCAGTAAACTGCTCCCCAGCTCTGACAGGATTCACCTGTTTGCTTTCACCATCCTGCTTCCGTCTCGATTTAAAGCATTGCTCCACGGCCTATTTCCACCTTTCTTTGGAGTTCTGGCTGTTACCACATGGCTGAGGGAAGGGTCTGTGTCGGAGCCCGAGGTCCCGGCTGGTTTTGCCTTTGCTGGCTGCGGTCACATGAGGGCACTGCGCCTGTGAGCAAAGGTTTGTGTTTCCCGATGCAGACACAGTGTGCTGGCAGTCACTTGCAGCTTATAAACCATTGTGTGCTGCTACAAGAATAGATTCTGCACTCAAAACTAATTTTGACATCAGAAGAATCGAGTAAAAAAAGCCCCTACAGCTGGAAGGAGGAGCTATGTACTGCTGCTAACAAAGGCTCTTTCCTTCTGGTGTGTATTTTTAATCTTTCATCATGAAATAGTGTCAGTCCTTTCAATTTTTGAGAATTTTCTCTCATGGTTTTATTCTGGAAATATAATATGTTTTGGCAGCTTGTTCACTATTTTAAACATGGCAAGACACAATTCACTGGCACATGAGTCTCCCTCAGGTGTTTCCCTGGTGGAACAGCTTTACCACTGCTGCTGGTAGGTCACAGCATGGAGGTTTTATTCAGAGATTTTTAGCCCAGTTGAAACTTCTGGTGTTTTACCAATGTGGACTGGGAAAAGTGGTCTCCAGAGCTGGATGATGTGGTGTTAAGCATGTGTACAACCCAAATTCAGGAAAACATGAGTGGAGGGATGAAGGAAGGCTGTAGTGTTCGCTGAGGGATGCTCTGACCTGTGCTGTCATGCCTGGTTTATACAGGTCACATTTAGAGTGGTGAGTTTAACTCAGCTTTAAAAACCAGCAAATTTCCTGGCTGGGATGTTAAGAGTCTCAAAGTGCTGTTCCTCATGTACCTCAAGTAAATTGAGCAGCTTGTCTGAGACATGCTGGTGGAAGGAAGCTGCATTTAGAGCATGGCTGGTATGTTATGACAGTTTTTCAGTGTGGGGCTGCTTACAAACTCTAACCAAACAAGCTCCAAATTCTGGAGTAAGAACCCCCATCCTTACACTGAACATGTTAAGTTTATTTTGGGTTCTCTCTGAGCTTGTAAAATTCTTCATACAACAAACACTCCCAAGAACGACGTGGAGGAGTTTCCCTTCTCTGAGCATCCTCTAACCCATCCGTGCTGGGTTTGTCTGTTGGCAGAATGGTTTGTCTCCGTTGCACATGGCAACACAAGGGGATCATCTAAACTGTGTTCAGCTCCTGATCCAGCACAACGTGCCTGTGGATGATGTCACCAATGACTACCTGACTGCGCTGCATGTTGCTGCCCACTGCGGCCACTACAAAGTCGCCAAGGTTCTCTTGGACAAGAAAGCTAATCCTAATGCCAAAGCACTGGTGAGTACACAGCAGGGTGCTGTTCACAGCCAAACATTCCTGCAAAGTTGTGCTGGGACTTCCTGGGAGTTGTTTTCTGCCTGCTGATGGCTGACAGAGAGGATGGGCTGTTATTGCCGTAGCCCAAGAACAAATGCTCGAAGTTCAAAGTGTTGATAATGTACCCTGCAATCAGAGAAGACCTTTGCTTGCAGACAGCCAGCAGTGATTTATGAATTTCTGGTGTAACTAGAGCACTTTTGCCTCCTGGTAGGTTTTTATGATTATCAGTAGATGGAACAGCTGCAGATGTAACTGCTGTAGTTTTTGGTATGGAGAGAATCCTTATTTTCCAAGTGTTTGGACACAGAAAATAATCAGTGATGTTTGAAACATCACTAAGTTCTCAGTGATGTGAAACAGTAAAAGGTAGGAATGAGTTACATAATGAGTATTTGTGGTATTCTATGTCAATGGAGTCATGTGCCTTTCTACTTTAGAAACAACTTCAGCAGCAAAATACATTAGTGCAGTTAAACTGCACACAAACAGAATACATTAATGCCTTTTGTTCAAATTGCAATCTCAGTCCATTCTATTTAAAATGTCTCTTTGATTTGTTCTTCAAGAACAGTTCCAAACAAATTTACATTCTGACATGAACTGGGTTGATTGGTCTCACAGCCTGGTGCTAGCTCACTCAGCTCCTGAAATGTTGTGTGAGCTCCTGAAACCCTCTCGAGCCAGGTGGGATTGACTCTCTTGGAGGCAGCACAGGCTCCATGGATTTCCTTCTCTCAGCCCCTGAGCTTTTTGTGGCAGATCAGCTTGTATTCAGGTGTCTGTGGTCAGCTATTAGGATATATGGAATACAGCTGAGCTCACCCTGGGCATTGTGCACTGCCAAGGAGAGGGGTGGGAGCTGCTGCGCTGGAACAGACAATGACATAGACCTCACATCATGAAAACAATATTCTTTACTATATGGCAGGTAAAAAAGGATAATTCTGATCAGATCTGAGGGACCAGCTCTGCCAGTTGTTTTCAGAATGTTCTGCAAAGGCTCTTTTGTACCGAGCAGCATCAGCATTCAGTGCTCTGATGTTGCTGTACCAATCGTGGGTGCTCTGGACAGCCTATTTCATTTCCTGATTTACTTTTGTTCTGTGGTATCATCTCACACTAAATAAAATGATAGTTCTAATGTTCATCCCACTGCACACATCTTTTTTAAAGGAAGGGGTGAAATACTTCTAGTTGCAGTAAGCTGACAGGGAATGAATGGGGAAAAAAACCCAAACAAACAAAGCAAGTAGTAAAAGTAGTTTAGAAGATGTAAATTCCAGAGCCTGTAAAAGGCAAGTGCTTTTTTTACCAGCATTTCTAAAAGGTCAAAAGAAAAACAACCAAAAAACCCACCCCAAATTCCCCAAAGACTCCAGCAGAAAACCCTAGCCCAGTAAAAGTGAATATGGTAAGCAAAAAAGAAGGGTTTGACAGTTTTGCGCGAATTGAGATTTTTTAAGATAAATTAATTGTTGGAGTGGGCAATATATTTCATAATTAAAACTGGATATATGAAATAGATCTTTATCATCTTATAAATGTTTACTTTCTATTACATGAAAAATGTAGTATATCCAAAATAAATTTGGGAGTTGTTAATTTAAAATGGAAAAATTTATTTTGTGAATTCCATACTCAGTTCTATTTTTTAATTACATGAGGGCATCAAAAAGTGGGTTCTTTCTCATTTCCAGAATGGTTTCACACCTCTTCACATTGCCTGCAAGAAGAACAGAATAAAAGTAATGGAACTTCTTCTAAAGCACGGTGCATCAATTCAAGCTGTAACTGAGGTAAGAAATGGTCTTTCCATGCTTGTCTTTGCTTTTCTTACAAAATTCATTGCCTCTGTATTGATTAATATTTCAGTATTTCTGAAAGAGCATGGACCAATTAACTCAACAAGTATTTTCAACTAGATATTGTGAAATAATAAAACTGAACAATAAAGTCAGTTGCCCTAATGAGTCACAAATTTATGTTGGGATTATAGTGAGAATAACAAGTGAAATGTAACAAAAATAACTTCCTAAAATCTACCATTTCTGCCAATTTTCCTTCTGTAATTTAAGGCCTTAAGGATGAGATTTGCTCTGTTACAGACATTGAGGTGAAGACTATGCTTCACTCAAGTCCTGTTTTAAAAGGTGGTTTAATTCAGACCTTTTTTGGCTTTCCAAAAAGAAGTTCTATTCTCCCACCATCATGGGACATCACAAATCAGCTAGACAGAAATCAATATACTCTCACTTCAGTCAGCATGAGATAGTCTGCACCCAGTTCTTGGAACAATTCTGAGGTTGATTGAGTACCTATGGGAATTTTTACCTCCATGTATGTATATTGTACCAAGTTAGGAGGGGAGCAAAAATCACATGTATGAATATATGACCACTGTGGAATGGGCCATGTTAGAAAATGACAGGGAATTCCATGGATTAAACAAGGTGCAATGGGGAATAGTTCATCTCCATAAAATGGAGTTTGATTTAATGTGTGTAGGGTTGTTCTAATTATTCAGCAGCAAACCATACAGATCCCTTCCTGGCTTGCTTGAGGAAGAAGAGTCTGCCCTGGCTACAGTTCATGTAGCTCCAGACTAGCATTTAAAAACTCTAGAAGCATTTACTGAATTGTTTGAAACAGGTAAAACAATTTACACACTTGGCCGGTTATTCTGCCTTCCTGCTCATGTTTGCTGTTCTGCATGAGAAAGGAAGATAAGTGCTTTCCTCACTTCTACCCTCTGGGATTTGTATATATCTGTGGGGAAGGTGCCTAAACCATGGGGATTTCCAGAGATCTACTGAGCCTTCTCCTGCTCTTGGTAGCAAAAGGCCCTTCTGGAGGCTCTGGCTGGCTGTTGGTACAGCTGTGAGGAGGCTTTAGGGTGATTCTGCGTGGGGAAATATTAACTACTGATTGGATTTTTAAAGCAAAATCCTTGAGGTCATGCCCTGCTGAATGACTGCTCCCTTTTTTCCCCTCTCCTCCTCCTCTCCCTCTCTTTCTCTCCAGTTGGGCTCTCATATCTTGTGTAATGGGTGAAGATTCATGATGGTGATATTTCTTGCGCAAGCTGAACGTTTCAAAAAGCCTTGCCTTAGTACTAGGAATGCTTCTATTTTTTTTTTTCATGTTCCAAGACAATATTTAGCAAATGCCTAATCTTAATCTTGCTTAGCTATGGTTGATTTTGTTGATGAAGAACTGCTGAATTCCTTGAACATTTATATATTTGCTCGCTAACCACACTCATAGGTGTTCCCAATCCTGTGTGCCTTTCATTTAAGCATATGGATATGGTTTTAAGAAGATAAAACCCTCTCAGAAGAGAAAGCAGCTGGGTTTACTCACTTTAGAAAAATTTATGTTTTCCCCATGATGTTCTTGAAAAGGTATGTGGAAATAAGCATTTTAATTGAACTTTGGTCTGTTTTTCAGTCGGGCCTAACTCCAATCCATGTTGCTGCCTTCATGGGACATGTAAATATTGTATCACAGCTAATGCATCATGGAGCATCCCCCAACACTACCAATGTGGTGAGTCACGGGCTTCCTTTCAGCAAGGCAGGACTGGGAATGAAAGTGTGATAATATCTGGGAGCAGTGCTGGGATGGAGTGCCTGATTCTGCTGTCCACCACCCGCCTCCATAGCACCTGTGGCTCCTGCTGCAGTCATGGCAAAGTGCAGCAGTCATGGCAAAGTGCAGCCTGCTGACTCCTACTTGGGAGATGCTTGGCAGGTTGAGGAAATGTCCAAGGGGGCTGGTCCTAAGCAGGCTCTAATCTCTTGATTTTCTGAAGTAAAGAATGAGAACATACTGTGGCTTCTCAGATGTGATTTTTGAGGTCTGTGCTTGACCGTTGAGCACTGTTTTCCCAAGACCCCGGGGGGTCTGCCATTTAAGGCAAATTCAACAGATTGCAGCAGATTGTGGGGACATATTGCCTGTGTCCATCCAGCCTCCTCTGCTGGCTGTGTGCTGTGTGCCCCAGGGCTCCCAGGGCATGTGTAAAAACTGAACTTGTTCTTAGATGAGATATGTGAAAGTTGGGAAGTGGAAGAGAAGCAGAAGCATGTTGATCCTCTTTATCAGTTTGGCCTCCTTTTCACTTTCCATACACAGGTGCAGCTAGAAGACAGTATTTTGTAAAAGTCTTCACCGGCTGATTCTATTAAATTATGTAAAAATGCAGCACCTTTGTTAATTAGCAGATGTTTGTACCTAAAGACACATTGATACCCAAAAAGGTAGAAACCACTTTGCCTCCTGAATTGTCCTGGTTTCCTTGCATTTGTCTTTCATTAAGTCCATGAAGCCTTAGATGAGTGTACTCAGTAATGATTTTTTTTTTCCTTCTTGGTCAGTTGCCTCAGTGCTTGTCAGATTACAAATTATAATAGGGGCATAAGGCATTATAGAAGGAAAGCCAAATACATGTGTGCCTGAATATACAAAATTTGAAATACATTTTTTACTAAATTCAGGATATAATTTTTAACATTGCTAATAAAATGCTAGTAATATAAAAATTGCACTGTCTCTTTTCAGCAAAAAATAATGACAAAGGCACTACTGAGCTGGGAAACTGACCCTGCAATAAATGGCTTTGCAGCACACAGTGTCAGGTCAAATATTGATTTAATCTTACATCTTACAGACAGCTGCAGCAGAGTTTTTTAGTGGAGATCATTCTGAGCTGGGTCCCTGGTATTTCTGTGTTTGTGAAGCACGCTGGTGTTTGTTCTCCCTGCAGTGTGTCTAACTCTGTTCTGTTTTTGCTCTGGGTGCAGAGAGGAGAGACAGCACTGCACATGGCAGCCAGGGCTGGCCAGACTGAGGTCGTCAGGTACCTGGTACAGAACGGAGCCCAGGTGGAGGCCAAAGCCAAGGTGAGGACATGGCCCAGGTGGAACAAACCTGCATGATCCCTGCTGGGTAAAGCAGGGACTCACATTCATCTTGGCTGTGTCGTTTGTGAAGCCAAACCTTTGTGGTGCCCACTGATATTTTGTTATGTACCCTCTTGCTATAGCCATGAGTGATCTGTAAGAGACAAGGCAAAAGATGTCAGGTGGATGCCATCCCAGTTTTTAATATAAATTATCATGGGTTTGAAGAGTTTTCTTTTGAAGTAGGATTTGAGGAGGGAGAGGAGTTCCTCAAATGTGCTGTTACTTCAGCAGAACTGGAAACCCTTGGCTTCTGGTGTCTCCTGTCATGTCCCTAAAGCAGCAGCCTATATGTATGTAAAAATAGTTAGACTTCTAAAGAACACCACCTAAAGGAAGGAGGCACACTGAGGGGATGTAGCAGAGGGCTGGAAAGAAGGAACAGATCCTATAGAAACAATTGCAGTTGAGGAAGGTAAGGGTGGAGGAAAAAGAAATGGTCAAGAGGCATGAAGGAACATGCCAAATTATGGAAACCAAAGAGTTCCAGGAAACAGGCAGGGCAAGGTGATAAATGGGTGCAATAAATAGCAGTCTTAATAGGTAAACTCAGGAAATATTTTTTCCCCAAATGGTCATAAAATGGATGTAGCCTAAAAAAAACCAAACTGTTTTTCATTGTGAAATTATCTGTGAATTGGGTCACAAGTAAGTTTGCAGTTGAGATTATCTACTTATAAGGAACTCTGACTAAATATTTCTAGCTGATACGCTTTATATCTGCAAGGAGCCTGACAATAGAACTGATTCATGTGGTTTGTAAATCTCCAAAGACAATCTTGAAGTGAACAGCTCGTGCTCAGAAGCAGTCGTGCAAATATTTTCTGAGTAAATTCACAGAATGATTTAATTTGTGCAAACTGCCATTGCCTGTGATCAGTTTGTTATCATAAATAACAACTAAATGCACGCAGTAGATTATACACCAGTGCTAACATCAGCTGTGAGAAATTGTGGGGAACAGGCACAAACTGGAATAATTTAAGAACCACAAAGATGCTCCCCCAGTCAGGGGAGAATTGCCCTGCAGAGGAGCAACATTTATATCCTGGCATGCTCCCATCCTAAATCCAGAGGTGTAAAATCACTTTTGTAGGATGGGCATGGGCAGAAATCTCCCTTGCAGAGAACAGCCCAGAACTGCAGGACAGTTCTCAAAAGGTAGGAAATTCAGCAGGGGAAAATGGGGAGAGAAAGATGCTTGGTCACACTGTTGTGATAGTGTGCTTAATCCAAAGATTCTACAACAGAGAAGGGGGAGGACAAAAATACAAAACCAAATATAAGAGCTGGGAAATTACCTTCTAAACGCTCAGAACAAGGTCACAACACCCTCATATTTTCAGTGAAGGAAAAGAAATAAGCCATGAGATTCATGACAGGGAAACACCATACTTAAAACTATTCAGATTATTGTCTTCTGAATGAGAAGCAGAAAGTGACAATTCATTTCTACACCAAGCTCTGTCATCAGTTACACTTATGGAAAATTTAACTGCAAAATTCCAATCAGTCATTATGATACTTTATGCAAGTTTGCAGGTAATAATTGATTAAGCTATTAAATGTTGCTGTGAAGTATAAAAGAGATCAAGATGTGAGGAACACAATTATGCACTAGCTTTGTTTTCAGAAAGGCCTGCAAAGCAAAGTGAGGCAAATCCAGACAAGGAAGAAAATTGATCAATTTATTAACTTCTATGGGTTATGTCACTGTCTGGAGTATTTTGTGATGCACTAACAGAGAGCAAGGTATCTTTGTGACATGACACAGAGAAAGCCAGCATGCAACATTCCCCAGCTAAGACCTCAGCAGAATTAACCTCGTGTGCAATTTTGAAAAGTAACAGAGTGTGGGCAGTCCCAGTGTGGGGGGCAATTTTCTCATGCATGCCTGTGTTGTTCCCTGTGTGTTTAGGATGACCAAACCCCGCTGCACATTTCTGCCCGCCTGGGCAAGGCAGACATTGTGCAGCAGCTGCTGCAGCAGGGAGCATCTCCCAACGCAGCCACCACGTCAGGCTACACACCCCTGCACCTCTCTGCAAGGGAAGGGCATGAAGATGTGGCTTCTGTTCTTCTGGATCATGGTGCATCTCTGTCTATCATCACCAAGGTGAGCGAGCTGCAGGAGTGGCAGAATCACAGAGCACACCTGCAGCAAGGGCTGCTTGTGAATTAAATGCTGCAGGAGTCATATGCACATACAGTCTAAGTGTGAGCTACGTTTATTAAAAGGGTACAAAGCTTCATGCTTTTACCTCAGGACCTGATGTTTAATACATCCTAGTGAGCAGGCATGAATTTTCTTGGAATGGAAGGAATGCAGGGCAGAAATTCCAGGCGGGTGTTGATAGACTTGCCCTTGGGTCTTTGGTAGTGTGAAGAAAGGAACAGACTCTTCCCTTGTTTAAAGTAGATAGTGCTTTGCCTTGCAAGGGAAGGGCCTCCAGACCCCACAGGGCAGTTGGGAATCTGCAGACTTACTGCCTGTACTGAGGACTATGTAAGGGGGTGGATGGAAGCAGCTGCATCCTTGCAGATCAGAGACAAACCTTGTTTGCCCTGAGAAAGAGCACCCAGGGCTGCTATATTCCTGCTTTCTCTTACAGAAAGGATTCACTCCACTACATGTGGCTGCAAAGTATGGGAAAATCGAGGTAGCCAACCTCCTGCTTCAGAAGAATGCGTCTCCTGATGCTTCTGGAAAGGTAGGACAGAAGAAACCACTGCCACTTGCACAGCAAATATCTCAAACCAGATAATAATTTATTAATGTCCTCCTACTTATTTACCATCACACTGGTATCCACAGCCTGGGTTTAGCTGGAATTTGTTTCACGTGGTATTCCAGTCCCTGCTGGGGCTGCCAAGAGCCAGCAAACTCTTGACAAAGTGACTTTTATTGTCATTAATTGACAACAAAATGATGGGCTCTGTGTTCACATCCAGGGGAATGGAGACAAACTATTCCACTGTGTTCCTGCCCAGAGTATTTACAGTCCTTATCAGAGTATTTGGGTAGCTGGCTCTGCTTCCCCAGCTCTCATGATGGGGCAGGGGGCAAAGGCCAATAGGACCTCAAGCTTTCTAAAGCAGCCCAGCTTGGATTCTTACAGATCCAAGGGGCAGTTTGCTTATCCACTGCAGTAAAAGGATAACATTGCCAGGGGTGTGACCTCCTTACCCTGGGGGCAGCACAGATTTGTGCTTCTCTGTTCATCTTCCCTGGGAAAAGCAAATGGGGCTTTCACAGCTCGGGAAGGATTTCCAAATTTGTTTCATTTTTTGATTCTAAAAGTCCCCCAAGACTCTGGATACACGAATGAGTAACAAATGTGTTTTTTCACCTTATCTACTGGAATTTTCCAGACCCCTGAGTTTCCCCTGGAGAGGGTCTGTAACAGCACTTGTTTGTTCTGCATGTGTTTCTAGAGCGGTTTAACACCACTGCATGTAGCTGCACACTACGATAATCAAAAGGTGGCCCTCCTCCTGTTGGACCAGGGAGCTTCACCTCACGCCTCTGCCAAGGTACAAGTACTGGCCGCCCTGGGGAGCAATACCCAGGCTTTTTATGTCACTTTATTCCCTGTCTGCCCCTGTTCTTTCTAGGCTGTGTATGTTTGTAGTTACAGGAGGCTCGGTGACCTTGTTTGTTAATGTCTCACGTCCACATAAAGCTGCTAAGAATAATCCTGCAGGTGAATAAAGCAGCAATAAAAAAAAAGCAATAAGGATGCAGAAACAGTTTAAATCACCAGTTTCAGTCTCAGAAAATACTGAGCCTCGCTTTCATTTGTCCAGCCTCTTCAGTAACTTCTCCAAGCTAGCCAGCTTTGTATCTTTGCATCTTAAGATCTGTGCAGGGCAAGCCTGGGGTTGAAGCCCAGCTATGCAGGGATACTTCTGTTTGTGCCACAGGATGACATCTGAGGCCAGATAAGTTTCTCAGCACAATATATGTAATTATTCATGTGCTTCACAAAAGTATTTCTAGCCCAATGTAAATGGACTGGCAAGAAATAAAAGCAGTCACAGCCCTGCTTTGTAATTTACTGTAGGCAAGACAATGCCTAGTGTAAGGTTTCAGAGGATATGAAAGAATAAATATGTAAATTTATTCTGGTAGTGCATAAAACAAAGAGAATTTAGAGAAGCTTAAACTATTTCTTTTGTGGATCCCAGTTTTAAGTGTGGGATGGATAAATACTATAATCAATCAGAATATAATTGATATTTGAGCAGGAACATTAGGTAAAGCAGGATGGAAACATATGTAGGTTAAAGCGGATTAAGTGCAGTGTAAATACCTCATTTAAAACAACCCAGACAATTTCCTTAAATCTGCAAAAGAAAAGCTGTGGAGAAAGGAGAGCTAATGGAAAAGGCAGTATTGTGGTTAGATGGGCATTGCTCCTTGATTGCCTTCCTCTCACACATGGCTGAGTGCAACCATACACTGGACCCCTTCTGCATGGCTGCAGGAGAGGATGGAGAAGGGGGTCCCCCTCCATCCTCTCCTGCAGCCATGCAGAAGGGGTCCAACTCCTCCATACTAAGAGTTGGTAGTGCAAGGAGGGGGAAGTTAAATAAACACGGACTGCCAGCAGCACAGTTTCGAATCAATGCTGTCGATAGTGGCGCTCTGCCAGAGCAGTGCCCCGGGGGGCAGCCAGAGTGATCTCTGATCTTTCACTACTGCAGCACAGCACTCTCAAATGCCACTGGGGGGAAGGAAGGGCCTTCTGGAGAGGGTGAGAAGGCACTGACCCAGTTTTCACTGGAAGAAGCTGCCAGTGGGAGCTGTGCATCCTGTAGGGACAGGGATTGCAGCAGCCCCTGCCAAGGGCTTGGGAAGTCCAAACAAGGTGGAAGCCCTGCGGACTGTGGTACAGCATGGCACAAACCCATGTGTCAGGTCACCTCAGCTTCCCCATCTGTAACAGAGCAGTTCTGCAGCTGCCACTTCAGGCCTCCAAGTGCCAGCTGTAAGTGTGCCTAAAAGAAAGCATTTGTTAGTGCTCTGCAGCAAGTGAGCCACGGCAGCAGCCAGCACAGCGTCAATACTAAACAAAATTAACCATAACATGTTTGTTGCTTCGGGCACCCGCTGTGCACTCATCCAAAAGATGATGTTGGTAACAGCAGATGATTTCCTGCACTTTTTGTAAATGTGGTCCAGTAAATAAATGTTATGTCATATCTCATCACTGACTCCACAGTTAGTTCCATCAGTGGTTGCCTTTCCTGTGACACTACTGTCTTTAACACTGATCTTAATTTAAGAGTGTCTCATTAGCCAAGCCTAGCAAAATTTGCCTTGAAGAGTGATAAGTGACAGGGTATGGGAAATGAGCATGTCAGAGTCTAGTGCTGTGGTACAGTTATCCTGATGAACCATTCTTCTCTTTCATAGGCAAAAATTGTGCCTAATTTCATGTGTGGCTTATCCCTAATTTGAATTTAGCATCCTCTTTACAGTGCCTTTTTTCCTTGCCATGCCATCCCCAAGGCCTTAGTTTTCCTCTTTCCTTTCATCTTTAACCCTTTTCCCTTTTTCCGCTCTTTTCCCTGGCAAACAGAATAACCCAATACCCTTCCTTCTGAACTTCTCTGTTTCCTTTTCCATCTATGCATTGTGACAGAGTGCTGCCCTTTTGAGGAGAAGATGCAGACTGGGACTGAGCTGAATTTCAGCTTTTATTTTTCAGCTCTCTTTTTGCCTTCTCTTGGCAACCTGCTGCTGTCCATTCCACTGAATGCAGTATATACCCATTTCTGAGGAAAAGGCTTGGAAACTACATTTGTTATTTTATGTAATGCAATATGAGCTCCATTTCAAGGAGTTATGTTTTAGCAGATATGCAGGATTTAGCATGTAGTATTTAGGATTTATTAGGTGCTCGTGTGGCAGTGGTTGTTTTACATGGCAGTATCCTGCAGGAAGTCTAAGGGAGAGGATTATGCTTGTTTTTCCTGAAGCACTTTATCTTCGAAGTGAAAATTCAGTGGCCATGTGCTTCCTTTATTGATTGTGGCACTGTGTTTCCTGAATGTTATTTTCAAATTCCTTCATATCCAAGATCTGAACTGAATCTGAACTCAGTTTGGAAGGTTACAGAACCTTTTCCACATGAAACTAGTGCTGTGCATCTCTTGCTGCCAGGTTCCTATTAAAGCTCTCTTGTAATCATTTGTGAGCCCCCATCTATTTATTCCCTGCTCATACCTGCATTGCTTTGCATCTCTTCCTTTTTAGACCAGCCCTGCTGCTGTGTGGGTGCAGGGAGGAACCCAGCCAGGTGAATGCTTTGTGCCTTTAGGTAGATTTTATTGGGATGGGTCATCTGAGATGCAAATGGTACTTATGATGCCTTACAAAAATACAAAATGGTTTATGCAGCTTGGGTCTCATCCCCCCTGGCCTTGTCTCTTATTCAAGGCAGGAAGTTCTTGACTAAACAGTCATTGCAATCAGTGTCAAAAGCTGGTCCTACCTCCATCAGAGTTTTGGTATTTGTGTGCTGATCAGTTATTCTTTATATCCATTTATCTATTTTCTGCCTAGCTGTCTCTTTTAAGAGTTACAAAATTGTATCAGGCAATAGATACTGCATTTTTATTTTTAGTAGTGGGCTCCCTGGGTACACATATTGGAAGGAATAAAAAGATAAGGAATGCATGACTCTGAAGTTATATGCTTCAGTTTTTCCCTTGATCTGAATAAAACCAGCTTGTCAGTAAGGTTTAGTGTAAATGCTGCAAGAAAGGCCATATTTCATGTGCATGATGCTTTCGTTCACACTGGGAAATGGGGAAAAAACCCCAAACAATAACAGCTGTTCTGAGTTATGAACACACATCCTGCTCTTCTGTTTGTTAAAGATTTTATGTACATTTAAGGAAAAGGAGCAAATGTCTATGAAACAAAACTCAAACTCCTATTTCTATAGATTGTCTTTTCCTGAAAAGATATTTTTTTCCCAAATTTGAAAATTTACTTCAGAATCCTCCTCTTTGTAGCAATACTTTAAAAAAAAGAGATTGCCTAAAGGTCAGATACATTGGTTCATACAGCTTGTTAACATTTGACTGAGTTTGACAGAATTTTTAGGACTAATGGCATAATTACTCACAGAGTTGGGGAGGTACAGCAAAGTGATTTATCACCCTGTGGAATGAGCAGCTCTCAGTGAAGTGCTCTCTGTTGGCAGAATGGTTACACCCCCCTGCACATAGCTGCCAAGAAGAACCAGATGGACATCGCCACCACGCTGCTGGAGTACGGCGCGGACGCCAACGCCGTCACGCGGCAGGGCATCGCCCCGCTGCACCTCGCCTCGCAGGACGGCCACGTGGACATGGTGTCCCTGCTGCTCGCCAGAAACGCCAACGTCAACCTCAGCAACAAGGTGGGTGTCCCCCAGCCCGGGGTGAGGCTGTGTGAAAATGGGATGAGGAGGAGAGGGCCCTGCAGTGACGTTTTGCCCCCTGAAAGGCGCTGCAGGTGTCTGACCACACATCGTCATCTCTGCTAGCAAAGAGCAGCGCGCCGTGTCACACTGAAGGGACCTTTGTAGTACCCAAGGGTTGGTGATAACTCATGCTGCAGTGGAATTTATCAATCCAGCATTAATTTATGCTGGTCTGCCAAAGCATGGCCAGAGAGAAAATATCTTCTTCCCCACAGGGGAGCTGTGGGGCTGGCACCCGTCATTTATCAACCTCTAGGAATATGCCTGCCCATTTTTCAAGTGTTACATGTGTAATTGTAATTTCCTTTTTTTTTTGTATTTGTAATTTTTTTTGTAATTGTAATTTCCCTTTTTTTTGTATTTTTTTATTTGTAAGATTTTTAGCACGATAATATTTTATGACAAAAAAATGTAACATGTACCAGCAAATGGTAACAAATATTACTATCTCATGGTAACAGCTGACTTGTTCAGGATGGCGACTTTTTTTAATGGGATAATAACAGCAACTTTTTCTGGGATTTTGTTCTCTAATATAAGTGGTTCTTCCTCCCCAGGGTATGTTCCTTAGCCCACAGTGACTTTTGGTGTCATTTCTCCTGGTGATAAGAAAGGAAAGTTGATGTATTTTAGTTTATGTGTGAATTCATAGGCCATTAAGTCTGCTCTATAGTAATGTTTCTAGCAAATGTGCAGCCTTAATTCATTAAATGCCCCACTAGACATTGTTATTTGACATTGTCAAGTGCAGTTTCAGAATGGATTTATGTGGCTAGATTAGGCTATAGAAATTTTTATTCATGGAAAATGTTTTTTATTCTCAGCAGGTAGGAAGAGTCAGTATCCTTTGAGGCAGCGGGTGTTCTGCACAGGGCTGCTGTGTTTTCCTGCTTCTAACTTTCCAATTTGATCATCTGTGGGTCCTCCTTCAGAAAGCTTCTCTTGCAGATGTGGATTTTTTTTTCTCCACAAGTCTCAATTGTGTGGGGGCTTATGCAGTATCCCCACAGGGAAATTTGCCATGTACATGTTCTGCATCCATTGGCTATCCCATTTTGCTGCTGAGGCTAATACAGGGAGCATGACTGAAGTGCTTGGCACATTGATTCAGTGCCAGCAGAGGTTAATTACCTGCAGCATCCAGCAATCTGTTCAGTTGTAATCTCCAGTTTCTCATTGTGCTGGTAACACCGCCTTTGGGGAGTAATTCCCCTCCGGGCTCTCTCAGGGATGCACATTTCCTCAGAGCACAGCACCTCTACATTCAAAGCCAGATGTTCAGAGCCCACTGACTTCTGAGTTTTGCAGCTTTGCAATGGGAGTAAAAAGAGCATTTATTTCTTCAGGACCCACAGCATGGTTTGGAGGTGAATACTCAGAGCCCCCATACTGAGCACTTAATCTTTTTAGAAGGTTTGGCCATTACTATCCAGGCTCCATTAGGTAATTTATAGTTGGTTATTGTTACATATTTGTGTCAGTGAGCCACCTAAGCTATGTTGTCATCAGGATTGCATCTTGGAGGGAAATGCAGTGGGGCCATCTCAGAATAACTGGCCTTGTTAGGGAGGGCACCATGGATGTGGGTTTGGGCTCAAGGGTGGGAAACTTAGTGAGTGTTCCTGCCTGATGTGACACCTGCTACCACTTGCTCTTCTCTCCTTGATACTGTTCCTGTAGGAGCAGGAGAGAAAATTAACCATCATTTGCAAGGAAGGGATATTCTTTCTTGTTCCTAACAATATCTCCTCAGCAGATTGTCTCTCCTTCCCCTTTTCTCTTCTACCTCTTTTAATGTGGCAGAAGGTTGCATAGTTTTCTGAGGTTTTAAGGATATTTAGATATTGAGTTTTAAATAAGAAAAATTGCTATCAGTATGCATTTTCTATCAAGTCTGTATATTCCCTGAGCAGAGAGAAATGGGCCTGATCTCAGAGAAATGCAGTTTTATTCTTTTGTGTTTGTGTCTGAAAATGATCAAGTAGAGGAATAAAAGGTAAGGATAAAACTGAGTGATTGTAAAAAACTTCCAGACGTGTAAACAATGATTCAATATTGCTTTTAAAGTCTGACTCATTGTAGGGAAGTAAATTACGAGGGAAAAAATAATGTGTGACTTTCCCTTAAAGTGCTCTAATTTGCTATTTCACGTGTAACACTGCATGGAGAAATGTTCCTTGTCTTAAAGAAACATCATCTTCCTGGCTTTTGAATTGTACTTTCCTGCTGATCAGCAGTGTGATAACAAAGCACCTTACACAGTGAAAGTGGAATGTGTAACTTCTTTAAGGACGTTTAGAGTTTTATTGATACCTGAATTTGCATTTTAGAAGTCTGTGTGCCTCCTCTGGAGATTGTTCCTTGTTGTTTCTGATTTCCAGAGTGGACTGACGCCCCTCCACCTGGCTGCCCAAGAGGACAGGGTCAATGTAGCAGAGGTTCTGGCTAACCAGGGAGCTGCTGTTGATGCACAGACAAAGGTATGAACACCACTGTCACATGAAATATTTCCTTCCAGGGAGCCATGAGCCTCCAGACAGGGCTAGGAATTGATTTCAGGGTGAAATCGCAGCAGGGAAACATTCCTTGCAATAAATTATTGCAGAATATATTCTGAAAACTGAAGATACATAAACTTGGGTGTTTAATGTTAAGCTCAGCCTTTGAGCAGTGAGCTTGTTTCTTGCCAAATATTTAGATCAATAGCGGTTTAGATTGTATCCTAGTACTGTGCTTCACTGAAGGTAAGTGGGATTGGTCTAGTTATTGAGTAAGGGAACTGTTGTCTAATGTGAAATACATATATGCAGTGGTGGTCCATTTCAAATTTACTTGCCTAGAAATAGTTTTGCCTAAATATTTGGACTCCTAAGTAAGAGACCTGGATTTTCAAGGTGCTTGGGGGTGGCTTTCGAGACCCCCAGCAATGACACCTCCCACTTCACAGTATTTGTTTTTAAGTTCCATGTCCTGAAGCAAAGACCCTTTGCAGAAGAGGTTTTATGCTCCCTAATGGGGTACAGTGCTCAGAATTTAATGATAATGATCTCAGTGTTGATTGCACTTATATTCCTCATGCACTGTCTGAATCTTGGAGACGTTCCTTTAGCTGGGCAAGAAATCAGTTGGGATCAAATACTTGGGCTGTAGTGGATCGAATCAGCTAAATGCAGCAGGTCTCACAATCTGAGCTGCACTCTTTTGCAGAGGAGTAGCTTTCACAGCTCTCTGCCAGGTGTATGCCACAAGTTAGTGTTGTGCTTGCATCCCAGGAATGTCCAGGTGTGTCAGACTGCCCAGCAATATTATCACATTACACTGACAGCTCAGAAAGGTCCGAGTCCATCATCATGTCTGGCTGCAGCTCAGCTGATTATAATCTGTGGCAGAGGGAAAAGTCATTGTTATCTGATTTCTCTACAGTGTAATTCCAGCTGTACTGACTGCTGATTTCAGTAACATTATCCTGACGTAAACCTGAAAGAGTTTTGCTAAAATCCCAGGAGCTTCTCCAGGTTTATACTTTTGTAACATATCCTCAGTCTGTATTTTAAAGAAGAATCAGTCAGGGTTTTTATCTGTCAGATCACCCAGTAACAGGTGAGATCTGCCCTGGTTCATTCTTTGCAATTTCCTCAGATGAATGTGGTTGCCTTCCTAGAGGTAGTTTCCACCTGGTGTTGGTTTCAGTAGCAGGACATTGCAGAACCTGTTCTTTGGACTTGGCCAGAGCTGAATCACCTCCCAAGCCATGCAACTCATCTGAGTCTTTGCCTCTGCCCCTCTGTGCAGTGCTCTTGGCTGTCCCACAAATAGCAAGCAGTCTGAGGAGACATTTATACTGACAGGTGCAGGCAGACACACGTGTTTGCTTTGCTGGCTCTCCACTGTCCAAACAGGATCCCAATCTGGGCTGCAGTGGCCTTTTAGTCACATTAGGGTGGTGGAAACATCTGAGCTACTGTCACAGCTGAGAGGCAGGCAGGGCATGTCTGCTGGGTCCCAGGGACAGCCTGGTGCAGCTGCAGGAGCTCTGCACTCAGCTTCAGAAAGTGCAGTCATATTTGACTGTGTGCAACATGATCAGTAATAGCAATATAAGTCTAAAGAAGACAGAAGTAAATCCCTTGTTGTTCACCCTCATTCCTCAGTTATATGTGTAACTAGTGTGAATAAAGAATAGTTTCCCAGTACACTCTTGTTTCCATGGGACTGCCCCATAATTGTTGGGAAGTGGCTCAGGGACTCATAAGTCAGGTTGTATTTAAGCAGGACTGCTTTGGGCTGTAAGAAGTCACCTGTCTGGGGAAATTCTCCATCCTGTAGGCTTCTGTGGGGAAGAGCATCCACAACGTCTTGTCCTCCTGTTCCCCCTACTAGTTAGTGCTACTAGTTGCTGCTCTCTGCTGTAGGGCACTGTCTGCTCCTCGGGAGGAGAGTGCCCACGTGCCTGGCAGGACTCTGTTAGAGTGGAATGAGTCAATGCTCATGCACTGGCATGGGCTTGGTGCTTTTCCACGGGCTTCTGCAGGGTCCCATCTGCTGGGTTTGTGCAGCAGTGAGCCCTGCAGGCTCCACAGAGTCAGCCACGTGGAGCTGTCTGCCTGATATAAGGATATATCCTGGGATATGAGGAAAGGGCCAGTGCAGTACCGAGTGTTTTATCAGGGAATTGTTTCTGGATAAACTGATGGTCACCCGAGTTCCTTCCTGAAAAACCCTGAATTTCTACAGTGAGGGAAAATTGTTATGCTGTAAGAAAGGCCATACTTTGACCTCATGTTCTATACAGTGAAGGTTAGATGATTACCCTGTAAAACAGCAGCCCTGCAGTTACAAGCTTTCCCATTTAGATGGATTAACTGTACGTTCTGCCTCTAAAACCAGAGGCACTGGGGGACAAGATAAGCAACAGCTGAGTTGGCTTTGGAGGCACTGTTGCTATGCTTGCATGTTTGCACAATCCTGTCCAGCATGTCCAGTTGGGATTCATTCCTTTGGACACACAGCAGCAGAGATGTGGCCATCCGTGCCTTAGAAGTCAGTGAAGCAGCACAGCTCAGAGTGACATTTTATTGGGGATCTCTGCTACCAGCAGTGTCACCACGAACCTTCTGTTTTCTTCCCTCCATTTCACATCCATGTGCTTCTCTTACCTCAGATTTTGGGGCATGGATGACTGTTCAGCAGTGCTTTTTTTTTTTTGTTGGTTTTAATTTATTTTCCTTCCTTATCCAATTTCTCATTTTCCCAGGATAAGCAAGCACAGATTGTGTCACTCCAGCCCGGTACCTGTCAACAGGGGGAGAACACTCCATGTCATTTAACTTAATATCACTAGGTCATTGAACTCTTGAATAGGGACCAATGAGCTATCATCTTCCTCGTCTTTAGTCATCATTTATATATAACTTACCCTCCCTGGGGAAACATGTGGAGTCTGCAGTTCTGACACATAGGGGTTCTGACCCTGCTCACATGCTGGGGAGTCTTCAGGTGGTTAAAGGAGAAGATGGGACAGAAACACATTTTGCATCTTGAAGCTGTATCAGGGAAGGAAAAAAAACCATCAGAAAATCACTTGTACAGGGGATTAGTCTGTATGATTAGGATCAGTTCTGGCTGTTATGAGCATTTTCAGAATTGCTCTCAGAAGTGAACAATTGCATATGTGGGACTCTCTTGGGGTGGTTTCCCTCCCAAGAAATTTTTTTCCTGACCTTTGTAGTAGAAAAAGGCACGAAAGGAAGGATAGCTTCTGGTTATGAAGTGCTTTTATTAATAGTGTTGTGGGATCCTTCTGGTTTTGCTGCATCAATTAACTAAATAGCCTCTAATCCCAGAGCTGCAGGAGTCTAAATCAATGCTGAAGTGTAAACAGCACTGGTGCAGCAGGCCAGAACTAGTGCCTGAGAGGCCATAAGACTGATTCTACCACTTGAAAATGAAATTTTGTTAGGTGGTTTAAACTCAGCCACGTTAGAAAATACACTTCAGGTGGTAAAGTTTGACATGCTTCAAAATCCTTCACATTTAGAAAGCTTTAATATTTGAATTTGGTGTTCACAGAAGGCATGTTAGTGTCCTGGAGCAAAGGCAGCAGCTCTTGTCTATTCTGACATTGCATTTGTTTGCCTGAATTTAGGTGTGCTAAAGAGTTTTTGGTGCTGAAAATGTGCTGTGCAGTATCATGCTTAACACAAGGCATGCTCATCCATTCACAATAATATTGGGAGGTGAAAATCAGTCTGGAGCCATGGCTGTGAGCAGATATCCCTTCTCTGGTGGTCATGCTGAGTGCCAAAAGCTGTCCTGGTACGTGTGATGTTGCTTTTGTTTCAGGGCTTTTGTGCTGGTAGTTGGCACGAGTAAATATTGTTTCATGGCTCAGCAGGTCCCCACATGTCATTTTTCCACTGTTTATCCCATTGGAGAGTGTGGTTGTAGGATACAGCAGTACTGTGATGGCCTGGCAGAGGAAGACTGAGAGAAAAGTGCAGCTTCAGTCAAGGACGAAAAGCAGGGTTTGGAGTTTTTATTTCAGTCAGTCATTACACTGCTTTTGGTGTTGGGGCTCCCCTGGGGTAACTGATGGTCTCCCAGTCCCTGGCTGATGACTGTCTGGAGAACAAAGCCAGTATTAAACTGCCTTTTGTTTCTGAAACTGTAGTTTCGGTAGGAGACAATGGTGGCTCCGAGGTCACAATGTTCTTTTGCAGGTTGAGCTGGGATTTTTATTTCAGATTTTTTCAGGTCTGCCTGCTTTGTTCTGACAGGAGCCCCATAGCAGCCTGAGATCATAACAGTGATGCAGCTTTTCCACTGGAATATCTAATTCTCAGATGCAGGAAGAGATAAGAAGGCAGGGAGGGAGGGAGGGAGGGAAGTACTACTGAGAAAAATCACTTTCCTACAGCACAAACACTCAAATACAGGTCTTCAGTATATCTTCATGGTGCGTTATCTGTCTCTCCTTGGCTCTTTGTACGTGCTCAGTTGTTATCAAGAAGTTTCTGTGGAAATTTCCAGGCTGATAATGTGCAGTAATGAACCTTTGCAAGGTACTGCAACATGTTAGGTCCTGATTCAGCAAGGCAGGGAAGTGTCTGTGTGTGTACACCTAGGTCGGCCTGTTTCATTCAGTCAGGCCTTTGTGATCTTTGGATCTAAAGCAATTTCTAGCCCTGTAAACAACAATGCTGTAGCTTCATTGTCTGACATTTACAGCTGAAAAACAAAAACTGAGCAGCTTGAGAGTCAGCATGACTAGAAAGATGCAGTAATTCAAGCTGTTAAGATTTATGGTTATTGCCAGTGGAGGATGTTAAAGTAATTCACTGACATGATATACAAGACTTGTGATAATTCCCCTCAAAAGTAAAAATTGAAGGGCAAGAGAATAAGGGATTTTTATGTGTTCCATTAGAAATAAAAAGTTCAGTATTTCTGATTTTCTTTTTTCTTGGCACTTATTCTTGTAGCTTTTGATAAACCCTTCCCAGCTGCTAACTCCCCTGGTGCTGCTCATTCTTTAAGACAGCCAGAAGGTGATGTCTGTTAGAGCTGTGTTAAACAAAAGCCCTAGTTTTCTTGGAAGTAACTTTTTCAATATTAGGCTGCCTCCTAAATCCCTTAGTGCTTTGCCAGTAATTATAACTAAGCCTGAATGGCTGTGCAGAAATTTATATAATTGTGAGCTGAGTTTTGTTGTTCTGTTTCTGCTTTTGGTTTTGGGGTTTTTTTTAATGGGGTTTTTGTTGTTTTGGGGTTTTGTCTGTTAGTGGGTGGGTTAATTATTAATATCTTTTGAAGCAAAATATTTTTGCCTCCCAGGCACCTTTCTATAGACAATGAAAGTAGCAAGCTCAAGTAGCCTTGAGAATTTGCTGCCTTTATTGTTAATTTAATTGTGTAATTGCAGAATCTGCCAGTTGGAGTGTTTCAGAGCAGTCAGTAGAATACCTTGGTTCACGAGGGGATCTTGGGGTACAATTGCTGTGCCTTCCTGAGCTGGCAGGAGCTGGGGGCAGGAACCTGAGCTCTCACCGAGAAGTTGAGGACATCCTCCCCAGGTTTCAGGCACTGAGAGGGCATTTTGCTGACCAGTTTTACTGTGGCCATGCCCTCAGTGTCCGTGCTGCTGGCTGGGAGGAGGAAGATGTCCCGTGCTGAGGGCCAGCCAGCCGTGACACGGTGTCACATCTCTGTCCCTCTGCTGTCAGCGGCTGCAGGCCCAAACAGGACCTGACACGAGGTGACCACAGGCTACAGCAAACCTAAAAGGGAGCTCCCAGGACCCTCCAAGGACCTCAGGCAGGGGACTGGTGCTTTGCCACCAGGCTCAGCAGGTGCCCACAAGGCTGCTGGGGACATGTGCGGTGCCCATGGCAGGAGCTGCCTTTCAGTGCACACCCCTCCAGCTGCCACACACAACCAGAGCTTCAGAGGAGCCTCCTGCAGATCCAGCTGGATTGTGACCCTGGAAATGTCATGATTTCCACTGTTAATTGGGAGGAGAAGGAGGAAAAGTTTTCACTTAGTCTCAGATTTAAACAGCAGACTGGTCAGGAGTGACAGAGAGCATCAGTAGTTGCTCCGCCAGCCATTTTTGTAGGTACCTCATGTAAGTCTCTGTGTACCATTTCTAGAAGGAAACTGTCATTGCACTGCAGTGATATGGGGGGTTTGAGAGCTCCTTTTTCAGCATTCATTGTTACAGGCTGGAGAGGAGCCTTCTCTTCAAAGGGAAAGCTGAGATCAGCTGGTCTTGACTCTCTGATATGCTCCAGATTTTAATGTTTTAGGGTTATTCACAGGGGGTTCTTGGCAGGTGGTCCTTGACTTTGGATTTCATCTCTCCAGTTGGTTTTATGCTGACTTTTTTTTGTTTGACCTTGCTGGTCATGTTAAGAGGCCTGTATATTGAAGAGGGAGAAGGGAATTAAGATTTTGCGGGACAAGGTCTCACAGCCTTATTTTTGTACTGTTTTTTGAACTGTTTTGATAGCTTGGCCATCCTTTAATCTGAGTTTATCTTTGACCCATGTAGAGGCAGGGGCTGTAGAAGCTGTATGTGAAGTATGTGACTCTGAGTCATCCTTCTGCTGAAGAATCAAGACTCTGGACAGCCCAGGGAGCCCTGTCAGAGAGTCAGACTCCAGGCACTCCTAGGAACAGGAAGTTATTTGGCCTAGACTAACAGTATCTGTAAGATGAGGTCCATGTGTTCAGTTCATGATTACGTTTAAGCTACTGCTCCAGTTCTTACCACTGTGGGTTATTATTCTGTGCAGGAAAAGTTCCTTGTAGTCATTTGGCATCTGATCCAATGTTCACATAAGTCAGCAGAAAGTTTCATTCTGCTGATGCCAATGGAATTTCAGTTCATTGCTGTTTCTGGCACTGATTAACTCATCCTGGTTGTCAAAGTTAGTGGTTTCTTTAGATGGCAAAGGGTATATCATTAACTGGATACGAATGGCACACCTGAATTTAAAGTAACTGTTACAGCTGCCATCTCCTAGCCTGTGTTAATACAACTGAAATTAGATAACCTTGTGTGAACCACACCATAGTCCAAGGGAAATGGTCAGTAACCTGCAACACCACCTAGAGACACACACACACGTCTGTGGGTTCAGATGGGATCCACCTGAAGGCACTGAGGGAGCTGGTGGAAGCACCCACTGAGCACTTTAGGTGACTTTCATGAGAAGTGTGTTTTTTTCCAAGGCTAGAGGATTTTTCACATAGTCCAAAGAAATAAAGCTTAATGGGATTTTTCCCATTTCATGCCTGTTTGCTTTTTCTGATTATTTTTTTTTAAATCAGAGCACGTGTGGGATATCCCCCTTTACTAACTGCCGATGTTCATTCTAGATGGGATACACTCCTTTGCACGTTGGCTGCCACTACGGAAACATAAAAATCGTCAACTTCCTTCTGCAGCATTCTGCAAAAGTCAACGCCAAAACGAAGGTGAGTGTCCCAGCTGTCCCCGGGGGGGCTGCCCTGCTGTGTGTGTGTGTGTGCTGTGCCCTCCTCAGCCTTGCCTTTTCTCCCTCCCTGTGCCTGCAGAACGGGTACACGCCGCTGCACCAGGCGGCACAGCAGGGGCACACCCACATCATCAACGTCCTGCTCCAGCACGGCGCCGCGCCCAACGAGCTCACTGTGGTAAGTGCTGGCCTGGAAAATGGGCCTGGTGGGACAGGAAAAGAGCAGAGGAAGCCTGTTTCCATCACCACCGCATCCTCTGTACCATCATCTCTCCCAGAGAGGTTTGATGAGAGACAGAGAGAACAACAAACATCCAAAAACCTCCTCATTTTCGTCGCATTTCATCCCACTTACATATCCTACTACCCAAATATTTATTTCCACCAGAAAACGTAAACAATTTTTATTTTATTTTACGTTCTTCTGTAATTAACCAGCAGTTCCTACACTTCCCCTTGCTAACGTTCAACTTGTGTTACGAATGTTTCAATTGCTAGAATGGAAACACTGCCCTGGCCATTGCTAAGCGACTTGGCTACATTTCAGTTGTTGACACGCTGAAGGTGGTGACAGAGGAGACCATGACTACAATTGTAAGTACAGCTCACTTCAGTAGGGAATGGAAGAATTTTTTCAATGCCAGAGTATGACTATAACTAAACTTTGTGTAGTTACATGACTACCAAAATTCCAGTCACCTATTTCTTTTTAGCAGTATAAAGTCGATCTTAAGTGAAACATAAGCTATTTTTAAAGTAGTAGACACTGTGAGGATGTGCACAGAAAGAGGCCCAACTGAGCACAAAATGGCCAGTGTAAAGGACTGGTCACAACTGCACTGTTTTTCCCCACAATGTTTGTCCACACATCTTGTTGTTTAGGGAACAGTTTTGCTGCTGAAAAGATGTTCCTATAGGCTTGTGTAAACAGAAGCTGCTTGAGAGCATTTCCCAACCATCTGATGCTTAATGGCTTGAATTTGACCTAAGAGAACCCATTCCAGTATTTTAAAAAATGGTTGGAATTTCCTTGAAAGCTCCTCATTGTGTGGTTCCTGGCCCCTTCCATGGGATGGTGAAAGGCTGTATTCTGCAAGCAGCCACAGCCAGCCCCTGAAACCCCAAACACCCATTCCCTGATGTGGATGAGAACTCCAGCTTGTGTGTCCTGCCTCTCAGGAGGCATTAGCCAGGAGACATTGAAGGGACTAGCAGTGGTCAAACATTGCCTGCTGTCAGAAACATTCACAGAATCCAAAATATTTCTCAGAAGGATCTTTTGTTCACTAATGTTTTGCCAAATTGCTCTCTGAAGAAGTTTTCTGAGGCAAGGTACCTCCATGCATTACCATAGTAATAAAGCCCAAATTGGGTCTGAAGAACATAAATTCAGAATATTGGCTTTCAACAACTATTTTTCTTTTTCTGATTAAAAAGATAAAATGCACATGTATGTGTTTTTAGACATACCAGGGGTGGAAAACAGTTACTGTGGGTGTTCCATGCTTTGTCATTGCCCCTTTGTGTGGTCTCTGTGCAAGCAGGTGGTTGCAATATGACGAGCTTTTGGGATGACAGGCAGATTTTAGTTCTGTTTACTGCATGCACCTTTTCTTCCTATGACTTTCCTGGCTGTGGTTTCAGGAGTTTACAGAAAATCCACCACACAAAAGATAAATTTCAGAACAGTAAGATAGGAAGGAATATGCTAGAAGATAATGCTGATTTTTTTTTTCCTTACACATTTTCTCTATGTTTTCTCAGGAATAAATTTCTCTTTAGAAAGATTACAAAACATTTTTCCACACAGAAGAATTTGATGGAGAATATTATACAGGATAGCAAAACTTGAATGACTACCTATTATTCAGTTAGGTAGCAGCAGGAAAACCACATATTTATGCTAAAATCTCTCAATAGCACAAGGCTGTTCTTGGCTTTCAAAACCAAGAAGCTGGGAATATTTGTCCTGCATAAAGTGACTGACCATTTATCTTCTGCAGATGAAGAGTAGAGAGATGGTGGGTCAGGCTCTGAATTGTGCTGGAGGAAATGTTTGATGCTGAAAAACCTATGCAACCTCAAATACCTACTCTCAAGAGAGGCCCAGAAATCATTTCCATTAAAATCAGAATATGCTGCTTATCAGTGTGTAATTTTGGGAGCTTGGAAGTCTAGATGTGAAATCTGATTTACAATTGAGGGTTTTAAAAATTCAGTTTGACCGCTGAGACTTACATTTTGAGGCTTGTAGCAGAACAACTCCCAAAGCTAAATTTAAAGGCATCAGGGATGAACGTAGCTAATTTTACTATAATTTATACTCAAACACCAATTAAAAAAAAATAATCCAGTCAGACCTGGTAAAAAGTCCAGTGATTTTGCTGGTTTAACAATGTTTTTAAAAGCTTTGTAATTTCCATAAAATGAATTGCATGAGGATTTTTGTAGGTTTTGTAATGTTTGAGCATGGAGGAGCTCTTCTGCCTCTATCAAGTGATGGCAGTAACCTAATGAAATGCCAAGTGAGTACTCATAATGCCAGAGAAAAACTGAAATATTTTAAAATAAGTGAAAATGGAAAGGCTGTTTTGCCCTCCTGAACTTCTTAATGATTTCTTATTTGCATATGAAGCATGAGAAGTAATGATGGCTAAAAAAATGCAATCTAAAATCCCCATAAAGATGGGAGTGGGTTTTTGTTTGAGGTTAGGTTTGGTGGGGTTTTTTGTTATTTTTGATGGGGTTTTTTTGTGTGCGGGTTTTTTGTGGTTTTGTTTTGTTTTGGTTGGTTTTGTTTTTAATTCCACTGCACTCCTTGAATGATATCTCTGCAGAAGTTCTGGTCTGACCCAGACCTCTACCAGTGGTTGTTGTGCTGGAAAAGTGAAAAGTAGATGTGTATGTCATTCTCAGGATAGAGGTATTCTAGGAACAGATTTCAGGTGCATTCAGAACTTTATTTTTCTGCTTTTGTTTTTCTTTTTATGGGTCTTTGAATCTGAATCAATATAAACATAGGGATAAAAACCATGCAACCACTTCTGAGTGTCTTTCATGCACAAAGCCCTTCAGGGATATCACTTAGCCTGCATGTGGTTACAATTGTTCTTATTTGTGGGGAAAACACACAATTCATGCTGAGGCACCTCTGAAAAAAATTCACATAGGTTCAGCTGCTCCCAAATTGCAGAACTCTTCTGATGTCAAAGGAGAAAAACTTCCCTCAGAAAGTTTGGTTTTATTAGAGATGACATATTAGTCTCTTAAAATTTAGATTATTACCTAGAGTCCTTATTAAGCCCCTAAAATGAAGTTCATTTCAGTATATGTTATTTTTCTTTTGATATCATCATCTAAGCTTTCTGCTCATGCTTTTTCTGTATGACAATCTGAACATAGTTTAAAAAACAAATACAATATTGCCAATTCTGTAGTTTTTTTAATTTATAGTTCAATGCATCTTTAAAATAGGAAGTGAAAAGGAAGCTAAAAATTCTGTTGCTTTTCTAACTCAGATAAAAATCTTAGCTCACATTTAGTTTTAAAAATAAACAGAATTTTGAGAAAAATTATGCCTGCATTCTAAAATTACTTTTTTTTTATTACAGACTGTTACAGAAAAGCACAAAATGAATGTACCAGAAACCATGAATGAAGTTCTTGATATGTCTGATGATGAAGGTATTAAAAATTTTAGGTTTTTTTGCACTCTTTGTGGTTGTAAGAAATGTCTGTTTAAAAAACCCAAGACTAACACACATTATTAGTTGGATATGGTCATTGCAATCTGTTATTGTTGTACATTGATTTTTGTT
This sequence comes from Camarhynchus parvulus, assembly GCF_901933205.1. Lineage (NCBI taxonomy): Eukaryota > Metazoa > Chordata > Aves > Passeriformes > Thraupidae > Camarhynchus > Camarhynchus parvulus. Next base: position 6,866,494 of record NC_044576.1, read on the forward strand.
GACACATCAATAGTGTGTGCTTTTCTTTAATTGTTTTGTTTATTTAAATCATGCAGTGCGTAAAGCCAATGCCCCTGAAATACTCAGTGATGCTGAATATTTGTCAGATGTTGAAGAAGGTATTTGTGCATTTTTGTATTGCACTGATATTTAACTTAATCCTCTTCCTTTTATTTCATCTGTCTGAAAACTAATCCTTTCAGATAATTTTCCTATTATCCCACTAACAATAACTTCTGCTTTACAATTAAGAGTGCTTTCAAAAATTCTTTGAGCTATTGCTGATAATCCTCTAACGTTTTTTCTGAATTTCTTATGATTTTTTGATCAAATTACCTTCACTTTCCTGGAATAATCATTTTGCTGCTGCTTCTATAAAGTTAATAAATGTTTTATTGTTTGAACTGAAAAATGAAATATTGGACAAGAGGGTAAGATATCAAAATATTTTGGAAGAAATGACTGATAGTCGAAGTCAATGGCAGAAAGAACAAAGTTATTGGTTTTTTTTAAAGCAAATGACTGTGTTCAATTTTCTTGTTTTTCTTTAGTCAATCTCTCTTTCCTCATCCCTATTGATGTATTTACTTCTAATTTTCATAGCATTCAAGCAGCAAGGTGTAAAAGATATTTCAGTCCTTTGTGTGCAGCTCTTGTTTAATTCATGCATTGAGGCTTTTGGTTTGTTCCCCATCTGTCATTGTGCAGTTCCAAATGGATCATGTTCTTACCATACATACATGTTTCCCAAATAGCTCTCCTGGGCCATTGTCCTGCTCAAAACACTGCATTGTTTCAGCTGACAGGAACACTGATGCATAACAGTGTGAGTGAGCAGGGCAGGAATTGCTGTGTCCCTCTGCACAGAGAGGTGCAGACCAGAAACACACCCTGTGGGGAGCCTGGGTGCTGGAGCTAAAAATGTCAGTTGTAACCTATGGGATCCTTTTGAAAGCCAGATCTGTGGAGGTTTTTTCTAGTCACTAACTCTCAGTACAACAAAGACCAAACCAACAATTAGGAATGCAGGTAGTACAATTGGTTCCTTGCATGTTGCAGACTACATTCTGCACCCATGTTGTTGCCAGGGGAGCTGAGAGAGTCATTTATACAAAACAGTCCTGCTCTGCATCCTTGTGTCTAAACTGGAGAGAGAGATTTGATGGATGGACAGCTCTGTGGCTGGATGGGGCACTCAGAGTTGTGTTCAGAGACTCAGTGTCCCAGGGGAGACCAGTGATTTGTGCCATTCCTCAGGGGTTGGTATTGGAGCTGGTGCCATTTCACAGTTTTGTTGGCAGTGTGCACAGTGGGATCAGTGCACCCTCTGCAGGTTTGCTCTGTGGTGTGGGTGACATGCTGGAGGGAAGGGATGACACCCAGAGGGACCTGGCCAGGCTGGAGGGGTTGGACTGTGCGAAACTCATGATGCTCAGCAAGGCCAAGTGCAAGGTCCTGCATCCAGCCTGGGGCAATCCCAGGCATAAATGCAGGCTGGGTGGAGAATGGATTGGGAACAGCCCTGAGGAGAAGGACTTGAGGCTGTTGGTGAAAGAGAAGCTCAATATGACCTGGCAGTGTGCACTTGCAGCCCAGAAATGTCCAGCTGTGTCCTGGGCTGCATCCAGAGCATCAGGGGCAGCTCTCACCAGACCCCACCTGGAGTGCTGAATCCAGCGCTGGGTTCCCAACGTGAGAAGGACATGGAGCTGTTGGAGCGAGTCCAGAAAAGGCCACAAAGATGATCAGAGGGCTGGAGCACGTCTCCTGTGAAGCCAGGCTGGGGAGTTGGGCTTGTTCATCCTGGAGAAGGTTCCAGGGAGGCCTTAGAGCACCTTCCAGTACCTAAATGGGACCTATAGGGAAGTTTGAGAGGGACTTTTTACAAGGGCATGTTCTGACAGGACAAGGGGAGTACAACTGGTACCATGGATTTAAGCTGAAAGAGGGTAGGTTTATATTCAACATTAGGAAGAAATTCTTCACTTTGAGGGTGGTGAGGAGCTGTTACAGGTTTCCCAGCAAAGATGTGGGTGCTCCATCCCTGAAAGTGTTCAAGGCCAGGCTGGATGTGGCTTTGAGCAACCTGGTCTAGTGGAAGGTGTCCCTGTCCATGGCAGCAGAGTTGGAACATGAGGATCTTTAAGGTTCCTTACAACCCAGGCCATTCTGTGATACTGACATGACAGGGTCTTTTTCAAATCCAGGCTGAAAGGGAGCACACAAATCAGATTACAGGTGTTTTGCAAGGCTTTTGATGAATTGCAGGCTTTGAGGTGATAACCACTGGCCTGTGTCTCTTCCCTGATTTGCAGATCTGTAAAGACAGCTCGGTGACGCCCATCACTCAGTGCTAGTGGGGTGTTTGTATACAGAGCATCCACTCACACCAGTCGAAACAAATCTGTTCAAGATGCTAAGGCACTCTGACAAATCTCTGAGCCAGGGAGCTGATTTCCAAGTGGGAGAAAGGCACAAATTTAGCAAACAAATGCAAGCTCTCCCTGGCTTGGCTGGTGTTCATATCATCAGCCAAAACTCTTCAGTGAGACAGACTTGTTGAATGGCTTCTCAATGAGCCACAACCCTCAAGGTTTCTCTCATAAGAGAAATTGAAGACTTGGAAAGTAGAGACTCAGAGCTCGGGGACAAATGTCAGGAAACCATTTCCTTGTGTTTTATGTCTTGCTGTGCCCACTAAATAAGTATTTACATGGGGATTGTGTAATTTCTCTTCCCTGCTGAGGACAGTTTGGTTTGGAGTCAAGCTGGTTGAGAAGAGATTTTTTTTATTCTTTTTCCTAGACTGTTCTGGCAAGTCTGCCCAAGTGAGGTTAAGTGTTGGGAAACTGCTACACCGCAAAAAAAAAAGTGGTGTTTTTTGAAAGATGTGAACATGATTTTGTGGGGAAAAGAAATGAGGGCTCACCTTCATACACAGCAGAGAATTTGTAGAAGAGCAATTCTAACGCACACTGAGCATGTGCTGTGCTTTTATTCTTGAAGAGATTGCAAATTTTACAAATGTAAACCTGAGAGTGGGAGAACTGGGACTTTCCTCTCGCCATCTCCATCTGTGAGCTGCCTCCCTGTTCAGCTGGGAGTCCCAGCCCTGTGTCCATGCCATGGGTCTGGGGGGCAGCAGGGCTCAACCGTGGTAAAGCTCCACTCCAGTTGTCTGCAGGAGGCCTGGAAGGAATCCCCTCCTCTGGAGCCGTGCTCATCCTCTCAGCATCCCTCTGGGCAGCTGCAGGAGCTTTAGTCTGGTGCAGGGAGCTGGAGCCCTGCTGTGCCTGCCCAGCCCTGCCATGAGCCCTGTCACTGCAGCCCTCCCTGAAGCTGCTGCTGCTGCCCCAGAGGGGAAGGGACAGCAAGCCATGGGAGCTGATACCAAGAGGAGAGAGACTGTGAGCAGTGAAGGGCAAAAAAAAGAAAATTCAATCCATAAGCCCGATCAGGTGTGGAGAGTTTAGACATTATCAAGAACCAGTTATCCTTGAGCTTTGACTTTATCTATTTTTTTTTTATTTGGCCTTCAGGAGATAACAAACTTTTGGGTGTAAACCAGGACACAGTTTTAAACCCATTTAATGGAGATGCCTGCCTCAGTAAGAATAAGTATCATGCTAATCAATCCCTGGAAGATTAGACAGATGTCCTAACAGAACATGAATGCACACTGCCTGATCCCTGAGTAGGTGCAGTTTGAGTGCATTTAAGACAGGTCAGAACATCACCACGCATGAAAAATCTGTTACTGGTCATTTTGGGAGGGGTTGATTTATTATATTTTTAAGCTCAGTTTTCAGAGTTTCTTTGGCTCCATAAAATTTCACAGGTTCATAAAAGTTTCAGTGGTTTAGTGTACTGGCTGTTCTCCATACTTTGTGAAACCAAAACCTTGGCTACCACTTGAAACATCCTCCTTTTCCCTGTGGCTCTACCTCTTCTACCATCAAGACAACTCTGGACAGGCTGTGATGAAGGAGTGGCAAAATCCTCAGGTATCTTTAGCAGAGCCAAGTGACAAATGCTCATCTGGATCCCAGCCTATGATTAAATTTTGTCTGGGACTTTTCCCAAGCCACATGATGCCTTCTCTCCTGCTGCCAGAGAGCCTGTATTTCTCACTGGCCTCTAAAAAGAACACCTCCCCTGTGCTCCTGCAGTTCCCAGATGTAGGAGACATGCTGGGGCGCCAGAAAAACTGGGAAAACTTGGGATGAGAAAGATGATAAGAGGTAAGAAAAATATTCTTGGGGAGAAAAGACTAAAACCAATAGAACCTTCTATCCCAGAAAATAAAACCAAACAAATTGAGTGAGGGATAGGCTGGAACATAAAATGGGTGGCAAAGTGAGCAGCAGTGCTTGCTGCTCTCCAGAAGTCTAAAAATATGGGGCATCAGTGAAACCACAAGAGACAGATCCAGCTTGAAAGGGCTGCTCCTCCTGCAGGAGGTAGTTGACTTTCCTGACTCCTTGCAAGGGTCCTTGGTGTGGGGAGCATAAAAAATCTACACGAGTTCAAAGTGTAACTGGAAAAATTTAAAAAGGAAAAGCCCCCAAAAACGTGTTCATGACTTTACTCTTTCAGGTTTAGAAAACATGTGCTCAAGTCAGTGCCAGCTAGAAAAATGTCCTGGAGTACTTCTGCTGGTCCATGTCCCCATACTCTGCTGTGAAATGTGGCTGCTGTCTGAGACAGGGTGCACTAGAACTGATGGGCCCTTGCTTTGACACACTGCTGCTCTTTTTCCCTGGACTTTGAGCTGTTTCCTCTACTTGTGATAGCTGTGTTTAACCATTAGCAGGGACAGCACCCTTCTTCAACTTGTAGCCTGTTGGGAAGGGAAGGATGGCACAGGCAGCAAAGCAGTGCGGTGTCTGTTGGTGTTTTTTCATCGATGCCTCATTGTTGGGCATTTCTCTATTGTTTGCGTTCGGAGTTTTGTCTTCACTCTTCCCTGGGACCTTCTCCGCGGGAATTCCGTGTGCTGAGAGCAAACACCGTACCCAGTGTTACCTGGAGCGCAGAGGATTAGGCTGCAGCACCTAATTAAACAGAGTGGGATTGCTGAAACGTGCACCACCCATTCTGCCCCAGCCTCCCACGATCACAAAACAATGTGTGGAATTCTTTGAAATCACCACTCCTAGATGCAGCTTTTCCTTTGATGAGAGCATTTCATCAGAGTAATCCTGCCCCGGCTGGATTAGCCGCAGAGCAGGATAACATCTGATGTGTTTTACAGCTCCACTGAATGGGGGGTTTTTGGTCATTCTTGCCTTTGACCAACGATGCCCTTAAAGAAAATGCCTCTATCTTAAAGAAAATGCCTCCTCTGCTCCTTACGGTGGCGTAGCGCTTGTCTTCAGGTGTTGCAAGGACAGAAGTTTCCAAATTTAGTGGCTCGGTTGGTAGTTGCTGAAAGTCACACGGATCTCTCGCCTTCCCCGTCCGCTTCTTCGCCTCCCAGGCTTCGGTCCGGTTTCCTCCCTGTCCCGCAGCCCCCCGCACCGGGGCAGGCGTTGTGCCCAGGCGGGGCTCCCTCCCCCGGCCCCGGCAGGGAGGGAGGGCGGGCGGAGGCAGCGCCTTCCCCGCGCAGCCCCGGCATCAGGTTACAGAAAAACTACACCCTCGCAGCACCCCTATTTACATACAAATAACTGGAGTGCCTGCATTTATGTCACCATTCAAGAGGCTTGCCAAGGGAGGCTGTAATCCAATCAGCAGAAGCTTTAAAGGGATGTCTGCAGAGTGATTAAAAAGGGATTTTTATTTTTTTTTTAAACTTAGTACTTTTCGTTTTGTTTCGTATTTGCAAAGAACTTTAATCTGAGTTGAGAGGACAAAGATGCACATGTCCTAAAATACATACGAAGAGATCAAGATGTTAAGAAGATCTCAGTTGTTGTGTGGAAAGCGAATATGACCCACAGGGATTAGTTTGCTTGTGCTGGTTTGGAGATTAAGTCTAAATCACTGCTTAAGGACTAATAGGACTAATAGGAATTCTTGGAAACACCAGGGGAAAAAATCTTATAGACCAGGCTGGTGAAAATGGCTTTCCAAAACAGTAAGACTTTTTAAAGTTTCGCTTGATGTATGATGTTTCTGTTTCGGGTTTTTGAATGCTTTACGGTGTATTGTGGACATTTTAGCTTTTTAACTATTGTTTAAAATGCTGGTTGCTGCTGGGCTGGAGGAGAAAGTTGGTCTGTTTGTTTGCCGTTTGCGAAGCAGTAGCTGAAGGGGTATTTTTAGACTTGATTGTTAGTTTAAAACCGGAGCTCGCCTGTGGTTTCCTGAGTTTAGTGAATGGAAACTAGTCTAAACTCCTTGAATGAAAGCGGGAAACGTGAGGCTGGGCTCGGGAGTCACTCACCTTCGGGATCGCGCTGTTAAACTTCTCTGTTGTGCAGTTTAAACGTAACACACCTAAAACGTGTTCACAACAAAGGGGCAGAGTGGATATCGGCAAGCCGTGAGTTTGCGGGGAGCTCTCTGCTCCGCGCTGTTGTGGGAGCGGGGCGGGGGGGACCCCACACCGCAAAAGGCATATTTTGGACGTGCTCTGTCAATGCAGGAATGTAGGTTTGCATGATGTAATGGCATGCAAATGCTCCCCGCCGGGTAGCTGCTCCCTTAACCCTTTGTGGCCTGCCCGCCTCTCCCTACATCGAACTTTCCTTCCTCTTGGGGTTGTTTTGGATAAACCAGCTCAGGATCTCTTTCCATGCGGATGGCCGTGTCCCACGTGTGCCGGCCGTGCCCGGGGTCCCGGCTTTGTCCCCACCGCGGGGATGGGGATGGAGCAGGGGTCGGGCAGCGCTCACCTTCGCAAACCAGCCTGGCAGCGCCGAGTGCTTAATTTAAACAAATTAATAAATTTTAAAAAGTCCCGTCTTACATTCAAACTTCCAAAAGTATTGAGAAATACCCAAGGTGGAAGGCGGGCCTCTTCCTCCCCTCCTCAGCCTCCATTCGAGCTTGCTGCACTTTTCAGGGCTGGTGGCAAACACTCTGTATCTCACAGCCGGGGGTTGGTTTGGTTTTGTCGATTGGTTTGTTGTTTTGTTGGGGTTTTTTTTCCCCTCACAAGGAACGATCCAACTTTGTTGGCTCGGGCTTTTTTCCTTTTTCCATAAGGAAAGCAAAAGTGAGCGCAACGATGCAAAGTACAGAGGAACTCTTTAGCTTGCTGAGACGATTGGGCGAAAGTCATCCCTTGTATAACTTTATTGGCCTTACGTCAAGGTGGAATTTTGATTCTTTCGTTTGTCCTCCAATAAAATTATTTTCTCAGGCAGACTCAGAGTGTGGATAATTAACATCCAACGTGGAAAGAGCCTTAGGGAAAGTGGGGGTGACTGGATTGATTCCTTATTGGCGAGCAGGGAAGGGCGTTATGACTTACTAAGCGCACAAACATCTGCCCTACGTGTAGCTCTGATTCCAGCCTGGCTTTTGTCCCGGCAGGTGAGGATGCAATGACAGGCGACACAGACAAGTACCTCGGACCCCAGGATCTGAAAGAGCTGGGAGATGATTCCCTGCCTGCTGAAGGATACATGGGCTTCAGCCTGGGAGCCCGCTCCGCCAGGTACCGTATTTGCTGCTTCTCTCATTCGTGTGTCACCACAGGAACAAGTCTTTACTCTTCCACACAGCACTGGAGTCTATTTTGAAGTGAATTAGAGGGGGTGTGCATCCTTTGAAGCATATGTTCATTGCAGTTTTATTTCATATTCTTTATTCATGTTGGCTTCTTATGGCAATGATACACAAAACTTAGCTATTCACTTTTTCTGGTCTCTGTTCATTGCTCTGAACATCTCCAAGGTACCTCTTTGCTAGCAGTCTGCAGCTGCTCTAGAAACTGATCCAGAGCAATCAGCAAAGCCTGGTTTCTTTTGGCTACTACTGGTCAGACTGATGCTCACAGTAGAGGGCTCCTTAATGGGTGTGTTTTGCTGAAGAATGTAAATGCCAGAAAAACTGAATGACAAATCATTTTGCTACTTGGTGCTTTTATTTCTTTAAAGGTGCTAGTGAGTAATCCAACTGAGAAAGACAACATTAAAAAAAATGCTTCTCCCTCCTAAAAAAAAGAAAAAAAAAGGCAAGTTTCCCCTTAATTTGTTGGAGGATTTATTTTGACAGGGAATGGATTACATGTTACTAAAAACAGGCCAAAGTTCCCGTGAACCTGATAAAACATTGTAACTTAATGTATTGTTTGACTCATGTTGATTTCAATGCAGGTATTTCCAGATCAACATTTTAGATTTTATTTTTGAATGTTGCTAAAGCCTTCAGTGTGTGTTGCTCAAAACAGTTAAAACTGTGTGAGCAGAGATTGCTTCCATAGTTGTGGATTTGCAGTGTAGTTACTGACAGTTGAATTGTACTGAAGCTAATAATTAAACCTCATAAGCTGGAGCCCTGAGGGCTTTTTCCTATGCTGTAGTTGGAAGATCTGTTTTAAAAAGTGAGTTCATTGTCTAACAGCAAATGGCAACTCCCATAAGGTAAAGCTTAGATGTCTACCCTTCAGTCTTGTTTCTTATGGCTGCATTAGAAATGCAAGCACGCAGTGGAAATTTGCTCTTTAGTAGTCCCCAGCCATGTTGTGCTTGATTTACAATTTTTAGGGAAGTTAATAAGTATTTATGAGATAATACATTCATGAGAAATGCCAAGATGCTTTAAGTAGTCCATTAGCCAGAAAATCGGTAAATTAGATCTGAAGGGAGAATCTCGTGTCATAGTAAGCTGAATTAACAAAGTTGACATGCTGCTTTCCAGTCTGGTGTGAGCAGGGTGATCACACAGCCCTGCCACTGTGCTCAGGGCTGGAGCAGGGCACTGGGGATGCAGAGGGAACATCTCTGTGTGCAGAGCCCCACGCTGATTTACCTGACACCTTTCACCCCTCACAGCTCTCTTCTTGCACAGTGTGCAGGTGGGAGAGCAGATTGCACCGTCACCATCTGTTAGGGAGATCTGAGGTTCAGCCCCACGTTATCTTTTCTTTGAGAGGAATCTGATATTCCCATGCTTCTGGTTTTAGCAGTACCATTACTATTTGTTGCTGCCTAGCTCATTTTTTGCGTTGCCCATGTTATGCTCAGAGGAGACAAATACAGTGGTTTTTTTCTGTGAAGTATTTAATTTAGCAAAAAAAAAAAGTATTCTGTGGATGTATCTTACTGCTGATTCTGAGTGTAACATTAAGAAATGAACACATTAAATATATAAGCCATCCAGCCATAACATCTTGCTTTTCTTGTCTGATTCTTTGCTTTCTATTTCTCCTGTTTCTTTTCCAATGTAAATTGCTTTAGTCCAAAAGTCAGGTAAGAAGGCATGGCATCGTGTTACATCTCTCTCATCTTTCTGCTGCTGCCATTGCTCATCTTCATTTTATTTAGCATTGGAAAGTGACATGCTTTTATTTTGGGGAGCAGGGGGTTCAGCCCTAGAGAATATCCCTCTGTTATAACAAATATAACTTAAATTCTTTATGCCCTTTATCATGTAAAATTCTGCTTAACATATGCCTACAGTGTGTAATTAAGATCCCAGTTCTGCTTCCAGCACAAGAAGGAAACGTGTGCTAAGGGATTAGAGAAATTCAATTAGCAACTACTAAATGCATGAAACACATTGTAGAGTTCTGAGTGTGAGAAGTGTTGCTAGTTCAAAAGTGTAGTATGTTGGTGGATGTTGCTTCGTATTAATTCACGTTTTTTACTACTTTATTTTTTGTCACGTAGCAAGCATGTCTAGGCCTGCAGCATGTTTTTAGCACATACCATAATGTACCTTCCAGGGCTAAATGTAAAACACTCCTACGTTGGGTTAATTGCAACACGTTAAGAGTGATCATAGTTATTTCTGAATAGTTTAACATGCACAAAATAATTCCCAAACATCAGAATCCGTACTTAGTTGTCATTAAGCAAATTTATTTCTTCTTTCATTTCAAACTTATTACCCTTTCCTTTCTAACTATAGGGATAACTACGGTGTTTGTAACAATGCCAGAAGTGGTTCAGCCACAAAGAGAATGACATCACATAAAACTTGCTCTGAGTTAAACCTGCCTCAGCAACCTGAGCTCGGTGGGCAGGCACTGTGACCTACCCACAGCTCCCCTGGGACCTGCCCTGGTGGGTCGACTTCAGGATTAGGGCATGGAGATATTTATCAAAGTTCATCTAAATATTTGAATACACCTCTCTAGATTTATTCTAAAGCCACAACATTGCTGCCAAAGCAGTTAGCATCTGCTGAGATTTTGCTTATGCATATTGTAGGGAATATTTAACTATAGTCAAATACTTCTTATTCCATCTTCCTCCTTGTATTTATTTCACAGATGATGTATATTTTGCCATTTGATGCTATCCCTGGAAGTTGCATGTATTAATTTTTTTGTTTTTATTTTCTGTTCACCTCATTGTCACCCGCACTTTCTCTGATAACTGGTAAATACAACAGCCTCCGCTCCTTCAGTTCGGATAGGTCCTACACGCTCAACAGGAGCTCCTATGCCCGGGACAGCATGATGATTGAGGAGCTGCTGGTGCCAGCCAAGGACCAGGTATGTGCTGTGGCCCTGCCACAGGGTAGCTGTGCTTCATTTGTGCAAGGCCCTGCAGCGTGGAGGCCTCAGCTGTGCTTCCAGAGGCTCTGGCTGCTCTCTTAGCTGGTGAAGAGGGGCAGGAAAGGAGCTGTGGACAAGAGGTGGTGGGGTTGCCATTCTCTGGGTTTGATCCTGCAAGGGGCAGGCGGTGGGGCCCCAAACCAAAAGAGTCTTTAAGGGGCCAGTTATGTCTCTGAGTGTTACTGGCTGAGGTCAGTGGGTGCTCCTGTGAGGCTCCTGTGTGTCTTTAGAGAGCTTTGATAAGCTGGGAGCAACGGGTTTTACACTGAGCAACCTTTGTACTGCACAGGCTGGGAATTACTTTGCCTGCTCTGTCCACACGGAGGGGACTCCAACTGCTGTCCTTGTTTTTTCACTCCTGGGAAGAATTTGGCCTTGTAAAGATTAAGCTAGTATAGTCTCTTCAGTTCATATATCTTCCAAACACTTGTGCAATGACTAATGCAACAAAAGCAGCATCTTTTGACCTGATGAAAGCATGGGAAAGTCTTCCCAAGAGCTGGGGATGATTGAGTACAGTATGCTTTGTTTGTGAGTTCCTCAGCTTTTTCCTTGGTGGACTTGCTTCAGATTTCCAAATCTAACTGACTTACTCAAGAGTTTCTTGGTACACAGAAGTCAAAGACCTGCTAGGAAGCTGGATAAAAATTGGCATTAAAATCCTTACTTGGAAAGGACTGGAGTGGAGTGGAACTGTTGTTTATGCCCTGGAAGAGCATCAGGTGGATTGTAGTGAAACAGAGCTTTTCTGCTGCTGTTTTCACAGAGCATTCCTGCACTGGGGGGTTATTGATCTCAGAGGATATTTTCATGGGGAAAAGGGTTCATAGAGCAGCCCTTGTACGTTTTAAACCTTGATTGTATTAGTCTGTAAATTCTATTGTGGGATAAGCCATCCAGTCTTACTAGAACTTTTACACACAGTTCTGGTAGTATTATGAGAATGGCAGATATTGGATTCTCTTTAGCAACAGAATGTTTATTATTAGATTGTTACTTTTAAGTGAAATGCTGTAAACCTCCAATAACCTTAATTTGTAACAGCCATCTAAGGAGAGTTTCCAAAGCTTGCATAGCAGTGATTTTGTGGTTTTCTTTGGTTTGAAGTCATAAAACAAAATCTGCAGCTACTGGCACTGGAAATTCTATGTCAGGGCTGAGCACCTAAAGCTGCTTTGAGAATTTCTAGTACTTAGACTTCATTAAGTGTTCTTGATATGGTGTAAATTTCAGAGGAGTGGAAGACTCTCCAATCGTAGAATATATTATATCAATTTATGATTCTGGCCATGTTTGTGATTCCCATTAAAGCAGATGGCTTGGATTGAGCAGCTAGGGTGCACATAACAAGGCTTAAAATCAGCTCTGTGCTTAACAACTCTCAAAGGATGTGGTACTGGGAAAAAATATCAGTCCTGTCTTGAGAGGTTGGTAAAGCCATGATTCTGTGCAAAACAAACATGAAAGCAACAAACTGGCTTCAGTGGAAAGGGAGACCAGGTAAAACTTTCTGCCATGACTTCTCCAAACTCCATGTCCTGACACAAATATATCCATCCTCTGGAATTCCTGTGGCTTTCTGCCCAGCCCAGCCCTAGCTTTTGGCTGAAACAGGAGAAGTGCATTTGGGAGATGGAGAATATCCCTGCCCCTCTTTTTCATCCCTCTGTACGTTGATGGGCTCCTAGATAATCTCTGCTATGGCAGTAGAAAGCAGGGGGAAAAATTACCAATTTGTGTTCCACCAATGAGATTCACAGGAACAAAGACCTTTGTGGTTTGAAATCGATATTCTGAAAGTCTGTCTGGGAACTGAGAGGAGTTAAGGCTATTTTGGGAATCACACTGCTCTGAAACAGAGTGATCCATTGCCTGTCTGTGTATGCCATTTCCTCTCCTTTTGTACAGCTCAGACCTGTCTGGAGTTCATGGCAGCAGCAGAGTCAATTATTGGGAATTAGTTTTATCCCAAACATCAGCATGTAAAAGAGTAAGGAGCATTTGCCAGCCTCTTGGTCTGGTTAAGAAAGCAGATCCCATCACCTTTCCCCAGGATCCCTGGTAGACTTGGGAGACTGGGAAGAGTCAAATGAGGAAGATTTGAAACCATTCTTACTGAACCTCACTGCCAGCATAGCACATGGAGTGTTAGAGTTTCTAATAATTCTTTAGAAGTCATGATATTCTCCATTGTTTGCATTTGGTGGTTTATTGCTGACCCTGTTCACAGGGAACTCTGAATCCAGGCCACACTGTACCTCATAACCTGGCTGGAGCAAAGTTAAAATTTCTGTGTTCTGGCGTGTTACCTTGGATGCAGCAACTCAGACTAAATCCAAATGACTTCTCCATGGAATAATTTACATCAACCTCTGAATTTAATCAGCCAAAGGCAGGATGACTCGGGCTGTCCATTAAATAGCAGCTTGCTGAATCACTTCAGTCTGGATACATTCATCTGGGAGGAAGCATAAATTTTTCTGTTTGCTGAACTTTGATATTACACAGCCTGGATATTCAGTTATGCAACCAGCAGGATCCTTGCCAGCAGAACCCTCAGTATTTTTATATACACATTTGCATCTGAGGCTGCCACACCCTTTAGCAATGCATTTTTAATCTCCCTCAGCCCAGGGAGGGAACACTGGGACCTGACCAAACACAGAATGGATCCTGTGATTTAGTGTCACTGACAATGTACTATCTTCTGGACTGCTTATATTGCAACTTACACGGGAAGATTTTCTTTTTTTTTTTTTTTTTTTTTTTTTTTTTTTTCTTTTTTTTTGCCTGCATGGAAAATCCAGCACCTCAACAGGCTGAAAAAATGAGATTCACAGATGTGTGCTGTGTGTAAGATGAGTGGGTCCAGCTATCAGCTTTTCCTACTCCCTTTCTCCACCAAAATTATTAGCTGCAGAGTTTGGGCTTTTGTTTGCTCTACATATGTCCAAAAGATCTGTTTGATTGCACTTGGTCAGAAGGGAATGCTTTAAAAAAACCCAGTCACCTGGTGTACAGACCATGTCTGAGGACCTGGAGGTGGACTGAGGAACCCCACCCAGGTGTGTAGGCAAACCTAGAGCACATCCAGGTGCAGGAGCACCTCTGTCTAGCACAGATTATTTTGGAGTGATGGTATTTCCTTGGAATTTATATGGCTCTGTGTTTAGTTTTCCATATCCCACTGCTAAGGGAACATAAGTATTTTGCATCTGTTGCAGGAAACCTGACCCCACATTTATTTGTTGATGTGTGACCTGGGCCTCGGTGCGGTGATGCTGTACAGCTTAGCAGGCCTTTCAGAGACCAACACCAAATTGTGTTGTTCCTTTTGGCCCATCTCTTGTGTTTCTTTGCTTTCACCTATTTTTGATTATAATGTTTATCACTGAGCAAAACAATCAATTTATTTTTGTTTATCTAAATTTTTACAGTTCTTGAGACAACCTGTCTGAATCTTACACTGTTTGGTATCAAAAGTAATAACGTGCTCAGTGTGAGCTCATGCAAATCATTTGGAATAGCAGACACCCACAGTGTTGGCTCTCCTGCCTGAACCACAGACTCTCCAGGAAACGTTGGAAAATCCCGAGCATTTTATTTTGAAAGACTAAGAAAACTGTCTTCATTAAACTTAATTACAACACATATTTCAAATGGCACCAATTAAGTCCACTTTGGATGCTTAATTGTCATTGTTTTGACAGCATTCATTTTACCTTTTATGTCTGATGGTGTATTTTGCTGTTTAGCATATGCAAGTTTGCCCTCTATTGTTGTTGTCTGTGCTTGAACTGTCAGGCCTCAAGTACATCTGTTAGAGCACAGAGTTTAACAAAAGATCCTTCACAGAAGTGTTGAGCTAGGGAAGGGAGGAGGCACCGAGCCAGGAGTGACAGAGCAAAGCTGCACTCTGCAGGGGTTTCTGTCAAAGAGCGCTAAATTACAGTGTCAATAGTTTTTGGAAGGAAACCTGGGAAGGAAGCCTCATTTCTAATGAAAGAAATGCCTAAAGAGTGCAGATTTTTGGAAACCCCAGAGTGATGGGAGTGTTCTGGCCAGCAACACAGCAGCGATCTGCCTGCTTATCTTGTGGAAGCTTCTCAAGAGAAGTACTTTTGTGTGTTTATCACTGAATTGGCCAGATTTACTTCTAATGCTGATATTTCTATTCAAAATAATTAATTTCCACTGCCAGCACGTGTCTACATATAAAAAAAACCCAGGTGGGAATAATAAGATTTTAGAAGCGTGTGCTTGGCTCCGGTTTGACTTGAACCCATTGAAATGGATTTGAAAACAACCCATGAGGTTTCAGTCCAAACAGGCTGCTCTCTCTAGCTGCATTTGCCTCTAAGCAGCAAACAACCTACTTACAGGAAACACTGACATTTTTAACACCATCTTGGGGGAAGACTGTGTGTTGCTTCTTCACTTACTTGCATTGATGTAATTTATGACGGTGCTTCTTAAACTGGGGAGATGCTTTCATATCACCTTGGAAATAGGGGAAAACAGTATTTGAGGTTTAGTTGGTTTAATTTCCTAAGACAAGGAAACAAAGGAAAGCAAGTATTTTGCTGGAATAGCTCTGCTGCCCAGGAGGAGGATTTGCAGTGTGAGGGATGTTGTGGGGCACAGGATGTGTGAGTGTCCATGTGTGTGGGCAGCAGGAGGAACGAGTCACACCTCAAGGAGTTAATTATAGCCTCACAGGGTTAAAGCTATTTCTGGCCACATGAGTAGGGGCAGTGGCACTCCACGAAACAGTGCCCGTGTTGGTTGTGCAAAACCAACCTCCTCCTGCCTTCACAGCCTCACTGAAACTCCCAGGGAAGTTATTCCCAGGTTCTACTTGAATAAGGATCTATCCAATGGCACCCTCTGAGGGGTGGTGTTACACTGCCTGTCTGTTTGGTGTATGACTGCAGTACAAATGGTAATTTCTTTTTTTTTCAATCTTTTTAACCTGGCACATTAAAGTAAGTAAAGACTGGGGAGAGACATTCTTGAAACTGAAGGAAGTGCAAAAAGTGGGCAGCTAGAATGTTTGAAGAGACAAGAGTTTGTGTGTGTATTTCATGTTTCTGTTACAGGATTTCCAGTAATTTATTTGCTGGATGTATCAGCACTGGTAAATGGAAAGGACCAGATCTAAATTTAACATAATTATGTTAACAAGCTTGTATTTGAGGAAAGTGTTTCTAACGTTAATTTTAATTTTCAATTTATCTGTTTTGTTTTGAAGCACCTGACGTTTCAAAGGGAGTTTGATTCTGATTCTCTCAGGCACTATAGCTGGGCTCCAGACACCTTGGACAATGTTAACCTTGTTTCCAGTCCCATCCATTCCGGGTAGGTCACTTAACAGTTTTCCTTTATCTTTAGATGTGGAACTGTATTGTTAGCTGCAGAATAGAGCCTGCTGTAATGGCTGATAACATGTCTGTTCCTGCTCCACTTGAAGCCAGTGGCAAAATTCACACTGACTTCGAGGAGGGTGCTTCATAACAGGAGTCAGTTTAAATTCTTGAACATCAAACCAAAAACTTGCTTCTGAACTTAATTTTCTGAATGCCTAAACATGGTAATCCTGCAGGCTTCTTTTTAAGAGTCCTGTTTTGCTTTTTCTGTTGCTTATGCTTTGCGTTCAGCGTCATGAATGATTTTGTTTGCCTTGTGTTAAATTATTCGGACCATGAAATCAGAGGTAGTATGTTATGTTTTCTGTTCTTTCATAGAGGAAAAGATGGGGGGCTTTAATTTGGTCTCTTTATTTTATTTATACTTCAAGCTCCTGCCTAGTCTCCCATATCTGTAGTTTGATTTTAGTGGTGCTATTTGTTTACTTATGAGTCATCCCTGTAATTTAGGTGCTTCTTGACAGTGCCACACAGACTTGATTTAAATGCAGTAGTAGTGATGTCTGAATGCATATTGTAAAAATTTGCAAATGAATGTCTAAGTAATCTTTGCATATTATTAGATTGTCCAGTGTAAATATTTATTGTTTAGTTTTGGAGATCAGGACATAAAATCTCATATCCGCTTTAATTTACTTCCCCATTTTGTGACTAATTACATTCTTATCATAAAAGTGAGTGTGGCACGTACCAAAATATTTCATTTCCAATACAGCAAGCCCCACAAATCTAAAGCTACAGTGCCACAATGCACATCTGCACCTGCATCTGCTGAACAGATCTATACAACAGTGGATTTTTAGGTCCCAAGCTGATAAAACACTGCACATGGTCAGTGCTAGCTTTAAAATGTCAAGAATTGCAGTATGAAAAGCTGAAGACTGTTGGTTATCATGGAATGCTGCTTTGGCAAAGGACTTCAGAGAGCTGGTAGCCCAACCCTTTCCTTTGCTGTAGGATAAAATGTAGCCAAACCATTCCTGAAAGATGTTTAATGCCCTAATAGTCACTAAAAATAAGAGATCCTATAGGCCCCAAGCTTCAGGAGTCCACTATCTTTTGTTATACTATTTCTTCCTCTAATGCTCGGCTTAACATTTCATTGCTGCAGACTCGGCCTATTTCTTACCCATGGTGGATATGCATTGTCATATCCATAGTGAGCATGGAGAACAAGATCTTATTGGTCTCTTAAAGACTGTTTTCTATGTCTGAAGACATGTAATCCTGTCTTTTAGACTAAAATGTCCCAGACCCTCCTCGGTGGTACTTTCCCCATGCCAGCACATTCCTGCTGCTCTGTCCCAGCTCTCCTCTCTTTGATGGGAGCCTGTTTGTAAGGCAGGATTGCCGCCTCCTTGGTCTGACACATAGTACACTTAAAGCAGTCCCACAATGAGAGTTATCCTTTTGGTAATTCCAGTTTCTGTTGGTGAATGTTTGTGATCTGCTAGAATTTCTTGGCTCTCTTGAAATCCTGAAGTTTGGTTAATTTTTACTGGTGTTGTGTTTAAGTGTTTGGTTTCCTCCCTCTGTTTGCATTTGTCTCTATGGTATTTCAGTTTGCTGGTTCCAGCCCCTTTTCCCATTTTTTAGCAAGAGAGCTTTAAATTCTGATCCTATTTTCCAGAGACTTTTCAGACCTTTTTCCTGTGCTGAAATTGTGCAGACATTTAGCCAGGTACCTGTGCCAGGACAGCACAGTGAAATATGCCCTTGAAGTTGCCTTTCAGTGTAACAGGAAAGCACTGATGGTATCTCTTTTGAGGTAACTTCTCAGGTGATTCTGCACTTACCTTATCTGTTCTGTACCTCCATTGCCTGCTGAGGTATCTAGGCAGTACTTCCACACATCAAAGAAGGAATTCAAATTAATTTGGCATTAATTGCTCTTGCCACTTATATTTTTGGTTTGTTTTTATTTTGAGACCGGTGGTAGGGAAGGTGCAATATCTTGATTAATTACCTTGATGCTTTAGGCCCTTATGGAGTGATTATTAAATAATTTATTCCTGAATATTTCCTGGTAATTTGGGCTAGACTGATTGGTTTAGAATTTTCTGGTTTCTTTTCATCCTGATAGAAGATAGGTCTGATGTTCTCATCCTGCCTGTCCTCTGGGACAGTATTTGCCTGCCCTTAGGTCTTCAGCATGTTCACCAGCGGTTCCAGCCCTCCAAACATATGTTCTGTGCACATGGGGGCTTTCACATCAGATCTGCTCCCTTGGTACATGGGCCCTCTCAAGTGCAGAGGTGGCAAAGCTGCTGCCCAGAGGGGAGCAAACTGTGGCAGGGAGAGGACAGATATCCTCCAAACATGTATAGCTCTCCAAATGGGAATAAACCAAAATATTCTCCGAACACATAGGGCTTTTCTGGCCCATTACATTTCTTAGTTGACATAGAAAATCCATCAGAAATGATGCTCTGAGGATTCAGTTCCTTTGTCAGGAAAAAAAGCCCGCAAATCTCACTCGTTGCTTATTTACTTTTCAATTGTGGCCCCATATTATAATATCCTGCTTGATTTTCCTGGTTATCTTCACCTAGAGGCAATCAACAGATGTTCCCTTCTAATCTTCCAGTACACACATCTGATATGCAGAGGACCATGACTTTTCACATCTTTTCTGCCAGTCTTTTCCTAAACAGCCAATCCTTTTCTGCTTGTTTGGGATCTTCATCCCTGTCCTTTTCCCCAGTTCTGTCTGTGGCTGGGGGCAGGGGCTGTGGTGACCCTGTGTCCAGGCTCTGACCCCACTGCTCTTGGCCATCTGCATTATCCCAGGGCTCCCCTTGTACCAGGCCAGGAGCAGCGCTGCTGCCTCAGGTCACTCTTTCCCCATTTGCCCCATTCTCACTGTCAGGAGAAAGCATCAATGTTTGCTCTCGTTTCCTCACCCAGGCAGAAGGGGAATGCTGGGAGCAGGATGTGGAGATCCAGCAATGTATCAGTGAAAGGAGGAGAAAGGAGAAATTGTTGGCAGTGATTTCAACTCTTCTGGTTTTTCCTTTTTTCAAGCCAAGAGAGTGTTTTATGTTTTTCTTCTTGAGTTCAGATAAGTTGTTTTGCCAGCATATGTTTTGAACAGGGTCCATTGTAAGCAGTACATTGAAATGCATCATGAATCTTGAGGCCTCTGGAAGGGTAGAGACCCTCACCAAAATGACCTTCAGCTGTCAGATGTGAGCTTACTCCTGCAGCTTTCCCTAAGTCAAGTGTGGGTGTTGTCTCTTTGTGTTGTCTTTAACTCCTTCATTTCCTTAGCTGAAAGAAAGGAGTGTGCCGCATTGCCTTCCAATATTGAAAATCTCAGAAATACTGGATCCAGTCTTGCAAAGTGGAATGAATCAGATTCTTTATAGTTTACTGTATTTTAAATTATATTAACTATATGTAATGATACTAACTGTATATAGTTTACTCCAGCCTGCTGTACACACAGAGCTCATTTCTGACAGCAGTGCAATGGATGGCATGGACTGATACTCCTTTCAAGCATCCTGCCTCACATATGTTTACACATTATGCTCTGGAAAACAAAACTACTTTAGGAAGGTGCAAGAACTGGTTTTCCATGGCACACAGGAGCATGTTTTTGGAATTTAATGAAGAAGTTGTGTTGCAATAAATTCTCTGCCGACGGAGCTCTGCCGACTGAGTAAACAACAAATGCTTTTCTCCTTGTGCTTCTGCATTTTCCAGAGAACTTACAGAGCTGTGCTGACTAATTAAATGAGCCCTCCCTTTCAGATTTTTTTCCCATGTGTAGCATATTTTATATGACATATGTCACAATATTTGAAGCAAAAGCCAAATAATTTCTAAAGCTGGCCTTCAAACATGTTGCTTTTGTTATTTTCTGATTGTTACTTTTTCTTTGCACTTATTATTGATATTTTCTGTTGCTTGCCTCTAATTATCTTACATTAATTTTCCCATTTGCTTTCTAAATTATTTTGCAGCTATTCCTCTCCACTCCCCCAGTATGATTCAAGGTGATAACTCGGTGCTTTCTGTGAATCCTCATTTTATTTTGTTTTTTAAACTTTTTTTCCCACAGAGTGTGTGTAGATGTTTGTAGTGCATCCAACCACATCCTCATCCCTTCCATGTATCCAAGTAGAAATGCTCATTAGCCTTTAGCATTGTGTTTTAGAGGTCATACTGTAGTTTCCATTATTAGTGCAACATTAATTTAGGTAAGCATCAGCTACTAATGTTTTTAGCTAGAAAGTGCATGAAATACTGTTTGGAATTGCTGTTGTTGTTTTACACGGTAAGTTACTAATCAGAAAGTTAAACAAGGAATTAATTCATTAATAAGCTGCTGACAGTGATTGCCTTTCTCTGGGAGCAATATGCACAAACCAGCTGCAGGTTTTGTCTGCTGGAGGCTGCAGTTGGTGCAGACACCAAAGTGGAAGGGGCTGGTTCCTGCCCAGGTGATTCACCCTTGCTGTGAGCAGTGTGCAGTAGCAGTGCAAAGCTCCAGGTTGCTGAGGCTGGACTGACCTTAAAATCTACAGCCTAAACATCCCTGCTAACTCAGGGACTCAGTTTTGTAGCTACTTAGTTTTAACTTCTATTGATTTTTTTTAATTATTATTTAAGACAGTTGATTTGGGTGCCTAGAGATTTTTGACAATTCACTCTTATGTACTTTCCATCATTTAAATAGTTTTGGTACAGAAGACAGCGTCTTATTTGAGTTTTGGCATTTTTGCACTAGATGAAAGCCTCCTTTTCATTATTAATTCTGAGGAGGCTTAACAAGCCAGTAACCATGTACATGATAGGCAGCCCTCCAAAACATTGCTTTGTGCTGAGCCATCAGGCCAAGCCCAGCCTTGCCAGGCTCCCCAGAAGGCTCCTCCGTGGTGCTCTGGCCAGCTGTGCCTCCCTGGAGCTGCTGCAGCTTTAGCCCAGGGGATGCTCCAGCCAGGCATCTCTGTATCCTACAAACTTCCAGTCTGAAAGGGCCCCAGCTCCTCTGCAGACAGAAACCATGCATGTGTCTAAAAGGCCAGCTAAGCATCCATAAATAATAAGATTATAATCACTTATAGAGTATATAATTTAAAGATCAAGCATACTGGTTCTGACACAGACGCAAAATTTATGGCAAGTGTTTGGTTAGCCAAGATCCTGTCCTGCTGAAACAATTCCTCTTGTGAGGAGCGGGGATACCCTAGTGGCAACATTTGGATTTGTTGGAGAGTACAGTGCATTTATCCAGGAGAGAAGCATGGAATGTGGGTAGAATTTTTCTGTATGAAAACTACTGTGAAATATCATGCCTCAGTTTTGTCAAGTGTCTGGCACATGAGAAATCATAAATTTGGGCTAGGGTCATCTCAGAGAGCAGTTTTACCTCCCGCATCTTTACTGATGGATTTTAATTTGAAGAAAGGCAATGTAGCAACTTCTTGATCTGGAATTCAGCTGGACAATATTTCCACCATACTTCCAATATTTCTAGCTTGTGTCCCTACTCACTTCTCTCCTGCAGACCGCTAAATACCAAATGTTGATTTCTCTCCTGCTTTTGTGCAGGTTTTTCCCACCTGTGTTGGCCAGACTTCTGAATACAGTTTATTTGCAGTGCCTGTCAGCTGCTGCTGTTGATATCCTGCTGGTCTCAGAGCACATGGAGCTGTGTTGCACAAATTCCCAGTCATAATTCAGAGCACTTGGGGGCTTTTTTCCGAGAGCCATCACAATCCCCTGGATTACTGGCTGACACCCTTAGTTCACTTTGCTGTCAGGAGCCAGGAAATTGAATGTATTCACCTGTTAGTCATGTGAAGGTTCAGTTCTTAAAAGCTGGAAGTTTTGGCAACAGCCTTGAAAATAGTGAAGCCACACGACAGATGTGTCAGCTATGTCAGTGTCTGTCATACAGAAGGAACAAACAAAATCTGTACTGGCTTCAAGACTGAGCTGGTAACTTGTATCCCTCTTGTTACCAGCCTGTTATTGCATCTTCTACCTGAAGCTATTCCAATATGAATTGTAAATTTTAATTATTCCCATGCTCATTGAAAGAATTTTAAAAAATATACCACACATCATTTACAAATATAATTTCTTACCCCCTTATGAAAAAATGGAAAATTATGCATTGGAATGACACTAGCAAGTGTGATTTTTCTTTAATGCCTCTTTTTTTTGCTAATGAAATCTAATCTTCAAAGAGAAGTGATGGCATGATTTCCTCCAGGGAGCCCAACAGCCTAAAGGAAGTTATGTACTTGGTAGTCATCACTTCTCTTCCCCATCAGTGGCAGCCCTTGTAGTCTGGACTCTCACCCATGGTGCTGGCACTTGCACTGGCAGCCATCAAGAGTATTTGCAAATGAGACAATGGGGAAGTTTTAAGGGCTGAGGTTCCTAAAATAATAAGCATTTTTGATTCTCCTTTTTCTACACTGTCTGGTTGCTTTATGCATGTGAGGCTAATTGCTCTCATTTGTGGACAATAGAGCTAACAGCAACAAAGGAATGTTTTAAAATTCTAACAAACCACTACTAATACACTTCTTGTGTACACTTTTAATCCAAATTGCCCGGTAGAACATGGTCATTTCACCATGATGTTGCTAGAGCTTTAGCAATTCGTGCTTTGATAACCAGTAGTTCACATGCAAGTACAAATTTTAAAAGGATCTTCATGTTCTTCTTAGTTTAGCTGGGATCGGGATGACTTTCCTAATGTTTTGAAGTCTGTGTCTGCTGACTTTTTGCTGATCTTCTGCTTGTTTCGAGACGCCTTTCACTGAAGTGTGTCCTTTATTTTGGTGCAGTTTCCTGGTTAGTTTCATGGTGGATGCCCGCGGGGGCTCCATGAGGGGCAGCCGGCACCATGGCATGCGGATCATCATCCCGCCGCGGAAGTGCACGGCGCCCACGCGCATCACCTGCCGCCTGGTCAAGAGGCACAAGCTGGCCAGCCCGCCTCCCATGGTCGAAGGAGAAGGATTGGCAAGTCGGCTTGTAGAGATGGGGCCAGCAGGGGCACAGTTCTTAGGGTGAGTTCTTCTGTGAGTTTAATTGTTCGTGCTCGTGTCGCACCTTTCGTTCCCTTTATCCTGTGGATCTGAGTAGTTAAACGTTGACTCTACCTCATCTGAGCATGTAGCACAGGCTGCTTAGCTTAAAATATTAAAAAATGCCAACCTGCCATTCCTTCTCTAAAGAACCCTTGCATTTTAAGAAGAGTTTTGCCTCTTTGATGACTGCAGGATGGAGGTGAAGGTAAGGAAGGCCATGGGAAGGCCAGGTCCCACCCCCATCTACTCATGCAACCCTGCCTTGGAAGTCAGGAGGAGTCACACACTGAAAACTCAGAGCAGGTTTTGACTCTCTTGCTTGTAGAGTACTTACAGAAACAGCACTATCACAGGGAATTGTCTGGAGACACCCCCAGGGACCCAGATACTGAGCTCTGTTCCCAACATGTGCACAGCTCCCTCTGGAGTTGTTGGGAGCTGCCTGTCTCCATCTTGTGGAGCAAAACCACTTGGAGTGATGGTGGAGCACCTGCTGTGGAGTGGTGGTACAAGCAGTACCAGTGCTAGGAACTGACTATTTTTAAAGCTTAAAACAGGGGAAACAATCCACTATGATGTGGCCTTTTTTTTTTCCCTAATTATAAATTTTGTTCATTACTGTGAGTGGCACCCTGGTATAAACTGCTGGTTCTGTCGGGAATGACAGCTTGTTCCTAATTTCCCCTTCTCGTTTCTCTTCCTGCTGCATGGATGTTATTCAGTAAACTGCATCTTCCTAAAAGTCCTCCCCCTCTAAATGAGGGTGAGAGCATGGTTAGCCGAATCCTGCAGCTTGGTCCACAAGGAACAAAATTTATTGGGTAGGATATGTACGGAAAAGATACAGAATGTCTACAGTTTTTCTTTTGTTTCCAATTTTTTGTTAATCCCATTATTTTCTTTAAGTTTCCTAAAACTTTCAGTTGATTTCTGTCACTGAAAGAAAATCATAGTGGCTTGATTTAATATAGCTCTGCTACTACCTTGTGCTTATAGGCATGTAAAATTCACTGCCAGCATTCTGCTTTCATAACTTCCGTGCTTTTGTAATTTTTTAAATTCGAAGTGTTTCTACTGCATTAAATACATTTTAATACACAGTGGCAGTCCTTTAAGTTCAACCCTGTGGTAGAGAAGGTATTTACAGGCCTCGAGTGAGACTGTTTTGGGAAGAGCATTTGTAAAATGTGATCGCATAAAGTCCATTACTTATGAAAGATTATTCAGAAAAAAATGTTATCAAGTGAATGACTTGATTCAGCAAGATTGGAGAAATACTAATCTTTGCAACCTGCAAGAGGCATCTTGTTAAAATAAATTTAAAAAGCCAAGTATGCTACCCAAAGGGACTGCTGTGTATAGTCTAAACGTGTAAGGATGTTTCCATATGTTTTTGACTGTTGTTTTCAAACCACATTGCATTAGGTTTTCAAAATATTGGTGAGTGTTTGGTGTTCCAAACCTGTTCAATACCTTCTCACTGAGTATTCTTGTTAAGTGTCATGCACAAAATTGTGTAGTTTCTAAATATTTACAGAGACAGTATCTGAAATATTAGCCTGCAAAGATTGTACTACAGCCTTAGTTTTCAGCTTGTGCTCTTTTTGAACTAGAGAGTGAATATCTTAAGCAATGTACTTGAATTTTTGGTATTTTCTTGCTGTGCACAATGGGAGAGAGCAGCTACGTTCTTGTTTTTTTGTTAAAGGACTTCAGACTTGAAAAATAGACTGGGTGTTCCTAAAAGCGTCTAAAATATATATTAATTAAACTATTTTTATTAGTTTCATGGGGAAAAAAATACTAACTCTTCTCTCTGGGAATTTAATGTGCAAACTGGGCCTCAAGCTAGTTTGTTTTTTCCCCATGATGGCTGTTGTGATTTCATGCTCAAGTGATGGGTTGGTTAATGCACCCAACACCTGGCAGATGTACAGTGCCACAGAAATGCTGCACCCTTCTCCCATCATGTGACACTGCTTTTAACCAAGTTGTTACAAAGCAGTTAAACCCTTTACAACCTCTGTAGGAAAATGATGATACTGTCTATTTAAATGTCTTAAAGCTGCATAATCCATAAATGTTCACTTACTGTGTGATTTCAGTCGGTTTGTCTTAGCATACTTTAAAATGCATATCCTGCCTGTGAAGTGTTTGGCAACAGTGTCTGTTTTGTTGAGGAATGGCACATGAAGTGAATGGTGGTTTCTGTTGGTTGTTCATACAAACTGTTCAGTAATGCAC
Organism: Camarhynchus parvulus; assembly: GCF_901933205.1. Lineage (NCBI taxonomy): Eukaryota > Metazoa > Chordata > Aves > Passeriformes > Thraupidae > Camarhynchus > Camarhynchus parvulus. The sequence goes on from NC_044576.1 coordinate 6,891,894, forward strand.
TTGCAGTCCTCTGTTGAAGGTACATTGTCTGGTGACATAGGTGTATTATTAACCACCTTCTCATTCCCTTTCCTTCCCCCCAAAATGTTTGACAGTAACTAATATAAATGTGGTTGTGATGTTGATCAACCCAGAGAAGTCCATTCTGAAAGGATCTAACGATTCCCCTGTGATGTTTGCTGTGCAGAGGTTGCAGCTGTGATGCTGGGCAGAAAGTGAAGCTAAAGAAAAACAGTCTCTTTTATTTCACAGGAGCTGCATCAACAGAGAGCCAGGGAGAGCTTTGAAAACTATGGGACTTAGTTTGAAGTTCAAAATCTGCATAAATGCATGATTCCTGTTACAGTCAGTGGCTGTTGCATGCACTGGGATAGACTGCTTCTGAACTGACTTTGTCCCTTCAAACTCTCTGAGCCAAATCCAAACTTTGACTCTGCTAATTCCAGTTAAAAGTCAGCAGTGCTGTGTGTGCTGGAGGCAGGTTGGATCACCTACACCCTGGGATAAATGAGCAAGGAGAACTCTCCTTACTAAAAGTTGTCACTATTTTTTTCAGGGAGGCAGATATTTAAAAAGATTTGCACTAAAAACAAGCTATATATTAGCAGTTTTGATTTGTCCATTAATATAGTTTAAATCATAAAGGATTGTGCAGCTTTGGCAATTTTAAAAGCATTTTTACCGTAGCAGTGTTTACTATAAAAATGACTAGTTTTCTTAAGGACTCATAGCAAATTGAGGGCAGTGAGGAAATATAGGGTTAAAAATAACATGGTTCCTTTTTCCCTAGCCCTGTCATAGTGGAAATCCCACATTTTGGATCAATGCGAGGCAAGGAACGAGAGCTGATCGTCCTCCGGAGTGAGAACGGTGAAACGTGGAAGGAGCACCAGTATGACAGCAAACATGAAGATTTAACTGAAATACTTAATGGCATGGATGAAGGTAAATATTTTCTCAAAGCTTTGGCCTTGCCTTTGTGCAGGCTTGCTAACATGGGCTGACTAAAGCAAACTAAAATAAAACAGTACAGGGGATGTCTGACTTCAGGGAATACAGTGTGTGTTCCATATTAAACTGATGGAAAGAGTGTAAGGAGAAACTGTTCTGCAGTGGCCTGGAGACATCCTGGAATGAGTGGTGAATTTTGGTCTGAAGTCCTGCCAAGCTTAAGCAGAGTTTGCACAGTTGCTTTCCAGCATGAATTTGAGGATAACACCCAGCTGGGGGCACACGTGTCTGTGCTGCTCAGGCAGGGCCACGGGAAGGTCATTGCAACCCAAGAGTGAAGTGTAAATAGCAGCTCTATGGGGCCTTCCCATGGACACAGAGCTTGGCCCCTAGAGCATTCTTATTTCGAATGGTGGTGTTGGAGATTGCCTCCCACAAGTGCACAGCCTGCCTTCCTGATGCCCATCTGGGAAGTCTGGCTCCCTTGTTTTGCTTGAGCATTTCTGTTGGTGTGAGAGTCCCTCAAGATGAGGGCACCCAGCTGTACAAATCCATCAGAAGATGCTGTCACAGATGGTTCCTGAATACAAATCGTGGGCAAAGCCAGGCTGTGATCCCTTGGCACCACTGCTTTGTTTTCCTAGCAAGCATTTTTCAATCCTCGTGCTGATAAACCATTGCTCGAGCTCTTTGCATCTGAGTGTGAATGAAACAGTTTGTGGTGTGAACTTTGGTTTTGTGGAAGGGTTTATCCACGGGATTTTCCCTGGATATCCTACAGAAAGTCATAGTGTGGGTACAGGCTGCAGGAAAGTCCTTTCATTGTCAGCACAAGCAGGTGAAGGAAATGAAGAGGCTGTGGATGGCAGCTCTAGGGAGTATCTCTGGGGCAGCTCTGCCTTTGATTTTGGCTTCTCCTTGTTTGATGAGCCTCAGCAAAAGGCATGCCTTGGGAATGTTGGAGTTGTGCTGCTATGAGGGTCTCCCTGGGCATCTGAAATACAGCATTTTTACCAATTTCCTGATCTTCTGGGAGTGGGGGCAACAGGAAAGGCTTCACTTTGTAGTATTTGAACTGCACCTGAGCTGGTACAAACACAAAGCAACAGCAAAGATCTGCTTGCTTCATGAGGATCTATTGTAGCTATTTATTTCAAAATAAATGTAAATAGAACCAACCAGACAGGAGGGCAGAAACAGTGCAAATGTTTTGCCAGTGGGTTTGGAAAAATAAAATAAACCTCATCACTGAAGAGTACCTAAGAGCAGTGGAACAGGCAAGAGGTGGACATGGTCCAGGATAGTATGGTTTGGGGAATTATGATTGCTGCAGGATTGAATGCAGTAGTTCCACCCTTTGAAAAAGAAAAATCTCACCACTGCCCCTCCTTCTCTGCACATTGGCATGGGATCAGAAGTGATGATTTGCTATTTGGGTGAAGCAGTGGTGCCTTGACAGGGGTGAGGTGGTCAGCACTGATCAGCAGCTTGCTTATTTGCTTCATGTGCTTCTCTAACTGAGCTTAGTTTGATTTGGGGATGGGAAATCTGGGCACAGAAATATTGTTCTGAAGTGCTGCAGCTTTCAGGACTTATGGAAGAGCTCACATATGGATAAATTGACAATTTACAGAGATGAGCTCAACAAATAAAAACACTTTGAGAGGGGTGGGTATGAGGCCATCAGTACTTAGAGCCTAAAATAATAAACTTCACAATATGGAGCCCCAGGACAACTTTCTGATCTACTGAGGGTTTCAGGTGGCTCTTTCCTTCTGGGGAACTGCTGTTTGAGGTTGGTGGGTATAAGTGCAGCCAAATAATCACCCAAAGTATGATGGACATTATTCTGTTGGAGTGAAAATATTTGACACCTTAAAAGCCAAACCTCAGGAATGGCTTCCACAAATCCAGGCAATCATTTGTGAGAGGAAAATGAGAAAAGTACTGTGGGCACATTCACTGTAGTGATTATTTGTTCAGTTTGTTTTGGCTTAATCCTTCTCTAGCTAGGAAAGCAAAATTAAAAAAAAGAAAACCACCATGCATTAAAATAGTGCAAGGGTTTTGGTAAAATTCCACCATAGCTAAATGACACCTTTGCAATGTAAAAGGTCTTCCAAGCAATGACCAAAAAATTACAAATTTGTAGACTTGAGTGAGTTGGCCTTTTTTTTTCATCTGAACTTTTGGTGTTTTGTTACAAAATACCACAGTCAGACTTGGCTCAGGGGGAGTATCTTGCATCTGAGAAGACATAACTTTGGAAGAAGTTTTATTCCAGGTATGAACTCTGGAGGCAGAAGCAAGCTTTAATTTAAATAAAAAGCAGCCACATAGTCATTTAGAGAAATTTAGTGTGTCTTTGCAAGAAAACTCATCTGCATAATCATCTCTAAGTGCCAGGAGGTGCTGCAGGAGTGCCCATTTCCTGTTAAAAGCAGCTTCTCTGTCAAAACTGCTGTGATCACAAGTCCTTTCCTTCCCTGTAGTGCAGGAGGGCAATCAGACCTTTATTGCAGCTCCTTAATACACTGAGTTTTAGCCATTCAGTTTACTGCTCTGTTTGGTTGTTCCTGTTTTGCTCTCCCCCTTAAGAACAAAACCAAACATGCTCTGAAAACCTCTCAGCAAATACTGCAGGGAACCTTCTGAGATTTATAGTGTAGCTCTACCATTTAGCATTTAGGAAATCAGGAGTAAGTTGTTGAATAAAAACTAAACATGAATTTCACTAATAATCACCCTTGGGAAGGTTTCCTGGGGGGAAAAGAAATTCTACAGAAAATATAAAGAAAATAGAATTATCATTTAGGAAATAATTCTGCATGCAGGGATGAGAGCAAGGACATGCCTCAGTCACAGAGCAGAAGCCTGCTCTGTGCTGGGAGCAGCACCATCTGCTGGGAAACCTCGTCCTAGACCCCAGAGAATCCCGGGCAGGAGGCACTGCTCCAGGGCTGGGGCACCATCAAATAACAGCAGGACTTTTGGGTTATTATCAGGAGAGAACAGCGAACCATGATGTAAAGAGCCTGGATTTTTGGTGCAGTCAGGTTTCTGCTTAAATAGGTTTTATTTTAAAGGCGGTCCTGTACTTAGGCAAATATAGGGAACTTGGCATTTTTAGGAGTAGGAGGACTGTGGTTCCAAACACAAGGGTAGCAATTCACAGCTCCTGGCCATATTACATTTATTTATACTTGAATCAAATAAAATATATGTATTTTTGGAATTTATTATTTTTTTAGGAAGAAGCTCTCTGCCTTGTAATTGGCAAATACATCATGTTTTCAGACAAGCTCCTTTTATAGATAACTTCTGTTTGCTTTTAACATTCCTTCACCCTTTAGAGGTACCTGTAGACAAATTGTGGGCACAAATGCACACACTGGGGTAGCTAATCTTCTAAAAGTTATTTGCAAACTAGGGAGTGAGCCAAGAAATGCAAATGCTTGGGGCTGCAGTAAGCTTGCAGCTGCACAGTGTGGTTTCAGATGGGAAGCAGGAGTTTTTACATAACTGAATCGACAGATCAAACCAGAGTCTGACCTTGTTTATGCCTGAAGTTTAAAATACCACCATAAGTCACTCTGCAGTGATTTTGCCACCTTTCCAAGAAAAGTTTTTAAACATATTGCTGTTAAACTGTACTCTGTGAATGGCAGGATCAAAGACCACACAAAAATCGCCATAAAGGACATTGCCTTATTTGAGGGTGAAACATCCTTGTGGCACTGGGAGTGACTGGTTGTGTGTGTGAAACACTGAGGCTGGGACGGTGGGTCTGGTTACCAGCATCTTCCTTCCCTCAGTTTTCCTTGCCCCTTGCCATGTGCTCTCCCTGCCTCCATCTCCCTCCTGGAATTTTGGCCATGTGGTGCATGCTGTGCTTTGAGTGCAGCAACTCCTGAATGGGCACAGCTCTGTGGGGGGAGAACTGGGATCCTGTGCTCACCCCACCCTGCAGTCTGGGCACCGTGACAGGGTCAGCTCTGCTCCAGCCAGGACTGAGGGAGGGCTGCACAACTCGGAGAGCTGTTCAGTCAGGTGAGATTTGCTTTTTCAGTGCTAGCAAAATTCTTCTGAGGCCCTGGCAAGGGAAACCAGATCCACACAAAGACGCCTTGAAGCTCGTGAAACTGCCAGGTGTTCTGTGACTTGTCTTGCTCTATTTTGAGTCAGGAGATTATTGCTCTGTGTTACCTTATCTGAAAGTAAAAAAAGAAAGGTATTAGAGGTGGATGAATTTGATCCACAACTGCCTCTCACCAGAGAGAACTGGTGTGATTGCTTTCCTTGACCTGAGACAGCGTGTGTGAGGTCCCTCTTGACCTTGGAGGACATGGCTGGGTTTCTCTTGTCCAGTCCTGGAGCCTTAATGTTCGTGTGGCAGCGTGCACTGACTGATGTTCTTTTCCTGCCTCCTCCCCTTCTGTCCATCTCCTCTCTCCTCCACCACCCCTGTGGAAGATCAGGCACCAAACCATTGCAGGATAAATGTACCACACACATGGGTGGCAGGAGAAGACTTCTGCACACATTATATTCACCATACCTTTCTCTTGACTCACTAGAGCTGGGTGGCTCTGAGAGTTCTTGGGCTGTGAGCACAAGCCTGGGAGACAGTGGCATTGGGAGATTCTTCCCAGTTCTGCCAATAACCTTTCTGCTTTGCCTCTCCATGCTTTGCTATCCCTATCTGCATGATGGGCTGCACAGCATACTACTCTGTGGCTAAAACCCCGTTCCCTCCAAAACCCAGCCACCTAACCAAAAAATGCTTCAAGGTTTATCATTGAAACACTCTGCCCAGGAATGAAGTGTCAGCAGCTGAGGGAAATAGTAATGATGATATCTCCCTCTGTAAAATGCATGAGGTGTGTTTGGGAAACGTGACCTCTCCCAGGACTAGTTTTCCCTGTTTCATTAATTCTGTCATGCTAACACTGCATTTCTCAGGGCAGTGAGAGAGAGATGGTTTGATTGCTTATCATCCTTTTTTTCTTTTTTTTCTGTTAGAGGGCAACTTCATACAGAAGCTTACATATGTATTATCCAAACCTAACCTCCCTATATATAGTCCAACTCCTCTCCATGCCTGACTGTTGCTCTGCCACTCTTCCCATCTCCCTCCTCTGAAGGAGAGTGCCTGCCAGGCTCAAAGGACTTTGACATGTTCTTGTACAAATCACTATTTTTCCACTTCAGGAGAATTTTAATTATCCTGCACCTCTGTGAGCATTTTACAGTGGGTTTTTTCTCTAGCAACAAACAGGAGATGATGAGGATTTACCAGTCAAGATGATACCTGCCTGGGAGTTTAGGAATCCAGTCTGTCTCCTGCACAAGCTGTTGCTTCCAGAGGCTGCAGGCAGAGTGACTAATTCATTAGAGGGCTTCAGATATCAATCTCTGAGTCAAAGTAAATGGAAGCTGGCATTATGATAAGAAATTATCCACTTCTGGTAGGTACATGTGATCCACAGCAACACTGTGAGATTAATCCAAATTATCTGCTGAATGTTTTGAAATGGAAAACTGACATTTTACCAAATTTACATTCTAATTCTTTTGGAATTGTAATTGAACTTACATATTTAGAGGACAAAAATGTCTCAGTCACAAAAAGTATTTTACAAGTGTCTTTTGTCTTAGTATTATTTCTGGTCTTCCTGCTTTCTCTTGCTGAATCTGATGAAAATGTCATCTTTTGAGGAACAAACTTTGGCTTAGAAAATCCCTTTTTAAGGAGGAAAATAAGTGCTGAAATTTGTGGATTGCTGCAATAAAATCCAATTACAATAGATAAAAAGGCCAAGTGCTAGAAATTACAAGGATGTACAATGCATGACAGTTATATAATTATCTCCATTTGTGTATGATGTTTATATCACAGGGATTTCACCAATGCATTTGGGGCACCAATGCAAAGATAAATATATATATATACACGCATATAGTTGCAAAAGTCATTATATTTTTGTTGTATCACAGAGTTTTCCCCAGTGCATATATGGGGAAAACTATGTCGTGTGCTGAACTAATTGATAGGAATAGGTACTCTATGCACCCTTCTGAGCCCTGGTGACCCTACAAACTGGGAATGTGGCTGAGAGCAATCATGGTCAATGACCTGACTTTGTTTCAGTTGTATCTGAGAATGCATTAAGGTTCTCTAGGAACTGAGGGGCACACTGGAGTTGTTTTGGGACAGATAACCACATGGCTGGAATCTTGATGGGGAAGGGAAGCTTGCTCTTGGTTCACTGGTGGTGCTGGGAGACAGCTCTGTTGCTTCCACAGTTTCATGGAGAGCTCGGTGTCTGGTCAGGATTTTTTGGATGCCAGTCTGGGCAATAACTGTCTCAAGTGCCTCAGGTGGCCAAGCTCTGGATTGCACACCTGGCAGGAAGGGAGATAGGTCGTGGACTGACTGTGATCTCCTGTGGTTTTCTTTATGTCAGAACTATATGGGGAAAGAGGCTGGGAATAATATGGAGCTATGCTCTGAAAGACCAGATAGAAACAAGAGAGGGAAGAAACTTGACTGTCTCCTTCAGCTCTTCTTAGACTTCTATGCCGTGTGACAAACCTGTCATTCTGTGGCAGCTGCTGAGACTGTCACACCTAGGGATTTCCCCGAGGGGTTCAAAGGATTCTATACCTGACTATTTAGGTGTCCTAGCAAGTCTTTTTGCCTATTGCAGTTGGCCCTCATTGTCAAGATTATACACAAGTTCACACAAAAAACAAAGCTTGATAATTGATAGCACTGAATGGCTTTTTTGTTTTACTGCTGTAGTAAATAAATAATAAACCTCCCAATCTGCTTGGGCATTTTAAGGCTTATTCAAAGGCCTAGATGTGTGTGGGATGAAGCTGGGCAGGGGATGCCTGAACGTTTGACCTGTCTGTGCCCACAGAGCTGGACAGCGTGGAGGAGCTGGAGAAGAAGCGGATCTGCAGGATCGTCACCAAGGATTTCCCCCAGTACTTCGCGGTGGTTTCCCGGATCAAGCAGGAGAGCAACCAGATCGGGCCCGAGGGCGGCGTGCTGAGCAGCACCACGGTGCCACGGGTCCAGGCCGCCTTCCCCGAGGGCGCTCTGACCAAGAGGATCCGCGTGGGGCTCCAGGTAAAGCTGCTTCAGAGTAGCTTCTCTCAGTGCCCTTGTCTGAGTGCATGAGACTGGAAACCACAGAGCTTCCAGGAGCTTACACTGCTCCTTAGCAGTGGGTTCTGACAAGGAGCTTCTTCACACCTGAGCTCTGAGTTGGCACGAGTCTGCCTGGGCACACTCACAGTCCTCCTCCCTGTGGCACAAGCCCAGTTCCCCTTGGATCACCTCCATGGTCATTGCTTAGCATCCCAGGAATGGAGAGAGGGAAGCGAAGACCTGGAGCCATCACAGCCCCAGCAACTCTGCAGCCACTGTGCAGTCCCTGTCTGCTGTGGCAAAGCAGCAGCTTGTGAACAGGGTCACTGAGCTGCCCTCTGCCATGGGAATGTGTTTGGTAGGGATTACATGCAGCTGTTTGCCAGCTGTTAGTGGGTCAAAAACCTCCTATGTACATCTGCTGTGTCTTAGGACATTCACCAGTGGCATTTCTAGGGGTGAAGTCTGGGAAGATTTTGTGTAGGAGTGAAATCTGGGAAGAGCATATAGCTTAAATTCTACTTTAACTGCACAGAAAGTGAAGAAATATTCTGTAGGAATAGGAGGCATCTTTGAGTTCAGCTAGTTATCACTTAAAATTCCCTTAAAAGTATGAAAAGTCTGATGGGTTCATGAAAAGAGATGCTGGTTTGAATTGCAGTGCTCAAAATTCACACTGAAACATTTCTGTTAAAGATATTTCACAACTCAAGCTGATTAATCTTGAGAAAATGGAAGTTGTGCTGCTCTGGTTATGCAGTTGCCTTCCCAGAGCTCTCCAGTGTGAGGGGAGTATGACAGCTCTGCATGCAGTGCTGTGACTGCTGAGGCTGCAGTGTAGCTGCATGTTCTCTGCATATCAGTGCACTCTGCAATTTGAATTATAGCAAGTCATGGGTCAGCCTGATTGAAACAGACTTGAAAGTTTAAAAAAATTAAAATAAAAAAGCAAATGGATGCAAACTCCCATTACCATGTCTGTCACTTTTGACTGTAGAAAATGTGAAATTTACTTCTAAGTCTTTTGTAACTTCATGCATTCTTTGTGATTTTGACCCAAACAAGTATTTCTTTCTAATAAATCACAGGAAGCACTGAGTACAGAGGTCAGTTGAAATTCAGTGTTCCTCAAGAGCATGAATCTGTGTTTGGCAGAGATGTAAGAATTGTCTGTCACCTCCAGGAGACAGTGTCTAGTCCTCACTTCTCAAGTGCAAAATAGGCCTGGTTTTGCATTTTGAAATTGTATGTAATGTTATTAATCACTGTAAATTAAGAGCAAAACCAAACATGCTCTGAAAAACTCTCAGCAAATACTGCAGGGAACCTTCTGAGATTTATAGTGTAGCTCTACCATGTAGCATTTAGGAAATCAGGAGTAAGTTGTTGAATAAAAACTAAACATGAATTTCACTAATAATCACCCTTGGGAAGGTTTCCTGGGGGGAAAAGAAATTCTACAGAAAATATAAAGAAAATCGAATTATCATTTAGAAAATAATTCTGCATGTCTATAAACAGTTTGTCGCTCTAGTCTAAGTATGTTCCCCATGTTGACAGGCTCAACCAGTTCCAGAAGAGATTGTCAAAAAAATCCTTGGAAACAAAGCAACATTCAGTCCCATTGTCACTGTGGAGCCAAGAAGAAGGAAATTCCATAAGCCAATAACCATGACAATTCCTGTGCCACCTCCATCAGGAGAAGGAGTAACCAATGGGTACAAAGGCGACACGACTCCCAGCCTTCGACTCCTATGTAGCATTACAGGTTAGAGAAAATCCTGCTCTCTGCCAAGGTTTCTGTGGCAGCAGCAGCTCTGTGCTCACTCTCACGACTCCTGCATGATCAGCTCTCCTGAGCAAAACCAGCTGAGGTTATTTCCAAGGCTCCCACTGGTCCCTGAGCTTTGTATCTGGTCCCATTGTAAAAGTACTCTCCCAACACGTGTTAAATTTCAGTCTTGAAGAATTTCAGTCTTGGTTATTAAACATGCTTGTCAGTAAAAATAGCTTGCAGAAGTAATTCTGTCCTAGCTGACATCAAGAGGGGGGGTTGCTGTTGACTTTTGCCATGTAGCATTGTTGATGCTCCATGATAACATGGAGCTCAGCTGTTGGAGAACATTCATGTCTAGGCTCTCTTTCAGTGTGTGGAGATAGAGATATTGTTTATGCAGTCTGTGTGTGCCTGGTGTTTGAGAGGAAACCTGCCTGGTGTGTGTTTGCACAGGAGGCACTTCGCCCGCGCAGTGGGAGGATATCACGGGCACCACGCCGCTGACGTTTTCCAATGACTGCGTCTCCTTCACCACCAATGTTTCTGCCAGGTATGGGAGCAGACCCTGCCAACTGCACCTCAGGAGTGCCTTCCCTTGGCCAGCACCTGGCTGGGAGGTTGTGTTCTGGCTTTCTGGAAGCCTCTCACGAGGCTGGTGAATCGGTGATGGCTCAGATGCTGCTGTGTCACTGCCCATCAGTGTCCCACACACACAAAGCTCTGGCCTGGCTGGGACAGAGCCTCCTGGCAGGCATGCAGCCTCTTCCTCTGAAGGCTACCATGCCACACAGGGCTTTGGTTTTGCTGTAAATGGCAACAGAAAGGGAAAGCTTAAAATGTTCATCCCATTAGAAAAAAAAAAAGGGGGGGATTCATAAAAATGTGTTTGTTTAAAAATTTAAAGATGTTTAATTTCTGGCTGTGGGATTTTTAGTTGAAAATTATATTAAATTGCTCTCACAAAAATATCTTTTGTAAAAAATGATGAGTTGAAATTAATCTTGATGGACTTAATGGACATACATGCTAAATGGAGGCATTTTACAGGATTTGTACAAATCCTAGTGAAGAAAATTCATGGCATAGAAGGTAGAGAGTTTATCAATCAGTAAATGACATTGCAACTATAAAAACCTTTATGAAAAGAGAGAGAATTGCTGGGAAACCAAATAGATCAGGGCTGAAATGTTGTGGGAAAGACTGATACAAAGTATAAATTATTTTTATCATACTTGTCTTCAAACTCTTAATCATAAGATGAGAAAATAACAGTATAGCACCTGTCTCTGGAGACTTCACCATGGGCATATTTGGTTCAGCCTGAATGGGAGATGTGGTTTGTTGTGTGTGTTATAAAGGTGTTTGTTTTAGCAAGTCAGATGTACAGTGAAGCATCAGCACATTACAGGAAATTACAGAAAGTCACATGAAATTCAATTTCCTCACTTTGGCTTCAAATGAGCCTTCAGATAGACAGTTTTATGAGACACCAGTGTGAAAAGGGTTAGATAAGTATGTCAGGATTTCATTGCCAGGTATTCCCATTTCTGGTTGGTTAAACCTGTGCTGAGAGCAGAAAGAAAATTCCAGCTCTGGCAATTCTGCAAAGACAGTACACATGCAAAATGACCAAGGATACAGGACACAGTTTCTCTTTAAGCCTTAAGCAATTGTTGGAGCACAATGAAAAGTTGATTTAATGGTTTACTTTTCCCCACTCAGATTTTGGCTCGCAGACTGCCACCAAGTACTAGAGACTGTTGGGCTGGCAACACAGCTTTACAGAGAATTAATATGTGTTCCTTACATGGCAAAGTTTGTGATATTTGCCAAAATGAATGACCCCGTGGAATCCAATTTGCGCTGCTTCTGCATGACTGACGACAAAGTGGACAAAACTTTGGAGCAACAAGAGAACTTTGAGGAAGTTGCCAGGAGCAAAGACATTGAGGTACATTCCTTGCAGCTGGCTTCCTCCTTCTTGGTGGGCAGTGTGTTTTCCAAGTAGCAGCAGCTCCTGCAAAAGCCACACAAGCCCTGCTAAATAAAGCTTCAGAGCAAGGCTGTGGCATGAAACTTCTCAAAGGAAGAACAGAACAGGATGAGACTGGAGGAGCATGAGGACTTGTGGGTGCCCCAGTGCAGTGTGCAGTGGGGTTTGCCCTCACTGCTGTCAAGTAGCCCTGGCTGGGCTTTGCAGAGAGGGAATTCCTTCTCATTGGCCTACAGGCACACAAGCATGAGTAGGACTGGCTTGTGGTGAAGTCACAGTCACTAACTTATTATTTCTCAAAGAAAATTACACACTCTTACTTTAGAAAAGCCAGTCAGGTGGCTCGTGGTTTTCCAAGCTGCCTGTACTCATATTACCTTGCCATAGTGCGCAGTGATATTCTAATTTGTTGTTGAATGTAACCAAGTGGGGACTTGTGTTAAACTCAGGAACGATGTTGGGGGAAATCATGATGTTTATATGCATGACTCTACTATTAAAAGAGGTTTATTGAATTCTATTTCTTGCTTTGATAGGTTCTTGAAGGAAAACCTATTTATGTTGATTGCTATGGAAATCTGGCCCCTTTGACTAAAGGAGGACAGCAGCTTGTTTTTAATTTTTATGCTTTCAAAGAAAATAGACTGCCATTCTCTATCAAGGTAAAAGAAAAACAAATTAAATAAATGATCCTGTTGCTTTCCTCTCTTCTCACAGTCCCACTTCCCTTTTTCAGCCCTACAGGACTAACCTGCCCCTGGGATGTTAGTGTAGTTCTTTAAGATGTTAATAATATGGAGAGGGTGCTTTGCTTGAAGCCACAGCAGAACTGCTGGCACATCTGGGAACAGACTACCCATGATGTGGATTGACAGCCTTTTACTAAAACCATATCTCAAATTGGAGCCCTCACATATTTACCAGTAGGTCACAATTTCTGAGGGATTAAGCAAAGGAGATGCATTCAATAACATCCTGTACTTCAGAGCAGCCTTCAGAAGGTGTGTGCAGACTGTTCATCTCTAAAAGGCCAGGCATGCTGCTCACTTTCCTTAGCCTTGTCACGGCTGCCCTGCTGGAGAGGTTGTTAAGCATTTTGGTAAACACAAGAGCAAAACATGGCAGAATGAAATGAAGTGGGCAGACAGTGCCTGTCAGTAACATCCCAGTATGAAACTCTCATGTTGGACTCACTCAGCACCTTGTCTTGCATGGATTTGCCATCAGGGAGCTTCAGGCTGACCTACAACTCTTTCACAATAACACATTTTCTCCTTCAGCACCTCAGGCTGAGCTCCAGCTTGGTGCTATTAGTTTTTACACACTAGAAAGCTCCTTGTAGAAAGAAATTCTGAGAACTGTTCCAGAAACTTCCTCTAGGACTCTGAATTACTACATATTACTATTACTGCTATATTACTATTACTACATCTTACTAATGCATTCATTACTACATATTACAATGCTGAAGCAAAATTTCTTTTCCAGGTAAGAGACACCAGCCAGGAACCCTGTGGTCGATTATCATTTTTGAAAGAACCAAAGACTACAAAAGGACTGCCACAAACAGCTGTTTGCAACTTGAATATCACTCTGCCAGCACACAAAAAGGTATTTGTTTGGAAAAGTAAACATTTTTCTTAGGGTTGGGTTGGATTTCTTTTTGTTCCTTTAGTTTTTGTCTCTTTTTTTTTTTTTTTTTTTTTATTTCCTGCTAGTCATAAAGAAACCTTGTGAACTGTCAGTAATGAGAATGCTTTGGAATATGATAAAGGCTTTGAAAATGTATGTTTTATTGGTTTCTTGTATGTAGAACGCTTTTAAAGTCTCTTGTTACTGTGGTGTCAAGTTCCTATAATTTTTACAGTTCTGTTTACAGCTCATGCTTCAGCCTGCAAGTCATAGGTTTATGCTTTCAGTAATGTCATGTGTTTATTTGCATTGGATGTAAGATTTTTTTTTCCTTTTCTTTTGTGTTGACATTTTGGATTTGCTTTGCCTTATAAATCAGCTTGCATTTTGTGCTCCCAATTTGGTCCTTTTCATATCCTGATATTCTTTTCCCTGCTGTCCATTATAATATTCCTTGTCTCTGCAATGCATCTTGGGACCAAAAGGAAACAGAGTCAGATCAAGATGATGAGGTAATATACACACTGTCTTCTGTTTTTATTTCCTTCAGGTTTAGTGAAGAAAAGTAGTATGTTATAGAAAAAAACAAACAACTATTTTTAATGGTGGCATTGAAATAATATCTACAGAAAAATAACCACATCCTCAGCTTCTGATAGGCTGCTGTAAAACAGTAGAGCTGCACAAATATGGGAAACTCCATGATTATAAATTATGAAATTAAACCAAGCACTGAATAAAAGCAGTCTAAAATTTAACTAATTTTCTTTTGAAAAAGGATATATTTATGAGTATCAGAAGTAGTCAAATTTTGGCCAAATCAAGAGGAGTTTAGTGGATAATATTTTACCTCTTGGAGTAACACTGACACTGCTATGGTAACTTGTATTTTTGAGAAGGAAAAAGATACTACTGAGGCCACAATAGTGGCTTTTAATATCTTACCTCTGTAAATAAACTGTATTCTTTCAAAAAAAAGCAAACCAGCCAAGAGCAATTTCTAAATATTGTGTTCAAATCTATTTTCAAATAAACCTCAGATATTTGCAGCTTAAAACCTCACTGTTTCATTGAAACTGCAACATTAGATTGTCAGAAAAGTGAGTGGGTTTAACTCATTAGAGGTAGGTAGAGATGAGATCATCTTGTAAAAGAAACTACATAGGTGTTTCCAATTTACCTAGCAGCAATGTTTTTTTCTGTTCCTGGTGGCAAATAAATAGAAGTTGTCACCTGCTGCTTAGAGTAGCTAAAAAAAAACCCCAAACAATGCAACCCAAAGCATTCCTTACATGTTAAAAAATAATAATAGCAAAAACATCACTTTACTTCCGTAGAATTTGTGCCCAATGAGCGATTATATAGCTATAATAATAATTCTCTTTCTAAACAAACTGTATTTTTAGCCATATATTCAAGTGAGTTTATCTCTGAAGGACTATTAATATTAAAGACACCACACTAGCAGCTATCCCACTGAACTCAGCAATTTATGAGGCAACTTATTAGTTAACAAGAGTAGTCTGCTTTCTAATCCACATCTTTGCATTTTGTGCATATTAAAAAATCCCCTCCCATGCCTTTTTTTGTCCTTACTGTATTCACTTTAAAGCCAGTTGTACATCGTGGTGTGTGTGCTTTCGGGACAAGCTAATCTGGGGGGAATACTCAGTCGGTCACTCACTCTTATGAATGTTTTGTCTGTACCTGTAGTCTTTTGTGTTGACCTCCTGTTTCTAGCCAAAGGTGGTTTATTTTACAGAGAATGAGCAAAATCACACCATTTCTAGTAGTGTGAAGCAGTTTATTAAGTGATAATGCAATAAGACAGTACGGAGATGCTTTAAGGCAGAGCTGCTTCTGCTGTCTCAGCTCTTCCACCTCACGAGCAGAGGAATGAACCTGAGGGCTCACTGTAGGGTTGCAGTCCCTCCCTGCTTGCTCCAGAAGGGTGGTCACTCACAGCAGGTTTCTGTGCAGCCACGCTCCCTGCTCGGCAGTGCCTGGCACTCATCTCACGGCACCCAGGAACAGAGGCTGCCTCTGCCCCCTCCCTGCCTGCTCGCCCAAATTCGGCTTCAGCATGCCGTCCTGAAGCTGAATGGAAGCACCCATTCTCCCCTCTGGGGTTGTGTGCCGCGAAAAGCGGCCCATCCTGCTGAGGTTTGAGGACTGGTCTGCTCAGACAGGGGCAGTGATTGCCCAGCCCTAAATCCTGCTGTGTTTTGTTGCAGACGGAGAAGGCTGACCGGCGCCAGAACTTCGTCTCCCTTGCTTTACGTAAGCGCTACAGCTATCTGACTGAGCCTGGAATGAGTGAGTTGCTCTTACCAAAGTACTAAACCATGTAGATGTGATTGTTCATAAGAAGAGACATTTTTTCTATAAACGTTGTATTTGGTGTCATTCTGGGGAAAAAAATTTAAAAAAAAAAGGAGAAAAGGAAAAAAAAATCTGTCTAAAACAAAACTCTTGGATGGTCTGTGAATTCTTGTGTTGTGAGAGCTTGAAGAATCCTGACTGGCAAATTATGTGTGTTAGTTAAGTAAAAATATAATAGTTTTTAAAAATGCAATGTAGCTCCAGAGTAGGAGGATTGCAAATTGCTTTCAAAAAGAGTCTCTTCATCTCCCCTTTGAAGCATTAGAGAAAGATGCTGTAGAACGGGATGTTACACAAAAATTCAGAAAGCCACTCAGATAAGCGCTTAAATGTTTAGATGTTTAGCCAAAATAGAGTCTCTCATATTTTATATTTTCCCTCTTCTTTCTCCTCCCCTTCCCTTTTTCCTCTGTTCACTGCAGATGCTTTTTATTCCCTGGCACCACACATTGCTTCTTCCTAAACATGTTCCCCTTGACCAGACCTGTGGCATTCTTTTCCTCCCCAGTTGAATACAATAATGTATTTGGCTTAGCTTTTCTTCCTCACTTCTCCTCTCTAAGGTCAACTGCTTTTGTTCCTCATTTTCAGGCTTTTTCTTGCCTTTTTTCCCCCCCTTTTGACTTCTCAGTTGCTACCCTGCAACAGACCCTTTGATATAATTCCATAAAATCCATAGACAAACTTCATCGGGTCTTGGGAGTTCCCACTGGATGGCTGCTGCTTAATTATCCTATAAGATCTGTGGCTTCTTTGGGTCAGATGTGCTCCAGAATATGTTACACTTCTCAGGCCGGGAAGAAGACTCCAAGCATATAGCATCTGAAGAAGCTATCAGATCTGCTGAGACATCTTGATGGACTGTTAAGGTATTGTCACAGGCTTGATGGGAACTGAGAGAGAGGGAAAATGAAATTGCTGGGAAGAAGCTTGATGACTGTGTATATCACTCACAATAAATTTTTTCCCCCTCACTGGGAGGGAAAAAAGTCTTATTTATCCACCAAAGGTCCATTAAGTCTCATTTGAAAAAATTGGCAGATTTTTTTAGCTCTTCAACTGCAAAAAGGAGCACAGAAGCAGCATCTTAAATGTCTCTGAATCTGTGATTTGACAGACAAAAAGGAGTGAGGAGGGCAGCCTGTGGGTTTGCTTGCCTCACTAGTCAGTTGAGACAGACCAGCTCGTGACGGTGCAGTGGGGTTCCAGTGAAGACATGTCCTAACACTAACTGCTGAACAAGTTATTAGTTCTTCTCAGAATCATTTTGGGGTTTGTTTCTTGAACTCAAGACTCTGTGAACTTCTGGTGAATGTTAGCAGCTACTGCTAATTAAATCTTCATAATAATTAATAGTATTAATAAGATCTTCATAATAGTTGATTTAGTGAAGTACATTTCGGGGTTTTTGTGCGGGTGGGGAGAGAGAGGTGTATTTCCACTTTAAAATATTGTAGTAAGGAAAATAGACATTTTTTGATTTAGTCTGTGCCAGTCATGCCTAGTACTCAAGCTCTCTTCAACATAAATGTTTTTATGAAGTATCACCAGCCATCCACACTGACTTCTGGGCTTTGATTGGCTTCTGTAGGACCAGCACATTTCTCCTTGCAGGATATGGACCTGTGGTGCACTGAATATTCATTATTCTATAGGAGTGTGTGTGCTGCAACAGTTCAGTGTTAGCCTTGTTGAGCTTCTTCCACTGTGAGTTACTGTCTGTCTATAAGACAGATAAGCAGGTTTGACAAATTATTAGTGTAACTTCAGAGAAAGGTATGTTGAATAAGTTCTTTGGATATTTTAGCTCCATTTCTAATTCCAACTTTAAAAGAAAAAAAATCCTTACAGTTGCTTTCAGTGTCAACTCTCTGAATGTTATTGCTATATCAGAGGATATGTTTGTGTAATGGGATTCTCAGAAACACTTTCTGACATGAGTGCCTCCTGTGATGCAAAATGTGGTTGATGATAATTCTGTTCAAAATGCCTATGAATGAGCTGAGAGTTCTGGGGAATGATAACATTTAACAGGTTTGTCCTTGCTAGGAATTTATTTCATAATCTATTTTTCTTTGACTGCTTTTCTAATGTTACCTTTTGAGAACTGTAAAGTTGAACAGGTCTGTCTTTGAGCTGATACAAGAAATCTCCTCAAAAGGTACCAAGACACTACATCTTGTAGAAAAAGTGTACTCTTCTTTTAATGACCTCTTGTGAAATTATTTTGTAAGGTTTACGTATTTGTGCTTAATACACCATACGAAATGGATTAATCTGTGTGCTCGTTCTGACATGACATTTGTGCATGAATAAAAACTGATTCAGTTGCTTTGCCTGCTCACGACTATCATACATCATACTTGCCATATTTCATTTACGACATATGCTTCTTAAAATCATTTCATGAAAAGTTTTACTTTAATTTTTACCAGACAAAAGGAATATTGCATGAGAAACAAATGCATATGTTCCTTTCTTTCTTTTTTCTTTTTTTTTTTTTTAATATTGACTCAGAAAAGCTCTTGCTCTTATTGGCTTTGTGAGTGTGAAGCATATCCGAATTGTGCATGGAAGATATAGATTTGAATTTATTCCAGTTGCTTCACAGTTTGCACATCAATTGCCTGTCACTTAAAGGAATTTTGGTTTCTGCATGAAATAGTTCTGAAGCGGTTAAAAAAAATATTTTAGCTACATAATGTCATTTTACGCAAGTTTATATTTTTGTATAGGATCAAATCTGAACAGAACAACAATAGAAATTATTAAATGGATAATTCTAATAGTTGCACAAAGCAGAGACATACCTAAACAGGCAAAATAAAGCTGATATGAGTATTTCAGAAGTAGCACATCAGAAAGTCAATAGGAAGTAAGAGAAGAAATTTTGATGTGGCTTTATTTTTACCTTATGGATTCCTTTTGTGTGTTTTCTGTTCTCCATTGTTTGCAGATTTGGTTGCTATGTGCTTTCTGTCTTCCATTTCATGTTGCTTTTTGGTTTGGACCAGTTATCAGTATATGGCTCGTTCCTAATATTTTTCTTTCCTTTTTTAAATCTTCTTTTGCCTCTTTCATCCCAACTCATGCAAACAATTGTACTTGCTTTTTGTAATATTACAACGTTTACTGACCAATTTTCTTCTCTGGTCTCTCTGTTTTTCAACCATTTTTGTTGATTTTTATGTTTGATTTTAATTTAACAATTTAAGAAACAGTTGAACGGAGTGCAGGAGCAACAAGATCCCTACCTGCTACTTACTCATACAAGCCATTCTTTTCAACACGGCCATATCAGTCATGGACAACAGCTCCAATTACAGTGCCTGGGCAAACCAAATCAGGCTTCACTTCCTTATCAAGCTCTTCCTCTAACACTCCTACAGCTTCCCCATTAAAATCAATATGGTCTGTTTCTTCTACTTCTCCAATCAAATCCACATTAGGAGCTTCTACCACGTCTTCAGTTAAATCTGTTAGTGATGTAGCATCTCCGATTAGATCGTTTCGGACAATCTCTTCACCAATAAAAACTGTGGTCTCGCAGCCTCCCTACAACATGCAGGTCACTTCAGGCTCTTTCATCAGAGCTCCCGCAGTCACAGAAGCTGCCAGTCTCAAAGGGCTGGCCTCCACTACCACATTCCCCTCTCGGACATCTCCAGTGACTACAGCAGGATCTCTCTTGGAGAGATCATCCATAACCATGACGCCTCCAGCATCCCCCAAATCCAACATTAACATGTACTCTTCGAGCTTGCCACTTAAATCGGTCATCACATCAGCATCCTCACTTTTATCGTCCCCTCTAAAGTCAGTGGTGTCACCTGCTAAGTCAGCAGTTGATGCTGTTTCATCCACTAAAGTCATGATGGCCTCGTCTCTCTCGTCGCCAGCAAAACATGTAGCTGGGCACACAGATGTACCATTGCTCAATGGGTCTGTGTCACCTCTGAAATACCCATCTTCTGCCAACTTAATAAATGGATCCAAAGCTGCAGGTGTTTTTCAAGACAAGATCTCTGCAGCTGCGCATTCTGCAACTTGTGCTGCTAACGCAGTTGCTGACACGGCTGAGAGAGTGTTTTCAACAGCTACAACAATGTCATTTTCTCCACTCAGGTCATTTGTGTCTTCAGCACCATCAGCTTTCCAGTCAATGAGAACTCCTCCTGCAGGTGCTTTGTACACAGCCCTTGGGTCAATATCTGCAACTACCTCATCAGTAACTTCATCAACAATAACAGTGCCGGTATATTCTGTAGTCAATGTTTTGTCCGAACCAGCATTAAAGAAGCTCCCAGAGTCGTCTTCACTTACAAAATCAGCTGCTGCGTTACTGTCACCTATTAAAACATTGACTACAGAGGCGCGCACACAGCCTACCTTTACTCGAACTTCATCTCCAATAAAATCATCCTTGTTTTTAGCACCTTCTGCTCTCAAACTGTCCACACCATCTTCCTTATCCTCCAGTCAGGAGATACTGAAAGATGTTGCTGAAATGAAAGAGGATCTGATAAGAATGACTGCGATATTGCAGACAGATGTCGCAGAGGACAAGCCGTTCCAACCTGACATACCAAAAGAGGGTAGAATTGATGATGAAGAGCCCTTTAAAATTGTTGAGAAAGTAAAAGAGGACTTAGTAAAAGTTAGTGAGATTCTGAAAAAGGATGTATGTTTAGAAAGTAAAGGGTCGGCTAAAGTACCCAAAAGTGATCAAGGACACCTGTCTGAGGATGACTGGGTAGAGTTCAGTACAGAGGAGATTGATGAAGCGAGACAGCAAGCTTTGACAAGCCCTCCTATATCTGTTCCAGAGAAGGTCCAAATTAAAACTAAAACCATGTCGGAAAAGGATTATAGCTTGTCAAAAGTTATTGATTACTTAGCGAATGATATCGGTAGCAGTTCATTAACAAACATAAAGTACAAGTTTGAAGAGGGGAAAAAAGAAGGTGAAGAGAGACAAAAGCGCATTTTAAAACCAGCTATCGCTTTGCAGGAACATAAACTTAAAATGCCTCCAGCCTCCATGAGGCCTTCAACGTCGGAAAAGGAGTTATGTAAAATTGCAGACTCCTTTTTTGGAACAGACACTATTTTAGAGTCTCCAGATGACTTTTCTCAACATGATCAAGATAAAAGTCCCTTGTCTGACAGTGGCTTTGAAACGAGGAGTGAAAAGACACCTTCTGCCCCACAAAGTGCTGAAAGCACAGGGCCAAAACCACTTTTCCATGATGTGCCCATCCCCCCCGTCATTACAGAAACAAGAACTGAAGTAGTTCATGTCATCCGCAGCTATGAACCATCTTCGGAAGATATTCCAGAGCAGAAGGCTGAGGAGCTACCAGCCTCAAAACCTTCCCCTGCATTTATGGAGCTGGAGCAAAAACCTTCTGGGTCCATTAAAGAGAAGGTTAAAGCTTTTCAAATGAAAGCCAGTGGCAGTGAAGAGGACGACCATAAGTGCGTCCTTAGTAAAGGTGTCCGAGTGAAAGAAGAAACTCATATCACTACAACAACTAGGATGGTTTATCATAAACCTCCGTGCACAGAAAGCACCTCTGAAAGAATTGAGGAAACAATGTCTGTTCATGACATAATGAAAGCCTTTCAGTCTGGACGTGACCCTTCCAAAGAACTGGCAGGTCTGTTTGAACATAAATCGTCAGTAACGTCTGATGTTAGCAAGTCTGCTGAAACTTCACCACAACATGCAGAGAAGGACAGCAAAATGAAACCCAAACTGGAGCGAATAATAGAGGTCCATATTGAACAAGGTAATCAGGCTGAACCTACTGAAGTCATTATTAGAGAAACAAAAAAGCATCCAGAAAAAGAAATGTATGTGTATCAGAAAGACTTACCTCGGGGAGATATTAACTTAAAAGAGTTGGAAAAACATGATGCTTTTCCTTGTTCAGACGAACAAGGTCAGCAAGAAGAAGAGGAGCTCACGGCCGAAGAGTCACTTCCTTCTTATCTGGAATCCTCTAGAGTTAACACTCCCGTGTCCCAGGAAGAAGACAGTCGCCCTAGTTCTGCTCAACTCATGTCTGATGACTCTTACAAAACACTGAAGCTTTTGAGTCAGCACTCAGTAGAATACCATGATGATGAGTTGTCAGAACTAAGAGGGGAGTCTTACAGGTTTGCTGAGAAAATGCTTCTTTCAGAAAAGCTAGATGTGTCTCATTCTGATACTGAGGAGTCAGTTACTGACCATGCTCTACCCCTTAGTGCAGAGTTACAGGGGACTGATAAACGATGCAGAGAAAAAGTAGCTACTGCCCCCAAAAAAGAGATTCTCTCCAAAATCTATAAAGATGTATCTGAAAATGGTGTAGGTAAAGTGTCTAAGGAGGATCATTATGATAAAGTGACAGTGTTACACTACACTGGAGATGTTAGTAGTCACAAACATGCGATGTGGATGCGCTTTACTGAGGACAGATTAGACAGAGGTAGAGAAAAGTTGATATATGAAGACAGGGTGGACAGGACTGTTAAAGAGGCAGAAGAGAAACTGACTGAAGTATCCCAGTTTTTTCGGGATAAAACAGAGAAGTTGAATGATGAGCTACAGTCTCCAGAGAAAAAGCAGCATAAAAAAAATGGCAAGGAAATACATTCTAGCCAGAGCTCTGCCAGCAGCAGCCCCGAGAAAGTTCTGCTCTCTGAATTGCCATCATCTGGGGATGAGTGGAGTAAGGTGAAGCAGTATGCACATGATGGGAAGTGCTTTCCCAAGGTGGATGAAAGGAAAGCATCCAGTTTGCCCAGCAGTCCTGAAAAAAGGATATATGTGCAAACTGCAGAGGACTCTAAACGAACTATGGAACACAAAGGAAGTGCTCAGCAGACTGGAGTGCCTGAGACTGGATTTCAGCTGAAGCAATCAAAGCTCAGTTCCATTAGGCTTAAATTTGAGCAAGGTATAAGTCCCAGAAGTAAGGACGTAACTCAAGAAGAAAAAAAGCTGGATGGTCAGTCCAAAATTCCAATTAAAAAATTGCAAGAAAGTAAGTTACCAGTGTATCAGTCCTATTCAAGAGAGAAACACGCAAAGCAAATAGAGGTCATTGATGGGAGCACAGCTTTACAGAAAGAGGTGAAAATACAGGACGACCTTGTTCCAGGTAAAGGGAAAGCTGTGGAAGACTCTCATGCTTCAGACACACAAAGAACTGAGATGAGGAAAGGCGTGCCAGAATGCATTTCAGAACCACGGGCAAAAGACCTGGCGTATGGCTCAGACTCAACAACGAAAGGACACTGGGACAAAAAAATCTATAGGACGTGGGAAAGTCCTGGAACTTCTAATCATAAAACACAGAAGGAAAAGCTTTCACATGTGCTGGTTCCAGATACAGTAAAAGAAAACCATGTTGATCATGCTGAATCTAAAACTGACCAAAAAAGTGAATTTATCACTGTGACAGAGCACAAAGTGGCCTCAAATGGAATCCATTCAGAAGAAGTGAAGGAACTGACTGTAAAATCCCCCTCAAAAAGGGTTTTATACAGAGAATTTGTTGTCAGGGAGGGGGAACGTAATGGTGAAGTGGCTGATAAAATATCTAAAAGGAAAGAAGAAATTGCTGTGTCCCATATCCCAGTCAGAATTGTTGAGGAGAAGAGAGCCATGCTTGATGGTGTCTATGAACTTTCAGCTAAAGTATCCCAATCAGCTGTGATTCAGGAGAAAGTTGAAAGGCAGATTGATTATGTGGAAGATGAAAAAATAAAGCATTCAGAAATCAGAGAAGTTACCAAGCAGCAGAGCTCAATAGGTCTAAGTCCTCCTGCTGAGGAAACAGAGCTATCCCCTAGCAAATCACCAGATTCTTTAGAATGTAGCCCAGGAAAGGAATTTCCTTCGAGTGACATAGCTGACCCCGGTGCCAGTGATTACTTGAATAAAGTTGCACCACTAGTGAGCACTGAGGGAGTAAAAGAAATTAAGACCTTACCTGTTTATGTCAGTTTTGTTCAAGTAGGAAAGCAATATGAGAAAGAGGTGCAACAAGGTAGTATTAAAAAAATTGTCAGTCAGGAAAGTAAGACGGTACAAGAGACGAGGGGGACATTTTACACAGCTAGGCAGCAAAAACAGCCTCCTTCTCCACAAGGTAGTCCAGAGGATGACACGCTAGAACAAGTGTCCTTTATAGACAGCTCTGGTAAAAGCCCTTTAACACCAGAAACACCAAGTTCAGAGGAAGTGAGTTACGAGTTTACATCTAAAACACCTGACTCACTGATAGCTTATATCCCAGGCAAGCCCAGCCCTATACCTGAGGTGTCTGAGGAGTCAGAGGAGGAAGCAGAGGCTAAGTCAACATCTGTGAAACAGGCAGAGGTTGAGGAACCACAGATCGACAAAACATTACCTAATCTTATAAATAAGGACTCTAACAAAAGACCCAAAGGTAACAGAGTTGCCTATATTGAATTCCCTCCTCCTCCACCACTGGATGCAGATCAAGGTGAATCAGAAAAGAAGCCTCATTATTCCACTGAGAGTGAGATGGAGATGACTGAAGTGAACTTGCAAGATGAACACGACAAGTGCCAACTGGCTGAACCTGTCATCAGAGTGCAGCCACCTTCTCCTGTGCCACCGGGAGCAGATGTCAGTGACTCCAGTGATGATGAATCCCTCTATCAACCTGTTCCACTTAAAAAGTATACGTTCAAACTGAAAGAGCTGGAAGATGACCAGAAAGAGATCTCAAAACCCAAAGCCCCTGAAAAGATTGAGAAACAGAAAGAGTTAGGACATCCCACTTCTGGGAAACCCAATGAGTTTGACAATGGGGTTGATTCACCCCAGAATGATGTAGTGCAAAATGGGAGTAACAATGACCAGTCTGTCACAGAGTGTTCCATAGCAACCACTGCAGAATTCTCCCATGATACCGATGCGACAGAGATTGACTCTCTGGACGGTTATGATTTGCAAGATGAAGATGATGGTTTAACTGAGAGTGATTCTAAACTTGCAGGTCCGGCAGTTGAAACCAAAAAGGACGTATGGACTACAGAAGGCATTCTAAAGCAGACTGATCGCTGTTTTAGCCAGAGTAAGCTTGAAGTCATTGAGGAGGAAGGCAAGGTAGGCCCTGAAGAAGACAAGACATCTTCCAAAGGTCCATCTTCTGACAAAGCTGGAGATAAGAGCGATAAGAAGTCAGGGGCACAGTTTTTCTCTTTGGAAGGCAGACACCCTGACAGGACTGTATTTCCTGACTCGTATTTCAGTTACAAAGTAGACGAAGAATTCGCAACACCTTTCAAAACTGTGGCCACCAAGAGTCTAGATTTTGACCCGTGGTCGAATAACCGAGGTGACGATGAAGTGTTTGAGACTAAATCAAGGGAGGATGAGGCTAAGCCATTTGGTCTGGCAGTGGAAGACAGATCTCAAGCAACGACACCTGACACAACACCAGCCAGAACTCCAACAGATGAGAGTACGCCAACTAGCGAGCCCAACCCCTTCCCATTTCATGAGGGGAAGATGTTTGAGATGACTCGCAGTGGTGCAATTGACATGAGCAAGAGGGATTTTGTTGAAGAAAGACTCCAATTTTTTCAGATTGGTGAGCATACTTC
Source organism: Camarhynchus parvulus (assembly GCF_901933205.1). Classification (NCBI taxonomy): domain Eukaryota; kingdom Metazoa; phylum Chordata; class Aves; order Passeriformes; family Thraupidae; genus Camarhynchus; species Camarhynchus parvulus. The sequence goes on from NC_044576.1 coordinate 6,917,418, forward strand.
TGAAGGGAAGTCAGGGGACAAGGGGGAAGGGGATAAAAGTACAGTCACTGCCATCACACAGCCACAGGCAGGGGACAGCACTGTAGAAACAAACCTAGAGAGACCAGTAGAAACAACAGCAGTTGAAAATAAGCCCGGCATCCAGGCCAGTGGAGATTGCATGGAACAAACACTTGGTAGTAACTCACTGGAGAAATCATCGGCAGCAGTAAACGCTTCCAAAGTTGATCCCAAATTGCGCACACCAATTAAAATGGGAATTTCTGCTTCCACCATGACTCTGAAGAAAGATGGCCCTGGAGAAGTGACAGATAAGATAGAAGCTGTGATGCCAAGTGGTGAGGGATTAGAAAATGAAACTGTAGCAGTGATTGCGAGTTCAGCTTCTAGCCAGACAAGCTGTAGGCAAACAGAAAACACTGATTTTCCAAAAGATAATTTTAATAACAACAACAATTTGGATTCATCTGCTGTCCCTACAGATGATATTACCTCTAATGTAGTGCTAAAAGAACATTTGGAACTGAAATGTTCCCTCCAGAAAGCTAATCAAGCGAAAAGCACTTCAGGAAAAGGTACAGGGACAACACAAGGACACAGAGTAAGAGATAAGCAAAAGCCACACGGAGAGCAGCAAAAGTCAACAGAGTTGGTAGGAGCTAGAGGAAAATCAAAGCTTCCTGTAAAGGCCAGCTCAGTAAAACAAGTCTTTTCCCAAAATAATCTCCAAAGCAATACAGGGAGTAAAGCGAAAGAGGCTAGTAAGCCTGACAAAGCAAAACAAAATAATTCTTCTCCCTGTCTAGAAGCAAGGTCTAGGATTCCTGTAAAAAACACACATAGGAGTAATCTAGCTAGAAGAACTCCAGCCCTGCCAAAACAAGAGCAGGTAGAGAAAGAAAAACCAAAACAACTTCCTTCTAAATTACCAGTAAAGGTAAGATCTACCTCCGTCACCATGACAACAGTTAAAGTAAAGAAAAATCAGCTTAGGGAGGTATGTAAACATTCTATTGAATATTTTAAGGGAATTAGTGGTGAGACATTAAAGCTTGTGGATCGTCTTTCTGATGAAGAGAAAAAGATGCAGTCAGAGGTCTCTGATGATGAAGAAGACAGTACATCAAGGAACACATCCTTATCAGAAGCTACTCAAGTTTACCTGCCTTCCATTACACCGAAGTCTGCTAGAGACATGAGAACAGAGGCAGCATCTATAAAATCAAAGATTGAAAAGGCCGACAGTGAGAGGAGGAGGAGTAAGAGGACTGGTGAGAATGAAGGCAGTCAGGTTTCTGGAGCTCTCATGGCTCACCTCGTGGAGATCAAGCCTAGTTTGTAAAACTTTCAACTTGTTGATCCTAGTGCATGAACTGTTGTGATTGCCTGTGGAGTGACTTAACTGTAGTTTTCATTCTGTCATTGTCATCTGTATGTGCTGTCTTATTCTCTTTTTTCTTCCTTCAAACAAATTCTGTACTGTAGAAAGCTAGTGAAGCATGCCAAAGACATTCATGTAACTCAGAAATTGATGTAACTCAGAAATTGAAAGATGTCTTTTGTGACAGTATATTTGTTCTGTCAAGGTAGAGAAAATAGACAATCTGGCCTTGGTGGTTTTCACCAGTAATTGAAAACTTGTCTACAGTCTAACAGATAGATTGTCAGCATGTTTGGTTTCATTACACGACATCATGTAGTTTTACATTTTGGCTTTACACAGGTGAAAATCTAAAAGCTGTGAAAAAACTTTGTTTTGTAGCTTATTAGGTCACACAACCATTCTAATAAACAATATCAGCACTGTCAACTTAGTCAATTAAAGCTATTATTTATAATAAACTATTATCCGGTATTGTGGTTTTCTGTGCAAAACCTTTTTAATTGAGAAATTGTAAATCACAGGTCCACAGAGTCCATGTGAACGGACAGATATAAGGATGGCAATTGTAGCTGATCACCTAGGACTTAGCTGGACAGGTAAGCTTTTCTGCTTTAATATTGAAATCAGTCTTTGCTATTGCTTTTTTAGATTTTCTTTTACCAAAAGATGCAGCAAGACTGCATGAGGCTCTCTCAAGTTCACAGCTTCCCAAAACATGCAATGTATTGCTGGGCAAAGATGCCTAATAGGAAAATATTCCTTGATCTTTCAGTAAATCAAAGAGAAAATAACTAAATGCCGTTCCTCTCAGGATGTTCTCCCAAGGTGCTGAGAGGCTCTACCTGCCTGGGCTCAGGGCTGCTCCTGGGATGTTTCCTGTCCCTGGATTGCAGTTTTCCCCAAGCCCTGGTTGCAAGGAGCCCAGCAACCAGGCAGGTCATTGCTGGAGGCTCTGCCCACCTGTGGCCCCCTGTGCTGGTGGGCAGAGCTGCCCTTCCTGGGCTCACAGCTGCAGCAGCCAGCTCTGCCAGGGCTCAGGTGACGACAGCACCAGTGCTGAGCTGCACAGGGTGCTCCCAGGGGAATAACAATCAGAGGAAATTAACAGAGTTTATAAATTAGCAGTGATGAGGCAATCTCCAGGGGGGGCTTTTTCATCATGTTTAAGTGGCTTACTGAGTAGAAGTGTGATAATCGCTTCCAGAGATGATTGAAATTCAAAATGATGTCTTAGGAAATTAAAGTATGGGGATATAATGCCATGTTCATTGTTATCTGTAAGGTTTGTGTCAGGGAGTTTTGTTGATGTCTCTGTGACCTATGAAAGTTAGTATTTTTAAGCTTGACAAGATAATTGAGGGATTTGTGCTTTCTTTGGTGTTTTTTGGTTTGTTTTCTTTTCTCACTTGTTTTTTTTGTCTTTATAGAACTGGCAAGAGAACTGAATTTTTCTGTGGATGAAATAAATCAAATCCGAGTAGAAAACCCAAATTCTCTTATTGCTCAAAGCTTCATGTTATTAAAAAAATGGGTTACCAGAGATGGGAAAAATGCTACAAGTAAGTTCAAGTAGTTACTTTTGTTGTTTATAAGTTATAGCCCATTTCATCTGTTGCCAAGTTGTAGAAAATACTATGAATGTCCTTCACAAACAATCAATGAAAAAAGAAGTTTCAGGTACATTTTTACCAGGAGTTAGAAATATGTCATATTTATTCACTATATATGCAGAAGGAAATGACCTGTTCTCCATATCCATAATTGATAGAACAGGTAATGGGCTTGAACTCCAGTAAAAAAAATAATAGGCAAAACTTTCCAGTAACAAGCAATGTGGAACATGGAAATGACTGCCTGGAAAATTTAGGTAGTTTCACTAATTTGCAGGTCATAGGAAAAGACTAAACTTCTTCCTATGAGGAGTGATGGAGATGCTGATTCTGTGCTGATGATTATGAGTTTATCATCTGTACATTTCACTTGAATTGCTCAAACTGAAAAGAGGGGTTGATTTTTGTGAGGTGTGAATTGTGTTCATTACCCTTCTCTGAGCCACAAACTCCTACACACCATTTGAGTCTCCTTTGATCTCTTTCGCTGTAGAAGTGATTTCCAGTATTACTGTGTTCTCACAACAGGATTTTTGTAAATGAGATTTCATGATGTACTGCATGAATAGCCTTATATACATTATTACCTACATGACTGCATATTCTGCCTCAAAACAGAATGGTTAACAGGATTTTTACTCTCCCTTTACACTCCAGTAAAAGGATATTTTGTATCAGTAGTAAGTAAATATGTTCTTTAAGAGCTATCTGACCTTAATCTTTGTGCCTTTTGTGTTGTAATATAATTATACTTGGAGAAAGTGTAGACTCTTAATAGATGTGTATCTTGAAGAAGTAGGCAGCTGAATGACTGCTCAGACAAATGCTGGGGTTTGCTAGAACCAAAGGCATTTGGACATGACAGCAATTTGTAAGTAATGCAGTGTGAATGTAATTGAGAAAAATGATCACACAGTTCTGCAATGCTGAACCTTTTTCTGATGTGTTTTACTTTTTTTTTTTCAGCTGATGCCTTAACTTCTGTATTGACAAAAATTAATCGAATAGATATCGTGACCCTGTTGGAAGGACCAATATTTGATTATGGAAATATTTCAGGCACCAGAAGTTTTGCAGATGAAAATAACGTATTTCATGATCCCATTGATGGTAATTGAATTCTGTAGTCATATTTAATTCCGTGACATGTCCAATAATCCAATAATGTTGTATAAACTAGACTTTAAAGAAAGATTGTTTTACAGAAAGAACAATTTAAAATGTGTAAAGGGGTTTTCCTCTCCATAAGCATGATGTAATAGAATCATAGAATATTCTCAGCTGGAAGGGACCTATGAAGACCATCGAGTCCAGCTCCTGGCCCTGCACAGGACAGCCCCAGGAATCACACCATGTGCCTGAGAGCATTGTCCAAACACATCTTGAACTCTGGCAGGCTTGGTGCTGTGACCACTCCTCTGTTCCAGTACCTGGCCACCCTCTGGGTGAAAATCCTCTTCCCAATATCCAGCCTAAACCTCCCCTGGCAGAGCTTCCTGCTGGCTCATGTTCAAATTCCCACTGACCAGGGCCCCAGGTCCCTTTCCACAGGGCTGCTCTCCAGCCTCTCATTCCAGCCTGTACACACAGCCAGGGTTGGCCCATGCCAGGTGCAGAACCCAGCACTTGTCTTTGTTAATTTTGTATGGCTGGTGACTGCCCAGCCCTCCCTGCCTTGGAGGTGTCCACAGCTGCTCCCAATTTCAAATCATCAGCGAACTTCCTTAGTACACCTTCAAGTTCTGCATCCAGGTCATTTTGGGGATATGCAGCTTGCACATTATTATCTCAAACACTAAGTGCAGAGTCCCACAAATGTGTGCCTGAGTGAACACTGGTTCCCACCAGCCTCAGGGTCACTTGACAAGACCGAGCTTTTCTCCTGCAGCACTTGTCCTTTGAGGCTTGCCCATGTCTATTTTTTATGTACTTGATATTTAATGCTTGAGAATTTACCTGGAAATATGTGTATTCTTTGGCTTCTTGTCTAGATATGTAGTAGTAAAATTCTTAAAGGAAAAAAAAGGAAGAAGAAGGAGGGAAAAGTGCATAGTATTTGCATGGAACAAATTAATGTGCAATTTACTACCAAGCCTCTTTGAGACCTGTGAACATCGATTGCTCTATGATTTTCACTTGGACCATTTCTCCAATAGCAGTAGAAAAATAAGAAAATGTTTTTTTAGTGCATAAGTGAATATATTTTTCAGCCTGCTAATGGGTAAAGTTGTGTAATAATTTCCTCTTTAAAGTTGTATCAAATGATAGCAGAACTGTGCGGGTTAAATTTGTGTCAGATTAAAAGCAAAAATGAAATTCTTCTTGTAAAACAAAATTTCCATGGAAGTGCTTTTTATTTATCAGTATATTGAAGATACTAAATGTTGACTATTTCTTGTTTCAAATGTTAGATAACAGGCACTGGATTATTACTTTGATTTTATTTGCTTGTATTATAAATAGCTCCTTAAATAAGAGAATTTTTTTGTAAGTAGCATTTCTTTTGGTTTTTGTAATTTGTTCAATTATGTTTTGGCTTTCTCTGTATTTTAGTAAGATTTTTTTTTTTCTTCAGAGCATATGAGCTCAGTGTACCTCCATTATTGAGCAGCATTGCTGGTCATTGAATCATTGCACTACAGAAATAGTTTTCTGTTGACATTTTAAGAAAGTTTCTCTTGAAATGTTGCTTGAGCCTTTTAATAGCAGCATCAATGTTTTTATGAAAAAAGCGCTTCTCTGCAGTTGCTTTGTGTCTCTCCTCTTCTCTGAACCTTCCTCAAGCTTCCTTTCCTCACCAAGACCAGACCTCCTTTGCCTTTCTCTCGGCTGGTTCAGGAAACAAAGCCCCAGTCCCTGTTGATGCACCTCCCCTTGCAGGCAGCACAATGGCCAGTTAACCCCACAGCATGTGTTTTTTCCTTTCCTAGGTTGCCCAACCTCATTTGCCAGAATGCGAACTTAAGGTTTTGTAGCCATTTTTTTATGTGTATATTCAGTTTAATCATTTTGTATGGCTTTTTTTTTATGTTTTCATCAATTTTTCTTTTCTCTTTATTTGATCAGTGTATCTGATTGTACCAATGTCACCAAGATCACCTCAATCTTCAAGATCACCAAGATCTCCTTACTCACCACAGTCCTCTCACCCGAATAACTTCACTGTACCTGAAATATTCATATAGCTCTCCCTTGTTTACTCTTTTATCCCTTTGTTAACTTCCTTACTTTAGTTTTTTTTATCCTGCTGTGTGTTTAGATCTACTGTCTTTTAGTATCCTCGTTAGGATCCATTTCTGTTCTTCATTTCTCAACTAGTCCATTCTTGTAACTCTGTGATTAAATTGGAGGTATATGCTAGTAACATTGTATTTCTGGTATTGTGTATGTTTATATAAAAGCATATTAAAAATATGGATCTGTTTTAGAAAGAATACCTACTGACAAAAAAGTGGCTGTCCAATGTTATGATCTACTGCTGTCTTTAAAATCTGTTCATTAAACTACCAAATTTAAAAAAATAAATAAAATCTTGGCAATAAAGATTTACACAATATGACTGCAAGAGATTGTCTTGTGTGTAAAGGGACAACCACCCTTGTCCACATTTGATTTATTGCATGCCCATAAGACAATCTGCTACAGCTTGAAAATGTTTAAAATGGCTGCACAAGCAATTGCTGAAAACTTTGCCGACTATTAAAAAAATAGTCAGAAGTACTGGCTTCCATGTAAAATTCTCTGGCAGTACTCATTCTTTGTTCCATCTCTTTGGGACAAAGTAACAAAACCTATCAGAACTGCATTGGTTCTTATACACCTGCACCTCCTTGTGTGTTTCATACTTCATGTAACCCATGAATCATTTGGCATTTGCTTATTTGTTGCTCCACGTTTCATCCCAGTCAGTCCAAATGTGCTGTCTTCCTTAGGTTATCCCTCCATCCAAGTGGAACTGGAAACTCCCACTGGGTTGCGCTTCGTGCCGCCCACCCCTTTGCACCAGGACGATTTCCTTAGCGACACCTCTAGCCTAGAGTCACCCCTTAGAACTCCCAGTAGGCTGAGTGACGTGTTAGTGACCTCCCAGGGACACGTAGATGGTACAGCAGCAGCCCCGCCAGTGGTGACTGAAGAGGACACTTCACTGGATGACAGCAAAGTTGATTTCTCAGTGCCTAGAGAAGGAACACCTAAAGATATTTCCGTAGGCGAGAGCCAGTTGGAGGAAGTGGACCTTAAAGATTTTCCGCGGTATCTCGGTAGTTATGGCGGGATATCCAAAGATGCTAAACAAAGGCAGAGCGAAGAGACTAGTGAAAGAGGAGTGAGGACTGAACAGCCCGAGAGAGACAAGTCTGGTACTGATGAGGAGATGACGGCAGAAAAGTTTAAGTCTCTGTTTGAGGACATTCATCTGGAAGAAGGAGCTGAGTCTGAGGAGATGACGGAAGAAAGAGTATGGTCAATTCTTAAAGGTGTTCAACAAGCAGAACGCGAAATGTCTTCAATTACAGGTTGGCAGCCTGACTCCTCCAGCGTCTCCGAGGCGCCGACGTCGGGGCGCAGGATAGGCAGCAGCCTGCTGGATCGCCTGGACGAGAGGTGAGCCCCCTGAGCTGCAGTGTGCCTGTCAGCAGGCTGCCCACGCTGCCACCAGCAGCGCTGCACGGGCTGCTGCTCTCTCAGAATACCTCTGTATGCTTATATGTACATGTAAAAGAAAAACTTGATTTGGCCTCAGATGTATTTGGCTTTAAAAATGTGTATTTGTCAGGTTTCATTCTCGATACAGGCATTTGAGAAGTAGTTCATGTTATCTTTAGCAGGTAGTATTTCTTTTCCTGTTCTTTATCTTGTGTATTTCTATTTCTAATTCATCTCAGTGGTGCATAGATGTAGCTGGAATCAAGAACATTATCTGAAACCAGGATGCTACATTACTCTTATTTTTGAGCACCTTTATAGCAATCACCCTTTCCATTTGCATCTCTTTGCCTTCCCTCAGATAATTGTTACTTTTCCCGTAAGCCAGTTTTTGAATTGTCACTTTTTATAACACTTGGTTCAAGTGTATTATGTCATGCTAATGTACTAGACTTTTTAAAAGACAAGTTACATGGCATAAGGAGGTAAGAATGGTGATACCAAACCCACCTAGTCCTGTTTGTTGTGTCCTAGCAGTGGCTGCAAGGAAGAAGAGGGGATGTATGTGCTGCATTCTCCCAAACTCCACTTATCCTTTGTATAATGAGCTGCTGAGAGGGATGCTTTCTATGTATTTATCCTCAGTGCATATTTCCCTTGTACGAGCTTTTCCAGCCTGCCCTTTCAGCATTGACAATATGTGTTGGGCTGTCCAGCCCTACTGGTGCCCACTGGGCAAGGGGTTCCTGTGATCACTAATTGAAGAGCCAGCTCTGCAGGAGCTATAAATCAACACAGAATGATTATCTGCACAGTGATCATTTCTCTGCCAGCAGTTTACATCCTCTGCATCTTTGACTCAGGATGTTTTAAGGTTCAAGGTAGCATTAGATACTCTCTTATCAAGTCTAGTGGGAATTTGGTCATTGATTTCAGCAAATTCGTTGTCTTTCAATACTGTAAAGCACTTGAACTACTACTGATGTCATTCCTGTTGTTAAGCAAGTGTTGTTTTTCTGCATTTTATATTGTGTTAAATTAGTGAAATAGATCACTTCTGGAAGTAAAAGGGCTTCCTTAAGAAGATATCAGTTTCTAGCTAGATGAATTCCCTTTGCTGTCTTTTGTAAGAGTCTTGCCAGCAAACAGCTGGCATATTTTCATATGTCAGCATTACACAGTCATAGTTTTTAACAGAAAGTGAGCAAAAATCCAAAGGAAAAGAAAACTCTTTATCAGAAGTGCAGGTGAAACCTCTCCTTAGGTAATCTGACACAAAATTCTGGTCAGCTTTCTGTCTTTTCGTAACCTTCCTTGCCTTTGGCTCTGCATATTGTTGAGACTCTTCAGTATCTAAGGACCTATTTGCAGATTTTTTAAATGGCAAGACTTATCTGGAGTACAGATATTGTACTTTTGGGGGAAAAATAAGTGGTAATTGCATGGTACCAGATACTTTCATCACCTCTTTGATTAGAGAGTGGTTTAAAAATAAGTGCCTTCAGGCTTTAGCTCATGATTATACAAGAGAGCTGGTAGGTTTTATGTATTTTTTTTTTCTCTTTTTACTCCTCTTCACCGAGTGGAAGGAGATTAACATAAAACATTTGGCCTTGTTTCCAGTGTCCACCCTATTTTCATTGCTACTGAAATGATGCCATGATGCGGAAGACAAGGTTGTTAAATAGATTGATGTCTGCAAGTGGAATCTAAAATTTTGCTTTTCTCTGTGTGAAATGTATGGGCTCAGACTGAAGGCTCAGTAAGAGGCTTGGTGCTTTGCCCTTCTGCCTGTGATTTAAGGCCTGAACAGCTGTCTATTCCTTTCTCTTTTTCTTGTAGTTCGGACCAATGTCGGGATTCTGTTACCTCATATGTCAAAGGAGAAGCAGGGAAGCCAGAAACAAATGGAAGCCTATCCGAGTCCACATCAGAGGCAAAAACTAAATCCTACATCCAGGAAGCTTTAAATGATGTGGGAAAACACAGTGATAAAGAAGCCCTGAAAACAAAGTCCCAGATCTCAACTGGTACTAATGAGCAGACATTATCATCAACAGCATATCAGAAATCTTTGGAAGAGACCAGCAAGCCAACAACAGAAGGCAGCAAAACATCTGTGCTTGTCAGCGTGAAGAAGATGGGCTGGAGTACTTCTGAGGATGGCAAGCCAAGAACAAGCATCCAAGAGGAGGAGGGAGCAGTAATGTCTGAACAGAAGGTACAGTATGTCCTGTAATAATTAGCAGTGTGAGGAGTCCCTGTTGCTTGACATATTGGTTGACAAATTTTTTTGTGCGACTTGCAGTGTTGTTTGTGACAGGGTTAGGGTTTTTTTCTTATCCTTCTTTATGCCTTTTCAGTTTATTACTGAATTGAGAAAAATGGAATTGAGAAAAACACTGGAAATTTTTATTTGTGTTGTGAATAGAATGGGGTGGAGTCAGGATAGGCAGGAGAGCCAAGAAGGGCTGCATAATCCCCTCCCTGCCTGGCCCTGAGCCCTGGAAGAGGCTGGAGCAGCTTCTGGGACCACTGTCCTGCACTGCTGGGGAACAGCCCCTTCCCTGCCATGACATACCACCTGTGCAAACAGTGCCAAACAGCTCAGCAGATGTCCCCCATCTGTTCCTGCTAAGGTGTTGCCACTGGTTTCCCACTCTGCCTGTGACATTGAAGCAAATTATAGGAGCACAGAAATATAGGGACCCTTCAGACTCTGTCCTGCTCTTTTTCCCCACAACTACCTGCATTTTTTTTCACTCTGTTAATTTGCAAAAAAAATTTATTTGGGATGATATTTAATCTTCTCCTTATATTTCTTTTTTCATGGACTTGTTCATCCCAACTTCAGAGTCCATCCAGCCAAGACAAATCAAAAGATTTCTAAATGTGTAAAGCATTTTTCCAGGTGGTGGTCCTTTCTCTTTAAAATGCTGCCGAGGGGCTCCCCTTCCTTTCTACCTTGCCTGACTTGTACACCCTTAACTGCAGAACCCCAGTTATAAGTTGCTTTCTGAAAATAAAGATTTTGATAGTTTTCTCAGTTGCTTCTATTTATTTACCAGAAGCTTAGAAGGGAAGTTGGCTCAAAGAATGGCTTGTAGTCCAGTAACTGCGTGCACCTCACACCCCAGCAGTGGGAGGATTGCCACAGAAGAAACCTCAGGGCCAGCAGGGAACCAGGCTGAAAAGGGGAATTGCAGAGTTTCTTCTACATTCCTCTCTCTGCTGAGATTGTCTTTTCTTGGGTATAATACAGGAGGAGATTATAACTTTTGGAAGCAAGATATTTCAGTAGAATTATTTCTACATGATATAGATTTTTTTTTATTGTAGCACAATAAAAATGTTGGCTGTGGTGGGCTGCAGTAAATCACTCAGGTTTAAATTAGTTCATTTAAAGCTATTCTTTCGATTATACAACCAAGAATTCTTTTATTAGATGGTAACATAATCAGTTTCAGCAGTTATGCAGCATATGATTGTTATTATCTTGTTATTAGTTCGTGACACAGTAAGATCTTTCCTAATGTTTGCTAATTACTGGAATACTTTAAAAATGTAAAAGCCTTTGCCTTCTGCAAAGGCAGCTAAAGGCAGATGGCAGCGTTCCTCAGTGTTTGTAGGCTTTGGGGCAGAGCTCAGTCTGGTGGTGCCATGCTCTGATTAAATGCAGGAGTGAGTGTGGATGCACGCTGTAATGTGCTGACATGCTGCACTTCCCCCTCTGCATTCCCATCAGTGGGAAGAGAAGTTGTCACCCACTTTTGTGTGCTCTTTACTGTTGGATATCCCATCTGGATTGAGAAGAATAAGCAAGTGCTTTTCTTAGGCGTGCTCTCTGCACTGCTTTGCTTTATTGGTGAAGGCTGATAATCCTATTTACTAAATAACAAGTCCTTTTATAGGTGTGATCTTTGAATAAACTGGTATCAGAAAATAATGTCATTTCAAAATGTGGGTCTCTCACAAAGCCTGGATGGGTAAGAAACTAGCATCTGTTAGGATGACATGAACTGCTTCTATTATCTTGTTGATATTTCTTCAATAATGCATTCTAATGGAATTTGAATTCAATAAGTTTAATTACTAATGCAGTTCAATTCATGGTGAGATGCTTCATGTGCTATCATGAAAACAGAAAGAAAATTTCTACTGCAGTCTTTCTGCAAGGCATTCTTCAGAAATGCTCCATAAAGAGGAAAGTATGGAAGAAACAGATTTACTTCTGTGGAGAGAAAGTGGGAACAAACTAAAACTACTTGCCAAAGTAAGGTATTTTTGTCTGTGACCCATTTGGAAAGAGGCAGGAAGCAATAGTCACCCATCTGCAGGAGAAGGGCTGCAGCAGTGTTTTGGCACAGAGTTTGCACCAAGAGATGAAACTCAGACTGGTACTGGTCTGACGCCTGGTGACGTGGATGAAACAAATCCTTGGCCTCATTCCAAGTCCACATAAACATTTATAAAAGCATTGCAGTAATGGTGTAGGTCATATAATTCTCCAGAAATGCTCAAGCATCAGATTCCAGTGATGTTTTTAAATGAGAACACAGCACAGTTGCTCTGTTGTTCCAAAGAGGATGATGTCCAGCACATGGGCAAGGTGACTCTCAGTGTCAGAATTCCATCACAAATAAACCACTTAAAGCTGTTTATTAAAAATAACTCCTCCTCTAAAGCTTTCATGCCCTCTGGAAATCTTCTGCTTTCTTGTTACTTCTTCAGGAGAGGATTGGCTTACAGTTTTTTGTATCTATATTTGACTAGTGCCAGAGGACTGCAGATGAATTTTGTCATCCTGCCCTAAATGCTTTTTGTTATATAGTTCTTTTTCTCCTCCACCCACCTATGCCCACTCTTATTTTGCACATAATTTCTGAGATTTGCTTCTTGTTTAGGACGTCTTGGGCCAGATTCAGAAGGAGAAATAGATATGCAGTTCCCAATATCCGCTATCCATGATTTTAAAATCAGGTTGGGGCTGTGGTTGAGTACAACATAGAGGAAATTTTCAAATTTCTCTGTTCAGGAAAGGCTTGGTTCAGCTGAATATCATGGGAAGAGGGTCTGTGCCCTGTGTCTGTCACACACAGAGGTGGGAAGCCCTTTGTCCAACCTGTGCACACAGAGCTGCTCAGCCCCAAAGCTGAGCTCCTTGGGTTTTGGAGGGGAAAGCACTGGGGCTGGCAGAGGGTGCCAGGACAGAGTAACACCCGTGTGTAGCTGCAATACTGTCAGGCTGAGACCAGCTTAGGGCTGTGCCCCTCCAGCTGAGCTCTAACAGCTCCCTTCTTGGAAAAATGCAGGGTGATTGTGCTCCACACTGCAGTTTTGCCACTTATAAAAGCAGATAAAAACTGAGCAGGAAAGCCATTCACATGGAGAAGTTCTTCAGAAAGCCTTTTTGTAATGTTCTATGTGGAGTGCTCCACTGAATCTTTCTGTGTGACTGTCTTCTTTTTTTTTTAATTAGGAAATTCACTTCCCATACCTTGTGAATCCATAAAACTTGTTTGAAAGAATAATTTTCAGGAGAAAAAAAAATCAATGAGCTATGACAAGGTTAAGGGTTTTTTTATATAAAATTTAAAAGAATTACGTAAGGTTTTGAAATTTCACAGGTCAGATGCATTCCAAATAGCATTTTCTGAGACTTGAGAGCTGCTGAGATATTCCGTAGCTGGTGCAATTATCAGGTTACAGCATGCCAAGGAGCAAAAAGGCCTCCTCCCATCATGTACTCGAGCAGTGAAACTGCAAGTCATTATGTACATAACAGGGACAGGGAAAACACTGTCCGTGATAACCTCCGTTTTCTTCTCCTAGTCCTGATCAGCATGTTCTGTCTTGCAAACGTGCTGTTCAAATGTACTAAACCTGCATTTATTAGGAATGTAGTGACAGTGACAGTGAGATTGAGAGTGACTCAAGCTCAGGTGAAGAGCAGAGAATTACCACGAGGGTTTACCGACGGCGGTTGATTCTGAAGGTACTTTGTGATTTCCTTTCTTGAGGTGATGCTGGCATGAACATGGGTTTGGTCTGCTGTGTCAGAATGTCACTTTTGGCATACTGGAGCCCCTGTGGTAGTGTGCTTTCCATGGCCAGTATGGATTGATAACCCAGTGCTAGGTTGCCTTTCCTTGCTTTTAACACAGGGTTATGGGTGTCTTCTGTTGGAAAACAACTGTGCTGCATGGAGTGCTGTGTCCTTCACTGCCACTGCTGTGCATGGCATCTCAAAGGCTGCAGCTAGATGCAGCATGTTGGTGTCCTGTAGAGCAAATATGAGCCACTGAGAAAGATGGGTAACAACATTTCCTTTTTTTTTTTCTGTTGTTTTAAAAAAATTCTGAGTTATAAGTTAAACATTTTCAGGAATATATGAGTGGGATATAGGAAAGTATGAGGCACGTACTCTGGTTGAAACTTGTGGTCTTAAGTGCTTAATGTGTTCTGGAAAACTTTCTCACTGCAGCAGAGGATCCTGATTTAAATCTACTGAAGTTAATAAAAGTCCTTGCATTGCCTTCAGTAGACTCTATTTAGTATATTTATTTACAGATAGCCTTTACTTACAGCACAATATACTACATACACTGATAACAATGGTATCATCATATAAGTAATTGTATTTGCCCTTATAATATTTTTATGTGGTCGTACAGTATGACATTATTTTTCTACAGCATAGAGCATGAGAAAATAAGTCTCTAACATAAACCATTATGTAATTCCTCAGTAACCTACAGGATTTATTAGATTCTTATTAGAAAATCATGCAGTCAAGCCCTGACAAAAACCAGCAGGGCACCTTGGTGCTGTCACAGCACTGGTGCAGTTTGCCTAAACTGTAATTGTTACTTTAGGAGTAAATTGTGACATTTCAATTGCACATATCTATATCACTGTTGCTTGCATGCTTTGTCAAGAGGAGTCTGCACACCACAGCAGGCACTGCACCTTTTGTGTAATGTGGGTGGCAGATAGGCTGCTCTGCACAGCTGCCAAAGAGTCCAAGGTGCAGATGCTTTTGGAAGAGGAAGGGTGACTTTTCTGGCTGCCTCCACCATGGATTCCTTCAGAATACCTGTTTGGGACAGGACAGGAATGGCAGAACTGAGCTCAGCAGAAATGAATGTTTTGTCTGATCCCCCATCTCCCCAGGCAGAACCTGCTGCCTTCCCTGAAAGGCCCTGGGCCTGTCAGGGTATAACCCTTCCTCAGTAATTCCCCCTGCAGATAAGCCCTGACTGCTGAGGCTCAGGAATGTGGTTTCTGTTTTCAAACAGGGCAGACCCCTCCAGTGCTGCAGGAGTCTCTGGTAACACAGAGAGTGTGAGTGTGCTGCAGATTCAAAGGCTGCATAGTTGGCCTGTGGCTAAGGGCCCCCACCCAATTTATGTCTGAACTATTTTGGTGTCCGCTGGTTTGCAGTCAGGAAGTGTTGGAGTAGAAAAGAGGAAAGCGTGTCAAAGGCAGCTTTCTCTTGCTCTCTCTCTTACAGCCCCTGTGTTCAGAGAAAGGCACAGAAAATTGGTTTTAAATGTGGTGGTATAATTTGGGGTAGAACTTCTAGCAGAGCCGTGGTAAAGCAGCATATTTAGTGTTTAGGAATATTTAGGAATCTGCAGCTAGTGCAGACCCGGTGGGAAGGGTGTGCATGGCGAGTGGAGGCGGCTCTTGGGAACGTGTCTGATCTCAGCTGGATTGGAGCTGTACCTGTCTCTTGATTAGAAAACACATGTGATTCTTTGGTTATTTTCTGATCATTTATGGCTTCTTTTTTTATCCCCCACTCTGCATCTTAAGACAAGCTCAAAAGAGAACACGAGAAAGTTTGAAAGCAACAATCATCAGACCTTTTAGAGAAAGAATTTGATAGTGGAAGCAACCATTTTGGGCATGTAAAGTTCATGAAATGGTGGTATGAAATGGAAAAATCAAGATTTAACATTTTTAGGGACCTGGACTTTTTTCTGCATGTTCCCAAGAGCAGAGGTTCACTTTGGGTGGACTGAAATCACAGTGAGAGCATGCACAAGCTGAGGTACAGCTCCTCCGTCAGGGAAGAGCTCTCAGGATGCAGAGGCCTGGAGCAATGCTCACAGTCTGCAGAGGGAAAAGAACTCCCTCTGCTGCTACAGGGCCCTGAGCAGTGACCAGGAGCAGCAGGTTCTCACCTGCCAGTGCCTCAGTGCCTGGCAGAGTGGGTGCTGTGCCCACAGCCAGCTCATGTCCAGCAGCAGGGGGCAGGGGATGAGGGTGGGCTTGGAGCCTCCACTGAGCAGAACCACATGTGGGAACAGTGTTGTTTTACTACAGCCTTTATTAATAGGATCATAGAATGGCTTGGGTTGGAAGGGACATTAAAGATTGTCCAGTTCTAACCTTGTGCCATGGGCAAGGACACTCACCAGGATGCTCAGAGCCCCATCCAGTCTGGCCTTGAGCATTCCACAGATGGAATCCACAACATCCATCCAACCCAGCTCCTCTGGGCAACCTGTGCCAGTGTCTCACCATCCTCACAGTAAAGAATTTTTTCCTAATATTAATCGCTCTTCCTAGTATTCATTACTGCCTGCATGTTGTATTTAAAGCAACAGAGGTACTCACATACCTAGCAGGCATAAAGTTCGCTGGCACTGAAGCCTTGAGGATAAATTGAGTCCTGTGGAAAAAAGGCTTTGCCATGTGCCACCACAGGTACAGTCAGAGCTGAATTGCTTCATTACCTTTGCTCTGCTTTCCCAACTTGTTTTTCCTTTCCGTGCCATTCTGCAGCATTGCTAACACTATTACTTCCTTTTAACTGCTACCTCAATTCTCTGTCCTGGCCCAAATGTGGGGAAAGGCTTTTCTCTCCCACAGAGGTATTTTCCCAGCAGTCTAAGAGCTGAGTCCTGTCAAGTGCTCAGTACTCTAGAGCACATTCCCATGGGATTTAGCACTTCAGAGGGCTGAGCCCATAAAACCAGACAAGCAAGGACTGATGCCCATTTCCACGTGTAATAGGATCCTATTCTAACCTCAAGGTAGTGCAGATGTTTTTGTTTTTCTTCCTTTCCCCTCTTGTATTCACATGGTGGATTGATGGGATGGAGCGCTGCAAAAGAAATGGGTTTATGGTAGTGCAGGAATGCGAGCAATTAGCACACGGGGAAAATAAGAGTGCTTGCCACAATGTGGACATTCAGAGCCTGACCCAAAGCTCTAGTTATTCAGCCATGGCAGGAATCAGTGTCCAGTTTCTCATGCTTTTTCAGAGATTGTGAAATCTTTCATGGATACAAATTTTTTGGCTAAAGCTGTTTTAGTAAGATTCTTGCCAAAAGGTTTATGGTAGAATGTAATGGAAAGTAAAATATATTTCTAAGCAGTGGTTATTCAAATCTGAGGTGATTTAGTATCTTGTACTTTTGCTATTTCTTGACAACTTTTATTGAAGATTTCTCTCTTTCTGTGCATTTTTCCCATGAAATGCCCCTTTACTGATTGTGGAGAGTTTGGTTCAGCCTGCAGGGGAGAAGTGGCCTGAGCAGCAGTTAGCCAAAGCTAGAGCCAGCCAGCAGCTTCCACGGTCTTGCTATTCAGGGGAAGCTTATTTATGGAAAATAAAATGTGGCCATCCTGTAGGTGATAAGAATTAAGTGCCTGTGCCCTCTGTGAGAAAAATGGGAACCATTTCCTCTTGTGTATTCAGCTGGGCACAGGTCTCCACTGCAGTCTCTTTCTGGCTGGGAGAGCTGCAGGTAAATGCCCTCTCCCTGTCCTGCCCCATGAGAGTTGGAGCTGCTGGCCTCAGTAAGGTAATGTGGAATAAATCAAGCCCCAGACTGCAAGTTCTGAGGTGTGCCCTCCTTGCCACATGCACCAGACTATGCCCCAGCTCCCAGCAATGGACTACACTCTGCCCCATTTGCACCCTTGGCTCTCAGGTCTCCTTGCCTTGCCTGTTTTGTTGGGATTTTTCTCCCCCTCCTGTGGCTTTAGCAATACATCTGCAAACAAGCAACTACAGACTCAGCACGGGCGCAGGCGGAGAGTTGTGGCATCTGATTAACAAGGTCTCCCTGAGTAGGCAGAACTCACTAATGAAAATGACCTTAATGAAAGATGTTTGTTTCTCCTGCTGCTGCCACAGAGGCTCGAGACCCCAAGGAGACTGAGGCGCAGCTGCTGCTCATGCATCACAAGAATGTGATCTCAGGACTGAGGGGATTATGCCCTGATGCTGGCTTAGGCCAGTGAGGGAAGAGGTCTGAGCGCTCTGTGCAGCTTCTGTTCCCATTGCGGCATCGCCTCTGGTCTTTGGCAAAATTAAATATTTAGGATCTTTCCATCTTGCTTATTTCCTCCTGCTTTTAAATTCCTTTTTATCCATGACGGTAAGATGCATTCAGCTGCACCTTTTTTCTCCACTGTTTCAACAACACTAGATGTATGGGGGGAATAAAAGGGACTATTATCCCTCTAGTAACAAAACAAACAGGAAAGAAAACCAGAGCTCTGACAAATCTACAGTGAACTTTGGCACAACACTGCAGCACTGACTGTATAACTCCATTTATCTGAAGGTCCCTGGGAACACCCATAATCTGCAAATAGCTGTTAAGAAAATCAGTGGAGCTGGCAGAAGACTTTGAGGAAACTGCTCTTTGCTTCTCCTGCCCTGGAGAGCAGCAGAGAGAGGATACCAGCTGGTTTTGGCAGGACTACACTCCAGCGAGCAGGGTGACATTAAAGCACTCTGCTTTGCAAAGCTTCCTGGCATGTTCTGGAGCTGAGGCTTGCAGACTGCAGCCTTTGTATGCTTTAGTCCCAGGGATATAACTGGGCTTCCAGTAATCACGGTATTAACTTTTCTCCCTGCCTTTCTAAAGCTTTTGGTATTGTGACAGTGATTTTGACTGGTCAAGGGTAAAATGAAGCCTACATAAGTATGATGCAGCGGAAAGAATTTTATTCTCTAGCTGTGACGCAGATGCACCAGCTTTGTGTTTAAAAACAGCTTTTGTTGACAAGGTCATCTAATGTGCCATTCTAACCCAATGTTGGTTTGAGCTCTTGCAACTAAAACTGCCAGTGGGTAGGGTTTTTTCCGTAGCAAACATCCATCTTTTTAACTGCATAGAATTAGAAAAGTCAGTAAATCAGATCTACCTCCTGCCAGTTGTGAGCCCTCCTGCAATTTGTTTAACTACCCACCAGCAAGAGAATTGTGAAAGCTGGATTTCATGCACGCTGACTGCTGAGTATTTACAGCATTCATCCTTAAATTGTGCTTAAAGAAGCATGTAGCTAATTAAAACCCAAGATTCACCACACCTTTAAAACTGCATTTTCTTCCAGGAGACATCTTTCAGTGCAGCAGTACACTTTTCATTTCATTTGAAGCAGAACACAGTAATTCTTGCTAGGTTGTTTTAAGGTTGTTGACTTGCTCAACCTGCAGTAAGGAGTCAAAGAACCAGTACATGAAAGTGGTGTTGGTGTGCCAAGTAACCTGGTGACTAATAACAGTCTTGCTCCTGGCCATGTTGTTTTATTTCTGGTTTTCATGGGTTTTATTGTAGTGGCTTTGGAGACCCTACTCCTGAGAGGGAACCTTTCCATACCTCTGTGCTCCATGGGATGTCTGTGCCAGGGTTCCCTCCTGCTCCTTGGGGTACTGTGTTGGAGCCCACTGGGGAGTCTCTGAACCCACACGTGGAAGGCCAGGAAAGAAACTGTGCATCTAGTTCCCCATCTGCTCTCATCTGATTAGAGTGTGAAGCCTCCAGAATCAGTCTTTCCCCCTGCCATCTCTGTGAGTAGGAAAGCCCACAGGTTTCAGTTCCCAAACCCTTTGCCGGGTCGCTGGCCCTGCCTGGCAGCAGCCCCGTCCCTCTCTGGTGAGAAAGGAAGCAGCCGGCTGCCGCTGGGGCCCCACTCGCCCAGGCACCAACCTCACACTTCCCTCCCCCTGCACAGAGCCCGGTGCTCTGCCTGGGCAGGTGTGCCATTTCTCCTTCTGGGGAGTGAATTTTTCAAGCTCCATCTGAAGGCTTCAGTAGCTGTTTGTTCTGTGCTTTTGTAGGGATGCCAGCATTCCCTGGCCCAGGCACCTCAGCTAGGTGTGTCTGAGGCACAGGACCTCATCCTTGTGTCCCTGTGCGCTGGAATCCACCTGGCTGTGGAGCCTGTCCTTCTCTTGGCAGTGCTTCCTGAAGCACCAAAGTTCAGCAAGTTGTACAGCTTGCTAAGAGCCTGTGAAAGCCTGGGGAAAAAGATGTGTAAAATATCTGAATTCTGTTGCTTAAGTGGTGACTTCAGTACAACTTTCAATGTGAAACCAGTAGAAATTCTGTACTTGTGAAGAGGCAAACATGGCCAGGGGCTCTGCTCTGCAGTACTCCCCCCTGGCTCCTGCCTGCTGCCATTGTCCCCAGGCAAGGAAAATGGAAAACCTTGGCTAGAAAAGACCACAAATGGCTTGTAAACAAAAGGAAAGGTTTGTTTTGCTTAGAGCTTAGAAATAGCATACAATCCCAATGCTATATTGTACATCTTGAAAAAGCTGCTTTAGTAGGGAATACTGTTTTAAAAAAATACACATGGCATCACTGTATTTGTTTATTATAAAGCAGTGCTAGGAGCTTATGCAGACAACTATGTAGTGTATAGACCAGTAAATAGAAAATATATTTGCCCTGTGGTGTTCAGTACATTGAAGCATTACAAAAGCTGTAATAGTCTCCTTTCAAATATTGTTTTGTAGTTAATATTGTTATAATGTTTTTTATGCAATGTTTTCTTTCTGCTTCCTCCCTCTACTTGTAATTTTTCCATAGTGGGTTGAGAGTGAGGGGAGAAGAAAAGTTCTAGGGATTTTTTTTGTTTGTTTAGGTTATTGATTTACAAGTGGAAATTTTTCATATGTAGGCCAGCTACAGTATCATTATGTTTTCCTTTCTTATATGAAAGATATAAACACAAACAATGGATAGTTTTGGAGCATCAAAAGCAGTGCTTGCTTCAGCACACAGGTTTGAAAATATGACTTTGTAAGGTAAAGTTAGCAAAGTTTTTTAGAACATAAGTTCATGACTGCCAGCTGGGCTCAGACTCTAGACTAATGTCATTTATTTATGATTTAAGCAATAATTCCTTTAAGTGGAATTAAGTCGCTGGCATAGCAGCTAGGAAACTGCTTTTACATTTATTTACACTGGTGCTATAAATTGCTGGTGCTACAAGAAGTGATGGCTGGAGTGCTGCTGATCTCAATATGTCATGGACCGGGCTGCCGAGGCTCCTCGCCACGGTGGCACCGTGCCGGGCAAAGTGTCACGTAAGACAACTTCCTTCATCTTGTAAGTGCTGAGAAGTCCTGTCTGTCTTCTGTGTTTGTGTTTAAGACCTCGTGTTTAGCAAGCTATAGGCAGAGCTGTCTTTTTAAGTCCAACATTTCCCCCATGTTAGACCATGCTTCTGCATGTGCCGAAGCAGAAACGCTGCTGAGTTTCACTGAGAAGTTGTGAAGAGCTAAGGGGTGTCTCACAGGGCTCAGACTGACCACTCGATTTTGTTACCCAGAGAGTTCCTGACATGCATTAGTTAATAAGAGCAGTGTGCTAAAAGCTCCCTACAGGCTTTAGGGAAACATCTTGTAGGACGAATGCACAGGTATTGCATTGCTAAATGAACGAGGCTTTCAAACAGTTCGTGTGGCATAAAACAAACTGTTACATAAAGTTGAAGCTAGCATGTGCTTGTTGCTTGGATTGGTGTGCAAATATGTGTGGGTTTGACAGATTATAGGCTCTATTGCTAATCTTATACACGTTCTTTAGGGTGAGGAAGCAAAAAACATTCCTGGTGAATCTGTAACAGAGGAACAGTTTACCGATGAAGAAGGCAACGTCATCACGAGAAAAGTAATCATGAATTACATCACTGCTCTGAGTCTTTGCATTCAAGTAACTTCTTTTAACATACTTTTTCCCTTTAGAATCTAGGAAAAAAATAAAAATCGATACTTTTCATGTATTGCTTCCCACAGATCACCCGGAAGGTAGTGAGACGTGTTGTTATCCCCCATGAGAGGAAAGTTGGTGAAATGGTAATGCCACGGGGACTACCAGCAAATAACAGTAGGCTCAGAGGGTTGTGTTGACTGCTAGAAAGTGCTGCTAAAGGGCTGGAGGTTTGCATTTAACAAGAAGCCTTGGCAAAAAGTGCAATGCTTGCGGTTACTGGCCAGTTGTGTGTTGGAATCACGGGGCAGGGCTGGTGTCCGGGGAGCCTGGCTGAATTCTGTTGGTACAGGGCATCCAGGTCTGTTTCTGTAAAACAGGCAGCAGGTCTGAGCCATGGCTTTGGGGCCTGCTTGGTGCCATCAAGTTGAGCAGTGTCTGTGTGTTTAGTTAAGCCCTTGCAGAATCTGTACCTTACAGCTGTAGGTGGATTGTGTGGCTTTTTCACCAGCCCAGAGGAATGAGCTGTAGTGTGATCCCAGTGGCCTCTTGCTCACCTTGGTGTGATACTCCTGGTGCTGGTGACTGAGGGTTGGCAGGATTCAGGTCAGTCAGAACATACCCAAGCAATGGTATCTTTACAAGCAAGCACCAAGACAGGATTTTGTCCCTGGGGATCAAAATTGGAAGCCTTCTGCAGGCCTGGACTATGCCCAGCTTTATCACCCTGACAGCAGGAAGAGTAGAACTATTGTGTGCCAGCACACCCCGGCCCCTCTTGGGAAGGACTTCAGTGACAGGGGCAGGAGTGGGCAGGCTGTGCCTCAGCTGTCAGCTGTCCCCAGGAGGCCTTGGGGGAATGGGCATTGCCTCTGGAAACAAATGGCTTCAGAGGAGCTCGTGCCTTCTTCCCCAGCACATGGCCCTCAGACATCTCTGCTCAAGTAAAACTGTCACTGAGGCTAATGAAATTCTTGTCTGAGTGAAAACAGATTCAGAAAGGAAGATAACAGATACCCTTTCTTTTCTGGCAATTAAAATAAAAAAAGAAAAAGGAAAAAAGTCACAGAAATAAGAGAATGGAAACAAACTTATTTCCATTCCCTCTTTCCTAGTTGTTCATGAAGGAAAAAAAAAATCCTGCCCAGCAAGGGGTAAACATTTTCAATTTGCTGCACCAGATTAGATTAGTTGGAAACTACAAATAGTTACAAATACATCAATGCAGATCACCTGAGGGGTAAATTCTGCCCATAGCCACACATAAACAGATGCCTTTCTCTGATGTGAATGAGGCTTGTGATTACTGGAGAATTTATTTTTAGATGATTATTGAGCTACTTTTAATGAGCAAAGATGAACTTTATTTTGGGGTTTGCTGTTTTAAAGATGCTGAAACCTGCACTGCTTGTCACTGTCATTGGTTTTACTTCTATGCTGCTTCAGTGGTGGTTTTTGCTGGCTTTCTTCCTCTTCCCTTTATTCTGTTACTAACCTGCTCACTTTGAAGCACAGACGTTGTGAAACATCATAAGAGCAGCCACAGGCTCTGCTGTTGGGAATGCCCACCAATTTGGCTGCCCAGGAGGACAGCTGGGAAAGGGGATTTTTCCCTGAAAGTGGCACTGGCTCCCACTGCAGTTGGCAGCAGGGGCTCTGCCAAGGACTGACTGCCAGCCAGGCACCCCAGCCCAGGGGTCAGGCTGAAACTGTAGAGCTGTGTTTTCTACTTGAAGATGATAATTCAGACCTGTGCTTTTGCAGCTCAGCAGAGTGGATAAATAGATTGTGTGTATCTTTGAAATGAAGTGTTAATGTGATTTAACTGCTTTTTACTTATCCTGTTACAGCAAAATGTGTATCCTGTTTTGGAAGCTGGTTTACAATTATGAGTGCTCTCTGCAGACTTGTGCTAATGTTTATACTTTTCCTTTAAAGCAGGGAGAAGCTTATAAGGTTAAGACAAAGAAAGAAGTCAGACACGTGGAGAAGAAGAGTTACTCATGAAAGCTGAAAGCCAACCACTGAACGGTCAGTGTGATCAATTTTCTTCCCTTGTTGAAAGCTTTTGCCAGCATGGGGAAGAGCACTGGGCTGCACAAAGGCTTGCCTCTGCTACCCTGACTTTGCTTTCCAGCTGCAGGCCTGAATAGCTGGCCCTTGATCTTGTAAGCAGAAAATGACCTTGTGTTCACATATAAAAATTAATCTTTACTTCTTGGAAAATAAAACAAAGCAATACTCAGGCATGTGTAAGATTTCTCGGAATTTTACAGTGTTTGTAATCCATAGAACTTTCTACCCCTAAAACTTAAACACAAATAGTAAAGGAGCTGCACACAAATAAACCTAGGAGTGAAATGCTTCTTCCACTGTCAGACATGTGATCTGAGGGCAGTTATGCAAGTCAAAGTCCTTGTAAGTGAAGTGTCTCAATATTTGCCAACAAATAATCCCTACCAACTGTTCCTTGTGAATTTTATTGATCCAGCCTTAACGATTGTAGCAAGCCGGCAGCTGATGGTTTAAGGGCTTCCCAAGCTAAACCCAAATGCACAGACTGAGACACCTTTGCTGGGCACTCTGTAAAGATGTGAAGAAAATAAGCCAGAGGCTGCTTTGTCTCACTGGCACAGCTACACACAGAGACGTGCCTGTGTGACTTTCAATGCTGGCCCATCAGTCATGGCTCCAAGTGTGTAGGTTTAGCATGGACATGTCTTTTTTCTGCTCCTTTCTCTTAGCTTTGCTGGGTTTCAGGAAATGGACAGAGGAGGAGTTTATGAAGTGCAATACTGTGTGTTATCCTTTTACTGTACATATGGTATAGAATTGACTGTAAGAACAGAATAAACAGGACTGGCAAATAGATCAGATAGTGAGGAAAAGGACAGCCAGAAGCAGAGTCTCTCTTGAGTCACCAGTCCCTTCTAACTGATGCAATGTAAGGTAACCCCTACAGCCCCCCGGCCCTGCAGGTGCTCTGTGCCTGTGAGTAGAGCCATTTAGACAAACAGCACTCAGTGTGCGGGATCTAGCTGAGGGATTTATGGATCAAGCCCCAGGGAGCAAGCTCTGTGAGGTGACTGGTGTGATTTCAGTGTCTGGTAAGCACCTACTGCATCCACCTGAATTGCTGCTTTTACTGAGAGTCCTCCTGTGTGTGCTAATAGAATAACACAGCTTCTCATGGCTTGGTACTCAACATACTCATAAAATATTTGTTGTTTGGAAAGAGGAGGTGATTCTTTTGACACAACTTTCCCCTTAATGGAGCTCAAGCATGTGGGAGTAAAGCAAGCCAAAGCGATGGCACTGTTTATATGAAATTGTGTCCCATGCTGGGTCCCGTGCTGCTTCCACTGTCAATCTGCAGGGCCAGAGCAGCAGAAATGTGTAAACTCAGGCATTGAAGGCAAGATGGGGCATTGAACCCCATAAGCAATGCAGCTAAAGAGCCTGGCAGCGTACGAGTTTGATGCAAAAGACACCAGGGATAAGCATTTCATTTTAAAATAAAATTACATAAATTAGGCGATCTTTGCCTGATGTATGAAACAGTCTGACCTTCAGGAAGCCAGAGTCTGAGTTCCTCAGAATCAGATCTGCTCCCATGGCTGCTGATGCATTTCTCCTGTGATTTCCAGTAGGCAAATCTTCCATGCTGGAGCCCCTGAGGAACTCAGGGAGTCTGCCTTAGATAATGAACCTTTGCTCTGGGGGGAAGTTTGTCCTGTAAGATGAATCTCTGTGCTCCAAACTTTGATATGATAAGCATGACCAAATGTGCACTAGGTAATTGTCAGGGCAGTCAAGAGCCCATTAAAAACATTTCATTTGGATGCAGAAGTGGATGTGTTTGCAGAGGCAGGGGATTCTATAGAAAAACTGTTTTGTAATCACAAAAGACAAAAAAAATCCTGTTGGGCAGGCAGAGGTGGTTCTTTTCTTTGGAGTGTTTGAAAAAATCACGATGTTAGCTAGGTTTTGCTGTGAAAATGTCCCTGTCACCACTGCAGATAAGCCCACAGTGCAGCACAGGTTGAAAGGAGAAGCCAAGAACTCGTGCGTGCAGTTCCGCAGGACAGCACGGTGTGAGCTGGCGTGACTGCTGCAGTGGGAACAGGAGGCTCTCAGCAGCAGGACAGATTTATGACAACTGTAGATGTGGGCAAGGACAGATTGCTTTAGCGTGGAAGGAGCACTCCTGGGGGATGTGTGTGGACCTGTGACCTGATTACTGAGCAGGCATGTCCGTGCCAGCCCGAGCCCTGCCGGCTGCCCTGTGCCCAGGTGCCCAAGAGCTGCAGGGCTTCCACTCATGCTCAGTGCTGTGTTTATGCTTCTGCTTCCTGCCCTCTCTGCTGCTGTTGTACAACACATGTCACTAACTTGCTGTCCTTATGTGCATGGCTCTAGTTGGAGGGGTGAGAGAGCAGGAGCTGGACTGTCTCTCCTTGTGCTGCTCATGCAAGCCAGGCTGGAGGGAGATGGATGGCGCTGCTCCTTGTCCCTGCTTTTGTCCTTCACCAAGCCTCCTAAAGGCTGGGTGCTGCATTCCTGCCTCTGCAGGAATGTTCCCTGAGCAACTGGCAGAGGTGGAGGTGCAAGGAGAGCAGGTTTTCTATCACTGTGGGGATGCTTGCACACAATGAAGAAAAACGTGCTGTGGAAGCAGCAGCTCTCTCTGTCTGGAGATGATGCTGTTCCTTCCACAACAAAAGAACCTATTCCTCGTCATCACTGGATCAGATGAGCTGGTGGATGTCCGGGATGATGAAATGCAGTGTGCTGCAAACATAATTATAAATCAGTTCATGAGCAGTGTGGACATCTGCAGCTGCATTTTCCCCTCACGCTGGAGCTCAGCTAATGTCATTGCCTACCTAGAAGCTGTGTGATTTAGCCTATTGCAGAATTCCAATTACATTTCTGTTTAGTCAGGGAAAGGCAGGAAACTGACTCTAACAAGATATTTCTGACATTATTTGTTCTCTGTTTTCTCTCCACAGTGTGCTTTTACTGCCAGTATTCTAGAGGGACACTCACGGAAGAAAAATCAACAGGAATTAAAACATTCACCTATAAAAGTGTGCGTGTGTTTGCTGCTTCCCCACATTAACCGCATGGTTTTTATGCAAAAAGAAAAAAAAAAACAAACAAAAAAAAATCCCAGACAAAAAAATTAATTTAGCATGAGCCAATTTACAGAGCATGGAAATTCACATTCATTCACAGGATTGGAGGGTGCTCAGTTACCAATGCAGTGTATATACAAGATGCCATGCTGTTATCAGCTTCTCTCAAGCAGTTTGATGTCATCTCAAAAGAAATAAATTCCTGTGGCCAGAGAGGATATGCGAAGACGAAATGGTTAAACCATGGAAAGACACTAAAAATACTAAAATCCACAACAGCTCGCCTTATTTTTCTTGGACCCAAACTGTCAGGGTATAAAACACTATTTGTTTCTTTTTTAAACATCAATAGTTTTGCTGTAAATAAATAACACTGTATAAATTCTAACAAAATAGAATAAGTGTTGATAAGGCACTGCCTTTTCGATCACAAACAGAATATTGCGAATGCATTGAGCAGGCTAGGTGTCTCAAATGGCTGCACCTACAGGGATATTCTGGGTGTATCTTCACAGATTCTTGTATATTAGCAATTATAATGTTTGTATATGCAAAATCGCTAGCTTGATTTTAAAAAAATCTTTAAAATCTGCTGCAAATTTAAATGATTCCCAAAATGAGGAATTCTGTAGTTCTGTGAAAATTTTTCTTCAGAGTACTAATATTTTGATGCATGTGTTTCACCTTATTTTGATTAAATCTTTTCCAGTTTTGCAAACACTATTCCGCAACATGAAAAATAAGATTTTATCTGTAAACACAAAGCCCTTCATCTAATATTTGTTGCTGTTGCCAATTTTTCAATGAAATGACCTAAGACCCATAACATATACAGTAGTTACATTATGGGGAGGGGGGTGCTATCTGTTCTTGCTTTATAATGGGGGTAATGCTTGCAGCTTTAGAAGTGGGTTGGTGCTCTAAGGAGCACAAGTTTGGGATATTTTTAAATGAACTGAAGAGAAATTATTAGCTAATAGACTGGCAGCACGCTGTAAAATTATTACTGTATTGTGTACTGGCTATAAGATGTAGAATCTTTCAGTAAGCCAATCATCTGTAATCATCCTAGCAGTGTAATATTAGGTTGTTAAGGCTGCTGTGTTTTAAAGGGCATTTTTATTTGGTTTTTGGTGAAATACTTTAATTTGTTGATTATATTCATATGGAAACAGCATTCATTGATAATAGCTCTAATTACATATGTATGAAAACAACAAACACTGGATGATCTAGTTGATTATTTAAGCATAAAATAAATTGTGTTAAAACTCTTGGATAACGTGTATTTGGCAGTGTTCTTGTACCCCACAGATGTGAGGCTTTGCAAGGCCAGCAGTTATCTGCCCCTGGCTTTCAGCTGCTTTTCCTCTCTGTTTCTTTTGTCTAATCCACCTCTTCATCTTCCCAGTGTGACAGGCCATCCCTTGGCAGGCTCTCCCCAGGTCGGGGCAGCAGGAGGAAAACACAGCAGCCAGCAGCACATGCCCAGCAAGGCTAAGGAAAACCCACTCTCAGGATTGGAGATTTGGGAAAGGGGCCTGTGCAACGGGGGTGTGTGCAGCCCTTTCTACAACACATGTGAGCTCTGCACCTCCTGTAAATTCTTTCGCCCTGTCAAGAACCAGGAAAAGCACTACTAAAAGCAATTGTCTCCCCAGTATCAGCCAGATCAGTAACAGACCCACAGCCCATGAGGACATTAAAATGTGCATCCCCTGTATATTGCATGCACTTCCTGTATATTATGGGTGATGGAGCACTATAAAGAATGTGGCCAAAACAGGTTTGTAGCATCAGTACACACACTGGTCTGAACTGCAGGCTTCTGCTCAGGTGCAGTAAATACAATTTATTATGCAAGGATCTGTTTTACCTGGTTTTTAAGGCAATGTGAAGATGAGGTACTTCACCCCAGCTTTGGCACCTGAGGAAGCTCCTCTTCTACAGATCCACCTCAGTCTGCTTGTTGTTATCTGGTGATCCCCACAGGACCTGCTCCTCACCTGGGTCAGTCAGCAAAGCTCTCCTGACTGTGACGAACAGCAGCACTTGGAGAACGTAACAGGTTGGTTTGTCAGTGTCTCTGAGTTATTAGGGCCACTGGCTTTTGAAGCAGTGATGGTAAATGAAGTTTTCAGTGTTTGAGCAGCCAGTCTGTGTTGCACTGTATGTTTTACCTAGGTCAGGATACTGCTGGTGCTGGTACAGTGCTGGTGGTTCGGGTCCTTATGCCAAAGTTTGGAGGACAAATGCCACTTGCACCATGGGAGAACAAGTGCTTCTTCCTGCAGTTCACAATCTGACAGCAGCAATCATCCTGCAGCCTCTCCATCCAGATGCCTTCCTCCCTTCCAGCATCCTGACCAGCTGAATGAGAGAGAGGGTTTTCAGGAAATGCTGGGAGATGTATATATATATAATATCATGATTGTACATCTGGAAGCAAAGGCCATGGTGACAACCAGCAGGAAGGCAGGAGCTGTACTGTAGAAGAGCCTCTCTTCAATCTCTAACAGCATCCAAAAGGCAGCGTTTTGTTTGACTAATCTCTTCATCTGCCTGGTTCCCTGTTAGTGCCTGGTGCTGGTGTGGAGAGAAGCTGTGACTGTCCCTGGAATGGCAGCTCTGGCAGGCAGAAGACAGAGAAGCCAGGCTGCCTGTGCAGGTAGCAGAGTGTGCAGGTGAGTCTCAGAGCTCTCCTGCCATGCTTTGTGTGGCAGCTCTGCGCTCTCGCCTGTCACAGCACACTCAGGAGCTGCTGGCTCAGCTCGGGGCTCTGAGGGTGCTCCTGCAGCCCAGCCCTGTCACAGGGGTGCCCGAGCAGGCTGTGACCCTGACAGCCTCTCCTGGGCCGGCACTGACAGGTCCCACTGCTGGCAGGTGCCAGTCCCCAGCAGCTGCTGCACGGGCACACCTGTGTCAGTTTGCTTCCCCGTTAAATACAGAGAGACAACAGAGAACAGAAAATCTCCAGCGATATTCACAGAGTTTAAAATTTCATACTAAATGCTGCACAAACAGGATTTTCTGGGTGTTGGTTTTGTTTTGCACTGAGTGATTCCAACAGTAGCTCAGGATATTTGGGAAAAAACAAGGTTAAAGTGTAAATGGTCATATGAGAAGGAAACCAGAAATCTTGCCAGAACAAGCAAATGGCACAGACAGCTCTGGAGTGAGAGAGGACCCTACCTAAATGTACACTTTTGTCTTTTTTTTTTTTTTCATGTTTTCCTCAGTGAGAACATTCCCCTTAGAGGCAAAATTGTAAGTCATGGGATTCTGATTGCATCTATTAAAATAAACTTGATTGCTAAATACAGCGTTATTTTCATCCATTGATATTTGATTTAGCACTAATTAATAATGCTGCAGAGTATCCTACCATACTTTTTCCATTTCTGAAAGAATATCAATTACATTTTATTTGTGGCCAGTAACAATTTTAATGTCAGAAATTCTAAGATCTCCCATAGTGTGGAGCCAACATTAGTGGGATAAGTGGCAGTCACTTGCAGGATTGCAGCACTCTGCTAATTAATGCTAATTTCCTGAGGGGTTGTTTAACACAGGCTTTGTCTGTAGCACACAGTGTGCAGGAAATCGAGGTGCTCTGCTGGGGAGGCCACTGCAGCCTGGGATGTGGGGCACATGTCCCAAAAACCTCTCCATGCCCTCTAGAGGAGGAGTTTAGCAGGACCAAGTCGACAACATTTGGTGAAACTCCATGAAGTCCATCAGTGGCAATTTTATCAAATTTTTATACAAACTCAGTGATGCTGGGCAGGGTGTTGGCAAAGGGCTTGGTTCTTGTGCATGATGCATGGAAAAGCTGCTGCTGATCCATTGCATTCTTGGCCTCGGGGTCATGTGTGGGGAATGCAAACAGGACCTCTGTTTTCAGGGCAGATCCTACCAAACTGGGGCTGGAAGAGGAGGAGCTCCTGGTTCAGCTTGCCTCTAACCCCCAAGCGAGCAAGGGAGGGGAAAATGGTCTCTTAGTGCACCAGAAAGTATTGTTTGGTTGAAAGTACAGCAGTTTTCTGATGGAGATGTGGACCCTTTAGCCTCAGCCTGCTGCATAATGCTTGATATAAAAAGTAGTCCATTACTGGGAGAGGAAAAGGTTAGTGAAGGACAGAAAAATGAGCTGCTCAAGGAAAATCTGTGTATGTGCCACATTTTTCATAACTGCTGATGCTAAAAACAGCATGCAAATTGTGCATGTCTTTATTTATTTGACCCAAAGTCCTGGAGGATGGTGAAGATTTATCATAAAAGTTTTCTTGGTACTTTTCCCACCACACTAATGTTCAATTATTGAGAGCTATTTGGGCTGTAAAACAGCAAAGTACAGCAATCCCCCGTTCACCAACTTCCTTGGAAGGCTTCCAGGGGCTGGGTATCATTATGACATGGCCAGAGCAACAGAACCAACCTGGTATGAACTCTGAAAAAAATTCCCTGGGGAGAACAGGGATACAAAAGCAAAGCCCCAGAGCTGAAGATGCATTAGCTACTGGCTGGCTACCACACAGCACATTTTCATAGTCAGATACTCTATCTTACTAAGAGACTACTTTCCTAATACAGATTTCTGATTAAATAATTGCTGGTCCGAAAAGCAAAGCAGCATGACATTATTTTCATCTGAATTGCTTGTTAGAAAACATGTTTTAACTTGCATCAATAGATTCCTTAATCTAGAATTTGAGTTTTTTCTGCTCATATAAATATCTTTCAAACCAAGCTTTCTCCCCTTCTACTACCTCTCCACATATGAACCTCATTTCCCCCTTTCAATATTCCCTTATGTACAGTTCATGTCCTTTTTAATGCTGCTTCAGTTTATTTTCCTAGCTGTATATTTCATTAATTGCATTTTCCTGCAACTTTGTCTTTCCATTCCCTCTTTCCCTCCACCCCCCATTTCAGTCAGGTACTCTGAGTACTGTGCGGACTTTTTTCCCTTAGGTTAATTAGCTTCAGTTGGCCTTTTCCTCTTCAGTCTATAACTACTGAATATTTTAATGAAATTGTATTCTTATAGAAGGTCTTCCAGCCGATTAATGGACCTCTGGAATTACATTAAGGATTACATTAAATCTCTGAACATACCTCTTCTAACCCCTCACACCTAGAAATGTATTTTATACAATATTTCTGCTGCTGATGTGAGTTTATGGAACACTGTTTCTAATTGCCCACTACCTCCTGTAATGATAGTTTCTGTGAATAAATCCCTGTTTTATTATTTCTTCTTCTTGATAGGTCTGCTCTCCTGCTATAACAGCGCTGGTGACATTTTCATAGTCTTTATTTCTACAAACACCTTTCCTTTCCTCCTTACAGTTCTGCTTTATTTTTCATGCAATAAAAAGATACTGAGGCAAGGAGGGTGGGGACCTTGTCCTGCAGGTGCTGTGGTGGTGGCAGGCTGGTTGTGGTGGCTTTTCCTGTGATGCCAAGACCCTTGCTGCCTGCAGTGGGGACCAGGAGCACCTGAGCAGCCCTGTCAGTGGGGCAGCCTCTGCTGTATACGTCTTCAAAAGGGAGTTTGGCTAATTTTGCTTATACCGCATATTTATACTTTTTAATTGACTTGGTTAACATCCTACAGATGTAAAAAGCATGTGATTCTTTTAATTTTTTGGGGGTGCTAATTAGGATAACATTTTCTCTCCCTGTTTAATCTATTAATTAGGAGTAGTTGGCTGTAATTGTAATTAAATATACAGGTGTTATTTTTTAAATGACTGAACTGCTGTTGCAACAAGAAGGATGCCATCTCAGATCTAAACATCCAAGGCCCTTGAGTTTTCCTCCCACTCCTGCACTGACTCAGTGTTTGTCATTGGGCAAGTAACGCAGCTTCCTACCTCCCTTTCTTGCCTTCCAGGGCTATTGTGTGAATTAATTAGATAATGTTTCAGCATGGCTTTGAACTAGAGAGAGCCACAGAAGTGCCAAGTTATAACTCACTGTTATGAAAGTTGGCGTGCTGGCTGGGAGTGAGACCTCTGATGCCAGCCCAGCAGAGAGAGAGGGACAGCAAAAGGGGCTGGAGGAGAGCTCCCCTGTTGCCTCAAGATCCCTCATCTCTGTAGCTGCTGTCTGCAGCACCCCAGAACTGCTCTGCTGAAGGCAGCACCAGATCGTCCTGCTGTGATCCCAGGGATGCAGCCCCTGGCTGAGCCTGTCCAGCCCAGCTGCCGGGTCGAGGATGTTGCCTGCACCTCCCTGTCTGTTTCCAGGCTAATTTTAGTGTCTGAAGGAGCAGAGGACATGTCCTCTGAAAAATTATAGTGCTCCAAATCAGCAAAGCACTTAAGATTAACATGGATAGGTCTGAAGAGTGGCTTAAGGTTAAGCACGCCGTGGGGCTTGCTGGGTAAGATTAGCCTGGAGCAGATGTGTGTTCTGCTGATTCAGGCCTTCAAAATATTTAGGCCTCGATTCAGCAAGACTGAATGCTCAAATGTGAGCAGTCCTGCTGAAAGCAGGGGAGAAAACTGGCTGATCAGAGCTGGGCAGACAGATGAAGCAAGAACATTGAGGTATAAACCTGCTGGTTTAGAAATTAGTTTGATTTGAGGAGAACATGTGCACAGACACAAACCAGCTTTGCAGCTCTCACCTGTGCTGTGGAGGTTGTGCATGAAATAACATATCCTCATGACCCTGTGGTGTCCAGCCAGCTTCCCAAATATCAGCACACCTATTTGAAAGAAATTCTGGTGAAATGCAACTAGCTGTCCAAAACAGTGCTCACTGTTTTTTGGATCCTATTTTAATCCCTCAAGGTTTTTATCCCACAACCCATTCTGGTGGAAAGGCTCAGCCTGGGCATGGAGCTGGCAGCTGCCCAGGTAGTCAGGCTCGTGTGGCACTGCAGACCCAGGGGTTGCTGCAGGGACATCTTAGGATAGCACCAAAAAAGGTCTCATGAGACCTCATGGACATCCTCAGCTGCTCTGTGCATCTATGGCAGCATCTCTTGAGGACAATGCTGTTATGTCTGGGAGAAATCTCACCCTAACTAAGCCCAGAGATGGCAAATCCAGCTGAGGGGCAGCAGCTGCCAGGGTGGTCATGAGGGTTGCTTGGTGTCTCTATTACATGTTAATGTCATCACCAGGATCAGTGTGGAGGTAGTGGGATGCAGGAGTGTGCCTCAGTTTCCACTGGGCTGGGAAGGGGATGCAGGACCCTTTCTAGCCTGAAAAGCCCTGCACTGATGCCTTCTGATGGGGCTGAGGAAGAGCTGTGCGTCTCTGCTGGTGCTGGATGGGGACTCCCACTTGCCTCCCTCTCCATTCTGAGCCCCGTTTGGGGGAGCATTGTGTGCCAGGGACAGACACACAGACAGAGATCAGAGGAAACAGTTTCCAAAGCTCAGAACTAGGAGCAGCCCTTTTCTTGTGATTAAAAGACCAAAAATAAAACGACCTGCACTTATATTCCCAGGCAGGTGAAAAGAATAATTACTTTACAGAGATGGAATTCCTCCATATATTATAGCCATTAAAAAGAGTAAAATTTGAAATTTACTATGGCATGGAACAAAAAGGTAGTGCAGTTAGAGATAATGAAATCCTTACTTGCCACTAATGGAAGAATTACTGTTGTTAAAGACCCCTTCATAAATAATTGAGAAACCAATTATACAGTCTTGGGGACTAATTTATCCAGGAGCAATACAGACCATCTTTTGCCATAGAATGAGTGGCACAAATTCTCCACTATAGCTTGCTGCTGCTGCTCTGCAAAGAAATAGTAAAAAAAAAAAAGAGAAAAAGAAAAAGAAAAAAATGAAAGAAACGAATGCACCTACTAATCAGGAAATGCACTATCAGTAATGAGAGATGGGGGTCCATATATCTTAATTCAAGGCAGTTTTGCTGACCTATGGAGGGCTGCATTAACATGCAGTTAGTTGGTCTGTGTGCTGTCAGGGCAGCAGGGCTGGCAGCCGGGGCTGTCCCGCAGACCCTGGGGCTCGGCAGACGGGGGTCCCCGCTCCTTCCGCTCCGAGCTGCCCAGGGGAAGGGTCCTGGGCCGGGGGTGCAGCCCGGGCAGCGCCCTGGGCCGCTTTGGTCCAAAAATCCTTAAACAAAACAAGGCTTGGGGCAGTTTGGGCCGTGTGTAGCGAGCCCCGCACGGGTTTAGCGGTACAATGAGGTGAGTCCCGCAAACGAGCTGCTTGCCGCGGGGCTCCGGTGCGCAGCAGATCCCGCCGTGGGGTTCGGGAGAGACCCTCCGGGGACATCCCGGGAACAGGATTCGGTGTGTAGGGAGCCCCCCCCCGGAGAATATCCCTTAGTCTCAGGTTCTGTGTGTCCGGGAACCCCTCTCCTGGCACATTCCGGTCCCGGACTCGGAGCGTCCCGGATACCCCCGTTCGCGGCACATCCCGCTGTGTCCGGGCCGGCGCGGTGCCGGCGCGGGCCGCCAGGCGGCGCTGTGGGCGGACGCGCGACCCGTCTCGGCGCCGGCGCGCGGCGGGCGCCGCCCCTGCTCGGGCGGCGGCGGCGGCGGCGGCGCGCGCGGGGCGATGGCGGACAGCGCCAGCGAGAGCGACACCGACGGCGGCGGCGGCAGCGGCGGCACCGCGGGGCCGCTGTCGGGGGCGGCCGGGCGCGCGGGGCCCGGCTGCGGCGCGGCGGGCGGCGGCGGCGGCTCCTCGGCGGGCGGCAAAGCGGGCGGGATCGTGATCTCGCCGTTCCGGCTGGAGGAGCTGACGAACCGCCTGGCCTCGCTGCAGCAGGAGAACAAGGTGCTGAAGATCGAGCTGGAGACCTACAAGCTCAAGTGCAAGGCGCTGCAGGAGGAGAACCGCGACCTGCGCAAGGCCAGCGTCACCATCGTGAGTGCGGGCGGCGCCGCGCCGGGCCCGGCGGGCGGGGAGCGGGGGGTGTCCCCGCCGCGGGGTGTCCGCGCAGGGCGGGCCCGGCCCCGGCCGCGGCCTCCCCCGCCGGCCCCCGGCTGCCGCCCGGCTCGCCGGGACGAGTCACCCCGGGCGGGCCCGGCTGTCACCGCGGCCCGGCCGCGGGGACGCGCACAGGTGGGGTCACCCCGCGCCCTTCGCCCCCCCTCCGGCGCCGGGAGGGCAGCGGTGGCGGAACCGGCGAGGAGCCGAGGCGGTTCCCCGGCCGGACCCGCGTGGCCGCCCGGCTCCCCGCGGGGAGGCGGCCCCGCCGGCCGGCCCGCCCTGCCCGGGGTCCGAGCGGCCGCGGCTCGGGGAGGGGCCGGGCAGGGGAAGCGCGATGCTCTCCGTTCCCCTGAAGTTTCTCAAAGTAGAAATTTCCTTGGAGTTTAAGTAATCTGCGGAGATTACGGATTATCTCTTCGGTCGTCGCCTCTTCGGCCACTGTGCAGAAGCGGCGAGCTGCAGGAATAGCGTCTTCCTCATGAGGAAGTGTCTGGTTTGTTTGTAATGTTTTGTTAACTGCTGTATTTCAAGGTATTTGAAAACTCATTTAAATAAGACTCTTAAAAATAGTTGCGAGTAGATCAGCACTCTGTCCCGGCAAGAGCTCAGCTCCTGGTTTATGAGCACTGTGAGGATAACTTGGAGTTTAACACCATTTGCTGTGATGCTGTTAGGCAAGAATCCTCAGAAAAGTGCATATCAAAATACTACAAAAATATTGTTCTGTTCTTCTGTATGAGCTTGGGAGTTAGGAGTTTAAATTATAGGAGTTTTTGCTAATTCGGTGGCTAAAGGGATTATTTAGGTGTTGTTGGTCATGGCCTGCATGCAGAGTGGGTAACTTGCCAAAGGACCTCTTAAAGGTAACTCTGATACTGTCCCGAACATCCTTGCCAGTCCAGGTGGAGATGTTTTAGGAGAGACCAATCCCACCTGTGTGTGGGCACTCTCATCTCGTCTGATTTTTCACAAGGGGTACTTTGCTCTTAGCATAGTGTCTGTTTTATTGATACTCAGCTTTTCCATTGTCAGTCCATCTAGCCAAGAAATGGAGCTTGCCTAGGCATACCTCTCATCTGCTCCTAGTAGTAAGCATTCAGCGTCTAGCAGGATGTGGGCCGGAAGAGTGCATGAAATACAATACAGAAGTAATTTATTCAAGGATGACAAATATAGTGCTAGTCGGGGAAATGTGTGCTTTGTTAATACTTTACGAGAAGAGAATGTGCCTTAATTAGGTAGCGGCAGAGTGCCTTCTAATGTTGAAAGGGGCTAAGGCGCCTTGTCAGTCAGACATTTTCTCTCTGCCTGTTAGAAAGGCACAGCGTCTTTCTGAACCCCTGCTAGGTGTATTGTTTGTAAACAACTTGGAAAAAATGCTTGTGTGCATTACAGTTCTGGCAGTGTCTCTAGGAACTGATCAGCTTACATTTTCATCAGATTTTAATTTATAAAAAGGAGGTATTTTCCTTAAATCTGAAACTGCCTGTTTTTGACATCTTGGATAAAGAGAGGAGAGGTGTTAGACTTTAAGGGCAACCTGTAGGCTGTCTGGAAAACCGACATCTTTAGCTGATGCTGTGGCTTTGGTATGCTAAACTGTGTGCACAACTGAGTAAACCACTTCTAATTCAGCAAGCAGTGAAAAAATGAATGCAAAACATAACTTTTTTTCAGGCCAGTGAGACCTTGTGCTGTGATTTACATAGTCCATAATGTAAACACGTTTGCAGTCAGAATACTTTGTGGTGTGGCTCTAGTATGCAGCTGACTGGAGATAAGCTTTACTGGAGTGTTGAAATATGTGTCATTCACATGTCAGAGGAATAGAAAATGTTCTGATTGTCTCCACTGTGATTCTAAACCTTTGTCAGTTTGCTCCTCCACCCTCCAGCTCCTCGCAGCGTTGCTGTGCTGACAGACGGGCGCTTTGTACGTTTCCTGTTGCGGGCATTGTAATGACACAAATCAGCTTTGATTTTTATCAAGAGTTGAGGACAAGCTGTGAAGCACAAATGGACCTGACAGGTAGCCAAAATAGCAGGTGAATGACGAAACCTGTGTGCTGTAGGTGAAGGTGGCTCCTTGAACTGCACAGCTCTTCATCTGCAAACCTTTCACTGATCCCGTTTGAGGTTTTTAGTGCAAGGCCACAGAGACTCTTTGCTTTCTGCAGCTCCCACCATTGTCTCTAATGATTTTGAAAATTTTCTCTTTAAAGTTTGCCAGTGATGGTCTTCTTCCTACCTCTTGTGTCCATGCTGGTGTAAGTGTTAATATGGCATCTCTTTGTGCTTGCAGTATTGTTGGTGTCAGCGTGGATATAGTCAGTTTAGGAATTACCTAGATTGCTTGCCACGTAGGATCTTATTAGTTGTATTTGTAGTTCACCCTTGTGTCATAGGGTTGAAAATAAAGTGTTAATTAAGCACAGGAGACCTACATTAAGTAGTTGCCCTTGGAAAACTGACTGAGAAAGGTGTTGGCTTGGCAGGCTTGTGTGCTCACTGACTTCATATGTACTCCCATCTAAAACATGTGAAAACAAATGCTGCTTTCAAGCTGAAATTGGTGAAGCCAGCTTGGACTAAGCGTACGCCCAAAAATATGTGCGAGCTGTACTGCTTCCAGTAGCCTGAAATGCAAATGAAGTTTTGCTGCTGTTCATGTGCAAGACTGTGAATGTAAGTAAATATATGTGATAACTTTATCTCACCTGCTATTATTGGTAACAAACGGTGAGAGAGGGAGAAAGCTGGGGGTATTTCAAGTGTTCTCTGGCAGTGCATTACATCAGAAGGTGCAGTTTCAGATCAGATATTAAGGAGAAATTACTAAGATCACTCGAGCCATTTGCAGAGGGTTCATTTATATGTATTTAGCAATCTCAATTGTATGATCTCATGGTGTATTTCTGCAAGGTCTTTTTTAGGAAATGGAACGGCTGGTGCCTAGGTTGGGAAGAAACAGGCGCCTGAAGATCTGAGATGCTGTGTGTTTGGGATGAGAAGCAGTGAGTGTTGGTTATAGTGTGCACTACCAGAAGTAGATTTCCTGTGCGAATTTCCCGAGTTCTTTGGTGAAAAAGGTCTGCCAAGGAGATGTCATATTTAATGGGCTAAGCCTGGGACAGCACAACTTCTCTAGTTTAATAGTACCTTCAGACCTGGGTGGTGGGGTGACTACCTTTCAAAAGAAGGAGTCGCTGCATGTAACAAAAGCTGAAATACTTCAGTTGGGTGTAGGTATGTATTGGTCAGGAAGTTTCTTTTGAAGTTGGTAGAATTTGGATTTTTAGCTCCTTTTTTTCTGCTCTTCACTATTAAATGTAACCAAGTCATCCTATTTCAGTGAAAGCCATGTAACCTTTAGCTGATACTTCGAAGCATTTTGGTTTTCTTTCTTATTGCTTTGAACTGGCAGGCCTCATATGAAGGGAATGCTTCTAAGAACAAGAGGAGTTTTAGTCCCTGGCTGCTACAAACTTTCTCTAGAATGTTAGATTTGGTAATTTATCTCATGTAAATTGACCTACTATACTGAGACATTTTCTGTGGAGTTAGAAAATTAAAATATAATAAGCCTTATTCTGTTACTTGGTTTTTTAACTGAGGTGTAGATAAAGTATTTGAGAAGCATTAATTTAAAAATGTTCCCACTCCAAAATGCCTGATGTAGCAGCTTTAATGCAGTCTAACATTTTACAAGAACATCTCTCTTTAATTTTCCCCGATTTTGCTTTGTAGGGACGAGAATTATCCTAGAAATCCCGATTTGTGGTGCTGTGTGGATCCCCAGCAGGATCATCAATTCAGATGAGCCAGTCTGATCCGAAGTGCTGATGGCATATGCTGGCTTTTGTGAGCTTGCCACGAGTTCTCACTGTCTGTAGTGCCTGCTTGCAGCACTTGCTGCCAGGGAACGCTGGGACACGGGACTGCTGCAGGTTGTGAGTGGCAGTATTTTACTGTGAGACCTCTGCTGCCCTTGTTTCTGTAGCTAAACTTGAGCTGTGCACCTTGGCTCCCAGCTTAACTCTTCTCATTCCTGGAGTGCTGGCAGAGGGCAGTTGCATTTCCTGGCTTTTTGGCCTCCTCTGCCATTCTGCAGAGCTGTGTGAACAGCCTCCCACCTGTTGAGAGGAACAATAGAAAAAAAAGCCTTACTCAGCTCCTATTTCCTCACCCCCTACTTAAATCCTGAACAAAGTTGTTGCTTTCAATAAGAGCCATCTCCTGAAAGCAAACAGGCTTTCTGATCAGAAAAATCCTGTGTGCTATTGTGACCTGTTAGAGTTTTCCCAATGGCAAACAGATTTCGATGCTGGAAATAATTACAATTTTGCGTTTTGTTCTCAATGAAGTGTGCAGAGGGATCTGTGTGTTGCATGAGATCTGCTGTTGTGGGTCTTCATGGAAAATGTCAGCCTAGACAGATAGTTTGGGGAAGTGAATGGGTGTGCTGTTTTGTCAAAAATCTCCTGCAAAAATGCTTTTTTCTTTTCTGGAGTATGCACCAGAATTTCAAGGCAGAGCACCTGTTCCAGTACAGAATGTATCTGTTAATAGTAGAAGAAAAAGGGCAGGACAGTCTATCTGAACTGAAATAGGAACCTTTACAAGGTGCTGATAAGGCCATGAAATCAATTTGTGGCAGAGAGGGGTAAAAAGCAAACCAAGAAAGCAAAAATATTTTTACAGAATGTATCTGTGAATCTGTTATTTACTCTTGATTTTAAAGTAGGTCTTGCTTGTGTGAAAAATACTCTCAGTTCTGTGATGTCTTTTGTAGGTGTAAGAAACCTGCTTGGGGCTTTTGTATCCTGCTGTGTCATTTATCGCTCCAGTTTGTAGCTGGACTAAGCTGAAAATAGCTCAAAAATAACTTATTTTAGAAATGCTTTGCTTACCTGCTTTTGCTAAGATTAGCAAATCCACCCACCGTGAAGTTCCATCCGAAATTTTTCAGGCATGTTTTTTCCAATTGCAGGCATGTAGGAAATGACTGTCTGGTATTTCAGTTTTGCATTACCTTCTGATTCTCAAGAAGGTTCTGTTGAACTTCTACAAATGTCTGTAAAGGAAAAAGAAAGTTTAGTAATGCCCTTTGGTGTTACCTGCCTTGGGCTAGCATGGTCAGAACACTGCTGCTTTTGCTGCATGGCTGGTGAGCCAGTAGTAGGAAGATGTAATAGCATCTGCTTCCCTTTACACACAGCCACTGGCATATCCAATTCCCAGACAAAAACATCACCCATGTGCTGTTAACAGAATGTCACTGGAGTGTGTTGTAGGCCTTCCTGAATGCTGTTTAAAATACAAACAAAAACCACAGAAAAAGTCAATGTTTCTGAACTTAATTCAAATATTAATCAACAGGAATGCTTGTACTTTAAGGGAGTTTAAGGCTTCAGCGGTTTATGTAATCATCTGCTTTAATTTTTGTCACATGGTTTTGTGAATTTTTTCCACACTCAACCTTGTAACTAACCTTGTAATGTGTCTTTGAGAAGGGTATCCAGTTTTAATTTGAAGACTTGAAGAATCACTGTGCTTGGAAAGGCTTTGATGTCCGGCCTCCTGTTCTTCCCATCAATTTCATCAAGGCTGAGCTGTTGGTTCCTGCTGTGCCTTTTGGCTAGGTTAATGAGTATTCTGAATCCTCTGCTTCCTCCTCATGAAGATACAGACTGTAACAAGCAACTTTACTTTACATTGACAAACTAAACTAAGCTCTCAGGCTCTGAGATGCTTGAAATCCAAAGTGTTGAATTATATACGATGCACTGGTCTAGTCTAAACATCCTTTCCTGCTTCAAATTTCCACAAATGTTTCTGATAGCTTAATTTGGAACTTTACTTATTTTATTTTTTTTTTCATCCAGTGTGGTCAGTTGTCTTTAATGAGCTTGCTGCTCTGTGCTTTGGCTGTTTTGGCAGAAACCTGTGCTTTGTTCTGGTCTGATTTGTACTGCTGGGTTGTCCAGTAGCACTTGATTTAGAGCAGAGAATTAATTAATTGTGTAGGGAATATTTTAAACAACATCCTGCTTAGTACATGTTGGTGAAATGGAACTTCCCACTGATGAGTATTTCTGAGGTCAGAAAGCCACTTTGGAAGTCCTGATGTATACTTTAT
This sequence comes from Camarhynchus parvulus, assembly GCF_901933205.1. Lineage (NCBI taxonomy): Eukaryota > Metazoa > Chordata > Aves > Passeriformes > Thraupidae > Camarhynchus > Camarhynchus parvulus. Next base: position 6,959,234 of record NC_044576.1, read on the forward strand.
TTTATAGCCATTTTAAAATAATGTTTGGCACGTATTACTAAATCAAAAACTCATATGGTCTTTTATACACACCCTACACCTTTGTGGTTATCTTTATTACAAATAGTCCTTGGCTGAAAGATGAATATTTGCTTATCTGCCACAACTTGTTCTCTATAAAACCATGCTGAATGACCTGTTTAATGTTTCTGTCCTTTATACTGTAAATTAATTTGTTTGCAGTATTGCCATTGGGTTGATACCAAACTCTGATAACCACCTAGTTTTGCTTGCCTTTAAATATTAGACCACGACTATACTTTTTTATCAGTTACTTTATGTGATGTTCCCATATTTAATAATGGTGGAATGTCTTCAGTCAGTAGGCATACTGGTATATTGCTCTGAATTACTTTGAGGATGAAAGTGAAATAAGAACTGAAATTGTAGAGTACATTTGGGAATTTTTAATAAGGTAAAGTTCTTGGTATTTCTGTGGGCTTACTATTCTGCATAGAAAGTGATTTTACTTCTTAATGAACTTTCTCATTGAGGTTGTATCATGAATTCTGTGTTAAAACTGGTTTCTAATCAGCTTTTATTTTAAGAATAGTCTTTATTTTCAGGTTTGAACATTTACTGAGACTGAGGCCCATTCTTTCTTGGTGTATCTCCAGTGCCTTAAAAGCATTTTGAAAGAGAGGTTGCTTTGGTTGTTACTGCATTTTACACCTAACAACAGGTTTGCTTTCAGTTGAAGAAAAAATAGTCATATGTGCTCCTGCTGTATATCTGCCAGACATTTTTAACCTTCTTTTTAGTCACATGCCCAACTGACTGTTGAGTTTTGCATTATTCACATCAGCTGGTTTAGTAATCAGTATTGAGGTTTTTAGGGCTTCTAGTGCTATTGCTGATCCCAGTATTAGAAAGCTACTATGGACAAGATTTTAGCATAGTTTTCAAATCCTGGAAGTTCTGTATTTCATTTTAGTTGTGGTTTTGACTTGAATGGAGTTTGAATTGTAATACTGATTTCAAAGGATGAAGGAAAATTATTTCACTTTATTAAACTCTTTCTTTTTCCAGGGTAGGTAGGTGGTCGTCTGTGGTTTTCTTGCACTTGTTAATTCTGTTTACTTGTTCTCATTGCTTGTTTCCTCCTGCTGCTGATACTGACTTTAGTGTTGAAGCTGCTGTTTTCCAAGTTCTTGGTTTTAAGTGTTGGTATACATGGGGTGTATTTTCAGCTACAGACTCTTAGTGCTAAAGCTCCTTGTAGTAATTGAGCAAATAATACTGATCTGTGGTGAGCAAGCTTATGCAGCTGCTGGAGACTTCACAAAAGGTTTTCTTCCCACTGCCCCTCATAAAGTGTGCTTGGGGGGGATCCCAGGTGGGGACTGGAAACATTGGAAGCCACTGAAATGGTGACTATGGCAGCTGCAAGCAAGATGATGAGGCTGGTGGGGTGCTGCAGGACAGTGGAATGCCAGTGTCTCACAAACAGACCTTGAAATGTGATTGAAATGAAGAAATGAGACAGTGCTGTCCTTCACAGGAATGAAAATTGTCAGCAGTAGACATCTGATGTATCTCAGCATAGCCTTGTAAAAACAGTGAGAGAAACAGTTGCTTTGCTGCTCTTTTTTGGGCAGGGGGGTAGGAGGAAGTTGCTGAATTTAGCAGGAGAGCAAGAGGTGAATCCTTTCAGTCTTAAAGAAAAAAAACCCATAAAATGAAGTAGGAGAATAAGGACAAAATGTACAAATTGAATTATGCACAGGGTATGGGGTTCAAACAGAATGAATGGAAAAGAGACAAAGACATGCTCTAGAAGAGAGGCAAAAAATACAGTATAAAGCAAGCTCCCCTGGATGTGTAACAGGAAATTTTCTTGTGATGTCTTGCTTCCAACGCAGCAGCCTGGGGATGGCCAGAAGGGAACATCTCAAGTTCCTGTTCTCCAGTCAGGTCCTTCTGTCTGACTGAAGATGTGTCTTGACCTCTAATTAGGTAGTCTGTTAGTGTCCCATTTCAATGTATGGGGTGGAGAACAAAGTGAAAATGACAGGCAAAGACAGTTGAGGTGAAGTATTCAGCAGTAAAAATGTATCTTAAGTGGGGAACTCTGAATTACAGATGCGCGGGTTTCACATCTCTTTCTGTGGGGTGCAAGGGTTACTTGATAAAAGCTGAAGCAATATTTATAGAAATATTGAAGCAGTTTCTAATCCTGGTACTTGACTTGTAATTATTTAAATTATTCAGTTAAAATACAGGCATTGTAGGCTAATTGGTGTCTATGGGGACAATGCTTTCAGCTCCTGAGAGTCCTCTATCCCTTCATGCATTCCCTTGCAGCAGTTTTTTTCCTGGAAAAGTAGGTATTTCCTCAGCTCAGCTGATAGTCTAACTGATGGAGAAACACTTCAGATAAGGCTTCTCTTCCTCTCTCAACTCTGAATTTTACTTAGTTTGAAATTTCTAATATTACATGCAGTCTGGTCTTAGTTTGGGGAGGGCTTAGTGAGCTGGATGAGCATCTGTTCAGCCCTGCTGTAGATGGAAACAGCCTAGCAGTGTGCCAGCTGTCTGTAAAGTTTTCCTCAAATGCTTTAATTTTTTAAACTGCCTAAAATGTGATGTTTCTGCTTATTACTGTAAAGCTAAGGCCTTTTTAGTTCCCTTGGTGGTGGTGGTGCTAATCATACTTAAAACTCCTACCACATATATAAATAATTCCCACCATGATATGCTTTGGTCCTGAGTGAAAGTATAAATGTTTCTTAACAAGTCAGACATAATAAAACCCAGCAATGTTTAGCATGCCACAATATGAGCTTATGCTTCTTTCTGTGACTTACAGTTGAATTTCTGCTTTCACCAGGTGGTGGGATTTCCACTTGGTTTTGCTTCATTTTCAAATAAACAGCAAAAGCCACTATTATGAAATTTGCAAAATGTAGGGTTTCAACCACCACTTTTGCAAGAGCTTTAAAGGGTATGTGTTTCTCACATCTGTTAAAAATGAACAGTAGACATTTTGTCGTGGCTTGTGTTGCCAGGAATTATTAACTAGGCAAGACCTCTGTTCTCACAGGCCATGAAATCCTGGTTGGGTCAAGAAGAGGGACACTCCCAAAGTCAGTTTCACAGAGTAAATTTAACCTGAAATCTAGATATGCAGAAAATCCCTTTTCTCTGATTATTGATACATGTAACTGGATTGTCCTTGCTCTGTGAGTGGAGAGGTGGGTAGGCATTTCCTAAAATTTTCTCTGTGTCAGACTTCTTCAGTTCTGTATGGGATGAATATTCAAGGATGATTGCATTCCCCCACATCCTGCAAATCTCTGTTTGTAGGGGCCAGTGATAGAGAATACAAAGGCCAAGGATTTATTTTTCATATTCCTCATCATATTTTCATACACTACACATTGATAAACTTATTTCTTGCCTTGAAAGCCTGGAAAGAGATTGCTCTTTGGAATATTGTGATAGGTACTGTAAGAGATCTAAACTGCAGAGAAGGAAAAAAAATCCAAAAAACTACTCATTGACTCCTAGGAGAGGTAACTAGAAACATTTCTTTTTCTGTGATGGAGCTGGAGCTAATGTGCCTTAACAGTGAGTTGGACAGTGTGTGTTCACTTTGTGAATATGTTGGTTTGGTTTAGGAAAAGGTATGATTATAATTAATAACAAGTTTCATCTCCAGCTCTTGTTAATCACTGTGAAAGTGTTTTTCTGGAAAGTCAGTTTGTGTAAGAGGAAACTGGGGGAGATTTTAACCCTCTTAGGAGGTTGTTTGTGTTGAGTGGCTAAGGACACCTTGCTACTGTGGGGAAAAACATTGCCATCCCTAATGATAACCTAAGCTGTATTTGAATTTGTCATATAAAACACACAAACAAAATCCCAACAACAGTCCCATTTCCTGCCTCTCCACCAGCAAGTAAAAAGGGTTTAAGAGTTTTAAAGGCAGTTAAGAAATTACATGGTGAGCATCTACAGTTTGAAAACCCCATAAATGGATCTTTATCCAGTGGTCTTCATCCCTAGTTTTAAAAAAGGAGAACAGGTTGATTGATGTAGAGATACCAGAGGTTATACACACTTGAAAGAAGGATCTACAAGTGCTGAAAGCCGCTTTTACCTAGAAGGGAAGGATGATGAGTTCACACGCAGTGGGTGCTCAGGACCCAGTCAAAGTGAGAAAATGTGCAGTCTTCTGCCTGGGAGCAGGGACAGTCACTGCTAATACCTGTGGTATGCAGGTGGCACTCCTTGGCACATGCCATGCACCTGGAAAAACTGGGTATAACAGAATTACACTTCAACTCTCATTATGTACTCTGATGAAGAAAAACATGTTTTTCATATTTACATGCTTGCAATGAGTTACCTGGACTAGATGAAGTGAACCAGGATTTTCATGGAGGTTATTTGTGGGGGTGACTGTTAAATCTCTGTTCTGCTTTCACCAGTGCTCTTTTGCCTTTGAGAGAGAAACAGTTGTGGCTGCAGAGCTACTTGTAACAGGAGTTTGCTGTGGCTGCATCTTGAGCAGAAGTTTGTTGTTTTAGAACAACTCGGTACCTGTAAGCTGAATATACCTCTGATCATACCTCTGAACAGAAGCTGGGCATTAAGTTAGTCACCTAATAGTCTACTCTTCTGCTAAATCTTTTGCTGTTCCTGCTCTGAAATGCTGGGAATGTGCAGTTTTGAGTTTTCTAATTGGTCAGTTCAGCAAAATGAATTGGTTAATGTGTGGTTAAATTAAAGATAAATGTTGATTTATCAGTGGGCAGAAAATAGACTAAAAAGCATTTAAAATACGTTAATTTAAGAAGTGTTTATGCATTAGACATCTGATATCAGAATAATTTGTGCTGGGGTGCTACATTCCTTGTAGGTCCTAGAACTAATGGTGGTCTTGCTGAGATTTAAGTTGTTGTTATTAGTTTCTAAGTAGCATAACAACCAGATTTAACTAAATTTGAGTATTGTAGATGCAGGTCGAATAAACCACAGCATTTTAAGATGTATGGTTATTCCAATGATCACATAGACTGTGGAAAATTATTAACACACACCACCTCCAACAAAACAGTGTATGCTACAAGATTAGAGCAAAATGGTCCTTTTTCTGTCTTTCACGTTGACAAGTCTATGCATTTGAAAATTCAGACAAACTGAACATAAAACTACAAGTCTTGTTATTTGTACGTGTGCATCTTTGTGATGTTTTTCACCAATTTTTATACTGAGGTTGAGCAAAAGCAAAATCTGTTCCATTTGTGTTACACTGTTGATTAACCAGCAAACTTTCCAGTGCGAAAAATTCAGCAGTAAAACAGATGTGCAGTTAGAAGTCAAAGAGTAATGCAAAAATTTCTTTCTAGTAGTCATCAGTAAAGGATTAATAGAGAGGTATTTCAAACTTTGGTTCAGAGTTTGATATGGCAGTGTAGCTGTATTTTCCATATTGGCTGTGTTTGTCAGTGTAAGTCTGCAGCTGGGTACAAGCTAGCAAAGGTGGGGAAGTCCCTGGCAAAGCACCATCTTCTGGAAGAGATGTGCTTCTGATGCTTTGTGCTGGGAATGGTCCCTTGCCTGTGCTGGGCTGATGGAGGTGTCTCACATTCTTGGTGCCTTCCTGGCTGTGTTTGAATGTGCAGTCATTACAGCCCTTCTGAGGAACATTTCCTGTGCATTTTGAAACAGTATTTGCTTGTATGCAATGAACTTGAGGACTTAAGGCAGTGGGTTTGTTTGTGCTTATACACATGATACTTTACACATTCTCTGGAAGTCAGTGCTGCTGCAAATGCAGCAAGTGTAGGAAATGTGTGCTGCCTGTGCAGCCATGGGACAGAGGAAGGGCCTCATGAAATAAAGCCATTTGGAAAGGTCTGCAGGCTAGATTTAATTTTCCTGCTGGGTCATTCCTGCCTTGGCCTGTGACTTCTCTTGGCTCAGGTTACAGCTCTTGTGTGCTGGAAGCAGAGACTCCAGCCCTGATAACAGTCTGGGAGCTTGTTCTACATGATGATGTTTAAGTGAATGAAAAATAAGAGCTATAAAGCATGTGTATAATGAATAGTCAGATTCTTAAGGTTGCCATGTTGAGTGTTCAGTATAGGAAGTGTTTAGCATGTGCTTGTACAACCCTGATACTTTTTCCTTGATGGTGCTTTATTACCATATAATCTTTACTTACATTAAGATTGCATAGCAATATGTGGTCATGGTTAAAGTGCTCAGTAAAAGTTATTGATACATTTTTCTAGGCTCTATCTTGACATTTTGTCAGTCAAAGAGAATGTGGCTTTTTCACATGCTGCATTTTTATTAACTATTTAATGTGCCAGTATTTTGATATAATAAAAGCTCTTGAGGGGAGTATACTATTTTTTTCTGTTTTGAAGAAAGCTGTTTGAATTATTTTTCAATTATGTAAGTAAATTCATGAATTGATTGTATTAATTATGAAATTCATATAGCTTGTTACACTTAGTTTGTAATTAGCCAAATGCATTCATTTTATAAATATTTATGCTTGTCAAATGAGCTTGTTTTCAGAACTTGCTTATTTCATTTTTACCACTTGTGTGTTTCAGTTGTGCAAGCGTTTCAGGTCATCATCAAAATGCAGAGAAGGAAGTGTGTGCAATGGGATTGCATACCATCAAACAGTTTACTTCATTGCTGATGCTGAGATTATTCAGCATGAAAGAATATCAGTGACTTTTGTGTTTAGGAAGCTGGTCACTTCTGAGGGCTGTTCTCAAGTGCTTTTCCCAAACCACAAGATGTGTGCATCTGAGTTTTTGGGAGAAGATCCCACCAGGCTGCATGAGCTGAAAACATTTGACTGTGGTTAAAACTGACTTGAGAGAAAAATGCATTTCTTATGTTGTTTGAGTCAGCTCATTTCTCTAGTCAGTGTGCATCTGTTGTGGATTTGTGTGGCCATGTGTTGGATCACTTGGTGGGCATCAAGGGAAGAGCTTGCTGTGCCTGGAGCTGGCAGCAGCAGTGCTGTGACAGAGGGGTTTGACATGTCTGGCCAAAACCTGATTGACCTTTTACAGAGGAGAGGGCTGGGGGATGAAGGGGACAGAGCATTTCCTACTATAAATGGAGGTTAAAAGGAGCTGTATTTTAATACTTTAAACAATAGCTTATCATAGAGTTATTCCTTTATTATTACACTGATAAATTGTATTATTATTATAATAAAAAACAGATTTATTTTTTGTCTCCTCTTGCAGCAGAACTCATCTACTAAATAGCTGTAATATAATAGGACTTGTGCTTTGAAGCAATTCTGCTTCAGTGGCTTTAATGTTACACAATAGGTAGTGTTTATAGTAGTTGAAGTTCTCAGGATGAGTTTCAATAATGAATTTCTTTCTTTGTTAGTATGTTTGGAAAATAACTTTTGGTAAGCCTGGATGTTTGTGATTTTTCTGGTGGAGGGTGTCTGTTTATTTTGTTTGTTTTTAGAAGCCAACCAACCAAAAAAATGCTTTCCTCCTACACTTCCAGGTCTGTGTTAAAAAAAAATAAAAATCAGCCATGCAGCTTGAGATCCTGAAGGAACCATTCAAAGGTATTAGTGCTTGTCTGGGGCTTCTAGGAAATACTGTATGCCCAAAGGTAAAAATGCATGGTTCTTTCTATTGCTCTCTTACTCCTGAAAACTCATCTTAAAGAAGGGAGAAGAAAAAGAAAAAGGTACTTTTATGTCAGAACAGAGGAAATTACCCTGGGGGTTTGTCACAGATTAGACAGGAAATCACACTACAAATTGACCCCAGAACTTGAATTCCAGCTCACCACTTCAACCACAAGAGCGTTCACTCTTTTCTCTCAGACAGGCCACCCAGCTGAAAGAAATACCTTTCCTTGGGTGAGGGGAAAGCTGTGCCCATGTCATTTCTGGGGCTTGGGTGGGAATTCCTTGTCCTTCAGCCCTTCCAGGCAGGAATGTGCTGCTGGGCACTTGCTGCAATTGGCAGTAGTGGGAGTTCTCTGAGTTGCTGTTGACTTCTGTTCTTGTGGTGGTTCATGTTTCTCACTGTCTGTAAGGGACACTGTGGTCATTTCAGATGGACCTGGAAGGATTGTAGGAAAAAAAAAGCTGCATTGTAAAAGTTTCTCCTGTAAGGGAACAGTATCAGCTCACTGGAATGTTTATTGCATTTATAGTTTTCTGTGTCATTTTAACCTGGTGCCAGAAAGTATGGCCAGAGCAGTCACTTGAGTTAGTACTGAGAGAGGAGGAGTGTGTACTTCAGGAGATTTGGGAAGCTTAGATTTTATTTTATGTAAGAACTGCGTATTCAAAAATCATGTCATTGTAGCTTCCTGCACTTGTCACCCTGTTTACCTCATCCTATTGAGCAGGACTTTTGGGAAGGCTGCTTTCTGCAGTGACAGCTTTAGTTCAGTGTAACATGTGCAGCAACTGAGATCATCTCTTCCCAAAGCTGTCCCAGCCCTTCAGTCTATATTCAGTAGCAAAGATTGAGTTTCTTGTGGCAGATTAAACTGCTCTTCAGCTCCATCTACAGGGTTACCAACTGCACCAGGAAAAGTTGCATGAAAGGTAAAGAGGTCATGGTGGCTCTTGACAGAAAGATGAAAGACCTTCGAGGGTGGATTAGATCAAAACAATGCTTGGTAGGCTGTTTCCAGTAAGATCCCCTGAAGTGTTGTGTCACCTTCACCCTGGATGCTGCTGGAGACAGCCTGCAGGCTGGGCATGCCTGCCATCTGCCTTGTGTAGGTGCCTGGGGCAGTTTGTGGAATGTTTACTGCTGAAATCGTCTGAAATGACACCTGACACTAAAATGCAAGAACATGTTCATGTCAGGTCACTGATAATGTGCTGATGCTGATTACAGAGCAGGTATTAATTGCATTGCTGAACTTGCTTGCTGTGCAGTATCAGGAAGGCTTGTGAAGCTTTTAGAAGAGCTGCTGGTGAGGGGAAGGGAAGGAATTTTTTTTTTAAGTTTTTTTTTTGTTATAGTTAATTTTTTATGTGACTGTGTGTAAGCTGATGCCTCATCAGAAGTACTGGATTTTGCTGCTTCATATAATACAGTGCCACTAGAGCAGTGTGGTCAGTGTATGGGACAGTGATACAGAAAAAGAGCATCCCACCAGAAACAGAAGCTGCTGCTGGTGCTGGAACCGAGAGAGCAGTGTGAACCTGGTCTGCTAAAAGTGTATTTGCAAGAGGAACTGAGAGAAGCAAAGCATTTTAATGGCAAACCTTCCAGTTTATAAAGTATATGCAGCACATGGAAAAAGAACCTTAGTGCAGCTCACTTCCTAATGATACTTGGTTACTACGTAAAGTTCAGGAAAATATGTTTCTTAGTTCTTTTAAAATTACTTGAAATTTAAGCTCACAAGGACAGATTTTTATGACACTTCATGCATCAGCTCTACTAATGATCAGGATTTCACAAGCATCTGCAATAAAAATAATAGGTTTTTTCTTCCTTTTTGTGGTTTATATGCATGAGGCGCTTTTTATCTCGCCCTTTATTCTTGATTTCCTACAAAGTAACATGATAGCCCTTGCATTTATAGTCTTGACCACAACAATTAGAGATTTTCCTTAGCGGATGCATCCAAGTTAGCTGTGCATGGAGTTCTGAGACATGGGAGACAGCTGGATATGTCTGTTGTGGTGAAAGTAGATTGCTTGTTTCAGGTTTCCAGAGACTGACTGATCAGGTGTTGTTATCATTTTGTATCACTCAGTGCCTTAGCTCTTTATTTTGTAATATGGTGCACAGAACAGAGTAAATGGCTGTTTGTATTATTGCATGTCAAGTGTGATATGGATAATAGAGGAAAACCAAGAACTCTACACCCTTGTTGAAGCCCTAGCATTTCTGTATTTTGTTTCTCTTTTTTTTTGCTGATGATATCATGCCTCTTTTCAACTACAGATACTTAATAAAAAGACAGGTTATCCCTTTGGAAAAACAGTTCCATCCAGAAAACAATTCATATCCAGAAAAATCAGTTTGATTAATGGCTAAATGAGTAACAGATTTCAAGACTTTAGGCGATATTAAGGTAAAGATGAATTATCCTATTACTTGAGATAATTTAACTCTCACCAATTAATGAGTAACAAGATAAAGAGCAAGTTACAGTATGAAATTGAGAAGAAATGTGGTAATGAATTTTGTGGTTTGTACCTAGTCTAAATAACTGTCTGATGTTTTTCAGCTAAAATGTTTGTGTTGAAAGTGCTGACCCTTGGGTAATTAAATGGACATTCGTTGTATTCAGAGTGCTCTGTGGATATGTGAGGCTCACAGTTTGTGTGCAGATGTGTAGGGTTGCTGCTGTTCAGTTGAGAAATGCATTCTTTGTGTAAGGGAGGCAGATTTATCCTGCCCACCCTTTCCAGAGCCTCCTGCAGGCTGTGGGCACAGGGCTGTTGCAGGGCAGTTGTTGAGCAGGTGCAGACCAGGGCTGCTCACCCTGTTCTGTGTGCCAGCACCGCACTGCTGTGTGCCACGCCAGCTGGGGAGGCAGATGCAGGAAAGGACAGAGGAGGAAGGGAAAGGCTTGGTTCCTGGGTGTCTCCTCAGCCTGTGCTGGCCTGCTGCCTGGCCTCACGAGCTCCAGAGGGGCATTGGCCAGGCCAGGGAGCTTGGCAGCTTGTGCTCCTGTTGGCCTGAGCACCATTGTTAATGTGACACCAGGAGCTGGCAGAGAGTCTTGTGCAGGCTCGGTGCTGTAATAGTGGGATTTTAGAGCTTTTGACTGGTGCAAAGCATGAACAGAACAAATCTGTGCAAGTTACACACAATAGAAATCAAAGCAGAAACACCCTCATTCTTTTGTTTTTCAGAACCAAGTGCTTTCTAATTTAATTTTAGATAAGCTTGGTGTGTGTTACTGTCTTCTGTTGTCTGAAGCATTGAAAAACAGACACGAGGAGAAATCCTATGTAGTGAAGGCAGTGGAGGAGTTGATTTTGGAACAGTATGCATGAATTTTAATGATTTGAGGACAATGAGCCCTTGCAATTTGACTTGTTTACTCTGTTCTGGAATGTCTCTGAAGACATAAGATGGTTAGTAGCTCTAAGTAAAGCCACATTTAGAAGCTGATAGATGATGTTATTCAGATCAGTTAGATTCCAGGAGTTTTAATCCGTTGAGATGTGAGCTGACAATGTAACATTTCTTCAGACCTCTTGGACAAATCTCTTATTTTCTTGATGTGACAGCTAATAATACCACTGCTGAACATGCTGGAGTAGCTGTTCTCTGCTGTGGAGATGCAATACATTAGAGAGGAGGTGTTGTGCAGGACCTAAGCTGCTAAGCCAGCAAACTCTGCCTGACCTGGCTTTTTCCTTTTTTTTTCTCTTTTTTTTTTTCTGGTTGGGTTTGTACCAGCTCTGGTGGTGACAGGGAGAGGGGAGCTGTGGCAGATAGATCGTAGGAAAGGGCCATGAAAAGAAAGCAGTAGAGATGGGAGAAGACACAAGAAGGCAGAGACAAAGATGTGAAGAGAAGGACTTGGTGGAATGAGGACTCAACTGAGAAGTTTCCAAACCACTGCTTCAGATTTTATGATATTGGTGATACCATGAGGAAAATTTGTAATTGTCCTATTGTTTCACCAGATTGAAAGACAGTTATGTTCTTTAATTAACTTTTCTCCTAGATGTTGAAGGTGTCTAAGTAATTGGCTCTTGGACCACTAGGGAATATATCATTCCAGTTAAAAGATCACTGACATAATGAAATCTTACAAGCATTTTCCAGTGTACAATAAGTATAAAGAGATTGTTATTTTGGCACATTTTAGGCAGAGGATTATGGAAGATAAGCTTTCAGTAAAGTGTCTGCTTCAGTTCTTAAATTTTCCTCTCTCTAAGTTTACTGAAATAAAGCTTGCAGAATGTTTGCATAAGCTATAAGCTGGTGTAATTTTATTAGAATCAGGGCAAATCATGTATGTGCAGTTCAAGTCATGGGTTTTATTGCAGGGAATAAAATCACTCCTAGCACTAACTTGCCTCATTGGTTAAATGCAGTATTTCTGTCATTTGGTTGTTCTAGGCTTTGAACTGTGGCATTAAGAGTTGGCTCTACCAGTTTGTAGCTGTGATCATTCATTTGCCCATATGAAATACCCTTCTTGGCCTTTCAGAGCAGGCTTTCAAAAGATCACTTTTATGTTCCATTTATCACCTTTATGCTTAAAAACCATACAAACATCTGAACTGTAGGGAATGCAAGAGAGCAGTGTCCCAGGCTGGCTTTCTGTGGAGCAGTGCAGGGTGCAGTAAGCTGAAATGGAAACTGTCACTTCTAGTAATGCTGCACGGAGAAGATTTCCAGAGTAGCTTGGGGTAAAGCAACCCCGTGGCATTTTTGTGAGTTGCTGTTGTATGTAGTGGAGTAGCAGTGGAGAAACCATAGCTGTTTTCCTGGTGGTGGGGTAGGAATTCCTGTGAGAGGAGCTGTGCTGCCTCTGGCTCTGCATATTGGGGTGAAAGAAGAGGAGCATTATTTGACTCCTGGAAAGCAGAGCTCAGTCTAAGGGATCTGAAAAGGGGGCACAGTGGTGCATGCAGCAGTCTGAGCTGTGCTTCAGCTTGTAATGGAGAACATTTAGACAGGAGCTCCTTTTCAGGCATAGAGTAGGTAAAAATAGTTGTCTGAATCTGTAATGCTTTTACAAGCATTACATTTGTAAGGTTGAGGAGTTTGTGCAGTTGGTTGGGAGGAGGCCACTTTAAAGCACCAGTGAAGTTTCTCAAGTCAAAAGGTTGAAAACAAAAAAATGAAAAAAGGTGCTATAACATTATAAAAGGGGTTGGTAACAGCACTTAAGGTCCAGCTACAGGCCTCCAGCATGGTAGGCATTTAAAGGGGAATGGAATAATTGCAGCTGTTTTGAAAGGAAACTTGCTCCCTTTTTTCTCAAAACTATGTTTTTATTTCACAGCAAGCAAGGGCAGAGCAAGAAGAAGAATTCATCAGTAATACTCTATTTAAGAAGATTCAAGCTCTGCAGAAAGAAAAAGAAACACTTGCAGTAAACTATGAAAAGGAAGAGGAATTTCTCACTAATGAGCTCTCAAGAAAACTGATGCAGGTAATTGGTGCCTTTACTGATGTTTCTCCCAGGAGCCTCAGGACTGACTGGTGACTGAACTTTTGTGTTTGTGTGACTGCACTCTGAGGGAAGTGGGCAGGTTGGAAAGCTGACACTTGATAAAAGCAAAGTACAAGAAGTGTAGTGAGTGACCTTTCTTTTTAACGTGTTGCTTTGAACTTTGCATCTGTGAACTCAGCTTTGAGAACCTGAAAGTTTGTATAATGATGCAAAAAATGGGTATAGCTTGCAGTAAATGCCAACTACCTTCCAGACAAAAGTTACTGATTAATTTCAAATGTTAGTGAAACACACTTTCTTTTCTGGAGTATTTGATACTTAGCACAAGTCCTGAAATATTAAACTTTATATACAAGAATGTGCAGCGATGGTCAAAGGAAACTTTTTATGCAAAATTGTCCATACTTGTAACAAAACCCTTGCTTCTATTGAATTGAAACACATCGCTTTGATGGTAAAGGTAAAAAGTTGAAGGTGCTGGGAAAATTTGTGGCAGAGAAACCTCTTTCCATTGCCCAAATTGCTAATTTTTAGAAAGTGGTTCCGTATTTGTTGGAAGTGTTCTACATGGTTGCTCTGTTCTTTAACCTGCTGTTAGCTCCTGTAGGAGACAGGGTACTGAGTTAGGGCAGTGTTTAACGTGATCTGCCTGAGCTTTTTTCATGCCATCAGTTCTAAGCTTTGTCATGAAAAACAAGGCACTTCAAAAGGAGCTAATTTGTATGTTGTAAGCATTGCTGTGTTCTGCAGCTGGAGACTGAAGGCATGTTAGGAAATACAGTGTTTGGAAACACCACCAGAGCTAATCCCATCTGGTGCTTTTGTCACTGAAAACTGGGCCTTCTCTCACTTTGTTTCTTTGGTGCCTGTTATCACACAGGAAGCTCAGTAGCAGGATAAAATATCCCTTACTTGGTATGACTATTTCCCCTTGCTGTTCTTGAGGAGTGACAAGGATGTTTCTGAGTAAGAGGCATGTTTGGTTTCTAAGCCATACATTTTCATTAAAAACAGAGAAGCAGATGGCAGTAAAATAGGGGTATCAACTGTTCTTTTCTAATTGAAGTAAGATGTGGATATCACTATAGAAAAAGCTTTCCACTGAAGTCTCTTGCAGTAAAGGGAAAAATGGTACACTGAACAATGTTGTTTAATTGAAAGGGAGATGTAGAAATCTGCTACAGAACCAGGTTACATGGGACTGTACTGTGCATTATAAAGAGGAAACTAAAACTTACTTTAAGTGTGAAAGCATGGATTACACCTGATTTGTTTGAAGGGTTTTGAAGTCATATCATGACCTTGGACACAAATTTGTGCCACAGAGTTCTGCAGCAAGTAAATTGTTGTATCAAGTAATTGCTTCAGATATGCTTAGCCTTTTCCCTAGAATTCATGAGATTGTTTTAACAGTTTTTTTTAACCATCTTTAGTTACATTCTTAAATTGCTAAAATTATGCAAAATAGGTTCACACATTGCAAAGAGAAATATAAACTTCTTGTCAACCTAAAAGTACAATTTTATTTTTTTTTTTTTGCTATGGGCATTCAGAAACTATCCTTTGACTTTTGCCCGAAGTTAAAGAAAAAGGAAACATTCTACTGTTTTCAAAATGGCCAAGGAGTGCTTGGCTCATTGCTATGTATGAAACAAGGCAAGGGCATTGTGCTGTGTGTCTGCTGGAAGCCCTTAACAGGTGAAACTTCATTCTCATTGGTGAGAGAAAGATACAGAGAAACATCTGAAACAGAATGCAGACATAAAGCTGGAGTTATTCTCACCTTTTGTACAGCATCTGGAGAAAATCCTCAGTTATGGTTTCAACATCATCCCATAGATACTGCCCAGCTTTCAGCAGGCAAGCTGCAGGCTTGTGCTGAAAGAAAGAGCTGTGTAGCCATACCTACAAGAGTATGGAGGTAAAATTCTGATCCCCAACTGCAGCCTTGGATTTTCATTCCATGGGGCCTTGCTGTAAGCCTTTAGTAAACATGGTTATGTCAGCCAGAATATTTTAAAATACGGCAATTCATAAATGCAGCTGTGTTCCAAATTGTTCATCCTGAAGCTGTGTGATTTCTCTCAGCACCATTATGTAGCAATTATTGAGAGTAAATTGTGAGTTTGTCCTGTCTATAATAACCCAGGTAACTTGAAAATGGGAACAGCTGTCAGCATCCTGGTGGTGTTGGTGGTTTGCCTGTGAGGGGTGAGTGGCATGGAATTTCTTAGAGGTTCACCTGAAAACTTCAGTGCACAGAGGAGAAAAGGGTTATATCAATGCTCCTTCACAAGGCCAGAGTTGAAACTTTTGTGGCTTGTGCATAGGCACCAGTGGTGTTTCTGTTTATAGCACACGCTAAAGTGTTATTAACCCTTCCTTTTCACTGGTCAGCAGGTTCTGCTTTCCATACTTCTGGATGACTTTTCATACCTTTCCAGTAGCTCAAGACTTGCAGTACAGGTGGAGCACTTGTTGTAAAGCAAACAGTTTAATATTAAAATTGTTTTTCTGTTTGTATGTATGCTGAATGCAGATCTCATTTCATGGTTTGATTATGTCTTTGATGTGATAAAATTGCTGTGAAATACAAAACCAGGATATTAATATATTCTCCTAAACATCAGTAATGTGGTTAGCAGCTTATAAATTATACAGAAGAAATGGTCCCTTCCACTAAAGAGCTTACCTGTAGAATTAGAGAACATTTTAATATTACCATATGTTTCCATGAAAGTAATTTTTCAATTCTTCAGAGATCATGGACTTAGTAAATTGACATTAGAATATTGATGAGTTGCAGGCAACTTTTTTAAGCAGCAAACAGCTGAAAATAGTACTTGATGTTTTTTGTTTTCTGAAACATTATCTGTTGTCTGAAGGTTTTGATTCTTCAGTGTTGAATCCTAGAAATTATACCCACATAGAACAACAGATTAAAAATTGGGGAAGAGAAACTGATATTACAAACAAACTCATTTTTTGGAAAAGAGGGCATTATTAGCACACATCACATGGTCAGTTTAGAATTTATTACAATATCTTTTCTGTAATTGGATAGTCTTCATATTATACAGATGTAGGGCTACAGTCTTGGCTAATGTTTTTTTAGACCAGGAAGGTAAGATAATTATAATTTCCTTTTTTGTTTAATTTCCTGAAATTTGTGGGTGCCAATACTTACCATTACTCACTAGAGTGTAGCAATTCTATCTTTATTAGGAGAATAATGAACTCATAAATGCCCACTTCCATTTTTGGCATCTTTGCTCTGCAGGGAATTCTAGCTAAATTAGATGCAGACTTTGGATAATGACTTACCCAGGAATACAGTAGTCTCCAGTTGGTTGCTCCACTGCTCTTTGGGATTAACTCATAATCTCTGACTTTGCCAGGCAGTGTTGGTCTGACCTGGAACTAGACTTACAGCATTCATGCTGTCAGACATTGTACATCAAACGGCTTCCTGCCTTTTGGATGAGTAAGGGAAAAAATTGCATATAAATCTGTTGTTTTGTCTAAAACTTTGCATTTTGGAACTGAGGAGAGATACTTCTGCTAAACTGCATATGATTTGCACTCTCCCAGGTGAGAGTATTCTTCTTCAAGTATTTACAGCTCTGGGCCTGTTTCAAAATTACTCCTGTATTACTCTGTTGAAAGGCACCAAGCAGAGGGACTTTTTTCACAGTGCCTGTGTGTTTGTTGATTTGTCAGACCTTTGTTTGTCACAGTTGCAGGGGTTTATGCCTCTCATTCAGCCTGGCCTCTGGAATGAGCTCCCAGAACATTAAAATATTTTAAACATGGGAGCTGCCTGCCAGAGCTGCAGTGCTCCTCCTGACAGCCAGCAAGAATCCCCCAGTTCAGCACCATCCATGTGCATTACTGTTATCAATCACAGGCTGACATCAGGTTTGCAATATCAGAAATTAATTTTGAAACCTTTTACTATATGCGAGATTGAATCTAAACAGACATGGTACCACATAAAAGAAGGTGTTTCCACTGGAATAGTACTGTCTTTCTGGTGCCATGCCATTGCTTAAAAATATCTTCTTATAACTGTTAACTTTCACTGCCTCTACAAGCCAAATGAATGAATATAGATTTCCTTTGCTTTGCATAATTATTAATTGTCTAGGTTGAGTGTTGCAGGAATGAAGGAGCACGTGCATCTCAACAGAGATCTTAAACAGAAGATTTTTATCACATGCGTCCCTGATAAAGTTCTTATAAGCCTTATACATATTTACTATATTTTCCTATGTACTTCATGTAATTATATTTTTGTTTACCTGATGAAGTCTCTAAAAAGTATGGAAATTTTTTTTATAGCATCCTCAGTCCTTACTCATTGTAGAATGGTAGCAGTATATTGCAGGATATCATGAGAAGCCTTTTGATGCAGGCTCTGTTCTTGCAGTGGTGGACATGGACGTGTTGAGTTACTGTTTTGAAACTTGAAGTAGTAAATCTTGAACATTTACCATTTGTGAAACAAGGCTGCTCCAAAGAAGAATTTATTTTTAATATTGTTTAATCTTACAAAGTCAGTTGCTTACATTAGGCACTAGTCCTTTTCAAAATCAAATTCAGATTTTTTTTCAACACCCTTATATTTTTGGAAGTGCAAATTACTCCAAGTAGCTGTCCTTGAAAGTAAGATGTTACAACATACCAGGATAATACCAGGATAATGTGTAGTCAGGCAAGGTAAGTAATTGGATGTCTGTACAGAAACGTTTCTTATGTAAGTCTGATTCTTGACAATTCTTTAAAAAATTGTAAGCCTGTAAACATAAGCTATTACTCTTCCTGCTCTCAAAATACCATGCATCAGCTCAAGGATGCTAATGGGATTGTGCTGAATAAACAGAGCCAGCTCATCTATCAATTATTTGATGAACATCTGGACATAAAGAGGAGGCAAACTGCTGATACAAAATTGTTAATAAGTAGGACTTTCAGGATGCAACAAAGGAAGAAGTGGACAGCTTTTGGGTGCCTGGAGTACCTAAAAATTGACTGTACAAGGTCATAGTGTGGGGGATAAATGATGGTTCATTTTCTAAGGGGAACTTAATCCACTGCCTCCATTACTTCATAAAAACATTCCCCACTATCCCAGAAGTAAGCCAGCACAGTAAGGAAGGAAGGTAAACATGGTCCTGCATTGTATAAGGACACTTGTTCCTGCAGAGAGAGAGCATTGCTATAGTTGTTTAGAACTTAAGTGAGCTGAGGCACACAGTCCTGCTGCTAAGCTTTGTGTTTGATAGCCCCATTCTCACTTCAGACTAGTCACTGCCCCTCTTGCACCAACCCATCTCTAGTCTTACAGAGCTGAAAATTCTCCTTCAGTTTTCATATGCAATTCGAGGTCTGTAAGACATTGGCATCAAGGTGACACTTTCTAACACATTTTTCCTTCTCTATAGCTATGGCAGGCGTATCTGTAGACCATTGTTACTATAATTGCATATAATTCAAATCAGTTGGGAAAAACTCTTTTACTTTACTAAGTGAAATAAACACTATCCACCTGTATTACACCAGGGGGTAGTTTCTCATTGTCAGCAATTCTATTCTTCAGCATTAAGATTTCATCAATAACTGGATTTTGATTGTTTTGGTTTGTTTTTGTGATCAAAGGAAATAAAAGGGAAAAATTATTTTACTCTATATGAGTGACAGACACCACTCATATATTTTGGGGCTGTTAGTAATATTTTTCTCTCTCTTTGTAAAATGAAGTCAATATTTTCTATTCTAAGAGTTTGCTATTCTGGTATTTGTTTTAAATTGTGAAAAATCAAATCTCAGCATTGACAAGCCCTGAAAACACAAACCCCGATTTTTTCCCATTTGTATATTGCCAAATAGTTGCTGTCTGCCTGTTGCTCTTCCTCTGTGAGCCTTTTGCCTTGATCTCTCTGCCAGGCTGCACTCACAGGCAATTTTGTCTCTGAATAGGAGCAAAAGGAGCTGAATTAACAAATGAGCAATTTTAGCTTGTTTCAAAATCAAAATCCTTCACTGTGGCTATCCAGCAACCTTGATTTGTGTCCATGACTGCAAGGTGTCTCTATTCCCTCAGGTTTTCCTCACACATTTAACACTGTGATCATAGAGATTGTTATGTGCTAGCCAGAAGAACTGGCATAGAAAAATAAGCAGGTGGAAAGAGGTGCTTGCAATTGTCAGTGGATGGTCAGAACACAATGTAATGACACCATTGTCTGTTGGTGACATTTGCTTTTTCCTGAGGCAGGTTCACGTGTTTGTACCATGGTGCCAGTCACACTGTTCTATCCACAGGAAGACTTGGATTCCTGTCTCAGAGGGACTGTACTCCAAGCCATAATTTATGTTAAAATGAGGGGGGATTTGTTTTCATCTGCTTGAGAGTTAAATTTTTCTTCTCCACTGGACGCATTAAATGAAAAAAAAACAATTTTTGCTATTAAGAAAACATATAACATTGATTTGAAATAACCAGTAATTTTATGTCATCAGGACAGTTTGATTTTGATAGCATAGGAATATGAATGAGAAATTTTTTTGTTGTTTGTAAACTACTTGTACAGCAATTTCATTAGTATGATTTCAGTCAGAATTTTCAGCTTTCAGCTGCCCAGAGAAGGAAGTGCCAAGACCTGCATTTTGTGCTTTGGGTGCTCTTGAGATGATGCATTTAGATTGAAATTAATGCTTTTGTGAACATTATGATGGATTTTTACTTTGTAAATGTCTATAATACATTATATATAGTATATGAAATAACCCATTTTAATTTGACTGAATTCAATAGTTGGAAATTACTTTTCTCTGCATTGTAAATATGAAGCACAGTTTAAAATGCTCTTTTTTGAAGGGTTGTTGGGCAGGTTGTACATTTTGAAGTTTTTTGAGAAGCATCAGTAGAGAATTTAACATGCAGGAGGAATAAATGTGTGAATACATATATAAAAGGTGCATAAGTTCATGCTTTTATTTGCTTAAAATATTTACATGTCTCCTAAATTTTTAGCTGCAACATGAGAAAGCTGAACTGGAGCAGCATTTAGAACAGGAACAGGAATTTCAAGTGAACAAACTGATGAAGAAGATTAAAAAACTGGAAAATGATACCATTTCGAAGCAGCTCACCCTGGAGCAGGTAACTCTTTCATTGCACCATTATATGACAGAAAAAAACAAGTCCTTCTTTTGTCTTAGATTTAATTAAATGTTTTACGTGTGTAAGAAACTGGGCAGTATTGGGAATATAGAAAAGTCAGTTCAGCTTCCAAAGCAATAGAAAAGTAGCATAGTTTATTGTGAGAAACTTGGATTAGTTTTTTTCATGGCCATTATATCTATTAGTATCTATAGTATTATATCTGTTGTAGTAGCCTTTGTGTGGGCCTTCATGTCTGCTGGACAGCAGTGACTTTTGCAAATGCAGCTTTTTTGTGAATAATGCTGCCTGTTGCTATTCATCATCTTCCACTCATGCTGCTGGTGAGAAAAGACTGTCACTTCTGATGGTGTTAAGCACAGTAGTAAATGATCTGTTTGTGGTCTGGTTGTGCTCTAGGTCACCTTTTGGTGGCAGCTTGGATAGCACAGCCCTGGAACTGTGAGTTGTCAGCTGTGTGTATCCTTCAGAAGCCTTGAAGTTCGACTACATCCAGTTCCCTTTCTCCCTAGACAGTCATGAAGATTGCAGAGATAAAACACCACTTGTTTGGCTGTATTTCCACAGGATGTTTACACATTGGGAGTGCTCATGTCTGATTTTAGGTATCTGCATCAAAGCATCTCAATGGTGTCAATAGGAGACCTTTTGACTTAAATGGCAAACTGGTGA
Organism: Camarhynchus parvulus; assembly: GCF_901933205.1. Classification (NCBI taxonomy): domain Eukaryota; kingdom Metazoa; phylum Chordata; class Aves; order Passeriformes; family Thraupidae; genus Camarhynchus; species Camarhynchus parvulus. The sequence goes on from NC_044576.1 coordinate 6,980,256, forward strand.
AACCTTTAAGCTTGTTAAAGGACTCCAGATTTTCTGGTATGTGCAGGTCCAATAATTCAGGTGATGTAAATATAGTGTGTTATCTCTGTGATTTCTTCTGCTGTGGAACTTCTTTGTTGCTGGTAATTTGAATTGTTACCAGTTTTGTATGAGTCTCCTTCCGTGGCTATCTAAATGATCAAGTGAATTCTCTTGATTCTCATGGTAACATTCTATATGGAGAGACATATGGAACAAAGTGAAAAACTAAAAGCTAGGAATACATAGTTGCCAATAGATCCTTACCCAGCATGGAAATTAGCATGAGGTTGAAATAACTCTCTTAGCCACAAGGTGGTGATGGCTGCCACTTAATCGAAATGCAAAGTAGGCTTAACATACTAAGCTGTTGTAGTCTTTGAAATGTTAGCATGAGCCATGGCTGAAATCTTCGTGGTATTACTTTTGTCTCATTCTGGGCAGACTGACTTGTGAAATCATAAAATTTGAAACTTGTTGCTACATCTAAATGTCAATGATACACTGTTCAAAAAGCATAGAAGTACAAAGGTCTTTAGTACCTGGCTTTGAAAACTTTGGGAAGATGTTAAATTTGGCTGTCTTTCTTAGAAATTCCACGTGAATTTAGTGTTTTCTCTCACAGTAAGGTAGAGTAAATGTCAGGTTACTTGGGGCTTCAGCACACTTTCTTTCCTCACACAAATTAAAAATGCTGATTGTGCTAATTAACCAGCTGAAGCAGCAGCCTTGGGGCATATGCTGTACCTAGCAAGAAGCAACCCAAAATTGTAAGGAGAGTCATGTTGCCTTTATTGCACACAGAGAGAATTAAGGAAGAGGGATTGTCACAGTCTGCAGCACAACCATCAGAACACCTGTTAAACAGGGCTTGAAAGGAGAACGCCAGTGCTTTAAACTGGGCTACATTGAGATCTGTCACTAATCACTGAGCAGATAATTACAGCATCTGTTCACTAAACTGTTGTTTCTAGAATAGAGAAGGTGAATTATCTGTGCTTTGTGTTCTTTCTTTCTCCTTTCCTTTTTTTCATCTGAACCACTCATACCACAGGTGATCAGGAGGTAGCTGATTTCTGGTTGCATAGAACAATATTCCTCAATAAAAATTAAATTGGATCTTAGAGTTCAGATGTGACCTGAAATAATTTCTTAAGTCAGCTTTAAGTCAGCAGAGCATTCTTCTCTGAAGGCAAATGGTGAAGAAATTTACGGCATGTGACTATTTCATTAACTGAATGACTCAGTTAAAATGAGCAATAATGTTCTGTGTTCCAGTTCAGTGGTTTGATAGGAAATAAATAGCTGTCAGGATTGCCCTACAGAGGCCAAGTGTGTGTACTTTTACTGTTACTATTCTTAATTGCTATTGTATTTCATACAGTGCAGTGAGAAACTAGAATTGGTGCAGTTAGGAGATGAGAAATAACAGCTAAACTGCTAATAATAATCTCCTATGTCTGCTTTGAAAGGAGAAGAACATGAGATGGTAAAATCTTTGGGAAATATTTTCTTGGGAAGCAGCAGAGAATTAAAGCTACAAAGGGCAAGGTGGAGATGAGAAGCAGAGAAGTAAAATTTGGGATAGTGGGCTTAGGCAGAGATGAGTAAATTGAACTTTAATTTGGAAGACCTCCATTTCAGGAGGGAACAGTTGTGCTTTTTAATAAATTGGCAAGACAGTTGACAAATCAATAATACAGAAATACACATAAAGTGGATATTTTAGCTGCATTTTGAAGTAAAGTAAGTGCATGTGAGAGAGAGAGAGAGACAGAGAGAGAGAGTAAGAAGAAACACAAGTGGGTGGTGAGGAAGGTTAAAAGGAATTTTACTTTTCCTCTGAAGAGAAGGTCTGAAAAGCAAGCAATGCTTCCTTGTTTCAATGCTCAAAATCAGGTGATGCTTGATTAGAATGTGGCTCTGAACCCCTGTAAAGTGACACTAGGATGACAGAGCTAATGAGCATAATCCCATCCTGCTTATTTAATTTTAGAATATTACCAGCGTTGCTTAAAAAAGTCATTGACTGGAGTACATTTCAAAGTTCACCTGAAACTATTGAATACCAAGCCAAATACACCAATTCTTTGAATTCACAGCTCTCAACAGGATGCTCCACTTGCTTCTGCTGTAGGTGCCATTCAAGGTGTTCTTCCTCCAAGCTTGACAATCCTGACAGTGGGAGAAACTGGCACAACACTCATGACAAGGAAAGGAAGAGCCTTGTTTCCAGCATGTTTTCTTATTGCTGGAAATGTGGAGTTCTAGATCTGTTTCACCTGGTTTCTTTGGTGTTTTGTCAGAGCAGCTTCAGGGCACAACACAAGGCTTGTTTGTGTATTTGTTGCTGGTGGTTTGACTTTGCCATTGTGCATGCTCACCTACAAGCAGATTTATAATTAATGGACTCCACTGCCTTGGTGATGGTTGCTACAATACTAAATGTAATCTTAGATTTTTCAAATTCAGGCTTATAAATGATTCACTCTGTCTTTAAATTCCAATGTGCTCTTCTTCCTACCATTAAAAGATATGGATTTCTTTTCGCCTGTATGTTCTTGTGGGTTTGTTTGTTGCTAGATCAAAAAATAGTTGTGAAAAAACTAAGAGTAGGTGAGTCTAAGCCATGCTGCATTGAAATGATGCAAAAACCATTGCTGCAGAGATCATAACATTATTATGCATGAACACTTTTTTCATCTGTGATTATCTAGATAGCTGTGCAGTGTAGTGGAGATCTGGGTTTTGCTAACGTAGAAGCACAGTGTGCAGATTGCCAGGACATTTTGTGTAGTTTCTTCCCTCTGCACATTCCCAGCCCCAGGCGCTGGCCAGACTGGCTGAGGAGCCCTGAGGCAGAGTGCCCTGTGCTCCTGGGGCTGAGCCCTTTGCTTTCTTACCACTCCACCTCCAGCCATGTGGGGAGCAAAGTGTTGCTCAGGATCCAAATTCTCATCCTCATGGGGAGGCTGAAGCATGTTGCTCTGATCTCTCTTTTATTGAGATGTAGGTTCCCTGAGCTGTTAATGTACATCTGGAAACTCAAACATGGAAAGATTTGCTCGACAGTGTTTCTAAGTATGTTTCCTATTACTCATCAACATATGTCTGCTTCTGCTCACAGTAACTAATTCCTCTAACCTTTAAAGGAGAAAGTTGTACATTCATTCAACTTGCACTGGTACCTGAAGTGTGTAAGTTTGTCTTTTGTTTGGGTTTCTCAGCATTAATTTAGTGGTTAGCACTTATAGTTTACAGATTTAGATGCTGCAGTAGCCCTTTAGCCAGTGATGTAATAAATGGAAAATGCTTATTTCTGTTTTCAGTCTTTCCATTTTCTAATGTAAGATTATTCGACCAGCAGAAAAGTGGTTTTAACTAAGCTTGGCTTGGAAAAATGCTTCCATGCTATTATCCACCTGTAAAGGTGTTGATCTGTTCTCAAATATTTTGTTATTGTCAACTTCTTGAGTTCAGCTGTATTGCTACAGAGTAAGATTAGCTGTGCCTCTTAATATTCTCTTCTTAATAATACTTGCGTTGTATTTTTACTTGAACGCTAATAATAGGTTTCTTCATGTGTGGGTCTACATTGTATCTTCTTTTATTAACTTCAGAGTAGAAGGTTTTGCATTATATGTTTTATTAACTTGTAGTAGAATTAAGAATCCTTGTTCACACAGTAAGTGAACGTGATTAATGTCAAGTTAATATTTTAATTTTATAAAACCTTTGCTTAGATAGAATTAGAATTTGTTTTGCTAGTAAGCATTGATACAGTAACACTTAAGGCAGTTCATGTAACTTTTTCTTTAATATTGTTATGTCCTTTAGCTAACACTAGGCACACAAGGCAAACATGGCTTTTCTTCTATTTCTGGATTACTTAACTGTAGTTCTTCCACTAAAAGCATCTAAAACTTTTGAAAATATTAAATATTGCTGTAGTGAACAGTAAATTCAGTTTGAATTTCATAGATTCATGGTATAGGAGATGTCTTTAAATAGGTTTGATAAGTCATCAGTGCCTGCATATCCAGGGCTCATGCTCCTGCTTATTGGCCAGAGACAAGTTTTCTGAGAAGAACTTGTGTTAAGGAGATAACAACTGTGCAACTACTGAATCTCCATTTTTCCAGCGCATTGTACCTGAATTGTGTCTCTTCTTCCCCTTCTCCTTGCTCTAAAATGGTGTTGTTAGAGCTTTCCTAATGACAGTTCCTTGCAAGAAATCCATGCTCATCATTTTCAGTAATTGTTTTTCCTCTGCAGCTAAGACGTGAGAAGATTGACCTTGAGAACACTTTGGAGCAGGAACAAGAAGCACTAGTGAACCGTCTCTGGAAGAGGATGGATAAGCTTGAAGCAGAAAAACGGTTTGTGTTGTTACAGTGCACTCCTTACTATGGGAGAAGATTTTTGTGGCATTCACATTCTCTGAAAAAATCCCTTCACCCAGGATTTTTCTCCTGGCAAACTGAGAGGCCTCAGAGAAAAGGAAAACAATTGTTATCTCATTTGCTTCTCCTGTGTTGTGCTCACATGTGGAATTTGTTTGGAGATTGTTTACCCACAGGTGATTGTTTCATTGGATTCTGCTGTGAGTTGTTTTGACTCTTTGGCCAACTGGGGCCAAGCTGTGTCATGACTGGAAAGAGTCAGGAGTTTTCATTATTATCTTTTTGGCATTTATTAAGTATCCTTTCTTTATTCTTTAGTATAGTATAGTATTCTTTAGTATAGTATAGTATTATAAAGTAATAAATTAGCCTTCTGAGAACACGGAGTCAGATGCATCATTCCTGCTTTCGTCAGGGCATTCCCAGCAAATACAATACTTTTTAATACATCATGTTCTGGATTAAATATGTTCATCTCTGTCCCACAAGAAGTTGTCTAATCTGTGAAAACCTGGAAGATCAAGCAGTTGTGAAGTTCCTTGTTAGCACGATGCCAATCATTGATTTCTTAAAGTAGATAAAACTAACTAGTATAAGAAATTACCTGGGCAAGCTTGAAGGAATTTATTGAATTTTTTTCTATTGCTGATAGCCTCCTTTTAAAGCTTCTGGTTTATGGTCAGCTTTAAATTCCTGGTATTTTACTGTGTTATATGAGAAGCTCTTGTTTTTTCCCTGTCTGCTTAAAGAAAACTTGAGCTTCTTCTCAGAGGCGTGCACTTCTGTCATTGAGACTGCCCAATGCTTCTTTAGTAGAAGTTAAGACAGTGACTCTTTATATTATTGGGACAGCTAAAATTAAAAATATGTATGAAAGCAACAATGTCTTAAATGTTATAATGACAAGAACTCAGTTTGAGGAGGAAATAGGAGAGAATCGTGATTAATGATTATTAATAACCTGATATTTTTATGTGTATATTGTTATGTTAATGTGACCCTCTGAATCTTGGCTGGGGCCTCAGAAAACACCTGAGCCTGAGTGAACTGCAGGTTTGGTAGTTTACTAGGACAACAATTTTTACCTTTTTATTTTGAGTTAAAAACTAAACTTTCTAACTCCTCCCCAGTTTATCTCTGCTCAAACAGTACTTAAAATAAACCCTGCATACCTTTCAGAATCCTTGCAATGGCTTCCTGGGGGATACAAGAGGTTTTCATTAGAATGGAAGGTAAAGTTTGCACTCTTTTTTCATACAGAATTTTGCAGGAGAAATTAGACCAGCCAGTATCTGCTCCACCATCACCCAGAGACATATCAATGGAGATAGACTCTCCAGAAAATATGATGAGACATATCAGGTTTCTAAAGAATGAAGTGGAGAGGTTAAAGAAACAACTGAGAGCTGCACAGTTACAGCGTGAGTAAACAACTTGTTTCAAATCTTCTCAAGTTTTTGCATTGTAAGATTTTTATATGTACTTTCTTGAGTTTGAATTGAAGGTAGAAATGGAAAAAAATGGGGCAGGTTCAGAATACAACATTTTCATAATTGCAGTGTTATTGCTTGTTGATGTATTTATACTGTAGTTTAGAGCGTTCTTTAGCTTTGCTAAAAGGATGTCTGAAAGAATCAAAAAATAATCCTTGACTATTTTGTGCCAGAAAATTATGTATCTATCTATCTTTTCAGAAACTTAACAGTATTTCAACATACACATTTTTCAAACATATTTATGGCCTACTTTGTAGGAGTCCTGTTGCAAATTAAGAATTACCCAAAAGAATTAACAGCTAGTGAAATAAAGGTCAGCTGTATGTAAGAATTTCACTTGTTAATGATTGTGGCAACCTGAGGCAGCTGTTGCACAGTATAGCATAATTAATTTGCTGTGTCCTTTCCTATGTAAGATGTCTCTGAAGCATAAAGAGCTGTTCCATAACACGTTCCTGTTGTGCAGGGCTGGGGCCCCTTGGCCAGCAGTGGGAACTGGATTTTGCCTGCCTGCCCAGGAGGGGACTGTGCACTGAGCACATGGGCTCAGCTGCCAGGAGGCTGCTGGCACCTTCCCTTGGCTTTGCAGTGCCAGTCCTTCATTCCCTCCTGCTGAATCTGCAATTCCTGTCTGGGAGGCAGCAGTTGTGCCTGGTTCTGAGTCAGTAACATTGCTGTGCAGTTGGTGAGTGAGGAGATGCCTCAGCACATGGCCAGAGAAATCTGGGCAAATGCAGAACAAGTCAGGATCAACCCCCTCTGGCCACCCAGGCTAGCTGGAATATTTCAACCTCTATTTAGAGAAGGAGATTACTAAAGGCAGCAGCCTTCCTTCAAGACAGAGATGATGGATCAAGAGTGCTCTTTTGCAGAGACCTTGTGCACGAGTTTGTGGCATTAATAATTTGTGGCTGTTAAAAGAAGATAAGGACAGCTAATCTTTGTACTTGCAAATTCTGCACTGCAGCCTTCACTGACTGAAGTTCAGAACAAGAGCAAGGCCTTAGATTAAAAGTACTCTTTGTGAAAATCCAGCCTAATTAATTTCATTTCAAGTATCCTCGATTTTTTAAGTGGTTTCTTTTTCAACTACTGTGATTTAGAGTAAAAAATGGAAAGCATTAATGTCAAATTTACATTGAAAATAAGAGCTTGGTTTAAAAGGACTCTCTCCCTTTGTGAACAGGTTAGACAGAACTGCAGTACAAATAGCAGTGCTGGTAGGAATGGTGGATGTGCCAGCCTGCACACAGAAGATGAAACTGAAATGCAGTTTTCAGATTGCTGTTTGTAATACACAGTCATTAGAGAACCTCTAGTATTCTCTTAAGTACTTAATGAAATCTGCTTATGAAATTCTGATACTTGTATTACATTTTTTATTTCGGAAACACTTCTGGGAACTGGTGTGGTATGATAATAGTGTTCAGGAAGTGACACTTACATTTAAAGGTGATATTTCCACAGAAGAGAAATAAATCACGTGTTGTTAATAGTTTGGGAACAGGTTTCTAAAACAGGAATATTCTTAACCTTGAAGGTTGTTGCATAAAGGAGTGATGACAAGGCATGATGAATTGTTTTGGGATTTCTTAATGTCAGGGATTTAACTGCAAGCTTGCTTAAATGTTACAAAATCTCACAAAATACATTGTGTGTCTCATAAGTCTTCATCACATATTCCATTCTATTTAAGTAATCTGTCACAAAGCTTTGTAACCTTTCATAATTTGACTTTATCACCTTAAATAATCTGTGGTACCAGACCATTTAAGTGATGTTTGCTGGAGTTGTTTAGAACTGACAACTCAAATTGCCCTTGGATGTAGAGTAGACCTGTTATTGGTTTTTAACATTAAAATTGAATACAGTTTTAATGTTAGTATTTTCATATTGGTGCATGTCCTGTTGGACAGCTTCTCTGATAAGACATGTAATTGAAAGAGTGCTGTAGAATATATATAAGGTAGCAAATTTAATACAAGTTTGAGTTTGGAGTTTCAGGACTTGTGTTGTTTCAGAACTTGTGCTGTTGCTTTCTCCTTCAAAATGAAAATATACCTTTAAAATAATGTCTTCAGTGTGTTGCAGGAAAATCTTGGTAAATGTGGAATAGCATTATTTTAATGGAGCAGGAATCAATATTTTTTCTTAATGGTTTTAGTAGTGTTTTCTTAATAAAATTTTTCTTTCGTTTCAAATTTTTTTTAAAAAATACTTTTGGTTCGTGGTGGTGAGTTTGTTTGTTTTGCTTACATTTTATTTTCAAACTTGATGTCAAACAATAGTTTATTTTAGTAGTTACTATTCTGAATTAGGCTTTGAACTAATGACTTAGAGGTGAACATTTTCAGTGATCTATCCTGAGTATTTTCTACACCTTCATCTTGTAGTGTTAGAGTAAAATTAGGCACAACATACTTGACTGCCTGAGAAATTGAATTTTAATCAGCTTTTAACAAAACAATGAATTTCAGATTCAGAAAAGATGGCACAATACTTAGAAGAGGAGCGACATATGAGAGAAGAAAACTTGAGACTTCAAAGAAAATTACAGAGGGAAATGGAACGTAGGGAAGCTCTCTGCAGACAACTGTCAGAAAGTGAATCCAGCTTAGAAATGGACGATGAAAGGTTTGTATTTTTTTTTGCTATCCAGATGTGTTGGACTTATTTATCAGTATTTATACTACTTTTTGAATATTATGGAATAATTTTAGAAGTAACTTGTATGTGGGTTTTATGTGTGTATCAAATTCCAGCATAGTCCAGGAATTTTTTTTGTATCAGTGTTGTACAGAATTTGCATTAGTTTTAACAGTAAGAAAATATTTATATCTGAAGATTGTTTTGAGGTTTGATAATATATATTGAAATAAATACAGCTGTGGAGTTGAAAATCAGGATAATTTGATCACAAGATTTGTTTTGTCCCCCACTTGGTAGCTGCAAGGAATTCTGTGAGGTAGGGACAGCATTTTTAGTTTGGCCTGATTTGTCCTTTGCAGAAAGTAAAATATACTCAGCCAAATACAAAGGGATACTGTGTAAAACCTTTGAGAGAGGAAGCATTTCCAGAACTGTTGGGTTGTCCTGGATGTCCAAACCATAAAATCCTTGATTTTTTTGTCTTTATTGCAAACTGCTTTGCTTGCCCTGACCTTACAGATACTCTTGAATCTTTCATGGTTTATATTGTACCTTTTAGTGTTTTCTCATAGAAACACTATAGTGTTTCTCAGTGTTATATCTTGAAAGAGGATTTTAAGTACATTTTGAATAAAACATTCTTAGTTCTTATCAAATGCTTGTTATTTGGTTGTATTGTTGTATATTATTTTGGATTTATGGTGGTCCTTTAGGACAAATAAAAAAGTTACTCTGTGCTATGTATTTTTTCTGATACTGAAAAATTTCTGTTTCCTCTTGGGTCCTTAATATATTTGTTATAAGATGTAATTTATCAGAAACAAAGTACCAGATATTTTGTGGTAAGGAGTACCCTTAAAGCTCAAAGTAGTGTTCATTCTAATGAAACACCAAGGCAACTTGACCTATATTGCATTAGCATCTGGTATTAAGATGTAGCAAATGGTATATAAATTAAATTGTTAGAACTAGGGGATTCTGAGGTTGGAATTTTTTCTTATTAGACTTACCTTTTCTTCCACTATTTACAGTGTAATGGAAGTACAGTCAAAATCTAAATCTATGAGAATTACCAAGATTAATCCAAACTTGTAGAGTGGCCTAAAATTTTTTATCGTCCACTTGTAAGTAGTGGTAACCAGGAGAATGCAGGAAAGTTTGAGTAAATATTCTGTACTTTAAAGAAATTGTCATGTTTGATTTTTTTGCTACTCCAAAGGCCTGGCAGAAGAACTCCAAATCTGGTATTTGCAGTGCAGGTAATAGAAAGCAAAGTGAGGGACAAAGCAGGCATTAGTAGTTAGCCTGAGAAGACAAAATACTTGTGGAACTATGTGCAGTCATGATTTTAAAATGTCAATTTTTGTCAGCTTACATCTTCCTAAAAATGACGGTGATGATGGGTCAGCTATCCATCTCTTTCAGTTGCATTGTGTTAGCTGATGATAATTATTGCTTGTAGCTGAGGGCAGGTGAAGATCCTTCCCTGAATGTAAAGGACACAGCTCTCCCAAAGCCTCTTTCTCCAGACCAGCAATAGCTTTGTCTTAATCCTCCATCCTGTTCTTTGGAGTAGCCGGGTAATACCTGAAACCAGGACACACGCTAGTGGGGTGCTGCTGTTCCACATCACCTGAGGCAGGAAGTGGGATGACTTTGAGGAAACTCTGCATAGAATGCAAGGAGATTAAATCAGAGATGCTGCCTTGCTGGAACTCACACACTGGTCTGCATTGGAACCTGCTGTGTATTGCAGAGGTAGCTTAGTTCAGTTTCACTAACCTTGCCACTGGAAGCTCTTTTAAAAACTTGCCTATTTAATTAAACCCTAATTTATTAGTTCTTTAGTTTTCTGTTGTTCTCTATTGCAACTTACTTTTATTACCTGGTCTATCCAAATTCAAACCAACTTTGGTATCACTACAGTGTACTGCCTGTGCTAGGGCATGTGGCTTGTTAGCTCTGAATATCCTGGTTAAAAACCAGCAAGATGCAGTACCAAAATATGTTTCAAGTATTCTATGGACAGACCTCAAAGTAGTCATTGTGAGTTCCATCGAATAGGAGTAATTTTAATGCTGTTCCATGTTACTGGGTTTTTTTTATTATGATGGGGAAATAAGTGCAGTTACTAAGAATTCCTGAGAACACACTGATAGAAGAGGGGACAATTAAGTCAAAGGGCTGTTAGGTAGCAAATTTGGCCTGCTGCTCTGCTGTGTCCAGTAAAGAAACACAGCTGAATCTAATAATATAAACCTGTGTGCACTGATCTGCATCCACCTGGAGAAGGTGAGCAGGGGGGCATCCAGTCTAGAGAGTGACTGAAAAATCTAAGTGGAGAGTGCCTAAGCAACTCAACTTGAGACTGCCAGTGTAGTACTGTGGAGAAAAAACCCACAAAATCTCTTGAGGTAAAAACAGTGAGTGACAAGTAGGAGCAATTTGTGTTATTTTTATTCTTTTATATAGCACTTGATATCTGTGAAGAAGCTTCACTGTAGTCAGTGAATGAAGGACAAATAAATATCACTAAAATTATTACAGGTGGGGGAAAATGCCTTGCCGCAGGTTCTGATCTGTTCAGTTTATCCTAGTGAAGTGTGGGATGTGTCTTGCAACAAAGCCTGGAAGTACCTTTAGTGGCATGGTCCTGGGCTGAAAGTGTCTCTCTCTTCCAGTGGCAGAAGATGGGATGAGCAAATGTTTAAATGTTGGGACCAGAGGGATTCAAGTAGGAAACGGGACATGTTTTTAATGCTATGGCTGATCAGCTGCTGGAATAAATTGTTAGTACTTTAATGATTTCTTCACCCTTTTTCATGATTTCAGATTAGTGCTGAATACCTTTCTGGAAGATACACTCCAGCCAACCAAGCTTTTGAGTTCAATGTAGAAATGATGTGTGAAGTGCAGGAATGTAGAATGGGTCAGATTGGATGACATGGTTTACATCTCTGACCTTAATACGTACTATTTATTCATATACAACTTATATGGTTTTAACTGCAAATGCCCAAGAGAAGTCCAGCTGTTTCCATGGAAGGTTAAGCCAGTGTCAGCAATGACAAGAGTTCCTGTCATGACTTCCTAATGTGATTCTTATGGGAATTGAAAAAATCTCAGTGAAACATTTAAAACATGGCACATTTTAAAAGGTTTGATCTAATTATTCTTTGCCTTTTTTTGTTAGATATTTTAATGAGATGTCTGCACAAGGATTAAGACCTCGCACTGTGTCCAGTCCTATCCCTTATACACCCTCACCAAGTTCTAGCAGACCTATATCACCTGGTAAATATTTAACCCAGTTTCTAAAATTATTGTATGCATCACATAGTAACGTGCCCTATTAATATATTTAGGTCAGTAGCCTTTCAAAGCTAGTGTGGAGAAAAATCCTGCATCATAAATGCAAGAATAGTTTTGCCTTAGGTGTCTTCTAGTGCAGCATGTTCTTGGATGGTGACCAGTTATTCTATATTTCAGATCTGTGGACAGATATTGAAGATCAGTTAAGTAGCTATCACTTGAACTTTATTTCTTTTTTGCTCTTTTTTTCTCTCTTGCTGTCTTTTTATTCCCCTTCCGTTCCCACACAAGCTGTGCAACAGGACACATAATTCAAATGGATTTCTAGAGTTCTGATGAAGAACTAGTCGTGAGATTGATATTGTGCTCTGGATCAAAACTTGTTAGAGAAGTTTAATTTTGAACATGTTGGAAAAAAGTCAATTTTCTCTTCAGTAGAGAAATGGCTTTTGTACTTCTGCTATTTTCTGTTATTAAACAATAACTGTAAAATTAATAATTCCTATCTCACATACTTGGTATAATAGAAGCAAACAATTATTTTTTGAGTTTCTAATTGCTGAATATATTTTAAGTCAAATGAAATGCATTTGTGTTACTAACACATTTATTGAGTGAAATTTAAAATCTCTTAAAATTGCACTTGGACATTGGTTATAAGCTGTTGGCAGTGGGTATTACATGGTGCTCACAAACACCTTGTACATAAAGAAGTGAATTGTGCATGCCTGGCTTTCCCACGTTCACCTCTAGAACCTGCCAGGCAGATGAGGTGTGCTCTGTGTTAACACAGGATGGGAATGAGACATTTTATTACACAGGTCTGCTAGAACATATAAATGTCTTTAGATCCTTGAATTTTCAAGGCTGACTGTGGTTTCTCAAAGGGCTATAAATAGTTTTCATCCAGGTGTTGCATGCATGAAGACCAGCTATGGCCATAAGCCATGTTATGGTGTTAGAGATGAGCAGTGTGACTATGAGTTTTCATAAGGTTTTTACATTTCTGAAATAAGCCAAATGATTTGACTTTCAGTGTTTTGCAAGGTGTGTTACCAAGAAAATGATTCATGCTTTCTTACCCCTTTCCTGTAACTGGGTGTACAGAAGTGTAGTTGTGCCAACAGCTGCTGTGGAGGAACAGCTCTGTTCATGGTTCTCTGTGTGCAGCATTTATAGCAGTACAGTGTCCCAGCTGCAGGTTGGATCTGCAGTAACACAGAAATTACAACTCTGTGTGGGACAGATTACATGCTAACTTGTATTACTTAGCAATGCTCCCTGTTTAGGTGCTGATGTGTCAGTGCAGGAGAACTCTGTCAGTTTATTCCTACACTGAGACTTAAGTGCATTCCTTGTTCCCTGTGGATTTGATTTCCCATCAGTAGTTGATGCAAGACTGAAAATTTTATCCCACAGACAGAGGATGCTGAAGCACACTCTGAAGCACAGCTGAAATTATTATTTCTAACAGGGTTCAGAAGTTTGGAAATTTTGGTGTGGTAAATGTTCCTGGCTAGCTTGTCTGCGCAGGCAGCTGCATTAATCTCCTTTTCATTTGATAAATTAATATCAGCAGTTGGGAAGTGTCAGACTTCAGAAAAATAGAAGCTGCAGTTTGTTAGAGAACTAATGAGATCAATTGGGAATTTTGTAGAGCTGTCTGGGATAAATTAATGCAGTATTGGATGAAAACAAATAGGTTTTGAGAGTATTTTGTATCTAAAGTAATACAGTAAGATGATGCCAGAAGTATCAGCACAGAATAATAAAGCAGCTGTATGTTGCATCAAGTATTTGTATGACTTGGCATATTTCATTTGAGAAATGACGTGCCCTGAATATGTGGAAGCAGAATTTGTAACCAGTTAGAAATGCTGTAATTTTATGTGGATAGCTGATTGAATGGATTGCATTCTGTCTTCTGAATCCCAGGGTCTTTTGTGCCTGCATGGCTTGGGATACTACTTTTGAAGACTCTTTGAAGCTGAGATACTGCTGAGATTTCTAGCACAGTGATATGTGCTGGAAATCTTCTAGAACTTTGAAGATAGTGTAATTACTGCTACTCCTAGGCAGTTGGGGATTAGTTGTTCTAATTACCAGTTAGTCTTCAGTGTAGCTGCTGGTCTGTGCTTTGCTGCCAGATAGATGTGTGGGGCTGCAGAGGTGAACTATCCTGAGTGTATGTGCACTGCTCTGGTTTTGTTTCTTTGGCTGCCATGCAGACTTGCATTTGTCAAGCTTGTGGAGCTGGATTATTCCAAAGCACTTCAGAATTGCCACGTTACAAAAGTGGCTCTGTTTTGCCCATTATTTCTAGTTTCTTACTTCTGGCTGCCTTGTCACCTCCCTGAACATTGACTTGTTTCTATCCTTGTTGCTTACAAAAGCACTTAAATGTAACACACGTGCTCTACAGATAATTAGATTATGTGGTCAAAAGTCAGATTAATTTTGTTGTTACTCTGTAGTGGCAGGGATTCCGTGGGAGTAACTTGTAATTTGCACCAGACATACATTGACAATGTAACAGAATCAAACAGAGTTGAAGGAAGCACAGGCAGTTTTTGTTTATATGATTTCATTAGTGATCTGAGGCTTGTTCTGTTTTCTCATCCAGATCTTGTCTCACCTCTTGTAGTCAGAAACACGGGTGCATGCAGACAGGGATGGTGTTGGGTGTTGCTGCAGGGACATTGTTCTGTGTTGGTTTAGTGTTGAACTGTGAAAACTGTTAAATCCAGTGTGATGTTATAAAAGTTTAATAGGCCTTCAGAAATGTTTTCTAGTCATTATTCTCCAAAGCAGTTGCTTGAGTCTAATTGTAAACAGCTGAGAAAAGTCTTGTCTCCTTCCTTATGATACTTTTGTCAGAAAGCAGAAAGGAGCAAAAGGTTTTGGAAAATGTGCTCTTTTGAGAAACTCAGGCTGTTCAGAACGCTTTAGGTGTGAACTTGAAGCCTTTGGCAGTTGCTGTTTCTGTTTTCCTTGGTTAAATAGACCTATACAGGAACTCTGCATTTTTATAATTGAGTTATTACATAAAGGAAATATTTGGATGAAAGGATTAGATATTTGCAGTTTTGAATATTGGGCTTTCCTTAATGTAGGTAAAACAAGTTGCAATTTTAAATGTTAGTTGGTAGCCTAGTCCAGCTAGTAACATTTTCCAGCATGTTTTAATTTCCCAGTCCCAACGGTCTTTAGAATGCTGAGGCAAAAGAGAAGGAAGCCTCAGTGCAGATCTGGTATGCCTTGGAGAAGCCACCTACATCCAGTTTTTTTGTGCAACCTCATTGTGACCCAGTGTTAGATGGCTTCTCCAGGCACAACCTCTCTGCTGCTTCTTCAGCCTGTATGTTGTTCAAGGAGCCATTTCCTCCATGGAGAAATGGAAATACTTATGGACTAGAACTAAGCTACTGTGGGAGTCTTACGCCATTTATCTTTAGTGAAAAGTTATGTTTAACATTGTACAGTGTATGTTTGAAACATACAGTAGTATGCTGCAGGAAAAGAAAATAAATTTGCATCACACTTCTCAGTACAATTAGTATTTTCTAGATGGGTAATCTGTAGCATTTACCAGTTTTTAGACTATCATTGGTTCAGAACCAAAAAAAATTAAAAAACCTCTCGCACTTTACTTTTTAATATCAAACAAGAATGTTGATGTTACCTTGTTTTAACAATTTTAGGTCTGTCATATGCAAGTCACACAGTTGGTTTCACACCACCAACTTCACTGACTAGAGCTGGAATGTCTTACTACAATTCTCCAGGCCTTCATGTGCAACATATGGGACCATCCCATGGTATTACAGTAAGTATTTAAATTAGTAAATACTTGTTACCAATATAGTTTGGTTTTTCGAAGTTATGATTGGTTGTCCTTAAGCTTTTTTTACAAAACATTTTTGTGAATGTTTGTTTTTGTCTCCTTACTCCAAGACACCTATTGCTGCTTTCTTCAACCCTGATTTTCCTCTTCACCCCTCAGAAACTGATTCTTTTTGGAGAACCTTGTTTTCTGCAAAAGAATAGGATGTATTATCATCTTAAGGACAGTAATAGGTATCATCTTATGGATCAGCAGGCAGGGTGTGAAAAGTGATGTTCTAAGCTACTAAGCCTATCCCAGGAAGTAAAAACATTGCTTTCATTTTTCTCCTAGTCTCCACCATCTGACGGATGAGTCATCTGAGGTTGCTTCAAGCTCAGGTTTTCTTCAGGATGACACACAATGCTACCATCATGTCACTGTAACAGGCAGTTAACTCTTATTTTCTATTGTCATTGGCAAAGAAGAAAGTTAATATAAACATTTGTTAGGGTAATTCCTCATATCTTTCAACTGAATTTATTTCCTTTTTACCTGCGGTGTTTGATGCATTTCCGCTTCATTGTGTTTCTTCTAAATATTTGTGGAGTTTAATGAGCAAACAAAGCCTAAATATTCATCATATGGCAAAATACCTTCTGGTTGTTGTATCAAGACCATTTTGATTTTTCTCAGCAGGTATGGTAGTATGTAAATATTCATCAAGGTTTTTGCTTATACTTGTCATTCTCAGATGTGAAAATGTGTTTTAATGGAATTTTTAGTACAATGCTAAAATACAGCTGCTTCTGGTTTAGGTGGATGTGCAAAGGTAATTGTCACAATTTCACTGAGCTGAGGTGGGTGGGAACACTGCAATGGTAGGTAGAACAGAAAGGAAGCTGGAGCTCATCAGGAAAGTAGAATTCTCGTTGGGGCTCAGCCCATGGGTGTATGTCACATGAGTTAGTCACAGGAAGATCCTTATGATTCTGGAAAACATGGAAACTAATTTTATAAAAGAGTTTGTCAAGGAACTTGCTCTGTTCAGTCTCTGTGAAATACTACTTTTTCTGAAACTCTAAATGAATTGTCACTGTGAGAAGGATCATCTTGAGGATAAAATACTAATTGTTCAGAGAAAAGTGTTGACAAACAGCTCATGGCTTTGTCTCAATACTGATACCAGGTCCCCTTATATTATATGTATGCAAATGCAATAAATGATATTAAGTGTTTCAGAGGCATCAGTCAGTTTTCAAGAATCTCTTAGGTTTTACATATAAGTTTAATCTATTGTACATATTTGTGCAGAAAAATAGATACAATATATTTGATTTGACTAAACTGCAGTTTCATTCTTGACTCTTCCATTTTTTGATCTCCATCACAAAATAAATTTGACTTGACATTTGGTAGTACATTTGGTATAGAACTGTAATCATGCTTCTCCCCAGAGCTGACCGCCTGTGGTTGATTAGTAATTATGGGTAGGTGGTTTGTCATGCCATGAGGTTGTTGATTAATGCTAACCAGATTGGTAAGTAATGAGCATTTTTGTTTCAAAAGTGCAGAAGTTAGTGTTATGGAGTGTAATTTATATTTTTGCATTGCTAACATTAAAGATTATCCTTCCCCTCCTGCTCTTCAGTTTGTACAGATAAAGTGGGGTTCAATCTTCATTTAAATGTACCACTTGTTGAAAATCTGTGGTTTCTGTTGAGGGGGTCTCTCTAACAACTGCTTCACTCCTGCAGCTCAAAGCGTTGTAATATTTTTTTGTTCTCCAAAGAGCAACTTGTATTATGCTTTGGTTTTGCTCCAGTGTGTGGGCTAAGAGTCTTTCAGAGAGCTAGAGATTGTGGGCAGACTCTGATGCTCAAAGCTTTCCCACCCACGCTGAGGTACCACATCCTGGTACCTCACATGCCAGCAGCATGAAGTCAAGGCTTCCTCAGCACCTGCTGGTTGGGCAGGCACATCTCATTTCTTTTTAGGTTGCTGGTCATCATGGGTAAACATATCTGCAGGACATGTCTTTCGTTCATTTCCTGCAAGCTGACAGGAAGGAATGCATGTTCTCTTTGATGTCAAGAGTACCTCCCCTTTCCTTTGCTACTCCATTTTCAGAAGAACATTTATTTTATGTAAAAGTTGTATTGTGACTCCTGCAACGTTTTGAAATGTCTTCTTCCCACATAATTGTTCAGACTTCTTTGTGTGATTTTTTTTTTTTTGTTTTCCTTTGCCAAGCTTAGAGGACTTGCACCTAATATTGTTCAGGAGTGTGTTAAACATAATTTCAATATTTGTTCTGCAGAGGCCTTCGCCACGAAGAAGTAACAGCCCCGACAAATTTAAACGTCCCACTCCTCCTCCTTCTCCAAACACGCAGACCCCAGTGCAGCCACCTCCGCCACCACCTCCACCACCCGTGCAACCTCCGGGCCAAGGCGCGGCATCGCAGGCAGCCAATTTCCAGCATTCAGTGCATCCCTCCTCTCAGCCTTAGTGCATGTGCTCTGCAGTCTCTATGTCAGAAGTGGACTCATAACACGGAGCAGTTTACTAAAAGCCAAAGGCTTACTTGGCATATTTGGATTTGACTTATTTGCACTGAGGTTATATAGGCTTCACTGTTAATTGTGTTGTAAACGTTTGTATAAAATGCAGCCAGTGTTGTGGGTCTACAACACTAACTTAACAAAGTTTTCCATCAGTGTTTACTTGAACTACATGTATGTCCATTCTCTGGCTGGAACATTTGCTACTCTGTTTGGTAATACGGCATTATGTCGTTTTGCTTGGCTCCAGAGCTTCATTTTCCTGGCTTTTAGGTTTGTAAAATTAAAGGGATACCTTTTTATATTTTTTCATGACAATTTGCAGAAAATGAAAGGCATGATGGGCTACATGATAAATTCTGAAATATTACAGTGTTTACCAAGCTTATGGAAGATCAGCACTATGTTTCAGTCATTTAAATTATCAGCTTCTAGTGCAAAAGTAAGTCAGACACCCTGATCAGTGCCCAAGACACAAGCTCTCTGGTATTTTGTAGCAAATAAGCTTAATTCACAGAGGACACATCTGTACTTCTCCTGTTTAAAAGCACCTCAAACACATGGTACAGTCAGAACTTTACACTGAGGGAACTGGCTTGTTGGAGTCTGTGGAATGTACAATTTGTGGACCTTAAGATTTGATGATGTCACTTGACATTTCTGCTAACCTGTAAGCTGCCCATACCGTGTGCCCTGTCACAGTGACTGTAGGGGAGTGTGGTCCTGCCCACAGGTTACTGAGAGCTGATTCAAGTGTGTGCTCTTGGATTTTTTTGCTGCAGAAGGCGATGTGATTGTAGAGAACAGCTGATGATAATTTCTTTCTTGTTAAAATATATTCATTGTGATTCCCCTGAAGCAAAGTTTGAACAGGTATTTTAAATGTTCAAAAGTCTGTTAGAAAACGAGATCATCATAGCTCGTTTGGCTTAACAGCCAAAACTTTGTATTGCTTGGTAGAAACAGAGTACAAGAAAGTAGCACAACATGGCACTAATGAATGCTTATTTAGCAGCCTAAGCCGGTACAATGTATAAAGAAATGTATTCCAAATACATTCTTTCCATTCATTTAGCACAAATAAATTGGTTTCACTTTGCAGTGGAACAAAGTGTCACTTCTTGATATTGACATCCTACTCGGTTACATTTTTCCTGAGGTTCCTGTTGAGTACTGGGGTTTATATAGTATTGATAATTTTAAATGGTTTACCTCATATATATGGATATGTGGGCCATGGAAAATGACAAGAGAATGTTTATTTTATGAGAATATGTATCTGGCTATAATCAGAGCAGAACATGAGTAATTTATCTTTTGTTTACAAAAGTTTGTTTGACATGCTTAATGCTTTATTAAGGACATTTTTAAGAAGGAAGTACAGCATTCTGGTAGTATACTAACACTTGTACATATAATGTCATGTTTACCGCTCACCTATTCAGTCAGAATTGCAAACTGAAAATCCTCATGAAAATAGTGCTCTAAATCAAAGTTGTAAGTTAAAATAATGTTGTAAAATGTTCCGCTTAAGGCAAAATTAGAATTTCTTCACCGTAGCTATGTAGTTTCAGCTCTGAGAGAATTTAGAGAAATGCAAATATAGTCTATTACACTTCTTAAACCAATATGGGATCAAGTGCATTATCAAATTACATTACTTTAATTATGGTAGTTACTCTCCAGTCAGATAATTCTCAAGATTGTGGCAGACCTAAAATTTGACCGCTGCTTCCACCTGAAAATAATTGACCATAGCAGATGCTCAGCTTTCCATAGAGGAATCTCAGCTCTGGGCATTATAATTAAGCAGAGCTCCTGAATAAGTGATAGGATTGAATGGGAGAAAGTGACAGATAGTCAGAGGTGGGACTAAGGTCAAGACAGGATCAGCTTAGTTTGATGCTTGTCCTTTTGTAAACATAAGACGAAGAAAAAAATATACTCTTTATTAAGTAGGATTCCAGCTCAAGTATCCCAGAATTTGAAATGGTGCCCTCCTTTCTGAAGTGCTTTGAGATCCTTGGATGTATGGCTCTGTGGAGGGCAATCTCATGGTGGTGGTAGCACAAATGTGGGTGGAAAAGGAAGAGCCTTTGATGGTGTTTTAAGATCTCAAAATGGAAAATTGCCTAGAATAATTTACATTTGAAGCATATTCCAAAACTGAATTTGTGTAACCCAAGTTCAGCTGCTGTTATAAAGTGTCTTAGTGAACTTTCCTTACTGTTCCAGTGGGACTGTTACCAGAAGAAAGTAAAGAACTGACAAATGTATACTAAACCTTGAAAGTGTAAAAAGGCACTAAATTGGCCTTATCGAACTAAGAACGTTGAACAAACATTTGCTTGCAATCAGAAGTGTTAAACTCTATTTGTAGACTTTTTGAATAAGATGAGAAATTGTGCACAACCATCTCCTAATAAATGTAAATGGATTTTCAGTTTTCCTTGTGAATTATAGTCATGAATTATGATTCTGCAGCTGTGATTTTATCAGATCTATAGATTGGAGAAACTCACTTGACAGTGAGGTCCAGCTCACTATGAGGGCTTAAGTGCTTTGTTTCTCTCAGAAGCACCTGGGTGGTTTTCTGACATCCTTTTCATCACTAACGCCTCTCAGTTGCACACTGCATTGTCACTAGCTGTGTAAGTCCACAGAAGCAATTTCTAGCTGTGTGGAGCATTTTGTGAGCATAACCCTTCACAGCTAAAGATTGAAAAAAAATAAAATCTGCTTTTCAGCAGTGCTTTCCTCTCTGACAATCAAGCATGCAATACAATTCTTTTTGTATTTTCTCTCAAGGGATCTGACTTGGACACTGGAATGCAGCTGATACTCTGTAGAGCATTAAGAGTTTATTTTATCCACGATTTGTTCCACAGAAGTTCTTTGGAAGAAGAGGTGGGACTGTTCGGAGGTAGTCTTCAGCTAAAAGCCAGATAAGACTGTTTTAATTACATGTACTCTTTTGAGAGCATATTCCCAAGGGCAGAAAGTACATCAGAGTTTTTCCAGAAAGTGTTAGTGCTGTTCTATTGGCAATTGCTGTTCTGGAGCTGAGCAGAACAGGATTCCTTTCCTGTTAAAATGTTTTCATTTAGGAATCCAGCTGCCTGGGTGGAATCCCTGTGCACTTCAGCTGAATGAAAATTGCAGTCTTGGAAGCAATGAAAATGAGAAGGTTTCCTGGTATGTGTGCAAGTTGCACTGCTGATAGGAGAGTATATGGATTCTGTTAAATAAATGGAAACTGATCATGGAGACAAATAGAAGAGCCTTAAATAGTTTGCAATCAAAGAAACACAGTCTTATCCTCGGTGTCAATTATTGCTTTGCTAAGAGGATGCAGCCAGGGATCTTGATTGAGCTTTACAGTGTTTTTCTTGATCCTAATGCTTAGTTTTACAAGCAGTACAAATTCTAATACTGTTCAACTCTTTCTGATGTTTCCTTTTTTTCAGTCATGGCAGTCTATTTCTTTTTGATCCTTGGGAGTCTACAGAGCATGGACTATGCAGAGCATATTTCTCCAGTTCAAGCCATCTCATAAGAAACCAGAAGGTTTATGAGTGTAAGCTATAAAATTATAATACATGCATATGTTACAACAACCTCCTTGAGAGGAAAGATCTCTCCTCTTGAAGAGAGAGCCAACAGAGCCCCTGAATACCAAATGGACTGTATGCATAGAGACAATCTGATTTCCTCTGTTCCCTGAGGAGCTGAATTCCTCTCCCAGCCTTTTTTTTTTTATTTGGATCATGGTTCTTAAAATTTTGAATTATTTTAAATTCCACACCTTGCTATAATAAGTACTCAGGATACATCATGTTAATTTTGGGTAAAACCCATGAGTCCCAGTACAAGCAGAGTTTGAGTCAATGCCACTGTGTGGACAGGAGGAAGTCACTGAACATGACAGACCGTGGCCTTTATGGTGCAGTTTGAGTGGGAGTGTGTGCTCACACATAAATAATGATTTATTTTTCTAAGCAGCTGGTTTTGGATTTTAGGTGTGTTCTGAAGAGGAGATAAACTGTGGAGTTTGGCACTGCATTACAGGCAGCTGCTGCTACTTTGAGGAGAAGAGTGCTTGTGCCTGTTCTGCTAGCTGGGCTCCAAAGAAAAGTACTACCTCATCTTTCACCTGGGATGATGTGGCCACAGGGTCAGAAGAAATGCTATAGCTCTGTTAGGTTTTATTCTGCATGTGTTACCTGGATGGGAGTCTGTCCTTGCTGGAATGGGGCTCCAGAGGTTATAAAGCTTTTGTAGAGGAGGAGTGGAGAGTTAGGACAGATGGTTGAAGGTTGACTTTGTGAAAATTGTGTCCCTGTAGTAAAATTGCTGCTCAGAGTGCTCTTTTGCTAGGCCTGGAGATGGCCTGTATTAAAACTCTTTTGGGAGAGTGGGGGGGCATTTTTTGTGATTTCCATTGAAAAAATGCTGTGTTGCAGTTCTTCAAGTTTATGGTGTTGGTATCTAATTGAAAAACAACAACCAAAAAAAAATCACAAAAAGCAATTCCCCAGAAATATTGGAAGTAGTCTTCTGTGTGCAAAGGTGGGTTTTCTCATGATAAAACATAATTCTGTGTCTAAAAACTGAAATGTTTAATTCTAGCTGTAAAACCTAAGCTGTCCAAGGCACTTTAGTTTGTGATTGCTGACTTTTGTTTTGGCAGGTGTTTCAGATGAAATCTAAGCCTCCTGTGGAGGAAGAAAAAAAATCACCTGACAGCTGTAGACTGTTCCTTTCCTGCAGAAATACAGCAATTTCCTCAAATGCAAGTGGAACAAGCATCCTTGAGCTTTTCTGAAGCTTATATTTAATTTCAGTACCTTGGTGATTGCTCTTGTGTAGTTAGAGAATCAATGAAGCCTCATTGTAGGTTGGTTGGGTGTCTAGCTGGTTGTTCCTATGTTTTTCTGATCCTAGTGAAGGAAGCCTGTTAGAATTTGGATCAAACAATGGCCAAAGTGCAGATTTGTTGAGCTTGAATCCAAGTGGTAACTTCAAGAACATTCACTGTGTTGGTGTGGATCAGAGCTTATTGTAAGAACCTCAGATATAAAGAGGTTTGGTTTTTTTAGCAGGTTACACTCTGTTCCTGTACTAGCTGTATTATTGCTTTTTTGTATATCTCAAGGTGTTTACATATACTTGTAATTGTTACAATGTGTCTGTAATCAAGTTCATCTGTGCCTTCATGCAGACTTCCAATAAACACTTGATTTTTTTGTATTTACTTGTATGGAAGACTACTGGGTGGATGTATATTTCCTTCTCTGTCAGCCTGTCAGCCCTGGGAAAAAGAGGAAGAAAAATGAGAACCAGGGGTCAGAGAAAGTTGCATGTTTGTCTTTGTTTTTACTGTCTTTGATTCTGGTTGGGCCATTCCTTGTGTTAAATGTCTGAGTGTGTAACCTGGGGCATACATAACCTGTGCACATAATAAAGTTTGCATAGGAGGTGCTCCTCTCGTTGCATTAGGTGGATATTCAAAGTACAAAGCATGCTTGACTCCATCAGTTTTGCTTCTGTCTTGGAAGAACGGAGCTGTATTTCTTGAGTTATTATTGTGGGGAAATTCCAGAGTACCTTTCTGAATTAAACATGTCTGTTTAACTTCTCACAGCTGCCTTCCATGGGAATTCAGGCTTTTGTTTGCCACAGCAAAAGCTGAAGTATTTTTGGTCTTAGTTGACCTCCTTACCTTGAGGGTACTTTTCCTTGGGAGGGTGGAGTGGAGTAGGAAAATAATAGAGTTTCATCTTACCATTTTTTCTCAGTTCATAGGAACAGAGAGGTATATTTGTACTAAGTTACAGAAAAACATCCTACATGTTCTGAGTCAAAAGCTGTACATGGCAGGACAGCTGTTTCTCTAACCTGATATCAACTGTGAGAAGGAGAGAAGGCAAAAAAGTGTTTCCTTGCCTATGCTAAGGGTTGTGCTGCGTATTCTGTAGCTCAGAAAAGAGTGCTTTTGCTATTGCTTTGTAGTAAAGGTCATGGTATCAGGTGTTGTCTTTCAGCTTTTCTTGATTGTCTTGTAGTCACACCTGATTGTTCAATTAAGCCATTCTATGATTGATGGATTCAGTTATTTTCTAATGGAGATCTGTCTTAGGAATCCACCATCATTTTTGCTATTTTGACATATTTTCTTACTAAAACCTTAATCAGTTATTATATTTAATTATTTTAGAACATGAGCCAATGTAAACTATAGATTGTATGTATTTGTGTAAATTTTGTGAGTACTTTGTTGTGCCATCTCTTTTGATGTTTCTGATGTTTCTTTTTTATTGTGTGCATTCATTTGTCAACTAAGCACAGAGGTCACCTGTGGCATGCTCAGTAGCTTGTCTAAGTATTACCTGCTGTTTCTGGCTGTTTTGCCAAGATTCTGGGTTTAGATCTGAAAGTCTCAGAGTTACTTAACCTTATCCTGTATTCAGTGTCTTGAGTGTTGCTAAACTTGTTGGTTGAATCCACTTGTTTCTGTCCTGTTCAGCTGCTGCTCTGGCCTCTCTGTGGCTGCTGCTCTGCTCAAGTCAGCACATTGTGCCTGCAATGGAGTTGTGCTCTTCCATCCTGACCAGTGAAATCCTTGGGTTCTGATGGCTGCAGATTGCTGGGCACCAGGCCATGGGTGTATTTGAGCCAATGCTAACCTGGCTGATCCGAGTTACTCTGCCCTTGGAGCACAGGCAGTGTTTCTTAAAAGGCCTTTATTCCCCTCAGGGCCCTGCTGCACATGCTGAGCAAGCAGTTCTGCCTGTCCCTGGCTGCCAGGGCTGGTGGGTCTGGGGACTGGGGGAATGAGCTGATGTTCTCTTTGTGCATGTCCTTTGTTTTCTGACATTTGTCTGAACAGCAGTGAGCCACTTGAGCACTTTAAGAATAGCAGAGAAAAAGGGAGAGAGGACACATTGCTGGTTTAAGTTCAGGTTGCCTCATCCAGGTGATCACCCCTTTAGATGGTTCTTTTTTATTTCTTCCAGTGCTTGTACCCTTTTATAAAGGAAAGCAAGTTCCCAGCATTGGAGGGGTTAACTTAGAAATCCTGGTAACTGCTGAGAGTGAGAGAAAGAATGATGCATTGCACAGCAAGCAATTTTAGTAAGTCTAATCCTTGCTGAATGTAAAGGTGCTGGCTTGGATGTCAATCTGTTTCACGTGCTTCTGAGTCTGTTCTGTACCTTTCCAAGTACACAGCACAGCCATCCTACAGCAGCCAGAAGAGGTTGAGGTCAGTCCTGCATTTCCCAGATGGACATGGAAGGTATGTATAAAGATTAGTAAAGACTATTAGTTCACTTGGATGCAGAAAACAGTAAGTACAATTGGAAGGTCTGAGATGGGAACCTTGAGGCTTTTGAGCCTCAGGGCTGTTGATGAGAGTCATCTGTGTAACAAATTCTGTGTATCAGTGAAAATGCTCTACACCATGTCCTGTAGTTTTATTCTCTTAAGCCTTGAACATAGCCTGGTGTGTGAATTTAATGAACCCAGAGCAGTGATCTGTGGGAGTCTTCAGGTATCTGTGGTGTGGCCATCTGGCATTTTTGGGGCTGAATTTAAGTGTACACTGCTCCTTTCCCCTCAGTCCCTGTAGGCACACTGCCTTCCCTCCTGTCACTGAGGGCCCCCTCGAGCTGGTGTGAAAAGCAGTGTGGTGAGCTGGGCTCTTGCCATGCTGCATCTGAGTGCTTTTTGACAGTGTTGAATGAAGCAGAGTGTAAAATTCACTGCTTTTCTAGTGAATTTTAACGCTATTTTGTCTGTCAACAGCAAATACTAAATGTAGAAGAGGTCAAGAATAAATACTTCTATCTTTCCTCCTTGAGATGGGAATTTAAGATCTGCTGTGACTTTTTTTTTCCACATTTCCTAAAAATCAACCTGATTTTTCCTGTAGCTGTTCAACACTGCTACCTGCTTCAGCTTATTTTCTAGCAGGGGAAAGAATTAAGGCTAATAATGAAGCAGTTTTCAGTTCAGCTGGGATTGGTACCTGGCTTTCTTTGAAATATGCAGATTGCTCATCTGCATCACCAAATTAGGCAAATTGTTTTGGATCACTTGTATGTGAATTTTTGCTGTTGTTTTGATATGAAAAACATCGGATGGTTTGGAAAGATACAAAACCTATTGGAGAGTGTCCAAGAGAGGGATGTGGAGGTGGTCCCAGAGGGGAAGCTGTGCCAGGAGCAGGGCTCACATTGCTTGGTCAGTTCAGCCTGGAGAGGAGGAGGCTGAGGGGAGAGCTCACTGCAGTCACAACTTCCCCCTGAGGGTCAGAGGAGGGGCAGGGAGTGGCCTGGAGTTGTGTCAGGGCAGGTTTAGGCTGGATATCCGGAGAAGGTTCTTCCCCAGAGGGTGGTCGGGCACTGAACAGGCTCCTGAGCGCAGTGGTCACGGCCCCAAGGCTGACAGAGCTCAAGGAGCATTTGGACAACGCTCTTGGGCACAGGGGGTGGTTTCTGGGGTGCAGGGCTTGGAGTTGGATTTGATGATGCTTGTAGGTCCCTTCCAACTCAGAATATCGTGTGATTCTAACTTTTTTTTTTAAATAACTTCCCCCTGGGTGTTGTTCCCCTTTCAGGGTAGCTGCCTGCCCTGGGGTGGTGGCACCAGGCTCAGGTACCCCCCAGGTACCCTCGGGGCCTCCTGGGCCCTTGGGTGGATCCCAGGCTGTGGGATCTGGGGGGAGCTGTGTCATGGGGCCCTCCTCCATCCACCCTGGGAGCTGAGTGGGGATAAGTGGAAGCTGGAGCAGACTTGGCAAAAGAGAAATTAAATTTCCTGAGTATGATGAAATCCCTAGCTGCAGTGGTATAGATTTGCAAAATCTGTATTTCCACAGAAACTGTAGCTAGAAATGAGTTTCTGTGGATGAATGATTAAAGCGATTAAGGCATTTAAACTTAATGTATTTTGTGTTGCTTTTGGTCATCAAGACATAGTTCTGCATAATTTTTAAATTGTTTAGTCACCTTTCCTGCACACAGATATTTATACAGCAGACTTAGAAACCAGTAAGATTCCTAAGTTTTATTTAAATTATTTTCCTGGGTTTTCTGTCCTAAACAAGTGTTAGCTGTGACAACATACCAATGAATTGAACCTGTTAAAAATTACTGCATTCCTCACACTATTAAGGCACTCTAGGATTAGTCTGGCTGTTGTCTTGAGTATTCATTAAATACATTTTTTATGCTGTTAGTTTCTGAAGGTAATTGAGGGGTTTCAAGTTAACTCTTTTATATTTTAAAAAGACATTCAATTTATTTTCAAAAATTTTGTCTGGACTAAAGTATCCCATGCTATTACATATATATATATTGACACTATGCAATTGAAATTAATGCCTGAATTCAGAGGGGAACCTTTTTAGATTAAACATTCCAATAACTTCCCAGAGATACTCCCAGGAATGCTGTGCATTTGTTCTAGCAGCCTCCCTGATTTAAGGGACAATTTATTGCAAGAAGAGTTTGTGTGAATCAAGATTGCACCAGAAAGCTTTGGCTTCTTTTTTTATGCTGTATTTTAGGAATCCACCTAACTGAAATGGTGGCTCTTTGCATTAAAATTTATGCTAACTATAATTCTAGCTCAAATCTTACCTATATTCATGGGAACACAGTCTCTTGACAGCAATAACCTTGCTAAGCTTGTCTGGAGCATAATCTTATTTTTTTCCTAGGGATTTTTTTCCCCTAGGGAAGTCTACATGCATGTGCAAATGGGCTTAGAAATGCCAATAATGTCCTACCAGTTAGTTCAAATAATGAAATGGATCATTATGGCATACATGAAGACAGTTGGTGTGCACCAGAGGGATAACAAGGGTGAGGAGAACACCCAGTGGCACAATACCTGTCTTTGCATGGCCTAGAGTGAGGGGGAAGCTCAGCTTGTTTTCTAACAGAAAATGAGCCAGATCACAGAACTTTTGCTGCAGTTAAAGAGCTTGGGGTTTTCCAAATACTTTCACTTTACTCAGTCATTACAAAACTCTCATCCTGATTCTGAAGCTATTTCTCAGTTTCGTGTTTCTGTTAATCATAAAAAGGTTTCTGTTATCCCAGGTTACCTTTTGGAAGGCAACTTTGGAGGAAACCAGTTTCTTCCCCCCAAAGTGCTAATGTTTAACTGATTAGAGTCAGGGCGCCTCATGATAGTGAAATGTTTGCTCAAGATTTGATAAAGATTTACAAGGTCAAGCCATTAAATGTTGAATAAACTACACAGTTAGAACTGGTTGTGACTGAGATAATCTTTCAGGCTACAGAATTCACATCTTGAACAGTTTATACTGTCATGAAAATATATTTAATCCTCTTGCCTTCATTATTTAATTTGGGTGTTTCATTGGGGTGGTTGGGGGATTTTTTGGTGGGTTTTGGTTGTTTGGGGGATTTTTGCTAACATGCTGCCAGTTTTATTTTCTTACTACTTGCTTATCTTACAAACCTTGTTCTTTGGTCCCTATGGCATTTTAGCTATGTTGTAAAACCTTTCCTTTGCCAGTGCAGAACTATATTTTACAGTTTTAATTTTAATGGTACAAACATCCTGTATTTTACAGACGATAATGAACTTGAGACAGTTCTACTGTCATCTGCTGCTGACAGTACAACTTCCATACTCGCAGATACTTTTCAGCTATTTCCTTTCTTCCAAATTCCTGGTTTAAAACCTGTTCTGAAAAAAGAAAAAAAAACAAAATGCTTGTAATGTTTTTATTTTTTAACAGCACTGCCACTTGCATTTATGAATTGTCACCTGATCTTAATTAAAATTTATTATTGCAAGTAATCTGTTATGATGTGATTCAGCAAACATCAGTCAACCTTTGGTGAGTTTTCCAAAAACACTTGGATTTGTTGAGGACTGAAATTGGCACTTACCTATATATTGTGGGTCAGCTGTTGTTCTTGTTCTCATGGATGAAATATCTACAGTGAAGTTGTTTTGGACTTAGAAGGGCAGAAATGAGGACTGAGTTTGGCTTCAAATTCCAAATGGATGAGTGGGCTGTGAAATTAGCTATGGCATCTACACCTTTTTGAAAATGTCACAGTGGTTTCTAAAGTGAATGCCTCCTCCAAGCCTCAGATCTGAGAGTTCAGTGAAAGGCACAGCAGCCTTATTCCCACAGGGGCAGAAGGAGCCAGGGAACTGTTTTCCTGGCAGTTAATGCCCTCATATTTAAGTTGCTCACATGGCGCTCAGGCTGCACTTTCTTCTTCCACAACAAATCCCCAAAAATAGAACAGTCACTGAAAGCCTGACACTTGCTACAGCTTTGTAATCCAAGTTGGCCTAAGGCTGAGGTGGGGGAAGTCTCAACAAAGAGCAAGGGCTCAGCAAAGACTTTGTTTGTTTTTCCCCTCCCAAGCTCTGCTCAGAGGCAGGGCTCCTGGCTGCTCCTCTCCTGTTTCCAGAGCAGTTACATAATTACTGCACGGTTTCAAAGATAGGTTAGCGGAAGCCATTAAGGATGTTTTCCGTCTCTGGACTGTAGAAACTTAAGGTGGTTTGTCAACCTGAAGAAGAAAACTTCCCTTGGAGGAAAATAATTGTCTTCTGCAAATGCAGCTTTAATTCACTGTTGACATTTTCAAATTTGCAATTCATCACTTTAAATCTGTTTTACTTCAACTCTGTTAACTGGGGTACATCTCCTCTAAGATTATTCTCCTTAGTGGTGGATATATAAAATAATATTTAAGGAAAAAACATTTCTGCAACTTGAAGCAATGGCATTTCCTATGAAACCTTAACTGATGTTTAGGATGCCATCTTACTGCATATGAAGTCTGTACCAGTTGGATTCTTGGTCAAATTCTAGTGACTTCCTTTAGTGACCATATGGGGAGGTGGGAGAGGAGAAAACAACAGTAAGAAAATGGAAGAGGAAATTCAAGTGTCAGTTTACACAAGTATTAACTGTATAGGGATGCTTTGTGTGTAAAAAATAAATTGCAAGCCTGTGTAGAGATATTTAAAATAAACTTTCTCCAGTGTTTCAACTGTTTATGAAATGTGCAGGTAAGTATCGTCAAGTAAGGAAGGTTTTTGGATTTTTTTGTTAAATGAACACTGTTTTCTTTGCCTCAAAGACTCACAGATCATTTTAATATCCTTGCAGATCCTAATCCTCATTTGAGGGACTTTCCATTACGTAAAAGTAATGCCCATGAGTCAGTGAGGGAATAACCTTTCTCTGGGGCAGGCTCATCCCTAAGAGAAGAATCTGAAAAGCTCAGTCCAAGCCCTGCCTTAACCCTCCAAAAATCCCACCCCATTGCCGAGCCTTGGCCTTTGGTCTCGTATCACTCTCTGACTTGTGCAATCCCACAGTTCAAGGCAGGACTCCTTCCTTTCAGGAAGCACCCTGAATTCCTGCTGAGAGTGGTCAGTATTTGTCTTTAATACATGAGTCAGCTTGGAGAAGAAACCAAACCAAGCAGCTATAACAACAGTAGCTTCTCCAAAGCCTTGTGAATCCAAGGACAAGGCTTTACTCTCTACATTGGATGTGGTAAGTGGGCTAATTGCTAACCAAAAAGCAAAAGTTTTTGAGGTTCAGCTGTTGTAAGGGGCAAGAGGATCAAAGCAGCCCCTAGCTAGAAACTGTCCAAATGAGTTTAGACTGGACATTAACATGCTACAAAATTTCTAAAGCAGACCTGTCTGTGCATATTAGAGTGAGCCACTTGCAAGTTCTCCAGTGACACTGTCTGAATGCCATCTAAATCAGTCACTTGGGGCTCTGTTTATGTGTGAGAGAGCACTGGGTTTTTTAAGACTGAAGTCACTGGGCTGGTGGTTCAGCCTCTCTCTCCTGCTCTTGCTGTCATGGGGTGTTTTTTAGCCTGGACAAAAGGAGGCTCAGGGAAGATCTCATTGCTCTGAACTTCCTGAAAGGAGGTTGTAGCCAGGTGGGAGTCAGCCTCTTATCCCAGGCAACCAGCAATAGGATGAGTGAACATAAACTCAAGCTGTGCCAGGGCAGATCCAGGTTCAGTATCAGGAGGAATTCCTACACTGAAAGGATGGTTAAGCATTGGAACCCTGGGCTGACCAGGGATGTGTTACGGCTGCCATCCATGGAAGTGCTCAAAAAACACCTGGATGTGGCACTTAGTGCTGTGGTTTAGTTGACGTGGTGGTGTTTGGTCAAAGCTTGGACTCAGCTGTGGAAGTCTTTTCCAACCTTTATGATTTCATGGTTCCAAGGTGGGATTGCATGGACTGAAACACACTGGTAGGAATTTGCCATTTGCTGTCTTGCTTGGATATGTGATGCACAGACCTTTTCATCCACTGTTTCTGAGCCCAGGAATTCTGTGGGTTAAAGGAAACCGGTGCACAATAGATGCACTTTGCAGAAGAGGAGTGTTCTCCTTGCCTTATACATGTTTTTAGCCTGTTGTACTGGGAAGTGTTACGAGCATCCCTTGTGAAATAAGGATAACACCAACTGTCCAAGGCTCAAATGCTGCTGCAAAGAAACTCTTTCTGCCTTGTTCAAATGTTGAATCAATGTTTCTGAATATTGACAGCAGTTGTGAAGAGCTGTTCATGCTAATGGTCATGAGCTGTTGATGCTAATGACCATGGTGCTCCTGCATGATTCTAGCTCTGCTAGCGGGATACACCAGATGCCTGATTTGTCCTCTGCAAGACTGTTAAAATGTCATGGCCATGTTGGGTAAGGAGTGTTATTTGTGACAAGTTTCTGGAGTCTTCCTCAAATAGGGAAAAAGCCACAGAGAGTTGCAATCAAAAGTAAATCCTGATGCTCACAAAATGGTAGAGGAGCTGTGCACGGCCTTGTGCATGACCTGCTGTGTGGAAATGTGGCATTAGAAGTGTCACGTGAGAATAAGGAACCTTCCTTGTCCTGTTTTCAGGTCGGGGATGTAACACACATTTACCTACTGAACATTTGGGTTTCTGATTTTCCTAGTTTTTCCATTACTTGTTGTAATGATTATTGGACAAGCTGGAATACTTCATTTTGAAGTAGACTGCAAGGGTTTTGAGGATAGATCTTGTTACGTAAGGCAGTTGATGGAGGCTTATGTCAGAGTTGAACCCCCTCTAGGTTCAGCTATTACCCTGAGGTTTGGAACCATCCCAAATGCTGACCCTGCACAATTCTGCCTCTGGATCAGCACAGGAGCACAGCATTGACACTTGGGCTGCAAACCTGCTGTAAAACAGCATTCTGAGCCTTTTTTCTGGCAATCTTTGCTGTAAGATCTTCAAGTAGCAGAGCCCAAAATCCAAAGAAAGTTTAACATAGGTACAGTTAAACATTTATGTCTGGTTTACAGTAAAGTTACAGAGGAGTTCCCAAGTTATTTCAGTGAAGACATGTGGTTTTTTTTTATGTTTGTACTTTTTTGGTAAGGAAGCTCCAATAACCAGTAAACAGACAATGGTTTCCAGTTCTCTTCACAGTCACTGGGGAGATGATTCACATGAACTTGGAGAGAGTATCACATTGCAGTGGCAGGACACACTGGATATGTTTACATTGTAGTTGTCAGATCAAGCAGGTTTTCAGCTAATTTATTGATTGTAAGTTGTCCAAGCTCTTTGCAAATGCAGTGAGTTTCCCAGACCTTGGGATGGAGGGTCCAGCACTGCACAGTGTTTATGCTGCAGAATAAAAGGATTGACAGCTCAGAAGCAGAGCAAGCATTAACAAGGGGAGGACAGGAATAAGCAGGAAACCATGGTATGGAAGCCAAGATTTCTGAGTGGCAGAACAATGCCCCACACCTGCCCAGCACAGGCTGTTTCCTGCATTGTCACATGTGAGCCACTGCAGAGGCTCAAGGAACGTGTCTGCACAGCAAACCATGGTAAGTAAAAGAGCTGAGCCTGAAAGCTGCAGCCCCTTGGTGAGCTTGCTTCTCTTCTTGAGAGCTTAGATGGCAAAAGTGTGCTGCCAGCAGCAGGAGATAAGCTTTTCTTGATTAATGCTTCTCTTTGGATGCAGAAACTCACAAACTATTTTGTTGGGAATTGGTTATGATTGAGTGCTATTGTGGGCCTGGGTGTGGATGCAAATCTTGTCTGTCATTGCTGAGTAACTCTGCTTGTGTCTGCACTAAATGCAGACTAAGGGTGTTTACAGTGGACAAATCTATATTTAGATAAGCCCTGGGTGTCAGCTTGACATAAACTTAAAATAACCTTCTCCCGTTGTGGGATCTTGCTTTCCCTTTGGTCTCTGCACTCACCAAGTTTGTCTTGGCAGTCAAAATTAAAGGATGTGGGGTTTTGGGTGGCTTTTTACAGACATTTGGAGTGATTAATTGTGAACTATTTCAACATGTTCTATATTGCCAACAGAAAAATGGAGAGTAATTTGGGAACCTGGTCTCAGCCTATGAAGACCCAACACTAGGCTAAGGGCAGCATTAGAAACATTGCTACATCTGAAGTGGCAGGACTGCATTATACAGAAAAAACCTGACAGCATTTGCATTGAAAGGAGATAGCAATGAAATGAGTTTAGGTTTCTGGCTGTTTCATGCTGCTGCTATTATCCTCTCCATTTAATTGACAGAAAATGAACGCCTTCCTTGATACTTTAATCTGGTTAAATAAGAGAGGGAAAAGCTAACTCAGGTCTATTAAATGAACTTAGTACTCGAGCAAGATGAAAAGAGCATGTCTGTACTCTGCAGAGTGTCACAGAAATGCATTGTGCTGCTTCCTGCCCTGGTAAATGTGTGCCATTAAACTTCAGTACCCTCTGTTGGCAAGAGTAGATGAATTTTCCACAGGGAATAAGCAAACACTGCTTCTGAGGAGCCATCTCGAGGTTTGATGCTCTGCCTGGTGACCACCTCAACAGAAATACCTGCCTTTGACTTGTTGAGGTTGCAGATGTGGGCCAAACAGATGACTTCAGCTCCGGAGCAAAAAGATGGCAAAGTCTTTTTTGTATAGCCTTTGCAGAGACTAAAAGCTGCCCATGGGGGTAGAACTGACGATTTCTGGAGCATCTGACTGTCACAGCAGTGAATGGTTTGAGTCCCACTGGAGCAGCAGCAGTGTGTGATGTTGGTAACAACCCCCTCCTTGTCATGTGCCAACAGGGAGAGCCTGCAGATAATTCTGTGTAAAGCAAACGGGTTATTATTTTCCTCTAGAGTGTTCTTTAACGCCTTTCAGCCACCTCACCGTACCCTCTGCCACAGCTCTGATTGCTGCAGCCTTCACTGGAGTTTGGGACATTTGGGATTTGCCTTGTTCATGATCACAATGCTTTTCAGCAGTGCTAAGGACCAGTTCTCTATTTTCTGTCCATCTACTGCTGAAAGTGAAAATATGTTTAACCGTTTTGGATCATATTCTTCCATAGAGGTGATTATTCTAGCCCATTAAACCATGAAGCTAATACAAAATAGAACTCAGAAAAGATTTGATATTCCAGATTAAGAACAAAAATGCAGAGATAGCATAAACCAGTCTTGCCTCCCTCTAGTTAAACAAGCCCTTTATGTGCTCTAAATACAATAGCTCAGAAAGGAGTGTGATGGGTGCAAAGGATAAGTTACTGGGTTGTTTTCTGAAAAAGTGATTTATTTATGTATTGTGATTTCTGTAATATGCTGGTATTTTCACTGTCATCTGGTTCTCTAATGTAACCATACATACTCATATATACAACATTTGCTGCTGTAAGAGACAGCTCTGACTTTTGCCTTTCTCTGTAAGGAATCTTCTGATCTCTAAAGAAGATGGAATCTTTTCCTAAACCAGTGAGTTCTTTCTTGAACACTCCCGGTATGATAATGCACCACCCTAAATGGGGATTAGCTTTACTGTGAGGGGCTTATAACAGGATCAGGAAAGGGAAGTTGGGGTTGAACTTTGTATCTCAGTAGAAATAGCATTTGTGGTTTGTACTGGCATTGATCTTTGTGAATTTATGGCAAACCTGAAGGTCATGAGGGACCTATGCCATAATAAAAATATCCTGCTAGATATTTCCTGGAAGAAAATAGAACTGATAAATCCCTTTGCTTAGAGATACAGAGCTAATTTTATTTCCATTTTACACTCTGAGCAGATGTGATTCATGCTGTCAGCACTTACTTGTCATTACATGGTGCACTTTTAGTTAAAGTGTATGTGATTTTTAAAATAGCTTTAAAATAATGTGATTTTCCCTAATGTTCTAAATGTGGAAAACTTCATTATTTGCCAAACCCAAATAGTTCCTTTATCAATTTAGGGAATGCAAATATATGCAACAGATTTAGAAGATTATGTTGCATAAAAATTGTCACAGTTCTCTAGTTTGTTATAAAGAACTTTTACTAAGAAACTGTACCCCAGACATCTTCAAAAAACACTCCTTGTAGCTGCACTGGTTGGTTGTGTTGTGTAGCAAGAGCATTGAAGTGATAAGCAAGTTAAAATTACTTCGATTAAATAGATTTTCCCTCTTTTGGTAATACACTCATGAGGATGTACTGGTGATGTCCTCATTGCCTACATGGGTAGTGTAAGAACCTAAAAAGCTCTTCACCCATTCAGTCATGTAAAAGTAAAGAAACAAAAAAGAAATTATAGACTACAGTTTTTTAAAGCTAGATGACTGCTGCTTTTCTTTTGTTACAAGCTTTGCAGGTTTGCATGTGAGGTTTGTTTTGCACATATGTAGACTTGAAGACAACATGGGAAACTGATTTACAAAGCAGCATTTGAATCATAGGATGGTTTGGATTGGAAGGAGCCTTGTAAAGCATCTAGTTCCACCTCCCCTGCTATGGACATGGACACCTTCCACCACACCAGGTTTTTCAGGGCTCCATCCAGACTGGCCTTGAACACTTCCAGGGATGAGGCATTTACAACTTCCCAGGGCAACCTGTGCCAGGGCCTCACCACACTCACAGTAAAGGCTTTTTCCCTATTATCTATTATACACCTCCCCTCTTTCAGTTTTAAGTCATTGCCCCTTGTCTTGTCCCCACATGCTCCTGTACAAAGTTCCTGTCCATCTCTCTTGTGTGCAGCTGAGTGGTTTGTCAGACATGGTTACACTGGGGACACAGTTCATCTGAGCACACTCTTCAGGCCTTGCCCCTGTTAGGGGAGCTCTGCAGAAGACGGGGGTGTGGAAACCTTGGATTTAATGTTATCAGTGGCAGCCAGACTGTGGGAGGGACAATTCTGCCACTATATCTGCATCTTCCCAGACAAAGTAGGCAATATTCTCTGTCAGTGCAGCTGTGATGGCACCAGGGAGCTTTGTGCTGCTTTACTGGCATCTGTGTTCTTTGCAGCTGAAACAGTCTTCTTCCCTTTCACACAAATCTGAGAGAAGGTGTAGTGACCCTGCTTAAAGTGGTCAAATAGCACTTGACAAACCTCATGCTTCTCACCTCTCACATGAAGGGTTAATTTATAACTTCAGAAGCATTGTCTTCTGCGGCTGCTGGAGACAAATGAGTGTCCTTTAGACTCTGTGAGTGCATCAATATTTATTGCGTCTGCTTAAATTAAACTCCAGTCAAACTACTGATTATTCTCCTCACCTTGTTCCCCATTCAATCATTAATGGACATTTTCCACGGGCAAGTTAACGAAACACCTACAGTGGCCTTTGCACATGCTGCCCTTACCCTTTCTCTGCAGACTCTGTCCTCCTACACTGATTGCATAAGGACTGCAGAGATACAAAAGGATGCTCCCCAGCCTGGACCACAGTTTAAAGGACAATAGTTGATCAAATACTTAGAATTAGGTTATGTTTTGAGATTTTCCTCCATTGCAGAATCTGGACCTTCTTTAAAAATCAAACAAGCAAACAAACAAACAAAAAAATCCCAAGCAAAACCCCCCAAACCTGCTGCCTCTTTATCCCGGGTGATAATACTTTTGATCAGATTTAGGGTGTTCAGCACCAGCTACATTCCTTGCTGGATAGGACCCCTTCCAAGATGGCTGTTTGAATACCCTCTAATTTTCCTCTCTGTACCTTCAGGAGCTGCTGCTAGTGCACTGGCTGTGAAGTAGAGAACATTCCTTGATCATCTGTTCACTGCTACAGCTGTGAGTGACCCAGAACAGCACATCCTGCAACCATGGTGTACCAAAAATCAGGTAAAATTTAACTAGGTGCTGCTCTCATCCCTGGTCATGCTACACAAGTACCTTTATCCTTTGGATTCTTAGAGCCCACAGGCTGAGGGGAAAAGTGGCTTATAGAAATTATTCTGTGTTTTATTCAGTTTTCTATTTTAAATGAGGATTTAAGAATTCTGGTGATGTGTGGGATGAAAGGGTGGCTATGAATGGTGCAGCTATGACACTGTTAAAATTCACTGGGCCTTGGAAGGCCATGTAGGAAGGGTTTCTGAAGGGAAGAAATGAGAAGATTAACCAGTGATGTGAAATCTAAGCCAAATGGCAGTTGCCAAAATACTGTAGGCCAAGTGAGCAGAAACCTAGAGTTGAACAGAGCTGCATTGCTTGTTATGAAACCAGGGACAAAGGAGACATGGAGGAGGGACTGTTTCCTCTAACCTTGTTTTTTGTAGCTTGTTTTCCTAGTTCTGTTCCTTGCCAGCAAGGTTGGCCTCTCAAAATTATGATATGCACTTGACTGGCATGTTCACATTAAGAACAGGTTTAATTAAAACAGGGGACTTGTCATCAGGAGGACATCCAGAGAAGTTAGAGTAAAACAATTAGGGTCAATATGCATTCACTTAAAGCGCATAGTTATTCTCAAGTGGGGTTTCTTGTTCAGGTCCAAAGCTGCCTGTGATGTGAACTTGGTTTGGTTTACATCTGACTGGGCTTGCTTCCTCTGCATAAGGATCCAGGGAGTGTCAATGTACTCCTGCCACTGATGTGCCTTAACTCTTTTTCATGTGCCTTAACTATTCTTGTACAGCTAAACCATTATGAACTTGTGAATACATTAGTTTTTTTCAGATGCTCATGACCAATTTTGCTAGAAAGAAGTCTTTAATTTTACAAGATTGTTTTTTAAGCTTCTGTATCAAGCACAGATACTTCTGTATCTGTAATGGGAACTGGAGCTTTAGATGCTCTTGTTTGCAAAAAGGTTTTGTATTGAATTGTAAGAAACAGCACATCTTGGACAGTTAATTCAGAATTGTTGTTTCCCAGCCATCTCTTGTGTGACTATGGGAAGATTTCACTTACCCTTTCAATTTCAGCCTGTGTCCTGAAGCCCAACAAGCAATCAAAGTAAACAGTGGCTGTTTACTGTCTGGGCAGCTGTCTTCAGTCATTTGTTTCAGCAGCTCCAGTGCACATGTTCCCAAAATGCTGTGCTTCCCAAAGAAATCTGTGCAAGCACAAGCTAGCCTAGCTTTTCCTAATACCTGTAGCAGTTACCTGGGGATGGAATTTAAGCCTACTCACCTCTTTTACTTGCCTAATGCATATGCAGAACAGTTCATTCCTTTTGCTTCACAGTAACCTCTTACAGTTCTTGAAGTTCTGTGATGCTCCCCCTGTTCCTTCTCTCTAGGTTAAATGCCATTTATTTCAGTTCTCCTCCCTGGAACAGTTTTCTAGAGCTCTCGGAGTTCCTGTTCTCCTTTCTTCTCCCCCCCCTTTAGTTGGCTGCCCTTTTCGACATGAGATACACAGCACAGCCCAACACCAGCTGGGATGTCTTAGAAGTGAGGCTTGAGTTTATGTCATTCTTCTGTCGGTCCTTCCAGTAGCAAGCATTAATTTTTATATTTACCTGAATACTGTGAGCTGTGGATCAAGACACTTTCAAAGACATTTGAAGTTCACAAGCTTTGTAAATATTGCATGAAGGAGTAAGTCTGGACCGCAGGTCTGAAAAGGAGAATGGTGCCATACCTGCAGGAACTGCAGAGGCTGTGAACATCTGAGGTTGCATCAGAATTTCAGGTCAAGGAATATTTCAGCTCTCAAAATTTCACTCAGCTCTGGGAATGTTTATCTTTCCACCTGCAGTGTGTGGTTACATGAGCTCTAATTGCGTAGAGGTAGCAGCAGAGCTGTCACCCTGAACACGCCCGAGGTAGGGGCTGATACTTGCTGGGTGTTCAGTCAGCTTCTGCGGCAGCCTTTGCAGTCTGGAGGGTGAACACCGCAGGTGGCTGAACTTGCGGACTTGACGACCGCCCTGCCGCCTGTGTGACAGCGCTGGACGTGCCATGCACACGGATCCGGGCCGGGGCTCTCATGAGGCGGCCTCTGAAGGCAGTGGGTGCGCTGATACACGAGTGAGTTGCCTGTCCCCTGAGCTGGCAGGCTGGGGTAGCAGTGCCGCCTGTGCGCTGCCTGCATCGCTGTCCGCAGCGCAAGTTTGCGGCTTTTTGGCACGGCTGGTGGCGGGAGCCAGCGCCCATCGCCGTCCTGCGGCCGCTCCGCCGCCCTGGGGACCCTCGCGGGTGCCCGGGGGAGCCCGGCCTGAGGCTGCCTTGGGGCAGGGAGCGGGGGATGGCGCTGGGATCGCCGTGCCCCGGCGTGCTGACAGTGGGGGCTGCGCTGGGGACGGGCACGCGGCGGGACCCCGCGGTGAGCGCCGCTCCCCCGCCGCTCTCGGGGCTCTGGGCGGCTCCCGCACGGCTCCGCTGGGGACGACCCTCGGCCGGGGACGCGTGTCCGCCTGTGCCGGGCGGGAGCGGGGCGGGGGTCGGCCCGCGGGGCAGGAGCGGGGCCGGGCAGCGTTCGGCGGCGGAGGTGAGCCCGAGCCGAGCGGCCCCGCCTGCCCGGAGGGGCGGGGGGTCGGGGCGGTCCCCCGCGCCGGGGCTGCGGGCGGAGGCGGTGGCGGCCCCCGGCAGCTCCTCCCCGCCCGAGTTGCAACCGGTTCGTGCCGGCCGCGGCCCGCCCGCCGCGCCGCGATGCGGGGCTGCCCCGGCTCCCCGGGGGCGGCTCCGGGCCCCTGCTCCACGGGCCTCCCGCCCGCAGGTAACGCGGCCGGGACCCGCGCTTCGGGCGGGGGGAGAGCGGGGCGGGGGCGGACGGACGGACGGAGCCCCTGCAGGGGCCGCTGCCCCCGGTTCGGCCCGGCCCGGCCCCGCTCTGCGGCGGGAGCTGCCCCGGGGCGGAGGGCGGCAGGGCCAGGCCGGAGGCCCGGGGCGGCTCTGCGCG
Organism: Camarhynchus parvulus; assembly: GCF_901933205.1. Classification (NCBI taxonomy): domain Eukaryota; kingdom Metazoa; phylum Chordata; class Aves; order Passeriformes; family Thraupidae; genus Camarhynchus; species Camarhynchus parvulus. The sequence goes on from NC_044576.1 coordinate 7,020,694, forward strand.
ATCTCCTGGGAGCGGCTTCGGGAAAAGGAGCAGGAGCGGATCGTGCCGCCGACCCGGGGCGAGCGCATCCCTTGCGGTGCCCATCGACGACCACCCCTCGGTGTGGCTGTGGTGCCTCCTGATGCGCCCTGTTGGCGGCTGGTGGGCACTGGGCGGTGTGCGACATCCGCACCTGCCGCGGGCACATGGCAGTGGGTGCCCGTCGCCATCGGTGTTTGTGTGCCCACTGCGGGAGCCCACCGACCTCCGTGTGTGCCCACTGCGGGCGCCCCGTGTCACCCCGGCCGCTGCCCCGGAGCGGGGCACTGTGGCTCGGCCGTGTGTGACATCGGCGCGGCCAGGGCGACCTTCAGTCACCTCCTGGGGCGCTTCAGTCACTGCGCGGGTGAGCGCTTCCCGTCGGGACCGGCCTGCAGCTGGAAGGCGTCAATGTGTAACGCGGGGCTGTGGGCTGGCCCCCGAGGGCGTGGGGAGAGGCGAGGCGAGCAGGGGGCTATAAGAGGCCGTCCATCCCCACGGAGACCCTGGCCAAGGGGCGCGGACGGACCGAGGGAGCAGATGCTGGAGGGAAGCCTCGCAGGTTGTGATGCGTAAGGCGGCGCGCATCGTGCTCTCGTTTTGCAGAGGACGTCTCTGGTAAATCATGTTGGCTGGTGGTTTCTAGCAGCGCCGGCTCACATCTGCCCGCATGGATGCGTGCTAGTGACCGACAGGCACTAAAGTTGTGCTTTCTGGGGGTTTCCATCTGCTCTGGAGCAGTGAGGCTCTGGAAACAGGTAGGACTGGTTCTGCTGAGCTGACAGATTTGTACAAAGCTGACTGGCTTATGTGCTGCCCCACTGATGCTTCTTAATGTAAACTAATTTTGCACTATAGAAACACATTATTTTGTTGTTGGTAAGTTTTGTTCTGGTATTACGTTTTGTTTTAAATTTAACACTTCTGTCATCTGTGAGAAATAGGAGGAAACATTGATATTGACAACTCTCTTATTTAACTAACAGAAGGGCAAGTAGAGAAATGTGACAAATAGGCAGATCTGAATATTGAGAACTAGAAGGGAAATAGATATATGTGTTCAGTGTCACACAGGAAGCTACTTAACTGGTACTTAAAAGACCAGTTAAAGTCTGATGTTGTGGAGGTAGAGATGCATCTTGCAGTGAATTTAACACAATGCTTGTGCTGTAGAGTCAGTACATGTGCAGGTGCTGGAAATGATGAGCGTGTTAAAAGCACCTATGATGCACCAGTCTCCTGCTCTAGGTGTTACTTGCAAGCTAAGGGTAGCAGAAATATCAGATGATAATAGCAACGACTTGCCTGAAAAATAAACAAAAAATTACAAGAAGTCTGATTCAGCTTAATATGAGGGATGATACTTTTCTGGCTGGTACCATCTTGATTTGTAGCAGAGCCTTGCAAGACTTGAGGAGCCCAGTGTTAATCACGCAGTGTGTCTGCTGACATCAGCTCTCTCTACAGCCATGTGCTGCTTGCAGAAAGCAACACATTTCCCTGGGCTCTGGCTGCACAAAGAACAAACTGGAAACAATCACATTGCTACTGTCTTTCTCGAGATTCCCTTTGCCACAGATTAATACAAGTTGCTGTGCTGAGGGCTAATGTTTCAGTGGTGCTCATGTTCTTTTTTTGTGCTCATCTGTCATCTTTAAGCCAAATTCTAAGATTTATAGGAAGGGAGTTCAGTGTTGTGATAATGGTGGCTCAGAGCAAAGCAAATAGTTGCAGCCAGACACTTCTCTCTTTCCACATTGAAACTGCTGTTCAGTTTGTTCTCTAGAGTTTCTTTTTGTTGTGGTTGGTAAAGGCTTTCATCGAGCAGCTCTCTTCCTCTGATTCTTATTCGCAGTGAGTACAACTCACTGAAAAGCTTTTTCTCACCAAATTTCAAGTTACTATTCAATTCTTTATGCTTTGTGTCTCTTTTTCAGTATTTTTAATTTAATTTGGTTTCCTGGAGCCTGAAACAGTATCCCTAGACTTAGTGAACAGAAAGGTTTGTGAAACTGTTCCCACCTGAATTCTGAATCTTAAACAGTTCTTTATCTGTTACCAGGATCACACAAGTCTTCCTGGTTGGTTCTGAGAAAAAAACCACAACTACTGATTCCCCTCACTCCCTTCTGTGTGGGCTTCTGCTTCTTCATTTTTGGTGCCCACATTTATCTTTGCAGTTTGTGTCCTCCTTCTACACAGACAGAAAAGAGTGAAAGGCACTTTGGATCCCTCCCAAGTCGATGCACAGATTTGATGTCCATGCAAATGAAGGTTTAATTCTCACTGTCAGTTCTTTTCTCTGCTACCAAGCTATTACAGTACATCCTTCCCTTTTGGAGAAGCATTAAATAATGTGCCAATGGAAAGTTGATATCCATGGTCCCAGCAGTGGCTTGGTTGTGCAGGACATCTTTAACTACCATAGCAGAGGGCTCTGGGGAACAGGCTCCTCATGCAGCTCTGGCAGCTCCCTGCTCTCTGTGGCCTTGAGCCTTCAGGGGAGTTAGAAAATACCTCAGTTTAGGTATCAGGTACACAGCAGGGTGAGGTGAAGGAATAACCTGCAAAAACAAGAGCAGAAGAAAAGAGAGGAGAAGGGAAGGGAAAGCCAGGTCATCAAAACTGACCCTGGGATTTTATAGACCAATTATACCCCAGAGGATGATTTCTGGGGAAATGATGGGTTTTTGTTTTTTTTTTTACTTTTTACTTGACAGTTGTGGACTGTAAATGGCTTGGAACATTGAGAGAATAGAGATGGTACCTAAAGTTTTGTTATTTAGCTAAAAGATGCAAAAGAGATCTGTGATGCAAAATAGGAGTTGTCAGCATGTAGGAGGTCAGCACTTCTACTGCTGTAAATTGGGTACAGTTTGTTAAATTCAATTATACTCTGCAGTGTTGCAGCAGGTGACAAACTAATCCAGAGGTTTTTAGTCTTTCTATTAGAGGAGACTACGTGATCTAAGTCTACAAAAGCTTTTTTCCTCTCCTGCCCCGTCCTTGCTTCCTTCCCATCAAATGTTTAGAATAACAGAACTGAACTCAAAACTTGTCTTTGTGCTAAATTTTAGGGCACCAATATAATGGAAATCAATGTAACAGCTAAAATGTGTTTGTTTTCTAAAGTTTATTTTTAAACAAATATGAATTGGGGCTATTCACTGTCTACCCCCATTATTGTAAAGTTTTTCTGAAGACTTCCTTGCTTTGTCTCATTGTCTGCTTTTAAAGCTGTTACTTATTTCATTTATTTTTTCCTCTAGGCAGGGACAAAACAAGCCAAGTGAAAATTACTTAATTCACGGACAGATGCATAGGTCAGCTCTTGGGGACTGCATTCAAATAACTCAAATATTTCATGCAGAAATACAGGGATCCCTTTTAGTGTAAAGAGTATTGTTATAGGAAAGTGCCTATGACTTCTGGCCATCCCAGCTGCCACCCTTGCATCTCACAGGATCAAGGGACACTCACCAGGCATTGGAGTGAGTCAGAGCTTACATTTATTAGCTGAAACAAGTAACTTTGTAACACTTGCAACTGGGGATGTTGTATCTTCAAGGACAGTCAGTATATTAAAATTGTAAATCACTCCCAAAGGACCCAGGATGTCAAAATATATTTTACATTAGTAAGCGATGTTTTTGTTATTTGAGGGCTCAAGGCTGCTGTCAAATGTTAATTAATTGCAGGAGATGAGTACTTCTCCACTGAGATAACTTGTTTGCTTCTGAAGTTCCTCTGAGAAGATTTTAAAAAGAAGAAATTTCATGTGAAGCCACCATTTTTTCAGAGTTGTGTTATCTGTCCAGTGATATGTTGGCTGAAGACTTGCTTTGTTCTTTTTCTGCAGGTGGTTGTCACATGAAGGTACATTTATAGGAAGCTGACAGATTTTTGCCATCATCTGTGAGTATCTACCCTCAAAGTAACATTTAAGTGCATTTGTAAACTAGAACTGGCCTTTTTCATGTCTCTATACAATTCCTCAAAATTTTATACTATAGTGTTTTTGTTAAATTTTCCGTGCAAATTCTTAAAAATTGCCCAAGAAAAGGGTGTGAGGATCTCCAATGGGAATTCTGTTATTGTCTGCTTGTTTTCCCCTTTGCTTTCATACGGCAGTAATTTTTTTTTCCATTTCCTCTGGGTTCCTAAGTCAAAAAGGCAGTGCAATGCATTTATTTTTCTGCTTTGCCTCTTGGGAGTCTCCCAGAGCAAAGCTGTTACTGCAGCAGTCTTAATGCTTAAGCTGCAGTGTGGAGATGGTCCTTGAAATATTTCATGAAGAAAACAGGGTAAGATCTTACCTCTTTCTATCTTCCAGGGTGGAGGAAATAAAACTATTGAGAATCACATATCTGATTAGTGGCAGAGCCAGGAGCAGAGCAAGTGTTTTGTATTCATCAAATTTTATTCATCAGATTGCTCCCTGTAGAGAGGGTAGCAAGAGCAAGGTAGCCTGGAAAACCTCCAAATTTGCCAGATTTTAGAAGTATTGATCCCCACATTCACATGCTAGTCTTGAGAAGATGTGAGGGTGGTGGGTTATTTATAGCCATAGATACTCAGGTGATGGGTTGAGCCATGCCCAGGAGCAAGGTGGTGCTTCTGGAGTCCAGGCAGTGAGTGCCAGTTTGGGGAAGGCTGATGTGTACAGAGGGCAGACACTCTAACAGGTTATAGCAGATTTTTGTGTGCATGTTTGCTGCTGTTGTGCCTTGGCATACGAGCCACACCTGTACACAGTCTTAGAGCTGACTTCACTAATATACTCAAAGTGATTTTTGGATGCAGCTCTCTACACATTACTTTGTTGACAGAGCAGAGTACTTCACTGTTACTACTGCCAAAATGTCAGTCTTCCTCTTGATCTGCCCCTCTCAGAGTGCACTATCTGGTGGCAAACACCTTAATAAATGGAAAGATACTGGGCTGAGAGTGGAATTGAGTATAGATTATTTTTGCTCCTTTTTTCATATTCATGGCTTTAACAACAGGCGACCATGGGGCTCTTTTGCTGAACCGTGGCAGATATTGCCTGAAGTTTTCACAAAGCTTATTTAGCACTCAGCAAATGAAATACTTCTCTGCCATGCAGTGCTGGTGTATGTCCAACTCATGATGCTTTAGGTGCTGCTGTTCTGTTATCAGCAGTTCCAATTTCCACTGCAGTGTGCTGCACTGTTTCCTGCAGTGTGGCAGTTCCAGCTCCCACTGCCTGTGTGCTGCAGCTGTTCCCACAGGATGGCTGAACCAGCCCCTGGCTGAACCTGACATCTCTGCACAGCTCCCCTGTGCTCACAGCCCTGGTCAGGCACGTTTCTAACCCTGCTCTCTTTGTGTTTTGTCTGCACAGGTGCTGCCCTGCCTCTGCACCCAGCTGCCAGGATGGCGTTTCGGAAGCCCCCAGACGGAGGCTGGGGCTGGGTGATCGTTGTGGTTTCCTTCTTCACCCAGTTCCTGTGCTATGGGTCACCGCTGGCGGTGGGAGTCCTGTACCTGGAGTGGCTGGATGCCTTTGGAGAAGGGAAAGGCAAGACTGCTTGGGTTGGATCACTAGCTAATGGAATTGGATTGCTTGCCAGTAAGTGCAGAAGCAGTATCTGTCTTAAATTGAAATGTTTCCAATCGATGCTTTTGTCTGTGTGTTCTTTTGGAATTGTATCAAAGACAGCTGCAAATGAGGGTGCTGCATTTTTGTTTTAGGTTTATATTACATTTATAGTCTCCTTTATAGTTACATTTATGCATAAACTAGAGGAATATAATGGTAAAAGAGCAAGAAAAATATCCCCTTTAGAAAATTCAAAATTATTGTGTTTGAGTAAACTAGAAAAGCCACACTCTGAGAAGCTGAACAGTAATTTTGTTGATGCTTTTTCTTTAGTGAGACTTTAAGACTAGCATTTACATTATTGTCTTAAAATCAGAGCAAGCTGTGAGTCCAAAATGGTTCAAATGCTTTATGAAAAAAAGCCAATAAACAAGTTACTAATTTTTCAGCTCTAGCAGTAAACCTACCAGTGAGGGTGGGTGAGGGCTCCTTTTCATTCTTTATTTGAGAAAAAGCTCCCTTTGAAGGTTGGAAAGTTATGGGTAACAGTAGCATTAAATAAAGCAACTTTTCTGGAAGCTTTTCTGTAGTAAGACATTGTCACTTGGAGAGTAACAGCAGAATTTTAGGGAAATAAAACCCCACCTTGGAAATTCCTAGGTTGTTGTTTTAAGATCAGGCACAGGTATTTACTGGGTCATATCACTAACTTCTGTTTTTCAAAGATTTACCATGGGAACTATTATCTATTTGCTGGATCTGGAAAAAATTTCTTGTCAGCAGGGGAGCCGCTACAGGCAAAAGCAATAATGTGGTTTAATGGACAAAATGCAGCTCAGGATCCTGAGGAAAATCTCCTCAAAAGAAAGTTGATGTTCCAATAGCAATGCAGACCTGAATAAAGAGCACTGCTTTGTATGGCCCTGGAACTGATCAAATACTGGTGTCACACCCGTGTTAGGGTTTTTTACCACCAGGCAGAAGAGAAATGGGCGAAGGCAGGTGGATCACTAAGCACAAGAAGCCTATATTCAGTCTGAGAGTGTTATTGGATAAAGGACTGTAGATGGCTCTTCCATCATCCTTTTTTTCATTTTCCTGTGTTATGGGTATTAACTCCTGCTATTCATCAAGACCTCAATGTACTTGAGTTGAAAGAGTGATGTGGGAGGAAAACAGTGATAAACAAGGTAACTACTGAAGGAAAAACTAGGCAGAAGGAAATTTCAAGAGAACACCCTTTTAGGAGACCGGAAGTCTCTGGCTCTTTTAAGAGCCTCAGTCCCCTTTCCCTTATGTCAACATCGTGCTTTTTTCCAGATGTTAGTGCCCTCTCGCTGCTGTGAGCAATTCTCAGCACTGTGCTTTGTAGCTGGCTGCTTTTGGGCTGGGGTAGAGTTCATTTTCTTCTCAGTGGCTGTGTTTTGGATATGTGCTGAATACAGGGTTGATAATGTAGAGATGTTTTTCTTATTGGTGAGCAGGGCTAACAGAGCCAAGGTCTTTCCTGCTGTTCCTGCTGCCAGGCTGGTGAGGAGACTGGGGGTGCACAGGAGGTCAGGAGGAGAAACACCCAGGACAGGTGGCCCCAACTGACCACAGGGATGTTCCATGCCATGTGGCATCATGCTCAGTACATAAACTGGGGGAGAAGGAGGAAGGAGGGGGTCTTCTGAGAGACGGCATTTGTCTTCCCGAGTCACCATCACATGTGATGGGGCCCTGCTGTCCTGGAGATGGCTGAACTTGCCCTGCCATGGGAAGCAGTGAAGGAATTCCTTGGTTTGCTTTGCCTGCATGCAAAGTGTGCTTTGCTTTCCCTATTAAACTGCCTCTGTGCCAGCCCAGGAGTTCTCCACCTTTTACCCTTCTGAGTCTCCCTGTTCCTGCTGGTGGGGGAGTGAGATTATGGCTGCATGGACCTGGTTGTGGCAGAGGTTAAACCATGACAGCAGCTATAATAATGATGAATAATAAAAATCAATGATGAATAATATAAATCAAAGGTGCTCTTGTAACTGATTTTGGTATGGAATGATTAAATGAAGGTTTGGCAGGTTAGGAGGAGTGCTGTCTGTCCATGTGATTTTATTCTTTCAGTTTGGCATTCAGAAGTTTAATAATCATTCCTACCCTTTATGCCTTCAAAAGAAAGTACAGGGAGGGTCCTTTAATTACATTGATGTTATCAGAGTTGACTGAAAACAAAGTCTATGTTCCCAGCTTTACCTAAAGTAGATTCAGTAGATTTATCATTAGGGTCAGATCCCAGCTTTCCCACTGTTTGTCAAGCTGGGATCTGACCCTAATGATAAATCTACTGAATTTCCTCCTTAAAAGTATGCAATTTTATGATACAAGTTGTTTAGTTTTAGTTTTCAGCTGATGAATAATGTTATCTTTAAGTGGTATATTTTGAAGTGCCCCTTGATTAGTGTGATGGATGTCTAGAGAATGTCATCAAATTACTTCTAAATTTTCTTTAAAGCCTGTAACTTGATACAGTCTTTTTGCCAAGACTCCCACACTTTTAATTAAGGCTCTACTGGAGAGCCATTAAGATTCTTCTGTGGGATTTCTTCAATTTAACATCACCTTTCTGAAGCTGTAGATGCCAGACTGGAAGAGGAGTGACAATTATGGTAGATTAGCAGCCACAGCCAGGAAATAAATCAGAGTCCATTTTCTTAGGAAGACTTTTCTCAGAGAAAGTTGGGACCAGTGACTCTGCTGTATTAGTACTGTAATTTCACCAAACCGAAGAAGATATATATAGCATCTGGCACAGAAAAAGGTTCTCTGTCTTCTCCCCGTCCTTCTGCTCATATAATCTGAAATTTCTTTTTAAGTAGCTGATGCTGGTGAGCACTTTCATGTTTGCTGCTTTGGTATCCTTTCTAAAATGTTTACTTCTGACTTATGTGAGAGCTAAACTTAGACTGGAGACATGGAAACCCAGAACAGCACCTTGTTTATTTGGATCCATTTCCTGGGCACCTGGTGTTTGATTTCTGTCCTTTTGCTCGCAGCACAGACGGTGTTGCTGAGGCCAGTGTCCAGCCTGAGCTGGAGAAGGGAACGGGGCAGGGATCCTGTGAGCTCCTCCTTGCAGGATGGCTTGGGTTGTGACTTTCTGTGATGAAACCTTAAAGAGCAGTGCAAGAAATGTGCCTAGAAGAGTGACAGACAAGCATCAGTGTTGTTGTGGAAAGCAGAGGTGAGAGCTGCCCTGCAGAATTAGGTGTTATGACATTGGTCAGGCTATGGCAGATGGGGCACATGGCTCCAGGGCTTGTTCAACAGGAAGAAATTGAAAAAGCTTAGTAGGTTTCCCTTACTAAAACAGGCCAGAGGACGATATTTATATATACTCTTGAACATCATGTCTCTTCTGCACCAAATGTTCTTAATTTTGCATCCATTTGGAGCTTGAAATTAAATTTAATCCATGTTCCACGTGTTAAAAGCAAAACAAAGACCTTGGCGCCTGTAATTGGCACCACAGCTGTTTATAGTAAGGGTTGACTTCACAGTCCTTGGCATAGGAGGAGACAGCAGCAGTGTCTCCATTCCCACTTCCCTTCATTAATGGAGGGAAAGCAAAGGGAGGATTCTCTCTTGAAAGACACGCCTTGATGATTTGATGGGACGTTTCTGCTGATCTGAGGCATGCAGTGCTAGATGGGTAAAAAGCTTAATTTTGTGTTTTCAAGCAACAGTTTTACTACTCTTTAACTGCTTTTGCAGCATCTACATATTTTTGACCACAAACCTCACACAGACATAGCCCCCACTGTAAAGAATGGATGCTGTAAATAGCTTGTGCATAGGGGAGAAGGGTGTCCCCAAGATTCCTCTGAAAAAAGCCCAGTTCATATAACAAAGTTTTTTAGAGGGGAACTGTCTTTCCAATCAGTTGGGAGTGGGTTACTGCCCAGTGTGAAAAGCTTTTTTTCTGATCTATATTCATATCCAAAGTACAGGCATTTGGAGAATATTATATTTATTATAACCAGGTTTTAGAAATGCGCTTAATATGCAAAACATATTCTTGTATTCTGTCCAGTGGATTTTATGTGCAGTCCATGACCATTTTTTCTATCTACAGTTTCAACAGGCTCGGACAGATGCCCAGGTAGGGTGGGTCAGATTAATGCAGATGATAAGAAAAAGAACTCAGTTGTCCAATACAGTTTGTTTAGCAAAAGGTTTTGTGTATGAGGTGAAGGAAGGAGGATCCTTGAGATTAGTGAGGGTGTGTTGTTTTATAGTTTGGTTTTTTTTTTTTTTTTTTACATTATGTGAAAATATTGAGGAAGAAAGTGCTTCTTGATGTCTGTAAGAAAAAACAACTTTGTGCTTGTCCGGAGGTCAGCACATTTCTGTAGGTTTAAGTTCCTGAGTGCAGCAGTTGCCTTGTTTTCACGTCTCATGGACTCACTGACACATCCCGATCTCACTGAGGGTAAAGTATTTAACTCAAAATAATTTTAATAAAAATACCAATGTACAAATGATCTCTCCTAGGTGTTTTTCCTCTTTGGCCCCTCTGTATGAAGATCTCCTGTGAAAACCAATCTTCCTTCTGCTTCCCATTTTGTCTGGGGATCATGTTGACTGCTCCCCTGATAATTGTGTTGCTGACTGCGAGCTATGACAGGTTGTGTGCAGAAGAGCAGTGTCTGCTCCTGTGCTGAGTCTGTCTTCCTAGAGTTAGCTGTCATTCCAATAAACTGCTGCTATCTCTTTTTGATTGAGTTTGGTCTGGTTTTAAGATACATCATTTGGAAAGGAAAAAACCCTAGAGATTTTATTTGTAAAGGAGGTAAATATTTATCAATGTCATAAAATATTGTACTAGTTCCAGTGCTAACCCCTGGAGCTGCTGGCAAACTGAACAAAATGTGGGCTTAAAAGCTGTTTTCCATGCTTACTATTGAGGATTGCCACTGGGATTTTTTTATGTTGTTCATATTATGGTGAGAGTAGGCTAATGAAAACCCTTAAGCTGCCTGAAGATCTGTTTCCTGTGTGGCTGTATGCAGACTCCTGCAGTCTTCAGAATGGCCACTTTGAGCAAAATCCACAGGGCAGGTCTCAGTCCCACTCTGTGAAAGTTGGATTTTACTAGAATTTATTGCCTTCAGCCCATTGTGCTTCAAATATTTGTAAAGAATGATAAGTTTGTGTACAGTCAACTCCTGGGCAAATACTGTGGTGATAACTGAAGGTGCTGTTCCTGGTGGAAAGAAAAAAGCCAATGCTATGGGAAACAGAGAAGGAGAAGCAGTGTAAGGAGGCAGGAAAGGAAAAAGATGCTGGCTAGCCAGGGGATTTTCTTTTGTGGTTCATTTTCTAGCAGTGTGATGAGTGTGAAAGTCGTGCCTAGAGTGAATGGGAAGATGGAGCTGGTTTTCTGCTCAACTCAGAGACCTACAATAATTATTTTAATGTTTACAGTGGTGCTCCTTCTTATAAACAGGGCCGTTGCTGAGTTGCCAGATGTCTTGCTCTGTGAGATGGCAGATTAATACTGAGCTCTCTGGAGCAGGTTCTTCACTTTTGTGCAGGTTGTTTTCCATGTCAGAGTGAAAAGATCTCTTTGTACTCTTTGTTCTCCTTTGGGATTAGATTTTGTAAGCGGAGAGGCTGGAAGAGCATCTCCTTGGGCCTTGTCAGGGATGCTTTTGTTCATGTTCCAGTGAAGATATCTTGTCAGATTATGAAGCCACATCCTTTATCTCTGTGTCTCTCTTGTTCTGGCTTGGGGTCAGAAGGTCCAGTTTCACCTGGGATGTTCTAGCAGGGGTCAGTGATGTCTGTACCAGCACCACCACGCCAGACTGGACAGAGACCTTCTGAGAGTAGCTGTGTCAAAATATAGAGAGCAAGTGGAAGGGAAATGCTGTTTGTTTTAACAAGGTTGTAGGTCAGAAATAACGAATAGAAAGAGTGCAAATTCCTCTGCTTAATTGTATTATGGTAACACTACTTTATTTTCTTTTAGTGTAGAAGAATTCTTTATACAATACAGAGTCAATCCTTTGTTCATTTTTAAATCCCGTGGTTTTAGGAAACATACCAATCTTAATTTGCCAGTTCTAGTAATTAATTCTAAGAATCAGCAATGTTCTTAGCCTTTGTTCTCAGCATGTCACCCTGCCCAGGTTATGCTGGCCAGCTTTCATTCCCACAGTGTGCTGACTCTTGAGAAGCAGTAAGTGCTTAGATCTTCCTTCTTCATTGCTTCCAAAATCCAATTAAACCTTTCTTTCCTGGAATATTTTCTTGATTCCTCTGTAACTCTGACTCTTTGCCTGGATAAGCCCCAGCTCACACTCACCCCCCTTTATGTTCCCTGGGCAGATAGCTCTAATGTAGGGCAAGAGTTCTGGCCTGCCTTGTCTTTGAGGATCATTTCACCTGCTGACGAATCTCTGCTCCTGCCTGCCTGAACTGCTTGTCCCATGGCTGGCAACCACAGGAAAACCTTGCCTGCATTCCCAGCTGCTCTCTCCTGTCTACAAACCTAGGCAAGCACCATCCCCAGGCTCCAAGTGTTTACCTCGTATCACCTTTCTGGGCTCACCTCCCATCTGCTGGGAATCTGTTCCGTGACTCAGGGAGCACTAACCTTGACAAATGGCAGACTCCAAAATTACTGCTGGTGCAGATTGAATCGACCATGGCATGTCTGTGCATCACTTCACATGAGATGCAGATGTTGTAAGGTGGTTTTGTTTGTTTGTATTAAACAATGGCATTCATCTGTGCATCTAACTTCTAATCTCAATATTGCTGAGTTTAGAAATGAGGCTAACATCTGAGTTTATGTATGAGGGTTTGGGACTGCAGGGTTTCAGATAAATTGTCTTTGCAAGCCACGTCCCTTGCTGGTTGATTATTTATGCAGGGCACCAAGCTTGCACGGTACTTAAGACTAAAAGGTGTATTCCAGGTCACACAGCTGAGAATAAATGCTTTTTCTACAATTTCTGTGAGGAGAGAACTGGCTGAATAGAGGCAGGGTGTGAATTCTGCCTCTCTTGGTTCTTGTTTTGAAGAACTAAGAGAGCAAAGAATTGAGAAATATTGGGAGTGAACTTGAACGTTGTTATGGCTGCTCCCAGCAAGTGACTTTTATTTTCTGTAGTTTTACAGGAGGACCAGAGATAGGTAGTAAAGGGTTCTTTGGTAGGACACCTGACTAGTGGGTATTAATCCCCTCCAAAATCAGGGGAGAGTGATGTTTGTCCTTGCCTGGTATGCCAGCAGAGGTTCCCTCTGTGTAAGCACCAGGTGGCATTCTTACTGTGACCACGATCCCCAGTGACTGCTTTTCCATTCCAGTTTTATACATCACATACCAAGGTGAATGCAGACCCTGCATTTCTGAAATACAGTTTTTGTGCTCTGGCAAAAAATACCTGCTTGCTTAAGGCCTGGCTGATGTCCTGCATTGGTTTTGTGTTTCAAGATGAAGATTCTTTTCAGAGCCTTTGTACACCTAAGTTCTGTGGTGACAGTGTTGCAGTCCAGTATGTTTTGGATCTCCCTATGTGTAAGGAATGTTTCCCTTGCTCTTTCCCTCCCAGCCCAAGGACCCTTTCATGGCCTTGATGTTCAGTTTCTCCTTGAGAAAAATTTTGCTAGCCTGACCATGAATATTTTTATAACTGATTCAGAGAACCCTGTGAAAACGAGTACTCTGAAACGTTATCTAATATAATTATACATGTAAATAGTTGTCATAAGAAACATTTCCACAGATTGATATTTTTTTAGAAGTTCTTCCTGGTGCTGATGTTTACTTGGAATGTTTTTCCTGTTTTTTCCCTCTAGGCCCTGTCTGCAGTATATGTGTATCATCTTTTGGAGCAAGACCTGTAGCTATCTTCAGTGGCTTTATGGTGGCTGGGGGCCTCATGATGAGCAGTTTTGCACCTAACATATACTTCCTATATGTTTCATATGGGATAGTTGTTGGTAAGTAACACCTTCCCTTCATTTTGAGACTTAGTCTTCATTATTTTGGGTATTGGTTTATGAATATGAAATGGGAAACTGATTCACAGAGGTAGTGGTAGTCTGGGACTTCATTTATCAAGGAATACTTGATTTTTGGGCAGGGAGGGATGTTGCACGGGCAGGCTGTTGCCATGTAGTAAAAGATAAAAACAATGTAAATGTTCATAAGGGTTTGAAAACAGTTTATCCTCTGTTGACACAATTGTTAGAGAAGGAGAAGCTGAGGTTTTATCTAAGGGCTGGAATCGAGCAAGTCTTCTGCTGGCATGAAATGCCAATCTTAAGGGAATAATATCTCTCCTAGAATTCTGTCACATACTCATTCTAATTTGATAAATTAGGGATCATTAGGGAGCAATGCTGTTCTGCAGAGAACTGGATTGAACATAAAATGCTGTGCTGGAGGCACGAAAGCACTGCTCTCCTGGCAGGTGGTGACCTGCCCTCTGTGCTGCCGTGGGTGCCGTATCAAATTAACTGTGTCAGGCACTTGGGCACCTCTGTGGCCAGCAGGGCACCGTGCCACAGGCAGGCAGCTCTGCCCAGCCCTGGGGCCTGCCCTGGGCTCAGAGCCCTGTGGCCCTTCCACAGAGCACGGAGCTTGGCTGGGAGCTCCTCAAAGCCAGCCTGCTGCACCCCGCTCAGCAGCAGGGACAGGGAGGTGGGGCAGTGCTGAGCAGGGTTAAAGGTACCTCAGTACCCAGGGCACACCATGGCATCACCTGGGGGATAACAAAGGGGCATTCCTTTCCTAGAGGATGTAGCATGTTTGATATCTAACTCTTTTTATCCAGGTCTTGGATGTGGCCTTTTGTACACTGCAACAGTCACCATCACGTGCCAGTATTTTGACAAACGCAGAGGCCTCGCACTTGGTCTGATTTCAACAGGTAGGACTTTATTGTTATTCTCTCCAGCTTATCAACTCTGATACAGCCACCCTGGCAATAAAAACCAGAAGATTATGTTTTTCTCAGCAACTTAAGAAAGTTACTACTTTCTTAAACCAAAATATCAGTAGCAATGAAGGGAAAAACTGAGGCTTCACATAAAATAGTAACTACACTTGCAGGTTTATGCTATGGGTCATCAGTATAGATGAGGAAAGGATATTCACTGGAAACAGGCTCATGTAGGTTGAGCTGTGTGCCATGGATAATGAGGGGAAGCATTCCATAGAGTTCTCTTTTTCCTCTTTGTTCTAACCCAGGATCAGAGGTGAGAAAGAGATTGGAGATGCAGGATACAAATGCTGCATCACCACTACCTCACATTAGCTATACCTCTGCACTTTCTAATGGCCGAGTAGGAATGGTTACAGATGGCCCTTGTGCCATGGGGTGTCTGCTCTGACCTCTTTTCTCAAGTAGCTGTCAGTGAGGAGACACAGGATCAGTGTAGTCAGTGGTGTGAGATACTAATACCTCATCCACACAAGCTGAGTGAAGAGGAGCCTCTGCAGAAATGTTCCTTGGGATCATTTTCAGTGACTTTGTTTTAGATTCCAGGTAGGTTGCCTTAAAGCCTGATCTTATTGTGCCCTGGTTAATTTTAGTACCTGGAAGGCAAAACAAGCATAGATTTTGTAATTGATTTTTCCTCTGTTTAGCAGCAGACAGTCTTCAGCAAATAATTTTAAAGTTTGTCATATAAATTGACTTGAAAACCAATGTTCTGTGTCTGTGAGAGGACACCCACTAGTTATAATGGATATGTGCTCACTTCAACCAAGAGCCTTTCCTTTAAATTACTGGGATTGCATTAAATGCTTGTGCTCCTAGTAATTTCTCACTCTTCAGTGTTTTCTTCTGAATGGCCACATTTCTCAAATGCATGTTTAGTCCTGTAGAGCTTCAGATATGCCTTTGGGGTAAACTCCCACCAGGCAAACCCTGCTCCTTAAAAACCAGGCAACCAAGGGCTGCTTCTAGGAGGGGTCTTGGTGAACTCCTGGTCCATTTCTGCCTAGGAGGAGGAAGGGAAAAATGTTGGAGTGGGAAATTCTAACTGTGCTAACTCAAAATGGCACCTGAAGGGATACATGTATACAGAAGAGTGGCTTAATAGTTCTTTGATGTTTTTAATCAGATATAGTATTGATCCTACTTGTTTTTTAAGTGTCTGCTAGTGTTATTTGTCACGAAGTGTTCAGATGTTTTGGGAGATTTTTTTTGTGTTGTTGCTACTCAACAAAGGAACTGTAACTTCAGGAGGGATGATGATTTACTGGTTCATTAAACTTGGGAGAGAGGAGCACAAATGAATTACCATTCCTTTGGCAGTGAATTCATAGCTGCTGAATTGTAGAATTTTGTTAGAGTTGAAGAATAGTCTTGGTTCTTCAATGTAAACCAAACTTATTTTTCTTTTATAGGCTCAAGTGTTGGACTCTTTATATATGCAGCACTGCAAAGAGAGCTTATTGAGCTGTATGGACTGGATGGGTGTCTGCTAATAGTTGGTGCCCTGTCTCTAAATATATTAGCTTGTGGCAGCCTAATGAGACCTTTGGAATCATCCAGTTCTCCTCCACCAGAGAAAATGTTTGTAGACAAAGTCCCAGATCAATATTTTGTTTACCATGAAAAGGAAAAGACCATTGAAGAAAACATTAGCATCCTTGAAAAGGGCTATATTGATGAAAAATCTGTGAACAATGTGCCTGATTGCAAACAGGATAGCATTTTGAATAAGAACACATTGAGCTCAATAAATGTAAATGAGAAAGACACTTACAAAAAGAAAGTTGTAGAACAGACAAACTTCTGCAAGCAACTCGCCAAGAGGAAGTGGCAGCTCTATTTGACCTACTGGAAGGAGACCATGGTTCTTTTCAAGAACAAAGTATTTTCAGCTCTCTTTGTTGCCATCTTGCTCTTTGATATTGGTGGATTTCCTCCTTCTCTGCTCATGGAAGATGTAGCAAGAAGCGCAAACATTAGTGAAGATGACTATTATATGCCCCTTATTTCCATTATTGGCATTATGACGACTGTTGGCAAACTTATTTTAGGAATACTGGCAGATTTTAAGTGGGTTAACACTTTATATCTCTATGTAACTACCTTATTAATGACAGGAGTGGCCTTGTTTGCAATTCCATTTGCCAAAAGTTACCTTACGTTAGCGATGCTTTCTGGGATTTTGGGCTTTCTGACTGGGAACTGGTCAATTTTTCCATATGTAACAACAAAGACTGTGGGGATTGAGAAACTGACTCATGCCTATGGGATATTGATGTTCTTTGCTGGACTTGGGAACAGCCTCGGACCACCAATTGTAGGTAAGGGCAAGGAGTGGATATAAACTGAACATGAGCTTGTCACAACCAGACAGAATGCTTTTGCATGCCTAATAGTAATGGACAGATGAAATCAAAATCTGCAACAAAAATAAAAGCTGGTTGGCTGATTATGTTTGTGATTTGTGGGAATTTTGAGGGAAAACACATTCCATGTCTCAGAGGTCAAACAGCATTTTAGATTCGGCCTATTTAATTTAAATTTGATTTTGTTGTTTGGGTGTTTTTTAACTGTTGTTTCTCTATGTTGCCAGTGCTGTGTTGCATTTCACTGATGAACTTCTCTCTTATCCCACCCCCAGGCTGGTTTTACGACTGGACACAGGAGTACAACACTGCTTTCTACTTCAGTGGCTTCTGTGTCCTGCTGGGGGGATTTCTCCTGCTGTTGGCGGCGCTGCCCTGCTGGAATGCCTGCACCAATCAGAGCTCCAAGCTGCCTCCAAATACTTACTCCTACAAAGTTGCATCTAACGCTTAGGTGACAACTGGAAAACACTTTGCGCCTTTTTATATTATATAGCAAAGTATTTTAGTAATTTTCCACTTATTTATGAAGCCCACAAATCCTCTTTCCACTAGAAAAATTCCATTGTTGCTTGTTGTTCAGTTTCTTTTTCTTCTTCTATTTCTTTTTTTAATGTTATTTTTAAAAACGGTCTTATTTTGTGTACTATGCACCGTGTTTTCAGCCTTTGTCTACTGTAATTTCCTTTCACCCTGTAAAGGGGGTGTTCTGCTGTATTATCAGCTGTACTTTTTTTTAAGGGGGGGTGGTATGGAGGGGTGAACACTTTGAAGCAAAAATGAAGACCTGTTCTTTATAGGAGAAGGCTGGCATTTCTGCCTCCTTCCATAGGTCTCCAAGTTGCACAATTAGGCTTTACAAAACAAGAATTTGCCTTATTAAAATGTAATACTATGGCAAGGTGCTTTTAACTTCATGCTTAGATTAACTTTTTTGTCTTTTTAAAGTTTCTCCAATTTATGATTAAGTGCCAGTTGTGGGAGGGAGAAGAGGGGAAACAAAATCAACCTTGTGTTGCATAACTGAAATGAACATTATGATGAAAGTAAAGATTCTTATTACCACTGCAACTAAGAACCATGTTTATAAATACTGCACATTTTGTGAAGCCTGTTTATAAAAGTGTTGAACCAAAACCTTTTAAAACCAAGGAATAAATGTGATTGTTGAAACCGTGAAAGGAAATGTTGACTTGGTTATGCAAGCTCATAATCTTTTTATCAAGGTTGGAGAGATGCTCACTGAAGTCCACAGGTGAGTGTTTCTAAGCAAGGCACCCAAATTCTGGTGGTCCCGGGGCCCTCTGTTGTTACACAACCACAGTTCAGTGGATTGAAGCTGCTGCAGAAAGTTTAATAGGGCTTGTAGGGCTTTTAACAAGGTAGACCTCATTAAAAAGGGGAAATTGTGACAGCAATGTCATCTTTGCTGTCCTTCTTTGGAACGGATATAGCAAGGAGAAAAGGCAGTAACAGAGAGCAAGAAAAAGCATGGGGGAGGGCTAGCAGAAGAGCTTCAGAGAAAGCTGATGGGGAAAGAATTACAACACTTGAGCACCGAACAAGTCAGTGAGAGAGAGCCCTTGGAACCTCTTGTCTCTCTAGCTGCAGGCCAGCCCTGCGTGCGTGTTGGGTTTTGCTGGCGTGGCTGGGGGAACGCCGTGTGATGATGAAGCCTTTCCTGAGCCAGCCAGGTGCTCCAGCAGAGGCAGGGTGACTCGGCTGCCTCTGGCCTGCCCGTGTGCCCTGTGCAATGGCTTTTGCTCACAGAGCTGCTCTCGTGCCAAGGCTGTGTCTGCACAGCAGTGACAAATCTCTCCATTGGTGGCACGTCCTGTGCGCTCTGGCTTCTCGCTGCAGCTTTGACGTTTTGTGGAGCGTGTTGCAAGGCTTGGGTGAGGTGGAAGCTCTGAGTCCTGAGTTACAGCCTGCAAATGCCCCAGTAGTTCTCAGCAGTGCTGTGGGCTTCAAGTGTGTGATGTGATTCTGGCTCATTAATAATTCTCGAGGTAAAAGCCAAGCATGTAAGGAGCAACCTGTGTTGTTGAAGTGCTGTGCACAGAGTTACTGTGTTTGAACACCTCATTAGGCAAGAGGGATGCAACATCTGAGTGGGGCAGACCTACGTGCAGTAATGTTCCCTCGTCTGGTCCAAGGCAGGAAAATCCAGCTTGGCTTCAAACAGTTTTTGCTGACTTTCTGGGATTCACTTATGTTTGTTTGTATTAAAACATGACCAAGATGCAGTTAGTTTGTCTTTTTTTTTTTCCCTTCCATTTGTCAGCTGAGTGTAACTACTGGGTTTTTTTCATGGTTTGCTTATTCAGTGCATGTGGAAAGAATATTGAGTATTCTGGATAGCCATAAATGCAACTCCAGTCCTAAATTGGAGTGCTGGGTATCTGATTTGGATTTGCACCCATTTTATGTGCTCTTATGGCAGCTGTAGTCATATTTCATCACATGTGTATAAAAGTAATACCATGTTTTACACATCTTAAAGAAACTGTGGGGATATCCTGGGTATGATCAGGGCATGTATGCCTTCAGAGTCTTCTTTTAAAAGCTCACTTCCTGCCAACAATACATTCTCAGTTCTTTAAATATGAAACCGATATTGAATTAGTGGTTGGTCTGAAAAAATGCAGCTGGAATTAATGCAAATGATTAGGTGGTATGTAGCACACTCTTGCAATGGAAATGGAGTCTATTATTAGGCAGCCTGATATGTGTGGAAATATGACTAGTGATCTGTAACAGTTTCCTGATGTAACCCTACCCAGCAGTGAGGAAAGAGCCCTGACTGTTAAAGAATTTTATTTCTCACTGCAAGCAATATGTGCTAGGACTCCTTGCCCCAGCCAGCTGAGCACTGTGATTTTATTTATCTTGTCTTTAACTGGTAAACAAGACCTAAGATTTTAATGTTTTGATTTTCCTGTTCTAGTTTTGCAGGGCTCCTTTCCAAGAAGATATTTCCAGAGATGCTGGAACTTACATTTTACTTGAGAGCCTTTCCTTCTATCTTCATGCTTCGTTCAAATCATGAGCCCATAAGTTCAAATGTGTTTTAGAAGGTGGCAGGACAGGTACAATGTGATAATCTGTGCCTTATTTGCTTGAAAAGTAGGTCATCAGCATTGACAGAGTGCTAGGGGTAGGAGAGGTGGTAGAGGTAGGTCAACAGTTCTGCCATGTAGAATTCTGGATTGTCTTGAGTTTTATAGTCCCTGACAAACAGATCTGGAACAGATGGAACCAGATGCTTAAGTAATTACTCTTTATTCTACAAGATAAAGTTATTGTTTATTGCATAAATTATTCAGTTACTGTGGAGTCAGTCATGAATAGAACATTTATCTACTTCTTTGCAGATCCTATGAAAGTTTATCATAGTTGCTGAAACACAAGACAAATGAAACTGTGAAATATTATTAGATTTAAAGTGTACTCTGTGCCTTGCTGAATTGATGGGCTTTATCATTAGCTGCAGAAAGAGATTACATTCCTTTGGTGGCTGTTAATTTGTCTATATCATGCTGATCCTGGATTCTTGCATCCAGCAGTGACATTGAACAATGTGCTGAGTGAGGGCTATAAAAATTGATGGAGATGTTTGCATAGCATTAAACTGACATGGAAGTATTTTTTTGTTGGAGAGTTATTTCACTTCAGGTCATTCAGGAGGGCCTTTCATATACACATATGGTGAATATGTTTGGCTGAGCATGATACCAGCCAGATTAAAAAATGGCAAAATTAGAAATTATACAGAAATCCAGTTGAACCAGACAGAGAAAGTAGAAAAAGTTTATTTCCTAGGAATCAGAATTTCTCAAACTCAGAGGGCTTATTTCAGTGATATTTTGCTGTAGACTCAATTATGTTGAAGAGTGAAGTTTAAGACTTCTCAGTCTTCATAGAAGAAACAGTCTTTAGAGGTATGTCAATATGCTCTCTGATTACAAAATTATTTTTTTTTTTTTTTTTTGGATGAAGATATTTGTTCTTTTAAATGTTGGCTTTTAAGCAATCAAAACAGTTCAGAGGTGATACACACATGTTTAATTTGAACTGTTCTGTATCATGCAAAGATATTGTTGCAGGAACTAAATCAGAGAATGATTTTAGTTGAAAGGGACCTTTAAAGATGCTCTAGTTTAGGCTCTCTGCCATGACATAGTGATTTCAAGTTTCTCAGAGTAGCTGCTGTTCCTGGTTTGTTGTGACTCCCATGGCTCTGTGGGGAAGGCTTGACTCCTTTCTTTTATGTCCTCATTTGGGATGTCCTCACATTTTCTGTAACAGCATCTTGTGTTAATTTTCTTTAGTGTGTCCATAGCTTCTTACAACAACTGTATTGGTCAGCTTTAACCAGCTGTGTTCAATGTGTGGAGTACTTGCTTGCTTGGGCTTTCTTCATTATTGTTAAATAATCACACCAGTCCAAGCAGACTTTATTAACCCTGGTGCCATTTCATGTTTTCAGAAACTAGAGGCCCACATATCTGAAATGAGCAACTTGCTGAAATTCTTGGCCAGAGCTATATAAAGAGAATAAAATATGACTGGTATGTACACAGATTTCTCTACTCTGCAGTTGCTCAAGGCTTCATCTGCTGAGGAAAAGGAGTCTTGTGCATGTGTGATAAAGAGGAGCTGAGACAGGGCAGATCCTGCAGCTCTGGGGTCTCCTTGCTGTGCTTTCTTCTCTTTGGCTCTCCTGTGTCAGGTGCAGGTGTTGTGCTGTGTTTGCTGCAGTTTCGAGGGGGAGGAGAGCACATGGCTGGAGTGTGAGGCTGAACACGGAGCCCCCTCCAGTCTGCTCACTTGGTGTGCAGCAAGGAGCACCATGGAATGCTCAGGTGCTCACTGTGTGCCTCAGTGAGCCATGAGCCCAGACTGACTGAGTCCCCGTGCTGCTGTACAGAGATTGGGTACAGTGGATTTCCAGGGCATAGTTTAGTGTTTTCTGCCAGTCAGAGTGCTTGCTTAAGGCATGCAGCTGCATTGTTGAGGGTGCATAGCTGTAAATGCACCCACAGCACCTCTGAAAATGCTTTTTTCTTTTATTTCCCCAAGAGCAGCTGGATATTTCTGTGGTGTGAGCTCAGGTGTAACTGCTGGCACAACGTGCTGCAGTGTGCTGCATGGCTGGGAAGGACTCAGGGCAGCTCCTGTGTGAGCTGCTGTGCAGCAAATGTGACTACAGCAAATGCTCCTCTCTTCTGCCTTTGGCTCCAACCTTAATCTTACCTGGTCACAGTTAAACTTGCAAACTCAATTTCGCTTAATTCAAATTAATGTCTTTTCCTCCCTTATTTCTCTCATTGCAGGCTGCTAAATTATCTGCCTAACCCCTTTTCTCCTTTCCTGTCACACACAGCTCATGTTGAAAAGTAAACACGTTTTCAGTGATTAACAGCAGAGACTAGATGCAGCTGAGTAACAAGATGGATACCTACACTCTGTTTTGTAAATGGCCAGTGCTCTGACCAACTCTATTTACAGATTGTATCTAAATTGTGTGGGTTTTTGTGGTTATAACTTTAAATTTTGATATGTGACAGGCATATCAGGTTGGATTAGGTCATGCTGCCTTGCATTGGAATCCAATTACTTTGCTTTTTAATTAAAATGTCCCTGGGTTGGAGTGGCTGTGTCCCTGCTTTGCATTACTTAGGGGACCATCCTCCCAAATTGGGATAACAAATCATCTGGCATGTCTTTCTCAGATTCTGTGAATTACAATAAATGTTTTGTACAAGGTTGTGCAAGAGATCAGAAAAATGCTTAATTAAATAACATTTGCTTCAAGTTAAACAGAGTCATGTGGAGGTACTGGGAACGAGTAGGGAACAAAAAATATATTTGTGAGACTAGGTTTGACAATCTGTCTCCTCCCTGGTGTATCCATGATATCAAACTATTAAGAAGTCACTCTTCTGGGTGTAGGAATTTTAGCTACCAAAAAGATTCCTGGGAGAGGGAGATGGGAAGAAGAAATTCCCCCTGAGCACAGACCATTACCTTGTTGCTTTAGAAACAGGAGACCTGAATTTTCATATTACAGACTGAATAACTCCAAATAGAGTTTTATCATATCTGAAACTGGGAAGATTGGGAAGACTGATGGAGATGCTGCTGCCATCTCAGCTCCTCTGGGGGGAAGGTCTGTATTTTGAGAGTCTTTCTTTGAGTTTTCTCTAACTTTGTTCAAGAATTAGTATCACAAAAGTGCATAAAGCAGAGCTTATTGAACATAATAGGAGCAACTCCTCTAAAATGAACCAGTAAGGAGTGGTTCTATGACATTGGAGAACTACAAAGGAAAAACTGCCTATGCCTGACTTTTATATGGGCTAGGGCAGTGTCTGTGGTGCAAGAGGATGCCTCTACTTAGTGTACTCCTCCTTTTCATTTTCTTTTTTTTCATCCCCACCTCAGGTGCTGTGCAAGCTAGAGCCGGAGAGAAGGCAAGGACTAATCCTGTCTTACTTCTTTACAGCTCTTCAAAGAGGCAATTTTGTGTTGAAACTGTATTATTTATGAAAAATGGTAGCATATGGTGCCAGAGATAATTGCTTCAGCAAGAGATTAATACCCCATGAGCTGTCTGGAGCTGAAGCTGGAAGCTGAGTCTCCCTTCAGCTGTGGGAAGCTGTCAGAAACCAGCAGCAGTTTGTGGATGGAGCCTCTGGGAGGTCTGTCTTCCTGGGAGGATGATTTGGGATGCAGAAACTGGCCTGGTACTTGCAACTTTTGCTGAAACTAATCCAACGTTTCAAATTCCCTTTGAAAATGAGCAGACAGGAAGCAAACCATGATTGCAAAAATTTTGTGTTCGTTTGCGTTTTTCTTTTAATCTTTCTGTTTCTTGGAGGAATTTACCTGGAATCAGCCAATTTCATGATATAGACTGAAATATAATAGAAATACAGACTTCAAATAATTTGTAGGGCCTGAAAAAGAGCTCTACTTGCTTCGCTACAATAGTTTTCAGCTTGTGGCTATTTTTGCTGGTGTTCTGCTCTTTAGCAACAACAGCATGATAGCACCTTTAGATAATGAAGCAATACTGCATTTGAATGCTGACTTGTTTTCCCTGGAACAGCATCAAGAAAATGAAGAGGTTTAAGTGCCAGGTGGAGATTAGAGGAAGAAAATGAGATTCAAAACAGGAAGCAGAGAGAGGCAGGCTCCAAAACAACCTTCATGACATTTCACTCCAAGAGAGGAATATTGGTGGTTATTGATCTGTCGCCTGCCCGTCACTTTCAGTTCCACAAAACTGCCAAGGAATTGTGCAGCTTTCTGCAGGCTTTTCAAAAGCCTTTAAAAGAAAGATGATGCTAGAAGGTTTAATGGGCTGGGAAGACAAAAAAAAAAAAGAAAAAAAAAGGCCAGCAAGCAGTCTGAGCATTTGCCTCCCACTGTTTCATTGGGCAGCTCTCCACATGCCTGTAATTCAGCTGCCTGGAAACAAGCTCAGCTGAGCCACCTTAGGACACCAACACATGCCCTGCCAGGGATGAGCTCAGATAGAGAGAAGCAGGTCCAAGGCTGCCAGGTGCAGTGTCTCCAGTGGAAGGAGCCTTGCTGTGACTCAGGGATATCTGCTCAGGCACAGCTCTGCACTCGTGTGTGCCTGGCTGGTGGAGAAGGGGCAGCTCCCCTGTGCCTGGCTGGCCCTGGCTCTGCAGGCACACCCATCTCTGTCTTCAGGCATCTATTTCCAGAGAAGACCACCGGAGCAGCTGTGAGCAGAAATCAAGTCAGAGGGGACGCTGCTGGGCTGACAAGGGCTTGCCTGGCAGGAGGTGGTGTGGCCTGTGTGCTCTTCCCATGGGCACAGCAAAAAGCAGTGCAAGTAGCAGCAGGGGAGAGCTGCTTTCTTGTCAGGACAGCAACTCTTCCTTGCTGATAATTTAACTTGGCGAGTAGGCACAGTTGGCAATCAGATTGTTGTGATGAAGGATGTGTGGCAACCAGTCCCTACATCTCTGCTCTGATTTTTACCAGCTAAAGTGTAGGAAAAGTTATATTGATACTGTAGTAATCAAGAGAGAGAGATGCCTCATTTCTCGCCAATGATTACCTAATATGAAATGCATTTTTCCATGTCTACTTCTGTCTTGGTTGTAACTCTTATTTCTATTTTTCCTTTTGCTTGAGAAGCCTTATAGTTTAATCTATCAGTTCCATATACTATAAAATGTGCAAATTTTCAGAATTTACCAAGTTTACTGTTTAGAGTGGCTCCTGATGAATTGGGATAAAATACACAAACACTGTCTGTGAGATGAAAACCTGCCTTGAAAGCCAGTAATACAGGTTTGTCTGACAGAATCTCAGCCGTGTGTATCATCCCTGACTGTTCTTTGTGATAATTCTGGGATGCTTTTATGGGCTTAGATCCCAAGGGTTCTCAAGGCTGAGGTGGTGCAACTGATGTATCACAGCATGACAGTGCCTCCCCAAAGCCTGCAGCTGGCATCAGCAGAGCTGCTTGCCCCAGTGTTTGCTGCTAATCCAGAGCTGCCAGAGCCTCTCCAGCTGGGTGTGGGACACGCAGGACTGTCCACATCACATCCCTGGGGGCATGCACTCTCTGCTCGGCTCCTGGGCTTTCTTTCCTCCTTGGCTGGATGCTTGGAGACTC
The DNA here is from genome assembly GCF_901933205.1 of Camarhynchus parvulus. Taxonomy (NCBI): domain Eukaryota; kingdom Metazoa; phylum Chordata; class Aves; order Passeriformes; family Thraupidae; genus Camarhynchus; species Camarhynchus parvulus. Next base: position 7,046,293 of record NC_044576.1, read on the forward strand.
CTGAAGCTGAGACACAGATCACAAAGTTAGCAGACCAGGCTGCTTGCAGCTTTGAAGGAAAACTTCAATGAACCCTGAAGCCTCAGTTAATTATTTTTCTTGCTGCTATTGTTTTTTACTGCTGCTGACAGTGGATTTACCTCTGCCCTCTCCCACAGGGATCCTGCTGTTCCTAATGCTGCTGTAAAAGCCTGATTTTCTAAGGAGCAAAACTAAACTTTTCTGTTTTCCTTTCGTGTTTATCCTTTCTCTATCTTTTTGAAACATCAGCAATCCTCACAAGTGGCCCATTCAGCAGCTGGAGGAGTGGCCCCAGTGGAGAGAGTACAAAGGCAGCCCCTGGTGCTCGGCCAGCCCCTCACAGAGCCAGGCTGGGGCACTACCTTTCCTCACAAGCCTTCCCCTGGGCAGCAGGGTGCTGCGAGACCAAAAGCTTTGCTTTTAATTTAGACGCGCCCCTTGAAGTCAGGGTGGCTCCTCAAAGCACCACACATCCTTTTCATACATCTGAAGTCCTGCAGGGGCTGACTTTGATCCAGAGGTTGTGGAGGAAGGGTTGGAATTTCAGTTACACAGTATGAGCAGTTATATGTTTAATTTGCGCTGCCTGCAGCCTCCTCCTTTTCTGTACAGCTGCGATGCGAGGAGAAATCATCTGGAGGGATGCTCGGTGCTGCTCAGCACCAAAGGAAAACCCTGCCCAGGGTCGGGCTCCTTGCCTGCCGGCAGTGGGGCTTGCAGGACCACCTCTCTGCAAGGCTCGTGTGCCCTCTAGCTGCTGCATCCTCCGGGAGCCCTGCCCGAGCTGGCAGGCAGGACTTGGAAGCGAATTCTTCAATACTGGAGTCACAGGAGCAGTCGAGACCAGGGGTTGGTTGCAGTGGCTGCTGCCTTGTTATGAGTCAACGGATAAAATTTCTGTTTGCTGCTCAGGTGGAGAATTTGTTGGTTGAAAGGTGTTTGCCTACAGTTTACACGCTGAGCTGAAGCAGGGGGAAGTGACACGTCAGCAGGATGACTCCTGTGATATCTAGTAGGATTGAAAATCAAAATGTGAATCAGAAATATGTACTGTGGGGCAGGTAGCAAAGAGTTAGAAAGTTGAACACTTTTTGTTCATTTTGTAGGTTTTGCACAGGGCTCTTTGTGATGCGTTTCTCTGCGGAGTGCAGATCTCTGCAGGCTCACAGGCTGGCTAAGGCGACTCTGAGTGCTTTGGTCTGTCCCAAAGGGACCCAGCAAAGGTGGGAGAGCCACTGGTGCTCCTGCAAACACAGCAAATAAGGGTTTGAGGGCAGGGAGGCTGGGCAAGCACTGCTCATGGTGGTTGCAGGGCACAGGAGCTGAGTGCAGCAGGGAGGGGATGTCACACCAAAATGCCCCCTGTGCCCTCAGCCACGAGCACAGAGCACCACACTGCTGTGAGAGGGCACTCACACTTGCTTCTCTCTTTTGTCACTCATATTTAGTGGTGTTGGGGTACTGCACCATCAGCCCCAGGACCTCCTGTGGGCCCAGCAGCTTGAACAGGCTGAATAGCCACAGCTGAGGTGATGGGCAGAGCTTGGCTGCAGAGATGAGGCCAGACTGAACAGGCACGGCTGTGGTGGTGGGCACAGCATTTCTAACAGGCTAAATGGCCACAGCTCTGGTGACGGGCACAGCAATTTCTAATGGGCTAAATAACCACAGTTATGGTAATGGGCACAGCATTTCTAACAGGCTAAATGGCCACAGCTCTGGTGACGGGCACAGCACTTTTAACAGGTTAAATAGCCACAGCTGTGGTGATGGGCACAGGTGGAGCTTGTTTGCAGAGACAGGCCAAGCTGGGGGATGATGAGGAGGATGTGGATTTTTCTGGGGCCAGCTCCATAGGCAGAGGAAGGAAGCCCAAAGCCACAGCATTTTTCTGACCATATGGAGGGATCTTGTGGAGAGGTAAGTGGGCTAAAATTCTGCACTAGTTTTTAGGTGGTATTCCTTCTGCTAAAGGAAGAAGGAACTATCTTTGCTGTCTGTGCTACACCAGTGTGGGGTTGGAGTAACTCCTGCTTTTCTAGTGCTCCACCAAGGGGGTCTGGCTCAGCACCTCTACCATTTTTTTTCTGTTTCACATGTACCTACTAAGCTTGTGTTCAAAATCTCCCTTAATTAGATTTTACTGCAACCCTGCTTCTTTATGACTTATTTCCCAGGATAAGGCATTGTATCTGAAACAATTATAAAGGGTGTTAGGCTTAATTGCATCTTCATATTTTAAAATAATTGGATGGGTCCTTGCCTGGGTGTTGGCCAAAATTATTGTGTGTTTGTTATATAAAAAAGTGGCTATGGTGTGTATATAGAGGGCTACCTCATAGCATTTTCCTTGCTGCTGTAGCTGGCAGGAGGGATAGCAGGCAGTAGGGATATCTGCAAACCTGCACTGCAGAAACCCACTCAAGAGCAAATACCAGGCCCAGGATCAGTGTGGCTTGGAAAGCTGTGGCATTGTGTGTGGTAGGTGCCATGGAAACATCTCCTGGTGGTAACTCAGCCCTCAGCTTGTGCAAGGTGCTCCACAGGGAAGTGCTGGCTGCGAGGAGTCCTCTTTCACTATGAGTTAATTTCTACCTTCCACTGGCTCTGGAGGGAAACCACTGATTAAGGTGATGCCTAGCAATTATACTATGATAAATTAATTGCAGAGGAACAGCCCAATGGCTGCAGTGATCTCTGGCCAGGCTGCACGGCTCTGTGGAGAGGAAGAAAGGTGATGGTGTCTCGGAGCAGCACAGCTGAAACACCGGCACTCTGCTGCAGCCTAACATGGGAGCAGGTGCCTCCCTTTCCATCTGTGTAAGTGAACTTAAATCTGGCTGCTTCACTCCTTCCTCACACCCTTCCTCCTTTCTGAGAAGGCTCTGCTGCATCTTAGAGGGGAGAGGGAGGGATTTGCAGTCATGGTGCACAGGTATTTTAGAGGCTTTTTGTAACACCTTGTAGCTTATATACAAAAATGCTGTAAAATATGTTTGGCACATGCTGATATTTGTTCTTTTTAGATAACTATTTATGCTGTAACACTAACATCACAGTCTAAGCTTTCCTATGTACTGAAAGAGCAAAATGGCCTGGGGTGTTTTGAGTGCTGTGTGTGCTTTTGCCATGGCAGCAGGGCTGGCCTGGAGCTCCAGCTCATGGCTCTGCTGCAGGCAAAGTGTGTGAAAAACAGCTTCACTAAGGCAGTTCAGCTTCAAACCCACAGGAAATTTTCCTTCTGAAACATAGTAATAAAAAAAACATTGAAAAAGAGGCTGGTTTGAGATAATGCTAAAAAAACCAAGAACAAATTAAAAATCCCCTTTAGATACTGTTTAAATAGTCCTAGTGCAGAAATGGTAAATCCAGGTTTGGACTTCTGCTCTCCTTGCCTGGTAGGAGTGAGGATGGGATGCAGCAATTTCTGTGGGCCATGGCACCTGCCTGTCAGGCAAGCGGGGGCTTCGGGGAGCTGGGAAAGAGGGCAGGGCAGCCAGGACGCCTTTCACAGTGCTGGGCAGAATTTCCCCCTTTTGTAAAATATTCCTGAGGGATATTATTATTAAATATATAGTTGTTATATTTATTTTTAAATGTATCTGAGCATCTATTTGGAAATATGTTTTTAAACAGCCCCAGGTGGCCCTGAGGGGCTGCAGAGCCGCTGTGCCCGCCCGGGGCAGCCCCGTCCTCACAGAGCCCCTCGGCCGCCCTCAGAGACAGGGCCCCTACCAGAGCCCACAGACTCCCCAGCCCACGCCCTGGCAGGATGGAAAAGCAGCTTCCTTCGTCAGACAGGATGAAAAGTGCAAGTTTTCTGTGATTTTTTTATGCTTTTGCATCAGTTGTTGGGGTAAAAAATTTGGAATAACCAGGTGAGGAGAAAGAAATCTATTTCAAGGCTTGCGCCATGGCTGCCGCTGAAATTCCACTTCTGGTTCCTTCATAATCTTGTGGTTTTTATCCTCAGGAATTAGGCAGAAATTCACAAGTTTCATGGAGTTGGAAGGTTGTGCACCAGCGTGGGGTCAGCTTTTTCCTGACTTTTGGGGCTCTTTTGAGAGTTAGTGACCGCTCTCTGCCCATCTGCCTCAGCACAAGGCCCCATTTTCCCTGACTGTAGGGATGAGGGGGCTTCACGGGAGTTCACCCCGTCACAGGTCTCACCTCAGCTCTACAGAAGAATATTAGTAAGAATATACAGTAGAAATAAAATCTATACTAAGATGCTACAAAAAAGACAATAATTTTGCCCAAGTTGTTGATCTTTGGAGGTTAAAATAATAAAAACCAGTTGATGTTTACCACTTGACTGTTTTTATTCCCCAGCAATCATTCTCTTCTATACAAGTTAGGCACACAACAAATAAAGTTTCACCAGAGCTACAGTTCAGCAGAGAAGGAAGCACATTTGGTGTTCCTCTGGAAACCCTTGTAGAGGATGCAAAGCAACGTGGGGTTCCTTCTCTTGTGACACAGATGGTGGAGTACCTGGAGGTATTTGGTAAGTTCATGTTTTTCCTGCTTGGCTTCTGGAAACTGATATTCTTTGTTTAAGCTTTACTTTTCAGCTGTAAATGCTGGAAAATCCTTATTTAAAATTATTGTGCTTTCTTAAAGGAGCTCTTGCTTTTTGAACTCCAGTTCTGAACACAAAGAAGTGGTAAAGTAACAAGCACTGCTCACTGTTCTGCATTTCTTACGCAGGTCTGGAGCGCGTCGGTATATTTCGGGTTGGTGGCTCAGCAAATAAAATCAAGGAATTGAGGCAGAAGTACAATCAAGGGGAAAAAGTAGACCTTATTAATGATGGAGATGTTGATTCTGTGGCCAGTCTCCTGAAGCTCTTTCTGAAAGAACTACCAGTGGCTGTTTTTCCAGACAATATTTGCTCTGGCTTGCTGAAAACTTTCCAAGGTACAGAACGGGCACCTTCCAAGCTTCTGTCCATTCTCTGACAGTGACAGATAATGTGTTCATTGCACTTTCTATAAACAAGGTCTTGTGTTTCCTTAACCTGAAGCTGATGTTTAATTGCTTTGGAGGGACCAGGCATCTATGAACTTGTCTACAGTCTTTTTAAAATTCATTAGGTCTTTTGGGTTCCCTTCCTTCCTGTGGCAATGAATCCTGCAATCCAATCCTGTTTTCTTTGAGAAAGCTCTTCTTCTGCATGCTTTCTTTTTTAAATTGTATACCATACTGGTTACTGAGATAATATTTTTAGTTTTAATGCAACCACCACCATAATGCTGCTTGTGTCTTTATATAGCCATTGCCTCGCTTCTCTCTTTTCTGAGCTGAAGCCTCTTTTTTTATTTAACCTTCTGTGTTAAAGGAGGTTTTTCTGCACATCACTCTTTTTATTTAGAACTGTGTTTTTAGTTAGCATTTATTTTTCCAGTCCTCTTATAATCTTGGACAGCAGTGTGTGGAGCGGCATGCAAAGGGCACCCCAGCAGCCCTCTGCCTGTTCCCCGTTCATGCCTGCAGTGGCTGAGCTCTGTTCTCAGTCTGCCCGGTGATTCTGACTGGTAGCTAATTCAGGTGTTTGCAGACAAATAAATGGCTTTTGTGGGTTACTTCGCAGGCTGCTTTTGTTCGAAGTGCCCTCGTAGGAGTTTACAAAGAAAGAGAAAGGAAGCAGTTTTAGGAAGTGTGAAAGTCTATGCAGAAGGACCCATGGGGCTTTTGTGAGCACTTTGTTTTTTCTACCCTGGACAGTCTTGCTGTTGTTTTTTAAAGTTATTTTTTCCTCTTCGTCCCCTTTTCCATTTCACTCATTAATCAGTTGAGCAGCATGGGCCTTGGCCTGTGCAGAATGTGTTTTTTTAGGGCTAAAATTACCCTCAAGGGCATGATTTGCTCATAAGCAATGTCAAAGCTACGCAGATGTGTCCTGGTGATCTATGGCAAATTTGAGCATCAGCTGCCAATTATTGAGCAGTACTGTCATCTCAATTCTAGTAACCAGGAGATTTTATCTTACTGATAGGGAACTGCTATTCAAATGGAGTTGTTTGTGAACCCATTTTCTGCCTTGTTACCCTTCTTTGAAGAATAAGAACCAAGAAAATGTTAAGTATCCCCAATTTAGAATTTTAAGCATCTCTTGTGTAACTGCAGTTGCATATTTATAGAGCAAAGTTGTTTTGAGTCTGAGAGCTACCAATTAGTCAGGAAATGAAGATGATGTGGGGCTAAAAGGCTACAGTTTCTCATTCCTCCTAATGAGAATCATACAGCATGTGTAAAATCTCTTGGGAGAGTCAAGGCTGACAACCTTGTACTGTCCTTCAAGACAGCTTTGAGGATTCAGGTACATGACTCCTGCCTGCAATTTTATTAGGAAAGCAGAAAGTGCTGGATGATTCTGCCTTAAGAGGAAAAATATTAGAAACAGTGAATGTAAAACTCAATATCTGGAAAATCCATGGTTCTTATTCATATTCATAAGTGAAAAGCATGTGTCAAAATTTAGTGTACAAAATCCTTGTTTGGGATGTATTTATTCTTCACATTGTTCTAATATATTTTAAAACCTTTCTTCTTACTTATATCTAATGTCTGTGATGAAATTGTGTTGGCATGAGGAATATTTATGGTATAAGTTTGGGGTTTTTTTTCCTCAGAGCACAAAATCAACACAACAGAATGCATAGAGAACCTGAGACAGTTGCTCAGCTGCCTGCCCAAAGCCCATCAAAACCTTCTTCAGTTCCTGTCTGCTTTCCTGTTAAAGGTGGCAACCTACAGTGCAGTGAATTTCATGACTCTGGAAAACCTGGCCATCGTGTTTGGACCTGCTCTGTTCAAGTGAGTCCTCTCTGCTGAGCTGCCTCAAACAGCACAACAAGGTCACACCTTACAGGGAGGCTTTCTGTCGTAACTCTGGGTCTGATAGAGAGTGAAGCATTTTGTAAGATCAGTGTTTATATGGTGTATTGTGGGCAGATGTGACAGGTTCTGAGCTGGCTGATCCCTTTCATATTGTTGGGCACTGACTAGACAGGGCAAGCCTCCAGTGAGAAACCATATGAAGAGACATGAGGGATAGAGAGCTGTTCAATGGCAACTACTTCTCTTTTCTGAGCCAAGATAAGTGCTGGCTGTGGGGGCTACTTAGTTGTGGGATTTGATTCTGTAAAGCTCACCCTCACTTTGGCCTTGTAACAGCATTTGATATCAGAGAAATGAATCCCTGTTATCAAGAAAGAGAAGCAACTCATTCTGCCCTTGCCACTAAAATTCAAGTTGTCATCCAAGCTGAGCAGTGAGTGCTTGGCTGGAGCTAGAGAAGGCATGTGAGTGGGCACAAAACTGGAAGCTAAAAATGAGAGGTGGGACAACATGCCGTGCAAGTCAAGATGATAAGAAGGAAAAGCCTAGTGTGATCAGATAATGGAGAATTTTCCCTTTCACTGTTGACACCAGAGGATGTTAAAATACTTATACCTGTTACAACTTGTAAATCTTTGTTCTAGTGGATCACAGCCATGCCAGGTTAATATGAACTGTAAGGCAATGACACTTTACAAAATATCTCTATTAGCAGTTAATATCTTCTATGCAGTAAAAAAGCCTTGTTATTCAGTTGGGTGTTTTATGGCAAGCCAAGTTCATTTTAAAAGTATATATTCAGCAAAATTGGTGCCCAGCATCAATGACAGGCTTTGTTTTGTGGAAGTGGACTTTTAAGCCTTTCTGCTGTTTCATAGGTCTCTATATGTGGTCTCTGTTTTCCTGCTCTGCGGGTGTATTGCCAGGTCTACAGGAATTTGACCTTTGGACGTGATACAAGTTTATATCTTAAACAAAAGCACAGTAAGGGAAGTGAATCTAACAAGATGTGGTGTGGTTGGAACTATGCCACTCTGTCCTCTGGGGGAAAAACTTCACCATGGAGGATATTCAGCAGTGCAACAACACAGTTTTGCAAATTGACCCCAAGTTCCTTAATATCTGAATACTAAAGTTAGTAAATGAGTGGAGACAGATGAGGTTTATTTATCAGTGTTTGGATTAGTTGTGTGGTTATACTTATGAGCATTGCCTGACACTAAAAGGCCTTCACCAAGAATCTATCCCTTGGCCCCCACATTAACTCAAAAATCACTTCACTCACTGTCACTTTTCTGCCATCAGGTGACATTTGCTCTCACCTGGGGCTTCTGCGCATGCACATGCGTGCAAGAAGGCTTTGTTCCTTTATCTCCATTCCCAAATTATCCCAATGTGGGCCCACTGATTCCTGTATATGCACACGAGGATTCAGTGTGCTCCCTTATTGATTGATGAGCTGCTTCAGTTTTTAAATATCCCACTCTTCTGGGACATGGCCCAGCTACTTCTGAACATGTGCCTTTGCCTGGTTTTAAGGTACATTCAGTGCTAAACTGAGCATTTGTGGCAATGACCTGTCTGAGAAGCCTTGAAAAGTATCAGCTCAGGGTTTCCCTGCCAGTGACCTGTCAAGACAACAGCTACCATAAATAGAAGTATGTCTGCCCTATAAAAATGTTATCTTCACCTCTTTACAGTCATTCTGATCTCACCAGCTCTGGGAGACAACCCAGTAAATCTGAAGCTCAGGTTTGGTTTTTTTTTTTCTTTGTAAAACATTTAACACCATGGTGCTGTGCTTGTTGAGTTACCTCCTAGGGTTATGAAAAATCACCTTTTTGGAGGTTGGGTGGAGAGGAGAGCCTTGAAACTGGCACTGTCAGTGAGATTGCTCTATAGCACTTCCTGCTGAGTGACCTGAGGCTTTCAATGATGCAGAATAAATCATTGGTATTGTCCTGTACAGCAGCAAAATTCAAGGTAGTCAGTTGTCGCAAATCATATCTGCTGACACAGGGGAAAAAGTCATAAATATCTTTTATATCTTTAAGAGCAAGAATTAGTGCAATTATCTGGCACATTATGAAACATTTGGCAGCCAGAGTGTAGGAAATTGGGACATGTTGGGTAGTACTTGCTATAGTTGTTCAGTGTAAATGTGAAGGTTATGGAAAAAACTGCTTTTAGATCTAATCTGCAGAAATGTGTGCTCCACGCAATTGCTGGAATTAACCTTCTGGAGGTAATGGCAGCTCCTCGTATGGCATAAATTCATTGCAGGTGTTAAAACTGTTCTTAGTGTATTCTGGCAATCTGCACTTTTGTGAAATTACTTCTTCCTTCTTTGACACTGAACAACTAAACAAAGTTGTTTATGAGCCTTTTAACTTTAAATTTCTTACCCATTTAGATTCAAGTGTAAATTCTGTCTATGATTATCACTTATCTCAATATTTTGGCACTTTTATTTGTGGAGACCTGTCATGTTTACAGTTTCTCTGAAGTGACTGAGTAGGAATATTCTGTAGTTAGAACATGGAATCCTCTTGGACCTTGGTACCACAAAAATAGAATATTAAACTTTGTACATTATAAGCCTAAAGTGCACATACTTTGCGATTTGTAGTTATTGTTATTGTAACACAAAAATGACAAGGCTTAGCACAGCTATTATGTTGCAAATCTAGTTAGAGGATCGAGGAAAACTGGTTTTGATCTCCCAGTATCTGTCAATACTTAAGAGAATGCTTTTATCAGAGATCCAACTGATGTTACTTAGATTTCCATGGATATTTTGTTATGCTTCATCTTGGTAAAGAGATTTTTAGTTCTGGTCTCAGTGAGCAGTTCTTGCATGAGTGCACAAGGACTCCAGCCAGCCAGCTGTTTGCTTCCACTCACTTTGACTCATTGTTTCTGCAAAGTTTGCAGCAAGCCTGTGGTGGAAGGGAACCTTGGCAGATCTCCTGGACAAAGCCAGGCAGGGCATTTGTGTGGACTTTTTAGCCTGCACTTTGTGGCAAAGCAGCTTTGGAAGTTTTAGACTCACTCAAGAAAACCAGTAGCTAATTCCTGATGGTCAAGTTCTAGTTGTTTCTTATTCTCAGTGAGTGTTCTTCTGGGATTTGTACTACAACTGATTATGGGGCTTTTGTGGGGAAGTGCACAATACACCTCAGTAGCTCTGCTCTTCCCAGGATCATGTGCATGGATTTAGCAGTGGGGGAATCTGGCTCCCCCTTACTGTCACCCCAATAACACAGTTTCTGGTAGCAGTAGAAGTATCTGAACAGGCAGGAAGTAATTATTTCACAAAATTAATTGAAACTCATTGTGGAAGGTGGCTGAAGAGAAAACTAAAAGTGTATTCTCTATATTTGGAATGCACACCTGTTGCCACCCATGAATATCTGCTGATGAGACATTGATATTCGGAGTCAGCTGTCTCCTCCCAGTCTATAGTTTAGATCTGTTTTAGGATGAAATGAGAACTGGGCGCTCAAACCCAGGCTGCTAATAAGGGAAAGGAGGACTCAGTAAGTGGTCTGAGAGCCATTTATCCTCCTGAATAACTTGTGCAGTGCTCCTTCTGGTAAGGAGTTAACAGCTGGTAGAGGTGGATTCAGGAACACATGTCTAAGCTAACAAAAGAAGCTGAAAAAGAAGACAAAGGACTAAAAATATTGCTTGTCTGGCCTGTGAGCTGAGGGTGTTGATGTTTGGTAAGTGATGAATAATCTCTTAGGATTGTTGTATGCAGCAAAGGCCATTGCTCAGTCAACCAGGTTTTACAAGCAGCCTTGTTTATTGTGGAGAAACTGCATCCGTCCCAAGAAAAATGGGAATGCAAGAAAGAGAAATGTTAACTAATCCTAAAGAAGGAACTGATGACGCAGTGATTCATCCTGTAAGTCTCTCCATGTTACGCCTGGTTATAACCCTGCTTAAACTTTCTGCTTCCAAAAGGAGCCCAAACTTAAGTCTTTACAGAAACAACAGTAGGTTTACAAAAGAGGAACACGAGTGAAAGCAATTGGACTGAGCCCAATGTGTATATTTGTACTTTAAAATTGCAAATGAATAATGAATGTACTCATTTGGCAAATAGAAGACTGGTGTATTCATGCTCCACATTAGTCTCCTGAGTTTATGAATTTCTTGTTTAAATATTAATATTGTGCTGGGTGTAGCTGAGTTGGTGCAGCATGGCTGGAGAAGCTCCATTAAGGGCACAGCATATATGTAAATGTTCTCCAAGCTTCCAAATAGGTGGCAGGGGGGAACACACAAGTCCTTCAGGGGTTGAGATTAAAATCCTATATAAAGAATCCTTTTAATTAAATTATTCTGACTTGACAGGGACAGTTAAAATTCAACTACTATTCATAAAAAACCTAAAAATATGGGAAGATCAAGCAAGAAAAAAAAAAACCCAACCCAAACTCAACATGGTTAATGGGAACATCTAGAATTTCCACTTCCTGATATGACTGATGTCTGTGGATTTATAAATTAACACACTGAAGCACTTTATTACCTGTGGGTTTGTTTTTTTTTCCAGACAGTTCTGGTAATAAGACATTCTAGTGATCAAAACTCACCTTCATAAATGAGGGTAGAACAAAACCACTCTTTCCACCCCAATGCCAGTGAGCAATGGCAGATTGAGAGGGTGCTTTTTTTTGCCTGTCCTTTTCACCCTTGATTTTGTGAGCCTTGTGTCTGAGCTCCTGTCAGGTTCTTACTCCTTTGCTGTGCTGCCATGAGCATTCACTGTGTTGTGAACCACTGCAGCAAAGCTGGGGCTCTGTCTCTGTGAAGGCCCTGCTGTTTTGAACCCCTCAAGCTCCAGTGGTCACTGCCTCAGCAATTGATGCTTTACTGAATTATTTTGGGTACTGGGAGGGCTCCCTGTGTCGTTCAGGACCAGCCCCTAATCTGAGAGCTTCTAAGATTAATCCAACTCCTCATCCTTTAGGATTCCTGTCAGTCCCTTGGCTTGTGAAGAACAAAGGCTTTACAATGGCCTCCTGCTGTATTTGCTCCAACACCAGGAGATGCTTTTTGCTGACCTGGACCCTTGCTTCTCACAGAGACAAGCAGACGGCCTTCAGGTAAGAAAGTTACAGCAAGAAATCAAAAGTGCTTCATTAGTTGAAACCCAGAACTGGAAATACATTTGCTGATACATAGTGTAATTAATGACTGTAGCTTGTAGCCAGTAATGTAAATATTCATGTTATACCTAAGCTGGAGAGGAAACACGAGTATTAAAATTCTAATTTGGAAAAAAATGCAAGTGCAAAAGCAAAAGGTCCAGAAGAAAATCCCAAGGTGTTCTACTTTAAATATATTAATGCCAAACTTCGTTAGATCAATGACACTTGATTTTTCCTTGAGTGAAACACATTTTATTTTGTGTGTGTTTTTGTCTATACATTGATGATGCAGGAAAGCAAAATCAGGAGGTTTGAAACTCCTCTCTTATTTTTGAGAATTCACTGTTTGTGTTCCAACCTCTCCTTGGGTGTTTTCTAAAACATTGCTAGCTCTTTGATACCTTTTTTGCCTCTTTGTTGAAAACCTCGTGGTGCAAGAAACATGATAGACAAATCCTGGTTTAGAGAGAGGGTCAATATAAATCTTGTTTTCATTTTGTGATGTGGTGTATCATTGCTGCTTAACTTGAAATTGATTTTTGGAAAAAGCCATGAAGGAAATGTAGCAAACGCTGCAGTTTAATACTTCACAGTGCTGTTTTGTGATCCTTGAGGTTCACAGTGAGGCTGGCAGAAGTGTGCCAGGTCAAGTGATGGACTGTGGAAGAGATTAGCACTGCATGTAAATGTGGGTGATGATATTTGTGTTTATGACTCCTTCATTTTCTGGCTTCTTTCTCCAAATATCCCCGTTAAGGAAAGATAGCAGACTTTTCATACAAAGTTAAAGTCAGTATTTAGAACATATTACGTATCCCAAAGAGCTTCCAAGGAACGTTACAGTCCCAATATTCTTTCTTTGAAAACAAAACCGGTACAGACACAGGTGTAGAGAACATGCTATACTGATAAAAGGATGTTTCTAAAATATTGCTTCAATGCCCCAAGACATGGCCCCAAATGTAACACTAGGATTGTTTCACACTAAAACAGTGTTGAGCTCATGCTCCCAGCTCCCCTTTCTCTCTGAAGAAGTCCCATGTCACTACCTCCTCTGGGAGTTTCTGAAACCAGTACTCAAATGAGCACACGAAATAAAAATATTGCCTGTCCCAAGACATCTGTTTGCAAAGCTAGAGGAAGCATCAGCAGCTCAAAAGAAATTGGAGAGATATTAGAGAAGCCAGGAAACCAGGCTTTCACTTGCAGTGCTTTTGTTTTAGAACCAGCTTCACTCCCTGTAATTCTGCAAAATGTCACAGTCTGTCTGGAATTGTGGTGATGTGGGAAAGAATTCTGCTGAAAAGCTGCTTTCAAGTTCTTTAATAAAGCCTCAGACAAGGCATAGCCATGGGGCACTCTCCTGCTCTGAGGTAAGCTTATGGAAGCAATCCCATCTGTGGGTGAGAAGGGAATTCAGAATTCTGTGGCTGATCTTGTTTTTGTAATTTTTGGCAGGAAACTCAGCACATTGGATAGGTACCCTTCATCTTTCATAATGTAACAATTGCTCAAGGTCCACTAAACTAGAAACATCAAAGTTAGGTTTACAAACTAAACATATTAAAAGTCCATGTTTTTCTTCCAGTAAAACAAGCAAAAAGTGAAACAGCAAACCTGGCTCAGATTCCTTATAGTGTCCTGGAAATGAAACTTGTTTTTACTGGCTTTTACACAGATACTTGCAGTTGGACTACTTAATTCCTCTGATTTTGTTGTCGGGTTGTCTCTTTTTTTCTCTTTTTTTTAAAGTTAACCTGAGCTCTGTCAAACTAAAGCCATGCCAATCTGGCAGGCCTGCCACACAGCTGGCAAGACTTTCAAGACAAGACTTAACCCTCAGTTGTGCTGTTTGTGGGCTAAAATGGCAGATGGATTGTTCTGAGCAGAATTCTGGGTGTCTCAAAATTCCAGGAGCCATGCCACTGACACTGTGCATGCTGGCTGATTCAGACTGACAGACTGGGAGGAGTTTTGGGTTTAAGTGTTTTGGTAGCTCAGAACTATTGCCCTAGGCTGGACAGTAGGCTATTTACACCCACCAATTGTATAGAAAGACTGTGGTTCAATGTTATATCCCAGCCATGATGTATTTTAACTTGTCCTTTTTTCCTGTGTGATGTACATATATTTTTCACCCTTACAACAGATTAAGAATGCTGCAGAATCCTACCAGGCTGGGGTTTTGTGTCTGTGTGTGGGGTTTTTTTAATGCATTTTTTTAGATTTTGATTTTATCCCACTCTACTCCACTGCTCCTGAGCATTCACTAGCATTTAAGGCTGTCCTGTAACTTTTTGTCCCAGCCCAAAAGCTGCACTGGTACTAATCTGATTTCCATGTTTGGATTAAATAATTCTTTAAAAGGAGGTTAGGCACCACGGCGTCTGTTTTCACTTGAGGCCTTTCTAATAACTGGTTTTTGTTTTGTTTTTTAATTCCTTGTTTAACCCAAGGAATATCAATAGCTGCGTTGGAGGTGTGCAAGATTATCTTAACTTCTATAGTGTAATTTAATTATGAACCCAACCTTGCTAATAGCAATTTGTCATTTCTGCATCTTACATTCCAGATAAAAGCTGAATATGGAATTGATTTTTTAATTTTTGCATCTGGTCCAAGAATGTGTTTCTGTGTCTCCTGTTTGTACAGAAGTCATAGATGAATCCTTCCTGATTTAGGCACACAACCTTTGTCTTGCAAACAAACAGGAGCATGACTTTATGGGTCCTACAAGCCACTGCTTGTATCCCCATTAAAGCCTGGGTTTGGTTAGGAGAGATGCCTGCACCCTGAGGAGAGGAGTCTCATTTCTTGTTCTCTTATCTTGCTTTGTCCTTTCACGCATACTTCACTATATATCAGCAAGGCTGCTCTCTGCAATCTTAGAACCCTATTTGAAGGGATTGCAGATTCAGGGGGGTGGGGAAGTGGAGCTGGACAATATCCTGGACCTGCAGGCTGACCACAGACAACTCAGTATGAAAATCTGAGTGTGGTTTGGAGCTGGTCAGAAGAGTGCAACTAAATATTTCACGGATTCTTTATCTGCTCAAATTATTGGGAAGGCTTTTGTGGTCTGGAGAGCTTTGTTAATCTTGTGGGTTTTTAGCTTTTTCCAAAGAGGATATGGATGTTTCAGCATTAACTCTGATCTGTGAAACAAAAAAGTGGTGCCTCACTTGCATGGGAAGTTGTCATAAAATAGAATTGTGGTCTCTAAAATGGAATATCCTCAATGTGGAGGACAGCAATAATTTAACTGGTGTTTTACTTTGGTAATCCCATGACAATTCTTGCTGAATTAGCTGAAACCTTTCAGAACAACCAACCAACCAGACATTATCTCATTATCTGAAGTTTCCAGGTTAGTCTAATTGTCCTGTCAAAAGAGTTTTTCCTGGATAGGAGAACACAGTTCCATTTCCTATTTGTAGAACTGTTAATTACTTTCTTTCATTTGAGTTTTTTCCTTAACAGTGGTATGTTTTAGTTGGTTTTAGATGTGAACATAGCAAACTCTGGGTGTGCCATGTGAAGTGCCAGGAGATTTGTCAGGGCATCTGTGGGGATTGCTGTTACATTAGAAAGGACTTCTTAATATTATTTCCCACTCCACAGAAAAACTCTTTTCCCTAATCTTTGTAAACTTGCTAAAATATGGACTCATTAAACACTACCTTTTAATTTTCTATTTAAGTACTGACCAAACCAGAAGACTGGATGAAAAATGCCATTTATAGAGATCAAAGTAGGCAGGCCCTATACCCCCACAAACACTGTGGCCAATAAATTGTAAAGATGTATTTCTTCTCTTCTGGAAAAGTGCAGCAGAATATGTTACTGGCTGTGGGCATAAGGATTTGATGAAAACTGCTGTAGGCTGGGGAAGTTTGACTTGAAACAGCTCAAGTGGATGTGGCTGGAGTACTCATTGCTCCTTCTAGAGCCCAGTGCCAGAGCCTTGCTGCCTGTGGCTGGAAGGAACAGAGCTTTTCTGTGCTGTGCCTGTGGTCTGCAGCAGCCTGGCCTTTGTACTGGAGATCTGAAACTTGGAAAGGATGAGTGTGCCTGCTCTCCCCTTGTGGGGACCTGCAGGGTCTGGAGGAAATGTCACTGGTTTAATGCTTGCTCCAGCGTTGCTGGGGGTTTCTCTTGACTTGCTGGACTCCCCTGGGACACTGCTGCCGCATTTCAACCCCCCAGGTGGGGTGTGCTGCTGTTTACTTTTCTCTCTTTTTCCCTTCCCAGTACACAGAAGCGTGGGGATTTTTATTTGGTTGTGTGGTGGTTTTGTTTTTTTGGGTTTTGTTTGGTGGTTTGGTTTGGTTTTGATTTTTTTTTTTTTTTTTTGAGAAGCCTGGTGAGAGAGGGTGTGCCGTGTGTGACAAATGAGGCCACTGCTGGCTGTGCTTTACTGTACAAGCAGCTCTGGCACAGAGGAGGGGAACTGCTCAAGCTGAAATGCTGATGCTTCACTGCAGTCACTGGTACAAGGGCAGAGCTCAGGCAGTGCCATGAGCTGCTCACACTGATCCCTGGCTGCTGTTGCATAAGGATACAAAGTGCATGAGAAGGGAAGGTCTTTCTAAAACTGGTAACTGATACAGGCCTTTTGTAGCTTGGGAAATGGTTTTGAAGGCAGTATGGGCACAGAAACCAATGCAGTGGAGTCTCACCTTTGTTACTTATTCTGTGGATGCCCATTTTCAGTCTGGCTGAGAATGGAGCACATGAAAAGCTCCCACACAGTCAGACTTACAGGACCTGCGTAGATTACAGGTGAAAGATGTTCATCTGCACTTTGTGAAGGGGAGCAATACCTGAGGTGCTCATGGCAGCAGCAGCCGGTTGCTTTGCTTAAAAACATCAGCTACACTGCAAGGAAGAGGATTATAATTAATTTGTTGGTGTACCCACTAGAACAACACAAATCTCTGGTTTCAGAGGATGTGTGTGGTCTTCCTCTGATGCTTAAGACCTTTTACCACAACACCTGACCCGAGTGTAAGATTTTCAGGCATCTCAAGTCAGCAGTAGAGGAAGGAGCCAGCAGCGTTTTCTTCCACGTGGTGTCAGCATTGTTCTCTCTCACTCCAGAGCTTTGGATGTAACCCTTTAACATGTTCTGAGAACGTGTCTTAAAATTAGGTATTACCTTTCTATTTTTGTAGTGTATCAGAGCATCAGCCTGTTCCTTCCTCAGATAATTAACTGATATCAGGGAGGCATGAAGGAAAGGGTATAGATTCACCTCTAAACCATTATGAAATGCAAGCCTTTTTTATTTTATTCTTGCGTCACCTTTCTGATCTGAGCACGACTGCCAATAAAATCTCTTCCCCTTTTCTGTTCCTTCTCTTTGGTGAACATGGGCAATTTGTTTTGTTTGCTGATGTTAAACACTTCTCAAAAAACCCATCAGAAATGAAATCTTTGATAGGAAAACAAGCCCTTGGGAAATAAAATGTATTTGTACTGAAAGGCCTACGATATATCAGGCTTATGATATATAAGCGTTAAATATTTCAGCGTTTTGACTTATGTTGGCTGTAACAGTCGGGGAGATGAAAGGTTATTTTAAACCCTTAGTGGCTTTTCATTTCATGCAAGGTTAGGGTTGGAAGTGAGCAATATTTTCAGAAAAACAGGCAGGAAATATAGAGTAAAATAAAAACCTGAAAAAACATTCACTGTCAAAAAAATAGGGAAAACTAGAAAATCCAACTTCTTTTTAAACAGTAGTTAATTGTGGATCATTTAACTGTAGTTAGTTACAGAGCTTTGCAACAGTGAATTTAATAGGCGTATTCTGAATGCGCTGTTCCCTCTCACGCTGCCTCTCCCACACCCGACAGTTCCTAGACTGCTTTGTTCCTCTTTAATTAGTTTATTTCGCCTACTCTGGCAAGTACGCAAACATCCTTAAGCACTTAAACAACACCAATCGAGAGAAGAATAGGGCTAGCACTTATCGCCTCGCATGCAGAAAGGCTCGGCTGAACCTTGAAAGGCCATTAGCATCTCAGAACCTAATGCAGTTTCCCTCTCGCCCAGTTTATTTGGTTTTCTCCTGAAGAGTGGAGTCTGCAGTGTTTAATTTATTTGCTTCAAGTAAAAATGGAAATGCACGTTCATGAGTCAGCATTTTTGCCACATTCCAGAACTATCAAATGCTGGGTACCTTTATTTTTTCTACTTTGTTTTTTCTGAGAAGGAAAGGGATGAAATATGCCTGTAGTAAAAATACAAGTGCAATTGAGCCAAAAATTATGAGAAATGAAAGGAAATGGATGGTGAAGTTGCGTGCTACACCTGTTCCCTGGGGTCTGTTGCTAGAAAAGTTATGTCGAAGTTGCTTTGATTTACTGATACATCTTTTTTAAATAAAATCGTGGAAAGAAACTGCGGAGGAATAAGTGAAAAAAGTGTTCCAAGGCCATTTTTGATTTAATGAAATATTACTGCAGTTGGCTTTGCATGCATGGGTTGGCTTCTATGGCTGATAATTCAGATGGATGCTTGAAGCCGACGTTCTGCCAGCAACTTTAATCCTGACCTTTGAATTTTCTCTGACCATCTGCTTTAATTCGATGTTGCCCTATTCCCAGGGGACTGCAGATGTGCTCACAAGGATGGTGAGGAATCACAGTACGGGCCTTAGGCTGCCCTGCCAAGTGCTGGGGTAGCCAGCTGTGCCTGGAGACAGTTTTGCAGAGAATGCTGCTCAGGACTGATTTTTTCTGGAAGCTGCTAGGACAAGGAAGTACTTGAGGGGTTGCTGGTTTGATCCACTGTTGCTTCCAGTATGCAGCTGGAGCTCTGCCTGGGAGCTGCTGGTGTCAGCATGTGAGAGCAGGCACAGGAGCTCAGCTTTTGGGCAGCTCTCGCACATGGGAAGCTGGGCAGAGCTGGGAGCCAGATCTTCTACAGCTCAGAACTGACCTCTGCTCTTCTTGCCCGTGGCGGGGCCAAGAGAGGCCGGGGTGAGCCAAGGTGGGCAGCGCTGGACCTGGCACGGGCCCCGGGAGGGCTGGCTGCTGGGGCAGGGAAAGGCTGATCCCTGTGCAAACCCTGCAGGCAGGGCAGGGGGAAAGCTGTGCAAGTAGAGGAGGAGAGAAGATGTCACAGCGTGTCCTTTACATGCCCTAAGACTGTAACTTTAGGATTTTTGTGTGTTCCTTTACCCTTCACCAAAGATATTAGGATGGATGGGGCTACATTGAAGGGGAAAATTATTTCAAAGAAAAGAAACAAAAAGGAAACATTTTGGTCTATTAGTGATTTATACAATATCTTTGATATTTTTATAGAGTTGTAGTGGAGATCAAGTGAGGAAATTGTGATTTCGAGCTCTTTAGTCTTTTGGTATCTTTTAGTTCCCTGATTTCTAATTTTATTTCCAGACTCTCTGGGAAGTCCATGGATAGCTTTGACCTTCATAATCTTTTCTTAGGGCAATACAAGAGGACCAAGCAGCAATAATAGAGAGTGAATTGGATTTGGATACAGGGAGCACACTGTAACTCAAAATCATACAGTAGCTATGAAAATATGTTTGTGTTTTGCATATTTTCTCTAGGAAAGTATATAGGAAGCAATCTACTGCTTAATAGCAAGAAATGATGGATTAATGAAATATTTCCTTGGTTAAATATCTGATCTGCTGCTTTTCTTCTCTTCCAACTCTTGCTTTGATGTCGTTAATATTTAGTTTAATTCCTGGCTATTTTGCTGATTATTTATATTCCATGATGCCTTCTAAGCTTAACCAAAATGCTGGTTGGGGTGGAGGGTGGGAGAAGACAAAGATAAACTGTGTTTAAAATCAGTATTAAATGGGCTGCAGAATGGTAAAGGGCTGTAC
Organism: Camarhynchus parvulus; assembly: GCF_901933205.1. Classification (NCBI taxonomy): domain Eukaryota; kingdom Metazoa; phylum Chordata; class Aves; order Passeriformes; family Thraupidae; genus Camarhynchus; species Camarhynchus parvulus. Next base: position 7,066,186 of record NC_044576.1, read on the forward strand.
CTCTTTAATTAACCTTTGCAACCACCAAGCATGGTTTATGTTAGAAGCCTAAAGAACTTGTGAAAACTGCTGTTTACAGACCTGCAAATTGCTGAATTCTAGATAACCAGCGAGCTGAGCCTTTCTCTCCTCAGTAAGTTGTGTATTTTACCAAAATCTCCTTCTGGATCTGTCTGGAGCATGAGTTAAACTTTAGCAGCAGCAAACACTGTTGATTTCTTTCCCAGTGTTTCTTATTCGCTGTCTTCACATGGTAACAGTCATTGCACTTTCTGACCAGAGAGAGCATAAGCAGATGAAATCTAAAGTCAGATCCATGAAAATGTCACACCTTATAAGGTCTCTTTGTTTCCAATATCTACAGCAAATCCAGACCCGTGTAATTGTCATTCTTTATGAAGTCAGTTTGCTTCATTATAGCAAAACCCGGAGCAGATTAATTCATTCGTATGCTTAAAATTCACAGATATACTGTTTCTGAGAACTGTGCTTAGGGATCTGCTAAAACATGGTTTAGGGAAAAACTCAAACCAATCAACAAACAACAACTCCAACAAAACAAACCAAATCCCCCACACAAATAACTTTGCAAAGCTTTGCTCTGATTTCTGTTTTTAAACCCTTTGCTGGGGACTTTTACCTGAGACACACATGTCAAAGTTATTCTTATGTTTTCCTCCAATGAAACCTACTTCTTTAAAATAGAGAAGTTCATTTTGAATGAAAATCAAAGAAAAAAATAAGAAGACTTTTATGTTGCAGCAAAGGAGGGCAGCATTTTTTATACTCTTATTAAGCTGTCTCTCCTGAGGAGCTTGGCACTGACACAGCCACTCCAGAAAGAGAAAAGAAACTCTTCAAAGTGAGATATGGTAACTTCAATTACAGGACAGGTCAGCTCCTAAGAATACTGAGGGGAATGATGGATCTCTTCAACTACTTCCCACTTAATGGATTCTACAGTATGTAATCTTTCCTTCTTTGAATTTTTTGTATAGCTTTGGAGTTCTTTTTTTTAGTCAAAGTGAACTTCAGAGTTGAAGGGTTGCTGCTGTCCTTGCATTCTCTTCAATTGTGGCTTTTCAATTACTTGAAAGGGAGAAAAAAAAGGGAAAGAAATAGAAAACAGAAGGAAAAATTAATTATTTCACAACAACCTGCACTTCAATAAAGAAGTGGAGAGTGCTGTCCTCATCTCACCCTGTTGTAGCTTTTCTACTCTGAACAAAATATTAATTCTGGAAACAAGGTCTTTAGGTATTCCCTTTTCCTTGTTCCCTTTTGCCTCCTGTGCAAATCCTTTTTCTTGACAATCAGGGTATTATATACCTCTTTGAAAACATGGATGTGACAAAGTAGAACAAGTACTTGGCATGGGGGGGACATACCTTATTTTTATTTAGAGGGATTTTTATTTCCAGTTCCTTGTTAAATTAAAACAAATGGGAGGAAGTTTTCACTACTCCAAGTCACTCCACATTTTATCAACTATTTCTTCTTGGTCTAAAATGGCACTGAAGCAAGGAGAAGCCACCTATCTCTAAATTAGGTTTTATACTGATGGAGGTGATGTATATTGCTCCTTGTAGAGAGGGATGGCAAAATTTCTTCCCTACTTCAACACATCTCAGACTGGCTCTGCAGATCTTGCTCCAAAATATGGTTTTTGTTTTGGTTTTGGGTTTTTGTTTTGGCTTTTCTTCCCCTAAGAATGGAAACCTGTTCTCTTCCAGCTTGAAGCTGTTCCCCCTTCTGTCCTATCACTACAAGCTCTTGTAAAAAGTGTCATCTCTTTTGTGGGTTCCCTTCAGGTACTGGATGGCCATAATTAGCTCACCCAAAGCCTTCTCTTAATAAAAAATAACAGATCAGTGTTTCCTTCTGCTCTGCACATCTGACAGGCGAATTCCCACCGCAGCAGAAGCAGAGCACAGGCTCCTCTGTGGATAGAATCACAGAACCATTAAGTTTGGAGAAGACCTCCAAGATCATAGAGTCCAGCCTTTAATATTGCTATGCCAACCTGCCCACTCTAGGTGGTGCTTAGATATTATCATGGGCAGGTTGGAATACCTTCAGTGAAGTGGAAAGCACATTTGAATTATGTAACAGTGACTTTTTGACATTTTCACACAGTGTCTCCATTCTTTCCTCAAATAGACATTAAGTCAACAAATTCCTACCAAAAATGCTCACCATGCAAGTAGAACTGCATGAGGGTTTGAGGGCATGGTTGGGTCAGTCCAAGGGACTTGTGTTATTCCACAGTAATCCTAGGAACATCTTGTGAATTAACTCTGCATTAGGTTGATTCACCAAGTAATAGTGTAGTAGGGTGGTGCTATTTTTCTTTCAGGAATCTGATGCTCAAGAAAAGCTGTGCAGAGGTGCCAGTGTGAGATCTGTGTTACTCAGGAGAGGGTTAAATCACATTTGACTGGCAATTTTGCTAATGGGGCTGCTAATTAAACTGCTAATTTTGCTAATGTAACAGCTTTCAGTTCTGCTGGCAATGGTCTCCCCACGCTGGATGCATACATGTTCCTCAATGTGTTTTGCGTGTACCAGCTGTTTTTGAATGATGGAGTAAACAAGTTCAGAGCAACTGACTGCACTAGGGATGTGGCCTCTCTTTAATGAACTTTTTTTTTTAATTATTTGTAAGTAAGGTGGGCAGGAGTTCAAAAGGTGACTGCAGTCTCAGCTGAACCTTTGAATAAAAGCTCCAAAGAGTCAGGAAAAAAATTGGGATGAGGTTTCTTTGATATATTCTTTCTTACTGAAGAGAATATTTTAAAAGAAAGAAGGAAATAAAAGGGTCTGTAGTGCTTAAAAATTTCTTCTTAATCTTGCCTCACTCTTTTGGAGACTTAAAACCTGATCTGAGGCGTAATCCAGAAAAACACGTCAAGAGGATTTGTTCAGAAGCATACAGTGTGTTGACATCAGCAAACTCTTATTATGGCTGTCATGTTCTCTATCCTGAAGCCTCGTTCTAATCTCCTGGCAGCATTCAAGCCTGTGTTTCCATTTTGATTGAATTAATTAGTTGAGTTAAGATGACTCCCTGAATCTGAAATTGTCAGAATTTTTTAGCAGGGTGTTCTTAAAGGCTATTTTTGCCCTAGTTAATAGCAAGTAGGACATCTGACTGCATTTCTGTATTGTTTAAATTGAAAATATATGGCCCATTTGGAAGCGGAGAAAATGGTAAACGAGAGCTATATTTATGTACTTATCTTGCCTTTAAAGTTAATCTCCTGTTACTAGTCTTGAGCCCTTCAGGTTGCCATAGAAACTGCCACAGCCTCCAACTGTGCTTCTCCCAAGACTTAATTGCATTCTGAGTTTCATGTGCTCTCTATTAACTGCAGCACTGGCAGACACAGGCACGTTGCAGAATGAGTAGAATTAATGGTTCAATATGATGTATGCGTTTTTTAATACTATGTTTCCATATCCCTTTTCAAGTTTTTCTTCACCAGCTGGTTAAATTCTTCTGTAACACACAGTGATACCACAGGGATGTATTCTCTCTGCTGCCACTATATTTGATGTTTTCAAGTCTTTGATGCCATCAAAGTAGCTGCAAGAGCCATTAGTTTTAAGGACTTGGGTTTTTTCCCCTTGGAGAAGTCAGATTACTCCTGAACTACCTTATCTCTGCTGAGGTTTTTCTGAATCTTTCTTTCACCTCTGAAGGCAGCATTGAAGTGCATACCTGCTGTCTCAGTAGCTCTGGTAAGCTTTTGCTGACTCAATGCTCTTTTACCACATGATTTTTGCTAGATCAGTGTGGGTCAAAGGCAGTTGTTCAGCCAGGCCTCTTTTTACGTGGGGAATATAAATTCATTAAAGTAGGAAAGGCCTTTGTCTGTATGCAAGGTTTGATAAGGCTTTTCTGGGAATTATTTGTTGTGTCCTTGATGAAATTTCTTATCAGAACTGGACTGATAATGCGTCTCATTCAACCAGCAGAACAAAATCTCAGAGATTTGGATTCCCACTTGGCTCTCAGCACAATGATGCTGTCAGTGCAAATATAGGGCTCTTACAGATGCCATTCTGCTTCCAGTGAGGGTGAACTCATGGAACCAGTGGTTAATACCACTTTATGCTCATTTAAGTCCAGAACTTCATAACTGAAAAAGCAATTCCCACTGTTCTTGTCATGTGCAAAAAGACGAGAGAAAATGTATCCCTCTGTTGAGCCCTCTGTCTCAGCTCTGCTTTGCTTAGTGGATAAGAGATGGGGAATAGGGCAGACACCCCTGGGCACTGTTGCCCTTGGACCCAGGATATTTCTGTACTTGTATTAATGCAGGCTCCGAGATGTGTTTTTAGCATCAATAGAAAACACCCCACAACTGGTGAAAGAACAAAGGCAGTGATGCTGAGAAACAGGGCAAGGTGAGGATTTCACCAACATGTCACCTCAAGGATGTCAATTATGATTTTAGACACTGGCCTTCTGAAGGCAGCTCAAATATATCCATTGTAACTTTTAAATGTTTCAAATATCCTTTAAAATCTGACCCCTTTACTTATGTTTTTCACGTGATTCATGTTTATTCTTTCTGTAATTCTCCATATGTGCTACTTTTCTTGAATTATGTATTGGTGGTCCCCTACAAAAGTATTTGTAATTAGGTCAAGTAAGCAATATAGCTTGTCTGGCCTTTTCTCTGTGAATTTGTCTGCTAGTTTTAGCTTTTTCAACCAGAAAGAGGGATTGGGAAATGATGAAATTATGACAATATTGTCAGGATAAATCTGAAAGAGTCAAGACAATTTTCCAGCACTTCCCCCTCACTCTGCATTCTCTTTCTTTTTTCCCCAGATCCCTTTTTTTATTAGCTACCTACATTACACTTATTGCCACAACACAGTGCACATTCTATCTCAGAAGTTAAATCTCTTCCAACCCATCTCAGCTTTCCTTTTTATCTGCTCTGTGAGCTTGCATGTTGAAGAGATCTGGGTTTCTCTGCCAGCTCTGCTCAAGTTACATTTGCTTGATTACCCTACAGAATGCCAACCTATATTCTCAAAATCTGTGTGTGCTGGATATCTTCCTCAAACATTCTAGAAACACTTGCTTTGGGATGGGATTCATTTGGACTTGAATATAAAATAAGTATTGTTTGTTGGCTTCTTGTCATTCTGGAGAAGCCAAAGAGCTGCCATGTTTCAAGTTGTCTGTCTCCACAAGCTCTTTCCAGGCAGTGACAGCACTTTCTTTGGAGAAAGCTCTGCTTGCACTGTCTCTGCAGGCACTCACAACAAAGACCTTGTGCATCAGCTGGACAGCCCAACGTGTCAGCATGTGGAAGCCTTGGCACCAATTACATGCAGCTCCCAGCAATCCCAAAAGAGAATAAAGACTCATTAGAAGTCCGAGATGTGCTAATAGCAGCTTATTTTACCCCCCTGTGGAGTGTATTGTGAAAGCTTTTTCAAACAAGCCATAATTTCTTCTGATTTCTATAGTTTATATTAATTTTAGGATGCTCCCACAGTGAATTCCTAGTTTCTAGGCTTTTCTACAGGCACATGGCCTCTTTGGAGGTGGCTGTTTAGGGTATCTCTGGGGCCACATAATCTCGTGCAGTTCTGGTTGGGGACTGCAGTGCTTTGTTGCAGAGAGTCACTCACTGTGCTTTGCTTCTCCTGCCCTGCCAAACAGGTACCTGTTGCTCATCCTTCCTTCCCTTGCCCGTCCTGTGGGAGAAAGCTGACTCACAGCTGGCTTTGTGCATCGCCCACAGGTGACAAAGAGCAGGGATGCTGCTTCCTCCCAGCCTGTGTGTCCCTCTTGGACATTCGAGATGTGATGCTGCTCAGGGATGTTTGGGTTGGAAGCCTGGCTGCTCCTGGGAGCAGGGAAGAGGAGCAGTGCAAGCTGCTGGCAGAGGGCAGGGAGACAGATTTCAGCCAGGCTGCTGGGTGGACAGTGGAAGGATTACACCTTGTAACTGACTTGTTACTTTGGGTTCAGCTCCTAACCTTGCTCCTCAGTACAAGAAAGTGTGGAGTGAAATTTGGGTTTTGACTAAGCAGGGGCACTGCTGAAGAGTTCGTACATGTCTCAGGCAAATATTCCCACTGGAACAAGGAGAAGCACTGGGAAGGGGATGCACAGGTTTGTTCAGTAGTTCTCTTGAGTTCACATCACTTTATTTTTTGTTTTATTTACTGCACTACAGATTTCCTCTAGCACATACTGAGCAAGACGGGCGGTGACACCAGGTAGAATGGAGGCTCTGTAGGCCAAACATTTAAAATTCTTTAAATGTAGGCCTACTACTTACTTTCAATGTGATTTATGTCTCTCTACTTCTCATTTGTGCCTCCAGAATCCATCCCCGGTGAAAATTCTGTTTTCTGTTTTAACCCTGCTCACCTCAGTAGCCACTTAGCAGAAGGTTCCACCTATGAGTCAACTAAACAGGTCATTTTGTGTGTCCTTGCATGGCAGGCAGTGGAAATGTGCATGGGCTCTATTAATATCTGTTCTTACATAAACAGAACCAATTTTATTCAGTTCTGCAGCTAATGAAGCACTGTGGGAACAAGACAGCCAAAAGCTTGGGAATTACTCTACAAGGAAGAATTTCAGTGTTTCTTGGCAAAAGCTGCCTATGCTCAAGGCTTTCTTGGTAAGAGCCAACAGTAACAAGGTCTTATTCTGAACAGGAGTCTAAATAAACAGAATTTTTCTGCCTTTTTTGAAAGCTCACACACAGAAATCCCAAAGTTCATTTCAAAGAAGGCCGAATTTTTATCTAGTTACAGCCAGATTCTAAATTTCAGGGAGGGGTTCTAATGCAAGGAAAGAGGAATTGGTGTACTAAATGGAAGATTTATGGAAAATTCTCTTTTCTTTATTTACTTTGAAATACAGGATGGAAATAGGGGTGGCGTTTTTTTCAGTTCTCTGTCTGTTGATTTTTTAGCATAGAAAGACAAATCTGGAAAGCATACAATGATGACTTAGAAATAATTGGATTGCTAACATCAGTTACTATCAAAATTTTATTAAAATACCTACAGAGTTGGCTGAATTTTTGTAGATGATCATAAATAAAATGCCTTTTTGGGGGTTATAATAGAAGCATTAGCTGGCATTAGATTTACGAAGACATAGCTTCTAAATGCCTCCAATTTTTTTTTAACCTGTGTATTAAATTTGAATGTTCAATTCAAACTTGTGCCTGAAGGGTCAGTATCTGCAATGCTGTGTCATGTGCAGGTGAGCCCACAGCCTCACCTGTCTGTCTGTCTGTCTGGTACTTCCCTGGTGCACTCAGGTGCAGCAATGTGGGGAACTCTCTTTGCCTGTGGTTTCCAAGCTGGGCTGAGCACTGGGAGCTCTGTGAATGTGCTATCAGCACAAGAGACTCTGCCTGCTAAGCTGGAACCAGCACAAATTCCATTTGATGCCGGTGCTTTGTCTCAAGGGGTGCTACTTCAAAGGTGTCTTTGGTTTCCAGAGAGTGCCTCTGGCTGGATAATATTTCAGTATAAAGATAACATCATCAGAGATAAGAATAAGGAAATGATGAATGATCCTGTTTATTCTTGGGTTATTGCTGTTTGTTTTCCCTGGGCTGGAAGATACAGTTAAGAGGAATTTCAGAAGGAAATCTTGCATACTAAATCTGCTACAGAGCTGGCAGGAACTGATAGAAGAGAGGGCAGGGCTCTGCCTTAAATCCTTCTCCTATGTACAGTTTCCTCCCCCTTCCTTAGTGAAATCCTGTCTTCAGCCACCTCTATCTTTCTGTTTTAATAACATGCTGCAGTAGGAATCTCAGGCTGATGGGGAAAATGTGACCCAGTGTATCTGCAGTGCAGGGAAAGCAGAGCCTGTTTCCCTTGGCCTGTTTTCCATTCGCCAGCTCCCACTATGTCTTTATATAATCAGTGGAAATATTAGTAGGAAACCAAGCAATCACTGCTGAATGCACTGATCTGCACAATTAGTCTTCAAATAAATCACGATGGCTGCTCAATCTTTTACATTCAGTGCACATGGCAAAAGCTGAGGTGTAACAAGGCCATTTGATGAGACCTGCATACAAAAGCAACAGTAAAGGAGACAGCAATCTGCTGTACAAAACTGAAAAAATTCCTACCATATGTTCAGCACCAGTGAGAAAAATGAGCCATTTATTCCCCAGTCCAAGAGTAAGTTTATAACTCTCTTTATGAACTTGTTTTTCTGGATCCAAACGTAATAAAGTGCAACCCATAATTTGTTAACTGCTCACAATTGCACCTGACTGCATGAAAAATATTTCTAAGGTCTTGCAAGAGCCTGTAAGAATCAGAGAAGGACCAAAAAGCACAAAGAAAATCATAATAACAAAACAATTAAAAGGCAATAACTTTTAAAATAATTGAGGAAGTATTTAAATGAAGAAATAATCTCAATTCCCATTTCCTGGGAATGTGCACTGTGCAAGGAAATAGAAGGTAATTATGCTAAGAAGACCTGTGGTAAAATCTTTAATTATAATAATTCAGAGAGAAGTTAATTAAAAGTACATCTTTAATGTAGCAGAATGGTTTTCCCCACGTGCCACCATTTGGGACCAACTCTCTTCTGCCCTCTCTGTTATTTAACTCAAATAGTTACAAATAGCTCTGAATGCAGTTCTAATTTTCTTTTATCTGCTGAACAATGGCTTGTGTTGAAGGAGGGGTTGTGCAGAAGGCTGTAGCCTTTTCTTTTTGCAGGAAAAGAAATAGCCCCTCTCAATCCTTATTGCTGTGTAAAGAAGTTACAGGAGTAACTGCAAAATTTGAATTTACAAGTTTCCTGGGAGCTGGCCTTAGCCTTTTTGCTGCTGTTTTCTACCCCCATGTGGATCCCAGGTGTGCTGGGCAGGACTGATGTTCCTGTTGGTGGTCAGTGTGCTGACACACCTGGCTCCACAAGCTGCTGCTCTGGCACGGCACTCAAAGCAGCTGCCACCCTGCCTGACCTCCGTGGGGCTTGGAAATAATGTGAGAAAATAGCAGGTGGACATGAAGGTGTAACGCAGCAGTGCAGATGAAGTCTGGTGATGAAGGTGGTTTTCAAACACCCAGCAGGTTAACACTGCTTTTCTTTAAAGGGGGAACTGTGGTAGCAGTGCCTACCTGCATGCAGAACAATGTCAGGCTCCCATAGCCTTTTGGTAGTTAACCACAGACTATGAAGGACAGCAGAGAGGATTTTCTCCAAATTTTTTTTTCCAGAAGTGGTTTAAGAGTTTCTCAAAAGGTGGAGAAGCTGACAGACAGTGCAATACCTTGAAAAATCTATGGGGTAGGAATGTACTCCCTGTCCAGGCTCTCTTCTGTATGACGTGTCCATGCCCAAATACTTGGCATGTATGTTTTGGTGTTTTTGGTTTTTAGGCAATGAAATTTGTTTCCAAAGCATTTCTATATCTTTTTCCCAAACTAGGCTGCACTAAATTATTGCTAATGGGGGTAATGTCTCATTTAGCTACAGGCTTCCCAAATTAGACTTTAGCTTATGGTGTTCAAAACCAAATCAGCCCTTCTACTGTGGCAGTTGACCATGTTTCTGGCTCACAAACCTAAACCGGTAGTGAAATGAATCCTCTTTATGCTCCTTGCCCCTGAAAAGTCAGTGCTAATGAGCATAATAAGACAAATCAATTCTGAAGCTTCTAGGTGAGACATTAGGAAGAACTTTTCAAAAGAGTCTGACTGAAAGAGAAGGGTTAGAGCTCCTGAGTCTTCAAAATGTTTGTCTGTGCAGCAGGCAGTGTGCCAAAGCAATTGTGTGCTCTGAGGCCTCGTGTCAGCTGAAATTTGAGGGGGGTAAAAAGTTGACTTTGAGTCTGGCTCAAACAGTAATTGAACAGGACAAACACTTCCACCCTGCACAGGTTTTATTTTCAAGCTGTTGTGCAGTAGGAACTTGAAAGCTGCTCATTAGAAGTCTGTGAAGAGCTGGAGGTGCTGGGATGATCCAACCAATTGATTTTATTGGGCAAAGCAGCCCCTCTGGAGGTGCCTTCTGAGCACCAGAAGGAAGTGGCATTGCAGAGCTCCCTGCAGAGGGCTGGGCTGGGCAGGGAGGGAGGAGCCAGGCCAGAAGACTAAGGTAACATGTTTAAACTGCGCTTTTAATATGCAGCAAACAACAGAACAAGTAGCAGATTGAAAAATTACTATAGACACATTTAATCAGGGTAATTGGAAAGCCTTTTCTAGGAGTTCGGTTTGTATTACCCAGCTCAGTGTAGAGAAATGTTCACAGTCGTATATCAATTGCAAGAGTTGATAAGACGGTGAGTGATTGCCTGGTTTTTATCAGCTGTCTGAATGAAATTTTTCAAGTTAAAAGTGGCTGTTTCTGTTAAAAGAAGAAACATTTAAACATTTAGTCATATGGAAGTTTTTATAAACGGCCCACAAAATTAAAAATAAGAATATGTCATTAAATTTTTGTCAACTGAGGTAACCTCAGGCTGCTGGTAATTTCTGTTCTAGGAAAGCTGGACTAATATTTTCTGGCCATGGAATGAGGGGGAAGGCCCAGTCAAAACCTCACATTTCTGCCTCTACTTATTTTTAATATTCTGTACAGAAGATCCATTAATAAATATTAAACGCTTAATGAATTGTCATAGTGAATAGTTAAATATCTTTCATTTCAAGGTATGTTTGTACTAATCTGTTTCTATCATAGGGTTTTTCTTTGATAAAATTATGTTTTTCAACATTAAATATATTTCTTAAGGATAAAATTAGTATCTCTGCTGCAAATCCCCTAGGTTCTGTTTGAGAAGTGAGCTCTTAACAGCAAATAGAACACTAATTTTTCATCCTACTTAAAATGGAGATAAAATATATCGGCTGAGTAGTAGAGGTATAGGTTATGTCTGTAAGGTACACCTCATTTTCTTTCATGGTAAAACAATTCAGCTCAAAACTTCTTGCTGGTACACTAGCAAGATATTTGTTACCACTGTAAATTTATTTAATACCTTCTTGATGTTACATGACCTCAGATTATTAAATGTCTATCAGACATAATAATAGCTTTCAAAGAGCATAATAAATCTGAACATCTGTAGCAATGCTACTGGGTACTGCAACATAACCTCAATTTAAAAAAGTGAAACTGACATTTTTAGGAATTCTAGTGTGTTGCATACTTAGAGAAGATGCATTAATAGAATTAGTACATTTATTGTTGAGCTCTGTTCCTCTTTGGAATGAAAATTCCAGCTCCTGGTTCTAGGAAGTGCCAAGATAGCTGCAGAGTAGCTGAAAAAGAAATGTCAGATATTGACTCAGATTTGCTGTACCTGTAAGAAGCCCATTGTTTTCTGGCTGCAGCACGTGAACTCTCAAAAGTTGCTTTAATAAATTATCACATGGGTGTACTCACAGTGGTTCATATTGCTATGAATTTTGAGATACTATATTCAGAAATGTGTGCAGCCTTTCTTCGAGACTTGGTGTTATATCTTCTCTCTCAACAGTGCTTTTATAATTATTTTCTTTTAATAGGAAGCCAGAAGAACATTTGCCATAGCAAAGTTTAGCAGAATGAACTTGAGGTGTTAGGTCCAAAACACCAGGGAGAAAATTTCAGGTAATAAGGGTGTGCATTTTTTAAAAGTACTAGCTTATATTTAAATACTCTTGCCACTGAAAAGGATGATTTTGGGGCTCCAGGCTGGTGTTTTTGTATAAGTACATGCTGTAAAAAAAAGGTGCCCTCATTGTACTGTGCTGATTGAAATTATCTTTTTGCATTGCAGTTTTTCACTTAGAAAAGTACTGTCAAACAAATGGCTTTTCTTAAGCATGTTTTACCATCCATTCAAAGAGAAGTTTGGTTAAATGCAATATGTAACAGCTTTGTGAACCATCCAGAAGTGGATTAACCATTGGTGAAAGAAGTCAAAAAGTTTAGACCCAAAGCCTTACTTTAAAATGGAAAGGAGAAAAAAAAATCACTGTGTTTTTGGGTCCCTATCAGATACAAAATATTTATTTTGCAGATCTGTTCTTTTCTGTGGTTTCAGAATCCTTGTCTGCAAGGGATGTATTTTTAAATTTTGAGTGAATTGTTAATTACAGCAATTTCCTACACTAACTAACTGCAAAGATCCCTGGGGAAATCTCAGTGCTTCTGCAGAAATCCATGTGAGATTAAAAAACCAGTGATGTGCATTTAGGGTACAGTGATGCCAGGTGTCCTGTGTCTTCATAGCTGTGCCACTTCCAGAGAGGGTTTATTTTATTTGTTAGTATTGTAAAGTTTATTTTCTTTGTTATTGTTGTAAAGTTCAGGAGGAAAACACTCAGTGCCTCTTGTCGAAAAGGTTCAGTGAAGACCATGCACTAATTAAAAGCTGATCTTTCTAGAGGGAATTTGAACAAAAATAATGCTGACTCTTTAACCCAGGGGAACTGCATCCACTGCAGGGGGAAGGGGATCATAAATCGTTAGCATAAATTTCCAGATGTTTAACAAAATGTTGGAGCAAGTCCAGAATAAAAGAAGGCACCTGGGTGGGGTGGGATGAAATGCACTCAGTCACTGGAGTTTGCAGGGGATGTTCCCGGGTTAAGGATTTTAGAGCAATCCAAGACAGAAGAGCCCTTGGGAATTCCTGAGGAGGAGTTTTCCTTGCCCCAGAGTGTATGCAGTGCTCAGACATTTGTACTGCCTGGTAAGTCCAGCACACTGTGATGCTGGCAAGTGAGAAGTTGTACTTTCAGGTGATAGGATAGAAAAATTGCAATCTCTTATTTACAGTCAGGAAACATACAGTGGAACACTGATTTATGTGCATGTATTAGGGTAGGAAAGCAAAGAAAGAAGATGAAGAGACTTGGTGTTCTAGGTGGGCATTCTCACACGCCAGCCATTGATCTGAGAGCTATTGAGCTCATTATCTTCCTTTTCAGCTGAGAATAATCAGCATTAGGCTTGTAAGTGAAGGGAAATTCTGTAGTTCAGCACTGTGCATGAAATTCCACTTGGCAGGCACTAAGTGCTTTGTGTGTGTGTAAGATTTGGGTCTTGCTTTATTTAGGAAGGCAGTTCAGGGCTTGCCAGCCTGCTTAGTATACTGAAGCTCTTGGAATTAGGCACTTGTCTAATTCTTAGGCACTATTTCCCTGACTTGGGACTTAACCAGAAGTTTTGCATTTCCATGATAATTATTCTGAGGTTACTTGAGGCTTGATCAAGGTTACTTGATGACTTTTTGTGCATGACAGGTTCCTCCTGAACAGCTCTGATTGGGTAAAGCTTTTTCCCTGCTATGTAATAACCACATGGAAGATGTAATTGCAATAACATTTTTGTGTCTGTACTGCAACCTGGTAAATATTTGGAATTTTCTATTTTTCTAGCAGAGTCAGAAAAAATCACAAAGAACAAAAGGATAAAAAGTGAGAAGGATATTGAAACTAAAACAGATTTTCCAGTTTCCATTTTACATGGTTTACTGTCTGGGGTTCAGATAACACAGGATCTGATTCAAAACTCTGTTATCTCTGAAATTTAAAATAGCACCACTGAGGTCCTTCAAAGGGAAAGTGTAGCTCAACCTTAAATGACAAAATCTCCACTTGGTTTGGGGAGAGATTTTAAAACCATTCCTATTTGGCTACTTTGGTGTTTCTTATAGGTGTCTCCTGTATTCAACTATGAGCTCTTGCTGTTTTATATTTGTATCTTCCATTTGCTATAATATTTACTAACACAGCCCTTATATTGTGCAAAATTGTGGGTCCCCTGAGCAGAAGGGAATTTAATCCATGGAATGCATGAAATTTTTGATGCCCTCTGACCCTTTGGATGCCTGTAAATGACCACTTGACCTTTTCTGTTACCTCTGACCACATGGGTGACCTTTGAGCTCTGGATGACCTCTGACCTTTTGGCAACATTTTGAGCCCATTCTGACCTTTCAGTAACCTTTGATTCTGCAAGACCATTTGTCCTCTTGCAGTGTCCTGTGGCCCAGGATGACATCAGAACTTTGGGGATGACCTTTGACTCCTGAATGACCTCTGGTATGTTTTCTATTAGAGTTCTGTCAGCGTGTCCAGCTCCTTCACCAGGGCTGAGGTCTTAACTATAAGAACATTGCAAATGCTTAGAAGAGCCAGAAGTGCTGTTTATCCTCCCAAAAATAGCTAAGAAAGCACAAGTAAGCAGTGACCAAACTGGTCTGGAATTGAAATTCAGCTTTGTACATTCTGTTTCTCCTCTCTACACAGGCAAGCAACACAGAAGATGCAGGAGGGGACAGACTCACGTCGCTAAGGTAGGATGAAAAAAACATCTTTTGTATTAACTGCTGCATGGAAACTTTTGATATCTCATGAGGAATTTGTATACTATACTATTCTAATGTAATTACAGTTGGTTTGTTGGAGATTTGCTGGAGGAACAACCTAAAGAGTGAAACTTCTCCAAGTGTTAATGCTGATATGCATCAACTGTAGACAGATAAATGCAGGCCACTGTCACCAGCTGACTCCCAAAAAAATGTATTATTGATTCCTGGGTGGGTTGTTTGTGTGGAGTTTTTTTTCTCAGTATTCCTCTAATGTTTTATTTTGCTTATAAATCCCTGTAATCATGGGTCATGTGTTAGTGCGACCTGAGTGGGCAGGAGGAACTGCCTGCTGTCAGGAAACTTTTAATGAATTTGCACAGGTGTGGATTTGCACCAGCTGGGAGAGATGCAATCAGTAAATCTATCAACTGAAGTCCTTTGCTGTGTTTCTGTTAGAAAGACTTGGCTTTTATGAGACTGGCATTTCTCTAAGCAAACAGCATTATGTTATGCCCCAAGACTAGATTTCCTTGCACCATTTCTCCAGCAGACTTGTCTGACCACAGGGACATAACTTAGCAAAAAAATTCATAAAACTTAGAACCACAGTAATGTCTTCCAGCCCATTTGCACTTTGGAGTAAAATACATGGACTAAGCTAATGGCCAAGCTACTGGAAAATCATGGTACACATTCCAGTCTTTAAGATACAGTGAAGTTTTTTTCAGACGCCAAGTTTTTTGAATTCTCCAGTGAAACAGCTGAGGAAAAGATGTTATGGTTCAGAACAATTTCAAATATTTCCCAGATATTTTGTACTGCCAGGTGCTGCTGAAGTATCCCACTTAATATTCTGTTTGCTTTGCTGGTAATGCAGCAGATTAATAAACCATATTAGGTAGGAAATAGCTTTTTGAGAGAACTAGGAAAGATAATTCAAGGTTTTAAACAAAGCCATTGAAGTAGAAACAGGCTGGCATTTCCCAAAAGCTAATCAAATACTAGCAGAGCAATGATAGAGTGTAACACATCATTTGGAAGTCAAAAGTCAAGGGAGAAGACTTTAAAAGATACTTCTAAAAACTCTGCTTCCATTTGCCAACAGACAGTACCTTCCAATATCAAGGCTCTATCACTGTAGAAATTACCAAGTCCTGTTGAAACAATCATCTGTTCTGTGAGGGGGCAGCTTCTAAATCACAGTGACTGCTTAGGTCTGGTGGGGGACCTGCACATGCTCCTCACTCAGTGCTGGATCTCAGGCAGAAATTCTGGGGGTTTTATTTCTACATTTTTGATCATAGTCAAACAACTGGCAATCGTTTTATTCTGGTCATGTTGAATTCAAGTTCTTCCTATTGACAAGTAGTGGTTTGGATGCCCATCTGGGTTATAAAACAATTGAACTTCAGTAGCTGCAATGAAAGGAGGAATGAAAATGGAAAAAAAAAGTGTGTAAATGCATTTTATAAATGCTGGAGTGTATCATCAGGCTGTGACTGCTCAGCTTGAACTCTGCTGGAGCTAGGGCACTCTTCTCAGGGATTTAAGGTCAAATATCTTCATATAAAGAGTGGAATTAAAGCAAATTTTTCTGTCTTGTGTTTGTGCCACACATTTTGAATTTAAAAAAAATTGTTTAATTCTCAAATATTTTTGGAAAATTCTTGGGCTATGATTTTGTCTCCCTAACTGAAATTTCTGTAGAACCCTAAGTACTGTATCCTTGAGACATCTAGATTTGCATTTCTCAGACAACTTAAGTTCATGGATGTGCATTCTTCTACAACCAAGGTCTCATGAAGGTCAGCAAAAGAAAGAAAGCTTTTTTTTTCCCAGGAACTTCTTTTGAATATGCCATTCTTGAAAGCAATTCTTTATTATTTGTTTGAGAAGTATTTTCAAGTGGGCTAGTTGCTGATGTGAATTTCCTCACTTGTTTGTATTCATTTCAACAAAACTAAGTAAATGCTGTTGGTAAATATTCACTCTGCAAGCCCTTAGGCCAGTCAATAGTGCTGTAACCACCTGTCTGTTGCTGTCACTCTGCTGGAGCGAAAATGCACATTAATTTGTTTATAGGAAAAGAGGATGGACAAACTGCTTGGCCATTTAGTTTGAGGTAGTGTCTTGTCTGAGCATGGACTGGAGCACTTGAGTGAAGTGAGCTGCCCTCCAGCAATCAGGGGCATTATTTACATGGAGCTCTACTGTTGGTCTAAAACAATTATCCGATGCCAAGGTCACTTCTGAAAACAGCTTTTATATGTGACAGTCTGCTCCCAAAATAAGCACAGAGACCAAAACCCATGAAATCAGTATGTGGGACAGAGAGCTGTAGCCTCAGTCTGCTGCGATGGTTAAAAGTATTGCAGTCAAGAAGCCTGCTGGGAGTATTGTAGAATCTCCTAATTCTGAACTAAAATGTTGGTATTTGGTTGCCATAAAATCACCTTTTCTTTAAATCTAAGCACAAGGAATTGCTTCCCAGTTTCTCAGTAAATATTTCAGTAAAGAAAGATGCCCTCAAGAGTCCATGATTGGGAAAGGACAGAAAGTCTACTTTAGCTTTCCCAAATTGATGGCCAGTTCTGAACTGAGAGCAAGGCTAGTTACCACTCACCTTCTTTCACATCCCTGACATGGAATATTTGCTTTGTTGTTTGGAATGCCTTTGTCCTGCTGCTTTTATAACAAAAGAGTTCCAGGAAAAACAGGATGGTGCTTCCCTTTTTCAGTTACTTCAATCATGCGCTCTTATATTCCACTTCTGAAACTTGTACCAGTAATTTAACATTCATCAAATTCCTTTTATCATGGAAAAGTGAGGACAACTCACTGTAGGTGAGCAAGTTACAGACTTATGTGACTTTGATTTTGTGTACCAAGAGCTGTCTTTCATTTACTGTTACACCCTGTTAAAGTAAACCACTGTGATGCCACAGGATCCCTGCCCCCTGATTTTCTGTTCTGTTTCATAAAGGCTTAAGTTTAGGGCATGTACCAATATCTCAGCTTAGGAATCAGATATAGAGAAATGTGTTTGATAGGTGTCTACATAGTGCTTACCAGGTAATTTTAAGCCCTGTGTTAAGTTAGTTATTAAGGGCAAATAAAAGTGTCTGTCTTGGGGGACAGATTATTAGCATATCCAGGAATCTTGAAATGCTGCAGGATGTTTTTCTTTTGAAAAAATCAAGGCAGATCCATCTTGTTGGGCTTCGGTTTTTGTTACTGTTTTAATGCAAAAACTAATTATTAAATTGAATTGGATTTACCTGCTCTGCTGGCTAAATGTGAGAGTATCTGGAGATACACCCCATGTCACTGTAACCAGGGCAGTGTCACCAGGCTGGCTGTGCACACTGCTAAATGCTGCTGAATCAAGCAGCAGAATCAAATAGCACTGCTGCTGTTATGGGAAACTGGTCTTTTGTCCTGCCTATTCCAATGCCAGAATAATCATGTTGCCTTTTGGAAAGAGATGTGCAGAGTAACCAGAGCCCTTGGAGTACAAGGTATTAGTGATGCAAAGCTGACATACCTTGTCACAGTTATTGAGGATGTTTTGTCAGAAGCTCCTTAGGGATTAACAAACTAGCAGGTCCACCTAGACAAGTCTGAAATGGATGAAGAGTGTTTTGAAGGAAGGGATCACAATGTTGATGTGTCTCTTTCCTCCTTTGCTCACCAGATACTCTTTTCATAAAATATGCAAAACTGATGGCAATTTGTAGTGAAGACCAAAGATGCAAAAAATAACAAGCAATGGCAGGTGTGTGATAAAGCTTTTCATGCTATTTTTTCCTCTGATCTGTTATGTTGTCTGTACACACTTGAAACTGCTGTTTGTTTTTTGGGGATTTTTTTATGTCTTTGATTAGGAAGATTCAACAAGGTTTGGAAATCTGTGGTTACACAGTAAGTTTGAGATACTCTTGCCTCTTGCAGAACAATGGGGCTACTTTTAGAGTTTTGTTTGGTTTTTTTTTAATTTTGGTTTTACTATTTTTTGTCATCTTGTGTACAAGATATAGAAAATTAACAATCTGGTTTTCAGATTTTCTTGGTAATGAGGTCAATGATGAAGACTTATTAATCAGTAAAAGCTCTTAACTTTGCACCAGTCTCACAAAACCACTTTTTACATTTTCTAGGTGAGAATGTTAGAGAAATTGACTGTTTTGTATGTTTGTCCACATGCATGCTCATGTACATGGGATTACCTTGGTGTTAGCTGAAGCAATGTAAAGTTCTACATGAAGCTTCCTTTCCTTTGGTTTTAAGAGGCTTTTTTTGCTGCTTGATATGAATTTAACCCAAGTAAACCTGGTTAAAGGGCAATACATCCATATTATTTTGCTCTAGCTTGAGTATATCAGCTTAATATTAGTTCCCCACGGCGTACCCAGCCTTACTGCAGGGTGATGTGTGATGTGGTGTGACAGCACTGTGTGGGCTCCCTCAGCCCTCTAGAATGACCTGTTTTCATCACTCTTACTGCTACTCCACCGCTGGCACTGACCTTTCGAAGTTTTGGGGCTTGGTTTGTTTGTTTTTGTTGTGTGGTGGTTTTGTTTTTCCCACAGTAATGTCCGTAACAGGATTTCTCTGTTTATGTAGTCAGGCTGGTCAAGAGAAACAAGCGCAGTCATTTTGGGCAGTGCCTGTGGGCATGGAGGGATGGATAGATCCAGGCTAAGCAGACACAGCCACATCCTTTCTGATAGATGAATCATTATGGGGAAATGTGATCCACTGTCCAGAGCCAACTCAGCTCTGCTGGATACTGACACTGGTGATGCCACAGGGAATTTTTCAAGCGATTTCAATGGGGATGCAGACAGAAATTATGGAACTACACTTTCTAAGCAGGCATTGTGCCAAAGGTCAAGCTTTCATTTCTAACTTTCACTGTTAGAAAGGAAAGAACTTTTGAGTATTTTCCAAGCAAAAGAGAATAGTTTTCATCCAGTCTACTAAAATGAAATCCAGTAACAAGTGACATGTGCAAAATCCTTGGAAAGTGTTGCTGGCAATCATCATAAACTGTAGCTCAGTGGATTTTTTTCCAGCTTTGAGACTTTGAGGGTAAAACTGCACTGAAGTTTTAGGTTACCAGATTTTAATTTGCAAGTATAATTCTCTGAATATCCCTCCTTTTCTCTTAACAGCAGTCATTAAAATTTGCTAACATCTCACCCTTTCTTCAGAGAGCATGACAGACTGAGGAAATAGCAGTTTTCTAGACTTTATGCCAAAGCAAAGTTTTACCTTAATTGCTGTCAAGCAGTTTGTTTGTCTCCCAGCTGTAAAGCAGGTGTCTGTATCTCAGCAGAGCAGTGCCATGGTAAATTGAATGAGGCAGGCACTAATACATATCCCTGAGAGCTGAAGCTGCTTTGAGGATCATGAGTCAGTCATATCAGGCTGGAGCTGAAGAAGCAGAATTACAGAAACTGCCGTCCTGTTGATTTCTTATGAAAATAGAAATTATGTAACTTAAGAACTTTGGGTAGTCTATGTAAAAAGCGAAGTCAGACCTGTTTATCCTATTTTTAGCTAGAAAATGCATAATTCCTCTGAAGGTTGAGATTGCTTTGCTTCACGCTTAGAATCTCTCTCTCCTTTCAAGGAGCAAAGTTTCATCACTGGCAAAGCTGTTCACTTGCCTAAACCCTTCTGGAATGACAGGGTTGCATCTGTGATCCAGCTGGTGACATACCTTGACTGAATAGAATCTCCTTGGGCAGGAGATACTTTAGGGGTGGAAGGTGTTTAAAGCACCACAGGGAAGCATTGTGTGGTTGTCCCCCAAGCAAGGTTCTTTCACCCAGCATGCAAGAACCAATCAACACAGTGAGCTGTGTTGCTGTCATTCTGCAGAATGGAGTTGTCAATGTGCAGAATGGAGTCCAGGCATCACTCATTTCAGGATGCAAGCACAGCCTTTTATGCAAAAAGGTACACAAAGAATGATACAGAAACAGGTGATTTGGTCACTCACATCTATATAACAAAACTCTCAATGTATATGTAGTGGTGTAGGTCCAGTTCATTATACTAGTATTTACATACACAAACTTCCCTGGGAGTGTAATTTTTAGCTTTTATAATTATCTAAGCTAACTTGAAATCCTATTTTCAGCCTATTTGCTACAGTGAAGTTTTTACTTAACATTTATTCTATTATAGTTTTGGCTTGAATCTATTTGAACAATTAATTGTCAATGAAATAAGGATTTCCAGTTCTCTGTTCCTGGGGGCTCATCACTGCTCTGTTGCTCTGGCACCTTTTTCTCATGGTTTCAAGACCAGCTCACAGTCCCTGTGAACTTTTTGTGGATTTTTTATTATCATATGTGACATCAATATAAACCCTGCCCAGGGGTTTTTCTAACTGGAGTTAATTGGTAACTCTCATTTGAGTGTTACATTTGCCAAGTGTAGCCACTGACTGTGTTTCTATTCAGAAATATTTTATAATGGCATGCAACTTGCTATGATAAAGTTGCATATTGTCTTAGCTCTTGATGGTTCCTATGGGAAAAAATTCCCTTCCAGAGAAACCAGTTATGTTAATGAGGGAAAAAATTCCAGAGAATGGATTCAAGAGGCATGTTCCCAAGTCAGAGCCCTTGTTGAGAGAATAGATTTCAAACATGTGTTAAATATACTTTACATTAGAGACTTGGATTCCTCTGGAACTTCACATACCTTTGAGCCTTTTTTCCTTCTAAATTTTTCTTTCTTTTACTGTTGCTGAATCAAACAAAATCTGCCCGTGGTGTGAGAATTGCTAATTGGGCTTTTCAATTACCATAAAATTTGTTAGTGCTTTATAAATTGTGTTGCTGTTGTGCACTGTAGTGATAGGGTAATTAAAGCAGATGCAAAATATATAAATAGGCAGCTCTTTCTGCATGTGCCATTGCTCCAGGCAGTGTGTGGAGCAGCCCTTGGCTCCAGGGAACGGGGTCGTTCTGATGTTAATGGCAGCACATTATGCCAGCCCAAGCAGCTGCGGGAGCTGGGCTCTGCTCTTGGAGCTGCTCCTCAGCTTCAGAGGGAGTTAATGAGCAAATCCTTCTTCACATAGGGAGGGGATGAAAGAAAGAGTCTCAAAGCTGATTTTGTTTGCTGCTGAAACAAAGTTAGAGAGCAGAACTCTTCAACTACTTGAATTCATTTTAGCTTTCTACCCTAACTTTAGCATTTTGCATTTTTCGTGACTCAGACTGCATGGGAAAGGTGGCAGGCAAAGATTTTTTTCCTAAAATGAGAGCTGTCAATATGGAATATTTTTGTTTTTGTTCTTATGGTCAAATATGTTTTTATTTTTGCTCTTTTTGTGATTTGTTATTCTGAGCAATATTGAAGAACTGTGTTGCCCATTGACTTTGTTGTTCTCCTGCAGATACATCTTTTAAAATGGCCTAGCCTGGGAAATAACAGATAATGAATTTTACAGACTCCTTTCTCAGAAATGGCACTTAAGATCTGTGGTTTTCTTCTAGTGTGACATTAATGCTGTTTGTGGCACAGGAGGACTGTCAAGAGAATTTGAAAATTAGAGATATGAATCATCATGAAAACAGTGGTAATGTTATTTTCCATGGCTGCTGGTCTGTGATGTAACTCTGGATCAGATCTTGCTTTATTACTGAGAATAGAAACTCAGTGGGATGGGAAAGAAGTTCCCTGATCCTTCTTGGTGATTTCTTTGATACCACAAGCCATCTAAATGTTTAATTCCATTTAATTCTTTTGGAGTAATCCAGTAATTGAGAGTAATGGCACAAAACCTCTCTGCACAGGAGGATGAGAATACCGGTTATTTACTGCAACAAATTTCAAGACATTTCCAGAGAGGATGAACATGGACAGAAAGGTGTTTCTGTTAGTTCTATCAGATTGGAGAAGAGGGGATTATTAGGCTAATAAATTAATTACCAAGTTTCATGAAATGCTCTCAACCCAGAATTGAAGGCAATTTTGGAGCATTAGCAATATTATGCTGTACAAATATACAAAGCTTCTGATTTTGCCTTATATTTTATGAAATAATTAATCATTTGCTCTAATATTTCATCTTCCCTGAATCCCCAGTATTTTGGGTTGAAATGCTGTCTGTTTTGCTTTGGTTTTCTTGTGATCTGAAGATTCAATTATATTAACTTCAATGAAATAATTCTATTAAGTTTTTGCCTCTTGATGAAGTAATGAAATAATTTTGGTGGCTAACAAAAATAATATTTGGCATGGATTTTCACTGTATTACAGTACTGAACATTTGTGATAAAATATTTCTGGTGGTAATTAAAAGGATGGAGTCTAAAAGCTTTTGGTATGACCAGTGGGGATTGCTGTTGAGGCCGTTTCTAATTAACAAGGCAACATTTTGTTTTTACTACTCTGGTGGTTTGAAGGCAAAGTTCTTATTCTGCAGAGAAGGGTAAGAAAATTTTTGCTACTAAGTAAATGTCTCAATAACTTCTCCTCACACGCCACAGGCTTATGCTTGTATGGAATAAGGGAAAGCATTAGTAAAAGCCCAGACTCCTGGTGTAGAAGAAGGTATTCTTTCTTTCAATTTGATGTGCATGGAATATTTTAAGTGTTTTAATATTTGTGGTTAAATGTGTTTTGAATTTTATATAGTCTATAATTCTGAGAAACAGCTGTGAAACTTCCTTACATATGGCCAGTAAGAATAAATTAATTAGAAACTGTGCCCTTAAATACCATCCAACATCTGAGTCCTGCCTGTGCCACTGCAATTGGAGCTTGTTTTCATGTGAAGTCACACCAGCATGGACCTGTAAGGGTGGACAAGTGTTCACAAAAATGCCCTTTCCAGTTTGTTGGCAACAGGAAGAAGATTTGGATTTGGTTTAGAAGGGAAATTCTGTGCACTGCTTGGATTCTGAAAATGTCAGTGTTCAGTGGTCGTTCCTTGAGTCCCATTGCCCTTGAGGAAGGAAAGGTGGGCTGCAGGCTCCAGGCTGGCACCCGGAGCTCAGGTGGGCAGGGCAGAGACAGCCCTGGCAGTGCAGCTGAGGCTGAGGAGGGTCTGGGTGAGTGCAGGGTGTGCCCAGGGCCCTGGAGCTGGAAGGGGCTCAGACCTCATGGCCAGGGCAGGAGGGGCACCAAGGCATTCCCCTGGCTCAGGCTGCTGGCTGTGTGAAGGGTGGGTGATGGATCTGGCTCCATCTACAATTTTGTACTTAAGGCTATTGCTTTTCTCCATGAATGCTTGTTATTTTCCCTGATATTAATGCTTGTTATTTTCCCTGATTTTCTGATGATTGCTGTGTGAAGCACTGGCACTCATTTACCACATTTCCCAAGGAACGTTCCATTTTCATTCATGGCTTCCCAAAAACTTTGGCATTTTTGCATCATATAAAATGCATGTATTTTTCTTTCAAGTAACATAGCAATATAGAAAAATAAGAGTATCTCGCAAAACTAATGATTATTTACTTTCCATTTCCTATATAAGGGGTTCATCAGGAATAAGTTTTTAAAAAAACCAAAACTTCATACTGCTACTACTTCACACTGTAACTGCTGTAAAAGTGAACTTTCTGAATGTCTGTTTTGGTTTTATTGTAATATGTTGAAACGGATATGTCAGCAGGGGCATTTTTCTTCCTAGATTTGAAGTCCAGTAGTTTTCCAGACAAATAGCATATTCTTGGGTTTATTGGAAAATTCATGCTGAGCTACTTCACGTTGGCTAACTTTGCATGTCACCTCTGGTGTTTGTGTTGCCTGGCAAAAAATCGCTGTTATTTGTGATTTCCATTTTCTATTCTATTATTTCTACTTCTTTTGACTCTTTCCCTGCAAAGCACTTAGTCAAGTAGGCTGAAAGTGGGAGACTTTAAATATTAAAAGCAAAAGACAATGGTTACATTGAATGCAGGCAAACATGCAATCATACTGCAAAGATGTTTAAAATCAATGCTGATAGATAACTTGTTTGATGATTTTGAGAAATATTTTCATCTCTGAGAAGACTGGTAAGTGGATAATTTATACTTTTGTGAGCACAAATGAACAAATGCATTTTGAATTTTTTATCTTGGCAGTTCTGTGAAGCAGAAAATATATGATTGCAATCTTGTTGGGTTTCAGATTCAGTGTGGAAAATCCTAAAGTGTCTTCAGAGAAAGTTCTGAAAAGTTTGCTATTTATGCTTCTCACTTGGTTGCTCTGGAGACTATACTGAAATGGTCACAGGAAAGACAATATCCTCACTGAAATTCAGACCATAGGTCCATTTTTGCTGGCTTATGACTATATATTCCTTCTTTACAAAATAAAATCTGAGCAAAAGCTTTAGTTAAGCCCTTACAATTATCAGCTTTCAACCTTTACCATTTGTAGTTTAAAAATGTAATTTAGTGACAGAGAATCTTATTAGAAGGGTGTGTTGCAGATGTTTTCTCGTGGATAAGTCTTTCCAGTAAAATCCTCAATGTGCCAAAATATTGGGGTTTTTTAATGCTCCTCCCTTAAAAAATCAAATCAATGACTCTTTCACCACCTGTCCTGAAGAGAATTAAATTGACAGAGGTTTTCAGAGCAGTAGCCAGAATGCCTTTCTCTCTCTCAGACATGTTTTGAATTCTGTATATTGCATTTCTTAATTTTTTGATTCAGAAAGTCTAATACTTTTTTTTTTTAAATTAAAATTTTGTATAAAAAGTGCTTCCATTTTTCTCATTTGGTCAAGCAACTGCATCCCTTCCATATCCATAGCCTCCTGTGGGAATGGTCTGTGTCATGGTTTCTAGTTTTTCTTGTGAGTTTCATTTTAAAGGATTTGTTCCTATGAGCAAGGACTGCCCTGAAAGGTGGTAACAGATTTTTACAAAGCTGTATATAATTAAAATGGTAAATAGGAAAATTTGCTGCAATGTCATTTGAGAATATTTTAAGCCCTCAGTCTGGTCACATCTGAGCACCTGGGAAGACCACAGAAGATTTTTACCAGCTTGTAAAAGTGTAAAGTGGCTGTGCTGGGAAAGCAGATGGTGTAGGAACACAGTGGGTGGGCTCCTGGATAATATCCACCCAAAGCAGACAGCCCCAGGTGTACAGAGCTCTGGGGAACACACAGGCTGGCTTTGCAGTGCTACTGGAGATATTTTTGGCTTGACAGGTGAGTTTGCACCTTGCTCCTGCCAGGGCTGAGATGAGGTCGAGGAAGGGTTGCAGGAGCCAGAGGTGCATCAAACGTATGGGTTCTCTAAGCACACAGGCTCCAGGATGGGAGGAGGTACCTTGTCCTGCAATTTAGCCTGCGATGGACAACTTGTTCAGTCTCCCTTCAGTGGAGCTGAAAGGTGTGAGGCAGGCTAATGAAAATATTATTAAGTGGTCACCAAGGAAATATGAGCTTCTTAGTACTTCATTCTCCCTCTTTGAATTAGATTCATCTGTCCATTTCAGTCTTTTTCCATTGATGACAAAACAAGCTGCATTTTAAAATACACCTTGAAGCAGCAAGGCATTTTTCTTATTATATATTTTTAGAGTGTGTCCATGACTTGATTTACAGGAGAGTTTTGTTCTAAATGTTTCTTTTCTATGTGTCTGCTTGCCTAAGGCAGTCTGGTAACTGTAACTGCTGTAAAATGTAAGGAAAAGGGCAGTTTAGGATGAGTGCAGCTCTAGAGACCCACATAAGTTACAAAAATCAAGTTAGGAGCTGCTTAAACACTGAAAAAAGGAGTCCATGCCGAGCTCTGGCCTCACTCCAGCAAAGTAAGAAGTGTCTGTGGTTGTGTTAACCAGTTTAAAATTAACTTTATCTACCCACTATTAGAATTGCAGCGGTGACCACAGCAGATGCAGTTGCAAGTTTCCAGGAGAGGTATGCTAGAATTCCTTGGAAAGAGCCAAATTATAAACCCTTATGTTTATTTTTTGTGTTTTTCTGTAAAAATTGGCTTCTTGTGTCAGACTACAAATATTTTCATATTAATTGAGTGAAAAGTCAAACATGCACCAGTAACATCATTTTCTCTGCTTCACAATGCTCATGTGAAACACTTCAGAGGGTGGTAAGCTTTTTTTTGAGAAAGCTAATTACTATATGCTGTTTATTTTATTAGCAGCAGTCTCTCCCAGTTCAATTTTAAGTTGGTCAAAATATATCAGCTCCTTATAGCCTGGACATCAGACTGAGATATTCATGTTTATCTGAAAGTGAGTACTCATATTATCAACATCTTTTTATGAGAAGATTGCCATTTTTGCTTAATTTTAGGGTGGGCATTTGAGACATTTGGTGCTTAGGCTGTTCTTTGTCATCTGAAATGCTACTGGAATATCCCAAGTGTCCATGTTACCTGCCTGGTCAGCACAGGCCCCTGAGTTGCTCACTGACTGTTGCTTTTCTCCCTCTGTCCATCAGATAAGAATGTTCAGGGGAATTTAAATTTCTCATGAGGAGATGGCATTTTGTTGCTTAATAGCCAGATATTTCAAAATTCTATTTAATCTTTCTTTTCAACTGAATGGGAGCTCTGGGATCTTCCTGAAGTCTCCCTTTCATATCCTGACATAGATCACAAGGATAGATTTATCCGTCTGTGTCTGTCTTGGACTTCTTGTTTTGAGTGTTCTTAATGTCGCTGTATCTTGCTGGTCAGGATGAAAATAGTTTTTTTGTTGGAGAGATTCTTTCTCATGTTCCTGCTGACTAGGAAGGAACAGTTTTATTATAGAGG
The DNA here is from genome assembly GCF_901933205.1 of Camarhynchus parvulus. Taxonomy (NCBI): domain Eukaryota; kingdom Metazoa; phylum Chordata; class Aves; order Passeriformes; family Thraupidae; genus Camarhynchus; species Camarhynchus parvulus. Next base: position 7,093,268 of record NC_044576.1, read on the forward strand.
GAGAGGGTTTCATTGTCTTTTTTGTCTAATTTGAGAGATGACATTGACATTTGAGTGCTGATCAGTTCTGGCATTTGTTATACTATTGTTTCTTATTGTTAAATACTGGCATTTAGACGTGTGTCAATACCTTCAGTTTATTTGCAGCTTAGTGCATATTCAGATGGAGATAATATTTCAGCTTTTACTGAAGCCTTTAAAAATTGTTTAAATGTTGGAGCCCTGTTTTACTGTAGCATATTTTCTAATGCTGTTAACATTGATGGGGTTGGCTGAAGTACAAATTCCATTAAGAACAACAGCAAATTCACTCCTCAGGCATTGGTTCAACCTTTCACAGGATCAGTGCATCAATTCACACTGCAAGTGTGGTCCAGGTGGCCAAAGCTGGGCAATCTCCTCTTTCTTTTGCATTATCTTCAGGGAGTTCAGAAACCAGTGCACCAGGGGCCCCTTGGGTGGACAATTGTCCTGTGCAAACAGATAAATAGGTGCTATTATTTATTATTTCTCATGGCCCACCTAAGCAGTGCTGAGGGGCGAACTGTGCATGTTTTACTGCTGGGCTGTGTCTGACTCTGCCTGGCCACTGCCTTTCAGAGAGGGCCAAGGCAGTGGTGGGGGAGGAAGGCTGGGTTACTTCTGCTACTGCCTGGCTTTTGAACCAGTTGGAAAATGCAGGAAATGAAATTTTTAGAGACAAGATTTGAGGGGTTACGTTTCCTGCTTCTCAGAATCTGAGCTCTGTTTGGTGAGTGTTGCTGTTGGAGATATAAGAGATATGATATGTTTCTCACTCATATGAGAAACAGACTGGACAAAAGGAAAGATTTCTGATATGCCTATTTTTAGGCAGTTTCCTATCCTGACTGAGGCAATATTTTATCTGGTTTTCTTAAGAGCTAAAAATGATCTCTCCATGGCATGGCTGCCCCCAGCAAGGACTCTTTCTGTACTGTTCCAAGCTCAAGGAGTTCAAAACCTTCTGAAAATTTCTAAAATGGCATCTAAAACTAAAGCAATAAAACAGATTCTCATTAAAAACCCAGACATTTAATAACACAGTGGGGCACGAATGTCTGATGTAGGTGTCTGTCGGTTGGAGGCTGTTAAATCACACTTGGTGCCAAAAGGGGCCCAAAGTCACTGAATTAATGAGAATCATTTCAGTATCCTCAGGCCACACACTCAGAAAATAAGAGCCCCTCACTGGGCCAGGCTGCTGAGTGGCAGCAATTTACCCATGCACATCATTCTCTGGCTTCCTGCCAATGCAATTTCAGGGAATATTTACTACATGCTATCAATTATTGTATTTCTGTCTTGCTTAAAAAAGAAATACAGAGGCAAACTTAATTTAGCCTATGAATTGCCCAAGACAAGAAATGAAGATGATATTCCAGCATGCCGGTAAATAAATAGGAAACAGGAGGCTGAAGACACAGAGGGTGACAGCACCTTCAGGTGAGCCTGCACAGAGGGATCTCTAAACCCATGGTTAGTTCTGGGATGCTTTGCTGGAGGGTCGAGGTGCCTCAGATACTTTTGTTGGAGTATTTATCATGAGATATTCCACAAAAACAAAAAAAACCCCATTTGTGGGGTGTTTTTCTTTAAAGATTACTGGGTTCAACAATGCCATATGAAGTTTTTTTTTCTATAATGTTCAATATGGCAACAGCTACAAAGATTCTTGAAAGAAACAAGACTGAGAAGGCAACTATGTATACTCTTCAAAAAGCAAAAATCAAAATGCATTGAAATATTGTAGTATATTTCAGTATGGCGTGTGGGATTTAATAAGCAGATTAATACCTAAGAATAAATTAAGTAATTAAATTAATACCTAAAATAAATTAGAAACTGTAGGCAAAATAAATAAATAAAACCACCCAAACTTATAGACTTGAATTCTGTCAAAGCTAGAACTGCCAAAAATCTGTTACACATACCTATATTTTAGCTGTAGGTTACTTTTTCTGAGTGGCTGCTAATCTTTGATTCTTTTCTTGATTTGAACATGAGGCAAATTGAATTAGGAGTTCCTGACATAAGAACTCTTCTCATTTCCTTGACCCATTTTTCAGTACTGCCTTGGGTTAGTGGTGTTTTTTTTATGTGCTAACTTCAGTGTAAATCTCATTTTTTCTTGAGATTAGGTGGATGTAAGTTGGCTGAATCATAATTCACGAGCTGAAAAATTAGCAATCTATAAAAAGTTTCTTTAATATTTGGGATGCAATGAAGCCCCAAATGATCTATAATAAACATAAGGAAAAATGTATACCGGCATGTATATATACATGTTGTCCTGGCTTGTCCTCAAACAATGCATGATTTCAGGTTTTGGTAAAACTAAAATACCATCAAGACCTGTGCTTTTTACTGAGAAACGCAAGGGCTGGAACTGAACAACAAATAATTCCTGTTGGGGTGGTTTCTTTTGTCATTTTGTGCTCCTTTTCTGTTGATTTCTGAACACTCCTGTGTCTTGCCAGGTGCATTTCTCACATAGAGGAGCAGCCTGTGCAGGGGATTAATGGAAAAATCAAGAGTGGTAGTGATGGCATGGGAGAGTCTTTTCCCTGGAAACAGAAGGGCACAACTTCTGTAGGAATTGTATTTGTAGTGGTACTTTTGCACAATGAACACATAAAAAGCAAACTAGTAGCAACAAATGCTTCCCTAGTTATTGTAAACATTTTGTGCATACAATCGCACTCCTGTATTTAAATAGAAATGAAATTTATTAAGAGCCAGAATGTGAATATATAACGGCCAAATTCAGAAAATGTCAGTGTTTAGAAATTGCAAGGAAGAAGAAATTTCTCAAAGAGTTTAGGAACGTTCATTTTGCTTGGCAGAGGGAGTTGTTTTAAAGAGGTTTTATTGTTTTGTCTCATGGTAGAATTGGTGAGGCTGTAATTGTATGACAGTCACCATTCTGACTTCCACTTGAAGGATAAAAAATTTACTTTCTTCATGGTACTGCTAATAGAGAATGAGGCACTTTTTGAAGTGCTTCACATTTTAAATGCAGCAGTGGTTTTTCTTCTCCACAAAAGAAAGTGATTTATTTCTAGTGTCATATTTCATGTTCTCTGGTACAAATATAATAACTAACAAGCTGAGGGGTGCATGCAACACTATCACAAGGTATCAGTGAAATATAAGTAAAGTCTGATTTTATTAGGTCAGCCAGAGATTAATGACTCCAGGACAACTGCAAAGGTCTCAAGATGTCAATACTTATTCTTTTTTTAAACAATGAGAAGAGGAAAAAACCCAACACCAAACCATTGAAGACAGTACTGCTGCAGTTCAAATGCATTTCTTTGTCTATTTCTAAGGAGAGACATTGTGGTAATACTTGAAAAATCTGCATAATTCTGATGTAGATTTAAACAACTGAGATACGTTAGCAGTTCCATTATTTTGCTTTGCTTTTAAGTTTGGCATAAACCCTAACATCTGAGTTAGGTGACAACAGGATGCCTTGCTATGTGTCCCTATTGTTTAGAAAATCTCAGATTATTTTGCCACTCCTCATGAACATTGATGTGCCAGAGAGATGACCCTACTATTGGTGACCCCCACTTCCCTGAGGATGTTTGCTCCCAAGATGAGTTAGGATCTGGTGAGCACAGTGACACACTATGCAAGGTGATTTCTTTCAATGTTTTCCAAAGTACTACTGTAACATGTTACCTACATGGGTATTTAGAATCCAAAATCTTAGAGACAGATCAACAGATCTGAAAATTTATCTCACTTATGAGCTACTGAATTTTATATCGTGCGCTGTGAAGCTCTTTGATCCTAAAGGTACTCGTCCCCTGAATAATTTTCTATCCTGAATTCATTTATATGCTCCAGTGGTGCAAAAATCAATGAGAAATACATTTTATTCCACTTCAGTGATGTAGCACAGGTCCTACTGGTGATCATGGTAGCTTTTAATGAAAAATTAGGTAATAAGTAAGTGTAATAGAACTCTGACATTATCGGTGGGGTTAAAAATAAGAACATCAGAAGGCAGGGAGAATACCTGTGGGAAACATAACAGTATCTCTGTGAATGTCTGTACATCTAAATAAAAGAATCTTAGAGGGATTTTATAGAGGTTTTTTTGTTTGTTTTGGTTTGGATTTTTTTCCTTTTTTTTTAACCTGGTACCAAAGATACTGTGATGAATTTCCAGAATAGTAAAATAATTTTGGTCATTTTCTTGCGGTCTTAGGAATTTGCATTCTGTTTTCATTTGACATAATGCTTTTAGGTATTTTATTTCATGATATTGAAAGAATTGCTTCATATTATCTCTGTTAGAATGCCATCTATGTTCCTTTTCAAAAGCAATTTTCTACTTTTTATATATTTCCTCAGATAAGTAGCATCTTAAGTAATGCTGAAAAAAATTGCTCCTAGTGGATTTTTGCCTTTACTGCATTTATAGTAATAGTGGTTGTCCTGATATTATACTGGTCACAGATTTTGGAAACAAATCTATGCCAAAAAACCTATTTTTCTTTCAAAGAGCTTTTATGAAGCTTTGAAATTCTTGGGAATGAATTGACCTAAGTCTTGAAGGATGGCAGCATTTCCCTTAGAATAGTATGGGCTGCTGTCTTCTTCCCCCAACATTTGGGGCTAATCAGCTCTTACAAACAGGAATAAGACTCTCCTAACAAAAAGGAAATGTACACTGTAGCTCTATTCTGACAGTTCATAATGTTTCAGACAAGTGCTCACTTGAAAGCCAAAAGAATAAAATGCAAGTACAGTCTTGTTCTCTCTGAGTTGCTCCCTGTTTACTTCTCCAGATATGTTAGGGTATTTTTCTGTTTTATCAGCTGTCATTTATTTGAGGTGTATGATAAAAAAGGAAAAAAAATGACGCTGGAAATGCTTTCTCCTGTGGTTTTCCCATTACATTTCAAGCCATATTTTAGGTATAATTGAATGAATAGTTTCAGGATAAGAAATTACTTTAAAACTTTCTCATTTTCCCCCAAAGTGCACAAGGGTTTTGCTATCACTTTCTGTCTGCTTGCTCCACAAAGACACTGCCTGTGTCTCTGGATTTTTTGCTTGCACAGAACTGTGTGTTCCTGTCACAGGCCTGCTGTGGGTGCCAAAAGGGAAATTGAAAACCTGTTTCTGACCTGGAGATACTGGGCAGTGAGGAGGTGATAAAAGTGAATGCCTGGCTTTCTAACTCCTTAGCTTCTACTAAGGGAACTTTAAAATAGAAAGCATTATTTTAGTTTGTGTGGTGACAGGATTTTGAGAAGAGGTGCAAGTGCCCCGAAGCAGAACAGGAAAAAAAAAAAAAGATTTAATACATTGAATATATAAATCTCTCCTTCCTGCAGGTTTTTGCACAGATGGTCTTGGGGCAGTGCCAGGAACCTGCAGGTGCAGGAGGCCTTCCCTTAGTCCTCATTCCCTTCAAGCAGCTCTCAAACTCATAACTTTTTGAACCCTGAAAGTACATTGCTTTTTCCTTCTCACCAGATGAGGTATAAAGGTTTTGCCAGCCAGCTAGAAAGCCTGTAGCTTGAAATGCTTTGGAACACTTTGTCTTACTGGGTAAGACACAGGCAGCTGAAGGAGGAGATGCACAAGTTATAGCAAGTCTCAGAAGTGTTTCTGGTTGCCAGGGCTTTGCCCTGCAGGAGGTGAAGCAGCTCTGTGGCGCTGCTGTAGGAGCTGCAGCTCCTGAGCATCATCCTGAGAGATACAAGGGCCAGAAAGGCACTGCAAAGACAGTGATTAATGCTGCTGTGTTTGTAAACTGATTCCTCACTGATCTGAAGGAAGCCCCAGGAGGTCATCTAATCCATAATTCTGCCTGAAGGAAAGGTGAACTCCACTTAAACCATTCCTCACAGACATTTGTCCAACCTGATCTCCCCACCAGGGATGCAGAGTGAGCAACATCCCTGAAGGATTTACTCCAGCACTCAGCTAATTTCTCTCTCTTTGATCTTCAGCTTCACATTGCCTTTTGTCATGTCATTGTTCCTCAGCTTTTGTGATGTCCATATTTGTAAGGCTTGAACTGAGAGTAAAATAGGGTGGTTTGGACCTCTTAGATGAATTTAAAATGTGAATATGAGGGCCAAAAGAAAAGACTTATTTCTTTTGCTTAATATTAACCAAGTGGGCTCTGCTAGTGCGTGGAATGGGTTAAATAGAGCTACAGTGCTTCCAACTACCTAAAGAGATATGAAAAGTTCTGCTTCTGAAGCACATCATGATGAATAATTTAGGGACTCTGGGACTGCATACTGTACATAAAGGTATTACAGGGCATAATATATCATTAGAATGTATGGAGGCTCACTGTAATTTGAAGTAGAGAATATATACAGTATCCTAGCAGGAAATAATGTGGGCTTCATAAAATTTTCTGTCTGAGAATTAATGTCTTTGTCAAAATGAGAAATCAAAACTCTAATGTGAAATTTATGTTTCAATAAAATTAATGGAGCCCATCACTAGGATCTGAGAAAGCAGCTCCTGATGCTCTGATGGTGTAGTGGTCATAAATAAGCAGGATCAATTTCCCACAGAGCATGTAGACAGGCAGAACAAGTCTGCATTGCAGCACCTGGCAGCCTGGAGGGTGCTGGGGCTGAGGAGCCTGGCAGCACTCTGCTCTGCTTCTGTGAGATGTGATGCACACATTGCATGTGGGATGCAGCTCCTAAAGCACAGAGCTGCATCAGCTGCCCTGCCACAGCCCTCTGCAGGTGTGCTGGGCACAGCTTGCCTTCACTTGGAGTGTTTCCAGGCCACGTGCTTATGGCTTCATTATTTTAAACAAATATTGCCTTGAAAATATTTATATCTGTTAATAAGCCAATCAGTTTTGTGTTCCTCAGTGCTTGTTACTTACAGGAGTGTTGTGCTAAGGTTTTTAGAAGGGGCTGGGAAGATGAGTCAAGGTTTTCCATGAGGGAAGATCAAGACACTTGTGATTCATTTGTCCCATGTGAAATATTGAGTGAAAATGCATGTGGTACACCAGGTAGGAAGAACATCTCCTTTGTTTAACTCCTGGGAATAAACCATTCACCAACACTTCTGACTTATGTCAGCCAAAACTAAACTTCCATCCCATCTGGTTCTCACTTTATGACCTTTCTATTCATTGATGTATGCTGGATTTGACCTTAAAGCAGCTTTATGCATACTTATTATTCAATGTTACTGAGTTCCATTACAATTCTAATGAATACTGTAAAATTACCTGTAAAATGATGTTGTTCCTGAAAGTTATTGCAAGCAATCACAATATTAAACTTAGTGCCACTGAGTTCTGGTGCCAGTTTTAAATCCCTGGTGCTTTTAATGGTGAATATTTGAAAAACTGGATGCATCTGTATTCATAGCTGTTTTTGTGACATCCTCTTTTCCGCCTATGCAATGAACAGACTAGAAAAAATACACTTCCACTGGTAACCTGGACTTATTACTACTTTCTATGTCACTGCCCTAAAGAAAGAACTTCTCTCAAATGAAAATCATAATCTATGATTTCTGTGCAAAACACTTTATAAATACCTGTTTAATAAGAGAGGGCATTGGCTGCTTTGTGTTATCTCTGTTGAATGGCACTGGGTTTTTCATTTTGTCCGACAAAGTTCTGTGGAAAAAGGTTGGCACACCTTTCCCTCATCCTCCAGAGGAGTATTTACCTGTTTCAGGGGTGTGGTAAGACTAGGACAGGAGCTCAGGGCATGACTCTCCCCACCATGAGTGATGAACACATTTATTGAACACACTTGTATGTCAGGAAGCAGAGCAGCAGCAAAGCTCCTGAACAATTCTCTCAGTTCTGGGGCATCTCCAGCCAGAGGATGACCTGGCTGTGTTTCTGTTCAGCAATGTGTGTCTTTGAGGTGGACTGTGCCTGGTAAAAAGAATAAGAGACTGACTGGAAAGTGCAGCTTTGCACATTGCGTTTGGTGAAAAGATCAGTCCCTAACTTCCCAGGTAATTTTTATTTTCTAAGATATTGGAGCATTTCTGTAGTGTTTAGGTTTGGGGAATGGGATTCATTAAGACAATTGGGTGTCACTAAACCAAGAGATACATGCAGAGGCCTAATCCTCCCTTGTGTTGAATTATGGTACAAGCTGGAGCAGTTTAACAGGAGAGGTCAGGAGTGATTAGATCTCTGTAGCCCAGAGTTTGGGGCAGACTCTCTGCAATGAAGTGCTGAAGTTCATATTCACACTCCAGGACAGACAGATTGAGCTGTGGCTCCTGGTATGATTTGTGCATGAATTATGGGAATGGTAGGATGCTGAGGAGCTGAAAATAGAGGGAGACGGTAAACATCTCTTTTCTTACTTTTTCCTTGTAAATCCCTGCATGGACTATTTAGAATTTTTTCTCTTAAAAAAAATAAATCTGCAAATGGAAATGTTTTATTTTGGATAAAAATAGGTACTGTGTTGGTACTTCTCACTTCTTTTTTCATCAGTTTGTCACTGGTGACTAAGTGATGGAGTTCTGAAAAGTGTGGCTTTGGTTTAGCTCTAGAAACCCATGCGAGGTTTTCTCTTCAGCAGGTAACATCAAGACATAATTTATTTCTGTCCCTTGGTTTCATCTGCCCATCTGTCCTATCTGTTTAGCCTCTATCATTGCAGATATGAATTTTTTTCCAAACATTGAACATGCCAGAATTTCTGCTTCTGTTTTAGGCTGAAAGCCTACAACATCTGCAAATTAGAGCTGGCAATAGGAGAGAATGAATTGGAATGAAAATCTCTCTGTGGCTGATGTAAATCACAGAATACATCTTATGCCCACTCGAGGTAGCCACACATGAAAAAGTCTTCATACAGTTCTGTTAATAAATTACTTCTTTTTTGAAGTCAAACTGGTTTTGATCACATCCAGAAAGGAAAAATGGGTACAAAAAAAAGTTTTGAATTTTATGATAATTCGGATATTAATTTGAAGAGGTTGTTATAAACTGTACTCCATAGAATATTCTCAACCCTAGAGTACCAGCAAACTACCAGAAGATCAAAACTGGTACACACAAAGAAAGTCACTTTTCCATATGACCGGCATTAGTTTTATCATGATTTGATGCATATAAGAATGGAATTAATAATTACACAACCAACGGATCATTTGTAGATACAGAAATGCAGTTTGATGAATATGCAAACAAAGGAGAAATGCAGACTGTGTTTTTCTGTTTGCATATGTTGCTGTCTGTGTATCTATTTCCTGGGCTTTGAGTCCTCACTCTCTGGGGTGCTGAGGTTAAAGAGCAGTCCCTGGGCTTGGCTCCATAGCTGGAATTTCCAGATGGCTTTTTTGTGTTTGAGCATCAATTCAATGAAAAAGATGGTGTAACATCCCTGATTTTTTTGAATGGAATGCAAAACAAATCAGGCATATTTACCAGTCCAAACTTCTGCCTTGGAATAATTAGGTTTGCAAATTTTCAGAGCTCTGACAGACTATTTTTAGCTACAGCTGGAAAAGATGTCAAGCATGGCAGTGTCTTTACATGGCACAGTAAGAATGGGTCACTCACAAGAAGTTTTATCTAAACAGTTTGGTTTGCAGGACTTTATTACAGGTTTTGGAGGGAAAAAATGGATTTCTGTGTCTCTATAAATACTGGAAAGATAAATTACTTCGGCTCTTATCAGTACTTTTTTGTTCTTGTCTAATATTTCTGTTATCATAATTAATTCATGCTGTGCTTATGGGAAACTTATCAAGATTCAATCTTTTCACTTTTCTGTCTTTTCTATTTCAAGTTCAGCACCAGACTGATTCCCCTCTCCTCTGTTTTCTTTCAGTGCCTCTTCCCAGCTCACTTGACCAATTCAGTTTCTGTCAGCCTTCTTGCCAACCATGACCTGAGGTACTTGTGCTCTTTGTGATATTTTAATGGGTTTATTTTCTGCTCACACTCAACAATTCATTAACTTCTAATTCTTTTGTCAGATGCAAGAGCAGTGCTGCTTCTCCTTTTTCTATCTTGCCCTTAGCCTGGCTCTGATTCCACAAGTCAAAAGGCTTGTTAACATGCATGGTGTGTAGAACAAGGAGGGTTTTAGCAGGTTACTGACCTGGTGTCAGCAAACCAGAGAGCATCAGCAAGTCCCTGCCAGGCAATCCTTTCTTCTGTCCCGTTCAGTTTTCTTAGACTGATTTTTAAAAAAGCAACACCACTTTTTTCATCCCTTCATTTATGATTCCACTCGTTTCCAGTTTTGATCTTACTTTGAATAGCAATTGTAAAAGAATATTCAAGCTCATATTCAATGTCTAGGGATTTAGCAAAGTCATGCTAGAAACAGTTCAGAATAGCTCCATATGAAGTTGGATTCAAATGGTGCTGATATGTTTTTAATCTATGTTTTTGTGTGTAATAGAAGGAAGGCACTTTATTATGCAGGTGCTGGTATCTGAAATGGATTTACATGGATGGTTTGGTAGATTAAGAACAGGTTTTCAGATACTCATAGTTGTGTTGTTGTTTTTAATCTTATAACTGGGTGAATTCTGAGGTCTTGTTGACCTAAGCAGCAACAAAAATTATATTCTGAAGACTGCACACTGTGGAACCCTGTATAGAAACACAGATGTCTGGATGGTGGCTTGACTTATGGGAATTATGTGATTTTTCAGATTCCTAGGGTATTTCATGGCATAGATGGCTGTTCTGTACCAAGAAATGGGTTGTGCTGTCTTCATCAATGCTACAGTGGCAATTTAAAATGATGGCAATGAGCCTAGGTTGGAAGCAGACATGCTGCTCATCTCCTTTTGACTTGTGGAAGAATGAGGCAGTCTGCTTAAAGATGAGAAGTTTTGAGGCTATTTCCTTAAAATCTTTAATTGCAGAGGGGACACCTTAAGTAACAACTTCTAAGATTTGTGCTCCTGAGAGCCTGAGGAGACCAGCAGGTGGGAGATGAGGCAGGTGAAGAAAACATGACAGTGTAGGAGGTAGCAAGGCAAGTGTGGGGTGTCTGTGCAGCCCAGCAGAACTTTCTGCTGCAGAAGGCTGATCCAGCTCTGCCTCTCCTGGGAGCTCCATGGGGAAGAGTCCCCCATCTAAAACACAAATGGCTTTCCAGGGAAATGCCTGGGTGAGGGCTGGGACTGAGTGCTGCTGGGTATTCTGTGCACATCTCATGCCTGAGCTTTGGGAGCAGGGGGGCTGCACTGCTGGTGGTGAATTCCTCTGTGACTCTCTGTATGACAGAGATCAAGAGTTAGCAGCAAGGGTAGCTGCTGGGACCTTTCCTTTGCAGGTTTTGAAGACTGTTGCAATGTAGCCAGGTAAATAAAAGCCTGTCTGGGTAGCTGGCTGAGGTTTTCAAGAATTCCTCATTATCTCTCTGAAATTGTTAGTAATTCTTTTGTATGTGGGTACATAATGTTCTGTGTGTAATTTCACTGCTGTGGGAGCCAGTGTGTCCTGGTGTTATTCTGGTTGTGCACTTTGTGAAAGCAGATTGCTGCTGATAATAAATATTTCATTTTGTTAAGACTACTTTGAAAAATATCAGAAAAGGTCACTATTTTTGAGATTATATCTGAAACATTTGCTTCCAGTTTTGTCAAACTTTTCCTATTTAAGTGGAAAGTTATATTTTGCACAGATCAGAGGACGTTATGAAAAATGTTGATGATGATGACTTATTTCAAGTGGCAGCAGTATTGTGACTCACTCTTTCATGGGCATCATTCCCTACATTCATAATGGATTTTGAAAATTTGAGCTGGCTTCTGCCAACAAATGGAATATTAATGAATGCAGGGTTGCATCATACAGTTTATGCATAGTGTAATTTTTCCAAGGAAATGAAATGACCACCTCTTAAAAATGAACTGGGGGAAATGCTTTATAGTCTTACATTGCTGTGAATCAAAAGGTATTTGAATATTTGTGCATTGGCATATTTGTTATATACAGAGGCTCTGCAGCTTTGATGCATCAGATGAAACTCCTAAAGGTGGATTAAATGGTTTATTACAATGACTGCTGCATTGCTTGTAATCACTTAATCATACTTTTGAGTGTGGAGCAGTTCCAGATCTGTTTAAAAGTATACACTGCACAAGCAAGGGGGTGAGGATGCTGAGGACAGTGGAAAACCAGTTCATCAGCATGCATAAGTAAACATTTTCTGAAAAAAATGACACTTTCTTCCAGACAGCAGAAAGAGATGCTTGACTGGTCCTCAGCTCTTGTCAATCAATCTATGCATCAATCTAATTGTACTTTCAGTATGGATTAAATTTAATCTGTCCTTAGTTACTGCCCAATCTTTGAAATGACAACGTTTCTGTTTGTTGTTACCTAAGGCTGTAAGTAGGGATTTGGGTCAAGGCATTCAGCAACAACTTGGGAAAAACAACTGGAATTTCTGTAGTCAAGGGGAGGGTAATAAATAATAGCAAAGCCCATTAATCCTCTTTTCCATTAGTGGCAATGTCAGATAAAGCTGCTTAGTGACTTTTGAGGAATGTTACATGGATGATTTATTGCATGTGTAGTTTTAGATGTTAAGTGTAATTTTGAAATGTGGGACCTCTGCAGACTCACCAAGAGATAGAGTAGAATACCAGATGAATTACAGCACCATATAAGAGGCAATTTCTGCATGTCTCTTCAGCTGATTTCCCAGCCTTTTCAGTTAGTTCTGGCTCCTTTGCGTGGATATCTGCCTCATTTGCTGCAGAGGCTGACAGGACGCTTTGTGGTAACTGGTGAATTGAGAAAACCTCTGTCTTTGATTATGCACTTGGAGAATGGGTTTCATTTGGTTACTTTTCTCCTGCCTGTTTGCTGTTTGACGTATGACTATTTTTAAAAATGAGCTATTAATAAATTAATTTGTCTACTCTGGATTACAGATTGAAAGAGTAGTTAGGGTTTTATAAACATTTTTGATAGTGAGGATTCATTGTAGTGGTGTATAAAGAGGAATATTTACCCTGTATTGAAGAGTGGGCTAATAATAAATGAACTCTAAACTTCCATCTCTATAACAACATCCCTATTGATTTAAAAATGCAAACTGCTTTGTGCTGGGAGGTGACTGTTCCTCAAGTGCTCCTTAAAAGCATTGCTGTTCCTGACTCCAGCTGCATTTTCTTCTGGGAGAGGACTCAGCTACTTTTTTATTCTGCTGTGAATTCACTGCACAGAGCAGGAATGTGAGGAGTGCAGCGCACCTGCAGGCTGGATACAGGCACTTGGCAGAGCATGACTCAACCCTCCATCCTCCCAGCCTGGCATTCAGCTGGATTTGCCTTGTGTTTGACTAAGAAATAATCTGCTAGGTTCTAGACAAATACATCTGCCTAACACTTATTAACTTGATGTTTTATTTAAGGCTTTAAGATACATTTATGCCTCGTTGCGGTTTGCTTAGATCTGCACTGTGATTGTGCTTTGGCAATCACTTTAAAACTGTGCAGTGGAAGGTAATTGAGGAAGAACACACAGGAATTATTTCAAAAGTGGTTCTTTTTAAAAAGAGCTGTTAAACAGGTTAGTCAGAACTGTGAGTCACCCCAATTGAGTCATGCTCACTTTTTGGTGGCTATAGATGATCAGGTTTTCCTGTTTCTCCATGCAGCTATGAGTAATGCTGTGGTAAGAACTGTACTGCTTTGGAGAATGGCTTTCCCCTGCTCTGCCTGAGCACATTTACCCATTGGGCAGTTTATAAAGTCATTTTTCAGCCCATTCTCTCAAAACACTCCAGTGGCTGGCTGCATGATACAAGTGATGTGAAATCTGCCAAGTGTTGTGTTGGGAGGAGAGAAAAGAGAGCAGGGGCCCTCACTACCAACCCATGACAGGCAGCACCTCAGTGGGGCTGGTAGGAAATACCAGAGTTATCCTGGCTGGCATTTGCCCTGTGCACCCAAGGGGCTGAGGCAGGAACCTGGGTAGTTAATGAGAGCTGACAAGATCTGTGAGGAACAGGAAAAACGAGGGGGTGGGAGAGAAGAACAAATATGCCCTGAGATGGTAACTGGGTTGGTGCCTTAATAACTGTTGGAGCTGAGTTTGGGTGTGTTGGAGGATTTTTTTTCTATATTTGTAGAGAGCATGCATCAACACAGCTGTAGTGTTAGGCATAATCCCAGAGCCTTTACAACCATCATCCCAGACACTGAATTAGCAGTGTGTGTACTGGCCACGGGCTTTCAGCTTGGTGGCTACCTAAAATTAGTCTGAAACTGTGTAGGTGCTTAAATGTGGGTTTGAGAGCCTGGATTTGGGTTAGAAAGTGTAGGCTGCAGTTCTTCAAGCTTCAGCAAAGAGAGGGAAGATGCTGTAGCTCTGAATATTCCTGAATATGCCTACATTTAGACTACAGTATTCATTGCTCTTTTTTAATAATTACTGTCAGCAGTTTTTGTTAATATAAAGGCAAGTTTTCCTTTCCTCATAATCTTAAAAAAAAAAGAAAATATCAGAGTCAGGTTTTAAAGGATTAGTTATTGTTTTTCACTGGCTCTGCTTCTGAAAAATTTTATAAAGACTCTAATTCTCTCTAAAAATGGATAGCTCACCTAGAAATAGAACATTTTTCTGTGATTGGTATCTTTCTGGTTGATGCTGCAGAGGTGCTAGACGGAAAATATCATTAAAATAAGAATGAAAATGTCTTTCCTATATTTACAGCTCTCTGAGTAGTGTAAAACCAAAACCAATTTTCTCTAGTTTATCAAAGGGTCAGGGGACTTCCAATTTGAGATAGAAAATGTGATCATGTCATTAAGAACACTTGATGTGCTTTGGAACAAAGGATTTAAATGCTTCAAAAGGGAGAAGTTATGTACACTGCCCTTCTGCAATAGATAGCAAAGTGGTAAAGCTGTTTCTGCTTTCTGCATCAATTTCTTTCCCACATGGTTCTGCTCCCCTTCAGTAGATCCATACAGGAAATATCCAAGCCACAAATTGTTTGCATTAGGACCAAATGTATGTGAAGGAGGTCATTTGTTCAGTGTCAGTAGCTGTTGTAACGTGGCACAAGGTCTTCCCAGAGAAAATTTCCACTTTCAGATTCTTTTTGAACCTTAAAGTCTGTCATAAACATGGGATGAGAACATATTCAAACAAATAATGTACTGAAAAGGAGAAAACTGAAGGGCTGAGTGCTGCCCTCTGTGTGCTGCAGCACTTCAGAGAGCTGATTGTGGATACCCCTGTGAGACGCTCTGAGCCAGGAGAAGAAAGCTCCTCTGCAAAGTCTTGTTCAGTGAGCCTTGTCCTGGTCCTTGGAAGAGCATCTCCTCTTAGGAGTTGCAAACAAGTACTAAACTTATACCCATGAAGATAACTGGCTGTTGTTAGAACCTCTCTGTGGTGCCATGGATGGTAAATCACCTGGCTGTACCAGGGCTCAGATCCTGGTGTCTGGGGCAAGAGACTCCCTTCCCTAAGGAGAGGAGATGTCCTGGTGACCCTGGCACAGGACATGTCTGCACACAGGCTTGGGCTCAGTGCTACCTCAGGACACCCCTGAGCCAGGCAGCCAAGCCAGCCCACAAGATAAACACACACATTAAGCAGGAGGAGTGCAGCAGGAGAATAAAAAGGCAAGAGCACAGATGGTGTGTGGTTATGTGGATATTTCCTCAGCTTTGTGAAGAAATTTGGCCCTTCTTCCAGTGACTGCCACAGGTTCCTCTCCTCCCCAAAGTACCACTGTGCAAAAGAAAATCCTTCTAAGTCTTCTCTTCTAATGAGAAAATAAATTTGAATATGTGCCTCAGACATTTGTGCTTTATAACATGTGCCATTTTCTTATATTTTCTGTAGGGTTCTGATTTAATGCCACAAAGCTGAACATTATGTAACAGAATTATATTATTTAGTTTCTATAGAGTGTTGTGACCAGTCCTGGCTGTTTTACTGTGTTGCAAGACACTGTGCTGAGAATGGACATTTGGGTGAAATACAGTTTCCTCTGTCTTCCCCTCAATATAAAAGAAAAAAATACTGGGAAAAACCCCAAAAAACAAATCCAACAAAACCAAAGCAACACAAAATGTATTGAAAGATAAAAATATTTTCAGACTTTGGAAGAACAAACTTGTGTCTGTGCTGAGGAGCTGTGGATTGTGCTGGTAAATTAAAATAGTGCATGGTAGGACACAAGCACAGATCATGAGCCTGCATAGAAATAGAAGCCAAACAGAGAAGGACTATTTGCTAGCAGAAGAAATTAAAACAGCAAGGTGGAAGCTGAGCAGGAATTGACCACTGACTGTGGCTGCTAATATTTGGCGGCTTATTCACAGCATTTCAGTGAAATACAAGTGCAGGGGAATATGGTATAACTGATGAGATGTTTCTGATGTCAATGGATCATGATATTAGAAAAACTAATGGCCTGAATCAGTGAGTTTCAAATGTCACTGGCTACACATTTAGTGAATAGTAATTGAGAAAACAACTTGGAAAAAAATTGTAGGATTTGTTACCATGGACTTCTCACGGCAGAAATGAGAATGAGCAACTGGAGCTTTATAAACCCCCACAAAAATGGATGAGTTAATGCCCAGAAGACCTCCCTTAGCTGCCCATCATAACTGTGTTTTACATTGGGACTGCTTGCTTACATTTGCTGGATTTATTCTAGATTTTGCTTGTGCCCTCCTATTATATTCCCCAATGTGGGTTTTCTTTCTTTTGTCCACCACATTCTTTTCTTTTCTGACATGTAGACAGCTTTTCCTTTCTATGAGATTAAGATGGCTGGGAAGAAATATTATGTCTGAATTGACAGCCAGGAATAAGTTGGCTACATGGAATTCTTTGTAGGACTTTTTTCCATGGGCTCAGACTGGGCTCCAGATGGGCCTGTGAGAAGCTGGATCTGTCTTACGTTTATATTTATTGATGTAAGTTCAGAAAGGAGCATATAAATAAACACATTACATCAATTTTGACTAAATGACATCAGCTTCTTCTCTGACCATACTAGCTCCTGAAATTAATAAGCACTTGGCAGAAGAGTAACAAGATTTATATGTATAGAAACTGAGTGCAGTGAATGGGGTTAAAAAGCTCTCTGTGGGATCCTGTGTCTTGCACACTTGTATCTGATGCGTGCAAATGGAGACTCCTTGCTTTTCCCTGCTTTTAATGTAGGAAGGAATATCATCTTTAGGTTTGCAGGCATTTCAAGTGTTCAGAGTAATGCAGAGTAAATCTAAATCCACTGCTAAGCATACATATGTTACTGTCTGTATTTTCTTTTGTTTCCAAAAGAAAAGCAGTTCTGGTTATTTATTATGACACAAGAGACTTAAGTTACAGCTTATACTTTTGTAACTGCATTTATTGCTATTCTCTTTCTCAACTTCAGTCACACAAACCGTAGTGATTATTCAGAGTTCTCTGAATGTGATCTAAATGCATAAAGCAGTTGTTAGGTGGCATAAGCTTCGCATAGTGGTGTAAATTTAAATTTCATGTCCTGAGTTAGTTTATACATTAATAGTTCATAATCTGTCTGTATCAGATTTTCTTGCAGTGCAACAAAAATAGAAAATAGGAAGTAAACTCTTGATAAAGAAAATATTCAGGGCCTTGGAGAGTCTGTCTTCATACCCAGAATTCAGGCACATGTGGTCACAGGGATCAGTCCTACTGGGCTATGAATACTGTGGGCACCATCCTTGGGTGGTATAATTAAAAAAGCTTTGCAGAGCCCCCTGGTACAGCTGCCCAGCCCTCTGAGAGCAGCTTGTGGGTGTTTTCTGCTGGTGGTCAGAGGGTAGAAATACCCAATCACAGAAAAAGGCATGAGAGGATTCATGGCAAATCTGTTTATGATGTTACCTGGCCTGTCCTCAGATATCAGTAGACTAATCAGTGAGTGTCACGGGGTGCACAGTGATGCTTGGGGGGAAGGCCAGGTGTCCTCTGAAAACACATAATTGCTGATAATGGAACTCTTGGACAATGTTAATTAAAGAGGTGCTTCTGTATGTCACTGAGAATGAGCTCTGAAATTAGACAGCAATTGCTTTAGGTAGGTTTTGATGCATGTCCTCTAGATTGGTATTGATTTTGTTTTATATCATTCTGGCTTCTCTGCTGCTGGGAAGATAAGCTACAGGTGATGAAAGGTAGTATGAACTGGTCTGCTAGTTACCTGCAAGAGAGGGAGCAAGACCTGCAAAGTACCTCATAGGTGAGTGCACTGCTGCAGTCAGATGTGAAAAAAGCCAGATACTGGAGCCTTTCAGGTATATATATGATTCTGTGAATAGATGTTTAGAAATTAAAGATATGTGTGTATTTTTCCTCTTCTTGTACTATTGAGAGGAAAAACTGGTTATGAATTAGTGCTGTGTTGAGCCTAGCCTGACTATGGTGTAAACCTGGTGGAAACAGTTTTGTCATCTGTGATGGTATTAAATTGTCTGCAGAGGATTCCTGCAGCTCAGTAGGAGCTCAGTCAGTAGCACCACTGGGGCTGGTACAGCTGGGCTCATCATGCAGCCCTGTGAGTGCTGGATGATGGCTCTGGGGCATCTCTACAGAGATTTTCAGCAGAGCTGATGGGACTCCATGAAACAACGTGTTCTTTAATAATAAAATTAGAGGCATGGTTCTGTATTTCCAGCTTAGCACTCTTCCTCAGAGCAGAGGCCTGTATGAAACCAGCTGATGCTGTTTGAGCAGGGCACCAGGGGTGGTGTAGCCTTCCAGCAGAGCTTGGTGAGTGCTCCCTGCTCCAGCAATTCCCTGTGCTGGTGGCAGCTCCCCCACTGCCACCACTGGTGCTTGCTCAGGTATTGCACCTGGGCTGCAGAAATGTGATCAAGCTATGGGACTATTGTAGTGGTCCACAATCTGCACAAAATTGTGTAGCTCCATGATATTTTTCCCTTTAAAAGAGCAGGGATCTGTGCCTTTTGAGCTACATGGTAGATGTGCTCCCTTCAGTGCAAACTTGGATGTACTATGGAGTGTGTATGGGGTTCATGGGCCTACTGCTTCAAAGGCTTGAGCCAGGAATTATGTGCAGTTTGATTGCACACTGAATATCTTCAGAAAATATATATATTCATACCCTGAAGGTCTGTGCAGGTGCACCAAGTTTTACCCAACCCAGCGGGAAGGCACCTTATGGAATTTCCCTGGACTGGATTATGATAACTGTGTCTGCACCGATGCTCAGCTGGAGTCTCTTCCTGCATGAGTCTGTCAGTTCATTTTGAGACACAGCAAGATCAGCTGAGTGCTGTTTCCCCCAGGTTCCCTTCTCAGATGATGTCCTAATTAGGTCACAGAGAAAGTCAAAGATGTAGAAGCTGGACTGAGTGCTCACCAGCCAGCTCCTACATGTAACTGCTGTATTCTAGTTTAATTTCTCCTGAGATGTTTGCTGATGTCTTGGAGAATCTTGCCCATGAAAAGGCAGGCTGCTCATCAAGAAAGCAAGTTGGTGAACACACGAATATTTTGAGCTGCAGCATGTAGCACTCAGTATTTATCACTACAGGAGAGAGCATGTGACTCCCCTCTCACATGGCAGCTCCCTGGTTTATGCCTTATTGGAAAACAGCAGAAGTATCCTGCAGGATCACTTTTGAAGAAAGGGCAAGGCACTGGAGCCATCCCCAGTGCTAACATTTTGCTGCAGAATGATTCCTGCCTTTACCCCTCAAGAAAATCCTGTGTGTGGGAAGACAACAGACTTGCTAAAGTCAGAAATGAGTTACTGCCTCACTGCCTAAAGAAAAGTCAGAAGTGTGGCCTCAGAAGTAGCAGTGTGACCTGCCAGGGAAGCATATTTAGCTGTTCCTCAGAGCAGGGGAGCTGAAGGTGCTCTGTGCATGGCAGCAAACTCTGTGCATGCAAACAGGCGGGACCCAGTGCATCCCCTTGTGGGTACAGCTCCCAAGGGAGGTGAAGGATGGCTGGAGCACTTCAGGGTATTGTTTCTTGGCAGGAACACACATGCTCCAAGAAAAACAAATTTACTCAGTACTTTTATGAGTCTCTGAGCTCAGCCAGGTCTGGCAGAGACGACTTGACTTCATCCAGAGAGACAGTAGTGGGGAGATCATTCCAAGTTTCCCTTTATTTGGGTAGTGGAACATGAGTAACTCCTTCCCCGAGCTGGAGGGTGTTGCCCTGGGCTCCTCATCCTGCAGTGTGAGTGTCACACTGTGCCTCTCACATCCTTCCATGGGGCCCAGGGCAGTTCCCGTGTATGGCCTGACTGCACTGCAAAATATAATTGTCTTTGATGCAGCAATTCCAGCACAGGCACTTTGGACTCTGTGGGATAACAAATAATAATGAAGAGAATAGTCTGGCAATAAATGCTGATCACACCCTATAGGCTTGCACTGAGTTTTTCATTAGGTAGTAGATATTACATGCAAAATAGTAACTTCCCCAGAACCTTAGAGAGCTTAGAGTTCTTTGTAAATGTCATTTCCCCTTTAAAATACAGTTTATTTCCCAGTGCAAATTCTTCATTATTCTGTAGTTAGGGTTGAAAGGCCTCATCATTTGTCTGAGTCAGAAACACCCTGAAAAGAAAACAGTCATTTAGTGAGATGAGCAAATTCAGGAAATTGAGGCAAAGGTTCTGCTCTGCAGGTGAACCCAAAGATCCACAGAGCCTGCAGGGATGTGGGTGTGGGGGGTGTGTGACTTTTTAGACAGCTGCAGCTTGGAGAGTTTCACTATTCCTCCTTCTTTTTTTATGGCATTTTGATCATTGTTCCCTCCTGTTCTGCTGAAGCCAGAACTATTTCTGACCACTTTTGCCTCACTACCTCTCTCTCCTTTTGCAGACTTACACTGCCTTTGTAAGGCATTCATTGCCAGCTAATGCTGAGCTTTTGAACATATGATTTATTTTGAATATGTCTCTGTTATGTGCAAAACCAAGCTGGATGCTATGATTCCTGTTTCATTCTCCTTCCTGACCCAGCAGTAATTCTCCTGATGGTACAAACCAAATAAAGAATGGAATTTCTATGCCAATCTATTTGTCAGCCATAAATAGGCAATATATTAGTCAAACTTCCAGAAGTGAATAGCAACATATTTCTGAGTCTTGGTATCTCCAAAATGTATGTATGTTTGCTTTGGGGATCTCTGGCATTTTTGTCATCAGCTAAAGGCTGCCATGTGATGTTTATGTTGGTTAGAGCAGCACTTGGCAAAAGAGGGTAAGAAGAAAACTGAGTACAAAATGGGAAGCTTTTCTGCAGAGAAAGTGTCTTTTTCTTTTCTAGACAGAGGATTTGCAAAAATATGAATCACTGAAACTGTTCAGAAGAAAAAAGGAAAAACTGATTTAAAAGCCTTTATTTTCAGAATTTCAGAAATATGTATTCTGATGAATTCAAAAGTCCTTAGAAGTTTATCTGTTATTCAGTGGGGAAGTTCAAAGCTTACTTCACACATAGGTGTAGCTTTATTTTCCTTGAGACTTCAAGGCAATGAGAAGCCTGACACGTCATCTGAATGAGGTGATCCAATGCATCTGGCACTGAGAATTTCAGTGTGCCAAAGAGTGACGTCCTATAGCATTATGGACCTAATTTGCTTGTGTGTCACTATTGTAAATAAGGAGGTAACAACAGCTTTAGGTTTTCTCCATACCTGGAACTGAGAAGGAAGCAGAGATGCAGGTTCAAGCACCTTTGGCTCTCCCTTGTGAGGGCAGAGACTCTTTGCCTGCTTTGGTCTCACCCCCAGCACATGGATGGGAAGCAGGTGGAAGGAGCTGGGTCAGCCAAGAGGGCCCAAGCCAACATTGCTGTTGAAATGAGTGTTTACCCCTAAAGACAAATTACTTCCATCTGGTAAAAGAAGAAAAAGTTACTGTGAGTCTACTGTAGTTCCTGTCTTGTGCTCCCCAGGAGAAGAGTGGCTCCATTTATCTGACTGGGGCATTGCTCTGAAACAGGCTCCTGAGTTTGCCTGGCCTTTTCTAATGTATATTTGTTATTGCTATGCCTGTTTTATGTGAAATTTCATTTTGTTGAGCGGTTTCACCACCATACAGGAGGAGACTCTCGACTTACACTGATCAGTGTTATCTTAAAAACTAGCGCAAGTTTGGGAGCGAGCTGCAATGTAAAGTGCTTCCCTAAAGGAGATGTAGCAATTGCTCTTCAGCACCAAAGTCCAGACAAATGACAGGAAAGTGATGATGCTTTAAACTTGGCCTCAGTCCAAAGCACACCTGCCTTACAAACTGATCTTCAGTCCTGTTATCTTCCCAGGAATAACATCAAAGCACCACAGTGCATTTGCACAGGGAATGAATTCACAGAGAATTAGACCTTGACTTGGGCACCCACAGATGGAGAAGTCATGATTGTAAGAACTCCCTTTCTTGTGGGGTGTGTGTAGGTACCCAGTCCTTTAAATTCTACTCTAGCCAAGCTGTGATGCTTATCAGTGGGATTTTGTGAAAAATGTAGTGATTCCTCCATGACACACTTGAAGTGCTAGCTGTGAACCCAGCCTAACCATTCCAAATAAGAGCCAAGCATTCACTTAGGCGTTTTGGAATATTTTTCCTAAAAATAAAATCACTTATTTTTAATGGCACTCCCCTTATTGAGCATGTAAATTAAGCTTTTACTTTCCACATCATCTAGAAGAATACCTTTGTTCAGTTGCTGTCCTGCAAATAGAATAGCAATAAAGAACTCTGTGTATGGTCAGAGCAATAGAACTGGAAATAGGAGAAGAAAAAAATTGAAATTTGAGTTTTAAGGCAGGATTTAATTACTAACCAGTAAAATTAGCTTTCCTATTCATCCGTCTCTCACAAAATGTCCTCTCAGAAGGGCAGAGGTCCCTACAGGCTGGCTGCGATGTTCTGAACCCCAGGTAACTCATGCCATTATCCGCACTGGTATATTTGTACAAATATAAGAGCAGAGCAGGCAGTGTGTGAGAGGCAGGGAGGCTGGGACGGGGGAGATGTGATGCATTGTCAGTGCTGCTGGTAAAGGAAAGCCATTGTCAGGCTGTGATTCCTGGCTGCCACTGCTGCCTGGGAAATGTGTGTCAACACCACGCAGAGGCACAAGCTGCTGCTGCGGGGAGGAGGAGGAGGAGGAGGTGCCTCTCTCTCTTTATCCCTGCTCGGCTTGATGTTGGCGTCTCAGAGATGCCTTTGTCACAAACAGGAGCACTCACAAGGCGTTGTCTGCTTTGCTTTCTCTCCCCCAGCCCAAACAACAACAACAACAAAATCCCATCTCTGCTATGTAGCAGTAAGATTGTTTGCTGGTTGGATTTTTTCCCCCCTTTTTTGCTGCTGTAAGATTTCAGGGTGATCCGAGTGTTGTTCTCTGGATTTGAGGAGTGTTATTGGAGGGGGAATTCCACTGCTGCCTCAAACCCAGCAGTTTGCAATATCCTGAGCTGACCCTGCTGAATGTATTACATCAGGTCAGAAACATTTTGTTGCAGGAGCACAGCAGCCTATTCCTTTCACAGGGATGGTTTCATCTACTGATTGCTGTTCGCTTAATAACCTTTTCCTACTTGAACTGTCCATTCTGCCAGATTTTTTTTTTTCATAGAATCCTTTGTGGTTTGGCCATGGGCAAACCCATTTAAGCAAAAAAACCCTGCATTTGATGAGCCAATTACACAGAGCAAATATTAGAAGGACAGAATGCCAAATACTTGTTTGCAAACCTCAGCCTTTATTAACAGCACAGTTACAGCTATAAAAGATCATGATCTGAACCTCACAGTCTACCTGCACCCCTGCCTGAATCCTGGGTGCTGCTGGCTGGGCTTTGTGAGTGTTGTAGGACTAATCCCTGTGGTTTCTTGATTATGAGCATGTGCAGAGCAGCCCAAGGTAGAGCCGTGCATGCAGAGCGAGCACACAGACGTGCCTCGCAATGCCATGTTTGTGCATGTGTTCCTACAACTGAGGAGGATACAGGGAGCCTGCCTGCCTTGCTGATTTATCTGATGTTTTCTTGTTTCTGTTTCAGCATTCAGGATAAGTCCTTCAACACGACAGCTTTAGCAGAGTAAGTGAACACTTTAAAGATGTCCTTATTTTTAAACAGGAATGATGAGTTTAGTTACCGTACAGAATAATTGTAAGTGGTATGTGAGAAGTCCCAAGCTATCTGTCATATATTTGGATTGAGTTTTCTGTAATCTAAATATATTATTGCCTGTATGGGAAGGATTGCATAAAGCAGCTGCCTTTAAATGCTCTGTGACTATTTAGCAGTGAAATCCCTTTTTTGGGAGAATATATGCTGGGTGCACATCACACATGTTTAAGTGCATGATTTGCAGTGTCGGATGAACCTCCTGTCAAAATATCGCTCATTTCTGATACTGGTGATCCTGTCAAACACAAGCACGTCTGGTTTCTAAGGACACATGGTCTGTACTTACCACAAGCATTGTTAGGAAAAAAAAATCATTAGGAAATATTTTGAAAAATCCCTATACATTATTTAGACAGGCCAAGTACCAAAAATGTCATTTCTTTGTTATCAATTCCATAAACTCCTTAGATGGCCTTTTGTATATATCATAATCATAAGGATAGATATGTTGATTTTTCTTGTTGTTTTACAGACATAACAAGGGAGGACATTAGAAAGTTAGGAAGGCAAACCCTCTAGGAACTATTGCAAATGAAATGGTCTTTGTCTTATTTTAGTCTAAACTACTTCAATATTGGTGCTCTGTGCATTTTTACTTTGCATGCTTTTGATTGTTTCAAAAGCTTTTGGGGAAGATTCTGCAGCAGTAAGGAGACAAGTTGTTTTTCAGGAGGAAAATTATGTATGGATTTATTTGTGTATTAGGTGAGCTTTACACTGCTAAAATGTTCATGGTCTAAAACACCCCAGCTGGACAGTGAGCTGTTTGCTGAGTGCTGTGGGGACAGGGGACACTCTGAAAGCCGGCCAGGTTGTAATCATCTGAGCCATCTCTAAGTGCTGTCATAACCTCTACAGGAGAAGTAATATTTCAAAGGGATCTAAAGAATTTCCAGCTTTTATATTGCTTTGCTTTATTTGCATATATTTCCTTGCTTTATTTAATATTTAAATTTAGTCACACTTTTTATGTGACTGGGGCAGATATGGAAAGATTGAACTGAAGCTAATAAATCATGGAGGGGTTTTTGTTTGCTTGCATGCTCGTTTGTTTTCATTTCCTGTGTTCCTGTTAGTTATGTGATGAATTTTGGTCTGTAAAATTATGGGTTGCTCCCCCTCCACCGAAAAATTGCCAGATTACAGATTATATATTTTTTATGTTTTTTCTCCTTCCCTTTCCTCTGTCCCTAAGTACATCCATTGTTTCCTGTAGAGACTCCCCTGGAACAGTCCCTAAGCCTGCCTCCCCCCTGAGGTTTCTGGGACCCAGAGGTGATGGCTTTTCTTTATGGGGCTTCATTTTAAACCTGGAGGGTATAAAAGCTGGGAGTGTGGTGCCAGCCCTTCCCTTGGGGAGATGGAGAGAGGTTGGATCTCCCTCGTTTCAGCTGCTGTTGGTTCTTGGTTGTGGAATTTCATGTTTAATCTTTTATTTCCAAACAAAGGGATAGAAATGTGCTTTTAGAAAAAAAAGGGAGTGAACTACGATATCTGAAAAGCATTGTCCCATTGAACAAACTTAGTTTCCAGAGTTGCCTTCCCTAAATCTCATTTGGAGCTGGCCCCCAACACCTGCTTTTGAGAGCTGCTGAGGATACACAGTTTTTACTGATTTCAGCTCTTATTGCTTGTGTTGACCATCTCTGAAAACAGATGAAAATAGATTCACTTTTATTTAGCAGAAGAATGAGAGAGTTTGCCATGCTAATCTAGACATCCTCATTTAACAATTTCTGTCTTTATTTGTGACAAAGGCAAAGCCAGGGCTTCCTGAATAAAATCAAGCCAGTGGTAAAGCACCTTCGGGAACATTTCTCCAGACAAGGAGAGTGCCTGGGGGTGGCAAGCTCCTAGCAAGCCATGCATGCAGCCTGGTTTGGGAGCTGCTCACGTGAGCTCCTGAAAGGTCAAGTCAGCAAAAGGAGCAGCGCTCACTCTGGTCTGAAATGCCTCCTGTGGGAAGGTGAAAAAGGTAGAAAGTTAAAGAAGCGGGTCCCATTAACCCAGAGACACTGGAAGGAACACAGAGACAGACTAGCCAGAGTCAGAGCAGCACTCCATCCAGGCTGGGATCCCATCTCTGACCTGACTCTGGCCCGTGCCAGAACATCAGTAATGGATGTACTTACTTATAAGAGATATCCATCAGTCAGTAGCTGGATTGGGCACTGAAGGGAGAGGATTCACATCACTGCTTTGGTTAAAAGTTAGCTCCTACTCAATGTAAACCTCAACCCATTTGGATTTCTAACCTGAAGCTGTTGTGGCACATTCTCTGTTGGTTTAGGAGTGAGGAAGATGCTGCTGCAGTTTTTTGTTGGTGAAAAGTCTCTCTGTCTCTCTGCTGCACAGCCACAAACTATCAAAAAATGTACCAAACTCTTGAATATCACCCTATCTATTAAATACAGGTAAAGATAAACAAGATTTACAGGTTACTGATGAGAGTAAATGAAGGTGTGCGTGTTTGTTTTGATATGTGCAGGCCAGTGGCATGAACACAGAAGACACATTTTTTTAAGAAATCAAGGTAAAAACTCTCCATGCTTCAATGATAGGTATTTGCATTATATGACAAATTCATCTTTTTAAAGGTCCTTCCATGGTCCTGGCCTCAAACACTATCCTGTGTAAGTGAGCTCTCAGCCTCCTCGTTACTATTTATTCTTGCACAGACAAGAATTTTGGTGGGAAATTTTGGAGTGTATTGCTTCTGAACTTCCTCAGGGTCTTTTAAATTTCATGATGGTCATTGTATTCTCTGACTCATTATTGCTTCTCTTTCCTATCTGCTGCCATCCAGTTACTCAAATACATTTTGCCACACTCATGTTTATAAGTTGTGTCTTATTGTATGATTTCTGTCAGCTGCTGGGTGCTGAGTTAGGAGCTCTGCCTCTCGAGATCACCTCCTTACAGCCAGCCCAGCTCCCCCAGCTCAGGAGAGTGCTCCTTAACTGGACTTGGCTAGGCCACTGGGCTTGTGCTCAGCCATCCATTGTCCCTCCAGAGAGTGCTCCCCATTGCCAAGGTTCCCATTTCAGGAGGGCCAAGTGAGGTGACTGGTGAGAGGAGAGGGAGCAAAACTGGTGGCACAGCTGCTTCCTCCCACCTCCTCTCTCTGAGGCACACCCAGGAGGGAGAATGTGTTCCTTTAGGGGATTCCTGGACTTTGCTGGCCATGGTTTGGCCTGTGGTGCACACCCCACCTTGTGGCACCTTCTTCTTCTCCTGTATCTGTGCTGGGAGCTCTGTCCATCTGGCTCTGACCTTGGCACTGTCTCCTCACAATGCATTTTCTTTCTGTTGTTGTGTCCCTGTAAAATATTCTTTCCAGTTCTAGAGCCAGGTTCCTGGTTCCTTTCACACTGGGCTTCCTTATTCAAACCCCCAGTGTGTCCTGTGCCACCCCTTGCTGCTTCATGTGAAGCAGTCAGGTGTTGGCCAGAGGGGAAGGTGTGACTGGCACTCAGAGGCAGCCAGATTTCTACAGTGAATTTTTCCATTTTGCACATCAAGCCTGGTCTTCCATCCAACATCCCACTTTGCCATGTGGGGAAAGCTGCACTCACTGCAAGAATATTTTGCGATTAGGGTGATCTGCCACTGTAGTTCTCTGCTCCAGTTGTGAGCAGCAAATGCTTTCATGCATATGCTGATGTATTCAGGAAGTGTAAACACTTGAGTGGCCCTTTAAATATTTTCTGCTGCAGTCTGACTTTTGATATAGACACCAGCAGAAGACTGGTGGGGAAGAGGAATATATTAAACCCTTGCCATCAAATTGCAATGCAGAGCTATGAATGTGTCACTTAATGTACTCTCTTCTAAGTGGGGCAGTTCTTCTCAAAATTTAACAAGTCAGCAGAAGTATAGGCTGCTTCCCCCACAATGAAGAGATTCCTCTGCCAGAAAACTTCAAGGGATCCAGGCCTCCTTAGTGTCTGTGCCCTGTGAGTATGAACTGAGGGTGAGGAGAGGGCCCTGACTTTACCCCAGCAATACCAGGCTCTGTGCTTGCATATTGTGGGAGTGCATGCTTATGGATGCATGTTTATCTGAAGAAAGGCTGCTCATGGGCTTTGCAGGTTAAATCATCCTGCAAAGTTCAGCCATGCATCCACAATGTCATGTTCAGCTCTCAGTGGTTGTGGTTTAGCATATTGATCCAGACTTCTCTTCTGTTTAGGCAGCCTTGGGACAATTCTTCTGTTTGTAACTTAAAGGAAGCAATTGATTATGATTGTTCAGGCTTCTTAAAAAATACTGCTAGTTCACTTTTTAAGACTAACTCTCGCTTCATAATTTAGTTAGGGGTTCTTTTTCCTGCTGCCTAAAGGGTGACTGGTCTATCATAGTTAATATTTTTGTGAGTTTGTGAGAAAAACATCCTTAGTTGTGTCTAATTATTTTTGAGGTTAGTGCGAAGTATACTATAAGCAATTAGAATACAGAGTTTCTTGTAATTTTCCTGTGATTTTTATGGTAACATCTGAATTCCTTGTAATTATTTCCATTTGTCTGAACATGATATACCAAATTGTGCACACTTAACATCTCAAATCCTCTTCTTCCTCTGAGATTTGGACTATCATGGAGCAGTTATGGCATTAAATAACCCTAACTAAAGCGTGAAGAGAAGTAGAAATGTGTTTATAGCTCGAGCTGCACTGTAATGTTATTAAAAGCTAAGTTTTTGCAGCTGGCAGAAAACCAATAATTATCTTGTATTCATTTTCAAGGTGTGAGGGGTATTCAGACTCTGTGCATGAAGATCAAGCAGGCAGCTCCAGTCCCAGGTACTCTCCTGTAGGAAACTTTGTTTGAAATCCATTGGGAGCAATTGAAACTGTGACTGCTTCTGTTACACCATTAGAAAAAAGCCTTTATTCTCAAGGGAATGCAGAATTTCTGGGGTATTACCTGCAAAAGCTGTTAGTATTTCTAGGAAATACATCTTTATCTTATGCACTTTTGTGTGATCAATATGGAGATTATTTACTGTTGCTATTATATATGTAAATATGTTATGGTCTGTATTCTTCACATCATACTCCTGTTATTCAGATGCAGCTGTGATGCTTATACACTGAATTTCACTGTACAGCAGCTGGTGCAAAGCAGTAGTAAGCAGAGTTTTGCAACTGTGCAAGGATATGCTCATTGCTGAGTGTGTCTGGGAAAAAGAAATTCTTTAAATTGTAATTTAACTGAAGTATTCTTGAGGCATGTCTCTCTCATGGCTGTTAGTACATATTGCTGGCTAGGGTATGAAACTTAACCATTCAGGAAGATCTTAAAATCAGAGGATACCTTAAAATTAGCAACACTGGTGCACATTGTTGAGGTACCTGTGGGCTATAAAGCTGTAACTGTAACAACTGCCTTGGAGCACACTTGCAGAAGGCATGGGCAGCAATGGTGTTCAACTCCACAGGCACCCTGCAAGCATCCATCTGGATGCTGATGGGCCACAGATGGAAAGTGAATTTGGCAGCTCAAAATCCTTAGGAGAAAACATTGAACTAGCAAGTTATGCTTTCTGGAAAAAAAAACAAATGAATCTCAGAGGGATTTAATTCAATAGCCCTTGACTCCCTCAGCCGTGGAAGTTTCACACCAGGAGAGAGGTCATCTCCCAGCTGACCATTAGGATGCTGCAGGCTGGAGCTAACAGCTGAAGTCCCACCTGAACACCAACTCCAGCCAGGGGTTTTGGAGCAGCAATGCCACTGCCAGCTCCTGAGGCAGCCCTGCTTCCCGCACTGCAGTAACCTCGTGGTGCCCCCGAGGTGCTCCCCATGGAAGGCATGAGAGCAGGCTGAGGCTGGAGGGACTGGGTGTGGGTGACACTAGCAAGGTCTCCTTGGACAGAGCTTGCACCTTGTAGTGATTGAAAATGTCTGTCCCAGATCCCAGAATAAGCCTCCAGTGTCTGTTTAAGCCACCAGGTGTCTCTTACACAGGAGGATGTTTTCTCCAAACACATCTCTGGCTGTTCAGACCTTGCTTTGAGTGGCTTCCTCCTTCCCTCTGTGCAATGGCCCTCAAAGCCAGGGACCAACAGAGGAGAAGTGTGCTGTTGAGAGGAATTATTGTCTGTGACGACATTTTTGTGAGGTTACTGTGAATCATTGGGGTGGGGGAAGTCTTCTGCCTGAAAAAGAGTGTTTCAGATTTTATTTGGAGAATGGGAACTGTAGGTCTTAAGCCCAAGAGTGCCTCTAAAGCTAATGTTTAAGTAGCTCCACAGTGGAGTGTGTAATAATGCTAACTTAGATCCATAACTGATGTGTAGACCACTAAATTTAGTAAAAGCTATATGCCATAAATAGCTAAGAACTTGTTGCTCTTCTTCCTTCATAATGTTTTGACAGATGTCTGAAATCCTGCCTGATGCATTTCAATTTTATTTTCTTACAGAGACGATGATAACAAAGAAAATTACCCGGACAACTCTGCTGTCTTAGAGGAAAGGCAGCCGCCTTTGCAAGACACCCAGCAGCACAAGCAGCAGGTTTTAACTGACTGTGCTCTAAAGCCTGAAATGGGCAACTTAAAGCTGAGGAAACCTAAGCCCATTGCAAAGCTAGAAAATGGAAAAAGCCATGAAGAAAGTCAGGTAAAGAATTAAACTTACCTGAGAGGCTTGTGGCACAATGTCTAAGCAAGTTTTGAAATGCAAAGAGGGACTCCCTGGCAGTTCATGGTGTGATTTGAGACCCCACAGTAATCTACCCTGATTTCCAGGGACCTGCAGTCTGCAACCCTCCTGTAATAACAGTTTCTTTCTGCTAGGGAATTGCAGAGAGGGTTGTGCTGCAACTGCTTTCAGAAGTGAATGGAGAGCATAGCTGAAGATGTGCAAATATTTATTTAGACAGTTTCTGTTTTGTTTATTTGATCAATGATCTCCTTTACTGGTATTTCAGCTGCACATAGAGGGATTTAATGGTTTTCCTTCATCTTAATTTCTGTTTTTCTCATATTTAAATAGTAAGACCATAGCAGTGCAGTAGCATACTGGTAGCAGTGCTATCCCCCACCATCTTCCTAGGTTGAGCTGGGGGGAGCAGAACTGTAAATTTTTTAAAAGGTGCTAAGGAAGACTAGAAATGAGGAAACTTCTGCTGCTGTCTCTGGTGGTACATTTGCTCTGTTGACTCCAGAATTCCAGCTCTCAGCAGCTGCTGAAAATGCCTCTGTTCTTCCCTAGTGCTTCCCAAGTTGTGTTGGATGTGCAGTGTAAAGGGTTGAGCTCTGGTCCAGGTTTAACCCCTCAGCTGGAAATATTCTCATATCCAAGATAGTTAATAATAATGTTGGTGGATTTATTGGTCTGCAGTAGGCACAAGGCCTGACATCTGCAAATACAGATGTCTGTATTTACATAAAATTGTGCATATACAAATACAGATGTCTGTATTTCCATATCTTGACTGTATAATGTATTTGGCTACTTTTTGTCTCTCCTCCCTCCTTGCTTGTGGATAGAAATTTGCAGAGCTCTTTCTGAAGTACTTCAAGCCTGTCATAGACTAGGAATTATTTTGGACCAAGTTTAGAATGGGATTTCATCATTTTATACAGAATGTCTTACCTTCTAAGTGAGAACTTCTTGAAGTTCCTTTTTGAAGGTCCTTTTTGAATCCCTGAAGGAAAATGAAAACCAAATGGCAAATGGTATTATCACAGTCTCTTTCAGAATACCAGTGTCAAACTCTTGCCCTAAAATTCCTGCCTGTTCTTCTGGAGCTGATCCAGAAATAAAGCAATAACTGGGAGGTTTTTTGCTACTGCACTGCATTCCTAGGAAATATTATTTAACCTGCAGGGAGATGAGGTGTGCATGTTTATCAGCTGAATGAAAAAAATTATGGGAGTTTTGCCCTGGTGAAGTGCAAGTGGAAGCAGATCAGGAAGAAGAATCTTGAAGAAGCAGTAAATGGGGCAAAGCCTGTCTCAGGATCATCTGTTGTTTTTTCAGCCTCTTCCAAGCCCCCTGTGTGTATCCTGCCTGTACCTCTCACCCAGTGAAAGCCAGCACAGCACATGTTTGCTGCTCTGTGGCATTTTGCATGGCCCCAAGGGGTTAACTGGAAATGGTGAAATTCTTTCATGGGAAACTTTTTGAGTATATAATTAGACTGCCATAAAACACCAGCATGACTTAAGTATGCAGCCTCTGGAAGGAAAAACGGTGCCAGGCAGATTATTTTCACATGGCTCAAGGGTTTGAATTAGGAGAGACAGAAGTGATAAAACACTATAACTGCAGCAACCTTCCTTGGTGAAACCCCTTGCCACCAAGCCGCTGGATGGGGTAAATGGTAAATGATGTACTCCCAAGCAGCTGACAAACAGCACTTTCTGAGCACATGCATTTATGAAAGAAAAGCAGGATGCACTGCACATCATGATTGAACTTTTCAACCTTGCTTTCCTGGATTATTGGCAAAATGCTTTTTCAGCAGTCTCCCCACTTCCCCAGCCTGACTTCTCTGTGGCATCAGAAAGAGTGACACCAGAGCAGCGACAGAATCTCTGTTAAAGGTGTTGCTCTGATAAGCCAAGGAACTCTTTGCTATTCCCTCTTATGTGTTATAAGCCCATAAGTTTCTTTTACAGAGAATTGTCCCCTTAAAATTAGGAGAGGCTGTTGGGAGATAAGTTTGCTGCATGTGTTGGAAGGATTAAAGTCTGTTTGGATGGGAACCATTTTGGTGTGCCTTTCTAGCTGTGAGAATCCAAGGGGTTTCCACTGTAGAAAAGTCACTGAGAGGGAACAGACAGCTGTGATCAAGTAGAGGGAAGATGGGATTTTCACAAGGCTGTCAGCTGAAGTGTGATTCCTGTGCCTCTGATATTTTTGGCACAATTGTAACCCTGTGGTCATGTGCCTTTGGTCTTCATAAAAAAAAGGTTATTAGATTTACACCGATGATTAAAAAACCCAAGTGTAATAAAAGAACAGCATCAGGTGACTTCACTTGACCACTTATCAGATAGCAAAATGTCACCAGGGTAAAGCTGTTCTTTGCATGTTGCCTGCAGTTATTTCCCTGGGGGCAGGAGCTGGCTCTGGAGGCAGCTGTAACCTTTCCAAAGAGAACATGGGAAGAGAGTAGGCTGCTGGAATGTGACTGCACCACTGTATTCCAGCTATTTGGTTTCATCTTTTCCATGGTTCCATCAGCTTCCTTAGCAATTCTGCAGCACTCATCTATAGGAAATCAAATTAATTAGGATTTATTTGACTTCAAGAGGTGAGGAAGCATATGCCCAGAACATACTGCAGGGAGTCAGTGTGGGAACAGATGGTGAGGAATAGAAAGTCGTCTTTCCTTGCCCAATCCTTTCTCCTGTCACTCACCTTTGGTGCACAGTCACGGGTGTGGATTCGTAAATGAGTCATCCTCAAACTCCCTATTGATACTGGGACATATTTACAAAAGAACACCAAACTTCCTAGCTAATAGGCAGAAACAATAAAAGTTCAGTTTTAAAGTCTTATTATCAAGGTAAATGGCTATAAAAAGGGTGACCTGACAATCAGTGCCTAAAGATGACAATGCTGAAAACTGCTGAGTAAAGTTTTGTATTTTGAGTATAAATGAAGTGTGCAAATTGCTTGTATGTCAAAGAACTTCCAGTAGTTTGACATTAAAATTATGATTTTAAGTGCACAGTAATCAAAAAACCAGAGCTGATATTGGCACATCAGCTGCAAAAACACATGAACACATCAGACAGTCTGGAAGTTTTGCTTTGGTTTCTGGGTATACTCTGTTTAGGTTTGTTACGATGCAGTTTCACTGTAGAAGTCACCCTCTTTAGCGAAAAGAAACAAAAATGCAGTAGAAGACAGGG
The DNA here is from genome assembly GCF_901933205.1 of Camarhynchus parvulus. NCBI lineage: Eukaryota > Metazoa > Chordata > Aves > Passeriformes > Thraupidae > Camarhynchus > Camarhynchus parvulus. The sequence continues at coordinate 7,127,309 of NC_044576.1, forward strand.
CTCTGCTGCAGGTGCCTGTGACACATCAGGATTTTGCTGCTATTTAGAAACAGAGATTCCATCAAGGGTGTTTCCCTAGTGTTACTTGTTAACACCCTAATGACATGATTTTTGAGCAGCAACAAAGACATAAAAGAGAAAAAAAAATACAAAAACAATCCAAAGCCACCCAAGTCGGCTAACATCAAGCCTGCAAGCAAGGGCTTATTGCCAGTGCTCTTGTCCTCAGCTTTCCCCTTCATCCAGCAGAAAGTGCTTGGAATTGCTGTGTTCTCTCTGCCCTGCAAGTTCCCATCTGAAGAGTCCTACCCAAACTTTTGACTTCCATGCATCCAGCCAAGTTTTGACACTGGAGCAAAGTGAGGTACATTGCTTTAGCAGGGAAGGGAGCTCTGTTGTTTTGCAGAGCGAATTGTATTTTAATTTTTTAAACCATTAGACTAAAATATTTGATTACAAAAGCTAATAAAGAGGTAGAAAAAAAAGTCCCACTTTGATTACCACATTTTCAAAGATCTTAATTTATTTATTTCATTGCAGTGCAAAGGAAATATTGCAACCCATTTCATAGGTAAGGAAATGAAGAAATATCGAACACATATTTTCACAGCCCTACAACTGGTTTTCAAAAGCTTGGAATTGAATGGATACTTTTCTCATTCCTGTTCTATGACTCAGTTTTTTGCACTAAATTACGTTTTGTATTTTCTGTGTCGCAGATTGGGTGATGTGGCTTTTTTTCCCCTCACTGCCTTTCCCTCCTCCCAGAGTAATATTCTATTCGTAAAGCTACACATTTGTTAGGGAAGGGAAAGAGGCACATGGTTACATTTTACATATTTTATTTAAGTGATATTTAACTGCACTCACCTTTATCAGCCAGATTTTTTTGATTATTCCCAAGCAATAAAATCTTACTGATATGTGAGTAAATAATTTCAAATTAATTCTTTGTACAGAACCTCTCAGCTCTGAAGCTGAAGTCTGTGATACCCAAGTAATAAAATCTTACTGACGTGTGAGTAAATAATTTCAAATTAATTCTTTGTATAGAACTTCTTAGCTTTGAAGCTGAAATCTGTGATTTAAGTAATAAACAGAAAAGTTACAGTCTGCTTTGGTTTCAGAAACCGTTTTCCAGGGAAATAACATACTACTTTTTTAGACTCTTTTATCTTCTGTGTTCTCTAGTTGTTTCAAGATTATTACCAAAAAATAACTAAGATCCTCAACCAGCACCTGCTCTCATGGAGCATTTTTTCCCTGAAGAAAAAATATTTAGCCAAGCTTGGATTGGTACTGACAGGGCGCATTCAGCTTTTCTTTTTGTTTCCCTTGTGCAGGAGCTGGAGTGTGCATTGCCAGGCCTCTCAGAGTGGCAGGGGAAGGCAGGATGCTCAGCTAATAACTATGCACAGAATGTGGCTTTGAAATGCCAGGAAGCAGTGGTGAGATTCCAGCCAAGGTAAGACTTGGGATAACACAGCACGGTTCACTTCTGATGAACTGTAGGAAAGGCTAATTCATCTGCTGCCTACTGCATAAAATATTCAGACTCCTGGCTCTTGTTGGCAGTGTATTCTATATTTATACATCTAGGACTGTTTGGAGAAAGTGAAAGGGATAAAGATAAGAATGCAAATTTCATCATTCTTAAGCCCCTTACAGCCGAAGCAGAAAGAACATCCTTAGTTTAGAAGCTTCAGTTCCTCTGTGCCAAGTTTCAGAAATACTTCTCCTCTTCTTTCCTTTCCCCCCCAGTGCTGAATTGCCTCTCTTTCTCAGAACTGCATTCTCTGAGCAATGGGAATGGGACCCTTCACACCTTATTATAGCAAGGATACTCATTTATGTACGCTTTAGGCTGTGGGTGCTGTGGCAGCTGTGCTTGTTCTGGTGCTGGAAGGGCACTGTGTGCTCAGGTCTGGCATTGACCACGTCCTGATGGCAGGTAACTCAGCTGTGATGAAGTAACTCAGCTCTGGTAAGTATTGGAAGTCACAGCTTCTACTTCCATCTATCATGGCCTTGCAAATGGCTAAAAATGGGGTTTCAACTCACCCAACTGACCAGTGAAGGTGTGTCCTAAGGATAAGATTTGGTCCTTACTAAATCTAGGGGCACAAATTTCCCATGTTCAAGTGCTGGTTTTGCTCTGCTTTTCTGTGCACAGAGCTTTTGTCAGGTGAGCCAGGTCTCTGCTCTTGTCTTCATGTGCCTTGGTGCCCTGTGGCAGAGTTTCTGGCTCCCTTTGGAGGGTCTGAAGCAGCAGCAGCAGCAGTCCATCCCAGGGATGCTCAGTAGCTCAGGGCACAGCTGGCTGACAGCTAGAGCTCACTGGCTCAAGGTTTGTTTGCAGTCAGGAGTGGAACAGCAGTGACAGCTGCCATCCAATGGCACTTTGATGCTTTAGATGACATCGACTGGTTGCTTTCTCCACAGCTTTTAGGAGGCAACGTTGTAAATGGTCTTAATTTGTGCACTCAAAGGAAGATTAAGCAGAATGAAAAAGCATTTAATTAGCTTGGACAACAAAGTGCTTTTGCCCTCCAATGCCTGTATGTGCAATTGAAACACTGCATCTCAGGAAGCACTTTTAATTAGAAAGCCTGCCTTCTCTTCTTCTGGCATTCCTTATGAGAGGAAAGAATCCCATGGACTAGTAAAGAGGAGCTTCTGAGGGTGGTATCAGACCTACCCAGTGGCTCTGCTGGTGGGATGTTTGTGTATGGGTAGGTAATAAATAACTGGTTAATTTTGAAAGGAACATGACGAGAGACACAGGGACTTTAAAGACAGGAGCCAGAGTGGAGTGTGCATGAATAAAACAGCAAACACAGGCAAAGTTCCCCTGCCCACTTCAACTGTTTGGCCTTTTTAGTCTGCCTGGTATTAAACCACTTTTCACTATGCTGTTTATTCTTGTTTAACACCATGATAGCTCCTTAGAAAGCCTGCTATCCAAAGGGGCTAAATCTGTAAAAGAAAGATGCCTGGATTTACCATTCTAATTGCTGTGCAAGCACAGTGATCAAATCTCAATTCTGGCCATGTTTCAATTTGATTACATTATGAAAATAAAAAAAAAAAGCTGATGACTTTACTGTCAAATAAGGAACTTCAAACATAAACAAGCATTGACATGTGGTCTCTGTATGTGTGGCCTCACACATACACTTGATTTATTTTAACTGTCCTTGAACTGACACTCCCACCACCCAGCTGTACCAGGGCACTTCTACTCACCTATGCTGGAGTTTCCAGCTTCAGTTTGAGGATTTCTGTGTCTGGTGACCCTTCCTGAGCTCCCTGCGCTGCCTTGGCAGGGCCACAGCAGGTGACAGTCCATGTGTCAGCTCACAGGGCTCTGGTGGCTGCACTAGGCTCACAGCACTGACTCCAGCACAGGCTGGGACACTGCTGCCAGGGCATGATGTCCTGCCTTGCTTTCTGCCTTCTCTGCTGTGGGACACACAAATTTAAGCATTCAGTGTTGGCAGCAGGCAGCAATCATAGCTAGATTTGGGCAGAACACTCTGTCAGCATCACAAACCCCAAGTTTCACTGTGTTCCACTGGTTTTGCTGGGCTGCTGGTAAAATTAGCAATGCTTTGGGACACGACACCTGCCTGTGTCCTTAAGTCAGACTAGAAGCTCCCTGGTGTTTGAGAGGAGAAGGACACACTGCTGCAGGGGTGTCCCTATACACCTCTCTTCATATATCAGATGTGTAGGGGGAGGACAGGAGAAGAAGCATTTATTTCTGTCTCAAATAAAGGATCAAGGTAGATTGTTTCCAGCGCATCCTGCTGTTACTTCTGCTTTAACTTAGTTGCTGCAGGGGGCTATAGCTCTGCTTTAGTCTCATTTGGGGATTAAAGGTCTAAATACCTCTGAACTCTACAGAGGTTTTTAAGAAACCTGGCAGCTGAAAACCAGTTCATTTTAACTTGTCTAAATATGGATTAAAGACTGCTGAAATATGAAAAACTTTTCAGTACAGTTCCTGTTAAGCAGAATAATCTAAGTTTAGGATATTCTAACAAGGGATTCTCATAAACAGATGTGTGACAGAGAAGAAAAACCAGGCCATGTAAGAGCAACAATCCACAGAATTGGCTTAGAAGTGTGTATTGTTTCTTTGAGGGGGTAATTTCAATTTATGATAATCACCAAAACAATAAAGGAAAGTTTTGTGGGATTTGAGGGAAATGGAAGACTAGACTTGAAGAGATTTGCAACCAGAAGAATAAGGGAATAGTGTCTTGTTTTTGGCTAAGCTGTACCTGACCTGTGAAGCAAGGGTTTCAGCCTCAAGAGGTTTTTATCGTGTATGATTTATGAAAACCAGTATCCATTTAGTAGATGAGGTGCCATCTGCATGGAAGGGAACCTTTGCACCTTTTTTCCAGAACATGAATTTCTAATACTATTGCCAGTGATTACATTGAATACTGCTCTGGTCATTGTGTGTAGCTGGGTTTGGATATGAGTGCAATATAATCTGCACCTTGATGGAAGGCAGATAAAAGTTATAAACAGGTCCTGGGAACAAAGAAAGGAATTGCCTTTTTTTTTAACAGAGACTAGAAAAGCCAGTATGGAACAATACACATGATTACAACAGCTGCTTCTGCCAATTGCCTTCTCAAAGACAATCAGCAAAACTGGAGTGGGCTGCAGGATGTGTGCAGGTACCTGAGCAGAGTCTGGTGCTTTCCTCAGGTGCCTGCTACAGAGAGAGGAGGCTGAAACCAAGCGCCCCTGGGCAGCGGGAAGGTCAATGCCTCAGTGAAGGCTGCATATCAAGTCAGCGTGGAATTCAGAACTACAGTTTGGGGTGAAGTTTTCTGCCAAAGAAAAATTCCTGAAAGTTCTTCCTCTTCACCATTCTCCAGATAAACTGGGAATGAAGTGGCTTCATTTATCAGGATTTATCTGGTCCCAGGGCTGGTCCCTATTCCACGATTCTGTAACTCTATTTTTGGCAGAGGCTGTAGGGTGGCTGTTGGTGTCAGAGTTGTGATTGTTCTGCAGTAGAAGTGGAAATGCTGGTAGCCCAGGGCTGCCCTGAGTCTTGGGGTCAGCCAGAGCCTCTTGAGGTTTCTGTGCTTCCCTGAGGGGAGGCCAAGCTCTAGCAAGGCTTTCAGTATTTAAGTTTGCAAGGTGACTATATTTTGAGAGGCAGCTCAGGTGGGAACTCCTGAGGTTTCCAGGGTTTCTGCTGAACAGCTACAACTCAGAGATGAGAGGGAGGCAGCAGGGAAGCTGCAGAAGTCCTGATGTCCCCATGCAGACCTGCATGGCTGAGGCAGAACCTGAGAGGCTTCATTTCCTCACCTGCACAGGCAGCCAGGTGAGCAAGGATAAGGTTGGGAAATGATTGACTGGTTCCTAAGAAAAAATTCTTCAGAGATGGTGGTATTGAAACACTGGTGTTTATGGTTCCAGTGATACTTCTTGTACCAAGGCAGGGAAAACTCTCTGAGCAAGCTTTTGGGTTGCAGTGCAATTAAGGAAAAAGAAGCAAAAGGGGGGATGAGGAGAGGATAGAGGAGGAAGAAGATAAGAGCAGCTCTTGCTGCAGGCCCAGTAAGGACCACACCTGCTGAGTATGAGAGCTGCTCGTGGTAAGAATAACAAGTCCTGGCTGGGACTCATGAGACAGGCACTGCTACACTGGCCCTCTGCCTGACCTCCCATTCCAGCACTCAGAGACTGCCCTTGGGCCCTTCAAGGTGGATTTCTCTTTCATTGCAGGTGTGCACTTTATGGTCACCCCAAAGCTTGTTGCAGTTCTGCATTGCTTTTTAAGGAGTCATAGGTGTGCTTTTGAAGCATCCACCTGCAGCAGTTTGGATTTCATAATGCTTTTTGCCATTTGGAAAGGTCTCAGAAAGGAGCCTTCTGTTTTCTGGGTGCTGAGGTGTGCTGGTGGTGTGCTCTGCTGTAACTCTGGACAGGCTGAATCAGTGCCCTGCCAGGGAGCTGAGACTGCCACTGCTGAGCTGTCAGCCACCCAGGCCACCCTCACTGGCTCCTGACTGGACACAGGGGAGGAGTGTTGGGCCAGGATAGACTGCAGGTGACCCTGGAAAAGGAGTTTCATCCCACAAAATACTGTGAGGTTGAGGAGCAGGACTCACCCTGGCATTACCCATGCCAAGACACCACACATGTGGTGTTGTGGTGCATAAACAAATAAACAGCTTGGGGATGGGGTTTGTGTCACCAGAGCTGGGCTGGAGTGACATTTGCAAGTTGCAAAATGTAATGCTCCTTTCTGGGTTTCACAGAGGAAATGTGGTGGGGATTTGCTGAGGTACATCTTCCCCACCTTTTAAAACTATGTGGTTTTATTTGAATTTTATGCAAGTTTAAAAGTGATGTTGTGCATAATTCAAAAATTCACATGTCCTGGTCTGTATTTTAAACAGCTCGGTGCTCATGCAAATTTATTTCCCCCTTGAAGTCTAGTAGGAGCTCTGTTATGATAATTAGAATTTAGGTGGGGTTTTTTTTTTCTTATAGCCACAAGCCTCAAATGTACATGTTACTTATTGCATCTTTGCCATCTCTGGCATGGAGAAAAGGATAATTCTGCCAAAGCCAGTCTATAAAGGAGGGTGAGAGACATTTAGTTGAGTAGTAGCCACAGAGAGAATTTAATTTTCATTATTTTACAGGATGTAAATTATACAAAATATGTGTGCCTGCAATTATTCAAAATTTCAGCTAAGGCCTGAAATAATTTTAATGTACTCAGCACAGATGGAAAATGAGGGCTTGTTCCTGCTGCTTTTGAAGTTAATGGATATTTTGTGATTGACTTTTAATGAGAGTAGAATCCAAACCATAGTTATTAAATTGTAAGCCCTGTGTTGCCTGGTGACAATCAGAAAACCTGCATTTGCCTAGCAGAGTAATTAATCTTGGAGAAAATTAAAAAGCGCAGCCCAAAACTTTCTGTGTAGAGTAAGATCAGCTCAGCACACATGAGATTGAAAATGTAAATGCTCATCACACAGAAATCGTTACTCATCTTAATGATCTTAGTATCTCCAGAATCCAAATAATGCATAAATAGGAGCATCTTACTCCAGTATTTCTAGTGTAAAAGGGAACAGTAAAATGAAAGATTAAAGGCATCCTAAAACAGCTGGCAAGAACATCAGCCTGAATGAGAGGTGGTACCTCATGGCTGCTATAAACCTTCAGCCCCCAGAGTGCAAGGCTCGTGAGTGATACAGCTGTGAATGACGTAGAACTTTGCACAGTTCCTGTACAAAGTGCTGCTAGCATTTACTGTTTGTTTTTGTCTTTTTGAAAAAAATTGTTTTGTTTTTATATTAAGGAGAGTTCCCATTTGCTCTGTTATGCACCCTGAAAGGTGTTATTGAAACAAATACCAGAAATGTGCAAGTCTGACACGTGTTGTTTTCATCCTTTCCCTCATGTCTAGCTCTAGTTCAATGCAATAAATCACCTTAAATATTTTTTCTTCATTAGTGAATTAGTTCTTCAGCTGTCTGTAGCCTTGCAGCTGCCTCCTTACGTGTTATTAAACCAAACTATAAATATTTCACTCTTTCCTATTAAATTAGTCCTTTTGCTGTTCTCATGACTCATTTCTGTTCCTATGGGAATTGCACATCTTAGATCCTGTTTGGAGCCAAGTGGTTTTTCATCCTGGTGGAGCTATCTAATGTGTCTGCTTTGGTAAGAGAAGTGGCATAGCCATAATTTCAGTCATTAAATGCCTCAAAAATCCTGGAAGAACTACAACAAACACCTCTGCATCTCTCTGTTCTGGTTTTGAGGTCTCTAGAGGATTTTACAGCTATTTCTTTTTGCTGGGATGACTCTATGCCCAGAAAAAGATGAAAAAGAAATCTGGGTTTTGTGTTGGGTTTGATCACATCTCTGAGTGAGTCTCCAGGGGCCAGCAGACATCAGCACCTTTTCAGCACTGACAATCTCATTCTTTGAGACAGCTGCAGTTTTCTTGCTTCCTCTGAGTTGAGAGTCAGCTTGTGCTACACTCATGTTGGGCTCTGAAATCAGGTGGGGGAAGCTTCAGCTTGTTTTGGGGATGGACAGAGTGGTGGTGGGAGGCTACTGGGGTTGCTCAGTCCGTGGGAAGCTGTTTCCAGGCTTGAGTTTCATTGCTTGCTGTAGTGAATTAGTAGCTAACCCTGAGGCTGGGAGCTGTGCGGGCCACGTCAGCCTGGGTGGGGCACAGCTCCTCAGTGGCCACAGCCAGGGGGAAGAGATTTGCCCCTCACTAGTCCAGGGCCTTCCTTTCTTCTTCCCATGTGGAGAAGCAGCAACACACTGAGAGAAAACCAAAGGTGTGGACATCTCTGATGGCAGCCAAGTGACACTCACTAGAAAATGAGGACATCTCTCTTACAGGATTTCCAGGCACATGGGGCGTTTCTGAAATTTGCAAAAGCAGAAGATTGGGAGCCTGAAATGCCATCAGATTTAAATATGGAAAGACTTATTCTTTATGGCTGTGATATGGGAAAACTCTTGTTCCTGATTTAAAGCATGTGGGACAAATTGTGCTTAGATTTAAGCATGTGTTTGAACTTTTTCTTGGCATTAAGCCTGTTAGCTCACCAAATCACAGATCATACATCTGTAGAACTTTTTGTCCCGACAGAGTGAGCCCAGATATTCATGTCATAGTTTCCAGGACTTCATTAACAGTTTAAATGTATTATTTAGGATTCCAATAAAACCACTGTTGTTTTGAATGGGTTAAAAAATAGAGATGTTACTTTCATAGAAATGACATTTCTTAAATAAAACAGATTAATTCTGTAATTTATAAATTACATACACACATGATGAAAAGCTTGAGATATTTGCAGCACAGATAGGCAATCTATTGAATGATTTTTTAAATTTTGTATTGTAGAATAGATCACAGCACAAGCATTTCACCAAAAGAAGCAACTGATCAATTTAACAACTTAAATGAGGTAAGTGTAACCAAAAGTTGAAATATGATGTTATAAATTTTGAATAGATGTTTTGGTTTTTTGTTAATTTCAAGGTCTTGGAATAATGTAATTGCTTAATAATCTTAGATTAGTTTTTTAATGAAAGACTGTAGTCATGTTTTTGAAGAAAAGCTTAAAAATGACTACTAAAATAGTTTAAAAGCTAGAAGCAAGAGATTTTAAAATTTTTTAAAGCCAACTTGAGATTGCTTTTTGTTTATGCTCAGAAAAGAATCAAACACTCAATACTGACTGAGTGAAGGGACATCTTTCAAGAACGTTTGATTTTTCCTGCTATTACAACTCAAAATGGTTAATCTGTTAAATATGAACCATTTATATGTTATATATCATATGTTTTTATTATATGTTTATATATATTTATATGTTATATGTCATATAAATATGTTTTTTTAAAAATAAGGAGTTCTCAAGGTTGCTACATCCTGCATAAGTAAGCTAGGAACAGTAGTACAATGGAGTCTAAAAGGTGCTCTGGTTGTAAGATGGAAGGAGGGGAGAGCTGAAGCAGGGAAACAAGGAAAGTCAAATAACACCAGTGACACTTGGAACAAGCTGCTTTCACAGGGATTGTGCCAGAAGCACAGTGTGGGTGAAGCACAAAAAGCTGTTGGTGTGATGACATCGAACCATGGATGAGCCTGGGCGGGGTCCTCACAGCCAGCAATACCCTGGGAGGGGCAGGCAGTAAAGCCAAGCCTTGTGGTTATGCAAAGTGGGAAACCCTATAAAGCATATCCCCACACCTGGGGACCCTGCATCCCAGCACAGAGTCCACTCCCACTGCAAGGACAGTGGGGGACACGGGATTCACACAGGGAGCAGTTGGGTTTTTTAGTGTAGGCCAAGACAACACAACAAAGAAAAGAGCTGGGTGAAGAGAAACCCATTCCTGAAAAACTCTGGGAAAGAAGGCTTTGTTTCCATAATGAGCCAGAGAGCATCTATGTCTATTAATAGATGCCTGACTTTCATTAGAGGGAGACCACAATGTGTCCTTTTAAAGGAAATTAGACCTAATCTTCTCCTTGCAGTGAATTGTTTCCTCTGCATTTTGTGTCACTGTTGTGCAGCTCACTGTAGAAAACCTCTGTGCTGACAAGCAGGGCTCATTCAGTGACAATACAAGAGAGTACACTCAGCCTCTCTAGAGCCACCTCAGGCCCTGGGAGAAATCATTAAGTTATTGTTTCTTTTGAAAAGCCCCAGTGCAAATATTCACTGAAGCTTCCACTTGAGAGCTTCCATTTAAAATCCTTGCAAAGGATTCCTTAAAGGCTCAAAAAAAGGTATTGTAATAAATCAGTGTAAAATAATAAAACCAATTATCAGCTTAGAAATTTAAATAAAATGTTAATAACCAGTGAGGAATCAGCAAGGGGTACAACCTGGTGCTTTCTTTTGCAAAATCTTAGAATTTTTTGTGTCTCAGGTCTATTGCAAACCTGTGCCATAAGAAAAATTCTCTTTCTGGAGTAGAGAAAATGGTGTCTCTCTTCACTGCTCAGCCATGGCATTATGCAGACCCAGGGCATATCTTGTTCTATCTTATTGTTGCTTGTTTGTTCCCCATAAAGGAAGTTCTGAATTGAAAATGTCATATGCCTCAAGGCATAAATATTGCCTTAACGGATACTGCAGAGATTTATTTATGTTCCCATAAAATGTGCCTATCTTATTTTAACCTGAACTCTCAGATTAAAAAGCTGTTCCAGTGTGACATATAAAAGCATTAATTTCCTTGGAGTGAAAAAATGGAACAGGTTGAAATTTGCTCAGTTTCTTTCCAATATGAATCACTTCAAAGGCTATTAAATGCTGAAAGCCTGGATTATTCTCCTTCTCTGCCCCAGCCGATTTCATAAATCCAGTAAATCCATCAATAAACTGGATACAATAGAATATCTGCTTTCCTGTCTGGGAAGCACAGGAGCAGGCCCAGGGGCAGGCTGCAGGCATCCTTTCATTCAGGAGCACCGTGTGGGGGTCAGGGTGGTATCAGTTTATGCAGGAAGAACCAAGCCTGGGCTTTGCTCCTCATCCCTGCTCCTCACCCTCCTGACTGAGCCTGAGCAGAGCTCATGGCTGGGGCACACCTGGGTCTTTCCCTTTCCCTCAGTTCTTAAATTTATCAAACCTTTGAATGTCCACAAGAATGAGACAAAGGATGCTCCTAATAGTAATTCTTTATCTGGGAAATAAATTCTTTCTAGGGGCAGGGCTCTCATTTGTCACATTGTCTCCTGTCAGGCTATGGTCTCCTGGACATGCTGACCAACACATCCCACAGTGCTGATCCTGCTGGGTGTGGCCCTGTGCCATGTCAGGGTACTGCCTCTCAGTGCCACAGCATTTTGGTGAGGAACCGGGAGCATTTGTTCTTTCAGTGTCCCACTCTCCAGAGGGATTTAACAGTGCGTGGCATTCATCTAGGTGTGAGAGATTATCTGTTATCTCAGTGATTCCTTGCCCTAAGGCCTCCTCTCTTTATTTTCAGCGGTCACTGGTTGGAAGGAGGGATGACAGTGGGTCCAGGCTCAGTTGTTTGAAGAGTAGGTGTCTCTACTACAGGCTGAGCTTCCTCCAGGAGTGGCAGTCCCTTTGTACTGTGCTTTCTCCAGCAAAGGCTATGGCACTTCAGTGACTGTGTTTTCCTAAAGTATTATCAAAAATAACAAGTGGCTGAGAAGGACTACACTGTTTCACTTCCTGTCTTTCTCTGACTTCCTATAAATTTCTTCATTTTACCATTGTTTGTAATAATGTACAATGCTTCTTCTCTAGGAGAATTGGCTTAGCTTAAGATCTTTGAATTGTCAGTTGCTTTAAGAGGACATAAGAAGAGATAAGAAACTTTCATCCAAGACAATTATAATTGCTTAATTTTCAAACTTTTAGGATACTCTTCTTAAGAGAAAACAGTATGGTTATTTTTCCAAGGCAATTTATGGATCCATTTGAGATAGTAATATGTCCTTTCATTTGCATTAGCATGGATCAGGAATTACTGCTTCAGAAAACCTCATGTTAGGCACCATAATGAACCTGGAATGAACACCAAATGTGAAGTATTGAAACTGAGATCTTTGCCGATATAGGACGCCATAGCTTAAATTATTTCAGTTATACTGGATTTCCATGTAGGTGCATTCTCAAATTGGTGATGATGCCCACCATAGCCTGACTTTTCCCTCTGTGTGTTTCAGCTGTTTGCACTGGCTTCTAACATATTTAGCAATTTCCTCTGACCAGCCTTGAGCAGAGGTGGCCCAGGGGACAGGTCTAGCCGTGGCAGAGCTGTGAGCAGCATGTGCACAGGCTGCTTCTCCCCCAGAGCAGATGTGCTGGCCTTTGCTCAAAGCTGTGTCTCCTGCCATGTTTCCTGCTAATTTGTGGTGACTTTTTCCTGGACAGTGCAGTGTGGCAGTGCTGTAACGCTCTGCTATGGTTGAGGATAAGATGGGGTTGGTGGTACACTCCAGATTCATCATCTCCCTGGTAACATCAAGACAATCAAAGCTATTTAGTGTTTTTCTCAAATCCCTGTCAAGGGCACACTCATGAAAATAGATAAGGTATTTCTATTATCATTATTATATGATTTTCTTTTAGTGTTTTGGCAATGGCTGGAAATTTACCATCCACCCCCCTTCCCCAGATGGGTGAAAAATATCATTTAGAGCAGCCGAATATAAACCAGCTGGTAAATAGCATAAGCATTGCTGAAATATAGTGTTTAATAATGTAGTCTGTGAGAATGCTTTTACACTGAACTTCCCTTAAATATCAATGTGTCATAAGGAATAGTGATGCAAAGTGAATGTATTTTCTTGAAATGGGATTTTTCTTGTCAAATGCTTGAAGTAACAGTCCATGAAGGTTAAGTCCTTTTATCAGACATTCACTTACATTTTCCTTATTGGCACGTTTCTCTGGGTTGTCATCTGTGTTCTCCCCAATTTTCATCAGCTGTTCTCCTGGTAAGGTCCAGGCTGGCATCAGAGTCCTCACTGGTTTGTAACTGGTACAGTCATCTTTTCTAGATGACATTAATGACTGTAAAATTCTGCCTGTCTGTGATAATTCCACAGCCACTTTGTTTGGGTTTAGTTGGGATGGCAGACAATGGGAAATGAAGACTTCCCAAAGCAGTGCCATATGTATGATGCAAGTCAGCACCCTTCCCTTGACAAGGAAATGCACTGCTCCCTGAAAGCTTCATGGGGTGAGAACGTTTCCATAATTTTCCTGAATTTTATAAAAGGAATGAAAGGATAAAGGCAGAAAGTAATCTCTGATCTTCTCAGACAACTGAGTTGATTTTTTTTTTAACCAAAAGTTATCTTTGGGTTTGAAAAAGGGATGTCTTACAACAAAAATAATGCAAAGAAGTATTAAATTACTTGTTATGTAGATGATGTGTTGTCACACAAAGGAAATCAGGCCAATAAATCAATTCATTTTTCATTGAATAAATCAATAAATTGGTTTCAGGTGTTTGACAGAGTGAGGAAAAGACTTTTCAGGGTATAAATTTGAGGAAAATTTTTTTTGCATCTCAGATTATTTTCTTCAGAAAATGTCCTTCATAAATATGTATCATTTGAGTGACTTAATGTTATACGTACATTCTGTGTGTGCCAGCTGTGTGGTTATTAGGACAGCCTTGTGTGGTTTTGTTTTATGTTTTGAGCTGTATTTCCCTTGAGATGGGGGAGCTGAATGCGTGGGGTGTGGGGAGTGACTCATTTTGCCCAGTCAGATGGTGATTAGGGCTTTCACAGCATTTCCATCACAGCGAGATGCTTGTGTCAGATCGTGCAGCTCAGTGCTGCATGCAGCGTTAAAAATTCAGATCAGAGCTGGACCACGCATGGCACAGAGGCTGGAAGTGATGTGGCAGATAACTGTCCCTGTCATTGATTTGCCTGCAGCCAGTGACAATGATGTGTTGATTTTACCTTTGCAGTGGATCACAAATGATCTGCTGCCCTGTAGAACTGGCAACAGCCCTCATAAAAGCCGTGTCTACATAATGAAGTATCTCTAAAACAGCCAATTATAAAAAATCTCTCTCCCAAGAATCCCTTGAGTGGTCGTGTTGTCAGTAACTCTTTGTTCACTGCTGCGCACTGCACTCACAGGCTGGAGAGGGAGATTTGATTTTTTATGAATGGTAAATGGGGAGGGACATAATGTCATCAGATCGTGATGTCAGCCCAATGAATGAAATACTTCCTTAATGTATTGCTTCAAGCCCAAGAGGAGGGACACCATCTCAGCTTGGCTGCCTGGAATAAATCGCCTCTTGCTGACAAAGTCATCTTTCCCACGTGCCATGAATAATCCATGTAAATTGGGACTTAAATAACCAGGAGTCAAGAAACTCATGGAATAGTGCACGTTTGTTCTCCCCACGTCCTCCCGGAGCTGGCAGTGGAACACCCCTTTGCAGGCGCTGCCGATGGGCTCCGGGAGTTGAAGAGCAATCGCTGATCCCCGTTGTTCTCTACCCAGCCCAATGTTCTGCTTTTGTCTGCAGAATTCTTTGTTGAAGCTGCAAGCCCTGGAAACTGATCTGTGCTCTGCGTTTCTGCCAGCCCAGGAGGAAACTCCCCAGCTGCCTGCACCCAAGGACACAGCCCCTTCTCCAGCCCACAGCAGTGTGCAAGCTGATGGGGCCAGTTGTGGAGGTAAGCCAGCGTGCTATGATGTGCTCTCATTTGCAATTATAAAAAAGCCTTGTGACTTGCACTTTAAAATCAGGCTTGCAGCCCTCTGGGAAACAGTGCAGAGCTAATGCAAAGCACCATTTCCTCCTGCAAGCACTGTGTAACGTAAAAAGGGGTGATACCTGTTAAAAGGATGGAAATTAACAGCTGTAACTCTCTGGTTTTCTGAGAGGGAATTTTCCTTTTCAGAGAGGTTTTAAGAATCCCAATTATTTTATTTTTTAGTTTTAATCTGTTATTTTCCCCCATGTAAATTTACTCTCTTTACTTCCTATGTCTGTATTGTGTGAAATCACCTGCCATATCATGTAATTCTATTTTTGTCATTCTTTTTGTCAGAGCAATATCACTTCATTTCTCCTATTATTGATTTTAATTTAATGCATCAGCAGAGAGATAGCGAAGGTGAGTTTTACAGCATGTGGATTTTAATCATTCATGATCCTGTATTATTACCCAGCTGGGCAAACTGTGGTGTGTTATCTCTCCCTCTTCCCTCAATAGAGAAATAAATAGCCCTAAGGCTCAGCACTGTTTTTGTCAATTCATGGCTTGTAGTCACAGGGCTGGCAGAGTCGTGATGCCAATAGAAGAGGAGTCACTCCTTGTGAAAAATAGGTCAAAGGCAGTATGACTAATACATCTCACAGACAAGTGACATGAATACACAAATACCTAAGTCGTGCACCATGTATGGTTCAAATTAAGGCAGGTAGGTCAGTAATCCCTTTGCAATTGTTGTTTCATATCAGAAAAAAAATCTGGGTTAAGAAGAACTTATTTTAGGAGCTGCTTGCTCAGAATTTTCATCAAGAAATAGCATTTGGTTATTTACAAAAAAATCATGAATTATAGTGTTCTGCTTAAAAAATTTCAAAGTTTGAGGTTGGCACTGGAAAAATCAAGGAACGATGCATGTAAAAATCAAATTATTATGAAGATGAAGGAATCTAAAAATGCTAAATGTCCTGGTTTTGTTTTCTTTTTAAAAAGAAGATGTGTTAGTCCAGCCAGGCAAATACTTTAATAGCTCTTGAACACGGTTATGGAGCCTGGACTGGGGCTAACCTTGATGGAGATCTGAAGCAGAAACAGGTCTCATTTGTGTGCTGCACAGGAAAAGACATTCTGCAGCTCACCCAAATCTGCACTGACTCCTCTCCTTTGTGTCAGGGTGGAAAGGACTCCTCTGCCAGTAATTTGCTGCATTATTTTGCTCTGGTGGTTTCATAGTTCATGGTTAGGATGATTCTTAATTGTTTCCCCTTAATTATTTTTTGCTGTTTTGATTAGATTTTATTTATGCTGGTGGTGACTGCTGCTTCCAATCCCCTCTCTACTCCCATTTCCCCTCTGCAGCCACATGGGGAAATGTTGCATGATGTAGCATTTCTCTTGCACAGTTTCAGAGCATGCTCTGCCGCTCCAGCAGTTCAAACTCATGCTTTAGTTAAAGCTTATCTATTTAATGGGTTTTAATGTGCCCTCATTCCTGTTAACATCTGCTTTGTGGTTTGTGGCATTTTTAGTAACTTGCCATTTTGCACAGACAGAGCCGGTCCTAATTCTGTCTCTTAAATTACTGCTGAAATCTTCTGATGCATTGAGCTGTCACATGGCACTATTGGCTATTTGAGCTCCACCTTGGCTGGAAGTCCAGGGATTTGTACCAGGTTGGGAAGGGAGTTTCTAGAGGATGTGCCATACATGTTCCATCTTTAGTTATCAGCCTTTCCTCAGTGGATATGGGAAAATTAACATGATCCTTCCATTTGCATCCCAGTCAACAAATTTCAGAAACCTGTACATGATATGTATGGAGATTGAAAATACAACAGTCTAGTAAGATGACAGGGTGCCTCAGGATGTCAATTTTAAGGGGATGAACAGTAACTTATCTCTGAGAAAAGTCAGCAATTTCCAGTTTACTTTTGAATATGTGAAAGCTGAATTAGAGCTGCCAAAGTGAGTCTGTAGAGTTGTGGTGGGTACCTAAGTTAGTTTTTTAAAGGGGTAATTATAGAAAAGTAGGGTGCAATTTCTGTACCTTTGGATATGAGATTACATCGCATAAGTGCCTGCAGCAGTGAGCAGCTGAACCTAACTACAGGAAATGACTTTTAAATGACTTTTAAATCAAAAATTCTGATAGAGGCATTCACAGATGTAATGTGTTTAGGACTGAACACACTACGTCTGAATATTATTTTTTCTATACAAGAGATTTCTGTGTATTATTGTTTCACTTGAAGCATATCACAGGCATAAATGCAGGATTGTATCATAGGACTTGTCATATGAAGTCCACCTGCTGAACCATGCTGCAGATTATCAGACACTAGAATTTGGCTTTAATTCCTGTGGTGTTCTCCTGTCATTTCTAAGCTGCATGGAGTAGATGGGATAGAAGAGATGGTAAGGGGCAAGTCACTTGCTTGGGTAGAGGTGGCTTTAATTCCCAGCTTTGGCAAAAATAGAGGCTAAAATTAGACAAGATACATGAAGACAGTTCATGGGCTACTCTTAGGATAATATTTAGTGTCTTGTTTAGGATCTACACAGAACTGGAATCAGGATGATGGCCTTAAGTGTTAATTAAAAATGGGATTTGTTGGAACTTGCCATCACCCTGAGATGCCCTAATATTTTAGTAGTTGTGCCACTGAAATGAATCAGCCTGAATTATTTGCTGACCACTTCTGACATTTGATAGTAATTTAATGCACTTCTAGTAGAGTTGGAACTAAACTCTTTCTTGGGCCATAGCAAAGTTGCATGAGTATTCAAGCTTTGTGGACCTTGCTGTAAGAAGGCCAAGGAAATGAAAGTGCCCTATTCCCAAATTATAAACATGCAGGTTGTCTCCTTTTTGTTTGCTAGCAGAATAAAAGAGCCTCCTTGAACTTTGTGCGCTTGGTTTTACACTGGAGTTGCACTAGCCACTACTTGTCCTGTGTATTTATCTTCCAGGAGTGCTTAGTCTTGAACCTGTGCATTTCTTCCATTTCTGAGCCTGGGCTGGGCCTATGAAATTGTCTGTGTGTAGATGTGAGGAGCAGCAATGCCTGTCACCATATGGTTTAGCAGTGGTACAGGTTGTCTCCTGCATGAAGGACATTTTTAGGTCCACAGGAGGTCAGAGCTCAAATGGTAGAAAGTTATTTCCTTCACTCATCAAACACAGACTAGCTGATCTTTTTATCACATCACTAGCTGATCTTTTTATCACATCATTTTCCTTTCACAGTGAGGGCACTGCTACTTAATACTTATTCCTTGTATTAAAAGAACATGAAAAACTGTGCAATTGTTCTTAGTCAACCTATTTCCCAGTGATTATGTGTTTCTTGAAGTTCAAAGACGGTGAAATTAAAGCAAGGGAAGCCAGGTTCTTCTCACTGACAATACTGTTCTTCAGAAAAAACCAACCCAGAAACAACAACAGATCAAAACCCAAACAAAGGTATTAATTTTTAAAAATCTTACAGGGTAAGGAAAGAGGGAGCACTTTTTTTGCAGAACACCAATTATTCCAGCCATTGTCACTGCCTGTTGTCAGTGTCCATGATTGCCCAGGACTGCTCAGTGCTCCACCCCTGCCTCTCCCGGCTGCCTTCCTGGGGTCTCTCTGTGGGAGGATTTGAATCTCATACAAGGTTTAGCAGATTTGGGTGTTGCTCTGGTATCTTGGAGAGCTCAATTTGACCTACAGAGGATAAAATACTTAGAGAAAGGATGCAAGGTTAGAATTAACAATCAATTACATTGTCTCATTCTGAAAATGCTTAACATAATTACAATTGATGATGTTAGTAAGAGTAGATGAGCTTGTAAATACAAGAGTCATATAACTTGCTTGACAGACTAATCTGTGATTATACAATATAAAATAGGATTTTTTTGTTGTTTGTAAAGCAAAAGCAGTTGGATAATGTCCAATAAAATTATATTTAAGCCATTGTAATTACTATTTTTTAGAAAAATATAGGGGTTTTTTTGAAGGGTGCCATTCAGACCTGGTTTTTCATCACTGTCACGGTGTAGCAATAGGGATTTGCAGTTTTGGTATTTGTTGGGAAGAGGGCAGATAAAATGTAATACAAAGGTTCCATTCAAATCCTGGAAAAAATACTCACTCAGCATGGGAATGTGATGTCCGATGTGCAAAGCAGAAAATTGAAAGTGAAGGCAAAAGAACTTACCTAAACCTGCCAGTTCTTTTTTGAGTAAACTCATGTACAGTTGTTTCTCACTGCAGTTTTAGACTTCCATTGAATAAAAAGATTCTGTGAAATGTATTAGAATGCATGATATATGGCAAATATAATACAGATTAGAATTGACACATGCTGCCTGGAAATGCAAAATAATAGATATTAATTAAAAAGCTGTATATATGAATGGGCTTAGAAAAATAAGATAATGCAGCTGGTGCAAAATATAATGTACTGTGGAAACTGCTGTAGGAGAACTGAAGTCAGGGCACAAACTTTGCTTTAGCAAAGCAAAGGAGAAAAAATTTTGGGCAAGAACTTTTATGAGATTGTGGAGTTTCTCCCTAGAAAGTATGATCTGCATTAAATTCCAATCATCTGAAAGCAAAAATACTGATTAGGTTAGATCATCATTATGCATTCCACCTACTGAGGGTGAGGAAGAAGATTCAATATTGAATATTAAATAATCCCTTCAATGGACTCAGGTAGAGTTCAGGACGATGAACCCCTGATGTTTCTTAGGTAGGCCCTGTAATGTGCCATTACTTTTCATGCTACCCATAAACAGAACCAGTGTGATGAGGTTCATCAATTCCTACTTTTTCTAGCTTGACCATCACTATAAAACAAATTTTACCTTTTTAGGCATCTATGGTGAGGTTCGCATTTACAGTCCAAGACATTGTTAACACAGTATCACAAGCATAACTCCTCCAAGTAACAGCCGCTGTCCATGACCTTGAGTAAATAAACTGAATGTTCTTGGTGGTGGTTGTTAATTTCATATCTTGCGTTCTTTGAGCCAAGGGTATGTTACTGTTACCCAACAAAATCCTGCAGGGTGCTGCAAGCAGCTCTGGAGGTTCTTACCACCAGGACATATTATATTTTTGACCTTCCTTTCTCTTCACCAAGGGACTAAATGAAAAAGCACAAAATTAAACTTGTTGTGGGCAGTCATTGTCTTCTTCAGGAAAGTGGCTTTCAAAAGCAAACAGATCTATGAAAATATAAGTAATGCTTCTATTCTGGGAAACTCCCCATCTTTGCTTCATAGTTTATAAATACACCCATCCATCTCCTCCTGTGGAACTCAGAAAGGATTTATGTGAAGCCAGTGGCAGTACTTCTATTTTCTCATCCTCAGTGCTGTGTCCACCCTGCATGCAACACTTTGCTGATCTGTTTGCTGCTCACTGAATACTTATGCTTGGAATACTTCTGTAAAGACAAGTTCTTATTGACCTAGGTAGCTGTACCCCATGTGAGTGCCCCTCAGTCCACAGTGATTTCTACTTTATTTCTAGAGCCTGTGCCAGCCCACAGGGACTGGCAGAATGACATGGAGAGCAGCCCACAGGAGCATCACTCCCTAGGGACCAGCCGACTGCTGTATCACATCACAGATGGAGACAATCCTCTCTTGTCACCACGCTGCTCTATCTTTAGCCAAAGCCAGAGATTTAATTTAGACACAGAGTCTGCCCCTTCTCCACCAAGTGCTCAACCTTTCATGATGTAAGAAAATCTATTTTAATTCTTATGCATTTTTAACTTTTGCTGCAATTCACAACCTTTGACTCTTCATGGGTTTTTTTCAGTTGCTGCTATGTAATAAAAAGCAAATGTTTTTATTGTGATGTATTTTGAAGTGGATGACTTGCAACACCAGAAATAGGAACTAGTGTTTCCTCAGTCATAACAGTGTACAATATTTTTTTGAAGTCTTTGTTAACTACAGTTAGCAAGTAAACATTAAACTTTAATGTTAGTAATTAGAATGATGAGGGAACACAAGATAGAGAGGAATGTCTAGGTATAATACTAAAAATTCAGCTGTAATTGAGCTGTAGCTTGAGTCACTGATGAGGGGTGACAGTGATATTAAGCATATGAACAGTCCGTGTATGTGATTTCCAGAAACCAAGCTGTGAGTTTCAGAGAGAAATCAAACTTTCTTAAAAGCTAAGATAGAGCTTTAGCTTCAGCTGCATATGGATAATAATCAGCTCTATTGACTTTTAACTGGAAATAATCAGAAACTAAACTGTCTTCCAAATGATAATGTTCATTTCCAGTAATGAAAAACTCCCTGAGCTTACTTTTACAAATCATGTCACCATAGTCTTCTCTTATACTTGAAAGATTTGTGAATAAAGGTGGGGGTGTTAAATGTAAATACTGGATCAGGCTTTTGCCTACTAGATTAATTTTTGAAATATATTCAGAAATCCCATGATTAATTAAAAAAAGAGAGAATGAAAGACAGATGGTGAATCCATTAGAATACTCTAGGGGTACCTTCAAGCAAAAGCAATTATTTTATGCTTACTTTATAAAACTAAGCTGTCTCTATCCAGTGAAAGAGTAGAATAGCCATAAATTCTGAAATGCTAAGTGTGAAGTGTGCCTGAAACAAGGCAGGGTCCATTATAGCTCTTAGATCCCACAACTCTGCTTTTGGCTTTTGCAGGCCAAGAAGTTCTTCCAGGTGTAGCTGTGAAGACTGCAAAGAACCACAGACAGTAACACAGCTTACCAAGCATCTTCAGAGCCTCAAGAGAAAAATTAGGAAGTATGAAGAAAAGTTTGAGCAAGAAAAAAAATATCTGGTAAGACAATAATTGAAAAGGTAAATACTCCAAGAGGGACGCAAGAATCCCAGTGTATTTAAACAATTATTTATTCAAAACAATGTGAGATAGGGTATTTCTGGTAAAATAAAACAGGAAAAACTTCAATGAATAGCTTTTCAGCATCTTTCAGTGTGTGCAGTAGTTCTGAGACTTGTAATTTTCTTTGGATTACCTTTGTTGCAAAATATCCATCTTTGAGAAGTGTGAATCAGTGAAACACGGCTGACAGGCTTGTGAAACAAAATGGTGCAAAAGGTGAAAAGCTACTTATTTGCTTTGTAGCAGTCATTTGCCTGGAAACTTGTTCTGCTGTGCAGATCCCTTCATTCAGGCAGTCTCCTATGAACCTCCAAAGCCTGGGGCTCTGTACAAGCCGATGGTAAAAATCAGAGAAATAAAACTTGTGGGGGTTGTTTGAGGTCAGTGGTGAGTGCTGTGCTGGGAATTGTGCAGTATAAGAATATCAAAATGTACCTGATGCTGAGGAGGTCTACAACACAAATCAGGGAAGTTTGTGACATTTTCTGACAGTATTAAAATTAAGCAAATTATATATCACCTTTTAATCTTGTTAATGGCCAAAACCTTAAACTTGTGCACTGTTTGGCTCTGTGGGTATCATACGCTCCTAGGAGGACAATTTCATACCTAAACAACCCTCACAATATGGTCAGAAAAGACATATTTCAGAAGCTTGATTTTGTGAAACTGTTTTGCAATTTTATATATCTGAGTTTTGAAGATTCAATGTAAATTCACTTTAATTTGCATGCAGTTTCTAAATGCAAAATAACCCCTGATCTACAAAGCCTTTTTTGTTTGTTTCTTTTGAAATCACTCTTGCACAGGATTTTTCATTTGATTAATTAAGCAGGTCAGTTGAAATTCTGAAAATGCTGTTTCCCAAGAGAATCCCAGTCTTATAGTAAGAGCTTATTCCTGCAAAGGACAGAGAGCTTCAGTTACCATCCTGGAAATCACTTAGGAACTTGACTAAAATTAGGTATTTGATCAATCCTTTTGAAGTCACCAAAGTTATTTACCCAATTAGTCAGAGACTGAAATGTTCATTGCTGTCCTTTTTGGGATCAGAGACATAATACTCAGATCCTTGTGGCACTGTGTCACAATGGGGAGAGATAAGCCATGACAAATTAATGCCATGATCAAGCCAGATGCTCTGCATGGCTCTGATAGAGTGCAGTCTGAACTACGGACATTTTGTAGCACACTGAGGGTGGGGATGTTTTATCTGTTTGATCCTTTAACTATCAGTTCCTTCTCTTTCTTTATATTCTTTACATTTTCCTTTGCATTCAGCCTTCTCATGGCGACAAGACTTCCAATCCTGAGGTTCTGAAGTGGATGAATGCTCTGGCCAAAGGTCGGAAGCAGCTCAAAGGTACATAATAGAATGTTGTGTCCCTTTGCTGCTGAGGCTTTTGGAAGTGGGAGTGTACCTGGAACCTTTTAAAGTCAGTTTTCTAACCTCACTGCTCTGCTTATTTTTCAGTGTGTGGCAATAAGTCTCCCAATGACAAGAAAGATATTATGTGATATGGCTTGCTTTGATTCCTGAAAGCAGGGATTAAAGTGAGCCAGTTCAACCTTCATACCAAGGCTAGAAAGGGGAAGGGAAAAAGCTATCATCTCTCCCTCATCACTATAAACATTCATGCAAAAGGCAGTGCTGCTCTAAGCACTTTCATGAGGGTCTAAAACAAAAGGCAATGCTGTTCTGAGCACTTTTATGAGGGTCTAAAACACAGAAGTTAAAAGTTTTCTTGTAATAGTACAAATGTAGGTGCAACTGTTTCTTTAGGACTAAGGACACACATCTCTAAGGATTTCATTTATTTTGATCATAAAAACAGATCTTTCCTTGATAATAAATTTGGCCTTGAGGGTCAGGTTTTGCCCTTGACTGTCTGCATACCACTCCATTAACGTCTGTGGGTGTATCAGATGCTTTCCCTTGGGGAGTTTGTAGCCAAGACTGATTGATTTTTTTTTTTTGAAGGCTATTTATAACTCACTAAATCCTTTTTTTTTTTTTTTGCTCTGTTATAAATGGATTCTCACTACTAAATAAATGGTAGTATTATCTTTCATCTCTGTTCTGGATGTAGTTAATAATGTAGATACAGAGGATGTGATTGTGGTAAATAATGAAGTAGAAACTTATCTTTCAGTAAATTTCTTCTGGAAATTCTCCCTTGAGTACTATCCTGTATGACTACTAGACGATGATGATGATAATTACTATTATTTCCCCTTGAACTCTGTGTTGCAAATCCAGGAAGGGCAAATGCAAAGAAGTGGCCAATCTACATGGTTACTTTTCTGAAGATTGTATCTCTGACTCAGCCACTCAACCTCCTGTCCAGAGGATCTAGGTTTCATAGATCAGCCTCACCTTCATGCCCCAAATGCCTCAATCCTGTGACAACCCTTGATTTTCATTATCCTGAATAATGGCACTGCTTTTAAATGAAGCCAGATTCATGAGGATCACATGCCAAGTACCATTGAAATGGAAAACACTCAAATGTTTGTAGACCCTTCTTCAAATTTGCAAGGCTTGTCTATCCTTTCTAGCTCTTATGGGTTTACTAAAAATGACTGGTTTTCCCCACAAAGCTGGCCTATATCCTCAGACTGTCACTGCTAAAAAATTATGTTACTGTTTCTGCATGGATTTCAACAAATTTAACATAGTTGGACACATCAATCTCCTGCCTTGCCCAAGGTCCTTCACCAGAGAGGCGTATGCTTGGAACAAAATCTGGTTTTATGGGAGCTAATTCAGATTTTAATTCAATTTCCTTGTTGCTCTGTGCAGGTCCCTGGAGCTCCAGGGGCTTTGGCTTGGTGTCAGGTTAATAGAGTCACACATGCTTTATCACATCCAGGCAGGCTGCTGATGGGAAGCTTCTGTCTTCTGCTGGGGTGCTCAGGTGCTCTTCTGCCAAGCGAAGTCATTTAACAAAGGGGTGGCTTCTCCTTGTGAAGACCACTTGAGCAGTTGGGCTGGCATGGCAGGGTGACCTCTGGAAGGGAGAGGGACAGTTTAAATTGCTCTAGGAAACAAAAGATGTTACACATTAAAGTGAAGCAGAACTACTTTCCTACATGCCTGTGGTATGATAATTGTTAGCAAGGAGTAGGAAAGTTTTGATGTTTTTTTCCTAGTAGTGTCACAGGGAACTCCTTTGCAAATACTTCTAATCTATTTACTTGCCATGTATTTTGCCTTTCAGAACTGAAACTCAGAATGTCAGAAGAGCAAAACTGTACCTCCACAGTGCCCCAGAGAAATGAGCAGTGTGAAGGCAGTGGCACCTCTAAAGAGGCTGGCACACAGGAGGCCACCAGTATGGAACCAGCTCCCTCAGTGGAAGAAACCATGGACAGTGTGTTGAGACGACTAAAGGAGAAAAGACAACACTTCAACCTTCCTGAGACTATTAAGGTATTTAAGAAGCATGGCTGTTCCCTCAGAACTCTCTCACCTGAGGCAGATATTGGTGTGGCTGGCTCAGGGTGTGCCAGGGAGTGCACATCCTCTGTCTGCTGGCACTGCAATGCATTTTCTCTCTAGTGAGGTGGGAGCTCTAGTGCAGTTTCCAGAAGTGACAATTCTGAGAAGAACTGCTGAGGTGCAGAAGGCTTTTCAAGCAGTGCTAAGCATTTTCTGCTCAGAGAAACTGAGCATGTTTCTGCTCATGTGAAACTGTTTGCCAGGCACTGCAGGAACCTGCTGACTTGAGCCTGTGTGCCCAGAACTGCATATCTGGTGCACTGAAAGTGGTGGCAGCACAAGCACCTTGAGCCCATAGAAACTGTGTTACTAAAAACATTCCTGAAGGTATTTTGCTGATAAAGATCCCATCTCAGCTGAGAAATGCTGAAAGCCTCTGCAGAGTCAGTAGCATGCACTGAGGTGACAGGGACAGCACAACCATCCAAACTGCTTTTCTCTCCTGACCTTGTACATTTGTGCTGATCCTGCCCCTTCTCTATGTTCTCAATTACTCTTCTGAATGTAGGAACAATAGTCCGTGGAACATGATTGCTTGGCTGGGAAACTAGTTTTTGTTTTAAAACTAATACATATATTAAATTTTTGCTGTGCCTTCACATTCCTGGCACAATATGAGGTTCTCTAAAACTATAAGTACCACCCAAACCCCCTCTCTTTTGGGGGCTGTTTTTTGCTGTCAGAGGATGTTGCTGTTCTGATGCTATTACAGCCAAGCAGGAAAATAAATTCTGCCCTCAAAGGTACCTAAAAGCTAAGTGTTGACAGTAACATTTAGACTTTGGCTGGTGAATTAGAAAGGTGAAGGGGTGAGAGGGTGAAGAACTAAATGCTAAACTATGCGAGGCCTAAGAAATTATTCTGGGTGGATTTCAGTAGCAGAGAGTACTCAGCAGAGATAATTTTTAATTTTTGTTTTGTTTCTATTCTTGGTTCTCAAACAACTAGTTGCTATATAAAAACCAGGACTGTGCATAACAATGCCATGCTTCTCAGATCTTGGGCGCTGCATACATGACTGATTTTTTAATTGTTTCTTTTTATGTGCTACTTTTTTAGGAAGAGAAATGAAATGGAAAAAGTGTTTCATAACCAGAAAACAAAAAAAAAAGGCAACAAAACCATGCTATTCTGTATATAGCTCTAACATCCTAACAGTGCAGACCATAGGATAATATTTTCAGTCATAAATTTTTTTATTAATGGGGTCAGATCAGATGACACCAAAACAAATGTCTCTGACGAAATCCAGTTCAAAAAGCTTTCTTATAAAAGTAAGTGGGTACCTGTCCCACTTATTTTTCAATTTTTTTGGACTTCCCCTAATTTTCCAAGAGAACCTTCTAAATTTAGGAAATGGCAGTGAGGGCTTGAAATATTCTCACAAACAAGAAAGTAATGTAAATTAAATGTTTGCAAATGAAAATATTTTCAAGTTTTTATTATTTTTTTAGATCCTATTAATTTTCTTTTTGTTTATCTGTGGAGAGAACTTGTTTTTTAAAAACTGTTAGCAAAGGTGCTTGGTAATAATTATCAGAACTTCTGGGGAACAGAGACTTGAGCAGAAATAACATGAAATCAAATTGATCTACTCCAAAATGATATATTTTAGTAGCTCCCTAAGCATAACATCAAAAAAGATTGGATTTTGATTATGAGTCATCTTGGACTTTTGGGGGAGAATGAGGTTTGTGGCACCAATGATGTGAAATGAATCAAGGATGTCTGTGGTAACAGCAAAGATCAAAGGCTTCATTTCAGCTACAAACAACTTTGGTGTTACTGTAGATATATTTTATGTGTAACATTTTGTTTTCTGTGTAACATTTTGTTTTCTATATAACATTTAGATCCTGCACTACAATCTGAGCTAGATGAATAGTAAACTAAGCAGCAGCTAAACTTTTTTTTTTGATATTT
This sequence comes from Camarhynchus parvulus, assembly GCF_901933205.1. Lineage (NCBI taxonomy): Eukaryota > Metazoa > Chordata > Aves > Passeriformes > Thraupidae > Camarhynchus > Camarhynchus parvulus. The sequence goes on from NC_044576.1 coordinate 7,154,390, forward strand.
AGTTATTTTGGCCAAAGATAGCATTTCCATGAAAGCCTGCCAAGTTCTCCCCTGAAGTTCCCTGTGGAAAACCTCTAAAGCCCTGCTGAAATACAAGCGGGAGCATGTGTGTCCTTACAAAAGTGCAGAGTAAGATCCCAGTATGTCTAAAGAGCACAGAGCACAAGACATGAATAGGAAACAGCAGAATATGGTTTCCAGAACCAAACACCCCTCCTGCAAAAAGCCTGTGAGTAAAGTCATTGAATGAGAAGGCAAAGAGAAAATCGGGGTTGGCCTGTGCATGGCTCAGTACCCCACAAAGGGGTGGCCACCTGTTACTGTTTGTATTACATAAATTACACCTCCCAGTATATTGTTGGGAGATGGTAATTTATGTAATAGCTCACCTTGGATTTAGCTACAAGGCTTTAGGGAAAAAAAAATAAAGGTTAAGACCATGAATGCAGGAGTTAAAGAGATAAAAGGCAAATAAACACAACTTTAATAATACTACTGAAAAAGCTGCACCAAATCCCCCAAAAAACAAATCCAAGACCCAGCTCCCGACTTGGAACCAATGTGAGTGTTGGGTGGCTGTGACTGTGCCTCAGTGCCCTGGGGGAGCAGCAGCTCTGTGCTGCTCAGCTCTGGCTCACAGCCTTTCCCAGAGGAGCAGGGCTGGAGCTGGCCTGATGGGAGCTGGCACTGCTCTATGGAGGTGTCATGTCGCTCGCTGCCTTTCTTTATACTTTTTGTTTCCAAGTTTGTGTTAAATGCTGCTTTGTAATGAGCCACCACACATCCCCAAGTGGCAGACCAAGGCCCTGGGAACCTGACTCTGTGTCTGCATGGAAACAAAGCACTGCCTTTGACAGGCTCTGGGCAGGCCCAGCCCTCACTGGACTGTCTGTCCTTCTGTCCCCAGTTTGTATTTTCTGTCTGGAAAAACAAGAGCGAGCTTCAAGGCATAAGCATGCAGGGAACAGAACAGACTAGTAAGGAAGATAACTGTACACAGCATTTTGTGTGCCTCTGTTCCAAGTTATGAAAACCAAACTTCTACCCTATCTTTAGGAGAAGTGCTCCTTTTCTTTCTTTATGTATCACAAATAACTTTTGCCTTCTGTATGAATGTTTGCAGCCTGTCCCCCAAGGCTTTTCTCAGACTGGCTCCCTTTATGAATCTGTCTTCTCATCATTGACCCACTTCAGTTCATATTCTCCTTGGCTATGAAGCAGTGTTTCTATTTAATTAGCATTGAATCTCCTGCTGCTGTATGTAGCCTGCAGTCCTAAGACGTCTCAGACAATTCTGTAGTTTGTGACTCCAGCTGCCTTCTCTCATTTTGAAATTATCAGCTATTTCAAACTTAGCTGAATACCAACCTGTCTTGAGATTGCTCATAAAATGAACGAATGAGATAGGCTCAAATGCTAAGCCCTCTTGAGATCGTTTCTCTTGTGTAAAATCAATATTAATGATCACCCCATTTCTTCCCAACCACTCAGCTGCTCCAGGCTTAGTAGTTTTTGAAAGAATTAACCTTGTATTAATTGCAGAACTAGCTATAAATAAACAAATTAACTGATTTATAATATTCCTGCATTCTAGTTAGCAGCTCATCTCTTAACATGAATGACAGACGATTTTAGAGCGATTAACTCATGCAGACCTTTTAGGAAAATGTGATTAGCAGTTCTGATTAATGGCTCTGTGCTGTTTTTGCATCTGAGCATCAAAGAAAAAAGGTTTTGCTCCTGTTGAAGTTAATAGCAAGGTGCTCTGATACCAGAAGAGTGTCACTTCAAGGTTGATTTATTTTTAAAGATAGGGTCTAATTAGTAAAAGTTGTCACTACGAGCCCCCTTGTCTCAGCTCTCTGCAGAAAGGCCCCCTGTGTGTGTGCCCCAAGTCCATGTTCCTCACATGACTTCATCTCCCCCACAGCTCAGAACACCTGGCCCTAACTCAGGTGGCTCTGTTGGGACCTGGCAGAGGCTGTGGGAAGTGACATGCACTTCATGTGTGCCTTGGTGTTCTGGCCCAGGTGAAGATATGCAACTGTCAGGAGCAGGTCTAGCTGGGGAAAGGAGGAGACAAATACCTGTTACACTGAGTGCTCCCCACACCTGGACAAATACTGATATTCACCAACACTGAAAAATCAGCATTCTTTTGGTACCAGTGATTCATACAGGAATCTTTAAACAGAAATAAGCTGTTTGCCATTACAGGTTGGGTTTGCATTGCTAGATCTTTATGTTCTGCATCCCCTACCAGCCAAGGCAAATCTGTTTCTCTTTCTTGATGAATAATTAAAAAGTTGAGGAATGCTCTCTATACTTTTTTTCAGCTTTCTGAGTATTTTGTCTAGAATGGTGGTTGTTCTCGTTTTTTACAACAAAACATACTTAATATATATGTAGTGTAATTTTGGACTCTGTTATTGCTAAGTTAATGCCAAGTCCCCATTGACCTCAGTGCAGGCAGAAATAGAATTCATTATTAATGTTTATCTGGGAAGAAGAGATTATTAAACAGATATGTACCTGTACCCTTGTCATGAAATCCTGACTCACAATCTTATAAATAACTTTTTTAAATAGGATATGACAAAAAAGCAAATGGCTTTGGAAAAAATCAATCTTCAGAAATGTCTACTATATTTTGAGAGTATTCATGGACAACCTGTAAGTATGCCATGGAAAGATAGGTAAATTAAAAATTATCTAACTTCTCTCACCAATATCTTTGGTATATTAAATATATTTAGATGAATTTCACACAATTAACATAATTTTAGTTATTTCAAACTAATTTTCAGGTATAAATGTTATTTCCTGATGCTGATGAATTTGGTTTATATGTTAGAAATTAAAGTAAAATAAAGAGCGGCTCTGTATCTCTCCATAATTGGGAAATGCAAGGTTTGAGGATTTAATTGGAAGATTATATATTCACAGGAGATTTGGCTCTGCTATCATGTATGATTAGAATGCTTATCAGCTGAGAAAGGTTTCATATAGGGCACCATCTGATGTGAACTACAAAATTATCTGACCTGTCAAATGTGTTTGCCTTTATTATACAGCAGGACTTAAAGTATTTCTTAAAATCTCTTCAAGGGACTTCACTGCTGAATGTAGGTGCAAACAAACAAATGCTGCAATTGGTGAGATGATGATTTGAAAATTTATCTACACAGCTGAGGAATTTCTTTTTTATATCAATGTCTGTATTCTTGTGAATGTCTGTTTCTGGCTAGTAGTTGTTGTGGTAAAGGGAACTTGCAACACTGTTTGTCTAAAAAAATGCCAGCTGTTAAAATTATGATCTGATTCTGACCTCATTTTTGTTCATCTTCTTTGGGCTTGGAATGAGAGCTGAGGGATGGAGTGAGTATGCAAGAAGGGTATGAAGAAATTATATTTCCTAAGAAGGAAAACAAAAAAATAAATTATTAGTGCCATGTAGAGGTAAAAGAGACTTGATTCAGAGATAGGAAAGAGAGTAACAGGATGCCTTTGCAGCACAGGTTCAGAGAGGGTGTTCTGAGGGCTGAAGCAGCTCTGTAACAGCAGCCTTGAAACACAGTGCAGCGTGCTGGCGCTGATGTTTGCCCTGCTGATGTCTGGTATGGCTCAGCACCATCTTTATCCAGAACTACCTGACGAGGTCTGACAGAGAGACCACTGAGCAGGTTTAAAGCAAAACAAATTACCTCTTCTGGCTTGTATGGCATTCCCTGGAGCTCTTATGTGTTATAGTTAAATGGAGCATGATGCCTGGGGAAGAGAAGTGGGATAGGCAAACCCTGACATTCCACAGCGAAGGGTGGCTCTAGAAGTGGTCCCCAAGCACTCCATGAGCCAGATGTGTGCAGAGTCACCAGCCTGTGATTGTCTACTGTCCCCCTTGCTCCTGCTGACCAGGCATTTGTCTGTCTGAGCAGCTCTGGACTATTGCCTGTGCCATCAGCCACTCTGTGTCTCTTCAGACCTGCCATGTGTTCACTCAACAGAGTGGGTGCACCTGGGCCTCTCTGCAGTGCCAAAAATCAGTGAAATTGCACCCAGGGAGTGCTCATAGGTGTGGGAGCTGATGGGCAGAGGCTGATGGTGGACTAGGGAGCAAATGACCCTCTTTGGACATTTTACCACTGAGAAAAATGCTATTTTGGGGGTGTAGGGGTGTGGTGGCATGGTGTGGTTGGTTGGCTGGGGCAGGCAGTGCGGGGGAGATGGTTTGTCTTCTTTTTGGGGTGGTTTCTTTCCTTGTGGAATTTGCTTTTTCCTTTTTTTTCCCCTTAATGCAGTGAGTCAATCAAGTATACAGCTAGTTTCCCTAAGGTATATTTTTGTATTTGTGAACATTTGTGGCTAGATCAGGCACTTAGCATGTGATTTAAAATCATATTCCCTTCCAAATCAATGCTCCAAGTGCTCATGAAAGACTAGAACAAAGTAAATGAACAGATGGTAAATGCTCATTGTGGAAGGCAGCCCTGGTGAGGAATGCAGGCAGCAATCCTGCACAGAGGCAGCTCCATGTGCAGGCTGCAGAGCTGTGTTCTTGTTGCTCTCCATCCCACCAGGCTGATGAGTGCCTTGTCCCAGGCAGGCTGTGCCATTCCTGCTGCTGCCATAACAGATCAGGAGGTGAGCTGGCAATGCAGGGCACAGCAGCAGCACACCTGAACTCCTCCTGCTCTAGCAGCAGCCTCAGAGAGAGAATAATTTACCCTCTGCCTGGGCAGTGTGGCTCAAGAAAGTGAGAAACCATACTGGGTATTCTCCATTAGAAAATGGATTGTCATTTTCCTTTTCAGAAATCGCATTGATTAAATTACAGTTCCTATAGAATATCTATTGAAGTAAAATACAGATCTGCTCATACTCTTCTAACACCTTTCTCAGCTTTACAGGAGAAAATCAGAATCTTTTAAATGTACTTTTTTTTAATTTTTGAGGGCTATGTTTTGTTTTGATTTCTCTTCAGGTAACTAAGCAAGAAAAGAGTCTCATGAAACCTCTTTACGACAGATACAGAATTATCAAGAAACTTCTGGCTGCTCCATCTTTAATCACAACAATTGTAAGTTGGAAAGAATTCATCCAGTGTCAAGAAAACATAATAAATGCTGTGGGATTTGTACCTGTATGCCCATTTAGCAACAATAGAACTACTGATACTAAAAAAAACTGCTCATTGGTTAATACAGGGTGTTGATACTTCAGAATGCTCTGTAAAATTCAACTTCTATGCATGCTAGAGGTTCCAATGTATAGCAGCAGTTTCTGAGGCAAGAACTTCAGTGGGCTGGGTAAGACATTGGAGGCTAGCATTAGTTTTCCATTGTGGAAAACATCTGCAACACAGAAGGAAACCTCTCTCTTCCCATGAAGGACCCTGCTGTCACTATATAACTTTTACATCTTATCAACAATGATTTTATCAATCATGTAGCACATATATGAAATTTGTAGTACTTTAATATTATACTGGTGTAATGGAACAGTACCGGTCTCATAGTGAGTGAAGACAGTGGAAGTTAATTAGCATGTCTACTAAAAATACTAATCTAATACTAGTTGGGGCTAGTAGGTCAATTTTAAAAATTATTATTGTCTTGTTAGATGGCAGTGTAACTTTACATTTCTTTGAAAAACCACAGTGCAAAGCTTGGCATGCTTGCACAAGGGTATTTCATTGAAAAATTTCACAGAAATTCCCACTAAGTGGGACTTAGGAGTTTTGCCCTATGGAGTTTTTACATTTAAGCCTTAGTTTCAATAGATCAACTTTTTTTCTGAGGATGGAGGAATGTGAGCAAGACACCAATATTAGTCTACTTCAGTAGTTAACACTAGTGGCTATAAAACTGAGGATTCTCTCCCTCCAACTCTTTCTACAGTCAAAACATCTGGATATAATATACACATAGGAGGTGTGTATATAAGAGGAGTAGAAGTTCCAGCCAGACTGCGTTGTTTACGTAAATACAGAATGTTAGTTAAATCTTTGCTACATGTAAAGGCTTTTGGGCACACAGAAATAAATTGCTGGCTGGAGATACTTGGGAGCAGGGCCAGATTCTGTCCTTTTCACTCCTGGTAGGCAATGCAACCCAGTGACCCCAGGAGTGCTTTCATGAACAACCTCAGGCAGACCTGGTAAACCTTTCAATATGTCTGCTGTTTTGAATACATCCAGGAAGTCAGATCCTAATTCTTTACATTGTCAGCCTATTACTAGGAGCATTGTAATTTAAACAATTAATTGGATAATGTTTTGCATTTCCCAAGCAGGAGGAGGAAGACTCAGATGAAGACCATTCTCAAAGCAGCCATGAGTTATCATCTGGCCCAATGTCTTGCTTCCCTGTTGAAGAGCACCTGTGTTACTCACAGGAGGAGAGTGAGCCTGCACATATTTCACCTCTGGATGAAAAGAAAGTTTACAGGCAAACAGCCTTGTCAATGTCCAATTTACATGAGGCAACAATGTAAGTTCTCTCTTCCCCCCCCATCAAATGTTTTAAAACATTTCTTGCAGACTTTTTAAGTGAAATATGAGCCTTTAGAGAAATATGAGACATACTTGTTGCAAAGGTATATTCTATACCAAAGGAGTGATTTAGTGCTTTGTTATGGGAGAGAGGAGGCAGAGGAAATTCATTGTTTGGGCAGAACACTGGTGGTTTGAGTTGTTTATTCAAACAACTTTTTGTCTCCAGGAAGAGAAAGGTAACTTGTGCCTTCCAGGAGCAGATGAGTTCTCATACTTTAGGGGCTGGTATCTTTCTTTTGTATTTTGATTGGAAGGTCCTAGATGCATAAATGAAGCTAACTAGACTCTAACCCTATAGAGATCAAATAAAAATTACTTAGATTTCTATGTAACTTAACTCATGTGCGCAATAGTTTGCTCATAAATGCTAGGAAGTTATTTCTGTGCATTTGTTATTGTGCAAAAAAAAATTACTAGGAGCAAATGTAATAACAAAAATCTCTTTCTGCTTAAACCCTTATTCTCTGAACACTAGCTAAAACATGGCCTCCAAAAATTATGCTTCTGGGTACCGCTAGCCTTTCAAGTGCATCACAGTAATGATTGGTAACAGCTGCAAATAGGAACAGGGCTTGCATGTTGACTGTAATTCAGTTACAGCATTTCCTCCTGTGAGACACTGAGCCCTGTCAACTCCATTAATTCCACAGGCAATTTAGGCCAGTAGCAAGGCTCAGTCCTGAATGCTTCCCCTCTTCCACTGACCAGAGTCTCTGCCTTCCCTTTATTAGCTGGAACACCAGTAAAGGGGAAGCAGTACAACTGTGTATGGAGTAGGATGGAATGTCTTGGGGCTCTGGTCAGTGCCTGCCAAGGGCCCAGAGCAGAAACTCAAATCCAGGGCTTTACAACCCTCCCAAGCATAAGGGGGGTTCATGTTCCTGTCTCTGCTCCACAGGCCAGTTCTGCTCGAACATCTCAGAGAAACAAGAGCTGATAAGAAGAGACTTCGCAAGGCTCTTAGAGAGTTTGAGGAGCAGTTCTACAAACAGACAGGAAGGTAACTCAGCAGAGCCCTCTCCTTGTCCCCTTTGGCTCCTGCTTGTCTCTGTGAGGGTGGCCACTCTGGGGTGAGCAGGCCAAAGGGGCTGCACCTAATGGCAGCAAAATACCCTGGAGATGTCTGGTCTCTGGAGATGTCCATCTATATCTCTGCTTAGTTCCTTCAAGATGTGGTCATCTGTGAGGAAAGCCAGGATTTGGGGATCTTCCAGGACATGCCTGCAATGGGTTTATACATACCTCAGCACAGGATATTCCCTGAGCTGAAGGGAGACTGCTAAAAGTCCCTTTCTGAGGATGTCAGTCTGCAGGGAGTAGACTGGGCAGTTGGACCATTTTTAAATAGCCAGATTTTAAAACCAGAAGCCACTGGGGTTTTTTTACCCAGAATTAAATACTGGACATTTTTCTGGTTTTCCTCATCTTAATTTAGCAAACATTTTTGTTGAAAACCATGGTGTATATGGGCACTGGTAACAGTGGTAACTAGTAACCATTTTCAAAGCATTATTATGACTTCTCTACATATTTGAGAATCAAGTAATTACGCTTCCACAGCTGTCAAGAAAGTTGTCTAGGATATGAAAATTCAGTGTTTTAAAAATTACTTTATTTCTGTATATTAGATCTTTTTGGTCCTGTCAAATTATCTCAGTCATTTACAGTCAGTAAAAAAACCCAGTCCTCATTAGTTATTGCAGAATTAATTTTTAAGATTGTTCTCTTCTTACTCATAAAAAGTGATGGTGCCTTTATTTGTTTTTCATAGGAGTCCTCAGAAAGAAGATCGGGTGCCAATGGCTGAGGAATACTCTGAATACAAGCACACAAAAGCCAAAATCAGGCTCCTGGAGGTTCTCATCAGTAAGCATGATATTTCCAAAACGATTTGAAGTGAATGCAATGCTGTGATATTGTTCTCTAGGGAAAAAATCCAAGCAAACGAACAAGTAATGAAAAGGAGAAAGTAATTTTACAGGTCTTGGTCTGCTGCACGATTATTTGACACATTGAGATTTTTGATGCACTTTACCAATTATAATAGCTGTGATGAGAGAGGACAGCAATATGCAAGAATATTAAGCACGGGTGAGTGGAATAGAGTATATATTTTTCCTTTTGAAAAAGCCTTGAAGTGCACTGTGAGAATGTTAAGAAATTAAAAGAATGCTGAAGTAATGTAGATTCTCAGTTTGACCTGCTCTAAAAGTGTGAGGAAATGTTCTGCAGGTTTTTAGTACATCTTAGTACATGCTAAAGTGCCACACGTTTGTTTCCAGAATTTACATGTGTTATAATTAATTAGTAATGTTGGCTATTAGGGTGCTGATTCACTAGATTAAAAGAAATGAATTTGAGTGAGTGAAGGAAACACTCAGAACATACTCTAGCTGTCAAGACAGAGCTGCCATTCAATTCCAGTGGCTTCAAAGAAAGGTGCATAGGAAGAAGCAGTGCCAGGGCTGGGAGCAGAGCAGAGTGATGCTGCTTATGCAGGAAAAGGCCAGAACGAGACTGCCAGATGGAACTAATGGTGTTACAGGAATAAGAGAAAGTGCTTGGCAAAATGAAACAGCTGCAGGTTGCTGAGAGAAGATAGAACAAATGTACTGGCTGCTGTCCTTTTCACTAGTTCACAGGACATGGCTCACAGAATTTAGAAGTCAGTAAATAGATCAGCTACATGCTAATTTTGATTTCTCTATTAACCTTTGCACTTTGGTTTGCCTGACGCTATAACATTTGCTTCTCTAACTACCAAAGCTTGTTTAAACGCATGCACTTTGTAAAATGCTGAAGTACTTCTTGTGTTATAAATTGCCACATATATATATAAAACAGGACTAGATTACTGCACTATGCTATTTTGGATAGATAAAGTACATGGTATATTAGTGAGTGTCACAGTTATCTGATGAGGACTGCTAGACTTCTTGTTTACTGAAAATAAGGTTATAAAAAGTTATTTTTCCATTGGAGTTGCTCATCTTTCTTAACTTTCAGAGCACCACACTCTGTAATATTAAGGAGAATTGTCACTGTTTATGGTAGGTCATTGGTGTGAAAAGTGGGACTAGTAATAGAAAGATTATCAGCAGGTTTTGTACTAGCAATGAAAAGCAGGGATTCTGGGAAATTCCTATCCCAGACAGAAAGGAGGGAAGAATTACTTAAAGAAAAAAAAAGGGACTGGAACCAGTTGAATCATGTTTAGTGTTTTGCTTTACCTGTCATTTTGTATTGACCACATAGTATAAGCAACCTGTTTTTTATCTTGGTAAGAAGAAGAAGATTTTGATTTTATAAAGCCTATTATGTACCAACCATGTTTGTATTTATCTAGTATGTAATGGCATGATTTGGAAGATGTACACATCTTCAAGTAGTAGGGAGGAAAAAATATGAACACTAAAAAAAGGAATTTTTTTATTTTGCAGCCGTTTGTTGTTTCAGTGTACTGATTTAATAGTTTATAACTTAACTTTTATGAATCAGAAATGGTCTTCATAAATCTGTTTTAATTAAAGTCATCTAGAGCAACAGGAACAGATACAGAGCTATTTGAAGTTTACAAACTACATCTTTGATAAGGGAAAATGATTTAATGACATGTATACAATTGATATTAAAATGTAATCTATATATTCTATATGATTGTATAATATTTTATACAACAGTACAAATAAAATATTTTTCTATTATATTTATTATGTCGAGACACAGTTTCTGTTTTCAGTTAGCTAATATAAATAACATAAATAACACTGTCAAACAACACGTTGGAAGTGCTGACATTTCTAGGCTCTGAAATTCAAATCATGCTGCAATTACAACCTTTCATGCTGTTCAGTTATCCCAGTACTTGTTCAGTAGTTAAAATGAATGCATATTTAAACACCATTTATAAGCCGTTATTTTTATTTTGCTAAAGCAGTTTATAGAGGATTTTGTTATGTTTGGCAAGAAACAGAAACAATTTTTGCAGCATCTAGGTATAAACGGTTGCCAGAAAGAAATCCAGGACTTCTAATCATTTAAAGCATCGGGGGAACAGAAGGGAAAGAGGGAGAGAAGGGGTCCTAAGAAGGCTATTGGAGGTTTTGAAGACCGGTAGTTGCTTTTGGTGACAGCGGCATGTGCATGCTTCCGACAGAACTGTCTGACTATGGAAATGGACAACAGAGGTTTGAAGACTCCTAAGGAACGAGGGCAGTTTTAACGTCCAACGCTGATATTGCAGGTCTTGCAGCTGGGATCTTTCTTTGCATTTGCAGTAGACAAGCTCATTAGTTGGTGACCAGTAATTTCAGCAACTGTGCCAAGGGAGAGATCCACAGGATCAGTGTAAATTACTTCCAAAATAACATCCTGGGCATGATGGTAAACCATGACCCCGTCTTCCTCGTCGCAGGTCAGAAATTTGTTATCTTTTATGTTCAGCTGGGGAAGGCGCTGCTTACAGAACTCATCTCCAGGTGACCCCACCGGGGCGATCACGAGGATGACGTAGTGGTAGGCTGTGTACATGCAGTAGAAGTCTCCAAAGTACAAGTTAGTATTTGGGTTGAAGAGTTTTTCAGCTGCAATCTCATACCTGTATCTTCCATAGGGTGAATCTTGGGGTGGCTTCCCAGTGTTAAACTCAGTGTTGCAGCTAAAGAAGATGCCTTCCAACTTCCCACTGATTGGAGAGCCATGGCTGCCACTGTTATCCTTAACAGAGGGCTGCATAGCATTCCCATGATGCTCTCTACAAATGAAGGACTGGTATTGTTTATTTTGTAACACATAGTAAAGAAAAAGTGGGAAGTTAGGACATCATACTGTTTGGAAACAGGACTGAAGGGACACAAAGGAAAACCATTAAACTGTAAGACAGGGGTTTATTTTTTGTATTGACCACATAGTATAAACAACCTGTTTTCTATCTCAGTAGGAAGATTTTGATTTTATAAAGCCTATTATGTACCAACCATGCTTGTATTTATCTAGTATGTAATGGCATGATTTGGAAGATTTAGTGTCAGGGTCTTAGGACCAAGAAAATCAAGTACCATCAGACTTGGGAAGAGCTAAAATAATTCCTGTTCAAGGGGAAAACATGCTTTTCCAGCCTGCTTTCTCTGTCAGCAGTCTGTGTATCATAAGCAGGCAAAAAAAAGCACAAACAAAAAAGCCCCCAATCACAAATATCTTTAATTAGCTGATTTGTTCTGACTTACACTACATTTCTAACAATAAACACATGTTGACTATTGCAAGTCAGTCTCCATATGCTGAATATACTGTTTGTTAATAAGTATTTTTAGCATAGGCAGTATATAGTTCATGTAGAACACTGCCAGTGAAAGTTATTTCTGAAGGATGCTTTTTAGAGAGATTATAGGAGAGAATGTATTGTCTGCCAGTATTTTTTGTCCCCAGATGATCATTTCAAGTCTAATTGGTCTACTGCTGACTTCAATCAGTGCAGAGTTGGGCACAGAGAATTAGGCAATTTGGTTAGTTTCCATTTTGGTTGGTATCCAGCTTCTGCAGTCACTAGTCCTAAGGGGAAAAAAATACTAACTTTTTTTTTTTAAACTTAGCTCAATTTTATTCCAGTGAAAAGAAATGTACAATGAACAAGTGAATTTTTAAAACCCCAAATCTCAAATTGCATTCAGCAGCATTAGGCTGCTAAATTTAGGAGAATACTCCAAAACACACCCTCTAACCCTCCTTAGCACCTGAGATTTTATGTATAGCAGCGAATTCCCCAGAATTTGTGTCCCACACAACTCTGGACATGCTCCAGTGGCAGCTTTGTCTCCCTCTGCACCTGCAACCACATAATACCTGAAAGGGAACCATCCCCTTTTGTAAGTCCTGCAAAACACCATATTTGCTAGGGACCCTTGGAACAATGTCTTTATACTCACTGACATGACAGGCTAAAAATGCATGAGGCTGTGGGGCTGGAGATTCTTATGATTTTTATATTCCCCTCTTTGCTTTTTTTTTTTTTTTTTTTGCTTTCTTTTTTCCTTCTTTCAGGAAAGGGAAAAAATAGCCAAGAAAGACTGTTCTCTCTCTGCTTCTAACTTGCAACAGGTCCATGTAAAATGGTGCTGTGTGGGAGAAGGTTTTGCTTGGTTAAAGTGGGAGGTAGCAGTCAAAGCAAACAAACTCAGTGCATACATTATAAAACAGCTCTGAATCAACTCAGTAATACCTCCAGCTGTGATTAGTTTTTCATTATTTGTAATCTCCCCAGCAGCACATCTTTATTTTACTCTAAGATACATTTCAGAAGTTTTCTGAGCCATTCAAATACAACCCACTTATTGTCTCAAGCCCAATTTCATAAGACATTGATTGGAGTGGGGGTATAATTAGTATTTTACGAGTGAAGAGATTACTAGGGAGAAAAAAAGAGAAAAAAAAGGCTGAATAAGCTTTTATAACCACCTGAAACCTCTGCAACCTTCAGAAGTCAGGCCTCATTCTGAGAAAGTAGGCTCCATTTCTGTGGCAAGATACTGACATCCAGTGGCCAATTAGGCTAATTATAGGTTGCCTTTTTGGGGGATCTGAGCTGCTTTTGGTGCTTTCAGCCCAGGTAAGCTGTAGTGACACAAACCCCCCTTCTGAGCTCACCTCAACCCCCTCCATTTGGTGCTGCTGCTTTAGCACCAGGAGCAGCTGCCTGTATGCCAATGCTACCAGAGCTTTTCCAGGCTGTGTGATGACACCACAGACCATGGCAGGCATGGGATGACATGGAATTTTCCCTAATAGGAAGCATGTGCTTAGGGCTTTTAACATAACATACAGACAGGTGTATTGGGGAAGGATTAGCCCTTGTGACTGTAGTAGTCTATTTCTGATCACAAGAGGGGACCATCAGCCAGTTCTGGTAGTTTAGCTTCCCACTGGCCTGGTTAAACAGCTTTTTGTCTCCAGCTCACCAACAGAGGGAAAACAAACCCATCTCTATTGGTGTCAAACCAAGAAAGAACTTAGCAGGAAGAAGAGGAACAGATAGAGTGCAATCAATTAGAGTCACATTTGGCAGAATAAGTCCAAACCCACAGCTATAAATGCACCTCAGTGGCAATTTTCAGCACTAATGAACACAAAGGCAGATGCACTATGATTACACAGCTGAAAACAAAGCAATTTGAGGATCAGAACAGCACAGGCATTTCCCTTCTGTGGTATCCAGCCCAGGGTGGCAGCAGTGGTTATGGTTATCAAAGAACCGCAATTTATTCTCTACCTCTACTGAGTTTTGCAGCTGTGTCCCTACGTGCAATAAAATAAGCCTTCCAAAACACAGAAGGGGAAGAGCAAGCCCATGCTCTGCAATATCCACCACACTCTAGGAATAAATTAGATACCCGAGACTACAAAGTGGGAATGTTTCCAAATATAGTGGAGTCTGTTCTTTGAAGCTGGATTGCCTTGAGTTGTTTTAAAAACTTTCCATTCTAGGCAGGTACTAGTGGGACACTCAGAACTGAAATTATGTGGCCCAGCAGGAGCCCTATCTCCTGATGAATATTAAAGAAGCGCAGTCAGTGGTGCAGCCTTCCAACACACTGCTTACCTCTCATCCATGTTCTTCTAACAGGAGAAGGTTACTCTGTGTGGCTGTTCCTGCTCATGCAGCACGAGCTTTGACTCCTTCTATCAAACAGTCTGCTTTTCTCTTATCCTGATGCTTCCCACCGTGTGTGGAGGGCACACTGGGTCTCCAGCAGAACAGGGAACCTACCTCCAGCTATCCTGTTTTTTCATTCCAGCTGAAGGTTTAACACTGTCTAAACATAATGCCCTCTCCCTCCCCACATGATCTATAAATTAACATTCAGATCGCAGAGTCTGTATTACTGCATTTGAGCATGGAAATAGGGTGGTTGTACATGGGAGAGCAAATATTTGAGATAGAACTCTTACATGCAGGCAAATTGTGCACATTGTTGTACACTCCTACTGTCAGTCACCTCACTCTTAATTTCTGAGTACAGTGGAAATATTTGGCTGCTAAACTCTCCATTATGGTTACAGATGCTTTTATGAGGTTGGAGTCCCTGTGAGTAACTCAGTTTCTGCTTCAAAACAGACTTTTATTGCCTAATGGAGGTGCTGAGTTAAGCAAGGTGAAAGAAATGAGCTGTGTTTTATTCTTTGCCTTCCTCTGAATGGGCTATAAAGCATACAGGCATTCTGCTCCAGCTTCAGCACAGCTGTCTCTATTTACTTATTTTCATTATTCCTTTAATTTGCCAAAGGACTTTGAATATGTTTAGTTTCTTACCTGATATAATCAAAGTATTCTTTGTGCTGATTCCGATAAAAAACAGACAGTTTAAGCATACGGCCTGCAATCACTTCAGCTTTTTCCAATAGCTGTGTTAGGTGAACTTTTGAATAATCTGGAAAGGAAAGACAAACTGCTAGTACAGGGGGCAGAAAAAACCACAACACTCTCCAAAAGCCACAGACACATGCAGACTGAAAACTCGGTAATATACATCACATCATGCCCCAGTTTTCAACAGTGGCAACAAGCAAATCAAATGGCAGGAGCAGGTGTTTGTGATTCTCCCCATTCCTTCCTTATGAAGACTCTGCAAGCCTGCAGCAACTTTCAGCTCAGGATTTCCTATGTTAGAGCTAGTTTCCCTGTATTTGGGACTGCAGTGCAGCTCAGGACTGCAGAGGAGCTCAGGACTGCCCTCTCTGGCTCATATCAGCTGATAAACTATTTGCTACAATATACCTGGTTGTGAGCCAATAACCAATGACAGTACTAACAAAGCTTGCTTAGGACCCAGCTTAAATCCTCAGCTTTCACACAGGCATGCACAGCGACAGCAGGTCACGAACATCCAAAGGAAGCCTTATAAATCAAAGACAGGCCAAAGTGACCCTTGAGATGGGGTGTTGATGGTGCTGAGGCTTTGCAGCATGCAGAGAAGGCAGAGCAGCAGAATGTCTTAAGCTGTCAGAGAGCTGTCCTTCTACCTGTACCGCACAGGTGCTGGTAGCCAGTGACAGGCACACAGGTGGCCCTTTCCTAGCCTGGGACAAGCAGTGGTGCCAGGAACAGCACTCTGGGAGAGCTAAGCTATTGCACAAGCAAAGGCAGTCCAGCTGCCTCTGCTTAACGTGCCAAACCTCGGCACATACTAAGCCTGAAGTGTGAATTCCAGTTTCCAGAGGTGACTATTGAAGGGCACCACTACAGCTGGCACTGGCAGCTGCCCAGCCCAGTGGGGCAGCAGAGGCAGCACTCCTTGACTGCAGCCTGGGGCACAGGATCCCCAGCTGTTACCTGCAGTGCAGAACTCGATGATTTCACTCCACTCAGACACGACGTAGTCGCCATCGACCTGCTTGGAGGCCGTCTGCACCGCCACCGTGTACTCTGTCCTGGGGCTCAGGAACCAGTGCCCACGCACCGTCATGGGCAGGGGAACGGCCTTGGCCACCAGCTTGGTGGGGACATCCTGCACAAACAAAACACCAAAGGACACACAAATCAGCAGTGAAACCAAAACCAATCTGCCACCCTTTCCTTCACTGCTTTTGCAGCGTAGTCCCCAACCCTGGCTCTTCTTTGCAAACTTGAGTTATTTCCTGCAGTTTATTGGTGAGCAAAGAGAGCAGTGGCAGAGGACTGTGATGTAAGGCCTGTTCTAAGAGACATGGGGATAACCTGCATGTATGAATTAATTATTTGTTCCAAGTGACTGTAGAGTAATACTATTATATATAGCCCAAATATATAATTCTCTCTAGGGTCATTTATGCTTACATATGTAAACAAAGAAAGACATGCTGTTGAGAACAAAGGTATCTTAATTTAAGAGATTCTTGTGCTCTCACTGTTTTCTTTTGGCCAATGTTTTCAAACAAAATTCCTCCTGCTGTCAATCAGTCCAGCTACACTGCTGCTGCTACCTTCCAAACTAAATTTCAACAAAGAAAATTAAACACATTGCAGAGTACCTACGGATGGTTCACATTTTTCAAAATACCCTTCTGTACAGCAATGGCCAGAAGAAGCAAACAGCTTGAGCCTACCACTGAACCTCCTGCTTTCCCCTCCACTGCCCCTTCAAATCCTCTGTTTTGCTCTTCCAGGATATCACAGCCCCAGGGTGCAAACCAGAAAAATAGCTGCTTGTTATAGTTGAAATACTTGATTTCTACAGTACCAAAGACTTAGGTGCAGACCACCAAAGGACAGAAAAAATGGAAGAACAGGACATTTTATGCAAGAACTGTGGGGGAAAGGACTCACAATGGAGTTCAATGATTCTCTGTAGTGTACCTGAGGAGCTGTGATGGAATGAGAGATATTTATTATTGAATATTCACCAGTAATAACAGAATAGTAAGACAGCTGCCATGTGAAAAGTGGGCACTTTAAATGACACCCTTAACTGTCCACCTATAAATCCTAGTCCACAATCATCTACCTATATATAGTAGTCCTATACTAGGACTATAGGTAGATGGACTACTATAGTAGTCCTATAGCATAGCAGTCTTTAAAGGAAAAAAGGAATAGAAGGGAGATATTTCCTGGTCACAATCTCTAAGCAAGATCTGAAGGATTTTTTTCCCCTTGTCTTCTATTATGGAAAAAGATCTTTCTCCTTTTGTTTTCCTATCAACAAAAAATTATCTTCAGTTTCTGTATTAAGAAACTGTAAAATTAGCAGCTTGGGATATTACAAGAATTGATGTGATTGAGTGATAATCCAGGGTAAAATTTTGTTGTCATGATTTCTCTTTTTCCAATTATTCTTTAAATCAAATAATAATTGGATGAAAACTTTATCTGAAAAGGAGAGAGTTGTGCATGCTACAATTCATAATATGTAGAGAAAAATTACAAAGGAAAAAAAAAACAAACACCAAATGACATTTAAAGCTACCACCCCAAAAGGCATCCCACTGGATTGAGTCTGCTAGTGCTAATGCAGTCAGCAGGTGTCACAGTTAACATCATTGGTCTTCCTGTCACCCCTTCTTGGGTTATTGTAAAAGAGCTTCCGCCTGGGTCAGATCTCTGTGCTCACACCCCAGTGGTGGCTTTTTCCCCATTAATTTTGTCAGTTTTCATGTAACATTAAAAGCCTTGTTGCCCTAAGAGTCAAAGCTTTACCCTCCAGCTGTGCATCAGCTACCTCTTTCAACCATACCAAAACAGGAAGAGACTACCAAAAAAACCAAAAAGGGTAAAAAGAAAGGGGCAGACCACCACAGACCTGAAGGGTTTATGTCTTGCATAGCTGGAGAGAAGGGGCAGATGTAATGCTTGTCACAACTCTATTCTGCTGGTTTTTTTCCCAAGCAAACATCACTTTTTTTTAAAGGCCACAATAGAGGAGAAATATTCAAATGTTCACATTGAGGTTCCTCTGGGGATTCTCCACTTCTCCCTTTCATCTCTCTTCTGCTCAGCTCTCATTCCTAGCTGAGCCATCAAAGTGCAAAGCAGGTACTGTGCCAGCTCAAGGAGAGTCAGGATTCCAGAGTGGCAGATGGCTGCTCCACTACCAGCACCCACCAGACAGCTCTAAAGGTACCTAGATGGCAATAATTTCTAAGAACAGCCTGGGAGCTTTGAATAACTAAACAGCAAGGTGTATGAGTCTCTCTACTCTCCTTTTTGGGAAAAGAGGCAGCTTTCAGTCTTCAACTTTCTCCCATTTCATGTTACCCTTTCCTTTGCCAGGTCATCTCATAAAACACATTGTGGGAACTCAGCACACCCAGATTCTAGTCCCACTTTTGCTAAATATTTGAGTATTTTTCTTATTACATGGGAGTAATCATATTTCCATATTTTAAAAGAGAGGAGGTATGCAAAATGAATATAAAAGAAGACAAAATCTTATTGAAATTCTAGTCTTTGCACACCACTACCAATACAAACCTTACTCACAGAGATGATGATGATAGTCAAAAATAATAAAACTTTATGCACCCTAAGTATGCTGAATATACTTTATATATTTGCCAACAGAAACAGTATTGGAAAGTTGAATCATTCCCAATTACACAAGAAAACAAAGAGCTCACCTTCCTGAGGTACAGCATGGACCTATCAGGTGAAGTCTACCTCCCAAGTAACTGACAGCCACCTGAGCAAACTGATACTTAATTCTGTATAAGTTAGAAAATGAGCTGGTCCTTTGTGTTAACACCTGTGAGAGAGAGGGGCACTTGCAGTGCCTTACCCTACCTGTAAGCTAGGTAAGGATGGATTCTCCTTGCACAGGCCAGGGTGCTGGATGGCTCCTAGGAGTAAATCCCAATGCTCTGTTTTGTATCTAGGCAGTAGGACTCACTGCTTTCTCTCTAAAAAAGCTCTGCTAGAAGGGCAGTGCTATCCCTCTCCTTTATGCAAAAGCTTTGTCAGGAAGTCAGGGGATGGGTGGGGACTGAAATCAGTACCCTGCTGTGAGGATTCAGTGCTGGGCTATCAGCTCCTGCTGCTGAGTTTCAGCTGGGAAGCTCCTATGGCTGACCTTAGAGGGAGGAAGGATGCTTGTCTTGAACCACACCTGGCTTACACATTTGGAATCTGAGCACTTCAATTATCAACCAAAGTTCGTTCTAGGAGGTGTGCTAAAAATTGCTTAATACTAAAGATGCATGAAAGCAACACCCACGTGCTCTGGCACAGAGCTGGAGTATTCAGTCTGTGCTTTACTATTGTCCACCCTCTCTGCTCTCTGGATCTCTGTCATTCAAGCTTGGGAACAAAACCATCAGAAAATCACACCAAAAATCATTACCAAGTCACAAACAAAATTAGTAGCAATAATTTTTAGTTAATTCCGACAAAACATCCAAATTATTCACCATTTTAATTGATAGATTTTAGTCTCCTGTTCTTACAAAACCAATTACCTTTGTCCTTTGACTAAACAGTACTGCACAATAAAAAGCTAGGGAATTGCTGAGAAACACAAAATAAATCTAATAGCTTTTCTTTGTTTTACTACCAATATCCTTTCTCCCCCCTCCATTGTAAGGCTAGTCTCATTGCTGTGATAAAGATCCTGAAGTGTATGTAGTGTTTGCTCTACTAGGATGGCTCTACTTTTCACAAAAATAAATGTTCCAAGAATACACCAGTTAGCACATGAATGAGAAAACAGAAAGAATAATAAAATAAATGAAATTAGAAAGAATGCATACCACTTTAGAAAATATATTTATTCCTGCAGTGTAAAATGGGAATTTCAATTCAAAGGCTGTCAGTCCAAAATTAGTAAGAAAGAAGAAAAAATACCCTACTTTATTTGCTATTACAATTAAAAATGGGGGATAATACATGCCTATTATAACAGTAGGTTTAATAGTGCTTCACACACTGGTTCCTAGCAACTGCAACAACCTGGCCAAACTTGTAAAATTCTCAATTTCAATAAATAGTAAGTGATTTTTCATTACTCTTACTGCATATGTTACTTCCACCCAAAAACAACAACAACAACAACAACCAACGGTCAAATAAGAAAATTATACACCTGCCATTAACAGAAATCTCATGAAGAATACTCTCACAATAAAAAGCCTCAGAGAAATTGGTGGGAATATCTTCTGTTTATCTCACTGGTTTAGAAACCAACAGTTATTTAGGTGCTGAGAAAATTACAGCCCTTACAGTTGTTTAGATAGTTATTTGTGCCTTGGCAAACCTTATCTTTTAGACAATGCCAACATTATTTTTAAATTTGAAGAATGTTCTGTCTCAATGTTTCTCTAGACATCTCAGCATTTCAACTGTTCTGAGGTCAAAGCAAATTTTGCTGCATTTGGTAAGTAAGGCATTTGCAGATCCTGCAATGCCTTCAATATGTTCCTGCACCAGAGGCTTTAGGAAAGAGGCCAGATGAATATTCAGGTCACAGTGCTGAATGCTGCAAACTAAAAGTTGCTGGAAGCCTTCCTGAAGTGCATTAGAATTTGTGGCTCTTCTGTTGAAATGATATGTGTTGCTCTCAGGAGTCTGTCACTGAACAAGGACAGGGAGAGAATACACACGTTTTGTAAATAATGATAAAGAACTAGTCAGGAATAAAAATGTCAGTCTTGTACTACACTGTAGAGGTACCAAAAATGCTTTCAAATGAAACAGAAAAGGTAATGTGCAGTTCTCTGTGAAACAAATGTATTTGTGTGTACATGCACATAGGCTGGAGACAGAGAAGGTACCTTGAGTAAACCAAAATTCCATCTGATTAATCAAAACCCACCTTTGCTGGATATCTAATTCCTGTTTCCCATGGCCTGGCTTTGAAAGGTTAATAAAACACAGAGATTCATCTGTTTAAAATCAAGCATTTGTGCCTTGATTATAAATGAAAATTACCTTGTGTTTGAATTTGTTGGAATTCTTGTTTTCTTTCTTGTTGAGATCGATGAAGTAATGAGTAATGCGATCCTTGGATTTAGAATCCATGTCCCAAGAAATCTTGAAGGAGTCACACGTGATGTTACTTATTTTGATGTTGTGTGGGACTGGAAGCTCCTCCATCTCTGCAATCCCACTGTCTTGTGATTTATTCCCTGCATGGAAAATAAGCACAATTTGTTCAGTGAAGGACCCATCTGATCAGTGTTTTGTGTGCTCCAGTACCAGCACATCTCTGAACAGCCTTTCACAAAGGCTCACAGGGGGTCCCCAGCAGCCACTGGGGTACAGTTACACAAGTCTGGATGTCAGTGATGGAAAGCATTGGAAAGGGATGAAATTCCTCAGGTGAATAAGCACTAATAACATGGTGCACAGAGTGGCTGCCATCACCACTGTGTGTGCTTGCAGGCTGACAGGACAAAGCACCTGAAGCTATCAAGTGCTCCAAGGTTCAGTTAAGAAGCCAGCAATGCCCACAGTTAACATAATGGCCCCATTCATATCTGTCAGCCACTTAAACACAAGCAGAAATCATATCCATCCTTAAACCAAACTTCAAGCACAAAACACAGCCAGTCTCTGCAAGGTTTATAGATGGTGGATGCATATACACATATGTGTACACATATTTAAAACAGCAACTCCTTTGAAATGAAACAATTAACACTTTGATGAGCCACAGCAAAAGGAACACACAAGGAAACTTCATTTTCTGTTCTTTATTCTTCCCGTTTTCCCAGCTGAGACCCTGCAGTTTTCTTGGGAAGTTCTTTTCTAAGTACATATGGGAGATGAACAAATGACCATTGACCCCAAAAAGAATCACTGGTTCTAAATTTAGGTCTCCCCTTAGTTCCCAAGGCAATTTTATAGTTCAACATTCCATGAACATTAGAATTCAGAAATGTTAGGTGTTCTTGCACTTACATAACACTCAAGTCAAAAGTGAACAAATGAAAAAAAAACCAACCCAGTAAGATGAGAAAAAATACTGGGTGAAAAATGAAAAAATCTATATGATGTAAGAGAAGAAGTAAAGAAACAGAACAGAAAAAAATGAAAATTGAATATAGATAAGGACAGATAGAACCAAAGCTAGTGTCTCTGTAAGAAACTCAGGAAAGCTCCCAAATGATGAAGATGGGAAACTCATGCAGGGATGTGAGGCAACACATTGCCAGAATTATTCACAGTCACATCTAATTATAGAAAAAGATAGCATTTATACTTTCATCATAACTGATAAAAAATGATAAAAAACTGAACTCAGAGGTGTTTGGGCAGTAATAAAAGTAAAAAAAACTTTACTTGGAAAACATTAGGAACATTTCAGCCTCCCATCATACCCTGCCAAAGAATTATTTCAGCACTTCAATGCAGGAATATTACTATTGGCCTGATTGTTCAAAATTCTGCTCACAGATATGTGAAATTCAATCACAGACTCTGCAAAATTCATAGATCTCCAGCTAGTATTGTGAATAATGTATTTTTACTGATGACTTCAAGAACTAATAAAACTATTTTTAAATTTTTGTCTTATTTTATGCATTTACATTCAAAAGGTTGTCTATTCTTCAAACATCCTATTGCTTTTTTTTTTTTCTTTTTCAACTAATACCAAAAGCAGTTAGTGCATGATTTTGCTCAAAATGCCCCCTATTTGTGCCATACACAGTGACATTTTCAACAGCTGCACTGGCTGCAACAGCCTCAGAAATACCAGTCATTACTGAAAGCTTTCTCTTCATATGAAAGACGTGGTAAGTGCTTTTCCCAACATGACATTTCAGAAAGCCAGCAGGGAGAAAATGGCACTGCTTTCTTTTGCAAGCAATTTGTATTTGAAAGATGACTGAAAGCTCTGCCAGGTACACTGAAAAGGCTTCATAGGATCAGCTCTTCCAAGAGCAGGGCTCTGTGTTTAAGTAGAAGATGGAGTGTGGATGCTGAGGTTCTCAGAGCTGGAGAACTGGACAGACTGAGACACTGAACACTGTATAGTACCCTGAACAGACATGCAGCCAGGAAATCCAAGCCATAAATCCACAATAGCTCAATGTGCAAATTATTAGCCTAAAAATGAGCTTCTGTATTCCATACCCAGGGCCTGAGCTGTGTTACAAACAGCCAAGGTGGTTTCAGCCTCAGGACACGTGCAAAGCAGTAATGACTATTGACCAAAACTAACAGAGAGAAAGAAACATTCTGGAGAACACCAGTGGCAAAGAGCAAAAGTGCTTCTGGAAATAGATATAATTTTCTGTGTGTTTCTTGGTATTAATATCTGGCATACATCTTTAGATATCTCCACTCCCATTCCTTTTAATTTCTTGGCTTTTGAATAAATAGCTGTAAGTAAATGTCAAGCAGAAAATCTCCAGGTAATTTTTGGGGTTAGGGTAGGGGTTACGGTTGAAAGAGTCAAAGAGCCTACAGTTTCAGGAAAACTGGGGCTAAAGGCACACCAAGGCTATCCCAGCAGGGCCCCAACATTGCTGCTCCTCCATCCTTGTGATCTGGAATCCCATGGTGCTGGGTTAGGGGTAGGGTAGTGCTTAGACAGAAAACTAGGTGATACAACACACATATTCACATATTTTAGGGGAAGTGTAAAGACAACAAAGAAATCTAAGCACACCTAACATGCCAAGCTCCTGAAGAACCTCCACCTCTAACACTGGCCTTTTTCTCAGGACTGAAAGTTTGCTACAAAAAAGAAAGCCCAGATTCCCTGGTGATTGTTCTGTTCACCCAAATCATGTCTGTCTGCACTCAAGCACCTTAAAACAGTCTCGAGGTTGCTGCAATTTTTTATGGTGTGTGAGATATCCAGAAGGTATTGAATGAATTGGGAAAGACAAAAGCACAGGAAAGCCCCGGTGATACCCCACAAGCAGTGACTGGGAGGAAAGTCAGTGGAACCATGGTGACCACAATATCCTGTGTGCCACCACAATATTCCCCTACAGTGGTGTAATTTCACTCACTGGGGCTGCTGTCATGCAGGAGAGGGTGCACCAGGTGCTGGGTGTAGTGTCTGGGAATACACACAAGACATTAACTCCTGCGGTTACTTCTGTGAGCTGTCAGCTCCATGAAAATCCAGCAATGTGAGGAGGGAAACGTGACTCAGGTTTGTGAGCCAGAAATAAGCGAGACTCTACTCACAAAGTACAAAATTAAAAGCTAATGCTAGATTCTTAAAGCATTCTGGGAAGGTATCTGAAAATCAAAATATATGTACGTGAGGATGAGAAGCAATTTCTGAGACCCTGAAAGATTAGGTTTAGATAGATAGATAGATAGTAGATAGATAGATAGATAGATAGATAGATAGATAGATACCAACAGCACATGTAATAAACACATTAAAGGCCAAACAGAATTTTATATCATGAATCACATTTTTAAAAAAAAATCTCACCTTATTCAGATTTTAAAATGCATGCACTGGGGAAATCAGAATGTGGTTTTCTCAAGGTAACATTTTCAATGCAATGAGAGATATTAGCTGTGGTATTTTGAAGAAGAAATGTTTGATGAGAGGGGATCAATGTCTAAGAGCACACATGTCTTAGGTACCATGACATAAGAAATCCTCTTATAGATGTGGATGCTAACAACTGAGAACAACTCATTTACAAACAGGAACTCCCTTGACATGAGCAGAGAAACCCTTACACCTTCTGAAATACTAAAGTTTCTATATTTTCTTGTCTTGATAATTCAATGGATATGCTATATATCAGATCTATAGAAATAAAATATTGTAATTACAGAAATCTGACATAGACTGACAATATTTAAGTGCTGTAGTTGACAGTGAATTCTCCAATTTACTGAGAAGGTATTTAATTTCCTCAAAAATTCAACAGAAGAGAGAAAACTTCATTCTGTATAAACCATCAAAAATGACAGGGAAGTGCCAGGAAATTACATATTAGCTGCTACTTTAAATTTAACTAAGCAAAAATACAGTCTCATATTTTCCTCCTGTGCTGAGGAATCAATGGCTCCCAGTCCAACTGCTGGCTGTACAGAATTATTTTACAGAGGCAGGACAATATGTCCCCACTTAGCAAATAATTAACCTGAACACCAACATTTCAATGTTCACAGCAACACCTTGTTCAAGAGAGACAGTGGAATCACACAGAGGAAATACAAATGCAATAACATTCAAAAAAATATTAAATCAAGGCTGTTATTTGTTACACTATGTAAGTGCACTTCTCTAGGATAGTTACTCTATTTCAAAGCTCAATTTTTTATCCATAACCACAGAAGTAATATTGATGTTTTGCTGTGCCTCCTTTCATGTACAAAAAAACAAGTGAAGGGTCTCAGACTCTCAAGTATCTCTCTCTCCTCTCCCCCTGAATCCTGGTAAACTACCTCCCAAAAGAGATTTTTATACTGATATAAGCATATTTAGGAATATTTTCTAAATAAGTATCCTTGTAAAACTAATTCCTAAATTAGATAAAGAGAGAATGCCTGACCCTAGAAATCCTGTTAGAGGGATAAACCCCTCTAAACCTTCTCCTCATTTCCTCCCCATTGTCTGATACTACTGCTGTGCATTTTCTAGCAAGAAATGTGCACTGTATCCAAAATATTTTAAAAATAGTTTCAAGAATAAAACATTACTTAACTAAAACGTGTATCTGTATTTACTGAGTGGTTTTGAAATGTGCATATATATTGAGATTCTTATTACATGGTTTTAACAGCTTAATTTATCTGTTTCCTGCTAATCTAGGACATTGACTTCAGCAGGAATATTCCACACACTAACCAAAGAGAACACAACTGGACTCTGTGAGCACAAATGTGCCTTCAGTACAGGCATCTTCTTCAGCTGAGAATGCCCCCCAAAGAGTGCCCACATAAACAAAGCACTGAGCAATCTCTGGAGTGCCTGGTTTCTGTTCTGAAAAATTTGTCTCAGCCCCTTACAAAGGACTCGATTCTTCCTCCTTCTCACACGGAGGATGAATGCGCTCTACAAGTGGCGCCGTGATTCCCATCAGCAGCAGCCCAATCCCTCACTCTGCCACTGCCAGCAGGCAGTGCAGGCTCCCAGCTCCCAGCTGCTGCTCTCTCCAAGCCTGGTTTCCCAGTGCCTGCTGTCACCAGGGGCCTGCAGCCCTGCTCTGCAGGCTGGAGGGGCAGCACAGCAGCGGGGGGACCATGAGTGTCCATGGGAAACCACAGGCTGGGAGCCCCGTGCTCCAACACCCACACAGCCCAGGGGCTCATTTGAACAAAATGCCCCTGAACAAAAGCAGATGGGACTTTGGGGGCTTTGTTTGCTCAAACCTGTGTGTTCCACCAACACCCCTGGGAATACACAAGGCACGAGTGGCAAACCTGCCAGCTAGCAGCAGCCAGCAGAGGTACCCTGGCAGATTTGGAACGTGGATATGCTATCAGAACTGAAGGGCTTTGGTTTACAGCTCATTCTCTCAGCAGGCACTGGCTACAACATTATGTTCAATAGAAAATTAAGTGTATCTTTACAGAGAAGGTTACTATAATTAGTAAGCAGAAATTAAATAGCCACATTATAAGATTTCTGTGGAATATAAATTTTGGCATAGATACTAGATTCTCAACAGTGGATTTGTTGGGCCATATGTATTCCTTCTAAGTCAATTTTAAAACCTAAATATTTCTTAAATATGACAGCAGAAACAGTAACAAGAATAGAACCAACAATATTCACTCCTGTGACAAGACCATAGATATCTTGAATTACACCTGGAATAATTTTGATACAAAATACTCATCTGTGAATCCAAAAGCAAAGGCTATTCTCCAAAAGATTTTATGCCTATGACTTACAATGATGTTTAGGTACAATTTTCATATGATGCACATAATATATATATATATATATGAATTTTCCAGACTACTGTGGAAACAGCTAATACTTTTACTCTGCTAATATAGACAAAA
The DNA here is from genome assembly GCF_901933205.1 of Camarhynchus parvulus. Taxonomy (NCBI): domain Eukaryota; kingdom Metazoa; phylum Chordata; class Aves; order Passeriformes; family Thraupidae; genus Camarhynchus; species Camarhynchus parvulus. The sequence continues at coordinate 7,181,341 of NC_044576.1, forward strand.
AAACTGACAAAACTCATCCCCCTTGGGCACTGAGCCTCCTCAGGCTCACTTTGCATCCAGTGAAGAGAGGCAGTTTCCTAGATGGGCTAATCTGAGTACCTACATGTAGCTCTCACATTTAACTTGGCCCTGGAGGAATCCAATTCTTTCCAGAGACTAGAGGGAGGTCACAGAAGCTAAGAGCTAGCTGAAGTTACCCTTTATAATAATTTCCTAAATTACACTTGTCAATTTGACTGATTCTCATGATGCAACAGCAATTTGCAAGATTTCTGCCAGAGAAAAAAGAAAAATCATGGGGATAAACAGTATGTTTTACACTGTAGTCAATTTCTGAACTCCTTAGCAAAGAAATCTACATGTCACTGACTCAGAAATATCCTCTGACTAATACTTCAAAAGGGACAAACTTTTCAAGAATAATTTTTATTAATTTCCGTGTCAAATACATCATTTATCCCCATAATATTTTTTTCTGAGAGCACTGATAGAATCAAATATATCGGGACCATTTAAGCTTGAATGTGGATGAATTTATAACTTGCTAACTTCAATTACAGACAAATTATTTAATAACTGCAATTTATTTTAAATAAATAGTGTATTTAATTGCATCATTAAACTAATTCCTCAAAATAATTGTTTCCTCTCTTGCTATTACCATAGAGAAAATTCAGATATATCACTGTACATTGTCCTCTGATGCTATCAGCCAAATGGTCTAAATCAGCAACAATTCTTCCTTTGATTTTTGACCTATCCTTACTTAGAACAAAAATTTAAGTAATGATTAGTAACATCTTCAGAAATAGCTAAATTATTTGCAAAAGTCTTATTGAAATCAATGGAATCTAAGCTGAGTTACTCAAGAACTTCTGAAAACATGATTGCAATGATGTACACAAACTCCACAAACCCAAAGCATAACAAAAACCCTGACTGCAAATCAGATCAATGGCTAAATTGGCAAGGCTGACCTTATTCTTTCACTAAGATTTAATTACTATTTGATATCCTGAAATTATTTGACATCTTGGAAGTATTTAATATTTATATCTTACTCATTCAAAACTAAACCACATTTTCAGAATGTCAACAGCAGCCAAACCCCTAGACTGAGTACTGAAATGGAAATAGATGAAGTCTCTGTTGATATAATTACCTTTTTTAGAGTTCCCCTTGCTCCTATTAGATATTTTTTGAAGAATATTTGTAAAAAAACTGGAGGTCTCTATGCCTTTATAAAGTACTTTATGTCCCACAAGGTTGGGCCTTTATTATTGATTTTTTCCTCTTCTTGCAATTTTATTACAAGTGAGTTGAGGAGTGCTAACACAGTAATATGCTAAGCTAAACACACACAGCTTCACACAAAATTTTGTTGTAACTGTGTCAAAAATAAATGGAGAAAATATAAAACAGGAGGGCTTTTATTTTCAGATGGAAATATGCAACTGAAAGGTTGTAAATAATCATGTAGGTACATTTTTCTTCACTAAGCACTAGGAAACCTGTAAGACTGAAAAACCACTTAGGCTAGAAGATTAAACTGCCATCCATGCTATCATGACTACTCTCCCCTGTATTCAAGATATGGAGATCTATTGAGATCCTTTGACCCTACCATGCTCTAAGGACTGACCAAATCCCTGGCTGGAGAGCTGAGAAGTGCTGGGATCTCCTTTTATGACCCATGAATTCCAAACCCAAACAAACTGAATTGGCCAGACAAGCTGAGACTGAGTGCAAATGTCACCAGCATCCATCAGCATCTTGCTCCTCATTCTGGCTGCTGAGTGACTCCTGTATGCAAAACAATTTATACCCAGTTCCTTCTAACATTCTCAGCCTGCTTTTACTAAACATGGCTTCATTTTTTACTGTACCTCGTCATGTAAAGCTAAACAAACTTCTCTATGGCCTTCTGTGAAAGGAGAGTTGCAGTATGCAAAAAAAAATAATAAAAAAAAAAATCTCCTACTGGCAAACCATTGGTTTTCATGGCTCTGCCACCAGAGCCAGGCAAGGGCAATTCTGTCTTCTTGAAACCAAAAAGGACATTATTATTGCAGGCCACAAACACTAAGCCACCACAGTATTTCCTCCTAATTAAACACTCCCATTTTGTTCAGCACAGCAAGCTTGCAGTACATGGGTGGTAAGTGGCTCTTCTCAGCATGTGCTGGCTACAAGATACATTTGAAAAACAAATTTTAATTAAAATGTGCATTTCTCAGTTGCTGAAAGGGAAAGAAGGTAACAAGGGATGTAAAAGGCTCTAAACCACTATCTTACTTAATTTAAATGCCATTTAAAAATTAAAATTAACTTTACAGTCCTTACATACACAACCAGCATTTGAGTTTAATGCATACCTTCAGTCATACAGAATTCCAGACTTGGGAAGTAAGTATGTCAGAAACTACTACAAAATCTCTCCCAGATCAACCTACCAAATGCACTTCATTCAGATCTCTATTATTATCTAGCCAATGTGAAATTCTGACCACACTTCAGACTGCACTCAGGCCCATTTTGTGGTGTATTTTTGTAAGGATGCTATCTCAGTGCTGTTCTGCTGAAAATGGGAATAAAATTTTTCAGCAGAATCCCACGCTGTTGATTCCTAAAGGGGCAGATTTTGGAGCAGGAAGGGATACAAAGCTTTTAATGGCATGAGGTTGGTTTCTTCTGGTGAATAAAATGTACAGCTGTGTCTGAGAGTGTGGGACTGCCTATGTCTCCAGGACTAACAACAAAGGAAAACAGATCTCAGATGAAGGCTCTGACTGTGTGACCCCAGACAAGTTGCTTGGGGCCAGATTCCGATCCAAGTGACACTGCTCTGGGTCACTGGCCTAATTGCTCCAGTGCTCTTCAGCTAACAGTGAAATTGAGGCAAAGCATTGCCCTTAGTTTTCCATTGCTTTTAATATTAACTGTGTATTAGAGACGTGACTGGCCTTTCATGATTTGTGCTTCCACATGTCACTAAACAAAGGAGAGAGACAAACAGTTGCATTTTAGTTTATTACTGTGAACCTCATTCACATCGGTTTACCTCATTCTTTGGCTGGCAACAATTTGTGCCATTTATTGCAGCTGTGTCTTCATCTAAACCAAAAACACGTTCTCTACTTCAAGTTGAGTCATGTGAGTTCAAATCTAGCAAGATGAGGCAGCCTTGCATTCACATGAGCTTTAACGTGACCTGCCAGCTTCCCTGAAACTGCAAGTGCCTTGATCACAAAAGGATTTTTTCATTTAAAGTCCACTTCCTTTCACCAAAGGGAAGACCAGACAGAAAGGCAAAATTTGCCACTTGAAGGGCAGCAGGGAGAACTCAAGGCTGGGGAACATAGTTTTACTAAGCATTTTCCTTGGGAAAGTAGGGTGCTCAGCGTGAGTGGGCTTTTGTAACTCTCTGGTACCCTGGCAGTCTGCAGCATGAATGAGCATTTCTTTACTTCAGTGCACTGGCAATTGCTGGGTGCTTTTCACACACATCTCTTGTAAGGAATGGGATTTGGCTCTGGTTTCCACTAGTTTGTGCTTTTTTAGCTGTGATTTGAAATGTATTACGTACTCACAATAGTTCAGGAAATTCTACTTTGTAACTTGTACTGTTCTATTTTACATTTAAATTGTATGCACGTTTCAGAATTGTATGCCTGTTTCAGACTTTCTCTCAGGCCCTAACAAGTAAAGGACATAGGGGTTTTGAGAGTCCTTTTTTTTGGCAAGAGTTGTTCTGTTTCATTTTTAGCTGGTTTCCTAGGGAAACTAAACATTGCCAAGGCCTTTAGATGTAGGTCTGCCACTGGTTGACTGTTCCTAACTTTTGAACCCCTGACAAGAGCAGAGAGCTCACAGATAACTTAGGTCGCTGCCAGTCTCTTTAAGGCAGGCAAGCATGCAGAAATGAGAGGATCCTGCTAAACACTCCTTATCAAGAGGAAGGCTGCAATAAGGTCAAGCTTCTCACTGTTACTAGAATATAAAGATGACACAATTATGAATATTTTAGCCAAAAGAAATCTTTCAACAGAGTCTTCACCACACTGGAATTCACCCCTCACTCAGACACAGTATAGCATACCGACCGTGTATATTTATTGAAAGTCCCAGCTGTAGCTCATCAGCTTCCTGTCCTGACGGCATTTGTGACAGAACTCTCCTGTAGGTTATCTAATGAAAATTCTCTAATGGAGAGGAGAAAACTCAAAGCGAAGTTTTGATGTAATTAACTTAAAAGAAACCTACAACAATTCTAAAACCATCAGATTCAAATCCGTGGTCCTCAATAACTCTCAAATTGCTCTTTAAAAAAAGCACAGCACAGTTGGATACTTACAATAGTTCCCATTATAAATTTTTCTGTAGTCTTATTATGCAGGCTATCAACAGCCATTGGACTGCAACAATGGCACCAATCATGATCAAGACAAGACAAAAATTGATTAGCTATAGAGGAATAGCTGCACAACCTTCTACAAATTCACAATGCCAAACAAGTTCCCTTGGGTATAGTACTTAAAAAGCATTCATTTTTAGATTAGTTTTGCATCTTTTGGATTTAGAGCATTTAAAAGCATCTCAAGGAATGCTTTCCAGTTCCCACTCCCTACTATATGAGCTAATCTAATAAGCATACTGAGATACACTGAAGGATTTATTTTCCCTCTCCGGCTTCCATCTCCAGCACTGCATGCTTGCACCAGGGCTGACAGCCCCACCAGGCAGCCTGGGGGGTTCCCTGATGATCTGCTCAAGGAAGCAACACAGAGACCAGCTGAGCATTACAGAATATACAAAAATAGAAAAAGGAGAATCACTATACATGGAGATTGTGGTTCTGTCTTCCCTGCACTTGTCCAGTTGTGAGAAAACACAGAGTACTAGATACGTTCCTACCACAAAAGCCATGCTGGGCCACCTGGCTACCTGATGTGCCACAAAACCTGAAATTAAACTCCCATGCTCTAGAAAGGCTGCTCTACTCAGATCCCTGGGTATCAAGCATGATTTAAGAACTCCATGCTACCCAAACAGTGACAAAGAGAAGTGCAGAAGTGCACTTCTTTCCATTCTTTGTGTCAGGGTCCCAAAGCATGGAACAGAGCTGTTCACAGAGCAAACAAAGAATTGTACCAGAGTTTCAGGTGCCTCCATCAGGTTGCAAGAAAGCAACCTCTACACATGGGCAGAGGTGAGACAATCACAATTAATGCCATGAGAAGTCTTACTGCCCAAACCTGTCCTTTCATGAGGAGTAAGATGGTAGCTGTGTCATCACAGCACAGGTAACATGGCCTAAAATTCCAGTATGTTCCACACAAGAGGGACATAAACTCCCTGTGATCTACTGGAATCAGTCAGCAGCCTGAGGGGATTTTCAGTTCCTGTGAAATATGGAACATATTCCATATTTAGAGATATGTCTTGGAATTACACTGGAAGTGTAAAGGCTAGAAGTTCATCAGAATCAACGCTCTGAAAATCACATGCTTTCTACTCAACATCTATATTAAGCTACCAGCATAAAAGTTCATTACAAAAGTGTAAGTACATAGTATTTACCTTAGGTTGTCACATGGAAGATGTTCCTTAGTAGCATTAGAAAATACAATCTGCTGCACGCCTTGTGTTTAATTTTATCCCTTCCTTTATATAAACCCACATATAATTTCCCTTTACATAAGTTACATTAAAAAGAACAACACAGCATGAGTCACTCCACATATACTTGTACACTAGAACTTACAGCTGGCCAAGACTGAAAGAGCCTTTTAACATCTTTTTATCCTGCTTATTTTGAAGTCCAAATGTTTTTGACTATGAGTACACATAGAAATGAACTGTAAAAAAAATGCTCAGAATAATCTTTTAAAAATGTTATTTCTAGCCAGAAGTTAAATTCAGATTATAAATACAGGTTAAATATATAAACAAATATGTAAATCTATCTTATAAAAAAAGATCAAATTCAGACAAACTGCAACCTGCAAAGAAAACTCCAAATGAGATGCCTATCTGTATGAAATAAGCTAGAACACACGCACCAAAGACTACGAAAATACAGTACTTGTAAGATCTTAATCATGCCACATTATGAATGCAAATTGGTTTTTACACAAAGTCTTACTGAAGCCAATGGAACAGCTCAGGAAAGAAATTTATGGGATGTTTCAGATCATTGCAAACCAAAGAATTCTCCTAAGAAGAGTGCTTGGATATACAAAGGCTAATACTGCAATTCCTTCAACTCTGCTTCTCCTAGAGCTGCCAGCTGGGAATGACTTTCTCCAATATCGAAGAAATAACCTCCAGACTCCACTCCATGTGGAACTAAGAGTGTAACCCTGATAATACTTTCTGCCACTCTGCAGGAATGAAAGAGCAACACCAAACTAGTTTCAAGGCTTCCCATTCTTGGCAGCAGCTACACCTGTCAAGACTCAGAGGAACACTTGTTAGGTTATGAAAACAGTACAGCTAATCATTGCTTTTGGAAACATCCATGCAAAACGCCTTGTTCATTCAAGCAGAAATCAACCAAGAACACTCTGAGAACAATAAAACCAAACTGACTAATGATTCAGCTACAAACACCACTGTGAAAACTGATTCAGTTACAAATGCTACAATGAATTCTAAGTAAATCTTCTGTGCAGAAGGAAAACATTTCAAGGTCAAATAGAGAATGCTCCACTGTGGAACAAACACTAGTGAAGAAATCACATAAAATGATCCTGGAGCAGAGTTTTCTTTAGTTCCAACTGCCTAAACACTGTCTTTGTTTGTACTTTTCTATAGCCGTGACATATTTTATACACATATCCTGTACTGGAAGTGTTTATACTGTTTCTCCAGATATGTTTACAAATTTTTGAAGAAAGTGGCCTGCAAGAAAAATGCTGAAAAATTCTGTCAAAAGCGAACACAAGACATAGTTTAAGCCTGTGTTCAGCCAGAATTAAATATAGCCTTCAGGTCACAAAAAGCACGGAAGGCCATGCATGCTGGCAGAACAGAAGATGTACCTACTGTCCTGAGTTGTCTAAGAAAAACTCAGACTGGGAGGATTTTTAAAGATTACCTCCTCAGTCAGGGTGGAAGATAACACCACTACTTCAGCAGCACAAGGGGACTGAAAACCACCTTATTCAGAAAAGTCAGAGCCTTCAAACCTGCTGTTTAGAAGCCATGAACAATAAAAGATGCGGGAAATTACAAGGAATGGGTAAACAAGGAGATCTTTTTGGATTCTAGGGGGAAAAATGGAAAACTAATCAGGCAGAGAAGTCCCAGAAAGAAAAACCAAGGTGAGGAAGACTTCAGCAAGGCTTTGGAGACAACAGAACACAACAATGCCTGACTGGAACCCATTCAAAAATCAATGATGAAATACTAGAGAAATCTAAATAAGAATATGATCGAGTCTTTCCTCAACACACCTTACATGACAGAAGGGATACTCTGCTTGTTCTAGAAACTATGGCTCTGGGACCAGGAACCTCACCGGAAAGCTGTTGGAAAGACTGAATTGGCTTTCTGGGTGTACTCTGACCTCGATCACACAGGTAGAATGGCAGGGCAAATCGTGAATTTGGAAACATGAGCTCAGAACACTTCTCACAAGAGGTGGTAGAGCCACCAGATTAGTAGGCTGAGAAGAAAATTGCTAGTAGAATAGAAAAATCTAGTTTAAGATGAAAGATGAAAGAGATGAATCAGATAGTAATGGCTTAACTCTTCCACGATAAATACTCAGTCTTTGAGTATTTATAGCTCAGTCTTTGAGATTTGCAGAAGATATATAAAATTTTAAGTGAGGGGTGGGCTCAGCTTCTTCTTCTAGGCGACTGCTTCTCAGATGCTGGAGGGGTTACAATTTCTCTCCCTAAATGATTCCTCCTGCCATTGTACTCACTGAGAGCTGCTGATCTGCAGAGCTGAAGCAAGGCTGGCAGAGGTGAGACTGACATATGGAAAAACAAGTAAGGAGCTCATGTGCCCACTGGGGTACCATAGAGCCTGTGGCTGCTTCCAGGCTTTGTGTCTGTGAATGATCTAAAGAGAGATCACATTTTTGTATTGAGGACAACATTAAACAGAAGGAGCTGCAAGCACAAGATGGCTTACAAGCATAGGCAGGAAGTGCTACAGTGGATTCTGTTACAGAATAAATAAAAGAATGCATCTGGGATCTCTAATCTGAAACAAACACAAAGAAGAAGGCACATACACAGGAGACAGTGATGATTAAAATGCTTTAAGTATAAAATTGACTAGAAATTAACTATAAAAGCTATATTATATGTTTGAGTTTCAAGCCAGCAATATCAGCACTGGGAAAGAACAGTGATTCTGTAGGTGAATCTAGCATAATTACACATCAAGCATTTCAGTAGCTTTATAAAGGATTTCATGGAGTTGCAGTAAAGAATAATTGAATGAAAAGGAGATGAAATAGAATGGCAGGCAAAACATAAACAGCTTATAATATATAACTTGGTCATTGCCAGACAAAATAACTCATAATCAATAATGTAAGTTTGGGCATCATAAAGCTCTAAAAGAAGATGAGAAGGAAGAAGGAAGGAAAATAACCCTAAAAATTCATGAATATAAAGGAAGAACTTGGATGACTACATTTCTTGACACCAGGATGTTGAATAACCAGTTTCCAGCAAAGCCTTGTTACTTAGTGACATCATTACTTATGATATAAACCAAGACAGGATGAAATACTTGCTGAAGTGGAAAACATAGGCAAATCATTAGTCTTCTCTTCCACAACTCTAAAGATCATTCATGAATACTTGTTGCTCAGCTCCATTTAGTATTTTTCTGTTCTAACAATGAGAAATATGTGAAATCTTTGTCTCTAGCAAGGATGTAAAGCTAAAACATTAATTAGCTTTTTTTTTTGCAGCAAGAGAGCTTTTGAAATGATGCACTAGATTCTAACTCCTACCTGAAGCAGAACTATAATTTGTCACAAAAAAAAAAAAACCACACATAAAAAAAAAAAAACCCACCCAAAAAACAACAAAAAAACCCCACAATGTTCAAGTTCAGCCAGATTAGACACCATTTTATGGAAGAAATATATCAGTGAATTAAAATCTCCAAATTTGCAGCTGGGGAGAGGAACAAACCAACAATAAGCATAACCCTGAATTTTGTGTCATGTCAAAATATCACCAGTACAAGCACTTCTTTATTATTCTGGATATAGAAAATATGAGCTGTCCTCGGAAGTGTCATAGTTAAAAAAAAAACAAACAACAAAACTATTCAACAACAAAGCTTCAGGACACTAAGAATTACTGTGAAATTTGGATCTCCCAGTTGTCCCTCATGTGGGAGTCTACCTAGATATTTGATTTTTTCCCATCTCTCAGACATACATGATGACATCTCAGAAATAGCAGTGACACTGCTCCATAATGCCAAAAAGGGGATTTGAAGATTGCATACAGAGACTGGATGGTGCCACTTTATCCCTTCTGTTTGAAAGGTGAATGTGTACACAATATGGCAATGTAAACCACAATTAATGAACTCCAGAAAAATATTTCTGAATCCTCCAATAAATCCAGCATGGTAATAAACTCCTGAAATAAATCAGAAAACATGAGACATGCTCAAATCACATGAGGAGCCAAAGATGCAAGCTGTTTACATAAACCAGAAATGACATCTTAGCTTATATGATGTAATGTTTTTATACAAGCCTGGTAGACTAAACAGTTGTGATGGTGCCAAGTGTTTGGAAGGTGATGAAATTGATTGAAACTGGCCAAGACACCAGTTCCAGCTCTGATCCTGAATCCTAAATACTATCTTCAAATATATAAAGGCAAAGTGTAAAAGCACATTAGTGAGATTGTATAGCTCAAGCCATCAATGCTTAGAAATTACCAGAATGAAGCATACTTAAATAACCTTACATTGGACACTTTGTTTAGATTATGATATAGCCTTTAACTGCATGATTACGTACTAATTTTTGCACATAAATTCTGATTCATTCAGCATACATAATGAATAGTGCGTACATAATGAACTATTTTTCTTGTAACAGCTAGTTGCTTTTGTTCAATGTGTAGTCCCAGGACTTATTTGCTACACATTATTCATTCTTCATTCTGAAGACAAAATTATGAATTTCATCATGGGTTTTTCCATGCACCTCATGGGTTTCCCAGGCTACTACAGTGTCTGTCTGATTAACAAACATTCATTAGTTTATTTTGAAAACATTGCTGTGAGGGGAGGCAGCAGTATGCTTCCACTTTACACATGGAAAACGAAGGCACAGGAAAATCACTTAATGTGCTTGATGTTCTCTTCAAAGCCTTTTTTTTTTAAAGTCCTACTCTCACAGAAGTGAGCAGCAGCCATTGACTCTGAGTACTCCATGGCACCCCTCTCTGCTGGCAAATGAACAGGGAGAATTTGTCATCTTGGGGTCCTGTGTGGCTTTGGAAAATGTCATGCACTGTCAGACATTCTCTGACAGTCACACCAAAGCATGGCCTCTTCTGCCCTGTTCCTTGAACTTCTTCCTGCCCCTCCTCCTTCTTCTTCCCCAGTCACGCTTCAAAGTCCTGTTCTTCATTCTTAAGGCTGTCCTTTCAGTCCCAGTCTCTCTGCTCAGCAAGTCCTAGTTCCATTCCTTTACTCCTGAGCTCTGTGGTGTAAATTGCCCAATAATGCCCCTTTTGTACTTCCTCATTCTTCAAATTAATCTGAGTGAACATGCCCTCACTTTTTTCCCCCAAGCTTTACTTCCCTGAGCATGCTGCCTGAACTTGATTGCCTTCCTTGCTCCTTTATCTTCTTTTCCCATTCCGGGTTATTTTGTCCAATTCCCATTTAACCTAATCCCCATCTTGCAAGTCTTTCCTGTTCTTTCACCCTCGACCAGCCACTGCTGTCTATTAGCACCTCCAGGGCCAGTTTTCTTGCCTCACTCCTCATCTGTGTGCCCCAAGTTCCAGCATCCTCTTTGGAGGTTTGTTTCTGTGCTCCTCTCCTTTCTGCATTTTGACAGGTGTCATTTATTTGCTTTCCCTCTGTCTGTGCCAAGGAAGGGCAGGGCAGTGGCTGACAGTGTCACTGCCCTCGGCTCGGTGGGACCCACAGACACGGTGCATCAGCCATAGAGGAGCTTCGGGACATTCAGCTGCTGCTATCCAAGACTGTTCTACCAAGCCTGGGAAAATCTTGCTTTTTCCCCAAGTCTTTCTGACATCAGCTATATTTCTATAGCATTGGCATGCTCATGATACAAAAGAGATCCATTCATCTACTCAAGGTTTAATCGCCAGGTAAGGCTAATACAAATTTTATAAAAAGGTCACATAATGTTCAGCACTGATTAAACATTCATTCCTGGCCTAAGCTTACAGAAGTATGGCTACAATGTTCAAATAAGGCAAAGAAAAATAACAAATGCTACACTTTTTCCTACGCACAGAATGAGCTCAAGAGAGTTCTGAGGAGCTACACGTTAGACTGTGCATCAGACTGAGCTGTGGTATTGGACCCATGTAAAAGAACAAGAGCAAATAATGCAAGATGCCTTTGAAAATAAACGCTCATAACTGGCTTGATAATGTTGCATTCACTTTGAACCAAATCTTATCAGGAGTTTTTATCTAAAAAAATTCCAAAGTGCATATATTTCTTATCTCTTATTTAATATTTGTAAGTTTTTAAATTGCTTTGATTTGTTAAGAAGGATGACAATGCCTGAAAAAACAACACTGAAAGAAACCCAGAAAAAAATCCAAAAAAAGATGAACTGCCATGATATTATTAATTGCTTACTCCAATTTCTAGATTCATGGCTCCTGTATATACCTTCACAGAAGGTATAACCCAGTTTCCTGAATATAAAACATCTCAATATTAATCCTCTTGTCTTAGAAAATAAGAAAAATATTTTGCTAGCTACATAAATTTTCCATTACTGCTGATGTTTCTACTGCAGCAGTACTTGCAATTCCAACTAAGTGCGTTGCAGAATTTGTCATAGTTGGATGTGTAATGTTATGGTTTCACTGGCTGTCTTTCCAGTTAGTACAGCTTAAACACCAAGGACATTTCCAGAATATGAACATCTAGCATAATTATAATTTACTATGCGTAATACATCGCTATTTATCACAAGACTTTGTTGAACCTCAGTGAAGCCAATCACCTTAAGAACGTCACCATTTTCAACAAAGATTCCCTAAAATAAATTGCAAGAATTTATAATACAAATGTACCCATGTGCACACTCAGGGATCTAAATGTATGGCGTGTACATTTGTACACTTATCTCAAAGATGAATGCCCTAACCTTTGCTTCCTTGTTTAGTGTTTCCATTAAAACAAGCTTTTTGATGCATAAGTGCCACCTGTAGGAAATACTGGAGTATGCTCAAGAGCAGCCCTGTGCCAACTGAGGTACTGAGTTGTCTCCCTGCCATCCCCAATACAGGCACCTCCTGTGGAAATTCAGGCATGCATTGAGGAACAGCCCTGGATGATGGCAGCTTGCTTGATGAAGGTTAGCTTGTAAAGCCACATCTACAGGAAAGTTGTTGTTTTCCAGTGGAGTCTAACCAAAAAGGAACTGAAACAAAAAATACTACATTTTTCCATTTGCTGGTCTGTATGACATTAATCCACAGGAATCAAGCAGTCCTTTTCTATTGTATGTTGATCCAAATAGCGTTTGTCATGATTAACACGGACTACTTCACTACAATTACTTAGGGTACACAGATATGAAAGATTGCATAATTTATCTATTTTTAATTCTATCTACTACTAATTAAAAGGAATACATGTGAAAAAGTGTTTTAGTGAAAAACCTAGGGTAATCTCCACTACTATAAACATAGTTCAGTTTCCTGTGGCAGTGAGTAAAGTATGAATGGATGGAAGTGCATATATCTTAATTCCAACATTAAAAGAAAAAAATCAAAGAATTTATATTGTAACTATAAAAATAATACTGATAAAAAACTGATACTGATAAAATAATATCTGAGACTTTCCAATGCCTTGTCTTTCTTTCTCCCCCCACAATATTACAAGAAAAAATAGGAGCTTACAAAAATTCAGGTTCTTAAATGGTCTGAGTCTTAAATGGTCTTAGAGTCTGTCTAGGTCAAAAAAGTGAAGTATTTAATCCCAATTTGTAAAAAAAAACCAGAGAAAACTGGCCTGACTCCCTCTATAGCCATCAGTTTTAACAGTTATGCTCCAAAAATATTCTCACCACAAGGAAATAGTTTCATTAATTCAGCCTTACCGGTCACTGATACAGTATCCCCATTCCTTGGTACATTTACTAGGTAACAAATTCCACACCCAAAGCACATTTTGCATCCAAAAATAAGAAGTGATTTTTAATAATTCGATGGGAAACGACAAGATAGAAATTATCTGATACGTGAGAACAAATGATATGCCACTCTACGCAAAAAATATTAGTTCATTGTTTGACAGCGAGTCTGTTTAGTTTTGTCAGTCACAGTTGGGTACAAACGACATGTCTCTCTTCTCCCCTAGTCAGCCGTCAGCGTCGCTTCGAGCACGTACACTTGTTTTGGCTGTCCCCCGTCACCACCTGACATTTATCTGCTTGCTTCAGCACAGACAACCTTTAACACCCGCCCCTGCTACTGTGGAACCAAACTTCGCCTGCCTGCCGGGGAACAGACGGGCGGCCGGACTGACAGCCGCTGTCCCCAGGGCACTGCGGTCTCCCGCGGCGGTGCGGGCGCCAGGCGCGGCGCGGCGGGAGCGCAGCGCGGCTCGGGGCTCCGGGCTCCCGGCTCGGCTCGGGGCTCGGCGCGCCCGGGCCGGTCGGCGCGGTGCTGTCCGCGGTGCTGAACCGCCTCCTTCTCGGTCTCCCCCCGTGCCCCATCTTGCGAGCCCCAGGCTCGGTCCGCTCGCCGCCTCATGGCTCTCACGAGGGACCGGCAACAAGTCTGGCCGCTTGCCCACGGCAGCCGGCACATCCGCCCGTCTACCTGAAGCACGGGAATTGCCCTGGAATACAAAGGACTTCGGAGACCGCGGGCAATAAAACCCCACCAGGGCCGCTACCCCATCCCTAGCTCCGGACTCTCCGCAGCTCGGGCTTTGGCTCCCGTTGCTGCCTCTCCCAGAATAAGCCCCAGCGTCCATTCCTGGCAGGGGCAGGGTTGTGCATCAGGCTTGCCCGGGGTAATCGCGCCGCAACGCCAGGCACGGCTTAGGGAGCGGCGGTTTTCCCTCCCTTCCCTCCAGCAAGGTGCAACCTTCTCCTCTTCTTTTGTTCTCAATGGCAGGAGGGTGGCGGCAGCGGCGGGAGGGGTGGGGAACACTTGCACCTACAAATTCGTGGGGGATAACAAAGGACCATACGACGCGCGGATTAATTTGCATTAGCATCCATGAGGGCAGCAGCATTTTACGTCTGCAGGGATTAGCCGCGCCGAGCCCGGGCTTACCGTCCCTATCGCAGAGCTGAATCGCCTCCAGGCTGAGGTTCTTGATCACCTCCTCGCAGGGGCTCGTGGGGCTGCTCATGGTGTGCGCCAGGCGCGGAGCCTCCATCGCGCCCCTCGCCGCTGCCTGCTGTGGCTTGGCCGGGGGCTGGGGCTGGGGCTGGCCGGCTCCGGTGCAGAGCCGCGCGGCAGCGCTTCCCGGCGCCGCCCGGCTCGGCTGCGAGCGCTCGGCGGAGGAGGCGGGCGAGGAGCGGATTTGTCACCGCAGCGAGCCGGGGAGGGGGCAGCAGCGAGGCGGGCGGCCGGCGCGCCCCGGGAGCCGCGTTTAAAGGGGCCGCGGCCGCCGCCTCGGAGCCGTCCCTTCCCCCTCCGCTCCTTACGTAACGGCAGCCGCGCTTCCACGGGAAGCTCCCGGCGAGTCCGACCCCTCCGGGTCAGGCCCTGCGAACGGCCGGTCCGGCTCCCAGCAGGCCCACCTGCCCACCGTCGCGGCGTGGCTTGTTTCGAGGTTACTCCATAACCCGACAGAGTCCCCCAAGGCAAAACCATCCCCAAGCCACAGTGAGCGACTTGCCGTTCCCTAAGCGCACAGCCCACCATGACCGCGCTGTGCAATCACACCCAACTGCAAGGGCCTGCCGTCCGCTCTGATCCTTCCTGATTATGCAAGAATTTGCAGAAAGAAGTATTAGCCTTCTCTAAATATTAGAAAGAAATGTTTAGGTTCATCAATCTAAAACCTAGAAAAGCTGGCAGAAGGTAGTTGATTGCAAGAGAGGGATGGGAACGAGCTATTTCTTTTTATCTGCCCTGCACACTTCCCACCTGCCCTTTTTGTAGGAAGGAGAAATAATCCACATGGAATTGGTACCATTCCTATCAAGCCTTTTAAAAAAGTACTTATTTATCAGTTTCCATCTTCAGGAACAACAACAGGGCCAGAAAAGGAGAAAATTGAGAAATGAATAGGAAAATAAATTAAACTTGTGTAGCACTGTGCCATCATCAGGTGTGACAGCTCAGCTCCCTCCCCACCACAGGCCTGCAGGCTGGACCAAGGAGCAGCCTGTGGGCCTGGGGCTGCAGAAGTGCACTGCTTTCTCCAGGTTATGGACTGGCTCTGGGATCAAACTCAGCATGCTGGGATGGGACCACCAGTTTCCAGACAAAGTGGTTTGAGCCCATTTCCTACCACACATTACAACAAGCATTCCTGGCACCAGTTTGTTGTTTCACCAAAATAAAATTGACACTGTTTAGCCATTGATCATGAGCTATCAACACTGCTGCTTTGAGAAACAGCAGTTCATTGCATGCAGGCTCCCACTAAGACTGAGGCTGTAATGTTTCTTGGTCAGCATTGCATGACAGCAAGTTCACAGAGTCCCTAAAGCTCCCATTTCTCTTTCTGCAGCCCCAAGACCACCCAGTGTCCTGCCTCACTGATCTGGCACAGTAGTAAGTCCCATGCACAGCTGGATGTCTGTCATCCCACTAACACTGGACTTTGGGATCCTTCCATTCTTTATGATGGTTTCCAAGGACACTAATCTCAGAAAATGAACTCTGATGTTGCCTTTCACAAAGCCATGGCCAAGTGCTGCAGCCTAGAAGCAAGGAACAGTTTTTAGGATTCCTCTGACACCTTCAAAAATCTGTAGTACATGCTGGGGAGAAAGAGCAATGCTGAGCACCCTTCTGGGACTCTGTACTCTTTACACCCCCCCCGCCCTCCGTTCTTTCTTGTTCATATTTTTTTTTTCTCCCTGCTCTTTATTTCTCTGATGTTTTTCATTGTGATGTAAAATGTGTGCAGAGGGGTCAGGCAGAGGAGAAATGGAAGGAGTGGGAAGGGAACCTAAAGGAAGAGAAAATGAAAAGGAAGTAATAACAGGAAGGGAGAGTGTGAGTCAATGGGGAGGTGGGAAGGGAGAGGAATATATGAATGAATGCACAGACAGAATGAGGACAAATTTAGAATCAGAAAGGGAAGAAATTAAAGTGGGTGAGACTGCATTCATCAGGTTTTAATTTTGTCTCTGACAGGCATTAATTCCCTGTGCTGAATCAAAACCTTTCTCCTTGATATTGCAACTGTTCTTAGCACACAGGCATCTCCTACGTAAGGCTGGAAAATTTCTTTCCCTGAAGATGGTGTATTTAGTCTCTCAGCCTTATGTTCCACATTCATTCCCTTCCACAATGTGGCAGACACTTCAGCAGCTCACACAATCTTGTTACTTAGCTATAACATTATATAAAGTCCATTTGAAACAGACACTGTTCTTGAATACTGAGAGAATTCCCAATTTATTCTCTCTGCCTCTATTTTATACACCTTTCTCTCCTCTACTTCTTATTCTGTGCAACTGAAATCAGGTTTTTAAGAACGGATGGATTTTGCAAAGCTCTTTGAAAGCAGACAGCTTTGGGGGTGTTCCCATTCCTCAGAGGCCTCTCATTTCTCAGCTACATTGTAGCAATAACCCCTGTCTGAGCTTTATCTATTTCTTTCTCCACACCATTACAATTTTTTTTAAGAAAAGACTGATTAACTCTCCAACTACCAGCAGACCTCAGTGTAAGTGTACAGCAGAGAAACCTTTCCCATAGCTCTGCTTTTCTAAAGCTAGACCTGCCTGAGAGTATTTTGCAGAGTCACACTTCAGGCTGCATGCTTCCTTCAGCCTATCACCACTCCCATCACCTGGGCAGGGGATCAACATTTGTTTAAAGCTCAAATTCTTCCCAGATGTGATTCCATGCAATCACTTGGCAATGAATGTAGTCCTAGGTATTTCAGTCTCAGAACACACAATGCTCTCATGGTGGATTTTTTTCACCTGAGAGAACTATACTCTGCTTGTCTTAACAAGGAATATCATTGTCTGAGGCACAAGTTATGTTTGTGCTAAAGGATGACAGTCTCAGCATATAATCAGAAAGTTTATTCTGTGACAGATTATCCCTGACAGTGTATAGCAAAAAATGTCACATATCACAAATATGGGTCAAGATTATGTAATGGAAAGTCTGCCAATGGCAGCACAACATTAGAGACAGCAGAGGGTCATGTGCTTAGAACTGCAAAAGCTTGCAAAGAATTTACCACAACAGCAACCTCTCAGACTTCCAACCTTTAGATAAATAGAATCTTACCAACTTCTGCAGTTCAACAACAACTGTCTGTTATTACAGTAACCTCACACAAGGAGAGCAAAGCAACATTTTCTAGCGTGATGCACACACCCAGAAACGTGAGCTGTGACACACAGCTCTTGCCTGGCAAGGTCCAACAATCTCAGCTCTCCTGCCTCAGCCTGGCATTCACAGTGCCCCAGGTAGGTCAGCAAGATCTTGCTGCAGGGCTACCACTCTACAGCAGAAAGGCAGAGAGGCTGCCAGCAGCTGGAGAGGTGTGTGGCTTCTTTCCTAAAAGGCACAACCTCATTCATGCCATAAAAGCAAGAGGAAAAGGAATTCCTGTGTATTCCTTTCCTCCCCTCCTGCACAATTACAAAGTTCAGCCTCACCTGTGTTGCACTCTCTTTTGGGAAAATTGCTGTGCATTAGCAGCACAGCACAGCACAGAGCTGGGCAACAGCGTTCTCACCATTTGAAAACTCTTTTGTATTTCATTGTAGCAGGTTTTTATCTGCAAGTTATAAAAGAAACCCCCTTTCTAAGACCTCAGCAAGACTCAGAGTTCCAGCTCTTCCTTCTCACTTGGGAATAAAAAACAACTTGTGTTATTGCTCAGTGGACTGTGCAAGCAGAAGGCAGAAAGGTTACAGACATGGTTTTCAGGAAAGAAAATCAGGGAGGAATTAAAGACAGCCTTTTGGGATTATTTTCCTCCTAATAATATGTCACTTTTGATGAGAAAAGCAAAATATTAAAGGACAGATAGAAAGAAGGATGAAAATCAGTATTGAGGATCAGTCCTGAAAGACACACTGGCTAAACTTAGGAACTAATCCCTGAAGTTTTATGGAAATAAATTCTTTGCAATTTCGCAGCCATTCTCTGTCTTTAACGGACACATCAACTGTTTCAAGTGCTCAAAGGCACACACTTGAAAAAGGATTGTGTGCAAAACATTATTGAATCACCATAGAACTGAAGTAAAATCCACAGACTGGTGACAGAAAGACAAAATACCCACCCCAAACCTGAAGACCCTAAGTGAGAGCCATAACTCCGTAGAGTTAATGTGCAGTATGACACGTCATCCTGCTGAGACAGACATTGGTGTATGACAATTTAGAGCACTGGGTACAGTATCTAACCAGGAACCTCTTTGTTTTTTTCTCAGATAACAAAGCAAGAACCTTCACAAGTGCTGAAACAAGGAGGATGATGGCAGAAGTCCCTTTTATACTCCAGGAAAATCCAAGGCAGAGGAGCAGCGTTTGTTCTTAGCTCTAGAGGGAGTCTCCCTCTTTCTGCAAAGGTAGCACCCATGGCCAGGCACCCTGACACCAAGTCCAGCAGTGAGGCTCCAGCTCTCCTGGAAATGTCTCTGCCTACTGTTTTCTGCTCCAGCATTGTTTGAGATGCTGGGAAGCCCCACAGCTTCTGGGAACCCTCCAGTGAGGTGCATGCAGTGGCTCATACATCTCAAAGAGTCTCTCCTTCCCTGTTCAGAGGGCTTCATTGCAGCAACTGAATTCAGTTTATGCATTCAGGCTTCTCTTGCAAGGCCATAAAGCATACTTTAAAACATCAAAGATACAATTCTGAGGCAGTCTTATGACTTCTGGTTCCAGGGAAGCTACTCATGAATCTGGAAAAATGGCTTCAGTGTAGTCTACAACTTGCAGGAAAAGATAATCAGTCCATGAAAAAGACAACCAAGGGCATATAAGATAGAAATTCACTAAAGCACAAGTGGCACAAATGGGATGGCCAGAGTCTGACTCTGCCAAGCCTCCCAATACAGGAGTTAGAGGGTGTCAATTGCAGTTGATAGCAGCAGCTTCAGAGCAAACAAAAGGATGTGGTACTTCCTGCAATGAATGCTATGGTTGTAAGACTAAAGGACAGTGCCAGTGCTAGAAATTTTTGTTCATTCAAGGGAAGGCTGGAAAAGTTCATGCAAAAGGAATAATTTAGAGTTACTGAAACCACAAGTGACTGAGCTGAGAGTGACTGAGCCCTAAGCTGGAAACCAATCGAGTCCAGGGAAGAGTTACTGAGTGCTTGTCATGCCCTTCATCTTCTGTAAACACCCATTTTCAGACACTGCTAGAGGGACTGCACTATCCTGGCTAAGTCTTGGGTCTGATCCAGGACAATCACAGAAGTGCTCTGCTATCCAACCCTTCATTCCTTACCACCCACTACTGCCACACCATCCTCATTCATGAGGAAAACTTCAGAGTATGGAGCCCTCTGATGGTACCAGTTGGGTGTGCAAATCTCAACCTAATCTAAGCAATATAAACAATTTGAAGGGAATGTTCCTCTCAGAACAAGAAAGATATTAAGCAAATTATCCTTTTATTAATGCTATTGATGGTGCTGCTTTCTGAATTTCAGTTTTCTGATTATACAGTCTGAATAAGCATCTAAGAAAAACAAATTCTTTCATATGCAAAAAAAGTATTTGTAGTTCATAAAATTTATTCATTTCTTAATGGGCACAAAGTGCTGTTAATGCTTAGCATTATTACTTATTAATTTCATTTTAAGCTTAGCCTCCCTTTATGAGATCCAGAGTAACCTTAGAGAACAATCTGAACCTCTCTCCTCTGTGCTGTAAATCAGTCTTCCAACTTTTGTAACCACTTTCACATTTAATTAATGCCTTATCCTCCAGACGTTGGACCATATCTTGACCTTTAAAGGATACTACTGTCTGCTTATCCTTGACCATGCTGACTGCTATTCAGATTTAGTTTCTGTCTACAGTTCAGTGGCCAGCTTTGATACCTTTAAGTGAATTTTAGCCCCAGCTGACTTGTTTCAGTAATTTCCTTAAGATATAATGTGGCACAGCATCAAATGTCTTTGTAGAGTCTTGAAGCTGTTCTGTCCTCGGCTTATCTTCTGGCTTCATTGTAAAAGATGTGGAGGGTAAACAATCTAATTGGCCTGCCTTGGTTTGCTGCAGTACACCTGGGCCATATCAGGGTCTCATTACACTATTCCCCTCCATGTAAATACATTGCCCCCTTCAGCTTCACTATTTATAGTATTTGTTTCAATTTGGAGCTGTGCCCATAGGACAATAGTTTCCATAGTTACTCTTAATTCAGTTTTTAAAGACTTCTGGCGTGCTGACACTTTATTAGTCTCCTGATACTTCCTCTATTCTCTGTGGGGTTTTTTAGCAACTAGCTGTTCCATCAGTTCTTTAAATATCTGAAGGGACACCTCAGATGCATTTGTTCAAGTGATGATATTTCATTATGTATTTCTTAGTTACTTTTTCCCAGCAGTTCATAATTACATCAATGATTTCTTAAGCAAGCCATTATTTAAAGTTTAATCTCCTTCCCAATAAACTTCATGGCAAAAGTCCAATTAGTCTGCGGGAGAATAAGAACTGGTCTCAAAATTTATCTCCTTATTGCAAATTAATTACAATTAATATTTTCTTGGTCAAGTAATTTTGTGTTATTGTGCCTTCAAGACTTATAACACAGTCTTTTCCTATGATTTTTAACCTCTTGGCAGCTGTTTCAGTGTATCCTCATGCTGTCCCTGTTTCTCTCCTGTGTACTAAACTTGGAATGTAAAATCGTGTTTTGGTGACCCTCCAGTTTTCTGTTTCTAGCACAGTTCATATTTTAGTTTTACTTGTTTAAATAGCCCATAGTGACCCATTCTCTTTTCAGTGTTTCCCATTTTCATTGGAACAAGACGCATTTCTGCTGGCTTTTCATTACAGTATCCTCTCATGTTCCCCCTACTGTCCTTCCTCTTTCCACAAAACCTTTTCTGAAACTCTCTCAACTGATCCTGTGAATGAGATTTTCCTCATAATACTACACCCTTTCACTGGATAACCAAAACTCATCAGATAGCCAAGAAGAATGTACATTAATAAAGATAATGAAGAAAGTCTAAGTGATTACTTCCTCAGTGTCATCTACTGATTTCATTTTCCTAAAACTATAGAGCTATAAGCATTTTGCATAAGCACAGAAGATGGAATCTAGGTTGATGTCACTGCTTTTGTACCACCACAATCTGCTATGACTGAGGTAATCTGGAAATACAGGACTGACACCATTGCCTCATCCCCCACTGCTACCATGAACACAGTCAGTTAACCACTAAGGAAACATCAGGAAGATTGTGTTAAATCAGTGAGAGCAGGAACACCAAGGCATTCCCTCTCCTTAGCTCAGAGACCGCATGAGTAGTGAGACTAATCTTAAATTTCTTTCATTTGATTCAGTCACTTACTACAAACTCTCATACTGTTTTTCAGATCTGTGATTATTTATACACGTTTTGCATTGACCCAGGCTGGATGCCAGGTGACCACCAAAGCTGCTCTGTCACTGCCCTCCTCAGCTGGACAGGGCACAGAAAATATTCAGAAAAGCTTGTGGCTCGATATAAGGGCAGGGAGAAATCATTCAGCAGCGACTGTCATGGGCAAAATGGAACTGACTTATGGAAATGAACTGAATTTACCACCAACCAAAATCAGAGTGAAATCATGAGAAGTAAAACAAATCTTAAAAACACCTTCCCCCACCCCACCCTACCCTCATTTTGGGCTGCACCCCCTCCCAACCAGTGGTGTAGAGAGATCAGGAATGGGCAGCTCATCACAGATTGCTTCTGCTGCTGCTCAGGGAGAAGAGTCCTCCCCCTGCTCCAGCATGGGGTCCCTGTCACAGGAGACACAGACTTCTCCAGTATGAGTCCTTCCCATGAGCTACAGCTCTCCATGAACTGCTCCAGAGTGGGCACTGTCCCATGCAGTCCCTCAGGACCAGTCTGCAACAGCACAGGTTCCCTGTGGGGTCACAATCCCTGCCAACAAACCTGCTCCAGCATGGGCTCCTCTCTTCACAGGTCTGCAAGTCCCTCCCAGGAACCTGCTCCAGCATGGGCTTGCCACAGATTCACAGTGTTCTTGAGGGCATCCCTGTGCTCTGGCATGGCTCTCCATGAGCTGCAGGCTGGTCTCTTCTTCCCTGAGGATTTTCTTGGGCTTCTGAAGGACAATCTGCCTTGCCATGGTTTGCACCACGAGCTGTAGGCAAATCTGCTCTGGCACCTGCAGCACCTCCTGCCCCTCCTCCTGCACTGACCTTGGTGTCTGCAGCGTGTTTCTCTCACATATTCTCAGGCCTCCCTTCCCTGTCTGCAATTATTTCTGCACAGTAACTTTTTTTTTCCTTCTGAAATATGTTATCACAGACGTATTACTGCAATTTCTGATTGGCCTGGCCTTGGCCAGCAGTGGGTCTGTCTTGGAGCTGGCTGACTTTGGCTCTGTTGGACATGGGGGAAGCTTCCAGCAGCTGCTCTCTTAAGCCACTCCTGTCCCCTCCCTGCTACCAGAACCTTGCTACACAGACCCAATGCAATACGTGATCCACAATTAAAATGTCACAAAATTTCAGAAGAAATAATTTCACATTAAAAACAGCAATGAAGAGCTTTGTTTGCCGTGAGTTTGCTCTGGTAGGAATGCATGTCCACTATGCATCCATATACAGGCAGATTAAATAAAGAAATAAACAATAAAATGAGTATTTGTCTGTAGCACTGTTTCTTTAACAACATCCACAAGCATTTTAATTAAACCATGTTGTGCTCTGAATTATGTCCTACTGCTGTTGCTTGTGTTCTGAATATATGTCAGCCCTGCAGTATGTTATTTATTGGTAGTATAGCAATCCTTACAGATTTCCAGTTGCTATACATACACAGTGCCCTGGAGTGTTTAAAGTCAGTGGAGGAGTTGTGGCTTTCTGTGAGCCTTGAAAATCCTAGAACTGACTCAAAATCTGTTAGTGACTGATTCACTGCTCCTGCTCTTAAACCAGGCTGCCCAGGACGATAACTGTAAAGGCCATCTTTAGCCTAAGGAGTTTATTTGCCTTAGGATCTTTCTGCAGTCAGTGGAGAATAGAAAAATCCTCATCTGTGTCTCAAAGGGAGTTCATTGTGGGTGCTCAGAGTTCCTCCAGAGGAAATGCTTCCTCTTGATTCTACAGAGCAGGGGGAGAAAAACCTTCTGAGGCTAAATTTAGTCTTTGTGAATGCCCTCTAAATTGTTCCTATGTGTGTTTGCAAGAGCCATCTTTGATAACCTGCACTGCAATCTGGAGAAATAAGAGCAGCAAACAAATTTGGCAAAACTCTCTCTCCAGGGCTAACACCAGCTCCTCAGCTCCTTCTCCAAGGTTCAGGGGGCTTAATCTCCACATGCTGATGGGGACAGGGCTGCCTGCAAAGCAGAGCAAGTGTTCATTTATTCAGGCATGGCTGTTGCCTGATGACAGAGGTCCAACAGTGGCTCCTGTGTGATGGAATGTGGGTCTGTGTTCAGACTTGTCTGATCACTGATCTGAGACCTGCTGAACCCACATCAAATGCTCATCATTTGGAAATTCTTTTTCTCTAGTTTCCTCTATTTCTTCCGTGTTAACTGCTAACCCAATATCTTGCATTAGTTTTTAAAATCAAATTTACTAGGGTTATTTATCTAATTTTTCTTTTAAATACCAGTATTTTTCTTCTTGATTCTCTCTGTTCTTATTTTATCCATTTTCAGTCTAACCTCCCCTACTCCCATCTGTCTGAGAGCCAGCTTCTGATTAATGTATCTCCACATAAATTCAATTTAGCCATCGACAGTACATTTTTGGGGTTGATCACATGACATCCACCTGGTTATTTCTGGGATGAGGAGGGAAAATGAGGTAGAAAGTAGCAAAATAAATTGCTTTCTGTGTTGAAGCAGTTGATTTTAATTAATGAAATTAAATTTTACTTGGTTTGTGTGGCAAAGTTTTGGTTGCTAGAGGGGGAAGCTGCTGAAGTTTCCCCCAGGTCTGATGGAGCCCATCCCAGCCAGCTCCAAGGTGGACCCATCCACACTGGTGACAGCACCTCTGGGATAGCAGATGTAAGAAGGGGGAAAAGACACTGTGCAAGAGAAATCAGAAGGGAGGAATATGTGAGAGAAACAACAGAGCAGACACCAAGGTCAGTGGAAAAGGAGGGGGAGGAGGTGCTCCAAGCTCTGGAGCTGAGATTCCCCTGCAGCCTGTGGGAAGGACTCATGTTGGATAAGTTCTAGAGGAACTGCCTTCCATGGGACAGACCACATGCTGGAGCAAGGGAAGAGAGAGAGCAGTTCTCCCTTGAGAAGGAAGGGGCAGTAGAGAAAATGTGTAATAAACCCCAAATTCCCCATCCCCCTGTGCCACTGGTTGGGGAAAAGATAGAGAAAATCAGGAGTGAAGATGGGGTAGAAAGGAGAGGAGGGGGGGAAGGTGTTTTAAAATTTAGTTTTTATTTCCCATTATCCTGCTCTGATTTGATTGGTAATATATTAAGCTAATTTCCCCCTAGCTGAGTGCATTTTGCCCATGACAGTAATTGCTGAGTGATCTCTCCCTGCCCTGATTTTGACGCACAAGCCTTTCATTACATTTTCTCTCCCTTACCCAGCTGAGAAGGGCAGTGGCAGAGCCACTTTGGTGGGCACCTGGTACCCAGCCTGGGTCAACCCACCACATAAATTTTCTGGTCTCTCGTCCTTAGCAAGGTACTTACAGTAGCTGCCAGCTGACAACAAGGAAGTTGTCTGTGTGAATTTTATCAATCTTATAACATATTGCCTGTCATGCAGTGGAAGTATTAATTTGTACACATAAGTGACAGTAAAGTTTTCCAACACCATATCGAGCACAGCAACAGAAGTAAGGGTATGAGGTGGAGCTATACAGTTTTGTACCTTAAATACCAACCTAGATTAGCCCTACTATTTTGTGTGGGCAATAGCTAGACTACTGCAATTTAATTTATTGCATTTTTAAACCAGTCATTATATTTTTAAACATATTTTAATGCTGTAGTTCCATCAAATTAATTTAGAGGCTGCACCAGCTTAATTATACACACCCCTACAGTGATATAGCTACAGCTCACCAAATCTAAGGACAACCTTCCCCCTTAATTTCTGTGTACCACCAAACTGCTCCTGCCAGGAATGAATTAGACCTGGTGTTAAGGCAGTACTGAACCCTGTATGGGTTTTTGGAGGAGAACCAAATGTTCACGTATATTAAAATCTCTAGAAACATATTACTACATATGTGTTTGCATTCATAAAATTTATGAAGCAAAGCTATTCAGAAAAGAAAGATATGACACAGAGTCAGCCTAAGGAGAGATTGAAAATGGAAATATTTTATCACTAACCAATTACTATTTTAATTTGTCTAATAGTGCAGTAGAAATGAGTGCCAAATCCTCCATTCTCTGCAGACAGTTTGAGGCCTGAGAAAAAAAATCTTCATTACCACTTTTTTATTGTTCTTTCTTGAAGTTGAGTAATATATCATGATAAACTAGGGGAAACAAATGAGGTATAAATCAAGCTAAATTCAAGGATTGATGAGATTAGCAGCTATCAGATCCATAGGCTATCTATAAACTGACCACTAAGTCTTATGCCCTCAGGAGTTAATTACAGAGATATCACAACACTGAAAATGCACACGACTGGCCTCTACCTGAGTTGCAAACATACCTTTCCAGTCCTAGCACAGGAGTAGAGATGTCTGACAAAATGTGGCAGCAAATAATTCAGAGACAAAAGACAGAAAAGTACTCCATAATGTCTTCAGGGCCTCCTCCCACGCTTAGGAGGCATGAGGGATGCTCAGTGACAAATAAGATAAAAATTGGGAAGCCCAGATGTCAAAGCAGAGGTTGGTCCCCCCCACTCCTCTCACCAGAGAGTTCAAAATTTCCTTTATAATTAACACTTGTAGAAAATGATTAAAAAGTGTGCAGTGATCATGATAGCTAAGGTGGAGGGACCCAAGCTCTCTGGGTCTTGGTTCTGTTTTGGTGCAGAGCTTCTGCAGTTGAAATGGTGCCATGCAGCCCTTTTGGGAACAGTTGCTGTCAGGAAGCATTATGAACTCACAGTCAGTCTGGACAAACATGCTCATTCCAAATGTGGCTGTTTGGCTGCAGGAGGCAAATACTGGGAGTTAAGAGGAGTGTCAATAGAGAAACAGGAACAAGCAGTGGGGTTAGACTACAGTCACTTTGGGGGTTTGAGCACTCATTAAAATGACTGCCTGACAGCACTGTCTAAATGGAAATATTATGCAAATGGTGAATTCATCCTGGAGTAAAATCTCCTTCCTGTATCTTGCTGGCAAAAGCACTTTTCAGGCTGAAATAGATCATGCAACTAGCTTTAGAGAGAACATGTAAGTCTTATCCCTATTTTCTCATTTTGGATTTCTCCACCCTCTCAAGAGATGGTGGTCTGAACTCCTAATACTGTCAGACTCTCACTGACCTCAACAGAAAATAGCTCATCTCAAAACCCAGCTGAGCAGAGCAGCTCGCTGCCTTTGCCTGAGCCAGCTGTTCCCAAACCAAGGCTGCAACACCACATGCAGCTGCAAGGCAGGCAGTGAGAGCAGGGTCAGTTCTCCAGCCCATTATGTGGTGCTTCCTCAGACTGTGGGAGCAAAAGCTTTGCTACAACAATGATCATGGGTATCTTCTTTCACTGCTTTAAAGTTGTTTTCCCCTTTTCCTCCCCCTCAACTACTGATGGAGTCTTATTACTGCTTGATCCAGCTGAACCCTAAGGCAAAGTTTTCAGCACTGGGCACACTCCTGCAGAGAGAGTTTTGTACGAATTATAAAGTCAGGGCGTTCAAATACTACATCAATTCACTTCCCACAGGCTGTCTTCATGAATGCTTATTCATCTAGAAATGATGGTACTCTAAGAAGTCACTTAAGCTCTTAAGCTTTCCTGATCTCATATCAGAACTTCAAGAACAATCAAAATGAAAAACACTTGGAAAAGCATAAAACCAAAACCCATAGTCAGAAAAATTTATTGCTGCAACTTCTTCTAAATAAAGAGATCACTCCCTGCACAGATACAGCACAACATGTTCTGCTGTATAGCTCATAAAAAAGTTTGATTCAGTCATTTCGGTCACCAAAAGATTATTGCTGTGGTGTCCTCTTTGTTTTGGGACATAGACAAACATAAGAGCCCCTCTGCACAGACCCTTCTAGAGACTAAAGGAGGAGCAAAGAGGTGCTCCTCCTGCTTTATTGGGGAGGGCTGGTGGCTATTTCTGACAATCAGATTTTCATTCTGCCAGAGACACCTTAAAAATTATTTTGTGCTGTCATTACATGTAGCAGCATTGGTAGCCTTTACAAAACATTCTTGTGTTTCAAAGATAACATTATCACACAAACACTGGCTGTGCACTTCCACAAAGGCTAAGCAACACATTTCTTAGTGCCTTCAATCATGTCTTCAGTCTTGCTGGAGATCAAAGGGGCTGGCACAGGGGAGCAGCTAAGTGCAAATCACTTGTAATGTTCTACCTGCTAACTAACAAGCAGACAAGCCCTGGCAGGCTGGCTGGAGCTGCAGGCACACAGCACTTGCTAGAGCTCATTTCAGAAGTGTAGCACTGCTTTCCTCTCTCTCGTGCCCTCTGCCACATGCCAGCAAGCAAACAGGAGCACGGGAGCAGCTGACCACTTGTGCTGCCAAGGACTGTGTGTGTGCTCTGTAACAGCCTGTGCTCGCCAGCACTGCTCCAAGGAAACCAGAAGCCAGTGTTCCTCTCAAGCCTTGGCCGAGGGCAGGGAAGGGAGGGGGAAGGAACTCCCCCCATGCTCTTTATCCTGTGGTGGGAGCTAAGCAGAGGAAGCCAGGTTTAGGAAAGTGTGTGAATGTGAGACCATGGCTGGTTGTCCCCTTCCACACAACACAGCAATTGAGAGATGCTGTCAGGGCCATGGCACCAGCTCTCCATGCAGAGTTCACACAGTCTGGGAAAGTGGGCAAGGTGGAAGGACAGGAACCCCTCTGCATCCTGATGCTGTTCCTTCCCTTCCTAGGGCACAGCACAGTGCCTGGGACAGACAAAGAAGCAAACACAGGGCAGAGGTGCTCTCACAGATTCACAGAAAATGCTGAGCTGGCAGGGACTCACAAGTCCAGCTCCTGGCTCTGCACTCTTAAACTCACTTTGCCCTTTTTTTTTCCAAAGTTCTTTCCCCTACTCACTAGGATTACCAGTGGTCCTCAGGGAAAAGAAAAAAAAAAAAGGAAAAACCACAATGGACAAATAAAACTTGCCGTTTCCAGACACCAGCCAGGACATGGCAGTGATGGTCCTCTCCTTGTCTATAGAGAAACCCTAACTCTGAGGAGTCAGGAGACATCTTCTTGCCATGTACATCCTGACTGAGTGTTCCCTCCCCACCCTGCCACAGCACTGGGTCTGCAGGATCACTGAGCAGCAAGAGGCTGCTGGAGAGAGTAGACTCCACAGATTTCCATTGTTCAGAGGCAGTTTATCAATTGTTTGAGGACCTGTCCAGGTCAAGTTTGGTTCTATTTTCAGAGCTGTGTAATGACTGTTGATGACATCTGCCCACGACTGGCAGCACACATTGATGAGTACTGTAAATGACCAGTTTCCATGTGTACAGCCACGTGTCTCCTTTCTGCTCCAGGCTGCTGATAAAGATCCACTGGTGGTAGCTGCTGTTTAATATGGTAAATGATTTTGGAGATTACAGTCTTCTCTTGTGTAATCTTCTTACGTAAGGACTGAGAAAGAAAACATGTGAAGTGTAGAATTTGAACACCAAAACAGCAGTGGATCTGGAGCTCAACATCTTGAAAATATTTTCTGACTATTCCAAGCTAATAAAAAGCCAGCAGAAATAAAGTTCACCCTCGTATATATACAAGAAAATTAAATAAGATCTGCACCTCACTATAGAATCTTGTGTGCTACTCCACTATGTGGTACTTACTAATCAGATGTTCAGTGAATAATATGGGAGGTAACTAAGCAAGTCAATTTTAATCTAAGTTAAAATTAACAAAACTGAACAAAAAGTTTCAAAAACTGGAGCTTAGAGATTGTAAATGGGTTGTTCCTAGGTTTAGGTTGGAGAAAAACACATTGCTCTTCCTAACCAGCTACCTCATGGTGAAACACAGATTTTGAGACTTTTTGCATGCTGATCTATGATTTCAAGCCATGGTATTCCATTTGATCTC
Source organism: Camarhynchus parvulus (assembly GCF_901933205.1). NCBI lineage: Eukaryota > Metazoa > Chordata > Aves > Passeriformes > Thraupidae > Camarhynchus > Camarhynchus parvulus. The sequence goes on from NC_044576.1 coordinate 7,211,125, forward strand.
CTCATGTGTAGCATTAGCAGCTCCTGCTGTGTGTTGCTTGTAGCTCCTTTTGTCCATTCCTCATAACTTATGCTTGTAGTAAAGACAGAGATACTGACTTAAAATGTTTAAAATCTTGATTGCAGAGAGTGAGGAATGTAAAAATCCAAAGCAAGATAAAGAGAATGGAAAAAAGTGAAAGTAGCAGAATGGGTGGAAAATGCTGAGAGGCTCTTTTGTCCTTTTCATTCCTATCGATTACTGTCTGCTCTGTTCCTTTCTTTATCTTTCTTTGCTGTATCATGGGTCATACTGCAAGCTTTGAGAACACTGTGCTCAGATACAATGGCAAAGAGCCAACACATGCAAGACCTGAAAACACCAAAGAGATGAAAAATGTTCATGGGTGGAGGCTGTTTGCATAATGTGAGAAGTTTCATGTCTATGGAAAAAAGGTCATGATGAGGAGAGGGTCTGTCCTGTCTTCTGTGCATGAGGGATGGAGGGCTCACAGATTTACAGAACTCAGTAGGAGATGGAAGTTTTCTATTGCTTTTAGATGAGAGTTGTGTGAGTTCTTAAGAAAGCTGAGAAAATACTGGAAAAACCCTCCACCAGCATTTGCTCAAACTTTTTAATGAATTCAGTTTAGCTCTGTTTGTCCTTCATATACATTCTAATGAACAAATATGCTGGTGATGAGACTCATATCCAGTGCAATCATTATGCAGATTATTCAGTGAAGGATTTGGAATAATGCATTGGTTAAGAGTGGATTCCTAAAAGACAGATGCAACTAATGAAATTTCATCTCTTCCCTGTTGATGCACTAGATATAAACAAAAGGCCTTATCCAGAGAGGTTTTTGTCCTATTCAAAAAGCTGTAACTCTGAAATTCTTTAATATTAAAATGTTTTTCCTGCTGGACCTGATCAGTCTCTCAAATGGAAAACACAGCCTAAGCATGCATATTTTATCAAAAACTTTTCATTTTTCTTTCCTGTTTCTGTTTTTTCCTTAAAATGCAAAATCTTGGTTGAGGTACATTTTCTTGGCAGTAAGATGAAGACCGAACTCTAGGAAAAAATTGTTAAAGCTCCTAACATTGACTTCACAATAAAAAAACACAGACATAAAAAATCCAAATACCATAGATGCAGCCATCTTCTCTTATACCCTGCAGAATGGTTCTGGTAGAGAAAACGTCCAAAAAGATAGAGAGTGAGGAAGAAAAAAACTCCAGACTAGGGGAAAATCTATTGCATGTTCTTGTTTCATGGTGGAAACGGAGTAATGACCCATTGATAATCTCTAGATCCAGTCAGTTTAAAAAATGAGAGTTTCCTGTGCTTGTTACTGAATGAGAGCAGTAAATGAGAGCAGCCCTGTGAGCACTGTGGCTGAGGGACAAGCCCCAGTGAGCTCTGTCCCTGCTGCTCCATGCTGTCACTGCACACACCAGTGCTGCAAGTCTGCTGCTTTCTGGGTTGTGCCCACCAAGTGAATCTGCTCATGTCTCTCACAGGTGCTACACTGGCATCCAAGTTCATCATTCTTTAGACAGACTCAAGATAGTTCTGGAGAGCTGGTTACTAAATCATAGTGTAATATGCTTATCTGGAATTTCTAAAAGAAGTGTTCTTTGTGAGGCAGACAATGATAGCAAAAACAAAACCAAAGCCAAAACCCCCAGTGTTTTAAAACTATTTTGCTATCATCACACAGAAACACAGAGCCAGGGGAATTTCAAGAAGCTAAATTTTTCTCAAATCTATCTTTTCTATTAACAATTTTCTATAAACTATCCCTGTAATTTTCATAAGGTTCTTCTGGTGCTCCTCCTCCTTCCAGTTGCTGTGTTGTTTCCCATCCTAAGCAGTAAGTTGGCTGTCTGGCTCTCTTCATTCATTGTGACATTAGGTACTTAAGCCTAAGGCGCCAACAGCTCTCAAAAGGTTGTGCAGGGTGGCAATGCCTTGATTCAGAAGACAAAATGCATCCAGGCACACAACTCTGAATTTCACTTATTTCTTGACCTGTGCTGACAATGTGCACTCTTTTTTCCTCCACTCCTAGGAGGGAGACATTCAGTCATCCAAATATTTGTTTTGGACACAAATACAGCTTAGTTGCAAAAACCACTGAATGTATATCAACTGCAGACCTTATTTATAACTGCTGTGTTCTGTATGTGATTGATTGCTCCAGGAGGGCTCCTCAGATGGAGCTGAGCTGTTTGTGTTGGAGGCAGTGGCTGCAGAGCAGTGTCATTTGGTGGTCACCAGATAGTAGAGCTTTCTTAGTGCTCCTATGTACATGCCCCAGCATACACTATTATTTTGAAAATTACTAATAGTGCTTACTAAAATTCTGAAGGAAGATTTTTCCTCTGGTTCTGCAAAGTTTTTGCTTTTCCTTTTGCTCTGAGGTCATAGTTCTACTTCTCCTCTCAATCTTCTTTTGCCAAGTTGCCTTTTGAATTAATTCATCTAATGACATAGCATACACAATATAATTATTCTTTATTTATATATAACACCTAAATATTTTCCAAGTAATAGAGAGTAAGGAAAACCATAATGATGAATCTCCTATGAAGTCACCTAAGACAGAGATTATGTTCTTTCTTCCCAGAGTGACAGCACAAAGGAAGTTCACTGACTCCAACACAAGAGATGAAACAGAGAGATTCAGCTCAAATACACTCAGAGGATAAGCAAAAAAAGGATTTTCACAGGAAAACAGTCTATAAATAGATCTGGAGTTTGATGGCACTGTATTTCAACAATAATGATGATAATAATAATAATAACAAAAAACCACTACTTTATACCTGTTATGACACCACCTCAAGTAAATAAAAATAATATGCCCTGAAGCTATAAACAAATAATTTGGTGGTTATCTGGATGAATGCTTTTAGTGCAGCAAACCAAGAATGAACTCAAGGAATGAAGTTATGAGAGAGTCTGAGCAGCAGAAGCTCTTCTGCTTTCAGAGATGTACATGTTGATGTCTGTTTCTATACATTGCTTCTAAGCTAACAAATATGTCCCTAAAATAACATGACACCAAAACGCCGATTAGGTCAGAAGGGAATGTTGGCAAACACCATCACAACACAGACATCCTCCAGGGCTCCACTTAAGAGTAAATAGTTCCACACAGCCATGAGTACCCAACGGGAGCTGCTGAAAGAATTAACTGTGCCCTACTCAGGTTTCATCTCTCCGGTAAATGTCCTACTGAGAGTAATAAAATACTGGATAACAGTAGATTACACCATCAGGAGTTCTGAAAGCATTCAAAGTGTGACACTCCTGAAGAACCCCTCTGGACACTATACCCAAACTCCACATAAGAATGGTACTGGTGGCATTTTGGAAAGATGCTGATACATGATTTAGATGTATTTTTGTATTCTGTGTTTCTATTTCAAAGTATTTGAAATTACCATTAAGTTCTGAAAGGATGCACATAAAAAGCTGAAGCTTTTTTCCTCACATTTTGATGATTACTAAACCACAGTATCATCTCTACATGCTTTCTATTCATCACAAGTCTGAGGAACATAAAATCCCTTAGGAACAGGGAAAAATTACTGTGCAATCCCAGAAATAGTATGCTCCAAATTAGGTTGATTTATTTGGTTTTTAAATGGGAGAAATATAACTCCATTAGAAAATTGTGTCAACATCCTTAGGAGTAAAAAGGGACACAAATTTAAGTTTTGAATATACCCTTGCAGCATATTTTGGAGGCAAGCAGGCAGAGACTGTCTTAAATCCGAAATAAATACTTCTGAAGATGAAAACTTATTAGAAATGATCATCACCTCCAGTTCTGTGCACTCAGGAGGGAAATGCTGTTCTCATGCTTTGTCTCATTAGTGAACAGACCATCACGGGCTGGAGCAGCACAGTCCATGAACAGAAGGGCAAAAACCTTGTGTGCAGTTTAGTACACATGCCGGTTATGGAAGTCACCTTATCTTGTTGCAAAGCAGCCTCATGGCTGGAGGAGCCTTCTGCAGCTGTGTGTCTCTGTAGTGCCCTAAACACTAAACAATGTGTCCTCCAGCAGCCAGTGCAGGAACCCATCCCCTTGGGCAGGATGGGAGGGATGAGCTGGGCACCTGCAGGAAGACTTGCTCCACTATAACAAAAACAACAGCTCTCTGCTGTATGTTCTGTGTACAAGTGCTCATTTTAATTAAGCTTTAATCTCCTCAATCTCTACACTAATCCTTGGTTCTCTATAATAATATTCCCACAGAGGACTCCAGGGTATTTTCTGGCAACAAACAAGTCTTAGCTGCTGGGTTTGTTCTGGAGTACTGTATATCCTTCTTTATATTCTAAGAAACATATGAGGCAGCAAAAATATCACTGTTTGAACATTAATTGGATGATAATGGCAATTTATGGATTCGAGGAGGAGAAAAGGTGCCACTAGAGTGTGTAAAGTGGGCAGCTGGCACAGTAGCTTTTGCCAACATTTGTGTCAACGTGGGAGTACAGCAATATGGTAGCTGTTAACGTTGCACTCAATAAATATCTCCCCATATGTGAAGATGGGACTAGCCTTTTGGAGGAAGAAGCTGAGTATTCTCTGTATCTGTGGCAGGATTTTAAGTGTAATCCTAACAAATCTCAGCAGGCCTTCATGTGTGCTTAAATACTCTATACATAAAATTGCTTTCTTGAAATGCAGCGTGTAGGGAAGCAGTGAAATAATAATGTAATAATTCACACATTGAATTATCTGGAGAAAAACAGTGTAATGCTCAACATGGCACTTTTTCTCAGCTGATTCAAGCCTTAAGGAAAAATACACAGGCCTGTTGTCCAGTGCATGTGACTATTTTTGTTATTAAGTGACTTGGATTCTGTATTATGTATCTGTGCATCCACAAAGGCACTTTAGTTATTTCCAGCTTTTTTTTTCTGTTAGAAATAGGAAGGACATTAAAATTATTATTTCAGGACTCAGGAAATTGTTTCTGTTACACATGAACTTGTAACTATTGGAGCTAAAGAGCAAAAATGATATTGTAGATAAAAATGGCACTAGACCTTTTTGGGTTTTTTTTTTCTACAGATATTTCTTGCCATGAGGTTTCCTCCTGTGGATTTTCTACAACAATTACACAATGATTCACTAAATTCTTTTAATAGGGGAAAAATCTGGTGTTAGGGTTCTGTCCTCTAGTCATGTTCTGTTTTCATTTTGCCATGACATTTCTCTCTGTGAGGAGTGTGCCCATTCTTTCTCCACCTCTTCACAAGCCTTCTTCCCCTGCCTCCATCCACCACTGCTACTCTTCTGTCATCCCTACACAACTGCTAATTCTGAATAAATCCCACAGCCCCATTCCCTTAGAAGAAAGTTCGCTATAATAAAAATTTATCTTGACATCAACAACTGAAACATCATCATTCTGCAGAGTCAAACCTACTGAGATTTTAAAGAATTTTTGTCTGTGAAGCCTCAAAAACTTTGATTTATAGATGCAAGTAAACCAAACAGACCTGTAGAAAATTCAAAATATATACTATGTAACAAACTGTCCAACCAAACCACTTGTAAAATCAACTGGCTACACAGGTAGAGAAAATTTTCCATTCGGTTTTAATGATGTCTATTCACTTTCCAACCAGCCAACAAAATAAGGATTCTACCCACAGAACATCACCCATGCATTTATTTTTACATTGACATAAGCATAGACTGTCTTTTATGAAAGGATTTGGGAATGTAAGGTGGTGTAGGAAAAAAGACAGTATTAAATGACAGTGCTACTTCAAACTAAAATGAAAAAATGCCCTACTAAAGTGCTTTGGGTGCTATGATGGACAAAAATGCTATTGTATGCACAGGAAATTAAGTTTTATAGTTTCACATGCAAATATAAGAAGGGTCATTTACACTTTCTTACTAAAAAGCTAATGACTTTCACATTTCCTAATAAAACACTTTCAACAAACCTCGTTAATTCAGATCTTTACATTCACAGTTATTGGCATAAGCACACAAAAAGGGAAGATACTTTCTCCACCCTATCTCTCAAGACTAAATACTTGAAATTTATAGCTGTAGAGAGATATCAAACAGCAACACTGCCTCACAGCAAAACCCAAGCAGCAAATAGCACCTTCTGAAGGGAAATTAAGATGCTGAAATGTTGCTCTGCAAAGTGAGACATCAGCAGGCTGATTTTAGCAGCAGGTGGCCAAGAAAGGCTAAGGCAGAGGTGGGTAAAATTTTTTCCTGCCAGCACGGGGTCAGCCCATCACAGAGCAGTGAAGAGCTCAGGGGAATGGGTCTGGATCTTCCCCAGGAAGGACAGAGGAGTGGGGAACCTGAGCACTCTGCAAAGTCACCATTTCTCTTCCAGCTGAAGAGCAAGGCTGTATGGCTTTGCTGCCTCATTTGTATTTACCAAAGAGGTGGAAGAGCAGCCTCATTCTGCCATCACTAGCCTGGTGGGACAGCGCTGAAACTGAGGGGTGAATCTCGTACTTGCACTCTCCTGTGGTGTTCCAGTGCCCCAAGCAGAGCAGGAATTTGTGCACTCACACTTTGCTCAGAGAGGGCTGAGATCCATCGCCGTGGCTGCTGCTTCCAGCATGGAAAGCTCTTTTTGAGCTGATCCTACCTGGTGAGTTAGGCCTGGCTTGCAGCCAGTCCCTGGGTGGAGATCTGTCCTGTGGATGCTGCTGCATGGTTTGTGTGTTTGATAACGACAAGATAAGGCTGCAGCCATGGCTGTGCTGGCCAGCTGTCCTCAGCCTGCCTTCCAAACACCAAACAAGTCTTGGGACAAATACCACTGGGGAAATACTTTATAACTGCATTTTGCATAGAGAGTACTCTGCCATGAACAGAGACACTGGTTTCTTAAAATGTCTATGTTTTTTAAGTTTCTTAATCAAGCAGTAAATAATCTTGTATCAAAATAAAGACAGCTGGGATTTAATACTCAACATAACTAATTTTCCAATAAGAATTAAAATGAAGGAAAAAAAACAGTAAATCCAAGCATGCTGACCTGTGTGAGATACATGAAAATGGAAGGTTATATTTATGAAATTTATAAAGCCAAGTACTATTTGTTTTAAAGTCAAACACTGCTCTGGTGGGGTTTAGAATGTTAAGGGAACTTGAAGCAAAACCACTTCAGCTGCAGAGTAAAAGCATCTATTGCTCAAAATAGGTGTCTGACATCCCTCCTTGTAGAACAGAGCATTTTGCACATATATAAATAAAAATACAAACTTCCACTCAGAAAACAAGCAACAAGCAAACAAACAAACAAGTAAATCTTTATCCTAGAGCATCCGTGATCCAAAGACATTCAAGTTCAAGAAAACAAACCATATTTGAGCTTTGTACAAATACCAAAGAGCAGGTCTAACCATCCCTTCAGAAAAGGGCACCATCTCTTACATCTTATTTCCAAATCACATGCATGTTCTCCCTTCTTCCAAAAATAAATTTTGAAAAATATTCATTTCATGAAAACAGCCATTTTCTTTTGAGCAGATGGGAAACCTGATCGACTGGGATGCAGTGAATCCCTTATTTGCTGATTTCAGAAAGAGATATTTCTGATTTTGAAAACTGGTTTTAGAGAGCTTTCTGACTTCATGGCTTGGGAGAAGATCAGTAATGTAGAAAATACAATTGTATGTTGATAAATTATAGAGATAAGTGGGAATCAGACAAAATAAATGTAAGCCAAGTACACATCTGAAGAAAAATGCATATTGTAGTTGTCTTCATAACGTAGGTATTCCCACTCAACTTCCCTCAGTCACTGCATACTCAGGATTGCATCAAGCCATTAATTGTACAGTAAATTCTGCTTCTGCTCCCCATAGCATCACCGCTCCCTAGTTTCCTCATATCTGAGCATCCCATTGAATCCTATTTTCCCTTCAGGCAGTGGATCCAAGCCCCTCCATCCTAGTTTCTCTGCTCTCTTTAGCCCCTTCCTTTCTTAGCTGCTCACCTCTCTCCTATTCCCCCTCCTCCCCAGTGTGCTCCCCAGCACTGTGCCCCAGCAGTGCTGTACCTCGTGCACAGGGTGACCGTGGGATCCTGGCTGGGGGAGCTGCCATCACTCCCGCTGGAGATGGAAACTTCTCCTGGGCCCTTCCTGTCACTGAGGGCTCCACACTGCCCTGCTGCTGCTCCTCCCCCAGCTCCTGCCAGTCCCCTCGTTCTGACACAGAGAAGAGAGGTTTTGTTCAAACTTGTGCTGGGGCCTCATGAGGGAATGGTCCTGCCCACTCTGGCCACGTGCCAGGCTCCAAAGACACCTGAAGAGAAGGGTCAGTAAGGATCTGGGATATTACTGTTCCCGTCCCAAAGTCAGATGGGCATGAGCTGTGAGCTCTGAAGGTGCTGTGCCTACCAAAACCCCTTTGCAGGCAGCACTCCTGGTAACCTCCCAGTAGCAGAGCTGGGGAGGCTGAGCAGGGGAGAGGAGGAGGTGGCTGCACAGCCAGGCTTCCCCTGCTGCCACTGTCATCGCATTTGCATTGCAGGGAGATGATCTGGCTGCCTTTGTGTGGCCCTTTGGCAGGAGCCCAGCAGCATTTCTGTGCCACTGCTCACATTGTACTGCAGGAGTATAAACACAGGCTTGTCCACAGTGCTCTCAACAGCTCTGGAGGAAATCCATGATTGCCCAGTGTCAAATAGGCCAGAGAAGCTGGGCTTTCTGTACACCAGCTACTGTCCTTATCCTAATACCCTGTCTCTTGTAGGAATGTGGAAATTTGCAGGTATGAGAGAAATAGGACAGCATGATGTTACTGTGATAAATATTCTCATTCAGAACTTGATGCTACAACATTTTCTTTAATGCTCCACTATTTCTAAAGACTCAGACGGGTCAGTGTTTAACATTTCTCAACACCATGCCAAGGTGCCACAGAGAAATATAACTGAGGTAGAAAATTATGTTTGAGAAGAAAAAAAAAGTGAGTTGTTAGTGTGAGGAGAAAAATTATTTTGAAACTGGAAAATAAAATCTCAACGAATCCTTTCCCTACACTATAAATATTTAAAAGCATAAACTATGTTATCAATATTCTACTCCTTCCTGTCCAATTTCTCTTTGATAGAGAGAATAATCCTGGAAAACATAAAGACAAGATTTTTCATCTACCTAAAAGTCTTAGTACCCTACTGGCTAGGCACTGTATATGAAGTACTGGACCGTTATGCTGACTTTGCACAGATTTGAGCGACCACATGAATTTCCAGGCCTGAGAACACAAGAAATAGATCAGAAAAAAAACCATCAAGGTTGATCTTCTCCAAGCTTTGAGATCTCTAGGCTGGAAATAAATTCCACTACGCTTCCTGAATTTAATGCACAAACTTGAAACCCTCTGGCCTTCCTTGCTGATCTTTCTGCCTCTTCAGCCCTAACAGGACAGGCACTGGCCCAGTCTGTGACAAACACAGGGTGTCCACCTCCCCCTGGGCCCCGCCACATACAGAGCTGGAGCTCATGTTGCTCCCACAGGGAACTCTGGGGAAATTCCAGCAGCTTGAACAGAAGCTGGTGTGTACACCTTACAGTCCCAGATGATGTGGGGTTTTTCATTTCTGTGTTATCACTCGGGCAGAGCTGCTTTACCCAAGGGAAGCCCTTTCCTGTCTGCAGCGTGTGGTATCTAGGAAAGCATAGGTGTGCAGGCAGGACTTCCATCTGCTCCCCTTTGCCTGTCCCACAGTGGAGCAGGCAGAGGGGTGAAACACGCACAGGAACACTCTCAGCTGCTGCTTTACTTGTCTGAATCTCAGCATGGCATTTCATGAATAACCCCTTTTCCACAAAGACAAAAGCAGGATTTTGCTGCTGACTTCCCTAATGCTGCAGAGACCATCTGATTAAACTCTTTGGAAATGCATGTAAATTATCTTTATTGCACTGACTTCAATGAAGCTAGACAAACTTATATCCTCTAGGAAACTAATCCTTATGTATTACTGCAGTAATGTACAACTGGACAAAGAAATACAGCTACAAATGTAAATAAGAATATGAAAGAAAAAGAATCTTTCTTTTTCCTAGAAGCTGTTACCCCATCAGATTTCCACAGGACTGTAAAAGTCTTCAGGCTACAGACTTTATTCTCTCAACCTTTCACCTGAAATTAATGTTGTTTTAAACAAATGCAATCTTTATAATTTTTTCCTATCCCAATTCAGTTACTATTTCCTGCTCTGCATTTAATTCCTAATAAGAAATTAAATATGTACCCTGATCAAAAAATTATTTTCCTTTTTAATTACCCAAATGTTAAAACTCTGCTTCTGTGGCAAAGAGATGGCACTCTGATGAACAGAGCCATCTACAGAAATCTTTTTGATAATGGTGTCCTTCTTTTAAATCCAAACATTTCCTTGATGTAGAATACAAATTGAGCTCTAGTGTATAAGTCAGCTAGGATTTCAAAGTTGGCCTTTATACTTTGCCATTAATTAATTCCGTCCAAGAAATTCAAACAAAGATACAAACAAAAAAGTTCTCTAAATACATTACATAAGGCATTCAGAATATTCTAATTCATTCCCCTCCAGGAACACAGCAGAGTCAAAGAATAGTGTACACAGCATGTTTGGACTGTATAAAGAGCACTAGAAACTGTAAGAATAGTTAAAAACCCATTTATTTAAAGCTCTCCATTATAAGAGCTATTGTAGAGTGTTTGCTAATCAATCTACACTTCTGAGTTCTAAACAATTGCAGGCTAAAGGAAGTGTGCTTTTCTTCACTTTCAGATTCAGGAACAAAGTTTCCTATTAAAAGGGAGGAAATGCAAGCAGAAGGCAGAAGACCTCTTCCAAAACTTACTGGAACTTCTGAGTAGTTTAAATATTGGCTAGAAAGTCAGAAACTCTTGTTTGTGATCTGAGAAAGAGACATTTTTTTCCCAATACACCCCATGAACAGCTTTAAGTCAGGTAGAACAACTGTTTTCTCTGGCACAGTGAAGAAAACCTCCAAAATCAGGGGAAACTCATACAAATTACTTAAAAATTGTTTAAAATCTCATTTTCTTGGAATTATCACAACATGACTAAATCAGAAGCTGAGAATATGGGTCAGTGGTCAGTCAGCTTAGTGAGATCTTCCAAGCTGAGTAATCAAAAATGGTTTGTGATTAGAAGTACAACAGCATGAAGTAAGAACAGAGCAGCTATGCCTGCTCAGCCTGAAAGTACATTAAGAGTTTTCTTCTTTTTGAGATTCACTTAGTTCAATTTGTGTAGAAACACAAGGGAAACTTATCACCTCACACCTTTGGCACAAAATTTAGTAGTATTCACTCACCTGAAAACCAGATCTGTTAGACAGGGGAAGAGGCAGAATCACCAATGCAATGTCAGAAAGTAAAAGAAAAAAGAAAGTGAAAAACAGGCTTTGCTGGGCTCCCCACTAGCTCTCAGATGACACCTCCTTCCTTGTCCCTCCCGTGTGACAATTTCTATAAAAGGCCACAGAGCTTAGTTGATACCACAGTGCTATAAGTACCATTAATTTCTGAGATTTCCCTAGGACATTATCTCCTACTCCTAGCTGATTATTCTCTGGAGCCCAACTCACAGAACACTAATTTGTGCTAGGACCTTGTATGGTCATTGTTTTTGTGCAGCCCATCTCATTATTTTCTTGTAATCTTATTTACTGTGCGATGAGACCTAGGAAAGTCCCACATCAAACTACAATTTATAGGACTAAATTCCTAACACTTGATTGTGAACATGCTGCATGAGAAAGCCAATATTTGACATCCTCTTCACTTTTTATTTTGACACAGACCTACAATAATGCACAATCTCAAGAGTTTACATTACAATAACTTGCAGCATTGCCTGAGACTGCTTGAGAAGATGCAGCTCCTGTAAAGGACAGAGATTAATTCCAGCGCCTATATGGGCATAGAGAAGCATATATATTTCTATTTTTCTTTGATCATGTTTGATAACAAAGACTATATTTCCATCATGTAAATTTTGAGGGATTTGAGGGTTGTGTTTAACATGCACTATAATTAGCGCAAGCTGTTTAAATATTCATCAATGCTCTTTAGGCACTGGACCACAGGCACTGAGAGGCAAAAAAAGAAATAATTTCGCTTACATATTGTAGGAGTCAGCTACCGGGAACAATCTAAATTGAAACTAAGAAAAGATCAATGATTTACCTCTTTCCTCCCTATAATAAATACCAAATGTCTGGATTAAGTCTTTTTAATCCACCTGGAAACTGAAGACACAACTAAAACCATACTGAATGCATTGTCTCCCTCACCTAAATATCCCAAACCCAAAGAAGCTGATGCCTGCATTCTCAGAGCTTATCTGTCTGCAGAGCTTTGTAGTCTCTCATTCAAGAATTTGGATTTTCTCTGAGATATGTAGCTTGGAAATTAGTCTGGCACAATATAATCTCTTTTGTTATGTAATTGGAAAACTCCGTATCTTCTTTTAATATTAACATGGGTTTCAGAGGAAAGAGTAAATTCCACTTTTCTTAAGGAAACAAAGCCCATCTGGTCGCACATCTTTGCAATGTACAGACAGATATCCAGGCATAAGGAGCAGGCTCTGCTGTTTGTCCATGAAAAGCAGCATCATGAGATGCTATCTGTATTTTTATTGTGACTACAATTTACAGACCACATATTCTGGTGTGCTGACAGATGAATAGTTCCCCAGCACAGCGTGGGATGATGGCCCATTATACAGCTAAGGGTCTGTAAGGAAGGTTTCCATGACAGCATTCTGTGTATCACTGGTATTTTGGAAATAACACTCAGCTTTGATCTCTGACTTCTACAGGTTTTACTGTTCCCATGAAACATTATATTCAAGCAGAAAAAAAAACAAAACCAAAAAACAACAAGCCAGGGCTAGCATAAATATTTTACATACAGTCAGGAATGCCTAGAAGTGATATTCCTGTGATAAACTGTAGAGCTAAGCGATAAACCACAGAGCTATTTGTTAAATGCACCTATTAAATATCTTTAATTACCTGTTCTACTCTCTGGCCAGGAACCATTCTGTCTTGGGACTTATTCTGGAGTTTTATACTGCTGAATAGGTTCAGACAGCTGGCATTTCCAGCCTGCTGTCTACATTAAAATACAGCATTTTTTTGAAAACAAAAACTGATTCAAAGCCCCAGAGAAGTTAGCTTCAATCCTGGGCCAAAAAAAAAGGGCTTTTCTATACATTAAAACATGATGGTTTTTATGCTCCACAGAGCTGAGGATGAGTTTAGCACTTAATGACAGGGGAAAGTTGGGACAGGAAGGGCCTTAAGAATACTTCACATTTAGATGCTCATAAAAGTTGTTCCAAGTAAAGTTATAATCTCTTTTGCAGCTGTTTATTCCTCTACATTTGGACTGGAATTTCCAAGGGGTCTGAAGGATCTAGATGCCCAGTTCCTACTGAATTTCAGTAGCATTCCATCCCTTAACTCCAGTGGGCTGCTCTGAAGGCTATGAGACATGAAACACAGCCTCTGTAATTAAATAAACAGTGGGGATCTGTGATTTTTCAAGAACAAGGCCACAATACAGGTCTTATATGCAGCACAGGGAGAGGTTCTGTGCAACTGTCTGCTAGTTTGGAAATGAAGACTTTTCTCAATCTGCACATGACTCTGCCAAAGCAAAATACACTATCACATTATGCATATCTGTCTGTAAGCATGTACTTACAATTTATATACAATAAAATATCTAACTGGCTGCAATCTGCTTAAGGAGCTTTTCTCTTAACCATGTGAATTTCAAAGCATAGAGAAAATTGCAGAAGGATTTTAATTGTATACAAGATCAGAGCTTAGATAAACCACCTACATGGATTTTTAATCTTTTGTGGGCAGCCGGTACTTCTTAATCAGTGTTAAAAAGAATTCAATAATAAACACAAACACTGAGTGACAATACAAAAGCATGGACTTTCTGGCACATTTGAACATACGGCAAGAAAAAATTATCTCTGATAAGGAAAAGAAGATGTAGTGTTTCCAAAATGCAGCTTTTATTAATCAATTTCCCCACATTTTTTAGATGATTATGAGTAAAATCTGAAGACTGAGAGAATGGAGTGGTCAGAATTCCTCAGCTGTACTCTCATGGACAGAGAAGAGGCCCACTCACATTGTCCATTCCTAAAGTGAATCCCAAAGTGTTTTTCTGTATCAATGTCAGGCAGGAGCATGAGCCACTGGTGTTCTCCTTTTCTGCATGCTTCTCCATTTCAAGCTCCAAATAATCCAATAAAATATACCAGTGAATGTTTCCATCCTTACAAATATTTTAAATTGTCCTGCACCCTGTCAGGAAAGCAGTTTTGCTGGGGCATACCAAGGAAATGAGCCTTTTGCTCCTGTTTTAAAAATGTACTGATTTAACTCGTGAAAAAGTTAAGTGTAAAGGATTACCTGATATCTTTTGATAACAGGCAACAAGAAATCAGAGCTTCCACAGGAATCAACAAGAACGAGGTGCACTGGTGGCACCACAGTAAACCCAGCACAGCACTTTGCACTGAGCCATGCTACTGCCTAATGATTAACACAGCAAGAATTTGTGTGAGACACCAGGGCTGGGAGAAAGTCTAAGACCCTCAGCACAACCCTAGCAGTGAGGGTACTACATGTGATAGAAATTTGTTGCTTCCCTAAATTTCCAGCAAGGGAAGGGGTGAGATAGAGTCCTGAGGAAAACCCCAGAGATGAAGCAGGGAGAGGCTAAGTTTATTGCACCAACCTACCTCAACCAATGCTAGAGGAAAGCAGTGTTTAATCTTCCTCAGGGTTGGGTAGCATGCACAAGAGACATGCTAGTAGTCTAGGCTCTGGTAATTTTCTTCAAAAGGAAAGGTTGTTCTGAACTTGTAGCCAGCTCTGCTCAGCTACTCACCTGCTTTCTACTCACAAGTTTCATCTTAGACTTGTTTCATGTTCTTTGAAAAGGTCTTAGGTTAGGGCATGGAGCTAATAATGCCAGGGCTGTGGGTTCAATCCCTGTATAGGCCATTCACTTTAGAGTTGGACTTGATGATCCTTGCGGATCCCTTCCAACTCAGAATATTCTGTGTTTCTGTGATTTGGAGAAGTTTGGTCTGTAGGAAGAGGCAGTCTTCAGTTTCTGAGGAATGTTAGTAGTCACGGGAAGAAGTGATGGTAAATTACTTGATGGGATGCACCAGGAATCTGTGTAACTGCATACAGGGCTTTTCATTGCTACCTCAACTCATTTATCAGGTCCAAGCAGCACTCACTTCCATTTTTGTTACTTTACAAAAAAGAACAAATGAAGAGAGGAGAAAAGTGCTGCTCAATCGCTGTCATCCCTATTTTTCTAACCAGGCTTTTGTTTATTCTTTCACACTGTTCCCTATGCTCGTCTTAAGTACAAGATAGCCAGGCTGAGGAGGACATGCATGTAGGCATTTGCAGATTGTCTGGGATACAGAAGCTGGAGAATTTCCCAGGTAAGCAGGCACTCTGAGCCCACAGAGAGGGCTGGCACTTTGCCCTGCATCCCCAGCTCCAGAGACCCTCCTCACATAGAGGGGCAAGTGTTATGTGCCCTACAAGTCTGAAAACTCTCTGTTCCAGTCTTCTTGGGAGCATCCCTTTGGAAAAAGCATGGTACAAAATGTGGGATGACAATCAAACAAACCTACAGTCAAGAGCAAAACAACAGCGTGTCAATAGTGAGTTTTGATGATAAGGTATTTCCAACCCAGACAATCTGGATATGTAACCTGCTCAAGCCAAAGTCAGAAAATAAAAATGAAATATGAATTAACAAGTTGTGAAGGAAGCCAAAGAGGATTTTTGACTTTCTGCCTTTCTTGATCTCTTGGCAGCTGACAAGCTTTTGAGCTGGCAGAGGCTGCCTTACCTATCAGGGCTGTCCAGCCCAAGGAGGGCTGAAGGAAGGCTGCAGAGGGCAGGTACAGGAAAATGGGCAGAAACAGCAGCACTTTTCAGCAAATTAGAGCATGGAAGTGTACAAAGCACTTAGATACCTAATTTTAAAAATTGTGTGTCATAGGAAAGTGAAGATATATGCATCTTGGGAAGAGTTTTACTTCTGCTCTGAATGTGCTGGCAGCATGATATTGTGCACTTGGCAAGTTTCCCTAAAATCAGAACCTTAAATCAATGGGCAATGTATGCCAGTATTTCTTCAGCTCAGAGATGGGCTTCTCTTCTAGGTTTCCTTTTTTAATCTTTTCCTTACTGATGAAAATTTCAAGGAACTTGAGCTCTAGAAAATACATTGCAGACCCCCACTTTTAAACAGATTTCATTTCATAGAAGCTGGTAAAGTCTGGGGCTCCCTCGTTGTTTTGCTTTCTCTCCCAGATTGCAGTGAAACCCAGCTATGTAACATCTGATGCCTACAATTCACTCATCAGCAGCTATTCTGCTTTTTTTTTTTTTCTTCCCAAAGAGAATACCAGGCAGCTCTAATCAGAGTTGATGTAGATCAATGAGAGCTTTTACTTTCATTATATTTAAAGGGACATACAATTTATTGATTTGCGTATCAAATTTTAGCACACGTGTTTTCTCTTTTGTCTACAGTCAATACAGCAGATCTGTAGATCCAAATGTCATACAGTACAAAACCAGAGTAATATCAGGAAGATGATTAGGGAAAGATATTGGCATAGGACACATTTATGTTATAATTTCAAGTTTTTAATATGCAAAGATGACTACTTGAGTGAGAAGTTAGAGCCTTGAAAAAGCATTAAATCTGAATATCCTTGCTCTGTGGGGGTTTATAAAACAGTTGTTTGTTTGATTTAAACATGATGTCCTATTTTTAGATATTTAAAAATGATTTAAAGTTAAAAGCTAATTTATCTTGTGGTGTTGATAATTAGTTGAAAAAAGCAAAGAGCTGTTTGTTTTTTTTGAACAAAGAAAAAGTCCACATACTGTGCTGCCATACATCCTTTGCTTAATATGCCCTTTCCTTTTTGTTTTTCCTGAACAATATGGTCCTATTATACATCTGACATAAGCTTATCACCAGAGTCAGGAATTAGGTAGTATTCACCTCACTGGCCATGTACAGGCATGCACATGTTAGAGATTCAGTCTGACAACTGCCTAGGCTCCCTCTACAGTCCAAGAAGCAGGAAAGGCACCTCACTCCACTTCATCCCCAGCTTGGGGTCCTCTTCAGGGACCAGCTCCACCTACACAACTGACCTTGGCTACTTAGCTGAAATTTGTAAAGCCAATTACAAAAGATATGGGTCCCAGCTACAGTGAAAGCTGCTGCTTTTACTTGAGATCAACTCTGCTTAGTTTCACAGGTCTGACCCAGCCCCAGGGCCTCCCTTCAGCAATGCAGTACAGGTTATTTCCGTGAGATTAGAGCATTCTTACTGTCAGGCAAATGCAAAGGGACTTGCTGAATCATGTCCTCAGTCTAAAAGAAATACTGATGTTCACTTGTTAAACTTTATAAATTATATAACATTCTTTATGGGGTTAATTAACACAGTATTAAGGACAAAGCAAACTGACAGCTCTAGTGTCCCTAACATATGAGAGGATCTTTTAGCACCTTTGACCTGTCCTGCTCCTTTCCTTGAAATGCAGAAATATCATTCATATTTCTTTCTCCTTGGAAGCAAGGAAAAAGAACATGGAATATAAGTTAATACTTATGAGCGACAGCATGATTGTCCACTAAGGAGGCATCATCAGCCAATAATAATTCATTTTTTCAGGGCATAATGTACATCTATCATATGTCTCCTGCATATTAGCAGAGCTGAAGCTGGGGACAGAGAATACCCAGAGTTTTGCTTTTGCTGTGTGAATAAAGGCATGATCCCATGTGAATGACTCACTGCTGTTGTGTAAGCTTGTAAGCATCTTTGCGTGAAAGATGAAGGCTTTTTAGATGAGCCTGCTCGAATCAGTGCCATCCTCCCAAGCTTGAGAACATCATTCTGAAGAACACAGACTTGAAATGCAACAAGATCTGAGCTACAATATTACTGGAAAAGAAATCCACCAAAGATCAGCTAAGAAGTGTTCATTAATTCAATTTAAAATTCAGCTTGGCCATGGAAATGCCTCTGGTCAGGATCCTTTTAAACTACAACTCCAGTCATGCAGCATTTCTGAGGAAAGGTGTGGTCATTCTAAGTCCATTTTAGGGAAGTGGTAGGTCTGAAACACACACTAAAGGGAAGTTACTTTCGTGGTAATATTTTTAAGAATTTGTTTCAACAATAGCAGATTGGTCAATTTCTTTAATTATTATTTGCAGTTTTAAAGGAAACTTTATTTCCCTGCCTCCAGTTTTCACGGAACTTGACCTGTCAGGATGAATGTGTGCTCATATGAAACCCCACAGCATTGCTGTCATAGGCTGGGTACCAACCCCTGCTGCTGTCCTCCTCTGCTCAGCTGCTTGGACAGCCAGGGGAGGAGAGGATCTACCCTGGGAGACCACAGATGCCCTGCCTGCTCCAAGACCCCCTCCCCTCTCTGTGGCTGCTGGCTGTGCCCCCATGTGTTGCCTGATGCATCTAGAGGAGCTACTTGGCTCCCAGGGTGGCACACACCCCTTGCCTGGGACATGGAGGTGTGTACAGAGCCTGGGAAGCAGGGAGGGGTAAAGGTGTCCCATTTGCAGGAGCTGGTACATTCCTTTGTCACAAGACTGAAAGTACATATGGCCTTTATGCACTTAGAGCTGTTATTTCTGGCACTGGTTCCCACTATCTCACCAGTCCTGGAAACCCTATGAGCAGGTACTGCACAGATTACATCAATCACAGCCAAACATGAAAAATCTTGCAAAAAATGTATCATCTTGCCTATGAAGTCTTGCCTAAGAGACGACACAAGAAAGATAATACAAACTTGAGAGACAAAACTTGTTTAGCAGGCCCTTGTTCTTTGCTCGTCCAGGACAATGTGGTGAGCTCTTTGCTTCCCTGGGCAACTGCGCTGAAGCTGGAACACTTCTCTCACACAGCCCAAATGCTGGTTTCCATTTTCTAGAGCTACATAATTCGATTTGCTCTGGTGGTTCAAAAGGTCAGTGGGGAAGGGCTCCTGTGGAAAGGAGAGCGAGCAGCTCTCTCTAACAAATGGGCGCTTGCCTTGGAAAACAGCACATGTCTGTTCACATCATCCAAACTGCTAAAACATCCCACTGAGAGCAAGCCTGCCACAGGAGGAGACTTTGCAGATCTTTCAGTCACCACGAGTTACACAAACATGAGCCAGAAAAAACATTTTGCTCTTAAAAAGGGAATAATTATATATGGTGCTTGATAAAGTTCTTTCTACTAGTTAGTGGAATTGGGAGGGAAAACAGGACCCAGTTGTTTGAGGAAAGCATTCAGATGTAAAATGTGACTTCAGCTTGGTGGTGGTGTTGTGACAGGACAGAGACAAAAGGATATTCAAAACACACAGCTAGGAAAGGGGAAAGAAAAGCTGAATCCCAACTTCCATGTAAGGACAATCATGGTGTGTGAGTTGAAAGGGAACCACCCAGGTCCAAGTCCACATCCAGGGCAACAATTAATACAAAGGCAGCAGTTCTTGTAAAATTTCAATTATGCATTGCTAAGGTAAAGCAAAAGCATTTTCAGATCAAATGAATAAAGGTAAAAAATACATTCCTTTCCACAAACAGAGCAGGTCAAAGCAGTGTTATTCCACAAGCACAATGGATCACAAGAAATGTTCCTCAGAAGTACTGTCCTGCTCTGCTCCCACTGGAGTGAGAGGACTCACTAAGCGAGAAGAATTAGATCTATACAGGAAGCAACAGTCTGCCACATTTATACAGCATCTCTTGTCACAAAGTGTTTGAAAGATATTTAACATGCAGTGTTAGCAAGACCATTCAGCTACCAACGAATAGGAGCATCTTGATAGCCACAACAAGAGTCGACCCCTCTGCCTGGAAGGCTCTGCAGTGGTGGGGCAGGAGAGCCCAGGCACATCCTCCTGGCACACACACTGTGCCCACTCTGCCACCAGTGGTCACCCTGGCTGCACTGAGGGCACCCCAGCAACATCAGCACCCCCAGAAAGCCTGCACAGAAACCCTCAATGCTTTCACTTGTGCACACCTCACTGCTGAGGCAGAATTGTGAGCATGGCAGATGCTGGCCCTGCTGATCTGTAGCTGCTAGAAGCACTCAGAAATGTGGAAGAGAAGTGTCAAATCCACATTGACTGGCAGACAGTGATGTCCTTGGAGCTGTATAATCCTCCTGCTGACTCAAAGGTATACCAAAACCATAAGACTTTTCTGAATAACTGCTCTCTGGACATGGTTTATAAAAGAACTGTGTGGAATGGTACATCCCAGAGCACCATGCTGGGCATAACCTACCAAAGAAGCTGCACTACCTGCTGGGCTTGAGCAGACCCAAAGAAATTATTTAGACCTGAAGTTACCTGTAGGGCATTCTCAGCCTTTTGAGCCCTGTGCTTAAAATGTCTGTTTATGACCTCTTCCCCTCCCACCCAATACAAGAGGAGATAATTAGAATGAAAAAGCCAGATGCTGGTAAGAGAATATTGTGAGGTCAAAATGTTTTATACATGTGGTTGAAAAAATAAAAAGCAGTTACTAAACTGTGGTTTACATAAAGTGCTCTTGGCATTATTTTTTTTAAAGGCACAGCAATCCTAGAAATACTCAAGTTGGGTGGTCAGTATTTTTGTTTCAGTTTCAAGTAACTGGTGGAAAATAGGAACAGACAAGCCATGAAAGCTTAAACCTAACTTTGGCTGCTTTTCTGGCAAGAAATCAGTGCTCAGCCTGAAAATGTTGCCATAGTCTACAAGAATAAAACTGCAGATCAAATGGTATCTCAGAGTGTGTGTCAGTTTTAATGTACAAGGTCTTTATCATGAAGCAGAACTAGGAAAAATAAACCCCAAAACCACTGAGGGCATTGTGGCATTTTTTTTTCCCAGACAGTAACAGAACTCCTGAATGGTGCTATTTGTGGTTTGTGTCTCTGCATCAGGAACATGTGAATTTTGGTTTGTAATTATTCAGACACGGGACAGGAAGTCTGAGCCAAGCATAGGTTTTATTTCTGCTCTGAAACTGCCTTTCATACTTTCTTGAGATTGTTGAGGAATGACCCTCAAATCCTGGAGTGATACTCTGTGTTCTTAGATCAATGTGCAAATACATTAGGAGGAAAATTTTGTCAGAAGCCACCTTTAGTCACTTCACTCACTTTCAACCTTGCACTTCACAACTTTACAAATAAAAAAGAAAAAGTGTTTCTTACAGCAGGGGTAGCAAAGTCCTTGAGAAATGACCCAGGAAAGAAACACTGCAGTGTTTAAAGAGAAGCTTAAACAAACACATATCATAAATGTGTTTAAAGCTTCAGGAGCTCAGCTGGAGCTGCTGCTTTGCAGCTGGGGAGGCAGAGGATGGCTGTAAGGCTGTCCAGGCAGCACTTGAAGGTGAAGGAGCTCAGTATCTCCCTGTTCACCCTCACCAGGGCAGGAACTTTGGCTTATGTGCTGGGGGAAGTCCCAGAACTGACACCCCCTAACCAGCCTAACCTGAAATTTAGCCCTACCTAGAGGTGTTTTGCTCATTATAACAATAAAAATCAAAGGAAGATTAAAAGGAGAGGAATCACCTGTCACCACAGGTTATGAGATATTCAAAAACCTTTGTAGGTTCAATTGAGTTCAAAGCAATGTTTGCTACCCTGCTGACACAATTCGTTTCCCCGCTTTCTTGTTTTGGGTATTTGTGCTTCAGCTGCAGCTCTGTCCCTTTCCTGCACAGTGGGCCATCTCCCTCCATGGCTGTGTTCCAGCAAAACGAAAGCTTGCACATGGGAAAAATGACAAAATTCTACCTTGTTCCCAAAACCTTTCATCTAAAGTCTTGACTGTGTGCAAAAGGTAGCAAATGTATCCAGGCAGCCATTTTCTGCACTCCCAGCACAGTCAGGGCTTCTGGGTTTCTAGAGTTCAGCTGTGGTTGATTCTTCATAAATACTGCTGAGTTCCTTCCTCTGCCTGCAAAGGGGCAGCTCTGTGTCCTCATTTTCACTACTAGGATGTTTTTGAAAAACTCACCATTATTTTGTACTTTGAAAACATGCTGTCTCTTCAAGCATAAAATTTTGGCACAGATAGACCCTGGGGCTTTTATACAGTAAATTGATCAGATTATTTTGTTTAAAACTATTGTTCTGAATACAATTAGAATTTCTGGCTCTTGGACTGTGTTCATTTTGGCCTCATCACAGCTAAAATTCTGACTTGAAGCCCATATAAATATTTGCCCTTTTAGCATTTATTTTGATTCTAATCATACTCTTAGTTTGGTTCCCTTTTTTTAAAAGAAGAAAATACATATAAATCAGATTAAATAGATCACTTTGCTACAGTTTTGCCATGAATGTCTGTTCTGCAGGGCAAGATATCAATGCCAGATTTTTCCAGCAACCTCTGTAGACATTTACTCTACTGTCCTGTAATTGCTTTAACATGTATTTTCTTGCACAAGCTAACTATTCACCATTAATTTTATTAGCAGGAAGACTCTGCCTAATGTTCAAACTCCAGAAATTTCTACACTCATTCGTGTTTACTGGAATACCCCAATCAGTCTTAGCAAATTTAGTACTGTGCTGTGCAAACAGGCTGACCTCCAGCACCAGAGCCTTGCAATGAAATCCCAACAGGTTTGAGGCACATACCTCAAGCCTATTCAGAAGAGATCCATTTCAGCCTTTAAGCACGTGAATCTCTGACACTGATTTATCCAAGAACGGTGTTTTCCTGTTCACTTCTGGAGGCAGATTTGGATAAAATGAATGGCTGGTAAATTAATATATGTCTGGCTTATAAAAATGGAGTTCAGGTTTTTCTAAAAAAACAAAATCCATTTTTGGATGGACTTCAGCCTGTGGACTGACTCCCCCCACATTCCCAGGTGTGCTTTGGCATTTTGTAGTGAACTAACCCAGGACAATAAGACGGAGCCTTTAAACTCAGCTTGGCTGGTTCAGCTGAGTAATTTTTCAGCGCGCTCACAGTGGCAGGCACTCTCTTTCCCCGGTGTACAGAACAAAAGTTAGCATTTACAGCGATGCTCAGGCTGCACGCTGCTGTGCTGTTCCCGGAGCCCGGCAGGGCACGGCAGGGGCAGGGCCAGCCCCCGCGTGGAGCTGCCTGCGGCAAGGTGCAGCTCCCGGTGTGCACGCACCGTGTGTGCCTCGTGGAGCACAGCACGTGCTTGAGACCACCTAATTTAAAACATTGGCACAGAAATTTATCACGATTAACATGAATTATTGCCTGCCTTGCCAGTTTCTGCAGTGCAATGGAAGGTTTATTGTGGTCAGGACAGAAACACTGGAAAACCTACAGTGTTGCGTACTCAGAGCAGCTGCTCTGCAAACACACACAGCTCGGGTGATCTGGCTTTAGGGTTGGAAATGCAGGGCTTTGCAGAAGGCACAAATCCCAAAACTGAAATGTGAGAATTGATACACCACAAATTTCTTTTGCCATATGCCACAGCTGCATCATGAGCTAGCTGAGATTCCCCAATGCATCACTCAAGATACTATTTGGTGTCTTTGCTCTGAAAACTTAAAAAAATAAAAAAACCTCAGTACACAAGGCACCCCATTTTTACCACAGCTTTTGGGAGAGGGTGAAGGAATTTATCAGAAGCATATTTAAAGGAAAGTACAGATTTTTCTAGCTTTATAAGATTTTGGGGTTTTTTTTAAAACAGAAAAATAAGCCCATGTTTCAGTCAGTTCAACATATTATACAATGATGAATATGCTGGAGCTCATTATTATAGCCAGTGATGTTTCTAGTGTTCTTTACTCAATACGAGTGTATCTATGCTAGAAGGATATAAACAAAGGGCCAGATGGGGAAAAAAGCAGACATTATAGCCAGACCTGATTATGAAAAGCTCCAGAGCTGAATCCAGTGACTTTTTGTCAGACTAGTGAATGCTATGCTGAAAGGCAGCCAGTAAGGAACTGGATACTTCGGGGTAGCAGAATATGTCACTTTCTTGGATATCTTTTTCCAGTTGTGACTGTTACTGTTAAACAGTCCTGTCTTACTATTTGCATTCATCTGGCTGCAGCTTCCAGCTGATGATCTTCCTCATGCCTCTCTCCTCTAGATTCAAGAGCCCATTAGAACCCATTAAAGTATTTAAATGCCGTAATCAAGTTGCCCCTCAAGCATCTTCCTGATGTACTGCATAGATTGAGCACCTTAAAAAATCTCTCCCTGGAAGGCATTATCTCTAGCCCTCAAGTGAGTCTGGGAATACTTACATCACTCTGCTTGCCTCCTAACAGCTGGCTTTTTTATTGGTTTTCTTTTTTTTTTTAATATGTCCTCTTTTTAAAACCATGATCAGACCATCTTCCCCAACACCAATTTACCAAGAGTATACAAAACCATATCACACATTTTCTCCTAATTATTATGCCTCCTTCAGCCATCTGGGCATTTTTTCCCCAGGGCTGAATACATATTAGCAGTTACATATGAAATATTGTCTCAGGTGCCTGTTATATCCAGCAATAGACACAGCACCCCTTTCCACAGCTGTAGCAGTCAAGACTTGTTCCTAAAGATGAATTCTTCAACTGAATCACTCAAGCAGTTTAGGCAGTGGCTCAGATATTTCTGACACTCTGCTCCTCCTGTTATTTAGTATTCTACCAGTCACTGTGTTATCCCATTTTTAATGCTTACTCTCAGACTATGGAGAAACTGCACCTCCCATTGAACCTGTGCAGTGAGGTCCACTTTACAGACTTGATTTTGCTATGCTGATTGAAATATACACTGCAGTCAAAAAGTAAACTTAACCAGAGGCTGAAATCAGCTTTGTCTGACCACAAGAATTACACTGTTAAACTTCAGTTCTCTGCGTCAGAAATCTTTTTCCTAAGATTTTTCTTGCTTGTCTGTACAAAATGAGAACTATACCATTTTTATGGAAATGTCATTAAGTAAATTCCCTGCTCTTACACAATGATGGTGATTTCTTCTGCTGCTCTTTTGCATTTCAAGACTTTTAATGTATGCTGTTTGGTTTTCCCCCACTTCTTCCTTTCTATGTTTGTAATTTCTTACTTCGTTTTCTCATAAAGTAGAATATGCTTTTAGCTAGAACTACATTTTCATGTAGCCAATGGATACTGGCTTTTTGTCCATCTAGAAAAATTTAGAGATCTTTGAGATTTCTTTGATGTTTTGTGTGCACACGTGTCATAGTTGTCATTATTTTTGTTCAGCCCTGATAAAGCAGACCTTGGGGGTCAGTCACCATAGACATAAGTGCTTGGGACTGGTTCTCTCTCCACTGAATCATATCCGTTACTGATGTAATCAGGATGTGATCATCACCTTCTGTGTAAACACTGATTTCTGGCCCACCAAGTGACTCCTTTTGCTCCTTATAAATTAGAATCCCATTGCAGCTACTGAGTTTAAAGATAAAGACATTTTGAAATAGAAATGTGCCTTTAGAATTGGGAACTTTAATAATGCTCGACTTTAGGTGCCTAAGAACTATGATGTATAAGTTTAAGGGTCAAACTGGCCTTCCCCTGTAAACCTTGATCTTTTCACCGCATTTTGGAGAAGAACTTGGGAAATTATGTATCATGTTCTCTCATTTTATTTATGATCCACAAAAGGTCCTCCACCAGTATCTTCTGATGGGCTTTACAGCAGCAATGCATTTGAATCAGAACTAATCTGTTCTCATTCACCAATGTAATTAATACAAGCAAAAGTCTGTATAATACCTAATTAGCAGACACATGCATTATCAGAAAACTCATTCAGATTCATCCCCTTCCAGGCTCCTAATTTTCCCAAAATATTATCTGAACTCTGTGCAGACCAAAGGCTGTTGATAAACTTGGCAAATTAAATGGTTCCAGCTACCTCAGTGCAGATAGCTCTATTCTTCATGGCTTAAAATCCTATCTGCAAAATCCTATGACTTAGAAACACTGTCACAGAAGAAAAAGATAAGCTGCTTATGGTAGTTGGAAAGTCATGTTAGATTACAGTGGAATTTGACTGTTTTCCTGGAGGAAATCCACATGTGTGTCAATTGTAGCAGCTAGAATTGGGTCTCCTGGTTATTTATGCAATTGGGGTAAAGAGAAAATTCCCTGCACAAGCTAAAGCTGGGAGGGCAGCTGCTGTTTCCCTCCCTGGCAGCACAGCACAGCAGCCTGCTGGGCTTCTGCAGCCATGCCCCCACCTGTGCTCAGGACTTTTTGCACAAGTGAAGTGCAACTGGAAAACTGCTAAGCCAGAACCCATGAGGGAGCTTCTCTTTACTATGCCTTGGTGCAAAGCTGTGCAGTTCATTTTATGAATGACTAGTACATTGCATGACTATTTCTATTTTTATTCCCTGTTTCAGATGACAGATTATATAAATGTGTTGGTACAGCTTCACGTACAACACAAAATAACTGAGTTTTCAAGCAGGTTATTCTGGAAGCTCAGCAAAGGAAACAATGATCCCAGGGAAGAGCTAACATGAAGAGGAGAAAGAGGCTCAGATCAGTGTGTGAAGGTAAGATCAGGGAGACAGCATGATCTATTAGGAATGTAATTTCTGCCTGCAATTGCCTTCTTTCATTCTCAGTGCCAAGTGACACTAAGTGTACAGAGACCTGATAAACACGCCCTGAAGAGAGCAGGGAATACAAGGCACCTCAGTGTGCACTCACAGCCCAGGGGAGCCAACTCTGTCCTGGGCAGCATCAGAAGAGGGGCCAGAAGGTTGAGAGAGGGGATTCCACCTCTCAGCTCTTCCCTTGTGAGACCCCACCTGGAGCACTGCAACCAGCTCTGGGATCCTCAGAACAGGAAAGATGTAGACCTGTTAGAGTGGGCCCAGAAGAGGCCAACAAGGTAATCAGAAGGCTGGAGCACCTCTCCCACGAAGGCAGGCTGAGAGAGCTGGGGTTGTTCAGCTTTGACAGTGGAAATCATTATGTGCTTTGAGACCATGCTGCCTGACAAGCACGAGGGTGATTTGTGTTTGAAAGCAGCTTAGTGTTTAACCCCCAAAAAAATGCACTCAGAATTACCTGCTTTTCAGATGAGACAGGTAAGTAGGGTGCACACAAACCATGATGTGCACTGCTTGTTTTTCTGGAGACTGCATCAACCAGGAAACCATTTCAGAACACCTGATGTAATGAAGCCTTCAGACAAGGACAGATGTCATCAAGCCGTGTCATGGGATTAAAGTCAGAGGTTAAACTGGCAGCATAAAATGCAACAAATAGGCAAAGAAAGAGCTGAACACCCATAATAAAAACATTATAGGAGACAGATGATTTTATTGTAGCTTACAATGAACAGGAACCAGCATCTGCACTGAAGCAGAAAAAGCAGTGAGGGAACACCAGCCCAGTGACTGTGACTGCAGACTTGCTGAACTCATTGAGAGCCATGACAAGAAAGGTATAAGCACATGATGCAAGATTAATGATGCTGCCTGCAGGAGAAATTTGGAAGCAAAAATTGCCAGAGGAAGCAAGAACTAAAATGATATTACTTAAAATATGTGTAAGCAAAGTACATTGGCAAATAAAGAGGCCCTGCGAATACCAGAGGAAGTACCCTAGACATTAGGGAAGCACCCAGACAGAAAACCCTGTATCACTGTATCAGCACGCTGCCCTGCACCAGGAATCTTGAAGGAAGGACATTGACAAATGACTGCATGCTTGGACAAGTAAATCAAGTTTTCTACTCATGTATGCCACAGAAAGCCACAGCAAAGAGGTTCTCGTGTATTTTTCACCCTGCTGTGCTGTCTGCATTTCAGCTGGGAAACCACAATTCAATTCAATAAAATGGTGAACCACTCATGCCAAAATAACAAATTGGAAGTCCTAAGAAACAGGGTTCAGCAAAATATGTGCTGGAGCAGACAGATATCTGATCTAATTTTTAACCCTCCAGCTTTCCCAAACCTTGTTTATGTATTAGGCCAGAGAGGAGATATAAGGTTAAATAAACAAGGGATTTGGTTTTTTCCTTTTAATATATGCTCTGATCAAAAACTGGGATGAAATTTCTGTGCTGTAATTGGCAATACTCGAAGCATATTTCCTTTTAGAAGTCAGTGATTAGTTAAAATATCACTCTTCTCTATGGCCCACAGTCAATCTCTAAAACAAGCTACATGAGTGATTTTCAAGGCTTTTATTATTTTTGGCTGTTTGCAGAAATTTTTCATCTATGACTTTTCAAATTGAACTGGACACTTTCAACTGACATGACAAACTTTAGGCAGGATGTCTTGAATCCCCACCTCCTCTAGTCCTCATGCTATCTGAAGAAAAAGCTGAAATCCTTTCACAAGCTGCAGGCATGACAAGTCAGCACTGATTGCAAAGAATAGAAACAAACTCCTGCTCTCAGGCTAGTTTCTGATGGACAGCAGAAAAGGAATTTCTGAAAAAGCCTCCTAAAACACCAGAGTAAAAAAAAAAAAAAACCTGTGTTAGTAACACAAATAAATTTGTTCTGCACCCATAAGGGAAAGAAAGCATTTTTTGCACATCTCTTGACAATTTTCTGGTAAATGCCTTGACCCCAAACATCACTGTTTTCTGTCCTCTTATGTTCCCTTTTGGCAGGTTGAGCAGTGTGTTGGTGGTACACCCTGCTCTGTTCTGTCAGTTCTGCCTGTGAATGACAGCTTGTTTCACTGGGGTGTGAGCAGCCGGTCATCTGGCAAGGACTCGCAAAGACTCCAACCCAAAAAGCCAATCTCTTCCTAGCTCTAAGCCTGCAAGGCTTTAATGAGGTCTTGTGGAGAAGCAGCAGCTATCAGAGATTCATTAAAGATGGGGACATCCTCACACAACTACTAATTGCTCCAACTCACTAGATTGTGTTGTTTGTGAAAACTGGAGCCTGCAAAGTGATTCTCTCAATTTAAATTTTTGTAATGCTTTGTGCCTGTTTTGAAACTTTCCCACTCTGCCCATGAATCAAAGCACACAACAGTTATATTTTCTTTTTCATAATGACAGAAGAGAGTTATTCTGCTGGGATCTGTGCATAACCCTGTCTAGATAAATATTCAGCTGTTGAAAACTATGCTATTGTTACCTTTCTGAGAAATAATGATGAGGGTATCATCAATACTATGTCCTGTCTAGTGTATAACTATTGGAATACAACCTTTCTAAATATCCATGTGGAAAATATTTTGCTCCTACAGGTCTGATTAGAGTAAAAGCCTAGCCTTCTAAGAAGGGTTGTGCAAGTCACTACTGGATCAAAATTTATTTCCTCAGTGAAATAAGAAAGTCTCTAGCATATATCAGTTTTGATCGCATTAAAAAAAATCTGTTCATCTGCTCATGCTTTTTATAAATGCAATAACTTCCAGTTTACCCAAACAGTCTTTAGTTCTACCTTGTAAATTCATTAAAATATGGCACTTGTCATTTATAACCTACCTATCAAAGTTTATGTTTGAGGGTGTTTAAATTAAGGACTATATAGACAAGAGCTGTTAGTACCGCTCCCTTTGCTTGGAAATACACGTTAGAATCAAGCCAGTGGGTTTTACCTCCAGTGCTGGAAAATTATCTCTCAAGCTGCATTTCTACAGACAGATAACAACCTGTGAAACCGAAGCTCAAGTAATTCCATTAGAAGCATTTGGGGATAATATCAGCAAAGAGTTTTGTAAATTAAACACAGCAAGAGATTTTAGATCTCAGAGGGCCATGTTCAGAACAGGCAAGTGGCAAGAGATGTGCACCTGTATCTGCCAGCTAAGCACAGGTGACATGGTACCTGTGAAAATTTACCTCCAGCCCTGTCTTCCCCTCACCTGACCGACTCACTCAGGCAGCACTTGCACCTGACAGGCACAGGGCTGACTGGTTTTCCTTGTTTTCCTGGGTTGTTTTTCTTCTCATGGAAATATTTTGCAAATACGAATTGACACCCCAAGTGGCTTTTTCTAGCTTATTGTAAGAACAGACTTGAAAGAGGGGCAGATTCCTGATCTGAAGGAGGAGCAGAGCTTTGCTCCGTGGTGCAGATTTGCCTTGAAGTGTCTCACTGGGCCATCTGTGATCTCTGCTCTGAAGCTGAAGATGCTTTTGAAATAGCAGCTATGCAGATGCCCTATTCAGATGCTGAGAGTCTGCATTGGTTTAACTGTTTCTAGAGAAAGAGCTGAAAAGCTCTGCTGTGCTGAAAGGCTGTCTAATGTCCTTCATGGAATGATCATGGTTAACACCTTTGCACTCCAGGAGGCTCCAACTGACCAGAAGGATGTTTACCTGAATAGATAACAGTGTGTTGTGTGGGTCATAGCTATGAAATAATCCTCTTTTCCCATGGAAAGGGCATCAGAAACCTTCTGCCCTCCTTGCAAAAATGTGAAATAAACACCTATGCGGCTAAAAAATAGGCAGAACAAAGCCCCTGAAATACAGCTATAAAATCTAAAACTACAGCTCATAAAGGTCAGGCTGTCCAGGTATTCAACAGGGAGACTTGCACTTGCTGCTGTGGAGGCACTGGCTGAGCATTTAGCCTCAGTCCCTCACCAAACTGCTGTGAGGTGCTGGGTTGCTGCATCCCCACAGAGCTGTGCCCCAGCTGAGACTTGGACCCCTGCTATGCTTTAATGCCCTCTTCCCACTGGAGGATGATTTTGGCTTCCAGCTAAATCTGTAGAAAATTTGTAATACCTGAGAACTAAAATACTTTTCACGGCATTTTGAATGTGTCACAGATTTTACCAAAGGAAGGACAGGTCAGAAACAACACTCTTTGGAAAAGCAATGGTTATCACTAAGTCTCCTTTGCTTTCCTAGTCCCTGAGGGTCTGACAGTCTTAGTAAAGCAAGATTTCCTTGCCTCTGGGTTTGTCACTGAGCTGCTAGATATAGCCTAAGAGAGCAAAATCCATTGCTGCTGTGCAGGAGCTCCCTGGCGAGGCCTCATCAGCCATCCTCAGCAGGTAGCCACAAGTGGTGTTGCCAGGGTGACCTCTTGCCAGCAGCCTTGTCATCTGCAGGGACAGCCACGGCTTAGCTCTGGCTGGTTACAGCAATTAGACTTTGACAGTGTAGCACCTAGCCAACAGCTCCATAATGCAAGGCTTTAGAGAGCTCCCTGAGACAGGTGAAGCAGCCTCACTTCCAAAATGGTTTGCAGTCCATGGGAAGGTAGCCAGAGCTCCCAGGTGCAGAGTTGTGCTGTAAACCACCAAGGGACATAACCTGGGGGGGCAATCCACAGCAGACACACAGGAGCATCCAAGGGTAAGTGAGGAACACACAGCTCCCCAGAAATCTCCTGGGGGAATCTGCTTGTACAAGGCATTCAGTCAAAAACAGAACAACAAGCACATGTACAAAATCCCCTTACAACTTCCAAAGTGGGAGAAGAATGCTATCTCCCTAAGTATACTGCATGGAGTGCAGTGCTGTCTTAGCACTCACTAAATGACTCCAATTTTGTTTTACACACTCTTCTAATCTACTTGAAGTGGCATCTTTTCTTACAAATATTCAGCAAGGCACCTGTCCTCCTGCTGCATCCTAGAAATGTTTGCACAGTCCCTCGAGACTGGGCTCAGGGCCTTAGTGTAGGCTTTTACTGTATAAAAGTAGATGACTAGCATGCAAATACAGGTACTTCCAGAAATTAAAAGGCAAAACCAAAACACACTATGTTTTCAAGAGGGTCCATATAGTGAAAAAAAAGTAAAACCTCCATGCTGTAAGACAGCAAAGCTACACAGTTAAGAGTAAGCACAGGGCTGTTTCTAGAAAGTATTTTAACACAGCAGTCATGTTGTAAAACCTATTCTAACCAGTGCTGAGAAAATCAAAACAGAATTGATGCAAAGAGGACAAATGTGGTGGGATGAGTTAAGGGAATTAACATAGCTAATAAGAAGCATGCAGAATAAATTAACTATGATAGCTAATTTATCTTCAACAAACACATTTATATGTAGGATTACATGAATGAAGGAGACAAGCAGATTTTAACTCTCTGCAGGTAAATGTTCTCCCATTTGCATTTGCACTGACTCTCACGCTGCTTTATCTACAATAAATTATAAAGAGGATGACAAAAGTCCTTTTCCTCAGCAGTGCTAGAGGGAAAGGTGCTTTGTCCAGTCACCAGAGATAATCACTAGCTGTGTTGCTCAGCTTCCCTGTGCCACCTCTTGCATCTGTGCATGAGAGATGGGAGCTCTGAGCCTCCTAAGTAAATTAGTACCACCACAACACAAATTAGAGGCAGGAGATGCAGAAGTCCTTCAATCAGAAGAAGTGCAAAGACAAGCATGAGAAAGTGGAAAGTAAATTTCCTTTGCTTCATTCCTTAAAAATGTTGTGACCAGTGATATTTGATATTCTTGCCATACTGAGGGACAA
The DNA here is from genome assembly GCF_901933205.1 of Camarhynchus parvulus. NCBI lineage: Eukaryota > Metazoa > Chordata > Aves > Passeriformes > Thraupidae > Camarhynchus > Camarhynchus parvulus. Next base: position 7,243,661 of record NC_044576.1, read on the forward strand.
AAGCACAGGCTTAGGGGCTGCAGCAAGGAGAGCCCCCTCCTTGAGCAGGGCTCCAGGTGCCCTGGAGAAAGCCACAATAATTCTCACAGACACCTCAAAGTGCTTCTATTTAAGCAAAGGGAAAATGGATTTGACAACAACATTTGCAGCTTGAGAATCAGGTGTTCAAAATGGATATTCTGCCATTAGAGTGGATGAGCACTTGAGTCCACTCACTTAAGTATTCAAGATGCCATCTGCTGTCTTAGCTGGTATTTTTCTTTTCTCACTCCCCTTTTAAACAGTAGTTCTGGTTAACAATATGTCACCTTCTATCAGTGTATATGGCAGCCTATACCATGTAGACAGTGTTCTGGACATGAGCTGCAGGGTTCAATTCCACCTCAAAACAACCCCTGAGAGCATCACGCCCTTCAGCCAGCACTCAGCAGCATGTATATCACCTTGCAGAAAGGCCATGAAGCCTCTGGCCACCAGGGGCAGGGTCTGGCCCCAGATGACAACAAATTAAAAAGCAGAGCACTACCAAGAGACACCATAATGACTTAGATACCTCTTGAGGATTTAGACAGGCAAGAGTAACTTGCTTTTTGCTCAGATGTGAAGGTGCTACAGGTTTAGAAGGGCTAACCTGTGCCTGCTCTCCAGAAGGCAGCTCTGTATCCCATTTGTGGGCTGTCAGTGATCACCAGTTTGGCATGGAAGGCAGGCTAAAGGAATGGTTTGTGAGCAGCACATCATGCTCATGTGAATTCATTGCAGCTACATTGTTTCTCTGCTGTACCATTTAGGATCACCCTCCCTGTACAGTAAATAATTTACTGTCCCCTTTTCAAAGAGGACTTCCTATAGTACAGAACACATGGAAAATCATCATGACTGACAAAAATCTAGCTTGTGAAAGAGTTCTTGCACTTTCTGACTATGAATAAGTTATGTCCTATTCACAAGAACTTAGTGTAACTACAATATTTAGCTGCCATGGTGTTCAGTATCATCTTGCCTGCTCAGTGAATAATTTATCTGTTTATTTCCACAGGAGATGTCCTGTGAGCGAACTTGAGTGGCAGCTGATTGCATGCACAGCATGTCTAGCCCCAGCTAGGGCTTGCAGCAGCCCTGTGAGAGCAGCCCTGGTTCCTGCTGCCACTGGGGCAGCTGAGAAGGGAACACAGTGCCTGTTGATAGGCTTTTTTAGGAGAGCATGCACAGCTGCCTGTGTGCTGGGATATTCCCCAGGACACCTTCAGCATCCTGCCAGCTCTTCTCAGTGCCTCGGGTGAGCCTGTGAGGGAGTGAAAAATAACAAAAACAATAACAACCTCATCCACTAAGGGTAAGGTTTGCTTGTACCATATTCATCTTTCACATTCACTTTGATACATCTCAATGGAATGTTAAAAAGTCATTCACATATCTCTATGATATTTGATTTTTTTTTAATGAGATCACTGCTGTTTTACCAGGAATATCCTCAAGCATTTTGTGTGCGTGGGGTTTCCAAGTTCTAGTCCCCCCTTTGCCACTAAATGTATGATCCTAAACAAGGAGCAACTGTCTCTGACATAATTGTATTTCCTCACTCCTCAAGGGAGGCTGTGAGTCTGAACTAATGTTTTTAAAGCCCTTTGCATGAAAGATTATAGCTGCAGCTTACTGATTTGCCTGCTACTCCTTTTCCTTTTGACTGATGATGCATTTTTGTGTCTTTCACTATGCTGTGTTGGCCTTCACTGGGATGTCTTTTATTCCAAGAACTCTCTCTGAAAACAGGGGACAGACAAGTCCATATCCGGAGCTGGCTACCCCAAAGGATCAGGTTCCAGCTGCACACTTTATACCTCACATGCTCCTGAATCTCTTATAGCAGCGCATGGTCTAATGTGCTTCTCAGAAGAATTAAGGGAAGTAGATTCTGTTGGTAGATGAACAATTAATCTGATTTATAAACATATCCATACATCTCTAGTGCTTATAGAATATCACATAAAAATGCACAGTTGACTTAGCAGGTTACTAATGTGCTCCAAATGAGGATTTGTCACCAATGTAATGCAAGTTTCTTGAACTTCTACAGGAACTCAGAACATTCAGCACTTTGCATAACTTCTGAGTGTACTGGGTTGGGTTTTAAAACTTTAATTTGGACTGTGACTTCAATGAGATCTGCTTTCTTGCAGCAATTATCCAATTCGACTTAATTCAATTAAGCTACAACTGTTTATGCTAGTGTAATTAGGGGGATAATCTAGCTTGATAAAATACAACATGACTGAGAAATTCAGTGCTTAGGCTGCACTTTAGAATGCAGTTACACAATGAGGTACAAGTAGCCTTTCCTAGTCTGCCAATGTTACCAACTGAGACAAACAGCCAAGACAAAAAATACAATTGTTTGGAGACTACAGAATTCCTCGTTGACCTCCTTAATCAGCAAAACCAGGTTTTATATGGAATGGAAAGTAATGGTGCTGTCAAGTTTGTTTTATTGACATTCTACACTTTTACACAGTATGTGGGTCCCCACTGGCCTGGAAAATTCTGGTGACTTTTTATTGAAAGTAATCTCAGTTTGTATTAAATCTGCGAAGACATTTGCCACTTTGGAAGACATTTTGATGACTATATTATTAGTTTCAGAATCATGAAAGTTTTGCCTTACAATGAGATGAATTACACTTAGGATAAGACAAGCTCTGCATTTTGCAGGTACCATGTGTTTCTCTTCTTGCTTGAGCAATAAATTACTCCTGGAACCTGGGCACAAGTCTGCCCAGAGGTGATAATCAAAATGGATACTCTGCAAAAGTTATGCCAGAGCGCCACAGCATGAAAATTTTACTTATAAGAAGAAGACAAAATAGAAAATAAGTAGAGTGAAAATTTTTATTTTGGTTTTGATGCCTGCCTGGCCTGAAATGTTTTGCTTCACCTAAAATGGAACACTAAGCTTTCATTCCTTATGAGATCTTTCCTCGCCTATCATTTGAACACTTCTCTAAAAGAAAGACAAAAGTTCATTTCATTTGTTCAGTTTCAGCCCAAAACCCTGCTTATACAAGGAACCAAATCCAAACTAAACATGGAGACAGCTTTGTTTATGCACAACTGTTTGTTTTTATCCTGACCCTTGTTATCAAGGAAGTCTACTGCCCAGGGAAAAAGGGTTTCATCTGCCAAGAATGCCATCATATACTTGTGCAGATTATAACAGGGACCCTGGCATTAATTGTGGCACCAATTTGCCAGACTGAAGGTGGGTGAGCAGAGAAAAGCACTTGTTACTGGGCAGGAGAATTACAGTCTGAAACCCCAAACAGGCAAAAGGGGAGTCTACATCAGAAAATTCTTACAGTCTGATAAACACAGTGGGCACAAGGAAAAAAGGTCATATTCTATGGGGAACTGACACATATGGCACATTTCAGTGGACAAGATCCACTGTGCCCCCAAGATCAGTTTGGTACACCAGCCAAGCCTCTCTCTGAGCTTAAGATGATGCAATTTATAGTTTTGAGGCAGTAAACAATTTTTTTACAGATTCTCCTCTGAGAAAAAAAAAAATTTATCCTTGCAATTCCTTCTTTCCAAAACAATGTTAAAAAGAAATATTGACATTGATACTGAGGTTTAACCCAGTTTTCTTAAATGTTTTGGGCAAACTTTTCCTGTGAGACTCTCAAATCTCCCTTCTTTGTCATCCTCCTGGAGAACTTACTCAAATAACTTAGGGCAGGAAAGGAAACAAAAAACCCTGAACTGTAAATGCATACCATCCAGCTATTTGTTCTAACTGCATAGCTCTGAAAAAACACTCCCAATATCTGCTTCTAGTCACCTCAGAAAGCAGAGTTGAGAAAGAAACAGGCTCTTGTCCAACACATTTTGCATTCAAAGCATTTCATATGTATTAGCTAAACAACCATTGTAATGTGCCCACAAGACAAGTAATAAATGGTTTTTACAGACAGAGGTGTGGTACCTCGACACTGACGCGGTGCACAACCATGGCAGAATCCATCCACTCTGGAATATTTCTGTGTGTTTATTTCAGCCCTGAATTATGCAAAGCCTCATCCCAGCCCACATGCCTTTGGGAGTCAGTGGTGGGGCTGTGAAAGGCTGAACCTGCAGGTGAATTGTGATAGTCTTCGGAGAAGCAATTATTCTGCACTAACGGGTACAAATTTTAAATTGTGGGGGTTGAAATTATGGTACAATTCCGATTATGTTCCTGGTAGTGTCACACTCTGCCATTGAGAGATATAAATTTATAGACAAGACAAAAATGAAAGGTGACAAAGACCTCACATTTTCCCTCAAATAATAAATTATTCAGTAATACTAAAAACACATGAGCAGCAGTCAGGGTTCCCACAATTCTGTGACATTCTAGTATTTGGCAATTTCTATTGAATTCAGCAAGAGACTCAAAAGACATCCTACCTGTCTGCCTTTTTTTTTTTCTTAATCTATTTTTTTTGTAATAGGTGGCTATAGCTGTAATAAAAACGTAACAAAATAGTCAAGCAAATGTGGAAAGCCAACTACAAAAATAACAGGCATTGCCACAGAATGCATTAAGAATGAAAAGAATAAAATTTTTTGTCGACAACAGTGTGTCTTTGGAACACTAATAATAGGTGCCTCTTTTCTCTCTGAAATGACTTTTCCCTTCTTCGCACATGATCTGATGCAGGACTTTTGTCTAACTGCAATATCTAGATGCAAAGTAAGTGAGGAAAGGAACCTTTGTCTGCTATTTTAAACACAAATTCTGTCTGCAGAAGGGATGATTAAAATGCTCTGTGTGGCAACGATACATGAGCGACTGTCTCCCTGACAACAACGATAATGCTGATATGAATAAAAACCCAGGTTTATGTAGAAGTTTGGAGTCTCAGGTCCTAGAAATGTCAGAAGCAGCTGAGCTTGGCATACCATTGAGTATTGTTATTGATTTCTTAATTATTTGGCGTGCAACATCAATATTCTGTTTCTTCTATTTTTTGTTGAGTTCTCTCCTGTTGGTATCTCAGAAAAATGTAACAATTCTAGAACTGTGACTCTAGCAGCCTCATTTTTCCCAGTACGCCCTGTTAGATCCAAAGCCTGATACATTTATTGCTTTACAAATTCTTAGCTGATGCATTACATCAAGGCAGGACAATATTTGTTTTTCTATATTGCCACAAGACAGATTCTTTCTCAACTAATTCCCTTCGATGTTCACACAATTATCCCTCCTTTCTGGGGAAAAAAAAAGTTAATGTTGTGTAATTCTGGGGCAAATTATACAATTAGTACTTTTGAAGAACTCTGACAGGAAAGGTGCTTTATTTCTGCAAAATATAGGCTTAGGCTTCAGAGCCAATTGTTTTTTTCAAAGATTAAATCAAGCAGCAAGCATCCATAGCTTCATTAATGGCTGAGAAATTGTGTGTTTGTGAGCTGTAATCAATAGATAAGTACCGGTTCCCTGAACTAAAATATATCTATGCACATAAATTGCAATCCGGCAGCTTCCCAGGCTGCACAGCCTCTGTATCCTGCACCTGCCGAGCACTGGCTGAGGAGGGTGGGGCTGTCTGGGATTGTCTGGTGCGCTGGTGTGGGTACCGGTGATGCCCCATTGCGCTGGGCAGTAATTCAGCAGAGAGCACGTGGGGCTGAGCAGCAGCAGCCACGCTCCTGCCAAACCCTACGTGTTAAGAGATTCTGCTAAGATAAGATGTCAAACAGCAACTGGAGCAAGGTCTCCCACTTCTTCCAGAGCTAACAACTGTGGAGAGTCAGGCTCTCCTTACAGGTTGTCTGTTATCTCCGAGTTTTACACAAATCAGGAACATAATGTACAAAACCTTTGGGGAGACTCTACAGGTCTCCCCAAATGCTGTGCTGAGACTCCACCAGGACCATGTACAGACAGAGGGAGTCTCACCCACCGTGGTTCCTACCTGTGCCAACCTAACTGGGTTGGTAAAAAGCACCCAAATCACGGAGGGAAATGAGCAGGCACTCTTACAGTGCTGCCGAGTTATAATCACCTTTCCAGCAGCCTGGCTTTTAGGAGCGTGCCCTGGCAAGCCCAGGAGCCGCTGGGCTGGAGCAGCTTGCCGTGCACCCGGCGGAGCGCAGCGGGCACGGCGCTCACCGGGGCCGCTCCCAGCGCTGCCCGGAGCCCGGCGCAGCCGCAGGAGCCAGGGCGGCCCCGGCGCCCCGTGCTCAGCCCGGGATGGCGGTGAGGTGCGCAGAGCTGCACAGAAACAGACCTTCACTCTGCCTAGGTGTGGGCATTGTAAACCACACCAAGCTACTACCCCCATCTTCCTCTTGCTTTTACACGACACGTCAGCAGACTGCTCCCAGAGGCCTGCAGGAAATCGCACATAAGTCTCTCCCACTCCCAGCCGTGTTTGTTAAATACACACAAACATGAAGTGCAGCAGGAGCAGGCTGACCCAGGATCGCATTCAGAAGTGCCACCAAGACACCTGAGACAGAAAACGGCTCAAGGGAGGCACGCTGGCCCTTGCCAGCTGCAAGGGCTGGCTGCACAGCAGTGCTGCTGCCAGATGCTCGCTGCAGCCCAAACCTGGGCTCTGGGCCCTGCGTCCAGGCAAGATCTCTGGAGGAGCTGTCTATACAAAGAAGTTCCTTCGGCGACAGGTGACAAATGAGAAGGAAATTATTCATATAGCATCAACTGTCATTTTAATGGGCTACTTATCGCACCATTGCTACTCGTGTCTGCTATAGTAGCGCCCAGGTGCCTAATTGTTCTGAGCACTGTGCTAACACAGGGAAAGGTGCCTCCCTGCATGCTAATCATCTTTCACAAGTTATTCCTTTAGTTATGGGGTGTGGGGAAAAACCTGTCTATAAATGCATTGCTCAATTTTCAGATACAGCTTGGATAGCAAAAGAAAAGTAATTAGTATCTTGGTTCCTGGAACGTGAAAATAATAATTTGACAAATTTGCTTTGAATACTTACTTCCAAAGTGTCTATTCAGAATACACTAATTTAATTTCTAGGAGATAACTAGAAGATGGAAAGCTAAAGGTATTTTTCTTTGTTGGAAAGGCACTTCAACCTAAAAAATCCTTGATATAAGAATAATAAAATCATACTAAAATTAAAATAAATTAAGTACAATTTTGAAATTTTTGCTAGAAGCAACATATTAATTTAACATAAATTTAGTGAAATTAAATTTTTGTTAATTTAATGGAATTAAATGCAACCATAAATTTTTACAGTAGCATAAAAATTAGTAGTATCAAAAGATAACTACAGCATATGCTTGCTTGTGCAACTGGTATTTTCAGTTGATTTTAGCATAACTACGACTGCTTTTTAAACTGTGCACAACTGGGCTTTACATGGAGGTTTTGGGAATGTATAGTCCGATTTGGTACGGGGGTGTCTCTTCCAAAAACCTGGAAATGGGGGCCATGATGCTTGCAACATTTGTCTCTTCTGCCTTTAGGCTGTAACTTGCAGAATCACTTCCAGTCCTCCAGTCTTCCTAACCAGGACACAGAGATGGGGCTCAAATCATTGGGATGAGTGTCAAGACAAAGTCAAAGCAAATGCATCAGACTTGGAATTTTTTGCTATACAGTATTTAAGAAGGAATTCTGAAGGCTGAATTAATTCATTAGAACCATCTGATCACAGAGAATTCACAATAAACAGGAGGAAAACCAGCTGAACAGATTGTTTCCTATGGATTTTTTGCCAGGCTCTGCCATAGCAGCCGCAGCCTTTCCATGTTTGCCTGCTCTGAGCACTTTGTCAAACGCAGCCGAGGCTGCAAAGCCGACAGGGATGGATGCTCTGTTCCCTAATTCCCAGCGGAGGGCTACTGCAAGTACAGCCAGTGGAAGTTTTCCCACGTATTTCAAAGAGTGGCAGGGTTGTTATTCAGCGTGAACCGTGACACAAGCAAAGGCTCTGCTATTGCAGACCTATTAACATTAAGTAGATTGGTCCCTTGAGCACAAAAGGTTCTTCAATAAGCAATGAATGTTACTCAAACGACTGTGAATGTTTTTCAAGAACTGCTGCACCTACTATTTTTTTAAAGTACAAAAAGTCTTCAAGTTTTCCATTACAAAGAATAGCTATTGAGGTTTTTTTCCCACTATGCCTTTTGTTCCAGTTCATAAAAGCTTTAAAATTTCTTATTTGCCCATCCTTTTTTTTTTGTGAAGGCTAAAAATCATGATTTTGTTTCCGTTTTATATTTGTGGCTACTTTATGCTGAGTTCTCTTCATGATGGCTTTTTATTTGAACCAGAATAATTTTCCATGGTGATTTTTTCTCTGATTCATCTAATTTAAGGTGATTGCAGCTCCTCTTGCCCTTTCCAAGTTGCACAAATTAAGCCCTTCTGGTTTGCTCCCAGATGATACTCCCCACCTGAGGTAATGTCCATCATTACCTCATACCTAATCCTGTTTCACATCCTCTTTCATGTTCCTGGGTGATGAAGGCATCATATGTTTTTCCAGGATAGCTCTTGCATGAGCTGTCATCACACTACACATCTAACAGAGCTGTATTTTGTAAAACGGAACTATTTTTGCACTTACATTTCGTAATTTATACTGCAAGTTTTGTGTCTGCTTGTGCCAGTGGCTGGTGAGACCATCAGGCCAATGGACTATCAGGCAAATATTCCATTGACTGTGATGCATTCAGCTGGAGTTTAGCTACAATACTGAACATAGTATTTTAAAGGTATTTTATTTTGTTAGGGAGGGATTTCCTCAGTCTATTTGTCTTAATATGTAGGTTTTAACTATTGATAGAAGATCATCTCTTTTTTGAGCAAAAAAGCAAATATTTCAGGGAATTAAACATTTCTATTAGAGGCTATAAAGACACCATTACCAAAATTTTTGACTGTATCTACTTCTATCTACAGCCCTTTGCCTTTCTTATGAGTGGCATATTAAGATATCCTCCATCTTTCCAGGAAATAAGGATGACAGTGAAATATAAAACTGTGGGAGATCCTCTCATCACCACTACTATCTAATTTTCAAATTAAAACTTGGTTAAAATTGCTTGGTTAAAACTGCTGTTTTTAAAGCAGGCTGTTGCAAAGTGACAAAGAATTGCTTTATTTTCTCTGCTGCAGTGAAGAACAGACCTGTGTTAATTGATCTGGAATAAACATGCATACAGCCCACATTGTGCTCGGCACCGTTGTTTACAGTTGCTGGCTCTGTGTGCTGTGCTGTAGACGTGGCCTGTTACAGATGTGTGGGGTGTCAGAAAGGCCAGGCTTTGCTGGCAGCAGGAGGCAGCTCTAGCTCTTGTCTCCCAGCTACTTTCATTAGGTCTTATTCATGTGCCCCTGAGAGTGAGAGAGTCAAAGTCATCTGCCTGCTGGTTATTATGCTGCTGCACAAAGGGGTCCTTCAGCCTGCAACAGCAGACTGAAAACAAGACTGTTGATAAATTATTGTGGCCCGTCCTATTCCTATTTACTATCACTGCAGCTGTCTGAGGCTGAAGTTAACACCCACATCTGCACATTACCAGGGTGTTTTTACACCCAAAACCAGAACAAAAGCTCCATGCATGGCAATCACATATCAAGAAATTCAAGCAAGTCTGAAACAATCTCATGTTGTTTCTTCAAGTGTTGAAAATACCTTTCAACAACATTTAAAATATAACTCCATTTTCACTGCAATTTCTCTTCCCTGGTTTGTGTCACAAACCTGAATATGTCATTGGGCTCAAGTTTCAGTATTAATAGAAGCTTATATCAGGAAAACTAATGAAAATTACTTTAGCCAATTGTAACCAATTAGAAGACACTGCTAATGAGAATATAACCTGTTTCATGGGCTTTTCCTGTATGCCACAAACCCCCAGATTACTGTACCAACAAATATACAAAACTTGCTATGGTCTGGAATATGAATATGTCCACCTTCAGGTGTGTACTGGGAACAACAGGTCACAGTTGTTTCCTGGCTCACTGAAAATGAATCTGCTGCAGTTCTTTGATAAAAAGAAAACACACAGCAACTACCAAACGAAAATGAAATCCCTCCGCTGCCACTGGAGCAGCCATCACTGAGTAACTGACTGTATGCTAGAAACTACATTGACTTTCAAAGCCACATTTGCTTCTGATGTATATCTTTTCTGTCTGACATGATTCAAAGTGTTTTATCACATGCAAATCCCTACACCAAGGAAGACAAAAATCAAATATGCTCTACAATGTCATTGATGGCTAGTCAAGCAGCAATACGTAGAAAAGGATTAGGAGTCATCTTGAACTGAAGTTTGCAAAGCAATGCTGATGAGCAGGAAGCAGATTTCATGGCCTGCATTAATAAGGCATGTTGCTATTCCTTTTTCTTCAACATTGGTAAGGTCTCAGTTGGAACAGTACAGTCCAGGACACACAATTTTGCCTGACACACAATTTTCTTTTTTGATGGTTGAGGGACTCTGTGTAAGGTTTTAAGAAGAGGTTACACAACTGTTTCTCAAAGGTGAAGTAGATTGTCTTAAGGTTGTACTGAGGGCTCTCCAGACAGTCCCTCCAAGTCTTATACAATGTTATTTACATTTGTGAATATCAAGTTTAGTGTTCCAGGTTAAGAGTGAACCAAAAGTAAGCGTAAGAAAGAATGTCAAAATAAAACCAGAAAGCTATTGCCACACAAATAGATTTTTCTGCATATAACCTAATATTGGTTTTAATGACTGATACATTAAGTCTTTTCACAAAGATTTGTATTTAACAGCTGTTTACAAATTACCCAAACATGCTTAAACGTACTCAAATTTAAGATCAAAAAACCTGTGTCCTCACTACAACCTCCATCTACTGATGCAGATCATTTTCCAGAACTTAATTATAAGATGACAGCCATATCCTTCCTGAAAACAAAGGACTTGATCATCCCACTGGTGCTCTGCACTAAGGGCCCTTCTCTTTGGGCTAATTTTGGCAGAGATGGATGCTCTCTCTGCGCTGGCAGGGAAGGATTTCTACAGGAGCTCATGCACTACCATGCACAGAGTCAATCTGCCGGCACGACCCTAAATGGGGCTGACAGCTCTGTGTCCCAGGAGCGGGTGACCTTGCAGAAGCGGCTCTGCTGCGGCTTTCCTGGGTCCTGGGAGAGGCGTGACCGCCCCCAGCCCGGGCTGCCCCGATCCTCTGCAGCGCCGAGCGGAGCCCGGGCTGAGCGTCTCCGCGGAGCACACACCGACACGGGAGCAGCTGCGGGCGGTACACGGAGCTGATTCACTGCTTGCCTTCGGGATTTCACAGGCACAGCTCGAGCTTTCAGCCAGGGCTGTACAGATGCAAATCAAGCCCTGATGTTGTCTAAAGGCACCCTCCCTGCAAGCACCTCAGCCTGATTCAATTTACAGGTATAGGAGACATTGAATCGAATTCCCTCCTGCAGCTCTGTCATCCAGCTCCTCATAAACAAGCTCCCTGTCAAAGTGGCATTGTCAGCCCACACACAGTGAGAGCTGGAGTTACAGCCCATGAGCACTGGTGAGTAATTTATTTGCCACATTTACCTACAGGTGGATCCAGGCTATCAGGTAACAAACCCAAAACAGCGCAAGATGCACTTATTCAAACTTGTTAGTAGAAAATCATCTCGGTGAGCAGTTTACTCATTGCCTACACAGGGAGAGAGTAGCCTAAGCAATGTTACAGCACATTTGGATTGAGGCTGTGGTTTACTCCTGAAAAGCAAGAGTATTCCTAGGACACCTCTTCTTGAGTGGTCCTCCTGCTCAGGAAGGACCTGTAGAGGCAGGAGGATGACAGGTTTAGTCTTAGAACAAAGTGGTATCAGCCACAGGGAAGAGGAATGAATCCTACAAGGCAATATGAGGCACCCAGCCTAAACAAAATATGCAATATGTCCAGCAGCTGGGCAGCAGGGGACAGAGGCTGGGCTGGTTTGCAGAAAGGTGGCTCATCCTTGCCCTCATGGCAGCCCCAACAGTGTTCCAATTTCACAGCACTGAGGCTGCAGAGAGTTCAGCTGCCCTGTGACTGTGCAGGGTGTGTGTCCACAGAGATCCTCCTGGGAGGAGATAATGCAACTCCAAGGTCCCTTAGACCAAGACCCAGGACAAGCTTTGTGGATGTCTGAGTTTCCTCCTGCCTCCAGAGTCCTCTAAACAAACCAGAGTGAGCCCCCTGCTTGTGTGGGCTGCCCTGCTTCCAAGGCTGGGGCAGTGTGCTCATTTCACAGGGGAGCTTGCACAGAGGTCTAAAATCTCCAAGTATAAAATGATTCATATTAAAGTTCTACAGGAAGAAAAAACTGAGTGGGAGAGTTGCTATCAGATTTACCAGAGGAGAGGTTTGAACTAAAATAAAGCTTTTGGATAAAGCAAAATATGTAATTGGCACTTTGGTAGGTCAGAGCATGCAGTGCACGGTGACCAGGTGGAAAGGGCTCCACTGATTTTGCTGCATTTACTGCTTAGATTCTGAAGTCCTAAAGTGGCTTCAGGGGAGCTTCTCTCTACTGATTACCATCCTGCCAACACCACAAAGTGGCACCCTCTTTACCAGTACCCAATGCCCATCTTCCAGGGAAGAACCTCTGTTTCTGTCAAGGATGTTTCATGCACATGCTGCATTATCAACTACTGGTCTAAATAACTCTCGAACTGAAAATAAAATCAAACTTTCATTATCCAGCAGGAAAAAAAGAAAGCCAGCAAGGCTTTCCAGATGCTTTTTCAAAGTAGATAGGAAATTTTTGTTCGAATACAGCACACATTACCACAGTCCTTCTAGTGCCCACTGAGCTGAAGTGGCCTGAGATATTTCTGTGCTCAGCATGAGAGATTTTTGTTTACAATGAATCCAACATCCATTTTTCTACAAAAGCAATGAAGAGCACAAATTCCGGTTCTTCACTCCATTTTCTGGACCTGCAGCTGCTTTGACACTGTTGCCAGAAGGTGCAATTCACAGTCATCTCAGACCAAAAATGAGCCTAAGTCTCATAAATGAATACTTCTGCTTTGATGCTCTGCACCTTTCTAGGTGTTTCACAGAGATGCCTGGATGAAGCAGTGAAAAGGGGACCCCTACAGTTAATCCATCCCTCATGAAGTGGGACCCCAGCTGCAGCTTTGAGGAGCTGTTATGATGATTGTTTGCAGCAATCGAGCTCAATGGAGGCTTTCGTGTTCAGCACACTGCATCATCTCCAGGGAGTTTCCTTTACAACACTCATAAATGAGAAAACAAGATAACTTTAGACTGCACAGCTGCAGGCTGCAGGAGGGAAGCGATAAAATAACACAGAATTAATCCATTCATTCAAAGGCCACTGAGTTGCAGTGCGTGGATTTAATGAGGTTGGAACTCTAAATGGCTAACAAGTTTAAAAACAAAGTCATTATGCCTCCACAGCCCACATCCAGCCTCCTCTGCTAATCTCCCAAGAACTGTAGCAGGCAAACTTCCCACATTTTGTAGGTCATCACCTACTCTAAAATTCATCTGTTTTAGTGAAAATAGAGGGCAGGCATGGGGGACGTGCTCCCTGACCCCAGCTGTACAAAGAAACATAGCTGGAAATTACTGTTTTTTTCCCCAACACTCTGTATCTTGCTCATTGCAAGGCTGAAGTGCAGCCACAGCACACAGAGCAGGCTAATGCTCCCCTCAGAGCTGTGCCCAGGCTCTTACAGCCATGCTGGAATGCCTTATGGCTGTTGGGATGAACTGGGAATTTACAGTTTGGACACATGCATTGCTTATATACATGTTGTAACTACAATCAGGTAAAAGAGCAGCACACCTCTTTGGCTTAGACAATGATATACTGTGGGGTTTTCAGTTACTGGGAGAATGCTGAATAGAGTGTTCATCTGGTAACATCCTATTATTGACACAAACTCCTGGATGCAGGCTGTGGTGAACTCTGCCCCTGGCCAGGCATGCAGCAGCCACCGGGTACCCAAAGAGCCAGAGTCACCTCAGATCCAGATGTTCCTCCCTACTCTCATCTTCACCTTTCTGGGTACAAAACTTTTGCTTCCACAAAAAAAACAAAAAAAAAAAACAAAAAAAAAACAAAAAAAACCAAAAAAAACCAAAAAAACCCCAACCCACAAATGTGTTCTTGCTCCTTGAGGAAGGGGAGGATCATCACAGGTGACAAATAAGTGATACAATATTTAGATCAAAGGCAGATGTAATTCAGTCTGGTCAATGTGGGATAAGAACCTAAGCAGGATGGAAGTGGGGGAAGAAACTCGATTTTTTTTCAGAAAACATTTGCTAATATGGCTCTTCAAATAACAGATGTGTATCACAGGAACACTCAGGCTATTGCATCAGGGTGGAGATGGGGCTCTTCATCACATCACTGCAGTGCTGAGTCAGAGCCCACAAGTCACCACAATGCTGCGTGCAGGGCTGGCACCCTGAGCAACAGAACTCCTGCAGCACTTTCTGCAGGGGCAGCTGTATAACAGTGTTCTGGATAGATTTCTGGGGAATTGAACTTCCCATAGGTCTTCAAATACATCATTCAGTCTTCACTTCTGTCTTATACAGGCTTCTAAAGGTAGCTGATTTCAGGTTGAGTGCAGTGATTTTCATACAAACTGAAGTACCTATAATCTGCTGACATGAAAGTTGTTGATATAAAACAGACTATTTCATGCATACAATATATTTATTTAGAACTTGTATTCTTATATATAAAAGATACGAAAATTTTCTCTACTGATTGATATGATTGTCTCCATGTGCATTAGTTATTTGTGTTAGTAGCAGGGAGAGCTACAAGGGTGGCTTCAATGAGAAGTTTCTAGAAGCTTCCCAATATTCTGCTCAACATCATAGCCCATGCTTCCAAGAGAGACCTGCCATGGGTCAAGGCTGAGCCCAACTATGAAGGTCATAGCACTACTTGGATAACAGATTTAAGAATGAGAAAAAATCCTGCATAACATCAATTTCAGACAGAGGGGAGTGAGAATATGTGAGAGAAACAACCCAGCAGACACCAAGGTGAGTGCAGAAGGAGGGGCAGGAGGTGCTCCAGGCACCAGAGCAGCTCATGGTGCAGCTGTGGTGAGGCAGCTGGGCCCCTGCAGCCCATGAGGTCCATGGGGGAGCAGACCCACCTGCAGCCCATGGAGGATTCCCCACAGACTCAGTACAGCACCCAGTCCTACACCACCCAATGAAAGGGCTCTGGGGGAACAGAGACACCCCCTGCTCCCAGGGCAGCTCTTCAGCTGCCTCATACATCACCCTTGCCACTGGAGGTCCCTAGGCTCAGTGCTTGTGCTTTTGGGAATTAGTAATGCCACCAAAGTCTCCCACTGCAGCCTCTGCATGGTCAGGTGCTCAGAGTTTTCCACAAAGCACTGAGTTCTTATGTTTGGCTGGATTTCCAACACCAGGTAATATCCCGTAACAGAAAGCACCTCACACACACAGAGAGCAGAACTTATTCCAAACTTTGTCACTGACTGGAACAAAACACTGCCTGGTCAGGAAGCACAGACCATCTGGGGAAACAATTCCCATGTTGTTTATCCCAGATGTGCATCTTTCCAGAAATTTATCACTCCTGTAATCTACTGCCCTAAAAAGGATTATTTATAATCCTTGGGTGTATTTTGTGAACTCCCAAGAAGCAGGCAAAGGCACAGAGTATCCCAAGATTGTGGACAGGCTGTGAGTGACCCAAACTATCTGAAATATCAATAGCACAAAGTGACAACATAAATACCTAAAAGCCTGCTTGTGGGAAACAGTAAAAATAACCAGGTCAATAAAAACTACATCAAGTGAGCAAAGCTAAATAAGCTTGCAAAACCTGGAGTGGAAGGGAACTCAGATCTGGGTTTTGAAAATTATAGATTTCTCATTTCCATTAATTTAATCCTAGTTCAACTGGCTAGATTCTTTCTGGTAGCATAGTTTGAGTGTGCCAGACTTTCAGTCCATGCACCCAAGACATCTTTGTGATCTTAGCTGCACCTTAGCAGGTTGGCTGAGCTCTGTGCTGGCAGGAGAGACAACCCATAACATAATGGCAGCTGCTGTCTGGTTTCTAAATATAGTTTAGCTCTACTGAAGATTTAAGAACTTTCCTACAGAGGTTAACATCACTTCAGTGCAGACTGGTGTAATGTATATATACACACACTCACACAGAGGTAAAACACTCAGTGTAGGTGCATTTGACTCCATTAAAAAGATGTGCCCACTGGACTGTGAATAGTAAAATTAATTCTGCATGAAAAGGTTCTTATTTGTGCTTTTGATGACAAACACTCTCACATAGATGGGAGAGGTATAATCAGCAGTCTGCTATTCTGAAATCCTAAAGTGGCTTCAGGGGAGCTTCCCTCTACTGATTACCATCCTGCCAATGCCACAGAGTGAATTTCACCCTCTTTGCCAGGACCCAATGCCCATCTTCCAGGGAAGAACCTCTGTTTCTGTCAAGGATGTTTCATGGACATGCTGAATTATCAACTTCTGGTCTGAATATAATCTCAACCTGAAAATAAACACTATCACACTCATACCCCAACCTCTCTATTTACTGTCCCTCTAGCTTTCTATTATCCCAGGAAGTGCAAATCCTGCCATCAACACAGCTTTACAAATGCCAAAGCCAACCACATAAAATCAGGGTTTATCCAGATGAAGGCGAGCACAAAACTGCTTTCAGATCCATTGAGCAGCTTGTCCATGGTATGGCCAGCACAGACCTGAGAGTGAAGAAGGGGCAGGGGATGGAGCATGCTAAGTGCAGCTACCTCCTGAGTGGGACTGGTGGGCTGTGGAGACACCCCAGGAGCTGCTCCCTGCCTGCTGGGGACACAGAACACACAGACCATGGCCAGCCCAGTAAACTCACTATTGCCTGGGGATATTGGCATACCTCTGCCATCACACATCAAAGTCATCACGATTCTTAAGGGGTTCTCATTTTTTATTTTAAAAAACCCCTAACGCCAAGACTTTACTTTGTTCTCAACTAGGATTTACTGTAATTTGTGTCCACATGCTACAGTACACAGTTTGTCAAGAGCTGTGAAACAAAGAAGGGGATACAGTTTAATACAAGTAACACTCCAAGTATGTGGTTACTAAAATGACAAGCAATATTGTTGCTGGTGGATGTTTGTTTTTCAATGGAGCATGGTTTACTCTTCCTAGCAGTAGGCATGATTTCTCTTAAGCAATATATTTGCTCCAAAATTAGAATAATTTACTCCAGAGTGCGTATAGGTTTAGCCCATATCTACATCTCTTTGGATTCTGATCAGGGGGTGCCTATTTATCCCAGTACTTCTGCATAAACCTCTTTAAATGAACTGATTCCAAGAAAGGCTAAAATTTCATTTTGTTATTGTCTGCAGGTTAATCCAAATAAGAGAAATACCAGTCTAACTACAGAAAGAAAGACAGGACAGAGAGAGAAGGTGAACACACCTCTCTTACAGGAAACAAAGATGGGCTTGTTCTGTTCAGTGCTTAGTGCTATCTTCATCTCAAACCATTCAATCTCCTCCTCTTTCCCAGTGTTCTCTCCTCTTTAATATCTCCTCACATCTATTGCTATCCACAGTTTGAGCCATAAGCAACTTCCAGCCTCCAGGTAATGCAACCAGCCATTGTACACTGCTTGATGGGGTAGCAAAGGCTTTTTTGTCCTGAACAAAGGTTTTAAAATAATTTGTATGCTAATTACAGAATAAAGAAATAACCATGGATTTGTCAGCACATGGTCACTTAACCCATTATTGAATGACTGCATCACTCTGGCAACACACTCTTTTCCCCAGTGGGGAAATTTTTAGGAATTTGCTAATTTTTAGTCCATTTGCTGAGACCCTTTGGGCTCATGGCTTTGCTCTGTAGGAACTGGGAGGTTTTCACTCAGGATGACAGGAGGAAATTATCAAACTGCTCCTTGGCAGCAACAGAGCAGCACATCCAGCACCTTGTGGCTCTGTGAAGGGGAACTGGACCTGCTGTCCCTAATCAGCAAGAAAGAAAAGCTGCTTTTATAGCAAGACTCTTTCTTCTTTTGTACTTCTGCCCAAGCTGCAGCCAGCAGATACTGGCAGGGATTTCAATAGCTGTTTTGAATCAGTGCCTGACAAAAGCACAGGCAGGTTGAACCTGAACATCCTCTATGGAGCTACACTGAGGTTTCAGCATATTCTTGGTCTAGCTCAGCCCACAGGCAGAGCTGCACTTTCCCATGTGTGAGATAAGGGAATATAAAAGCATTGTGTGTGTATTCCCTGCCCAGTGCGGTCCTCCTTGTGCCCCTTCTGCTGTTGCCACCGTTGCGTACAGAGTTGTCCAAGTTTATTTCTGCTCTGCATCTGTGCAGTTGTTCAGATGTTTACTGGAAAGTGAGACAAACACAAACCAACAGTTTGTATTTCCCTTTCAAATTGGGACTCCATTTGCCTCGGACCCTGAAGACAGGGACCGCTTTGAAGCAAATTCCTGTACTCTGAGAAGCCAAGGCCAAGTTAATAACATAATTGCTGCAGTTGAAAAGTGTCACTAACAAGTAGAAAAAGTACAAAACTTCACACTCTGAACACAATTTTCTCCTGAGGAAGTCCCTGTGGTGTGCTGTCCTCTCATAAAAGGAAATGGTACCTTGGCATTTTGCTGGCTGGGGGAAGCAGGGGATGGGAAGGTGGCAGTTTTTCAGTCCCAGCTCCTCCCAGCTCCATGAGCAAACAACTCAGTTCCTTCACCCTCCTGACACTTTCTAAGGAGAACAGGGTGCAGATGGGAGGGTGAAAAATCCTTTTATGCTCTTTCATGCATCAGCACTGAGATTTATCGTGTTTTGATCATGGAAGTGCTGCATCCAGGATTGCAGGGCAGACTCAGTACCCATTTCCAAAGATGGGGTGAAAGCATGCAGTGTAGCTTCCTTTTCCCATGCTGCCTGCATCCCCATCAGACACAGTTCTTTATGGCTCCATGCAATGGTTTCAGTGATTGCAATGTATGCAGACTCACAGCAAGACTTGTGGCAGCAGCCAAAGCCTTACAGGTTGACAGAGTGGTCACTCCTTCCTGGCAGCAGCAATAGGAGCTGCTGCACATGAGCTGGAAGGTGACTAGAGGCTCCCTGCCCAAGTGCAGAACAGGGAAAAAAACAAAGGCAGAAGGAAAGAAAACAAAGTGGAAGATCAGAAGAAAAGCAGCAGCAGACTACAAAACCAAATGGGTAGCTGCCTGCACCCTTGGGAATGTGTTATTCCCTAAAGCATTTCAGGAGTTCCTTCCCTAAAGCAGCACACTAATGGACTGGATGAGAGTGGCACAGAGCCAGGTGAGCAGCAGCCCCTCAGCCCAGGTGTGCAGCTCCCCGTGTGACAGGCCCAGCTGTGTCACTGCAGAGCCCGGGGCTCCTGGCAGGAAGGGAGCACAGCCAGGGGTGCGTGGCCACGTGGGCTGATGCGTGACACTGCCTCTGGGAAGCGCTGCTTGGGAGCACAAGCATTACCAAAAATGTCATGCAACTTCCAACCCTCCAACACCCCACTTTCCTTTCATAGCTGTCTCATTTTTTTTTCACACCCAGTATAATCTCTTATGGTGGTTTAAAGCCTCAGTTCCTCAGACCACGGGTTCATATATCTAAAACTGCAATCACTATTGCTGCTGTGCATCCCTCAGTACTTAATAAGCCAAAGAAACACAGACCAGGATGCTGAGTGTCACAGCTTCCTTAGTGAGTCAGCTAACAGTGATCTGCCTTTTTCTCCCCATAAATGAAGGCCAAGATTAATTCCTCACTTCCCTGCACCTCCCCAGCTGCTGCCTTCCTCCCTGTTTCTCTGAGTCAACCTGAGACCAGTGCCAATGGTTCAGACCTCTCAAATTCTTGCAAGCCAAAGAAAAACATTTTTCTTCATGTTGTATTTTATATGTGGAATAAATTGTTTTTGTGGTTATTGAATGCCCCCATGATGTGCTGACATTTAACCATCCCTTCAAGCTCTTTAGTTTACATTTTTAGTTTGACATTATCCCTCAATTCTTTTAATGAATTGTGCAGTTTTGTAGTAAACTGAGCAGTAAATCATACAACCTCTTTACAGCTGGTTTTACAAAATGGGCTTTAAAGACAGCACAGAGGTAGGACCACATTACTAAAAAAAATTAAAAATAGGCAGTTCTGTCCTGCCTGTGGCTTTGAGCTGAGCACTCCTTGTATTTTCTCCTGTTTCTCTTAGACTTCCAGCCTTTCTCAGAGTCTCATGCTCTTGAAGGCTGCATATTGCACACACGGCTGGTGGGCACACCCAGCCCTCCCTCCTTCCCACCACCCAATCTTTGCTAGGATTGTTTCCCTGCCCTTATTTCCCAAAGTGAGCATGGCAGGTATTTCCTCATGCAGTTGGAGGCTGTGCAGTCAACTTCCCTGTAGGCTCAGAGAGAATGGACAAACATGGTTGCAGGAGGCAGAGGCAGCAGTATTGTGAAACCTGTGCACAGCCCAGGAACTGCTGGGTCTGGCCCAGCACACCTGGAACAACTTCAGCTCTTTCCAAGCACAGCTCAGTAGCCACCCAGATGATGCAAGACAAACTAATTGAGAAGTGCAGGTACTTTGATGATGCCAAAACACTTGGTGGAGATAATTAATACACACTTTTGTGCAAGGAAACCACTGAAGCTCTGTTATTCCCACTGCAAGAATCAAGTGGAACAAGTTCTCAGTTTGCAAACCACTTTATACTGAACCACCAAGAAAATGTCTGAGTTTAATAGCAGGGTTAGGATGCAGCACAGCGTGTTTAGCTGCCTGTGCAAGCTGCCTCACTTTGACACCCTTCAACCTGGGGTGCACTGTGGGGGAACCAGGTACAAAAGGGGTAAATATTTTGATCACAAAAGCAAGGAAATCACAGGATGCAGAAAAATCTGTCAGAAAATTCCATGAGTAGCTAATCTGCAAGAATTTAGGTTACCTGTCATGCCCAGCATATGAGCTGGGAAAGAAAGTATAAAGTCCCTTCGGAATGTTCAAAATGGGAATGTCACGTTCCCTTCTAAGAACACCAAGCCACACCCTTTGTCCTTAGGCAGGTGGAAAGTCCTGAGGAGGTGGCAGATTTCAGGAGACATGGAAATCTGACTGCCTCTGAGTTGTGCCATGCAATGTCATTGTCGTATTGCTCAGATTATAGAGCATCCCTGTTCAGCCTGCAGCTGTGTGTATTACTGATGTAATTGAAAGCCAAGCCAGAAAGAAGATGAAAAAAAGAAAAAAAAAAAAAAAGAGAGCAAGAGAGAGAAAAAAACATGTTTTAGATTTGGCCTACGACACTTGGGACATTTTATATCAGAACAAGTGGACATTTGTCTGGGGTTAGTCTGCATGGATGCATCACCAGAGACGCATTTATTATTTATCCAGGCTCTGGGCCTAGAGAAAGCAAAAGGCTTATGTAAACCCCCAGTTGGGATTTCTAGATCTTCACTTAGGCATTTTCTGTACCAGCTTCCCATGCAGACAGCCCACTCAATTAGAGAGAGAGAGAGGGCAGAAAGGATTCCTTCGTCAGAGAGTGGGTACCATTAAGTGCATGACTTTGAGCTGCTCTTGTGTAGCTGAACTGTAATTTTCCCCAAAGTGGGGATGGGAAGAGCTCTAACTGCTTACTGCTGGAAGGAAACTACAGGTATTACCTCTGTCAATACAAAGCTGTCCAAGAGCAAGCAGCTCAGCTCTTAGGGGGAAAAGAGAAGAGAAGCTGTGTTTCTGTCTCCCCAGTGTAGCCACCCTGGCAAGGTGAGAGCATGGAAGGGCTGTCCCTGGTGGGGCATCCCTTTCCATCCCTTTTCACTATGAAGGGACAGTCACAAGTCCTGCATCCAAAATTAATAGTGACATTATATACTCTCAACCTGACTGTTTACACTTGGGTACTCACTCTTGTTTCTGGACACAGTCACTCTGTAGAACTGCTTGGAATGGGATCAATAATTCCAGGTGGTGCTGCACCTCAGGCATTTCCCACAACCTAAACATTGGCCTTCCAATGGTGCTTACCCTGATGAGGCAGAGGCTGGGGAGATGAAGGTATACATTGTGTATAGTAAGGATTTGAGAGCAGTCTCACTTTGAGACTGAGTTTGAGAGAGCAGACTCAGTTTGAGTTGAGTCTCAGTTCTTAGGAACAGTCCTATCCAGCAACCAAATATTTGGTACTTAGCTTTGTAAACATTAGCTCACAGGAATTCAACCATATCTCAGTAATTAAAAGCCTTTTGCTAATAACATTGGATATGAAAGAGTGGGTGGCCAAATGACACTCACACTGTGTATCAAAGGTCAAAGAAGCAAATCATTTTTAATTGAATATGCAAATTGCACAAACTCTCTGGATGTAAAGGAATTTGAAGGCAAAGATGAGAATTTGGTAAGTGATACCATAAATCAAATGAGATACATCTACCCTTTAATTAATTATTTGCAATTAGAGAGCTCTCAAAAGTAATGGGACACCATTCCCAACTGGCTTGGAAATGGGAATTTCAGCCTAAACAACTGGAAGAAGACAGAAAATTTACACTTGTAGACAGAATATAATTTGGGCTTTGAAGGAACATTTCTGTTTACTACAAATCTATCCATTTTCATTTTTCAGATAGCTACAGGCACCACACTACTGCATTCCAGCAGTATTTTGATATTTATTTATTTTGTGATTTTACAATCCTGATGGTTCCCTCCATGAGGCATGTAAAAACCCCACAAAACCAAAATCTAACAGACTAGGCAGGGGAAAAGTAAAACTGATTTTACACAAGGTGTTGTGAAATGCAGTGAACTGAACAAACAGAAAAGCAGGTGGTATATTTTCTTAATTTGTTTTATCTACCTTGGGTGTTGCTTAGAAAGTATTAGGCAGGCATTTGCTAATAACTGTGTGTGTTACAGCAGATGGTCCTCCATTAAAAATCAGAGCTCAGACAGAGAGCTCTGGGAAGCCCTTGAAGCACTGAAGAAACTGTCAGTCATGTATTTGTGCCTCTCCAGCACTCAGGCTGCAAAGCCAGCCTGTGTGAGCCACATTCCCCAAAGGATGTGCAGTTCTCTCTCTATCCTGCTGAGGTATGGATCCTGTACAGGGAGCATGTGATCTGCAGATTTTTCCTTCAACCCTTGGTTGCAAAAGAATGGTGGGAAGCAGCAGCAAAGCTCAGTGCTAGCTCCTGTGCTGGCCAATGACTGGCCATAGAGAGATCAAGATAACAGACACCTGAGTGGTTCTTGAAAAGAGCATAAACTACAAGCTAAGGCTGTAACAAGACCATTTCAATCTCAGGGAATGCTGGACTGTGACTATATCTCACCTCTTTGATTTCCCCAGGCTGGCTTACAGATGAATTTTTAAAACCTAATTTTGATAAAGTATATTTGGACCTCAGCTTCATCCAACATGGTGAGGAGCTGAGAGGTGTCCTCTGCCTCTGTACAAAAGGGCTCTCTGTAGTTCAGGATACAGAGTAACCCCCACTTGTCTGGAAAAAATTAAAGAGAAGAAAGCGCCCTGTGCACATCACTAAGTGTGAAAGACAGTTCAAAGGTAATAAAATGCTTTTCAGTGCCACAACTGTGATGTGACTGAAAGCAGTCTTGCTTCCTGGGATACAAGAGCAGTGCTCAGTTTTGCAGCCTGCTGCAGAAGCCTTTGAGATCCAGCCCTGTCCTGCTACCACTACCAACAGTACCTGCACTCACACCACGGTCACCCCTCCAGCGCAACAGAAACAAATCAGAAACTGCTTTAAGAGATCAAAGCAGGGCATACTGATGTTCATCTACCTTTCATCCAAACCAGCACCTGGTGTAAAGGATTTACAGAGAAACCTGCCATGCCATACTATTGTATGTCAAGAGATGAAGACCCAATATACTCTGGAATATGCTCAATCATGACATCAGGCCAGATGCCCTGGAGAATGTTTGCCTCTTCCTCCTGTCATTGAAATGTTCTGAGAAAAATGCATTTATCCCATTTGAAGCCAGCTCACAGACTGGGTGGGGAGCATGCATGCACAAAAGAACATTCTCTGTCTCACCATATTTACGATGCAAACAATCCTACTTGTATCCTATACAAATGCAAAAGCAGATGAATTAACAATATAGGAAGATGACCTCTATTCCACGGCACAGAAAAGACTGGCCGCTACTCAAGCACCTTGGCTCCCCGAGCACACACTGTCCTGCTGCTCCTGTACCAGGACTTGCTCAATTTGTGAAGAACCTGGCCTAAGGTTTCCCTTGTGGAGGCATCCCTATAAATCAAAATTGAAAAACTTCCACAAATCATCCTGCACCAAGCACATTGTTATGTATATCAGAGACAGTTTCTTGCCAAAGTCACAGATGTAAAGGAGTCTGTAAAATTTCCTCAGTTAGTCAGTGTAGACTCCTAGTGCCAAGTCTGGTTAAACATAAGATGTCTTCCTTAACAGCAAACCCAAAGCACCCACAGGATGATTGTACCTGCTGCTCACACACATTTTCTTTCCTTAATGTCTGACTTGCAGACTTCAATCCAAAGACATAATTTCTCTAATAAAGAACATGCAGAATAAGCACACAAGCGCTGCTAAAATATTTGGCTCTCTAGTTACTTCGTGGTGATATTTGAAAGGATATAAACCCATCCATATTTTTGGCTAAGATATTTACAGCAGTTCCAAGTGCCAAAAAGATGCAGGTGTGCTTGTTTAAACACATTCCTGTGGCTTCCTTCTGAGCTGATATTGTTTTTGGGTAACCAAGCTTTCACAAAAGCATCCATCAGCTGTGACAGGACCCATCATGGTCAGTGCAGGCTCCATGCAGACCCTGTGCCCCACAGAGCCTGGCAGGGAGAGCTGGGGACAGACTGCATGGCCTGGGCCATGGCAGTGTGAAGGTAACTTCTCCTGCTATGGCTCATTTCCCCGCCTGCACAGGTAGAGGGATGTGTTTTTATAGCTGCACTGCTTTAAATATCTTCCCCAAAATAGTACAGCAATACCTTTAAAGAAATACAGCTGCTTTCCAAAGTTATATTGTCTGTAAAAAGTCTAAAAAACTTTACATACCTGAGCAGAAGGCACATCTGCTCTGTAAGGAGCACTACATAGAAAGGTTGTTATTGAATTACTGTAGCACTGAGTCAAATCAGTGCTGCAATCCTGTCACACACCCTGAAGAAAGGAAAGTCATCCCTATGACCTGCACTCCATTTTTTTTAACAACTGCATCTTTAGGTCATTAATCACCTCGTGGACTTAAAGCTTTGAGTAATCCAAAATGGACTATAACCAGTCTTATTGCTCTCTTACAAGGAAAAGGGTTCATTATGTCCTAGAAGTTTTTTACTTAAATCAGAATGTTCTAATGGTTGACTACTGATACTGGTCACATTTGAGGCAAGATCTTTAATAACCAACTTTGAAACATTACTGTGCTGACCAAATCTTCCCAAGCTTTTCCCATTAATTACTCTGCCCCATAACCAGTGGTCTCCAACCTGCAGGATTGTCAGACCCAGTGTCACCATACAGGTGCCACTTTTGGCACTGTGTTCAGAAATGGTTTCATTATGAAAAAGTCAGTGGCCTAGCAGCTGCAAAGTACTGAAAGCAAAAGAAGACCCTGAGCACAAGTGGTTTCGTGTTTCTTTTTCCTGCCTTGAACCTGATGCGAGCTCTTGGATGCCCTGATGGTTTCCTGGCCTCAGGAGCTCCCTGTTCCAAAATTTGTTGAAATATTTATGCCCTCTCCCTGTTTCCCATGTGAAGCTGTGGGGTGCATGCAGGGCTTGGCAGTGGGGCAGGCACCTGCTGGCCCCACTCCACAGAAACCTTTCAAAGGAGGGGACATCTTTAAAGGTCTGCTTTGCAAATTACCTCCCCAAAAGCACCTGGGGCCCAGCACAGCTCAGCAGAGCCTGACTCCCTGCAGAGATGGAGTGGTGGTGCTGAAGAGAGGGGCAAAGCCTTGAGTCATCATCATACACCTCTTGCAGATAACAGGCTTGATATGCTTCATTACATCAAAAGCTGCAGCCCAGCTGCCAGGATCCATTTTGCAACCCAAAAATGCAAATGCAATTTCCCCATCTAGTGGTCCAGCAGAGTAAAAAAGCCACTTCTCTTGCAGCTGATGGAGGAATAGCGTCTGGCAGGGACATCACCCAGCTGAGTGCTCATTCATCCGCAGCTCTGCCCATCCCAACAGCAAAAAAAAAAAGCAGCAAAAAAACAGAGAAACCATACAGTAGGTACATAGACCTGCTTTAAAAAAACCCCAAACAACAAATATTTAAAGAATAGACAAAGCAAACAAGAAAAGTATGCTCTAAAGGATGTGTAAAGAATTGTATTCCTTAGGCAGATGCAGGAGTTAGTCCAGTGCATTTTAAAATATTCAGGAAACTGCTCTGACAAAATATCAGAATTACCTTGGAAACTTTGACAAGCCATTAGCTGTGACAGCAAAAAACCTGTTTCCTAGAGCTCAAATTCTCATTTACTGGGTATAGGGTCTGACAGCCAGTGTTACTGGAGCAACATACAGAAATAATAAACGAAATCCCTGCGGTGAGGCACCTTTCAGCTGCTGTGAATTACAGGTTTACATGGGCCATTCACTGCTGTGATTCCCCTCACTGTGATGGGATTTTAAGCAATGCAGGATGGTAGGCCAGGCGCTGCTGCCCCTTCTCTTTCAGTGCCAGCTGGAATTCTCAGAGGTTTTTCAGGAATGAAGGATGGGGCAAGAGCAAAAGCAACCTCCATAGAAGGTGCTGTGGGGGCCACAGTGCCCAGATACTTCTCTTACTTCTCCAACCACCACAGAGACAGAGGATGGCAGAGGCCACTCTCATGCACTTCCCAAAACGTTCCCTCAATGAAGGGCAGATTCTTGGCACTTCTGGGGAGGCAAAATACTTCCCTGATGGCACAGCCCCACACAGTGAGACCCCAGCTCTGGCTCCTGCTTGCCTCCAGCCGCTCACCTTTTCACTGTGTCTGGTCCTCACAGCAAGAAACTTAACCCCGTGCTGGAGATGTGCCATCCCTTTCCAGTCTAACCCCAAGCCACACTCCATTCCCTTTGTTTTCCACTTTGGGTAATTACCCAAACACAATTGGAAATGACTACTCTGTGACATTAATGATTAAAGGTTCTTATGGCCAAGAGAACTTAGTATCACAAGCAATACAACCAAGCTCCCTTGATGGCAAAACTGGTGTCCAAACCAATGCCAGCACTAAGCAGGACTTCTGGCTTGTTCAGGTTTTTTTTGGAAAGAGTAGTCAGGAAGGTATTTTTGCTTGACCCATTATAATTCATAAACTTCCTCCTCTCTGTCATTTTACATCAGCAGCAGAGAAATGGTTTCTTATTTCCCATTTTGTTTTATAGATTTTCCATAGAGAAGATCCAGTGCATGAAAGAATGAGATACACCCACTTTGTTATATAAAAAAATCCACTTTTAAACATATTTCAGCTTATCTGCTCCATGCAGTTTATATGTAGTGCTTGGTCTGCTCATAAAAAAAAAAAAATCATGACTTTATAGAGAATGAGATATTTCCATAAAGATCAGATTTCATTTTAAGAGAGAAAGCCTAGCTAAAAATCACAAGAGAAAAGGAAATAAATTGGCCAAATGGATCCTGCCTATTCAGAGCTTTTCTTTGGGGCTTTTCTTGACCACTCACTTCAATGTAACAGACAGCATTTCTTCATAACAACCATCCATTCAAACTGGCCATGGCTGGGAAATAGTTTGATCCTTCTGCAAGCCATGCAAAATATTGTGCTGGCAATATTAACAAGGGAAAATCCCCTAGGGGTGATCTGGTCTGCACAGCCTGGGAGAGAAGCTGCTTCTGGCTTGTTACTTCAGATGATTCTGGGCTTGGAGAATGTGAAACACACATGAGACATTAGAGGTGGGGAGCAATGGGCATCAAAGGGAAAAAATTTCCCTGACTAGCACATGTTTCCCTGAGCTGATCCTTATCCCCATGATCAGCTGTGCTCATTCCTCACAGGGAGGACTTGGAGAGAAAGAAAGGGAGCACTGCCAGATAGCTGAAGGGAAAAGCACAGCTACATCTACATCCATTTTGTTGTAGCTGTAAAGAGAACAAGCCTTTTCAGGTTTTATTATTATTGGAAGCAGCAGAGGTTGGGAACTTGGGGAGCACAAGGGTTTGGTGCAAACTTCAAGTACAGGAAGGTAATGATAGGAGTTGGGGTGGGACAAGGCTGTTGTTTTTTGATTTTGTTTGGCTTTATTTCAGAAAAATATAATTGTGTACACACCACAGAAGAGAAATTAGAAGTTCACTCATATCCAAGGGAGACAGCACAGCAGGCTAGCTGTGAAAAATCCAAGAACAGTCAGAGCAGCACCTGGAAAAGCACAGGGTGCTGAGACTCCCATCATTTGCAAGGCTGGAAAGTATCTTGAGAAAAGGGACTTTCCACTCACTTTAGCTTTTAGAGACTTACAGATTCTCTGTATAATTCCCAGCATTCTCAATACTCAGCATCTATCTCACAAGCAGGAGGTGAAACCTCTGGGAAGAGATATCCCCCTGTGACTGGTCTGACAACATGGACTGCACCAGGTGGTTTGTACATTTCTGGTACAAGGCAGCTCTGAGTTCCTCCCAATGTTTTCTTGTTTTAGTGCTAACTGGCAGATGAAATTTAGTATGATGCTTGTCTGGAAGGTGCTGTCAAAAGGCCATCACCTTACACCTCTGAAACAACCAAGACCTCATTGCTTTCCCCTAAAGAAGGAGGCTCTTTCCTCCTTCCCCTAGGCCAATGAATATTTTTTTCTCAAAGATGCAGTTGGATTCAGAAGACCCAAACCACTCTCTCCACAGAACATAAACAACTTAGAGAGCAGCCTGAAAACTTTCCCACACTGAGGTTGTCACCTTCTCCCCTCCCTATCAGAGGATCGTTCTGAAACCAGGACAGTAATTCAGTTTTCTGGCTCTCTCCCTTTTCACTCCCTCATTTAGTGTTAACAAAACACAACTGTGTGCCAAACACAGCGCAATGTCTGTGGAGAGGAAATGCATCTGGGACAGACAGAATCAGGAGCTGCAGCTCATTTCCCACAGGCCACGTCAGAGGGTCCCTCCCCCTGGGCCATTGAGCCTGGCCAAACCACGGCTGCAGGCATAGGGGCAGAGCATCCCAGTGGCTGGGTTGTGGAGGTCATGCCATGAAAACTTCATGTGACCTACAAACACTGACACCAGCTGCCAGCAAGTGGGCAGGGGAGAAAAGACTGTACTCAGTAAAGACCAGCGTGCCAGATGAAGCCCTGCCCACAGCCCCACGGGTTAGCCACTAGAGACTGATGGTGCTCACGCCTGGCAGCATCATCCAGCCCCAGATCAGGCGCTTGCCCCTCCTGGCCTCCAGGTTTGCTTTTCAGCTTCCTCAAAGAAGCTTAGCAGTCACTCAGTGCCAAGGAGTGCAGAGACAACTTTCTCTCAAGAACTGAAATGTCAAGACACAAGAAAGCCTGGTTGGAGCCTTTCGCAACAGGAAGGAGGTTGCTACAGCAGTAATTTACTGTGGTAGGTTTTGCAGCATGATTGCAACATATCATTACACCAGTTTTATCCTTTTCCATTTGGCAGACACCAATTCCTCCCCCTGTTCCTCACAGAGCATAAGCCAACATGGCTGCATTTCAATGGCTTCCAATCCTGCCAATAAAAATATACTAAAAAATCCCCAACAACTGAAAATTCTCACAATTGCATTAGCTTACTCAAAACTAATACATACTTATATACACACACGTAAATAAAAAATATACACAGGTCAGCCAACTTTAAAGGGTGGCGCCATGAAATGGTGGGGTTGGTCTCTGAGTAGATAAAACAAACAAAAGATAGGTTGAGTAGGAGCCTGAAATGTGATGGGCTGTGCAGGTCTCCAGGCCTATAAACTTGGGCTTAGTTGATAGTCTGCTGCCTCAAATGATTTAGGTACTTCCAGGCACAAAGAGAAACCACACACCCTCTTTGAGAGACTTCTGTGCATTACAGACCCTGGAGCTGGAAGTCACAGGCCACAGGAGCAGCAGAGAACCAATGTTCTATTGGTACCAGGGGGAGGGAGCATTCAGGAATAAAATGTTTACTGCGATGTTTTCCCCTGTCCCCCAGGATGTGCTCATCCTGCAGACCAGTAGTTCAGTGGCAGAAAGGCTCCTAATGAGCACCTCTCTTTCTCAGAGAGGCTAAAATGACTATTTCAGTTGTTGAAGCGCCTCCCTCTCCGGGCTTGGTAAAACAGGGTCTTTCCAATAGGGTTATAGATCCATCACCTACAAGAGCCTCTGTTGTTTGTACAATCTGTGTGTGGGGAAAGGCATTTTCTTCCCTTGTTATGTTTTTTGAAGATGGTAATGGGGCAATTTTTGGGCATATCCCAGCTGAAGGAAAGTCTAAATTCTCCTATTCAATCCCATTTCAGATCTTCAGACTTGATACCTATTTGAGAGCAGGGCATTACATGACATTAATCTTCCCATCTAAGTAATGGGGAAAGAGAGAGTTGATATCAGCTCAGATTAGCCCACTGAATGGAAGATACTCCTGAGATATTTCCAGAGGATGGATAAAATAGGACAATGTATCAGTTTCTTAATTGAAAAAAAAATAAATTACTGCAAGGTACTGAGCTTATTCTTCTGGGGAACTGTCTGTAATTCAACTGAACCAATGTAGTTCTCACTCAGGGAAGGAACTCCATTTTAAAAGATATTAAATAAAACATTTGTGACAGTTGCAACATTCCACAGCTTAAGCCTAAAGAATTAGCAATTAACATTCAATGATAAGGCTGTATTTGTATTCTAGATGTCAAACTTTGCCTGAGCTCCATGCAATCAAGAAACACTCATTTTCAAATGTATTACGTACAAGTGGATTCACAGTTGTACCAGACTTTGAGGGGATGGTGAGGGGGAAGAAATGAGGAATAAAGAAGCAGCCACTAATCTTTCTTCCACTTAAATTCTTGTTTATGATTTCAGCAGTGCAGTGTAAGTAATGATGAGGAATGAAGGAATTTATATTTTCTCATTTAACAATGTGTAGCTTCAAAAAAATATTTGCATTAAAAATGGACTTCAATATCTTGTCAGAACAATAAGCCCATTCTCTTAAAGGTCAGCTATTACACTTTCAGAGAAAAAAGAAGAATAATCATCTTAATCCTAAGTGACTACTTCAAACGAAACAATAAATTACTTATTTCTTTCCATCCTTCTACATTATTATCAGAAAAAAAAATTAATGAAAAGCAACTCCAGCAAAAAGCTCTCTGAGGATTTTTTAAATGTGGATCAGTTCAGCACAGAATAGCAAATCTGTATCGGTGTGGTCAACAGAGTGAACAAATTTGCAGGAAACAAATCTGCAGAAGGAGTAACTGACCAGTAAGAAGGAAAAACTTGCATGTTGTTTAATATTTCTATATGAAATACACTTGAACATAAGTCCTTCTATATTCTATATTGTTCAATCATGAAAAGCTGTTTTACAGTTCATTTTAATGATTAAATTTCATAAAGCAAACAATCTACTCCCTTGTGCTTTCTGTGCTGTGGTGGGCCCCACTCCTTGGGCACCTGGTCAGCTGCACTTGGGCACAAATCCCAAAAGCAGTTCCTTGAGAAGATAAATTTCACCCACCCTGCACTCGGGTGAGCAAAACTGAGCTTGTGTGGGAGAGGAGGGGTAGGGAGGGAAGGTGTGTCCGGGCATGTAATGATCCAGAAAAGGAAGATGGATATTTACCATGGTTTAATTATTTTCCTATACAATTCTCAATTTGTTGAATGTTATTGCAGAAGAGTTTCTTGCTTCTGCTCTGTTCAGGAATCCAAACATAATTTAAATATTTGTGTTCACACTGCAAAAACTAATTTATTTTTTGAAATAAATTGTTTAAGTCACAAGGGAGATGTCAAGAGGTTTTACTACCACAAGGTCCTTTTCTGACTATTTAGGAAAAGTTCATTTTAAGCACTGTGCTGTCAATCTCTGAATGAAAGTTCTTAAAGTACTAATCCTTCAGAAATTAAACTTTTATGAAATCCATTTATTGCTCTTATTAAATAACTCAGGCATAATTCTCAAACCGAATGCAAACCTACTAACATCAAGAGAAAACTGAGCAAACAGAAGCAGCTGTGAATATCTACTGTAGATAATCAATGTGTGTATAAAACAAAATGATATATTCTTTCAAGACAATCGAGAAATTCCACCAAGTTTGCAAACTAGAGATCACCTCAACTGTATAAAATCTTTACCAGTGCTGGATCTCCATTGAATTAAATTGTGTAAATCCCTGACGTAGAGGAAGTGGAGGTTTCTAACACTAAGAAAATTATATACAAGCAGATTAAAAGAAAATACCAACAGAAAGCCTTTGAGAAAAGAGCAAAACCTTTACACTAGAAACTAGGCTCAAGGCAAACTAACACAATTCCAATTTTAAAATAGGAATGCACACACTTCCAAAAGCCAGAGGATTAAGTTGAGGGATGGAAGATGCACTTCATTTACTTTACACAATAGCATTTATAAGATAATTTACTTGAAACAACAGACATTTTATAAGGAAAACCCTACCTGGTGGTCATCAGGGAAGAAAATGTCATTGGATATCTTCATTAGTGGCACTGAGCAGACATTTTCAAACAAGTTTCCATAATGACCAGCTCCACCACTCCACCCTTAAAAGGCAATAGCTCATTTGGAGACCATCCCTGGGTTAGCATGGCTGGAGCTGTTTCCTACTGCTATTGAACTTAAAATTAAGTTTTTATCAATAAAACTCCCTGCCCTTTCTTATACAGCTGCTTGAATTGTAAGAATCATGTGCTAGCACTATGAATAATCCTGAGTAACATCTGCTTGAGCTGTCCCAAATGACTTGACACCTTCAGCAATGCTGTCCCTCACTGGTCACCTGTTTTCCCACATAGCTGTGAGTGCATTAAACAGCGAGTTGCTCTGCATTCTCAGTGGAGATCATATTCCCATGTGAACACTGGCCATTTGTTCCTCCCTTATTCTATTTGTGTTTATAAATCCATTAAAAAAAACCCAGCCAAATGAAAAAAAAATCCCAACCAAAATCATCTTATCCTACAAAAACTTATTATCTATACAAACATGTATTGAAGTCCTTACAGTAACTTTACATATCCAAAGACACTATATGAAGCAGGTGGTTTTTTTCTTGACCACCTTAAAAAAACTTAGGAAGTTCACCCTCTTATGGTGTGAGCTGCCATGCCTGTATAACTTGTGTCTTTTTACTACAGCATTCCATTTCTACTAAGCTTTTGATGTAACTTTTATTTCTATATTCTGACTTAAACTGGGTATTTATTCTCATGCCCTTTTTTTGTTTGTTTATATGTACAGTATTTGTTTCTTGTCTGGTTTTATGTGCTGTGATTGACAGGGGCTATTTACTTGTAATAGAGTTTGCTATTCTCTCTCAAATTTATTATATTCTATCATATTAAATCCCAGGATTACAGGATTTTTATTATTTCAACAGCTTGTGTGTGTCATTTAGATTTCTGAAGACTTCCATGCACAATGGCTTTTCCAGTTTGGAAAAGAAATGCATCTAAGCCTTGGAGAAGCATAATGCCACTAAAATAACCCAGCCAACAAGGTTTGGCTAAGGCAAAGCCCATCTTTCTTGCAAACAATTTCTCCAAATGCTGTCCCACTTCCTAGGACACCTAAACTCTGCACCCTAATGCTACCTTTTCAACACTGAATCCCCCTGTACTGTCTAGCCTTGGCTCTGCAGATGGTCACACCCTCTGTGAGAGCCCCCTTGGCATGAGGGTGCAGATCTCAATGTGATTCTCACCACAGCCTCTCTCTCCCCTCCATCTCGGCAGCACAGCTGTCACAGACAGAAATGGAAACACAATCAAATGCTTGGATGTCTTCATAGCAGAGTTAAAAAAAAAAAAAGAGAAGGTGAGGCCTCTCTGATCTAGGAAGCTGCTGGCATAGCAACAGCAGAGAGGGAAATGTTTTTCAGCAGCAAATCATTATTTTTAAGGAGTCTAAGGGCGACCCTTCCCTGCTTAGCAGGCTTTTTGACAGAGGGCTGTCTGTAAGGGAGGAGAAAAACCAGTTCTTTGGCAATTTGGAATTAAAATTTCCAAAGTCTCCCAGAAAATTGGATTTTCAGCAGATAATGAGGCAACTTCAGATCTGAGCATGAAATGGTAATTGAAAACAAGGTCGAGGTGACTCACATCTTTACAATAAAACAACACATGTTCATTAAATATTAAATGAAAATATTGGCAAACAATCTTATTTTTAAGAAACTGGAAAAGTTACAGACTGAAGAAATGAATTGGAGATAATTTAATGTTTATGGATTTCTGTAAGAAAGCTGATACACTGCTGTTCGAGATCCTGAGGGAAACCATTAATTAAGTTGGCTTGCTCTGAAATGCAGTTAAATTGATAGAAAGCAGACTACAGAGCTTCAGAAGAAAAATAAAAAAGTATAATCATAAACTAGAGTCCTCCCAGCATCTACTAGAGCTTTGACAGAGCAAGCATAGGTCCTTCAGACTCTGTGTAAGGGAACTGAAGAGCCAGGTTGGGGGAAGCTCTGCTTTTCAACTAGACTTGGTGCTAAATACCCAAGAAGCTGCTGAAAATGACAGAAAGATCTTGAAATGGCAGAGCTAATGAAGCAAGGTTTGTGTGGGACCTTGCCTGCACTACAGTGTCTAGGAAACAGGGAACCTGGCTGGAACTCTGTCAGTCTTCAAAAACAGCCACAGTAAAAACAATCTGGCTGTGACACCAGAGAGCAAATTACTCTGCAGTGCACAGGGGATGCTATAGCCAAGTAACTCAGAAGCTGGGCAGCTACTGTTGCCTTATTTTAAGGATTGCTGTGTCCACGGTCATCAGCTAATGTTGTTGATATTTCCTGCTTCATGTATGCAAGATCCAACACCTTCCCTAGCACACTTGTAGATCTCTCTGACAAAGGGACCTCTGAGTCTGAGCCCACACAGCTGTCACTGACCTCTCAGTCAGCTCTCAGGCTGCCAACACTCAGCTGCCTGTCACAAACCCTCAGCAGCCAAAAGGCAAATCATTGGAGAACAAATGGGTGAACTCAGCTATTAGTACAAGCCCCAAACATCTGGAGACTGGTTTATTGCTGAACTACAGCTGAGTCTGTGCCTGAGCTGGGTACAGATTGGGAAGTCAAGGAAAATGGGTTTTCCTATCAAAGTTGCAGAACGTTTTGTTTTGCAGTCGCAGCAGAAAGTGAAGGTTGGAAAAATATTTTCATAATTTTGGGACTTTATTCCCTAGCTAGAAGAAAATGGGGAAATACAGAAACAGCTGAATGGGAAATGAAGACTATGTTTGCCCCTCCCAAATTTAAACTGCATTTTCTGTGGTTATGAGAAAGGCTTATGCTGGCCTAAACTCTGTTTGAGATTTCGGACTTTACTATACATTAAACACAAAGATTTCTCCTGGGTGAAGAAGTTACACAATTCTGCCCTTGATGATGGATTTTGTGTTTCCAGCCTATGCTCCAAAGCCTTTGACACCAACTCACAGCGCACTGGCAGCAAGGTGGGAACTGCAGCCCCTATTGAGTTGCCCATTGGACTTTCCATCCTCATCTTTGCTGGAAACCACCAGTTGGAGCACTGCAGCCCTTGCCTCCCAAACAGAGCACTGCTGTGCCCTCCCCACAGAGTCCAAAGCCGCTGACGACTTTGGGCCAGTTTCCACACTTCAGTGAAAGAGACTGTCTGTAAATGGCAGCACCTCAGCTGTCTGGGCTGCAAAACTTGCTCAATTCCCACAGCTGTCTGAGGAGACAATCACAAAAGCCAGGTTCACTGCTCTGGGAAGGTTTTCCCCTTGAGAGAAGAGAAAGGCAAAGCAACAGCCTCCCTGTCTCCCTCCACACCAGGGCCATGGCAGTCACCAATGCTGTGGCAACCAACTCCCTCCACAGAGAGAATTGTACCTTAGCAAGCTTGGCTTTGATGACCAGATTAATTTCACCCACTTGTGTCTCTGAATGTTTAAATACTGTATGGAAACCTTTAGAGCATTCCAAACTTTTATTAACTTCTAATGGGTTTTCATAAGAACTGAGAAACAATTGCTATTAAGACATCTGTAAATAGCTTATTTCTTATCCTTGGGATATAATTCATTCCTAGTGCATGTAGGAATGTGGCACCAGGTCCAACATATGGAGGAAACTGGATAAAAACCAAATAGATCAGAAAAACTGGTTTTGAGCATGAAAACGTTTCTACAATATTCTCACAGGTTTTTTTGTGTAGTTATTTTTCTTTTTCATTTTTGCAAGGCTCATACAATTTCAATTATTCAGAGTATTTCAAGGGAAGCAAAATGCATTAAGAGACTAATACCAAAGCCCTGATGAAACACAGTATTTTGCACTCTCAGCTCTATTATGAATGTCAATAAAACTGTCCTGGCTGATAACATGGGAATTTGTTCCATCCTTGACATAGTGTCTGGAAGTGCAGCAAGTATCCCTCACAGACCAACGTTTTCATTGTTAACAGTAAATGTTTTCAGAAGCTGTGAGATTAACACATCACTGCAGTGCACAATTCTCAAAAATCTCAAGTTAAAAAGATCTCAGGCTTCAGATTTGCTCTGAGACTTCGCAAGCATCACCACTCTGGCTCTCTGCAATGGGTCTGCACTTGGTCCTGGACCACAGCTCACATCCAGTGACAAAGTTACAGTGCTGCCACATTGGATGCAGGGGCTCCAAAGCATATTTGCTTTATAAGCAAGTACATTTAGTTGCTAGTAAATTCCTGTCTGCTCAGGAGCTGCTGCTCAGGGCTAAGGTGGAAAGCTCAGCAAATGCACCTGCAGCAAGTGCAGCTCCTAAAAAAATCATCACTGAGGTATGCGTAACTGGATTTAAGTTCCCCACATCCTTATTCTATGGGTAAGAAAAACCCATCTGAACTTTCTGTGCCTTTACAGGCCTTCAAATCTTTAAAATGGCTGTGCAAGGAGCAAGAAGTTCACAATTAATCAAGCTGCTCTTTATCCAAGGGGCTCAGATTGAAAGGCAGACACAAATATCTTGATGATATTGCTCCTCAGGGAAAAATCTGCCCAGTAAGAGTCCCTGCCCAGCTCCTGAAGTGACACTTGATAAAGATTTTAAGCAGAGAAAAGGTTCTATGTGCCCAAATTCCCAAGTTTTTGTTTCACTTAAATTTCAAAACAATATATGTTTTTATGCATGCCTGTTTGAAAAGTCTCCATTAAAAAAGAAAAAAACCACAAACCACCACTCAGTTCTGCAGTGTCTGTTAGTTCAAAATTATTTTGCAAATTGCAGTAACATACTTGATTGCTGAAATTTCACGTCAATGGTTTAGTCAAGTTGTCGTTCTCCAAACAGTTTTGGAAATGAATATCAGAAAGCTCAAACTGAGATGAAGGGAACTGAAAAACTCAAGCCTAAATTCTTGGATTTACTGAGGGTGGTTTATTTTCAGTTTTGGCATTAGTTTTGTAAATATAAAACCTTTGTTAGCTTATTAAATGCACTGACTTATTACATTAAATTTTATTCTGTTGCCTCTTTATGATAAGGATGATAAAGCAATGGAAATCCTCTTATCTTTTATCACCAACACCTTCTAAAAAAAGTGAGTTCATTACTATGGAAACAAATCCCACTTCTTCCTGGGAATTAAGTGTCTACATGTCTTGAAAGCTGTCTGGCAAATTTCACACCTAAGCAGAAGAACTGGGAACAGATTTTTTTTTTTTAATTTCCTGCTTTACAAAGAAAAAAAGTCCAAACTGTCCATCAGTTGCACAAACTATCTCATCTATTTTCAGGTAACTTCACCTCGCCAGAGGGCCACCAGGAAGGTGGGGAAAAGCATGGTACAAGTGGCATATGAAATGCATTTAAAATATATGAAATGGAGGTCTTTTCATACACATGGATGTTCCCTGGAACCTGATAATTTACCTTTTATTATATGGGCACCCTAAATTGTTGCAATAGGGATTTAAGAACTTATTTAACTTTTGCTCAAAGGACTTGAATAATTGCTTGAATTGGTGCCAGATTATAATCTTTCTTCAACCTGTAAATGCTGGTAGGAGATCTGTTGCACCACAGGATTTAAAGAGCACTGGAGGATTTGCCTCTCTCCCAGGTGAACCGCAGCCCATGTGTCCCTGGCAGTCTCTGTGCCTCAACAAAACACCCACATCCTGTAACCAAAGCTCTGCCCTGTGCTTCTGACACATATCAGCTTGGAGGGCATGTGGGGAGGGCAGGAGGAAAGGAGGAACAAAAAACCAGCAGGGAAAGTATTTTCCTTTTGACATTGGCTGTCCACCACATCTCATCCTAAGACCAAAACTTTGGATTTTCTGGGAACACAGAAGCCACTGGCAAGCTCCTGCCTGCACCTCTGTCACTTGCTCTAAGGTAAATAGGCTGCAGGTTTTGATCCTTGCTGCTGCACTATCCGTGAGCCATGACTTACATTTACAGCCCAAGGATGCAACAGGAGTTGAGAACATTTCAGAGACCTCAGAGGACTGAGCTCTCAGATTTTCTCCACTCTGAGTCAGTTAAAATCCCTCATCAATGTTGTGCTCTATGAATGTCAATAGGCTGCAAAAACAATACTGAAATATTAAATGTCATGTCCAGATGTAGAACAAATGCTTTGCCAAGCTGTGGTGATCTCCAACATGAACGTGGACAGCAGAAGCACACAGCACTGTAGCCTGAGCACAAGTCCTAGCTGCAAGGGTCCTGGCCCCATCAGAAATTATTCAGGCAGACAAATATTGGAAGTGTGACTGCAGTTTTAAATAGATGGGATAAAATGATCAAAGGAGAACAGACCTTTGCAAACCCAAGATAGTGGGGTCAGGTTCTTGGAAAACAACCTGTTTTATGATGTGCCACTCACTTCTGCTTTGTCTTTATTTAGGTGCCAAGCAAATGCAGCCACTATTGAGTACTGAGGCAGAAGCTTATTTTTTTGGTGCAAACTGAGAAATGGGAAAGGTTTTCTCAGATTCTGAAAACTCCAGGTTTCTACAGTTAGAGGTCAAGAGAGCCCAGCTGATAAATTTAAGGGCATGTTTTATCAGCTCCTCAACGGGTGCTGCCTTTCCCCTCTCACATGAGCCCTCTCCCCCTGTGCTTTACCCTCTGCAGGAGGGGGACACAGATGTGCAGCTCTGCAGGACAGGGGCCCAGCTGTCCCCTGGGGCTGGGTTGGCCCTGCTAACACAACACCTCCACACCCTCTGTTATGCTGTCAGAAATCAATACCAAGTAGTGCTATGCCTGCAGCCTTATGATGGAAAAATAATTTAAAAACAACAAAAAAAATCAATAGTCTAACAGACCCTGGCCAGTCCTGGTCTGCTGAAGAATGGGGGCAGAGAGAGAAGAGCTCAAGCACAAGGGAACCACAGTGCAAAATTTACATTTTTGCACTAAGCAAAGCAGCAGGTGGACTCAGAAAGAAGCCCTGCTTTGAGAAAGGCCAAACATCAACAAATCTCAGCACCCAACACCAGGAAAGTTGTCACAGACCAGCAGTGGTAAGGAATAGCATGACAAAGCATTTTACCAAGGCAGGAGCAGCCCCACTGAACTTATAGGAGCACTCTCAAGATCCTGTATCTCTCAGCTGGCTGTAGAATCATCTGCTTTACTGACAACACTTTAAAGGGGCACCTAAGACAAATATTAAGACAAAATAATCCCTAATGGCACAAAGCATTAGAGTTTAAATTGAATTGGCTCCCTAACAAGAGCAGATGCATACTGGGACCAGTTTCATTGGTTAGAAACGGCTAAAAGTTTTCCCCACTCATATTTTTCATTTGTTTCTTAGAGGTTGAAATAACCATACAGACTTCATAGTGGTTTTGCTTCTAGCATAGGAGCAAGAGGTTATGTGCTGTCCTTCCTCAAAAGCATCACGATGCTTTTGTCTGGAAAGCCAAGTGACCCCCAGGGGCTGAAGAGACCCAGATGGGCAGTAGCTCAAACTCCAGAGGCTCCTCTCTTGCCTAGCCAGCAAACCAATGCCAGAAACCAGAGTTACTCTTCACAGCTCTCATTGAAAATGGGGTAAAGCTTTGCTCTTGCTGTTGTGAGAGAGCGCAGCTCTGCTGATGGCAGGGCTCAGTGTGTACTTGAGGAGCTGCTGGTTTTTCTCCTGTGTCCAAAGTCCTCTGTTTATTTTGAAACAACAGCAAAGTCTCTGCTGCTCTCCAGACAATGCTGTTGCTGCGTCAGTACAAAACATCCCCCCCTCTTCTGTGTCTGTCTGGCCATCCTTCCCTGCCTGTCTGCGTGTGATGGGTGGGAGGAGAGCGATTTCCTTTTGCAAAATTACCCCTCTAAATCCTTACCTCAGTTGTTTCTGGACCAGCCTAGTGTTGCATTCCTCTTCCAGCCACATGTGTCTGCTGTTTCCCAAACTATGGCTTCCTTTTCTGGTCTGTGAGCATAACCCCAGAGCACAAGGTACTGCCTGCACTGTCCCAACTGCTCCACATCAAGCAGCTCTTTGGGCTGGCAGCAGCTTCTCCAGTTGTTCCCCAGAGTGAGCAGGAAGAACCCTTCTGAAGGTGAAGGTCAGTGATTTTATATGCTATGTGAATGTTTTCTCCTTATGTTCCTAAAATCATTCCACATTAACAAAAAACAACCAAACCACAACAAAAACAAAACAAAACCCTTTCACAAGAGCAATTTCAACCCATGATATATTTCCAGTGCTGAGCTTGTGGGTGTTTTACCAAGACAGAGATCAGACCCTGAGTTAAGGAAGGCAGGCTGAGCTGCCAAGCCCTGTAAGAAGCTGTAAATGAGCAAACAAGATTACTGGTGCATTTTTCAAGTGACATGGGGTTGAAAGACAAGAGCATTTAAATGACTTGGAAAAAGGCAAAGTAATTGTGATTTCTATCTGAGCAAAGCCAACACGAAAAATCCTCCATAAGAATCAGGGTGTATCACTCGCAGTCTTTTGGATACTATATCACAAGACATGTTCTACTCTTTATCACTTTCCATATAGTTACTTAAATTATAAAAGCGAACCAAAGCTAAAGCTCATGGGAAAAAATTACGACAGCTGTACACATGTACTGGCCAGTGGGACCGAGAAAAAATGGAGCCTTTCCAGAGGAAAACATGTGAGCTGGGCCAGAGCACGGGGTCCCTGTATTGGGCCACGTTGGGCAACAACACATCCCAAAGGGCCATAACTGCTGATGTGGAATTTACATACATTACTTACACACCACTCCCTAAATCACCCTTGCTGGAAGGAGACAGCACTACTGTTACCCAAAATCTAGGCAGCAAAGGGCAATACACTGCATGTGAATTTTTTTGGAGTTATTGTTTCAGAGCAATTTTTAAAAATATATTTCATCATAGCAAAAGAATGACTCCAAGGTTTTTTAGGGATGGGTTTGCTTTCCCCCAGGTTGCCAGGGTTCTGACTGCTGTCGGGTGCTAAATTGGCATGCAGAGCTCCTTTCCTCTCTCCTCCACAGCTGGCCTGTGTTTGTCCACAGCTCTGCCCTCGTGACCCTGCCACTGAGGTCAGGCCCTTTTTGGGAACCCTTCCCAGGCAGGGATCCTTGTCCTCAAGGATGGAGTCTGCCACAGGAGGGCATGTTGCCTCCACACCTGCAGGCTTGCAGCCATTCTTAACAAAACTATTCCCATTTGCACAGACAGCATAAGAAGAAACACTGATACACCCTTAGCTGATGGGGTAACCTCTCCAGCATCCTCTGCCCACAAGAGCCTCACAAAGCCTCCACGTGGCCAGCCTTTCTCCCAGTCGCTCACAGGGACAACGGGATGCTGCTCCATTGAGAGTTTGCAGCTCTGGAGAAAACCCAGAGCAGGCAGGGCCAGACTTCAGCTGCCTTCACCGGCACAGCACAGCCCATCCTCCCCTCCGCAATGGCAACAGGAGCAATTCAACACGGAGAAATGCTAAACCCCAGCCAAAACCAAAAGCCAACAGAGCAGGCAGCCAGCAGGGTCCTGCAAGCATGCAATACGTGGCAGCATGCTGTGTTTCATTAAACAGCAAGCACCTCACAACAGAAGAACGGTCTCCAAAATGTTAATTTCCCTGCAGTTGATTAACTGTCCAGCATCCAGACTCGCATTACCTCCGAGACTGAGCACGCGTGGGAGGGAAACTGGCAGCAAGCGCCGGGAGTGAGTGCCAGTGTGCAATCCTGAAGTGCTCTCACACCACATTTGGGATTATTGCGTTCCTTGGGAAGCTGCCAAATACTCCCCCTGCCCCCCTGCCTAAGTTTTCCCTTCTTTTTTTGGTGGATGCAGATTAGGATGAGAGGAAGTGGTGCCTGTTTGATTTTCAGTAGGATGCAGGCTGATGGATACAGACGGGCTGCCCACCCCCAAACACTTGCGTGCAAGGCTCTCAGGAGCCTCCCAGCTGCAAACACCTCTTTCTAATAGAAGTGCTGCCTCTTCAGAGCTGCCTTGCCATGCATTTGAGCGCAGAAAAACCCCTCTCAGACAACAGCATTGTTATTTTGTTGCTGTTGCTCATTTCACTCTGCAAACAGGAAAGGGACCAAGCTGTCCCTGTCTCCCAGAGCTTGTGGCTGCCACCCACAAATGTTAGTCCCAGCAACAGGAATGATCTTGTTCCCATAAGTCAACAAACAATGTTTAGAAAGGTCTGTGCTGTGGGAGGATTTCCTAACGTAATACAAGTCATCAGACTTAAAACACATGTCCGCTCTGGTGAATTTAATAAAGCAACAAGGCTGTGTAGGAAAAAAGATACAAGAAAACAAGAACTTTCTCCTGATGACTTCATCCCACAGGGTCAACAGTAAATCAAGGGCAGCATTTGTTGGGAAGGGGAAGCTCTGGAGATTTCTTCGAGAACTTTAAAGTAAACTGCTAGTGTTCAATAACAAAACCAACACTTTTATTATTAAAAAAAAAAAGGGAAAAGAAAAACCCATCATTTTCCCAGCATTGTACCATGAGAGATCACTCATTAATAGAATGTTGTATCATCAAGGAAGAAGCTTGGCCTGAGCCACTGAAGCATTTGTTTCATCTCTTTTTTACAGCGTGGGCAACAGAGATACAAATTGATAACACTGCTTCCCCACATAGCATATTCACCCATGTGTTTTACTCAGGCAATACTAGGGGAGAACAACAAATGGGGTTAACTTTTTTAAACAAAAAGAAAAAGCTCCCCCCAAAAGCCCCCAGACCACAGAACCCAAGCCCCACTAAGCCAAGAGTTTGAAGAAGCTACATTACAGTTGCAGCAGCAATGGCACTTTGCCCCTGCCCCTCCAGAGAGGGATGGACACCCAAAAAAGGGTCACGGGACTGCCCCAGGCAGGCACCCAGGCTGCACTCACCTCACATGCACTCAGAATAAAAAAAGACATTTAGAAAATCAAATGGTGGACCTTTTTTCCATGTTCTCGACACAACTATCAAAATGAAAGCTGATCCTGTTGTGTGGAAGCCTCTGAGTAATCTGCTGGAGCCAAGAGGAAATCCTAGGGGATATTTGTGGCTCTTGGCAGCACAGTCCTGGACCAGCTGGACCTTGACCTACCCCAGAGCAGCTGTTCCCAGGTATGCCACTCCCTGCTTCCACCAAACAGGGCTTTACAAAGTTGATTTTTTTTTATATACAGCTGAATGTACTAAAAATAAAAGTAATTTAAATAAAATAGTGCATATTTGTGCAGTACACTGATTTTATAAAAGTTTTATCTCTCTCCTCTTTGTACTGCTTGGGAGCACAAATACATCTGTCATGTATTGCCAGGAAGATCTT
The DNA here is from genome assembly GCF_901933205.1 of Camarhynchus parvulus. Taxonomy (NCBI): domain Eukaryota; kingdom Metazoa; phylum Chordata; class Aves; order Passeriformes; family Thraupidae; genus Camarhynchus; species Camarhynchus parvulus. The sequence continues at coordinate 7,287,755 of NC_044576.1, forward strand.
CCTCTTTGCGAATTCAGGTTTTCTAAAGATGAACAGTCTGCTAATCTTTTATTTTAAAACAAGTCACAAAGTAGCACATTGTAGAAACCTGTATTAAAATCCCACATTCCCACATGCATGCAAACAGTACCTTTCAGAGGTTTAAGACAACAAAAACAAAGCCCCCACACACTTTCATTAACTCTCGCAATCAGCTTTTATCACAACACTTAATCTACCTTAAGCTTTTGTACAAACAACAGGAGATACAAGAAACCTCCTGTCTCCAGTACCACATTCGATTCAATATTCACTACAGGGAGGAGCAGGGATAAACATACCCAGAACACCAACAACTCCCTGTGATTTCTCCCTGTGACCAGAGCTAAAGTTATTTAGAACACAATACAACACTTACAGAAATAAAACATTACTCATTGGCTCCCTAACCTCAAGCCTTTATCAGCCTTCTCAAAGTTCCAGAAATCATGTGCTCAAACACAAAAAACAAAGCAGCTGTTACTGAATTTCACAAGCCATATAAACGCAGAGTTATTCAGTATAGAAATTTCTAAGCTGTGAAAATGTTTAACTTCTCTTTGGTTAAAAGGTAAGAGAGTAACACTCAACAACACTACTTCAGCTACCTAATTCAGAAGATGAAAGAAAGTTTAATAAGCACTAGATGATTTTCCTCAGTCTTTAATAGTTGTGGAGCCTGTAGGTATGTGATGTTTTTATGTAGTCTTGTAAAAGTACATTTAAAATTCTTCAGTATGTGTAGTTATATTGACCTAATGAAGTTTATAATTTCAGCCAAAAGATGTTGTTTGTGAGGCTGTTACCGGCAGGTTTCCAGACTCCCATAAAATACAGCTGCTGCATGACTCCTGACAAGTCCAGACAGCGCCCCTGGCTACCTGAAAGCTCAGTGACAGATTGAAAAATACAATTCACAGGTCACTGTCCTCAGACAAAGCTTCAGCGTGTTGTACTAACCTACCAAGTGCAATTTTAACATACTGTAGCTTTGCAAGTAAAGGAAGAAAAAAATTCTTTCACTTTAATGATTAATCAGTAACGTTCAAGGCGGTTTCTTTTATTGCTTCTGACCTAAATATGAGCTGCAACTCTTCTGGTACTCCTTTTTGACTCCAGGAGCCTTTTAGCCTCCCACAGAGCAGTCCAACAGCACAGTGGATGTGCACTTCTCATTGCACCATACCACAGCAAATGTGAAGTGCCTAAATTTTTAGGTCCCTAAAATAAACAACCTCATCAACACAAAGAGCAAAGATTTGCACATGCTAATCTGACCACTGGAAGGGCGATTTCAAGTATCAGTTCTACAGAGATCACTTAAAAAGAGCAGTAAAATCCTATCATTTTGGATGGGTTGAACTAAAATAGGTTACAAGAAAACACAATGCATGGTGTAAAATTGCAACTAACCTATAAGCTTCCATAAAATTTTCTACCAGCTCTGAAAAATCAAAGTTGTAACAGAAAAAACGTGTGCTCCTTTCCTAGGATAATTAGGCATTATTTTAAACACCTGATGGCAAGTGCAGGTGACAGCAGTTAGCTGGATGATGAGCTCTCCTGTATTTAAGTTCATTTTGTCTCAGAAAACACAGGCTGTGGAGATTCTGAATGTTTTGCAGAGGTTTACAAAACGCAGAAATGCCATCTGTGTGTGTGTGTGTGTGTGTGTGTGTGTGTGTGTGTGTGTGTGTGTGTGTGTGTGTGTTTGCACTCAGGCACAGGCTGGGGGAAAGCCACAACTCTGATCTCTCGCCTTGGAAAAAGCCATAAAAGGTCTAGAGAGAGGAAAACCTCAAAGCACCATTACGAGTTTGGCTAGGTAATTGCGGTGCTCCCGGCATCCCCTCCCTTGGCATTTGTCACCTTTCCCTCAGCCCTGACGAGCCCGGCGGACCCGGCTCTCACAGCGAACAAGAGCAGCGCCCTCCCGCCTTGCCAATGCCTCCGTGTGCTGCCGCTCGGCGGCAGGGGAGCTGGGGAAGCTCCGTGTGCAGCTCACCCTGCATGTTGCTGGAAATTTCTGCCATCTGCCACTGCCTTTCCTCCCATGCCTCACAAAAATATCACTGACTGAATAGAAAGTAATTGCTTTATCAGATGTTTTAAAGTGGTGTCAATTTAAAGAATGAATTTTTTATTATTTTTTGTGTTCATGTGGACATAACAAATCAGCACAGATTAAGGGATAAAGACACAAGGTCAGATTTATACAGCTAGCAAATAACTAAATATATTCAACAGCCTATTTCTTACAAAAACATATTTTTACACTATGATTTGGATGACTTTTGACCTCTGTGAACAACACACGATTCTCTCCCAAAGCCAAGCCCTAAATTCAACACACAAGTTATTGCACTGGAATGTAATTTCAAACCACAGAATATCCTACACAAACACACCCTGTCTCTGCCCAGGCAGCACCCAGAGCTGGAGACTGAGCTTGAAGCAGTGCAGAGGACGCTGCTCAGGGTGCTCTTGGGTTTAATGAATTTGCACTCACACCAACAAGCCAAGCCTTGGATAACTTGGATGAGGCCAGATAAGCAATTCAAAAGACACCTGGCTACAAACAAGCATTTAAAGCAAGGAAAATCAAGTATTTGGTGACGTAAATATCCTCTACAGTCCCTTTGTGGCCACACACTAGAGGCTTTCAGGATGACCCAGCACAGAGCCAACATATTGCTGAGGAAGAGCAGACCCAAACCCTGATATGAAACACCTCATCATGGATACAACAGACAGCTCAGAGGGACCATGCTGCCTGATGATACAGGCTCATAATCAGCCTGTTTCTTCTACAGAATTATAAGAGAGGACTTACTTACCTTTGTGGGTGCTCTGAGTGCCCTGCCCCTCCTGCTGTGCTCTGCTCTCCTTTTCCGGGTGACTCAGGCAGCAGCCCGCGGCAATGGAGGAGCTGCTTCCCACACTGCCCACAGCCCCAAACCACCGTGCTGAAGAACACCCTCCTGCCCAGGGAAGGAAAGGGGTGGGACAACTCATCACCTAAATGGCCTCCACCTGGGTAGCTCCTCTCCAGGTGCACCCAGGCTCCCAAATGGCAGCTGGGCCATGCTCACCTGTGTGCGTTCGGCTCCCTGGCCTGAGGCGTGAGGGGAGCGGCAGCCCTGGTGTCGTCCCTCGATGGCTGAAGGTGACCCCCTGATCCCTGCAGTGTCCTCTGTGTCCGAGCTGTCCTCTGAACACAGCTGGGCCAGGCCAGGGTGGGATCTGGGGCAGCAGCAGCGGGTCCCTGGGGCAGCAGCGGGGCCGAGGGGCGCTGTGAGGGGAGCGCGGGGCCGCCTCAGGCGGGTCACGGCCGGTTCTGGCCAGTTCCAGCTGCCAGGGGCGCCAGTAGCGGGGGGCAAAGGGAGCCTGAGCGGGAACAAACAGGCGGCAACAGGGCTCACTTCCCTTTGTTCCTCACCACCCAAAGGTATTCTAGTTGTCAAGAAATGGAGTCAATTTTCCCCAGGTGGAAGCCATTTCTCATGTGACAGTACAGAGTGAGGGATGTCCCCATTCTTATCGCCACCCACCAGCTGCCACCCACCATGGCACGGCCCTGCTGAGGTGGCCACTTGACTTTGGCCAGAGCTGGCCCACCACAGCTTGGCCACATAGTACTGACCCCAGCAATAAACCCTCTGCGAGCAGTGTCCGTGGGACACCCAAATCCCAGCAATAAACCCTGTCCCATGGGACACCCAAATCCCAGCAATAAACCCTGTCCTGAGAGACACCCAAACCCCAGCAACAAACCCTGTGACCAGCCAAGCAGACCATGGAAAAGGTGGAGAATAGGTTTAGAGTGATCCAAAAACCTCCAGTAAGAGGAGCGAAACCCATCTAGGCAACCCACAGGGACAGAAATCAAAGCATGACTTGATTGCAACCTAAGTATCTCCTTGGCGAAATCAGAGGTATGATATCATGTAATTTATATGACAAATATTCAGAAGCGGATTGAAACAGATTCTGACTTTATCTGCATTTAAAGTAAGGTTAGATATTTTGCCTAGAAGAGAAGCTGTCTATTCCAAACCCCACTGAAGAGTGGCCTATCACTGAAAATGAAAAGTGCAGATTTTTGTTGTCATCACTAATTGAAAACTTTTGAACACTTTCTCAGAAGGTGAAGGAATCCACACTTATATAATATGGGCTTAATAATTAATGAAGAGATATAAAGAAGATTAATAAAACATTACCTCCCTCTTCAGAGCAGTGATTTAGTGATGCTTCTTAAAAGGTGCACCACACACCCAGATTTCTCCACTAAATATTAAGCATTACCCCTCCAACAAATGAGCAATGGCACAGCAAAGGTTTGCAATATTTTCTCTTTCTTAAAGACCTGTTGCAGCAACTCTTCCCGAGTCAAATATGGAGACTGTTGTCCCCAGTTTTTCTAATAGTTGTTCAAGTTAACCTTTGACCATCCAGCTCCTCACTTTGTTTGTAACATAGGAATATTACACTTCCAAATGATAAGAAATTGTGCTGGCTCAATTCTTCATTAGGATTATTACATAATAAGAGTTGTAAATGCTGCAAAAGGAAAATAAACCATTAAGAAAGTGTATGCCACTATTGGGTTCAGTTATGGGTCCCCATGGAGTAAAACTCAGTTTTATGGAGACTTGGGTAGCTGCCAGGAGATAAACGATAACTTTTGTTTTGACAAATTTGGGGCAGTCCTCTTTATTTACCAGGAACTGAAAGAACTCTGCTTGCACCAAAGCAGCATAGCAAGAGACAGCTTTTATGGAAAAAGGAAGATCTGAACATTTATACTGTTTTGGTGTGCTGCCCTTCCATGCTTGAGCATGAAACACATGAAATAATTGGTTCTCTTGGGTACACAAATTAAAAGCCCATTCACCACAGAGTACAAAGCCTCTCATTTCTGAGCAGGTGAACATGTAGCAACTAGACATTTCAAACAGGATTCTGTCAGGTGTAGAAGCCTGGAGAACTTGTTTTCAAAAAAGGCAGGCAAGGTCACAGCATGCACTGAGGAAGGAAGTGTTGCTCTACCATGGATTTCAATTCTGTGCTTAAACACAGAACAATTTCACCAGGTTCAAGCCAAAGGAAAAGTTGACCTGGTGAAGAGTTAAGGGGTCAAGCAAGAAAGCTTTCAACATCTTTTTGATATTTCTGCACACCTCCCACGTTGAATAGCACATGAAGACACACTGGAGAGTTTATCAGAAAGTCATTTGCCTTCAGGAACCATAAAAAATTTGATTTGTTTTCTGCCAAATTTTGTGAGCTTGAAAAATCTCAATTAGATAAAAAAAAAAGCTTTAAAATGCAACACTGACTTATCTGCTTTCAGGAAGGGAGGTGGAAGGAACAGAGTCTGTGATTCTTTGTCATAACAATTTGGGGTTTTATGGATAAACACAAATTCTGAAAAGTCTATAAAATTTCACTTAAACCCAAAATAGACCAAACATACAAAATACAAAATATTCCCTTTCTAGTGTAGCTTTGAACAGACAATGCATCTTTATGTAGTATTTGATTTAATGCCCATTTTATCACAGATGGTATAATCACAAAAAATGGAACACTTGAAAGGAATTTGACAAACAGAACCAGATGTAAAACATCTTGAAGCTTACAAATTCATCACAAAGATTAAGGAGGACTTGAAAATACAGGGTTTCAAAGCTTCCAGCAGACCAACACATCTGCTCTCTCCAGAAATGCTTTCCTACTTCCTGATGTGTTTACATAGTGAGAAGATGCAGTAGGAACTAGATCAGATGCAATTCTGTTTGGGGGTTCATTATCTCGTGTCTGCAGCAGAGCCAGGGCACAGAATAACCACACAAAAAATGCAACTGAAGAACATGGATGCATTGGCCTCAGGAGAAATATTACAGGCAGGTGGGAAGCAAGGAAGAAATGTGCTGCTGTACTCCAATAACTAATGATGAAGTGGATGGATCCTTAGGAATCCTTCTGTTTATGAATAACTGTGCTTTTATTGCTGGTTAAGGCAAGGGCCCTGTGGAGTCACTTTTGCAAAATCATTTTTAAGCTGTAATAAGAACCATGTAAAAGAATGCTCCTTTCTACGAATGTTAGGGGAAAAAAAAAGAATCAAGCAGGAAAACTAACATTTCCTTTACTTAATCGTCACAAACAACTGCCCACAAGAAGAAATTATGCCCTCATCTACTCCAGTCTTGTAACCACAATGTACTGTTTATGCTGTGCTTACAAATTTATTACCTCACACTGGCCAAAGATGACCATTAGCACCTGTATCCTCACTGCCACAGTTTTAAAGTCCAACACAAAAAGCAAACACTAGTCTGCCTGAAAAGTTAAAATGCCTCAAACTTCCCAGAAGTACTTGTTTGAAACTTGAGTGCTGATCAGAAGAGAGCAGAAATTTGAGCCAAGCATGGGAGAGCCAAGATCTAGGAGAGGTGAGCAGACACCACCAGTGGCCAGGAAAGGCAGCAGTGCCAGAAGTGTTATTTCCAGTCTCCACTCATGGCCCTTAAATCCCTTAAAAAAATTCTTTCAAAGCTCTCATCCACTCTAGTGGTTCTGGATACTGTCCACACTAATCACTCCTAGGAAAAGAAGAAAACATTATGCTTGTGCAAGCAAAAAGCTCATCAAGCTGCATGTAAAATTTAAAAGTTTGCCCTTTCTAGCATTTGGAGTCCAAAAGTACAATGGAAAGAAAGAAAGAGTCAACAGTGGAGCATCTGCAACCAATTTCAGTGAAGATGGAAGATAACCAGTGCTGGAGGCATGCTCAGGATGAGCCTTCAGCATTCCAGTTTGCTGGCTATTGTCACCATTTGGTTCAGAGAGAAACACTGCTGGCACAAAGCTAGTTTTGATTTAGCCACACCAAAACATCTCTTGCCCCACAGGGATTAGTTACCTAGTTGTTTCCCACCCAGTTTCCAAGCAAGATTCAAATCTTTCAGCAATTTAACTTCACCATGTCAGTTTTGTTTGTAGTGATTTCTAGATGCTGGGCTACATAAAGAGATCTTGTAGTATTGGTAGAATCAGCACTCAGTACTCAACTGCCAGTGCTAAGCACCCAGTGCTTATTCAAGCTACTTCAAAGAAAGGGTTTTTTTTGGGACCAGGCATTATCAACTTCTCTCTGAGGTGAGTTTCAGCATGAAAACAGAAGAATACTTTTGAGGAACCAAAACATAGTTCAGCTGCATGGTAGAAAAACTCCTGCCAAAGGAAAGGGTTGTGAATATTTTGTTTTATCTGAACTTTGGATCACCTGAAAGCAAAAGAAAATTATCCTTGGGGTCCATTTTGTTTTCCCTTAGTATATTCACATGTAACATACAGCAAGCTTTACTGTCTACAGAAGATTTCTTATGCTCTCAATCTCAAAAATACTCACACCCTCTTCACTTTGGTATTTTATATACACAGCATGAGATTGCAGCTCCCATGGATGGCTTTTTTTGGGACCATAAATTATTGCCATGCCCATTTCAGGCCTCTCCAACTCCCCTGTCCTTCCTGGGTAACAAACCATGATTTTTATCACAGCAAAGAAGTGTAGCAATATCCATACCAGTTTATGGTCCTAGGGTTATTAAATTAGCAGGAACATTATTTCTTAAAACATTAATCACCCATTGTTAGAAGTGACAAATTTTTTCTTCATTATATAATTATTTTAGTTTTTTTTTTCTCATATTATGTTTTGCTTTTTCCATCTGTTAGTTTCCATGAAGTTGCAACACAGTTTTGGCACAAACTTGGGAATTTCCATCACAATGTATTCATCTTTCTTCATATTTTCATCAACATCTGGAATCATTCTGCATTTCTCAGACAAAATATTCCCCAAATCTTACTCCTTAAGAGAGCAGGGAAATTTGACACTAGATGATGCTCTAATGCAAAAACTTTCTACATTGTTTGAGTCTGTTTCTTTAACAGTACCCTTTCTTCAAAGTGAGAGGAAAAAATTATCTTTATTAACCTTTAGCTGCTCCTAATAGCTATGTCAATATTCAAAATTGGCAAGTATGACTGTTCTACTATTTTAATTTTTAAAGTCTGCTTTACTAACTCATGAAAGCATGTAAAATATTAAAATTATAAACACTATAAAAAAGTACATCTGCAGCACAGGAAACAAAGATAAAACTCAAATTTTCCTTAGTACAAGATATATCATCTACAAAAAGCTTTTTATAATTTCTGGATGCTTGTTACTTCTGCTCCAGATGCTATCTTAACCCAAATAGAAAGGAATGTTATACCAAAGCACAAGTTGATTGTGTGCTTTTCAGATTACAAGATAGTCCTCACTCACAACTACATCTAATTCAAAATAAGAGCTCTTTTATCTTTAACCATGTTAAAATACTCCCTCCACCCGCTTAAACATCCTTACAGCTCAGCATTTTCAAAGCAGCTGTCAACAACATGACACCAACCATGCACATTGCAAGTTTTTCTGCAAGTTCCCCAGTTTTTGCATCTTCTGACAGCCTCAAAAATTTTGCAGCAACTCCAGATAAAACCAAACCTTCCTTCTGCTCCACTATCCGTGTCAGAAAGGAAGCTGGTTCTTCAAGGATAAAATGTAGCTCCAACAGTGTCCAGACTTGCCTGGAATCAAATTCTCCTTGGCTTACTTTACAGTATGAACACCCCTGCCCTTCACACCTGTACTGACCAGCTTACAACAGTACTCATAAAAGTGGTGTAACCGTGTTTTCTAGGGCTGTGGAAAAACAAGATTCCTCCAGCAACTGTTAGATTGGACTGGGATTCAACAGCAACGAGAGATGCCTCACTTTTAATCTTTACAGATCTTGGAGACTCCATCTATTTTCTCTCGTGTATTGGCAACATTTCTTAGAATGCAACTTCTTGTAGACTGAAAATCACCAGTTTTGTTCCACTGGCTACAGCTTTAAGCAGTCACAGCTGCAGTGCCATTTAAAAACCAGACAAAGCAGTGGAGAGAGACATGTCCAGTTTGTTCAGGGAGCAATCCTGTTGATGCTATGCCATGCCAGCTGCTGGGAACATTGCTTGAACTATAAGAAAAGCAGCCAACAAGCTCTAACGCTCCATCACCTCCTTCTCTGTCCCACACCAGCTTTACACTCTGCTGACTAAAGCTGTTGGAAGCAATATGCCCAAATGGTCCACAAAGGAAACTAACTTGCTTGAGACCCTTGTAGCTCTCTATAGGTCAGACATCAGAAACACTGTGGAATCTGCAAGCTCAGCTGCCTGTAAATTTCCATGTAATTTATGTCAATGCCTGGTAAATTGGTGCTCAGCACCACACCCTTCAGTTGTCCTCAGCAGAAGAGTTGGTTGATCTATTTCCTTCACAGACTTGTTCCCACACCTGCACTTCTCAGGAGGTACTCAGTAACACAACTCTCAGTTTTGCAAGGCCAGTGAGCCAGGAACAGCCATTGGCGATCTGTCTGTAAAACAGAGAGCACGTCAGGTGGGGATAACGAGATGCCTGAGAGCACGTGGAGAGATAGAGCAATACTGAGCCTGTACCAGAGCAATACCGAACCCGTACCAGAGCAATACCAAACCTGTACCAGAGCAATACCAAACCTGTACCAGCAGCTGTGGAGCAAACAACAGGACTGACTGTACCTGTGGTGTGCACATCACCTCAGTGTCACAGCTGTGCCTCTCGCCAGGCTGACTGGTCATGTCCCAGCAGCCTGAAGAAAGAATTCCCTTCCCCCTCCCCACCACTTGCTGGAGGTGACAGTACAATGACCATCGTGAAAACACACAACTCTCTGCTAACCTGACCACAACAGTCATTAAAACGGGAAGACCAAAGGAGGAACGGAATTCATGGGCCAAACCACTAAAATCTGCTAAGAATTGAACCTGTCATAATTTAACTTCTCTTAGATTAAGGAGAGGCACCCCAAAAAAGCATTCTCATTTAAAATCCAGACAAAGACACTGGATATGACACAAAATGAACAGTAAAACACATAAAGCATTAACATGTGAAAGAAACATGTTGCCATTATGTCAAATAGTGCTTTTTATATTTTATTAACAAGCAAGCATCCCTGGAACTGGGTCTATATAAAAATATTTCATGAACCAATCAGAATACAAGGGAGTTATATAAATTTATTTTATGAAACACTGATTAGTTTTGAAAATCTCCATTTTTAATGTTTTAATTTCAACTTTCATTTTCTTAAAAAAATCACTAAAAGGACACAACCCACAAAAATACAATCTGTATCTGCTCTATATTTACAGATAACTGGTCACTGTTAAGGCACAGATTTAAAACTAACATTTTACGTAGCAAGTCAAATATTTGTGCATAATGTAACACTAACAATACGATACACTGTACTGTTATATTCCCTTTGTGGAATCAAAGTGAGAATTTACTTCCAGTGTGGTTTTTTTTTTAATGTGAAGCCCTACTGAAAAATAATGTTGTTCATGGGAAATTCTTCACTTTGGTGTAGATGAAATAAGCTGCTCAGCAAAAGACCACATCAACTTAATACTGTAAGAAAATCAGTTTCTGAGTATAGTACCGTCTGGATGGATAGCACGTACCTACAAAAGGCTAAAAATCTGAGTGCAAAGCTTTTGGATGCTTTTAAATTTAGGCAAAATAAGCAAGAAGGGGCTGCAGAAAATTCTGTACAAAGTGTTGCTGAATATTTAGTTCATTAAAAACATTTTATGAAATAAGGAGTCTGAATACAATTTGATTTGCAAGCACTGGGCTTGCAAATGCAAACATTTAAACAACAGCTTATCTGTAAGCACATAAATAGTCCGTGTGAATGGAACTATCTGCATGCTTAGAAGTAAGCACAAGTGTAAATAGCTTTAGAATGAGCAGTGGTGGCTTCCAAGAGGGTTTCCATGAAGTTGCTCTTGCTTGTGCAACACACACACACAAATCTTTCCTACACACGTGGATATTGACTCTTGGCATTGAGCAGAGGAAGCTGCTGTGAACAACTGTGTGAGTACCAGATACAGCTTTAGCCAGTCACATCTGTAGTGCCGTTCTAAAACCAGACAAGCTGCTACTTGATCTACAGGGGAAGTCACCCAGGTATACACCATTAAGTAGATATGGCTGAAATGAGCACTGAGCAGCAATTTTTAGCTAACCACAAGATTTTATATTATTGCTTGATCATCTATGCCCTCAAGTAATAGTCTCTTGAAATTCCCTTTGTGTGTGCAATTTTTGCCATACATCATTTTGCATTCTCACCTTAAAAGAAAGAATTACCCATGGAAAGTGTCAAAACTCTCTCACCCATTTTTGCATAAACCCCAACTACTGTAAATGTTATTCTAATGCCTTCTGATAAGAGCACTTGACAGTGGTTTATGTCCATCTCAAAAGGCTTGTACACTGAACATAAATAATACATTACAGTAGAGGTAAGGTAATTCACAATATTTCTCATGGGAATGCTTTTCAATTAATGCTTGGAAACTACACATAGCATTGCAAAAAGAGGCACTTAATGGATTCCTTCATTACATTGAAACCCTTCATAAATCCATAATACAACATCTGTAAAGACAGAGGAATAACATTGCCAAATCTTTCGGACTTTCACAGTATAAGAATGCAAAATTTAGCTCTAGCCACTTATAACATGGACTCTTTCTGTTGAACATAACTTGTTTCAGAAATAGTTCATCTCCAGAGTTTCAAACACTTCTGCAGCTGACAATTACAAATCTAGATCGAACAAAACAGATGCTATTACACCTATTTTATGTAGGTCACTTCATTGCTGCATGCATAGTCATGTAAGTAATATGTGTCATTTATTAAATGGCAACAGTGCTGTCTTGTCAAATTAGATTAGTTGTCTGTTTAATCAAACCGACAGCCCAGAGCTCTAGTTTGATGAATGCCTTTTGGTCTCTACCATAAATCTGCAGTAGATCAGTTTAATCTGTTACGTATTGTAGGTGTATAGAATCTAAAAATAAAAGTCTGATATAAATAAGTGTCCTTTAGTGGCAGGGTACTAAAAATAGCCCTTTGCTTTGAGACAACCATTAAAAACAGTTTTAGCAAAAAGGCAGCAGTTAAATATGTTGACTGAAAAGGGTTAATATTGCAGGGTCCATTTTGGTCTTTCATTGCATTTGTTACAGTGAGTATTACTGCAGGCAGCATTAGACTGCTTTATAAGAGCATAATAGGACTGGTCCACTACCAAGTGACTTGATTTTGGAACAGTCTCTTCAGATAACTACCTGGGAGACAGAGAGAGGAAAAACAAAAATCTGCATAAGAACCAGTTTCTAGTACCATTATAGTGAGATGTGACTTAACATAGGAACACCTGAAAAAATTTGATTAGTGCCAATATAAAAACTGATATGGAAATGAAAGAGAAATAAATTTCCACAGGACAAGAAATCAGAACATGTAAAGTGCAGAAAGACCTCAATAATTATTTTAAGCAGTACCAGAAAAATCCATCTTGATAAAGCCAAATCTATGCTCTCTGGCATCCCAGCTCTTCATTCTTCCTTCATTCAACAAAGTACAAAATTCAGTGCATACATTATAGTTATAGGTAATAAAATACTAAACAAAGAACCCTATATTATTATTATTGCAAATTCTGTCCAATCTACATGAGTAAAACGTAACCCACATTTGGTGTTTCAAAAGACAACTGACAAAACGTGTTCTCTCTGATTTTTTGGCACAGTATTGTGCAGACAAAACGCTTTGGTCCTTGACACCCAAACTCCCAAAGTGCAGAGGGTGGTGTGCAGTGAAGGCTGTCCACAGGATTGCCATGTCCATCTTTCCAGCTGCTTTCTGAGCCCAGCCTCCTGCTACCAGCGCCCGCTGACGCTGGCAATGTCCGAGTGATACTGGCGCGGCAGTCTCCCACTGGCTCCACCTTCCAGGAACGAGGCACGGATGTTGGATGGGTCAAAGAGCTTTCTTCGGTTTTTGTTCAGTTCTGGAGGGGGTAAGCACACCCGCAGAAATCCATTTTAATGCTTTCTGTCAACCAAATGCACAACTTCTCTTTAAATGAACAAAGTACTTTAGGCAGATAGGGTATGCACTGAAAATACCTGTGAGATACTCCTTCAATTAACAAACAGTCCAACAAGATAATAAGAGCATCAGGTTAAGACTCAGAGGCTCTGCCTGGGACAATTCTCATTTGGCACTGATAATTTTTGGCAATATTGATTTAGATCAAATTGACATGGCTGCAACTTTTAAAAGTTTCTCTTATAATACTCAAACACTGCAATCTTCCTGGAAGCTCAACCATGCAGTGTAGACTGAAATGGACAGAAAAGCTTGTTACCAACTTGATAATTTCTCAATGCACAATTCTTTACTTTAAACACAAAACTGAAGCAGTATTTTAACAAGGACTTTCAAAAAAAAACAGATGCTCACCTCTCATTTAAACATGAACCCTGATCTCATATTAGTAATAGCTCATCTAAAATATTTTTCTTTTCCCCACTTTCCAGTTCTTGTAAACAAACTCTGTGCTAGATACAAACCACTGAGAAATTCTATAAATTTTCAAGACTGCTACTGAACTAAGTACATTTGCAAACTAAAAAAACAAACAAAAAACCCCCCCAAAAGGAGGCACTTTTTCCCAGTAGGATGACGCGTCTGCTAATCAATAAAATGGAGGACAGGGAACCAAAAGGTTGAAAATGCCAGTTGTGACTGGTATGTAGTGCTGCTCAGACTCTGCAGTGCCTGATTCCCAGAAATCCTGGATCCACAATTTTGGAGCATTAAACTTCACAATGTGAGATGAACTTTCTACCAAGCTGCAGCTTTACAGGACTATTGCAAGTGAGCTGGTATTAGGTAAGGGGAAAGCTCTATAAAGCCTGGGTTTAAGCACCTCTGATGAGGGGCAAGCTAATATTACCTGTGTAGACTCTAGTCCTACATTTCACTCTTTCCAAGCTTTTTTTTCTTTTGTTGCTATAAATACACAATTTGAGTGAGAAGAATACAAATCAATACATGGTATTCTGAGTTTTTTACCTGAGATTGCAAGCAGCATTTTTCTCCTGGCACCAAAAGTGGTAATTCCCAACTCTTTCAAATCTTGATCAGTAAGAGTGAGGAATGTCTGCAGATCAATCTAGATTAAAAAGAAATAGGAAAACTAAGCAAAATAAGTCTCTCCACAAAAGTATTAAGTAATAAACGTGGTTCAGAACAGTTTCATTTTTCCCCCTGCTCCATTTTACAGTTACTCATGTAGGCAGCAATCATGGCTCTTCAATGGCTGCTTCACATAGTTGCTCAATTTGCTCCATTTGTGACAGAAAAGGAGAAATGTAAAAGTAACTGGTTCAGGAAAAGCAGAGAAAATCAGTTAGTCTTATTTATGAGTCTTGAGGTTTTGAGTATTTACCACGATTGTAAGATGTACAACCCAGCTCTGAAAGAACAGCTCAGGAAAATCCTGTCACAAAGTGAGCTCTAAGTGGCTTTTGATGAAGAGACAGCAGAACTAGTGCTGGAAAACATCCTACCAACACAAAAAAGGTGCCTCTCAAAGGAACACCAACCTCTTGCTGCTGGAATACATCTGTGTATTTGCCCAAACCAAGCTTGCTGAAGAGCTCAGGCAGATCAGATCCCTTGAACAAACTGTTGAGGCTACAGCCATTGCTTCCTGTCAGCGAGGAAATGCAGTCCATGTAGTTACTGCTACTGAGATAGTGTTCAGCTGGAAGGGAACAAGTGCACTTTTCAGACACAGCACAGAAGGGCATGGCTTTCCACCAACATTGTATTCAGCTAGATCATTACATTTACAGAGTATTTAAATCCTTATTTTTCAGGAAAAAAAAAAGCCTCCCAGTGGTCTGAGAGAATGAACAACATAAAGCAATTTCATTGTTAATTAAGTTCTGGTGTTTGTTTTCTATAGCCTTACTTTTGTCCATCCAATTCATCACTGATTCTTTTATCCTTTATCCACACATTTTATTTCCTGGGAAAGCTACAGCTGTCATAGAACACTGTCCTTCACTGCCAATGTATTTGTGTTTCTAATTTTCTTCTAACACATATGTAAACACATTTTTAATCCTTAATTATTTTTATTAAACTAGAACTTCCATTTTTGTCCAATTAGGTTGAAAACATCAATAGATTGATTTCAAATAAAGTTGTCATCTCTTTAGATCTTCAAGTACTTAGAACACGATGTGCAGCCATTCACAGCTCAACTAATATGCTTTTTAAAACTGTGAATATTTTCTCTAATTGGAACTATCCTTTCTTACCATGCCCAAATTTTATTATGTGTGTACTTTGAGTTTGGGATTTAGGTTTATTCACTTCTAAAAGAAAAAGCAACAACAGAAAGTATAAACAGCCACAGTACTTATTTCCCCATAAACCAGATAGAGAATTCTAAGTCCATACTACCTATCTCCAGTTTTGACTTTCTCAGAAAGGCATATATTAACTTATTAAAAAAATAAAGTTTCTAAGAGTTCAACTAAAGTAAAATTTCAATTTTTTTAAACTTCCAACAATGTTTGAAAAGTCATTGCAAAACATACAGCCTGTATCTACAGAAATCAGTATTTAAAATCATGCTAGGCCATGCCAAACACATGGACAAGCTTCTTTTCATAGAATTGCCTGGGTTGGAAGGGACCTGAAAGATCATCTCATTCCAACCCCCTGCCATGGGCAGGGACACCTTCCACTATCCCAGGTTGAGCCAAGCCCCATCCAGCCTGGCCTTGGACACTTCCAGGGATGCAGGGGCAGCCATAGCTTCTATGGGCACCCTGTGCCAGAGCCTCAGCACCCTCACAGGGAAAATTTTTTCAGAATATCTGACCTAAACCTACTCTCTTTGTAGCCACTCCCCCTTGTCCTGTCACTACACAGTGTTCTTGTAAATTTTATCCCCATGAGGAGACTCATGCTTTAAAATCCAGTTTCAGCATGGATTATGACTTGACTAGTGAGCAAACAGCCCAATAAAGCCCTGGCTGCTGTTGCATTGGCAAGAGAGCAGAATGAGAGTGGTCTAGAAATAAGCCTTTTTACAGGTCTGCTTTCAGTACACCTTGAAAACCCCCCTCCATGACAGCAAAGAGTTTTCAGCAAGGATGTCTGGCATTTAACAAATACCCTTGTAAGTTTTCCTAGACAACCATTATTTGTATTATCATGTTACACAAGCTTGTTGCTTTGTTTTTCTAAGTTCTTCTATGCTTTCTGATGTTTACATTTTTGCAATGGAGTTTTTCACATATTTTTTATTAAATAATAATTGTTTTACATTTCTTTCTAGAAGAAGAAAAAATTGATAGACTGTTAGTTTGATGAGTGTAGCTGGAGAAGTAGCAATTTCATCCTCCAACCATAGTCACTTTTAAAAGTCTAACAATATTAGAATGCTAAAATAAACTATCCTTTTTCTACCTTAAACATCTCAGCTTGTGCGTGTCGTTCATTTCATGTGCTACTGCAACACAAGCTTACACTTCTCAATTTGTAAAAAAAGTAATTACAAGGTGACAGTAATTTAAATCCCTTGTGAAGTCAGGATACATTCATATCAAAATAAATACTGGTATCAAAATGATTATTTTCTTTTAAGCAGATAATAAGAGCTTATTAACCTGATTTGTTTTGTTTCCGTTTGGGGCTGCCAATTGAGGAGACAAAATCGTGAGCAGTGGGTCCAAGGCCGTTCCGGTCTCTCCAGTTATCAGATTCACTGCCACTTCCCAGGTGCTCCCGACTGCTGGACCGGGACAGAGACATGGATGAGCCCTGCAAACCACAGGAAGAAAATTTGGGCTGAAAACAGAGCTTTCATTGTGACTCAGATGTTTTCTTTGAAGCAGCTCGCTTAAAAAGCAGCTTTTAACGCTCACAAACATTCTTCTGGCAGTTGATCAATAGGCAAATAATTGCAAACCGGACATGAAAACAGCAGGTGTGCCTAAAACATGTGCAGTTTACAGTTTTTAAGTAGAAGTTATTTAAAGAACATGATTCAAAATAAATTGCTCGGTATTTCCAAGTTTGTTTCCAAAACATTCCATGGTATCAAATTCCCACACAAATTCTAGACAAAGCAGTCTATTGACTACATCCCTTCACAGGGAAGAGAACATAACAGAACATTTATCTGAAGATAAGTGGATCAAGTACACACTACTTGACAACAGTCTTGCACACTATACTACAATAACAATTCTGCAATGCCATGTGAATTTGTAGTTGTTTTGTCTGGAGTCTTTTAAAATAGATTTTCATACACCTGTGAAATACTTATTATCAACTCTCATCACTATGAGTCAGAATGTAGAAGTACAAGGCAGCAGTATTCCATGGGAACATAACCAAAAGAAATCAACCTTACAGATATCACATACTTACATGAGCTAAAAATTATGGAAATTAACAATTTAATTCTATAAACTTGTACCAAATTGCAGTTGAAAAGCATCACTTAGGAGGCAGTCTTTTACACTATTTAGTAAAACTGGCACCCTTGAAGAAACACTGTTCTTGGTTAGAATCACAGACCTATCTAGAGATTTTAGACATTAAGGCCTGGGGGAAAATCCCACCCCAGCTCAACCAAGACAAGAAAGTATGCAAAAGAAAATTGCAGATTTTGGTTGCAGTTTTTTCTTTCCCCTAGTTACTACTGCATCTTGTGTAGCCAAGTCTACTACATGTAGCTGAATGGCTCAGGAAGTTGATATGCCAAGTGCAGAACACCAAGGCACATTTTTATCCCAGCTGAGTATTTCTTTTGCATTAACAGACAGGTATATACTAGAGAAGTATGAAGTCCCCTTCTTCAAGAAGCATACAAGCAAGAGAGAAAAAGGTGTCTTCATGGAAGATGGAAAGGATTACAGCAGGGAAGCAAAGAAAAAAACAACTTCAGCATGCCTGTGAGAAGCAAGGAACAAATTCCCTGCAAGATTCCTATGCTGGGACTCTGAAGAGAAGTGCTGGACTCTGTCTGCCTTCTGCCTGGGAAAATTCTGAGCCCACTGAATAGTGCAAGTAGAGACAGCTGTTCCAGCTCTGTCCACAGAAGGAAAGATGAGCTGCTTGTTCTGCTGTTCTCCTCCACCATGCAGTGATACACATGATATAGTTTATCTGTCATATATACTCTGTTCTCATTAGGTTACAAATTCCCTATTGCTGGTTTGCAACTACTGAGATGTTTGGTCCTGTAAGTTGTTCAAAGCTCCTTTAAACAAATATATTTTAAGAAGCAGACATGTATGCTCTGTGACTTATCTGTGAAACAGATGTAACTTTGTGTGTTGGGCTGAATGTATTCCATACGCCTTAATATTTACGTAAGAAATATTTTTCACCATAAAAAAATATTTACAACAGTTGTCTGCAAGGCTTTGTTCTTACAGAAGTTGAATGAAACAACTGTATCATTCACTAAAAGTAAACTTTCATTACAGTACACTTTTATATACCTCATATGTGGTTGTCATGGAAGGCTTGTATGATACATGATTTGCTCTTCTTAGTTCCTTGATAGTTTCTGCAGGCATTGATTTAGAGAACCCCAAACCACTCCATGTATTTGTTGGAGTTCTCACTTCTGTTACAACTGGCTTCTTTAACATAGCTGAAAATACAGAGACAAATCAGTAAATCTCAGCCTTAGTCAGGGTACTGAGAAGATAATTACTGAAGTGATGTTTGCTAACAGCCTGAGCCCAGTAAACAGCAAACCCTAAACACCTCCACTTGCTACATAGCTTTAATCCTACCCTTCCTTAAAGCAATCTACTCTGCCAGAAGATAGTTAAATCCCACAGGACTGCATGGAAGCCAAAAAAATCACATCTGTTTCAAAGAGAGGACCTTCTGTTTTTCTTTTGGTGGACAGGTAATTTGGTTTATTTTATAACCGGGTCAAATATATGGTTAAGACCCTTACCAATTTTACAACTTAATTTATCCCTGAAATAAGAGGCCATTTAGCTGATATGGCAAACACCTTAAAGTTTAACTTGCATCCAAATAAAGTCAAGTGTTAGAGAAATAAGCTCTCTAAAAACCATATTGATCACTTGCACATGGATGTACCTACACATCCCATCTGCAAGCTGCTTATATTTTATACGAGGTTGGTATTAAGAAATTTTTTGGAACATAAAGCTAATATACAAATGTTTCACTATTACTTTCAGATTTTATTAAAAATCAGATTACAAAACCGAAACTTCAGGAAATCATTTCATCCATGTGCTAACAAACTTTTCAGAAGTCACTGTTTATCCACATACCTTTGGTTGCTAGTAGTTTCTTCTGTTCATAGTCAAATGCCTAAAAATTAAACATGCAGAAGATAATTTAATTGCAATTCTAACTAAATGTCACTCCTGTACACATCTCTGTGAAAACAAAGCCTTTCAAAGTGGCCAGGGAATACATCTAGGAGAAACCTGAAATACTGCACAATAGTTTCATGGTAGCCTAGTTAAAGCCTTAGTTACTTAAAGTATTCACTCAAACATAGATAAAGATTTTTAATAACTATCTGATTTCCATATGAGTGAGACTGCAGCAGTATTTACAAACAGCTTAGGAAGAATTTTTGTCTTCAATTTTTTAAAATAAGATATGTTTCAAGCATAGTTTCTCTTCCCTAACTATCTGTTCTTAGCATTTAAAACATTCCTTAGCAGTACAAAAAAGATAATATATCTTGGCAAATCTGGGCACCACAGTTATTTTCAAGAATCTTTCAGGTTTGGTTCTCCTCCATGCACTCATCTTGTGAAAGGAAAAGAACGCAGGTTTTGAGAGAATTTAAAGAACTTTTGCTTGTATTTTATCTATGTCCATGGAAGATGTGAAGTTTAAATACCCCTGATTAAACAACCTACACTTTGTTGAATTACAAATTAGGAAATCTAAACACAAAACTACAAAAATGCTGTATTAGCCTGAAGTATTGCATTCTCTACTGAAAGTAACTAGAGGAATAACTGAAGAAAAGGGCTCCAAAACACTAGTCTGCCTCTTGTTCCACTACTCCATACAGTCTGGTTATGCCCACACTTCAACAGATCTACTCTGAAAATAACCCTGTTACTGCTTCCTGACAAACAGTCAAAGGGGTGTCCTCCCTCTTTGGGAAGACTTGCAGTAACATGGCAGTAGTTTATATTTGTAGGCTGTAATTAACTGAGCTGCCACTGCATACGAAAAGCTGTAATATGTACTTCCTAGCTATAATTTTCTCCAAACGACAATGTAAGATTTCTAACAGGCAAGTGATGCTTGTGGAGACAAACACAGCCACACATTCTTCTGTGCTTAAATTTTTCTTACTCAACAGAAGCTTCTCTGTTTTCAAGACTTTTCATTGACAACCCACTCAGTGAAACACTTGATGCCTTGGCTGTGAATGCTTTTACTGAACTGGTAATGACAATTCAGCCTCCAGGGCTAGCCACCTCTGCATTTTACAGTACCTTCACTCTGCAGTTACCAAGATTTGCACCTCCTTGGCTTCATCCAGGGGACCTACCTGCATGTTGACAAAGGAGGGCTGCGGGGCCAGACGCGCTCTCTCGGAGTTCTGCTGGGCGGCTGCCGCTCGCTCGGCCGCCCGCTCGCTGCCCGGGGCCTTCTTGTCAGCCACGGGGCTCTCGGGGGCGCCCAGCTCGGCCTCGGCCAGCAGCCTGTCCGTGGTGCTGCGGGACAAACACACCGTTAGCTCGGGACACCTCGGGCTGGGGCCACCTCAGTGCAGCTCTGCTCACTCAGCTTCACCCTGAGAAGCCCGGCAGCCAAGTTTGAGATGTGTCTGTACACAAACATCTCAGCGTTTTTAGCAATATTTCCAAACATGTCGGCTCTCCTGTGCCTTTTTCTGTCAGTGAAGGAAAACAAGTGTTTCTCCTTCCTGTATTACCAAATACAAGGCAGAGCATATAGATTCAGTTTTGAGCTGTCTGGAATCTGGAGTTATTGCATTCAATCCCACACAGTGTGATTTCCTGTTTAGCCTTGCTCAGGCCAGCAGTTCTAACAGGTTCATTGTTGTAAGATAAAAGGAGATTGCATAATAGGGACTAAGAAAGTTGACATAGGCTCTGCTTGCTTTCACAGCTTCAATAACTGCAGTCCTTCATGCCTGCATTACCCCTTGGTGCAGTTTTTTTTTTTTTTCCTAAACTCAGCCACATTTTAGGGCTACTCTAGAACAGTATAAACTCTAATTTAAAAGTGTGGCATTCACATTTTCTGGAAAAATCCCTTTGCCCAGGATTTTTCTCCTGGGAAGCTGAAAAGACTCAGAAAAAAGGAAAACAATAATTATCTGATTTGCTTCTCCTGTGTTTTTCTCCTTTGGAATGTGTTTGGAGATTGTTTCATTGGTTTCTGCTGTGAGTTGTTTTCACTCATTGGCCAATTGGAGCCAAGCTGTGTCAGGACTCTGGAAAGAGTCAGGAGTTTTCATTATTATCTTTTTAGCCTTCTGTAAATATCCTTCTTGTATTCTTTAGTATAGCATTCTTTAGTATAATACAGTAACATAAAATAATAAATTAACCTTCCAAGAACATGGAGTCAAATTCATCATTCCTCCCTGCCACAGGGGCACCCCACAAATACAATAAAAAAGTGATCATGTTTTAGAAGCTGTAAGTTACTATCCCCAAGGAAACTGTGAGCACTATGTCCTCAACAAAAAGAACAAGACACACAAACAACCAAATTTGGTTAGCAGGATTCCTCAGATTTTTAAACTGTGAAAGCAGAATTAAATACATATCATAGCCCTGACAGTGTAAATAAATGAAGCAAAAGAAAATACGTGTCTCAAAAGAGTGGTGATAAATAGTTCCCAAACAAACAGCGAGAACATGAGTACATTGGACAAAAACACTGCATTGAGAACAAAACCTGTGTTGCCAAGATGTATTATGACTCAAACAAGCCTTTCCCACTGCTGGGTCATGAAAGAGACAACTCAACCAAAATCAGCACTGAGACAAGTGTCTGAGAACATGCTGCTATGCCCTGTACACAGCTTTCCTAAGAGGAAAACAGCCTCATGTACACACAGAAGGAAAAAGCTGTCAGAAATTCTCTAAGTAATCAATAAAGAAGCAAAAGCCCATACTTTAGAAACAGGTAATGAAAGTTCCTCTGACAAGGATCCTCCACTCTTTTGTGGAAGAGGAAAGACATTTTTGAACCCAAAGTCAAACAGGATGAACAAAAGGCATTCAAAGTCTGCAGTTACCAGACAAACAGGGGGCAATATTAACATCTAAAGTGATGGAAAATCAAGGCCAAATGAAATCAGCTCTTTGAATATCTTATGACTGAACCACCTCTTCTGTGTACAAAAACATGTGAAGTAATTCTATGTTGTGGAAGTTCCCGTGATCTGTGTTTATACACTCAGCTTACTGTAAGTGGGAGTTTTTGGTGCCTTGCAGTAATTCCACCGTTTGTCTCTTGGCACAGGCCTGCTTGGAAGAGCTCATCATCTGCTTCAGGTCACTGGTGTTCGCTGAGTGCGACGGACTCCGAGGCATGCCCACCTCCACAAAAGCATCATTGCATCCTACCAGGCCAAGAAAGGAGACTTCAACAACCACCCTGCTGTGCTCCAGGGAGCTCTCTGGGGGAATGAACTATGGGAGAAAACCTCCTCTTCCTCATTACAGGACTGTATTCAGGTCAAGGTTAAACAGTCAAGATGTAAAAGTTCAAATGCACAAAAAAGGTGTCAGTATTCACATATACAGTAGCCACACTAAGTATTTTCTTTCTTAAAGTATTTATTTTAAATAATATTGATTAATAATAAATGTGAAGACTGACAATTCAAAGTGACTGAGTATTCTGAAGAAATCTGATTTTATACCCAATTTTAATAATTTTGCCAGGTGCTCAGGTAACTTCTGCTGGAATAAGAGCTCCCCCCACTTTATGTTCAAATATCTTCAGAACATGTTTTTAGAAATATTTCTCACCCTAAACTGGCAATGTACCTTTTATTCAAATCAGCATTTCAAATGACCATGACCCCAAATAAGAGATGATCTCCTTGATCAGTATTGACAAGGAAAACAAGGTTTTTACAGATATTTGCTCAAGTTGAAGTGGAGCAGGCTTTTCCCCCCTCCAAGAATGATGGGGACAGTTAAGTACTTTAGCTTCTAAAGGACAGCATAACTGAAATGCTGCTGCAAAACACACAAAATTGTTTCCCAGTGTCATCTAGGTTAGAGCTACACAATTTTCTGCAAAAAAACTTTCTCAGTAACATTATTTCCTTTTGTTAAAAAGCAAAAAATAAGACATCATTTAAACCAGCAGAGTTTAGTTAAGGTGCTGTAAAAAAAACACTGAAATCCTCATAGGTTATCTCCCTTTGCTCCTAAGGAATAAGTAAAATGTTGCAAGTACATTGATGTTGATTTAAGGTGTTTCTATCAACAGCTCAGTTACTACAGGCTCTATTTACTTTCCTTTACAATGAATCCGGGACATGCAGCAATATTTTTCTTAAACATGGTTGCAAAACCAATTCAGAGAGAATATTGTTACATTTTTGTATCGTGAGCTGTACACAGACTGCACAAACACTACCAGACAAAGGAATACAGCGTCAAAATCTCACCTTCTTCACTATTTGCCTTAGCAGCCACTTGTTCTGAGGCACCATGAGCACTTGTTTGCCTTACTCCATCACTGTGGTTTGTGCTCAACACGTTTTCTCCCAGCGATGTGGCAGACAGTGCAGCATACTTGATATTTGAGGCCTGAAAAGATTTTCAGAAATCACTAAAGTGATTTTTATGCTTC
This sequence comes from Camarhynchus parvulus, assembly GCF_901933205.1. Lineage (NCBI taxonomy): Eukaryota > Metazoa > Chordata > Aves > Passeriformes > Thraupidae > Camarhynchus > Camarhynchus parvulus. Next base: position 7,311,693 of record NC_044576.1, read on the forward strand.
AGGAAATATTGAAAACATTTCCCCTTTCTATTTGTGCAGGAGAATGAGAAAATCATTCCTGGTACAGCAGAACAGTATGTTTGAATGTTCTACTTCTCAATCTTTAAGTCACATTCAAAAACATTGCTGTGTGTTTTTAAACTTAGAAGCTTTATAAATCTACTAATATAGCTAGTTTTCTCTTTCAGCTTTTCTTAGTAGAGGTCTAGGACAAAGAAAGCAGATTCTCCAGTGTAGTATCACTTACCTTTACATGGCCATTTAAAGAAGGTGAACCTTTTTTACTTTCTGATTGCATGCCATTAACATGGACTTCAACAGGAGTCAAGCCTGGTGGTGGAGATGGAGTGTTTTGACCATAATTAGGCACTCCAGACAGCAGAATACTAGTTAAGGTTGCTTGGGCAGTAGATGGTATCATTAGGTGTGGAATAGCAGAAAAACCTGTAATAAAGTTTGGTTATGTTCTGATTAAGTGTCTAATTAAACTTCCTCAGCCATTACACTATTTTAGCTAAATTTTTATGTATCTATTATACTTTACTAAAAAGTTGCCATTAGAATTGTATGCCAAAACCATAATGCTTTATCTGGGCAGGTTAACTTTGCTTTCTACATAAAACAGATGGAAACACTGCCTGTGACAGCATATTAGGTTATAACCTTATATTTGCATATTTATTCATCCGTGCCAAGGTAAGTGTAGGAGTTCAGGTTCCAAATAATTAATTAATCTCAACTTTTCAACTGCAATTCTAATAACTTGATGTTGCACAGTTCATTTAATTCCCATTAAACTTCCACTGACCTGTGGTGTTTGTGTTAGCGAGAGATGTTGCCCACAGTGTGGGACTGGGCGTGCCTGAACTTGGACTCTGCAGAGGGCTCACAGAGCTATTAAGGGCATTCAACAGAGAGTTTGGAGTAGTTGAGGTGTTGACTGACAGGGCTGTTGGACCTAAAAGGCCTGCAAAATATTATGCAAGATGAATATTTAGTTTGGACTTACAGGAAAGCATTTATCACACAAGTACCAATTGAAGAGAAACAACCTCCCCTGCTAATTTGCACCAGCCTGTATTTCACCAACCAATTTTAACATTAAACCTGCTGCTCATTTGGTGCACATTAAGAACACATTAAGAATTCCTGTTCTTAAACTGGGCATCATATATCCAAGAAGAATTGGAGCATCTTTTATGTCATTCTACTGGACCCTAACTCTTGTCATAACAGAGTCTGCACTGGCTGCTTCTCAGCCCCGGCATCCCTTTGTATTCCCTCTGTTGCTTCTGATGGTTTGTTTCAAAGCAGCATCACAGAGACGAGAAAGGAACTGTACTGCACCGCCTCACTTTCATTTCACACAATAACCTTTTGCTCGGAAGCTCCTGTGAGAATCAACCACTACTTGCACACTAACAACTATTCAATTTCTTTTTGCATCTTCAATACAGGCTGCAAATGAGCCCCCAAATGCATTGATGACTCCCAAAACATTCCCCCAAACCAACTCTTCATGTAAAAGCATTCACAAAGCAGTTCAGCACTACACACTGAAAAGGTAAAAGCCCCAAACCTGCAAAGTGCAGCATGACAAGAACAGTCACAGAAGCAGCATTAAAAATCACAGTCAAATGGCAAAAACACTTTCTACTGGGTGATCCAAGGGAAGCATGTGAGATGGAACTGCACAGCACTCCTGCATGGCAGGTCACAAGAGACAGTGCTGGTTACATGAGAACTCAGAAAATTCACGTAGTCCCAGAAGAATCTAGTGACAAATCTTGACACAGGTCCTAGAAACTCTATCTATACATTTCTGATACAAATATATTTGCAGAGCTTGAAAATAAAATGGCAACTTCAGTCTGGACTATGAACTGCTTCTATAAAATTAAGCTAAATTGGTAACTCATTTTTGTCCTAAATATCCTACTAGAAAGAAGCACATGGACCCTCCATTACAGTGAGATACTGACCTGAAATGTGGTGTTTGCTATGTTACCTTTCCAGCAGTGTTGCCAGGCTTAAGCCCCCACCCAAATTCAGGACAGCCTGGGACATCACAGAGCCAAAGCAGCAGTAAAAGCCATGCCCTGCCTCACCTGTATTTGCCTCCCTTTCAGCTGAGTGGTTTGCACACTTCCAGAGATTTTTCTACAGGGATGAGTCCCACCCCTGATTACAAAAGCCTTGGAGAAGTTTTATAACAACAAGCCCTTGAGAGGCTAGAGGCTGCTGTAATTCTCTGACACTTGAACACGATTCCTTACGCAAAACACACCTCTGATAATTTTTTTCTAGTACAAGTGAATTAAGTTTAAAACAAAACTATATTAAAGAAAATATAAATATAATGAATGCATACCAAGCCCAGTGAGTCCTAGTCCTGCTGAGGACAAAATATCCAAACCAGGACAAGACAGACCAACAGGGCAGGAGACAGTAGAGGGATTTGATACTACGGTGACTCCGCTACTTTCAAGTCCCAAGAGACATTTCCGTGCCTCGTACATATTTAAGGCATTTCGTTCAACACTTTTTACAATCACAGACTGCAGGGAAAGAAAACAACAACAACAAAAAAAAAAAGGAAAACCAGTGAGTAACACTGCTCCATAACACAGATTGCAACACAAATGATTCTTCCTCATACCCTTGCACAGCTACCACAACCACAGCAGCGCGAGAGAGCATGAGCTAACATCCATTAGCAACTATTTAAATTCAGGGGTGTGAAGTTCAGGAGAGCAAGACTAAGGATTCCACAAGGATTTGCAATGAGAATGATGGAACACCTCTCTAAGAAAATTAATTACTATAGTACCTTGGTGCTACCTGGTAGACCAAGTGTTAAGCACCTCAAGAGCGAGATAACTGAATCAATAATTAATATCTTCTCTTTTACCTTTCACTTTTTGTCCACCTTGAAGTGGACAAAACCCCAACTGTTCATTTAAATTTACCCATTAAATTCATAGCTCTCTGAGAATAAGTTTCTGGAAAATTAAATTACAAAACCCAATTGCTTCTTGTACATTTTCTACAGGATGTTTCTTTGTATTGATTAAATATATCCCTACACAGGGAAGCTCACATACTGACACAATGGAATGATCATTTAAAATTTTAGAACTTTTGTCTGCTTTGGCATTTTATACAACACAGAGTCCCCTATCTACACTGGCCTAATATTTTACAATAAACACCTCCTACTTTATCAATGTATTCTATACAAAAGCTAATTTCTTTATTATTAAGCATTTAATGAAAGTCAAATCACCCCAAAGCAGAGCTGCTGCATCATTTAAATTGGTATTTCAAGTAGAAAATACAAACGACTTTCACAAGTTTATGATCTGTTAAACTGGGGGGAAAGAGCACACATCAACTCATCAGCTGGAAAACTTTGCCATGAAAGTCTAAAAGGAAAATATTAGCTTTGCACAAACCTTGCTTGGTTGTTTTGGCTTAGGCTTAATGCTTATGAAGACATCTAACTGCTCCATTAGCTGTGTTATAAACTGTGGTTCTACTTCAATTTCTTCCTTCATATCAAACATGAGCACAAGGGGAAGGCAACCCTGAAAAGGAAGGCACAAAAAATTCCTAGCACTCTTAACTGGACATTTGCCCATAAAAATGGTAGCAATAAACTGAACTACAGACATTGTAACATTTATACACCATGATGTAAGGAAATTTCTGTAAGTTCTGAAAAAATAGCAAAGATGACATTTTAGGGAAAGCCATTTCCTTGTATGCAAGAATACAGGTGTATCTTCCTGTCCCAGGACTCTGAACAAAGAGATTGGTAGCACAAGGGTGAAATGATTCACTCAATATTTGACATTCCAATCGGCACAGTCTTGTCTGGAAATGATGGCAGGACACCCATACTAAAAGCCTCCTGTTAAACTGTATGAAATAAGGAAAAACACTTGTAAAAAAATCTCTAATTTGGCATTGCCTAAGTCTTAACTTTTACTTTTCTCTTCTCCATTCTAGATCAGCTACATAAATATTTTCTAGTGATATGGATAACATCTGTTACACACTTGAAATACTAAAGTTAGAGTAAAAACCCCAAAAACTGAATGGTCCAGTCCTCACACATTTTGTCCCTCAATATTCACATACATGAAAAATGTGTACATACTTTAGTACTAAAATAATGGCTAAAGGCTGCTGTGAAGTGTAAAGACCAATATAACAAAAATCTCCACAAATAATGATATTCACCACCAGAGCTATGTTTATAAAAGGCCTTATAGAATTGTGGCTGTGGTACAATAAAGAATGTAAGACATCAAAACAAGTAATTATTTCCTATGGTTTCCCAATTTCATTGAACACTTGCCTACATGGGAACTAAGGAATTCCTGACATTTCCCTCACAAGAAACCTAATTACCTGACAAACATAGAAAAGACAGGTTGGCAAAATAAAACACAACGCATCACCCAACACCCACAGAATATTTCAGAAAACTGCCTCTACTCAGAGGCATATTGTTGTAAATTTAAATTACTTATGTCGGATTTATATTAAAAAGGTTATTTTTCAAGTCATGTTACCAGAGATTACAAATATCTTCAATAACTACAAACAGTGACAAAAGCCTGACAAAAATTGTATCAGCTGTTTGCAGTGTAACAGCATTCATTCCTCTCTCAGGCTAATTTACATGTGACCTGTAAACACATGCAGAGCAAGCATATTTTCTACGATCTGGCAATTTTTTCACACAAGCCTCACTGGAAGTATTTACCATGAGATATTGCCTGGCAAGACAGACAGACTCAATTGTGCCCTGGAGGTAGACAGTGGATTTCTTCTGTGGGTTACTGGGGTCAGGGAAGTGGATCTGAGCACCAGTCCTCTGCATGATATGTTTGATGTTGCTGCCGTTGCGGCCCATCATAAAGAGATGATGCTGTGCTGCGATGTCCAGCTGCGTGCTCACAGGGATTGCAGAGGCCAGGCTCCCAGCCAGGTGTTCCAAGAGCATGGCTGTTCCTTCCTGGGGGGAAATGGGAGAAACCAGTGAAACAGGGCTCACAGACACACAAAAGGACAACTCAGACTGCTTTCTTTTTTGTCATGCACTCCATAGGCAAATAAGAAAACGCTGTTGATTTAAAACCACGATCGATTTGTTAAAGGTAACAAAACTCTGCCCACTACTTCCATTTTATGGCCAAATGCAGCATTTAATTGCCACTCTGTAACAGGCAGTAAGACAATGCCACATGGATTGGTCCCAACAGGCCTTTTGTGGCCACAAAGGCAGTCAGAAAGTCAACAGAGATTTGTCTGGGTAGGTACACTTGCAAAACTTTCCTCTCGATGGTGGGCTCAGATGTTCTTACTGGCTTGAGATCCACCCATCTGGGACTGTATCAATCTCTCCTACTGCCAGTTCCTACCAAGAACACTTTTTTACTTTATTAAGATGAACAGGCTCCTGGCAGCTCCTTGCCTTGGCTGTCAAATTCACACCTCCAAGTGCTGGATTCAGTTTTATTGACTGATTGGGCAGCTCTCAAGGTTATATATTTGTTTGCGTGTTGAGAAGAGCTCAGCACGAACAATTTGAGATGGGAAATGTATTTTGTGGTTTTTGTTTGCATTGTTTTTGAATTAAAAGATGGGTAAGACCAGCACGTATTCCAGAATTGCTGAAAACCTGAGCAAGTGTGCAGGAGGTGAACACTGGATTAAAACCTCACCACCAACAATGCTAACTTCTAAACTTACAACTATTTTCTATGCATTTTTACATTTCACCTGTATAAGTTAAGTATAGAAAAACTCAGACCCTCAGGGCTAGCAAGCAATTATACAATAACATGTGCTGATGAGGCAAGATATACCATCTTAGGCACATATGTTATAAATATATGACATTCAGAAACCCTCTTAGGAGCAGAGATTACCTTCACAGCACTAGTGTTGTTTTGTGACCCTCTGACAATGACTGTAGCACCATACATTCGAGAGCGTTGTTTGAAGGAAACTGAAATGTTGTATGTCTGACACACGTGCTGAATGGTTGGAGAATTAGGATCTGGGATGGGTTGGAGAATTCCAGCAATAGGCAATTCAAACATGAGTACCAATGGAAGCAGCTCCTACAACAGCAATGAAGAGGAGATATTGAAAACCAGATCCATACTCAGACTACAACAATTTTATTCCTCAGTCATGATGTACTGGTCAGTGGTGATTTAACTGACAAAACACATCCTCTGCCCAGAGCTCATGGATAAAAATATACTGTCACTTGGAAAAAGGCACCTCTTTTTTCCAGGAATACTAGAGCAGGTTTTTTTTTGCAGAGGCTTTTTTGAATTTTGTTTGGTTGATTTTTTTTTCTCCAAAATAGCAGGAGTATGTGGAATAAGGTTGTGTGACACATCTGGCTCAAAAATTGCTGTAAGCTTCTGGTAATTTATTTGATTTTTCATTATCCATGCCAAAATACACATAAGACTTGAAACTATAAGGAAAAGATAGAAACTAGCTACAAGTGGAGAATGACACTGAATTATTTACACAAATTATACATAAAAATGGTTAAAATGTGAGAAGCAGAAATTGCCTTTCCCAAGTCAGATTCACACAGGATGCCTGAGCTTCCACAGGCCATCTGTGGTAGGTAAGTTAAGATATAATTTTCTACACAGTATGGAATTAATTTACATCTTGCTTTGAGTGTAGACTTCGTGTTCAAGACCCACTTTGGGCCAATTAAAAATTCAGCCAGAATGTGAATCACTGTTATAATATCCTTGGCAGATTTCTCATATGGATACTCACATTTGTTCCTACACTTCTGCTGTCACCAGACAGAGGCAGACAAGGGTTCTCAAAACTAGAGTTGTCAAAACTAAGCATTTTTCCCCCTGGCAGGTGTTTTTAGGGGTACACTACACTGAGCTAGAGCATTACCCGAATTCTGACTCTTGCAGACTCCACTCCAGCTGGCTGTCCTGCAATAGACACCTGGAAGAGCAAGAATGTGAAAAACATTGGATCATATTTTCAAGGGAGGCATGGAGAAGTTATTCAGATAGCTGTGCTCTCCTTAAAAAAAATCTAAGAAAAAAATCAACACATTTCACACTTGCTGACATCCTAATTGTTCTCTAAACACTAGCTGAGAACTATAGCCAATATTAAAAAAAAAGTTTCAGCATCTTAGGTTATATATATTTCAGCAACTAGAAAAAAAAAGGATACATCAAAAAATATAGTGGTTTAGGTTAAATAATGAAATTACTACTGTATACATAGGCTCAATGCTAATATTCAGACAACAGTAGATTTTCTAGAATGTTTTGAAATTACTGCATTTTGCTCGGCAGCCATTAGGATGCACAAGTGGGAATTCTAAGTACAAGGATGAGAGACTTGAAAGTAAACATTCCACCAATATTAGCACTAGAAAAGATGAACAGTTCAGGCTCAATGATTTATTCTAATGAATTTGAACTCTTACAATAGGACATTCATTTCTGCTGGCTATTTGCTAAGTTTAGTCTTCAACAAAGTTACACCATAAGCAAAAAGCACCAAAAAATCAATCAATATGCTGAATAAGTCATTGTGTTGAACAGGGAAAAAAAATTACAAAAGCAGATTTTTTCATACCACTTCTCTACCATTCACACTAAGTTGCTGACTTCTGTATGCGCAAAGTAATTTTAGCTTAAAAAAATTAAAATGATTCATGAGCCATCACAAATTGTTTCCATCTGTTTTTAAAGATTTGCTCACTTAGGAAGCTCTGTAATTTCCACACAGTGTAAAAACCAAAAATCTTTTTCCCTGAATATGAACACACCATCCCCAAAAAACCCATACTGATGAGAGAAGTTTAGAAATGTTTTATACTCTCAGGAATTACAGCACAAACGAGCTCAGTATTAAACAACACTTACTTGGTTGCTTTTCTCTGCTTGATTGTTCCTATTTGAGTCTGGAAAATGGATATGGCATCCCGTTTCCTCCATCACTTTTTTAATATTATTGCCACCTTTACCTATCACATGAGAATGTTCTGTATGTGAAACATCCATCTTCAAGGTTACCCGATTGCTCTGGAAATCAAGCAGCCACAGTTTGACTTGGCCACAGCAGAACCCCAGTATTTGAGTTTTTAAGAGTATATAACTTCAAGAATGACATCAAAATTGTATTTCCAAAGTATTTTTGCTATTACTTAACTTATACTCAAGGATGATGTTTTTAATAGGAATCAGTTGGATGTTAATTTGGTCTTGTTTACTTTCTAGTGAGGAAATAAATAGTGGAGATAAAAAATACTCCAAAGATACATCTTCAAAAACAACTAATGCTTTTAAAATACCCTTGAACTTTCATCAATTGTGACTTAAATGTCCTTTTGCAATTTATTCTGATTCCTTTTAATTCCGTGTTCTTTCAACTGAAGTCACACACCCCTATTTGATCTGAAAGGAATACATTATGAAGACTTTGCAAATCAAAGCCACGGGACCAAGTAACTGTTTTTTCTTCCTTAAACAGTTTTGGTTTTTTTTTTGGTACATGAATTTTTAAAACACACAAACACTGCCTACAGCTATTCTTAAAATCTCTATTGTCAACAGCTCACAATAATGTTGTTAATAGTTATTTAAAAAGTGGTGCTTATCACTCGAGTGCTCCTCTTGGCAAGCTGCTCAGAGAGCCAGGAAGGTGCCATACAAGTACACAGGAGCCATACACACTGCCCCAAAAGAGCTGCTGCTGAATGAAAATAATATCTGATGAACAGAAGAGACCCCAGCCAAAATCTAGATGTTTTAGAAATTCTGGTCCTGATGTTTCAGAGTGTAAGAACAGAGTAACTGTTAGACATAAAACAGCATAAATGCTCCTAAAATCAAATTTCAAACAGAAACAAAATTTTAGGTTCTCTGAAGTGGCTGCATAATCTATTGCTTGCAGTGAAGCTGTATTTCAGATTTTGAAGTAAAACCCCAATTCAGTGAACAAATCACTTATGCCTTTAGCCATATGGCAGGAAATATTTCTATATAATGGAAAAGCTGCTTCAAGCAAGTATTTTTCTCTCAAAATGTTTAAATATGTGGGAATACACCAATATCGACATCTGCGAGGCATTTATTGGAGACTTTGCTTCAGAGCTTCCATAAATACCTTCTCTTGAAATGTGCCTATTAAAGAGATCAATGTCACCACAAAATTAGGGGCTAAGGTGTCATTCTAAGAAAGTTTTCTTACTTTTGTGTCCAAGACAGACATGATTTTCTCTTTTGCTTCCTTAACGTTTTCTTTTTTTCCAGAAACTTTAATATGGGGATCTATAAAAGAAATAAGCTTGTAAGAAAAATACAGTACAATATCTATAAAAACATTTCCTCACCGCTCAAATAAATTTGAGCCCATTATTTATAATCCACTGATAAACCATACCACCAGCCTTTGGGATTCAGCTGAAGGCCAAAATGTCTTATTCCATCCCTTCAGCCCCACAATTAGGATTATCAAATGAATTTATTAAACACAAGAACCAACTTAAAATAAATAGAAATCAAATTCCAAATGTATATGACAGTATCATAAATATTGTCTGCAATGCAATTACATAGCTAAGCCACCATATTCTCTCAAACCAAAAGCAACAACAGACAACTCAAAGCTTTTGGCAGTCCACCAAACTCAAACCCTCCCTTATCATCACTTTGATATATTTAATTAGTCTCTACAAATATTCTTTGCAGTTTTAACCTGGCACTAAAGGTGTCTCCAGCCAAAGTTTTCTGACTGCAGTTATCAAATGAAATATAAATGACACTTCATTAAAGCAAATTGCTGAAATTCAAGTACATAAATTAGCAGGAACACCAGCTTATGGTGGGTTTTGCCCAGTGAGATCTAAAATATTCTTTCTACAGCCCACTTGGTTTACATGATAATTTTCAGAGCACTGCCCTTAAACAACACAAGATGTTGGGCTGAGTGATCAGGTGCAGTTCTGCATCCCATAATATACACTTGGTCAGAGAGTACAGATCCAACTTTGGAATTAAATCAAGTACCAATTACTGCAAGTGTGAAAACGACACATCAGCCAGTTTAGCAGCACCATCTGGTGTCCAGGAGCACGAAGTGCCACAGTGCAAAATTACCATCAAAACATTAAATGTAAGTTCAGTTACAGCAAACCAAGAAATGCCCAACTCCCACCCACATTTCTGTGTGCTAGAAACAAGGGTATGATATTGCAGGTGATGCCTCTTGCCCCTGCTCTTGAGCCCTCTGCCCTTCTGCAGTGCCTTTTTCTCTTGTATTACAATGAACTGCTCTTAAAACAAAAATTCTCTACCCTCTTCTGACTCTTGAATTAATGTAATTCATTATGCTAGGCAAATACATACATCTTAGGGAATATAAAAATAAATATATTCTCAATGGCAGGAGAAAACAGCTGTAACACAACAGATCTGCCTTTCCCGTCATCTGAATGATTGAAATCACTTCCCTGCTAAAGAAATGCGAAATAATACAACTTTAGGCTGTAAACCTGTTCTATTCAATTGAAAATTGAAACTCTAAGTCATGCCTGGATACTCTTTTCATTCCAACAGTAAAAATAAGCCTCTAGTCTTTACCACTGAGAAGTTCTGAGCACATTCAGCTGGGGATGCAAAAACACTGAAGGAACACAGGATTCACTGCCAAGTTTCATGAAAGTCAAGAAAAATGCAGCATTTTGAGTTCTGAGAAACAGATCTATTTTATTTTTTAAAATGGAAAAACTGTAGTCACAAAAACATGGTACGCACACAGGACTTACAGAGGCTTCAAAAATCTGCTGCTTCAGCCTTTCACAATGGAGCAAAGTCAAACAAAACCCCAACTAAACAGTCTTAAGGGCAAATTTTCTTTTCTTTTTAAAGTTGTCAGGAAGCCATGTGGCTGTAATGCATTTAAGCTGTGAATGATATTTGAAGTGGATGTTGCAGTCAGAAATTCCCAGAAGCAGATTCTAGCACACTGTCAGTGCTCCAAGCGCTCTTCATATGCAACCAGGAAAAACACAAGCCCAGACCATTACCACCACTGGGGAGCTGATTTTCACAGATTTGTAAGCATTGTATTTAAATACACGTTTTATTATATGTAGGAAAATTACCTGAAATCAAGCCTGGCATCCTATTAGTACCAAAGGAGATTACTATCATTTCATAATATTATTTGCTCACTCATGAGTGAAAATACAGTTTAGAATACCTATTTTTTCCATTTCTCATCTCAGTTGGAGACTTTTCTGTTGATACTGACAGCTTCAGCCAAACATCCTGTATTTCTACATTTGGTTTTTTTAAGATGAAAAAAAAGCTCAATTGCTCAGTTTAAAAACAAAACCAAAGAAGAACCCACAAAGCAAAAAAGACTCCACTGATGCCAGTGACAACTCTAAAATGTGCTACGAAATCTTTTAATATTGGTCTTAAGTACCCTCTCCTTAATTGACTACTTCTCAAGGACACAGTGGTTGGAAATGGATATGAAGCACATCAGTATAAGTCAAAGAAATTAGATCTTCCAGAGTTGTTCACTCTTTCCTTCAGTGAAACACTAATTAAATACAACATCCTCATCAAATTTTGCCTGAAAAGAATTACTTGTAACTAAAATATTTTGAAGTGTTTGAATTGGCCTTGTATGAGTCGAAAGCACATCGAAACTATGTATGATCTGCAGAAAACGCACAGGTACCCAAATAACAATCAACAAACAGATCATTTCAGCAATCAAGTAAGAATTTAGAGAGACAATCACATCATAATAACCTGACTTTCTGTGTATTACAGAAACAAAATTTCTTGATATAGCTATGGAATCAAATAGCTCGTGTGCTTTGCAGCTGATTCCATGGATTAACAGTTACATTTAATTTAGGGAAAAAATCCTACCATGTCTTAGGCACTAAGACAAAAATCTTGGTTGGATAAAACTCTATATTTAATATTTGAGTTACCTACAGGTGTGATGGCAGCAATGCACTGTCAAAGCCCCCAGAAATCCCCATGGCACTCTCAGAAGTGTGGAGAGGATTGTCAGGCACGAAACTGAGCCAAGTGTGATGATGTCTGGAAGTGACAGTGCAGGCAAGCACAAAGCAGCCCTCCAGTGCTTACTGCCACTGGCCCATGGGGCCATGGGCATCCAGCCCTGGCTGGAGGGAAAGTACCCACTGAGCCAGGCCAAACAACTCCCCTGGCTGGGGCCACAACCACCAACTTCTGTCCAGGTGGTGCTAAGTCATCCCTCATCCCTAAGGAACACGAGGTTTGATGCCTGTTCTTACTGGGGGGGAAAAAATCACCTTGTTCATTAAGCTCCTCAATGTAACTGGGAGTATGCTCCATATAAAACTGGAGTGAGCAAAGAGCAGGTGCCTACCACAAATAAAGACATGAGACACCAAAGCTTTGCAAGCTATTTGCAAACACAGAACAAAGGTCTGTGCACTAGAAGCATATAAGGCTTTAACACTTTATTTAATGTGTAGTATCAGACCCTGGAAAAGGTTTTAAATCATAAGAAACAACATGATTAGTGTCATGCAAACTATTAAAAATGCCATTCTATAGTAATCCATCTCTTCCATCAATTTTGAAGGGCAGTATATTTTTCTTTAGGAATGGAAAAGATAAAGTTCATTTTAACAGGCCTTCCCCCCTCACTAAGAATGGAGGAATATTTACATAGAATAGAAAGCTGAAGTTACACAACAGACACTGCTGGAAATTTTTCTCAACAGTCTTCATTTTGCCAGACTCCTGCCTTCAAGTGGTCTTTTATTGCTCCTATCCTCAAATTCCTCACTCCACACTTTGGCAGAGTTTCCTCTCCCCAGTCTTTGTCCACAGCTACACCAGCAAGCCTCCAGCTTTATTGCTACTATTGTGTGTGACACTTCAGCAAACAAAACAAAATTCCTCCAAGAAAAAGCATATTTGTGCCAGTGCAAATGCATCTACACCAACTTCTCCCAGGCAAGAAATATTGCTAATAATGAAGCCATTGAACTGTGTAAGCCTCTCCTGAAATTCAAGTGTTACATTTAATGTCCAGGGCAGGTCTTCAGACTACAGCTATGCATCCAGCTTGTTTACAGGATGAACAGCCTTAGGTTAAGTAACACAAATACCAAAATACCACTACTCTAAAAATAGCCAGACAACTGGGCAACACCAGGGCAGATGACAGTCATTCTTAACGAGCCTGATTAAGATCTGAATAGCCCAAGAGTATTACAGAACTTGAGCCATTCAAACAAAAAGACAAAAGAGACCCAGAATTTTTAAGGGACAAATTATGAGAGTGTCTGTCCCAAAAGTACTAAGAAAAACACACTAGGCTATGTGAGAAGTTAAAAAGAAAAAAAAAACCCTAAACAACAAATTAACACATAGAAGTTGGTATGTTCCCATCTGAAAGGGCAAATACACTGATCACCCTACAATAAGATGAAAAAACAGACCTATAAAACAAGTGAACTAAGCAAGAAGGTCAAATAAGGCTTCCTATTAATATGGAACAAAGGATAATTAAATTGAAACAATTTACTTAAGGCCCATAAATTAAGAAATACTGTGTGTACAGTTTTAGGAGTGGACATTCCCTCACCAAAGTACATGATTGTTAATAGCCAAGAGAGTCTCAAACTATTGCCATGGAAAAGCAACATGAAGGCTAAAAGCATGGAGCAAATGCTCAGGAGTAAGGGCACATGCAAAGGAGCTTGACTGAATAATAAATTAAATTCAGCACTTGGGCACTCGGTGCTGTTGGCTTACCAGTTTAAAAGAATTCTCATCCTCTCTCCAACACAACTCAGGGCACTCACTTCTCCTCCCAGTGCCTAAACCACAGAAGGGAAAAGCTACTCGTGTACTAAGGCAGAATGCAATGAGCCATTTCCTACTGCAGACTCCTGAGTATTCTCAGAGGTATCACTCAACAACAACATGTAGTTTTTTTGTTTGGGGCTTGTCTTTTTTCTTGCTTTTTAGCTGAAGTTAGACTGCAGCATCATTTTGTCTGAACGAGACTTCACCCAGCTAACTTGGGCATGATCAAAAGCCTACTCAGAGCATCATAAACCTCAACATGGGCTGCAAGCAATTAATAGCGTCTTCAGAGGAGACATATCCTGAGGCTCTGGGCATTCTGAGGGATCTGTTTGTTGTGGACAAACAACTGATTATGAAATGTCCCTGAGAGGAGCTAGAGCCACTGCCTATATGTGAGCACACATTTGAAAGACTGTTTTCCCAGGATTTTTGCACTCTTAACTTCCCCCATTACTGGCACCTACCTACAAACCATCTTTAGAAGAATTTCTGTTCAACTCACAACATGAGAAGGAAGCTGAGAAAGAGCAAACACTTGTTGCACTGTTCTGCACGCTGTTCCCTCCAGGGAAGGCAGTTTACACAGAGCCCTTCACTCTTGTCACAGTTTGGATGCTCTCACCTGAGGAGCATTAACCACCAGAGCACTGCTTTTCAGCCCTGCTCTGTAACAACTGTGGGATGTGCAGCCAGCAATCCCCTCCTCACTTCTCTCCACTATTTATAGTGACACACTTACACACAGGCAGACATACACAGATATTCACAAAGCAGAGACTGAGTAACACACCAACCTTACACACACAGAAACCTGAAGAAATGCAGCACAGCATCTGGTAGAGCAGAGAAAAGAACCTTGTTTCTCCAAGATTTCAGTGTAGCTCAAAAGAAAATGTCAAAATCTGCAACAGGCTACTTAAAATGGCTCTCAGAGTGAAGTATCTGTTTGATGTAAGCCTCACAAATTAAAAGAAATGAGATGCACTTGTACATGAATCACAGCTGAATCCCACATTTGGATCTCCCAGCAGCTTCGAAACATCCCAGCAGAACACAGAAAAATCATGTTCAGAATGCCCAGAATTAAATGAAAATTAGCCAGAAACATCAGATAAGCTTTAAAAAATAGATTACCTGTACAACATTACGTTTGGAGAAAAAAACTATTGATGACTGGATTTCGGATCACTGACAGAGGAAGTGAAGTTGAAAAGACTTCTCTTAAAGCATAAGCAAAGAGGGAAGACAAGGAAGAGGTAACAGATCATATGGCAATTTAAACAGAAAAGTGACCAGATTTCAAGGGAGAAGGGGAAGGCCAAGGTAGAGAAGAAAACCTGGAAAGAAGAAATGAGAATGAATTAATTGTAATCACCAAGACACTCCATTTCAGTTACACAACTTTAGTTACCACCACGATCAACTTAAATTCCTTCTTTTACTTCCAAAAAGTGACTTCAGGGACATTTTGCAAATACAGTCAGCTACAAAAAGGCACATGCCATGAAGCTCTGCTGCTGCTGCTCTTCAGCCTTTAGCCCAAGCAGCCACCCAAAGCAAGGCAATTTCTCAGCAGGACACAAAGCCTGTTATGGCTTATTTTTTTTCATCATGGACGCAACAAATTCACAGTTCATAACTTAAATGTCTGTTGCCTTTGTATCTCAAAGCACAAACACAGAATCACAATGCCTGGGAAAGAAAATAAGAAATACAGAGAGGAAAAAAGCTATAGTATTGCAAAATCAGCTTAATAGAGGACCTAGAAAACAGCCATGACATTCCTATCAGAAATAACACCACTGTATCTTCACTCATAGTCAGGGCTGCAATTCTGATGCATAAATCATGAGATAATTTTAGTTTCTCACACACATATTCTCAAACAAGTCCTTGTGACTCCTTTTTCTAAATAAAAAACATCATCTGACTCATGAGCTGAAGTTCATGCCTCAGGTTCAGCCTTCCTTGCAGTGCTCCCCCATCCAATCCTGGCACTGCTCTGACTGACTGCACCCCCTGTGTGAGCTGCTCTGGACACAGCCCCTGCAAGGAGCAATTCTGGGGCTGGACCACCAGTAGAACAGGCAGTTTGCAGCTGATTTGGGAAGAGAACCTTCATCTCCTGAAGAACAGTGACTTAAAAACTCTTGCTCTTCTTTTCATGGAGGGGTTCAGAGCAAGCAAATACTGCCCACAGTTCCGCTGCAAGGGTAATTTCTTTGTGGTACACTGAGAAATAAGAACACCAAACACCTGAAAGATGCCCAGTGTTGCCTTCAAATCAAGAAGTCATTCCAGAGCTGTTCTCAGATGAATTTTCTCTGCATCACTTCTGTCCATCTGTCTCTCCCAGTATTGCATTAATAGCAAAACTCACCTCTGGGAAATTAATCACCTATTGAGCATCTCTGCAATGTGAATTTCAGCAGTCACTCTGATGAATTGCATTTGGTGTCCCAAAAATTGAGTTTAAATAGAAAGATGGGCATCAGAGTGGAACACTCTCAGTCTCCAGTTTACCTGCAAATGCAGTGCAGAGCACATTGCAAGGTATCTGCTTGTTAGAAGCTCCTAAAAATCCAAAACCAATGCATCAACTAATTCCAGTTTTCACTGAAAGATTGTGACAAATTTGTACTCTCAAGTAATTTAATTACAGCAATAAGTTTATGTAACTACATTCCGGGGCTTGAAATTTCAGTTTTACTATAGTTACTGCCAAGCACACTCACTGGATGTTAAGTCCCTTGATAATTCCCTTCATATTACAACTGTGTTTGTATTCTACCCCTCCCTTGTCTGGCCAAGTATAAGCAAATCACTGCTCTTCACAAAAAACACAGCAAGCCCTGATCAAAACCAGAAAAGCCCAAAACCTTCCTGCTCTTACAGGAACGGCCAAAGTTCAAATCACTCTCGTGTGAGTGTAGTTACAGTACAATGCACACCTGCTGGCTCCTTTGCTACCTAGAGTTTCCTTAAAACATTCACCAGTGTGACCATAAATACATTTCATCTTCCTCTGAACCAGTACAAATCCATGACTTTAAGCTCTGGTGGCTGCAGGCACACGAAATGAGATAAAAGGCTCAGGCAAATGTGACTCTCTTTAAAAGCCTCCTTGCCTGTCACCTACTCTGCAGAATTAATGGCTGGGGCTGCTTTCTGAAGTGGCAGCAGTCTGGGATAAGTGACTCCAGCAAATGAGGGATTTGCTGCCAGCTGCTGGCACAAGGGATGCTGTGGGTTTGTGCATGTCCGACTGCTCGGATCAGAGAGAACCAACACCAACTCCTGTGGCTGAGTTTCAAATGGCCTGGGATGGTCTTTCTGTCCATTTATTTATTGCAAAACAGGGAGGAGTCATCTGTGCTTGAGTCAGCTGCTCCAGAAACAAAAGAAATAAACAAACTTGTGATCTAAACACAACGGTTCTTTAATTTTTAAAGTACACAGTTGTGGGGTTTTGGGGAATTTTTCTTCAGAAGGTACGAAACAGTCTGCACTGACAGTTTGTCATTTACAGAGAAAGTTAATAAAAAGCAGATGGAGGTCATAATACAGCAACTACAATACGTGCTGTAATTAATCTGGCACTCCAAACAATCAACAGAATGTCAGCAAGAGACTCACTTTAAGTCTCTAAGTCAATTACAGACTGATTAACAGCAACACATTACAGAAATTATTGACCATTTACAAAGTTGCACTGAGGTAACAAATCCTTCAGCTGCAATAGGTACTCCAGAGGTTCATCAGGAAGCTTAGCACTGAGTACTTGAAGTGAATACTTGGGAGAAGTACTTAAACTAAAAAGACTTTTCCCCTCAAAATATTCACAAGCCAAACATCATAAACACAGAAAACAGTGGGATTTTTCCACCTTTACATCTCACCCTGAGGAGAGCAGCCACTGGCCAAAGAAAAACTGGATAATTCACGTGCATGCACTCATTTCAAACGGCAAAATATGCAAACATTGTCACTCTTGGCAAGCTATAAGAAAACTAGACTAGAAGAAAGTGAGACATGGGAAGTTTGGGGCTCCAGACAGAGAGTATGTCTGCTCAGAAAAATGGTGGCAGTGCTGTTCCATTTGAAATGCTGAGAAAAATCAAAGAAAATCAGCCTTGTTTCAAGTTCTACATCCACAGTTGGAAGAAAAAAAATTAAAAATCCCTGTGTTACTTTTGCAGTAACTGTTTCTCTAAAGAAAAAAATAATTACAGTCCCTTTCCAGCCATCTCCTACAAATATTTCATGTCCCACCAATTTGCATAATGAAAATGTAGTCCCAGCTGTGGATGAACAACGTAAGTCAGCTGAAAATAGTCCCCAGTTAAGCTGTCTAAATACTTGTGGGAGAACACAAGTTTTACATTAACTGTAGCAAAATCAAATTCTAGCTCAAGTATAGCAAAAACCCCCCTAAAAATCGCTAATTCCATCAATAATAAATATATGTTATATTCATAAACTTGCCTGCAACTGATTTTACTTGGGTAAATTTCAACCAGCATTAAATCAAAGGAGTTCTGTAAATACTTGTGTATTATACCAGGCATGAGAGTTACTTCAAAAATTACCAGCAAACACTGGACTTAAAAACCAGAGAATTGCTTGAGAGAAACCACAAAATATGACCCAGAACTCCCCCTACTCCACTATGCCAGTCTAACTCCTGAATGGCAATGCTGGGCATAGGTTTCTGTCAATATTTTAGTTATCAGCTATGGCCTCACATACCTCACTCTCTGGATAACCTTTAGCCTGCCCATGAAAAAATACAAAAAAAAAATTTAAAAAAAAAACAAACTTGTGTCAGATTAAGGCACTGGCAACTGAAAGAAGTCAGCAAGACAAAAATTCGTATTATTATCAGGAGTAGAGAGCACCACCTCTCCCCACAGCTGTTGCTCACATCTTTTCCCTGCCAGAAGATGAGAGCAGAACAGCAAAGGGCACCACTTGCAGACACAGGTTTAGAAATTGCACTTTAGGCACTCAGGTCTGAGTTACCAGATGTTCATTTTCAGCTGCTGCTGATGCTGGCAATGAGTGACGTTAAAGTTTAGTTGTAAAAATAACAGAAGATGGAGTAGAAAATATGCAAAAAATATCTGTGTCTGTTAATGTATGTTAGGAAGAAAAGGAAAAAAGAGTTAATGGCCAAGAGTCTCTTATTTCTTGCTAATTCCTTCTTTTGGGCTGATATGCTGCTTACACTGCTAAGAAGCAATTTTCTATATAATGAGTCAGCTGATTAAAAGCATAACCCATTTTGTAGTAGCTTTCTTATCTTGGTCTGGCATTCCACCAGTAATTCATGCTATAAATGAACTTCTCTACAGTAGCTTCTTTTGGTTTATTTTTTTTCCAACCCCATCACTCTGAACTACCTCCATCTTATGGAATCCAAAATCTGCTCCTCTCCCAAATGCACTCGTGTACGCGGTCATGGCATTCCTACAGGGATTCCTTCTTGTAGCATCTTTCAAGTAAGCAAATCCACAAGAAGAAAATAAAAAAAAATTACACACCCAAATAACCAGTATTCCTTCCCCTCACAGAAAGCACACATTCAATCTGACAATTCAGATTTCTTTGATGTGACCAAATGTGCGTCTGTGAGCAAAGTCAATTCCCCTTTGTAACTGCTCACTGCACTCAGGGCAGCAGGAACAGCAGAGGGGAACTACACACAGGAATTTGCACACATATAGCTACAAATTTACTGCTGGAAATCTCAGTGGGCGTGTTTGGCATTAGAGGATTTTAAGCCAATTCCACAAAAAAAAGCTTGCACTTTCCTGAAGCCCAGTATTTTCACAGCTTACTTTCTTGGCTATTACTCTCCTCCAGCTCTGCAAAACCAAGTTTACATTATTTGACATTGCACTCGACACAAATCCAATCAGCTGGATGAAAGCTGCACTCAAAATTAATCCTTTTCATTGCCCTCTTGGTTTACTTGCACACATACTAACTCCGTTTTGCGATTTTTTTGTTAGTAGAAATTGCCAATATCCTCATCTCCCATGGACTAGAAATTCATATTTTGCATTCCTGGTATTTTAAGTCATCCATATGTTTTGATGCAAGACAAGACATCTGGTAAATGTTTAAGAAATTTAAATTGCAGCCATCAAAACTGCAACTTTATGGAAGCTGCACAAAGACATCAAATGGGAATGATGACATGTTAGACATTGAATCACTGGTTTAGGACAGTAATTAAAGTACACATCAATACAGCAGCATTTAGCAGCTTCTCCCTAGGACATTCATTAAGTAAGAACCTCAGAGTTGTGTCTGATCTGATTTCCAAGACAAGGATATGTATTGGAAATCCATGCCAGGCACCTATGAACGGAAAGCTGTAATTCTCCCCAGCACCTTTTGGAATATGCATTTTCACCACCTTCCTCCTTTGCACCTCCCATCTGTTTTCCCATTTACACCATCTTTGGCACTAACTCTTTATCACTCCATTCTTTCAAAACCCTCATTTCTTTAAGACTCCCACTCCAACCTCACATTTCCTGCCATCCCACCTACCTCTTTCCAACTGGCTCCAGTCTCCTCATCGGCCTCTCATTTCCTCTCCGTGTCTCTCTCCATTCCACTTCATTCCCAACTTTGTCCTTTCCCACAGCTCTGTTCCCATTAACAAAAGCTCATTTGCCTTTCCCTTTCACAGGAGTTAATACAGGGGGAAGATGTTGCCAGCAGCCCTCTGAGACTGGCCATGGCTGGTGAGCACTGCCAGATGGTTTTGGAATCCCCAGCTAAACAAAACCAATTCCAAAGCCAAACCTACCAGGGTGCTTAACAAGCATTTACCATAAAAACACAAATTTTTTTAAATATTAAAAATCTGGCCCACAAAAGTCACCAGAACACTAGCTATGCCCAGGATTTTGTTCTCTTTAGATTCGACTTCCTTTACAGACAAAATCTTGCCAAGTAATCATGGAATTAAATGACCAGCACAGTTTTTTGCAAGGTTAAGTTTGTACAGATGAAAAGTCTAAAATTCTGAAAACTCTATTACAGCTATTTTTCAGATATTCCCTTCTAGTGCTACTTCAGAAAAATCCTATGATTCAAATTACAGTTTCCAGAGGAAGTCATTAGAGAGACCAGAATTTCTATCAATGATGGTTTTGTAAGTTTGCACTTTGCCTTTGGCACAGACTCTGTCTATATTTAGAATGCACAGTATAAAGAACACGTGAAATCAAAGCACTCAAAAATATCAGAACTTTACTAGTAATATATCAAATTTGCAGGGAGAGGATGATACTCGTGTACACTGTAATTTCAGAAGGTTTATAGGACTTGATCAGGCTTGGAGCAGGGAATGCAGCAGCCAGCCCTACCTGCAAGTGCTCCTGTCCCCAGGAAAGCCTCTTTGGGGAAGTTACAGAAACACTGTATCAAAACCTGGAAAGACTATATTTTTTTTTTGGTCAGCTACAGAATATCACACATTAGGTATAATTGCTTCATAGTATAAAAATGTAGTGTTCTCCCCAGTAATATTCAAGGACATATCTTTTTTTCCTTCAAACTGTGACAAGACTCTTAAGTAGATTTCTGCCATGCATCTTTGTTTCTCTAAGCTTTTGAGAGCTGGAGGGTTCTGGCCTCCGCTACTCAAGGCATTTTTTTGTTCCAAACCAAAACAAGAATTTAAGTCCTGTTTACTAACCTATCATTGCCACTCACTGAACAATGCTCAATCGTACTTAATGCATAATTGGTGTGTTTAAATTAGCACCCTCAGTTACTCATATTAGTGTCAGACATTTTCATTCAGTAATGCATTATTTTGGTAGCAAGAACTTCTCAGCATCCCTTTATGCCTTCTCAACCATTAGGATTGAAACATATGGTAGCAGGAGTACATCATACTTTAAAAAAAATGAAACATGACACTTGGCCTTTTGTAACACTTCTCCAACCAAACCCAAGAAAAAGTACATTGTGACAAAAGAACAAAAATGTACTATGGACACTTAACACCAAGAGTTTGTCTTCTCTCATGAAAAATACTCAAGAGGATTAATAATCCCTTCTCTAAAGGAAAAAGTACTAGAGTAATACAAATAGCATTAGTTCTGCTGCAACAAGGTCAAACAAGTTTAATGCCACTCTGAGGAACAGAAAAACCTTGTAATTTCCCAGACCCTTTACCAGATCTGACTGAAATTTTATTTTATGAACCACTGCATAGATAAGAAACTATCTTACTCCCCCTTTCCCAAACACTGCCAGCATTCTCAAAAAACATTGCAGAGCCCCCTTTATCTCCTGGCATGAGCAACTTTCAATTCCATTGCAGAATCATATGTGCAATTCATCTACTTTGAAGATATGGGTAGAATTTTTTTTTAGGAAATCTACTTATATTCATAGTCCTTAGCTGGACAATTGCATAACAGGGTGAATCTTTTTTCCTGTTTTTAGTGAGGTCAAATAAGAGCTGCAAAGGAATTTTGCTGCACACAGCTGACACAGAATACCCAAACCAACAGTTCTGTTGTCAAGGGCACCAACAAGGAAAAGGCTTTTAAATGCCAAGATTTTTGAGAAAACCTTTACTGAACTGGTATAAAGTCAGACCCACAACTTTACACCTTGGGAACCAAAATTAAGCAGCTTCAGGAAAAATTCTGCTGACAAAAGAGCACTGGCCCCCACAAGCCAGCGGCCCTGAATGCCCCCTGCGTCAGTGGGACTGGCACCAGGGCATGCCAGGCTGCAGGGCTGAGCTGCCTAGCAGGGAGCCATGGAGGCAGGGGACACCCTGGAAGCATGCAGCAAGGCAGGAGAGAGAGGGAAGACCACAATTGTGCTGTTTGCCAGCTGTGAAAACAATCATATCTCCCTGATTTTGCTTCTAGCAGAAGTGGTTAGCAGTCTTGCCTTTGCAAGTGCTTGGAAAAGGCACAAGTGAGTGCATCTTTGTTGTTATTCACATGTGGAATAAGGCTGCCCTGGGGTCTGGTGATCAAAACCCATTGTGCCTTCTGCTATTACATGAAGGTGTCTTAAACCGGTGCACTGGGATCCCCTTTCCATTTGCAGCTGGGAAAGACTCATGAAGTGAACTCCAAAGCCCATCCTGCAGCACCTTTCTGTTGCCTGCTGTGTAACCAGGTGAAAAGCTCCTCTCCTGAGGTGCCCACAGCAGCCATCAAACCACCATCTCCCTCACCTCACTGCATCAGGTAGGGACAGGGGTTGCTTCCTTGACTTTAAGGATAGGGAGCCACACGAGCAAAGGAAGGCACCAGAGCAGCAGCAGGTTTAAGTGGCTGGCAGAGCTCCAGCTGGGATAAAGTACATTACTTTCTCTGTAAGCTGTAGGATGACTTGGGGCAAGCTGAGCCAACACTTCTATTGATGTGCACACTGAAATCAGTGTTGAGACTAAACAAATTAAACCTTAATAAGAGACCAATACAAAAGTTGCCTCTGTGTGCTTAAGCATCCAGGCCATTCAGAAGTTTAGATGCTCTCTTCTTCTCTCCATCACTCTACATCCCTTCATCCGTAGCTAAAGGAACAGGAAGAGTCCTCACTCCATACATGTTTGGTTCCTAGCAAGAGTTAGGGTTACAGCCTTTCAGTTGGCACAGTTTTCAAAAGTATCTTAGTGGGTGAGAAGCTCAAGTTTGTCAGAAAAACTCCACCTATGACTGCAGGTCTCCAAGGACCTGATTAATTCCCCTACCCCCTTTTTTTTAATTGGAGCTTAAGGCTCTAAACCAATTAAGTGGCTATTCATAGCACAGAATTTAAGGCAGGAAAACTAGTTGATTATATCCCACATTCACTTGATCAGGTTTGGTTTTGGGGTTTTATTGTAGCTAGAAACAGCACACAAATACATGAAAGTAGGTCAAGAGCAGGAGTTGATCCAACCTATGAAAAACCTTTGAGAGTTCTAAATTCATTATAGCACTTGGTAGTCCTGCGATGCTGTGTGACCTTCCCAGGTGGGGCTGATTCACCATTTAAGACATTAGGCGCAAAGTAAAACTCAGTGCCTTGTTGCATTTACAGAAACAAAAATATCAATTTCTTCTACAGTAATTTAAAGAGTGTTTAAAAAAATTAAAATAAAAAATTAAAAGTGGTTTCCTTTAAGATTGATAAATCAGCAACACAGGTAAGTAGTGGCAGACACACAAGCAATTCCAGCACATGAAGTTCAGTTTCCTATTATTCACAACATTTTAATGCACTTTTAGAGGGTATATATGGCTACAAAGGAAAAGATTGCAATTTTAGAAGTGAATGAAATTATAGGAGGGCTTTTAATCCTATTAAAATGAGTAGTTTTACCTCACATTTTACTTGGGCATAGTCTTTAAAAAAGTAGCAGGATTCACTTCTATATTGAAAGAATTAAGAACAAATCTACTGTAACTAAGAAAAGTAGCATTCTGCAAGAAAATGTTTTCATGCAACTTTAACCATTTCTGAAATCCCCAATCTTTAATTTCTGCAGTTTTTCCACAATACAGCTAGTTCCAAATCACTTTTTAACAAAATTTAAATCAGGCATAATATATATACAATGTGAAAAAAGAAAAAAAATTAACTAATGCCTCTTTGGCCCAGAAGAAGGAAGTCATTTAAGGAAACCACTAAAACCCTCTGTTATGGCTGCTACTATATTAAGAAGGAGTAACATGTATGTAAAGCCTTAAAGAAAAGGAAAACACCGAAGACCTAAAAAATAAGGTGATCCTAACAGTCATTATTCTATATGGAATCACAGGATCTTTAAGGCTGGAAAAGACCTCCAAGATCATGAAGTCCAACTTTTGACTGAAAACCACCCTGTCATTTCAGCCATGGCAGTCAGTGCCTTGGCTTGGCTTGTTGGTTTGTATTTTTTTTTTCTGAACACTTCCAAGGATGGCAACTCCACTACTTCCCTGTTCCAATTTCCCAATTCTGCACCGCTCCTTCAGGGAAGATATCCACACAACCACATAGAGCACAGCATTATCTGCTTAGGAGTTGCATAAGACAAAGAAGCAAATAGCCTAAACTATTAGGAATTTTCTAGTTGCTTTTATGTTTATTTGACTGAACTAGGACTTGGCTAATTTCTTGGGGAAATTTCAGGTTACATAACTGCCCTTTGCAGACATGCCAGCATCTGAAGAACACCAAGACACCTGGTATTTAGAAAAAGATTAGGTATGTAATGTAAATCCAGTGGCCTAGACCAAAACCCTTTCAGTGTTTCAGCAATCCTGGCAATAATTGAAAGCAGAGAAATCTGTTAATTCCACCAAACTCTGCATTTACTACAAAATACCATCAATGCAATGAGAATCTCCTGAAGCAAGGGTCCAAACCCCTTGATACCACACAAATACTTCTCCCTCTACTCAAAGTTTCTCAACATCTGCCTCATTGAGCTCTCTGGTTTGCTTAGGGGTGTTTTGGTTTGGTGGAGGTTTTGGGGTTGTGGTTTTTGATTGGCTGGGTGTTTCCTGGGGGGAAGGAAACTCTAGAGACTTCCAGACATGCTACAAGAGGTTACAGCAATGTTTAAAGTTCACAAGACTCCTAGATAATGATGCTGTGGAGGGTTACTAACTCTTCCATTATCACTGATATTTAGTAATAAAATATTGAGTTTGGACAGAAGCATTGACAAAGTCCCACTCGCATCCATTAATCTGAGGTGGGATTTTTGCAGTGTGGAATTCCTGCATGGCAGTCTCTCCTCTGTACAAATGTGGGACTCAGCTCAGCTGCAGTACAAAGAGCAATACTGCATAACTTACGATGCACTTGTGTTTTAAGCAGTGATGCAATCCCTCCATGGAACACATGTGCAAATGATGAAGTGCTTGCAATGGGATGCTGAACTGGCAGGCACAACTCTGAACTACTCATAGATTAACCACTCCTGGTTTTAAAGCTAGAGGTTTAGCTTTAAAAGCAGTTCACATTCTTTTCAAAAAAGATTGCATTGGCAAACTGAATTGAGAAAATGACATATTTCTGAAAAGAAAAACAAATTATCTAAAAAGCCTAAAATCAGATTTATCAGAAAGATACGGCAAAAGAAGAAATAACCTGGCATTTTATCGGCACACTTTCCTAAGGCTGCACAGCCTGACACCGCAGTTCTCGGTTCTCTCCCTCCCTGTTTCATCTGAAAATATCAACTTCAGCTTCTATCACAGTACTGGGAAACAACTGAAAGTTGATTTAAAGGTCTGAAAGGACAAACATTTTAGCTTCCTCTAGATATCTAAGGCAGTAACTCACAAGCTTGGCCTTGAGTTCACTAAGCAGCGACATTTGTTTTAACAAAAAGGAGGCTCTACCTTTTATCACAACGCCTCCTGAAACAGGCAGAATGCTTCCCTTGTACCTAAACAACATTCCAATAAACCAGAGTGAGGTTTTACTGATTTGGCTGAAATCTCTCTGGTTATTTGCCTCAAGTGTGGTATTTCAGTTATTAACTTCACTGTGCATGTTACCTTCACAGCACAGGATACAAACAGGGAAACAGTTGCACTTGGCTTGAAAGATAATTTGCAAAAGGCAAAGTTTAATGAAAAAAATGAAGCCAAATTGCCAGGCAATGAATGCCAGCAGTGCCCAATGACAGTTATTGCTGCCTTCCTTCCAGTACCATCAGCACCACTATGTTTCTTGCTATTCTCCTTTGATATGAATTTAACATGCTCTGTACTTGTGTTGGAGATATGCTAATGAAAAACAGCATGTAGGAAATGCTTTGATAACACAAACTAGTTTAAATTTTTTTAAGTTATTAAAAAAGATGAAAGAATTGGTAAAATGTAAAATCAAATGGAAAAAGTACAAATAGGTTTTTATTGACCAGCTTAAAATGCATCAGTGATAAGAGAGGAAAAACAGAAAAAGAGCAAAACAAAAAGTCACAATGCCAGAAACAGCAAATAAGAGAAGAGGTAAAATAAAGTAACAGCAACTCAAGAGAGAAAGAAAAGAAATTGGTAATTTCAGGATATGATACAGATAAAAAAAGAGCTGGAGACTAAAGAAAATAGAAGAGGAATGAAAATATGGGAGTAAGAGGAAGAAAAAAGAGCAAGCGAAGTCCTTTTTAAAAGTGAATGGTGGAAGAGTTCTACCTGTTCTGCAAGTTCAATTTATCTTGCATTTCCCCTTACCATCTTTTTTAACATACTAAAATATTCCCTGCTCCAACTCTCTGATCATCTTCCTGCTTAAAGCCACTAAGTTTCCAAGAGCTGAAGGGATTCTTATGGTGGCTGTCCCCCAAAAGCTATTCCAAGCTGCATTCTGAGCACACACACATCCCACAACCTCTTTATGGCTGTTGGAATAGGGACACAGGGGTATGGGGGAGGGAAAATTTAGAAATAAAAAGAGTAAGGAATATAGTTGAAATCTGAACTCCCATATATCCATTTCCTAAAGAGCACCTTCAGTACCTATCCACAAGCACTGCTGCTGGCTAACATGACATTCACCTGCTTCCAAGGCATTAAGCATTCCAGTTCCACACAAACAGATGGGGAAACATACGAGCATGTATAGTTAGGGTTCAGACACCTAGTAAACGAACAAGAACATCCCCTCTGCAAAAGTAAAAATTATCCATGGCTAGATTTGAGGAACAGCCACCCTGGTCCCCCATGTGAGCACCAATGACAGCACAGCAGAAAGGGCTGGACAACAAGAACAAGACAGTGTTTCAGAAAGGGAAAGGGAAAATCCCATTATCTTATGCCTGCTTGGAAAACGTTTGTGGAACTACAGCATCTGATCATTTAGGATTTGGCAACCTACTCATGCTTTCATACCACTGAATAAATCTTTAAAAGACAATTAACAGCATTCCAAAGGAACAGTAACTACAACAGAGTGAAAAAAAAAGCACGTTGAGAGCCAAAGTTACTGTCTCTCAATTTGGTCTTTAATTCACCAGACTAGAGAAGATCCCAGACCTCCAGAACATGAGGCTTTGATACACCCTGAGCTCTACAGCACCAGTGTAAAGCAGAGCAAACCCTGCCAGTGCCAATTCTTTCATTACTGATGGAATCAGTCATGAAGAGCTTTAAATTGTTCACTTCCCTCCCTAAATCCTTCATGTTATGGGATCTCTTTGGCAACCTGAACAAATGGCTTGCTTTAAGATGCTGTGGAAGATTTATATGTTTGTGTGTTTTCTAAACATTTATTTCTAAATGCTTTAACCCTCCTCATCACTAGAGTAAGGCTACAGCATCTGGTGTTCATTAAAACCAGGAAATTCCTGTTTTGCCCTTATGAAACTGTTGAAAGTTGATAATAGTTTTTTTTAAATTTAGCTTTGTGATGATGTGTTTTAGAAAACACATTAAATAATGAATTCAAATTAGCAATTTTTTTAAATCCGCTTATGCCTAATTCAGACATAAGTCTTTTGCAATTCAAAAACCCCATCAGAAAATATTTATCAAGTGTAAGTTAATGAATTACCACTACGATACCTAAAATAAAGAATTTTGGACTCATCGATTTAAAAGTTGCAATCCATATAACAGAAAAGAAATGATACAGAGGTTCACAAGTCATCTATTCTTGGTGCTTCAGCTTCACTATAGCACATTTTTTTTAAGGATCACAAAAGGATTCTGGATCTTGTAGAGAACTTAACCTCCATATCCTTGCTGAATCTTACTATGCACACCTTGGCTGTAAATTTCAATACCTTTGTGCTTCAATTCAAAACAAAGCATGCTTTGCTCTTATTGATTTAGTATCAGTAGTGTCTAAATAAAACTGTCACCAGCAGTGAGAAGAACGACACCACTGAGCCCTGAGTGCTTCATGACAGACTGACCAATATCACAGAAAGAAAAGCAATGTTTTCCTAATGACTGGTTTTCCCCTGTATTGGGAGGAAAGCTATGAATGACCTAAGGCCACAACACACAGGATGTGAAGCTGCTGAAACCACAGGCAGATTATATTCCAAAACTGTACCAAAAATCTGGCATGTCTGGGCGATGCCTGGGTCCAGCGTGGGGCTGGGGTAAAGCACTGTCCATCCATAGCTGCTGCTCCCTCATGAATGACTCAGGCACTCAGCTCTAGCCAAGGAGGCAGGCAGAGAGAGCACGATCTGAGGTCAAGTCCCTGCAGAGCCAGCCAGTTATTTGTTGCAGACTCTCCTCTCAATCACAAAATGTCATTAAGTGAAGCTAAGAGTATGTTAAACACTTGGAATATTTACCTCTATATAAACAGCTGCTGTAGTTGCAAATGGAAAGTTACAGAATTGCAAACAATTGGTATTAAGTGTAAACAGAACATATAAACTGCACCTTATTTCACAAGAAATAGGAACCTCAGGGTTAAGGGGCTCTTTGTGCACAGGCTGTAATTTACTATCTTATGTGTATATACACACAACCCAGCACACCTGAGCTGGCCAGAGAGTACAAGTCTTAACTCTAGAGCCACCCTGAAATCCACAGGCGTTTGAAACACTTTTTTTAATAGTTTAGCATATTGCTAAAATGTCTTGTTTACAGCCCATCACTATCTCACTATCTAAAGTTTCTTTTGGCAGAAGGACTTTGCAGGATAATCATTCCCGCTGCAGATTCACTCAGTATGCCCAGCTGGAATATGTGCTCCCTTTCCTCAATTTTTACTTTTATCAGCCCATAACTCTTCCAGCTGTTTTATTTCCCATGGTACTCAAATTCATTCCATGTATTGATAGAGCTTCACCACATTATCTTCTACTTGAGGTCACTAATAAAGAGGTTAAATTAATTTAATTTAAAGCTGCATCTCCAAGTGCCAATGCAGAAACCCAACCAACCACCTCTCTTACCCCTCTTTTACTGCCTTTCATTCATGCTTTTCATCTTCAGAACTAAGCCCACTTAAATTAGGGGGGAAAAGTTACAGGCACCACTTTATTTCTTATTTTCTACCCTCAGAAGAAAAACTCTTGTGCCTCAGCTTGCTGAGGAGTATCAAGTGTGCACCAATTCCCAGCACCCCAAGGAGAGGGCACACAGAACTTCCCAGGTTTGCACAGAGACCTTGTCACACCTGCATTACTATAAATGTTAGTTCCACACATTAATGCCTACATACAGAACACCTGCATTTTCCCAGTCTTAATTCCTTCCCCATTTTAGCATGATTCTTTTTCCATGCAAGTGGGGAAAAGAAAAAATGAAATAAATTTGGACTTTAACACCATGTGGGAAAGTAACAACCTCACTTTACACCATAAAAACTTTATTAATCCTGCACCTTTCTAAAAAGATCATTTTTCTTCCCAAGAGATGTTATTAATTTACTAAGGTTAGCCCACACCTCCACCTATACATTCTATATATAACATGGAGAGAAATTATCTGAAGTTCGTTTTCTTGGTTTTTAAATATGTATCAGCCTGGACAGAAATGCATGCAATGTTCCCAATCTCATATTTTTTATGTAGAAGAGAAATTAAGTGCTGCTTTCCATCAGTCACAGCTATGACTCCTTAAGAACAGAACAAGAAGGTTTATTTCCAAAATAGATGTCCAGGCTGTATACTTAGCTCACACTAATAGGCTGGACTTCCAAAAGAAACATAATTTAAACCACAATACTGGTCATTCCTAAGCAACAGCTCCACTTAGGTTTCTTGGAGACCCCAAAAAAGTGTGCAGGCTGTCCCTGTCAGGGACACAATGAGTATTTACTGTTCTGCTGGGCTTGGCCAACACTCATCTTTGTACTCTACAGAAACAAACACAAAACCCCACAAAACACCCGTTCATCTAAAATGTTACCAGAAACACTGGCTTTGGCTGCTGTAAAATAAAGAAACTGTTTTGATTAGATACAGAATCATACAGCAGAAGGCACACATGCTTAATAAAACAATTTTGATTAAATAAATACTCACAGAATTGCAAGCTCCTTAAAACGGGTTGGTGTATCAAATACCTATATAAAGCCAAGATAACTTCAACAAGCAATTTCTGTAAGCAACAGCAGACTGAAATGGAAATACTTCAGGTGACCAGTATTGATGTGTGACTCTAAAAATCCAATTCTTTATTCTCTGGTTTTTACTACGCTAACAACAAATCCCACCCCATAAAAAGAACAAAATAAAATACCTTTTTTCGATTTTGCTCCGATCTTCAACTTTGATGGCCAAGCAATCTGTGTATTTGTTTCTTCCATAATCTATTAAAAAAGAAAGCATTTTCAAAGAATTAAGTTTTTATTTTTCTCCTGCAAAAGCATACATACATTTTCTGAAAATATCATGTTTACCATTTTTAAAACTGTTAAATATTATTACTTTTAAATAGCACAAGCCATTAACTGCTTCTCTGGTTTCCTTGAGAACTTTTGTCTGTTAATAAGCATGGCTGAGTTCTGATCATTCAAAAGAATTCCACAGAGCAAACCCAAAATGCTCAACAGCTTCCATGAAGTTCAAATGACCACTAATAGCTACAGCAGACTCCACATCCATCTCTGAGGGAATTTCAAAACTTTACAATTCAACACAAATATTTCTTCAGTTACCTTAAAATGGTTCTTAAGTAAAGCCTATCAAATTTAAATTGAGTCTTTCTGAGTCTCCATAAGTCAAAATATATTGGTTTGCCTCACTTTTACCCAAAAGCAGCTTTTCATTTTAAGCTTATCCAGACTCAAGAATTTTTACTTCTCAGTTTAGCAGGTCAGAGCAGACATCTGACAGCATTTATTTATTATGACACAGCGTGTAACCTATCTGTACATCTCCAGCCAACAGGGAAAAACTATGCACACCCGCTTACACTGTGAAAACCAGGCAGCCATTTAGCTCAGTGTCAGCTCTCATTCTGCTGCTGCCTTGGGCTCAGTGAAAATGCCACCAGCCCTCTTACAGGTAGATTATACTGAAATTTCATCCTGGCACAGAGCTACAGAGCTTCACCAACCCATTTAGTTGTAACACAGGAGTTCCAAGGAACTGCTTGACACCAAGGACTTCAGATGAATGGAAACCCAGCTCCTCGAAATGCTGGGCATGTCTACTGAGACTAAAGGACTTCTCTTTTATACCAAGGTCTCATCAACAAGCATGGTGAGCTCATACCTCTCATCATACTCATGATGGAATAAAAACAATTAAAATGTCAAAATAATTAGCAAAGCCACTTCCAAGAAGAAGAGTAATGCATTAAGAAAACAGCTACAATACCAGTATGTTTTCCATAACAGTATAATTCAGAATTAAGGCAGATTTCTCCAACAGTTCCTAATTCTTATCTTCTACATCCAAATCCCAAGGACACCACAACAACTTCCAGATTAGCATGCCATGTGGAAAAACAAAGCATCAGCCAGACTTCATTATACTGTATTTTTGGTTTCAGCACTATTGGATAATAAGTTACAGCTGAAATAAAACATTTCCAGGAGGGTGAAATTCTACCAGCAACATACATATACTTTTCACCATTTTTCAATCCAGATGTGAAAAAAGCTGTTTCAAAGAATTCACTTGTCTCTGATAAAAGTCTTTGGGCGAGGATTTTTTTTTAATTGTGCAAGAGGCAGTGAAATACACAGAAAATTGGAAGGCACTGGCTAAAAGGAAAAGGGAGATGCTAAAACAAAGAACGGTGCAGGACTGAGTTATAGAAGATCCAACATGAAAGGAACCACAAGAGAGGAGACAGAAGAAGAATGCATGTCATTCAAGGCAAGTGTTACATCCCATCAGTCCTTTACCCTCTCAATAAAGGTTGGAGACTTCTGTCTTGAAGAAATTAAATCCTCCCCGTTTCTTATGATAAAATAAAATAAAATGAAAGCCCACAATTTCACAGCTGCACATTCTGGGGACATATGAGAAAGATGCATATAAGATCTTCAAAGGAAAAGCAGTCTGACTGCCAGCCACTGAGATTTGGCCATCTAGTATCCTTAAGCTCTTTGTAATGTTAAAAATTGCCACATTAGACCAAAAAAGATAACTCAGTTTGGCCCCTACAAAGACAAGTTTATCTCCTATCCTAGGCTAGGCAAAAAAAAAAGTCAGGATGCATTTAAGTACATTTACTGAAGTATCAAAATGCTCAGTCTGTGCTGGCTTTCAGCTCCAGGCTGTAATGTTACAATAAATCAGGACTTCCCTAAGAACACTCAAAAAAAAAAATAAACTACACCACTTAATTCATAAACTATCATTGTATTTAAGTTACTATTTATGTATTGTATTTTTTATAACAGCAAATTGTCACAAAGCTCTGGAAAACTTGGAACTGAGTTGTTATGAGAGCAGTTAAACTTGAAAGTAAAGATGATATTGAAGATCATAGATGAGATTAAAGACTGCATAGATCACTGTTGCACCAACTTTTTGTTTTAGCTTTACCATTCAAACCCAGGGAATTCTAAGTGCCAAGATTTAAATTTTTTCCCTGAAAAATCTGGAGTAATTCCATGACAACCTCAAGTGCATGTTGCAATGGAACTGCTTTATTAGTGAAATCAGTATTATGCCACATACCCTGAGAACAGGGGTTCTGCTCTCACATGAAAAAGAGAACTCTCAAGTGCTCCAGCTATAATACATGCATTCCAATTGTATAAATACTCGAGTTACATAACATTCAGGGGAAATTCAGCCTAGGGATGACTCAGAGTTCATGATCTCTGCACAACAGCACCTCTGCATAGCTTCCCTTATTTCCACACAAAATAAGAGATAGAGTGAGTACTAATCAGTGCTCTGCTCGCCTTGAGGGATCAACTGACCAAAGGGATCAGGCATTTCTGCCAGCAAGGTTTAAGTCCCAACAAATAACCTCATGCTTCTTCTCAAAATGAAGGAAAACCGAAGAAATTGTCTTTCTACAACTTTCCTTCCTCTCCTTTGCCCAAGTGTAATTGTAGTGTTTACAAGCCAAAATATGTAAGCTATTCTCAGTGGAGAAAAAACAGAAGAGGACAAGACACTGGAAGACACCAACAAAACAAATCAGACTGTACTCTGACCCTGAAAAAATTGGCTTCAGTTGCAAATCATTGGGCCTTCAAGAAAAAAAAAAGTCTAACTGTAAGGCAGCTGGAAGACAAGCTTTTGGCTTTCTTGTATTCCAGCTTGAAAAGTTTATAGTTTAAGCACTTTAGGGAGTTTTTACATTAAGACAGTAAGAAATTATTTTTTCTTATGCTGTATTTTTTGTTTAGCTGATTTTGGATGGAAACTGGAATGTCCTGAATGCAACAAAACCAACCAAACAAAACTCCCCCAAAGCCCACAAGTATTTCAGAATTCAAAGGAAATAGTTTACACACAGTGGATGAACAAGAACGACATATATACCAGACCTTTCTTCATTTAAAGCAGGCACATTAAATCAAAGTAGTATTCTTTATAGTTAGTGTTGGTAAGATACCTATTTCTGGCCTTCCCACCTTTGGGATTTGGGCATCTTGGCCTTTTCTGCTTCAGGTATTAATCACAGTGAAAGGAAAAATGGGTCAGACAGGAATCTGCATCTACTAGTGGGTCTCTGTAGTTACCCAGTATGAATTCCTTCCCCACTAAAATGAAATTCTTTTTCCAGGCAAGTGAGTAAAAGAACAAAATTAAATCAGTTTGAACTTCAATACCACGTGGGAAACTCCGAGACAATCTCACTTTACACCATGAAGATGTTGGGCCTAGTCTTGGAATACTGGGTTTCACAGATTTTCAGTGTTCATCTAGCATCTTCAGCTTTCAGAAATGTTGTCTTAGTCCCCTCAGTTTGTATGCATTTACAGCTGTACAAACAAGTTTATTCTTATGGTTTATTTGAATTATGAAATATAACTTAGATGAAAATGAAAGGAAAATATATTTCCATAGGACAAGACCTGAAGAGACACAGCAGACATGTGAAATTCTGCGTGGGGTGATCCTTAGTTCTATCTCTTGCAGTGCACAAGAGGTGATGCAGCACAATCTGAGAGGATGACTAATCCCTGAACATGACTTTTGGCAGCAAGAACACAGCAATGGGTGTAGCTGGAACCAGAATTATTGTATTTAATGGTTTGTTGTTTTTTCGGTTTGGGGGGAGGAGAAAGCAAGGCAAGAACAAGGATGGGAAGGAAGAACAAGACTCAAAAGAGGTTTGTGTGAAGTTACCCATTGGGAATTTAAACTCCAAAACTGGTGAGGCCAGAGAACATCAGCAGGGCAGCATCAAGGACTACTGGTTTGGTGAGGAAATTTGAGGAATAAAAGGAGTTAAAAAAGAGATTACAAAACTGAGCCCAAAGCCTGGTGCAAGTACGCAGATCTTGTGGAAGTTGGGCCAACATTTTGGGTACAGCAATGGATTTGCATCCCAAGCCCTATTGTAGTTTCTTCCCCCCTGAGGTCATCTACACAAGCAATTCCAATCAAGAATTCACACTTTGTCACAGCCACTACTCAAAGTTGGGCAGTACAGCCTGACCCCCTGTGTAAGCCCTAATTCTGCAGGTAAGGAGGAGGGGCTGTTCCTGAGAAGCAGCAATGGCACATGGCCCCAGGCACCCCACATTCCAGACTACACTGTCCAGAGCTTCCAGTTTGTGCTCCTGTGTGGCAAAAAACCCATCTCCTATGCAGAGACCAGAATTAAAACCATAAAATACAGAAAAAGCTTTAGTAAGTTTGCTGTGAATGCAGTCTGTCAGTACTGACAGCACACATGGTAGGTGCAATCTATTTAAAATCCACAACCAAAGGATGCACAGGGAGGACAAGGACCAAGCTCCACTTGTGTGTCTGTACAGAAAGGAGCAGTGGGACAACAGAGCCTTCCCACACAAAAGGACATGAGTGCCTGCTGTCTTCAAGGGCAGGGCTCTTCATTTTCCCATTCTATAGCCCAACTGTCAGAAACCCAGACACATTTTCAGAAAAGGTGACTGCTTGGCTAGTCCTTCTTCCCTAGTTTTACTTGTCTTGGAAAAAGGTAACACGTAAATTATTTTAGACATTACTGTCTGGAATAAGCGGCATGGATAAGGATCAATGCTCCCATATGTTTTTGTTCATGCTTCCACTGCAAGTCATTTGCTTTAATGCTGCAGGAAATTGATATTCACCTACTCACTTGACCATCTCTGTTAAACTGATTTTTATTTCAAGTTCTTATTAAATGCTAAAATAAGTATCAAAAAACATGGATGTGTTTCTGACTGATATATAAAAAGGGAACAGAAGGAAAACTCACCTGCACACTGCTATGCAGTGTCATGTCAAGCTAAGCAAAACACCAACGCTTCCCTGCAACTTCTCAGGGCCAATACTTTTGTGCAGACTTTGAGGCTTCCCCAGAGCAGAACTCGGGCTGTTTGCTGTCAAGGACTAATCCTAACCCATGCTGACTCTAACAAATTTACCATCTTCACAAAGTTTTCACAGCTATTCCCAAAGAACTTACCAAGAATTAAGAAAAGTATGTGCAGGATGAAGAGATCCTGAAGCTAAAATTAGAGGTCAAGGTTAACATCATGGGCAATGTATTTATTCATAGTTTTGATCAATGTGTATCAAAATTTTTATACTAAATACTAAAACTAATGAACAGATTATGTATAAAGGCAATAAAGGCATCAGAGTAAAAGACATCAGTTTTACAAATGAAACTTTCAGACTACATAAAAGCTCTAAATCACTAAAGATGGAATTGGGAAAGCTGCCTATATGGATGTGGCTTTGGAATTTTTATTGTTTCCATTTCCAGTAAGAGATTTTAGCCTTGAAAGATGAGAACAAATGCATGTATGCACATACAACACTGCATCTTTTTTTAACCTTCACTTCACCTGAAAAGAACTAAGATGATTCTTAAAACAAGGGTCTTGTTTAAGCAAATATTGCAGTATTGTTGTTGCATCCAAAAACTACATTAAGCGAACTTTCTGCAACAAAAATGTTGACAGAACTTTTTTACCTAAGTTACAAATACAGCAAAAATAGCTGAGAGTAAAAATCAATCAATCAAATGTCCTTACCTATGGAGAAACACTTAAGTCCTTCACTTGATTTAAAAGTTTATTTTACCATCAATGGAAATACTAGTCAAGGGTCACAGGTAACACTTTTGTTTTGAATACAGGACAAAGCATAAAACAAAAAAAAATTTAAGCATGCAAGAATTCTCTATAGAAATATCTGTCTCTATAGCATTAATGAATTACACAAGTAATATGAAAAATCCTAAGAAAAATATCACTGATAAATGAAACCCCACAGAACACTGTTCAAAACACCAATATGCATCCAAATCTCCTCTCTGAAACCAAAAGCAGCAATTCTCCTCCTTACAAGCCAGAAAGCCAGTGTATATTCTTGATTTGAATCATTCTCATACTTGTCTCCTTTATATTACTTTTTTTTTTCCCCAAGGTAAAAGTACAAACATTTCTGAGAAGGAAATCCCTCCTCTATTCTGTGGGAGGGTTTAACTCTCAGAATGAAAAGCACTGAGCACCTCAGTTGAGATGGTGGTGACAAACCACTCCTCCTCTACTGCTTTACAGTGCAAGAGATCTTGCACAAAGTGTAAAGTATAGCAATGAAGTGGCACAAAGCTGAACTTTAACAACTAAGACTTGCTATTACAGGTAAAATCTCAAGATAGCACCC
This sequence comes from Camarhynchus parvulus, assembly GCF_901933205.1. Lineage (NCBI taxonomy): Eukaryota > Metazoa > Chordata > Aves > Passeriformes > Thraupidae > Camarhynchus > Camarhynchus parvulus. The sequence goes on from NC_044576.1 coordinate 7,349,319, forward strand.
ATTGTATCAGAAGCAACACAGGAGAAACTGGAGATGAAATGAAAAAAAAAACCCGAAAATCCTTGGAATTACTCCATTGCCTTAGCAGAATGGTCACTACAGTACAGATGGGATGAATGCCATTTTCCACAAAAATGAAGCCTTCCCACCACTCAGCTCTGCCTGAACTAAGCAAAAAGTTAAGTAAGCATTCTTGATTTACCTTTTTAGAGAAACTGATCCAACCTAAATAGCCTCCTTTCCACTGGGTGCGGTTTTGCCAAAAGGGAGACAAATGTCTCAATCCCAAGATTTCCTGCAAATGTTAACTTGCACTGACATTCTTTCAGGCCCCTAATCCATGCTGCCCTCTCCAAGCAGTCACTTCCTCTTCCCAGGAAGCCAAATGAGAGGAAGCTCAGGGTAAATTGGATGCCAGCATTCCCATCCCAGCCAGGCACTTGAAGCCAGCTCTGGAAACGTATGGCCTTAATAAATCCTTGTCACATGCCATGAGCCAAGCTCTACATCAAGAGGTTATTTTAATGCTAGTGCAGATCCTGATTCCTACCCAGAAAAAGTGGAATGTGTAGAACCAGTTCCTGCAGCTCCAAGCTGCTGCTGTGGTTGAAACAGAAACCAGACCCATGATAATGTCTGATCACCAGCAGCTCACGAGGTCTTACCACCAGATAAATAACACTGCAAGAAAGTCAGAGGCTCCCATCAGAAATGGAAACACAGCCCTGGGGGAACTACAGCTATAAATAGGCAGCTGGGGAATAGTCATGGCTGAAGACACATGAAAAGCCCTTCAGAAGTTAGTCCTGAATATGGATAATAATTAGCTTGAGACATCTTAGTCTCAGGTCAATGATTAATATTTTTAATGCCTGAAAATGCCCTAAGCCACTTGCATTTGAAGCTCTAGATATGCTTCACATTCAGAGATTAAAAAGTGAGACTGATCCACTTCCAGTCTGACCTACTGCAAAGAGAAAATCAACTTTATTTGTATCAGAATATACTAGTTATACTTACAAAATGCATACATCAACATTGTATTAATATATTCATGAGTAATAATATTGCAACAGTTTGAAGGTTTGTCCTAGAACAACATAAAAGATATTTTTCAAAGATTCAAGAGAAAACACAGGATGTTGCAAACCAAGTGTTTTTACTGTCTTAGATAAGCAAACAGGGCTTGAGGAAGATTCCTTGCTGCCTTTGCTGCCAGAGCCTCCTAAATAAATAAAAATGCACAATCATTAATGACTAGTGCACAGAGGACTTTAACAGAAACATGATTAAAGATGCAGTTAGATATAGCTTTTTCACATCTTCAAATAATCACAGGGGGTTATTTTTTGGCTTTGGTTGGGCACTTGTTTGTTTGTTTTCTTTTTTAGTCTCTTTGTATTACTGTTTCCAAATACCTGGACTGAAAGATGACCTGCTTTTCAAGGATGGTTTCACCACATTCTGCTTCCAAAATGGCCACAGTAACTTCTACAGTGCTAATTATTTAATAAAATCAGAAGCTACAGTTTAAACATGCTACATGTAAGCACAGGAAGGAAAATGAAAAGAAACCACTAGTCTTCCTTTGCATTCCTAAGCTCCTAATAATTAACAGAAGAGATTTTGGTACACACATGAAACTTTTGCCCAGTTGCAACTTTACAGCTCCAAGCACACTTATGGTCTCCCTCAGGGAATAACAGACTGCAGTCAAGAGAGACACAAGCATTTAAATATACTTTTTGTCTAAATCCGGAGATATCTCAAAAACCCCTAAGTATCTCCAACTGGGCAAATGCATGCAAACACTTCTGTTTGCTTAATAAAGATACAGAAGAGACCCTAAACACAAAACATAAAAGGATGTCAAACACTCAGGACCAGTAAAACACAGAAGTTACAGCTGGCTGGTAGTATTTAGTGCTTCCTACAAAACCAAGCTCTGCAAATGAACCCTAAAAGGCAGGCAAGCCAGAGCTGAGGAGCCCCTCCAGGCATACTCCCAAAGCCCCACTAACACATGCACACTGAATAACACTGAAATAAAGAGCTTGGATGTTACCTGTGCAGTGCATCACTCCAGTCACCACCTTCTGCACGTGCAGTCCCAAGAACTCCACCCAAATTCCAGTAAAGCCACAGTCTTCACCTATCACCCACCCTACTCTGCTCACAGGCCCTGGAGAAGGCTACAGATACATCCCTGTCCAAAGAAGTTCCAGAATGAAAGATTACCATCAGCACTGAGATTCCCAAGTGTTTAAAAAGAAGAAACCAACTTGATGATGACAGAGCTAAAAGCAAACCAAAATGATGCATGAAATTCCTCTTTGTCCACAGGGCCGACCCTCACCTGTTTTGGATTATGAACTCTTCAGGACAGAGAATCACCACCTTCTTACATTTTATATAAGAGTGCCACACACCTCTACAGGGCTACATAAATTATCTGTTCCCTCGAACAATGTCCTGGCTTTGCTGGGGAAAGGGCCTTGATTCCTATGAGGCGTGAGCCAGATGTTGTGGAACTTGGTGGAAAAAATCCACCATCAAGTGAAAATGGGCTCTGGATCAAGGACATGTAATAACTTCATATTATTTATTCCCCTCACAGAATAAATAAGAAAAACAATTTAGAGAGCAAGGTCCACAAGGATCTTTTACTAAATAGTATGTAACACAACAGCAGAGCAATCCATGTTTATTTAGGATTACCTGTTACTGAACTGCAGATCCGAGAGCTCTACAGAGAAAACCATGCCATTATTTATTTATTTCTTGCTAAGTTATTAGTAGCTCCCAGTGGTTTTGAAAAATCTTCATTAGATGATGGTAGGCTTTACCTCATCTGAAGCAGTAGTACAACGAAGAAACATTAGAAGAAAGTATGATAAGGTTTTCAGACTCTTAAAAATGACACCACTGAAAGACATTTATTTACTTTTCACTTGAATTCTGGACCAGAGGAAAGGGCACTTCTTCACCCGGTATTCCCTGTCATGACAGGGCAGAAAAATTACCTGAATTTCACCAAGAATTGGGGCTCATTCTGTGACTCTACAAGCAACTGCATTGCATGTGCTTGTTTCTGCTAAAATGCTCAGTGAAATAATGCATTTTCACATTTAAATTGTTATTAAACTCTGGAAGTTGAAAGTTGGTAGGACCAGCTCACATCCACTGAGATCCTGCTTGATTATAAAAATCCAAGTAGTACTGCTTTCTCACGTGTTTGAAGACCAGCAAAAGACTGCTTAGCACCAAACCCTTGTATTAACTTTCTTTAAAAGCCTCTCTGCAGCTTAACAATGCAGGCTGAGTCTCTGCCAACCCCACAGGCACAGCCTCCTCTCTCCTCCCTCTTAGTCTGCATGCCTTGACATACAGAATCACCTTCCTGAATTTTTGCCTTGTCATTTGCTATTTCAGCATTCCTATGAAAATTTCTTCCACCTCACAAGCCACTTCCAGGCAACAGCCAACCTCAGCACATTGAGGGCAGTCCATCAGAACACACCAAACTTGGCATTATTTATGCAAATAAAGCCCTCATGTTTTAGATGTGGCCTTTCAAGGATGCACTTCTCCCTCCCTGTCCCACTCAAAATCCTGCCAATAATGTCCTGAAGTCTCATTATCTGAACTGCATTACAAAAACGCCTTTGCTGCAGCTTTGAGTTCATACTGAGTTTCTGGAAGGGTCCTGCTGCCTCAGTTTGCAATGTGTTTCTAATACCACAAATCACTTTCCTTCCTCACTGCACCAACCTGAAACACATGAAATGAGTCTTCATTTTACCTCCACATACTCTGCCTTATTCATTTCACATGAGAGAGGAAAAATTTAACTCTGATTAAAGGAAATTGCACAGACAGAGACAGTGAGTAAGCTATGAGCAACCGTCCAGAGATTTCTTCCAACAAAAGAGAACTCAAAGGAGATAGTTTCCATCTGGTTTTATTAGCTGTAGCATTGTGTGTATGTGCTCAGAAACTTCAGAAATCTACACTGTGGAGTTGATGATATTTTAAGAAGAATGCCAGTTAAAATGAAGCAGCTTTAACCTATTGCAGCACCCACTGTGCCTAGATAATAATTATGCACAAATATGACAAGATTTAAATGCCAGGATAGCCACTGCATCATCAGTGTGGGTAAAGAGTTGCACTCATGACACAGTTGAAGTTTAGCATATTTTGCTTTCCTGTTAAATTCAACACAGCCATTTTCTGCTATTACACTAGTGACTACATAATTGTAAGGCGCATCATATCTACAGTAAATAACCAAGTAATCAAATACACATGTCAAACAGATGAGCCACTCAAGAAGAAATATTTTATCCACACCTTTAAGAATTATGAGCAGATTTATCTAAAAGAGAGAAAACACTGTGGTAAAATGAATAATGTGTAGAATAAAGCATAGGGTACTATGGCTTAGCTTTGTTTCAGCAAATTAAAAAACTCAAAGTATTTTGATAAAATCCTAAGGAGGCACTATTGACACATTCTCCTCTGTGCACACTAATATCAGACAGTTAAGCACCACATTTGGAAAAACAACTCTCACTGTCAACTAAGAGCAACATAAATCTGAAAATCCAAACATTTTGGCAGAATATATACTCCTCCTCACCAGCCTTTATCAAGGCATCCCACAGTCCCATGCAGGGTAAAGCAACCTTTCACATCTTCCTTTCTGGAACAATCACTTAAAATTATAGCAAAACACAGCAAATTACTTCAGTGGACAACGAGTCAAAAAGGAGTGTCAAGGCATTTCAGCATACAGCAAAGTTTGCACTGTCTGTCTTCCCTGTACTAAAGAAAAAACAGGTCATTATTTTTATTAGCCTGCAACATGCAGATTTTCATTAAAATAACTTATAAATAATGTTCTTCACACTATTCTTGAAAAAAACAAAAAACAAACAAAGACCAAAAAACCCCAATACTATGCTGCTTTGGAAAAATAATCTGCAAGTCATTACTCTTGACCATGTTTCACTTGGTAGTTTTGTTGCTGCAGGACTCCCTTTTCCAGTCCTTCCGTGCCTCTGTCCAACCACAAATTGTTGAATCATTTTGTGGATTGTGCATTTCTTTCTTAAAAGCCCATTGCCTTTCTCAACCAAATATTTATGCTTTCAACAATATCACACTAAGTTGCAAGGCAGTATTTTAATAACAGGATGCAGCATTTATCCACTGACAATATCCTTAAGACCACCTCACAACATCTTCTAGGTTCAAAATTAAGCATAACAAATGTTCATCATGTGTATTTTAACATTTTCAGTTAAGTAATTAGTAAAACTGTTAATTTGTTTTTGTGCATGGATGACAGGAGCATATACCAAAGAACCTGTTTCTCATCTCATTCCATGCATGGCTGGTAGCAAGAAGACACTAAATGACAAATTTTTTAAAAATTTGATCAATATCATGGAAACTGTGCATGAAGTTTAATTAGTTGATCACATGCATGAATAATTGGTTTTTTTTTTCTTTCTCTAGTCAGGTGCTGTTATAGAATTGAAATATCTTTCTTACCTTCTGAAAAAAGTCTTCCCCACTTTTCCCTTTGCCCTCTGCAGCAGCTGTAAAACAAAAATGGGATCTGGTTACTAAATACACAGGAGACAATTTGCAGGCTTACATATAGAAATTCTCAGTGAGTACATGCTACTGTAAAATAACAACTCTGGGTATTTTTTCTCATGCAATAAACATTTGTCAACAGCTGAGTAATACCCAGATTAACCTTTCACAAGCCACTTGCCATGGACAGAGTCTGAGCCCTTTGTATTTGGGTACTTGAGCTCTAACACACTGATAGATATTTCAGTTACAAAACACACATGGTCTAAAGCGTAACAATTTAGTCACACGGCATGCTTTGCCCTGCAATTCTACCAACAGCAGGATCAAAAGAAAGCTAGGAGAGCACAAGATTTTCTGTATCAAGTATCACATTATTCAGTGATCTCAAGACCACAACCTGGATTATCTCCCACTTGTATTTAAACCCATAACTGCAAATTTAGTTAATGCAAATTATTGCACTTAAAATGATGCAACTGTTTGCACATAGCTTATGCTGTAGTTTATCTGTGTTGAACTAGCAAGCTGTTCAAAACACAGTAGCTCAAACTGATTACAAAGAGGATAATTTCCTTTCCCCTGGAGAAAGGGATGCCTTCAGAAAGAACTCTGAGGGTGGAGAAGAGTTTCCTGAATAGTACAGGATTACTGAAGCAACTTTGTATTTCCCATGTACAAAACAGACCCCTCGAGCTCACCCCATCACCCTGGCTTCAAAGCCATTTTTCAACTACTTGGTTCTGCCACCCTCCTCCAATTACACAACCAATTCCAAACTCTTTAGGAACTGTCAACTCAGCTAATGCAACATGATTGCAAAATGCAAGTGAGCAGATACAGGCTGGAGGTATGAGATGACTTCTACCCCAGAGGAAGAAGTGCCACTACATTTGAAATAAGCTTCTCAAAATCTCAATAACAACACTTGAATACCACAGAGAAGAGCTCACTAGCAAGTTTTATCTAATACACTTCAGAAGTTCATGATTCAACTCCAGTGCAGCCATAACAGAGGCAGCAAATGAAGCCTGTCAAGCATTCATCCTGCTGCAGAGCAATTCCAGACTCCCCAATTCCACAAGCCTGAGGAAGAAAAGCCCTCCCCACCTTCAAAACCCATAGGTGTCTTTATGAGAAGAGCAAACTGGTTCATATTTCAACAGAACAAGGTTTTCTGGGAGCAGAGAAAACAACTGGGGAAGGTTTGTTTTCCAGAGTTACAAGCTACTGATACAAGCAGAAAAACACAACTTCCTTGAAGCAGCCCCTTGACAGGTGCACATTGCTTGACATGTTTTCCATTAACTCAGGAATAGATAGGAAATCCTTCTGGGAAGGGAGGAGCACCACCACTCTATTTCAAGTGGAACATGGGACCAACATGCTTTTAATCAGAGGGTACACGAGATAAATTGGAGAGGAGAACGTGACAGATGTGTGGCTGAAGCTGCAGTTTTGAGAAGAGACAGATTTTGTTCCAGCTGCAAATGCATAATTTCCAAACTGAATACAAACAAGAGATGGCTTAAGATAATAGCAGAGATGCTCTGCAGGGCATTAAGTAGAATGCTGACAAAGAGGATTCCAAGCTTTTTATTGTAGGTTTATTTTTAATATGAATCATTCTGGTGACCTGATTTACAGCTTGGCCCCACCAACAACTGATGGCACAACAGACAGAATCCAGCAAGCACGGACAAAGCGGGAAAGAAGAGGGAATGAAAACATCACAAAATGGGTTCACAGGGAAAAAAAAAACCCACAACAGTAGAGACAATAGGAAAGTTGGAGCAGATGGCACTTTATAAAAACCTTTAGTTAGTAACTAGAAGGTTTAGTTCTTACAACATATTATACAGATAGGGTCTTTCATTAGAGCTTTTCAGCTCTAAGATCTGTACCTTAGAATAATTCTTCACATGTTAAGGGATACTGCAATCTGTTGGAATTTTGTCACTTCATATCCAAGATACAGCACTAATTAATCCAGGAAGAGGTATGCCTCTGATCATACCTAATTTTTCTATATTAAGGTGATCTAGTCATTACCATCTCCATTATGCATTTAATTAATAGGGGAAAGATGCTCAGAATTGTGGTTTAAAGTATTTTGTTACACTTAGAATTATATATTTCCCTATGAAAGAGAAAAAATTACTAAAAACTTGAAGAAAAACTACATGAAACAATGTATTATGCTTTTTTTGGGATTAGCTATTTTCCAGCTATTGTCTCCCTTTTCCCTCCTTCCTCATATCATACAACTCTTTGTACCAATTAGGTACTTTTTCATTTTACTTCCTAAATTTCCTCTGGTTTTTATGAGGAGCAATTGCAGTTAAATTTAAATTCTATTAGCAGTTTATGAACTTTGTGATGCTACCCACAATTACCTACATTTGCATGTATGTTTGCTCCCAAACTAAGCACCTATGTTTCAAAAAGCTTCCAACATGTGTCTGAAATGTTTATGATTCATGTGAAATTATCTTGAAGCCTTTCTGTTCTCTAAAGTAGGTAAAGGCAGTCTTGAAAATTCTGAAAAGAGTAGGAACAGCCAAAACCAAGGGCAAATTTATCCATTTCTCTTATAATTGAAAAGCTAAACAGATTTTGTTACAGCAAGACAAACCCAGCATCTTTTGCAGGGAAATGAGCAAGAGAAGCATTCCAGAGTTATGAAATTTATGCAGAAGCCATTAAAATGCAAATCATTTACAGTGTTCTCTACAAGCAAATGCAATTTAGTAAGGCATTGAGGTTTACCTCAAATCAGATAAACTGAGATAAAAGCAAGCTTGAATTCGTGTTTCAGAAAAAAAATCTCCTAGGTCATCACATGCCAAGATCATATTTTCTAAACAAATCTTGAGAGTATTAACCCTGACTCTCAAAATAAACTTCAGCTTTGAAATATCATATTAAGAAGCTCACGATATTTACATCTGACAAGGCACTCAAGCAAATTATTTTTGTAATCTTAATAATAATAATTAGATTTTCAAACCAAGCTTTATCCAGAAAAGCAGGAAGTTTTGAAGTTACCAAACACCACAGACAACAAGCCTTTTGTGGGAGGCTGAGGGGGCCAGCAGTCTGTACCCGAGCTGCATAGAAGGTACAATGGAGCCCATCTCTACTAAACTTGAAATAAGCTCTCAGATTTTAATGAACAAAGTTTCACATTTTCTGAAGTTACTGAATGCAAAATACCACACCAGTAACAAACAACATAAAGAAGTGACATTATTGCCTGGCATGCGCCACAGGAGACCACTCCACCCTTCTGCCAGAGGTCCCTGTCCCCAAGCAGATTTGAGAGAAATCACAAACCAAATGCTAATTAATCCAGCTGTATCTGACTTCTCACTGCTTCATTTCTGCCAACTCAGGAAATACTGTTTTCTTAGAAAACAGTATTTACTTTATGGTATTGAATAATCACTTAACCAACCCTCAGAAAAACTAAGATTACTTTTACACAAGGTGGCTACACTGGTTTCAGAAATACAGATGAAACCTACGTAAATGTGCATAACAAGCATTTTATATTTTAAGCTATACTCTGTTTATTGTAATTTCTTCCATACCATGAAATATTTTATATTAGATTTTTGCTTTTCAAGACATATTGGATTGCTGAGGTTCCATCCAATACAAATATGAAACAGTTGAAACAGGTGTTAACTGTTATGGTACCCAAGAAGTGCACCATTTGTCTACTCAATCACCAAATCATAAAAAGGCCCAATTGTAATTTCCAGGTTCACATGGAAAAAATGAATTTGAGCTTTCACTTCAAATGTTATTTCAGTTATTAAAAAAGTTATTACAATACAGGTCATATTTTACAGGAAGGGAACCCAAGAAACACTGATTAAGTCAAGTGTTTAAATGAATTACTGTAACTTTGCTGATCTCACACATCAGTTTTGTGTCTTATTTTCCAAACTCTTGAAGTTATCAAAAACCCAGGGTAACTGAGTGTGACTGAGTTGGGGACTTTGCCTGGACATTGATTAGTGTCCAAACTTTCTCCTCTGTCTGTACTCAAAGACTAAATTTTTAAGAGAACAAAAAAGCATGTTCTGCTCTTCAGCTCTCAACTATGCTGAAAAAAAAAATTCCTTGCATCAAAATACTCTTTAACCAGAGAGAGAGATAACCAGATATTATTTTCATTGTATCAAGACAAATCAACTTAACAGGATTTCAAGAAGCTGCAGAACAATATAGGTAAGAAGGTAAGTGCTCAATTCTACTTTACCTTTCCTATCCATTGCATGAGAAAGATTTCATAACATTTATGTCAAGAGTGTCCTCATGTTATTTAGCTTTGAGTTTTTTTCTCAAACTGCCATGGAAACATGTTAGCTACATAAGAATGCTGATTTTTATTTACTCCTAACTTTTTAAATGGAATGAACAGTTATTTATTGAAAGCCAAAGTTACCAAGCTGCTGTCTTACACAAAGAAACTCAACCAAAAACTTCTTTCATTGAACCAGAAACCACCTGATAAAGAGATTGTGTTTTCCTGTGCACCAAGTCAGACACTAACCCACACATGCTCTGAAGGCTTGCTTATATCAAGCCAAGATAAAGAATTCCACCCCCATGACCACACAGTTAAGCCGAATTGCTGAAAATATGCCTTTAGGAATAAAAAGATAGAGCGTGCATTGTTAAAGAAAAAAATCTGACCTTAAATTGAATTTGCTGAAATCCAAACAAAACAATTTTCCATTTTTCTTGAAATTGCAAAGCCACTCTCACTTCCAGTTTTCAGCTTAGGAACTAAGAAGTCTCAGAGACAACTCAACTAAAATATACAGTCTGGCAAGAGAAGTAACAAGGCTTAAACAAGCAAGAAATCTGCATGAAAAATCCAAACATATATTAACTGACTTTTCAATATGTATTCTTTTTACTTAATTAATGATAATAAACTTCATAAAATAACCTGTTACACATAGCAATCTCACTATTTCAGAGTCTTATTTGGCTTCATGGAGTTTTCCAGAGTTGATGAATGAAAATCGGACATATAAGTTTTTAAACTTATATACAGAGCAGTCTTCAGGTTTTGAGGATGATCACTATAGACATGTCAGAGTCAACTGATGGTACCAGCAAAGGAGACTGAGCAAAGGGAGAAAAGCTCAAAAATTCTTGAGAAATTACTGGAACATTCAACAAAAGAGAAAAAAGCAAACTATACCTGTCCATAGAGCATGCTGACAAAAAAGTAATGACAAAGTCAGGACCTACATGATATCTGGAATATTACAGAAACTATCAGCAATCTACATATTTTGTGACAAAAGGACTCTTGGACTGAGAGTGAAAGTGTCACCTTTTATTAAGAAGTCAGACAGAAAATTTTAGAAGTCCAAACAAAACCATCCATGCTACAAACTTAAAATCTTTATAAGGGAGCATTCTTCTTCAGTTAGAGTAGCCAAGGAAGAACTGGAAGAATTTCAGCATGCTCAGTAAATGACAGTAAGCAGCCTGTCAAATATCTGGACAGTTTTGGGTGGGTTCCAGTGTATCTCCTCCTGTTAGCAGGAACTCAATACACAACTGCTGAGCTATCCACAGAGGCCAGCTGTGCTCCAGTATCTGACAGACCAAACCAGTGCTGGCAACTAAGCAGGCTGAGGCTGGGGTGCTTCTTCCCTGCTGCTGACAAACAGGGTCAATGAGCCCCCTTGGCCATCCAGGGTCCATGGGCTCTTCCTGGACCCTCTGCCAGCTAGAGGAGGCTCCCTGGATCAAGGCTGGCATCATCAGAATGTGACTGTAAACACAGACAGGTGACACATCCATCATCTTCATTCTCCCCTTAATACTAGTCATATTCACTTAGAAGAATACTAACTTTTCAACTCCCCTGAATTCTATCTTAAAATTAAATTGTTGATACTAAAATTAAGATTGTTGGGAAATAACTAAAACCAGCTCTACAACCAGAACTCAGGAAGCTTCACCCATCATTTGCGATGAATAAAGGCAACAGCAACACAGAGAAAAAGAAAACTTAAACTACACTTGCTTCCACTAGCTCTGCATGCATTGCCAAGAAAGAAAGCAAGAAAAAAAAGCAACATGTGTACTCTGAGGACCAAAAAGACATTGATTTTCAACAAATATTCCTAGAGATTTCCTCATAGTATTTGTAGGGACCTGACAGATTTAGTGACTGAAAGCTAAGGGGAAAAACAAATAGAAAGGGGAAAAAAAAGGAAAAAATAATTGGGTTATACAGAAAGCAACTTGCCCTGTCCATTCCACCATCAATATTTTTCGAGTTGCATAACTACAAAACTCTATCTCTAAAACCAATAATTTAATACATAACAACTGTAAATTTAAGATATCTAACATTTTTTTCATTTGGCAAAACAAATTTATCCCTAGGGAAAAAGCTGTCTTGCCAAGACTCTGCATAGAAATAAGTCAGCTTGTTTATTTATTTTTAGAGACAAGTCACAGCTTGAAGGCAGGCAGTGAAGCTGGGGTTCCTTGGTGGAAATCTCTCCTTGCAGAGGCACACATGGGTGCAGCTCATGCCCAGTGCCTGGTGGGAGGTGGAGCACAGTGAGGCATTGAGGAGTTAATGAGGATAATGAAGCGACTGCTCGGCCTGCCTCCTGCCAGCCCCTCCAGAACAAAGCCAGGGAAACTGAGGAGCTGTCAGCACTGTATTACCTGATTAAAACTGCTCTACTGGCTGCCACTTGCTCACTGTTAGAGCCACAAATGCTCCATCATCTCTCTAACTGGGTAAAATATTCCTGGAAGTCTCCTACATCACCCTCCAGATGCACTCAAGGACTTTTGCTGTTTCCTACAGAAGATATGCCAGCTGATGCCTCCAAACAGATTTTCAAAGCCCTACTGAAGCCCTCATTCTCATCACTGATACAGAGTAAACCAATGACCCTGCTTCTGGAATCAGCAGAGGGCTTCTTGGAAATTGCTTAACTAAAAAAATTCAACTGAGGTCAACAAGAAAATAACTTTACAACAACTTCACTTAGGATTTCCTCAAAGTGTCGGGAGTCTCCAATGAACACAAATTTTCCATTTCAAGTCTGTAACCACTTTAATGGTACTGTGAAAGTACCATTAAATGGTACTTTCCATTTAATGGAAACAGTGCAAACAGTGCACCCAGCTGCCAGGTTGTAGGAAAGAAGATAAGAATTCCAAGGAAGAAAGCTTATTGATTTTTCATCAAATAATTCCACTATTATCCTCAGATTTTAAAATACAAGCTACATTTTTCTTCCATTTTAATCAATGGATGAAGACGGCTTTTTGACACCTAAATAACAGCCAAGTTGAACAACCTATTAATAGGTCCTCTTAAGACAGAAAATTTCCATCTGTGCTACTGATAATCATTTTTTTTACAACTGAGCCTATCAAAAAGTGAATTATCTTTGTTAAGATCCATTGCTATGAGCATGGGTGAAACCTGATTGAAAACTTACATTAAGTACACTGAAGCTCTATAGCTCCCCCAGTTCTGAGAAAATCATCTTTGAAATACTACTGGAGGCAGTAATAAAAAGGGAATAGAACAATGCTATAACTTTCATGTTTATAAAGCATTTTTGCTGCCTCCATACATACAAAAATAAAGCATCTGTGACCTCAGTCTTCCTTTGCTCTTTGCCAAGCAGCTCCCTGAGAGATGCAAAGTGTCATCAGTCACATCCAAAAAGCATCACCTATACTGAGATGTGTAAAGGAAAGGTGATGTGGTTTAGCTTCTATTATTTTCATCAAGGACTTAGTTAATTGCCTCTCTACCTTCAAACAGGCCTTTCAGCATTTCAATTTTCCATTTTGAACTCTGTATCCAAAATGGTAAGCTGGCCAGAAAAAAAATCACATTGTATTAATTTGTTCTGAATTCTTTGTAGGGAAAAACTGACAGCAGCAGCATGCAGCCATTCGTGAGAGCACTGTCCCACTTCAAACACAGCTTAGATGTAATCAGTTCCCTCGACCTGTTACCCAAAGAGAGGCAGTTTTGGAGGGGACAGCTGGAGATGGGCAGCTCTAGCAGCTGCAGGAACATCTCACCAACTCACCGTATCACACCACACTGCTATTATAAAACACTTCTCTGCACAGCAATAAAAATTATGAATATTTATGCCAGCAACTCACTTGTCCACTACTCCAGGCTTCCTCTCTGACACAAGGGAAGAGACCACAACACTGTCAGGATGAAGCCATTGCAGCCCTTCTCCCACCTTGCCTGCCTCAGCTGACACCCCCATTATCATTAGCACATAACCTGCTCTAAATATGAGGGCTGTGGTTCCCTAGGAAAGTATTGAAATAAAAATATGGAAGACAAGGACTCAGGGTGTAGCATTTTTGCCCTTCCCATCCAGTGTGGCCACTGTAAACACTGCAAAGGGACAGGACAGCTGAGTGAGCTGCCCCCGTGCTGTCACACATCTGGAAATGGGCCGAAGCACTCATGGGAGGGCAGGAGAAGTAAGACATGTAAAGCTTGACATTCTTCTGAAAAGCTCTGCAGTGGGACTGCCTTGAGTCTCTGGATGAGAGAGCTGAAAACAAAAAGCCTTGGAGTGTCTCAGGAGGCAGAAGCTCCCTTGCTGCCAGTGCCTGACAGATCCAGCTCTGCCCCAAGCCAGAGGATCCATTTAACAGGGCTCACTGTTTACAGGAGGAAAGAAAATCATAATATCAGCAGTGCCCCGGGGGCTGACTGAGGATACCTGCCAAACACAAAAGCTCTGCTCTCAGCAGATTGATGGCTGGGGATATTCTTTCTGTTTGTTTAGCATTCAACTTTCCCTCAATGCTCAAGCACTTTTCCTGTCAGGTATGAGTACAGATACTGCATGATTCATTGCATGGGAGGGGAGAATGCAGCAAGGCTGTAAAAAAATGAGAAACAAAAACCCTACAGAATTGGATAAAATGTACACAATATTTTTCTGATGGTCCTGCTTGTTATGAGTCATTCACAGATGTGGAGTTAAAGGAGAGAAGCCAAGATTAAGTCAAAGACAAAGCTTTATACAGGAAACCAGTTTAAGTCTGTTGCAATGCAGGTTAAACACTGAGCTCCAAGGCCTTTTCCAACAGTAAGGAGACACTGCCTGTATCTGGCCCATTATGCTGAACAAGATTGTGGAATACATTTGACAGGGATAAAAAACTCCCATTATTTGGAATTACAAAGTCTCCTGCTTTTCTAAAATTCAACCAACTCCACATTCTCCAGCTTCCTGGATGAAACTGGAATATTTGGAGAACAAACAAGAGTTTCATTTTTCTGTCCAAACCCACTCACTCTTCGTTTCTGTCTCTATCAGAAGAAAAAACCCAACAGCCTCAGTTATGACACATTGTGAACCCTTTTCTAGGCATCTGCTCCCCTGTTCCTGCACATCCATACAGCTGGTAACACTTGCAAATCCACACACCCAGGCTGCTTGGCATCTCCTTTTCCCTTAACGTGAGAATTTTGAATGCCTGCTGTCTTCTATTTTGCATTCATCAGTTTCAAAATATACTGATTGCCTTAGACATAAATTCTTCCCCAGACAAAAATCCAATTCAGGCTTCTTGCTATATTTTAATTCCAGATTCTAAGGCATGTGGCAATAGAGGAATTCTAGCAGAGGGCTGTTGGGCTGTTCAGTTCAGGATAAAATGGAGAGTCACTCCTGTACACTAGATTTGTAATATGTTAGACTACTGACAGTACTACTGAAGCAGTGCCCACTTGACATAAGCTGTTGACCTGAGTATTTGCAAACAATAAATTGGATTTTTTTTTGCATCTTTTACTCCCTCTAAATGAAAAACACCAGTTTAAATATACGTACAGAAAAATGTAAACCCACTTAAACACTTCATGAGAAGGATAACTGAGCTGTAAACCAGCATTAAGTAGCAAAGGACAAAAAGTTTAAAAAGCCAAGAAGAAAAGCGAAAGATAAACAAATGTAAATAAGTGCAGGCATAAGCACTGGGGCAAGGCACTGATGCATTCAGTTAATTAAAAAAAAAGACAAAGGTAAAATCACACACAACCCCATTTTCAGGAATACACCCTATATTTCAATTCATAGCTTCAAAGACAGGAAAAAGGGTGCCAGTTTATTCTTGGATACCATCATAATCCATGTAACATTTGAAGAAGGCAAGTTCATCAGTTTGACCCAAGAACCAAAACAATTTGTTCAAGTAATATCACTGAGGAAATTGCAAAGCAAGATTTGTAAAGAAGGAGTGGGATGGATCCCCCCAAAGGGTAGAAGCAGAGGAAGTAAATTTACCCATCCATCCAGTCTAGAGCTGTGTATCACCACAACAAAATGTGCACCAACTTGTCACCCATTGTTCTGTGCACTTGTTAGGCATGAAATCCAAATTAATTATCAGCACAAAAATACAGTGATATAAGTTACTTTGCCAAACTCAAGTTTACTCACAACACCAAGATCTTTCTGCTTTTAAGAAACTAAGGAAATGAAGTAATTGTTTAGGTAAGAAGATCAAAGCACAACAGAAGTCTAGACCCTTCTGGTAAAGGTGAACAAGTCTTATTTTCACAGCTGGTTTTATGTCCACATTTTTATCATCTACATGAATTTTTCCTATGAACAGTTCTCATATTAAAAAACACAACTGGTATATACAGCTGCCAAAGCATTAAATTATTCCATTTATGTGCATGCATGTAAGCAAAAACATATACATACACAGTGAATCAAGAACGTCAAGCTGTATAATTAGGATTTCTAGACACAGTTTACAGTAAGATAAAAGCCTGCACTGGTTTACATTACAGTGGTAAAATTTGGCCAGAAGCTTGGCATCCATACCAGCTCTAATCACGTCACATTAGAAGTGGACTGTATAAGGTGTTAAGAATAGTTAGTTAGTTTTTAATTTAGAATTGTGGACTGTTTAGCAAAAAAAAAAAAGGACAGCTACTTTAAGAAGAGCATTCTGATTTTAGGGTGTTACACAAAAATAAATTATACCAATTATGTTAGTTTTAATCTCCTAAGTGAAATTACTCCACCTGGGAAATCCTACGTGCTTTTTCACTGAGGCAGCACTACAGATACAAACAGTTCAGGACTGAGACTTAGCAGATGTATGTATCCCAAAAAACACTGCTCTAAGCTGGCACGAGGAGAAAGCCACTTCTGGGCAAAAAGATTCAACTCCACAGGAAATTCTGCACTTCCACTGGTTGCATTTCTTTTTATTACCAATGAGTTTTTCAAACTAAATCATCTTCTAGGAGAAGATTGCTGAATGGTAGCAAATCCTTGTGAAATTCAGATAGACAATAATGACATTATTTCACCATCTATTCCTCATTAATTTTCATCAATAACTACAGAAAACCTATGACAGTTTTCTCTACAGTGGAAGAGGAGCTGAACAGCTGAGGATAAATCATGCTAATACTGTATTTAGTTTGTCATACACTTTCCTTGAGAAAACCTGAGCACTCTTGCCAAACCACAGGTAAGGTGGCATAGCAAGTGGAATTTCAAGCTACACAAGCAAGCAGCAAAGTCACAGATTCATTACAGTTTCATGGAGAGGTGCTCTACACTCCAAAGAATGCACCATGGCTCAAGTATTACACAACTGAGCTCAGACTGTGTATGAGAGTCAAAGGAAGGAGACTACAAGTCAGTCACCTAAAGGTTAAAATAAACCCAAACCAAAATCTTATCTGGCAGAACACACAGTGATATTTATTCAAATACCTCAATGCTACTGAGATTTGTCCCTCAAAGATCCCTAAGCTCTTTGTGAAATTGAACACAGACATGCTGGAAGCACACATCACTAAAGGCTACACACACAGAGAAGTTTTAACTGCCCCTTCACCTTAAAGCTGATCTAGGCCGTCAGCCCTCTTCACAGGGTGACTCCTCCCAAATCTGGACTTCTCTCAAGAAAAAAAAAAATAGCCAAGGATGCAAATTTCACAGTACAATAAAAACAAATTCACATCTTATAAAGATTACCAACAACTTTATAGCTCAGCTGTCAAAACTTCTATGTATTTTTGGGCAATGCTTTCATATAAATTAACATGCTCAAGTTAATTTCTCTTGGTTTTCGAGCTGTGTCTTCCAGCTACAAGGCAGATGTATAGAAATGCAAAGCTCTCTCCACCCAAAGGCTCTGAAGAGATGAATCTTTAGAAATCCAGCTGCACTAACCACTGGATTCCTTGTGATTACCACCTCCTAAGGCAAGGTCCTGCCACAGGGTAGCTGAAAGTCTCCCGAAAAATCCTGGCAACACCTTGGAGCTGCTACGCTTGAGAGGCAAGAGGAATCTTCATTTGCACTTTTCAGTAGTCAGGAAGCAACCCCACTGAGGGGTGAAACCCCCAGCAGAGGCCTGGACTGCTCAAACCTACCCCAACACTACTGTGGGCATCAGACTAACCCTAAATAAACAGCACTGGGGAGTGTGTGCCCCAAGAATTGAAAGCCAGCCTTTGTGGGCTGCTGAACCCTTTATTCAAACCTTATGAGACCAAGAAAGACATTTAAGGACCAGGCAGGAAGTGCAGAGCTGAAGTTACGTTGCCTACACAAACAGGCCCAAAATATGTTCCTCAAATCCTAAAACTCCTTTCTTCTCAAGCACAAGCAAATCACTGACTGCAGTGTACAACCTCAAAGACCCGCATCTGGCCCCCTGCTATCTAATTTGTATTTTTATGGACTCAAAGCCATTTCTACAACTGCTGTTTACAAGAAATATATAAGTCAGGAAAACTCTACAAAGCTGCATTTACACAACCTTGTGATACAGTGCAGGAAATGCTTAAACTAAATTAATGACCACAAGTAAACAAGAAAGCATTGTTTTGTGGTTAGACAACTGTAATTCTGAGTTACACAACTCATTTATCTAGAAACCTTGACTATTTCTGATATTAAATTCCCCTTTTTTATGTTCAAGACTCAGAGAAGTCCTGCTTAGAACAGGTGATACAATACAAAAGCCTTTAAGTTCATGCAAAATAAACTGGAAAGAAACTTGTAAACTTAAAGGATATAAAATGTCGAGTGTGGGGAAGTGAAAAATTAAAACAAAGAATGTGCAATTTCTGCCAAAATCTAGAAAAACAAACAATAACAAGTAAGGAACTAATATTTGGCCCACTTCTGCCTTCAGTTCCTGTGTGGGGGCTTTAGCCGAAGAAATATCATATTTTTTGCAAACAAAAGAGGCTTAAGTAGCAAGATGTTAGAGCAGCTGATTTAATGCAATGCTGATTACAGGACTGTTTTAGCATTTTTGGTCAGCATTACTCAATTTCAATCTTTTCCGTAAAAGTTTATGTCAATTTTTTTTTCCTGCATTACGTCAAAAATCAGCTCCTTTTCCAGCAACAAATACAAAACCAATTCTTTATCACCAAACACAGAATGACATTACAACCTATTCACAAAAACCACTACGGACTGAGCATTGTGTAACATCCCTCAACACGTTACACTTGCAAAATATCTCAGTTTTTATAAGTATTGCCCATGTGTTTCATGCTTTCATAAAGCTTTTGCCAGAAGACTCACTTTTTAAGTGACATGGAAAGCTTAGTAATGTGGAAGGAATGTCAGTGAACCAGAGAAAAATCAAGTCTACTTTCAAACCTTGCTATTTTTCCTGTTATCTGGCAATTGGTGTTCTTTGGAGTAACCATAATTAACCAACATAATTAATGCACACATGCAGATCTGTTGAGGCTGAGCTGACATGGTACTGTCAGCAATTTTATTGTACCTTTTATAGTCAAGGTATGTCACTCTCAGGACTTGACAGCAAATAAAACCAAAGCCACAGCCAGTTTTTGGACAGAAAAAGTCTTAACAGTGTCATCTGATAATTAGTAAATTATTAGATTGCTATGGTAGCAGATAAGTTAGACTGGAAACCACAGGAAAGCAAGCTGTTATTAAAGAGTGATGAGGTTCTTTTCAAAAAGACCAAGAAATAAGTATCATAAAACACCAACTTATGTATCAAAGAAGAGTGGCAAAAGGAAAAATATTATCCAAAGACCTTTAACATAAGCACAGGCAAGAGCCATACACAGGGAACACTAGAAGGGATTGCTCTAGAGAATAATTCTAGCTAGGAATGATAAAGACAGCCAATGTAGGAAAAAGGGCTCTTTTATTTATTTATGGAGCCACATTTGCTCCTGAGAAATCCCTAACTGTGTGTGACTCACATGATGTAAAGCACAAGCAGGCACATACATTAAGGTACTTCCAATTCAGCTCTACAAACAGGGTATTTTTAATTTACAATAACCACATCTGTGTGCTGGCATGTGGGAAAACAAGGACACCGCGCAAACGCGTGATTTCTAACTCAAACAACAGCTTTGCTTCCAACAGGCAAGGGGGCTTTGAACTGCAAACCTTCCTAAGGAAATACAGTCCACTTGAGAGCAGGGGGAAGTAGCTCAAAGTCAGCATTCCCAGACATAAATAAGCATGTACTGGGGTCAGCTTTCTGCCAAAGAAATGAGTTACCCATCAATAAAAAAAAAGAATATTTGTGTGCTTGCAATACCCATCAGTAGTTTCTGCAACCGAAAACGAACCACGTGAGTGCTTTATGTTCAACAGAATTAACAATAAACCAAGCCTCGAGCAGAGTAAAAACATAATGGCACTGCTGCCACTTGACAGCCAAGGGGATCTTAGCTTTGTATTTCAGTGAAAAACAATCACCACCCTGGAGCACAGATTGGTCAATGCCCCTTATGTGCCCACATTTGGCTACTGTTTCCAGTCAACATCAGCTAGTAGTTCCTTTTAAAAACAAAAATAAAGCATCCAACAAAGTCCTAAGAAGTCCCAGTTAAGAAATACTAAAAAAGCTTGCTTTAGGTTTGCATTCTCTATCAACATGTGCAATAGGAGTAGATGATGAACAATGAATAGCAGGAACAGAACAGCCCCAATAAAAATCACACAGTTTTATGTAAGAGCTGAACACGCTGTAACTCAGCCTCACTTTCTCTCTGTGACTATTTCAAGCCACGTAATTTTACAACACTAAATTGCAATGCATGTAGGCAAGTATCACAATCAGAAAAATCTGTCATTTGCAAAGTCCTCCATCACTTCCTCAAAGCTCTATCAAGCCCTTAGGAAAGAAATCTTTCACATATTGGGTGAGATTTAGATGTCTTGGAAATTCTGTAAGTTAACCTGTAAGTTTTAAAAAAGTATACATATGTATAACAAACACAAAATAACATCTAATGCTTCTTCCTCTTCCAATTTAACAAAAAAACCTCTCCACAGAACAACCTCTTTAACTGTGTTGTTCTCAGTGTATTGAGCCTCTGACATTTATTTCAGCTTTTTTTAATCACACAGAGAAACTCAGGATCCAAAAAGCCAGGTCAGCAGTCCCACAGGTTTTCAAGAACTATGCAAAGCCTGGAATAATGCTGAATAAGCCAAAAAGCCATCCAGGAGAAAAATAAAAACAAAGCTGTACCACCAGCTGAAAACTGAAAATTTAAGGCAGTATTTTACTCAAAATTGCCATCCCAACAATTATTTTCCTGAGAAAGGAGGGAGAGGACAGATCATGGAGCCCTTGAACATGAAAATGCCTGCTACTGAGGAACAGAAAAGTTAAAAAAGTCATGACAGCCTTTGCTCTTTGCCATCCACAAAGCTCTGCTTTAAAAAAAACATTGTCCACAAAAGATTCCAAACATTCTTCTTCCATTACCATAATATAGATCTCAAGATGTTCCACAACGTGAACCAAAGGTTTGTGCAGTGCAAAGCAGCCAACAGTAAAATTACTTTTTTCCTGCAGTTAAAATGGATTAGCTTTAAAACCAAGCAGAAAAGGAAAAAAAAAAAAGGGAGGACTTGCTGCTCTAGTTCCTCTGCTGAATGTTTGGAAAGTTCATGTTTCAGGAGTCTTTAAGCAGAGTAAACTGCACTGGAAGAGGAAGGAGGTTAAACACTACATTATACTGGTAGAGTCAGGATCTTAAATCACAAATGCATTGAGAAAGGGTAAGAACGAGTCCCCACAGAGAGACCTGCAGCCGTGCTCAGCCCTGCTGTCACACAGCACACACAAACACCACCAGAGAAAATGGGCACTTCCAGCCCAGGAAAATCCTCCCCACAGTGACAGCGTCCACTCCAAATAAAGTGCATTATGCCTCCTGCAGAAAAATGGCAAACACAGCCCTGCCCACACATGATAAGTATTAGGCAAAGCCTCCTACTATTGACTTTATTTAACTGGGTCTTCCTAGAGTTGCAATTAATCCCTAGGAATTTTCCAAGTTCCTAACTCTGCAGAGACTGTGGGTCATCTTTATACAAGCCTGTTTTTGTAGTTGAAAAAAGTCCATACACTCAGAGAAATGCAAGCCCAAGATTCAAACACCACCTCCTGATACTGAAACCCAGACATTCTAAAAAAAAAATAAACACATAGACCTTATTTACTCTAAAGACAATACATATCACCAATAGCACTTAATCATGAGCTCAAAAATAATTCAGAAGTCACAACTGCATATAGTTTATTGCATAGATGAAATAGTACAAGCATGACCCATCAGATGTGGCTCCAATCTTCACAATTCAAGCTGTTCTTGAGATAAACATGACAGTATTGTGCTTCCTGCTGTGCCAACAGTGACTTTATCCCTTAATTTATGCTTCTTCTTTCATGCTGTTTTTTTACCAGTGCTATTTCAACTATTTGAGCTGTTCCTTTAAAACATAATTTGGCTATTGTTTGGTTTTTTTGGCACATTACTAAAAACAATGAGGCATTGCATACAATTAGCACTAATTAAGTGGTATGGAGACCAGTAGATTGTTCTGTAAAGACAAGCATGTAAGTTTATAAATCACTTTTGTGGAGGAAAGGACATTGTAACAGCCAGAAGTTACAGACAAAAAGCACACTAGACTCAAAGTCTCTGCCTATCTCAACCATAATTATGAAGAAAAAACCAAACCCAAACCATCTAGAATTAACAGAGGTGAAAGTCTGGAGGGTGTACTCCATTTCTGGAGTTCATAAGCCATTATTATTAAGACTGCCAAAAAAAGCAACGTTTCCTGTTTGCATTTTTTTCTTCTGTTTTGATTTTGGTTGAATTTGGGTATTCTGTTACAGCTCAACTGGATTTCACCATAAAATACTTTTCAGCTCTTTAAGTTGCTACCCTGAAATCATGAGACTACTTGCCTACCACAAACCCACAGCCTTGGCAAAACCCATTTCCAGAAATTGATACAAATCTTCTCTGCAACCTAATGAAAAATAATCACCAAATTTAAGGTGTCAGAAGAAAAAAATTGTTTTAGAAAAGTAAATAAATTTCTGTTGCCTAAGCTGTCCGAGTGAAATGTTAACCAGCTCTCACTGTACCTCCATGGAGCCCGCTTGCCCACGGATCAGAGAGGTTTCTCCAGAAAAGGAAACTATCCTCCATTGCTGAAGAAACAGCACCAGGGAGCTGAGACAGCTCAAGCACCAGTCCCCAAGGTGTCCAGTCCACTTCAATCTCTATATTGCAGCGATTAACCAGTTCCTGCCAGAAATATCCCAAACCAGTCTGTATTTGAGCAACAGGAGCTGATCTGGGTTCCACCTGCAGCAGTAACCACCACTTACAGCAGAACAAACAAGGGTCATTTGAGCACATTAAATAAATTGAATTAAGAGTTATTTAACTTACCAGAAAAGGTGCTTTCCTCCTAAACACCCTCTTCACCTCTACTTCTGTCCTTAAAAATGTTGAGATACTCTCCCTTCAAATTCAATAAGGTTTAAATCATGGACTACCTCAAAAGAGAAATTGACTTTGTATTACTGAAGGAAAAGAAATACAGCCCATGAGCAGAATGTTTGAGAAGATGACATGACTTGGGAATCACAAGAGACCACAAAGATAATTATATTTCATAATTAGAGAACCATGTTTTCACTTGGGCTGGTGTTAAACCCTTTTATGGGACATAAAATTACTCATACATTACTAAGAGCACATTTTACTCCTTTAATTATTAAATGGTGGAAGAAAGGTTAAATCACAACAAAATGCTAAACACTAAGGACTTTTAAGAGTTTCAGAACAAGAAGCTCCATCTGTAAGTTTACCATTACCTTCTCACTACCAGGTAAAATTTATCTACTTTACAAATACGTATATCCCCCCAATTATTTTGTAATCATTTGCAAGTAATTAGGATGAGTAAAACAGCACAACAAAAATCCCTTACAAAGTGACTACACTCCTAAAGTCTCTACTGTTATCCAGAAGACTGCAAATATTCTTTTATGGCTGCGGCTCTTCTCTTCAGAAAAATGCAAATCCATGCTGACCAGCAGCTCCACACCGTGGTCCTCCCGGTCACATCTTTAATGTGGAAGGCAACATGCACTGCAGCATCTGACTCTGCCTTACTGCAGCAAAGAAAATGCATCCAAATACCAAACATCCCATCCCAACCATCCTGTCACTGCCTCCATTCCAGTGAGGCAGTCCTGATGAGCCAGAGGAGCTGTTAGGGACACACATCACACAGAAAGAACCCATCCTGGGTAGGTACATAGCAAAGCACCTATACCAAAGCCTACACTCAAATGCAGCGTTCACCAAAGATCTATACTCTATCTGAAAGGGCAGTTAGGAGAGGATGGAAAAAGGCTGTGTCCATCCAGCCCTGCAGGCTCCCAGCTCTCCCTGCCTGCCCCTGGCCTGCTCTCCCTCCCATGAAGAGGAGCAGCCCCGAGTCTGGGTACCAGGTGCAGAAATGCTGAAATGTTCCAAGTGATCTCAATCCATCAGGTTGCTGGGAGGGGGCAGAACAGAGCTGGTGAGTGGTTCCTCCTCCTCTCCTCCCAGAAAACACTACAAACAGAAGGAGAGCAGGAGAGAGGCTGAACAGAAGCACTGAGCAGCTCCTCTCCCGGCAGCGTGCCTGGCTGCCGTGCAATGTATGGGGAGATCCTTCCTGTGCTCATCCAAAGCTACTGGACTTTAATAATCCTCTTAGTCACGTCTCCCTTCGCCTCTTGGGCCCTGAGATTTCCCACTGTGAAATTTCCTATCTGTCTGGCAGACTTGGCTGTGCTGCCCTGCTCTCTCTGCTCTGGCCAGCCTGCAGGGGCAGCTGTGTCACTCTTTCCTTGGGCTCCGCCACTCGCTGCTCCCACGCCTCGCTCGCTCCTGCCCTGGCCAGACCCTGCCACTGCTCACTTGGAGGATGAACATTCCTTCAACTCACGCAATGCAGAAAGCAGGAGCAGGGAAAGAGACACCAAAAGCAGCCTCAGGCAGCACAGGGCTGTAGCACGAAGCTGACAGCACTTAATTCTTTAACACATTATTAAAACCAGTCTCAAATTTTCTGCTGGTTGTTCAAGCCTAGAGGGAAGGCAGTGCCAACAGAAGCTCTGCAGTGATACAGGAGAGACACTCAATGAAAAGATTCCTGTAAATATGCAGCTGCTATCCTCTGCTGCTATCCTCTAAGGAAAAAAAGTGTATTAGCATTTTACATTTTAATTGATTTGCATTATATTCTCAAGTCAAAACACTAGGAAGCCTCAGCTCTCTACATAAACAAAGAAAACATAATTCCAATGACATATAAACCAATTTAAAAAAACTTCAGTTGAAGGAATATGAGACTTGGTGTCCCTTTTTCAGGATGAGTAAGCACATCCATGGGTGAGAAGTGCTATAGAGTGGTGAAATATTAAATTAAATTATATAGCCTTTGTAAAGGTAAAATTCATCTGTTGTCTAAGTCTGCACCTTTCAGGTGAAAAATACCTAAAACTATACTTAAAATCCAGCAGAATAATTTTCTAGCACTCACTTCCCCCAAACATTTACAAGAACACAAATATAAAATTTTGTAAATGTTTAAATACATACAAAACTTTGCAATACCCTGCTCTTTTTTTTTTCCACAGCTTAAACGATTCCTCATGTCTCAAACACTGGAATGACCTTTTTTATTTCTGCCAAGTCTCTGAACAATCTAAAGATGTCACTGAAGACCACTTAAAGTTAAAAACCTGAGTGCTGCTAAGCAACCCAGAAAACATCATTGCATGTCCAATTGTTTAGTGCATTGAAAAATTTCACACATATTGAGAGTCCATGTATTCTGCACTCTAATGAGGGTAATGTCTTCCACACAGAGGAAGAAAAGAAAATTCTGCAGAATATGTTCTTATTTCAAAAAGGAATTGCTTATAAAGAACTAAAGATTTGATCAAATTTATTCACTGTTTCTGCACATGGAACAGATTAGAAACAGCTTCTCTCTTATCCACTATTTTATACACACTCCGGAAGCAAATTTACTAAGCAAAAACAGCACTTGTGTTTGTTTAACTAAAGAACCAAAGACGTACCCGGATTCTTTTCCACTATATAAAACAGTATTTAAAAAATGTATTCCACATCCAGACTCTTTAAATCATTGCTATTTTACCTGCTCCAGCTGCATATAAACAAAGGCCATCTAATGTAATTTAATATTTCACTGCTCTGTAGTACTTCTCACCCATGGATGTGCTTACACATCCTGAGAAAGGGACACCAAGTCTCATATTCCTTCCATGAAAAGGATTTCCATATCCCAGCAAGGGTGACATGCAAATGTATCCTTCATTTCAATTACACATAAATACATGTGTGTTTTTCCACTTAAATGTAAGTATTACACACCCAGAGACGTGGTTTTAACACAGGTGATTTTAACCCCTTTCTGTTCAGCACATAGCTCATCTTTCACTCATCGTGGCTCTGTACCACAGTGGAATGTTCTGCACAACAATTCCTTTACAACAAAGCTCCTGGTTTAATTACTCTGCATCCCAGTTTATACACCCTCAAGGAACACAATCTCACCATAAAGAACATGGGGAATATCTTTAGAAGACATCAATGAAACTAAACAAAAATGTTTCACTGCATCACTTATAATGGACTTAATATTTATTTTGGAATTATAAATTTCATTTTTCCATCTCTCAAGATGCTTGGTTTTAATTTACCAATCTTACATATTCAACTGCCATAAATTTATTACAGGCACAGACTGAACAGAACAGAGCCAATCAAAATAGACATAATCAAAGCTCTCCATTCATACAAAGTGATTTGCAATAAGGTAGAAGGCATACTTAAAGGTTAAACCACTAATTCAGAGTGGTAACACAGATTCCCCAAACCAAAGTTTGCTTAAAATGTAAAAAAAAAATCATCACCTGTATGTAGAATTAAAAAATGGTTTATAAACAAAAAAGAAAGAGGCAAAAATATATTTAAAATTTTGGTATATGTGGCAACCTCACCATGGAACTTTAGACTATCAAAACAATAAAAAAATTTCAAGGTTTGTATAGCAAGGTAGAACAAGAGACAATGTCATGAGGTTAAGCCCAGGAAGTTCCATCTGCACATGAGGCAGAACTTCCTTCCAGTGCAGCGACCGAGCACTGGGACAGCCCAGAGAGGGTGTGGAGCCTCCCTCCCTGGAGATGTTCCAGACCCAGCTGGACACAGCTCTGTGCCAGGTGCTCCAGGATGAGCAGGGAGGCAGCACCAGTGACCCCCTGTGCTCCTTTCCTGACCCACTCTGGGATGTGTGAGCTAAGAACAGCACAGATATGTGTACATGTTCCAGAAAACAAAAGCAGCACTTCAAAACAACAGGATAAATCATTAGTGTTACCAATTTCCCCCTCCAGTTATCTTTTAACATCGCTTCATTCAGACCAGATTTATTTGGCTTAATACTGATTTTCAGATATGTTGTACTGGAGACCATTTAGCTCAGTTTGATATAAAAATGTTGCAAGTTCTCCTCACAAGGAAATCTAGCATAATTCCTCTCCAAGAACAAAGTTTAAACAGATGAAGCCCATGATCTGAGCTGTTCCACAAGCAGCAGAATGGTATTTTGGGTTTGTTCTGCTTGTCATCTCATCACTAGTATGGACAATCATTCAAGCTTTTACACAGACTTTGTGCCAAGTAAGTGAGAAAACACATAGCTCAATCTTTTCAAGTACATAATTTGAACTTGCAGATATATTTCACTTGAATGATCTGGAATGAGGCTTTGTTTTTTCTTCCCTTGGCACTCTTATTTATAGTTTTTTGCTTTCAAAACCTCTTTAATATCTTAGCAGCCCAATCAAAATCCTGTGCCATTCTAACTCCTACAAATAGAAGTTATTTTTGCAAGTTAAAAAGCTGTAGAGAAGGGCTGAAAGTCATAAAAGAATTATCAACCCATAGCTTCTTAACCTGTTGGGCAGGCACACAGGAAAACCAACCAACCAGAAACCCTTTTCTATGAGGTGAGGGAGAAGAAGTACCTATAAAACCCCAGTGTAATAAACATTCCTCAGCATCTACATACTGCAAGCCTGGCAATAACCACATAAGCACCATGATTGCTGCTTATTTTTCCTCAAAAACCATTCTTACAGACCTGATTCATATCACATAGTTCTAAGGGAAAATGGAACCAAGATTTTGCAAAACCTCCCAGACCTGGCCTGCAGAGAAGTTCAGTAAATGGAAAATGGAGTGCTCATGTCTCACTTGCAGCTACGCATGTTCCCAACAAGTAAAGCACCTAAAAGAGGAATGGGGAATCACTATTTTCATACATTAATATCTGAGAAAAGGCTTCTCCATATAAGTTTATCAAGTTTTATACACAAGGAGCATTTTTCACAAGTTTTATTGCAACCTTTACACACCAGGCAAGCCCTGGAATTGCATCAGAATAGGGAATGCAGCTGCCTTGTGGCTTGCACCAGCTACACTGACCAGCTTCCTACCTCTGGGAAAAGGCTCAGCAGTCAAATCAGATGGGGCAAAGAAAAGCAATTTTTTCAGTGTCTCAAAAGCAGTAAACCAGAGAATATTCCTCCCAGTCCAGTAAAATTTCTACCAGGCTGCATTGGAGCCCCTCTAGAAATGGTAACAGCTAAAACGTTTAGCTGCATACAAAACTATCACTTATCAAGGGCTAACTACATCTTCAGATGGCAGATTGTGTGGGTGTCCTGGAAAGCACCTCCCCAAGCCACCAGTGTGCCCCAAAGTTCACAGCCCATAAAGGAATGGGACAAAATCTAATCTTTAAAGGTTTAGGATATATCAACCTGGGCAATTAAAAAAAATAAATCTAAGCAATAAAAAAGGAGCTTTACTCCACAGCATTTCTAAACTGTTGATCTCAAGATGCCAAATTCAAGGCACAGCTGCTGGCAGCTGGCCATTTGGGAGGTAGTCAGAATGACTGGAAATCTCATGCCTTTTAAATGCATCATCTATTATTGTCTTTCTCACCACAAGTGATACATTTACAAATATATTTCTTAAAAACTTTTCACCCTCAAAGGGAAAGAAAGCTAAAGAACAAGTAATTTCCTGTTTGTTGTCACTCACATGTGCAAGGAAGGCACTTCTAGGAAGGATAAATTGAGCAACATGTCCTTCTGTGGTTTACACAAGAGAATCCAAGCAGCAGAGATAACAGGACTGTGCTCCAAGCCCAGCTGCACTCCCAGGTCCTGTTTTCACAGCTTGCTCACATACCAGCAGCAGGAACACAAAGCTCAGGAGGATGTGGTGTAACCCAGAGCACAGCATCCCTGAACGCACCCCTGGGGCCAGCCAGGCCATGCAGCCCATGGGCAGCTCCCACTGCTCGGCCCCTGAGCACCCAGTTAGTTTATCCATCCCTGGAGCCAACCCTGAGAGAGCCCCAGCAAACCCAGCAGGTGGGAGGCTCCCAGAGATAACCACAGCTACAGCCTTGTAGGACCAGCATTGCAAAAGCTGCCTGAAGGCAGCAAAGCAGCAGCACCCAGGTGCTGCCAGGGCAGATCTGTGTCCCAGCTCACCCAGCCAGGCTGCAGGGAGCCTCCAGCTGTGCTCCTGTGGGCCAGAGCACCCCAACACCTCAATGTGCAGCCAGACACAGCCCCCAGCACCCCTCGTGTGCATGAGAACCAAGAGCTGCCCTGGCAGCAGTGCCTGACCCAGCCAGCATCTTCCCTTCCTGCAGGGATCTCCCTGGGGGCCAGCACAACCAAATCCTACCAGGATTGCCAAAGATGGGGTCTACAGACCAGTTTTCCCAGCAGATGTTTCTCAATGCTCTGAGGAAGGCAAATTGACCCCTAACTCAGTCACAATTTTATCAACTATGGAGAATGCTTCAGGCTGCAAATTCGTATTTTTAATACTGCTGTCTGAGCAAGGATTTACCTAAAAATGTATTTTCAGTAATCTCCAATACCTGACACTGTGCTTTAATATAATAGCCCAATCTCAGATTTAGTATTTGAACTCAACAACTGAAACTGCAGTTAAGAATTCTTTAACTCCTTTGCTGTCCAAAAAAGACAGAAGTGACCTCACTTCAGCACTGAACATTACAAAAACTGGAAAGCCTCCAGATTTTATGGATTATTTCCTTTTCACAAAAAGAGGAAAAGTCCTAAGATGACATTTTTTTCTGCTTGTCCTGTCATTAGGCACCACTGAGAAGACTCTGGCTCCATCTGCTTCTATCCCCTGACACACACAATTGATACGATGCTCCCTGTGCCTTCTCAAGATTAAAGCTAAGCAATCCCAGACGTCTCAGCCTCCCCTCCAGTCCCTCAGAACACTGTGGCCCTTTGCTGGATTTGTTCCAGAATGCTCATGTCTCTCTGCCACTGGGGAACCAGGGCTGGACCCTGCACTCCTGATGTGTCTCACCAGGGCTGCACAGAATGTCAGGTCCCAACTTGTGACAGCTTTCTCCCCTGGAGAAGCACTTTGTGTTCCCTTTTCAATGAACTTCATGGAATTCCTTTAGGCCACTTCTTCAGCTGGCCAGGGTCCCTCTCAATGGCTGCCCTCCATCTTCACATTCATGAATAATTTTTCCTTGCAAGCAAGGCAAAAGCCCAGCAAACCTGCTGGGTCCCTTGATCACCTGTGTGGAAGCTGTCACAGAAAGCATTCCAGAAACCTCCTCCATGGCTTGTGTGCTGCCAGGCTCTTGTCCCAGCAGGGAACAGAGGGGTTAAACTCCTCCATGGGGATCAACTGCAAACAGGAGCCTCCCTCCTGCTGTTTGAAGGCCTTGTGTGCTGCTTCTTCCCACCCAGATGGTCTGCAGCAGCACCTGTAAAACCACCCAGCACTCCTGAGCCTGCACTCTCAAATGGCTGGTGGTGCGCCCCAAGGCAGAGCTCCCTGCAATCCTGCCACTCCCCCACATCAAAGGGCAACACCTCCTCCCCAGCATCCCACTCTGAGCAGCCTACAGACCCTGCCACTGAAGGACTCCAGGCCCCAGAGCTATCGCACCACACCTCTCCAGCCTCAGGGAGATTGCAGCCCTGCAGCTCCGCCTGTCTGCACCCGTGCATCACCATCAGCAGCTTCAGGGATGTACCATACTTGTGGGTTTCCCAGTAAAGGTTTTCCTGGAAGTTCTGCAGGCACACACCTATGGTGTGCCTTCCCAATTTCTGTGCCCTGGTGTCTATAACTTCAGCAGAGCTGCACAGCAGGAGAACAGGACAGAACAGTGTTGCCACATGCCCATCAACCCCTCCATGAAACCTGGCTTGCAGCAGAAAAATTACATGGAGTTATGTTACCAGGCAAATTACTTATCCAGACATTTAGTGTTCACAGTTATGGATTTGTTTTCAGATTTGTTTTCAAACCCCTATCCATCAGACCCATCTTTTTCTGCAGAGACATCAAGAGTTTTCCACCCAATATCCAAACCCTGCTTTCACACATGAGAGAACTCGTTGATTACTCAGATTCCTTAGACCGTATTATCTAGTGAGATAACACTCACACTGGAGTGGTCCTTCAAAACATCAACAGAACTCTAACATGAAACTATTTATTCCAGTAAAGAGGATATCACTGCAGATATCTTTACAAAAATCAGCTATAAAATCACCAAAACATGAAGAGCTCCTTTGCCTCACGCAATGCACTCATACTGCTCTGAGCCAGAGGCAAGAAACAAAAACAAAGACTGAACAGGAGCTAAGGCTATGTTCAAAGAATGGTTTGAATTGCTTAAGTAAAAATTATTTTAGAAATTACCACTGATTAATAGGTAGCATCTTAAAGAAGAAAACCTTAAATCAAGTGCTCGTTCCTTCAAATAGCTTATTAGATGTGGGTATTTTCTGTAGCTGACCTCCAGCTTGTGTAGTCATACCAGTTTTTAAGCTCAAAGTTCATGAAAGTCACCAAAGAGTCTTCACAGCAAAAGTCACTACTGTAAAAATATTTTTTAAAAAGCTATTAGTTCTTTGACATAGAGGTTTGAAATTAAAGAAAACTAGCATGTTTCATTGTTTGAGAGGCATAAAGCCAAGAGCCTGAAATGAGTACTCAAAATAGGACATATTTTCCAGTGGAGGTAAAGATTACAATATAACCAACAGGAATGTGCAAGCCAGCAATACTTAACTCAGCAGCTCATGCCAAACCATGATAGTCCCTTGTACTACTTGAACACTGAAACTTGAGAAAGTGGTATTATTACAATTGTTAATAGTGGAATGCAAGAACTACAAGTCACACAAATTCATTTCATGTATTTATTTTTCGTAGAAATAGACTATTCAGCACTTTGGGGATTTGAAAACCTGACAAAGAACTTGGGATTCTTTTTTCCTGCTACATATAAGTTAAAAACCAAATGTAAATGCTATTAGGAAGGTTCCAATTTCCCCACAACTATGTCCTTGTATAGGTTATGCTGACACATTACAAAGAACAAAATATAATAAAAACCACCAACAGAAATCTCACAATTTAGTAGGAAAGCCCAACATTTTCTTCCTCTAGGAAAAGCAACTGTGGTTAGGACCTACTAAAATAAAGAGTTAGATATTTCAGTACAAATCTGGTCATAGATAAGACATAGTTCACAACCCTTGGAGCTCCAAGAGGGACATGGGAACTGTAAACAGGAGTATAAATCACCAGCACTCTGAGTATTTTTAACTTCAGCTGCAAGCAAGGTACACTAATTATTTGAAGGACCACAGTACACTAAGTTTTATTGTACAGATTTCTACCACCACCACAAACACACACAAAAAAATCCAGGGGAATATCAGTAATTCCTGTTTAGCCATTTAAACATAAAACCCCAAAATAAATTTAATATGGAACTTGCCCTCCCTGCACAGGCACCATCACAGGAACATTACAATTGCCTGTTAAGCAGCCAACTTGCTCAAAATGTGTATCTTCAGGGTCCAGCCTCTAATAAAACCATTGTTTGTAGCACTCAGCAGAAGCTTGGGTTTCTTAGAATATCTGTCTTCTTTAGCACATTCCAATAAAAGTGCTTTTCTTCCCCCCCACTCCACTTCCCCCAAGCTTTGCCTGCCACACGAATTGATTTCTCATTCTCTGCACATGAAACAAACCAGTGCAGAAGACTATGAAAAGTACTGAAGTAAACTTCCCAACAGTTATGCATTAAGCAGGGAAAATATACTTGTTTAAACACAAGTTTCACCTGATGGATCAGCAAACAAAAGCTGGTTATCATCCAGACATCAGAAAGAGGCATTGCATAAGTACAATCAAGATCTGACAATGGTCTCTGGGTGACCTTTAGGCAAAGGAATGAACAATTTACTCTAAGTTTCATGTGGATTAAACCATGCAAAAAAAGTTATCAAAGCAAACATGTCACCTTCCCCCTAAGAAAATCAGGGGTTGTTTTGGGCAGAAAACTACTAGCTGAGCATTTTTCTAGCTCCCCATGGCAGGCAAAGAGCACCAAAACAGGGAGTAGGATGAGGGAGAGATCTCTCAACACTGCAATGGCAGGACAGAGCTACACAAGGGCACCTGAGTGAGGAGCTTGCACTGACTGCTCATGCTGAATTTGTTACAGCACTTTTGTCCTTCCTGCCTGGAAAGGAAGCAGTGAGCCACTATTATCTTTAGAATTTACATGATTCCTCTACTTCTGGCCTACTCCAGCTGACCTGCGACATAACCAATACAGCCAGTACCACACCCAGTGCTATTTTCCAAGGTGCCCACCTGGTCTCAGCACAACCTGCTCTGTAAGATGAGCTCGAGAGCAAACTGGGTGCTCTTCAGAGTTTGCTGGGCATGCAGCTCTGTGCTTTTCTTCACATGTTTATCAATAGTCAGGCAAATGCTGATTTACCTCATAAGGGAAAAAAAACCCAACCAAAACAACAAAAACACAGAACAAAAAAACCATCACCCATAAAGTTTTAGATCCCTAATTAAAATTACCCTGAGGAGTCCTCAAAATGAAAGATGATGCACAAAAAATACAAAAAGTGAAGAAATACAGAATTTTAACTAGCAGAGTTTTGTACTTTAATGAAAGAGCCATACATAATATGGGCCCACACACCATTGCTACATTTAGACTCTTATTAAAAACAGCATGGAGATTTTTTTTTAGCAAACTACTATCGTGTGATAGTACATTATAAAGTCAAAAAGTATTTAACTGCGAGCACTTAAACCACACATACCACATAAAAAACCCCTACATCTGCTAAAGAACATGACAAAGAAAGAGGATTATTTGAAATGCAAGACTGGCATAATATTTTGTAACCAAGAATGAGACACACCACGCAAGCAAAAAAAGGTGTTGCTTTCTTCGGTTTGGGATTTTTTAATGTTCGTGGCCAGCTTGTCTAAGCCTACTGATTGCTGCAACATCAGCTGATAGATTAGAATTTTTGGACAGCTTTCCTAAGTTTACTGTTCTGCCTCTTTACAATAATATTCAGCTCCTATGGTAACAGGCACTCATACACCAAGTAAATCATCCCACAATATGAAGTCACCTGAGCATTAACCAGAATTTGTGCAGAGCAGCTGTAATTAATTGGGCTATTAGGAAATACCATTTTCTGTCACTGCTGAAAAGTTGATCTGTTTTACTCATATTGGCCTCCTAGAAAAAAAAAGTAATTCTAGAATAATAACCAAGAAACTGATGAAGAGATGAGGCATAAGAGAGCTTACACACCACTGTAAAGACAGAGATTTGTTTATAGGACACAATTCCAGTCATCCATGTGCAAGTAATGAAACAGTCATACAGAGAAGATGGACACAAGGAAAAAACAGTTCTTATTTGCAAAGGGTTTACTACAGCTTTTGCAGTTTCTGATATTCCAAACAGAAATATTCAGGAAATACCAATACAATTATTTTAAAGTGGGGGAGGAAAAACAAACCAAAAAAAAAAGGTAGTGGAAGCCTCAAATCTATCAAAAATTTTTGACACCTCAAGTCAGATTTGATTTCTGGTTCAGATAAAATTGGTAGCAAACTACCTGCACCTCCTCTTTTTTTAAAGACAGCTATGGAGTTCTTGCTACAGCACTTACTGCAGCTACTGTGTATCTCACAGGGAGGTGCCCCAGTCCCCTGACGAGCTGCAGAGGCTGATATTCCCAGGTGAGCCTTGCTGGGATCAGCCCCAGCCCTCAGGAAACTGCCCACAAACTGTGGGAAAGATGAAAATAACCACAGCAGCAGCAGCACATACAAAAACTCAGCAATGCAAGAAGTAACAGATGCACTGAGGTGAACACGGAGCTGCTGCTTATTCTTTCTCCCAGACAGTTTTTCTTACATTTCACTATTAGTTCAGTAAACAACAGATGTTGATGAGGAAAAAAAAAAACACCAAGGCACCCCCAAGCAAGAATGAGAGCATTTCCTGATAAGTTCCTTCAACAGATGCTCCTTCAAACTTGGCTGTGAAGATAAGGGAACTAAAAATGATACATTCTTACTCTTCCATAATATAAGAAAGGGGTGGTGATCACTAGAAGACATTCTAAGTTTTTCAATAATTTAAAAAGTAACTTTTCCAAATGTAAACAAGCTATCTAGTCAAAGCAAAAGAGGAGCCTTTAAGCATCTAATATGAACAAAAAGCTGTATTTACACCAGCCTGAAATTAAAAAAAAAAAGTGCAAAAATTGGCTAACTTTTGGAAATAAGAAATCTGCTCATCATGACTTGGATTGAAAAGATGTTTCTTTTCCATGATGCAATTTCTGCATATTTTAAGAACTTCCAGTAAAGGATCTGGTATTAAAAACCATAGGGAACATAACCCTACAAATTATCTAACTGGAGTTTGTTCCTAGAGATTGTTCACACTGCTTCCTTTCCATTCTCCCTTTCCTAAAAGGGCAAGTCAAAGCTTCATTCCCAAAAGATGGACACAAACAAAAGGTGGGGAGGGTGGGAGAAGTTAAAAATTAAAATCAAGTTTGGCTAGTAATCAGCAGCACAGCTGACTGAATTTCTGGGAACCAGGTACAGATCTGGCTTCACAATGCTTTCCCTGGCAGAGCTGCTTGGTGCTTGAGGTAAGTCAAGAGATGAGACAAATACTTGTAAAGCACAGAGAGGGAACTGACAGAAACTGACAAAATGTTTACAAAAACGGTTCGGTTTTCTCACAGAAAGGACTACTATGTTTGCTTCTTGCTTCCTAATAAAACAGTTTTTCATTAACAGTAAGCCAGACACTTCAGATTTTCACATAAAGCCACTTATTTCCAAGTCCAATATAAACTTTTCACCACGACAAGGACATCTGATACAAACCCTCCTCAAACCACCACCTGAAGAATGTGTATTCTAGACAGAGCATACAGTAACCTCACATCAAAAAACAGGCAGTACTCTGTTTGTATTTACTCACTATGCTCTATCATTCGTATACTTTTTACTAGTTTATTCTTCCTATCAAAGGTAAGAAATAAAATTTGAAAAAGGAGCAAAGAAAAATCTTACATTTTGACAGTGGCGACTACTGAGTCACACAACCTACAGAGTATTTGTTTTCTGCTTGTGAGCTTTGTTTATCCCTTCATGCTTACTACCTCAGGCAGTAGAAGAAAGGACTGGGTGAGGGATGAGATAATGGAAATTTATTTGGCTATTAGACGAAAAAGTTAAGGCAACCTTCATCTTCTTACAGAACTCTAACTTTTGACCCTTCTCTACCACTTCTTACACAGAAACACCCATGTGGTTTTGGTTTTCAGACACTTTTGATGAGCACATCTTTATAAATAGTTGGTGCTGCTCTGTTTCTCCAAATTCCTTTCTCTTTACTGCATTACATAATGAGATTTTTCTACCAGCTCTAAAGTATTAACTGATTAAAGATTAACTCACCCCCAGGAGAGACCATCTCAATTAAAAAAATTCCAATCATTGTAGTCACCAAGTCAAACCGCAGCTCTTCAGTGACCAACCCAACTCACCAGCTGCTGCTCTGCTGCTCGCTCCCACAGCCTGCCTTCCACTGCTGCAAGGAGGAAGGCAGGTCCCTGACAGGGGATGCCCATGTAGGGAGCACTCAAAGCTTCCAGTAAGTGACCAAAACGCCTTCTTTGTGACATGTCAGGTAAAACATTTGTCAAGGGTTTCTTCTGGAAATGTACACAAATATGTGAGTTACCGTGTTAGTGTAACATTAAATGTTTACAAAACAGTAGTTCCAAAGGAAAAAGCGCCCTCTTGAAGCCACCACCGTCTCTTCTTGTTGATCCAGACACATCCTGAGATTTGACACTGTAAGGACTGAAACTCACCTCGGTTCTCACGGGTTCCTCAGGCCAGACAGCTGGGAACAGCCCGAGGGAATTACCCCGCTCAGCAGCATCCTCAACTGGTTCAAACCCACTCATGTGCTCTTTAGCAACAAAGCCAGCAATTACTACTCCTGTTTTGTCAAAAGCTGCCTACGTAACTTCCACTGAGAGCAGATAATTCAAAACATACTGGGATAAAACACGTAGCCTCAAGGAAAGAAAAAACCTTCAAAAAAAACAAACCCCAGACAGCGGAGCCAAGGGCCGAGCCGGTCCCACGGCCGCTGTCAGCCCTGCGGATCCATCCCCGCTGCTCCGGCCGGGACACC
The DNA here is from genome assembly GCF_901933205.1 of Camarhynchus parvulus. Lineage (NCBI taxonomy): Eukaryota > Metazoa > Chordata > Aves > Passeriformes > Thraupidae > Camarhynchus > Camarhynchus parvulus. Next base: position 7,387,034 of record NC_044576.1, read on the forward strand.
CGGCTCCGGCGGCTCCCTGCGCGCTGGGCTGTTCCTCGAAAGCCGAGAGCCCGCAGCGCCTGCCCGGGCGGGATGTCCCCTTCTCACCGGCCGAAGGAACTCCGGGGGACCGGGACCCTCCGAGCCCCGGCGGGGCCGGGCAGCGGCAGCACCCGCGGCGCCGGGGCCGGCCCGGCCCCAAGCGGCATCTGGCTAACCGGGCTGGGGCCGGGGCGCTCGGCTCCGCCCCGGGGGCACAGGGAGCCGCTCCCCCCGGCCCGAGAGGCCACGGCAGCGCCCGGAGCAGGGACCGGCCCACGGGGCGCCCGCCGACCCGGGCCCGCGTCCAGCGCCCGGGAAGCGGCTGACAGGACGGGGCTCCCGTTCCGGCGGGGAAAGGGAGCCAGGACACGGCACGGCGGGGACCGGGGCCCCTCTCGCCGCTCCCGGCCGCCGCCACCGCCCCGCGCCCCCTGGGCACCGCCGCCGCTCCCGCCCTCACCTTGGAGCATGGCCTCCAGTTTCTTCCTGTCCACCCGGAATCGCTCCTCGCCCCACTCGGGGCTGTGCAGGGGCCGCGGCGGCCCGGCCGAGTCCTCCTCGGAGCCGGGCGCGGGCGAGTCGGCGCTGCGCTCGCTGTTGGAGCCCGGGTCGGAGAGCGGCTGGGGCAGGTACCCGCTCAGCGGGTCGCACTGCGCCGCCATGGCGCTGCCCGGCGGCCGCCGCCCCGGGCCCCACTCGGCCGCCTCGCCGCGGGACGCTATCTGCCCCCAGAGCCGCCCGGCCGGCGCATCCCAGCCGCCGCCGCACCGAGCCCCGGCGCCGCCCGCCCCTGCCCCCGGCTCCCCGCCGAGTGAGCGCGGCCCCGGCCCGGCGGCGTCCGCGGCTCGGCGGCGCCCCCAGCCCGCCCGCAGCCCGCACAGCATCCCCACCTCCATTGGGCCTCCGCCCGCCGGGGAGGGGCCGGGGATATCCCCGGCGGGAGGGGGCAGCGCCGCGGCCCCGCAGGAGGGCGGGGAGGGCGGAGGGAGGGGAGGGGAGGAGAGGGGAGATGCCACGCCCCCAGCGGCACCGCCCCCGCCTGCGGGCCGGGGGCTGTGCCAGCCGGGATCGCCCTGCCAGCCGGGATCGCCCTGCCAGCCGGCGACCCCGACCCTGAGGGCGGGTCGGCAGTGACCGTGCGGTGCCGGGTGACACACAGGACAGGCGGGTGGCGGTCCTGAGGTGCACCGTGCCCAGAGCCGATCCCGATCGCGCCGCTGAGGGCGGCAGGGACCAGCTGGCCGTGGGGCCGCGGCTGGCACATCCCCTCCCGCCGGGCAGGGCCCAGAATCCCCGCTCGGGCGTTTCGCTGCACGAAGCCTCCTGAGGGAGAAGTGCCTTGTGCTGCTGCACCTCAAGAGACTGGGTTGGACATCCCTGACCTTCCAGCAGAGCTGCGTTTACCCACACCCAGAATCCCAGCTGGATGTACTCCGGCACAGTTCGTGCCGCTTTGCAAACAGTTTGAGCCCACAAGCACGCAGTGGTGGAGAGGAAACATCAGCATGAGCTGTCACACTGGCCTGGTGGCATTTTGCTGTTCCCTCAGCCAGACGCTGCCCCGGAGGCCCATCACGGCCCAAGTGTGACTGTCTAAATCACCTGGACAGAGTAAAGCACGGGCATCCTACTCTCTTTGGGTCTGCTTTGTTTCTACTGAATCAGAGAAATCCTTTCTGACACAAAAAGTTACACACCACACACTCCAACAAGAGCTTTCTGCTTCAATTGATTGCTGTTTTCTGCTGTTTTCCAGTCTACTTGATAGAAAATGATCCAGCAGCACCGGGTCTGGCAACCCACAAGGTATCCTACACTGCAGGGCTCCAGAGCTGGAGCATCCATGCATTTCTGGTGGCCAAACCAGGATGCAGTCTGGATGCCAACACAAAAATTACAGCTGATGGGACAGTAACTCAAATCGTTGATAACATCAGCCTGAAGGACCATGCTAACAATTGTGAGGAGATTTGTTGGTACTCCAGGTAGATCCAGGGACCTGCACGGTGCCCAGTCTCAACATGCACTCGTTTTTACAAAGTTCCAGTTTGGGCTTACCGAGTTGTCACATATTTCCCACTTAGTTCTGTGACAGTATGAATGCTACAACACCCAGGATTCCAGTTGTGCATTACATGCATGGTGTGAGGCATTCTCAGCCTCTGTGGATGCTAGCCAGCCGCTTGCAGGTAACAACACACTGCTCACAAGGTCCTCTGACACTTCCCATGGCCCCAGGAAATAAAGTGTCTGAAGTCAAAAACACTAGAACAAAATATGAATGTAGGTCTTGAAAACAGTGTAATCTCTCTTTCTCTTAATATTTTTTTGTAGTGTGATCTCACTATAGGTGTGTGGGGCAGACTCAGGAAAGACTAAAAGTCTTTTCCTTCCCAGTTGAGAAGTTTACAGTCATCAAGCACTTTTTTTTCTTTCTTTCCTTTTTTTTTTTGGTAGATGGGAAAGTGAACATTGCTCTTATCAAAACAGCTTGAAATTCAGTGAAGTGTGCTGCCTCGCCCCAGAGCAACACCAGCTGGAGTCGTGTGTCTTCTAGATGCCAGTACCTGTCAGTTGCACAATCCAAAATATTCACAAGTGGTGAGCGTTGACAGCACCAGTTACAATCCACAACAGCTACAGGTGCTTAGCTCCTCTGAGCAAAACAATTATTTGGGTATTTTCCACTCATAAATTAGTGAGATTTACAGTCAGAGATTCTCAGTGTAAGAAGTCCAGGAGGTCCCTTTCCTTGTGTTTTATCCATTCCTGCAATACAGCCACAGAAACCTTCTTTCTCATCAGTTAGTTGAACCAAAAGTAATCTTTTTTTCAGCAGCCATAAAAATAATATAATCAATCAAAGACCTCTTAAAAATAATTTTGTCCGCAGTTTAGTTTTTATTTGCTGAAAAGAACTCTTTCTTAATGTGCTTTTAGATTAAAAAATAAGATGTAAACTCTTAGATTTCCTACTGAAATCCATATGAATGCTTTTAAAAGGATACAGTCATTAGGCATTATTATTGGTAGTTAAATTCAGTACTCTACCACTTCAATTGAATAAATGACATTTTATTTTCCTAGGATATTGCAGGGGAAGAATAAAATGCCTGTTACACAGAAAACTTGAACTAAGTAGAAAAACACATTTTTAATGGCTACATACTATTACATGTGGATAAAATTGGGGAAATGGGTGGAAGTTGGCAGATACAAAATCAAATGGCTAGAAAGAACATCAGCTGAAGTTGACTTTGGCATATATAATTTATGTTGGACAATTTTTCTGGGGCCAATAGCTTGATCAAAGAAAAGAATAACAGGATCTTTCTCATTCTGGTGTACCATGTCTATTTTGCTACATTCTCTGCCTTCTTTTTCCCTCCTGGTCTCTTTCCCTCACCTCACACACACACACATAATATCTGCAAATCAGAAAAAGCATCACTGAATAGGAGAATGTTTCACTGTCACACTCAGCCTCTGTGCAGAGCCTGCATTCATTGGGGTGAAACAGATCCTGGAATTTAAAGGAACTTCATGAACTGGGTGATCCACTGTAATAAGTCCCACATGTTTGGGGCTGCACAAGGTCCCCAGACCAAGAGCAGTGCAGGATCTCTCCTGGGAAGGGTGTTGCTCTGCCCTTGGCCCTGGGGATGAGAAGTGAAGGTCACCGTGCAGGGAGCAGCACTGGACGTGCTCAGCTCTGCTTTGGGGCTGCTCCCAGTGCATGGGATGGATGGCTGGGTGTGTCTGCCCAGGAGGGAGAATTGAAATATAAACAGTCAGACAGTGTAACTTACCCTTAATATAGCACAGTCTGTATTGCAGAGCTTGCATTTATTTGTTGTTCTTCATCTCAAATTTCTCTACTTCACAGTACCACGATGAAGCAAAATGCTCTTTTCTGTAGCTCCCTGAGGTGGGTGCAGAAAGGGTGGTTTGGAAAGCTGCAGTTTGAGGGTGGGGAAAGAGAAGGTGGCATACAGATTCTTTCATCATCTGTAGTATCCTAGAAATGCTTTTCTAGGAGTGCTAAATTTGGGGTTTGTTATTTGGAAGAGGTTATTGCTAGTGAAAATGAATGCTGGTGGTTTTGAAAGGCTTTATTGCATTCACTATTTTACAGAAGTAAGCCTATAATATCTTGTCTTTTCATGATGTTATGCCATATTCCCCAAACAAGTCCCATTAACTTAAACTTCTCAGAATAATATAATGTGTCCTGCTGTGTTCTAAAGTACTGTGCACCCACCAGCAAATAAATAAAACGTCTTCCACAACCATTACAAAAACTTTTCTATCCCTAGAAATTCGCCTGATAAATACTAACTGAAAGGGCAGAAAGATTCTGAATCATCTTTTTAGTGATACAGAATTATGGAACCATAAAACAAAAGATTGAAAGAGATAACGAAAAAGGTTATCTCATTCATCTCCTAACTATGCTGAGTTCATTTCTGATAGATATTTGTTTATTCACTCCTTTACAGTTTCTCATGATGAGGTCTTCATGACCTATTCAGGAAATTCCTGTGTTTCACTTACCATCAAGAAGTATTTTCTCGCTTTAATAAGTAACTTGGATTATTCTTCCTGCAACTTAAAGCTGTCAGTTTTGTCCTGTCCAACATGGACACATTGAGTGAGTTATTTATTCTTTCTATCAGACTTTGGTGCTTATAAATACTTTTATCAAGCATTGATTAATCTTAAGGGTTACCTTCATTAAGCTAGATACTCCTAAGTCTTTCAGCTCATTCTCAGAGGTCATGTTTTGTGCTGCTCTGCAACAAACTCTTTCCCTAGTAAGCTACATCCTCCTTAAAATACAAGCACAAAACTGGAGGGAGTACCCCAGCTGAGGCCTGACCAGTGCTGGACAGAACTGCATGATCTTACCCGCTGCCTCACAACCTGTACTCCTGAATATTCATTTTTATGTAGTGCTTATCCTGTCTGCATGGCTTGTGTTGATGAACTTTAACTCCCAGGTCCTTTTCTGAAAATACCATTGTCCACATAATTGTCCTTTGGTGTATTTTGGTGTTGAGTACTGTTGCTCAGCATGGTCTCCTGGTCTTGTCCCAAATGAATTTGAACCTGGTTTTTCTTAAATATTGTGTTCCTGGCTTTTTGACATCTATTTGCACTAATGCTGTACTTCTGCAGCTTCAGTTTTTACACCCCTCAGAGCATCCTTTCAGTTTTCTCACAGAACCATCAGAGAAACACAGAACACAGTGGGACCAGGATAGAATATCTGTCTGTTTTGATGCATCCTTCCATCCTAATGGTCACAACAGTCCTGTGTGGGGATGCTTATTGCACATTTTTATGTCATTGACAACTTTTGCTGTATTTTATGGGAATGTTACAGGAAATAGGATTTAAACTCTGCTGAAGTCCTGAGTTAGGGCCACTGCTACAGACATTCCTGGTTTGTTACAGTAGCACGTTAGGCTAGTAGGATTTATTCTTGTCACAGCCATACTTGCTCTGTGTGACTCTTGTTATTAGGTTACCTATTCCAATTACCTGTTCCAATTACTTTTTTTACTCCAGAATATTCCTGGGAGAAGAAGTTAAATTGACTAATCTAGAATTTATTGGTTCCCTTCCTGCCTTTTTTACAGACAGTCACTATATTTGACCTTTTTCTGTTTTCTGGTACCTCACCCATCACCAAAGGATTTTAAAAAGAGCCATTAATGGTTGTGAGAATGAGCAGAGAAATAAATACAGCCTTGGTGAACCTTGCAGAAAACCACTGGATCTAGGCTTAAAAGTCTGACTGATCACACATGAGGTGTTAACATTTGGTAACATTCAATGTGCTGTATAACCTTATATATACACTGTTATTTATTAGAGCCATGCAGTTTTAAACATCTTAATCTCTGGAAGATTTTTCAACAGATGGATTATGTGAACCTTGTCTTTTCAGAAATGTTAGGAGAATTGGAAACAAATGTACAAGGCTCAGAAGTCCAGGAATTTTCACTCTTGGAAATGGCACGGGCTCTTTCTGGCAAGAGCAAAACCTCTCTGTTTTGGCTCTCAGAAGCAAAGTCATAGTTCACATTCTAAATCTAATTAGAAAACACTATAATAAGAGATTTAAATATTACCAATTAGAAAAAGAAAACTGATATTTGTAAGGAGAGTAACTAATGAAGAAGAGCATGAATTAGAATTGAATATGGCGCTCTAAAGAATCAAAAAGGATGAGAGCAATGATCCTGCCCTGTCAATCTCCTTATCATGTCAGATGTCAACATCCTACATTGCTGTCAAAGGAACTGCATTACAAATCTATAAATAAGGAAAAGTTGGTTTCTAATCTAAATCCTGAACTTGATAACCATGTTCTTTCCTTAAGTAAGAACAAGAAAAGTTCTCTCTTCTCTTTAGAAGCCACTGGAAAAAAGCTCTTCTGGATTAAGAAAAAGCATTCCTGTTTTGAAACTTGTCTCTTAAGACTGTAGTCTTCACAGGTGATTTTTAGGTGGTTTATATTCTTTCTATTCCACTCACATAAAGTGTCAAACAGGAAAAAGTGGTTTTATTGAAGGAGAGGGTATCTGAACTAAATTCTGATATAAGTTTATAATTGGATTTAATACTTTGATTTAAAATAAATATATACTGAATCAGTTTTTCTCTATTTCTTCCAAAACTAATGGAAATAAAATTACAGATAGGTAAAAGTGTTTTCTGGATTCAGATTCCAAATGGATCAACCTTCTTTATTAGGAATATTGTGGTTATTTTTCTTTCCCATTACTGGGGTATAATGTAGTGTACATCCTTCTTAGCATCCTGCATAGCTAAAATGCTGCATTTAACAGTGATGCATTTCAAAAAATTCTTCTTTTTGTCTCAACAGATAAGATTTACTCAATTATTATAGTAGTCCCTCAACTAAGAACTAAATCTTTACACTGCAGAGGTTCCTTCAGTCACTCAAGGCTTTCACATTGTATATAATGGCTGAAGTAATTAATGTACTTCCCTTCAGCAGTAAAGGCTGATAGCTGCTAGAATTAGCTTTGGGGGTCTCTATCAGAAACTGAACAAAAAATGGGATTAGAGGATTTTTTGTTTTACTTTGTTTCTTTCATACAGGTTTAATATGCGGCTTCATTATTATAAAATTGTTTGCACTTGATGAGTCACTAGTCTGTAAAAAGCACCGGGATTTATTTAGCACTTAGAACATGGCTGTTTATATTTCTCACAGCTACTCACCCTTGGAGGCTGGGAAGCCCCTCTCCCACAGTGCCAGGGCTCTGGGCCTAACAGGCTTTAATTGCCTGATCAGCCCCACCTGGGCAGGGCCCCACCACACCCTGTACCCACGGGCTCAGGAGCTGCACTTAAGCTTGGCCCAGAGCTTAGCCCTGGTTTGGGCTTCCCTGGCTCTTAGGCTCTTGCTCTGTCCCTGCCTTGGAGAGTTGATGTTGGTTCTGGGTTGCAGGTAGGTGATTCCCTGTCCTGCTGCTTATTACTACCACAGAATCTCCCTGGATGGGTCTTTCACCTATTGAGTTTTCTTGTTCCTTTTATGAGTGTGTGTGTGTGTTTTCCTCTGTCCAAGGCCTAGGAATACACAGAGGAGTATTTGAGCATTAGAATGCATTGGTAGACTTTATGTAATTAGGTATGAAGACTTTGTTTGATTTAAATAAATGATAGGATACAGTGGTATGGCCACATTTTTAAAGCTTTGCTGCTCATCTGCAGAGTTTTTATCTGAATATTCACAAAACATTGGGCTCAGACTGTCCACACCTGGAATTTTAAGGCTTTGAAGAACTTATGATGACAACTGAACTTCAATGGTTTGCATTAGGCAAAAATGTAATTGTTTCAACTAAACAGATAAATCTACTCTAATAGAGAAATGGTTCTTGCACACAGCACAATTAAAACCAGGAGTAGAAGAGGAGCATTGGCAGTTCCTACTATCCTGAAGACTGCAGCCAAACCAGCAAAGATTTAAGGAAATGACTCACAGTACTCACAAGAAAGAAAAATATCATAGTAATGGCAAGGAAAGCTAGGTTAATGTAACCAAACTGTTCAAGTCAAGTTTACTAGCCCACAGAGGCAGAGACAGGAAGCACTGACAGGACTGAATAACATTCCTAAAACAAGTCTGTAACACTGTTTTGTTAGGTCAGTGACTGTAAATGTTCAAGAACTCCAGTGAGCATGTAGGAATACATTTTGCTCTTGGATGTTTTCACACAGATATGTTGGAGTAAATGACTTTGGACATGAAACAGATAAAGATTTGATCCAGAGATCTCAGAATGGTTTTTGATAATGCCATCAAGTATATGCTTCAGTTTGCTTAATAAGTACCTAGGTCTCAAATGCTAGTATGCTAACTTTTAAAGGGTTGTTGTCAAAAAAAAATCCTGTGCTTTTTTTTTATTTTTTGGGCGAATGTTTATACTGCCCTTAAAAAAATAGAGGCTGCCTCTAAATGTATTTATTAGCAAGATTGATCCTGTAGGAATGCTCTCTATCCCGTGCATGAGTAGGCTACAAAGAGTAAAGAAAAGCCTGAGATTTCAGAATCAACTGAAATGCTTATGCTGTAATGTAGCATTTATTTCTAAAGTTAAGCACTTATTTTAATGATGTTTTTCTGGAATAATTGTTGTTGCCTTCAGCAGACTCTCCCGTGCGCCAAGATAGCAGGGCTGCCTGACTGAGAGCCTTTTTTTTACCCAAAAAGCAGTCAAGTGGTGACAGGATGATGGTAGTGGGCACAGGATAGCACACAGTCCTGATGGATCTTATTCAGAACATGGTCACCTTGAGGGTGGTCATTTACTGTAGCACTTATACAGGGAGAGTGTTACCTTTTCCTATGGTTTAGTCTTCCTGCAAAGCTGGGGCCAACACTGGGATTAAAGTAAATTTGCTTTTTTAAAGCATTGTTTGGAGAAGTGGCTGGCTGGGGCTGCCAGTCACAAGTCACCATAGGTGTGGGGTATAAAGGTATCTATACAGCAGGTGTGAAGTGCAAGCCACATTATAAAGGCATTATTATATGTGCCTACATTCTGTGTGAATGCCATGCTGTTTAATCTAGGGCAGTCACCAGAGCAGTTTCAGCTATGCAGGTGTGTCTTCTATAGCAGTCTGAGAGGCTTGCATGGCTTCAAGGTATGTGGCTTGCTGCACTTTGTCACTAATGCCAAGATATGGAGCGATATTGTGCTTTTCTGGAAGTGTATTGCACTTCTGTATGTGGTTATAATGCACAACTCTGCATGGATGAAATGCAAAATCATCCAACAGTCTTCCTTTTTGGTCCTAGTACATGCACTTTAAATGAGAAGAATAACTAACTTGACTTGGTTAACCCTAGGGGAAGGCCTTTTAATTATTAACTTAAATAGTTGTGGGAGCTTTGCACATTTTGCTCCAAGAATGTTTTGCATTTTATGCTGAAATGGGCTGAGTGTGTCTTATCTGATTCTGCTGGGATATTTAAAATAAATCTTTTGAATCTAGTACAAAAGCACTGGCTGAGACTATTTAGCTAAATCAATCCACACAGGTGCAGCAGGGATTTCAACTGGCAAGAGAAATGCTTTTGCATACAGCCATCATGCCTGAGACAGAGCTGATGGAGTTTGGGAAGAGCATTGTGATTTTGCAGGGTGATGGAAGAGCAGGGAGGTGAGGGCTCTCAGTTATGAAGTGTAACTGAGAATATTGCAGCCCAAGGGATTCTGCACAGGTGCTGTGTTCCAAATGATGCTCCCTTAACTAATCTGTACCTCTCCTGAACCCATTTTCTGTAACAAACTGCACAGTGCTGCTGTGGCAAAGGGCATACAGGACTTGAGGTGAGGGAAGATGAAAGGTACTTGATCATTGTGTAGTGAAAAAAAATCAAAAAATTCTGTACAACAGACAATCCTCTCCCAGTGGCTGAACAGCTATGGCAGTGATGCTGAACACTGATGTAGAGAAGAGACTTCCTGAACCTCCTTGCAGAGTGTACTGGTCCAGAGACACACCTGCAATGTCCTGTGCCTCAGGAGGGGAGAGAGGGCAGGATTCAGATACCTGGGAATACCACAGCACCAATGCTTGGCTAATACCACAAAACCATGGACACACATATTTATTAGTATTTACATATATTATAGAAATATTTTTATATATTTTATATTCATATATGATTATATAAATATATTTATTCGTATTTTTCTATGGACACAACTGTTGTGAAGTAGCTCAGGCTGACTGATTGTGCATTCATACCTTGATATTAGCATAGCTGGATGATTGTGGACAGTGTGTGGGATGATAAAGAAAGGCATTGCTCACTGTGGTGCTTAAACCTGGCTTCGTGTGTACAAACAAAACCACCAAAATCAATGGGCTTAATTGACTGAATTCATGTGTCTGCTTAATTCCTGCTGGAAGGGAGGGCTACTTCCAGCTGTGGCATGTGCAACAATGCATTTCAGGAGGAAAGCATGATCCCCAACAGCATGGCATGAGAAGGAGATTAAAATTTGTATTTGACTGGTAAACACAAGCCTGAAAGAGACAAAGCATGGCAAGTGGAACATAACATGCAGTGAGGAATAGGGTTTTGAAAAGTGGATTGTTGCCTGCTTAAAAACAGGTGTTTTAATTGGGGGCACAGGCATTTGAACACTTTTCCCACACCTTAGTAGGAAAAAGTTCTATAAGGACATTTAGGAAAACCTATTTGCTACTAATACCATTTATTAGTATTTTTCTCTGTATTTATTAGTATTTTTCTCTGTATTTATTAGTATTTTTCTCTGTATTTATTAGTACTATTAGTATTTTTCTCTGTATTTATTAGTATTTCTCTCTATATTTATTCTGGTTTTGAGGCAGCTTTGTCAGTTAGATATCATTCCCATTCTGGTGAAAACATCTTTTTCTGTCATGGAGCTGATAAAACAATAGCTAATCATTGAAAAGCTTCCATGTGCTCGCACCAGGTTAAGTTTCACAAGCAGCATTCCTGGGTCTTAGAAATGAGCTGCTGTGGCACTGTGATTCCTGAGCTATGAGAAAATGTTTTCTTTGGTTTACAGGTGGGTTAATATTGGAAATGCCTATGAACAGTGCCAGGTATTATTTGCTATGATAAGGAACAACAGTTTAGTTTTAATCTTGTGTTTGGGTGAAATCCATCAGTCATGTACACTTAGATAGTATGGACCGAGCAAATTTCAGAATTACTTTTTAGATTTTTGGGATCTTTCTACTGTAGTTCTAGAAATGTAGACAGGTCCAAAATGTGATTTTTCATTTCTTGTTTTCTTTCTTAGAGTGTGTTAACTAGATCAGAGTTGTGTTTTGTAAAAAAAATGCCTGTTTTTTACACTTGTAGCTCAGATACTACTCTTAAAGGCAGTATAATAAAGCAAGGATTAGTTAAATTGGTGATTTTTTCACTTTCATGCAAGTGAAACTTGAGCTATTAGAAAAGATTGCATTTCTAGACTCTTACACATCTTTTGCCCATGCAGTTACTTTAATGTTTAGTCTGTTCTTAGTATTTGGGGATCATTTTCCACAGATTTTGCTTACTTTTGTTGGAATGGACCAGTCTGGCTGGAAGAGGAGGTGGTTCTGGGGCTTTGCAGGGTTTTTACTCTCCCTTCACCAGCGTCATGGTTTCTTTCAGGTTTTTTGCTCAGCCAGTGGCCCGTTAGGGATTCTCCAGCAGCCTCTACTCAGGCTTTACTCCCCCTAGAGCAAGCCAGAGCTCTGCAGTGTAGTGAGTGGAATCTGCTCTGGATTGAGCAGCTCAACCCAAGACGTCCCAGGTCTGAGAAGCGCCTGCAGGGCTGTGGAGAGGAAAACATCCCAGTCATTGGCTTGTCTATGGATAATTGGCATTTTGTATGTTTTTTACCATAAACCATGGACAGTCAGTCACTAGAAGCTAAATAATAAAGGACCTAAGCAGTGACTTTCAACATGCTGAATTCAAACATAAACACAGCATGAAATGACCTGTGGACCTTCACCTTCCTTGCAAGATGTGTGATTAAAACAAAAATTAACCCAGAAACATTCTTAACTTAGTGAAGAATATGCTGTTGCTGACCTGGATTGACACACTGACCCAGTACAGTGGGAATAATCCCTGACAGTTTATTTGGCTCTTAAGATGATGTAATAAATTTTAGTATGACTATGAAATATTGTTTAATGTACAAATGGGTTCCTTGTGTTTTTCCCCTAGTGGTTTTATGAGTTCTGGTCCATTGTTTTGAATATATCATTGCTTTTCCATCTTGCTGTCAAGTAGAATGGCTGGAGATTCTATGATTCAGGCATGGTATGAAAACACATTGTGTCCAGGGCTTTGGGGTAAGGATTTCTGTGAGTAAGAACATGGCACTGGACTCAGTTGCTTAGTCAGATGTATCAGCAATATGCATAATGTACCAATGTCCTGGTGTTTATGCAGCTGGATGAGGATGTTGTCTTAAAAAGCAATCTGCATTTAATAGTTAAAAAAAAATTGTCAGCTATTTGGTGTATTTTTGTTATGTAAGAAAGATACATTTCTTTTCCTCTCTGACAAACGAAATAAGCTGTTGCTGGAGTTTTCTGTAGAGCTGGAAAGTAAATGTACCTCTAATAGTTTATGGTGGCTCGAAATCAGCGTTGGTAGAATGCCTAAAAATTCCTGCTTCCTGTTGAAAGTACATTCAGCACACTGGGACACATTTGTCTGGATGTGATCACTGGGTCTACTTTTTTTATTTACACTAAATTTGCAGTGATTCCTGTTATTTCAAACCACATACACCCACACAGCTATGGTTACTTGGAATCTGTCTTTGACTGGAACATATCAGGAGTAATTGGGTTGGTATGCCATCTTTTGTTGATAATTAGAAAGTCTTGGATCTGACACAAGAAGCTAACAAATTCCCTGTACTTAGCCATATGCTTTAGAAGTTCTTGCAACAGCAATTTTCAGGTCGTTTGTCTGGCTAGAACTTGAGAAGAAACATATGGCTACTGCTTATGTCCTGCCCTATTATTCTTAAGAGTATTATTTCATAAACAGAAAAGAGCTCATTAGCTAGTAAATTATTCATAGACCTTGCTGGAATTGTACCAGATATGCACAGGGACTCTTGAAAGGGTCTTTTTTAACAGCCCACATTTGGAATTGTCTGGGCAGAAATATATTTTTCTTTTCAGTAAGACAAATAAAACCCCACAAAGCCGTTCATCTCAGTTAAATCCAACTGTATGGCAATTTCATGTTAAATACTTCTCATGTATGATTAAAAACCACTTGCTAATAAATCTTGGCTGTAGCTGCAACTTGCATTCTGATGAACTGTGTATCACTTATAGTAAGTAATTAAAGAGCTCATATGCATAGCAAAGAGGACTATCTTTAATTACGACAATCCCAGTTCCAATTGTCCTTCCTGGTAATGTTCAAATATTCTCTGGTGCCACCTAATGGTAAAATTGTCCAGTTACTCTGGAGTGAGAATAAACAATGGGTGCCCACGACATTTATTGCTGCACTTAGGCCCATTGGGATCGGTGTTGTGGCCTGAGTATGCATGTCATAAAAAAGAGGCTCCTGACCCTAATTGCTTCCAGTCAAAACATTTCACTGCTAAAGGAAAAAGTGCAGTAAACCCCACAGTACTTCCTTTAACTTTTCTAACTGAACAGTTTTTTAAAAGGTTTGGACACAAGCCTGAACCAAACTAAACTAGAGCTTAAATCAAAGCTGTGTTCTGACAGTAACCCATAATTTCCTAAAAGCCAAATGGTGTTCACCCTTATTCTACTGGGAATCCAACATTTAGATTTGTGATATAGCTTTGTTTTTTTTTTTTTTCTGTATTCTTGCCACAATGCTGCAATTTCCAGGAAATGGAGAGATGCCTCTCTGGCTGTGGGATATGCAGTAAGGATAGAAGTGAACGGAGCCCCTCACTTTCACCCTTTCTATAGCCCCTGGGTGTTGTGGATGGCTGGAGACAGCACAGGACAGGCAGGGTGCAGAAGGCCAGTCTCTTTACCTGCCCAAAGTAACCTTTATGGCACATGGATCTGGCTCCTTGCTGTCTGCAGGCTGTAGGTAGCTTTCTAGTTTTCCTTTTAAATTTAGTCTTTCCATTATCTTTTTATTTCCATTTAAATATGCTCTAGCAGTGGGAAGTGAGCATGCTTACAGTTTTACCTGGGGCCTTGCTATGACAGTTTACTTTCTTTTCTTGGAGTGGGTGGGCAACTGTTCTGTAAGGGAAGAAAAAGTAACTTCCTGCTCTAAATAAAGTAAAAATACATGTGAATACTTAGTTGGTTTGAGCCTGGTGCTAATGATGCCAAGGCTGTGTGTTCCATCTCTGTATGGGCCATTCACTTAAGGGTTGGACTCAATGATCCTTGTGGGTCTTTTCAGAATGCTCTGTGATAATTTATCTCAAGTTAGTAGTGAAAGGAACTGTAGTGAGGCAATAATAGATGTAATTCTATGATTCTTATAAGAAGCTGGTGGGAGGGACAGTGTAGCCAAAAGATGTTGCAAAAGAACTACTTAAATGAGCTATTTCCCAATCCTCTGGAAAAGAATGTTCGGTATGTTTTGACTGATCAATTCTGCTATCGCACATTTTCTGAATACCTGGTTTAGATGGAATTAATAGAGTTGAGGCAAATAAACAGCAATACCCTAGAGACAAGGAACAGTTTTATCCAAATAGCTGAAATATTAGGTTTGCTGCCAATTTCTGAGACTCAAAAGGCTATTGAATAACGTAACTGTCAGTAATTCTAGTCAGGACTGTCTGTGCCCAACACAATGTGAGCTGCAGATTTCTGCTCTAATGTCCTTTCTAGCACCAGACTTACAGTTCTGAATCACCTTTCTATTCCATTGTGGAGTCCTTTCTTCAAGAACAGCCACTCTTGCAAATGAAAACCATTTGCATGAGTGGGAGTTGTGATATTGCTTTTGGAGAAGTTTCATTTCCAAGTGAGTTGTTCTGCTACTTAGCTATGGATTAGTTGTATTTTGGAGTTAGAATTGGCTGCTTCTTTGTGGAAAATCTCTTTTGGGAGGAATAAAATAAAACACCTTTCTGCTTTCTCCTGGGTATTCTAGAAAACATTGCTATTGGGCATTATTACATGTGAATAACATGGATAAAGTAGTCACTATGAAAGTGGCATTTTTTCCCTTTGCATAAGCATGACTAGAGAGGAAAATATTGTGGGCCAAATTGTTTGCAGATGTAACTGTTGTGGTTTCATTGAGTTACAGGCAGATTTGAAAAGATTGTCCCAATAGGAGATAATATGTGCAAAACACTGCTGATGGTCTGGCCAATTTGTGGGTTCTCAGTCTGAGCTGAGAAGCTGGCGCTCTGTTTTTGAAAATCTGGCTTTCAGGACTGTACTATGTTACAAAAGCAAAGGGTTTGGCCCACATATGAAACTAACTGCCAGAATAGAAGTACGTTCTTTTTATTTTTTAGGCCAGCCCAATAATAAAATTGTGTTTCCTTCCTTGAGTTGTAGATAAAGAAAAGAATCCTTTTCTGTGGGTGGATGGCTCTTGTCCTCAAAGGCACTTGTCACTGACTGTAGTGCTTAATATTGGCTCCCTCTTTGGCTGGGATTCTTCTAGAGGAAAAAAAGGCCAAAGAATTCAAGTTAAAGTTTTCTACCATGAACAGAAAACATCTTAATCCTTCCTGTTTGTCACTGTAAGCAAACTGCTCTTGCTTTCATGATCCCTCATGATCTGCAGCTCATAGGCCCCAGTCATGGGTAGCTGTCAACTCCAAATGCTTACAAGCCATGAACCTGGCCCCAAGTCATGAGACTGAGGTACTGTTAAGCCAAGTAGCTCAAGCTTAGGATCACTTTCTGTGTGTCAGGAATGGGGAGAAAGGAAAGAAGGAATGAACTCCCTAATTGTGGGAGCTCAGTGGGTGAAGCCTCAGGAGATGAGCGCTTGTCAGCACTGCAGTCAATAGCAGCAGTTCTGCTCTGGCTCTCTGGTTGTGTTTGCAGCCTTGGGTGAGACACATCATGTCCTAAACTCAGAGTGGAGCTGCATTTAATCTCTTTAGAACTATCACCTGCCTGGACAAAAAGTGTGAGACCCGGCACTGGCATTTCCTATCTTTAAAACTGAAGTTCTTCTTATCACTAGTACCACCTCAGCTATGCTGGCTAGTACCACTTTGGGTGTTGCTGGGCTGGTTTTTGAACCGTATGTCCCAGAGGAAAATGAAAAGCAGGGTGGCTAGATTTTGGCTATTTGCTTTGAGGCCCTGTTTGGGTTTTGTTGTGTTTTTCATGTAGCAGATATGTCAGATGTGAGATCCAGGCCTAACAGCACATTACCTTGACAGTGGACTCTGTGTGGTTATTTTCAGAGGCCTCTAAAGGAGACTCAGATTGAGCATTTCCTTAGGATCATAGTCTTGGAGCAGAAAAACTGCATGCTGGGCTCTCCTATGAGTCACAGGCTAAAGGAATACTAGGGGCTTAGTGGGTTTGTATGCTGGCAGAGAACCCTGGAGACAGACATTAATCAGGAGTGAAGCTCAATCAAATGTAATCTTCTTGCTTCTGGAAGGAGAATGAAATAATTGCTGGTATCAGTTACCTCCGTGGTGCTGGTGCCTGGAAAATGCTGTGGGAAGGGCCAGGACTGATGTATCACACTGGCAGCCCTTATCAAGGCTCCTGCAGGGCCTTTCTGAAAATGAATGTCATTCCAGGCTAATCTGTCCAGGCAAATAGGCTTCCTGTCCATAGTAGGTAACTTATAAAAATGTGAGCTGGATGCAAAATGTGGATCCAGGTTTGGCCCCCTGTTTCCTTAGAAGCTTCTAACAAATTTGAATTTTACCTCATTGCTTTCAGATTCTTCATGGTTTTCTTCTGCTTTCACCCTGACTCCTGGAGGTCTCCCTTCCTACTGAGTTCTGCTTTCAGAGCCAATTACCATGGGAGTCTGAGACAATCTGAGCTTCTGGGCCACCTTCTCAGAGCCCCTCTTGTGTCACTGACACCAATGTCTGCAAAAAGAAACAGCATCTCTGGCTCTTTGACTTGGTCCCTTCTGCTGTCAGCCCTGTCCTTGTTCACGTGCTTTTGTAAACCTGAGGGGGAGAAGTAGAATTTCAGAGAGCTTTCCTCAATGAAAAAGCAGTATAGTTCAGGGTCTGCAGTTTTTTGGGGATGGCTCCTGGCCCCTGTAAGCAAATCCTTAGTCTTTTATAAAGGCTACAAGGCCAGTGACCGAATTCTCCCCAGAAAAGGGTCCTGACAAACTGCAGTCTGTTTCCTGTGTCCCAGAGTATGGGTGGGACATCCAGCTCCAGTGGGAGGTCAGTCTCTAAATGTTGATGAGTCAGGGAAGTAATGTTCCAAAGAATGTCCCTCAGTACAAGGGAACTACAGGAGAAGAGATGGCGTGCCTGGGATGGGAGCTTGCTGAGCAGATTGTGCCTGAAATAAGACTTCCCACCTGAGCATGATGAAATCTATGGGATTTCATCTGAGGCAGTGGGAGTACTGGTGTTTCTGTCCTTTTAGCAAGTGCTTGTCTCTTACTGTTCCTTGTCTGTTAGGTGTTACAACTTAATTTTAACAAAAATCCCTCAAGCTTGGAAGACGTAAAAGACTACAAGAAAATAAAATGTGAGCTCTTTGGATTTTTTTTCTTCTATCCGTTCCTCTTAATAATCTTACCAGAAAGATGCTTGACTTGTTAAATTTGCTGAGATATTTGTTGCTGATAAGCCTCATCGAGCACGCTCTGTGCTCCTTCTGCAGCCGGGGAGTGCCCTCTGGTGTTTGCAGTTCTGGCGGCAGCGCGGTGCTCCGAGGGCTGCCCGGGATGCTCCGGGCCCATCCTTGACTTGCATGGCATTTCTGGGCAGAGGAATGCATTGCAGCAGCGAGATACACTCGTTGTTTGCCTCTTCTAGTAAACCGATCTCCCTTTTTACAATGCTGTTGTTTAATATTCCCTGGCAGGCTTGTCCATGAAATCCCTGTTGCTGTGCAAGAGAAGCACGCTGGCCTGGCTTTGTTACACTGCTGGTGTCTCAGCCCTGCATGTGCAGAAGAGGGAACACTGACGAGCAGCCACACATTGTTTGTTTCCCTTCTGCCCCCAAAGCCACCCTCTATTTTGTTTTGCCTGGCTGGTTGTTTTGCTGAATGACTACTCAGTCATCCATTTTTCTCTAAATGCCAGAGAGCTTCAGCTGCTCTAACAGCACCTGAAAGCCTTTGGCATTTTGGGGTCACTGGTCTGTACTTGCTGTCAGTGCTAATGCTCTTTGATTTTCAATATTAGATTTTATGCCTTGTGCAAAGCTGCGTGTGGCCAGGATGTTTAACTGCAGTGTCCATGGCTCATAAATTCTTAACCCACAAAACCCAACAGGGAATAGTAAGGAAGCCCAAAATGAGGGTGGTGTGTGTGCATGTAAACCAACACTTGAGCTCTGTGTCTTTCAAAGGAAATAATGAGCAGAATTTTGCCTTGGCACCACAGGCCAAAGTAGGAGAATATTTTAACATGTTGTTGAAGCTGGAAGGGAGTCTTCCAAGTGGGAAAGCATCAGCCAGAAAGAGATTGCAAGATACAAAGTTGAAATTAAGTGGTTTTTTTTTCTTTTAATGCCGTGAATGTGGGAAGATAGAGAACAATTCATTAAACTACCAGGTCCATTTGGGAGGCTATTTAAATTTATTAGCAAACAAAAAGTAATAGGAAATAAAAAAATGGGCTGTTACATACAGGAAAAAAGAAAGGAATGAACAATATAGATGATTTTTGCTGTCAGTTAAATATTAACTCATAAATGCCATTAGTCCACGAACCCAGTGTCTGAAACCTCTGCACAGCTTTTAGGCAGCAGTATCTTTCAAAGTGTATCAATTAAACAAGCAATTGTTACTGACTTGGGTCACATTTCAAAGTCCCTATCAGTAGCAGTTCTATGAAGCACTGAAAGGTGATGCTGAAGGGCCCCTCATTGTTTTGGTTTGTGCCCAGCAGTAACACAGAATGGTAAACTTAGGCCCATGCTCTGTTATTTCACTGCTTCCCATACCAGCACTTCATTTTGCCAATTCTAGGTTTCATTTGTGAGGCTGAGCCCACTGGGAAAGTGGATGTGGAGTTAAACCTGTTGTCTCTGCTATCCTTTTGGTACCTGACCCTCACTTCCCATGTGCAGGGGGTGTCAGGGCAGTGGAGCAATTCTGTAAAAAAGCTGGGAGGAGAAGCATGGCCTTTGATCTCAGCTGTGACAGGACTTGACATACATTAGCCAGGGAAAATGCTTTGGCCTGATAATAATGTTGATGGCTTACTTTAAATGATCCACAAGACCAAGACATTGCTCTAAAATGTTCTCCATGAAGAGATCTGTCTGTGCTTCTGGTGTGAGTCAGATTGAGCAGGGATGGGAAGAGCTGATGGCAGCTTAGGACAGGCTGAGCTGAAGGCATGGAGCCTCTAAAATTTGAGCAGGAAGGACTGCAGGAAGCATGAAGACAAGAAAGGAGAAAAGGCTTGGGAAATGCTTTTGGTTAGACATGGCCCAGTAGGCCAGGACTACCCCAAGGAGGGGAAAAGGAAAGATGCCAAAGAGCTCTGAAATAAAAGGAACTTGTGGGTGCTGAAGATGAGGAGCTGTGCACATAAGCAGCTGGCTGTGTAGGGGAGGGAAGAGCACCAAGGATGTAACACAGTACCTTTGGTTTTGCTGTGGATAAGCCTGAGAAACTTTCAGGACAGCACTGAGCCCCAGCTCAAACCAGTGCACCCAGAGGCCACTCAGGAGCAGGGGCTGGGCATGAGTGAGTTGAGTACAGGTTTGCAGCCTGGTGCAATCACAGTGGAAAGATCAGTGGAGAGGAACATTCCCTGCTGCTCCTGGGCTCTGTTACAGAGCATGGCTGGCTGCCCACATGAGCAAAGTGGGCTGCTGCCTGGAGGGCAGGTACCTGCTCTGCTGTGTCAGAGGTGATGGGCTGTAACAGAACAGCATGTTCCTCTCTCCAGCCCAGCTCTCTGCTGAGTGCTCAGAGGGGGCCTTGGCTGATGGAGGGCCTGGTGTGTGTGGGAGAAAGCTCCTTCTGTGAGTGAGAGACTGGCATCAGCCCTCCCAGCAGCACCAGTGCTCCCTGCCCTGCCTGGCTCCCAGCCTGGCTGCAGGACCAGTAAGCTGTGCCCTGCAGAGCTTCCCACTGGGCTCTGCCTTGGGGGGAAGTGGGGCATGTGGGGCAGGGACCAGGGGGAGGAGGATTAAAGAGCAGCTGGTGAGTCTGGGAAGAAGAGAATCTCCTGGCTCTTTTCAAAGTCCCTGTGAAATAGCTGCTGTCCTCCCAACCTGAACTCCTCCCTTACAGGTTCATAACTCTCAGCCAACTTCATGTAACACTGTGCCACCTCGGACTGCTCAGCTCTCTGCCCTCTTTCAGGCTCTCCCTCTATCCCTTCCTCACATCTCTTGACTACAGCCTTAAACCAGGATATTGCTGAGAAGCCCAAGGCCAGTTCCATTGTAAAAACCTGCTTTAGTAGAAACACTGGTACTGGTCAAGGTGCCAATGTATCTTCTTCCAAAGGACGTTTTTGTGGCATTTCTGTATAGAGGGCAAAAAGCAAGGGTTAATGCTCTGCCAGACTGAGGGCAGGGGATTAAGAATATATTGTATCTGCAGTTAGACAGATCTTCCTGCTCCTCTATTATAGTTGTGGTTGTTATTACAGTCAGTTGTAGGGCATCTAAGTGAAATTCATCCACAATGTAAGTGCCTGGAATTGAGAAGGAAGGCAGAAAACATTGAGATTTCCAAGTAGAGATGACCTCTGTTGCTCTCTGAGCTCAGATTATTTTTGGCAGGAGGCAAATGAAGCGAGGGCCTGCCTTGGAATGAAGGCAGAGCAGCTGCCAGCCCCTGTAATTAGCCAAAAGGCTGTGGAGTGTGGGCAGGAGGCTGCAGAGCACATGGCTCCTGCTGTGGCCCTGCTGAGTCCAGAGCAGTGCCTGCAGAAATGCAAAGCCCAGCCAAGCCCAGACACTGCAGCTGATCCCTGGGGAGGCCTGAGCCCCTGCTCTGGGGCTGAGCAGGCACAGAGTGCCCTGGACAGGGTGCACAGGGCCCAGAGTCTTTGGAGCAGGAAACACAACCCTGGTCCTGCACCCGGGACTGATTCTGTCCTTACCAAGGGCCTCCAAACATGCTTGGATGGAATAATTGCTCCGAGTAAACTGGGACTTTGATGACCCTGAATTGCAAGAGAATGACTCAAATACACAATAATGGATTTAATCATTCATGTATGTGTTTGGTATAATCGTAGAGGAAAAAGAATTACTACAGGCAAGATTTCTCTGGCAACTTCTTGGTCAGTGAAGCTATTATATCTCTTTATATGTAAATTCCAGGCCTGCCAAGAGCCTACACACAAAATACTTTCTACTGATAATTGAAAATGAACCTAAGGGAGTTTATGAAGATTTAATTTTCTTTTTTCTTTTTTTTTTACACTGTGTTGTGTCATGTGTGGAAGGTAATCAAGGAAACAAGACAACCAAAATGTGTTTGTCAGAATTTTTACTACAAATATTTTTCTTCCATGATATTTAGTAGGAAAACCACATTAAATTTTTCTCAAAGCAATGCATTCATTGATATAGGCTGGCTTAAGGATGCAGAGAATGAATATATTACAGTCAGGAACCACAGAGTCACAGACATGGGCTCGATATCAGAGGCTATGGATGATAAATCTTTCCATGACAGGATTCCTCAATTGCTGCTTTCCTCTGTGGACAGTAGCACAGCAGTGTATTTGTACACTCCTGAGAAAAGCCAGATCCAGAGCCAGTTCCTGGCCTGAATTTTGTCTGTTTATAACCAAGCACAGTTTCTCTGCAGGAATGAAAACAAGCAAGCATGCAGGTAAATAGGGGAAGATGTAGTTCAGCCTGCTTACTCAATGCGCGGAGCTGTACGTCAGTTCCACTGCTTTTTCAATTTCTTTTTGTTTCTTTTCTTGTTCAAGCAGAGAGCAATCTGTTTCTTAAGAGCAGTCTGATTTGTGAGGTCTCAGTTCCTCATTAGTTGCATGAGTTACAGAAAGTGGAAAACTCTCTGGGACTTGAGAAATGGTGTGTGCTTCATGTGAGGCATTTCCCCATCACTTTTGTGCTGGATTTCAGGAACATTTTGGGTAACCAGTCTATTTCTCGTGAGTACTCTTGGGCTATTTTATTTCTGTGTGTATGAGTATTTCACAACTCTGTTTTTAATGTTTGAATGAGACAAGGGAAAAAAAATACACCCCACCTTACACAGGAGAGAAGAAGTGTAATCATCCAAAATGTGTTTTGCTGTATAATCTTATAGCTTTAATTTTTTTTTTTTTGTCAGCATAGTTCAAACTGCAGGGGCTCTGACTTGGATTGGTGTAGATTTCGATACCACCTGCATTCACTCACTTCAAAACTTTGATTCAAAACCTTCAACACTTTTTCCTGGTCTTCACAACTTTGCTGTGATATCTGACAGGGATGCCAGACGGCCCAAAGAGATAAACATCAAACAAGTAGAGTGTCCCTGCCTCCAGCCCTTTGATGGTCTCTGTGGTGACGGCTCGCTGGAGGTTTAGGTCATAGAAGTACTTGCACAGCACTTTCTCTGATTTGTGCCGAGATTCAGGCCCAGAGCACCTGTCTGCACTCTGCAACTCCCTCCAGATCTGATCCTCCTCAATCCTTTTTCTGTACACACAGTACTTGCTCTCCTCTTGTGTTCCCAGCCAGGCAATGGTCACAGACCTGCATGTTCTCAGTTTACTGAAGGATTTGATCTTTAAGCTCTCTGGAAGGAGTGGGAATAAGGGCTTGTGGAAATGGGGGGATGCCAGTACCTTCACAGAAGAGTTTGATTCCTCTGTGGACCTCAGCTGCACTGAATAGGTGTCCAGCAGCTTTCCCTTCAGGGAGAAATACCTCAGCCCAGAGAGGTTTTCTGATGCCACTGTTTTGCCATTCCTTGTTATGTGAACCCGTATTTGGCCTCGACACAACTGAAAGGTGAAGTGGATTTTCTTGTGCCTTGCCTGGTACTGCAGACTGTAGAATTTCTGCTTTTTCCCATCCAGGACCACGTGAACCACTTTGCCATCTTTCAGCTCTGTCACCTTGGGCTCAGGTTCTTCCAGGGTCCTGGCGAATGTCCCGGTGTACGCGGCGCTGGCGTTTGTGAGGAGGTTGACAATAAAAACATCAAAGTAATACTGAGTGCTGGGGCTGAGGTTGGGCACTGTGTAGGTGTTCTTGGTGCCCATGCACACCTGCCTGACTTCCCCACTGCTCACTTTGTTGATGATGCTCAGTTCGCTGTTGGACAATATCATCACCTGCTGTGGCTCCAGAAGGTATGGAGAGAGGGACAGAGCTACTGTGGGTGGCAGCTTCATTCCAGAGGATCTGATGGCTGTCTCAGCAGCACACAAGCTCTTGTAGTTGTGCTTTTCATTAACCAGGAGGCAGTACTGGATGCCCTCGCTGTGCTGCAGGACAGAAGGGCTGTGTTTCCAGGCCAGGGTCACCGTTGTGTGGCCAATGCCGACGACATCGATGCGTGGATCCCCTGGGAGCTCTGGATACAGGTGCCCAGACGTGGTGTCAGTTGTTAGGTACACGGTGATGTGTGTGTCCCTCTCCGTGGACAGGAACTCCAGCAGGTACAGGGCAGAATGGGAAGACATTCCCATGTAAGTCTCTACAGAATTTCCCTTGTAGCTGAAGATAGTGGACACCATGCTTGAAGCTTTGTGAGATTTGGAGACCTCTTGTGTATCATGGTCACCTGCAGGCAAAAGGCAGACTTGTAACTTCTGCTTTAAAAGATGTGAAATAAAGCACATCATGCAAGTTGCACTGTTAGAGAACATTATATTTTCTTCTTGAAAGCAGCAATTATAACTAAAAATATGTTTTAGTAAAAATATGTTGCTACTGGCAATTTATTAAATTAAAATTTGAGAAGCTTTTATTTTAGCAGTGCAGCTGTAGAATTATGTTTTCAAAAATACTGTAATTATGAAGCCACAACTTGCAAAAGCTTGGCTTGTATCATGCCTGATGCCCCTACAATTTTCTTCTTCTATTTGCTATCTCTTAGGGTGCTTTAAGGAGACTCATTATTTCTGTGCTAGGTTTTTTTCTTTGGATTAGTTTTAGTCCATTGTCTCATGAAGAGGGAAAACGTATCAATTTGAAGGAGTATAATTTGAACTCCTCAGTCAGGTGTACCTGCTTGACAGCTCAGAACTTGTTAATGGCAGCTTTTAGATTTTTAGTTTGAAAAATTAATTCAAAAAATCATGCAAGAGAAAGGAATTGCCTTTAAGGCAATATAGTAGCCACTGCCATGGTAGATGTGGCAAGAATAAATGGCTAAATCTTCTCTGCTTCATGTGGGGAGCAAACAGTTGTCTCAAGCGACCTAAGCCACAGAAAAATAACTGAGGCAGCAGAGGGAAATTTGGCCAAGTACCAAGAGCTTATGAATCTGGTCTGTTTGTGCAGCCTAGAAGACCTGCAGTTGTTCCCAAATATTAACCTTAGATGTAGACATTTTATAGCTAATCCTTAATTTATTTGTGTTGAGGGCAAGATCTGATGGGTTTCCATGCTTTACCCACAGAAACTGGGTCAGTCCATGGCAATTTAAAGGAGGGAACCACAAAATGTTTGGGCTTGTGGGAAATTTCCTGTAACACATTTATGAGTGACTTGTTCTTTCTTTGCCTCTGCTTGGGCAGCCTGAAGGCCTTACCTGGTGCTGCTTTTCCTGGTGGAAACTTGTACACGAGTATGCTCCACTCAATGGGAACATCACAGGGAGTCACTGTTATTGAGAAAGGGGCAAGGGCCCTGCCCTCTTCCAAAACAAAGTAGTACCTGTAAATGTGAATAGAAATAAAGGCAATGCATCAGGGAATTCAGGTTTGCCCAAAAGTCCTTGTAATCAGCCATTCTGACACGGGTCACTTTGCTCTGGGTAGAAATGACTGTTCTCTGAGGTGCATCCACACAAAGGGATTATTGAGTATTTGCAGTGGGAAGAAAATAGGCTGTGGGGTATGTTTTTTTAAATCCACATTTATTTGCTGAAATATTTATCCACTTAAGGTAATATTTTTCCCTCAGAGTTATTTTTCCATGCTTTAGGTGAACATTGTATCTCATCCTTAGCTGGTTATTTTGGATGATGGATGTGATTTAGCTGACTGCCTTCTCCATAACCACCTGTTGCCAGTTCTGCCTTGACTGCCTTTGTGTCAGAGGCTGCTGTGCATGAGCACCACAGAGTGTCATAAGTCTCTTTGGTCAGGTTTTGATCCCTGTCTTGAAAAAGTCCAACCTCCTATCTTACTCTGTTTTATTTCTGTTGGTTTTATACAGGCTGTATAATGTATGGACTTGGCCATAAAATGTTTGGATTTGGGTGCTTCCTCTGCACTTCAGTGAAGACAATTGGCAACCCAAGGGGTTTTTTTGTTGTTCACCAGTGAGACAAGCACAGCCCCTATGGATAGACTCTGTCAGCCTGGAGGTGTGGCTTACTTTCAGGGCCTGGCTCCTGGGCCAGAGTGGAGCTTCCCTGGAATCAGTTCCACATTCTTGAGTCTTTTACTCTCAGCCAAAACTTGTCCTTGCTTGTCTTCCTGTTTGGATGGCTGGGGTTCAGAAGAACCTTCCTGATCATGCTAAACTATTTCCTAATTGCAGTCTTAATGTCATGCCACAAGAACATAGAAAAACTCCCTTTTCATTGTTTCAATACCACTGTTCTTTAACTAGGAGAGCTCCTAGTTCTGCTTTTGTG
Organism: Camarhynchus parvulus; assembly: GCF_901933205.1. Lineage (NCBI taxonomy): Eukaryota > Metazoa > Chordata > Aves > Passeriformes > Thraupidae > Camarhynchus > Camarhynchus parvulus. Next base: position 7,413,017 of record NC_044576.1, read on the forward strand.
AGCATGGTCACATTATGTAACATGTGCCATGTTCCAGTTTTTCTGTGCAGTGCATGTCAAGGCTGAGCAATCTGGCTCACCCTCTGTTCCATGACCACTCGGGTGTGTGTCAAAATCTGTATTTGCTGGGCTCTGTCCAAAGCGCATCTCTTCCCAAACAAGCAGATTGATCTTTGCTACCCAGATGCAGTGCCAGCTGTAATATCTAGATCACCTACATATCTGGGTATGGCAGAAGACTTTGCAGATATTTTGGGAAGATGAAGAATGTGGAATTTTCACATGCAAAGCACTTTTGATCTTAGCAAGTTGTACTGCCACTCAGCAAAAACACTTTTAGTGTGCAGGACAGTGGCAGATTTCCTGATAAGATGTCTGTGCAGGTATTCTGTTGATTTTTGGGGTAATGGATTTGCTAGGTAAAACGTTTGTATCTCGCTGTGAATGTAGGATGGCTGCTGTCTGCAGAGCTGAAGCTGGGCTGTTTGTGACACAGCTGTTTGCTGCTGGAGCCCACCCATCCTCTATCATTTCTGCTGCTGCTCTGACAGCTCAGAAAGCTGCTGAAATGTGTACAGGAATCTACACTTCATCTCAGAGGTTCATTCCAGATTGTGGGCAGTGTAATGACCCTTGAGGAGTGGGGCATTTTTCTGGCATTTCAGTGTACACTGATAGAGCCCTGCAGGCACACAGGGATTCTTGGCTTATCCTGGTAGTGTGCAATTCCCAGTGACACGGGGATGGATCTGAGAGTAGGGGTGGCTGATCTGCTCTTACCTTTTGGGTATATCCTTCAGCAGGTGAATGGTAGTTTCCTTACCATCTGCAAGTATCAGGGAGTGGTAGAAATTGAAGAGGTTGGTCTTGAAGCTCTGTTGGGAGCTGGTGGTGGGTGCTTTTATAGAATGGCACAAACAAGTTGCCATGAGAAGATGGAGAGGAAGATAAAGCCAGAATGAGGACATCTTCAGTACTGCAAAGTGGGGTGACAAAAGTGAACAGAAATGGCTGTCACAGGAGAGAAAGTAATGTGACCCTCTCTTTCTGTGCCTTTCCTGGTATTTGTTATAATCCTAGCAAGCCAGGCATTCAAATAGTGCAAGTCTCCATTTTGCTGAATCTTTTAAAGATCACAGAAATGTTTTTCTGAGGATCTCTCAGCAAAGATTTAATTGCAGAAACTGCTATGAAGTCTTTGATTAGAGAGAAAAAATGTAGTCAGTGCAGCACAAGTGCACCATGACAATTTTTTTTAAAAAAATCTTTTTACTGCAGTCAGAATGAGTAGAAAATCACATTTAAATGATTTTTTTTTTCTAGTTTGTGATGTTCACTTACTAAATTTCAAGGCTGAGCTATTTGTTATGGAACTGTCCCTTTAAAACACTCTAGAGGTCCCTGCGTCCCAAACCCGGCTTCTGCTGTTCTGTCAGAGATCACTGAATTTTTATTTTGTCCACTGGGACAGTAGGCATGTGTAGATAAGAGGATCACTGTAACTTATCCAGAGCTGTGTAAGATACTGTTTGGTCAAAGGTGGAGAATCTTGGATAAGAATCCCTGAACTGGTGCTTAGATTTTAAGCTCTGTGGATCTCATTTGGAAGAAAGCTTTATCACTGTAGGGCAGTAATCTTGTTCTTAGATTTTTGTGTTGCTTATCATTCTCATGCCTGCATCACTTCCAGCCTGTCTCAGCATTTGCTGCTCACTGGAACTGTAACAACTGTCTTGTATTCACTCTGGTAAGAGATTGTTCAAAAATGTTCCATTTTTCAACAGCCCTTATTGTCAGCTTGGAATCTATGAAAGAAAAGGACAAAACCAGTCCCCAGCAAGTACTGACATTATTTAAACTGCTGTGTGCATTGCCCAGAGCTACACAGAGGAGGAGAAGGCTCCAGTTAGGACAGGAAACTTTGGAGTGCACTATGTGCAGTTATTGATTATAACTTACAGCTCCTTTGTCTGCCACATTCAGTTTCAGAAAGTGTGAAAGTGGAAGGGGCAGAGACCTTCAATACAGGTGCCAGCTGTAGCTCAGGGATTTGGAAAGCAGAGGGAGCTCTGTGTGCAAGATCCCTTTTTTGAGGAAAAAGTAGCCTATTGCATCTTACAAGCAGCAAGGAGTAAAGATCCTGGTTAAATCTGATTGTTGACTGGTGAGGGGAGAAAACATACAAGACAAAGGCTCAGTTCTTTGCGATTTTCATTTCTTTCTGAGATCAGCTCTTTCTCCATAGTGTCTGTAAAAGCGTAGAAGATTTTAGGCAGTCAAATCTCCAGTTCAGCACACCCACTGTCCATTGCAGTTAAAGTGACTTTATAAAAGGATCCCTTCCTTTTTAAATCCATTTGAAACATACATTTAAATACAGCATTGAATAAATCTCTAGGTTTTTATGTACAAAATCTGGAATTCCATAGTCAAGCAGATCTTTAGTATCAGTGAGATGATTATGGAAATTATGGTTACCAGGTCATCTGAATGCCCCTCTCAACATCCAGAAAAAGTTGGTTTATTCTCTGTCTGCGTGTACTATTTTAGCACTTGGTTGAATGCAGGCTTAAACAACCATCTGAACAAGTTGAAAGAATAGATAAGATTTCCATATCAATTCCATTTTAATGCTCTTATAATAGAGATTTTCCTTATGACTCTGAGTCACTTTGCCACTTGGTTATTCCTCTAGTCTAATTATAGCTTACAGATTTAAAATAGAACCCCAAATATTTTGCTTTACCTTTGACAGTGGAATCTGAGTTGCTCTGTGCTTTGGAGAGGATTTTAAAAAAGTCTTTCTGCTGCTTAAATGACAGGATCCTGCAAACCACACTGATACCACAGCAGCTCAGCTTTTCTTCTCCAGGAAAACAAACAAACCAAGTGATCAACAAACTTATAATCAGCTTATCCCAAAGAGAGCATCATCCCAAAGGCTATTTTCACTCAATTACACAAACAATATATTCTCAGACTGTTGAAAATATGTTACACAAAAAATACTGTACTTACCTATTTTGTTCCTAGATGATCCTCAGACCACTCGCTTTCTTTGCCAAAAAAGCAGAAAAGAACACAGACTTTTCAGATCTCTGTAGGCAGATGAAAATCAAAACTGTGCAACCAGTTTAACAGGACAGAACTGATTTTTCCATATGGCTCCTGAACAGACATAGCAACTGAAATGCTTGCGGTCCTTCATGAGAAGTAAAAAAACCCCCAAAAAACCAGCAAACCAAAGCCACAATGGGATTTTGGTGCTTTCTTCGGTGGGGTGTTTTCAGAGGTTGTTTTAAACTTGCCCAGCTGTCCAATCTCCCAGGCGCTGGTGGCTGTCCCCTCAGTGCCTGGGCTGTGCAGCAGTTGGGCTGTGCTGCCTGCAGAGCCCAGGAGCTGCTCCTGCACCGAAGTGTCAGCCAGGCTGCTCCTGCAGCCTAATCCAGCCCTGCCTGCCCGGGGAGCAGCTCTGTGAGCAGGGGGGGTGATGGAGAGAGGAGCAAACACTGTTAACCCTTGTCAGCCCTTAATCCAAGCCAGCCAGGGGTGCGCCAGTCTCCTCCAGAGACCTGCTTTTGTGTTAGCAGCCTGATGGCCCTCCCAAGGAGTGTGAGATCTTTCTGCCCTCAGCTCTGCAGGAGCTCCAGGTGATTCCAGGTGGGCTGAGTTTCTGCTGGGGTGCTTTATGGGCCCAACAAGTGCTGACCTAAAGCAGGGAAGGCAAAAAAAAAAAAAAAAAAACAAGTGAGAGAATGCTCTGTGTTTTTAAAGCAGACTGGAATTAGCAATCCTTTGAAAGCTGTCAGAAATCTCCTGAATAGAGCTGAGCAGTTTTCTTGGCTTAGAGAGGCTGTGTAAGAAGGAAACTCTGAAAGTGTCTGGGCTGGGGGAGCATTTCTGTGCCTGAGGGAGGAGGCAGCAAAAGGGTGCATGGGAAGAGGCTCACAGCAAGCCAAGCACTTGCTTGTTGGGGCTACAAAGCAGTTGTAGCAAAGCCATGGTTCTTTTCAGGCCACTCCTGCTGAGTGAGAGCAGTGCATGGCCAGGATTCACAGGCTGCTTGTACTTCTTGGCCTGGGCTGTCAGCAAAGATGCCCTGGGATTGGTCCTGTGGGGATGCCTGCTCAGAAAGGCAAGCCCCAGGAAGCTGCATGAGCTTCCAGGCAGGCACTTTGCAGGGGACAAAGGCACAATATTGTGGGGAGGCTCTATTTTTAAATAAAATCTCTTGTGTTTGAAGAGTGGCTTGCAGTAACCCTTTAGTATTGTCTCCCTGGATTCAGAGTTAGATTGTTGAAGCCTTCCCAAGACTAAAAGTTTGCTAAGAAGAGGGGAGATAATGGAGAAGTAGAAAGAGCTTTCAACAGATTTTGCATAGCAGATCCTTCTGAAAATGTAAATTTGCTCATCAGCTGATGTAGGAGAAATATTTACAGTGCAGAGGATGGCAGGAATAATTAAGGTGGTCATGATTTTTTTTTTTGCTGAAAAGTTTTGTTGAGCAACTGTGATTTTAAGGAGGGACAGCATGTGGGAACCTTGATACAGGCACTGTGTGATCAGGGTATTGGTTTGATACAGGCACTGTGTGATCAGGGTATTGGTTTGATACAGGCACTGTGTGATCAGGGTGTTGGTTTGATCACTGTATGATCAGGGTGTTGGCACCCTGGAGCTATGAGGGGACACTGCTGGATGTATGCTAGAAAACTGGCACAAGCAGGGTAAATGGTGAACAGAGTCTGCCAGACAAACCATCGTTCTGGTGTGAAATCCAGCCCAGGTCAAGTCTGTGTAACAGATCTGGGAGCTAATGGAAATGTAAGCACCTAGACAGAGCCAAAGTGCTTCCTTAAAGGAGGAGAAACAGGAGAAAAAGGTGTTGGTGCAAAGTCCAGTAAGGTCCCAGGGCAGGCCTGGAAGAGGGAAATGTAGGTCCGATGAGGTGCATCAAAAATGACCCCTGAAAACAGGACGTGAAATTTATTTTCACAGAAAAAAAAAGGTCACGATATTAGTGCAGGGTCTACAGTCTGTTTTGTGGTGGGAATTTGGAGGGACTCATGGATGGAAGTCAGCAGGGACAATTGTGGGCCAGCCACCAGTGCTAAGTAGGGACATCTCTGGGCAAATCTCAGAAGAGGATGTCACTCATATCTAGTAAAATCCCTAAATCTGGACAGAGCGGACATGTTTTCTGTAAAAAGGATGGACTGTGTCTTGGCCTCTCCAAACCTCCCCACTGCCACCAAAAAAACCATTACCCTCTGCAAAACTCGGCTTCCAGGGGAGGCAATGGGAGTATTTCCTTTGGCCATCATTTCAGAGTTGGAAGCCAAATGCTTGAAGGAGCCCTCTGTGTCCCACTGAATAAAACATGAGCAAGGATGTCAGGTGAAGAAGGCTGGTGATGGTGTAAGTATGGAAATAATCCAGCTCCTCTCTGGACAATTTCTCACGTTCTTCCCATGTGTATCTGCTTACATGCTTTGCTGGAGCAGAATCTGTGCTCATAAATTTTCTGAGAGGTTCACTGAAGCACTGTCAAAGGGGGAAAAGTATTCTCTATGGAGAAAGTTAAATTCATGAGCTAAATTCATGACTTGTATAGCTTGACTGAACTGAGTGAAGTTACAACAGGGATAAATCAGTCCTTGATTTGGCAAAAAATAGGTACAATGGCCTTTTCAGTAGAAAAAAGTCTGTGTTGAGCAGGCTGTGCTCCCCTCAGAGCTGAGCTGGTGACTTCAGGAGATCATCAGCTGTTCAGAGATCCTACTCCTGCTCCAACCCTGCTGCCCATCCACACCTTTCACAGATGTGAGAGATGGAGCACCTTTGACCACCAGAGACTTGATTTATACTCAGTTATGTAGAGGCTCTGCTAAAAGATCAGTGATGCTGAAACAAAGGAGCTGCTTTGAAATGGGAGCAAAAAGCCAGACTGGGGTTTAGCTTGAAGCTCTCAAAGACACTTCAGGTGTTCATTTCCTGGACCTGCAGCCCAAAGCTGTGTACTCAGGTGAGGGGTTCTGCAGGCCAGGGGAGTGCCCTGCAGTCTTGGCAGAACTGTCCCAGCGTTTGGTTGCTGTTTCATGGCATGCCTTGCACAGGGATGCTCAGGGGCTCACCTTGCAGAGCACAGCTCTGACAATTGTGTCACACTGCTGTACATGGAAAGAAGATGCAAAAATTGGGTTTTGGGTATTTCTGCTGAAGAACTTGCCTGCCTGGCAATGCTTCTTTGAGCTGGTTTGGTCACCTCCATCAGGGACCTGTGTGTGGGAAGGGCAAGGAGAGCTGCAGTCCTCCCTGTGCTACAGGGGAGAGTGGGAACAGGGCTGCCCTGTGTTCCATCCATCACCCAGCTGCATCAGCCCCTGGCTGTTAATTCTGGCAGTTCCCAAGCACAGACAGCTTCCCTGTGCCCCCAGCCTAGGGAGCTCTGTTTCATGAAAATCTGTAAGCAAATTAAAAATGCATGGGGAAAGCGAAATCTAATCTGTCAGTTATGAGATGAGCAGTATTCTTCCTTTCTGTCTTTTACACATGCACATATGTATTCTATCAACAGCTGAGGTAGAATTGTTAGTCTTTGGCCCCCAGCTACCTGTCTGCCTGCAAAATGCCTTTTGAACTAATCTTCCTGCATAAACTACCTTCATAGCCCTAAGCACAAGTAGCTATGGATGTCTGATGGGGGGAATGATAACATCCAAACGTTTTCTGCCTTTTCAACAGCCCCAAGTTGCAATCTATTCCTCTTAGCAAAAGAATCTGACTTGCCCTTATGGCTATGGTTTGGGGGATGCAAATTTCTGTAAAAATCCCCTCCCAAGTGGAAAGGTTGTCCAAATCATTGCTTGGTAGTTACTGGGGCCAGTATGTCCTTGATGAGTTCATGTACTTCTGGTTAGTATTATTGCTCAAAAAATATCATCCTAGACACACAGCTAGGCTCCAGAAAGAATCACACTTTCCTTTGAAGCTGTGAAAGTCAATCCTAAGCAAAAGTCTGGCACTTCAAACCTATTGAGGGTATTTTAGAGGGGCAGCTGCTTTTATTTCTTCCAGGTTTTGTCAGATCCTGGCAAAGCAAAGGATTGTCAAATGAGAAAAGCCCTGAGTCTGTTCCTATTCAGAGGCATTAATAAGCAGGAGGGACAGGGAATTGCTAAGTAAAAAGCAGGCTTGAGCTTTTCCTGCAGCCTGTACTCAGGTGAGAATATAGGAAGAGGTTGTTTAGGGTGGCTTGTTCTGGCAGTAAATAGTGGGTTTGTAGGATAAAAAGCCAGTGATCTACACTTTGGACCTGTAGCTTCTATTATGGCATGTCTGTGTTGAAAGGTTCTCCAGGGAATAATACAGTGATAATTTTTATCCACTAACATTACCTGAGCTTTTCCTCAGCAGTCTCTCTCCAGCATAACATGCTGGCACTTGAAAATTATCTTTTTTATTGCTGTTGAAACTAGAAAGGGTCTTGAAGGGTCTTTTAGTGACTAGCAAAATAAGTATTACAGACACCTGATTGCTCCTCACTATTCTCATATTCCGTGTTTTCAAGAATGGTTGTAATTGCTCAGATAGGTCTGTCAAGAAATGATAGATATGATGTAGGGGGTACCTCCTGTGCAAAGCTGATTTTGCACGATGTGAGCAATTGCTTCTGAGGTCAGTATGTTCAACTTTATGGGAAAATCCCTTATTTTTAGGGTAAGTTTGTTCTTCCACAAGTGTAAATTTGGTGCAACAGAAAGATCTTCAAGTACTCAGCTAGGAGTCACTGACAGCTTCTCTATGAATTAAAGAGAAACATATTGAAAGTCCTGAGCTGCTACTTTCATTTCCTTTTCCTTTTACCGTAGCCCCCAGGCTACCAGGATTGTAGGTTAAGTCCTGTTAAATAATTTCATAGAAAACACCTACAGAATTCCCTAGAAGTCATCAAACAGCATAAAAATTTGGGCAGGTGTGGGAAAATAAGGTGATGTTTGCGGCTGAGCTGAAAACTGCTGGTTATCTCAGCTAAGAAAGTCACAGGCAGAATGGAGTGGTGCTCTCTGTAATCAGTACACTGTTCTTCTAAAAGAGTAATCCTGTATTTTGTTTTTTAGCTACAGTGTTGTTTGCTTTATATGACAAAGGTTTAAATTTGTATAAACAGAACTAATCCAGCCTGGTAGACAAGGACCATCCAAGTGTTTGCTGTGCTGGAGGTTCTGAAGTGCTGGGTCACTCCTTTCAGTGTCAGGTGAGAGAGGGGCAAGGAACAGCCAGATTGTTATTCTTGAAACAAGCAGGGGCCTGCTGACTTTGATGCATCTTTCAGTGCTCTCTGATCCTGTGCAACTCCATAAGATTTTTAAAAAGGCCTTCAGTCTGACCAAGAGGCCTTTAATCTCCTAGGTGCTGCTTTCATTTACAGCATTTCACTTTCCTCTTGGGCTGCTGGGAGCCCTCCCTCCCTTGCATAGCCAGGGCAGATGGCAAACAGCCCCAGTTTCCACCTACAGCGCTGATAGGTTTTTCAGGAGGGTGTGATTGTTGGTCCTTGCTTTGTTTGTCCCATGGGCTACACCAGTTTGCTCCTGAGAGCTTTAAACCACAACCTGCCTTTTGCAGCATGGGAGAGCAGCCTGCAGTGGTGTCCCTGTGCAGATCTCCTCTCCGGTGGCTGGCAGGGGGAGGAGTTAAGCACTGTCCTCCTTTCTGCTGTGCTGGCTGGAGTCACTGCCATCCCATCTGGCCCAGGCTGGCCCCAGCTCTTCCCAGCGTCCTCTGGGGAAGGCACTACAATATCCAGGAATTTTAACAATCCTAAACAGATTGGGAGCCACATATGGATGAAAATGATTAGATTATAAGGAATCCAATCACATTTGTTGCCCTAGCTGTACATTTTTAAGCATTTGGGATCAGGCTTTTTGCTCAATTACAAATATTTTACATGCAGCATAGATAAAGTTGTTATGTTTGTCTCTCCATCTTGTCCCCAGGGGAATAGTATTGATTTTAATGATGAATAAAATCTGCTGCTTTTGTCATAAATCATCATTCTGTTCATGATAATCAGACTGCAGAGAAGGAACGCTCAACATGATCATACTTAGGTCTATTGGAGGGGAAATGTAATCTCCTTTTTTCTGCCTTGTTTGCTCCAGTTTGTGGGGTTTCTTTCTGTTCAGTTAAAAAGAGGTGGATATTTAATGGCAGGCCTTAGCAATAAGAGTTAATTTCTGTGGAACAATTTATGTAGCCATGTCCTCAGCTGCATGGAAAGCACCTTCACACCCAGGTGGGCACCTCCAGGCCAGTCTGTTTCCTGTTCTTTACACTCATTCCTTGTGGTCCTGCATGACTCCAGCTCCTGGGAATGCTGTGCTTGCCCCAGCTGCTGCTCAGCTTACCTGGCTCCTTTTCCTCCCTGGCTGTCACCTGCTCCTTTCCGAGCTTTGCATGGGGTTGGGAAATGCCCACACCAAGGGGCAGGAATACAGATCCTCCCAAACTTGTACAGGGCCTTGCTAAAGGACCAATGCAGCTTTCTGTGCAAAGGGAAGCTTAAAAGGTCACCAAATAGCAGAAGAACCCCATGGGGAATCCTCATAGTGGAAAAAGGGAGCTAGCTGGTCTGGTTCTGCTTCCTTCCCTTCCCATAGACCAAAAGTTTTGCCTGGGATGAGTTTTCTACTTAAAAAGTTTTGTTTTAAGAATTGTCTTGCTAATTGTTATTCTGATGTCTTGGATAAGATGTTAAGTCCTCAGGCACCCCCTGAAGGAAGCAGCCTGCCAGGCTGTGGAAAGTGGGGAATGCTCTCCTAGGACAGCCTAAAAACCTCAGAGAGCTTTGTCTGGCCCCTGACACTGGCCTGCATCAGAAATCTTGGCAGGAGGCTTTCCTATGGTATAGTAGCACACCTAAGACCAGTGATTAACAGCAGTGGCTGCAGCCAGCTAGTGCTTCAGGGCCTCTGTGAAAATCACACTTTTGATTTAAAAAAATTTTTAAAAATTACTGCTTTAAATTTACAAACTATTTTATAGTCTCATTAATTTTTCATGGGGGAAGGATAAATGAGTGGCTGGGGAGGAGGTCAGAATATGCTATTTACACTTAATTTATAAATTATGAACTTGAAAGCTGACACTTTATGGTGCTTGTATCATTTCATAATGAAATGGAATGAATCTCTCTGCCTGTGCTGGATCTGGCATAACGTTAACATTTATGCTTGTGGGCAGGTCCTAGCAGCAGTGACTGAGCACAGCTCAGCCCTTTGGTGGAAGAGGGATTCCCTTGGCATTCTCCTGGTGCTCCCTCTTTCCTATGGCAGGTGTTTGACCCTCACATTGTGCAGATGGCAGGTTTTCCATCGGAGTCCCAGCATTGCCTGGAGAACAAAGGTGACTCTTTGCTATGCCACAGAATCTTGTGGCTCCATCTCCACCCCTGTGGAAAGACTCCACTAAATCACCCCACAAGGCCTCTGCAGCTCAAAGGGGAAATGAGGATGGCTCCAGTGGCACATTCTGAGCTGTCCAGGGCAGGGGTAAGAGAGATTGTCCTTTCTGTGTCCCTGCTGTATTCAAGTGACCCCCAGTCCCCATGGCCAGGTGATGGCACTGCAAAGACAGGACTTCAGAGGATTTGGGGAGCTCCCACCCTTCACATGCTGCTTCCTGGGGCTGGGTTTGCCCTGAAGCAGAGCTCTGTGTGCAGAGAAGGTGCAGCCACAAGCTCAGGGGGGACTCACTCAGTGCTCTCCCTTTGCTGACACAGCTACTCATGTGTCACACTGGGTCTGTGTTACAGCACTGTCCCTGACATTGGGGTGGCTCTGGTGGTGTCCAGCTTTTCAGATTTATTCCTAACAGTGGCCTCGTTTATCTTATCACTCGGCCAGTGGCTGTTTTGTTGAGACTTGTCTTCAGCTTTCAGAGTGAAATTAAATTTCTACCACCTTGTTAGTGCTCCCTATGAGTGTACAGCTTCCCAGGGAGCTGCTTGGAGTAGGACTCAGGAGCTGGATTTGGTGATCCTTGTGGGTCCCTTCCAATTCAGGATATCCTGGTGTTCTGAGGCTGCCTCAGCACAGAGTGGTCTGAGAAGCCTGTCCCAAAATTGATGTCCTGCACTGGCAGCCCTTGGCTTCTTGCTTACATGCCCAGTTTCCTCTTGGGGGTTCAGGAAATGTAATGCCAAACCATTTCAGCAAGAAGTTTCCTCAAAGGTTTGAAGAGGAGTTTAACAAAGAGGAGTGATCATCAGAAATCCTAGAGCTTTCCTTCTCTATCTGTGAATTTAATTTTGTGCCTTGTTCCTTCCCTACATGGAGCTGTTCTTGGCTTGGGTCAGACTTGATTCTAATTTATGTCTGTCTAACATTAGGATGGATGCTAAGAATAAGGTACCTAACATTGTCACATTGCCGGAATGTTGGCATCTGTAAGCACATCTGGAATATGTGTCAATAGACATTCAGTTGTATTTTCTTTGAGCAATGAGAGATTTCTTGTTGCTGGATTTCACCATAAAACAGCTTAGCCATAAGCATGGCTCACCCTGGGCCATAGGAAGCAAACCCATTTTTGACATTCCCTGCATCTTTCACGTGGAGGGCTGTTGCTGTTTAGGTGCTGCTTTTCCTCCGGGCTGTTGGGATCTTATTTTTGTGTTACAGCTCAGGGTGAGAGGGGAGCTGGGGGCTGTGTCTGACCATTCCATATGGGGAAAAACCAGATTTCATTGCTCTGAAGGCACAGGATTTGGGATCAGGCTGATGGTGGGATCTTTCTGCCATAGAAGGGGCTCCTCTTGACTTCCATGTTAGCTGCCACAAAAGGCATCATTCCAAGGTGTGCTGGTCCACAGGGTAAATAGCAGGCAACCCCTGAGCTTGTGGAGGGGAAAGAGGAACAGAGCTCCAGGAGGTGTTTAATTTTCCAAGCAGACATTGCACTAGGAGGAGTCAGGGTCATAAGGCAGGCTCAGGACATGTTTCTCTCCACAGGAGCAGCTCCCAGCTTCTCTTCCAATTCATGTGGGCTTGGAAGAACAGAAGTGCTGCTCCAGATGGCAGGGGCAGCACTCCCTGTGACATGGAGAGGGGCTGCTCTCTGAGGGCCACGCGATGAGGGGGTGAATAGGGAGCCAGGAGGTCAGGCAGAGGAGGGAGTGGGAACAGCTACACCATTTTAGCTCCAGGTCACTGCCTCCAAAGGCTGGGGGAGCATTGTGACAACCAGACTCTCTTGGCTGGAACAACGTGCACAACTGTGTGATCTGTTCTGTTGTTTCCACAACCTGGCATTACAAAGGCCAAAGAATAAAAATGTGTCCCCTCTCACCTGGCTTCTGGGGTGAGCTTGTCTGGCATATGGCATCCCAGATTTATAGTTCTGATTGATGGTAATAAATCCCCTTTTCCCAGGGGACGAGAGGAAGAGTCAGAGGAGTAGAATTAGCAACTGCTGGGAAAGCAGTGATCAATGTCCACTCTGGGAGGAAACATTGCTGACCAAAACTGCTCCCAGCAGGATTGTCAGGGAAGCCACAGCCAATTCCTAGAGGAATTAATTTCTTCATAATCATCTTTAATGAGCATCTTTATCATGCTAGCTGAGGGATTGCATTGCTTCCAGCAGGAAACTTCTGCTAATAAATTAAAAATATTTTTTCACTCCTTTATGCACCTGACTTATCTGATGGAGGAGAAGAAAATCTGACAATGCATCTTGGCTCTGAGAAAAATGTTAAAAGAAAGGTGGAGGAGAAAGGTGGGGAAATAAAAGTGGATTTTCTCAAAGGATCTACTTGGAAATACGAAGGAGGTTGTCAGTGAAGTGCATTCAAGGGTTAATGTCTGTCTGCCATCATATTTCAAGTACAAGACCACAAGGGAAATGAAGTTCACCTTCACACTCCAACATGCCAATCTGATCCAGCCATGGGTGGAAGCAAGGCCAGGGAATGCTTGCTGCAGCCATATGAAGGCATGAACACCAACAGGCAGCTGAGGAAAGGCCGCAGTCTAAATGGTCAAGACAAATGAGCTGTTATTTGGGCCAAGCTGGCTTTGTTCCTGCCTTTCAGGAGCCCACACATGAGCTCTCTGAACCTGGGAGCAGATGATCAGGTTAGCTCCACTGTGCTCTTATGAACCAATCCAACAAAGTGTTTTCAAAGTGCTGTTGGGTTTTTTTTTAATATAAATGTCACACCTTTACAGAGTGACCCCATTTTCCTTTCTTCCCAAAACCAGTAAAAGTGCTGGAGGGCCTCAGTCTGCAAGTGCTGCTCATGAATTATTACCAAGGCTTCTCCTGCCAGGGAAGTTATGCACAGGGTGAGTAGTTATAGAGCTGAGCCTTTGGCCCAGGGAGCCCATTCTGCCTTGGAAAGGTGCTTAGAATGTGCTGGTAATTGCACATTTTAAAAAGCCAATTAGAAAATGATTAGTGCCACAAACAGCACAGCCTGACCAGAGGTGGGCCCTTCACCTATGAGACAGAGCCCTCCAATACACACATTTTCATCATCTCTGTGTAGCTGCTTAACTCACAAGAGGGGCTGAGAAATCTGGCAGTCTGACCACATATTTTCCACTTATGAAAATGAAACGTGTGTGACCATTTCTCCAAGCTGCCTTGAGAGTATCCTACCTATTAACTTTGCACATAAGAGATTTCCCTGAGATTTTCCACTTCTCTGAAAACCCTTTCCCACGTTGGCAGCTCCCACAGGAGGATCTGAGGCTGCAGCTCCCTTCATTATTTGGAAAGCCTGAGGGGGAGGTAAGGCAGTACAGCTATGCAGGGAGAGCACAGGTGCAGATTGTATTAATGCTCAGGGAAAGAGATTGCTTTGATAGCTCGGTGAAAAACCTGCTCCCTCTCAGCTCCCCAGCTGTAAGACTGCACTTTTTGGGGATAAAGAGTGGCTCAGTAGTTGTGACTTCTCTCCCTGACTGTTCCTGCTAGCACACAGCCTGCACTCCACTGCCATGGCCATGCTCCTTCCAGCTTAACAGCCAGGAAAAAGGCTGGAAGCTGCTCTTTCCTTGTAGGACAAGCTGAATGTCAAATGCGGCTTGCAAGACATGAGAGCCCTCTTTGAAAGGAGAGGATAAAGCTCTCCTTCCTCCTGGAGGTGCTCTGTAAAGTCATCAGCTCCTGCCAAGCTGCTGTGGGTGCAGAGCTCAGTTTGTGTCAGGATCTTTGGGCTGCCCTAGTCCAGGCTCTTGTGAGGGATGTGCACTCATTTTATTGCACAAACACCAATGTACACCAGTATTTAAATATACAGGTGCAAAGGCTTCAAACTGTGCATGACTTTGAAGTCCTGTCACAGAGGTCTTCTGTCCAATTTAGATCTATTTTGGCCTCTTGTGCTGTTTTATTTGATTAAAAGAGAGAGAAAGCCTGCTTTCTCCTAGATGCCTTTCTTAGGCTTCTCCTTCCATGGGCAATGGGGTATGAAAAGTGTGATGGCATGGTATTAGCTGGGCAAAACAGAGGAAAACAAGTACTTTGTTTGCATTTCCTTTGAGCCCTGCCTCTTACTTTTCCTCTTTCCCATTTTCTCTACGTATTCCCACCTCTATTAATCTCATTTTATTTTCCTTCTATTCCTAATTTTGTCTCTTCTAGTCAGGCAATTTATAATTCTGGGCTGGTGTTTGTCTTTGGTCTGCCCTTTGTGTTCAGTGAGAAATACAATACTTTTACCTCCTTACTAAACCCCATGTCAGGAAGATGTAAGAAATATTTACAAACCCTGGCAAAACCACAAACTGTTCTAGGTGCCAAAAATGAAAACAACTGAATAACCATCTGGCAAGAATAACAATAGTTTCACAGTTAACTTATAATATTCATGGTGTGGCTGAAGCTGCTTATATACTAAAATACCAATTTCTGAACCTTATGTAGAGAGATTAGACTGCAGTTTGTCAGTTTGTCCTGCCCTTGAAATTTCTGCCATCCAGCATATTTTAAAAAGCCAATTGATGACGCCCTGTGTGGTGACAATGCCTCTATTTCTGTCTGTCAGTAATGGGCAGCATGTGAGGTGGGATATCAGCTTCTCAATTGCACTGTGGTGTATCTGGTTCCTTCAGGCTGGATTGGGTCTGTGCCTTTGACCTTGGGAGCCCTGGCTCTGACACTGCACCAGTGGGGTTTGAAGGCCCACAGGCAGTGATGAGGGTGTGACAGACTGACAGACAGACAAACCCTGGGTGTGACACTGCCCGAAGCAGCTCAAGGGGTTTTGGGACAAGGCCCAAACTTTGGTGACTTGGTGAGCCCACAGAAAGGACCCTCAATATTTTCTGTGGAGCCTGCCTTTGTATTTAACATGCACTTAGAGGACTGCAGCATCAAATAAAGACTGATCAGATCTGCTCACTGGGTCACCTGGAATGACTTTTTTTACTCAGTGCCGTGCATGTGCATGCACATGCACAACCCTTTCCCCTCTCCCATGGGCAGAGCCCTTCCCAGAGTGAACACTTGCAGCAGGATTGTTTGCAGCAGGATCATTCCCTCAGCTCCCAGCACAGCTTTCCAAGCACCTCCTTTGTGTGACAGTGGGACATGCAGTGTGTGGATGTGAGTACAGGTGGTGAGGACTTCTCTCAGAGGCATGTAGATCCTCCTCATGAGTCCCTGTGACCCTTGCTGTGTGGCAAATCTTTGCCAACTCTGAACTAAAGCAGCTTTTTAAGCTAAAATAGAAGAGCCCTTAGGCTCTTTGAACACTGGCAGTACTACTTGGTGACAAATTTGGTACTTTCCCTGCTAGCCTGCCATTTAAAAGGTTTTAGCCTGCGTTCTTGCCTCACCTGCTGTGTCTCTGTATTTTAGAAAGAAGAGATTCCCTCTCTGCAGAGTTGCTGCTATCCAAAGGACAAAACAGCAGCCAGCAGGACTCTTGTCTCCTCTGTCACAGGTATGAGGAAAGAGGGAACCTTTATTAATGGAAATTTAATTTGTCATATGTGATTTTGCAGACTGATGAACAGGCTTATGTATAATGCTGTAAAGGAGCTGTGCTAGGGATGGTGGTACAAGAATAAATTTAGTAGAATGAAATAATGGTACTTGCAGTTTAAACAGGGATCTTAGGCCCCTCCAGTCAGCCCTAAGAGAATGCAGAGCATGTAACATCTAATTCTGTACTAAGGAGTTTGGGGGGGGGAATTCCTCATACTTGTGTGTCCAACCACAGAGCCTTTGGGAAGCATTCTCTTTACTGCACTGAGGGGAAAGAATTCCACTCTGTAGACAGGGATGAGAACTTGCACAGTTAGTGACTCCACTTGTGTCACAGAGTGGACATGAGTGAGAGCTCAGGCTGCCTGTGTCCCTTGTGAGATGGTTTGGAGAGTTGACCTGTGTGACTGAGCTCCTGCTACACTGCAAACAAGTCTGCTTGCAGACCATGGCCCTCTTGTGCTTCCTCTCCTGGAGCAGGATGGGGATCCAGACATTGAGCTGAGCTTCTCTGTGGGGAGGCACAGCTGGGAAAAGCTGAGCCACTGATCTGCTCTTCAGGAGAGGGAGGATCAAGTAGGAGGTAAGAGTGCTTCCTTAAGGCTTTCCTGTGGATGCATTGTGAAATGAATGATAATCACTTAATCTGCGGCTGCCTGTGGTCTGTCTCAGGACATTTATCAGTGTTATCTGAGAAGGACTGGTGGGCAGGTTTGTACAGCACAGCTTGATGTTGAGAGTCCATTAGATTTTCATCATTTATTCTCTTTATTGATTCACTGTTACACTACACTGCTGCTCCTCAGAAGTCAGGTAGTGCCCTAAAAAAAATAGTTCCTCAATTTCCTGACTGTCACAGACATCTTTTATGAAAAGTCCTTTCCTTAGGATTTTTTCTCCTGAGAAGCTGAAGCCTCAAGAACAAAATGTAAACAATGATTATCTGCTGCTGTGGAATGCAACAGGTGCATCTGTGATCGGTCTCATGCGGTTGTTTCTAATTAATGGCCAATCACAGCTGGCTCGGACTCTGTCTGAGCCACAAGCCTTGGTTATTCATTCTTTCTTTTTCTATTCTTAGCTAGCCTTCTGATGAAATCCTTTCTTCTGTTCTTTTAGTATAGTTTTAATGTAATATATATAATAAAATAATAAATCAAGCCTTCTGAAACATGGAGTCAAATCCTCATCTCTTCCCTCATCCTAAGACCCCTGTGAACACGGTCACGCCTGACCTCCACTGAAGTCCTAAATTTCTGTGCTGTATTTCAGATCCTCAGCTCTTTGATCTTTTTTCTGACATCAGGTAAGCATCTTGATCACAAATCAGATCTCTATTTTGGACATGCCTGAGTGCACATTGCACTGCAAGCCTTAAATTCAGGCCTTGGGTTCCCAATATTTCACTCTTCCCTCCCATTCACTTTCTTCTTTGCTTCTCTGGGTGAGCGATCTCTGTATTTCTGTTCTCCTCCCAATACACCTCTCTCTCCAGTCAGGTATTTTTGATAAGGATAGCAACAAATGCCTAACAGCACAGTCAGAGGCTGTGCAGAACCTGCTGCCACGTAGGAAAAGCCGCAAGGAGGTTATTGCAAACTGGATGGAAGTACCCTGAGGACTCTGGAAGGATCACCTTGTATAAAGTTTTGAAAGAAGTTTTTAGATGGTGAGGCTATGTTTTACTCATTGCATTCAGTAAAACCTCAGAGTGCACACTGCTTGCTCTCTGTGTGGAGGTGAAGTCACCCTCCAGAGCAGTTTGCTCCTGGCAGCCCAGGGGAAGGATGGGCACAGTCTTGCTGCATCTGGTGCCATTGTATTTGTCATGTCTTTCTGTGCAGTGTCTGCTCTGGGGGTGGGTATAGGATGTCTATCTGTAGAGCTGCCAATCAATAACTTTCAGTGATATTCACCAAACTTTTAGGCTAGAGAACAATCACAGTGCACCAGGAGATAAGGTCAGGGAGTTAGCTTGGTGCGTTTTGCTGTTCTCTCTCTATCCATGCTGTTCTGAGACTCACACACAAAGTCTCTGGAGAGTTCACTTGTCTTTCTGCTGGATACCTAACTGCTAAGTTTTGTAGGGAAACTAGTCCTTGCCAGTCCCACTAATGGCCCTGATGAGCCTCAGGTGATGGGCTCACCCCAGCCCCTGCCATGCCCAGGTGCTCTATTTAGGCTCAGACTTGGGTTGGCACTTCTGGCCAGAGTGCTGGAATGCTGGTCCCTGGCTCATTTGTGCTTGTGCCTGGATATTTGGGTTTCTGCACTCCACAAGGTGCATTTTGCTCTGCTTTGTCTCAGTGCTGCCAGGAATGCTTGTGGAGCAGAACCAGGTTTGCAGAAGCAGCACCCTCTGTGTTTGCAGGCACTGTCCAGGAGTGCTGCATGCCACTTTGGAGAGCTGTTGATGTGGAGCCTGGAAAGATGAGGCTCTATAATGTACTCATTGTACTCAAATCTCACCAGCTGTAGTTCACTTTTGGTCTGACTCCTTAAAGGTGAAGAGGAATTGGATTGTTCTTCTGTGGATTCCCAGCTTCTTATTGCTGGCTGCATGTTATCTGGCAGACTGCTGGGTCCCAGTTTGACAGCTGAGGAAAAAGAGGAATTTAACCATTCTTTAAATGAAGCAAGAAAAAATAATCAAATTTTATATAAACTTTCACAATGCAACTGTGCAGGGCTCCCTTTCAGCTCAGATGTGGAAAACGTGTCCACATGCAAAAGTCTGGAAGTAGCTGAAATGCCTATTGTGCATCTGTCTTTACAGCTAATTCCTGAAAGTCTCTCTGTTCATCAGCCTGTGCCTTGTGAGCCAGCCCAGCAGGTGTGTGAATGCTGCTTGTTTGCCTGTCACCAAAACTTGGCACACACACCCCCAGAGTGGGCAGGGAGAGCTGCTCTGGAGCCTGCTGCTCGCCCTTGGCGTGTCAGTGTCCCTGTCAGGCTGTCACAGCACACAAATAACAGGCAGAAGGGAGCAGACAGGGCCACTGACCTTGGCAGGCTGCTTTCCCAAAAGGCCTGGGGCCAGCCTCTGCTCTTAGACACTCACCATTTCCAGTGGGATCGACAGGGAAAACCAACAGTGAGCACAGGTTCCAGGAGCAGATGCACTGCTGTGGTCAGAGCAAAGCAGCAGCTAAATTTGATATCCAACTTGCCAAATTAGCTCAGCTGAAAGTGATTTTGCAGCAACTGTGCACAAACTCAGCAGGCAGTGGTCCTGGAGGTGAATTTGAATTACTTGATAAGAGCTCAGCAAGGCTCTGTCTGCCTTTTATGTTTAGGGAATCTTATTCCTAAATTGTTTTACTCTGTATGCTTCTTATTTTGAGTATGTACTTTGTAATTGGGAGTGAAGAGCCAGAGTCTTGGCTCTTAACTGGAGACAGATTTTGGTTGCTGCCTTTGAAATTTTCTCAGGGTGGGATAGTGTTCCTTCATGGAGCTATTAATATTGTTTGGAAGGGAGGAAAATACTGCCCCATGTCAGCTGTGAATGTAATAACACCTCTGAATAGGGACCAGGTTCTTAAGTTAATTTCTCCTTCCTTTTAGGTTTGTTCAGACAGGTCCAGGATTTATTCTATAAGCTTGTCATTGTTCTTTCTAAAAAATATTTTAAACAAAAAAATATCACTCACACTTGAATATCTGCAGTTCAAACACCACAGGGATGGATATATTAATGTTAAAATTCTTTGTGCATTCATCCCTCATGAGATCTAATGTCATGTGCTCTATTTGAATCATCCCAAACAACCAAATTGGTTTAATCAGTAAAAAATTGCATAATTATCCAGTGTGGTTTGTAATTAAGGGTAAATGCTTGCAAGAAGCTCCTGTGAAGCCAGTGGTGAGGAATGCTGCAGAGGAAGGGTAGGAGAGAATGAGTGTGCTGGGTGGAGAGCCTGGACTCCCTGAGCCCCTGTATGGAGGTGGGAGCAGGCTGCTGATACAGGGAATGTTTTATTTACTGTGCCATGCTGTGCATCACACTGAGCATTTTGCTTCCTTTCAATTGCCTTCTGCAGCAAGTCAGATGTCATGTAAATGATTCATTAGCTTCAAGTGATATCACTTGGCCTGGCTTTGTCCTGGATGGCCCAAGGCTGGGTCTGTGTTGCAGCTGTGTCATGGTGCCTCTTCAGGGAGCCTTGATTTCCAAACAAAGTTCAGGCAGGATGCAGACAGTATAATTCAGGATGGGCCAAGAAAAATAATCAAGGGAGGTGAGGTGTTTACGCCAAAAAGCAGCCTTCCCACAGATAGACTTGAAGGAGGGTGTGGAGTGAGGCTGCCCTGCCTGGCCCTTCCCCTGTGTGCAAGAGCGGAACGTGCTGGGAGAGCTTAGAAACTGGAGTTGAGAGTCTCCCTGCCTTTTTGTAAAGCACTGAGCCCACTCTCAGCTGAAGGTGAGCAGAAAGCTGCCAGGGCAGTCAGACTGTACAGTGCCATCCCACATTTGGTTCAGTGTCTGGTTTGGTGCCTCTGGTGCACCCTGTCTGTCTGACAGCCTTCCCTCCCCTCAGTCCCACTGCACTGGCCACTTCTTCTTCTAGACCCAGCCTGTTGAAAGGGCAAAGGGGGTTAAAAGGAAAGCCCTGTAGTTCCTTCAGAGCCTGGCAGCAGCTGGCTCTGCACCCCTGAGAGCCATGAAATGGTGCACTAAGTCTGCCCCAAGCCTTGAGCACTAATTCCCTTTCCCCAGTGACAGCATTGTGCCCATTTCCTAGAAGCTTCTTAGGGCCAGGAGTGCCAGAGGGCTCAGGCTCTGCTCTCTCCCAGCTCTTGCACAGGCACTTGGGCAGCCAAGGCTGGTGCCAGGGGTTTGAGCAGCAGCACAGGGAGCCAGGGGCTGGGCTTGGCTTCACTGCTGAGCTTGGATGGGCAGGGAGAGCTGGGAGTGTGGGAAAGCTGCTCCCAGATGTGGAGATGGGGGATTTGGGGAAGGGCAGGGAGAGATCCCCTTTTCTCTGTCAGTCCCGTGTTGCCCCTTCCTGTAGGATGGATAGCAAGGTATTTTGAAGTGTCTGCCCCTGTGCCCTCCCTGTGGGGTGGCAGTGCAGCTCCTTCAGGGGGTGGGGTACCCAAAGGCTGCCCCAAATGCACAGAAATGAGTATGGGCACGTCCAGCTCCACTGGAACCCTGGGTCTCACTTCTGTGAAGCTTTCACTGAACCCCAGTTGGACATGGAGACATTGCAGGCACAGGCACTGGGCAGGGCAGCAGTCACAGGAGAATAGAAAAGAGCTTTTTTAGATGTGCCGCTCATATCATCCTGTTTCTCTACCAAACACAAAGCTCTCCTAAGCCCTGCTGTCCTAATTTGATTTTTAATTCACTGTATCAGCTTGGTTGCAGACAGAGTAGAGAACAGTTTGGGCATTTCTGAATTCCTCAGATTTTCTAGTCAGAGGAAGCTCATACCTGAGCCATTGGCGTTGCCTGCTACCTCCTGTGTTCCGCTCTCCACTCCCTGGCAGCTCATCCACACAGATGGATTCCTGTGGGGCCCTCTTCCTCCCTCTTTGGGGTTCACAGCTGTCCCCATGTCCCCGCTGTGAGCCGGTCTCCATGGGGGTTTCAGCTCCAGCAGTATATTTATGAATAAAAAAAGCTAAAATACAAGTGAGAGATGGGGTTCATCCTCCCAAAATGCTGTAAGGAATTTGCTGAAGCTGTGTGTCATTGGGGTCAGGCAGGGTGTCCCAGATGTGTCCCTGTGTCCCCAGATCCATGTGCTGATGGCATGCAGGTCACCTGCCAGCCCTGTGCTGACAGATGAGCTGCAGAGAAATGTGGTGTGTTCATGGCCAATCTGGGAGCTCCAAGGGATGTGCTGCATCAGAAGATCCCTCATGAATCCCTTGCCTGGCACTGATGGGAGCACAGCAGCCATGAATGAATAAATGTGCCCTCTCCAGTAAAAATTGGGTTCCTTAATGGAGATGCAAGGGAAGTCCTCCAAGCTTCTCAATGTTTAAAACAAAATCTGCCTGCTTGTTAGCTGTGATTTGTTGGTTTTGCTTGGGTCCTACAAATGGAATGGATTCAGAAGGTTAAGCCCAGATGAGCTGCTGCTGTTCAGCTGGATGATATTAGGAGTTAATCCCTGTGCGTGGTCCTGTGTTCTGTAATACCTCTCAAGCCTGATGATTGCAGCTGCATTTTAAAAGCTTTGTTTTTTAAAGATAATCTGGTGGAAGCGTGAAACTGGTAAAAATAAATATTCTCTTCTTTCCATAGAAAAGACACAGTATTTGTTTCCATATTTCAACTTTTCTTTGAACTGGCTTGCAAAACAAATGCAAGATTGACTCAAGCCTTCCAGTGATGACTTGTAAAATTCAGATCTGTGATGGTGATGCAACTGGTAACATTTCCCACGACTGCTCTGAGTAATTAGAGGTGTCCTTCACATGTTTAATGACCATGTTGTTTCGTGGCCACTCAATAACTCTTTTGTTCCCTGTGGTTTGTCTTTGTGCTGCTGGCACTGAGCAAGGCTGGTTTCTGGGAGCCCATGAGCTGCTAGGTGTTTTACATAGCTCATCAACCAGGTAATTTTGTTGCCTCCTGGCTGTGAGGTAATTAAATGTGTGTATAACAAATCTACCCCGTAGAGTGGAGCTGCAAGCATGTGCTTGGTTGACCCAGGGGGCCCACAAGGGTTATTTATTCAATTCCCCTGATAACAGAAGGTTTTGGGGATTTGCTGCTGATGGGAAATCCTCGTACCAGGGTTCTGAGCCATCTACCAAACAGCTGATCCACTCGTCCTGGCTAACCTCCTTGTTTCCATCTGTGTCACAGGACTCAGGGTGGAAAGCAACAGGAAAATAACAGACTTGCTCTCTTTGAAGAATTGTGGGAACACTGCAATGCCCTGAGTGTTTGCAACATGCCTCTGAGCTAAATATCAAGTAAAGTAAGCTTACTTTTGAAAGAAAGCCAGAGGGTTGCTAGCTCTGGCTTCCTTTGGAATTCTCATGATTTTTATTTACAGCTTCTGTGTTTATAAAAAAATAAAAGAGACAGAGGGAATTCCATATGGTTGCAGAGAAACATGATCTGAGCAAATCCTAATAACTGTAAAGTCAGGAAGCAGAGTAAAGAGTTTAGGATAGGTAAGCAGGCCTGTCTTTTAGGGTCTGAGCTAAATGCAAAGGTCTCTAGAAAACTGTGGCCTTGGTGTGGTCTGTCAGGAGCTGTGAGGGGACCAAGGAGCTCTCTCTCCTCCCTAACAGTATTTATTTATCAGTATTTATCAGTATTTATCAGTATTTATCAGTATTTATCAGTATTTATCGGTAGATAAGTTAGGTTGAACAGTCTCAGCTGTTTCTCTGAGCTCTTTGTGGGCCCATGTTTTCTGCGAAGGGTTGAACTCTGCAGGCACAAGGCAGTGGGGCTGGTTTCCAGATCTCTGTGGTCTGTCAGTCGCTCCAGCAATTCTGAGCTCCTGGCTTTCAGTTTAGGAATCCTTAGGGCTACCAGTGCCAGGGATGAAGCAGAAAGTAACAGAAATGGTGTTTGGAAGGGAAGTGACAGAGGAGAAACAGATGGGAGGGGAGAAAATCACCTTATTCCTATGTCATTCATATGTTTCAATTGTTGGGGGTTTTTTTTCAAACGTTTCCTTGATTCTTTTCCCACTCTTTCCTGTGCTCTCCTTTTCTTCTTCTCACTTGCTTAGGTTCAAATATTTGATAGAAAACATTTGTTCCTACTTTTTATCTGCAGAAATGCATAGAAGAGATTCAAGTTTAAGGCACCCCGGTCCAGGTTGGAATTCGTGTGACTAGAATAGATTAGCAGCATGGAAATTTGGCCAAGAATATATATATATCTGCTGCTAGAGAATAGTTGGTCATGAATTTGACTTGACTGGGCCAAATGGGAGGTAATTGGTGCTAAACATGATACTTTGGACTTTTTTTTTTTTAATTGGAATAGCTGTAACCAGAATCCAGTTCCCAGCACCTCCCTGGGTGGCTGTGGAAGAGCCTTTAGGGAGTAAATGAGTTGCTGAAAGATCCCTGCTGCTGTGCTTTGCCAAACTTGGAGCTCCAGGAGGAGCTGCTGCCTGCTGAGCACTCAGCACAGCAGCTCCTTGTGTCACACTTGAGATCCTCTGGGAGAAGCATGGGGGGAGATCTCCAGGGATTTCACCTGCAGGAGGTGACCTCCCATCCCTGGGCCTCAGGTAACACACCTGGGAATGAAAGGTACTGCTCTGAGGAGGAGAGAAGCACATCTGGAAAAGGAAGCAGAACTTTCTGCCAGCCCAATTTATCCGAATGATGTGTTTGTTATTTAACAGGAGGGGATCTTCCCTGTGACATGTAGTGAAGTGCTTCAGCATGCTGCGCCAGGGGAAGGTGTCAATAATGGAGCTTTTTAAGCTCTTGTTGGCCACATGTGTGGCTTCTCTTCTGCTGTGAGGTGTGTGCTCTCCACTGTAGTATTTACAGAAGGGAGGATAGGCAATCAAAGCAGTAACAGTGGCAGTTCAGGTATACCCTGTCTATTTTTAAGATGTGACAAAGTAAGAGTGATATGAAGGTTCAGAGGTGTAAGGCTGACTTCAACCACCTTTTGTTTTGCCTGAAGGAGTAGTTGAATATTTTCTTAACCATATCCCGGGGTGCATCAGGAAGTCAAAGGAGGGATTGTCCTGCTCTGCTCTGCACTGGGGCAGCCTCACCTCAAGTGCTGGGGACAGTTTTGGGCACCACAACAAGGATGTAAAGCTGTTAGAGAGTGTCCAAGGGAGGCCATGAGGATGAGGAAGGGCCTTGAGAGCAAGGAAGCCTGTGTGTGAGGAGAGGCTGAGATCCCTTGGTCAGTTCAGTCTGGAGAGGAGGAGGCTGAGGGCAGACCTCACTGCAGTCACAACTTCCTCCTGAGGGTCAGGGGAGGGGCAGGCACTGATCTCTGCTCTGTGTGACAGTGACAGGAGCCAAGGGAGGGGCCTGGAGTTGTGTCAGGGCAGGTTGAGGTTGGATATCTGGAAGAGGTTCTTCCCCCAGAGTGTGGCTGGGCACTGAACAGGCTCCTCAGGGCAGTGGTCACGGCCCCAAGGCTGGCTGAGCTCAAGAAGTGTTTGGAAAATGCTCTCAGACACCTGGTGTGACCCTTGGCATTGTCCTGTGCAGGGCTAGGTGCTGGACTTGGTGATCCTTGAAGGTCCTTTCCAGCTCAGCTTATTCAGTGATTCTACAACCTTGGCTGAATAATGGCCACTTCAAAGGAAATGATGATCCTCTAATTTGCTGAACTGCAAGTACACCATTGAAACAGTGGACAAAGGCATATTTTGTTTGTGATCTCAAAAAAAACTCTGTTGCCAAAACCACTTCTAAGAGCTTATCAAAGTACTAAGCTATTATGGATTAAAGCAATGTCCTGGTTTACCTACAGGTTAAAAGACAAATGATGAAAAGCTTTTTAGTTAAATTTCATCACAAAGCTGCATTAACTATGACATACCTCAGGATCTTAAGACCCCTGTTGAATTGCACAGTATGAAGGAACTGGGTTTTTTGAGGTTAAGGGAGATGGACATGGAAGGAACTCCAAGGAGTTTTCAGATCTCAGTGCTTTCCAATGGCAAATTAAACACAGAATCAATAAATGCTGTTAATGCCAAAGGAAAGAATTAATTAATTTAAAACATGAGCACTGAAGAGTTGTAAACTGATTAATGAAAGGCTTAGGAAAAGGCTTCAATGTTGCTGTGCCTTGCTCAGCACACTGTGGGACAGGTCAAAAGACAGGTAACTAACACATGCAGGACAGAAAAGGGGGCTGGATATGTGCCATAGCATGGGAGAGCTTTTACTGGTGCCACATTTGGTCCTCAGCAACCCGGGAGGTGCATTAGAAAATGAAAATAACTTACATATCATATCACTGAGCAGACAGAGCTTTTTTGGGATCATTTCACAGTGTCCCCAGAGTGTTTGGATTGTGTGTCACACCCTGGCCTGGGGCAAGCTTGGGAATGCCCACATTCACTTCAGACTTGTGTCTGTCTGTCTGTATTTGACATGACTGTCCAACAGCTTGGCTGCTTTTTGTGAACCTGCACAGCTTTTCCTGAGATGGGGGAGAGAATGCAAGGGGAGGGGTCCTGCTGTTACCTTCACCCACTCGTGCCAGGGATGGATGTTTCAAGGGCAAGCAGGCTCTTGTGCATCATCAGCTGCCAGGGCCAGCAGGGAGGCTGCACTGGAGCCCTGAATCAGGGGCTGAGCCTGGTGAATGTTTTGCTCTGCCTGGCTGTGACTCTCATGAGTCAAGCCAGCTGTCCTGGCAGTTTGAAGGGACAGGTGAAGTCGAGGACAGAGGGCAACAGCTTGGACTTCCCCTGGATCATAAGTTTGTGGTACACTGAATGAGAGCCAGCTCTTGGGTCTGCTCAGTCAGCGTGGACAGAGGTGCCTGTCCCTGTCACCCCATCCAAACCCTGCAGGGTGGGGAGCTGCCTCCTGTCTGCTCGCTCATCTTCTGCTCTAGGAGTGCAGCTCATGGCAAGAGACCTTCATACACAAGAGCTACTGAGCATTTTCTCACTTTAAGGGTTTTGCTGTGGAGAGGGGGAAGAAGGGAAGATGAGGTTATGATGTGATTCACAAAGGTTTCTCCTCGGAAAGGAGGAGGAAGGAGCGAACGCCTCAGGCTTTCACCATTCTTTCCAGGTGACTAAGCAGCAATTTTATTTTTAACAAAAGCTAATGCTAGGCAAGTGAACAGAGCTGATGGTACCTCTGAGAGCTCCTGTGTCACTTCCTGCATAGTGAGAATCTGCTTAGGCTGTGGGAGATGCATTGCACTGCCTTGTATTGATTTTCCTCCTTCGGGATCAGAGTGCCTCTGAGCTTTCTCCCCCGTGACAGATGAGGTCATCCCTGCTCAAGGTCACCGATGGCTTTCCAGCATCTTTTTCCTGGCTGGAGGTTGGGGTTTTGGCTTCCCTGTCTGTGCTTGTTTTGGCCAGCAGAGGGTACTAAATGAAAGGTTAATAAAGGAAAAAATTTTTCTTGTGCTGTCAGGCTGGGCTCAAAGTTTAGCATAAAAGCTGTGCTTCTGATAATGGAGAGGCTTCTAACAGACAAAACCCAACTAGAAATGCTGATATCCTCAGTATTTTATTCAGTATTCCATTTCCAGTGCATGTTGTTTCATGTCCTTGATGACATCTATTGTAGAAATTAATAAATGATAATAAGAAGGCTTTTTGTAAAAATGAAGCTTTAAAAGCAGTCATGAAGTGCTTTCATTAGGAGGAAAGAAAAAAAGGAATTTACTTTAAAGAATACATATTTCAAGCTAGTGCTTGAAAGCATCAATCTGAAGTGTTTATCCTGTAAGATTAACATGGAATTTTCACTCGCTATTTTTATCCTCTTGCCACTTCACTTCCTCTTAGGTCAGAGCTGGTGTAATCCATCTCTCGTTGCCAGATGTTGCCCGTCCTGCACTGGGATGGGCATTAGAACCCCTACTCTGCCTCTTTCCAGCCAGGCTTTGTGCACAAGCTTGGAGCAGGATCAGGCTCTGCCTTTCCCTGCCCATTTCTGGGAGCCCCAGGCACTGTGTCCGTCCCTGTTCCAGCATACAGCTTCCTCCTGGCTGGGAGAAATGCAGACTGGAGCTCCTGGGAGGATGCTCTGTGCCAGCAGCACCTTGTCCCCTCAGCCAATGCAGCCTGGGTGGCATCTGGAGCATGGTGACACAGAGATGCAGACAGGAAGGCTCCCTGCTTTAGCTCATTCTGTGGCATCCCATGTGTCACCATGATATTTTCTGAAAAATCCCTTTGCTAGGATTTCTTCTCCTGGAAAGTTTCAGCTTCTCTGTTCTGCTGCTCTGTAATGTGAAACATGTGAATGGTTTTTAATTAATGACCAATCACCATCAGCTGTGTTGGACTCTGAGGAGTCAGTCACGAGCTTTCATGATCATTCTTGTTAAGACTTCTGATGTATCCTCTCTCTTTCTTTAGTATATTTTTAGTACAAAATTCTTTAATATAATATAATAAAATAATCAATCAGCCTTCTGAGACCCTGGAGTCAGATTCTCATCTCTCCCTTTGTCCTGGGGACCTCACAAACACCACATCCATGGGTTTGAGTTCCCCCTGCCCTGCCACCTCTGCAAAACAAAGGTTAATGCTGTAACATTTCACTGCAAAGTTGTGACCTGCATTAATATTTTTTTTAAATATGTTATTGCCATTTTAACTTCTCCAGTCTAACCCTGTATTCCTATCTGGGAGTAACTACATGTGCAAGAGTGAAATATAACGTTTGCCAGGAAAAGATAGGCCTTTCAGGATACATTGTTAGAAAAACAGGCTAGAAAGAAATAATGGTGGAATTTTTCCACTTGAATTCTTATACAAGTTTATATTGCATCTGGGAAATTCTTTCATCTAGCATTAGAATGGTATTTTTTTGGTATATTTCATATATAAATGTGTTTATCCTTTTGTCTTCCTGTTTTGTATGTACAATAATATGAATAGTGAAAGTGACAACCAAGTATTTATCAGGAAATGCAATTTAAGGTTGAAATCAAATGGGAGTGAAATGGAGAATGGGGTTTAAAAAATCCCAGGTGAGGTTCAAATGCCACTTCTCCCCTGACAACAGGTGCCACTACCTGTTGGAATTGGATGTTAAGTATCGAACAAACACTGCCAGCAGCGTAGGTAAGCCATGGCTGTGTGGAGGCACCCTCAGAAATGTAGCACAGGGGGTGGAACAACCACAGTCCTTTGAGTCTCAGCACTCTGCACCTTTCACCCCCTAAGCTGCAAAAAGCTATTGGAAGCCACAACCTTTAAGGATTTTGTATCAGAAAGTGAGAGGGTGTGAAAGAGATGTTAGGATGGAAACATGGATGATGGGAAGCATGTGTCTGCTGGCTGGTAACATAAAATGGGAAAGAATGTTCAGAGACCTTCCCATGATCTCTTCCTGCTTCTCCAGTTTCTGCCTGCTCTCCTGCTCAGTGCTGTGATGTGACTGCCATCTGTCCCTGCCGTCTGTCTCTGCTGTCTGCAGCCCCTTTCCTCCCAGCCTGCTCCTGAGGCTTGGCTTTTTCTCTATTGATTCTCCCATGCCACCAAAGCCTCTTGAACACCACAGAGCTCATATCAAGCACAGCCTCTTCATCCTTCTGGGCCAGTCAGCTGCCCTCAACATCCCTCCCTGTGCTCTTTCTCCCCAGTCTGTCCTCTGCCCTCTGTGACCCTGCCACTGTCCAGCCCTTTGTCAGCCCTTCAGCAAAGTCTGCTGGAAGGTTCTGGAACGGTCTGAGAGGCTGCTGGCAAGATTACAGGAGTTTTGATCCCATTTTCTTCCTCCTCTGCAGCTTGGCTGCTGGAAGTCTTGCCGCAAAGCCCCAAAACCACTGCCTGATGTGGTAGATGTAGACTTGTACCCTTTTCTTCTGAGATCCCTTCCCTTGGCCAGTTCTGCTGGCTCCTTCTCAGTGTCCACCTTAGCACAGCTTTTGAGCTTTTCATTTCTGACTGCTGTGGGCACCACCATGTCCTGGTGTGACTCAGGGTGGTGTCTGCTATGTGTAGATGCCCTTATGTACAAAAAGGGCCTGTATTTCACAAGCTGACCTGGAGGGAAAGCTGTGAAGGATCCAGTCCTTCCTTTGCCCATCTCTCTGAGTGCACCATGCTCCTCTCCATCTTTAGCAAAGCTTCCTGCACACTCATGGCAGGCTGAGGCAAGGACTTGGTCTTGATTTCAGTCTGGTCTGAGTTTCCTGCCTTCCCCCTGCTCTGTTCTAGCCCGTGGGATGTTATTGACCTCTCCTTTGGCTGTTTTTACAGTCTAGTGCCCCTGACCCCTGGGCAGTGAGATACCAAACCTTGTTTCTGACTGGCCCACAACAGCTTTCACCAGCCCTTTGGCTATGGCCAAGTTCTTGTTATGTTTGATTTCAGTACAACAAATTTAATTCCTCTGGGCTTTCCATAACAAATATTAGCAAAAATTCTACTGAAAAAGTTTATGTGAATTTCCATCTGAATATTTTCCCAGCTGTTCTGTGTCTCAACTACAAACTGAGAGGTTTAAGAGTCAGACAGTGCTGGGGTTGCTGCCTGTCACAATGACCAGTGCTGTTTTATTGAGTTTGCACTTCTCTGCTTTCCCCTGCCACTCCTGTTCTATACTAGAATGTGAGATTCTGGCAAACACACACCTTCAGGTTTTCTCTCTGTGTTGAATCTCCTTCTAACTGATAGAAAACAAGAGATTAGTGGACAAAATGAGCCCCACTACTATTCCTAAAATGAGCACCTAAAAAATAACTAGAGGAGTTTAACTTATAAGCCTAGATTGCCATAACTGCCTTTGTTTGCAGCATAATCTCCCTGGAGAGACTCAATTGAGGTGTGAGCTGGGGAGATTATCTCCACTGCAGGGATAGAACAGCTCTGCTGTGTTGGAAAGGTGATTGGCAATGGGAAAAGTAAAAGTGGGGTGCTTGATTTAGAAAATAAGCATCTGGAAATACTTCTAACCTCTATTTTTACCATGATTTTCCGGTTTGAAAAGCACTATCAGATTTTAAAGCTATAGATTGCACCACAATGCCACGTTGTGACTGAGATCAGATGCTCAGCTGGTGCACAAACCTGCTTCCAGAGGGGGGATTTGAGCCATTGAGGAGGTTTATGTGTCACCTAATAGTGCTGCTGTATTATATATTAAGCTGTGACATAATCCTTACTGATACTACCTCCTTGTACTGCTAGATTAATTCTTGAATTCCCTAGTTTTATTTGCCTCTTTCAGAGGTTTGTCTTTAGATGTCTATACAACTTAAATCTTTAAGTGAAGTTTAGGAATTTCAATAATTTTTCAATCCTGTTTTCCCTCAGTTATTTGCACTAAGTGTTCACTTCTGCTCTTGGATGCTCAGTGTGCTGAGCAAGTCAGATGGATTTTTCTAATTCCTTGATTTTTTCAAAGCCTTCTAGCATTTAAGCCACACAATTATCTCTAAAATCAGTAAAAAGCTGTGTGTTTTTAATTCTGTCTCACTGCCCTGAAAGAGCAACTGTAGCTATCATTTAACTGCAGATATCATTTAATACTTCAACACTATTTTTCTACCTTTGATTCTTAGGAACAGCTGTAGGTTAACTGAACTATAAACTAAGCTTTCAGTGAGTGATTATCATCATTATTTATTCAGGATTAATAAGGCTGGTGGTCAAAACTCCTTGTGCTGTGACAGAAATTGCTTGTGTGTGTGTGCACTCAGGACGTGTGTGCACGCAGCCTGCCATAAATCCTGCCAGCTGCACCCTTCATTCCCATTTTGTGTGGAACACAGCTACACACAAAATAAAGATTCGTTGTGAACCCCTCCCAGGGCCCTGTTGTGGGCCTGGTAGGTCAGCAAAGTTCAGCTCCCAACACTGGGAGCTTTCATGTGCCAGGAGCTCAGGAGGAGAAGGAATCGTCTTGTACAGTGCCACATAATCACCGAGAGCCCTGTAACTGATCCTGCTGCCCCAGGCTTGTTTTTTCACTTTGGGCTAGACTTTACAGCTAGTCTGCTGTCTGAGGAGGAGCTGAAACATGAAGCAGCCTTGTCCTGCTCACATCAGAATCAAACAGAATGCTGGCCCAGGCAGCAATTAGTGAGTTTGGCTCGGCTGTGATTTCACATCCTGAGCTCGTGTGAGGAGAAGCACAAGGAGCTGCTTACTGTGCTGAGGTTTATAGAGCATCTATGCCAGGCACTGCAAAACATTTTTCAGTCCCTTAAAGGGCTTTGCACTGGTAATTAGAGTAACTAATGCCTCACAACTGCAGTGCACCCAGGAGGAACTCCTGCTCTGAGCAGGGGCCCGTGCCTGGAGGAGAGGCTTCATCCATTAACACTGGTCTGAGAATACAAACCCATTTAGCCAGCTCTCAGGGCCTCTGGTTGCTTTCAATTCCCATCTGGACAGATTTGAACCAGTGACATCAAGGTAAAAAGCTTGCTCTCCTGTTAAAAATCCCCTGAAGCTCCTGTTTCACCAGTTCTCTCTACTGGGAAAGCTTTTTCTGTAATGGCTGCTTTCACATCCTGCCTGGATGGGGACTTCTCCCCATCCCTGGCCTTAAAATCCAGGCAGCCTCACAACTAAATTACAGTTCCAGACCATCAGTAATGTTTCTAAAAATGCCTGGCTGTCTTGAGCATCCAAGAAGGGATTAGCCCAGAGGCATCTCTTAGTCTAATTGGATAATCACCCTGTGCTGTAAAGGCAGCTAAGCATGTGTCCCCCCCACCATTTTTCATATTATTTGCATGTATTTGGGTGACATAATTACCAAAATGCTCTGAGTAGCTGTTGATGCTAATTACAAGGCTGCATCTGGAAATACTTCTAACCTCTATTTTTGCCATGATTTTCCAGTTTGAAATCACTATCAGATTTTAAAGCTATAGATTGCAGCACAGAGAAGAGAATGTGTGAACAGTCCCTTGGGATTTTGCTGTTAAAAGAAGCTTTCACAGTTTATGCATCAACTTTTGATTGTAAGACATTGTTCAATACTCTGAAATACCATTAATTCAGCAGGTAGGAGAAAGAAAGCTCCTCCAACTGTATTTTCATTTTTCTCATGTAAAATTCCACATCTTCCAAAGTATTTTTTATATTATTAGGATAACCTTATTCCTGTGTTGAGGAAGTGTCAGGTGCACTGCAGATTCTGTCCCCTTGAAGTGGAACTTAACACCCCTGTTCATACAGGCCATAAAACCCCATCCCAGTGCATGCTGGTAAACAGCTCCCTTCATTACAGAGAAACTGCAATGACTCCACAACAGTCACTTCCACGTTTGATTTCTTTTCTGTACACCTCCCTAGGAAACTCTCAGAAACCACTGAAGATTGGGCTATCCAATAAAGTATCTCATTTAACAAAAACTGGAAAGCAATTTATGTGAGACATGGGAGATGACTGTGTAAATTATGTTTAGAAACCATTTTTCTTATGTCTAAAAAGATTTTATTTAGCATAAAGCAATGCAAACTGTCCTAGACACTTTTTGTTTTGCAGCTGGAATATTTTGCTTATTTCTTGTAATAGGTGAGTGTTAGAAGTAACATTTTGCATTTTATTTTGTTGGTGTAATGCTTAAGAGTCTAAAATAACTTATGCTGGAGTTTTAGCTGCTTCTGCAGTATCCAGCCATGGTCCTTTTCCATCAGACCCTCAGTCTGGCTCTGTTGATGTGAGGCTTCTGTGGGGACAGCCCCTCTCTGTCTTGCAGCCATTCTTTGATTCCTCCTTGTCCTGTGCTCCAGAGCTGAGGGATCCCCCTCTGGGATAAGCTGGCAGGTCAGGCTCCCTTCTCCCAGCCCCCAGCACACCCTGGGGGCTCCCAGCATGTGCAGAAGAGGAAGCTATGCAACTTCTGGTGATTTAGGGTCTTCTTTATGTGGCTAGAGGCATTTGATGGAGGAAACAATCCTCTCCCCTGAAGGGACAGTACAGCATTTTTACAGGGTTAAACCCCATGGATGGTCTGGATTTAGCTGGGAGAGAAGAGGGAGCAGCTCCTGTTTATGCCATGCAGCTGCTGGAATGAGCACATTGCTGGCTGCAGGCAGCAGCACAGCTGCTTTAAGTAGCTTATTGAATCTGAAGCTTTGCTGTTTACTGCTGCCCTTTTATTTCTTCTCAAAACACAGACCAAAAAAATTATGTTTGTTCTTACAGAATAAATACGTGTTCCACTCTTTCTCTAAGAAAAAAACATTGCTTGCTTCTGAAAAACAATGCAGGAAGTTAAATAGTAAGCACTAAGATTTATCCCACGCTCCTTAGGAATGGGCCCCTGTTCCTCTGCTCCATACCTTAGGGTAGAGTTCTCTCTTTTCTCTCTCTTTTCTCTCTTTTTCTCTCTTTTCTCTCTCTTTTCTCTCTCTTTTCTCTCTCTTTTCTCTCTCTTTTCTCTCTCTTTTTTCTCTCTTTTCTCTCTTTTTTCTCTCTCTTTTTCTCTCTTTTCTCTCTTTTTCTCTCTCTTTTCTCTCTCTTTTCTCTCTCTTTTCTCTCTCTTTTTTCTCTCTTCTCCCTTTCTCCCTCTCCCTTCCCTTTCTGATGGCTCCCTCTCACTGATCTCATGGGAGGTAGCAGAGGGTTTGGGGATAACAGAGAGAGCCTGGAGCTGCAATTAAGGCACTGAGTGAGCATCTCTGAGCCTGGCCCTGGGCAGGCAGGGTGGAAGTCAGCACCTTGAGCTACTGCTGTTCTTCACCCCCTCAGAGCACATCAGCAGCAGAGGATGCTGAGAGGCCCCAACCTTGTTCCAGTTTGTAGTGGCTCTGCAGAGTATGGATTATGACCAGGTTTGTTAAAACAACTTCAAAGCACAGAGGTTTTACAGGGCAGCCTCTTTTCCCTGCTCCTTTCCCCGTGTGGAGCCTGGAGAATTGGGATCTCACACGCTGGCTTTTCACAGCCTTTGATACATGTGCAGAAAATGCTGTAGTGCTGGTCAGTGCCTCATAGGCACATAAAAAGGAGAAAAAAGATTTCAATTATCTATAAAACTCAACAGGATAATTAAATCCCATGCTGCTGAGGCAATATTAAAAAATGTTGGCACTCACTTTTATTTTATTTATTTTAAAATGTGAAATTTTTAAGTAGAGCATACCAATTTGTTAAATTATTTTGTTATAGATGTCTGCAATATAGTGTGCAATGTGAATTCAAATCAAAACAACTGGCTACAAAGGAGTCAGCAACAAAACAGTTCCTATATGAGCTTGTGAAAGGAGTCAGTCTTCATTTTATTTTTAGATATGGGACTGGAAGCATCATAAAACTTAAATTGAATAGTATAGAGTGAGTAATTGCAATCACACTGTAACTTTATCTAAAATTGAGGAACCATTTAAATATCTTTCCAGAGAACACCCCATTCTTTTGTAGAAATAAGGTTTCAACAATAGAAATGCTTTAATGGAAGCCCTTACTGAGAACTGAAATTAATTACTGAACTTCATAACAGGACTTAAATGATTAAATTAATACAGTAGAAAATTCATAACGTTAATTAAAATATAAATGGACTATGAGGAGAAAAGCCTTCAAAGTTACTGCTTCAATGGGAGTTTTCCATGGACTTCAGGAGGGCTGGGTAGGGCTTTGATTGCAGCAGGGCTGGAAGGAAGGGCTGAAAGAAGGCAAGCAGGGAAGGAGTAGATCAGGGAAGGAATAGATTGGTGAGCAGGTCTCAATTTCCTGGAGGTGCTGTGGGAATGAGCCCCAGCTGTTGCTCTCCCCATGCAGGGGCTGCAGCACAGCTCTGCAAGCCGCCAGCGCAGGGGTTACACCAGGCTTGGCTCTGCACAGCTCCCAGCACAGGGAATTGGGGTTCATCACCAGCTGCAGCAGGGTGACTGGACCTGGGCAGCAGCAGCTATCAGTGACAGCTCTCAGCAGCGTCAGGATAGGGCTGGGTTGCGCAGGGACTTGGCAGGCACTGAGCTGTTCTGGGGCCAGCTGGCCTGACCCCAGGGCTTCCCCAGCTCCTGTGGGGCAAAAGCACCCTCACTATGAAGTGTCCAGCAGGTGCAGCCCAGGTTGTGTCCCCTCTGTTGCAGGTGCAGTCTCTGTCTCAGATATGCAGATGATAGGAGCTCTTTTTGGTGCTCTGATGTCTCTGAGTGCCAAGGATTTATATTTATGTCCATCCATCCATCATATACTAGGATGCTGTAGATCCCAACATCCCTCTGTATATAAACCCTATCACAACACCAGGTATTGATGCATCTTATCTGTCAGCTGAGGAAAAGATCTCTGTCCTTGAGGTTCTTGTGACTGGAATAGAAAGAAGTGACTCACGCAGAAATCTCCAAAACCTGCACATTCCACCAGTACCCCATGTTGGTGGGGCAGTCCATAGAAATGTCCTGTGCTGATTCCTGCTGTTTATGATCAGGATGGCCATTAAAGACTGCCTGTGTACAGGAGAAAAGGGCCTGGGTGCAGTGGGGAGTATTAATCTCCCATGCTCAGGTACTGCCATCAGCAGGCCCATGAGCTGGGTTAGGTAGATGGACATACCAACTGGACCATGTGAATACTTTAAAATTAAACTTTTTTTACTCAATTAAAAATGGCTGTGCTGTTCATTTGGCATTTCTGGGCTAGAACTTACATGATCTACTTCAGGCTATTGTACAGCTTGAGACAGTTACAAAAGGAAGAAAATGGCTATTCTGAATGGAAAAACTCCTAAATTATAATTACTGCATCACTATTTAGATTGGCAATTTAGCTACAAATGTCATTGCAGTAACTGAAGAGCAGATGGACAGCATGCTCTGTTCATGTGGTAACTGCTGAAACTTTTTTCCTTTTCTCCTTGAGTTTTCTCTCCCCTTTTGCTTAGGCAGAATTTGGTGTTTGGGTATTTTCAAGCAGCTCCCATGAACTGTCATACACTTGGAGGAGTTAGCCTGCAATGTGTTCCTCATACTGCATGTAGGCTTAAACTAATAAAGGGTGCTTTGGAGAAACAGAGGGAGCTTTAATCTGCTTTGTAGCCCAAGGTGAGCAGCACTAATGCTCTGCTCTCCTCCAGAGCTGCACTGTGCCCTTGGGAAGGGACCTTTGGGAGGCTGAGTGCCTTCACAGGGTAGCAATATACTCACTGTACACACAGCTCCCAGGGCTGCTGGGCACAAACTGCCCTCCCTGCTCTTTCTTTGGGTGGTCAGGAGGGAACTTCAGCATCCACTGTGCTCCTGTTGAACATGGTGTCTCAGAAAGGACAGCCCCCATGGCCAGATGAAGGAAGTAACCCATGTAATATTCTGGAGTGGCTAGGGGCAGGCTTCTAGCACAAGCAGCCTGTTTCTCTGCTGGCTCAGGAGCTCCCAGACTGATGACAAATGACTAAGACAAAAAAACAAATGACCCTCATGCAGCTGGCCAGGTCCCTGGAAAAGATGGCTGTGTCCTTGCCTCTCTGCAGCCAGCCTTGAGAGCGCTCCCATTTGAGACCGCAGAGGTTTTAGGATGCCACAGGGTAAATGCTTTGCAGAAATGACTGTTATTACTGTTCTGATGGTTGTTATTACTGCCATAATTATGGTGATGGTAAGAGCCAAAAGCCCAAGAGATTAGCCCATTGATCCAATTTGAGATAGCTTCTCGAATTTTCAAGCTATTTACATACAATGGACAAAAGAGAAAAAAGAGGAAAAAAGAGAAGCTGGTTTATGAAATTGGATCAGGCAGTGTTTGAGCTGAATGCCTTCCAGCCTGCAGCCAGTGGAGCTGTTACAGACTGGGGGGGGGGGGGAACTTTAATTAATTTTCTGTCAATGTCCTGTAGCTGTTGTCCCTTGTATTAACTATAAGGAAAATTCTGTAGCATTTGCAAGTTAAACTTCTGTATGGCAAACATTTCGTTGATGCAGAATTTGCTGGATGCCCTTATATAGGTCCATTTCAGTCTCATAAGCACATTAAAATCTATTTTAGATAGATACATAGAGTGCTCTGATACCAGAAAAATTCCTCTTGGATCCCTTGGGGTACAGCTCCCTCATTCTGCAGTGTCATCCTGTGGTGCACCATTCTGCTGTATCACTGCAGACAAATCAATTCTCTGGCCCATTCCATTAACTCACGGGGCTCTGGTACCTCCTTGGCACATGGAGAAGCTTTTCCTGTCCTTGTGATGGCACAAGAGGAGCTCCCTGCTAAGGACAGAATGTACCAATGGTGAGCAACACACAGGCAGCACCGCAGAGCTTGATTGGTGTACTGAAACTCTGTTTTCACATTCATAAGCAAATACTCCTGTAAATAATAGTTTAGACCTTCCATAAACATTCATTACCGTGGTCTAGAAAGAAAAGTTTGTGTTCTGCACTTTAATATGCTGTTATGGTAATTGAAAAGTGTGAAAACAAAGAGTCTTACTGGAATTGGCATTGTGGGAAACATCAGGAGTATTCCTGAAGCTGATGGGAGGTAAAAGCTTTTGCAGTTTAAGTGTGCCCTTGGGTTTGTTGCAAAATGTTTGTCCATGATCCTACTGGAAGTAACTGCTAACATTTGCAGCTCCAAAGCATTCTAATAGTGAGGTTATCTATCAGACTGCCTGGAAATTAGTGGGGGAAGAGCTGGGATAGGATTTCTTGCTTTTGCAGGAGGGTTTTCCTGATCTTACTGTTATCTAAAGCTTTGCTTTTGCAAGGGATTTCAATAAGTGTCCATAGGTGTGTTCCACTATGCTTTGTTTTCATAGGCTGCTTTGAAAACTGTAGCTCAGTAGCTTTAGATAAAACATGAGAGCAGCTCCTGTTACTGCCATTCTAACACCAGGAAGACAGACCCTGAGAGCTATTCCAGTTCTGCTGGGGCAGCTTGAAGCAGTATATTGTGCAAATCTGTACCTCCAGACCACAATGACTTTGTTCTGTCTCATCACTGGTGCCAGAGTATTTGCTAGGAGCCACCTGAAGCTTTTTCTCCAGAGTGACTGGCTGAATTGGATTTACTCCATGCTACCTGGCTTTGCTGACAAGCACCCCATTGACTGAAAAGTGTTTAGTGATTACAAGCTCCACATAAATAAGGTAATGCAAAAAATATGAAGTTAGTATCTATGTATCTGTCAAGGTGAAGCAGAAATATTATAAGTACAGATGAGTTATCATTGATAAACAAGGGAGAATAATATGTGTAATAATTGCAATAACAGTTATGGTGAAATAACTCATTAATATTTTTCAGATAAGGGCTTTGGTGGGTAACTCATCTCTAGCCTTGGAAAACACACCACAGAAACTCAAGTCTTGGGTTTTTTGATTAGTTTTTTCTTTAGGTTTGTTTGTTTGTTCATTTTAGAGGGTACAGTGTGGTAATTCTCTGTCTGAATTTGTCCCAGTTATGGTATAAAATAGCCAATATGTAAAATAGTTCAGCCCTACATAAAATGTTGATTTTATGTAGATGTTTGAGAAGTACAAATGGGAATGATGTACAAGTACAATGAGATTTCCTTTATATGATTAACTAAGTATAGGTCAAGCTTTACTTTAAATTATATGATAATTATTCTGTGAACATGAATGTATTTTCTTACAGTACAGTAAATAGAACTGGATTATATTATAAGTTATAGTTAAGCACAGTTT
The DNA here is from genome assembly GCF_901933205.1 of Camarhynchus parvulus. NCBI lineage: Eukaryota > Metazoa > Chordata > Aves > Passeriformes > Thraupidae > Camarhynchus > Camarhynchus parvulus. Next base: position 7,452,244 of record NC_044576.1, read on the forward strand.
TTGAATTTTAAAATCTCAGAGAAGCCAGGAAATGAAAAAGTGTAACACAGCATTAAAGTCCCAGGCAATGCCTGCTGTTCAGCTCAGAGAAGCACAAAATACCCTGAGCTGGAAGGGAACCACAGGGACCATCAAGTCCAACTCCTGGCCTGCACAGGGCAGCCCCAAGAGTCACACCCTGTGCCTTTAGATCATTGTACAAACACTTCCTGAGCTCTGGCTGCTTGGTGCAGTTGTGTAAGAAACCAACAGACCTCACCAAATCCTGTCCTGAGGATTTATTGGAGCTGGCAGCTGCCATCCATTCCTTTGCTAACTCCAAATTAGAAAGATTAGAAAGAAAAATAGTATATCAAACTGTTAGAAAGCAATTTGTTCTTTTCATAATTAATACTAATGGGATGTTGGTGTTCCTGCTGCCATTGGGCTTGTGGGACCCAGGAGAGGCTCAGGCCAGCTGGACAGCACTTATCTAATATCCCTCCCTATAAAAATGCATCCCTGGTGCATCCCTTCTGGAGAACTGGGTATGGAATCTGTCACTACAGAATTCTAGTTGTTCATCAGTCTGATCCTGACAAAATATCTGGGGCTTGCTGCTGCATTTGTGTTTTATTGGCAGATCACTGATTGCCAGAGGAGAAATCCAGAAACAAGCCTTTTGTTCTTTGTGCTCCAGAACCAAATATCTGGACCTGGAAATTAAGTTTGAGTTTCTTGCCAAGATGTAGCAGTGCAGAGTTGGTTGGAAAAGGTGTCACCTGTCAAGCTGAATTTTCCTAAGCCTTTCCCTTGGGAAATGATAGAGGTGATTCATTTAGGGTGAATTTTGACGAACTTAAAAAGCTAGAAGCATCTCTTTTCACTCTTGAGCTGCACATAAAGTCAGCCCAACTGTTCTTTAGCCAAAAGAATGTAACAATTTAATCAATCCTCCCTCTCAGCCACCAGTGTAATTGCAGGCCAGAGCAGAACAGCCAGTCTTGAGACTTCAAATCTTCCTGCCAGCATAACTAGGCTGTGTGTCACAGAAAACCCTCATGAGGAAAGAGAATATTCCCATAAAGGTCTTGTGAGGCTGATCAAAGCAGATTTTCTCTGCCACTGCTGATTTGCACAAGTAAGCAACTTCTGTGCAGCTCTGCAGCGCTGCTGTAACTCATTCAGGCACCTGGGATCTTCCCTGAGTTAATGGAAAAAGAATTTTTTTTCTGAGCTAATGGATAATGTGCACGATAAGGATTATTTCTAAATTTTCCCAATCTATCAATCATTTTCCCACATCAAGTTGCCTCCCTGCTCTACTACAGCTGCTGTACGGTTTACAGCAAAATAGTGTAATGGGGAAAAATACTACTAATGGGGAAAAGTTTAAAAGCATCATTTAGAAAGGTGCATGTCCTTTCTTTGCCATCCTTTCAGGAGGCTTGGGTTCAAGAACCACGGTCTCCAGATTCCCTAAAACTTTCTTGTTGTGGCTGCTGATAATGTTCTATTGCAAAACAATGGGGATGAGCACATCTCTTCCAGAAAAATGCAGCCTCCTGCACTGTAGTCAGTGCAGGTATCAAATACACAACAGTTTCTAGAATTTTTGAATCCATTTGGTTCATTCATGAGCCTTTTTCATCACAGAAAGAAACAGCAAGTTGTGCATGAAAGCAAGAAGAAAAGCATGAAGGGAGAAATTGTAAGGCAATAAAGTACATTGAATATGCACAATTACAGGGGAAAAAATGCAGCAAATCTCTTCTTCCCCAAAATGTAGACCTGTAAAAACTGTTTTTAAACTGGATGCCATGTTAGTAATCAACTGCTGTTGTCCTCTTTATCCTGCAAAATTCTCCTGTCTATGGCGGAATGAGCTGGAATCAGTAGTTAAATCCTCTTTAAATAAGCAGCAGTTTGCAAATTGTTTTTGAGCTTAACACATGGCACGTGGGCCTTCCACAGCTTTCCTGCCTGGAAGGCATCTTTGGTAGGATAAAATGAACTATTCCAGCAGTGTTCCAGGACATGATGGCTCTGTGAGGGCTCTGAACATCACTGTGTGGGAGCTGCCTGGATCACATCTGTTACCTGTTGGGAGATGCTCAGATGCCTCTGATCTAAGCCAGGTGTCAAAGCTGGGGGAATCCAGCTGTAATGGATGAACTGACTGGAGGTTAAAGTTTGGGGTTAGATGGACTGCAGCTGTTGGGTGCCCTTCACCTCTCTCCTTCACACAAGACATCAATTCTCAGCTAAAGACCAGTGCCTGTGCTTTGGTATTTTGTGTTTAGCTTTGCAGACTGTCAAAGGTTCTCACAGGAATGACCTTACAAACCCTCCAGTAATAAAATCCTGCGGAAAATCACAGCTCAGCCCAGGATAACTGCTCCATTTACATCCCAATACAAGGAGCAGCACTTGTGATTGCTGGCTTGTGGGCCACAGTGAATTCTTTTGGTTCTGAGCAGAGAAATGGCCGAGGATATGCACAGCAAGGCAGATGGGATTGAATCATTAGAGTTCAGTAGGTTATCATTGCTGTAGGAATAGGTAATGACAGATATTCTAATTAGAAAAAAGGACTCGGTGGTTAGGGTAAATTACAGGCTAGAGCTGAATTGACCCCAATCAGTACAAATGAGGGTACAGTGCTCCATCATGCCGACAGCACCAATAGCATCAGGGTTCAAAAGCCATCTGTTCCTTCCTGCCTTTTAAAAAAGTGTGCTCAAGGGTGTTTCTAGGACTCTGGTGTTTCAAACTTCAGTCTCACACAAATGGGAGTGAGCTGGGCTTCTGCAGGGCAATCATTTTAATTCTACTTTAGATCATTGTAATGTTTGGGTAAATTTTAGCTCAGAATTATCATGAATACATTAGCTGGAAACTTCAGCTAAGTATTATTTCATATTCATTTGAAAGTAATAGATAGAGCTAACAGTTCATTCAGATGAAAACACCAGTCTTCATTGCTCAGACTCATGGATTGGTTTGGGTGGTCTTGGGTTTGAGCAGGTACAGACATAGTAGCTTCCCCTCTGATCACATATTTCTGGTCATTTTTGCAAGTCAAAGGGCTAAAAAAGAGTGTTTAAGCTATTTCAAAGGAGATGCTAACTTTGGGGCATAACTGCAAGGGAATGGAAAAGTGAATGGAGGCTTTTCACATCAACTACAGCAGATGCAGAAAGGGGGCAGGAATGTTTAAACCAGCTGGGTAAATAAGTGCCAGGGTTCACAGCAAACCTGAGAAAACAGGGGATTTCAAGTTTTGCCCACCTCTGTATTCAGCCCTTCCCAGCTTTCAGGGGACAGCGTCCCACTGCACTCAGAGCTCTTAGCAAGGACTAAAGCAGCCTGGGTGCCTTTGGGCAGGCTGTGGGGGACATGAAATCAGGGCTGTGATGGAGAACTGTCACCAGGTGCTCCCAGCTGGAGTCCCACAGGGTCCTGAAAAAAATGAAAGCAAGGAAGTGTTGCATACTTGCAGTGGCTTTTGCAAGTCAACCTTGGAATATTTCACTTTTATGAAACTGTGTGATTAGCAGTCAAGGTCTTGGTGATAAGCAGAGACTTTGTGTTTAAGTATTCCCCTTATGGATGAAGTCTTAATTGCTAATGAAAGATATTTAAGGAAGAACATATGTTGAAAAGTCTCACACACTCACTGTAAATTATTTGATAATGAAAATCTACTGCCATATAAGCTGACAAAATGGGGTTTTTTGGGATCTATATGCTATTCTGGAGTATCAGGAATTTTAGAAGAGGTATATATTATTGTCCATATCCCACTTCTGTTGAAATGGAAAAATAAATCAGTTAAAGAAGACTTTTTCATACAGTCCAGATGTGAAAGAAAATTTCTTGGATAATGTATCTTATGACTTAGCAGAATGTTAAATAATGCTAATAGAATATTGCTAATTGGACCTTGTATGTTAGAATATAATATTTAATTGAGAATAAGAAATAATATCCCTTTTTTAAATATTCATTTGTAAATTTTTGTATTTTTTGGCTTAAGAAACCTAACAGAAATACAAATAAATAAAAAATACAATCAATACTTTGTTAAAGAAGGGACAAGGTCCAAAATACAAACTGAGCAATATTTGTTTATTTTGTGTAAGAGAAACCTCTCACTGGTATAACACTTGCATGGTTTTGATTCCAAAAATAGGGAAATAACCTTGGAGTAAGTTTTCCATGTTAAAGAAGCTTTTTTCAGTTGATAAATGTTGGCAAAAAGTCTTACGAAAACCACAGCTTTTAAATGGAATAATGTATAGCAATGTATAATGTAGCCAACTTTAAAGTACATTGTAAAACCAGTTTGGGAAGGCAGAGGCTTGTCTTTTTCTTTTTTTGCCTTTTATTTTTTTTTCTATGTAATTCTACACTGTTCATCAATTTTTTTCCTAAAAGGATTAGCTAAAGTGGAGTTTAGATTCCCTACCCCACTTAGTTCAGTTGTTTCAATTTATGGATTGCTGATGCTTACCTCTTTGGTAGAGGGGTCTCTCTTCCTCAGACAATTATTTTTCACACCCTTGCACCCTGCTCTGCCTAGGCAGCTGTACAGGAACTCTTAAGCATCTCCAAATGGTGCTAAAGTCCAACCTGGATCCCTTCCAGTGAGGAAAAAACATTAAATTCAACTAGTTCTGTTTACTACAGCTCTATCCAAGGTCAAAATGCTCGAGAGAAAGGATGTTTCAGTCACAGCCACAGTTTAAAAAAGATCAGAAATAAATAATACAGTCGTATGTTTACTTACAGTGGCTTACAGTGATGTGGGAGACTGAAAGCCTGGTGAGGCAGTGGCAGGTTTCCCCTTGGCTGCTTGATTTCACTCCTTCAAGTGTCACTTCTCACCTGTGGAATACTTTGATGAAATTAAATTTAAAAGTCCCTTTCTGCTTTGGGCTGTGGTAGTTCAGATTTTGCATCACATTTTACTTTCTATTATTGACAGCTCAATACCAACAGTTTCTGTAACACCAATAAGCAGGGTGCAAAATTTTGGTGCCCAACTCTGTGGCCTTAACTCCAGTGCATCACAGGCCATCAATTTTAGTGTGACAAAGGGTTCTTTGTCAGAATGTCAAGAAAAAGATGCAAGCAAACAGCAGCATCCTGTCTACTGCTGGGCCATATTTTGTTCTTGGAGTATTATGTTGACACAACACCTTTTATCCAGGATAGAAATCACCATATCACATTACTGGAGGTGTGACCTGCAGTGCAGGGAGTTTAATTCTGAATAATTCTCTCTCTCTGCCCTGAGGTGAAGAATCAGACTAAGACTTTTAGCCTTTACTTTAAGCATTTCTTGAACTTCTTGGACTAAAGGCTTTCTGTTCTGCTCTTGGAAGCATTAAAGTCACACATGAAAGGGAACCACAAATTAATTCTTCTTCTCTGCTCTTTAAAGGCTACTGTGAGAGCACAGAAGCATTAGTTTACAAAGCTTTAGGATCATGTTTCCTCTTGTCAAGGATGCTTTTTGATCATGAACTCCATCTTGGTATTCCACCAATGGATTTGAACACGTTGGGAACAGCTTAATGGGCATTAAACATGTGCTCATGCAATCTCCATGTATTAAAATTGGAAGGGAGGGCAGGAGCAAGGCAGAGAGACAAATTCTGTTGCTTTAAAAAGGCAAGAGGGATTTAACACCTTGTGGGATGAGCAGGACATAAAAAGAGCTCAGTTTCAGAGGTTTTTTGATCAGATTAAAAGGTTGTGGTAGGAATCTTTGCAAATATTGTTGAAGAGTAGAAACTCCATGGAAGGAGAATTCACTTAGAAGGAATATCTGTTAAATTACAACTAATTAATTAAAGAGGTCTTCAACAGCAGATGTCACTGAAGCCTTAAGATTTAAGAGAGGATTTCAGAAGGCAGAGGAACTGAAACAAATGAGCCTTGCTGTCACTTTAACCCTGATCATACTTAGCATGTACATTACTTTTATTACTCTGAGACTCTCATCTCTAGAAGATGCAACAAATTGGCAATTTTTAAATTGCACTCATTACTGTTATATTTGACTCCAGCTTTGCTAATTTACAACTGTGCTTTAAGTTTTTCTCCTTAAAATTGCCTTTCATATTCACAGCTCAATTTTATCAGCAGAAATGCTGATAGGAGTCTGCTGTGGAGGAGCCATTGGGATAAAGATTGTTCATATTTGCCTTGGGTCTTCAGCCCCTGATCAGACTTACCCTGTTCTGTACAGCTCTCAGTGAGGACAGTGTTGTTGTAGCCTATTTAATGCAGATCCTAGTGACAAATGGTGCTTAAAAAACTGCCTGCCCTCACTGAGCTGAGGATCAGTGAGAAGCTCCGTGGCCTTGGGGCATCCTTTGGGATGTGAGGCTCAGCTGGGAGCCCTTGTGGCTGTCCCTGTGTCCCTGTGCCCATGTGGCTGTGTCTGCAGCAGGGCCAGGTGCCTGTGGTTTGCAGCCTGGTGCTTGAATGCCTGCCCCAGTGACCTCAATCACTGCAGGACCCAGATCTTCCCTGGCCCAGACAGGGCAAGGCGTCAGCAGAGACCCTGAGAAGGAGCATCCTGAATAAACACAGGAGAGATTAGCCTCCACATGGTGAGAGTGATATTAAGCTGCTCAGTTGTCCCACTTTTTCAGGTCTTAATAATGCTGCTTGAAGTGGAAGGGAGCTTAGTATCTGTGTTTGTAGTAGTGCTGAGTGGTGCAGCTTGGGACAGCAAAGTTGTGTGTAAGCAGGGGCAGACTGAATTTTGTGTCCCAGATTTTCACCTTTCCTTATATCCAGCCTATTTTGTCAACCTGTGTTAACATAATGCAAATGTAATTCAATTTTTCAAGAAATTGACCCAACCTATCTGTTCTAAAATAAAGTGAGTGGACAGTCACAATCAATTAGGGCTGGTGTAGCTAAGCCCAAAAAATCCCTATGGATGGAGTTACAAAACATCTATTATTATAGATGTATATATAGATTATATATAGATATATATAATATTATATATATGTATAATATATATCTATATTATAGATGTGTGTTATAGATTATGTATGTTAGACACTTGCCTTTTTAAACACCTTTTGATTAGGGTGGGAGACTCTGGGTTATCCAAGCTGAAACTTTCATGGAGGAAGCTTAGGGGAATGAATCAACAGCTCTTTATTTCACACCCTGTTGAGATGATTTGCATCAGAACATTTAGATCATGGTACAAACATCACATGCTTTCCTGTTAAAATGTATGATGTGAAAAGGTTATTTTTTTCCTGTTTTCATCTGCTTCTATTAAGGCTCTGAAAACAAGTCAGCTTCTCAAGGTCTTCTGAATAGCTTCCTAACCCAAAATATCTGAAAGCACCATTATTTATAACAGTAATTCATTCCTGGTGTGTAAAAATAATCTGAGGCAAGGTCAGAAAAACACCTCACATTAAAATCCTAACCTTAAAGTGCAGGAATTATAAAGAGATGGTCTGAACCCACAGACTTACAGGTAAATGTGCTGAATTTAGGTGGGTTGAAGATGAAAGAAAAAAACGCCCAAGGGAGGTCTACACCTGCTGGTCTCCCATGAGAGCACAGTGAGATGTGGCAGAAGAACTCCCACATCCTGGGATGTGTTTGGCACCACGTGGTTGAGCAGAGCTGCCCTTCCCTGAGCAGAGCTGCTTTTTCCTCTCCCTGTTCTCACCACCTCACGTGGCAGGGCTGGCTCTGCCTTTCTGGATCATCACACACTGCTTTCCTGCTCCGTGCAGCACGGGGAAAGCTGAGCACTTGTGAATAATGAATATTGTGCTGGAGATGTTCAGGCTCAGCTCCTGCACACCTTGTAAATGTTGAAAGCATTAGTAATGCTCCTGCTTTATTGTAAAAATTCACCAAAGGACACTCTTGGTGATTCACCTTAGAAATTTCTGAGCTGTTCTGCATTGTAGAGGAAAATCTCACTGCACTGAAGGGACAAGATTTCCTGGCACACACACAGGCTGTATTTCATACCTTTGGTTTTGGCTAAGTGATTGCAAATAATGAAATCTGTAGATACTTTTGCCTGTCGCTTGTGAACAGCCACAGGTCAAGAAGACTTCCAGTTTTTAGCTGTGCTCTCCAGGGATCACTGGGAATACTCCTAGACAGACTCCATATAAACAAACAACAAAAAATATTTCAATTCATACTGTAATATTGTCACAGGTCCTATAAGACATCGTTGAAGAATCTCATCATGTGGATTTCAGCCATTTGCTTAATTGTGCAGGTCCAACTTGCTCCAAAGGAAGGAGTACTCTCAGGCACAGGAATAAATGGGATGGCATAGAGATGCTGACAAGCTATTTAAACATGTCTGTGGGGTAAAACACAACTCTGCAAAGAAATCAAAGACGAGGCAGTAGGTCACAGTGACAGAAGAATTACTGAGGGGAATAAAGACACATCACAGGCTGTACTGTAGTCATTGTATAGGACAGCAATAAAAAACTCACAACTCTATTAGCAGCACATGATGATAAGTAAGCAGAGACTGGAGCACAATGTATGTGCACCCAGAGGAAGGGATGTGCATTCATGCTTGGAGCTCCTGAATAATGAAAGCTGAGCCGTTTAACTAGAGAATTTCTCCAAACCATTTTTTTATGCAGTGCTTGTTAACTGGTGATAACACTGGCAGACACAGAATCAGAATATATTCTTTTCTCTCTCTGCTGTTATTCTGCATCTGTTTCAGTCAAAAGGCAATTTCAATAAACTGTTGATTTTTTTTCAAATAAATAAACAATAGCCAAAGCAGAGTATGAAATGAAGCCCATACTTTAAAATAAGTATTGATTACTGAGAATGTACATTTCAGAGCTGATCTGAGTGCTGCTATGTCCAGCTGTGACAGCTGTGCCATAAAGAGAGATTGTACCGAGCTGCCAGTTGCCAAGCAGAGAAGCCGAGGTGGCCAGGACAGCAACAGGGGCTTCTATGTTTGTTTGGAGACTTGCTTCAGTTCCCAGCACTGCTGAACACTTCTCCAAAGCAAGGATGCTTTGCCTGTCCTAAATTTAATCTAGTGGAAGAAATCTTTTAGATTATAGCAGTGTCCTTTACTGACCCTCAGCTCTTACCAGTAGGTCGTGGTGCCAATATCTTAATTTTTCATTTTATGCTGCTTGCTTTAACAATGTGTTCTTTGGCAGGCAGCCATATCTACAGCACTCTGCCATTAAAATGTCTGCTCTCTGCTGCAGCTGTCCATTTACTTTATGAACTGATCAGCCAGTCGAATGTAATTTAAGAGAATAGGGATAAGTCATAGCTGAGGGCACAAAGTATCAGCTGATGTGCTGTATGCAGGTCTGTCCTTCAGAGATTTCTGAACCCAACTTGTCATGCTACATGCTTATTTTTTAATTGGTGCAAAATGTGAAAAGAGTGACTTGGCATTTATAGTGGGTGAATAAAACTAATCCTGCCCTTGTGGAAATGCTCTTGGTACCAGGAGCACTCAGGACCTGACAGAGTGAACACAGAGCATAATACTTTTCCTACTTAAATGTTATTACAGGTCTAGAGGGCAGACTAATTTGACTTTGTAATGGCATTAGCCTTAACATTTAAATAAAGATGGCCAGTTCACAGGGGATGCTCTCACACTAGAACCAGACTGTAAGCTGGATTTTTATGTGAGAGACATTTCACAGAATGTCCTATTGGCCTGTAAGAATGGTCTGTGAGAGAGGGTGGACAGGGTGCATGCCGAAGGCCAGGAAACAAAACCAGCACTGGGTTGACATCGTGTCTGGTAAACAAGGGAGGAATGGAACCAGAAATGAATGCATGGTAATTGATGTGCTGGCAATTAAAACTAACTGGCAGGCAGGGCAGTGGGGCGGTGACTCTGCTCCTTGCGTTTTCTGAAGTGATTAAAAAGTGTGGGAAGTGGCTGTTGAGAAAGGCTGGGAGGATGGAAGGAATTCTGCTGTCATCTCTGCCATCTTTAGCATCCCTGGGATTTGGAGAAGCACACCTGCTTCCCCCACACCCTCCTCAAAACTGCATCCTTATTGGGCCTGACCCAGAGATGTGCATCGGTGAGATAAGGCAGAGATCAGGAATGTTGAGATTGCAGCCTCATTCTTCTTTGTCTTCTGCCTTATTTTACATCTTCCAGGTCTTTCTCTTAAAAACTAGGCATTAGCAAGCCATGGGAGACTCTGTCTCAGTATTTCCATGAGCTGCTGGCCTGAGAAGCATCTGAGAGCAATGCCTGAAATGGCTCAGCAGGGTGCCTTTGCCAAGTCTCCTAGCAGGACTGAGTGCTTGAGTTCATTCCTCTGAGAACAAGCTGCCAAGGCTATCATATAGATACATATAGATGATGTATATCCTTACAGATATAAATAGATGAACAAAATGGAGACAGGAAAATGAATGCTAAAAATAAGCATAAAATATGTATCTAGTTTTTATTCTTAAGTCCAAACAAGGAAGCACCAGATGTATCATAATGATGATTTTTTTCCCCTTCAGTAAGAAAAGAAACACTTTTATAGACAGGTCTCCAGTATATTCCTTCCTTCTCATCCTTCCCCCTAGTTTATCTGTAAGCTAAACAATACAGAATTTACTATGCTGTTTAAAGTACAGTCTCCTGCTGTTGTCTGCATTTTGATACAGAAATATATTCTCACTTGTATGTATTATTTAACAGAACTTTGTGTTGTAGAGCAAATATGAACTCCATTCTCCCTGATCTGGTTTTACTCTTTCTGTTTACTATCCACATGGATGAACTTTGAGTGCCAGCTTCATTCCTTCTTGGCAGTGACCAAAGACCATCTAATACAGAGCTTTAAGCATATTATTAGCCTTTAAATGGTAAATTTCATATGAAATTACATGCTCAACGAAGACAGAGGTAATGGATAATAAGATCTTTATCTCAAAGGAGCTGTAAAAGGAACATAGTGAGATTTAATTCGCTGTCACCAAATGGGTCACATCTCAGTGCAGGCAGTGTATTATTTCTGACAGACAATATGGTCTGATGGCTATTAAAAGAGCAACAGAGTAGGTTTTAGTCCTAGGCTAGTCCTCAGAGATCAAAGTACCACTGAAGGATGGTTTTCTCAGTGGTTATCAGCATTTCAGTCTTGTGACCATGTGCTCTTCGTTCTCTAAGATTGAATGTTTTGCATTTTGGCAAAAAGGCCACAGATTAATTAGACATGGGCTCCAAAGTGTCTTTTCCTCTGAAGAGGATTTCCTAGCTTTGAAGAGAGTCACGTTGGCAGTGGAACATATATTCCCTAAAGCTGTTTCAAAGTCATGTAGAAATAGAGAATTATGGTTTTCCAGTTCTTTAACCTGGTACATTTATCATCATAGCTTTCTAAATTTGTAAGAAGCTGAAATCATCCTCTGTTGAATTATTAATCATGGAAATATCTGAAAAGATCCATCAACATATCTGTGGGTTGCTTTTTTTCCAAATTAACTTTTACTGTAAGAGCTGACATTTGTCATCAGCTGTGGACCCCTGTAGTAAGTCTTGGTGACAGTAAGCTGGAATAAACATAATTTTGGGCAACATCTTGGGGAAGAAAGCAGACAGCTCAGTGACTTTCATGATCCCTAACAGTAGTGAGAGATTAAGTATACATATTTTTTAAAATAAAGACCTGTTGAGATGCAGGAAAAATGGTTATGTCTTCCAATATACCCTTAATTAAAATACTAATGTTTAAAAGTAATTTATGAGGGCACATTATTTTAAGCAATAATTCTCTATGTTCATTGTGCCTAAGTCAAAAGCTTATGAGGAAATGATTGCATATCCATCATGCACCTACAGGAGATACATATTAAGAATAAATTAATTTAAAAAATATTTTAAAATAAAATGTTTGAAATAAAATACTATCCAAGCTGATATTGGATCTACAGTTTGCACCTGGAGGAGCAGGACAGAACTAGAAGTGTCAGAGAAGAACTGCAGATTCTTGCTTAAGCTTTTTAAAAAAACTAGTAACCTTGGTTACTGACATACCAACATTGCCAGGTAAGCATTTCTGCATTTAGAACTACAATGGCCTCCCAGGACTCATGGGATGGCATCTATTCATTCAGTGACAAAGGGAAAGTCACATAAACACTGATTCAGAAAGCAGATCTAAGGATGATCATGCTTCTATCCCATGCTTACATTTTAATTCACTCACTGAATATGCAAAATGTATATTTAGCTAAGTACTTGAAATTGACCTCAGGTGTAAAATTTTACAGATTGTACTTGTGTGTCCCCAGTGATCCCCTTGTGTATCTCTCTCATTAGGGGGTGCCCCTCCAGGAGCCTCAGGAATTAAAATCAAATGGAGCAAGTGCAAAGTAGGAGCTTCCACCACTGCAGGGGAAAATAACAGGACTGGTTTTTTTTCACTTCTCTTCAACATTTCATGAGACCTGATCTCTTATTAACAAGGCCATCTTCTCCTTCTGAGTTGAAAAACTATTTTGTGACTCATTTTGTAATTTTCTGATTCCCATTCTTCCTAATCTCTCATTTCCCTCTGTCTTCTCCCATCTTTGGACCACTCTGGGCCATCTGCATCTGGAGAAATGACACTCCACATTCCTATCTGCAACTGCTTCAGTGCTTTCCAAAGCAAAATTATTTCACTGGGACTACAGGAGAAACACAGCTCCAGGGAAAACTAAGGCTCATTTTTCTTAGCTAGAGCCTGCAATACTGCTCATGATTTAGGTGCATCAGCAGCACAGGCCACTATTTCCTTAATATTGAAATAAGTCACTTTAAATGCACACTGTCACACTGTCTCTGCCAGGATGAAGGGTGCAGTTACTTATTTAGGAGATTATACCTGTAAAGAATTATTTTCTAAGGAAAATTACCATAAACCCTTTTTTTTTTCCCATCCAATTTCTCTCTAGTGACGTATTTTGGAATCAGTAGGAGAACTTTAGTAGCTGAATTTTCACATCAGTGAGAGTTGGCATCTTGGCACATTTTCACAGGACTGATAAGGTATCTCTTTTATAATGAAAATGGCTCCAAACCCCTTTTCCCTCTGGACACCACAGTACATCTTGAGCTAATTATGGTTAGACATTCTGGCTCCAAAAGGGTTTTTTCCCCTAAACTGCTTTCTGATGAGCACAAGAGGATTATGTTCCATGCAAAGGTGTGTAACACTGAGTGTCACTCACACAGCAGCAAAATCATGAGTCTTAGCAGAAATTAAATAGTCCAAGCATCCAGTGATGTGTGTCACTGTGTGCACTGGGAAAGCCTTGATTCAGGAGTTCCATTCTCACTGTGTTAAGTGAATCATGCAGAAGAACATTCCCCTTTCACCAAGGTCCTTCTTTCCCCATAGATGCTGTATTCAAACCCAGCAGCTGTCATTGTATTACTGATTTCATTCTCTAAAATATTTGTCCTCACCTTTTCCTGCAACTTAGAGTCAGGTTGCCAGAGTACCATCCTGGTCTTGAAAAAGGATGGCGATGGATTATAAAAATGTAGCACAAAAAAACCCCAGCAGACATATAAAACAGGTTTGCAATCAAATAAACAGCTTAGAGTGATATTAAATGGAAGAAAGCCAGGCGTTCCCTAGAAGTTTATCCACTTATCTGGGCATTCTACGTAGGTTTTTAATTTTCTATGTGCTTATCTACTAATACTTTCAATATGTGCATCATTGCAGTCTGAGTTAGTTCTGTACTTCAGCTGCCCTCTCAGTAAGGAGATAACTCCCAGCTTCTTTGAATTGGCCTCTCCTTCTGGGAGCACCCCTGGGACTTCTGGGACCTTGGATTTAACCATCAACATTTAGGCAAACATCCACAAATACTACTTCTCTTTACTCACAGCTATTCTTGTTAAAGCTGTTTTGCACTCAGTGTATCAGGTTTGGTTTTCTTTCTCTCTGCATCAGTTTGGTACAGGATAGTTCCATATAGGGCCTGCATGGGTCAGTTCTAAATGTATGGATCTGAGAGGGAAGAATGGTGGATTCTGCCTCTGTCTCTGCCACGAACTTGCCAACTTGATCCTGGCACCTTTCTACACCTCACTTTATTTACAGTTTACTAGAAGTAGCCCTAACTGTGTCAAAGCAAATTCTGAGGGTACATTCAAGTTTGTAGTACACCAGGAATTCCTTGATTTCAAAAGATCTTGAGTGCAGAATATTTCTCACAACTGTTTTGATAGGGAGACTGAAAGAGCAGCAGCTCTTCCCATGATTTTGCATTTAACTTTTTGTCTGCCAGCATTTTCTATTTCCAAGCATAAAATAAAATGTATTTTTATTAATCCTAAAACATGTTTTTAGCCATTAAAATGCCAGAGTCATGCAGTTAAGAATTTGTCCTTGAGTCTTGTGACAACCAGGGAAAGCATTATTATTTATTGCATGCATTTCTAAAATAGTTCCGTTTCTTTCCAGCTTGTCACTATCTACAGTTAGAAATTATCAACTCAGAGAAAAACCCCTTCCACACCTCCTGATTTAAAAGCACAGCAGACCCTTGCTACGTGCCTTCCTAGACAGAGTAGTGACTGATTCTCTGGTGCCAGTATTTCAGGAAGCTGTCAGAATCTCTGGGGATAAATTCCTTCAGAAGCCCATGTATCAGAGGCAGGCATAGTAATAAAATTTCTGGTTTGTCTTCGTGAGAATCCAGCTTTCTTGACAGGAAAGCAAGCACTTATCACTCACTGCAACTGAACTATGTCAGACTCTGAAAACAGTGTCCAGGAAGATTCAGTGTTTAGGAAGGACCCTGGAGACAGACTGAGGCTCATCCTCTGGCCCATGCTGAGCTGGGCATCCCAACCCCATGTGGAGGAACAGCCACTCATGATCCAGTAAATTGTATCTGCAGCTGCCCAGGGTCCTTATTTACCAATAATCTAAACATCCATTCTCCATATGATTCCCAATACCTAAAATAATTTATGTATTTTTATATCTCTACATATGTACACACACAGATGTATGTCTATACATACATATACACATACATGAAAGTGAAGGTATATGTAAAAGTTATGTTTTACAGAAATATATTTTTATTTGTATCCATGTCCATATAAAAGCACTATTTTCCTGAGTAACCAGGGTTAATAAAATAGGAGGGATGGAGTAAACATCAAAGAAGAAGAAAATATTTATAAAACATTTTGTGAGATAATACTCCATGATTTTCCAAGCTATGATGATTTTGGGCATGTAGCGTTACTGTTGTTGATGTTCCTGTGGAGCTCTGAAACACTGTTATTCAGTTAATTACTGCTTGGTCACACATGATTTGGGCTAAGGTCAGCTCACTCCTCAGCGCACATGCTACTGCCACGTGCCCAGAGGAAAAGCAATTGCATCTTTTAATCTGATCTTTGGTTTTCATTGCCATTTAATACTGCAAATGTAATGGAATCTGAGCTTTCATTTTTTTCTTCTGATGCTTTGACATGTTCAGACAAGAAAGATTAGGATCAAATATATACATGGAATAAAACTATATTTAAAGTCCTGACCTGTATTTTGAAACCTCTGTGTGCTACTGGAGCAGTCTACTTGTAATTTTTAAGTTAATTGAAACTAATTAGCTGCATATAAAAAAATAGCATGACTGGAGTAGTATTCATGGAAACAACATCACTTAGAGTCAACTCCTTTCTGCAGTCTGATTCAGCTATGAATCAAGACTTGAAAAATACATGAATCCTCTTGAAACATCTTCATGTTTCATCTGAGCTGGCAGGAAGTGTTCCCTGTGCCAGCTCCTGGTAAGCTGCAATCCTGCTCTGCACAGGGCCTGGCTGCTCACACACCAAGGGCTGAGCCAAGGACTGGCCTGGTGCACAGGCAGCAGGGACTCCTCAGAGGGATGAGAGAGGAGCCAGGCTCAGGGAGGGGGACATGATCTGCATCCATCAGGACAGAGACTGAGCTGTGACTTTGCTCTCCAGGAGGATTTGTAGCCTCATCATTTCAGGTTGCTGTGGCCAGAATCCCTGTGAAGTACAGCAACAGTGCAGGATCTGTTTTCTTCCCTGTGAGCTCTCTTATCTATCTGCAATGAGAAGTAGGTAATTAAATGGATCAGAGGACATATTTTAATTATTAGCGCCTCCTTACAATATGCAAAAGCATCTCATGTAATACTTTTCTCATATAATTGCCTCATCAGTGAGTGGGATTTTTTCCTAACAAAGGAAGGTGGGGTTAATCTATAAATCTGTCTGATTTAGGATTCTTAAACTGAAAGAGGGCAGGTTTAGATTAGACATAAGGAAAAAGTCCTTTACTGTGAGAGTGGTAAGGCACTAGAACAGGCTGCCCAGAGAATGCTCCAGTCCTGGGACTGTTCTTGGCCAGGCTGGATGGTGCTTGGAGCAACCCGATCTAGTGGAAAGTGTTAATGCCCATGGCAGGGGGGCTGGAATGAGATGATCTTTAAGGTCTCTTCCCATCCAAACCATTCTGTGATATCATTCTGTCCTTCTTCTGTAGTGATGTCATTCTGAATGAATACAGAATGTCTGTCACTGGTACAGTATCTAAAGAAACAAAATTATAGCTCATAAAGGTAATTCTAGGCACTCCTTAAACCTTTGTAGCAAAATAGCAAATGTTACAGTGAAACAGATAAGGAGACAATGCAGGTATCTTATTTTAAAAAAGATTTGAGAGAACATCATATAATCAAGCTATTGTTAGGGCTGTGAGATGACTGGCACTCCTAGAAGAGAAGGTGACAGTGAGTTTGCCAAGAATCAAACTGCTCTCTGTGTATCACATTTAACTGTGTGCAATCAGCATGTAGGAACCTTTGGTCACCACACCACCCAGGTGTCTTGTTCTTTCTAAATATTTTTGAACAAGACCCAGAAGAATCATGTTTAGCTCACTTCCAGCTGTGAGTCTTCCCTGTGGATGCATGTTAACAGGAATGCTGTTCTTCAAGCAGTCAAATGAAAACACATAAATATGATGCTCTTGCTCTGTTCTTGTCCTAGAGGCTTTCTTTCCTCTTACATTTCTTAATATACAGCTCAGTTGGTCCATTATCCACTGTGTTGTGTGCTGATTATAAATAGATTACAACTTTGGCAAATCTCAGGATTAAAAATTGTAATGATATCGTAAAATGGAGGACACTGCCTATACAAACAAAAAAGCTATCATTTCATCTTCCTTAAACATTTTAAGGATTGTAGAATTTAAAATGTTATTAAATGACAAAATTAGCAAACCCACAAATTATCCACATCAATCAGTTCGGGATTAGCATTAATTTAAAGCAGGCTCCTTTGTAACAGTGTTTACATAAAGATAAGCCATACAAGTGCAAATAAATTTTCACCTTTATTACTGATTTCTACTGAGATTTCATTGAATTCCAGTTAACTTTTCTCATTCTGTTAAATTTGAAGGCCATTAATAGAAACATGACTGTTGTCTTTTCTCTTGTGTAACTGAATGCCTTCACAGATAAAGGAAGAATCCCAAACACACAAGATAAAGTCCCCTAACAATGCCATTAGTAAAAGGCTATTTTTTGAGTTCTGAGATTATCAGTCAACCTTTCAGTTATAAAATGCAACAAAAAAGTTAATCTGTCCTGATTTAGAAAAAAATTTTAATTACACAAAAGGAAATAATTTCCATAGCTGTACATCAAGCTGAAATAAGGAGTTTTATTTATGTTCCAGAATCCTCCAAAATCCCACTGAATAATGGAAACAACAGGCACTTGGATTCCTTTGGCCTTTCAGCTTACATGAATACAAATGAACTCACAATGAAAAATAAGGAGGAAACTGTATCAGACTTAAATGAAATACATTATGCACTAATGTGTTTTAGCATTCAGACACTGAGAAGCAGTCTCTTCTGTAAGAAGAAATGAAAGACAGCATACTTGGATTTTAGAAATGTGCCACACCATTTTAATGGCTGCCCAGAAAAGCTTCCCTGTGTTTGTAAAAGTGGTGTGGATGTGTGGATGGTTGGAATGTGGCTGCCAAAGACAGTGCAGAAAACAAAACCTGTATTTTAGAAGCAGCTTTAACCAGGCTTCCTAAATTGTTTAACTAGTCTGCTTAAATAATTTAGATCTAAGTAGGTCTAAATTATTTAGACTAATGTAGTGTTTTGAAACATCATGCATGGTCAGCCCTAGAAGAAAGAGCCCAGCAGCAGCAAGGTGTAAAGATTCCCGAGGTGGGTTTCAATGGCAGATTTTACTGAACTGGTCCAGCTACTTCTACTTCAGCACCACTGAAAAACAAGAGCAGTTTAAGCCTGTGTAAATTCACTGCTTTTCCCAGCATGAACACACAGTGTAATGCATCCTGAGCATCTCTGAACCTCACCAGGGCTGGCCACAGAATAACACATCACAGAGTTTTAAAAACACATCCTGGACTGATGTTTGAGTATTCTTTCAGCAATGTTCAGAAGAAAAGTTTGGCCAAAAAAAACTTTCCTGAGAGAAGGGTATGAAAGCTCACCAAACCCATAAATACAGCAACACTGTCTTTGCAAGGTAAACATCTGAGACAATTATTTAAATAACAAAGCAGCTGAAACTGCCATGAACAGGTCTTCATTTAAATATTGCCCTATTAACTAAATATTACTTAGAAAGTGGTAGATAGCACTAAGGCCTGAAAAGATATCAAATCTTCAATTACTTGATTTGGATTCTTTTTCAAAGCTAAGAAAAACAAAGGACTTAGTCTTAAATGTGACAAGGTAAACGTGTATTTCAGCAGAATGAGTTTGAGCTCACCTTTGTGTTTTCCCTTAAGTAAAAAGGGAAGAAGATGCATTGATGGGGAACAACTGTAAAGACCTCAACTTGAACCAAACGGAATAATTTTATTCTTATACAATTATTTATTGAAGAATAGTACAAAGTTTCATTACTTGTGGACACTATAAATGGAAATAATACATATATACACATTTGACCACACTCATACTAAGTATTTCTCTATGTGACATTAGCCCACATCTTTCCATATTAACTCAGTGAACAAGTTCATAAACTTGAAATAACCACTTTATTACATATTTTTAAGGTAGTACAAAAATGAAATTACCTGTAGAGTTTAAAAAGTACAAGAAGTTGAAAAGTAAATAGGTAATTTTGGAGACAGTGACTCCTTAATGTCAAAAGAAAATGTGGAAAATGTAAGGGATATATTCCTTAATGAAAAAAAAATTGTAGAGACTCAGATTCTGAAGACAGCTGAAAGTTCATTTTTGATGCCTGTTGATGGATGCATTTTACAGAATCATGAGACATTTTGAAATGAAGAATTACAACCCCTAACCATCCAAGTGCATGCACTGTCATATATTTAATCAAAAGTGCACGTAGACCCCAAGAAGCATATGGTTTCTAATTTTAACATCTGTTTTCCTTTTCTTGAATGTTGGTGAGCTAGGGAGAATCCATGCTGCAGTATTTTGTAAAAGTAAAATGCCCACAATGAATACATTATTACTTATATGTGGAAAATGAAAAAATGGTGGCACCTGGATGCTCAGCCCTTTTGAACTTGAAAGAATGCAAACCAAGAAAATATAACTCATCTGTCAGACAGCATAGAATCTGAGTTCAAGCAGAATGTGTTTGAATGCAGTAACAGAAAGTGGATGCACAAAGTAAAAGTCAAATTATTATGAACAGATCAGTTTGCAGCAGTCACAGCATATGAGCTATGGAGCAAGGATTTTTATGGATATCATGGCAAAGATAATTTTTATGAAGTGATGCAGGAAGCAGACTGTCCTTGCTTTGAGGATAATTTAACTCAAGCAGACTCACTCAGCTTCATTGTAATGAAGAGAATTAGGAATATCTAGTTCATATTTTCTAGAGTGTAGGGCTCTGCTACACGGTCAAATTTGAGAACTCCTTCTCTCCTTTTCCACTAGAGTGAACTCTTGGGGCTGGGAGAATATTTGTGTGAATGTCACTGACTGCACATCCAGCTCCTCTCAGGGTCACCCACTACTGGTCTCTGGCTTTGGAGGCAGCACACTGCCAGGTCAGTGAGCAAAGGGGATAATAACAAGCTTTTAGTCCATCTCCCAGTGTAACATAAATGCCCATTTAAATCAATTTAATAGAAAATCAATTCAAGGTGAAGACCTCAAGCTGAAAACATCTGATAATAAACTGGTAGGAAAAGATAGTGCAGCTGATCATAGCTGGCCCTCAGTCTGCAGTCTGTCTGTGGGAGGGTTAACACCAATTCTTGAGGCAAGCAGTCAGAAGCTGGAGTTTTGTATGTAATACTTCCTTTTTCAAAAACTCTGAGCTCTTCTTCAAGTCTAGATCTTAATCTTTAGTCTATATAAGCATATGGAAATCTGTTAAATGCCTAAACAGATAGTGGAGGTTCTCAAATCTGTCCTAAAATATCTCTAGGTTGCTTTCTTCTTTTACATGTGTAGTTTTCTTTCAGAGCTCTGTTTCATAATTATTTCCAGATTATAAAAGCATGAGCTGGAGTTAAAAAATGTGGTTATACCACCACTTCCAGGTCAGCACACACAGCATATGTGCCTCCTTTGTGCTGGTTACAAGTGTTCCTGCTTCTCTGATCCCTATTCCTTGATCTTGCCCACTGTGCTTCAGAGATGCACCAGGGGAGCTCCACAATTGCTTTGTGAGAGAGAACTTCAAGTACTGACGTGGAAGAAATACCCACCAGTGCCTGCAGAAAGGCAGTGGGTAATATAACTCTCCCAGTGAGGCTCTAATAGAATTTCTTTAATTTTGGGGAAGGAAACAGAGAAGAAATTTATTAGGAAGAAATTTAATGGGGAATGAGGAAGTTTTGATGAACAAAGAAGGGGGAAATCAAATCTATGCTAATGCAGTTGATGCTCAGAAGCTGAGAATGACTGGCAAGAAAGGATGATTGTGTGGTTAAAGCACCCATGCGTGACTGAGAAAATCTGAGTTCATTTCCTGGCCTTGCTATCTCTTCAGCTTTGAGCAAGAGATTTAATCTCTCTGCTTGATTTTTTTTTTGCTTCCTTTACCACAGGAGAGTCATTTTACTTCAGATTGTTCTAAGAATAAATGCATTAATGTGGCCGGTACATTTAAGTTTAAGCAGAAAAAAAACCCATATAAAAGCTTCAGTTCTTGTTCCTTCTTTTCTTTTTCTAAAAAGGCCTTTCTGCTGCCTATGGGGCAAATGATCCAAACTCTTCATGCCCTGTGTCTCGAAAGATGAGGAGGCATTGCAGTGCCTGGGCTGACATCTGGGCACACCCAGCTCCTAGTCAAGAGGTGAAGAAGGCTTATCAATTACAGGGTGTTGGTTTTATTTCTACACAAACATAACCTGAGGTGACTGCACAGCTTCCTCCCTCTGGGAGGCCTGGCAAAGCAGGCAGGCAAAAGCTTAGAAAAATTGGCTGTCACAACTTTTGAGAGAAAAGAAACTTAGAACACCCAATGCTGAAGCACAGCAGTATGAGATGGTGAAATGCTGTCACAATGAAGGCCCCAAAACAGGGGAGATGCAGAAACTCAATCCCCAAGGCAGAGCATTGCGGTGTAAATAATGACTCAGTGATCCACCTCACTGGCAAGGAGCTTCCTGAACCTTCTGTCAGTGCCTTCTAATTCCTAGCACAGGTGGAAAATTTGAGGAAATTAAACTCTCAATTAGTACTGTGAGCCCTGGAATGGAGAATTCCTGGTCTGCCATGGATGATTGCAAGTCCTTCAGGATTTTTGCACAGCTGGGTCACCACCTTTCTCCTTCGAGTGCCTCTGTTTTAGGCTGCAGCAGGACCAAGGCAGGGACCATCCCAATCCCCGTGCTGGGCACTGCTGGGGCTGCACCTCGAGTGCTGTCCTCAGTTCTGGGCCCCCACTTTACAAAGGACATTGAGGGGCTGCAGTGTGTCCAGAGAGGGGCAACGAGGCTTGTGAAAGGTTTAGAAAATACATCTTGTGAGGAACAGCTGGGGGAGCTGGGGTTGTTTAGTTTTGAGGAGGCTCGTGTGGGGGACATCATTACTCTCTGCAGCTCGCTGAAAGCAGCTTGTACTGAGGTGAGGCTGATCTCTTCTGCCGTGTCCGCAGAGAGAGGACAGGAGGAAATGGCCTTAAACAGGAGAGATTCAGATTAGATCCTAGAAGACAATTTTGTCACTGTTTGGATGGTTGGGCACTGGAGTGGGTTGTGCAGAGAGGTGGTACAGCCACCATCCCTGGAGGTGTTTGTCACGGGTATCTGGCGCTGGGGGATGGCTCAGTGCTGGGCGGAGGGCCGCAGTGGCTGACGTCCCTTCCACCCCTGACGATGCCATGATTCCACCCTTCCATGCCGCAGGGCCGGGACACCCGCAGGCCCATTCCTGCAATGCTTTTAACAACTCCCATTTGCCCTTGGTTCTGCCAGCCAGCTCGACCATTGCTGGGGCAGCCTGGCAGAGGCGGCCCGCAGCGGCAGCGCCACACGGCCGAGCTGCGGCGGCCGCGCTGGGCCAGGGGCCCGGTGGCTCCCGGAACACGGCTGAGGGGCGATGGGGGCAGTGAGGGAGATGACGGCGATGAAGCGATGCCTCTCGGCGGCGGCGCCGCCATGGGCAGGGCGGGGCGGCCGCGCTGACGTCAGGGCGGGCGGCGGGGCGCGGGGCGGCTGCGTGTTCCCGCCCTCCGCCCCTCCCTGCGCGGGCCGGGCCGGCCGGCGGGACCCGAGGGCGCGGAGCGGGCCTGCCCCGGGAGGCGACACGGCCCGCGCCGTCCGGCGGTGAGTGCGGGGCGGCCACCCCGCGCCCTCATCGGGGGGCTCTGTGCCCGCGGGGAGCGGCCGCTGTCCTCCGCCCAGCGCCGCCGCCCTGCGCCGGGGCGGGGGGTCGCGGCTCGGCCGGGGATGCTGCGGCAGCGGGGGCCGCGGGAGGCCGGGGCCGGGCGGGCGGGCGGGGCGGCCTCAGCGTTCAGCTCCGGGCCCGCTGCATGTCACGGGCGAGCCGCCCGCCGTGCCCGGGCTCGGGGGCAGCCCGGCACGGCGGGCCCGGCGCCGGGAGCGCCCCGGTGCCGGCTCTGCGGTGCTTGGCTTGTGCTGTAATTCGGTGTGCGGGCAGACGCGCCTGCGGGTGCCTTGGGAGCAGCTGCTGCGAGCGCCCCGGCCGCAGAGGTCTTGTAGCGTGAGGTTTCCTATCTCGAGGGTTTTAATCTCCGAAAAGGGGAAGAAGCAAAAGCACCCAGTGTGTGTTCAAAGATAACAGTTTAAAAAAAATAGCGACGGTGGAAAAGAATTATAATGGTGGCATTTCTGCTTTAGCAGTGATCTGTTGAGATTTATACCAAGGGGATGTTCTGTACGTTGTGGTGATTTCGCTTTAATGACACTGAGACTTTGCTTTCGTCACCCAGAGCCTGCTGTTCACTTCGTGCTCTGTCAAATGTACTTTGGCACACAATGAAACGTAGGCAACCTCAGCCTTTAACTTTGAGCTGGAGGAGGTCGAGCTATTTATCTTCAGTTTAAGAAAGCAAAACTGCATGGGAACTTTATGCTCTAGCAGAGCGTTAGTGTCCAGGCCAGACATCAAATCAAGGTAAGGATTGTCGATCTGGTATGCTGTGTAAAGATGTAAAGCACTTTTCAGAGGAGCTGGTGCATCTTGCAGGGTTAGAGCTTCATGTCTACAGCAGGTTTGTTCTTGGTGTCTGTGGGCTTTGACCCTTGGTTTGGTGCAGAATAGATTTTTTTGCTACGAAAGTGTTAAAAGTGAAATGAAGTTGAATCTAAGTTCTCAATTTGTTGCATTTTTATAATTGAGAGCCACTTCACATATGTACTGAGACTTTAGGAAATTTCTCTCTTCCAGAGAAATATACGATACTCTTGGGTTAGCCTGAGGCGGTAAATATTTACGTTGTTTGCTGATAATGAATGAAATTGACAAGACGTTTTGTCATGTTTGTAATGATCACATGCCTCTAAATTCTATGGGCCCATTTTGAATTAAGCGCCTCCAAGCTGAAGAGGTGATGGCCTAACATATGGGACATGAGTAACCCAAATGTCAACCAAGGATCTGTGTCAATATACAACTTAGAGTAGAAAAGTTGTTTTTGAAGTTCAGGTTTAATTTCTGCTCATGGATAGTATTTTTCATTATAAAAGTATCAATGTTTGGGTTCCAAAAACTGCCCAGTATTGTCTTTTAACTGTAAAGCTGTTGAAAGGGTAGAAATAGCCTCAATTAACATAATGATCTCATTTAATGTATTGTTATACTAATGAGTAATCTTGTTTAATGGAACTGTTCATGTAAAAGCTCATCGGAGTAAAATCCATTACTTTTGGACCTGATCATCCTTTAAGAGGGATTGGTTATTTGGAATAAACCAGTTAGTAGGAAATGTTGGCACGGGCTCTTTAGGTAAAAAGCCATCGTGCTGTCAGTCTTGAGATGAACCTTGCTTGCCTGGCATCCTTAGAAAGTGTGGATCTCTCAAAATGGAGAGGAGATGAAGGAATATAAGATTACAGAAACTAATATGATAAAATATATCAACAGTGGTTGTGGTGTTCTCTTTCAACCACTATTCACTGTAAACAGCAGCACCATCTTCTTAATTAGAAGCTTTCAGGCAGGGTTAAGTCCCCCGTGCCAACAGGGATGCTAAGGAGATCAGAATACTAATGGTGCTTTTGATAATTAGGTTGAAAATCCTGTATTGTGTTTCAATTGGAGCAATAAAAACAGATTATGTAAATCTCTGGATACCTGCACACATGTATGTTGCAGTAAAATCCCAAGAGCATTAAATAGTTATCCCAATGTTGAAGTTTGGCTGGTCAGGAAAGGTCTTTGCTTTTCTTCCCAGCTCTCGGACACACACCCCAGCTCACTCTGAAACTGCTACCAAGTAGGTGCATTTTGGAAGATATACTGAGAATGTTGTTTCCTCCTTACTCAAAAGTAGCTGGATTTGCAGAGTTCTGGGCTTTGCTCAGTAGTCATTCTCTGTTCTAAAAGGAGGATTCAGCTGCAGCAGTTCTGCTGACAATATCCTATAGGAATTGAAGAAAGTCTCCTCAGGGTGGGGGTTTTGCTTATCCCTGGTCACATGGGGAACTGGTGTCGCAAGTTCTTGCTAAAATGCCTGATTCACTGCAGATTGTTGGGTTTTTCATGAGCACTTAGTCTGTGCTGAGCTGAGGTCCTGCTCTGCAGAGTGCATTTTAATGGCCTTTATTGAAGAGGTACTGGCACTGCTGGCAATGTCCTCACTGCAAGGAGGCTTGCCTTCTTAGCCAGAGGAGATGGGTGATAAGGATTTGCTTTGATGAGGTGGCTGAACAGCTTATGGATCAGGAATAACCCTTAAATTGTACATAATTTCTGCAATTATTCCCTGAAGCCTAAGAAATTCTGTGCTTTTAGGCTAATCAGCCCAGATGGCCTGTGACACACACAGCACAAGGGAAACATCCAGGGAGAACTGAATGTCCCAGCTCCTCTTGACTCAATAATATGCCTGCTTTAAGCTGGAGATTCAAAAATCTCTTCTAGATGGATGCAGAGTTTATCACTAGTGTGGAGTTGGATGGTAATTCAATTCACGCTCTTTTTGTAAATTGTTTTAAAAATTGGCTTTTTAAATGCTATTTTTTCTGATCTTATATGTTAAAATTATTACATAGTCATGTGGATATATATTTTTGATGAGTTGAGTGTTGCTGTGGCTTTTGAGTAACCTTCATCTCAGTAAAGCAGTCTTGCATAGGTAGAAACTTGGCAAGGCCCAGGCTGCTGCTGTTGGTAGCAGGACACTTGAGGGGAGGAGCACAATCTGTCAGCCTGCATAGCCTTATCCATCAGTAAACAGAGTTAAAAACAGAAAAAAAATCTCTGTGTAAATCTTTTAATCATGGAAGCTTTCTGAAATGGTAATTTGGATATGTATAGCTTTACTATGACTCCATTGAGCACTGATTAAGCAAAACAAGCAATATGTATTGCCTTCCTGTAAATTTGAATAAAACACAACATAGATGACTAACTCTGAAACTAATCCTGTGACGAACTGTCGCTTGTAACTGAAGTTACATCTCAGTTTCTTGGATAATCTGTTTTGATTTTTTCTCCTTCGGTTTCAAACCTCTGGGGACATAACGAATATCTGTGTCTTCCACGCTGTAGGAAACTGACCTTGAGAAGTACATTCCAGCATAGCTGTTGGCGTATCAGAAAGCTGGTAGGGAAACACAAAACACACGTTAAAATCCTGGAGGCTGCCAGTCTGTTGTCGAAAACATCGTGGTATTTGTTATGCTGTGGGAAACTTGCAAAGTTGTTTGGTACTCAGACATTTTCAGGGAGTCTGGTTTTGAGACTGGAAACTGATTTATATCAGTGGAATTATAGACAGAAGCTGTATTGAGTCCAGCACTAACGAAATGAAACCCAATAGCGAGAAAATGATACTTTGAAGATGTGTTTTACAAATAAGCAAGTTTCAGCTGAAAGCTGTAATACACAGCTGTGTGGCTGCAGTGTTTTTCATCAAGGATGAATGTTAAGAAGTCCAACTTCAAATAATACAGTATCTTCATGAAAACACATAAATGTGAAACAAACTGGTGTGTTTGGTAGCAAGGAGAGTAGGTACGTTGCCTCTTCTTGCCATGTAGGGGGTTTAGAAGCAGTTTTAGTAGTTTTCCTTGAGAATCTCTGCAAGACAATGAAATAACCTTGAAAGAATTGTTATTGGGGCTCTGGAACTCCTTACTTAAGGCAGTCAAGGATGCAGAAGGTTTGGGGGCTCAAGGACAGGTTACACAAAATAGTGGACAAGAGATCTGTGGCAGGTTCCTGAACAAACTGCATCAAATTTAAGAAATTCTATGAATTGAGAGCCATTGAAGGTTGAGGAAGTCACATTGTGTCTTTGCCCTAATCATCCCTTCCCTGGTGCATTTTTGTTTTAAGGCAACCACAGGAGTTAATGGGACTTTTGCATCCTCACCTCTAAAATAGAATTGACTGGAGGAACTATATGGAGAATTGAACTGGGCATTGAAATGCCATGATCCACACACAGTGAAATTCCATGATTTATATAATATTTCCAGCTTATGCAGGATTCACTGTCTGTCTTTCATGATAGCAGTGTTAAGGATTTTCTCTGTCAGTCCTTTTTCTAGTATTTTTTTTAATCCAGCAGTAGCTGACTTAACAATATGATTTTTTTAGATACATAGCAATGTGCTGATGTGTTCTTGTCTCAAGATCATGATCTTCTGTGAAAAAACTGAACTATGCTGAAATAGCATTGGCAATATGTAGCAAAGAAAATCTCAAAACTATTTTTTTCTATCTTCTTTCTGCTTCATCTTGTCTAATCTTGCTCAGTTATCACGTGTGAACCTCTTCAGGCTTATTGAAGATATCCCAGTACCAGTGAGTCTATGAATTACATGCAGTCTCTTCCAATTATCTCTGCTTGCCATTCAGCTTAAGCTATAACTAGAATTCTTGCTCAGGCAGCAGAAGAAAAAGAAAGAATGAGTTTATGTGGCTAGAGGGGGGGAAAAAAACCAATTTGCATACTGGTTGAAAGCTCAGCCTCATTGAAGATTTAAACCCATGGAAATTCTTAGTCTTGAGATACCCACATAAAAAAATGCTCAACAGCTGTTCAGAGAGGAAGTATTGTTTCTGTTATTAGTCATTATTTAATCATTACAAAATATATTTTGAAAAATATGTTAGTTACCAGTGTGAGAGGCTTCTAGCGCAAGACAGCTCAGTGTTTTTGCCTGTAGAACATACATCAGTTGAATAAACAAACCAGGGGAGTAGGATGGACAACATGGCAGTCTAAAAAGGGATATTTCCAGTTATAATTAGCTGTATACCAAGTTTCACTTGGCTTTCAGCCTGCCTGTTGTTATCAACAAGAAAATCCTGCTCCAGCTAACATGTTTGTATGTAAGAAGACAGTAACTGGTAACCAGCTCTTTGAGTTTGTTACTGAGTCAATGGTGAAGTAAATCTTTCCTAGAAGAGTTAGAGACGGGAATAGTGTGTTTGAATCACTAGGTAACAGTGGATAGTGCTGAGGAAAAAAAGATTATTCCTCTGTTTTTAAGTGAAATATTTGCTAGAGAACAGCAGGTAGTTCCTACTGGTTTGCAGTAGGACATTGCTTTTGAGACAGATGCAATCTTTCTGGATTTGTTCTTACAAGACAGATTAAATTATCCATGTGAAATGCTGTTGCTGAAGGACTAAGACCATCAGCAGAAGCAGGGGCCTGTTTCTGCTGTCAATTGCTTTGATGCTGACATAATCACAAAATGCTTTAAGGAGAGATCTGGATCTGACATTTCACTGGTAGAAAGCTTTAATTCTAGACTGCAATTGATGTTTGGGATTTTTCCAGTCAATCTTAGCCACAGCATAAAACTTAAATTGCCTTTATGATGGTGATGCGCCTTTAAAACTCTTCTGAAGGGCAGGTTTCTGATTACCTGCTGCCTTATTCTTCATGTAAGAATGCCAAAAATGTTTGAGAAACCTTGGAAAAAAGACTCTGATGGGAAAGAGGAGAGTCTTTCCAAAATCTCTGTACTTGCACACAAGCATATACACAATTATGGCTTATCTTCCAGGACAGAAATCTTGCTAAATGCAGGGAAATATTAAGATAGCATAGGAACCTAGATATAAATGTGCTTTATAGTCACAGTATGTTTGTTTGGGGTTGTTTTTTGGAGGGGCTTGGGAGGTGCTGGTGAATGATTAACAGCTGGCTTCTTTGTAGGTGTCTGACTTTGTCTCTAGTTTGCAGAGTATTGGATCTGTAAGGCAGGCAGACAATGTCTGTCTTTTCTTACTTCAGTTTTTCCCCTTTCTGTTTGTTATCCCTGCAAATTTGGTAACAATTTAAAGTATCATCAACAAGAGAAACAACTAAAGGCTTTTTGTTTCTCCAACAAAGATGTTGAAAACATCTGCATCTTTTGCTATTTAGGAGCTATTAAGCAGCCCTAGTGAAGAAGCTTGACTTGCTCACTGGGGTGGAATCTCCTGGGTTGGTTCAGTCCACAGGAGGCTGTTCCTTGCATAACATAGGGAGTGAAGTAATTCACATAATTCAGTTCCTTCTAGCTGGGGTGTTTCTGCACTGGAGCCAGATGTATTGGCCATGATTATGATAATTTTCTGATATATGGCAGTATATCCCTCCCACCTCTTGAGCATTTCTGGGGTCAGCACACCTAATGTAGTGCTGTTATCATCTGGGCCTTGTGTTCCTTGGATGCCAGTGAAAGCCACTGTGCTCTGGTCCTGTGTTTTGGAGCTGGTTATGCAAGGGCTGCCTGGTGTTTGTATCTGCAGGTACAGGCTTGACATTGCTCATCCAGGTTGAACAAGGTCTGCTGAAGAAAGGAATTGATGACTTCCTGCAAGAGGATGCATCAGATGAAGAGCAGGTTCAGAGAGGAGTTGTGCATCTCCATGCTTTATTCCAGTTTCTAGCTGACCTGTGACTAACAGCAGTTAGGCTGTGAGCACTAAGGCAGGAAAGAGTAACTGTCATTGCATTTCAAGTCTCATTTATCAGCAAACCATAATAACCTGCATTAACACGTAAGAGGAACTTGAAATTGCACTGTCAAGGCTTTGTTCTTCTTTACAGACGCTGATATTCTCTTTTACTGGGAGTAATTTGTCTGTACCCTCAGGTATCCTCTTCCATCTTCTTGTCTTTGTGCTGAAGCTGTTCCTTGCTGCAGCTGGCTAAACATCTGGACCTTGACTGCTTTCCTCCTTGTTAGCTGTGTAAGAATGACAAAAATCAGTGCAGCTTTACTTGTTTGAGAAACAGGTTTTCAGCAAAAAATTTTCCTGTAGGTAAAATTTGCATGGCTTTTTCAATAAAATCTAAAAGGGCTTATGATAATTCATACCCTGTTTTGCTTCAATGTTTTGGTTAGGTTTGATGTAAAAATTTTGAGTTTAAAATGCCTAGTTTCTGTTTGGCTAACATGAAAAGCACAAGTGGGCAACAATTACCAAGTATCCTTTCTGGGCAGATAACACTTTGCCCTTTTTTGCTTCCTTGAGGTGCCTGATGCTCTGTGTAAACAGCATTAATGGCACAGTGAACTGACAGTGTGGCCCTGAGGGATGCAGAGGGAGTTTTTGATTCTAGAAGTATTGTGGTAGCTTTCTTCTACAAAATAGAGCTGCATTTCCCTATTTGTTTTTCTCCAGTAAGTGCTTATGTCCTCTTGCCTTATTGAACATTAAGAATGCTGATGAATAGCAAGAATGCTTTTAGAGATGGCAAGGGATGTCACATTTTCTGCTGTATTGACCAAAGATATTGCTCAATGTTAGAAATACTGAAACTCTAATCTCTTTATGATTTATTTCTTGCTTCCTTCTCCCTTTATTCATTATCATGTTCTGCTCCTGTTATTTGACCTAGTGTATTTTGACAGTAAATTGAGCACAAGAGCAGCTTGGATAACTGGTTGTTTGGTGTTTGCTAGATCAGCCCTTCAAAGTGGGTAGAACCTTGTTAGTGTGAGGGAGGAAAAACAGAAAAGGGTGTATCTCTAAGCTGCCTTGAGACCTGAAAAAAGAATTTCACAATGTGGGACACAGAAAAGCAAGGTAATTTCTGAGAAATAGAATAAGAAGCCCTCACAGTCTTGGAATTTCTTGCTGTACTTCTGGCTATGGTACTTTCAGAAGGCAGTGTCAGAGAAACTGGTGTTAATCACTGCAGTTTGGACATAGGAAAGGGAGAGTGGCTGAAATTCAGGGATGCCTTCATAAAGCATTGGCAATTGATTTAAGAGCAGATCTTTTGGAGATATGGAAGACAGGAGAAGGAAGGCAGACTTGGAGGATGTCACTGCAGAGCTGATAAATCTTGCTGGATCTTGGAGTGAAGGTGGCACTTTGGACTGAACTGAAACCTCTCTATGCAGAGTAAACAGCACAAGAGGTTGTAAATACTCAAAGTTCAATCTTGAAGCCATCAGAATTTCTGGTTGCATTCTGATTCGTTTTAATTCATACAGCATGCATGATTTCCTCAGGATTCATGATCTTGAATTCCCCAGGGCTTGTCATGCTCAGAGCAGGTGTTTGCCAGCTGGATCTCTTGCCAGTTTCTTCCATTCTGTTAAGCTCTCATGGTCCTCTTAAAGCTGAAAATTGACTTGCAGTCATGCTGCCCATCTTGCAGTGTTCTTAAGTGAGTGCTAAGGAAGCCTTTTGCTGTTTCTGTTGCAGGGACCTCCCAGACTTTTCCGTGATGGCATTCAATACCTCCCTACAGTGGTGAAAATAAGATATTTTCACATAACTGATCTAATGCATTTTTAATAACCCAGAGGTGTAAGAGGTGGTTTTATAAGTTGTGCATAGGGCACAGCTGAAATACACGTGCACTTCAATTTCTGTGAGTGAAACACAGATCTGAAGCTGCTGCTGCCATGGCAGTAGGACTGCAGAGGGGAATTTCTCTGGCCTGTCACCAGCCTGTCACATGTGTTCCATCTCTCAGCTGGGTATTGTACACTGCTGTGACAAGAGGAGGGGAATTCAGTCTCATTCAGGAATCTGGAACTGGAAAATGCTGTTATCTTCCTGGTGGCAGGGATCTTAGGGATTGCAGGATTTTAAAATGTATGAATACATTTTCAAATGTATGAATGTTTGAGCTGTCTTCTTCTGTAGGGCAGAGTCTCAGGTGCAAAGCTGGAGTTTGCTGAGAAGCTAATGTATGGGAAACTGCCTTCCTGGTGGTGCTGAAACAAACTGTGAATGAAATGACAGTGTGCTTGTGCTTGCCAGTTGAAACTAACAGTGCAGGATTTTATTGAGGTGTAAATAATCCTGTAGAGGAAGTACCAAGGAGGGTGAGAATTAATATCCTTTTGCTTATCACCAGGATCTTGAACATCCTTGAAGGTAAGGATGTAGCAGCTTTTCAGTTAATTCAGATTATACTTCAGAGGGGGACTGTGGATTTTAACTCCTTTTCCCTGGATCATTATGTAAGGCTAGGCTTTTTATAATTAGCTTAATTCCTGATTAGGCTTGTGTGCACTAGATAATGTATTTCCCAAGGCAAAGAATATAAAACTTGTTTGCCCAAACGTCAGTTTTTTAAAAATCCACAGATTGCTTAAGTCTAAAAATACTTTGAATTTCTTTATAGTACAGTAGGCTGCAATTTAAATTGTATTGAACTTGAATCTTCTGGGATACAGAAATCATACTCTTAACTGGTAACAGTGCTGCTTGATAAGGGAGTTTATTTGTGAGGCTGGTGTAATCTTTCCTAGTAAACATAGCTAAAGATTAAGGAAGTTTTAGGGAACTTCATAAGAAAATTCCCATTTTCTGGAAAACATCTGCTAGACATGATGCTGTTAAGTTTTAGTGGGGTTTTTTTGATGACATTGTGTTTCAGTGAAACAAATGAAACATTTCGGCTCCAGGAAGTGGCACAGTAGTTACAGTTACGTAGCTAATAAAATACAGAGAAGTATTGTTTGTTTTTTAATTTAATTATCTGAAGTGTTCTGGGCTATCACTATGGTTTTGTTGAAGATAATGTGTTGTCTTTGCCTAATCAAGGATAAATGAGCAAGAGTCCTTCCTAGAGAACTGAAAGGTCTCCTTTTCAAGTTTAATTTGCAGCACTTGGTGGAGGATTAAAGTAATCTAATTAAATGGCCTCATTTAAATTTTGCAGTCACCTAAGAGATGGTAGACAGATGTGAAAAGGGAATTATCCATAAAGCATGCAAGTTAAATTAGCAGCTTTCTAATTTAACTTTTTCAATTTGGAAGATTTCTTCACGAGACTTGCCTTTTCTTTAGGTTATCTTCTGAGGGATCTGCACTGTGGTGCTTGCTGGGAATGAATTCATCAGCATATTAAAGGCCATTTTTTATTCATGGAGTTATTAAAAAAAAGGCGTACTTTATTGCATGTAGTTGACATGAAATAAAGATCTTTGATGTTACCTGATGATAGTTATATTCCTGTGCAAGGTATGCAGGTAGGCAAGAAGTCTGACATTAGACACTTCAATCCACATGCAGGCAGGTGTCATACATGGGAGTGAAATGTTCTGCTGGTCCCAGGGGGAAATACTTGTGTCCTTCTTTGCACACCTGGGTGAGGGCAGTGTCTCTGCTGTGCAAGAATTCACTGAGTTTTTGAAAAGTCAGGATCTCTGTATTTCAAAATGGAAATGCACACACTAGTTGAAGAATGTGGATTCTGGTGTTTTAACAAGTTAGGAGCCCCTAAATGCCCTGTCTGCAGTAGCTTTCTCTTTCTACCTTTGTAATGTAGATCTGCTTCCAGAAGTACTGCTCTGGGGTGTCCTATTCACTGACAAATCCTCAGGGTATTTCAGTTAGCATTAATTTAATGCCACTTCGATTTTATCTTTGATTTTATCTTCAGCTGTATCACTAAGAATTTAAATGTTCCTTAGTGAGTCTTGCAGCCTGGGGAGTGGTTCACTTTAGGGTAATGCCTGCTGTGGTTACACAAGATATTCTGTGTACTTTGAATAAGTAGAGCTTTTGAATTCGCTTACTAACACTGACCTTATGCAACTGTTGCACTGTACTTCAGGTTTATGTGTGAATAAGATGATTTCCAAAATAGACTACAGTCTCCATACAAAGAGAAAACAATGATTAGGAAAGTGAATCTTGATTTGGGGAGATCCATAAGGTCTGGGAAGAAAAAATGTTGTGGTGAGATGCATGATGAGTAGTTATTTCCTATATTTTAGGCATTGGGGAAATGGAAAACAATCTCAAAAAATTAGCTTCTAGTCAGATTTTACATTATTGTTTTTTGCAGGTTTATGTTGCTGACCACAGGTTTTTGCTGTGTCATATTTATGGCTTTTTAAAAAATACTAAATCTAAAGTTTATAACTTAATAATTGTAACAGTTGAAAAGTTCAGTTTGTTGCTGAAAATGGGTAAATGGAAAAAAAATAAACAAAGAAATCATCCAATCTCTTCTCAAGTTTATTTTATAGATTACAAAAGGAAAACAAAAAAAGATGGCTTTTTGATGTAGAGAATGAAAGTTGGGAGAGGGAGCTGTGATCTGAAGAACATATTGCCAGATAACTGCTGGAACTCTGGAGTTCACAAAATGTCTGGGTTACTTTTTATCAGCATGGTGGAGTTAGGCACCGAAATCTCGGAAGCATATAGCTGCAAATGCATAGAAAACTGTGTTTAATGTGTGGTTGATTCGGGTTTAATGTTGTTTTATTTTCCTTTCTTAGATTCAAGCACCCTTTAAGGACCAATGTACCCAATAGCTCATGGAAGAAAAAAATCAAAACAGGACATCCTTGGTTTCCAGGCTACCGAAATATGGAATGAAAACTTTAGGGGCTGTTTTGCAACCGATGCCAAACGGGACGGCCGTGAACTTAGCAGGGAGTAATGGTGGCAAAAATTTCAACAAGCACAATGGCACTGTTGGAATGTCTTCCTTTGCTTTCAACTGGAAAAAATCAAATAAATATCAGCTTAACGATCAGAATGGGAGAGAGGCCAACGCCAGACGCAACTCTAATGAAAAATTAATTGATTCTGAGAAGTACCCTCAATCTCAAGGAGCATTGGGCAATGATGAGCTCAGGGTAGGTTTGAACAGCACTGCTTCGGTTGTGTCAAAAGCAGCAAAGCAAACCAATATGTTTGTATCTTCTACTGAGGAATTAAATCCAAAGTCTATACCTGGACTCTCTAGTTCAGCTAAATTCACCAAAGGTACCCTGTCAGGAAGGACATACTCTGGACTCAATGCTCCAAGATCAAATTTAAATGGATTTTATGGAAATCGGCCGGTGGTAGGTTTGCAGAGACCTAGAGCTAATTCTGGTGCCACAAGGACAAGTTCAGGAGAAAGCCTGGCACAATCTACAGACAATGCCAGCAAGGCTTTTTCCT
The DNA here is from genome assembly GCF_901933205.1 of Camarhynchus parvulus. Lineage (NCBI taxonomy): Eukaryota > Metazoa > Chordata > Aves > Passeriformes > Thraupidae > Camarhynchus > Camarhynchus parvulus. The sequence goes on from NC_044576.1 coordinate 7,487,304, forward strand.
GTGACAAAATGGTAAGATCACAAAGTTTTTCACATTCCATTCAGAATTCTTTCCTTCCCACTGCATCTCTAACCAGGTCACATTCCTTTAATAAAGCTGTGGATCTTACAAGGCCTTATCATAGTCAAAATGTCGCTGCCAGGACGTCTCAGAGGTCTGCTCTGCTGTCAAGGAATGCGTGTCAGTTGGATGTACCCAATGGAAACGAGCCGATGAAGTATGGATTTACCAGACCGTACTCGGCTGTGTCAGCTCCCTGTTCCAAGAAACCCCCACTGTCAAATGGATCTGGGTCAGCACCTTCCTATGGATACAGATTAAGTCGGCCTTCTCTGCTGAAGCCTACCAGGCAGCGCTTTGCTGGGAATACTGTTGTGGATGGCAGCAAAAGCGCGGCTCCGGACGCGCGCCTGGTGGAGAGCGCGGAGATTTCAGCAAACATCAACAGGGCCGTTGATAAAAACAGCATTCTAGAGAGCAGGGCTCAAAGAACAGAACCTGGGGAGGCCCTGCATGAAAGTCTGGGAAAACATGGGTCAAAAGTGATGTGTATGAGCGATGATGGAGATGAAATATCGATATCTTCTTTGTCATCCTCTGAGAAAAACGATTTGAGTGAAGACTTCAGTGACGATTTCATAGACATAGAAGAGGCAAACAGAACTGTACAAATCCAGCAGAAGGAGAGCTGCCTTCAGGAATTAGAGCATGGGAGCAGAACGTCCATTGAGCCCTTCACATCTCTCAAGGAAGGTGGAGGATCTCACTGTAATGCTGATGACTGGCTTGATATAAATGTGTCTGGTAAATACATTTTTTATGTTCTGTTTGAAATTTTAGGTGCTAAATGAAAATTCTGTGATGGTAATTAAGTTATTTAATGTAATTGCCCATTGCTTATGATTTGTTTCAGAATGGAACTGCTCTATGCTGACATATATGTTTGCTTGTGCCTTTCCTGCATTATAGTTTTTTTCCCAAGCATTACTTTGAAGAGCTCTTTGTGATAAAAATGAAGGTGACCTCCTTTAAACACATTTGTGTTGTGGTTGTGGGATTCCTCATATCTTTGCTACGCCATTCATTTTCTGGGTTGGTGATATTTTAAGAAAATTTCACCTCGTGCTCCCTCCACCTCTGTAGGCAGAGAACAGCTGTAACTGCTTCTAAGTAGTGGAAATAAGTGTAGGATGTGTAATTGAATTAGCTCAGTTATAAACAGGATTGTTACAGGGTCTTTTTTTGTTTTTTTTTCTGATGCATATTTATTCTTTAAAAATGAGTTGAAGACACAAGAAGATGCTTTTGAAAGTCACATTTTCTAATCTTTGATGGGCTTCTCATGATAATAGCTTGTTTGAGAGATGTTGCAATTGAAAGACTAGATCCAAAGGATATATTTTTGGACCTACCTTCTAATATGTTAAGGAGATGCAGATTTCTAGAAAGTAGCTTCCACAGTGGGTGAATTAGGGCAGTGTAAAAGGTTAGCAAAGATGTAGGTTGGAAGATTCCTTGGTTGAAGATGCCAAACCAGCTTGAGCTTTTTCCCCTTCTGGAATCAGGGAACAATACTGTAGAAAGCTTTCGGGTATTTCTTTTACAGTACAGCTCCAGCAAAGGTAGCACACCAGTAAGAGGCATTTTAATGTTTATTTTTTGAAAATTGGATTGTTTTTGTAATCTTAACTGATGCTGTTCTCTTTAAGCAGTGGATGACAACAGTGAAAGCACAAAACACACTACTGAGAATGCCATCTCTTCAGAGATGAACTACAGAGCTGGCTCCTCCTTTGAGCTTTCTCCATCTGACAGCTCTGATGGCACATACATGTGGGATGAAGAAGGGCTGGAACCTATAGGAAGTGTCCATCCGTGTGGAAGTTACGACTCTTCAGAAATGAACAGCATAGTATGTATCTGTGTTCACAACTTGCATTATTGCAGTGTGTTGAGTTTATTGCTTATTAACTATATTTTTTAAATATTCATTATTTTTAAAAAAGTTATAATTGTTTCCTCTTTCCACTGTAATTGATTGCTTTGTGAAACTTCTTATTTAGGAACTCCTGTTTCTGGACAGGTGACCTTGATCAGGCTGTTTGCCCACATTTTTTTCTTTCTTTATTCTAAAGTCAGGACAAAACATGTCCTTCTTTATGCAGTCTCATACCAATGCTCACAAAGAGTAAAGGAATTTGATTTCTGCAAAGCATAGGTTCAGCACCTCCTAGCAATCTCTAAACATAGGAATGAAAAAGCCAGAAAATAGCTGTTGCCTCTGTGGCTTCTTGCATCTGTTATTCTGTTCTGTGTGCTCATAGGGCCCTTGTGAGCAGAAGAAGACATTTGATTTCTCTCTTCAGTCAGTCATAGCATCTTTGAGGCGGAGACCTGGCTGTAGCTCACTGTAGCAGGGCTCCATGCATCTCCAGTGGGATACACAAATGGAGCACAACCTTTTTCTTACTGCTAAACTCGAGCTGATGTGCAAGAAGCATCATGAAATATGAGGAGAGTGGATGGAGGGTTGTTGCTGTGCTGTGATGTGATCCTCCGAGACCAGAGAGTCAACCTTGGAATTTCAGTGGGCCTGAAGAAAATTCTGTCTATCTGCCCTTGTTTATACTTCTTTTTCTGCATAGACTTCTGAATCAAGCAACTTGGGTTTTATTAACATGATGCTAACAATCAGAAGGTTTGACAAAACCAGTTTGGTTTAATTGATGTGTCACGCTTCGTGAGTTTCAGGTATGTTGGGTGCTGTGTCACCACTGCCAATTTAGTAATGTAAATACCACTTTCAGATTGGGCGCAGATAGGTAATTATATTCTTTGTGTGTAACTAAATATCAATTCCTGATATCTTTTCAGCTGCTTGTGGTATTGTTTGCTCTCCATCTTAAATTATGATGTTGGGATCTAGTGCTTGAAAGAGTTTAGCAGTGGTTATTAACTTTTTGAGGCAATTGTGGCCAGCTTGGAAAAGCTGTTAAAGATTTTTTGTAGTGTGAGTTTTGTAGCTTTATTGGTATTTACAAGGAAAAGTTTCATGAAGGCCGCTGCAAAAAAAAAAAAATACCCTTGTTGCAGACACATGCTTGCACATGCCAAGAAAAAAGGGAAGTTTTTAAACTTTGTCCTTGGTAAGTTTTAAACATAGATATTTTGATACATATGCTGAAAAGTAACAAACAAATGGAAGGCACTTCTGCTGTGCTTTCAGAGTATATATCTAGGTTTTGGTCTGTGTAGCCCATATGAATTAATTTGTGCATGGGTATGAGTTCCTACTGAATCAATGAGCTGATTGACAGAAGCTGTTGTAAGCATATGTGGAGCAAAGGGACATTAGAAACCTTTGATATTCTTGTTCACTATTGTGGATTATTTCTTTGTTTATTGAAAGTAAACAGTTTTTAGAGAGGGCTTAAGAATGGAAGAATGTATTTACTAGTTTTGGAGGAAGTGGAGAAAGGAGATTTTAAGACATGATGTTGAATCTAGAAGATCATTTATTGTTGCTACCCATTTTGATTTTTTATCCTGTTACTGCTTTTCCTGAATTCAGTGCTTGCTTTACTGTGACATTTATCTGAATGAGAAAAGCATCAATAGCACCTTTTATTTTTGCAAGGCAGAAATGTATTTTCAGTAGCTTGGGTTTTGAGGGGGGAAAAATAGAGCTCTGAAATGTCGAATTGCCTCTTAGTAGTGGGATTTTTTTTTCCCTGTACTTGTTGGTTTTGGTAGAAATTATGATATATTTGATTTCTTTAGCCTAAAGATTAAACAGCGATCTTTTCTAATCTGAAGATGCAGAAGAATTTCTGATGCAGTTTTTAATTCTTTCTGAAAAATAGTACTCTTGAGTAGGTTACTGTAAGCTTTTATTCCATGTTTTCCCTTTTCTCTGCAAGCAGGAAGTAGAAAGACAAAAAAGTGAAGGCATTGAGAATAATTATTGTGATTAGTCAACATGTCAGATGTTTTGATTGCTGGCAGATACGTGATCAAATTATGCAGTTTCTATCCTCTAGTGTGGTGAGTTAAAAGCAGTTCATATCTGTGTGTCAAAATCCAATTGATGAGAGTCAGATTTAAGAATTTGGAGTGCTTGGGCTAATGCCAGCCTGCCTGCCCTTGGATTTAGTATTTCCAGGGCAGTCACCAAAGCAGTAGTTCTGGAGTTCCTGTGGCACCAGGCTGGGTGAGTAGAAGCAGTGTGGCTGAGTGACAGTTCAGGGAACTGTGTGCTGAGTAATTGGTCATGTTTACTGCACAATTGGCCTTTTTCTTCCTCATTTCCATCCTGCTGTTATTTTGGTAGTCTTTTAAGCTGTATCATTCTTAGTATCAACAAATACTAAATGCTAAATGCTTTTCCTAAGTGTTTCCATAGATGGCAGTGCAGCCCCACGAGGGTGATCTTAGTTTAGGAGTGTTTGGAGCATCTTTGGGAGGGCAGCTTATGTCAAGGGGATTTTAACTGGGTGTCTGAAATGAGAACCAGCATGAGAAGGTAAGAGCAGGAACTTGCTGGCCTCTGAAGCACGTTGTTCCTTTTGGGGAGCAGAAAAGCCAATATCTTTGCTATTCTCAGTGCATCTTGGTTTTAAAGACATGGGGATGAAGAATAAAAGAAAATTTGACCTCTTTTAGTACAGTCCTCCTGTTCTTTACTAACTGAGTGAGCAGCTGTGGAGAAGATGTGTTGGAGGTTTAAGAGCCATACAAATCTAAATAATATAACAGGGAGGACTTAGAGCTTGGTAGGAATGTGTGGGGTTTTTCTAAGGAAGAAAATATTTTTGTCTAATTCCATAACAGAAAATAACTAATTCCACTATCCTTGTTGTTGTTCCATTTGTTCTATTTTCACTTTCAAATGGAAATTTTGGTTATTATGGATAACTTTCTTAGTGCTGAACTGCTTTCAGATTTCTAAGCACTCATTTTGTTGGTGCCCTTTTTAGTTTTTCCCACAGCTGGTCTTTGCTGCTGAGCACCAGGTTCAGTGCTGTGTGAGCAGACTGATGCTTAGCAGAGCAGTTGATGGCTCTGTAACTTAGCAGGAAGGGCAGTATTTATCCATAGGTGCTCTCACTTGATTCTGTCTGTGCTTTTTGCTCCTGTCCTGGGTTTTAGTCACTGACAGCAGTGCCTAGTTCCTTTAGTGCTTCGTGGCAGAAAGGTGCTCAGCAGTGCCAGGTACAACTCCTGGTTGTAGTTTGGTTTTGTTAGATTTTTGTTTTCAGTAATTTTTGTCTGAAAATACTGTTCACCGTATGTGTAAGCAATGTGTTCTCAAACAGGCATCCTGACTGGAGTCTCATGGCTCCTTTGCTTGCCCTCTCTTGTTGTAGCAAGGTTTGGGGTGTTTTCTCATCTCCAGCACATTAAGTAGACACATGAGAAACAGAAGCTTTAATGTGTCTTTCTTCAGAGTGAAGCTTTGAATGTTTTTTGCAAGTGCAAGTCCTTATTTACATTGAGAAGGATGGGTAGTACAGCTGTTCTTGTTCTGAGTTATCTGCTTGTTTTAAAGATGCTACAATATTCTAGTGCTCAAAGTCTGCAAGAAGTAAAGGTTTAAACTGAAAACATTCCAATAATTTTGGCTTCTTTCTATAATATTCTCGAGAGAGGTTTTTGCAATGTGATTTGGGTTTCTTTTTCTCATTTGTTTTCAAGCAATTTCATTTGGGCCAATAAGTTTGGACAGGAAGCTTTCAGAGTGTTCCCTGTACTGTCAGATTGACTCTTTTTCCTGTAGGCTCCAGTAGCAATGTGAATCTTTGCACTGTGTTCATTTTTCCTGAAGTGAATCAAGCCAGTGTTTTTGGGGTATATGCAGAGTGAACATCAATGTAATTATAAGGCATAGGATTATGGAATAATAATTGAAATCTGGCTTGAGGAGACAGATGGGTTTTAACTGCTTTGCTGAGAATTTAATTGCTCTTGGGATGAAATCTGGATCTCACTGGAATGAATCAGTTTGACACATGGCCAGAATTTTAGCCACAGTATAAAATAGTTACATTTTTCTCTTTTCCAGGCAATTTTTGAAATCTTGTAATATTTTCATTGTTTTTCTTTGTTATATTTTTTCCCCTTTGTGACTGTAACTTGGGCAAGGGCAATTCTGAAATAGTTTTTGAGACTGTGCAAAATGCTTTCGGGTTCCTGAAGCATTGGTACTCAGTGGAATATGCTCTACTTCTTAGAGAAAAGGAACTTGCTTAAATAGAATTGTTTAGTTTAGTCATTAATTTATTTCCGTAGTTATTTACAAGTAATTTAGTGCTAATTACCTTAATTTTTTAAATAATTCACTTCTCAAAATGACTCTGTAGTAAGGTTTAAATTGCCAGTCTGATTTCTCGAATGAGTAATTTATTAACATGAATTCAGACTTGTAATGTGTGTAGTTCTAATACATTTATTTCCTTTATTATTTTATTAATTTCCATTTATTATACTTTCTTGATATTGCCTTCTACCCATCTTCCTTTCTTTAGCTGAACTTTCTTTTCAGGAGGTTAATGCCAAAACACTAATTCTTGTTCTGTGAGAAGCTGGGCTTTTTAAACTGTGATGTTTGGTTGCAGCTGTAATGAAAATAAAACAGCAAGTAAGCTTAAGAAAATGTAAAAAAATACATAATCTTTTCTCAACACAAACTTTTCTTTTTTTGCTGTAACTTTCTAAAAGAGCAGTCATGAAATGAGTCCTTCAGGTGCAAGCTAGTTACAAAAAGCACACATTAAAAGCCTTTCATCTAATGAGCCAGATGGAATTCAGTTTTTTTTCTCTTTACATCTTCCAAAGAACAATGAAGATCTTACTCAAAGCAGAGAAGAGCATTAAAATATTTCTTGACAGGCTGTACTCAAACGTGCAATGTTGACTTACTGCATTTCCTCCTCTCTTAGAATACAAAAGGTGAAGTTAATAAAGAGAATTAATTGCATTTTATGCTCCCATGATGCTTCTTGAAAGTAATTTGTGTACTTCAGTTGGAGCGCTTCTTTAAGTGTCTGAGTTTGTTCTGTACGTGAAAGCAAAGGATGATTTCACCTCAGTTACTGCTTGACTAAAATTCTTTATGGCATTAATAAATACACACTTCCAATTTTGTGTATAATTAGAGATTTTAGATTTTTTTCTTGCTAGTGAATGTGGTACAGTGAGAACTGATCACATTAGATACCCAATACTCTAGTGAGGTTATGAGGTTGGAAAGAGAGAGAAGGCATTATTCTTGTGGTGTAATTATTTAATGAAGTATACTTGTTCTAGTCTTAGGAAATCTCATTATATACCTATGTTGGGGTGACTTGGATTTTGAAGTAGTTGACAAATTGAATTTGTTGGTCCTTCATACTCTGTTACCTGAAAGCCTGACTTTTGGGTCAAGCCAATATCTTTTTTGGCAAGAGATATCACAGTAGCACATGAGATTTTAGCTTTTACTGGTACATTCTAGAAAATGGCAAACAATGTGTGAATTTTTACTTAGGATACAGAAAGATTTTTTGGAAATACATTATCTGGGATGCTGCCATTTCTGTGGTCAAGCTTCCTGCTCAGGTATATACATACACATGTGTGTATATATATATATATATATATATGTATATGTATATATATAGGTAGTGATTGTGGGATTGGAATCTAATACATGTGTCAGCCTTGAAAGCTGTTTTTCTTTGGAAGCTGCTTATTGGAAGTTGCTGTAATTGGTAACCTTTGTTTAAGCTTCTAAATTCAAATCTAAGTTCCAAGTTCTTTTGTCACAGTATCTTGTTCTCATGTTCCAGAATCTGATAAAAGTTATTCAGATTCACTTAAATTGTGCTGTTCTAACTTCATAGTTTTCATTTTTGCAATAACACAAGTACAGAAATCTGTGGCAATTGTTTTTTATCTTCCTAATTTCTAAGAAGCCTATTTTTATGCCTAAAAATGTATGTTTGGAAAACCACTAGACTGCTTGGTTCTGATTTCAAAGCCTCAAAAGTCAGTGTCATCTTTTTGCCTTTAATCTTTATTATGAGCAGATAATATTTGTGAATATACTGTAGTAATGGGAGAACATCCTTGAGTAATATTTCCACCATTAAGTTTTTAGTAGAAAACTGCAACTGCTATGAAAAATTCAGTCTATATTGTTGCTTGTCAATACAGAGCTAAGGGCACAAACTCATTTCAGTGTGTTCTGTCAGCTCCTCAGCCATTCCTGTGATGGAGTTTGCTGGCAGGCAGTTTTCTGCTCATGGCAGAGAAAGGAAAAGTCATTACATTAGAGACTGATTTTAGAGTGAAAATAGCCACCATCTACTGTCCTACCTCTCTTCCAGTCTTCAACTTCTTAGTTTAACTGTAGCAGCAAGGAGAGGTGGTGAGAAACAGAATTACTTAATGAGATGGCACTTCTGTCTGTCCTGTGTTATTTAGTGTCCCTACTGTCAAGCATTATTAGGAGGTAATATGACTTTATTACAGTACACAAACCTCTTGTGCTACTGGTCTGAGAGACATGACATTTGGTGAACATCCTTTCATGGCAAATTACCTTTTTTCCTTTGGGAAAGCTTATATGGCTTTGAGAGCTGCTTCCTTCAGAACTAACACAGTAAATCTTCTCAGGCTGTTTTGGCTGGAAAAACCAAGGAAGGCATCTTCACTTTTACTGATGTGCTCTGTTCATGGCATCCATTAATTTGGGGTTTGTGTTTTGGGGAGAGTGTGGCAGCTGCTGTGATACTGAGTGAAATATGAGAGCAAACACTGGTAGAAGTTAGCACTAGGTTAATTTTCTAGGCTTGTAAGGGATGTTTTCTGGTAACTGCATGTCCACGTGTGAGCTGGTTCTGAGCTTTTGTGCCCTTGGCTGACACTGTGGAAACGTATCAGGATGATGTGGCATAAACACACTTCTGCAGTAATGCAGTAAGTGAGGGAACAATTCCTGTGTTGTGAGCAGCTCATGGAGAGATTGGTCAAAATAGAATCACCCGAAGTAGCTTGGAGATATTTGAGGATTGTTTTGGTTTTAATTAGAAACAAATATATTAAGCTGGCTGTGTAAGAATAGAACACATTAATGCTGCGTAACGTGTCATAGTCAGGTTACTCCCAAAGTCTCTTAGGGTAGAATTAAAACTCTTGCTCAGAGGGAACAACTGAGCTCCTGGTACAGCCATGCCCATGCTGTCCCTCTGAGGTTGTTTGGTTCCTTTCTCAGCTGGGAATTATTTGAAGCATCTATGTTTTCCTTAAAACAAACGTTGTACATTTAATACAGGTGCAAGCCAGAGGAATGAGAGTCATCACAATCATTTCTGCCAGTTAAGAGCAGCTGTAGCAATTACACATTGCTTAATAGGGTAATATGCTCCATTGTTGGTTAGATAAACTGTAAAAGCAATGCTGAACCTCTGGTGTTGGTAGCCTTTTTGTGCAAACAGACTGGAGCAGTGAGTAGGAAGAACTGCTTTTCCTCCTCCCCTGCTCTTCCTCTGTCACTATTTATGCTCACTGCTGACTGCTTTCTGTGATTGTGTTTAAAAGTAAACAGGAACCTCTCTATTTAAAAGCACCAGCCTATTAAAAAAAAAAACCCAAAATAGAAAATCTTTTAAATTTTGCTGGAATTCTATAGAAGGATAGTTACAATGCTTCCCCCTTTCAGCTTTCCTCATTGCTGGAGGCTAGATGGCAGTCAAGGAATGCTGCATGTGGCAGTGGGTGTAGCTTGGGCTGTGTGTTTGAAAGTGCTGTTGCTTATGAATTGGTCAAGTCTCAACAGAATGGCTAATATTTCTGGTTTTCCTTTTTCTCTCTTTTGTTGTGTTATTGAATTTCAGATTTTTTACACAGTCTGACATCTGATTTTATATATTAAAAAAAATTAAAACCCCAGCAAGTATAGATGCCTTAGATACAGCATATTAAACTAATAATGAATCCCTCTATACCTTCAGTAAACCTAGGTAGAACATACAATGCCTCTATAAAAGTGTTTTCAAGAGCAGTAAATCTTTAAGACCGTTCTACTTAACAGTTAAACCAAAAATGTTTCGGATTTTCCAAACCCAGTTGTTGTTACATGTGTTGCCACAGCAACCTTCAGTTACAGAGCATGGACAAAATTACAAACTACTTGTTTGGCTGCTTGGCCTAATTATCTTCAATGTGACTTGTACAGCGTGCTCCTTTCCTATCCTGTCTTTGGCAACCTGCAGAGTTCTATCCCACCTCTTCCCTGGGTGGTTTTCTCTATTTTAAGGACTTCATTTACAGTGGGCTTTTCTCTTCAGCCCTATAGTACACTATGTGCTTTTCCTCTCTCTGTGTTTTCTGCCTTCACTTAAGTGTTCTGTTCAGTTCCTATAAAACATTGCCTTTTTGGAGACTTCCTATTTCTTTTGTTAATCTCTCAGATGTTGTCAAATGCTGAAAATAGCATTGAAAAAGACCCTGGAGGTTTCCCTCTTTTCTTCTGTCAGCCTTGCCTTATATTTGACTTTGGCAGTTATTCTTTAGCTGCCCTTCAGATGACTGATTTACCCAGTCTGTCTTCTGTTTGTTTTCTGTTCCTTTTTATCATTCCTCAAGCACCTGAAATGATGGTTTCTTAGTTTCAGTGCTGCTCTTGAGTACTTCACTTGAGTTGTTTGGCCTGATTCTCCTGTAGTTCTTTCCCTTTACTCACTCTTATCTTCTATTGTGGTCTTTTTCCAGCATCATCAAAAGCAAGACCTAAGTCACTAAATCAGTAATAAAAACAATTAGTTATTTTTCTTCAGCTGTCTGCTTCCTAAAGGTGGAACAAACAAGTGAGGTCGGGGATTGTGAGTTATGGAAACAGGTAAAATGTTGTTCCTAATGCTCACCAGCAGTTCATGACTCCCTCAAGGCAATTGCTTTTCCTGCAGAATATCCTAACCTGGCATAGGTACTTGGAGCTCAGGCTCTCCTCAATTCTGCTAATGCTCCCTGGAATTAGTTGAGGGCTTTGCATTTCTGCACTAACCTCAAATCCTGACTTCATTTTTTTTAAATTCCACTGTAATATATGTTGTGTTATAAACTTGCACTGGTCATAATTTTTGTGTTTAGTAGGGAGAAAATGCAGATATCTGTCTGTCTTCTATTTTGGGCACTTTATGATTATAACCTTACAATACTTAGTGCAAGGAGTGGGAAAGCTGAGAATCAAACCTCTTGCCTAGGTTCAGCTGTTAAGCTAAATTGAACTCAGATTGGTTGGTGGACTGAAAAATAGCACTCTTCAGTTTAAGAAAAAGCTGATGATACATGTTGCATGAGGAATTTTTGGAAACTGAACTTTTTGAAAATATTTTGCACTCCAGTTCATTATGGTGAGCATTACTTTATAATGAAATCTGAAGTTTTGCTTCAGCAAAAGCAGCTCTTCTGCATAGAATTCCCCAGTCTTCAAAGCAGTGGTCTTGATGTTGTATGCCCTTCAAGAAAGGGGTGCTGGGCTCCATGCCTCCAAAAAATTGGGTTAAATCCCAAGCTGTTGTGGATGAGCTGTTGTGTGTGCTTGCTGGACCTGTGGTAAAACACAGCATCTGAGGACAATCAGTCCAGAAAGGATTTGCAGAGCATTGAAGTGAACTTGCTGAAAGTGGTATGTCACATGTGGTGTCCCTTGCCCTTTTAGCCTTTTCCCTTCTCTATGGAATATGAGGGCTCCCTGCACTGGGGTCCTCGAGTTCCTCAGTTCTTACAGCAGGACTCTCAGCTGATCTGTCTCACCTCCTGCTTTCCCTGTTCTATTGCAGGAAGCCAGCAAAGCACTGCTGCCTGTGTCCAGTGGAGAGAGAGCTTGGGGACAGCACTGTAGTTGGACCTGGGATTTCACAGTCCCAAACTCAATCTCTTCCTAGGTTGTACCAGCTTGAAAATCTAGTGCTGAAACAGCCTTGTGAAAATCATACCCCTTTTAATACACATTACTCTTTTCGCCTATATAAATACAATGGGATTCTTCTTTTTCTGTGACTTGTAATAATTGCTGGAACATGTAATATTCTCTAGGGTTGGAGCTGATGCACTTGGAAAGAATTTCTTTATTTCCTGTTCTGTTTAAGCTCATTGCCCTGAATCACTTTATGATGCTAATTGCTGTTAAGCACACATTATTAACTATGTTATTCCCATGTAATTACCTGCAGTTCTTTATGCAGTAGAAAGAATAATAGTGGAAGTATCTAAATTTTATTTTTTTTAAATGCACTAATGTGTTGATGAAACTTTATCTTGTGGCTATTTTCAGGATGACATTGCTGACACCTCTTTGTATATTGTGTTTCCCAAGTAGCTCACAGGGGGAAATGCTCAAAGTGCATTCACACATGGCCCAGTGATTACAAAGTCTTGGTATTTGCAGTTGTGGGGTTTTTTTGTAGCATGGAGTTTCCTTTCCTCAGTGTGGTGAAGAATGTGTAATTAGGGCAGCATAATGAAGTGTGCTGTTGACAGGAAAGTATGTCTGGAATCTCAAATACTGACCTTCTATGACACCATTACACTTCCAAAGTTCTCATTCAAAGATAGTAAGGAGGCTTATCTAGGTTTATTAGTAAAAATTCTGGCATATTGTGCTTTTATATTGTGCATTTTTAACTGCATTTGCACAGTGATGGCAAAGCTTTTCCTCTTTGTTTTGCATTTGTGGCCACTGTTTCCATTTTATTTGTAATGCTCATTAAAGTTCTTGCAGTAGGAGAAAATAATGCTTGTTCACACTAATTTGGAAGATGAAAGCATGGCATAGAAATAATTTATCAACTAGCAAACTGAAACTGCCTCTCAAGCATGCCTGTACTTTGCAGAATTGTTTGAAAAAATATGCATTAGATTAAAAGCTCCTGGTTTCTGAATAAATGGAAGCAAAAGTAGCAAAAATATACAGGCATTTTGTTGTCCCAAATATTAAATCCATGTTTCATTTCAATGGCTTCCATTTTTTGTGAAGCTTTTTCATAGTTGGATTTATTATTATTTCCAGTGCCTTGCTGTGTGGGTTTTCCTGATTTTTCCTGTAAATGCATAGAATGCTATTTGTGGACAAAGCAATTCAGATAGGACTTTGAAATATGACAAAAGCAGGTGGTTTTGTCTCAAGTATTACATCTTTCTTTTGTATTGCTCATATTTTACAAAGTAGATAGTAACTATTTTCATATCACAGTTTCCCTCCTAAGTCAATAAATAACTTGCCCTGCAGAAATGCAAAATGTTTAATGTTCTGTGTCAACCCAAATCCCCCCAAAAATCTTAAAATATACTTAGCTCTTGTCACCATTTATAGTAAAATACAATAGTGCTTTGTGAGTGCTGTAGGAGGGCTGCTGAAGAACAGCTGGAGCAACATTTCAGACAAATGCCTGTTGATGTTCTTCCTTTTCACCTGTGCATCTGTGACAAAGCACACCTAACAAATGACAGCCAGCAAAGGGGTGGCTTTGCAAGGGAATATTGTTGTGCAGTGTGTTCATAGCTTGTATGCCAGTATTCATGTAAGTATTTAATGATCAATTTACTATGAGAAATAATTATAAAGCACTTATTTGATTTAATATTTGATTAATTATACAGTATTGGTGTCACGTATCACTTCTAGGAGTAGCCAATAAACCTAAGAAAAATCTGTGTTTCTGCTGTTAGGAAAGAGGCCTGTGTGTGGTGCCTGAGTCTGGTCTCAGGCCTTAAAGGCGTGACTTTGGCTGGGAACTCAGGAGCTGGAGCTGGATATCCCTAGGAGTTTGCTCAGGCCTGCTGTGTGTGATAGTCACTTGGTTTTAATGGGTTTATTTTCCTTGGAGTGATGGAGTGAAAGGGTGTCTGGGCTCTCTGCCCAGGCTGCTGTGGTGTCCAGCAGCACTGGCAGTGTCTGACTGAGCCATGAGCTGGCTGTTCCACAGCCTTGACCTCCTCAGTTCCTCCTCCTCTTGATATTCTTAAAGCAAGAGGGGTCAGTCTGTCTTTTAACACTCACTGGGCTTGCCCTCATTACAGTCCTTTAATATACCTGACTATATTTAGTATGTATAATTCATTTATCACTAGCACTAAATAGCATTTTTCTTGTGCCATTAGCATACCCATGCAATGTGATGGTTTATTAGTCCCTTCAGGAACAGCTTTATATGAACCACAATCTGAACGGCAGAAAGCAGCAGAGTTTGTTGCTCATAATAGCATGTTTGAATATTTGTTGTCCCAAAAAGTCAAGATAACATAGGTTTCCCTCACTCCTTCCAATGATTTGGTGAGGAGAGCTGAAATAAGAGGAATTAACATCATCTCTTCACAAAGCTGTTTTTGAATTCCAAGTAAACAAAGTTTTGAGTTTCAAAATGCTCCCAACTCCTGAGAAGGCAGGATATTAATGAATAAAAAAGTCTTTGGAGTGTTCCTTAGGCATCAGGCAGAAAAATGTTTTAATCCATCTTTGTTTCATCTAGCACTGTTACTGTGTCATATCAGCAGAGATGTGATGATTACTGTTTGTATAGATGGTCTGAAACAAGGCTGATCTTCCCTGAGGAGAGGAGGCTGCTGGTCACATTGGATGTGTGCACAATAAAAATGTACAAAGCTTTTTGTGACAGTAGGGTGTATGAAGTATCATGGAACCAGCTGTAGCTCATTTTTCTTTTCTTGCAGGATATCTTGAATAATCTTGATTCATGTGATCTTGAAGATGATGATCTCATGCTTGATGTGGACCTGCCCGAGGACCCACCTCGTGACAAAGGTGAGTAAGGCAGCCAAGCACTCTCACTGTGAAACTGCTTCATGGCCTTAAGAGACTTTTGACTTGCTTTCTTCTGGCTCTTGACTTAATTAGTCAAGGCACTCTTCAAATTTGGGTATTTTTTTTTAAAGTAACAACTCTTTCTTTTGTGAAATACAGGAAGGGAGATATTTCAGTTTTCCCAAATACAACTCTTATACTTGAAAAAATCTGAATATAGAAGTGTACTACCTTGAATAAAAGTTCAACCTTTTTTCATACTGGTTTTTTTCTGAAGATTATTTCTATAATCTTAAGTTTCAAAGTTTTAAGTTAGTCTTCTAGTCTCATGTTTTCAGCTATATTTGGAAATGCTGGGACAGTATTTTCTTTCATCTTGGCTGAATGGCAGCATTATTCTTTGAGATAAATAATTTCCTGCAACAAAATGACAATATCTCCTAATAGATATACATACACTTCAGGGTAGCAGGAGATGTCAAATTTAAGATGTGTGTTTTCAAATTGTGTTTTATGCACTCTTGGTTTTAGTGAGGGTGCTGGCAGACTTTTCACAGAGAAGGTAGAGGCACCTAGATGCCCCTGAAATAGAAGAAATTCAGAATACAATGAACTTGATAAAGGAAATTACGGCTGCCCTTTCCCAAATCTCAGACTGGAAAAGTTTGAGGCATTTGCTTTGTTTATTCCCGAGCTACTCATGGGACTGATGAGTGTTGTTGTTATTATGAGCTGTTGTTATGTGAATATGGGCATTTGTTTTACCTGCAAGTTCAGTGGAGGGCAGTCCGTCTTCATACAGAAACACTGAATGTGGAGCACTGTCAGGCCCTACCCAGTGCAAACAGGCCCTGAAAGGAAGAGGGCTTTACTTACTTTGTGTAACATTCAGCTGCTTGCTGAAGTAAATTCAGGGGTTTTTGAGAGCACCTCTGAGTTATCTGGGTGAAGACTCCTGTTATGTTAGATATGAAGCCAAATTTACAGTAAATAAAATTCAGTTTTCCATCTGTGATGATGGTGGCTCATTGTGTGTTAATGTTGTGCATGTGTGAAGTGCAGTACATAATCTTTTAAATCTCAGAATGAGTTGTTCAAAGTGCTGGTGTGAAATGATTGAAAGTATTGCAAGCATGCAACTTTTCAACCCTGACAGGAAGGAGCTTTTTGCTTTTTTACTCATTTTCCAGAATGGGTAACAATGCAAGCCTAAGGCATATTCTTTCAGTAGGAGTAATTTAATTCTGTTGGGGAAAAATGAAAGAAACAATTTTAAAGGGTAGATCAATTTCTCCTAAGTTTCCTTGTTTATATGAAACATGCACTGCATTTGCATCAGTAATTCCATTACAAATGATTAATTTGAAAACTGCTAGAAGGGCATGTTTTTAAAGGTAAATGTTTGCCACAAAAACGTTAAAAGCTAATTACTGCTACTTTTGACATTTTTTAGAGGTTGGGTTTCCTTATAAAATTAGCCTGGCATAAACAGGGTATCTCTGCTTATCTTGAAAATTTTGTATTTTCAGCAAAGAGGATCTGAAAAGAAGAATTCAAAAACCACCTCCAGGTTTTCCCTTATGTAAACATGACCACTTGAAAAAGTGAAACTTTTTCTTGGTTAATCTCCACCTGTCTTTACTCAGTGTCTCAATATTTACTTTTCCAAAGCTGAAAATCACAATTGCTTGTAAACTTACTGAGCGCTTATTTTGTTACTAATTTTCATGTGCTATGAGCTGTAGAAAGACACTGCTAAAGGAAAATAAATCTTGTTAGTTAAGGTGAATAAGTTTATTTTATTATGCAATTTTTTGGTTATTTGCTAGGTGATAAAAACTGAATTGGAGGTATGAGTACTTGTTCTAGTAATGTTTAACAGCACTTTTTGCCAACACTTTTTCCATAATTATGTGCGACTTCACTGACGTCAGCCTCTTAAGACTTTCCAGGTCCTCAGAAACTCTCCTGGTTTCACTTTGGAGCCTGGGATGCTGCTTGGCCACTATTTATAGCAGCAGTGGTAGCTGCACAAGCATGCAGGGAGTGAGGAGGGCCGTGTAAATCACAGGGTGACGCTGGGCTGGCTCGCAGCCCCACGCAGGCTGGGAACCCAGCAGGAAGCAGGGCCCGTTCGGAGCCGGGTGCGCAGCGGGGCTTGGGGGCAAACGCTGCTCCCCTGCGTGCAGCTGCTCCCAGGAACGCACTGACAATGTGAGGAAAAGCTCCCTGGGTAAGTGAAGGACCCGGTGTGGTGGCAGAATAGCAGTTTAGGACTGTTTTTGCCGGGTCTGACTCCTGGGTAGAAGTTGTTTTGGCTTTCTCTCAGTCGTTTCCGGGCTGTTGCCAAATTTAGCATTTGTTCCCTTAAGACGTTTGTGGAATTCCTGTGGCTTTGCAGAAGTTCGTGTTTTAAAGAGCTTGTTTGGTTTCCTCGTTTTAAATCATGCTGGTTGTCCAGTTAAATAGAGATTAAATGTGTCTGAATCTGAAAACCAAGCCATGTGAATAGGAGGAGGTATATCTGTATTTTAAGTAACGAGGCTGTTCTTGCAATGCCATCCTGGCCTTTTTTTACAATGTTGCCTTTTTATGTTTGTGTATTGTTAGAACTTGTTAAAGGCCTGGAGATACCATCAGTAAGAGAGACAGGAAATTGTTACTTTTAAATTTATTTTCGTCTATAATCTCTACCTACTTCAAATGATTTTCTGTCAAAAGTGGAAATACTGTTAAAGCTGGGTTCTTCAGTTTCTGCTACAGGTTGCTCTTATTCTTGTAACAAGTTTATGTTTTAATAAAAACGTGACGTTGTTGCAGAAGTCCACTTGACACTTGTAAAATGCATATCGTTTTGGATCAGTTAAAAAAACCAAAACAAACCCCACAGACTTTACACTACATCTGTTACCAACACATAGTTAATATTTTATTTGCAAGGTCCTGGGAACAAGTCTTAGGATTTTTTTACCATTATGCTCTCTGTAGAGGAACGTGAAAATATGAGCCGCTATGAGAGACAAGACAGAAATGCGAGGCAGCATCAAGAGGGATTCTGGAAAAGAGCACCACAACAGCGATGGAATACACAGGAGCACTATCATCTTGGCCATACTGACCATTATATCCATGGTAAAAATGATTTGAACAGGTAAAGCACTTTTCTGTATTCTCACAAACATTTAAAGCACCAGTGAGCAATTCCTTTTTGGCACTAAGGGATCTCAAGTGATATTGAGTACAAGTACAACATTTTCTGAATAGTTGTGTGTCTGAGTGGAAGCACCACTGAGGGTTGTAACAATTTCTTCTCAAAACTTATGCTTCTGTTTTCAGTCCAAGTACTTGTTGCTCGTGTTGATCCAATATTATACATGTTGATTAAAATAGCTTGTGTGTTCCATGGAAGACCATTGCAGTGTCTTCGTACTTGCATTTTTTAAGTTTGGGCACCTTTTTGCAGTTCAATTTATTGGTAAAGTAAATGTAACCGTATAGTCCTAAGGGGTGAATGACAGTTTGTAGAAATTCTGCTGAACTAACTGGTTTTGGGGCACTGTAGTTTATAGTCTGAGAGTGGTCTCTGGGAGTGGAAAGAAAAGCTCTGTATTTAAGTGAAATAGCATTGACATTTTCTGATTTATTCATTTATTTTCTGCTGTGTGCCACAGTATGTAAGTATAGCCCACATTGCATAACACTTTCCTTTTTACCAACCTCTTCCTAGCTCCAGTTTGTCATCTCTGTGTGTTTGTTTTGGGTTTTTTAGGGGTTCAAGCTACCTGGAGCCTAGCGTGGGTGCCCTGGGGAGCTGCTCGGCGCCGCGGGCGCTGGCGGAGAACACGGTGATGCTGGACGAGATGACCCTGCGGCACATGGTGCAGGACTGCACCGCTGTCAAAACACAGCTCCTCCGCCTCAAGAGGCTGCTGCACCAGGTGAGCTCTCCACAGGTGCTGGGAAGGATCAAAGTTTGGCAAGAATGTCTCACAGATATGTGTGCTTAGCAGAAAGATTTTTGAATGTAGAATCTGAATGAAGAATAGAGATAGAAGCAAGTTTGAATATAGAAGAAAAGAATGGTTGAGTTAGTCTTTAAAGAGGCAAAGAGTATGTTAGTTAGAAGGGGTTTTTATGACTTAGAGCTAAAGATAAACTCACTTCAAACAAGATGTTTTTAATAAGCAGAAAGATAACACAGGCAGACAAGTCAGCAAATGTTGCAAGTAGAAAAAAAGTCTCAGAATTTTCTGCTGCAAGAAAACTGAAAAACAATTTCTAGCTTAAAGTGTAATGTACTAACTTTTAGTGATTAGAGAATAATAATATGAATATAGTGATTATAGTAGTTATGATAAGCTATAGATAAAAGTTAAAGTATAGATTAGTTCTACTGCGTAAAGATTCTTTGCTCAGCAAAGAAAAGTACGTAATACATTTGTAACTTTTAAACTAAAAGTCTCTAAGCTTGCCTACAGCTGGAGCTGACAGCTATAGGCACAGGCTCTGTCATCCATGACCCTAGACTGCTATAATGTCTTAGATGTAATAAACTGCATTTTGAAGGGCCTCCTAGAATCCTACATCTCTCATTAAGACTCTTACACACAGGGACTAAAGCACTAAAATAAACTGGGGACTGGGCCTAGGTGGACTTATGTTCTGTTTGGCCTTATTAGGATATTGGCATTTCATTTATACATTGAGTTACAACGTTCCAGAAAGTGATTATACCTTTTATTGCTGTTTCCAATAGTGCCTTTTCTGCCTTGTCAGCACTTTACTGACTACTAAACATGCTATATACTAAAATGTTTAATATTTATTCACTATTCTTTTAATAGTGAATTTTTAATATTTAATTTTTAATATTTATTCACTATTATAATTTACTTCTCTGAGGAGATGTCCAATTAAAAAAAAATCAGCACATGTGAAAACCAGCTTTTATCTAATAAGATTCAAAAAAGCTGGGAGTTAAAAAAAATAATTAAAATTGATCCCATTGATTAAACTTGCATTCAGCAAGTCAATGCCAGCAGCTTTTTCTTAAAGCTTTGTTTTCCTCATTCTTTTTATCTTTTCTTTGTGTTTTGACAAAAAGCTTAGCAAATCCTGCTGGGTCATCTCTATTGGTAGTGTTCAAATTTAACCTTCCTATGTTATGAAATTGTCATAAGTTTTAGGAGCTTATTTAATGTACCTCAAAACTTGGCAAGTTGTGGGAGTTGGTAAACTGCTGGATGACTTAGCAGAAGTATGGCATTTCAGCTACAAAAATTTCTTTGTTACCATAATAAAGAACAGTCCATGAGGCTTTTTTTGGAGGCATACACAGATTAGCATTGGAAAGTGTGTGATGTTGTCTTTTAATACCACATTCATTGCTGTTCTTTTCTAATAGGATAATGTAATGAAAGTAACTGTGTGCCTTAAAAGTAAGGCACTAAAACAAAAAACAACAGAACAAAAAGCAAATCAACCTTGAGGCTAATTCAAGGGTGTGAGTGCGCCTTTTAGAAATGAGAGCATTTGCTTCCTGTGCTGAAATGTATTCCTGATTTTGTCAGGTGGAAAACAATTGTAACAAAAATGATGCAGTGCCGAAAAGGGAAGGTGTGTTCTTAGAACCCAATGTCTGAGTGGTGGGCTGCATAAACTGTGCCCCCCAACAGCCCCAGGCATTAATACAGAGGTGGCAGGGAACCTTTATCTAGGACATTTAATGCCTTTAACACAAGGACAATTTGGCAGCCTGATGGATGATCTGTGTGTGTGGTTCATGGGGTAAAGGCTTGCACATTATAGCCAAGTAATGTGTGACCCTGCAGAGTATCATGTGTAAAATCTTGATCTCGTTTATAATAGCCAGGTTGCAGAATAAAAACTTTGCCTGAAGTAGCTCAGATTAGTTTTTTAAAAGAACTTAAATGCACAGAATGAAGTAGTTACTCTTGTTATGTTCATTTTCAAAATTTGCTCCTGGTCTTGACAAATGCCTGATCCTTCTTCCCTGTAACAGTGAGTTTAGTAATAACAGGTATTATTCTTCCCTTCACTCTTTGTCAGGCATACTTGACTGTATTTTCCTGACCTAAACCAACCCTGTTTTGACTCACTGCTTCCAAAACTCATCACTGGACTTCTGAATATTTATTCTACTCTCCTGTGTATAATCCAGTCTTTTAATCAAGAACATGAATAGTAATGTAAAAGTAAACTAGCCTGCTACAGAGGGGGAAACTTCAGACCTTTACTACCTAAATTTCTAAACAATTAGGCAGAACTTGTATGAAATTTTTTTTTCATTGCATTAAAGTGTTAAGCCTTTACTGTAAACATCATGCTTCATACCAACAGGAATGAGTAAAAATACCACAATTCTTCTTTACTTCTTGAACAGAAATACAGTTTTGAAAACAAATAGTTGAACTTTAGCATTCTGAACTCTGAACTAAGACTGGATCACAAGCAGCTTCTTGCAAAATATAAAAAATCAAGGTACAAAGCGAATTGCTTTCAAACTCTGGTTTTATTATGGAATCAGAAGTTCTTCTATTAGCTCCACCAGTATTACACGTTTAAATGTATGTGTTGCCTTTCTCCAGTTGTGACAGTCAGCAATTATATTTAATTTAGATAGATAGAAACAGAGCAGTAGTCAGGACTTAGGCTCGAGGTCCCAGAGGAACAGTTACAGTAAAATAGGAAGAGTTAGCAATTAAATTCAGTTTTATACAATTATCTAATCAGCTGTAGTGTGACTTAGTGTAGAGCACAGCACGTAATGAATGTATACCTAGCAGATTCCCGGGGAGATTTAATGTGCTGTATGGATTCATTGCTGTGACTGGATATAAATTAGCTGGAGTACTGCTAGCAGCATAGCTGCAGCAGCGTGGGGTTGGTGCATTCCCAGTTCAGCTTGGAAAAAGAAATAGTTGTTTGAGTAACAGAGCCTTGGCTGAGCTCTGTGTGAGCAGGAACACGTGCTGGCTGCTTACTCCTTACTCCCTGCCATCTTCCTGTGCCTTCAGACAGTGAAATCAGCAATAGGAGTCTCTCTCATACAGAGCTTAGAAGATTTTCGCAGTAGTGAGTCTAACCTTCTCTGACTTCTCAGTAATGTAACGTAAAACAACCTACATGGAGTGAAAAATGTGGCTTGTTCTTGTACTAAATGCAGCCATATTTGCAGAGAGGTGTACTGCCTGAGAGTGTTCTCTCTTTAATGCTTAACTGGAGTGCTAACTTTGTATTGTGAGAAGATGATGTTTTGGAAGTCTAATTCTAGTAATAATTGACATGTAAATGTTAATGCCTCTTAAACATTGACTACGGTACTTCATTTGCATGCTTATTAAGAAATAAGTTTTCTTCTGATCTTAACAATTTCTTCCTCCTCCTCAATTAATTTCATAAACTTGCTACTCTGGGTGGAGGCCAATGTGTTAATAAAATTTTAAACAAAGTTCTTCTGTTTTTGTCGCCCTTGAGCCTTTGATCTTTGCAAGGATTGACCATCCTCTGTAGTAACCCAATGCAACTTGGTTGCATTGCTTGCACTTGCTGTTCTTGTACGGGGGACTGAAACATGAAGTAGTTCACAGAACTGTGAGATCTGTGAAGCTCTTTTTTCTGTGGGAGGCAGGTTTTATAAAAAATGTTTCATTTCAACTTATCTTTCATGAATGGAAATGAAATTCTATTTTTCAAGCACAGCTCTTCACTGTAACTTATCAGATATGGCTCATTTGTATGAAGAGGTTTGAATGAAAACGTGAACCATGTAGTGCAGATTTGTTAAATGCATCAGTACATTTTGCTGAGGCTTTAGATCAGTAAGTCACTTGTGTATCTTTGAAATACATATTCATTGTGTTCTTTTTTTGTGTCTGGTGAGATCCACAAGAGAGATTCATCTTTGTTTATGAGAAGCCTGAAGTTAGAAAGAAACAGAGTTACAAAATAAAAAGATGTTTTTGTGTCATGCATTAAGTTGTATAAATTGCCTCTACCATTTTTTTTTACTGCCTACAAAATAGTTCACCTCAGTGACTTAATTGTGCTTGAAAGAAGCAGAACCAAAGGAGATGAACAAACAGTAGCAAATCAAATTGGCAAATTGTAGGTTTAAGCTGTTTTTTCACTGTCAGATTGTCACTGTGACAGTGTTTGACAGTGGCAGTGAGATTGACATGGCCTGGATGAAACTGCACCCAGAAGGCCAAGCAGGCAGCAGGTGAATAGCACCCTCTGCTTGATGAACACTTAACACAGCTTCTGCTTGCATCATTATAGAAATGCCTTTAGCAAAGGAGTCTGTTCATATCAGTGATTTGTACTGAATAAAGCTTGGAATTGGGAATCAAAACCTAGACCTTGGTAAAAATTCAGTCAACCCCGATAAACTTCCTACTGCTCTGGATAAGTGATTATACCAAAATAAATAATGTGTTCTGCTACTGTAAGAATGTTAGCAGTAGCAGTTTTCTATATTGCCTCTTGTAGTGTGATATGCAATGTGGTGATACCTTTATGAAGTTATGTCCTCTCCAAGTTTCCAAATAGAAATAATACTGCTTAGTATTATTTCTAGCCTACCAAAAATAGCATATGCATATAACTAGGTGCATTTTCTTGGCTAATTCTATCATCTTTTTGGTAAATCTAATATCTTTTTTTGTACAGGGATGGCTCTATTTTGCTGATTTCCCCTGTTTCATTTTAGCAGTATAATGAGAAAAAACCAAAAAACACAGGAAGGCAGATTTCATAGATTAATCCTAGCATGTGTTCAAATGGAGGCTTGAGTTCCTACTGATAGAGTTAGAACTGTTTCTTTTCCAGTTGTGCTGTGTTCTCTCCATGTGTACTGAGGTAATTGCAGCAGTGGTGAGGGAATTGCTGCAATGACCTTTGTCCCTGCTTTGCTGGTGAATGAGTCAGGTGTAGCACAAGCCTGGAGTGCTGATTTAAATCACCAGGGAGTGTGTGACATACTAACCTTCTTTGCAATCAGGTCTTAATCTGCTGTTGTGGAATGCCTTATTGCTCCACTTCCCTGCATTTTAATAGCAGTAAAAGGTATATTGGAGGTACAGAGCTTTGAAAAGTCATGTGAGATACTTTTGCTTGAAATAGTTTGTCTTGTTTTGTATTTTTTCCCATTCCCAAGGTGATTCTTTCACAGTTGTAACTGTAACCATCTGTGACTTCTGAGTGTGTGTATTTGTTTGAATCATTGCTTAAAATAAAATGTTGGTGGAACTTTTTAATTGGGGGATATAAGGTAAATATAAAATACAATAAAACATATAAATATAAAATATAAATAAACATTGTATATAAAACCACAATGAATATAAAATGCAATATAAATATGCAAAAAATAATTTGTAAAACTGAAAGTAATTCTAGGATTCTAATTGCTGCACTTTTCCTCTAGCATTTTACAAGTGTTTTGAACTAACTAATATTTGTGTTTTTATTGTATTACTGTGCAAATTATTTCAAAGCACTCTGGTAGAACTTCCTTATAATATGGTGTGTAAACTGCTGCTTCATCAGTCTTTCATTTGCTGGCCATGGGCCTGGAAGGGACAAGCAGCTGCTTGAGAACTGATACAACTGAGTGCTGGACAGTGTAAACTTGACTGATCTCTAAATTAACAGTCAATTTATATAAAAGCCTAAGAAACAAAAAAACCCCAAAAGCATCCAAACCAAAACAGCACCAAAAAACTGGGATGTAAGTTCTGTCAAGTTATAGAAATGAAATATAAGTGTCTGTAGCATGGGCATCACCTGGGCATTGTGCACAGGCTGCAGCAAGTGTGGCTTTCCTGTGGGGAAGAAGAAAACTTGCTGTTTGAACAGGTGATTCAAACTTGTATTCTTGTCTTTGTCCCCTGGTAGAATGACGAAAATGTGTCACTCCAGGACATCACAGTCTCGGTTCCATCGAGTCCAGAGCCACAAGAACCTGAGTCAACTTTTAAGGTAAATTACACTGATTAACTCTAAGGAATAAGAGATGCAAACCTGTTTGTATTTGGAAAACACACCCAAAGCTTGTTTGTTACTGAAGTACTGCTTCTTTCTTTGTTAAATGCTAACCTAGGTGAACCCCACAAAGTCAGTGGCAAGTTTATTGTTTTTCAGAATGGGTATTAAAGGCAGAAGAAGTCACAATAGGTATTGCAAATAGAATAATCTTTTCTAGTTGGAGACTTGTAATATTGTGTTTTCTGTGTTGGTAAGGTTTTGTAGCATTACTTGGTTCTTACTGCAAAATCACTATACAAAGCTCATTAATTCTGTATTTATGAGAGAGAAACATTACTTACTGGAAATATAACAAGGCTGTAAATACTTCATGAAGTTGAAGAACACATAAAATCTAATGTTGGTCTGAGTTCAGTAATTTCTGTCGTTGATAAAGAGGACTGTAGGTAGTGTTTGCTGACTAGGCCTTTTTATCTGCATTATGTCACTTGTTTGCACAGCAGATGAATTACTGCTTCAAAAATGCAGCTGATCTACTTACCCTGGAAATTTAGTGGGTCAGCTGAATTTGGCCTCTAAAAGGGACTTTTGGTCAAGTTTCTTCACACTTTAGCCCGTGTTCCTGCAGCCCCTCTCTCTGTTTGAATAGGAGGAGGAAAGCCTGTGCTGTGTCACTGCCATCCCTGCAGGCATGTCTAATCTCATATGTCCTGTAGAGGTGTTCCTTAGATCATGCAGTCCTTACACAAAACCACTGTTGTGTTGCAGATGGATGATCTCCTGAACGAGATCAGGCAGCTTAAAGATGAACTGAGGAAAAAGGATGAAACAATCAACCAACTCGAGCAGCAGCTTGTAAGTATAATCTAAAATGTTCAGCAAAATCCCAGGTGTGCACTGCAGAGTGCAACTTCAATAGGCAGTACTGATGAAGGCTTTAAGAGACCTTAGACAGCTATTTTTTTCCTGCACTTTTACTGTAATAAAGGTAGGTTTGGGTTCCCAGTTGTGCTCCTGGATCTTTAATTTCATAATCTGGTCATGATTTTGTGTGGCACTAAGCAAGGATGTTTATAATGCTGTTGAAAGTATTTAATTTCTGAAACAGTTTTGAACATAAAATTCTAGAAGCTGCTCAGAAAAAACAGTGAGGAAAAGATAAGGCTACACTTAAAGTATTTTAAAAATGGATGAGGATTGGGCCTATCATTCTGCCTAAAGTTTTTGTTACTGTTTTTTTTTCTTCCTCTACTGTCCATTATCTTAATAAAGAATCACACCATAAAATTTAAAGCTGAACAAAGTAGTATTCTAAGTTGACTGTTTTTATAGGAAACAATACAAAACAAGTTGAATGTTGAAAAGTCAGATTAAATCTGCCAGCTAGGAACAAGTTATGGGTCACTTCATCATAAATTAGGTTCATGGAAGCACAAAGCCTCAAGCAAAAGTCACATGTGCCTTTTACCTTTTTGCTCTTGTTCTGAGTTTGGATTTGCCATGCATATCTTTGCATTTGGTTTTGTTAAATTCACCTGCTATGACAATTCTTGTAAAACAACCCCACGTTTTCAAGCCACAGCAAGATCCTCCAGGCAGGGTAGATGAGATGCCAAGAGGTGCACACCATACATGTTTATCATAGCTGGAGACAGTACCTGTGTGACCATAATCTCTAATGAAATGTTAAACATGTGCTTTTGTAGGTGTGTGCAGTAAAACTGAGCTGTGGCCTTCATCCTCTCCCTCTCTGGCTTGGGAACGTTCCCTCCAAAACAAAACTGAAAGATGAAGATTTGGTGTTTGCTCTGCTGTTTAAACAGCAGAATCACAGATCATAGAATACTAAACCAAATTACCTTTTTTGTTAGCATTTAGCCTTAAGTGTTGGGTTTTGGGTACACTTGGTCTCACTCTTAACAATCAGCCAAAATTCCTTGAAGGAAGTTTCTCCTTCCCTGCTCAGTCATGTACCTGATTGCTGGAGTAACCTGTAACTGCTGCAGCTGAGGAACTCTGCTGTAGAGATGGGTAAAACTTGCATTTGTAACGACTGAAAGATGACTTGAAGAACTCAGTGCTTCAGAAATTTAAGTGGAAAAACTCTTTCCAAAAGTCAATATTTATTCTGGATTACTTCTCACTATCCTTTGGGAAAAGCAGCAGTTGTGCAGCACTGTAAATAGTGGTTTCTAACCTTTAATCATTTCGTGCTCTACAGTCAAGTCATGCTTGAAGTTTGAACACTGGACCTTGACTGTGCTTTTCAAGAGGCTCACTTGGTTAATTTCTAACTAATTCTTGTTTGTTTTTCTCTTTTTGGGGGTGATTAAGGCCACTAGATGTAACTGCCAGAAGGACAGTCAAAAGCCTCCAGGGGCAGTGCGTGCGCGTGCTGATAAATTCACACAAACCTCCTGGAGGAGGAGTTCTGTGAGTAAAGTGAGCCCTTCATGCTCGGGCACCTCTTTCTGCCTTTCACTCCCCACTGCTATAACCTTGGCTCTCACACAACTCAGCCCTGTTAAAGAGATTTTGTACTGTGTGCGAGTAAAGTCCTTCCCACTGTGCAACCCTTGCATACTTTTGCAGCCCTGTTATGTAAACAAATATTACAAACATTTATTTCAAAATAAATAATTAAACTCTAGAAATCCTATCTTTAAATAATCACCCTTTGTAGTATTTAAGTTACAGTCAATCCTAGTCAATCCTGTATATCTAGTCATACTTAAGAGATTTTTCTTATATCCTGACTTCAAAGTATCTCTTTGGGTTTTTTCCTGGTCAGATTTTCATTGTTGATATTTTCATATTTGTTGAGGAAAAGAAACAGTATATTCTAAGTTTCAGTGCATAAGTGTAAAAGCAAAAATTAATATTGTTTTTTTTATAATTCATTTTAATAACTTGAATCATTAAAAAAATAATTGTGTGAAAATCACTTTGACAAAAGACATCTTCATTCCCATATGTTGTTGCATGGATCACATTTGTTTCCACTATGTAAAATTTATGTTCTTCATAAAACACCAATAGAATATTTAAGACGGGGGAGGGACAACATATTTGATATTATATAATAAGAAGAAATTACCTTTGCTAAACAAAGATTTTGTTAGTCACCACCAAATAGCATTTGGATCTTGAAGCTACTGCTCTAGCTAGAAAACCTAGGACATTTTATTCAAAGTTAAAAATTGGTTTGATTTTTTTTGTTTCTTTGTTTCTATCCTACATTGAGTTACTTGATGTAAGCTTGTAATAAAGATTAATCACCCCTGTTATCCTTCTAAAATTGCTCTTTTAAATATATAGCACTCTAGGGCTGAAGCACCACCATGCTGTGTGTTCACCAGTTACTGGCAAACAGCTTTACCCGTGTTTTCCAACCTCCTTCTTTCTGTCATAAGAGGCTGTCAAAAGGTTATAACCTTAAGTAGCCTTTGGTTTGCTTTGACTCCTCTGCTCCCCCATGTACATGTAACCTCTTGGCTCATCCCATGTGTTTCTTCTCCTTTTACTTTGGAGCTTCTGAGCCCTTGCGTTGTTTCTTTTTCCCACTTTAATTTTGTGTGTGTGCTGTTCATGGGAAGCCTTTGTGCATTGATACTGTTACAAGGTTAGTGGCTATTGTTTCCATCTTCCTTTTTTTCTAGCTCATTTATCACATGGCTTCAGAGTCAAGATTAATAGTCACGGAAAGTTAGTTGCTACCTACAGGAGTTTTAGTCTGTGCAACTTGTGGTGTTAATTGATTAGACAAAGATACTGGAGAAGATGGGGAATTTGAGTTGCTGTCTCAAGCACAAGGAGTCACTCAGCACAATTGTCTGGTTGGGGTCAGGTTGGCCAGTATATTTTTTAAAGTTATATTGTAGTTTTGTTCAAAAAGACATTTTCTTTGTCAGGAGGAAGTTTGGGTTAAGGGACAGTATCTTAAGAAGAGCTAAAGAGCCTCTGCTGTATTCATGGTTGGGTGTGTGGATATATGTATATGATACCCATACATATTCCTAGGCATCTGGTCATTGCACACACAATCCAAACATCTTGGTATTTTTATCCATGTGCAAGGTTTCTTGTGAAATTGATGAAGGACTGAGGAAAATTCATGAAGTGTTTAAAAATTTTGAAACTGTGCTGCTTTTCAGGACCTTTTAATAGCTGGGAAGTTTTGGGCAGAATATTTTGGGCATGTTTTTTGGTTTTTTTCAATGTTTTCATGTGCATATTTGTAAGTTACAGGCTTGCTTTCAGCCAACAGAAGCAGGAACTCTGTAATGTGGGATTTCTCCAAGGAAGACAATGATCTGGCTGGTGCAGCCAAATTTCAGTTCTAATGGTCAGACCTCAACTTTCTGGTTTCATGCTTCCTCTGCTAGCATGCATTTGGATGTTTCCTTGCAGGGCTTAATAGACATATAAATGTATAAAATAGTTTTTGATTTGAACCTAATAACAAAAAACGTCTCTTGCAATAGAAAGGAGACACAATCAGCTCTTATTTTCTTGAGGTAAGAGTACAATAAGCAGAAGGAGACACCTAAGTAAGGTGTATTCTCACTACTCAAATCCCAAAAATCTCTTAAATAAATTCTTTTAGTTTATTAACATTCCTGTTCAGTTTAATTTAATGGTCTTGGCCTAAGAGTAAAGACTAAGAAAAATCATGTTTCTTGGTCCTATATGCAGTATAAGTCTTGAAATATTATTAATGTTTATGAAATTATCAGATTTTTATATAGACTAGGTTTTTTTTGGTTTTTTTTTTAGAAACCAAATTGTAGTTGAAGTCTTGGCAATGACAAAGTGGTTACTTTGAGGCATCTTAGCTTTTTGCTTCTTTAAGCTTGTAATAGTTTTCAATTTTCATGAATATTTAACTATTTCAGTTTTTCCTATTAGTGTTGACCTGCCAGTCATTTTAAATTATGGTGAATACTAGGTATTTCAAGTATCAAAATTTTCAAAATTCATGTGACTGTTTATAAATTCTATATATTCTGTACAAATCAGAACTGATACAATGTGTTTATTCTTCAGGGTTTACTGCCAGTCTGGGAACGCAGTGACTTAGTGTTCCAAGGAATACTTTAAATGCTTACTGAAATGTGCCTAACAAACATTGTTAATGTAGTGTGTCATAAAGAATAGATGCTGGAATAAACTAGGAAGAAATGAGAGTGGAAAGCAGCTATTTCAGTTAGGAATTTAAGACCATATGAATTGCAGCAATTCAGCTGGCCATTTGAAATAGCTGGTATTTCTGATCACTTCATGGTTCTGCTGCTAAGTAAATAAATGGATATCATTAAACATATTCATTTTTAAAAGTCATGGTCACATAGTTTCTTACTTATTAAATATTTCCAGAAAATAGCCCATTCTGATGTGATTATAAACTTGTCTGGTGTTCTCTTCAAGGACCACAGTTTTTCAAAATACTTTTAGGTTTTTTCATATTTAAAGGTAAATATGTACATAAGTGGAAGTTGTGTAACTTTAACTTAATCCTTGGAACTTAGTGCTCACAATAAAAACTAGGGGCTGAAAAGAAATGTTTGGGAAACTTGGCTTCTTAAAAATTGATAGGTAGCTACCTGTTGCCTGTCTACTGTGTCTGTGACATGGTATTCTTGTAAGTGTCCTGGTAGGATGCTCAAAATTTGGGTAACTTCTAAGTTAGGTTTGTATTTTATGTTTGGTTAGCCATCCTTGGGGTAAAGGCTTGTACAGATATTTGCTGGCAGGGTAGACCATGACATTTCGGAAAGGATCTCTTACAGGTCTGTTATACAGAATTCATTCCAGTTAGTGTGTCTTAGGATTTTACTATCATGGAAGAAGATAAAAATTATCTGAAGAAGTTAATGTTAATGGACAACTTAGAAGAAAGAAAAATGTGAACATCCATTGCCACACTTGCAGGATTGTTTCTCTAATAGTAAATACTGATGTTTTTAAGACTTTGAGGGTAAAGGGGTTAGAAGTCAAGTTTTTGTTGATAAATCATTTGGTTTCTTGGGCTGGAGAGGATGTTGGCAGATGCTGAGAAATAAATGACAAGCAAGCAAACTGCAAAGCCCTGAATTTGTTCCAAGATACCTGCAGAAGATTCTGGCCTGTGAGGACCAGTTCCTCCTAATTGCTGGTTGCTGTTCTGCTCCCTGCAAGAGTGTAGATAGTGTGTACAGTAAAACCTGGATATTTCCCCTTGGTAACAGCTCACAGTGGTGAGATGAGCTTTGCTGCCTAAATTTGCATACAAGTTCATTCTTGTCTCTGCTGAAATGACAACAGAACCTCTCACTTTGCATGGGAGCGTGCACGGTCTTGTTCCTTGCTCCATCTTTTCTCTACTTTTGCACTGAGATATTCTTTGCCTTCCTTTTGAATTTTGTTCCACTTTGTCGTTGCGAAGCCTTCCGTGCCAGTTGTTTTGATGAACCTTTGTAATCCTTTTTCTGTCTTTGTGTACTGTTGGCCTTCTGGTTTTAGTATCTTCCTTCTCCTTAGCCTTAAATATCCTGTATGTGTCAGTGTCACAATCATTAATTTAAGCTTGCAGCTTTTGAGGTCCAGTCACTGTATGTGTTCATCCTGACAGCCAGCCTCTGTTTCTGTCACTGTCCAATGCTCTGCTGTTTGCTTCGTGTTCTTGTACATGTACTTGGTGAAACAAAGCCATAGCTGGACTAGGTGGTCATATTGTGCACCTGTCTCTTATGCTGTGTCTATGCATGACATGTAGGGACTGCAGAGAAGAGAGGTCCTTGAACCCTTCACAAGCAATTCTTGTTGGTTTTGTGTAAACCAGCACAT
Organism: Camarhynchus parvulus; assembly: GCF_901933205.1. Lineage (NCBI taxonomy): Eukaryota > Metazoa > Chordata > Aves > Passeriformes > Thraupidae > Camarhynchus > Camarhynchus parvulus. The sequence continues at coordinate 7,518,940 of NC_044576.1, forward strand.
AAAACTGGGTTGGTGAAGTTTCTCATCTGAATACTTTCAGAAAGACTATTGCATGCCAGAACTGCTTGTTCATGATCTCTTTCTGAGTGCTAGGCCAGTCAGAGAAGACTGCTGCAGAAACATTTTGTTTGCCTCAGTAGTGGAGTCGGTCATTCTAGCTTTGTTCATGATGTGGAGCTCTGAGGGTGTATGAGACAACTGGCAATGCTTGGTGAGAGGCAGCAAAAATCACCTCCTCATTGAAGTGCTCAGATGCTCCAGTTGTATGGGTTAAAAAAGGGATCTTTGCTGTATTTGTTTCTGCAGCAGAACAGACTTTTTAAAGCAGTAGCAGTTTTGCATGTTAGTGTATCCTTAGGAGAAGAACTGGAGTGTCTGGCCGTTGGGCTAAAATGACTGTGGGGCAATAGCTTAGAAATATTTTGCTTCTCCTTTTCTGGCAGAAGCAATTGCTTTTGTTCGTGTGATTTCTTATTCTAAGTTTGAAGTCTGCTCATAACTAGCAATGGAAAACTCTGGCCTTATCTTCATTGTTGCATTTAAAAGAAGAAACAGCCACCAGGTTTTCCCAGTGCAGTTAGAGTTAGAACTTCATAAAGCATTTAGTACAACATAATGCAGTAGTACAATTCATCAGGATCTCAGAAGAACATTTGTCCTTCTGGTTTGTAGTCTGCTCTATCCCAGCTGCTGTTATTTTTCTACTCCTGAATCTCATGTTGTTTTAAAATTCTGATTCACTTCTCTTTGGGGATGCCTTTGCTATTTCACAAATCCAATGTCTGAAAATAAGAGGAATGGGATTTAAGAGTAGTAGCTGGACACACATAATAGCTGTGGGGAGGGACTGTTCAAACTGCTGTCTAGCATTAAAGTCTTAGAGGAAAAAGTTGCTTCAGAACCCAGAAGAATCCCATCATATATTTTTGTTTGGGTTTCTTTTTTTTAATAGAAGTTGAGGTAAGTCATGTTCTCATCTTTCAATTCTAGATTTCCTTGCTTATGAGTTTTATAGACATTATAATAAATAAGTGGTGATTCAGGTTTTTCTTATTTCTTAGTTTTAGTAGGAAATTGCCACATTATCTGTGCATTTTGAATATGTAGTATCATCTGAGGAGATGTGTTTTTCAGTGTGTTTCTTTTTTATTCCTCTTTCGATTTCTTGGGAACCTTAGTGCACATTTGAGTAATAGGAGATGAATATGAGTTGATGTTTAAAGGAGAAAGCTTGCTAAATTTGCTGGAATTTTGTACAATAATTACTATTAAAAGAAAATTAATCTTTTTGTAAGCCAGGCATATTTGCAGATACTTAAATCTTAATGTGCTATATCAATGGGATTGCTGCATCCTTTATAATTTTTATAATCAGTTAAAGTCATAACACACATCTTAATACATTTCCAGTGCTGTATCTGCCGATTCTTACTTTTTCAATTTATGTTGATTTTATTACCTTATTTGTTGTACGATTAAACAACCCTGGTTTGGAGTATTTTTAGAAAAAAAATATTTAATTTATTCATCTATTACAATAAAAAAATCTGGCATTTATTTGAAACTTACCTATGTGGAACAATTTCAACTGCAGCATTTGGAAGAAGGGGATTAAAATATGCCTGGAGACCAGTTCAGCTGGCAAAAGATTCAAGGAAGTTACTTGCACTTTCTTCATTTGCCTCTCTAGTCAGAGCAATGATAAAGTAGCATGAAGAATTATTGAATTGGCTGTACTTAGTGCAGGGCTTTGAAGTGCTAATATGGATGCTTAAAAGTTTCTGGAACGTATCAAGACATGTAAATATTTCAATGCCTTTACAATAGTGTCTTAACTGTTATGTAGCTCAGATAGTTTGTGCTTCTTTTAATCTCTTTTCAGAGTGTAAAAGGGAGAGATATAAAATTTTCACCTCCCTTCTTAATGTGTTAAGAATTTCAAAGAAAAAAGCCCATTGCCAACTCAGATGAGTCTCTGCAAAATCAGTGCCTGGTGATAATTTGCTTTCTACTATGTGGAGATTCAGTTATGTTTAGGGAATGGAAAGAGTTTTTCTTGGTGTTCCAGTATCCTGACACAATTTTTGATGAAATGTAACCAAACCTGTAAAATGTAGTGTTCTTTTGTACCATGCTATCAAAATCCAAAGCGTTTGATAATTTTCTCATCAGTCACTGAGTGATAATTTATGGGACTATTTATGTATTTAATGTATGTACCTATTCAGCTGATGCAGCACATGATATTCTTTTGTCACATTGCTTGACTGAAGCTAATACTGTTCCAGTACTTTCATGCAGCAGTCTAAAAATTGTGATCCTAATGACTGCTGATGGAGGACTATAAGAACCCATTAGGTAATCAATTCCTCCATCTAGAGATAATCAGACTGAAGAACTTGTTTCATTTTTCCCCTTAGATTATGCTGCAATAATTGTTTTATCTCAGCTTCTGAAGAATAATAAAGGAGTCTTGTCAGGCTTTTTTCTTTATTTCCTGTTCTAGATGAAATGTGTTCTGACTAGCAGATTCTAAGACTTGGTTAAATGCATGTTAAGTTTCATCTTAGCAGTGCTGAAACCTGGTATAGTGCTGGATAAAATCTGATTAGGTAAGGATAACTGGAAGATCGGGGAGGTTTTTAAAACTCTCCCAAGACAAATAAAAGCATAATATTTATTTATAGAAATAATGTGATGTTTAACATTGTTTTAAAAGAAGAATGGAAGTCAAATACTTTATTATTTGTCCAGCTGTGGCAGTATGGTCTGCAGCAGAAAATCTGGAGTGGGGGCCCAAACTGGGTTCCTGTTTTCTGTGATGTGGATGCTGTTCAGATACCTTCAGCCTGCTGGCTCACAGGGTAGCCACAGTTAGTTGCTGTTGGTCAGGAGGCAGTGGGGCAGTCATTATTGTAGTACCAGTGTTCCAGGACTTAGAAAAGCAGTTTTCAGCTGCTTAAATGGCAAAAGGTTGTAAATGCTTAAACCTGCCCTGCTGAAATCACAATTGTGTTGTTTAAGAGGGAAGTTGCAGCTTGGATTTACAAAGGTAAGGATGTGGGGAAAAGGAAAAGTAATAAGAAAATTACTTTTTCTTCTTTTGAGAACATAGCAACCACAGTGTGTCACACTTGTGGTGATTTGAGAGTTCTGACAGACAAAACCTGCACTGCATGGATCTGCACAGTTCCCTGATCCTTTCATGGAAGACTCAAGCTCCAAAAGGAATGTGCAAGGAAAACAGTTCTATGTCACCTCTTCTGTTACTGATGAAATGGGAGTAAAGTGGCCTCTAAAGCACCAGGACTTGCTGGAAAATTAGTTTCTATGCATTAGAAATTTTTGTTGTAAACTAAAGTTGACTGGTTTTCCAGTAGATTAGAATGAAGCAAGCTACTATTTGGTGAGGCATTTCTAAAATACTTTTGAAGGCTGTATAATTACAATTTTATCATATATATTTAGTAATGAAAAGCTCAGCTTCTATACTCTTTCCTAAAACTACTTGGGACGGAAATGTGGGCCTATATATTGAAAAAACCTGGAGGTATTTTGTAAGATTTCTAACTAGTTTAGGACATCTGGGCTCTAGTAGTGTATAACATTTGCTTTTACAAAGTCTACACCTGGAAATATAATGATACCTTTCTGGGGAAAAAAAGAAAAAGAATGGTGTGGCTTTTTGGTGTCTTGTTTTTCCCTGTTCTCTTTTTTTATTATACTTCTCCCCCTCTCTCTTTCTGCACAGGGTGGGTATTCTGCTCCCTCCTTCTCTCCCTGGCAGGGCTCATTCCAGGGCATCCCTCGGAGTGTTCCACCGCACCGCAGACAGAGTGAGTCTGTCCCTCTCACTCATCTCCCTCACCGTGTTCCAGTAGCAGCTTCCCCTTTGCACGCACCGTTCATCTCGTAGTCTCCTCCTCTCTCAGGCAGATCTCCAGGCATACACCATAGTCTGTGCCTAACAAAGCGCTTCCTCCAGCCAGCCTACCAGCAGCTACCACTTATAGCTTCGTAACAGTCATTAAATGCCAATAGACCTCAGCAGTTCTTCAGGCAAACCCGAGTAGGCCCTTGTTTCCAGTCCTGTCTTAACATCAGTCGTGCTTGCTGCATTTCCCTGTTTTCCATGGCTGTGATGCACTCTCCTGTCCGTGTGTCTGTCCTTTTTGCTCACACGCGTCTTGTGCGCGCGTTCACGTCAACGCGTCGTGGTTGTACAGAAAAGTGTTGCTGGGAAAGTGTCCCTTGCATTGTCTCTCACAAAAAGTTTTAACTTTTCAGAATGGCTTCCCTCAAACTAATTATTTTCCCCCCATCTCTCAGTATTTGTTGTAAAAAGGCTTCTCTTACGTTGAAGTGGCTGTTGCACAACTTGCATGATTTATTAACGTTCCTTATGTGCTAGCTACAATGTGGGCTGATATAAGATGCATTTGTTCACTTGGCTTGGATCTGCAAAACAAAAGACAATTGCTGATTTTAAAACTGTGTGCTTACATAGACATAGAGAAATGGTAAGTCTTATTTTGTGCTTTGGTATTGCATTTTGAACAGATAAGTGTTTGAAGAAATATAACTACTTCATAATGCTAAAGTTATATTTTTTAAATGTACTGTAATTTGCAAATTACAGTGTTTGCCTAGCAAAGCTCAAGAGTGTATTTGGACAAAAAATAAAGGCAAAGTAAAATTATGGAAAGAAAGTAAGATTTCCAGGGCCAGTGCAGATCTGAAGAGTAAGCTGCTGCTCCTTGGAGAGCTAAGCTTACATTTATTTCACACTGCAATAATCTTTACTTATATCAATCACCAGGGAAAAAAATCTAATATTCTGTAAACTGTGCTTCAGATACTCTCTTGATGCTTCTGTGACAATATTCATGTAAACAACTCATCAGGAATGCACAACCTGTTTCATGGGCTTTTCTCTGTGCAATAAGGGATGTGCTTCATTCTTCTGTGGTGTTTGATGTGGGACTCTCTGTGTGTAATGAACATAGAACCCCAAAATCTGATGATTGTGCCTTCTGTTGCTGAGTGGAGGGGCCAGCAGTAGCACAGCCTGGGTGATTCACTATCCTATCAACAGAGACTGACTACAAGGAGCTCAGTTTTTGACCTGAAGATCATACAAATGTTATGGTTTTGGGAGTTGGAGGCTGACTGGAGAGTCAGAATGGGAGGATGGTGTCCCAGCTGCCCCGTGACCTTCTGGTGTCACATAATTCAGTGGCTGCTTAGCCCAAGAAGAAAACTTTGCTTGCTAACCTTGCTGGTTTTCTGAGCCTCTGCCTCATCCCTCACTAACAAGGGTAGTCTCTTATTTGGGATTCTGTAGTAAACTTTTATTACTAAAGCAGGTTGGATTTTTTAGTATGCATCTTATATATTGCATTCAATGAATTGCTAGTAAAGGAAGCAAAGTAAATGAAAATGGGCCCTTGACTGGTTAACCAAATAACTAATGTATTGTTTAGGAAAGTAAGTTTCCACTAGTGGAATGTTCTTAGCTTTTTTCTTAAAGCCCTAGGTTTACTCTATAGAGCAACACCAGGAATAAAAATAGACTATAAATTAGGAGGTTCCTTAGACATTTTAAATGAAATTCTTGAAAAATCAATGATTTATCACTGTGTGAACAGCTCTGTAAAGTAAAACATTACTGGAACAGTCACTAATTCTTTCCTTCTTTCCCACTTGGTTCACTGGTTTCAATGTTCAGGTTTTGAAGCTGATATGAAATGCCAAATATGGGGTTTTAAGGCAAATGGTGAGCTGAGCATCACCACTGAGTGTAGGACAGCCTAAAATACCAATGTCAGTGTTCTTTTGCACTAATGAGATGATGATGGAAACACAAAGTGTAGTCTGGTTGTGTTTTCAGTATAGACTTGGAAGTCAAGCACTTCTTTCTTAACTTCTGGATCCTGAACCTAAAATACATCTCTGCATGTGAATTTTGCAGGTTTCTTCACTGTGCTGTTCATAGCTGATGGATACATAGATCATTTACAGGCACTGTAGATTATGAGAGTGTAAATCTGTAAACTGTTCATATTACAGTGTGTAAACAACTGAAAATAATTTCCCTCCTGCTGTACAGGACAGGAAATATATCCCTGCTAGGTAATATTACACTAGTGTAGGTTTATGGCTCTCTCTAAGCACCAGTCACAATGTCAGCACACCTGCTGCTGAACTTGCCTTGGCATATCACTGCACTGCAACACACTTCAGCATTGGATGTATGTTTTTCACTTTTAACAACAATTAATTTTTAATACTTCCACATTTATTAATTTCATGTTTTTTCACCAGCCTTGGAAACAGTTCAGCAGCGTGCATTTCATAAACACTTTGATAACAGTACATTAATTCTTTCATTTTAGGAATAAAATCCAAATCATTTTGTTCCTGTAATTCCCACGTGTCTTGAACTAAACTCCAATGTAAGGGTCATTTATTTTTCTTTTGATCATGGGATATATTTTGATGACATCTCAAACTTTGTTCAATACAGTTAAACCCTTTCCATTTGTGTTCTGGAGCTTCAATGATACAGCTCTAGAAATAAAGATTTAGAGTACAAATTAGTAAGGAAGCAATCATGAATTTGTGTTGTAATATACAGGAATATTACACCACCTTCTCTAGGCCCCTCACCCCAAGTGCTTCTCCACACAGAAATGCTGATCAAAACCACTTTGTTATTCAAGCATTGCAGTTGTTGCATATCCACTTACTGTGCACGTCCTGGAAGAAGTATTTAGACTTTTTGCATGTAAGTATTACAGATAGAGATAATCTAAGCAATGCTAGCAAGTGACACACAGCTTGTTATCATCAGGAACAAAGCTGCTCTATGCCCAGTGATATAAATCCGATCCAGGCTGTGCTTTTTCATGTATTTTCTTTTAAACAAAGACGCGTTGCTGAAATGTTTCCAAAGCTTTATGGACCGCTACAGCTTTGTAGGGTGTACAGAGTTTTGTGTTAGCAGAAACAAGTTGCTCTCCAGAGCATTAGCTGGGAAGTTCTGTGACAAATTATTAAAAACATCCTGGAATCATTTTATTACTGCCTTTTTTATGTAATTATTTTTGCTCCAAGAGTGTTCAGCTATATGAAGAAGAGTTTTTTAGGAAAAATTCCTTTCCTCCCAACTGCAGTACTTGCAGAGTCAACTACAAGAGAAAGGACTCTTGTACCAAACTAAATTTATGTTTGCAAAAAACCCCTTGATTTTGTATATGGTCATACTTATCTGCTTGCTGCACATATATCCATATTTGTGGATGAAATAGCTGCCTTGATGTAGTTACGTATTACTTGAAGTAATTTTTCTTTGAAAACGCAAAATTTTCCAAGTTGGGATTTCTGTACAGACTATGCAGAAAGAATAATAATGCTTTGCCACATTACTAATTATTTTACTAGCCTCATGGCTGTGGTGAATGATGCTTAAAAAATACCGTTGTGTTGTGTCATTATTTGAAGTCATTTTCCATACTGCAGAATCCTATATTTTAATGCTGAAATATGGATATAAAACAGCTAGATCAAAGGGAAAGAAGAAAAAAAAGTTCAAAAAGAAGTTCAAAAAGAAGGTGTTAGCAAATACTACAGATTTAAGGTGTGAAATGGTGATGTTTTACAGAGGTGGAAAATGAGAGCTGTCTGGTGCAGCCTTTCAGCAGGACTTCGTCTGCACAGGCCATGGTTTGAAATGACAGCTTATCCTGTGCCAAGGCAGTGAGAGGAGGGATGGCAGAACTGATGAGGAAATGAAAGAATTATGTAGCAGAGTTTGTGATCCTTCCCTTCCACCCCTTTCCAAAAAGAACCCATGGTAGTTGTCTCTTCCAACTTGTGAGTGAGTTGCTAGAAAGATTGAGTTATGAAAAATGAGGGCAATATGATCCAAGGATGGAATGCTGCGCCTTTAATGACCTTGCTGTTCAGGGTTAGATATTGAACATACATATACATGGATGCAAAGTTTTTTCTTTTCTACAGTTTTAATAATACACACAATTTCTAGTTGCAGTATTTGGAGTATAAGAAATTAACTGCTAAAAACCTTGAAGTTGTAAGAGCAAAGATATTCCATGCAGGTCTTGCTGTAAATGTTTTTGTACTGCATTATTTAAATACTGTTGCTTCCTTTGTTTCTTGAAGGAGGATTAAAAACCAATGGGGGACACGGTAATTGCAATTGAAATGGTGAAAAGTTGCAGTTTGTCATGGCAATTGCTCATTGTTTTGTCTTGGTCCTCTGACATCATTGTCCTTGTCTTTTTCTTGTCTCTGCTTTCCATTATGCCATTGGCAAGGAGTTGAGAAGTTAGTCCATTACTTCTGTGATAAAGCGTGGTACAGTACAACTTCAGATTTATTCCCATCTCTCCCTCACGCATTTTCACTGTTGGGTTTTTTCTTTGCCCTGTGCATGATGCATGTCTGTGGGAGATGTGCATGCAGTTCTCAGATTTTCCATTGCATCGCTTCCCTCCTTCCTCAAGACACTGCAGGGAGAAAATGACTTTATTTCATTCTACAGAGGTATTTTAAAGGGAATTGAGATGGGGATCAAGATAACCAAAGCAAAACTGAAGGGAATTTTCAGCTAGTGAATGTATATCACGGTCATGACCACATTTTTAACTTCTTTAATAGTCCATTTAACTTCTTTAACAGTACAACATGATGTGTCAGTTTCCAGCACAAAGCTAATATGACCTCAGTAGTTTGATAACTGTACAATAGTGGTAATCGTTGCCGTGGATGTCATCTTTCTCTGGATGATGTAACAGCCAGTTGTACTGGAGGGAAATAGAAAAATCTCTTAGGCTAACGAAGTAGGGAATGAAAATCTTTATTTCTTGGGTAATTTTGGTTACATCAGTATTTGGAAGGCTTTGAAGCTCTTGCCAGTACAGAAAAATCAGTTTCTTTGTGCAGAAAGGAGCATTGTGCACAAAGCACTTTGTCAAATGTACTTCCAGTTTGAGGAGGAGTAAGTGTCTTCAGTTCCATTGTACTTGAAATGTTCGAGTCCAACTTTGCATTTTAGGAGCATCCCGACGGAGTGCAAGTGTTTGTCTACCTGCAAGTTTTCTTCATGGGACATAAGTAGAAGTCTGGGTAGCATAGCAGTCAATTCCAAATCATGGTGTGTCCCATCCCAGAAATACTACCAGAAATGCACTCAAAACAATGCAGATAAAACCCTATTTTAGGACTTGTGTGAAGTAAAATACTGTGCCTGGAAGGCAGAATGCTTCTTTATCTATTTCTCCTCCTTCGTGTGATGGAATTCACCAAGTACTTCAGTTCTTCAGCTGGCTTATTGTTTTTACCAATAACAGGGTCAGAATTTCAAAGACTTTCTTTGTAAAAGGAGAAGTTGTATTTAGTACCAAGATATGAGCTGTGGGTGACAATAATGTCAGTGTTGGATACCTTGTGAAATGTTACATGCATATTTTGCAAGTGGCATTTTGCTGCTTTTAGTGTCATTTTGAATGTTAATGCATGTAGAAATTCGATGATACTAAAATCTGTCATTGTGATAATTGGACAGATCTTGAGTAGAAATACACAATTATAAAGCAGTACAGTATTTAAAACAGCAGAGCAAAGATGATACCAGAGCTTTAGTGTCCTCATAATTCTGAGCACGTAGCCATTTTCTACCTTAGTATCACCAACTTTCTGGGTAATAAGCTGCTTAGACTTTTTAAGGTTATGAAGGATAATGAGGAAAACGTGTATTTGGCTATTTTTATATGTAAAATGCAAAATTGCCTGAAGAGAAGAGCTCAAATACTACCTAGCCTTTATCAGAAGAATTCAAAACAGCATTATTGAAACCTTGATAGCTTTTTTGTACTTCATATGTGTTTAACTCTACTTTCCATACAAATTTAGTTTCTTCTGTAATTTACCAATTTTTGAATTTTGCTGATTAGTATTGCCAGAATTATTTGATATTAAGTCAGAATTTTTATTGATGATATTTACCTGTGTTTTTGAAGAGTAGCATTTAAAAACCCTTTCTAGCTCCTAGAGGGAGAAAAATTTTCTGAATTTTCTGACAGTTATGTTTTCCACATTTGACACAATACTGTGGGCTATAAATGTTTTAATTTTTCTTTTTACTTCTAGTAGGATTAGAAAATAGGATTTATTTGTTGTAGTATTTGCATGGGAATTGGGTACATATTGCTTTGGTTTCTGCATTCATTAGCAGTTTTGGTTTTTCAGGTGAGATCTGAAATCAGTAAATCATTTTGGCTGACATCTGGCTGTCAGCTCCTAGACTGGAAGGATAATAACTTCTGTAATAAACACTGGAAAATGGAAAAAATATCTGGAGGGCTAATTTTATTTCAGCTGTAATTCTCTCAGTGTATGCAATTACCCCTTGTGTTTAGCATTTCCTTCCTGTAGGATTGTATGGTTATGAAGGATTTACAAAGTTAAGCTAGTTTTGGGCAACATAAGGAATAATGTTTTTGTACTCATTTTAAACCTTTTTAGAGACTTTTTTGCCTTTTTTAAAAATCTTTTCCCTCTTTCCAAAACAATCATGTTCTGACTGCTCAGGATATTTGCCTTACATGTCTGTCACTGATAGTGGATGTCACTGGTCCAGATTTTGCCTTTCCTTCTGAGATAACTGTTATATTCTAAAGGGAAAAACTGCCCATAAGTAAAAAATAGACTGAGAAACCTTGATTTTCCTCGCATTAACCTTTTTTTTTTTTTCTTGATGAAGAATTTTAAGGATTCAGTTTTCAGTAGTAATCCTGCCAGGGAAAAGATGAAAAGCCTAAAGAGTCCTGAGATGGGCTGTGGCCCTAAATGTGTAACAGTAATCTGGCATGCACAGCAATAATTGCATTCTTCCTACTGATTCAAAGAAGAGCTAAAAAGACCAGACAAATGATGGGTTTTCTCTTTAGAACTTTTGAATAATTCAGGAGAGTGACTAAAATGTCACTTTTAGTCAAATCTCCCAAACACAAACATTGCTTCTTTTTTATTTACTCTATTTAACTAGTAAACAGAATAAGCCTGTTTACTGTGTACCTGCAACCTGTCAACTGGTAAGAATCCAGGTAGTTGAGTGATGGCTAGTTGGCAGGAGTTCAGTTCCCCTCCTTTGTAAAGAAAAATAATCCAAACCTGCTAAAACTGTTGTTTAGGTTTTAATAGATTTTGGTTTTGCCACGAATTGCAAAATTTTTAGTAATGCTTCCAAGATCTGTATCCAAGTTGCAGGTCTAGGAAGTATTGTGAAAGTAGTACACCATTAATCTTTTAAGTCTCTTTACAGGGCACAGCAAAGAGAATAGAAATTACCCAGAGGAGGTACTGGCAATTCTCTTGTCTGATGCATGTCTGATTTGATTGTATCTTCTGATAAAATGTAAAATCTTCTACAATTCTCTTTATCCCATGGTGTGGTAGGGTGTGGTCTCTACTTTCACATGAACTCTGCTTCTTTATCAGCCCATTTAAAATCAGTTCAAGATAAAACAGTTACTTTAGCTTAGTCACTAGCCTGATTAGCACATATTTCCACCAGATTTTCTGGCCTCAGTAAGGCAAGGAAATGGCCTGTAAGTCCCTGTGGTCCATCCAACTCCTTTCCTGCCTGTGCAGTAAAGGGTTGGGGTAGTTGAGGTCAGTATGCAGTGAGCAGAACTTGAAGCTGGACAGAGCTGTTGTGTTGGGTTAAGCACTTGGTTAGAACTGGTCTGCACCGACGTTGATTCTTGCGCTGTCCTGCAGATTTAGGTGAACCATCAATCAACCATGCCTTCTTCATCTTTCCTTTTGAAGCCGGTCGGTTTCCTTTTTGTCTTTATGTTGTTATTTATTTCAGTGCTGGTATATTTTTTTCCACTTCGGTTCCGAGTTCCATTTGTGTGCGTCCCATGACTCATCCTGTTTTGCTGAAGTCAAAGTTTTGATTTAAAAACCCAGATATACAGCCCTTATCAAGCATCCAGTCAGCTCACGTTGGATTCTGAGTGTATGTGGTGTCTTCTATGCCTAATATATTCTTGTATTATTTTCTCTTTAACAGCCTCAAGTACTACAGCCTTCCAGCAGCCTTCCCAATTCCACAGACCTCGCCCAGGGAAAACTAATAAAAACTCCACATATCGAGGCCCACAGTGAATATCCTAAACCAGATCTGCATGACAATGGGAATCATCAGAATCGAAATGCTGCAAATATCTCTCTCCCAAATAGCCTGAATGACGTAAACTCTTCAAGAAGCGTACAGTTAAACACAAAAGATGAAAATACATCATATTTGGACAATTTGAAAAACAAAAACACTGAAGAACCTGGAGAGGTGGCTAGTAATAAGAAAGGTACATTACCACCTCGTTCCCACTATCAGACCTCTACACGAGCTGATGCTCCAGAGGTGCAGACTGGATTACCTGTGAAAGTTCAACCCTCATTCACAAACCAGGCTTCCCAGCCAAAGACTTCGAGAATCGTGAAGCCCCCAACTGCTTTAGTGCCTCCTACCATGGCCGTTCCCATGCGATCTGCAGATCACTCCGCTGCTTCCAAGGAATGTGAGCTTCTACCACTGAGGAGTTCGACTCAGCCACAGCCAACATCTGGGCAGGATAACCTGAAGGGTAAACAGAGTCAGAAAGTGTCTAAACTTCGCCCACCAACTACGTCCTTCATCAAATCCAAGCAAGTGAGCAGTCAGAAATCCACACCAGTACCTCCAGAGCCTCAGAACACTTCCCTAAAGTCCAACATCCCAAGGCCACCAGTCCAGAGGAAGGAGGGCGGGCAGACGCACTCCGCTGGTGCGCACTCCGGGGACAGCATGCCCTCCGCTCGGCACTCCCGCCTCCCGAAACCAAAGACACACTGAGGCCGTCCCACACCTCACCCGCTGCCGCGCCGTGTCCCACTTCCCCTCTTGTGACTGCCTTGGAGCCTGCTGTACCTGCAGCCTGCAAATCCTGTCACTGTTCCAAACTGCATCTTCTTTAGGGTTTGCATTCTCCATCCTGCCATGTTCTGAGGCTGATGTTACGAGCTGTGCAGTTTCTCTTGAGTGCTTTATTTTATCGTTGGTCTGTAATAAAGATAGTATTGCAATCTTTGTAGTTAAGCAAATACTGAAGTCTGTGATGACCACAAATGCCAGAATGCTGCACTATTTATTTCAGGATGGCAGAAATTATTTCTTACCTCTGTTTGAGTTATTAGACAATGAAATTGCTGTTCTGTTGAACTTCTTGGTTCTGAGTACTCGTTAGGTCAGAGTGGTAGAAAATTAGACTGACTAGCAGATGTTTTATTGGCCATAATTCTGACTCTGTATTCCAGAGGCCTATGCAAAAATCCTTGTATTTATCATTCTCTCAAGACTGACATATTTAATGTTATTTAATCTCATGGGTTGGATGGGTTGTGTTGTTTTGTTTTGCTGTAATCTGAAGTAGCTCTGTTCTTTATTTATCCTCTTTTCACTGTTCACAGACGTTAGGCAGATTTCACAGGGTGAAATGAATCTTCTCGCTTAAACATCCTCATTTGTTAAATGATTGTGGTGTGTTTCTATTGTGTTGAATAGACACATTACTGGGTAGATTCTTGAAATGCAGTGCTAAGGATGTTTGTCCAAACCTTCCAATGCAGGCTCTTAGGAATTGGTAAGTAGGGAGCCTCTGGGAATAAGGGGTCCAGAACACCTATGTTGAGGTTGCACAACATGCATTTTAATTAATATTTTAAACTTTTATTGTTCTGCTTGTATTTATTGATTTCTGCTTAATATTGAAAGGCTCTGAAGTACCTGACTTGAAATTTTGCACAGACTCTGCCATATGTGTAAGAATTTGAAACTATTTTACAGAATAAAACTTATATTTAAAATGCAACTATTTTTTAAAAAGAAAAAAAAACCCCGCTTATTTGCTTTGAGCAATCTTACTATGTCTAATCCAGAGCTGGTACTCTTAAGAGTTTTTCAAAAATGTGTTATTTTGGGTTTTTTGTCTTTTTTTTTTTTTTCTTTTTTTGGTAATTTCTGAATTAGTGCATAACTGGTAAGGAGCTTCTTGGGGAAACTAAGCAGAAAAAAAAATCTACATTTTTGTGCTCTCTAGGAGAAGTATTCTTTCTGAAAGTAGTCTTGGTGCACTCTGGGACCATGACACGAATGATGCAAGTTACATGTGCGCATATCCAACGAAGCTTTCCAGAAATTTGTTGTTATGTCCCATCTCCAATTCTTCCCATCTTTCCCATGACTCTCTTGGATGTTACTGGTTTTGGGTTTTTTTTCCCTGTTGTCAAGTTGGTTTTAAAATCAGCAGCAGAAGGCTGCTGCAACAATTTGGCCCAAAATCTGTTCCTGAAGAGCACATAATGTCAGTAAAATGCAACACAGTGTTAGTTTGTTCTAGGCTCTGGCTGTAGGACATTGACATATTACAGTATTTTCTTTGAGAGAATTAAAGTGAGTAGGTGTAGACATTTCATAAATGAATTCAATATTCAGCTTCTATAATATAAGCCCTTTAACTGGGGGTATCCTGGTGGATACCTCAGTTGGGTGAAGGAAAAAAGAGTCATCTCACCTGAGTTTTCAGTACATCATTGATATTCAAGAATTATTTTGGATTTCTTACACCGTAATTTTATTTAACTGAAGATAGAGCGGAAAAATGAAAAGTTTGGGGAGGGAAATGGGTAGGGGGAGATTCTTTTTCTGAACTACAGATCAGTCTGAAATAAGGGACCTGCAGGACCTTCTGTGAACTGAGGTGATGGCAATGTAAGCAAGACATAGCAAGACAAATACTGTTAATTGTTATAGTTGGTATAGGATCAGAAACCACAACTTGAGATTGCAGTAACAATTATGCTCTGGTAATAATTTATTTCCATGAAAAGCATTGAATTAGTGGTATTTAGTGTATGTATTTACTTTCAATAAGAAAATAAAACTCACTTTTTTTATTCCCCAAAACTAGCTCCTGGCAGCTAACTGTGTTTCTCAGGAGTTCAAAGACTGCTGAGGGAATGATCAGATTCCTGGTTCATTTTCTGGTCCATATAGATTTCTGTGGAAAGTGTGTTTTTTAAGTTTACTTTCCTTGAAGAGAAGCTGATTTTATTGTTAGTTGTATATTATTTTGTGTAAAAATACAGTTTTCACTTAATGTTATTGACAGAAATTCATCATCTTCTGCTTCATATTCTGGAGGTATCGCCAGCCTGATTTAGTGATGTTTCAATTTTTATGTTTACATTTAAAAATATAGATATCTATACCTTTATTCATATCTGCACCTTTACTGAAAATTAAGGAGATAATCAAAGCAAATTAAGCAAAAAATATTGAGATGATCAAGGTTTTCATTAAAAAGACAGTTCCTAATTTTTCTTTCCGGAAGAAAATCTTATATTTATATGGACATGTATATATGTATTAAAGGAACATAAGTAGATTATAGTGCTTTTTTATAGCATTTCCCCGTTTTGTTCTGACAGGTTAGTGAGACACTGAGCTGGAGCCAGCAGGATTTGATCATGGATGAGACAGATGCTAGCCTGGCTTGTGTTTGTGTTCAGCTGCTAACCTGGCATCCCTCTAGGACAACTGCATGGTTGGGCTCTTCAGACTTTACCAGGGAAGGCTCTGTTGCACGTATAGTAAGTCCAGAGTATGGCAAAGCCTGTCACGAGATGGGCAGCTGGGAGAGAAGTGGTGAAGTGAGGCTTGGAGCTTCACCTCAGTGAAAGATGGGGTTTGGGGAGTGATAGATGAGAGGCACTGAGAGCGCTTGTCAAATGGGATTAAGTGAGTATTTGCAGGTATCATATCTACCCTCTGGAAGGTGCAGATATATCATCAGTACTGGTGCAGATTATCCAAAATGTGTACATTTAAGTATTTGATATCTTCAGGGTTTTTTTTTTTTTTTAGGTTTATAAAACTGATTTATTGCCATTTTTTTGTTTTGATTTCTCATTCTTTTGTGCAATATTCACAAAAGTATTAAACTACTGTTCAGTATATGTGTACAGAGGCAATTACGCATTTTAACAAGTGAATAAACACAAAAGAAAAGAACAGAATTGCACTTTAAATGAGCTTTATTGCTTGGAGTTGTGCCTAAAATAATCTAGATGCCTCCTGCTGTGTGTGGCTTTTGTTTGAAACAAATTTCCCCGGTAATGTTGCTGTTTCCAAGGTATTTTCACATCACTTTCACAGGATCGATATGCACTCTAGCATGTTTAAAAGCATTCATATAGTGTACTGAGTTTTTGTTGTGCAATGACTTTAATTTAACCGTGGAATTCTAACACTGATGCTACAGCCAGATCATTATTACCCTCCCCTTCCCTGAAGCTAGCACTTCCTACTGCCAATCAAAGCCAGTGGCAAAATTTCCCTAGGACTAGCATAGCTCTTAAAGAATAATGGTCCCAGAATATGGTTGTGAGGAAACAAGTGCAATATTATCTCTCCAACTTTCTCGAAATAATTACAAAGGCCCTGAAAATCCAAAACGACACAATTTTGATACAGTTTAGAAAAAAAAACAAGGGGTTCCTCAACTTTCCATTTTACAGCAGTGAGAGTAGGCATAGCAACCAGACTGCATTTTAGGTCAGTACAGTTCATTTCAGCCTTGATCTACATGCTGATTTGTTGTAACGATGCCTGAAAACTGAATACCATTTGCGTGATTTCCTTTGTTTGCATGTCACAGCCATATGCACATTCTAAAGTGTCATACTGGGGTAGGTTGCATGTTGGGGGGGGAGGTATTTCTGGTTTTGCACAGCACATAATCCTCTTAATATGGACATTTTCTTGCCGTACAAATGGAAATCAGTTCTTGAATAGGGCTTCCGTAGCTGTTCCTTATCTCGTTACAGAGGCTTTTTCTGAGCAGAGTGGATTTCATGTGACCCTGGTGGTAGGGCTCAGTGTAGTCATCTTACAACTGTGCTTTCAAGGAAATTCAGTCACTGTTATGGCAAAGCTGCTCACTGCCTACTAATTGTAAAAGCACCACCATAAAACCAACATAATTCCTGTGTAGCAAAATCTTCAATTCAATACTAGCTGAAACAAGAGGTACCCTTACTGTCTGCTTTGTTGTTTTTGGTTTTTTAACCCAGGCCAGAGTAAATACTGTATACTGGAATTTGCTTGTAAAGTTGATTAAAAAACCTGTATGTAAAAATTCTTTCCTCAATGTTGCTCTAGTGAATAAAAATAAAAGTCATAATTCTAATAAGTATCTCTTTGTCTTGACTATTCATGTCTATGTTTTTTCAAGTCATTGTGCAAAATGCAGACGGGACTGTAAGCAGAAAATCTGGGAAGACAGGGAAATTAGGCTTAGAGTTATAATGGATATTTTTTCTTGGAATTGTCTTTTTCCAATAGAAATGGCAGGCTTTTAGCATGAGACTGTTATTAAAAGGAGAAAGAAAAGGAGGGGAAAAAAAGTCTTAGAAGAGCTAAACATTTTAATGTATTGATTGCAGATGAACATGGACTGGCATGGTTAATTCTTAAAGGTATGTTATGGCACCTATAGTGCAGTTAAGACAACTATTAAGTACTCTTCCTAAGTATTTAACGAGTTAAAATCTTTATCATAAGATACTCTGAGAGAGTTATTTCCTCACAGAAGTCCAAATGAATACAACGTGGGCAAATATGCAAGTCCTGATTGCGTGTCAGTATTTTGCCCGTGGTTTGAATGGTTTGCTGTTCTTGAGATGAAAGGAAATCTGCTCCATTAATTAATCTGACCTATTTCAGTGGATGGAAGTTCAAGTTTGAAATTATGATCAAAAAGGGAGGAAAATCCTGTAGTTTGAAGTAAGAATATTTAAAATATACTGCAGGCAGGCACTTGTAATCTTTAACCTGATGTTAGCTTCAAGATGACCTTTGAAAATTTGCATGGGTTTTGGGGGTGGAAAGAGCTGCACAGGGTTTCCAAGTTCAAACTAAGAAGGAAGGAAAGGAGTGAGAATGAATCCTCCTCTTGTAGTCCTCCTGGATAAGTGTGCTCTTTGTTACTTGTGGCCCAGACTGTGTTACTGTGATGTTTAATCCTTATCAGTGTGATCATCAGGTGTTAAACAGCTGATGCAATGACTATGGAAATAGTGTCCCTAAAAGCTGTGATTGACAGCTTCCCTGTCTTCCTCCTCCAGAGACAAAGGCTTCCTCAGTCTGCTGCTGTCCAAAGTGAGAACAGTGGTCTCCTGACTCTGGAGCAGAGCTGCTTTATTGCTGTTGGGCAGAATGTTACACGTGGGGAGAAGGTGAGAGAGGGTGAGATGTGTCAGACATTTCCCTTCCTTTGCAACCCAGAATGAACACCCCTGGCACCTTCCCTTTGACAGAAATGTCTGGGGGTTTTATAAGCACCACTGAATACAACTGAACCACAAGACAAATTAATATCAAACTATTTGTAACATCAACCAGATTTGTGCAGTTGCTGCTTGCCCTTACGGGTAATGGATATTAGCTGCTATTTCAACAATAATTGGCTTGTAGTAGAAGGCACTGAACATAAATACTCCAGCTCTACAAATTAGTTGCTCAGATATTTAGTGCTAATCAGTCAATCTAAAAGTTAAAAGGATAGGTTTCTGTTAGGATTTCTGATAGTTTTCTCTGAAGCCACAGGCAGTAAGAGCTCTTGGGTCTCATACATTATGTGGGGTGCACTGCAGGTTTGCTCCAAGTCCTCACTGAAAACACAGTGAGTTCTTAGTAAGATGCTGAAGGCAGAAGTAATTGACCAGCAAACCTATCTTAAGAAGGATTTTGAATTTGATTATTCCAAAGCAGAGCACAATCTGAAAACTTCTGAGCTGTTTAAAATGGCTCCCTCCATCACAGGCTCTGAGAATCTCTTCAGTTGCCTACAGTGTTTCATGACTCAGGTTGGCTTTTAAAGCCTGTTACAGTGCAAGCCCCTGAAATAGTCCAAGATGAGAGGTGTTTAAAACCACTTGTAGACGTGGGATATTCGAAGTTACTTCACTTTGGTTTGGTTTGGGTTTTTTCCTGAAAATTCCATAGAAAGGCAGCAATTTGGTAGAAGCATTTAGATTTCAGTGGAGCTTCACATTCTGACAACATGGGGTTCTCAGCACCTCTCCAGTCAAAACAATTATTTAGATTTTATTTTGAAGAGACCTGATAATATCATTATCTCGGGTGCTACAGAAAAGCAGCCTGTGCATTCCCTCATTTGCTCACGATATCAGAGCACCCTTTGTGTACACAGTGGTCAGTCTAGGGGTGGTAAATATACTAATCTAGCTATATCAGAAGCATATGTATATAAAAACTATGAGCCTTTAAGGAATTGGATCATTTGGTGTGATAGGTTTCAATGCTTAGTAATACAAAAATCCAGCTATTTCCACAATTCCATTTTAATTGCTACTCAGTTTGACAAACTGTACTAATTATCCCACGCTACCTTTAATCTCTCTGCCTTAGTGTCCTCATAAATAAAATCAGAATTGTACTGGTGTTAGCAAAGTCAATGCTTGCAAGATTCTATGCTGACAGCATGAAAAAAATTCCCTGAGGAAAAAAATCCACCCTTACTTTCTTGAACACTTTATTAATCTTCCTGAATTTACCTGCTTGGGAGTCTTTAATTTTTATTTTTTTTTAAGTAATTCCTTGCATACAAATTTTGTGGACCTTGTTGAGACTCTTTTATTAGATCCAGTGAATTTCCATCTTTTAAGAGTTCCATGGCAGTCATTTGAAGGAATTCATGAAGTGTAAATGAGAGGGAATGGTCTCTCTGTGTGAGTTACATGCAGCACAGCAAAGTTCTCTGAAGCTCTGTAAGGAAGTCCTCATGGAAATCTGTATCCCAAACAGCACTGGCAGCCTTAGGGAGTGGTAGGAACCTGTGGCCCCATCTTCCAGGAGGATCCCTAAGGTGCTCATCATGTTTATGCAAACAGTTGTGAGTTTGTGGGATGCTTCCTTTTTAATTCCACTCACCTTTGACCAAGTGATTCCGTGTCACTGAGACTGCTGCAGGCAGCTCTGAGCACAGCCCTGGTTTACAGTTCTCTGCTGTGTGGTTTCTGTGGGTTGTTGCTGTGTTTTCCTGTCCCCCAGTGGTGGCAGCAGCCGCCAGTCACAGGGGACAGCCCCTAGTGAGAGCTGCTGGATCAGGCAGGAGCAGGGAAGCAGTTATTGCCACAAGACACAGCAGAAGGGTGTCAGGCTGAGCTAATCTGCCAGCATCTGAGCTTATGTTTCTACAAAGTCTGATGTTCAAACCATATGCTTCTAAGCTGTTGCAGATCTGCTGTTCCCGTGCAGGAAGCCTAATGATGCACAAGCTCTCTGCCAATCGTGCTCCTGTGCTTTTCATCCCAGCATTCAATTCCCGACTTCAAAGGAATTAGTTAAGATCTGTGCATGAGCATTATATTAACAGCTGTTAAAAGCTCTGTGTGTGGCATTTCTAGCACATACAGGGCACTGCAAAAATACTGTATGTTTGGAGTTTGCATTTAGGCATGAAAAATATGTATTTCCTTTAAAATGTGCTTCTAATGACACCTTTTTGAGCTGCTTTGAGGGTGTTAATTTTCTCAAGGGATTATCTTGGTGAGTTATTCTGCCAAGTAATATTATCTGATTTCATAGAAATTTATTTGTTTTAAAGGGAAAAAAGGGTCATGGAGGGGTCTTATTTCACAGAGGGTCTGTCTTATTTCACAGAGCTGTATTACACTTCTTATGTTACTGACACAGAACACTGCATATTTTTTTTATATGCTTTCTTGTGTCCCATCCTGCAATGTGCTAGTACAGGAACAAGCAAGCAAATTTGAGGTGGGATGTTAGAAACACGCTGATGGCTACACGATGAATGCTATAGAAGGGCTTTTCAGCTGTTACTCTAAGTGGGAGCATGGGTCTCTGTGTTGTGCTAAGTGGCCTAAGCTCAGTATCAACTGCCCAGGCCTTAGCAAATATGTTTTAGGCAGTGTCTGAAGGGTTAACCCCAAAATCTGATAGTATACGTTTTTTTTGTAAAGCATTTGGAGCTCGACTAACAGAAGACGACAAGAATTAGGATTATTACTTTAATTGTAAATTCATAGGAGGCAGGTGGATAACAGTGAGCAAGATGAAATGCTTTGCGTGGGGAAAAACCCCGTGGAGAAATCCTCCGGTGCATTCATTCCCTTTCCCTTTGGGTGAGCCCAAGCCAGCGGATGTTTGCAGCAGTCGGTTCTTGCCAGGCTGCTGGGACAGCAGAGGGCAGTGCAATGCAAGCAGCCAGCCCTGCCGGCTCCTGTCCCCTGTGTCACACGCCTTCCCAGCCACAGCTGCGGCTCCGGCCCTGTGAGCAGCCTCAGCCTCTCCTCCTTGCTCTGATGGGCCAGCCCCAAAGTAAGCACTGCTGATTTATTGTTTGGCGCTCAGTGCGGAGAAGCAATCCACTGTTAGGCAGTGGAGGGGTAAAGCAGACGTTGGAAACCTCCCTGAAGAATCTGTGTAATTTGAACGGGAATAAATTGGTTGTTTTCCCTGCTTGGTCTCTGTGGCAGGCTTGTCTTGTTCCAGCCTGCTATATTGATCATTCAGCTCACTGACTGCTCAGGTGGGAAGTCCACAAGAGGGATGGGAGATAAAGACTAAATGTTCAAATGTGTTGGCAACTCCAAGCCCCTGTAGAAATCTTTGACTGCTCTTTCAATGCACAAACCCTGAAGAGCAAATCCTGCTGGGAAGAAATTATCATTTCACTACACCAACACAATTTGTTGTGCTGATGGTCACTGTTAGAAAATTACTCAAGGAGAACCTCTGTGTATTTACTTTGCTGTTTAATTGTCTATAAACTTTCCTGTACATAAAACAGATGAAGTAAATAGAAATCAGTCTCACTGTTGGGTCCTGTTTTCATTGTGGTTTAAATGAACCTGATTTCTTGAGCTTACTTCTATTACATCGTTAAAAAGAAATAATTACTTGCTCATATGGTTCCTTGAATTTTGTATCCAGTAGGTAAAACTTCCTTCTCAGACCTTGGAAGTGATCACTTGTGCTTGGGGTCAAAACTTTATTCAAATTTTATTCATATGAAAGATGAAGCCTGTTGTGATCAGATTTCATTTAAAGATTTCTTTAAGTAGAGCAAGTATGAACTAAGGTTAGAAGAACTTACCAATTACTGATCTGAATTGAGAAAGATATAAGCAAGCAATTTTTCAGGGAATTTAATTAGTGATGTATTAGACCTGGGTCTTTTCATTGGGAGCCTCTTTTGTTTGATCTGTTGCTCTGTGAAACCTTGGACTCAACCTTTTTTTTTTTTCTAGCTGTTCTATTCCAGTACACAATGAAAAGATTCTTAATAACCCCTGAAGTTTAACTATTAAAAAATGTCTCTCTGACTCTTCAGGTAAACTGAGTCCACATTGCCTGTTCCCATGTTCACATACAATTTTTCCTTTATTATATTTATTCAGAAGGTTTTTCCTTGTTGCTCTTTCCAGATGGAATCTTTATTTTAACCAATAGCAAGCAAATCACGCTTAAATGATGATTTATGTTAATTTTAGCAGGAAGCAACCAGGGCTTTATTTATGTTAGCTCTGTAGAAATAAAACAAGGTACTCAGCAAACATGCTGCTGCTGGATCTGTGTCACCTTTCAGGCCAGTTGAGCTCTGTACCATTCTGTAAAATAATTCATTTCTTGCAGACTGAATCCACCAGAGGGAGATTTTGGGTTTTTGGTAGGATTTTTTTAAGTAGTGATGGTTTTTTCTCTTATGTTCCACAGATACCGTAGTATGAGTTATTGTTGGTTTCTCCCACCAGTCTGAAGAGCAGGAAGGTGCTGCTGCCTTATGGCAGTGTAGGTTTGGCAGTGGCTGTTGAGGGGCAGGAGGATGCTGCATCAGTGGAGGTGTAGGAGAAAGCTGTAACATCAAATCCTGTAAAATATCTTGGAGGAAGGACAGGGCAGCAGGATCCAGTGCAGACTTAACTGAGACTGCAGTAACTTTTAAACCAGTAACAGAGCAACTATGTTAATAATTATCCCTGTCCCAGCTCAGTGACAATGCATAGTAGTTGAACCCAAACAAACCATTTTATTTTTATTTCCCTGGGATATTTTCATACATGTCCACATTCTCTCCTGTCATGCAACTGCACAGTATTCTAGCTGCTTACATGTGTGGATTCATTTTATTTGTAATTGTAATTGTATCAGCCCAGTAACTTAAGTAATTCTGAATCTTTTCCCTTCCTCTGTGTTTTAAATCAATCTGCAGCTAATTTACTCAGGCCAGCTTTTGATCTCCATGTCACCTTGCCTGCCTTTCCTGTCACTCGTAGATTACATTTGGTCTTTGTACTTTGTGATTTGATTATTGGTAGCTACTTCATTGTTCTTCTCTTCCCCAGTGAGCCATGGGCATTACTGAGTTTGTCTTTTCATTGCCTAACTACAGAGGACACAAACCTTTCAAGAGCAGAGAGCAGACTGACAGGGAATTAACCTCTTACTTGTGGAACCAAGGATGTGTCCTGAGTCTGCTCCTCAGAGATGTTTCCTTGCTGTCCAAAGCCCTATTGTCAGCCTGTGTGCTATCAAAGGTGTGGGAATAATTAATTCTCAGCTTTGAGGTTTGGGTGGCTTTGTGGAAAAATGAAGCAGACACTGTATGGATTCATTTTAAGAATGCTATTTATAAGCCTTTTTCAAGCTGCAGCTTCGATAAGGATTCCACCTCTTTTTTCTTCCTTTAATTTGCTCCATTAAGACATGCCTGACCTCTCAGCACACCTTTGGCACCTGCCTGTGTTCTGACTGGCTGCAGCTGAGCCTGCTGCCATGGCAGGGCACCTGAGTGAGATCTGATGGAAATTCACAGCTCTTACTCCCAGAGCAACTGGCCCAGCTGCTGGCAGCTCTGTACAGAGCTGTGCCTTGTCTTTTTCATTTGTTTTGGAAGTTAATGGCCATGGCTCAAAGAAGACCATTTCCCAGAATGGACCATTTATTCTGACATGGTCTCCATGGTTGATTTCTTGGGGGTTCCTTGGGTTCTTTTGTTGCTTTGTTTGGGTTTTTAGCTGCACAATGTTAAGGTGCCTTCCTACCATGCTGGAAGGTGCATGGAAATCTCTGGCCACTTGCCCAGTGCTGGATGTCCTGCAGACTTTGCTACCTGCCTGTTCAGCAGTTGTAAAGTTTGGGCTGGATGCACACTGATGCCTTGGCTCTCTGGTGACCAGAGTGACCTCGTCTCATGACTGACCTGATGAGTCTCGATGCTCAACGTTGCCAGCTGTACCAGTGCCAGGGATTAATGAATCCCTCACTTCCTCAGCCCAGGATCTCTCTTATTTTTGTGCTTCTCTGGCATGTTTTGTGGTCTGGGGGCTGATGCTTTGCAGAGGCTTTGCTGAAGGCAGCCCTGAGATTTCTGTGAACTCTGGAAGTGTGTTAGACCAGGATAGAAGTGCACATTGCAGCCAGGTCAAGGCAGCATTGTTCTGGTGCCAAGATCCACATCTCTGGAGGTTTCTGGAAGGGGAATTGCCATTGGCAGGCATCATACTGGTGGGTGACAGGGTAACTGACTGGGTAACTCCCTCCTCTTGTGTGACACAGGACACCCTCAGGAGCAGGAGCCAGGATTCTTGAGTGCATGGGAGAGTGGGGGAGCTCCCTGTGCTGCACTGCAGACAAGGCTTTGAATAATCAGCTGCTGGGGAAATTTCTGGAAGAGGTGCTGTAGCCCTGTGGTCTTGAGGTGCATGGTGCTCTGTGCAGAGGTTTTTAGCTAAAAGGTTGCAGCTGGAGCAGCTGGTGTTGGACCAGATTCATGGAAAGGATTAGCAATGTGTGTTACTGTATGTGGGTGTGATTCATGAGGGGTTTGAAAGGTACAGAGGGTTTCTTGGCACTTTGAAATGGCTGTTACTTTTCCCCTCTAAATAGGGGGATTGAAGAAAAGAGTTGCTGAGATTGAAAAAAGGAAATGCTTTACCTTTTTCTGTCTTGGTGCCTCAGGTGCTCCATGGAAGCCGGTTCAGTCTATGTTTACTTTGCGCAGCATCAGTCATTCAGGTGACATTTCCGTTTGCCTCGCTGCCAGCTGAACAGCACCTTATGGGCTCTCGAGGAGCTCACTGACGTGAGTGCCCTGACTACAAGATGCTCCTTTTCCCTCTTTGGGTGCCAGCACTTTGAGCCAAGCAGCTGCTGAATGTCAGACTTGGTGGTAGACCTGGAGTTTAGCTGGTGTACTCCTGAGGATGAAGCTGGGGACAAAGTTCTGACCTGACATCACCACTTGTGCTTTAGTGGATTTAATTCTGCAGGCAAGTGATCTGCTCTATGCAAATGGCTGATGCTGGGTGTCCTAAACCAAAGTGGAATGATGCCTGCCTAATGTGAGCAGTGGGTTTGCTGTCTGTATTTGCGTAAATGCTTTTGCATCATGTTAATGAGTCATGAATGGCCATAATTTTTTCCTCTATTTCCAGAAGGTTCTGCCATAGAAAAACAACTGCATTTTATTTCTCAGGTACAATGAGCTTGCTCACTGCTCTCTGGTATCTTATTAATGAGTTGTGACTATGAAAATTAGGGATGCAGCCACTTCTGGGCAGGTTCATGAGCTGTGGTGCTTTGCTAAAGCCCAAAAAGATGTTATTTTTGGCAGTGCTAGAGACGTTATGAAAGAACATCAAAGATCATTAATGCATCTTTTGTAAACACTGTCTCTTACTAATCTCTGTGCTTCTGCTTCTGGCTGGATAAAAGCTGCCCACCGAGATTCCTGCTTCAGCTGCTGCCCCTTTGGGGTCTGGTAAGTGTGCGGCTTCTGAGCTGGTGTTCATTACTATTAATTAAGAAGCAGCTCTGTTCTTGGCAACCTGAGGCACAGTTTCATGAATCAAATGCAAACTGTTCTGAGCTGATCAATAAGAGTATTACTTTCTAAAACTGGAACCCCTGGTTTATAATATTGGTTACTTTATTTGTAAGTTTATTGCTATGTGATCAGCCATGAAAGGTGGTCCAGCAAGATCTACTTTCTCTTGACAATCATTGCCCTATAATAGTCCTTCACTTTCCATTTGACTGATTTGGAGGCAGATGTGTAGTTTTTAATTGGTTTTTTAATTCTCCTCAGCTCTGGGAGATGGTGACTGAACAATCTCCAATTTATTTATTGATTTGAGTTCACAGCTCTAAATTATTCTTTTATCTGCCTTTATTGCTGGTTCTTCTCCTTGGTCATGCAGGAAGCTAACACTTTTTTTTTTCTTTTTTTAAAGAATGAATTAATAGAAAACAGTTAAGTAAAGCAGCAGCTGAAAGTTTTGAGCTGGTGCTCAGCTGAGTTCCTGTCTGTCTTTTCCAGAAGCCATACTCAGGAATGAGCACAGCTTGTATGAAAGAGCCAAGGGTGAGTCACTTCTAGAGCCAAGAATTGAAGGATCAGATCATAAATTCAAGCTGACTAAGTGTGTGCTGAAGTTCTTTACCAGAAGGTCTTAATATCCTTCCTGATAGCCTGTGGTGGCTTCTGTACACGCTGTTTATCATGCTGCAGCTTGGGACCCATAAAGCTGCTACCTGAAGCTCACTTGGAGCTCTTGCACAGCAGAGCTTTCTCAACACAACCTCAGCTGGGCTGGAGGCACTGTTCAGAGGGGCTGAGCAGTGCTGGGTCCCTGTTTCAATCCATCCTGCATTTTTGGGGGGAGTTGTTACTGCTGACTGGTCTTGCAGAGTGCAGGGTGTGCTGGTGCATGTGTAAAGGTGAAAATATCACTGTTTGCATTGTTTCTGGTTTCTGCATGCCTTGCTATGTTTGATGTGGACTGAGATGGTCCCTCTCCTCCACTATTTAAAACTTACAGGTTGTTTTGAGTCAGGGCAGGTGGGCCCACCAGGGCTATTCATTCTTCTTCAGGGCTCTAGGCATGATCCCCTGCAGTGAAAGGGCTGGGGATGTGTGGGTTCCTGTCTGCCCCGCTCCCAAGTATAACTGCTTCCAGGGTGCTCAGCTCCCTGCAGGGTCTCTGGTCTTGCCCAAGTCCACTTCAGACAGCAGCCATGGGTGTGTTTCAGGAGGGGAAAAGCACACTCCTGGAACATTTGAACTTCCTACCCTCCCTTTTGGGGAGTTAGGAAAGAGAGTCTGAGAAGTGGGGGAGAGAAAATCAATATGGACATTGCCCATCTAGAGAGCTGCAAGGATTGTACTTGCTGTCAGCAGTGTTCCAGCTGTGGGGTGACCAGCTGTGCCACCCCTTTGCTTGAACAGGAAGAGGAACAGGCAGAAAAGAGATCTCTTTGCTTCCAGCAGCAGCTGCAATCCTGGGTTGAGTGCCAGAGGATGATGCTGCCATGCTGGAGACCTGCCCTGTCATTGAGCAGCATTTTGTGAGAGCTCCTGCTGCAGTGCCCAAGCTGGGTCACTCTTGGTGGGAGCTCGGTAATTAAATCTTGTTGTTTCCACCCCTTGCATGCATGTAGTAATTAAAAGAGCTTGTAATTAATGGGGACTGGGGAGGGAAATCAACTGGAACCTGTCAATTTGAGCTCTGTTCTGATGGTGAAGATTTACTCAGGCAAGTAGCTGGTTTTCTTTTACAGCTTTCATGGGTCACAGCTGTACCTGGCCCTGTGAATAGTCACTGGGGCTTGGCATACCAGGGGAAAAACCTGAACTCATTAAGGATTTTAACTATTCTAGACATTTTATTTTACCTGTAAGTATCTGACACTGCCACTCCAGTGATATAAGAACATATAGTTTGTGGGAGGGAAACCTTGATTTAAACACACGTATATTTCCTTTAGCAATGAGAAAAGCTACTAAAATAGTAATTAAAGTAAAATCCATTTGTGTTCTCAAGTGGGTACATATATGTGACCCTAAGCCAAAGGTCTTTAGAAATCACTGTAAAAAAAACACCCAAAAGAGTTTTTCTGCTGTTAAATAGCCGTGAAAATTATGCCTAATTTTTCATACTTTGGTGGTTTTCTTCCTTTTTTGCAACAGACGCAAACAAATTCTACATATTTGTAGGAGCCATAGCTTGTAGGCTCAAATGGCTCCTCTGTTGGTAATCATTCCTGGCCTTCTCAGTAGTCCTTGAACAACTGAGAGAGTAACCAGCCCTCTCAGAGGAGTGGCCATGGTGCAGTCTCTGCTGTGATCATTCCAGGAACCTGGTGATGCAACAACAACCTGAATTTGTACCTCAATGTAAATTTTACAACATTATTCCCAGCATCCAGAACTCTGCATCAATCAGGAGAATTGATCTACAAATAGGTTTAGAAAATAATCGAGCTGTATTGGCCAGAGACAAATCAGGTGGCAAGGCAGTGGCAGGAGGAATGTAGGTACTGTATGGGAGTGGATAGACTTGTCTATAACTGAGATAATCACCCCACTGAAATGGCATGCCACCTCTCTGAGATTTAAGAAGTGTGACATTGGAAGGCACCCTCCTTGCTCTAAGTGGCCCTGATGCAGCTCACAGGATGGCCTTAGCCATGCCATGCATTGCAGCCCTTCCAGCTGCTGCTTTCCTGCCAGAGATGCCTGGAGGATCCAGCCTGCCCCGAGAGCTGCTTGGGCAGTTGTATAGGTTCAGTGTCAAATTGCAGGGTGCAGTGGGCAAAAAGCCCAAATCAAACTGCCTTGGAAGAGCAGAATAAACTGCTGCTTTGGAAGCCTCGGTAACTTTTCTCACATCTGGGAAGCCCTGCAGAAGAGTATTGTCCAGTGTAATGAGGCATGAAGGGGGAGCTGCCAGACTCTTCCTCAATGTCTTTTTAGAGCTGCTGGTTTTACAATGGCCAGACTTAGCTCATCTATTCCCCCTGTCCCCTTTCCTACAGTAACTGCTCCCTCATCCCTCAGCCTGCCTTCCCCCCTGCAGCTGCTGAATTGCAGAGAGACACCTGAACATTTAGCAGGTAGCTTTCAAAGCCTTTTTAGGGGTTTTAACTGCTCACTTCCTGCTGTTCCTAATGGAGCCAAGCAGTTAAATCCTGAACTTGAAAACCTGAAAAGGTCAAAGGCAGTTAAATTCCAGGTGTGTGGTGTTCTGAGGTTGTCCCTGTGCCTGCAGGAGCAGTGGTGACAGTGTTTAGTGCACAAGCTGCCTCTGCTGAGCCGTTCCTTAAGCCTGTGTGACACTGATCTATTAGCAGGGCCATCAGTCATCGTGCTGCTCAAAGTACCAGCCTCATGGCTGTGGGCAGAGAATGCTCAACACAAGTTTGTCCAGCGGGGCGTGGTCCTAGCGAGGACCACCTTCTGAAAACAACTGAGTATGGACTTGCTTTCAGTGAGTTTTCGAATTGAAAAGTGTCTTAACCAAATATGAGGTGAACTGGAGAGATCTCAGCTGCTGGATGAATGGCAGAGAGGCTGTTTTGTGGTATAAGCTGGAAAACAACTTTACTAGGGGAAGAATATTAACAGGCTAAAGCTGTACCTTATTAGCATGGAGTGACTTGATTGCAGAAGCACTTGAATAAATCCCTTAGGAATTTATGTGAAAGGGTCAAGTAGGGGGTCAAGTAAGACAGATTACTTTAGTGAAGAATTTATGTCTTTAAGTTTTTTAATTTGCTAAGTGTTTTTTTAAATAGTTGCTTTTAAATTCTACACTTCCTGTGGAATTTTTCTCCAAGGTTTTTACAAGTAGTAATTTTATCTCAATTTCAGACAGTTACTGCTTTTAACTGGCTGAAATGTGTACTGCCTTGTGATGCATTCCTTGTTTTGCAGTCCTAATTAGACTATTGAAAGAGTTAATAGATGCCCATTTCAGAGGCTGCTTTCAGCATCTTAATTGCAGTATAACTAATTCAAGCCTGTGTGAGGTGCACTTATCAATGTAAGGTAATAAAAACAGCCTGAAAAGTGCTAGTAAGTGTTTAAAGGATTCTCCCTCTGATTGATATTATGAATCTTTTCAGTTTGTGTAGAAGTCATCAGTGGTCAGTTCTGAATTGGTAGGTCAAATCTTGTGATGGACACTGTGGGACCTTCCTATCCTCAAAAGCTACTCCATTTCCTTTTGGGTTTTAAATAATTGGGTACTTCCAGTGAAGGCTTTGTTTGATTTTCTTATTATTCTCAGTTCTGGAATAAAAAGAAGTGCTAGAATCTTATTCCATCTTATTTGGTGTTATTTTTATGTGTATGCAGTTTGTTCTGTTCATGGACTTCACAGAATTCAGTGGAAGTAAGATGATATATCCACTCATAGATGGGGATATTTAAAGGAGGAGGATGCTGAAGCACTTTAGTTACTACCAGTATTTCAGGCATTTTCAGATATTTTATCACTGGATTTCATTGCATATTTCTTGCCATTTTGAAATCACAAAGAGAACTTTCATAAAGAATTATAAGACAGGAGATAGCAGCTTTCTTTAGGCTTTCAATCATGCACATTTCTTAAAAGAAAAATGTATTGCTGCTGGGTTTAGCTTTTACAAACTTGATGGTGGGCACAAATAAGATAGAGATTTAATACTGTGTCAAAGTAATATGACTGAACAAGGTTAAAGGGTCAAAAGGAGAAATGTTAATTTTCAGTATTCAATTAATTACCTCTTAACAGCAAGCTGATGATACACTCTTTCATTCACAAGAAGCAATTGCTATTCACCTGGAGGGAGTCAGAGCTGAGCATCCAACCAAACAAGAGGATAGGACTTTACAACTCTGCCACTCTGTGCAACAACTGGGTGTACCTCACTTTGTGTGAGCTGCTACATATGCTTCCCTCTGCTTTTAGTCCTGGATTTGGTTCAGTGTACCAATGAACAATAAATTGGTTGTTCTCCAGTCTGGGAAGTAGCTGTTTCTGTGCTTTCAGCTGCTGCCACAGTTGGCATGGCTGAACTGTGTCTCAGGGCTGACAGCATTGTCAGACCCATATCTGAAATGGCTTCAGATGCATGGATCTACTTCCCTT
This sequence comes from Camarhynchus parvulus, assembly GCF_901933205.1. Classification (NCBI taxonomy): domain Eukaryota; kingdom Metazoa; phylum Chordata; class Aves; order Passeriformes; family Thraupidae; genus Camarhynchus; species Camarhynchus parvulus. The sequence goes on from NC_044576.1 coordinate 7,550,029, forward strand.
TTGCCTTTCACAAGCCCTCAGTCAGTGCTGCCTATTTCCCCCGAGTTTTGTTTCTGTAAACGAAATTGACCAAATTATGCTTGGGGACCCAGGCTTGCGAATTAGATTGTGAAAAGCTGCCAACTGAATAGAAGGCTTAACAGCATTTTGGGCCATTCTCCTGAATTTAAATCTTAACTGTGGATTAACTGCCTTAGAGGATTAGGACTGTGATACACCAAACTTGCCACCTTTAGGTTCCTACCCTAAGTGGTTATGAACTGAGCCTGGGTCACTCATGAATGTGTTTTGCTGCATGAGGCCTGGGTCCACATGCTGATCTGTCACCTGTGCCAGTCCTCTAATGGACAGCTGTTTGCAGTTTAAACCTGTCTTTCTGATCAGTGCAATTGCTGCCTAATGCACAACATCTCTCAGTCTGTAGCATTTATACTGCTATGATGAACAACATCCTTAATTCCAAGTTAATTAATCAATGTTAATGAGCGCTCATTGTCCACAGACACCCACACTCCTTCAGAGGGTGAAGAGAGCAGTCACATAACATCCTAGCAGCCACAGAAGGCTTGAGGGAGTTCTGCTTGTCTACAGCTTTTTGTTGGAAGCTTCCCAAAGTATTCTTTCTCCTTGCCTTGAGCTGACTCTCCAGCATTCCTTTGTTGTGCCTTCCTTGAAGCACTTTCAGCTGGCATGGGCACGTGGGTGTCTAACACACATCCAGCAATGAGCTCTGTGCTTGTGGGGTGCTTTGAGAGGCTCTGAAGCTGCTCTGTGCCTGGGGTTGCTTTCTCACTCCTGCTCTAGGCTGATGATCCTGGTGAGGAGCTCGGCAGGGCAGCTCTGAGTTTGCTGGAGAGCTTCGTGCAGGAGCTTAAAGCTGCTTTTCTTTCATAGCTTTGGTAATGGGACTCTGTGGGAGGCACTGCCAAAAGAGATGAGAAATCTGTGCCTAGGGCTATGGCTGGAGGCCTGGAGGGAGTGCCCTGGGAGAGCTGCCTTGGGGAGTGAAGGTTCAAGATGTGGCACAGTGTGGAAGGGAGTGACCCTCAGAGTGTCTGAAACGATCTCCTACAGCCTGATGTGTTATACAGGAGAGCACTTGGGGGCAGCTGGAAGCGCAGTCTATAAACTAGAGCTCTCTGTTTCTGGTAGTATGAAACCGCTTTCACAAGCCTTGTCTCATGCTTTACATGAAGGTTTAGATCACATCTTAACCTGTGCTAGGACTGACAGTGTTTTAGACCGCATCTCCTTGTTTTGGCAGTGAGCACCTCTTGGAGTAAGGGGTCTTTTTTTCTCCACAGAAAAAATACTTTGTCCAACAAAAGAGTTCTGGATGCATGTTTGTAAAAGGTAAATCTCGCTGGGTTTTATTCTGAAATATTTTGTGGTTTGTGCTTTTCTGTCCTAATATCCTGAGCTGGGTTTGAAGTATGAAAGTTCATGATCCAGTTGCATTGGCTTGCAAAGAAAGAACTCTTCCCTATACCAATTTACAGGTGTAAAGAAAAAAAAAAAGAGATCTGTGAAACATTTTTTCTCCTTACTGAGCTCTGTTAGTCTCTGAGTAATTCTACAGGTTTTGCCCCCCCATTTTCTGTACCCCTGGATCTTTGCAAATCAGCTTAGGGGAGACTTCAGAGAGGCAAGGTTAAGAACTGCCTGGTAAGTGAAAGTGTGTAGTCAAAGGCTGCCTCAGTCTGTTCCCTTTTTCTTCTCTTTTGGGGAAAGAGAATGGAGCTGAACTCCAGCAGCTCCAGATGGAAACGAACACTTTTAAATGAGGGATCATTATGAACATCAGTGCTTAAAGGAAGATGGACAGTGAGACTTGACTACCTCTCATAGGCCACAATTTTGTTGGTTATTCAACATGTATTGATTGCCAAGTAGTAGTCTCTGAGCCAAGTGGCTTTCTTTTTCCTTCTTATTTTCAATCCCATATTTATTGTTGCAGTAACGAAGATTGCGAGAACAGCCAATAATCTTGTTGCTGCACCAGAGTGAAGCTAGAGGGGGTTATTATTACTCTGTTTTTCTGCTTGTTAAAGTGGCAGGGAGGCAGTTTCCAGCAGGGCATATCCGTATCTGTCTATTTTCTCACTTAATGTTTAGTGCAGTTATTAATTGTGAAATATTTTATATATATATATACACACACATATATAAATATATATACATAATATGTATACACACACAGATATATATATATAGACATACACATAACATGTAGAGCTGTGCTTTACTGGTTAGACCTGAAGACCTGAGGTGGTGTGAGCTGCCAAAAGGACAGGCCTTGCTTATATGTGCAGTGGAAAAGCAATGCATTAGAGACAAGATGATGGTGGCAGGATGGCAGTCTCACTGTAAAGATGGAAGTGGCACTGAGGGCTCTTTCAGTCTGCCCTGCTGTGGGCTCAGTTATAAAAAGACCATTTTGCAATGGAATGGCGGGGAGACCGTACAAAGGACAGAGCCAACATCTTCCTGGAGGTGCTTAAGGAAAGGATGAAAGGCATGGAGACAAATTACAGCAAGGGAAATTCTCATTAGTTATTAGGAAAGAAAAATGGGTCATGAGGATGGTGAAATGTTGAAATAGATTATCCTGAGAGCAAGCTCAGCTGCTAAGCTGACCTCAGAGCACCTTGCATTGAGGGGGACATTGCACCTAGAGAAGCTCAAGATTCTTCCTGTACTTAACTTTTTCCATGTTTTTTGCCTCTAATTTTGAGAGTTCTTGTGCCTTTTGGAGTAGTAATGTGAAAGCCTAGTTGAAAAAAATCATATATCTTTAATGAAGGCTGCTTGTGCCTTTTGAGCAATTCTGAGGGAACAGGAGAGTGAGGCCTGAGTCTGGTGTGAGCAGGCCCCAGCTGTTCATTCCTTAAGTATTTCTGTGATATTCCAAATTTGGCTGATAAAAATCACAGTGCTCCTTGAAATCCAGCAAAAAACAAATCCCAGTGTATTTTTAGCCCCTACCAGTAAGAGACAATGACCTCCATAGTTAAACACATCCCTGAGGTAACTTCCCTGGCCTTAAACACAACCCTGCGCTGCCTGTGCCTCACTCCCTGCACGCTGTAAATCCAGGAGAGGGGAGCTTTGTTATTTACAGATATGCAATAAAATATGTCAGGCCCATCATGGAAACCATACAAAAAGAAAGTTCTGGCACAGAAACAATCAGGTACTTTCTGGATCTGCTAAAACTAGGCTGGGCTGGATATGTCAGCCAGAGCAGGATGGTGTGGGTGAGTTGACATTGCTGCCCCACAGCGCTGCCTTGAGCTTTCCTATTGGGAAATGAGTTTTATATGACTCTTTTCTTTGTTCCCACAGTGAAGGTAACATGGAAGTTGTCCCTCTGAACAAAGCTCCTCAGCAGCAGGTGAGAGTCTCACTCGTGGGGCTGGAAGGACGTGTGCAGCCTCTGTGTCAGAAAGTAGCAGGACTTGAGGTAACACTACCAAATCTAACAGGAAGATTTGTGGAAACAAAACAAGCAGGGGGGTGGGGGAGTGAAAATCAATAATTATGAACCAGAGCCTAAATCAAAGTGGGAAAGAAAGTGTTAGTTGTGGACAAGTTCAGGTCTGGAATTTCTTTTTTAGGCATGCTGGTGTGGGTGGGGCAGTGGATCATAAAGCAGAAGCCATAACTTTAATATGGTTTCTATGTTGCTGATTCTGAATTCAAATCACAGAGTACTTAATCATTGCCACCCATAGAGGATTGTTGACTTCTAGGCCGTTAACAAAATGATATAATGTCCCAGAGAGGAAATAAAACATCCTTTGGAACTTGCCAGGTTGGGTTAAACAGCTGAGGCTGGCTCTCCTGAAGGCTCCCTGCAGCTGTGAGGTAGCTGGCACTGGATTCAGTGTCCTCAGCTTCTAAATCAGCCATGGAGGAAGGGATCTGGAGCACTGGCCCTGTCACTGTGTCCCTGGCAGGGGCTGCATGGCCCTGCCCACCTCTGGTGGCACAGAGGGCTGACAGCAGGAGCAAAGCAGCCAAAACCAGCGTTGCTGCTGGCTGTCTGCAAACTAACACAGACTGGCTGTAACAGCCTTTTCCTAAACACTGCACTGCCAATGTTTTCAACATGTTCATTTATTTGTTTTGGTCTACAAAGCATAAAAACCAGGATCATCTTCCAGAAAGAAATGCTTCTATCCTATTTTCAGCTGGAATAGAGTGAATTTCTTCTCAGCAGCTGATACAGCACTGTGTTTTGGACAATTGGTGTTTTAGACTTTATCAACCTGTGATGTTTTACTTGCTGTGGGAGTTGGAATGAGAACCAAACATAAAACTTTTCTTGACACATTTTAACCACAGCTGCAGTTTATCATCAGGCAATGGTAAATAAAGAGTATGGGGCAGCAGGGGCGGGTGTGTAATGTGGTGATTTTCATCCATTTTTCACTTTCTCAGCATTCAGACACGCTCAGCATTTTGGCAAGCTGCTCAGTATTGTTATTGGGTTTTTCTCCATTGTTTTAATAATAGCACTTTATCTTCAAGCATCCTTTGTCCCATCATCATATCCCATGCTGATAGTTTCAAACCATATGAAGACCCCTCTGCTAGTATTAATGGCAGGTCTCAGTTCTGTGGAACTGCTCTGCATGCTGGAAGAAATGAGGGTGGAAAAGGGCAAAATTGACTTTTCCAGCTCCGTTTTGCTGTCATGTGCTCAAATTTCTTCTGTGACACTTGGAATCAGGGCTCAGTAGCAAAGAAAAGGAGCAGAAAGGTGTGTGCACACATGTGGGTTATGAGGGTGGGCCAAAATCTGAGGACACCTGGAGTTAAACATTATATTCTAGTTTGATACATTCTATATTCTATTCTATTAGAGTTTGGTCAGGTTTTGCTTTTAGATGTACCTGTTTTGCTGCCTGTTTTTGCCTTTGCCTCAGGGAGCAATGGAAGACAGAATCATTGCTACTTGAGAGAATGAATGTTTTGTCTTAATTTTGTCATTTAACATAACATGCAACTAGAGACAGTAGATGTGATACAGCTTTCTGGGAATGAATAAATAATTAGCAGAAATATGTGGGCTGTGCTTTTACAAAGCTTATTTGTATTTCAGTTCAGGATAGGAGCAAGTTCACAATTGTTCTTGCACCACAGCTGTCTTGTCTCCTTGTCAACAAAATTCCCATGTCTTTTCTTGGTCCTTCCTCTATTGTGTGCCTACAACAGTTCCTCTGCTGGGGAAAAGAGAAACCTTGGACTTGTGTTTGCATTAAAGATTTTGTTTTACATTTGCACCAGCTTTTCTGTACAGAATTGTTTACTCCCTCTCCTCTAAAAAACAGAATTTCCCTTTCCTTGGACTTGTTTCTTTTGAAGAGCATTTTGCAATGTTGTGTAGAAGAATGCCACCCAAAATTAAACAGTGTGGAATTGCCTCAGTGTATTGCTCATCTTGCAGCTCAGACCAGGAACAGAACCCTTGTTCTGGCCAGGAACAAGGCAATGGCATGAGAACCTAGAGCTCACTGTACGCTGTTATTTTTTATTATAGACAGAATAATAGGCTCAACCTTCTGCCAAATGCCCTTTCTTTGCCACACCCTTCTTACCTTCTTCTGTTTGTATAAGATTAGTGAAGTATAGAGAATGTTTAATTAAGTTTAATTGCATGACAGCTTAAAAGTGGGAAGGTAATTACTCATTTAATTATTGTGCTGCTTCGTGCTTAAGGTGTGTGTATAATTGCTCTTTTTATAAGGACAGTCAACTTTGCAAGCTTGCATGAAATTATAACAGCCCCACACCTTTTTAAAATGAGACCAAGCAAGGGGAGAGGTGCATTCTGTTACCCCAGGCATTCTCCCTTCTCCTGTCAGTTTGAACAGTGTTGCCCTCCCTCCATGACACTTTTGCACTGGGAAGAACTGTATCATTAATCACATAACCCATTCTCTTTTGCCTATTTTTCATTAACAGTTGTAGAACAAGCTGAGAACTTGGGATTGCAGGCATGCCAGTGTAAATTATTATTTCCTGCACTGTCTTCCTTAATTATTTCTACAGTGGCAACCCAATATATCATGGAATTTGACTGTGTTATACAGTCAAAGCTTAAGTGACTCCTAGTTATGAGTGCTAATAGGGAGAGACTTTTCCAGTGTGCATAAAGATTCTCAGAGGTGTCTAAACAACTGCCCTGCTTTGCAACAGCTCAATTCTCTTCTGGCCTGACTAGTACTAGCAGTGAGGCTGAGGCACTGAGATTTGGGCAATCCAATAATGCCTGCAGCATCTACCCACGATGTCCAAAGAAGTAATTCCCTGTAGAAGTCACCAGAGTGGAGAGAAGTGGAGCAGTGAAGGAGAAAGCCAGCTATTCAAACACAATCACTTTTGTAATTGCAAGGGGACTCAGTTTGAGGTAGCTGCAGGCTCTAAAAGATTATTTTTTGTTTAAATAGCAAACAGTTAGATTACATGAAATCCCAATGCAAAAAGTCCCTCTGTAGCCATTAGGCAAGCTACAGAATTCCCCAAACTCTCTCAAGGTTACTGTCAAATTAATTTCTGTGTTGATGAGTTCTTTTCCCTTTCCCAAGTGAGAGGCTGTATGTGGCAGGGGGTCTTTATGGTGAGTCAGGGCTTTTCTGTGGTGGTGATGTAACACAGCTGCCACAAAGCCAGCACTGTGTGAAAGCTGCTGCCAGTCAACCAAAGGGCTGGAGCTGCAGACACCCAAAGGGCTGTGAATGTCTGGACTGGGGCCCTCTCCAGCCTGCAGCTGCCTGGTCACTGTCCCTGTGTCCCCAGGCACTTTTCCTGCTCTTGAGGGTGGGGAGATCTATGGCAGCTCAGGCTTGTCCCCTTGGTGCAGTGCAGAGCCCCTGAGGGACCCCTCCTGTACAAGGGAGGTTATTCCTGGTCACTGGCAGCAGCTTTCAGCCTTTCCAGGCTCTCAGTCTGTATCCCTCACACATCTGCCATCCTTTGATACCCAGAGCTCCTCCACTGCTCCAGCATTCCTCCTGCAGCTCAGGTTTGTTTCTGAGGCAGTACCTGAAGGAGGTGATTTGGCCTTTCAGTAGCTCTTTGGGAGCTGCTGGCATCCAGACCGTATACTTCCCACTGGGAATCCTATGGCTGTTATGGAAACTTTTGTCAGCAAGATAAAGTTTAGTGATGAGGCAGTAAGTACATTTATAGCATAAGCACTAGGGTAAGAACATTTTAGTGAAAATAACATGACATCCTGTCTTGCCTCATCTTTTTACTGCTGTCAGAAGGGAAAAATACATGATGTTTCCTTGCAAGAAAACAAGAGAGCACCAAACTTGATATGTGGATATTTCAGCTTTTGTCAGATATTTGACAGACCTGTAGTTACATATTGCCCAGTGGTAAGTAATTGCTACTTGGCTGTCTGCTGGGAGAGTGGAGAGGCAGGATTTGGAGGGTGTTGAACTGAGAAAGCAAGTTTCTTAGCATGGTCTGGAAAAGAGAGTGGGATTAAAAGTGGCATTAAAATGGGGATAGGGGAAGAGGAGGAATCCAGAATCAGTAGGACTCCTGATGTGTTCATAGAGACAAGGAAATTACTGCTTTGCACAGGGCTGTGCCAGCCTCTAGTGAGGCCCAGAGCTGCTGGGAGAAGCATTCTTGGTAAAATAGCTCCATTTAAGCACTGACTGCTGGCACCACAGCATGCAGCCAGTTCTCTGCTGCCTGCAAGCCAGCATCTCCCAGCTCCTGATGGATCTGGAGAAAGCTGTTTTGGGAAATGTCCTCTCTAAGGCAGTAGGCTTCTGAGCCAGCAGAGCCAGAAGAGAAATGAAATGCCTGGCAGAGCATAATGTTTACAGCCTAATAATGCTTTTTTTTTTTTTTCTAGGAGAAACTATGAGGAGGAATAGGGAGACTCTGCAGTGGAAAAATGAATTTTTAAATTTTATTTTTAATTATCTGGAATAAAAGAGTAGCCCTGGGGTGTGCAGAGGTGTGGGAGCAAGAGAAGTTGTGCTTAGTGAAGTGTAAGGTGATGAGGTAACTTTGGGCAGAATTGACCAAAATGAGTGACATGTGAATGTCATTAATGCCATTAATGTCAAATTAACCTCACATGAACACTGTTTGGGTAATCAGCTGGTTCATTTGATGAGCATCAGGTGATCTTGATTTTCTCCCACCTGCCACCTGAACCTCATCTGCTGATTTGGAGCTCTAGGTGATCAAGTGCTAATTTCATCAGCTGTGTGGCCTGGGCATTTATAAGCTGGGAAATTCTGTTGGCCATTCAAGGGCCGTGGTTCTCCAGATTTGGGTGTTTTATTTGTACTTTAGAGCTCTCTTCTGTCTTCAAAAGGATCGTTTCTCTGTAGGTGCAGCCATTTATCTAAGAAGTGCCTATGGGAAAAGCCATTGCCTGGTGTGGTGGGTACAGCATGACTGCATAGACAATCACAGGTAAGGAACAGGAGCTGGAAATGTGCTGGAATGCTTTGCCTGAATCCTCAATTAGACTTGTTTGAACAAATGGGGTATATTTTTTTTCAGAGGAAAAAAGAATTAAAATCTTTCTTAATGGGTGTCTTGCAGATAATAATAGTGTCACAGAGTCAAGAAAGTTAATATGATTTTTAGATAAACTCTACTAATCCTACAGACTATTTCTCTCCCCTTTTTTTTTCCAATTTGATACAAAGAAGAGATCCTTACCTCAACTAAAGTAGCAAAATGGCAACTAAGATTTTTTTTCCTCCAGGAAAGGAAAACTTTCTCTTATACTTCATGTTGAAAGTACAAAAAGAACTTGATAAATTCAGTGCCTCAATGCCAGTAATTTGCTTTCTTGGAAAAGTCACACAGACCTACTATAAAATCTTGAGTAGAAAGACCTATAGAAAGAAGTCTTTGTGGATGTTTTTATCATTATTGTACATGTTTTTTTCAAAAATGTAGAAATAACATGTTGGAAAAGGAAAGGTCAAGCGAAAGGAGCTCCATGTAATTTTGCTCTTGGAAAGCACAAAGCATAACTGGAAGCACTCCTCTGGAGGTGGGTCCAGTTACCTAGGGGTCTGAAAGAGTGCAAGAGATGGGATATGTGATGACAGACTTACTTTCTGGGAGCAAATGGATTAACCTTGCACTATGACTTCTGAGAAGTGGATTTACTTTATAATTTCAGTTCTTATTTGACGTTTTATTCTGAAATATTTCAGGAACTCCTGAAATTTTCTGCAGAAAATCTCTTGCATATGGGAGAACCGCACAAACATAAGAAGCTGAAAGCAAATCAATTTACACTGCAACTTATTGGCTGCAGTAGCTTGGCAGAATTAGGTGTTAGGTTTCTCAGATGCTGCTGGCCTGAAGGGTAAACATTGCTCCACTGTGGTCATTGGTGCTTGCCAAAGATTGAGGGTAGGTTTGTTGGTTGAGGTGGTGCAAATGTTGCCTCTTTCTAGGAACAAGGCAGCTCTGGATCTCCTGAAGTAGCTCTTGTGCTTTTATGCACAAAAGTGTTGTTTTAATCTCAGCAGCTCCCTTAGGTGAGCTTGCTTTGTCTTTGATGGCAGCCCTGCAGTTCTGCTGAGCCAGTTCTGGTTCCTGTTCCAGACACACAGTGCCCACCTCCAGGAATGTGCCCAGGAGTGCCCTGGGCTCCCAGGGCTTTCATTTGTCAGGGGGAAGCTTATATTCCCCTCCCAGGAAGGAAAAGCTTCAGAGCAGAGAGAGGGGCTTGGAAGGAAGGCTGCCCAGGCAGGGAATAGCCAGGAGAAGCTGGCAGGAACAGGAGGTGATTTGCTGGGGAAAAGATGAGGGAAGGAGAGGTTTTCAAAGGGCAAGTACTTACAAAGATTAAATGTTACAGAGCTTGATCTGCAGCTGGTAAACAGGAAAATGCCAGGGTGATATTTCTGATGTGAATGTCTCTGCAGATTAACAGCAATTAAAGCTGGTCTTAGTCTGCTTGGGGCTTTCTTTTCCCTCAGTGTCCACATGCTTAGCCATTAATGCTAAGACTCAAGTCTATTAATACCATTTTAAAATGTCTATATAGTTTTTTCCCCATATGAAAACTCTAGTAAATTATGGATCAAGTCTGTACTGTGTAAACCTAACTGCTCCAGTGATACTTCCTCTGTATTCATACTTCTTTTTAACTGCATCTCTCATTTGTAATCCCGTATATTTATGACATATTATGCCTGAAGTTCCCCATACAAATCTTTCAAAAATCAATAATATTAGCTTGACTGGTAACACAATTACCAGTTGCAGACAACTGGTGTCTTCACCAAATTCTCCTTTGCTGTAAACATGCTTAGGAACAGATTTTTTTTTTTTTGGTTGCATTTTTTTCCTCCTTTTCCCTTCTTTTGCCTCTTTTCCTTTTTCCAAGAATATTTTTCATTGAGAAAGAACACAGTGTTCTCTGGAAGATGCTCTTTTGATGCAGGATGGCTTGTTTTTGGGAATACAGAATGCATAGAGCTGCATGTTTGTTAAGTGTGTGCAGAATTGTGCCCTTTCTCACTGAGCAGTGTGGGGATGAGTCAATGTCCTTGACCTGGGCTCTGATGTGGGTCCAGCTGAGTGTTTCTCTATGTTCACTTCCCGCAAAGCATGAGAAAACAAGATTCTGCCATCCTGGGCACAGCTCTCTGTTCTTATACAACAAGCAGTCACAAGGCAATTTCACCAAAAGCTAATTCCAGGGGCCAGGATTGCAGCTTTAACCCCTGTATTTGCATAGTATTGCATATGTATATATTCTAGCACCATCTAGCAGTTTTCCAAGGTAATGTCTGAAATAATAAAACATAAAATAATAAAACAGTGCTTAATCAAAGTTCACATGTAGTCTGGAAAGAGAACCCCTCTGAGTTATCTTTCCTGCTCAAGCTTATGTACAGATGTAATCTTACTGCTAGGCTGGGACTGTTGGATCCCATTTGTTTCCCCTTCAGGTGGCATTTGGAATCAAGCTGTCACAATCTTCCTAAGCAGTTCTGCTGATAAGCAAGGTCAGACCACCACAGAATTTGTACTTCTCAGAGTATCTGCTTGGTCACTTTGCTGTCTTCCACCTGAGGGCCGTGAGCACATCAAATGGAAGATAAAGTGCTGTTGTGAGCCACAGCAGGGGGAAGCTGGAGTTCCAGTGGCTGAGTCCTTCCAGGAGGTGCAGGGGAGCCTTCCTGAAGCCCCGTGTCTCTAATAAAGCTGTTGTGAGAGATGCAGATTGATGACACACCTGGCCTAATGCACAGCTTTTCCCCTTTCCCTCAGGTGGTAATCCTGTCCTACATGTGCAGTGGGGCTTGCTTCCAACAGCTAAACTGTCAGGATTTAACCTCGTGGAAACAGTTTTAGCCTGTGAAGAATGTCAGTGTGCTCAGCAGCCATGCTCTGTGGATCAGAACCATTAGACCATAATTACCTAGTGGTGGGTAATGGGTGGGTGGGGAGCAAAGTCAGTGGATTATTCACACAAAAATAAGAAATGTGATGTGAAATGAGACCCAGGGCAGATTAAAGCATGTGATTTTTTTTTTTTTTTTACTGAGCATATAATACCTCTGGGATCCACCCTGTTCTCACTGTGTGTAATAAAGTCAAGTAAAGGGCAGAGAGATAGCTCAACAGTTGCTGGTATAAAAGGTGAGGATGTAAATGCTGTAAATACTAGATCGCAAGATAAGGCTGTGTAAAGCATAAAGTATGGCTGGCTTTTTTTTTTTGGAGGCGAGAGTTAAACCCAATCAAAGAAACAGACAAAAAAATCGCAGCTGCAAGTATCAGACTTAAAAAAAAAGTTCAAAACATCATTTTAAAATAACTAATGAAATTAATTTCCTACTGTCTTGAAACAAACAATCTACAGCAAAACAAACAAAAAGAGCAAATCACCAAAACAATAAAACAAAGCCCATCCAGGCGAGTTTTGGGATCTTTATAAATCACAGCTTCCTTGAGTTATTTCTAACAGGCAATTCAAAACCTCAGCAGTTGTCCTGATGATCCTTTAAATCACTAAGCCCTTATCAGTGCAGAGTAGAATAGCTTTTCCTCCAGCAGGTTTTTCCTGCCATCTTGTTTGAATGCAGCAAGGCACAGCAGTGTCACTCTGCTGAGTTAGTGTAGCTATTTTATATTTGTGTCTCTATGGGGCAGGCTTTACTCTGCTCCTCATGGTCTTGTCTGCAGTGTTGCCCTCACCCTTATGGGTTTATCCAAGAAAGAAAGCACATCACAGGTGCTGTGCTCTGATCTGGGCTCTCTGTTGGCCATTGTGGTTTATGTTAACAGGTTTTTTGGTTTCAAAGGAACCTCTTGGAGTGTTTTCCTGCATTCTCCCAGCCAGTGTCCTGGGTGAGGATGCAAGCTCAGATAAAACACGGCAATGTGTGTTTTGACAAAGGGGGGAGTTATGTAGAGAGCATTAAGTTTTACTTATCTAGAAGTGGGAGCAGCAGACAGAGGAACTTTGTTCAGCTTTGTCCTTTGGGCCAGGGTAGGAGTATCTGGGTGATGTCTCGGAACTTTTTCTTAGGCTGAATTGTGGTTATGTGTTGAGGTATGGACCTTAGGGCTTTAGAACCTTGAGCCTATCCCAAAATTTGGGTTGTCATCCCATTCATTGCTCCAGAAGGGAGAAAACTTCTCACGCTTTATGTTGTTATGCTGCTCTGTGTCCCTGTATTCCCAACAGGTATCCAAGAGTTGCCTTTCCTAATGCATTGTCTCTCCCAAAGCAATATCTTCTCAGCAGTGGGAAGTGAAAGTCAAAAGCTTCTGCTTCAAAAACATGATCTTTGTTGTGCTTCCAAAGATCTCCTTACCTACTACTGCATTTTCCAAAATTGCTCAAACCCACTAGATTTTTATCTCTCAGTGCAAATGAAAGTGTGGCAGGCTTCCAATTCCTAAATTCAAATAGTGTAGGAGACAGATGTCTTTTTTTCCTGTGACATCTTACATAGGAAAATGAGAAGTGTGTGTGTTAAATCTGAACAGGAACTAGAAACAGATTGTCACCTAAAGGTGTTCTGCCTTTGAGACCAGCTGGTTTTGTCACATCTGTGGTTAAATTCTGCCATCAGGTTTACTTAGTTGTTGGGAATTAACAGGATTTCAAGAGGAGAAAAATCTATTTCTTTCCATGAACTATGAAATTATATAATGATGCCTTTCTAGATTTTCTTCACTGGAAAGGGAATAGACTCAAGGATCCTCTGGTAACCAGGAGAACCTGGTGTTGGCCAATAGACCTGCACACAGCTATCAGTTTTACCTGGGGTCTACAAACAGCTTTGATTATCTCCCTTCCACCTTAGTCTGAGGAAAATAAATGAAAATTCTCTGACACATTGTGTGCACACACTTGTTACACTGTTCTATTTTACCCCCTGTCCTCATGAGCTTTTGTGTTGAGGAGAGTCCTTTTTGTGTCTTCTGTACAAGTCAAGGAATTGCTCAATTGTTTTGTAAGAAGGCATTGGACTTCATCTACAGAGGGAATTGCTTGGAATCCTTTGAAAGAAAGTCTGCTGAGGCTCCCTGTGCTCAGACTGAGCCCTTACCTCACCTGCCTTTCAGGCTGTGCGCTGGCCTATGGTTGCTCCTCTCTGCCCTGAAAATTACCTCTGTTGTTGGAGCTGTCACAGTGGCTGTTCCTGAGTGCCATGAGCTCTTGGTGAACAGCTGTTGGTGAACATCATGTAAATGAGCTAAATGCTTCATGTAGATTTTTCACATGCTACTGAACTCCACAAACTTGCTATTCCTCATACTCCTCTAGCCCAGTTTTCTTGGTTTTACTGCCAGCTCCTCTGAACCATTCCTCTACTGCCTTCCTAAACAAAGAAGAAAGTCTGAAACTAGATATAACATGCTTTGCTGTTGCTTCAACTGCAGATTTCAAATGTTCAGGTAGATAACCTGTTTATCTCTAGTAGCACAGATAATGTACTACTTTCTCACCTTCTACTCTGCAATTAACAGGAAAACCAATGAGGCAGAGCAAACTCTGAGGTTTTAAGTAGGAGCAGTGAGTAGAGTGAACACGAAGGAATGAGATTTTTCATGACACAGAGTCTTTCTGTGTAACCAATCACCTCTTTGTGTTGATGTAAAATCACTTTGTCAGCCTGCCCAGCTGTTTCTGCTCTCTGTAGGTCCTGTTTTGAGTGCTACCTGGTTTACCTTTGCTCTCCCCCAGCTTAACAGGGTGAGTTTCTAACGAAAGGCTCAGTGAAGAGGAGGTGAGTCACTGACCCGTGCCAGTGGAGTAATTTTGAAAGGATAGCAATTGGCATTATTACACTGGCATTAACCACTTAGACACACAATTACATGCAATAGGAAACTAAGTATGCAAATGAGAATAAAATCGTTTGGGCAATATCAGGAGAGACGCCTGTTAGTGAAGCAGTGATTTCCTCTGAGAGCTTTCTGTTTTGGACAGCACGTTAAAGTCAGCTTTGGAAGCTTGGAGGGGAAGAGAGGATGGCATGGATCTGTACAGGCCTTTTCCTCTGAGGACAGAAAATTTGCTCTTAAAATGGGCAAAATAGATTTTTTTGAAGGTTTATGAATGACCCTGTGATAGCTTAGTGTTGAGAAGTGACTGGAAAGAACCACAGAGGAAATCCTGTGGCGGATGAGTGAGCTGATCCATTGCAAATAGCAGTGTTTATTAATTTTCATTCTAAAATGAAAACAGAACAGAAGCAATGCATTTAGTGTCCAATACATCTGGGCCACAGCTTGGGGTAAAATGCCCTCTTATCACCTACTGAGCAGAAGTGAAAAGGCTCATCAGTGCTGCATTCTGAAGACATTTTAGATGAACAGTTGCTGCGAGACTGCACAGATGGCTGCACAGTATCCGAGTGTTACAGCTGCACTCCAGCAACCTGGGCTCAGGGGAACCTGCCAGTGTAGGACAGCCTGGCCAGAGAGGAGGGATGGTTAAAAGTTTGGGAATTCAGGCTGATTGGACACATGGGCACCAGAAGATCCATTACAGTCCAACCTTGTGCCACAGGACTGTGTCTTCCAGTAGGGTTGGGACGGATTGATTTCTCTTCCACTAAAAGAATTGATTTTGGCATTTAGAAATGTTTTTTTCCTGAGTTCATGCTCCTCACAGAGTAAATACATTTTAAAGGTATGGATATTTGACACTTTTCTCTCCAGCTCTGCAAAAAAAAAGGAGCTGATGACATTTTGGTACTTCTAATATAATCTTGCACAAGACACAGATTTTCTTCCTCTTGTGTGGTATTTGCTGGGTCCCCAGGATGAAGGAGGAATTGGGAATCTGACTGCATGTTTTTAGAAGGCTAATTTATGATTTTATGATATGATGCTATACTAAAACTATACTAAAAATAGAGAAAGGATACAGACAGAGGTTTATTCTTACTCTAGTACAGCAGCTGCCACAAGCGTGGCTGGTTATTGAAACTTGTGATTAAAACAATAGCTGTTTTCCAGTGGTTTCCTGGAGGTGTGAGGCTGGAAGGGGAGGCTGCGAGGGTGTGATCAGACCTGCCTCACAGCACGGACCAAAGGCTATCTCCTGATAATCTCTGCAGGAAACCAAAACTCCTGTTTTGACTAGGGCATTTCTCTTAAAAAGACAGACTTTTGAGTGTGCTGGTAATAATACAAGACAGGAGTTGTGTTCCCTAGAGTAGAACACTCAAATAGAGAGCTCTGGTTCCTCTGAATACTAATGCAGAAGTTCTTGTGCAATGGGGAAGAGAAAAGTATGCAAAATAAGCATAAGGCCTAATTTAGTTCGGTTAGAGGTGAGCACCTTTAAGCACATAGGCAGAGTTGTTAGAATTGATGGAATTACTGTGTTTCTAAATCATATATTTTTCCAGGTTTAGCTGGGTGGGGTTTGGGTGGTTGATTTAGAAATAACTTCTTCATGTGGGGGGGACACGAGCAAAAGGGAATAATCTGAATTGTGTTTTGGGGAGGAATAGTTACTTCACACTAATCCTTCTGCTGGTGCTCTCAAACTTAATTAACTGAAATTTAATTCAGTTGGTGTTGATTCACTTCCAAAGCCAGATGAACTAAGCTGGAGACACACTTTTACCAATGGCTGTAGCTCAGACAAGTTTGTTTAGCAATGTGCTGTTGCCAAAGGCATTCCTGCCCAGCACAGAGAAGACAAGGCAACTCTGTCAGTCCAGCAGCTCAGAGATGGGGTGATCACTGGATGGGGTGATTTGCCCAGCCTGGTAAGATCGGCTGAAAGCTCAGCCTCAGCTAAAAGCCATCAAGATGAGACCACTGTCAGTGGCCCACTTGCTCTCCAGCATCTATTTCACAAAGGCTCTTCTGCAGTAGTTTGTATGGATCTTTCAGGTGGTGGTATTAAAATGATGACTCATTAATTTTAAACATTGCGTTCGGAATTGGAAATAGAAGAGAGACTTCAGATGTTCTCTTTCATATTTTGGGAAAAGAACAATAATCAATTTTTCAAAGCTTTTCTTCTCTGACTGCTACTGCACCCCAGAAAAACCAAACCACATATCTCTTTGTGTGGGACTGTCTAATTCTCTGAATTTTGATATGCTGACATGAATATTCTGAGTTAGGTATTGATTTTAAAGTCTTAGCAATAATTAAATAGGGACACAGACAATCTGTTCTCTGCTTTTTCTGTTGCATCTTGAGTGGATACTTCTCATTTTATTTAATCTTTGAGTGAAGTTGTACTGCCTGGGAGAGGTAATGTGCATCGTTCTTAAACTAATGGCAGAATAAATAAAATTAACTAATTACACAATTCCAGTTCCATTCTCCTACAGTAGTTAGGAGACAAATAGCATCTTTCAACATTCTTTAAAAGGTGTTTCATCAAAGACTGATGAGCAAGTACTAGCAAACTGAGGCTGCTTAATCACATCATAAAAATACAGAGAGAGTTTCTGGATGTGTACAATAAACATACATTTCCAGATAAATGCATCACTTTAACATTAAAGTACCAATCTAGAATGAGTAAATTTTTTCCATCTCTTGCTCCTGTGAAATTGTCCAGAATGATGTTCATTGTCAGACATTCTGCAAATGGAGCCCACAGTGTATTTGAGTGTGATACTTCTTGCAAGTACTACTGTTGTTGTCTCAGTTTCTGTGGAAACAGAGGGGCAAATGTCATCGCCACTGCTACAGGGAAGGCAACTGGATCCTTGAAAATTCTGCTATTGGTCTATTACCAAAGACAAAGATTTGTCATGGCTAATGAATGTCTAGTGCACAAAACTGGAGCTGGGTTAAAGCTGTAGAGTTAAAGAAAACATTAATGGTATACTTTTTAATGGTATATGGAAGACTCTAATTCCTGTTTAGTTTTTTTCCCTTGAAGTGCTTGCAGTATTTTCTGTTTCCTGGTTTTGTGGCTCTTTAGCTGGGGTTTCAGGTGCAAACTGAACCTCTATCAGAGCACATCAACCATTGACCCTTTGACCAGAACCATTGACAAGGCTCTACAGGAGATCATAGTGCAGAAATAGCATACTTTCTGATAAGGTTAAGCCTCACAGATTTGTCAATTTTAATTTTTTTTAAGCCTCACAGATTTGTCAATTTTAATTTTTTTAGTAGCTGGAAAAGAAATGGATATGGGCATTCCCAATAATGCAGGTTACCTTAATATTGAAGATTTATCTTCACTAAAGCAGCTTCAAGAATGAAGGTGCCCACTGATTTGCCATAGGTTGCATGTCCTTGCCGTTGCATGGATAAAAAGTTGGAAAGAACATAGAAATGGATGATCAGTTTTCAAGTGGAGAATGTTGTTATTAGAGAGAAGCTTGTATTTGAGTCAGTGCTGATTAACGTATGATCTTCAAGATAATCATGGTCAAAACAATTCTGAAAGTGGATTGAATAGACAGGAGATGGTTTGTTGACAGTCCTAAGAATGTCAGTATATTAATGACCAAGGGCAGCCTGAAAGAAAAGCAGAGAGATTATTTGAGCTGAAGTCATTGAGTGAAAGAAATGGCAGATGTAACTTTGTGGAGATAAATGCCAAGTGATGAACATAAGAGAAAAATAATCCCATCTGTACATATTAAAAAAAATGGATTCTGAGCTGTTTCTTTCAGTTAGGAATCAGATTTTAGCACCCTGATAGATAAATATTAGCTCAATTCTCATTACTCTCCTAAAAATACATATAATGTGTTAGATATATTTTAGAAAGACTAGAACAAATCAATCCCATCCAGAATCGTATCCATACTCCTGGTTCCCTCTACTTCTGGGTATAGCTGGAAAAATTACATAGGAAGGTGTAAAGGAGGTCCTGAAACCTCAGCACAATCATTGATACAGAGGAAGAACCTTTAGGGTAGAAAAGATGTTGCTGAGAGGGAATATAACAGCAAGGCAGAGAGAGGGAAGAGTTTGTTCTCTTTTTTTCCCCTCCTCCAATAGAAAAGGGATAGCAAATAAAACCAGCAGGTTCAGCACTGATAAAAAGCAATAGTTGATTACAGAGCTTGCAGAATGCTCCCCATGCTAAAAGTTGACATGAGTTCAGAAAAGCAATGGGACAATTCCTCTGAAGGCTTGGAAATATAAAAACATTGTTTCTGGCTCCAGAACTCTCCTAACTGCAGTTTTCTGGAGATTAAAGGGGAGCTTGGGGGAAATAACACAACATTTGTCCTGAACATGTAGTGTGCCATATCCCACTGTCAGGATGGGCTGGCTGCTGGACATAAGGGGTGTTTGATCTGTTCAATGGTTATATCTGGATGCATGTGAAAAAAAAAAAAAAGGAAAAGAAACAATAGATCTCTGTCTTCTGTTTTGTCCCTTCCCTTTGCAAAAAGTCCCTATATATCAAAAGATGAAGAAAAAAAAGCAAAATCTTTGGCTTGTTTAAGGAGAACAGATTGTACAGCTTCTTATGCCAATTCCTTTTTGAAGTGTTGCCAAACAGAGAACTATGGGAACAATGGAAAAGGCTGAGTCCAATGCTTTTTCTCCTTTAAAATACACTCTTCTGAAAGCTTGTAAGCATTCCTGCTTTGCTGGCTGTACTGGCAAATGCTATCTTCAATGGATCGTGGATTAGGGTTTCATAAATTTAAGCTTAAAATTAAAACCTGAAAAGGTGATTTCTCCTATCTAACCCACAAGGGAATGGTGTTTTGTTCAGCCTGCTGGAGCAGTCTTTTTGTGAAAGCATAGCTAATCTGAAATACAATAAACTGCATTATTTCCCATTCCCTCTGCTAACCATTTTGTTAGGCTGTCCATCCTTTTACATTTCTTAGCAGGCTAAGAAAAAAGAGCTTAATTGTACAAAGGAGATCATTTGCACACAATTGCTTCTCCCGAGAAAATAAATTATTTCTAGCCTTCCTGATCATTTCTTCAAGCCCTTCTCTTCTGTGCCTCAAACCTTGTGCACGTGTTGGATTTGAGCTCCAGAGGTACCAGTGCTCTGGGCCAGTGACCTTGGGTATGAGCAAAGTGTTTGTCCTTGCTGCCACCTGATTCTCTGAGGAGCAAGAAGCAATTTCTTGTGGTGTGTCAGCACTGAGCAGGGATTTTTTGCTAATATGGCAGGGTGGTTCCTCTTCATCCTCAGCCAAGGAGGTATTCTGGGGATATTCTCTTCAGAGAGAGGCACTGGCTGAACAGAAGTTTTGAAGTGGTAGGAGAAGCCTGGTTTTCCATTAGATTTCAGTGGTACTTCCCAAATTCCCTGTGCTTGTTGGCATTTCTCTGAGACAGCTGTTCTTTAGCTCTCAGTTTATATTTTGTGATTTGGCTGGAGGAATCACTGCAAATGAAATAATGAAGAGCTAAACATTTGTGTTTGGTATTTCTAAGTTTGTAGAGCAAAGGAAGAAGCTCAGGAAAGGCTGGGAATGGCTATAATTTATTGCTATTGCTATTATCTTTGCTTTCCAGACTCTGCAAACATTTGTCCTACCATAGGGACAGCCTGTCCCTGCCTTCTCCAAGCTGCTCCATGGGATTTATGAATTTCATTAGAATTGATCCCACTTTCAGGGGGATTTCTTGTTTCTGTGAACAAGCAGGAATGCTTTCCAAGCTACCCAGCAGTCAGCAGTTTTATGTGTGGAGGGGCTTTTTTCTGAAGATTTTATTATTTCAGTTTTCCTCCATTTTCTCCATTTTTCTAGCTTCCTTTTGTGTTTTCCTTTACCTGTCTCTGACTCCCAGAGCACACAAGAGAGGCAGATTTTAAAATACCTGTATGTACTTGAAAGGCCTTACTTTTATACAGATTTTTTAAGCTGTTTCAGCAATGAGTTAATAGAATGAAAAAAGGAGTGAGAGAGAAGGTTGTCAAGTTTTGTTGCTCAAGCTGATTATACCTTAAGTTTGGGTAATTTGTTGCAGTCTAAGAAGGCTGGAATGGACACTTTTTTCCGAGGTTTTTTTTTTCTATCATGTGCACATAGTTGATTTCAATGACTGCAAGAGTAATTATTTCTTTGTTTGCCAGGAACATTCAAATTGCCATGGTTTCCACAGAAAATGTGTTCAGACTCCCTGAAAGTAAGTACACAATAGGCTGTTACAGCTGCCTTTTCTACTGGGATTATTTTAAGCAAAAGTGATGCACAGCAATTAACCCTTTGTGCTTGATGCACATCATAGTCTCAATCAATGGGCACTTATCATAATAAAAGGACAGGATGAGAAATTTCAAGATTCACTTCTGAAAAGTGTCTAGTTGAACTTCTGGGAACTTCAATAATGGTAATGTTTGAATAGCGTATTGGATTTCTCAGAGGGTTATCTCATGGATTGCATCAATAAAAATACTTTATTTTAAACTCACTTTGAAAAATGTGGAGGTCAAGTTATAACTTGGAAGATTGAGATGCCACATGTGCTGCTGGAGACAATTCTCTTGTAAGTGTAGACTTTGCTGTCTTTCCTGAAACCTGGCCAAATCACAGGCCTCCACCTAACTCTGCTAAAATCAACCCACCCTCTTCATTTGCCACACAGATAATTTCTGTTCCCTGAGAAAAGGACTTGAACTCCCACTTGAGCAAATGCCTTTCAATTGTTGTTTTTCACTTGAAAAAAAAAATAAGACTCAGATGTTGTAATCCAAAGCTGAAAATGGTTTTGAAAATTTCCAAGTGAGTGTACTAGTGAGCAGTCCTGAATTGGAGAGCATGAAAAACAGATGCTGAAATGCTGCTCTTCTTCAGGGTTTTGAGGCAGGCAGAGAATCCTGTGCTCTACACGGAATTACATCTGACATTGGTTAAGTTTTAAGCCCAGGCTGACTTGAGATAATGGAGAAATTTCATGATTGGGTTCATGGGGATAGGTGCAATATTTCCCTGCTTCTGGTACTGGTAAATAAGCAACTACCTGAAAGGCAGCCGAGCTCCCTGGAAAATCCATTTATCTTCAGTGTAGAAGTATCATGATTTAAAGGATCCTAATTGAAAAATAATAAAGTATTTTTAAAATATGCTTTCCATTACATTTTAATCAACTACTAAACCTGCAAAATTTTCTGTTTTTTTTTTTTAACCATTTTATGATGCAAGCATCTGTAAAGAAACCTCCCTTCTCTGTTAGGATCACAACAGATTTCTTCTTATTTGGTTAATTTGCTGAATGCGAGAGAGAACATCTCATTTTCCCTATTTATTGGAAATCACTCAGGGTGTTGGTAGTTCACATTCTTATTTACACTTCAGTTTTCTAGAGCACATTTTTTACAGAGAAAGACTGAGTAAAGAAACACAAAGCCTGGTGGCTTGGCTGGAGTTTCTTCATTGTGTACACACAAGTTTAATATATTGACATTTTCACATCTGGTAACTGTAGACTTTAGGACTATGTTTGCTGTGACAGAATTTTTATTTTGATAAAAGAAGAGCAATAAGTTTTAATGAATAGGGGAGGAAACAATGGGCAGGAAATGCAGTTGCTTTTGACAAGCATTTATCTTTTTAAGCTGAGCACATTTTCCTCTGTGCATCTCAGTGCCTCAGAAAGCTCTGCAGTGAAATTTGGGGCTGCTTTGACTGGTGAGGGAGAGAATGGGAGCTGTACATTCATGGGCCCTGTCAAAATTGAACTATTAAATGACTTGATTGAATGTAATGCAATGAAAAAATAATCTTTGAAAACCCTCTGTGCTATTAAAGGACAGGAAAATAGGGCTCTCTGCATTCAGTATTCCTGCCTCTTCAAATTTAACTAATTGTTGGCAGAATGTTTACTTGATATCTGAGATTGTTCTGTGTTGAGATTTAAATTGTGAGGCTGCTCCTGCTGATGCTGTTTTCCTAAAGATTTGAAATTCTGCTTGATAAACAAATCCCTTTTACAGATCAGATGCTTCTTGCACTTGACTGCATCAGTGATTCAGATAATGACTTTGATAGGGGATTTATTGTGTTTTAATGTAACTTACAGCTGGGGATTCTTTTCCCTTCACAAGGTAATTCATGCAGTGTAGTTATGGTAACTAATGTTGATTAGCTGTCAGACAGGATCTTTGGTGATGCTGGTGAGAGGGGGTTAGGAGAGAGCTTCTGTAAGACTGTCTTGGGTTTCATGTTCCTTTGAGGGGGATTGTGGTGTTTGGTTCAGTTTGTAGCTATGATTAGGGCTTTCACCTGGGCAGTAAGAGATCCAAAAGGTCAAAAAGCCTGTGGTAAGGACTGGAGAGATTTGCAACTGGATCTTAAATAATTCTACCTGGTCTTACCAGCTCTACTACAATGTACATGATCTCTAATTATGAAACTGAGGAAAAGGGCTTGGGCTTACATGGGAAATTCAGTTTGTGCTGAAAAGCACTGAAAATATTAAACCTTTCTCATCAGAGCTCAGCACTCAGAAAATTGACTTGAATTGTAAGCAATAATAACTCCAGGCAAATCCTGGGAAGAGATGGCTCAGGGGGACCTCATAAAGGTGCGCAGGCGGGAAATCAAGAAGATGGAGCTAGACCACTTGTGCCTGGAAAGATGGAGGCTGGAGCCATGGGAAAAAGAAAGGCATGCAAGAAACTGCAGGTGCTGCTTGTCAGTGGAAGTGTCCCTGCTCTGGGGCCAGAGCTTGCTCAGAGCAGCACTGGAGGCACATCCATCCTTCACGGGGACAGGAGGAGAGCAGGCAGGTGCTGAAGTGCAGGTCCTGGCCCTGTGCACCATGGATGTCTTGGTGAAGAAATAAAACCCACCAGGAGCTCACCAAGGTAACTTACTGCAGCAAGAATTGTGAGAAATGTTCCTGATAAAGCCTTTTTATTGGGTGTCTACCTGGGGCAGAATCAAAGTGTGATGTGTTGGTGCAGCACAGAGATAGGGGAGTTCATGTGCTTGGTGAGCAAGAGTTAGATTGCTCTTGGCATGATTTGTTACCTGGCGTGTGTTTTGCCAGACAGTCAGTGTTTTGCATGTATATTTACCTGAATTTCTACATTTTAGCTCACCTCCATTTTATTACCACAAACTGATTATAAAAATGAAGCTTTTCTGAATATTTTACTAACCCTGAATTGCCCATCTCTTTGCCAATTTTCCTTTGCTATATTCCTATTTTCCATCCTCTTTAGATTATTTGCTAACAGTTTAGGTATTATGTTGCTACTTCATCTTCTAATTTCTAATTTTAGATCTCATTAGATCCAGTCTGGTTTTCTATTATTACTTTCCCTCTTCTCAAATAACCTTTTGCATTTTAGACCCCTTCATTTCTTTTGAAAGCAGCCTTAAAACCAATTCTATGTAATTGGGAGCATCTCAGAATGCATCACTACTCACTCAGTGCTCTCAAAGTTGTGACTGCTTTTCTCGAAGGAAAAAATGCTGCTCTAAGCAGCACTGGTGCTTGGAGATGTTGGTAAGGATTCTTTTTTTTTCCTTCTTACAATTCTCATCAGAGGTTTGGCTCTCACTGGCCATCACTGTTAGATGGGGGAAAGACAACTAGAGCAGTGCAGCTGAGCATGGCCCTTTGCTGGAAGGTTAATATCCTGAGAATTAGTCATCCAGTAGTAACAGAACAGCTCAAATACACTCATGAGACCCGAATACTCTGAAACAGCTCTGCAAGCACCATGTTGTGAGTCATACATGCTACAAAGCCCTAGGACAAGGTAAAGGATTCAGCTACTGGTTCGTTCTGTCTGGGGCTGACACTTGCCAGTGTGAGAATCTGAATAATCTCTGTCACTAGGCTTTGCAAAATGTAATTGATGGTTGTTGTGGCCTTGATAGTCTAAAGGAGAAGGAGATATAAAGATAAAAAGGAGAAGCAGCATAGAGTGAGTATCCTTTATCAGCCAAATGGGCAGAGAGGCACTGGCTGTGCCAGCTGTGTCTTAAGGCTCTTGTTTGGATAGGTATTTGGGCCTTTTGATGGTATTTTTTTATCAAAAGGTAGGGTAAAACAGGCATTCTGAGCTCCTCTGAAGTTCTGCTAGAACGTTGTGCAGTGTCCTTCATGAGGCACTTTGCTTTAATTGCTTCTGTTGTGCTTATCTCTCTGCACTAACTCATCTCTCCCTGTATTTGTTGGTTAATGAAGAGTAGACACCAAAACTTCCAGCCCAGTGGATTTGGTTTTATTTGGTTACTTGTACCCTATAAATCTTCCCAATATTTGTGTGTCTGTCTTGCAGGGATTTAGTGCAGGATAAAAACCTCTGTGGAGCAATAGCACTAGAAAAATCTTGAATTTAATTTTTATATGTATATATATAAGATGCAGTGCTTTGATCCCCTCAATCAGCACTATCATAAAAGAGCAGCCTTGCAGACAATGAGCAGTGAATGAACAAAAACAGGCAAGTCATTAATGGCTGCATTTAATTTTTGATTCTGCAAATATGGCTCCTCTTAATGCCAATGGAAACTGTTTATACATGCAAACCCCAGGCTGCAAACCTGATTAGAGAGTGAGTCTGTAGCAAGTTACCAAAGAAAGAGAGAATGTTTATTAGAAAGACATCTAGAAAAGACAAATTAAGATTTGTGATTTGTTTAGGGCCATATAAGCCAACTTAAAAAAGATTTTAAACCAAACAAAAAACTACAACCCAAAAAAAATCCAACAAAACCCCAAATCAAGCATGACAACAAAGTCCCAGCAAAATAAGGAAGCAAATAAACTCCCCAGGCCTAAAATGGCTAGAACTGACCATGAGTTGTTGCTGAACATTGTATGAGTTCAGTTTTTCATTCATCATTTGTGTAGCTGCCTACCTGGACTGGAGTGGAAGTGATGAAACAGACTGACCCTCTGGAGAGAAGCAGAGCTGGGCTTGAGAGATGGAAACCAAGGGACTTTTCTGACAATAAATTCAGCAAAGTACCTGAAGGTATTGAAAGGCCAGAGAGATGCCCCAATGATGCTGCACATCAGACTCCTATTTTGTCTCTGTGCTCGATGTCCCCTGCTGGGGACACCTTTCTTTCCTTGCATGGCTTCTTGCACAGCAGCCACTTAACCATGCCAGGCAGATAAGAAAAGTCACTTTAAACGATCTGCTCTGTGCCTGAGGTATGAGAATAACTCACAGCACCTCACAAGTAGATGCATTCAGTTTGTAGGTAGTATGAAACTCATTACGGGCTGGCAGGAAGGCTAGCTTCCATCTCCCCTCTCTGTGGATTAATCTCTGTGTGAAGACTCACCGCTTCTACACATTTTTTTTTTAAATTTAGGGATCTGGAACTTCCTATGCAAAATGCTCTAATTGTATTTTATGAAATAATAAGTTTTCACCTTGAAACCAACAAATCAAGAAAAAAGAAGCCCAGGTGTACATTTTGAGTTGACAAGATAGCTGATTGTTTAATCTCCCACGAGTCTGTGTCTATTAAAGGACTTGTGTTTTGCTGTTCTTCTTTCAATTACGGAAATAATTCTCTCTCCCAGGCACAGAGTTTGAATCTTTTCCAGAGGTTTTTAATGACTTGAAAGCTGACAGAAATTACTTAACATTTTAAACTCTCTTTCCAACGCCAAGAGGGTCTTTTAAGAGCCTGTAATATTTTTTATGGTCATGCTATATTGCCTCTTGATTGAAAAATTCTCTGGAAATGGAAGAGGTAGGGAAAGAAGATGTAGGTAGCAAAGGAGACTTCATTTTTTTTGTATTTTCCTTGATTACAGAAGGGTTTTTATACTTTGATACCTGAATAACTGAAAGACAGTGGAACTGTGGGGAGGTAGAGAATCAGGATAAAACCTGCTGGAGCAGGCTGTGAATGTCAGTGAATACAAACTGTTCTTTGCTTGCTTTCTATGATTTTATTGACAGTAGGCTGGAACTTTGCCCTTACAAAATGTATTGGGATATATGTAGCCACCCATTCTTTTTTGCAAGGACTTCTGGGGCTTTTTTGGCACCTGTGTGCAGAGGTTTTAGAATGAGAAAGAGTTCATATGCTAAAGTCCTGATCACTGTGAAAGAGCAAGGAAACAGGACATGAAGTACTGATGTACGGTGGTGTGCCTGCCCCATTCCAGAGGAATTCCAGGTTGTAATAACTAAAAGAGGCCTTTTCTCTGGAGATTTGATGGTGTTTGTGTGCTTTCTTGGGTATCTCAAGCTAATGGGCTTGTCTGCACTCAACATCAGTCTGAGCTGGTTAATCTGTGTTGATATCACCACCCTCTCATGACTTTTCCCACTGCCTTTGTTCCAGAGGTCCCAGTTTGTTCCTATAGCCAGACTGTCCAGGATGGGAGTTGAGCCTGAGCTGGTGTTGATGAAGAGTCCTCTCCCAACCTGGGTTACATTTTTGTGCTTTCAAGGCTCCCTGCAGAAGAGAGTGGTTTTTTTGCATGTCTGGAACATTTCTGTGTCCTGTATGAATATTTTATAATCTCACTGAAATGTGCTGAGAAATAGCTTTGGGTGGTAATCTCTGCTGAATGGCATTTAAATATATAGATGCTTTGTTGATATGGAGATTTATTCTATAAAACATTGTTCTGTGGGGATTTTTTTTTGCTGATGATGTGAGTGGAAGGATACTGAATGCTTAATCTGCTTTTATTACTGGAATTTAAGTTGTTTTCTGAGATATGGAAGAGTTTTATCCCTGAAATGTAAAATTCCGGATATGGCTCTTGCAATATGGAGATGTTTTCCAGGACTGATTCTTTGTGTGCTGAAGAAAATGCTAGCAACAAAAAGATCTTGCTTTGAGACAAAACCATCAGAGGCTGTTTGTATGCTCATAGATTTTTTTTTTCTGGTTGCTTTGCCTACTTTAAGAGATGAGAAACTTTTTTTTTCAGTTTTGATACTGGAGAATTATATCAATCCTTTAGGCACCTACCAAAAGAAAATAAAAAGAAAGCCTAAGCTGTAACATTTAAAAAGTGATGCCGGAGGAATGGCCTTATTACCTCAGTGAGTATCGTAGTGTTTTGCTTTTCCTTATTATCTCAGTGATGCTTAGATTAGTAAATAATAATGATGCTTTTCTCTTACACGGTGCTTTTGTCCATACATCTCAGAGAAGGTTATTAAAAAAGAGGTTGGTGTTAGTGCCCTGTTTCAAGATGGAGAAACACAGAGGTGAATTGAGTTTCTGAAGGTTATCCAATGTGAGAGAGCTGGCAGAAAAATTCCTGTCAGTGTCATTTTTCATTAGGAAAGGCTGATTCACTGAAACTGAAACCTTTCATGGAAACTCATTAGTGTCCAGGAAATTCTGCATCTCCAGAAGCTGAGGAAAATGTCACATGCTGTAGCAAGGAGCAGCCAGGAGCCTGGTGGCAAGGACATCTGTTGTGGACAGGGGAGACCTGTGAGGTTTCACTTTTGGAACTGTGGTGGAAAGGGATTTCAATCTGTCCCTCTCAAGGGAATATCCCTGTCTGTAGGTGTGGAATGCTGCTTGGTCATCTCCCTCTGGTCACAGCACAGCCTTTCTCATACAGCTCAGCCAGCAGAGGGTCTGCTGAAGGGTTCCAGTCTTCCCAAATCTGCTTCCATGGCTGATCCTTGGTGGGGATTGGATTTTCTGTGTGTTAAGGAGTGAGTGGATTTTACACCTTTCATCTCTTTACTATGTAGGGAACACACAAAAAAAAATCAGCTAAAAAAATTTACAGCCAAGAAAACTCTCTTCTATGTGGCTGCCATTTTTGAATGTGTTTATATTTCTAATTTGGTAAGGGAAAGTTTTGGAGGAAAGGAGAGTGTGAGAACAGGATAGATGGGCACAAACATACTGTAAAGTCACATATGATATTTTCCTCAGGAAAGAACCCCAGGCAGAGTCATCAGAGGGTATTGATTTTACCATGACTCTTCTAAAAAACTTTGGAAACTACAACCAACCAAATGTTCCACTTTTCAGTCCACTAACTCCACTGATGATCTTGGACAAGGGATCATGTTTACAAGCAGAGAGGGTGGTGGCTTTTTGCCAAGGAAAATCTGAAAATAAAAATCCAGACTGAACCTCTCAGGTTGAGTGTTTCACATGGCAAATTCAGTCACACTAGAAAATACAAAGTTCAGACTGGATGTAAAGTCACTATTGCATTTGGTATATATAAGCCTGAAGACAAGAGAATCTGTTTTGCTCAAAAATGCTGGAGCAGCCTTTGAGCTTTGGGATAGACATCTGGAGGCAGCTTGACTTGACAAAGAACAACAAGATAACAAAAAAAGCAATTTATTTTCAATAATTTAGATTGAAATACCGAAGAAGGGTTTTATTTTTGTGCAAGTATTTTGAAAAAGTGTTGGCAGTCTCACATAAGAGAATTCTCCTCCAAGAATTTTTAGCAACAGGTGCCCATCACTGGAAAGTGCTGCTGACCCCTCTCTGCCTTTAAAGAGATCCTTGCTATTCCCTAAGTCAGTAATAAACTGCCCAAGATTCAGTTTAACAGCCTCCCTGACTGTGAACCTCATTATAACTTTTTCCCCCGTATTGAAAGTCCACCTCTTCCTCATCTTTGTCTTATATTTGTAAATCAATTCCTGCTATGGGAGAGTATTACACAAATTTTCAAAAAAAAAGTAATTGTGCAGCTGCATTAATCAAAGGAGTAGTGTGCTGAAGGAAATGTCAGGCCTATTAGCTTGTCAGTGATCAGTGGCAGAAAAGCTGCTTTCAGCTAGCTTGCATTGTTTCTTTGACACTAATTAACAGATTTGCTACATTTTAAAATATGATAAAAGGGAGAAGGGGCAAGACCTCAAGATGTGTGTTGCTGTGGTGGGAGTGGAACAACAGGTCTTGCACATGTGAGGATCTTTGAGATGGTTGTCCTGTGTCTCTTTTTTTGTTTGCAGTATGGGTGATTCTTAGGAAGCCCAAATGTTAAGCAAGTTATCAGACAGGTATCCTTCTTTGTTCAAGGAGGAGTTTTGGGCTGCCTAAACAGGAGCAAGAGTTCAGAACAGGCTGTGATTAAACTGTATGAGAGCATCTGACTGTGCTGTCCAAGTGGACACTGCCACAGGTGTGAGCAGTGGAGAGCAGACAGGAGAATGCTCTTGAAATGAAAGAGCAGCCAGGAGAATGCTCTTTGACTCATCTTCTCACCCAGCCCCAGCCCTGTGTGAATGGTCTGTTCAGTGTGTGCAAAATGCTGGCTGTAATCACCTTGAATAAGGACACCAGGAGCCTTTCTGTGATCCTGAGCATTCTCTACACTTCCTATTATCAGAAAACACCTGAGAGAAAGGGAAGCTTTCCACCCTTCATCCACCCTTGCAGTGGTTCATTCTCTAAGCAGCTGAAAGACAGAATCCTGCATGGATTTCTGAGCCCTGTGAGGAAAGAGAAATTCATGAGCTGTTTGGGTTTAGTGAGTTATTAGGGAAGCCAGTCCACTGAGCAACTCATCCATCATGGGGCTCTTCCCTCAGCCACTGTTTAAACAAGATATCCACGCACCATCTCTCCAGAAATCTCTCCCAGCAAAGCAGAGGAGATGCTCGGTGCTTTGCTTGGCTGTGGGAAAAGACAGGGGCTGTTGCAAAGCACAGCTGAACAGGAGCTTGTGCTGACAAACAAAATACCTGCTTGCCAGAGGGGCTGATAGATGAGAAAAGTCCAAGGGAGTGGACTTAAAGGTGACTTATAATCAGAATTGAGAATGGACTTGAGAAAGATAATTGCAAAATGCTTCGACCACTCATTTTGTGGCCATTCAGAGGTATGTTGTAATCCATGCTTCCCTTTCCAGAAACTCTGGTGTTTTCAACGTGTGGGCAAATGGGTTCCAGAAGGAAGACAGGGTATTTTTTTGTTCTCTTTCATGGAGATACATACACA
This sequence comes from Camarhynchus parvulus, assembly GCF_901933205.1. Taxonomy (NCBI): domain Eukaryota; kingdom Metazoa; phylum Chordata; class Aves; order Passeriformes; family Thraupidae; genus Camarhynchus; species Camarhynchus parvulus. The sequence goes on from NC_044576.1 coordinate 7,580,349, forward strand.
CACATTAAAACTAATAGTTCAGAGTTGAGGAAATAATTTCAACAGTGAGAAAATCACAATGAAATTCTTCTTCTGCCTCAGTTAGGACATTGTTTTATAAATATTCCTTCAAAGTGAGGAGTAAAAATTTTGTTCATCATTACTGCTTAAATTCCTGTGGGATTTCTTAAAGATAAGCATATATTTAATTGCTTGTGCTGGATAAGGAAATTCTCAGCTCTGAAACTGCACCTGAGCTATGACATGTAGACAATGGCTGTTCTATTTTCCCATCAACTTACTGCATTTATTCTTCACTCTGACAACTCATAAACCTACCAGGAGTCACAAGAAGTTTCTGCCATTAAATTCCCCATTTTTCTGATACATCTCAGGGTGGAAATGGTTAGAAGTTGCATTACACATTATATATCTTGTAGTCTCTGTAAAGGTAATTATGAGTTGAAAATCAATGGGAAATTAATCAAAATATTTTTTTACAAGTTCCTAACCAAGGACAGTACAAGTTGATACATGTTTAAAGCCATTTAGCATTTTTTGTAAAGATTGTACCATATCAAAGAGTGTTGAAATGAATCCTTCCCACCTTTTGGTGGTCTTTCTGTGCCAGGCATTGAGAAGGGTACTGAAAATGTGCCCTTCTGCTCATGAGAACAGCATAATGCTCATAAAAAATGCTTCACCTCCTGGGCTGGCAATTTGGCACTTCTAGCTAGTTATTTTCAAATGGGTTTTTTATGCAAATAGCCTGGATTTGATGGAATTCAAGTATTAAAAAAACAAGAAAAGCTTCAAACCCCAAAATGTTCCATCATAAGATACTGAGATATCTTGATTTAAGGGGCATAATTTAAGAAGCCAAGTTTTCTCCTTCCCTTGTTCCTCAGTGGGAATAAAAGGACTTTATCAGAAGTGATACTCTGAGGGCCTGGTTACAGGTCCTGCTCTGAAGTACCCTCCAGGAGAACTCCTTTCTTTCCTTTATCTGCAGGGATGTTAGTCTCCTCACAGAAGTTACCTTTTGGCATTGTAAATCCAAGGCAGCAGGAATACCTCCCAAGGGTGGGGAATGAAGCTGGGCAGGTAGGCCTGCTTGCCTGAAAATAAAGAGAAGATGAATGTCCACATCTGCTTCTGGCTTACACCTGGGCTTGAAGGGATGCCATGTGAAAGTAATCAGCAGTGTTATATTTAGTGTATATTGGTTGCCACAATTGTTCAGATTGGGAGCTGCATTAAAACAAACACACAAGAAGGTTTGTGTGGACTTTGTTCTAGATACCAACATGGGAAAATGGAGCTGGCAAATCTTATTTTGCTCCACATGGCACATTCCATATGACCTTTCATTTTGGACATTTGCAAAAAGCAGGAGTAGATTTGTTGGAAGTTTTCCCACCAGCACAGGGACATGTAGAGTGTGTTCCCTCTTGAGAAGGCTGGGCTAAAGAAGACCAGTCTCCAAATTCACCTTGGGCCCCTGATGCAAACACCAGTTTGGGATCAGGCAGGGGCTGCATTTGAAGGTGGAAGAGTTTGTGTGTGAGCAAGAAACATGCACCTTGTCAGGAACACCTAAATGAAGCTCATGTAGATGGTGGCAGAATGAGCATTGCCCTATTTAGCTCCTGGAATTAACATCTTTTCCCTGGCTTAATGGCTGCTAAAGTTTTAATTTCCACTCAGCAGCAGATTTTTCCAGTGTCACCCTCTAAACCACGAAGGGATGTTTGTGTCGTGCTGCAAGGAACAGCACGGGCTTAAAGCAGGTAAGTGGTGTCGTGGGAAAGATAGTCCTGTGACTCTTGATGTGTAGATAGAGAATGGCTGTAATTTGGGTATGTTTTATTCTGGACAGTGGCTGCTACCACTGTCCAGTAAGTACTGACTCAAGTGCTGCAAGTTGTCCAGCAAGTGCTGCTCCTGATTACTCACAGGGCTTGGGAGTGCAATCCAATCAATGCTGCACTCCCAGCTCAGCATTTTCAGCCAAGTTCTCTTAGGGTCAGTTTTGTGGTGGCCAAAGCATGGAGCCTCAGTGGCAGAGAAGCAAGTTGACAACTTCCTCTGCTCCTGTCCCAGCAGGGGATTACCTGGTGACCCAGTGCCCTGCTCTGTAGCTCTGGCTTCTCATGTGGATAAAGGCTGATTCCTGGTAATCCTTGGAGAGCCTGCTGGGAGTGCAGGTTGGTCCTTTGCTCTTGAGGGGAATTTCAGATTTTCCTCAAGTACATGGAGTTAAATCCACTGGCCGTGACTGAAGCCAGCTCCTTGGGATAATGCACTAAAATAAAATCAGTCTGCTGTGCCTCCTAAAATTCCAAACAGCGCAGGACATCTCCGGACCCAACCTGCCACCACCTCCAACTCAGGCTGCCCTGGCAGTGCCAAGCACCTCCTGCAAACTGACATCAGGGAACAGGGCTGGTGGCTTTTGTTTCCCCTAAAAAAGGGCCAGAGTTTGTGTCCAGGGGTCTGTGGCCCCCAGGGGTCTGTGGCCTCCCCCATCCCAGGGAGTTCTTGGGTTGCTGCCCATGCTCACATAGTTCTCCTATAATGGGTGTCATTTCAGCAAATAGGCAGAGAAAACCTTTGGCTAAAACTGCTGTATGGAATTAAGGGGCAGATAGGGCACTTTCTTGCAGAGCAGCTCTGAAAATCTTTGTTTTGTAAATTTTGGCTTAATGTTTTGTTGAAGAAAATAAGTATTTATTGCTTTTTTATTTGTTGGCCTCGCAGTTTCAGCCCAGCTGTGGATGTGTGAGCTGGTGTCTGCTTGCAGGTAGCTCCCAGGCTTGTTAAGTATTTGTGCTCTTCATTGAGAATCATTAACTGTTTCCTTGTCTTTATTGTTACTGAGACATCACATACTCAGAGTCTCAGAAAACTCTAAGAGTTTTCAGGGCTGCCAATTAGGAAAACCATCTTTTCTTTACTTCTAAATTAGCAAGGTTGATTTGGAAGGCAGAGAAAGTGAACACACCCCTACTTTTTCACAAGGTCACCCTAGAGTCTAATCATGTTTTAATTTGGAGCAGTGCCTTTGGAGGGTGGCAGGCAACACCTCATGGTACAGTAAAGGGTGATTCCTTACTGTCATCAATGGCTTTGACTTAAAAAAAATAAATTAATGAATGCTTTTGTGAAGTCAAGAAATGAAAGAAAAGTGAATAAATAATAAAAGTTCTCCGTACCATAGCAATAATCTGTATTCCTTTCCCTTTCAGGGTAAGGAGGAATGACTGTAGAAGTAGCATTTCCTCTCACTCACAGGCACTGTGTTGTTGAATGGAATGAGAGCAGCTTTCAGAAAGTCTGTGTTTTGTTCCAGAGTGCTAAACAGTTTGGCAAAGGATAAATCAATGACAAGATCTCCTACACAACTGGCATAAATGTAAACTGCACTTTAGCAGTTTATTTGTATTTTTAATGGATTGCATTACTGGTGAATTAAAATTTGGCCTCTGCCAAGGTTTCAGTGATGGCTTTGGCTCTCTAAGTACCAAGGAGACCAATGGAATCAGGAAATGAAATTCAGATATAGCCTGAAAACACTGCAGAGCAGAAGAGGAACAAGGGGCAGATGCACACTAGCATTCCTATTATAAAAGGTGTATTATAGACACCTCCTGCTAGTTAGACATAGCAGAATATTAATAAGTCTCATGAAATGCTGTGTCTCCTTTGGATAAAGCTGGGGATAGAACTTCATTTTTTTTTAATTTCAGTTGTGATTTTCATGGGATTTGTCTCAATTTTATTGCCCCACACCTTGATTTGGTAATAGAGACAATTATAAAATAGCATTAAAAACTGTTAAAGCATTTATGTATTTGTCTTTGCTAAATTTGTTTCTCAGTCAAACAGAAGGACCATCTGTGTAAAGGAAAGAAATGGCTAGGGCCAAACCTTGGGATCACAATTTTGGACAACTTTTGACTGATTGTCAAAGCCAGTTAAGTCCTTTTATATCTTTGCAGGCATTTTCTGTGGTGGACATCTTCACCGAGTGTGTTCTTTTTGAAGTTATTGAGGATTCTGGCTGTCTGATGTCTCCCCTTAAATGCCTAGTTAGTGTTTCTGTAGATCTGTGAGTTTTTTGACAGTGTCCTAGACCTTGGGTGCCTTTCCTTATGTAAAGTAACCTGAAGCACTCATCCTGAAGGAACAATCTATATAGATTAATGGATTTCCTGAGTACCTACACTGTGTTCAATTATAGATTAGCATTAGCTGATGGGCACATTGAAGTGTTATGTTGTGGTTTGGGCAGTTTTGTGTGCTTCTGTATTTCTCCCTGTCAATAGGGATGCCAATAACAGTAATTTAAGAAGAAAAAAGTGATTTTTTCCCTAGAGAGCACATAAACATTTCTGTAGGTAATGAGTTCCCCCAACATAAAAATAAATATTAAATTAGCCCCCTGTCACTTATATCAGTGCAGACTTTGATGTCATAATTTATTAATTTCTTGGCTCACAGTTCAAGTCTCTTAAGGTATCATTGATGGACTTTCTGCTAGAGCCTCTGCCTTTTGCCCTTCCTCCTGTTTGCTCTGAGCTCCTGTCTGGAATGATACCAGCTGAGATGTTCCCTTGGCACAGGCGCAAAAGTTTTTCAAGAATGTTCTTGATTGCCAAGTTTTTATCTTGCTCCTTTAGTGCAGTACCTTTATTTTCACTGTAGGACAGGAGCTCAGGCTGCCCAGCCCACTGGTAGGTGCAGCTGGTGCTGTGTGATGCTTCCTCTACCCACATTCAGGACAGGTACTGTGAACCTGTGAAGTCAGGTCCCTCAGACACACTGGAAAATCCCAGTGATGTGAAAGCACTTTTCCTCTGATCTCTATTTGGAGTAATATCTGGAAGTCTTTGAATTTTCTTTGATTGATCTTCTCATTAGCTCTAATTTTCTTTCCATTGCATTGGTCAAGAGGATTGATCTTCATTCAAGAAATGTCTCTGATATTGTTCCTCTGTATGAGTGTGCAGCAGTTCATGTTCATTGAGTGCTATACAATTTCTGCATTCTATATATGGATTATAAATAATTGTGCTGTTGTTCTGTGCACTTGCAGAGGTTTAAATGGGCACTATTATGAGCTGCATATTTTAAAAATTTATATCTAAAAATACTTAGTGAAGGAAAGTTGGATGTGTAGCTGTATGAAAATCTACCTTTTGCCCATAATTTGTGGAAAGACACTAGTGATCATATTATAATGCACATAAAACACCCAATGACTTTGTCTGCAGCTCAGCACTTTGCAGTAATCAGCCCCATGTTTCATCATGATGATGCCCTTGCAGCTTTCTCATCTCAAATTTTCTGTAACTAATATAATCCAAACTATATTATCCCATTAGGAGGCTCATTTTTTTCCTCCAACAAGCAGCATGCACCTGCCTGCTTACCAAGAGGAAAGCAGTGGAAGTGCTCTCCCTCTATTGTTTCAATGTTAAAGGAGATAATTCAGGCTGTAAACAGAGAAGATTGAGCTTGTTGAGTTAAAATGAGCGCATTAATTCTTGAACAGAGCCCTGCTTTATGATTTTCCCCTTCATTACTCATTTTGCATATCTTGGCTATGTCTGTAGTGGATGGGGGGAGGCAGCCTCAGAGTGTGATTTGGAGCATCTCTCTCAGGCCCTGTTTGGAATAAACAGGCTGTTCTTTGCACCAGCAAAGCTGGGGCACAGCCCCAGAGCTCACTGGTGGCATCTCCATTCAGGCACACCAGCTCCTGGGTGTGCTCAGGGTGGAGGGGAGAGAGAACAGGAAGGAGGAGCTGCTATGATTTACAAAGTGCTCCTAAATTACAGTAAGTAATGAATTGCCAGTCAGGCATAATGCCAGGGTTGAGCTGATGGGAACTCTCATCACAAGTAGATATAAATGCAGCTGTGTTGTCAAAACTTGGAGGTGTCACACAGCCTTTTGAACAAGGAGTAGTGTGTTACAACAAAGCAGTTCTTTTTCTCTCCTTTCCCACCTCCAAGATTACATCTTTTCTGCTCCTTCAGAGCCAGGCAGCTGGAAACATTCTGTGCTATTTCCATCTGCGCATACCAAGTTAAACTTGCAAAGAGAAATGATGCTTGGGAAGTCAGAATTTAGACAATTTAAAAAGTTGAAAGACAAAAATGTTAGTTTTAGCTAACATGATGTGCCTCCTAGAGCAAGTATGGCTCCGGTTTTCACAGCAGGACTCTTAAAACAGGTCTTCTTCAGGTGTCTGAATAGCCAGAGAAGCCATTGGAAGCCCAGTGTCAGGTTGGCAGATGACTTGCCAATTAACAGCATCATTTAATGAACTCCTATAGTGTCTCCATTCATTCTTCATGTTTTTATGTGAATGTCTAAGCAATCCTGACCTTTGGGCTTCAAGATGTTTCTGTTAACAGGCTGCTCAGATAAACCCATGACTGAGAGAAAGAAACACCCCTGTTGAAAACTGTCTGCTTGCAGTGGCCATCTGCTCTCTAGCCCTGTGTATGAAAACTTAATGTAGAGATAGAGCTGGTGCCTGAGGCAAAGAACTTTTGAAACAGGTTTGGATGTTTTCACTTTGCAAATTGTTCACCGAACTTTTTAAATACCTTCTCAAACAGCCTTGGGAGCATGGATGGTGTTTGAATTTGTTCTGTGTATAACTTAAACACACATTTCTGCTGCAGTTTATAGCCAATATTACATGGTGTATTTGCTTGGTCAACAATGACCAGGTTTTTTAAAGATTTCATCTTTCACAAGCAGGACTAAGACTTCAAAGCACTGATCCTGTTTTCCTTGCTTGCTGAGGTAGGAAAGCTACAACCAGGCTGCTGCCTTGTGAATTGGGCACCTGGTGCTGAGGATTAGCACCTGAGAATCTGTTTCTCTGCACAATCCTAAGAAGTGATCTTGAATTTTTTCCCTCCTCTCCTTTCTCACAGGTCAGTGTCCCAGTAGAGAAGGCTACCCTGGATTTTACCTGTTGACCAAATTTCTTGCCTTGGCTTGACTATGCAAACCAGAGTTGTCTGTCTGCAGCATCCTTCCCATGACATTCCAGGTGAGTGTTCCTTGGGGCTCGAGAATAGTTGTGAGTCATCTAAGGAGAGTTCAGATAAAAAACTCCTGAGTGCAATTGTTGGTTTCAAAGTTTGTTGTTTTCTAATAGAATTCATGTTCGTCATACACAGTGTCTAGCAAAAGTGTGTGTGCCACTGAAAGTTTCAAGCTAAGGTTAATGAGAGCCTCATAAAAACTTATGCATCAGCTCTTGAACAGAGCTGATGTTTCATCATGGTGTTTCACCTTCAGAGTCCAGGATCAAAAGCACCATAGAAATCATTGCTCTGATGTCCCTATTGAAAAGACAGTATCATTAGTGCATTTTTCTAAGTGCTAGCTCTCTCTAGTGTGCATTACCATTAAAACTTCCAGTACTAAAATCTATATTACTTTCCTTTTGAAATGAGGTTTCCCTCAGTGCCATCCCTGCTTGCTTGAACAGTGAATGATTGGCTCTGCATGGAGCATTTTGTAACCCTCCGCACAGAGGCACACACATGAAAATAAGCATTACCATTCAGTCTGTTTTGCATACTGTAGCTGGGTATAATTCCTGAGCCTGGGATTCACTGCTCTGCTGACCCTGACTGCCCCAGTGGGCTCTGGGCAGGTTTTGTGACAGTTTGAACAAATGTAGTGTCAATGGATTGCAAAGGTTGCAGTTGTTATTTCTGTTATACAGGATAGAAGAACAGGAAACTCCTATACAATATATACACTGTTATTAAAATGTGTCCTTCTTTGAAGGACAATCACTTGAGGGCCTGTCCTTATGAAGTGATTAACTCATCATTTTCAGATTATTCTCTATGGATCCCTGTTGGTCTATTAGCTGCTGCTAAGAGGTCTGAAAAAGGTAATTAAGGAAGGCAAGAATATTGTTATTATTACGCTGGCATTGGGGGATCCATAGGGAAATACTTAAGGGTCTGCAAATCAGCAGAGCAGGAAAAACACCCTGAAAGCCTCTGGATGAGAATTTCTAAGGAATATATGGGCACACCCTGTGTTTTTCAGGTTATTCTAGTAGGAAATGTTTCATCCGCCTCAGCAGATTAAAATTTTGTAATCCCATCATAGCTTGGAGGCATCTTAAGGGTAGATGTTGTAAAAGGTCACATTAACTTGTATATTCCTGGCAGAAAATAACACTGGATGACTGAAATACTGGCCTGGTAACTTATATAAGCTTTTGTGAATAATGAAAACTGCTTTTGTTAAATAATGCTCTTTGTAACTGTTCTGCAAAGTACAAGCTTCTCAAACAGGTACTTGGTATGTCTGTGGCAAGGATGCATAAAGGGAAGAAAGAAACGATGTCATGTGCTTGTTTGACATAAATCTACTCTGCTTTATTGGGTTTTTTTAGTGAAGCGTACAGATATTCTCTAGCAGGATTTAACCAGGAGGACTTAAACAGCAACAGGAAATTTTTGGTTTCTGCTTGTGTCATGAAAATGTCTGGAAAGAACAGGTCTTACAGAAACTTTGGTTACTTTGTGTGTTGAAGTAGGGAATGGGAAAGGATCAAAGCTCTGCAGGCCTTGGTTGTGATCTGTGTGTTGTCTGGCCCCAGAGCAGGTTAGGTGTGAAGGTCTGCAGCTGTGGCAGTGGGGTTGCCAGTGATTGCTGGGAACAGCCTGGTTATGTCTGCAGACAATCCATAGGGATCTGCAGTGGTGTGTCCTGTGGGCATCCCTGGGTGCAGATCCCTAGGAAGAACTCAGCTTTGGTCGCTCCCTGTTCAGCACTGCTCCTGTTACAAGTGGCAGAAATGGCTCCTGCTCCTCCATGGCCTTGGGAAGAATGTAAATGAAAGTACAGTACCCACAGGAACCATCTGTTTCCAGATTTATAAAAGAGTCCCTCCCCTCAGATTTAAACTCCTTTTGTTCTAGGGAGGCTGAGGAGTTTGTGTAGCCCCAGAGTGTGCTTTACTTGTGCAGCTGAACCCTCCTCTGCTTTGTCCTCTCTGTGTTTGCTGTTCTGCACAGTGGGCAAATTTACCAAGAAGCTCAGCTGGGGCTGGGAGTTGCTCCTCTGACTTGGAAAATGCCTCTGAATAAATTACCTACTGTGAAAGAGCAATACATATTCTGCCCAAGAGCCAGAAAATGAAACAATAAAGGGTTTTGGAATAGTTCTTAAGAACCTGGGTACCCTGAAGGAAAATGAGACTTCTGGAGGGTGATACAGAGAATCCATTTTAGGAACCTGCCTCTCCTTTCAGTAACTGTACATGGAGGTATCAAATTGAGAATGTCTAAAGTTAAATGGTGTGAACAGCTATCAGTGAGCGGCACAAGGACAATGTTTCTTATAATTTTTGGATTATTATCAACTTCTCTTGTTCTTTTCTGAGAGGAAGAGTATTCCCAGGAGCTCTACACTTCTTGCACTGCATGGGCAATGTGAAAGGGCTGTAACATTTTGTTTGTTTCCTTCTGTTGTTCTTGCAATGTTTGTGTAGCTGGATTCAAGCTTGTTTCTAGGCTGAATGTGTATGTGTGCTTCTATTCAAAAAAACAAGAAATGTTCTGAGGAATGCAAGCACTTGTGGTGAAATTCATATAGTTTTACACAGCAAACAAGATTAGATGTTCATAGGAGCATCTTTAGGCCCTGCAGCCAACAGATATGTCAGATTATCAACATGTCCCTGAAAATAAATAGTTCATTTTTTTTGTAACAAAGCAATACTCACTGATACTGAAAACTCTAAATTAAGATGCTGAAAACAAGATCTTTATTTTGTGCTGTTTAGAAGCCTGCCTCACAGAAAGCTGACTATTGCCAAATGCCATGGGAATGAGGGACTTAAACATGTCACTGAAGTGTGTACTGCAAGCTCCTTCGTGATGAAACCTCAGATAAATTGGAAGCATCTCGAGCTTACATTTTGGGAAAGCCAAGCAAATTTCAGATGGAAATGAATGGAAATTAATTCAGGGTGTAGAATTAAACCCAGCCTCTAGGGGCACAGCAATTGTGCCTTTTAGGAAATGGCCTCCTGCTCTTTGCATTTTAACTGTCTGTAATTACTCTTGTGGTTTGTTGGTTGTGGAGGAGCTTGACAAGCTGGGAATTGGCAGATTCAGTGTTGCCTTTATTTACAGGGCTTTTGCCCAGTTATTAAGTCAGCTATAGGAGAATTTGTCCTGACAAAACTAATCCCCTGGTATGGCCAGACACTGCATTTCCCTTTAAACTTTGTACTACTATTTAAAACTGTTTTGGCTAAGATTTGCATTGGCATGAATTGTCAGGAAACCACCAAAATCAGAATGGATAAGCCAGGTTTTCTCTCCTCCATCTGTGTCATGTTTTGTCTTCTCTCACAATGAGCTGTACAAAGCTGATTATGTCCAGGGCCTTCTGCAGCCCTGGCTGGCTGGAGTTGCTCCAGTGGGGACATTTGGGTACTGCCAAGGGGACAGGGGGCAGGAAGTCAGTCCTGCAGGGGGCTTGGAGAGAGCCAGGAAGCTGCAGGAGCTTTCAGAGCCTGCTGGATTTGCTTGCCCCGTGACTCACTGTGATCTGCCTGGGGAGGAGGAGGAGGAAGGGCAGGTGTAGGATGCAGTGGGGCTGCTGACCTCCAGAATTGCTGAAACACCACCCTGGGGCAGAGATGGGATTTGGAAAGTGCCCAGGGGTATTTTGACACTAATTATGATGCAAATGCTAATTGCTGCTATCATTCTTTCTTACGAAATGGGGGCATGTTTTATTCTGTAAGTCCTTGTACAATTAGGCCCTGACCTCATCAGAATAACATTTGAATTGGAAATGAGCAAATATCTAACATCCTTACGCTGAAATTTCCTCAATTCTATTAACCCTGGATATATTAAAACCTGGCATTAATGGTGATTCTCTGGCACCAGCAGAATCTAAAGGTGCTTTATGCTTTCTGCAAAGTGACTTATAAACTCTGAGAGAAAACTGTACTAGCTGCTGCAGCTGGGCCTCCTGCCCTTTCTGCCACAGATCACAGCTGAGCTTCAGATCAAGTCCAAGCTGAGTTAGGGAGGGGAGGAACTTGCTGAAGAACTTTGCTGTCTTCAGGAATAAGCAGTCTTCATGAGTTGCACACAGACCTGGTTTTGAAGTCTCTCCAGGTCCCTCTGGATGGCATCTCTCCCCTCCAGTGTGCCCATCACACCACACCACACAACACAGCTCTGGTCACCGGCAAACCTGCTGAGGGTGGACTGACCCCACTGTCAATGTCACCAACAAAGACTGTCATGGTTATATTTGCTGAAAAATCCCTTCATCAGGATTTTTTCTCCTGGGAAGCTGAGAAGCCTCAGAGAAAGATGAAAACAATAATTATCTGATTTGCTTTTCCTATGTTTTGCTGCTTTGGAATGTGGTTTGGACATTGTTTACCAACTGGTCGTTGTTTGATTGGTTTCATGTGAATTGTTTTAGCTTAATGACCAATCACAGCCAGCTGTGTTAAGGCTCTGGAGACAGTAATGAGTTTTTCATTAGTATCTTATTAACCCTTTAGTAAGCATCCTTTCTCTATTCTTTAGTATAGTTTAGTATAGCATTATGTAATATGATATGATAATAAATTAACCTTCAAAGACCATGGAGTCAGATTCATCTTTCCTCCCCATGACGGAGGACCCTGAAAATTCCACAAAAGATATCAGTGCAGGTCCCAGTGCCAGTCCCTGAGGAATGGATTTACCACTGCTCTCCTCATGGAACTTGGGTCATTGACCACAGCTCTTTGGGTGTGACCATCTGGCCAATTCCTCATCCACACATCACATCCATGTGTGTGAATCAACACATAGAGGCAACCAGGGCAGGCACCAAGGCCCAGCTGCAGTACACAGAACAGATTTACTTCATTGCCTCACCAGCAACAAGAGGAGGCAGAGGGACATGGGGATGCAGGATCTCTCAGGCCTAGCTCATCCTAGCAAACACCACTTTTTCCCACACTGATATTCTTAGCATTCCCATCTGCTAGGTCACTTTGAGTGAAAGTACTCCCTGCTCACCAAAATCTTCTGGGTTTGATCCTTTTTTCTCAGCAATGCCTCTCTGGTTTAGGCACAGAGACATCAAACAAGACAGTGTCAAATGCTTTGCACAAGCCCAAGTAGATGCCATCAATTGCTTTTCCATTATCCACTAACACTATAACTGTGACAGTTTGCCATCAAATTTTTCGCTTGCCCTTGGTGAAGCCATGGTGGCTGTCACCAGTTATGTCCCTATGTGCCTTAGCATGCCCTTGTTGGGCACCAAGGTGATAGACTGACCAACCTATAGTTCTCAAGGTTTTCCTTTATTTCCTTTTTAAAAATAAGGGTTATATATCCCCTTTTCCTGTGAAGTGGGGACTTCACTGAACTGCCATGACTTCTCAAATATGATGGATTGTAGCTTAGCCACGTCCTCTGCCAGTTCCCTCAGGACCTGCAGATGCATCTCACCAGATTCCAGAAAGGATTTCCATGATGCAGCTCCCATCAGCTTGGCTTGCATCTCAGTGGTAAACTAGTGTTTAAGAACAAATTCATTTCTACTGACATTTACATAACCTACAATTTCATCCCTGACTCGAGGATCTTGCACTCTAGGGTAGATTACTTCTGTGAATATTTGATCCTCATTTTCTCAGTGAAATAAAGCTCTGCTCATGCAGCTATGAAGCATTACTAGGTGGTAATGGCACACAGAGTGGTCTTCATTAGAGAGCACTGTTAATTACAAATGCCAGGCAATTTGCAGGCCATCTATTCTGGCTGTAATTATGATGTCGTTTGCAATACCTGTGTCTGAGAGTATTTTCCTCTAACTAGGGCTCAATTCTTTTGACTCAGCAAGGAGCCTCTCTTGATTGTGGAAATAGCTCTTTTGCTGTCTCCATGGGCAGAGAATAAGACAGAGGGGAGGGAAAACTTGGGCAACAGCCAGCAGTGGAAGCAGGCAGTGAGCCCTAAGTGACTGTGTGGGCCTACACAACAGAGGGAGCACGTCTTGAATGCAATATGATTTAAAAATAGGCTTAAAACAAGCCTGTTTGCTGGTGTGCTTTTTGCTCAGTGCAACATGTGTTAATTAGAGCTTTAGCACAGCTTCTCAGTAAACAGCATTTTCCCTCAAAGAGAGACAAACAAGCAGAGGGAGAATTTTGATGCTGGGAATAAGGTACTATGAATAAGAATCAGCAGCAACGGGTTCAGTTTAAGCTAGACTGGAATTTATTGCAGCTTTATGTTTTTATAAAGGAAACCTGTGTGTCAGCTTCTGGTGGTGACAGGGATGCTGAGAATTGGCAAGTGAGGATAATGTGTTAATATAGAGACACCAGGGAGCATGTGTACACAAAAATGCATCTCAGTCAGCCAGAAGGCCATGCTGTGATTTCAGTAAAAAGCTGTGACAGAAAATCAATAGCTTTGAGAAAGGCCCATGGTAAGGCAACAGCATTATCTGTGTGTTCTGCCTTCTGCTTCCTCCTTCCTTCCCTTCACAGAGACAGAGCTGCATGAACTCGTGTTTGAGTTTTGTTAACTCTGGGCCTGAGCAGCTCAAGCAGCGAGGCAATTCAGGAATACAAAGTATGTGCAAACCAGGCAGAGATGGAGAACAGGCAGGGATGAGTCAGGCAGGGCATTGGTTTATTGACAGGCTCTGGTTGCCTGGCAGGCAGGCTGGGGGACTGCAGGCTCCCCCTCCGTGCTTCCATCTCAGCTCTGCTCTGAGCTTCACAAAAACTTCCCACTGTTCCTCAGAGCAGCTTCACTCTGCTCTGCACTTTGATGTGTGCATCAACAGCAAGTCCCTTCTCCAGGCTTCCACACAGGGCAGCACATCCTGGCAGGATGGTCTGGCCAAGTAATTCCAGGTTATGGAGTTTGTTAGGCACCAACTTCAAGTGAGGTTTTCTAGGATTTTTTTGTTTGTTTGGTTTTTTTTGTTTGTTTTGTTTTTTTTTTTTTTTTTGTGTGTGTCTGTTTGTTTTTACGCTTCTTCAACTCTTTTTTTTTGTCTGAAATGGCAGAGTACAAATTGTTAATGAAAAGTAGAGCAAAGGGTAGACTGCTCAGTTTTAGCTGACACATGGTTTATGATTGTGTTGTTTTATTTTAGTTTGTTATGCTGCCTCTGTATTTTGTCCATAGGCATGCAGTACACTCAGAGGGGATGCTGAGCTTTGGGCAAAAAGGTCCACCAGTAACATTCAAAGGGAATGGACTTTTATTTAAATGCATGTAAGACTGAATATGATGTAAAGGAAGTCTTTATGAGAGGATGAGTGAAAAGGATTAATCTGTCATCTGATTGGTGAATAGGGCATTGCTGGGATTGATTCTTCTTTTTTTTTAATTGAAGATGATACAATGTCTCACTTTTAGATAATGTTCTAAAGCCAGGAAATCTCTAGGGTTTCATTATTCTTAAATATTTCCATGTGCTTAGGTATACAAGCATTTTGAAATTGGGAGACTTTTCCCATATTTGCACAGAGAGGTAATGCTGCAATCCCATAGAATTAACTGATAATCTACTGGATTTCTTTTGCTAACTGATAATACTGAGAAATAGATGATTTTCTAGCACAGAGTTAGACTGAAGTGACAGCAAGGAGAAAGCCTGTTCTTTTTGCTGACACTTCTGGTTGCTTCTCACCTCACCCAGTTCTTTCTCTATGCAAAACTCTGAGAAACAGCTATAGACTTGGCTCATTAAAAAGAGGTAGTCCTAATTTGATTTTTTTTCCATGAAACCTTCTTTGTGTCAGAGCTTAATATTTCAATATCCCCAGTGCATAAAAGATTATTCAAAGAGTTACACAGTGAAAAACTCAGAGGAAGGAGAGGACATTCTCTGGCACCTAGGAAAAACTCTTCCATAAATAAATACAATACAATGACTGCTTTGTTCCAGGCTATGGACACTGAAGTTCAGGCAGGTGTTTGTTAGCTGGAAAACATAAACCAAAATTTGTTAGTGTTTTGTCCTTTGTGCAGCTGAGCTGCACAAACACAAGAAGTGCAAGAAAGTAAGAACATACTGTGTATTTACTCGTTAAGCTTTCAGGGTTGCTGGGGTTAGCTGGTATCTTAATTGCCTTGCAGTCATAATTATACCATGGTGTGGGTCACAAGTACTTGGAGAAGTGTTTGAGAAACAGAAACACCTTCACAGGAACAATAGGGTGGGGCTGGGCCTGGGTGACTGTAAATTATTGATCAGTGTCACATTCAGGTTTGCTTGGGCATGAACTGAGCAACTTTTCCAGTCTCCTAAATGCTCTGAAGTGCTCCTACATCCCCAATGGGACACTGGAGGCTGCTGCATTGACTGATCGTGTAGTTCCTCAGCCTCCAAACATCATAACTCGCTGCTCTTGAGCAGCCAGGGCATGAGGAACATTGGAACTTGGGAATGATTGAGGCAGGGGAGAACCACTGTGTGGAAAGTCTTCCTCAGTGATCCCATCAGCACAGGCTGGATCACAGCCCAGGCCAACCCCAGCCACGAGATCTTCCTTTGGGAAATGGAGAGCTGAGGATGAAAGGCAGGGAGAGGCAGCACCCAAATCTCTGACTTAACTGGCATGAAAGCCTCAGGGCATGGGAGCATGGCATGCCTGCAGGATTTAGGGGTGGGGAGGCGTTGTGATGGGACATTGCTCCCTAGGGATGCCCACAGTCCTCTTGAAGGTCCCTTGTTCATTCATGTTAATGGCTGAAAGCAGGGACAACTTCTACTGCATGAGGTCAATCACATCTTCTGGGAGCTGTCCTAAAACTTAATATTTTATTTATTTTCTTATCTCTCCTCTTTCTGGATTCCTAACAATCCTGTAATTCTTATCATTGTCCTGTGTATCTTGCTGGTTTAGAATTTTAAAATATCTTGAGGTTAACATGTACTGTATGTATATACTTGTGTTGTGTTACATTGTTATTCACTTAAATAATACACTTTTGTGCATTTCAAGGCAAATTATTTCTGAACAAGAAATGTCAAGTTGAAATCTGAGGCTGGTTCTTTAATAACAGATTAAGAATCAGTGGCAGTTCTGAAACATTTGTTTTCGAAATAGAAAGTGTATCAAAGTGGATTGTGCCCTTGGGGGAAAATTATTTTTAGCAATTTGGTTTCTGCCAGCTCACCAGAAAGCTCTCAGTCAGTGAGCACTTTCCAGA
Source organism: Camarhynchus parvulus (assembly GCF_901933205.1). Taxonomy (NCBI): domain Eukaryota; kingdom Metazoa; phylum Chordata; class Aves; order Passeriformes; family Thraupidae; genus Camarhynchus; species Camarhynchus parvulus. The sequence goes on from NC_044576.1 coordinate 7,596,593, forward strand.
ACAGCACTAAATAGCATTGGGAGGAGGAGGAGTTGCAAAATCTGGCACTAATTGGCTTGCCAAGGCCCCAGCTCACTCAGCAGAGAAAACTTGCTTTCATTAGGTGAGCAGAGCACTTCATTAATACTTAAAAAAGGTAAGTTAGTCTGTTCAGAGACTGCAGGCTGGAAGGGAAAGGCTGTCACTTTTGTAGCTACAGAACTCCTGGAACCATCTGTGGGGTCTGGGGTAATGTGCCTGCTGGCTGGATACCAGCCCTGAGCTGCCAGCATCCTTCCTTTGCAGTGCTCACACAGACAGAAGGATCTGCTGAAATTCCCCATCATTTGGGTTTTTTCCACCATCATTTGTGGGTTTCCAGCTGTATTGTGAAGGTGGATGCAGAGGCGCAGCACTGCCATCCTTGCTGACATGTAAAAACAGAGGTCAGAGGTGATGGGCATTTGCACAGCTTCTTTTGGTGTGCCAGCCCGTTTGACTGCGCACCCAGAGCAGGTCCAGCACAGCCAGGTGGATCTGCCCCAGCACCAGTGGTGCACAGTCAGGGAGAGGCAGGCATGGCAATCACTCTGCTTTCATTACACATGTGAGGGTTTCTCAGGAGGTGGAATTTTCAGGTCACTTATGCCAAATTCACCACTTGAGTAAGTTAATTGCTGAGCTGCAGTTTTCTGGAACTGTGCTGTCTTTGCTAATTTGATACTCTGCCTCTTGGAGGAAACATAGATTTCCTGTCAAAATTGGCATTATCTATTCAGCAGAACTCACCTTTCTTCTTGATGAGTCACGAATTCTTCTGTGCAAAAGAATATCTTCAAGGATGTTGTCATCTTATGCTATACATGGCGTGTTTGGGGTGAAGTACATTTTAGGGGAACAAAAAAACAGTCTGCCCCATGCTTTAGCAGTTCCAGGAAGAGCCCAACCAGGAATGTACAGCCAATAAAGAATGGGGCTGTGCTGTTGGCCAACCTGCCTACAGAATTTTGGTTGTGCATGCAGGCACTGTTGGATCTCAGATATGCTGGTGTGCTGATCTCAGACATCCTGATGCTCTCTTCAAGTGGAGGACCAGCAGCCACAGTCAAATGGTCAAATAAGAGTTCCATAACTGAATCCATCCTGGAACGTTTGGCTTGACGCTGAGTTTGCATCATGGCAGTGAAAAATGTTGCTTAGAAATCTACACTGCAATGGCAAATCTTATACCTGCATTCTGTTTGCTAAGGGTCATGCAGGGTCTGATTGCAGGAAATATCAGCCACTTCCTCACAAATGGGAATGGACTCATTGAAACATATTAATTCACTGGTCTAAGGCAAACCTCTCTCCCTCAGAGTTCAGTGGTGTAGGTCTTTATCCATGCTTTCCAAAAGTTGTTAGATCTAATTGCAATATAATCTGATTACAATGATCTTTACTTGAAGTCAAGCAGTCAAAAAATAATAAAGAGTAGTTTTTTATTAGAGAAATCCTGTTGTAATAAAAAACCCCCAACTGACAGGAGCTGACTCCTTTCAAAGAATTCTTCAAACCAATTATTTGGAATGTTAACTGACCTAACTATAGCTTTCTCATTTCTATGATTTCTTCCTTTTTTGTTTTGAAATATTTCAATTCATTATGTTGTACCATAAAATGAAATCTGGGATGACAGATTTTTGTATACAGTGTGTTTTAAATTATGAAGGGCATATCTGGATGATGGAGCTGCCACGTATTCCCACTGTTCCTCTGCAGGAGATGCCCAGGACCAGTGTGTGTCCAAATCAGCTGTAGGAGAAACAGGTTCAGAACAAGAGACAGCCTGCCATGATTCTGCAAGTTTGGTTTGAAGCAAAAGGCTTTTGCCCTGTGAATGACTCCTTTGTTTATTGTCAGGCCCTGCACTTCCACACGCAATCAACTCCCTAAAACTTAAATCAAATATTAAAATGAGTGGTTCATAAGCCATTCAAGTGTTAACTTAGCAGAATCTTTTGGTTTGCCCATTTTAACAAACTGTCATCCTGATGCTCCTGGCTTTGACACCTCGATGACAAGTAATTCCATAAGATAGATGTGTGAGTCCAGGGACCTTGGAGCACTGAAGTTGCCACTGTTATGTTATAAATATAGAAATTCCCTGTACTAAGTAGCTCTAATGTGATTCACCCCAACACACACAGCTCTGCTCCATTGACATCAGAGGCTCTGCATGAGGATGGCTTCAGGGCAGGTTTTAGATCCAGCAAAGCCTGGAGCTGCCCAGGGCACTGGGCTGCCCTGCCTGCCTCAGCTGGGGCAGGGAGAAGGGCTGGGAGACTGGGACAGGGATGAGCCAGCCATCCCTGCCCGGCCCTGCTCAGGAAAGGCTCCCCACATGGGCTGGGCACTCCTGCAGTGCCATTCCTCCTGCCCTTGCACACAGCTGGAAACGGCACAGCTAGCTCTGCCTCTTGCTGCAGTGGGACTGAATTTATGGAACTTGAGGGCAGGGAGGAGGAAAAAGGAGTCCACAGGAGAAGCTGGGCTGTTGGAAACCAAAAGGATTCTTTTGTCCTGCTTCCCACAGATCTTTTGAAATCTTTATCCTTTTGGGAGACTTTCCAGAGTTCAGTCTGTTCGGAGTAGCAAGGAGAAAATAACAAGGCATCTCTCATCAAGTGCATGTGCAGTGTGGAGGGAAAACTGAAGAAAATTAGAGAGCTTTTGTATTTATTTCAGAAAGATCTCTCTGCACCACAGAATGAAGGTGTGATGGCAGCATGTGTTGGTGCTCCTGGACTGGAGCACCTAGCCCGGGCAGCTGGTGGCTGTGACCGAAGAGATGTTGGCACAAGCTGTGACATATGTGGCAGCTGCAGCACAAAATCCTCCCAGGCACCAGCCACTAGCAGAAGCTGGAGTGGAAGCAATGTTTGTGCCCTTTTTTTATGGTGTAGAAGCATCAGGCAGTGTACCAGAAAGGTGCCTCCATTTTCTATCCATTTGTGTAGAGAAAAAATTACTGCCAGACCTTACAAACTTTGCCTGGATGTAACGCAAGATAAAACAAAGTCTGCTCTCTACATGCTGGATGCCAAAGAAAACTGAACATAAGGGACACATTTTAATTAACTGCTACAGTAATTTATTGAGGAGAGTGATTTGTTGATCACTATGCAGAGTCTTTAAATAAGAATTTGCTTTCTAAGGGGAGTGCTTTTAGTTCAGCCACATTTTATTCCATTTGGTATAGGAAAAGTTGGGGAGCATTCCACATACTCTCAAGCAGATCTGATGAGGTGGTTGCCACAGTTCTTCCTGCCCTTAAAATTAAAAATTATTAGCATCTCCTGCTCATATATTTCAGGTTAAAATTAAAAGATAAAGCATGCTGTGTGTAATGAGGTATTGTATTTTATTCTAAATCTGTTCATTTTTTTGTTGGAGAGGCAGGTAAGGCATCTCCAAGCTTAAGTAATGAGTTGAGCTTCTCAGTTAAAATCAGAACTTTCTGGTCTTTCTGCAACAGAAATAAAACTTAGTGGGACCAATTTTTACATCTCTGACCTCTCTGGTTCCCCAACACTGAACTTATATTTCCAAAATCTCTTTCTAGTGCAGCTGGGTGGTGGAAATGTGGATGTCTAGGAAAAGGAAGCTCATAAGTGGCTGATGATGTAATTTAGACTTACCTAGAGGAATCACTGCTGTTGATGTCATTAAAACAGTTGGGATGCTTTTGCCAGTATTTTTATCCTGCAAAATGATGCCAGTTGTAGGTGAGGTGCTTGTATAGATGATGTATTAATATTAATAGGTTATTGAACGGGGATTGATGTGATCAGACCATTTGTTTCATATGCACTGCTTCAATCATGTTATCACTGTAAGCTTTCCTATTAATTAGCTTAGAAGCAGTAATTTCCCAACAGATTACAGGAGCTACCATGTAATGAATGTTTCTGACACTACAAAATCTTATTGATGGAAATTATCTACATTGGATATCATCTGGAATAAAATATAGATATTACAGATTACAGATATACCTTTTGATCAGCTTGTAATAAATAAGGAAAAAATATTTATCACATCCTGTCAGTTTTATTTGGTAAGTTTGCCTAAAATTTATAAAAGTTTGTCTCCATATTCTTGAACAAAATTGACTTGTCTGAGATGAACTATTTTCTGTTGAGCCAAGCCAAAAAAAAGATAAATGTTTCTTCAATTTATTCTTAGGAGACATTATTTTAAAATGATTCTGTGAAAAAGATCTGGATTTGGATGGGTTTGAGACAAGAGAAGCCTGCTGTTCATTAGTTACTCTATGCAAGCTGGTAGTTCTATTAAATATGGCTTTTGCTAATAGGTGGGTATGATTTTTTTAGGTCACATGGATTGCTTTTTCATGAATTCTGGGGTTTTTGCATTGAATGAGCCTGCAGAGGTTTTCAAATCGGACTGGAAGCTTTTCCCAAACAGTTTTCTTCTCAGCCAGAGAAAATAGTGTGTTGCTATTTCAAAGTCTTACTGGCAAGGCACTTTGGTCAGTACAGCACTATTCTCCCCTCTGCTTTGAAAGAGAATTTCTCACCAGATGGGAGCATACTTGTCATTTGAATCTTTTGAGCTCCCTTTGAAATTCTGAGGCAGCTAATTTGCGAAAACCAGGGATGTGCAGCTCCTGTGCATTCAGTGAGCTATTAGAGACTCTCATTTTTGGCTGTCTCCCTGTCTGTGTCACCAGGTTATCTCTGGATGTGACTGGGGGCTACTCCTATCTTAATCATGTGAGGAAACTGCTTTTAGCTGATTAATGTATCAAAAATATCTCAATGGATTTTCTTATAATTGTTACCTTTTAGAAGATACAAGAATTAGAAGATTATGATCCATGAAACTCTGCTTCTTCTCTGACTGATTTTGAATAATCCAGTGTAGTAGAAATCACAACCAAAAACCATATTTATAATCTAGTAGTTCATGGTGTAGACTTGTTTGAGTTTGCATTATCTATGTGAAAGACTAGAGTGTGCAAAAAGCAAACATGAACTAATGGAAGTGTATATATTTTTCTCTGGATATTCTAATAAGCTACACATAAATACAATGATTATCTTCCTAGATACTGACCTGTAAACTTATGGTACCTGAGAAGGCATTAGTGATCCTGGTCAGTTTAAAGGGCTTTTTTCCATCTGTTGCACACTGAGCCTTAGAGCGTGTATAACTATGCAGCCCCTAGATTGTGAGAGGGAGGAGCTAGAATAATGGAAAATGGTGCTCTCTCATCCTAAAAGTCAGCGAGACTGGGTCCTCCCTCGTTTCCCCCTCACAGCAAACAGGATTTCTGCACTCCTACTGTCTTTATCTTGAGGTTCCCTTTCCCTGTGGTGGCCTGGACAATGAAGGAACTTGACCTAAAACTCCAGACATTCACACAGCTGATCTTTCAGCAAACCCAAGCTGTTGAAATGCAGAGGGAATGGTGTGAAAGTAAACCATCCCTCTGCAGCAACCCACCCAGATGGATTCTGGGCAAGAGCTGAGGTGTTTGATGGACTCTGAGATCCTGTAGCCCCCTGATATAAACCTCTCAGTCCACCTAGATCAAAAGAGATGATCAGAGCCCAGTCCTGACAATGCCCTCTTTGAAGGTTTCTCTCCCTTTCTTTCCAGCAAGTTTGAGTTTTTGTCTTCATCTTTTTTTCAATCAGATCCAGAGAAATGGTTTTTCTCCCCCATGGTGGGGTGGTTTTGGTGAAGCAGCACTGTTCTGTGTTAATGGAAACTGGAAAGGTGCTATTTTTCCTTAATTTACTATGAGTGATTTATCTGTCTGGACACATCACTGGCTCCTTCCAACAATGGCAGGTGACGCATGCAATAAAGGGGGTCTTATGTCCTTTTACAAAGATCCAGGGATTTGTAAACTCCTCATTGTGCCAGGCCTGTGGTGAAGAGGGGATTTGTTGCTGTGCTTTGTACACACTGGCTGTCATTGCACACTCCATAACCTGCACACCCAGCTCATAGGAGCCACATTCTCCCCAATTAGAAAGGTGGTAGAGTTTTCAGGAGCTGTAGATTAATTACAAAACAACACTTAATACAATAAATCTAACATGAGCCAAGGAATAAATAACGTCTTTGGGCTGCCTGCTCAGTGCTCCTGTGCTGCTTCAAGTGCACTTGTAGCAGTTATTAATAATAATCATCATAGCACAGCTGTCAGTGGCTACAGAAATGTCTGCAACCTGGAACTTCTCATCCTTGTGACAAGGTGTTGAATTTAATTAGAGAAGCTTTGGTTTTGTTAGTATTTCTCCGTTGTGGAAATGGTAAAGGAATGAAAAACAGTGTGAATCCATATGGGATGGCAATCAGGAACTCTTCTCCTCTGAGCATTGCAGTGGCTTTATTTTGAGCACGTGAAACAGGTAGGGACTGACAACCTTGTGCCCTGTGTTGATCCAGATCCAGTCTGGACTTCAAGCTGGCTGTTGTAAGCAGCAGCAAGACCAAAATTCCCCAAAAATGTCTCTTAGCAATCCCAGACTTTGTATTTGGTGGAAAACAGGGGGAGGAGGGCTGGTGTTTGCTCACACATAGGTTTTTGCAGTGGTTTTCCCCCACTGGGCACACCTGAGGCTTGAGCAGAGCAATCTGCAGCCCCCCCAGACAGACAGACAGACAGACAGACAGACAGAGCTCTTCAGGCCAGGCTCCAACACCGACCCAGCAGCAGCACCTTTCCTGAGCATCTTCAAACAGCCCCTTCACATGGGGGGCCTTCAGTAGGAGAAAAACAATAAAATGCCTTTAAAAAATGTTTGTTCAGTTTCAGCTGGGAGGAAGGTGGAAAAGATGAGAGGGGTTGAAATATTATGGGTTGTCAGAAACTCAGCAGGAACCTGGGAAGGAAGAGAGGAGGATGTGGATTGAAGAGACTGGAGCCCTGAGGGCAATCCTCTAAAAATACACTAGAACAGCCCTGTCAGTAATAGTATTCTCAAGGCATGCAAGTCCTGCACTCTTAATTGAAAAGTGCCAGAGGTAAGGTGCTCACCTTGAAACTCATTATCTATTAAAATAATTTCTTTCATTTTCTGCTGCTAAGGACTTGTTTTAAACTGAAGTAAGAGTTGGAGTCTGAAATGCCATTTTTGTGTTGTTCTGAGGGGCAGCTCTTTCAAAGGGAATGGTAGAGTACAGCTGATGGAGCCTCGTTTCTTTAGGGTATATATTTATGGTTTACCAATTATTTAGTGCCTCTGAGTTTAATAATATTCCTCTTCTCCTCCCAAAATATGAGAGATTTAATCATAACTCTAGTTTGAAGTATCTGTGTGTGTGTATATATGTATATATCATTTCATGTATCTTTGGGCACTACTGTGGTTTGGGGGCTGCTTTAGGGACCTTGTGCTGAAGTGGCTGAGGTCTAACTAAACAAAAAAAAGCAGAAAAAGAGAGAACTATAACTTCTCAGAACATACTGAGAACAGAAGCATAAAAAATTCAGTGACATATAAAATTAAATGCAGAATCTTATATACACACGAAGCATATTGAATATAATTATTTGTTACTACATTTCCCCCTGATTATTATGAAATAAGAGAAGATTTTATACTAGGATTAGGAGTCTGATATTCTCTTTTTAAAGTTCAGAGCAAATAGCTGAAAAACTAGAAAAAGGACAACCCAGGAGAAATGACTCCCAGGACAGAGATGAGGTCTTCTCTGTCAGCTGAAGGCTGAAGCCCAGGGGATGTGGTGATTATTGGGTAATTCATATCAATCTGTTGCAGAGCAGCAGAGAAAGAGAAATTGAAGACTGGAGGAGTAGTAGGGTGCTACAGCTTTAAGGCCTACTTTACTTATCTCTGGGCTCACATTGAATCCAGAGTTCAGTTCAGCAGCTTGCAAAATCAATCTCTGTTCTGATTCCCCTTCAGATCCTTTGGCATGTCTTCATCAACCCTGTGATTTGGGAATAAGGCAGCCATGTGTGTCTGAAGGAAACAGCTCATAGCAGAGTGTTGCTCTGATTTCTTCTGGGCTCTGTGTGCCCAGATATCTCAGTTATCCCACAAAGCAGGAGCTGCGTGAGCAGGGAGCTTGGGTGACCCTTCTGCAGCTGGGAAAGGCAGCACTCATCTGACTGCTGCTGTTGAGACTGGCAAAGTAACTGGCTTGCTCAAACTGGTAAATGCTCCATGCTTCCTGAGCTGTACAGCAGCATCAGGAATCAGTCTGGTCCTTTTTTGGTTTCGCTTCAGCCTTGCCAGAAGGCAGGAAGGTAACTGCCCCCCCCAGAAGCCATGGATGCTGAGGCAGGATGCTCCCTCCTTGGCAGGGGACCAAAACCTGGCAGCATCCAGCCATGAGCTCAGCAAGGATGAGGCTGGGGCAGGCCACTGAGCATCTTTGGTGGTTTGGTACCACCTCTTCTGCAGAGAGACAAACAGCAATGCTTGACACTTGAAGCTTGCTCCTCCCTCTAGTTTTTCCCATGTTTCCCTTCAAAATTAAGTATCAAATCCAAAGTTTGTTTTGTTGTTGGTTATTTCTCTTTTTCTTCCTTTCCTTGGTGGTATTGAGCAGCGTTGCAGTGTCTGACTGTGTGAAACAAGTGAACAAAAAAGAATCCTGATTCATTCTGGGAGGAAGGGAGATGGCAGCTGCTTGATTTCACCAGTGGGAGCTTCTCTCCAGACTTCATTAATCCTTAATCCTGTCAGCCTGGGACAGAAGGAATCACACAGCTCTTTTAGCAGTACAAAAGTAGTGTAATCCATGCTCTGAATACCAGGTGTTGGGCTGAGGAAAGGGGTTCATTGCTGGTCCAGAACACAGTAAATTCCACAACAGGTTCTGTCGTCTAAGCAGTCCCTGTGTCATGTCCTCACTGTGTCAGAACTCCCAGGAACAAAGCCTCTCCCTGGCACTGAACTCTACAGGTCTAGGACCAAGACATTTCTGGAATTCTAAGGTTCATTTCTCCCCAAGTCACTACACATTTTCATTGTCTTTTTGACCTGCTCATGACAGGAGGAAGGTATTCTTTAAGGCCACTTTCATGAGCAACTTCAAGCTATGCTCACTAGGAGCTACCATTCAAGTCTGTGTTCTGTGACTGCTTTATACTTCAAAATCAGTCCTTAGTGTGTCATTTGAGATCTGTTTTTATGCAAAAATTTCCAATATACTTGAAAGCCTCGGAACGACCTGATTTTGAGGGATGTAGCATTGCTTAAAGTAAGCACTAAAAAAAGTTTCAGGCACTTTCTTTGTGACTCTTTAGCTTCCATTCACACCAAAATATACTCTGTGTAGTTTATGTAGTTTTTCTGAAAAACAAGAGAATCTAATTTACTTAAATATTTAAATAAGCTTCTGCATGTTTACTTCCAAGGGCTGAAAGGTAAATAACTCAGCACTTTCTAGAGCAGTGCCTGTTTGGCAAAGAGTGGCTCATATGTAAGGGGTGGGCCAGTGGTCAGATGTATAACAGGATTAAACCCTGGATAATGGATATATCTGTGTGGCTGGGGACAGACATGCACATTTTTTACCTGTGCTCAAAGCTGACTGAGTCCTGCTGCGGAGTCTTGGTGCTGCTCTTCAGCAGAAGGAAATGCAATTCCATCCTGTTGGGAAAAACACCTCAAGAACCCTTGGCTTGATATGGTAAGTCATTGCTATGGATGTATATAAAAAGTCATCCAAATTAATATTAAATTAATATTAAATTTCCATTTTTCCTTTTATTTTTTGGTTGGTTTGTTGGGTTTTGTGGTTATTTTTTCACTCTACTTTGAAAATCTTAATCAAGACATTGCCATTTTACATTTAGAATTAGAACCATGACTTTGAAAATTAGAATCATGACTTTCTTCCCTTGCTAAAGAGAAATGTTAAAAGATTTGACCAGAGGTACTTACAGAAAACCTCACGTGTTTTTAGTGGAATAATAGGAATGTGACTCTATCATAATTTTCAAATTAAGTAGTTCATCTTGGGGCAAACAGTGTGAGAAGGAAAGCAGCAAGGAACTGGCATAGTGAAAATTTATCAATGCTTGTCTTCTGTGATGAAGAGCAAACATTCCTTTAGCCCTACACATTTCTAATTGCTCATCCCAGCTTCTGGGAGCTGGTGGTCTGGGGGGCATCCCATTTGCAGCCTGGTGATAAGCAGCTGTTTCCTTGGCAAATTCATTTCTGAAAGTGAGATAATCCCATTTGAATGGAGATGCAGACACACACTCATTCAGCCAAGAGAGGAGAAAAGGGGGGAAAAGAGAGATTTTCTTCTGTGTCTTCCTTTGTGCTCTGCCATGATTCAAGGACAGATAAAAATCTTGGCCTTGTTTCTCTCCTTCTTGTTTGTGGCCCTTGATAGCTTTGTAAGTCTGTTATTTTGCTGGAAATCACAGACTCACTTCATTCTCCTTGGTGTAATTCTTGCATCTGTAAAGCTGAGACTGTGCCAACACACAGGCTTTTCATTCTGATTCAGCAAGGAATATAGGCAAGTGTTTAATTTAAAGCATATTTTAAGCCCACCTGTATTCAGCAGAGCTCTCAACCTATTTTTCTTGAGGAGTTGCAGTGCCCAAGAGTGGGAAAACTCCTCATAGTATTGGGAATGTGTGTGCATGTGAGTTCTGCACACATCCAGGGGCCCATCTCTGACTTATCAGATGCCACAGCTGTTCAGTGATTTCACAATAATTTTTTTTAATGTTTTTCATCTTCATTTTAGAAGGAAAAAAAGCTTTTGTATTTTATTATATCTTTCCTCCTACCCCTTCCTTATTTTTACATTTTCTCAAGCGAGAACTTGGGTGACCCTTTCTCTGGGGTCACCTACAAGCAGATTTCTCCTACAAGCTGCCTGAGCAGTTTGGTGTGCAAGCCAGGCTGCTCTTTCACCAGCTTCCCCCAGGCTCTGACCCCTCAGCATTCCCTGGGTTGTTGTGGTTTCTCCTCTCTGCTCTCCCCTCAGAGCTGTGCATGGACATAAACCAAGGTGAGTGAGTGAGCCTGAGCCTTGCTCAGCATGAACTTGGGAATATCCAGTGAGGAACAGACATGGACATAGTACTAAACAGTGGGCCAGAGGCAGTGAGGCTCTTGAAAGGTAGACAGAAGAAATTACTTTGGTTTTTGGGGTTTTTTTTAATGACAAAGGGCCCAGAATATTGTTGGCATACAAGAGATAGCAGGAGGATGGGATGGCAGCTGGCCAGGCTCAGCTGCTTTACATCAGGAACAGAAGGAGCACAGGGCTGAGGAGCACTCACAGAATATTGAGGCTCCCCTCTGGGGAATGCACATCCTGGTAAAGAAAAGTGTTCAAAAATATTTATGGCTAAGAGCTGGTTTACTGTAGCTTAGGCTGGATGTCAGGAAAAGGTTCTTTCCCCAGGAGGTGGGCAGGCACTGGATCAGGGTCCCCAGGGAACTGATCACAGCACCAAGGCTGACAGAGCCCAAGGAGGGTGTTGACAATGCCCTCAGGCACAGGGTGTGATCCTTGGGGTGTCCTGTGCAGGGCTGGGAATTGGACTTAGATGAACCTTGTGGTGCTCCTTCCAACTCAGGATATGCCCTGATTCTTGATGAAAGGGACAATAACCAAACATGATCCATCTGAGCCAGGTTCTGCCTCATCACCTTCACAGATTTGCCCCTCCAGAGACCCATTTTTAGCAGGGAATAGTCTTGGTCATTGTGAGGGCACTGTGCTTATACTTACCTGACTGTGCTGGGAGCCTTTTCAGAGCCTTTGTGCCTGTCATTCCTGTGAGTCTTATCTCCCTGATTTTAACGTTAAAAGCTCACTTCTGTCATAGACACATTTTTTTAGATTAGGGAAAATAACATTTCACCCTCCCTGTAGCATGTACAATATATTTACCATTAGATAACACCATCCCTAAGGCAGGATTCACCCAAGCCTGTGTCTGTACAATTATATCCCAGCCTTCCTAGAACATGTCTCTGCTGTGAAAAATAAGCTACTTCAGTAACATGAACCCATGCCAGAAGCAGTGAGTGTCTTTACAGTAGAAAAATACATTTGTGCTGCCTGCTGAGATGAGGAACTCGCTGCCTGAGAAAGAGTAACATTTCCAGATTTACAAATATGCAAAGTTTTTGTATTGGTGAAGTATTTATTAGCTGTAATTGATAAATCCTCTGGCTGGGGACTGAGTGGGTCAGACTTCATGGGAGAAGGATAGGTCTCTCCCAGCTGTGTCTTCCACCAGTTCAAGGTTTCACATGGATGCTTTTGTAGCTGTGCAGCAGTGGCAGCCCAAAGGTTAAACGGCTGCTTTTCAGCTTCTGACAGCAGCCATAGGGGATTAGGTTTTCTCAGTGGCTTTCTAGGTACTCATGTATCACAGAGCTCCCTTGCTATGATTTCTTCCTTTCCCTGTAATCTTTCCAAGGAAGCAAGTGACCTCTTCTCAGCAAGGTTGTGCAGATGATGATATTTCCCCTGTAGCAAGCCACAAAACTTTTCTGTTCTGTTCTTAGAAGGTTATTGTTGGGGGGGTTGGAAATATCCAGGTGCCATCTCATGAGAGAGAAAGGTGGCAACCCACTGATCTATGATAGAATCTCTGTTGCTCTCCACATTCTCCTTTCCCTTTGATTCATTTGGCTGATCCTTTCTTCCCAGCAGTATTTCTGTGTTTACTGCCTGAATTCCCTTCTGGAAATACCCAAGGTTCTTCGTGTTTAATAAGAAGGATTGGGCAGTTTATATGTGCGTGAGAAGGAGCATGGCAAAGGGCAGTGAATAAAGTATGTGCCTTGAGCCAGCAGCTGGTGTGACCCTGCTGGGTGGTCCAGCTGCACTCCATTTGTTACCCTCCTGTGGAAATTTCAGCAGATTTAACACTTATTAGGTCATAGTTGTACTTCTTGCAGGGCACTTCTCTGCACCTGTCGGGGGTGGTATTGAAGTGGAATACTCTAGATCAAATCCAGCCAGTTTACAAGAGATTTTTCTTATGTTGAAGTGGAATAATCTAGATCAAGTCCAGCCAGTTTACAAGAGATTTTTCTCCATCCTTTTTCTCAGATCATTATCAATCTGGTAATGGTGCTGTCTATGATACTAAAGGAGATTCTGCAAGAGAATTGTGCTTCCTTGCCAGATATGTGTGCAAGTCAGAACAGAGGGCAGAACTGGACTGGAATTAAGTTTATGGACTTAGGCTTCAGTCTGAGAAAAGTCTTTGAGGCCCTAGGCTGAATGGTTCCTAAGGGGATGGAAGAATTAAGGTTTAAAATTCAGAGGCTGGGGGGAAGAAGATTGCAGCCTGGGAGCTTACCTTGGAGGGGGCTGGGAATGCAGGGGGTTCCTTGGCTGGGATGTGCAGATTGACAGCTTGTATTTGACAGTTAGGCTTGCCTTAATTTGTCTGGCACGGCCTGGGATTGCCCCAGATTCTGAAAGCTGGAAATCCTTTGAGAAAGTGTGTATTTCTTGGGGAAAAGCATATTTGTCATGACTAGCATATATCACAGAAATTTGCTGGTTTTGAGGAGCTTCTGACAAAACATATTGAGGAATTGCTGGAAATGGACCTGGTTTGCTGCCATTAAAACTGGAGTGTGGCTCTGCAGCAGGGAATTGTGGAGCCTTGGAGCACCAGCTGCTCTGCAGGTGGCTCCTGCTATAACCTGGTGAGGAAGATGTTTGTCACAGGGCTGTGGCTTGGCATCCAGGGACTGAGAGGTGACATCTGGGTGCTGTTCCTGTTGATTTGGGTGCTGGAAGCAGAGTGCGAACCAGAGGGGAGCTGTGATACCAAGCTGCAGGAGGGGTGAGGGGAAGGCAGATTCCTGCCCAAAACCCAGATGGGTGTGACCCACCCAGAAGTCCCCAAGGCTGGATGGTGACTTAGGGACACAAGTGGGTGTTTGATGCTTCCTGGAGGAATTGCAGGGCACCTTGGCATAAAAGAAACCATAGATGAGGTCTGGGAGTACTTTCTCCTTTAAAAGAAGAGGAAATAGTGGGCATGATGATAAATCATGCCATGTCTTTCCTGATTTGAGGCAGCATTAAATCACTTAACTGGAATTATTGTCAAATATCAAAAATAGCAAGTATGACAAGTAATGGATTGAAGAATTAACAGTATATGCTGAAAAAATTCATGGAGGAAAGAACAAAATAACATCTTTCTGGGAAATAAGAGATTATTTTTCAAGGAACAATAATTTGCATGAACGGATCTTTTTTTGTAACAGCAACTTTAAAAAGAGGTCACAGACCTCAGTCTGTAGAATTTAGTAGCTCTTAGGCTGAAAGCTCCCATAATCAAGAGAATAAGAGAAAGCAGATCAGCTTTCTTGAGTTTTAATACAGAAAACTGCTGCCAGGCAAGTAAATTGATCTCAGAAAGGAAGGAACAACAGAATTTGAAAGTGCAATAAAAAATGTGATCATAAACCACAGCACAAAAACATATGTTTAATGCATTTTTATTCCTTATTTTCCATTTAGCACGGTGATTATGCCATAGCTAACATCAGCCATTACACAAATCAGTGGCAGGCAGGCTGAAATACTGCTCCAATTACCCTGCTCACAGCAGCTCAGCCCAGCCCAGTTATAAATAACCAGCAGATCCTCCATGGCTTCCTGGATTAAGATTAAAGATGGGCAGATAATTTAAGCCCTCAACATGGGCTCCTCCACTGCAGAATGTATTTTGGAGCTGGTTGCTTGTGCCCCCCAAAAGGGAGTACACTGCTGAGAGGCTCCCATGGAATGAAGCATTAGGCTAATAGTGTTTCATGACAAGGTAATGATAGACTAAAGCAAAGCAATTCATCTCTCTCTCTCTGTGTTGCATTGTGTTAGATAGGTAGGAAATGTGCTTTTCCTTCTTCTAACCTTCCCAGGCTCCTGGGGAAACGAGGCAGTCTGTGCCTGTGTCCTGCTGTCTCCACAGAAGGGAGCTATATTCCACCAGCCAGGCTGGAGGGAAGCTCCTTCCTCAAAATTCTGGTGTGTGTAATCAGTTTCAGCTGAGATGATAATGAATACAAACACAAACATAACTCCTCCCAGCCTTCTCTGTTTCTGGAGAATCTGTGCCTGTTGGACATCCAAATGACAAGAGAAGCTAAATTATACATGGAACAGCATCCCCCAAAAGTTTTCCTGTTGTTTGAATACCTCTGGGCTTGAAAAAACTGGATTGTGAGCTGTGGAATGGGAAGGAAAGACATTCTGGGAGCAGAGTGAGGTGTGAAGGCAGGCTGCTGAGCTGTGTGCTGGGAGCCACAGAGAATGGAATTGCCCAGGAGCTGGGAATTCAGTGCAGGACAGTGCAGTGCCTGCTCTGAGCTGACCAAGTCCTCCTCAGGTTCTTGTCCTTGGCTCTAAAGTCAGCCTGGGATTTATATTCATGAGCAATTTGCTGTGAACAGGTCCTTGAAACAGCTCTTTCTTACCAGGCAGGTGAAAGAAGAGCTAAGCTATTTTCTTCCTACTCTTCAGATTTTAGTGAATACATCAGTGTTAAGAGCTCATATCCAGGATGTGAGATGTGATTTTGCTGCCCTTAACTTGACAGGACCACTGCCTGCATGTTGGATGGGCTGGGGAGTGCCCCAGCCATCAGTCTGCTGAGCTTTTTGATTTTCAGTGAACAGCAAAATATTGATTGAAGCCCAGTAAGAGTGAGAAGTAATGTGGTAGTTAACTCCTTAGTTTAGCTGCAAATTCTTGGACTTGAGCTTTATTTATCTCTTTTCTTTCTCTCCCAGATGGAACTTGCAGTCAGCAGGCAATTAATTTTCTCTTTTTTTTTTTCTTTTTGTTTTCTGTGATTCAGGGAGTATTTTACAACTTTAGCAGGGAGGTTAGATAAAACATTTTGGTTTAAATTTCAGGGAATTTAACTGGGATCTTGTTTATAGTCCCTGCAAAAGGAGAATGTTGAATGTAAATCTGCCACGTTTCAGATAAATTTGCCAGTCTCTGTGCTAAGAGGTAAGAGAAGAAGATTGGAAGACAGCCATGCTGGGGTGTAAAAAGCAGTACATTGGTGAATTTGTGAGCTTTGGTGTACACATGACCTTCTCAGGGTGTTGTGGATGCTCAGAGAGGCAGCATCTATCACACCTGCAGAACTCAGATACCTGGGACCATCCAGTTCCTGGGTTAGATGGGCTGACTCTGACCCTTGAGAGGTGTCCATTTTGTTCATTCCCATCCTGCTCTGAACTGCTTGGGTATAACTTGTTCCTGACAGTTCTAAATGCTTTATAAATACTAAAGGAGTTTGAAATGTCTACACCATTTATCAATGCGCTGATTAATGACTCCAATGTATTAAGGAAGGTAATTTGCTCAAACATCTCAGCACACATGTGCAGTGTCTGTGAATACCTTTATTCCCTGGGATAGGTTTAGCTTGGATGTCAGGAAGGAATTCTTCACTGTTTGTGAGGGTGGTGAGGCTCTGGAACACATTGCCCAGAGAAGCTGCAGATGTCCCATCCCTGGGGATGTCCAAGGCCAGGCTGGATGGGATTGTGAGTAACCTGGGACAGTGGAAGTGTCCCTGCCCATGGCAGGGAGTGGAACTGGATAATATTAAAGGTCCCTTCCAAGCCAAGCCATTCTTTCTCCCTTTGCAGTGAAGTTGTGTTTGTTGATACACTGTGAAGATGTGACCAGATGAGTGTGTGTGCATCCAAAGCAGTACAGTGAGTAAAGGAAGAAGAGAAAAACATCATCATGGGAGTGGTTTTGGCTCTGGTTACTTTCAGTGAGTAAAGGAACCCCCTCAGATACAGCCCTGCCTCACGGGGGTGCGAAATGGTCAATTAGACATAATCTGCGAGAGGATGTCTGTGACAGCTCACTCCTTTCTTGTCAGCATGCCTGTCAGAATGATGGATGGGATATTTGCAGGAAGGGAAAGTCTGTTCTCCTGTGGTGGTATTTGTCATGTTTTTGCACGACAAAACCCTTCCTCTGTTTCAGGTTGCAATGCTGAGATCAACGTTAGACATCCCAGCACTTACTGGGAAAACAAAAGTACAGCATGTGGTAAATAGCTCAGGAGCAAGAGGGGGTATTGGTAACCATTACAAGGAATACATCTGTAGAGAAAGGAACCAGCACCCTCAGACAGGCTTGAGAGGTTTAGGGACCTCATGCTGCTGGAGTTCCTGAAAAAGGCAGCGATGGACAGCTCCACAGTTGCACACACAATTGGGTGTGTTGGGGTGTGTTTAGACACACAGATTTACTTGATTGTCAGCTGTGGAAGTGTCACACACACAGATCATTCAACCAAGGCTCCAATACATTGTCTTGTGTTGAAATAATTTGCTGTAAAGAGTAAATAACTTCTCTACTTAAGGCATAAGAGTAACAGCCCTCTGAATGAGATCAGACAGTCCTTTTCTGGGCTGCAGCTGGTTTGGTAGTAAAAATAATGCTGTGAAGCAGCTATTTACTTTTGTTCCAAATGTGGCTTTAAAATGAAAGGGAACTTGTTTCAAAAACAATGACAATAGGGTTTTTTTTTCCTTAAATGCAGCCCTGAACCTTTTTTTTTGTGGTAGGATGAAGCAGAGTCCAATCTAAAAACATGCTGATCACCTGAAAGTCCCAATGATTGCTGAAAAGTCTGAGCCAACAAGCAAACTCAGTACTCTTGTACTCTTGGCAAGCTGAGAATTAACTCTGGTTCTGTGGAGAGAAAAGACCACAGCTGCTTCCTTCAAGGAGTGAAACTTTTCCCCTTGCAGCTCCCAGGCAGAGCAGAGAGAGGCACCTGAGCTGGGAGAGGCCACAGTAGCCACAGTAAAAGGCAGGGACAGAAGGAGCAGTCAGGTCTTGCTGAGAGCTCTCTAAGCAGCTTGAAATTTTGGCTGCTTCTAGGAAAGGCTTGGTACCACCTCTGGGTTAACATAGCTGGGCAATAATTCCTGTGGTGGGAAGGCTCAGGTGCCAGAGGGCTCTTTGGAGGGAGTGGATGAATGACCTTGAACAAAGGCAGGCAAGCTGAATTTCCTCTCTTCCAGCTCCCACCTTGCATTAATCTCCCCTGACAGTGCAGTTAACTGAGGGAATTCTCTCTAGTCCCTGAAAACAGCACCAAAGACAGTTACCACGGTGGAAAGTGCAGAGATTTAAGCCAAAGGGAGACTGAGAGAGCTTTGCAAAGCACTTTTTTTATTCTTTAAATTTTGTAGGGTTGAGGAGGTGTTGAAAGTTAAGAAATCTCTCAGTTTCTTTTCTGCCAGGGTTGTAAAATCACATAAAGCAGACCAAATTGATGAAGTTTTCCATTACAAAAATGAAGATATGCCATGTACAAAGAATCTAGCTTCCTTTTAGAGCAGCAGCAAGTTAAAGAGGCTGGATAAAAATTGCTTTTTGCTTATCTATATTGTGGACTTCTTAGTAGCTCCATCCTAAGCACTGTCACCCACTCCTAATGGCCACAAATGCTGTTGCAGATGGCTCTGGACCA
Organism: Camarhynchus parvulus; assembly: GCF_901933205.1. Lineage (NCBI taxonomy): Eukaryota > Metazoa > Chordata > Aves > Passeriformes > Thraupidae > Camarhynchus > Camarhynchus parvulus. The sequence continues at coordinate 7,615,095 of NC_044576.1, forward strand.
GATGTAGAAACCATTTGAAAATAAGTCATCTTTCTGACAGAGGTCATCATTTCCTTGAATCAGCTCAGACTGTTGCATCTTTTAATTTCAGGGAACAGAGTAAGGTGGGATCTGTACCCATTTGAGGGAATGTTTTGAAAGTCAAAAAGCAGACAGAGGAGCCACAGACTGTGCCCGCCTCTGCTTGGGTGAGCAGAGCCTGCTGTCACCAGCATTTCTGACCTGAATGTAAATTCAAGATTCAGTTCCTGTGAACATTCTCTACTTGAGCTTATTATTCACTGTTCATTTGCCTGACTCCTGCCAACAGTCACATTCTCTGGTGTGTTTAGCTGGAGACAACATGCATTGGGTGTAAATCCTGCTGATGTGAATTCACTAAGGGGTTCAAGCGACTGTTTCTGTTCATTTGTGGCATTCCCTCAGTTCTGTTTGTTGCCATGCAGTCAGTTCTCAGCCATTGTTCCCTGGAGATACACACCAAGGCTAAAAACATTGTCAGTTGTGATGCAAAGAAAGAATAGGAGCAAGTTCCTATCATAAGTCAAAGCCCTCATTGCTCAGCTGGAGACTGGTAGGTTTTTAAGTCTTGGCTTTCCCAGCTCCTTGTTTTATCTGAGCTGCAAGGCCTTTGTTTATTCTATATGCATGCCATGAGACCTTTTGCTCCTTTCACCCCTTTTTGGCATTTTCTGCTCAGAAGTCTGATGCTGTCCTTCAGTTTGTGTTTTTCCTCCCTCAGAATAAACCAGTAAGAGAAGTGGGGTTCTTCCAATGCCTGTGTGCCAATATCAGACAAACTGTTTCCTTCCAGTTGTACCTGGCAGGTTGTAAGCAGTTACCAAGAGCTTGTAAAATGGGCACCTAAGTGCCTTTTAAAGTTACTAGCACCATTACCTTATTAGTTTTATTTCTTATACACTTGGGTTTGGACTTGGAAGTCTGTTCTCTTGTCTTGTTTTCCATACCAGAAACCAAATGTTCTCATCCCTCTGCCCTGACGCTGTGAGTAGAGAAGCTGTGTTTTTGTTCCATGGTTGAGTTGTTTGGCAGGTTCCCTAGTGCTCTAATGAATCAGAGTCATTGCAAGGTTGTTTCTTTTCGGTATTTCTGGACCTTGAGAGAGTGAAGCCACCTGGTTTAGATGTTTTTTTAGCCTGTGTCTCAGCTGACACTTTTCTCTCCAATCCAGGGAACAGACAGTTCTGCCATTGCCTGAACTTTCCATCTCTCGCTTCTGACAGCAGCAGCACTGTGGGTCAGTTCTCCTGGGATACCACATTTCCACAGCACTGATTTCCTGCTGGTCACTGGAAGTTCTTTAACCAGAGAAGGGCTGGAGACTTTTTTTTTTTTTTTAAATCTGTTCACATCCACTGAAGTTGTCCCAGATCAAAAGATAGTCCAGCAACAGAGGAGTTTGATGCTGATTATCACAGGGAATTGGTGTGGGGATGGGAGTTGATCAGGCAATAGCACTGCAGTGGGAATTCTGATGAGAATGTGGTGCCACTGGAAAATGCCAGCCCAGTCAGTAAAATATGGGATGGCAAATGTTTGACTTCATGAATACACTTCCCCACTTGGAACAAGTGCTTTTCATTCTGGAGCTACTCCTCTACACAGTGATTAATGTGTTGTCATTATCTGCAACTTTTTAGAATGAATTGAAGGAAATTCAGGCTGACACCAAGCTGTCAAAAGCCAACTGTAAGGAGGTCTGGGGCCTGTTCTGCTTGTATTGCTGCTTTCCCTGTGCAAGACACAGATCCCTAAACTGTTCTTTTCCAGCTTACATGCTGAGATGGGATCAAGTGGTTGTACCCTTCCAGAAGGACAGACATGCCATGGATAAGTCAAGAAAATTAGATCAGAGCCTGACTGCATTTTTGATAGTTATTCTGAAATAAACCCATTCATGCTTTTGCCATTTAATCTGCAACTAGAAAGAGAATTTGAAGAACAACTGTCTGTAATCATGCTTTTAATTGTGAATAGTGCATTCTGTGTTAAGGCATGGGGTTAGGAAGTGTGGCTCTTCTCAGGGAATTCCTCTGTTAAACAGGCTCAGGATGAGCAAGGAGCAGCAAACTCAATTCTCCTCCAAGGGCAGCAGCAGCTGTGGCCATCTGCAGGGTAATCACTGCACTACAGAGGTGGGCTGATTCTGAAGCTGCTTCAGTGAGCTGCAGGAGCTTCATTTCCACAGAATCCATTCCCAGGAGGTTCCTCTGGATCTCAGGTGCTGTGGTGTCACTCCAAAGCAATGAGCATTGTGAAGAGGCTCAGCAGGATCTGCTGCTGCCTGGAGAGAGCAGGTGTGGGGCAGAGGACCTGTGGTGGTCCCCACATCAGAGCCTGCCCAGCACCCTGGAGTGTGTGCAGAACTGGCTGTAGCCCATGTGAGCAGACAGGGCAAACCCAAGAGCTCCTTGTCTGCCAGCACAGGTACCTGATTCTTGAAACCTCTTACAGCTCTGGGGTTTGATTCCCCTGTTGATGTAACCAGAGTTTGAGTTGGGTGCCCACCTGTGCTTAGATCTCTGTGTGCCTGGCCCTCCTTCCCCACTGAATTCCTTTGTGAGCACTGCTTCATCAGAGCACACTCTGTGGTTTCACCCAGCTGACTTTGAGTACCTTCCAGATTTTTCACAGCTTTAAGATCCATTCTTTTGTTTTGGAAAGATCTGTGGATGTATTCTGTTCTACCAGGAAGCTCAGACTTCAGGGTTTTCTCATTTGCAAGCAGTATCAACATGTCACCATTACATACACAGGTTGTTTCAAGCCTTTCCTGCAATTTTTTTTAAGATGGCAGTGCAAGGGCAAAGCAGGGATCTGGAGGAGACTCCACAGTTTGCTGGGGCCAGAGGTGCAGGCACACCTGTGAGTCAGGAGTGCTGTCTCTGCTGCAGCAGGCACGGCACACCAACTCTTGCCTGCCAAAACCAGCACAGGGGAGTGGTGTTTAATAACATCCAAAGAGTGGCAATGAAAACCTGCCTTCTGCCCTGTGCTCAGTAAACTGAACAAAGCCTGAGCAACTGTGCTTTTGGGAGAGAAAAGGGAATCAATAACTCGATGAGGGCTGCCAAGTAATGCTGTTGTCTGCAGTGTCTTTAATGGCTTTGGTCAATAAACTGCAATTATTTTACAAATATGTGCTGTGTTCTCTTCTAAATCTATCTCTCAGCTTCCTATAATGAATTTTTTAAAATGAGAAATATCCTAACTGCTCACATTGTCTAAAATCTCTGCTTAAAATCAATGGATGTACAACAAAAAGCCTGGGCTTGCTTATCCAAAGCACATACATACAAAGTGCCATGTCTTCCAGAGTACATTTTCTCCTTTTTTTTAAAGGAAAGTGCATAATATATCATAATTTATCAATTTTCAGAGACACTTTAGAAATATATATATTCTTTCTGTATCTGTTTTCTTTAGAGGCTGGAATTTGTCTATGTATCACAATATCTTTTGCTTCACAAAATTGAAAAGAAGAAAGTTATCTCCAAACACTTCTACTATATGAATTTCTCTGTCTAAATAATTCTTATTTTTGCTGTGCGGCAAATCTATATCTATCTTTGTTTCAGAGTCATAACAATATAAAGATTCTTTTTACTTTACCTAGCATTTAGTTGTTTAAGGGGAATTTATTTTTCCCTTTAAATAGCAAAAAGAAGCAATGGGGAGGTAGAAGACACAGTTTATTAAAAACAGAAACAGCTCAGCATAGGAGGTGGGGTTTTGCTGTCTAGTCTTCAAAGCATATCACGATGGTAGCTTTCAAATATTTAAGGTGTGCTACTTACTCAATGTGCAGGTGTCTGTAAAAAAAAACAAACAGCAGGAATGATCTTATCCTTAGGTAGCAGTGTTCACCTTCAGTCCTACCAGAGCAAGAGCAAAGAAAAGCAAAAGATTATTGACAACAATAATTGACACTTATTATTTGATAATAAGAACATTTTCAAAGATGCAGAAAGGTGCTAGGGGTTGTTTCAAACTTCCTGGGCATCCAGCTCCTCTGTAGATTGGAATATTTCTCCTGTTTTATCTACCATTAGTTAAGTAAATAGTGAACACAAGTCTCTAGACTTACTGAAAGAAAATTTTCTGATAAAAGTCATTGAAATATTTTTGCATTAGTTCTGACAATTTTTTAATGTCCTAAAGCATATTTCAGTGGGAGTAAGAACTTTTTGAATATTCTTGACATTTAATCTTTGAAGAACCACTAAAATCTGGTCTCATTTGCCCAAATGGGCTAATCAGGTTAAAGTGGGAGGGGGAAGAAAATAGAGAGCCACTGCAATAGGCAGCAGCATTGAAATTCTATTGGAAAAGGAGGAGTGTTGGCCCCCTGGGGCACCCAGCATCCCCCAGCCAGCTCCTTCAAGTAGGAATTGGCATCTCTGTGTCCTCCTTGGGGCTCTGGCATTTGGGTTAACTCACTGAGGAGAAGGTGCTGACAGCCATGCAGGGACTCAGGGCTTCACCTAAGAGGAGGAGGATGTTGTCACTTCTGAACAAAATGTCTCTCCCCAGCAGTCCCTGCTCCAGCAAACATCTCCCAGCACATCAGCTGCAGCACACTCGCCTTTCTGCTTTAATAGCCTGGTAATGCCACTCTAAATTAACAGTGTTCCTTCCAGGTAACCTCTGTGTGTCACACTCTGCTCAGACTGTTGCAAGAGCAGGAAATGTAAAGATCTGCTAAGGTAAATAAGAATGAATTTGAGATTAGCTACTGTGCATTTTGTATCCATTGTATGTTTTTACATAACATGGAAAAGTAACTTGATACCACTTGATACATCAGGCTTTATTCTGTTTGCAAAAGCAGTCTCCAAAATGCTGTGTGGAATATTTTTAGCACAGACCTTTTGCATTTTTGCTGGGGAAGAGAAAAAAAGGATCTACCTACTTTACACCTCGGAGGGTATGAAATTTGAGCAATGATGCTGGAGGTCTGAGTGCATGTCTGCCTCTCATGTGCTCACTCTGGCTTTTCCCTATTCAGTTTCTCTCCCAACATCTGCCAATAGTGCTGTCAGTTCTGTAGCTCTGTATCACTACAGAAACCCTTTCCCAGAGCTCAGAGCTCAGTGGCAGGAGGGGTGGGAGCACCTCCAGGCACCATTTCACTTGGCAGTGGCATGGGAATATTGTATTTGCTGGGAATGCCCCAATGAAGGCAACAGTGATGCATCTGACTCCATGTTCTCAGAAGGCTAATTTATTATTTTATTATACTCTACTATATTAAAGAATACTATACTATAGTAAAGAATACAGAAAAGATACTTACTGAATGCTAAAAAGATAATAATGAAAATTTGTGACTCTTTCCAGAATCTTGACACAGCTTGGCCATAATTGGCCAATGAGTGAAAACAACTCACATGAAACCAAAAAAATGAACCAATCACCTCTGGGTAAACAATCTCCAAACAAATTCCACATGAGCACAACACAGGAGAAGCAAATGAGATAAGAATTGTTTTCCGTTTCTCTGAGGCTTCTCAGCTTCCAAGGAGAAAAATCCTGGGCGAAGGGATTTTGTCAGAGAATGTGAATGCCACATGGGAATGTATTTCTGGGACTGCACTTCTGGAACTAGGAAACACAGGATGTACAGAAAGACATTTTCAGGTTATTTCTTGGAGAATATTAGTGTGTTCAACGTGAAAATGCAGCACCAAATTGCATCTTGAGATAGTAAAGGGGGGAGATTGACTGTCCAGAGGCATAAGGACAAAAAGGACCCCAGATCAAATCATGCCCATTTCCAGAGTGCATTTTGTGTTTATGAATCAGTAGGATACAGGCACTGCCATTTTAAAACAACAGCTTAGAGGGTCTTTTCCTTATACCCTGTTAATCATGTGTTCAACTTTGTATTGGCCACCTGAGAGACAGAATTAAAGGAGTTCTTTCAAATGGAAAGTAATTTTCATCACTTTTAGCACCTGTTTAATAGCCTCTTCGTGGATTTCCTCTGAGACAATTTAAAGTATAGTTCCATAGGTCCTAGAGGTGTACTAGGACTGTGCTCCAAGAAAAGGAAGGGCTGGATATTGCTGTTCTCTTTGTGGTCAGTGGGAATTTTGTTAAAGCTGAGGCTTTCCTGGAACGAATCAAGACTATTGAATTTTTGCTGCAGTTTTTAAAAAAGTTGGTAAGATTTTGTAGTTGTTTCAGGGTGTTCAAAGGGTTCAGTGACTGTAGTAATGGATTGCAAACTTTGCAAGGCAGCAAATTGATTCACAGAAGAGGGTGGGAGAGCTCTGGGCCCAGTGACTGCACTTCCTAGAGGCCAGGCTGAACTTCAGCATTTAGGAATTTTCATTATTCATTCGTTCTTGTAGACCTAGTCTCTCTAAAATACAGTGGGATAATATTCTTGCCTTTCCAAAAGCTGGATAGAGAGGAAATGATGCTTTCCCATGTGCCAGCACTGACAGTGAATGGAGAAGGCTTGAAAATGGCAAGAAGAGGCACATCAGAATAGGCTGAACCCTTTTGAAAACAACAATCCTGTCTGACTGCTTTCAAAACCAGAGGAAACTTTCTCAAGGTTTTCTGGCAAGATCTGCAGATGCCCTCAGCATTCACTGGGTACCAATAAAGGACTAAAGGGGGACTTATGGCTCCCTGCTTTGAGCCTGACTTTGTGGTGGCCTTGGCAGAGACTAGAACAGCTGGAGTGCAGTCCATTAGGTACAGGCCACCAGAGGCCAGCTGGGACCTGTGGCATTCACATCCCCTGAAAAAACCCCTTCTCCCAGGGTTCTTCTCTTGGGAAGCTGAGAAGCCTCAGAGAAAAGGAAAACAATTCTTATCTCATTTGCTTCTCCTGTGTTTTGCTCATGTGGAATGTGTTTGGAGATTGTTTACCCACAGGTGAATTGTTTCATTGGATTCTGTTGTGAGTTGTTTTGACTCATCGGCCAATCAGGGCCAAGCTGTGTCAGGATTCTCTCCAGAGTCATGAGTTTTCATTATTATCTTTTTAGCGTTCAGTAAGTATCCTTTCTCTATTCTTTAGTATAGTATAGTATTCTTTAATATAATAATATAATATATTAAAGACTATAATAATATATTCTTTAATATAAACCTTCTGAGAACATGGAGTTAGATTCATTACTCCTGCCTTCATTGGGACATTTCCCTGCAAATACAGTAAGGACCTGCTGTGGCCATACCTGAATGTGCTCAATGGCTCAATGTACAACCTCTTTCATAAAGCAAGAAATCTTTTCACATGGAAAGGAATAATGCTGCCTCTTCTTTACCAGTAAGCATTTTATGTGTGTATATACTCACAGGAGTGTTATTTGAGATGCCCTTTCTCTGTGTGCCACCAGTCACTCTCTCTGGTCCTTCTTTATTCCCCTCAGTAACTCCCCTGGAATTATGGTGCCTGTTCCTCCTGATGATCCTGGGGCACAAAAAAAGGAGCCAATCCAAATGCCATGGCTTTTTCATCATAACAGAAACATGGAGAGGAAAACCAAAAATCAATGTTGTCAAGTGAGCAGAATTGACAGGGAGAGCAGAGTTAGCATCAGGCTGCTTGGAGAAGTTTCCAGCAATAGGAAGGTGCTTGTATCCCACAGAACAGCCTCAATAAGGTGACTTAAAAACTTGCTAATGAGTCTGGCAGCCCGTAAGGCAGAGGCAGTGTGTTGAATTCACATTTGTGTCAGTTTCATCATGCTTTACAAGCCCTGGGAGGCGTTTTAAAGGGAAGCTAATGTTTTGGCTCTGTGCACTATTTGCAGCGGAGGAATAATCAGAACAGAGAAGTATGACTTGCCTTAGTGTCTGTGCTTTGCAAAGACTGCAAGCCCTAATCTTCTTAGTAACTGTGTTTATATGCTATTTTTGTGCTGTGCAAAGAGCACAGTTTTCAGGAGCTGTCCTTTTGAACAGAACAGGATGGCAATAACTCCCCCCTGGCTTGTGAGCAGGGCTCTGCAAGGAGGGGAGAGGGGTGGGCTACCAGGAGTAGCACTCCAGTGCAAGTTTTGTGATGCTGCTTTCACAAATTTCTGCTGGGAATTCTTTGGTGTAATTGCAAGAGTTTTGTCATAGAAAAATAGGCCATATGCTGCCTTGCTGTCTGCCTGCATGAATAAAAAAATGACAGCATTAACAGCAAGAAAAGGGTGGAGACTTGATGTTCTAGAAAACATTGCTGGTTTATTCAGAGGAGAGAAGGTGAGTGAAATTAAGCAAAAGCTTTCTGCCTCACCAGTTTTCTTCTTTTAAGTAAAAATTTATAGACTGCTGACAATTGTTATGCAAAACCAGAATCAATAGCTCATACTAGGGCTGAAATTTCTGAAGATTGCCAGCTTGATTAATTTTTAAGTAATGTATCTGAACTGCTTGTGCTGATTCAAGGTCAAAATTTGCAGATTGTATGCAGCATATGGTGAGAACCTTTGAATTGTTCCCAAAGTTTAGACTCTTGTCCAAACACACTGATAGGACACAATTCACTACTAGTGTTGCCTTTTTTTTTTTTCTCATTTCCATCTGCTCATTTAGGTGACAAGTGTAGCATCAAAGTGGCTGCTGAGGTAAACTTTGTAGCATATTATTGATGTTTAAGTCCATAAATCTGTGTTCAAGAAGACTGTGGGCTTAAATACTCTTCTTTTCAAGGATTCCTCATGAGGGATGAATGGTCAGTTGAAAGGAAAGAAATGTTCTCCCAAAAAGATGACCCTGGGAAGGTCTTTTCTTTGGACTTGTGCATTCATAGCTTAAAATCCAAACATTGATGTTTTCTTTTTGTACCACTTTCTGGATGGTATCTCTTTTCTAGCTGAATAGACCCTTGTAGACATTGCTGCAATGGCAGCCTGAAATGTGAGAGACACATGCAGAATAGCTGGGCACCATATTTATCCTGCCCTGCTGTCAGGTTTGAGCCTTACAATGAGGACATCTTGTTCCAGAGTGTGAACAGCTGGCCATTTTGCTCCACAAACAGTGTTATTGGGAAATACTAATTTGGTGCTGCATATCATAATATCAAGGCCACTTCTGACTGCAGACACCTGTGAGATATCTTCAAATGTAATTAAATAAGACAAAAAGCAGAAATTGCTCTTCTTGTCAGATTGAGAATTAATTTGAATGGTGTTGGGTCCAGCCAGATCCAAAATGTCAGTAGCTCCTGTTCACTAAAGCAGTGTGCTACATGTGAAGACCAAAACATTGGGGTTATTTTGGATCAACATGAGAAGGAAATTTCAAATTCACACTTTGGATATGGAAACTTTTCTCTAGGCTCTTGATGTCTGTCCACATTGGAAGAGCATGGATTTGTCTGCCCACAGGAGCAGAAACTTTGGTTTGTGCACAGAAATAAGAGTCAGCTGAAGGATTTAACCAAAGAAATCTGCACAGGCTGCTGACTGCAGAAGGGAGAGGCTGCTTGCCCCACAGGATATTGGACTTCCATTCTCTTGCCAGCTTTATTTTGGTTGTGTTTGGCACAATGGCAGTGCTTAGGAGGGAAAATCCCATTACAGAACTGTGTTTGAATTTCTACCACAGTGATACACCCAAATTCCTTACAAAATGAGCAAGAAGGGGAGCTCCTATGTCAGCCTGCCTTACTGGAGGGCACTGGCCATCATTCTTGCACATTCCTCAGCCTGCTTTTTGCACTCCTGGTGAGTTTCTGTGGCTTTTCTCTGGATCTGTCCATGCCCACTTGCCTCTTCTGAGCCCACAAGAGTTTTGCTACTTTCCAGCAGCTATTATTCTATGTGGGACTTCAGTCAGGGTTTCCTGTCCTCTCTGTGTGTTATTAGCTAGGGGGTACATACATTCCAGGGAAAATCTCAGCTTGCAATTTGTCAGTAACTGAATAGACCCTCTGCCAAAGCCTTTGATGGTTCTAATTCAAGCATGTGCTCCCAAGTTTCCCTTGGGGAATTTAATGGCCTTTGAGAAGGGGAAATGCAAACTTTGCTTTAGGCACAATGCATGCTTGAAAGTTTTGAAAATAACTTTTCTCTGCCTTTGTGTCTTCACTGTTATATTCCTCTCTGTGGAAAGCTCTGCCTTTCTTACCCAACCCTTAGCTGTAAATTGATACACTTCTCTTTTAGAAAATTTGCTCTGTAGGGATCAGAATATATTAGCTGTGAAAGTTGTCGGAAATGTTTTCTGTTATTATGGGAGCTTGTCAAATCCACAGTCCATGTGGAATGCAGATGCAGCAGAAACATCCACTCTTGTGTTGATGGCAGTGCATTCCAATTATCCTGGTGCTGAAGCACAGGAGGGAATTTTGGGTCCTTGGGAAGCACAATGGCATGATGCCACATGTTAGGAGATCAAGTCTCTTCCCTGATTTCAGATATAAGTGTGGGGGTAAGTGATACCTGAAATCTCAGGAGTCCAGGAGTGAGTGGTGAAAGGAGACTGATGGAATTACAATAGCATATGGAGACAGAATTACAAGATGGAATTTCAATTTCAGCCACGGCTTTTCAGCCACTCAGGAGTCAATCAACCATTTTTCATAAGCTGGGGCTCTGTATGGATTGATTTGTTATTGTTGCAAAGCCTTTTGTGCTGGGCTCAAAACCCTTTAACCCCTGCTGTGGGGTTGGGAACAGACCATCTCCCATCCCCAAAGCTGGGGATGTTCCTGCAGCAGAGCTTTGCCAGGGTGGGAACTCTCCACTGGTCCTGTCATTGCTCAAAGGCAGGACTGTGACACTGCCCCTGGCAATTACATCCCCACACAGGACAAGCTGTGCTCCTAAGGACAAGTTCAGCTGTTAAACAGCACTTTTGGAACACTGTGGGATAATGTTCACTGTTTGGAATTCACCAGGGTTCCTAAAGCATTCACTGGATGTTTTTCTCCCAGTCATTCTGACTTTTTTCTTTTTTTTTCTTTCCCCACAAATGCAATGCAATTTACAATCTGTAAAGGAGACTTTTGGGGCTGCATTGCACCTGCTTGTCAATCACAGATCAGATCTCCCTGAAATACTTACATTTGGGTGCCAAAAGCCAGAGATTTCCAAAATCATTCCTTCATTCTGAAAACTGAGTACTCCAGATTTGCAGTGAGTGAGGAGGCAATCCAATATTTTTATTGTAATATTAGAATTTTTTATTAATTGAAAATGATAGCAGCAAATAAGTTTCATGTGAAATGTCTGTTCTGACAAGCCTGCAAAGGAAAGATGTCAGGAATATGTGTAACTGGAGGATAACTTTCATAAACTCAGATTTGTCAACAGCAAACCAGAAGGCAGAAACAATGTGAAAATGTCATTTCCCAGTGGAACCAGTTCCTAATTGGCGCTTGTAGCCTGCAATGCCTGTTTCTCATTTAACAGCTTTCACAGCAGAGGTACTTAAACTTTACCCCACGTTTTCTTGTTTAGTCTCAATTTCTTACTTTGACACACAGCAGAATCCTAAGGGGAAATGAAACAACAACCCTGCTGCTTGTAAGCTGATGAAACCTTTCTGGGAGAATCAATCCAGAAGAAAACTTGGTATGATAGACTGCAGCTGGCTCTATGCAAGGCTTACAAAGCAGTGTCTTAAAACACGTTGAATTTTTTTTCCCGTAGAAAAGTCTCCAAGTAGAGCACGCAGTTCATTTTCAGACTGCAATTTTAAAATCTGGTGAAGCAGATCCTTGCATGTTTTCAAAAGTCATTACTGTTTCTCTCCCTCTCCATTAAAAAAATCCCTACAGATGTTGGGTGAGCTGATGACAGTGAATGACACTATGCTTTTTGTGAGTATTTTAAACCTTCAGATAGTAAAAGGGAGGACAGTGGTGGTTTTTGAAAGGAAGAAAGGAGAAGATTTTACTTGGCTTTGAAGAAGATGGTTAAGAGAAGCGGTTTTGTGGAGGGGAAAGGCTCCTCAAAGCAGGTATTTTCCTTTAGCTTCTATTTCTTGGAAATGTGAGATTTTAGGTTTGTCCTCAGGAAATCCCTGCTGGCTCTGGGAGATGCCTCTGCTTGGCTGGCTGAGTTGGATTTCTGGCTTCTGCGGTTCAGTTCTGGGATTATGGCAGTCAGGGGAAGAGCCTGCAAGTAACTGTTTGGGGACAATGACACTGAACACCTGAACAGGAGGGAATCCCAGACCTGGGATGATACTGCTCAGGTCAGGGCAGGTTCCCTGCTCAAGGGAACTCAGGTAGTCATGATTTTCCTTAGCTCCTTAGGGTTTTCCTGGGCTGTTGTACCTTCAGCTCTCCTCACAGGGAGCACACACATCCCAGGGAGCTCACTGGGCTCCGCTGGAATACTCGCTTGGCCAAAGGTTGTGCTCAATACTGTGACCCCCAAAGGTGTTCACAAGCCTGGACCTTTGATTTCTAGGCCTTAATTCAGAAAACAATTGCATGCATGATTTAACATGAATCAGCTTCTCAGGAACCTGTTCTTCATGATGAATGTAATTGTTTTCCTTTCTTCTGCTCTTTACCTGGCAACTGTAGAGTTTCAAATGATTTGTATTTTATGACCATTTTTCATCTTCTTTCCTTCATCACACTGCTTTCTCCCCTTGGTTGAAGGTGCTATAGAAGGTTTTCTGGTTTTTAGACTGCTGTGCAGCACTCTGCTGCCTCATATGTTTGTTTGTCTGTCATTAAACTATTCATGTGTTTCATGTGGGCTATTTCCCTGTGCCTTTCAACTCCCGTTTTTTAAATAAACAAGACAGCAAAGTCAGTGCTAGCTTTTTCCTGCCTACAGATTCAAAGAGTGAGGATTCAACTGGCCACCTAAAATGCAAAGTTCCTTGCAGGTCTTTTCATTTGAATATGCAGGTCTTAAATCCACATGCCATAGAAGAACTTAGAGAGGTTTTTTTCCTAACAGTACAGAATATAGGTAGTGCCATTAGTTTTCTTTAGATGAATACCAGATCAAACTAGGAAAACATCTCCAAACTCATCTTCCACTCTGAAGTAATTTGGTATGTGACAGCTTTGTTTTTCCTGTTTACAAAAATATCTTTCATCTTTTTATTCCTTTCACCAAAAGACATTTCACTTGTTTGAAGGTCCTTGATCACCACATTCAAACTGGATGGCATTGACAGCTCCTGTGCTCAGGATCCTTGTCATGTCCTCGTGGGCTTGCTTTGAGGCTCACCTCATTTAAGGTGAAAAATAGTTTTGGGTTTTCTCCTGCACCACATTTGTGTTTAAACTTCCAGAGCTTGTGTTGTGTGTATTGCTGGAAGCTGGAAGGCAGCAGTGGATGGGATACATGTAGAATTGGGGGTGTTTTGGCACAAACCAAATGCACTCAGCTACCAAGGGAGAAATCTCACCTTTTGCTGTTGGTTTTTAGCCCAGGTTTGAAATTCTCCCAGCTGTCAGTGCCTGCCCTCACACGTCTGGTTGAAAGATAATCTCTTTCTTTGAAGTTTAGCAGTTTAATCCAGGTTTTAGATTACATTATCTGACCTAAATTTTCCTGTTGATTTGGATGTTCCCTTTCAAGGACTGGCCTCAAATGCTGAAGTGGTGTGTGCAGCAGGGGCTGGGCTGTGTTTCAGTAAGGCCCCAGCCCTAGAAAAGCTGAGGTGTGTGTTCTGCCACCCTGCCTTTGGCAGGACTCCCAGGATGCAGGCAGAAGGGTAGAGTGTGGAGAATCAACATTTAAAATTTTAGCTGCGGTTTGTCAGTGTTTAGCTCAGCTGCCTCATATTACACAGATTAAAAAAAAAAAAAACCAAAACAAATCCAATGCTTCCTTCTGCTTTGGTAAGAGGAAAAGAAGTTGTGCACTGCCTCTTGTCATGGGGGAACATCCCCAGACCTTTCACAGTCATTTCTATCTTTAAGGAGGCTCCCGGTGCTGCAGGGAGTCCCAGCAATAAGCAAGCCTTTTAGTAAATGTATTTTCTGTTAGTTTGAAAGCAGCATACCAGTAATTCCCTCCCTTTCATCAGCTCTTTTTGTTTCCCTCGTAAAGTTTGGCACGTTTTCATCCCCACATCTTACACTTGGTTATTTCTCTTAACAGCTCCCTTGTTTCACCTTTCAAACAGGGACTCTGGGTTTTGCATGAAATCTGGTCTGTAGGTGGCCACAATTGGAGCTGTTAAGAATTTATCTTAAAAACAAGAAGCTCCCACCTGCTGTGAAGACCATTTGTTAAAATAATATACACAATTGAACATGAATCCTGCCTAAAAAAGGCAGTCTTAATTTCTAAACAGAAGGGAAACTGGCCACTCTTATCCTGAAATAAGGGGATTTTCCACAGCTATCTTCTCTGTAGTGTGAAATGTCTTGACTTTCACTGAAACACACTCAATTTCAGGTGGAATTCTTTTATACTTTATTTTGACAACCATTGAGGGAAAAGGCTCGAGGCTAAATCTGAGATCTGTATCTTGTGCATTTTAGAGCTAAAAGCTCAGTGAATATTCTTCAGGGAACTTATCCATGTGTGAGTAACATGTGAGCAATTAAAAAATGAAATGATTGGCTTACTTGGGCCCGAGAGTCAAAAAGGAAGACACATGATGTCTCAAATTGCCACACAGCTCTTACAAATATTTCTCTGCCAGTGGTTCCCTATCCTTGCAAAAATACACAGGGTGGCTGTGGCAGAAGTAATTGGAAATGTAAAGAAGTAATACTGAAATTTGAAATGCTCCTTCTCTCAGTCTTCAGTAGAGATATAACTCAAAACAAGACTTTGATTTGTTGGTGTAAATAGAGGGGCTCTTTTAATCGTTGAAACAACTGACTAACCAAGCAACTCCCTGCCCCAGCTGTGCTGTGAAGGGAGGTTTTACACCCTGTGCTCTTTCAGTTTTCCAGAGTTCAATAACTGCTGGAAAAATGGAGCCAAGAGCATTCACATTGTGTATATAAATCAGTGATTTGCATCTGATTTGCCAGGTTCTAATTTACTAATTAGCAAATGCTATTTAAATGTGTCTAAACCACAATTTCAAATTAGCATGCGTGGTAAAATAAACAAGCTAATTGAGAAGAGGCAGATGAAAGTTCGCATGAAACCATATCTATTACTAAAAAATCTGGTCTCAGTCACAGAACCCCTTACCATTTCCCTAAGCACAGTCATTTCTTGAAGGGGGGGACAGTGGTGCTGGAGGCCACAGCTCCTGCCTGCACTGGGGATTTCTGGTCCAAGGTGTTGGTACAAGATGCATCAGTACAGTTGTGTGATGCACTCTTAGTGTCTGGGCCACAACAAACTGGTCTTTGCCTTTGAAGTATGCTTGGAAACACTTTTAGTCATTTTAATATATTGAATTCTCAGAGAATATTAGTACCATGCTTAATGTTTTACTTATATTATTGAATGAAGTGCTCAAGTTAATTAGCAAAATGTCATGAATTTTCTGCTTTCTGTCACTGGGGAATAGCATTGAGTGTCAAAGGGTGTATCAAACTTTATTATCATGCCCAAATGTGATTATGGAGCTACTGAGATGCACCTTAGAATTCTAATTTATTTTTCATTCTAAGTTTTCAACAGTAACTGTAGACATGCCATTCTGGCTTGTACATTACATTTACAAATTATCTGTTACAAGAGTACTACAAATATAAGACCATAATTTAAAGAGTCATTTTGGTCAGATGTCAAAGACCCAGCCCAAAACTGTCTTACAAAAATAATGAACAAATTAGTATAGTTCAATTTGGTATGAAACCTCAATTAATATTCAATCAAATCTTGTTAGGCAAGATGCAGTAGAAACGTGTATATATTCAGGGTGAAGCCCTCTAATCACCAAGTTCAGAGAAAATTAGAAATTACAGCCCCTTAGTATATTTAATAGTAAATTCTTTTCCTCATGAACTGATAATGCCAGCAAAAATAACCAGAGGAGGTGCTGGGTTGAAAAGAGAGTGAGAAGTATATTGGGTCTTAGCCAAAGCCAGGAAAAGATGTGCTTGCCTAATTAAGGGAAAAAAAATAAACAGAGTAAAGAAGCCACCTTCCCTCCTCGCTCTGTGAGATCACAGCTTTTGTTACTCACCCTTGTGAACCAGGAATGAAAACATCCAGCAGCACCAACAAGAAATGGGTACTTAAGGTTTCCTTTCCTTGGAGCTTTGACCAAGAGGGTGATGGCAAGGACATCACTGAGGTTGTGGTCTGAGCACTTCCAGGTTAAACAAGGCAGGCTGTATTTCTGGGAGGGAGCACCAAGCCCTTGCAAGGCAGGGGTTTAAGTTTGATTGATAGATTTGGCACACATAATGTTTGTGTTCATCTTATGACACCATCCACAGAACTTTCTGGAGATGTGCAGAGGCTTTCTGGGAGCCTGGAGGGTCTTGATCTCACTTATATTTCCTCCTCTCAGACATCTTGCATGGTTCTGCTGCAGAAAAGAGAGCTTTGCTCTTTTGTCTTTTCTTCTTGCAAGGAGCAGCTTAAGAACTTTGGCTAAAAATTCTTCCTGTTTTAAATTTGAGGGCCATCTGTATTCACCACAGGTTTGTTGGAGTTGGTTGTTCCCTGTAGAAGCAGAAGATTTGAAAGCAAGAATCTCAATCAATCTCTGTTGAGCACTGGACCCATTTCCTCTTTCCAAGCCTGAAGTTCTATAACTGCAAAATTGAGAATTTTGCACAGTTGATGCACGGGGAAACTATGTGTCTGCTTTTTTTTTTTAATCTTAAGGAAAGTAGGGAAACTCTTATTTTCATAGCAAAACTAGTCAATTTTTCCCTACCCATGGAAATATTTTAGTCTTGGAGAAAATATGAAACAAGACTTAAAATATTTGGTTGATGCTGGAAGTCAATTGCGAATATGGGACCCCTGTATTTGATTATAGTTGATTGGAATATGTAGCTCCACACTAGCCTGGTTTAAAAATTATGTTTTTCTCACAGGCTTGGTACTTCCGTGCCAAATTTTGTGATTATCTTTTTTCCTGGTGTGGGCTTCACATGACTTCCTCCAATTCTTTCCACCTCCAGAGTGAACTGAAAATACAAGGACTGATACAGGTTAAGAAATGTGAGATTTTCACACCAGATGCCCACGTTTTATTGATTTTTTCCTTTGCCTCAAGCAAAAAGTGATTGTATTAGGAACTTTTACAAAGCCTGGGTGTTATTTCCATCCACTATTGTGTGCCCTGGGGACAAGTCAGAATAGCTCAATTCCCTCCTGCAAAAGTGAACTACCATGAAGAGAAGCACATATAGTGAATTTCAATGAAGGAATGACAAGGTCTTTCCCCCTGGGACTGTACCAGAGCAATCAGTGAAAAACATGTCCACAGGGCCTACAAATACTGCTAAGTTAAAATTAAAGGCCCCAAAGTCCTGGTATTGTGGGACACCAAGAAAAGAAAATTACAGTGCTTCATACAGTGTGACACCAGGATAGAGCTCCAGAACACATTTGTTCCTTTTTTTACCAAATTGTCTTTGTAGCTTTGGTTTTATTTTTGTAGCTTGCCCATCAGCTTCCTAGTTATTTTCTTTTTTCTCAGTTTTGCCTCTTTAGTTACTGCTGAGCACGGTCCTGGCTAACAGAGCAGATGCTCTTATGCCTCCTGCAGGAACTCTCCAAGGTCCTGTGATCCTGTTTGGCTTCTTGTGATCCCCAAGGGAAGCCTGCTCAGAACTGACTGGGATGAAATGTGGTGTTGAGACACCAGTTTAGGGAATTATCCAGAAGATGAGTCATGAGGTCTGTTGCAAATGGTGTCAGGACTTAGAAAAAATACCTGCTGCCTGAAAAATCCCAGAAAATAGGTCTTGGAACTCTCCAGCTGTCATTGGGATTTCCATCAATGCACAGAGGCACCTGCATAAATATATATACACACACAACATATACACAGTTTACATGAATAATTTTCTATTGTGCCAATGTCAGCAAGTCTTATCATGACAAATTCACCTTCAACACTCCTTCAGGGTTAGAGGCCATCAGTCCTTGGTTCACAGAGCTATTTCTGATTCAGGCCTCTGTTGAACAAAGTTTTTTCAAGATGATTTTCTCTCCTGGGCTTTGTGGTCCTTAGAAGGATCCCAGCTTAGGAAGTTAAACTTGCAGATGTTTTCCAGTCACAGCCTTTGCCTGTCAACAAGATTAATCTCCCTGGCAGTGAATTTAGATGTCCTTAGGAGGTGGGAAGGCCTTTGGCACAGCCTTGAACTGTCTGCAGTGCAAGGTTGACTTATGTGGAGGGTGGTGTGATCTGTTCAGGGCTCAATCTCAAAACCTGTCAGACCTGTGAGTGTTCTGAAGTGTAACTAAACCCAGCAGTGACTTGCAGATCTCCTAGCAACAAAGCAGTTTAGGTTTGAAGGGAGAAAAGACTTGAGGACTGCAGTGTGGACTGCTGTGACTTACCTGAATGTCACACAGCCACATTTCTGCTTTGAGCAGTGAATTTTGTGCACCCATTCCACAGGTATTCTCCAGCAGCTTGGGTATGCTCCATGTCTCCTGTCTGCTTTTTAGCCATGCCACTCTTTCACTTCCATTAGTCCTGTTCTTTTAACTGAAAATTCAGTCTCTGTGCTCTTGAGATGCCTCCAAGCAGTACTCAAAGAAGCCGCAATGTTCCTCATTAAAAGGCACATTCATTTTCTCTGTGATTGCTGCTGAAGTGACAATGGATGGATCACTTGCACAGTGGTACTTTTGGGTAGAATGCATAATTTAATTTTTTTTTCCTTCATCTAGGTGCTAGAAAGAGAAATGGCAACTTGCTGAATATTTTCAACCCTACAGGAATTGCATTGAGTGTCTGGGAGGAGTTTCTTACCAGGTATCACTCAGAAAATGTGTTCTAATGGCCCTTTCACTATGAAGAATATTTCTTGTGTGTGTATGCTTCCAACACCATATCAATCACCAGCTGGCATGAACTGTCATAATGCTAAAGAATTGAGCACTAAAATATCATAAAACACAGATGTTATGAAGGCAAATTAAGGGCCTTGATTCCTATATATATATACACATATATATATTTTACATTGCAGGGACAATATAATTCTTTACATCTCTTATTCCCCCTTATTTACCTCCCTAGCAGAACAAGTACATCAGGGATTTTGTTAATTCAAAAGAAATAGAAAGAAATGTTTTCAGAGCTTTCTGTCCATAAAGAGAGAGACATAAATTGCTTCTCATTGTTCCAAGCTTGATTTTGTCCTGCTCATGGGAAGGAGCCCAGGTATCAGTGTCACCCTGCCCACTAAGCTTGTCAAATGTGAGAAAACAGCACACAAAGAGAAGGAGTCCAAAATAATTTGATTGACCCAGAAACATATTTCCTTATCTTTGTATATTGAGTACAAGCTATTTATTGTGATACTCATGTTTCAGAGTTGGATAAGTTTTTAAAACTTTAACTTGTGTGCAAGAAGAAAATTGTATTTTCCACCCAGGTTTAAGTATTTTGTGTGCAATTTTACCCACAACCCAAGGAGGGGGAGACCTTTCCTCACACTATTCAGAGGCATTGAGAGAATCTGAGCTTTCCCTTATAGAGGAATGTTACTCAGGGATTGTCTAAACACCAGGTATGGTTGGTCATCTGTGCATGGAGGGAGCAGCACAGGATACAGCAGGAAATACAGAGATGCTGCTCATGAGAAATGAATTTCACAAGGTCAAAGTGAAATTGTGAACTTTGTGTTGAGATAAAGAGGGTCCCAAAAACCTTTCCAAAATTTGGAATTTGTTTTTTTTTTTTTTTGTTGGTCCAAGTTCAACTTGTAATAATTGGTTTATTTTAATTGCAAACTGTGGTACAATGTTCAATAAAACCCTGAGAACAGCTCAGCAGGTCAGAGCATGGTGCTGATAGCACCGAGGGCACAATTTTGATCCCTGTATAGGCCATTCACTTTAGAGTTGGACTTGATGGTCCTTGTGGGTCCCTTCCAACTCAGAATATTCTGTGAAATCTTGCAGCAGAGAAATAATGATTGAGCCATGTGGAATAAATTAGAAGCCAGAGGAGCTGCTCGGCTATCAGCAGGTTTCTGTAACATTATCACATCCTTATTCATCAGGCTATGTTTCTCACAGGTGTAAGCACTACAGATAGAATGATAAAGAACCTTCAGCTGTGCTCCAGGCTTGGGAAACAGTGGTGCTGTTGCAATGATGCTTTTGTTCTGCATGTTTACTGGACAAAATGTACTGTATTTAATATTATTTTTTGCAGGATAGTGCAGTTGTTTTTTTTCAAATATCAGGGAAGTTATAAAAGTAGGTGGTGCTCACTCAGGTGTAAGCTGCATAATGGAACTTAGGGGTTTTTTTAATGGCATGCCTATTTTCAAGATGTTTCTTGCTGTTCCTATGATCTTATTTGAATAACCTCACAAGGAAAAGTTTTTTCATTCTTCCATCTCCCCTACCTTTTTTGACACACACAAACTATGAACTGGGGAATTGAAGTGTTGGGAACTTTTTAGGTTCTATAGAGGACAAAAGAGAGTTCACTGTAAATTTCCTTTGTAAATAGAGATCCTGGAAAGTAAGAACAAAGCAAGTTTACAATCTAAAGTGTAACTGAGCTCCTTGTCTGTCCTTTTAGCAAGGAGCAGCTGCCTGATCCAGCGGTCTCTGCTCTCCAGGACAGTTCTGTTGTCACCTGCATGGCTGAACCTGCCTTACCAGAGAGGCAGCAAAACAATTCTCTTTATCTGCAGCTGGAGGTGAGGTGTAGCTCACTGCTCTAGCCATTCTGGGTGAGTGCAAAAGGTGCTCTGGCTGATGGCCACAAGAACCTGAGCAGCTTCTTCTCCTCCTTTCAAGAGTTGTTTCAGTTTTAACTGCTTTTATATTTGAGCCATAAACTCCAGGTCACATTTTTCCTTTTTTTCTATCCTAGGACGCCTGTAAAGTGTCTTACCCTGCCTGTGTTAGTGCCCCTGACATTACCAAGAATATTCTGGATGTGGTACAGACAGAATGGTCCTGAGCAGCAGATAACAGATCCATGTTATCTTGAGTGTGGAGACAAAGGGATGTGTTCTTTGCTGGAGGTAATTTCCTTTTTCTTTTTCACATTTCTTTACCTACCATTTCCAATTGTATTGCGGCATGTTTGGAAAGACTTTTTACAAAATATGGCCCCAGCCCTGAAGTCAGAAATATGTGTGTGAACTTTCTGTTCATGTGGAAAGAATCTTCATGTGAGGATCCTTTTTATTCCAGTGACTCTCTGCAGTGGTATTGGGGTCCTTTCTCTTGTGCTAGTCATAAATAAGTGAAATAGGGAACTTGTGAAGATGGCATATTTAGTCTTCTGCTGCCTAGATTCTTTTGGGAAGGTTTCTCAACAAAATTCATAACAAGGAGTTGAGAAAAGTAGGTTGTTCCATCCTGAAAATAACTAGGGATTGCCAGCTTATTGAGCTACAAAACAGGCACAAATGAAATTCACTGCTCTGTGCCCCTTTTTCTTTGTGTGAGGGTCACGTGAAGCAGGGAAAATATGTTCTCCTGTCCTGCTGGGGAATTAAAGAAGGGGAAGGAAAGTTTGCTGCAAAAAGAACATTCCTCTGAAGAACAGTTTGGTTGCTTTGACAGTAGAATATTGGTGATGGAGACACAGCCTAGGGCTGAGCTACACTGCAACTTGATTTCATTTGCCTGAAAAACTACCAGTGGAAAGAGCAGTTCCCCAGCTGAAATTTAAAGAAACTGTGGAGAATTATTTCTGGAGGGAAATATAACATATTTAGAATGAAGAATAAACCCATATGAAAGAAAGAATGCTCCCTTTTCTCCCCTTCCCTGCTCTTCCTACAAGGGACACATCTGTTCTTTGTTCAGCTTTTCTCCTTCCCTCCATCCCATTGTCTCTTCCCCCTCCACAGCTGTGCTCTCCAAAGGGTTTGTTGCTGCAGGATTCCAAGGAGTTCCTCTAAATCTCACACCTGCCATTCACCTGGGCCCTGCTGGTCTCACAAATTGCTGTGATTTAGTTGTCTTGTCACAAGGTGCCCTGTGTGGCTGAGCTCTGCCAGAGCCTCCTCCCTTCTCCTGCTGAGCCCTGTGATTTCTGTGCTGTGCTGGGACAGTGCTCACAGTTTTCACAGGGAAAACTGCCTTTTTCTACACCTGGGAAATCAAATCACCCCACCCATCCAAATGCACTCTGTTTTCTGAAATGAAATTCAGAAGTGTTGGGCAGACTGTATCAGAGAACCAGCAGGTCTACATCAGCTCAAACTTGTTGATCAGACTGCAAAGGCTTCTGACTAGTACATAAAATAGGGCTGTTCCCTGGAATTTAGCCTTGTTTTGTCTTCCAGTCAGTTCAGATAGCCAAACCCTTTCTGTCTGTCACATTAAAAACCTACCTGGGAATCCCTGGTTTATTGGAAAGTTTCACCAAGCATCTTATCTCACAATATAGAGTATTTCTTACTACCTACACACTTTTACTGAATTCTTGAATCTTATAGAACTTCTGTTTGGGCCTGAGAAAAGAGTAAACTTGGAAATAATATCAATAAATATTTTCTTGTAGTAGCAAAAGATAAGGTCATGCCAAGGAATAGACAATACAAAGATAATAGGCAGGCTGTTCTTGATCTCATTCAGAAAATATAAGAGCAGTTAAACTTTCTAGGGATTTTCTCATAAACCCCAGAAAATGCCACTAATCTCATAATGACTCACATAAAGATAATGTAGAAAGAAGTCTCCTAAAAAAAAAAAAGAGGTAAACTCAGAGCAACAGACTGGAACTTCCATTTGGATTGAAATTGGAGTAATTCAACATCGAAGGCCAAAGTTTCTGCAGGCAAAATTCAATCTAAAATGCAGTGCAGTCTATCAAGCTCATTTGGAAGCTGCAAATTAATTCAGATTTTCATGCTGGGGGTGTGGAGAGAAAAACTTTCAGAATGAAACAGTGTTGCTGCAGCTATGTAAAACTCACTTGGTGTGTGTAACATCCTTTGGATTAAGAGTTAAAACGTTGAAAACAAGGCCACAGGCAGCAGGATCAAATCCATTACCAGGAGAGACAGTGTGCAAATTCCTTTTCAAAGGTAGTACTGTCATCATTAAGGTCACACATGAGAGGATTATTTAGAGATTTTAGCTCCTTTGTAGCTGACCAATGAGCAGAAACTCTGATTTAGAGAGGGGGAAATGCTGATCTGCTCTGTGCTATTTAATGGGCTTGGAAAGGTTTTACTTTCTGAGTAACTCAAACAAATGCCTTGAGACTCTTCAGATTGAAGCAAACATTAGTCAGTCAATCAGACACTTAAATTTGCCAACCAACAGTGCAAAATTCACCTCTAAAATGCCTTCAGTGCTTGAGTGAATATGTAGTCAGCTCCTTTTGCTATTTGTATGTTATCTTTCTTCCATTTCTTTTATTTCATTGGTCCTTGAAATTCCCTTTATCTTATTTTGAAAGCTGACAGTACTAAGTAGCATTATTAATCCTTTCCCCCTGGCTTTCCCAGTAGTTTAATCAGATATTTACTAGAAAACAAGCACAGATTGAAAGCTTCCTAATCCATATGATACAGCTATCCCTGTCAGAAACACAAAACCTGACAAAATCTATTATTCTCTATGGAACCAACCCTGTTGAAATTCCAGGTCCTACTTTTGAGAAGTTTTATACAAAATCTTCATTTTCTGCTCGTGCAGTGGAGGATTTCAAGAGCTCATTTGAGGCCAAACAAGTGGCAGCCCTCCCTTCTTTGCCCTGACTCATGCCAACCTCTTGGGTGGCCATCAAGTGCCCTGGCTGCTCCATGCCATAAGGGATGAGAAATGGCAGGAGAAAAATTGTTCCCCATAAATCACCTGATTTCTGCAGCTGGAACCCAAGGGTAAAGTTTGGAAGGCTACAGAGGGCAGAACAAGGACAGATATTTACAAAGAGATGTGAAAAGAACCATAACAACCCTAAACATGCATATTTGCACAAAAATTGTCTTGCATGCAGACACAGGTAGAATCATATTTCCAGGAATTCACATACAGTGAACTACAGCAATGACATATGATGTCAACTTTGAATAAATATATTGTTCCAATCTCATCTTTCATAAAAGCAAGCCCCTTTTGAACATCTCAGATTATCTGCATTCTTGGGTCTGAAGCTTTGTAAGTGAAATTTATGAGATTTTGACTTGTGCTTGCTATATAAATGACAGATTTAAGTGGTGCAAGGTACAAAGATGCAGAAATGCTTTTAATAATGAATAGACAAGTCATGTCTAGGATATACATTGTTTTTCATGTGGCTTTGAGAATCTTCGAATTGCCTTTCATATAATTGCCAGGGAAGGCTGCAGGCTCTCCAGGGTGTCACCATTTTATTGGCTGGTTGGTTGTTCACAGTTCTCTGCAAAAGCTGTGTGACAGAGCCAAACATAAGAGAAGAGGGAGAAAAAAGGTGGTAGAAACTGATAGAGAAAGCAGCAATTAAAAAGACAATAGTAAGAGTTTTCACGCTCATCTCCACAGAGACTATACAAAATCGATGACAAAAACTGAAAGAAAATGCAGAAAAATCACAAAAATAACCAACTTCCAAAATAATATTTGCTGGGTGTTGCATGATTGATCATATTTTTCACCATCCTCATCTGTCATGATTAGGAAGAAATGAGTTTGTATAACAGCAGAACGATGGGTATGGACTCAAATACGTATTGGGTACAGGGGATGAGTCAGGTATTTTGCACTGTTGTTGTGGCAAGAAGATCATATAAACCTTAGGGGGTCTTAGCACAGAGATGAGTGCAGTAGCAAAAGTTGGGAAAAATCTTCATTCATTTCAAAGTTTTTCCTGCAGCTGCCATTAGGAACTGAAGGGCCATTGGGTTTGATTTTTCATTTAGCAATCATGGTTTGAGTAGGAGCTTTCTTTGTCCAGCTTTCCTATTTCTACAGCAAAATATTATCCTTTCTAATGATGCAGAGTTATATGGGCACAAACACTAGACCAACACATCAGGTTCCTTGCCCAACTCTGAACCTGTACACAATTCTTCAGACAGCTCTGTTGCACAGTGGAGACAAAGCACTTCTATGTGTTAGATTGACAGTCTTGGACTTGTGGCCGTGATATCTTACCAAAAGTAGTTTACAGTTTGAGTAAGTCACACAAAGGGAAAGCAGAGTGCAACTTTACTGTATGCTTTCTATAGGGCAGGTTTGATTTAAACTCTGTATAAAAAATGCCCTTGTGATTTCTCTTGCTCTGTTTGTTTGTTTGCTCCAGAAGATGCACAGGACCAATTGGAATGCTAATGGTCTGGTATTGATCTGGAAGTCCTCATTCAGAAAAGCATTTCCAGACAATCCATTCAGACACAACCCTTCTGGTCTGCTAACCATGCAGCCCCTCCGAGGGCAGGAAGGAGCAGTACAGAGGCAGAGCATGAAAATGTCATCTGCCATTTCTCCTGCAGTGTCCTGCAGCCCTAGCTTCAGGCTCCACCTTGGAATCAAACATCCACTGCCCAGATGTTCAGCCTCACTTGGCTGCTCGGGATATTGCCTTTTAAGCAATTACTTGCAAAGCTTGAAGAACCAAGGTTAAATGTGTTCCCAGAAGCTTGCACACTGTCCTGCAGGGTATTTGTGCAATATTGTTATGCCAAGGGAACATCTTAATAAATATCTCCATCCTTTTTTTTTAAGATAATTTCTTCATGTTGCATTTCATACCTGTCTGTTCTTTCCCTTTTGGAGGAGAAGTGAATTCTGTGTATGTTTGCAGGTTTCTGCCAGCAGGAGAACTTTTTGAAAGTGACTGAACAGGAGCTGCACAAGCATTAAAATACACAGGATGGTTTTTCTGCTCTCCATCAAAGTTAAAAACTTGTATCTAAACTTGGCCAGGTTTGTTCATCACTGCTGCTGACCCCTGAGCAAATTTTCTTCGATGGGTTTTTTCAGATGTCCTGAAAGTTTAAAAATTACCATTCATGTCCTTTGTTTCATGCATGTGTCCTGTTGTATCTGCTTGTATCTGTGGGTATTTATGTTTTACCACAGCTTGGTAGTGTAACTGATAAAAAGAGCTGCTTTCAATTACAGCAGCAGAAAAAAACCCCTCAGACTATGCTAAATCCATGTTTGCCTGTCTGACCTCAGCAGTGCAGTCCCTGGTTGCTGTCCTTGAACTATTTTTTAGCATTCATTCCCTCCCCAGCCCAGTCCCATTAATGTTTCAGTTCTCTTTTCTGTGTTTATTCTGCTCTTTGCTTCTCCTCCCTCTTCCCCACTTTTGCCCAGATGATTGAATATTAAATTCTGTTATGCACTAAACTAATGTTTAATGTTTTTACAGGCTTATCTCTCTTTTTAGTGCAATCATTACCATTTTCTCTACTTCCTTTGTTCTCACCTTTCCACTTAAATTTCTCCTATACCACCTCCCTTGTTCTCTTCTCAAAAATCTCTTGAAATAAAAAGACTTTTGACTTGGTGCAGCAAGCCAACCCCTCTCCCTTTTCTGATCTGAGACCTGCACCCCAAAGATTCCCCAGCTTGTCCTCCTGAGTCTGGAAAGTCTGTTCAGAGATGAAAAGGTGAAGAGAGATAATGGTGCCATTTCTTTGCTTGTCTGCACTGGATTTACAGAGAAATGTTGGTTTGCACATGCCTTACCAGGGAGGGAGCAGCTCCAGCCATACAGGGATGACCTCCTTGATCCCTGAGTCTGGATTAGGGCATTTGCAATCACACCTCATCCAGAACTGTCCCGCCTTTCTTAGCCTTTGTTTTCCTTCCAGGTGCCTGCAGTAATCAATATCCTTTCACTGCACATGGTGTTCCTCAGAAGTCTAAATGCTAATGGTGCCATTTGGCAAGGTGAGCTCCATCAGCTATATACAAGATACGTGTAAATTGGAAATTGTTTAAGCTTTCAAATTTGTTTCATGCCATTAGATTTTCTCATGATTCATTTGTCATTCTAATTGGATTCTAACATGTACTTTACATTTCAAAACTTGAAATGATGAAGTCTGCATAACAAAGAATGCTTAAGAACAGGCAGCTCCTCAAGCTGTGTTTAATTTACACCAGATGAGTGAATGAGGAAGGTGAAGAGTCACAAAAATACTGAATAACAAAGTGATGCTGCCTTAGAAATCCAGCAATTAATTGCAAGGATAATAGGAAGAGTGATTAAGTTTATTCATTTAAATCCTCCTGCAGCATTGTAATAGCTCAGTTGAGCAGGATGCTAAGGATGATTTCTTCCCTTGTTCTTCCAACTTTTTTCTAGGTCGTTCACCTACTCTTGGCTGGGCTGACTTTGCACAGGATTACCTGAGGAATGAACAGAAAACTTTTTCTGCTAAAAGTTTGTTTCTATAGCCCAGAATATTATGCCAGTGACCTCAACCAGTTCATTCTTTCCCATTCTTTTATTCTGAATTATGGAAGCAAAATCTTAGAGATCAATGTTCCACTGCACTTCTCTGACAGCTAAAAGTACAGCACTGAAAAAACCCAAGGGGTCTAATTCTTGTTTGGGATAGAAAACATACATATGTAGCATCAGCACTAACTGGGATTTGCTGGTGTGTGTCTGAGATGTAGATAACTTCTGCAGTATTTAATTTCTTTCTTTGCTCTGTGGCTTAGCTACCTTTTTTAGAAAGATTGAGAATATTGTTTTTCTACATCAGAAAAGAGCTCAGCTGAGACAGTTGTAAAGAAAGTTATTGCTGAGATATGAAAAGAAGTCTATTTTCTGATCTTTTTGTTTTCTGTCCTCTGCCCAGCAAGCCCATTTTTGTGTGAAATCCCTTTCATTGAAGAATCCAGCAAATGTGGGTACACTAAAGTCAGGGGTACATCAACAACCAAGCATATGAAAAAAAAAATCCCTTTATTATCCATGACTTATTTTTACAACAAGGAATATTTAACACTTCAAGCATGAATACATAAAAACTTACACAGGTGCTGCATGTTTTTAGACCAGATGGGCCTTTTAGACAAGAGACAAGAACATATTGGATACAGCAAAACAAATTTGCATTTTTAAGGGTTTTGCTTTTTTTTTTCCCAGTGTGTTCTTTCTCATGAATACATCAGCAGAGAGTTGTGCCTCTCTTTGTGAACCAAGTGCAACCCAGGCAGCAGATGCGCTGCTATCCCCACGTTGCCCTGCCCAAGCAGTGCTCACTGAGCTGTGCAGATGGGTTGAAATTTCCAAGGTACCAGCTCCAGAGGCATCCAGGCCCTTCCCTATCAGCTCTAACATGGCAGAGGAGCAGCCATTCATGGTGCTCGTTTGAATCACTCCACTGTTCCTCCCCAGGAGCTGGAGTGGGACTCCTGAGCAGCTCTCAGTGAGCAGCAGCTCCTTCCCTGGGCTCATCTCAAATCACTGACTCCAGAGTGAAGTGTTCCTGCAGTGGGGGATTGGAAGGAGCTGAGTCATTTAAAAACAACAGTTCTGGTAGTATTAGTCACTGTTTGTATTGTAATGGCTTCCAGATGAAGGTTCATCACTGTGCAATGTATTATACAGACAGTCTGAGAAATCACAGTCATCTTCCACTTTGGAAGATGGGTTGCTGAGAGGATCACTCATTCCCAGGAACTTGGGATTTCTCAGGAATCCTGAAATGTTTCCCTACATTTATAATGTTACCCCCCTTCCCCTTGATCCCAGCTACAAAAATCTTTATTATAGGAAGGAGCAATTTAGTTTTGGTTTATTCCAGAAGGACGTGATGTCCGCTGTCCTTGGTGCTGTAGTTCCCTGATCAGCCAGCCAGGTTGTTACAGGGCTGCGTGATGAGGGATTTTTTCCAAGGAAAATGTAAACAGAAACCAGGCCAGAATATTTTTTTTAATCTTAATTTGCCTTACAAATAGTCAGCTCCTCATCAGAGAATGTGAAAAGCTTCATCTAAAAAGAATTTAATTGAACAGATTTTTAGGAACATGTAATATATACCATGAGAAAGACACATTTCATGAAATATTTTGTTTTGTCAGAAACTCATTTTTCCCTGACAAATGGATTTCAGGGGAGATTTTCCAGAAGGCCCTGCTCATTGGTCTGTGTGACTGCAGGAAAAATGAGAAGCCTGAACCAGGAGAAACAGAGACACAAAAAATTTTGTCAGAGAAGTTAATGTCTGATGGCAGCTGGCAAGGAACATGGCTGGGATTCCTGGATCTCTTCTTTTCCAAGGAAAGCTTACACAGGCGCTTACTGCTCTACAACAGTCATGGCTGGTTTGGGCATTGCTGGGGTCCAGCACATTTCTACAGCCTGTTTTAACATCTCACTTATAATTTTAACTGAAGGAGCAAGCAACATAAGATCTTTGGTTTCTAAGAAGCATAAACCACAGTCAGGAGTTTAGCTGGGTAATTCTGTTGAGGCAATTCATTTAACCTGTTTAAAAAAAACCCAAAAACCCCAACTTTCTGCAAATCCTTTTGACCAATCTTTGGTTCCTAAGTGAAGAAAGGCATACCCTGACATTTTAGAGTGTTTTTAAAAGCATCTGTGTTTTGAGCCCTTTCATCCTGCATATCTGCTTACCACTTAGTTTATTTAGCAAGAGGACACCTGCTTCTTGTTTTCATCCTGGGGGATTCCTGCAGCACTGCAGTGCCATTGGGAGCTAGACTCCAGTCTAGCTGATGGAATGAATCTAAAAAGAACAAGAGGCCCTCCTGATGTAGCAGGCATGTGATCACAGATTTGGAGAATGCTCTTGATATCTGTTTGATCACATATGGGTTCTTTTCACACTCTTAAAAAGTAAAAGCAGCAGCAGAGCT
The DNA here is from genome assembly GCF_901933205.1 of Camarhynchus parvulus. Classification (NCBI taxonomy): domain Eukaryota; kingdom Metazoa; phylum Chordata; class Aves; order Passeriformes; family Thraupidae; genus Camarhynchus; species Camarhynchus parvulus. The sequence goes on from NC_044576.1 coordinate 7,644,914, forward strand.
GCTCAAAGGAGAAACCCATAATGGCTCAGGCTTAATGAGATCTTATTTTCCTTATATAATGAAATCATCCCACCTCCTTTTATTTCCCCAGGAGCACTTGGGGGGTTGTAAGAGAGGTGGTTGTTGCCATGAAACACAGCTGTTTGCAAAGGAGATAACTCTCTGATGAAGGGATTTAATTTTCTTGTATGTGGATGGGATGAAGCACACTCCTGCATGTCTCAGAAAGGGCTCTGTGTGTGTGTGTGTGTGTCTGTGTAGGAGGCTGCCTCAGTCATGTTAAATTCATATTAGGTAGCACTTCCAGAAATGACTGGAAAGTAGAGCTGTTGTTGATGCAAAAGGTCACAGACATTAATAGCCTGCAGAACAATTCCAGGGTACAGAATTATTCACAGCTGCCAAAACACAAAGAAAAGAATAAAAAGAACAAGGGAAAGAAAAGGTTTGAAACAATGGCATCTCTCTGTTATTACTGCTGTTACACTTCGGGTTTTTAAAACATTCATCTTGGAGGCGAACCGGGGCGTTAATTCTGAGCTGTTTTCTGCTTTCATCTTTTAAACAGCAACAGGAAATGTGTCCTTTTTTGTGCTGCTTTTATTGCATTTAGAAGCTTTTGTGGAAATATGAACAGTAGTGAGTCTTGATGAAATGCATATTCTTCTGACTGAGAATGGCCTTTAAAGGGAGTCCAGTATTTTTTTCCTTTTTTTTTTCAAAGGCTCCAGACCAAGACAGAAGAGGTAAAGGGTCAGAAAAGGGAAAGGTTGGAAGGAAAGAGGAGGAAATCACTGAAGAGGAAGGGGAGTTGTTGAAGGTTCATGCAAGAATATAGGCTGTTCCTTAGGATTGAAAATATTTTGTTGCTCAAAGAAAATCAAATTCCTCTATATTTAAGGCTGGTTGTGTACTTGTGGCAGAGGCACAGAAGGGAAAGGCACAGCTCTTGAAAGCCTTTACATAAAAAAAGGAATGAAAAGCACCAAGAATATCAAATGGTAAACTTGTGTGTGTGCTGTTCTCCCTCCCTCCCTCTCCCCAAGACTCACAGCCCCCCTTATTTTCCTCACAACCCCTTGCAGACAGTCAGGGGTTCCAAGCAGCAGACAGAAAATAACAAAACATCTGTGTTTATAGTCAGGTATATAGCTGGTATGATTTGATAGCCCAGGCTGGTAGCCAGTGATTCTCTTCTATGTACACTGGCATTTGTTATGCCAACAAAGTCAGAGATCAATCATGTTCACCCCTGCTGCTGACAGATCAGGTGTAGGCTTACAGCGAGTGAGGAATTGGGCAGATTAGCTCTATTGTTCTGATTACAAATCACAAAGTCTTTGACCTGCTGAGTAAAATAGGAACAGACATCTTCTCTTTTTCCTTTCTGACTGGAAAATGGAATTACTGTGATATTTATAGCCACCCTTTCCCTTCCCACCTGCATTGCCCTCCCCTTCAATGCAGATCAATAGTTCTGTCCTTTCCAGCAGATATTTTCAGAACTCCAGCAGTCTGTGCTCACCCTGTGAAAGCAGAAAGCCCTGGTCCATATCTGCATCCTCGTAATCTGACAAGTGCCCTCCCTGACTGGTTTTATCTGTTTGCTCCATTGTTCCTCCTACAAAGAAATCTTTGTAGGGATGGCTCAGGAGACAGCCAATGGTCTGTAACACCTTTCCCTCCTACATTTGCTTCCAGCAGTGGTTATTGCCTTGTGCTCTTTGGGGAAAGTGAGTTCTCTTGGTGCTCCTGGCAGAAAAGTGTCTAAAGGGTGGGATTCATGGCATTCATGGGTGGTGGTTAATGGGCACAGCTGCTGTGTGATGTGCAGGACTGGGGCTGACATTGGCTGTCTGGTGCTCTGAGAAGTGTATGGACCAAGTGCCCCTTCCTGGAGGTATTTGGGGTTGCATAAAACTCAGTAGCTAATGGAAAATTATTGTATTAATTTTATATTTTTTTTTCCTATCCTTACACCATACCTTCCATGTTTGAGTTGTCTGTGAACTGGCAGAGTGCAGTTTGTTGTTAATTATCTGCTGTATGGACACTTAGCCAAGAACTTTTCCTAGGGACTTGCAATCAGATGCTCACACACACACACACAAAAAAAGAAACCCAAGCAACTCCTCCAAGCTAAAATAGTTACAATAGATGTTACTATTGATGAGAAAATGCAGTGGTTTATAATAGTTTAGCCAATGTTCCTGCTCTAAATATTGCCTAAGGAGTGTACATAAGTTTGTCCAAACTATTGGCATGACACACAGGATCAAATAACTGTCCCCCTGAAGGAAAAGGGGAAGGAGATGAAAATCCAGGCCAGGAAATCCTTTTTCTTCTAAAGGAGAGAAAGTAAGAGGCTGTATTCCTGTTATGTGCCTGCTACTCTCCCATCTTGCCCTTTTTCCTTTGGTCACTGGTAGTCAAACAAAGCAGGGAATCTGAGACAGGCTGATGGGGAATATGATCCCATATAAATGTTGTCAGTGTGCTTGCCTGACTCTGGTACCACCTCATACCTTGCAAGGTGGTGAAGAAGGCTGGAGAATTTGTATTTAGCTCCTGTTCAAGGGGCTGCTGTTTGCTGGAGCTTTGACTGCAGCTGTAACTGTGGGTGTGTATAAGGGACGTGCAGGGAGTGCGTGTGTGGCAATCTCAGATAGAGATGGTGATCATCTGAGGAGCTAAGGAATGTTCAGGGATGGCAGCAAATCGTGACAAAGAGTTCAAAAAAATCTGTTATCTGCATCACACTTCCACTTAACTTGATGTGGAGTATGTGGATAAAGATAAAAAGGATCAAGCAATAGTCATCACTAGAGCAGTGGAGATTTCACCCCTGCTGGCACTGAAATCTACTTATGCAAAAAAGTATAGAAATGTTCCTATAGTTATGTTAATATTATCATTTATATCATAATATAGATTATTAGAATATAATAACCTATAATAATATAGATACCATATAGATAATTATATCATTAGATAGATAATTATATCATTATATAATATTATATAGATAATTAAATAGATAATATAATATTCTATGAATATTAATTCAGCTGCCTCTGTAAGAGTTCCAAAAACATTTTGTAAAATGAAGGGAGTTTTTGTTTTTTTTTTTTTTTAATTTGGGTTTTGTTTGGTTGGTTTGGTTTGGTTTTTTGCAGTAACTGAGGGCTGATTCCAGGCGACAGATCCTGCAGCAAACAGGCTGAGTTATCCCTGCTCAAATGTCAGCCATCCAAGGGCTGCCCTTGGTGTTATGTGAAGAGAATATGAGCCCAGGCTCAGAGTGCACCAGAGGTTCCGTGGTGGAATGAGGCAGGAATCTCATATATTTGAAATGGTTCTACTTTAGCTACTGCCCAAGCTGTTTTTAACTTTTTACTTCATATTTATCTGTCATTATGTCAGAAATCATCTCACAGCAGTCCTGGTGTCACCACTCCAAGCTCCAGACTCAGCAGTACCAAAATTCTGATCTGTTGTTTGTCTGATCTCAGAGAGAGTGGATAAAGAAGCCCTGAGGATGTGCAGGCACCACTCCCCAGGAGCAATAGGATTGCAGAGGCTTTTTCTGCAGCAGGATTTCCTCCTCAGCATTTAAACAAGGGTAAGGAAACTGGTGAGATTCAGATATACTGTTCAGCAAGCTTTTCTGGCAATGCTTATACTTGATTTGCTCAGCTCTTGAAGAAAAATCACATTTTTTAAACAAAAAATCCTTAAAATTTCTGGTCCCCAGTTTTTTTCATGCTAGTGTCCCATGAAGTTCACAGAAAGGACCTGCATGTGACAGGAAAGGCTTTTGCCTGTGTTATTGCATCCTGTCTATCCTTGTTTCACAGAAACCATGAGTGTTAACAAAATTTGGAGAAGGCAGAGTCTGACTGATTGCATCCACTGTTTTCTTTCCTACTTTACATTGTCATGCAAGTATTTTGTGACAGTGCTTCTGAAAGACATAAGGAGGGACAAGTCTTAGGTAATGTTTTTTTATGTTTAAGCTTCATTGAAGTTTCAGCTTGCTTGAGTTTGAAATTCACACTAAAGACAATCTGAGAAGAGACAAAGGCATCTGTTGCTTACTGTCAGTGTTTGATTCTCATTCGAATCATTGCAGGAACTCAGCTGACCTCTTCCTGGGGTGTTGATAGTTCCTCATCACTGTGAGATTAATAGAGGGGAAATACTAAGCTTTTTCTTTCCTCTGGCACTTTGAGCCAGCGTTTCTGTTTTTGGAAACCCCTTGTGCATCAGACTGAGCCACTGCAAGGTGTGGTGCAAGTATTTTGGGAGCACCAGCTCTCCATGAGCCTGGCTTTGAGAAACAGCGTGGTTTGGAAATAGATCAGTAACACATTGGTGGAGGCATGGGAGGGTGTGCACGGCATGACAGGGACTTTTGACAGAGTCCCCTGGCTCACTTTCTGGAGAACATCCTGCAAGGCTGACCCTGCCGGGGGCTCCCTCTTCTTGCTCCTTCCCTGACACACCTGCATGGCCTCACTCCTGCCTTATCCTGGCAGAGACAGGAGCCTGACAGACCAGGAGTTGCACACCCCCCTCCCTGCCATGCAGAGCAGGGGCTTGGCAGATGGGAAATATCTTTTTGAGGAAATATCTTTGTGTGCGCAGGCGCTCTCCGAGATGGGTGACCTCAGGGAGACTCTGGAGACAGTAAAAGGCAGGAAATCTTTCAGCTGGTGCCATTTAATAATGACAACACATTTCAGCTCCTCGTTTGCAGCCACATGGATGGGCTGCCTTTTTCACTTGAAAAAGAAATCTTCCAGAGAGGAAGAATAACCACTGTTTTTGTAAGAGTTTTGCTACATGAGCTGTAACAAATTGACAGCACTATAAAGCTATTTATAGATCCCTAGTTTCAGACCAGGATGCTCAATAAAGGCTGATGGAGTAGATTTATAATGTGAATTTAAGTTAACTTATGTAAAGGCATTGTTTCTCTGGGAATTCTGGTTCTTTTCTCCCTTTTCTTAAGCAGTTTTTCCAAGCAGTTCTTTGACACCTGAATTACTTCTCCAGTGCAGTGGGAATGAGGAAGGGAGTGTCCTTGATGCTCCTGTTGGCACTAAAGGGGAAGTCTCACTGATAAACTGAGGGTGCAGAAAATGTCTTTGTCATCTCCTACCTCAATGCTTTAGTTTGATCACTCCACAGTGTCCATCTCATTCAGCTGTCTTCTTGAAAACCTGCATCCCCCCTGTTCTTGCAACGAGACACTCTGGGCTTGCTCTGCTCCTTTCCTGGGAGTAACATGGCAAAGTTGTGCTGCTGGCAGCAGTACACACCTGCTGGCATGGCCTGTGACTGTGTAGGCATCCCTGCTCCTCACCAGGATGCTGCATCCAGGGAGGGGATGAGCTGCTTCTGCTGGAGCTGCCTGCCAGTGAGCGGTGAGTGCCTCCTGCATTCCACACAGGGGTGCGGAGGCTGCAGGATTTCCAGCTTGGGCATTTTGCTCTGAAGGTTTTGCTCACAGGTACAGATATAATGTCAGTTCTCTTCAGGGAGAAACTTCTATGGCTGGGAAAGTGGTAAAAAATGTTATCTTAAATGTCTAAACACTGGGCAATTTACTAATAATGAGATATATTTGATATGTTGGCCCACAGCTTTTTCACACCTAAGGCTTACTATGAATATTACACTTCTGCCAATGCAGCAGTGCAGAGTAAGACATTATTTCTTCTAAATGTGTAGATATAAAAAATAAAAGTCTTTTGGCAAAGGGATGCCATGCAATTCAGCAAAGAGCTACAGCAAACCACTTACTCCACCACTGAAACACTGCAAATGTGTTTCTCAGCAGAGAAATGTGTCTTGGTAAACTAAATCTTTTGCCTGACACAGATGCAACACTGATTAAGAAACTAGAAAGCTTTATAGCTGTGTCTGTTTACACAAGTCAGAGGGGCTTTGTTCAGTGTGGCTAATTATGTTGATTCTTATAAATTTAGAGACAACACGAAAAGTATGTTGGGAGGAGCTGTAGCAACAATGGATATTAAGGGAAAAATTCTCCTTTGAATGGATTGTCAAGTGCTGGAACAGACTGCTCATGGGAGCAGTTGAGTCACCACCCCTGGAGGTGTTTAAAGATGTGTAGATGTGGCACTTAGGGACAGGATTTAGGGGTGGACTTGGCAGTGCCAGGTTAGTGGCTGGACTTGATGGCTTTAAGGGCATTTTTTAAGCTAAACAGTTCTAAGATTCTGTGACAAGAGTAACAACAATTGGGAAATTGTGCTGCACATCACATCTTCCTTTTGGTTACCAAGTAATTGGTTCTGCATAAAATGTTCACAGTGCTTGCCTGAAGTCTGTACAAACACAGGAAAAGTCCTTTAAAGGCTTACTGGAAGGGCAATTTGGATATTTTGTTGTTACTAAAACCCTCCTGAGAGAGTTTATGCTGGTATGTACAGGTCATTCAAAAAGATACCTTCTAACAGGAAAAACCTTTGCACAAAGGAACAATCAGTGTAAAACATACTAAAACCTGAATTGTAGGGGGAAAAATAATCACAGATTTGTTTTGTCCATTCAAACCAAAGATTTGTATCTGGCTTTGTATAATTTCAGGCATCCCAAATTTTCCTTGTTAAAAATACTACCAGTAGGTACAAAGGATGTTTAGCTCCTTGCAACAGGATAAATGTATGAATGAAGAGTTTTGTGAGGCTCCCCGAGTCCATCCTGCCAGAGGGATGACAGGGCAGCCTCCTGGCTGAGAGCGTGCAGTGCTCTCTGATGAATGGCCTGAAGCTGTGGCTAGCCAGCAATAAAAACTGGCAGATTTACATTCTTTGAGCACTCAAGCAGTCACCAGGGAATATGTCCAGCTTAAAGCATTTCAGAATTCATGAGCCAGAATTCCAAAAATCATTGAGGAGTTTGTGCAAATAACAGATAGGAAAAAAGTTGTGATCCTTTGCTTTCTGATGCTTTATATATAACTGAATTTTGTTTGTTTGTTTGTTTTGCACTGGCCACCTGCAGTTCATTGTGAGACTCATATCTCTCACATTCCACCAGAATAAGATTGGAAAATGTGAGTGCTCATGGTGAAACTCATGACCGAGTTCCTCTCCAACACTTTGGGGAAGAAATGATATGCTACCTTGGAGATATATATATATATATATATATTGGACACCTAAACTCTGGGGTCAACCCCCAGTTTTTGCAGTGTGGCTTATTCTGATCAGTAAGACATTGATGTTTCCCACTTTTGCCTCAAGTTTGCTCTACAGTCTTCAGCTCCCCAGGCAGGGGTTGGAGGTGTCACTGCTGCATTTGACCAAGACAGGTGCAGATATTTCCGTACTAATCTTGCCATTGGCTTTTCAGCCAAATCTACCTCAAGTGCGTGACCATGCAGAGCAGGAAGAGTGAGATGGATTTTGTTTGTGCCCAGTCAGTGCTACACGAGCAAGGTTTATGCGTGTCCCTGCCCAGCGTGAGCTCAGCCTGGCCCGCATTACCGGCAGCTCTCACTTGAGGGCCACACATCTCCAGTTTAGCAGCTCCTGCCTCCCTCGGGTTTATTCACTCGGAAAGGGAGCGGGACTGCTCTCTGTCTCCCGGCAGCATTAATTTCCAAACAGAAAACAGGGTGATCAATAACCTATTCTTCTGGCAGCTTTACTTAGTTTATTCCTATGTCAGGTATTAGTTTCCTCAGCAATTTTGCCACCTGCAGGGTTGATGTCATCCATTCAGTCTGGCACGACTGCTGGCCTGTCCCTAACTCTGGTGTGTGACACCGTGTGGCCCTGAGCCACAGCAGAGCTTGGCATGCTAGGTGAGATTAAATAATTCAGAGCTGCATGTAATTGGCCATCCCTGAACTAAGCAGTCATTTGTGATTTATCCCACAGCATTCAGCAAATGCAGCTGTTTCCATCCACCTGCGCAGCTCTGTGAAGGTTAGGGAGCTGCAGGAGCTGAACCCAGCAGTTTTGCTTGTTACAAGCTGTGTTGGGGCATGTTACTCTTTTACTGAAAGGTCAGATTTTGAGGTCCTAATTCAGAAAGGTTAAATAAAAAGGCCTCCCTAGTAAGAACATAGGTTTGGTTTTTGGTTTATCACAAAAAGGGATATTGTCGAAGTAAAGGCAAAGGCACCTGAAATTAATGAAATGAAGGGCTTATGGTCACAATTCTATTTTCCTCATTTAGAACAAAATTAGCAAAAGTTTCCAAACAGACCAAGAAGGATTCCTTTGCAACCACCTAAAGCATGGGCTGTGCCTGGCAGAGGAACTGCAGGTACATCTGCCTTTCCAGCTCTGACCAAGGAAGATTTCTGTCCCTCATGCACTGTCTGTCATTTAATACTGTTTAAAACCATAGGACATGATGTAATCTTGCACTGTTAAGCAGCAGCAGCAGACAGACAATGGAAGAAAAAATGGACAGAGTCTAGCTCCTTAGAACATTCACATTTTTTGGCAGATATTCTCTGTATTTTCTTTCTCTCTCTTGCTTTTCGGAGTATGTATGTACATGAAGACGACCTCTGTTTCCTGAGAGATCATCTGTCCCTGCTGCTTATACCCTGTTTGATGTCATGATCTTGGTTGCTGTGGAAATGATTAAGCTGTCATCAACAGATTCGGATGGGGAATAAGCTCTGGGAGAAGATGACACAACATTCCTTCTTTTATGCAAATGTGTGCAGTTAAGAATGGCAAACAAACAAACAAGCAAAATATAGAGGCAAACACCCTTTTGCCTCCCAATTCACTGTTCAGACTGAGCAGGCTGCTTTAAATAAGCCCATTTTTCCCAGGGGGTATCAGATGGTGCCTAAAAATGTCACCCACTGCTGTGGAAGTGGCAGAAGGGAGCTAGAGGCCAGCGAATGTCTTCTCATCTCTTTGGCTTGAAAGGGTACAAATTCCAAAACAGATGCCAGAACCCCTTTTGTCCTGAGCTTTAACCAGCCCATGACAGGTGCAATGAGTTGCACAGGTAAGTAAGAGTAGCACATTTTCTTGTGAGTGCAAACAAAACCGTGTTCTCTGCCCTTAAACATCTTCCCAGGGCTGTGTTAAGCACAGCAAGTCACAGGGGGAAAAGTGATGCTCCCAGACATTAGAGGAGGTTATGTTGACTCAGGAAAATGAAATGCCTCCCAGAAGTATCTTTGGGTTTAATTAATATGTGCTCAGAGTAGATGGCTATTCTCCAAAGAGGACTGGTGTTAACCACCACCTGATTGCACGTGGGATTGCACAGGGGATTTTTCAGTGGTTGGTGCATATGAATGGGGAGTGGGTCACCTAGGTTGTGTGTTTGTAGTTGTAATTAGAAAGACAAACTGTGTGGGAAGGGAAAGTCAACAATGATCCTGATAATTAGTTTAATACTGCTGTGCACGTCTGCTCTGCTCTTTGAAGCAATGCCCCTGTCTCAGTGGTGGGTGTGAATACCTTACAGTGAGTCAAACCCTGCTACTTTTGACTTTCCAGTCTTGGCAGCACTAATGTCCCAAACATGGTCAGAAGAGGGTTGGAAAATGCTCAAGAGGAAACAAACTAGGGTTGTTTCCTCATTGAAGAACTCTCCTACAATTTTGGAGATTTTTTTTTCCCAGGATCTCCTGGATATAAAGCTCAAAGCCTTTAGCTGCTCTTTACCTGCAGCTAAAATGATACACAGCATAAGGAAAAGTTGATATGTGACTAAGATATTCAGACATCAATAGAACATTATAAGGCATCAGGGTTATATAGATTAAGGCTGTTACCAGGAAAAACTTTCTTGAACTTTTAAAATAATTCCTGATGCTTCCAGAAATGTGTTGAGGGAGTTTCCACTCAAGAAATATGTGCTGTTTCTTTGTTCTTTCTGATGACAACTTCTCAGAGAGGGCATGGCCTGAGACATGTTTTGAATCAGGGACTTCGCTCTCTCTGGATGATGCTGTGAAACAGCACAGAGAATTCATTTTGGATGTCATTTTTTGTTTCCTGTTTCCTGATGCTATTTGGGGGCATTATGGGTGTGTTTGGGTCTCAGGTTTTAAACACCTATCTACATCTTTGGACACTTTTTTGAAACACCTCCACAGTAACTTTTTTAAGTGGGAAAATGCTGTATTGTAGGGTGAAAATAACATGAACAAAGGGGAAGGGGTGAAACTAAATGCCACAGTAGGTTATTGCTTGCATTTCTAATTCATAGAACACGGAATTGTATTTTAATTCATAGAATACAGAATTGTATTCTAGGAATACAATTAATTCTCATTAAATAGGAAAGCAAAGCAAACTTTCTTTTTCTCTGTTTTTGACAGGGGCTGAAAATAGATTTAATCTGGGATCTAGTCAAAAGTACAAGGCTCTATCTACCCTCTTGTTTTATGCCATACAGTCTTTCCTCTTGCAAGTTTTACAGCTGCGTAAGTCCACTGACTTCAGGGGAATTCTTATTTACAGCAAGAGCAAGAGAGGCAGCAAAATCATTCACAGTGATGTGTGATAAACCCAAAGAGTGCAAGATGGGCTTCTCCTCAGGACCTGATGCTATTCCATGAGGAATATCACAGGGGTTTGTTACATGGCCTTTTAAATGCAGCTCCTGGTTTAGCAGTGGGACACGCAGCACTTCCTGAGACATCCTGGAGAGCAAGGAGTTGTCACAGGCAGGCCAGTGAAGAGGAGCAAGGAGAGGTTTGGTCCCTTGGCAAGGCTACAAAGTGCCTTATGTTTTAATGACAGATGCTGTCAAACATTGCACAGATATGCCTCAGAATTAATACATTAGCAGTTAGCACAAAAGGTCCTTATCCATGACTAGAAAATGCAAATATTGATAGCAATTACTCATGGGACTTGCAGTGTAGTTTCCCTTACCCTTGTATCCTTTTCTTCCTTTTTTTTTTCTTTATTTCTGGAGAATTGTGTTTCACAATGTCATTTCTTTAAAAAAATCAGAGTCTTCCATGATAAGTTTTTGCACTTGGAAATTTTATCTTCATCGCCCTTTAGTACAGTGATTTAGTTCTTGAGGGTATCAAGACTGCCCTATGTAATGAATGCTTCCAGAGTTTTAGAAACTTTTTAGTTCACAAATTGGCAGGGAGAATGGCCACAGCAATGGTCCCATCCAAGGGGCTGAGGGCTTGTGGGTCAGTTTTGATGGAGTGACTTAAGCAAAGTGGAGTTCTTTGGGGGATTGCAGACTTCTCATATTCCTCTCCTGGCCTGGGTAATTTTAGAAAGAGTGCTACAAAAAGTAGGAGAAAAGTGCTACTGGCACCTAATTCTACGGAGAGTCCATGGCCATGGGTCACTTAACCACCTGTCAACACCAAAAATATTTATTGGTTTACACCTGTGGGAGAGCTCAGCCAATGCTCATTTTCCCTCAGACGCTGCATGCTCCCAAGTAGAAAATATTCAGTGTCCAAACCTCTGCACAATTATGAAGTCCCCAGGCCTGTGTATGTGGTTTTGGTTGGTTGGCAGATTGTCAGTGCCTCAGCACCCCTGTTCAAGGAGTGAACATGGCTCAGATGGCAGCACTGTCCAGAGCCCATAAGTCTGTTGAATCTTCTCCCTGCTTTTTGCAGCATGGGAGAGGTTTGATGGATTGCCTTTGGTTCAGGCAGTAAACATATCCCATTAAAATCAGTCTTCTGAATCTAATGTTTGTCTAATAGATTGCTTCCCTCACATCTCCACATATTTAACTCCTAGCAAAGAGTTCAGGCCTCCTGGGAGGACTCCCTGTCATTTGGCATCTTCTTAGCATGATTAGAAACACAGATCTCACAGGAACAGCTTCCTGTGTGCTGGAGCTGTTTGGTCAGATGCTATTCAAGCCCTGAAATGGGAGGTTTAATCAGGTTTCCTCGTTCTGAGACTCAGACTGAAGGGATAAAAGGCTTATCCCTTTTCCCTTGCTGCAGCCTCGCATTCCTGTGCTCTGTGTTCCATGTGAGTTCCTGTTGGTTTTCCTGCCCCAGAGGCAAAGCCCTGCAGCAAACCCCCACGGGAGGGGTTATGGCCCAGCCCTGCTCCTCCTCCTCTCCTCCTCCCTTGCTGGGAAAACACCCATTGAAATCCAGGTCTGCCACAGAGCTGGTGCTGCCCCTGGACTATAAAAATGTAGGGCAAGGGAGGTGGATTGCTGAAATACAGCCTGGAGGCGGATAGGGGCTTTGACAAGGTGTAAAATTGTTTGACATCTCGGCTGGGGCTGAGGGACCTTTAGCGGTGCAGTGCTGGGGACTGGCAGAGCTCAGCAAACACTGCTGTATGTCAGCCTGGTTCTGCCATTCCTTCCAGGTAAGGGAAGAAATGTCTCAGGTGAGGGACTGGGAATTCAGTGGTGGCTCCAAGAGACGGAGACATCAAAGAGCACTGCTCTCTCTGCTGCACTCAGAGCTCAGCCATCATCCCATCACACCAGGCAGCTCCTACTGCTCCGGGGTTTGAAAGTGTTGTTTGTTTGTTTATTTGTTTGATTTGTAGAGAAATCTAAAACATGTAATCACCATACTGTCTCTATCTCTGTTTTAAGCAGCAGCAGAGAGGAGTTGATTACACTAATCCCCCTCAAAGTATGGAGCTTACAAGACAGGTAAACAATTATCAAGGATTTTTTTTATCAGACCAAAGTAAATTCCCTCCTTTGGATTTCTTCATTAAAGGAACATTTTTCTTTCCTGGTTTACTCAGGTTTACTCTGTGCTGATGTACTGTTTATCTAGATTTCATCTCCACAGGGTTACCTTGCTCTTCTGTAAATACAAGTTTGTCTAGCAAAGGGAAAATTCATCCTGAGATCTAACATTTTGAAGACTGAATCATCAAACCACAGCTTCAGTGTACCATCCTGGCCCCATCAGTATTGTGTATGCTTCATTCCAGGCATCAGCTCAAACAGAAAATAAATTATTCAGACTGAAAGTCAGAGGACAGTAAGTTTGCAGAGTTGCCAGAAGTTGATTACTCCTTGAAGCCTTTGTAGAGGCCAAATTCTGAGAGACAGTTTTCATGTAAACACTCCATCCTTCAGAGTCCTGGGAGCTTTAGTTGCTCACCCTCTTCCAGGTGAAAAACAATGCACTTGGTTTCTGTTTTTCTGCTTTCTGTATGTAATAAGAAAAATAGAAAAAGTGATATTAAAGAGAAATAAGATAAAGCCTGCAGAGGATCTCAGCACAAAAAAAAAACGTTAAGATGAACCTCCAGATGTGTGTTTGTTGATTAAGCAGCAAATATCTCAAGAGCCAGGAATTCATTGTTTATGTGCAGATATAGAAGTGCTGAGATGAAAATCAAGAGATTGCTTAGCAAACACCTTGCACCAGGTTCAGCTCCAGTCAGTGGGTTTGGTGTTCTCGTGACCTGTTTTGTTGTCACCATTTGAATCTGATGCTGAATGTTTTGGCTGTTATTCCACAGAAATCTGCTGTGTGAGCAGTGTGAAGGGGGCTGCTGAGTGCACACAGCAGTTTTATCACTAAGGACAGATTTGGGTGGCTGCAGTGGCACAATTCTAACCAGCTCCCAGCTGACTCCACACTCCTGTTCCCTGGGAGCTGAAGGATGCATTGGGTCTCTGGAGCCCCACAGAACAATTGTGGGGGTTTCTCTCCTTTCCCCTCACTGGCGCTGCAACTTTGACAGTTCCATCGAGCACCAGAGAAGTCTCTGACGAGCAGGGGAAGGCAAAGGAACTCCAGAGGTTATTCCTTACAGTAATAATTCAGATCCCTATCCTATGCCTGAGTTCATCCTGGATGTGGTTTCCCTGTCTGAATGATACATGGATAAGTAAAAAGTATCTCTCTAGAACTCAGTTTATGCAAGCAAAATCTGAGATAATGCTGTTCTCCTCCAGAAGGCAACTTGAGGAAAAGGAAACAACCAACCAAACCACAGCCTTAGAATAAGCTGATTTTTTTTAATACCTTGATTTGCCATTCCTTCTTTTCCATTTTTTTTGTTGACTGCTTTATCAAACATGTGTATATTCATTTAAAGTTATCCATTTGTCTAATTTCTTTGCAAAAATCTTTGCAAGAATAAGAATCATATAATTATAGATGCTGATTAGTGGCATAATACCTCAAACTCAGTAGTTATACTGAATGTATCCTCTGACTCAAGGCTATGTGTAGCTGCAGTTGAAAAAGCAAAAAGGAAAGTGGATTCCTCTGATTGTTTTAATGTAACTGCTAGAAATCAAGGGAAAAGCTTTAATTTTCTTCAGTGATACAGAAATCAGATACAAAGAATGAAAAGGTACTTTTCAGCTTTAAATGTGCTTTTTCTGTTCCCATGTGTCACTTGACATATGTCAAAATAATGTAACTGCAGTGGAATTTAAAATCAGGGAGCCACTGAGTGGTTTGGTACAGCAGTAATTGTTTCCTTTTCAAGTTCTTATGGATAATTATCAAGAGTGACAGCAATAACTTTTAACTGAACTACCAATTGCCAGAAGGGCTATAGCATGACCCTCATTAGTGATGATGCTGGACTGGTGAGGTTCTGTTCAAAATAATACAGTGTAATTGCTGTTTACCCCCCTGTTTGTGCAGGACAGCAAATCTGGAATAAAATGCTGAAGAGAAATAGGGTTTTTTTGAGCTCATGTTCTGTTTAACAGAAAGATTGCTTAGAACAAGAATCCACAGGCTGCTGGATCAAGCCCAGCACTGAGCAGAATAAAATCTCGATTGAAAACTAGAATTGCAGTTCTCAACCATGTGCTGGTAACGGTGTTTTAAAACCAATTCCACCAATAAAATCCTTTAGATTGAGCTGTTCCTGTGAGAGACTGAGCACTGGTTCCATCTGGAAAGGGCTTTGCATTCTAGAAAAGCCTTGCTGAAAGAGGTGCCACCAAACCCATTCCTCGGGAGGGTTAAAAGTCAGCACCTGTCAAATACAGGAAAGACAAATTTCAGGCCCTAAGGCCATTAACAGCCCTTAACAGAGACACAGATAAAATAACAAGAATTAACAATGCTGAAAGCAGGATTGGCCTTAAATACAGGGTTAAAAGTGGTAATAAAGACGTCGTTTCCCAGACTGACAATAATTAGATGAAGTGATCAAGTGAAGAGAGGGAAAACTTGCTACACCTCAACGTTCTTCCTAATCAGTGGAGATTCATTATAGCTGGCTCCAAATTTCACTGAATTTAGACAGGTTACTCTGTTACTGGGGGCTCTGCAATTAGGGTCTGAGGCAATACATTGGGATTATTAGTGTAGTTTTAAGAAATATGCCTTGTGCCACACTTCATGCCTGGCTCCATGCACGAATATCCAACGTGCATTGAGGAGAGCACAGCACGAATGCAACAGGTGCAATCAATTCTCCTGATGATGTCAGTTATTGGGAACCTGCTGGGTCTTCTGGGTGAAAGCTCAGGGTGGAGGGGAAACAGCTGCAAGTCGGTAAGTAATTAGCAGATGATGATTAGAGGAGGAGATAAAAAGCCAGTAGAACGCCTCACTGAGGGCAGGAGTTGGCAGATGACTGGGGAAGTGTGAGTACTTTTTATTTAAAATTTTTAATTTTTTTTTAATGTTCTTGGAGTTTTTCTGTCTGGGTTTCTTTTTTGCTTGCTTTTTAAACAATGTCTAGGTAAAAAGCTGGAGATATTTACCAAGTGGAAAGCATCACTGTGAGAGGGCTGAGTGTCTTGGGCCTGTTTTTCTTTCCTCTGAGGAGAATGCTGTTTCCTCCCATAACTGGAGGATCTAAATGCTAAATGTTGCTGGAGTCCATACAAAGGAAGTGTGCCTGCTCTCAGGAAGGTCTGGGAGCCTTTGTTTTGCCTTCTTACTGTGAAAAAATGCAGATGAGTTTTATGTCTGAGGCTTCTGTGTGCTATGAAGTTGTGGTTCCTCCCTCCTCTTCCATGGTAGCCGTTCTTTTCTCCTGGAGTTATCCCTATCAGCAGTGACCCTGTTGGGCCTCTCAGCCCCAGACCACTGCCATTTCCAGGGCTACTGGGGGGAGAAAAAAGAAATACAGTGTTAGCTGTGATCCCATCAGCCATTCTTTGTTTGGTTTCTTAGAACACTTTAAGCTTCTGCTCGTGTTTGAAAACATACTTTGGCAGACTCTTGTGGGGAGCAAGGGCTGCCTCAGTAGGTGGAAAATGCTGCCCCTTTGGAGCTCTGCATCACAGCATTCCCAAGCATCCTGGACTGCTAGCACACGAACAGCATTCCATATGAGTGCAGTTTTCTGCATGGAGATTTAGGAAGCATAGCATGGGAGATAATTACAAGAGGTTAAGAAGCAAGATACAAGGAAATTGGCATTTCTATCTAATAGAAATACAATTGTTCAGATTAAACAGAAGAACTATGGGTTGTCACAAATTTATTACTCTGAGAGGAAAATAAGCTCCCAAATTGCATATAGTGCAGTACTTGGCTTGCTGAGCACTTTCCATAATGACTCATTTGTAATATTCCTCAAGTGCAAGCAGGGGAGGGGAGGATGATGTTCCTAACTAGACATGGTCTATCATTTCCTGTATTGGCAATTGTATTGTAACTCATAAGTTGCAGATGAAGGACTTGAAGTACTCTGCAGCTTTGTGATAAAAGGGGGAAATGTAATGCTTTTATGAAAATAACCTTGAAGGTAAAAGAAAACCCACATCCATCCAGGTGCAGGTCCATTAAATGTTCCCTTGGTGCACATCACAATAGAAACATTTAAGCAGGCAGCGTAGCAAAAATTGAAAGAAATATTAAGTCTGAAGTCACTGTATCACCTCACTTTTTGCAAGATGACTTTTGTGTTGAGTAGGTTGATTTCCATAGTTTTAGTTGCTCTCCTGGTAGTGAAGCAGTAGTCTTGTCTTGTCTTGTGACCAGATGGAAAAAAAATCAGCGTTAGAGATATAGGGCTTTTCCTATGTAAGAATGTTTAATTTCTTTTTAACTTTATAACCATGTGTGCCAATATTTAACTATGAGCATTTAAAATGTTTCCCTGCACTGCTTTGATTGCATTATCTATTGACATTTTGGAAAGGCAGATCTGACCTTCTGGGCCTTTTCTTTAGAGGTGATTTATTTGCAGCTGGCTATTAACTGAACAGGAGGAGATTTTAAGAAAGTATAAGAGAGGCAGGGGCTTAAGGCAATGGGAGAAGGAGGAAAATAAGCCAATAATGTGAAACTCAGTTGAGGTGGAGTTTTGGATGTGGGCACTTTCTGTGACTCTTAGAATGATGAGAGGTGTACATATATATATATGTATGTATGTGTGTATGTTTGTTTATAGTGCCTTAACATCCCTTAGGCAACTATGATGTGAAATAGCCTAACTCAGGCAGGTAATAACTGAATTTAATGGTGCTAGAATGGAAAACTTGGGGCCTGATGGTGGGGACGGAGAAGTCAATTCAAGTTTCTCCCCCAGTCCTGGGAAGGTGTCCTGACCCTAATGCAGAGGACAGGGGACTTGCACACAATTTCTCCTGCCAGGAGGACTGTGGAGAAAACCTGCAGGGGTGCCTGCTCTGAAAGAAGCACTGCATTTAAGGACAGAGCCCTGTGAACTGGACAGCCTGTCCATGGCTCAGGGTCTGGGAGACTCTGTTAGCAGCCTGAGGGCTCCCAGAAATGTGTGGGCAGGCTCAGAACCTTCAAGGACAGAGGTAAGGGGAAGGCACAGGTGCTTTCCTGTTCTCTGAACACTGAGGAGAATCACTGCCAGATTGGCACTGATTGTGGCTCTGTGGAGAGGAAAGGGATGATGACTTGCCAGCTTGATGCCCCATCCTGGTCCTATTAGCTTCTTCCCTTAGGTGATGTAGATGTGAATTAAAGAAGGAGAGGGTTACTCCAAAAGGAGGTGCAATCTTTTACCTTTCATCCTACTGTAGTCTATCTAGAAAGGACATTTTTTGTTTCTATGCATGTTATCTCTACTAACCTAAACTTGCAAAATCCTGTGGACAGATGCTTAGACACAAGTATTTCATAGAATCATTGAATGCTTTGGTTTGGAAGGGACCTTAAAAGTCATCTGGTTACAACCCTGCTGGCGTTGTGGAGGCTTTCTAAAAAAACAGCCTGAAGATAGCATGCTCTTGGCACTGGGAGTACATTTCTTGACTGCTGTTTCTCTCCTTGTTAAAAAATACCACAACTCTCCAAAACTTGATTAAAAATTGTTACTACCCCACAGAAGCTGCAGGCAGATCTGCCTTTCCAAAATGACACCAGGTAATGCAATTGAAGCAGTGCAGGGAAACATTTTAAATGCTGATATTTAAGTAATGGCACACATAGCTATAAAGTTGAAAAGAAGTAAAAATTATGACTGTCACACAAAGATATCACTTTAAGGTTGAATAATAATGAAGTGAATGACTTTTGCATGAGTGGTGGTAACAATACAATATTACTCATGGTTCCATGGCAGAGTCAGGAGACATTTCCATATATTTTTACTAGGAATATCAAGGCATCTTCCATGAAGCTAAAATGAATAGAGGAAATTACAAACTGGTAACATATGCATGAAAAGATTTGAGGTGTTATCAAGTCAAGGTGTTATCAACTCCCACAAACTAGTACTGCACAGAAATAATACATATAAAAATGCTGTGCTTTTCTTTTTTTTTCCTTCTTCTGCTAATTTCTTGGGAAATGAAAAGTGAAAATAGTCTTCATTGGTACATTTGGAGGTTTTGAAGCAGCTATAAGGGCTCAAGATGGCTTGTTCAGAGTTTAAGTGCTGCTGTGTGCCCATATATTTCTGTAAATGGACATGGCCTTAATACTGGAAGATGTGGTCCCTGTAACAGAGATGAATGTCAGCAGTAAAAGTTAATTTTGTCAGCATTCAATTCTTATGTGTCATTGATAATAATTTACTGATAGTAAATTCCCTAATAGGAACAATGATGAGATTTAGTGCCTACCAGCAGCCAGTGCTCTATGGCCATGTTAGTAATAATACTAGGAAACATAGAGAAGAAAGAAATGCAGTGGAGGGTGAGATTTTGGTGTAGATTTACTCGGAATAATGCAAATGTTTTTGGACAGTTCCTTGGTACCAGGATATTTGGACTAAAGTGATTTCTAGTGGCTTCTGATAACTTCTGGGTCATCATGCTGTCAGGATCTCTGTCTTGGCAGATTCTCACAGAACTGGGTGCACTTTTAATTTCAGTAACCTTGGACACATGAGTGTGAGGTGGGGAAATGCACTCAAAGTGAAACATTAAACTACATTTCTAGGTAAAAGCCTGAGCTGCTAGAGCATAGTTGCAGTACTTGGAATGTAGTTTTCATGAAGATCTTATGTTAAAATAAGTCAGATACTCATTTTTCTTAGAGAGACATAGCACTTATTGTCTTTTCTCTGTGTTTCCTTTATTCAAGTGTTTGTTAAACTCTGTAGAATTTAAATGGAAGCTCTTATTTTTGAGAATAGTACTGGAAAGAAAATAATATGAAATTAAATCGTGTGATTTAAGTTTAAGCTTAAATGATGGTTCTTAACAAGAATAAAATATGAGCTTGGGTGCAGCCAAGATCAAGTATTTGCTTCCCAGAAAGTCCACTGTATAAAAGTATAAGGATACTTAACAGTAGCAGATACCCAAAATCTGCATTTAAATAGATTAATGATGGGGCAGATTACATCTGTTTTCATCTGTGTAAAGTTTGATGTTAATTTGTTTTTTTGTAGCTTAAACCTGAAGTTTTGTGATGGAGGGTTAGTGGGTACCTGCAGGATTTGAGATGATTTACTTGGTTATGTACTGGGTGTTGCATTGCAGGACCAAGAAAGGGTACTGTCCAAAAGCCCTGAAATGAAATAAAATACAATTCTCAAGTTCTTTTTGTCAAGAAGATCCCAAGCAAAGGAGATTGACAGTTTTAATCAGACCACATACGTATAGAGCTCTTAATTAGATGGTGTTTTGAGGTACTCTTTGTAGTGCTGCTTGTCTATATTTGATTTATGTAATTAGGATTGAAGTGCGTGTACTTTCTGACAGTGCACTCTCCAAACAGCAGCACTGTTTTGGGGCCCTGATAAAAATGAACCCAGAGTAAGGAATTTTTCTAAACTCTGCGTTTATAATCAGGAGAAAGAAGCGAGGCAGAAGGAAAGTCAGCGCCTTGTGGGCCCTAAAAGCAGACAAAATAAAACCACTCCTTTTTGCATTTTTTTAATTAGTCTTGCTTGGGAACAGAGCCTGCTGCTCTGGTCAGCTGATGCCTGTGGCCAGGGCCACCTCCTGCCCCGTGTCCCTCCCTGTGTGGCTGTGGGGGCAGAGGTGGTGGTGGCTGTGCCACCATCTGATGTCTCAGCAGCTCCTGCCAGTGTCACCTCCCTGAGGGGTGCTGGGGACCTGCACACGAGTGGAGCTGGGCAGGAGGGGCAGAGGGGAGTGTGTGTGAGTTTTGGGGTTTTTTTGCAGTGCAGAGGGTGCCCTGCTGTCCCTGTGGTTTGTGGCACTGGTGGAACAGCGTGTCAGGGCTCTGTGGGGACACCTGGAGCAACAGGGAGCAGGGAATGGGCCCTGAGACGGAGCTGTTCCCACCTGTGGGATCTGGGAGTGCAGCTCTGGGGCATTATTCCACTCTTTTCCTCACTGAAGGGGTGGCCAAGCACTGGTTCAGGCTGCTCAGAGAATGGGGGAATCATCATCCCTGGAAGTGCTCAAAGAAGCGTAGGTGTGGTGCTCGGGGAAACGGTTCAGTGTGGCAGTCTCAGGTTAATGATTGGACTTGATCTTAGAGGGCTTTTCCAAACTGAATGGCTCTGTGAGGTGAGAAGGGACAGCAGGGCCAGGGCAGGTGGTCTCTGAGTCCTGCCACAGAGTGCAGCTGCTTTTGAATCTGAACTGGATGAAGCAGTTCCTTTTGTTATTTCCCTCAGTTAACATTTACTTACAGGCTTGCTCAGATGCTGCAGAGGAAGTCAGTCATGAACTGCTACAAGGCACAGGAGCAGTACAAAATACCAGGAAATAACAGTTTCTGTGACAGGATTGGAACATGAGGCTCTGAAAATATAAAAAGGTGGCATCAAGTGTCAGAAATAATACTGCTTTGAACTTTACAGCCCTAGAAATTCCTCTTCTGTAACTCAAGCTGTTTAGGATCATAAACAGTTATTCTCAGTACTGCTGAAACCACTGTGACACTCATATCATTTTGATGTTTGATGTCTGTCATGCATCAGAAGGCAAACACAATTACATTTCAGGAATATCTCAGAGCTGTTTAAGAAGTCAAGGTTAGTCACAGGATGCTTTTGATGCTCCTCTTCTCTAAAACACTGTAGAGTTTTAAGTGTAGTGAGGATGTTCTAGTTAAGGTTTGAGAGATGATTGTTGGGCAGACACTTCAACTTACATTTCTAACAAATGACAGAGTCAGTGACCTCTTGTCAAACTGTGGGGAAATGATCAGTAGTACTGAGGGCTCTGGGAATCTAAGGTGAAAAGGTAACACTTCATTTTGGAAGAAGTGGAGTTTTTTAAATGAGCCTTGTGTTGTTTAGGTCATGCTTCTCAGTTACCATTCATCAAAACACCCTGGTTTGGATTCTGTGTCAGTGATGCAGCCCATTGCAAGAGCTGCTGCTTTGCTTTAGTAATTTTGTTTTGTGGTTTGAAAGAAAATGGCTCCTATGGTGTTCAAGCTTCTTCCATGCATGCTCACCTACCTGTGCTGATGCAAGATAGAACCAAACCAGCCCTTTCATCTTGGATAAAAGTGTGTGTGCAACAGGTGCACAATGTTGTACTCAGTCTATTATTTTAGAGTTTGGTGGCAGAAAAGGCAAGGACAACATTAAGTCTGTTTTGATTATCAAGCCACAGCTGTTTCTAAGGGCCTTTTGAGAACCTGAGTGTGTCGAAAATCCTTGAAAAGTCTGCAGCAGGCCTTGGCAGATTTCCATCTGCCTCTCTTCCCCACACCCTTCAATAGAAGTCCTGCATCTTGGTCTTGAGATCATCAGTGACAATCAGATGTTGCTATTATTGCTGCTGTGTTATTCTCTGGGGTTGTTTAATCAGTGTGTAAAGTCAGGCCACTGTCTTCCAAATGTTTTGTGCTCCTTCTTTTTGTGCTCAAGAGTCCCTTCAAAACAATAGAATGGCTTGGCAAGTGCAGTGCAGCACATGTATGAGCACTTACAGAATGAGCGCTTCAGTCTCATTAATATGCAAGATGGAAAAGCAGATTGTGAGAGTGAAAGCTCAGTGTGGAAAGAACAATGCAAGAAGAAATTCGTTTATATGAAGAAATATTTTATACATAGGAAGCAATGTTGTACAGAAACAGCTATGCTCCAGTAGTAGGGCTTCTGAAGTGAAATTGCCAGATATTTGGAGAAACCACTGATCCTTAGCAGTTCTACAAACACAAGCAAATTTCATTAGCAGTGTTGTGTTTTCAAATTGTGTGATGGGTCATTTAAGGTTTGGCAAACTCCTTTTATTTGTGAGCAAACTGGAGCTGTAAGGATTGATCTGGATCTTTGTTGTTCTCTTGGGCTTAGAGCTGTGCGCAGAGGAGAGAAGGAATAACAAACTGGGTGCTAACACTGAAGGTGACTTTTGGGAGGAGTTTGAAGCAGGAAGTCAAAAGGTTTATTCAGCTAAAAGTAAAATATCCAATAATATGAGAAAGCTGTGTGGTCAGTCTGCCAGAGGAATTTCCAGAGGAGGAAAAGGAGGATGGATTTTGATTGGAATACAAGGTTTTCACCATTGGATATAATAAAATCTTCCTGATTTAGCTTTGATAGGTTACTTCTCACACCTGTAGTTGTCTCTTTCCTTCTTGTTACCACTTTTATTTTTACTTGGCTTTTGGTGTGGAAGCCTTTTATTCTTTAAATAGCAGTGGTCCAAGGACTGAACCATGCCTTTGTCAGGGAAGTGTGGAATTCTCTTTGGTCTTTAATACTCTCCTCTAAAAAGGTTATAACTGCTCCAATTTTGAAAACAGATTTAAGAATGAAGAGTCAGTGTATCATGATGCATTCCTGAGAAGGAAGTAAAATAATGGTTTCTGTTGGAAACCTGGAAATGCCAATATATGCCAGTGTGCCCACATGATATGTACACTCACTGTGTGGCTGTGATATTGCTCATGGATACAGCAGTAAATGAAGCCTTTTCCCTGCTGTAAATTCCATGTTCACATTGTATTGTTCACAGGCACAATGCAATAATGCAGGTGATGGTTTGGCCACAGCTTTTGTTGGCTGTTGCTAAAAAAAAAACAAAACCAAAACAAAACACAAAACCCAAAGAAACAAAACTGAGCTCAGTCTGATTCAGATGTTTCCTCTCATGGCTGGCATGGGCTATGAACTTTTTGTGCCACAATTTAGCAAGTTTTCTGGCCAATCACAGAAAGAGAGAAATCAGCTCCAGCCAGATTCTCTCAAGATTGATAAAATCAGAGGGTTTTCACCCAATGGCAGGTTATAAGATGGGCAGATGCAAGCTTGGCTGTTCCACCAAGCACAGGTATTGGGAAATGGGGTAAGAGAGCTTCCTTCTTCTCCCTATTTGATTCCCCGTTGTTAGTGAAAAAAGGGCTGACTACAAAGCAAATCCTGTTAAATTTGAAAATTTCACCTTACCAATACAGCACTTTTGTTGAAGGCAGAAAAAAATACAGAGAAATATTGTGTTTCAAGGCAGTATTTTTATCTGGAAGGATATATGAAACATAGGAGGTAAAGAAGAAAAAGTTAATCAGTGTGCTGCAGACACAGCTGATAAAGCAGCTCTACTCTCAGCAGAACTAAAGAAAGATTTCCATACAGAATATGTATTGTAGTTCAAATTTTCTAGTAGCAACTAAACCATTTTTTGTTTGGAGTTTCAGTAATGGCTTTCTTTTGCATGGACTCCAAGATCTGCCTATCAAGAATTGAGCTCACATTACAGCCTTTCAGGAAGTAATTATTAGGAATTACCTCCTTTGCTGGCTGTAGTTCCATTAAATGTTTAAGTATTTAACCTTGTCAGACCTTGTTGTCAGATTTAACTGAAATTAGTCATTGGATTCAGGGGATGTCCTGTCCCTTGGTCTCGCTATAGAGTGGCTGAAAATACCTGATAGATGGTTTTTGGGTTTGGGTTTTGGTTTTTTTTTTTGTTTTCTGTGGCTAGCTACATGGCTCTAATATTCACAGCAATATCCTGCAACAGATAACTTAAGGTGCCAAAAATAACAGGCTCCATTTTAACCCAATTTTTCAGTGACCTCTTCTAAGTCCGGCATATGGAGGGAAATAGATAGTAAGATGTAGCTTATTGTTCCCAACACAATCCCTACATGCTGCATTATTCTGGTACAATTTAACAGCTTTCAGTTTTGTCTGCTGGGAGAGCTTATAGAGATACTTTTGGTTTTTGTGAAGATCTTGGGATATGGCAGCTGTACAATGTCACTTGTCATACTTAGGCATAATGAAATGCTGGCTGGAGTGCTGCAGTGGCAAGGACAGAGCAGCCTGCTGCATTGTCTGCTCCTGCCTGGAAAGGCCATTCCAGCCTGTGTCCTGCTTCTCCTTCCACAAAAGTGGAAGCTGCTATTGTAAAAGCAGCCAGGTTCTTTCCAAGTGCAGCCTGCTTCTGCTAGGGTGGGTGCACATCTTCTGTCCTGAAGAGATAGCTGCTGCTGGCATGGCCTGGGGGTAGGGGTTAAAGAAAAGATGGATTTGCTTTGTTGTTTTTGTTTCTAAAATACTTAGAATGAAAGAAACCCAAGCAAAACTCCCAAATCAAACTGCAGACACCAAAACCTCAAACCCCCCACCCAACAAGAAGCCCAAAACCTTCAGCTGTTTCCAGGACCGTTTTGTTCTGGCAGTTGCACACAGCATTGTGAGAAGTGAGCAGATACATTGGATGGGATTAATGAGCTGGAGGCAATCCAGGCATGCTGCTCAGCTGAATGGGGACACAAACCTGGTTTACACTGCAGAGGGCTGTGGTGTTGAGCCACAGCAATTTGTCCAGTCCTGAGTCTGAAACGCTGCAGACACTCCTGCTTTTGTGTGCTGTGTCCCAAGGGATTGCGTGCTTTATGCCACCAGATGGTGAATTCCTGTTGTGAATGAGTGTGGAGAAAGGAAAATTCAGTTCTACACAAGCACCATCTAAACTATCTGTCAAACCTGTGCCAGGGAAGGGTGAGGGACTGGAAGGTGAAGCCTTTACAAAGGCAGGGGAGATGGGAGATTGCAGTACAACCCAAGGCATAGGTCTCACTTTGGTAAATAAATGTTTCCTTAGTGTTGATTTCCTCTTGGGACTCTTCTGCTGGTTAAAGATATGCTGCAGTGGTTTGAGGGACCACAGAACTGATTAAGGAGTGATGTGCTCAAAGTCTAACTTGGTGTTTGTGCTCTTCCTTCCTCATTTGATGGGCCTCAACAGTTGTCAGAGTGGCTTTAGAAAAAAGGGAAGAAAAGTCCTAAATATTTTTAATAGTGGAGTAAGGATCTTTTGTGTTTATGAAACATTTAATGCTAGCTCTAGCATTTTATAACCATCTTTAAACCACCCCCAGGGCCTCAAGGAGCAGTTCAATGGTATGTTTAGGAAACAAAGGGAATGACAAGAACTCAGTTGTCTTGATTATAGACGTGGTCGGTGATGAGACTTGAATCTATGGTGGCTACTTGCTTTTAAAAAGAAAGCTGTGTTTTTATAACCTAGATATTTCCTATTAACCCTGTGAAGTGTACAGGAACAAAACCCACTTGTTATTAAAACTTGTCTTTAATTTCAATCTAGTGTACAAAAAGAATTTTAATTGCTTTTATTGTTTTAGACAAATCACACAGATTTAAGTAGAAGTGTCAGAAATTAATTAGCATAATTAACAGGGAGATGTGCACTGACTGTTTTAAATAATTAGGTTTTGGCCTCCAGCAAAATCTTTCAGTCTTTTCATTTGAGAAATGTTCTCCCTTTGGGTCTGAATGGCTCTGAGTGACAGGAAAATTCATCACCTTTTCACCCTAAGTCACTGGTTCAAGTGTGGATAGTAGTAAGTGAAAATCTTATTTCCTAATGCATGCTCAGTGATTTGAAACCTGCTTCCGAGGACTAGAGGCAGCTGAGGTGCCCAGAAACAGGGCTTGCTGGTCTAGACTTTCAGCACTTGGTTCTCAGAGATGAGCTCCTGTGGTTCCTAGGACAGGGTTTAGGGAGAGCTGAGTGCCTGAGCACGTGGCTGTGGAGAGGTGAGCCTGCACAAACCTGCAGAGAAGTGAGAACCTACCACCAGCATGTAGAACGTGGTGGTGAGGAGGATTTAGCTGAAATTTTGTCCCATTCCAGAGGTCTGCTGCCTGACTTCGCTGTCAGCTAGTCGTTGATAATATAAAAAATGGGGCAATTCCTTTCATAGCTGAGTGCTCTGAGTAGTTTTTTGCATATCCTGGGTCTTCTGACACTCAGGTTACCAAATTCTTTCCTGGAATGGCTTCAACAGGAAGATAATCCGCTCAATTGCTCCAGCTTAACTCTTCTGGCAAACGCTTGTTCTGGGACTAACACAAGCCTGCTGTGAGATGTGGGTTTGCAGTCCCTCAGGCAGAGTGGAGGACTGAACCAGGGTCTGCTTTTTCCACATGGAGTTCTGCAGCAGCTACAAAGACTATTCCAGATGGAAGGGGGGTAGTTCATGCTTGCCCTCTGCCTGGGCAGTTAATATAAAATGTTAATGCTGCATTTAGATTTTTAGAGTTAGTCGGGAATTTCTATAGCAGTGTTGAGCCATCACAGCATTATGGTTTGAATTTCCAGCTTCTGAGAAGCAGCTTGGACATGAGACCATTCCTTGGATCCTAGTTTCACATCTACTTTCCACCAGATTTTGTACAAAAGAGACTTCAGCATGCACTTGTGTTGCAAGTGAGCATGTGTTCACTAATCACATTGGTAGCAGCCATATGCTAAAATGCATTCAGTCAAAAGTGTCTTTGCATGACCTCCCAGGCAAAATCTCTTCATAGCTATCAGAGATGTTTCAGCCCTCTTTTAAGGGTTGGTGATGAGCTCTATGTCATGTCTCTGAGCCAAAGTTGGCTTTGCTGCACTTTATCCACCGCGTGGTCCTGGGTCCTATTTTCTTTTTCATTCCTAAAAATACCTTTTGTTCCTTTGGGTCAGTTGTGATTGGTGAGGGAGCTGGGCTCTGTTCAGCTGTTTCTGGTGACTTGTGGAGTCATTTATCAAAGAGCCTGTGGTGCTCACTGCTTTCCTTTGAGTCTCCCAACAGCTCTGAGAGTTCCCTTCTCAATTAAAATTCCTATAGAAGAAACAGTGGCTGCTGCCTTCGTGGTTAAAGTCATTTCATGATTGCTTGAGGAAATAGGTGGCCAGCTGGGATGAGGATAAATCCACCATTTGTCCTCCTGTCTTTCAAGTAAATGGTCCATTGATCACCTCCTAATAGTCTTGCTGGACTAAGTCAAAGATCTGAACTGTAGCACTCTACTGAAATGGCAATCCATCCTGTGGCTATTCAGGTGCTATTAATGACACCAAATGGGAAAGGATATGAACAAACAGAATTTTGAATTTTTTTTTTATGAGGCAGAGAGGGAATGCATTCTTGAGAAAGCAGATTGACCACAAATTTTTTCTCCACAGAAAAAACCTCTGACACAGAATTACTCAGCCCTGCTAGGAGGTGTAAAAATGTATTCTGTAAAAATGCATGTCCCACTGTTACCTAGTCAAAATAGTGAGTTTCTAATTCAAAGGTGTTATGATTTTGCTTCTCCTTCCCTCTCAGTCTAAGCACTTTTTTTGGTTGTATCTTTTTCAAACCATTGCAGTTGTGAAGCAGGAGAGGTTACTCTGGTTTGCGATTTGGACACTTGAGCCTTGAAAGTGCAGGAAGACTCCTTCAAAGTTGAGAGCTGTTAAACCTTTCTCCTCCTAGAAAACTCCATCTATTCATCTGAACAAGCCATTTCAAAAGATGCAGGCTGCACTTCAAAGCAGACTCTTGTCTGGAGGAGAGGGGGTACAGAAAGGTTGCATTTCAGACTTAAATATAGGACAAGGAACAATTGCACTAAGGCCTTCTCAGTGCAGATATTCAGACCTGTTCCTTCACTTTGTGTTTGGAATTTCCATTAAATAGATCAATACTTGGCTTCTTTCCTGGTGTCCTATCATACTCTGCTGAAGATATTTTCTGTGATGCGTAATGAGCCTTGCTGCTATTCCAATACTAATCACTGCTGAATATTAGCCAGGTAACAGAAAAAGCAAGCAGCTAGGTTGACCTGAGAGAAATCTGGGCCTGAAGAGTTCTTCCCAAGTTCTTATGACTTCATATCTTATATTCAAGACTGTAGATCTGTGTGGTGGGGAAGGAGGTACTGAGGTTTGTTAAAAAAGCCCAAAACATGATATTCAGTAGCTGAATTTTACTTTTATTTTGATGAGGATGCAAAATGGTACATGCTGAGAAGTTAGTCGGGAGGGAGGAGGGAGACATTGTGAAAGAACAGTAAATAGCTCGGGGTGAGGTATTTCATCCAGGGTAGGGAAGAGACAGCTCTCCCTCTTAAGGGGCTTGTGCACCTTGTTCCTCTTGATACCATGACATCTGTGAAGTTTTGTTTTTTTCATTCCTTCACGACAAAATTTCTTTCAATTATTTCTTCATATTTACACTGAAAGCAGGTGCTGTAGACTTGCACAACTTTTGTCTTTTTATTGGGAAGGAAATTGTCAGCCAAAGCCAACCATTGTATGTATTTCATGTAAGTTCCATTTCCTAAAGTGTAAATTAGAAGGTTTTAAAGCAAACTCATCTTGTTTGTTATATTTATAACAATAATTTCATAAATGGCTTGCTTAGATGTATTAAAGAATTTATTAGTAATTAAATATCGATGTAATTTATTAGTAACAGCTACTGAGCTTCTACAAGGATAAAGGAGACAGATATGGTCTGCAGGGTGTTATCTCAAATGTTGCTGAAATGTTGAGCATGCAATTACCATCTTATTAGGGTAATAATGTTGAAGGAATTGTTCAGATATTTAATTGGTATCAAACAACATGTGATTGTCTGTTGATTGGATATCAATTGCAACAAGGCACAAGCTGACATTTGATAAGCAGTGGTGAGTGATAGCTTGCTTTTGCTGTGCCAATTAAATGCCTAAATAGAATTGTAAATCATTATCAAATCACATGTTTGGCAGCTTGTCAAGTGATCTATAAACATGAGGCGTTCTGCCTGTGTGTGGGAACTTGGACATTTTCTCACAGACTGGGACTGTTTAGCACAGACACTGGATAACCAAATACCCAATTCCTGAAGTTATGCTATTCCTCACTAGCAAATTAATTTGTTGAAATGGAGGTATAAATATTTACTGAATTGGGTTAAACACAGTTAAACCAGATACTTCACAAGATCTTCTTACCCAATTTGCCAGCAGACATCTTGTCTGAAAGTTGTTCCTTGTCATGGTTTAATCTATGTATATCTATATACATATCTGCCTACACCTTGATTTACATTTCTCCATGTAAATTAAGATTTCTTCCTTTGTTAAGTTGACTAGAGCTTTAAGACAGAGTACAACTGAAAGTCTTGGAGGAGAGAATAATTTTCTTTTGCCATGCAAGCAGGGTGTTATTTTCCCACATGCTCTGTAGAACAAGGATTTTGTTTCAACCTTGAAACAAAGTACTTTTGTACTGTTTGTATTTTTGCACTGTTCTCAGTGCATGTTGCAACTGTGACAAGAGTTTAATATAAAAACTAAATCAATGAACATATAGGAAAAGGAACTGCTGAGGGAAGGAGAGAAATCTATGGGTATAAACCTCGATAAGGCTCCTCATTAACTGATATAAATGGAAATATTTCTGGAGTTATGTTTCCAGCCCAGGGCTTATTTTGTTCAGTTATGCTCTCATGCTGCGGCACGGGAAGGGAAGGGATGTGTGTTCCTGGAAATCCCATCAGAAGCTACAATGCCTTCCTCTCTCTGTAGCTGTGTTTACAAACACAGCCAGCAGACCTTGCCCATTCTAAATGAAACCCCAAGGGGAAAAGGAACATACTTCCAGTCAAGTTCCAGGATGGATTTCCTCTGGCTGTCCCATACTGTTACACTGAAGGCAAAGGCAGAAGCTCTCAGTCCTGTGACTGACACTTGGCAGCCTTTCTTCTGTGTTGAGCCAGGTGATGCTGGCCAGGACAAGAGGAGGTGCCAAAGATCCAGATGGACCAGTTTCCCTTTTCCTCTTCTCATTCTTACTGCCTGGGGTTTCCTGACACAGCTGATTGCTGATTTGGGGGCTTCTCCTCTTGTGTACTTGCTACCCTGCAATGGCTCTGACTTTTTGGTCTTTGCATCTGCATGAAACAATAAAAATGGTTTATAGTTTTTTTAGTTAACTCAGAAGGAACAAAGGAAGCATTTCTGTCAAATGACAGATGATGGTGGTGTTTGTCTGAATTCAGTTTCCCTGCATGTACAGCTGTGTAGAACTATATTTCAAAACACCACCTTATTAACTTCTCAGGCTCCTGAAGGTTGTGTCCTATGGCATATTTGCTCAGACAACCAATGCATCTTGCATAGAGCACTGACAATAGCTGTGTGGGTAATCTTTTGGTGCTTTTTTCCCTGTATGAAATGAAATTACATTTATTGCCTATGAAAAAATTTAATTCATCACAATGCAAGAAAGCTTGTCACTGAAATGTTGTAAATGTCAACAAGTGTTTTTATCATGATGTAATGTCAAAATTAACTTAAAATAGCTCTATTACATGCAAATGAAATGTTTCTTTGGGAAATGATCCATTCTGTGTCAACTTCATTACCTAAACTGTCTTTGATTACTTTGATGTATAACATCTTGCTGTAATTCAAATACCTGAAATGAGTGCTCTGTAATCATCGTGGTGCTTTCAGCAGAGAGAAGATGGATAATTATGTGCTGCAACCTGAACAGCAGAGAGGTAGCTCTTGGCTACTGTTTGCTCAGCTGGGTTATTGCCATTTGTTTAAAACAATCTTGCTGGGAGGGTGAATAAAGTGTACTTTTGAATAAGTTGGGAGTTTTTTGAAAAGTTTTCACTAAAAGAGTTGCTGATAACTGAAATATTCCAAGTGCTACTGAAGCCAATAGCAATCCCACTTTCTGTTATAGTATTGAACAGAAAGGTTATTCCTTTCCTGTGTCAGATGCTAAATATGCAGTCTTCCAGCTCTTCTGCACAAAATGTTGCTTCTGGGGAGAGAAATGTACCAGATGGAGCATTACAAAGTTGTTGTGTTTGATGGTTTTTGTTTTGTGTAGTCTTGGTGGTGTGATGGTTTTGTTTGGTTGGTTTTTATTGTTGTTTTTTGGTTGGGTTCTGTGGGTTTTTGCTGTTATTTGTTGTTTTTGGTTTGGGGTTTTTTTCCCTATGCTTTGTGGAAAGAAAAAAGTCCAGACAGACAGGAATTCTGTGACTTGTTTTTTTGTTAGAGAAACTTGTGTGGAATCTGGGCTCAGTCTGTGCAGACCTGTCTACAGTGAAATGCATTATATGAGATCGTGGTGATTCACTGGTATATCATTTTAGAAGAGAAGAAATAAGCCAATCTGATGTTGGAACATTCTATTTCAATGTTTCCCAAATGGCGCTTTATTTTCTTTTGGCTGTGATTTGAATGTTTTGTCTTTAGATATATTGATACAGACTGGAGAAGTAAAAATCAAAATAAGCCTTTCCAATTCCCCTGCAAAAGTGTTTTCATTAGATAAAGATGAATAGAAATAATCCCTCCTTGCCTTCCCACCTACAATTTGTCTTCAAAATATTTAAACTTTAAGGGTTTTTTTTCCTATATTAGATGAAGCAAGAGAGTTGAAACAGAACTTCTGTTGCCTTATTGCATCGCCTCAGCCATGCTTCTCTGATCTGTGCCTTTTCATATTGAGTACTTTGTGCTTCACAAATATACATAAAATAAATACATAATTGCTGTTAATTTGACAACTGAACTCAGCACGTACTGTAAGAGTCATGGCAGTGTGTTGCTCTGTCAGCTCACTGCACTGCAGTAGTAAGAAATTTTTTTGTTTCTCCCTCTACTCCTCTTGCAGAGCAGATTTTCACACACACCCCTCCCTCGTGGTGAGTTTCCCCAGTATTTGAAAGATGTTACTGGGAGTCCTTTGGGCCAAGGAGTCACCCCAAATGAGGTAGAGTTGTCACAGCATCTCACTGTCTCTTCACTATCCTAGGGAAAAAATCTTCCCCTCAGAAAACTTCGGAGAAGCACTCCTGCCTGCAGCAAACACTTAATTTCTCCAGTTAATTAGCTTAATTGTAGCTCTGAGCAATCAATCTCCTGCTTGCATTGCTGGGGTAACTTCTGTGCCCATCAGAGAATCTCGAGTTCCACTTGTGGCTTGGCAGGAACGCTTGGGGAGGGGAGAAATCCCGTTGTGAGCTGCTGGAGGTGATTAAAATGCTGCCAGGGGTGGTGATTCTGCAGCTGGAGAGGGGAGGTGATGCTAAGAGTGAATTTCTGAGCCTGTTCAGGTCACATTTGGTGCCAGTCTGAGGCTGGAGTGAGGTGACAGAGGCAGTGCTGCTGGCCAGCCAGCCAGCCAGACTCACAGCAGGCACTGTGCTCGCACACTCCCCCTGATGTCAGAGGGGGTGATGAGAACAAACTGAGGGGTTTAGAGAGCCTTCCACTTCATCATTCTCCTAAACCTGTCACGTCCTGATCCACAGGAAAGGAGCCCTTTTCCCACTGCATTGGCTGAGATGGACAGAGCTGGGTTCTGTTGGCATCTTGGATTTTCTGTTGTTTCAATTTGTTTCCTAAAGTGCTCTCTTTCCACGAGGAACTTGTACAGAAATGCAATTTGCCAGTGAGTGAGTTTGTGTTTTCAGTTAGCTTTTTTCCTTATAGTACATGAAATATGACAATGAAATAGGAGTGTAGTTCTCAAAATCACTGAAACAGAGCTGTTCTGGGGTGGGGAAAGAGCAGTAGCTCTTAAATAGTTCAACTGTTGATCATTTTGCTTTATCAGATGTCACTTTTGGAGAATTTAAGGAGTGTTACCCACCTGGCTGTCTGCTCTGCTCTAGCTGCACTGTAAGTTGGCTGTGTAGAACACAGTGCTTTAGAAGAAGTACATTTCTTGATGTAAAGCATGGAGTGGAGATGGTGTGATGGCATTAGGAACCCCCAGCTTCTCAGCTGGTACTTTGAGGGACATGTGTTCCCTCTCTCAGGAGGACAGATTGACCCTCTTCCCATTACAGATGACTTACTCTCATCAAAAATGCCCTTTCTTCCTGGCAGAGGTTTCAAACACTCCTTTCCCCAGGTCTGCTCACAAGGAGGAGGCTGCTGGTGCATTGCACAGGGGAAACAAAGAGCTGTGAACAGTGGGAAAGCAAACCTGCACCTTTCCAAGTGCCTGTGGGACTGTGGGCCCCTATTAACTCCTGTGCCCTTAGATCCCAGCTGAAACTCTGTGTTCATGTTCTTCTGCTCAGGGCTAGCAGCAATACCTCAAAAATAACCTGGGAAGTAAGAAAAGGGAAAGGGTGTGGTGATGTTAGGTCATGGCAGATGGTTAGAGTGCTCTGTCTTAGCAGAGAATGCTCATTAGAAAACTCAAATTAAATGTAATAAGCTGGTGTGCTGGAAACTACCTACCAGGAAAGATCTTTTTATGCAAGCTTCTTAAACTCAGACAGAGGCTGAGAAACTGAGAGAATAGGGGAGCAAGAATGGAGACAGGCTCATTAATCTTCTTTGGATCATAAAAATAAAGGTGGAAATACCATTTACTTACCTAGATTTGTTTGAATGGTATGGACTAACACTATAAAACACATTACACAGATCTGCCAGGAGGGAAAATAAAAACACTTTGGTAAGAGCTGGGCAGGATTCTTTTACCTGAAAGCAGCATTTTAAATGTTTTTCCCCCCTATAAAAATTGCTGCCAAAAGAGCAAATTTCATCAAAACTGTTCAATTGTTTGTCTCTTCACTATCTGTGTGCCACCTTACAGAGCAAACAAAACTTCTTCCAGAATTGTCATGCATCTTGTTGCTGTAATGGTACTGAAGTTGAGTAGAATTAGCTAGTTAGCATCTGTTAACACAGCATTATATTCTGATAAGCATGTAAGAAGCATCTCTTCAACACCATTAATTTGGTCCTCTTTTCCTAGAGCAAAACAGCTCAGGTGCTTGTCTTGCATCCTCTGCAGCTGGGTATTCCAGCCCAGGAATAAATGGCTGTACAGAGCCAGAGGAAAGGATCACAAACCTTGCCACCGGAAAAGTGTATCTGAATAATGAATGATCCTCTTCTTTTAAAATCAGTTGTCTCAAACCCAGTCAGCAGCAGCCTGTTTAAAGAAGCTTGCCCTTGAGCTGCAGAGCAAGGATGATGAATTGCATAAAGGAGAGCTTTTCAGTTTGAAGCATTTGAAGATAAACTTTTGAAAAAATTAATAAAGTGTAAATTCCTGAAAACAAACCAGCAAAAAATAGACACTGTTCTGTGCCAAGGTTGAAAGCTCTAGGACAGAAGATGAGCTCACTGCTCTCCGTGCTCTGCTTTAGTTCACTGATTATAGGTAAGTGGATTGAACCTGTCATCTTGGAGAACTCTGACCCACAAGCACTTGGATCTACTGTTTGCATTCTCTCACCTTCTCCTGGGGAAATGAAATGCAGGCAGTTGTATTATAAATATAGACAAGGATTGCTTGAAGAAACTGAAACCTCAGCTTTCAAAAAACCTGGAAATCACAGTCTAGAAGCAGCCACAAAAACTGGGTCCTTTCCGTGAGTAGTATTACTGAACCGGATAATTCAAGTCTGACTTTTTTAGATAGTCATCTGATTTTGTTGCATTTAATTGCTTTCAATGCCCACTACAGCATGGGGACCCAGTTGTGACTTCCATGTGACCCCACTGCTGGATCTTTCCTTGGGATCCATGGTATTGGTCTGGGTGAGGAAGGAGAAATCTGGTGCAAATTCAGATCTTTTCTTTACATGGTATATGATGATACCTAAGGAAGAAGCTGTATAAAAAAAATTAGTTACAAACTTTTAGAGGTAAAGCTGCTTTCAAAGTTCAACCTGAGCTTGAGTGTGCAGAGTCTGGGGTTTATCTTTGCTGACCGCATATTAATGTTTTCAGTTCTCTTCTGAAATATCTATATCTTGTAGTGTAGTCCTGAGAGACATCATCATTCCACAGATAAAATCTTTTACCTTGTTGAAGCTAATAGCAAAACATCTAATATTTTATTGAGTCATGATCAATTGCCAGCTGATTCTGCATTTTGCTGACACTAGATGGCATTTAAAACTCTCACACCAGCTGGAAATGGTCCATTGTCTGGGAATTATTTCCTGTACTAGTCTCAGTTTCCTGTGTGGGCCCTCCTCCTGTGCCTCTTTTGCTAATAGAAATTGAATTCCACATGTCAGATTGTTTGTTATTTATGGGATTTAGTGCCACTTGCTGAAATCCAGATATATTTTCTCTGCTTTCATTCCTCCCCACATCCTAAATATTGTGAAAATCTCAACTTGCAGTGTCCTTTGCATACAGACAGGTCTCCATTCTTTCAGTGGTTGTAAGACAGGTGTTATCCCTTGTCACCATTACAAGTGGGGCTTTTTTTGAGTCCAACGTTGTGCCCATTGTTGAAGTGGAGTTTTGTACAGATAATTCTCACCTCTATTAATGAATAGAGTGAGGCTGCAGGGGTTGGTGGGGCATGGAGTTTGTGTGTACATTTATTAGCCCTATATTTATTATTTCTAGGCCTTGGCTTGCCATTTGAGCCTCTATTTCTTCCTCTGCTGTGCTTTGGAAGGTGTCCTCCATTCAGCTGATTTGTTTCTTTCCTTGACTCTCTGCCTCCAGTCTGATGTGAGAAGTGCACTTAGACTGCAAAACCTCTGTTGAAACTTGATAGTCATTTTTACCAGAGAAAGCCCCTAAGGCAGGTGTTTATATTTCAGCAAGATTGGTCACAATGAAGCGGAAGAGTAGAGAAAGATGGACGCTCTCTGCAGATTTGCACCTTCTAATAATCCTAATTACAACGTGAGGAGTTGGCAAATGCGCATGTCCCACACAAATGTTTCCAAGGCACAGGAACCTCCTCAGACCCAACAAAAGCCTGTGTTCTGGCAGCCTCTCTGGCCCAATTCCCAACTTCCATAGCTATTTGCACTAGCTGGTGTTGTTACTAATACAAGACAAATAATGTAACAATGCCAGACGAGAAAGCAGGGAAAACACATTGATTTTTCTATTTTAGTTAGTACTTTGGTTCCCTGGGGTTGGTATTCCCAGGGTGAAGGTATCTGGGCAGAATACCGAAAGTTTCTGCAATGCATTTCACATTCAGCCTGTAGGACTAAAAAAAAAAAAAAATCTGCTTCTCAATGTTAGCTGATTATGTCTGTCGCTGATTTTGAATTATCCTCTGCTGTATCTGGCAATGGCCATCCTGTGGGATAGAATGCCAGCTTATACTGGACTTTGGGAAAATGAAAGAATTGTAAAGAAATAGAAATACCATGAAAGCTTTTTGGCTTGGGCTTGGCTCACACATGTTCATGGAGGCCACCCCTTTGCTTTGCAAAGCCCGAGATAGTTTCTCACAAAGCTTTCTGTGCCTTGAACTCCAATCTTACCATTGCCCTGAAAGCGAGTCTGTCTTACTCCACTTTGGGTTCTGAGGTCATGAATGAGGACCTGTAATTCACTGTGTCATGTAAACACTTCCTCTTGTCACAGCCTGACATTTGGAGCACCCCTGCAGCCTTGAGTTTCATCCATAATAATGTTTCTGAGATGTGCTGGCTCCATTTAATAGGAAAAGAAGGTCCAAGGCCAAAGGTTCAGCCTTCTCTGAGGCCACAGTCAAGTCTGTAGCTCAGCTGAGGGCCTGTGCTGCCTGATGACCCATGTCTTGTGTCTAATTCCAGTCAGTGTTTTCCACCTGTGGTGCTTACAGGGTGCTGGGCAGCCTCCTGTTCCCCCATTTACTTGATTTGCTGCTTGCTTTTGTACATTCAGGTCATTTAAATATCTTCACAAGGGCTCTGAAGGAATACAAGTGCTCAGACCCCTCTGAAGTTGAGAGCTGCACAGACACTCAAGTGTGTCAGGTAGTGGTGTACCAGACTTAATGAATTCCTAAATTTCATGAGAAGGGAGTGTGCTTCTGTGTCACTGATAAATGCAGGAAACCAAAGGTTGAATTGCAGCCTAGGACTTCAATCTTCCATCAATGTTCTTAAATACATACAAATTGCTTACATAACTGTTTACCAGTACAAGGAAGACTGCAGCAACTCTTTCTCAAGTTTGATTTGATGTTTACAGATAGATAGAAATTTGCTTCTGACACAGCCAGGAGATTACATTGTTTGTGTGACATGGGAAGAAAAGGATTACAGTAATCTTTTCTTGTTTTACAGCTTTATGTAGGAGGAGAAAGATTACAGCATGCTTCCATAGGAACATGGAAATGATGGGGGAATTATCTGCAGCACTCTGAATAGCGACCTGGCATACATTAGAACATTGTCACATTACTGCTCTTGCCACTAACCAAGTCCCTTGTGAGCCACTAGGCACAGCTCTTCAAAGGGAAGGGAATTACCACTGATTTGTGTGTGAGTGTAGGCAGCAGCAGTTAGAGTAAAATCAGGCATTTCAGCGGCATGAAGGAAAAGGCCTGGCTGTTTAATAGAAATGCAGATTTTGAATGAACTGACAAAGACATCCTATTAGTTGAATGTGTACATTCCTTGTTTCGTCCCCCTTAAAGAACTCACTCAGGAAACAGGGACACATTAGCATTATAAATGGTATTGGCAAGGAAGGGAAAGGGCTAGAATGATTTATTTTTAACCTTATATTCAGTGAAAAGCTGTAGATGCCATTTTTCTATTCATTTTCTTGATATTTAGTGTTGTTTTACCAGGGGTTCAAGTGAAAAGTGTGAGGCCTTTGATCAAAGGATCAGAAAAGGGTGTTTGGTTTCAGAGAAGGAAGTTGTGTTTCTTTTTCCTTTTTCCCTTCATGGAAAGCTCCTTTGTGAGCTCTGATAGCAGAGCTTGTCAGGGGATCTCCCAGACTCTGCTGCAATTACATTAAAAAAAATCAGTGCTAAGCTGAGAGATTCCTCCAATGCTGCAAGATTGTTTCCTTGGAGTGTCTGAGGTTTCTTCCCTGAGCAAACGCAGGGAGGGGCAGGGAAGGAACACCCTGGCTCACAGGGTGACAGCCCTGTTGCCTGCATACCAAAGTCACTTGGAACACCATTGTTTACTGGAACCAAAACGTGAATTTTCTAGTGGGTTTGGGTGTGGCTTCTTCTTTCCTGTAGGTAGAGATCTTTGGAAACTGATGTAAAATGCAGCCAAGTGGCAGGAGTCTGTCGGTGGGTGCCTATGGAGGTTTTGGTGACAGCTTGGTCTGGAGCTAGTTCTCCTTGCCTGGTGCTGTTCCAGCAGATCCTTGACTGGGCAGGGAGGGGATTGTTGGGCTGCAGTCATCTGTGTGACTTGTTCTTCAGGAGATTGGAGGATAACAACATTATCACAACTTTGGGGTCTGCTTTCTTCAGCCATCAAGCATTGCTACCTCTGCCTTTGAAGCTGGATAGCGAATCCCTTAGAAAAAAACACTCTTAGCTACACCTCTGGGATTCTTGTGCTAACACTATAAATCACCAGAGACTTTTGCTGGGTGCATGATATAATTTTTCTTGCATTTTTTTCCCTGTTTGATATTTATTAAAAAAAAATCTGCTACAGGTGAGAAGATGGAAATATGAGTGTTAGTGAGAAAGCCAAGAGACTGACAGCAGGCATGAAAAACAGATTGTAACAACTGGTGGAACAAAACTGTGAATATTAAAGGATCTTGTTACCTTGGTAATTTAGCAACAGTGGGCTGCAGTACAGAGATGGGAATAAAAGGAGCTTGTAAATATGAACAGGTCAAGTCACACCTGAAGCGAGGGAAACTTGTCCATAAATGTGGTGTCCCCCAGGAGAGTGTTAAAATCTCTGTTACGAAAACAGTTAATAAAACTCCTGGGCAGCACAGCTCCAGGACTGACATGAAACATAAGTTTCCTGCCTGTGTCTGCTGCAGGAGGGCTTGTTAAACACCCAGAGTGCCTGGTGCTGCCTGATGTTTGCCCACAGGGGGTTTCCCCTTTATGCCAAGGACCTATGAACCTTCACAGGTTTCAGGTTGGCTCTTGGGCTCCTCTCATAGATAATTATTAGGCCTTTGCGATTTCAGGGTACAGGTAGAATTCTTCCTATTTTTTTCTTGATTTTCCACATTATTTCTTTACTTCTGGTCCCTTCTCAGTAGCTTGCAGCAGAGGTAAATTAGTATTGGGCTTTCTAGTGAAGATCCAGTTCAGACACTCAGGGGTGTGAGAACCTGGTATTAATATTCTCTTGGAGCTGAAAAATCATTTATTGCAGGCCAATTGCATTCAGTAAATGGGATTGTTTTATGCTGATTTTTACCTGGCAAAGATACCGCTTGCAGGGAATCCAATCAGAAGTGTTTTTCTACTCTGTTTTTGCTGTCATGTTGTGTTCTGCTTCTATCAGAAATAAACTAATCTGTGACTGAGCCATTCTACTAGCAGAAGTAATAGATTCTCACTAGAATTAGGGGTATTTTGTGGGAGTTTCACTAAGGGACATAAATGTAATTTTTCTTTTTTTTCCCTTGATGGATGTTTCTCTGCAGGTTTTTAATAGTTTTTGACACTACTCCTTTCTTCCAGTTGTTACAACTTGTTTTAGAGCAAAACCCAGACACCTGAACTGCAGAAGATTCTGGGCTGATAGAATGTTCCTGTCACTGCAATGTCACAGCTACATCAGGACAAGCAGCAGTGAAAGCTGCTGCTTTCCCTGTGTCTTAACCAACCTACACATCTCAGAAACTTTCCTTGGGGTGTAGTAGAAAGAAGAGTTTTGGTTTGTTTAGGTTTTTTTTTCCATGTATTTGTAAGAGGAGGCTATTTTTACAAAAGATCCTAAAAATATGCTCTGAAATATTTCTTCAACTTCACAGAACTTTCTGTGATTGAAATGTGTTTTAATCAAGTCCCTGTGGATAGATTATTTCCTCTGCTGAAGAGTATAGGAAGATCAATGTCCCACTTCCATTCTTACAGCCAAAAGACAGAGTTGATTCAAGCTGCCTTGTACACCCTGCTAAAGCTGAAGAAAAGCAGTGCCTCCTTTTAATTCACAGATGCCAGAGGCTCCATCATATGGGCTGGACAGAGAATGGTCTGGGAAGCTCTGATTGCAAAATATGTGATTTACATAATTGCATTCATGTTTACTTTTATCCCTTTAAAATCCCAAGAACAACAAGAAAAAGGTGCCCCAAAGACACCAGTTAAGAGCTGCAAAATATAGTCTATGATTTAAGTCATTAATGGCCATCTCCGTTATGCTGTAATTTTTATTGATTTTTGACACAGTATAATCATTTTACTCACAGCACACACTGAATGGATTCAGTAGTCAGCAAATTTTAAAATACTTTTATCTGACTCACTTTTATCAGCTTAAGCCAGTTGTATAACAATGAGATTCTAAATTGTCATAAACGAAAAT
The DNA here is from genome assembly GCF_901933205.1 of Camarhynchus parvulus. Classification (NCBI taxonomy): domain Eukaryota; kingdom Metazoa; phylum Chordata; class Aves; order Passeriformes; family Thraupidae; genus Camarhynchus; species Camarhynchus parvulus. The sequence continues at coordinate 7,685,673 of NC_044576.1, forward strand.
AAAAGTAAGAGGACGAGTGGGCAGAAATAATCGGTAGAACATGTTCTTGCTTTTCCATCACACTCTGGAAAAGCATATGTGAGCCAAGCCCAAGCCAAAAAGCTTTCATGGTATTTCTGTTTCTTTACAATTGCTTCATTTTCCCAGTATCCAGTATAAGCTGGCATTCTGTCCCACAGGATGGCCGTTACCAGATGCATCAGAGGATAATTCAAAATCAGCGATGGACATAATCAGCTAACATTGAGAAGTAAAATTTTTTTTAGTCCTACAGGATGAATGTGAAATGCAACCTGGAAAAAGAAAGAGCTGTTTTACTTACTAATTTATGGGCTCACCACTGACTGAATGCCTTGTATTCACCAGTAGGGTTTGACCCCAAGATTTACACCCATTCTTGCTTCATATTGAAAAAATAAAACAAAACAAAACAAAAAAAACCCCAAACAAACAAAAAACCAAAAACCACCCCAAACAAAACAAAACACAAAAAACCCCAACCAAGCAAAAAACTTTGGGAAATATTTGAAGAGTTGGCATTCTCTGCCTATTTTTTTATTATTTATTTTTAATTTGAAAGTATTAGTGGAACAGGTTTTTTCTCCCCTGGGCAGGATACTTTGCAGTATTTCATGTCTGTCTGCATGCACACAAATGTGTGGGATAATTTTATGGATTGTTGGCTCGAAGTAAGCTTCTGTTCCCTTCTAGAAATCTTAGGTTAAAAAGAAAATGTGGGTTTGGTATCTAAAATGATACTGGGAAGCTATGAAATAGGATTTAATGCTGATGAAAAACAAAACCCATTAATAAAATTGACACATTCCCATCACCACAACTCGTGGTGGGGCAATTATCCTTTGTGAAGTTTCAGCAGCCCTTGCTTTATGGCTCCCACAAGCCCCTTGACAGAGCATGGGGTTCTAGAGAAATAAAGCTTGCTCTGCCTTGCCTTGGTCCTTCAGTGCTCATTAATCAGATGGATGAATGGACTGGAGGAGCTTGCAGCTCTCAGATTAGTTTGGCTTTCCCTGGTGTGACGGGGTGCCCTGCTGCCCTCTGAGCAGCCTGCACAGCCCAGGATTGTTGGCTGTGTGACTTCTCATGTAACTGTCACACATGCTGACTTCTGATGCATATCTCTTGTAAAATTTGCAGACAGGTCCTCTGGGGAACAAAGAGACCTCAAAATAGAAGCAGAGAAGTGAAGTGCTGTCAGGGCAGAGGTCAAAGCCCCTCCTCTTTCCTTCTTCCATGTATATAGGGCAAGTGCATGTTCTTCTACATTCTTTGAAAACACAAATTCTCTCCTAGGCAGACAGTGCAGCACTATCCTTATGGGGTTTTACCTCCGGAAGCTGTCACTGAAGACAAATCTGCAGGCTATGAAGGAGAGAGCACAGGATCAGCCATTCTGTGTCCTTGGGGAATGACAAATATTTTTTTGCTGAGGAGGAGGAGGCAGAGCACAGATATTGCCAGAAATCCCTTTTTTTTTTTTTTTTTGTAACTGAAGTAATGAACTCAAATGAAAGGAATAAAATAGAGGTTTAGAGTGGAAGTGCCATTTTGCCATTTCAGTTTTAACCACAGTGTTGCTACTGCAAAGCTATAAATTAGAGCAGGGTGTTTAGGTAGGATGAAATAAAGGAAGAAAGGCAGGGTCCTTGGTAATAGGGAGCTCAGAGGAGCCTAACCTCTGGCAATTGCTGTACATCTCCCACTGGCATGGTCTCTCTCAGCTGGTAATTAGCAGGGTTGGCAGGAAGATGCAAAGAACAACTTGCACAGGAGGGCGTGTGCTTTCCTAGCTGGGCAGGAAACTCGTTTTTGCTGATGATTAAGTGCCTGCTTTTTCCAGTCTTGGACCAGAGATTTGTAGCTGATTACTACAGCATGTTTTTCTGACAGTGATACTTAGAGAAATCCATAGGCCACCATGCAGTGTCTTCTCCAATAAATATTCCTCATATTTTTACCTTCAGCTATTGCAGGCCTCTCTACTCATCTTTGTGGCCCAAAGCTGAGACCCTGAAATTCTACCATCTTTCTCTGCCCAGGCAGGGAGAGGTCTGTGGAGCTCATTGGCCTAATCAATCTCAATATCACCTATTTTTTTTTCTCCTTCTGCTTTATTTTCTTGTGAGTAGAGACTCCTTTCTAAGAGTTCTTGGAAAGCTGGAGGGATGCTGGATTAAGAGAACAGAGAAAACACAGAAACTCTTCTGAAAGACCAAAAAAGACTCAGGAAATATTAATGTGGGTCAGTTGGTAGTTAATAATGCCTTACAAAGAATAAACAATTGTCAAATCCCACAGAACACAAATATAATCTATATATTTTGATTTAGTGTTTCAGCAGATGGAGCTGCAAGAGATTCAAGTGCAACCTCTGTGACTTTGTGCTGCTCTGTAGGTTAGCACTGCCTCATTGCTAGTGCTCACAAGTGCCCACTGTGGCTGGGAGGATACCTATAGACATTAAAAAGAAGGTGAGTCAAGGAGCTGGTAAATCCCAGGGAATAAAGGGCATCATTAGTTTAGAGCTTGCTGTGCTCTAGTATGTAAGAAAATGCTTTTTTTCTCTGGAAGTCGCCTTTCATTTCCAGGAACCCTCCTGTACTTCAATTGCTTTGGAGGCTCTAGGCCAGGTTTCCAGCTTGCCTGCATTCATGGGAGCTCTCAAATGAGATCCTATGCCAATTTACACTTGTGAGAATGTGTCCCTGTATATAAAGTGCCAGCTGTACATTGTCTTACACCTGCCTTGTGTCTGACACACTATGAAGGGAACAATGGAAGTGGAACAAACAGTGATAGCCAGTCATAGCTGAAACCCTGCATAATTATAGAATTATAAACATAAATTATAAAGAATATCTGAATCATTTTGTCTGTGGGTAAAATTCACTGAGCTGAACTTGGTCAGCTTGTGGGTGCTTTGTCAGGTAGCTGAAAGCCTCATACATTTATGGATGAATGTCTGTCAGACCAGCTTCCTCCTTGTGGCAAAGCAGAAATGCTTCCATAGCTCTAATGTCACAAACAAAGCGTGTGCTGCTCAAGGTTAAGTTGTTCTTGTCACAGAAAGCTGCTGGGTGTCTTGTAAGGGGGTGTTCCTGGGGAATTGACTTCAGGTGACTTCCTACAGCCTCTTTCATTCTGAAAAATGCTGAATCACTTAGCAGACAGAGGTCTGAACTTTTTGAAGGAGTGATGAGATGAGTTCAGGGAGTTTCTGGCTAAATGTGTCATCTATTGCTGTGTGATTCAAGCAGGATGACTCTGAATTACTTGTAGTGCCCTCATAATGCAACACTTACTTTCCTTGCAGGGGAAGGATTACAGCGCTGCTCTGAGTTAGGAAACTGAGCATTGCTTCTCAGCACAGCTTGATCTCTGCCTATTTTTCAAGTTACAAAATGGAGTGTGCCCAAAAAAGCATTTGTAGTTTAACTTAGACTTCTTTTCCCCATTCCTCACCCCAGCCTGCTGCAGTGCCCATGCCTGGTAATTCTGTGTAATTATGGCCTGAGATTTATTCACCTGAGTCATAGTAACTCTTCAGCTTCATCCTGCAACATTATGAGCAAGAAATTTCACTTGTATTGAAATGGATATTTTTCTCAGGCAGAACTTCTCTTCTGGAATTTGAGTAGGACAGAGTTTTTTGTGGCTTTTTTTTTTCTTTCCCAAATACATAAAGACTATAGGTATCAACCACTTTGATCTCTCTTTGTAGATCTAATCCATGACAATCTTACACTTCTTTGCTCAGCATAGGGCTCAAGGCTTCTCCATCTGCTGTGTCATCCCCTTGCCCCTGCCTGCAGCGCAGAGAGAAGGTTTAAAGCCCCACATGCAGCTGGCAGCAGGGCCTCACTCCTGCCTCTCTGAGAGCTAATGGGATCACAGCCCAGGATCAAGAGGTTGCAGTAAATCAATAGTCACAAATCTGCACTCATAAATCTCTGTGCACAGAAGAGCTACAGAGGGGGCTCTGTGCAGGGCCTTACAGACAGATCTCATTCATAAAAGACTTTGCCTGGTTACTGTGGCACAGATAGCTGTTTTGACAGAATATCAATGCTATGGTGAGCAGCCCTTATCAGGTTGTTTGTGCTGATATGATGTGCACCTGCCTGTCATTGCCACAACTTATCCTCTCACCTGCTCTCTTCAGTTTAGTCTTTGTGTTGCTTCTCATACAGTAAAACTAAAGGGAGAGGGAGGGAACCCCCCAGCAATCAGTGCAGTGGAAGGAATTTCTGGGAAAAGGGAGATAATAGGTTTTTTTGACTGGTCTCCTTGAAGAATGCGGATAGTCGTGTGTGAATTGTTTCAAGGGACAAAGATCTAGCCTGTGGATGTTTTCTGTGGAACCTCATCTTTGATGGCAGGGGAGCAATTTTACAGGGACGAGTCACACATAGATTAGGTAAAATGTCTTTTATTCACATGTTAGGTGTGTCTTCACATCTTGTCTGGTCATCTCAACTCTTGTGGAGGGCTTTCCATATAATTCAGAGACTCCTTTCAAGTTTTTGGATAAGGTTTAAGCCTGATACACTCTCTCCTGCTGGAAAGCAAGCAGCCAGTGCTCCTCCCAGGCTTGGAGCATCTCTGGTCAGAAGTGTTGTAGTGCAATGCCAGCTTTATCTCGCTGGGCTTTAGCTGCTCCAGCTCTCTGCCCTGCAGATGGGCAGGAATGGCAGGTGCACTCCCTGTCCCCTCTGTGTCAGAAGGCCTCCTGCATCCTTGGAATGCTCTTTGTGGAGATGTAGCTCTTTGCTGAGGGCAGGGACACCAAACTGGTGTGACAAATGCAGGTCAGTGCTGCTCGGGGCACTGCTGGAGCAGCTTGCAGGAGCACACTGCCATAGATCATCCTTTGCTGTCTGCTCCAGTTTTCCTGAGGAAATAAATCACTTGGCTGTAGGTGAGAAGCCACGTGGCTTTGACACATATTCACTTTTTTCTTAAAGGAAGAAGGACTGTGCTTGTGAAAAGATGGGACAATGCTGTGCCCTTGATTCGCTGTTGAATGTGGAAGTGGTTTAAAATAGGATAAAAGATACACAGGGAAGTGTGCAAACTGCAGAGCATAACTTGATGTATTTAAAACTGGAATGTACATAGGGTTTGGACTTCAGTACCAATTACTGTCTGATTTTGAGCCCTGGACTTGGGTCCCTTTGCAATGCACTTACCTCAGAACATGCATGAAAAGTAAATCTTTTTTTACCTGTAACTTTTTTTTTCAGGAGACATAAATCCACAAAGTCACAGAAAATAGATCTTCAATTTGGTTTTTAATTTGGTTTTTAATTTTTTAGTGCAACCTTTGAACTTGCAGAAGTTTATCTCCCACTGTGATTTTAATGTTTAGTTCCTGCCCTGGATTTCTCCAAGGACTTGAGCTGAGACCATTTAGGAACCTCAGGTCCAGAAGATGACTAGAGGCCAGGGTCTCCAAAAGATTTGGCACTCTTTCTAAAGCTGTACTGATAATCATATATTTTCTCTTTCCCTCTCCTTTTTCTGTTGTTAGTTTATCACTGGTGTTACTGATGTTCCTGATAAATGCAGAGTTTTTCATAATCTGAAATGCAATCTCTATAGTCCCAAATTGGGGTTTGTTTTTATTTCCCCTCTATTGAAAGGATTTTACAACATGGTGAGGGTACCTGTTTACTGCTAATTATCTGAGTCTGAGCCGCCTCTCTTGGCCAGCCTTTTACCTCCTCAGATTTTCTTGTGTTTCCAGCATATGCAACTCAGAGCTGGGTTTTCTTCCTGAATCAAGCATTGCACTCACAGATTCTGTAATGCACTACAATCAACAGGTTTCTATGTTTTTTTTTTTTTTAATTTTGTTTTTGTTTTTTTCCCCAAACTCTTACAACTCTCAAAAGTTGTGCTTTCATGCTGCAATAACTCAAATGACCCTCATCTGAACAGGGATTCGGGGATTCATTGCCTGAATACTGCTTACAGATAGTTTTGTTTCTTGAGTTAGTGTTGCTTCTCTTAGATATTTCTGTTTTGTCAGTTTAAATCATGTCATTTACAAGTACAGAAATCCCTTCTCGTGCTCTTTTCTTCAGCATAAAATACTGTTTGAACCAGAACTCTGTGTTTTACCTCTTGAGATATTAACTTTTTCCTACATGTGCCTTTAGGCACATGAAGAATTTGCCTGTAGTGGCTCTAGAGCAGCAGGAGGTCTTGTCTTGTGGAACTTATTACTCCTCCTTGATTAAGCATGAGCTCATGGCAAATAGCTGAAACAGTGAGGGGGAATTAAGGGTGAGAATTTGAGAGGCTCAGCACTGCAGGGGCTGGTGCTGAGTGATCCCAGCTACACCAACATCCTTGATCTCACTGGAGCTCCCTGGAGGGGAACTGGAGCATGTCCCTGCAGTCAGGTGCAGAGCCACGTTCCAGAAGGAAGGGCAGTTGGCTGGGCATAAATAGTGCTTTGTTTTGACATCTAAAGATGAGCCCATGTGATTTGGCTTCTCCTTTTTTTAGATGGACTATTCTCTGAAAAGCTGTGTGACCTCTGTGTTGCTTCAACTGCAAAACCTGACAGACCTGGATAGCAGTTCTTGGTTCAAATTTGCTTTCCTATTTGGCCGTATTTTAGTTGTAAGATTTTACTGTTGCCTAGGCTATGGAGTTAAATTATTTTGCCTCTGTTTTTATCACCATACCAGTGGGTCAATGAATTGGAGTCTGCACTAACTTGCAGGATTCCTGGTTTTGACTCCATTCGCCTTCTCAGTTGTGTTTATGATACATGAATAAAAATGGAGGAGGTGTGAAATTGTTAAAAATGAGCTTCAAGAACTACAGCAGGGATGGGGAGAGAAAGAAATGCCTGTACTCAGATACTTGAGGCAGTGCAAGTTTTATGTTGGTGTCTCTGCACATATACAATACTTGAAACTGCTCTGTGTTTGTCTTCTATCCTTCTTAGGTTATTTATAACTCTTGTATGTCTATTTCTGTCTTGGCATTTAGGAATGAATTAGGTTTTACTGTTCCTTGTTACTTTAGAGTGCTAATGGGACTTGTGTGTATTTTAAAGGACCAAAGAGCCAAGATGTTTCACTAGGCAGAAAAATATTTTTTTTATTAAAGAGATAGTAGTCAATAAGTAAATGAATGCCTTTGCAAGAACTCATTTATTAATGGACAGAGCTATGAAATCAATCAGCTGAAGTGCTAGTGACAGACATCCTGTCTTAAACATTCACCCTGTGTTGGCTGACTCATGCTTGGAAATGTTGCAGCTTCACTTGGGACAGTATTTTTTAGTCAAGAATATCAAAGAGTGATACAGATTTTTATTTCTTTTTAAAATTTCCCCATGTTTAATTTGTCTTGGGAAGTAGTTGTTTTATCATGTTCTGGTACTGGGCGTCCTTTAATACAGCCAAAAGCTGGTCCTCCCTTTGAATTATCCTGTAGCTGCCATAAATGTGTCCAGCTTCTTTTAATCCAGCAAACTGCTGTGGGAGTTTTTATCATTTTCACTGTTTTTCTCTGAACTCATAATCATTGCTGTCTTTCTAGTCATACTCCTAAACATTAACTCACTAATAACCACACACCTTCACTGCCTGAGCCTGGAAATCTGAGTTCAGACACAAACTGGCACATGTGGCATCAACTCAGGGATAAAGTTTGAGGCTGTATTACAAAATTGAGTGCACAATGTTACTTTCCTTTGATGTTAAAGGCAATCCTAATATTAAAGAAAGTTCTTGTTGAGGAACAAAATCAGTTTTGAAAAATTTCAGAACACTCTCTTGAAAATGGTAATGTTTTTCCATCAGGAAACAGTAGTTTTCTGATAGTCCTATGAGGTTCCTCATAGTCAGAGAATTTCTGCCTGTATCTGGTCCATTTATGCAAATTCCTATTATGTCTCTCTATATAGGCATACAAACATACCTAAACACATAGTGGTTTATTCTGCTGTCAAGTTCCAGCTTTCCTTGCTACAGGAGATGTGTGGACCAGCTTTTAGGATTATTTTGTTCCAGATGTCTTAGCTTATGACTTTGCAAATTGCATTTTGCTGGTAATTTCTGCTCATGTTTCTAATCCCTCTAAATCTGGAGTTTTCATTACATGCTGTTTCCTGATCATTGTTATAAGTATTAAATAGGACTAGCAATGATGCCTCCAAGCCTCAGTCATTTGTCATTTAGTATTATCTTTTGTTTGCACAATTTAAGCTATCTTGTATTTTGTAGGGTAGATCTCACCTCAAACATGATAAGAATTAATTGAGTGGAAATTTATGCGATGCAGTTTTGAATCTCTAAAAGCCACATCTTTTAAATCTGCTAAAGGCCTCCACCTACTAATCTTGTTTGTCAATAAAAATAGTAATGCAATCAGCTCAGCTCAAAGAATCTGCCTGTTGCAAGCTCATTCTAGTTTCTTCTGGAATTTGAGAGTTGATGCTGCTGCTGCTTTCAGGATATCTGTATCTGTTTGCTCAAATTAAAAATGTGTAGCTGTGCCCCTGTTCTGTATGAACAGAGTTCTGGTGTCAGAAAAATGTATTACGTGTTCTAAAGCTACTCTGCAATTATTAGCTGTGCCAGAGTATAAAATAGCGTGTGGGCAGGTCTCTGGACTTGTCAGGAAAGTTACAGGGAGAGGAGAGAAATCTCCACAAGGAATACAGGAATTTGAAAGTCTTCACTTCTGGTGAAACAAGAGAAGCTTGGTTTCAGAGTGTTCTTTCCAAAGCAGCAAATAATTTCAGCAGAAGTTGCAGCTGGGCAAGAATGATGTGAGATGCTTGAAAACTTTTACAAAAAGGTCATAGTGAAAATTTTACTCCTACTTATGAGGATTGACACCCCCTTCTCCCAGCTGTATTTGCCAAAAACTGCTCTGTATTTTTGGCTATTACTGGGTTGTGAAGGTCTGACTTGCAGAAGGCTGGTTTTTATTTTTGTGCCTTCTTGCTGATGGTCCAAGCAATTATTTATTCTCTGTTCTTGCAGTGAATGTCTTGTGTCCTTTGGCTCCTGCAGTAGGAGCTGAATTTCAGAACTGGTTTGTGTGAATGTATTGATTGGAAATTCAGTTTTTCCTGCCTGCTTGCTGAAGACATTGCTGTGATAGTGTTCAGATTCCTCTTCCTGGCTCTGTCTGTACTCATTCCTCAAGACTTTCCCTGGCTCAGTAGGTTTCAAGCAGGGTTTAGGTTTTGAGGTCCTAAATAGTAGCTTAATTCAGCCTTTTCACACTTCAAATTTAATCTTCAATTCTTATGAACCTGAAAATTACTAAATATGTCTGCTCCTTTTGTCATTTTGGGTTTTTTCACCTGATTTTGGACAGTAGTGGGTTGAAGTGGATCTTAGTCTACACTGCCCTTGTCTGCATGTAGACAAAGAAAAGGCTGCAATTAAATGTGGGTGGGTATGGAGGGAGGCTTCATTTAATTCACTCTGTGGTGCTCAGAACAAGCACAGTGCTGGGAGTTGAAAAAGAAATCATAGTTGATATTCCTTTTTATAATCTATTCCAAAATTGAGATGCAAATCTGTAGGCACAGTCCAGAGTAACAACCAGTGGATGTATTTCCTTATTCCATTATTCATCTCTTTCACAAGATTCTTTTGTTTCTGAATGTAAAAGACTTCCTAAGTCTTCACTACAAAATAGGATGTTAAGATGAACTTTTATAAGTCTCAAAAAATTATGGAAAGCTGTGTCTGTCAGTTATTTTGACTCTTTTTTTGTTTTCCAGGTTAATGAAAAATGGCCTTTACAAAACACTGTTGTGTCCCTATTTTAATTTTACCCTTATTTTCTTTTGACTTGATATATGCGCCTTTCTTATAGGCATAATGTTCTGTGATGTTAATTAGAATGAGTACATACAGCAGGCAGGGTAGTTTAGCTTGTGTGTACAGTTAGAAATCAGATTTTTGGGCAAATGACTGCATTTTTGGCATGGAAAGCATAGGGACATATGGCCATGTGATTGAATGGAAAAGAGCTAATTTAGTTTGTAACTCTTCTGACCATGTCTCAGAACGAAGGTGAGAAATAAGCCACAGATTTGTATAAATTAAGGCTTTAAATGACTGCTGTGATTATTTAGTGAGCATTGACTTCTCTTGCATGCTGGTTTTCAATCCAGCACCTTTGCTTGAATTAGACCAGGTGCTGTGTTTAAACCTATTCAATTGTGATTTCAAGGTATGAAGAGAAGGAGAATCCTGGGTAAGCTATTTATGAACCTTACCATAACAAATGTATCTCTTGTTTCTTATCTGAATATGTCTGTCTTCAGGTTCAGCTATTGCAGCCTTGTTCTGTCTTTAATTAGGACGCTGAAGGGCTTTCTCTGCCATCAAATGCTGCTCTCCCTCCACATCCCTATTACACCACAATGAAATCTTCAGATTATAATATAATATATAAAAATAATATATATTATTATATATTATAATATAATATATAATAATATATTATTATGTTATAATATATATTATAATATAATATTATAATCCTCAGATTATAATATTCAGATTTCTTATCTGAATATGCCTATCTTCTGGTTCAGCTATTGCAGCCTTGTTCTCTCTTTAATTAGGACACTGAAGGGCTTTCCCTGCCATCAAATGCTGCTCTCCCTCCAGATCCCTATTACACCACAATGAAATCCTCCCCTGACCACACCTCTAGGATAAACAGCTTTTGGAACTTTTAGTTCAAAATCTTAAGTAATTTTTTTGTTGTTGTTGCTTTATAAATATTTTCAATTTTTCCATATTCATATTTAAAGCCAGGTGTCAGAACTGTATGTGGCATTCCTTTTTCTGTAGACAAGTGCAAGATTGAAATACTTCTTTACATCTCAGTGTTTCTTTGCTTTAGAGTGTGTGGCTCTTTCAAGCTGTGGCAGTCTGTGCTCAGTTTTCCATTCTTGAATGTCTGATAGATGTAAATTGGCTATGAAAATTCTGCCCTTTGCTGCACCTTCACTGCTAAAGAAAGACAGCACAAATCACTGCTGTTATCAGAAAACTTCAAGACTTTGGAAACCTGTATCACCATCTGAGGTATTTAAAGATTTGCTGTATCTGTGGTTTTGGTCACAGGTCTACAAGAGAATTTCAAAAGATGCAATCTTGGGTAGAGCCTTTTGAAAGCAGGCAAAGAGGGAGCTCAAGGGAGGAAGATGTGAAAAAAGTTGGTGGCAGGGATGTGAGTTTCATACAGTGATTAAAGTTTGGCAAAGCACCATGGGGATTGTGATGCCATCTGTTCTCTCTGTCTCCATTTGATTGCATCCTCTTGGGATCAGCGACAGCTTGATATTCCAGTGGACTTGGAGACAGCTCTAGATAGCAGCTCAGTAGCTTTGATGGTGAATTTTGCGCCTTTCAGTCTTGTTCTTTTCCTCTTTAGAGCCAGATTAATGATTGCAAGGGCAGGGATAAGGCATGAAAAGGCCCATTTTGTCCATGTTTTGGGTTAAATTTCCCCCCTGCCCTCCTTGGGTTTCTGAGTTGAGCTGTGCCCCTGTCCCCTGCCACTCGTGGCTCAGAGGCTGATTGACTGCAGTCTCTCTGTGACAGTTCATTATTTACCACTCCAATTTTTAGTCACCTGTAGTCTTCATGGTAACACTTTTATGTTAGCATTTTATCAAGTTATTGACAACATTTTAAAATAGATATTTATTAAGCAATCACTTTGGCTTTCACACTTGAAACAGTCTCTTAACAAGGCTAATTTACAGTTAAAATTTTATTTTGAGAGACCTATAATTGGATGGATTTAAAGTGATTTATGGCCAGTCACATACTCTTTGATATAATCCTGGTTTCTAGCTCTATTCAACAACTCTTACAATCTAGAGCAAAGTTTGTATTAAGTGCAGCCAAAGAGAAGTGGGTTTATGTCAAGGGTTTCTGAAAACCATCCCTCATAAAGAGCGTGTAAGTGGCTAGAACTGTTGTTTCTTTTAAACAGCAAACAGAAGAAACTAATAAATACAGATTACCTAAATAAATCAAAGTCAGGTTGCTTCTGTTGAAATGCAAATCTGCTGTCATAAAAATTTCTATAAAGTTATCTAATTTCCATAAACAGGCTTTCTATTGGATTATGATTTATTCATCTAATGTTTTGCTAGAGATCTCAGCTAGCTCAAGAGAAGGTATCCTGAATAAAAAGAAATCCTTATTATTTTTCAATTTATGTAGAAAAGGTTGACACTGCTTTCCAAAGATTTCAGAATGAATGTTTTGTTTCTATTATACTTTTGTTTCAGAAAATAGAAGTACTCTGTCTATTCAGCTCTGTTGCCAATGGTTTGGTATCTGCCATATTTATATTTTTGCAATTGTTTCATCTCTCCAAGGTGTGAGAGGGGACCCTTTAGATGTCCTCTAAAACATTCAGTTAAAATTGTGTTTAAGACCTCCAGACTGAATGAGAGCAGCTCTTTTGTTTCAGTCCTGCAAATTGTATAAAAAAGAGGTTTGTAGATGTTTGGGTTTGCTACTTGAGACTGGTTTTAGTTCTGCAAGTGCACTTCATTCCTACTGAGTGACAGTGGGAAGGACAGAGTATGCTGAAATAAAATCGCTGAAATAGCTGGGGGAAAATTTGTGGTTGCAGGCTTGAGCTTTCTCTGCTATTGTCTGCAATAAAAGAATTTCTTATGTTTGTTTGGTGATGGTTTTTGGTTTTTTTTTTACTCTGTTATTCCACTGGTATTGGCAGTGTGCATTGTAATCCTTGTAACAGACTTCTGACTACATGTTTAAGCAAAGCTTTTATTGTCCATAAGTGAAGATGAGAATGAGTTCATCAGGATATTTCATCTCTTGGTGAAGCAGTTGGAGTAGTTGGAAAGGAATAGGAGGAATGTTGCCAACATTAAGCTTTTGTGCTTGTGAAAAGAGGGAAGCAATCCTGAAGGCTGGTGCAAGCACTAAAAGCTCTGCCAGGTGTCATTGTGCTGCTTTATCCAATGAGCAGCAAGCCACAGCCTACAGGCAGAGGTGGCTGGAATATTAGTCAGGCCTGTTTGCAGGCAAAGTCGCTTTCTAATATTTCCAGGTGTCTGGAAACAAAAATCAGAAGCATATCCACAGGCCCACCTTTTCAGGATGACATAATGCATTTTCTTGTTTTTAAAGCCACAAGCTGCCTTCCCAGAGAGCTGCTCTTGGAAGAGGCCCCTGTTTGAGACAAACACTGGAGCAGGGGCTGCCTTTGCTGTTAAAGCTCAGCACGGGGAGGAGGATGAGTGGCTGTGCTCACTGAGCTGTGCAGTGTAACCTGCACTTCAGCCCAGCTACCCTGTCAGTGAGCACTAAAACTGCTCATAAAACAACCCCCCACTGCTGCAGGTAATTTTATGGCCCTGCCTTGAGTATGACAGAACATCAATAGCCCTTGCTGAAACAGGACTTGAGAGAAGGTGAGCCTTGGGCTACCTGTACTCATTGTTATGGTCCTCTTTCAAATCTGGCATTTCACAAAGTTATTGCAAGTGTTCTGTGAAGTGAGCCCCTTGGCTGGCTAGCATTTGCCAGTGCAGCTCCTCAGTTCTCCCAGGAGTGCTTCAGACTGATGCTCCTCAATAAGTGAGCAACCTCTCCTCTGGAACCTCACGTCCAGAAAATGTTTCAGGGTGGAAACAGTTCATTTCCATAAAATGTTGGGAATACCTTGTCAGTGCAGTGCTCTTGCAGTGAAGGGAGGAATGGAGCTCACTTGAAGTGACTCATTTTCAGGGGCAGATTTTTATCCCAGGTGAGGGCAGAGGAACCTTCTGGGAAGGTGTGCCAGGCATTTGAACACTGGCTTGTGAAACCCTCTGAAACCTGTGAAACCCATGGTGAGAAACTTTTGTACACTCTGTCCTCACAGGGGTAAAACTTCAGGGGATTTTAGCTCTTTTTTAAATGTTGTGACTTCAAAATTATAATGACAATATTTAGACACTTTTGAAAACAATTATGGGATATTTCATGTCATTATTTATTCTTTCAAAGGTAATATCCAGGTCTGTGTGGAAATGTTTATTAGCTCTTTGCTTTCTAGTTCTGTAATAGAAATGGAGTTGAAGTGATACACATGCAATTGCTTGAGAACTGACATATACTAAAAGATGTCAGATTATTTTCTTCTTAACCTTAGGTTCAGAGGCACCTTGATCTTCACAATAGACATTAAGTTGGATAGTGTGCTACAGTGGAGCATAAATATAGGCTTTTTTGATTATATCTTAAAAAATGGTGCTTTGTAGAAATAATTTAAAAGAAATGGAGGGTGATCAGTCTTCATGACTTGAATACTATGAAAAAAAATTCCAAGTGGTATTTAGAGTCACACTCAGGATGTGAGGCTTTTGTGTGTGTTTGCTGCTCAATGGGGACAGCAGGAAGTGTTTGATATTATGTTGACAATATTGAAGTGAAGGAAAAAGTTGTTTCTGCACTATATCTTTCTGTGAATTGAACAGCAGCATTGTTATGATGTGGCATTGTATAAATGGAAAATATTGAAATAATGTGCTTGCTGTTGCAATAATAAAATAGTGATGCTGCTTCTAATGATTTTTAGAGTTGCTGCAATTTCTCAGTGTCTTTCATGGTGTCACTAAAGAATTTATATGAAATGTTTTTCTGGGGTTTTCTGTTTCTTAGATCCCGTATACTTATATTTATTGTATGTGGCTCAGTAATATTGTTTGTATTTTATAACCTATATTACCTTCCTGGCCCATCAGTGCATTAGCTGACTGCAGGGCTGGTGATTTTGCTGTGTCTAATGGAAGGCAAATGCTTTTTTTTTTCATTTTTAGCCAAATGATGTTGGCTGAGCTGTGAGCTAAGCAATTCATATGAAAGGAGATGTGTGGATTTACGTTGAGGGTGAGGCCTAATAGGTCAAGGAATGAGCTTGAGAAAGATGCAAGTATTGTGGACGTTTGAAAACTTCTTGAAATTGCACTGACCCCAAACTGGGTCAGTATTTTGTGGCAGAAGAGTGTTCTGTTGGCTGTAGTCACCAGGCTGGTGCTGAAGCTTCCGTCTCTTTCTATGAAGAGATTCTTCAATGATCCAAATTGGCCAGCAAGTTTTCCCTGGGCACAGGAAGGAAGCCCTTACAGTGGTTGTTGTCTTTGTTCAGCCATCTGCCAATGTTCCTTTCATTTGTTTAAACAAGGAAAGAAGCTGGAGTAGGTGCTGATTTCTAAAAGGCTGGAAATACCAAAAAATGATTGGATTGCCTGTGTTAAGTTGGTGCCAGAAGGAAGAAGTTTGATTCTAGTCCTTGCTGCCCAAAGGAAAGTAAATAAGACTACTTAGCTTGTTTTTTTAATTTTTTTTTATTAAAGCCATTAAATTGTCAATGTAATAGAATTTAGCAGAATTGCCCTCTGTAGAGCCAGATAGCCAAGATATAATGAATTATAAATCTATTATCTTTACACCAAATGGGACAATCAAATGCAGAACTAATCCTCTGTGAGCAATAGTAAATAGAATGAGCAGTATATATTAGCTGCTGAGGAGGAAAAAAACATGTGGAAAAGGAAATTTTGGCATTATATTTTAATCCTGTGGTGTATTTTACATTTCTCAAAAGTATTGGGCATTTCCCTTCCTAGATCTAAAACACTTTAAAGAGAGGAGCCACATAGCTAACAGGTTTTAACTATTCACTGTCAACTTTCAGGCCTAAGATTGTTTCTCTCTGTTTAAAAAAAAAAAACAAACCTTTATATTGTTTAAAAACATATGCAGATCTTTGTTTAATTGACTGTAGTGCTTAAACAGTTTACAGATTCTTCTAAATTGATTTTTACTGTTCTAATTAAACTTACCTTTGACATCTACTGTAGTAGTACAGGCCACATAAAAATGAGACCCTCAAATTACACCTCTCTCCCATCTTGTACCTCTTGTTTTTGGTACATGAAGGCTCAGCACAAGGTGTGAGTGGGCGGCTGAGGGCCAGGTAATGTGACAGTGGATCAGTCATCTCTCTGCTTTGCTGTGCCTGCCTTCAGGGCAGGGGGGAACAAACCCAGGGGATCTCCCTGCTGGCTGGAGGAGAATTGGTGTGTTCCCCTTCCTGTGGTCACACCCGAGCTGCCACAACACCTGGACCCCTTGGTGAACCTCCTTCCTGTCAAATTATTCCCAGAACTGCCTACTTGTAACAGTGAAGGGAAATATTGTGGGTTTAATTCCAAATCATGATCTCATTTTGTGCCTTTCAAAGCTACAGGGTGAACATTATGCAAGGTGCTATTTACTATGACATGTTGAACATGAAGCCTGGATCCTTAGCAAGCAAGAGAGCATCTGGAACTAGACAATTCTCAGGAAGGTGGAAAGCCATCTGTGCTAGGCAGCCAAAAATGAATCAAGCCCAAGACAAAAAGCTCCTCAGAGTCCCAACAGGAAATACTGAAGTTCAGCAGCTTTCTCTTCCTATGATCACTGCTTGCTGTTCCGTGCTTCAGCGCAGATCAGTCAGACCAAGCACTGCTGCAAGCCTTGCTGTGTTCTAATTGCCAGCAAAGCTTGCACCAATGAGGTACTCAAAGCTTGCAGCAGCGAGTTACTCAAAGCTTGCAGCAGCGAGTTACTCAAAGCTTGCAGCAGCGAGTTACTCAAAGCTTGCAGCAGCGAGTTACTCAAAGCTTGCAGCAGCGAGTTAAAAGCCTAAACCCAGCAAAGCTTACACTTACTCAAAGCTTAAATACCAAAGCTTGAGAGCGTTACCAAAGCTTGCAGCAGCGGTTACCAAAGCGAATTCAAGCATCAAAAAAGGACGAGAAAACTTCAGCAGACACTGTTTATGTGACTATCAAAACAGCAGCAGGGGAGGTGTTTTTGTTTGTGCAGGGGAGGGGGCTGAAAGTATTGATGAGCACTGTGTTTATGGTGGTACAAGAGCAGCATTGATCAAAAGGGGAAAAAATTAGAGATATACCTGCTAAAACTTGTTTGGAACTGATGAGATAGCAGTTAGCTAAATGCATTATTAAACACAATTTTCAATAAAGAGATTTGGGGGCTAGTTTTACTACTACAAATTTGGCTTGTATATTGTAAACAGTCCTTCACTATAAGCAAGAATTAATCATCTGTTCCTTGGAGCTAATGCTCCAAGTACAAAAAAGAAATACACCAGAAGAGATAAATGAATGTTGGCATTCGTAAGTAATGTATTGTGCAGTTCTTATATGGCACCTGTGGCAATGCTCCAGCAACAAAAGCTTTGGTGCCTGAGCTGCCTGTTACCTCTGAGGGAAGCAATTATGGTTATTTAGTGCAGGAGAGTTAGATTTAGGGACTGCAATAGCCAGGAGCACTGTGTGAAGGATGTGGGAGTAGGAAGCAGGTATCTACTAACTGTATGGATTATTACTCACAGCATGCACACAAGGAGATCTCTAGATTATCAGGCTCATGTTTTGTGTTAAATGTTTTGATTGTTCATTGGCTGTGTGTCAGTAGAAAAGTGATTCACACCCTCTAATTCATGCTTCCTATCCAAAGTGCAGATTGATGGTGCTCTACAGGAGTCTGCATCTTTATCTCCCTGCAGAAACACCACCACACTCCAAGTGCCCCTTAAATCCTCAGGTTTGCACTGTTTAGAGCTGTGGCTGTCTGTACTGCCAAATTGCCCCACACATGTTTGTGGAAAGGTGCACCCTCTTTCCCTCTCTCAAAAAAAAGAAAAAAGGTGACTCCATCACTGATAGATTTTATCAGCCCCTTGTGTATGAACTAGACAGCTAAGCAGGAGTTGGGGGGCCTGGAGAGATTGGCTGCTCTCCTGTGCGTGTGTGCAGAGCTGAATACTGACTGACCACGAGTCTGCCACGAGAACTTGAAGTGAAAATTACTGCATTTCTCTTTAATTTTAGAAGAAGTCTCTCTGATAGCAGTGAGACAAGTTTGCTCAACAGACTTCTGCCCTGAGCTAGAGGAGTGTTGTCTGTGCTGGAGGACCCAGCTGGATTGATGATATGTTATTTTTTATTTTTTTTTTAGTTTTTGTGATGTGGGTTGTTTTTCCCTCTGACTGGGCTGACTCATCCTTATTGGAAGAGCTGAAAAAAATTGTGCCAAAAGCAAACAGGAGAGAGAACAAGAGCTGAGTTTTTTATTTTTCTTGCCTTCTTGTCTCTGGTAATGGAATAAAACTAGGCCAACTCTGATGGCTCCTTAGACCCTATTTTATCTTCTGTCTCAGGCTGTTGTGCCTTTCTAAGAGTCTCAGAGGGCCCCTGCTCTCCAGAGATCTGGTGAAGCCAGGTCATGGGAATTCTGGGGACACAGTTCCCTGCACACCCTTTGTCCTGCCCCCATGCTCACATTGCTCTCCGGAGGACTCTGCTTCCCTGCCCAAGTTTTCCAAGGCAAACCAGATGTTCTGGTTTGCAGATGTTACTGCAGATGTTACCTTTGCAAAGGTAGCCACCTTTGGACAGGAAATTAGGACCCCAAACTGGGAAGTGCTCCTGGGTTCTGCGCTGTTTGCAATAGTGGCCTCTATATCTTTCTTCAAAAAACACTCCTGCAATATAGACTGTTAATTTTGGAGACCAGAAGAAATAAAAAAAAAAACTACTTAGTAAGCATGGAATTAGAGATCAAAACAAATTACTTGGGCAATTTGCCAGAATGGGGAGTTAAATAGATTACAGATAAAGCCTTATTAATTAGTATCAAATCTGCTTTGGTGCCATATGGATCACAGGACTTTTTTCCTTTTACTCTTCTTCTTGTCATTATGTCTCAATTTCCTTTTCTCTTTCTGATGTGCGCAAGTGATTGTGTTACTATGAAAAGATTAAAAAATGGCTTAATCATATTGAAGGAAAATGCTATGAATCCTCTTGACTTTAATAGCAGTGAAATCTAAATTCAGAGAAGTGCTCTAATTGGCAGGTAAAAATTGTTTGGGTCAAATAATCTTTATCTGATGGAAGACAGATTAGTAAAGTGGTCCCAATTAATTCTATGGTTCATTTCATCAGATCAGAAAAGTAGTGCTCTAGTTGTACTGTAATTAGCATTTTATGTTTTACAAAAACATGTAAAAGTGTGCCCGAATAACTAATTTTTAATTTTTTTAAACACTGTCCTACAGAAAATAACGTGTAATTGTAGTACAGGAGTTCAGAGGAAGGCAAAAGTGAATTTGTTAAAACAATAGAACTTGTGGTTTTGGCTTTGGAGAAACTTGCTTAATTCATCTCTGTCCCTGTTTTTTAACCTGTTTAATTATGTGCCATGGTGGCAATTCAGCTCAATGCTTGAAAATTCTTTCTATTTAAAAACAAAACAAAATAATACCCCAAGAAAACTTTTTTTTTTCACCTAGATTAAAGGTGTAAAATGTTTATGAAATTGTCAAAGCTTTGGTTTTGAAGAATATGTACAGGGAGAGGCATCCATTACTTGCCAATCTGAGTTTTCCCTTTGGAACTTGACAGCCTCTGTAGGGTTTTACTGTTTGATGGATAATCCTCTCACAGCTGCTCTTCCATGGAAGGCTAGAAATTAAGTTCTCCTCTTTACCTTTTCCACCATCAGTTTTAACCTCCATAACAGACAGGAGACTTTCAAGTCTAGGAAAATAAATATGGAACCTTATAAATTGACCAGCAGTCAAGTGATCACAGAGCTGGTAGACTTGGTTGCTCTTCCACATCAGATCCTGATCACATGGAAGACTGCATCATTCCCAGGGCTTGCCCTAAAAATACACAAGAAATATCTATTATGTAATGCCTGTCTTCTGTCTCAAGCTAAATAAGTGTTAATTAACAGCAGGAAGGAACACCTTAAATTAAAAGAAAGAAAAAAGCTTTTAAGGCCTCCTGCATTTTGGTTTCATTAAAGTAAACAAAAAACCCCAAAAAGTAAAAAAACCCACAACAACAAAAAACCAAAACCAGAAGCAACCCCCATAAAAAATAAAACCAAACAGGAAACATCATCATTTCATGTCCAAAGTAAAGATAAGGAAAATAATTATATTATGTTTCTGCTTTCTGCTTCAGTACCCTTCAGTCCACCAGAAATGCTTTTAGTGAAGTGAATGTGTATAATTACTGCTCAGTGCTCTGATTGCTCATTACACAACAGACTCTTACAAGGAGAAGAGATCATTTTCCTGACAAGATTTAGTCACAGTCATTAGCACTCACCTTTATCTTGACAGAGAATAAGATGTTTTACTCTGAGCTGCTTGTGATACATTCTGTGCACTTCTGCATTTCCTAAACAGGGACCCAATTAAAACTGCTATTGCCCTGTACCCCTTCCTGGTGTGCGGGGAC
Organism: Camarhynchus parvulus; assembly: GCF_901933205.1. Lineage (NCBI taxonomy): Eukaryota > Metazoa > Chordata > Aves > Passeriformes > Thraupidae > Camarhynchus > Camarhynchus parvulus. The sequence goes on from NC_044576.1 coordinate 7,706,053, forward strand.
ACTAATTTTGTTTCACCGAGCAATATTTTTTTTATTGCTCATCCTTTCTGTCACACTTAGATATCCACAAACACAACACAATGAGAAGGTCACCACTGCTGTGTCAGAGTCAGGATTGAGACATGAGATAAAGCACTAAAGATAAAGGTGTTCACTTCTGGTGCATTTTGGTTATGTATTTTCATACTGACTGCTGAGCGTCAGAACTATAGCACAAAGAATTCAGGCTCTATGTAATGAAACTATGTAGAAAAAGGTTTAAATATATTTTAATGTTCTTTGATGATAGGTGAATGTGTCTGGGTGTTTTGTTCCTGGTTCGAGCTCCTCTGTGGTGTGAAGGTCCCACAGAGGCAGGCATATGAGTAATCACAGTCCTGTGATTTCCTTTGGGTGGGAATAACTGCACTGCACTTGAGTGCTCCTCCACAGCTCATTGATAACAGCTGGTGATATTGGCAGTGCTCAAGCACCCTCGGATCTGCCATTGCAGAGAGGATTTTTGTTGGTATAAACTAATACAGCTCTGCTGGCTCAAAGTTTTGATTGAGTCTGAAGCCTTCAATTATTAAACAATTGTATTTTTACACATTGGAAAATTCGATTCTCAAGCACCAATAAAAATTTAAAAGGAGTGAAGTCCACTGTGTTAATTTTAGATCAGCCCAGTGAACAGGGAGTGTGTGATCTGTTCCAGTCCTAATTTCAGGGAACGAAAATTATTGCATCAGGAACATGTTCCTCCACCCTCATACGTATTCTTTAACTCTTTTTGCTGTTGCCATTAGTATCAAAAGTGCAAGCAATGGTGCTTTATTTGGCCAGGATTGTTTGGGGGGTTTTTAAGTATGGCCTTGACCCATAAAGACAACCAGTCATGAAAGAACAAGCTTGGTGGGAGAAAGAGGTTAATCTGAGAAAAGAGTGTTTGTGCTTATGAAAAACAGGATTAAAAAATGCAAATATAATTGAAAATCACAATTTGGTGCTGTGCTACACAGAATTAAAACCTGCTCTTGAATCCTGGTCCCCAGAAAGCCCTGTTGACTTTATCCACTGAGCTGGCCTCTCAGGGCTATTCTGCATCACATTAGGGCTGATTTTTGTTTGTTTTTCTTTTCTGATCACTGGAATGAAGAGAATAATGTGATTCTCTAACAGTATTTGACACAAATAAAATCCTCCCCTTATCACTGAGGCTGTAGCAGGGAACAAGGGCCTGCCTGGGAAGGGGTTATGGAGAACACATGATGGTGAGCAGGAGTAAACCCTTTCCCATAGCCTGCACAGCTCTGGGTAGCTGTGGGGACCAGTGATGGAAGGAAAAAGGCAGGGGGAGAGCAGGGAGTGTTCCTGTGTTCAGGGTTTTGGAGTGATGCACGTCCTTGTTTTACAGACATGTATGGCATTTCTTGCACTTCTGGAAGTAATTTAACACTTCCATGGAGTGTGCTGTATGACTAATGGGAATTTGGCCTAGATATCTACCTGTTTAATACCCCTCATAGTTGCATCTGAGGCAGAGTTAAGGCTTCCCTTTCAATTTTTTTAATGTTGGGAGCAAGCTGAGATGAAGCAGCCTACACGGCATACAGCCCTGGGTGCCTTCTTCAGTGAAATATTGTCAGGCATTCATTGGCATAACACCAGCAAACTCAATTCAGTTTTGTTGATGTTTTCTTCTGCTGAGTAGCCAGGAACAGAAATACAGAATTTCTAAGTGTGGAAGAATGCTCACAGCAAAGTGAAAGCCTTTAAAACTAGGAGAGAGAGGGCCTGGGGAAGGAAGGAAGGAGATGTCTGCAGTGTGCTGGTTGTGCTGCTTCTGTTTAGAGAGCTACAGCCAGCTAGTTAGGAAAAAGAAGTAGTGGTAGCTCAGGTGCTCAGTCTGAAAAATGGATTACAAATAACATTAATAGATGTTGTTTGACATATTAGTTGCAGTGGATTGTTTCTGCAAGTCTTTGTCTGCGTTGGTTGGTAGTTGAATAACTCTGAGTATCAAATTTATTAGCAATGTTTTGTGCTCATGATCAATTTGCGGACAGAAAATTGAGCTCTGTTAGTTATGTAAATGGTGAATACTTCTGGCAGAGGCATTTTATCAAACTGCCTCACCATTTCCCAGGTTTTAGTCAAAGCAGGATCTGAGCAGTGCCTGCAGGACTCCCTGGGGCAGTAGGAGAACTGAAGCCTTCTCATTCTGTGGGCTCACAAGACACCCTTGTTCCACAGAAAGGCTGTGTCCTTAGTGTCCTTAGCCAACCCAACATTTTCATATTTGCTTTGTTAATCTTTATCATAATCTCCAGGTTTATGTTCAGTTTCATTTTTAAATAATTCTTAGTTTAGGCTGAGGCTAAAGAGCGGCCATTTAGCGCTTAAAATTTGTAGCAAATGTGTTTCTGATCAGTCACATTGAAACCATTCCAGGAAGTCACAGCATGCCTACTGAAGGAAGGGTGAGCATCCTGTAAGTGCTAAAACTGGAACAACATCTTTGTCTTTTTTATCCACTTGCTACCTAGTACGCCCAGGGTGGGATGGTGCCGAGAAACATTGCCCTGGTGAAAACTCTAAGGCTTGTGCACTGTACTTTCATTAATTTATGGGCTTTGTGTTTCCCTTGCTGCTGTCATTAGCACCGCAGAATATCCACTTCTGATTTGCCACAGGAATTGTCACATTTTGTTGTCCCCTGGCAACATGTGTGGCTGCTAGGGACAGATGAGGAGGGGTGGGTGGGGAGAGTTGTGTGGCTGAGATGTTTGCATGATGGCCTCTTGAACCTGATTCACAGGCTGCCAGGGACAAAGCTCCAGGTAAAACAGGACAGGATTCTGAAAATTTCACTCTGTGCATAGTGAACTTTTAGTGCTGAGTTTTTCCTGTGTTTAAATGAAGCAGAACTTTAACCAGAACAAGAGCTACATCTGTGCGCGTGCAGAAATTAGGACTCTTTAATCAGCATAGCAGTAGTCTACCAAAATACCCTGATTCAGGGCAAGGACCCCAAAAGTTGCTATTTTCACCATAACTGGTGAGCATTAAGAATGTGGATGATTTTTCTGGATTTTCCATTCTCATTTCTCAACCCCATCTAAAGCTGTCAGTGCAGAACAGAACAATTCTTTCCAGCTATTCACACTGGATAAGTGGACAAATCTTGTTATGCACACTTAACTTGTCCTGGTTTGTGATTAAGGCAGAAAGCACTTTTTTCCTCTCTAAAACACTTGTTATCAAATGAGATTTAAAATGCAATCCATGTAAAGCAATTCATTTAGCTCAGGAGATTATCTTGGGAAATTTCATCTGATGCTAGAACCCTTTGGGCTTCACAACAGCAGCAGTACCAATAATTTCATAGTAACAGCCATATCTACACAAAGCAACACAGAAACAGTGGTCTGAACAGGAAAAAACCCACAAGATCCAAGAAGCTATGCTATAAAGCATAATTAATCCAGGAATGCTGCATATTTCTTGTGGTAAAATGGCATTCTTAATTTCTTCTAGGGAACATTTCCTCAAAGCCATGTTTAAGGCAAGTAGCACTTGCAAACAGATACAGCTGGTAGCATAATTTGCTTGTGTAGTAGTTATAGTTCCCATTTCTTCTTAGAAGTTCTGTTTCTGTGCCCCAAAATGCTAATGGTTTAAAAATAGATTTTTGGACTGGAATGCAAATACTGTTAGGAAAAAGGATTTGTTTTTTTCCTCCTGAATTCTACAGCAGATATCAGTGGTGTGCTGTAACAAGTTCTCCACATAGAGAGTCTCTCAAAGAAATGGACCTTGATTTTGAGTCCTGTGGTAGTATCTGCATACTCCAATACCAATCAAAAATAACTGGCCCATTGTAAGTGTATCCTCTGGGTTTTAGTTTTATTTACAGATCTGAGGTGGAATCAACAAGGGCCACAGTTCCTCAGCAGTCTGAAATTTTGAGTCTGTTGAAAAGTTAACACAGCATAAGGAAAGAAGCTCTGTGAGCTAAAAGTTATGTCCTAGTGAGCTGTGCCTCTCCTTTCTGCTATATACATTAGAAACTCCAAGCCCAAGTATTTGATTGAGACCCAAACTTGAAAAAAAAAGAAAAAAAAAAAAAGGCAAACAAAAGAGAACAATTTTCACAAGATAGTGTTTAAGTCATTTGTACCTCATAATCAGAATGACTGGGGAACACTTACAACATATGGATTTTAATTCTTCCTCATTTTACATATGGAATAACAGTCCTGGAATTCCATCATTCCCAAGAAAGATTTAAGGAACTTTAGGATCTTATCCTTTGTGGTAGAGCTGCAGAGTCCGAATTGCTCTGGATCCCTCAGGACTCACTGTGGCAATTCTTGGAGAGCACTCAGTGATGTGGATAAAGCTGGGTCTGTGCTCAGCTGGGAAAGCACTGACCCTGTGTCAGCACAGGGATGTGACAAAAACAATAGGTGGGTGAGGCAGCAGTCTGTGACTGAGATTGCTGGAGTGCACAGTCTCCATTCAGAGGGGAGGGAGCACTTGGAAAAAGAAAGGATCACAATCAGTTTCAACTGAGCAAGCAAAAAGAGACTTCATAAATATTGTAGGAAAGCAGAAAGCAAAGGGATGTGTGTAATCTTCTTTAATAGAGGAAAGGAATAAACTGATCTCAGGGAATTCAGGAGAGTTATAGTGCTAACAAATCTTGAGAATAGCAGGAATATATTGTGGACAGCATGGTTTTGGGCACCAAGACTCCCCACAGGACCAAACCCCATATAGTGCCAGTTGCTCTGCTCCCATAGGCACATCAGCTGAGGCTTCATTTTTCAACACACTGGTTCCCAGTCCTGACAAAGCAGGAGCTGTGTCAGGGCAGGAGTGCTAATCTGTCTGACAGCTCTCATGCAGGACAGTTGGCATCTCTGAATTTTGCATCAGCATGACCTGGAATGCAATACCAAAAATGGGCAAATGTCTGACAGAATGGAATTAATTGAGACTGAGTTTGCAATCTGTTTTCCTTGGATAAAAATTAGTTTTTACCAGTGCAAATACTAAATAATTATTTTTTAATAAAAATACATAACTAATGAACTTGCATATGGTAACACTGTAATTTTTTTTCCAGTACAAGGATCTGTGTTAATACCAAAGCAGGTCACTCATCAGCCTCATAGAAATTGAGGAGATGCTTTCTTAGTGTCTCCATGCAGTTTCAGAAACTGGTTTACCATTTTGTTCTCTTTAAAATGAGAGTTCTCATGTCCTCACAATAAGATTTGCAGACAACACTCTGTAAGGATGAAATAAAGTGAAAAAGCAATGAAGAATCAGAAAAAAATAGTGCAGAAAAGGGTTCAGAGTTTCTTTCCTTCTCTCACTCGTGTTTCTACACTCATAAGAATGTAATGCAAATGCATTGCAATATATTTTAAATGCAAAGCAATACATTTTTGATATTTCATGCTGACATTATAATTTTTCTAATATTTAAAGTATACTGTTTTTACTGTAGAGAAAAAAGAAAAAAGGGAATAAGAATTCTGTGAGTGAAGAATTATCCAAAGAAAAGTCAGAAGTAGAGCAGGGAGCCAGGACATGCATGTGGTCCTGGAGTTGTGCCCTAAACATGGAAGTTGGATTGGAATCACAGCCCAGTGAAAAGAAGAATGCATAACTAAAAGTATTCAGAAACAAAATCTGAGGGAGAGAGCCGGAAAGGCCAAGACTAAAGAGAAATAAAAACCAAAGAAATGTAAACAACCCTAATGAGATTTTAGCAATATACTCAAAGTAAGAAGGAAAGAAATAAAAAATAAGTATGTACTAAAAATTATGAAACATTCCTTCTGTTTTCATATAAGCCATTCCTACTTATATTGGGTATGTATTTAATGAAAATGGGATTAATGAGAAGATAGAAGTCAAAGCAGGTCAAATATATGTAATATTGAAGAATGGTGTAAATCCACATGGACAGGACCAAGAGAGTCACCCTAAGGCATTTAAAAATGGGCCAATTGCTAATGAATTCCTAAAGGAATTATGGTATTCATTTATTTAAAGGGACTTGAGTACATTTGCAGCTGGTCATCTTCACTGTAATCCCCATGAGGGTTATGTTCTAAATTATTACCTAGGCAGTTGTTGTGTAGCTTCAGGATAGTGAGGCAGTAAGGTTAAATCCAGCCAAGGTAAATCTAGGAGTAACAGATGACATTAATTTATCACCCACTCTCCTTTTTTTTCTGCTTTGGTTACTGGTCTTGTAGTCTTAAAAAAAAATTAATTATTAAAAGACAGGGGAAAAAAAAAGGCAGTGATAAATGGTTATTTTGGCCAAGGAGTAAAGTTACCAGAAGGACCTTATGAAAATATGTTGTGGGAATTATGTCATTCCATGCATTTATAGCTTAGTAAAAAATGGAGTTGAAGATTAAACCAAAAATACCTACAATTGAAGAAAAAGGTCAGGGTAGTTCAACGTAAGTCTGCTTAGGATGAATTGCAAAATGATTATTCAATGCTGAATGACTAGGTGATAAAATGGCAGATGAAATCCAAGGCTGATGAATGTAAAATAATGATACCAGGAAAAATAACTTCTAAGGCATATGCCATGGTAAGTTTTACCTTAGCTACTCCCATTCAGAAGGACCTTCCTTAAGGTCACTGAGTGTAGTTCACTGCAAATATCATCTGTGTGCTCAGTCACACAGAAAAGGCAAACAGACTCATAAAAATTATTAGGGGAAAAAGAAGAACAAAATAGAAAACATCTTTATGCCATCTATAAATCCAGACTTTCCCTGCACAGTGAACTCAGCAGGCAGCTCTGGCCACTCCTTGGAAAATGGCAGAGGGAAAGCAAACACTGAGAAGGGCAGCAGAGGTGCTGAGAGGTAGGAAATGCCTTCTATGTGCAGATCTGGTTAGGCAGATCCTGAGGACTTGTAGAAGAAATACAGCTGGGATATCCAGACACAGGAGGCACATAGGACGTGCCACTAATTCTTGTGTTGCAGAGGACACAGTCTCAAGCTGCGCCAAGGGAGATACAGGCTAGAATTAAGGAGGAAGGTTTTCACAGAAAGAGTGGTCAAATACTGGAATCATCTTCCCAGGGAGGTGGTGGAGTCACCATCCCTTGATGTGTTTAAAAAGAGACTGGATCCGGCACTGGGTGCCATGATCTAGTTGAGGTGTTAGAAGATGGGTTGGACTCGATGATCTTAAAGGTCTCTTCCAACCTAGAAATTCTGTGATTCTGTGATTCAGTTATAGCTCCTCTTTCCTCCAGCTGGAATTGAGGATGGATACAGTCTCTGTGAAAGTACATGCCTTGGTCCACGAAATTTCACTCACTTAAACATATTTTGGTAGGGTTTTAAAGAAATATCTGTTATGGTATTATTGACTGTATTTGCAAAAAATGCTCTCTGCCCCATGGGAAATTAGATATTTTTAATAGTGCTCTGAGTGCTCCTCAGGCATGACCCACATGAATTCCAATGTTTTGGTCAATGCTGCAATTCTGAAGTATGAGCACATCAGTCCTCAAAAGAGGACTGAGTCCAGGAAGAGGAAAGATTGGCTAATTAGTGAGTTCTATTCTGTCAAATATCTTTTTATATTTACCGTTGAGTTCTGTGTTGTTTGGGGTTTTTTTTTTTCCTAATTTGAATTTTTTGTTGATTTTTTGTTTGTTTTGTTTAGGTTTTTGTTTGTTTGTTGTTTTTTTACAATAAAGCTGCAATGCTATCATTTTTGGTGTTAAAATGAGAGATTTTTGGTGATTAGAATAAGAGACTTATGTAGTATGGAAGTCTGTGTAGTATAGGTAAAAAATGAATTGTTTCTCATGGGGGAAATAATTAGCTGAATTAGTATAGGGGTTTTAGTGATCTAAATATATTTTACAAGGGTTAAGGGTAATTGTTCTGCACTTCTGTGGTTCACAGCTAAGTCTGTTGTAATAATGCTGCTAATAAAGTATTTTATGTGTCAGCCTTCACCATTATTGCAGAAAAGGCACTGAATGCTTCAATCTTCTCTGTCTCACGTTCCCCTGAAACAAAGTTTGTGCTAAAACTCAGTGAACTCAATTTAGACAGAACAACTCCATGCCCCATGCTTCACTCCTTGATAAGGATAGAAATTGTGTGGATTTTCAGGTTAAAAAAACAAGACTTGAGAGTAATTTCTACGCATCACTGCTTGGACTAAAGGTTTGGTAGAATCATTTGTCAGAGACTTACTTATTTTTTTATCAGTAAGATCTGCATGCATACAGTGAAATCTCAATAATTCTAATATTTACTGATAGTTTGAGTTTGCAGCATCCCGTGGCAGAGTTAGGCACAGAGTCCTTTGGGACTGAGGCATCTCTAAGGCAGGCAGCTGTAATATAGAGATGCTGGAATTAATCCTGAGAGGTTGTCCTTTGTCTCACACGTGTCACGGGGACCTCCTGACACTGGGGACCTGGATGACAGATCTTAGAACAGGCATAATCCCAGTTCACAAAAGGCTATGTCCAGTGATGAAAAATTTGTCAGAAAAAATTAGGCTTTGTTCCAGGCACTGGTTTTAGTCAGCTTAATCAGCAGTATGTGATTCTGTGGCACTTCATTTGTTTTAAACCCAAATTAACCTCTGTTACAGAGCTTCTGCTTAATTTCTGTAAATTAACAACAGGATATGACTTTTTGGAGCTGAGGTTATGTTAAAAAAAAGCACAGATGTGCAGAAAATAATAGCCAGCTGAATGGGAAGCTTGTTAATGCTTTTCTTGCAGTTATGTTCCTAATTACTTATTTTAAAGACAAAGTGAAGCTGCATGTTTTCTGTTTGGTTGAAGCAGATGTATATTGCTGCCTATTTTAAGATATTTTTCTTTCTCCTTTCCCTACTGCTTCTTCTCCTGCAAAATGACCCAGCCCACCTAGCAGGCACTGAAATCATGGTGCAGCAGGACAGCACTGTCCCCTCCCTGCAGTGACTGGTGAAGTCAAAGCCAGGATCTTGCAGAGCTGGGAATATTTCCTTAGTACAGCTCCTTCTCAGGGCTGGTGTGCTGTTTGCTCCAAGCCATCTGGTAGAAGAAGTTCTGCAGTTCACAGGGAGTTCCTAAACCTAAACCTGACCTGTGGAGAACAGTGTTGAGCTCTTCTGTCACCTGTCTCTGTGGGGCAGTGGGTGGCTCCTTGCTGTAAGAGTTATTCCAAGGGCTGACTTCCATTTTGAGTTGATTCTTCCTGTTATGACCAATTCTTGTCATTCTTCTGCATACAGAGCTGTTCCTGCTCCTCCCAGCAGTGAGCTCAGTACACAGGCTGCTCTTAGAATTGATCCATCTGTTATTTGTCCCATGGATGTCAAAAGAAAGAGGCCAAGGGTAGAAATGGGCAAGTACAAGTCTTGTACAGCAGCTGGTTGGAGTAAACTGAGGTAGAGTCTGGCAATAAATCTTAAAAAGTTTCCCCTCTGACCTTGTGAAGTAAGTAGGGGGAAATGCATTTGAAAGTTAGAAACAGACTAGGAGAGAACAGAATAGAAATAGATTTATGGCAGTGTCAGTGAGTGGAGATGGAAGGCGACGTGCTGTTACAAGGGCTGCTCTCAAAATGAAAGCTGCAAGGCAGAGCAAGTCCTGTGCTGGCCATCTCAGCATGGTAAAGCCGCCAGGACACAGCTCCTGGCAGCACCAGCTTGTAATCTGAAACCCAGAGGCATTGGAAAAGATCATTTACCCATCCTTGTGTGTACTTCAGAGCTGGTTAAGCATGCAGGTGCCTGAGTTAATCCATATGTTGATATTAAGGCTTAATGAATCCAACTGTTTCGATTTAATCTGTTACAATGGAGATTTCTCAATATGCTTGTATTGCAACTGGTTTATTTCCAGCTTTGTCTATGAATCCGTGGCTCCACAGTGAAACACAAACTAGTTTACAGCACAGCAGTCACTCCTGAGCTGTGCCTTGAAGTCACATTGTGAGTGGGGAGCTCCATAGCTGTAATTCCAAGGAAGGGTTGTGGTGATATTACAGGCAGGATCATTGCTAGTGAGTCACAGTCTTGAATGCAAAAAGCCCCAAACCTTTGGTTTCAATTCATTAGGAAATCTTTAAAGACTGAGCTCATCACCTGTTTAAACTGTCTTCTATGATCATTCCAGTAAGTGGAAAAAATCCTGAGCCTGCTGTGGAGCACTGGAATTTGCCAGCACATGCATGTTGGGTAAATATTTGAGGAGTAGCTCTTCAGCCTGTGTGAAATGTCAGAGTATTAAAGGCAGCTCCCCTTATCTGTGTGTCTCTCAAGACTCTCCAATCTCTAGCTGTGAGAGGAAACAAAGCAATTGGGAGGAAGGGAAATGTGCTTGGGCTGTGATTGCTTCCCAGCTTTGAGAGGAGTTCATATGTGCCACTGGTGATGAGGTGGCAAATGCATTTAGATTTCACTGTGTATCATGCTCCCTTTGCACTGAAGTAAAGAACAGGGGTTGGTAGAGAGCCAAGAACCTGTATGTTGCTACTGTTCATGCAATAGTTGTGAACTGTGCTCTGAGCTTGAGGCACAGGACACTCTTGTTTCCCACCTGATGAGCCTGGTCAGTGAGATTATGCAGAAGCTCACAGGCCCAGCTCTGCAAACTCCAGAGAGGCGCTCAGGAACAGCAGAGGGTGCACGGTACAGTGGAGACCCTTTCACAGGAGGCAGATTTTAGCCAGAACACTCCAGGGAAAGGCAGCAATGAGTGAATGTTTGTCCATTTGGTTGAAGGAGAAATGAGAGGAAGGATGGAGACAGGGGAGGTTTACAATTGCCCTTTTGGCTGAGATTTCTTTAATGATTCAGGTCTCATCTCTGCTGTACTGACAGAATGGGATTAAAAGGAAGGTGAGTGAGAGAGAGGAGGAAGGAATGCTGAGTAGATTTTAAGCAGGCCAGCTTCGAAATTTGAAACAGCAATCACCTGTAAGTACACATATGAAAGCACTGAGCATTGAGTTTATGATATGGGTTTATGATATTTTATTAGTTCATAATATGAGTTTATAACTCATATAATAGGTTGCATTTTTCTGCTGAGTTTTGTTACTGAAGTAAGAAGTTACACCTGAGTCACTTCATTGCATGTCAGTAGCAGCAAATAATGCACCACGAGTCTCTATGTCCTGGGTGTTACTGAAGGCTTCAGAGCAGTGGTGAGAAATTAAACACAAAACCACATCCAGAGCTCATTCAGTCACACCAAAGCTCCCCTGTGGTAAGCAAGTGGTGCAGCTGGTGAAGAGATGGTGCAAGGCTGTGCCAGTGTGTGCCTTTCTGTGAGCACTGGGGCTGTGCAGGGCGAGCAGGAACTCGTGCACCTCCGTTCAGTGGCACCTGCCCTGAGCCTGGAGGGGAATAGAATGGTAACAACTCACTCTGAGCAGAAGCTGGGGGAATCAGGCTGCAGCTGGCTCCCTGCCAGCAGCTGCTGAGTGTGATTGGGACCTTTTTATGGGATTTTCATGGTGTTGGTACAGCTGAACCAGCAGGTGCTGAGATTTGCAGGATTTGTTACCTGTTACTCACTAAAGGAGAATTGCAATCAAAACAAGTCAGCGGTTCCTGAAGAAATGTGGGGGTAAAGTAGGATAAAAACCACAAGAGCTCAACACTCTTCAGTGGGATGCCAAATGTGAAAGTGTAAGATTAGATCATTAGATTCAGACAGTGGTTTATGATCTCATAAAAACACTAATGTGCTTTGGAGCAGCAGAAGCAAAAGGCGTGGGACAGACCCTACGTCTTGTGTGAAGCAGCCCATAAAAGATGGGGTGAATTGCATCCTGTAGCAGATGAGAACTTGACAGACGCAGTCAGGAGCTGTGGGCTTTGCAAACTGCAGCTGGAAGGGCCAGGTAGATTTCCCTGCATGGCAGAGAGGAGATACAGTGTGCTTGGCTAGCTAGTGACTGAATATTCAGTGTATTTTGTTCCTAATCATTCATTTGCTTCATGTCAATGTCAGCTCTGTCAGCTGCTGTAAAAATATTTTTAACTGGAGAGCTGATCACCAGTGCGGTTTTGTCTGTGCTTTTGATATTATAAAGTGCTAGTATTAATAGTCTTTGGCTGTTTTAACATCCTTTATATCATAACATAGGCAGGGGAGGGGCATCATTCTGTATCAGAATAATTGTAGTAAAAAGTTTTAAGTACTTTAAAAGTATTAATTTATTTTTTGATTGAGATATCATTAAATGAAGGTAATTAAATGGTTGTTTTCAAACCCAAATTCATGTCTGTTTGGCAGTGAATTAAAATGAAGGGGGTTGTCTTGATCTAGTTTTCTTTTGTAAGTATGGTCCAAGGACCATCTCTTCCTGGCTCTATATTCCAAGGGAAATATGCAGAGGATGTTCAGAGTGGAAGATGCATTGTAAGGGCACTTGAACAATGTTTCCCTCTCTCCCCACACTGACTGCAATCATGTGAAGTGCTGACAGACTGCTGAGGTTGAGCTGGAGTCAGAGGAAGTGAGTATGCCTGGATAGTTAACAGCTTACTGTGTTCATTAATGACAGATAAGCCAGTCAGGAATGAAAAATCCTTCTCTGTATTCTTTCCCTCTAGGAAAGAAAATGGGAATAAAGTGCTAAGTTTATATGGAGAGGTTATAAGTAGAAACTGGGGAAAATTATTTACAAAGGATTTTATTTTACTCTAAACTTTTTCTTAAATGTCTTTTCTATTTAGTCTCTAAAAATTCTATGAATACAAAGTTTTTTTAACCTACAAAATGTTTTGACAACATTTTTCATTCTTACTTGATATACAGTTTACAAACACTTTAAAGCTTTCTTTTTTATCATCAATGTGAAGGCTGATTTTTTTTTCCAGGAAGGTAAGAGGAGAACATCTTCCATCAAAGGCACAGTCTGTTTGCTATAAGGCAGAGAAATAAAATATCTGCAAGCTAGCTCACTTCTTAATATTCACTCAGAAGGGCAGGACTGATATTTTAAGATCAAGGGTGAATATTTGGAGAAAGTTCAGTGGAGTAAAACTATAAACACCTGATTTGAATTACTACATGAACAATTCAGTAGCAGAATTTTCCATCACATTCTCTGTGCAGAAGCAATGCCTTAATTTTTTGTAATGTGCCTAGAACATTTGTGTTGTATGTTTGTAGGTGAGCTGGATCTTTAGTCTCCTGTGAAAGTTACAGTATTTACCTCCTGACAGGGAGATTAATAAGATCAAAATCTTATTAATTAGGCTATGTAAACTTTTTCATTCAGTGCAGATCAATCCCATAGAAGGGAAGATGACCAATTCTTCTGTCCAGTGTGCTCTGTGATTGAATAGATGAGATGTGGGGTTCAGGGAACCATGAGCTTTAACTTGATTTTACTTCTGTGATATGACAAGCAACCCGGCAAGTCTGTTCATTTGGGGTTTTTTCCTCACTAGAAAAGTAGGATTGATGCTCCTGTTGTTATCTGCATCCTAGGGAAATATCTCCCTTTGTAGGTGGGTATCTGTGGCAGGTTTGAACCACAGGCTCATCACAGACACTTTTTAGGGCTCATCTCTGAGGTCAGCTTGATGTATTTGGGCCAGTTATACGCAAGCAGAATTTCCTTTGAGGACTATTTAATATATAAATTTTCTCTTTACATAATCTAGTGCAATTTATGCTAATTGCCTCTATCCTTGCCCACTTTGCCAGCCTTTTTCCAGCTGACAGGTACTGGAACAGGACCCTGAAACCATGGCCTAGCTTTAAGAGCCGGTGTTTGGCTCTACTTACTGTTCAAAACAGCATGTCAAGTCAAAGTCAAAGGGAGAGACTTCTGGATTAAATCACAGGAGGAGCTCTCCAGTCTGCCAGGGAGAATGTCTGATGAGTACAGTGTGATCCTGATGTCTTTGCCATGGCCTGATGTTATCCTGCCTGACATTATCTTGTTGGGTACATGATGTGAAATGGCATCGTGTTGCATGTGATAAAACCATGTTGCACTAAAAGCTAGAACAGTAATGACAAAGCCAAACAGGCTAACAATAACTTCCTTGAAAGCCAACAAATAAAATAACAGTTTTCTAATCTAACTATGGATCTTTCCATTCAGCTGAAGTTAATATAATTTCATGCAGGCTTAGCTTTTTACCATTACATGTACCTTCACACCCACACACAGTTTATTTCTGGTTCTGCCTATGAATTCTTAATGTTTAAGGTTTAATAGGAAATGCACTGGCTGAGTCAATTAGTGCTACTGCTACTTGTTTTAGCCCAACTGTAGCTGTTATAAAAGAAAATGTCATAACCTTCACAGCTGTCTCCTGCATCCATCATGAATAAAACAGGATTGCAAGTTCATCTGATTTGCCAGCCTTCCTGTGTCTTAGCAAAACACACTTGAGTTTGATATTGCTTCCTAAAAAAAAATAAAAAATTAGAATTATTTTGCCATCCAGCCCTTCTCCAGGGTATTGCAGCTGTGAGCATGTCCAGACCCTGCCTTGGTCCAACTGACAAGTTGTGAGCTGTACTTGTAGGAAATTGTCACTGCCTATGGGGAAGAGGAAGGCTGGCCTGTGCCTTTGGACTAGAGGTGAATGTCCCAAGGATTTTCCTGTATGTAATCTGCCACATTCTACCTGTTTGCAGCTTTCAGGATGAACTCCTTAGGAACTGATCCTTTATCCAGTAATGGCACAAGCAGTGCACTTTTTTTTTTTTTTACAATGTGTGTGCCTTACTGAGTTGTTTCTCAGTTTATCATTTGCAGGTGTCATGTAATTAAAGTTTAGTCTAGCCTAAGGATTTTTTAATGGTACTTTTCCCATTCAGACTATCTCAGGGTACTTTGTTGGATTGGAGAATGATTATATAGGCAATTAACTTGGTCATTATGCTCTCAGCAATAGTTCACACACAGCTTTTTACATTACAACCTGAATTTTATAGATGAAACTAATGTTAGTCTAGACATCAGGGTCATTCACTCCTCTTTTCAAAGAAGCCCTGTGGGATGCTTAAACTTCTGCTTAGAGGCCAACAGAGGGTCTGGCTTTATGATTGCTATTAACAGAGAACAGCAGCTGGACTTGCCTAGACATTAAATACGGCAGTGCCAACAGCTGGTTATAAAAACATGTCCTGATCCCCTCTAAAGCCCATGACCTGCTCCTCCAAAAGGAAGAAAGTCAATCAGTGAGCAGGACTGCAATGATTGTGTCTTAGTTTGTAATTGCTTGGGATTGTGCTGTTGGCTCTCTTGGATAGCATTATAGCTCCAGATGTCCTGGAAGTCCTTTGCTGTTCTTTGATGATGAGTATTCATCTGTGATGCTGTGTCTTTTAGGCCCAGCATTTTGGCTCATGTATTATGCCCATCAGTCACACATGGAAGATAATGCAGCATCCCCATTAAAAGCCTCCTATGAGAGGCTCTCTCAGTGAAAGACAGTCTTGAATTACATGTGAGGAGCTTGTTTGTGTGGTTGAATTTGTGTTTCAAGAATGGCATAACCATGAAAGGTCCTTTTTTTCTGTCTTAGAGCCCAGAGTAAGGAATCCAATGTGCCAGATCCTGCTTGCCCTGAGAGTAGGATGCTGCTGTCCTGATTGACAGATCATGCAACTTACTGCAGGAACAGAGCTGCTCTGTGGCCACATAGGTTATGGCACTTTATTTAGGGTAAGGTAGGGGCTAATGAGGTCTGTGCACTTGGGTGATCCTCAGCGAGGTAGGGAACACCATCAGTAGGACATCAGCCCCAGTCAAAATTAGTAAAACTCTTCCACATGTTGGAGATACCCTTTGCTCATCCTCTCCATGACAGTGAAGGAAGCACCAGGAGAGGGACAAAATAAGTATTTTCTGAAGAGAAGGACACACTTGGAAAGATCATTGGATCCTAATCACTAGTGAGGACAGGAAAAGGAATTTATTGTGAACTGTGTTTCAAGAGCAAACAGTTCTAGAGCAGGAAAAAAGGTCAAAACCAAGAAGAGTGGATTTCTGTCCAAGAAAGGGTAGGCTCCAGTTTCCTGGAAGGAAGTAGAGATGGAGAGAGAACAAACTGAGCATCTTCTCAGCAGTGGACAATTTCCTTCATTTTTAGGGAAGGGATGTAAAAGTCATAGTAGCTGTGCAAGTTAGAAGGGAATTTACAGCTGTTGTAAACACCCACTGGGCCTAGCTAAGATGATTTTCCACTGCATGTCTATAAACAGTGTGAAGACTTGATAGCATTTCTGGCTGTGCCTTTGCAGCAGCAGGAGCCACAGGACAAAATATATCTGCCATGATTTGTGACTTGTCCAAAAACCATTGATTTCCCTGCAGTTCATATACAATTTCGTGGCATTCATTCATACTTTGTGCTTTGTGGCACCTCCTCTGTTTTTTGCCTTGTCTCAGGTGTGCATAGAGAATATTTATTTTTGCATTCCCATGTAAATGAACCAGCTCTTCAAAATGTAGCTCACTGATACAGTCCCTCCCAAACAGAGTCCAGCCTGGGTTTGTCAGCTGGAGGGGGATTGCTTTGGTGCTCTCTGTGATCTGGCTATAAATTGGAAGTGCCTGATGAAAATCAGCATAGTTTAGAAGAGCTGGCAAGTAAGAAGTGCTTTCATAAGACAGGATTTTTTGACAGCAACATTAGGCAGTGAGATTTCTCTGAATGCCTGAATCTGGTACTTGTCTGAGAATTACCAGTGTGGCAGCCCTTGGTAAGGCTGTGTGTGTCACCAGGTGCACTACACATGAATGGAACATTATTTAAACCTCAACAAGGCCTGAAAAGGGGAAGAAAACAACCCACATCCCTCTGGCTTGCAGCTGATATTCTCAGAGATGAAAGTGGATTTGTTTTCAAATACTGTCTGCAGTCAGGATGCAGCTGTCAATGCCCACCTAGCACCAGCTCATTTCGGCGTCTGGAATTTTTCTTGGTAATTTTTTCAGACATTTCCTTATGTTAAAATATTCTGTCAGGGACTTCTCTTGGCTCATGATTGTTGAAGTGCTGTTATCCCCATGCTTGTATTTAATAGCCATTTGGCACCTGACAGCACACGTTTTCATATGTATTATCTTCCATTCTGTATGCACTACGGTTTGTTTATTTTGTTGCTATTTATAGGAGGGTCTCCCACAAGGCTTTGGGCACTGGTAATGGGTTTTAGAGAACAAAAATATCCTTGGAGAAATTTCATAAATGGAAAATAACCCAGATGATAAACAGATGCAAAAAGAGAGCATATATTATAACCTGGCTTTTCGTGCCTGCATCACTCAGAGGAACCTGTCAGTCCACAGCTGAGCTATTATGGATCTGTCTCAAGGAATATATGCTTTATCCTCCAAATATGATTATTTCCCCTGCCAAAAGAAAATGCCAGTAGACCTACATTTCTTAGGAAATCTAAGTAATTTTAGTAGGGAAAACATGGAAATTTCTGTAATTTACATGCAACCAGCTTTGTTATAAGTGCTTTCCATAAAGGTCCTCATAATCTATAATGCTTTAAACACAATAGAGGAGGAATTAATAAGTTTGCTGGGAAGGGATGAAGCCAGTCATAAAGACTACTTTTAAAAATGTTGCAGATACTGTATGTGAGGAATAGTTATAATCATTGATGAAAAATAGTACACTGAAATGCTGTTGTGATTCCAGCACAAGAATAACAGTTTTGTGCAGAGCCTGTCCTAAAACACTGGCAGTGTTTGAATTCAAGAGCAATTTCTCACCTGGCCCCAGATGACAGAAGTCAGCCCTCCTCAGTGATGCTGGCAGTGTGCTGGAAGGTTTAGCAAAGCAAATGCCTCTTTCATTTAGGCTCAGCTTTCAAA
The DNA here is from genome assembly GCF_901933205.1 of Camarhynchus parvulus. Lineage (NCBI taxonomy): Eukaryota > Metazoa > Chordata > Aves > Passeriformes > Thraupidae > Camarhynchus > Camarhynchus parvulus. The sequence goes on from NC_044576.1 coordinate 7,723,914, forward strand.
ACCTTTGTCATGTAGCTCTCCATAAAGAGAACAAGCAAGCAAAGAGCTTCAAGGAGCTCTCACTCCCTTCTAACTTTTCCCATGGCTGGCTCATAGGGACCCCATAGCCAGAAGTGCTAGGGCATGCTTTTATACTCAGAACAGGGATTTGTTTTGTGCTGCCTTCTCAGAACACGGCCATTCTCTATGTAACTCTTCAATTCTTAATCTGCAGGGCCTCTATTTGTGTGAGCAGACAATGTGTTTGCAAAGCAAATGAAGGAGGGCTGAACAGACATCTGCTTGACTTTTAATAATTGTTTACATTTCCAAATATGTTAGTTCTAAAGTAGCCAATCTGTACCCAAATCTCAAACTAGACACTCAGAAATCTAATTAGAGAATAAAGCAAAACATTTAGATTAGGAACAGATGCCTCATGCTAGGCACCTAATTTTGAGTGTGTTTCTTTTCTTGCTTTAAGAGGGGGTAAATGAGCTGGGCAAGTCATTGTAGCCTTCAGTTCAGGTGCTGGAGCATTATCTCTGGACACAGACTTCTTTCTTTCCAAGCCAAACAAAATTCTAATGGCAACTAACTGGTAGCAATGGGCCAGTCTATGTTTAAGGTAGGTCTTCTCCATCATAAAACTCTTCTATGTTAAAGATAGCTCAAGAACACAGGATGAAATCTTTCATCTGGAATAAATGGAACTTTGTCCAAATGAATTCACAAGTGTGATATATAACAGCTTCCTCATCTCTTCAGCACTTTCCTGTCCTGTCCTGTCAGTATTCAGATAGAGACACAAAGTTATTTTAGCTGCAGGTTGCATCTCCATTCAGCTGTATGCATTAGACGGTTGTTTTTTCAAGTTATCACTGTGAATTTGCCCAGGTTATTATGTAAGCATGAAAATATGGGCTGGTGCTAGTAAACAGTTCCAATACTTTAGGTACCCTGTGTTTATGCTGGGGTAAAGCATGAGCAATAAGCTGTCTTCTCCCAAGATAAGGAAGAGGGGTTTTTTAAATTCCAAGCATGGAGCAAACCACAACTTTTGTACATTAGATCAAATTTTTCTGTTTCATTGGTGCTGACTGAGACCAAATGTCATGATATTGGTGGGAACTCTTTTTGGATAAGATACACACAGTTTTCATTACCAATATCTGTTAGAAAACTCCTGATCAAAGCTTAGTAGGGATTGTGACTGGGCATGTATCTGTGGATATATATATATATATATATATATATACACACATATATGTATGGCAAACTACCAAATGCAGTTAATAATCACCTCCAGCGAGTTCCTCATACAGAGGAACACCTAACTAGGGGCAAAAAATCCACAGTCCCCCACTCCCAAACAGATTAATGTTGTTTCTGACTTTTGTCATGCCCATTCCAATTGTAAATATTTTTTATTTTTTCCACCTGAAACACAACTGTAACTTCAAAGGAAACAGGATTTGCCTGACCATGGATCAGTGGTCAGTCCAGAAGGCACTTTACAATATTGCATGCACCCACATTTTTAGTAAACAGAATAATTACAGCTTAAAATCTGCAGCTTTTCTGGAACTGGGATTAAATCCTGTTAATTAAAAGAGAAATCTGAGATAACTGACAAGTTAGAAGTTATTTGTATGTTTTGTTATGCTGTTTGCATGCTCAATGTATGCTCTCAAGAATAGTCAGTAGAGAAGACCAAATGTTGTGCTGATAAACGCTGATGAAGCTCAGTCCAAGTCTGTCCATTTGCAAGAGTGTTTCACTTCTTTGGACTCACTAGAGGAGATTTCTCCCTTTTGTATGTATAATCAGAATGCTGAAAAAACCCTAAAGAAGATGAACAGATTTGATTCAAACGAGTAAGGAATGAGGGGTGATTTCTTAAAAACAAATACTTCCTCTGGTCTGTAAAGCCAGGAGGATTCAAAATATTCTTGGATTTTCTGCCTCTCCCAGTCTTGTTAGAAAATTCTGGTGCATTTTTATGACAACAGAGCTCTGATGTTGCCAGTGCTGCAGAGTCTAGTGATGAATGGGCCCTGTCATTTTACCTAGCAGTTTTCTCAGCAATATTTAGCTAAGTCTTGTAGAAGTAACTTTAAAGGATTATTTGGGGTTCAAGGTGACATTCTGCTTTTACAGTGTCTTCTTCCTGCTTGCAGTTAGTTTGACTGGTTGGGAGTATTAGGGTGTAAAAGCTGATTCACCCTGCTCTCTGCCTCTCAGAGGGAGCCCTGGCTTCCTGACGCTTCCTCTTGCCCTGTTTTCCTGCATTCACCACCTTGAGTGAACTTTAAACGCTTGATTTCACACATCTCCATCCCAGCAGAGCTTGGGAGCTTTGCCTTGGTGCACCCTTGAACACCATGTGGGCAGTGGTAACATCCCTGCATGTTGTGGTGTTTGTGCTGCAAACAGGCCCCATGCTCTGGAGTGCCATGGTTACATGGGGTGGGTTCTAAGCAGCTTTTCCAATTTACTCCTCAGTTTCTTTCTCTTCTGTCTCCCTTCTCTAGATGCTCCTCTTCAAGCATGTGCAGAGAGCCTGAGCAGCAGCACTGGCTTATTAGACCCTGCTTATTCTGCTTATCAGAGGCTTCAAATTTGGCTGTGGGCTCTAGCCAGACTGGCACAGAGTTCATGTTCTCTTTCAAAATCTGCTGTGTGTCTTGGTGGAAACAGTTTTGTCAGGAGTAAAACATATTCTCCCAGCATCCAGGGCTTGTCCTCTGTATTGTTTTGGGTTTTTTTCCCCCAGTTTGGGAGTCTTCTAATCAAAAGGAGAAGAAGATTCTACTTTCTGCTTATTGTTTCTACTATCCTCATGCCACACATAATATCCTTCTCCTTAACATAATTAACTTAAATAGTGGGGAGCCATTTATAAAGGTACTTTCCAGCAAGCTAGATGTCTATCATCACCCACAAAAATAAAATAAAAGCAAAGAAAACCCTCTCCAGTCCAACTGGGATTTATGTATCAGTCACATTGTTTGTTTAGTGGTGGATATTTGACTAGTTGAAATCTCTGTCACAATGAGGACCTTTCCTTAGCTGGGCTATGTTAGAGAGCCCAGGAAGCCTGAGGCAGGGTCAAATGTGAACACAAGAGATGGAAAGTTTTGTGGGCTGACAGAAACCCTCGCTTCTTTATCCAAAATGCTCAGATAGTTTTTATTCTCTTCTTAATAAGCTTTGTGGTTATTTTTGTGGAATCAAAATTGTTTCTTCAGTGTATTGGAACACCTCAGCTATTTTTTGGCAAAATACCAAATTTGGCTTCAAATTTATATTATTCCTTTGGGATTCATTCAACACTGACAACTGCAGCTGCTGAAGGGTGTGTAGGGAGATAAAAGGGTTGGTGGGGCAAATCATCTTCCCTTGCAGATCCTCTATGCTGGCTGTGTAGCAAACCTCTCTGCCTGATGCTTTCTAGGAAATTCCTGATGTTCTCTAAGGAAATTTTAAACCTCTTGCTTTGAGTTCCTCCACATTGAGTGAGAGAACTTGGTACCCAAGAGAAAAGGATGTTCTCCTTCCTGCTGCTCTTATTTGGGATCTAATGTAGGTTCCTCTTCTTAATGGTGGACTTAAACCTAATCTCTGCATTTCTTGGAGCCTTAAAAATTTTTCATACTTCCTCAATTTTCTTATATTTGATATCTGAAAACTGATTAATTCTTATGAAACTCTTGTTTACCTGGAAGGTTTGACCAGCACAATTTTTATGAAGGACTTACTAAATGATTAAAAGGCTCTTTAAGAAGTCATTAGTCAAATGTCATAGGTTTTCCAATGCATCAGTACCATGATTCTCACCAGGAGCCTTGCTCTTACTGTTCTGTGCTGCTCCTGGAGGAATCAGCCTCTCCTGTTGGGTGCAGCACCATGCTCAGAGGAGCTCAGGTGGATAAGGCAGATGCCAAGAGCTTTGTAGCTGACTCAGGTTTCTCCACTCTTGGCCTGTTTTGAAACATTTTCTGTCATCCTAACAGAATAATCAGTGATTTTTCTCCTATGTTGTAATGTAAGCTGAATTCCTGGCTCAATATTTTCATGATATTGAAGCTGGACAGCTCAACACATCCAACCAGAATAATTTGGAAATAGTATGTAACAGTTTGCTTGGGTATTTTCATTCTGTTTTGAAACCCAAACACATTTCAAAATGTTAGAATGTTCTGGGGAGCTGAAGGTCTGAGTTTTGATTAATTCTGATGCAGAGAGCATCTGTGGCTTGGTGTGTTCTGTGGGTGCTGCAGGATTATCCCTGTAACTCTGCTCCCCATTTGGAACATTGATAGCTCTGCTCAGTGCTCAGGCAGCTTCTGTCTTGCCAATGCAGCCAGGCTGTTTTCAGCTGAAGTGATCACATACAGAAGTTCATCATCATTTTTAATAAAGTGAATGGAAGTTTGACAAACTGAAAAAAAACCCCATTAATTTACAGTTTCCCTCAGAAGCTTTCCAGTATCAACAAAGGAGATGGGAAAGAAAATACTCATTTTAGTGGGATTACAGATTCTTCTGAGCATTTGGGGTTAAACTTGGAGAAAGAAATTGTGATTTCTTTTTCTCTTATTATTTTTTTCACAGAAAAAAATAGAGCACAGTCTGTGCTCTATTCTATGCATGAAAAATCAGCAAATGGGCAGTAATCAAAAAATGTTGATCTCTGGACTGATGTTTTGGCCCTCATGCTGTAGTATGGTTTTTTTTGCCTGAGGTGGGCAGGCTCACTGACACAGGTATCATGGGACAGGGAGAGGTGTGGTTACAGTCTGTTCAAATGGAAAACAAACACCTTGGAAGTGGATGTGCCTTTCATCCCTGTCCTGACACGCTGGGTGCACACTGTAGCATTCCTCATGTATGCACTGATGGTGTTATCTCCTGCTTTTCTCAGAATCATTTCTGTTCAGCTGGAAAACTGCAGCTGGTCACCATGGGGGCTGCTGCAACCCATCCTTTCCTCTTTGCTGGGTTAGACACTGGTCAGAGTTGGTCATTTAGAGCAGAAGGGAGGCATCCACACCATGGTCTCTGAAGGGCTCTGCTTGTGCTCATGGTGCTAAATGCCACCAGACTCAAAGCCACCAGGCACTCACCTTGCTGCTTGGACGGAAGGAAGGTCAGCCCAGTCATTCCTGATCAGTGCACAGCAGGAACAGCTTGTGATGGAGGGTCAGGAGCTGAACTGGAAACCTTCTCCTTGTTCCTTAGGATCCCAGAAATAAGTGACACAATCCTTTTGAGAGCAGAGGAAATTCACAAGATTGCAGTCATAAAAAAAAAAAAGAGAGAGAGAGAAGCTATGTTTTAGTAACTAGGGTTACCAAAGTTTAGTTTGGTTTGTTGTAGCTTAGTTTGGTAATATGTGTCAGTTCTGGGCCTGAGATGTAATCAGGTAGCAGGGACCTGCAGGGCTGAATAAACCAGCTCATTTAGAAGCTCTGCACTGTGCTGTGAATCAAAAACATGCTCAGCTGCCTGTTTGCTCTGGATGCTGACTGGCTTGCTTATAATACCAGAATAATAAGCCTGTTTTGTTTTGAATCTGCAGAGGGTGGGAAAAGAGAGACAACAGGAGGAGGCAGGAACTGTTTGTTATTTATGACCATATGTCATTGTACGAGCTGTGCAGAAACCAGGACAGTGACTTTAGAAGGAAACTCACTGAAAAGATTTGAAAAGGATTTAATTAATTCCTCCTTCCCTCTATTTTATCTCTGTCTGGAAAGAGCTGGCCTGTGTGGCTTTTATATGGCTCTGTGCAGGATCGGGTGCCAAACTGTGGTAATTAAAATTGGGAGTGAGGAGGATGTGGTAAGACAAAAAGCCATTTTTCTTGGCGTGCACCTCTGTTACAGTATTATAAAAAGAATTTGCTCACAATTTTTTCCAACTTTTCAAAGCTTCAAAATCCCCTTCAAGCCACCTCCTCACAAGGGGAGAAGAAAATAAAAAGGCAAAATTTCACACATTAATTATCTTCTTCAAACTTGCACATAATTTCAGAGGCTGTTCTCATAATAGCCAGTTTTAAGGTGATGTGGCTTCAATAGTGTGTAAATCTAGAGATTCTGAAGGGGGAGTGTTGCTTTTATGAGTTGTTCATGTCTGTAACTGCCACACCCCTGCTGTGCAGGGTGTTCCAAAGAAAACTATCACTGAAAAGGTACTAAATTCAATTAGTGATGTTCCATAATTAATACAAAATAAGTGAGAGAATTTGTGCCATTGTATGTCAAGAATTTGAAAGAAACAAAGATTTTTTTTTTCTGAAGAGAAATTCAGGCTGAAATGATACAGGATAAGTCAGACAATTGCAGAAGCACTTACCTGCACTCCACAATTTCTCTTGAAATGGCTGTAATACATTTTATTTTTGGTACTATTTGTGGGCAGTCGAAACAATAGTCACCATCATTGATCTTGAAGGGAGAAGGAAAAAGAGCCTATATATAAAAAAAGCATTAATAGTATACAAATATATCCTTTATAATATATCCCAGCCTAGCCAGCTTTGCTATGTTTTATCTGTGGGAACCACTCCAAACTCTTGAGTGTCAGTCTGACTAAAAGCCCTTTGGTACACAATGTAGCTAAAGAGAGCCAGACCAAGCTATTCTATGAAGAATTTCTTGTTCTGGTAAGTAAAAGTCTGCTGAGTGTGTGGAAGGGTAGAAATAGCAGTTTGTTCTCCCAGCCCACTAATTTCCAGTCCACCAAATGGGGATTTTAATGTAACATCATTATAGGTAGGCAGGGGATTTGTCCTCCACATGTAAGGTGGGTGCTGTTTGCACAGTTTATGCAAAACTCCACATTCATTTAAAGGAAGAAGGATGTCCTGGTTACATAGAGAGGGTAAGTCTAGACATTGCTGAGGTGAAAGCACAAGTAGCTTAATTACCCCCAAATATTTTTGTCATGTCACCCTTTCCTAAAAAATGGTTTACCAGTAGGGTTCTTCAGGTGCTGAATAGATTGTAATATTTAAATTCATATTCATATGAAATTTGTCACAGCTTTGACACCATAATGAGCTATTCAGAAAGCACAATCAAGTCATGTTTACAGTGCTTTTATTGGCATTCTGCTGTGAGTTACAAGGTGCTTGACAGCTTTCCTCTCCTCCACGTTGTCCTTTTTCCTGTTTAATAAACACTGATTTGTGTTTCCAGCCAGCAGAGCTTAGTGTACTGTCACAGCTACCGTGACAGCATCATTTTGCTTTATCTTGATGAGAAAGTGTCCTTTGCAAGCAATCCTGGGAAGGCTCATGAAGACAGATGGGGCACAAAGGGTGCAGAGGTGGAGGGCAGAACTCCTGTGTGCTCAGCCCCCTGCTGGTGCTGATTCCCTCCAGGACTGCTCTAGGCTTCACTGCTTGTGAAGGGCAAGTGCTATAATTCAATGTTTTAAGCATATAAGTGGTCTTGCAGGATTAAAGTGACTAATTTAAGATTAAAGTGACTTATTTAGCCATGTAGCATGAGAGCCAGGATGTCACCTGCCTTCCTCCTGGAGATGAACATGTATCTGTAGAAGCTGTTGTTGGCAGAATATTGAGGTCCTTGTTGAGATGGTGTGGGTGAAGATTTTCTAGTTGGACTCAAGAGAAACAGAAAATAGGTCTGGAGGCTATTGTAAATAGCCATGTCTGGAGGCTATTGTAAATAACCAGGTCTCTGGCATGAAATGAAAGCTCCAAGGAAATTTGGATGGGAATAAAGTTGTGATAGAGGTATCAGAATATCCTCAGAGGAGGTATTAGAATATCCCCACTCATGTATTTAAAGGTTTTTGTCAACTGAACTCAATGTGTATGTGCCAGGAGCTTCCCACCACCTCATCTTAGGGCTTTGGCCCATTCTGGTCACAAAGTCAAAGGCAAGGGAAAAGGTAGTAAATGGCCTGAAAAAAGTGTGTTTTCAGAAGATATTTGCAATGGAGTTGTGCCTATTTTTCCTTATTTACAGCACTCGCTGATTTCCTTAAGTGGAAAGTTTAGCTTTGTAGCCAGGGGTGCGCGTGTGCCTTTGCTGATTGTCTCACCCTGACTGTCTCAGAGGTGTGGACTACCTTGGGCTGGTGCCTAAAATGAATCCAGTGTAACAGGAAGAGTGAACCAACACAGGTGTGTTGGTCACAAGCAGGTATTGCTCCTGGGAACACACGCATCCTTTTCATAATGTGCATTATTGGTGTAAGCACAAGGCTGCTCCCAGGGTTTGGCTGTTTTTCTCTGCCCAGGCAGACAGTGGGAGGGCTGGAGGGCCAGAGAGCTTGCTAAGTCAAAGGGCCCTGATTTACATCAATGTAGGAAGAGTTTCTCAAATCAAGATTTAAAAAGAGTGAGAACAAAAACAGACTCAAAACCCTACAAGCCACTGAGCATAATAAGAGAGCAGCTCATTGAGGAACAGTTCACCCAGCAAACACATGTGCTGTGTGCATTGGCAGTAAATGAGAGAGAAATTGTTTCCCTTCATGCTACACCCCTCTCCCCTCTGCCTTACTTTTTAGTGCCTGTGAAGAATGCCATTAGTTTAGCAATAGTTCTGATCCACAGCAAATGAAAAAACTCAGTATATTCTCCATCATGTGTGGTAGAGCTGGATGGAATACACGGGGTAATGCACTCTTGCTGTCTCTGCCTCCTAAATCTACCAATCTGGGCATTCATTTTGAGATAAGGCAGTGATTTATACAGAAACCTAAACACATGGGAACATGCTGCCCTGTGGAGTGACAGGCAGGCTGTGAAATCCCCAGAATGTGCCTTTGCAGAGAATGGCTCCTTGGTGCAATCTGACAACTTCATCAAACAGCAATTTGAAATATCTCCAGAGGAGATGTTGTCCTTTGACTCCTCTACATGGGCAAAAAAAAAAACAAAACAAAAAAAATCTTTATTTGCTTTCTACAGTGACACCTTCCTAGTTGTAAATGTGAATTTTCCAGAGTCTGTAATTCACAGCTTTAAAAGCATTCTCCCTGCCTTGTGCTGTCAGCTCTAGATAGGGAAGTGTGACATGCCAGGAAGGCTGGCTGTCAAATGGTGGTCAAAGTCTTCTGGGTGAGAAATAGCTTTAAAGTGACCCAGACAAGGCCAGGGGTCAGGCAGTTTCAGTCTTGAGTTGTCATTACTTGGTGTACTCTACACAGTCCCTGTGTCCATCACCTGCAGTGACAATCTCCTTTTTACTGAGAATTATTTTCATAGGAGTTCCTGAATATGCAGCATTAGCTTCAAAGTCTCTTTTTTTCCAAAGAAACCTTCTGCTATCCAAACCTTTGGGGATTCTCTTCTAAGCTAAGCTGAAAAGGAAGACACAGCTTTCTTGAAGAATTGTTGAAAATACTGGCATGTATTGGGCTGTCAAACAGCTGAAACAGCTTCTGCTCTGGGCTGTGCCTCTGCTGGAGTTACTGGTGCTGCAGAAAGCTCTGCTGAGTGGGACATGTGCCTGCTCTGTCACACTGCAGGCCACTGTCCAGCACATCAGCAACTCCACCTTTGGGGTCTAAATGGGCCTATTATGTTCTGTTCAACTGCTGCTGCCACTTAGCCAAATATTCTGGAATGCATTTAGCAATGAGGTTTGCCCAGCCTCTCAATTCTCCCCTGTCCAGCCAGCAGACAGTCAAAAATGCTGCAGGACTTCCTCTAGTGCCACACTGTGTCGTGATCAGTATGTGAGGAATGTTATTAATTATTTGAATGTACAGCTCATAGTTCAGCTTGCTTTGTGCTCACTAGACACTGAAAGCAAGTTTCAGGAGATAAGAGGCACTGGGGCCTCACAGAGTTTGTGAAATTCTGCTGTAATTCAAAGTTACAGCATTGCTGATTCCCATTTATCCTGGCCCACAGGTTTCTCTTCTTTTTATCTCATGGTTTACAGGGGTGCAAAACTGTACACTTGAGAAACAATTTAAACTTGACTTTTGGCAAGACTTCCAGAAATAAGACTTAAGCATTTCATCCTGTACAGCTTTCTGGATTCTTATTTTTTATCTTATTTTGTTTGGCAGTAGTTTGCTTTTTTTAGGGCAGAAATGACTCACCTAGCTGCTTCTTTAAGGTAAATATGAATTAAAAGCCTAAGTTTTTCAGATATGCATAGAAGTTTATAACATTTGGCCAGGAAGACACTGTCTAAACATAAGTGACAGATGTAACAGTAAGTGACAGATGCAGTTTGTGGGCTCCTTCCAACCCAAAGCACTCTAGGATGCTACTAATGGCTTATGTAGTTATAAACAGCATTTTGCTTGATTAATAATCTAGATTTGTGGAGATCACTAACCTTTTCCCTGTTTGGTGGGAGAGGAAAAGTGTTTCAGAGAGACAGCAGGTATTTTTGAAAGCAGAATGTACACATGGATAAAGCTTTGCCTTCTTTTCAGAAATAACTGGAGCACTTTGGCTAATGTTGAAAGTGGTAACAATATTAAATTAAAACAACAAATAAGGCCAAGAGAGATGCCAGCAGCATCATTCCAGAGAGTAAATTTCTAGCTAAGCCCAAATGCAGAGTCCCTCAGGATGCTGGGGTTCTAGAAAGCACCAGAAAAGACCTACTTGTGTAGGATCCTGCCAGCCTCCTTTCCTCTCTCCTACACCTCGGCTTCTGCTCCTGTCAGAGGCATCCGAGTTGCAGAATCACAAACCAGTGAGCTTCAGGGGTCAAGAGATTTTTTTTAGACTCTTTGGGATTACGCAGTATTAAGAATCCACTTTGTTGTTTCAGTCCAGTGAACCAGTGACCTTGTGAAGGAAAGGAGTGCTTAAAAAAATAAAGCAGCTTCCCCCCAAAAAAAAACCCAACCAAAAAAAACCAACAAAACCCAAGACATTGGCCTCTTTAGTACATTTGTAATATTTTATAACATCTGAACCATTAAGAATACAGTTTGGGAGTTTAAAAAAGCCTAGAAAGATGGAATACTTGCCAGTAAATTGCTTGGCTTTTGACCCTTAAAATTCAGATTGTTAAGGATGAAGATAAATTTAAAACAGGATCTCAGTTTGAAGGAACCTGTCAAGATACTTTCCCATCATCTGTAAAACATCTCCCCTCAGGCTGTTTGTTATATAACAATACCCTAAGGATCTTGAAATTCAAATCTATTGTGACTTTGTTTTTTGGGTTTTTAAAATTATTTTTAAATGGTTACCTCTCTCTGTTAGATGTAGTCGATTTGTTTATTGAAGGGTAGTACAGAAATCATCACTCTTGTCTTAGTGTGATAGATGATAAAGGAATTCTGAAGAATAAGTTTGAAAGGAAAACCTGGAGAGATAAAGAATGTGAAATCCTGTTTAAAAATGATGGAGAATTGGAAAAATTGCATATTTTACATATACTTATATATATATATATATGTGTGTGTGTATATATATATATATATATATATATATATATATATAATATTATAATATGTAAATCCTGATTTTTTTTTTAACATGCAAGCACATAAGTGAATTCATCAAAATATTCCTTTCTGGTAATGCTGAAATTAATCCAACACATGCTGCCAGTATGCACTGTGTGTACTTGTACAGTTTGTGTGCCTGTGCTCACATGAAGTAATCCACCTAATAGAACCTGAGAAAGCTGGAACAAAACGTCCTCTTTTGTCTTTGAAATTTCTCTGCTGGCTTCGCTGAAATTGGCAGGCTCCCTTCCAAACTCCTTCCCTGCAGTCAGAAGATATTACCTGTCAGGGGAAAAAAGAATCAAGCTGACTAATTCTGAGTGCAGGTTCAAGGATGCCATATGAAAAAGCTTCTTTAACTTAGACATTATCAACAATACATTGAAGGGTGCAATGTCATTTTCAAAATAACTGCTTCTCTTTGTTTTTGTGCATGCCTACTTATGTGAAGTTCAGAAAACACATGTATTATTTTGAAATCTTGCCCAGTGCATGCAGATATTTATATCTGAAATGGTAGAAGAGCTTTAATTTGACTGGTGGCAAAGAAGGAAGCTCAGGCTGGATCAGGTTTGCATGTCTGCCAGACAAAGGGTGCAGGAGATCTAAGGGCAAGTGCACTGCCTTGTTTTACTAAAAGAGGAAAACAGAAGAAGCATTAGTTTTAAAATTATGTTAGGAGTGCTTGTAAGGTGGTATTTTCATCTCACAGTGAAATGAATGGGGACAACTAAATTTTAGTACATAAACACTCTGCCTTTCGCATGTCCAGTGATTTATTCAGTTTCTTAACTTTATCACTTCACTTCTTAGAATATTGAGCCCCAATCAGATGTGGTGGTCTCTTCCCAGTGACACCAATGTTTGGCTTAAACATCAGCACTGGTCCCTGTTAGACTTTGCAAGTGATGCCAAGGGAACAGGGGCAGGAGGAGCCATAACCTGTGTGAGCAGCCCAGGGCTGGGGGCAGCTCTGGCTTGCCTGGATTTGTCACAGAGGAGCCCTGGGCAGGAATTCAGTGTTGTATCTGCACAGGTCCAGCAGCTTGTTGCACAATATCACTCTCAAATACTGCCTTAATTTTTTTAATCAGTCTCCTCCAAAAAGTCACTGAGCTGGAGCAGTCTTTGGATGGGTATTTTTTAATGTACAAAGTAGAAATTATGGTAGCCACACTTTTTAAGGAGGAGCTATGTCCTTCATTAGCTTACATTAGAAGCGTCTTGCTAGCTCAAAAATTTATTTTAGCAACAAGATAGGGGGTTGAGTTATTTTTGCATTTTTATTGGTGCCCATAATTATTTTTCCCTGGTTTTGCTCATTTTTTCACCACTGGCCACAGCATGCTCGTTGTTGCCTGCAAGTCAGTTTTCAAATGAGACAGCTGTTCCCATTTGGACACAGAGTGGACAGCATCTCCCTGGCAACTGGAGCTGCACAAAGGCTGCTGGCATGGCTCTGCCTGATACTTTTGTTTCTTCCCTCGTTTCAGCAGCCATCACTCCCATGGGAAGGGACACTGCAGGATTAGGTAGGACACAATGCACAGAGAAATAAGGAATGGAACCTAAGCAATGGCACATGTTTTCATTTTCTGCACAAGGGCACCCTGATAGCCTTTCAAAACTTTTTTTAGTTAAAAATGTGTTCTTTTGTGCTCAAACACACATGCATGGGGATGGGTTTCATTGTATGTGTGTGGAAATATTCTCCAAGCATGTGCCATCAGAATGGGGCTTGCTTTAGTTACCTACAGGACCTAAGCCAGCACAGAGAGCAGGAGGGCATGAGCTGCCTTGTTGAATAAGAGACCTTTATGCACATGCATTATAATTTTTCTTTTGTGATTTAGAGAAATTAGCAGTTGTTTTTCTTGGCATAAACCACTTGTGAATTACAGGAGACATCTCTCTTTCCTGACATCAGCGTCCCCCCTGACAGCAGCTCCTTCACTGTCCAGTGAATCAGTGGCAAGTTAACACTTCTAAACATTCTTTCCTCACTGTGTGGACACTGTCCAGGCTGTAGGAGAGAGAAAATCTGAGGTCATGTGTGAGCTTGGTGGATAGTCTAGATATAGAAACAAGCTAGTTGTACTGGGAAAAGTGTCTTAAAGGACTGGGTCTCCACTTGCTGTCAGTGAATCTGATCCACTCTGCCCCTGTACTTCCTTCTGAGAACTCCCAGATGCAAAACTGGAGAGCAAATATGTAGAAATAAGTTACCATGGCTGTAACCAAAAAGCTCTGGTAGCTGTTCCCACAATTACCACCTTTCATCCTGTCAGTTCAATTCTCTCTTCTCATGGAGATTTGCCTTTTAGGCACCCTTGAAAGTATTTTAGTTACTTTTTTTCATTAGTCTGTATACACTGGATGGGTTGCCTGGCTTTGGCTGTAATTGCTGGCAGATGCCTCGTTAGCCTAGGAGTGAAACTCTACTACAGGAAAAAGCCCTGCCAAGAATCCTTACCTAATGACCCAAACTCTGCTAATTGCTTCTACTGCAAACAGGAGTGTCACTTGCCAGATACAGTGCTGAGAGGTGCAAAACCTGAAACAAACTCATACTCGTGCAAAAGGATATTTTTGGGGGGTGTGGATAACAGCAAATGGCATGTCCAAGAGCACTGCCAAGAGCCTTCTTGCCTCAGGGTGTGATTTCTCCTTTCTAGTGCAAGCGGGTGCCACTCATGAGGAAAGCAGGGTCTTGTAGCTCTGCTGCCTGAGAAGGGGTCTTCGCTCAGGACACAGGGCTTTTCTGTCAGGAAGAAGTAAGAAAATAGATTTCCCTGCAGTCATGAGGTCTCTGGCATGCCAGAAGGCATTGCACTGCTTTATTAGAGAAAGGGAATAGAAAAGCAGCGTGAGATGGAAATGACTAATAACCATGGGAGCCCTCGGGGCTGGGCTTTTGGTTCCTTCTTTTTTTGGGTAGTTTGACTCTCCCTGTGAAGGTTAACTAGGGCAAAAACCTCTTCTGCACCAGCAAGCTTTCCAGACTGAAATATTGCAGCCATGTCTCCTTGTTCTCTGAAAGCTGCAGAACTTTGTGGAAAACAGAGGCAGTTCTCCTTCTCTTCTTAGAATTCAGGATTTAAATAGCTTTAGAGTTTCTTCCATATGTGAAAAACACCAATCACTTGTTTTTAAAATTTTAAAAGTTTAATAGTAATAAAATGGTTATAAAGATAGTAATAAATTTAGAGTAATAAAAAATTTGGACAATTAGGATTAGGACAATATGAGACAATAAAAACAAAGAGTTACAGACAGTCCGGGTACCTCTTTCTGGGCAAAATAAGCCTGAAAAAGGACACAGGTTAACAGAGGGTTAACCCTTGAAAACAATAGCCCGTTGAATATTCATACACCTGATAAATGATGCATAAATTCCATTCAAACACAGGATTCTGTCTGGTCAGTGTCAGCTTCTTCCTCTGAATCCTGACAGCATCTTCAATCCTGAGTGAGGCAGGAAGAAGTTTGTTTCTTCTGATAATGGAGCAATAAATTCTTTTCTCTGAAAGATTTACGTGTCCTGGGGCTGCTATCTGGTGTGAGTACCTCTCTTTAAAAAAAGTATCTTATATAGCATAATTTCTACTTTTACCTTATGTTATAACCTAAAACTATATTTAACACACTACTTAAGAAAATTGATACAGCATTGCTTTCTAACACAACACATAATATTAATTTTCATGTTTTCAAAAAGCCAATCATAAAATATGCATTTTTCACACATATAAAAGTAGTATACATGGGACTGTGTGCAGAACAAAGGTACTGTATTGGGAACCTTAAATGAAAAGGCAGAGAAGAGGCAATCTACTGTAGGATTTTGAAAACCAACAGTTAATACAATTAAAATGTTTGGGAGAGAAATTTTGGTGGGAGACATGGAAGACCCAGCTGGAGATGCACAGCTGCCATTAATTTATGGAAACTTTGGGGAGTGTCAGCAGAAGTGCAGCAAAGTAAAGTGGTGTCTGTAACAGCTGGGCTACTTCTACTCATGTATCTAAGCTTGGAACAGGCTAATTGGTGTAGTTAGGAATTTTAGGGGAGGTGGAACATGTTCTGTGGGTGCTGATGGCTTCCCAGGTGCCCAAGAGAGTGGATCAGGTGGTTTCTGGCTTGTAGTCACCTATAAAAAGGCTCCTTGTTTCCAAGGGCAGAGGAAATGGGAATTCCCTCAAACTGACTGGTTCATAGGCTTCTTTCTGCCTACTGTGTGCCCAAAATGAAAAACTAACTCTCTCTGCATGCCTACTTAGTGTCTCCTGTCTCTTGCAGGAGTTTTAGGGACCTTTCTGTGAGCTGGTATCAATATTTTTGTGGCTGGAGCTGCTGGGAGCAGGGCTGGCTAAAGTGCAGTGCTGGCTTTGGCAGGTAGGCTGCTTGATAGAGTGATGTTCCTGGGTGATTGCTCTTCCCTCCGAGGCAGCAAAGCAAACAATGGAAATAATTTATGCTTGACTCTGATCCACATCTTCTGTCAGCCCTTGGCACATATCCATTAGGAAACAAGTTGTCCTGGCTGAATTCCCAAGTGAAAAAGAGGTATTTCATTATGTTTCCTATCAGTGTACATCACAAAACCAGCCTGGCATTAATTGCACAGCAATGGTTGCAACAAAGCATCTCCTACTGCAGTGGTGGGAGGAGAGGGGGGCGGCGCAAAGCAAGCCTGGAGTGCCTGGAGTCTCCTCCTAAGCCTAATTAGATTTAGAGGACCTTTCTGTTTGGAGCAGGCTTTGGATCTGACCCAAGAAGAGCAGCCTGAGGCGAGGATGATCAGTAGAGAAAGATTCAGGGAGCTGGAGGAAAACAGTCCAGATCTTGCCTGTGCTACTCATTGTTAGAAGTCCCAGCTTGCATAGACATTAAAGGCTTCCTCAAATGCTACACTGAGTTTAATTTGTAGTCTCTGGTGAAATATTTTTTCCCCTGCTACTTTTAGGAGGAGAAAAAAAAAATCTAGAAAAAGTTCTTCATGGGAATGCATGAATGCTATAATATCCCATGGGAAAAGCTCTCTGTTTCTACCTGCCTCCTTCATTTTTAAGAAACCTTTTCCACCTCTCCCTTATGGATAGGAGAAGCAGGGAGAAAGACTTTAAAAAAGGATCAGAGTTCTTGAACATTAATAATGCTCACAGCAGAAGTCCCAAAAGGCCCCTAAAAAGATTATTTTAATAGGAAAAATTTGTTTTTGTGTCTCCAAAATTGTTTATTAGAATCTTAGCAATTCCCTCGCTCCATGCCAGTGGAAATCTCTGTCAGTCTCCAAAAATCTGATTCAAAGGCAGCACTCTCATTTTTACAATTTTCCATTGATTTACTTCCTGGTGCTTGCCAGATCACATAATCCTGGTTACATGCTTCATCTTCCTGCTTCCTGAGGCTCTTGGTATTTCTCCTGAGATTTTCTTCTTCCTTTTTAACCTCGTGTACATGTCCTGGTCAGTGAAACCGGAATTCATCTACTTTTCTTCTGGCTTCCCTGTTTCAGACATCAGTATCCTTGTCTTCTGTGTTTTTCCTCCCCTCAGAAGTCCAGAGGGACGTGAGTTTTGCTTTACAATGTGCATGCTTTTCCCTGCTTATTCACTTGCTTTCTGAAATCTGTGATTTCTTTTGCTAGGGAGTTAAAATATCCACAAAGAAAGCAGCAATCCTATAACTATCTTTTGAAAATTAGAAAAAAAGAGAAGAATTTAAAGCATCAGCTGCATGCTTTCAGTTTCTTTACTAATCTCTTTTCTTTTGCTTTTTTTGGTAAACTTGATGGTTGTATACCTGTCTGTGGCAATTCCACACTGAGTCATGGGAGGAAAGCTGATCAGGTCAAATGATGTAACACAAATTTCAGTCTCAGTTCTGAAGAGTAACAACTTTGCAGTCCCTGGACATGAAACTCCAAATTCTGGGTGGTTTTTTTTTTTTTTAATGATCAGGGTAAATAGCTACTTTAGTTTTTAGAGAGCTCACCATGTAAGTATGGAATCATAGTCACATGAGATCTGTGAATGGGAGACACCTGACTGTCTCCAGATCAGAAATGAGTGAGAGCATAAACAAAGGCAAAAGGGCTAAAATCTAAATTGTTAAGATTAATCAGGTGTCTACAACAAGTGTAAATTACCTCAAAATGTTTTTACATCTGTATGGTTGTGGAAAAACATCCTTGTTGAAAGAGAAACAAACAAAACTGATTGGGGATTTTGGAAGAAAAAGCAACCAACATTAGTCATAGGGAAATATTATAATCCTCTTTATTTGCTTTTAAGCAATTTTCTGGATTTTTTTTTACCAGAATACAAGCTTACATAAAAGTGATGTTTCTCCATTGAATTTTAGAAGGGTATTTCCCTCCCAAATCTAGCTGATCTGTGGCTAGATTCTGATTTTCTCTCAGAATCGTTCTGCACATCTCACACCGTTGTCTTTAGGCAAATGAATAGCCGGGAAGTTTCTCTCTGAGGTGTTCAGAGTCCTCTTTTAAAAATGCAACGAGACTGCAATCTTTAAGGAGATGCAAACAGCACCTCAAATTCTCCAGGGATGTTTTGACTCAAGGAGCAAACCTATTTTCCCCTCAATTGACTCAGTAATGAAAGGATGGAATGCTGGAAACATTTATTAGCTGCTAGGTGAAGTGGAGAGAGACAAGCACTTGGTGTGGTCTCAAATCTTTATCAATTAGCAAACGCAGGTGTCAGGGAGACAGGGAACAACACAAATCCTGTAGCAGCAGTGGTGCAGTTCCCATTACCTGCCCGGCTTTCTGCAACCTAAACAAATTCCCTGCACCTTCGTTTGGAAGGAGGTGATGTTTTAAAAAGCCATTTCTGTTAAATCGATGCTATTGACAGGAGATCAGTCTTCTCAAAAGCGTTAATAACTCATCAAAGCACATTACCAGCTGGCTGGTTTAAAGGCTATCTGAATGTGGAATTAAAGTTGGATTCCACTGGTGGAATATGATGTGTCAGAGATGAACTGCAAGCAGCGTTTTGTTTGCCCATGGTGTTGCTTACAGCAGCTTCAGGCTGGCAGGGAGAGTGAGGAGATAAACTTGCAAAATTTGCAGCTTGGCCAAGTGGTGTGGCTCTGCCTTTTGTCCCTTTTCCTGTTCGTGAAGGGTCAGTCAGCACAACACGTGCCACAGTCTCAGTCTGCTGAGGCTGCTGGGCCAGCCCAGGAGCTGAGAGCTGGCACCAGCATGAATAATTGCAGTGCTGACATCATCTGTCTGGAAAAATAATACATGAATGATGGTAAAAGACAGCATGTCTCAAAATCCAAGGTGAAATAATGAGTTGAACATTGTCGTTTTTTTGTTAAATATTTACCTTCCGCTTGAATTTGAGGTACCCACTGCCCTTCTGTGACCTTACAAGATATATCCCTTGGAAGATTTCTGGCAAAATTTTCACAACTGAACGTTGTTCCTTCAGCTGGGGGCTTCTCAAATGAACTATTCTTTACTCAGCTCTGATACACACCTCTCATATCCACGTGTGCTGCCCTGGGTGCCTCTCCACAGGCTGGTTCCATGGCAGCTGGGGCAGCACTCCCATCTGGAGCCTGCAGGGCTGCTGGCTGCCCCCCCCAGCAGCCTGGTCCCAGCCCCTTTGGCCATTCCCTGCTGGCCTGAGCAGCTTTCTGGCCAGCACACACCCTCTGGGCATGCTATTCCTTGTCCTTTGTTTATCCATCCCTCTGCCAGGGTAATCCTCAGGTTAGGATACATGAGAACATGTTTTAGTGCTGCTGTATAGAAATTGGAGGTATTGGTGGGAGGCTGTAACCTCAGAGAATTACCAGTCCTTTCATTTAGGATCCAAACCCTGGATTTAGGCATTCTGTTCTCCTGCCAGGAAGAGAGAAATGCAAAACATTGATGCCAGAGATTAGAATGCACTCTGTCCTGTGTTTCTGTTTTCCTCCTCGTCTTTTCCCAGCTCTGGAGCTCGCTGCAGAGTGAGTGAAGGTAGAGTTAAAGGCACTGGCGTTCTCAGTTTATTGAACAGCACCTCTGTAGTTCATTAGCATCCAAATGACTTTCAGCTGATTGTCTCCTTGGTCACACTGCTCCAGAGCTTACAGGATGAAAGTACCAAAAGTTCAGAAATAATGGGTTGCATTGCTGCTGAAGGGAATATCTGATTAGTGGAGGCTTGCCCATGTACTGTATAGAGGAAATACAAAAATGCAAAGGAATTTTCATTATTCATGTGTAATCACATTTTAAAAACACTAATAATTAGGCAAACGTTTTTGGAAAACATGAGGTACTTTATTCATAGTTTTCCTGTGTTTTGTAGAGCTTTGATTTTTATGTAGGTAATTAAGAAAGACGTTATGAACTCTAATAATTGCTAGGCTGGTCTCTTTTAAGGAAAGTGTTTGAATAGGAGTGAGGTAAGAAAAAGGATTGTGGCTAACTTTTCTCTCTCAGACTCTCACCTGTGCCAGGCTGGAGTTGAACTGAGGATGGGCTCACTAAGAGGAAAATGGACTGGCATGCCTGTGTTTTGGTTAGCTGATGAGTTCATCTGTGGTGGTTGAAACACAAGTGAAGTGTGACATGTTTTTATAGGGAGAGGAGCTCTACTCATTCACTAATGGACTAAAAAGAGACACTGCAGTGTGAGAGTGATGTGCTGAGTGAGTGCCCCAGCCTGGGGTAGCTGGGGTGCTGTGCCTCAGCAAAGGAGGTGTTTTACAGTTCCACATGAAGGAGTTTCTTGTGCCAGTTCTCCCCAGGTAGCAGCATCAGAGGTATTTATATCGCTCAGTGATATAAAAATATGATAACCAAATGGTGCAAAGAGATAAAAGCTGCTATCTGCTCCAAACAAAAAGGTCACTAGGGTCATGAAAAAAAACCTTTGCTGGAGCCATTTGCATTGTCAGCTCTTTCTGTGGAAATCCCTGACTGCAAAACTTGGAGGTGGTCCAGCCCAGCAGCTCTGGGATTCACCTTCATAAGGAAAAATAACAAAAATCGATCTGGTAAAGTGTCTGCATGGAAAATGAGAAATTCTGCAGCAGGAGAGCAGGGGAAATATCTGAGGTGGTGTGTGAGAAGCAACACCCAGCAGTGTCTGATCAGGGGGCCACAACCTGCCAGCTCTCTGTGGCAGCCCCAGGTGTGGCTGCAGGCTGTCTCTGCCCTGTTTCTCTGCCTCAGGCCCTGGCAGCTCATGCACCAGGGAAATCTGCAGCAGGATCCGACCCAGCCCCTGCCAGCTCAGCCTGTGCTGGGAGCAGGGGTGGCCTCTCCCCTGCTCAGCTGAGCGCTTTCTGCTCTGCCTGGTTGCGCTGCTGGGGCACTCTGTCATTTTTCAGCTTGCTGCACACAGATGTAAGTTACTAATGTATACATTCCAGGCCTGCCACTGCCTAGGGTTATTTATGAACTAATATTTTCTTTATCATTAGGTAGAAG
This sequence comes from Camarhynchus parvulus, assembly GCF_901933205.1. Taxonomy (NCBI): domain Eukaryota; kingdom Metazoa; phylum Chordata; class Aves; order Passeriformes; family Thraupidae; genus Camarhynchus; species Camarhynchus parvulus. The sequence goes on from NC_044576.1 coordinate 7,744,828, forward strand.
TAGTTTTAGTGAATACATACTGAATGCATAAATCTGCCAGCTCCACTCAAGTAGGGGGCAGCAGCTGGAAAAGAACATGCCAATTTAGGCAAATTTCAGAGAAAGGATTTTTTTCTCTTTTCATGGCCCAGGGTGAACCTGATTTGAAGGCTCATTTCTGATGCATTGGTACAGAGGTATAGCCTTTTCTTTAGGCAAAGTAAATCTTTGGGTAGCAAAGCCTGCTGAGGGTGTCAGAGAGTCATTAGTGCAGGAGATCTGTTGTCTCAAGATGCTCTGCACCAACCCAAATCATATCCACCAGATGCACTGATTTCTGCTTCTGAGTAAAGGAACCTAAAGAGTCTGGACTCCAGCTGGCCATTTAAAATGAAAATCCATTTTCATGGCACATTTCTTTTTTTTCTAAAGTACTACAAGTTTAGTAGACAAGAAAGGAAAAGATAATGTTTTAATTATATCCATTTTACATACAGTGAACAGAAACCTGGGCTGTATTTACTCCATCTTTTGCAAAGCAGACAGACCTACTGCAAGCTGCAAATGCAGAGTTACTGTCTGTCTAGACAGCTGGAAATGAATCTCCTGTGCTGACTAAAGGCTTCTCTCCAGTGAGTGCAATATCCATACCCACAAGTGCCTGGCAGCCTGGCCTTGCATGGCACTAGCACTGTATAACCAATATGCTATTTGCAGAACTTTGCATGCGACCAGCTTTCTGCAATGTGGATTTCCACCATGTGCTGACTGCCTCCACTGTATTTTTAGGAAGAGAGGGTGGCTGGATCTAATGTCACACTGTCCACAAGCTGTGCTGTGGCATAAACCTTGTCACAGAGATTACGTGGTTTGTTCCTCTGTTCTCAGAATGCAAATTCATTGCCTGAACAAAAGGCTTTTATGTCTTGTCCATACCCTCAGCTGTGTCCCTGTAGCAGCTGCCTTTCATGAGGTGCAGTTTAACACCTCAGCAGAGCAGGCATTCAGGGGCTGTAAGGCAGGCAGATAAATTGAGTGTGTCTCCTTCCTGGCACAGCTCCTCCCCGGTGGGTGGCAGTGAGCGATGCTGCTGCTCTGAGCTGTAATGCTCTAAAGACTTGGAGACCATCTGTTTGAAAAAATGCCTCTTTTACCTTGCTGGCCATGTCTGATGGAAGCCATCACAGTAGAACAAGGTATTCTAAAGCCATTTATCTCATGCTGCCACTGCGCTCCCTTTCTCTTTTTATCTTTCATTCTCTCTCTTCCCTTTGTGAAATATCAAGAAACAATATCAACACATTGCACTAATCAAGGAAGCATCTGTAGCACCTGCTTTAGCTTTTGCATCTGGTGTGAATAAATGCAAGATGTGACAGGTTTGACAGATGTAATGTCATGGAAAGGAAAGCAGGACTCGCACTCTGGGGCAAGCACAGGAAGAAAAATGGGAAGAAAAGAGTGAAAAGGACATCCTTTGTGTCACACTGGCTATTTCTATCCAGTGCTTTCCCCATCAGCTTGCAGCAAAGAGGATTTTGCTCTGGCAATGACTCTGGGAAAGCCAGGGAATGATCAGAAGGGTGCACTATATCTTTGTCCCCACAGTTCTGGGGGAGCTGTGGTCAGCTCTGAGCCCAGCCCGTGTCTGCAGCTCTGGCCAGGAGCTCTCATGGACAGTTTTATACAACTGGTGCAGGTCCAGAGCCCTGCTCTGATCTGACTTGACAAGGCACCCTGTGGGCAGAGCTGCTGCTCTGCACCTCTCCTCAGCCTGTGCAGAGTTGCAGAGCTGAATGTGTGGCACTCTGCAGTCTGTCCTGCTCCCTCCCAAACTGCTGCTGAGGCTGGGACAGACTGCCACAAGGACAGCCCTGGGCTCGGGAGCAGCACAGCTCTCCTCTCCTCATCCCTCCTGTGCTGCTGCCTTCTCCTGCAGGGAAGCCAGAAACACAAAAGTGGGGTTCTGCAAAATCTGTTTTGTGCCACAGAAGTGTCAGCAGTGTTGTAAACAGAGTAGCAAAGCTCCACTGATATAGTAGACAAGCACAAAAAAAGGAGAAAGCTGTGTATGTGTGTTTTGTTTATTTGGGTTTTTTTCCTTTTCTTTCTAAATACCAACCTTCAATCAGTCAGATATATTGAATAGTTACCAGGGGTGGCCAGTGAAAAGGCAGAAATTCATAAGGAGATGCATTGCCCTGGTAGGCACAGAGTGTCACTCCATATGAGGGCAATCAAAGGAGATATTCTGACATGTTCATAACTCAGAATACACTGTACTGACCCAAATTATCTATAACCTTTTGAAAAAATCCCTTCATTTCGTAAAGATTTAAGTACTGTTGTGAGTTATGAGCATCATATTTGGGCATAGTTAGAAACTTTAACTACTCCCAAGCATGTGAAGAGGAATCTGCATGCACAGACTGGGTTGTGTTTCTGTTTAAAGGCAAGAACAAACAAAATACTGCTATAACCAAGTAGTATTAAACTGCATGTTAACAGGACCTACTATTCTCAAAGGTGCTTTATTTGATCAAAATCAGGCTTTTGTCTCTAAAGTTTGCATGTCTCCATCTTTCTTTCCTCAACTTTAATTCACTTTATTGAAATGGACAATATCAAAGTACTAAGGTGTTTTGGAGCCAGTTCAGTCAGAAGCTTTAAAAATGTTTTTACCTTTATGCACTAAGGAAATCAATAGATGTGTTGAATCTCAGTCTACAAAGCACGCTGGAACCAGGAGGACAGAGTGACTGGGAAAAATGAATTAGAGAAGTGACAGTTCTGGCTGCCATCAATTTCCTGCAGAAGTGACATGTTTATCATGGAAGTGACTCCAGCAAGCAGCTGCATTCCCAGCAAGTGTCACAGATCTGAGATGATGCAATCTCTCTTTCCCTCATGTCAGATATAAAAGCCAGCTGTAAAATGGCCTTTGGAGACAAGCAGGTTTGGGTTTTTTTGAGCTGACAACACATTATTCATGTGTTAGGCACTGTGGAGATGGCTGGGATTGCTGTCAAACTCAGGAATCTTTTTCCATTTTATTTTAGAGGCAAACATGAACAATAGCATGAGGGGCAAGCCTCTTCATCCCCTCTCCTTTCTGTTGTTTCCCCCATTCTCCAGGCTGTGTAACTTTCTGAGGATGACATTTTGATGAGTAAAGTACAGAATGCAATACGTGAGGAATCCCAAAAGGCAGGCAGAGTATGCTGCTTGACTTTCATGTCCTGCTCACCTTCAGCAATAATTTGGTGCCTTAAATGGTTTCCATTCTGTAAATTTGATGGTGCGTGATATGGGAAGGGGAGGCAGTGTGAGGGGGGAGGCAAAAAGGAAAGATGAGTAAAAGAGCAGCTCAAAAATGAAGTAACTACCAGAAAGTCCCCTTGAGGGTGGTTGTGATTTTTGAAGGAAATTATTTCCAAGAAGCAAAAAGAATTTTCACACTGGGAAAAAGAAAAAAAAAATCCTGCTTTTAGGTTTTATACTTGTCAGGACTTGCAGGCAGTTGTAGTGGTTGGTGCATTTATGTTAGGTATGAGTTTAGTGCTGCAGGGTCCAGGCCACAAAGTGGAGAGAAAATGGAGTGTGCCAAAAGCTGTGAAAGCTCACAGTTCTTCTGGCCCTGGTGGGGATGCAACGTGAGGGACATCACAGCAGGACAGGCTGGTTTTGGCACCAGCACAGTCTTCACCACTTAGTTTTTCTTCTGCAAAATAGAGATATCCTTCAGTGATTAAAACAAAATCTGTTATAGACCTTTAGTTATGATCCCTCTTGTCATACAATCTCTTTAGATAACAGATAGTGCTATCTTTGATTTGAGCTAAGGGTATAAAAATGTATGTTTGTTGCAGGGCATAGGTGCCTGATGAACAAAGTCATGAAAGAAGCAGTAACTATGTCAAGAGGCAGTGTTTTATAAATAACTAACACATTTAAAGTCTCTTAATGTTTATAACTCATTTGCATACAGACTTATGTTTCTGAACATCTGAATTGCTTTTAAAATATTTGCCTTGAAAATAGTTTGGCATTTATGTAGTTAGGGTTTTGTTGTTTGGTTTTATTCCCTCGAGACTGTGGAGTTGTTGGGAGAATACGAAGAGAAAAAAAATTAATGCTGCAGGTAGATAAAATGTCTGTTATAGAGGGATGGCCCATGCAGCCCTTGCAGGGCCAGGAATGTGAGACCTGTGTGACTGTATCAGTCACTGCCTGTGTGATGCTCTCTCTGTGAGTGAAATCTTCATTTCACTCCTTTCCATGGTCCAGTGGTGCTCCTAGTCACCCATTTTGCTGAGCAGGGTGTGCAGGGCTCACTTCTTAGAAAACACATCCTATCAGGGCCAAGAAGAAACAAACAGGCACTGCAAGAATTGTGCCCTGCTGTAAAAGAAACGTTAAGGCAAATTTTCATCATTTGATATCAAAATATTTTACATAAGTGTAAGCATATTTACCCAAAGAAGCTTAATCAGAGGGTCGAGTTACAAGTAGGAAATCTCAGAGCTAGTTAAGAATTTGTCCTGGAAACTCCTTGGAATGGTTAATTAAATTGCTTTTTCTTGTCTCCCTCTTTTAAATACTGCTCTGTAGAAGGAAGAAAATATACTTCAGGGAAATGTTTAAAGTAGTTTAAAATTTATCCAGGCCATGTAAATCCTTTTAGTTCAATTTTTATGCTGCCAATGATTTCTGTGAGCTGTTTTCATTTTGAAATGCACTTAGGCAGTGTTTGTAGAAATACACAAATGGAAGTCCCTCTTTTTGCACATCATCAATTGTTCTCCTTTTCCCAGTCAGAAGTGCAGAAGAAACATTATAGATGAGAGAGACATGAGCAGATGAACTTGAGAGGGACCAGAGTTTGCTATGAGTGTTTGCTGGGCCTAGGAGACATAATTGAAAATGTATCTTTATTTTTCATCTTCATTAATGTTTGCCTTTATAAAATTGCTGATAAATTGATATATAGCCCCTCTCATAGAACAGAAGTCCGTTCTCATTTCTAGACCTGTAAAGACTTGAAGTTTTGCATGGGAAGCAGTGTAAATGGTGTGGCAAACTTTGAGGGCAGCTCAGTCACAGCAGGACTTGAGTCAGTTCAAATGGCTGAGAGGGTGGTGGGGAGCAGACAGACACCCTTGTTGAGGGTCTTCAAAAAATCCATCCATGGTACTTTTTTTGTTGTTGTTGTTATAGAACTAGCACAAAGCAGAAAAGGATGCCTCAAAAATAAAAAGGCTTGGAAAACATAAAATGGCTAAACCATAGTGACCAGTGACAGAATATTCAGGCTATTTGGCAGTTTATAGTTGCATTTTTATTTCTGAACTTGTATCCTGAGCCAGTTCTCCTCTAGGGAGCTGTACTGACAGCAGAGGTGGGAATGTGCCAGTGGCAGCAGTGCTGCTTTGGCAGGAGGTGGAAAGGGGTAGTTTATTTAGGGGTTCAGGCAGGGCCACTGAGGTGTCTCTAAGTATGGCTGGTTTGTGCCATTTACTCACCCACTGCACACTGAGCTCTCATCATCTGCACTTACAGCAGCACCAAAAATCTAACCAGAAAATACAGCATTCCCAAAAAGCTAGAGGAGATGCTCCAGCACGGCTGAGATGTTTTCCGGTTTCATACTTTCATTTTTAACTAAGAAATTAAAGTAGCCTGATGAAAATGAAAGTGTTCAATTGCATGGATGGAAATTATCTTTAAGTGACTTTGGAGCTGAAGTGTAGATATAGAAGCAGGAAAAGTAAAAATTCTGATTTGTCTTTTCCTCAGCACGTCATTATGGGAAAAATCCTTTTTTCTTTTCCTCTCCTGACCTCGTTTGAAATGATTCTGAACTGCCACCTGTAAGAACAGGGGAGTGGCAGGAGGTGAGAGTGACTGAGTGTTGCCTACATTTATTAGTAGAATTCTTCTAACTTTAGAAATGCTCTTTTGGACCTGAAAAACATTATCTTCTGCTTCCAAAGTTTTGAAAAGAAGCAGAGAGCTTGGAATTAATTTCAAAACATTCTTTCTGTTTAAAATACATTTTGGCTAAACGTTTCACAAGTTTGGCATTTTAAAATAAAAATACTTTGTAAATATTATTAATACTGGGTAAAATGTAAATTCATTTAACAGCTGCCTTATATATCAGGGTTTTTTTTTTACTTAGAAAAACAACCAAGAAAACCCCTTCTTCACTGAGATTTCTGCTTGCCCAACTCTAAGCCTTGTCAGAGGCTGTCAGCAAAGGGTAACTGCAGAGGAGCAGGTCAGACAGGAGAGCTCAACATCCTCATTGCAGGCTTGTCTCTTTTCCAGATTTGCTCCATGATACCTGGAGCGTTACCACAAGGAGTAAATCTTACTTTGGAATTACAAGACACCGTTTTTTATTAAGACCAGAGAACTGCTGTGATAGGGAGTTACACAAAACCAGAATAAAACAAAATCAATGTCCCCCTGGCCAGGAAACAATCCTTCCACACACAACAAAACAAAGAGCTTGTTTATTGAGAATGTTTATAGGAATTTGTGTTGGGATATTTTCAATTATGGTGACTTGTTTAAGTTTCCATAAGGCAAATAGATGCTTGAGCTAAAAATTCTTGTAGAGGCAGAATTCACTTCTCCTCACACTCATGCCAGCTTGCTTTATCTGTATTTATACACATGTGCCATATTTATATATTTTTCTAGACAGTTCTCATTATTACCACCAACCAGGGTTGGAGAAGGAAAGTGCAGATGATGACATAAATTGGAGTGTAGGATGAAAATTCTGCTTTTTCATAGGAAAGCTGTCAGGTGGATTAATGGCTGGGCTGAGCCAAATAGCTCCATTATCAGATCAGATAAAGACCTCTCCCCTCCCTGGCTAAAATAATTGAGAAAGGGGCTCTGATATGGATTTTTTGAGAGATGAACTCCTTGAGAGTAAATTAAAGACAGGATAATAGAGTTCCTCAGTACGCATGTGTAACCACTGCTCTGATAAATTGGGATGAATGTAATCTTACATAGGCCAGCAGCATCCAGGTCTGTCAAAACCCCAGATATATCTGTATCTATCAATACAGATGTGTTTTATTTTCTTGCAGGACTAGGAAGGGAGCTGCAGAGTGTATGAATGAAATGGAAAATCACTGCAGTGGGTATGTCATACCCACACAGACTGAAAACTCCATTATCTTCCACTCAACCATAAATAACACCTTTGTTCAGGAAAAAGTGTGTGTGTGGGGATGTGCAATAACCTCTCCCAGCCTAGCACAAGGAACACAGGAAAGCAAGGAAGGGAATGAGCTCAGTGTCCCATCCTGGGCAGCACCTGGGACTGTGCTTGCCCTGAACCCTCCCATGGAGAAGTTTTGGCAGGAATTCCAGCCTTCCATGCCCACAGCAGTCACTGAGGCTCTGCAGTGCCAGGAGGAGCTCCCTGGATGTGAGCACAGGTGCTGTGTGAGGGGCTGCTGGGTGCTGTAATGCACCATTTCATTCCCCTGGAACTGAATTGAATTGAATTAAATGTGCCATTCACACAGGGATGAGCTCCTCCTGGTCCCACCATGGCTGCAGCGTGGGGAGGCTGCTGATCTGCACCTGCCTCACAGGGCTGGGCTGAAAAACTCACAAAACAAAGGGAAAGGAGAGGTCAGAGGAACTAACTGACAAGATGAACAAGACAAATGATAAAGGAGGCAGGGGAGGTGGCTGGCTGTGTGCAGAAGGGCTGCAGATGAGATAGGAGTGCTCCAAGCAGGGATTGCAAGGTGACTTGGCAACGTTCTGCAAATATTTGAGGGAATAAACATCATTGGGGAAGAGAAATTAGCACAACGAGTTTTATCACAGAGAGCAGGGAGATGATCTGCCAGAAAAAGTTTTTGAAAGGCATTAATAAATGGTGAAATGAGCCTTTCAGGGGCAAGAGGAGATGTAACATTGAGTGAGATTTTTTAAAGTGAAATTGGAAATCGAAGGTGTGGTGTGCTAATGTAGGCAACTTTGGAGTTTTGATTTTCTTGTACACCATTGGTTCACATGGGCTTGTCCCTCAGGGATGTAGTGTTCTAGGGAAATAGTAATAACTAAGAAAAGCAAGTTGGAGAAAATGCATCAACCCTTTGACAGCATGAGAATTGAGTGTATAATTATGCTCAGCCTTGTTCAGAAGCCAGAATAACAACTTGCAGTTGTCTGTGTAGAGGCTTTTTCCCTTATTTGCAGCAGGAATGCTCCGTGTTGAGGGCTTTTTCAAACTGTATAAAATAACTTAAATTTCTTGATGTATGCTGACTCTTTAAGACCAAAGTGCAACACATCTTTGTGACACTGCTTGTCTTTAGAGAAGCTGTTAATTCCCCATCACTGCATTTATTTGTATTTATTTTGTTATTTGTTACAGCTTCCAACAATTTATACTGTGCCATGCCACAGCTACAGTTGTCTCTGGCTCCTTATGCCAGTGGACCCGTGCAGTATTGCTCTCAGCAGAGTTGGGTTTAAATCAGCATCTCTGTCACATTAATAGGCTGTGAGCAAGCACAGAGGCAGGAGTTTGCTCTCTGGAGCCCTGTGATTTCTGCCTCCTCTGCCTGGCTGCTGGGGGAGCTGGCTCCCTGTTTCTGCTCACCAGGTGGAACAGCAGATGAATGTGTGTCTGAGCCTCCCTCCTGGCTGGATCTGAACTGATTCTTTTTCAGAAGTACTTTGCTTCTCACAGGAATATTATCAGTATTAAGATCTGAACAGTGATGTTTTTTTCTTTCATCCATGTTCCTGTATTTCTCTGCTGTTTATCTTCCCTGGGTTTGCTGTATGTCACCCCTTTCAAAATGCTGTGTCTTCCTTTTTCTTCTGTTTAAGGATTTGATTTGCCTCTGGAAACCTGGTGGTGCAGAAATTATTTTTCAGGGAAAGCTCTTAAAGGGGATCTGGTTACCTTCAAGTCCACACTCATCATCAATGCTTTTGTTTGGCTCCTTATCCATCATTCCTGAGTCATAGTATCCATTCAGAGATCTCACTGAAGGCAGAAGAACCTCATGCTTGTCTTTACCATATCACCTCTTTCCTAGCAAATGCTCCATACTATGAAATGTCTTCTCTCTGTTTTGCCTTCACCTATTTTTTAATTTTTCATTAATTAGCTATGTGGCCTTGGTAAGGAATGCTTAACAGAACTATTTTCTCATCATCTACCCTGCCTTTATTCCATTCCCCTTTGAAGATAAGAAGGGATGGATGTGAGGGAGTCACGGCATGTTTCAGACTGCCTCCAGAATGCATTTCCCATACCAGGGGTATTCCCCTTTTCAGCCTATCTGACCCCTGATAATTGCAGTGGTGCTCTCCTCCTGCTTGCTTGCAGACAAATGCTTGGAACAAGGTGCAGAGCTGTAATCTGCTCTGCAAAGCCTCTCTGAGAGGACAGAACTGGCGATGCTTTCCCCTGTTGAGAAGCCAAGCGGAACAGATTAACACACTTAGTGCTAACACACTTCTCAGTCTCAAGGGTTCCACTTGTTCTTGCTTCTTCAAAGCAATTAACTGTATATAAATTTGATTCTGTATGGTATATGCCTTTTGACTGGTTTAAGATCTTCTCCTGGTGGTGGTGAGGTTTTCAATAAAACATGAAATAATTTACGTGACTGGATTACCCAGGGTCCTCTTTCCTACAGCCCAGTGTGAGTAATAAAAATGTGAGACCTGAAATATGTCTGTGATCTCCAAAGCCATAATATCCATGCTACTTAAAACCTATTTAAATTACAAAAAAAAAATTAAAAAAGGAAAAGTAAGCTGATTTTGCTCCATCCTTCTATCTGAGAAAATGACCTGCATAACAATCAGATGCATTTTACTACTTAATTCTTTATTGCAGGGTTTTGGAGAACCAAATTATTTTCTATCTCCTATGCAGGGTTTTTGCTCTGCATATTCAATCCTGTCACCCTTTTGTTATCTTGCTTTCAAAGTTCTCAATTTCAGAATATTAAAGAAATAAAAATTGACCCCTCTGCATTATATAGAAGGGAATGGCAGGAAAGCAAAGTGACAGGAAAAGCTTGTGGGAAAGCAAAGCAGTGATCTTAAATCCCTTGCTTCATCTCCTATTTCCCTACTGTGACTACGTAACCATTTTGTTTCCCAAACATCTTTCAGCTGGGTTCCCTCTAGGCCATCTCAGATCCTCTCATGCCTGGTGTGTGCTTCCTGCAGGAGCAGCCTGGCTCTTCCCTGGATTGTGTGCCAGTGTCACAAGGCATGTCCCCTCTGCTTGTTAGCAGCATGACCAGCACTAGCAGGCTGCTCACAAATGCCAGCTTTAATTACAAATTTTGCTTGCAAGGGGAGCACTCAGATTATGCCTGGGTATCTTAAAAGGGCCTCTTGCCTTTTGAACCCTGACTGCTGTGTTTTGAAAAATAATAAGCCTTCTTGTGATGACCAGTCCTTGCTGTCACCCTGTCCTGGGAGGAACCCAAACAGAAGCAAATGACAACAGACAATCTTGAGCATCTTGAGCTGGCTGGTGGTAGGAAACAATGCAATTTCCCATTAAAAAAAGAATTTAAAAAATGCACTGGGAATAAGTTGCTTGCATTGTTTTCTCCAAAGAACGCTGACCCTTTGGCTCTTGCTGTTAACCATTGCAGAGGTGTCTCAGAAGCACTCAGTGTGAAACACAGAGCACCACAGTGCTCTGCCTGCCTTGTTGGAAGCTTGAGTGACCCACAGCTGTAGACTCATCACTATGCACAGGAATGTGAAAACAACTGGCCACTCATTTCCTCCTGGATGATGAACTGCCTTGTGTGTAATCTTGCTTAATAAATGAGCCCATAATAGTTATATTAGCTGCCATTTTGCCAGTGTAAAGTGGATGAAAGCATAATGATGTTTACTCTGTAGGCCCATAACACTTTCATAGAAATATAAAGAAAATCTGGGAACTGGGTCATAGAATAACATATTGCTTGAGGTATGCATCTATTGTACTATCTTAAAAAAAAAAAAAAATATATATATATATAAACATCATATATAGTTAGTACAACCCAAGTCTGGGCATTAGATCATGGCATACTTTAGATTCAACAAACTTAACATCAAAATTGTCTTCAAAGCCTTCTCATTTTGGGCCAGCTTTACTGCAGTGTGGAACTCAGATTGTTGAATGTTTCTGTGCAATGCTTGAGAAAGGTGGCTGGAAATTGATCTGCTTACTCAGAGTTTGTTCTTCAGGGAATTGCACAAAGAGGAGTTGTACGTGGTGAGCTGGCCAAAGAGTTCAAGGTCAGCCCAGAAGCTTGGCAGGGCTGTGCTCTTTCACCCATGACATTCAATTATCTTGCTGACTGCATGCGGAGATGAGCCCTTGGTGATTACAAAGGAGAAAGCAAAGTTTGGGGATTTTATTGGTATGTTGACAGCTTTTTTAGACTTTGCTGCTGACCTTGGGTATATCTGACACACAGAATTTTTACAGAAATCATTGCTTCGTAGAGAAAACAGATATTATCCTAAAATATGGGGCTAAGGCTTTTGTGGTCAATGACCAGGAGAACTTTTTTCATGTCCTTAAAATTGTAGGGTTAAGAAAGGCCGGAGGAAAAATTCATGTAAGTGGCTTTCTTTCAAACTAATGATACTTAATCCTTTGTAATTTTCTTGGATTCTAATCTGCTCTCTGCTGGTATAATTCCACTAATTTTCTGTACCATCTCAAAGGAATGAATTGTCCCTCACTCAGGAGATATTAAATAAAACCAAGGAAGGTGATTTGCATCACTCTGAGCTGCCTACTGACACTATTTTTAGCCATGGAAAGTGATGGCTGCACTCCAGCTCTGAGAAAAACAGAGATGAGTGCATTGATTCATTCAAACATCTAAGCACATTCTTAATATTTCTCCTGGCTCACGAGCTGGTCACTCAAAAGCAAGTTCTTGGTGGTCTTGTTCGTTTGATTGGTTTTTTGATTTCTTTTTTGGTTTTGTTTTCCTAAGACAGCATAATATGGTGTGCCCCAAGCTGCAGAGGTTCTAAAAAACAAAGTGCAGGTCATATGCCCAAGGGGTGCAAAGCCACAGCCCTAAATTTGCTGCTTGTTGATTTATGGGCTCCAAGATGCAAGAATAAGAGACAGAAGTCAAGTCAGTAAGTTCATTGCATGTTTAATTCGTAGGGATATGGTCAGCTGACATACAATTCTGATTTGAATAATTTATTTTTTGTACCATAACTGTTATTAAATTAATACCTTGAGAAGGAAAAAATTAATTGTTATGGGTTGATTTTCTTTATGGATCTTTTAGGAGCAGGTCTAAGTTAAAATCTAACTCGTTTTTTAAATGACCTTATACAACTTTTAAAAGAAGGGTTTTTTGTCCCTTTTGCTTTTTCAAACAACTTAGTTCTCTGGTTAAGACTTTCTGGGTCAAAGCAGCTACTTCTAGAAGAGTCAAGCTGCCCTCATACATATTCCATTGCAGAATATTGACATCATGTGAAAACAGTGGTGATTAATCCTAAAATACTCTAGAGTAAGTCACCGAATAGCTGGTGCCAGGGAAATTAATTTTAGCTTAGAAAATCTATACTTAACTTTGAGTTGAAAACCAGGGAAAAGTGCTACATGAGATTCAGGCAATAGAAAACTTTTCTTTTGAAGGTAAATATAATTTTCTCATCCACTGCAGTCATTTGGAACTAGGAGTAATCTTTTATTCTTGAGAACCCCTCTGGCACTCCCCAATTCTCTCCCTCCACTGCAGTCCATGGTTTTGATTAGTGCCATAGGGGCTGGACTTAGGTGAGCAAACAGAGACACAAACTCTCACTTAAGAGCTGCCAGAAAGAAATAAGCACTTCCAGGGTGTGTGTCCTCTCTCCTACAGTATTTCCATGAAAGTCAATGCTGTTCTAAAGCATCCCTTTCCTTCTGCTGACTCCCAGGGAGTTTCTGGTCATTAGCACAGATTTAGGCGTTTGCTCAGCAGCCACCTGAACCTGCTGAGCTCCTGGTCACTGTGACTGTGACAGTGTCTAGAGTGATCATTAGGAGGTTTCTAGGGCTGACTGTATGAAAAAGAAATAAGTGGAGAAATATTAAAGTATAAAATGGAAACATTTGTGCTTTAATGAAAAAATTGTAAAGTTTTCTACTTTGGTTAGAATTTCCTCCATAAACAAAGTGCTTGGTGGTTTTGTCTGGTTGTAATGCTAAGGATATTATGCTTAATCTGATTTTTGAAATATGAGAGTCTGTGGATCAGGGCAGTGGTCACCCTTTTTCAAAAAACCAAAATTAACTGTCCTTACTAATGGAGAATATTCTCTGGAAAAAAAAAATAAAGCGAGAGAGCCATATAGGGTGCTCAGGGTATCTCCTAGCTTATTTTCTGATTAAAAAATGACTGTGGCAGAAATCAATATTGCTTGATCTAATAAATCCTTTGCTACCTCTGTGATGACATATATCCTCTACCCAACTTTATCCTGGTTAAATTTCTCCTAGAACAAACATTAGATACTAATTCAACCAGGTGAGTGATGGACTGAGTGAAAAGCTGTGTTGCTTTATTTTAGCTGCCCCTGGTGTATTCAGGAGTGGCAGAAGCTGCCAGCTAGAGGGGCAGCAGTTGAATACCCATGGCAGAGGCAGCAGGCACAGTGGTAGAGCCTGACTCACTTGTGCCGCCCTGCCCAGAGGCAGATCCAGCTGTGGCAGAAGGAGGAGTATTTTCTCTTCCAGCTCAGTTAGTCTTTGGATCTTTCTGGGAGCTGGGGAACAATTAGAACCAATATAGTATCAAATCAAAATAGTAGGAATATTAATAGGAAAGAAATACATCTGTATTAAAGAAGGTAAAATGGCTTTGTGACAATGAGTGCACCCTGCATGTGCCCATTTTGACTTCAAGAGAATAAAAGAGCAGCAGCCAAAAGATGCGGAGATAGCCTTGTTCCAGCATGTATTATAAATAAGTGAAAGGAAAAGGAAAAGGAATGGTGTGATCATCCTGCTCAGGTCCTGGGAGGCTCCTCTGTGCTGCCTGGCAGAACAGGGAGGATGCTGCGTGCAGGGCTGTGCCTGGCACAAGTGGAGTGGGCTGCCCCAGGCAGCTTTGTGGCTGGAGCTGAGCATTTCACAAGAAACCTCTCAAGGCTTTCTCCATGTAAAATAAAATGCCTCCAAGTTTTTTTCTCTGAAGGAGCATAGCTCTGGTCTCTTAAACTCCACTCAGCCTGCTGCTTCACAGTGCATTTCCCAGAGCACAGTGCATGTTGTAGCCCTGGCTGGGGGCTGCCCAGGACACAGTGCTGGCAGGCAACATTCATCTTCATTTCATCATCTCATAACTGCAGGGAGGCCACTGTACCAGCCTCAAAATCCCTTAAGGGTTTTGAAATTTGGAAATGCTACTAGTCACCTGTAGCAGCTTTCCAATATCCTGATTGGATAAGTAAAAAGACTGATATTCCCTTTCACTCTGAAGCTTTATTTTATCTCAGAGTTGATATTTCTTGTATTTAAAATGACTGTTTTGCTATAATAGCATAAATAAGGTTAGAAAATGGTTCATGTTCTGTAAGGATACAGTTTGACATCACTGAACGATATGCAGGAAGGTTAATATGGATGCATTACCAAAAGTGTTCAAGGAAGTTTGCTGCCATTAAGCTAAAAAAGTAATGCAAATATATAAAAAAATCTCTGCAGGAGAAAAGTTGATAAGGAAAATTTCAAAAGAAAATGTTTTAAAGTACATCACAGAAAAGAGATATTTTAGTTGTATTGTTAAGGCATGGCATAAGAATTCATACACCTGATCCAGGGACTGGGCCACAGAACATCACACTGAGTAGGGCAAAAGGCACAGCTATAAATATTTTTACCCTAGGAAATGCTAAGGCTTTTTTTTGAGGGGTGAAGCCATCCAGATGACTTCTCCAAAGCATCCTACTTCAGCCACAAGAGCTATTTGTGGTAATTAGTTTCTCCCTGAGTTGAACTGGTTTTGAACAGGCACAGTGCTCATCAAAATATTTTTAATTCCCTCCAAAAGAATAGAGAGATGGGTTTAAATGTATGTGACAAATGAGTTCATTCAGTGATGTTTCTGTTCATTATTCATTACAGGCCACTGAGGAGAGGTTTGCAAGCAGTAGCACTTCAGACAGTCCTGACATCCCTGACTCGAAATATTCTCATGCTGGGGCTCTTCTTCTAGTCTGGCTTTTTTTGACAATCACAAAGCTGAAAAGCATTGAAGTCCCAGAATCTGACTTCACTTTTTCTGTTTCTGGCTGTGGCCCATGCTGGGAGTCTGTCCCTCCCAATGAAGTGCTTGTCTTCATCTGTGCTGTTCTGATGGTTGTACCCCACCACGGTTTTCCCTGGGAGCCTGGGATTCACTATTTAGCCTTTTGTTTGTGTTTCTTTTCACATCTTCCTTTCACACACTGGGATGATGTTCTCTCTTTGCAAGTGTCCGGGCCCAGGGACCAGAATTCCCAAATTCCCACTCTCAGGTGTGCTCCCATCACCATGGATGTGCTGGGGGCAAGGGCTGGCTGTGTGGGAGGCAGAGCTGTGTGCTTTCTGCACTGCTCACCTGCCCTGGGTCAGGCCATGGGGGAGGGCAAGGGGAGTCACTGGAGTGGGCTTTGCCTCTGATTGTGCTGTGTTGACTTGATGGGTGTTAGAAAACAGCATCTCATATGTGCCAGTCCAGCAGCTTTTTAAAGAACAGGATTGCTAACGGTTAAATCCCTATTGCAGATAACATTAGACTTGGAGATCAAGCCCAATTATTTTCTTTCTGTAACTTCTGCCACCAATCCTTTTGTCACCTGCTACAACCTGTTTAATTAGTGTAGCACTGGGGCTATTTTTATGCACACTGCCAGTTTTACTGGTCTGGTTTTTTTCTGGAGTGCAGAAGAGAAGTGGATGTCTCCAGCAGAGTGAGATTTGCTTCTCAGAATCTCTGTTTTCTTTATAGCTCCTATCTAACAAGAGGACAGCTTGTTCTAACTGGTGTCTGCTGATGGCAGATTTCAAGGGTTTCCAGCCTGGAAAAAGGAGTGGGTTTCCACCCTCCCAGTGCATTCCCTGTGGCTGAGTGTCATTGGAGAGGGCAGCTCCAGCTGCCATGAACCTGCTGGAAATGTCTGTGTTAAGATTATATCCAACAGAGGAGTTTGCCAGAGTTTGCTGAGTAGTATGAAAGGAGCACAGTGTGGCAGCATGGCAGTGAAGTTTTTGGTGTATCTGAAGTCTTGTTCTAGTTGCCAACTTTACCCCGTGGTCAGTTGCTCAGTAAATTCATTTGTATTTTAACTCCACAGAAGTCTGCTGACCTCGCAGAACAATTGAAGGAAAAGAAGTCATCTTTCCAGTTCTGGAAGTGTTGTAGGGGTTCCAATTCCCACTCTTGAAAATGCTCCAATCTGCTGACATTTTATTTTCTTTCTCTTATTTCTGGCTATCATAGACATGATAGGTAAAAAAAGCTATTCTAGATCAAATTCAGATTTCATATGTCTGCCAATGAAAGTTTTCTTCCAGAAAATACCTTTTTAGTTACAATTAATCTTCAACTTAAGTTTTTTTTAAAACAAATTCAGATGAAGTTTCTGCCATTTCTGCTACAAAGCTAAAACACAACGATGAATAACTTTGTGTGGGAAGTCCTTGACAATTTTTCTTTTAATATGATATGTGGCAACTTATCACCACCCATATTTCTGATTGCTTAAATGGCTTTCAATCCAGAAGATAGTATTAGTACAGCATGTTTTTCTGTTTGATGCAGAAATTTGGGGTATGGGATATTTGACTCAAACCCAAACACTTACACCCAGCATGTTCCCACTGATTTTGTCATTGCAAATCCCAATCACTCAGGATGCCATGCTTGCTTTGCCTGAGCTGCTTTTGCTGGTGGTAGTGTAGCTCATCAGGAAGAAGCTGTGCCTTAGGTGTGCAGGGTCTCAGGAGCAGGAATTCTTTCCTGACTGCTGTGGTGAGGCAGGTTTTCTCCCTGTGACAGACAGTGACAGGCTGCTGGACCTGCCAGAGGAAAAGGTCTGCCCATGACAGGTGCTGAACATGCTGGGAAAAAAATTATATAGAAGGCACTTCTGCCCACAGAGTTACCTGGAGGTGTGGAATAAAAGTTCAAGATGAAACAGAGAGTGCAAACAGGCAGCTTAAAAGAAAAGGAGGGCCCTGGGCTTGCCTGTCCTGTTCAGCCCTTAAGGAGGGTGAGTGGAGCCACAGCCTGAGAGGGGACAAGTGTTGTCTGTGCAGAGAATGAGGTGTTGCCACCACTGGAGAGATCATCTGGGATGGACTGCAGCTCTTATCAAACCAGAGGGTTCTGAAGCACCACAGGCACAGTCTGCTGCCCTGACAGCCCTCATGAGAGGAGACTAGAAGGGCTTTGTCTGTTCCCTTGAGCCTAATGAAGGGTGAGAGACAATATGAGAATAGCCTATAAATACACCAGGAGAGACAAGAGCTGTGTGGATGAGAGGAGTGTGCTGGCACAAAAGCCAAGAGCAGGTCTGGTGCCTATGAATAAACACAGGCTGTGCCAGAGAAGCACATTCTGATCCATAAAGGATGGAAGTTTGACATGACAGAGACAGAACATAGATTTTGGGGAGGAATATGACTGTTTTATGGGACAGTTTATTTCATAGGTTGTCCATAATAGCAAGTGAACCAGGCATTCATTCTATTTCTATTTCTATTTCTATTTCTATTTCTATTTCTATTTCTATTTCTATTTCTATTTCTATTTCTATTTCTATTTCTATTTCTATTTCTATTTCTATTTCTATTTCTATTTCTATTTCTATTTCTATTTCTATTCTATACTATTCTTCTGTCCCTGTCCTGGGCTTGTTGTGATTTGGAGCCCACCAGCCAAGTCAGTCCCCTCTCTCTTTACCTTCTTCTCATTCTGCTCCCACTCTCAGGAGTCTCCTATGTGGGGATCTGTACTCTCCTACAGCCAGTGACACCTGCAGGAGGGGAAGATGTCCCCTTGCAATGTCCCTTTTTGCCAGTGATTACACCAGAGCCCATGGTGAATGTGCAAAACATTTTGTTTTCTTTTAGTATTTTTCTAAGAAAAGCAGTTGAATCCCTTAGACTATGTTTTCCAGTGAGATCTTCCTTATTTTCTGTATGGGGAAGCCCTTTTAGCAGTTATGACTCTTAGTGTGTCTCCCACTTTGCTTCTGAGATGATCTAACTGTTTAATGTTATACACTGATTATTTACCAGATAAAAAAAGGAACTTCACCTGGTGTAGTGTTAGGAATATGAAATTAAATTGGTTGACTTGGATTTAGGAATGTGTATGTAAAGATCCTCTTCCTCACCCTAAATCCAGTATCCCATTTATTTCAGCTGTGATATTGTACCTCATTTATTTTAGCTGCAGTACTTTGCTTATAAATAAGGTATGGGATCTTAGTTCTAGATGTTTCTCTGAAACACTTCAGCTTGTAACTTTTAATTTAGCTGGTTAGATAACACAGTAATTACTGATGGGAAAGATCAATTGCCTCCATTGCATCCAAGCAGAACCTGCAGCCATCCTGCAGAAGGATATGTTTCTGCACTGACCTACCCAGCAGCAGCAGAAATCCTGTGTTAGCTGAGGTGCATGAGTGCTTAGAGAGGTGAATCTGGATTGAAGTGTGGTCTCTCATGTTTTCAATACTGAAATCCCTTTTACCTGCTATATCATCCATAGTGCATTTCAGCTCCAGGCCTTTTCATATATTTTTTGTAGCTGTATAAAAACCTGTTTAGGGTTAAGGAGCTATGCCCAGCTCTATAGTGTCTGGTTTTATTTCTCCACTCCCCATAAGGATAAAGGCAAAGAAAGTCTCCATTTGGATGTATTATGAGAGTATGAGAACCCTGTCTCTTAACTGACATATGATTTAATTTCAGATAGCTTTAATATGTGGATAAAACTACTGGCAATGTTTCCAAATACATTTTCTTGCTTTTGTTCTTACTGTTGATCATTAAATATGGTGGCTAAATAGCACCATATCACCCATATGGTTTTGTTCTTGGAAATTTTCTTGAATAACAGCTGAAGTAATGCATAAAAAGTTGCAGCAATTTAAAACCTCAGCTTTATAAAACCAAGGACAGGGCCTGCTAACAGAGTATGAAAGCAATAGCAATCTGTGGACTCTGCTTTCTCCTCAGACTGAGAAGTTGCTTCCATCTGCACAAAGGGTTCCCCTGCTGCAATTCTGGCTCAGCTTTGCAGTCTGTTTGTTACTACTTTTGACTTGATTATTGTTTAATTGGAGAGACTTAACATAAAAGTTTGTTACCAGGTGGGACACACAGTGGTTGGAACACGAATTCAAGCAGACAGGAACCGAGAGGTAAGTCAGGGCTGCTTTCCCAAACTCCACTTTCCTGCATCCTTGCAGGAGCATTTGGAAATCTGCTGGCCTTGTTTACAGCCTCACAGGGTTAGGGGCCACAAGATGTCAGTGTAGCACCAAACATGAGGCAATGGCAAGTGGGTTTGTGCAGCCCCCTTACACTGTCCTGCCGAAAGGCTGCTGACTCTAACCACAGAGGGAGGCACAGAGGTCAGGAGATGGCCCATGGGATGGGGAGCTGAGCCTGGAGCACGGGGAGCAGCCAGGGAAGGCAGGAGCAGGCGCCTGGAGGGCTGGTATGGAGGTGAAGGGCTGAGTGTGCCTGCAGGAACTGGGCAGTGCAGCTCCCCCTTTTCTGTACAGCACAATCCCCTGGGCTTGCTCAGCTCCCTCAGTCACACTCAACCTGTTGGCTGCTGCTCACTGGCTTTCAGGAGAAGTGTGCATTACTTCACAGGTCCTACTCTATTACTATGTATATAGCAGTAATTCTTGATACTGTGGGGGAGCATTGTTGAATAGGGGTGAGACAAAGCACGTGAAAGAAGAACAGTTCCTTGCATTGTCCTCTGGGTGACTGCTAAAGAAAATCTGGTTCTGAAATTCTGAGACTGATGATAGCTAAAGAGACATCTCCAAAAGCTTGGTTTTGTTGTTAGTTTGTTTTCCCCGTTTTCTATTTCTAGGAAGTATAGTATGAGTCCAATACTGAGCAGCAAAGCTGTTTGTTAAAGGCATCTCAGCACACTGGAACTGTGCTTTTCCAGGAGTGGCTGTTTCTGGGTGCAAAAGGAACACTTGCTCTTTGCCTGTATGTATCTGTGTCCCCAGTTGTGATAACAGAGGAACCCAGAAAAAATGGCACTGGAACAGCGCAGAGATGTCTGGGCCTGATTCCTGAAGTTAAAACAGTTGTACAAACTAGTCCATTCCCTCACTCACTTATTTGTTCTCTTCTCTTTTCCCTCAGAGGTGGTATCTCTTTTGGATTTGCTCAGTTTTCCTTACATGTTTTCCTCTTCCAGTTCAGATTTGTTCAGTCACAGTATGGGTGATTACAGAAATGAGACAGAAATTGAGAATCATGGACTCATTGTCAGCTATCAGATTTAAAAAAAAATAATTAAAGGAAACCAGCAGCTGTTTTATGATGTGCCAGATGAATAATTCCAGAACATATTTTATTAAAGAAGATGAAGCGCAGTGCTAATCTTCAGGAAAGTTTCCCTTCATTAGTACAGAGCTGTTAGCACAGTTGTGGCCTGGAGCTAAAGTTGTGACTGAGCACCACTCTGAGACTCAGACATCTGTGTTTGGGATCTGTTTGGCTCAGGTACTTCCAAAATACTCCCTGTCTCTCTTATGGACTGAAGCTAAAGCCAGTGCCACAGATTTGAAGAGCTGAGTACTTAGAATCCAACGCTTGGCCACCATTTTCAGTTTGTGCCTCTTTAAATCTTTGCTTTTTGAATTGCCATTTCCCAGGCTGTTTGTCCATGAGGACAGGCTGTGGATATCACTGGGAAATGGGAGCCATGGCTGGGAGAAGACTCTGTGGGAGCTGCTAACCCATCTCTGTCCCTCCAGGACAAAGACAGAGCTGATCTGTACTGACCAGACATAATGACATGCATTTCTCTAACTCTTATTTTCTCACAAAATGTGTGTTCTGCTTAAACAGGTCTCGCAGTGTTGTGGGTTTGGAAACTGCTTGGGAAGTATGAACTGGGAGTAACAGAAACTACAGCATTTCCCTTAAACAAAGTTTGAAGCAGCACTTCATGCAGAGCTGCCAGTCTCATCCAAAGCAAAGCAATTGAAATGACAGAAATGATTTCTGAACATCACTGAAATGTGATTTCAGTGTATTTCACATAAGTACAGTTTATTTTCATTGATGAAAATTGTAAAAAAGGTCAAAGCAGATAATAGTGACACTAAGTCCAGACTTGCTCGAGCTCTTTTAATCTCTGTGGCCGTGCAAGCCAGCAGCTACTGAGTGTTGCAGGGTGAGTGCTGAGCTCTTGGCTTTGATATTTTTGTAAAAACCACTGGTTCAGTGACAAAATGATGACCTGATAAACCTTGTTTTATCGCTATATTACTCACTCTTTTTTATTTGATCTGTGCTATGGTTGGATATGGCCATCAGAACACCCAGGCAATTTTGTTTTGCACACTAAAACCTAATCAGGCATTACCTAAACACTTTCTTACCATTGTAAGTGACAGCAAGGTTTGATCCTTTTTCTGCCAAAATCAATACATGAAAACTCACAAAGATAATACTTTAGATGAACTATGGCACTCATCAATTCTCCTCTTCTCTTTCTCTGATTTTTTGAACATAAAACGTTCCTCTGTACATTGTGGGCTTTTCAAACACAGATATGTTTGGACTTTTTTTTGGGTGAGAATATAAAGTGCTAAATCTTCATTAATGTAGGGGTCCCTATAGCAGATGCATGTGGATAGATACTCTGATTTTTATTACAGCTTGTTAAATTATTACCAGTCTGTTCAGCCAAAGCATTATGCCTTAGGTAGAGGAATTAAGAATAATTAGCCTGCTTTGTTATCTTCATTGTGGTAGTGGAGATGGGTGAGTAGATTTTGAGCTGGCAAATATACTTGACAATATTTTAAGGTTGTTTCACTTTATGTACTGGTTAAGGACAATCTGGTGTTGGTGAAGCATCTTGTGGCAAATTGAGCTAGGAGAAAGGAAAATCAAACAGCTTGGCTCGAGATAACATTCTTTTCACTTCTGTCAGATGTGTACACTACACCGACTTTAAAAGCTGTGCTTTGGTTTCACTTAAGTGCAGCAACTACATATTGCTATCACCCCAAAGAAAAATGCAAGGAATCTTCTAATCATATGGTAGATAAGAAAAAAAACTAGTTACTTTTAAGGGCTCATTTGAGAATGCTAAACTGAAGTATGTGTTTTGTGCTTAGTGTTTAGTATCTATTGATAAATCCAGGCATGAAAGGCTGGGAGTGCTGATGCACCTCCAAGAACACATCCAAATGATAGAGATAGCTTTATACAATGCATTTATCTGGCAGAGACATGAATGGATCTCTGTTTCTCCTCCTTTTGTATTAACATGAATGGATCTCTGTTTCTCCTCCTTTTGTATTAATGCACTTTGGTTCACCGCACTATCCAGTCACCTTTTGGTGTGAATGGAGGCAATTACTTCATTGATGTCCTAATTACCATCAGGTTGTATTGTTGTTCAGTGACAGATGATCACTGTATATTTGACCATAGACTTACAAACCCCTTTGTCCTTCACGTTGCTCTCATATACATCACAGCCAGCACAAAATCTGCTGTCATCCTTTGTGCTTTTGGGAAGGTGTCCTTTGTGCAAGGCTGGGGTTCAGAGAAAATCTTTGTCATGCAGGCTTGTATCGCAGCTTTTTCCCTTCAGTCTGCTGTTCCTCTTCAAAACCATTTTCCCAGTCACTCTGGAAACAGAAAAAAACCCCCAAATCTTCTTTGACCAAATACTCACCCACCCCACCTCTCCCAAGCTGCAAATCCAGAAGTTGAAAGATGTAAAAAAGTTTTGCTCCCGAATTTGAGCCATCTCCCTTGGCTCAGTAGAACCTGGTTATTTAAAAACACACACATGCTCCTTGCAGGGCTGGCTTTGGACTATATATGATGTCAGCTGCTGCTTGTCCTTCCACATCTCAGTCTGCTTCTAAAGAAATGTGGCTGTGGACCTCTGCCTGCCTGGCACTGTTTGTCCTGCCAGGTGAGGCAGCAGCTCTGAGATCAGTATTAATGAGTGTGGGAGCAGAGCCACAGCTACAGGATGAAATCAGCAGGTCGTGCTTCCCTTGACAAGGGATGACAGATTATCCACACTATGTATCCTCACTGTTTGCGGGCCTGTGTCCTGTTTGTTTCCAGCACTGATGCATTTCAGATTTGCAGTATTTTAATGTGACAAATAATGCAGATGAAGAGAATGTCTGCATCTTTGGCAGTGGAATTTTGCACTTTGGTGTATTTATAAATATGCAGTTTGAAATGGGACGCTGAAAACTAATTACCATTAAAAAAAATATAAAGGTTAATAATGCCCAAAGAGAGATTATGGAAAAATGGAAGTGCTATGTTGAAGAGCTGTCCAGTGTATTTGCCCAGATAACCCAGGGCCAGATGATATCAGATTGCAGATGATATCAGCAATATCAGCAGTGCTCATGCCAGTGAACACCTACCTCACTGCATTTCACCACTGCTGCCCTACAGAGATCCTAGGAAACTCTTAAATGTTATTGAAGCTCTGTTAATCTCACAGTCACCTCACCAGCAATGCTTATGGGACAGCTGACTAAATGCAGCCATTGTAAACCTGACTTCAGGTACAGTTGATTAGTAAAATTGGATGGATAAAAGAATTTTTGCCATGGGAATTACTGATGACCATTTATTTGCAATTTTTATTTTTTATTCTAATAATGCTGGGCCAAAACCATACTGGCTTGTCAGGGTCTGTTACAGATTTAAAACGTGCAAATTTGCCCAAGGATAAACATAATCTTGTTTAAATCAGGTTAGGTCAATATTCAGGTCAATAGTGTGAAGAAATGACTACAAGAGCTGAGCTAAATTTCTGTGAGGATTCAGGTTTGGGTGGATCTGAAACTTGCTAAAACCTGGAGAAAGATCTGGAATTCTTGTGTAGAATTGCACTGGCCTGTATGAATACCCATAGTCCTGGATGCTGCTTATAACTCGTATTCTAAGCACAAGTGTGTTCAAGTATAGCTGCAGTTTAATGTGGGAGAAAGGCTGAGTAGTAAACTTAAAGTAAGCTGGTGTGAGGCTTGTTCCTCCTAGAAGTTTGAAGGAAATCGACAGCATGTTTTTTAATAACCCAAATAGTCACTGATTTGCACTTAGCCTCAAAAAGAAGTGCTTTATTTCCTTTATCTTTACATGAAATGCTTTCCTCCTCCTTTTAAAGGAAAGCTTCAAAGTTGTCAAGCCAAAGTGACAATAATGCTGTTTGGAAAAATTCTCTGTGGTATGAAGATTCACACCAAATGCTCTGAAGTGAATAAAATCATCCTGAAAAATAGTGCTTGAGCATGAAAGGGCATCTCAGCATGTTTGAGTGATTTGAGTATCTGAGCAAGATGCAGTCAAGATTTATTTGATCTGAGTTTCTCCTATGAGCACTAAGATTCCTGATAGCTAGAACAACAATTACTCCAGTAGCATCTTTGGGATACCATCTACTTGTTGGGAAACTTCCTGGAGATCATTTAGGGTTTTTTCCACCACTATTAGCATGGCTGCATCGTTCCTCATCTTTCTTGGGGAATCGGGAGGAGGGCAGTGTGCCTTGTGGTGCACCTCAGAAGACCAGCTGTGCACAAAGCAGAGCAATGCTGTGATGTGCACATAGGTACTCCTGAATCACAACCAGATGTATCTTTAATTTCAAACTCAGCAGCCATAGCCATCCCTTTCAGTGGATTTCAGTGACCTCAGAGTATTTCAGAAATAATCCAATTAACTTCAGACTGCATTTTTACCACGGAGAGCTTTCTGTCTTTCTGGCCTTTTCTTGGAGATTCACTTCTTTTCAACAGATCAGCAATACCAAAAAAATCTGTTCCCTGCTTTTTTGCTTGCTTTTCTTCATGTCTTCTTGAATAAAGCCAATTAGGTCTCTGAATGGGGAGCTTTTTGGGTTTGGGGCTTTGTTTGAATAACAGCCTGGAGGACGAGGTTCGAACACCTGCGATCTCTTGATGGAGTGTCACAATTTGATTTTCCCAAGTGGTGATACTCTTTCCCTTTTCTCTCTCCTCTTTTGGTGTCAGGCTATTATTTGTACCTTTTGAAAAGCAGACCTCCACAGGGACTTCTGGGCCTTAACCCCAGCATTCTCAGGCTGTGTTACTTTTGATAAAACCAGATAGTTTTGTGATCATAAAACCTTTGAAGAAAAAATCCAGAAAGAGTATATTTTTGTCCTTTCTCTTTTTGCCTTTTTTGGGGGATTTCAGGTCCCTTAACACTCCTCCAGAAAAAGGAATATTTTTTTTTTTTTAAAAGAGGAAAAAAAAGGGAACAAAGTGCTGTTCCCTTGGAGCCCTGAAAGAAGCAGAGCAGGGAGCACAGAATACTTATGTGCCTGATAAATGGCTGTGTTGCAGAAAACTAAAACTCTGACATGGCAAGACAAGGCATGGAGGTCTTATCTTGTCTGAAGGATGATGAGCTACACTTGTTTTAGGGAAATCAGATTGTTAGGCTGACTTAGGGCTTTGACTTACCTGGGACTTGATTAATGCAACAGATTACATATAAAATAGCTAACATGATGAAAACCAGGAATAGTTCTTTGTGGAAAAACAAAAGCATTTGATAATCCCCTAACCAGCCTGTGAGATGATTCCTTTCCATATGAATCCAGTGATGTGGAACTACTCAGGGAAACCCTCTTAGCACCCTGTAAAGAAGCCAGAACCTCACTGGAGATGCAGCTTTCCTGAGGATTTTAATTCTGGGGAATATTTATTGCCAGCTCCTCTTCAAATTATATTTGGATAATACTTTCTAGACAGAAGCACTGGTTATTGGGAATCTGGTGATAGGTTTTACAAGTCCTGTACTTGGATTTATGCCCCGTGGAACCCCTGCCTTGTTTGTTTACAGAATGATGCCTGCTGCATGCTCTATACAGAATAATGCATGCTGTTTTCCCCTTTGTAAGTTTAAAAGCATTGTTATAATTTGGGGGAATGAAGAGTAGGGGTGCAGTAGAACATGCATGAGACTGGAAATGAGGGCTGTGAAAAGTGAGGGCAAGGCCACAGATTGAATCAAATAATGAAAATGTGAGTTACACCAGAACAGAGCAAAGCAGGGCCAGAAACTGGGAGATGTACAGCTCCTGGTCATCAGCAGGGACCCAGAAAACTTCTGGAAATGATCCCTCAGAAGCAGAAGGAATGTAAAAAATGAGAAACCAGCACGAAAATAAAAACTTGGAAAAGTAGAGGTTAGGTTTTCATTGTGTCTCCTGCACAGGATGGGGATTATGGGTAATGGGGCTGAAAAGGCATGGAATGAACAGCTCATTTTGAAGTGGATCACAGCCACTGATTTTGGACAGAGTAGGATTTGTCAGGATTGTGACAAGGTTAGAATGTGGGCCCTGAACTACTTTAAGGCGTGCTCAAAGCTCTGCAAAGTGAGAGACACTAACCTACTGCTACAGCTCACCCAAGGAAAACTGCTGTGTGACAACTTCAGGAATTTAGGCCAATTTGAGCAGGGAAAAGCAAAAACATCTTTAAAATTTACTTTGCCAATTTGAACAGGGAAAAGCAAAAACATCTTTAAAATTTACTTTGCTGTTTTCAAAGTTGCATTGTCTTCCAGAAACGCAGGAACTTCTCATTTCCACATCTTCGCACAGAAGTTATTATTTCCCAATTACAATACAGCATTACAATTTCATGTAAAAGGTGGTCTAATAAGAAAAAGCCTCAAAACCTTTCAGAAAATGGAATGCCACCAAAATCATAGTATAGTGAGAGGCTTCTGTCTTTCTTAATTAAAACTCCCAGCCATTAAAATAAGTAAAGTGATTTGCATTTGACGTAACCTTTTTTAAAATTTATGTTCATCCACCAAAGGAAAAAAAAAAAATCATGATTCACCCAGATCTAATTAGTTCTGGATACAGGTACAGATTTTCTGCCCTTTTTTCTCTTGGTTTCAACATTCACCCAGCACAGTATCTCTTGATCTGTCAATTTTTCTGAGTCTTAACTTAAGGAAAATAGAGTTACTGCTGAAAAGTCTATTGTAAAGAAAAAGATTGATCTAATGCTAACAGAGGTATTAAACCCCAAGGAATTGAAAGACACCTGTGGATTTAAAAGAGAGGAAACAGTTTCTGTGCAGATAAACTGTGGAGAGTTCTATTTACAGCATCTGGCCAGCAGCTGCCCAATATCAACATCAAGTGTGTACTTCAGTGCTGCATCCAGGCAGGAGCCAGTGCTTCTGAGAAAAGCTTGGAGTTTTAGCCCTTGGCCAAGCAATCATTAAGTCATTTAGGAAGCATTTCTGACCCTTGAGACAGCTGTGCAGGTTACATAAATTTCCTTCTAGAAAAGGCAGTGAAAGTACCCAGGGCAGCCCCCATTTTGCCTGTGTGATGTCACAGAGTCAGACTGGCTTGCTGCCCTGCAGAGCATCCCAGCTTCCCCTCCCTGTGCTCTCCCAGCTGAGCCCCACGGGCTGCAGAGATGCTCTCATTTCCCTTCTGCCTCAGTGGATGCCTGAGCAGAACCTGCTCCAGCAGGGAGAGCAGAGGCTGTGTGCTGGAGCAGGGGGAAGTTGGCCATTTCTAGTGGACAGTGGGGGTTTGTCCTCTCGGCCTCCAGACGTACTTCCTTTGTCCTGCCAGTGCAATGAACCACTGCAAGGGCAGGGTTTGGAGTGAAGGAGCCCAGAGACTCCAGGCATACTCTAGGATTCTCTCTCTTCCCAGCAAATAACAACGAGTGGTCAGTGCACAAATGACTGTGGATCCGCAAAAAGGCAAAAGGCAATTTCGCTCTGCAAAATGTCCCACTCCTCCTCCAGATGAAACCCATGTGTCTTCTCTTGGTGTTACAATCTGTCATGCCCACATGGCTCAGACCTGTAGAGGATTTGTAAGGACGGTAGGGCAAGCATGACCAGCACTATGGCTGGGAGGATTGTTCAGATGAGTTCGATTTCTGGTGCATCAACTGTACTTGATGGCAGTTTTTCTGTAAGGATGTGAGTTAATAGGTAGAGGACTAGGGAGCAGGGACCTGAGTGCTGAGCCTGGCTGGAGCAGCTCAGTCGGTCCCAAGCCCTGTGTCCTTCCTGCCCCATGGTGAGGAGTTGCCAGCTCTGTGGCAGGGTCAGTGGAGGAGCATTTGCAGCAGGGACTGCAGCAGCTCCTGCATCATCCCAAACATGCTGCCATTGACTCCTCAGGATAATCAGGCCAGAGAGGTGAGATCACACTGGTGAAGGAGCCTGTGAGTGGGAATGGCTGAGATTTTGCACACATTCCCTTCTGCTGCTTTTCTTGGGGCGTGAGGGGTTGGCCAAGGAGCAGGGAAGTCAGCAGGGTATAGAAACAGCTTCAGACCCTTCAGCTGGCTTCACCAGGCCTCAAGAGCCAAGGCTTGATCCTTGTGGCCTTGGTCAAATTGCCTATGGTTTCGAGGTCTTTCTTGAAGATATTTTTTCCTGAAATGCTACTTTTTAAAGAAAAGTTGGAACATTAAAAGTCAGAATTCTTCACATTGATATTGGGCAGAATTCTTCTCTACCTCAACCTCACATAGAGCAAAAGCCTATTATTTTTGTCTCCCACAGAATACTTTTTAGTGACTTTTTTTTTTCTTTTCTTCCTTCAATAGAATAAGCCCTCTTTACTCAATCTTCTTTGTTTAAGAAAATAACATTATTTAAAAACACCAGTGCCAAATTTTCAACTCCTTGCAATGCTCCTCTATAGTAAACATCATCCCGGGGAATGCTCTATCTCCTCCTGCTCCATTTGATGACCTGGTAATGTTTGGGCAACAGGAACATGTAACCAGGGATTTATGGCTTGAATTACAACAAGGGATGGGTGTCTGTGTCCAAACTTTTAGACTTGGTTCTCTCCTTCCAAGAAAAAAAAAAAAGAAGCAATGCCATTGTTTTCTCTCTAGTTTTCTCTCTGAGAATGCCTGGTTAGAGTTCATGTATTTGTCACTGCCACCAAAGCTGCATCATACCAGGCAGAATTTTGAAGAAATAAAAAGAGCTGTTTTATTCCTTTTTTGTATTTACCTGGCTGTGGAGAGGGGACATCATGCTAGAGCATCCCCTGATAACCTCAATGTTGCTTGACCCAGAGCAGATGTGATTTTTCTGAGAGGCTGAGCTGTGTGACAGGGAACAAGCTGCTGGGGTAGTGTGGACATCTGGTATGGGCTGTGCTTCAGAAGATGTACAGAAAAGTGGCTGCAGTGCCTGTGCTGCCTGGAGCTCCCAAAGCAGGGTGGTGGGGAGCTCTTACCCCCAGGACGAACTGTGCATGGCAAGAACAGCTCCAGCTCCTCTCCTTCTTGGCCAAGAGCAGCAAAACCAGGATATGAGCTGGCAGAGGCACAGGCTCAAATGTCTGCAATTAAGATATTTCACAGAGATTTCTTTGCTTGTATAATAAACCCACAACTTTTGAAAATGCAGACATAACTCTTCCCCACTATATTCATAATGGACCGATGAGACAACTTTTGATTTTTCTTTCCTGATGCCATTTCTCTGATCCAACAAAAAAGGAAAGGAGTCAGTAGGGATAATCCCTTGGGAGCACAGTATTTAACACTCATTTGGCAGGTGATATTTACCCTGTTTTAAGAGGATTAGACACAGTCATAGTCCAGAATACCAGTTAAGGTATCTCCAACATCATGATTGCTTTGCACAGTCTTTGCCCTTTTAACCAGCTCTTTTGTAACACTGGGGGCCACTCCTGGTTCATCCTCTGTGCAGGGCCCAAGGCTTTGCACAAAATGAGAGAGAGAATCTCTGCAAACAAGACACATCAGTACAGTTGTATTGAAGTTGCTATCAAGGCATTTATTGGTATGCCAATTGCACTTCAGCTTCCCAACTGTACAACTTCCTTGTTTTTCAAACCAGCTCTTGCTTGTAGCATTTGAAAACACACCATGGTCAATGGTGTGAAATGCCAGCAGAAAAGGAAATGGGGAAGTGGGAGAAATGAAGGGGTTTGTCAGTTCTGGGTTGTTTCTTATTTATTTATTTATTTATTACTTAATTTGGATTTGGAGTGGAAAATATGTGTAATCATGTGGAAAGTAAATTAAAACAGCTCACTAGTGGGTGTTAAAGAAACACCTAATTTTTCTGAAAGAGGTGTCTGTTGAGAGATGATAAGGCAAAGCACATTTCCAAGCTGAGCTCCACTCCAGAACCTTTTGTAGGGGAGTGAGGGTCCCTGCAGCCCCAGTGGTAGCACCAGGGCCAGAAGATGGTCCTGTGACAAGGTGTGCTGTGAGGCACAGAGGGGAAGGGGGACTCTTCTTTATTTTCTTTCATGGCTTCTTTCTAAATCTTCTGCGCTTTCCCCTCCTTTCCTCTTCAGCTGAGCTGCTCCTGTGCTTGCCTGGCTGTCCAAGCAATGCTCAGCTGGCAGCTGTGCCAGGCAAGAGCCTGTGGAGAGTGTCTGAGACCATGCCTGTGGCAATGTGTGGCTTTTATTTGCTTTAAAGAAAGGGAAATTGGTGTTCTTCCATCAGATACCTCAATTCATGGATGGGTAGTGAGAGTAACACTGCAGCTCCTGGTTAATGCTCATTGCAGAAGTCAGACCTGCTCCCATGACTGCACCAAAGGACAGGGTGTTTAACCCTTGGGTAGCAGATTCCCTTACAGCCTTGCAGAAGGGAGAAGGAAAACCTTTTAGCACTGTGTCTTTTTCTCAAAAGCATGAAAAATGGAGCAGGTTGAAAAGACGACTGGAAGGCTGCTACGTCTGTGGCAGACAAACAGATGGGGAAAACGAGCAGAGGAGGGATCAAACCCAGGGCAAGCAAAGAAACAATTTCCCCTGAATGCATTTCTTGGTCTGGGTCAACCCTTTTAAGCAAATGTGTCAGATGTTTGAGGCAGTGCACACTTCTTCCATCATGCATGGGTGCTGGGATGTGAGGCAAGCTTTGGCTTGCAAGGCTTGTGCAGTGTTCTGTGCTCAGGACTGTGCCAGTGTGAAATGACAGCTCCAGTGAATGGCAAACCCTGCCTTCTATGCACGTGCTTGCTGTTCCAGCTGCTTGGATAAACATTCCCTCAAACCTCAGCCTGGGGACTGAACCTGAGCCTGGATTATGTTCTGTTTTGCCTACCTTAGCCCTTAGCTTCCCACTGAGGGTGAACGTGGCCCCTTGAGGCCAGGCCCAGTGCGTTATTTCTCCTGGCACACAGGAATGGCACGTCTGACTCAGCAGCCCAAGCCCAGGTGAAGTCCCTCAGTGTGGAGAATGAGGAGTCAGTTATTTCAGAGTGGGAAAAAAGGGAAAGGATACCCTGAGCAGGGAGTTTCAGTCAGAATTTATCAGGCATCAGCCAGAGCAATAAAGATCCTAGAAAGGTTTTACTGCCCATCAGGGAAGTCCTGCACATTTCCTCAAATCTAAAAAGATACAGTGGGAGAGACTAGGGGCTTAATGGCTCATTTTCTGGCTTTCATTAGGTTATTTCATCCATCCTTGGGAATATTTTCCACCTATTCTTAAATCCACTTTTCATTTACTTTTCATGTGCTGAGTTCTGCAAGCCCATCTGCATTAATTATTTTCTTGAATTGTCCAAATATAAAACAATGGACTGAAAATGTTTCATCAGCAAAGACATGCATTTTCTATTAAATATTCGCAGCTTTTCTTAGTATAATAAATAAGCCTCTGTTGAAAAATCACTCTAAAGAAAATGCTTAATTAAAAAAAGACATTAAATTAATTTCCTTATCTGGCTTTTATAATCGAATGCTAAGAAAGCAAACATTTTGAAATGCTGTAGTTGTAACAGATTGCTCTTCTTTCTTTTCCTTAAGGCAACTGCTTTGATAAATATTTCTAGTTAGTCATAATATCATTGTACGAATAAGATTTCCTCTTAATTATTTAACATTGCATTAAATATTTCTGGGACAAGCTATGGAAACAATAACTGTGTGTTTGTGTAAGCAAACAGAAAATATGAGGAGTACTCAGAGGGTATTTTTATTGCTTGTTGCATTGTGGGTCCTTTTTTGGTTGGAGATGCTGGCAGGGAATGTGTGTGTGTGTGATATGAATGCAGGGTTGTGTCCACAGCCAAGGCTATGGTTGAGTGGGTGGGATTTGAAGTGCGCTCAGAATGTTGTAGGTTTCCAAAGGGAGTTTTTAGCTCTGATAGTAGCCAGATTCTTAGGATGAATTAACTGCAGGGGTGTTGGGAGGCTGTTTAGGGGAATGAAAACCTTTATCTCACTTGCCAAATACGAAATGAATTGATGGAGTAATTTTGGCTCTCTGAGTCAGTGAAAATGGCACATGTGCTCATTTCTTAAAATGTACTTTTCTGCCTGAACTTGCAATGCTGCTGAGTTCAGTGGGAGAAGTAATGTAAATAAATGCACATTTCACGTCCCTGCAGAGCAGGGCTCCTGTGCAGAGCCACACGTGTGCTCAGGCTGTTGTGTCACATCTGTCCACGTGAGCCTGGGGGAGGAATACCAGTGTGGTGGTCTTGCCTCTGACAGTGATGTACTGTCTGGCCTGTCTCACTGTTTCTGTGAATTTTATGTCCTTGGGTCCTAAAATGAGGATAATAGTAATGATTTACCCTGAAATGTGAGCCATGCAGCTTAAAGAGGCCATATTTGTGAGGTTTTCAACTACAGAGTGTGCTATAGAACTCACACTGGTCACTGAGAGGAGGGTTTGAAGGGCCAAGTTAGTGACACAAAGGACAGGATGCACAGCCTGTGTAACACTGGGTGACCATCCAGAGATGCTGCAGAAGAACAAGAAGAAATATCCATCATCATCATTACCTGTAGATTGGGTCTTCTATCTCCTAAACCAGGGGTACAGACAAACCCTGCCCTCAAAGGGAGTGAGATGTTCCCCCATGGTTACCTGGGCCTGGGCAGGCTCTCTACTGGGGAAGAGTTACTCCTGTGCTGCAAATGAGAGCTGTCCTAAGGATCCTGCTGGATGTGAGCTTTTAGCTCTGCCCCACTGGTGGTCCACAGCAAGTGATGCAGGAGCATGGCTGACAGCATCCTTTCTGTGCCAAAATGCCTGAGGGAGCACCAGCAGGGCCCTGGCTCAGCCTTGTGTGCTCCCTTTCTGGCTAATGCCAGGGTCATCATAACATGAACCAGGGCACAGAAGTGAAATGAGCCCTGGAAATGCAAGCAGTGTGCAAAATTTTCTTTGCTGATATGAATTTTTCCTCAACTGAAGTAGAATTTTTAATGTGAAAGCTTTGTAGGCCAAAATAATTTAGCCAGCTGTTCTATTGTGCCAGACACTTGGCTTGCATTCAGGATATGTTTCTTGCTGTTCTGAAGTCAAATAGCAAAGCCAATATTCCTTGTCATATTTAATGTGTCTGCCTTGGGAAAACCAAAAGTTTCCTGTATCAGCATTGCCTCTACAGCAGGGCCATCCAGGTCTGCCCTTTTGTGAGTTTTAATATGCCAGTGCTGTGTTCACTGCTCTCATCCTTTACCTACTTTCTACCTGCTGTATCAGGAGGGAGGTTTTCTTTTCCTCCTCTTTTATAAAGTGCTGAGCTGATAGATGATTTGAGCAAGGCAGCTTTGGTTCCAATCGGGTGTACTGCTAGGGCAGGGCAAACTGATGAATTGTAAATGTTGGTTTTGGAAAGATGTGTCCAAGGCACTGCAGGTTGTTTGAACTCTGGGACACCACTGCAGCTTCTCCCAAAAAAGGAGAAGGAGGGGGGAAGGGAGGAGGCATCTGCAGCGAAAATATATGACAGAGGATGATAGCCATAGCAATAATGAGAGGTCTGAAGTTAAGCCGGGGGCTGGGGCAGCAATCACCTCACCTAGTGCTAGAAAACTGCTTATCTGCTCCCAAATTCCCCTCCAGGGACAACTCATCTGGCCTAATTCAGTCAGCCATCAAATGAGTTAATGAGGAGCTGGGAAGAGCTGCTGCCTTGCTGGAGTTGCCCAAGGAGAGCCTGGCTGTGCCTGGGTGGTACCAGGTGATTTCCACAAGGATCCTGCACTGGGGTCACAAAGAGCCAGGGGAGTTTTGCACCCTTTAGAAACCCTGCAGGTGTTACAGGCAGTGCTGGTCCTCTGGGCCAAAGGACAGGGAACCCCCAGGTCAGCAGGGTGACAGCCACATGGGGAATGTGCAGACACCATGCACAGCACAGGCTGCAGAGGATGCTGCTGCATAATGCACCTCAGTGAAGAAGGAGGAGCCAGCAGATTTCAATAGTCCTGTACCACCTTTCCTTCTGCACCCTGAGCACAGTTCTTCTCCATCTCACAGCGCACAGCGCTGTCTTTCCCAGTTTAAGATCCTGATCTGAAGCCAACTCAAATAAAAATGAGCATTTTAGATAAAACTTTAATTGAAGGAAACCTTTACTGCATTTGCTTCTCAAGGTGCTCCAAAACTCCCTTCACAAGTAATTCTTAAAGGTGGAAGATGATTCCATAGGTGAAAAAAAAAAGTGTGTGTGTTTTATAATCCAAAGTCAAGAAACATATAATTTCTTTCTAGTTAGGAACCTTGTTCGATTTTTCCCTTCATGGATTAAAATACTGCCACCATAATCAGCCTTTTTGTTTTTATTGTGCATTTAGAAGGTCCATTCTTTCACAGGATAAATTTATCTAATTGGATCTAAGGGCGACATCTCTTTCATTATACAAATAACTGTGGAGCCTTTTCCTGCAAGTAAGTACATAAATACCATCTAAAGTTTCTGTTGTCATTCCTGACTAGGAAATACAGCTCGAGGCAAAAGCAAACAAAATGGCCAGCTTCAAAGAAGCTGAGTCTTTCTGCTTTAGTTGTTTTTTCCTTCTTTATCAGAACACAGAAAAGAATTCATGGCCTTCCTCTGTGTGTGCCACAAACTTTCTTGTTTCTCCCTTGTAACCATTATAATCTAACAGAAGTGTTTCATGTTTTTGTATGCTGGATATCCAGGATTTGTCATCAATCACCAAACAGGGAGAACTTTAAACTTGAGCAGCAGAATGCCAAATTCTGGCACAGCATCTGACAGGGGATGGACACAATTATATCCCTCCTCTTCTTGTGCAATCCCCTTGTTCATTCCTTCAGTTCCCTTCTCAGCTTTAGGCAGAGCACCAGTTCTGGTGAGGGACAGGAATGTGTGTCCCAAATGAAAGCCTAGGTTTGTAAAGACAAACCTAATGGTAAGATTTTTTTTCCTTTTCTTTTGCTACTGATGAACAGAACACAGGCTTGAGAACGGGTTTGTCTTCCTGCTGATAGACTGCAGGGCTTATCTGTAAACAAAAAAGTATTTCTGGAAGTAGGGGTTAGTTGTGGCTTTTCAGAGCTGCCTTGAGGTATCAAGGAACTGTGGGATTATCTCCTTTAGTTTTTTTTTTTTTTTTGCCACTCATCATTCCAGTATCTGTACATCTGCTGTATAAAACAGACTAGGAGAACAAAGACCATTGTGAATCTCATGGGTGTTTGACTCATCAGCTCTCTTTCCGCTTACAGAAAGTTTGGCCTGGTTGAAAAATATTGTTTATAAGTGTCAGAGAAACTTTCAGTTTCTCTGGTCTAGTTTGAGATTTTAAAACTTTTAGAGAGTAAGGAATTTAGAAGCATCTTTTGAAAATACCCCTTTAGACATCCAGCTATTAGATTATTTAGAATGGTGTTAGGGAAGAAACCTTTCATGAGGTAGCAACCAGATTTCAAAGAAAGGTCCAAACCACAAGAAATATCAACAGGCAGAATACATTTTTTCTTTCCCAGAATTTCTTTTGGTGAAGTCTTTGTATCACTTGTGATCTGTTGTCTAGCTCTGTGCTCAGAAAATGGTTTGTCTCTCACTATTTTTCATATCAGATGTCCATAATGTATGACTATTGGATGTTATTTGTTTCCTAATTTCCAGTCTAGAATGTTTAAAACAAGCTTAGGGGCTTAAGGTTCCTTTTCCTTTCCTTGATGATCACCAGCAGTAAAGATTATTCAGGCCAAACTAGAAAGACAAGTATCAAATTTAACAGAGAAGGAGAACAAAACAAACAAAAAAACCCTCCTGGACATCGGAGATTCTCTCATATTCTATGCTTTAAATGTTCCTACTAATTTCTCTTCCAGTACAAGCCAGTGCACACTCTGGCACTTAGAAACCATGGGAAATAAAAAATAGGAGGGAGACAATAAAAAAGTAAATAAATAAAATAAATAGGAGGCTCAGCTGGGCTCAAGTCTTACTGCTGAAGGACAAAGGAGAGGATCAGGGAGAGCAGGTTTTGGGTCATAGGTTTGGGGTTTGGATCACAGGTCCTCTCTGAGTTGTGAGCTGCCCAACACTGCATCCCAAAGGAGGACCAGCTGTGCCAGCTGCCTTGCTCTGGTTGGATAAGTCAAGCTTGCTGGAACAGTAGGGTTTTGCAAACATGGCTCATTTTAAATGAGACCGCTGAGGGGATGATTATGCTGGCAGCTTAGCAGCCAGATACAAGGGACAGTGACTTTCAGAAGGCATTTTTTCAAGTTCTTTTGGACACAAAGCCATTTAACTGGGTGATTTTTGTTGTTGTTGTTCATAAGTAACACCCAAATTGGGATGTAGCCATTTTGTATGGCTTTCCTGCTCTTTCTGTGTATTAAAGAGGCAGTCATTTTCATTGGAGGCTTAGCTGGAAGAGAGAAAATGCCATGTGGTCTAAACATGCCATTGGGGAAGGCAGCAGTGGTGCTCTCAGGGCTCTGAGAAAAGATACAAACGTGAAGGAGGAAAGGAGAACAGTGCAAATGCAGATAGCTTGTCCAACCTATGAAAAAAAACAATGTGCAAAAGTATCGAAGTCTGTGCTGTGATCAGTCAGCAAGTAAAGAGAGGACAATGAGATGATGTTAAGAGCAAAGATTTTGAGGGAGAAAATGGAAAAAGAAGTTTAGCTGAGAATAATGGTCAGATAGTGACATAGGAACTTCTTTTTTTAATCCTGCTGTTCTTTAATATTGAAACTTTTGCTCATCTTTCCAGCTAATCAAAGTAGCTGCCCATCAGGACTACAATTAAGAAAATTATACAAAGCTGTTTTTTCCAGCTTTTTTTTTTTTTTTTTGGAAGGTGTTCTGTTGAAGCTCGCACATCCTTGCTCATTATTACTAAAAATAATAAGTACATAGACAAATACATGTGAGATGTTGCAAAGCCCAAGGCTGGCTGTGTGCAGCACATGGCTCACCTGCTGGCAGGGTCTGTGCTTCTGGGCTGTGCTACTTTGCCTCCAGTAACAGTCTGCACTGATGTCTTTTCCCAAAGCAGAAGGCAAATCCTCCACCAGAGATGTGCAGTGCATTGGAGTTGCTGTTTTCTGGGCAGCCATCCCTGCTGTACCCCTGTGTTAGGAAGTGCTCACGAATCCACTAACAGGAGAATTATTCTTTTAGGCATCCCATGAATCTGTAACATCTGTATTCCAGTTTCATCTCTCTGTATTGTTTGCTGCCTATGCAATTATATTTTGTCTTCTGCTGAGGTCACTGTCATTGCAATTGTTTTAATTGCAGCTGATGAGTCGTGGGCTTTTGAAATCATTAGTGGTTCCTATGAGCTCTAGAAAGAGAATAACATCATTTCTTCCTTGCTGTTCTTAGTCTTCCGTGAAAGTGAAATCTATACGGGACTTAATTACATTTTATATCTTATGTGTTGTCTTAACTGAACTAATATTTACAAATGGATTTGATGAATATCATTGCATTTAAGGCAAGGACCCCCTCTGTGTTGTCTTTTCAAGTTGCTGAAAAGAAATCAGAAAGGATGAGTTCTTTAGAAAACTTTAATTGCTAGCTGATTTCATTGACCTGCTAGGCTGGTGGCATCTGCCTTCCAGTCTTTTTCAAATCATTTCTCTTTCATTTGGATGTTTAGGGACACATTAGCATGTGGCCAAAATAATTACAAATTATAATGATTAAAAATTAGGGGGTTTCTGCTATCAGGAATTTTTCTCATTCCAGCCAAAGGCAAAATACAAGCACAGATTTCTGTTCTTTTCTTTGTACTTAGGGGATGAGATTTGCAGACGAGTGTAGGAGGAAGGAAGCAGCTGATGGCAAGTTTAAGGAAGAAAGGAAGCATTTTGTGGGGATTTTTGAAATCCCTGACTCACATCCCTCTGTTAGAGGGCACTCTGGTTTCTTGTTTCTGGCCACAACCTGAAGCAGCTCTTGAGCAGTAAAGGTTGAAGTCTTGGTTTCTGTTTTACTTTATGATTTCAGTCCTCTGACTAAGCCTTGTCCGTCAGTTTTATGGTTCACCTTTGTGTTTCTAAACTTTTAAACAGGGTAAATGAAGTGACTGCAGGCATTTAATTAAGAAACACTAAGAAGTTCATCTGTTGTATTCAGCCTCTTTTTAAGGAGCTGTTTACAGCAGGAAAAGACAACTGGGTGTCGGTAAAAGCAAATTGTGCATTTTCAGAACCCAATACATCTGTCAATTAAAGCAATCCTTGAGGCACTCCCTGAACCCTCTCTGACCAGTCTTTTGACCTCCTCATCTGCTGTCAGACTTCTAGTTAGAGAAATTGATTTTTTGTATTCTTTTCCAATCTAAATCTTCAGAATATGGAAAGGTGTGACCCGTTTCACAGCCACTTTACATTTGAGGTGAGGACCTCCTGCAATTAGAACAATTGCATGAAGTCAATTATCCCATTCCTCTCCCAAATGGGATAGGAGGAATTCAGTGATACTAGGCAGCTGGGAGATGGAAAAAATCACCCCTGTTCTTCCTCCAGTCCTGAATTTTTCATACACAAGCGCAAGAGAGGAGTTGAGGTAGAAGCTTTGAGTTCTTCCTCATCCTTTGGCTGTCAGAGGTGGAGAGGTTGGTTTAGTCCAAACAGCCAGTGCTGCCAGTGCTCCATGCCTTGTAACAAAACCTCTGTCTGTGGCAGCCCTTCTGTAATGAATCCTTCAGTGAGCAGAGAGGTAAGTCCATGACACCTGGAGCATCCCTTGCTTGCTCTGGTGTGCTGACTCCAGAGCCCTGTGTTCACTCGCTGCAGAAATGGAGGCTTGGTGTGTGCAGCACTCAAAAGTCTCTGTTTGTAAATATTGGACTATGACTTGCCCTTTTAACTCTAGCACTTGCTTGTCATTCTCAGTTTAATAGTAGCAGCTAACTAAAACTTATTTTCTGAAATTTTTTAGGAAAATGTAATGATCATATTCATTTTTAACCCAGCTGCTTTCTCTGTCCTGGTTTTAGCTTCATACCTTCATTTCTTTTTTCTGTCCTTTGTCACCTTTGTAGGTAGCTGAAATGTTAATTTTCCTTTAATAATCCAGTCCTCACATCTTACATTTGGCTAAACCAACCTGAAGACAATTCTTACTTGATCAGTGAATTAATATCTTTCCAAGGAAAAGAGAGATGAAACCAAACCACAATTAATTTAACAAATTTTTCATCCCAGTGTTTCATGGGAGGTTGATGCTTCTTACATAACAGGGGAATTTGTCTACCTTTGCTCCAACACAGCTGCTCTTAGCCAGATGTGACCAAGAGTTGCCCTAAATGCATTTTTTTGTGTAATTGGGCAATATATCTCTTTTGGGGCATGTAAAGTGTGACTGACAAACATCTGCCATGAACATGACTGCCTCTGCACTAGAAACATGCAAATAGATTTTCCCTGCTCCAACAGTCACTGGCATCTTCTGGAAACTTTTCAAACATATTAGTGAATATCTAGAAATGTTTCTGACCTGAGTGTTCTATTTCCTCCTATTTAATTCTTTCAGTGTCCTTTATTAGCACAGTCATTTACAAGAAAGATGAGATGCTGCAGGGGTTTTTCTGTTGGTTTTCCCTTTGCTGATGCTATTATTGGTTTCTTTTTATTTTTTTTAGTATCACTCACCTTTTTTACTTAACTAAAATCTACAGTACACTGGCTGTGGCATCTGCTTCATCACTACTGTAGTGTATGAATTTTTCCAAGAGTTTACATTTCCCCCCATTAAACAGAGCTGTACTGATGAATGTGAGAGCTAAAGTAAGCTGTGAGTTTCCATTATAAAGGTGATTTTTAAATTAATTTTTTAGTGACATTGCTGTCTTTCCCTGGGAGTAGGACATGGATGTAGCTCCTTTTTGAGGAGGAAGGAGTACGGCTGGAGGGAGGTCGATTTCTCTGTGGTGTTAAGCAAATATTTCCACCTGAGCAGGTCTTTTGATTTTTGTCACAGTTTACTTGTAGTGTTTATTTGTTTCTTGCTTTTCAGAGAAATGAGAAAAGGAAGCTCTTGCAGAACATCATCAGTCACAAACCAAAACCACGGCAGTCAGAAAGTCAATATTTCCCAGTTTTTCCACTTGTTTTTTGTGTCTCTTGGTCAAAGGGGCAGTGCTACAGTGTTACCCTCAGAAAGGAAACACACAGTGTTTTTTGTGAAGTAAAACATACATTTTTATGAAGGTACATAGGTGACAGTGTCCTGTTCAGCCTGGGGTGGTGGCTGTGACTGCAGGGGCACTCCCTTGTCCCAGCCTGCGTCAGTGTGAGCCACCAGAACAGCATGGCAGGAGCCTGCAGGAGGAGATGGTGCTGAATACAGCCAAAAAAGGATGCCAACAGTCTACTGAACAGCTCATTCCTCCATTGGAGGCTGTCAAATCTGTTGTGGAGTCCCATGGAAGTCCCAAAAATTTATTATTAGGACTAATTAAAGGCCAAATTATTGTGGACCTCCCCAGAGGCAGTGTTAATTTTGTGCAAACTTAGCTCTGATGTTTCTGAGTTCTGGGAGCTCCATTTCTGGCTAACTGGACATTCATTTATCAATGTTCTAATCTTCACAGGTTTTGATCCTCAAGTTGCTCTCTCACAATGGGAAACAGAGATGAGCATTTCCATGGGGCTTGACAAATCTCCCCACCACTCACACTTTTCCCTGCAGACCTGGTATCAGTACCCACTCCGCTGCTAGAATGAAGGTTGTGACACTAAACTGATGAGTGAATTTGTAAAGCAGAGTTGAACTAATTAAAAATTCCCATCGTCCACACCAAATTTATTTTTTGTTCTGTTTTATGGGATGATTCAGAACGGTTACTGAGGCCAACATGATACAAAGCAACTTGAGAAATGGTATACCATTTCTAGATAGAGAATTTAAGAGAAGCTGCTGCAGTATTGTGCCTTCATTTTTTTTTATTTGATAATTTGATTTTAAACCAAACAAACCCCACATTTAGAGTACAGCTTTCTGTGTGTTGGGTTCACTTTGTTTTCACTATGTCCACTTAAATCCCAAACTTGTAGCATTACAGTGCATAGCAGGATGGAGCTTTCTGAATTGAGTGTTGAGGATTGCAGACACAGTGAGGCAAATTCAGCAGTCACTACTGCATCAACACAATGGCCATGAAAATAAGTTTTATTGATCCACACCTAAATAGGTACATAAAATATTTTTGTTTTATAACTAATCCCTGTAGAAAAGGCCAAGATATAGTTCTAAATAAAAATATTTCCTGAAAGAGATGAGTATAATTCAATTCTAAAATATTTTCCTTTTGCAGTACTAATAAAAATCCCAGAGTAATTGGTCACAAAGCAACAAGCTCGTTTATGAAACACACACCCTCAAGTAAATAGATAAGTCATAGATCCTGAATGAAATTCTTTCCTAATAAAGGATCCATGCTCACTTGCATTTCCTTCCAGATATCTCCTCTTGCTGGCAGAGAGCAGCCTGTGGCTGCTTCCACTCTCTCAGCACTGTGCCAATGAAAGCTGCTTCACTCTTATTCTGCTGGCACTTGCAGGACATTTTGTGGTATAAATCAAACATTCCTGCTTTGCACGTAAAACATGGATGGAATGAAAGCAGGTCTGTCTTTCCTGGGGAAGTGTCAGGTGCAGAGTGTTCCCTGCACCAAGGATTTCCCAGGTAACAGAGCAGCTGTGCCAGGCTGGGGTGTGTGTGTGTGTGTTGTGGCAGGGAGTCCATCCTTGCCAGGCATTTGCAAATTCTGCCATGGCCACGGTAAGGAGTTTATCTACCCAATTTGAGCTGACAGATATGAGCTCTTCAGGGAGGAAGATGCTGCAGTGTGGCTGAAGCAGCCCTGGCGCTGGAGCCTTCCTGCAGTGTGAACTCACACTGTCAGACTGAGCTGCCATTCTGTTCCTGGGGAAGCTGCACAATGCATTAAAATCAGAGCTGGGAAAGGCTGAGCAAAATTTTGACTATTTCTGACACAAGGGCAAAAAGACAATTATATGAATACTTGTTTGAATCTCTGCAAAGGGCTGATATGGTGAAATGTTGTTATATGCAGACAATCACTAATGCTTTTGCTGCTATTTTTAATGGGGTATAGACTCCTGGCAATACCCACATCACCATTACAAAAAAGAATAAAATCAGTTGATATACCAAATATATTCCTTTTTATATTAAAATGTCTTTTGGGATACCATCCTAGGACAAAGCCAGTTTCTCTCCTATGTGAATAATTTTGTTCAGCTTGCTTGGATATATACAAAATGAAGATGAAATATCTCTAACCTTTCACAGGTTTTTCCAGTTGTTAGACTAGAAAAAGAAAATTCTTTTTTCTTCATCCCTGCAGCCAGTATTTCTTAAATAAACCAAGAAGCTTTTCCATATTTTTACCAAGCAATTAACCACCGATGAATTTCAAACTGGTATCAAACATTTCTGCAGGTCTGCTCATTGAGTTCACGCAAAACCCAGTTTACCTTTGAAAATAATTTAGGTGAAAAATTTTTAATCTGGCCTAGGTGTTTTCCAAGTAATGCATCTGGCACCTTTGGAACATTACTTTTAAATCTTTGTCCAAAAACCTTGTAACTAGCTTTTTTACTGATCTTTACTGTTTGTGGTGATTGGGAGTGGGGCTGTGAGCTTCACCCCTAATGGGCCGCAGCTGTGAGGAGCAGGTGAACAAAATTGAAAGCAATGAGACAAGGAGGGCCCAGGGGCACTGACCAATCCCAAAAGGGAACAGAGGGCACACAGGTGTAAGGCATGTAGAATGAAAGGTATAAAAGGTTGTACTGTAGAACAATTAAGAGCTGTAGATGCTTGAAGTCTTCTTTGGTGTTGGTTGTGCTCTCACCGTAGTCCCTACACTCTACGTTTCTGCAAATATTTTGGGTTAGCTACAAAACCTGTAAGAAAATAATGGTTTGTTTGGCTTTGGGAGGTGAAACACTCTGTGCTCATGGAAAATGGGTCCCTACTCCATCCTCTTGTCTTGGTGATTTTATCAACTGGCAGTTTCCAGTAACATGGAGAATGAAGGGTGTCAGCAGGTCACCTGCATTAGCTGAAAGGAAACACACCTGGAAAAGTGGGAGAATTTAAAAAGCAAAACTGGTTTGAGGAAAGTGACTGTTTTCTCTTTGTCTTTTGTTAGTTCTGACTGTGATCCTCAAGGGAAGGAAATGTCATCACAGCATATATTTCCAGAAATCTCAAAATCAGCAAAAGGTAAGGTTCATGGGCATGTTTTTGTGTCCACTGCTTATCTTTAAATACAGTCGTAATAGGCACAGAGAGACTTTTTTCAGCTGGAAGAGTCTCTGAGGACTTTCCAGAACAAATATTTAATGTTCCAGTTTTTCTTTCAATGTTCATGTGAGTGTAGAAATCTCACCAAGAGCTTCACAAATCATGGGGAAATTTCCTCAGCAGTTTTGTGCTATACAATTTCTGAAATTGTGTTTTACAGCTCTATTCAATCTATAGATAACAGTTTCCTATGAAATGCTATTTTTCTTTCTTTTTTTGTTGTCTTTTTTTGCTTGTTTTGTTTTTGGGTTTTTTTGTTTTTGTTTTTTTGGTAACAATTGGTTTGATCATGATTTGAGCAGCAAACCATCAGACTCTCTACTGCTGT
The DNA here is from genome assembly GCF_901933205.1 of Camarhynchus parvulus. NCBI lineage: Eukaryota > Metazoa > Chordata > Aves > Passeriformes > Thraupidae > Camarhynchus > Camarhynchus parvulus. The sequence continues at coordinate 7,789,022 of NC_044576.1, forward strand.
TACTCAGCCTACATTGCCTCTTGGATCTTGGCCTCTGGGTCTATTTCACGTTGCTTTTACTCTACTGCAGACGTGTAACAGCTTCTGGTTTTGAGACAAGGTAGAAAAGAGATACACTTGCATGTATTTTGTGGTGGAAGGAAAGGAAATTTAATCAGCTCTTTCAAAAAGCATGAGAGAGGAAAATTACACCTCATTGTCTCTTTTCGGTGAACTTTTAAAATTTTTTTGAAGCTAGAAGGGAAGTTAAAAGGAAAATCTAGCCTACTTAATCACTTGCACTGCTTCAAGGGTAGTTCAAGATATAGTGCAAGGCACAATTAACATTGGCCCTGGCAGTGGCTGTAAAGTGTATGCTTAAAATGAGTCACAGAAAAAAAATAGCAAGTAGTTTTACTATTACTGTCAAAAATACACTTTATTATTATTAAAAAAAAAAGTAGACTTAATCTATTCTAATTAGGACACCTGTTTAAGAGAGGAGCATGTAAAATAGTGGCAAAGCACTGATGAATTTTTGAATCATGTATTACTTTTATTACCACCTGAAGCCCATATTTAACCTCCTGAGTACAGCAATCAGCACAGATGATGTAAGAGGGAACTTCTATATTAGTTGTGCATGAAACATTAATGCCTTCCAGGGTTTTTTTTTCAATACACAAGCAAATGGAAAAAAAAAAGGCAGAAATAAAGGATTCTGTGGTGGAAAACAAGGAATGAGGTGATAAAGCTAGTGAAAACTGCAGTAAGATAAGGGATGCAGCTGATGAAAATGTGGTCCCAGAGACTGACAAGAGAGTGCGTGTGATTAATGAGCCAGCACTGCCATGCCAATTGTGCTAGGGACAGGAACGTGGGGAGAAATGGGAGCTTCTGGGGCAGAACCTGAGGGTGGATATCCAGGATGGCAAAAACCACAGAGGAATAAAGGATTTAATTGCAATTTCAAAACTGAAGGACCTGTTCAAATCAGGAAAACCAGAAAATGCTTGTAATGGGATGGAAGCAAGATGGCTGAAATGGACACTTCTGGGCTCAGACTGCTTAGGGTGAGAATGGTAAAGCAGTTTTCAGGCACAAACTACACTAAAATTGCTATCAACTACAAGTTAAGGAGAATTAAAAGAGAAGCATAAAAATAAGTCTGTAAATAAATATGATTGAATTGGAAACCCTGCACTAGAGGGCTGAGAAAAAAACCTTGAAATGGGGCTGCCCTGCTCTCTCTGCCAAGGCAGCAGGTAAACAGGGATGGCTGGGAGCAGGATCAGCCCCTGTGGGAGATGGGGATTTGGCAGCTCAAAGATAGGAGCAGAGTATTTTGGGATAAGAGGAAAACATTTTAGAGGCCATTGTAAGAGCTGACTGAGGAAAAAATGGGCTGGCTGGAAGGGCAGTGTGGAAATGGCAGAGAAACTTTCAAAGGGGTAAGGAGGGAATTTTGCTGAAAATTCTGCTGAATTCTGCTGGAATACTCGGCTTGTCCAGTGGTGGATGTGCCTGGACACAGTCAAGTGCCTGCCTGAGTCATGGGTTAAGAACAACAAATTAAGAGGATTAAGAAGGGTGTTTGAGGACCCTTTGGGATTGCTCTGTTATTGAGGCTCGGTGGCATTGCTGCTGGGGAGCAGAGGAATGATTAATAAGCCCAGGGCAGTGCCCATTGCATTAAGGCTTGAGTTCAAAATAGCTTTGAAAAGATGTCAGCTACTACAAAGCATTTAAATGCTAGCAGTGTCCTCAAGTTACAGGTAGAAAAGTCATCTGGAGTTTATTTTAGGAACAACAGAAAAAGCCTTCAAGGCAAAGGGCTGTGTGTTCAAGAGGGTTATGAAATCACCAAAATGAAATTGGGGGTTATGAGTTAAACTAGTACAGAAGAATCTGACCAGAAAATTAAGCTACAGCACAAAAAGCCAGGCCAAGGTGATAATTACTTAATCACATTGATCTGGACACCAGTGTGGCTAAAGAAGAGCAAAAACCTCGTCAATGACATATATGGAAAGAAGAGGGGGCTGTAGATGTTACTCATGGCCCCAAAATAAAATGCCTGTTTTCAGCAAGGCAGAGATTATTGATCCTGAGAACAAACCTGGGGAGCTGATGAGATGGAAATATATTCAAGGTAGAAAAAACCCAGAACAAATCACAGCAAAGAAGGCAGGGAATTTCTGCCATGACTTGGTCATGTGTTAGGAACCAGCTCTGAAGGAGGGCAATGAGCACTCTCAGGTGAGCTCAGGATGGGGGGCCCTGGGAGGCTGGGTGTGTGGAGCTGCTGCCTGGGCTAGTTAGAAATGAAAGGTGTTGTCTCAAAGCACTGAGCCCTCAGAGCACAAGGGTGCTGTGCCGGCAATGGGCACCAGACCACAAACAATAAGCTTGCTGGTGGATAGTTCAGTCATCCCAAAAGGAGGTATGATAGCATGGCCTGATCCAATTGCCTAATACAACAGGGAGCTCGGCTCACTGAGCTCTTTGCTGGCTATTTTTATTTTGCAGCCAATAATGTTATTCATTGCAGATGTAAGATGCTACTGCTCTGACTTCATTATTCAGTGGCTTAAGTGCTTTGACCTAAGTTTCTTGATCCTTGATCCTGTCCTGTCTAAAATGAAATCTCTACCCAGAAAACACCTTGAAGCAGCACTTCAGAGCTCTGTGACAACCAATGAGCCTTATCAGGTCACTGAATTAAAGCTGTAGCAGAACTTATTATCCAGAGCCTTGCAATCAGTGATACAATAGAAAACTTTCTGTGCTTCCAAAAGACACCTACAGGATATAAAGTTACTCTAGTTTCTCCTAATTTTTATACACAAGGTAGTGGAAGACAGCTGGAAGGGTTTCTAATATTTCTCTCTTACTATTAGTGCATTTGCAGCCATTTGCAAAGTCCTAAAACTACGCAGGTTGTTGAAAATGGTTTATTGAATATGAGAAAGCAAGACCATATAATTTGCCTCAGGACCTAACCACTGGAGCAGTGGGTTAAGTTAAATGCAGGTCTCTGTGCTAACCTGTTTCTCTGAGTCTCATATTTCTCTCTGCCACTTGTGGTAGGAGGAGGTCCTCAAAGAAAGGTGATTTGGAAACAAAACAATGGTTTTGGATAGGTCAATCAAAACAAGCACACTTGCTGTAGAACAGCTGCTATGTGAGATTTGGGATGGGATTTTTTTATTTGTATCTGTATCTTTTCTTACCTCTGGAAGGTGTCTGTTCCTAGGTAAGCTTTTGTGCACTTATTTTTGGGATTGACTATTTTTATGTACTCGTGTTCTAAGTTGCTGTGCCTCAGCTGTGGACCCCACTGTCCTGGCATTGAGTACTTGTTCAGCCTAAATTCAAGCACTCAGGAGTGAGACCACAGTAGGATTGTGCAGGTGGCTGTGCTGAGGGGCTCTGCCTTTCCCAGGAGCCAGAGGTGCTGGCTACACTCCTCTGGCTGCACAGCTCACTCAGCCCTTGCTCCTAAGCAGGAATTTGCCCAACATGCATTGATTCCACACTAAGAATTGTCTGCCTTGTCCTTTCAGGCAGATCTGGGTCTCCCAACTGGTTCTCCAGAGCTGGTTCAGGAGAACTGGGTCTCCAAGGAACAGTAAATGCTCTGATACTTTTTGTTCTGAAAACTTCTGTGAGACAACAGCTTGATCAGAAATAAATCTAACCACAAATGCTGTGAATGAGCTGACAAATGACCAACTGAGTATTCCTACCTAAGTGTTCATTTGGTTGTGTAACACTGTTGATCTCTCAGAAAAACCGCTCCTTTGGATGAGATCAAATGCTCAAGGTGAAATCACTAGAGGCAATTTATGAGCATCTGGGAGGCATCGAGAAGCAGAAATGTTGCACTGTGGTATCAGAGGTTGAGTGTCCCAGGAGTGAAAATCTGTCCACAGCCTAAACCAGAGAGAACATGAAGTATTAAACACGGAGTTTTTAATTATCCATCTGTGAAATCTCACAAGCTGCTGCTGGTTATTAACTCTCACACTTACTTGTGGGTGTTCATGGGGCTGCTAAATATATGTTGCACTGCTTTATTTGTTTCAGAAAAAGGGAAGCAAAATGGATGGACTAGAAAGATAGAATAAAGATCCTTGAGGCAATTCTTTTTCTGCATCCTAGGAGCGAGCTGAGGACTCATGGGTTTGGATCCAGATCAGCGGGGTGTTACAACACAGAAATAAAACATTGTGTTTTGAAAGAGCAAACGTGTTGTAAAAGTCAAATTAGAATTCTACCCTGGATCACATCATTTTAAACCTTTTAATTTACATTTGTAAGGTGATCCAGCTCAAGAGACATTTGACAACAACCAAAAAAATAACCTTTTTCAACACATAGTCCCTGTTAGCTTCTTAATAGACTTTTTTTTCTTTTCAAAGCTGAAATAAATAAAAGATGGGAAAAAATCAATATGTAAACGCATGGAGAAATTTATTGGCTGAAAGTGTGGGCAGAACTAATTTAGATAAGGCTATGATTCTGCAGTAATCCAAGGTTTCAAAATAACCTCCTTTGCAAATGTTTGACCTTATGAGTAATCCACAGTTGATGAAGGTGTACCAGAAAGGTTTTCTTCACTTCTGGTGCTTATTGATTAACTAAAAACGTAGGTATTATTTGTTTTAATCAAATTTTGTTGGTTTGTTTTTGTTTGGTTTGTGGTTTGGATTTTTGTTTGGTTTTGGGGTTTTTGTTTTTTATTTTTTGGTTTTTTGTTTGGTTTTGTTTCATTTTTTCTTTCTTCTTTTTTTTATTTTCACATTGAAATATTGTAATTTACTAGGAGATTGCAGGATGTATCTTCTACACCTGGCTTTAGAGAAAGCTTTGAGAAAAGTGGAATCTGTTTTTCCATGTGCTCACAAGAAAAACACCATGAAACCATTCATTCTTCTCTCCTCTGGACTCCTGAAAAGCCTGAGACACCAGAATAAGCTACTTCCCTCATGCCACTTGTTAGCCAAAATGTTCTCCCTGTAACAAGATACCAGGTTTTTGACCAGAGGTTTAGTGGTTTCATTTGGAATTATGTAGAAGAAAGCATTTTTATCTCCATCTTTTCAACTTTATGGAAGTTAGTAGCGAGGAGATTTTTTTGAGACAAACAGCTCGTGATCCTTATGAACATTTTTTCCATTTGAAGATAGAGCTTTAGGCAGGGCTCTATATGAGCCAAAGGCAGGATTGATCAAGCCTTCATAGTGGGACCTTAAAAAGATAATGGGCTAAAACCTGTGCTAGAACTGTGTGCTGTTGGACTCTGCTTGGGCTCGTATCTCCAATCCTTTATGTCAGTCCAGCCTGTGGGGTTCCCGGCTGAGCCTGGCTTTCTGGGATCAGTCTGCAATACAATATACACAGCATTTCCCACTGGTCTGTCAGGGAGGAACAGCAGTGGGGGTGAATACAGGAATTAGTTCTGTGATGGCTCTGGAAAGCTCTGTAGCTTATGGGAGTAGCTGGACTCTTGTTCTATCTCATGTATTCAGCAAGTTGGGAATTGCCAAGTCTGTCTCTGATCCTCCAGTTGTGCTGTTTAGATCTTGCTTGCACCTCCCAAACAGCCAGGAGGCAGCTGCTGCTTTCTGTACCTTTGTCACCTGCGCTTCTCATCAGCTTGGACAAGTGGCCAGGATTCTGCAGGTCACTGCTTTCCATGTGGTGTCCTTGCACTGAATTAGAGGATAAATGGTGAGGAGATCCATGCCTGCACACCCATGGTCCTTGCAGCTGAATGGGAGGATAGATGGTGAGGAGATCTGTCTCTGCACACCCATGCATGGTGTTTGGAGGAGCAGTTCTTACATTCTGGGTGATCTGTGGCTGTTCAGTCCTGAGACAGGTAGCAGGGTGTTTTCACCATATGTTGCATCAAGCTGGAGACACCAGGCAGGTGACTGCATGAATAATACAGAATTAGCTGGGTTGGGAAAGACCTTTGAGATCATCCAGTCCAACCTTGGCAAGGAGGATGTGTGGAATTCCTCATTCCAGGCAGCGCACAGAGTGTCTGAATTGCCACTGTAAACATTCACAATGTATTCCTGCCATGCTCCTGAGCCTCCCAGCTCCCATGGCATAAAGGAATTGCTCTTGTGGAACTGATGAAGGAATTTGCGTGAATGCAACTTGGTGGTTTGGAAGCTTTCAACAGCTCAACAGGGCTGCTCCTTTTCCTTCTGCTTCCAGGAGAGGTCAGGGAGTTAACCTATACAGAAAACATCCTAATTGCTGCTTGTTCTCATGAAGCAATTATATCTGACAATCCACCTGTTAAAATCTTTTCAGATTGGTGTAAAAAAGAAATAAAACCAACAACAATCAATGATTCCACAGAAATCATTACACCTTTCAAGATTCATTACAGACCCAGGATATCAGACTTTCAGTGTCCCACCCACAAAGGTACTTGGTTCTGCAAGAAGTATAAGGAAAAATAAGGTAAGAGTATTACTTTAGTAGGGCTTGTCTTATAGACCAGCATCCCTAAGATTTTATTACTTATTTCTGAGTGGCTGTGCAAACTTTATGAAGCTTTAGCATTTAAAATTCAAGTAAAAATGAGTAATATTTAATTTGTATCTTTTTCTATACCATACTGGGTCTGTCACCACTGATTTTAAATAAATGACTAGACTAGCAAAAATCTTAAGTTTTCTCACATCCTCTGCTGCCTCATTATAAAGACATTTCAGACAAGAATACCATATATATTTTTTTTCCAAGTCCTTTTATTTCCTGAGGCAGTAACAAACACTGGAGGGGGAGAGGCTCCTTGGCTGAACCTGTCAGCCATAGATGGGAGAACATGAATCTTGACTTATCAACAGAGCCATCAGATCTCTCAAAACTTAAGTTCTGGCTTGGGTAATAGACACATATTATTTCAGACCACTGACTAGCAGTATATTATCAGAAGAGGAGAGGAGCTTGAGATCTGTTTCCTTCACATGTTGGCAATGAAAAAATCACTTCTTTTTTATGTTTTTTCACACTTCTCAAAACAAAAATTCTCTCACAGATGTTTTGTTCAGAGCTCAGCTTGGTGGGAAAAGACATATGTGGGGAACACATGAATCAGCATTTTCACATTCAGACTTGTTTATTGCCATGTGCTGTGGAAAGCCTTGGCCAGAAGGTAAGGGCTTTGCCACCAGACAGTGACAAAAGTGTGACTCTCTGTGATTACTTTCCTCTGGTTCTAGTGCTAGGAATTTCTGCAGTTTTCTTTTCACTCCTGTACATCTGTGTGAGGAGAGGCACTCCAGCAGGAGTGAAAGCAGCACTGGAAGGGTTCCATGAATTCAGCCCTTGGGCTTCCCTGGTGGAGACTGGGCACTGGGAGAGAGGCTGGCTGCTGACAGGGGGTGTGAGGAGCACACCAATCCACTGCCTCCTTTAGAGATGGGGACTCACAGTTCTCTCCCATAGCTGCAATCCCAAAATGAGTAATTTCCTAGAGCTATGGTGTCAGTAATGGTGATGAAATAATTTCCTGCAGGAATGCTGAGAGCTCAGTTCACCGTGGCAAACCCCATCTCGGGGGTCCCTCAGCAGCAGAGCATTGCCCCAGGCATCGCTGGATGTGGGAGCTCAGCAAAGTTCCCACAAATCCTTTTCAGGATTATCATTCTTGCAAAGGTCATAAATCCCAGCCTGGGATAGCTGTGAGAATGCCAGTCCCAGGTGTTTGCTAGAGTAGTTCAGTTTAGAAAGGGAAAGGTTGCTGCTGATTTGAGAGCCCTTCTGTGGCTGGCCCCATGAAGAATTGTTTCTGGAGGGAGGGGAGGCAGCCCCATCGTGGGATTCCCCCCTGGCCTGTGTCACTGGAACTTTTTGGCATCCTGTGCCAAAGTTGTAAAATCTCAATCTGGAGAAAGCATCACTGCCTATTACCCTGTTAATGTCAGATATTGTTTGTGCCACCTCCATTGTTTGTCAGATATTATTTGGCCTACCTCTACCTGGGAGCCTAGAGCATCTAAATAGCAGCAGTTCTGTAAAGTGCTGCTCTGGGCTTTGGTTTCTTTCATTAAATCCCAGTATTAATATTTGCTATCTTTCATGGGGAGTTGGAAAAAGGAATTATAACATAAAGAACTTGAATACCTGAATTTGCATAGCCAGAGGTATTGCTCTCATTCTCTGGCCTTTCCTAACTGCAGTCCTGAGTCAGAGTCTTTCTGAGCTGATTGCATTCCATACATTATTTCAAAGTGTTCTTTTATCTTTTCCATCTCATATTGGAGATGCAAAATCATGGTTTCCCCTCTAAGAAAATCCTCAATTTCTCATTCCTTATTGTATTCGAGTTCCATTGAAGTGTCTTGAGACCAAAAAAGCAGAAATTTACAGTGACAGTAGAACTGGAAACATTTATTTGAATCTATATTATCTAAATATTTTACTTCTGGGTCCCAAGACACGAGGAAATTGTTCTTTGTTTATTTTCCTTGAAATCATAATTGCTACACTGGTAACCCCTCATTTTCAAATTCACCAATTGCCTGTAGGTAGATTCATTTTTATCATCAGTGTTTGGCCAGTTCAATCAACTGTTCCTGTAGGATATTTTTCTGTGTACTTCTTAGCAAGGAAAACAAAAAAACTCCAAAACCACACATTCAATAATCTATCAGAAATCTCAGGAGGCTGAAAAAGCCCCACATTTCACTTGTTTTTAGTTTAGAAATAAGATACCAGAATAGAGCAACTTCTCCCCTCAAACTCAATACAATTTATTTAATAGGGTATCCTATTGCAAATAATTTAAATACATTGAAAATAAATATTAGATTTCTATAAACAAGCAGGTTGAGTAACCTGAGGGGAGAGTGAACTGAAATAATCTTATCACAGGCACAATTTAGACTTTGTTTTAGTTTACTTTAGAAGATATATATTTTTAAGTTATGCTATATTAGGGATTTCTTTGCACATCATTTAATATTAAAATATAAAATAAACAAGCAAGGTAATGTCTTGTTTAAATATTCATAAGTGGCTGACTCTGTGTCTGTGGGTACTTTCAGAGAGCTATGCTGTATCTCTAAGGAGATGAAAAACAATTTATTATTAGTACATATTCTTATGATCAAAATATCACCCCAGAACAGGAAGTTTTGGCAACACAAAGTCTGTCTTGCACACTCTGTCAGGAAAAGAATTGTCAGGAGATATTTGCTTGTTCTCTGTTGTGTGTTCTTAACCTGATGAAAGGAAAGGCACAATTTTCCCATACCTAGAATTTCATGGTTTCAAGGAGTCACCGGGAGTCTCAAATATGTCTTCTGGTGGTCACCATGTTTTCTAAAGGAAGTACATAAACTAAATCAGGAGAAACTGCTCTGTCTCTTTACCCCATTCCTGGAGTGAAAATGGCAGCGCACATGCTGCTTCAAGATCAGCAGAAAGTAATGATCATAGCGTATCATATCTTGTATTTCTGAAAAGAGAAAATAACTGCGCTTGGGTTGTTTTTTATGGGGGGGATATATTTTTTTAACCCAGTAGCAAAACAACTCTTCTCTCAAGGAGAATTTCTTATTTTTGAAGATGAAAAACTAAGGGCTGAGAAATATCTTATTTCTTCACTTCAGAGTCAAAAAACCTATCAGAAGAACTTGGAAAATTACAACATATTCAATGTTTGATCCATTCCATTCTCAGCCTTAAAAAGAAATGATTAAAAATTCATTTTGAAGTTAGCTTTGCATGTATCCTGTAGATGCAAGCCTGGTTGACAGAGTGGGTTCAGATTTGTAGACATCTTTGTACATGTAAGAATAAATAAACAAGAGGGCTCAGAATAGATGGGAAAGTGCAAACCCGTTTGTTGGGCTTTGCTGACAAACTCGCAGGAGTGATGTGCAATACATTGGACCTGATGCAAATTTACCATGGGGAGGTGGCTTTAAATATTTGATGTGATGGTACAGGGCACTTTCTCATTAGGGATTAACAGATAATGTATTTTACTTTGCTTGTGCAGCTTCTTTAGATAAGTTACTTCTGAATTTTACTGCTTCAAATACTCCTAAGATGAAACCTGGAATAAGCTATAACTGCTGGTAGCTGGCTAATGATCCATCTTGTACCTTTGCATGCTCTGTGGAAATTGAAATGCCCAGGTTGATCCTTTTTAGCAGAAAATGGATGGCAGAGGCTTGGTCACTCCTGAAAACATTTTGTCAGGGAAGGAATTCAGAGTCAGACACAGAAATCCTGCCCTCTGCCAGTGTGTTCACTGCAAAGTGAAAACACTCTGAGAGTGCTGCACTTCTGAGGGGCTACTGCAGTCCAGAGAACTGACTCAATGTTGTTTTTGAGGACTTTATGTTCTCAGTTAATGGAAAAATGCCATAATTGGCAGACTTAGCAAGAGAAAAGCAACATTAACTTGAGAATGCTTTCAAGTAGCCCATTTATTTATTGTTCTTAAACTCCTTCATAAAATAAGAGAAGTGCCCCATCAGAAGCTTAATATTATTCTTTTACAAAACAAATTTTGGCCATAGTATTTTCACTTTTGTCTTTTTTTCCTGTGAGCTTTCTTCTGTGTAATGGTGAGGATTAGTTGGGGGGGGAGCAGAGGCTCCTGGCTCAGATCAATGTGATGTGAAGTCAATGTCACTCCAAACCCAATGAAAAATGACTCAGGGTTGGTGGAGAATTGCCAGTCCCATCTGGTGGTGGCACTTACTCCCTAAGTGAAGCCTTAGCTGACTGTGTGTGATTTTATTTGGGATGCACCTTCTGCAATTGAGACAGAGCTGACAGCATAGATGTGAGAGCATCTTCATACCCTCCTTGCTGCTCTCTGCATCTCAGCCACTGCTCTTCAACACATTTCCCCTCATTCCTAAATTCAGATTTGAGTGCAGCTAAGAACTGCAGGATGTATTCCTCTGTGGTAGGATGAGAACAGAATCACTGAAGCAGTCCAGAATGCAGGGGTGAAACTGAATTGTGGGAATTCACCTGGCAATTCCCTAAAACTTGACCTTTTAACTTGTAGGACCTTTCTGACACAGTAGCCTCATATTCTTTAATTTCCCTTCTTTCACAGGCTGATGGGCTTGACTGTTTCAGGTAGCAGAAATTAGGATGCAGGAATGGGCTGTGGCCTCACAGAGAGAATGCTGGTGAGCTTCTTGCTGTGCTGTGCCTGGGAGCTGGAGGATGCTTTTGCTGGAATATCAGCTAAGCATTGCTTCAAAAGGCAAAGATAGTAAGTGAGGAGGGAGGAAAAATAAAATTAAGTCTGATACACACCTAGGATTTAGTATTTGTTTGAAAATCAGAAAAGATGACTCAGGTCTAAAGGCCCTATTCCTGGACAACAGTGCTGGAAGGCAAAGCAAGCAAAACAAAGGAGAGATGAATGTTGATTGGCAAGTATTTGATAAATGAGATTCTGGTTTTATTGTCAAAACAGCTTGATAGCTACAATAGCCACTGCTGCTCCATGTTTTAGTTTCAGCTCTCTGGAGGAAATATTTTAGGGAGAGAATGCCAATGTGGTAGGAGTTTGAACAGATGAAGGATAAACAAATGGTGGGGGGGACAGGAATGGAGGACACAGGGTTGTTTAACATGTGCTGACAGAACTAGCATGGCATGTGAAATCCACATTTCAGTACCTGTCCTGAAGCCTCTGGTTGCCATCAAAAATGTTCCCAAGACCTTATTTTTGTCTAGACAAGCAGTGAAGACCAGCAGCTGTGATTTCTCTAACAGTTCATGCTACCATAGCACTCCACTGCATTATTCATGTTTTCCTGATGCATGAAACATTCAGTGTCAAGTCCAGAACATCTTTCAATTTAAAAAAATAGGATGAGAGAGAGAGAAAGACAAGAAAAGGGTATCAGGTCTTATCAGAACTGTCATTAGTTGTGTTGGCATAACTGGCAGTATGACTAGGGATCTTGAATTCCTTCCAGAAATAAAACCAGAGCAGCTCACTTTTTGCTTCTCTGTTCTTCTTCTGCCTCTCTGTTGTTTGGCTTCTTAAGGTGTTGCTGAAGAACCAAGGATGTCCTTGAACTTCCATTTTTGACTATTAGGTTAAAATTCCTCCAGATGGGAGTGTTTTTCAGGGTGCCACTGGGTGTTTGGCTCCCAGCATCATCCTGACAACGTTGTTTTGTGTTTTAACATTTCTGATGTTCTCCAACTTACTGCTTTTACACAACACTTCAGCACATTATTTATTTTCCTTTCTTCCTGACAAATCTTCCAACTTCCCTTTCTCTGTAGGTTTCAAAAATCAGTGTTGCACATTGTAGCCCATATGATGCCTGCCCTAACAACTGGGCTCTTGAATGGTATTTACACTTTATTTGGCCATTTGGTTTTTCCCTGCTGATCAACAATCAAAAATTCTCCCTTCACTGTGCATGTCTTTGAGTTGATGTAGATATTTGAGCATTTTCAGGAAATGCTTTAGTGCATTGATTTTATTGTCCATGACTTTTTGGTTTTTTGTTTTGTTTTTTGTGTGTAGTGAAAAAATGCCGTTCTGGGAGTAAGAGAGACCAAAACCTCCCAACTCTCCCCAGAACACCACCTGAGACATTGAGCAGTGCTAGTGGAAGTGTCCTCACATGAGTTCAGCCTTTCTGCTTGTTCTAAATCTGAAGAGATCCCTTTGGCACAGGGCATTAAGCAGTTTCCTGTGGTGGTTGCTCAGTCCTTGGTCTCTGGTGAGATTGCAAATAGAGGTGAGAATTTCTGTCAGCTGTGATTGTGTTTTGAAAGCTATAGCCACTCCTTTTTTTTAGGAAATTCTGTAATTTCTCTGCGGTTTTCTTTCAGGAGTAGCTCACTTTCTTCACTCCATCCTAGTGACTTGCATGAAAACTAATTAGTGATACAGTCTAATTAAGTCCAGTCTAATTAAGCCTTTTTTTTCTGGGAAAAAAAAGAGATTTTTTTCTGTAATGGGAAGATGTTAAAAAAAATAAAAATCCAAGATATTTATTAGCTTTCTTAACTGTTCTGCTAAGGTCTGAATTGCCACCAGAGAAAGTAAAAGAAAGGTGTCTACGTTTTAGTAATGAAATTCTTGTCATCTTTTTGGTATCAAGACTGGACTGGGAGGTTTGGGGTTTTTTGGTACTTCAACCCTTCGTCACTTTCTTCAGTATCTTTTGTCAATTTATTGTCAAAGTACATGGTACTCCACGAGAATATGGTGTCTACTTGTTGCTAAGTAGAAAAAAAAATAGAAAAATTTCGGCCTACTCTTCCTTTATCTTCTCTTCCTTTTCTCTGTCTTGTGCTTTTTTGCTGCATCTACTTCGAATTTTATTTTTTTTAATCCTGATTTTATTCCCAGGCTAAATTTTCCCAGAAAATTAGGGTAAGGCTCCATCTATGACCAACATTCTGGAGAGACTTCTGTGTTGTAGTGAGAATGGGGACTGTATTCTTTTCCCATGTTAACCAGTTTGCGGTAGTGCAGTGCTTTGAAATTTGCAGGAAAGACAGCAAAGTTTGCAACTTAGAGTAGTGATGTTAGGGATTAGCCCTTGGGGGATTCAAGCTGTTAATCAGGTGAAGTCCACAGGTCACCTGTTTTACCTCTATTGCATTTGACTAATGTAACCCAGGCTGTCAGCCTGTTCTGTGCATGTATGGACAAGCAAAGAGAAGAAATGAAACAAGATGCAAAGGATTTAAAGGATTTTGGTGTGTCTCTTCTGTTGGGGTTATGGTTGAAAGCTTCCTTGCAATATTCTTGCAAGAACACTCTGTCCCTAAAGCTGAGGTTGCCTGGCATGCTGCACAAGCACTGTACTTTAAAGAAGACTCCATAATTTAAAATTCAAAATGGACACTATATTAACTGAGCTATTTCATTTAACATGAAATTTTGAAGAAACACAGAATGTGATAGTGAAGGTACTTCTCTGCAATTTATCATTTGATGTGGGTCTGAGAAGTTGAGGCTTACCTGGTCTCTTATCTTTTCTTCTATTGCATCTTCTCTACCTTTTCTTCTGGATTATTTTTTTTTTTTTTAACAAGTCTGCATAGACAGCTTGTGAATTGCAGAGTTTAATAGCCCAAAACCAGGTCCTGCATCATCTGCAGTTGTAGTTGAAGGACAAATCAGCTCCCACTGGAGTCTGGAGGGAGCAGGGACCACCATGCTGAGCACAGACTTGAAATGCAGGAGCATCTTCAAGAAAAGCAATTGAATGGCCTCCTGAATTCCCATTTCTGCTCTTTAAGCTTGCTGTGTCACATTAAGAGCTTTTCTCCTTCATCAGTTCATTGCCATGAGAATAAATGAGCTGTCACACACACTGAGCACTCTGGGCTGAATCCTGCCTGGAGGTGTCTGAAGTTTTGTTTGTGTCAATAGAAGTTTCATCCACGTGCACATTCATGAATTTTTGTGCCTGTGGGGTGGCATTTGCTTGACATTATAGATTCAGTAGATGGAGAATGGGAGGAGCTTTAATTTTTAAGGAGAAGTCACGAATTATTCACCTGCAAATGGGGTGTAGTTTCTACTTCTTACTTTTTAAATCACCACATGAATTAATGAAAAAAAAAACCCCAAATCTGCAATCAAATTTATGAATCTCTGTATATAAATGGCTGGCTTTTACAGCAGCAAATTAGGTCAGATTTATTTTGTGTTGCACATGTTTTCAAAAAACCCATGATATTGCAGCTTTTTGTATACACAACAGGCACCTGTCACAGTAAAATGTATTAAATGTGGTATTGAGCATCAGAGGTGGCCAGGTGATTAGGCTTGGATCTTACTGAATCCAATCAAATGTTTTTGTTGTTTTCATTAGAGATTTTTTTCCTTAATGATAGACATAGAAATAAACTGTTGCTATTTAATTATCATATATTATGCTTCACTGCTGACACTGAAAATTAAAGGATACCTGCTTCCTAGAGAAAACCTTTGAGAGAATGTGGAATTCTTCACAAGCATTAACTCTGTAAAATTAGATTGCCTTTTCAACAAAGTAAAATCCCACTATCTAGACCACACAAAATAAAATTGACAATTATAGCACTGTAAAGAAAAAAAAAGTCAACTTTTCTAAAGGCTAATGGAGTTCCTGATATGAAAGTGTTTGAGAAACAAGAGGTATCATGAAAAAGTAAATCAGTTTTAGCAGAAGTAGCACTCAGTGAAAGATCAAGGGGTCTGGGGGAGACGTTTGTGACAAATTTGTTGTGACAATGCTGTAATAAGATGTTTTCATTAGGTCTGTGCGTCCTCCTTCCCCTGGCTGCCAGAGCAGGGTGGTTCTGTGTCTGGAAATGAAAACAAACCTTAACATGATGGATCAGAACTTGGAGGGAATATTTCTCTTTACTTTGGTGGTTTTTTTAGTTTGTTTGGCTGAAAATGTCACCTACTCCAGTCTGAGGAAGTAAACTCCCCTGCACCAGGCCCTGGCAGCAGACTCGTGACAAGGACGCTGAAGGTGCTAAACCGACACCAAGATGATCTATAACACAAAGGTCAAAATAAACTTTACAGGGTAAATAGGAAGGATGACAAGTGCAGCTATTTCAGAAACCTTTAAAGTGACTCAAAGCCTGCTGACTAAAATCAGTGGGAGCCAAGACTGAGGCACCAAAGAAATGTGAAGGAAAAGTTTGTTTCAAGAGGATCTCTTGCTCATCATGATATTACTTTTATTTCTCTCTCTCCTTTGTAGGTAGGGTAGGACTTTTTCTGTTTGTTTGTTTTTTGAAGTTCTTTTGTTGTTATGCCTTAATTCTCCACTTAAAAAGCAACAATTTGAGAATTGAATTTCTTCCATCCCATTGGATTGAAAGAAAAAATTATCTGGTTACCCTATGCTTTGAAATAAAATAGGTTTAGTATCGTTTCCATTTTACACATAAAAGCTTATTAAAGCTGTGTGAAGAAAATTGCAAACAGAAAATATTAACAAATCCTCCTGATAAATAAGCATATCCCCTAACATTATTTTTTTTTCAAGGAAAAAAGCTAAACAAATCTAATAAATTGATAGCTTTAGTTACATCAGTATATATTAGAGATAAACTGCCAAGAAAAGAATTTATTGAGAAACAAACATTGCAATATTTATGCAACTATCCTCAGTATTAAAAACAAAAGGACAAACCCCAGAAAATGTGTGATGAATAATGCAGTTATTTCTAAATGGAATTAGTTGTTATTTTAAGTTCTCTGTGTCACATCACAATATTTTTTTAGGATGTGAAGTGACAGGGCAGACTGGGAGGCCAGTCTCTCCCAGTGAGAGCCTGTCTGCTCCTCGTGCACTTTGTGAAGGTAGCAGGAGCTTCATCTGGGAAGTCCTTGCATGAACAGCCTTGGAGATTTTTAGAGCTGGATCGGTTTGAACCCATGATTCTGAAATTTTGGAGAAAACAGAGGTCAGAGAGGGTAAGACATCTCAAACAAGAAGCTCAAAATGAAAGCAATTTGTCTGAAATTGGGGAAAAGAAGCATTTTCTGCCCATGTTGGCCAGTATTCCAAGTATGTGCTTGTAGGACTTGGCAGTATTTTAAGTACCCATTAACACACTTCCTTCTTGGAATTGCTGCCACTAAAAGGGCTCAGACTCAGGGGATATATTCAGTGTACAGCTGCAGCTGACACCAGGGCCACCACCTGAGCTCCTCTCTTGGTGGCAGCACAGGGGTAAGCCTGTCACCTGCCCTTGGTGGCCTTGCAGACACTCACCTCCAGTCTTTAAAGAGGACTTTGTGGCTGAGCTGTGGCAAGCAGCACAGGATGGCTAAAGCCACCTGTGTCTCCCTGCAGTGACACAAGCAGCTCTTTTCTTGTCCCCTTTGTCACTGTCTGCTCTCTGTCACTGAACAAGGGGGAGAGAGGAGCTCTGAAGTACACACTGCTGGGCTGGACACTGCCAGGTTTGCACACTGGCACAATGTCTCCAGTGTGGTGGCCATCAAATATCCTTTATCAGTCGGGCTCTTAGCTTCAGGGCACAAACATCATTGTTTATGCTATGGAGGAGGCTGTGTCACAGGAGCCAGGTGTGTAAAATTTCTGGAAATCCATGGCGAACTTTTATAATGTAGCCATAGATAGTAGCCCTAGAATGGATGAATCTGTGGGGTGATCTTTCTTTGCAAAGAGTGAGACATACATGTATAGGGAAATTTTATATCTTTATTTCCCCACACTAACCTGCATTTTCTGAACCAACACCCTATATTCAAGATGCTTTCTGTTCCTCTGACCATACTTTCTAGCAGCCAGGTCATTGCTAAATACCTTCTGATATATTTGAGTGATATCAAAATATATGCTCATTTCCAAAGTGTTGGAAAAGTGTCAGGTGATTTCCATTATATGACCTACCCTGCTTTGCAGGAGGAGAACAGGATTCAGGAGCAGTCTGTAGAAGTTAAGAGCTCTCAAACTGCCAAAATTGTTCAGAATCTGAGTCTGCCTCCTTTCCTGGAATTTTCTGACATCCACAGTATTCCTTTGGAGACTGCAATATTTCCTGAACTGGAACATCTTTCTCACCCATTTTCTGCCTCTGAAGGGAGGGTGGATGTGTCCCATGGGTTCCACCCCCCAGAGGAGGGTATGCTATCCAGAGCTGCACACTTGCACAGGATGTACTCCCCACGCAGTGCATGGCCAAGGTTTTAGCTGAAGCTGGAGATTTTCATCCCGGGGTGAAAGGCTAAGTTAAGTTTCCTGAAGAACTTCCAACACCTTTGAATGATGTCACTGCTATTTTTCTTCATGCATTCAGGGACTCTGAATTGCATAACTTGTTCTAACATTCACAACTCTTCAAATCCTCTCCTCTGTGCCATAAGTTCCAACATATTAATCACCCTTCTCTTAGATACTCTAGGGAAAAAGAACATGTTTTCATTTTGTTTGCTCTTTCTGACGCATGCCAAAAGTGTGCTTGTGTTTATTATACTTTTTCTGTAAGGAAAGAAACCTTTTAGCTTTCATTCTTTTCTCTTACAGAAATCACCAATGTCAAGTAAGGTCTTCCCTTTTATGCTGATGCAGGTCCCTCATGATAAAAGAAAGATTTGACTCATGCATATGTTACTGCAGAAACACCTCTACACAAACAGGCTGAGGTAAAAGCACTCCCTGGCAGCTTTTGTACCATGTGGGATGCAGTGAGTGTCCTGACAGAAAGCCTGGCCAAGGTGTGAGTGGGTCTCCTACAGGGCTTTAGCTGAGTTTGGTTTCTAGTGAAGCTCTGGCACTGCAGGGCCACTCCAGGATCCACACCACAGACATGACAGGAGATCCCAGCCTAAACAGCTGCACCTGGCATGTAGGGTCTTACAGGGAAACAGGTGACAAAAATATGGATAAATGTGCCCAACTGGAGGAGCTGGGGAGAGCTGGAAGGGGAGGGGTTCAGTGTCTGAGAACCCTGCAGTTGTTAGGAAACCGTGCAGCCCTTCTGACAGCTGACAGGGGAATGATGAGCTCAGGAAAAGTTGACTAACACCAGTTTGACAGAATTTGTTTTTGACAGACCATTTTGTAGTTTTAATTCCTCCTGAGACTTTTTTAATAGCCTAAAATAGCTCAGTTATGATTTGACTTATCCCTGCAGCAAGCAAGGGATGAGGATATCAATGCTGACTCCCAGAGCAGTAATTGAACATCAGGACCATCCCCGAAAAGATCTATCCAAAGGTAGATGGTCAGGTGCAACTCTAGACTTGTTCTGTATCATTTTATCATGGTACAGTGATGAAAAATGTATCATAAAATATAACCCTCCAGGCTGCTCGTGCTAAAAGTGACTAAATAGTAATCATATCATTTTTCACTCTGTGCATACCTAATGGGAACAGAGTACAAGTAATTATTGTACAGGGGGAAAAACATCTGTTGTGAATATGATATAGGAAAGATAAGTAGCTGAACTGTGTATCTGAGAGTGTTTCCAAGAACAATAAATGTACTATATGTATTCAAGCTTGAAATGTGTTGCTATGGTAGATACATTAATTACCAAAATAGCAGCACATAGAGTGGAAAAAAAGGCTTAAAAGTCCTTCTGATATTGTGGGGGGAAGCAGTGTGGAGCAGAGGGGGATCTGTCTTTTTAAAGTAAATACATACCTGAGCGCTTTTTGCTGACACAAAGGCATTTTGAGATTACCTGAGCTATTACAGCTCTCTCCTCTGTATCTAGCTGATGCATGAGGGACTGGGGGCAGGAGAACAGGGATGACACCTCCACACCTGTCCATACCCCAATCAGTCTGCTCCCTTTGTTTCCCTACCTCCTGGCCCATGGGCTGTGTCCCATCCAGCACTGAGCAGAGCATTGTTTCCAGGGAAGTGCCCATTCTCCCATCTGACAGCAAGCAAAGCTCTTCTCTGTCCCTGAGATCTGCTTTATCTCCATATTTGAAGAAAATTTTCATCTTTTTTTTTTTTTTTTTTGAGCCTCACAGTGACCACGTTCTTTGAAAAAGAAATCTGTCACCTGAATGTGTAAGCAGCCAAGTTTCCTGACTCCTGAGGCATTACAAACTATTACTAGAGGGAAAAAAGTTATCTGTCAGTATCTAGTTCCCTGAAAACCTCATGGTCAGTTCAGGTGTTTAGAGAAAACAGCTGCAATGGGAAACTGTTGGACACTTAAATGGTGATTAGAAATAACTCAGATGGCCCTGCAGAGCTCATAAGCCTCTGCACAGATGTTCTGAATTGAGAACTTGGTGCCAGAGGTACAATTTTCTCCCAGATTAAAATCGTTGTCAGACCTAATCTTGAATGGCAATATTAGAAGAAAATGCCAGTAAGATCTAGCTCAGCTATTCCTTCAGAGGTAAAAGAATGGAGCAGCAGTGTAGGAACCTCTGTGGGGCAGCAGCAGAACATTTCCTCAGTTGTTCACCTTTCCATCACATTAAATTCCTTCTTTTGAATGATGCTAAGAGGTAAAAAGGCCCAAATGCCACACAAAATATTAGGTTTATGTAATTCTGAGACCAGTGGAGAAAAAAAAAACCTCAAGAGAAAATCTATGAGGAAAATCTATTTTGTAGTCACAGAATTAAAACACAGATCTAGAGCAATATTCCAGATTAAAATACTTTTATACCTTACATAAAAACATGTATACACACACTGAGTGTGTCTGATGCCAAGTATGGTAGGGGTGCCCAGTTTGTGGATGCAGAGGTGGTGTCCAAAATGTAAAATGACGTTCAATGAAATAAGTTTTGGAGAGGCAGAAAGAATGGCCTCACTTCATCTCTGGCTCTGAAACAGAACGATGACTGTGTAATTGTCAATGAATAATTTGCATTTTTATAGTTTTTCTATAAAAATTCAGCAAAAAATTAGTTTTTTCTATAAAAAACTAATTTTTTTTCTGAATCCATATGCAGAAACAAATGGCCTAGAACATGGATGGCTTTTACTGTCCCATTCCCTTTCTGCCCACAGAAGTCCACTCCATAACAAGACTGTTATCCATAGCAGGAAAGCACCAGGATGCTTCTTGGAATCCACACCTTTTTATCAATAACCACAAAATAACAAATCTACCTATGATCAAAATTATTCTAATAATCAATGTTAACTTCTATAACATTTTCAAAATGGAAATTTATGCGTTAAATAAATTGTGGGGGAACCAAAGCTTTTATGGAAAGAGGTACCACAAATAATCAAATATTAAAACAGGGGAGAATAGAAAAGATTAAAAATGAGAGGAAAGGAGAAAGAGAAAGGAATCTATTTCTTGCAATTTTTCTTAAAGCTTTACCATTTCAGCCCATGACAATCCATTTCTCCCTGTCCATAGGTCTCAGGTATTTTCACATGAAGTTGAGTTCTTATAAAGATGCCCAGTATTTGTTCAATGATTAATCCCCATTAATAGCTGTTGTGGTTTCTGTGAACCTTCCACCCATGCGGTCTGTAAATGCAATATTGTATGAACACAATGCAGTAGTTTTCTGCAAGCAGGACTCTGAAAAGACCTCATTCATGCACTGTTCAGGAGAAGGAACAGCAGGTCAATTAGCTAGCTGTAAAAGTCTCAAGGAAAGCAATTTCAGGGGATGAATCCAGAACTGAGAGACTGGAGAGGAAGCACACTGGGACTGGGTGATTGAAACCTATCAGGGAGGCTAGAGACCCGCAGTTATGTCCCAGGAGCAGAGACCATCACCTCCCTAATGCACTCAGCTCTAGCAACCACAGCTCTAAAAGGAAGGACTGCTAGTGGGGGCTGGTCAAACTAGACTGAAGGAACACGGCCAGACCCCAGAGACTTGGTGCAGCACCCTTTCCATCGAAATTTCTGGTAGGGAAGCAGTAGCATAGCTGAATATTGTAGCAGTAGCTGCTCCTAGTGACTGTGTCACCCTTAATGCTTCATTAGAGGTGCAGCTTCAGTGGTAGAAAACCAGCAGTGGTGAATGTTTAGCTGGCGAAAGAGAGCTGATATTTCAAACTCTAGAGAAAGAATGAATAGCTGGTCTTACTGCATTTTTTTCCTCATGAAAGATAATGCTGGATCCTTCCTACCACAGAAGGAAGTGAGGATATTAGATATTTGCTGTAATAGATTATGCTTCTTTTTCATTTTTCCAGTTTTCTCTTGGGAAGGGAATGTGAAGCTCGCATTTTCACTTAGTCTGCTGTTGACCTCAGTCGAATTTACACATTGCTTGGTTATTTTGTTTCTTTTAAGATACATTTCTCTTTCCCTGTCTCTAGTGCCTTGATGTATTTTTCCAAATAAGTGGCTGTGTGAACGAGCTAATAGTGAGAGTCACAGATGGACAGGCTGCACTTTGGGGACTTGGGACAGGAAGATAAATCTCTTTATCTGCTGGGTCACTGGGGAGAGTCGATGGGGGGGTCTCTGAATAAACACACACTGCCAGGCATCTGAGGAGAGGAGGGATCAGATGATGCTTTTGGGTGAATGGAGGGGTGGACTCAGCTGCCTGAGTCACTGCTGGGGGACAGGGAGCTGTGTGGGTGGCACAGAGCAGGCTGGCCCACCAGGGTCACACCCTGCAAAAGCAAGCCATGGAATCTGAAAGCACCAGGGAACAGTCAGGGACTTAGGAGACAGAGACCTCCTGCTTTCAAACACACTCTGTCAATTCCTGCCCATTCACATTTATGTTTTCTTCCTTCTTGTGGGCAAGAAAAACATCCCACAAACGGGCAGAATGGCGTTTAAATGTCACCACTTGCTGTCCTTTAGACTTGAAAGGAAAATGAGAAGAAGGATTAGTTATCCCAGGGCTAGAGGTGGGAGTCCTTTGCCTCTCCCTTGCTGCTCAGTGCCAGCAGAGAGCTGTGGCTTGGGCTGAGGTGTGTCTGTTCCACAGACACACTGACACACCTGCAGACACGGTCCTTGCTGACACTGGCTGCCCAGGAAAGCCTGCAGAGGAGCAGGAGACCAATTTGCTGGTCTGGTTCCCTTAATTCTGCTTCCCACCAATGCCTAGTGGCAGGGCTCAGGAAATGTTATTTTTACCAAAGCTGAGGATTTTCTGCTTGTTATTGAACAGGAAAGAGTCGACATCCAAAAAAGAAATTAAGTAATTTACCCTCAAGCTTTGCAGAAGCCAGCCAACATGAAAAAGCTCATATTTTCAGAGCACACAAGGATATGTCTCTGTTCTTTAACAGTGTTTTATATGTCCCTTACAAACTGCCACTTTCAGAAACATCATATATGTTCCTTGGTAGTTGTTGTAATCAAGCAGTTTTATAACCTTCTTTTAGGAAGATAGAAGACTGGAAATCACTTGTACAGATATTTAGTTTTTCTTTTCCATGAATAAGTCATGGAAATACAAAGGAATATGATGGGAATGCTTTTAACAGAGCTGTGTCTCTTCTACAGCGTTGTTA
Source organism: Camarhynchus parvulus (assembly GCF_901933205.1). NCBI lineage: Eukaryota > Metazoa > Chordata > Aves > Passeriformes > Thraupidae > Camarhynchus > Camarhynchus parvulus. The sequence goes on from NC_044576.1 coordinate 7,811,950, forward strand.
TAAAATGAGGGAAGTCAGAAAATACCTACTTGGTATATGCTTCATTGTGCTAATCCTTGCTTGTTTCCCACATGGTGGTCTCTTGTGATGTTTCAATTTGAAAAAAAATGCAAAGCAGGAAGATTTTTCTTCTGAAATTTTAAAATGTAATTTATATAATAAGTCTTTCACTGTGAACATATTTTGTGGACTGGACTGCATTTCCCTCTCTTCCTGCACAGCTCCAATTTCTTTGCTTTGAGGTTCCCTGTTTCCCCCAACAGCAGCAGGATCCATGGCCAGACACAAGGGTTGGACTTTTCCATCTTCTCCTCGCCTGCATCAGTACTGACAGGCACATGCCTATTAAAAAAGGCACCTTGTGTTTCTTCAGCTATGACAAATCCTGAGGCTGTTCTCAGTGACTTTCTTGGGGCACAGAAAAGCAAAGGGAAAAGTTTAACTCAGTGAAGTGACCACTCCTGTTTCCGAGTCTCACAGTGAGTGTTGGTGCTTTGTCTTCCACAATAATAGGCAGAGGATTGGACTTATTTGATATTTTTCCCTGCCATTAATGAAACCCTTAAATTGATAAAAATGAGAAATCAGTAGAAATTGAACTGAAAGAAAGAGATAGATATGTAAGTCTAAAATACATTCCTAATTTTATGTCTGCTTTGGAGTTTGGTCAGGCTTTGGCCTGAGCAGAAGAAATGCCCAGGGGGTTTGGACATGGAAAGACACCTGGGACAGACACCATGCAGTCTCCTGGCCATGTCTTGAGGGATGTGTCCCCCTGTGCAGGCTGAGATCTGTATAATTGTATTTAATAACTATCATTTGCTATTTCTAAAACACAGAACACAATGAGTCCTGCTGGGAATCTGTAGCCCATGATCAGAGAGAAATTTCTTTATTATTATTATTAGTTAAGCATTACTTCAGTGCCAGCTGAATATGCTCAGCTTGTTAAAAAAAATTCATGTTCTAAAAGTAAATTAATTTTAAGGGGTTATCCTTCAAAATCCCTTTGCTACCCTTTGGAGTTTGGTTATCCTTCTAAGGATAAAAGGATAGCTCATGCCTGTGAAACATCCAAAAGAGAAATTAGTGCCTATGGATTTATTGACTTCATTTCACTGATAAAACCTGCTTTTGTGAGAAGCAGTTGTCTCAGCCCCTTGCTAGTGATTGGTTTGTCACATCCTGCTGACAATTCCAATGCTGCCCCTGGGGCCAGTGTGCAGCTGTGCAGCCCTGGGACTCCTGAAGACCTCTCCAGATGTTTGGTTTTTGTACAAGAAATTAATCTATTATTTCCATACATCTTCCAGGGAAATTATGATAATTCAAACTCTCTTTGGTCCCTATGTGTAGACTGAAATTTATCATTTTAACATAGGTCAATTTGGAAGTTGCTGGGATCTTCAGATATAACATTTTTAGTTTGTGGTTTTTAAAGGTTCACAGCAGTAAGCTTTATTATTTAGTCTTGGAAGATTGCATTGGCAAGAATAGAGAGTGAGCTGAGATTTGAAGAAAAATCCAGAAGATGAGTGCAGTCTTGAGAGACAAAGCGTGGAAGAGTCCATGAGCGTGTTTTTGTGTCTCTTCACACATCTTACAGAAGTTAATAGAAAGGTACTGCCATTGTCACCCACTTAGCACAAGTGTTTTCCAGAGATAAGGGAAGACTCTGGTAGTCTCAGAAAGCGTTTTCAAGCTAATGCCAACTTCCTCCAAGTGTGCATTGGTGCATGAGCCTGGCTATGGAGTAGGGACAGTCACCTAGAAATGTCAGGTTTCTGTAAACAAGAAGTTAAAGTTTATTTTCAATGTGTATTTATGCCATGCTTTTTAAAAAAAATAAACTTTATATTTTAATAATAGGCTCTTCATTCTCAATAATTCAAACATTTAATGTCCTGTCAAATTTTAGTTTCCTTTTTAATAGCATAAACTACATAACATGCATAGTATAAGGGAAAGTATTTTTTACTCTCATATATTCCGAGTCACACTTTAAAATGTTTTCAAGTACACTTTTCAGGGAAATATGAATTGCACAGAATATAAATTTCCCTGATTACAACTCAGAACTCATTTAAACCCTTAAAGGGAGGGGAAGATACATAGAGAAAATGTTGCTCTCTGTACTGAACCTTAAATCAGACTAAGTGTTTACAAGTGTTTGTGTTCCTATTGGCTTTCATGAATCTGAGGCCACATTTTTCATTCCAGCTTTTTTAGGACTGTCCTAATGCTAGATTGCACCATTTCCTTAAAAGAAGGAAATAAATTTCTAACAAGCAGCCTCTGAATAAGGACTGAGAGCAAAGAGTTTCCTGCCCAGTTAAATGAGGGCTGGGAGGAAGGTGTGGTGTCTTCTGAGGGTGGGAAATGGTTTCAGCAGAGAGACTTTCCTCATCACTCCACCTGAACTTCATGCTCTGAAGCTGGCAGTGGTTTTCACAAGCTTTCTGAACCTGTGACGTGCTGTGTTCATCACCAGGAAACAGCCAGAAGCCACACAAGTGGTTTGTTTCTGTTGTTGTTTTGGAGTTTATTTACAGGGTTTGTTGCTTGCACTACAAACAAGCTGTATTGTTTGAGCTACCAGTGGAGGAAACGCAGACAACTCAAAGGTGCACACTTAGTTCCAAATGCTTTTTGCTACAGAGTGACCCTAAAAATTGCACATGCCCTACTTTAGTGTTGGCAACATACAATTAAAGAGTTGCATTTGGAAACCTAACTGAAGATCTTTTGCTTCTGATGTCTGCTCAGGATTTCCACTGGTGCCAAGTAAAATGGTATCTATCCCATATCTAAAACAAAGCAGGCTGCTCAGGTTAACAAATAATTATACTTTTTATTAAGCAAGGCAAATTTCTGAAAAATCTGGGGCTGGTGCCCCATTATTTCCTTCCATATCTTTTGGCAAAGTGCACTTGATTCTTCACGAAACAAATTTTCCTTTCTTCACTAGTGCTCATGCCTGCCTAGAAAAGCCATCCCTGGCAGGAGTGTGAGCCTGGGTTGTGTGATGAGTAGCAGGAGGGTAATGGATCAGCCTGGGCTTTGCATCTGTGGGATAAATCAGGGGCTCCAGCTGCATGTAAATAGTGTGTTGTTCTGTTTTATAGCATTCTACCAAAACCCTGTGCTTGTGAAAGAGAGAGATTTTTGTAATCTCCAGAAAGAAGGGATAGGAAAACTTTCTGTTATTTTGCTTTCAGCAAAGTCTGAAAACTATTTGCACCAGGTAAGTTTTGCGAAACCCTTTCTTGGTTCATGATCTTTTTCACTTCTAAATATAAATGCTGTGTAAAGCTTTTTTAATATGGTGAGAAAGCTTTTTTTTTTCTCCTAGACTTCATAAGGGAATAGTATAAAAACAAACCCAAATCAAACCTTTATATTTTCATAAAAGCTAGATTAAATTAAAGCTTCAAAAGTTTTGAGTTCTGCTCAGAAATTCTGATTTTTATTTACATTGCCTTTTTGTCACCTTGGAAACACTGTTCTGTGCAGAATAGCTCAGTGGAAATGTGGGTCCCAATTGCAGTTCTTAAATTTCTCCTTTGCAAAACATCTCCCAGAACTTGCAGATGTGTAGGGAAACTTTACCTGTGAGTATTTCAGTCTTTTTCTTTAACTTTTTGTTAACAAAGGTAAACACCAAGGGAAAAAAATGACCTTGAAATATACATGTACATCTTGTTCCACAGACACCTTCCTGTAATATAACAAAAACCTTTCCCCATAAGGCAACAAGCAGCACTACATGAGCAATACAGGCTCTCATTGCTGATGCTGAAGTATTAAGTCTTTCCTGAGACACTGATGCAAGAGAATAGAGAGAGACACATATTTCTACAAAGCAATAATTCAGCCCAAAATTTTAATATAAAGAACACCGAGGCAGTATCCTGTTATCTGAATTTTAATGACTGTATCTTTTTTATCCTGTCAGTTGTAGCAAGGATGTGAGAGGTTTCATGAAACATTAATGGCTCTAACTGCATTCCTCTCCATTTCCTTTTTTCTCTCCTTTTTTGTTCTCCTGATGTGATGTAAAATATAAATTTGTGAGTGGAACTGCTATCTGCACAGGGCTCTATTTCTTGCTTGATCTTGCAGCAGTGACTGTGGTTCCTGTTTGGGCTGGGAGCTCCACACTGGCTGCCTAAGGGGAGGGAAAGGGCTGGAGCTGCAGGGAGAGGAAGATCTTGCTGATGACAGATCATAAACAATTTGAAATGTAGTTCATATTTTAGAGACTTTCAGATGAAGGACCAGCTGGATGTTCTGCAGCAGCCTCAGTCTAGTCTGTAGACAGCTGGTTGCTGGCTGGATGAGCTGTTCAAAAGGCAAAAAGCCACAGGGAATGCCAGATCCTCTCCCCTCTTCAGCCCCAGGCAACAGGGCTGAGAATGGGGTGGAGGGGACTAAACCCAAACAGTTTTCAGGGCTCATGGGGTGCAAGGGCACGCCAGAGGATGTAGAGGTTACTGTACATGCCAGGCACTGCTGGGCAAAGCCCTGAAGGATAATGAATTCCTCCAACAGCCAGTCCCCCAAACCTAAAACCTATGCAAGGGGTTGCTGTCATTTGACTGAGTGCTCTCGCATTATAACTTCCAGGGGGTGTTGTAGGAAAATACAGAGTTCCCAAGCCTAGTGAAGAACTCTAGAGGCAATAGCTTGACAGTCACAGAGAGGCCAAGTGTGTTTGGAATACGTTGTAGGCAAACAGTTTGTGGTGATTGGGGTGGGGCTGGGCAAAGCCTCATCCCAAATTGGCTACAGCTGTGAGAAGCAGGTGAACAGCATTGAAGGTAATGAGCCATGGAGTGCCCAGGGGCACTGACCAATCACCAAAGGGAGCAGAGGGCACACAGGTGCAATGCATTAACCATCAGGGGTATAAAAGGTTGGGCTGAAGGACAAGAAAGAGCTGCAGATGCTTGAAACCTTCTTTGGTGTTGGTTGTGCTCCACCATTGTCCCCACAGGAATCAGGTATGTGAGGTGCTGCAAAAGGAAATTCAGCACTCTGATCCACAGGGTGCATAATAGGAAATATTCCCAATTATTGAGAGAAAGCCCATTATAAACATAAATATGCATTATGTGATGCCATAATACAGTGGCTATAACATGGCAGCAGCAGATTTAAGGCCTGCTGGGTTTATTTTCATCCTAATGCAGTATGACACCGATGTGTTCAGTGAGAGGGTGTCACCATGCCACTGTGACACGTGTGTGTCCTGCTGTCTGCCATTCCTGGGACTGGGGTATTTGCTAGCAAATGTTCTGCCCTCCATGTGCATCATCCTGAGAAACAAACCCACAAGGCTTTGGGGAGCAGACACACCAACACATACTCTCCTTATCTCCCCATTCTTTAGGCAGCTCCAAGAGTTGGGAATAACCTGACCTCCAACAGTTTCCCTCTTGCTGTCTCTGAAAAAATGTCTGGTTTTTTTCTAGATGGCAAAAAATATGGCATGCTTTTCCAGAAGCTGGAGAGCAGTTTTCTTCACTCTCTTGGAGTTTGTGTCTGTCTGGAGGCACTGGATGAGTTGGGGATATCGGGGATACCCTGAGTGAGGCTGAGATCTTCTACTGTAAGTACATTTTAATTACAGCAGAGGTTTATGTGGAAAGGTGCACAGACATCAGCTGCTTTGTTTTTCAGTAAGCATTCTTGCAGTTTTCTGTGATTTTTTCCTGCTCTGGGAGCTGTGAGGAAGGTTGGAGAGGTGCAGTGGTTGTATCATGGCCTGTGTGCATCAGGTGTATGAGGCCTGTGAGAAGGAGCTTGGGATTTTGTACAGTAAATAAAGTAATATTTAGTAACAGCAGTGGTCTTTTAGCACTGAGTTTGCTTAGCTTGGCCACACTGAACAGCTGGAGAAGCAAATGGTGTGGCAATGTAGTGTGCTGTTAACCATGGACCAGTGGAGTCTGCTGCTGTCCACAGAGCCAAACTGATAAATGCAGGTGTTAACAGGTCTGATGCATGTTTAGATTTCGTCCATTAGAATGACCTATATTGAAATAAGCTTGCAAATGAGTAATCAAGAACATTCTCTGTGGAACAGACTTAACTGCCAGTATACTGAGAGCTGTGATAAAAAGAGCTGCAGAAAAAGTAAGGCCCAAAGAAAGTCGATGTGAAACAAAATTCAGTTCCCTTTGACTATGCTAATTAAGGGAGCTTACACATTTCACAATGATTAACTGAGATGCTGTGGTAGAGCTCAATATATGTGGGAGTTCATTTAGTTGTCTGTAGTTCTACCTTTTTATTTAACAAATGCTTCTTGATTTAAATGGAAATCTCTAATTGCAAAATGATCCCTGATGCAGCATGTGACAACAAATACATACATTCCATTATCAAAAGAAAACTTTGTCTGTTTGTATTACATTCACTGTTGTCCCAGGCTTTCTTAATTCTTCCACTTTCCTTCATTTAGCATAAAGTTCACAGTATGTCTGTCTGAAACAATAACAACAAAATGGGATGTCTATTATCAATGAATCAGTGGCATTTACAAGTGGGATTTAAACAAGTCTGCTGTAATGGTGGATGGTTTGTTTGAAATCTGTGTTTTCTTCCTGATAGAACCAGGAAAGGTTTTGATGGAAAACAAAAAAGGTGATATTTTCATGCTGGTTGACATCAATGAGCTTCCCTGGACTCTAGAGAGATTCTCCTTATTGTAACTCAGGGCCAACATTAGGAGATTAAGGGTTTATATGACAGGCAGATAATTAGAAGGATGTTTGTGGGAGCAATGTCTGGTTTTTCTAGAGTAAAAAATAGAGGGACAATATGAAGTGAAGGAAAGGAAGGGTAAAACAGAAAAAGCCAGATGGAAGGAAGGAGAAAATCCTCAGAAATGGGATAGGATGGCCTGGGGACTCCCATGCACTGCAGTTTTGAGGAGGAGATTGGATTTGGATGCAGGGTAAGGAGCAGTAGAGGCATCCTGTGCCTGGCTTGGTCTGTCCCCTCAGTGTAGCAGCAGAAATCCCTGCCTCCACCATTAATCTGGATTCACTGGAATTTCACACACAGGGGAAATGCTTCTGTTGCTGTGATATTCTTTGGGAAAACAGGAAGCACTTGTAATGGAAAATGTGCAATATGAGTGATAAAGAGGGTCACCGAGGTTCTGTCCTGCAGAAAAATGACCTTCATTTGTTTTCTAAGGATGAAGCAGGGGGGAGATAATATTTCCCCTGTGTCGGAGCTGATTGTTCTAGAACTAATGTGAAAACCCCAAAGTTGGGGAAACACATTAAAAGGAAGGGCATGACAGCCAAAGAATAGAAGAGACTAAGACAATACTTCCTGTCCCATTTATTAAATGCTATTTCTAGTTCCAGCTAAGAATGTAAATGGAAGGCCTGATCATATATAGAAAATCACAGTACACCAAAAAAAAGTTTTCTGCTTCTATTTAGGACTTTATTAATAACTGGCAGCTTTATCACAATATACATTAATTACATGTGGAGCTACATTTGCATAACACCACAGCTGCCATTTAAAGCAAAACCACACTCAGTTGTTTCGTAGATCTAAGCATTTTATTCAGATTTCAGAAAATGTGCCTGTTAGAAGATTTAAGTAGACCATGAAATAGGCCAATTTCCCTGCTGTTTTTGCCTATGTAATTCATTCAGCATAGATGATGAGGAGATACCAAGTACCAAAGGAATTATATTCTTCTTGCCCTGTGGTCTCTGGGCAGTTTGTTTTCTCCACCTGGCATTAAATTCACTCCAAAGGCACTAATCAATGTGGTGTATTCAGAATGTTCAACTCATGTAGGGAATTTTGGAGGCTTCTATTTCCTTGTGGTCTTTTGTTTTGCTTTTGTTTTGCTTTTGTTTTGCTTTTGTTTTGCTTTTGTTTTGCTTTTGTTTTGCTTTTGTTTTGCTTTTGTTTTGCTTTTGTTTTGCTTTTGGCCAAATATCAAATCCTCAAACAGGAAAATAATGACATATATATGTATATATAATTCATCTTTCATAGTGATGAAAGTTTCTTTGTCATTACTGCATAAACCTGTGGATGAATGTCCTGCCAAGATGTGTAATATTTTAAATAATTGCTGGCTGTGGAGGCAGGAGGTGTCGTTTGCCTCAGGACAGACAGAGCAGAGCTCCAGGTCTGCCCACTCTGAACCATTCCCCAGCCCATTTTGGGTGCTGTGGGGTGGGTGCCACATCCTGCATCTGTCACACTGCTTTGCAGCACTGCCAATGAATCCTGCGCATGAGTCAGGGCTTTGCTTCCAGGATCACTGCCATCACTTTGTGTCTGTGTGGTGGAGCTCCTGCTTCCTCCTGAGCTAGTGTGCTGGAATGTTGACTTTTTATAAACTCCTGGCATGTGAATAAATGCAATTGTAGCAAGAAAAGCAGCAAGTGTTGAATACATTGGTTGCTTCCAACTCAGCTGCTGAGTGTGCAGTGCTGCTGTTTCTGACAGGCTGCTGTCTTGAGTTGTACTTTTGTATTTTTCTTTTCCTTGCCGTGAGAACAAGTGGTTGTGCTTTTGGGCCTTTGTGTAACTGGAGCCTCATTCACCATTGCTCAGAGCACTGTCCCCAGAGACTCTCAGCTGAGCCTTAGGTTTCAGGTAGGTTTGGAGTGTGTTTGGGGATCTGTCATCTTCACACAGCTACTGTTCCAAATTCCTGTTAAGTGCTTGCCCTTAAGTGTTTCCATTGCTGGAAATCCAATTTCCAGAAAGTCAGCTGTCCATTAAATAGTAGTGGCACAGTATTTTTGGTCTCAGATCACTTGTCCAATTTCCATTGAGAAAACTGTCTTCAGCTGAGTTGCTCCAGGTATAAATCAGTGTGATAGAAGGCAGAATTTGTCCCTTTCTTTTTCAGCCAAATTGTGTGCTTCCAGTGTTTGGAAAACTATAATATTTCCTCTTCCTGACTTGTTTGATGTTTATCAGAATCCCCTGGAATCTACAACGGAGATGAAACAATCCACCTTGCTTGCTGCCTAAGTGATGTAATACCACATACTTAAATACTTGCACTGCTGTCCAGCCTGATATTTCAACAATTTGCTGTTTAAATACTCCTTCTGCAGGTGAAATACCTGTAAAAAAGCACATGTAGGAATTGGTGCTTTCCTCAAAGACTGAACACCTTTGCTCTTGTTTGTCTCTTGCCTTTCATTTTTGCTTTCTAAAGCACAACTTGTCCAACTTGCCTATCTCATTAACCTAACTATCTAACTATCAATGTCAGCTTCCTTTTGAGTCAGCTGGTAGAAACTGGTCTAACAGGCTGGAACTGGGAAAGGATGGTGCCTGGTTGCTGGGGCATGTGCATTGTATTCCTTTGCATTAATCCAAAGGGAATGGGATCAATTTCAGAGCTCCTGAAGGTGAGATATGATTTGGGTCCCAAGTAAAACATGCTCCTGGTGTGTCCCACATCAGAATGTGGAATATTCCATGCTCCACTCCCTGGGGCTGCTGGCACTGCTAACAGGCAGCAGTTGTATGTCTGAATTTATGCCAGGAGTAGGTTAACTGCAAGGAGAGACCAGAGCAGCCCCAGCTAATCCCTGGTCCTGGAGCAGCAGCTCTTACTCTCTTAAAGTGGAAATTGGCTGTGCATAAGGCATAATCTCTGCGTGAAGGATGGTATTTATGTTGCATATAAGCGATGATAAGCCTTGTGGCTATGTGGCAGGGTGCCAGGGTGACACCAGCCTGCTCCTGCTCTAGGAATCAGGGGGGTTGGCAGAACACAGGGCAGACATTTGCTCTTGTTGTGTGCACAAGAGCCACCCAATATTGTTCCATGTGTTCTCATTCACTAATGCCCACCCTACAGTGAATGGAAATGGCTCTGCCTTTCTCACCGAGTAACCAGGTATGGAAATATAACCCCTGACAAACCAAGCAAAAAATAAAATCCTGATGGAATCCATGTAATAATGCAACACAGTCAATTAATGAAACCATGGGGATTCCTGGGTTTGCCTAAAGCTCACCCAACTTTCACAGATGTTTACAGCAGGAAAATGTCCTTGATCTGGATTCAGATTAGGGTTTAGGTTCCCCCACCCTATGAATTTTCTCATCTCAAAGAAAGTTATTGGAGGAGATCAGATATAGTTAAATACCTGTTTTATTAAAGGTTTTGGGGTGCAGGAAAATAACCTGTAACCACTTCTGTCTATTTCTTTGTTATTTAAACAGCTATTCTTAGCTTCAAGCAAATGCAGCTTTCCTGTTTTCCATAGTTGCATAATTAATCTGTAAGAACTTTGACATTTCAAAGAATGTGCTGTTCCTAGCCTTTGTTGGTATCTGCATATTTCTCTGGATTTCTAGCCTGATATTTACACTTAATGAATGAGCATGAACTCAGACTCTTGAGGTCTGATCAGATTTTTGTGATTGACTAAGCCACAGAGGATAAACACTTCTAGGTATTGTTTCCTTTATTAATATCTAGCCTGCTCCAAGCTGCAGCAGTGAAGAAATTTGCTGGATCCCTTAGAAGTTATGAACAGTTCAGGATTTGGGCCTCTTGGCTGCAATAGTGAGCAGGAAAATTTTCCATTCTGGTGTTGTCTGCCATGCTTCAAACTGGTGTCAATTTTGTTACAGCACAAAAGTTTGTAGCCTTGTGAGGACATGGGTGCAAGACCAATGAGACAAAGCTGGGCACTTCTAGGCCCATACAATGAATGAAATCACAGTCAGGCCATTGGTTGTACATCTCATAATGTGTAGTTTTATTGGCAGATGACTGAGAAATGGAGAAATTTACTTTTGGTGATTTTTTTCATGGTAGCATAAAGACCAGTATTGCTACCCCAAGGCATGTGGTACAAAAATAATCACATTATTCCAGTCTGTAAAAAGTGCAAAGAAAAAATGAGTGTAGTAGATTTTCTTTCTTTTTTTTTTTATCTTGGTATGCTAAAGGGAGCTGTGTGCATATCTCTCTGAAGAGCAGTTGTTCAAGAACACTGTTTGCTACCAGAAGTCCACTGAAAAATTGCACAGAGTTGCCCTTTGCACCATGAAATCCCCAGGCACCCACTGGGAAAGAAGATGCTGTATAAGTCAGGGTAAGGATCCAATGAGATATCACCCAGACTGCAAAACACTGGGTGGTGATTATATAAAATCCTGGGAATTAATTCTATAAGATGTTCCACTTTCTGGTGAAACTTAGGTTCAACATGTGTAGCAGAAGAAGGTAAATTACCTCAGCATGTATTGATCTATTTGTTTAGGCAGCACTGCTTCCCTCACAGATCACCTCCTGGATCTCTGATGTGGCTGGGTTCCTGTCAGAATAAAAACAGCTCTAACTCCTCTGACTGCGCCTCTGAGAGGAACAGAGCTGGTTGACATTAACTTCAGTGATATCTGGAGCTAGCACAGGAAGAGCTGCAGGAAATCCCTGCAATGCCAGCCTTTAAAATGCTGGGTAGTACTGGCTGATGATCAGCTCATGATGAGGTGCAGACTGTACTTGTTAGAGGGAATATTTCCTCATGGCAGAGAAATTCCCTTGGGAAGCCTTAGTGAATCGTCTCCTGGGAGACTTTACTACAGCTACAGGGAGCATCTCTCCCATCTGGGCAGCTGTGGGCTCTGCTCTGCCCTGCTGCATGCCAGACAGGTGTCTGTGGCACCACAGCAGCCCAGCTGCTGGCACAAGCAGAAGGAGCTGCTCAGCAGCAGCTGGCAAGGGCATCCCAGCAGCCCAAACCCAACCTGCTGCCAGACACTGAGCCCACTGATCCAGAAAGTGTCGTCATTTCAAGGTTAAGTGCGTAAATCTGGAGATGTTATGTGGCAGAGCCATTCCTGTGCTCACAGGATGTGTGCCTAACACATATTTAGCTTTACTAAATACATACAACCTTTCTTCAGTAGGTAATGCTGCATGGATGCAGTGCTGAAAATGTTACTTGTGGATAAGGAACAATGGATAAGTGTTTGACAATAAACGTGTGTGTGTAGATGCTGGTGTTGAATTATCAGTGAAAACAGTCCTTTAATAGATATTAAGGTATTTCATTGAGATCTCGTGTGATTTCATACCCTGGTAGCTCCACAAAAGGCAATGGAGTGGTCTGTGCTACTAGAATAAAACCAAAACATTAAACTTAATCTACTCATAAAATCAGGGAAAAACTAACTAGTTCTCCTTGGTCTCTGTATGTGAAAACCTTCTGTCTGTCCTGTAAAAACATACACAGATTCTTCCAGGGCAGAAAAACTGGAATTAAAATTGGGAGGAAACTACTTTTCAACAGAAAACTGCCCATGTTGCATTTCTGAATAGATTTTAATTTCTGACTACAGGGGCACCTCTCAGGAGTGGTTCAGTTTTGGGCTTGTCAGTCTTCTGGGGAGGAATTGTCACCATCTGCAAAGGCAGCAAAAAGTCTTATAGAAGATTTATAAGTGTATGTTTTTATTTTACTGTATAACTCTGGCAAAATCACGTTCTTAAGAGCATACAGCAGTTTTCGTAGGTAGGAGGTGACATCATAAAGCCTTTTCATGAGAATTAGGTGGAAGTATTTGGTAGAATCAGTAATTTATTCTTAAATACTATGGAGAATAACACACTTTTGACCATTCAACCAACAATCTGGTTTTTAGGGTTTATTTTTGAGCAAAATAGATGAAATCTTACATCTGGATGTTTTCAAAACATCATTAGATCTGCTTTTATTTTTTCCTTGTATCATCTTAGGACATGCTCTAGGACTAACAACACAGGCTAATCATGGACAAGATGCACACACAGAGATAAATTCAGTCAAAAAGGGTTATCAGCTGGTCACTGCTAAATTTGGATTGCACTAAAATGGAAATTCAAGTATATCACAATTTTGATATACTTGAATTTCATAGAGCGGTGAAGTAGCAGAGTGTCCAGTGCAAAAGCTTTGCTTTACCCCTGTGTAACTGAGCTAAGAATTCTGAATGAAAGAAAAACTCCTGTGCAAGTTTTTCACATGCTGAGACAGAGCTCTAATACAATCATCATTAAACATGTCATAATATTTGCAACACAGACATTCATTTGTGTAGTCTTTTAGAGAGGTTATGAGAAGTAAACTTAGAAACCTCATTATCCCTTACTTTCTTTCTCAATCTATTGCAGGTGATAATTTTTCTCCCAACAATAGGCTGTAATTTTTTTATGGCTGCAGAAATTTCTGTATGAATGTGCTAACAGGCATAATTCTCTAATAGCATGATAGATCCATAACAGATTTAGTTAATCTTCTGCTGCATTGTCTCTGAGCTGTGCTCATTAATTGCAGTGAAACAGCACAGGATTGTACATCTTGCCCTAAACTGCTGTGGCTGGGATCTGGCCTCGTGTAGGGTGCCAGGTGGAGTCAGATCACAGCTCCCATTAATGTCACTGCACCAAATCTGTGCCAAAACTGCACCAAATCTGTGCCAAGCAGCTGCTGCTGCCATGGGGGCTTCAGAAGGTTGGGAGGGTTTGTGTTCTGGCTCGGTGGGATAGAGGGGGAAGGATCCCTCAGGTCCCTGCCCCAGAGATCACACAGCAATAAGAGCATGAGCAAATGGGCAGAAGCAGGGTGGCAGGATCACCACTGAGAGGACAATTAGATTTCCTGCCTAAAACAGCCAGTATTTCACATTGTCCTTCAGATTTTAAAGAATTACATTTGGCTTAAAAGAAGATACTAAAAATTGCGAAGAAATATGGAAATATTTAATTTCTTAGCATTTTAAATGCAAACAAACAATAAAAAAACCCTCAGTATCATAAATTGGGTTAGGCTGGGGATATGGTTTATGGAAATATTTCCAGTTCACTTTGTTCAAAATCCCCCCGAGTGTCAGCTCACTCTCAAGTATCACCATTGCTGTGTTTAAATACCCAATCTGCCTTTCTTGCAAAGATTTTTCATCTAACTCGCATGTATAAATTTCAATCAGCATTCTCTACAAGACTTTTTAAAAACACTACTGAGATCAATTTAAAATAACATTTCCAATGAAATTTTAAGCTTCCCAGAATTATTTTCAAAAAATACTTCTCATATACAATTATGTTATTAAATTGCTGTCCATATCATAAAAGGGAAGACAACAAAATTGCTGTTAAATGAAAATATAGAACGATTTTGTACTCATTAAAGAACAGGATTGCAGAAATGGGATTGTGATATGACACATCACTTTTAATTTCTATTAAAAAAAATGTTCCTACAGTATATTTTGGTTTGTGTGCTTCCAAAGCTTTGAAACTCTTCAGGCTGGCTTTGTCTCCAGAAATGCGGGAGTTAGGATGGCTGAAATGGGAATGGGGAGAAATGTGGGGGAAGCAGGTGGATGTAAGGAAGGGATCCACCCTAACACCCCCAGCATCAACAGATTATTGGGAGGGAATAGATTACAGATTATTGGGAGGGAATAGATTACTTTGCTCTCCCTTATCGGTTCCCTTTTCCTTATTTTGCTGCCATCCTCCATCCATGCCCCCAGCTGCCAGGAGTTACACCCTACTCCTGAAGAAAATTTTTGACATTTCTCCTCTGGCCTTCCCAAGCAGAGAGAGCCTGAAGCCCCTTGTACAAGTGGCTGTGATGCAGAGCTTGTGGCACGTGCCACAACAACCTGCCAGGGTTTAGCTCAGCTCCTGGGCTGAGTGATGCTGCTGAGGAGGCACTGCCTTGGAGGAGATCAGGCTGGGGCTTTCTGAGCAGCTGATAGAAGCTTCCCAGAGGCAGAATAGGATTCTAATGGGATTCTGGGGTTAATTAACCCCAGATAATAAGGTTAATTAAAAGGGTAGCTGTTAGAAATAGAATATTACAGGTTATTGATGTCTTACCACAATCTTGTATTGTGTCAGAGACAACTCTGCGTGTCAGGAGGTGGGATTCCAAAGCAGGAACTCATTTAGGGTTCCCTCTCATCAGCAGGAAATCACTGTTTGATTAGTTTCAGTGGTGAGGAATCATTTGGGTGACAGTGATTACAAGATGATTAGGAAAGGAAGGAGTGAGAACAGCAGAATTAGATAATTAGATGTAAAAGTCCTCACAGAGAAAATTTTAGGAAATGGTTAATAACTTGGGTTTTTGAGATCATTTTGGGGATTGAAATGCACAAAATGCTAAACCAAACAAAAAAAAAGACCCAGAAGTTGTTCTGAGGAATTGGGCAGGAAGAAAATCAGTGACTTCTCTGATCAAAAGGAAACTGAACAATACTAAGAAGTACTACAGCTCCATCAGGAGTTTAGGAAAAAACTGGACCATGATGCAAAACAATAAACAAGGTAAAAAATGAACCAAGTATGAATAAGACACAAGGTTAAGGATGATTGGCATGGACATGTTGAAAGAAAGCTGGAAAAGCTGAGGCCCAAAATTAATTATCAGAACAGAAAAGCTGAGTAGAGGGCTATCATCCTCACAGAGCAGAAGCCAGTGCAGGAACAGCAGCCAGCCCAGAGCAGGGAAGGGCTGAGATGATGAATCTGTGGGACTGAAGTGTCAGGGCATGAGGATTTTCACCAGACTGAGGAAGGATTCCTTCTTGGCCCTTGATGTAGTCAGAGATGCCCACTGAAAAGAGCCAGTCTGTGCCCCTGCTGGCCTGGAGGCTCAGTCTGGCTCACTGGGTGCCACCAAACAGCCTGGGGGCAGCAGCCAAGTTCTCCCTGCCCTGGGCCCTCTCCTCCAGCCAAAAACTATTCTTCACAGCAGTGAAATGCTTGAGAGCTCTGCTTTTCTTTCAAACATGATCTAAATTGGTTTCCAGGTTTGGGGGCTGAGTGTCTCCCAGCTATTTTGCATAAGCATTGTCTCTTTAGGATAAAAAAAGGATTGGTAAAATTATAAGTCTTAGTTGCAAAAAATGCAAAAAAAATTTAATTAATTTCTTCACACCAGGGAAATGACTTGCTGAGAAGCCTGCACTAGTCTTTTATTTATCAAAACAGTATCTAGATCAGCTGTGATGTGTTTTCCAGATATCTTCAATTGAACTGTGGGAAAATCTTCAATAAACCCCTATGTGTGGTTTTTGCTGACAGCCCAAGAGACTTGTCCAGCAAAAAGTATTTTAAGTAGAGATGCAAATACACAAACCAACCCTTGGGCTGAATATGTTGCAGCACTTCCAGTGCAATCAGCATGATTTCTAAAACCTGTAGGCAAATTGCAATTCCTTGTTTGTGCCAAAGCCATGGCTTTACTCAGTGTTCTGTGAGGTCTCAAAAGCCTCAAGTAGTGTTCTCCTGCATGGCTGAGAGTGTGAGGCCAGCACACATCTTCCTGGAGAGGTTTCAGCTTGGGGCTGTGTTTTGTGAGGAGACAATTGCCACTTCTCAACTGCTGCTAATAGACATGTGTGATCTGAAAGAGACCCAGAGCTGCTGCTGCCCAGTAATATCAGGCTTTTTCTCTGCTTGTAAAAGAAGCTATTCTCACAATAAGATGCAGTGCTTGCCAAAGGAATAAAAAATGGCAGTTTTTACCTTAATGGGAGCAATTTCAGGGACTGGAGTTGTTTTAGGAATGCACTCCAACACAGCTGGAAATGCATTAAAGGTGTTGGTGTCTGACTTTGTTGAAAATGAGGAGGGCTGGCAGTAGCAGTAGCCAAGCTGAAAGTGAGTGCTGAAGGAGCTCAAGCACACCAGCACCAGCAATCCTTGAGCATGGTCAGAACAGTTGCTGCAGTTTGAGCAAGGAGACTTTAGGGTAGTGTTGCATTTGTCCTTTCTAAGCAGTAATTTTTAATAAATATGACTCCAAAGATTCATCCATGCCAATTCATGTGTGTATCTTTGCCATTTCCATCCAGCTTTGTCATTCCACGTTTAAGTAAATATTGTATAGCCCTGGTGAGTCAATGGCAGCAAGGGGCTGGGACTGGGTTGATGTTTCTCTGTGAATTATTGGAGTCATGTCTGGCAGAAAATCGCATTTTGGTGGTTGCAGAGAAGGTGAGCTGGTGTCTTGGAGATACTGCTGGGAGTGCATTGTGGAGTATTAGTACACTTTCCTTGCACAGAGAGTGTGTCTGGTCCTTCACAAATTTCAGCAGCAGCAGCACAGGGAGTGAGTGACAGCTCTGGAGACTCTGGTTCCTTTGTCTCCAGCACAGGCACTGCCTAAGCAGCAGCTTTGAGTCCCTTCTCAAAAAATGCTTTTTTCTGCCTTGTGCTCACTTGTTACCCTGGCAGGTGACCCTGCAGAGGCCCCTGCCCTGTCCCATCCTGCCTGTGCCAGGACCAGCAGCACAGCCATGGCTCTGGGGGGTGATCATTACCTGCACAGATAAGCTGAGGTGTATTCTGCTACTGCAGTGTCATTATGAACGGGGCAAACAGCACATCATCTCTAAAGGACAGAACTGGTACATTTTAGAATCCATTAGCCCTTTAAAAATAATTGGATATCTTCTCATTTTGTTAATTTTCAGCCTTTGGTAATTCACGCTGGGTGATCTAGTCATTAGTGCAAATTATATTTAAGAAGTAGAACTTCTGTATATTCTGTTCTACAAAACCTTCCAAGTACGGTAGGAAAACAATTGTGCTGCCAGTTACTTGATTTGTGTGGTATTATATTAAAGAAACCCTGGTAGAATTTAATTTGGTGCTCTGGGTTTATGGTGTATCACAGTTTATGTTATCCTCGAAGTAAAATTTAATTATAACTGAAACACTAAAACAAGTATTTTTAAAAAATATTGTAAAAAAAAATGGTTATTTTCTTTTTGTCTTCCAATATCTTGTTGGAAAGAAGAAACCATTTCTCACTGATTTTTTCAAAGTAGAATAATAAATACACAGACAGACTTGCAACACTATTGTTAAAACTGTAGAATTATTGTCTCAAAGAGCTCCTCAATTGCTACAGTAAAAAAAAAAATCTTGCAGCTCTGTTGCCAGTGTAATTTCTTTTTTGCCATACAAATAAACAGGTTTTTAGCTACAGAGTACATGTAATAAAGATGTTGTCAGATCAGAAAAGAGGGGTTCTTCATTAACTGATTCTGATATAAGTTGGTGTTTTTCAAATGGATACAATCAGAAGAATGCTTCTACAGCTTTAAAAGCAGAGAGTGCTAATGGAGAAAAAGGAAACTGAAGATACAAAATAAATTGAGGGAAAATAAGATATTGGGAGTGTTTTTGTAGATATAGGGCTGACATGAGGACAAAAATGCATCTACAGATCTTTACTTTTGTGTGTGAACCATTTAATACAGGATCTCAAGCGAGGCTGGTGATAATAAAGTGTAAATTCAGAACATATTTCTTCAAAGTAGCAGACAGAAAATGACAGGTAAAAAAGAAAAGCAGCACTGATTTTTCCAAAGTTTTTGTTTGTTAGTGGTTTGGTAAGTCCAGGTCAGAGTCGGGGCAGGAAGGGAGGCTACAAATTAAACCTGCAGTGTTTAGGATGCAAATCTCTGTTCTGTGTTCGGGAGAGTAAAAGGACAATTTTCCTAAGTAATGAAACTGGCACGGCAGTGCAAATTCCTCTCTGTTGCTTGTCCTTCTGTTATTTATCAGGGAAATTAACAGCTGTATTTACAGCCTCAGAAGTACTGCGCTGAGGAGGAGTCCTTGCAGACTGCAGAAAGCCTCCTGAAGGATGGCATCTCACACACCACTCCTTTGCTAGCTCAAAGGAAATAAGACATGAAATGAGAGCAGATTATGGGCACAGCATCAGCATGGCAGCATCTGCAACAGTGTCTGCCACTGCTGCTGGAATGGGGGACCCAGCAGGACCAGAAGCTCTGTGCTGGCGCAGGAGTGGTTGTTCTAAAGGTGCTACAAGCAAGAGTCTTTATAAAGTGGGCAGAGAGGACAGTAAATGAGTGGGAACTTTCGCAGAGACCATAAAAATTTTGTGCTGGCCTCCCCTAAAGAGTCACCTTCAGAAAAGATTAAGTTTTGTCATATAGCCCAGTAAAAAAAAAATAGGATGAATTTGCCAAGTCAGACTGTCAGAGACAGGTGAACTCTGGTATACTGGACAAAATAATACAGATTTATTCACTCAGACATGGGGGAGCAAATCCCATCAGCTTATTTATCATCAGCTAGTATTTGATTATGTCTCTTGGACTAGTTGTATTAGAAGATTGTAGACTTCAGCAGCTGATAGTTTGTACTAAATCTGCTTTTGCTAGCCATGGTAAGTCTGACATAATTGTGTCAGACAACAAGCTGCCATTTTATGAGCATATGCTTAAGCCATTGCAATGAATTATGGCACAGCATATTCCCATATCCTCAGTCTAACTCGTTGATTGAAAACAAAATAATAAAGTGTCTACTAAAATGGAGATGGAGGTCAGACTCTGACCCATATTTAATGTTGTTAAATTACCAAATTACATCAATGGAGTGTGGGTTGTCATCTGCTGACATCCTGTTCAATAGAAAGCTGAAGACAGGGGTCTGGGCTGCTAGGAGTGTATGTCAGAGTCAGTGGGCACTTGTAGACAATGCAGAGAGATAGATAAGACAAAACAAAAGTGCCCAGTGTGATTCAAGGGCCCAGAAGTTGCATTTTCACAAGAATGAAGCTCTGCACGTCTGTGCTGGGAAGCTGTGGCTGCAAACAGCAGAATTGGCAAAACATGCAGCCTCTAACTGTGTGTGATCACTCAGGTGTGTGCTGGGGAGATCTGGGGAGCCTCTTCCAACCCCAGCAGGCAGGAGAGAAAATGAACTGGTGCCACAGAGTCAAAAACTCCGAGGGGCTGCAAGAACAGAGCGAAACCAGAACAGTCAAAACCAAAGGACAAAAAGGAAAGGAGATTCTCAGGCCTGTCGTGGAGGTTGAATTTTCATCTTGTGAACTCCTTAAGGTTATATTATTCTTTGGGTTAAATTTTTCTCCATAGCTTCATACTTTGGAATAATTTGCTATATAAAATTTAGGGACAGGTTTGAATCTTTAGGATGCAGTGATCATTCAGTAGATATTTCGCTCCTTTGTCAAAAGCAAAGCCTTCAGGGTGTTCCTTGGGGATTTTTGTTGGTTTGTTTGTTTTTCTTTTTTTTCTTGCAAAATATCCAAGATATGCAAAAGCAAAAAAAGAGAAGGAAGGAGAGAAAGGGAATGGGTAAGACAGATCCAAAGACATCCAAGCATGCAGCCCATGAGGTTAATGGATGCACCAGCATCCTGCCTAGCTGTGCTAGTGGTGCCATTTGAGAGCTGTTCTGGGCATCACCTTCCTTTAAGAAACGCCCCACCTCACCACTGACCTTATTTTTTGAACATAATGTTAGAGGATAACCTAGAGGATAGGAGGTAATGGATGGGAACCAATTTAATCTGAGCAGTTGGGAGTGTTGGATGAAGCTGTTCTGACTGCATGTTGACTTTCCAGGTAGCGTCAAGGTACAAAGTTTTGTTCAGATTTCAGAACTGCCATCAGTTCAAATTGCTGTGACAACACATCGAGTCCAGCGAGGATGTTCCAAGCCTCTCCCTTAGCCATCCTGACAAAGCTGCTATTTAGCATCCCCAAATGCTGGTGTTCATTTCTTGGTCAAATCAGTCTGAGTTTTAGATGTGACAGAAATGCCATGCAGGAACTGAAATTACTAATATTTTTTTGTTGCAGTTGGTTTTTCTTATTTCCCCTTCAAATTATGACTTTAGAGAAAATCTCTTTAAAAATGCAGCTGTGTTCTACATCACGCCATGCTGGTGTAGCTTCATTAATTTAATGTTGTTCCTCCTTATTTCTGGGTTAGTATCAAAAGAATACAGCTAATTATTTTTGAACACAGAAACAATTCTGAACAGGCCACATTTGCCTCTAGCATATACTCTCAACTCAAACTAAATATGTTTTGATATCTAAAAGAGTAATTAAGAAAAAGTTCCTTTGTATATGTCTCCATTTTATTGGTGTTTGAAAATGCTGATGGTGAAATATATCATAAAAGAATAACTTAATTGTACTTGGAGTCCAATGGAATGTGAATAATACAGGTTTTCTCTACAAAATTAAGTAATTGGTTAAAATATCAATTTATTAGCCAGATATCACTGAGTTGTTTTCTAGCTATTGTAGCAGAGAGCTGAGGGTTTATTGCTTAAATAATCAACTTTCTACTAATGATGACTACTGCTCTTAGGAGGGAGAAGTATCATCAGAGAAAAATATCTTTTTTGGTTTATGTACAATTTTTCCAGTGTGTGTAAATTGCTTTATAGCTCATAGTTATAAGTACTAGTGATTAAAAATATTGGGCTATAAAGCCAGATTCTTTAAAAAGTAAGACACTTTCTGGAGTGGGAGCATATGTAAGCATATTTCACAATATCTGAAAAAAGGTGAAAATTTGTGAAGATACATTATTCAAGTAATTAAGATCTGTATTTTCCTGTGCCTGTGATCTCTAGTGCCAACTGCTTGACAAACCTCATGTCATATAGATGATCCCATATGTAATATAATTGGTTTCAACTACAAACTGCCCACACAGGGAGTTAAACGTGCTCAGAGCTCTTTTGGAAGAGGCCCCACATTGCAGAGATGATGGTTTTGGCCCAACAACTCAGCTTTTTGCTCATGCTTTCAGCCCACAAGTGAGCCCCTACTCACAAGTTAACTCACATCAAAGGTTTCTTCTTCTAGGGCCTATCCCAAAAATATCTTCCAGCAACCACTAATTTGGGCCTCTCTCTCTCCAATCTAGTCTCCAGTTAGTAAATCTCTGAGTAATGTTGGTTTTTTGCTTCTCTTTGAGACACGTCAGGACCTTGTCAGGAGAAAAGGCCCCCAGTGATGGCTGTGTGCTCCTGTGAGCGCCATTTCCCCCCAGCACTCATTAGTGCTCCAGTGTGTGCTCGGGAGTGCCACGCACACAGGTGACCACGGTGTTTCTCAGCCTCCCCTTCTCCTCAAAGGTTCTAAACTCTCCATTCTCCTCTCCAGACTTTCACTCTGCATCTCTCTGGGCTCCTCAGCCCCCTCTAAGGGGTCAAGCTGGCCAGGGACCTTGTGTTTTCCAAGCTCTTGCTGGATGGCATCCTGCTGCTCACCTTCACTAGGAGGTGACATTGGATGTCCCTTCCTTGCTTGTCTCATGGTGACCAGGATGTGGCAATCACCCTCACAGAGCAGATGGGGTGTGAGAATCACAGAGAGCTTCCTAGTCCTGATGCGGGGTCCTGTAGGGATAACACAAAATAAAAAGACTTAACCTGGGGGGACTAATGTAGTGTGGCTTAGGGAATGGGAGAAGGCTCCAGGGCACAGAGGGGAAAGCTGCCAGGCTGGAAATAATGGGGTTACAAGAATAAGAAAAGATGAGCCTGATGTGACAGAGAAGGCTTGGATATACATTTCAGCTTTGAGTGCTTGGACAAGCAGAGATTGCTAATAGCTTTTGGCTTTTTCCATTAGCAGCTTTTCAATGCAGCACTCTGAAAACAAGTGGTTAATCCAGCAGTGCAACAAATACTTTTCAAGCTACAGATGAGAATCTTCATCTTTCCAGGGCAGAGAGGCTCCTGCACTGAGTGGAACCACGGGATCTAAAAATAACAACTGCTTTGTTCCCTCCTGTTCTTGGAGAGAGCCAACAAGGAAAAGCTCTTTTACTTTGCCCAAAACTGGGGTAGCAGGTCTCACAGTTGTCTAGGGAAAGGAGAAGGGAGAGAAAAGAAGATGGCATTTGCATTTTAACTACAGACAGGGGAAACAGATGTTGGCAGAGTTGAGTACTCAGAAGTACAGGGGCTGTTCAAAGTTGCCATGCTTTTTAGTATTTTTTAATTTTTTTTCTTCAGAGAGGAAAGAAGAGCTGATTGTTTTGTTTTTGTGTGTACTCGGAAGGGACAGCACTGGGGGGTGGGACAGGGAGGAGAGGGGGCTTTGAGATGTACATGAAAAGGAACATGAAATGTGCCCTAGGGTTTGCTCTACCTCCTCACCAACAAAAATTCATGCCTGGCTCAGGGTGTCCAGATTTTGCATCTGAATACTTTCAGCACGTTGAAAACAGCCTTGAGGGGTGTCAAGTGGGGTGGAGAGACTGTCACACAGAAACCACCATTTGATTAGTTTGGATGCACAAGTGCCTTGAAACATGCTGACTGTGAGCAAAGACATTTAGAAAAATTAGGATTTCTTCCCTGTTTAACTCTTGAAACCCATAGCTTTTCCTTTCCACCCCTTAATTGGGAATAAAGGATCACACTGTTCTTTGAAATATCACTGTAATCAGCCCTCCTTCATCCTCTGCCCCTGTTTCTGGCTGGAATACAATCAGTGAAACTCTGGGGTACACCAAACCAGCTGCCACTACATAGCAGATTACTTTCTTGCAGACTTAGGGTAAACAGAATACATTTTTTAAAAAAGTGAATAAAGGAAAAGACAGAAGTAATGCAATGTATTGTATAAATTCCAGAGATTAAAGAAGTTCTTTTACAATTAGGAAGAGGCAGAAAACTATCAGTGATAAAATTAGAAGAATGTTCATAGTACTACTACTAATTAATGTGTGAAATATTCTGAAAAAAGCTTTTGAATTATGTATGATAGCTCATTGCTTAACTAGAGACAAAGAAACTTGGCTCTTAATTCTGGCAAAGCCTTTATTATGCAGGCTTTTGGTAAATCACTCCCTTCCAGTTTACCCTTTAGTGTCAATGGGGAGCAGGAAAGGCAGAATTCAGATGAAGCCCCAGCTCTTGGCAGGGAGGCTGGAAAGAGCTGATCCTTCAGTTCCCTCCCAGCTCAAGCTGCTCAATGAGGACATGAGGCAGCACCCGGCACACATTTCTCTCCCAGGTAGCAAAGTCACCTCCAAGTGACCCGCGAGATGCTCAGGCCTGGCCCCTTGTTCTTCAAGCTGCTGCTTTTGCTGGCAGCAGAAGGTCCCAGCCACTCAACAGCTGTTTTCAGCAGCTGAAAACATGCTGAAGGAGTAGGGCTGGGGCAGCACTTTACCCATTCTGCAAACCCCGTGTTCCCTTCCCTGGCAGAACAGTTCCCTGCCTGTCACTGGGATATTTTATGAAAAATCCCTTTGTGAGGATGTTTTCTCCTGGGAAGATGAGAAGCCTCAGCTTCTCCATGTTTTGCTCCTCTAGAATGTGTTTACCTAGCACGTGAATTGTTTTTACTTAATGACCAATCCCAGTCCAGCTGTGTCAGACTTTCTGGTCAGTCACGGGTTTTTATTATTCATTCTTGTCTAGCCTTCTGATGTATCCTTTTTCTTTCTTTAGTATAGTTTTAGTATATAATTTCTTTTAATATAATATCATAAAATAATGGATCAACCTTCTGAGGATTTAGAGTCAGACTCTCGTCTCTCACTTCGTCCTGGGACCCACAACATCTGCCTAGTGCAGATCAGGGCACTCCTTGCAGCAGACCTGTTGAGTCCTGCAGGCCTGCATCTGTCTGCTATCACATTTGTGCCACAGACCAGACATGCCTGGATCTAAAACTTCTTATAAGAATACCCTGTAAGGGAGGAATCAGCCACTAGCTACTCCAAAGTGTGTTCATTTGTGTGACAGGGACAGTGATAAATCTATTCTGTTATTCCCATCTAAACATAAAAGGATATACTTTGCTGGTTTTTAACTGGTGAAGGGTCACAAGACTTTGAGAGATATATATACACAGGCATTAATTAACAACATATTCCATAGTGTTGCATCTAAAAACCCATAAAAAGTTTTCCCAGTGCTTTGATTTTCCTATTTTTATTTACATCATTCCTTAACTGCGGTGCTTGTGGGCTCCTGCTGAAACAGAAGGTGCGTTCGTGGCACTGGCGTTGGTCACCATAGTGACTGGCTGCTGCAGGGAGGAACGCTGCTTCTATCTCTGCAACTTTGGGGAAGTGAAATCAGACATATTACAACCCGAAAGAAACACACGAAAGCGAGACAATTGAGGTTATGTTGCGCTGGTTCGCAGCGCTGCGTCTCGAATCACAAACGTCTTGCGGCTGACTCAGGCGGCGGAGCGTCACTGGAAAGCGAGGTGGTGGTGATTAACATTCATGGGCAGTAGCAAAGGCAGGAGTGAGCCTGTGCTCCTGGAACAGGATGAGCTCGGTGCTCTGCAGCCCGCACGGCACACCCCCGCAGCCTGGGGGGATGCGCTCAAAGCAGGGGGGGTGCTCTCGGCGCAGGGATGCTGAATTATCCCGTCTGTAAAGGATTCTCGTCCCTGTTAACCCCATCTGCTGCTTTAGGGAGTGGTTTCCGTGCCACAGCGGGGCAGGCTGGGGAGAAGGAGGATTGTGCCGCTCTGGGCTGTCCAGAGGTGCTGAGAAATGCAGACGGTGCTGCCGCCTCTCTTGGCGAAAATGGAAATCCTCACAAAGCCTGATACTCGGGCTGGTTTTTTCTCAGCTCCTCTGGAGCTGTGTGCTCTGAGCGAGGTAGGTGCTCAATCTCATGTGCAAGCCAAACCCAGCCCACTTCCCATTGCCAGCTGCTCTAATAACCCCTCCTGGCTGCTGTGTGCTTCCCAGCCCAAACTCTGGCTGCTGCCTGCAGGGTTAAGCGTGCCTGAGTTGTTCCAGAGACAGGGAAATGGGTGTCAGGTCAGAGGTTCCCAGCAGCCAGGCCACCACGAGGGGAAAGACTTTGCCTTTGTGCAGCTGGTCCATGGCCACTGGCCAGCACTGCTTCATATTCACTCAATTTCCCCGGGCAAGTGTCCTTGCTGATATCAGGGCTGAAGCAGAAGCATCTCTGCAGCTCCTTCTCTTCACTATTTGTGTTTTCATCCAACAATGCTATCTTCCACTATTTTAGGAGGGAAAATCCTTTAACTTCTGCTCCTCTTACTCTGTCACTACTGTTTTACCAGCCTTGTAGGCAGCTCAGGAGATATCTGAGCAGCCAGAGCCTGCTTCAGGCTATGGAAAGGCAAGAGAAAGCCAACATGGCTTCCAGAAGGTTTTTTTTATTATTATTATTAATTTGAGCTTCATGTTTGAATGGCAGAAAAAAAATTCTAAGCAGAATTAAAACTAAGTCAGGATTACCCATCTCCAGCGGATTTAGGAACAAAGTGTGACTATTTTCCCTGATGGAGATAATGGTGACCATTTGCTTTAATTAACTTCAGCTGAAAGGTACTCTTATATAGAATTTCTGTCTTTTGGAAGTAACAGTTTAATTAATACCTTGAAGTCTTATCTGGTAAAATCTAGCAAAATTAGTTCATTCTTGCCGCCTCTTTATGGATAAAGGAATATTTTATATGGTGCAAATACTAAAGCTTGTATAAGACCACAATAACAAGCTGCTCCAGGTTATCAGACTCCTCTTTTGGTATTCCCCAGAGCACCTCACTGAGTCTGGGTCTGATTCACTCCTATTGACAAACTACCTCCACAGAGCAACCAATTTCTGTCAGTACCTTGAGCAGAAATTTGTGAGGCTTTGCTGTACTGTGCAGCTGGAATGCTCAGTGTGTATCACCAGAGCTTTTTGGAATTAGTTTCATCTGAAGTTACACACAAAATGATGAGCTCCTTTCTTCCCAAATTCAAACACTTTGAAAGCTAAGGTAAATATTTCTGGATAGAGAGAAGAATGATGAAACCTCCAGGGACACACTGACACCAAGATTTATGGCTGAAAAAAAAAGAAAACTGCTTTGCTCCTGATAATGCAGAACATTGGGGTTTGCTTCAGTTGTCTTCATTACTGTGCTGACAAGGAGGGGAATTAACCAAAATTTCTCTTCTCTCACTTATATTATTTTTTTCCACAATTAAAAAGGGCTTTCTGAGAAAACAAAAATATATTTAGCAATATAACAATTATCTATAATTTTTAAAGGGTGATGTATTAGGAAATTCCCAAAGTTGAAATCACATTTTGTCCTCTTTTCAGCTTTTAGCCTCTCCGTAGAAGTTTTCACTTTAGTCAAGTTCAAATACACATTAATAAAAAAGGAAGAATAAGCACAACTCCAAATTTTAGAAGGTGAAAATATGTTAAAAAGCTAAGTACAAAAACGAATACAACCTCGCTGAGATTTTTTTGGAGAGCAGACTTTGGTCTCAGCTGGGTCTCAAGGCAGGGCTGCCCTGAGCTGGGGTAGTGGAGGGGCTGGTCCCAGTGGTGCTGCTGAGGGCACAGGCAGCTGCTCTGCTCACAGGGAAGCCCAGAGCAGATGTGAGCACACAGAGGAGTCACCCTTGGCATCCAGGGGGAGCCTGAAATGCTCTCCTTGCTGAAGCTGCAGCTCTGGAATTTCAGAAGAAGCTATAGAGGGTTTGGCAGTGAAGACTATTCTCTGTACATGTATCTTTCTATTCTGTAAGGTTTTGGTATAAACAAGAAAAGAGTGCTTGTTTGTTCACTGCTAAGCTATTGTAATTTGTCTCTAAGAATTGGAAAGCTGCCAGAAACTTGTGTGCAAAACTGATTCCTGTTTCCCCCCAAGACCTAAACCATTAAAGGCTCATCATTTTATTGCCAATTGTTCTAGAATCATTCCTGTGCAGTTTTAAGAGAATTCTGAACCCATTTAAACAGTCATGTTGTCCCCAGTGCAGAAAGCCACGCTCTGTGGCAGCTCCACCTTCAGCCTCAGTGATTGGGAGTCCCTCTGCTGCTCCTACAGGTCTGCCAAACGTATCTGATCAATTTTTCTAACTGAATGGTATCACCTTGGTAGTGTTTAATGAGACTATTTAATGTTGTCTAATGATTTTTCAATAATATTTTCTCCAAAGTGTCTAGATCAATGCTCCAAATACACTCTAAGAATTTTGTTGGCAACTGATGTTTTGTAGTTCTCCTGTAAGACCTGATGGTTTTCTTTTAAAAGTACCTGTCTGTGCTCTGTATTACAGCATAGGATGAAACTGCAGGAAAACTCCGAACTCTTCTTTCAGGAATGAAATTCTTTACCTAGACCTGGGAGTTTTTTAAATTCACATTTTAAAAATGTGAAAATTATACACATGGCAAAAGAGGGGGCAGTGTAGCCATGTCTTTTGTTAGCTTCTAGTTTCAATGTGAAATTGATATCCATCATTTTAATCAGTGTATGACATCTGGAATATGAAATTTGTTCTTTTACGGTTTTTGTAAATATTTTGGCAATATTTTGCTACCTTGCAGGACCTTGTGTGGTTCAGTGCCTTCTGCTGCTCCTGCGTTCTCCTCCTTCCTCTCCTCATTCTCTTGCCACTCTGGTTTCCCACTTTGCTCATTCTTTGCCACCAGTAACTCGTGCCTTCACCCAACCCAAGTCAGTCTTGATAATAAGAAAATAATAAAGCTGTTGCTATGGCCCTGAGAAGATGTTCTGCAGGACAGCTGTGTTCCCAACCCTTTTGTGTGCTTGGTGTCTGCAGTGGTGTTTTCTTGTCTGGCTGTGAGCTCTTCAGAGCTCACCCCAGCTCTTACTCTGTGCTGCGCAGTGATTTTTGCATAAAATCTGGGCCCTAGACTCATCCTGTCCCTGGGCATAACTGTAATAGATACAATAAACAAAATAACTTATCCACTTCCTTCCACTTGGCTGAGCTTTCTTTTTCACTGTCACTTCTCCATTTGTAGTACATGAAGATAGATCAGAGTGAAGAATGTGTTCTTTACTACCTTTAAATCCTTCTCTATAAAAAAACCAGAGCCAGATGGGACTTTCCAAATGTACACAATAAACTGTGTTCAGAGGAGGCTTCACTGGGACTGTTACAAGCAGTATAGCTCTCAATTCAGGGCTGTCCTTCTCTTCAAAGCACAAGTGATTGGGAGGATAGTTCTTTTTACTGTGTCTCCTGATTTTAACATTCTTACCCTTTATCATTATAGCTGTCATGGATAAACATGTATTCTTTCACTTCCTTAGCATGGGGAATACTGGGAATGTTGAATGTGGTATAAAAATAAGAATTGAGTCATAGAGGGATTCATCCTACAGCAGTGGGTCTAGCACAGCCTAGGGTCTAACTGCATGCCAAAAGAAAGTAGCAGCCTTTGAAATTTATTGTCAGGGGGCCTGAAAAATGTCCCAGAGGTGCTTTTCCATTTTGATTTGTGTCTCTTCCCTCCCTGTCAGCTGTGTTGGCTGCAGTTATTTACACATCTTTAGGGAGAAACAGATGTCAGCAATAAAGGCAATAATAGAGCTGATTCAGTTTTTAGGTATTAGCCAAGATCTGCAAACACATCTCTTGATGTTACCCTGCATTTGCCATGATAAATGTGACAGCAATTAATCTGGAAAGCCTTCAAGACAATTCAGCTATTTCCAGAGGGATTTAATGTAACTGGACCATAATCATCTTCAAAATCATCTTGTTTTGCCTTTGGCAAAGATCCATCTTCACCCTTTGAACAATAAGTGGTATTGCCTAGGGACAGCCACATCCAGGAATCCTCCCTTGGAAATGGTGGCAGTGTGACTTCCAAGATTTTTCTCTTGATTTTAGAATTTTTACAAGGAGTGGAATTTCAGGGAGAAGAATTGGTGGTACATACTGTGAATAATTAATTCTTATACTAGTAGTACATACCAGTGCTGTATTGCATGGGTTAAACACTGCAGGTGGTGCTGATCTGCACATGGAAATATATCACTGGAAAGAAATTCAGCTTTAATACTTTGTTTATTCTCCTCTTGGGGCTCAGGTGCTCTGTGAAATGAGGTCTCTGAGCCTGTAGCCACCCAAGGCATTTTACTGCTTGGGATATGCAGTGGGGACAAGTGTGAGGCAGAGATGGGATGAGAGCCAAGCTGGGCACCAGCTCTGCTGGCTGCTGAGGGCAAAGCCCAGGCCAAGCAGGAAAATCCAACTTTTCAGCACTTCCCATTGTTTTGGGTATAGGAGGTGCTGCTGCTGATCCCTGCAAGGCAGCAATCACATGCACTCCCAACACGAAGCAAGGTAATCAACTGACAAAGTGAAATAATCTGAGAAACCATTAGCTTTCTAATGACTCTTGGAAGTCTCATTAAAACTGGTCACTCACTGATTGTTCGCATCAGTGGAAATTTGAGCAAAACGTTGTGGGCTTTTTCCATGGCTGGAAAGTTAGGACAATTTTCTCTATTCTGCAAACAAAATTAAAAATAAAGAATAACGATTTTTTTCTCAAGAGGTTTTAAGAGCTCCATTTGCAACCACTCCCTTTATTATTATAATAATCCCAGTACCAATATGAACTTTTCTCTCTCAGTTCCTCCATTCCAAAACATTTCCCCTTCAAACCCAATCATGTTTAAGTGTAAGGTTTATCATCCATGCTTCTCTTGAGCAAGGAACTTGACAGTTCCCTGCGTTTTCAGTTCATGCTCCCTGATCAGACTGTCTCCTGCTAATTACTTTTTCTGCCTAATCATCACTAGCCAGTTTTGCTGCCTGATATAAACTCCCTTCATGGATGGCAAATAATATGGGAAAGTGAATAAGAGAGGGCTCATTCTCTCCAATAGGCTCCATCAAGGAGAGAGAAAACCATTAGTGCAATACAGGGTTTAAGAGTTTTGTTTTTTTCCTCAGAATTTAGGGAATCTCTGCTCTTCTCTGGTTTAGACCTAACTCCTCAATGGCTCAATTAGGATAAACTTTTTTTGCAGACATTTTGCAAAATGTCTCCCCACTTTCATGACTGCACCTCTGTAAGTGCTTAAAAACCTCTTTTCCTAGAGTGGAGGAGGAAGGTCTGTGATACTACAAACCAGGGCAGTTCTAGCCCCACATGGGAGCAGAATGGTCCCAGGGGGGTGCAGGGGACTGTCAGAAGAGTCTACTTTGAAATTTGGTAGCTAGATAAACAAATTGACATATGTATTCCTGGAAAGACCTCTCAGTTTAGTGCTTCAGGGCATTAACTGTCAATGCATCAATAATCAACGGGCGTATTTGTAATATTCTTAAAAATAAGAGACATGCTTCTCAATTTTCACTATCATGGTTTTTATTTGTTTGATAATGGAGTGGAAAATTTTTGTGAGCCTGGAAAATGCACTCTAATTTGCTAGAAATGCAGAGAATTACTTCTGCCCTTTTATACTGTGCAGCACTGAGTGATAGCATCCAGTTGACTTCCCCAGCTGTTAGATGAAATTTCACTTGCTGTGGCTTATCTGTGCTGTCTGGCCCCAAGCAGTTCTGTGGTTTGTTTTTGATAGTGCCCATCAAACTGAATCCATACTCCCAGGCAGCAAATGGAGCTTGATTTGTGCCAAATACATTGTACATTTACAGGTAGTGAGTGGCTGTCAATGCATGTTAATAATAGGGAATTGGTTGTTAGGGAGTAGGAATTTAATAATGCCTGGGAACTATCTGCTAGCAATAATGCTGGAAATAAATAACCACCTGAACTGCCTCTCCAGACAAGAACTGTCTGGCATGGTTTGCTAGAACTTTGCTACTGGGACTATAGGAATGGAAGTGTTGTGTGTTTTGTGATATACACAGCCTGTCTGTGCATGTTATACCTGGTGGGGCCAGTGAGCTACAATTCCTTCGATGGCTGTAACCCTGAAAATTGGTGTGCAGCTATCTGCCCTTGTGGATGGATGCCACAGGATATGTGACACAAACCCCACCAATGTGTGTCATCCATAGCCTGGCTCATGCACCATTCCCAGGGCACACTCAGCTCTGCTTTTTCTATCCACACCAAATAAAGCCTGAGCTTGCTGAATTGTTCTTTGACAAACAGTGCTGCTACAGCCTGTGCTGAGTGGTATCTCTTTGCCCACATGAATTCACTGCAGAAGGCTTTTCCAAGGACCAGAGCACTGTAGTGAATTTTGTTAACGCAACCTGAACCCTCAGACAGTCTGGAGGCTTTATATTAAAGCAGTCTTTTTTTACCACAGTAATGAAATGGAGTCACTGACTATTTTATCTCTACATGTAGTGTCAAATTTAATAAAAATGCAATGATTTCAGACAGGCAGCTTCCCCAGAAATCTGATTCAATATTCAGATAATCATACCCTGTCGTGTTTCATTGTCAAGTGACAACTGAAATCCTTGGTCTCACTCCTAAACCACAAAAAGATACAGACTGGATTTGGGATTCCAGATAGCCAGGGAAGCTCAGGTGTTGCCCTTGTTAAGACAGACTTGCTCTTCAAAACAGCTCCAAATAACTTTTGAGGATGTGTCTTGATAAGTGACTAGGGAAAAAACACACCAGGCAGGGAGTTAGAGGATCCTGTCTGAGGGCTTTGTTGTGTATCTGGAATGAGGATTCTTTCTAGCATTTTGTTTTCCTCTCCAAGGTACTCTGAGTATTACATGAAAAAGAAATACAGGCTTTCAGTGGTAGACTGCAACTGAATAATGTTTCCTTATTCAGCTTGAGCTATCTTTGTCACTCAAAATACACTGTATGTAAGCATGGATACCAAAGTGACTGGATATTTATTGATATTTTATGGTGTAGCTTCAGTTACCAGGCTGATAAAAAACTTGCAGAAATTGTGATATAAAGGTGACCCTTGAATCTGAGCTCCTTAAGCAAGTCCAGAGCTTGAAAAAGGGAGGATTTTCCTTGCTGATAAGTTTAATGAAAGTACAGACAAAGCTTCCTATGCCAAAACCCTTTTTAGGGAAGAAGAGAAATCCTTCAATAATTTCTACTACTGGAGTTTGAGTAAGAAGTTTCCTTTCAAATGCATTAGTTTAGTAGCACGCTAACAGTTTCTAAAGTACTTTATCTGAATTCTGTTACTTTTTCTTCAAAGAAAGGTCTTGTCCTAGTTTGTTTTTTTTCTTTTTGCTGTATTCTGTGAAATTCTGTTTGTCCAGTTTTCATTGATCCACAGCATAAAAATCCTCTTTTTATTTCTTTTAAGAAGTTTTTTTTTTTCCCACTCTTTTAACAAATCTTCAGGAGCTACGTATGCACTCAGATAACTCAGAAATAGATTCTCTTAGAACTTCTGTCTTGCCATGAGCTTGCTCCTCAGTAGAGGAAAAGTGGCTTTGACTCAGGTGAAAAAAATGTCTCTCAGATGTTGGGAAGTCAGAGTTTGTGCAGCTCATACTGTGCATGGGCAACAGGTGATTTGTCACAAAATTAGAGCCCCTAGTGCAGAGGGAGCCCACCAGTGCCAGATAAAGAATTCTGGGGCCTTCTCTCTGAAGTAATCAACTCTAAACCCTAACTGGAACCTTTGGCTAAAGTATAACAGGGTAATTCCAGAATACTGGAACTTGTTTTTCCTTTGGGTGTGTACTGTGAATCTCAGATTCTTCACTCTTCCCTTAGTGCTTCTTAAAACCCACAGCTGAAGACAGGACAGCAGACTGCTTTCTCCTTCTGCAACTGCAGAACTGCTTGTTTTTATGTTGTGTGATGGTCCCTGCCTCATTCTAAACTGCTGATGTAAAAAGACAATAATAAAATCATCTTACTGCAGAGTTGGTGGTAGATAGCGCATCCAAAATACACACGATAGGAGTTGGAGAAAGGAGAAAAATAGAAAAGCATTGGTAGCTGAATTCTGAACCTCAAAGCCAGTTTGATTTAGTTCAGGATCCTAGCTGGCTTTGGCTTTATTTTGCATTTTTGGAGTTGATATTTTGTCCCACTCTTGCATGTATCATAATGACATTTTATCTTTTAAAACATTTTAGAAGTATTCAGACATTTTTAGGTAGTAGAATATAGTACAGCCAAGAACAACACCAGTGTACATTCATTTTCAGAGTTCCATTTTTCCCAGGGATTTTAAGGCAATGTAAGATCTAAAAGTTGTTTGTTTATGTGCTGTGCAGTCTATGGCCTTGACTTTCAAAAGCAGTTTTGAAAGCTTCTTTTCAGCAGCAGTTTTGAGGGCTGAGAGCATGTCAGTCAAACACACAAAGGCTGTAGCTTGTCCTGATTGCTTCTGAGTGCACCAGCCTTGCCTCTGTGAGTCTGCCACTTGCCCTTCACACATGAGCTTTTTATCAAAAAGATATATTTATCTGAAGGCTAATCACTGGTTTTATTTTAATATGTGTATGGTGGGGAGCTGAGAACAGGAACTGCAGCTTGTTGCTGACAGAGATTCAGAACAGAAACTCTGTGATGCTCTTTCATCTCCATCCCTGCAGACAGAGACCTTGGGGAGGGGTTGCTGCAGGAGCAGCCACAATGACCATGAAGCACAGAGCCCCCTCTCACACGTGAGCTTGTGGCTCTGCCTGGGGCTCTGTCTGCTCTGAGCCCTTGCTTCAGCCCTGGCAGTTCATTTTCCTGAATTCTGATGTCTTTACTTTCCACTCAACCCCTGGCAGCCACTCAGCAACACTTCAAAGTGAAACTTCCCTTTGGAACATATTATTAATTTAGTGCCCAGTGCCAAGGCTGGTTGTCATTCCTCCAACATAAATGTGATAGAACCATGAATCTTGCCATTGTATTTTTACAGAATTGTTATGGTTTGGCATTTCCAATCATGTCCTGGTGGTACAGTATAACAGAACAGAGATGAGATGTTTTCAAAAGCAAAGCCAGAGTTGTTAGCTGATAGTGCTTTCCTTTGGCTTGATGGTGTTGTAAAGAATTTGAGAGCAACTGGAGATTGATAATGAACAATATCTTGTCCAGCCTTGCCTTTTTTATGATGAGCCTTCCAAATGCAAGTGCATCCTATCCAGTGGGCTCAACACAGCCATCATCTCAGCTCTGGGCTCTAGATAGATTATATTTTATACAAAAATATTTTCTTTGATGCTCTTTATGTGTCTTCAGCCAATAAAAGTAGACATAAAATTGTATTGTATTTCCCAGAATGCAAAGAAAAGTAACAAGAATGAATGAATGTGGAAAATACACTAGACTGGTTTTAATATGAAATTAACTTTTGCAACAAACAGGTGGCCCATAAAAACTGAAAGTGTCTTAGATTGTTGGGTATGATAAATTGAGGTAGAGGAATACATACAAGTTCAGGGTCATCAGGTAGCAACAGACTGGGAATATCAGGATCAAAGGAATATTAACATCTTGATAAATTCCTAAGTTTTACATGAGACCATCAAAGAAATCAGTGATGACAGACAACTAAAGCTGATCAAAGATAATTTTAGAGGTGGCATTCAAATCAGTCTGTGCAGTGTGATGAACTGGGGAAATCAACAGGCTGTCCCCAAAATGTATTTCTGGCAAAATCTGTTAATAGAAAGGTGATTTTTAACAAGTGAAGAACATAAAAATGTGGACATGGTGTGTGTGAATGCTGGCACCAGGATTGCTTCTCTATCCACTCAGGTCTCCTCTATGATTCTTAGGGATCCTTTTAACAGAGATCAAAAAGTTGCAATTAGAAACATAAAAAGACAGGGCTTGGTTGAGGAAAAGGAAATTTGAAGTTTATTATAGCAATGTCACCAAAACAAATGAAAAGACAAAAAGAAAATGAACAAGTTTTACACATTTTAAGGAACAGCAAATGCAGGATATTTCTTTTTTGATAAAATATCTGAAAATAGATGAAGTTTATGAAGGAAATTACAATTTTACCCTCATATTATTTTATAGCCAGATTTGTAAAAATTTATGCTTTCTATATAAGATGAAGTGTTATCAAATTACTGGAAACTGAGGAAATTCAAAGTTTCTGCAGTTGGTGAATAAGGCAAGATCACTGGCTTGGCATTTGCTTCTGATCGTGTTACTTTGAACAACTTCAAGTTAAGAAGAGAAATACCATTAAATGAATGAAACTCTGTGGGAAATTAAGTCAAAATGTGCCATAAACTTTGCATTAGTCAAATTGAGGAGGCAAGTGAGGACAGTGAAGTGTGGCTAGCTGGGCCTGAGTATCTAAACATGACTTTTGGGGGTGAAAGGATGTAATAACTAGATATTATAAGTCTGTATATATATGGAGGTAGTCAAGACTGGTTTTTGTGTGAACTTAAAATTCAGGAAGAATCTCCCTCCCTACATTAAAATTGGAAATGCTGGAGAAGTTTGCAATATTAAGATTTAAGTAAAATATCAATAACCTTGTTTCTAGGCCAGCCTGCTTTCTCTTCTTGTATCTAAAACATGGAGGACTGTCAAGAAATTGTCAGAATCTTCATAAATAGTTTGTTTAATTTTAGTCCTGTAAATGAATTCATTATCTGCAGTGTAGATTTCTATAGCTAGAGGTGAGGCATGTATTGATTAACCTAGTAAAAATATTATCCATTGTGCCATTTGAGATGAAAATATAGATCCAGAATGTGTAAAACTATGGATCTGGGCTTGTGAAAATGAAAGTCAAATATTTTCAAACCTCTTGACAGCTGCATTAGCATCAGTCATTTGAGAAGCTTTACATGAAGAGCTAACTAAAGAAGAATAATGCCACTGGAAAAAAAATATCCTAAGCAGGCAAACTGGACAAATAATTACTTGTATAGAAAACACCCACAAGGACTGAATACTTTTTGAAGGATTGAATTAGTAATAAAGGTAAATGCAGAACTATTTTTAAAAATTGTTCTGCAAGTTTAAATGAAGTATGCTTTCCCAGGAATTTTTGTTATGGGGCCAGAAAGAAAGGAGGAGAGCTTCCTAATGTAGAAGTAAAATTTTTCTTTACAAGCAAGGGGACTCCTCTGACTCTTCTGAGGCCAAAATTAGGAAGTATTGGTAACTTGTGTTCTCTTGAGCCAGAAAGAAGATACTAGATAGTCTATTATAAGCATCATAATATAGATATCAATAATAAATATGAGAAGCCAGGTTTGACTTTTGTCAAATCTTTTATCAGCTGGCCTGGGTTTTATTGTGAAATTTGGTGTGGAAAAATAATGTCCTTTCTCAAGCCCAGTCTTTCAGAAAGTGCTGGAAGGCCACGTTGCTCTGCACCACCTACGGCACTGAACAAGGCCCAGGGGCTGCTCTGCTTGGCTTCCTCTCAGAGCCAGGCACACACCAGGGTCACCAGGATCCACAGGCACTGCCAGGGGCCTGGCTGAAGGAATGCCAACCAAGGCTCAACCCTATTTATTGACATTATCAATAGAGTGTTAGATCTGTAAGATACAGAAAAGTATATGGAATACAGAATTATTTATATTCTGACTTGTAGTGAAAAAATTGTGTCTTTAGTTTCACTGTGTTATTCTACCATTTTTCTCTTGCATGATTACACTTTTCTCTTTTCTCCTTCTATTTTAATCCAATTTTAATCTTTTATATTAATCTGTGGGTCTCACAGTGATTCTCTATTGATGTATCTTTATATGAACTTGGACTACCATGAATGAACCATCCTGGTAACTGGGATGGTTTTCTCCTTGAGGCAGATCTACACAGAGCTTTTAGGGCAGGGACTTAGGTCAGTTCTTTCCCAGCATCTCTTGTAACCTGGTCCCATCTGTGTGCAGCAGTTGCTGCACACCAAACCAGGTTCTGTCACTTGGCTGCTGTTCCAGGCTGAGGTACTGGCACTTCACGTGCTGGAGGTGGCACGTGGCTCCTGGCTCCTAAATCTGGCTCTGCTGCTCCCTGGGGCTGTGGCTCTTTGAGCAGAAGTGTGTGTTCCTCCTTTGCCCACGAGTTCCAGGCTGGCACAGAGACAAGAGGCTGATTGGCAGGTTTGGGTCTCTTTGAGAGACAGCAGCTCGCCTCTCCTGCTGCCCTTCCCCAGCCAAACTTAGCTCCTGCTTTGGAAGAGAACAGCGCAGTCCAGCTCACTTCCCAGCAAAGCTTGAGAAATGCTGTGAAAATAAACAGGGTTGCAAGGTGTTTTGTCAGAGTAGAAGTGCAGACATGTCCTACTGCTGAGCCTGGGACAGCAGTGCCCAGTTTGCTGGGACTCTGTTGAATTTCCTGATCTCCTGGGGGTATTGAGGGCAGCCCTTAGGCATGGCTTTGATGCTGGTGCTGGAGACTGCTCCAGGTTGGTTTCTGTGGGATCACATCCATATTTTCCCAATGAGTCCCTGCAGCAAACTCTGCTGTGTGCAGAGCAGGCCTGTGCCAAAGCAGGGCAGCCGTGGGAGGGGGCACCGAGCGCTGCTCCCTGTGCTGCTCCCAGTCCCTGATTTATCCCTCCAAGCAGCACATTCCTGCCATCAGCAAGGGAGAAATAAAATGTTGTGGTGGTGATTTACATGCTGTGAGAGGAGGTTTCCACAGGTTCCTCTTGCTTAGTCAGCCACAGGATGCTCATTTTAAAAGGAACAAATACTGTGCCTGGTGATTACTGCAGGTAAAGCCTGTTCAGAAGCAGTTAGCTACAAAAATCAAATACATATCTACAGCAGCCTCACACAGCACAAGCAGCCATCTTTTCACATGAACATATGGATCCTTTTTTTTTCCTCCTGCATATAGAAAAATATTACATAAATATACTTCTCTGTTAGAGGAGAGGAGAACTAGGGATTTTTAAATCATTTTCAGCAAATAAAGCCAGTATTATAACCCTCTTCTTTTACTATATCCACTTACAATTCTATATTCATTTACATACCAGAGGTCTGTCTTTATCAAGCTCTTCAGCATTAACCCCTCATATGTAAATAGCTTCAGTGACCAGTCTGTGAGTCAAAATGTATTAAAACATTTATAGCAAAGGCATCCCCTGTATTTAGGGAAAACCTTCAAACAATAAAGAAAACCTCTAAGCTTAACAAAACCCCAAGAAACAGCCTGGCAGGGATGGAGCAGCGTGAGATCTGCCTGTTGTAGGCTGAATACTCTGTCTGGAGGCAGAGGAGCAGCTGCTGGCTGATGGCCCTGGGCTCCATCAGCCAGCAGCATCTGCAGGAAA
The DNA here is from genome assembly GCF_901933205.1 of Camarhynchus parvulus. Classification (NCBI taxonomy): domain Eukaryota; kingdom Metazoa; phylum Chordata; class Aves; order Passeriformes; family Thraupidae; genus Camarhynchus; species Camarhynchus parvulus. Next base: position 7,850,734 of record NC_044576.1, read on the forward strand.
ATGGTCAGTGGCAAAGAGATGTCCCTGTGAGGAAGCAAGGGTCAAGTATATCACACAAGTAAAAAAGTCTCCAGTTAAGAAGACTATTTTATCTGCAGATTGGCCTCTCACAAGTGGGAAACTTTTCAGCCAAAGCTGTGGTTCACTTTTACTTGATAGGACATAGAGCAACATTTGCCTTCATATTACCCCACAGTAATATGTAGGACAACAAAGCCAGGGACAAGAAATGTGTGAAATGAAGACTGGCTGTATGCAAGTTCATCCATAGATTCCCAAGTCTTTCCTGGGTTCTTTATTTCCTCACTTCTTTCTGGCCACAGTGCAACTCCTTTGGGAAGGGCCTTGAAATTACTTAGCAAAATGGGATGCTCTCTTCAGTTATTTTTGCTGAACAAATGCTGCTTTCAGTTCTTAATGCCATCAGCTATCCAAGTTGTTACCAGCCAGTGTGACTGTAGGCAGAGTTGGCAGAGGTCTCCTGTCCCACCAAAGGTGTGATGAGGGAATTGGGGCTGTCTGCTGGAGTGCTGGTGTGGAGCAGGAGGCTGTCTCCACACCTGCATTAGAGCAGCAAGGATGGAGCTGCTCAATGAACACAACTGCTCTGCTTTCACACAGGAGGTGCAATTAATGCTTTTTAATGGAAATTAAATTCTATAGCAGCTGGTGATCCAAAATGTTGACCAGAAAAAATGGACCCTAATGAACTGTGCAATCCTCTTAATTCAGTTAGTTTACATAATTACATTTCTACCTCCTACACAGCTCAATAATTGCACCAATGCCCTATCTTGAAAACCTATCTTTGTGCCTTAATGGAAAGGTTTAAATTATGCTGACCCAATCTGTTAATAACAGTGATCAATAGCACTGCTTCATCTGAGTTTGTTTTTAAAGAGCTATCAATGTTGCTGTGTTGTTGTCATAGTAATTGGGATCTGCAGTTACAATCAGCTCTTCCAGATGTTGCAGAGATGGGGAGGATTGTTTCTGTTCTGGCTGTTTGGGACAGTTAGAAGTTGGTTTTCTTCCTCCTTCCTTTTGCTTCCTCAGTGTCTGAGAAATCAGTGAGCAATCCACTGTTGTTCTGTAAACAGCTCCTTGGGAGCAGCTTAAGTTTACAAAATAGTAGCTTGATGCCAACAGCTGGTGAGAGCAGCTCTTGTCATGCCACGTGGAGTCAGTGTCAGGTCACTGTCCTGACATCTCCTGATGCATCTGTCCACCTGGCCTCTCTCTCCTGGTGTCAGGCCCATGACCAGCATCAGTGCACAGGAACAGACAATGGTTCTGAGAAGTGCAAGGTCACAAAATTGTCCCTCCCATTCAAGAAACAAAATATTTTTCTCCTGACCTCAGATATGTGTTTTTGTTGGGTTTTGTTGGGTTTTTTGTTTTATTTTCCCCAGACTGTTTCAAGATGAGTGATTAAATTATGGAATCTAAAAAGCATTTATGAACCTGCAGACCTAATGTGCTCTGCAGGAAGTGTTTATAATTGTGTGTCTTCTTGAACCACTCTGCATATATTATTGTTCTTGTTGCCTTCAGAAACACCACCACCCCTTCTGCTCAAGCAGCACACACTCAGCAGTGGTGAGCTCATGGGCTGCAGTAGCTTTGTCTATTTATTTAATTGAGAAATTAAAGGGATTTTATTATTTGTTATTTGTTATTATTTTTAGTGTTGCAAGGCTTTGAAAAATTGGACAGTGGTTGAGCTACAAAAAAAAAGGACTTTTGCTCTTACACTCCAGAAGGGTTTTTCCTTAGTGTTATTTTTCATTGTTATCCCTGGTCATTTTGTGCTTTTATTGGAGTTATCACTCTGAAGGAAGCCAGGAAAAAATCCTGCTAATGATGAATCAGTATGGCGTAAAGCCTGTCAAAGCCCCTTCATATTAATGGTACCTTTTGTCACTGGCACTGAAGCTTTGTTTTGCTGCTGTTGTTTGGCCACTGTCCCTCTGTCTTTCAGAGGTCATTTCAAGTCATTCCCTTTTGACTTCTTCACTGTGCATGGTGAGCCATGCAAAAGCATCTGCCAAAAATCCTGTCAGCTTTCTTGTCAGATGTGTCTGCAGCTGCCTGTGCAGGCTTTGGGCACAGTGGTTCCATCAGTTCACACTCACTGTCTGAGAGATGTTTCAGTAGCACACTGAAATCTCATCAACCTAAACATGGCTCTGTGGGATACAGTGAATACTCTGGGAAAATGCTGCCATGGCAAAGAGGTTGAGGTTCAGGTTTGGAGTTTTCCTTTCCTGGAACAAATCCAGGGGTCACTACTGGACAGCAGTTTAGTGATGCTGCAGCACCATGGGCTGCCATCAGTGCACAGCTCACATGGTTTTGAGCCATGAAGCTGGGCTATCAAACCCACTGCAAACGGAGGGCTCCCAGTTTCAGAAGGAAAAACCTTTTCTGCAAGCTCTGGAACAGTCCAAGGTAGCTGCAGGCAGTGGCAAATCACTTCTCTGGGAGAGGCAATGTACAAGGGTATTTCAAGGCATGAGGAGCAGGCAGGGCTCCTAATTTGGAAACAATCACCTTGAGACATCCTCAGCAAAATCAACAGCTTTTTTTTAGCATTTCAATGGATGGAGAAGGACACAAGTGAGTTTTCTTTGGCTTTGTTTGGTGTGACCAGGGAGTGTGCAGGAGATGCTGACTTCTGCACAAATGATAATTCCTCAGCTTTGAAGTATGAACCAGGAAGGCAGAACATCTCAGGGGCTCACCTTGGTGGTGCAAATGCCTGGAAACAGGTTGAGTAAGGGTTCTATGAACAAGGTGAAATAAAGAAGCTCCAAAAGCAGCCCCACCTATGCTGGATGATCAGAAATATGCAAAGTATTTCGTTTCAGGGGAAAAGAAAAAAAATATATCTATTGTTCTCATTAGTAAGTGGAGCCCTGGTGGTATGAAGAGAATTGTGTTGACTTATTTTATAGGAGGATTTAGTTTTGCAGTATGTGTGCTTGGATGCTAAAAAAAGCAGCAGGTTTCTTCACAGAGTGCATAATTTTGCAAGTTTTATACTTACTTCAGGCTGATGATTTCCTGATTATACTGTGTCCTTTTGCTGCAGAAGCTGTTGATCTTTGCAGAAAAAAAAAAGAAAAGACAAGACTGAAATGTAGAATCTGTAGTGCTGTTATTTTGTGGTGACAGGAAAGATGCACCAGCATGCAGGTTTATTCTTATGCCACACATAATTGCTCAGAAACTATTTTTAAAACCAGGCTGAAAGAAATCACAGGGATGGCATAGATAAACTGTCATTTGACAAACCTGCTTAGGCTGCATGCAGGGAAAGTTTAAGGGGTGTAGGGGCCATGACTGCAGCTACCAAGGGAGGAGGAGAGAGGGGAGCAGAGCGTCCCTGTCCAACCTGCTCAGCTCCCATCAGTGACCACATCACCCATGTAATGTGCACTGCTTCCCCTCTGCAGCATGGAATGGCCTCACCACCCCAGGGAAATTGTGGCTGAACAAAAGCTTTCTGGATGCTCTGCAAACCCATCTCATTTTTATCTAACTGCAGTTTGCCGGCACTGTAAGCATTTATAAATCTCCATAATGCCAAACATTGCCTCCACTTATGAACTTTCCATCACTAATGTTCTTAGACTATTGTGACTGCAGCAGCATTTTCCACACTGTATCTTCAGTTTTTGCCATGCTTTGTGCTAACAGGAAGTTTAGAATGCCCAGCTCTGAGAAGCCAAGCATGTTTTCTTTTATGCTTAAGAAACACTTTTCAGCTTTTCATCTGAATCAAGCACCTGCTAGGTTGTGTTCCCCATTTCCTACAGAAACCCTTGATGTGCAGCTCCAGGTATGCAGGATCCAAAGGCATTCTACTTTATTTGTCGACCCCAGCCCAGTCCCTCCTGCAGTGAGAATTGATAATATCTGAGTTAGGTTTTTCCTGTGTCCTGTGTTCTGTGGGTATCTGGCATGACAGCCAAATGTCCTTCCTGCCAGCCCCTTTAGCTCTCAAGAGAGTGAAATCTGTTCCCTCCCCAGCAGAGGAGCAAAGTCCAGTTGCAGCTGAATGTTCAGGCTTGTGTCTGCTCGGGGTGAGAGTGAACAGCTTCACTCCAAGGGTCACTGAGCTCACTGACAAGCATCTCCCCATGACAAAGCTCATTCTACTGAGTCTCTTGGCGCTGGCCAGAACAGAGGTATTTTGAACAAACTGTTAATATGATATTTAAAAGAAAAGTTTTTGGGTTGCACTCTGTCCAGCCTGGTACTCAAAGTCCGTTTAAGCAGTCCTAGAGTGCTTTAAAGCACAAAGCACCCCGAGTGCAATGCTCTGCCATTCACAGAGTGACCCTGCCCTGTCCACCCAGAGAGGCAAAAATCCAGCTTAGGCTGAAAGCTGCAGCTCTTGAGCTGCAGAATGAGACCAGAGACCTTTGCCAGAGATGTGACATTCCTGGGGGAAGCTCATTTCATGAGCCACCTTGGTAACCACGCTGACTCCATAGACACAGCACAGATAACCTGTCCTGTTTCAGAATGATAAGGTACATTAAAAACTTATTAGCCTTTGTAGGAAGTAAAGATGCTGTCAGAAGGGCTACCTTTTAGCATATGTGCAGGTCTGCCATGCTCAGTCAGCCATCACAAACCATCCATCTTGGGGATCATCTGGCAGCCAGCAAGCTGAACAAATATGTTTATACATAAGGCACAGAGCCTCAGTGATGTAACCAAGAAACTGAATTATTACTTCTGTCCCTGAAGGCTGACTGTTGTTTAAAATTCCAAGTTATTGGCTTTTTATACACTTTGCAATACAATTTATTCACTTATTCTCCTTGTAAATTTTCAAATACAAGTATCAGAACATGATCAAGGGTACTATGGAAACACACTGATTCAATTTAAAGAGCAAGCAACTAATCCTTATAGAGATGTGCTTCTATAATTATGTACTTATAGTTTCAGAGAGTCACAAGTATATTTGTGGGAAAATGTTCAGTTCATGTGAATTACTCTAATTTATCATTGGTAGTAGTAGGACAATCCCTAGAAACTGTGAAGGATAGGTGACAACTCAATGTGCCCTGCAGAAAATATCAAGTGAATGCCCATCCAAAACATCTTGTCTCTATAGCCAACACTCAAAGAAAAATGGATGAAAAATCATTTTCCTATCTACCTTCAAATATGCTGCTGAGATGGAGAAATGACATGAGGAAGAATTCTCCACTGAACTAAAGAAGTCTTCTGAGAAATTTCCTTTTGGAACTACCTTGTACTAGAAAATGTGAGGGGGGTTTTGTTTGCCCTTTTTTTTTTCCTCATAACAAAGGTGTCTTTTCCATATTTTATTTCCTATGAATTAAAAATGGCATAATTAATGTGTCACCTAAAATGTTTCAGACACCCTTCTTGGAAAATTTACAGAAGAACTTACACAAGCTTTTTACATGTCATGAACACTCTCTACTAAATATTGTTGATTTTCAGTTAGCTCTGGTACTGAGGACCCCAGCATTTCAGTAGTCACCAGGCTGTCTGTATGCTTCTTGAAAAGTAGCCACAATTGCTTCACCAACAGCATCCATCCAAAAGCCAGAATGACTCAAACTTAATTCCTGCCCCACGTGTGTGATTTTTGAAACAACAGAGAATATTTGTGGAGTTCCTTCTGTGCAGTCTAAGAGAAATAACATGCCTGAAGGTTATGTATCTATTTATTTTTTAATCTAGGTTGAACATCTGAATGTGGAATCACTACAATCCACTAGGGGAGAGGAAAAAGAAAACCCACCTTAACCTTATAATTAGCAGAAATGAGTACAGTGGCCTGGGGACAAAAGCACAGTGCCAAGCTCTTGTGCCAGTAAAGTTCCTGGCACAGGGACAGTTCTCCAAGAGAAGGACCATGAGGGAAAAAAAATTAAAATATTTGTATTTCTTGGTCCAATCCTTTTCTCCTTAGACCAGTTAGGATGCCTTGCAGAGTGCAGTAAGCCAGTTTTCCCCAGCATGCAGATGAGCTATTCCAAGAGCTGCTCCAGCAGAGCTGGGCATTCCCTGGAGCAGCGAGGACACAGCACTGGGCAGCTCCTCTTTGCTTTGTGCTGCCCAGCACTTGACCCAGTGCTGGAGGGGCTCTGCACAGGAGAAATGGCACAACAGGGGCTGGGCCACAACTGGGAACTGGGCCAGCAGTGACCTGCAGCACACTCAGACAGAAACTGTCTGGGGCTGTGCTCATGTACAGCTGTTTCTTCTAGCTCTGGGAATTATAAAGTGTGCTCTGCTTTTGCTGTCAAAGACCCTAATTTAAAACCATATTCTTTAGGACCTGGAGAAACTGTAAAAATAAGGAAAAAAAAGGCAACAAAAAACCCCAACCACTACCAAAAAAACCCAGACTAAGAGAAAGTAATTTGTGACCATGTGCTTCTCTCATCAGGTTAATAACTCATTCTTGTCATTCAAAATGACACAGCATCTCAGTGATCATAGCAAATAAGGATTTAAATGCCTAACTGCAAGGGAGAGGGCTACACCTTGTCATGCAATAGTTCACATTTAACAGGCCCTAGAAGATAATTTTTTCAGATTTGTAGGACTTTTCTGCATTCTTGAAGAGGCACAGGCAATGCCCCCATTTAAAAATAATATGAAAGAAGAGAGGATCTGTGCTTTTTTGAGAAATGTATTTTGCATGCACAAAATTATCATTAAGTGATTTAGTTCTTTTAATCAACTTATGCTTGCTATAAAAATCCAGCCTGCCTTTGGGCTTGTCATCTAGGAACTGGTGACAGAATAAAATGCTAACACAGAAAGGATCAGGAGGGCAGAAACTCCAGCTTATATCAATTCCCATGCTGCTAACACATCAGAGGGTCGGTTCATTGCCAGAAACAGATCAGGGTTTAAGCAGAATGGAAGCTTTTTCTTCAAAACTGCCTAAAACCCGAGTTTGCATGCACATCCTGACAGGACTGAACACTTCTAATTCCTTGCATCTTCCTTGGTGCTGTTTCTTGTGAGACCAGTGCCCTCTGCAAGGTGGAGCAGTGGTACGGGGAAGCCAGACTGTCCCCCTGTGCTGACTCTGCATCAGCTCTTGGCTTTCTGTACTCACACCTCCTCAAAGATCTGCATGTGGGGGTTTCCCACCACCTCACTGGTTGGACATGTGCTGCTTTTGTGCTTTTGGAGGTGGCTTAGTAAAGAATTTTGTGTTTTGTTACTTTCAGCAGAATTGAGTAGTTCTCCTTTGGCTTTTCTCTGAGATGCCAGACACAGGATTCTAGGGATTTTTAAAAAAATATGTATTATTTTATTATTTACACCCTTGGGCCCAGATGCATAAAAATTTGCCAGAACCTGGCTGATGAGGTGAAATTATGAGACAAATCTGGATTTTATTTCAACAGCATATAAAGTCCCTTAAACAAAACTGAGAGGAAATTTGTCCTGAATGAGACTGCTGAATTTGTTAATGCCTATTTAGCTTAAAATGATTAATGGCAAACCCAGTTTGGGCCAAAGAAGATGCTGATAAAGATTCATATACTTCATGTCTCCAGCTGGGTCTTGTATTCAACATTGCTAAAGCCATTCTGGGCTTAGAAACCAAAGCTGCATTTGTTGTCTCTGTTATTGCTTTCAGCCACAAGCTGTGACAAGCAAACAAAGCCACCACTTACCTTCAACATGAAAGGAGACCCAATTTCAGCTGTTTAGCATGGCTTATCCAAGTCAGCCTTAAATATCTTAGAAAGTGCTGCCACTGAGGTATTTATGTTTTCAGTGCTCACCTCAATTAACACAGTGATTGGCTGGAGAGAGCACCACAGCTGGCACAGCTTTGAGGAACATATGTTAGGAAAACATCCGTTTGGCTGGAAGCTGGTTTTAATGGACTAGTTTTGTGGCTGTGGGGAAAAGAGTGAGAGCTCTCCTTTTTTGGGGCTATTTTTTGAATTGCAAAACAAATTTCCTCTTCTATGCTTTATGAAAGGTAAATAGAAACCTCTGATACTGCAGAGGAAAATGCAAATTAATAAGATTACTTAATGTTTTCTGGTAAGGTAAAGGAAAATTTCTTACAGCTTTATTCTTTGTCAGGGCTGTAAGGGAAGACTTAAGAGGTGTGAGAGGAAAACCAAGAAGACCAGGCAAATATATAGGCAATCTATCTACCTACAAATTAAGAGAAGTGATCACTTGTTCTAAGTGAAAGGGAAAGGGTGACAACTGAACCCAGCAAAATATTTGGAGAAAACGTTATTTAGAAGTGAAAGAAACTGCAATGTCATTTATCAGCAATTTGTGGAACAGGTGGATCATCTTTGTCTGCTGTAAGCTAACCCTTGATGAGGTACTTTGTCTTTCTGAGAAAGAGTGGGTTGAACCTGTAGTGTCAGAGAGTTACAGGGAAGCACCAGCCCTTACTGAGAGGTGTGTTTCTGACTCACAAATGTGTGAGTTTTTTGGGTTGGTCTTTCTACTGCCTTTTTTTTCCCCCTACCCTGCTTTTGAACATCCTTCTCCATCCTCATTGTTTTGTTTGTTTTGGTTTGGTTTTTTTCACTGAAAAAAAGCAGACACTGCTTGAAAACCACTATCATCATATATGGGCTTTCTTTTTTTAGGTGGTAGGATCTAAACTATGAGCATGTACCCATTCTGAAATGAAAATGTGCTTCGTCCTTCTCTAAAGTAGCTTTACCTTTGCTGCCCCAAGATTGCTGCTGGATAGGATAACAAGGATAGCTGTGTTTGCTAGCCCACTCCACTCTGCTGCTGTAAAACCTGGCGTTCTGGCTTAAAAGGACAAAAATTACTAGTTGGCACCAAGTACTTGTGCTACAATGAGTGCCAGAACTAGGGAACTATTTAGAAAAAGTTGCGTCCTCTGTTTTAAATTCCAGAGTTTGAATTCAATTTTTAGCCACGCATTAAACCCTCTTTCAGCTTGGCAAATGATTCAAAAAGTACCCTCCTGAACAAAAGTGATTCAAGATACATTTAGGAAATTGGGAGATTATCATTAAGCAAGGAACCTGAGCAGAATGCATGTGAATAGCCCTGGCTTGCAGTCACTTGTGCAGTGTAAGAGAGGGAACACTCCATCCCTGTGTGTCATTTAGCTTCTAGGAGGATCCTGGGTTCTCAGAAGTGTTTGCTGAGCCTACTGGCAGTGAAAACAGAAATAGACAGTGACTGATTTAATTAAATGATAAAAATCTATCTCCACCACGCCAGAAAAACGTGCTGGAGGTGAAGAGTGCTCTGAGAAGGAGGCAGATGGATAGCTGTCATTTCTGCCCTTGACAGGGCCCCTGGGTTCAGCCTGGGGCTCAGGGAAGGCAGCACCAGGGGGTGGCAACATGAAGGGAAAAGTGATTTATTCCTCTTGCTCTGAAGAATTTGTCATTTATAGAAACTGAGCCTCACAGGGACAATGAATGGAGAGAGCTCCCCAGCACAGAGCTGGGACAGTTCCTCCTGTGTGGTGTGGAGCCCATGGGCTGCTGCTGCTGTGCTCTCACATGCTGCAGGGTTGTTGCTAAAGGACATGAAATAAAATGATCTGGACACTGGAATCTTCAAGGTAAAAGGAAGGCAGTTTAATTTCTGACTCTAACATTTACAGATTTTCAAAAGTGACAGTGTGTTGGAGGATGACAGTGCCACCTCTCCAATGACACTGGACAAACCAACAGCCCATCAAGTTTCTCTTCCTCTAGAAAAGAATGCAAAACAATCATTATTGTAATAATAAGTTTGTTACAAGAATGTAAACACCAGAAGGCTTAGAAGATCTTAGAAGAACAAGTCGACACAGGGTTACAACAGAGCTCTTACTTTCAGACAGGAGAGAGAAAAATAATCCTGACAAACCTAGGACAAGCCTAAGGCTGTGGGTAGGCAAAAAAACCACTGAAAATACCTTGGTCCAGACTTCAGGCAAGCAAGAAAACAGGGGGATTCCCAAAGCTGATGAGTCTGAATGCAAAAGCCTCCACTAATCCATGAGGTGTCTCTAACCCTTCAATACAGTATGAGGTGGTGCAGGCTGAGCTGCTCCATCACTGATCTGAGGACCCCATGCTCAAGCTGTGGGGTCCACTTACCTTGGTAGTCACCCAGAAAAAGAAAATAATAAAAAAAAAGCTAGTAAAGCAGCAGAACTTTTCAATATCTCATGAAGGTAGCCAATTACATGAACATATTTAATGACTGGGATGAAAACTGCCACTTGCTAGTTTCTGGCTGCAATCTAATATTATCCCTTTAAAATATTTTTGTGGAAGGTCAGTGTTCCAGTTAACTTTAGCTGTTTATTTAAACTTTTCCTCCTGAATAAATTTGATAGCGCACACACTTTTTTTTCCTTTTAGAAATAGAATATATTTCTTTTCTTCCTCTGAAGAAAAGTAGAAGAAATATGATTACTGCAGTAAAATTGTATTATTGGGAAAAGTCTGCCTTGACAAGAGACTTTAGACTTTATCAATAGGTCTTGAACAACCTAATCCCTTCCATCCCACTGCTTTTAGAACTTGATTTTTAAGGTGACCTTAGATTTGATTTGATATATATTTTTAAGGTGACCTTAGATTAAGGTCACCCTAAAATATATATATATATCTATGTATATATATATGGATATATATATGTATGTATGTATATATATACACACACATATATATATATGTATATATATACACATATATATAAATATATATATACACATATATATAAATATATATATACACATATATATATATGCATATACCTAGCACAGAAACCTGGAGTATCTTTTGGAATTATTTTTCCAAAGGCGGCACTCTCAGGGTGTTTGTGGGATTTTATTTGAGCTGCAAAATGGTTAAGAAAGGTTGGGCTGTGAAGAAATTAATAAGTAGAGTAAAGCAGTGTGAGATTTTACACCAGCTGAAGTGAAAGTTGACCCTTTGGGAGATTTCAGGAGAGCCAGAGTTATCTTTTCCCTGAGCCTGTATGTGAGGAAGCAGCAGTGATGAGCTCCAGCTGTCTCTCTCACTAGAGGCAATTACAGGTGTACTTCCCCACACTTGACATGTCATTTTCTGGATCTGTTCAGCTAGGATAGCACTTAGTTCATTAGCTCCCAGTGGCAGTGTATGTGTATAATTTTTTAGGTTTTAATGAAAGCCAACCATAAAGCTGTAATACGTTCTGAGCTTCTCCAGTGCAAGGAAACAGGAATAGTTTCTGACAGATCTCATGCCTGCTGTGTTTTAATATACCGGGGTAAACACTGCTATAGCCTAGACAAGCACTAAGAGGGAAAAAAGTTGGTGTCTATGTGGGGAAGTATAGGATAATTTGGCTTTATAGGTTTATTGCAGTCATTCATTGAGGGAACCTGTCAGAATTTGTGTCTTGTTGTGTTAGACATGATATGCAAGGAATATCAAGAAGAAGGAGGGATGTCTTGGTGAGAAGTGATCATCCTGTCTAGGTCACAGTGGCAAGGAGGAGGAGACAAAAAGACAATTCCCTTGGTACAGCTATTCAGTCTTTCATTCCCCTTGCTTTTATTAAGTCTCCTCTTTCCTGTTACACTGTGGTTTTCCACAGAGTAACAAAAATATGACATGCTCACTCATTCTCTTCCTAGAAAGGATGCAATATTATTCAAAATATATGGTAAAAAATTGGAAGAGTGTTATTTTCTTTTATGTATTTAACCTTTTTGTTGTTGTTGTTTTTTTTTTTGGGGTTTTGTTTGTTTTGTTTTTTCCTTCTGCAAATAAAATATTAAAATAATAATTTTAATATACCTTTCTACAATGCTCACCTAGTCCTGGAAGAAGATCTGGCAAAAGGGACATGTAGGAAGACATGTAGACTAAAAATTAGAATAAAGAAAAGTAGCTTAAATACAGTTGGGACCTTCTTAGAACTTCTCTCCAAAAGAATTTTCTCACTAGATTACACAAAAGTTCAGTTGAGTTTGGTGAGGATTTTAAGGCTTCTTTCATGGCAAGTGGTTTGTGGATGTCAAGGTTTCTTCCCAGTCAGAGCAATTGCAAACATGTTAATAGCACCAATTTAATTTCACACAGTTCAAATTGCCTCCAAAATTAGTAGTAAATTCTCCTATATGTTAAATAAATCCTCTGTATTATGATGAACTTTTTATCAACCAGAAATGTTAAATTGTAAAGGCGGTGGGAAATTAGAATACAATAACAGAGCTGAGACTAAGGAAACATGTTCTTCAATTAGTGTACTCATGCATGTCCTGCTTTTCTACTACAATGCTATTGATTGAAAAAATACTCTCCTCTGGAGGTTATTCTACACCTCAGTGAAGTTGCTCATGAGTCAGAGATTAAAACCTTAAAGGATGAGAGAGCAGCACAGTTCAAACCACTGCTGATGGATAGATCAGTCTCTGGGAATGCAGTTTGCTCTCTGTCAATAACACCACTTTAAGTAATGTGAAAATTGCATGTTATCCCAATAGGTAGAGGTGAAACAAACAACTTCAATGAATGTGTGTGACTGGGTTTCTGTGTTGAATAACATGGAAGAGGTTACACAGCAAACAATGTAACATCCTCTGGAATTCCAGCAGCGCTGTCTGCCGGCCAGCTGGCTGTAGTTGCACTGTGCCAGGAGTGGGTTAGTGCAGGAGATCAACACCAGGCCAGGTAAATCCTTGGTATGGAATGTGTTCTGCACAGAGCTGTTTGTACTAAACCACACACAAAGCCTGGAGATGGCACAGACCTTTCTTTAGCTCTTCAAGTCTTAGTGCTTGGCCCTGAACGTCCCATCCTGGTTTCATTCTCCAGCTGACATTTCTGGTTTATACACGGGCCGTGCCTGAGCTCTCACCTGCATCTTCCCATCTCTGTCTTCTGCCACTCCTCTGCAGGAACCACTGCTCTCATCCCACACTCTCCATCCTGGCTTTGGTACTGGCCACTGCTTTGATCTCTGGGGTGTGTGGGAGGTTGTTCTGTGTCTCCTGAAGAAATCTAGTTCTTCACTAGGAGAGTTGTAACGCCTTCACAGGACTTTTTCTCCTCACAAATTAGAAAGGCTGTGTTATTTCTACATCCATAGAAGTGCCTCCAGACCCTCATGTCCCAGAACTTCTCCAGATATGTGAGGAGCGGCAGTTTTCCAGCCATTTAGAAAGTTCTTTTTCCCGTGTACAGATCTTACTGTGTTTCGTGTTATCATACCTGGCAAAGTTAACACAGAGATTGCCTGAACATTCTTAAAATTTTTATTTTATTTGTAGCTGAGAACTCACTTGTATTGATTTTTGGGTCTCATGTTCTCAACTTCTCTGCAGGTGTGGATGTGCCTGTTGAATTCAGGCAGCTGGGAGGGTGGGGCTCAGGGCTGAGCAGGAGCAGGGCTGGGTGGTGTGTGCCCAGCTGGTGCCAACCAGCAGCTGCTCTGCCCAGGGGAGACACCACTGACTCCAAGGGATGCAGGCACTGGCACTCAGTGGGAAGGAGGAGCATGGAAATCAGTAACACTGAAAAGAGGAGCTGGAAATAACCAGCAGTAAATTACATCTGATTTTGTTAGATGATGTGTTGCTGGGGAAAAAGCCCAGCAGGATTTTATGCTTCCAGAGTAGGCTTCTCAACACACAGCTGTGACATACTTACTCCTCTTTCTCTAGCTCTAGGGGTGGCAGTACCTAGAATAATCCTCTGTGTTCCAACAACATAACAGGGAGAATATACATGCAGCCCCAAAGGAAAAAAAACCAGCCTTAAAGAGATCAGACATGGAGAAGTGCATTGCTCAGACAGTCTGCAAAATAAATAAAAAGCTAACAGAAGCCCATGGATTTGTAGTTGAATTACATGTGGACAGAAAAAGGCTAAGGGATGAAAATGTAACTTTATGTCAGAAAGGTGTGAAAACAGCTAATTAAGGGAAATGAGTAGAATAAAGTTGTTAGTCAAATGGGACAAGATCTTCTCAAAGTAAGAAGCCAGCAGGCCCTAAGTGGAATTACTGGAAATCTCCAATGCATTAAAAGGTTGGAAAAATCTTTAATGTAGAGCAATACAGGGATGGACAAGCTACCAGAAACTCAGGCAAAGAAGAGCTAAAGGTGTGATGCCCAGTTCCTTTGTCTTTGTCTGGTGAAACAGTAAGATGCAGTGATGCTTTGTTTTTCAAACATATTCTGGGAGTGTTGTGTCATGAAGTACTGCAGTAGCTCACACCTCTGTGCCCAAGTTCCCAAATAAGTTTGCCTGACTCCTGAAATTTGCCAAGTATGGCATTTTTTCCCTAAAGCATCAAAATCTTTATAGCTGAGACTTAATAGTCCAGGAGTTACCACTAAAAGAAGAACTGTGAGATATACTTAGAGTTTAATCATCCAAGCAATCATTGCAAAGATGGTATTGCCCTGTCTGTACATAGACACAGTTCTCTTCTGTGCATGTTTAAATGACCAAGTTAAGGATGATGCCTGTTAAATGTCATCAAATGGAACAATTCAATGGCTGACAAAATAATTGAATAATTTAGATTGAATAGGATTTCAGAAGGGCATCTTGTCTGTTTTCTTGCTTGAGCTCTGGTCAACATTAAATTCAGACCATAACAAGTTTGGTTTTTTTTACAAATGCTTAAGTATAAAGTATCCAGACTACCAAGTACAAGTACTTTTGTAAACAGTTGAGCAACAAGTCTCTAAAAAACCCTGAGAAATCTGATCTTAATAAAAGCATTCTCCTAAACTTGCAATTATTTTATTTCAAATAGAAAGATAAAACTTTTTTGAAAATTGTTAGCATTCATCTTTTCCTAAACCAGCACTATTAGATACTATGGCCAGATAAGAGGTTACTTCAGCATCCCTCGTGTTCAGACATATCCTTTTTTCCTGAGATGGGAGAACTTTGACTCCAGTTAAACATGGCTAGGACTGTCTCTCATCCCTTAGGAAGAGTGTGTAAAACCACAGTTCAAGCTGTTATACAGGAGTTTGCAAACCCCAGAGTTTGCAGAAACAGAATCCAGGGAGCTTGTGGTTTGCCTGGTGCCTCTGCACCAATAACCTGCACTTCAATGTGTTCCCACTATAATGCTTTAAGACTTTCTCCTGTGTCCCCAGCTGCACTCTTTCTGGGTTTTGTATTGTTTGCCTTTTCTCTACCAGTTTTCTTCTTTCACTTTTCTTCTTGTGTTCTTACCCCTTTTTGTCCCTCAAGGCTCAGCGTTGCAGCCGCCAGCAGAGCCTGATTTGAGGCTACCATAGTACAGTGAGCTGTTTAATTCTCCTAGACATTTCCCTATGGCAACTATCCATAAAAATTTGTTTTGCTGAGGGCAGTTCATGTCATCTAATATAGAACTGAAACAGGAAATCTTATTTAAGGTAAGAAGACTGTGCACTTCCCATATCATAAGCATGATGCTAAACTCATTTTGACTATCACAGATTTTCAGTTTTTCTCTGAGATTATTTCTCCTTCTTGGCCCTTATTTGAACAGAAATAACTTCTCATATTCTCCCATCCATGAAGTGAGGTAGTCAGTTCAAAGGAGCCTTTATTCCTCCTGAGTGATGCTCAACATCAATGCTCCTCTCCTCCCTGAACTGGGCCTGTCAGGAAAACAGTTTGGACAATACCCTCTGAGACAGCTGTCTCAGCAAGAGAGAGCAGAGCAAGGGCTTGCATTAATATTGTGAATGGATCTCAGAAATCTTCCAGAATAAGGGAATATAGTGTTTATGGATTTGCAAAGCCAGTGAAATTAGGCTCCATTTACAATTAATCAAGCCACAGGAAAACCATTCCCAAATTCCCTGCACATGAATTTTTGCTTTTATTTTTGTTGGGTTTTTTTCCCCCCTTGGAATATTCAGTAGTTCCCAGGAGTATCGTGTGCACAAAGCAAGGGCCACCATATTATTTATTATGGACTACCATAACTCCATATGCCTACCATGTATCTCAGCTACCCATCCAGACTTTTATTTATAGCTACTGAAAATCAACATTTCTAAGGTATAATGTAGCTCATTCTATACAGAATAAGAGCATCTGCTCTTATGGGACACTCTGTGCTCAGGAGGTGTCATCTTATCTCAGAAGCACACATCCATGTGTCCCTGCTTTGAATCCTGTCCTGTGCCACTTAAAGCTGGTAATTTCCTGCAGTCCTAGGGTAAGAAAAATCAGGCCATGAATTGTTTTTAAAATCTCATTTCTGTTTCACTTCTTGAGTCACATGAGGAGTGCCAATGTGGTGTCATGCTGAACTTTGTGCATTTCAGTGCCTCAGAGCTTTCTGAAGAACTGCTTGGTTTGTGCAGTTAAGGAATCATGGCACTGGACGGGCGGCGCTTTTCAGTTTGTGTTTGGGAAAAGTTAACTTGTGAGTTGGGATACTACAGGAGCAAATGCTACAGTGTTCATTGCATAACAAATTAATCTTCTCTACAAGCCAATATTCCTTTACATGGACAGATTACAGGCATTTTTCTTCAGCTGGGTAAGAAGAACAAAAGTGTAGAACCGTTTCTTTCCTTCTTGCGAGAGAATGATCTAGAAACAAATCTGATATCACAGAAAATACGCTTGTCCCTCAAACACCTTATAACAACCTCGTGGTCCTTTCTTAGGTTTTTTTTTGAGAACTGGACCAGAAAGTCAGGAATTTCACCCCTTCTAGTCTATGCATAAAATATATCCTAGCTGGCACAGCTTCCCTTGCTTGCAGCCTAAGCTTTTGAATTTGGATGATTATCATGAACTCTGTGTCTGTTTATTTTTATTTAAGCAACACCCCTTGATCCCCCATCAAGGGGGATCTTTAAACTTTAAAGAAAGGCTTGGAAATATCAACCAGCACAGTGGAAAGCAGCTGCCTGAGCTTGCAGATGGCTGAAATGCAGCTCTGGAATATGCAGCAGGCTTCCCAGGCAAGACAACCAGTGCAGTGGTTCTGGGGAGTGCAAGGTACTTAGGGGCAGTTCAGGCCTATATCTTGTAATGCATGGCCCTACTGGCTCCAAGATTTCCCTAAGATCAGACATTTCATTCACTGCAGCACACTCTGCTAGATTGTTACTGAGGCAGCAGCTGCATGACCTGTGTGAAGATGTGAGAATTATTTGAACGGAGTACATTTTTCCAATAGATAATGGATTTGATTAATGTGGCCTCTTCATCTTTGAATTGAATGGAATGTCCATCTGCAGATCACTGTCTGATTAAGTTCTTACATTGCCACCTATCATACAGTGCATATACACATCATTTTCTCATTACTAAAATTTACTTGGCAATTTTTGTTAATGTATTTTTCTGTTTCCTTTGGCCTCATTATGAAGGAGTCACTGACTATACATAGCTTGTCTAGCCATGAGATCTATTAGAAGCTACTGAAGCTTTTTCAGAAAATATTTGTTACCAAACAAAGTAACAGATTCTTGATCTCATAAAATGTCTTCTTTTTATCCCTATCCTCATAGATCTTGCAAAATACTGACCTGTACCAATATTGCAGCTATGGCACTCTGTTAAGTGTATACATATATATTTATATTGTCCTTGATTCATTAAGTTTTTGATTGTTTTAATGACGTCTTGTTCGAGAATTTAACACAAAGTTTAGTAAATACATCCTTTTTAAATTAAACTGGCATCAAACAGTGTCAAATACACCATCACTTTCATTGCTCTGAAATAGCTGCAGTCATTGAGCACTCTAACAATATTGTGAATCCACCAGCACTCCAAAGCATCTTTATCAGAGTGTTGCTGTGTTTGCCCAAGCGGATGGGTATTGAGAAAGGCGTAAGGAAATAACCCAAATGGTGATATTAGGTGTTATATAACTGCTCGCCCACACATCCTCCAGCTCTGAAAAGCAAGGCTCTGTCTCTTTTTGTCATGCTTGATGTTTCATTTACAACTGACTTTCTGAAAGTGCTTCCATCAACAATTTTGGAATTTGCTCTCTACTGATAATCACGCAGTAGATAAATCGTGCGTGTTTCCTGCAGGGCCAGTGTGGGTAGAGGGCACACACAGCAGAATGTAATTATGCTTCCCTGTGGAGAAGAGCTGGTCACCTGGCACAGGGAGCCTGGCAGTGACTGCTCAGTTGTGTCCACTAGAACAAACCTCCAATTTGTTTTGGGTTGGTTAACAAACATCTATTATAACCTTCTGTACCTTAAGAGCTGTTTTCAGGTGCCACCTCCTGCTTATGACCCCTTACATATGCAATTTATCTATTTTAAGCACAGAGCAGTGTGACTTCACTGACTTTTGTATGAGGCAGGTGCATATATTCTGTAAGACTTCCCATTAATCCACCTCTCCTATCATTAGGCATGAAGGGACAATGTTATTTCTGTCTCAGTATTAAGGATGTTTTGTGTCTCTTTGTGTCCCCCAGTGCTGACTGGAAGTTGAAGGGTGTTTTCTGTGTGCTTTTCCTTTAATCTAGAAGGTAACATCAGTTAGTACCCTTGTGCTCTGTGACATCCTTAAAGTTCTCCATTTGTGCAAGGTTGGGGGGTACAAACAACTTTGAATAAAATGCAAGTTGTTTCCCAGACAGGTGATTGGTTTTAATGGTTTCTTTCATTTTGGTAATCTCATTAAAAGGAAAATGATGGTCAAAACCAGATCCCCTTTAAATGCTAAAACTTTTGTCAGGTTATAATTTCTTTCACAGTGATGTACACAATTAATGCCTTTCACTTAATGATATGTAGGCAAATTAAAAAAAAAAGGTATAAATTTCATCAGTCTTTGGAAAATATTTAAGTACCAGAGAAAGTATCCGCTTCTGAAGAAATACAGTTTACATAACGAGTCCTCAAAAAGCTTTGTTGGAACTTTTCCAGAGGTGCAAAGTATATATTTAATGATACAATAAGAAAGTGAGAGGATATTGCATTAAAAAAATTAAATTCCCCTTTTCTTCTGTACCTTTCTTGACCTACAAGTCAGCAACTTGTCTTCTCAAGAAATATCTGAAAGCACTATGCAGTCAAACTGCTGAGGTACTGCATATAAAACTCAGTAAATAGGTCTTGATAGCCACTGCTCTTGCTTTACAGAATATATGGCACAAATTCTTAGGAAATCTTGCATTAACTGAACAAAGAAAAATGGCAAGTGATTTTATGCAATGCTACAGGACCATTAAAATGTTCTTATATTGGCTCATATTTATGACACAGTAAATCTATTGGTGTTCCTCTTAATTCCTCTCCTTCTGTCCTCCCTGCTTTTTATCTAATTTAAATCTAAATGTAACAACATGGTGTTTACATATCTGTACTTCAAGCACAGGCATGTATAAACATTGTCCTTGCTCCTTTCTCAGGAAGGATTTCTCAGTCTCTGGGGTATGATTACACTCTGTAGTGCATGTCAGTTAAATTTGTTGAATCTCCAGAACAATGGCAACATCCCTATTTGTGTCTCCTTGCAAATCCTGAGTGGAAATAAAGAGTTTCTGCAGCTTAGCTCACAGGAATCAGCGCTGTGCCCTGCCAGGCTGAGGCTGTTCCAGTGCAGCCCTGAGCTATAACTCCAGGAGCTGTGACTGCACCCACTGCAGGCTCTGGCTGTCTCCTGGGGAGCTCTGCATGACCCCAGGGCTGGAGCAGAGCAGACTGAGAGCTCCTCAAACCCTGCTTTGGGCACTGAGCCCAAAGCCCTGCTTTGGGCACTGAGCCCAGCGCCCTGAAAACACCAGAGCACAGACCTCCCGGAGCACCCCAGGTCCTGAGGATAACACCAGGGGCCCAAAGCAACCAGCCCTCCCTCCCAGGCACCACCCCTGGCGCCTGAGCTTCGGAGCTCCATCCCGTGGCTCCTCTGGGTGCCTTTCCCACAGCCCCCTCTGGGTGCCTTTCCCAGCAGCTCCATCCCTGTGTTGGCTCCTCTGGGTGCCTTTCCCAGCAGCTCCATCCCCGTGTTGGCTCCTCTGGGTGCCTTTCCCAGCAGCTCCATCCCTGTGTTGGCAGCAGCTGGAGCCTCCAGTGCCCCGTGTGGTGCCTCACCCTACGAACAAAGCAAAGCCTTCTCACCTTCCATTTGCTTCTTTGCTTCCCTTTTGGCCAAGGCCAAGCAATAACTTGATGAGTAAAGGATGTGCTGCTGGCTTTCTTCTCACACAGCTGATGGAAATATTTATCTGAAGGTTTCTTACTTAGATCTCTACAGCAATGGCTTTAATACAATATTTTTTAAGTCCATCACTAACAAAGGGTTTACAAAGACCTCCATCTTTCCAGCAAAGTTCCTGCCCCCAGGCTGCTAAAAATGCTGTCATTCTGCCAATAAATTCAGTTCTCTGCATTTTCATTATTCTCTACTGTTGTCTTTAAGACGCTTGAAGACATTTAGAGCACTCCTCCAGTGGGAGTGCTTCTTTGTATTTTCACTTTTTTGTGTTTTGTTTTAGCTAAAAGGTTTGACAGCTTTAGGGCAGACGTCTTCAATATTTTTCATTTACAATGTGACCCCCTAGTAGATAGCTTGAACTATTTTTTCCCCTACTTGATTCAGTTACTGCAAAGATCACATACTGAACCTAAAGAAAACTGCCCAAGACATGTTACCTATTAACTAAAGTGTCATGACAATGCTGAGACTTTACTATGAAAGTGTTTCTGCTACAGATCCCAAATGGAATTTAGTTTGTCCAGAGTCCAAGCATGCCTGGATGATGCATATACTTTTTTGGTTTTTTTTTTAAACCGGTAATAATTTTCATGTCCTCTGTGTTTTTTAATTCAAGCTGGTATTAGAAACAGAACTGCACAGAATGTAATTTAAATCTTGAAGTTTCAGGGTGTCCCAGGTGGTCATATTTAGCTCTTGGAGCCACGACCATGAGTGATGTACTTTTGTACTGAGTCTCTTGGCCTGCAGAGCTGTGGAACAGGTACCACAGGGGGTGAGCAGCCTCCCTCTGCCCTACTGAAAAAGCACCTGCAAACCAAGGCAGTGCTACACTCAGTCCTCCCAGCTGGGGACAGATGGTTAAGAGCCAAATCTCTGCAGAAAATAATTTCTTTGTGTTTCGTGAAATAACTTCTGGAAAAGAAATAGAAGCAGAGGGCAAACCCCTCAGCTGATCAGTCCACCCCTGTCTTGTCTCTGTGATGCTGCTTTTCACAACTGTGTTTAGTCTAAGTACATTCCACCACACAGTATGTGAAAACTAAATTTTTTTGTGTCTGGGAGCTGGATGTGCAGCTCTTCAGGCCTGAGCTAATCAGCTCAGAGGAAGTTCAGCCTCCCAGCTCCTCGTGTCTGAGGTCAGAAGGAAATGGCTTGGTGAGTTTTGTTCTTACAGAATAGAGTAGTCCTGGGGTAGACATTTTTGGGTCTCTTTTTGGGTTGTACATTGGAAGTCCTCAGCTGTTATTTATTTGTGTGTCAATGCTACTTTTTGAATCCCTGAGTCGCATCTGGGGACTTGGGCAGAGGCAGCACTGCCTGTATTTAGTACTTGGCAGTAAGTTAGCACTTTCTATGCAAGAGTATTCTAGTGCTTTGCAAACATTAATTACATTTTACAGACCCTCTGAGGAAAGATGGAAAGCTAACTCTGCTTCTGGAAGACATGCTGATTTTGTTGATTGACTGTATGCTGAAAGAAATGTAAAATCAACCTTTATGTTGCCCAAATATATTACTAATGTAAAGTTAAAAGAAAAAGCAGCAAGATTCCAAATCCTGCTGCTCCAGTGCCAGAGAGGAAAAAAATTAAAATCAGTTTGTGACTAGAAAAGAGTACTTTGATAACTGGGGATATCACTTTGCATATGCTACCTGATGGGTCTCTTTTTTGTCCATATATATGACACTGTTTTGTCTAATTATCCCTGACATTTCTTTTGAGCTTTATTTTTGTTTTGTGTATACATATTGGAGAAGAAAGGTCTGCCAGTCCCTGGGAATCATGTATAATTCAGAATAGCTATTATCCCTTTGATGGATAGAAAGCATATTTAAAACATAGGTACAGAGCAGCAAGCAAAATAAGAAGGGGGGGGGAAAGAAATGCAATTTAATGTGCTCAGCATATCACATGCAGATCCATGTTCTCATGCTCAATAACTGTCTGAAAGCATTAAATACTGCACTGGGGTACTGGCCAGCATGAAGGAGAAGAGGAAGCTCACAGGAATCCCTTTGGGGAAGTGTGAGATATCACAGGATCTTGTCCAAACCCACTCTCACAGCCTCCTCCATTCAGTTCGTGGTGTGGAAGTTGGCACTGAGCTCCTGCCCCTCTTCCCTGTGAGCCTGGAGCAGCTCAGTCCTTGCCTGTTGTCATGATCCCCCCTCCCAGCCTGCCCAAGCCAGACACACTCTGATCCTTGGTTTCCAAACACAGCAGAGGAATTGGCAGATGTTATTAAGACAGAAACAGCTTTTAAATGACAAGTCTGTTTAGTTGTTCTTTTACTACAGTCCCTTTTGTGACGCATTGTTCTCTTATTATAGCTTAGGCATTTCTTCTAATGACAATAGAATCCTTCTGGGTTTTCAGCACCTGTGCAAAGGATGTGGTTACTAATTTGGAATAAGAGTCAAGCTGCTGGAAAACATCTCACTGGAGGGTAGATCCATGTTGCGGTTTTACAGAAAGAAACAGCCCTTGGTACTTTTATGCTTTTTACTCACAGGAAAAAGATGTTACAGAGCCAATGATTTTACTCATTTAATTAGAGATGGAATAGTGCATTGGATCAATTAAAATTGGTAAACTCTGAATTAGTGAAACAGGTGCTTCAGATGGTACAAGCACCAGTGTAACACAATAGATGATCACTTTAAATGGGGAGCCTGCCAAACAAAATCATATTTTTGAGCTGGTTGTGGAATGAGAAGGTTACAAGAGAAATGGTATTTTTGCTCAGTTTATGACTATATTTTGTGGTGGAAGGAAGGATGATTGAGCTTTGGTTGGGCCAATAATGTATGTGTGGCATGGGGCAGCAATCTGTGGAAGCATTTGCTTTGTACTGGGAAACATTGCAGTGGCCATAACTGACAAATGTATTCCTGTTGGTCTGACTCCTGAAAATTCCTGCGTGGCACTCAAGAGACTTGGCATTAATAGCCTAAGCAAGCATTACAGCATTTGAAGCAAGCAATTCTTTGTGAAGTACAAGGTGTGTAGAGTAATATATGATAAATTATTACATCAACTTCCTTGGGAATTTAACCAGTTCTAAATTGTTAAATTGCAATGAGTTTCTGTGCTGCTGTGTTTGTAAGCACAGCCTGTTAGGAGTTCTTGCCCCTTCAGACTGGGCTTGTGAACTTCTCATCACCTGCCAGCCCTGGCCTGATCCAGCTTGAGTTTCCATGCAGATTTTATTGCGCCTTTATGTACGTCCCAGAAAGAAGGGGAAACATCTTTGCAAATTAAGGTTAAAGTAGTGAGATGTTATTGTTTTATAAGGAGCAGGCTGAGTTCATGCAGTGGCTGAACATGATTGTGCAGCCTTGACGTTCTGCTGTGGCTTAGCTGTCCTATCACCAGCTTTTGTGAGTCCTCGTGCCGTGGCCTCCAGCTGCACTGCTGCTCATAGGGCATAGAGCTCTTGATATCTTCTGAAGCAAGAGCTCTGGATTTTGAGTGTTTGTGAACCATGGAATGGAGTGGTTGTGAGGCTGAGAGTGCAAACCATGGGTTCTCTCTGCTGTAATCTCTACTATTGAAGCACACAACTCAGCAGTGGTTTTCTCAAAGTCAAAGCAGACAGGGGATAGCTGCATGTTCTACAGAACAGCAGTCTCTCCCAACTTATTTGTAAGGCTGGAGATGGTAATTAATGAAGATAGTAACACTGAATTTTAATTGGGCTGTAATTATAATACAGCAATTTATAAAGTGAGACTTTCAAGACTGTTCATGCCCTACAGCATTTTGTTCCTCAGCTAAATCGAACTACAAAAGTTAGAGGGAGATAAATAATTGGTTCTGAAATGTACTTATCACAAGTGGGTCAAGTGTATTGGTGTGCATGGGCACCATTTATTATGAATTATGTGGAGGAATCACCTCCATGTCAGATCTGATAGCCTGAAGACCAGGCATTTGCTAATAAATAGTCAGAGCTGACACTGGAGCAGCACTGGACTTATCAGAAGTCAGGAGACTTCCAGCTGATCCATGCCCTGAGACTCATGGAGAATCTCAAATATGACCCCCAAAATTGCCAAGAATATGAGTGGGATAGACGCAGGAATTTCCTTCCCCAAAATGTTACAAGCTCCATCTAAAGGAAACTTCAGTGCACCTAAACTTGGATTGGCCAAGACAGAAAACAATGAACCTGATGTAGCTCCACAGATAGTGGTCTTCTTAATTGAGCTTTAGATGTCAAGGAACTGCAGATCAAATCTCTTCCCCTTATTTGGACTTTTGTGTTAGCAGCATGAACAGTGGTGGCTTTTGCTGCTGAAAGAAGGTGTCAGAACTTATGAAAGGGAAAATCAAAAAATTTCCACTGCTGGGCTAGCTCAAGAGATAAGATGTTTATTTCAAATACCCAACCATTAGAACATCTTGATCTCAGCTTCTCCAGTGAGATCTCTAATTTTTCTTGCCTCCAACTGGGCTGGAAGTGTTAGAAGGGTAGATTTTCCTGTGGTGCGGAAGAAAGATGCAAGAATGGTGCTATTACTTGTTTCTGCCTTTTTTTGTAATATCCCATCTGCAAATGCTGCTTTTCCTCAAGTAAAGGCCGTCTCTAGGAGAAAAAGATGGAAAGATAGCCAGCTGGTCACAGTAGGGGTCAGCATTAAGGATTCCTGCAGGAGGAAGGTAAAAAGAATTACCTGTTCTCAGGTAGAAAATATCCCAAGAAAAATAGTAATAGCAAAGTCCATAATCCAAATTGAAATATGAAACAGGTCAGGTCTAGAAGGCTGTAAAGACCCCTGCCTTCAGCTAACTCATTAACAAGCCTCCCATCTCCCACAGGAAATTTCTCTTGTTTACTGAGTTTTCAACCCTGAGATTACAAATAATGGAGAAAAGTAAATGCCCAAGCATGTTGGAGCAGGCTTTTAGACCTGAGCTTGTAAAAGCAAGTTGAGGAGCTGGAGTCCCATCACTGCAGATCTTCAGGAGAAGTTTAGAAAGAAATCTGGATTGGAATATATAGCAGATTCCCATGGGAGATACCTAAAGTTGGTAAATTACAGAGGACAGTGACAGACCTACTTCTCTATGATTTGTGGTTAACCAAAATTTTCCCATTTCTTGGGCTGTACTTTAAGATGTAACCATAATTTTCCAGGAATTGATAATGAAGGGATTACCAACTGAGTTTTTCTGGAAACCGCTGTGGTTTAGGTTCGGTAATTTCTCAAAAGGAGTGAGGAGAAAAAGAAAATATCTACAAATGCCTCAAGCTGAATAAAAAATGCCATTTTCAATTGTTGTCCTGATAGGAATACAAGAGACCTTCATGAAAGACCTCCCTCTCTTTTCACTCACACACACATACAAACTTCCACCACTAATTCTGCTTCACTCAAGGAAGTATCCCACTCGGGATCTTTGCATACAGCAAAAAATAAAGCTCTGGATACACAGAAAGCAATATAGGTGGTTAGTGCAACTGTTATTTCATATGGTTGCATTTTTTTGTTACTCCCATAGAAATTAATCATTTCAGTATAATGTGGAGTCAGAGGCATCTTTTCTGTGCAGGAATTGAGAATATCTGAAGTGACTGACGCTTGGTGGAAGGAAAAAAGAACAGAATATAAATCTCTCAGAGCTGAAGGCTTCTACTCAATAAAGCAAACTGCTTTTAGGAAAGAAAAACATGTTTCTTTGGTGATGCTTGATTATGAGTTCCTTTATTGTCAGCTGGCAGAGGAGGGGGGTTGATGTGTATTGTTTTGTCTGGGAAGGGGTTCTGCCTCTTCTGTACCCGCAAGAGCAAAATTGAGAATTATCTCAATTTACCATGGAGAACTTAATGAATTCAGACAGCACGAACATGTCATTTCCAGCAAGGGCTTGTGTTTATTTCCTTGGTTCATGGTGTCATGAAGCTGTGTCTATTCTGGAAACTATCAAGGCTATGCAATTTGGCTGCTGATAGAAAAATTTCCTTCCATCATGTTTCCTTTCTCTCATGTAGAAGCATTTAAAGTTATTGAAATTAGTAAAAATGCTTCAGTTTGTTTCTTCAGATGTGTCAGTTAGCAACAACTCAATTTGCAGCTGCCACTCATGTTTAACCAAGCAAGTGAGCCAAGAAAACAAAATTGTGGTTGTTTGTGCTGACTGGTTAAAATTTGTCTTCTTGGTACAGTTTCCATTCTTTTTAACTTCTACAGGAATTAGTTGGGCATGGACACTGTGATATTAGATGGGCTTTCCACCAAGAGGAAAAGCTTAATTAGGCTGCAAGCAGGAGCAGAATGTATTCCACAGCCCCTGAACCACTCTGAGGCTCTGGGTGAAAACTGGGACAATTTGAGCTCACACTGTCTTTTATGGTAGCTGTAAGCACTTAATAAGTACACACTAAACACAGCCAGGTTTATCACATCCTTCCTTATTGAGGCTTCCAAAAATGATATCCAAGCACAGGACTAGGTGGGATACTCTGATCTCAGGTAATGCTGGGAAAAGCATTGGCTTGCTGAAATGCCCTAGGAGAGGCCATTTGCCTATATTCAGGTGTGCTCTGTGAGTCTGTAGCCCCTGAAGACCAAAGCCTTGATTAGCATGATAAAACAAGATTACAGCATTGCCAGGAGATATTATTAAGAAATCCAAAAATCCTGCTTGCAGGTGGTGTAAAATAAAGCTTTAGAAAATGTTGGGCTGTGGTTAAGTCAGACTGATGAGGATAAAGACCCTTTGTACAGAGGGAAAGTTAGGACAGGAAAGACAAATATGATCTGGAGTTGAAGAGTGGGTGTCTGATGTCAGACTGCTGCTAACACAGCCTTGATCTTCCAGCTCTCCTGCTTTTGATCACCTCTAGCATAAAAAGGTCAAAATGTTGCACTATTAAAGTCTGTGGTGCCTATAAACATGGGAAAAGTGTTACTTGTAAGCAATAATCATTTTGGTTATTGCAGAATAATACTGAACACCTTTCAAAATGCATATACACGTAAATCTGGCATGCATATGCATATTTGAAATCATTGCTAATCAGCTTTAATTGCTCAGGTCTGTGCTTTTAGGGCGTTTCTTACTGTTGCTTCTTATTCTTTAAAATTCTACAACGATTTGTTGGAATACTATCGTCATCTTTGACTAGTTTAATGAGCATAGCCCATATGGAGAATCTAATATGCTGCACGTTCATGCAGGAGACAAAAGCCAGCTGTAAAACCCAACACCATGGCAACTTTTCAGCAACAGAATATCAGCAAGAATTTTCCAGGATTTTCTAGGACTCTGGAATGGTTAGTAAGGCAAAAATCTCCTCATGACAATGATATTTTTTTCCTGTTCCCACAGATGTAATTTCTTTCTAAATTATTGGTTTTGTCCGAAAGGATTTATTTTTTTATGTTTTTGACTACTAGACTATGAGAAAGTGATAGTCTACCTATTCTTACTAAAACAATATGGGGTACTGGATTTATTTTAGTCTGAAAACTTGAATAAAATGAAATTAATCTCTGGAGTGTTAGTAACAATATTTTTAATATCTTTCTTTTTACTATTACTTTCCCAGAAAATATTGTAGCGTCAATTTATTGAGGGCTTTGACATCTTCAAGAGAAGTTCTTTTAAAAATGCAAGTAAGGAAGGCTCAGACATAGGGATTGGCTTATAATAGATTACAGAGTAGCTTCAGTATGTTGACATATAATGAAAAGTTTATAATGACCCTGCTAATTAAGAAATTTTAAAAGTTTCCTCCTTTTTTAATTGTTCGGATTGCTACCATGAGGTTCTGTGTTGGTGTGAGTGTGCTTTTGTTTTTACTTTTTTGATTTTCTACTGATTTTGTAATGAAGTGCAAGATCAATTTGTAGTAATTACTTGACAGTAGTAATAAGTGCTGATAGTGGTTTGCCACAGATGTAAAGGAAGGATTTGTGTTTCTAGAATTGGAAACCTTAATATGCAGATCACATACCAGCTTGGAAGTCCTTGAGAATGGAAATAATCATGTAAAACTGAAGTTAGTAAAGAAAAGACATAAAGGCATGCATGAGGTAAACAAATTTTAAAGCTTTCCTCAGAGCAATGTTTTTGTCAGAAGACTTTCTTGCTGTGCCAGGCCATGCTAAAAGTAAAGAAGAATTTGTGTCAAAACCATGGTGGAAAAGTGTTTTGATAACAGAAGATTAGTTTTGTCTTGTTCTTTTGCTGAAGAAGGGCCTAAAAAGATTTGTAATAATTTGAAGAGCAGGTCAGAATCAGAGTTGGTGAAAGGATTAGAGGCCATGTGATTCACAGTTCGCCGGGCTCTTACAGATTTCCCACATCTGCCTGGGGGGCTCTGTGTTACTGGAACTTGGGGAGCCTCTTGGATGCTGCTGTTTCACTGGGCTGGCTGATACAGTCTGCAAATTAATTAAGGGTATAACCGGATTGGCACTGAGTTGGAATCCTCACAGGAAAACAGTCAACTTCCAAAGAGATTGCTTCTGCCCCCAGAAGCTTTGTTTCCAGGTACAGCCCAGAAATCAGCATATTTGCTTAGGAAATGATTTTATTTTTGAGTAGTTGTCACAAGGAGCTTGCTATAAAATTCTGCTGGGAGTTAATATTCTTGGGATTTAGTTTAAGATGCTGGTCTTGACAGAAACTTGTTATGCAAATAATATCCTGCAGATGTGAATTGTACTATGGAAAATACTAAAGAATGCATCTCTATGAGTGCAGAAAGAATGTAGAAAGTAATATACGCAATATCCTTTTATAACAAGAAACATAAAACAGAAACACACATTGAAACCCAAAAATGTACATTATATAGGTCTCACAAAGCTTTGACCCGGCCCAAATTTTGAACAGGGATTTTTCCTGATACTTTTCCCAGAATCAGTTCCTTATAAAACAGTGTAAATTACTCAAGGATGGATTCACCTATAGAATCCACGCACTCTTACTAGGAGGGCACAAGAAATGAAGACAGACCTGGATAGAAAAGAGCTCTTGATGTACTGTTGGCTTGGTATTAGCCCATGGTGAGTCAGAGAGGTGTGAGAGCCTAGAAAATAGCAATGAGATTCCCTGAAGACACCCTAACAGAATCAGTCCAGCTTTAAGCTAAATGCAGAAACTATTGCAATATTCCCCAAAGGTAAAATGTGTTTTAGGAAAGCTTGGAATTTTTTTGTGATTTCTTTAGAATCACCTGAAAAAGTCTGAAATTATGTAAATAATTTTAAATAGTAGTTACTAACCCAACTTTTTTAGTCAACACATCATGAACATTTAGGTAAGTGAACTGGCTTTCTGCAAGGTGAACACGAATGAATGAAATTATTTTTAAAACCATTAAAAATGTATCATGTTTTTCAATTTCCCTTCACTGTCCCTTGACCTTCTTAGTAGAAGTGAACAAAGTTTGTATTCATCTGGGACAGCTTCTAGACTTCCAGACCTGAAGTTTCTGCCTTTCTTTATCTATAATGGTCTATTTTTTTTTTCTTATAAGGTTACCTTCATCCCTACCAGCCCTGCCATTTACTCAGTTCCCACAAGTCATAGCCACACCATCCTTCAAATCAGCCCAGCATTTGAAGGCTGTGAGATGCAAGCTCCTGAGACATCCAACAGGATCTGATTGTCTGATACCCTCTGTGTCCTCCTCTCTTGAGCTGGCTCCCCCACTTCCACAGCCACGTTTTCGTTCTGTCTCCTGAGACAAGACATTCACTTTTGATCTCATCTCATCTCAGTCTTCTTTCTTCACACACAACTTTGGGTTTTCAGAAAGGCCATCTCAGCCACCTGGCATTTGGAGGAGCTCATCTGATTTCCCTCTTGACCTAGAGTTACGCAGTAAAATAGCAAACAGCAAACTGAGTCACCTCAGTCACCAACTCGGTCAAGGTCACGGCCCTCTGAGATGTTCAGTGAGAGTTGCTGGGTTTTTTCTCCCACTACCTTTTCAAATCCTTAATTCCTGCTCTTTGACTGGTTTAGGTTGAGGAAGCCTAGTTTTGTAGCAGGTCCAGCTTAGAATGCTGTATGTTGCTGAAGCACACAGCCATAGGGAGTGAATGGCTTTAGTCAATAGGTATTTTTGGCCAACAAAAATAACAATGAAAAGAGAAGTGTCAAGCTTAGCTGAGCCTCACTACTCAAATGAATCAGAGTTCATTTTGGTTTTGACATCAAAATGCTCTAAATGACCAAGAAAATTATCTAGAAGACACCAAGAAAATGCTATGAAATTTTCTGTGACCTTGCAAGCTCCTTTCACTCCCTTCCCTCATATATCAGCAGAAATCTGAAGCTGTATCAGTGGATGAACTCTGACAGTCCTCTGGGGCAGGTTAGGTAAACCTGGAGGGTCAGATTTTGACTGGTCCTTAAAGTGCTTCTCACCAGTAGCAAATACTGCATTTGGTAGTCTTTTAGAACCCTAGCAAAGATTCATTTTTTTTATTTTTTACCTGCACTCCAGGCTATCAGTCAGGGGTCTCCTTGTCCTCCCTGCAGAACGCTGGCTGAATAGAGGAGGGTGCCATGAGGGAGGGACACTGTTGTCACCCTGCCTTGCTCTGGGATGTTTCCTGACCACTGAGCCCTCAGGTACTACAAAACCCAGCTGGTGTAGACCATATTCCAAAAGGTTTTAATTGGATTTTCTGAAAAGGAGCTGGGTATGCAGCCCTGCCCTGAAAGTCAGCTGGCTGCTGCTGTGATCAGACCTCTCAGGAGTGACTTTCTCAGCTTACAGGCAGAGTCAGGGTTTGACAGGCCACTTGAAGTTTCCTTGGGTTAAAACTTTGCCTCTCCCTATCCAGCCAGCAGCCAGTAGAGAGCAATATTGCACACACATGAGAAATTAGTTCACTAAACTGTATTAGTCTCAGGGGAATTAGCCACTATAATTATTGTTTTCCTTCTCAGTACTGCTGTAATAAGTAAGCTATACATAAAGGGGTTTAAGCTTTGCTAATTTTTTCATTCTTCTCAATACTTGCTTTTTATCTTGTGTGTAGTCAATGGCTTGTCAAACCTGAAGCTGGCTTATTTGGTATTACATATTTGAAATGATTTATTCACTAAGAACCCACTAATGGGATGTAACACATAAAAATTAGATTAAAGAAAAAATCCTTTAATCATCTAGTTGAATAAAGCTTTCTGCTTCTATGATGAATTTGTATACACTCCCTATTTTGTAGAAACTAATATTATTTTCAGAATTCAGTTTGGATTAGTTACCACAAAGGAGTCACATAATTGCAATGCATGTTCATATTACATTAGTACTTCAAGATCTCCTTCAACTCGTGTTTTTGCCATCTCCTTTATCAAATCCAGTCCAAATTTTTCCCTGATGTAATATTTATTATATAAATATACATATGTTATATATATATATATGCATATATAAAAATATATATAAATATGTATATAAAAATCTACAAGGTGACTCAATTTCCGAAATAAAAAATTATGCTATAAAACTTGTCCATAATCGCAGTTTTCAATCTAGAGCCTTTCAAGTAAAGAATGGATGATCAAAATTTAATAGTTTATCCAGTATATCCTTAAGTCTCTGAACATGGTAAAGGAAAAAAAAAACCAGAACTGGCTACACACTAAATGTATCTATATAGTTTTCTAATTGACTATCTGTTTGAGTCACCCTCAATAAAAAATAAAAATCCGAGACCATAAACCGCCACTGGTCTGTTCTGGAGCAGAAATTATTCTGAACCAGAATTGCCAACATCTCTCTTTGCTTGTGTCCAGACTGTGTACATGCCCTCTGTCTCCCTGAGAAGTATTTCAGGTCTAGCTTTAGGATGTGAGCATCTGCAGCAGGAACTGAAAGCCCATCCCTCTCCTGACAGGAATACACTCCCTGGAATAAAAGAGCAGTAAGATCAGCTACATTACTCAAGATTATTACTTTCTGCCACATTGTGTATTCATACTATAATTTACCACCACAGGAGATCTGAGGAACAAACTCAGGGTTTCACAAAGGTCTTTGTGGAGTTGTGGCTGTAATCAGAGGCAGCTACACCATAATGAGGGCAATCAAATCCCACACTCCAGCATGCCTGGGGCCAGCAGAGGGGACTGCAGAAACTTCCCTCCTCTTCCCCACCCACCCACCCAGGAGACAGTGCACAGCTGGTTGTGGCTTACATGATTTAGGATTTCATTCATGTGTCAAGAGCCAGGGGCTCCTGAAGGATAAGGAAAAGATGAATGGGATTAATGTCCATCAAATCCATGACCAAATGTCCTTGGCTTTGGGAATTCCTCACAAATTGTTGCAGGTGTATTGATTAACTGGTCATCTACTAGAGAGAACATAGAAGTGGCCTTTGAAACAGAGAGAGGTACTGCAAAAGGGGAAAAGAAATTAAAATGTGGAAAAGAGCAAATTATGTCAGCAGAAATAGGCATTACCATGGTTTTGCTTTTCCTGTGGCAATCTTGCACTGACCTCCAAGGCATGCAGTTTTCTACCTCCAAATTTCAGGTGATTCCTTTCCCCTTC
This sequence comes from Camarhynchus parvulus, assembly GCF_901933205.1. NCBI lineage: Eukaryota > Metazoa > Chordata > Aves > Passeriformes > Thraupidae > Camarhynchus > Camarhynchus parvulus. Next base: position 7,883,456 of record NC_044576.1, read on the forward strand.
CGCATGTTAACTCTTATGTTGGTGTACAGTGCTGCCATCAGCTTTGGGATATCAGCATAAAGCTCACATATCCAAGAACATCTGGCTTGCTGGGAGTGGAGGAGGATGTTTGTTTTTTATGGATTCAGTGCAGCTTGCCCAAAGGCTTGCAGGGTCATAGATGTGGACAACTGGCTGAAAAGAGCAGGGTGTCCTTGTTTGAATGCTCAGAGCTGGGCAGCAAAGCTCAGCTCACTATAATGACTTCCCCTGCTGCCCCCATGCCTGTTGGCCACCACCCCTGGGCAGCACATCTGGTTGCTGCCTCTGTTCCTTCAGTGTGCCTTGTGGTCAGCAATCTCTATCATATTCTGTGATATTCCTGAATAAAGGCAGCTCAGTCTTTTGCTCTATTTGCTCTATTATTCAGGATTTTCTTTTTTAGGCACTGATCTTTATTAAATTTTAATCTTCTGAGACATGATTGATACAATGACTGGAGAAAATAAAAGAAGACTGCAGGGCTTCCTCCTCAGGTCAAAAAGCTGTGACAGCATAGCTGGGTAACGTGAAGCAGAAAAGAGCTAACAAATTTCACTCGCTCATTTCTCCTTTTCTCTTATGAAATCCTTGCAAAAGCTCATTAGCTAAGCCCAGATTCTTATTGTCTTCATCAGCCTACCTAGGTAAAGGCCAGGAAGAGCCCCAGGAGGGCATGTGGACAGCAGAGTTTGAGATGCAGGGTCTGCTGGAATGAGTCTCTGCCATCTGTAACGTTTGTGACAGCAGCATTTCCCAGGAGGGTGTGGGAGCTGGGAGGTGTCTGGGCAGTGGCTACACAGGGGAAAAAAGAAACCCGAAGTCCCCTCAGTGTTTTATTCTCAAAGTGAAACTTTTGTAATGAGAGGTCCTGGCTTCCACCTCTTTCTCAACATTTCCTTCTATCAAAAAGAAAGAGATATTACAGAGAAGTATTTTCAATATATAGCAAGACAAATGTGAATAGGAAAAGAAATAAAGGGGCATCTGGCCAACTTCTCTCCTACTCCCACTGAAGAATTCTGGCTTTTCTCTCTTTTAAAAATGGTTTCACTATATTGTTCAGGAGAGGGATGATGAACCGCTGAAAATAATTTAGGATGACTTTCTAATAAATCAGATTTATGAAGAGATCTAAGAGTAAATTAGGATGAATCTTTCAGGGAAAATTAATCTTGAAAAAAACTGGTAAAAATGTATCTTTCAGAACTTTTTGAGATTTTCTTCCAACAACAAACTTTTGTTTGTCCTAGGTTCCATCCAGACCATTAGTAAACTTTAAAAAATAATAAAATAAGCATCTTAAAAAATTTCTACAGCCAAACCTGATTTAAGATATATAGGTATGGAGAGCCTTTTATTTGAAGGAAGGTCAGGTCCTGTGTGCTTTGAGTACTCCCAATTCAAACCTCTTTTAGAGGAAGTGAAGGGTTCTGAGAACCAGAGAAAAGCCACCAGCACTCTCAGGAGCCTTCCCTCCATTTAATATCATCTCTTGATATTAGCATGGCCTCAGCTTGCAGCCTGGAGACTCCATTCACTATTCCAACCTGTTTTCAAACAGGAGTTTGCACTCAGTCTGAATTTGTTGGGGTTCCAGATAGACACCCTTGTGACTGAGAGTGTGACACTCATAATGAGTTCATTGAAGAGGAGATGGATGTTCCATGACAGGGTGGGCATCAGCTGTGTTTTTCTGGGCTGCTTGGGATGCCTCCCATGCCATGGATGTCTCCCAGCAAACCTTCCCACCCACTCTGTGCTGCTCAGGCACATTGTGATGGATATGTGCATCCATAAAGGCACAGAATTAGCTCACAATGCTCAGTTTAAAATAAATTGCTGTACAAAAAGTCAGTTAGGCTCTGACCAGAGTCCAGGACCTGCTTTGACAAGACAGCAAAGCAAGCAGCAGAAATACACTTGTTTCCTTCATGTTCTTGAGTTCTTTTTCCTTTGTACGGTTTTCAAACTGTGTTTAACAGTGGAACTGCATCATGCTACAGCTTCTCTTTGCCTCTGAGGAAAGCTCCAGAGGCTTTACCTGGACAGAAGCTAAAGATTTGTACTGTGAACGTCTAGGGAGAGATTCAGGGGACTGAAGTTGACACTTAGCACGGGCAGAAGTGAGAGAAACAAAGCTTGAGAGGCAGAGAACATCCTCAGCATAAAAAGAATGAGAAAAAAAGAGAGCTATTGTCCCCAGCAGGGATGATATGGGGATATGCTGGGTCAGGTAGAGAGGCAATCCTGAGCTAATTTCTCCTTTTAGCTTGTGGCATTATAAAAGGTTATTTTGAAGGCTTATTTTGGATTTACGGTAGTTAATCTAACCAAACTGGTTGAATAAATAGAACTGTGCTGCTTCATTTACTGAACTAAAAAGCCTTCCCAGTTTACTGTGGTGATCACCTCCATATTGGTGTGAGTAATAATCACTCACAACTAAAATCATAAACCCAATACCTAATCTATGATAGCTGGCATTCATTTTTCTCATGCCCCCCTCTCAGGCTTGGCAGTGCTCTGGGACAGAGCTGTGTGTGTGTGTGTGTGTCCCAGAGCACACAGAGTGGCAGGGTTCTGTCTGGCAGGGCAGCCCAGCTCTGTCCCTGTGCTCTCCCTTGCTGTCAGCATGGGACACTGCTTTCCCTACCTTGTGCATCCTTACTCCCAGGCTGCCACGGTGATTCCACAATGTCAACTCAGAGCCTTAATGCAATGAGAAGAGAAAGAAAAATAATGTTACTGCTGTCTGAAGGTTCAGAACAGCCATGTTATTTTAACTTAGTAGTGCTATGAAGTCAGAAGCCACTTGGATTGCAAAGCAATCTATGGGCTGGTACATGTTTCTGATGTACTTCGTGCTCAGCCTTTATGTATAGCACAGACACATCATAAAATGACAAAATAGTTCGACACAGTGAATAGGCAAATGTCGTAGAGGAATTTCACATCGATTCCATTCCATTTACAGCTCATAAATTCACTTAACATTTCCACACACTTCTGACTTTGCCAGTGCACGACACGAATGCTCAGATTCCGAGGAGACACTCACAGACTCTCCCCTCAGCCTGTAGTTGTGGCAGTGGGGATGTGTCACTGTCACATTTTCTGAAAAATCCCTTCACCCGGGATTTTTCTCCTGGGAAGCTGAGAAGCCTCAGAGAGAAATGAAAACAATATTATCTCCTTTGCTTCTCCTGTGTTCTGCTGCTTTGGAATGTGCTCTGTTTGGAGATTGTTTATCCAACATGTTAATTGTTTTTACTTAATGACCAATCACCGTCCAGCTGTGTTGAGATTCTGAGCTAATTTCTCCTTTTAGCTTGTGGTATTATAAAAGGTTATTTTGAAGGTTTATTTTGGATTTATGGTAGTTTATCTAACCAATCTGGTTCAATAAATAGAACTGCGCTGCTTCATTTACTGAACTAAAAAGTCTTCCCAGTTTAAGGAGGAGGAGTCAGTCACGAGTTTTTCATTAGTATCATGTTAAGCCTTCTGATGTATCCTTTCTCTAGTTTTAGTATAGCTTTAGTATAGCATTCTTTAATATAATATAATATCATAAAATAATAAATGAGCCTTCTAAGAACATGGAGTCAGATTCTCAATTCCTCCTTCATCCTGGGGACCCAGAAAATACCACAGGGATGGAAATATGTAAAAGGCTTTAATGCCTTCTCTTTGGTCACCAGAGCACAGAGCTCAGGCCGGGAGCACCCAGGGACAGAACCAAGGGACGGTGCAGGCAGCACAGTGACCCTGTGTCAGTGTTAACCGATGGGGCTGCAGTGGGTGTGCTGTCCTGGGAACAGGAGTGGCTCCTGCTGGCATTTGCAGCCCCATGTGCTGGAGTGAAGCCTGGCCAGCCAAGGAGAGCCCCTGCCCTCTCAGTGAGCCATGGGCTGTGTGTCTGACACCCTGTGCTGCCAGGTGTCTCGGTGCAGCGCCGTACAAGCCGCTCTCTTGTTTTGGGAATGCCATTATCATTATCAGTGCTCTGGAAACGTGTAAGCTGCATATGTACAACCAGCTCAAAGCCAGAGAAAGCAAAGGTTAATTGGATAAAGCTGTTAGTGGTCATTGTGCAAGGCAGACAGGAATGTCAGGTTTCAGTATGTGCATGTTCCCCTCAGCAGATGAGGAGGCTGGTCCTATCACTGCTGGCTAATAGCTCATCTTGTTTCTTGTAGGAAGCATAACCCTGTCTTCCATTTAACAGCAAGGATGGAAATTGCTAGAGTGAGAGAAAAAAACACCACTATTTTGATGTTTTCTTTAGGGGGAAAATATAATTGTGCGAATGCACTAATTTATACAGAATTCTGTGTGCAAGGACAGTAGCAAGAATAAGATACATTTTCCTAAAACTCTGGGGAGCTGCACATTATTCATTTAATATGGAATAACCCATAGAATAATCTGTGAAAACTATTTGTGTTTATTTCAAATGTCTCTTGCTTGGTATATAAAATCAAAATGCATTCTATACCACAATGTGAATGTTACATATTATTATATTTTAATTAGTTGGAAAGGTTTACTTTAGAAAAAAATAGTTTGATGAAATAAACCTATGTGATGGTTTAACATTGCAAATACATCTTGCTGTTTTATTAGGCCTGTAAATTCATCTCAGTGGTAGCTAAAGCAAACAACAGAGAAAAGTTACATGTTTATAGCTGCCAGAGCCAGTAATTTAGAATAGGAAAGTTTTAAGCTCCTTATGTGGATGTAGTGAAGGCCATGATATTTCAAGGTGATTTTGAGGGCAAACAATTTTATAGAGATTTTGAAATGCCTTGATAGGCTAATCCAGCTCATGGGTGTTGCATATCAAAAATAATCCCTTTCCTTGGAGCTGTGTTCCTCCCACAGTTGGCATCCTTGCTGCACCTCCCTGCTAGGTCACTTTTGCAAAGAACCAATGTGGAGATAAAACTTTCCCACCTTCAGAGCTGTTTCTTACAGGTCAAAGCTAAAGGATTTTATTGAAATGTTATGATGAAAAACACACTACATGCTATGTAAATTCTTAGGTGTGGATAAGCAGAGGTTATCACTGGCTGCTGCTGTGGATCTGGCACCTTTTAAAGGAATATTTCTTTTTTAAAAGAAAAAAGCAAGAATTGCAGTTAATTCTGTCCTGTACATTGCACTGGAAGTGATATATGAGTCTTATTAGTATATACAGATTTATGAGAGACCATACAGCCCTTGAGAAGAAAAATCTCCCAAATTATTGCATTTTACCTCTCTAACCTTTGCTTTTATGCAAGGTTAGACTGCATATTTAAAAAGAGTACTTGTCACATGCTTTCTTTAAAGATTAAGAGTGCTGAAGGCTGGGCTGAATTTGCCACCCTAAGCACCCTCAACACTGCAAGGAGCATGAAGAGTTTGTCAGGTCATGATTCCAATTTGCCTGAGAGAGGAGAAATGATTGCATTCTCTGGTACTCACATCCTCATTCAGGCAAAGAGAAACTTTTCCAGAGATGATATGTAAAACAAGAAAACCTTTCTTAACCATTTAGTTAAGTAGCAAAGAAATAGAAGTAGCAAAGAAATAGCTAAATAATTGTTTATTGTACTGGTGGAAGAAGAAATTAAGTGTAGAGCTACTAAAGAAAAGGAGACAGTGGAGGCAAAAGGGAAAGGTAGAAGGTGAAAGGAAGGGAACTGAATTTCTTATTTTCCTCTCAGTAATTCGTGTGTTTTAGTTGTCCATTTCAGCATAAAATTTTGCAGTATATTGAAAGTCATCTATGTGTGGGGAGATTCAATAAAATTAATTTCTTATTGGCAGATAAAGAGAAACTTTCTGAATCTACAGGAAAGTTGTTAGGGGGTGTGTCAAAAGACAAGGTTCACCTAAAACCTGATCATGGACAAATGTAGGTAACTGGATGTTTAATGAACAGAATTGCTTTTAAAATTTAGCTTTTCATAATAATTTTCATAAAGAAATGCTCAGGCATCCTCCTCAGCAGGGAAATCAGTGTTTCCATCCAGTGAGAGGAATGGCAGCAGTGCTGCTGGCTCCCGGGCCAGGCTGGTGCAGGGCTCGCTGCCCACAGGAGATGTTTGGTGAGGAACCAAGCACAGGGGAATTAGTGAGTTAGCAGAGATGACTCCATGATGATTCCTAGGAAACAGCAACTCATTTCTAGGAGTACAAATGAAGAAAGCTGTTTCTTATAAGTTTGGCTAGTGCTTCTCTTTAATGATCAATTCATACTAAGGTTAGAACTAGACAGAAGGAAATTCAAGCTTAATCTCATCTTGACACAGAGTAATTAGGCAGTCCCCAAGAGCAGATGATTTTGTATTGTCATTATACTGCCCTCAGATAATCACTAAAACAATACTCACAATTACTCTATGATGTGTCTTGACAGATTCATATATTGAAGAAAACTTTCCTAGGTCCCTTACTTCTGCTGTGTTCTTGAGTTTCATTTAAAAAATACACTCGTGTGTGTATGTGAATGACTTCTGCTTGAATTCAGAAGTGCCCTGCAAGAGTAAAATCTTAGATTTGTCCTGTATGCAGCCACCTGGGCCTGCAAAGGCAATGTGCAGAGGATTATGTGCACAGGACACAGGGCTCTGGTTTCCAAGGAGACACACACATCATCCTTGGGGTAACAGAGACCTTGGCAGAGTGAGAGTGGCTACAGCAGTCCTCTGTTTATCAGTTTGCTTTCTGATTGGGAACACAGAGCCAGAATCTTTCTAGTGCCTGCCCCCTGGCAGGCATGAGCTGTCAGTCTTGACCATCTGAGTTATTTCTGTTATAGAGCAACTCACGTGGGGCCTCTTGGAGTGATAAAAACCATCCAGATGTTTGTCACCAGTAACATGCAATAATTCAGGTGCTGGTCACCCATTGGCTGGCAGTGATGGGGCTCCTGTGCCACCCACCAGCTGGAATAATCTCCAGCAGGACATGGCAGGGCTCAGATTAGGGAGGCAACGCCAGGCTCTGCCATCAACAATCAGGATTATACCCCAGTGCAGACACTGCCTTTAAAGCAGCAAAAGCTTGTGGTGGAAATCCCCTGCATGAGTGCTGGAAGTGGACTCAGAATAATCTCACTGAAAATTAAATAGAAGTGCTGTCTAGACACCTTGTTCTGAAATAATCTTTTATTCTGTTGACAATTTAAGTGGATTTTCTAGTCAAATTGCATTAAGCCTGAGTTTAACTCTGTGCCTGTGAACATATATATGAAATAAGGCACCAGGCTGGAAAAATCAGTGTTTCAAATTGTATCCAGCAGAGATAGAGCATAACAACCCTATGTCTTTATGGCTTCAGTGACAAGCCATACTAAGGTAAAGTGGAAGTTTTTTTATTCCTCCTCAAAAAGTGAAGTTATTTGTAGGTTATTTTGGTAGGTGTTCTGAATGGAGTGCACAAAACTGCAGCGATGTAGCTGACAGGTAATAGGCAGATATGGACTATAAAAGCAATCACATTCCCATCACAAGGTAGGTTGTAAAATCTGGGTTTTTCCTCACACTGTTAATTCAAGCAGTAGCACCCTCTGGAGCAGATCAGAAAGTAGCTGTAAAATACACATTCACTATCAGGTGCTGCTTTTAATCCCTTGGGTGTAGGATGTCTCTCAGCTTATCCATTCTTGTTGCCCTCTAGAATCCAGCTGTAGACAATGTGGATAGTCATGTTTTTGGTTTTTTTTATTGTCTGTCAATAATAATGTATTTATTAAATGACTTATAAGAAGCCAGACCTTTCAAATGCATTGTTTTAGTAGAGAAGGTGAGCAAAATAACTCAGTTTCTTATATGTGCCCAGATGACAGTGCTGTGAATTCTCTTATCTCTCAGCTTAATTAAAAGATAATTTTCACAACTTGATTTAGGCTTGTACCTTCTCCAGATGTGTTCATTGAGGTAGTAGATGGGCAAAGAAAAACAAATCAATGCTCACATCATAGTACATGCTATATTTGGCTCAGGCTAAATTGTATGTAGTATGCTAAGTGCATCTTTCTTGCCCTGAAGAAAAATAAGTGGGAAAGACAACCCTTTTGGGGTTGAGTAATTGCATGGAGCACTTTCTGTAGGAGATTCTGCAGCTTCTTTTAAAATTCCACAGAAGTTACTGTAAAGGAAAATCTATGCATGGAATGAAAATTTGAGAGTGCAAGGGAATGAAAGGCTCTTCTAAAACCTGGGGCTTGTGGTTGAATATTGGTGTGATGTGTTCAGATGGCACTCAGCGCCCCATGTACAACCTGTGTGCAGCAGGGATGTTTGGGAGGCGGCTGTGCTGCACTGTTTGTGGTTGATGCTGCCTGCCAGGAGCCTGATGGTAAATGCAGGGGGCATTTCTAATGCAGCAGTGGGTAAATGTCCTCGTGGGGCAGACGGAGGCAATGCCCAGAGGCAACACTCCCGAGTGTGAGCAGTGCAGGAGGTGGATGTGACAGAGGAGCAAAGTGAACTTTCTGAATGAAGCACAGCAGAGCAGGATTTCATTTTGCAGAGCTCATGTTCCTTTTGTAAACACACTAAGGCAGCTGAGCACAGTCAGAAACCCCACAGCAGTTATTATTCTGTGTTTTACAAACCTGCTGGTTTGGAATGCATATGGTCATTTCAAAACCATGGCTTTGGCAGAGCACTGTGGCCACAGGAGGATGATCATTATTACATTTGCTGTTGTTACCATGCCAATGTGGGACTGTATGAGACAGAAGTCCCAATGCAAATCTTTTATAGCCATATTGGAACAGCTAAATAAAAGGATTTTTTGAACATACTGAACACTACTGTTCCAAGGTATTTTGATAGAAAATGTCTTCTGACCACATGAAACATATCATGACTACAGGTTGATTCCCTCAGAATTTCATTGAGAAAAAAAGGCAACATTCCTGCAAAACAAAACATTACACTTTAGCATTACAAAACAAACCACATCAAATATAATTTAAAATGGGATGAAAATGAAATATTTATAACACGGAGGGGAAGAGGCAATATCAGAAAGAAAAGCAAAATGTGATGTTTGGATGAGATGCAAACATTCCCTCATCACTGCCCTTGTCCCCTTCACTGGGAAACACCCTCATATCTGACCTGATTTTAGATGAGAATGAGAAGTTACATATTCTAGCAAAAAAACCCAAACCAAACCAAAACAACAACAACAACAACAAACACAAAAACAAACAAACAAAAAAAAAAAAGAAAATAAAAACAGAAAAGCACACACATTTATCTTTAACAAGAGGATAATATTGCTTTCAGTATTTCTGAAAATGCTGTCACCAGTCTAATCTCTGCAGATAGTTCATAGAGCCCTTTAACAGGATTACTCGCTGTGCTTGCTTCCAGTCTCATCCTCAGGGGTGAAGGTAAGCAGTGTAGTCAGGTCGAGGTCATGTCACTGCAGTTAGGTATTCACCCTTTCAAGGCAGCTGGATCTCCTTCTCCTGACCAGCAGGGCTTTGAACCAGTACTGGATGGGTGTCCTGCCATGGAGCAGCTGGGAGGGGGCCAGAGACAGTCCCCTGCCATGCCCTGGGCTGCCTGTGCCCAGGGCAGGGTGCAGGGCAGGGCCAGCAGGGCACAGAGCATAGGACCAGCAGGGCCAGCAGGGCACAGGGCCAGCAGGGCACAGGGCACAGAGCAGGGCCAGGAGGGCCAGCAGGGCCCAGGGCTCAGGACCAGCAGGGCACAGGGCACAGAGCAGGGCCAGCAGGGCCAGCAGGGCCCAGGGCTCAGGGCCAGCAGGGCGCAGGGCACAGGGCAGGACACAGGACAGCCTCTCCCAGAGGGCAGGGACTGCACTACAGCAGTGATTTCTGAGAGCCATCCCCGGTGTGCTGAGTTAATCAAGCTCTGGCCTAATTAAACCACACTGCTGCTGTTATGTCTTTGTGCCCATGGTGTCCAAGACAATAAGCTGCAATAAAGGAGGCCTGGCAGTGTGGTTTTATGCATCTCTTAGCAGGTCAAATAACTGTGGTATACGAGTGCTGATCATGCAGAGAGACAAAAGGCTAAGATTTGTTAACTTTATCCCTCCCGCCAAGTTAAATTTGGTACCTGTTTGACAGTGCTAATTAAACCATATTTCATTCTTTTCCATTCCATGCTAAATAAACACTTACAAACAGAACTATTGAACAGCTGAATCCTATTTAAAATTACTTCTTTGTCATATGTAAAATTTTGTGATGTGTAAAATACTGTAAGTCAAAAGAAAACTTTCTCTTTAAAAGAGAATAGAATGTATTTATGCTGTCAGTCTCTTTGAGATCTCTAATGATCACCTAAACACACTGAACTAGGCTTTATTTGTACTTCTGGCATTGTGGAGAAATTTAATAGTGTTCAATGACACATGTAAAATTTTCCCTCGATGCCTTTTACAGTACTGTAGAAATAACCATACTAAGCTGTAAACAAGAACTGTAACAACATAAAAATATTTAAGAAAGTGATGTAGTTTTGGACAAATATAGAACTGAAATGCAGAAATCATTATTAAATAGTACTTAATTCCTACTTGATTGCTATTGAAATAAAATCCAGAGCTTAATTTAATTTTTCTCTATATTATGAGAGAGTGTGAGGGTGTAAAGATGGCGCATTGTACAATTTTCTTGTGAGTTTTCCATACTGCTATTTCTTTGTAAGTTCAGAATTCATCCAGAACCCCAGTTTGGCTTTCTTTTTGGGTTGATTTTGGGTTTTGTTTTTGGTGTTTTGTTTTGTTTTTCAAGCAAGTTTTCAGCTTGCTAAAGTAAAGAACTTGTAAACGTATTCTAATAATTCAACAGGTAATAAACTAAAGAATTGAAAGACTTTCGACTACAATCACTTTTTAGTACTGTGATCTCATGCTTAACTAATAATCTTGCTCATAAATTGTTGCTATTTACATTTGCCAGTGTAACATATTCAGTGCAAGTCTAGACTTTTTTTTTTCCATTGATGGTAGACAAGCTCTCTGCTTGGAATTCTTTTTCAGTTTTGCACCCAAAATGATCTTAGAAAAAAATAGAAATGCTTTTAAGAGTGGACCAAATAATGATGTTGTAATAAAGCCATTCAGGTACAATTAGTCTAAAAGCAAGAGAACAAAAATTTTATTAGCTCTTATGAGATCATAATGTGGCTCTTTGTTTTTATTCTGTCTATGGTATGCATAGTAAGTAATTCTTTATTTATGTAGTGCATTTTTTTAGTAACCACTATTACCTCTTAATTTATACATCAAACACCATAACATCTGCTTACTAAAATCATTCTGATTTTCCCCCTAAGCTACTCTCCTCTTTCTTAGGAGAGCATCACAAAAAAACAAAACACGAACCCAAAACAGAACTGAATGGCCTAATTTTTTTATCTGAGAGCACTGAGAATTTATATTTGTTCTTCTTAGTCTCTCAAGGAGCAGTGAACCCCTCTAAATTCTCTTACTGCTGGAACCACAAAGCAGAACCAGCTGCCATCATAGAGTGGCAGGAGATTTCTGGTTACTTCCACTTTGGGCTTCTGAGCCCTGGAGATTCCTGAGGGTTTTGTCTTTCACTCCGCAGCTGCTGAATTCTTTGGGGACCTGAAAAGCACCTACAAACAATCAGAAACCTTGACAGCTGAAAATAGGTACCCTCTTAGAAGTGGGAACCCAAAACTGAAGGCTACCTAAATCAAGAGTCCCTTTTCCACAGCTCAGAATCCATTCAGCTACTTTAAACCTTCTGCGCTGGCAAGTCCATCGTTAATTTGTCCACAAATTTAGAAACACAGTGCATATGTGAGAGTCTCTTGCAGGGTCACTATAACTGAAAACTGATTTCACTAATGAGAGCAGTGAAACCTCCTCATGGGAGGGTCCAGATTGGCTCCCCCTGAGCAGTTTGGACACCAGGGAATATCTAGAATCTCTTTCTTGGTTCTGTAGCATTCTCCTGAATTTGTGTCATAGAAATGCTGCTCTCCATATCTCAACATTGAACTGCTCTGAATCCAGGACCTGAGGCACACCAAGTACCCAGATGAGGGAGGGAGGGCAGGAAGAGAGATGGAATTTTGTTAATAACCATACAGATTCTCATTGAAAAATCCCATTTTATGTTTGTTAGAGCTACTGTAAGAGTATTGTTTTCTAATGAAAATATTTTGATTGATTAAACAGAGAATAATTGGAATATTTTTTTTGACCATCTAACTAGGCAGAAGGAGAGGCCACCAGATGTTGAGGAACCCATGTGTTAATGGGGAGGATTTGCATTAAAAGGTGCCTGAGTGACATAGTGGCAGAGAAACTCTATATGCAAGTCATGACAATTTAGCAGGTTAGCTCTAAGTATTCCTGTGACACATATAATTTAGAAAGAAACATTTCATATCCATTGCTAACTGATTTTATGACGATTTGCTAAAGAAATCTGCCATCTCTAGTTACACTAGAGGTCCATTCATCTGCCTGACAAGTTCTCTGTGAACCTGATCACCCTGACAGTGGGACAGACCTCAGAAAACTCTTTTACTATCAATGTACACAAAAATATGTGCACAAATAGTTTCCCAAATAATTTCTAATAGAGGAAAGTGCAGTATCAGTTCAACCCTGCTGGGAGATTCCAGAGAGCCATCTCTTGGGAAACCAGTGGAAGAGTAGCCTCTGTAAATGCTGCTAATTGTGCTAAACCAGCCTTTTCCTTGTCCAGTTTGCTATCACTGATTAGCAGAAATGCATGCATCTCAGACTTGGGTGTTTTGCTAAGAAAGGGAGAAGGAAAATCTAAATCAGTTGACCTCTCTGCTGTTTAGGTTATGACATCAAGAGGTTTCCAAGGCTTGGCACGTTTGCCATGCCAGCTGTAGGCACATTTTGATCAGATTGGTGGCTATCCTGACAAGTCATGCAAGCCTTCCAATGACACAAGGGACTGGATATGTGTTGTCAGATGCTATTTTCTGTTCTATTTTCTCCCCTCTTACCCTGGTCCCTTCTCTCACTTCCAGGGTTTTACAACATCTGAAATGACAATGTCAGAAATTGCACAAAACTGCATCACACAGGATGTTGCCACCGCAGGAAAAGATGGCTGAGGCAAGCTCAGGCTGTCTGAACATCCACAGGAGCACTGTCATGTCTCATTCATTCCCTGATCACAGCTGCAGGACCAATGGTTTTTCCTAGCAGCATGCTTTATTTCTTGAGAGGAGGCTTATTTGAATGAAAATACTAATACAAGCAAATTAGTTTTGGGCATGCTGAACTGAGATAGAACATTTTTGCTTTCTGATTTATTTTCTGTTGAGTAATTCAGGAGATTTATATGCATTCTGTCTCTGATGGGACTCATAGAAGTGTGCATTTAGAATGGGTAGCCTCCTGTAGCCCTGAAACTCAGTTTCTCACACCAGGGTGCTGATATGCTGAAACCAGACACAATGAGCTCTTCTGCTCTCTCCTCTCCTCTGCAGCGTCTCTGGCATGGGCCAGAAAGGCAGGAATCACCTTTCTGACCATGCAGCCTGACCTCAGGCATCCCACAAAGCTCTTGCCTTCCCACAATATCCTTTCTCTCCCATGAGTTGTATTTGTTGCATTGTCTCTTTGTTCTGTAACACATTTTCTCTCTGTCCTTTATCAGCTGTGTTGTTGTGGCCTTTCATGGGCTACAGGAAAAAGAACACAATAGACACCAAGAGAGGTGTCCTGTGGCTTCCACACATTCATTCTCAGCACACTTCTGAGCAAGAGGTGGGCAAAGGGCCATGATCTGTACAGAAAATGCATATGGCAGGGGAGTGTTACTGTAGCTGCCAGACTCAATAGCATTCACTCAGGGAACACTGATGAATTAAGTGGATCGCTGCGTGCAATCTACAAGGGTACACATCTCAGGGGTGAAAGGAAAACTGCTGTTAGGGTCATCGTGTTGGTTTCCTTATCCAGAAAAGAGATAGCAAGTGTGCAGTGTTGAAGGGGACAGAGGAAGTCCAGTAAATGTGGAATAATAGGTGTCTGGAAGTATTAGATCAAGCCAACCCACTGGACAAGTTTTATAGTTATTTCTTATTCCTTGAGTTTACTGCTTCTGAAAATAGTTCAAGTCCTGTATCACACAAGGCAAGAGGCTGCTGTCATCTTAAATAGCCCAAGGAAATGTGAGAATTACAAAAATAAAAATTAAATTAGAGAAAGAAAGGCTAAGTAAGACAAGCTTGCATTCAGATCGGGAGTTTTTGCTTCCCTCTAGCTCTGACTGGGGAATAGCTCCAAGTGAAGTCAAGATATTGATAAAATTAAAGCAAGAAGGGTAGATTGAGTAATTTAATTTCATTTTCTAATTAAATATGTTCTTCTTTGGAGGTAAAATATGTTAGTGGTTAAAGGAATAACAGGAAAACTAACCCTTAGGTAATAGGAAGGTGTTGAAGACCACATCATGATTCCAGCAAGTCTGGACAGTGGTGACAAGGCCAGCAGTCTGTTGTAGAGGCTGGAACATGGGAGCACCCCTGCTCTTTCCTGCTCCCTAAGATGCAGTCAGAGCCAAATTCTGGCCAGCCATTTGTCTAACAATGCTTTTCTTTCTTCCTCCATCCACCAGCCTTCATCTGCTGAAATTTCCATGGTTTCATTGTTGAAGATTGAAGGCTGCTAGATGGCTGCCATAAATCACAAGAAAATGTGTTTAAAGTGCTACAGAAATTTTAGTGGGTGTTTCTGCAGACAACACTCCAGAAACACAGGAAAAAGAAATTATATAAGACTTAAAAATGATTTTAAAATAATTTATATGAAGACTTGTATAAAAAAATTTAAACAACCATTCCTTAAGCAGGAAAAAACCATCAGAGGCATTTATAATGACTTGTGAAAGATGTGGAGGAATGGTTTTTGGTGTTGGCCAAGTGTCTACTGGCAAACTGACCAAACAAGTTGAAAATGGCTTTTCAGGGCTTGAATGACTTAAACATATGGGATCTAAGTCTGATGCATTGGCTAAGGTTGCCCAAACACTGTGTTTTGGCTGATAGAACATATTCTGTAATCTAGCACATATGGTTTCCTGTGTGCTCATACCTGTTGCATTTCTAATCCTAATTTGTGTTCTCCCCTTGCTTTTTTAGCTAATGTCCCCACTGGCTACTGAGGGAATATTGTGAGGCTTCATGGCTTGTTCCTGACTTCTACAGGATAAATCTACACTGAGTTTCATCCAGAAGGTAAGTCATCTTTTTCTGCTTGACACAGTTGCTAACTAATATTTTTAGCGACTAGATATATTTGAAAGTTACCTCTGTTGAATTTTAACTTGCCCACTTGCCAGAAATTGTTGGTGAATGGACTGGAACAGACACACGCAGATATCGACAGTGCAAGTCCTGGTTTAGCTGGAAACCAGAATGCAAATGAAGTAAAAAAAGCTATCACTTCAAAGAAGGGTCATCTCGGGAGCTGCTGACTGTCTTTTCCCATGTGTTGCAAGTCAGGGCTTGCTTGTCCAAGAAAGAGAGACAGGTTGTTAAAGAGTTTGCTTTATCTTGCTCATCACATATCTGTTCTAGTTAGGGGCTGAGATGAAATATTCAAGGCACCAGGCCAGCAGCAGGACTGGCAGCGGGTTCCCCAGCAGGTTTCCCCGGCGCTTGCGCGGCTCGGTGAGACAGGCACAGAGCCTTGGTGCCAGAGGGCTGCAGGACACACTGCTGCCTCCCAAAAGGCTGCAGGTACCTGCTGCAAGATGTGCTCATCATTTTGCTGTCCCTCTCCTTAAATAATACATGTGATCACTGTTTTTTCCTGGCCTACATGGCTGGGAGCGCTGGGCTTTCGTGTGAGTTGGGGATTTGAGCAGGCTGAGCTGGGGTTGATTGCAGTGAGAGCTTTGTGATCACCTGCTATGCTTATTCATATTATCATGATGATCTGACATGTTCCAAAGCCTATATTTTACATAAAATCATGGTACACATTTTTTCGTCAAGGAAAAAAATATATGCTTTCAGGAATAATTTTTAAAAATCAAATTTATAATTTATCTCTTTTTTGTTGCCAATCATTTTGAAATGAATGTATTATTCTAACTATAGGTTGAGTTGCTTCCATTAATACTTCTTGGCTTAAGGTTTGTTTCTTCTGTGAAATTCAAACAGACCAGGTAACTGTCTGTTCTCTGTCCAGCTAAACTCTTCAGAATGATCCTTCTGGCAAATCCAGGAAAAAGTTCAAACACCTCTCTCTTTGAGCTCATGATGAATTTAATTCACTAAGAAAAAATACAGGAGTTCACACAGGAGAACTAAACACAGTAGAAATAAACTAAAATCTGACTGCCATCAGCAGCTATTAGGATGTAAGTTATTGTTAAAATAGTCAAATTAAGAACTGGATGGTTTGGGGGAGATATTGCTGAGCTAAATACGAGGTACCGGGCTCTCTAAAAGATTAACTTGGCTAAATTAGGTCAGATCATTAGCTGATTCAGCGCTGTCTCTTTATTTAAAATCTCTTGATTTAGCTGCAGGATATAGGTATATTGATATAGGAATGATATATTCCTATTGATATAGGAATGATATACACCTGCATATCTCAGCTGTGTCTTGCACTGCACTTCCCCATGGTACTTCAGCATTAAGGGGAAAAAAGCAGCTACATTTTAAAAAGGTTTCTACCATAAGGAGTGGCAATATCTATGCAGACTTGCAGGATGTCTATGTAGTACCTGTATATATAGATACCAAAATTCCTTATGTGTTGAAGGTAAGAGAATAATTTCATGGCCTGCCATGATTAGGAAAAAAACCCTGAAATTTGAAGATACTTCAAGATATGGAGCATCAGCTTTGGTCCTGGGAGAAAAGGATTGCATTAAGGCAATTAGAGATGCATACTAAATTAATTAATCCCACAGCTTTATCACACAGCTGATATTTTTGAGAAATAATTTGCAGGAAAATGTTTCCTCGTGTTCACCCACATGTGGGATTTTCTGTTCAGCAGCATTGCTGAACTGGGGGGCTCTGAGTGTGCTCAATACCACGAGAGGTGTGTACCAGAGATGGAAAGGCACATGAATAGCCAGCCTGCTATTCTACAATTCCATGCTATGTTTTGCTTAATGTCATGGATACAGAAGATTCAATTCTGGGGTAAAATCTTATCTATTTCTACACTTTAACTTTTATTTTATTTTATAACTCTAAATTACAAAAGTCTTTTTTTTTTTAGTTCAATGGATCTAATACTTTCTTTTGGTTACAAATGACCACAGAAAATAGACTTTAAATTGACATTTTCTCTCTATAAAACCAGCATGTTTAGATATATTCGTGGTTCTTTGCTGTGTACAAAACTTCAACTCAAATGATATTAGGCATCCAAATAGCAAGCATTTAATCCAGCCAAATGTAAGATGTGTAAGTCTCAGTTAGCTGCCTAAGAGAGAGATGGGAATGGCTCAAGCATCCCCTGTTTTCCACAGGGGGAGATGAGCCCTTCCTGTGATATTTGTGTTGTTCACTGCCTTGGAGGGAAGCCTAGAGGAACTCTCTCAGGTAGAAATCTGCCCCAGAGGGAAAAGGATAGTTCACATTAAGGCTTTTAACTTCCTTCCATCAGGGAGAAAAGGAAACCCCAGCATCATTTATGAGTCCTGTGTATGCATATTTGCAGAGAGGCACATGTGTGCCACTGATGTTTGCCAGGCTCTGAACCAATTTACAATAATTGTACTTTACAGAGTGGCAGGGCTGGGCTGGTACTTGGGGTTATGGCATACTGGCACTTCTCCCAGCCTGTCAACATGTACAATTGAATCTTATTTTTCATTCCTGCTCCTGCTGTGAAAAATAAGCCTTAAAAACATTTATTGAAGTGCAGAGTGATGCAGCAGTGTCCGCCCACATTTGCAACCTGAGCCAGAGCCAGTGAGAGATGAGAGCTGGCCCTTCCATTTCCTCACTTATTGTGGGGGTTATGGGACAGCAGTACAGGAGTCAATATTAAATGCTACTTTGCAAAAGAGTGGGGAGGAAATCACAGCAGGAAGATTTACACATCTATCTCTGAGTGGCCCTTCATTGCCATGCAGATGGAGCTGGGTAACAGCACATCTCCCTCTTCTTGGAGCCATAAATAGCATCCCTGCATGCCAGTTCATATCCCACTCATCTTACACTTAATTTTTAGCTTATAAATAGTTGTAAAGCCCAGATTTATAGTTTGTTACAGTGTTAATATAATTTCTGTATCTGCTTAATTTGAACAACATTTTTACTACCTTTTGTGTTAGATTTTCTCCTAGCAGAAACTTATCTTTACTGTGTTCTAAATTAAGCTTTCATGCCTTTTCAGCCTGCATACATTTTTTTAGTCAAGGATTATACTGGAAATATTAAGGAGTTATTAGAAATTATGATTAATCAATTTTATTACAATAGCACTTAGAAGTCCCTGCTGAGACAGGAGACCTATTGCACTGGGCACTGTAGGGACACATAAAAGACTGAGTTTCTGCTTCAAAGAGCTGAAAATTGGACCAGAAAAGACATGTTTCTCTTGGCTTCAAGGGAAACTGAATAAGGGTTTTTGCAGTATTCTTGAGCAAGCTGGAAGCCCCATGTTTCATTGAAGCCTCTTCTTTTTAATTCCACTGTTTCATAAAAAATATATAATGAATGAAGCTGTATTGAATTTTTAGTTAAAAGAATCTCAGTCTGTCTCTGCTCTGTCCCCCCACAGCCTGCTCCTTTTGCTCTCTTCATTCTTCTTGTGCAGGAGCTGTACAACAGCCCTGTGTTCTCTGTTCAGCAAACCTTTTCAAACAGCTGCATTTGTGTCTTCTCATCACATTTCTAATATTGAATTTTCTCGTTTCAAAAGCCATTTCACTTCTCATTCTTGTTAGCTCTGTAGTTATGGGAAAATAGTCAAAACTTTCAAAGTAGCAAAGAAAAGGAGCAAGAAGGGAATGTCCTCCCCTCTGTCATTCTCCTCTCTATCAGCTCTGTTAGCAGAGGAGTTATCAAAATGCTGCATGGGAGCTACAATGGTTAAAGACTATGCTCTCTCTTACCACTAACCTTAAATCAGTTTTCTTCATTGTACAAGAGGAGAAAAAAGGCAGGGAGCAGAGCTGCAGGTTATTGCCTCTGTTGATGCAAAGGCAGAGAGAAATCTACCTTGGGAGACAAAGTAGAATAGCCAAGTTCACAAGGTAAATCCTCCTTTCTGCTTGGGTTTAGCCTTATGCTTCCAAGGCTCCTGCTCTGCCTCTGGTGAGCTGTCCCTCTAAGCTCTCTCCCACCACTCTCAGAAGCTGTGGAGAAGCTGAAATGAGAAGGTAAGGAGAGGCTACATGTGGGGGGCAGCCCCAGAGGGTGCCAGGCAATCTTTGAAGGGACTGATTAGTGCAGACAGTGACAGAGCAAGTTCCAGCCAAGCATGATTGCTGCTACGAAGGAACGGCCTTGTTTTAACTTGACTATTGTTCCCTGATAATCTGTGAAACTGGAGTGGAATTCAAAGCAGCATTGGTCTGGGCATTAATCTGAGCACAGTGGTTCCTTGCAACTTGCTCTGATCTCCAGTGCCTTTAATCTTGCAGTAAATTTTGATTTGATTTCTCACTATGATATACCTCCCCATGGAGGTGGACAAAGGAGAGCTGAGGGAAACTGCCCAGGCCAGTGAAGTGTTGGAGGACCTGCTTGAAGCCATTGTGAAGAAAATAAATACAGCTTTTCAGGCACTGTAATCTATTTTCTCTTATGAATAGCAAGCTGAAGGTTTTAAATTGAGTAAAACAAGTGGCTAAATCACCTTCTGAAAATGAACTACTGAACAGGAACGCAATCTTTCCCATGAATTTCCGTAGACAACAACCGAGCTCCCTGCAGTGTCTATGACACAAAAACCTGTTATTATCTTTCTATGGAATCTGGTGAGTTATAGTAGCTGTCTCAGAAACTCTATCAGGACTCTTTCTGTCTGTTTCAAGGCAGCTGTCTTTCGGGGTGTGAGCAGCATCTCCCCTCTGATTGGGAGCGTCTCAGTCCCAAGCTGGTTGCAAAGCTCGTGATGCTCTCTCAGGCAGACCAGGGCTGGGTTGTCCAAACCCAGGCAGCAGGACTGGGAGCCAGCTCCTTCCCCACCTTCCTTGCTGTCAACATTTTCCTGCTTCTCCTGGGGGAGGAAAGCTGCAGCCTTCCATGTGCAGCTGTGCCAGGCTGTGGCAGAACTTTGTTCTAGGAGGGGTAGCCCAGGTTGCCCTCAGCTGGGCAGTGATGCCCAGTGGCAGAAATGTGGTTGTGCCCCTCTTCCCTTTGATTCAGCACACGCTGTTAACAGCCTTGTCTTTTACTCAGTCTAGTGAAAACATGGGATCACTGTGGTTCTGCCACTTCAGTGCTTTCTTGGGAAATACAACCAGGCAGCCTCTTGCCAGCTGCTCAGCTACAGAGCCAAATGGAGCCTCTGAAAAGATTTTAGACTGTGTATGTTTCTTCCCCATCCACAAATTCTAGGAAGGTTAAAAAAAATTTTTAAAACCTTTGTAAATTAAATTATGCTGCTGTGATAATTTTGTAACCTTTGATTCTCATTCTGTACAATTTCCAAACAATGAGCAATTCTTTAATGGAAAATTAATTGGAATCTTTCAACACTTTTAAAATGCTTTCATTGTTTTCCTCCCTTCTGTATCAGGAATTTTATTATAATTGATATTTCCCGCTTGTGTTGGGTGAATTCACAATTTTTTTCCAAAAAAATTAAACCAAAATGAGTGGGATTCTTTCTTAGTGATAATCATGCCTGAGGTGAACCTGTTACTGTTATGCTTATGGATTATTTAGGAACGAGCACAACAGGAGGGTGGACTGCTCTTAGCCACTCAGTCAAACTGGCAGCAGCTGAGGCTCACAGAGGAGCCCTTGGTGCCTGGGTCCTGGCAGGAGCTAGAGAGTCATTTCTGCGCCCTGAGCACCAGCTGCAGCTCTGCTCTCCTGTCCTGGGGCCACATCCAGGCACTGCAGGTAGCTGAACTGTCCGTAATGGGATATTCAACAGCGAGTTTTAGTAAACAGGATAGTTCAAGACAGATGTCTGGATTGAACCCGAAGGTGAAAGCAGGAGGCGTCTTTCAGGCACAGGAGATTTACAGAGGAAGAAAGGATAGTAAGGATAACAGGAGGAGTGGATTATTTTGTTCATTTCTTTGATGCCATAGAGTCTCTGTGTTCTGCTGTTTGCAGGTTCTTGGTGCATGCTTCCAGTTAAATTTTCACGGTACTCCTCTCCCCACTTAGCCCTGCTGTGTTTCCTTGCCCTGTAGCACCAAGCAACAAAACTTAATAATGGAACAAACACAGCAATCACTTTAAACTAATGCTGCCCCTCTTTCATTATTCAGTGAGTTACATCCTGGGCTGCTGACAAGGGTGATCTTAAAAAAAAGTTTAAATGCATATTTATATTAAATCCACACTCCGTGTGTGTATTTAAGTTAGTCGTTTCAGTGCTTTTCTGTGCACTCAGTTCTCCTCTTAGGAGAAAAAACTCCTCATTCAGTGAGGACATGAATAAAAGGAAGAGGGAACAGGCACAAACATGAATTCTTGAAGAAGAACTTTATACACATAATATACATCTTTAAGCTCAGCTTCTTGCATTTTTGGAAAGTTTGCATCAGCCTTATGGTTAATATTGCCTTAATTTACAGCTGCAATTTGTAGTATTATCCTACCTTCAAAAACAAACTATCTTGAGGATAAGTTAAATCAAGATAGTGCTATTATTGTTTGGTGAAATATTTATAATTAGTTGATGTCATGACTTAAGAAAATAGCAAGAGAATTCTAGCATTCTTTTCTTTCTTCCCACAAATGCTGGGAGAATGAATGTGAATGGCAGAATTGGCAAAATATTGAGCTTTCAAATGAATACAGTAATGAAATAAACAGGCAAGCTGATCACAGTATGAAGACATACTGATCATTCCCTTGGCATGTCTGGATTTAGTACTAATTATTTATGATACTTCATACTGTGATAATGAATGTTCTTTGGTATGCTTTGGAAAGCTAATGAAGTTCTACTGCCAGATTCTGACACCTTTCTTTTTAATTATCTAGCAGTTGTCATGTGCATGGCCTCCATGATTTAAGGAGAACCATGTCTCTCAACATGGAAAAGAGGAACAAACTTTGGCTGTTCAAAAAAATTGGACAAATACATGACATGGGACAATCTGGTTCAAAGAAAGGGTTTGCACTGATGTTCTGTGAAAGCAAGGAATAAATCTATTTTGATTCCAGAGAAGTCTTTCTGGAAGGGTTAATCAAAAAGAGCTCCAGCAGAGGACACAAAAGCATTTAGAAGAGGCACAATGAATTTTGACTGCCTTTGAATCTATTTATCAAAGCCAGGAGCTGTTCCCATTTCAACGCAGGTGGAACAATAATAAATATCGAACAAAGCAACTCAATCTGTATTCAGAACATTTCAATACATGGAAAGTTAACTGCAGAAAGAAAGCAAGCTTGCAGAGTCAGACCTATTGACTCCTGCTACTTCTATTTCTCATTGAAAATGAGTGGTGAATGGCACACAAAGATCTGCAAGATATTTACATTATTGCCATTAACATATAACAAGAAGCACATTCAGCAATGTGACTTTATTATTTAACAGAATCAATAATCTTGTACATCACAGGAACCTAATTCATCTGTAAACCTTGCCACTTTCTTTCATTCTGAGTGACTAACTTTACATGTCAAATTTCAGGCTCGGTAGGGCCGTGTTATTTTCCTACCTGACACTTATCCCTCTAGGAGGGACTTTTTGCCATGAGCCCTGTATGATTAGAAACAGCTTCCTCTGTGGAGGACAGGCAGCAGGAAGACTCCAGTTTGAAGTGGTGAGTTCTGGCTGACACGGGTACCATCCTCTGTGAGCAGGCAAGTGTGGCACCAGTGACTCTTCCTGGCAGTCCTTGTTCACAATCTTTGTAAGACCACAGTGTCTGCACACCCTTCCTCTCTTGGATTTTTCTCCCACTCTCACTATAGTAGATACCTATAGAAAACCACTGGAGAGAATTCCACCTGCGTCAGGCAGGCACAGCTGAGACTGATGCCTGCCAGGTACTCAGCAGAGATTGTCCTAAAGATCTCTCCTTCAGAGGCAGCCTGGGGTCTGCATAATCCCTACTTCAGCCACAAACCCAAAGCAGGTCCTTGATGACATAAAGGGAAAGCAAATGAACAAAACCTGTATATACTGGGTCATTATAAAATGCAGTTAAACACCTAAAGGACGCCATCAGATCACTGACAAAAATAATGTTCAACAGTTCACTGCTGCTGCTGTCTGGACAAAACCCAAACCACAACAGCTCTCACCCCACCCCTCCAAAAAAAGCCCAAACCCAAATACACTACCTCCCCCTCAAGAGAACTTAATCCAAATTTGTAGTGTATATGTCTTCTGGCCAGATCTAAAGTGCTCTGAGACTGATGGCAGAGACTTCATTGCCTTCAATGCCTCCTCTGGCTTTTGGGTCAAGTCAGCCAGTCTAAATGAGTCTTTTATCTCCATGATTAGTGCCTTGCAGCGGATGATATAAATTCAGTCTCTCTCTTTTGTCTTGAAATTTCCAAGGCTTATGGGTTTTGTCTGATTTCACCTGAGTGTTCAGCAAACAGCTTGGCACATCACTGTTTGCTTTTGGTGATTTGATCTGTCCTTTGGGCAGCCACTCAGGCACTTTTTCATTTCAGATGTCCTCATTCACAGCGCGCTGCAGCATTCCTCAAAGCTGGTTCAGACCCTGAGAGCAAAGCAAAGCAGTGGATTTTAATTTTGGGTTGCAGCTGCTGTTGTCAAAGTTCACTGCATTAAGCATGGATTTCATTTTTACTGCTCTCTCACAACACCAGGAACTACATTAACTACAAAACACATGTGCTTAAAGTAAGTAAAGTAATGGAGAAATATATTGTTCTGGCTATTTGAAATGTCGCACAAGATCTTGGGCTCATTTCAGTAGCACAATGAAACCAAGCTGCAGTTTCCACAAAGGTGTAGTTAGGGATGCTTAAAGTGGATAGATTGAATGTTCTTTCATTTTCTTTTTTTGTTGCTTCACAGCAGTGCAGCAAACAACTGCCTCCATGTTGTAGCTATGAAGTTATGAAGCATTTTTCTCACTGCCTTCCATTTTGTGGGAGTTCAGGAGAGAGGATTTGATGATCCCCTGCCTTGTTTGCAGCCATATCCCCTCTATTCAAATTGATCAGCTCTGTATCATCCTCTACTCATCTATTTTCTCAGCTCAAAAGCCATTACACTGCAACTAATTACCATATTAAACTGTAACTTGAATAAACAAGAAATGGGAAATGGAATGGGTTGGAGAAGACCCCACAGTGTCTGTAAAGGATGGCTTGGACACCAAATGTACAAATGTTAAGGTGTAAGTTATCCAGCGGGCTAACTCAGAAAGAAAGGGCTGCACAGCCTTGTGGGGCTGTCATGAATAAAGGTATGCAGGCTGTAATCTCAGGCTCTGCTCTCCTCACAGCCTTCCCTGAATGCTTCTGTTCCCATTGGTAATGTTTTTCATGTTTCCTGCTCTGCTTTTGGAGGCCTTTTCTCACCCTTTTCATTCCCTAGCTGTGTCATTGAATAGGTGAGACAATGCCCAAGACAGCCTCAGTGCCTGGCTGGCAGAAAGGAGAAGAGAAGATTGGTGTTGCTATGGAGCAATGTGAAGGTTACTTCAACCCCTTTGTGTCATTTTGGCTGCAAAAGTGTTGCAGGGGAAATCTGCAATAATCCTATTAGTTCTTCTATTTTTTTTCCATCCTTGACTTTAAAAAATTAGTTCTCTAGAAAAAACCCAAAACATTACAGAACAATAATGTAAGGTGTTGTAAAGCTCATCCTGTATATCTGGTTGCTCTATTCCACACTCTATTCAGTACATCTCTTTCTGTGGCCATCTCTACAACCAGAGTTGTAATACACATCAAAAGGTGTCCAGCTCCACCCATCTCTAGGCCCCATATTTAAGAGATTAATATTATGGAAACCATTTTCAAGTTTGAAGTGTCATCCTGAGCATTTCAGCCCTGGGATCTCATGTGATTACTTATCTAAATCTTGTTAGTTGTGGATTCCTATGTTGCCAAAAAAACCCCAAAACCAAACAAACACTATTTGAAACTGCTGGCTACAAATGATGAATGATATTATCATATTACCAAGCAGAGATATGGAATACAACAGTAGTTCTTTTTATATAGTTCATTTTTTATAGTTCCTTTTCTTCTTGTTAAATAAGATTTTAAGGCATCAAAACAGTTCCCAATAAGCAGATGTTCATGATGCAAGAAGAAAAAAACATTTTTGTTCTTGTCACCCTTATTGGAAGTCTCAGTCCAAAAGGCAAGGAATGAATACAGAAGGCAGAACCAGTTGAACTGTGGCGCTCACTCATTCCTCCAACATTTCTGAAGTAAGTTTTCAACCTTTGCTACCTCTGCAAGAAGTTTCCTTGGTTGCAGGGGAGACTTCACCACCGTGCCCTGTGCAGCTCATGCTCAGGACTTGTTGCTGTCAAACAGGCAATGCAAACCAGCCTGAGAGATCACTCACTAATCAATTAACTCAATGATAAGTTAAATAAGATACAAAGGTTGGCCAAATATGAAACAGCCCTGTGTTCCCACTTACTGACTTCTCATCTCCACTTATTGACCTGATTGCATGAAGTACAGCAACCATCCTTCAGATTTCAGGGAACCAAAGAGATGGGTTTCTTCCTTGCAGCAGATTTTGAAGACCCTTGCCATGGGGTTGAGTTCTTGACATTTTCATGTACATCTCTTCCAAATATGAAGGTTTATTCTCTCCTTAAGTGTTTGGAAACTTTTATTTTGTTTTGAAAGCTCCTATTTTCATATCTTTGTTAAGCTTTTTCTTTTTTTTTTCCTTTGTTTCTGAAATCCTTCAGAAGCACTGTAAACCAAAAAAATGCTTGAAGACCATAACTGACTATAAACCATAACCTCCCCTCAGCAGTGTATGGACTTTCTTGGAGCTGACTGCAAGAGAGCTTTCAATGAATGATCTCATCACCCTTCACTAGCATTTACATCCTTTCCAGAGATGGAATTCTGAATGCTATACTTTTAATCTGTTCCTGGGATTTCCTTTAATTCTGTCTGTGTGCACCCTGTGGGAGTCTGTCAGTGTGCAGAAGTTTCTCACTCTCCTGCCACCTGTTACAGACAATCCCAACTAGAAACTCATTTAGGCGACTTGAAACTGCAGAGATGTGAGTAGCAGCTGAGACGTGTCCCATATTTGCTGTGAACTGGTCTGGCTGAGATGCAGATGCAAGCAATTAGAAAAAGATGCACAGGCTTAACATCCTGCTTTGCAGAGTTACAGAGCACAGACAGACACATATGAAATATGAAGGATGTATCCTTGCCAACTTCTGAATAAATTATTAGTTACTCAACGAAATGATTGGTTTGATGCAATTTTGGATTAGTGTCTCATGACATGTTAGGTCAAAACTTAAAGTCTGAAGCCCCAAAGTACTGATGCTCAGGTATTCAATACAGCCCAAGACAGACGTTTACAGACTTTTCA
The DNA here is from genome assembly GCF_901933205.1 of Camarhynchus parvulus. NCBI lineage: Eukaryota > Metazoa > Chordata > Aves > Passeriformes > Thraupidae > Camarhynchus > Camarhynchus parvulus. Next base: position 7,910,162 of record NC_044576.1, read on the forward strand.
ACTCTGAAACTTGGTACCTTGGGATTGGGAGGTTTGTTTTATACAAGACAGGCTTTGGAAGCCTGAATTCGCAGATAATGATATACCCAGAAAATGCCAGGGAGTTAAACTATCCCAGAGTAGGTTTTCCATAGAATTAATAGCAGAAAATCACATTTGTGGTATGATGCAATTGTCTCAACTAGAATCCCTCAGTGTGAGACAGATGATGCATGGAGAGAGTTGGCAACTGCATAATGCATGAGTTGAGAAAGAATAGTTTTTGCTTAAATGTAAGGCTGAGAAAAACTGCACAAAATTTAAGAGATAATGAAACAAGCCAAAGCTGGTTTTAAGGCTTTACTTTTTACATATTTCCTAACCAAATTAATATCCAGACACAAGTACAGACGGTGTAACATGGAGCCACTGTGCATTATGAAACCTGGCGAAAATTATGGCAATTCATCACTTCATGCTTCATGGCATTTCCCAGCTCAGACTGACATTTCACATTGCTGACAGAAACTGCTGTGCTCTCTGCCTGAAAAATCTAGAAAACTGTCCTCATAGATGAGGAAGGGCTTTTGCTTCAGCTGCACACGTAACATGAGCATGCAGAGTCAACTTGTGCCTACCAAGTAACATTTATTTGTTATGGAAAGATAATCCAAGCTATACATTGAAGTATAAGCATTGCTTTTCTTTGCTTTTTTTTTGTGTTTTTTTCCTCAAATTTAGGGTCATTGTTGTATTATTGAATCTTTCCTTTTCACTGTGATAAATAACACCACTAGTAACAAGTTAAATGTGCAGCTGTTGCCATAAATGGGTCACTATATTGCTACTAGGAAAATATGACAGACTTAAAAGCTGAGGGCGGGGAAACACAAAATAAAACATCAGATGATTCCAAAGGCTTTTGCAATGTTGGCCACTCTTTCAAACACCATATGTTCAATATCATCTGTACCCACAAAAATTTCTGATATTTCGAAAGCTGTCTGCAAGCTTTGCAGCACAGATGCTGTATTTTCCCTTGGTATTACCATGGAAATGGATAAGTTTGGAGGCAGAGTAGCAGCTCAGAATCTCAGCAAACTTGGATAGTCTTTTCCCTTCCCTTTCTTACTTTTTCCCAGTCAAGAATTGGAATTTGTTCTCCTGCTACTGAATCTGTAGCAAAGGAAATCTTAGATGGACACCAAGAGGATGTATCTCCTTGATATCTCCTTGACAAGGACAATGACAGACCTGTTCATACTGCCCATAAAATCTCAAAAACCTCATGAGTTAATCATATAACTGTCATGAAATATTTAACTTGCAGCCCACGGAGCTTATTCATTATCCCAGAAATAGTCAGACAAAGAGGTTACTATTCATGTGTTTGAATTTTGGGACAGTCCTGTGCTGTTATAATTTACTTTATAAATAAATTATGTGTATTCAGTGCTACATAATGATGGAAAATAGGTAGTAGCAACTTTGGTAGCACAGTTTGTAAAAGCACATCTTCCAATAGTAATGGTGTTTATGTGTGTATGAAGAAGGAAACTTTGGGGTGAAGGGAAGATGTCAGGGAGTTAAAGAATACTTTTCCAATTCAAGTCAAAAGACAGTAATTCTAGACATGGATGATAAACAGGTTGCCACAGCAATAAGTAAAGTTATCTCCCTCTTACTCTTTCATCACCTGAACTCTGCAAAACTGCAAGTGGCACAGGAGGTTTATATGGTAATATATGTGAGAAAAATCCTGACTGAGCAATCTGCCCTGACTGGAGCCATAAATGCTCTGTTGCTGTGTAGTCTGCCATAATAATTCAACATTTTTCTTCACAGTTATGACTGTTCCTTTAGCAATGCAATAATTTTTTATTCCATCATAAATGCAGTTTTGATAAGGCAGAATACTGAAAGTGTATTCATATTTATTCTACACTTTACAAGCTCTATTGGAATTATTTTGGTTTTAGATTCATCTCTTGCTCATGTATCCCAGAGCTTTCTTTATGACACCAAACTTAGAAGGGACTTTTTCCTTGGGTTTCTTTCTGCTTTATGCCACTCACCAAGTCATTAAAATTGAGCATGAACGACTATGAATCCCCTCACCCCATCCCATATGGCTCAAAATGCCTTAAAAATGAGTAGAATCTTTATGAGTCGTTTACAACTGGGAAAACAGAAAACAAAGAGGAAATATTAAGCCCGTGGCCACAGAGTCAATAACACAGTTTGGACTAAAACTCTTATTTTTCAAATCTGCAACACTTAATGAGTTCAGGGCTGTGCTGTGTAGACATAACCACTGTGCTGGAGTGGGCACTTCTGGCAGGGCAGGGCAGGGCAGGGCAGGCTTTCATCAGCACTAGACCTCCTCCCTAATGCACAATCCTTGTGTTTGACCCAGTACTGGATAACAAACACTCTAACTCATCTCCCATGCCTTGCCCACTTGTATGAATTTTACAAAAAAAGTTTATACTATGAATAATATTTGCAGAGCTGGTTACAGAATAGGCTAGTGTGCTAGGTAAAATAGAGGGATAAATGTGGGGGTGAAAAGGAAAGAAAATTAAATGGTTAGGAGAGGGTTGTTTTTTGGAAAGAAATTTAGATGTTTTATTTACATTTGTTATTGTTAGACTGTTATTTATTGTGTCGCAGTTAGTCTTGGCCAGCACAGACACCTATACATACTCCATGCCTAGAACTGAGAACAGCACTGCCCCTCTCTGTGATGATTTAGGGTCTGCCAATATTTGCCTTCATGCATGAACGAACTCAGCCCAAATGGGCTATCTGGAAGAGGATGTTTAATCTCACTTGAGATATTACCTTTGGGAAAGCAGAAAAGAAAAGCTGAGTCAGATCTGATAGGGACATGGAAGAAAATAAAGGAGGGTGTCTTTATTCAGGGCTTTCTCACAAAGGCATATATTAAAAATAACAAAAAGACAGCGGGAGATTGGTCCAAAACAAGAGGGAGCAATGGAAGAGGAAATAGTCCAGTGCTTTCCACTTGAATCCTGCTATGGTCAGGACTCATAAGTATATCCTTGGTCATTAACTTTTATGAAGTGCTGATTTCCCTTTTGGCTTCCACCCGTCCATCAGCCCTGCAGCAAGGGCTGCCATTCTCACACAGCTGAGCCAAGCAATTGCTCAGTGTGATCCTCCAGTACAACATTTTCTCTTTACCAACCCCTCCCCTCTCCCTAACAGCCCTGAGACAGCCGTGCTCTGTCTGACTGAATGGCCACTAATGGCCCAACTGCTCTTAGCAAGACTTGGCAGGTTTGTGTGCCAAGACTTTAAACGCTGCTGTTGTGTTTAGCACTGTTGGGAATACAGTGCCGTGGAGAGGAGCACAAAGCAGCTGGGTGTTCTCAAGCACTTCCCCTTCCTAGTGTATGCAGCTTCTTTGCTCACTGTAAATCACCTGAGGCTTGTGTATACAGCACTCTGCCAGGTGCCGGTCAGGGCTGGTGGAGGTCTCTAGGGCCATTTAGAACAGTTTCTGTGTTGGTTTTCAGAAAACAAAACAGTTCTGACGTGAGAAAACTTCGATCATCCCATGTTAGGTGTTTTCTGCTTTTTACAGAAGAGCACAGGTGGGTCTGAAGCCTAAGTTGCATTACTATAAATCACAATTTCATTCATATCCTCATCATTTTTCCACAATTCACACAATTTAAAGAATCAGACTGAAAAAGCCTCATGCTATGTGTTTTATAAACATTCAGGGAAAGAAAAGGATATCCCTGTAAACTATGTTCTATACAGAAGGGGTTTTGACACCTCCTAAGTGACTAAGGAACAGGGAAACAAAATTACATGTTAGTAGTAGTCAAGGGGTTATATTAAAAAAAAGCAAACAAAACTAAGCTAAATGCCCCTTAAACTAAAATCCCCAGAAAATGGCACTCATCTGATGACTGGTGGAGGGAATGTGGGTCTGTGTGTGAGACCTTGTCTTCACAAATTGGTCATGCAAGGGAGTGTCCAAGGAAAGCAGACACTCCTAGAAAGGAAGTCTGGGATTGTTCAAAGTACCAGTATATCCTTAAACGACTCTTAGACAGTCACCAGACCTTTTATTGTCTTTGTTTTTGTCACACCAGGAGGTTTAAAATCACACTTGCATGGCAACCAGAAGGATAATGGGTAGAAGCAGACCGGGAGTTGAAAATAAGGCAGCCATCCTTAATGGTCAGAGTGAATGCAAGTGCTGCTAATATTCAGCAATTAAAAACAGAACTTTGAACAATTTTCTCTCAGGAAAACAGTCAGTAGTTTTTCATCAAACCTTGTAAAGAAACACAGATTAAAATATAGGTACAGCAAATACAGAGATAGTTTTATAAAAAGGCATTTTTATTTGTCTGCCCTAGAACAAACTGAGAGAAACAGGAGGAGGATATGTTTTCATACTACAGAAATGAAACCCATGGAAGAGCTTAGGTTTTTAAAGATTTAAATACATGTCATCTCTCATACATTTTTCTCTCAAAAAACCCAGAGAAAACACTTTAATTAGGTATTCTTTTTCAGATTCTCCTTCTTAAATAAGAAAGTCTCCCTTTTTAGACAGAACTATTTTTGCATCTGAAGTGATAAATTGGCTTCTGTAGCCTGAATTCTAAATCTCTGCACTGAAAATCCAGATTTGTTTTGGGTTTTATGAATTCAAGAAATGAGTAAAGAAATAAAGTAGTGCATTAAGACTTAAATAAACTAAATACTTTGTCCAGCAATACATTGTATGGAGCCATTTGTGATACTTAAGACATAATATGAGCCAATTTATACTCATTCTGCACCATTTGATTGTGTCATTTCTGGGTCACTTCATTGCTAGATGTCACTGTATATGACCATCACATCATCCTCACTTTTCCCCTTTACCAGTGCTGTGCCTCTCTGTGTTTGTACACAGCAGCACAGTGTATGAAATTCAGCTGTAAATTTGCCTTTCTTCCTGAGAAGATATTTCTCCAGGCTGTACCAGTCTGATTTTTAGGAAGGAAATAATTAACCTCGTGCTTCTACTGAAAACCTCAGTGGCCCTGTGCAGAAAAGGGGGTTCTTCTGTCACCCACCTCATCAGGAAACCCGGCACCTCTTTTTTTTTCCTCTTTGCAGCTCTGTTCTTACACAAAGCACAAACTTCCCAGACAGTCACTGTCAAGGAGCAGCAGCCACACAAGTCCTTCCCTGAGAAATCTGGCAATAGGTTGTTGGAACAGAGAGGGAAGTCAGTGATGCTAACAATCCTCCTGCAGCAGGCAGAAGCTGATATTTTAATAAACATTGCCTTTTAATATTAACTTTTTCCCTCTCATGTTAAGAGAATTGTTTATATATAATAAGGGAAAAAAATTCAATTCCCATGTCGCAAAAAAAAATTTTCTGCTGTGGGTCATTGGAGCTGAAAATAAACCAAGCTGGCTGCCTCTGGGGATTTATTGAACTTCAAGTGCCCATGACTTATTCCATGATTACAAAAAGCAGAATAACTTTCAAATTTGCTACATGACAGACTGAAACAAGGTCCTCAATGCTGTTGCATGCTGGAGAGAAGAAAAATGGAAAGACCATATCAACTCTAGTACAAAACATGGCTCTGTTTTACTTCCCTAGCATGCAGTGCCCACTGGACCCAGTGGAAAAAGGCTTAAAAATTATATCTGATTTAAAGAGGAGGGATTTAAAAGTAGCTGTGCATGCACTTCACAAGGTTTGCCATCAGGAAGCAAATGAACTCTTTGTGCCTTGTAAGATCCATGCAATATAACAGTGCATTGAGTGTAGTGGATGCAGAAACAAAGATGTTGTTAAGTGGTTTTTTGAATACATAAAGACCAAAATGTATGGCAGGACTCTTTCATCCTGATTCTTTTGAGGGTGAAAGAGAAAAATCATTGCTGCAAGGAGAGTGCAGATTGAATAACACTCTGGGAGCTTTTCCAAATGTGATGATGAAAAGTTCTCAGAAACAAGGAATACTCTGAGCTTCACACCTTTTCTTCTCTCCCTGTGACAGCCACTGAAGAGTTAATGCTGCTTCTCCCCTCCCAAGGTGGGTAATTAGAATAAAAGTTTGCAGCTGTAGGCCCTTTTTAACTACCTCCAGTCCTAGGTGAAATGCAAATGGTGTCTTTGTAAGCTGGGGCTGTGCTTGGTTAGTGCTTGTGCAGCTCTTTGTCCGTAGGGGTTACACGAATATCTTTCATATTTGTTGCAGTCAGTAGAACCTGGCTCTCTGCTCCTGACTAAAGACTTGTTGTGACATGATAAACACATATTGTAGCTTTGGCTTTTGCAAATATTAAAGTGGATGCTATGTGTAGTGCATTATAATATAATGTTAATTTTTGGAGAAGTAGCTATAGTTGTGAAACAATTACTAATGCTTTTATTTTTGTGCCTAACTGGCAATAGTTAAAATATATCAGACATTTGAAGAATATGAAAGTATATAGAAAATATATAGAAAATATATAGACATATGAAGTATGTCTATACTTCTGTGCGCAGTAAGTGATGTTGATTTAGAGTACTTGAGGTTAACTTGCAATAAGTGAAATAACTAAAGTGTCTGCATGGTCAGGTAACATCTGAGGAATGGGTGTGACCCCTGCTACTGGCATTGGACTGTCACCTGCTGAAACCATGGAACAGGGGCTCTTGTGAGGGGGGACACAAGACCCTCAAAACCACAACCAAGATTGCTGCACAGGCTCTAAAAAGGCTGATCAGAGGAGGGACCATGCTAAGAAGTTCCCAAAACAGGTAAATGAGTTAAAAAAATGTTTGAATATGTATAATGATTTATGGTTTTGGCTGATGCATTAGAAAGAAGAGTTGCTGTTATTAGCTGGGGTACCTCTGGCTACAGCTACACACCCAGTGCTGTGACTGCTGCCTTATTGACTTTGTCCCCTATTGTCCTTTCTTAAATTTTTAGAAATTCAGATGAGGACTGGGCTTCATTTCTCACATGTGATGATGTTCTTCAGCTGCTTGGAAGCTGCAGGTGAATTCTGTAAGTACCTCCTAACTATTCATAACTCTGCAAGCCATAGACAGAACACTGCAACACCTCATTTACACCCCCGATACTGGAAATGGGGGGCACATCTATGAGAGAGTGGGAGAGTGCTGCAGCTTGAAAAGAGGACAAATCAGGGGATAAGAGCAATGTATTTGTCTGTGGGACAGCCCATGCTCCTCAGCAGGGGGAGGTGTCTGATGACCAAGGCCTGCAGCTCCTCTGGTGAATATATCTGTAGTTGCTGACACAGGAGATGGTCCCTGTATAAATTTCAAAGTCTCAAAATCAATGCACTGGTAAAAAGGATAATGGAGGCTAAGGCTGCTTTCATCCAGTCCCTGTTCCACCAGTCTTATTTCATTCATTGCACCTTACTGAAAAAGCTGAAAGAGTTAAGTGAAAAAAAAATTTGAAGGTGTCAAAATAATTATATTCTTCTTCAAGAATGAAGATGAGAAAGAATGGCTGATATTTTATACACTTTTTATGCACTTTTTATTTTTGTCTTTCTGGGGGAATCATGAAGATCGATTACTCACAATCAGTTCTTAAGGGAATTAATAATTAATTAGTAGCAAAATGTTTCTGTATTTGATGGCTGTGTGCCACCGCGCCAACCTCTGCAGCGATGCCCTAGCATCCAAAACAGTGGAATTGGGGTTGCTGGCCCTTGAGAAGCAGAGTGGGGTCAGTGGGGGAAGGTGCTGATAAAGTCCCTGTCCTGCTCAGGTGTGGGAGCTGGTGGGTGGCTGCAGTTCAAGAACTGGCTCTGGGAGCACAGGTGAATGTGGCTCCCTTCAAAAGAGGCTCAAGTGACTCCTCCTCTGTGTAGTCACAGCTGTAAAGTGATTTGGCTTCCCTGTGCAACCCTGGACTTGTTAAAATAAAATAGAGAGGGAAATGGAACATTTACAGAGTAGGAAGAGATGTTAGTGGTAATGGTCTGAGTTTCTCACCTTTTCGTTTCTTTTTTTTTTTTAAGTGTTCTTGATTGCTAAATTGCTGTGCTTGGTGGAGGAAGGGGAAGAATTTTCTTTCTGCTCGTTCTGCTAGAAAGAATCTAGAGGAATGGGAGACAGGAGCAGGGAGCCAAATCTTCTGTCTAGTGAAGGTGGTAGTGTCCATGACTGTGGGTATCTATAAAACACTGTTCAGGAAGATGGGAAGGACTGAAAGTAAAAAGGAAGAGGTGGAGATGTTAGAACTGAAGTATCATCTTTCTCACCTCTGCCTAGTTAGTGAAAATCTGACTTTTAACTTTACCTTCTCTGCTGTGTCTTTATTTTGAAAACCTCACCTCTAATAGAATATGTGATACCATTTGCTAATGGTTGCTCCAATGGCTCGCTCCTTCATGCAGTCAGATCTCTCACACCAGTGCCAGTCTGCACTGAACACAGCAACTCTGGGAAAAGCACTCCCCAGAAAACAGTCTGGCTTCCCTCTGAAGGCATTAGGAGTTGTCTACTCATTCTCTGAGTAATCTCATTCCTAACCTAAATAAGATCTGTAGAATTGGCTATGTAAGATACTGTGCATCTGGTGTTGGTAAGAAATCCCAGTTTCTGTACAATTTCAGAGTAAAATGCAAAGTAGTGTGAAGAGTAGACTGAAAAAAATAATTAAATGGAATTAAGATTCAGGTCTAGCTTTTTCCACACTTATTTCAAAGTCTGTTGTCATAGCTACTGCAGCATAAGGCTGGCTTAGTTTGTTCACTTTTTCTTTAAAGACATGTTCACCTTTTTAAGAAAATTGAAGTAACTAAGCAAATACCTGGAGAGAAAAAAATCAAAGTTGTCCTTTGTGCAACCATAATTTTATCATGATTTATTATTTGGATCAGGGATATTCAGCCTTTATCAGATAAGAGCCCTTTGTTCCTCAGGCCACAAAACCAGAAAATATTTCAATGAAAATATTTAAAGTACTCTGTAGAGCAAAACAGTTGCAAACTTCAAAAGGGTCAAAATTCAGCATGGCTATGTCCCCTCGATCTCACTTGCTAACATAAGTTATCTAAATATATTATTATAGCCTCAAACTTTTGGCTTCTAGGAACAAAATAGCATTTTTATTTCTGGACTCAGGAGGTACCCAAGGTTTAGACATATCTGAAAACATTAACCTTTTAAATTTGGCTTAAGCTGTGGCAGATACATGGCATTACTTAGCTCTTTATTTATACTGCTCATCTTAGATCAGTCTTTTACTCTAGAATTAATTTTTACATCCCATTATTGGACAATTAAGATGAAGCATTTTGCTTAGGTAAAATTGTGGTCTTTAAATTGGACTGGAAGTTGGAAGTCAATGATTATTTTATGGCAGGCCAGGCATAATTTCTGTCACCTGAGTCAGCTGCTGTGCCTGGCCTGTGTCCCTTGCTGCTGTCCCCTTTGCCTCTCCTGTGGCCCTGCCCCTTGCACGGCTCATTTCTTGAGCCAGGTTCCTCAAGCCCAGGGCACTTGGGCCCCTAGCTGAGCTGGATCCTGGTTTACCACATCTGGGGAATTCCCTCTGGCCAAGAATTGCTTTTTATATACAATATGTCAAATAATGGGCACTGGCAGAGATCTTATCTCTCATTGCTGTAATGATCTGACAGATGGGTGTCTTATCTCAAGAAAAGATGGAGAAAGGAATGTCTTGCTGGGCAGATAGGGAATATCTCTAAACCCCATGTGTCATCCACAACCTGATAACTTACTTTGTTTCTGCTTTGCCTAGTGGCAAGTAGTTTTTTCTTTGTCCAGTGTTTTTGAACTGTTGTGTGAATACTTTGAATCATAATTTAGTCAGATTTTTTAATGTTCCTAAATCTGTAATTTCATATATGTGGTTTCCTAAAGTTTTCTAAAGCCATTAGCTGCTTTATTCCTTTACAGGGAAACTTTTTTCTATAAAAGTGAGTGAGAAATGAGGAGGAATCAAATAGGGTGTTAATCAGCTTCAAGACAGTTTTCTAGAACTTTCAACCAGGCAACTCTCTGACAAGAGGGAAGGCACTGATTGTGCAAAATGCTTGAGCTTGCAGATAATCCTGAACCTACGAGATATCATTTGTAAGAACTGAAATCCATGCCATATTTAGCTTTCTACTCTCTTTCAGCATGGTTGTTTTAACTTGTTTGCTGTCCATAGGCTCTCTTGCTGGCTTACAGATGTGTATATACTTCACTGGATCTGGACCTAATTAAGCAAATTCCATCTGGTTTTGCCCCTGGCTTTTCTGGCTGATAGTGATGCAGTAATTCATGGGGACTGTATTTTCCCAGTTTTTACTCAGTTCTCAAAAATGAGATTGTTAACTGTGTCTTCTTGTGCACTCTTTCAAGGCACACAGAGTGGTTCCTCACACAATATACAGAGAAATAAATAAACGTTTAATGCAGTATTTTACACATGGCAATAGTTAGGTGCTGTATATTGCTAGTTATGAAATTACTGACTCCAAGTGAAAGTTCTTTCATTCTCTTAATTGTAATGTTCTCTTGTTCTGGAGCTTGGCTCTCCTTAAGCACAATCCTGGAAACAAACACACTGTTAACTGGCTAGGCTGTGCTCCTGCTATTTTGAGCTTTTTTGTCCATTATAAAGCTGAATATGGCCTGTTGCTTGATATTTTATGTTTTAAAAAATGACGATTCCTATGGCAATAACAACAAGCATGGGTGGGTTTGTGTGTTTTGGCGTAAGGGTTGGTTGCTGAAATGCCTGATTATCAAGCTTTAAGAGAATTGGGCTGGGAGGGGCAATATGCAAATACAGGTAAGCAAGTATGCAATTACCCATTGATGTCAAAGTGAAATTTGGTAGAAAAATCAGAGTTTTTGTCGAGCAATCACTTTTTAAAGAAACTAATTGAGCCATGTTTTGATGCGAGGCTAAAAATACTAAATGTACACCTGCTCTTTCTTCCTCCTAGACACTTTTTGTACCTAGCATAGCACGGATGGCTTGGTTTCCCTTGCACCTGGCTGCTTGAGGGGTGGGCAGGGAGAGGGATTTAGCAGTGCCTACCCCCCTTCCTGTTAGGCAGCATCTCTTTAGTATTTAAAGAGCTGTTTCAGCTTTTCCTGAGCTCCCTTTGGCTGGCTGGAAGGCTCTCCTGGCAGACTGAGCTGCAGTGTGAGTGTAGGAGAGGCCACGCTGTGCTCCCAGGAGGATGGGGTTAATGGCAGCCCAGACATCAACCTCAGGAGGATGGGGTTAATGGCAGCCCAGACATCAACCTCAGGAGGATGGGGTTAATGGCAGCCCAGACATCAACCTCAGGAGGATGGGGTTAACGGCAGCCCAGCCCACCCAGAGGGCAGCTCCATGTACACCACCTGTACAGCACAAAGTGCTTTCCCCTCACCTGCTCTTGGGGCTGTGGGGCTGTGTATGCTTGGCTGGTGCAGATGACACTGGGAAGAGAGACAAGCATGCACCAGGGGCCCCCTGGGCACAGCACAAACAGCTTCCTCTCCTTCTGCAAGCAGGCAGGGCCAGCCCACAGTCAGCAACACTGCTGTGCTCCACGTGTCTTTAATTCAACATGGCATACCGACTTGCACTTCACAAAATCTCTAATTTCACCGAAAAAAGCTTTGGAGTCAACTGTAATGAGAAATTTTGCTTCTCAGCTGTCTCTGTGTTGCTATGATGTTTATATGGCCAGATATAAAGAACTGCTAGGCAGCTGATCAGATCTGGAAAGACAAATTTTTGGATCTGTCTCCCTTTTCTTTCTCTGAGGAGTCAGTGTCCCCCCTTGCTGCTCCAAAAAGGCTCCTAGGAACATTTCCTCCAGGAGATTGGTCCATGAGATGAAGAAATCCCTATTGAGAGTGTAGATCTTAATGGTGATATGACACTAGGATAGTGTTATATCTTTTCCCTCTCTGCCATAACAAGATGACCAGAAAAAAATTGGGCTGCAGCATCATGGCCAATATTTTGCCCAAGCTGTCCTTTCAACAAAATAGAATTGCTGCAATAGCTTCTGTGCCCTGTCTGATTTAGTAGAACTAAAATTGCTTGGTTTTATGAGAATAAATGAGTAGTCTGGAGTAGATTTGGAAGGAGCAAGACAAAGCTGTCTTTGCTAGCAACAGAACTGGATGAAACATGCAGTACTTGAAGTTTTAGATGATTCTTGGAGTCATGGCAATGACACTTCAAGCAGTTGAACTCTATATTTCTGGTCATATCTGTAGATATTGAAGGTTTAATATTTCATTTGACCATTTAGCTTTAAAAAACAATCTACCTCCCAATGAACATGACTCTTCTTTGGTAGCAAAAAATCTAGCTGCTTTCTCCTCACTTTGAAAGCTCAGTCATGGTCTACCATCTTAGTTGGCCCAGGTAGGAGGTGAGTTATAAAATAACCTATCAAGTACCAAGAAGAAGGAACAAGGAGATTTCAAACTCTTTTTAAAATATCCCATTAAAACTAGAAAAATCATAAGTTCAGAGTCTTAAACTGAGATAATATTTCTGTTCTGGAACTTTTATTAAGATGTTGAAAACAAAATATCTTCATATGACTGGCTGTAACTGGTTTTTATAAGCTGCTGTGCCTTCTTGGAGGGGGAAAAAGGTGAGAAATTTAGTTACACATAACAGTGGCAAATCTACCAGAAAAAAATAATAGTATCAGTCATCATGAAGGTGGTTAATGATGAACTTCTACAGGGTAAAACTCAAAATTTCTGGTTAGTTGGTGACAAAGACTCAGCTTTTATCTGAGGTGTTCTGAATGACCACTTTGCACACATCCCTGAGAGCACAGAGTGTAGACTGATGGTTTAGGTGCATAAGTTAAACAGCAACAGCTCAGCACATGCTCCTTGAGTCTTTTCAGCAATAAAATATTTGGGTGATTTTATGTGGGATATTTTTTAGGTAAAGTGCCTTCTTCTGTCACAGAAATATCCCAGTAGGTGCTCATCAATTTTAAGAGATATTTCTAACTTTATTAATATTTTGTGTGGTTGTTCCCCATAAATTCAAATGCCTTTTCTAAATGACATGTCTCATCCTTTACATTTTTAATCCTTGAATATTTTGTCAAGACATTGTGTTTTGACCTTGTGCCCCCATTAAACACTGAGAGCAATTATCACAGGTGGGAACCTTCACCTCCTGTGACCCCTAAGCAGTGTAAAGCACTTGTTCAGGATCATTGCTCGTGTCTCTCTTTCATGTGCACGTGTAAGCACACCTCCTCTTCCAAACAGAGCAGTAGAGCTCCATCTGTAGCTCAGCAAATCCCATCTCTGTGTCCTCAAGCTGATTTCACTTCAGCAATTCCCACCTCAAGGTGCCCAAGGGTGGGGGCTGCAGGCAATCCAATGAACCATCTCAATGACATAAATTCAACATTCAACATAAATTCAATTCAATAAATTCAAAATAAATTCAGTGACATAAATTCGAACATTACTCAGGTGTGTGCCAGCCCCTGCGCTGGCATTTTGCCTCTTTAACTGATGAAAAGGTTTCACAGCTTGGGCACTCTCGAGGTGGGCAGTGAGCAGTATGGATGACATAGAGTTCTTTAAGAAGGTTGTAACAAAAATCAGTTTAGATCATCCCATCCTCTGTTAATTTCTAGTGCTGGCAGGTACCTGAATCAAAAGTGTGCTATGAGGAGGAAAAGGAGACTGTGGCATTCACATAACTGAGGCAAAGGAGGGCAGGCTGTGGGTGTTTAACAAAAAGCACTGCAGAGAGCAGAGCTGTGCAGAAGGACCCCATCCTGAGGCAGCTGGGCAGGCTCCTGAAGAAATCTGCTCAGTTTCTAAACTAATTGGAAGGGAGGAAAAGGGTGGATACAGAACACGGGTGCTTTGTGGCACTCTCATGTGAACAGGAGAAAAACAGATAAGTTGTTGATTACTGGAGCTTATTTTTTTCTTTCTAAAGAATAATAGCTTCACAGAAAATCAATTTTCCCAAGGAAGCATCCAAGGGATAGCCAAGACAACAAATAAGTGTACAGCCATAAAAAATGTGTTTTGCGGGTAGAATTAGTACACTGGGGGATGGGATCTTAATGGGAAATTTAACAATAGAAAAAAACCCCATCAGAATACCTGAAGAAAATATGTGAAGAAAGCAGATATAAAGAAGTTCTGTAAAAAGCAGTTTGGACATAGATGGTAATCCCAAAGACCTACAAATAGGAAACCAATCAACCTCAGTGCACCCCACTGCTGCTGGGTGCAGGGAAAGCCTGGTGTGTTGTTCAGGCAAGCTCCAAGAAATAAAAAAATTAAAAAATAAATTTCTTACTGGTCTATAAAATCCTCATCTAATGTCAAGGCAAAAGTAAACTGCATGGCAGAGGTGAAAGAGAGGGACAATCCAGCTTGTGGCACAAATATCTGTTTGAGATGAGGTAGAGAAGCTGTTTCCTCTGCGCAGCAGGGAACAGCCCTGATATGCACAAGAGAAAATGTTACCAGCTAGGTGCTGTGTGGCACATGCATCACAAAAAAAGGCAGTGGGGGGGAAAAACCTCTGTGATTTTTCCAGATGTGTGTTTACTCAGAGTAGTCTGCTTGCCCACTGCAAAACCTTCCAGCACAAGGCTGACTCCCATTAGGAGTAATGCCAAAAGTGATGGATGATAATGAAATGAAGGAATTTTCGCCAGGTGATATGTGGCTATTTTAAGAAATTATAGATGTGGCCAAGACATGTGAAAATCATCAAAAGGAAGATAAAGAAATTACCCAATTTATCCAAACAAATGGAAAATCTGTTGTTCTGGCTTTGGATGGGGTAGAGTTTTTCCTCCACTGTAGTCAGTACAAAACTGTGTTTGGATTTGTGCTGGAAACAGTGTTGATAAAATAGAGAGATTTTCATTAATCCTGGTCAGCCCATACAGCCAGGGCCTTTTTGCTCCTCATTCCACCAGTGAGGGTCTGGGGGTGCACAAGGAGCTGGGAGGGGACCCAGCCAGGACAGCTGATGCCAGGTGACCCAAAGGACATTTCATATACCATAAGGCATCCTGCTCAGCTCATAAAGACTGGAGGAAGAGAGAATGGGGGAGGGATACTTGGAGTGATGGTATTTGTCTTTTCAAGTGACCCTTGTGCATGATGGAGCCCAGATTTCCTGGGGGTGGCTGCAGCCCTGGCTGCCCACGGGAAGTGGGGAATGAGTTCCTTGTTTTCCTTTGCTTGCATGTATGGCTTTTGCCTGTTAAACTGCCTTTAACATAAACCTTGTGTTTTCTGCCTCTTACCCTTTGGATTCCCTTCCCCATCCCATCCAGGGGTGAGTGAATGAGTGGCTGGGTCATGCTTAGTTTTGGGCTTGGATTAAACCTTGACTTTTGTACAAAACAGTAAAAATATGTTTATTCCAGACTTGGTTAGATAACTGGGAGTCTACTATTTCATTTGGTTCAGCAGGGCAAAAAGCAAAGATAATTTATTGCTTTCAAAGCTCCATGTGGTAGATGATATTTCAAGGGCTGTCCGTTCAGCAAAAGAGAGATTCCAGAGATGATACCATGTATATTTTGCATATGGCAGGATCTGAGAGAAGCACAGGATAAAACTGCTTGCATGGCTACAAAGGAAGGGAATTCAAATGTTGAAAGTGATTAGAACAAGGGTTCTTTCTACCTCTTCTTTCTGACCTTTGGAAATCAGCCTAGGAGTGATTAGGCACCGCTGATGTCACTCCAGCTAAGTAGAAAACAAAGCACTTCTGAGACACATCAGGGACACATTGGGTGTATCTTTAAGGAGCAACTGAGACATAGAGAAGATTTTCTGAAGATAACTAAGTTTAGGAAACAGAATGCTAAAAATCAGGTGCTGTAGCTGGAGAAGTTATTGCTGCAGAAAACCTCTCTGGTGGGGTTTGGCTCATGGGTGGAGAGGTGAGCTCTGCTGTCCTTAGCTCTCGTCACTGGCTGTAATAAACATCAGGGTGCTGCAGGAGGAGTGTGCATGTGGAGCTGGGTGGTTGAAGTATATAACAAAATACAAAAAAGGTGTTCTCAGCATAGCTGCAGCTTTTACATTGCTGAGGTTGCTGTGTTTGATTTCAAGCCCACAAAGGTGAAGCCTAAGGTGCAATATTGTTCTGGAAAGAATTTCCAGTGGCCAATCAGTTCCTGCACTTTTTTCAGAGAGATTGAAATAAAACCTACAAGAACAAAAGATGAAATGTGGAAGACTCAAAGGAACAAGTGAATGAAACACAGTAACTGTTCTGTATAAAGATGCCAGAAATAAATAAAAAAAGGGTGAATGTTTATGTAATTGTCCTGAAAACAGCAGTGCAGGCAAGATTTCCTGTAATGAACTCAGGGCAAGATAATATCCACCTGATGCTGTGCCATCTTCACTGTGATTAGTGGATCTGCATGAGCTCTTGAAAAATTTCAGTGGTTTTCACTTCATCTTCTATGGGCAGGCAGAAAAAATCCCATGGCCCAGGAAACCAAGTGAGCAAGGCTGGAGGAGAGGCTCCAAACTTTTTGGTTTTGCAGAGCATTCAAACATCACCTTTGTGGCCAGAGTTTCACCCTGCAATTTGACATCCTGAGCGTGGTGCTGTAGTAAATAACAGCTGCAAGCATCTCTCCTGATCCCCAGCATTACCAGCCATGGCAAAAGGAAAGATGCTTGTTTGGAGGAAGGCAGTGAAGATCCTGTTATAATAAAATTCCATAGGTTGGGAAGCTCTGAAAAGAAACTTCATAGCAGGAATGGGAAGCTGATGTATCTGGAGTTCAGTGGCTAAGTGACTGAGTCCCTGTGAATTTAGGGAACAAGCATCTGTCTAAGTGACAGGTCAGACACCTGAGGGTGGCTCCTTTTAGTGCAGCCACACCTGATGATGAAAACACTAGCCTGGGGTGAGGAGAGCCCTCACTGGGCTCCTGAGAAACCATTAGCAAGCACCCAGTGGGCAGAGAGGACACTCTGCAATTACTGTGCCACCACAGGGTCCTTGCATGCTGCCAGTGGCCAGTGCTGCCTGCACAGGCCTGCTCAAGGAGTGAAAGCCTCATGGTGCTGCTGCATAAGGTGAACATGCAGCTTTGTTAGTGATGCACCTCCTCCCTGCCTGTGTGCCTGAAATGGATATACTGTACTTATGCCCACGGTGCCCAAATTAATGTAATCAGGTCCTTGTTCTTCTGTCCCTGCTTTAGGTCAACCTTATTGCATTCACTCCTCTGACATCAGCTCACTAACAATGCTTAAGAATCCTGTGAGCTCCCACACAGCTGTTTTTTTTTTTTAATCAAAACTAATCCTTACCTGCAGATGGCAATGGTTGATTCCGTGGGAGGAAGGCAATCCATGGCTCAGGAAAAGATCAAAACATCAGCACGTCATTGCTGACGGGCTCTGTGCATTGAGTGCCCTTCCCAGCCCCTTGGAAATTCCTGGAAAGCATTTCTGCAACGCTTTCAAGTCAGTAAAAAATTGCAGGGCAAATGTGGTAAAATGGGAAGAAAATGGAAGTAATGATGAAGAGAGCATAGTAATCCAAATAGTGAAAATGCTACTATTGAAAAGAATAAGAAAAGATGAGTTTTTTTTTTTTTTTTAAATTGAAGAAATTTCATTCAAAAGGTGGTTGCATATATTAATGTTTGCCTGGTATTTCACAGGACATGTAATACAGTTTTTCAGTAGTGATGGCCAGGAAAGCAAATGCTGTCATTAGGGATAGCTTGGGTGGAGAGTAGATAAAAATATTGAATTATGAAAATTTAGAATTTTTTAAGATCTCAGGGATTAAATTAATAGGTTTATGAATATTTGTTCACAGCCTAATAGATAAAATCAACATTTAGCTGCTATGCTATGGGAAATTTAATTTGAAAGATTCTCTTCCTTCTTTCCTGCAGGCATTCATTTATCTATACAGAAATCAACTTCCCATCCCATAAATAAGCGAGTAAATAACAGAGCTTTCCACATAAACAGAGGGGGTCTTGGCAGAGGTACTGTGAGCAAAGGGGAAAGGACACTTTAGAGACAAAAGCCACCTTCTCCAAGTCTGAGTGCAGGGAGAGAGGACTTGCAAGTGCCCCTTCCCTCGTGTTTGGCCAGCTCATGCTGAGAAGTTCAAAAACAAGGTTGAAAGGAGAAGGGAAATGTTGAGAAGTTGGTGGGGAACTGGGTTGGAGAGGCTGAGGGGTGACAGCTGGACTCACCTGAGAGAGATCAGCCCCAGCTGTACCTCCTGCAGGTTTGGGGTCTCTGTGCTGTGATCAAGCGCTTCCCTCTGCTCCTGATGGGCTGCCCTGCTGAGACACGTCAGACTCACTCTGTCCTGTTCCTTGCCTGCCGTTGAAGAGAGCCCTCATCGCCTACTGAAATACCTCTGGACAGAAAAAACCCTATTTTTAAGCTAGTGCCTACAAAATTTTCCAGACTGTGTGCCCTGTAAATAGCAAGGTGATTTGGGCATGGAAATTAAGGAATCTGTCACACACAGGAGTGGATTGCAATTCTGACTAGGAGTGTTTTAACTTGATTTTGTCTTTTCTCTGCACCTAATGTACTTATTTCATACTTACAATTATTTCACTCTCTCCATTTTTCTGCTAGAAAATAATTTGTTGTCTCAGTTGTAGTTCTGTAATTCCTCAAAGCCAAGGAAATTGTCTTCCTTCTTGCTTGCTTCTATCCAGCCCATGTTGTGTATCTGAACTAGTGAATTGCACAGAAGCTGAGCTAACTGCTTTGTGTCACTTTATTTAAGCTCTAATACTTTACACACAAACTGAGTATGATATTGGAAGCACTCAACCTGAAGATAGCACCCGTAGTTTCAGATAAGCACCCTATTAAGAAGAGTTTTTAGCAGTGTCCTGGCATTTGTTCTGAGATCAGGACAGGGGAGCCTTTGGGCAACAACGTTATTGTTAGAAAGTGATTGTCTTGGTTTCAGTTCTGTCTTTTCTCAGGGCTCAGTTATCTTAGTTTTCTGGTTGGTTTGTTTGGTTTTATCCTTTCTCTTTTCTTTTTGTTTGGTTTTGTTTTGTTTTTCTTCCTAGCTAAGTCTTTTCCAGCTGATTATGTGCACATGTCTCCCTTTCAAAACGTGAGGTAGGACAGTAGAGCTCTCATCTGATGTTACAAGTGCTTTCAACCATTGTTTCCCCTTAGCATCCACCATGGAATCCTTTTCATTGGGTCTCTGGGCTGGTGGCATTCACTGCACAGGCTACTGCCAATTATGCACATCTTCACTTTGAGCTTTGTAGGTGACTTCTGGCAATCTCTTTGGAAAGACTTGAGTCCTGTGCTCATGGCTAAGAAACTTGTCTTATTCTAGCAGTACAGACAATTTTCTTATTAGGGATTTGTCTAGGTTCCCAAACTCATAAGATGGTTTTCTGAACTCTAAATCAGATATATGTCTGAAAAACCCCAAAACAGGCAAACATTTCCCCTCTTCCTCCCCCAAAACAAACCACCCCCCTCTTGTCTCTTTTTGCACAGTCCCCAGATGTGGTAGTACAATGTGTTAGGCCCCTAAACACTCAAAGAGGTCAAATCCTTTAATGTACATGATGTTCCTTTTCTCTGCCATGAAGTTTGCACTTCAGCCTTGTTAGAGGGCTTTAACCTTCTCTACTCATGGTTCTCACTGATGAAAATCTTGTCTCTTGTTGTCTTTCATTTTTTTTTTTTTTTTTTTTTTTTTTGGGTGTTTCTTCCCCAGCCCTGCCCACCTCCTCCTCCCCCCTTTTTTCCCAGCTTTGCTTGAGCTGTTGACTGTTCTGAGGGGTTTTTCATGTTTGTTTCCATTTTGGAATGCTTTCCCCTGTCACACTCCCAGTATAGAGCCAAGGTGCCCACTGGGTCTGCTTCACCCAGTGTCTGCTCAGCAATGCCCAAATGTCCCTGCAGTAAAACACCAGCATGTCCAGCTGCCTTTTGCCAGGGCTGTTTAAAGCACAGCTCTGCAGCTGGCACAGAGAGTTTGGAAAAGAGGCAAAGCCAAGCCCTAAGGGAGTTAGGGGAACTGGGAGTTTTTACACAGAGAAGCAGCAATTTTGCTTGGAAAACTCTGGAGCTGGAGGACTCAGTGGGAAGCCTGTGGGCCCTGCAGCAGTTAGTGGCCATACAGACTCATCACTTCTTTGGTGACCTGAAGTCATTTATCAGCTCAGCATTTCATTGCAGCCTATTTAGGCTGACAGTGATTTAGCTCGATAACTAAAATTAGCCAGTGTCACTGTCACAAATGTCTTGATACTTGCAGCCTAGCAGAATTTAAAAAGACACCTTTCCTACCCTGTCAGGAAGGCCTTGTTCTCCTAAGAGACTCCTGAGCTTCTGAGAACCAGGATCCCAAGCCTGGCATGAAGCCAAAGCAGTTAGTTATATCTCAGGTGACCACAACTTCTTAGGTGCCTCCTCTAAAGGCACCCTCATCTTTTGATCTTGAGTACAGGTCTCAAACTACTGAAAACAGCTTGTTTTATGATGGGGAGTAAAAAAATATCAGTACCTTAAGCCAAAGAGCCTAGGATTGAATTACCATCAATATGATTTGCCTTCCAGAGAAGGGCTGAGGCATATTGGCAAGAGAGTGTGCAGAGACCTGACTTGCAGTCTGCCAGCTTGGCTTGTGCACTGCTTGAAGTGCATGCCCACTGCACATTTAGCATTCTCTCATCTGCCAAAGACTGCTATTAGATTTTTTCCTTTAATTTTTTTCCCTTAAAGCTGCTATTAGTTTATATATTCCAATCTGTAGCCTGAACCTCAGCTGATCACATTACAGATTGCCTCTTGTTGATGATATCTATTGTGCCTTTCCTAACTCACAGCCTGGAAAGGACTGGAACTGGTGCCCTCAGGCCAACCCTTAGAGAGAAACTGTTTTGCAATAGAGTTTTAACTGGACTCTTCAGACAAAAAAAAAATGCTTTTATTGCCACAAGGATCCCTTAGCTAGTGCTGGAAGTTTTATTCTGTCTCTTTGCATTGTTTTGTCTCACTCTAATGGGAAAAAAGGAAATGCATGTTTTCTTTGTTAGGAAATGAGAAGTGACAAACATTAAAAACTTATATTGTTGTATAACATCTTAAAATATTTGACATTTAACAATGTTTACAAATAATAATATTATCAGCTGCATATTTTTGAAGAGCATAATTACTTGTGCATGGATGATGAAAAACCAAACAGGAATATATTGTGATTTAACCAAATAAGCATTCAAGCATCATTGGATGCATACAGGATAAATAATAACACAGAAAAACATTTCCTTTAGGGAAAGTACAGAAAGATGCCACATTGTTTCCTCTTCCTATTTTCACTTCCTGAAATACTAAACTCTTCCAGTTCTGCTTTGCAAGAAGACACATTACACTTGGAATCTGCATGCAGTCAGAGGGAAAACCCTGATGGGTGACAAGTACTTGCCATAAATTAGCAGCTTTATGAATATTTGAGTTGGTTGCACTCCTGGAGCATCCTGGTGGATCAGCTCTGCTGTGGCTGCACAAATGTGCTTCTCTGTTGTGCAAGCACTGTGAGAAATGGATCCAGGCTGACTGGAGGCAGGCTCTCTCTGCACTGATTAACATCTGAGCATGATGTAGGGGAAGATTAAAATGAGGATAAAGGGTATTTTCTGTTAAATTATAAAAGAAGAACATGCTGTATGAATTGCTCTCCTGTAGTTTCCATTGTGCATGTATGTAATGAGATAATGCATGCTAATCCTCATTAATCAACCAGGAATATGTTAAAAAAAAAAAGTTTAACTGATTTCTTCCTCTTGTCGGTGGCGTTTGTAAATATTCCAAATACCCTGGACATGCTCCTTTCAAGTAAGACTTGAAAGTGTAATAGCTGTGAACTCAACAGTGTGTTTCACCTCAGAAGCTCTGAGTAATTTACAAGCAGCCTATTCCTAAGGTGTGCAGGTGTCACTACGTCACCTAGAGCTACATGAGGAACCAGCAAGGCACACTGGTCACTATTTGGTTTTTGTTGTTGTTGTTGTTTCCTATTATGTAGACAGAAATTTTGGGGTTTAGAATGAGAGAAAAGACCTCAGAAAGTCCATATAAGAAGTCAGTGTCAAGTTCCAGGGAACAAGGGTAGTTAATAGAAGATTGATTAAGTAATGAAGGGCTAAAGCTCTGTGCAGATGGGGTTGGATGACATCATGAACTTGAAATGCAGAACAGCAGAGGCTTTTTCATTTTATTAAATGCAAGAGCCCTGACTTACAATTTTCCTTTTCCTGAACATTGAATTTTTACTAATAAAGCAAAGTGTAGGCAGCCTATTCCTGTCTCCATTGTTATGCTGTACTGAAAATACAGCAAGTCCCAGGGCTGATGTTGTTGGTGAAAGGAGCTGTTGTGAGAGAATTGTGTATCTTTTGGTCACACTTCTAACAAAATAGCTGCTACCTTTGTAAGTCTTTTAAGTCTGGCAGATGTTTTTACCCTTCCTCCCTAAAGTTGCTTTGGTTGCATCCTCTTTATTAGGTAGAGACATATATCATTCAAAAGACATAATTAGAAAATTGAATATAAACACTTTGTGATAACTGTATTATGAATACTGGGATTGTTATTGTAACTACATGAAGCTGCATTCAGTCTGCTCTTCAATGTTGGTTGTTTAAACAAGAGAAATGGGCTGCCTAACTTTAAAACTAGTCAGATCTGGGACTTCACATGGCATCAGCCTGAGAGCAGTGTTGCAGCCTACTGCTAGTAGACATTTACAGGCAACTCCCTAAAGAGGGAGGAGAAAAAGTCAAAATACACAGAATTGCTACCATGACTTTCTTTAAAGGAAGCATGTGTGTGTAAGTTTATGAAACACACAGGTATTTGCTTTTTGGAAGAGGTTTTCTTGTTAGACACTCTCCCCACCCTTTAAAGCTCAGATTAATCCTGATGCAAAATAGCACAACCTATTAATTATCAACAAAACCCTTCACAGGATGGAAAACTCATTTTACATAAATCCTTATTAGCCATATCTCCTCAGTGTAGCAGAACTTTACTTTTCATGTCTCTTGACAGCTCCCAGTTTGACAAAGGAAGCTTAGCTTCACTAAAAAAAGCAAATCCATTTTTTTGGGATTCCAATTAACACGTTGACATTGTATTATAGAGCTGGAGGTGTATGAAATTATTCCCTGGGAGTTTACCACCACTGGGAAAGGTGATTGATTCTGCTACCTGGAGGAAGTAATAGATAATGTATTAAGTAACACAGGGATGGTTTATTTTGTTCCCCCTAAGCAAAAGATAAATTCCATCTTCATTTTAATTTTTACATGAGAGGCAGCACCACACAGAGGCACAGCTGCAAAGCTCAAACTTCTGCTGCTCCATACTGGGACCCCAGTGAAGCAGAACATTAATCTGTACAGCAAACAAATGACTATCATTTACATAATTACATTTAGTCACAATTTATAACATATTCATAAGTGCATGAGTGAGAATGATGCATTTGCTGAGTGAGGGATGGAAATTGTGGATCAGCCTGGACTTTGCCAGGACAGGAGCAGTAACAAAAAGAAGTGATTTTCCAGTGTGTTAGAAAATTCACACTTGTGATTTGGACTCCAGCTGTCCTTACCTGTCCTTTCTGGTCTTTTTGTCCTGAGGGGTTTTATTTCTGTGGGTGGCTGTAGGCTGAGGCTCTTTTGTGTAAACCTATGGTAATTCTTACAGTGACCTTTGGGAAAAAGGGCTAAAATGTGTTTTTTCTTCAGAAATGTTTCCATTAATAACTCATGATATACTTGAAAGTGAAAAAGAGTGACTAGAAATCAAAGGGACTTCCAATAAATGACTTTTATCTTTGACTATGGCCCTTATGATTACCACAGTTGCACTACACGAGAAATTATAAAGCAGATAGTAAAGCTTTCAGAAAGTTTAAGTAAGTCCTCTTTCCCCAGAAGAGTATCAAACAATAATCTTAGGCATCACTTTTATCCCTACCAATGTTTCCTTTCTCCACTCTTGCTTTTTTTCTTATTTTTCTTGGTTTTGCCTCTTTTTTCTGATTTACTCTCCATTTTTTCCCTCTTGATTTTTACAGGTCAAAAGGAGAGCAATCATACCACCACATTATAGAACTGGTAGGAATCCTGTAAGAGTTGCTTGTATCTCAGTCTCTATATTTCACATGTTTTCCTGTAATTCTGCCACTTTTTGAGCAATTGGAAAACTATTTCTGAGATTTTTTGTTTTGTTTTGAACTTTAATTATTTCTCTGAGTTTTAGTTCTCACATAAATGCGTCACTCTGTAATTCTGAAGAACATGCAATTACAACTCAGATTTTGGTGAAAACAGAAAATTAGATGGTATAAAAAGCATCTCATCTGATAGAATCAATTAAAACAAAAAGGCAACATTCCACTAAAACTAATCTTTTGTTTTCTCATGGAAATTAGAGCTCTGTCAGATAATTCTCTGTCCAGAAAGAATCAGTCTCCTAATCAGTATTTGTGTGTATGTGTGGTGGGGTTTTTTGATTGGATATTGGTTTGCTTTGGTTTTTTTCCACCCAGCAACTTGCTGAGGGGATTATCACCCACTCAGAACAGATCAATAGCACAGCCAGGAGTAGCAGGTTGGAGAGTTTGCTCCCTTCTTCTGGCTTTGCCAGGACACTTGGCTGACAGGGCACTCGGATGTTGCATCTTCAGCTCTGGGGGTCTGAAGGGCTCAATAGCAAAGAAAAGGATGGAATCACAAAGAGGTGACCCTTTAGTGAATTGAACTACTACTCTGGGATGAAGAAAAATGTCTTGGTTTAGGCTGTACATGATTTCACTTGTCCACTTTGCAAACCAGCAAAGAGCCTTCGATGCAAATCTATCCCCCGTGAGCAGGGCTGCATTTAAACACAAGGTGAGCAAGAGGGCTGACAGTTTTCCTTTTGAATCAAAACCTTAGTCTAAATTCAGCTCTGGGAAGGTTGCCTGCCAGGAGTGCTAATATTCCTACAACTCCAAGTTACTCATATCTTTTCAGACTGTTGTGTAGGGAAGACATGCAGTCAAAGAAATCCCGAAGAGAGCTTTTAAATGCAATAGCACTGTTCATTTCCAACTCCCACACATTTTATAAAAAATTATATGTAATAGTTTCTAGAGTAATTTTCATGCAAATCCATTGCATTCTTCATAAAATCCAAACACGATGCATCTCAGTTGCACTTCACATGACCTCTCTGTTTTCAGAGATTTAAAATCCCCAAATCCCATAACTCTTCAGGCATTCCCTAGCACTGGCTTTGGTTGGGGCTTTTTTTTTTGTTGTTGTTGTGGGAGGGGGTTTTGTGGTGGTATCTTTTTTTTTTTGGTCAAAAAAGGTATATTGTGAGAAGAAAAACTGCTCCTCAATCTTTTTTTTTTCTTTTACATCATCCTGCAAACTAAACTTAGTAAATTAAAAAGACATATCTTGGAAATTAATTTGCAATTGGTGTACATTTCAGCTATTGATACTGTGGGCTTCTAATCCAAGTAGATAATCTGTGGGGGAACATGAGAAATGTTCTGTGACCTCTGGACTATTTCTGACTTCAGCCTCTTTTGCTTAAATAAGTCTTTTGCCTTTGTGCAACTCTTATTAACTCTCTGGTAGTTGCCATGATATGATGTCACTTTGTGCAAAGCAGGACATTATTTTTCCTTTGAGTGGGATATCTTGTATTGGTTTCTCTTGTGGTTAGTCTCTGGCCAAAGGCAAGGAAGGAGGTGGTTCCACACTGAGTTACTGCAGTCTGCTGTAAATGAGGTTCCTTTGAAGGATTTGGTACTTGCCTCTGGAGTACTTGTAGGGTGCTCCTATCTATCCTTTTGTTTCATTTTGATCTTGGGAATTGCAGCCATTCCTTTTGACTGGCCACCTGGCTGTATGACTGACCAGGACAGCTGAAATTTGAGCCATGAGAGAATAATGAAGATCATGAAAAGTCAGCCTAATCTTTGAAGGCATGTTTTCCTTATTTAGTTCTCAATGAGAGTTCAGATGACTCCTGGCTTTTCTTTTTTGAATATTGTCCCAAAAAGCCTCAGGCAAATATTTCTAGAAGTCCAAACTTGGTTAAAGCTCATAAAGAAATGCATTGCACAAGATCTATTCTCTCTGGACTCAGTTCTTCCAGTCATATGTGACTGACACTTGATACAGAGGAAATAAACATTACACAGATATCAGAGAACCAATGGAAAATGTCAGGATTTAGAAAACAATACTCAAACAAGGGAAGAGAATGAAAATGAGGTAATGAAGGGTAAGAATAGACCATGAAGAAGGCTGAAGGAGTGGGGAAGACAGAACATTACAATTATATAAAAGGCCTCTCTATATGGAGAAAAAAACTATGGAGAGATGAGTTCTATTGAGGGAACTATCGGAAGGAAATGGTAGAAATTTCATCACTGAAAATCCTTTTAGGGAGGGTTAGTAGCAACTAACAAGGTTTTGAAATGACAATCCTACAATTCAGTCTGTTATGGGCCCCTGTACCCCATTGCAGCAATTTCTTTTCTTTTGTCCTTGCTTCAGGTGCTGCATCTCTGTCTGGGCTGTGCTTGGTCTCAGAGTTGTGGGGAAATAAGACTCATCATTATGAGAGGGGGAGGGATTACTGTGAATTCCATAAGCAATGGGAAAAGATCTCATGAGAATTAGTAAAGTTTGTCTAAAATACCATGAAAGTTCCCCTCAGTACTGCTCTACTGTGACATGTTTCTTTCAGAGAATCTTAGAAGCATAGATTAAATAATTATATGTAATTTTTCATCTTACTAAGTTTAAGTAAAATTTAAAAACTAGGTAAATACTTTTTTGTTTGGGGTAGTAGAAATGAGATATAATAGAGTCATATTCCAAATGATCAGTAACATTATAGATCAATATTGGGTAGTGAGTTGTTTTACTATGTGTAGTAATGTGTTATTGGAAAATAGAGATGCCTTTCAGCATATGCTTGTGTCAATGAAATTGTATAGAGATCCCTAATGCCAATCAGCCTGATCATTTAGTGCTAATAAAAAGCTATCTTCTCGTTTTTATTCACTCTGCAATTACTGAACGGTGTTTCGATAGGAAGCTGACAAGCCCCTTGGAAGCAATAAAATAGAGAGGCTCTTGGAGATCACAATCCAGCCCAGCCTTCTATGTCTCTATAACCTTTAACAGGTTTTAGATCCTATGGGATTTCTAACTGACTCTCATAAAATTGATCCACATTTGAGAGGATTAAATAACACTCAGGAAGAAACCTGTTCTCAATCAAAAAATGGCCAGATCTGGAATGGTGGTGGTATTTGTCAAAGAAATAAGAGGAAAAAGTGTAATGAAAACTTCTTTTCTAGCCATTATGAAAGCTCTCCATGCTGAAGAGACAGCATCTGTACTGCACAAGACAAATCCAGGCACATAATTTCCTTCTGTACATCAGCATGCTCCGGCTCTGCCAAGAGCCCAGTTGTGGCTCTTTGGGAGGATAAGAGTGAGAGGAGGAAGGAGAACACAGTTTATAAGGCTGCTTAAGAGGATTTAGTCTTCATTTCCTGATGACAAGATAAATATTGTCTTGGGCAATTCCTAAAACCTAAAATTTCTTGAAGTATCCCAGCACCCTGATAACCAACTCACAGCTGTAACAAATACTGTGGGATGGCTTTTGTTTTTGTTTGTGGAATCTGGGACTTGGCAAAAAATAATTAAATCCCCCCCAGATGTGAAAATTACTAGGAAAGGCTTACAGCTTCCTGTGGTAGACATGGGGAAGCAGAGAAAAAGAATGAATTTACCACACAGTAGAGTGATTAATAATACCATGATTCAGTCATAATTTATGCAAGTGCTGTGGCAACTCCTTGCCTCTGAGATTTGTGAATACAGTCCAGGTTCAGCAAGGGAAGTGAGCTGCTCATCAGTCAATGCAGAGCGAGTTTCAGCTTTATCAAATCTCTGGCAGTCACACGGCAGTTTTATAATCCAGTCCAACGTGCTGCATGATGGCATCCAGGAGCATTCTAGGAGGTTGCCTAGGCCTCCCTTTCTTGTAACTTTGAGGAAGAATAATCTGTTTTGCACCTTTCTCTCAGCACTGTTGCAGCTGCATTTTTGATGTGGTTATGGTGCCCATCTCAAAATCCAGGGTCCTTTTTCTCCAATTTTGCACAAGTGGTTCAGATATGCTTACTGTACAGCAGCCCTTGTTTCCTTACCCCTATTGCACTGTTATATTCTAGCAAATAGAGGGCTGTGGAAAATGAGTAGGACTTCAAAATTTACCCTGATATTCAAGTGCTGTCTATCTGTTCTACAATGACCCATGAAGAGAACAGGGCCTGATGATTGTTCCTTTTAAAGTAACACAGCTCAGAGTGTATCTGCTTCCCCTCAGAATGAAGCTACAATGTGATTACTGTGCTTGATAGCAGTCTAAAATTAATCTGCAAGAAATCCTGACTTCATGTGCTGTGCAGCCTGCAGTTGAGCCCTGGCCTGGCAGAGCTTGGCCTCTGACCTGTTTCTGTTTGTCCATCCAGTCTGTGCCCACCTCAGACACAGCACAAAATCCAACGTGTTCATCTCAGGATCAGTTTCCCTTTGTTGTCTTTTGACTTCAGACTCTGCCCATATCCTGCTCTCTATATTGAAATATTTCCATTTCAGATCCTCGTACTGAGAAGGCACATGAATTATTCAAGGAACAAGTGTATGCAGTTGGAGTAATCACAAAGCTCTTCAGAAGTGGAATACCTTTTTCTATTTTTTTGAGTTTCAGTAAGCTCTAAAATATATCTTTTCTAACAAGCTGGCATAAATGTATGTATCATTGAAAGAAAGCAGTAATTCAGCAACAGTATGATAATTCAAATTAGAAGCTATCTTTCATAGTACGTTACTGTAAATTATGAACTTTAAAGGTCACATGACAGACAGATGGAAGCTGATATAGTAAATCAAGTAGATGTTTACTGCTCTGGAAGCTCACATCTCATCTCTGAGGCTTTCTTCAGCCCCAACACACAGTAATTACCATTTTCACAAAGTCCAGTTTATTAGAGTATCTGAATGTGTCAGGGCAATGGAGGGCACATTGCAGCTGAAAGATCAGTGAGAAAACAGCTTCCCAGGAAAAGTACCCTGTAATTGAAAAGAATGCCTAGTTACAAATTAATAATTTGCTGTCCCTGGAAATTACTGGGTGTGATTACACTTCAGGCCTGTAGTCATTCCACTTGCTGTTGGCCAACATTTGGTGTTTGAACACCATGATCCCATTAAACCAGAAAGACGCTGACAGCAGACTCCTGTGATGCTACCTGGTGTGCTTTTCAGAAAGGGGATGGCCAGGCTCTTATGGAAATCAGTTTTGAATGTTGGAAAAAGATTGATCCACCATGGCTCGCCGCCTTATTTTTGCATGTGGGCGGTAAATGAAATCAGTAACAAACAAGTCTGGGGCAGTGTGGCTGTGTGAGTGTCCGGATAAGCACATTACAGGTTCCACTTGAGCTCCACACAAGTGGAAAAGTGGACAAGTTTCCTTGGGGCATTGCCTGAAGAGTATCAGGCTCTGTGAAAGTTTTGCCAAGTCTCCACAGCACTGGGCAGTTTCAGATGCTGTCTTTAAGGCACTCTTCAAACCTTTTACATTCTGAAGCTCAATATCCATCTCTGTTTTGTTGCCAGAGGTCTGGAGACAGACATGGTACAGTTTACTGAGCAACTTTTCAGCCTTGAAGCTGTTATCCTAAGCCCTCCCCCTCATTCCCAAACCTTCAGTGCCTTTTGTAAGACACCACTATGAGCTTCAATAAAAATACTTTGCTGTTCAGCAGACTTTGGGAAAACTCAGCAGTGCAGGTGCAGTGTGTCTGTCCTTCAAGCAGATGCTGCCTTTAGTATGGAAAGGATATGAAAGCTTCCATTAGGTATTTGTTTCCTTGCTTTTCCCATAGGGCACTGAGCCCCCTGCCAACACAAGGGAATTAGAAATAGAGTAGGTGGATTAAAGGTTCTTCTACACTCTGTACAGGAACTTCTTCAGGCCTTAGTTTGCACCAGTGGAAATCCCAAAAGTCCAGTGACAGTTCAGTATGGTTGGCATACTAAATTGACATTATGAATTCTCAATATAGAGGTTTTTATTACCAAGAACTGTAATTGCATTTAAATTTACTAATGCAAGTTGGGTGGTAAAACCAGTGTGTTAAACTTCAGGGCCTGCAAGCTGAAAGGAAATTCAAAGTAGAAGCAATTTCACTCAAAGGGGCGTTTTTCTTGGGAGTCCCTGCACAAAGGAGGAGGCAGCAATACTCTCTCTTAAAGGTTTCTGAACAAGAGAGGAAGAAATGCTTTAGCTGTTTAGAGGCTGTTCTGCTCACTGTGGGAGGAAAATTTGCCATAGACTGATGTTTAGTTGCAAAGACAGGGTGACCCAGTCCAATCTCAAGTCTATAAACCTTTTATCTGTTCAAGAATGCTTCCTGCTGAATCATAGAAAAAAAATAGAGTGGTTTGGGTTGGAAGGGAACTTAGAGATCATCTGATTGCAGCCCTGCTGCCATGGGCAGGGGACATTCCAGGAGCTTCACTGCCAAGGGAGATAAGGAATGCACAAAGAATTGACCAACCAGTGCTGAAGTGCTTAGGGCCAGGGAACCCTCGTTTGTCAAGTGAGCTTTCATTGACTGAGCAAAGTCCAAATTCCCTCAGGATTTTTTTGAACAGTGCTTGGAAACATAGCTCCAAACACTGCAATGTGCTTCCCCTGGAGCTGAGTGCAGAGCCTTTGCCACCTTGCCTCTGCCCTGCTGGGAGCACGGCCAACAAGGCAGGGAGGCATCTAGTTTAAATATTCCTCTGCAAACTAGATTCATTAAAAATGCCTCTCCAAGCACCTTCCCCTGATTGCCTTGCTGCAGCTGAAGCCATCAAACTGCTGCATCAAGCCTGTGGCACAGCCAAAACTCTCATTCAAAGCTCTGTTGGCCTGGCACTGACCATGGATTTCTATTGCTACCTACCCTGTGGTGCTGCCTTACATCCCACCTGCTTCCCAGGAGGACTCTGAATGACCTCTTCACCACATTCCTGCAGGCATCAGCACTGGAACTGCCTCTGATTTCCCTCAGATTTATAATTTTGAGGAATAAGAGGGGAATATTGCAATGTGGCTTGTGTATCTGGGCAGTCACCAGTGCTTCTCACCCCTGTGCAAACAAACCTCTGAAGGAACCCATGTGGGTGCTGCCTGTCTGCTCATCTTCTGTTGGAAAATTGGGTTAAAACTCTTGGCTGTGACTTGGAGCACATCAGAAAGTCAGAGTGAGCTCTCCCTATTCAGCCATACCCTGATGCACACAGCTGTACATGAAATGCACAGATATTTCAGCACTGTCACCAGCTTCTGTCCCTACCCCACCTAAAGGCTTCTGTTTAGGCAACTTGCTGTTTCTCTTCCTCCCACTACAAGCAAAGCTCAAGGATATGCAATAAGGGGAAATCTACCTGAAGTAATAGCAGACCCTCTATTGAAGCTGGTCCTTTCCTTCATTACCTTCTGCTGAAGCTGTGATGAGTAGCACTTAACTCATACGCTATCACAGCTCTGTATTTTTTCATTTCTTCCCCCTTCTCAGTTATCTATCA
This sequence comes from Camarhynchus parvulus, assembly GCF_901933205.1. Lineage (NCBI taxonomy): Eukaryota > Metazoa > Chordata > Aves > Passeriformes > Thraupidae > Camarhynchus > Camarhynchus parvulus. The sequence continues at coordinate 7,941,880 of NC_044576.1, forward strand.
CATTGAACTGAAGCTTTGCTGAAATTTATTTTGGCAGAAAAGTGTTTAATATTTCTATAGTTTCCACTAGGTGTGGTTAACAAAAGGTTAACAATATAGCTTATTACTTTAGATCATTCCTGTTCCTAATGGTTTTCTTTTTGTCCTCAGCATCCCAAATTCTTTGCTTTATAAATTCTTTATTAGATATCCAACTGTATTATGTGTTATAGTACATTAATTTCATATTTTTAACCAGTAACTTGCTAATTAAGTAATAAAAAGCATAGAAATGTGTCTGGTATAAAACTGATAAACAGGCATATTCTATTGAGCAGCACCCAATCCCTGTGTACACAGTCCTTTCTTTCAGACCTGGGCAAATTTTAAGGCTTTGGATCTGTATTGTGATGCAGTCTTCTAGTATCTTTTTTGTGGTTTTGAGATCATTATTTCTTCTTGAAAGCCTTTCCCTGCTTATCCATTTATCCATTCCTTTTTTTTTCTATTTTTTAATAGTGTATTTATTTAGTTGCCAAGCCATATTTATCATTTTGGTTCTGTTTTCATTATTTACTACATTAGCAACTGCTTGGTTAAAATCTTCCCACACATCAAAGTGCAAGTCAAAATATTCAAGTGAAAATGCAGCTCGAATTTTTTCTATTTATGTTATGAAGAATTAAGCCTTGAAGGCAGGAGGTAAATTATATGAGTAGGTTACTTAATCATTGCCTCCTAAATATAATGAACATTAACATGGTAGTTAACTTCCATGGTCAATTTTTAGTGCTAGAAGATCAGTGTTAGCAAAACTGGAGCTTTTTCTTGCAAAATGTCTGTTATTGTATCTTCCCACTGTTCTTATGCTCAAGAAACCAAGTTTGAGCCAGATGACCAGATAAAATAATACAGACTCCCTTACTGGACACCTCAGGAAGACACAGTGAGTGATTACAAATATTTATTGTTGAAATTTCTCCTGACCTTCTGTTGATCACTCTCTGCAATCATTCTAACCCAGATAAAATCTCTATTGTCCCTGTGCAATTTGAGTGATAAAGCAGACTCCCCTTGCCTGCAGGGTACACTGTGGATATTATTTCTGGGATTTCTTTCTAATCACATTTTAGTTTTCTTTCACACTCTGAGCTTGCATTGTGTTAAACTCTACTGAGAAATGCTTTGAAAACAAACAAAAGTCCTCTGCCTTTCTTTTACAAATATATATACATATATATGTGTATATATACACATATTTTAACTGGGGAGACTGCTCACATAGGAGACTTCAGTGTTTTTGTAGTTTCTGGGAGGGAAAGCCACCCATTCTGTGTGGTTACACATTTTTATAGAGCATTATAGGCTTTCTGTTAATACAATTTAAAGGCTCAATGGTTTGCTTTTTGAAATAAGTACTTTGGATAAACATTTCTCACCCTTGTAAGTTTTCCATTCCTTTGACAAACCAGACACAATTAATAGGAAGGAAATTTTGCAGCGAAGAAAGGGGCAAAATACAATCTAAACAGTTTTAAAATCAGCAGAAGGGAATTTGTCAAAAGAATAGAACAATTTTTATTTTTTTTAGGAAAAAAAAGGGAAAGCAGCCCAAACCTCTATGCTCTGCAGTTTTTTATTATAAATAAATCATAAATTCTGTGCTAGAAAACTACAATTTTTTCATACACTTGTCCCTTCAGCTGTCATTGTGGATTTTGCCTTATGATTGCACAAATTTGATAGCCCTCTCCCCTGTATTTGCAGCGATTTATTTTCACATGTTCTGAGATAACATGTGAAACTTCTCCTACTTTTTTACTTAGTTAGCAAATACAGTGCTCTAGAATTCAAATAAGTAACACCTCTCCTCTGACAGCTTTCCAGTTCACTGCAAGTACCCACCACTGCAAAAATGAGAGCACAGGGGGCTTGGTTTGTTTGCTTTTACATAAAGCTGCGAGTTCTATGTATATATCCTGTGCATAACCCTGCCACTTAGAAACAACAACAACCTGCTTTTCATTTGTCATTTGTTTGCTTCTTCCAGAAAGTGGAAAATGCTGAAATAGGTCAGAAAGGTGGGGACACCCTTTCAGTGCCCCATCAGTGGCCACAAAGACATGGTTTTGTCTGCCACTTGGTTGACCTCAGAGCACATGGAGTTTGGGCAGCATGTGCCTCTTGTTCCTTTCTAGATGAAGTCCAAGAGGTGGCACAGGTTGGAGTAAGGTGACACAGGAGTGAAATCCATGTAAAAAAAGGGCTCGGGTTCCCACTGGCTGGGGAGCAATGCAGTTCCCCCAGCAAAGCCAATGTTTCTGTGCTGCAGCACACAAACTCTCTCTGTGTGTTGCCTCTGAGTGACTCCTAAATGAAGAATTTCTGTAAATGTTCAGGGGTTAGGGTTGAAAAGAAAAATAAAGAGAATACATAGGTGGATGGTATGGAACCTTGTGTCTGTTTCCCAGTTTCCCTCCAGATTGCAATGGCACAGGGTGGGTGAAATCTGCACTGCCTTTGTTCAGCTGGTCCAGGGGGTGCTGCAGAATACCAAAAGCATGAGTTTTGGACCTGTCCCCTCACTAAATTCACCTTTTTATTGTTGAACAAAAGACAGCTGGAAGTTTTTTTCATTTTGTATGTACAGGTATGGAGAGAGAGAGAAGGAAAATTTTGTTTTCAAGGAAAAAAATATACATAGGGCAGTGTTTTGCAGCTTGGTGAGATTTGCACGTATACAGAGACACGTACATGCACAAGATATCCCATACTTTACATTTCTTTGTGACACAACCCTACATCACCTGAGCACCTATAAAATACATTTTTATTACAGCAAACTTGTTAAAGGGCTTGGCTTTTTCATTCACTTGGGGAAGTGAGGATGGAAACACTGAGGGCCACAGATCTCCTGTAGTATTAAGGCAATCCTGCTACCCTCTTTTCATGTACTTTGTTTTTAGCAGCAATTTCTTGGGTTTAAGGGGAGGTGGATGTTGGCTTCTTTGTTCAGCATTTTTTTAAAATCATACAAAGGAATTTAATTTTCAGAGCTTGAAATTGAGAGATTAAACTCCATGTACATTTGCACTTTAAAGATCCATCTGCAGCTGACAAACTAATTCTGCAATAAAAGGTGGGGTTTTGTTAATCCTGTCTAAAATTTAGTTTCTCATGGAACATGTAGGGAGGTGGAGGTGTGCAATGCAGTGTGAGAGGATAGCTGGTCAGGGTGGAATTAATTCTGGGTTTGTATCCTTTCTCCATCTATGTAACCCCTTTGATTGCAGCAGTCATGGCAGCATGTGACTAGAGGAACATGTTTGTATAGATTGGATTATGTAATGTAAGAATTCTGGGGCATGAATTTGTATGGATTATTGCCAGAGTGAGATCAAAAACTCCCACTCTTGTACCTCCCTGTGTTCTTATAGGAAGTGTAATTTTGGCAGTACTGGATATATAGGATAACAGAAAATGTATATTTCTATAAAAGCTCTGTACATCCTTGTGGGTTCAGCCTGTTGCATGGCCCTGGCAAACAGATTTATTTCAGATTTGTTCTGGAAAGTCTGTTGCTGGAAGAGGGCTCAGCAGTGTGGTCTTGGCCCATTTGTCACAGTTCCTCAGGATAAGTGACTGTCACAGCCTCTCGTGGACACCTGCCTGCTGGCTCCTCACCAGGGTCATTCCATGTGTCATTCCAAAGAAACCTTTCCTGTGACACTGTCACAAGAGAGGGGATGGCACTTTGGACAGGCACTCACATCTGGGATAGCCCCCAAAATTTTTGACAGGACAGTGGATGTCTCTGAATTATGCTAAATTTTTATTCTATTTTGTTAACTATGCACAGCCTACATAAACTTATGGGAAAAAATATTTTTTATTTAACAAAGTGGGAGTTTGCTTTTTTCATTCCATACAGAAGTAGATGTGGGTGGATTTCAATATGTGGGCAGTTTTCAAGAGTAATAGAGGCACAAGAAGTGAACCAGGGGAAGATAAGGACACCACCAGTCCATTCTCATCCAAGCAATTTTGACCATGCCATGGGGACCACAGCACCTGGGTTTGAGTAGAGGGCAGTGAACTCCTTGTCTCACCACATTGCTAATTATTCCTTATATTTACTGTGCCAGCTTCAGTACCTGATGGATGTCAAACTTTTCACTTACAAGCTTGTTAGATCACCCTGAATTATATTTTATCGTAGCCCTGGGGAATAATAATCACCATTTTATTACATTTGTCTGAAGAAGATGGATTTCATTATTGTAGTTTTCAGCTAAACATTATGGAGCAACAATGAGGTTGAACTAACATATACTTACTAATTAGCACTAATGGTAATTAGGAGGAGAGAAAAAGAATTGCCAGTAATAGATTTTCCCACATGATTCTGAGTAGGGTAGCACAGAGCCATCTGAACTACCTTACTTCTAATACTTTCTAAAAATCATTGCTCAGCATTTCAGAAGTGAAGTTCTTTCCTTGTGAAATACAGGTCAGATTGTATTAGACTGGGATCTAATTTAATGTAGCTCCTACTACTCCCTTAATTTCCCAAAGCACTTTGCAAAGCAATAACAGGAACCAGTAGTGTGGTACAGAAGCAGGTAAATCTATAACTTACTTGCAGTCGGCCAGTTCCAGGCTTGTTTTTAGCTTGTGTATCTCCACTACCTGTGGTGTGAGACTGATTTACACTAGTTAGGGTTTGGTCCAAAGCCAAAGGTGTGTACATAAAATGGCAAAGCATTTGAAGTGCTATTTGAAAGAAAAATGAATGGTTAGCCAGGAGAGCCCATTTATTCCTATTACTTTTTAGAGCCTTGTGATGCAACACCCTCAGAATTTAATAAGAGGTTTTGGCTCAGGTCCCATGTGAGCAAGAAGATCCTAAATTTTTCTCTGAAGGACACTAGCAAAGGAGATTTCATTAAATGTCCCATCCACTACAAGCCACTTTTTTAAGTGAAAGTGTGCTGCAGGTACAGAAAATCATGTGGAACAACATGTGTGCTTATGTGCTCAGAAGAGAAAGAGGAAAACAGAGCATTGTTTCTAAAATGATATATTGTTTGTCACTGGCACTCTGCACTCCAGGTGAGAGGCAAATTTGAGGACAAGAAGTTGATGTACCCAGGTAGTTGTCTGAAGTACTCACAGAGTATCTGTAGTCTCACTGTCTGCAGATCCTCCCTTGATAGAGATCAAGGATTGAATGAGGAGTTGTTCTTGACACCACAATTAATTTTATTTTTTTGCCTCTCTGTTTTTCAAACTCCTTTTCCCAAGGAGGGCAGCAGCTGCACATCTTTACATCAGGTGCCATTGGTGTGTACATTCCCAGTGCTCCAGCTTATTTATTTTTTTTTAAACTCTCTTGCCTTTTTCACTGAATGAAAGGCTCACAGAGCTCAACTCTGCCTTCTAATCTTAGAGTGAATCCAGTGGCCACTGCAGGTAAACTGGAGGTAATGAATTACTTGTACATTCTTTTGGCCATTGGATATGTCAGGTCTGTTTGCTTCTCACCTTCTGAAAATCTTGTCCTTGACCCCTGGTGCTGTTGATATCTGAATCAAATGCCTTCCTTTTACTGTTTGCACATTTTATTCCTTGATGGGACAGCACGACCATAAGTGTACCACAGGAAGAAAATGTGAGCCTTATTTAGGGATTATGCATGAAATTTGTTTTGTCATGGATTTCTTCAGTATTATGTGTACATAACAATCTCCCTTCAGCTGTGCTTGAGTTTGACCTTCCTGGTTTGAAAATAAGGTTGATATTATTTCATTGTACAGCTCATGTTTTACTTTTTCATGTTTTAAATTTCTTGGGAAGGGGAATTGCTTTTTCTGGTGTTTTTGTCCTATTAGTATTGTTCATTTTCTACACTAAAGCATTGACTCAAAAACATCTTTCTTTTTTGGAAGAACAAATCTTTTCATTACTTTTCCCTTTCATATATGCAAAATCTACTTAATAATACTTTGTCCAGCTTTCCAAGAGTGTTCTCTTAGCACCTATCTTTAGCAAATTGGGTAAGCTGGCTGACTCTTCCCACGTTTCAGCTGGAGGCTTTGAGGCTTTGGAAGTACTGATTATTTCAGCCTCAGTTTTATCAAAATGTCTATACCTTCAGTCAAAAAATATGCAGCACTGGGATCTACAACACTGTTAGGTCTCCAGAAAAATGGGAAGGGAAGGAGTCTCCTGTGGGAATTCTTCATGAGCACACAACAGCAGCATATCAGCTATTTTAGCGACTTCTTTGCAGACATTTTGACAATCTGTTGCAAGCTATACCCCAAAATGCAGACTTCCTTCTCTGCTTTCCTTCAAGTGATGATGCCTCCAGATATCTAGCTCTCAAGCATATTCCCCTTCGATCCACTTCAAATGACACTTCTTGTGTGATGAGCTTTCTGCAGATGCCCACTGATCAGCAGGATGGCTCCAAATCCTATTATAATCTGCCAGGTAGAAATAGATAAATCTATTAGCCCAGACTGGGCTTGTTTCATCATTGTGACAGCTTCCCATGAGCCTGCATTCATCAGATTCCTTCAAAACAGCCAGCTTCCACATCATCTGACAGTTACATTTCCATGACTGGACTCTGGGTTCCTACATCTTTAATCTGCATTTACTTACTCATTAATAATCCAGGTACTTATGCACCCCCACCCCCTCTTTTTTTTTTTCATTTAAAATTGATTACTGGATACCAAATTGATGGCTAAAATTGCTGCCATTATTTTTTTATGTAAACTTTCTGAATATTTTGTCAATCAAAATAAAATGAGCAGCTGAATGTCTTTTGCTGCTTACCAAAAGACACTGGGCAATCTAGTTAAGCCTAGCAGCAGGTTTGTGTTTGACAGAGGTGGCAGGAAGATTGCCATGCTGCTGTACATGCTGCCACAGCCACTCTGGAGACCACATCAAACACATGGATAAGCACTCTCTCTGCAGACTTACTGCAGTTTTGCCTCCTCTGTTAAAAGAAGGAAAAATAAAAAGGTCAGAAAACAATGAGGGGGAAACTATTACTTGTAGCTGAATAATTGGCGCGTTGTCAGAATTTTACTTGGTAAAATACATAAATTACGTGTATCCCAATGTGTTGTGTGTGGGACATGAAACTTTTGATTCAGTCATGTGAGGGGACAAGTGACACAAATCAGGTTTCTGCACGGCATCCGTGAGAGCTTTCCTGGCACCCAGCACTTGCAGCCTGCCCTGTGGATTTCACTGAGGTGTGTAGCAGCTTTAATAAGGCCAATTCCTTATTAGTCCTTCATAACTTTCTGTCTCACCTAGGTCAGAGTCATGAGCCATTTTCTGCCTCCTTTTCTACTATTCTGGTCACTGGGGTTCATTTTGTACCTTCAAATCAATTTGTTGAATAATTATAAAAGCTGAAATAAAACTAGTTCCTTTAGTTCTTTGCAGATGGAAAAATGAGAGGCAATGCTGATCAGAGCATTGCTGTGGCTCTTCTCTAGGATGTGTGTTTGGTAGAGTGGCTTTAATCCCACAGCCAACAACAGCCACAGTGGGTTCTGGCACAGCAAAATACCCACGGCTGTGTGTCAGCCTTGCAGCTCTCTGTGGCTGCAAATCTATTAATAATGACATGAGGTGATTGCATCAGGCCAGCTGGAACGTATACCAAGGCAAGAAATTTTACCTCCTGCAGAAGGGAGCAGTAGATATCTAAGGGTCATATTTCCAAGGTATGCTCTCCAAAACTCCTCTGAGTTGCAGTTTAAACCTTGAGATGTGTAGAGTGCCTACGTGGAGAAGAGTCTATCTCAGTGGGTTTTTTCCCAGTATGTTGCTCCCAGAACTCACATAAACTTTTAGCATCTCCAGCATCCTGTGGTAATGAGCTTCACAGCTTTAATTGCATTTGCTGTGAACTTTTTAATATGCTTTCTAAAATCTGTGATCTCTTCATTTAACTCCCCTTAATCCTTGCATTAGAAGAAAAGTGAATAATTGTCTTCTGTGCACTTTTCCATTGCTCCATTGATTTTATAGATCTGTGTCATTTCTTCCTCACTTATCTGTACTCCAAATTGAAAAGTCTTAATCTGCTTAGCCCTTCCTCATGTAGGAGAGCTGTTCCTTACCCTGGTAAGGTAAGATCACCATCTTAGCTAGTTATGTATTAAAAATAGACATTACAATAAGTCTAAACCATTGAAAGATTTTTAATTTTTTTTTCTATGTTGGCTGTAAAGTTCTACAAGAGGTAACAGCTCTGTGGTAAATATTTGTCTTGAAAGATTTTTTAGTAATCAATGCCTCTTAAATTTCTTTTCACGGTGAGGGGAAGTAGTGCTCCTAGTCTCCAGCTGTTGCATAAATATTTTTCAGCCCCAGGATCCTGAACTGATTGAAGGTATAGCTCAGTGCCTATTGCTCTCTATATTAATCCACAGATCTCATCAGCTATCACAGTCCTCAGGCAGGAGACTTCCATGGAAGGCAGAGGATGTGGAAGAAGCATTGTAGCTAATTAGCTGAATGACAAGAATATCAATTACTTCATTATTAGAGCCCACTGTTTCTTCATAGCAGCAGAGGGAACTGCCTCATGAGCAGCAAAATCTGATTCATGGTTTCTGGCTTTCATCCTCTCTTCCAGCCTCCCAGGCCAGCAGATCCTTCAGCTGTGCTTGGTGTCCTCAGGGCAGCTTCTCAGATGAAGTTCATCCTCTCCATAGGTCTCCAGAAATTTATCTGGTCTTTTTGAGCCACACTGTCTTTAGACGAGGTCTACCCACCTTCTAAAATGCAAACTTTGCTCTTTCAGAGGTTCTCTGATCTGTTCCAAGGGAAGGTGTGATACTAACACACGACAGCATTCCTCACACTTGTAGCCCACCATAAACACAGGACAATAATTGTGGGTTTTGAACCCAAACTCACAGGTCTGTGTGGGAATCCATCTACTGGGAGCAACAGGGTTGCCCCAGCTTTCTAGGCAGTCACTACACAGCAAAATTTTTGTAAATCTTCATTCAGATTCCACGTCAGGAAGGCACTGTGTGAAAGCAAAGATGACACCAAACCCATGGCTCTACAGGAAGGTGCAGAGCAACCCTCTCCAGCATGGATCTCCTGGGCTGGTGCAACATTGCATTGTTGCTCTCAGCAACGTTGCTCCAATGGACAGGAGTTTTCCCCAGCCGTCACATATTCCCAAACGTTGGACACACAGGCACCAAGCTGTTAAGGCACTGGGTGCTCTCTGATTTCTGTTTCTTGAGGAAATTTCCAGTGAATTTCCCTTCCTGTGCTTGGCGTGTGAGGACATTCAGGAGCAGAGAGGGCAGGGATGAGCAGCGTGGCAGGGAGAGGGCACTCGCAGTCAGTCACACACGGGGTGTCACACATGGCAGCTTGCTAGTGCATAAACAGAAACTGATAAAAAAAGCAAAGTTAGCTTTCTCTATTGATCTGAGTCACAGAAGGAATCTCTCCAATATCTTCACAAGACACTTTTTTTTTTCTTTTAGTTTAAGGGATTGAGTTCCCATTAAAATAAAAGACAGCTGAAGTGAAAAAAGTGCGAACCAACAAAAAAAAACCAAATACCAATCAAACAAGACAAATATCAAACTCATTGTTCAGACTTAAAAAAAAAAAAAGTAAAGAAAAAAGAAAATATGAAGGATTTATATCAGCCTAGCAGTGGGGGCAGTACTTTGAGATGTGCTGTCCATATTTGATCACCTTGCCTTGAACTCCTCCTTCGTGGCTCCCCAGGTGTCCACTAGAACAGTCCAGGGCTGATATGAAATGCCAAAGAAGGCTGAAATCCTGGGTGCTCCCTTCCATTGATCATACTTTTGGTGAGGAGTACATTTAGTGATTAAAACGTCTGCACTCATTTTCACTTGTGACTCAAGTTGGAATATTCAATTTAAATCTTTAAAATCTGGCAGTTCAAAGCTGTCAGTAATTGATTCACTACTCAGAATGGTTTCCCTTTAATTTCCAAGCAAGGGTTCAGATTGATTTTTATTTTTAAATCCACATCACCGTGTCTGCCTTTATGAATTACAAAGAACTTCCTTGGCTGGTTTCAATCCATTCTAATCTGTCAGTCTTTGGAAGAGACTACAACCATACACAGTTGAAATTAGGTTAATTTATACTAAGGAGAAAAGAAATTACCTTTTAATGTTGGCATCCGTGTCAGAACTTGGCTTTCTGAGCACCACTCAGGTATGGAGTTACCACTCTCACACCTCTGGGCCAACACTGACCATCAGCGCCACAGATTTACTCCATCTCAGGTCATATCTGACTAACAGCAGGGTTGAGTGAATGCATTTTGCATTGTGGTTAATGGCTGTGTCAATATTTGACCAGTTATCATTTACTGACCACGGCCCAGGCAGCAGTGCAGCTGCCAGGGGTCTCTGTGGCTCTCTGTGCTGCTGCTGAGGACAGGATTGGACTGTGGGGTTTGATCCTGCTCTGGGCAGCCTTTGATGGTGCTCCCCAGCCCCTTCCCCTGAGAGCACCCATTGCCAGCCATCCCTGTCTCCTTGTGGGCTACCTGGGGTGTGACCCTGAAAGTCTTTGCCTTTTGTCACCCATGGTGTGTGGTGGGATGTATGGCTCTGCTCTGGATGCCTAAATCACATGGCTTGTGCTCTTCTTTTGCTGCCTGGTAAATCTCTCCGTTTTAAATCTATGACTGCTCAATCAAGGGAACAAAGGAGAAAATGCTGACTGCATTGTAAAACTCTCTGGGCTGTGAGGCTCATAGATCAGCTTTATTTGAGCAGTAACACTTTTTGGAAACGCTACTGGCAGTATGTCCCTGGCTTAGATGTGTGTTGAATGTGTAATTTCCTTTCTACCTCTTCCAAAAGGATGCAGATAGAATAGCAACCCAACACTGTTAATAAGCAGTCTTTTCTTCTGTAAAGACAAGTTGTTCTCTTCCTCATGCTGGAGAGTGGCTTTTTTGTACTGGTGTCCCTTTCAGTTTCAAGAGGATTTCTGGGAGTGAAAAGCACAAATAGGTAGCGCAACAGAAATTAGCATAGAGATGGCAAAGGTTATGTGCCTGGTCAGAGGCCAAATGAATTACCTTCATATTTCACGTTTCACCAGCTTTTCTGCCCACCTTCAGGTTAAGCTGGCATGGCATATATTTAAAAAATATATATAAGAAAAATAAAAGCAGAAAATAAAACTACAGCATGAAGTTGTGTGCAAACTCATTCATTTGCCTCTGTAGGGGATTCTCACACCTGCCTGATGACAGGCAGCCATCAGAAGGAAAATCAATATATCTGAATCTATTTTTTTTTCATATGACTGGACCTGTGAAATACAGGGAGGAAAGCTGAGCAGAAAGGTGGCAAGTCAAACTAAATTATTTCTGGATGAAAACTAGTTATCTGTGAACAAATGAAAATAATCCCTTTAGCACTTTCTCACTGGAAATGATGGTCTTTCAGGTTAAGGCACTGTTGTAAATTGGGGTTTCACTGAATTTTAAGGTAGTAGGAGCTAAGAGCTAACTGGAACAGTATATATAACCTAGCAATAAAGAGTTCTATCTAAATAAGGTTTTTGCTTCTATTAAACTCAATTCTTACAATATGAGGTAGATTTCATATAGTGGGAGAAAATGTCAGGAAAATTTTAATGGGGTCTGTTTATGTTTCACTCCTATTAGACATTTCATATCCATAAAAATCATTATGCAGTGTTCTTTCCATGGTCTAGGATGTGGAAGAACATTTATGGCTCACGGAGGACAGAAAAAAAAAAATCTCTGCTATTCGTTAGGTAGATGTTTTTCTGCATAGCACATTTGGGAAATATGAGGTAATCATTTAGGAGCAAAAAAGTTTTTACAAGTATTTTATTACTTGCTGAATTTCACTGCTGCATCCAAGTAGTCCATTTAATAAATATTTAGTGAACAGTAAAGTATATTCAGAGTGAGTTCAAGATAAGGAACTGCATTGAAATCTGAAGCAGATGAACGTGCTAAGGGTTGATCCAATCCTGGACCTGTGTAAGAGTTCTTTGTTTAAGCACAGCAGAAGAGGATTTGCATTAGTGAAATGCAAAATAGAGAAATTAATCAGGAAACATATTTTCTGAATAATGTTCTACCAGCTCAACTCATGATGGATTTGTTGTTGACAGTAATGTAAGATTAGCATAGGCAACAATTCCACCTCCCTGAAACAGCTCCATGAAGGGTTGGAGCAGGAGCATCTGGCAGGGAAGAGTCTGTAGCAAATCAGAAGGGTGCAATTACTGGGAAGCTGTTTGAGTAGAGGTGGACTCTAACGTTCACATCAATCAGGGAACTCTGGAGATGAACACAATGTCTTGGGAAAAGCCTGAGTGAATCTCCGTCAACATCTTGGATAAAGACGGATTTATAATTTCAGGGCTTTACATCTCAGTGAGTTCTACTTCTGTGATATTTATGAAGCACAATGAAAAGTTGAAATCAAAGTGTTTTTTTTTTTTTTAAATACACTGTTATCAAAAGATCCCTGCTACTCTTCTTTTCTTTTCTTACCTTGCAACCCCATTTCTCTCTCCAGATATTGGGCCTTGTAACTCTTTCTTCTTGTTAGACAAAAGTGCCACGCTGAAAATAAATAACTAAACACCTCTCATTGGTACCTGCAGGTTCAATTAAATTTCTAATTATTATTCAAGTTGGTGACATCACTCCATATTTTGCCTACCTCCAGCTGTGGATCAAATTGTGATCTAAAATGTTTTGGCTTACTTAGACTAGTGGTGCTGCAGCTCGTGTTCTGCACTCTGCTCTCACCAACTGGAATATTTAGGAAAAACAAAAAAACAAAACAAAACAAAAACAAAACAAACAAACAAACAAAAAAAAACCACAAAACAAAACAAAAAAAAAAAAAGAGGAAAAAATCCATGACAATGAATTTCCAAAGAGAGCCTGGGAAAGTGTTCTGACTAGAGAAAGTACAATATACGGATCAGAGTATAATCCCAATTGTTGGTTGTATCAGCAAGGCTGAATTTTTCCAAAGACATCGTGTGCTCTATTTTCCATGCTGGTGTTACTCTTTGGCCATATTTTTTAAATTTTGAATATTAGTTATTTATTTTGCAGATAAGCAGCAAAAATACCAATTCTGGGCACTAGTGTCATGTATCAGTGGTGGTCAGCAGTGGGGAAATGCATGTCCACCTTTAGCTGGATGGAAGTCTAAGTCACCTCACCCAAAACAAGTGTTACCCTTTGCCTGAGCTATTCCTGTGGGCAGTGGCAGAAGGGAGGTGCCCAGCAAGGAGGGGTTGTGACAGCAGGCACTGACTTTAGACAGATGTTTAGCTTTCCAAAAGGTAAGATTAGCCCTTCTCCAGGTATGCAAGGGCTGGCAAGCAGCCTAAGAGCGCCTCTCCTGAGTATTTTCATCCAAGTGAGGGGAGACATAACAGCCTCAAATCCTACAGCAGAAGGGACTCGTGTTAGAAAGCAGAGCTAACAGCTGCTGTAATCTTTTCCTAGTGAAATTAATCCCCACAAAGAACTCCAGCAAAGCTCTATTCACAACCTGTACTTTTCTCACATCCTCTCAACAGGATTGAGCAGACATTCAGCAGTGCTCTCTCCAGCAGTTTGGCTGGCATCCTTGGCATGTAAATAATTTCAGCAGTAAATTGAGGGATCTTGTGTTTTGTTTAGAATCCATAGCACTAGGAGATGAAGTGTGGATAGCTGAGACTGCTAATCAGAATGAATCTGTGATAAGCAAGAAGCTGTTAGTTGTCTGTAGGGTGGTAAGAAGGTGCTCACTGGCTTTTGGTCTATCTTCTTGGATTAGTGTTTCATCATCTTAATGTGGATTAGGTCCATTGAAACCACACAAACCTGAGAGAAAACAGCAGCAGTTCCTGACTATCCACAGATTGTCACTGTAACACTTGTAGCACAAGCGTTGCTGGTTACACACAGAAATATGTGAGGTTTTACCCCACAGTGAAAATTCTGAGTGAAACTGGTGAAGGCAGAATCCTGCCTCCTTTCCTTTCCTCCTCCCTTTCTTTCCTTTCCTCCTCCTTTCTTTCCTTACTCTTTCTTCCTTTCCTTTTCTCTTTGCCTTCCTGCTATATTTTTTTCAGCTACTCTGATCTCCCAGTGTCAGATCTCATATAAGAGAGGCAGTGGACATGATAGGGATAAATGAAGCCAATAATTCCAGAGACAGGAAAACAATCCCACACACATCAGTCATATGCTCCAAAGCAGCAAAGAATTGACTGCAGTAAGACAAAGAGACAATCTAAGATTAATAAGTCAAAAGTTATAAATAGAATGTAAAGATAAAAATATCTGGAGTCAAATCACGTGTGTTGATTGGGATGTGTACGTTTTTAGACTCTTGGGGGGGAAAAAAAGAGAATTTTATAAAATATAAAGTAACTTTCCTACTTTGTCTTACAAAACTCATTATTCTGACTCTGTGGTTCATAAAAGGAGACAAAAAAATGCACTAAAGATAAAGCAAGACAAAGTAAGCCTCCAGCCCATGACGTGCTCTTTCACCCATGAAACCAAGGCGTCCAGCTAAACACATCTTCACTTCCTCTGATGCACCTGAATTTTCTTCAGCTTTTCTGGGAATGCAATGGATATTTCAGGTGATAGGGTATTCTTCACATGATGCAAGTTGAAGACTGCACTAAGATGACTTTCTAACCAAAATCATCTGACTGGAAGGTCAAAGCGTAGGCTGCAAAACATTGCTTGCTCAACTTGTTACCTAAAGGCCTAAAAAAAAGGTCAGAGACAGTTCAGCTACACATAGGGAAGGTGTATGCCCCAGGCAGCAGCAGAATCTTCTATTTTTCATGCTAGAGAAAAAATAATTACATGATATATATAATTTTTACCTTGTAACAAGTTGGGGTTTTTTTTCCCTGTATCTTTTTCTTTACTCTACCCTTAGAAAGTCAATTAAGTAATAAAATGTATTTAAAAGTAAAAGTGACCCCCTATTAGCCAGACATTTTCTAATAAAAACCAAATTATCTCCTACTGAGTATCACAAGAATACACCTGCTTTGTCTGGGAAAATTTACATTAATATAGATAATTCTATTTTGACTTGAGGTAAAAAATGAAAGAATATTTTCAGCTTCTGATAACTATCTTTTTCAAATTTTAATAGGTAGGAAAGAGAAAGGTGTAGTTAAAAACTCTTATCCCAAATGAAAAATAGATGAGACTGCACTGAAATTTGAAACACTGAAATCTACAGGAAGAGAATTATCATAGACTATTGAAATCATAATAAAACTTGGATTTTAAGTGCAAATACCAGTAATTTCAATTCAGAAATATTAATATTTAATTCCCAACTGATGTTAATATTGTCTAAAATGGAATATTCAGAGATTACACAAGCAGAATCTAAGGTATTTTTCCTCTCTCTAGGGACACTGAAGGTTTAACTGTAACAGAGACACATTTCACTTGCAACAAAATAATGAGGAGTGCCTTGATTTTCATAATACAGCTCTTTCTCTAACCTAGTTATTCTTTCTGTCCTTTCTCTTATAAAACCACCCAAAAATGTGATTCCAAATTCTTCAAATGACATTCATAAAGGTTGCCCAGAGCAGCTGTGGCTGCCCCATCCCTGGGGGTGTCCAAGGCCAGGCTGGATGGGGCTCTGAGCAGCCTGGGATAGGGGAAGGTGTCCCTGCCCATGGCAGGGGGTGGGAACTAAAGGATCCTGAATGTCCCTTCCAACCCAAACATTTCTATAATTCTGTGATGTCACCAGTGTCACTTCCTGTTCAGATGGAGTGCAGTACCTCCAGTCTCAAAAAGAAGGAACATCACAAAATTAAAATGAAGGATGGGTGCACTTTGAAAAGAGTTGGTTTGTGATTAGTGAAATTCAGGGTACACACAGTTAATGTGCAGAGGTTTCCAGGTGTGAGACACCTGTATCTCTCCTCTTGTGGGGTTTCTGGGACATCACTGAAGTCCTCCCTTCACTTCTACTCTATTGCAAAAGTGCACAGTAACAGTGACACAAACATAATACACACTTGGTGTTTTACTCTGCCTTGTGTAGTGACTGTCCCACTGCAGTTCAGGAAAATCCTGGCTCTCTAATTACTGGTGTTAGCCTTTTGTCAGAAAATTCTGGCTTCCCCTTTTGTAAAAAACTACAGCATTGTAAAAAACTTGAAAAAACATAGTTTTGAAAACAAGTGGCTATGGATTTTTTTTAAGACTCTTCAATAGTTTATATAGCTCTAAATCATAAAAATAGCATTATTTTATTACTAGCAATATGGCAGCAGAAGTTCTAAAAGGGACTGAGGAAGGGGGAGAGAAGAAATGTATACTGAATGACAGGAAGCTGCACACTTCCAATGCTGCCTAACAGCCACCTTCTGTGGCTGTGCAGCACTCGAGTTGGAAGTTCAAAGATTGATTAATCATCCCCTCAGATGCACCATAAAGTTTTAGAGTTTTTCCCTTGGTAGATGTCTGGAACATGTGGGGAAAAAGAAAAAAGAAAAAGTAGGCAATTTACAAACAAGGACAAGGAAAACCTGAATAGCTGTTATGATTTAAAACCAAGCATTTAGTGATAAAAGCTGCCTACTCACTTTCAAGTACTTTGATCACAGAGAATTGAGGGAGCTGACTGCAGTATGTCCTGCCTCACTGAAGACTTCTCTAAACTGGGGCATGCCAGTCCTGTGAGCCATTAAGTGTTTCTTGGCATGATGTGTAATTTCAGGATGTGTTGGTTTAGTAAATGATATACTTTCATATTCAAGAGTGCTAAGAAAAGAAGAAATTAAAAAAAACACAAAAGAGAGAAATTAGACCTATGCTAATTCAGACTAAAGCAACACAGCTGAAAAGCTGCAGGAGAGTATTTTGAGGAAGTTATATCCTATTATTGTGCTGTCAGTAAGGACAATTTTCAGGTGTTAGGAAGAACTGCCATAGATCTGTGCTCTTGGGTCCCAGACATCACTGTCCTGAAGGCCAGCATCTGGACATTGCTCATAGTCATCCTCTCCATCCTCTTGTTCACTGGGAATCTTACATGGGAAATCTAATTTTAAGTGCATCCTTGACATTTTCTGCCTCAACAATAATTTGACATTTTCCACATCTTACTACTTATGAAACCTGACATCATGTCAGTCTTCTAAGCATGAACCTTCAGCCACTGCAGTTTTCCTCCTCCTTAATTACAGCCAGGACTGAAGGAAAGTTGTTAGCTGCTCTTGTACAGCATGCACACTTATGGGCAAATGATGACATTTCCAGATCATTCTTCTAGATTTATTAGCATATTAATACAATAATGAAAATATATGTATATTTTTGTGTATATTCAGCTGTGCACGCATACACGTTTATCTGAATGTTTTGCAGCACACACATCTTTGACAGTGAAAAGCTGTTCTATTTTCTTGTTAAATTAAACACTTCCAAAGCCATCTCCATCAGCACTTTGCAAACACCTCTGGTGTTCAGTTCCCACAGGTTACCTGCAGCTTGGTTACCCCTTGCAGGCAAGGATTTACCCAAAAGAAAACTGCCCTAAATAGAAGTGAAAGCAGTGTGACTAATTTATAAGAGATCCTTTTAACTGTTGTGCTTTGATACAGCATTATCAGAAAGACACAACAAACCTCTCTCTTGTGGTTGTGTGATATCTAGGATTTCAGTCTTTGCACCTGCAGCTTTTGGTGTGGCTTGTGGCTGTTTGGAAAGCATTAAGTAGTAATGAATTTAAAGACATGTTTTCTGACTTGTTTTTTACATGAAGCACAACTTACATAAATGGTCTGATAGTAAGGCAGTGATGAGAAAAATGTATAGAGTGAAAATTCCTACTGCTTCTCTGTAGAAAAAGCCAGGAAATTCAGGAGTTTCCCAGGGATAAATGTCTGTGGCCAGAGGCACCCTGATGGGCCATGGTGGCTGAGCCACACTCAGGGCAGGGATAACAAATCCTGTCCTCACCCTGCTGCTCCCAAGGTTGCTGAATGCTGGATGAGGTCCCAGAGGTTTTGGGACAGCTCAGCTGAACTTCCCAGCATGGCTGGAGGAGCAGCAGTTGTGTCAGCCTCACTTTGTGCCCCTTTCCCTGACTGCAGAACTCCTGCTGCTTCCTAGCAATGGTGTGAACCCTCTGGCAGATCACACTGCACATAGCTTATTCCCCAATTATTATTGTTTTGCTTTCCCAGAAAACCCAAACCCTAGTGGATTTACCTCCCAGAATAGATATTTTATTCTGCTGATTGAAGAATTTCAAAAGTTTACTCATGCTCCATATTCAGGCAGCAACACATCCCCACTAGCCAGAGGTGAAACAACACATCTGCTCAAGCATTTTGGGATGGGGAGCTGGCAAGGGAGTCCCAAACTTCAGGGACAGGCTGGTTGGCTGGCATGGCTGTGCTCTTACCCATCTGCTGAAGTGGCAGAGTGCCAGCTTAAAAATTACTCAGCTCTGCAAAAGTGCATTGTGCACTGTAGGTGAAAATGGCAACTTAAACATTCCTATTTGTCTTGTGTTTCTCAGGAATTTTCAGCTGAATTCCTTTACATGTCTGTATGTGGGTGCACATATATATATTTATGTTACACACATATTTGTGTGTACATGTGTGCACACAGAGATATATGCCTCTTCTTTCTTCCAAGGAGACAATATTCCCAACGTTTATCTCCTTAAAATTTTAGATTCCCGTTTCTCTGCCCTTCACATGTACCTCAGTGCAGAGAGGGAGGAATGTTCCATTCCACAGTCAGTCAGGCTCCCACCTTAACTGGGAGAGGCAGCTCTCCCCTTCCCTCTTTCTCCCAGCTGGCTACTGAAATCTGTACTGCACTATTACTACAGTGTGCAAAACAAATCCTTTGAAGCTGTTGAGCTCCAGGATCCAACTCTCATATGGGCATAGTAATTGAGGAGTTTGGGGTTTTCATGCTTGCAGCTCTGCTCTCCCTGCTGATTGAACAGAAGCAGCTGAGACTGATTTCTTTCCCTCACTACCATCACTCACTTTTCATCTAAAAATGTCAGCTGAGTTTCAGGGTGAAGTCTGGATTCATCTGGTCAAATTAACCTTCTCAATAGTCTAAAAGGGAGAGCTGACCTTTGCTGAGGTATAACTTATGTCTAAGGCTTTAAGGAAATCTTTAGAACTTACAGATGGTTCTGTGAGTGAGCTGCTGTCTTGAATTTAGGAACACTATTTGTTATATACAGAACTTTTGTCAAAACAAAACATTAAAAAAAACCCTAATATTTTTCTTTACATCATGAAACAACCTTTAAATAGAGCCTCAGTTTCCACTGTAACAAAAAATTTCAAACCGTGAACCTGTTTTTTCATCTTATATGATTGATATAATATGCAGTAGATTTTAATTTGAAGCATATAATTTTCACCTCTGTCTATGAAGAATTAATCTTGAGTATGATCCTATTTCTTGACTTTATTTTGGGAGGAAAAGGAAAGCTGAGAAGTATCTCTGTGTGCCCCAGAACAGGGAAAGGAAAAAATCTATAACTGACATCCATGGCTTCTGCAAGCTCACTGTTGGATTGTATTTTATATGGCAAAAGAAAATGGGAAAAAATACTAGTGGAAATTAAAGAAAAGCTAAATTTGATACAATTGTGTCAGGGTTTTAGATCTGGGGTGTTTTTCCAGTCCTTACAATCCTCAGGGCAGCATTCCATGTGTCCCAAGTCACTGCCTGTTCAATGGCAATTTGCTGCTTTGCCCTTTTTGGTTTGGAATCTGACTCAGTGTTGACTCTTGACTGACCTTGATCAGTTTCTTATATTATAGGGGGGGTGTAAGGAAAACATACCCAGGGTCAGCTGCAAGAATTCATTCAGATTAAACCTTGCCCAAGACACATTTTTTAAAAAGCATGAATCACAGGAGTTGCAGGTTCTCTGCTGTTCACAAACATCTGTCCCACTTTTCCTCCCAGACTACAAGGAACTGCTTAAAAAGGTCCAGGGGAACAAAAGTGCATCTCTGAGCCCAAAAATTGTTCTTGGCATTTTCCTTTTACTGTAAATCTTGAATAGATGGTTGTTTCAGCAGCTTAAAAACAGGGGGGTGATGCTGAAGTTGTCCCTGTGACAACTTGAGCTGGGAGTAAAGTCACAAAGCAGAAATAGAAAATAATCTGAGAAAACTAGAAGACTGTATTTCCATGCATTGATCAAAGAAACTTTACTCCAAGTGCAAAACAGCCTTGGGAAGTGGATAGTGGCAAGAAGGAGTTCTCAGTAGCAGGTTTTAGTATCAGCTTGAAATTCAGGTTCCACAGAGATGGACAGAGAATCACAAAGAAATGAGCATCTGTTCAGCTTCCAGTGATGCTAAGCAATCTTATTCCTCTGGCACAGATTTATTTATATGAAGTGAGGCACTGAAACAAAATGTTGGCTTAGCCTCAATCTGTTTTAGATTTTTAATTTTTTTTTCCAGTCCAGTGTCATGAAAACCATTTTGTTTTGCTGCAATTGTAAGTTATGTTTCCATTTTCATTTTTGGCATTGTGGAAAATTGCTCTTGCCAGGTAAATATTGACGATTTAAAAACTTTCACGTGAAAAGTGAATGGAAATTGTGTGGAAATTCAGGGGCTGTCCTTAATTTATAAACTTTTTCAGCCACAGTCCTATAGGAAAATAATATGGAGCTACACTTGCATTTTCAAGCATTTCTGTATGTGAACTCAAAAGCCCAAGGTATATTTCAAATGCATAGTTTTTGGTCAACTTAGAAATTGAAGAGCAGCTGTGTTTCAGATCAAGTAAGTCCCCCAAGGTAAAATCCTTGGTTTAAAAGTAGGTTGTTTTGGATCTGCCTATAGCCCAAGGATTTCAACAGAAAGATTCAAAGGTCTTAATGAAAATTTGATCATTGTCTCCTGAGAGAGCAGGGTTTTGTGTGAGAATTCAGCCTGTCTGCTTGGGTTGGAACAGCCCTTGCAGCTGCGTTTCAGCACCTAGCCAGAACAAAAATGAACACATAACTTACTTTTTCTGCAGCCTCATTAAAATTGAACTAATTTTTGAGAACATTATGCCGTAGTTCCATACTTCATAATAAACTGTTTATTTTTTTCCCATATAAATGAGTGTGAACCATTAAGCTTTCAACAACAGCACCTAAATAATGAGGAGGAACACATTTTTATAATGAGGATAATTGTAATTGCAGAACTTTCCAAGTGATGCAGTAAATTTTTTCTCAGCTGTAAGATTGGCCTTTCTGTAAAATAAATGCTTTCGTTTATCTTTAAGTTATTAAGCTCATTACAGAAATGACTGTATAAAGTTTGCTGGCCTAAATTTTCTAGAACAAACTGACTAAACTTTATCCTGTGCTTAAAATCTTTGAGTCTTTGGAAGTATCATTTACCTCATCATTGAAATACAATACATTTTTGCCATTTTTGACACATAAATTTTTCTCTGCTGCCTTCCACATTATTGCTAATTAAAATACATTATTTGTAATGACAAACAAGAATCAAAATTTTTTGCACAGGAAAAAGCCTCTGGTGTCCAGGAGATTCTAACCCACTCTCACTAGCTGCTATCCTCATCAGGGATTCCCTGTTGCATTCCCTATTTCCAGCCACATCAAATGTCAAAACTCAGGTTTCTCTGGGGTGTGGGATAAAAGTCACATAACTGCAATTGAGTCATTACTTGGAACAACGTTTTCTTTCCTGCTTTTTTTACCTCGTAGCCACAGGGTTAGAGGCAGCCAATTAGACAGGGTCTGATCTGGTTCTTTGTGGAGAGGGGAAGACAATTAGTGAGAACACCTTCCTGCCCACTCCTGCTACACAGGCAGTCACATTCACTCCTTTCTTTAGGGTTTGGGTCATAAAGGCCTGAGAAAAGCTCCAGTTCTTCCTCACCTCCCATTGTCCTTTAAGTTACTCAGCAGAGCTGCACAGAATACGTGGGTGGTTATCCTCAGAGGTGAAATGGATGTGTCGTCTTCTATTTGTTTCTAAGGATATATTTGGTTTCCCTTTTGAGGTCAAGGCACATAAGTGATCATACAGCATTTGGTGCTCCCAATTAGTAGCCTTTCTGGTCCAAAATCCAATATCAGAACCCTAATGAATGGCCTTTCAGGGTTTACCTGAATTGCCAGAAAAAAAGGAACAAATCTTCTTCCTGCACTCTACGAGGAATTTATTCTCTGTCCCCTTCTTTTTACCACAGCTTTCAGGAGCACAGATGCATAGGGCTTAGCTGCTCAGAGTAGCAGACAGATTGATTTGTTCATGTGTCACCTTAACAAAACAAACTGAACGGACAACTAGAGAAGAAATATCAGAGAGAGCTGAAGAGATGATGAAAAACACTAAGCAATGATACACAAAATGATGTGATTATTTATCTAAGGGCTTTCACCCCCCAAAAACCATCTACTCACCACAGTTCAAACAGGTTTTTCCTTTGAATCACTTCATCATATAAAATATGAATCAGGATCCAGTGAAATATTTATTTAATTAACTGTCACCAGGCTGAGACAAAAAGGAAAAGTCTATCCTATCAAAATATGCTAAAAATAAGGATGGCAGCACAACAAAGTGATTGTCTCGAGGATCTGAGCTTTTGTGCAGAGCTCTCCTGAATATTGGTTTGCTTTTTCTGTTTGAGTGCTTTACTGTGGTGTTGAGCAGTCAAACTGCAGCCCCAAGGCCCGAGGCAATGGATGTTCATTTTCACCAGACACCCAGCCCAGCTCTGTGATTAGCACCTCCAGACTGAGGCTTTAGCAATTTGGGCTGCTAACACTCTTTGGGGCTGCCAGCTCTGATATGGGCATTAGTCTGTGCATCGTCCCCTTTAATGTCATTTTTAAATGTTTAATAATCTGATTGGGATAAATGGTCTGGATATTTATCTCCTTCCTCTCAGAGAGGGATCCCATTAGTGAATTCAATAATTTCAAGAGGGTCAGGCTGGCTTGCCAGAGGCTCAGGTTGAATTTAGCCCAGGATTCATTTCTCTCCATGCACCATGCTCCCACCAGAGGTATCATAGGGGTCCATTTTTTCACCATAAAATAGAGTGCAAGCTGCCAAATGCCAGTGTAAAAACCAGTCCTGCTGAAAGGATGCCCAGCAACCCTGAGGCCCTTCAGCCCAGCTAACCCTTTGTTTCCCCTGGCACTCTGGATGTTTGAGCATTGATTTACTTGTTCCTGGCTAGGAGACAAATTCATCTTTTTCTACAGAAGGACACCTATTTCTGCTGGTCTCATGGAAGAGAAATTCCATTTAAGTCAACAGAGGGATTTCAAATACCACAGAATGCGGCTAATAGACTTTTCTTGTAAGGTACTGCTGCAAAAACTAAAAAAAGCTTTATTGGTTATGTAAAAAGTGCTAAATTACTTTTCTACTATGTGACTCTTTCTCCTTGCCATCCATCCATTTGTCCTAAAAATAAAATTTGGCACATGTTTAGATTACAATTAAATCACTCTCAACTATTTATTGCTCATGCCAAAGTAATAGCTCTAGGTTTGAAAAAATTATCTGAGGTAGGCAAGTTTTGAAAGTCAGAACACACTTCACTGAATCACATTGATTTAGCCTAAAGAAATTCCCATTTGCAGGAGGCTTGGTGCACACTGGCCCTCTCCAAGTGCTGCTTTAATGAGTTACTTGGATTTGATTATGGTGACTCAGAGATCATTAGGAGGGTGAGGAACTGCCAGGCCATATCCTGGACCAAAACTAAGATATCATGAGGACTCTGTGTCCCAGGCTTGTTGTGACGTCTGTCTGCTGCTGTCAGTTTTCTTGTACTGCTAAATCAGTCTTCTAGTACTGATCTGTCTTGCAGGTTTTAGTCAGCTGATATGTTTAGTATCACTGACTTTTAGCTAGGTGTTTTTTATTCTTTTGTAAATTCATACAGTGAAATCCTTCTGGAGCACTGGCTTGTGTCCTAGGTTTCCCCCTCTGCTGACGTTAAGCATGAATGATCCCCATAATTTTTCTTTTTGTGGACAGGAATGATATTAAAATGCAATGTAGAAAATGATTGACAAAGCAGGAGTAATGAATGACAGCTTTTGTCTGCTCTGAGATTTGCCATGTGGTTACAAACTCATCAGTGTATCACAGACAAATATTTTGCCCCATGTGCACACACATGTTCACTTTTTTTTGCCTGGTGCCTGTTATGAGGAGGGGCTGTCAATTCCTGTGAGGAATGAAATCAGATGTTTAATGCAGGGCTGGGCTTTCTCCTAAACAGGAAAAGCCTTGCAGAAGACCCTGAACATGGTAGATAGTAAAGACAAAACTCTCTCATGGAGGAAACACCAGTGGGAGAAGATACATTTCTTTGTGCCAAGGGTGCTTGTGTTTTCATGAGGCAGATGCCTCATTCGCATTCACATAAACAAGGAAAAGCCCAGCCTTTCTAGTTGGTAAGGCTAGAAACATGAACTTGGACAAAAAGAGCAGGGCAGATCTTTCCAGCTGCATCTCCACAGCACTTCCCTCTGGCAGTGTGCTGAGTGCCTGAAAGCTGGCCCTGCTGAAGCCTCTCTCCAGGAAGCACATCCCTGGTGCTCTGAGTGCCAGAGGGAGGCAACACTGAAGAAAATGGGGTTTTGCTTCCTCCCTCCCCAGAGGGCAGAGTGGGCAGCGCCCTTCCCTCCCCTGCACCGTGACATCCTCCCCTGCGCTGGGCACAGCCCAGGGCTCAGTCCCTGCTGCAAACAGCAGCGCTGCTCTCTTGGCTCCCTGCAGCCCAGAGCCTGCCAGTGGCACTAACATCCTGGAGATCACCATTCGAGAGCACAGACAGGCAGGCAGGCAATCAAGACAGACAACACTAGACACAACTTGATTCCCCTAGGATATTCAGGGTACAAGTTGGATCCACAGAGGCTTTTTTTAGCTATGACCATCTTTCTATGCTGAAAGTTGCCTAGTTCTTTTTCCTTTCTCTTTTTTTTTTTTTCCTACCCTGCAGATAGACACAGGTTCAAAGACATTTACAAAATAGATCTGAACTAATGTAATGCTTATTATTATGGACAAGCACAGTATTACATCTGGGAAGTGTTTAGCCCAAAGGACTTGCATTTTCCCTCTGCTATTCCTGAAATTGAAACACATACAGCAATGCAAGTTATCTTCCACCAGTGTGAAAATTCTGACTCCATTTCAACTTAAAGTCTGAGAGCTGCTGAAGGCACTCAGTGAACCTTGTTCCTGGAATTTATCATGCCTATCTTAAGGCATCTTGTTGAGCTGTCTCAGTACCTTGGATTCCTTCTCTGGGTAAGGGGTCTTTGCTTGGTTTCTATTCCTAGGTTTTCCTTCTCTCTTGTCACAGAACTGGATGCTTAAGTGGCTCTTCTTAGAGAAATCTAGGCCTTTTTACATGTTTATTTTTAAATGGTGGACAGAGATTTGTGCCATTTTGAAGTGTTTTGTTGTTTTCCTGGTTTGTATGCTGCCAACATCTGTGCTTCTATCTGATTTGAGTTTTTTATGTGGCTGTGACCACCCTTATTTTCTGCTTTCCTAAAAGAAAATGATGACTGAGCCTTTGAGAAGCCTGTGCTGAGCAGTCACCCCAAATGCTCTCACTAGGATGAGTTGTTTCCTGTTAGAAAGTGTTAGCAACTCCTTTAGGGGAGTTTCCTCTTTTTTTTTTAAAGAAACCTTTGATGTTTTACTCAGCTCCAAGTTATCATCATCTACAACACTACATGTCTCATGTGTACCAAAAAAGTGATGCAGGTGTCCTATATAAAGAAAATATTTCTGAGGTGAAGGGATGATTTCTTGACATCAGGAAAGCCTCCTCCAGTTAGAATTTTACTTAAAATAGAAGGAGAACCCTTTATAACCTACTTCTAACTGAAGCAGCTGCAGAATATCTTCATTTGTTAAACCAGCCTGGATGTTTTTCATAGGAAGGCAATAAGGGGTGCAGTGTGAGTCTGTGTGCCTTATCTCAGATATGGACCTTGGTATCCACCACACTCAAATTGTCTTGGTCTAGGGAAAAAGCATTAAATACAAAGGAGTTAAGAGAAGGCTGCCCTGGCTCTCAGTGCATCCTGTGCCCCAGAGCACAGGCAGGCTCAGGGATGGGCAGAGGAGGGGACAGGTCCCTCAGCAGCCCCTGGAGCTGTGCTGGGCCACATCCCTTTGGAGGAGAGACAGGGGCAGGGAATGGGTGTAAATATCCTCTGTGTTAAATGGTGCTGGCTTGAGTCAAAAGTGCGTTTCTTTCATCACCCACATTTTTTCTTTCTTAAACAAGTACAAGTGGCACTGCCATTCATCTTTTAAACAAAAATATAACCAGGTAATTCCTTGGAAATGGAAACATTTGTGTTAGATATGTATGTTCATGAACACATGGGCAGTTACTGTGAGCCTAGAGAAGCCATTGCCATTTCATGTCAATTTTCTGTAGGTTTTATAAGTCTGTTTAACTCTCCTGTTTCCCCCAAATGATTGTTACCTTAGCAACTGCCAAGTTGCATACACAAGCTTGCTTGGAGAAGCAGAGCTTAACAACTTAAAGTATCAGTGTTTAAGGAGTCATCAGGAGCACAGTGTTTATTGTGGGGCTTTTAACTCTCTTATATACTCACCTACATGGGTGGTGCATTCTTTCCTTTTGAGTTTTCCAAAACTTGAAATTTAAAAAAAAAATACACCACCACCTCCCAAACCTCTTAGCAGCCAGTCATCCATAGCATCAATTTTGTCCTTTCCTCTACTTTCAGATCCCCAGCTCTTTTCAAAAACTACTATTTCATTCATAAGAAGGATGACCAAGCCTGCAAGGTCAGTGATGTGTGAATTGGGTAAAACAGGAGGCAAGGCTTTGTGTGCCAGGTGATTCATATTCACTTCTTATGTCCATCCCATCCACATTTTGATCCACATACAGACTATGCCATTTAGCATGGAGGAACATAGTGGGATAAATTCAAATTTATTTTGAAATTTTTACCAACCACTTAAATCTAATTATTATTTTTGTAGGATTTGAAAAAAATGTTAGAAAATCATCTTTTGCTGTCTTATCCTCTGTACTGTTTAACTTAAATGTGCAGGAACCTCAACCTTTTATGCAGTAGATGTTACAGGTGCATTTTACATCTGTCATGTTGGGTTATTCTTCCTCTTCCCCCACATGTTACCTATCAGGAAATCCTCCATCTAAAAAAATACTTGTCCTGTCACAGGAGCACATCTCAGTTTGTTCCAAGCAGCTTGTCAGAGAGGCCAGGCTTTTTTTGCTTGTTTTCCAGCTGATTTCCTGAGGTGTAATCAGACAAGCGATTTATCCAAGGTTGTACACCAAGTCATTGGCTAAGCCAAGACTGTGAGATCCTGGAATTCTTCCCCTTCACACACTCTTGTTTTCTTTACTTCTGCCACAACACTCCATTGCTGTGCTGAAATCCCAAGACAGTGATCTTAGAATTGAATGTTATTGATATCAATGAAGTTTTTTTCTACCTAGAGTCATCAGGGTTGGTTTTTTGTTGGTTTATTTGGTTGGTTGTTTTACAGAAAGTATTTTCCTAGATTCACTTTTAGCTTGACATTTGAATGGAAAAAATCAATTCCTTCGATTTGAATATGCTGATAAACACACAATTTGGAAGATATTTCTTACTTCATTTTGTTCTGAATCCAATAGAGACCACTTCTGTGGGACATTATACTTGTAATACAAAGCACGAGCCACTAAGACATCAGGAAATTACACTAAGTGTAATGACTTTAATTTGAAATCTATTTCAAATTGGTTTTTCTATACAATGGCTGAAGATCATCAATTCAAGTCAGTTTTCTGGAGGACTGACATAGCCACACCATTGGTACTCTCAGACAACCTGTTCTTGGGACTATTGAGGCTTTGAACTGTAGAGTTACATGGGTAAATAAAGAAGCAGGCAAGGCTAAGCCTTTTAATTCTGTACAAGACTTTTAATTTTGTGTGTGCCTGAGTCACAGTCATCCAATTCTATGTTAGCCAAGGGAGGGGACAAAAACATGTAGGGAAAAGAAGAGGAAGAGAGAGATTAAAATTCAAAGCTTCACTCCCTTATTACTCTCTCTTACAGATTGCCCCATCATAGGCAAAAAGTCAAAATCAGCACTTTAATGAAGTGCATTAGGAAGAATTTTTTTCCCTTTCCTGCAGGTGAAAGAGAACTGACTCCTCCATTTATCACAGCACCTCAGCATTCCAACACAGTTTCAACCAGAGTTTTATTTTATTGAAGCATAGTTTAAAAGTTAAGGCATTTCTTTTATATCCTGTTCTCTTTCAGTCTTCTAGCTCTGGTCTTTTTGCAAATATTTATATCAAAATCTTTTGTGTGGTTGAACATTCTAATCATGTTTCTTGGCCCTGTGTGCTTTTTTTCTGAGCAGGCTGTAGAGTGTAGGACCTCAGAGCTCAACACTGAAATGGGCTAGGTGGGAGTACAGTCATTCTCTTGAAAAAGATTTTTTAACAAAAGAAAAAAAAAAGCAAAGAAAAAATTGATTTAAGTCTGATACCACTGATGGTTTGCATTGCAGGGTACTGCAATTCTTCCAGCCTGTCATAAATCTGTTTAGGGTGTCAGGGGGTGAAGTACCTGTGCAAAGATAGCACAGAACTAAAGCCAGAGGAGAGTAAAACAGCAAAAATTTGTGCATTTCCATTAAATGTGAGAAAAGAAGTTAAAAAGGCCTAACTTGACAGCCTGCAACCAAAAATATTATCAGACAATGAGCAGAGAGCAATGAACTGCAGCTGGAGTTGGTGCAAAACAAGGTGTCCAGCCATGTTGTTTCAAGGAACAATTTCATTGAAAAATGATGAGGCTATTCCAGTTACCAAAAACATGTCAGCATAAATCATTATTTGGGAATTTTCTTTTGTTTCTGATCTCTCTCCCCAGTTCCCAAAAAGACAATTAGCATTACTAAATACATGAATCAACACTTTAAATTATTTTTCTGTCTTTCACTAATGGTCTCTTAAATGTAACTTATCAAGTATGAGGTCAAAGGTGAAAGCTGTACTTTAATATAAAAAAAAAATCCCCAGGTGACTGAGCTAGTTTTCTTGGGTGGATAACAGCAGAAGCTTGGGTACGGTACTGATGTAATGATGAATCTCACTAATGAACTAATTAGCCTGCCTGCACACACTGTTGTTCCTCAGTGCCGTATCTGATAAAGACATTTGAAAATAAAAGAATTGTCATGGGACAGAAGAGCACCAATCCTCTGCTGCTTGCCAAGCTCCAGTTCAGCAGTAGTTTGCCTCACTTAGGTTTTCCTTTTATTCTGCCACACACATAAACAACTTTGGTTTGTGTTTTCTACCTCCAGTTTTTCATTGCTTCCTGAAAGTCAAGAAAAGATAATGTTTATCAGGAAGGACAATAAGCTAGAAAATATCTGATATCTCAGTGAGAAACTTGTAAAGAAATTATTATATTTGGCATTCACATTGTTCACAGGTATGATAACATTTTCCAGACCTGGAGTTGTGTAAGGGTTAACGTTTGTCAAACTTTTTAAAATACTTAAATGCAGGCTATGCTGAGGAATAATATTTTTTATTGTTATTAATGTAAATAGTGGATGAACTAACCACTGTGACAGTAGCTCTGTGTTAGCCAAATTTGAATACGTATGAGTGGAATATATATTTACTTAAAGGACATTAAATAGTAGTTGATAGCTTATGAAATGAGAGGTGCAAGTCATAAATTAATAATCTCAGCACTGAAAAACTTCTTTTAGCATACTTTGCTTCTGGAGGGGGTACACAGAACTAAATGGTCTAATTCATAAAAAAGGACCTGTATTAGATTGAATCCAGAAAAGCTCAGTTGCCACCTCTCCATATGTGCTTCACTGCTAAATCTATTAAACCTTCTGGCACAAATGCAGCAGCTGTCCTTTGGGAAATGGGCTTGAAGAAAGTCTCTGTGGCTCTCAGCATCCATTTCAATGGCTCTTCCTGAGGAAAGGAGGTAGATCTTCTGAAGTGCCATAGGTGATCTTCCTGTCTCATGTCTTTGGGGTCATTATAGTTTATGTGGAAGAAAACAGATGAAAGTAGAGCAAGATTTTAGCCCAAAGTTCACTTCAGATCCAGTTGTCATAAATGAAGCCTTTTCTTGAGGTTGGGGTAAATCACACATTCCTTTGGTTCCTCTGACAAATCATTGAGGATTTGAGGTGTAAAAGATCTATCTTCAACCCAGCTTCACTCCCACTGCCATCCCAACCTTCCCTGTTATTGTGCTCTGGGCCACCAGTGCCCAAGGGTGTGGATTAACAGCTCTCTGCCATTCGACAGAGTTGGTGCTACTTTTGAACTGCAATCCTTTGTGCAGCCAAAATGCAACAAAACAATCATCCCAAATAGTGAAAAGGCAGAGGGGAAACTCGACTTTGTATTTCTGAAGTGTCAGAAGAGCTGCAGGGTAATAAAGAGGCTCTTTGGAGAGCAAAGCATCTTTAAATTCATTGGCCCCTCTTCAGTTGAAGGCGCACAGGCTGAGCAGCAGCCACTCTATCTCAGACAGCAGAAATCTGCCAATCAATCATCCCATAATACTGTGTTCAGCACTAGCAGAACATTTTGTCAGATCAGTGCTAAGGCAAGTGGGGATTAAAAAAGTTTAAAGTAATATGGGGCTTGAGGGCTTTTTCCAGAGCCCACTGTTTCAAAAGAAAGACAGGTTTAAGCTGACTTCAGGATGGTGATGATGTCATATCTCTTGTCAGATGTGACTATTGTATCTGATTCTTCTTATACTGTGCTTTTAAAATTTGGGATTTTTTCACTTTCTGGTACCATACTGAAAGAGAAAAACCCAAGCAGTATATAAGTAAGGAAGGGGAAAATAAGGAGTAGGAGTGTGATTCAAAGCAAAGAGGTCTAGCATGTCAAAATAGGATTTATTGACTGAGTCAGCTGATGCAAATAACCTTTGGTGATTTTCTCTTCCTTCCTAAAGCCTTGACTAAAAAACTTAAGTAAAGACAACTCAAATGATCTTCCCAGCCTTTTCCTGAGGAAGGTGTAAAGTTTGAGGTATAAAGTTACAGAAGAGTGTGAAACCCAAGGCACTGGAAGCAATGAGACTTCCCCAAAAAATGGGGCCAAATGACCCAACAAGTTCTGTCTGTGGTTCCCGAATCACTCCCTCTGCTCTCCAACATCTTCCCTGGGCAGCTGAGAGATGGAATAAGCATCTCCTGGAAGCAGAGTCAGAGCAATGCAACAGGGAGGTGGAGGTGATGCTGGCAGTGCCGAGCGTTTCCTTCATTGCCAGATGTTGGAACAACGGTTTTCCAAAGGAAAGGGGGACAGAGAAAGGAACACAGTAATTATCCCCACCAATGACTACAGCAGGGATGGAAACAAGCAGAATCTAACACCTTATTATAGTCTAAACTGCTACTGTGTGCCAATAGAACACAGCATGTAAGGCTAAAACAAAGCTATGTAAATCGAGGGAAATCCATATGATGAGCTCTGTGGGGAGGTCAGAAAATCCAGGAGAAATTCCGACCGTGCAAATGGCTGGATAAACTTGTGGCAGTTGGGGGGAATGAGGATTATTGCTGATGCTTTACTTAGAAATCCCCTTGTCTGCACCACATTTTAACAAAGTGAACAAGATCACTTCTTAGCCAAAGGTTTCTTTTGTACTTACACATCCATGCATTGCAATCTTCTAAACATTTCAGTGTTCGCTCTTCTTTCTAAATCTTCCAGGTTACAGATATGACAGACAAGGTATGATTATTGTATTTTTCCTCTATTGCCTTCTCTCAAAAACCCTATGAAATGAAACATTACATAGGTAAGCTATCTGCATGCTTGATAATTTAACTCTATAAATGGAAAAAGGAAAATAAAGCAGAGGAAATTGTGATTCATGGAATGTCTTTGTTCTGCTGATCTTCTTATTCCTTGAGTAGTTCTTCTCTCAGTTCAGGGGAAAAATCACTTCTCATTCTGTTTCTTCAAGTATGCAGCTATTTTACTGCAGGAGTGAGACATCACTTGGAAGCTGGCGATTTTTCCAGCTCCACAATCTAGACTTGTGTACTGCTGCTGGTGTCTGGGCAATTCTCGAGAACCACACCACCTCTTCTCACAATTATTTGAGATTTTTTTTTCCCTTATCTGCTTCTGTTTAGTCATCAGGGTTGTAGTGGAGAAGAGGAGCAGATGATGTGCTGGAGGGAGGGGGTTGAATTGGATTGCCTGAAGAAGAATCATGGAAATGTAGTAATGATGGACCAAACCTCAATTATTTCTCTTTCAAAATGTTTTCCATGATAAGTGTTCAGCCAGGTATATCCAAGAATTACTACTTAGCTAAGAAACACTGCAGTAAATACCTTTTTTTACAAAATCTATATTGATATTTATATTCTACCTTATAATGAAAACTTATTTCAAAATTCATATTCTTTCCCTTTAATTTTTTTTTCTGGTAACTATTAATTTATGTAGCCATACTTATAATCATACTTGTATCTCTCTGAACTATGCCTCATTTCTGTTCAAGTATTTTTCAATTAAGGCATCTGAAGCTAGAAATCACCCACAGGAAACTTCTGTGGCAGGTGAGAGTGTGATGCCAGGCCTTTGCCCATTTGCAAGTTTAAATTCATTGTCAAGGGCAATGTGTGATAATCCAGCATGGAAGGGCTCACAATTTCTTTTCATGAGAACTTCCTCCAAATACCATCCAAACATGAGCACATTTAGCAATAAATTAAAGTTATGAGAGCCCTTGGGAGAGTCCTTTTGTCCTGTGAGCCTGAACCATCATTTCTGCCTCATTCTTGAGTAGAATGGGAATCCTTATTTCCTAGGAGCTGCTGGAAGTGTGGAGTGATGCTGTGGGGTTTTTGTGTGGGGCTATTCGTACATCAATCACCGCTCCTCTGAGACAAAGCAAGGCCAGTCCCGTGAAAAAGTTCTGCCTGTTCCCTCCTTAGGTTTGCGCAGCCTTTTGTGGAGCTGAGTAACCAGCTCATTGCTCCTAAAAGTGAACAAAAGTACTTTAGCATTTGCAATACAGTAAGGGTTGATCAGTGGGTGATGGAAAGTCGCCTCTATCTTTTCTTGCACTGTAAGATAGAATCTGCCTTACATTTATTTTCTGCCTTTTTACCTGTTTAAATCTGC
The DNA here is from genome assembly GCF_901933205.1 of Camarhynchus parvulus. NCBI lineage: Eukaryota > Metazoa > Chordata > Aves > Passeriformes > Thraupidae > Camarhynchus > Camarhynchus parvulus. The sequence continues at coordinate 7,975,193 of NC_044576.1, forward strand.
ACATCTCTAAACAGTGCTCATTCAGGTGTTTCATAAAACTCTGTTTATTAAATTTAGGGAAACAATTCCCCAAGCATTTCTATCTACAGCTAGGATGCTGATAAATATCTGTAGTACCTGACAATTTATGGATGTTTAAGGGAACTCAATTACACCATACAGGACAAAATGAACAGTACTCATAACCAAAATATTTATCATGAGAGCATTGAAATACTTTCCTGGTCTAGCAGATAATGGTGGGTGTTGTAATGACAAAGCAGGAGTGGTTCTGAACATTTCAAAGTGGCAGACCAAGCAGCTGCAGTATTTCTTATTTTGGAGGATGATAAACAGAGCTGTGTTATGAACCCTTCTCCTTCTGATGGAAAAGAATTTGTTTCTACTAAGGCTGCAGCTTCCATCACCTCAGTAGGAAAAAAATAAAAAGAAATGTTCTCAGTTAATCCTGAAGTCTTTCAAGATGAAAGTCAGCAAGATGAATGAGCACAGAAAAACCACCTAATACGTGGGCTTACTTCTTCCATACTGCAAAATAGAAATTAATCCCTGCCCTGAGTATTAGGAGATGACCATGTAAAAAAGGGTGTAAGAGAGGTTGGAAATGTGGGATTTTAGAAAATTTTATTTATGTATGAATTATTCAGATAGCTGCTTTCATAATAGGAGAGTTGTGGAAGAGTAACTGCAGGTCTTTGTCCAGAACATGTTTTTTCTCAGATACATGTAGTTTCCTGAAGAACAAATTCTGAACAAATTCAGCAACAAATTCTGAAATGCACTGAGCCCCTCCCCATGATGCCTCATGTTTGCTTCTACCGCTAGGCCTTATAGTTCTCTTATAAATACCACCTCTGGGAGTAGATCAGGTGGTTTAAAAATAAATTAAAATTACCAGGAAAAGAGGAAAAGATTACCATGAATAAGAGGAGCAAGGAGAGACCCAAAAGGCTGCTGTGATATACAGCCCAGACCCCAGGGTGGAGGTCATTTTGCCATTGAACTGTGAGGACAAAAGAGGAATGTTAAAAAGAGAAAGGAAAAGACCTGGAAAATACCAGAGGATAATTAGGAAATTGTACATACATACATACATACATACATACATATATATATATATATATAAAGAAGTGTGAAGAAACAATTTTCTGTATTATTTATTGAGGTTTAATTTAGTCTTGAGCAAGGTTTCAAAGAGAGGGGAAGGGGATGGAAATGGGAGGTGAGAAGACATCAGTCTTGGACTACCTGGCTGTTCTGGAAGTGGAAAGCGAACAGTGGGAACGCCATGAGCTGGAAGGATGGCTCTCCCTATCCATTTGAGACAGTCTGGAAGTATTTTAGAAGCCTAACCTTCAGAAACTTGATGTGGGTCACAAATTGGTCTCCTTAGGACAAATCACTGGTACAGATCTGCAAGGATATGTTGCGTGAGTTAGGAGGAAAATGACAAGATATAAATCTCTTGGAGACAACCATTAGAGATAATTGAGAAATGGATGATACAAGGAATGATGAACTCACAAGCTGATACTGAATTCACATTCATCTGTCTCATCAAGATCTATAATTATACAAAATTACAAATTAAGTGTACTTTCATTAGGCTCACACGTAAAAGGAAATGGCTTTTCTAATGATACGAGTAAATCTGCACTGGGGGCCCCTCAGTGCCAGAACCAAATCTTTTCTGGCAGCTTAGAAGGGCCCCATTACCTTTTTAAGGTGAGCTGGAAGAGCTGAACCCCACACTAAATTTAGAAGTACATTAAGCATAACTAATTACACTGAAACCTCCCCTCAGCCTATCTCCTGTTTTGTCTCTGCTGCTGGGGCTCTTGTGGCTCATTTGTGAAGTAAATTAAGGCCATTGTTCTGAGACCACTTGTTTCACCTCTTGAGTTCAGTCTTGTGTAAAAACACTGCAGACTAAAATTTAAATAAATAAATGGGATTGTTTTGTCTCTGGTTTTGCATAATAATATTGTAATTCTCTGTGAAACACTTGTTCTCCTGTGCCCACAGTCTCAATATTATTTAGCCAAATAGTATCAAAAGAAGAGAAAGGAGAGAAACAAAAGTATTCCTCTGAGTTACCTGGATCCTTTTCTTTGTGTGAAATAGGTGCAGCACCCTTATCTGGTTGCCAAATCCATCAATTACGTTTAACACAGAACTAATTGCAGACAGTTTGAGTTCTTGCTTGGTGTTTGGTGTTCCCACAGACATTCTTAGTGGGAAATCCTTTGGAAATCCCTTACCTGGACCAGCCTGCTGTCTAAAAAGGCACCAGGGCTGGGCTCAGCTGGATTGGCATGGCTGTGTTATCTTCCTGTTGGAATGGCTGGAGTTAGGCAGCCTTCAAATACTCCTAAAACAGCTTTCCTCAGATCTTAATGGAAATCAGTGGCAGCTCTAGGAAAACTTCCATGTTGCAGAAGCAAACATCTGAATCCAAAGAAGTGACAAAGTGAATAAAGGCAGCAACCACTCCAGGGCCTTGCCAAGTGCCTCGTTAGAACCTTTGCCTTGTGTGTCCCCACAAACTGCAGTCATGGGGACCCATCCAGCAGGACAAGCCCTTCTTGGAGAGCTGTCCAGTGGGACACCCCACTTCCTCTTTCAGCTGTATGCAGAGCATGAGGAAAGCTGAGAAAAAGTGCCCGAGTTAGTGCTGAGACTATTAAAGTATTACTGAGAGAGATGGGAAATTAAGGGATTGTAATTTTCCCTCTGTCTTCACCAGAGTCAAGATATCAACCAGGATATCTAAGTCAATTTAAATAAAACTAGAGTCTATAGTGAATTAACATAATTATATTAAAACATGAATTATGCCAATGAGATCACCGTAGATTTAAAAGAAACATAAATTCTGATAAAATATGTGAGTCTCACGTATAAGAAAGTTCAGTACTTCCTTAGATATTGCAACTGTAGGCTGTGATGATGAGTAAAAAGAAAAAAAAAGAAAGGGGATATTTATAAAGCCCTATGATCAGTATTTTCTGATTTCTTGACATCTTTTCACAGCTCTAAAATATCCTACTTTCCCATGGAATTTACCCTGAAATAAAACAAATGTCATAGCTGCAGCATCCTTTAGAGCACAGAGTTATCATAGGCAGGCAAGGGTCTCTAAAAGGTTGCTGAAATCAAATATGTATCATACATCTCTCTAATCCCATTAAAATAGAGCTTTAGAAAGGATGACTTTAAAATGATCCCTCTGGATCAATTTGCAGCAAGTCCCCTTTTGCCACACCCTCCACAGGTTGCATTACGCAGCTCATTTTCTCCCTGTGATCCTGCCAGCCTCCTGTGTGCTGCAGATCAAACAAAATGGAGAATTAGGAAAGCAAGGAGATAAAACTAAATAGACAATTTTCAAATGTGTACTAAATCAGGGACAGCATATTGCTTCAACTGAGGAAATATTCATTTCCCTTGCTTCTTAAATGGACAGAAGCATAGTGAAGAAAAGCAAAATCCAGGTAGGAAAGGATAAAGGGAGAATAAAGAATATGTCCCCTTACTCCTCATTCAGAACATAAGAAATACTGTCAATATTTAAACCCTCTTCTTCTTATTGCTAGGAACAGAGTGCTATCAGCAGCTGATCTGAAAAGAAAGCATTTCATTTTTCAGCAGAAACCCAAATTTTCCCCTTCCTAAGTGCCAGAGAAGGTCTGTGCAAATACTCTTCGCTTTCAGCAGAGCACAGATGAGCAGCAGGCAGCTCCTCTTCTCTGTGTCCTGTGGCTCACAAAGTCATCATTTATTAACAGCTCTGTTGGCAGAGTCACCTGGAGCCCCTTAAGTCCAGATTTGTCCAAGCTGCCTACAATTAGAGAACCAAACCTGGATTCTAACCTTTTTCTAAGGATTCATGTTTAGGGGTCACATTTTTGCAGCCCCTCCACAGCAGTATTAGTTTTCTTTTTCCTCTCCAGAAAGACCTCATGTCTTTTTTCCACCTGAGGAGAGGAAGGATTGGGCCATTTCATCAGCAGAGAGCACATTCCTCTTTTTAGGGCTGGAGCAGGGTGGACAAGGGTGCAGTGGTCACCCTTTTATTGTGAGGGGCTGCAATTCTGCCTCTGCTGAGAGCTCAGAGATGCTGGGTGGCAAAAAGGAGAAAAGCCCATCTTACTTCTTCTGTTGGAAAATAAGGAAGAGGTAAATCGTGGAAAGGTTTCTCCAGAGCTTTAAAGAATTTAGGGGTGTAAATTTCATCAGATGAAGTGTATTCAAAGCCAAAATATTCTAAAAAACCATTTTAAACTCACATCTAAGTTCATAACATAGAGGAGGCTGATGAGTAATAGCTTTTACATAGTTAGAAAGCCTAACTATAGGCTACAACAGGCACATATGTTTTAATTGCTCACACTTCTATGGGAAAGGAATGTTTAAAAACTTTTCTTTCACTTGTCTGCCAGTGAGTTTGCCCTACCTGGATATCAAGGACAAATCAGTCCTTGAAGAATTTCCTTGAAGAAGAAAAGAATTTGACAACTTTTACCTTTGTCTTTTTTCTATATCTGAACCATCTACATTATAGCCAGTGGTTTCAGTGATCTTTTTATCATGCAAGAAAAATGGCAGCACAGTTTTATAGCTACACCTGTTTCTTTAAATGCTGGCAAGATGTCCAGGGCTCTTTTCATACCTGTATGATGTTGGGATCACCATTTGCATGACTGATCCTTCATTAACCAGTCTGCTTTTTGTTGTGTTGATATCTTCACCTTGATAAACAGAAATGGTACCCCAGACAGGAAAATGTTATAGAAAAAGATGTGTTAAGAAATTAATATTGCCTTTCCATTTTGTGATGTCTTCAGTGAGAAATATCATTCTATGTGTACACCTGAGGGAAGTCTCAGATCAGATTTTGGGTGTTGGGTTTACACACATTTAAATGCAACTAAAAGTGCTGAAGATGCTGAAAAGTGAATACGAAAATATTTGTTTTAAATGAGCTTTTTTTTCTTTGAAACCAAGCTCAGACTTCCAAAAGGATTGAATTTTACTGCCAGTTAATTTTCAAATCGTCTATATTGAATAGCACTAAAGGCAAAAAGAAGAACTAAGTCCTGGAGAGTCAATGAGAAACTGATTTTTCAGTTCTTCTCTTCTGCTGATTCATCCAATAGCTATTGAGATTTATATGGTATTGGAGAGAGACAGGAAAGAACATTGATCCATTTGTTCATGCATCAGGCACCCCTGCCAACTGCAGTTAACTCCTTCCCTCTATTTTTACAGCCTTAACCTCATTCATGGCAGTTCCCACCTGGTTAAATGCACCCACCTCTATGGATTTCAGTCAAACTGAGCAGCAGGCAAAGTTCCAGCTGTATTCCTTCAGCCAACTAATAATTCCATTATCTCTTCTGGAACTGATGCTTCTCACTGAAGATATTCTGCTCCCTTAGTCCATTTAGTCCATTCTTACTACTGTCAGGAAGCAATATCTCCTCTGTTATCCAGAATCTACATTGAACTCTGGGGTTCTGTGATCCAGTGTATCACCAGCACTTGTGCATTGAACTTATCATACATCTGCAAAGCATGGTTGGGTTATCTCACATATTTAATTTCTTCTCTTGGTCTCCATCTCCTTCTTGTGCCTTTTTAAGTTGTGCATTAAAATAAACCAATATCCTGTTTCACAGGAACTATCACAAAATGCAAATAAACTGCAGGGAAAGGATTCAGAAGGAGAATTAAGATGAGAGAAACCCTCAGGTTATAATAACATCTTATTTTTATCACAGTCCCTTAAAAAAAAGAAAAGAAAAAAAAGAAAAATCATAAACTTTCCTGTGGTTGTGGGGAAATTTCCCTAAGATTGTTCCTCTCAGGCACATAAATTTATACTGAGAAAATTGTGTGGTTTCTGTCCTTTACCACCAGCTTCTCAATCGCTTCCTGATTTTCATGTGATACCTCAGTTGTTTTTAAAACTATGCTTGATGCTGGAAAAACTGGCTACTTTGCCCTGCCCCAAATAGAAGGACAAGGAACAACTCACATTGCTGCTCCTTTGTCTTGACCACTGAAATGAAATGCTGACTGGGCACACAATTGTCTTGGGCAGAGTTTTTATGTCTGGTTTCCTCTGACATTGGACTTCTGCTGTAAACTGAGAAGTCATCTCCCCACAGGAGACTGTGTTGCAAAGGGATAAACCTCGCAGGGTTTTAATTTCTGAGTAGCTCAGAGGCAGTGGGCCTTGCTGAGATGGGGTTCCTCAGGTGTCCCCAGGACAGGGGCACCCCCAGCAGTGCCACCTGCTCACACCCAGCAGTGTTGGCACGTTCCACACGTGCAGATGCCTGGGTGGCTGCCTCAACTCCTCCTGCTGATGTTCTCATGCTGATAATAGCATTGTGAGCACAGGAGGGTGTTACAGGGTTCCAATGCGCCCTCAGTGACACCACAAAGTTTGGTGATCAATGCCTCCACCTTCCCTAGGCTTTCCTCAAGGAAAAGGAGCTGAATGAAGACATGAGAAACATGGCAGTATTATTGCAGGTGAAGCCAAGCATGTGCTTTCTGTGCTTATGGCAATTGCAGCTGTCTCTGGCAATGTGAAAGGCAAAAGTATTTAAATTAATATTTATGAAGAAGTCTGAATTAAGTTTTGGCTTTCTTTTTCAATGCTTTATTATTACATACAGCTAAAGCACAGTATATAAAGATACATCGAGAAGAATTATCAAACCATGGATTCTTGAGAATCATTTAAAAAATCTTGAGAGAAAATGTCAAGATACAGAAGCTGAAGTATGGTGGCAGTTGGAAAACTAAAGAAGTTTTAGACTGTGGTTAAAAGCAAAGCCAAGAAATCAATCACAATGGTTAAAGTTGCTGCAAGAAAGCACTGCATATGACAAAAGAAAGGGCACACTCAGAATACATCAAAGAAAAGAAAAGCATGATCAAGACATCTTAGAGGGGCTGTGATGTCCTCCAATTCTTATTCTACTGCAGAGCAGAAATAAAGAGATGACAAATGGAGAGCATTTAGTTCACCTCAAGCATGTAAAAAAAATTAAAAAGAGAAAATTAAAAAAATTAAACATGATCCATATCACAATTAGAGCTGAACAAATGACAAAATAAAGTTACACATCATAGTGGTAAAATGCCTTTCACAATGGCATGACCCTTAGGGATAAAACTGAAATGCTCTCGATATTTCATTGTTTTCTGACCAGCCAGTAATGATGAAGAAAATCACTCCCATGAGAAAAAATAAGGAAAAAAACAAATGGGAAAGAGAAAGGAGAAATTAAATTTCATCTTTCTCATGAACGGCTTTTTATGTTTAGATATATGCCTTGGCCACAGTTAAAATTTCCCCTCTGTAGCTCTGATTCCTTCTCTGCCAGATGGAGCACTGAGCTCCCCTAGCTGGGTTTCTGCAGAGCAGAAATGACATCCAGTGACTTTCTGTGAGTTTGATCCATGCAGGCAGCCCGCCTGTTGCTGCTTTTCAGGAGCAGCCCCTTCTTTCTCAGCTGAATTTCCTCATCCCAGACAAATGCTCATAAATACATTGATGTGTCCCTTGCTTTGATACATCTGTCTCCCCTCCTGTGGACTCCCTCCCTTCTGCAGTAGTTTTGCTCCTTTTAATTCCTTCTGTTCAAATGCAAGCCCTTGTCCATGTGCCTTTTCAGGACTTTGTGCATTAAGTATTCAAGACTACACTGGCTGCTTAGAATGACATAATTGCTGCCATGTGCTGCAGGGGTGAGGGTGGCAGAGTCATCTCCCAGTCATACATATTGATTTGCTCTATGAATGCTAAGAAGAGTTTTAAGGAATTCAAGGGGCACCTCACAGAGCTAAGGTGATTAGAGGAGGTGATGATGCAGACGTCAGTGGGGGAGAATGAAAATGCAACAGAAACTGCAAAGCACTGAGTCATGGGAAGGAAGCCCTGTCACAGGCAGTGACTCAGCAAAGGTGTCAGCTCTGTGCACTGAGGGCAATGGAGCAGAACCATCATTATTGACAATATATGCTCCTCTGTTCCAGTGGAGGATGCTCCTGTGAACAAAACAAATTCAACTCTAATGTTCTCCCCACAGAAAACCATATGGCAGCAGAGCTAGAAAGCCTTGAGGAATGATTGCTGGGTTAGTACAGGAACTTGTAGAGACAAATTCATTTGATGTTGTCTCTAAACAAGTTCTGTTTGCTTTAGTGAGAACTGTGCATGTAAAGTGTTTTAGAAAACAGTTGTATATGTTGGTAAACACGGATTTATTACTATTGAAAAGATGATGCATATTTGGACAGCTGGGTGAGTGTTCTCATTTAAGCTTCTGCATTTTAATCTTACTGTCTTTATCAAGAACACTTATGGGTAAAAAACGTTAATAGAAGCTGTCTCACAACCTACAAAACAGAGGGTATTCAGGCATTTGATCTTTAAATTTAGATTACATATATTCAGATCTTTAAATTTAGACTACATATATTTCTTTCTATTTCAGGCAAACAATACTGAACTACGAAATTTCAGCCAGAGGTTTCTGTGTGAAAGTTACTGTGACAGCTCTAAAGATTTGAGAGGTACATTTACAAGAAGCACTGACTAATAATAAGAAACTGTGATTTAATATAGATGCTGGAGAACACAGCTATATGTATGGGGTTTGTACTCTAGTGCAGTACTGATATGGACATTCAAACAAATCAAGAAATTAAACTCAACCCATCTCACTGCATTATATTCCTAGCCTGAAGACATTAATAAGGCAAGCAGTGAAGTTTTTTTAAAAAACACTAGGTATGTATCTGAATAAGAAAAAAAAGAGCAGGCTGGCTCTGTTGTGCTCAGATGATATTCTGTAAGTTTCTTAACTTTTGAGAAACTTTCACAGCAACTTAATAATATCTCAAGGCAGTAATGAATGCCTTGATTCAAGTCAAGTTGAAATCAATGATAAAGTCAATGTAACTCCAGTGAATATTCAGTCAGGTTCAAAATTCTGGCAGGTAATTGCTCCTGTGCAAACTGCTGGATCGTGTCATCCTTATTCTGATTTACTTCATAAAGTAAACACATACTGAAATGCACCTAGGGGGCTGTAGTTTTAATTCAATCTAAACTACTTGGACTGAAAGGAGGGGAAGATTTTCAAAATTCATGCATCCCTTGACCACACTTAGTCATCAGAATAATAATCTCTCTCACTGACTCACTCATTTACAAACAATCTGTCCATCTTTCAATGGGGTATGCTCATGTAAAAACCAGCTAGCATGGAGCAAAAGACATTTTCAGAAGATTAATTATACTTCAAGAATTTCAACCAAAGGTTTTGTGCTTCAGCCCATGTGAAAGATAACTCCATCAGGTAAGTAAGACTTCTTTCAGGTTGAAAGTGTTGCAGATTTAGTTTTGGAATTTTGTTTCATTTATTTAAGGTAGCACATGCCTAAGAAATTAAACAGCACAGTGCATAGTTGAGAGCACTCCTTTGTGCAGCGATACAAGACAAGATCTGCCTGTTTTAATTGAAGCTCTAGCAGTATCTCTGATAGAAAAACAAAGAAAACAAAAAAAGAGTGAAGAAAGATTAGAATCATAACACTGTACTTGTACAATTTCTTCCTCCTTCGAAATTAGCAGAAGCCAGAGTAAAAGATAAATGATCATGTTACAATTATATTTTTGAACTGTTACAACTCGCTAAGATAATGAAAGAAAGCAGCTTATTTGTGTAGATATTCCCACACTTGCTTTGCAGATTGAAAGTGATTTTTTTTTGCTGATGTTTATGACATTACCAGGGACATAATGAAATAGTCAGAGTTTCAGAGGAGATTCTGGAGAAGGAACCTAGAAGAGGTTGTGGTTACAACTCTGCCAGCAGGAATTCAGTTTCAGAGGAGAGGGTTGGTTGACCAAAACAACTTATGCAGAGCTGCTATCTACTGGTTTTTTGCATTTCTTGGGGGAAATTGAGAGATAATCTGGTCCTGGGAGCATAACTGCCTGTGGGGTTTGTGGTTTGAAGCTTTGTGCAAGAAAGAAGCATTAGGCATGCACTGAGAGCCTTGGTGAGGTGACAGGGCCTCCTGGGCTATGAGACTTGTGACACAGAGCCACCACGTGGGCTCCTTCCACAAGGAATCCACCCTGGGAGCATCAAGGCACTCCAAGAACAGAGCCAAAGGCCTGTCAGGGGTTTCCCTTCACAGCTGCCCACTGGTTTTCAGCAAACCACTTGTTGAACACAGCCAGGCATCCCCAGTCTGCCTTTGGACGCTGCAGGGATTTGCAATTTTCCATAAATAATAGCATAATAGGGCATTTTGCTGCAAATTAGTTTTGAGCATCTCTGCAGAACAATGATAAAAAGAAAAGAAATAAAGCAACTGAGTGGGAAATAACAGGGAATCTGTCTAGAAATGTCACTAAGAGGTTTCAGATTATCAAATAGAACTGGAGTTACCAGTGAAATAACACAAAAAGAGCCAGCCCTAAAATTCCCTGCATGTCACACCTCAAAGCAATGCCAACAGTATTGCTCACAGTAGCTCCGTGTTCCAGTTCTTGATTTTTATCTCATTTATCCCAATGGATCAGCATGGGGCTGAGTTGTAGGAATCCTTATTTCCACCAGCATTAGAAAGACCCAGACCTGGTTTGCAAATGAGGGAAATCTGACATTTGGAGCTGTGCAAAGAGCAGTCAGTGGGCTTGTGCTTTCTGTCAGCTTTTATATATGCACCTAATGAAGGGTGGAAAATGATTACAGTGGGGGCATGGAAGTAAGCATGGGTGCTATAGCAATAAATATGAGCTGATATAAATCAGTGGCATTTTATCGACTCCAGTTCTGCTGCTCGGATTTAAATCAAAAATGAATTTGGCCCTAGGGCCTTGAAGAGAAATCTCTAGGACTGAATCCTGCTGTCTTGGCTCAGATAATCTTTTCCTAAATTTCAGTGAGAGTCATGGTTGAACAAGGATCTTGGGATTCTGCTGTCACATGACACAAAGAACAGCTCTCATCAGCAGCTCATTTGAAATGTATCTAAATGTTTTATGGAAATTATAAGTTTTAAAATTGTTCTCTGTGTTTTTAATGCTGAGGCATTTCTACTCAGAAATATGTTACATTCTCCAGTCAAAAAAAAAATCAGAAGCATTTATAAAAAAGAATTCCAAACAAAAGAACTCCAAACAAAATAAATTACTTTTTTTTTGTTGGTGTTTTATCTAAAATGTAGAATTTGCATATTGAATAGAAACAAGCAAAATAGCAGTGGCCTCATAGGCACACTGCACTGTAGGTGGTGAAGCCAAGTAATATGAGGTTTATTCATTTTCTTTTCTTGTAGTTTTTCTTTTGGTGTTTTCAATGCACACCCATCAACTTTACAGGACTGTCAGACTCTAAACAGAACCACATGTTAAGATAATTACTAATTATGGAGAAAGGAAAAAGGCATAAAAACAACATGCATTTTTTAAGAGACCTGGTCGTCTCCAGGTTTTCTACTACCCAAGGAAAAGCAATTGAAATGCTTTTCAAATCTATGGCCTGATCATAATTCCATATTGCTGTACATCAGATCTACATTTTTATGATCTTCTGCCTCATTTTCAGGAGGCCACTCCTGTCTGTGTGTAAGAAAAGGCTCAAAATTTGCAACACCCATAACCCAACCATAACCCAGCACACACTCCTGGCAGGGCAGCACCTGCCAGGGCACAGGACCTGCCCCACACCTGGGCCTTGTGAGCCCTAATTAGGCTCAGCTGCAGAGCACCAATCAACCCTAACGAGGTAACAAGGTGTGAGGGCAGCAGGGACATAAATGCCTGAGCCTCCAGCTGCTCTGGTTTGCTGTGCTGGGACTCCTCTCTTTGCTGCAAGGAAGATTATTTCTCTCCAGAGCCAGCCAGAAAAGGTATTGTCTCATTTGGTTTATGACATATATGGCTGTAAATAGGTATTTGAGGGTGGTGGGGTTGGGTTGTTTTTGTCAGAGTTTGCTCAGAATGGAAATACAGTTCAGGTTAAATAAGAGTGAAAGGTCTCTTTGTTTTATTTTTGGAGGAGATGGAGAGAAAGGAGAAAGACAACCACTGTAAATAACTAGCCAGTTTAATATAATCCCCAAATAAGCCTTTTATTTTCTGCGGGGGGCAGGAGATTGTGTTAAAAACTAAGCTTATATGAATTCCATAACAAAAATTGTTACTCCCCTAAGAGAAAAGCAGAGACTTTATTTTTAAGCAATTGCCTTGCTTCTTTGTTTTGATCTGGTGAAATTTCTTGACTAGTTATTGTAGAGTCACATATTAAATCAGGCAAATATGTGTGAGAGGTCTTTTTAATGCAAAGAAAGTGGTCTCCTGTAATATGTTCCTGTTTCTTCTTCAAAGCACACATAAAAAATTCTCAGTTTGATCTTTGACTGGATAAGGGGCTCTGAGAAGGTCTGAGTGTCCAGTTTCCATTGAAGCCATGCTCAGTATTCTGAGGGCATGTAGCATTTCCCAGCTCCTGCTGAAGCCCTTGTATGTGTTTTAGCTGCTCCCATAACAATGTGGCTCTGAAATGTCTGTCCCACTCCAGATCATGCTGCTTCCATGGGTGTGAGCAAGTTGTCTGGTTTTATATGGCAATATCTGTAGGCAGTGCTCTCTTTATCTAGTAGATAGCTTTGTAGTTGGGGTTAGGGGTGAGTAGCTCAAGAAAATGGTGAGAATATTTAAGGTGCTGTGAAAGGGTCCCTCTCAGTCAGAAACCCGGCCCTGTCTGAGTGGTGATGTGCTGTCCTCACCCAAGCCTTGCCTGGGAAAATTTGTCTATCTTTGGAGATGTGGTTATTCAGACTTTGAATAGAAAGAAAATAGAAAGAGAAAACCCCTGTTTAATTTACTTTAAATGGAGACTATGACAAAACTCCCCTTAGGGCTAAGCCCCAGTTTTCTTCAATTCCATTGGAGCTTTTGTGTAATATCCTTGGAGTTCCAGAGTGCCCTTTATCTTCCAGATAAAGCTATCCTTGGCTATTACCATTTGCTTGGCCCTTGAGTAAAAATGTGCTGAAGAGATGAGCAAAAGTCAGTGACATTTATCAGAGTGGAATGATTAATCCTGAATTATGTGGCTTAGGCATGGATATACATGAGCAATGTTGCAGCTGAGGGAGAGGAGAAAAGCTAAGCCAGTCTAAGCTGCCCAGGAGAAGCACTAGGTTATACAGGGAGAGGATGTTTTTGCTAAGTGGGGTAAAGCAGCTTTGGGAACAAACATGAGAGCAGAAGAGGATTCTGCAAAACCAACTAGTAAAAGAAAGAGCTTACACACAGAAAGAAATACCATGTGATGGTGGTCTTCCCTGTTTCCTTTATCTTTGAAACAAGTATCTTCAGTTCCTACAGTGTCTGGGTGAAGGTGGGATGTGAAGGTGGGATGTTGTGCCTGTGACCTCAGCCCAGTTGTAGCAGATGAGGCAGGTGCACATTTCCATGTATGTGGATGATTAAGCTGTAGCAAACGTCAGACTCTGCTGAGAATGATACCTGTGCTAAGCTGGGAGGCCCTGAGATGCCAATTTCTGTGACATTTCACTTCAGTTACAGAAAGCTTTGGATTACACATTGCTCCTGATTTATGGCCATGTACCTCCATTGTGAGGATACATAATATTCATCAATAATAAAGAGTTAGAACACTTATCTAAAACCCCAACTGTGAGCTGGGGAGAAGCTTCTGGTGTCAGTGTGAGTAGTTAAAAAAATGCTGGGGGTTTGGGTATTTTAAGCCTTAGTATACAACTGCACTTCAGTGTTCTTTGAACCACTCTTTCTGTATTCTCCAAGGGAAAACATACAATGATCTATGGACAACAAATCACTCTCTTGAAGAATATTAAAATGTTTTTAGTGACAGAAATAGTGAGGGACTGTTCTTGCTGAAAAATTTGTCCATGCTTTGAAGGCAGAACCTCCTGACACCCTCCAGCTCCCTGGGATGGGAAGGTGGGACAATGCCTTAGGGCACAGCAGGATCATGAGAAATGTGTGACAGTCCCACATGAGGCAGAAGGATGCTCTGGATTGCAATGGGATGGGAGATACCTAGTTGCAGGCAAGCACAGAGGATACTGAGAAAATGTGGAGGTCAGCATGAGACACCAGATAAATGTCCCTTACCTTAGGGTGGATTAAGTATCTTAAAGACAGGGTCTAAGGTGAAAGTGGCAGTGAGGAAGAAGACATCCTTCCCTTGGCATGCAGAATTTAGTCCAAAGCCACAGCCATGTTCAGTGAGTTCCAAGCACAGGATCATGTCAGTTCTGGTGACAGCAGCCACCTGGCTGCTGCAAGGTGATGCAGGGACACCAGCTTGCCAGTGTTTTTGATTTTTGTCTTGTCTTGATGCTTTTTGATAGGTCAGGTCTGCTTTTTTTAAGGGCTATAATCTGCTGCTAGAATGGAAAACTTTACTAATTTTTTCCTGCAGTGGGACTGCTGCCAGATGTGGCCCTTTACATTTAGAGCTGCAAAGTTTTAATGTCACTGCCATGGGTTTGTTAATCTACATGCACGTGAGATAACTCCAACTGAGCTTAGGCAAATTGCATTCAGCAACTGAACTGTGTTATGTTGGCACCAGTGTTCTGAAGGGCTCACTGATGGGTTTTGAATGATTTTGTATTTATCAATCTCAGCTATGATTTATTGTAAAAACTTTCCTGTTAATGTCTGTTTTCTGGGATGTGTGAGTTCTGAAAAATGAAGAGTTAAAACACCTGCATTTATTACTTAGCATTTTTAACAGTTTATAAAGCTCTGAAATATCTAAAAGTTGTCCCCAGTTTCAATTCCAAGGAGCCCTAGAAGACCTCAGACAATAACTTTTAAAGAAAACACTGACAAATTTACTATCTCTTTGTTTTATGCTAAAACCACAAACACATATAACATTTAAAATAGTCTTATGTAGGTTTAGCTACCAAGATGGGGAAGCAGATGAAGAAATGTCCCTGAAAGAGCAGTCTGAGAATTTCTCCTTTTAGCAAGCCACACTTGGAGTGTTTACCAGGCTGCCTCCAGCTGAAGTGTGCCACTGCTATTGCACAGGAATGAAATATAGGCAAAACAAGAAATCCTGTGACTTACAACATTTACATGTGCAGGGTTTTCACTTTCTTTTCAGCATAGTTGGTTTTTTAGTTTGCAAATAGACGGGAGATTGCAAATTGTGTTAGTTTTGTTTTGTTGGACTAATGTTCCTTGTGTTTTGGTTTTTTTTTATTTCAGTTGAAGTGAAAAATTCAAAGCAAGTTAAGACCTAAAGAAAATACCACTTCAAAACTGTATTTTGTGATTATTATTAAGAAAGATAATTGTGGAAACAACAAGGAGACACTGATGCTAATGTTTGAGCCTTTGTTCAAGATGCCTCAAGAGACTAAATTTTCTGCTTAAATAGATATCAGAAAGATAGAGTAATTAAATAATAGTATTTGCAAATTAGGCTGAAGATATTTCATGGATTTAGTTGGTTTAAAGTTAATGCTATTTGAATAGGGTTATTGTTAATTAGATTTAATTTCTGCTACTAAGCTAGAACCTCTGAATACATCCTTTTGCATCACAGCTCTGTTTTTTAAACCCTCTCCCTTATCCTTCATAAGATTTGAACAGTGGGAGTTTAATCTCCTGTGTTTCTGCTTTTGCACCAGCTGAAAGGCACAGACCAGTGTCACAAAGCCTCATGGAAAATCCCATCAGTCCTCCCTATAGACTTTGTATTCTCTGCAGAGCCTCATGGAGCAAGGAGAGGCAAGGAATAATCATATCCAGCAGCTGGTGGGAGCTGCCCCTGAGCTGGGCAGGGACAGGTTGTCCAAAGGTGATTGTTTTCACAGCAGGGTGCTGGGCTGCTCCCAGGTTTACCAGGTTAGGTGATGTCTGGGGTGGGTGTGAGCATCTGTGTTATCCCCTGTGCCCCTCCAGGAGCCAGATGGGAGGCTGGGATATCCCTTACCTGCTCCAGTGTGCACCTGCCAAGGCCCTGCAGCTCTCTACAGCTCAGCCCAGGGCCCTCCAGCCCACCCTTGCTCTCCAGCAGCCCACCATCCTCCCCCATCTGCCTCTGTGCAGCAGATAAATCCCCTGACCTGCTCTCCTCCCAGGTGTGAGCGATCCCAAAGGCAAGGTGGGACCCTTAATGCTACATCTTCCCTGGTTTTACGTCTTTGACTATGTTGTTAATATGCTAGCCTATTTTGGGGGCTCGTGAGAAACGCCTAAAGGTAATTTTGGTAATTTAATTGATATTTTCACTGCCTCATGGGTTGGTTATGGTGAGAATGGAGGCAGATAAGATTGCTAGCACAGAGAGTGACTTCAGCTATTCCACAGCTAAGTCAGCTCTTTCATCTAGCCAGTGGGAGGTTACATTTAAAACTCATGGAGATAACCCTGAAAAGACTAGATTAGTTCTGATGTGTTATTCCAGCCTTTACCCATTATACAAGCAGCAGATGGTTCATCATGTTATATTTTATTGACCTACAGGAAGTGAGAGAAGAGGTGTTTTTGTCACTCCTACTTGCTACAAAGCCTACAAAAGTTGCTTTTAGCTGTTAACCAGCGACTTCAAATTGGGTATGTCTTGTTTAATGAGGAGAGGAAAGAGTAAAAAAAAAAAATCAATGAAAGTAGGGTTTGTAAATATATTATCTGAATCCCCTGGGCTTATTAGGTAGGATAGTCTTGTAGACAGCAAGATCCATATGGAAATCCTTGAGGTAATTTCATGCAGTGTTGTTCCATACTTGTAATTCTTTGGCTGTGCAGATGATTTCCTATCTGACCAGACTAAGTAAGTCGGGTGAGTCACCCATTAAGAGGATTAAATGCTTCTGGCTAGAAGAAAGCAGAGACCAAGCTTTCATGTGTGGCGTGCAATCGAGCTGCTGTGATAAAAGGAATGCAAAAAACAATCTAATTTTCATTTCTGACATGCTTAGATAACAGAAGAATTTGTAGCTGCTCTATTTTAAATGGGAAACATAAATGGCTTACAAAGGACCATTCAGGGGTAAATCAAGTTCAGAATATAAACTAGATGCCTAAAAGCAACCTTAGTAACTTTTCTGGGAGTTATTCTCCTGAAACAAATGACAGTCTGGAGCTGTCAGTCTCTTGAATGTTTTATAGCCTTAAAAAGTTATGTCAAAAATCTGTTCTTTGACAAAATTCTGACCTTAGGGCATAGGAACTCCACTTTTTAAAACTTGTACAGAGAAGTGGTTCTGTCCAAGCCAAATTTGGACAAATGGAGACTGGGAAATGTGTAGGCAAAACCCATCAGATGTTCAAGTGGCATAGTTCAGTAAAGTCTACAGATCAGTCATAAGGCTGGAAGGAATGTATGGATATATTCATTTCAATCAGCAGGGCACAGGTGGCATTTACATGTCAAGGATTGAAGCCACAGGGATGAACAGACAGAAAAGGGGACTCACAGCTGGTAATAATCCTGATTCAAATACAGCTTTGATCTGTTGGGATGCCTGGAACCTTCAGTGGAAAGTTGCATATATTTAATGTCAATAATTTCTGAATGATTAAGACCCATAGGGGTGGCTCTACTCTGCAAATTGCTTAACAGGTTATATCCCCAAGGAAAATTTTGGAAAGCAAGGAGCCCTGAGGTGTTTAATTTCCTTGGAGTGAGTTTTGAGAGCCTTTCTTGCAGCCAATGGCTGTCCAACTCTACTGTTCCTCGATGTGTACCTTGAATGGATCACCTTGGTGTGCTCCCTGCTTCAAACCTCACAGACTGCAGGAGCACTGCTGGTGATGACTTCTGCTTCCTTCCTGGAGTAAACAAGCCAGGTGCTCTCATTTCACACGCACAAAAAAATGAGAGCACATTTCAACAACCCAGAACAGACAGCTCATTTGAAAATCCTCCTAAATTATGGTTGGTACTGAGGGCAAGATGCCTTAAAAGCAGGCAGATGTGGTTGGAGGCCAAGGCAAACGTGGGCCTGTTGGAGACCTCCTGGCTCAGTCTCTCATCTCCACTGTGAAGAGGCACAGTGGCTTCCTGATGAAATAAACTCACTCAGCGAGTTTCCCCTGGCACTCTGGGTGTTTGTCAGCTGGGAAATTTCTTGTCAGCTCTGTAACAGCTTTCGTTGACTGAGCAGAGAAGTCCAACCCAGTCAAAGACAATGAAGCAAAAAATAATTGACTTAGAGTAATGCCCGTGTCTTGTGAAAGCCTGCTGTAGTAGAGTAGAGCAAATCTGCTTAAACATTTTTCCTACTTAAGTACATTTTGAGTTGCTGAAGAAATGTGTACAAACAGCAATAAATCAGGGACTGAATGAAATGTGCATTTGAGCCAATTTTCCCGTGCATCCCAGCAGCTTTACTAAAACAGTTTGGCATCTATCTCTTTCATCTAACAAAGCTTTGCCTTCTACGTTTTATATTTTTTTTTAAACAAACTGAATAAATCACTCAACTTCAAGATTTTTCTCTAGCAAATCCAGTTGGTCCATTAAAAAAGCAGCTTATTATACATCCATGCAGCTTGCTGCAGGCTTGGATACGGAGCAGAATGAAGCCCTCCTCTGCTGTTGTGGCACCTTTGTGCCACCCTTTGCCCACAAAAAACTGTGGATCCCCATCCCTGAAAGTGTTCAGGGCCAGGCTGGATGGGGCTTAGAGCAACCTGATTAAGCAAGTGGCAACTGACTGAACAAAATGACAAAATTCTGGTGGTCAGAGATCAAATTGCATTTTTTTGAAGAGGTTCTTATTCATGTTAGGAAATCCAGCCTGCTTGGGTTGTATTTCTTCTCATACACTGCAGCCACATCCCAGAGCCCTTGAAGTGGATCCTCATGCAGCTAACCCCATTCCATCTGCCTTGCCTGCAGCAGTGGGGTGATGCCCAGCCCATTGGGGTCTGGGCTCTGGTGTGGTGTGTGTGTGTGAGTTATTCACAGCCCCACTGAACTCAATATGGGAATGGAGAGATTCCAGCTCAGAAAGTGTCCATAAATGTGTTAGGTCTGTAGCATGCTTGGACTTGAAATGCAATAGTGGGGAGAAAAATAACTCTGATTTACCCACTGAAGGTCAGAAAGGGGGAGCAAATGGTGAAAAATAGCAGAGTGGTGGCTATAGGAGGTACTTTATCTGATACTCTTAGAGAAAAGCCCTGCAGAGCTGTGGGTATGCTGAGCTCAAGTCAGTCATTTTTTGATTTTTTTTTAGCTGTGAGGTTAACTGCAAAGCTGTGTGAAGTCACCCTGTGCTCAAGAGCAGTGCCTTGAGGCCTGAGAGCTCAGGGCATGCCAGGCTTGATCCAAACTGTCCTGCTCCATTTTCCCTTCTCAGCAGGCAGGTCTCAGCCACCTTATTCACTGAATGACAGCTTGCGACAAAACATGGCAATTTTCTCTATGAGCTTTGCTTTGAGCAACCTGTGCATGCCACAAAAAATACCTGCATTGCCCAAGTGTTTTTCCTAAATTGTGAACTTGCAGCCACATTGAGAGCATATTTCCTGTTTGAGAGCTGGATATGCACACGAGTGGTTTGGAAAATGTGTTCTGAATAATGGACCAACAGTTGAACGACCCAGTGTACCTTGGCCACACACACACAGCACAGGTATGGTATGTGAGCCACATTTTGGGATTTTTTTACAGATTTTTCAACCAGATCTAATATACTTTCTCTCCTTGTCTTGAGGGGAGACCAGAGAATATGTTTTACTGTGTATTTGATTTCTTCTCTCACTGAATTGAGTTTACATTTGAAAATTATCTGCTGCAGATAAACTTTGTGAAAATTGCCCATTCCCTGCCATTATTTTTCTCTCTCCTTATAGTATCTCTTTTTTTTTACCCAGCCTTCAAAGAGTAGAATAGTATTTCCAAATTCCCAAGCTACAACACATTACCCTGGGAGCATCTCACAGCCAGAGCTCTGCAAGGTGAGGCATGGAGGGGAATTCCCACTGCTGTTGGAGCACAACAGACAGAAAAGCTGCTGTGTTGTATTTTAAACAGCTGTGTCTTCTCTTTACTAAAGTTAGTAGACCTGTGCAGGATCAACTTCAGTGAAAAGGTGGTTTCTTCACTCTACTATTGCTAGAAAAATGTTATTCTTTTCTCTTTTTGAATTAATGGCTTTAAATCCTTTCCTCCCAGAGCAGTGAGAGCTGGGGAAGTAGAGAATAGTGCACCTTGAAGGTTGTCAGAACTAGGATTTGCCCACCTCTTGGTGCTGAGCACTCAGTGGCACTGAGCTGTGCCTGAGCCAGCTGTTGGCACAGCCCTCAGAGCCCATGCAGGGCGCACTCCAGAGCTCACAGGATTCAGTGGCATTTGCTCTTTCTGGTAGCTCTGCGCTCAACAGCAAGGGCTAAACCTCAAAATGAGCTGCTGCCATAAAGGTGCCTGTATGGGCAGAGTGTGTGGGTATTTCTAGGTGGACATGGAGCAGAGTCTGTGGGTATTTCCAGGTGGTACATGGAGCAGAGTCTGTGGGTATTTCCAGGTGGTACATGGAGCAGAGTGTGTGGTTATTTGTCAGGTGAACATGGAGCAGAGTGTGTGGTTATTTCCAGGAGGCCATGGGGCAGTGTGGTTATTTTTCGGGTGGACATGGAGCAAGCAGTGTTTGGTTATTTCCAGGTGACCATGGAGCAGAGTGGGTGGTTATTTGCCAGGTGGCCATGGAGCAGAGTGTGTGGTTATTCGTCAGGTGGACATGGAGCAAGCAGTGTTTGGTTATTTCCAGGTGACCATGGAGCAGAGTGTGTGGTTATTTGTCAGGTGGACATGGAGCAGAGTGGGTGGCAGTGCTGGAATGGATTTGGAGGCCAGCAGAGCTGTGCCCATCTCCTGCCCTGGCTTTGGAGGAGAAGGCAAACCAACTGCCTTGGTTTGGCAACTGGAAACAACAGCAGGGACCTACCCCAAGCTCCTTCCACAAGAGATGACACTTCTCTGTTCTCTGCCCTGCTCACCTTCCCCCCAGGAGCTTGAGGCTGTTACCATCTTGAGGTATTTGAATTAGACAATTCTTGTGTTTATTCTTTTGGGTGCTTTCTCCCCCCCTCTTTTTTTTTTTGGTGTGGCTTTCTCAACGTGATATTTGAAATTATATTTTGAGGTGCTTCAATATTGGATACTTTCCTTGCAGGAAACCTTGGCAAGGCATAGGCACAAATATACACATTTTCTATTTTGATGTTGTGTGCAGTAAGTGATATCTATGCTTCCTCATTGCTTATTTTTATCCACTTACCCATTTTCATCCTCTGTTGCTACATTGCAGCTTTCCTAACCCTTCTCCCTTTCTGTAGCAAAAAAGGACATTCAGATGAAGAGATCTTTTTCAGCTTTTGGAAAGTTTACATTTTTTGGTTATCCTTTTCAAAAGTGAGATTACTAAAGGTAAAAAAAAAAAAGAAAAAAGCATGAATGATTCTGTTACATGCAGTGAAAACTTGAAAGTGTAGGTTTTTAAGCTCTCTGCTGTGGTATTTTCTGGTGGGGGGAGTGGGAGTGTAAAAAAAAAACTATTGAAGAAATGAGCTGTTAAAGAAATTTGCTGTTAAAGATATAACTGAGAATTCAGTGTTCCCCAGCACCAGGATTTGGATGAGTAGCAAGGAAACAGTTTGAGTATTCTTGTGAATACCATAAAGGTGATCAGGCAGAATTTAGCTTATAGATACTTCTGGAATTAATTAAACTCTATTCCTATTGCACAGATTGCAAGCACACTGCACTTAGTTTGGGGTCAGAGGTTACCAAGGATCAGGAACAATGAGCACACTGGGATTCTTGCTTTCCAGAGCTGGCTTTTCACCTTGGGCAGCCATTGATTTCTCATGTTGCCGGATAGGAGACATTTTATTGTTTTCTGAGTCATTCAGCAGCTGAAGGCCTGAGCCAAATGTGTCCACCACACATTACCCATGGAGGAAATGAGGTTTTCAGCTCTGTGGCTCTCTGTGACAAGAAAGGCTTATTTTCCTGCTGAAACTGGTGATGTTTGGCTTTGGAGGAGTTGCTGAGGTTGCTAAGGAATGGTTTGCTCCTCCAAAGGCAGGGCAGTTTTGTGGGATGAAGTCAAGCTCATAACAAGGAATTTTTGTGAGGATTTTTACATCCCAGCATACTGCTTTGTACCTGTGTCTCCATCTACTCCCCCCTGCAGACTGAGCCAGCTAGATGAAACAATGAAGAATTTTCATTTCTTGCTGTAGGGCTTGAGAAATTCATGACCAGGTACTGATGCTTATTTATATTTGGATGTAAACACTATATCAAATGTGCTTTTATTGCCATTTGTTCCAATAAAAAGGTAAAAATGCATAATCTAAATGTAAATTTGTCAGTGAATAAAAGCAGGCCACAAAAAATAGCAAGAAAGTTATCAGTCTTGCTGAACATGAAATAGTATGGAAAAATATCGTAAATGCATATAGAAGAAGAAATGGAAGAAAATACATTTATTTTGGGAAAAAAAATTGCAAAGAAGGAGACAATTGTACTCCATTCTGTCAGAACATTATAATAAGCTCTCTTGATTCTTCAGGGAAGACTTTCAAGGTAATTTTCTGTTGCTTTTAAAACAGTAAATAATAAAAAAACTAAGAATGAAACATGGGTTGCTCCTCTCAGGAGTGCCTGCAACTTCAGGCTTTCTCAAAACCTTGTCAGGAGAAGCTTTTGGCCATTATGTTAGGAACAAAAAATGTGTATCTTCCATTAAGATAGAAGAGCAAAGCAAGGCACTAAGAAGATACTTGAAAAACTGATAGCTTTTCATGAAGCATGCTGCTTCTAAAAGTCTGCATGTCTGGTGCACAGAGCAGAACTTACCTACACAGGAATTCATTCAGAACTTTAAAAAGGAGCCCACAAAACCTGTGTGTTGAAGCTGTGTCTTTTGCTGTGCTGATACAGGCTGGGTGGTGCTGCAGGTGCCTGCTCTGCTGCATGTGCAGGAGACCCTGGGTAATTCCAGAGGAATGGGTCTCCCCTGCTCCCAGGGAGAACTCCTGAGCAAGCACAACTAATGAAACTGCTTTCTTCTTGACTTGTGTCACTTGGGTCAATGCATTTTTAAACTCCGTTCTGGATGGAGTGTTTTGCTGATTCTGCACACAACAAAATGATTTCTAAGCTTTTTCCCCTTGAAGCCTTTCCCCTTTTCCCCACATTGAGTATTTGGCAGGATTCACCTGCAGAAAACAGCTGCAGCTGTTTTCCATTATCTGGGTTTTGTAAAGTGCCAGCCTTTGTTCTTTGACTCCCTATTTCTGTGAAAAGTGAATTCCTGACCTTTGAGAGGCAGGAAATGTGGGCATGGTTCATGTAGCATTATTGTGTGGTTCCTGTACCAACAAAATCCCTTGCCCTTTTCCTGCTCCTGCATGGATAGCAAGTGGGCTCAGCAGTAATTTGAGGATTTGCAGTTTGGGTGTATCTGAGTGCCCTGTGTGCCAGGTGAGCTGCATCTCAGAAATAAACTCAGGGAAACTGTGCAGAGCCCCTGTATCTTGTCAGTCCCAGGCCAGCACTTTGAAAAAGCACAGCCTTTGTCTCTGATGGACCTTAAAAGGGACTATTTTTCAACTTTGAAATCGTTAATAACTGGGAGTTATAGAGTGCTTCAAGAGCTGCTTTCTAGAAGCTTTCATTACACCTGGAAATCCACCTCTGTATTTAACTCCTGTGTAAGGGGACAAACCAGGTTTGATTCAGGGGGTTTTACATGCAGTAGTATTTATTTTGGAGGGCAAAAATTCTCACAGTCTAATCTGAGGATAAAGAAGTACTTATCCTATCTGCTTGAATTTCAGAGTGGGTTTTGGTCCTTTGCACATGGTGGTAGTTGTGCTGCTCCAGGGTAAGTTAGGAGATAGTGCTCAGATTAAAAAATTCTGAGCCGTTTGAAATGCAGGTCATTATAAAGACATAAATTATTTTTCTTCTAGATGGGGACAGTAAATAAAAACAATGTTTTAATAGTAATTTATTATAAAGTATTGGCTTTTATTGTGGCATTCATATTTTCTGAAAAATCCCTTTGCTCAGGATTTTCTCCTGGGATACTGAGAAGCCTCAGAGGAGAGGAAAACAATTCTTATCTCATTTGCTTCTCCTGTGTTTTGCTCACATGTGGAATGTGTTTGGAGATTGTTTATCCACAGGTGATTGGTTCATTGGATTCTGCTATGAGTTGTTTTGACTCATGGGCCAATCGGGGCCAAGCTGTGCTGGGACTCTGGAAAGAGTCAGGAGTTTTCATTATTGTCTTTTTAGCCTTCTGTAAGTATTCTTCAATATAGTTTAGTTTAGTATTCTGTACTATAATATAGTATCATAAAATAATAAATTAGCCTTCTAAGAACATGGAGTCAGATTCATCATTCCTTCCTGCCATGGGGCACCCCACAAATACAATACTTTTATTACTTGTAAAAATATTCAGAGGATACACCAAATACTTTAAAGCAGAACAAATACCAAAGCCAAAAGGGAGGTCTAGCTGATTGTATTACATTTGAGTAAAAATCCTCTTGTTTATGCCAGTTGTTCATATTCTTGGTTTTATGATGCAAGTCATGTGGTTGGATAAGTGACCTTTCCTTCCTCCGTAAGGTTTTTTTCTAAAGTCTCCCTCATCCAACTGCAGAGCAGTGTGACCTAAGGTGCTGCCATGTCAGAGCAAAGGTTTTCAGGATTTAGTCACTGCCGACATGGCTGCTGCACTCCCAGCCCCTCAGCTCTGGGAGAGCAAACACTTGGATGAATTGTGAGGGCGGCATTGAGACAATCAGGCAGGGTCAGACCAGGAGTGCTGAATATTATTGTCCCTTTCATGCTGGCTGTCGTCCCTTCTTTTCCTGGGAAGATACTTACAGTGTCTTTCCTTCAAGGAGAGCATTTAATTTTGATTTGTGTGGAGCAGCATGGAAATGGGATTGAAGGGACCAGCTACTGAATTGTGTGTCCTTTACCTTTCATTAGAGGTGTTAGTTCACATCTTGATGAAGGATGTATTATGTTATCACAGAAATAGAACAGATTTAACTCTTTTTAAATGCCTTTTATCAATTTCCTCTTGCCATAAAGTGTGAATTATTGACAAACCCCAGGCCTTCAGTCACACCTACTCCTCTGGTTTAACAGCCCTCTCCTACATGCCCTTGTTGCTATGGTGCTCCATTTCACAGCTGCAGTGCCTTATACATTGTAATAAGTGACATATGCAGCCCAAAACAGTCAGCACACTGGCAATTGATAACTTTGAATTCCTTACTCAAGCAAAAAAAATTGAGGGTGTAGGACAACCAAAGGGTTGACAGTACTGTGCTCAGGAGATAATTATTCCTATGCTACTTTCTTCTTGAAAATTCATTAGGGGATGAGAGATTTGCCTAGAAGTGAGTAAAAACACAGTTTTCTTTGATATAGAAAACTATATCCAAGTTTTCTATATAAGTCTAAAAATATAGACGATCATATTTTATTGAAGTGTTTAGTTAAAAGCAAATAAACAAACCTATTTCCTATGCTGGTTTCCTTCTGTCTTCTGAGTAAATATTGGCAGGAAGAGTGATGATGTCTTTAATGTGTGTGAGATCTCAGATGTTTTTGTGTAGCAATTTGAAATGAAAAAATCTGGAATTTTTCAAATAGGAAAAAACTCCAAGAAATTTTTCATTACCTCTTTCCTTACCATAACAACTTCTATTCTGCACCTTATTATGCATAGAACACCCAGGATTATTTTAAAAATAAGGAGGGGGAAAAAAAAGGAAAGCAAAATGCAAAATTTCTGTTTTGGGAATTGGATCTTTAGTGTTGTTCTGGGTAAGTTTTTGAGATGGTGCTACCCTTGTTTCAGAAGCATAGGCTGCTGTCCATTAGGACAGCTGTCCATCTAAAAAACATCTTCAATTGCAATTATAGGAACATGCACATTCAGTGTAGAGCTAATGAAAAATTTAGTGAAGCCACGTTTATTCAGTGAATACGAAGGCTGTTAATAACAAAGTATGCATTATTAATGCAGAATAAAGTGAAAAAATATAAACATAAAGCAGAATTTGACAGGAACTTCTAGAAGGTGTCAAAAAGAAATGGGTCCAGGTGTAGATCAATTCTTACTATGTTAAAACACAGCTCTGAGGGGTCTTTCTAGATGAGTATTAATGCTAACACCATGCTGAAACAAAATATATTGCCCAATTTACTTTTTTTTAAAAAACTTTAATATATAGACTATAAAGTTGGGAAATAAGCACTGTCTTAAAGACCCAGTTCTCACAAATTAATGGAACTGGAGCACAGCCCAGCAGTTCTCCTGATGCTTGGCTGGGCACACTCTGACAAGCGTGCCCAGCCTGATTGGGAGCACTGGGCTTGAGGTGCCCTAGACACACTTTAGAGGAAGTGTTGGGTGTCCAGTCTTGGTGGATATGGAATTTTCTGGCAGTGGCGACTCCACTGAGGGTATCCTCCAGAAGGAGGGGTTTGTGTCACACTTGCCAAGTCCTCTCATGCCTGTATTGGAGGTTGAACTGCCCAGCCCGTCTCTGGTGCTTGTGCTGGCTCTCAGCTGCGCCAGCCCTGGTGCCAGGCAGGTGCTGCTGTGGCTGGCACCTCTGCCTGGCAGGGAGGGCAGGCAGGTGGTGGCACCAGGGTGCCCCAGGGTGACAGTGCTGCTGCCACTGTCCCGGCCAGGAGCTGTCCCCTGCTGCCAACTCAGAGGGAAGCAGGCGGCCGTGTCTCCCCTGCTTTTTCCCTTGTGTCAGCTCGTGATGTTCAGCTGGTGAGCAGGAGTAACCTTAAAAATAACTCTGGGGAAGAAGTCTAACTCTGCCTTTGTTCTGTCTTTAACCTCAGGCAGACTGTGTCAGCAAGAGACTTTGAGATGTTTTTTTTTCCCCTCACACCAGCTTTTTTCTGTACTGAGACCCAGAGACACAGAGTGTATTCCCAGCTCTGATGTTTTTGGTGCCTCTCTTTATCCCTGTCCAAACCTTCCACCGTGTATCTGGCTTGTCATACACCACCCCTCTTGGGCATCAATTCTCTGCTCTTTGCTGCACAATTTACACCACCTGCCAAGTCTCTGCTGGGGTCTTCTGCTTGCGTGCAAAAGATAAATAACAAAACTAAAGGGAAATTGCTAATTGGACTAATCTCAATTTATTTTTTTTTACTATCGTACTGAAAAGCCTTAATAAAAGGCAAGAGGGGTAGACAGTGAAAAGCACAGGCTTTATTTTAGCAAGAGTCAAAGGGATGTGTGTGCGTGCACAGGAGTTGCCAGGCAAAACTTAACTCCATGGAAATTTCTGATTCTTTTAAATGTGTTTTCAACTCAAAATGGACAAAGGCTGCATTTTGAGAACCTTAGAACTGAAACGTTTCTAGTTTTTCATATGTTAGATAATTTTTCAGAGTACACAAGAAAATTCCTTGCATAGAAATCTTTTTGGAATAGGGTCAAGGCTTTATGATATAAACATCAAATAACATCCGTTATTAAGCAGGCTGTATAAATAACAATTGCCACTAAGTTCTTTCACTCATTAAATAACTGAATAATTTATGTTAGAAGGGGCCACTGGGGGGGTTGAACAGTCTGAGGGGCTCAGACAGCCCTGCCCACCTTTGTGATGGAGGCTCCACAGACATTTTGGACAACCTGTGTAGTGCTTAAGCTTTTCATGCTGTTCTCTTTGGCTTTTTTCCCCTCTCACCTTTTACCCAGCTGTGATTTATGAACATTTCTTCAATCTGTTGCTGACCACTGCTGATAAAGGTCAGGCTCCATCTTCTCTGGCTGGTTCTCCAGGTGCTGAAGGCTGTGACAGGTCCCCCTTTCTCCTCTCCTGAAGGCTGAGCAAACCCAGCTCCCTGGGGCCCTCCTGAGCTCCATCCTCCTCCATGGGGGGATCAATACTCCTCTGCTGGGGAGGGACAGGAATTTGGGCACTGCACAAGGGATTGAACCTTCCTGAAACTCGGTGGTATGAAATTGTTAATTTGCTTCTGCTTGCTGCTCCCTTGCTAAAGCTGCCCAGGATGAGGGTGCAGGGCTTGCATTTGCCTTTGCTCAGCTCCTTGAGGCTCCCCTGGGTTTTTTTTCCCAGTTACCTGGTCCCTGGTGGGGGTGCCCCTGTATTGATCCCTTAGGATGTCACTGTTTTGAACCACTGCCCACCCAAACACTTCAGCCCCATCCAGACTTTTAATCATGCCCGGAGACAAGTAATCATTACAGTGATTATAAGAATTATTCTTTCTAATTTAATTAAAACTGGAGGCAAACAGAATGGAAATGGGAACACTGGCATGTTTTCCAGAACTGAAATGGTGTTTCAGCATGCTTTAAGCCTGGTGTAAGTTATTTTGATATAGTCATCTTTCCTTTCTCTGCTTTTCATTTAAAATTCAGAGATTGCTAGAATCAACTTCTGAATTATTGAATTTTTAAACAAAATTAAGCAGGCACTGTCTTGCCTGTTCTGAAAGTAAAATTAAGACATAGGAATGATTATTTGAATTTTTAAAGGAGAATCTCAAGATACATTTATATATATTTTTTTTTTAATTCAAAAAAAAGACAGATATAGTTACCAGATTGGATCTGAGATTATGAACACCGAAGGATAATACACTGTTGCTCAGTTTCCTGCTTTTCATTGGCTTGCTTGAGTGTTATGGCTGCTGTAGGGTATCAGTTCTGCTGAGAATGTGTTTGACAGCAGCCAGACAGGTTCCCTCTGCAGGAACGGCACGAGGCCGGGGCTGCCACTGCTTGGAATTGGGCAAGGCATCTCTCCAAAGCTGCTCCAAAGGTTCTGATGGCCAAGATTTATCTTGGTAATTTTAGTCTCGGCCCACTGGAAGTGTTTTTTAGCCTTCAGGCATGCTGCTGGTCAAAGCTTTCCAATGGGATGTGAGCCACAGACTTTCTCAGTCGTCATAGCTGAGTTATTTTGCTACTCAGCTATGCAGAAGCAGCAGGCCTTTAGGCTAATTAATAAATCATCAACGCATTTGTGGTGTGAAAAATGAAATATTTATGCTTGCCAGAGTAATGTTTCTGTCTTGCAGCCCCATGCTCTGTTGATGCCTGATGGAGGATGAAGTAAATACCAGCTGGTGTAGAATGAGCAGAATATAATTACTTTCTACAAAGTTAACTGAATATTAAAAATAGAATTCGGAGGAGCTGGCAAAAAGGGAAAAATATCTAGATACATGCCTGTAAGGCAGGACACAGCGAATACATGAAGGGAACCCTTGCCTAACTGGTACCGTGGGGCTGGGAAACCTGCAGGATCCATATTGTGTACAAATGTGTCACACAGAGGCCTTTTCAGAGAGCACTTAGTGGCCAGCTGGAGTAGTTAAAAGGCCTGAAGGAAAGCCAAGGATGCTCTGCTTTTCTCGGTGGTCATCATTAGGGGACCAGAGAAGGACTTAAAGCATCAGCTGTTGTTACTTTTCAAAAATGTGTCCACTAATAAAAGAAAGAAAATATTACCTGTAGGTTTTAAGGCAACCAGGAGCTAGTTTTGTTCTTTGTGTTCTCACACAATAGCAGATTTACTGGGGCTGTGCTGGGTGTCATTTTTGCAATCACTGCCCTAGTCCTTCTCCACAGAGTGAATGTGTGAGCACCAGGCCAATCAAACCCCTTGAAGAAAAACATTATCATGTAACAGAAAGAGGATTTAACCCCTTATTTGAAGTGGAGCCTCTTTAAAATAATCAGCTAAAAGTGATTTACACAAGTGGCTGATTTTACGTGCTGGAAGTTGCAATCAGAGGGATTGAAAGGGTGAGCCATCAGAAAGGCTTTTCAGACAGGTGGAGGGGGAGGCATTGTGCAGGTCAGGCATCAGCCTTCCCCCATCTCCCAGTTCTAATTTCAGGGCTGTTTTTTTTTTTTTTTCTTTTTCCTGGGCAATTTGGTGTGACTTTTCCCCCTTTTTTGTGTGTACAGTCTGAGGTTGTGGTATAATCCCAGTGTTCAAAATCCAGGAAGAACATTCCATTCCTGTGGTTGTTTTCATTTGCTTTCACAGCCTGGTCAGAGTGCTTTGTTCAGGGGTTCAATCCTGTTGTGTAAAAGAGCTTCTGAGCCTGTCCAGGCCAAACTCAGTGCCAAACCCTTCAGACTGCTTGGATATGTTTGAATCTGATGATTTGTAGCTGAATCACTATAGAAGGATGGACTTCTGATGGGGATTATTGGTCTAGGTAGTGAATAACTTCTTTTAAAATAGCACAGAAACATACTTTTCCCTTTTGGTTCTGACATTTCTGAAAGCAGGCAATGGCCTGAGGTGAGCACACAAGACAGTGGGCAGCTCATCAAGCTGCTCCTCTTAAGGGGAGTGACTGGCATCAAGAGGAAGAAAAAAGGTTTGTAATTTGTGGGGTTTGGTCTGGTGCTTGTTTTTTTTTTTTTTTTTTTTTTTTGGTTTTCTTTTCCCTGTTAAAGATTTGTGGTAGAATATCCTTACAGCATCCCTGCAGCTGTTTAGCAGTGTGATGTCTCCTCAGGGCTGAGTTATGCTCCATTCCCATGGAATAAAGCTGTCCCTCCCTGCCCTTGAGCACCTTGCTGGAGGTTTTGTCCCTTTTCTGCCCATCTCTGTGAGTGTGTGAGCACCAGGGCAGTCGTGCAGAGAGAGGAGGTGACACACAGGAAGCTGGAATTCCTGTTCTCATGAAACAGCAACAAACAGGCTGCAGCCAGGTCCCCTCCATCACCATCACACTGCCTGCTAATTAGGGTTTGAAGGAGCCAGTGGTATAGGAGCAGAGAGGGATGAATGTACCCTTTTGCACTTGTCTGACAGAATAAAATCAACTGCATTCAAGGAATTTGAGAAAGATATAAATATTTCAGGAAGAAGTAAATTTAAGATCCTCAAATGCTGCTTTAAAAGGATGCTGGACCATTTGAGAATACTCATTTTAAATAGAAGAATTACAGAAGCAGCAAATGATCTCTCTTCTCTATTTGCAGCAGGGATTAGAACTAAATGTCATATTTTAGGTCCATGCCTCATGTTTGCTTCTACAAGAACAGACAATTTAAATGTCAGTTATTATAGCTTGTCAATAAATTTCAGAATCTAAGCAAATCTGGAAAACATGACTGACAGCTACAAATTAATTTATCTTTGTTAAATAACCAGCCAGCACTTCACTGCTATTGCTGACATGCATCAGAGTATAACACTACTAATTCAGAGTGTGAGCTGTTGTTTTGTCATGAAGTACAAATTATGCAGATTCTACTCATCTCCTAGGAAGAGAGAAATCTCTGAAGCTGTGATGCCCTTCAGGAGAAGTAATCAGTTATCCCAAAAGTTCTGTGGTTTTATACTCACAGAGCAGTGGCATGGTTTAAAACAAAGCAGGCTCTCATCAATGCATAAAATTGTAACTACTAGTGTGGATGGTAAAAATTAGTATTTGCTGCTTAGAAAGAAAAGAAATAGTGTGGAAATAAAGGCCTTCACAAAGTTAGAAGTGAGTTAAAAGCCTGCATGAGCTACTGCTAGGTAATCAGAACTTCTGAATATGAAGCCATTAATTTCAGCATTTAAATAAAGACATAAACAGACTAAATACAGGGTGGGGTGTGTGAAACAACAGGCTCTATCCACACTGGGGTGTTGTACCTGAAAACAATACTAAGATTATTGCCAGATGGTTTTGTTGCAGATTATACAAGAAACGGTTTCCTTGATAGCAGTCTTATAACAAAAAAGAGAAATTGTGTCAGAAGGTGTTTTTTTCAGAGCCAGTGGCCAAAGAGGGATGATCTAGAAAAGTGATCTAGAAATTCCCAAGTTGCTTCAGAGAGTCTTAGAGTGGTTGGGGTTGGAAGGTTCCTTAAAGACCATCAAGATCCCACCCCCCAGCCATGGGCAGGGGCACCTTTCTCTAGGCTGGGATGCTCAGAGCTTCATTTGGCCTCCAACACTTCTAGGGATGGGGCATCCATGACTTCTCTGTGGCTGGAGCATCTTCTGGTGAAGACTCAGGCAGAAAAGTCATTGCACACGTCAGCTCTCTCTATATGCCAATGGATAGGTGTGCTGCTCCAATTTCTACAAACATTTGACTTTTTTTGGGTTTTCTTCAACTTTTCTGTGTTTAGTTGGGTGGTCTTTTTTTTTCATAATTTTTCACTGTTTAGCAAAATGTTATGAAGAAGGAAAAGAAATTCTGGTTGTGTTTATCATGAAGCCACTTCTCCACCTGCAGAGGGATCCAGCCTGATTTGTCTTCCCCTATAAAAAGTCTTAAATCACTTATCTACAGAAATTATAAAAAATGCTCAGTTATCTCAGCCAGTTGTTAACCCTGAGATGATGCAAATTTCAGCACTACTAATTATTTCATAGAGATGTCTAGAAATGTTTCTGTGATTTGAAGCCTTTTAAGAAGCCAGTCAACAAAAGTTAATTTGATCCTATAAAGGATCAAATAATAATCCAGTTAAAGATTTTTGTACTTCATTCGAAAGCCTGAGAGGAAAGCAGAGAGAGGTGTGATTTGTAAAGCTCAGAGGGGAAATAAAGATATTCTAGGAGACTGGATAATTTTAATGGTTGATTTTATTTAAAATAATTCCACCACAGTATGACTGCTGTATTCTATAATTTATGTGGACTTTGAGAGGTGTTGTTAGACCAGGTTTGAATGCCCCTGAGCAATATTCTGAGGGGAGAACATGGCAAAGTGGATACAGTTTCTGTCTCTGCTCTAGCAGCCCACTGGTAATTTAGCAGTCATCATGTAATTCAGAGTAACCCTTTCTTGTTATTTGCCTTTTATCTGGCTAAGTCTGATTACCATGGGTCTGTGGTACCCTTTGGATCTACCTGGCGCTGAGCATTTTGAAAGTCCAGCTGTTTATTGAGGGCCCAAAATAAGAGGTGGTCTTTGTTTTGATGAAGCCTGCCACGTGCCACTCCTAGGCTGTGACATCCTTGCAAGTCAGGAAGCATTTTGAAAGTTTCAGTGCTTGCTTAGGCCATTTTCTCTGGCTGTTGTCTATAAATTCAAGTTTTCTATTACTGGCAGTGTTTTCAAGCTACAGGCATCCCTGAGATATCTTGACCACTGGAGCCTTATCTCCTCATGCATTGCATGAATGCATTATGACAAATAAGTCAATATTTAACACTGTGAACCTGTTGGGTTGGGAGGTTCAGAGCTTTGTCTCCTCTGTCCAAGGGCCCAGAGGTTCTGTTCATTTGATAATCACTGTAGTTAGATGATCAAATTTCCATGCCATAAACATGTCAGGTTTGGGTGGCTTTTTTTTGGTGTTTTTTTTTTTTCTTCTCTCCTGTCAGTCCAGGGGGAAAATAAAAAGGTGATATAAATAGAACAGGTAATGAAATCAGTCTGAGTAGGAAACTCATCAATCTGGAACTCCTAGGTGCTGCAAACCCAACAGGTAATAGATAAAAGGTCATCCTATTTCATGGACATTGCTTTAGATAAAATACCTGTTAGAGTTAATAATTCTCACAATAAATCTTGCTAACATAAAAGCTCAGTTGGACAACTGTAGTTATTTTTACATCAATGAATGTAATATGAATTAATTAATATGAACTGTTCACTGTACCAGATCTTGCTCTATCAACTGAGCGTGGAGGTCCCCAAAATGACCACTAGGGAAAGGAGTCTGTATTACTGCAGTATTTAATTTGTATCTGTGTTCCTTTAACTTACAGTGAACCATATCAGATGGATCAGTAATTAGCTTCAGCATCAAACACAACATTGGCAAGGAGCCAGATAAAGCACAATCAGTTTGGAGTCACAGGCTGGTTTGGACTTCAGCTGACCTCAAAGAGAGGTTTTGGACATGAAAAAGGACCTCTGTAGGTTTTTCTGTGCTTTCAGATGATATGGGTTGGCCCAATGAGAGCTACCACCTCCCATGATGATCCTGGCTTCCATACATCACACTCATTCAAGTTAAATTTGTTAGTTAAGCATAAAATTAGGCTTGAGCACATCTCTGGTTGACCCTTCACTCTGCCTGCACTACTAGAGTTTTCATGCCAAGCATGGCCTTCTCTCTCTCTGAACCACAGAACCAGACTATGAAGAAGAGGGTAGCAAAGGGATGAGGTCAATGTTTGGTTTGAATTTAAGTCTCTCTGGTACTGTGTTGTTTGTCAGCATAATGTGCAAATACAGAATGATATTCTGATTTATGGAAAGCTTGCTTTATATCTACACTGTCTTGTGAAAGAGCTGGAAGTTTTCTGCTTTCATGGAGGGAAACTGAGAACCACTCTGGGGGATCAGGGGTTGAGTGTTGGTATTTTGTCTTACCAGGCCTCCAAAATCAGCTTGCTGGGGAACTAACCACAAATATAAAGCATGTCTCCTGCAAAAATTATTCATCTCTTTTCCTGAAAACAAAAACCAGGGAATTACAGGGAAGATTTCAGGTAATCTCCAGGCTATTGCCTTGCTAGCTGTGACCTTGTTCTGGTATTTTACTTGTGTTTTCTGTTCAGAGATAAACCTTCCTTCCCTCTTTGGTCCCCAGCCTGGTTCATGGCATCAGACAGATCCTGCTCTGGTGTCACAGCAGGTGTTTGTTCCAGGGCTGGCAAGCACTTCTGCTGGCTGTGAGAGAGAGGCAGATTTGGAATTAGTTTTTGAGGCTCCAGGACTTAGATTAATTGGTCAAGAGGTCTGATTCAAACTGCTGTAATTGTGCAAGCCAGCAAGTGTCCACCACATGTGTTTATTCTTTCCCACTTTCAGCCAGAGGGCTGAGATCAAGGTTCTTAATTAGTTTCTGAAAATAGGAAGAAACTGTTGTTCCATCACTTCCCACAGAAGTGAGGCACACTGCATATGAAACAGGGCACTGGGCACAAAAGCTGCTAATAGATGAAGGACAAAGTATGTGCTCGCTTAGGTATTGGCTGACAGTTGTGCTGCCAGTGATGGCTTATGGGTGTGAAGATGTAAATAACGTTCTATTTTTGGGAGCCTGTAATTTCTATGATTTTTTTTGTGGTTGTTGTTGTTGCAAGACAATTCTTGCTTTCTGACTAAAAAATAACAAGGAGAAAGGATTACAGTACATTAGAGTAGGGTACTTACATGCAAAGTACCTAAGAAGATTTTGTAATGAAAAGTAAATGAAAGATAACTTCTAAAATGTTCTTCACCAGCATATGAGATTTTGTGGTGTTTAAAGGCAGAACTATGTGAATGGTTATGCTTTATTAAGTGACATTAGTAGGAAAGGAGCTATGGGAAGTACAAGCAAAAAAGTTGTAAGAAGCTAATAGTTACTTGCAAATTTAATATGGAACATTTCAAGTTTTCTGAAGTAGAGATAATCAGACCTTGCTAATCTGTTTTACAAATTCTCATCACGTAAGGACGATTATATTAAAATTACTTCTTGGTATAAAGCAGGATTCACTACCCATACTAATATGATAGATCTGTCAAACTGTTTGCTTCAATGAGTGTTCCTTTAGTATGGTTCAAGGCATTCCAAAAGCTTGCAGTGAACTGACAAAGGTGCCTTTGAATACTTTAATCATGCATAGCCATCTTTACCCTCTTTAGACTGAGACTTATCTAGATTACATGATTGGTTAGCCTCTCAGAATAAGTTGACCCTTAAATTAAAATGTTGCCTCTTTGAAGATTACCAATCAAATTAAAACAACCAGTCACACTTTAACCTCTAAAATAAATTGAGCTTTTTTAAGTGTTCTCTTTTAATGATCAGTTCCTATAAAATAATTTATAATTGTCAGAACTCCACACTACAGAAATTCAAGCTCATGGGAAGAGTAGGACTGCAATGGGCCCTTCATCAAGCACTTTCTCATCTTTAGAGCTATGGTTTTGGTAAGATCAGAGAACAAATTAGAATAACACCACTCTCTAAATTGGGTTCATGGTTGAGATTAACTAAATAGGATGCCTGGAAACTAGTTCTCTTCTGACCACCATGTGGAGAATTCTAACTGCAGAATCAAGAGCATGTTGGAGGATTTTCCAGCACACACCTGGTCCAAAGCCTTTTGAAAAGTTTCTGCTTTTCCACCATGCCTCTGAAGCTTTGTGATCCCAATGCTGTCAAGTTCCCCTCCTCCTTTTAAGTGTTTTTCAGGTGCTATCACCACAGTGGAGGAGGCTCCCTGAGCCTGGTGTGTTCTGTGCCTCCAGAGACCAATGTTTCTTCCTCCTGCTCTTTCCAATTTTGTTCATCAAGAGGCTGCAGATAAAACAAGGAGAATATACTCTTTTTTTCTTTTCTTTTTTTTAATTTATCTTTTTATAAAATCCTTTATTCTGTGAAGTACTCTTACAGTACAGCTAGAGCTAGCTGGCAGCAGCTATTTTGTATTTTTTTAGTATTTCACACGCACTTCTCAAAAACACTTGACGGTAAGAGAAGTTCATGTCTATGTTGACAAAACTGGTAATTAAGAGCTGATGTAAAACTCTTGCACAAAACTTCCACATCACTCCTTCAGTATTACGATAATAATGATTATTAGTCATATTGATTTAAGCCTCAACATTGACAATCTGAGTTTGCATCCAGAAAATGTGATGCTTGATTTAAAACATTGTTTTTCAAGTATGCTTGCAGAAGTTGTTAACTTGGGGGATATGCTGGGTGCTCCTACAAAACATCTAATTCAACTTTTTTTTTTTACACAAAGTGATCAGTATCTTTAAAATAATGCAATATTTCAAAATAGCTTTAAGCTGGAAATGGATTTTCACAATAAAATATCTCTGTGTGCCATGATGCCATAGGTGAGATGTCAGGGGCGTTCTGCTGGATCTTCATTCTGGTTTCTTTTCTCAGGAAGAAAACTGTCACTTTCTGTCACTTTTCAAGATATTTTATTGCACACATCATGCATATGAGCTTATGCCCACTCTAGTCAGTATCATCTATATTATTCCATCAATGGCTACATAACCATAAAGTAATATTATGTAATGTACAAATAACTATTTCCATTATACAGAGTCATAGATGTGATTGAGTTCCTGGGTATAGTATTATTTTAACTCTGAGTTAAATTATGTCTTGAGCTTGAACATAATAAGCAGAGATCTCACAAACAAAATGCAAAAGCTGAAAGCACAAGCATGTCCTGGTGGCTGTGACTCTACTTAACAATTTCAAATGAACTCAGCTGAGGCTTACTTAACAATTTCAAATGAACTCAGCTGAAGCTGTTTTAGATGTTTAGCAAAACCTAATCAGGGTGTGCTCATTTGGGTGCATTTCTTCCTAGTGAAAGCAGGAGAAAACAGCACGTGAGAGAGCAGAGCATCAGTATATACAGAAACAAAAACATCAATAATTATAAATAATAGAAGGTACTGCAGCAATGGAATTGCCTTTAATGCCAGTTCTCTATCCACTTCTATAAACTTCTGAGAAGGGTTTTTAACTGCAGTTTCCCTCTTTGCCATCTCCCACACCATATGTGGGGTTATACACAGTAATTTATTAATGGACCCAAAAAGCCAGTAATACAAGAAATGTAGTCAGAAAGGCTTTTCCTTCCCACTTGGCAGAGAGATTCAGAGGCTCAGCTGCCTAGCCCAGTGTATTGATCTCTGCTTCTTACATCTGAAGTAGGAAATTCTCTCCAGAGTTTATTTGTACTGGCTCTTTGTTGCTTTGAGGTTTCAGTAAATAGCAACAGTTCACTAAGTTGATTCTTTGTAAAAATATTCCTTTTGAAGAAACTGAATAAACAGCAAACAGGTGAAAAGGTGTCTATTGCTTTGCAGTAGCATGTTTTCATGGATCTCCCCCCTTTTATTTTAATATGACTTTAGACTTGGAGCTCTGGAGAAAATTCAGAGTAAGACTGAGTAGAAAGTTTATGAACGTGTATTTTCATCTCTTTCCTAGTGCATCTTGCCACAATATTCTTCCCCTTTTTCTCCCTGGTCATCAAAAAGAGTGATAACCGAGTCCTCTTCTAAAGATTCCTTGTGCTCTGTGATTTTATGGACGATGCAAGTTTTATTGGTGGAAACTGAGATTGCTTTCAAAAGGCCTTAATTGGTCTGTCCTGCCTTAGCATATGACTTGTAGTGTTTTGCAGGTCTTGTTTGGTTGTTTGCCCAATCCTCCCATAACTGTCTGGTTGATCTAGGACACTTTAGATCAAGTGTTGCAAAAATGGCATTGTGACTTTCCGTGCCTCTTTGTTTGAGCTAAAAACCTTCTGTCTGGAGTCTCCAGGGGATCACAACCCAGCCACTTCTAAGAGAAGATCCTGTAGTGATTTAATCTCTGGATTCTACTTAGGGTCTATAGATGGATGTGTGTCTCCTCTGGCTCATGGCAAATAATTTACAGTACTTTGAGGAGAAAAATATATAAATCTGCATATATGCACACAAAAAACCCCAATATTACAGGTGCTTTGATTTTTCTACCATTTTTATTTGACTGCTTGGGTATACAAGCAGAATAAAATTAAAATGCTGTTAGATGAAATTAACATTGACCATAAAGCAACTGCTTTCAGAACACCATTCTTCTGGGCAATATTCTCATATAATTACTTGCAAAATGGTTTTGTTTTGTTATGACCTTTTCTCTTTTATTGTTTGAGGCCTACCCAAATGAATACATTTTTTTTCCTTTGTGCCATAAGGTGTTGAAGAACTTCTCCAGAGACTTATAAGCCTTGCCTGCATTATGCAGTTTTTTGTAACTTATGGCCATTGCAGTTTGGAACCTCTGGACAGGGAGTTTCAAATGTGAATTGAAGGTATTTGACCTGGTCAGAAGAAAGTTTTGACTGACTGTACAGCAAATTCCTCATACAGTTTCCTGTGCACAAGGATGATTATTGGTATTGGTGCCAATGCACATGGAAACCTCACCTTCTTCAAAACCAGCAATTTTAGGGACACACTTGAGAGTTCTTCCCTGCTGGTATGCAGTCCAGCCATATGCTTGGGGAAAATGGGAATGCTACCTGGGAAGATTAATCCTTGGCACACAGCCCTGAAAGCAGCCAAATCTGGGAGAGATTATGACTGAAATTTGTCTTGATTTGAGTTTCTCTGAAGAGCAGAGGTAACTCAGTAATGCATGGAGAACACAGGAGAGCTCTACAA
Organism: Camarhynchus parvulus; assembly: GCF_901933205.1. Lineage (NCBI taxonomy): Eukaryota > Metazoa > Chordata > Aves > Passeriformes > Thraupidae > Camarhynchus > Camarhynchus parvulus. Next base: position 8,014,465 of record NC_044576.1, read on the forward strand.
CTCAGTGGGTAATGCTCCTAGCAGGAACAGTTTATCAGTTCCTGTGTTTGTTCAGTTTTAAGTCAATGGCCTTTAAAAAGAAATAAAAAGAAGTTTTAAAACACCCCTTCCCAAGCCATGTCAGAGGCAGTAAAGGAGAAAATAGATTTTCAAGTGTGCTTGTTGTGTGATAAAAAAAAAGGTCTTTTAGGAAAGCAGCTTTAGAAATATGTGTCAAGGATTGGACATATTTTCCCATTCTTCAGTAAAGTCACAGGCACTGCAGGGGATCTCAGAAATTGTGTTTGGGGGTTTTTTTCACTTTGTGCTGGAGAAGCCAACATTAGGATGTGGTTAATTTTGTAGGTGCTTTGGAAAAAAATCTTCTAATTGTGTGTAAAGACCTTGTTAAGTGTAAGGTTAACATTTGTCATTTTCCTTTAGGGAGAAGTTGTTAGAGCTGAAGCTCTAATCTCTTACCTAGTTTGTCTCTATGTCAGGCTGAATTTTACTCACAACAGAAGCTGAAAAGTGACAAAGTATAATTTCTCCATCTACTGCAGAAAATTGCTCATAATTTTTTGATAGCCATTTAGTCTTGATAAGATCACATCTTCCAGCTAAACTAGGCTTAGACATATTTATTTACTTGTATTTAAGAGTGATAACAAACAATATTTTAATTTTAATGAATATTTATAGTCCAGGGTCTGCACTGCAGTTGCCACCAGGGCTGTGGCTGATTCCTGGAAGGTGTGAACTCACCTGCATTAAGGAAAGGACTGCAGGATGAGTGATCCCTTTGTAGAGGGATCCCAGGAAAGTGGGTCCATGTACTCATCTCAGAGAGAAAACTGTTTATTGGCAGTTACTTGGATGTAAACTGAAGAGTATGGTGGGCTGTGTTTAATTGGCAGCTTGAGATCCTATATAAAATATAGTTGAAAACAAACACTCACTGAGAAACACAAGCTCCAGTCAGTAACAGGTGATCTTTTATATTTTCTGTCTTTGGAGGGGGGAAAAAAGTACAGTATGTTACAGAATGATTTTATTGAAAGGCGTAATAGATTTCACATTTCAAAAGCTTCCAAGTAGTTTACCAGTTTGCAATTCATCAAGAAATGCATTTGATGTTCCTCCAAAAGGCACTTTCATCACTTGTTCTTTCTCTGAGAACTTAACTGAATGTAAAGTCAAATATCCAATTGCTAATAAGCTGATAGGACAAAGGTTTATTTCCTAGGGGGAAGAGCACAGAAATAATTCCTGAGGCAGCTTTGCCAAGTGCCTGGGGACAGGAGTGCTGCTTGGGGTGCAGTGTTCATGAGCTGTCCACAGCAGCAGGGACAGAAGCAGCCTCCTTCCCCTTTCAATGATTGCAGTCTGCACTTTTCCAGGGCAGGACTGGGACTGCACTGCTGGGGCAGAGAGCCCCAGGCTGGCAGCCCCAGCAGGCAGGGAAAGGGCCAGCCTTGGGGCACATCTGAGCCACATGGAGTCCCAGAGAGGCCTCCTGGAGATCCTGACAGCTTCCTAGCAAGGTGAGAAATACAAGAACCAGCATAGATGCCAGAGGTCTATTTCACTAATCAAACAGATGTAAATGAAGTAAATGAGATTGAGACTGCCAACAACACTGTTTTGACTATTGAAAGTTAATATGTTTAGCATATAAAATCAAATTTTAGATTAATGTAGGATTTTTATCAAAAGTGCAGTATCTCAATGCATTAGATAACTTAGCTGTGAAGGTCAGGGCATTGCCTCAATGCTGTGCTTTTGTTATGACATTTGATCCAAAAGCCAATATTTCAAATGAGGGCACAAAAGCTCTCCTCAGGCCTGCAGGTAGCTGAAATGACAGCTCTGTGCTCGTGTCACAGCAGAGGTTCAAAATTGTGCACAGCCAATGTAACCTGGGGTGTTTTGCTTCACAGAAGCTAAGGGATCATGATCCTAAACGTTATTTACCTGCTTGGGAGTAGTTATTTAAGAAATAATAATTAGGCACATTGAAATAGTTAAGATATATAAGTAGTTTATGTTAATGTAATACTTTTAACCTGACATCAACAATGTTCATATCAAACCCATTTGTTGACTGCTAATTATTTTAGTCTGAGTGTATTTTTGTGTGTGTAGGCGTGGGGAGAAGTGACTGGAGCTAACAACTGCAGGTGCTCCTCTAGTGAATGTGCACAGTGATGTCAGACACAATGAAACCCTTCTGGTATTGTGGGCTCGTCTCAGTGTTCCTTTGAATTTAATTATTTAAATGACCTACTATTGTTCCTAAATTAAATATTTAAGCTTTCTAAATGGCTGCCATCCTGGTTTAGTTGTTGAGGTGAAGGTGATTGGCACTGACAGAAGAGCTGAGTTGGATGCTGGTGTTGGGGGGCTCTCAGCTCCTCTCTGTTTTCTCAGTGCTGCCACCACTGTGAGGGCCATGCCAGTACTGCACAGGCATTCCCATGGAGATTGGTTTCAAGTGTCCTGGCTGGGCAGAGGAGTTTCTGGGGCCAGCTACCACATCTGGAAGCACCATAAAAATGAATATGTTTTTTACATTTCCTACGATTTCTCAGTCTGTGTCTTTTGCTTCTCTAATGTTCAATGAGATAATGAAGGAAACTCACCGGGGAAGAGAGTCAACCAAAATAATGCATCCTTTCTTTGATTTGCATGGAGCTAGGTGTGAATTTTATGCATCTGTTCTTCTAATTTTAAGGGGGGTTTGTGTAGGTAATTTCAGAGTCCTAAGGCACTAAAGGTACCCTGCATGCAAGAACTTAAATTTTGAATTAGGAAATAATAAAATTGAGTACCAATTTATTGCCACCATAGTGCTGAACAGAAAGGTCTGGGAATGTCAGTAGCATCTTTGTTGCAAGCCTTTAGCTTTTTAATAGACAGATACAGATTCTAGATAAATCAGGTTGTCTGATTTGGGGTTTTTGGGGCGTCTCTTGCATGTACCCTAAAACTTTTGAGAGCATGTAGGGAAAAAAAAGCAATTATTTTAAAAATAATTTCTTAAAAATGAAGACAGTCACATTTTCTTGAGTATAACATGAGATATTCTAGTGAATAACATGAAAAAATCTAGAAATTATTTAGGCTTTATCAATCATTTTAGTTATTCATAAAGCCTAAATAATTAGTCACTCTTGTTTGCAAACAGATACAGAGGCAACACATACTGCATAACTAAGGTTAGAATTCTGTTTTAGGTATTAAGTAGCATGAACACATTTATAAAATGTTTTTTTAAGAAGTCCACCTTGTGTTTTTAACAGCACAGACATCACATATTTCTTCTCAAATCTTGTACCATCAAGCACGGATTCCATGCTAGCAGAATGTAATAGAAGAGCAAACTGAATGTTTTTAAGCCCTTTCATTTGCTGGCCAGGCTGCATTAGCCTGTGTCCCTCATCAGATCTCCAGCAGACACCTGAGTATGAGCTTAGGAACAAGGCAAGGACAGACTGATGTCCCAGAGTACTCTACCATCCATTAGGGATTTATGGCAGCTAATTTCTGAGCCACATGCCATCTTTTGGCTTCTGTGTCCTCTGTGGTTTTTGTTTTTCTCCATGGCTGTGTCTTGTTTGCTTTTGAGTCTCTGTGGTCTTTCAGCTGCAGCCTTTGAAAAGCAGAGCTTTTTCTCAGTGTGAATTCACCACACCAGGAGAAGAAATGTTTTTGTTTATTTTGAAACTAGCAACCATTTGCTTATATTCTTCTTAACCACTGCTTTAGAGATAGGGATGACTGATCCTGACACACACACCTTGCCCAAAGCCCAGATTTTACCATCCTCTTCCAAGTCCTGTTCAGCCACACAAGTGGTCTTGTTAACTCAGTCCATCAAGGAGGAGCCAGTTGATATCTGATCATCCTCTGAAACACCTTTTGTTTCTTCACACCCTTTTATGAGATGGTAAAGAGGGAGGAAAGCAGCACAGCCAGCAGCAATGTTGATGTAAGTGAAGCAGAGATTTATGTGTTGCCTAATGATGGCTTGTCTCTGTGCCCAGCACAGGATTGTTCATGTCAGTTTTCTTTTATTCTGTTGTTTGGCTGTTAGCACTGTGCTGAAGCTGCCCTAAAGATGGCTTTTCCTGGTCATTACAGAGGTTACAGAGGCAGCCTTTTCATATGAAAAGCTGTCTGGGGACTAAGGGTAAAGGTTTCCCATGCTCATTTCTGTCACTGAATTTCCTCAGCCATTCTTTTTTATATCTGAAAAAATAATTGTCTTTTAATCATTTAGGAGTCACCAAGTCTGTGGTTCTTTCTGTGGTCCTGAACATGTGCTCCTCTCCTTTGAGAACAGCATTTACTGGCATGAGCAGTCGTCATCCCCTCCCTGTTACACCTATTCTTCAAGATCTGGCCTGGAACTGGTAAAAAAATCAGCCTGACACAGAGCTGGCATTTTCCAGTTTGGGATTTTTCCAGTTTGGGATTTTCCAGTTGCTATTTCCTGGCCAGTGTTAGAGCTGTGCAGGTGGCAGGTGTGCAGACACCCCAATGCTGTGGTGGGTGACAGCCACTGAGCCCCCTGCTCTGTCCCCACTGCTGCCTGCCTGGCACAGGGCAGGGTTTGGGGCAGGGCTGGCTGCTGAGGCCCTTTCCCTTTTCCTCTGGCTCTGAGCAATTGGTGTCCAGCTCTTGGTCCCACCGTGGCTCCCACCTCCAACAGCTGTGACAGTGTCTTTGTTATTTCCCCAATCCCCACCCCAGGTAAGCGCTTCCAGCACAGAACCTCATTAACATTTTCCCACATCATCAGAGATACCAAGTAAGAATTTGTTTTTCTGGTGGGAAGTCAAATATGCTCTAAAAAGAGATGAGAACCAATTGTGAGTGTTTTAAATCAAAAACCTGCTAGGAATGGCACAGCAGTATCCTGTTGCCCACTTTTATGGGAATTAAATATGACTCCTGACTTGTAGATATTATTTGAGAATTCCCCTGTGCAATATGCTTGGTAATGCAACAAGGACTGGAGCTCAAATGCATTTTCGCAGTAAAGATTGTAGGGGAATTTTCTCTGGGAGCTAAAAAATATGAGGTACTGAAGAGCAGAGCAGCCTATAAACCATGCAGAGACACAGCTCAAAAGTGACCAGTTTTGAAATAAAGGCCTTGCTTATTTTCATGAAATGGAATTGTCTTTATTTCAAATCTGAGGAATATGGACACACTTGTGACAAATTAATGTCTTAGTAGTTTTGGGCAGGAAAACTGACAAGGTTCTATCTTTTTTACATCAAAGTACTAAAATCTGAAGAATTTAATCAAACCAGAAGTATTCACCAAACTTTATAATTATGGCAGAATAATACCTTCTTTTGTTCTTAATAAACCTGGCATCTATCAGCATTGTTAACACTAGGCCTTTGATTTATTGAAAATTATTTTAAATGTCACATATTCTCAGTATAGAAGGAATGATTTCTAGTAAGACACCAGGATTGAATCACTCTGTAATTATAATAATTGTATTTACAGAGGAACAAGCTTCTCTCATAGGGAGAATATTTTAATTTGTTCTGCTGTTTGTGATGTCTCCTTTTTTTCATTTTTCTTTTTGTTTTGGTTTTCTTTTTTTTTTATTATTCTTAGTGAGTAGCTTAAAAAGTCAAAAGACAAAATTTTCCTCAGGAGACTGATTCTCCTCAGGCAGAATCCATATTTTAAAATGACTACCATAAATGTGATGTAGTAATGACCTTCATCTCTAATGCAAGCACTGGCAACAACTGAGGCATCTGAGGCATCATTTACTAGAATATATCTCTGGATGACTTTTTGTGGCTTTTTGTAGCAATCTGACTTCAATTCAAACCATAATCAGCTAATCACTGGCAATTTTCAGATATGACTCAAGCTAATTTCAAGACAATCTGCCTTAGTTTCGTTGAACAGCCCTGGAGATGCTGTTTATGTTGATGTCCATTAGTATTCCAACTGACAGTAATGTAAACTCAACAAAAACTCAAAAAACCAAAACCAAACAAAAAAACCCCACACCCACAATAAAAAAGGCCTCTCTAAAATGAACAATAACAAGTCTGCCAGCCTGATGTGCAGAAAATGGAAGTTTGTTTTTTGTCACCTGTGTCCCCCCAGCAGGTGACCAGCAGGATGGAGCTGTGTAAGAAGCAATGGGTCATTTAGAATACTTACCCTGACTGGAAGGGGTCCCTCAGCTCCTCTTCAGCACTGAATACCAAAACATTTGCTGTGCCTAAAATCATGGAAACGAAGAATGGGTTGGAATCTAAGGCCTTACAATGTGCCTGTGACTTTTTGACAGATCTTTTAGCTTCAAACCACTGACAACTTCCTTGCTATGCATCACTGAGGAATGTAAATGAGTCTAGAACTTGCTTGATTGAGGGGTCTTTTTCCTTTTTTTTTTTTGCCTTTTAATCATTACTTGACTTTTTTCCTCTCTTTGCATCATATAGATTTAGACATACACAACACCCCATTTGCAGAGAAATAACCCCCACAACACAGAGGGATGGGTCCTTGAGTCACGCAGCCAAAGTCAGGTGCTGTGAGACTGAAGTGGGCAACTAAACCAAATGAGCAGATTTCTTTCATGAGAACACTCTGTAAGTCCATTAGGATGGGTAGAGCCTGTTTCTGGCACTGCTAAAGCTATAGGGGATGTTTTTGGCATGAATTGCAGGGAAGAAGAACACTGAGGTCCATTTCTTGAACGCTGTTACTGCAGTGCTAATCTCACTAAGAAGCAGTAGTTTGATTTTGCCACTGTGGTCAGCAAATGCAGCTTTGGAGCTGTTGCCATTGCTTCCTTTGCCCTCTGTGTGCCAGTAATAGGAAATTCAAGTTCTGTTGGGTCCCTTGGCCTCTGCCTGGGAGCTGGGGAGCGAAACCTGTCAGTGCCTCAGTGCCAGAGACACACAGGGTCTGTCCCTCCCACCTCGGAGACCTTGGTGGTCGTGGCACCTCACTGTAGGGGAGGAACAAGATGGAATTTTCACCTAAACCTTGATGGAATCCACAGGGAGAGGGACAGGAGTATCTTAGCAAGGCTAATGATATTTGATCAAGTTTGAAAACAGCATATCACACAAAAGCCTATGAAATATGCAGCACAAAAAAAAACCCCAAAAAAACAAACCTTTATTTCAAATCAACTGCCACTTAAGCAGACTGAAATGAACAATAAAAAATATGCCCCAGTGTGTTGGGCAATCAGATATTCAGTGCTTCATCCTGAGCAACACCAGCCAGGAAACACTCCTGTGGCCATCTCCTGTTTGTATCTCAGTTAACTGGGATCACTGAGGAAGTGGACCTGGAGTCATAAACAATTTTACTCAGTGCACAAGGGTGGTGGGATGGCAACCAGAGCAATAATGCAGCTAAAAAATGGAATACAGATTAACAGAAAAAGTTTAGAATGTCATTTCAGAAATCAGTGGTCCTTCACCCTCAGTAGTGTGTTCTACTGGCTGCATCTCAAAAATATGAAGAGCAGAAACAGGTCCACAGAAATAAAATGACTGGTTCTGTAGGAAAATTTTCATAAGGAGAGAATGTGAAATGATCCTACCTGTTTATCATGGATGAGATAAATCAGACAGAACAAGCTCCTGCTAGACAAAGTAATTAACAGCATACTTGCTCTCAGAAAGGTCTTCTTTAACAAGATCTTTAAAAATAAAACATGATTTAATTATGGTAGGTAACTGAAGTTGTGAGGCTTGCACTGATCATACATGATAAACACCATATTACATGATGTGTGTTGCAGATCACACATTACACACTGTAACATAACAATTTACAGAATGCTACCTAAAATATATGGCATGTGGCATATGGCATAGAATATTCTGATGTATGATATTGGACCAAATTAAAGTTTTGCAGCTTTACATTGTGATACATTATATATGTATATTTATCCACATTACATTATGTATAATATCTACAATGAATGCACATATAATGCTATAGGTACGTGTATATATAAAACAAAATTTTAAATGTAATCAAATGCAGACAATAAATTAACACCAAATTTATTTCTGGTCACAGGTAGCAAAGATATAGGAGAGAAATAAAAGAAAGGAATTTGAGGTGAATGAGAAGAAACTCCATAGGTATATTAGATAAAATTACATAACCTCGATATGACTTTAGATTATGTTTGTATATTTTTATAGAGTGCAGATGTTGAACTAAGTGTCTAATAATGCATATTTCAAAAATAGATGCACAAATAAAGCATGTTATTTTTGTATTTATACAATATACAAATCCTACACACACAGATATTTACATATATGACATATATAGAATAAGAGATGCTGTCATGCTCTACAGATATACAGCTTGATATAAAAAGGAATTTTTCCCACACAGGTCATTTCATAACTGCCCATTAGGAAGGAGGTTTCCTGAATAACAAGAATGGAGTAGCAGCAATAATTATTGGGTTGAACACAACTTTTTCTGTGTGTTAATCTGAGACACACTTGAGATAGTTTTACACTGCCACTGTCTTAAGGCAGTTACAGAAGAAAGCTTCTAAGGCTCTTTTTGGGGCAGCTCCCAACACACCCAACTCCTGTCTGAGTGCAGTGGCTCTGAATGTCATTCCTTTGCCACTGCATGCTGATGCTGCAGCCAGAGGGGCAGACTTGGTGCTGTCTGCCAGGGCACGTGGACTTGTTAAGAACATTTATGTGCATTTGACAAGAAACTTCTGCTGCCCAAGGAGGCTCCCAGCTCCCCCATGAGCTGTGGTGTTCCCACAAGGCCCCTCCTGCCCTGGCCTGATGGGGAGTGAGGGACAGTGTAGGGCCAGTGTGACTGGCCCAGAGAGTAATTTAAAATACCTTCCATGCAGATTTTGCACAGCAGCACTGCCACCTCCATAAATATTCATGGGAAGCAAATACAAGAGGAATTTGTGCAAAATGAATACATTTTAAAAGGGCTGTATAAAATATTCAGAGGAAATATGTCCGGCATGAACCAGAGGCCCAATCTGGGAGTTACTGACACATTCCCTGAGCACCAAGCACCTGAGACAGGCCTTGGTGTTCAGCAGAACAAGTGCCCACAGTTCAGCACTTTGTGCTTTACAGCCCTACCAGGCTGCTTGGACCAGAGATACCCTGCTGGAAGCTCTTCAAGCACTCTCTGGCTTCTGGTACTGCCATAGGTCAAAGTCAGGTATTCAGTGAGACTAATGCAGAACTCCCTGGTTAAACAGAACAAATGGAAGAATATGAATACAGTTTTGCCATTAAAATGAGAATTTTGTTTCACATTTAAGTAATTTTTCACTAAAAACACAGCCCAAGTAGTAGATCTAATGGTAAAAGAGAAAGGTAACGTCATGTTTGGTTGTAGGAATGCTAAGCTGTATTTTTCTGGTCTCAGAACTATCTTTTAGCAGGATTAAGATTTATTGAGCCTTGTTTGTTTCAGATGAACAATGGCTTCCCGTCATAGCTTTTTGCTGGGGGGGAGGTATTCATTCCAAAGGTGAGGAAATGAATCAATATCCCTTCCATTGGATGTTGATTTATCTCCATTTTGAACTCGTCCTTCTTTGAAAAATGGTGAAATATTCTCATCATTTGTGTGTGTGTGGAAGACACCCAGCTAAGCCTCCAGCAGGATTAACATTATTAACAGGTAATGTTTCAAGCCATGGCAAACCCAGAGGTCACAGAGCTCACCTTAGGCTGGTGTGTGGAGTATCTCAGGTACACCCACACATGTGCAATACCTGGCAGGCTCTGAGGAGCAGAAAGCAAAGCACGGGCACGGCCACTAAGCTGACTGAAATGGGAAATTATCAACAGCAAAGGCCAGTGCTGTTGCTGTGCTGCAGGAGGGATAGGACAGAGTGTCCCAGCCTTTCCCATGGCCAGCTGCCTTGCCAGGGTGCTGCATCTCATGGCTGTGTCCCCTAAGCAGGGCTGAGGGGCTGGGGGCAGGCAGACCTCCCTACCTGCAGGGACAATCCCAGCTCCAAAGCCTCCAGGTGCTCTGCAGTGATCAGCAGTACCACAAAGCATCTTCCTGAAAAACACAGGCTGGGAGTAATCTTAGTGCTCATTAATTTATTAATGTGTCAGATGGCCATGCAAACACCTGAGTGGAAACCAGGCAAAGTCTTGAGCAAACTTCAGTTGCCTCCAGGCTGAAGTCTCAACTCAGAGTGCTCCTGGGATGGCTGGGAAGGGGGGACACAGAGACACAGTTGTCTCACATGGGCTCTTATTAGCACCCACTCCTCTACTGCCATATGGCACCTTATGCTGAGATATGCTGTAAACAAAATTGCAGAAGTCCAAATAATATTTAAGTAAAAGCAGCATAGGCCCAAGTGTTTCTTGGTACAGCTGAGAGGTGTAATCATTCCTTTTCATCATTACAACTAAGTCTGCTCAGCTGCCCTTACAGTGAGTTTCATCTCTGTCTAATTCTTTTCTGAAGTTAGAAGTGAGAGTTCATTTGATGATAATCAATGAATCACACACTATTGGCACTGGGTTAGTTGAGTGCTGCTGTGGATGGCAGCTCAGCTGGCCTTCTATTGTAGTGAAGAGATTGAATTTTCAGTAAAACTGGCATCCTTGGAGGGCCTGTAGTGAATTACAGCACCTGTGGGAAGTCAGCCTTTCCTGGCAAGGAAAAATGAAGTGGAAAGCAATTTTCAGTTAAGAATTTCCTTTCTTCAATACCTGATGAATTCTGGAGCAAGTCTTCAAGTTTCTTTGTGCCAGACACCCACAAACACAGGGCTGCACAGCTGCCAACCATCCTGGAGTGATAGGTCAGTACAGCTGTACATCCAGGGAGAGAAAGGACAATGGAAGTGGCAGTGGTTACAAACATAATTCACAGGATATTCTGAGTTGCAAGGGACCCATAAGGACCTTCAAGTCCAGCTCTAAAGTGAGTGGCCCATAGAAAGACTGAATCCACAACCTTGGCATTATTAGCACCAGGCTCAAACCAACTGAGCTTATCTCAGTGTCAATTCAAACCACATTTCAAGGAGAATTTGTTGTTGTTGTTGTTGTTTGGAGACTTGTGAAGCAGGACATATAGGTAGCACTTCTAGACAAAATCTAGCCAGCTTCACCATTTGTTTAACACTGGCAAATCACCAGCTTCTAGGGGTTCCATCAGACACTTGTATTGATTCCTGTCCTGCCCACACTAAACCCACCATTTCCCAGCCTCCTTTCAGTAACTCTTTCCACTCATAGCATTAACAACAATAAAGGACTATGCTGTAATCACTACAACTATGTATTACACCTGCATGTAATCTGACAGAAGAATCAGTTCATAAGAAAATAAAAGAAAATCTAGCTCTAGGTTAGGACATGCCTTTTTCTAAAAAATGGGTCTTAAACTCTGTGTGAAGTTAATTGCCAATAATATATATATTTTTCATCCTGCTCCATCCCTGTAAGGATGGTTTTTTACTTTTTCCTGCAATTGACCTGACTCTTGTCCTCTGCATGCCATGGTTATACAGTGTATGTGCCAATCAGCTGCACTGACACACATTTAGTTGTAAGTAATTATGTTTGGTCAGATAAAATTGTACAGTTAAACTTAATTATCACCTGATGTGTTCCAATACAGCCTTTCACCCTCTGAATTACCCAATATGCTCTCACTCACACTTTTACTTTAGCCCATTAATGGACTCAGTAAGTAATCCCAGACAAATACCTGTAACGAGGGAGGTGCTAAGATGTAGGATTCCAGGCTGGGCTGTGGCTTTGCCTGGCAGCCTCAGGAGCCTGAAAGCCTGGCTTTTGGAAGGGCAGGCTTATGGTCCCCAGTTGCTGCAGTGCCTTAGGTGTTACCTGCTCCCTCCCAGGCACAGCTCCACTGGAATGTGGAGGTGGTTTTGTTTGCATCCCCATCTATGAGTCAGAGGAAGCTGGGGACAAGAAACAGGAGCTGAATGCATCAATGTTCCCAATCAATGTTCCCATTCACGTGGGTGAGGGGAAGGCAGAGGAAGGGCTTTGCCTCACAGCTTGACTTTTGGTTGCCAGGTCAGTCCCAAGGACATTTGTCTGTGTGGAGCCCATGGATCATTGCTGCTCTTGGGGCTTTTGTCCCAAAGAGCCCCTTGGATGCAGGGAGCAGGAGGATCCTCTGAAAAGAGAGGAGCCAGGCCACTGAGACCTTTTCTCTCTCAATGCAATTAAGTTCTTGCCTTTTCTTTTTTTTCCCTGTATCTTCCAACCACTTCTTTTCTAAACTTGAACTTCTAGTAATGATGTACCCCACTGTGGGGAAAAAAGGGAAAACTTTCACTGTTTACCTTGGAATCTTTGCTGAATTGATTACAGGTATCATAAAATACTTTACCCAAGGACATATTTATTGCTATGATTTATTTAATATGGCTGTATAAAAGTAGATACTCCAACACCAAATTCTATGCAGAAGAGATAATTCAGAAGCCACATGTTTTGTTTATTAAAAAGATATTAAAATAAAGGCAAAAAAATCTTCATAATTCAAAGTATACTAATGGCCAGATTCTATGATCAATAGTGAGATCTCTCTTCATTTTGTGTGCCAAATAAATTATTGCTAGATAGCATTACTACAGTAAATTCAAAGTGGACATTTCTTGCATCTCCATACCAAGAACGATGTAGAAATGAAGTCATGAAAATTCCCTGCCTGAGAGAAAACTTGAGATGATGAAGGTAACACATTTTTGAAGAGTGTTGGCCCAAAAGTCCTGGGAGAACAAGGTTTAAACTGAAGAGGTGGAAGAAGGGTGGGAGGAGGGGTGTGGAATGATATTGTCAATTAAACCCTGGGTGAGGGAATGAAAAATGACATCACCTGCTTATTTCTGCCACCCACACCAACACACAGGGCTGATAAACACTGCAAATTCCAGCTTGGTGAAGTGGGACACTCAAGAGTAGATTTAAAGGGACAGTTTATCAAAAATGCTATTTTAGAGGAGGGAAAGAGAACAATAAAACATCTTGGCTGTGTTGTATGTTTGATGCTCATCCAAAATGATTTTGCCTGGCCCCTGAAATATTAAGCTGCTTGCCTTGGAGGTGATCATTCTCCCCATCCTCTGCTTATTACTTTCTTTCCCTCCCACAATATGAAGCTCCTTGAAGAATAAAACAAACAACAAAACTCACCACTTTGAATGAGTTACCCCATCTTCAAGAGACTTTTATAAAAGGAAGGATTAGAGGTACACAGAGAAATTAAGGACAGAAAGGAGAGGAAGACCGGCATTTATTTTATCCCATGTGAGCCATGTCACATGAACTGTCAGGTGACCTCAAACTGGTGTTGTGCTCAGGTTTCTCCCTACAGACCAATGATCTTCCTTGAGAAAGGGAGGGAAAATCTCCCTTGGAAGTCCACAGGATTTTAGAAAGGAATTACTGAGCCAACAAGCCAGGAATCCATGGCTTGCCTTTGGGTGCTAACCAACAGAGGCATTTAGAAACCTTAGACAATCTCATATGGGGGTTATCCCCATCTGGCTTTACTGAGTGGGCACAGACAGATTTCAGGGACAGGAGATGGGCACAGGGCAGCAGCTCCATGCTGAAACCTGGTCATTGAGGTTGGACACCCATGAATTGTGCTGGCAGTGCTGGGTGGGTGCCTGGAGGCTCAGATCTCTTCCCAGCCCTGCGGTCACTGCAGTGAGGAGCAGCAGGGAGGGCCCAGTGCAACACACAGGCTCTTGGAAATCTCAGCCCTCAGTTTTAGAGAGAAGGAAAAAAACCTAATAATAATTACAGATAAAATTAAATTTGATCAGAAAGGGCTGGTTTCCAAAATTAGAATAGGCTCTTACTCCAGCAAAAGCCCACTGCAATAATAGAAATTTGACAATTCCCTGCCTGCTGCTCAGAGCCGTGTGAGTCAAGCATGGTGTGAGCTTCTGCCCTGCAAACCCCTGCAAGCCCTGGAATCTCTCCTGCACCCTGGCTGGCTGGCAGCCCCAGGGCAGCCCCTGTGCCTCTCACAGCCCTGCCCAAAGCCCACAGGTGCCCACCACACCTGGCTGGCTTTCCCCAGGCTGGGCAGGGCTCCCTGCTGCCCACTGTCCCCAGCCCTCCTGTGATGAGATCTAGCACAAAATGCATTTTCAGCACCATACCCATGGTTATAGCCAAAGAAAAGCAATTTTCCCCTCAGGAGGTGAGTCCTCTGAGCTCCTTTGCACAGTAACCTCATTGAGCAGCTCCAGAAGCACAAGGTTACTGCACGTACTTAATATGCAACCCAGCACTGTGTATTTTCATACTTAATATGCAGATCTAATTGCTTGCCTGCATTTTGATTACCTTCTCTTCCTGGAATTTGCTCTTGTGTGGCTAATCCTAGTGAACTTCAAAGCATGAACTCGGTGGCTTTTATTTTTTTATTTCTGCAGTTTGTGTCTGAGGCCAATGTCAAAACTCTTTGTAAGGACCACAACTAATTTTTTTTTTAGTTTAGGAAAAAAAAATTCTCCTGGAAGTCAGTTGTCTTCTTTTTTTAACATCAGGACCTTTACTATTACTGACCTGGAAGGTTACCCATTTGGTCTGGCCTTAATTAGCACTTGCACATTAAGTCTCCTGCCAGCAGCATCCTCAGTCCTGCCCACCTAATACCAGCTTCAAGAATGGCTCATATGTAATTCCTTTTAAGAGAAAGGCTATTCTTCATTTCTGAGTGTAAATGCAAAGCAATTTGTCTAAGTACTTCTCTGTCTCAAACTGCTAAACCCAACCCACACAAATGCATTTCCCTGTAAGTGCCCCCACTTCCCACACTCTCCCTCACTTTTCACATCTTTTCCCATTATCCACCTCACCAGCAATAAAATGCAATCAATTTGTTTGCCTCTTTTGATGCGGTGAGTGTCTACTTTAAATGCCACCTTGTTTAAAGATTAAAAAAAAAAGAGAAAGAAAAATAGCCACAGAACAAACTAATCTCCCTTTCCAAATATAAAAGAAAAGCTGTCTTATTTTTAGGCTTTGCAGCAGCTCATGTGTCATTTTCATCATTTCTTTCTCTCTCGATGACTGAGAAGCAGTGAGAGGAGGCGAGAAAAACTTTTTTATTTTGTTCCCTCTGGAAAATACATATTCAGAGCTTTCCCTAACCTGATTTCCTTCTGTATTAAATCATCCAGAGCCAAAGCTAAAATGAACCTCAATAACCTGACATATTTGTCAACTTTTTTGTAAAATGTGTATCGGTGATTAGGCTAATATAAGAGCAGCAGCACGGTGAATCATGGGGGCTGTAATTTTTTGTGCTGCAAATCATTAGATGTGCAGCTCATGGCAGCACACTGAGGGAAGCAGGGCTTCCAGGGATGGTTGGGAGCAGGCTGTGAAGTAGGGCAATTTCAACAGAAATGAACCATCCCTTTACCCCAGCAGCAAAGGGAAGAAGGAGTGCAAGAATCAATTTTAGGCAATACTGGGCCCATTCATTATCTTGCATGAGTCACACAGGACCTGACTCCTGCTCAGTGGGACCAACAACGAGATGTTCCAGCAATTTCAAGGACAGCAGATCCAGCCATTAACTCTTTCAATTTCTTGGATCTCTCTTGAATAAGAGAAGATTTTTTTCCCTTTTACTTTTTTTTCAATACCCTTCAAAAGGGGAACACCAGAGGAGCTTTGAGCTCCTGCTCTTGAGACAATTTCCCCAAAATGACAAGGAATATCTCTACAGACAGCAGCATTTCTGGCAGGTATCAGCTCAGTGAACACAGGTGGTAATTCATTCTGATGTCTGGATGTCTCTTCACATGAGGTTTGGGTAGCCAGTGTACTATGCTGGTAGAAACACCCAGCTGGCTTGCACAATTACAAACACTACATTCTGTGCCTTAAATATTTGATTTTTAGCTTAAACTGCCAGGGGAAAAAAGGTGAATGCTTAGTTCATACTACCACAGCTGCTTTGCATCAAAAAGCCTTTCTGGTGTGTAAATACTGATCTTTTCTAAATGTATTGACTACCTTAGGAGAACAAGGCATGGATATGCCCAATAAACACCCTGTAAATCCATTCTTCTGTCCTCTCAGCTGTGATGAAGGAGGTTGTTGGGGAATCTGCCAGCTGATGAACATTACAGTGATGTTATTTGCCTTTTGGGACCTTTGGCTGTTGATTAGAAGTTGCAAGCATAACAAGGGAGGGCAGCTGCAGAAGGGCTGGCTGTGCTGTGCCCTGGGTTTGTCACTGTGCTCCTGAGCAGCAGCTCAGATCTGCCACACACATGGTGTGAAGGGTGCTGCTGCTGTGCCCTGCGAGCATCTCCCCCCTCTCAGGCCTAGCACCAAGCCTATTTGCTTGCCCTGGTAGCTAACCTGCCTATTTGCTGCCTAATCCACAGCACCAGCTCCTGTCTTAATCCCCAAAATGCAGCCTGAGCTGTCCCCAGGCTTCTTGCTTGAACCTTTGTCCCAGCGCCATGCACAGCCCTGCTCCCTCTGTGCTGGACATGCACCACCTTCCACCACAATCCTGCCCTTAGAAACAGAACTTTTCCTTTTCTCTCAAAGGCTGACAATGTCTCCAGAGGAGGAGCTGGAATAAATACTTGCTCTTTCAGCACATAGCTATCAATTAGAACTGGTGCTTCATCTGAATGTTTCAAAGTCTGATAGATCTATTAATAGTAAAGAGTCAAGGCACCTAATTTCTGGGTACTCTAAAATTCAATTTCAGGTCTGTTTGACTGTCCTGGATTGCTATGGAAAATTATCATGCATAAGTTCCTCCTAAACTGTGTTTCTTTATCCTGATGTTGTCAAGTTTGGTGCTTATTTGTTCAATGGATAATCTGGATTCTGCAGCAGACTCATGACTGATGCAAGATCCAAAAGGATTGAGGAAAATATCACTCCACCAAAATAAAACTACCAAATAATCTCCTGAGATAAAGAAAAGCAGAAGAGAGAGTTAAAAGTGAGAAGTCTTGAAGGATCTTTCACAGAACTCCAGTGCTGGACACTTAGGAATTACAATTTTCCTTGGAGGATTGCAATTAACCTCCAGCCTTGTCAGCTGTTGTTGGGGCCACCAGCCACAGCTGATTGAGGCCCTGAAGCACAGGAGCTACATTTAGCTGTTTTTACCCACAACAAGAGCATCAGAGAGGAGCAGGTGCCCTACAGGTTTTTTCTTCATATTTTGAAGGAGGTAGTTTACTTTCATTTGAGAGAAAGAGAATATGTGGCTGGATAAATGATGATGTCTAATAACATTTCCAATTACAACAGTATCAAGTCCCTTTAGGAGCCTTCAGGTGCAACACAACACTGCCTCTCAGTTGTATTTCCCTTTAATATTCACTATTTACCTATCCTCTTACAGAAAGTCTCATCACAATTAGAAATTTCAGTTCTTGTTCATTAGCCCTTAAACCAGCATAATGTTAATGGTGATTGGACAGAGCAAACAACAAAATCCTGCTTTTAGATTGATAACTCCTTCTGTGTGCATTACCATTCTTCTCCTAGGTACAGTCTGGATCTTGTACATCGCATCTTGTATAAAAAAAAAAAAGAGAAAAATAGAGAAAACAAGAAATATATATTGTATATAATATAGATATCCATAAGAAAATAAGAGAAAAAATAGAGAAAACACTGTTTCTGAAAGCCAGAATAAAGATTTAACACAATATCCTAAAAAATAAAGCATTAAAAGTGAGAAATGAGAGTGGACAAATGATTTTGTAAGTTTTTGCATCCGTGTGTGGTGGAATTCACTCTCTCATCACAGACTGGATTTGTCCCTCTGTTGTGCTCTGTTCTGGCCATAATGCTACAGAAACTGATAAAGATAAATGGTGGTAAAGAAGCAGGAGCAAAGATAGAAAAACTATGAAAGATGAGGTTTTTATATCCAAAAGAGGGACCTGACTTTTAAAGATAACGACACCAAATACAGATCAATAAAGGAGAAAATTAGACTTGAATTAGGTCCTGCAATTAATCTGTGGGACTTTGGTCTTATTTAGCTGATTCCAGCCAGCCTGAGGAAGTCAGGACAGGGGTTTGTGTGAACGAGGATCTCCCAGTCAAACCAAGGACACCAGCTGCACGTATTGCTCTATTTCTTAGCCACAAAACCAGTCCACAGGAAAAAGTGTGCACTGGATCCTCTGGAAAAGCAGAAATCCAGATGGACCACAGGGGCTGTGGGGCCAGAACCAGCTGGAAGAGATGCTCAAGTGTGGAATGATCTCCCCAAGGACAAGATCTTAGCAAGCCAACAACCAGGGTTGAATCCCACTGCTTGTTCAAAGACCATGGAAGAGTCCTTTGGTCTAACTGTGAAAATCCAAATTGCTTTATTGTATAAACTCTTTTTTTTTTTCTTTTATTTCAGATGTTACTCAGGAACTGTGCACCCTGAAATAGATGAGTATATTTCATTCATCCTGAAACTTCTCTACACTCAGCTCCCCCTTATAAATAATAGCTTGTTCTTCTGATCAAACAGTACCACTTGGAGCACATCCAGAACTGTGGATCAAAATCCACACCTCCTGAGCAGTAAATCCTGCCTTGGGAAGTCTCCTACCCATCCTAAGAAACCACTCAGAAGAACAGCTGTGTAAACAAACAGGCTAAATGGAATTTATTATTTTTTACTGTAGTTTAATGATCTCGTATTTAGCCATTTTTCAAGTTAAAATATCTCTCTCTACAATAATTAAATAACAGTAATTTCAGGTGTATATGAGGAACAGTGCAAACTTCTGTGTCCACGATGATTTTGATTTATGATTAATGTCAAAAATATTATATATTTACTGTAGAGAGTTTCAAAGAAAAGCACATATATATAGGTGTCATATATATTAAAAAGTAAAAAGAGGAAAGATTAGGGCATAATTCTAAGCTTGTTCATTTTGCCTATACTCTAGATAGAAAGATAGAATTTTGAAATTTAATAAGTTTAGAGCTTTTCTCTTTTTAAAGACAAAAATCCATTATATTAATACTCTCCAGCTGAGGTGCTTGTTTAAATACTTTGTCTGTATTGCAATTTTCACAAAAAACAGTAACACAAAAGGCACGATTTACCTGAAAAGACACTTCTAAAAATTTTATATATTTTCCACCCTGGACTTCCATTTCTGTCATGCAGTCCACATTCTCTTGATATGGAAAAACAGAAGGAAAAACAACATTTCATAAAAATACTTTCTTTGTTACAGTTTCAAAATAAATTTAGTTTGGAGTTGGACAAGGCTTTCAACAAGAAGGTTCAAAAGCAGATATTAATTACAAAATACCCCAGAGGACTGCTATATTTTTAATATCTACAGAGGCATCTCCAGGGCAGGAGCTCTTCATTCCTTCTCTCTCAGTTTCCTGACCTCTTGATTGGGAGAGCAATTTCTACCCATCAGGATGTTTTTAACAAGAAATCTTAAAAACTTCATTACTGTGAGAAAAATTGGGGTTTTTGGAAAAACACAAAGTGATCGTGTATTTAAAACTAAGTCTTTATAAAGGCTCTGTTCTTCTAATTCATTAGACATCTCTATTCACAAGACCTAAAAAATGGTAATTACCCCTGACACAATTTGAGTTGAAAATTGAAAATATAAGCTTTAAATTAAGACTACAGTAGAGGAAAGGTTCAGTGATAAACAGAGAGTTTATAAAAAAGGTCCTTACAATAAAAGTTATAGAAGAAGTGAAACATTTCAGCAGGATTTTCAATAGTATTTTTCACAAAGTTTTCTGTAAAGAGCCTGCACCAAATTTTATCTCCAAAGACCAGTAGTGTTAACCACTGATTGAGTCTTTATATCAATTATATCCAAATTTCCCAGATTGCCTAAAAATATCAGTCATTTAACTCGATGTCAGCTAATCTGATTACATCCACAGAAACAGGGTTTTCTATTTATTTCTTCTGCCTTTTCCATCTCCATTTTTATCCCTCTTAACCAGCAGTTTGGGTCCAGAAAGAGTAAGGACTCTCTCTAAAAACTGTACATGTAATTTCTCACCTTTAAACAGGAAAATATATTCACAGTACACATAAATGCATTTTTCTGCCCTGTATGGGGAGTTTGGACCCCATTTGCAACACTTTGACTCCAAAACCCTCCTGTCTTTTCCTCCTGGCAGGCATTAACAAATAGACTTTGATGCCATTGTTTCACAGTGACTGAAGTGTGCAGTTCATTCCCCTAAGTTAATTAATTGTTAATTTTTGAGGGCAAATTGCACACCGAGGCTCCTGGCTTTCCATGAGGCTGAGACTGCTTTTATTTTATTTTTTTTAAACCAGCCAAAATATTAATTCTGTTTTTTAATGACCTTATAATGGGTTCAGCATACTCTGTTTCACATGTTGAAGATAATGGCAAAATGACTCCACTGTTGCCCAGCATGTCTGATGCCAGAGCAGTTAAATGAACATTTTTTGGAAATGTTAAATATGCCCATGGGTACACTTGTACACATTCATACAAGTTATTAACATAAATAAGAAAGAAATTATTGTAACAGTTGAGCTGACCTATGATCGAATTATCTGCTGGCAAGTCCCACCATGTATCAGATAACTTGTTTTTATTCCTTAGCAAAAGTGATACTTGACAGAGGAGCAGTGGATAAAATATTAGAAGAGAAGTAACCAAAAATTTTCTGGCTTTACAAGAAGTAAAAATGGTGCTATCTTACAAAAAATAGATTAAAAAAATATATAGCCTGGGAGAAAAAAAAAACCCAAACCACTATGATCTTGATATATGCCAGTTAAAATTCATCTGATTCCCCTCACTTTCCCTCATAAATCAAAACTGAATACACAGATCCCAGTGATGAGGAGCAGGTGGTAAAACAGCATAAAAATCTCTTTTCTATACTTCCAGAGAGAAGTAATTTCATGTTGAAAAGAATGGGTCATTTTTACTGCTAGTTTAGCCACATGGCTCCCAGGTACCAATTTTGTGAAATATTATCCATTTTTACTGTGGGTCATTTGTTGCCTCTGCAGAGCTCCTTGAGCCTGACGGAACCGATGCGCATGGATTTTTCCAGTTATGCTTGTGAGCATATAATGGTGATTGGGCAGGTTATCTTCTCTTTAATCTGCACAAGGCATGGCAGAGAATGCAGGAATTGTATCCTCTGTAACCTAAAATGCTTCCCCAATCCCAGCCCCTGAAAGAGGCACTGATACCCTGTAAATTGCCCATGTCCCACATTCCCCTAGGCCAGCTGTAGCTGCTAAAACCAAACCAGGCACAGGTAGCTCAGAAATAGATGTACATAGCTGGAGATTTGCTATGGAAAAGCTGATAGCTTGGGTTCACTTGAGAATAAGAGCCTTGTGCTTGAACAGCAAACCTCTTTCCCTTATTAACCTCCATACTTCTCCAGCTTCTGCCCCAATTACATAAAATCATCTGATTTTCTTCTTTTTTTTTTTAGTATCTGCTCTAAATCTTGAGGCTCATGTCCCAAGTCAAAACTTAATGATACCAAGACCAGCAAGTCAAACACCCCTGAGAGCCAAGGGATGGAACCTGGGTGTCACTGAGCCATGGGTGTCACTGAGAGCCTGGACTAAGCAGCGACACAAGAGCCCTCATGCCACTGCCACAGAAGGCCCCTGGAGACAGCCCAAAACAGAGATCTCAGCTGCATTTAGATTTCCAGCTTTTCTACATTTCTATTTATGAGAGCATGGCATGGCTGCTGAGACGTTTGCTGAGCTATTGCCAAGGCAGGGCTGTGCAATCCTGGCACCAAGGGCAGGTCTGAGTTAAATCCTTCTCACTCATGGAAGGTAAGGTTCAACCCCCAGACACAAGAAGGGACAAACATCACGACAAAACACCCCAAGAGAGAGCAAAGCAAAGCAGTGCAAGGCTGAGCCACCATTCTGAGTCAATGATCAGTGTGCTCAATCACACAGCACTGGAGAGTTAAACAGTATTCAGGAGGCTGAGTGCACTGAATAGAAATTCATATCAAGTTCATTCTGCGGCATCAGACATGGTTTGTCACCACGCAAGGAAATGTATTTCAGCTACATGAAGGCTGATGCCTTATGTTTTTTAATAAAGTTGAGGACAGATTACAAACCTGTGCCTTCAGCCCCAGCAGTGGATGGATGCTATTTCCTTTGACATGCTGAATAACTTGCCTTTTTTGAAGTTACAATAAGATAATGTAAAAAGCTTTGAATACCATATAATGTGAAGTGGTAAGGTGTTAAACTACAGCATCTGAAAGAAAATACTGTTGGGTGTAAATGAGATAGGACACTAGAGAATAATAGACCGGCAGAATTAAATCCAAAATGACCATGTGGTACCAGTCTAAAGGGAAGAGTAGACTGATGTTTTATCCTTTAATTATGGCTTCTTGGAAACTTCTAACATTTTAATAAAGTGCTTTTTATTCCTATCTATATGCTAGAAAAAAACCAAAAAATCAAACCCTTCCAGAGCTGCTAAACTGTGGTATTTTCTGGGTCCTCTGTCATGGGGAGGAATTGGTGAATCTGACTCCATGTTCTTAGAAGGCTAATTTATTATTTTATGTTATTATAATTATATTAAAGAATATTACACTAAAACTATACTAAAGAATAGGGAAAGGATACTTACAAAAGGCTTAACAAGATAATAATGAAAAACTCGTGACTCTCTCCAGAGCCTCAACACAGCTGGACCATGATTGGTAATTAAGTCAAAACAATTCACATGAAACCAATCAAACAATGACTAGTTGGATAAACAATCTCCAAACACATTCCAAAGCAGCAAAACACAGAAGCAGCAAATGAGATAATGCTGTTTTCCTTTTTCTCAGAGGCTTCTCAGCTTCCCAGGAGAAGAATCCTGGGCAAGGGGATTTTTCAGAAAATATGATGGTGACACCAATCCAAGACCTGCTTTCTCCTGGCCATGCTCCTGAGCCACCAGGTCTCTTCCCCTCCCTGCTGGCCCAGCCCAAGGACAGGTTGGCCCAGGCACAGGATGGTGACACACCTCCCTCCTGCCTCAGGTGCAGCCAGCAGGGATGCTGCAAGGGTTCAGCTGCACAGCATGGGCAGAATCCTTCAGGGAACCCACTCTGCAGCACCCTCCTCTACACAGGAGACGTGGAAGAGAAGTGAGGATAGGCATCAGGAACCAGCTACTGACCCAGTGGAGGGAGTGAAAGATTTTTGTCTCCAGGAAGTTCAGAAGTTCACATGGGTTTTGGGATAAAGGCAGGAACGTTGTAGGTATCACAGGAATTATATTACATAGTTACTGACAAAGTCTACTAATCCCTTGAGGCAGCAAGTATTTTGAGATCTTTGGTATGAGTTATATCCAGTCTGTCTAAAACTCACACAGCTTAGAGGCACAGCTCCCGTATGGGGCATCTGTTTTGTTTTGGAGTTTTCCTTTTTACTATTGCACACGCTTTAATTTAATTCCTTAATTTCAGCCAGTGTTGATGCTCTCTTAAGAGAGCTTTTGAATACTGCAAAGAAAGACTTTGCAGAGGCAGCTTTCAAAAGCTGTTTAAAGGTCTTTATCTATCTCAGTAGAGCTGGCATCCTCCCACCACAAAGGTTTCCAAACACAAACGTGTGCATTTTTATGGTGTCTCAGAAGAGGCATGTCAGCCTTCAGGGCTGGTTCCTCACAGCACTGAGGAGGCTGTACAGCAGATGTAGGGAACTAAATCAAGCCAGTTGATTCCTGTGCAGTGTCATGGCTGTAAAATCCTCCACGAGGAACAATGTGGAAAGCAGTTGTGTTTGTGCATTCATCATGCATGCCATGACAAATGACAGTTTTATGGTTAAATGCACTTGAATGGAAGGTTAAGGTTCATCTCTCTCCTCTGCCCTAGACTTCATATATCACCTCAGGTAAAACTAGGAGTCAAATAATACCTTAAACAGCAGATTTACTTTCCCCTGCCTTGTATTTTCAAGTGTGCAGTAGCAATTCTTCCCAAGCTTGTCTCTTCAGATTAGGCACGTACGCCTGGAGCTTTGCTTGGGGCTTGGAGCGAGGGGAAGCCTCCAGTCAGGCAGGCCCTGGCAGCTGTACTGAAACAAAAACCAACAGTGCAAAAAGCAGGCAGAACCTGAGCTGAGGCCAGCTCCAGTGAACACTGTGTTGAGCTGTCCCCTTCTGGTGCTGAGCACTGCCCTGGGTCAGATTTCAGCTGCAGAGAGTTCCTACAAGAAACCAGGACTTCACATTATTTCAGAGTTGTATCAGAACTAAGATTTAATCAAGGCACTGACAGTTCCTAGGGCATTAGATAACAGACAGATTTGATTCTCTTGTTTAAATGTGTGAGTTTCAAAATACTCATAAATCTGTGAGAAGTAAGCACACATATTCTGTGCATGCAATGAGGAATGCAATGACCAATGAGTTTGTTAAGGCCAAATAAACTGAAACAGAAAAATCATTAAACCAAAATGCTTCTGTCATTCTTGTAAACCCAAAGGTAAGATTCTTTTATGGAACCATATGAACATTTATGAAACTTAATATGAACTTTTATGAAAACCAGAAGGCAATAAAAATATGGGGATTTTTGCCAGCTGACCATTTAGCCCTTTGTCTCTCCCCTCCATTATAATTTGCATGTTCTGAACAAATATATTTCTTAGGTGCAGAGGTTCATCAAATCCTTACTCAGTCATGTTTATACAGCCCTCAAAAAACTCAACAACTGTGCATGTTAAGTATATGAAGATTTCTAGGAAGGGTGACATTTTATGAGTTGCTTATTCCTCTGTGGATAAAATAAATTCTGGATTTATTTTTTCCAGCATGGTGAAGATAAGGTGGATGCTGGATAATGATTACACAGAGGCTGTGTATGTGTTGTGGGCATGATAGAAACTGTAGAAAGCAGCGATACTGCACATGATTTGTAGGTTGTGAAAAGAGAGTTTTGTGGAGTTTTGTACATTTTTTCCTGTGTACTAAAAGAAAGGATTTATTTAATAGGTGGGTATTCTTTAAATGGATAACATTGTGCCTTGAAAGTTCTATCTACTTAAATAGATTGAAACTATGTTCTCTCCTTTGTGGCTGCCATCCAGAGAGATGTTTTAGAGGCCTTGTGTGTCCTGCACACACACCTGTCAGGCAGGTTTGGCTGCTCTACTTCCAACAGTTAACCAAAAGCCACATTTCTCCACCAGTAATAGCAGCTACAGTGTGGAATATTGAATAGGGATCAGAGACAAAAACCACACTCCAAGAGAGCACAGCACTGTCTTCAACTAACAGTACTTACCACAAGAATAATAATAGAAGGTATGTTACATGGAGGTATCATTCAGGCAAAAGAAAAGTGTATTGGCTAGAAAAGATTGTAAGAAACAATCTGGGCATTGATTATCTGTGGCACAAACAACTTAGAGGAAGAGAGAGTCCTGAGTCAGGATTTCCCATGTTTATCTCTCTGCTGAATTCCCTTAGCAGAGTAACAGAAAATTCCTGGGTGGCTCATACCTCTCCTCAGCATGTGTTTCCATTTCTCCTTTTTTTTTTTTTTTCTTTATTCTTTATATCTGATTTTTATCTTCTCTCATGCTTTCATTCATTCCTCTTTCTCCCTGTCCTCTCCTGTACATTTATTTTCTTGTTGGCAGTTCTCTTACTCCCATTCCCAATGTATTTATTTTTCCAGGTATTTTCATCTCTCCTGGTTTTTTTTCAGAGGAGCTGGAGATGCAGACAGTGCTGAAAACCTCTGGGCTGAGCTTCTCCTTGCTAGGGACAGGGTGAAAAAAAGAGAGCAGGAGCAGCTGCCTGGATTGTGAGCCTCCCACCTGCTCCTGACCAGCTGTTCCTGCAGCAGAGTGCCCTGGGGTGAGGAGTGCAGAATTTACTCCAAATTCAAGCGCGGGGGAAGGATGTGAGAAGCTCACACTGAGGCCCAGACCAGGTCCAAAGGCTTTTCACAGACATAAACTGTGAACTATCCAGGAGTGGTCTCCTGGTAAAAGCAGGCAGTCATTGCCAGGTTTGGGAATTTGCAGTATTTGGAACATTTTTTCTGACATGCTGCTCTTCAGGCTAATTATTTCACATTTTTCATCCAGAGATGAAGGTCATTTGATGCATTGAGCTATCATCCAGGGGCCTGGGGGCTTTGGAGTGACAATTGCCCATTATGAACATCAGCTGTGGTTCTTCCCAATTATGCTAAGAGATGTTAAGCCCTAAGAGAGACCTGAAGAACAAAACTTGCCAGATTGTAGGGGATTGTATCATCGGGAGGCTCTAACAGGCATCTGTTGGATCAGCCATCGGGCAGGATTAACCAGCCAGAGCTCAGCCCCTAGAAAACCCCTGCAAAGCAGAAATTGCCAACCAACTTCCCCTTCAGCCCATCAATATCCCTGAGGCTTTAAGAGCTATCCTGCTTTAATAAAAATGCAAAGCTATTAGTAGAAATCTCGACATGGAAATTATTTGTGCTGATTCCATTTCCTAATCCTACAGTTTTACAGAGTCTTGAGAAAAGCAAGTGTATCTTGATCAAAACCTTGCATTTTTCAGAAAAGAAAAGATGCAAAATGTAGGAAGACATTTGTCCATTGAGACTAATAAAGAGACCCCCAAAAAATTAGTACTTCATTGGCCTTCAAGGCTTTTGGAAAAGCCATTTCTGTGGCCAGAGACAAGCAGTGAGAATGCGGCTGTGTATTTACACAGGTTCTGGTGTTTAAAAACACCAGTGTGCTCAAGGTGGCCCTCAGACCAGGAGATCCCCTGTATTAATATCCACTGGCTGCTGACAACTCTGGTGACAGGCTGTTACAGCAATGGGTGAAGAAAAACCTTCAGTACACGGTTTGCTGATCTGCGGTGAAATGGTTAATTTTTGTGAGTTTCA
This sequence comes from Camarhynchus parvulus, assembly GCF_901933205.1. Classification (NCBI taxonomy): domain Eukaryota; kingdom Metazoa; phylum Chordata; class Aves; order Passeriformes; family Thraupidae; genus Camarhynchus; species Camarhynchus parvulus. Next base: position 8,041,416 of record NC_044576.1, read on the forward strand.
CTGCACATTCATTACTGGAAATTTAATAGGATTATTTTTGACTGTTGAGGTTAATGGTATTACCTGTTTGGCTTTTATAAAATCTCCATAATTTAGCAATATTTATCTAAGTCACCATAAAAGTATAGAAATTGATAGTAAAATTACAGACAGCTGGGTACAGGAGGAAATGAAACAAATTAAACCAAACTCATGCTCTTAGGAAAACACAAATGCCAAATTAAGTGTGTTAGGCTAACAGTTTAAATAATCCAATTTAACACTAATAAAGGTACTTTAGACCCAAGTTCTGCTTGATTTTTCATATGAGTGTGCAGAGAAAAATATCAGTGGAGAGGCAGAGAGCCTGGGCCCAACAGGGATATCAAGGGAATGGGCATTTTGGACACCTGTAACTTTCCATATTCATTACACATATTCCTAATAGTTTTTCACTAAAGTATAGAGGGTCAGGTTTTGTCCTGGAGAATTGCTAAGGGACAGCATTTATAATGGAGAAGCATATAGAGCAACAAATAGTATTGGTGCTTTTTAAGGCTTTGTTTGATTATTGTAATATTTCTAATTGGTTTCTGGTTTACACAGAGAGTTAGAGGCTATTTAACTCAGAGGTTTGTACACAGAGAGTTAGAGGCTATTTAACTCAGAGGTTTGCACCCCTGTCTCATGGCTGCATCTCTGTTGGAAAGTGATGATTCAGAATATTCTTTTTTGTGACAAAGTCATTGTTTAGATAGGAGATCCCAGCTCAAGTGTTTGCCTTTTATTTGTCCTTTCATTTTCTTTGGACATGGGCTAGCCAATTGAATAGAATACTTGCAGGTTTTACACAGTGGTGCCACTTGGTGAATTTTATTCAATGGCTGTTCAGACAAAATGCAATGCATACAAATCTTCCATTCTCACAATTGAAAGAAAGAAAGAATTGAAAGAAAAGGAAATTTCTTTTCAAGGTTTGAGAGCTTTGTTTCACAGTACAGTACACATGTACAGTATGTGTCCCGGAAACAAAAGTCAAAATATGAGACTAGAAAAGGAGTATAAAAGAGAATTGTTGTATGGCATACATCAAAAGATGTCAACAGCTGTTCCAAAAAGAAAAATAACTGAATATGACTATCACCCACAAAGGATGATGATGCTGCATCTTCCACATAAGATGCAATTCCCAAAAATCCTTTACTCTTTTTGTCCCGTGTAAATGTTTTATGCCTTAATCTGTATTTTCATGTAGCTATGACACCCCTCATGTCTCGCTGTTTACATCTCAAATGGGTACCTGAGATTTTATAAATGCAAAAGATCTTTTTGGATTGCTGCTAGAACAATGCCTTCACAGGAAGGCCTGCATGAAAAGGAAGCTCACAGAAATGGTGCTTCATACAGAGGCCCACAATGATTGTCAGGGTGGGAAATCATTCCAGTATTCCCCTTTGTACATGGAATTTCACAGACATCAGTAGAGCAGGTCACTCAAGTTGTGTTCATGAAGAATCTTTTACTGCAAGCACCTTTGATTCAGAGCCTCCTGAGTCCAGGTCTCCTGAGCACTTTTGGCAGATTTACAACTGAGAAAAGCTGTATGTGTTGACTTGGTAGGGAAAAAAAACCCAAAACCCCCATGTATTTATATTGCTGAATAAATGTTAATAAAAATATGTTCAACTCTAAAGCTATGACACTTGGAGGATCCCTAGGGTGCAATAGCACAAGGAAAAGAGTAGTGATACTTAATTGTGGGGCCATTTGTTATTTCCTATCACAAGATTGTACATCCAGGGCTCATTCTATGGCTGAACTCCTAGAGACAAAGATGAACTTTCCTTTATCTAGGCTAAATTGAAAAAAAATATATTTAAATATCAGGCTAAATTTAAGATCAAGGAAATAAATTTATTCCTTGTAACTGTTTTGGTTTTTTTTAAGAACTGCTTTAATCAAGTGATTTGATACACTTCATTATTTTGAAGAAGGAATAGCAATACAGTCATTGCCTAGACCTATGCCTAGGAAAATATTACCTGTCACTGTCATATTTTCTGAAAAATCCCCTTGCCCAGGATTTCTTCTCCTGGGAAGCTAAGAAGCCTCTGAGAAAAATGAAAATAATAATTATCTGATTGCTTCTCCTGTGTTTTGCTGCTTTGGAACGTGGTTGGAGATTGTTTATCCAACAGGTGGTTGTTTGATTGGTTTCATGTGAATTGTTTTAACGTTATGACCAAACACAGCCAGCTGTGTCAGGACTTGAAGCAGCCACGAGTTTTCATTATCATTCTTTGTAACCTTCTGCCTGTATCCTTTCTATTCTTTAGTATAGTTTTAGTAGAGCATTCTTTAATATAATATAAGTACATAGAATAATAAATGAGCCTTCTAAGAACATGGAGTCAGATTCATCAATTCCTCCTTCATCCTGGGGACCCCAAAAATACCACAATTACCTATATGCTGGCAAGTGCTGCAGAGCTGGGTCTGTGGGTTTTCCCTGGCTGGTGCCAGGCTGAGAGGGAACCTTCTCTTCTCTTCTCCTCCTCCTGCTGGAATTTGAGCGGTGAGAAGAAGGAAGGGTAAGAGAGGAAAGTTCATGTCTGGAAGGGAGGCACTCGTTAAGTTGAAATGCTCCTGGGAAATGCAGAAAGTGTTCCTTGGCCAGAAGGGATGATGGAAAGTACAGAGAGTGAAATGCAAAGCCAGGAAAGAGGAAACCTGTGTTGACACTTCAGCTCATACTGTCCTTGTAGCACTGCAAATCCCTGTGTTTTGGTCTCCAGCAGTGAGCAGGGCACACAAACTGGGCCCCTTTCAGATAAGTTAAACTGAAATGTGTGCTCTGCTTGCTCCCCACAGGATCAGCCCAGAAGCTGCACAAAGCAAAATCCCCTAAAATGTGCACAGGGTGGATTCCAACCAGCAGCTGCATGCCAGCTCCTATCATGCTCAGAGCTGCCCCTTTGGGCTGCACTCCTTTGCTAACATCAGCACAGTCCCAGAGACTTCTTGGGATACAGGAATGGGAGGGTGCTCAAGGTCAACAGTCTGGGACTTTGCTGACTCGGAAACTTGGAAGGGTAATGTCTGGTGAAGCATCAAAATAACAACACAAAGGCTTGATGCCTCTTCAGCCAGTGGAAAAGGATAAAATGTAGTAGAAAAACTGGAGTGAAAGAAAAGTGCTGGTGACCTGGCACAATGGTGAAAAGGGAGAGGGAGGGGAAGGCTGAAACCAAAAAGAACTCAGACATTGTAGCATGAAACTGTGCTTATGTTTTACATCACAGTAAGTGTTTTATTAAACATTTCCTTTTATGCCAAAGCAAAATATCATCTCTCTCCAAAAGCTCTTGCCTTGTAATGGGGTCTGTTTAAAGTATTTTTGAAATAATGCTGAAAATGCTTGAGGTTTCCCTGTGACCAAATTAAAGGGTGAGGAGTTAGACTCATGGTCTACTAGAATGCTGGTTAGCATGCACATTTTATCACAGATGTTTTAATAAAATGGATTTCTGAGTCATTATCTAATGACTTGCTTTTTCAATCATGGTAGGTCCCAGGTTTGTAATGTGCCCCTAAGGGTTAAACAGAAAATAAATATTCCAGTTCTTACCTGCTGCCCTTCCCATTCTGGTTGGAAGCAGTAAATAGTCTCATGGATGTATCTGATTTGATTTGCCTTGCTGAGAAAGTAAATCCTACAAGAGAGAAAGCTAAGCAAAAAAGATGTGCTACTTTCTTTTTGTTCAGTCAATGCTGTTCCATTTTGGATGAGAACATACTGTGCCATATCTTCAATTTAACTGCCTTCCTCAGTTTCTCTGCTCCCAGATATTTTCACCCAAGGTCCTAAAAGTGGTTACAAGTCTGCAATGTCATGCCTGAATATTACTTGACTGAGCAATGGGGTAATGGGATACTTCCCCCATGTCTTGGAATGAACAAGGAAGCCAATTTGCTTACAAGCATCAGCTGAGGAACAATAGAGCAAGTTGGACAGCACCCAAGCAGGGGTGCACGAGAGGAGGATGTGCAGCACCAAGCACATCAGGAGGCAGCTGTGTTTGAGAGGTTTAGCTCAAGCAGCTGACAAGTTACAGGTTTCAGGACACTGGATGGAGATAAACTGAGACTGAAGAGTAGATTCCTCTGTGTTCAGCATTCAGTAATGCATGCCAGATGCTGGAGAGCTGCTTTGGTCACTGGTGATTCCAGAAGAGCCCCAACTCTGCCCTCCTGACAAGGCAGAGCTCAGCCTGGCCCCAGCAGGCTGTGGCTGATCCCAGGCTGCAGAGCTGCACTGCTGCTGGGCAGCTGAGGGAGGAGCAGCGGGATTTGGGACACAGCAGGACTCCAAGGAGTAACACCCCCGTGGTTTACTGTCTGGAGACAGCTCCATTCCTCACGTCCCATCAGCCTGTTACTGCCTAGAGGTCTTGATTCAATAAAGGCAGTAAAGAAGAAAGCCCTGGCTCCTTAGTCTTTGCATTACTGCTGGTAGTGGTGCAAGTGGAAAGGATTTCTTTACATAAATATGGTATTTTCTGAAAAGCTCCCAAAAAATCAAGAGTGCTGCACACAAGAGCAACTGAACTCACATATTGCTCCCATGGCCAATCTTTACAGCCTTTCATTTAGGCAGATTTCTAGCAAGGACTGGATTTGCATAGCCAGATTTCAAAACATTTTTAAGTACTTTGATGCCAGCCATTAGGGACTGGTTTCCACTGCCTCCCCTTTTCCCACAGAAATATGGCTTTGCACCTCATAGTCCCAGCTGCTGTGCTGGAGACCTTGCACTGTGCTCAGCTGCCTGCCTGGTGCAAGTTTGGGAACAGAGGCACTGCTTCGCTCAACAGCAGTGAGGAAAGCTCCCCTCCCAGGAGGATTCACCATGGGAAACCCTCACTGCAGGACATCTGAAATATCTGTAACCCAGTCAAAACCCAGGCTTAGTTACTGCTATGTTGCAATACATGTGAAAGGAAATAATATAGAAAATATTACACAAGCAAAATAAAGAAAAAGAGAAACTTACCAAAATATGGAGGCAATATTTATGTGACTCGTCATCCCAAAACTGTATGAATGCTGGGCCCACCAGAACCCTGGAAAAATCAAGAAAAATAATATCATTAGTGTTTGTTTACCAAACAGTTTAGATTTATCCAGTTACAGGGATTTTTTCCTTTTTCATAAAGAGCACATTAAGGGAGGAGCACATTCACAGTGTGCTGTTGTAACATTCACACTAATAGGGCAAAGGAAGCTACAGTAAATTGATTAGGGAATTCACCATTCAGTGCTTCCCTCAAGTGTTGCATCCATCTTTTACTGATTAATAATGAAGCATTAATGAAAATGTTTCTGTGTCTCCATGCTCCCACCAATTAAATGTGGTGCAAAAAAAAAAAACATGCAGCCTCTGGAAATTTTTCTTTGTCTCACTTGCCAGACAAGCAGTCGAGTAATTCTTTACTGGGAATATTGGTAAAACAAGATCTGCATTTAGGGGTTTCAGACTGGTAAAGATGGATTCTTAAGCTGACATTTAAGAATCACTGACTCTCAAATACCACATTAGCAATCAAGAAATCAACAATGTTTAGAAGAAATATAATTAGCTCAGCATGCTCTGCTTGAAACCAACAATGTAGCTATCAGCTGCGCCTAGTGCAGGAGAAGAGAAATAGGGGATTTGTTTTCCATTGAAATACATTATATTTTACTTTATTAAGGTCATGAGAGCTTGAGACATTAATATTTCTGAGAAACTGCTGGAGCCAGCTTAGATCAGGGTGGATTTTTCTCCATTAACTGAGCGAATTCTGGGAAAGCAATCTGTCTTTCTCTTGCTTGGTCTGTACTAAATGCATTGCCATGACACTGGGTGAGACAGCCAGGCAGGATGTACGTGAGGTTATTAATGTGTTTTCATTTCATTTATGTACAGAAGTTACTGAGATTGTGTTTGAGACCTAATTGCGTTAGGCTTTATCTAAATTGACCTTCTTATTCTAGCCTTAAGTGGGGAGGATGTCAAGCAAACAGGCCACCAAACAAAGCCACTATTTCTGGCTACAGATGGCAAAGCTCACAGGTAGGGAGAGAGGAGCAGCTGGAATCAAAGCAGGAATTATTTACTCAAAGCCAGTCAACACTGGCAAGGCTTTAATGTGACCACTGCTTTGAAACTTTGAGTGTATGGTGGTCTCAGATCACTGCAGGATTGGGAGCTGCCATCCTTCCTGGATTTCTTAGCAAAGAAAGTATGGATTAAACCCTAAATGTGTCTGGGAATTGAACTGGACACACAAAGCTGATTGCTCCAGTAGATAATGTAGGATGACCATTAGCTCCTACTGTACCGTCTTCTCCAAGCAAAGAGGGGCTTTAAGTTCCTTACTGTCTATCACTTTAGCACTTCTCACAAATATCTTTAGTGCATTTGGAACTGGAGAAAGAGCTGAAGCATGAAATCACACTTCCTTAACTTACTCAGTGCCAACACCACACTTTTCTCATGGGGAATAAGGAGGAAGTAGCACCCTTCATGCCCTTGGACCTCCCCAGCACTAAAGGCTCTGTCCCTGCAAAATCCACAGGGTGCAGCTCCCCAGGGCAAACAGGTCACCCATCACTTGCTGACAAACCCCACTTCAGCCAACAGGCACTGAGAGAGTGAGAAACCTCCTGATAAAAATTTCATGGGACCACAGACTGACAAAGAGTTTTCTAAAACAGGCAAGAAATATGAAAAGCTCTGGGTTGGAGAAGAGTGACAGATACAGGAAATGTGCATTTTTAGGAGGAGGGCAGGGACGGAAGTTGCAGTGAGTGCTGTGGTGCTCTTCGACTGAGAGCCAGTGTTCCTGGGTGCCCTGGTCAGATAAATAGCAATGCATTAGTTTTAAAACTCTGCTCAGAAATGTCACCTTCATCTCCATTGATCTCTATTACCAAACAGGTCCTTCACTGTCACTTGTGACAAAAGGCATTAGTCAATGAAAAGCTCTAAATAACTTGAGGAAGACAAGAAAGCTCTTGTCTCTCAGCCACAAAAAATAACATTAGAAAAAAAGGCTAAGAAAGTAGGGCACTGAAAAAAAGCATCTTGTACAGAAACTAAAAATTGAAATATTCTATTCTAATCCTGTCACATTTATCAAAAATATTTGGTGGTAGGGTTATTTTTCTCTCCTCTAGAAAGGATGTTTCTGTCAATGAGGAAATAGCCTAGTGAAATGTTCTTAATATTTAATCCCCACACTACACCAACTGCTACACCAACCAGGACAGCTGGTACCACAAATCTACTACAAGACTGAAAGTTATCCAAGATGTTCCAAGGCTGAAGCTGCATTTGAACCACTGAGCCATCTCCACTGAACCACTGAGCCCATCCAGGCTACTTCAGCATCTCATTCACATTGTGTGTTCTCTGTCCCCTCTCACTGAAACACAAGTACCACTGTCCCTGGCATCTCTGCTGCTGCAGGACAAGATATTCCCCCAGCAGGTAACCAGCAGGATGTGCCATTCCTCTGTGTGCTCATGGACACCGCTGATCTCAGGATAAGCAGCTCTCTGGCTCGTGCCTCAAGCTGCATGTGCTTCCCCACTTCAAACACAAGCACGCATCCGCCATTCATGGAACAGACAAAAAATGTATTTTGGGTGAGACCAGGTCAAAGGCTTGCTCACAAATCACAACCTGGACCTCTGAGCTTGGGAAATGCATTAGTGGTGTTCAAGCACAGTGGTGTTAAACTGCTCACAGCGAGGCAGAGGGCACTGTTTAAATTTATCCAAATTGCAAAGTTAGTGCTCTGTTTTCCTGCCCTAGTAGCTGCCATATGAGTTCTCTGAGCAACAGACTTGCTGCTCAAGATAGTCAGCTCTGTGCTTGGTGTTCAGTCCAACAAGCACTGTCAGCAGAACCAGGGTGAGTCAGTTGTGATGTCCAAGCACTTTTGCCCCTCTGCCTGAAGCCAGCCTCCCCCAGCCCCATTAGCTGTCGGCTACCTGTCTGCCACTGTGCAGGCCATGCCACCATTTGGGGCCATATAAAACTTGGTTTTAGCAGAGCAGTTGTCTGTGAGGACAGGTAGGTGGGTTTAGGCAATGATTTGGAAAGCTGGTTGCAGCAGTTCCTGTGATAATTTTTGATAGGCACAGCTGAATTGGAAAAAAAAACCCAAAAAAAGAAAACAAACCAAAAAACCAGTCAATCAGTTTTGGAGACATTTTTGTCATTGCTGTAGGTATGCGTGATGAGCTGAGAGCAGTGGCCCTGCTGTAACCACTAAGACATCCATGAACTGCCATCACATCCATCTGTCAGAGCTCGGTGTTTCAGAAGCTGTCACCAGAGAGGAGATCCCAGGGAAATGATGTTTCTCTGCTCTTCCCTTAAATCTTGAGCTGGAGGCAGACAAAGGTGGCTGTAAATCCCCCTGGTGCTGTTCCATCAGAGGGACATCTCCATCTCCACCTGCCCAGGCTGAGGCACAGTTCAGAGCAATCCTCCCTGTGCCCCAGACTGGTTTGCTCTGCTGACACATCCTTCACAGCAAAGAGAAATGGAAGAAGATGTTTTGAGGGAGGGTGTGCCTGTGCTGGCTCCACATCAGCCAGTGGGACACAAAGGGAAGGTCTGGGCTCCCTGAGGGCTCCCCAGAGTCCCCACTCTGTCCTACTGCTTTTCTTAGATCCTGTGCCCCAATACTCTGCAGCATAAGTGTTGAACTACAGCTTTTGTTCCTTGTTTTCCATAAATATTGCAGTAATTAGCTGAATTTAATTACGGTTATCATGAAATAACAAGCATTAATCAGATTCTAGTAGCAGCTGTATTTTGCTCTTTTGAAAGCAAGAAACTATTTTAAAACTATTTCATTAAAAGCATAAAATTATTTTTAAATCAAAGCAAAAAGCATTCTATATATAGAGTGGCATTATCCCAATGCACATACACACCTCAAAATAAAAATAAAAAGGCTGTCTTGCTGGGATGAAGAACCTCTTACAGGGACAAAATCTAAAGAAACATTTATCTGGACAGTGCACTGGACCTAAAAGGGACACAGAGAGAACAACATAAAATACAACAGTTTTCTCATCTCTTCTATTTAGGCTGCTGACATGTACTTTCTGTAGAGATGCCCATCTAATTTCAGCATCATAAAGTTCTCTAAATGTGCACAAATTGCTCTAATTCACACATCAGCTCCTCCTTTGCACTGCAAGAAACATGTCAGTGCAATGTGGATCAAGCCCTTTAGAGATAAAAGGCAGTTTGCTTTTGAGATCCTCTGCTCATCAGCTTTCCATTTTCCCTCCTCCTCGTGTAATGTGGGATCCACCTGGGATCAGACATAAAAGCTCAGAAGTGCTGTGGGAGGTTCCCACCTGCAGAGCCCTGGGGATGGTGGGCAGGACAAGGTGTCCCCAGGGAAGTGCCTGCACATGATCACACTCAGCATGGTTTGCTGCCTGTCTCCTGCACAGCTTGCACCTGTGGGTTCTCCTGGGAGGTTTTTGTACATTGAATTACAGATGTGTGAATGAGTCCTGGTTTAGGCTCAAAATTAAGATACTGCAAACTGCACAGCATGTGGAACATCAGCTATTCATTGTTGGAACAAGATCCTAACAATCCTAACAAGAGTTAGGATTTAGATCCCATTTTTGCCTTCTAAAACTGATTATCTCATGTTAAACAAGCACCCATTCCAAGCTGAAGGTACCATTGTTATGATACAACTATTGCTACTTATGATTAGAAAACGTGGCAGGCAGTGCAGCAGTTCCAGAAGGATGTGTAATGTCACGCAGCGACCTGGGCAGCTCCATCCAGAAGGATGTGCAATGTCACACAGTGACCTGGGCAGCTCCATCCAGAAGGATGTGCAATGTCATGCGGTGACCTGGGCAGCTCCATCCAGAAGGATGTGCAATGTCCCACAGTGACCTGGGCAGCTCCATCCAGAAGGATGTGCAATGTCACGCAGCGACCTGGGCAGCTCCATCCGGAAGGATGTGCAATGTCATGCGGTGACCTGGGCAGCTCCATCACAGGCAGACAGAACACATGGTCACTGTACCCTACACATCACCACAACTGAATTCACAGAATGACTGGGTTGGAAGAGACCTTCAAGGGCATGGAGTCCAACCCAGCCCCAACACCTCAAATAAACCCTGGCTCCCAGTGCCACATCCAGGCTTTTTTTAAACACATCCAGGGATGGTGACTCCACCACCTCCCTGAGCAGACCATTCCAGAATTTTATCATTCTTTATATGAAAAACCTTTCCCTACTATCCAACCTAATACTGGGTGCCCCTCACTCACGGAACAGCCCCACTGAGCGCAGCAGCCCCCAGGAGCTCTCATGTGCCCTCCCAGGACAGCCCATGCCTCTGTCTGTCCACAGGCACACACCACAGGATTGAAGGAGCATTTTAACAACTCATTGATTCCCCTGCATGCTGAAGGGTCCCATAAAATGTGTCAAGGCATGGATGCAGTGCTTTATGGACAGTCAGTCTGGGGCAGGAGGCCAGGGAAAGTTACAGCTTTGCATAACTCTGAAGCTGTAAAACAGCTTACACAGATTGCTGTTTTAACACTGGTACTTTTGACTCTCATCCTGCCTTTGAAACCAATCCTGCTGCTTTCTAGAGCTTCTCAGCAGAAGCATCCCAAGTTGTAACATATTTCATAAGTGCAGAGATATTAAAATGTGAGATATCAAGTCCCTTCTTATCCCAGGTGAAGAAACTTCCTGTGATTCTTCACTACAATGACATAGAAAGAGAAATACTTATCATTATCAGACGAATACCTTGAAGCAACATAAGCAATATAAACTCCCTTCTTCCCCTTCCAAGTTAGAAGTTAAAGTTTAAATCATACTTTAGGAGCTCATATAATATATTTATTCCTCCAGGCCACACACTTGTGTTAATAGTTTTCCATTTCTAACTCCTGACACACTGTGGAGAGCACTTTGCACTGGTTATTTCCTCCCTTTCTTGACAAATGAGCCCACCTCTCAAAGACAGATTTGAGACACAGTCCTGTCTTCCCCAAATCCAGTTATTAGCTTCTATACATACTTCTCAGAGACTACCAAACATCACAAATACTTGCTGGGGACACAGGTGGCTTGGGCAAGTAACAGAAAGCACATGCAACAAAACCTGCACAGATCTGGGGGTTGGGGCTAGATCATCTTTAAGGTCCCTTCCAATCCAGGATATTCTATGATTTCAGGATTCCATTCTGTGATTCCACCAGGATGCCAGGGAACCTGCCTGCATTGAATCATGTTTACATATGGAAAGGAAAGGGGACATTAAATATCTCTGACTTTGGAAGTGAGACGAGAAGGATGTATACACACCCTTATATATACACGCACATATATATATATATCTATAGCTATATATATATATATATATATATATCTCCATCCTATATGCACACACCAACAGCCTCCTCCACACTGTGCTCCCCTCTCTCCTTGCCACAAGCAGACCCCTGCCTTCCCTCTCTTCCATCACAGAAGGCCTGATCCAGGGCCCAGTCCAAAGCCTTCAGAGCCTGAGGAGTTCAGACAAGTGCAATGGTGAGGGCGAGATGCTAAAGGAGAGCTACCCAAAAATACACCTGCCTTCTGATGCCAGTCCCACTGCCTCCTGTTTTTCTTGGACGGCTCCCCATGCAAATTCGCACGAGCAAAGCCTTATTTAGCAATTAGACAAATCCCAATTGTCACTGCAGGAGAACAAAATGGTTGATTGCAGTAACTCCTCTGAATTCTAAAAACAGTGCCTGGGACTTTGATTTTAAAATGTCCTGTGGTGGGTAAACAGAGAGATGGAATAGGTCCTTGGATGAATGAGTGCTGACAGCCTTCAAAAAAAAAAAAAGTCAAAATCAAGCTTTGGTTTTTGAGCCTGCTGTGCATCAGAACATTAACCTACTTTGGGCAAAGTTTGCTAAGCAAGCAGCAGAGGTAGCAAGCAGGGCAAGCTAAGGGGGGCCGCATGCAACTCCTTTCTCGTGCCTTCAGAGCTGCAAGGCCTGAACACAAGGAGAAAAACCCAACTGAAAATCTGGCTGCCATCCAAAAGTTTAATGCCTTTGAAAGAACCCTGTGGTGAAGATGAAAGCACTAAATATTTTGGTGTTTTCCCATCTGTTTGGAAAAAAGGAAAAGGCTGATTTCAAATATATTTAGTGGTCAAAAATTGAGACATTTTATTTGTGTGTGAATTTTGGTATTGGTGACTGTAGAAATCTCCCCCACGTTATTTCAGGGGCTTACATACCAGTTTGTCCATATGATGAGGTATCAAAAAACTATTACTTACTCGAGTGTGCAATCACTGCTGAGAATGGCACTGCTGACATTTCCTAACTATTGGAAGGGATAAATAAGTATGGATCCCAAATGATGCTGAGCATTTTTATCATGACAAAAGAAAAGCTTTGGACTGTAAAGTGGAAAACAGCTTTTAAGACATAATTCTCCTGGAAAAAATGCTTTCTTTTATGGATAATTTTTTTACAACTCTGTAATAAATGCTTCAAAAAAGACTTTCCAACTGCATCTGAAAAAACCTTATATGCCCCTCTAACACAACTCCATTGACTTCTCATTTGTAGTTTGCCTTTTCATGCTAATTACCATGTGCCCTTTAATTATGGGAACAAATTCTTGCAGGGGATGCAATTAAAGATGTAAAAAATACTTCCACCTAGGTTTCCTTTTTCCCTCATGGAGTTCTAAGTTTCTGGCATTTGATTTTTAAGAAAGCTTTTAAGTCTGACTGTGTGGCACCATAATTTACAGAGCAGGAGTCTCTCATATCCCAAATAGCAGCTGATAAATTTCAAAGGCTTCTTTCTGAATAAACATCTAAAACTCTGGATAGTTATTGAGCTCACACAGGCTCCTTGTCTCTGGAAAGCAGAGAGCTGTGTGTGCAGACAAACTGTGTCACAGTCTGTCCAGCAGCTGAACCTCAGGCTGCTGATTTTACACAGGTGAGAACTCATGGAAGGAATTTTGGTATTTCTATTTCTGAAAACTAAGATGTGTGCAGAACCGGAGCACAGAACACCTCTTGACTTTTACCTAACACCTCTGAAGCCCCTGAAAGCTTTGCTTTTTGTTAGGAGCAGTAGTCAGATATAGATGCTGATTGCTTTTCATTTAGCCCACTCAACTGAAAACAAGCCCAAATATTCTGCACTAAGCTTTGTCTCTGCTTGAAGCCTAGAAGATGACATTTCTACTTAGTGCATACACAATTTAAAGAAGTGCAGTGATGAAAAAGAACAAAACAAAACAGAACTGAAGTGTTCTTTGCAAAAACTCTGTCCTTATAATTTTAGGCTAAGCTTTAAGAAGGAATACACTAAGGGTTGAGGAAGAATGAGGGACCATAAATTATTCTGAAGCTTGAGGGGAGGAAATCAGTATCATTGCCTGGACAGAGGCTGAAACAAATGAAAAGGGAGCTGCTGGATCCATGTGCAAAGCACTGTGCAGATGCTGAGCTCTGCATCCCGTCCCCAGCAGTCCTTGCCTGGCTGTGTGGGAATACACACCCTGAGTTAGTGCTGCCACAAAGTCCTTGGCAGGATCCCACCATCTGTGCGAGAGGGATTTTCTTTTCCTTTCTTTGCTTCCCTCTGATACCTGTGGACATTAAATCTCAAACACCTTGGGCTTTTTTGGGAGCCAAACAAATAAGTGCACACTGGTGTGCAGGATGCCTCTGCCCTGCAGTGTGCAGTGCCCAGCACCTGATGACACTTTGGGTGGGAGATGTGAGAGAAAAGGCTGCTTTGTACTTGGTTGCTGCCAGGGGTTAAACTAAAATAATAGTGGACTCTCATTTTTCTGTTTATAAAGTGACTGAGACACCAGAAATGTTTTCAGATCATCTGCTGGAAAGGTGCTTTTTGGAGATGGGTTTCCATCCTGCTTTGCACAGCACTCAGTAAAATGTTCCCCCAACCCTTCACTGCAATGACTGGATGTTTGACAGAGAGAAGTGATTCTTAGAGAGAAAAAAACCCCATCCTAATGAATGTTGAATGAGCAACACTGTAGTGATTTTAGCAAAAATCCACACAATCACTGTGAAAAACAATCCAAATAAGGGTGTTTGTGAAATCAATTGTCCCATAGTGTGGGGAATTACTCAAAAAGAGTCACACTTTCCCTGGGAACTAAGTTAAATTCCACTTAAGGTTTCCATCTTTAATTGCTGCCTCAGGGGTAAACGTTGTCCTGACTTGGGAGAGAACTGCAGGTACCAAAATCTGAACAGAAATTTCAAACACTAGAGGGTTTCTTTTTTCCATTTTTCAGAATGGACCTCTCTTTTTGAATCTGAATATTTTCCTGGGGGTAAAAAAAAAAAAAACCACACACAAAAAAAGAACCACCAAAACAAAACAAAAAAAAAAAACCCAAACCCATTATTTTCTGATTATTCTTATAAAATTATAAATTCTCATAAAATTTTGTTGTTTAACAAAAAAACAAGATTAAAAATTCGGGGAGAAGATGGGGAGGCTTTTGAAATGTTTAAAAGAAGACCCTTTTTCAAACACAACTGAATAGGAAGAAAAACAACAGGGAGGCAGGAAGAGATAAGGACAAAAGCTCTGGTCTGTTCAGTCTTTGTGGGAGGTTGTAATTATTCTGTTGTACGTGGGAAGAACAATGGGACACAGAGAAACCACACAGATAAATCCTGTAACTCTCCTCTGTGCAGGGAGGAGCTGCTGCAGCCACGCTGGGCTGCTGGGGAGCACATTTGCAGGGGTGCACAAGTTCATCACCCCAGTTGTCCTAGAAGATTATCACCAAGGAACAAAGCAGAAGTTGTTTCCTAGGGAATTTCCCTAAGGAAGGGTGTTCAGGGTTGGTAGTTCAGGTCAGGAGGAGCTGTGCTGCACCACAGGTGCACTCCTCAGAGCTCAGGGGCAAGGATGGAGGTGGGCTCTAACCCAGCATTCCCATTTTCATGTGGTGCTCTAAAAGAAAATGACTTCTGGCCTCACCAAGACAGAACTCAAATTCAAACCACATAGAGTTGAGTTCATCCATCAAGGGCATACAGATCTGAAACTTTTTCCCTCCTTGGCCTTGAAAATTAATCTGACTCTGCTCTCTGCTCAGCCTCCTGAAAATGCCTTGCTCACACCGTGCTACACACAGAGGCTTCATGCAAGATCAGGATTGAAGCCAGCAGTTCCTTTCTAAGTAGCACTTCACCAGGCTCTGCAAATCTCTTCCAGGATGTTTTCCTGTTGAATTCCAGGGCCCACAGCAGCAGCAATAATTAGGTTGCTGCTATGCTCACCAAGGACTCCCCATGCAGGGGACAGTGATCATCACCTGTGGCATTCTCTGAAAAAATCCCTTCGCCCAGGATTTTTCTCCTGGGAAGCTGAGAGGCTTCAGAGAAAAGGAAAACATTTCTTATCTCATTTGCTTCTCGTCTGTTTTGCTCATCTGGAATGTGTTTGGAGATTGTTTACCCACAGGTGATTGTTTCACTGGATTCTGGTGTGAGTTGTTTTCACTCTTTGGACAATCAGTGCAAAGCTGTGTCAGGACTCTGGAGAGAGTCACGAGTTTTCATTATTATCTTTAGCATTCAGTACGTATCTTTTCTGTATTCTTTAGTATAGTGTAGCATAGTGTTCTTTAATACAATATAGTACAATAAAGTAATAAATTAGCCTTCTGAGAACATGGAGTCAGAGGCATCATTCCTGCCTGCGCCAGGGGTGCCTGAGCATTTACAATAATCACCCTTAGGCTGTGGCTAAGCACATTTTGGATTTTTTACATGTGTGTCCATCCTTTCTGCTAAGCCAAGAGGTGAAGGCTCAAACCACAGCTTGTATGGAATGGGATTCCATACAGGAATAGGATTCCTTCCCCATACACTTCCCCAGGGCTTGGGGAAAGGCTGAGCTCCAGTGCTGGCTCACTCCTGCCTCACCGAGTTATTTGGGGAAGACAGAGGACATTCTTAATGAGGGAATCAGGGGAGTTACTTTTATTCTTTATGACTTTCATTTAATGATTTAACTTCAGAGTAATGGAAGATGGGTGGCTTGGGAAGGTAAATGGTGGCTCAGAAAGACACAGGAAAGGAAGCAAACATGTGAATTAATTAGATCAATAAATGCATGGTACAAGCCAGTTTACACTTAATGAAATGGGAAATCACAAAGAAAAAACAACCTAACAAAAAAATCAAAGTTGACTGAATTCATTGCACTCCCCTCATTGAGCTTTTTGGGGAAAAAAATAATAATTGACAGAAAACAATTAAAAATAGATAGAAAAATACCATCTTGAGCAGTTATGAAAAGGTTTGCAAGTTATGCAAATTCTGGTTATTACATTGCTTTAAAATACCTTTCTAAACTGCAAAAAGTGATTTAGATTCTTTCCAGTGTAACCTTTACTGCTTGACTTCATCTAGAAATACATAATTCAGTATTTCTGGTTAAATGAAAACCTGTATGGGGGAAATTTGGGAGGTGAAGGAGGGGTTATTGCAAATAATCCTGGGGTAAAGACTGGCAGGTGTTAAAGCCCTCCCATGTATTTTATATGCTGTTTTCTGGATCAGAAGCAGCAGTAAAAAAACCCCATCAGCACAGGAGCTTTTAATTATAACAGAAAAAATATAATTCTTCTTCTTTTGTAAACAGCATATTGGGTTCCTTTCCACCATTTAGTTTTATCTAAGAAGACAGTAGAAAAGAGAAGCACAGTATTTTCAGATGTCTACATGCATATGTCAACATTTCAGAAGTTCTTTTGATTTCTGATTAAGTGGATAGATTTTATTTTCAAGTCTTAGTGTTCCAATAACAATGTTAAAAAAAAAAACAGTGTTTCTAAAAAGCTCAATTGTGCTTTCACAGCAGAGATGAACCGAAATGACCTTTAGAAGTTGGAAGTTGAAGGGAATGTGTCAAGTTTCAGTCTGAGGATATAACCATTCTCATTTCTCCTCTCTCCCCACTGAGAGCAAGTCCCACCCTACAAAGCATGGTGAAGTGTGTTTAACCCTGGTAAATAGAGGATGCAAGAGAGTAAAACACAAATGGGGGTTGGTTTATGGCTTTTGGAGCTCATGTCAGGCTAATGACAGCCTGTGGTTGGTTTCTGGGGAGAGCAGTTGTAACTCACACCATACCTGTGCTCATGACAACAGCTGGCAATAAACAGAATTTATTTTACATACCCTAGATAATGGTTGGCTGTTCAATTGCACAGCCACATTAAACAAATGCTTTAGCATGAAGTACACAACAAAACCACCCATAGGTGATTTTGAAATGCAATGCAATTCACCTGGCAAATTCATAACCTGAAGCTTTTTGAAATCTGACATGGTTGAAATAGCACACTTTTTTTTTTCTAGAAGGTTGAATCTACTTTCAGTTTGGGAAATGAGGTATTTCTGGGGTTTTTTCCCCCAAAAATTCTCAGAAGTAGGAAGCCAGAAAATGAGCAAAGCTGTCAAGCCCTGTTGCAGCACATTTATTGATCACCCTGCTGCACACACATTTTGTTTTGATTCTGCCCATGCTGGGTTTACAGTGCTACTCACTCCTGTACAAGTTTCTGAAAAGCTGTGGGGTCTTATGGCCAAATCGACATTTCCTGCTGATTTCAGTGGCACTGGCCCAGCCTCCCCAGGGTCTCCACAACCAGTGGAGTTCACAGCTTACCTTGAACTCCACTGGCAAAGCTCCCAGTGCATTTCCCATCCCTGTCCACCCCACCTCCACAGCACCAGCACCACAGCAGGAGTTGTCTCTGTTGCAGAGCTTTTGGAGTTTTAGCAACAAGTCATAAGCTGCTGTAGGTATGACTATTAGTGCATGAACAGAATGGAAACATTTGATTTTGTCATTAATCACCCTGTTTATATGTTGATGTAGGGGAACAAAACAACATACCTATTGCTCAGTAATAAGCATCACTGAATCACAATGTTACTGATACCTAATGTTTAATTCGCTCCTCTCAAAGGCTGTTTGTTTAAATCTTTGTGCATCAATGACTGTTTATGCTTAAGGATATGAAAGTGACAAATTATGGCAGAATGAGTGCTAGAAATCCACTGGGATAATAATGAAAGATCTGTTACTTCATGGTTGTGAGGAATTTGTTGAACTCTTCAATACTCTGAGGCATGCACCCTGTTGTAGACCTCAATTTACATTCACCTAAGTACAATGACTATTAAATTTTCCTGTATAGAATCTCTCTCTCCTTCCTTTTCAGGATGTAAATGAATGTGCACTCCTCTCTGAATAGAAGTTCTTACCTAAAATAGTTTTCATAGTAGTGACCAAGCTCAGTTACAAGTTAATGCACAACCTACTATTCTTGAACAATCCAGATTTTTCTCTCAATTTAAAACCAATTTTACTTCATAAACTACATGAAAGATAACATTTCTACAGCATAACATATCGTGAAAGTAGATTTAATGTACTATTCAAGAAAGTTACAGCAGTGGCTGCACACTGGAGCACAGGAGTTTCATGAGGCAGAGAATACTCAGCTCTAACAAGGTCTGCCTGGCTGTGGTTTTTGCAGTTGGGAAGAGTCACAAAACATCATAGAATAAGTTACATTGGAAGGGGCCTTTAAACATCAGCAGCTACAGGTCAGGATCTGCTGCATCAGGATGTCAGAGAGTGCTGTGTCCTAACAGCAGGGAAATCCTTAAGATGATCAAGCACACATAATCAGAATACATGAAATACCCATATTGTGCTAAATAAATTAATTGTGATGGGATTTATTACAGCAAATATTAAATTAATTAATAATAGAGATGCCTGAAATGCAGCAAAGTGTTACTGAGATGGAGAGCCTTTCACTGGAGGGAGCAGTTAATGGAAAAGCCATGTATTGGTAGAAAGAACTTAGTTACAGGCTACAGTCATGGCTGGTCTCTGATGATAATAATAAGATTAAGTGTCAGAATCCTACAACTAAGACTGATTTTTTTTCTTTCCCCCCAACAGAAAGAAGGTGGAAAAATGCAGTTTCTCATCACTTTTCCCGGCTGGTCCATTACACCAAGAGGAAACCAAGCTTGCATGTCAAGGGGAAGGGTCAGCTCTTGTCTCTGCTTGAGCCAGCAAGCAGGAGCAGCAGCAAGAGCAGTGGCAGTGCTCTCACCATGCCTGGCTCATGCAGTAATGAATGTGGTGTGTCACTTTTGGGGACTGCACAGTTGACAACCCTGCCTGCAGCTCTGGCTGCTCCTCAAAGCACAGCGAAGGTCACAGTCAGCGACTTCCCAATTCCAGGTCACTGTTGCACAGAAAGCTCCCCTCCAGCAGTATATGCATTTCACACCTAGCTGCTCCTTTTGTCAAGCTGTCATATTTAATTAAAATGCTGACAGCCTTTAAGGATCTCTACAATGTGTAAAAAATACATAAGATCAACACTTTCACACTTCTACCAGCGACTATTCTTCTCCAAAAGTAATTCAATTTGCTACCTCAAGAACTAGAGGTTTTTAAATTATTTTTTCCTTTTGCTGTTCTTCATAAAAGGCAGAGGAAGAGCCTTCTAATCAGTGCCTTGAACTCCTTTGTGCTGGTCTGCTCTCAGCCAGGACATTCTCTACCCAGAGAAACTCTCCTGCTGTGCAGGGCTTGGGATGCTGAGAATTCTCACTGTGCACTCTCTCTCCAGCTCCCCAGTCAGAGAAGGATTCCTTTTTAAACCCACAAGTTGTTCATTTGGCATTAATTGTATAGGTGGTTAAGGCATCTGACTCTCTTTGAGATCTCCAAAAGCTTTAATCCACTTCTGTGGTATTAATTCAAGTGTTGGTTCCCCGACGTTGTTCTTTGGGTGAACCACAAGGTGATGACTTCACCACTGTGCGTAATCACAGACAAACTCTTTCACATCTCTTTCCTCCAGGCACCATAAAACCTCAAACTTATCATCTATTATATATGACATTATATAGCAACCAATTATCATCTCTCTTTTTTTTTCTTTTTTCTTTAAATACAGCACTAGTATGCTATTGTAATCACAAATAATTTACGAGAGCTAGAATTTCTCTGCTTTCAAGGAGGTCTATGAGATATTAATGTCTACCAGCACAGGGCTACCAGCACTACAATTCTGTGTGTGTCCCTGTCCCTGCATCAATTCATGCTTTGTTTTGGACATTCATGCACAGCTGTGGGGACTAATGACACCTTGTGATGTTGGGTCCCAATGCTCTACCTCAGTAATTTCTGTTAGAGTGCACCTCTGACCATGCAGATGGACAGACAGACAGACAAGGCAGGCTGAGAGGAGGAAAGCTCTAATCCCCAGCGTGCCTGGTGGAACACAAGAAGCCAGAGACAGCATCTGAAACAGGCCTGATCCTTGTGAGCTCCAGCAGCCACAAGTCCAAATACCCCTCTGATTATCCTGCATCTCCTAATCCATGTGCAAAATTGTTCAAGTTAATTTGCTCAGGCCATCAGCTCATCTGCTCAGGGGAAACTTATCCCCAAAATTATGACAGAAAGCCTCTAAACTCTAATTCAGGCAGAAAGCACTGATGAGAAGGGAATGTTCAGTCCCAGCATGCCCCTCCAAGGGGAAATCAGTAGGAAATCACTGCCTATGCTGTGTTTCCACTTACAGAAGAACAAGCATTGTTACAAAAACAGCCTTCCCCACATAATTTGGGAGCCCCTCTGGAGTGGGTCAGTGCCCAGGCTGTAGGAGGGGATGAGATGGGGCAGGTGGGCTCTCTCCTCCCACCTCCCATTCCTTCAACTCAGACAAGCAACTCCTATTCCCAGCCCCAGCTCCTTTGCTCCACAGGAAACCAAGTGCAAATTATTTCTAAAGCTGTTCAAGGGAGACACCTAAAAATGGCCAACATACTCAAAAATAGTATCTTTCAGCAATTCATCTCTATAAAATATGCTCAAGGGAGCATTCTGGTAGAAAATGGATTTTGTTTTGCAAATGTAATGATTCATATCATGATTATCTGTGCATTCATCCAATCACAGCAGAAGAACAATGTCATATTACACATCTGACCAAACACAACTAATCAGTATAGATTGAATAAAAAGTGAGATACTCACAGAGGGGTTTTGTTTTCTTGTCTCTTTTTTCTTCCAATTCAATCTGTAGAGTTACATAAAAGTAGTACAAGACACTGACCTGGTAAAGAAAATTATGATTTTCTAATGAGGTCTAAAGTAGAAAATCTATAAATTACTCAGGTGTAAGACCTACTTATTCTATAAATACATCTAATATCTATATACATTTCTATTCACTAAGTAAAATAAAACCAGATAAAAGGTCTGAAACTCAGGAGGCTATACTTCAAAAAGTATTTATATCTGTTAATTTAGAATATAAAATATTATTCAAAATCATAAATTGAACTGAAATTCTTCAGCATAAATGAGGATTGCTGAAAGCTCCACTTGCTGATTTTAACAGCCATGATTTTCTGAAGATGCATGTGGAAAACTTGGTGCAAGTACATTCACACTCATGAAAGAGAAGTTAACAGGAGGTCATTTAAAAGGTCTTTGCGTGGGACCTGAGTGAACATTTAAAAAGGGGAAAAAAGATGAAGAATGTGCTTTAGCCCAGTCTGCGTGGAAATCCCTCCCTATGTGAAATGTTTCAGGGGGCTTGTGCCTGCACCGTTGCGACTCCTGAGTGTTCCCACACACACTTAGGGTCATGGCAATGTGGGGTGCTTCACCCAAGAACAGGTTTGCTTAGAGCTGGCTGAGGAGGCACACCAAAGGGTACCAAAGGCACCCTTGCAGCCTCTGTTCAGAAGCAGCAGAACACTCTGCATTCCTAAAAACACAAAATCTCTTCGTCCATTCAGCCTGCAAAGGCCCAGATCCAGCTCTCACCGATGGCTTAAACTGATTGTGTCATAGCTGAAGTTGTACATATGTTAGGAATTAGGCAGCACGGGGCTGCCAAGCCCTTTGGTGGCTTGTCCAGCTGCAGGAGGCTTGGTGCACAGGCACTGGCACAGGCAGGTGTGCCAGATGGCATCTGAGCACCCTCCTGGGCTGCTCAGTGCAGGGACTCCATCCACAGAGGCTGCTCCCCCTGGGGACTGCAGACTCAGCTCCTACCACTCACACAGAGAATCAGGAAAGTGCTTCACGTTTCCTGGGAAGGACATTTTCCCCCACACCTGTTTTAGACAGCTTCAGAGCTGCTGCCTGCTCTCTGCTGATCGGAGTTGGGGTGTTTGGCTGCCCCTCTGGCCAGCTGCAGGCTGGGGGAGCCCATGTCCTGTGCTGTGCCTGTCACATCTGTTTCCTCACTTGCCCAGGAGTCAGCAGGTAATGGAGAGCAGGTTGTTCTCTCCCCTCACAGATTCCTGGCTGCCAGCACAGGACTTTGCTGCCTGGCAGAGGTCCTGGCATTGCTGTGACAGTCAGCTGGCGAGTGGCACTGACCCACAACGTCCCTGCTCCCAGGGGCTGCATGTCACCTCCCCACACCTGCCAGCTGGGCTGCAGTGCCCCCAGGCAGGGATGTCCAGCCCTGCCTGTTCCAAGCACAAACCCTGGGCAGTAACAGCTCTGCTTGTAGCATCATTTCCTCAGCCTGGACTGTTCACAGGGATACTGTTCCAGGAAATGCCCTAAGAGCCTCATGGGAATCTCTTTGGCCTGAACCCGGATGGGGGCTGCTGGCCAAGAAATAATTAAAACACAGGATGTTCAAGATCCTGGAAAGGGGAGGAAAGGAGACCTCTAAGTCATTTTATACACTGTCAGAAATTGGATTTCTGGAAGACTCAATTTTTTCCTCAGGTGCTTTTCTTTCATTTGTTTTGGGTCTTTTAATCATTAAAGAGTGTCATAACATAGTCAAGGACCTCTTAACTCACAGAACTATACTCTGGCATGATTCAAGCCTGTGCTCTTAACTATGATTACATAAAAATACACATCTAAAAGAACAACTTTCATGAATCTGCTTTTTTCCCCCCTTCTTTGTTGTCTTCTTTTCCCTTGAATATACTGATGTCTGTTCTCAGAATTATTCAAAGTCATTGAGAATCCCAGAGATGTGACAGAAGGAGTTGGAAGTGATTCCTAGCCAGCACGTGTCAGGTCATTGTCTGCTACCTGATCTTCAGCCGAGCACGTGTTACTCCCATTTCTCTGTCAAGCCTGGCTTTTTTATCCTCACATCTCAGCAAAAGCCTCTCTTTCCCCTTCTCTCCCACACTGTAGTTCCATCATAAATCTCGTCATACAATGAAGTGTCACTGTGTTTATCCAGAGCAAGTAAAGCAGGAATATATCACAGCATGCAGAACAGGCTCTGAACTCCTCACTTGTTTATTAAACTGCTTGAAATGCACAGGGAGAACACGTCAATACTGCTAAGGTTAATGACATTGATTCATAGCAAGAGGGAACCAGCGTTTACAGTCAAATGATCTTTGGTAATTGTTGTGATAAAGCAGATGAGGTACATGGTACAGTGTCTCTGTTCAGCTCAGCTCAGAGGAGGGACATCCCTCAGGGTCCTTCCAGAGGGGTGGCAGGTGCTGGAGGGATTGGAGATGTCCAGCACTGTCACCAGCCTAAGCCATCCTCCCTCCTGTGATACCAAGCCCACTACTCTCCCCAACAACCCTCTGATGAAGAGATTTGTTCTTCTACCTCCCACACTGCAAGAGATGAAGCTGAGGACCAGTGTGCATGCTCCATTTTCTGTGTGGTTTATAATAGAGATATATGGTGAGGCAAAGAAAAGTTGGCTCCACAGAAACAACCATTCTTTAGAGCACATTTGTGTCATCAAGCAGCATGTGGGAATTAACAGCACTCACTCTCACTGTTCAGATAATAATGCTGTCCCTTTCTCTAAATGAATATTCTACTATGTGGTTTGTGTCAAAAGGATGAGACTTGCTGGAGAAATGATTTTTAACCTGCAGCTTCAAATGAAATGCAGACAAAATTATCACAATTCCCACCAGTGAATGAATGACATCACAGGAGTTGTGTGAGGGCAGGTCAGGCACAGGTGAAAGAAGCAGAAGCAGCTTCTGATCTGATGGTTTAAAGTCAACAGGAGGCTACATTCAACAGGGAGAGACTGTTTTAAAATATCAGCACCTAAAAGTTGGGGCTTTTGGCGTCCCTAGCTTTCCTCTGCAGAAACACTCACTGAATCACAGGCTGCTTCTACCACAAACTAAGCAAACCACCTGAACTCTTCCTGCCTCAAAGATCATTGCCTTATTTTAGCTGAAATAACAGCTCTGAGTCAGAGATGAGATGAGATTCAAATCTCCTTTGCAGATCCCTCTGAGCTCTGGACTATTAAGTGAAAGGAGAGCAGCTCAGGGCCGCTCTGTGTGACAGAGCACGCTGTGCCAGCCTGCCCCAGAAAATGCCACGCTCACTGCTGAGACAGCCCTGCCACAGAGAAGCTCCGTGCTCACGCAATTGTGTGTGTGATGAAACAGAGATTGGGGCACTTTTCTGCCAGCAAACCCCCCAAGTGCCTTCAGAGCAGACCTGTTTCCAGCAAGAGGCAAAAGAGAGCAGAGAGTGTGCCATGAAGGGGTCACTGCAGCACCCAGGGGCAGCAGCTTTGGGACAGGGGGCAGGAAGAACTCCCATACTCTCACTGCTCTTGGTCTCCTCAAAGTTCTGGGGTTTGCTGGGCGCTGGTTTTGTGCTTCCCAACCCATCTCCAGATGAGAGAGGCAGTGGCAATACAGGGCTGCAGTGCACCCTCTGTGCTGGTTCCAGCCACACTTTTGGGCAAGGTAACCATGGACTGGCTGACATTTCATTTAGCTGGCCATACTACTTCAACACCAGCAATCCTAGAGTCACTTTATATAAATAATGTCCATCTTTTAAATATTGAAAGTTGTATTTTTCAACTGTTTCCACACAGACTGCACAGAAAATAGCATCATTGTGCACAGGACACATGGAGCATTATTGTGACCTTCACTGACATCAGGTCAGGTGCACTGTTCTCCTCAGAAATAGAATCTCCCTCAGAATGTGTATTTGGAAGAGATATCAGTGTCACCCTGATCTGCTCAAAGCCCAAGAAGAAACAGTGAACCTGTGATAAAAGAAAGGCCTTAGTCCCATTTTAGGCTTTAAAATGTTTTTTTTTTTTTTTTACAGGCATCCTCTCTGCCTCTGAAAACATGAGGAACATCCTTCCTGTGCAGTCCTGCATGAGCCGCTCTGGCTGTGAAGAACAGGCAGGAATTGCTGCTGAATTTCAAGGACAGAAAAGGGAATGGGATTTGGACTTCGTTTAACCTGCATCCACACACTGTGCTAAAAGAAGATTTGAGCTCTGGCTGAAAGGGAATAATTAGAAATAATTAATTTCTGCTGCAGATCATTAGCAATTTACAACTCCTACGAGCAAATGAAAGGAAAACCATGGTTCATCAAACTCCTAAAATTAGCCCTAACCAAGTCTCTAACACCAAGGATGGCAGCTCTTCCTGAAAGCTGGAAGGAACAAGAGCCCTCCTGTCCAGCAGCTGCTGCTGGCTGCAGTCCAGCACAGGGAGAGGGCTGAGCCTGAGTTCCAGCACATCCCTGCACTGATTCCCTGGCACTGGCAGCTGGGAGTCAGGGAGGCTCTGAGGCCCCCAGGCACTCAGCTTTCAATACCTGTAACTTTAAGCACCATCAATTGCATTCCTGGTGGTTCCCCTTTTTCTCATTAACAATTTTTCCAAGCTAGAAACCAACTCTCTACTCCAATGGATTATGTTAAAGCCCTCCAGATTTAGAGCTTTATTTGGGAAAATTAGCTGAAACAGGAGTTTCTGTTCTGCAGGTCTGTAGGAGATGTGACCTCAGCTATTCTCTACCTGGTTTAAGGGACTTGAGAGTTTTCTTTCAGACTGTAGAAATGTGATAATTGATACAACTTATTTCCCTGCATATTCTAACTTCTCTTGGCAGATAGCTCAATTGGAATAATAATTTCCTTCATCCGTTACTTTGGGAAAACCCCAAAGTAGAAAGATAACTACTGTATAAGCATGAAATAGGTTGTATTATTTGAAATTAGGGACTGCCAGGATGCTAGAAACTTCAGCAGAGGGCTTTACTGAAACACTCATTTTGCATCATGCCAAGATTCTCTTCAATTAAGAATTCATTAACTGAAACCTGGAGCAGGTCTTTAACAGCCTTGCCCTGCCAACAAAATAAACAGCCCACATATGAAATCCCTTGAAGAAAATGTTCAAGGCAGAAGTTGGCTTGCCTCTTCCCACAGGAACAGCACATCTCCACCTGAGTCATACCTGGAATTTATTACTCACACTGATTGCACTGAAACTCTTCCTGAGGATCTGTTAAAATGGATGGGAATTGTTTAACCAGCTCAGCCACAAGCGAGACACTGAGCTGTGGTGTACAAAACAGACTGAGAGCCAAGTTTGCCACAGCACAGGCTGTCCCCATTCTTCATTACAGATGTTGCTCTCATTAGGCTGAAACCCAGGGCTTTGGGCTTCCCTGTGGCTACTGGAAGTAGGTAGGAAAAGTATTATTTGTTCTTAACTAAACCCTCAGATAAGCAGAGCTTCCCATCCCTGTCCTGTGCAGCTTTCTGGACCAGCCATGACCCAGGGGATGCCAGAGCCCACAGCGTGCTGGGAGCAGAGAACAACCCCCTGGACCCCTCAGAGCTGAATGGGGTGAAATGCTCACGACAGGGACTCCCCTGCAGCCCCTCACCAAAGCAGGATGCTCTCCTGAAGCCAGGATCTCCAATGCATTTAATGGTCATTAGTACCAACGACAGCAGCATCTCCAAACAGAATTTTCCATATCACCAGGGTTACCTTTTCAAGTACATTCAGGATAGTCTGTGTACTGTGCATATACCCCAAGAGTCTGAAAGACTGCTAAATTAAGAAATGTAATCTACTTCTGCAGGGCTCAGGTTTTACCTTCAGGTGGGATGTATTCATGAGTATAGATCTGCACCCAGGAAAGATAACTTCAACTTTCAGCTTGAACTTAAGTAATTGTGAAATGCCAGAAAGCACATTTTGGATTCTAGACTTGCAGATTAAAACACTGTAATCTCTTTACTCCAGCTACTGCACTGTTTTATTGCTACTTATGCATATATTTACAGATACTCAGTATCAATACCTATGTGGACTGTTAAAATAACTGATTGTTTATGGATATGGTCTGCAATCTGAGGTATTGTTGGCTGAATTCCCAGTCTCCTCTATGAAATTCTTTGAGACCCGTGGAAAAAAAAATAATTATTCTATTTCAGGTTTCCCATCTGAAACAAGAGTGAGAAAATAATGGGGATAATGCCTCTTTAGACATTCGTTGTCTTACAGAATTACATGTAATAAGAGTAACCTCTTTGAGAATGAAGCACTTTTTACAGTCTAAGTTTGTACAGAACTAGCAGCCTTGGGGGATCAAGGATAATACTGCAATATAAATGATAATTAATTTATATTTTACTGGGATTTTTTTACTATAAATATATCCAGAACAGCAGTCAATGGGAGATCATGCTATGAATCCCCAAACCAGCTAATGTAAGCAGAAGTAGATGCATTTCTAATCAGAACAAAGCAGCAAACCTGCCTTGCCTGTAGTTCTGCTCAGCCAACACCTGCATCTCCAGAGCACGGAGCTGTGTGTGCAGGGCTCCTGCCAAGGCACTGGGAATGGGGCTCCTGCAGGACAGAGCTCCCCAGCTCTCAGGGATCCACACCCAGCCCCCAGCACCAGCAGCCCTGCTCCCAGCTCTGCTGAGCATGGCTGAGATCACATCCTCCACCTGCATCTGCACAGGGCACAGCCTCCCAAAAGCTGCTGGAAAAACACAGAATCAGCTGAGCTGGAAGGAATCCACCAGGACCATCAGGTCCAACTCTTGGTCCTGCCCAGGACCACCCCAAGAGTCACACCATGTGCCCAAGGGCATTGTCCAAATGCTTCTTGAACTCAGTCAGCCTTGGAGGTGTGAACACTGCCCTGGGGAGCCTGTTCCCCTGCCCAACCACCCTCTCTGGATGAACTTTTTTCTAATATGTAACCTCAACCTGCCCTGACACAACTCCAGGCCCCTCCCTTGGCTCCTGTCACTGTCACACAGAGCAGAGATCAGTGCCTGCCCCTCCCCTGACCCTCAGGAGGAAGTTGTGACTGCAATGAGGTCTGCCCTCAGTCTCCTGCTCTCCAGACTGAACTGACCAGGAACCTCAGCCTCTCCTCACACAGCTTCCTCTCACCATCTTTGATGCCTTCCTTTGGGCACTCTCTAACAGCTTAAACCCTTCTCAGATTGTGGCACCCAAAACTGCCCCAGCTCTCGAGGAGAGGCTGCCCCAGCTCAGAGCAGGACAGTCCTTCCCTTGCCCAGCTGGAGATGCTGTGCCTGATGCCCCCCAGGACAGGTTGCACTAAAATTCTGCTTTAAAGTCCAGTCCTTTGGCAGGAGCAGTTCTGACCTGCCCATTGTGTCAGCTCCACTTGGCATAGCACTCTCTCATTTGGGGAGCTTTTTTCCCTCTCTCATTATTCTCAGCTTTCCAGCTGGTGCTCTCTCCACACCCCTTCTAAGAGCTATGCAGGGAGCCTCAGCCCACAGCAGCATCCAAGGATTTTCCATGGGCTGTGAGAACACATTGCCACATCTGTCATCATACCTAAAAAGCCTTGGGAGTGTGCTCCGTGCTTTCAGTGGCAGATCTGCTTTATTTTTTTCTTCTTTTTCTTTTTCTTTCTCTCTAGGGGAAATAAAGGAATGAGGAATCTTTCGAAGGACAGCAGCTCCTGGGTACCCCCAGTCAGCTGTGAGGCAGGAGCACAGACTAAATGACACCATGCAAAATGCTCAGAAAACCAACATTAATGGGATTGCTGTGGGCAGTCAGCAGCCCAAGCAGCTCTAATTGCTCCTGCCACCCTGTGCCAGCCCCAGTGCCCTGCTGCACTCACAACCAGCCGTGGCACCTGCAGCACTCCAGGACACAACCAGGACACACACCTGCCCACCAACAGCTTTTACATCTGCTGAGGATTTTGTGATGTGTTATCCACATGGATTACACAGCCTTAGGCGTGGCAGTGCTCTCCTTTCAGCATTTTCCATGGAGACATTCCTTTTCCATTTTCATTTTACTTATTACTATTATACTGGTTCCTAGAGCAACAAAAATAATTTAGCAGAGCCTGAAAGCTCCTACAAAACCTGAAACCAACTCTACCACAGCAAAAGAAAATGGTCTTTGTATCCATGCCAAATTTATCATTGAAAAAAATATAACAATCCATCATACTAAGCTTTTTCTATTGTATTAATCTCTTACTTCAGATATTTTAAAATATTACTAAAAACATTTTTAAAGTTATATAAACCCTCTAAGTCAATACATTATCTTAAATGCTGAGGCTAGAGTTTTGAATCTTTCAAAAATAGAAAAACAAAATTACTGATGTCAGAAAGTACTAGCAAAACATCATATTGTTGCCAAGGTTGTATATTTTGTGGAAAAGTTTCATGTAAAAAGCTTCACTCAGCCCTCTGCCTTCATGAGTTTTCCCTTTTCAGTCTGTTAGATGTATATCCTTCATGCTACCCTCCCACAGAAAGTGTCTGTTAATGGGTCACTGCTACAGATGAGGAAGACAAAATTAGATCTGTCTCACAATTCAATATTTCATTCTCTTTGTTTACCTCCATCAGCCTTATGTAAGCAATTCTGCATCCACAAACTCTTCTGAATTCCTTTTCCTGATTTGTATCCATTTCACTCTCTTACAGCAAGGATACTGTCTTTCCTCAAATATTACCTCTGCTAACACATCCTAAAGAAACTATTTGAACAGTGTCCAGGTTGTGCAGAAAAAATGAATTATGAGCTAAGCCTCCAAGGAGGGCCTGGAGCTACAGAGCGCACGGCAGAGTCTGTCGGGCAAAACTTCCTCTCAGAAGGGAACAGAAGCAATGGAGCTCACTTGGATCACCACCCTCATTTTTGCTACAGCCTTTCTTCAGCCTCACCAAAAGCTAAAACACCACCTCTCTCTTGTGCCACCTCACCTGGCAGCTGGGCTCAGGCCACCAGAGGCTTGTTGGTGTTTTTAAGGCTGAGGATGCAGTGGCTCGTGTGACATTTGAAGTCGCATCATTTTTCTCAATTGCCTTACGAAGCAACATGATCCAAAACTGATTTTAGAGTTTTGAAATCAGATTCTTTATAATAATTGTTTGATGAACAACATGAAGCCAAATTGATTTTGCGGTGTCAGAGACTGATTTATTCAGCAGCGCATAAGTCATCACCCAGTGCTGCAGCCTGCAGTTAACTGGCACTTCTGAATGTCCTTTCCAAGCCCTTCTTGCATCCACTTGAGTATGATTACAAGTGCTACGTACAAATCAATTCCCCTAATTATGATTAAAGGTTTCGAAAGAAACCCTTCTGAAGTGACTGAATCCTTCTACAAGTGAGAGGAGAAAGGGCAGCAGAAGAAAGAGTTAAAGTGGCAGCAAAAAAGTTCCCAGCAGGACAGCTACTGCTCTGTAATAAATAGGGACACTCAAGGATTTCCTGCTG
Organism: Camarhynchus parvulus; assembly: GCF_901933205.1. Taxonomy (NCBI): domain Eukaryota; kingdom Metazoa; phylum Chordata; class Aves; order Passeriformes; family Thraupidae; genus Camarhynchus; species Camarhynchus parvulus. The sequence continues at coordinate 8,072,133 of NC_044576.1, forward strand.
CAGTGTGACAGAGAAGATGTTTCTCCATCCATACCCACTTTTGCACAACTTGCTTTTCAGAGCAGGACCCTTGGTCTGGGGACTCAGGGCATGTTTTGGATCTCCACCTAAACCCCATGGCACTCAGAGCTTTTCTTGCCATTAATTGCAAAGGTTGTGAGCATGGAACAGCTTCTCCTGTACAACATGTCAGAAACAGATCCAGACTGACACTGGATCAAACGCCTTTTGTTCAGCCCACTCTAACAGCATTTCTCTCCAAGCCAATGTAACTCAAAAGACATCCTCTTGATTACACCAAAAGTGCTAAAAAATTCATTTAAATATCTGTTACTCTGCTTTTTTCATACTGGTTTAAATTAAGTGACTTTTATCAAGTTGTATCAGATTTGCAGCACACTAATTATTAGTAATAACAGTATTACCATAACGTTTTGGTAAGTCCTAAGTAACCCCTTTGTTTTCTGCATATACTAATTTTAAAATTCTGATTTAAATATATAAATAACACCAGAAAGCAATCAAGATTTCTTCACTGCATGCTTCTCACAGGATAATTTTCTCATGCATATGCATTAAGACCAAAAGATGTGTTCTGCATACTGACAGCAGTTCCACAGCTCAGTGTTCTTGGGTGCTGTGATAGGTCAATATGATTTCATATTGAGAAACTCAGCACTTTTTTTCTTTACCAAAAAAAAAAAAAAAAAATATAATTTGCTTTGGTAAGTTCACTTTCTTATCAAAATTATAAACAACAAAGTATCTCCATGTTAAAAAAATCACCAATACTTTACAGAAAATGAATGTGTCTTTCCCACCTTTCTCTTCTTTATCTGCCATTAAATTACATTCACACTTCTGGCACCACACTCCACTAAGTCCCACCACAAGAGAAAAATCATGATGCGATATTGAATATAGAATCTGAGGATGGCACAGACAAATGCAAGGTACTTAAATCATCTCCCCAGAGGAAACACAGTGGTAATTCTGAATGAAAATATTTTTTTCATTTGCTACTGGAATAAATCAGGTTTTGATTTGCAGCTGAAAACAAAAAATGTTTTTGTCTGAAGGTTTTACTGAAAGTTCCACATTTTCCAGTAGTCACTTCTATTGATGATAAAAACACCAGCTGAGAAGTATTAGTAACAGCTGAAGGATATGCACAAACTTGCAATATTTCTGGAAGAGAAACTTTAATTTCAGAAGAAGTCATTAATAAAAAAGTGTATTATTACCCCATCCATGATTCATGGTATGCAGACTACAGCCAAACAGAGCTATGTAGGTAAGGGGAGAGGACAGTTTCTATCACAGAGGTGATTGCTAATAAATAAACATGGTTTTATATCAAACACTGAAAGAACTGGTCTCCTTGCACCACTGAGCTATCCTTAATAACTTACTGAGAGTGACAATAAAGATGATCTTGTTATTTTTTCCAGTACCTTGATGTTCACCTCAGGGCATTTCTTTCATGAGGCTGTGTTTTAAAAGCAAGTACTCCTTGTCAGCAATGACTTAGTGAGCTAGGTCTGATTTTAGGAAAGGACCAGGCATTCTTTAGTGAACTGGGACTTTTTTTTTTTTTTAATAATTTAATAATACCAAATTTCACTGAACATTATTGTTTGTGGATGTGGAAATGTCTTATCCTGTATTTCCTGCCAGCAGATGGATACTCAGTGAATGTACTCCCTCACTCACATGATGTACACTACCATCACACAGAACAGAACAGCTTCAGCAGACAAATTTGGGCAGGTCCCAGCTCAGGTTTTTACAGAGCTGGTCAGTAGGAGAGTTCACACAGGGGCAGCTGCCCAGATTGCCCCAACAGAGGAGGGAGGGCTCTCCCTGCACAAAACCCCTCATTTCATACAGGACCTGGCCCTGTAAACACAGCCTGGGGTTTCTCAGAGCAGGAAGTGAGGGACTTTTGTGGGGTTTGCAGGTCCTGATAGCCCCTAGGCTCCAGCTGCCCAGCCTGTAGGGTTTTTCTAGGTGTACTTTGAAGAAAAACTGTATAATAAGGGAATTTTGCTAAGAGAACCACAATCAGTAACACAACTAAAAGTAGTCCATGGTTCCTTTATGTTTTGGGCTCTGTCACAGAGAAAGCCATTAAAGACATTTTGTCCTTGTGGATTCAATCTTTGCATTATTTAGAGTGTTTTGTTGCCAGTAAGGAGGCAAAAGCAGTGGAAAAGAAAGGAGGAGGTTTGCTTGGAGGTAAACCTGTGCATGATCTCTGCCCAGGACACCAGCAGAAGATTCCAGGAAAACTCACCTCCCCCATCCTTCATTCCCAGAGAGACACAAATTACAAAGCTATCCTTCAAATGATATTTCCCTCAACCATTTATAATAAATTTAAATATTCAGGGGAGCAAATAAAAAAAAAACCAAACGCACAAAATTAACAAAATTAACAGGACAGCCACTTTGCTGCTGCAAGTACCCTTATTACTGACCTTCAGAGGAGGTGGGGAGGAAAGGCAAGGAGGTGAAAATTAATAACCCTTCTTGCAGACAGCAGAGAGCTGTCACGAGTTATGCAACCTAGGAATTTTTATCCACTCCCCCCGTCTTCCAGAAAGACATAATTAATTTACAGTCTTTTTAACCTGCAAATGACACTTGTGCAGTTGGAGGACTGACAATCAACTTCCCAGGCTGGCAGCAGGGTGCAGAAGTCTGAGTGTTGCAGCATTCATGTGGTTGCATTGAAAAATATAATTGATGGGACCTCCTACCTTGTTAAGTGCAGTAGCTATAACTCCACACAAGGTATGAGGGATACACACATTTCCTTGGCAGTGAGTATCAAAAGAAAATAAATTAAACAGTCCTTTAAATTACTGCCTTCAGGAAGATTTAACATAATGTTTGCATCTCTGGGTTTTTCCTCATAGGATGTGGTGGTGTGGACATGCACAAACTGTCTGGGGCCCAATTTTATCTGCTTCAGATTGCAGTAAAATTGGGACATGATGTACACAGTTTCTGCTAGAAACACTGTAAATTACAAAGGTTAATGATAGTTCTGTGAGGGAAAAAAAAAAAGACCAGGAACAGTAGATGTGTGTGTATATTTGTATAATAATTCAAGGAACCACAGGGGACAAGGTCTCCTTTGCTGAAAAATCGTTCGAATAAAATGAGCCCACTTTAACAAGATTGTAAATACCAGGCACCATTTTCAACACCTAGAATACCCAGAAAACAGCCTTAAACTTAGAAACCTCTCCAATTCTCATCACAAGTGCACTCAGGGCTCTATGGACAGCACTTATGAGTTAGAACTGCCAGGCTGAAGAGTGGGAGAGCCTTACAAAGGCTTAGGCTTCTGTTTCATTGAGCCAGGTATTTTTGGTGACCCTCCTGGGTTACTGAAGCAGCATTACAGCATTCTAGATGGCAAATACCCTTAGGGATTTTGTTAATGGAGGGCATATTCACCACGAGGTTTGTCTTCAGTCAGAACCTGCAGTCTTGTCAGGTGAGCCCACACAACTGCCAGGAATTCTACAAACAGCAAATTCCTTACAGCTGCAGATTTCCATCCCCTCATCCCACTCCTTCTGATCTCCTCTCCAGCCTGGTCTTGCTTGCAGCATCCCAGGATGGTGAACACCAGGCACTCCAAGAGAGCAGCCTCGAGGTCAGGTTTTGCTCAATAGCAAATGAAAAGAGGCAGTGCCATTCAGCTCCTTTAGCAAAAACCCTTGTCCCCTTGCCCAGGCTGAAAAGTTTCCTTTGTTTACTGGACAAGGAAGACCTTTTGTACTTTTACAAAGTAGGTGCCCAGCCCAGCCCTCGTTCTGCCGGTTCTGCCAAAGGGTCCCTTCCCCTTCACTCCCTTTTCCAGTTTTATGTAAGGAGTCAGCAGGACCATGGTGCTAAAGGAACAATATTCTCTTTACAAATGCACCTGGTTTGTCCTTGTCCTCTCCATGTCACAGGAAGAGCTTCTGCCTAAGAAATGTCTGGGAGAGGCAGGCAGGAGAGACACCCACCCTGCTCTAGCTTGGAAAATATACACAGGAGATGCTTTAAAAAGAAAAAAAAAAAGCTAGAGAAGCAATTTAAGCATGATAAATATATGGTTTAAAGTGATAGAGAAACGAAATAAGTGGTAATCAATTTGTTACTTCCAAGCTAAAGTACTTAAAAAGCTTTTTTGGTTGCAAAAAGTGAGGTTAGTCAGGAGTTAATTTTGTTTCTTGAGCAGCTTAGCAAACATGAGGCTGCCTTCTGGGGGTGGCAGCCCTCCTCCTTTGAGGGAGCAGCAGATGCCCTCGGGGCACTTTGTCATGTGAGATGTTCCACAGAGCTAAAAATAGGGAATTGTGTCAAACTAGATTTATGAGAGATCACTTTCTCTGAGTGCAGACAGCCGGATTTTGGATCTATTTAGTTGCTCCAACTGCACAGAAGTGTTCCCTCCTGAGCACCTTCAGAGGCCATAAACAAGTCCAGTGTAATACAACTGTAGTGATAGAACTGTCCCACTGCCACCCACCAGGATAAAAAAAAAAAAAAAAAAAAAAAAAAAAAAAAAAAAAAAAAAAAAAAAAAAGAAAAAAAAAGAAACCACTTAAACAAAAACCAAAAACAATATCCTAAATACAATAGCTAAAGGGAGAACAAGGGTCAATCTGCAGGAATATGGAGCACACGTCACAAGCAGCACGTTCTGATACAACACTACACATAACCCCAGACATTTCAAAAAGTGATATCAATCCTATCAGATCAAAACCAGAACACACTTGCTTTGGTCTTGGTGTTTTTTATCAGCCCCCCTTCAGCTAATCACTTTTCTTTCAATCACAGCTGAATTCAGTCTCTATTTTAATCCTTCCCTTAGAGGATCTACAAAGATCTGCTGTGCCCTGTTTATCTCTCCACTCCAAGAGCAGAAGACATGACAGTGGGGTATAAAAGTTTTATTGGCCTGTATTTTGGCTGACCAAATTACTCATGAGCAGTGAACTCATGAATAAGGTATGAAAGTCATTACTACAAGTGCCAATAAAACCTTTTTTATATGGGATTGCCGTATATTCTACATATGCAACTTATTTTACAGGACAGGCAAAACTCTGTATAAGACACTTTTTAGAGAGTCTTAAAAATTTTTATGGGGACCATTTCTTCTATCCTTGCAACTGCAAACCAGGCTTTAATTAAAATAAGCCATGCTGTACTGTGCTCAGAGGTACAGAAAATTTAAACCCTCTCTCAAACTTACTGCTGTCAGCTTTTACTTTCTCAGAACTCACAACCACCAAAATCTGAAGGAAGTCTGTCAGCCTGGAAAATCGTAGTTTTCATTTTTCTATAGGTGAAAAACTTCTGGATACAATTCTGGATGGTCATGTAGTTAGAAACCTTATGTTTATCAAAAATCCAGGATCAACTATGGTATATTCTGAACATTAATCATTCCAGTTTTCTAATGGAGGAGAAATTCCAAAAGGAAGAGAGAGACATGTTAGGTTAAACTAGTTTTATCAGAAAAATACCAACTTTCACACTTAAAAAGAAAATAATCAAATCCTGAGAAGATGAATCAGGAGAGTGTTAATGAGCATATCTATGCTGCTCCATTTTCATTTACCCCACAGCTACAGGACTAGAGGGGAAGAAGGGCAAGAAGGATGAGTGTGTACAGGTACTTTTTTTCCCCCCAAGATTTACAAACTAGTCTACTTTTAGTCAACAAAGTTGTGATAGAAAAGATGCTTCTTAATACATGAACCTGTTCAGCATTCTTCTCGGAGTTAAATGCTTGCAGGTATTTTTTTCCTTGCTGAAATGTCACACAAAGGCTCAAATCCCCAGGAGTTGGTAATTGGCATTGTTCTCAGGGAAGCTGCAGGCACACAGGTACAATTAAATATAAATATAGACAAATAGAGGTTTTCCATCTGAATGGGTTATCTACTTTTTTTTTTTTTTCATCAGTAAGGAATAAAACTAAGAATTTATCAGCACCCAAGATAGACCAGTCTGAAGTAAACACTGTGAGCTCTGGAAGTGTTTTCTTTCCCTCAGCAGCAGAGGCTCTCTCCACGGTGCTCCACCACCTTTTTGGCATTTGCAGGCAGACAGAGGTGAATCCAGCCCACAGACTCCAGTCCTGGCTGCCAACTTCTCCACCAGTTTGCCCCACACACCACCATTTACACACATGTAAAATTAGGTATCAAAGACCTCTTAAACTCAGTAGCATCATTAAATTCAGATCCTGCCAGATCTGTGCCTGCAGAGCTCACATCAGCAGTTAATTTGTCTGCGATTTTCTTTCTAGCACTCAGTCAATGACAGGGCTTCTGCTGCTGCTGGATCTGCAGTGTGGAGCACATTTTGACATGTTTGCTAGTTATGTAAAGATATTCCTGGTGACTTTTTTCCAGTTATCAGCTGCAGTACTGTAATACCCTTTGCTTGCCTATGTTGATTTCTGAAGTGATTTGCCACTGCTGTCAAAATACCAACATATCAAAAAGCAAGAGTGTAGACATCAGCAGTCCTTGATGATTGCTGGTTCTGTGTCCCCAGTGTAATCATTCCCAAGAAGTTTACAGGCACAATTTACTTAAGCTATTAGTACTCATCTTTTGTCTTACTACCTTTCAAACTCTGAGACATCAGCTGGACTCTTGTGCTCTTGGCCTAGGGACTTTCAAAATGCATTATACACAGCCAGTGGGGGAAAGCAGAGGAGTGCCAGACATGTGCCATGCTCCTGCTGCTCTCCTGACTGCTGCATGGAGCAAAACTCCATCCTCCTGCCAGAGATCCCAGGGTCCTGCTGCAGAAGGGGTTCCTCGTGGAATGAGACAGGGAAGACATGACAGGGATTAAAGGAATGGCACAATGTGTCCAACAGCTAAATGAAAGAAATCCCTGGTAAAGCACTCCCTGTGCCCAGGCAACTCAACCCTAGGAAAACTGGGCTGCTGCCTAAAGAGCCAGCAGAGACATCCTCCCAAACTGATGGGAAATGCCCAGTTCACAGCACAGGACAGCAAGAACGTGTGGGGAAAGGATTTTACAGTAGGATTTAGTCTGCCATGAAGAAATAATGGGGCTGTACTCTGTGTCTTACTGACATGGACTGAAACCTGCAGGACAGTCATGAGTACACCAGGATGGGTCTTGAGTGACCCTCATGTAAATTCAGTGTTATGTCCTATATGTTTGCAATAGGAGGTAGCTTGGGATTCACAGGCCAGGGAAACACAGCACCCAAGCTGTGGCCATGTGGAGCAATTAAGATTATTTTCATAATGGCTGTTCCCACCAGACTCTACTGAAAATGTGCTCTCTAATCTCGACGTTTTTTCCCCAACCTGCCGTCTTGTAGCCTGTGCTTTGCCTCTTGATCTCCACCATGTGTCAGAGGAGATGGCCTCACTTCACCCCACAAGCAAACGGGTTGACTGCTGTAGGAATTGCCTTTTATTTCCAGTTACAGAGAAATGACAGGGAACTGCACATCAAGGGAGCAGAGCAGAGCAGAGCACTGATGGTGCTGAACTGCAAAAGCTGGAAGCACTTGGGAAGAGGGCTCCTTCAAGCATCTGTCACTGCAAGCTCTTATCATCTACGACTCAGGTACTTGCATCTCAACTTGGCAAAGGAGGGGAAGGAAAGCAACATGAAACATCTGAGTTACAGAGCTTTAGCAGAAGTTAAAGGAGGAGGTACAAAAATTGTTAGTGGGAAAGAAAGAACAGTAGGGAATTGGAGAACTGTGGAAAAGAACATTTACAGTAGCTGGGAAACAAATCAAAAAAGCTTGTTTCTAAAATGTGCCAAAATTAAAAAAAAAAAAACAAAAAAACAAACAAACCAAAAACAACAGCAATAAAAATTCTCAAAAAACCCCACAAAACAAAGCACTCCCCAAAAAGCAACAAAACAACAAGGACCTGCAGGTCCAAAGGACCTGCTTTTCAAGGCCCAAGATAGTGTTACGAGCTGTGGCATGAGACACAGGGTAGGTTTCCAACCATCCCGTGGTGGCTTCTACCATGGTTAGTACATAGCGCTTGCCTTGGTGGGTTTGAGGCAGCGTGATGTAATCAATCTGCCAGGCCTCCCCATATTTGTACTTAGACCACCGCCCACCATACCAGAGGGGCTTCAGCCGTTTAGCCTGCTTAATGGCAACGCACGTCTCACAGTCACGAATAACCTGAGAGATACTGTCCATGGTTAGATCCACCCCTCGGTCTCGTGCCCATTTATAGGTGGCATCTCTACCCTGGTGGCCTGAGGCATCATGGGCCCATCGTGCCAAGAATAACTCTCCCTTATGCTCCCAGTCGAGATCTATCTTCAATTCCCCTATCTTTGCAGCCTGATGTACTTGCTGGTTGTTTTGCTGCTCTTCATTAGCTCTACTTCTGGGGACATGGGCATCTACATGCCGAACCTTCACAGGTAACTTCTCTAACCGAGTAGCGATATCTTTCCACTCTTCTGCAGCCCAAATTGGTTTTCCTCTGCGCTGCCAGTTCGCCTCTTTCCATCTCTTCAGCCATCCCCATAGAGCGTTGGCTACCATCCAAGAATCGGTATACAAATAGAGCCTTGGCCACTTCTCTCTCTCTGCAATACCTAGGGCCAGTTGAATAGCTTTGATTTCAGCAAATTGACTGGATTCACCTTCTCCTTCAGTAGCCTCCGCAACCCGTCGAGTGGGACTCCATACAGCTGCTTTCCACCTCCGTTTCATCCCTATGACGCGACAAGAACCATCGGTGAATAAAGCGTAACGTGTTTCTTCTGCTGGCAACTGATTGTATGGTGGAGCTTCCTCAATCCGGGTCACTGGCTCTTGTTCCTCATCCGCGACACTAAAGCTCTCACCTTCGGGCCAATTTGTAATTATTTCCAGGATCCCAGGGCGATTTAACTTCCCAATTCGAGTGCGCTGCGTAATGAGGGCTTGAGAAAATAATGTTTAAAACTATATGATGGGACTTAAGAATACCTGGACATCCTAAATATTAGGCATTTTCTCCAAAACCTGACTGATATTTAGGATGATGTCTTGCTCTCTAAGTCCTGAACCCACTCGCTTCAATAACACAATAAAAAAAGACTTGCAAGACAGACAACTCTCTTCTTTTATGTGCTTTGTTCTGCAGCCTCCTCCATACCTTCTGTTTTGCTCTGTTCAGGTGTGGTTGTACCTGGTTTAGCAAAACCCAGCCTGGCCCAGCAGATCCAGTGCAAAGCTGAGCAGTAAGCCAGACACCAAAGCAGGAAGCTCAGCACCAATTAACTCTCCCTGGACTCAAAGTTCAAAGCCAAGCTACGCCATAACCTGTGCCCCACGCATTGCCATTGTGCTTTCCAGTCCTAAAATGCTGTTTTCTGTTTTTCCCACCCAGTTTTACTTGCACTGATCTGACATGCAGCCATAAAGATGGAAAATTAGTTGGAGGATGAAGAAAGAATGTTAACATTTTACTTATGCCATTTTTATTTACACCATGGTGACCCAAAATAACTTCCACATATAGATGTGGCTGTAAACACTGGCTATATTTATGCCAATTATTCTGACTGACTCACTGATTTTTTTAAGGTAATTATTCATAGTTTAACAATTCCCTGAACTTTTCTAAAATCCAAGGAAGTCCTGCCAGTCACAGCAGGGGTAGCCACTACTTTGCTTGAAAGGAAAAGATACTGAGGGACCAGGATTTAAGTCACAGAAGGAAAAGTTGCAACAATAAAGGAGAATCAATATCAAACAGATGAACCTGATCCAGCTTTTGATCATAATCTGTGGTCAGTCTTAAGCAATGTTTTTTGGGAACAATCCTTCAGAGATCTCAGAAAAACACAAATATTCTCCCAGGAGACAGTACTGAAAATACCCATGATACACTCCCTGTGTAGGGCAGCAGTTTTAGACTCCACAAAGGTTCCTCCAGCCCCTGGGGCTGAGACAGGCATGGTAGGCAGCAGCTCTGCCTGACGTTTCTTCAGACAAGCAACCAGCCTGTGCTTGCTCTGCTCTAAATCTGGGGCACTTTGTTCATCCCTCCCAAGTGAATGCAGATCTCTCCCCAGAAAACCAGACTGAGCCACGCTCAGGCACAGCCCCCCAAGGCAGTTCATTTGTGACAGAGCACGTACACACACAAACACAGCACAAGCTAATCTCAGCTAAGTCAAGGGTTTGCCTCAAGTCTGGAAAGGCCAAGGAGTTATTCCAGATAAGGCACATTATCTGTGATAGCTTATGGAGAGCAGACACAGGCCTGCTGCATCCCAACTGCATCCATGATCCCTCACCCCAGCTCTGCCCTAACCCCAGGCTGGCACTCAGAGCCCTGAATCCCAGGCACCATACCCTGATCCACACATGCCCTGACCCCACTGAAAGCAGCACTGCCCAGCTCAGCCCCAGGCTGGCACTCAGAGCCCTGAATCCCAGGCACCATACCCTGATCCATATGTGCCCAGGCAGCATCCCAGCCTGTGCAACAGATGGCTGGGAACAGCTGGCAGTGAAACACTCTGAGAAACACGAACGAGCACCAGAAGGGAAGCAGAGATTCCCAGGGACTTCTTCCTCAGCCAAGGGGTGAGTTACTGCCTGATCTTCCGAGGGCCAGATAGCAGGCAAGCTCCTCTGCTCTCCCACAGAAACTCCTTGAGAAGTGGTCAGTGTTACAAAGCTGTAGAAATGGTGAACAGAATTTGCAAAGTGTGTTCAAGAGAAAATGCAAACCACAAAAAAAGGTAATTTAAAACCACCACTTTATTCCACTCAGAATATGATTGCAATTCCAAACTGGCTTATAGTCCAGTACAAAGTGACATAAACCTTGAAGGATATGCCTGAAACATCACCCTGAAGAATATTTTCACTGACTTCCCTAGCAGAAATATCTTTTATCAAACATTGTATCAACAAAACTAGATACATTTACAAGATTAAACTCAAAGGAGAACTACTGATTTTGAATCATCTTCTAAAAAGACAAAAAGATGAAAGGAGAAGAGAAAAAGCTGTGATAGAAGTACTGTAGTTTATTTTACAGGGTTATGTTTTTGTATGCCTGAGAAAAATATGAAGTTAAACCAATGTTTAGCAGAGGCCTTAGCTTACGCCAGCCTGGCTAGGTCACTTCATGGCTTTGGTGACATGCAGGGAATGGCACCTCTGAAAACCCCGAAGGGAGCAGTCCCTGCACAAGGGACTCTGCAGCAGCAGCAAGACTCCATATGCAGGAGCACCTTCTCTTCTGTGTGCAGTGGGGGTTTCAGGGGGTTCCCAGCCCCACTGAAGCACAGCAGCAGGCAGGGCAGGGGGCAGGAGCTGGCAGCAATGCCCTGCCAGAGGCGCTGGCTCCTGGCTCTGACACAAGCAGGGCAGGGGGCTGGGCAGGGGCTGCAGCTCCAGAGCAGTGCCAGATGGGTGAGTGCACCAGGCGGCCACTGGGGAGAGCTGAGGCAGGAACGCTTTCACAAACCTTCCTGCAGCTCTCAGGGTTTCAACAGGGGTTAATTCAGCTTTGGGGAAATGGCAAAAATGCTGGAAACAGTGACCTGCTTAGAGCAGGAGAGGAGTCTGCACAGCAGTGGGGCTCTCCAGCCTCAGGAGCTCAGCACAGTTAGCAAGGTCCTTAGGCAGGCAGAGCTGTGGGAAGAATCCCAGGCCAAAGTCCCAGGCTGGTGTGGCTTGGGTGGATGAAGTCTGCTCACCTAATATAGAAACATAAAGGCTGGAAAAGGATTCTCAGGTCTCCAAGTTTAACTGTTAGCCCTGCACAGACATGTTGGCCATTAAACCATGTCCCCAGGTGCCACATCCACCTGCCTTATGAATAGGGGATATGATGCCAGCACTTCCCTGGGCATCCTGTTCCAATGCTTGACCCCCTTTTCAGAGAAGAAATTTTCCCTAATTTCCAATCTAAACATCCCCTGGCACAACCTGAGTCCATTTCCTCTCCTGCACTACTGACACTGACCTCATCCTCTGGTAGTTCTAGAGAGCAATAAGGTCCCACTAAGGTCCCCTCCAGACAGGAGAAAAGTAGGCATGAAAGGAACAAATGGAGGCAGATTTCCTGGATTTTAGTGCATTTCTTTCTTTGCCTCTCTGCTTTTCTTCCTCTAACCCTTCAATTAACAAATGTGTAGTAGAGAAGTGCTGTATGCTGCTACCTCACTTGTATTTATGGCTAGTGCTAACTTGCAGTTGTGTTGACTGTTTTCAGCAGAAATCCCTAGAAATGCAATCTTGCTCATGTTACAGCAAGCTGACAGATAACGGATGCTTCCTCATCTATAAAAAAATACACATTTAGCAGCTAACATAGATGATTTCCTAAACACAGCAGCCAATACATTGAGTGAGGTGAGCACACCTCACCTGTAAAGAGATTTGCTGATAAACAGTGATACACTAAGAGTTCCTGTTATGTGCTTTCTGACACAATTTCAAGCAACAGACTGGGATGTTTTTCTCCTAAGCAAGGCTTGGATACCTCTCCAACTGCTGAGAGGCCACAGAGAGCTGAGAAAGCGAAGGGTCAGGCTGTTTAGCTTCCAACAAGCTCCTTGAAAGCTCTTGAAATTTCATTTGCTTTCAAGGAGAACATTCAGTGGGAAAGAGAATGACTTCCCTGCCCAGCTCATCCTGCCAGCTCTGCCACCGACCCTGCTGAGAGACCTTTTGCAAGGCTTTGTTTCCCTGTGTCCTCTCTGACTCTTCACAAGTTTTTCTTATTTAGGAACAAGTTCTTCAGGAGGCTCCCCTTCTCACCACACATTTTCGCAAGTCTTGGCACAACTCATCTTGAATCTCTAGATGATGTCAAATAACACAACTGTGACACTGCAGTGCTGAGAGCAAGACCCAGGCAAGGTTGGATCTGCCAGGAACTCTCCCCAGCAGCAGCTCCACGGCTCTGGCTAGGGCCAGCTCTCAGCACAAGCCCTGCAGACACAGAGCAAACACGCTCCTGCGGTGGTGTCAGCACTTAACCAAGCAGCAGAAGAGAGGAAAAGGGCTGCCAGCCAAAGCCTTCCAAGCTTGCAAAGCACCTCAGAGACACATTCCCAGGGACAAGTCCTTCCCTTCAGCTTCCCACGGTTGCACTTGTTAATTATCCCATTTATTTCTGTGGAGGGTACACCAGTAACCTGTGCATCTTCTGCAATTACATGAACGTGGTTGGTTGTATACTAATAGTTCTTCTTCAGAAATTTGTGCATGGCTGACAACCACCCCCCCCCAAAAAAAAAACAAAACAAAACACCAAAACCCAATGACAAAGTCAAAACTATTGCTCTGTTACATCCAACACTGGATGTAGAAAAGCACAGTGGACCTAATTTGGCTTCATTTTGTGCATGATCAGGCTGCCTTAATTTTGGCAGAAATTAGCCCAATTCTGGGAATGATGGAGCCTGTCACTGTGCATAAACAGCCCTGGGCAAGAGCCTAAGACCTACATTGCATTCTGCACTTGACAAAGGCAGGAGGAGCACATCCCTCACTTCCTTGCAGAAGGCACACACAGAAAGACACGGCCCTATTTAAAGGAAAATGAATGGCACCTTTTATCCCCACCACCAGTTCTGTGGTTGTTTGAAGAGCAGATGGCAGTGCTGTGTGCAGCAGCAGCCCTGCTCCCAGCCAGGGCCTTTGGAAGCACGTGGCAAGGGATGCCTGCAAGGGGAAGGCAGACAGCTGTCCTTGAGTGCAACAGGATTTCTGCTCTCCCTTGTCCTGCCCTGAGCAGCCCTCTCCCAACACTCCTATTAGACATAAAAGCAATGAGGTCTTATGTAAACACAGTTAAGAAATTTTTTACTCTTTTTTGTTAATAGGACTTTTAGAAGAACCATGAATTTAGACAAAGTTCTACTTCAGTAATAGGGACACGTGAACAACATTTCTTTAACCACCCTTGTCTCTGCTAAGAACACTGGTGCAAGATTTCTGTGCCTTCAGATAGCCCTTCCTGAACCAGAGGGAAAGAAAATAAACTAATTTCCATTACAACTGCTTTCCATTTTATTTTTTTTAACTCAAAATGCAGCCTAAATAGTTAACGCAGTTCTTCTGAGAAAGTAAACACGTTAGCAATGCCTTCCATGCTGCAAAGGTGACTAAGGGAGGATAGATAACTTATAAACAATCCAACAAGAAGCATCTTATTCTGCGAAAATGGCTTATCGCAGTCCTTGGAGATAGTCCCTCTATTCTCTGAAATCTGAAAAAGCCAGAAGCAACAAATGCCTTCTGCAACTCTCATGTCCCCCTTTCCTTCATTCTCTGAGCAAACTTTAGGAAATCTTCACCTGGGCATCTTTTTCCCCTCATAATTTGTGTGACCCAGTGAGCATCTCCCAGAACTCATGGAATTAAAGAAAGTCTGACTAGACAAGTTTCAAACTATTTGAACATGTGTCTCAGACAGAAATGCAAAAGAGAACAAGCTACAGAAATTTAATTCTTGCTCTTGCAGCATTTCTCTAGGCAATTCTTCCTTTGCCCCTTGTTGCAGTCACACATCTATCATCAAATATTTTCACTGCGTGATCAACAAGCTATGAATGAGGTGACTTGTTCTGCCTGCTTACCCTCCTGCTGTATTTTAACAAAAGCAGAGATTTGCAGAGGCAACCCACAGTGCTAAATGCCCACACTTCTTTCAGCTTTCCATCATGGAAAGGATCTAAGCCAAACATCATGGAAATGCATATTACCATTTGTCCTTTATGCATGTTCTGAGATGTACTTGCTTGCCAAGATCACTGGATTAATTGCCATCTTCTGGCTGCTGCTTATCTGCTGGTTTTGACCACTCATTGTACTGAAGCCCTTGCAGTGATTCCTGCAAGGCTGCTTTATCAGTCCTTTTACAGGAATACTTTGTCTGCTGGATGCTTTCTTGTAAGTTCTTAACTATACAGATTCCATATTCTACTAATTTATGACTGAAATCCAGGAAGAAACCTTTAATTTCACAAAGCTCCAAATTCCCTTGATTTTTAACTTTTGGGTGGTCCTTGACACCAACACCAACCAGTATCTCTGACACTGACAGGGAATGCAGCATAGCTACTCTGTGTTGTGGTAAATGCTCTCTTATCACAACATTAAACTTTCTGAAGGGGTTTGTGCTTTGATCATAAGAAAGAAATGAGCTTGGAATCAGTTGGGGACCAAGCTGGGGGCCTGCAAGACAAACAAGTAGCATGGCAACCTCTTTTCCAATGTATTCCTACTACAGAACACCTACAGGGCTGAAATGGCAATCTGAAGCCTGCTTTGGTTTTTTTTCCCATCACGGCAAATTTCCCCATGACTTCTTTTAAACACATTCCTTACTATAGCAACAATTATTTTTTTATGCTTTTCACAATAACTGAGAAAATCACTGCCATTCATTCCCTTTGTGGGAGCTGCACAAGTGGGAAATATTGATTTCTCTGCATATTGTTCTGCTTGGTATTACTGCTTGGCATGTTTCTGCTTTCATCTCTCGTCCCCACTGTACTCTGCATTTCCAGCAGTTGAGCACTACTGAGCATTGTCATAGCTACATAATCACATTTAGCTCCAAATAAACTTTTTGTGCATCTGGAAAGAGTGACTGCTTTTAGTAATGCATGTTATTTACCACAGGCCTGAGTTCGCTGAAAACATCAAATGTATAGGATTGTAAACATCTTTGTTGAGCTTTGAAAAAAAAAAAAAAAAGAAGCTAAAATTATTACCTTCTGACACACATACAACTCAGAGTAAGGTAGATCATAGAAGAGAGAAAAAATCTACTAAAACCTTGACCAGCTGTCCTCCCACCTGCTTTGTCTTTCCAGGCAGATTCATTACATGGTTTTATTTGCTCAATAACATTCTGAATCACTGGGCACAGTGCAGTGCACTTTGGACTCTACTAAAGCTCTGCTGTCACCTCTGAAGCCAACGCCCTGCTGCCCTCTCCTCCCCGCTGAAATTATCTCCAGTAAAAGTGAAGCCATCCGGCTCTGCACCACGATCCTCACATCCCCATGGACTTTTCTCCCTCCACACAGGTGTAGAAGATCCCTGGGATGCCTGTGGTGAGCAGGAGCCCTCCATGCCATGGCTCACCCTGACGCTTGTGCAGGGCAGAACAGTGTGAACAAAACCATTCCAGCCCTGGAGAGAATGTGCTTATCACAAGGAACAACACAGCCTCAGGCTGCTTGACAAAGAAAAGGAAATACAGCCTGCAATGAGTCTGAACACCTTATAAAAATTAAATGCAACCAGGAAATATCAGCCTGTTCAAACAAGAAAGAAAGGAATCTCCCTTCACACCTCGGCACAGGCCAGCCTGCCAGTGCCTTGCCATCTGCACAATAAAGAGCAAAAGTTTTGCTCCTCTGCTGCAGGTGCCCCCCAGCATTATGCTGTCTGAGAAACACTCATCTATTAGCCAAGACATGAGTAACATCCACAAGATGCAGCCTAAGAGGCTGAGAGGCTTTATTGTTGATATTGCTGTGCCAGTGTGAGGCCTTGCTTCCCAAAATAGATGGAGGAACATCAAAGCTCCTTCCAGTGCAGACAACATCTGGAGCCATTTGCACCCATTAATTCTGGACCAGAGTCAGGAAGAAAGAGCAGATTTTTCAACTGTCAAAGCAAACATTTATTTGCCTAGAGCATGGATGATTGGTAACTCAAACCTATCCCACCTCAGTCAAGGGTGGAAGAATTGGGTCACACCCAATGAATGTGAGCAGCTTCCTGGGTCAATTGATGACTTTTCCACACATTTCACAGTCACAAAATTCTATCTACCCTGGGATGAAACTTGCCAGCTGCCATTCTCATGGATATATTCCTGTTTATATGACCTGCTTAGGTAATTTTTAAGCTATTGAGCCACGTATGTGCTGGATGCAGCCCGTGCAGAGGGACTCTGCTTTGCCCTGGCACCACTGCCCAGCCCTGAGCTGCTCAATGCCAGGGTGCAGGTTCAACAGGAGCTCTGCCACGGCATCACACGGCACCAGGACCTTTAGGCACTTTGACAAGTTCAGCAAATGTAATTGTCCTTGTTTTGCCTTGTACTTGACTGTACATTGACTTCCCCACTTTATGTTAGCAGTTCCAGCTAAGCTTTGACTTCCCCAGATTTTTGCTTCCTTTGAACCACACTGTTCCAATTATTGCTACAGTCAGTGATGCTTTAGTGTTTATTTTGCATCCTTTTATGAGCATGTCTTGAGTATTCAGTGTTCTTCTTGACTATAAAAGACTCAGCCTTTAATTTGAGAAACCTTTGTGGTTTAGCTTTTATCTTGGAATTTTACTGGTTTCTCTACATCTGTTAAAATAGTTGCAGAAGTGTATTATCATTTCTATACTTTTATTTAGATTTGGGATATTTCTATACAGACTCTGTAAATGCTGCTGGGCTTTTTTCCTCCATTTTTCCTTAATCCACCCCCACCAAAGTTTCAACTTGCAGTTCAAAGAGCTGTTTGAACATTTTCCTTATCTCCTCAGTGTTCTCCATAATTTTTAAGATCAGTGAAGGACTTATAACTCAAACCTCAAACAGACTCCACAACAGTATCATAAAACAAACAAACCAAAAAAGGAAGTAGTCAGAGAGAGGAAAAAGTATGTAATCTGCGTAATCTGTGCTCTCTCCCCAGGCACTGCAATTCTTTGCTCTCCCATTAACAGCTGAGATACAAATAAAATGACACATGATCCATCATTAATAACAGGAAATAACCACAACCCCACTCCCCCTGACTTTGAAAACAAGACCTAAATAGAAAAGAGAGTGACCAAAATCAGTGCATCATGTATCACACCTATAGTGCTGAGGTGTGGCTCAGGGTTTCTTCACTCTGTCAGTGCCAACATCCATTCTGTAGTTTCAACAGCAGGTACCTAAATTTCCTGTGTAGCCAGGGGAGGTTCATAGGAAACACAGAGACTACCCAGGGCACCACAGTTCAATGCCAACAAAATAAATCCAAATATTTTTTTATGCTATCTAAAGTTGTCATGTCAGTGTCTGCCCTCTAAGACGCCCTCAAGAGAACGCTCTTCACTTACATGGGACACGTTACTGCAAAGCAATGGAATATACCTGCTGCTTCTAATGCAGCTGGCCCTGCCAGGAACACCATGGAAGTAAGAGACTGTTCTTTATTTAAAAAAAAGAAGTTCCCAGATGTCACAGCTGGTGTACATTTCTTATGTATGGAATTCTCCCATGTAAGTCCATGATTGAGCAGATCCCTCTGTACAATAGCACTGTAGGCCCTGGGTCAGGGATGGGAGGAAGAGGAGGCTGTGCCCTGCCCAACACAGACCATGGCATGAGGACTTGGCAGGTCCTGAGTGCCTTCTGCAGGGCACCATTCCCCCTCAGTTTATTTTACACCTGCACCTGTGCCAAGGAGCTTTTTCAATTCTGCACTGGTCCAAAGGTCTGGTTTGACAATTCTCCAAGCTGAAATAATTTATTTATCTAGAGAGCAGCTCTTTCTGCCCTGTTGAAAACATTCAGTTCCTACCTGGCCTTATCCCGTAACTGAGAGGAAAGGACAATTCATCTCCTGGGCTCGTTCATTACTCACAGATCTCTAATGAGACTCCAGCTGAAACAGCCAACCTACATCAGCTGAGACAGTGGCTGCTGCCAGGAGAGGACCCTTGTGAGACCAGGGGTTCATTTCACACCATGCTCAGTGCTCGGCTCCTGGCTACAGCGGCACCAGAAGCTGAACTCACACTGAAGATGCTGGAAGTTAATTCAGCTCTGGGGGCTTCTAAAGAAGAAAGAGGAAAAAACTGAAACCAAAAGAGCCTGAAATTAATTTTCTAAATATATCTGGGAGCTGTGAAAAGAATGATAATTCCCAGAGAGCTGGGGAGTTTAGTATTTTGCTTTATTCCAGTTTGGAAATATTGGGAACTTTCAATTCTTCAGGACCCCAGAGCACCAGACGTACTTTTTAAGAGTTTTTGGATTTGTGTCTCCCCCTCAACACACTGAGGGAGTGACAGGACCCAGACAGGCAGCTGACCTGGAAGTCTTGGAGCTGCTGTCTTCAAGCAGATGATAATCTGGGGCTCTTACACAGCAAAGCAAACTGGTAAGGGGCCAGAGAGGACTTGGACAGCCTCTCAACAATTAAAACAGTCCCCAGGAGTAATTATATCTCAAAGAATCTGCACGCACTGACAAACCTCTGCTGCACAGGGGGATTTCGCACTGGGTCTAATGACACTCAGGTATCAAAAGCACTGACCACTGTCACTGACTTCTGCAGAACCTGCTACCTCCAGAGTGCTTCTTCAAACAGAAACACATCAAGGAAATATTGCCAGTCCCCACAAAGGCATTCAAAAACCTTCCTTCCAGGCCAATGCTTCTGCTCAGTTTAGGTTTCACTATCAGGATCACTTTGGATAGAGAAACAAAACTTTGAACACAAAGGAAAGCTCCTGAATCTTTCTCACTAATTATCTCACGAGGTCAGAGTGGAAGCACCTCTGGAGCACCTCATCTACAGCCTCATTTCTCTGTGCCAAGGACAGAGCCCTTTGAAGCACTGCCTCTCTCTCACTGCCATCCCATTCCATTTGACAACCACTGACCATCAGAGCCAGGAGCACCTTTGAAACTCCAAGCTGTTCTTGACAAAACCCAACAACACCATCAAATGTGACTTATGAAAGCTCTCCCAGTAAACAGAGCCATTTGTCACTGCTCTCCCTCCAATCAGCCAAAGCAGTAAGCATTTTGCTTTTGTTCTTCCCCTTGAAAGAGACGTTGTGAGCAAAAGTAAAATTGTGAGGCTTAACTGGGTTGAAGAAGTCAAGAAAAGCAGGAGCAACCATGACAGAGTAGAAATGGCACATTTATTGGGCAAGGGGTAAGAGCAAGGCTCAGTGATGCCCTAAGGCAGAGGGGTGACAGGGAAGGATAGCACTGAGCTCAGACCCTGCTCTCAGGTACAGGTGAGGCACCTGTGGTGAGCTTGGTCTGATTTGCCTCCATGGCCAGGTTCAAAATCTGACAGAATCCGTGACAGCCTCTGGTGAGCACCTGGGCACCCAAAGAGAGAAATACAGTCAGCGCTCACTTCCATTTAATTCACCATCCCCTGCTGTGCCCAGCAACGCATTCTGAGAAGGGCCAGGTCAAGGCAGGTCAAACAGGGCCCAGAGCCCTTCTCTGGATTTGCACTGAAATCTTTCACACTCATGAAAACCACTACAACATGGTTTTTCCTTCAGAAATTTCCTTTGTTCTTTTTCCCTCAGAAATTAGCATGCACCAAGTGACTAAGTCTATTAGAAAAAATTAACCTTGGAGTCATTTAGCTAAGGATTTGCCAAAGCCCAAAGGTATTTATTATTCTTATAAGCAATGAGGCATATGGTTGACTTTTCCAAAGGCCATTCCAGAAAGAAAAGTAAATGACCATTCCTTGAAATGGAAACAAGGGATATTTAAGAACCTTTAGTCCAGATCTGGGCAGGAAGATTTCATCATGAGGCTATGCAAAAATGCACAAAATGTGGAAAATTAACACTTGAGAGACCCTGTGCCGTGTTTCTCAGAGGATGCTACCACTCCACACATACTGCTAAAGCACTGAAAGGTCAGTGTCAACAGATGGGCAAGTGTTTGTCAAGAGGATTTCATACCTCTGCTCCAAAAGTTAAATGGAAATGGTCTAGCAGAAATAGAGAAGGTTCATTATTTAAGAGAGCCCCAAGGTCTAACACAAAAGCTGAGAGAAATTTCAGTTTGAATTGAGTGAAGTTTGTAACTCAGATGTGAATCTGTAGGAGGTTGGATTAGATAGTGGGTTCTGAATTTTCACTTTTTGTTTTTCTTTACCAGAGATCAAATGCTATCTATAAAATGCTAAGACAGTGCTTTGGCAAAAGCACAAACAAAAAAAAAATCATTTATAGAAATTTAACTGAAGCCAAACATCATTTTCTACCAAATAGCAAAAGAGTTAGCAAAGGAAGATAAAATATTCCACATCCTCAGCCTCAAACCTGAGCAATACCTATGTATTTGACAATCTTCTAGCCTTATTCAAGAATGTCAGAGCTTCTGTGCACAAAAATAAGGTAACTAGTTTAAGGGGAAAAATATTTAAGAAAAAATAGTGCTGAATAGTGCTGAAAAAACAAAAGAGTTTGATTACTTATCTCTGCTTTGGAAGTCAAGGAAGGTGAAACTTGCCTTAAAGAGAGAGTGTAATAGACTTATAAAGTTAAATGCAACATCTGTGTTTGAAAATAACTATATTGAATGGACAAACTCACTTAACAATTTCATGAGCATGGGCATCTGTGATGTTTTTTATTAGTAGAATAAGTCATTGGTCTCAAAAAAGGTCCAGTGCTAGTTTTCTACACAGACATAGAATAATAGATGTTCTTCAGCTATACTAAACTGAGCTGACTGCCTGTGGCAGGAGTTGGTGCTGCCAAATATAAGAGCAACTGTCCCAGAATTTAAACAGCCCTGGTCAATAATCCAGACCAGAGAAGTGCACAGAAGAACAAAGCACAAAACAATGCAAAGAATCCTTCTGTTTAGGGAAAAGCAGACCCCATTTCTCCTCAAAGATGTTCCATGTGCTGACATCACACATTTCATGGGGAAACTAAAAGCGTATTTGTCTTCTTTTGCCACATACAAAGACTCCTATAACGAGGGTTTTCAATCTGCTTGGCCAGTCAGTAGTCCTTAAGTTCAGAGCCCAGCTGCTGATGTCTTTTCTAACAAACAAACTGTGCTGCTCCTGTGTTTCCAGTGCTACACCCAGTCACCATCAGCCCCAGATAATCCTCACAGCTATAGACAGAAACATTGACCCACCTTGGAAGGCAGAAAATCCTCCACTTCTGAGCTTCCAGCTACAAAGAATCATGTTTTGTCATGCACTCAACAAGAGAGTGCCAAAGCATGTTAAAGTACTACAAGAAGAAAAACACAAGCATTATGGATCTACACAGCAGAAACATTCACATGACATGGAATATTCCAGGCATGACCGGTTCAACACACATTTTACTTCACTGAAAGTATTAAAAATGCACTGGGATGCCAAAACAAAATGCACCAGCTCCTGTGGAGCATCATTTGCTGCTTTTACAGAGACATTTCTTCACCAGAAAATAACACTTTGTTAAAGCTCAGCTACTTGCGGAAAGAGAGCAAGTTACACTTACAGCAAGTTTTGTTTGCAAGGTTTTTTAAAATATTTAAGGTGAAAGATTGAAATATTATGACCCTGCTAAACCCAGCTCCTTTTGATGAAGGAGAACATCTTGTTTTCTTTTCCTCAGAAGACAGGTTAAATTAAAGAAACTAAGTGCTGTAAATGAATTTGATTTATGTATCTGTTGGGCATATTGAACTCCTGAAAGTTTCCAAGACAGGCTGTACATGCTAATCTGAGATTCAGAACTAAAACCTTCTCATTTACAACATTATTTTGCATTACAGATTCATTTCAGCAACCAGTTCTGTTGAAAACAGAACCAGGCCAGTTTGTTGACCTGAGGAGCAATTCTCACGCACGAGATTCTGCATGGCAAACTCAACTCATTTCATCTCATTTCCACTGGAACAATCACTTGGGATTTTTAGGAGTCACTTCCCCTGCTCTGTGTTCATGATGCAGCACTTGTGAGTAACTCGGGATTAACTCTCTTTGACTCAAGAAGCTTGTCAGGTGCTAGCATTACAGTTTTCTTTGAGTTGCTAATCTGGTGATGCTAATTAAAGCTTCCAAAGACTGTTGCAATATTCTAATTACAGCAGCTACATGTCCTTTAAATCCATTTATTGTAGAACAAAGTGGGGTTTGCGATCTGTGTTTCTTGGCACTGCACTCACAGCAGTATGCTACTGCTTCCCCATGGCAGGATTATTTTAAAATTCCAACCATTAGACAGACAAAAGAGAATGAATTGAAGAGGGCAGCGGATTTTGAATATCAGGGTTATTTTGACTAACCCTGCTCCTGGAAAAAGCATTCTTGCAACTGTGCATCAGGCTACCATACTCGCTTACAGCCGAGAACCCCAGATGCTCTTGGGATGACAAAATATTTTTCTCCCACCTACATTCTCCTGCTCTAGACCCAGCCACAGAATTCCTCCTGGTCCTTGGGTTATTACTCATGGCAAGAATAAATTGGTCTTTCCTGGACCTCTCCAGCAATTCAAAGTCACATATCTCCATCACAAAAATTTGCAATACAGAGTCAGTGCTCTGCCCAGACAGCTGGGTGCATGTACAGCTTTGAGGAACAAAGCATTCTTTCTTTTCTGAGACTTTATTAAAACATTTCATTTTGCAATTTCTAGCTAAACTTAATGCTCCTGATGCAATATATTCCAAAGTCTCCAGTTTTCTTGCCCACAGTGCTGAAAAGTGGCAGCTTCTTAGTTAATAGTATGTGATTTGGTTTCAGCTTGTGGACTTCTAGCCAACTCCCTCATATCTTCTGCAATCATTTCTAAGCTAGCAGAATTCAGATGGTTTCCTGTTCACTTTATTTTTGCCAAATATGCCTGGTTCTCAGCACAGTGAGCAACAAGGGAGCAGCAGAATGCAGACAGGACAGGGAGCTTCATTCCCTTATTTCTATGACCCACTTCAGCTCACAGAACTACAGGACAATTCTGCAGTTCTTACCACTAACAAACTGGGTTAAAAAAGAAAACTCTCAGAGACAACTGAAAATCTGAAGAAAAAGCCCCACATATTCTGTGTGTTCAAAACAATTTGTTTTTATTTCAGCTTCCCAATGACAAATTCACTTATATTTCAAACTGGAAAGCTCTCTTGAGGTCCAAAAGCTTCCTTTCCATATGTGTTAGAACTAAAATAAAATCCACTACAGTGTGAAAAGGAAAATTAAATGCAGTGCAAAGTGTATGGCTGGTGACACACCAAAGGGCTGGAAACCAGCATTTGAAAAGTTTTTCAGCAGTGCTGAAAAGGGGAGGAAAGTTTGTGGAGCATCAAAACTTTTCATTTACTACCAAATAAAATTATGACCTGGCACACTCATACCTGTGAGTAAAGGATCAGGTGAAGTTGTAGGAAGGTATTCCTTTAACAGAGCAATGAACTCACCTCATTAACTAATGGCAGGACAAAAGGTGAATTGTTTCTAATCCTCTCATGTAGAGCTGTCAGAAGGTAAAAAAGGTGTAAAACTCCATGTTGGTAATGTGGCCCCCACACTCCTCAGTGCACAACGAGGCACTCACCCAGAGCACTCTAAATGTCAAAGCTATTAAAATACTGTATAAAGCTAAATATAAAGAAAGCCAGGTTAGTCAGGTGGCCACTCCATGAATCTAATGACACTTGTGTTCTGATATTTCTCTCACTTCTCTCATTTACACTGTTTTCAACCATGCTAGTTGGAGAAAGATGAAAAATAGTAAAGAAAGGGGGAAGCCATGCAAAACAAGAAAGTCCTCAGCACTATTTCTATTCCACAATTAATATTGATTGCTTTCTGATTTTCATAGGAATTTGTCAGAATCCTGGCAGTGCAAGATTGATTTCTGTACTTCTGAGAATCATAGGTTATCAATATAATTACTACCATAGGTGCTTTTTCACAATCCTCCCTGACATCTCTGCTCTGGGGCAAATTAGTGCCATGTTGACTATTTCCTCACCTGAAACAGCTACCAATACATGAGGATTTTATTTTATTTTCCCCCCAATAGACACCTACTCCAGCCCCAAAGTACCATTTTTCTTTCATTACTGAACACTAAAGCATTAGCCAAAAGTCCAAAAACCCAAATATCTTTGTGGCACTTATTTCTGCAGGTAGGTTTTTTCCAGCTAGCAATTCTGTATGCAGAAAAACTGCACCTTTACAATTGTTGTACATCCACTGGGAGCACAGGGAATTTAGGGAACCTTAAAGTTTATGCTGCATTAACTGCACTTCACAGGTGAATAACGGAGCAGCAGTCAGACTGGCACGGATCATGCAGATAAACCAAGCACGGGTTGCAATCAAACCCTGGAGGTGCTGAGCAGCTCCAGGCTGAGAGGAGAGGTGGCACCCAGATTTTCATCATCCTTGGTGCCTTGTGAGAGGAGAAAGCATTCTGCAGGAGCAAGAGCACTCATCCACACATGAGCCAAATCCAAAGCAGCTTCCTAAGGCCAAGCCAAGTTATTTATGACCTTCTCTCCAACTCCCCACCAATAGAAAAGCATGACTTAAGGGCTAACTGGGGACCTATTGAAGTCACTGGGCTTTGGAGAAGGCCTTTAGCTCCAACCATCACAGCTTACATGTGGCTTCTCTACATCCAGAGAGGTGCTGTGGAAACATCACACCCCACAGCAGAAAAAGCCTCAGACTCTCATTCCAATTGAGCTTTCATTCACCTCTCAAGTGTTAAAGGGTTTAGGATCTCCACTGAGAAGTAAGAGCAGGAGCTTTACTTCTGTGGCATCCAAGCCTTCACAGGAGTACATCCTATGAAATACAGCAGGTCAAAAACTTCCACAAAAAAACCAAAAAAGGAGTTGCTGTTCTTTCCCTTTTCAATCTGAGGATTTATTAAAGTAGAAGTTTTTTTTGAGAAATATCAGCTGGAGAACAAAGTATTTCTCAGGTCAGCATTCTAAATGGAAACCAGTGCTTACCATCCCCCCACCCAGAAAAAAAAGGACATACTCAGGTCAGCTGAGTAGAATATGACTTAAACCCCAGCCTTTTAGCCAAAAAGACACCTGTGGCATCTCTATGCCTGGGATGCTCTGAACTCCAGCACTATTTCTGGAGACCACCCTCAGAACTTTGAACATTCTCATGCTTAATCTCAATTCCAGCGAATTCAAACAAACAAGGGGTAAAAAGTCCATGTGTTTCTTTTGGTTCAGTGGCAGTTTGTTTTCAAGCCAAGCCCAGCTCTACAATTCTGACATTTCTCTGCTTTCCTCAGAGGCTTTCAGGCTCCTCCAGGAGCCTGGGGAAGGACAGTTTAGGAATTCATCGGGTGGTAACAGGACAGGCAGCAACAGCTCCCTTACTGTGGGGAGCAGGAGCTCACAAAGGCTCTGACAAACCCCTGCTGCATTCTGTGAGGCACAGGTCTGCTGTAAATCTCTGAAACAGCCATAAAGGTGGCCTGAGCCAACTCAGATAATAGGGTTTGCTGGCAGCCTGGGAAACAGGCTGAGCTGAGGCTGGACATAACACCAAGCCCATCCCAAGGTGCACACCGTCCCCTAAGCTGTACCGTCAACATGTAACCACAAAGAATTCCCCCTGAGTTCAGCACAGAGATGCTATTTGCAAGGAAAAGGCTCATTTGGATGTTAGCAGGGCTGGAGAGCAGCACTTCACTCCCAGCAGCATTTCAGCCTGCAGAGACCTCTGTGCCCAAGAACTGATCTGGCAGCAGTGTGGTATTACAAGGTCAGACACAAATTCTCTTTCACTGAACCCCTGGCCCATCAAACATACATTTACAATGGATAAATATGTGCAGCACAAACAAGACAGAGGGATTACCAGGATTAGCCTCAGTCTCCTCTGCTGCTGCCAACATTTCAGGCAGTCCCTCATATACAGGGAGGGCAGCACATCACAAATGCACAGCACCTATAAACCACATCCACTTGATGGACCAATGCACTCACTGTGAAATGTCAGAGATATGTGTAAAAAAGGTTTTGATATCTGCTCCTTCCTGCTCCTCGCCAAAAGGAAAATAGTGGAAACAGTGCACACTTATGAACAGCATCACCAGGTCAGCCACTGCTGGACCCAGCTCCATGCTGGAGCTGACAAACCAATTCCAGCATGTGAATCTCTGTCAAGTGAAGCCTTGAACGTGTTAAGTTATTCCTGTTGGCTCTCCAGAACACCAGAAGCATCTAGTTATTACATCTAGTTTCTGCTGTCTGGAGGACACTGAGGGCTGGAGAACCCTGTGCCACCACTTGGCAGTGATGTTGCACACCCCAAACCACAGGAGCATCACTCTCTAGGATGGAGAAGAAACACCAGAGGCTGCCACCAGCACTGGAGGTTAGCTTCAAACCAAACAGATTTTGAGGGTTTGTTTTGGTTTTGTTTGGGATTTTTTTTGCTTTGGTTTTTGGTGGGGGGTGTATGTTTTTTTTTGTTTGGGGTTTTTTGACTTGGAGAACTTCCCAAGTTTTGTTCCAATCCATTGTAAAAACTCAGGTAAGCATCTCAAAGTATTTGGGGTGACTTTGAGTGGTTGTGGTCAATTAGAAAGAAGCTCTTGTTCTGTAAAACTAGAGGGCTTTATCTTCCATAAACTAAAAGCTCTTTTATAATATATAGGCATGGACACACACATCCATACCCACCCACCATGTATTTAACAAATAATACCTCATTTATTAATACTCTGCAGTAGTTAGGCTTGTCTAGTGGAGCATTAATTTAACATTTCTCAAACAAAGTTCTTGTTCTGCTTGATCTATTTGGTAAATGTTTGGCAATCTATCTTGATACACTCTTGTCTGTCAGGGGCTGCTGCCTCATTCATGCTTCTGCTTGACAAGGCAGGCACTGGGAGGTACCTTCCTAGGACACTGTAGCCCTTCTTCCTTAATTATTTATATATGAGAACAGTTTCACTGATTTTGAACTGATGTGAAATATGAACAATTAGAACTAAAATGAAGTACTTATGGTCAGCATTTAACACTACATAAAGAAATAGCAATGCTTAACATGAACTAGAAACATTGCCAGTCTGTTTCCTACACTAAGGATGAGTACAAGGTTTTCACCAAGGATTTGCTACTGTAAAATCAGAGGGTAACTTGCATGAAAACATATGGCTTAATTTTTGAAATTTATTTCTGCTGTAGGTACCTCTTGGGGTCAATTTTTTGAAGTTTTTTTTTTGTCCTAATAACTTTGGATTTTACAATCTAGGTTAATTTTATGTCTTCATCCATCTTACTATAAATTAATAACAACTAATTTTATAGACATGTAACACGATTCACCAAGGATATTTTCAAAGAGAAGACTTCATGAGATTTCCTCGGTAGGGTTTGCTGTGCATTTTCCAAGGTGTTGGCTGCCCACATATGTGTTGTTTTCTCAAGGAAATGATAAAAAACTCTCTTTTTCTATGAAAACCACAAAAAGGCTCTACATTCCTCTAAAGCAACAAATCTCTACCACACTTCCCTATTGCAAGCCTATAGCAAAACATAATCCACCTGTCCAGTCACATACTCAGAGGCCCTGACAGAGCACCCCATTCAAAACCAGCAGGTGACATGGTGTTTTGGGAAGCTTCTGGAGTAGATATTCCTTCTAATAGGTGATGTCTTCTAGCATTCACATTCTCTGAAAAAAATTCCTTCACCCAGGGTTTTTCTCCTGGGAAGCTGAAAGGCGGCAAGAGAACCCTCCAAAAAAAAAAAAAAAAAGAAAACAATTCTTCTCTCATTTGCTTCTCCTGTGTTGTGCCCATCTGGAATGTGTTTAGAAATTTTTTACCCGAAAGTGATTGCCTGATTGGACTCCAGTGTGAGTTGTTTTGACTCATTAACCAATTAGAACCAAGCTGTGTCAGGACTCTGAAAAGAGTAATGAGTTTTCATTATTATCTTTTTAGCATTAAATAAGTATCTTTTCTGTATTCTTTAGTATAGTAATAGTATTCTTTAATAGAGCATAGTATAATAAAGAAATAAATTAACCTTCTAATAAGATGGAATCAAATACATCATTTTCTCCCCTTGTTAGTAAACCTACATTTACAATAAATTTCTAGTATATCAACCATGCAACTGGTGCCATCCACTCTGATACCACTTTGTTCCTGACCAGACAAACCACCTTCAACTAAAGGAGCAACGCCCAAGACAAACCATAATTATTACACAAAGACAGCAGCACCCATGGTGGTAGGGACTGGCCAGTGGACAGGGCACAGACAGAGCTCTCACAGTGTCACTTGTCACTGAATGCTTGCAAACAACAGGCTAAAGTTTCTCAAAAGCAGCCAAGTCCTTCTGAGCAAACTTGAAACACAAAATCCAGGCATTTCAGCACATGGGGGTTTAGGGTAGATCAAGAAAGCAAGAGGCAGGAAGGCAGCACTTACACTGTGTTCCCCCCTGTTTTAAACAAACCAAGTGTGTGTGCACACAGGAAGCACATGCACGGGGAAACACAGACCCTGCTTGCTGGGTACTGAGGGGAAGAGGTCCTCCATGACCTCAATATGAAATTGTCCCAGGTTTTCCATCCAGAGACACTCACATAATATTACTAAGCACTGAAAAAGCAGAGCAGAAGAGGTGGATAGCCTTTAAGATTTTGGGAAAGTCTGAAGGGTAGAGTTCTTTGTCAGTGAAATAAGATCAG
Organism: Camarhynchus parvulus; assembly: GCF_901933205.1. NCBI lineage: Eukaryota > Metazoa > Chordata > Aves > Passeriformes > Thraupidae > Camarhynchus > Camarhynchus parvulus. The sequence goes on from NC_044576.1 coordinate 8,101,608, forward strand.
GGTTTGGAAGGGACATGTACAGATCTCAGGCCTGGGCACCTTGAAACAAGAGCAGTTCTTCTCATTTCCTTTTAACCTTGAGATCATAATTGCTAAAGCAGCCATCACTGTGTTTCTGTTGGTAATTGGCAGTCACTGAGCTGAAGATTAAGCTAGCATGAAGACTGAATTACCACTCAAGTCTTACAATAAATTTGAAAAAATAACTAACTAGCCTATATTACTGCATAAGCACTAAAGGTTAAAAATGGCAAATTCCGCTCTCTGGATTCATAAGTTACTTGATGCACTGAAAATAGGAACAGTGTTGACTTTAACATGATACGGCCTACTGCAAAGACACAGAAGACCTTTGCCAACTACACTAATACAGGAGCTCTAATTTTTTTTCCTGTATTTTTAAGTGTTGCATAAAATATGCAGTGCATAATGAAAGGGTGCTAGGAGATTTTGCATGGAGTTCCTTGCTAATTCTGCAGTTTTCTAAGGAGTGTTTCACAGTAGTGCAAACTGAAGCTTTTGTAGTTATGTAAGTCCAGGAGCAGAAGGACCAGGCCAAGACAATGGGATCTATTTTGTGGAATTGAAGAGCACCTCAGACACTGTTTACCTCTCTCATGGAGTTAAGCCAGCAGGCACCACACTAAAACCAAGAAAGCTGCTTGAGTAAGGCTAAAAGGAGAACCAATGGACTTCATCAGCTCCCTACTCAAATGTGCTTGTACTTGCAAGCTGTAATCTACCACAAATAGCCACATTTAGAGAATGCAATTACATGGAACAAAGCTGATGACTCTTTCAGTGCACAAAGATCATTAGGAAACAGTAACCAGTTGCAGCCTATTATTTCTTTGCGCCAGAGAAATAAATTGATTACGCGTCAGCTGATTTTCCGTCACACCCAAGTGGAGGTGTGCTTAAAAAACTACTCCAGCCGGCCAGCTCTAGCCCTGATGTTCAGAGCAGGTATTCAGAAGGAAGATAAGTTGGTTTGAGGATGCCAAGGAGGCCATAAGAACTCCATTTGCTACTGCAGATGCTGATACCCAGCACAGGTGAATACGAATTACAGCATCATTGGAGCCGCACCACTCACCCCAGAAAGCAGATCACTGTCCAGAGTTAGGGCAGACAAATGTTCTAAATGTGCTATTTTTGCATTAAGACCTAATAAGACCTTTCTAAATGAGGCTAAGTTTGGTACAACTTCACTTTTTGGCATCCTTTTCCAGCAAAAATCATATGGTTAACACTGAAGGACCTCCTGACCATTTTTGGGGCAGTCGGTCTCTCACTGCAAAGTGAAGCAGTCAGAGTTCACAACAAATGCTGTCCATCAGGTGATTCTAGTTCTTCTCCTTTTTAATAATTAACCTGAGATGTTCATTATGCATTCATCTCACCCAACAGAGGAGAACCTAAAGAAGCTTGAACTCACTTCAGAAGCTTTTCTGTGCAAAGGTTGGTGACATCACTGTGGGTTTCCAGGGTAACCAGAAAAAAGTTTAGGCTCCAAGTTTTACAGCATCCCAAATGCTTAGGTGATCCCCAAACCATAAGCTGTAGTCACTAAATTCTGAGGCATTTACTATCATTGTTCACGCATCTGTTCCATTTCCTAGGAAGCAGCTATTGAATCTCTTGCAGCCAAAAATGCAAAAATGGCACTGTCTTTTGCCATGCAGTTCAGCTGCCCTGATGAAAAGCTTTTGTCATTCAGAAGGAAGATTCATTGAAAACAAAGAATCTGCTGCAGAAAATATTCCAGCAAAGTTTCTTTTATTTCAGTTCTATTGTTAACTCTGAGCACAGAAATAAACTAATATCCTTTGTAAAATTTTGCCAATGATTTTCATTCTAAGAAAATTGGACTTGTTCCCCATTTTAACTGCAGGTAACAGGGGGAAGTCATCCAGTAGTGATAAAACTCACTCAGCTTATCCCCAAACAAACTCCTCAGAGTCACCATTTATTTTAAAAATTCTCCACTGAACTTGCAAAACTTTAAATAGAGAAATTTTTGACCATTAATTGAAACATCAAGGTGCTCACATAGAGCAGAAACTAACAAACCAACTCAAGGAAACCAAACCACTCCCAGAATCTCTCTTTAAAAATAAAACACCCAAAAAAACCCAAACCACAACAAACTCACAACAAAGAAAGAAGTCATAATTTTGCCTTTAAATTAAGATAAACCTTGTGTTACCCCATGCAGCTCAAATTAACAAAGCCACAGGGATGAAGTGGTCCCAGACAGCATTTTAGTGCCCCATTCCCCCTTGGGAGCCTCCAGCCCTGCCTGCAGGTCACAGCAGTGGCACTGTGTGCTGGTGGGGAGGCTACAGAAATCATGATGGGCATCTCAGATACCCCCGTTTGCATCACCCACTCACAGACTGTATCTTAGGAAGCTGCAGCTGATGCATCTCAAAGATCAGTTCTCTTTCCTTCAACTTGCTTTCTTACTCTCAATAAAGGGTTAAACACAATCTCTTTTAGTGCAAACACTAAATTCCCCTTTGGATTCACAGAAAGACTTATTTCATCTGAGCAATTTGAAGCTTTTCAGACAAAGGAGTTATGACCAGAGGAAATTTTGCAGCAAGTAAAACCTTGGGAAAAATAAAAAAAGCATTGCTTTCTAAAAAAGATTTAAATAAATACTTTATATAAGAAGCTTTCAAAGAACAAAACCAAATAAAACAACACTAGAGAAATTTATTTTCCAGGGATCATGGTGGCATGGTCACAGCTTCATTACTGTCAAAAAAAGCTTAATTGTTATAGACTTTTCCCAGCTCCATCTACCTCTCAACTTCCCATACAGACAGCAGTATTAAACATAAAATAGAATAGCTTCTCTTCAGGAAGTGTAATTAAATAAAATTGGGAATATAACTAAGGAAATGAGCCCTTTAAGATTCATTTAAGGAACAGCACACTGGTGCTGGGAACCTAGCAAGGATTGTAAATCCTGGCTGAAGAACAGGCTCAGGGACTTCCAGAGAGATCCTTGGGAGCCTTCCAGAGGCAATAAGTGACTGATAAATGCAGACAGAAAACATTACACCAATGGAGACACTAATGCAGAATTTTCTTGGGGAATTTTAACCCAAAGATGCCAAGGGAACTCACCAGCACCAGCAGTTGGTTGTTCAGAGAAGAGAGGTCCCTTATGTGGTGGCCTAGTGTCCCACCTGGCCACCAAAATCTTAAGGAACTTCCCAGTGTGACCATTCCCAGGACTCCCTGGCAGTCCCATTCCCAACTCCAAGATTTTCACTGCTGGGGCTGAAGCCCCTTCAGGCAGCTCCAGTGACCTGATGGGTCCTGCTTGACTCCTGCACATCCCACACTCACAGCCAGACCAGCTTTCCTCACCAGCTCAACCCCAGCCTTTCTAATCCCAAATTGCACAGGTAACACTGTAATGATAACAATAGGATCTGGGACTATAGGCAGATTATTAGGCATTAATTGCTCCTTTCTCCAGGAAAAAGTTTCTTGCAAATAGATAGTGCCTTCCAGAAATACCAGGCTGAATTAGAGATGTGGGTGCCAAAGCTTTCCCTACCCTTAAAAGACCTTGGATTCAGTTGACCATTGGCCTTACTACAGACAGAAGTGAATCCATGCCATATGTGAACAGAAGGTGCCTCTGATATATTTTCACTCTTTCACCTTCTGAGGCAAGAGCTGAAACCTCTATTCGTGTAATCCTCCAGGGCATCTTTCCTCATTCTACACAAAAATTGTTGGGATTTTTTCATGGTCTAAGAACCATGATAACACCCAATACTGGCTCTCTGTGTGCTAGGAATGGCTGTACTTTCTTACCATTCCTACCCTGACTAGGCTCTGAACCCTATAAAAACTCAGATTTCATAGGCAGCATGGAAATCCTTTCAGCAAAATCACTGTGAAAATACATTTAAATTAACTTACATCTCTGTCCATGGACAATCAGCTCCCACGGTGACTTAGCAGTGACCAGGAGGGTCACCTTTGCTGTCCTCTGATTGTGACACCCATAATGATTATTGGGATTGCAGAAACCACAGTGACAGCAACTGACCTCTCAAAAAGGGAAAGGGTTTCCTGCTTTGAGATGCATCCAAGTGGTTTGTACCCATGAGTGCTCAGCATACACACACAGCCTCAACTGCCCTGGGATGGAGAAGGCAACAGCAATAAACTGTTTCTAGCTGAAGGAAACCTGAGCCAAACCAAGTGACAGATGAGGCAATGATTCTTTATCCTGGCCAGAACAGGCAGATTACAGCAGTTAACAAGCTACAGAAATGGCATTTTGGTTTTTCATCCTGAGCAGTAGGTGGTCCCCAGGCCCAGCTCCTCCATAATTAACATTTACAGCAGGGTAGGCCTTTCAGACATGCCTCAGACTAAAACAATCTGGTGAATTTGGTAAGCAAGAGAGGCAGTGCTGCAGAGGATAAACTGATAGTCTAGAATGGATTTATCATTACATTGGACTAAAAATATTTCATCTTCCATCCATCAGAATCACTGTTTCTCAGGCAGGGGGGGCAGTGAGTCCTCAGCGATACATGTCATTAAAGAGGCTTCATTCCCCTAATTAGCTACTGGTACAAATAAAAATGTATTGCCTAGGAACTGGAAACAGAGGGTTTACCCTAAACTCACAAACCATAAGATTTCAGTTTACCAAAGAAAACATTGAAAAGATGTAGACATGTGACAACATTGGCGGCAATAGCTGAAAAGATAGAGGGTGGGAAGGGGGAGAAGCTTCAAATCCAAGCAGACTAAAAGGACAACAAAACCACATTGTAGCTTGCTCAGATTTTAAGCAGCATCTGGCACAGAAGCTCTCCACAAGATGAGCCATGAGGGACAGATGAGCTTCTTGCCATTTTCTGTGCCTCAGTGCCCTTGATCACTCTTGACTCAGGAGCACAAAGTGAGCTGTGGGTCAGCTTCCAGCTGGAAACACGAGGTCATTACCCCTGCACACTCCTGAGGGGAGCCTCCATCCAGCAGTAAGACAGCCAGTTCCTCTCCACTGCACCCCAGTCTCTATTTGAAAGCACACAGATAACATCTACATAACAGGCACTGAAGTCAGGTGAAACAAATCCAGTTTGTCCCCAGCTGTAGAGGCTGGTCATAGCTGAAAATTGTGCAACCCAGGCTTTGGGCTTTAAATGGAGCACTGGGGAGAGCACACAGCTCTGGTGATCCCTAGGGCTCTATCCTGAGCACACATTATTCACCTGGGAAGAAGAGCTTCCAAAGCCTGCCTGCAGGGGTTTTAACTATGCTGGCACTTTTATATGGGTGTTTGAAATAAAAACCACTGACACCACCACAAACCCATCTGATTCTGGCTGGACAAATAACAGTTACTGGAAGTCAATGTCTGCTTAAAAGAATTTTTGCTTTATCATAAACTTTACTTTAAGAAATAATATTCTGTGCATCACTCAAGAAGTGTGGTGAAATATCATTACTCTCTCCAAAATACAGAGCAGCTCTGAGTGACAGGGAATTATTACATCCTTCCAGACAAGAACACAAAGACAGGCAGTTTATGAAATCTCTTCTCACAGAGACACTGGCTCAGCTCCAAGCCAAGAAGTATTTTGGACCAGAAATCTCCAAAGGAAACACTAAATAGGTTCAGAGATGGAACTCACCATGGGCAGAAGCTTTATGGGGTGGGAGATGTGCACAGCCAGGAAAAGCAGAAATTAAAGATGTACAGCAGGACCAAGTAATGAGGATCTCATCCAGTACTGTTTGCTACACATTTACCCCTCACCAGAAAATTTCTGCATCAACTTCAGGCTCACCAGTTGTGTTTTACTGACCCAGACAGAGCAGTCAGCCATGGGGAGCAGGGCACCATGGCAGAGAGGAACAGGAGCTGGGCAGGACCAGAGCCAGGAGCATCTGCACAGCTCAGCCCCACTGCAGGCTGGCAGGGAATCCATCCCCAGGCAGGGAACACTCAGGGCTGGCTCTTTTTCTAGTCCCATCCTCTGGAATTACCAGTACAGCCCATGCAGAACAAGTGTGTGAGGCGGGACAAAAACCCTGTACACCCCACACTGGCTTTTCAGGAGGAAAAAAACCCACAGTTCTTAAACTTCTTAAGGCTCCTGTCCTTTTGGAAGGGTCACACAGGATGAGCCAGTTGACATAAGAAAGGTGCATTTTCAAAAAAGCATTTGAAGCTGTTTCTTGAAAGTGCTTCTTAGTGTCAAACTCAGTTGTTAAGAGATAGCAAAAGATCTTTTCCTGGATTAAGAATGGATTAATCTTTTAGCAACTTATCTCTTTACACAACTAAAAATAAATAAGGGTAAGGAAGTGGTCAGTTTTTAAAGGAAGCATATTCCAAGAAAAGATATTTCCTGGATTTCTGGCCAAAAATAGTCCTCACTCCAGCTTCATATTTCAAAAACATAACTATCAATTCTGAAGCTCTAGAGGGAAGCAATAGCTTTCTTTATACGTAAAAAAAGCTCAAAGATACATCTCAAATAGCAGTAAAAGATTAATCATTTTTGGCAGAGGGAGGTATTTTTTTACTATACCACAAAACCATTTCTTTGTTTATTTTTTAACATGGAGAAAAGAAAGGCTTGCTGTATAAGAGTAAATATTTCAATTAAATTCCATTGGGATGTGTCAGAACAATTCCAAACACATCCATATTTTAATAATGTATCAGTGAGATATCAATTATTACGTACCAATAATCCAATTAAAAATGCACTCTGAATAAACAGTCTGGCCCAAATCCAAACCTCCAGACTATTTAAACAAGCTAATGGAAACATTAGGTGTCAGGCTGCATATTTTGTTTTCTAATTAAGGTAGTATTTGGCTGACATAGAACCAATTTACATGTAAAAGCCAAACAATTAGAAAGGTCACACAACTAAAACTTCGGCATTTCACACGTGCAAATTGAACCACCCAGCAGAAAACAAATCCACAGAGGCAAACGCGAATGAGTTATACTGCACGTGTAAGTTCAGAAAACAGCCACAGCCACATACACCCAGCCTGTGATTTCATCAATGCCTGATAACTGGCTGTAGCAAAATCTAAAAAGAAAAAAATTAAGTGATAAGATCAGGGTTATGAATGGCAGATGAAGATTCCAGCCCCTCTCTGATTGCTTGTGCTCTGGATCAGGCTGACCACTGAGGCTGGGGCAGCCCTGGTGCCCCAGCTCAGCTGTGAGCCCTCCTGGCTCTGCAGGGACACAGCTCCAGAGGGCCCAGAGATGCTCCAAGGAACTCGAGATGCAAAGGCTGACACACAATCAGCCCCCAGATGCTTCTGCCCCAGGGTGGGGAGCAGAGTTCTGCTCTGGAGCAGGGGAGAGCAGCACCCAGGTCCCTGCCAGCCCTGCAGAGCCCCAGCGAGGGCCAAGCCCTGCCCAGGCACCCCAACTTCCCAGCCAGTGGAGATGAGCAGAACAAAGGGGGCTGTGTGATGGCTGAGAAGGTAACTCACTGAGAGGGGAAAAAAGGAAAACAAAAGAAAAGAAAGCAGCAATTGCCACGTGGCAGAGCATGACAACTTTCTTAACACTTCATCCAGCACTGACCCCATGGGTGAGGCCATGCTCTGGCACAGCTGCTTTGTACAAAACCAACCTCAAGGAGAAGCACAGGCCAGGCTGAGAAATCCTCTTGCTTACAATGACAATTACTTTAATGCTAATACACCTTACTCAAGGCACAAAGTTGCAAATCTTTACTGGCTAAACAGAATTCTCCCCAGACACTGAAATTTAGATTTTCATTTTGCTATTCATTTTCTGCTGAATGATTTTGCTATTCATTTTCTGCTGAATTGCCCCCCACACATCCCTCATCATTTTTCCATTCCATCAGCTGCACAAGTGTATCAGGCAACAAGAATATTCCTAAATCCCCAAACTACTCTGTAAAAAGATAAGTGACTCCAGTGGAAGAAATATTGTTCATGGGAGCCATGTCAAATGTACAGCAGATCACTCCTTCCGGAAGGAAAAGGATTTTCATGCAGGCAAATCCCAAAAAGAGAAGCAAGGAGCACCTGGAAAGCACGGATATGCTCTGTTCAATAGCCACAGATGGGGTTGCTGAAGTATGTGGGAAGGACAACAGAAAAAGCCCAGTTAGAAATCTCATCTTCCTGGGGTAACAGGGCAGACCCCCAGCAAATCTCGCTGCCACATCAGCCACGGTCCAACCCCAGTGAGGAGCAGGCACACAGCAGCAGCAGCGCTGGGAGAAGTGGAATGCTTCTCTTTCCCACTGCTTTGCTTTTCCTTCCATTATAATCAGATGAGCTTTATCCTGCTTCGAACATCTGAGAAAATTGCCAACTATGCCTGTGACAGTGCAGAGGGGTCAAGCCTGAAGGTGACATAATTAGGCACTGTGTGATAGATTACAGTCCACAGAAAATTATCCTCATTTACATCAGCCACGGCAATACATCAAAGCCTTTAGTTCTCTGGGAAGTTGAGTAAGAACTGATTATGACTGCGTCACAGAGAGACAAATCCTGCTAGACCGAAAATAATTCCCTGCTCTTAAGGCTGAGACCTGGTGGCTATTTTCTTCACTTACACAACTCGCAAACAAACAACAAAACTTCCGACCTTATAATCCCCCAAAATCTTCATTTGCCACACGTATTGCAGCAACCTTGAAAACAAACATGCAAAGGAAAGCCAGAGAAATATTGAACATTTTCTTTCTTCTCATCCAGGATTAAAACAAAACAATAGAAACCAAAAAACACTTGACAGGAAAACTAAAAATCTACCTAATAACAAAACATTGTAATTCAAGGTTTTCTGAAAGGCAGAAGGACCCTATTATGTGTCCCATTAATCCAAAGTGCTTTTGCTTTTTCAGCCAGATCGTTTCACTTAAACAAGACAATTCTTTGTGCTCTAAAATTAGTGTACTTGGAACAATAGCCACAACAGAGCAAACAGGTAAAAATAAATACTCCTTCCTTATCCCATTAAAAGAGGTAACATCACCTTTGTGTTTATACACTAATACAATATTTTAAAAATCTATCCCGTCAGAAGCTGCAGAAATTATTGAACTAAATTTGCTAAAGAGGACTGAAATGTACAAACAACATTAGCATTAATAGAATATAAGCCATATTTACTGCAATTTAATGGCCTCTGCATTAATAGTCCTTTCTCTCTATATAGACAGAATTAGGAGTGAAGTAATAGCTGTTTACAGTGCTGAAAGACTTTTCTACTGCTTTTATTTTTGAACGGTTGGGTTTTGTCCCCCAGGATTCAAGGTCTCTACGGCTCACAAAGGATATCCAATAGAACACATAAGCAAACACTCAGCATTTGAAGATTCAATCAATCTGAAATATTTTACATTACCAGAATTCACAAATGCACATCTCTTTCTATGTTAGGTATTGTACCACAACAGAGACCAAAGGCCCCATGGTATGAGCCTCTGTCCAGAGGCAGAATAAGGCTGAAAGCACTTAGATTGTTTTGGGTTGTAATTGTGATTTAAAGCCCTTTTTTCCATAGTCTCTCCTTACAGGTGGATGCAAAACTTGTCTGAAATTTTCCAATTATTAAGATAAAAACGCACGCAAAATAATGAAACTTATCAAAGTAAAAAAAAAAAAAAAACCAAACACAAAATAACCCAAAACAAAGCACCACAAAAACCCAAAACAAAATTAAAAACCTCACCTTCCACAAATATTAGGGTGGGGGGTTTGAATTATTCATCCAAAAGAGTGAAACAGCTTAGAAATCTCAATCCATGTATCTGATGTGACAAGCACAAGATAATGTTGAACTGACTTCTTTGATCAGGGACTATCAAAGGGGCTCTGTTGAGTTTGGCTTATAAGTCCCATCGAAATTTAATAGTTGGGAGACTTTAAATGTCTTTGACTCCATCATAGCACTTACTTTTACCTTTTTTTTCCTTGGCTGTCAAAAGACCTGAACTATTTCTTTCTAGTGCTTGAAAAACAAAGGCAAGTGACATCTAAATATAATCAACATGTGCCAGCATTCAATCTCTCAATAATGCCTTAATAAACCCATCATAACTAAAGCCAGGTGAGTAATTTAATGCTAATTATTTCCAATTAACTGCTTCTTTTAAAAACAAAAGCAAAGTGAAATTTTAATGTTTCTTTATCAACTGTGAACATTTCTCATTTGCAACTCACGGAGTAATCATTTTGACTTTCAGCTCCAGCTAATTTGAAACCAAAATCCTATACAATCCCCAACTAGATGAATTACAGACCCTCAGTTCCATTGTCAGCTTTGATCAAATCTAAAATTTAGAAAATTGCAAATAATATACTCCAATGCAAAAAAAAAATTAAAAAAATCCAGAAACACAAGAGCTGCAGAGGAGGAATTTTTTTCTTTTTTTTAAATACATTGTTATCTTATCATCAAATCCCACATACACAGAGGCTTTTGTCTTTGAAAAAACAAGCACTTCATTAGTCAGGAAAGTATTTCTCCCTTAAACTTTATTTTTTTTTAAATATATCTTAATTCTTATTCTTGTAAGAGTTTGAGGTCAAGGCAAAAAAGCCTAAATTCCCAGGCACTGAAGTGAACCCACTGCCGGTCCCCAGTGCCTGGCGCTGAGCCTGCTCCTGCCCAAGGCCCTGCTGACTCAGAGTGCCAGAGTAGAACCAATCCCTACCCCCACCCTCAGCCAAACCAAAAACCCAAGATCCCAGTCCCTGAGAGGTGCAATTCCCAGCTGCTGGCACTGTGCCTCACACCTTGCTCCCCAAAATGGGACAGGAAAGCCAGGCCCACTGCTGGCCAGGCTCACCTGCTCCACCACAGCCACATCTCTGAGCCCCTGCTCATGCCTCCATGCCTGTGTGACAGCGTTCCCCAATTCCCCTCTTTCCCTCTCCCCAGCAGGACCTCTGCAATTCTTCCCAGAAAGGCAGAGAAGGGTTTGCCTTTGACAATCCACACAGGTAAAGGGATTAGGTGATAAAAAGTAATTAAATTGACAGTCTAATTTAACACTTTGCATTTTGTGTGCTTTTACTGTGTGCTGTTTGAGCTCTTAATAAAAGGTTTAATACACTTTTCATGGCACTTAATACTGTGGAACTAAGCAGCTTTACAACCAAAGGTCTGGGACTTGCCCAGCTGCTTAATATGCAGGCTGGCACTTTAGGATCCTTCTTTTGCAACCTCATGGCTTTTCATGGCAAAATACCTATGCCCTGGTGGAAGTTTTGCTCTGGGGCCAAGCAAGCTGTTCACCTGTCCCACACTCTGGTAGCTCTCGCAACTAAGGAGAGCTGGTTTCTCCTATCCTGCCTTCCACCACCATTTTCTGGATGCGATATTCCATCCCTTAGAGGCATACCTCAGCATCCAAATCTCACCAGGCAGGGCACAGGGGAGCCTTCACCTTCTCTGCTCCTACAGAATGTGGCCAGACACTCCCTCCAAACCAAATCCCTCTTCATGTCCTCAGGCAGGTAGTTTCTCTCCGAAACCCTGGAAGTTGCTCAGGTGTTCTCACAATAACTGAAGTTACTGACTGCACCAGCCATCAGAGCTGCCCAGGGATGATCAGCAGCTGCACTGAGCTGTCAGGAGCCAAAAATGACACTTCTGTGGATGAATGGCCCAGCCTGTCAGGATGGCATGTATTTGCTGTGTGCAGAAGATGAAACATCTACTTTCCAAAGAGCAGGATTTGCCTTACAATAGACCTCTGCATCGCCCAGAGCAGCGATATTTTCCTGTCACTGAACATCAACAAGCTACAGTCTGGAGTAAAATATGGTTTACTAAACCACTGAATTCATAGAGCTTCATATTCCTCTGTGGCAGATGTTACAAATACGCAGACAGACAGTCCTTATTGATCCAAATGGCTTGCAGAAAGTCCATGTGAAAGCATATGTTTCTCTACTCGACATTTTGACATGAATGACAAGACAAAGCTAGGAATGCAAATGCACAAGAAGAAACTGTTCTTGTGTTGTAAAAGCACATTCCCCCTGCCAAAGAGTTGGTAAATGTTGCACAACTAATCACAGCCCAGAAAGATGTGTGAGCTGACCTACAGGCACAGAACAGGAGAGAAAATCCAACAGCACTGACTTACAACAGCCTGACAGGATCTGCACAGCCCAATACAACCACTGCTTGTTCTCCCCCTGTGCCAGGACCAGTCTAACAGCAAGTTCCACCACGCAGAATCACATGGATTTCAGGAGACCTTTATGTAAAGAATAACAGCAGCATCCAGCAACTCAAGTGCTCCCCAGTCCAGAGGAGCCAGGGCACACTCATACTCCAAATACAGCGCTTTTGCCATTTAATTTCCAGGCCTCACCAACCCTTGTTGATGATCCTGCACCCTCAGCACTCCTCTGTGGAGACCTGCAGCCCTCACAGCTCCTCCCCAGGCTTGTCTCCAATTCCCTTTCCCCAGCAGCTCCACATCCCCGTGCTGCCCTGGAGCTCTCTGGGATAATTGCAGCAAACCCTGCCTTGAAATGCCACCTCACCCCAGTGGGAATAGAGCTGGGGGCTCCACTGCCACCTTAGCATCTGCTAAACTGGAAGCTGAAAGCTTTCATGATAAAAGCACCCTCCCAAAAAGCTCTCACCATCATCCAAAGCTGGCTTTAGAATCGAGCAAAACATTTCAATATATTTTCCTGGGCAGCTCTTAAATGGCAGCTGAAAAGCAGAAGTACTAAATTTCAACAGCCTGTAAATGCTCTACCTGCTCACACCCAGCACTTGTCAGGAGTTTCTCCTGTCCCATTATCTGCCCAGCAGCAGCAAACAGACCCAACACTGCAAAGCAGCATCCTCATGTGTAGGCAAACCCCACACAAGGACACATCCCACACCCCCAGCAGGGCATCCCTGGCCCTTCCTCTGCAGGCAGTGGGCAGCAAGCAGGACCAAGGCCACTGGAATCCCTCCTGGTGCCCCAAGATGAAAAAGGGTCAGCAACCTGTAACTACAGCCACTACAGCAGACTGAACACAGAAACATCTCAGTGTCTGCTTAGATTTACTTGCAATTACACATTTCAGCACTTCGGTGGGCTGGCATATTTTGCTGCTAGTAAGTATTTAATTTGACAGAATTGCTTCAATATAAATCATATAAAAACACATTAAACAAAAGTCAGTTTCTTTTTTGCTGATATATAGAAAGGGCTGTATAAATCTGGGATCTCTTCACAGTTGTCATGGCGTGTAGACTTGCAGTTCAGTGTAGAGCCCAGTGCAGCAGAGTACTCAAGGTTAACTTAAAGCAGCTGAGTAGTCCCAGGGAGTTCAAGGAGCTCACTCACCTGCTTAAAATTAGGCACATATTTAATTTGAACCGTGCACTTTAACTCCACCATCAATCACTTTTGTTTCTTTAGCTGCAATTCTCACCTGAAGTGTAGGACTCTGCTGTGTTCTACTTAACCACTTTGGAAATAATTCCATCAGAAAACAGACACACACATTTCACAAGATGAAAAGAATTTTAGAAAAATACTGAAACATAGAAAAACTTCCAAGATGCTGCCTTTCATGGCTGAGTGACTTTATTAGACTCAGAGTCTAAAAGCAGACTGATAATTACCTACAGCTGTGGGCAATTAACCCTCAGGTTCCATCTCCCTACCCATACAGCTTCCATTATAGGACTGCAACAAAACAGTTAAAAATTGAAACAAAATTCTTTATCTTGAAAACAACTTGGGGGCTCAACAAGCTGTGTTTTGGGGGATTTTCACCTAGAAACTTTTCAGAGGATGTCTACATTACAGTCACACATAGCACATTATTCAGAAATACGATTCTGTCCCAGCAACTCATCCAAGCATTTGAAACTTCAGCAAAATAGGTAGAGATTTCTTTTTTTAGTTTTTTGTTCAAACTTTTTGCTTACCTTGCTGTGTGTATTTATGATTCTGAGGACTTCTCCTCCTCCTTACGTGATATAGAGGCCAAACAGACCCCCTCAAAACTAAAGAGCTTTATAACTCCAACAACAGAATTAGTAACTGAAAAATAATGCATCTTTCAAAGAAACCTATAAAAAATAAATTCAAAAAAGACAAAGCAACTCTCTCATAGCTGTGCTCTACTAGAACACGATGTGAAGCTTCTACCAGCATTAATTGATTTCAAAGAAAGCTATCAATTTCAGCAGGGACAAAAGAAAATAATTTAGGTAGTATGCCTGAAAGCATACAGTAAAAAAAAAAAAATCTCTACTAAGCTGACAGTAAATTCAGGAAAAAACAAAACTCAATAGAAAGCTAAAGGTCTATGCACAACTTGCTTCTCTTATTGGTTACCTTGCAAACTTGGAGAGCCCACGTTTTGTTCTGCTTCCCTCCAACACCAGAAGAAAGCACCATCCAACTCCAAGAATCCAGAGACTTGTACAGCTCAGAGCACAAAGCCCAAACTCTTCCCCACAGCCCGAGAAGTGAGAGCTTTATGGGGAGCTGATTGGAGCTGATTGAGGTGATTTGTCCCAGCTGCAGCCCTAAACAGCCCCTGGGAGTGGCTCCCAGCAAACAGCCCACAGCTGCTTTGGGTGAAATCACTGATTACAGCTGATTCTCCCCAGCTGAGCAACAATCAAGCCAAAAAACAGGCACAGCCAAACAAGTAATTTCAACTCTTAAATAATATAACAAGTGTTTCTGGTAGAACAAATGCTGTTTTTATTTGTTTCCTAAAAATTAAGAAAAATAATAATTAGCTGAGGCAACTGCTTGTATGATGGAATTGAGGCTTCTCATACAAGTAATACAGCTTTACTAAACATGAGTTGTAACCATCCTTTTCTCCCTCCCCCTTCACCACATGTCAGATTTTACCTTTAATTTTGCCTTTCTTCAGAGTTTTCTTCTGACTTTCTCCTTGCCTTTCCCAGGATGATGCCAAAGGATGTGGTTTCTCAGAGAAATTTCCAACAGGGTCCCCCAAATGTGTTGTGTTTAGATTTATGTCACTCTTTAGCTGCTCACAATGTAAGTTCAAGTCAGTAAAGCAAAATAAAACAAAATAACAAGGGCTGTACATTGTGGTTTCTGTACCACCCCACTAACATGATTTCCTCTAAATGCTCCACTTGTCACCAACCCAACAGCTTTAAGCTCAGAAGAGAGCTATTCCAAAATTTAAAGAGATTTTAGGAAGAATTTTCTTTCTTTAAGCAATCCCAGCATAAAGTTTAAACTGTTATCCAGGTTACATACTCAAAATTGTAATAAAGTTCCTCTTTCAGGTTAATTTTTGAGACATTTTCCTTTTCAGAGCTACCCCAGTTTACAGAAAGGAGTGCACTTGAGCCAATATTAACAGCTAAACCTTCACCTGCTGAAACTCAGTATGCTTGACCCATTCCCTGGAGGGAAGCTGATTTACACAGGTGAGAACCCAGGTTTAAGTGGTTTATTCTATCAGCAGACTAAGAAAAAGTGAGTTGTTTTGCTGAGACTTCACCTACAATGCAGCAATGGTTATCAAAGCAAGGCAGATACTGGGAACTTCACTTTGCAAGACAAGTATTGCACACATGTAGTTGTAACTCAGCATAAAAACATTCTATCAACTCTGAAATTAAAAAGCACAATTACTCTTTTTTTTTCCATTGCAATAGGAAAACATGACATACTAAGAAATAAGAGCAATGCATTCTTCAGATTGAAAGCAGATTGCCCATGGATTGCAAGCAAATAGAAGAAACTGAGTCACATTTTTGTAAGAAAGTAATTTCTAAACTAATGGGTTGGTAGAACAAGACAGGCTAGAAGTGCTGTGCCACAGATGTCACTTTTGTGAAAGCTCATCATCAAAAGAGCACAATAAAAGGAAGGTACATTTCATGTTCAATCACCTTTGCAATGTAAACATTCCAGAGGAGTTGGGATATTTGGGATCACACATTATTCCCTATTTTAAGTACAATCAGGGAAGTTCCAGTTGAAAAACTAGAGCACAGTTTGGTCTTCAAAGTTTTCAGAAACTTCTGCTGTTTTTCTACTTCAACTTGCCAGATATTAAAGGTGAAGGGTCAAACCTGCAGGTGGTGTAAATAAGCACAGCTCTGTGAGAGCTTTCACCTTATGCTTATTTACATCACATGGAAATTATATTTCTCACTTCTTCTGTGAGTAATTGCACATGTATATATATATATATATATGCATGTGTGTGGTGAATACATATTATATAGAAAGTGAATGCTTTGATCTGTCAAAAGGAAGATACAAATATAAAACAGGAGACAGGATATGAAAATCATACATTCTGCATTTACTTTGAAAACTGAAAGTTATGGGGAAGGAAAGAAACATTGTTTATGTTCAAGGAGAACCTGGTGATTTGCTTAAATAATCTAAAACCAAACCACTAGCACATGAAGGATTTAACAACTTCCTGTCAGGGCTGACAGACTCAACCTATGACTTGCTAACTTTTATATAAACAAATTATTACTAGACAGTGAGAGATCCATTGCAGATTCCTAGTTTTGCAGTGTAGACCCTGGTGCAGCAAAGCACTCAAAACTTAAGGTTAACTTAAAGCAGCTGAGTAGTCCCAGGGAGTTTGGCCAGCTCATTCACCTGCTTAAAATTAGGCACATATTTAATTTGAGACCTGTGTTTTAACTCCACCATCAATCAGCGATGCACTTCACCTGTGCATAAAGCAGGTGCTCCCCACAGGGCTCACACATGCTTTAATACTTTCTGAAAGAGGGCTGCGTGGTTTGATTCTTCAAGATGCTGCTCATCATAAATGTAGTCCTGCAAAGCATTCAAACAGGTGAGTCATATCCTGTGCATGAGAATAAAGCAGCTCTAGTATCACTGATAAGTTAGACCACACTTCCAAACTTTACAGCATACAGCAAGAGTGAGCCAGGAGGAGAACAGTGAATATGAAGAATGCTAAAGTTTATCCCCAAAATATATTGTATTCACAATTTTTTCCACAAATGCAGATCAGTTAAAATTACAGTGTTTTAGTCTATAATATGAAAAAGATCTAACATGAAAGCAAAGATGCCTCAGTGAAAGAGGATTTCAAGCCCCTGCTCTGGGCTTTGCTGCAGCAAGTCAGCAGCATGTTTTGTGAGTAATAGCACAGCAGCAGCTCAGGACACCTCCAGCAGGTTTGTGTGCCACAACAGATCACACCCTTGTGGCCACTCAAGCACCTCCTTGCATCTTTTCTGCAGCATGTTCCTCTGCTGCTGCTAAAATCTTAAATTGGTCATGAAATGGGAGATTTTTCCAATGCAAACCCTTGCACTCTTTCTCCAAAGCATCTTTACAGATTTCTGCGTGTATATAGTCGTTTAGTGCAGCTATTTCTGCCATAACTAATTAGTGTATTTATAGAAGATATTTTTTCCTGTGGCCATAGGTTTGTTAAGACAACAAAAACAAAAACAATATGACAAAAGAAGAAGAAAAAACCCAAAGTTTTTGTGGACCAAACCTCCAAATAGCATAAATCCAGTCAGCAAATAGTGCAATTTGTGCCAAGCTACAAAATTGCACCATCTTCATGAGGAACCAGCTTGACAATAGACAAATGAATCCCTCTAAGAATACTCCTCCTGTAAGCCCATCATCAATATTCCTCATTTAAAAAGTGTTAGGCAGAGTATATTCTTCCATAAGGCTGGTTTTATGTCACAGTTTGACTTTTCCTCCCTACTGCTTAAAGTAGAAATGTAAAAATGTGGGGACTTTAATCACCCCATAAATATACGTGTTGTGTAATTATGCAAATCAAATTAGGAGCAGTGAATGGAATGTTTATTTACCCAAAAACCTGACCCAGATTGCCTGCTGACTTTCCTGGGATGTGAATGCATTTTTACCTCTGTTCAAACAGAATTTTTCTCCCTAATGTAGACAGTGATTTTGCCGCACCAGGATCTACAGCCTTTTCCAAATAGCAGTGCTCTAATAAAGTGAAGAAATCCAGCTGCAAAGGGAAATTACAACCTGGAATTAGGGATAAATTTGAGAAGACACTAAATTATCCCTATTTTGAAAGAGAGTGATGGGTCCATGAAGAGTAGGAGGGGGAACAGAGATCCATTATGTTTGGCATTTAAACTTCAGTTTGGGAAGGAAACAATGTGTTAGATTTTTTGGTTTGGTTTTTTTCTTGTCATACGACATTTGACTGGTAATATTTGCATGACAAGACATTAAATAAGTTATATTGTGTTGCTCTGTCTTTGTCCTCTGTTTCACAGACAAAAGAAAAAAAATTGTACAGCCATTTCTACCACGGTTATAGATATGGCCATTAAAATATTTCTCTTTACAAAATTAATGGAAGAAAAGCAGAGCTGTGCTTATAGTCTTGTCATTCAGGGATATGATTTCAACAGGAAGCATTGCATCCATTATACAACAAATTCAGTGAAATCTTAAAGAAAGAGATGGCACCAGAGGGCACAGTCACTGCAGTGCCATTATCTCCTGCCTTTACAGTTCCTCCTTGCCTCACTCCATTGGTTCCTCCCCATTTTCAGTCACGTACACAAGAAACAAAAGAGCCGAACAGTTTTTCTTAAAAGCTTTCCCCTTAACCTAAAACCTGTTGTTCATCAAAGCATTTATATATATAATATATACGTCATAATATATATAATATATATTATATATATATGTATAACAAAACACAGAAAGTTAAATAAAAAGAGCCACACAGCACAGCAGACAGTAAAACCACAATCCAATAATCCTGTGCTTAAATTTAGAAACTGTGTGGAAGTTTAAATCCTTGTTAGAAGGAAAATGTTCTCTGTTTATTGTTTGTTGGATTTGAGTTATAATTCACCTTTAAAGCATTTTTTACTGCTATGCTAATACCATCTGCTAAGTTCTCTGAGTGAATTGTCATCTTGGCTATAAAACAGGGTTCTGGGGAAAGGAGAAATCTGAGCATGGTGAATTTTTCTAGCAAGAAAGAGATAATTTTTTTTGCTCTTAAAAAAAACCGTACCTGTAAGGGAATAAGTGTTGAAATCCATGGGAAAAAAAGAAAAGTATGGCCCTCAGTCCCAGTAACAGGTCTTCTTTGGCACTTGAGAACGACCACAAGTAGTTTGCCTTTTTATTCATATAGAACAAAATTTACAAAGTCATTCATACATTTTTGTTTGTTTTTTGTTTTGTTTTTTACTTACTTCGAAAATTGGGAATATTCAAAATACACTTTTACCCCACTTCATTCTTTCATTATTTACAAGTATATACAAGAAAAATGCAAGAGTTCATTTTCTTTTTCTTTTTTTTTTTTTGTTTCTTTTAAATTTTGTATTAAAAATCTCTGCTGGTTGTTTGTACTGTTTGTTTTCGTCATATGGATGTTCCGTGTGAGGGCTCCATCGCTTCTGGAATGACTCCCCCCGGCACGGACTGGAATGACATTGGGATCGGGGTTTTCACAGGGCTCTGCCGGAATAGTCCTCCGTTGGGTGACCTGTGTTTGCACTGTATGGAGGGCATGGTGGCTGAGCTGCTCAGGGGCAGCGGCAGGTTGCTGCCCGAGGCAGCTGTCAGTGTCCTGCTGGCACCATGAGTTGTCTGTTCTGGTAAAAAGGTGCTGACAGAAAGTTGCGTGTTCTGGTACTCGCGCACCGGCTCCAGGGTCTGGGCTGGCTGCATGCCCCCGATCTCCAGCGCTGAGATCTCGATGGACGCTGGGGAGATCTGCTTGTGGGCTATGTCTTCATCAATTAAACTGTTCATGCGTCTGTGCACCTGCTCCAGATTCACTTCTTTGTCCTAGTGGGGAAGAAACCAGAAGAATTAGTCCAAACACAATGTCCAACCCCATCCAGCCCCCTTCCTTTCTCTGTGTGACCAGAGCTGCTGATCATTCACTACATCATTTGGATTTCAACTGTGCCTGTGTAAAACCTCAGGCTCTGGTGACATCTCCAGATGCAAAACCTGCTGAAGAAAACACTGGTTCAATCCCAGCCTGCTGGAGCTCTTGATGTTGTCAATACCATCCTCCTGGGAGGTGGTAAATGATGGCTGGCATCAGGGACCAGCACATCCTTCACACCCTTGGCTCACCTTGCACAAGCTCAGAAAAAAGCCTACAGCAGGCAAACAGATGACCTGGGACTCCTCATTCCACTGGGCAGCTCGGCCCTTTGTCACCACATGACAGCTCACCACTATCTCATGTATCTGCAGAGCTTTTTCTAAAGAACACGTCAGTAAAAAAACCCTGACTTCAGGGTAGTTGCTTCATTGAAATCTACTGGCCAGAAGTTGTGGTGATGATGAATTCCTGCTTTCCCATCAGAAGGCTCTGGGTCACCTGTGTGGCACAGAACAGAAACCCACTGGAGCAGCACTGAGAAGAGGCCCACTCTGGGAGCCCTGCAGAGGGGACCACGTATTTGTGTATGGAACAGTTGCATGACAGACCATAAGCTGTCTGTCATCTTGACATGTCATCTGGAAAAGTCTATCTGTGGTCAGAGCTCAGGAAAACAGTGCTGGTCTTTCGGAAATGCATCACCATCTTCTGAGAATGCGTTTCCTAAGGTTCACAGAGTCTCTTCATCTGTCTGTCAGAACCACTCACTCAACACACTTCAGCTTACATGAGGAAACACAGCAAAAGGAGTTGTCTTTAAATCCTGAAGTAGCAAAGACCTACAGTGGGCTGTTTATCACCTCAGTAAGGCATTCAAGATACTCAAACTGGGAAGCAACAAAATTGGCAGGGTGAAGTCAACCACCTGGGATGCTGTCTGACTGAATTTTAACAGCTAGCATTGTACTGCCAATAAAAAGGTATTACATTATATAATTTCTCTACATTTCATAAAGCACAGCTATGACTGCAGTTGTAGTTATTTGATGCAAGTGTAACACACAGCAGAATATCAGCAAAGCATAACAGCCCAACAGCCCTGGAACTGGAGAAATTCCCTGGTCCAACACAAACCTGTAATTACACTACTCAGACAGCAAGACTCCAACCTAGGGAGCAGGACTACCCAAAACTTTTGTGTTCCAGTAATCCCTGACTGCCCAAGGTCAACCTGGGCTTAAGTGTTGGTTTAACACAGCCTTACTGATTCACACCAAGGTCCAGGCTCAGGGAATGAAGTACAAAGTGTCACTGCCACTCGCTCCTTTTAATATTTCATCACTGGTGTTCAGGTGGAGCCCAGAGAATTACAATCTTATTCCAGTGGTATCCCCTGCTATGCAACTTTGCTTTCCCCTGTAAATTAACAAGCCAACTCCAAAGTCCTTGATTCCAGTCAATGTCAACTACAGATTCAATTGTAACCCTGTGATTTAACACCCCTTCTACATTACTCAAGAACCGTTGAATTTGCTGATCCCTGCATGGGTTTGGAAATGAATTAGTGTTACATGATGTACAGTTCAAACCTGCGTCCTTAGCCTAGGCTAAATCCATATTGATTTCAACTGGAATACAATTGCTCCACAATTACAGGGCTGAGCTGCATGTTGCAAATTCTTTGCTAATCAGTGGAAAATGAACTCCTATTTAATTTATGTCATAAATTCACCAAAATCCCAATGAAGCTCCAGAAACCTGGGGATATAATCTTCCTCACCAAAGAAACAAATAACTTTTTAAAAATCCTGCTTTTTCAGCCAAATCCTCTAATCGGATAATTTTGAGTTAGAGAAAAATCAATGGATAATAAAATAAAAAATAAACTTTTTTGACATGAAGGGATCACACAACACTTGATCAGATAACCCCTGCAGCTGTATTAAGTCCTTCCTGACAACAAACACACCTGACCTGACAGGCCCTTCATTCAATACATTAGACAATGCACTAAGCTGATGATAACTCAGACACTCTTCCCTAAACTCTAGGGAAGGAAACTTAAGCATTTATGGTACAGTGGCCAGAGGATTACATGGATTTAATTCATCATTTCCTCAGTTCCTTTTTCTTGAAGTAAAACTGTAGACCTGGGGCAAACGTGAGATAAGTTCTTCCATTATTCCCAATGGGAGTAAGAGCTTGACCTCTCTGGGTAGGTTCCTTTGCAGCAGATGTCCAACCACTCGCTGCTGCATTTTCCTCACCTGTTTGCCAACAAAAGCTTGCTGCAACGTTCTGTTGGTGCACAAACTGCAGCTAGCACCACGTATGATGATGCTGTGTCTAAGGAGCTAACTCCCAGAAGGCCATTATGCAATGCCTCCTTAGGTACCCTGTACTGTTTCTTTTCTAAATGAGGCTGCTAGCTGGGATGTGGACTTCTAGCTGGCATTCTGGGTACCTGGGACTCATATTCTTGTCAAGCCTCCACTACAAAATAAGAAAACAAAAGAGAACTCGGGTTAGAACTGAGCAAATATTAGAGCAAATATTCCTAAATGAGGGTTTGGTGAAATGCTTATGACTCATTTACATTTTTCTGAGCTTTTGTCAAATACTAATGCCTTCTTCAGATAATTTCAAGTGAAAATATACACCAATTTTTTATTTATATTTTTTTTTTTTTTGATTGCAAGTACATCCTAAGTGTATTCATCCTGCTTTGCTAGTGGAACCAGTAAAATGTGACTTGGATAAAGCCAGCCCAGAGGGAAAGGTAAGGTTTCAATAATTGCAACAAGAAGTCATTAATTGTTTGCACAGAGAAAATAAATTCATGAATGAAGCAGGATCTTCATTTGGAGCATCTGGGCACAGAAGGTCATAAAATTCAAATTTTGCATGAATTAATCTTGATTAATTGAATTAATACTTAGCTGAGCCCTTTTAGATGTAAACATGAAGAGCCACAGCTGGGATGCTCTTAATACACATCCCTGGGTCCAGATCATAGGGATTGCTAAGGACCACATCCTTTGGGATGTTCCCCTCTGAGAACATCCTGACAGGCCTTTTCTTCTGCTGTGCACAGTCCACCCTGGGACAGCATCCTCAGGAAATGGCGGATTTGCAGTTGCTTATGTTTCACAATACAAACTCATGTTTCACTGTGCTAAAATTTTCATTCTCAGTAAAGATTAAAACCAGTTCCTGCACACAGACATCCCATTCTATCTATACCAGAACACTTTGTCAAGTACATGGAGAAGTAAACGCTTGGGATCTCTTTAAGAGGCAGGGGTGATGATTTCACTTGCCTACTTGTCTTTCTTCAGCATTAAGGACAACTTGCTGGCCTTATTAAGATCAAAGAAAAGTTTTTAAAGGCTTTCAACAGAACAGGAATTCATATTATTCCCTCTTTTCCTTGTCAAAATAAAATGTTTGCAAAGGTTATGGAAAACAACTTGTCTCCGAGGAATTATAAAATCACATTTTTAAAGGTTCTTTCCTTTTTCTTTGCCTTATTAGAAAAGAGCAGCTAAATAACTAAATGTCAAGGTTTGTATGAGACTATCTTAATGGTGAATGAATGATTCTTCAAACACTTTTAAAAAACCCAAGATAAAATTTAGAAACCCTTGAAAAGATTAGTTTGTCATTGCACGCCATAAAACTGCTTTGAATCCAAGATTTCCAGAAGCAGAGGTTTTGGGATAGCATTATGTGACAAGTCAACCTTTCAGACTCTGTAAATTCCATAAACCTAATCTTTTTTTTCCCCTTTATTTTTCTTCTGGGAAATTCAGTAACATAGCATATGTTACTGAAAACCAACAAGCTAAATGGAGAAAGGTCTAAATGGCAATAAAGCCAGAAAAAGAAATCTTAGAAGTTATTGTTTTATCCATTGTCAGCTCCATGTTCTCTTTCTTTTTTTAGTTCTGTGCTTCTCATTAAAGATCAGTAATTTGTAAAAGAATTCTTTTTTGCACTTAATATATAAAATTGAGTTGATATTATAAATATGTCACATCTCAGACATTTAATGCCAATTCAACTTCACCTCTCATCTATGGCTGTGTTGGACACAAGTATATGTTTGTGTTGCCAGGAGAAGATAAAATTGTTTTCCTTTGCTGGCTTCATAGTTCTATTTTCAATATTAATGTTGTACTCCAAATAGATCATTTGAAGAAATTAATCTGTGAAGGAAAGAAACGCGTAAGGAAAATTAATTATACACCCAGGCTTATCCTCTGCAGCCTAAGGAAATAGCTAACCAAACATTGCTCCTGGTCAGGAAATTCTGTTATACATAAATACCAAGTGAAATGTCAATGTCCCCCAGTGAGTTTGAGTTCTGGAAGGGCCTTAGAAGGGCAGGCTTCTGACATGTCCCAAGCACTTGACCATGAGCAACAGGTTCAATGGCCTATGACTGACAGCAGGAGCACACCCTGGCTTGGAGTGGATCTGGAGGATGCTCACCAGAATTACCTGGGAATGACTAAACCTGCATGGTCACACCTGTAACAAACTATTCCTTTCAGGACTAACCAAGTCTGCCCTTTTCACACAGAGTGAAATTATGACAAATAATGCAGGCACCATCATTCATAGAGTAACCAATATTTTTTTTTCCTAGCTTATTTTCTGTGACTCTTGACAGTTGGTTCTAATAAAGCCTGTGGGCAGTCATACTGAAAGAATATGGTACCAGTTGGGAGGTTTGGAGTCAGTTAACGTGATCAAATTCAAGGGTGTTGGAAAGGAGCTACTGGCTGATGTTTTTAAGAAATTGCCCTCTAAAATAAATTCCTCTAAATACAATTAATTAAATGGTAATACTGCTTAGCTTACTGGCTTGCAACACTCGGGATCTTCCAAGGGAAATTTTTTTTGAGAAAAATATTTTAATTAAAGACACCATTGTGGTGTCTGGTTTTTTACTTGTGATTTCTTTGAGGTTATCACAGAGTTTTAGAAAAGCCACTTCAAGACATAAAAATGCTACAAGATGATGAAGCAGTTCCATCAAGGCAAAAAGAGGAAGACAAATGCCCAAACAGGAAAGTCTAATATCTGCAGAAATGTGATGCTAAAACTATGCCAAAACTTTGATAAGTTGCATCAACATCCAACACATGCAAATAAAAGCACACTAGACTGGAGAAGATTGATGGCCCTGACCCCAGAAGGACTAAAATTTCAGAAACATAGCCAATATGGGCAGACAGGCTCATACAGGGAGGGAATAACTTGCATATGTCAATACCTCCCAGTCAGGTGCTGGTAAATGTGCCAAGAATTAAAAGCCTGTTAAAGCAGTTAATAAGACTCAGGAGATATGCAGAAAACAAAGCTTTTAAGGTAATATAGCCTTAATCATCAATCAGGGCACGTTTCTGCTTTGGTTTTGTGCTTCCTGTCCTGGATGACAACATGAAGGATTACCTTTTGATGAAAGAAACCAAGACACAAATGCTAATATTAGGTTTTCATTCTGTGTAAGAACTATTTTTAAAAAATTTAGGTAATTTTGTGATTAGGGCTAGGTTTCAAAATTTGAGACAAACTCCATTGTCAGAAGACACTTCCTCTTCTGCCCTTGACCAGGAAACATGCTGGTCTCTCTCCCACCCATATAAGAGTCCTCCTGACTCATACATGTGTGTTCATAATGACAGATGTCAGAGGTCATGAGACACAGGTGGCTGGGAGGCACACCTGTCCACAGTTAGAAAGGAACTCTCTGAAGCACTTCCAGGCACAGCCAGCCATACTGCAAAACTGAAACAGGAGGCAGAGAAAAAACACTGAAACAGCAAAGTTTTCATGCTCAGGTACCCACAAACTATTCTCTTCTTACTCAGCATCAAACCCCACAGCTCCACCCAGCAACCAGCTGCAGTCTGTGGGGTTTCAAACATCATGGACTCAAATATTTACCTTGCTAAAGAGAAATAAAGCAGCAGCAGCTCTGTATGTGTACAATTGGTTAGGATTATTTTGAAATCCTGTATTCACCCAGGGTCATTATCATTACTTTCAGTTACAGCTCCTGCATATGCAAAGCTTTTAATTTATTCCAGGAGGCTCTGACAGATTGGCAAAACCAGGCATAATTGGCTTGCTCAAGAAGAAAAAGCAGTGATGATATATGTACTAGATGTGCTGCAAAACAATGGCAATACAGAATGGTGTTACATTAATACCAACAACCCCTTTTTAGTAAGACTCACTGTGTGACACTCATTATTCCGGAGATTCCGCAGTCGACAATGCAGTGAAATGCAGGGAGACGTGTACACAGATGCAGTGGTGATGGATGTCTGCTGTCATTATTTTAACACAGGCAGCTGACCCAGTCAAACAGCACTTAATGCTACATAAAATTTGCTGAATGGTTTCTGAGTGTGCTCTGCTCAAAGCTGGTTTGACCATAACAGAATCTTATTGGAAATATGCAGGGATGCACCTCAAGAGTCTACTTGAAAACCTGCTTTTAGAAACAGGCCCAATCCTGCAATCAAGCTTTTGCTCTTACAAGTGGAAGCTCTACCATGTATTCTAAATTAGCAATTAGCTAAATTATCATCCATAAACCAGCTGTTAGAAGAAGGCACTGAGACTGACATCAGGTGAGGTCCAGTTGGCTGTTACCTAATTGAAAGAATAAAAGAAATGAAAGTTTTGTAGTGTGTTAATTTCATTTAATGTGGAATCATCTGCAAAGAAACAAAACTTCATAAAAATTATGTACAAGAGGCCACCTTATTCACTAAGTGATGCTCTCCTTCACCAGAGAGCAGAAATTCCTTTATGAAGAGACAGTAACACTCTTTTTCCTTCTAAGTAAACCTGGAAAAAAAGTGAGATATTACAGAATCCTGCAAAGTCGATCTTAATGTGATAGAAAATTGTTTCAAATACATAATTTCCAGTTATCCTCAGCCAGAAAAGAGGTATAAATAAATTATTACCAAAAGCCTTTACACCAAACAAGTAACAGTGACTGGCTACAGAACTGGTAGCAAGAACCTTTATGAAGCAGTTCACATCTTCCCACAGTCCTGTTGCACACCTTACCCAGGCTGGATTTATCGAAGCTGAAATCACATCTGAACAGGGGTCTACTTCTGATGTGTCCCACAGGTCCTGCCTGTGAGCCTTGCCAGGAATACCCCAGACAGCAACCTGCCCAGCAGGTCAGTGAAGCTGACCATGCACACCACTTTGAACCAGCTGAACATCTCTATCTTATTTATCCTGTTGAAGTGCATCCCTGTCTCTGTGAATAGATACCCAGGACACAGTTCTGATGGGGAACAGCAGGTTACCCCACAGTGTCTTGCAATGATCTGCTTCCACATTCACCACCATCCATTAACTAAGTGCAATCAGAGAGAGAACAATCTAAACCTCACAGCTCACAACAGACCCAAACCTGCCAGGGAAGAGCCTGTGATAGCATTTTCATTTGTTACTCAATATGAAAGCGGACATCCAGCCTCATGCTGAGATATTCAAGTTTAAAATCCTTACCAACCTTGGTTCATCAGCTGGTAACGCAACAACGAGAATGAGTGAGTGGTTCACATGGTACAGATGTTCCCACAGTTTTCATGATGTTAAAAATTAACAGGGCAATAAGAGAATGCAAAGAAACATTTCTTAACACAAGCAGCAAAATGCAGTACAGAATGAGTGCTGGTTGATGAGCATGCCAATGTCTCTGCAAAGGAACTTGGGAGAAAGGAGAACTTGCAACTGGAGAAACCTCTACTGTGTACACACTACAGACTGCAGCTACAGGCATTTCCAACAACACAGAGGTTGGGATCAAGGGGAGTGCCAGGGGAAGGTAAAGATGAGGAGGAAACTAACAGGGATTCATCTGTGCAGGCACTTTCAACAAGAAACCAATCATCTGTATGTTCATTAGAAATTCTCACCATGCTTCTGAGGCCCAGCCTCACATCATTGGCCATCTCCAGATGGAAAGGGAAAGGAAAATGTGGGGAGAAAAAAAGAAGGATCAAGATAGTGAGGCTAATAATGTAATTAATATTTCACTCTTTTCAGCAAACATGTACTCATCATTTCTTATACTTCTGGTCTGAAACAGCATTGCAACAAAAAAGGATGGCCCTCAAGAGGGTGGTGTTTTCAGAATTTGACATCATCTAAAATTACACTGTGAGGTGACAGATTACCCTTTTATGAAGGAAAAATTAGATTAATGGAGGTCCTATTCCAAAAATTCGCTAAAACTTAATGGTTTCTTTACATTGCTTTACACATTTTTTTAATCCTAAAATATAATCTAGTCCATAAGGGATGCAATTTCTCACTCTAGGGAGCCCAAATCAAAGCAATGCTATCCTTTAACAGTCTGAATTACTCTACTGGAGCATCAGGAGTAACAGATTGCTCCACACCCTCCTTCTTCACCATTCCTGTCTAGTCACATGCAAATCTCAAAAATTCCCATTTTTTTCCTATTATGCGAGGAGGAGAAGAGAGAGTTGGCACAGGAGACAAAGAATTGCTTCTACAGCCTGTTTGATGCCCAGTGTTAGCTGATTTACAAAGCCTCTCATCTCCACTCCAGCTATATGGAAGCCTTACAAAATCCTTACTCCTGACTATTAGCAACAATTCTTGCAATTAAAAACCAAATTTTGAAAAGGTTTCTCTGCCTCTGTTCAGGGCTCTATTTTGGAAACTGCCCAAGCTTTTATTTTGACACAAGACAAGACATGACTAGCCAAATTATTAAAATAGCTCAGCATAATAAAAATCTGGTCACCAGTTTCCCAAAAGATAACTCTTTCATACTTAATAATACTGAAGAAATAGTACTTGTTGAGTGAGTTTTTGTAACTCCTTTTCATACGTGTGCCTATAAATATGGGTCTGGACTTATGGAAAATCATAACCAAGCCATTGATTAATTAAAAAAAAATATTTTCCACAGTACTGGTATCTGTGATACCTTAATATTTCAGTAATATTGACCACAGATTATTTCTGGTACTATAAAATTATTTAAATTCAATTGATAAATAGGTTTATAAATTGCATGTTAATATCATTGCATGGTAAGGTCAATCTTCACCAAATAACCTCAATGCTACTCCCAGTCTCTGGTTCATACATTGTGATTCAAAGCAACTGAAGTTTGACCCTATGCCACTACAAGGAACGGAAATGTTTTGGTGCTCTGAGTGAGATTAGAATTCGCTTCTTATTTAATTTTATGTACATGCTTAAATGCTTAGTCAGATCAACACCTAAGGCATTTTACAAACCACAAAAATGCAAAATAAATTTGAGAAAAAGTCACATTTTATGCTTTTTATTATTTTAAACTTTTACTGATTTTGTTATTTTACACCCCCTTCAAAAAGTCAACTTTAAAATACCGCCATAGGCTGAGATAAGACATACAAAAATTAGCTGTGTAAACATTGTGTGAAGAATCTAAAAGAATCTGACACATTAAGGCTCCAATTCAGTAAAATACATAAGCTCATGCCAAGCTCATGAGTAGCCACAGAAGTTCTCTGGGATAGGCAATGTAATGCAAATTAAGCAAGTACTTACACTCATCACCAAACTGAAACTTTAAACAGGTTATTTCTTTTTGATTCCCCTGCATGGCAACACTCATTTTTTAAGCTTATTTCAGTTGAATAATTCTCTTCCCCCGCTAAGGTTCATGCCAGGTAAATCCAGATTATACCCCTAAGGATCCCATTAGCAGGGTTTTCTTACACGACAGAGAAAAATTAAACCAAACACAAAAATCCCCTCCTTGCAGTTAGGGAAATATGCTGGTACAAAACACAATTGCTTCACCACTGCTTTGGGTAGCAGAAGCCTGGGCCCAGTGCCATAAATCACAGGGATGATATGTCACTGTTAAACCCATTACAGCCTTGACCAAAATCTATGGTGGTCAATAGCAGGAGTTGGGTGATTTCATTGGATTCTGGATGTGCACCCTGCCTGGGACCAGGAATTACAGAATATCTGCTTCACTACAGGCACCTCCAAAGAGAAAATCTTGTTTCTCCACTCACATAAAAAGCCAGCATGGAGTTAGTTAAGATGCCCTTCCAGCTATTACCAGCTTCTGTACAAGGTAATTTATATATTATATAGGCCTTTTTTTTTTTTGACTGGTTCTTCCAGCTTATACTTTATCATCAAGCAACAGTAAACTTTGCATTCTGGGTTGACTGGCTCCTAACACCACTCTGCTGATTTAAAAATGCTACTTAAATGAAGTTCCTCAGCTTATTGCATTCAAAGCTGGTTTGAAACTGAATTTCTAGATGGCATTAAAATGCATTATTTTGCCAATGTTTGCATGATTTATTTCCCCCAAACAAACCTTTATTTATTCTTAGAAAAGTAGAATACAATACAGAAGTACAAACAAATGATAATTTATATGCAACTGAGCAAAAAATGTACAAAGATTTCAGACATGTCATTAAAATACAGAAAAAAATAATTTAAAATAAAAACAAGATAAAATATAGAGAACATGCAATGAAGGGAAAATAAAACATTGGGTTGATGATCTCGTGTTTCCTTTCACTCTCAAAAGGAATCTTCCTGGCACAAATCAAATTATCACATAAAAAGATAACACCACAAAGGAGACAAGGTAAATGAAGCAACAAGGAAAAAGACAAGGAAAGTGAAAATAATGGTGAAAGCAAGAGACTCTTTAATAATCAAAACCAACACTGCTGACACCGTGCTGAAGATACAGAAGCCTCAATTGCCATGAAATAGTATCTGGCTGGAGAACTAAAGTGAGATGAACACAGTACAAATCACAATTCTTAGCAGTGACAAATTTGGATCCATTGGACTCGTGGCTGCCAGTTCCTATTTCCATTTCTAAGGTACACTGGGACTCCTGCTCTTCTAATACCAGAAGAGAGCCTTAGTGGGTAATTTTCATGACTGCTAAAGCTGGAAGAATGGATTTCTGAGGTAGGCTGGGATTTGCACATCAGTGGACATGGAAAAAAGGGAATTTAAGGCAGGTCACAAGAGGCTGCCCTGGCCAGAGATACAGTTGTTGTTTTTTTTTTTCATTTCACCCTGTGTACTACCAAAATACTTGTGACAATTATTAGAATAATTTTGCTACCTCTCACTATCTCATAGAGCTTGCAGATTTGGGATTCAAGACATTATTAAGCTTGGAGTAACAGGAAATAGGAATTATAAGGTGCTGTTACTAGTACACAAGACTGTTTCCACTCTGAACAGTACCTGAGATGCTGCTCCCTTTTAATAATTTAAAAATAAAAATCACAGAAAAGTGAAAAGAGTCTATTGAATAAAATTATTTTGCAGGAGCATGAGAAAGGAAAGAAATCACAAACTAAGCTGTGATTGTTAATGAATTATAAATTTGACACAAGTTATGAGACAATGACTAGAAGCAACTCAGGAGGTGGAAAACTATGCTATGCCTTAACCAATAAAACCCCCAAATCTTCTTGCACTAGAGATCCTCAAACACACTGGGTCCAGTTTCTGAAACACTCACATTGCTAGGAACAGCACAGCTGGTTTGGAAAATAGATTTTTGATTAATCATATCTATTATCTGTGAAAACAAAGAATCAGACTAAGAATTTATTGGGGTCATTCCAACATTGTCTTTCAAGACCTATATCAAATATAAGTGAATCAATGTCACCTCTTATGAGAGATGCAACAAGTGTCAGATCCTAGAAAACAAAAAATCATTCTGCCCAAGTGGCTAATTTTGTTTAATATGGGGTTGCCTGTTAATTTTTTAGTGAATAATCTCATGGACAGCAAAAAACATGGGAATTTCACTTTCTTTCCATTAATAGTATGATATTTTATCTTTGCATATAAGTTCCCATTGTTTTGTAGTATATGGATGAACAAGGAATGCTTTCTTCATAGCTCTGATGAGATCTGAGAAGTAAGAATCTTCAGAGAATAGCACATCACACAAAGACACAGCTGATAAAGCACAGAGGATGCTGGGGAGACCATGGCAGGAAGCAGCCACGCTGGATCATAATGACAACAAAGATGTGAAAACTGCCTTTCATTCCTTCAAAGGGGATAAATGATACCAACAATCTGATGATGTGGCAAAGCCCTTGGCTGTTAAATGATCCAAATTACATTATGGCTTACTGATATTGTGAAATAAGTGCATAGGACTCACACAAAAGTTAAAGAAATCCAGAGGCAATTGTCAAAAGTTCAACATTTATATGGTACCAGTTTTAATAACTTTATCTGATTGCCCAGTCATTTAAAAGGGACGTAAAGTGACTGAACAAAGACTCTAGAATAAATATTAATTTTTCACAACTCCCTAATTTTCTGAAGCTTATCAAAGTCAAAAGATTAGGTATCAGTATTTCAGGCTGAGTAGCAGCTGTGTAAGTTCAAGATTTTAACACACAGAGATAGATGTATGAGCTGGCTAAATTTCACTGTGGGTATTGGATGGCTCGGTACCAACAATGAGTAGAGGGTGATTATAAATTCCAGAATACCTTTTTGGAAAAAGATGATCTAGTGCAAGTTTTTCTGAGTTAGAAAGTAATAAGGCAATTTTAACATTACCAGGGATTTTCCAGCTTGAAGAGATTGCAAACTTGAGCCCTAATAAAAGAATGTGGCATGGTGTTGCAGCAGTACATTTTTTCCTGATGCTGGAGCTAATCTTTCTTTTGTTAATCTGATCTGATAAGGATTAAATAGGGATAACATTAAGATTTGTACAGCACAACTCATTAGAAACATTTTTACAAATCTCCTTCAAATAGAATAAAAATATCTTGTAGCAACATCCTGAAAAATATCAACCCAGCCTTTGCTCTTCTAGCAAGAAATTTCACTATTCCTTGAAAGATACAATTGTGAACCAATGGCAACAAGGAAAAGTAAAGGTAATTCATCTTTCCTGGAGGTTTGTCATAATGAATTGATACAGTGCATAGGGACAATTTTTTTTTTTTTTTACATTTTTGTGGGGTTGAGTTTCTTCATATGTGAAAAATGTAAAAAATATCCTAATTGGAAGCAGTGTCCCCTTGACACAACTCTTCCTATGAAGTCTACAAATGTTAATCAGGTTAATATCAACATCCAAGTTATGCTGTCAGGTTTCAAAAGAGGCTTCTGTTTGTCTCATAGTTAATACTACATTCTGCACACTCAGTGTAATTAAGAGCTGTGATTTATACCATGCAGACATCTGAGTCCTTGGACATCAATATATTGGCTCAGCCGAACCTCCACAAAAACCTAAAGAATACAAAGTGGAAAAAGACAACAAAATTGGCAAAAAACGCCACCTTAACGTCAGTTGAAAATGCTTCTCCAATGCCAAGGAAGGCAATGCACATTTTTTTAGCTACAGACTTCACTGACCTCCAACATAAAAAATAAGAGTCTCTAAAAAATGCTTTTTCTCTCTCTCCAGCAAGCTGCACACAACCCTGCCATAAATCTGCCATAGTAGTTGTACATTTATCGTCCCAACATTTCTTTTTTTTTCAAGTTGGCAATTGACATGATACAACCAACCAGGTGGGTCATGCCAAAGTGAGAATGCTGCACAAGGGCTTCACAAGCCAAAACAACTCCTTGTTCAATTCTGGTTCCAGTATAATTTTTTTTCCAAGGGATTTATGAAGCTCCCAACGGGGTGAGGGTCACAGAAGCCAAATGTTGCCACCTTCTCTTTGCCTCCTTGGCAATATCAAAGTCTAATCTCAGACTGCAAGAAAATCAGCCTTCTCTGTGACCCTCCACAACCTCTGCCTCACAGAAGAAAGCAGCTGGGACACATCCCAGTTCCCACAATTTTTATGTGATATCACAACACTTGTGTTTTGCCAAAGCCTTCCCAAAAGCAGAAGAAAATCAGCAGCATGATTTAAGTTTGCAGCTCTTACTGAACTAATGACTTGGCTGGAGTACCAGATGCAGCCAAGGGGCAGATTTTAATGTTCTGTATATGCTACTACTGTGCTGTAGCTCTGTCATTATAGCTTTTGCTGTAGAAATGCTAGTCAACACACAGTGCTAGAAATGAGCTATGCTGAACACACTCCTCCTGGAGATCCAACTCTCCTTGTGCTTTTTGTCCCCTATGCCAGGCTCAGCCACTGCCTCAAGCAGAGGAGTCCCCAGGACTCCACACCCCCCTCAGCCCTGGTTCCTGTCCTTACCATAGTTTTGAAACCTGGTTCTTTTAAACATGTCAAAAACCTTCATCCTATATTCACCACCTCTTTCAAAACTTGGTTTCCTACCTTAATTGCAGTAGCCATCAGATGTCCTACCTCAATCCCTCCACACTAGTAGTACATAAATAAAATATGTCAGGCCACTGATCTGCCAGGAAATACGGCTACATTTGTTTGCTAATTTAGCTGAGTGGATGTTGTGGTCACTGTGACATAAGCCCCAACCCCTGGTGTGCAGCAGGGCTGGAGCAATGTGGCCACGTGGCACATGTGGCCATTGGCCTAGGCAGAGGGTTCCTGAGGATCCTGCCTGTCCCTGGCTCTGGGCAGCTGTCACCCTTCCCTCTGGCTGCTCGGATGACCCAAAGGTGCCTCTAGCTGCCTGCCTGTCATTGCAGCCAGCTGTCCCTTTGATGGGACACCTCATTCCAGCCCACCCTGCCATACCCTCCATACACCTTCCTCCAGCCAGCCCTGTGCCCTCTCACCTCCTCGTTCAGCCTTCACACCTGCTGTGCCAGGGCTCCTGCTGACTCTGCTCCCCCTCTCCTGGCAGCCTCCGCATCACTGATCTTGCTGGAACCTGTCCATGCTCTGTTTAAGTTTAATTTGCCTCTAACCCAGCCTAGTTGTGCTCCAAGGGCAGGCCCAGCCCCACAGACAGGGATCTCCCCAAGCACGGCTCTACCATGGGAGTAACTTCAGTTTACTTTAAAACACAGAA
This sequence comes from Camarhynchus parvulus, assembly GCF_901933205.1. Taxonomy (NCBI): domain Eukaryota; kingdom Metazoa; phylum Chordata; class Aves; order Passeriformes; family Thraupidae; genus Camarhynchus; species Camarhynchus parvulus. The sequence continues at coordinate 8,136,519 of NC_044576.1, forward strand.
GGTTAAAAGTATCCTAGGTTTGACAAAGAAACTGCCAAAGAGCACTACACATGTACAAGAGCAACCTTCATCAATAACACACTGGAGGGAAAGGGAAGGAGAAGGATGGGAAAGGGAGAAAAGCTGGGATGGGGTAGGCATAGATATGCAATAATCCTTCTTAGAGGTATTAAAAAAGAAAATAGGGGGATGGCTGAAAAAAAGACTATATTTAAACTTGGGAAGACAGATTCTTTTCCAGCAATGGAAACTGAGTATTCAAAACTCCTTGCAACAAAAAAGCGAATTTTTTTCACTTTAGATATATGAAACTGCCTTTAAATCATACTCTTTTCTCACTTTACAAAGATACACAAAGGCAATTCCCTGAGTGTAGAGAGGGGAACACACCACACAGGATGGCCAGATAAGTGCTTGTGCACACAGCATGAGGACATTTTGGGAAGCATCTCTGCCCGTGCCCTGCAGGATTTCACAGTGTGCAGTGAAACACTGCTGGGCTTTGGACCTTCACAGCACTAGCATGGGGGCACCTTTGGAGTTACAGGAGGAGCAATTTCTACAAGGCAGCAGGGCAAAATCATAGCATATGGAACTGTTTGGGTTGGAAGGGACCCAACTCCAACCCCTTTGCAAAGGCAGGGATGCCATCCACTAGACCAGGTTGCCAATTTGCCAAAATTGCTTACAGGTGACAGCTATGTCAGTTAGTCTACTGCTCCTGCAACTTGAAAAAGAGAGATTAGAATTGCTGGGCTATGTACTATTTTCCAGCTGCAGTGTAGCTCACTGCTATTATTAGCTTGTAAAAAACATCTGTTCCAAGATGAAAGCACCTACAAATGCCTCAAGTGTCTCCAAAATTGCAAGAGGTTAGTTTGTTAAACATTTAAACTAGGTAAACAAATACAGGCTTCATGCAAGACAGATCTGAGAATAGACTGATTATTTTATCTTAGCATTGCTAACTTCTTCTGGCTGCTGTGCGTGGAAACTTCAAACCCAAGAACTTCTCAGGTATAATTTCCTAGATAAAACACGTTATATGAAGGTCAACTTCCTCAGAGGCTCCTACTTTTAGAAATAAAACTGACTTCAAAAGAAAGGAAGCATTTAAACAGTGTCATGGCAATATGGCTTATTCAATTATTAACTAGCTGATTTATTTTTAATTGCTTGTGTACCTCTTCAAACTCAGCCTAGGTCAGCCATGAAGGAGAGCAGCTACCAGACGTCTGGCAGCTGCAGAGCCTGCACAGGATGGACTCGGATCTCCCAGCCAATGGATGGGGCTCAGATCAGAGAAAACATCACCACAGATGGCACAGCTGGGTGCCTGTGATTGGCCTCCCCGTCACTCACAGCAGAGTGGCCGAGGGTGTGTTTCTGAACCACTCTCTTACCCCTAAAGGTGGTCTCTCCAGGTCAGGGCTGAGGCACATTGGTGGGGCAATGAGGGGAAGTTTGCACTGCTGCTGCCCATGCTGTATCTGCTCTACAAATAAATAGAGGACTTTAGTCTCCAGGGCTGTCAGTTTGGCACCTTCCATGTGCACAAAAGACACTTTTGTTTGTTTGTTTTTATTTTCTTAGAAACAACCACCCAAAACGTTATATGCAAAGCTTAGTATGGCAAATCAAAATAAATCAAATTTATTGCGTGAGAGCACCTAAAATCCCACAACTTCCACTTGCTCTCTCTTTCTTTTGTGTTTTCTACTTTTAATTGTGATAAGAATAAAAGTTATGGACCTCTTTCGGTGTTTCTTGATGACAACGGTTGCTGTTCCACCACAACTCCAATGCTGCCACCAAGCAAGCAAGAAGAAGGCCTATTGCTAAAATGCAGAAAACTCCTGCAAAACTGTGCAGCTTGAGTGCCTTCCCATCTGTCTGTGCATTGGTATGGCTATTCAGGTCACAGCGTCCCATCCGTGGCCACCACTTCTGCTTAAGAACATCCAAATCTCCACTTTCTTGCAACTCTAGGATCCTGCAGAAATTTCAAAAGACAAGTATTATTTGCAATGATACTGTTTTACAGAGTTTTTTGTCTTTTCCTTATGCTTCACAGCTCTTAAATCTACCATCCCATAATTCAAAACTCCACCCCCCTCCACCACCAGAGTGTTGTAGTCTTCATCTGAATCCCTTATACCAAGATTTCTTTCTACTCACAGCAGCAGGTAAACTCCACCGGGTAACTTTAGGAAAAAAAGAGACTGTCAAAAATTCCACTGCAATGCAAACAGCATTTCCAGGGGAAATCACCACATTCCAGTTAGTTATGCCTGGTCTGGCTACATTCAGCTGCAGCAGCTGGTCCCACTAGTGAAATGCTCAACCCACTCCACTGCTGCTCTCCTACAATAATTCCAAAAATATGTGAGGCTAAACATGCTACTGTTTGTGCACCACTTAGTACAAATCTGTTTAAGCAGCGACCAACTCATTTATTTTAGTAAATGTAGTTTATTCAAAAGGATTTTACTTCAATGCTGTTACTTAATGCCTGAATTACTGTGTTAACAGTTGCTAATTAATCATTGTTTTGTCTCTTGTGAAGTGTCCCGTCTCCGCATGAATGATTCATTTTGGATTTGGTTTGATAACTGTTTTAGCTGTTTACTAACAATCTTTTCTCTTGCGGCAGCTTTGTCTCCAGTTATGCAGCTGGAGTTTTGCTCCTTTTTATGAAGGAGAAGCAAGATGAGGCAATCTCACTTCAGATCCCTGCCTGGAGCAGAGCACACGCTCACCTTCTGCTAAGGGCACACATGCCTGCACAGCTGTGTGTCTTCAGTTCAGGGTACACATTCACATGGACAAAAGACACCCAGCTGGTAGCTCAGAGATCACTAAACAGCATAATTTTACAGTTTTCTGGTCTTGTCAATCCCATGCAATTCCCTGCAATTCTTGTAGCCCTGAACCATCCTGAGTCTTTGACCTGTCCCTCCACCCTAAAGGACAAGGCAGGGCATTGCTGCTTGCATCCTGCAGGGAGCAACACACTGCTTCAGAGCCTGCAGAACGTGGCATGAGCTCAAGATCTCTCCTCAATCTTTCCTCTACCTCTCACCGAGCCCTGAGGACATCATTCCTCTGCCAGAGGCAGTGCTGGCTGAAGGTGCGAGGCCACACGTCACCTCCAGTCCCCTCCTCCCAAACCAGATGCACATGGAGCAGGAGGAGCAGCAGCTTTGTTGGAGCCTGAACTCATAACCTCTCTGCTGTCATCTATTCATTGTTCTTTATTAATTAAATGCCAAAATTAAAGTGAACAGTCACTGGCTATAGACAGAAATGCTATAAAACGAGCTTTGTTTCAGTTTACCTCTGGGAGAAAAGATCTCTGTAGGGACTTCCGTGCTGGAGTGCTATCCCATATCCTTTGCTGCTGATGCTGTTTCCAATGACTGTCACAGAGCATTCGTCATCTGTCAGCGCAGCATATTCCACCACTGTCACATCCCACAGGAAAGCATAATTTCCCTTTTTTGCCTGCAAATACAGCATGAACACAACACAGTCTCAACTAAACTGCATTTCTAGGTAGGACAAAAGCTAAGCCAGCAAACAAATCCAAATCTCGTCACTGTTCCTTGGTGGTATTTCATTAGGCCACAGTTTATATGTAGACCTTTGACATAACACATTTCTAACAGTTTTCTCTCCCAGCAGGACCTCACCTACTTCAAACCTTGCTAAAATATCTTCCATTTTTAAATATTCACATAAGATAGCCCAGCCATCTAGAAGTGTAGGTGAGGCTTATGTAACAGATTATTAATTATAAATGAGAGCTATTGCTTTAGATGATGAAATTGGATGCATGCTTTGTAGGAGACATGGAATATGACTGGTTCCATACATTTAAGTGCCAAGACTGGCATAGTATAAGTATTAAGTGATGAGCATCACAGGCACCAAAATTGTAATTTTTCAGCTTTGCTCATAAAAACATGCAAATAAATAAATTTGCCTTGCAAGTAAACAGAGCTCTTCTCAGAGCTATGTTAGTCCTGTAACAAAAGGCATGCACTGAGCTGAAAGAGCTCCCTCTTTTCTTCACAGGTAAGATTCACAAGCATGTACTATGATTTCAGTTTTGGGATAAATATTGTTTTAACACACATCCATGCGGATATCCTTAAATATCAGCTTTAATTGGAACTGAAACCAAGGCCTGCACACAGTGTATATAATGAATGTAATTAACACAAGATGTAAGAAACATATCTGGATAGGGGCTCAGTAGAGTAAAATAAAATATCATTTTGTTGGTTAAAGTAACCGTTGGTTGCCTAATATATTTAAGTAGCTGAAGTCCTGTATATATTTCTTTATGGGAACTGATTCACAAAGCTCCCCCAGCTAATAGCTATAGCTCTGGCACAGAATAAGTTCATCCTTCCAATTCTTTTCTAATCTCAGTTTTGAATTCACTCTCTGTAAGTTTGTAAGACTCTATCAGTTATTTCATTACACTGGATTCCTCAGTTGAGCAAATAAGATAATTTACTTCATCACAGTTTGACATAAGCCATACCTTTCTGAAGTCCCTACAGTTGCTTACACATGACAATAAATCAAATGGGTAAGGTATTTCCTGGGAGGCAGAATTCAAGGAAATAAAGATTAAAATTATGTTGCCTAGACTTTCTGTAAGGTACTTGCTGCAATCCACCTATTTTCCTTGATTCCCTTTTATCTGCATGGAGGCAATCAAAGATCCACAAATTCACATGCTTCCGGGGTTAAAACAGAATAGAAATGTTATATCCTTTCTCTTTGGTAAGAAGTGAAAGAGTCTGTACACTGAACCCTTGGAAAATATTATTTTTATTACTTAGCCACATTGTGTTCCATGGTAAATAATAATTCATAGGATTTTGCTACCTATTATAGGAAACTGTCAGCATTAAAAATATGTCCTCAGGGGATCAAAAGCAGCAGCACTTGTTACTGCACACAGAATTTATTCAAAATCCATGATATTAGAGAACAAAAGTCCTGCCTGATGGATATACAGAAATCAGACACCCCAGAAAGATCTGGCCTAATTCACTATGTGAATTAGGTAAAATGTGTTTTACGTTTCTCTGGGTATTTTTAAGTTGGTTGGTTGAATTTTTGTCTTCTTTTTTTTGTTGTTGTTTGGTTTGGTTCTTTGTTGGGTTTTTTTGTTTGTTTTCTTTTGGAGTTTTGGGGTTGGGTTTTTTTTTTGTTGATGTTTTTGGGGTTCTTTTGGTGGTTTGTTCAGTTTAAAGAGCTGTATTTATTTTCTGTTCTTTCAGAACTGGTCAGCAAATCATCTTTTCACATTTACAATTTAAAAAAGAACACTGACAACACAATACATTCCTTATCTATCTCTTAGTAATACTTGAGGAATGCAATATTCCTCAAATATTCGAATGTATTACAACGCACTGGCTAAAGAAAAAAAAACACATTATTGAGTCTACTTTTCAATCCTCAGCTTTCTGTATGTTATCTTATACAAGGGCTTTGTACACTGACTTTCAATGCTGTACAGCAGATCTTTTGTAAAGGTCTACTTCTCTTGTGTTTGTAGTGCTGCTATCCTAAATCACATCCTGCAACTGCAAATGGTCAATAAACCAAGTCTGCCAGAACTCTTCACATCTCTTTTACATATTTTTAATGACATCAATCAGCCTATCCAATGTCATCACAACTGTAGAGCATTATTTCTCTGACAGCCTGATCATTTTAGCATAATCAGAAATCTGACTTTTGAACTCTTGGTTGTGTATATGTCTCAGCTCCCAGAAATCCTGAGTGCAAGGCTGTGTCCTCTCCCTCTCTGACTGCCAAAACCAGAATCTCCATAGAGCCCTTTTTCCTAAGGGGAAGACTTAGTTCTTTCCAAACTTCTTCCACTTGTGAAATTTTCTTCCCTGAAGAGTGAAGACCTCATACTATTAGTGTGTTCATTGTGTGGAAAGTTTTCTTATAACAAAATGTTTAGTTGCTGTCTAAATTCGGCATCCTTCACTTCCCTGTTAATATCTGTTGTGACAGCTAAGCCGTGTCATTTGTTCAATTTAAGGAAAAGCTGTCAAACTTTGAAAAACATACGTACAAGATACATAAGTGCACACATACATGTGTGCTTGAAGTAGGCTGACTTTTTATATACCTTCACTAGGCAAGCAGCAAAAGCCAAATAAAATCAAATTGACATTTATTTTCAATGAAAAATCAACCTCAAATTTTAAATGTAGTTTAAACTTTATTTTTAATGAAAGACTCCATGTCTTTATGGAATCTTTAAGGAGCATGCCTCCCTTTAACTTCCAGGCCATGAATGTAGGAAGACTGCAAAAGGGCCTGTGCAAATGCCAGCTGAGAACAGGTGAGATAGCTTGAATAAAAAATGACTGAAATAAACACAGAATAATGAGCTCAAATTTATATTTCAGTCTTCTCATTTTACTTCATATTTTGCTCCTTTGCTATGGCCTTACTGTGACTCTCAGCATACAGGCACGCTTCACAACAAACTAAAAGTCCCTTGGTTAAACTTTAAGAAACCTCTTTATCAGAAAGTCAGCCAAAGCAGCACTCGTTTATTCCACCCAGGCAGAACAACTACTTTGGCTTACACCAAGGACACCAGATTTATCCTTGGTTTAAGAGATTTAAGAAAATAGATTTAAGAAAAAAGAACCCCCTGGGCAAAACTTATACTAAAAAAAATATATTCATTCTTCACAATCCTAAAAAAATTAAAAGGCCAAAGAAGATGACTTCCTAGACAAGACAAGGGCCACAAAGAAAATAATACTCCAGGAAAGCAGTAAACAACCCCATAATGTCACTCTTCAGGGTAGATGGAGATAGAGGAATATTGTTCACAGGGTCCTGGCTTACTGATGGTTAAACAATGTTGTTTCAAAGAAAGCATGCTAAGAAATAATAACAACATGAAAAAAGATTTGATTACAGAGTAATCACTGATATATCTGTAATTTTTCTGAAACTTTTGAAGAAGCTATCATACTTAAGACAGAAGTGCCAGATGATGTTGCCAATGCAAAATTCATCATTAATTTACTACGAGAACAGAGTGTCAGTGTAGCTGATCCCATTACATGGCTGATACCACAGAAATATCAAAAAATGACCTTTACATTGGCATTAGTGGAGTAGTTCAGAAAGATGGTAGGGTAACATTTATTATCTATAAAAAAGTGCTTTCAGAGAAGCAACATAGTTCTAATAAAAAGAAAAAGCATGCCATTTGATCCTGTTGAAATGTTTCAAACATAAAAATAATTAAGGAACCACTACAGGATTCAATAGATTCAGGTTTAAGGAAGCATTTGCTTTTGCTTCAAAGGCTGATGGGTCAAGTAATGGAGAAATTTATGAAGCTCTATGAGAGCAATCACAATTCACAATATCAAATTCATTGTGGACCAAGAAGGTTTTAAAAAATCATACTAAATGAACTTTTAAGCTACTTCTACTCTCAAAATTAGAATGAAGAGAGAAGAAGATCACTGATTTAATGCTCAGTGATCATTAAGGAAGCAAAAAAGAGAAGGAAAAAATTCTTACTGTGCTATTGCCTAAATCAATGAAGCATTCTCATTTTGTGCTCTACTTGGTTTTGATCGTTTTTCATCAAAAGTGATACACAGGAAGAAAAGAAACAATTCAGAGAAATTTTGGCACTAAATTAATTGGACAGGGGAACAAACTATCTCAACCAAAGCAGGGCATTATAAAATGCAATAATGAGTTTAATTCTCCTATCTGTGTATATAGCAGATGCAGGATCACATGGGGATGATATTACTTCATTCTTTCAAAGCAAAAATGGGCGCTCCCAAAGGAAATAAAATCCACAGTATGTTGGTGCAATCAATAATTCCCTGATTGCCAGTGGATGTAAAGCAAACAGTTCACTGAGATCCTGGTTGTAGCAACTTTCCTGTGACAGCATTAGTCAATCCTTATCTGTGATAGTCCCAGACAGCTCAAAACAACATTTTGTATGGACTGGTGGTTTGTGTGGTTTCTGCTCCTGTGCTGTGCAGAGGTACTGCTAAATATGAGGAGGCTTTCCATCTTCAATGATCACTCTCAACTACCTTGGGAATACAGCAAAAGCAACCTTCTCCCCACCACCCTGAGCTCTCAGGAGTCCTCCTGTCACTTATGTGACAGTGAAGTGCATTCCTGCCTTTTCTTGGCTCTCCCAGTGCTGCAAAAGCTGTGCCTTGCCCATGGGACATGGTCACTGTGGCTGCTGGGACCCTGCTGTGTCTGGAGAGACATCTCTGCCTTGGCAACCAAATGCCCGGAAAGCTCACATGACTTTCCCCCACTGCCATCCCTTTGTTTTCAGACAGTCAAAGGGAGTAGAAAAATCTCCCTGAAATGGAGAAAGATAAATGGGATAGGAACAAACACTTGAAATACCTGTCTGTGGCACAAATAACCAGCACTCCCTGTTTTGCACTGAAGTGGCATGGCTTTGTTTGTAACTGCAGCTGAACTGTGATACTGTCGGAGAAGAATGGAAAGGAGAAGGAGGGAAGAAAGAATAGTAGTGATTTTTTTCTTTTTTTGTATTGTGTCAGGCAAGTCCTGATTCAGAAAAATGTTTTATGAATCTTTTTATGCTAGAGAGATTTAGAGCTCCCATTTCCTACGAAACACATTTGTAAGGCACATTTACATCTCTTTCATACAGCAGGATGTGTTTATGGAAGGGAAGTCTCATTTCCTTGGCTGACATCAATTCTCCTTTAAAAAAACCCCAGAATTTCTAGCCATAATACTTGACATAGAAAACTTATCTGTTTATTCAGAGAGTTCAATGAGCTAGGAAGAGTGACACTTAAACTATAAACACAATAGTTTAGTTGACAATGTTATTAAATATTAAAGCCAATTTATGTAGGTGTCTAATCAAATAGCGGCCTCAGTCATCTTTGGGGACTGAAGTAAAATTTAGTTGTTGTTGACATTAATTGAATGAGCTGATCTAGTTATATAAAAATCACCCTACAACACTGAAATCAAACTTAGTATGAAAAGTTATTATCACATAGATAGGATGGAGCTGCCAGCTCCATACAGACAATATAATTGGTATTCTCAACTGCCTGCCAGTCTCCAGTTACATTTCTGGCTTAGCAAATGTAGCTATCATAAATGGCAGCATGCACTAGGCTTACAGAGTAAGAGTATTTACAATTTCATGGATAAAGAGGATTCACTGCCATAAGAATGTTAGAAAAAAGAAAAGTAAAATACTGAATATTTTTCTAAGTTAAACTGTTTTATTATTGGCTTAAATGCTAGGATACATAGAAAAACATTTAATGTCTCTATTTTTCCTCTAAATGTTACCAAAACATATCGAAAGAGGGCTCATTTTCATAAAATGTTGAGAAGATTAAGGAAAAAAAAAAGCCAACAACTATTGCAGACGTTGCTATTGCCAGAGCTCTATCTCATCCCCAAGGAAGAGTGGATTTTGGAGCTGAGGGCAGAGGGCTTTGGGGAAGCTCATCTGAGGGATGGGCAGGGTGTACCCAAATTTTGACTGAATACTTGTGTGCTAAGACAAGAAGTGTCTACATAAAGATTTTGTCCAAAAGTCGAGCAAAGAATTTGGAATCTTTTGCTAAAGGAGTTTGAATTGGGAAATGGGATGGCTTGCATTAATTGTGTTCACTCTCTTCATGGCACTGTAAAAACAGTAGAATTTGGATACGGTCCCTCTGACTGTTCAGAAGAGGTTTAAAAAAATTCAAAAAATAAAAAGGAAATGCAAGCCAAAACCATTTTATCATGCCCCATGTACAAAAGCATAAAGAAGTAGTAAATCACTGTTTCACTGACAAGAGTATCTCTGATCAAACATTCACTATGATAATAAAAACTGTAAACTTGTTTTAGGGAAAAAATCAATATACAGATGAAGAGGACACTATTCATTAAAGGAGTAGCACATCAAGGCTTTCAGCATGCATCCTTTCTGTGTAATGCAGTGGACATGTGTTTGATGTAAGGTGCTGCATGGTTTTGTTAAGATTCAAGATGGGGAGCAGAGGGGAGAGGCAGGCTATGAGAGAGAGAGGGGGAGAGAGAGAGAGAGAGAGAGAGAGAGAGAGAGAGAGAGAGAGAGAGAGAGTGGGCATTTGTAATGGCCAACACTCATTATCACAGGACTTAGAACAAAGATGCAGCATCTTAAGCTGTTATACATCAGTCCTTGAATGCCACATTAATTCTCTGTTCCACAAAAAAAAGTGTAGCTTTATCTGAGAGAAATAACATTTTGGTAAAACACAGTGTCATGTGAATGCATTTTTCAAAGTCTGGAATAAACAAAGAAAAATCTTGCATTAAATTCTGTTTCAAGAGAAATGAAGTATGCATTCTGTGGATCCCTTAATTCTTACTCATGTTTCCAATCATGAACTCAGAAAAAAGAAAACAAACTCAAATGAGCAAAGGACAGGAGTCAGTACTGCATAATGTAAAGAATTAAATCCAAAAAGGCATTATCAAAGCTCCCACGAAACTGAGAAACCGTATGACCAAATCCAAAGGACTTACATACTGAAAACTTATGCAGAGCTAAAGTACTTAAATTCAGAACAGTGACACCAAAATATGATTCTTATCTGCCATCAAGGTACTAAAAAAGAACTTTATATAAGAATTTAGGAGATTTTAAATGACTGTAATTTCTTTCCTGTGACTTAACATTGCAACTGCAATAGAAACAACATTGATACAGAAATTAAATTAAAACCCCTGCGATCCAGTCTTACCTTCCTGATGCCTTCAGAAGGGTTTGATACACAATTATCTGCCCCATTATTCTTACTGATAGTCCTCCACAGTTCAGCAAATGTGTTATCCTGCTCCAAAGGGTTGGTCCCTTTTGCTTTAAAGTATTCATACACTGCTGAGTCCCTGACTGTGCCATAAGATATATCCATTTGTTTGGACAGATCCTGAAACGTTCTGAAATTGAAGCGATATTGAGAAATTAGTATTATGTAGTACATTAGCAAGATTTCATTAATTAAATGGTTTCTTTCAATGTCTGTCACCATCAGAAAGCACCCTCACCAAATAACATTTCCATATTTCATTCCTCATCATAAAGGAAAGCCAAGTAATTATTTAATTGTACTGAGTTGATATGATTTTAACTACACCCAAGCTCTTTTTCACCCCAGTGAAGATTTTTTTTTCTGATAGATAACTTTCATGTTAAATATGCCACCAAGGCTGCACAAGCATATAATGTGATAAAGACTTACCTGAACACAGGAAAAACTCAGATTATAAATATAAACTTCCAGCCCCATCAACTTCATAGAAATACCTTGCAGAATTCAGTGGAAGTAGTTTGCAGTTATACCAATGCTCCATCTCACTCCAAATCAATATGACTGTTTTAAACAAACAAATAAAATCTTGCTTCCAATTTCCACTAAGTCTCTCTCACTTTCTCTTTTCACAGCCTCTGGTAAAACAGGCATTTTTCATTCACACAGAGGCCTAACTTTCATTTACTCATCATATACAGCTCTGGAAGTGTAAATGGACCTCACCCCGAGTGGCTGCGAATGCACAATTTATTTTCAAATTGTACAGAATGTAATTCACTCCTGTTTTACAGCCTTTTCTGCACTGAAAGGTGTAAATCACTGCCTGCATCAATGAAAACCAGCCCAAGCTTCAAAACACTGAAGGTGGCATCACTGCCATCAGAAGCAGGATCCTGGCTGTTTTTTTGCCCCACTTTCAGAGGTTCATTCCTATTCCTGTGCCTTCTTCCTCTGCCCTCAAGTATCACCTCTGTGCTGTGCCACCCTCTGAGCATACAAACACACATTTGACCACTGATGACCACACACACCAGCAGGGACCAAACTGAAGCTCATAAATAATGGTTTCTTTTCTTTAAAATGCTTTATAAATGTGTGGTTTCACATATTAATAACATGTTTCTGATACAACCAACTAACATTGCTTGACATCAATTAAACTAAAGCAACCCTCCCTGCCTCACCCCATTTCTTTTTCCCAAAAACAATCCTCCAGAAACAAAAACTTCCTGATCAATAGATCTGAAAGGCCACCTCCCCCAGACCTCCAGCTCCTGGAGCCACAAAAGCAGAACATTTTGGCTTGCAGCTTGTGCAGATTTCTTCACAATGCTCCTGAGGAGCCTTCCCTTGGCCCATGAGCCAAAGCTGTTTTCCACAGCTGAAGACTTGTCATAGACAATATTTTTCTGCCACCCTCTTCCCTGTTTCACTGGGGAGATGGCACTGTTGACACCTCACACGCCTGTAAGATTCCCTGCTACACTATTTAAAGCAAAGCAATCTGGTCATATACACAATGCCCCATAAAAATACACAGAGAGCTCTTCCCTCTTCTCCCCAGCATCACCCCCAGGCCTCCCAGGTTTAGGTGCACAAGGTGCCCTTCTCTGGCACTCCTGGTGTGGGAGCCCTGTCCCCAGGCTGCAGCTCCAAGGGCTCCTCTCAGCACAGCCCCTGCCCCAAACTCTTCAAACTCACAAGCTGCTTCCAACAGTTTAAGTGGTTTAAGTTCTTAAATTGTGTTAAGGACTTTTTATCATTTTAAGCTGTTAAGCAGCTTTAAGACTGTGTGAACAGCTTCTCTCTATATACATTGCACACTTGTGGATTTGGGCTAACTCTAGGAGTTCCACCAAACCCCAATACTCCTGTTATTTCCCTAGCTCTATATGGCAATTGATAAAGTAGAAAACAAACACCCTGGAGGTTGTTGGAAACTCAAAATGCTAATGAAAAATGGGAGAATTTGTTCTGATTTTCTTTCTTTCTTTAATGATCCTGAAAGGTCTGTTCTGTTCCCCTAAATGTTTCCTGTACATTCTATGGAACTGTTTTTCCTCCAGTCTTAATCTACATGATTACATGCTGCATTTAGTTCTGCCTTTATTTTTTAAAGTAAGTTTCATCATATCCCAGGGAATTGTTTAAGCTCCAGGAATGGATGACTTGGCTGTTAAAAGACACATTTCTGCCTACAGGGCAAAGAAAGGTACTCAATACACACAGGAGGGTGTTCTGTGGCAACCCTTTCCCACCAGTTTTAGTGCAGAGATTTTGGTGTGTGTAGGAAAGCATGTTTGGTAGAAGTACAGTAGCAGAAATATGTTTAACTAATATACTTTAACACACATGTCAGGTGGTAAGGACTTTACAAGTGCCTGCTCCTGATACCACTATTCTGTTTGAAAGTTTGAACATGAGGGTTTGGATAGTTAAAAAAAATTAAACTTGCAATTTTAATATTATCAGTATTTTCTGTTTTCCTTTATTGCCATGGAAGCTTTTACTCAGAAATATGCATTTTGTTTTAGCTAAATTGCACTTTATTGACAATCAGTATTTTTATTTTAACTAAATTACATTTTATTGACAATCAGTACTGCACAAAAGGACAGTACATGTTGCTTTACGAGCAGCACAGTTTGTTCAATTCTCTATGCATCACAGGGCAGAGAGAGCAGATCTGGGGTTTAAATCAAGTGCTTGCAATAAACAGACAAGCATAAAGGTGGCAGGGAGGGGAGCACAGTGATGGCCTGGCTGTGGGAGTAAGGTAACCCCTTTAGCCAGCAACATTTCTTTGGAACAGAAAATGTGGAGTAGTGTGTGTCCTAAGGATTTCTTGCAGTGCAATGTCTAATGTTTTAGACCACTTAACCAAAAAAATCTATCTCAGAAATTATCCTAACAGGGAGTGGTCCCAGCCACAGTTCTTACTCTGTATAAAAAATATCTCTGCTGTATTTCTGCACTGAAAGTGGAGGTGATGCTCAGCACATCCATAGCTAGAGAAGTGGTCAAAAGATTTCAGCATGGTGGGCATGGGCACATAAATAAATGATACTGGATGGAGATGAATTATCTCCTACTTTTTACAGGGTGGAGTAAGATAGTCACAAGGGTAGGTTTTAAAAACTGTTATTTTAAATCCCTCAAATTTGCCTTTGCCAGACAAAATCACTCACTGCTACTTTTCAGATACTGGCTGTATCTTACAGTTGTGTCATTCTCTAAAGGCGGCTGCTGCCATTGTTCTTAAGCTTTATTTGTGCAACCAGCTGTCAGCTGGACCCATCTCCTTTAGCCAGTCAAACTCTTGTCTCACTTTCCCATGGAAAAGATTTCATCCATTTAATATACAAAACTATTTGCAACAAAAATGTTTAGCATAACAAGATGCCCCATTAACCTTACCACCTCAGTTATTGGATCTCACAAGCCATTAAAGACTCTTTGTAAGTGTGATTAAAGATAAAGCCAGTAAAGCAGAAAAAGCCAATGTCCCTCACTTACTGTTACAGGAGCACAACTTCAATTTGTAGATAAATACATCTACTGTGTGGTTGCTATAATTGACAAGTACATGTAAACCAACTGATTTAAGTAAATGTATTTGCAGTCAATCTAAAGAAAAATGTTGTCTTTTAAACCTATGTTACCAGCCAAAACAATTAATGCCCATATCTATGCCTGCTAGATGAACGCAGAACTGATACGTATTTCCAGTGGAATTACAATTACTTCATGCAGACTCAACTCAAAACTGGGTCTCTGCTTGTTTCGTGTGTTAGAAACTTATTGGCATAAAACAAATGCTGCAGAAGACACAGACAGGCAATACCAGTATTAGCACTTATGATTAGACCACTAGAACTAATTGCCAGAATAAAAATACTGGTTAAGATACTTTTTGAAGATGTTTTCTTACTTGTAAAAGCCTTGTGGAGTTGTAGATACACAGACTAAAAATATGCTGCCACTATTGGTTTATTTTACTCTGTTGCTTCTCTGTGTCCAAGATTTCTGGATGAATAATAAGTGACAGACTAAACTTGACACCAGGTGCTTTGAGGAAACTGCTGATCAATTAACTGAGCTGCAGGCACCTGGATCATCAGATGTGATCAAAGTATTTTTCAAAAGAAAAACATGTTCCTGTCATTTAAAAAAAAAAGAAAAAAATTTTTTGTAGTGACCCTGAGAGTTTTGCTCAATGCAGCATAATATTCTAGGTGATGGCTGCCATAAAGATAAAGTGCACCAGAGATTATGAGACTTTTTAAGCTGCTCTGCCTAAATGAAGTCTTAAAAATGCATACATAAAATGTATAGTACAAGTCCTAAATTTCTATCTTTAAATGCCTTGAGGCTAATTTATTTTCTTTTAATTTTTTTTTCTCCAACAGCTAAGAATTCATTACATCTGCAGAATTAAATATAAGTGCAGTTCCTAACAAGAAATGTTTTCTCCACACAATTACATGAGAGGGAAATATGTGGTTTATGCACTGGGAAAACAGTAAACCCAGAAAACTTCAAAGTAAAAACAGATGTATCTGAACTGATTTGACAAGCTTATACCAGCACTGTAAGCCTAAGAAACACCTATGAGCTGAAACCTAGAACATAAAATCCTATCTGAACGGAGATTTATTGGATAAAGTTATACCCTGTGGAAAGCAATGAGTTGAAAGAGAATTCTGCCTACTGTGAACTGCAGAAAAGTGCAGAATTTTGAGACCTAAAATTGCTGAGAACTCCTCCCTCCAAGGCAGAATGAGGACAATTAAGAAAATGGTGTTTGTTGTTATCACATCAATCCACCCACAGAGAGATGAACTTGGAAGCCAAGCAAGCATTGCCAGATCAGACTGTCATTTCTAGCTGTCCCCCAAGAGAAAAGAGTCTGCAAATCTGAATCAAGGTTGAAGAGGTACTGCAGTGGTACAGACAATGAGCAGATGCTCTACATGAGCGCATCTTACCATTCAGAACCTCAGTCTGATCTGAGTCCTGATTAATTTTTAGATCCATTTATGAATCTGCAAGACAAAGGATTTGAGCCTCCATCCATTGTTCGCAAGTGAACAATCTTTGGAACTCCCATTTTAAGTAAAATTTGTAAGTGGGTAGGGTAAAGCTTGTCTTCAGACATCAGAAGCTGAGTTCAAACTTTCACAAAAAGACATTCTCTAGAGCTGGTCTACCCAAGTTGAACAGTTTAACTGGTTGAAGGGCTGAAAAAAAAAATCCCTCTGCTATGGATATAAAGTACCACTAGGGGATGATAGTCTCATTGACTCAGAGACTTGTATGAAGACTGTGCTGCTAAATGCAAGATAAAAAAGCACAAGCCCACTTAAAATGGAAGAGAATAGCAGTTAGTGTCTCTAAACACCAGTGCAACTGGTATTTCATGAACCTTCAGCTGTACAAGAAAGGGCTGAACAATGAGGTAACATTAGAACTAATCTTTCTTTAGCACCTACAAGGCAAAAAAGTAAATATACTTAAAAAAAAGTATTATGACATAATTTGGTAGATTTTTAATGTTTGTTCCAGGTAAACATTGGAATGTTATTAGTGTGTATTAAACTGGACATACAAAAACTAAAAGATGGGCTACTTTAAAGATTATTCTTAGTGGGGCCAATAAAACTGTTCAAGGTATTATTAGAATGGCCATACAGTTAGTACAGAGAACTAAAATTCACTTCTTATAACCTTAGACTTCAAGAGAACTGGGTCCATGATTTTCATTTGGGCATTAAATACTTAAATTAATCTTTAAATTATCAACTTCTCTATAGTGATGTGATCAAATTCTGCATTGTTCCATTTCACTGCAAGTCATTTTAAATGCTCTTAATTCTGTCTCAGTGCAGTGATGATGTGCAGAGCAACAGGTTTCTTCATCAAATACTCCAAGCAAAATTTTCATTTTAGCAACAGAGATAGTCCAGTAGAGATCAGCAGCAGTACTTGCATGCTTAGGTTACTTTTTTGGCTCAAGTCCTTCACCAGCAAATATATATTGCTTTATAATTCATATAAAACTCGTTTTATCTGATCTCCAGGAAAAACACCATCCACTTTAAACAAAATCCTTAACAGAAAAAGCCTCTACAAGGGGAGCCATAAGTATTGACAGATTAAACTACACAGAATCAGTGGAGTTACAGCCCTTCACACCAGGACTGAACCTTTCCAAACCACAGCAGGAGACAAAGTGCAGACAGTCAGGGCTGTGTCTGCTCTTGTCCTCACCAGTGGGGCAGGAGCAGCTGCTACACAGCATTTCAAAGAAGCAGGGACTTTCCTCCAGTGGCAAAACCAATCAATTGACATGTGTCACAGAACACGTTGCCATGTCAACCCCCTCCTCTTCCTATAGTTAAAACAAATAGTGATTGAACTCCTCAGCAGGTAATGGCACTGCAGCAGCTTTTTTCATGCTTATAATGGTCACTGCTGCCAGTGTGGTGCTATCTCTGAGACTCTGATTGGATTGGGACTTACTGCCCTAAATTAGGTGCAACCAGAAGTAATATGTAACATTCAGTTCTAGGGAGAGGATGCTAAAGCCAACTTTATTTCTGCCCCAGGAGGAAGGGGTTTGCTACACATCCTGCATGCTATGTGTGATGGCAGCAGTTCTGGCACCCACCCAGTGCAGCATCAGGAGCCCTTCTACTGCCCTTAAAGAAACTTCTTTTGTAGGCTTCCTAGCAGACTCAATAGACAGAGCAGTACTGCTGAGATCAGTGAAACCAGTCATGCACAAAAAAGCACATGCTCAAGGGTCCCAGCATTGGAGACAAAAACACAAACAGTAAGAAAAATGAAAAACAAAATAGCCAAATAATACATACACAAAGCACCAGAAGCATTCAACTCATACAGCCTCCAAACTGATTTAATTGCTTTCAAACAACTTTCAGAAGCCTCTGATCCTACATGCAAAGGGAAAGACAAGTAAACTGCTTTCTTAACTCCTGACATAGCACTGACTTCCCTGCAGAGTGAGCGTTTTCACTGGGGCTCTATTCCTGCAGAGCTACTGCATGATCAAGTTTTGAAAGAAGGGCACAAAGAGAATGTAAACCCATTGAAATGCAAAGACAGTCAAGCCACTAACAAATTATACACTGTCATGTTTATGATTTTAGCAGTAATTAATTACTAGCTACACATATTGTATTGGCAAAACATTTGGAGGCTATGTGTACTTTCTAAGAGTCTGAGATGCAGCAGAAATACATTCTAATACCAGCACTTGAACTTCCACTTTTGATTTACCAATCTCAGAACAATCAGCAGCACTTTCACTGAAGTCAAGTGTGGAGGATGCAGGACAAAACCCCTAAAAGCAGACTGTGTCCCATTGCTCACAGAAGTTCTTAGTATCTCCCAGCAGTTTATTTAGGAAACATGCCCATTTTCAAAATTTTAACACTGTTTCTGGCTACAAGAGTCAAATTTGGATCCAAAAATCAAACTGGATTCTCATCATAATCAGTAAAACAGGTTCTTCTGTAAACAAAATTAAACCTCTGGGTATTCCTATCCATTGCTATTTCTAAATTATGCCCTCAGGACCACCTCAACTACTCCAATCATCTGCAGTGATCTGTGTGAGTGTGACTTGACTTGTCACTGGATCCTAGAAGTCCATTTTGCCTAGAGCTGATGCTGGCTCTTCTCCAGCACTGCACATAAAGAAATCTGTTAAACAGATAGAAATAAGCTAAGCATCTCCTGATTGCCAGTCCAGGGTTTCTAACTATATTTCCAACCTTTCTTCTCTCCAAAACTCCTCCAGGCAATAAAAGCATGTCACTTAGATTGCTGATTTTTTTTCATTAACTTATTTATAATTTACTTTTTCTTTCTCAATGTCCCATGTTTTCTGAATTGTTAGCACATTGTAAAAAAACATGATGGGCCTTACAGTATAAGTTATGATTCTGTTGCTTGAAATGTTTTCAAAACCACAAAATTGTGTAATAAACTATTCCATTAACAGTGATAACAATGAAAACTAGTTTCTGAGCATTTGCATCTCAAAGCTGGATCCACTGGGGCCCCATAGTTTGTGATCCCTGGATGAAGTTTCTCACAGCTGAGCATTTATGATTGCATATGAATTCATCTGACGTCTAACTAAGAGAGTCAAGTCAGAGGGCAGTCTTTCCTTTATATTTACAAGGGCTATTTACAGAACCTTCTTCACTACACCATTTTTCCATATTTTTAAAAACTTAATAACCTTAAGATATTTCCCAGTTTGCCCACCATGTTTGTAATCTAACCATGAAAAGTATCAGACTGACAAAGAGACATTCTGAGCTTTTAACACATTAGAGTTTCTTTTAAGATGCAGGCCCAGGATTTCAAAGTCTGGAGCTTTAATTTGTATGCTCAGATCCACGTTTAAACTGCTACATGACTGGGCAGATCTTCAGAACAGATCAAGGGAAGATTTGGCACAACAGCACATCTGTGCAACATTGGCAGATTCAGTTTTAAGTCTGAAAAGGGATTCAGAGCAACTATGAGCAGTTGCTGTTCACCCTGCAAATCCAGAATAATCAGTCCTACTAAAAAATCTGGGTAATCCTAGATCCTTGATCCACACTCCATATTCCATCCAACAGTGAGAAGGAAATAAAAATGCAAAGAAAAGGTAAAAACATGTCAAGAGCATGTTTGGAGGAAAAAATACTCCTGTTTGGACTTCCTTTGAGTATTTCCTTTCTTTACTTTTAAATCACTTTGCCATTATGGCCTTTCTTTGAGAAGCTCAAAGGGTTAACATGTTAATTAAAGCAAGGTATTCTACTCCTTAAATTATTAATAAAAATAAAAAAATGCAGCTGGTGTTTAAAAGCACCTTGGTCCCAACAGCAGGTTTTAGTCTCTTCACCTAAATCAAACATATCATAAAGTCGGCATGAAAATCATATTGTCTGAATCAAACACATCTGGCAACTGACACATGCTTTTACCTATAATGAAAATAACAAACTACCTATTACATATGCAGATGTACTTTAAATTGTTTGCTACGCTGATGTCTTCTGCAGCTCACATTCAGAAGCTAAAAATCCTAATGAAGATTAATGATTAAGATCGAGAAGGAAGAAATTGCTTTCTTCCTTTTCCATTGCTGTTCTAAGTACTGATAATGCTGCTGTTCTGTTTTGTGCTCAGATGACAAAGAGTAGCTTTTTAATTAAATTGAGTGGGCAACAGATAAGCTTGGCTTCTTGGTGCTGGCTTATAAAGCCTTTACTCGGGGTTAGTGGTACTTTGTACAATGACTGTTAGGATATCATTAAAGCCCATGAAATCCCAGTGTGGACCAAGGTCCTACACAACCCTTTATTAAGTTTTGATTTATCAGGAGTCCTGCATGTCAGCAGTCTCACAGCTGGGGTGGAGGAGCTGGATGAATTCAGATCTGTCAAAGGTCCAATGTGACGCTGGAAAACAGCTTCACACCCTTCCCTTACCACAGGGAGCAAAGCAGAAGCTACCACTGTTGACAGAAGGAAGAGAAGAAAACAGAGGGACTCTGAAGAGGCACCTTGATTGCTAGAGCATGTGCTGCATACCCCTGGGAAATCAAAACATAGGGCTCTTCATTAATACTGAAAGCACATATAGCATTCATCAGTTATTACTGACGTCGAAAGTGCATGCACTACATATGCATATTTCAAAGGCTGCAGGCACACATGCCTGTTTCTCAGAGGACCCAGACTGAGCACACTGTGTATGGTGCACTTCCAATCTCATCCTGATGTACAGGAAGGCAACCAGGAAGGGAGACCTCAGCCTTTGGCCTCTCCTTCTCCTCACCCTGAACACAAGTCTCTCTGAATACTGAATCTCATACTAGAAAGCACCAAAAAAGCACATCAAAAACCACTGGCTGCTCATTATATTGAGATTAATTAGTTTATTGGGCAGCCTAATTATATACCTTGAAATATGAGCTTGGAAATTGCATTATTGCCATATGTAAGAAACACAGTGTTTAACATCCACCCCATTCTGACTGATGGTTTTCTATTTTCTAGATAGACATGACTACTCATAAATCAATTAAATTAAATCAGTGGCACATTCTCTCAGGCTGGTTTTAATGGTTTAGAAGGCAAAACAACTTCAATGCCTGTGATTACATTTCTTGTAAAGCAACAAACTTTGTCAGCTGTATCAAAACAGCTTTTCTGAGGCAATGCCATTCTCTCCCTCATCTCCAGATGAGTCTGGAAACACTCCTGTATTATACTATAAAGGAGCACACATGCAGAAGAAGAGAACATTGCTCAGCAAGGCAGATGAGCCCAGGAAATGGAAAGAAAACATGCAACCCTTCTCTTAGCAACAGAGTATTCCAGAAAAGTTGTTTTTTCTCTCCAGAAAATATTTTGCAAAGTAAGAACTGAGAGTATAGCACTCATGGTAATAAACAGTAGTATCTTACTTCCCAAGGAAAATAAATTCCTTTCTCCCCTAAACAACCATGACCTGCATTGATTAAAATTGTTTTGCTAGGCTTTTATTTTTCAGTTTGGTTTGTGGGTTTGTTTGTTTTGGGTTTGTTTTTACATCATCAGGAATACTTTCTAAATCTCCTTAGAAAGATATTCAATTTTTAAAGCCTTTCTTTAAATGGCAAGTTTACAGATTTCCACTTCATGGCAAGATGGTCGATAAATATTTTAGAATGTATTGGAACAACTTTTTTTTTCAGTAGATGAAATATCATCCTATACATCAGTGAAGGTGCTAAGAGTGTCTGGTGTGAGAATGAATGCTCTTCTATCATGGAGATGTTAATGAGGGGAGTGGCTATTTTAGATCTGATAGATTTAAATGGAAATGTCAAAGAGAAAAGCATCCAGATTAAAAATGTTTGCAAGATGTTGGAGTTTAATATCCTGAGGCAGAAGAAAAACCCAAACAAGATAAACAATGTAAAAATACTATATTTCAAAAGATCAGATTCAACAAACATCAAGAACTAGAGAAGAAAATCTCTTGGGGTGTTGCTTTAAAGGATAAAGGATACAGAAGGGCTGGCAATTCCTGAAAGATACCGTATCAAAGACACATATACAAACTATCTTAACATGAGGGACTATTAAAGAAATTACAAGAAACTGCAAGGGCTTCTGCAAGAGCTCTTTCAGGACCTAGAAAACCAAAATAATTCTCTTTAAATTTTAAAGAGTAGTGCAGCCATTGGACTAGCTAACCATACATACTATAAATGTATGGGAATTGTGCAAATGCACAAGATAAAAAGAATAAAGAAGCAAACATAAATCCTTCTCACAACACCAATAAATTTAGTTTGCATGATTTGTCACTGCAGAAAGCTATTTGTGTCAGCCCTTGACTGAAGTTCCAGTGTCCAGAGCAGAAGATGGGAAAATTACCTTTGCTGTTAGATGGGTGAGAAAATCTAACACTGAACAATCATGGCACAAACATGACAGAACCACTGTTCATATGGCAATGTTGGCGAGGAATTGTGCAAGGTGAGAAGACAGGTTTTTTACATAAACAAATGAAGCAGTTCCCAAAATATTTCAGGAGATTAGCAGAGTTGGAAGCCTATTCATGCCCTGTCTGAAGTGACAGTAATTAAAAAAATAGGTACAACTTCTCCTTCTTATAAGTGAGAACAGTGACCTTCAATTTAATCTCATGGTTTTGCAGGAATGAACTTACTGTGATTAAGTGTTTACTAACTATTGGTAGTTTTGTGAATACAATTTATTTCTTCTGGCTTCAGGAATGCTCTCAGAGAGACTTTCTGGCAATTTGGAAAGCTATGCAGTAATATTCACTATATTATCCTCTAACTGAACCTGCATGGCTTTTATAATAGGGCCCACTGTTACACAGATGGTTCTGACCAGTACAGATAAATGATATAAAATACATGTTATTTTACAGGGTTTTGGTTTGGTTTGGTTTGCAGGCAGCTGCTTCACCTCACAATGTCATTAAGAGATCTGCCTCAAAATGTGGAAAAAACCCCCCACTGGCCAACCTCTTTAATGGTTGAGACACAGGATTATTTCCAAAAGAGAATTCTCTATGGAGTTTTTCTTCTTCCTCTGTTTTTGTGTTTAGAGATGATGGATTGAGCTGTTAGGAGTTGTCTGAAGCTTTAAGGCCCTTTCTGTTTGATTTGCTATAGTAATAATTATTTTGCTTTTTTAATATCCTGCTATATTAGATGCTATTAGCAGTTCATATAAGACATTAAATCAGCTTCTTTAGAGAAAAAATAATAGAAATCTAAGTATCCTATTGAGCAAAAATCTTCTATTACTGTGTTATGTATTGTTTATCCCTTAGGAGTCACATAGAAAATACAACCTGACAAAATAAGTCATAGGTGCTATCCATGTAATAAAAAGAAACCTCATCCTACAACAAGGAAGGTGTAAGTCAGGGGCCAGAGGGATTGAATGCATGCAGAAAGCAAACAGCTCCTCTGTGGACAGCAGGGGAATAACCTATATTAATGTGAGACAATCTGACCCAAAAGGTGACTCTGTCTGAGCCAAGGAGTACCAAATATCAGATTTAAACCAATCCTTGTACATTTTGATGGGCTGTCCT
Organism: Camarhynchus parvulus; assembly: GCF_901933205.1. Lineage (NCBI taxonomy): Eukaryota > Metazoa > Chordata > Aves > Passeriformes > Thraupidae > Camarhynchus > Camarhynchus parvulus. The sequence continues at coordinate 8,160,071 of NC_044576.1, forward strand.
GAGGGCTGCTACTCTTGTGAGATTTTTCTCCTTTCAAAGCAAAAGAAAAAAATAATAAAGATTTTATTACCTGCACAGATGGTAGATTTTGCTAATGTTATATCCAAACCATTTTCTTCTCTAAACTGTGCATGCATCTGAATTTTAATGCCTCAACCCACCTCAGCCACAGAACTTCTCAGTAACCAGAACAAATGAAGAGATGCTATGATACAGGTCTCTCAAAAGTCAAGTTGGAGAGGTGTGGAATCACAAATCTCTTGGTTTGCCATTGATCTCCAATCTACACCACATTTTGTTATGGCAACTGGAGAGATGGAATGCAAGCTTGATTTTCAGCTGTGCATTCAGAAAAATGTCCCTGGGAAATATTTGCACTTAGATGCTTGCCTGCTTGTTCAATTAGAGGAGCAATTAGGATCCATTTTAAACCGTGTTTGAGCGGCATATGCCAACATTCAGAAAGCTTTTCAAAAGGCTCCAGACTCTGTGGCTTTCCAGGCAGCACCCACTGGGCAGCACCATCAATAGGAGTGAAATGAAAAGACAAACAATGGGAGCTGGAGCACTGGCAGCAGCCCAGAGCCTTGTCCTGAGCAGAGCCTGAAGGCAAATGCTGGCAAGCTCTGCCCCTGAGCACTGCTGCCCTGCTGCACAGAGCTTTTCCCAGGAAATGCACAGAGAGGGAATGTTCTGGAAAGGAAAAAAAGTTTTGAGTTCTTGCATCTTTCTTATACACTTTTTTAGCCTTTGTTTTTATGGAAGGACTTAATGAAGTTATTTAATGATTGAAGCTTTTCCTCACAGGCCTTTAATGATAATCACAATAATTATTTTTTATCATGCTCATTCCTACATGCCTCCTGCCAACATGCCTGAGGTGCTGCACAGACATTGCAAAACACAGTACAAATTAAACATAACAAAAGAAAATCCAATGAAATATTTAAAAAGACACATCTGATATTAACAAGAGAAAGGCTGTTCTCAAACTTGAGGAATTTCAAGATAAAATTGCTGTGAATACTTAGGGATTCTGGTGAGGTTCTTGCCACCAACCCTATCAAATCCACTTAACTACAATGGATGAAATGTTTGTTCTTTTCCCTCTGGCTGGCATCTTCCAAGTACTCTTCTCATTTTATTATAAAATATTTTGAGATTGCTTCTGCTTTGTATGCAACCCAGAAAATATATCTTTTTTTGATACCTGCAGTGCTACAGTAATATGGTCATTTATGGCCATCATCTTTAAAACAGCTAAACTGACAATATGCCATTTAAGAAAATATTACTCCATACAAATATTACTACTGTGTTATACAGAAAGAGAAACAAGACAGAGAGGAGGCTAAGCTTGCCAAGATCAAACAAAGCTTGTGGTAGAAAAAGAATTTGCACCCAAGTCTTCCTAGTGCTGGCCTATCACCCCAACTAAGCTGCTCTAAATCTTCAGCTGTCACCAAAACACAAGAAATAGGGAGATTAAAATACAAATAAGTAAATCTGAAATCATGAAACAACAGCTGAGATCTTAAAGCAGATAAATTATGCATTTGTACACAGTTCATGAATGCATATAGTACGGATGCCTCCCAAGGCATCCATAGCATGTACAAATTCAAGGATTAATTTGATAAAAAATTTAAACTCTTTTGCATTTGAAAATAGAATACCTTTTTCATGTCCTATTTTTCTTGCATGATTCTTAGCCTCTTGTCAGACAAGCTTTCCTAAACCTGAGTTTCAGAATATCTGTGCAGCTATTGAACTGCGTGTAGTCTGCTTGTTAACAAGAAATGAAGCTGGAATGTAAGTCACTGCTAATTAAACTCATAATTACAAATGGAAGGTCAGACAGCAGATCCAAGAGCTGTTTGAAAATGTAATAAGACAAAAGAAAGAACAAACCCGCATGTAATAATTCTGCCTTACTTGGTAGACTGACCCATTAGAAGACTCCTCAGCTGCACACAGTACTGCAGGCAAATATTAGAATAGTAAATGCAAATCATTTAGGTTTAAACTTAAACAAGTTTGTTGAGGATTAGCACAGGTTCTAAACATTACCTAGATTTCTTATTAAAAACAAAAATTGAGAATTGATTATTTACAAAGTTAGAACATGGATCACAGCTTCCTAACCTGAACTCCAAAATAGTTGGCACCAGTAGTTGTCTTCCCTTTTTCATACTGAACTAGATAACATCTCTCTCCTCTGGCCATAAGGGGTCAGGAAATCTGCTTGATGTGTCACTGCCCTGCCTGTGGATGTCCATACACACAGAAATCCTGAGGTAACCACAACATTGCCTTTGTTCCCTGGCTGGGAGGTGGGGCACAGAGAAGATAGAAATGCAGGACGTAATTTGAACAAAGGGATTGAGAAGCAGCATTAAAAGATCAATGGGGAGCAGAAGCACCAACCACTAGCAACTGAAAAATTGAGGGCAGCCAAGGAAGGTACACCAAATTTCTTGTCAGCTTTGACCTTCTGAGGGGATAGCGGATGTCACGTGCGTCTCAAACTCCATGTTTGGACCCACCCCACCACCACGTGACACCAGGATGAATGATGGGCACACAGGACACATGAGGAGCAAGGAAGCACTTGCTGTCACTCCAGACCAGAAAGGCAGTGCCTCTTCTTGTTAGCACACTTGAGATGAAGCCCTTGACATTTCGAGAAAATCCAAAGAGAAGAATAGTTTTTCTTTCCAAGTTAAGCCTGGGATCTAGACACCTGGACAAAAAATTCTATTCAGGATTTACAAAGTAACTGTCAGGAAACAAATACAGGTGGCAGATCAAAGCTGCTTTCTGCCATTCCTCCTACACTGGATATTTCACCTTTCTATGAGCCACAGGAAGCCTCTGAAACTCACAGCAGGGTGGAATAGCCTTGTGAGACTTGCCGATGCCAGATATAAAAACCAAAAAACAGTATTCCCTTATCAGCAGGCTTTCATCTGACACGATAATTCTAAAAGTCTGCCTTCCAACAGTTCAACTTCACTTCAGTGAATGTCTCACCAAGCCCATTCTAATAAATATTGTTTATGATTTCTATGACACACTTGTGTTGCTGTGAAATTGTGGAGGCAGTGATCACTGGGTTGATTGACACCTAGTTATTCAATCAAACATACTTCTATTTCACTAGTCACAGACCACACATGCCAATTTGATATTGAAACAATTTCTATTAGGCATTTTAGAGAGGGCTTCAGAAGAAAATCAGTCTTGTAATGAAAATCTTAACTATGCTGAAGCTACTGCAGCATCATAATACTTATTACTCTCCTGCTGGCAATTTGGAGTCAGCAGCACTGAACACCAGAGGACTTCTCTATGGAGGGAGAGATAACAGCAGACATTTACTGAAAGGATGGGGGTTGTTTTCTCTTAACAATGGAAGTGTACACAGATAGATTTGGTAGTTCTCAGCTGGTGAGCAAATATTCAGCTCTAGCTCATTGTAGCTCTTTGGGTGGGAAAAATTGATTTCACTGAAGTATTCCTTTCTGGGTTCATGAAAGGCAGAATGCAGGCAAGCTGAGTGGCAGAGTTAGGCAAAAACATTCGCTGCACATCATATGATGTGAAGCCAGCTAGAACGGGGAGCTGAGGCGCAAGGCCACGATTAATTCATGAAAGGCAGTCATTTACTTTCTCAGAAAAAAATACTTGTTCTAAATCTGACAAATTATTTTATAAGCTGTTTCGCCTAAAGAGTGGGGACATGGAAATCATAGCTCAGAGATGGACAAAGGTCAACACAAGTTTCCAGAGAAACTATTTCTTTGCCCCACCTCCTCTCGCCAAGGCACTTCAGGAATGATTTGGGAACCTAAACCACAGCGTCCAGGACCACTTTTGACATCAGGCAATATGAACTCTCCACATTGTGGCTGAAAACACCCACTAGAGATCCTTGCCCCTACAGCCAAGTAGGTGGAACACAGGCATTGAAACTTCTGGCAACTTAAATTTCCTTTTGGCATTTACTTTCTGGCACCTGAAATACACTGCTGATGTTTTCTTAATTCTACATCCTCAACTTGTATTAGGGGATGTGATAAAGGGACCTGGGAAGTGGCAGCTACCATTAGATATAGAAAGGCATTTAATTACTATTCTCCAGCTATCATCTCTAGCAGTAGAAGGGTGCCTGAGTTTAATACTTGTGAAACAATTCTGAGCAGGTCCTTTACCCAAAAAAACTTATCTCCTCAAGATTCTTAGCAATGTCCTTTCATTTTAATAAGAAGGGGATTTAAAATCCCTTGTAAATGTTGTAACAGCTCATACTCAAAGGCTTCCTCTAAAAATCCATAGTTCTGCTCTTAAACCTCTTTTTTTCTGGAGATTCCTCATGTAATTACACTGCAACTTTTGTCCTTCTCTGAACTTTGCTGAGTTTTGGAAAGTACTGATTAGACCAAACAGAAAATTTCTTCTGCAGTGAAAGAAATAGAACCTTCAGACATTTTTAAGAATATCATTAGTCAAGCTTTCAGGATAGCTATTTGTGTCCTGCTTTTCAAGAGCAATTTATTCACTGAGCTTAACCTTCTTTCCAGTACATCGAGGCATCATACATGGATAGTTTTATTCTACATAGTTTCTCATGGTATTTCCAGAAATTACTTGGAGTATTTATTTGTGTTACTGCTGAGACCCATTTATTATGGCCAAACTAACAGAAAGTGAATTTAAAACCAAAGCCTGTTAAGGTTTTGGCCTGGTATAATGATGATGATGATGTTGATGATATATCCACACAAAGCATTACATTATCTGCAAATGAACATTGGCAACCTAAAAATCGGAAATTCTGTTGAACTCATGTTTAGAAGAAATTGACTTATGTTCTTCTGTGCAGAAACCACAAGTGCCAGCCTCACCTCAGTGACAATTCTTCTGTTTCAGGAAGAGAACACAAACATTCAGTGCCAGTCTTCCCAATGCAATCCCAAATAAGAGCAGCAGCTTAACTGTGCCAGCCTCTAACACCTGAAATTCTTGGCTCAGCACTTTCTAGAAGAAGAGCCTGTGCTGCGCTGCTACTGCTCCACTCCATCACTACCACATCAAACATGAGATATCAGGCTCTAACCTTGTCAGCACTGAGTGTGAAATTTCAATGGCCCTCCCAGTACTTCACACCAGCGTGAAGGTGGAAATTCTGTCCACATTTTGTGAGAAAAAAAATGAAAAGCTTCAACCTTTAAATTTGCAGGAAAAAACCCCCAAGTTACACACACACACAAATTACAACCAAACAACCAGCAGGACATGAGAGACCTCTCTTCTGGAAAAATACAGAACTAAAGTGCCATTGTCCCCTCCATCAGAACTGCTTGAGGGCTGTTGGAGTGAAGGCGAAGAGGGCGAGAGGAGAGAAAAACAGCCACTGCAAATAAGCAGAGTATTTTATTAGAGAGTTATCTCCTTCTTGCAAGAATGAGCACTGAAATGGATAATACCTTCCTGTGAAATCCAGGTTTCCAGCTTCGTGTTAAGAAGAGGCTCTTACCGTATGGGATTATCCATCCTTGATACTGTGAGAAATGCTGCTAAATTCGCTGTGTAGGAAGAGCACACAATAAGGGTGAAGAGCCACCAGCTTCCCATGACAATGCGCATCGCCACAGAATTGACAGTGGATTCACCCCCTACAAATAAACAGAGAAATGGAGGATATCTCAGCAGCTTCCATTTGCAATCACCCTCTGTGTGCCCATGTATGTTGAACTTTCTTGAGTTCCTCTCTGCTTCCCCTCCAGTCTGCCCTTTCACTGTGGGAAAAGCACTGCTTCTGTTAAGGCTGAATTCACAAGTATTTTTTCCAGTCTTCCTCTTGCCCTAGACAGTGTTCTAGAAAATCATCTTTCTAAATATTTCCCTTGAGAATTATTGAGGATCAAATCTAAAGAACATGAAAAATGTTCTAAATAAAGTTGAATAGTTAAGCACAACTAATATGCAGGAATTAAATCATTGTTCAGATTATAGTAATATTCTGTTTTCAATTACCCTTTCAGAATTGGAAAAAACAGCCCCACAGAACTGCCTAATGGCTTGTGTGCTATCTTTGCTGTATTTAAATCTGCAAAGACTGAAGATTAGTGTCATTACTTGTTACCCTTTACAAGATTTCAAATCATGTGAAGGTTTCTTTCCAGCAGTCTTCAAACACAGTTATGCTTGAGTATCATTGGAGACTAAAGCTCACCATAGAGCTGGTTCTACTTACTTCAGCATATGTTTGTGCTGATTATATTTTACTGCAATTAAACCTATCAAGGCTGCCACCTTAATGAGATGAGGGACCAAGTTTCACAGCAATAGGATGGATTTTCTAGCTGAAGCTTTAGAAGCTTGCAATCACAATAAAAAATGTAGAAAAAAGTTAACAACTTTACCCATATGTCAGCATTCAATAACACCTGCCTTCCAAGAATACAACTAACATTCTAGATATGGCACAAAACCTGTGTGGGCAGTTTTGTAAACAATTAGTTACAAAAATGACTTTGTTAATGGGAGCAGTCCTATTGAATTCAGTAGGATTCATCCTATACCTAGAGATTCCTGACTGTAAAGTTAGTTACACACTCTGTTCAAACAACCAAGAGACAAACTATCTCACATGAGTTCAAAAACATATATATTTCTAAGTCATTCATTTTTTCATCAAAATGCATTTCACTGCTCCAGTGGATACAGCTGACACATTTCTATTTTCATTTATACATTAAACAATTAAAAAGGTGCTAGCTTCAGAGCTGAAGAAGTGCTGCAATTCTGCACCAAACAGCTCTGGAGTTTATTTCCAATGTAACAATTTTCACAAAGAGCAAAACCCTGCATGTGCTTTTTCTGGACTTACTGAGAGACAGAAAAGGCATAAAAAAAGACATAAAGCCTCAAACTTGCCTACCTTTCCCTCTTTTGCTCAGCTGAGCTAATAAAACATAGTACCTGCCCATTCTGTTGCACCTTTAGCCCACTGTGGGCAGGGCTGAGCTGCCTGTGGCTGCTGGTCAGTACCTTGCTGCACGAAGGCTCCGTACACGACCCAGATGGCGCTGTGCAGGGTGGAGGACACGGAGGGGCTGGGCTGCGCCGTGCCCTGCGCCCGCACTGCCTGGATGCGGTTCAGCACGAAGATCAGCACGCCCACAATGGGGATGGCCGCCGCAATGCAGGCCCACACCGCAAAGTCAAAAGGAGCGAAGAGGGAGAAAATGTTGATCTTCTCCTCGGGCTTCTTGATTAAGATGCCTACGGAATAGTCCATGTAGCGCTTGCTGAAGTCCACCACGCTCTCCCGCTCAGGCGTTATGGTGATGGCTGAGATGGCCAAGTCTGCTCTCTGCAAGACAAACGCAGCATGTCACATCGCTCCCTGCCACCAGGAGTTTGGTCAGCAGAAGCATTAAGGAGAAGCTTTCTGAGAACCAAGTGACTCCATGCCCTTCCTTCTATAACTTAAAACACTTAGATGCACTCATATAAATTCTCTAAAAATAAAACCAGAATCACTTTCGCCATTTAAACATTAGTTAATTGCACTGGCCCAAAGAAGAGTAATGAAACATAACCTGTCAAGGTTCTCTTGAATGAGAAGCATGACCCTGACTCCTCTCTGGAAGAAGGGTAGCTTATTTAACCTTTATCCCTCATTTGTTTCCCAAAGAATGCCTAAAACTCCAAACCATCCTAACCCAGAGCAATGTAAGCAATAAAGAAAGAAACACCGTTTATTTAGCTTGTGTATTTGTTAGCAGGGTAGGAAGAGCTAATGTTTGTTTTTCTCCCTGCAGAATTGCCAACTTTCCATATTCATGAAGAGATTTCATAGGACAACTGGGGAGAAGATTTTGTTTGTTTTTTAAAATGAATAAAGTGATGGAAAAAGCTCGTAACAGGAAAAATGCACAAAGGCAACTTTGTTCCTGAAACTGCTTTGGCTTCAATATTTAAAAGAAGCTGGTTTTGCATGCAGGTAATCCTTAAAGAGTATGCACACTTGATGAAGGGCAAGATAGGAGTTAATAAATAAGATTCCCAAAGCTTCTGAAGAGTTTCAATTAGATTTTCAATATTTTCTGTCTTAATAAAAAGAGGCCTCTTCAAAAAAAACCAGTATATACATTCAGTTTCCTATCTCTAATTGTGTTGGGAATGTAAAGCAAATATTAGACGAGGGAGGTTTGCTTTGAAACTCTTCGGAGTCTGTGGAACAAATGGTAGCAGAAATACCATTTAAAAATAGCATAATAGATATTTTATTGCTTCAAAGAAAACAATTTCAAAATAAATTTACCAGGAGTTCTTACCTTATTTTTCAATCCATTAAATTCAAATAGTTTATGTCAATGCAAAATAAGTTGAAAATTCTTTATGCTCCCTAGCACCAACCAAGAACATCCCATTATCACACACATGTTTGCAATAGCTTTAATTGCTTCTATTTCTTCCTAAACATCTCCTTACAGATACTGAGCCTCCTATTTACAAGATAATGAGAAAGCTTTCACTTTCAGTAATAACCTCCACTGAAGAAGAGTAACCTTTCTACAGAAAGCAGCAACATGGAATATTAATTCCTTTGATTCTTCTTCTTGATTAACACTTGTCCCATATGAGGTTGCAAGAACATGAACAAAACACACTCATTTCATTCTCTGGGAGACTCCAACCTACAAACTCTACCCCATTTACTTAAATGGATTTCAATTAACTTACTCCTAGATTTGCAATACTGTAATTAAGAAATTTGGTCCTGTCAGTTTTAAATGACTGAATAATCTTGAGACCAGTTTAAACTCTGAAATTCTGATCCCCTGTTATTGGGGCTGCTTTTCCTGTTTGGGAGTCAAACTCATTGTCATTACTCATTGGTCTTTATTAAACACATCATCACAAAATGACAGAAAGTCCCATCTACAAACAACTTTCAAAGACAAAATGACAAAAAAATAAAACACTAGTAGTTAATATTTTAAGGAGAATACCTTACTTTTCCCTCTATCTTCTATAGTCATTCCCTCACACACACAAAAAGATGACCTCTGTTCTTATAGCAATGTAAACACATAGATTTACACCAACAGAATTTATGTTGAGAGCAGCTGGAAGCAAATAAAACAAGAGACTCTCTAGTTCCTATCCTGCATACAGAGTCTTAAATTGTAGTTTATGTCACACTCAAATCATCCATAGCTCAGAAGCATTCTGCACTGCTGCCTTCAACCTAATTCATTCTCCTGCAATTTTTTTAAATGCAGCTTCTTCTCTGTGTACCTTGTTAATGAGCTCTCCAATCATGCCATTCCAGGAGCTGTTTTGGAGCTGGTGTCCATACTTGCCATCAGGAGCTTGATATATCTCATACTTGAAGCCCAGATTCTTGGCCAGCGCATCCAGGACATCGATGGAAAATCCTTTATATCGTTTTGGCTGCCCAAGGATGTTCTCTGCCACCATCACAAAAGGTTCTTCCTGAGAACAAAACAGCATCTTAACTAACACTTAGGTACTGCCTATTTCTACCACATTTCAGAAAAAGAGAATTGAAAACAACAAAAAAAGTCATCATATTCTGCAATCTGTAGATTACAATACCTTAGCCAGGAATGCATTCAAGCCCTAATTTGCCCCTAATGTAGCACTTGGACGACAGGAGCTCTTTACCATTCCAGAGTTTAACAGACAGTAGTCCCAAAAGCATAATGATTTTTTTGGAAAGATGACACCTTTCTAAAATATATAGTTTATCTCAATGGGAATTTATGAGCTTGATGTAGGAAACACTTGATTAAATTTTACAGCCTGCAGTGTACAAGAGCCAAGATTAGATTATCATAATTGGCCCATCTGATCTTAAAATCCATGAAATGCTGAAAACTGCCTATCCAAGCTCAAGGACGGTATCTGGAATGTACCCCTGTGCACTCAGGCCCTATGCTGGTTCTATGCCTGGCAGGAATTACAATGCAGAAAAACAGCATAAGCAAACAAACAAATGCTCTGTATCACTGATAGTGCACAGCTTCACATAAAATAATAAAGGGCCATCATCTATGTTCCTTGTTATGTAACCGATCATCCAAAAATACAGAACTGAAAATGATAGGGAAAAACACTGCGGGAAGTGCCCAAAATATTCAGTAAGTTTCTTTTTATTTTGAGCATTTTGTTTCCTGAGCTCAGAAAGGATCATACCAAGACAGTCACCACTTTGAGTGTCACTCCCTGTAGGTCATTGCCCAGACGCCGCTCTTGGAGGCTGCCGTTCAGGCCTTTCTCAGAGTCCCACGTCGCCAGCTGGAACAGAAAGCACCAGGAGTCTGAAGCACTGCCAGGCAGGGATCCTTCAGCATTTACAAAATGTTTAACAGCAGCTTGATCAAATCCAGAACTGATAGCGGGAGGCTGAGAGGTGTGTGGCTTTCATTGATGTAGAATCAGAATGAGTGTGTGTCAGAGGACAGACATAAACACGTGCCTTGCCTGAATGTATTCATTGATGGGTGCAATATAAATGCTCTGTTATCTGTGCTATTTAGCATATCATTTCACTTAGTTCACTCTGACATTACATTTCTCCTCAGTAAGTTTATATTGTCTGAGGGTCCTCAGGATTACCTGTGGTTGCACTATCCCAGATCTCCCTCTCTGCTCAGATCCCTTATTTTCAAATACCCTATGTTTATCAAAGACCAGCCTTTTTTTCCACAGTGTTTTAGCTCACCTACAGTCATAAATTCTTGACACAGGTTCTATGGTGTCAAACTGTCTCAACTCCCATTTTCTTCAGCTCCTGTCTCAAGTCCTGTTTTCTCTGTTCTTGTCCTACTTCTACCTGATTTCTAAAACAATTACAGCCTCTTGAGCTCCCAGGCTCCTGATGAACAAGTATCTCATATCTACCAGATGTACCACATGCACGTTTTCAGGATATCTCCCTGGAAAATTACATCTAAATATTTTATTTTTCAATTAAATGTATCATTTTAAAAATTAATTTTACTGCATTTTCTGAAGAGAAATACAGTCCAATTCAATAGAACAGATTCAACAAAAAGTCAATTTTTAGTGACCTTTGGATTATTCAAACAAAGTATGTTCCTGAGCAGCAGCAGCAGACTCCTTTTGCCTTCAAACAGAATCCACAGTGTCATTTTGTTCAGAAGAGACATAAATAGTATCAAGTAGAAACTGTTTTCTTCTCTTTTTTTTTCTAGCTGTATTCTTAAACACCAATACTATGCTCACATATTTGGAAGCAGTGTTGTTAGCTGAAGGCATGCCCTGTAGAAATTAAACACAGTCCAAGATCTGTGAAATATGGATTCCTCCTGCCAGAAGCTAATTTTCATGTAACAAGTCAAAATCTTCTTGGAAAGAACTTATTTCACTGAAAATGCCTATGGCTAGATGTCTTACATGATTTATTTCTATGACTTCAGTTTTATCCTAAAGCCTCACAAATCAAATCAACAAATAAAATGTGATGGAAGAGATCTGTATAGTTTTATTTCTGGTTTGTTGCATTAAACTGATAAACAGGGAACTAGAAAAGAACAAGACATTCAGTGAATATTCAGCAACTATCACAACTGATGAAAATTATTCCAGTCACTATATCATGAAAGCTGAGATGCAGGAAAGGAAAGACTTAAGGTAAACCTCCTTTTATCCAGATGACCTGGAGGATGGAGGAGGAGAATGTTTGAATAATTTTCAGCTTTCTAATGACACTCCTGGAAGCTAAAACATCTCAGATTGAACACTCTCCTCCTGCGATGGCAGTTTGGAGTGACAGAGGAGTGTCTGCACATCAAGTGTCTGCAGCAACACAGGCAGATAAATAACTGTAGCCATGGTATCTTTTGAATTTGAATTTAGATGCTTGCTCTGAAATATTTCCAGATGTTCCTCAGCCCTTGCTACTGCCAAAGCAAATGGACATATCTTTCCTTTGACATAAATCAAAATGGTTCAACAGACTTCAAAGATGAGTGTAGGTGTGTATAGCATCTATTGTGTCTCAAATCTTTAAATAAATCTTACTGTTTAAACCTTCTTTATTTGTCCTAGGCATATGATCAAGTTTTTTGACAAAATGGCTTGCAAAATCTACAGGTGATGATTTAATATTCATTAAATATGGGAAATGTAACACACTCAAGTTATAACTTCATCACTGGTGGACTGACACATCAATTTTTTCTCCTACACATGCACCTTTCAAAATCTGATTTCATAAAAGGGCCTTAGACTTCTCAAATACTCTGTTTCATACTCTGCACTACCTCAAAGAGTTCTAAAAAATACTGGAAATAAGACCGTGCAAACCCATGATTTTTTTTTTTTCAAAAGAAGACAAAGATCCTTACTCTATGCATCAGGGGTAAGTGCAAGGAGAAGGAGCATATTTTGCTTCAGAACAGTACTCTAGAGTACAAACTTTTCAGCCTCTTAAAAGCAAACTATAGACATAAAAATCATAAATGGAACATATGGAAAACAATTTCCAGAAGGGATTTTCCCTGTGTATCCTTGTGCTTTAGAACACTTCATTTGTTAAGAACTGTGCCAATTTTATCTTCCATTTCTTGCAGACAGAATTTTGTTTATAGGACTGATGTATTTACAGATATGTATATCAATTTGTGACAGCTGACCTGTCAAGATCAGTGCCTGAGAAACTAATTTCCAGCATGGTTACACACCATGAGTACTGCTGTTAAGGCCATTAGGGTCTCATTCTTTGTAGAAATACGTACAAATTTCCTACCAGAAGTCTGGAGCCAAAGGCTATAGCACAGCCATCAGCTGATAGGAGATAAAGGGCTTTTATATCTGATTATAAGAAACAACTGCTTGCAGAATCAGCACTTGCAGGATGTGTTTTAAAAAAAATCAATGGTCTCTTAAACATGTATTTAATGGCAGTCTGGGTGGGATTTTTTGATTCTCAAGTTACCTTGTTATGTGAGTTCAAGCTTTGAAATCAGCTACTTTATGAAAGATTTTCAACTTAAAGCTTCCTAGCTTTTCTTTCTGAAACAGCCCTGTTGCTCAGAATTGTCCAGTTCTAGCCATACAGCAGAAGCTAAACCATCCAGTAAAAGCTATCCAGAGGAAACAAATGTAGAATTCAGACAAAAAGGTAATTTGTTGGGAAATTCTGACTCAAAACATGCTTCCAATTTTAGTCAATATTTACTGCATTTTCAACTAGAACTGCGAGGAACGGTTTGGAGAGAGAAAAGAACAATTTTAACATTGTTTTCACCCTCCACAAGCAACGCAGGATGAAACAAAGACACTTACTCAAAACACAAGCAAAGCAAATGTCTGTCACAGGCCCAACCAAATGGAGATGCAAATTATCTCAAACTCCTAGTAAATACAGTTGAAAACAGACATTAGCAAATAAAGTGTTCAGTGTGTCTATCACAGTATTGAACATGATTATCTACACTATTTTTGTTTATGATGCAGTAGTTACTGTCCAAATAATGCATGTCACTGCTATCTAACACAATTTTAAGTATGCCACCATGCTAAACATGGTCTACTTTTCAGGAAAAACATGATTCACATAAGAAATAAAAAAGATAATTGTCAGGAGATGCCTATTAATGTTTGAAATGGCTACAATTTATCCAGAGTATACATCTTCTATTTTACCAAAACCCAAAAACTTCAGTTGGGCGACTTTGTTGTAGCTAAGGTTACACAATTCAAAGAAAGTAAGTTTGGGAACCCCTTACTTGAAATCCAAAAAACTTCTAAGAAACAGGAAAGTGAAAAGAGTGCAAGGCAGGCAGTTCTCACACCACAAGACAGACACCCCCATATCAACCAGAGCACATTTTCTGTGAACAAAAAAGCTGTTCTGTCCATGGAGTTAAATGAATTAATCTATGCCACTAACAATCTAAAAATGCTTTTAGATTAAAGTTAGACTCAAACAGGTTTCATTTCAATGACAACTTGTTTCTTAACCTTGAAGTCAACAGTTTATGTCAAGTATGATGTCCTTCTACCACGTATGTGTATTTTACACATTGGTGCCTCATTCCCTTTGCAAGCCTTGCAATACAGCAAAAAGCAAATTTTAAGTGACCCTAATAATAAAACAACACATAAACAAGAAAATTAATGTTTACAGGAGACAAATATGAAATAAGGGAGTGAGCCATTAAATAAATGGAGTAAATTGGACACTTCTCTGTTACAGTTCTAAGGAATAAAAGGAGTTTCACTTAAATCCTAAAACAAATTTAAGTCCACTTAAAACATTAAAGTTCACAATTCCTTTTCAAATTAAGTATAGCAGTAATCTATAGAATTTTCTGCCATTCACAACAAGGTAGTAGTAGGACTCACAGTTTGAATTAGTAGTAGTAGTAGTTAGAAACTCTTTCATATTTGTGTAATCCATAATAATATAAAAGAGGCTTCGGAAAATGAAAAGGTATCAAATCTTTAACTTGCAAGCAAATCCAAACACTGATACAAAAAAATCCATCAGAACTACATATTAGGAATATTCTAACATTTCTACTCTAAAACATAAGCTTATCGTCAATATAGGGATAAGATACTGGGTAAGATCACCAGATTAACTGATTGAAGATCATTCTGTGATCCAGTACAACTCATCCCTGTTTGCAGTGAAATACCAGTGAAATACTATCTACATCCAGACATTTAGGTCTGATATTTTGCATTTTTTTTGTATTAAAAACATACCTTGCTTCCAAACATTTGCAGTGTGACTGGCATACCTGTGCACCCACAGCCACGGAGAACTCCAAAACAAGTTAAAATTACAAAGCAGAGGATTGAGAAGCCAGTCTCAAACAGTATATAAACTCCCAGTCCTTGGGTGAAAATTTTATGCCATCCTGCTCAATGCTCAAGAGGCTCAGTTTGCCATTAAGGGGCGCCATAAGGACTGCATCTGCTTGATAAAAGGTCAGAGAGGGGCAGGGAGACCACGGAAAGTTGCATAAAGTTAGTAAAAGGGCAGAGGGAAAGGCTGCCTCCCCTGGGGTTGTTTTGCCACTGCTGCTTCTACAAGGAGAACCTGGTTTTGTGTCCAGGACAGCAAAGGACACAGATGTGGCTGTGGATGTTTTAATGAGTCTTTAAGAATGCAAGACCTTCAGGGAGAAGAATTCCATTTATTCCAATTTTAGTGCAATTTTTTTGCAAATTTATGGCGCTATATGGATGATAATAAAATTTCTCCAGAGAATCACAGGAAGATGAGCATGAGGCAGCAAGACCTAAAAATTACCAAGTCATTCTGGAGAAACTTGACTGCTTTTTCAATAGTACTGCAGAATTAATAGGTAGCTGAAATGAAGAGGACAGTGTGCTTGTATCTGAACTTTAGGTTTATTTCATACAAGGTCTTATGAACCCTCACCTAGGGATATTTGTCTCCTGAAAAAAGATAATACAACATGATTTACAGATTAGCTTCTATGGAACAATGGAGAATGATGTATCAAGATGAGAAGAAAAGTTTTGAATAGCTCACAGCAAGTCAATATTAAGATCTTCTTAACTAATAGCTTTTTTTACTGTTTTGGAACAGGAAATATGAAATTACTAATTTTAAAATGTCTAAGATGCAAAGATATCTCAAAAGTGGGGAGTGCTGAAAATATATCAAACTATATCAAACAGTTAGAAAAACAAACAGGAGTGGTAAGAACTCCAATATGAAATAATAACATGTGTCTTGCATAAGTAGAAGTGAACACTGATGGAACAGAAAAATGGGAAATAGGCATACTTCAACTGAAGAAACAAAGACAGAAATCAATGAACAAGTTGTGCAGGGTGACAATGAGATGCAAATGATGATGAGCTTGTCAAACAGTACTGCTGCACGAGTACCAGTGTGGTTCTGGACTCCACATCTCACGGCATGAGCTGGACAGAGCAGCCCCAACACAGGGGTACAGTTTTAACACCATGGTTAGCATCTGTCTGAACAAGAGTTAGGCATGCTGGAAGAATATCAAGGGAGAAGAACACAACTGCTACTGTGATGGATGATTAGTTCATACAAAAAGGATGAAAGATGCAACTGTGAATAGTGAAGATGATGATAACCAAGAGAAGGGAAAATTAGAAACAAAACTAGATGTAAAAGGCAAAAGAATGACTGCTGCAAACATATTGTAATCTACAGAGACCCTTTCACATGAAATATAAATTGTTTCCTAGAAACATTTATTCATTCTCAGTGAAGACTGTTAAATGAGAAATAGAAAAAAGGGCAGTGATTGTTTTAGTATTTCTAAGTAAAACACTTTTTCATGGGAAGGGTTTGGCACATCCAGGATATGAGGTACGTAGATAAAGGAAATCAAAGAACCCTCTGGTGGTTCTTGAATTCACCAGAGATACCAAATCCAAACAATTGTTTCACATAATTCTGGATCCTAGCCAAAGGTGATTAAGATGGTTTTTTCCCACATGGAACAATTTCATTAAAGTCCCAGAGTGCAAGGTTTAACCTGTGATCCCCTCAGTCTGCCATTTCCCATGTGAGTAGATTGATTGCTATCTTTAAGGCTGGTATAGGGGCATACTATCCATGAAGTTAAAATATACTGGTGTAGTTTTTTCAAAGAATGTCATCATTCAGAATACTTGAAAACCTCAGCTACTTTCATCTCCAAAAGAAAAAACCATACCCTACTGCTGAAACAAAGCCATTCCTAGAACTCAGCCAGGGAGAAATTCTGTCAGAAGTGCAGACGAGCAATTTGAGGTTCCAGCCTACAACCGTTAACTTGGCAAGCCTACATAACACCACTGGGTCCCGAGAGCCACACTGATATAAAGTTAATTGAGCATAGACCTAGAATAGAAAATAGAGAAAGTTCAAGAACGCTGAAGGAGGGATTTCAGTAGGAAAGAGCAATTGACCTGAACTGACATATCTAAGGAAACAGATATACACCACTGCTTGCCTGAGCAGCCAGCGAGACAAATGGCAAATGTCTAGGACTGAGATACCACACGAAGTCTGCCCTTGAAGCAGCACAGTGCCCTTCAAATATGTGAGGGAATGGGGTCACAATTAATAGAGAAAAGCAGCATTAACAGAGTTACCACCATGTGGATAGTCCCATGAAACTGATTTAGAGTTTAAGAAAACAAATCTCCAATTGTGCCAACAAAATGTACTTTGGCAAGAAGCTGCATAGTAACAAGCGGAGAATTTACACAAATTGGAATAAAAATTTCAAATTAATTCAAACGGCTCAAAACCAATGCAAAATGCTAAAAATTACATTGCATTGAAACAAAGTGCAACTGAGTATCAGAAGTGTTTTTTTGCCTTGTAAGATCAATGACAGTACTTAACTGCTATTATCTAGAGAGTAACTGGATAGTATACGTCATTTACAATAATTCCTACCTAATAGGTAGGGAAAACGTAGAGGAGAAAAATGACATTAGTTAACCCAAAACTGTAAGGCTACTTTAGGACAGAGGATTACCAGCAGAGGCTTTGGTAGAGGTATTTCAGCATTAATATTCTTACTGCCTAGAAGCCTGTGTATTTATTCAGGTCCTGCTCTTCAAATTCTACCATTCACTGCAGCTAACAATTTCGACCCTACCTATCATAACTCAGCAGTATCTTGCTCCATTTTTTTAATGGTCCTTCATTGCAGAGAATATCAAATATTTTGTCATGAGATGAAATGTTTTCCCTTACATTTTTCATTAGCCAAAGCTCAATTCAATTAAATGTAACGACCATACTATTAAAAGCCAACTACTTTACACATAATAGAGCTCTACAACGTAAATGAAGATTAGACACAGGATGCCTTATACTACTAACATTAGGAAGCCAAGGTATTCTACTGCTTTCTACAGAATTGTGAATAAGGAGTTTCATGCAGAATTAAAGCAATGGGTTTTTTTAACCCTAAAGGTTTTATTAATACAGTGTCAGACTTGTGGGAATAGATCAGTACCATATACTTTATATTGCATATACATCACATTTAGTATTATGTTGAAGGGCATCAATTATGAGAATTATCTGAAATAAGATACTGCTCCATTATGTGTCAGATTGAGATATTATTTTGCTAGCAGGTAATGAAGCAGCATTGATACCAATTCAGGGTTTCCCCTCTTTCCATACTGTGATAGCTGGTGAACATCTCTGACCTCCTACACAACACAGAAAAACGCCCGTGTTCTACTGTGCTGAGCCTGGGCAATGCTTGTCTGGGGCAGCAAATCCATACTTGGCAGAAAAAGGAGCTGAAAGGACATGACAAGACAAATGTATTCTGTAATTCATTAAAAGTATAAATAGGCCATCTTCAGCTCTGCTAGAATAAATTGCTTCAATTAATACTAGTCTTTGAAGGAGCAGTGACTGCAACATGCTGATGTTATTAGTGCAGCAACACAGGCACTGAGAAAGATGTAGTACTAAATGAAGCAATCATGAGAGTGATGAAAACAATATGAACAAGAATCTTATCCTCTGATGGCTTCTTTATGAAGTGCAGGGAAGTATTACTCTATCCCAAAATTTTTGCATTTAATTTCCCTGACATAAAATCAACATGTGGCAAAGAAGGTGTTCAAAATTAATTGGAGGTATTTTCTATGAGACTCTCACAGGCTTCTCTCTTGAAAACCAGGCAAGAAACCTCCACCCCTGTCCTCCTGCAGTTTTGCCACTTTTCAAGGTTTTAGGATACAATGTGCCACAGTGTAGAAACACTGTTGTTGAATCAGATGGCAGCATTGCAATAGCAAAAGGTGTGTGTGCAGCACCACAACTCTTTTAAAGGTCAAACAAATTAACTGTGAGGACCCAAGATACTGCTGAATCAGGCACTCCCCAGGGGCATTGTAAATTATCCTTTGATATGAACAACCAGGTCTCTAAGCATAAAATTAAAACTAATCAGTAATCATAAAAGTGAGACCCATCCAGGTATAAAGTCCTCAACAGCTGTCACAAGTTGCTGGCTGAAAACACATTGCCACTGGGTTACCTATTTGAAAGGCAAACAAGCCCCTCTTCTTTTTCCTGCAGTTTAAAACACAAAGTCATTGTCCAGTGAAATCCAACATATCCTGGACTCCAAGGATACTTTGAATGCTACAGCCAATTGCTGAACATCAGGTAGCTCAGGAATAGCTGCTTGTGGACAAAACTGAACCAATTGCCTTTACCACTACTCATTATGTGTAGGTAAAGTGGAAACAAATCCATTTCACACAGAGAACAGATTGTTTTCAAACCTCCAAAATGCTTTTTGGTAGCAAATTACTAGCTTTTGAGAGCAGAACTATCCTTGTTATTTATGCAATAGTGACCTCAGCAGACTGTTTGTAAACAAAAAACCCTTATTATGGAAAAGTTGGATCTAACAACAAATACAAACTCATGCTGATTTCCTATAGGTTCTCGTCCTGCTCTGTGGAGTGTAGTAATGCCAAATAATGTCCTGTTGTGCTGTTCTAAGAATTTTACTGGGGAGAGAAAGCAAGGGAGGCTTGCACAGCTGGACAGTTGTCAGGACCTGTTTTTCAGTCCTTCTACACAAGAAGCTCTGCATGTAGGAATTAACCAGCATGCTACAATGGGCTATATCAAACCTGCTCTTTTTTTGCCATTCTTTACTGTGTTTCTTGGCTACTATCTGAGCTGAATGCTTTGGATGTCTCATATTTAAGAAACCCACCCATATTTCTGCAGCTCTAACAACAGAACTTTTCCTAGCCTGGCCCCTGAGGTACAGACTACTGTGTGATTTCACCAGCTGTGATTTTCACCTTCTGAAGCCTGGCCACCATGAATCACTTTCTGATTCTGGTTAAAGGCACTGAGTCATCTCAGAATGAAAGCAAAGTTCAGTCCACTCTCTGGTACCACCTATCAAGCCTGTTCTCAATCCTGTATGGAAAACTGCTCCTCTCTCAAACTCCAGACACTTATGAAAATCTTCACAACATCAAGAGTAATTTTTTGTAGAAACTTACGTATTTTAAAAATAAGTACTGGCATTATCTAATTACCATGTGATATTTTGTTGGCCTTGATATAACAAGGACAATGTTCTAGAGAAAAAAGATAGCCACTTTGCATTTTAGTTCAAAGGGTGTGGATGCACAAATGTAATTTATAAATCAAATGGAAAACTTAAATACAAAGAGGTCAAAGTCTTAGATGAAATGTTGATACTTAAAAATTACAATTAAAAAACTCCAATATTATTTTATCAGAATTTTTGTTAAGGCAAGTTAACACTCTGTCTTGACATCAGTAAACACCTTAAATGCCAAAGCTTACCTGCTAAAGATTTTAAGTGAATTTTGACCAGCTCTGGTTATTGGCATTGGAATCTACATCCACATCTATGGAACACTGAAAATTCTTGTAATAAATTTGAAAGTTCAATTTTTACTGAACTTTCCCTTATTTTCATCTTTACAGTATGATTTCATCTTTATCCTCACTACTCACAGAAAGTGACACAAAATGGCTTAAATGATTTGCAGATATTTTTTCCTCTTCTACAAAAGCCACTGAGTAAAAAAATCATAACTTGGTGTTTGGTAATGGATAATTGCCTCTCCAAGAAACAGAAGAACTGTAGATTGTATTAAGCAAAACATGAATTTTCTTCACTGTAATGATAGGCATTTAATGGTTTTAATTAACAACAAGCTATATTGAGACAGCTTTCAAAAATATATTTATCCCTTGGGCTTTGTTACATACATAGAACAGGTTTTGTAAGGCAAATAAAATCAGCTTGCTCACAAAACCAATTAGCCAAGAATATACAAACACCAGATCCATAGATATTATAGTTTATATAAATTATGTACCAGTTGCTAAGTATTCACAAGGAACATAACAATACACTTAGCTAAGCTTTGTATAGTGTTCTTATAGAAACTGTGGTAAGTGTGAAAAATACTTTTCCATGTTACTGTTTACAAACCTTTTGTTTACAGCCTATTGCCCTGCTTCACTTTTTCCCTGCTTCAAATCAACATTCAGGAGAATTTTTAGCTTTAAAAAAAAAATACTGGACAATGAGAACTTCTTAGCAATTTTGCACACTGACAGACAGTGCACACAGGGTATATAAGAAAGATTACAGTAATAAATACTTTCTCCTAGCTCCACAAACTGCCACATACCAGCAAAACTCCATCACTGGAAAGGATGTGGTAATTTCAGCAAAGTAGTCAAAGGTAAGAAATAAAAGCAGGTAAGAAATACAGCTTGTACTATGTGCAATGCTTAAAGGCTCTCCTTTCAGATTCCTTACTGCAGCTATAAAAATAAACACTGATCTCCAGGAAGCTTTATTAGAGTTCCCTACATCATTTGTTTAGAAGGATTCAATAATTTAGTAGGTTTATGTAATTACTACAGAGCTTATTTAATATTGCACCTGATGCGTTGTTGTTTTCCAAGTCTTGAGAAAAGCTTCTAGAAAGGTTAAAGCTGATCAAATTAGAAAACAAGACATGATTTATGTGTGGTCCAAACTTCTCAGTGGAGGGAGAGAAACAATTTGGGCCCATGGAAGGCCACAGACAAGCAGCAGAATCTCTGCTGAGGGAAAGGCAGCAGCTCTCTGGGAATGACCCAGCAGTCAGACCTCATTTGAAGATCAGCCTACCTTAAAACATTACAAGATTTATTTCTACACTCTAAATGGCTCGTGGTCACTGCAGGGCAGGTGGTTTTTCAACAATGAACAGCAGAGCATTTGTACACAGAATTAGGGCTAAAATGGGCAATGCCCTCAGAGAAATGCGGATACAGAAATATGGCAAAGAATTACCACAAACATATCTGAGGAGGAAAAAACCACACACATTACGTTCATTAAATCCCTTTCTTACTGCCTTAACCTGATATTCTTTCTGTTGCTATGGTGATTGTTATCCAGCCATTTATACATTTAAAGAAAAAAATCAGTATTCCCTCTCATGAAATTCAAAAATATCTCCTTAATGCAATATAAAGACTATTTCCTCAGTGGACCCATCAGGCATTCATTTTCCTAAGGTCTTCTGAGTCCATTTAAACTTCTCTGTTCCACACATTTTGTGGCAATGAATTTCAAAATAGAAGCAGGCAATCTCTGAAAATGTACTTCCTCTTATAGGTTGTAAGCTGCCTACCAGTTCACTTTATTAAGTATCATCTAGGTTTTCATTACAAGAAAAAATGAATAATTCTTCCCATTTCATCTTTTAATCTCTTTATTTCCTAAGCACCTAGACAGACTCCCTCCTTTTGTCTGCTTACTGAGCCGAAAAATTGTGGCCTGTATGTCTCTTCATATAGAAGCAATCTGGTATCTCTAGTCACCCTTCTCCCTCTTACATATTTTCTAGTTCTTCCATATATCCATATATTTTTTGAAAGGGGAAAAGAAATAAAAATCACCAAAAAAACCCCCTAACTCAATCCAAATTATAGAGACTGGCCAAAAATCAGCCGATGGAAAATTGGAAGACTGACTTAGGAAAGACAACTTTTGAGTGCATTACTTAAGCCTATATTTTAAAATTATCTTAGAAGAGGTGCCTTAGAAATCTTCAACACTGCATTTGAGCATTTAAATGCAGAAACAGCTGAACAAGGAAAGTAGAAAGCAAATGTCACCAATAGAAATTGTATATATTTAGATAATATATACTTAGGAAATGGAAAATAAATTCTTACCTACTACACGCACAGTAAAATGTAGAATTATTTAATGTTTCCTGGAAAAAACACTTTCATATATTAGAAAAAAAATGCTAACACCATCCATTGTATTTGTTGGGAACTCTTCCCAAATCCCTTCCCTGGCATAAGCAGAAGGTGGTACATATAAAGTAGAAAGCTCTGAGCCTGCAGTGATCCCCCTCCTCTCTGTAGGTCTACAGTAAAATAATTTGTTTTTTACTGCCCACAGCTTTTCATAAAGTTAAGGGGAATTTGCAACAACTGCTCAATTTCCAGTATTTATTTTCCATAAAGTACATCAGGCCTCTACAAGTGGTCCAGCTAATGTAGGTTTTTTTGAAACTCACAGAACTGCCTTATAGATCCCAAAATGTCTGAAGGCTACAGACTTTGTTCACAAATCAAATTAATTAAAGGAAATTAACAGTGTGCTAATAATTATGTGGGTTTGTCCACATCTCCATGGCAAAATATTCCCAGCTGCTTTGGAGCAGGCTTGGGACAAGCCCTGGTGGCTGAAAGGCCCTACAATCTGCTGGCTGCCCATCAACTTAGTAGCTTGTGATACTTGAGTGAAAACTTGGCCATTACTGAACTCTCAGGGCCTGCATTAGAGACTGACAACGAGTTTCACTGCAGACTTCAAACTGCAGCAGCTGCAGGGAGGGATGAATGAAGGGGTGACAAATACACTCACCACATCAGCCCAGGAGATGCTACTAAAATGCTGCTTATTAGCACTGCCAAGGTGACAGTTGAGAATCTGTGCTCTGATGGACCTACAAAATTGACACAGTCCAGGATTGGGAAGAAACTCCAATAGATGAGGTCCTTACAGAATTGGCAGCTCAGACCATACAAAACTACATCTTTTCATTGCTCAGAAGCAGAAGAAGGCCTCCTACGCTGAGGGCTGTCAGCCTTGTACCAGCACAAGTACACAATCATTTTTAGAATTCCAGGAGGGGAAAAAGATTTGACTGTTTCCCATCCAAAATAAATTGAAAAGCCTGAAAGCCTGAAGGCTAGAAAGATGGGTACCCAGGTCACAAACCCTGCATCCCAAGAGTGACAAGATGAAACTCTCCAGGAGGTCCTTCAAAAGGCAGATTAGAGACAGCTCCCCCAGTGGGTGATTTTCCTTCACCCTGCTGAGTAACACAGACTAAATCAAAGATGATAAATGAATTATCTAAAATTCACTCCTGTAAAAATATACCCCTTCCCACATTCACCTAGGGCTGTCATAAAAATGGCATTTCTTCATGTCTCCTTTAGGAAGCACACAGCTGTCATTAAATATATATATATATGACCTACATGATATATGTAGACAGATATATATGTATATATGTATGCATAAAGAAGCCTGTGCAGTTATCCCTCATAAGAATCTGTCTGAGTTTAAATTGCCTTTCAGTACTAAAAGTCACAGTCGCTATAGAGAGCTACAATTTCGAAAAACTTATAGGACTGAAAATATTTTTCTCAATAGTCCTAACTAGTTTTCATAGTTTTTTTAACCTAGCTACTTGTTCTTTTGAGATGCTTTTATCTTCTTATGCCAGTTCTCCTGGTCTTGAATTGGTACTGCATCAGTTAGGAGAAAGACTGTCAGATCTCTGAAAAGCAGGAGTTGGCTGTTAATGTGAATAAATCTCATGTTAATGACTTTCATCAGGACTTCGGTCTCTGTTAGTCTGGCAACATTAGAGAGGCTGCATGTGCACACAGAAAATCAAAGAGAACCAAGACTTAATTATATAATGGGCTGCATAGCAACATGTCAGAACCTTTTGGTTAAGGAGTCTCACAAGGCTAAGAGACCAGTAATCCCATCAAACAATGACAGCCACCAGCACATCACCCCTAGCCCCTAACAGCCCACCATATCAACACAGATTTCTTCACAGGCACGTTAAAGGTCACCTCGTGGATGCTGGACAAAGCGCTGACACTACAGCTCACGCAAGATTTCACTTTCAATATTCCTCAATAAAATAAACTGACACTCTTCCCATCTCTGGCAGATACAGCTTAGGATCTGATAATCATTTCAATGATGGTGTAAATTACCACAGCAGACTCGCTATTAACGTGTTCCAGGCTATCACACTAAGCCAAAGAGATGTAAGAAGACTAACACCAGACTCACATTCTGATCAGAATCCTATGTAACAAAGCAGTTGCAGATGAAAAAAATAAGGTACAAAGGAAAAGAAGGCATATTATACTGGCTTTCTTGCTCTTCACAGATTTTGTATTTTTAACTTTTTCCACTAAACTGCAAAACTGAATTGAAGCCTGCCATGAATACATTCTGGAACATCAACAGATCTGCACTCATTTTGTTCGTGCTGACCTGTGGTCCTAACGCTTTTTGTTGCTTTATAATAAACACCTTGTATGTTGCAACACAAACCAAAGGCATCTACCTCTCACTGCCACCATTCCTGAGTCATAATTCCGGATATCCATGCTCTAGATCTTGTTACGTTTCTCCCAGGATACTTGCCCTAACATAACATGAGCAGGAAACTTCTCAGGCTTGCTTCACACCATGCCATTCCAGCTGTGGAACTGCTCCCCAAACATTGGCACTCATTTCATTTGTTTATGTATGACCTACACAACTTTTGTCATGGCCAAGAGAAGATTCTGGCTAAGCGTCTGAACATCACTAAATTTGGATCAGCTCTGTTAAGGCTGTGATCCAACTGGCTCCCTCAGTTTAGGGAGTGCCTTAGGCTCCTGCTTCCAATTCCACCCTGCCTGCCACTAGGGTGGAATTGGAAACAGGAGCAGCGCTTCATTTTATAGTTCAAGGGGCAACAATATTTCATAACTAGTCCAAATCCAACATGAAGATGGATGCAAAAGTGAGGAGAGGAGACTGAAATGGGGAAGTTGGAGCCTTAATTTTTCATGAGAGGGTTATTATGAAATATTATCAGCACATGATATATTGATATGGTATGTGCAGTTCCTGCATTCCTATCAGAATGAGCAACAGTTCTTCTTCCACTGCCGTAACAATTTGATTTCTCCTGGTTTCAACACGACAGTGATACTGGAATTGATTTAAGTGCATTAATGCCACTGGAAGTCATAAGGGCTTTTGGCAGAACCTATACAATGGGAAGAGATCACATGTTCCATTATGCTGATGATGTTGAAAAGCAAAGTGTGCCAGCCAGAACCCACCCCACACAACCCCAAACCTTTAATTAAGAAAGCCTGATATTAAGTTGTACTCAATTACAACATCTGTAATTCGCCACTGTGCTCCCAGAGCTAGTCCATATGCTTGTGAGGCACCTTTTCAAACCCTCTTTTGGGCACACTATGACTATCATACAATGCACTTGTATTATAATTAAATTTAGCATAATTACTTTACAGAGTGATCAGTGACAGTCTATTGTTCAGGAAGAATTAATCCTTTGAGCCTTCCAACATCATTTTAGTTCCTGGTTCTAAATGAGATTTCAAAGAATGTAATTTATAATAACCAAAATCCCCAATGCATACTTTAATATAGCCTTCCTTTGTTACAGCAACTCACTAGTAAAATGTTTCTGAGTTAGAGCATTTCTGGTGTACTTATTTACCTTTGCCGCACAGGACCTCTCAAACAGGGAGGAAAAGAAGCAGGAATGCTTCACTGATCACCTTGATGCCTTCTCTTCCTTCCTCCTTCCCAAAACATGGGTGCTCTAGAACCCTTTCAGAACCAATTCCACTACTAAAATAGAATCCTTCCCCTAGGAGAATGCTTGCCTTTCCAGAAGCAGCCCAAGAAATCCTCTGAAACATCACTAATTCATGAATATATTGAAAGGAGGTGTGATGATTGGACTTGAGAAAAAGCTGGAACTGCTACCATACGAGACACCAGGAAGCTTGATTTCCTCCTAAAATGAGATGCTTTTCCAAGGAGAGGAGTCTAAGTTGGGCAGTGTCAAAACATTTTGTTTAGCCATTTTTAATTCAAGTAAAATGTTTTGACAAAGTGGAATCCTTGGAAAAATCCTTTGCAGATCTCATCTATTCCAGTATTGAAACCTACTTCCCTGTATCCATTGCAATCCTAGTTCTCAATTTCTTTCTCTGGACCAGTTAAGCATATTGCATATCCCACTGAATAAATTCCTCCAGTTGCACTCCAATCCCTCAGGACTACCATGCACAGGAAATATATGAGAGAACCTGATCCTCAACACAAGGCAGAAAATATTAAAGCAGGTCAATATTGTGGTGGTTTTTTAATTATCTTGTCAAAATTAAACCCTTCAGGCCAGTTAAGAAATTCTAAATTTCAGTTTAATATCTTTTTACCAAAATAAAAGCTTTTCTTGTGCAATTATATCCACCAGAACATCATTGCAGTGAAAAACTGCCAACTGCAGCTATCACTACAGCTGAATTTCTTGATGTGATTTTTTTTTTTCCCTAAAGACGATGTTAAAAAGCTCTCTTTCAGTCCACTCGACTAATTAAGATTTCTCAGCTATTCAGGCTCAGTCCTTTTTACTGTCAGCAAGGTTTGTTTGTGCAATCAAAGATGCTGGCCACAGATCTCGAGGTGACATTCCATGAAAATGTCACTGTTAGTATGATCGGCACTCAATAATATGTGGTATTAAAACTGCATTAAAAGACATGGTAGAACATATTTTGGGCAAAGCTTGAGAAAATATGTGAATTTCACACTTCTGTCATCTAACAGATAGAACAAAAAATTTTCTCAGAACACATATAAATTCTTTTTTTTATTGGCTGAAATAATTTAGCAACGTAAGAGAGAGCCACTGGCAGTCATTCTGCTCCTGCCTTGTGCATGAGGTTAGCTGGCTCATGAGTTAGTTTGTGAACCTCAACTGCAATGTCACCAGCAAGTGAGAGTAAAAACTTTGGAGTCTTCAGATGCCAGAGTACTATGATTACATCATATCTCTGATTTTGAAGAGACAAATCAAAAATCTCTTGAAATTATCTTCCTGTCTTTCTTTCTGCAGGGAGCTACAAAGGGAAATATTTGTTGGAAAACATAAGACGTATCAAATGCATTCTCTGGCAGAAATAGAAGGTTTTAGGTACTGGCACTCAAAACATGATTGCTCAGAGTTCAGCTTACCCTCTTCCCCATTGCCAAGGGTTTGAAAATGGAGAGGGACATAAGCAAAGTTAGAGGAGGAAACACAAGTGCCAGTAGT
Source organism: Camarhynchus parvulus (assembly GCF_901933205.1). Lineage (NCBI taxonomy): Eukaryota > Metazoa > Chordata > Aves > Passeriformes > Thraupidae > Camarhynchus > Camarhynchus parvulus. The sequence continues at coordinate 8,188,085 of NC_044576.1, forward strand.
AGCTGACTTAGTGGCAACATCTGCAGGTCCTATCTGACTTCTTACTGAACATCAACAGTAATATAATCAGGTTCATCAACTTTCCCCTCCATAAAGATCAGGCCCCTGCTATCCATACATCAGAAAAAGCTCTAATACACAAGAATAAATGCAGAGCATGAGAAAATGTAGAACCTTCAGCCGGAACAAAAGCCATCAACTCTGCAGGTTAAATGTCAGTTGCACATTATGTGCCTTCCTCCTGCAGGTTCCCTGTCAACTCCCCATGATAATTTTAGAGTTTCATATTAAAATATTCATTTCAAATATTCTTCACAACCAAATCCATTCACTGTGTAAAATTTCAAGTACATTTTCATATATGAAATAACACCAGAGGCATTCTTCTGTCTTAGAAGAATGCAGATCACTAGACTTGGGTCACTTCCCAGAAGTGGGGATCAAGCCTTCTTCATAGGAAAATTGAGCTGTAAGACAAGTTTCCCAGATGAGGAGTAAAATAAAGTAAATGCATATCTCAAAAAATCCCAAACAAAACTACAAACACACGACTTCCTTTGAAAAGTACACTGACAAACTTAATACTAATTTACTATAGAAATTATACTGAAAATAACACAGCTAAAAAAAAAAAACAGCTAGAAAAGAAAAGATGACAGGAGCTTTGTGAGGACCTGATACAACTGATGATACTGCGTAGTAGATGGACATAAAAGAGAAAACATGAATGTTTGTATGGAGACATTTAAATCCCACAGAGCAAAGGCACAGAGGGTTGGGAAGAAGAGGAGGGAATGCCCAGGAGAAAACTGAGCAAGAAGGCCAGGGGGTGGAAGGAAGATGCACAGAGGGAGACAAAAGGAGAGGCCCTAAGGGCCAAATAGAATATCACAGCGCAGGAGAGGCGCAGGCAAGCAGGGACATGCAGCTTATTTTCCTTGATGGCAGCCAGCAGAAGCATCACTTACTGCTGCTGTACCTGACAGGCTGACCAGCTTGGTAACCAAACAGCATCCTTTCGAAAGAGAGGATTATTTGTTTGTTCCTCCCAGAACACCCTCTGGATGTCATGGTAAAATATTATTAGTTGTGTCTCTGATGAGCTATGTAATAAAGACATCTTCAAGGCTCTTCCTTCCACCATTATGTCACAAATTTCCAGTTACTTAGTAAAGATGACAAATTTTAACAGTAAAATTTCTCTACAGCAGAGTAAGCAGAACTCCAAAATATAAAATATCTAGCATTAACATCTGCAAGTATGGCTCTGATTTGTATTAGACAATATCAGCTTACTATCGCAGAATAAATATTCAAAGGAAAACTGCAGGCACGTCACAATTACACTACTTCTGTTCATTTTCTCCTTTTTTTTCTTAGAAATTGGAGATATGAGACAGTTTTGAAAATGTCTAACTTATGAACTATAACAGTAGCACTGATATTATAATTTCATCCATAGTACAATAAACAAGTTCAGTAAATTCTCCCATGTTCATAAACCAACAGAATTATCTTTTGATATCAAGAAATGCTAATACCTGGTGAAGAGAATTTGCAAGGTAGTTACATTGTAGATTGACACAATCATCACATTCACTCCAGATTTTCTCTGTGGGCTGGAATTTAGGCATTACCAGCCATCTGCCCTAGGAAACAAGCATGAGGCTCTCACTGGAGTCAGCAAGAACTGAGGATATTAACAATGGGCAAGGTTTCAGTCCCAACTCAGCAAAGAAATTAAACATTTCAACAGTCACTGAATTTTTAGGTTAGACTTGGGTTAAAGGCTTTGCTGAATCAGGACCCCTTCCTTCAAGTGTTAAACATCATAACAAATAAATATCATTATTAGTATTTATCATAAGCTGCCTAGATATGTCCTCTGGTGTTCAGATAAATCTGACAAGGAAAAAACCCACAAAATAAACCTTAGTATGGGTAGTCTTATGAGCAATATAAAAATTTAAAAACCCCAGCCCCCACTTTGAATTTGGTATGCTACTGCTTTCTATGCTTACTGACTGTGAGCATGACTGAGGTAAAATGTGTACACAAGAGGCCAAAAATAAAGCCAGATTGCAATTCTAGTCTTCAAACCCCCCCCAAAGTCCTGAGTTCACCACAAGAGGTGTAAGACAGACAAATCCCACAGCTCCAGGTTTTTCAGAGGGAACATAATGTGCTTAAGACAGTGAAATATTTTAGTAGAACACTGATGTTCTCCTACTTAACCTCCATTTATTAGCATAATGCCAAAAGGAACATAAAATTTCATGAACATGAGCATTTAATATAGCAGTCCTGTTTACAATAATTGCATTGTATTTACTGCATCCACATAACTGTACTTGCTAAGTTTTTAGCAGGAACATAAGTGGGTTTTGCAGTCTTTGTATGAATTTCATGGTGTTGTGGAAATAAAACTAGCAATGCCTAAGCTAATTTAAAGCTAGATTAGATATGGTTAGGTGAACCATTATTACACAGCTTGCAGAGCGAATAGAAGATGTAATTCTACTGGGAAAATATTCCAGGCAAGATCCTTAATTGGCAAAATTTGATCAATATCCCTTGACTTGACTGCTCTTCCACAACTGTAGGAAAACTGAGGTTCCAGCTCACTCTTTAGCAGTGATATCTTTGCTAAGGGTTCCCAGTGAATTTCTGAATGTGTTAACAGGAACATTTCAGGAACTGGTTTTTAAATTATTGCTACAATATTCTGAACATTCATGTCATAGATTACATTACCAAAGTATCATAGTGAGATCTTTGTGAAACTGGTGTCTTAGAGATTAATTCTCTTATTTACAGCTTTCTGTTTTTGAAAGCATTTTATTGGCCTCATTTGGTCATTTTTAAATTAGCACTAGTCCAAGTGAACCACAAACCAATCTCTCTCCATCTCCAAAAGTACAGTAGGAGCTTTAAATTGTTTTAATGTAATGAAAGTTGTCAACATGACATTCCATTTATAGGAAAAGGACAATTTGGAACTATGGCACGAAATAAAACTGCATTTAACTTTGCAAATCTAGAGACTTTTCCAAAGGTTTCTATGTGAAAGAGAATTTTTACAAATATAGTCTTAAATGTAGTGTTTACCCAGCTCAGTATATTACTCAAGACATACTACAGGCTCACAGGAAAATAAGAATATTAGTGGTCTTTTTTCTTTTCTATTCTACACTAATCTCCTCACTTCTCCCCTCAATTCATTAAAAGATGTTGAATATAGAAAAAGCATCCAAACATCTGACAGTGTTATCCACTACAGCAGCAGAAATATGACAAGGTTAATCATCTGGTTTAAAGGAGTCTGACTTCCCCTTGCACGAGATTGCTGCTATCAGTTTTCTTGTGGAAGAACAGTCAATAATGTCTTCTAATCTCTAATAACAGTCACAGGACAAACATTCTATTACAACCTAAATAAATAAGACAAACTTTAATTTTAGACCTGTCTATCAAATGGCTATTCCTGTAATTATTACCACTATGCTTGGCATATTTTTTTTGCTTTTCCAGATTTATTTTCTTGAGATACTGCTTCAATTAACTGTCATTATGGTTACAAACAATGAGATTAAATTACATTTTGGTTAGAAATAGAATTATTTTTCTCTTATCCTCTCTTTTCTAACTTTAATTTTTTCCAGGTCTGTTCTCCCCTTTTCAGTCACTTCTGTATCTTCCCCCACACTGCTCTCTACTTATTCCTCATTTTATGGGGACCTTGTTCTTACAAAAAAGAGGGGCTGGTGGGGAATGTGAAAGGGTGCACAGCAAAGTCCCTGCCCCAGACTTGAGGAGAGCAGACTTTGGCCTCTTTGGGGATCTGCTTGGCACAGAGCCATGGGATAAGGTCCTGGAGGGAAGAGGTACCCAGGAAAGCTGGTCAGTATTTAAGGACCACCTCCTCCAGGCTCAGGAGTGATGCATTCCAAAAGAGGAAGCCAGGCAAAAACACCAGCAGGTCTGCATGGATGAGCTCCTGGACAAACTCAAAGACTAATAGGAAGCCCACAGAGGGGTGGAAGCCTGGAGGGGATATAGAGAAATTGTCTGAGCAGCCAGGATCAGGCTAGGAGAGCTGAAGCCCTGACAGAATTGAGTCTCATCAGGGACATCAACTTCTGTTGTACTGCTGTAGTGAAATAAGCTGTTTCTGACTTTCTGAACAGCCACATATAAATGGTATATCACCACCTGACTTTTACATGCATTACAAAACAAGATATTCAGGGCACATATAACACACAGAAAAATAACCATAGCTCAAAATACATAAAACAATCAAAATTTTTGAAGAGCATCTAAAACACCACCAAGATAATGCACCAGCTTTTCACTTGCTGCATTTTGATATTAAATATGTGTTCTGCAACATGAAATTAAGACAGATCAAGTCTGAGGGAAGAAGTCAGCAAGGCCATATTTTGTTTCCACTATTTATGTACAGATATTAGGCACTGTCACTATTGTGCTTCAGATTTTTCTGTCACAATGAAAAGGGGAAAAGTGAACTGAATAGATTCTAAAATTCAGAATTAAAAACAAAAATGTAAACACAGTTCTACTAAAAGCAAGCTCCAGTCTCCCACTAGGACAAAGAATACCTATTTTTAAAACAAAAAATTAGTAGGACAAAAAATATCAGAAAAGTAAATACATTTGGATATTAAGGGGTATTTCCATGTACATCAAGGTTTGAACCTAATTCTGAGCTGAAAAATAGAAATCCCAAAAAAGGTAAATTAGAGGCAGCTGAAACCCAAAACATTGGGCTTTTTTCCCCACAATGGAGACCAGCTGTGAAAGACAGTTCCATTACCAGATTTTGGAGATGTTAAACTTGATTTTAAAACCAGAAGAGGTCACTATATTGACTCCATTTTGGATTCCTCTACTACAAAGTTTGAAGATAAACACTTAGGCCTGTAGTCTCTACGAAAACTTTGACCTGATAAATGAACTCATGACAATTTCATGTCTGCAAATAGGTTGTTCTACCATTTATTTTCCTCATGTAGCAATACTGAAGAGCAAATTTATGCACTTTTCTCCATATTCAAAATTGAGAAAAAGACACACACAAATTTGGAAGTGCCACTGCTCTGCAGTCTTTGTCCAATATGAATTCTAGAATACGGAATAATTATGATGACTGTGGTGTTGATAACACTGATCAAACTACCCTGAGCATTAACAAAACACTGCATTTTCTGGTTGAAAATTAAACTGACCCCATGACATCTTTTCACTACCATTGAAGTAAAAGGTGACAAGAGAACAGCGGTGAGAGAACACAGATCCTTTGATTTTAACCACAAATCTCCCATCAACACAAATGGCACCTATTGTTGTATAATGAAAGAAACTCTCTTATTAATAATTTCACTCTCTTCATCTTCAACCTACTAATTTTCAACATGTTTCCTGGAATTTCTTTTGCCTTTATTACAGTTCTTGATTCGACCCAAAGAAGTATCTTGTTTCAAAGATGCTGGTTCATTTTACCTCATACTGGCAGAAAGCTTTTAAACAATCATGAATTCAGTATTACATCTACTGTGCTATTAGCATGGAAAAATCTTACTGTTCAAGAATATTTCCTCTGGGTCATAATTATAAAAAGAATAGATTCCTGAGGGCATAATCTAACAAAGTACTGAAGTTGAAAGATTGTTTAAAACCTTATGGAGGTAGATGTCTACCATTTTTTTTCAAAAAACAATATCAGAGGTTTATAATACATCTGAAAATTTAATGTTTCATTTTTTTTCTTGTTTTGAAGAAAAAAGAACCACATGCAGTTGAGAGTTTCATCAGCTGGCATAATCACTGTAGTATAGAGATTTTCATCCTAAGGGCCCTTCATGTTTTTGCACATGTATGCAGTAATTTTTGCAGTGCAAAGTCACAATGTCAACAGTTAGAGACATGACAGGTAAATCATTTCAAAGTACATAATAGTTGGAGAAAGGGAAAGTCAAGGGAGTTTTCAGGAGGATGGGGACTAGTAGATTTATCTCAACAGAAGTCAATTTGCATCACAAATTAACTAATAGAGGTAAAAATCTGCTTCAAACTCAGAGAAACAACACAACTGAGAATAAACTTCAAGGAGAAACTAGCTAGGCACAAATGGGCTAATTTGCACTGTGATACAAGCAAGAAAGTTAAACAAGAGATTATGGCCAATATTATGCACCTAAAGGAAACACAAGCTAGGCTGGGAAAGGGACAAAGCCAGACTGTGATCAGATCCAAATCAATTTGCACTTCATTACTGGACTTTGGCCACCTTAAAGGCACCTAATTTTCACAAGAAGCCAGGCAGCTGCTCTTTCCAGATGTCCTTTCTCCCCCAGCCCACATTCTCCAGATAAATCCCTTAAAACATGCATTAAAAACACCCTATGCTACTGAAGAATTTTTGTAAACAAGGTGGTTTCTTTATACTTGTATCCTGGCCCCTATATTAAATTAATCATTTAGATTATATAAGTGAGTCCCTTACAACTCAAGATAGCCTATGATTCAATATAAATCACTATCTTCCAAACACACCTATTACGAGAATTAGAAATTATCTAGCTGGGAGATGACCAGGTAGAGCACATTATTTGTCATAGCAAATAAACAGGCTTGGGTCCTTTTAAGCAAATTACTACAAAACAGTAAGAGAAAATATTTATCAAAAGCCATTACATGATACAGAATGAAGCAAATCCAGAGTTGAAGGAAAAAGAAATTTAAAAATCCATTCAAAACCCATTTCTGAGGCAATCTCATTTTCTACTAAGGAAAAATAAAGATCTGCACAAGTGTAAAGGTCTTCATATGAAGGTAACCTTAGGGAGACCAAATTTCTGTGAAGACAAAAGGCAGCAGTAGAAGAAGGACATCAAAGTTCAGCTAGCTAGAATTCCAGCTAGCTAGAATTCAATATTTCAGTCTTTGCAAGAGAGAAATCAAAAGGGAAAAAAAAAGTTTGTGCATTTTTCTCTCCGATAATTAAAAGAAATGCCAAGTGAGAGTAAGCTTTAATAAAGGAGACTTTATAAATTTTAAATTAGAATCAGAAACACATTCATGATTAGAAAATACCTGGTTTTAATAAACTCTCAGCTGAGGTCTATAGATGCCTGCTAATGATGCAATCAAAGGTGTCTGGAGTGGCTGCAAAGAGAAGCAGCAGGCAGAGAAAAAGAAGCTAAAGGACTGATGCATATTTGGTGTGTTTAGCTGGGTGACCTTAGATGTGCTGCCTTTCTGAAAACAGAACCCCCACCTGCACTGGTTGTACTCACTGCCTGCCAGTTACAGTGCAAGAAATTATTGCTTTTACTGGTTTTATTATTTATTTTATAAATAAAATAAAAATTTTTTGCTTTTATTTTTGACTGGGGTAAAATTTAGTTAGGTTTTTACAAAAAAGCCTTACCTTTACATGAAAGAAGCTAATGTATGTATATATACACATAGAAAAAATTCCCTATATGGAATTAGTTCCTGAAACTGAAAAACACATAGATAAAAATGATGGCCAAAATATTTCTTAGCTTTCTGAAAATGAAGAAAAAGGTTGACTTAGAAGATGAACTATTTATTAAGTCTATGAAAAAAGCTATTATTTTAAACACAACATTTGATTTAATTAAATATTTGCACATGTGCTAAGCTAGCCTGCATTTTCTTTATATCCAAATTTATCCTATTTTTCTTTCTAAACTATTACTAGACAACCTGTTGCCATTTTTTGGGGATTGTCCAAAAATATCAATCAAATCCTCATCAGCTGATAGGTGACACAGGAGCATAACAGTTTCCTGTACTGGAGGCAACTGAAGCATCCCAAATATCCCAGCTTCCCAGTTTTCTGTGCTCCCTGAGCAGACATGAGGCTGCTCTCCCTGTGCAGTAACCAGAGCAGGAGTGCCCCAGGTGTCTTATCCTGATGGGAGCTCAGATCCTCTGCTGAGGGGAAGGGAGAGAGCTGAGCCCTGCCTGTGCTGCAGCTGGACCAGCCCAGAGAAATGTGAGGGACATTGCAGGACTGTCTGCAAAATACCATGCAGAGATAATACAGAAAATCCCTTTCTCACAGCAATATTAAGTTCTGTAATATAATGTATAGTGTGGAAAGCATAGCTGTATTTCTAGCTTGTAATCAGCTAAAGGAAGCACTGATATTGTCTGTCAGGTTTATTGATGACTAGTATCCATAAATTCTTTCTGGTTTTCTCATATCCTTGCATTTCCACTGGGCATGTCTTGCTTCTCAACACTGAATTTTTGACAGCATTAGTCAGCACACCAAAGCAAAGTATTGAATCCTACTGCTGTGCTTTTTCCAGCCTAAAAATGTGTCCATATAAAGCCTTCAAAATGCTCCCAGAAAAACTGCTTTTTGCTGATTTGGTTTTTTTTTAAGCAACCGACACGAAAATCAGATTCTCATATGCCACAGAGAAAATTAGGAGACAATGAAATCTATAGATGCAGTATACACCTATAAGAGTTTGCATGCCGTATAGTCTTGCCCAAAATTTAAAGATGCAGCATCTTTATGCAAATGGTTAACAGCAACAAAAATAGGGAGACCATTTAGATTTACAATCGAGCACATTGGGACATAAAAGAAGTCTGAGACAGCCAGGACGAGATATCCTTCATTACAAATACATCAGGAAGGCAACAGAACTAGTCCTGAAGTGGATTTCAGCAGAGATGCTGTCAATCAACCCAGTATTTAAATCAACAGACTCAGTCAGTTTGCTTAAGTTGCAGGGCAGCTGGAGGTCCCTTCCTCGTGAATCACTGCATCCCCAGGTTTCTGGGATTGCTCAGATTAACAGCCTGTGCTCCTGGCGCACAGAGCACCGTGCTGCTGCCCAGCTGACCTCTGAGGTAACAGTGACAGGATCCAAGACAATGGCCTGAAGTTGTGCTGGGGAAAGCTTAGGTTGGATACTAGAAAAAGGTTCTTCACCCAGAGAGTGGCTGGGCACTGAAAGGCTCCCCAGGGCAGTGGTCACACACCAAGAACCCTTTGGACAACACTCTCAGGCCCATGGTGTGATCCTGTGCAGGGCCAGCAGCTGGAATTCATGATCCTTGTAAGTCCCTTCCAACTCAACTCATTCTGAGATTCTGTGATTTTGAGATGCCAACAGGAAGGTACAGAAATTCTGGAACTAAGATCGATCAAACTAGCAGCCATCCCAACTTCTGTGCTGGAAGACTTTGTTAATGCTTATTTTTGGTGACAGGAAGCATGGGGAACAGGGAAGGATTTGAAGCAATGATGGGGAAGGATCGTGGCTGTACACAAATGGCTTTGGGCTTAAGGTGTGCTTACTTCTACTGGAAAAGGAGGAGAAAAAAAAATCCCTTCCTTTGCTCACTGATCTGGAGCAATGTTAATTCACACACTGTCTTTCTGGACTGGACTTGAAACACCTACTGAAGAAAGCCAGAGCTACAGAAGGGAGATATCCTAAAGCGGTGTTTCAAAATCAGAATTAAAACAGCTCACTTCAACTAGAAAGTCAGGCTCTACAGAGCCTTGCTGCTAGTCTGATGCTGAACTTTTAAGCCAGGAAATACCCACAGTTATTATGAATTCAGAACAGACAGCATTTCTGAAATAATTAAAGCCAGAGAGGCAGTAGGTACATTGATGTACCTATTTTATACCACCTACATCTAGAAAGTTAATTCAGCTACAGGAAAGGACATTTAATCTTTGCTGCAGCCTGACTAACTGCCATGGGGCAATGGAGATTATTAATGTGGGCAGGCTAACTTGGGAGTCACAGGAGGGAAGGAAGCTGCAGAGATCCTTGCTGCTCCAATTCTTCTCATCCTTCTAGAGGATCTGGCTAACTCTATTTCTTTGCCAAAAAAAAGGGTAGCTTGTCTTCAAAATCCAGTATCAATACTCAAAATACCTACCATAAATCCTCCTGTACAGAGACATGAGCAAAATGAGCAAAGGTTCTTAAGGAATATTTTGCTCAAAATCTGTGAGAATAGAGAAAGATCACCTGGCAGGCAGCAGGAGCAGAGGGAAAGTGAAGATCCTCTCTGAAGTGCTGTTTATTATGAAGAAACAGGCTGTAGTGTACCTGTTCTTGGCAACTGGTGCATTTTAAGCAAGAAAATTTGTTTCCTGATAATATCAGGATCCAGCTCTCAGGTCCTCAACTTAAAACAAGGATGTGGATCTGTGGCTGCAAGTCTGAGGAGGCTAAGATGATCAGAGGGCTGGAGCACCTCTCCTAGGAAGACAGGCAGAGAGAGCTGAGGTTATCCAGCCTGGACAAGACAAGACTCCAGGGAGACCTTAGAGCACCTTCCACTACCTGAAGGTGGCTACAAGAGAGCTGAAGAGGGACTTTTTACCCTCATGGAGTGACAGGTCAAAGAGGAACGCAACCTTCCAATCCAAGCTATTCTGTGTTTTGCCTGCAGTGTGCTTGTTAAAAGTCATAACTCTCTCCTGCGAACTTGAAAAATCATAATAATTTATGCTAAAAAAAAGTAATGTAATTGTAATAGTTGCTCTAAGGCCAAAACTACTTACTACCTTATAATTTCCATTAGTTCTGAAAAATGACCTTCTAGTGTAATCTGAGCTCCTTTCCTTATGAAATCTCACCGAAAAAGAAAAGAATAAAATCACAAAATGCCATCCAATCCATATTTCCCATTTGATTTTCTCTACTGGCTACAATAAATGACTGTTTTGCACAGCAGCTTGGGAGTGGAAGAAATAGAAAAGGAGCATGGTATGTGGATAATTAAAAAGATTAAACAGAAATCATCATGGATAAAGGGTTATGATGGTGTTAAGTCCTGTCTGACACAGCAGAATTGATAATAAAGTCCTGTAATACCACCCATAGGAAAAATATACAGAAGCACACTACATAAAGAATGAAAACATATGTGAAAATTTCTCTCTTTCTTCTTCTGAGATTTAACACTAGGCACTTTACATTTTCTTTCTTGCTTTTCTAATAAATCAAACCTTAGTTAGCTCTAGATCTTTGAACAATTCATCTGTTAGTCAAAACAGAAACAGGAGGGAAATAAATATAGTTTTGGAGAATGGATAGAATCTATTTAATCTCTCAGTTCAAGTATGACAATATGTTGAATTCTGTTAAAAAGTTGTGATTGGGCAGCAGAGGAAGGTACCAGTCTTTCAGAGCCAGGCTACACACAGAGTCACCCTGGATTTCTTGCCAAAATGGGGGACATGGTGGCTTCTCTCCTGAACAGAGAGGAATTTATGGGGTACAGAACACAACAAACAAGTGAGGTCCATCAGCTGGGTCTGAAAGTGGGGGATGCATGAGAGGAAGAGAAGCAAACCCAGAGAACAAGCCTCTGACATAAGACACTTTTCTTGAGATCCCAACAAGCCTAGACATTTTGTTTTAATTAAGAAAGGAGCTGAAATGTGCTGTAATAAGAGCCACACTAGAGTAGCAGAGTCTGTGGGCTGTACCCTAGATTCAGATTCCTTTTTTCATTTTAAGCCAGCTCAGCCAGCAAATCTGTGGTTTTTGCTTCACTGGTTACTGTGCTCCTATTTGTGTTCAAAAAAAGAAGAAAACCCTAAATGCTGAATAGTCTTTCAGTGAGTCTATCGAGGAACAGTCCTCCACTGAACACTCAGAAACCAATCAGAGTTAATGAAAAATAACAACAAAACCTCAGTGCACTTCCCCCATGCTCATAAAGGAAATGTTTTGTGTTATCTTTTTGCCCTCTCTTGCCCTAGAAAGAAAACCCAAAAGCCATGGAGTGATAACACTTGTTTCTCCAGTGCAATCATCATGTAGTATTACTGAGAAAGTTTGGAAAGCCTATTATGAAATACTCCATTCCCTATTATTTTAAAATGTAGGAGAAAAGAAAGAAAAAAAGCAGACACAGCTTCAGATTCTGTTCCAGAAGGGAGCTGCTTTCTGTGCCAGTTTGGGCCATGAGCAGCACTGTTTGCCATACCTACCCTGAAAGTCACACCTTACACCTGATCCAGAGGAATATTCATCCCTATCTTGGCACACACCCTGGAGAAGTCCCAACACTGAATGTTCTCCAAACTTAGATTATGACAGCATTTTCCTGGCAGAATGGCAAAACAGCAGTAGCAGATTTCTGAACACACAACCACATGGTTTATATATTACACAATAATTATACATTTAATTACCTGGACATCTCTCAGTGTAACAAAACCACAGCCTCCAGGTGCTACTGGAATGCAAATAGCTACAGTGGCCTTGTATTTTGGTATTGAAGAGCAGCTTGAGAGCATGAGCTCAGTTTAGGTTCAATACAGCTCAGACAGCAATCTTGCAAAGCAAACTTGTTACTGTATCTTATGGCAGAATAAATTGCACATGAAGCTTTAAGAAAATTATAGATGATGCCAGAACTACTCAAACTGAAATGTTCTCATACAATTAAATATCACCCACGATCCTAGTTGCTAAATATTAACTTTTTTTTTCTTTTGTACTTGTCTAGGACTACTTTCTGGTAAGGCTCCAGGAACTAAAAGCATCAGTACCTTTAGTCACCTCTCTGGCCAACCACAATATTTGGAAAGTTTTAGACTGCTTTGTAAAAGTACAACTGCTTTTGAATTTTACCAACCTCATGTATATTTAGATAACAATCCTTACTTAAAAACAACCCAGACAAATGCCCAATTACTGGTATCAGCCAGATACCATCCCTAGATTTTGCTGTTTCATCTACTTTAAAACATTCCCATTTCTCTCAGAGCATTGTAACAAAATATTACCAATGCATAAAACTTGAAAAATGTAAGACTTTACAATGAACAGTGCAGGGAGATGTTGAGGTTAACCTGCTGAAACCAGCAATTCCCTCGACAGGCTGGTGGAATCACCAGTCCCTCAGCCACCTAACACAAAATGTCACTGCCACTTTCACCCCTGACACAGTATCCCAGAACACAGGGCATCCAGGAGAAAGAATCTGACTTCCCTTTGTTCTATTTTCCCAAAGTCCAGTGGTGGTGGGAGAAAGGGCAGGACCAGAAGACAGCACAAGAATTTCAGACACAGTGAGAACAAGTGCAAGTGTTGTCCTAAGTACAGCACACCCTTTTGGGACCTTCTGGGGATATTCCAACTGAGACGAATTTACTGCCACAGGCAAGCAAGCTCTCTTTTTCCTCATTCTGCTCATCCTCAGGGAAACTGGTCTTGGCAAGTAAATTAAAAATAAATAACCAGTGTCAGATTTAACTATTTTTATGCTGTTTCCTTTTCCTAAATGAAAACCTTTATCTGGCTACCTGCTTTGGTCAATACTGACCAGCAGGATATTTCCCTAACTCCTTCACTGTAACAGAGAATCCCTGGATTATTTATTGTTTTTCCTGGATTATTTATTGTTTTTCCTTTACTCCTCATTCATCTGCTTTCCAACAAAGCCCAGTATTCTCAAGTTCTTCAGGCCTCATTACTAAAGTCTGTTTGAGTCTGCAATTTGCCTTTTCATAGGAAATATACTGTTGTCAGTTAAGTAGATGTTTGTTCATTGCACTCATTAACATATTAAAAGTACAGACATACTGTGCCAAGTTCAGAAAGAATATTCTATTTTAGTTGTTACATAAGCCTATCTTCATTCCAGTAAAATGATTTTTCAAAATTAAAACCAAGTTTTATTACATGTCTGTGTACTTTACCCAAATACATAAACTCATCCACTTCCACTGCAAGACATATTGTGGTACTGGACCAAGCATATTTTGGAATTCTTTCCTTGACACAGGCTCACACTGATTATAGATTGTACCTATTTTAAGGTAAGACTCAGTGTTTCCTGTGTAGTTTGGAAACAGGGAGTCCTCAATTTAAAGGCAGTTCTGTAAGGAACTGGAACAGCAGCAGGCAATTTCTGCCAAATACTGTAATTGCAGTGAATTAGCCAATAAAGACAAAAGTTTAATCAGAACTCTGATGCCCTTTTGAAAGTATCTTTCCATAACGGTAAATTCAGGAATTAGGATTATTCTTTTTTTAAGCATAAAGAAATTAAGGAACCAGGTTAAAGCAAGCCAGATAGTTCTTGCTACTTGACACAGAAGTTCCTCAAGTCCCACATATGGGCTGATCACAAAGAAATCTTGTCATTAAATCTTGTCCTTTGAAAACCTGAGTGAGAAAGTATTTACTCATATACAGTAAGGTAATCTGGCATGAAATGGCAGAAATAAAAATACAAACAGAAGGGGAAATTTAGATAATTTAGATAACTTCTATTTGTGCTGTTTATTTTAATAAGACTAAAGAGAAACCATAAAGTTCTTTCATTTTTCTTAACTACAATGGAAGTATGACCAAATAGATTAACTACCTATATTTAAAGATCCACTTTTGGACATATTAATATATCAGAGCAATATACACAGGCAGGCACCAGAGTCACCATGGATTTTAATATTACTGCTGAAATAAATTACTTCATATATTATGCTTGGCCTACATGTATTTGCAGTTTATCAAATGATACAAGGCAGCAACCATTAGAAGAATTAAAAACATTTTTCAAATACAGCCGAGAAGACACTGTGCATGGTCTCCCTCAATATACAGTCCTTGCAACTGTCCCTGACACTGAGATCATGCTGTAAATGAAGAGATGTTAGATCTCCTTATTTTATGTCCTTATAAAAGCCAAGATGGCATCTATTCCATCTGACAGCTAAGATATCAGTATTTCAGCATTATTATTACCATTATCAATATTATTTTTTTGTTTCAAAGCAGTTTTGCTAAACAGGCATTATACTAAAACAAGTTATTCTGACATTCAACAGAAAGTTCTGGAATGGGCGAATTTTAAACAACAATCATGGATCAAAGATATTTCTCAGGGCAGGAAATTAAAAAAGACATATTGTTCCTCATTTCTGGAGTAGTGAGCTTATTGTTTTTGTTCAAGATGGATACTGTGAAAAAGAAAAATTGTAAATAATCTCTATTTTTGGATTTCCAAAAAGGGAAAAAGAATTTGTGCAGCTCTTTTTCAAAGACTTTTCTTTTTCTTTGTTAAGCTCAGTAAATCCTGACCTGTTGCTGCATGGAAATACATGTTTTTTCATAGTGTCCACACTTCAGCACAGATTCTTCAGCAGCTGAGCTACAGAAAGGGGCTTTTCTTATCATCCCACTCTGAATACTCCCCTAGGATACATCAGTAAATTACAGGACTTTTGGTGAAAACTCCATAATTAAAGATACAACTGTTTTTACGAGGCTGGTTTTAGCACTCGTATTATCCCAATTTTATGCACTACTGCATATGTGTGAAAAAAAGGAGAATGTTATACCTACAATTCATTATAACCTGGTAAGTATGATATAATATGTGACTCAGAAATGAAACAGAATTTCTAAACATACAGGTAGTGGAGCACGTGGTTGTGGAAACTTCTGCAGCACCGTAATTGCTGCCCCACTCTTGCCTCAGATATGGCTGCTTTTTAAAATCTACCCTCAAGCTCCACACTGTGAAAATGTCATATCAACAGTCTTCCAAAGGGGAAGACCAGCACGATCTTATGCTTGGAGAAATTCCAACTCAAATTTTCAAGCCATCCCTTTTACTCGGTGTTGACACTGGCACAATTTGCAAATACAAGTAACAGTTTATACACAAGCATAGGTCCCATTGGCAATGCTTTCCAAAAAACGGTTTAGAATTCAAAAAACTTTAAAATAACTATGTATCACATAGCTGCAACAAAAAAAAATACATTTTGAAAATTGCTTACCCACTCATCAGTGAAATAATTGAGCTAGAATCTTACAATGAATGCATACACAACATTAAGTATATTTCATCTAGAAAAAAAAGCCCAATTTGCTGAACTTGGGCAAGCAGTGACCCCATTTTATTTCAGGGAAAAAACAAACCAAAATGCTCAAGGTTATTATGTTTCTTCTTTAGTTTTCTTCTATTATTTAAAAATTGATCACAGCCATTTCCTATACATTAAGCTGTATTTTTCATCATGAATAATTCAACTTACGGAATACGCAAGGAATGCATTTACTTTTAATCCTCATATATGCACAGGCATAGGAAAACAGAAATAAAAATTTAAGGGGTTTATTATATTGAGTAAAATACTTAGTTGCTTCTTCAGTTTGACAAAATGCACAATTCATCAATAGGATGAATCACAATGCTCTTTTTCCAAATTATTGCACCACAACACCCAACCAACTCAAGCAGAAAGAGAAAGTTTAACCAAATGTAAATATGTGGAAATTGCATTCTACCAAGAGGGAGAGGACTACGGACCCTTCCCTTTGCAAACTAACAGAGGGATTTTAGTGATCAAAAGTAGCCACAAGTTCAGTCTTACACTTCTGCTGAAAGATACCTTGGCCAGACAGTAAAAGTGAAATACTGTTTATTTTTATGTTTATGCTCAAACAGGAGGCAGGAATCTGTTTTACAGCTAAACCCAGACAATTAGGTTATGTATTTTTCCATGTAAGTAAAACTGATTCAACTACAGTAGGAACCACATAATTATTTTGGTGTAAATATAACTTTTAGCAGCATATGATGGGATTTGGCAATATTCTTGTAGGTGAAAGCACTTGATAGTGCAGATGTCTGAAAATAGCATTTGTTTTTGCAATGAATAAGAAGCACAGGATTTGTCATCATGATAATAATGAGATTTTGTCTAAAAGTAACAATCTCAACGAAACCATGGCATCAGAATTCAAAAACGTGGTTTCAACAACTGTGAAACATATCACAAAAACTACTTACAGTGACTTCTGCAGTCTGCCTCAGAAGTGCTGTAGGAAACAACTGTAACTGTTTACAAAGCTGATGATATTTCAAGAAAACCTAACTTTTTTTAAAAAATAAAACATACCAACTGACAGAAATGAATAACAATCATAAACATTATCATTTTGAACAGAATGCTTCTTATGAAATACAAAATGTGTGCAAACCATTAATTCTGCCTTCATTACAGCCAGCTTGGGGAAGAAATGCAGATTGCTTTAGAAAAAATATGTTCCCTGTTGTAAAGTAAATTGAATACTCACATCATTTCACACTTACAGAAAATCTTCCTGCCAAAGAGGAAGATGAAGATTATCATAAAACTCCTTGCAGGCATCATCTAACTTAGCCTAATCACATCCCTGCAAGGTGTGTTAGCTGTTATGGTGTTCTCTGCACACATGGTCAAACAAGAATAAATAGGTTTACACCTCAAGAGCTCACTGTGATGTGGTGACTTGTTGGAAAGCCACCCTGGAGTTCCAGCTCCCTTAGCTCTGCCTTTACAGCTGGATCATCCAGCTCTTATATCGTGTACAATCTACCCAAGTGCAGGGACACAAGTATGAAGCAGCCCAGATGTTCTGAAAATTCCATCAAGGCTTTCATTAATAAGAGCTAATGATACAGATAGTCTCTAAGGGGTGAATTAATGTAGTCCTGCCTTTCTTTCTCCTTCTATGACCAATGGACTGTGAAAGCAGGACATCAGCTTTATTTTTGCTTTTTCCTTTTTGATCTGTTCTGTTCCCTTTTCACTTTACATCCACTTATTTTTCTTACTTTTTTAAAATATACAGATATTCTGGTTGCTATTTCTGAAGGTGTTTATAGATATCAGGAATGTAAATCATAGTGGGAATCATCAAGCAGTAGACATTTAAGCCTTTCCAGTTTCTCTAGCAATCTTCAACTTTCAAAGGCCCCAAGAAGCCACCTCACAAATCTCTATTTTAAGCATGAATACACAACACTTTCTAAACTTCCACATGTACACAGTGAATAGAAGGCAATTGCCTGAACCTTTTGTAAAACAAGGTGATATACCTAAAGGGACATACCCTGTTCTTTTATGTTTAAACCAAAGAAATTAGAGCATTTTCTGAAGTTTCCCTTTCACTTAAGTATACCCAAAGGAAAAAACAAATGGTAACACACAAAATACATAAAAGCCTCTGTCAGTCTTTACCAAAACCACATGGTTTTAGACTTGAGTAAGAAAGGAGAAGACAAAGTGACTTGTGGAATAAAGAAGCTACACTGAGCAATGAAATATTTATATTTAGGTGCAATCATAACTAAATCACAGCTAGCAGAAGGAAAAATGGTCTGCACAAAGACCAGATCTCAGGACAACAGGAGAGTCAAGATGCCTCTGCAAAATAGCTCTAAAAATTCCTGCAGATTTGAGTTACTGACTTGGATATCCTCCCAGGAATCTTTCTGGTGGAAATGATCCCCAAGAAACTTTGTAAGGGATGCTGAGTATTAAAAGTCCAATTTAAAGCTTTTGACTGGATTCCCTCTAAGGTTCAACACTCAACATTACAGTCTCTTGCCCTACCCTGCCACTGATCCTAACTACAAAGATTTCTTGTAGGGTCTGGACAGGGATGAATAACTACAGATGCTTTCCATACATAAATAAAACCATGCAGAAAGAACCCTCTGTTTTCTACCCAAAATACATGCCTCCAAAGCTAAACCTGACCAAAGGCTGAAACGGAAGCAGCTGACAAAAATCAGAACTGGTCTCCCACCCAAGTAATATAAAGAAGACAAGTATGACTTTCTGAGCCTTTAGAAGTACTTCTAAGCTGTAACATATTTTTGCTGCAATAATAAAAAGTCAAGCTGCCTAAATAATTGAACTCCAGTAGTTCCATGGTAATTTTGCTCTAAGAGGTATCATCTCTTCCAAGGTCCTCTCCAAACCCCCGTAGCATATTGCTGACTTTTACTCTCTCTATATATTAGACTGAAAGGATAATTTCCAGAACTTTATTTCAGAGCAGTATTCCACAGCCATTAGCTTTTTACCCATTTAGAATTATCCTCCCTTTCAATTTTTGGGAACTCAATAGTGTTCTGAATTTAACACCCAAAGAGTTAAGCCTTCCTATATTAACCACCTAGCAGCACAACCTCAAAGTAGCACACTAGGGATCAAAAGTAATCAGCAGTATACCAGGTCAGCCATCTTAGTAATTTTCCTATTTAGGCATTTTACCTATTTCTTTGCCCTGTGGTTGCTTTTGAATGGTATCTTAGTTATCTCCACCTCACACCTTTGGATAATGTGTCAATTTGGTCACTGTGCTGCACATACCAAAGTGAGAGCATTTGTATCTGTGGTAGCATATTTGAAATGCACATTAGAAAACACCTAATAGTGTATACTCGCACATCCCAGTTTGCCTGTAAGGCTCAAACCTGTGCTCTGTGGTGTTCACGCCAATTTTACTGGAAGGTAAATACTGAAGCATCAAGCAATTATGTGACTTAAGCAAAGCCACTTGGGAGTTCTGTAACAAAATGGGACCAAACTTAAACCCCCCATGGCATCCATGTGCTAGGGATAACACAGCACTGACAGGACACTCAGACTTTTCTGGACTGGCAGCTGCAAACAGTGGGGTGGTCCAAAGAATCTCACATGGCGCCAGATACTCTTGTTTTGCATACTTGTGCATGAAGTGAGGAGCATACTTCTGTCTGAGAACCAGGACTGATTCCTACACCTCCTAAATCAACCTTGTTTTATTTAATAGGCAACACTTTTTCCAAAATTAAGACAATAAGATGATCTTTTATAATTCACATAGTGTTTGAAACTTAAGACTTCCTAATTTTAGATCTAGAAATGAAAGTGGACTGAGACATAGCCTTTTCTGGTCAGCACAATATAAGAGCCAAACTGAAATATTCAGAGGCATATTTCTGGCAACAGAAAATTTTCAATTATATCTCCTGGAACTTTATGCATTTCAAATACTTGTCTCCCTTCTGTTGAATTTCTTACAGATATTGCCCAACTTTGGCTCCATGTCCAGAATCCTTGTGCCAAATTAGATTCTGAACAATCTCATGTTTAGCTGATAAAGATGATTATGTAAACAAAAATGGCTTGTTTTTCCACTTACACTTCTGTAATTCAGACAAATCAAAGCAAATCACAGAAACCAATGGCCAAATGAAAATAAGAAATCACATATATTTTAATTATTTGTGAAATCCTCTTTGGTCAGCTCTGTTTAATGTAGGACCCATTGATCTAACCATGGTTATCTCTGTGTTTCAACCATCTGAGCAGTTTAGAAACTACTTACAGCACGGGTTCCAACCAGAACCTTAATGTTCAACTGAGAATTTCATATATTTTTGGAGCATCCCCTCTGCCTGAGTGTGTTAAAGGTAGCCTTCATAGAACACAACAATTTATGTCAATCCTATGGAACCACTTTAACTGACTTCTAGCCCTTGGCAGCCCTTGTTCCACCAGCTACCACCAACAGGTCAATCTTTACTTTTCATGACAGAGCATCTTTCATTTTGGAAATTATCTTCTCCAGAATTTTTTTATTTATCTCAAATTCTTGCAGCAGCTACACTTAAAACATCCTAGTGTGTTTACGTAATTTATAAACTCATCTATCTTCCTTAGTAAGACAAGTGCCAATTGTGTTGTATCTTCCATATTTCTATTTCAATTCTATCTTAATTAACAATAAAATGCATAAGCTAAATTGTGCAGTCTTCACTATTATATTCACAGGAAGCACATGGCATTGCATCGTTGCTGCATATGAGAAATATCTTGCAGGATTCCTGCCTACCAATATAAAACCAGTTTTCAAGATTTAAGTGGGTAATAAATTAGAAAATATTTCTCATAAGAGTAAATGTCTTCTGCAGCATAGCACTAATTCATTCTTGAAGAATAACATTTTCTCCCGTGAGGCAGGATGTATATTATTCAGAGGAAAACAAAAGAGAGAAGGAAGCAGCATATCTTTACCCTCCGCACGTCTTTGCCGAATGTTTCGCTGTAGCTGGTGCCCAGTATCTCAAATTGGACATAGGGGTTGGCTCCATCTTCTCTGAACTCCATAACACCAGTCAGCCCAGTTATATGGCCCTAAGCAAGTAAGTTTGAGAAATTTCAGAACAGAAGACATTTGCCTTCATAAACACTCCTCTGCATAAAATGTGTGCCAAATATGTTTAAATCAAGTTTACAGTGAACTTTAATGTGGCCCTTGCATGGTCTTCAGTAGCTCAAACCCAGCACTAGACAAAAGACTTCAGTTTTTCAATTTTTTTCAGAAAAATACTTTAGCACTAACACACCCAGTGTTTATGGCCATCAGGTCAATACTGTCCACAGAAACAGACCCCAAAGAAAAAGAGAAGGGCCTTAGTGGACTGTGAGACAACAGCCCTCCCAGTGTAACTGAGGGCAGTGGGCTCAGATCTTGAGTGCCAAGGCATGAACTCCCAGCCCAAAACAAAGAGGATACCTGCTGTGTTCCCAAGAGAGGCATGAAGGAAAGACAAAATTGCAACTCTGAAACTATCACAGAGTTTGATTCTGGCTTTGTAGCAAAGAAGCTTGAAGTGACATCAAAGTTCAAATTAATTTAGCAACAAAGGATGGCAGCATTAGGACTTGTCAGAATGATCAAATTGCATCATTTTACTGAAGAAAAATTATTTCATCAATAT
Organism: Camarhynchus parvulus; assembly: GCF_901933205.1. NCBI lineage: Eukaryota > Metazoa > Chordata > Aves > Passeriformes > Thraupidae > Camarhynchus > Camarhynchus parvulus. The sequence continues at coordinate 8,209,691 of NC_044576.1, forward strand.
ACATTAGGGAACAAGGAGTTTCTTCTGAACAACTGCAAAAGTTAGAATAGTAACAAATTAGGTATTTTTCTACTATTACTTGTGATCAAGTAACTTTTATACAAGAAGTTGCCATGTCTGGAAAGCCACAGGTCTGTCCACATTTGAGTATTTCAGTATGGTGCAAGACAGTGTAACTGTTAGTGACAGTTTAGCCAAATCAGATCCTTCTTGCTCTGCTCTGGATACAGTACACAAGTAGATCCTTACTAATGCTCAGCTAACTTACAAAGCTATCTGAGCTGTCAAAAATGGAACATAATTCTTAAACCTCATCATTAGTTTCCCCTCCTGCCCACTTCAAGCCCCTTAAGTAATCCTTTTGCAAAAATGCATGAATCAATGCCCATGAGTACTCCTGATCCTACTTCTTCCACAGAAGGCAGCTACAAAAACAACAGAGGTAGAACACACACCACTGGACCCACACTGCACTGTGTGTAACTTGCTTATCATAAATCAGTTGCTTGTTTAATAGCTGTAGATTGTCCTTGGTCGTTGCAGATCACTTGCTTGTAATACATCAAAGAAAAGTTGAATAGAAGTTAAAACCTTCTTCAAATGCTCAAGTAGACCTGAAGCAACTCATTCAAATTGCTCACACAATGGTGGCTTGTCTTTTCTCACCTTCTTAATAGTCTCTAGCATGGATCTTCCTCCATTCCAAGGTTTGGTGGATTTCCTCATGCAGTTCAGACTTGCCATGCTGTGCCATTTCCTGTCCTCCAGTTTTCTGTGGAAAGCATTGGCCAGCATGAGCACACTGTCATACAGGTACAGGTTGGAAACCTGCAAACAATAATAAGAATGAGCCTCTTTTTTTAATGTGAGCACCTTCCAAAGAAATTATAAAACCAGCAGAGGAAAAAAAAAAAGAAGGCATAAGTAAGAACTAAAAGCTGGGTATGTTTGACATGTTCAAAAGCCAAAGCATTTGAGACAAATGTCTGTGCTCCTGAGTCCCTCTGTCCAAGGGATTCTGGCACACAGGCATTGCCTGAGCGTTACTGCAATGCAGTGCTGTAAAGAGAGATCCCATTCCACATATAAACTCAAACTACAGAGGGAGTACAGCTATCTATCAATGAAAGACAAGGATTGCTACTTTTTCAGCCCTTTCAGCAAGGAGGGAAAGACAGGATGGAATTAAGTTCTTGAGGGTTTTATTCATTTGAGCAACTGGTAATTTCTGGAACAGCAAAATCCAATACACACACACAACTCTTTAGAACAGAAGGAAGAGAAATGACAGTATTATTTTGGTCTTAGCATCTCTTTCCACCAAATATACATGAGACTGGTTATGTGCTACTTTCTCTGGAGCTACTGAATTTAGCCTTCTTAGTCTTCAATTCACATGAGAGAAACAGAAATAAACAATTGATGACAAAGACTCCAGTAAGAACAGAATGCCACACTAGTAATGCTGAGCTATGTATTTAATTTTTCAAACCAAGACATGTCTAGCAATACATGATTAGATCTTTTGACAGGCAGTGGTATCCATCTCAGAGGGTAAAACTTTAGTAGAGGAAGTTGGCTGAGACAACACTAATACTACTAATAATATTTCTTCTAGCTGTAGGCTTTAATCATGATCATCCCTTATTTTGCCATTTATCTCCTGGATTTTCTAGTCCACCTTAGAAAGTAATGCCTAGAGACCAGGAAAGGGTTGCAGGTGGAAGTTAATTTCGCTGCATACTTCCTATAAATAAGACTCTTTAGGTGTCCCAATAACAGTGACACTCTATGAAAGCTTAAACATTTATTACTGTTGAATCACTGGGTGCAAGTAAACTTCTGATGTCTGTAAGATGCTAATCTTCAGAAACAAAATGTATCATGTTCCAAAATCTGGAGTTTGACGTAAATTGAAAACCTAGGCACTTTGAAATATCTTCCAGTATAAGTAAATCTGAACAAAAGATATCTAAGCAAAAGTTAATTTTGAAGGAATCAAAATACAAAGAAAAAAAAAGATATTGGAAATACACACTTATTTAAGTGACTAAGCATAAAAAGGGATCTTAAAATGAAAACACTGCAAAACCTATGAGATACTATCAAAGAGAATCTCTCTCATCTGGCATTGCCATCATTTTTTCCCTTTTTTTCTTTCCAGCCTTGCTGAACAAGCACTCCACATTGCCTTTATTTGCTATTTTATCCACTTAAATATTTTTTTCAGAATATTTCCTGAAGTAGCTATATGCCATACTTCCTCTGGTTTTAAGAAAAGTAATTAAGGAGCTGATAAGAGTCCCAGCAACCAAGTTTCTTCTGCTCAATTGCATCTGTTTCCCTATTCTGTAGGTATTTCCAAACAACTTTCAAATAAAGCAACCAAGGGAATCCATATTATTCAGGAGGGTGCTTTTTTTCTGGGTTAAACAAGTCTGCACAGAAAAAAAAAATCCAAACAAACCTCAAATCTCACAAGATACACCACCCCAAACCACAAAATCCAATTTCTTAGAAATATGTTTTAAATACATAAGGAAAAATGCCATTTCTTACAAGCCTTCATGATCCTCTTTGCTCCCAACTGAATTTGGTTTTGCAGACTCACTTTTAACTGACAACAAATTGTCTGTTGCCTTGGAACACCCACAGATCAGAAACGCCTTGTATGTTCTGCATTTGGCACTGTTCTTTTGCAGTTCTGGAAAAGTGCAGCCTCATTCCCAAAAACAGTGCCTGGTTTGCGAGCAGAGAGCTCTAAGGCAAAAAACAAGATGCACTTGGGTACACTGCTTTCTGCTTTTCATGTGCTTGGGAGAAGACACCACAGTTCTGCACGTGTGACTGACAGAGCTTGGGAGAATTGCGCTGAGGATCTCAGCCTGCACAACCTTGCACCCAACTCAAATTACCTCCTGCTGCAGAGCAAAACAAAACAACCCTGTGTTTACCAACCTAATCCTCACTGTTCAGCTAGACCTTTAATGGACTCTGCATCACTATTGTTCCATTAACTTCTTTTGAAAGAATGCTATGAACTGAGAGATAGCAAGATGGGGTCTGCACAAGAGGAGTCTCCACTACATTTATCCTTATTCTACATCTGGAGATCTGTACCAAGGCAGAAGAAAACATTGCAGAGAACACACCACAGTACTTTTTTGCCATGGAAAGAATATTCTGCATGTTCTGTTGTATTATCCACTGGTATTTTGCCACTCTGGTTCTCTTCTGCTGAAAGCCTCATCCCAAATATGAGTAAATGATGCTTTTTAATCAGCAAAACTCCTTCCATCATATAATCATACTCTATTTACTCCAGTGAAAATGACATGCATGCATAACTACATTTTACTTATTACTCACTGAAGAGGCAATATCTATGGAAGAGTAAGTTTGCATCTTACTCACACAATCAACACTTCTATTTTAGAACAGAAAATATGCAAGCTAGGAAAAAAACAGCATCAAAATTTCCACAATTAAGGCTGGATCTCTAATAGTAAAAAAAAAAAAAAAAAAACCAAAAAACCCCAAAAAACCACAAGCATTCTGGCCTGATCTCACAGTAAATTCAGGGCTCTAATAATTTTCTTTATTACATTCAAATACAGCAAAATCTCTGCATATGTCCTAAATCATATTTGCAATGTGAGTTTCCTGTAACCTCCAGAATATGCTGTGAAAAGAAAAAGGATTCAGCAGACATGGCCTGTATGCCCTTGTTACTGCACCGGCACACATATTTTAATTTTCAGTGAACTGTCAAGTTCCCCGTGAGTATGGACTTGACCACTGAAAGGGAATTGTTGAGATACCCAAGGGTTCAGCTGTACTCTGATTCCACCAGTACTGTCAGAGGCATGAAAAAATAGTTAATTTTAAAAATTCATCTTCAGGTAGCATTCAGAATTGGTAGCAAAGCAAGAGAGAAGTGAAACAAGGCAACATACTTGGCTACTTTGGGTTTTCAAAGCTCAGGAGCATTGCATTAATTCCCCTATTAGGATATTCATAGGGGAACAGAGGAAGAAAGGACATATCTTCCTGAAGCGATTTCACTTAATAGAATAAAAATTCCTAGACTAGAACAAAGTACTTGATTTTGGTCATGTTTGGAGGAAATGACAGTAATTTTTAGTTCTTCTTTCTCTCCATTGCTGACAGTGTAAGAGCGGGAGGTACTGAAATGGTTTTTGATCTATCTGCTATAAGAATGATGGCGACTGCTTCACCAATATGTTAAAGAATATATCCTGTACATGAATAATTTTAGGCATGTTCTAGTTTATCTTCTGGAAATGATTCCATACTTTATGAAGCTCTTTTTTGCACTTAAGAAATAAATCCACCATACACTAGTAGAGCAAGCAGAAGTTTTCAAGAATGGAAATTATCACAGTATTAAATGTCATTTCATAGAAGTTTCTATGTGAATTTCATGAGAGTTTCCAGAATTATTTTACTTTCAAAGTTATGTATGAAGAAAGCTCTTAGCTCCTTCAGAGGGACTAATCACAGACAAGTGCTCTTCTGAGAAGGCCAGCAAGCCACAAAGACTGACCCCAACTCCTGAGTGGCCAGCAGAGCCAGGAATCCAGCCAGAGATCAGCTGGAAGGCAAGCTGACACTGAGATGCCACTACTTCAAAAACTCACTCCCAAGCTGGGCATCTGTACACCCTGCTGCTGCCAAAACTGCTCTGTGAGTGGCCACAGCAGTCAGCTCCAAGGATGAAGCAGATGGAAGAGGAGTTCAGAGCAAGTGCAGCCTGCCAGAAATGCCTGCTGCCTGAGGAGAGAGATCATGGTGACTGCTATGCACACCCCAGCGTGCCCTAAACCTGTGTGTCAACTTCCACAGCTCAAGTGCTGCCTGGTGCAGTGGCACATTTGTGTCTCTAATGACAGACTGCATCTTAGCAGGAGTAGTAAAGATTGATGCTTTGTTCATGGTATAATGGTGTGCTAACAAGGATATTGTTAGAGCAGAGGGACTCAAAATTTGACTTGTTTCATTTTCTTAAATACATTTCAAAGAATGGCAGAATTTCTTGGGTTGGAAGGGACCTTTAAGATCATCTAATTCCAACTCCACCCATGCTGTGGGAAGGAATGCCATTCACTAGACCAGGCTGCTCAAAGCCCTGTCCATCCTGGCCTTGGACACTGTCAGGGATGGGGCATTCACAACTTGTGATGGAGGACTTACCAGTGAGGACTGAAGCAAATAAATCATTGAGTACTTCAGCCTCCTCCTTATCCCTGTAACCAAGTCTCCTATTTCCATTCAGAGAGGGTTCATATTTTTGCTCATTTTCCTTTTATCACGAACTGTACATATAAAAGATTTTGGGTTTTCCCTTGACAATCAGACTTAATTCTATCTGGGCTTTAGTTTTCCAAATCTGATCCCTGACTGCTCAGACAATTTCTCTGTGTTTCTCACCAGCTTCCTGTCCCAGATTCCAGTCCCTGCAGAGAGACTTCCTTGTAGTGTTTTGTGTTTTTTCTAGGATGAACACCACTTTGTCATCCCTGCAGGCTTCCTAGCATTTCTGACTGACTTCTCTTCCTTCTGGATCCTCCTCAGACCACTCCAGGCTGTATTGCTGTGGCCCACATGGATCAACAGCAGCAGATCATGGTCAGTGGGCTGTGTGAGGCCTGCAAGTCACTCAGTCCCACCCCTGGTACAATGTCATATCAGGAACCAGGTGCCTCCATGTCTCTCAAAAGAAAGTCACCCACTGCTGTCACCTGCTGTGTTTTCTTAGTTGAGCTGGTTCCTACACAAGGAGCAGATGAGGCTGCCTTACTCAGCTCCAGCCTCTCTCCTGATGTGAAGGGTCTTTTCAGCCTGCAAGTGGTCAAGTGGCTCTGCAAAGGGCACATCAGGCTTTAGGGAAAGTCTCTTCCCCCTGCAGGTTTTGCAAGTTTTCACTCTCTTCATCACCCTCCTTTCCCTTCTGGGTGTGCCAGCAGGATCTGTTTAGCTGTGGGTTCACTGCAGACTGCACTTGGAGCCAGCTCTCCACCTCCTTCCTGGCCTCCCTGATGTTCCTCCCCCTTTCCATGGGCTCCTGCAGCCCAGCCAGGTGTGTGTGGAGGTTCTGTGCCTGGACACACCTTTCACAGGCAGGGGCACCAGGGGATGGGGCCCGGCCATCCCTGGCGACTGAGGCCTGCGCTGCGGCCTCTCCCTCAGCAGCCCCAGCTGGTGGAGGCACACAAAGTGCCACACCACAGCCCTGCCCTGGCCACCATTGTCCCCAGGGCTGCCTTGGGAGCTCTTTGTCCTGGTCCTGCCCACAGCCATCATCTCTCATGGGCAGAGCCCACTGTGAGACAGCACACCAGTGCCTAGGTTATAACACACACTTGCTGCTCAGGGAGAGCAGGATCACAGCCAGCACTCTGGCATTCATGGAAACACAGTCAAAAAACAAATGTTCATTAAAGACTCAAATGCCAGCTTCCAACTTCCAAAGGACTATTTATTTATTATCCCTAAGGCAAATGAAATAAAATTACTAAAATTCTCCTACAACCACCAAAAAACAGGCCTCAACTGTATATTTATTCAAGCTTTCTGTCAGTAAGGCATCTAACTACTGTATTATGTAGTGTTCTGCCCATTCTAGTTTTAAGTATCTCAATGAGCTTTCCAAACAGTTCTTTGAAAGACTGCACTCTCAGAATCTCTTTTTAATTGATAAACACCTCTTTTTTGTTTTTAATTTTCTCCTGTTTTTACACAGTTACACATATCACACCACTCTTCCCTTTTTACAGGTTCTAGTCTCTGAATGCTCACTGTCCTTCAGCTATTTATTGTGGGCATTTATCATTATGAGTGTTTTCTTTGCCAGGATGTTTTGTAACAATGTGTCAGCAATAATACAAGGCCTGGATTACCCTGTAATGCTCAAGTTTGTTAGCTGGAGGCATTGGCTTCACTTACTAAACATCTCAGGAATTTGGCACAGCTAACACTAACTATGCAAGCAAAGTCTAGTAGGACTGCTTTGATAAAGAGAACTGAACATAACCAAGAGTCAAACAGAAGGACAAGAGGTAAATGCTGGAACTGCAAAACAGCATAAAAGATTATAATTTTATCCTACCCCATTTATAAATAAATATAGGTACAAATTAGGTTTCAGAGGTGATAACAAATGAAAAATGGAGGTACTGATGCTTTCTTTGAGCCACTATTGTCTGCTTCCTGATTGAGCGGCGAACAAAAATTCAATGAAATAATTATGCAAATAGAGAAATCCAGCAGTCAAAAGAGGCAGAGAGGAAAAGATCATTGCAGAGGCTACCGGGGGTTTTAACCTCCGGCATGATCACAAAATCCCCCATGGCCACAGGACACCCACAGTGCTTTGGGGTTTTTAATGAATTCTTCTGCTAACACACCTTGTAGAAAACACACGTCATTGGGCTTCAGGGAGAGATTTGTGCTGGGCAATGGGCAGTAAAGTCAGTTCAAGCATACTTTACATTCACATTGTACTCAGAAACAATTTCACTGTGACTGAACATCTGGCCAAAAATCCAAATTAAACTTTGCTAAAGAGACTAGCAAATATAGGTTTGCATTGAAAGAAAAGGAAAAATATGGCTCATCAATCCTTTATGGGAGAAAGGGAATGCTTTAATAGGGTTTAATCAATATTTACTGCCCCTCAGTAGCACTCTACAGTTGTGTAATAATAGCACTGTTAACAAGCCAAATGAGAATAAGGCCATTTAGGTTGGACAAAACTGCAGGATCAGGCCCTTAAGTTCAGGCACTCAAACAATCCTAAAAAATAACTTCACTTACAGTAGTTTTATTGCAATGACTCCTGAACAGAAAATAGATCGGAAATAAAAACCCAGCTTTGTAGGAGCAACTGCTAAGAGATGCCTACATAGATATCTGATGGACACATCACTGAAGAATGAAATTTTTATTCAAGGAGAAAATCAGCTCTTTCAATTAATATCCTCCCACACTTCTCAATGTCTCCTCAAATATGTCCAAGCAATGCCAGGAATAGTTCTTCAGTAGAGAGGCTGGACTCTCAATCAGGAATAACCTCATTAATTTTGTGACACAGTATACTAGAGTTTTCTTTTTGCCTTTTCAATCATACTATGTATTTTGGGTCATGCTAAATTATTTCAGATACACTGTGTCCCTGTAATATATTTTAAAAGCTTTAGAATCTTACATGGATTGAACTCATCAACTACATAAATAGTAAGCAAGGGCAAAAAAAGAACCTAATGGGAATTACATTTCTAAAGAGAAATCTTTCTTAAAAAAAAACAAACAAAAAATATGATTTTGAATTTATTAATGCACTGTGACTAACCTGATGAAAGAAAAAAAATACCTTCACCAAAAATCGAGTTTGTAGAGTGCCATCAAAACTAATACTTCAAGAGAAATATTTTGGAAAGAAGCAAATTATACAACAAAAGTTTTTCAAATTCAGTCTGTAAGAACATTTCTGAAATAATCTATAAAGTTTAATAGCAATTAGACCACTATATACCATTCAAATGCCAGGTGAGGATACATACTAGGCCTGGCTGGGACTATAAATCCTGAAGTGTGTCAGTGCTTTCTCTGCAGGTGAGGCAACACTGACAACACTCAAAGCACAGGACACCAATGGCCAATGGAAGAAAGCAAGTTCTAAACTGTGTCTTTTCTGTTTAGCAACAGTAGAAGAGATGGACACAAAAAGTCCTACCTGAAGAATAAGACAGTGAGAAATGCAGTCCTCTGAAGTCAAATAAAAAGATCAAGACAGGAAACTTTATAAAGCTTTTTCTCCACTTGAAGCAGAAACCCAGATGAGTATATTATACGTGCAAGAAATAAGGGCATGAGCAAAATTTTGACAAGTGGGTTGATGGAATAAGATTGGATTTCCACAAAGCATTCAGAACAGATGAGTTTTTGGATGAGCTTGCAGAACAGCCTGATCTTTAAAAGGCTTGTCAGAATGCCAAACCGGGATGATCACCCACTGAAAAACAACCTTCCAGGATATGGTACTAAAGACACAGAGAACAAAATCGTTCCAAAAAGATTTTCATTAATTTAGCCAGAACAAAGTTAATAATCCATGACGTAAATGTTTCTTTCTTCACTAGCTTGTTAAAAGTGCTAAATTCTCCCCTAGAAAAATACTACAGCTGGAGGTTGACAGAGATTAGCTTATTCTTCTTCAAAGTCATTAAATAAATAATTAACCAACAATAGCTGGTAAGTTACCTTGACAACAAACAATTATTAATATGAGACTGCCCAAGGGAGAATGAGGCAGGGATTTCCAAACTGTGGTGTTAATCAAAGTACTTCAAAGGAACACAAAGACACAGTGCTGGCAGGCGGTCACTGCCTCTGGTGGATTCATGCAGCCTGACATGGAGCTTGGAGCTCCTGCAGCCTCTGGCAACAGGGGTAATTCAGTGATGTACTTCTGTATAGCAAAAGGTCACCACTATTTTTTTTTAAGCAGGACAAGGGAAACAGAAAACTGCAAGTACCTGAATTACAGGACCATTAATAACATGTCAGTCACACTCAAATTAATATGAGCTCTATGTCCACAAGGTGTTACATAAGATATTTTGGCAAAACCTATGAAAAATAAATGTAGCTATGGAACACTTCAGGTATAACTCCACATGACAAAAGCATCCTGTATTCAATCTACAGACACTTAAAAATATACTGGGGACAGCTAATTTGGAGAGCTCTCACATGTGCCCTCTATCTTTCATGCCAATGCAATTGAACTTGAAAGTTACAGAATCAGCTGCCAAAAACATTTTACCTCTGCACTTCTTTATCTCTCTTATTTTTAAGTTCATAGAGAAGGAACTAATTGGCAAAGCATAACACTACCATTCCATTCTCCCAAAGACAGTTTCTAAGGTGGTATAAAATTTATGGAAGACAGAAACTGAGAAGGTTTTGTTTCCAAAACTCCACATCTGGAAATCAGCAGGATGAGGGTCCTTATCTAAAGATCCTTATCAATTAAATTCAGTAATAGGACATGAGGCTGATGGTGTTAGCAAATCCACTCCCAGTTACCAGTTTGCAAATTTGCAGATTAGAACTTACTCAGTGGCCTGTCAGAGCCCTTCAGATGAGTCTCTGAATTAGATTATGCATAAACCAGCACAGACAGCAATACTCAAAATCCTGCTGTAATGGAAGATTATTCCCCAATGAGTGATTTGTTGGTGCAGCATAGATAATTTTTCATCATACTGGAAATTGCTTTGATCCTCTGAAATGAGCGGCCGTTGTTCTCATTACAGCATACCTCAGAGTTACTAACAAAGATCAAAAGTGTATTTTCTTTCTGAGCCAAGGCAGACATAGCCTTTCCCCTGTGCAGAAAGAATACAGCCATGCTCAGGGTGTGTGTCTGGCTTTTCCCAAACTTTGCCATGGCTAGGACAGAACCTGAACCAGCAGAGCTTCTCTTCAAGGAAAAACTGTTCATATCTGCATGTTAAAGGATTTCAGTCTCTGCAGCTACAACTTCTTAGTAGGGTGCAAATTTCCCTTGGGAAATCTTAACCTACTTTCCTTCCTGACACTCTCCCTGTCTCTCCTGGTCTGAAACTCTTCCAAGCCAGGACAGGATTCCATCTTGCAGGAGCCCTGAGGCCACACACCCTCCCGAGCAGGCTGCAGCAGCCCAGGCTGGTGACAGCCCCTCCCCAAGACTAACCAAGCCCCTTCTCCATCATCCCACCATGCACACCCACACTGGACAGCCCACAGGCTCAACCACAGTGCCCTCATTCAAACCATCTCAGTTTAAGATTAAGTTTGCAATTAAATGGTTCTAAGTGAGTTTATATGATAAGTCCCACTAAAGTTTATACCTATATTCAATACCTTCAATAGTGATATAAATAAGATGTGTCTGAAGTAAACCAAAATACATAAGGCCCATTGAAAGTCCAAGCCCTTTGTTTCTGAATTATTGCACTATTATTGGAAATAGCACCTATTAAATAATATTAAATTACTGCGAAAAAAATTCTGATATCTGGGACAATTTGCCAAGAAATGTCAAGATGTTGCTAACACCAAAGTCAGATGTGTTACCAAAACCTGAAACTTGAACTAGCAGTGCATATTTTACATGCTTAGACAATTAGCAGCTGCTGGAGGCTTCTGAGACTATTGAAAGGGACAGACTGAATACATCAGCTTGATTCAGTCCATTACCTAAATATAAAATGCTCTGCAGCCCAATACCTATCAGAGTTCTATTATCCTCCCAAGTTAACTCTTTCACAACGGATGTCTAATAGGCATAAATACAATAAGCAAGCTGTAATATCACAGGACCATGATGGCACAACACTTTTCAAATATAAAAAGATTCTTAAGTGAAAGAAATTTGCAAAATCAGCTCTGACTTAGTGCAACCACTTGCTGATACTTCATGGACGTAACATCACATCTAAAGCACTCAGCACTGGGAAATAAAATAAATTAATAAAGTCAAGAAACATTGACCAGATCAGATTTATCTCTACTCATTTCCTTCCTCCTCTGAGTTCATACAGCCACAGAAAAGTGTCCCATGGCAAATCCTTAAGATGGACTTTTTTCTGCTGTGCACAGCTACTGACCTGCAGCATCTGAAGGTAGCCTTCCTGTGGATCACACAGCAGCGAGGATATTCGGTGGTTGTTCCTCATGCACCTCTGGTTGTTGTCCCTTGCCAGAGGGAAAATCTGCCGGATCACTGTCATCCTCCCCAGAGCACTGTGCACCAACTCTAATATTTCATTATCAGTGATTTCCTGTGAACGGAGACACAGCCATTTAAAAACATATGTTTGTCCAGACATTTTATGCATTTCTTTCATTATTGGTTAATTTTTTTTACAGACAATAGGGGAATTATTTTACAGATGCACATGCTTAGTCTACGCCAAATGTCATTTTGCATTTAATAACAACGATGCTATTTTTTTATACATCATCTGAAACAAAAGGAAAGAGCTTAACACAGTACCATCCATCTTGGCAATACTACAGTTTTGCAGATGTAGTTCCTCAAAGGAAAGCACCAAAATGGTCTCAATAGATTTCTTAAAAAAAAAAAAAAGAGCCTTGAAATGAAATTTATATATAAAGACCTTTTGTTTGACAGACTAGAACCTCACTATATCCTCAGGACAAAATAACAATCGAAAAACATAACAGTCTTCAGGAAATATGGCTCTTTCACCTGTGAACAACATTACAAGAAAGCGCTTTTCCCATAAGTACAGTAGATCATTTCTGCAGACTAATCCTGATAATGACTCAAGGAAGTCCTTTGAGGTTGTCTGTATTAGGAAATAAAAATAGAAGAAACTTTATGGAGGGGTCTGACACATTTAGGAACATCAGTCTGTGCACAGAAAATAATTTGGGAGAAGATATAAGGAGACCTCAAGGACAGGTTGCTTTTCTTTCCAGGCTTCACAATTTCTAAACCTTCTCTGCAGACCTTCACACACCCCAACCTCCTAATCCATCCTGGGACAGAGCCTGCATCTACTGCTCTTATAGGGAGGCTGAAGCCAGCTCCACTTCATGCTTTACGCATTTTGTGTTTAAAGAAAGACACAAAACCAAAACCTCATTTTTTACCCCAGTTTGAAAATCACAGGCTTAGCTGATCCTGAAATCATAACAAAGGTGCAGCTTGCAATGTTTTTGTCCTGGCAGGAGCTCACTGTGAGGAAAGGCAGGCACTGCTGCCTGCACTCACCCCCCAGGCACCTGCTGTACATCCCAGCTCCTCATCAGGGCCGCCAGCAGCATCTGCAAGTCACATCAGCCCATCCCCAGCACAGCTGGACTGCCCTGGCTGCACAGCTGGGCCAGCCCAGTGCCCAGCCTGCGCAGGGCTCTCTTAGCCCCCTGCAGCTCAGGGGGCTGCAAATCACTCATGTTGCTGCAGGTACTTGGTCAACAGGGCCCACATCTTGTGATGCATCATCAGCAGAAGTGAGCCTGGCTCTGGACATTCAACATTCAAGAAAAAATTATTTTGTTTTCTTGCCATTTTCTCTGTCAAGCTGTGAGGGAAATGACCATGGGGTTATAATAATTACTTGTTATGGTTGACTAGTACTGTACCTTGGCTCAATTCAGTTCTTCTTTGCCAAATTCCCTTTTTTTGTTAGGAACATGAATTTTTAACTTTGAAGAAGGTGAAATTCATTGCATTAATGACAGACCAACTGGTGTGGCATGAAAACAGTAAATCAGAAAACAAATACATCCTTATAGAAGACAAAGATTTTGAGGCTTAATAGAAAATGCCGGGCAGCATTTTCTAGCCTTGCAAGGAGACAATGTAGCAGATCTCCAAGCTCTACAGACCCCTCAAGATTTCCCCTCTGTGGATCTGAGGGGTGTTAAAAGACACCTCTAAGCTGAAGTCTGAGGGAGAGACAATTGATTGGCATAGCTTGGACTCATAACCTCCTAGGCTGCATCCCTTGGTAGCGACACTCAGACCAAGTGGCTGAAAACCGAGAAATAAAGAACCACACATCATCCAAACCTTCAGTTCAGCTCTCACCATACACATTTTGTGTCCTCTCTAAGTGATACACATCCTATCAAAGATGTCTCAGAAACTCAAATATTGGTTCCTTGTGGAATTGGTTTATCTGTCTATCTGCACACACAGAATTTCAGTTAGTTTGCAATACCATGTCATAGTGCTCAGGGGAATACTTAAATCTGCTTTAGTTGTGCTCAACTATCATAACACAAATCACAAAATGAGACAATTATGTTTCACACTACAATCTCTATTTTCCTAGAGGTAATGACAGAAAATTATAAATTTTAATGACATTAATAATTTAAAGAACTGAAACATATTTCCAGAAAATATATCCCTGAGAAAACTGGAGGATTAAACAGAACAGCAGTGAGAACAAGGATGCTCATGGAGACAAGTTAGAGATTTATTTGGATTTTTTCAGTAGTATCAATACTGTTTGATGGGTTATTCTAACTCCCCTCAACGCACTGTTTACATCTATAAATGAGCACTTGTTGAAAATCCAGAAAACATCATTCCATTAGCTATTTTTTGAGAAGGTTCACCACAGCTTACCCTGCAGGTAGATTTATTCAACATTTACATATTGCTGGCTTCTCTGCATCCCACATGAACAGACACACACACACACATATATGTAAATAAAAGGTTGATCCTTTAAAGAAAGGACACTGTCCACTTTTCTTACCACAGAAAATGTTCTAATACGATGAACAATTGTTCTAATGCAATGAACAGATGTTCTAATACAATGAACGAATGCTAACAATCTATGCACAATCACCTGTCCAACTCCCATCCTCATTGCCCTCCCACACCTCCAGTACCACACCTCACTTCTTTTTACCCAGTGCTCCTAAAAGTCTCTACAGGGGTGTAGTCCTAATTTAATTTAATTAGCTCTATTTCTATAGATAAGGACTCTGCACTGGGTGTCCAGATGTCTTTATCTCAGATCATAGTGAGAGCCTATACAGTAAAAGATGTGCTGATTTAATAAAATATAATTCCATACTAAAAATTCTCTTGGAGGGCAGGGTGGAAAGCACAAGAAATGATAGTAAAAGCTGGACAAAGCCAAAAAAAACCCCCACCTTTGATATTACTGTGGAAAAAATTATTATTATTATTCACTGATAAAACAACTCATCAAAGCTCATCTATGACCTTGCTCCCAGATGACTGAGACTCCTTCTGTGTAATTCCACAGCATTAGAATCAGGCCAGTTCTAAACCCTACAAATTTCTCTGGGCATGATGCAAGTGCCTATCCAGTACTGTTTCAAGTCTATGTATAACTTTCAAGCAGTTATCAGGAAAAGAAAACCCACAGATTTTTGTGGGAATAAATAAATAAATATAAATGCTGCAGTGTTGAAGATCGCAGCCAAAAGGAGAGAAGTGAGATTTCCTTAGGCAAGTAATAAATATAGAGTACCTGGAACACAATTAGAATAAATTGTAATTGCAAATTGCTACATTTTGCATTGAAATGTGTCATTTCCTAAATCTTCTGAAATTTCCACGCTGTGTTCCTTGTATTTCTATTCTATTTTTAAACTTTTTTATTCTGTATTTTTGTACAATTTGAGAATATCTTAGAATGTTTGCCCCACTTGCATTCATAAATGATTATTAAAAGGTCTGAACTTTTTCAAGAAAAAGTAAAATATCGGGAAGTGTTAAAAATTTACCGACTTCTGGTTATCAAAGTAAACACAGATATCATTACACAAATGGGTGCTTTAAAATGAAACAAAGAAAACAAGATTAAGCCCTTCTATATGAAGAGAACAAGTGAGCAGGACCCCAGTCCTAGCTCTACCCAAGCAAAAATTAGGCCACAGCAATTTGCATGGGGACTGTTGATCACCCAAAATGCACATAACATAGGCATTTCTGGAAAAATATTCTCCAAAAAGTGAAGAAAAACCACTGCAGTCATAAGAGTTTTTTTTCTCCCAAAGTGAGTTTTCCCAGTATTGCTCTACAGCCATGTGCTAAGAAAACTCTGCTCATCATTCATTATCTTACACCTGCCTACATGCTGCCCCTGGGGAAAAAAGTATCTTGCTGAGATAGACTTTATCTGATAATTACTATTCTATTTTCTGCTCATTTTTCTCAACTTTCAAAAAATATTTTATAAAGGAAAATAATAAAGAGGTGCCCAGATGACAGATGAGAAGCCATTTGATTCTCAAGTCAAGAGGACCAGTAGTACCTTCAGACATACTGGGAACATCTGATGTGGTGAAAGGAAAGAAAACAAATATTGGCAGAAGCAACAGAAGTGCAGGATGGAAATGGAAAGTAAGAAGTAGTCACACCAGGCGGTTGATGAGACACTTTCTTGTCCCTCATATAGAAAACTGTCCCCTATAGACAATGAAACAGTGGTGAAGAGAGACCTGTGAAAATAACAGAAAAAAGAATTGAGCTTGAGTACAGAGCAGGATTAGCAGAAAGATGTTCTGAGTGAATGTTCTGAGAGGACAAAGGAAAAGCATCAATAGCCATTTTTCTGCACTCTGCTCTGACTGATCACCTGAGCTGAGCTTAGGAAAGTTTTATCTGTCCACTGAAGATCTATAAATTAATCTGCTGGCAACACCACCAGCATCATTCGTAAGCATCATCTGTCCAAAAAGGAAGAATAAGGTCAACTGCTGTCTAAAATTTTTGACTGGTATTCAAGTGATGAGGACAATGTCATCTCCACATGGCCCAGAGTTCCCCAAGCCCCTTAGCACTCTAACTTCCTGTCTAAGACTTCTCTGATAAATTGTCTACTCTTGCTATATTTCCAAATTTTTTTATTGCTTTTCCTGCAAAAAAAATTCCAAATACTTTTCTTCTCACATCACTTTTCCCTTCTCTTTCTCAGCTAAGAGGGCTTTTCTGAAAATATCAAAATAGTTGGGAGGATTTCAGCCAAATACATTAGACCTGCATTTGCTCCAGTAGTTTCTCTTACTGACTCAAATCAGGATCTTTATTGAAAGAGAAAGATTAAAAGGAAAAAATATTAAAAAGCAACTTTTTCTCAGTGTTAATCAGAGTTTAGTTTGATTTTTTAATTAAAGCTTACAAGCATCTCAGGGTTTTTTTACTACTGAATACTTTGCTTTCCTATGGACTTGGAATTTGTATTGTATTCTATTTCTACAACTATTTGTTTCAGGTTTCTTATTGAAAACAGATCTCCACAAATAACAAACTGGTCCCTGACTTTTTTTTTTTTTTTAAAGCATGGTTTTCTAAGCACTGTAAAAGCTACTGATGATTTTTTAAAAACCCCAGTTATTAAGTTCAGGTTAGTACACAAGGATCAACTGGTTTTCCACATTCTACCTACAAAAAAAAAGTATCTTTTTGCTGAGGCCGTTACAAATACAATTTACCTTTCTGCTATCCACTCCACAATGTTGCAGTGTAAGCTGTTTGATTTTTCTTTGTTTGCTTTTAAATGGGACAAATAACAGCACAACTTTTTCTAAGAGGTAAAGAAATGAGCCCATTTGCAACCTTAGATTCAAGTTACTCTGCACAGCACTAAACTGTATGTTGAAACACAGGAATACAGAAATTCAGTTACCCACTAACCTCCTCACTTCTTAAACCATTGTACCCTGAGAAACACCCACAGGGGGTTGGCACTTAACCCACAAGGACTTCTTTAGCACATAGCACATTCCTTTCTAGTGACTACTTGATCTTTTAGACAGTAAAAAAAAAAAAGTAATGAAATTTCTACTGGTTCTCTCCACTATTGCCGTGGTTGCAGTTTGAGAACTTAGAAGCGAATATTGAATTTCAGCATTTGTTAGTCCATATGGCACAGAATGTGGTGATTCTAAAACTAAAAAAGAAGTTATTTTGTGTTAATGACAAATGTTCCTTTGTATCTGTTCTGATGTGGATTAATCTGAATCAATGAAAATCAATGTAATGTAAAAGCAACAAATAAAAACTGTAGTCAAGAGGGAGCTCTGATCTTTAGCTTTCAGACTTTCTTTTTACATCTTACAATTATTTCTACTTTTAAAACATTAAAAGTTCAAGTAATTCATTACTAGGCATTCTTCTGTCCAAACCACACACAATTACAACATAATCCTCCATTACAAATGACTGATACCAGGAAACACGGTGCTCAGTTCATCCCTGGCTAAGTCAAATCACTGAGATGGCCCCAAGGGTGGATTTGGCTGACAGAATCCAATCAAACGCAGTCATTCCAGCTTATTCACTAGACAGAGAAGGATGGAGCTCTGTGATGGCTGGAAATCAACCATGACTCACAGATCCCCTACATTCATGGTTACCACCAAAAGTACTGAATAAATGGTTCAGTAAGAAGTATATGCAGTGAGTCTTTGCATAAACTGTCATAACCACATTGAAAAAAGATGTGTGGACAGACCTAGAGCAGAAGGTGCAGATCAGAAAATACCCAGTGGAATTCAAAACACAGTTTTATTTGTCTTTCCATACTGACACTGAAATTATTTAGCTGACTTATATAATGTGAGTAGGATGATGAGAAATGAAGAATAAAAAACAAGGGCAGAACCAGGTGAGAAAAGAGACAGATGATGGGATAGAAGAAGGCAACCTAGGAAGTTGTTCCTATACACTCTCAGGCTTGGATCATAAACCATTTTCCAATACTAGATATCTAATTTCCACTGCAGAAGATTAAATTATATTTCCAGATTGAAGATGTGATCATATTCTTGTTATGCTTGTACCAAGTTTTTCAGCCTTTATACATGGGTCATATTTTACCAAGCTTTCATCACACTAAGTGCTTTCCTCTACATTTTCAACACTGTTCTGCATGCCTTGTTCTGTTTTAAAGTATTTTGCCCAAATCTTGCAGTACTGTTCCAACAAAGCCAAGCTGATGTCAAACAGAGCGAAATAATTGCCTCCCTTATCTTACAATGGATGTTTCTGGTATCATATCTGAGGACTACATTTGCTAACTCAGCAGGACCACAACAGCACTGATTCTCATTCTGGCTTTTATCCACAAGGATTCTAAGCTGCTCCTGAAGATGCTCACCACCTATACCTCATTTTGTAACCACAAGCAAAAGCACTTCTCTATATTAAATCTCACCTGCTGGAGGGCTTCAAATTCATCTAAAACAATTGGAACTACAACAATGTGTTTTTAACAGTCTGGTAATAATTAATAATTTTATAAAGTCAGAATCAGGGAACTAAGTAAAAACATTACACCTCCCTTTTTAAAGTAATCACCTTTCACTTTATCTTATGCTATATATAAACTTCTTTCATTATTTTTCATGATCCCTGGTATGAGTAATTTTGCAACACAGCCTTACTTGATAATCCCTTACTTTGTTACTCCTTTACACTCTTCCCTAGCCCTTTTCTTAAATTCATTTTTCTTTAGAATTCATCTCTGATTTCAAGTTCTATGAAGATAACCCACTGTCACCATAAGGATACCTTGTTATGCCTTCACCTTCAGAGAATCCCACAGTTCTTTAGCCACACTTTACTTACTATGTTATCTTTCCAAAAGCATTACTAGTTTTCCAAAGCCGTGAAGTTGGACAATCTTTTGATGTCCATTATTCCCATGGTCTTTTTCCCACCTCTCCCTCTTCTCCAAAAAGTTCATGTTACCATGTCATGATCACTTTCACACTAATTATCTTCTGGCTTCCTCAGCCCATTCTTCCTTGGCCACAATGAAATCTGAACTGATGGCTGCCTTAACATTTTAAACATGTACAGATAACATCAATCGAAGGAAATTTGTGAAGCTCCATCTGTGCCCCAACCCTATTTTCTCCACTGCAAGGAAATTAAAATCTTCCTTTATTTTAATTTCTTGTTTTTGGGGCATTTCTGTCCAAAAAAATGCACTTTCAAAAACAGTCTTCCTCAGTATCTCCTGCATATTTCCAGCCAAAAGTTTGTCCCTCACCTCTCCTCAGCTTCCGAGTGGGTACAGATGTTTTTTTAATATGCAACCAACACTATATTGCCTTTTTTGCATCCCTACCTGCCCTTCACAAAAAGTGTTCTCCTATATCAATGAGTAGTCTTGTGCTTTGCCAGACCATGTCTTACAGCTTTTCATTAAACTACTGAATAAAAAATAAGTTTAAAAATAAATTAAAGAAATGATTTCTTAACAGCAAAACAACTAATTTGAATTTTCTGCTGAATTCTGCACCATTCCACGTCCAGGAAGAGTAGTTCATTGCTTTTTGTACTGATTTACATGTAAAAATAGTGAATACTTAGAAACTTGGAATTAGAATTAAATATATTGAGATGAGGGAATAAAATACTATGTTTCATTTGATTATAATTTTTTTAATATTCCAGTTTTCCAGAATAATTTATCTTTTCTTTACCTTTGGAATGGAGACAATTTTAAAACCATGAAATGTCCCACTAAAAGGGAAATATGGTTTCTAACTCTCTTTATACTCCCAGACCTACTGCTGCTGCTAATAAAGAAGCAGACACAAGTTCCTGGAGCACTGCTCCTGGTACAACAACATCCAAATTCAGTTTCAAGTATTGCTCTTGTACCTCTCCCACAGACACATGCCCTGGGCAAGGCACAGCATTTTATCAGAAAGGGCAAAAAAAGAGAAGGGGAAAATGAAAAATGTCATGAGGAGCCAACAGAGATGCTTAATGCCAGGTATGAAAGAGAAAGAAAAGAGAAAAATAAAAATAATAAAGAAAACTAGGGAGAAAAACAGGAAATAAATATCAAAAAAACCAGGGGTCATCTGTAACTGTGCCAGTCTTGCCAAAAGAAGCAGCAGCACGTGTCTATCAAAGCTGGTGGGTCACTCCAGCCACCAAAGGTATAAACAGCAAAGGTTCAAGCAGAACACCAGATATGTTCTAACAGATCTTCCAAAACTGCAAGTCATTGACAACTCCCCACAAAGGCAATGATAATAAAGTGCTTTGGACTATTCTGGAGACACAGCTAAGTATGTAATAGTCATCAGAAAAAGCTACCTGGCAATTTAACCCAGAATTTAGGTAGAATCAATGTCTAAATAAAAGCAAGAGATGATTTAGCATTTCTAGATTAATAAAAACAAAAATTGCAGATGATGGAAATCAAAAAGGGGGTGGGTAGTTAGAAAAACTTTTCCCTTTTTTCCTTCTAATCTCCACTACTTTTGACAGCTATTGCAATATTGGAACACCCTGTTTGAAACCAGAAAAGTGGGCACACAAATATATATTTTTAAGCAGTAAGTTTTTTTTTATCACTTTGGCTGCAAAGAGGACATACGAGGACATGATACCGCCTGAAAAGATCCATCCCTGTGTATTCTCTTACCCTAGAAAACCTGCCAGGTAATGGTTCAGCCTTCCAACTCCACACAGTAAATTTAACTCCCAATAAACAAGTCTTTTTCTAAATATGACCAAATCCTTTCTCAGCAGCAATGGCATCCAAACCGAACAGATATTTCAGCACAGATCTGGGTTATTGAAAACTAGCAAACAGGATTTTATTAGTACAGCTGTTTGTTCATTTGCTGAATAATTACCAGTCATATAGATTTACAGTTAGCTCATCCAAAGTTTGGAGGTCTTGCTTATCTAACAAAATTTAAGTGATAAAATTTGTTCTACCTCCAAAACTTAACTCCTATTCTACCACATGGGAAGGCACACAAGGGGAAAAAAATAACCAAACACAAATTTTTATCAGATTGTCAGTGCAAAGAGAGTAAAGTAGATTTAATTGAAGATAACAAAATCTCTTATTGAACGAATACCATGCTATATAGTCATGCTTCCTATAACAAGGTAAGTCCAAGTTTCAGGTTCTCATTGGCTTGAGGAGAAGCGGGAGACAGAGCACACTGTAAGGTGCTCTGGGTCAGCAGATCTCAGTAGCCTGAGCTGTCCAAAGCCCTTCAATGGTTCCCTGAAGTGCAAAAGCCCTGAAAAACCTGTTCATAATCCAGTGCTCTTCACACAAGGAACCTCCATGGAAAAAACTGTCCCTGTGCTCTCTTCCTGCTACTGCCCCTTCAATCAGTCAGCCCTACACCTCTCTTTCCTTGCAATGGGATCACTGGGTCACAGGGCGAACAGGGAAGTGTAGGGTCCTCAATCTGCACAGGACAAAAAAAAGACTGGCTAACATTTTGCTCCATTTGCATAAAGGAGTTCTACTCTCAAGGAAACACATCAAAAAGAGCTGATTTGACTGTTGGGAATTAAAAGTTAATTCCACTCCACAAATCACAGTAAGAATCAGCATCATCTTTTCCATCAAATATTCATGCACTTCCCACTACCACTAATTGGAAACGTGTACATGGAAAGCTTAATCACTCTGTCCTCTTGCTAGCAAGGGGGAATGCACACTTAAATAAGAAGCAAGCCCTAAGGAACCTCCAAATTTCTATAGACGCATCCACGGAGATGCTCAATGCACTTTCTGACAGTAGCTTTAAGCACGCACACAAATTCCAACACTTCTGTAAAAGAAAGGACAGCCATGACATTTCCTCTTCCTTCTGCCTGCAAAGATTTTTTTCCAAAGTTTTGTGAGTCTGAAAAGCTTCTCTAATTGTCTGTTTTGACTGAATTGCATTTTGAGATATTTATAAATTATGTGCACTGATATTTTTCACTAGAAATTTACACTCTCAATTCACAGGCTGCTCTCATAGCTTCCCTACCTAGTCTTTAGCCACAAAGGAGAAAAAAACAAAAGCATCCAAAAGAGGAGCAGAACTGACACCCTGTGTGATTTGTTTGTGCGTGTATGAGTGTGCACACATTAGTGCACAAGTGCTGAAGGCTTTTATCACAATGTTTCAGATTCAGGCTTCGTGAAGTGAATTTTAACATCTGAATGATAACAGAAGCAGTAAAAAATTTACAAACACTCCCTCTCTATAAATGTTTAGGGAAATATGCACTGTATTATCTTTATGTGAATATAAACACTGACTCTCTGGGCATCTTGCTGATGTTTTGTAGTGGGTCATTACAGCACCTGACAAACCAGGAGGTGCTTAAATGTAAAAAGGACTAGAAAGAATTTATAAAGCCTTTCCAAGCAGGGATTTCACTTGCTTTCCCTAACCCCAATTTAATTACAGAGCCTGTCTACTGCGACAAAATACAATTTATAGTTACTATTAAAAGTTGCCTATCTAAAATTATTAGGTAGGTGCAAAGAAAGGAGGGAGAAATTAACAAAGGAATTGGCTATTAAATTAGAGGTTATGCATTTATAATATAAAAATAAGACACTGAATACTGTTCTTTTTAAATTATATATTTTGCTATCTTTAAATAAATCATGATTAAAACAAGGAATCTATAAAATACTGCCATTTATCAGTGATTTATAAGTTACTATACATGGTACAACATTTCATTGTTTTTGAAACAAGAATCTGAACAGATTCTCATTAGGGCATCATGGCACTAAGGTAAAATAAATAATCTTTGTAGCAGGACAGGATCCCATTTGCTGCAGAGAGAAACATTACACTTTGAATTTCAGTTATTCTGGATGTTGGCCAACACACCAACACAGTTCTGCACTAGAGAAAGCCTGTGTGTCATGTAAATACATATTTGAATGGACTAAACTTGCAAAGGCTCTTTTCTCTCCTGGCATCTGTACGCAGGCTTTCACAGCAGTGGAGGGTGAGCTTCTGCCAGAGACATGCCTGTGTTTGAGATTTCTTTTGAGATACTCTCTGCTTCCTAAATAGCTAATGAAGTAGTGTCAGCAGGAAGGTAAAAGCAAGTCTCCCAGCTGCTCTGAGGTATATTGGAAGCTTTATCTTGACCGCCGGTGTTCAACCTATGCAAATTCAACTAAGACAGACAAGCAGTGACACCACAGAGTCTGAAATTTGTGCCATTCAAAAAGCAAAAATGCTACACGTATGCTCAGTTTGGTGTGTCAAAACATATGAAACAAAAGATGATGATGAGTGAATGTAGCGAGCTGTGTTTTCTCTTTTGACTTTCTTACCTCATTTACATAGACCCAGTGACTATCCTTTGATGCAAGGTTGGTTTCCACAGCCTACAAAAATAAAAAGAAACATAATAATAAAAATAAATAAAACATGGAAAATATATTCCAGAAAGAACTTATATAAAAATGTACTATAAAGCTAATTTTGATTGTTTTCATTGCTACTGATATTGTTTCAGTATAGTTCTTTTCATCTCTTCCTCTGCTGCTTCATGGAACAGTAACTAATTGGTGGCAGCCACCTTTCTCTGACTTCAGTTCCTAAACCAAAGGACCCTGACTGTGCCCATGTACCACAAAAGCACACTGGGGCAGGTTGGTACATCAGCATAAGGGATCCTGTGATGAATAACTGCATAGAACATGCAGTTCAGGAGATCTACCTTCTCGATGATAAATCTAATGATCCTCCTCAGCTGGGTTTCTTTTCAATATGCCTCCCAAAATATATTGTCTCTGGCTCATTATACCTCTGATAGTTTATCTGTTAACTAACCTAGTTAATTAAAAACACGACAGCGAGATGCTGAAGTTCACACATTTATATGAGAGTTCATCCTCTCCTCACACTTACATAAGGCTCAAGACAAAGTTATTATTTGCATGGTCATGTTACTGTGTTCCTGGTATGGACTTAGGATGTTTCTTTATAATATGTAGTAGTTATCCATCTCAGCAGTTTGCATATTTATCCATACATGTATAATCCACTGTGAAGCTAAAACTGGAGAAGATTGCACTACTAGTACTGAGAGAGAACCTCAGTTGAAGGATCTCACAATAAAAACACAAGTTCCTAAGTGTCCCTTTTGTTTGACATAGATAAGCTCACTTCAAGACACTTAATAGTCTAATAAAATGATAGCAAGCATGGAGAGATGTACACTACACTGCCAGTGATATTGTTAATGTCCTGCTTAATACATGGTTAAACAATTACTGCAGTGTGTTCATCTCTGCTAATAAAACAGTGCACACATGTATTTCAGCGGGCAGTTCATTACACGGTTTTGAGTGTTCCTGCCTTCAACCACTTCTTTCTTCTGTGCCAGTATGACCCCATTTATTGAACAGATATTCTTATCTCTCTGTTATAAATGGCCCTATGAATCACCGAAATGAAGCCAGTTTAAAAAAAAAACCTGCAAACAAATACAAACGAGCAAAATACTTCCAGTTACTGGTTTTTAACCTGGATAATTTCCACAGTACGTCAAAAAAAGACTGCAGGGGTACTCAGAGGCTCTGTAGACTGTAGCACTGGGCTGAGCAGGAACATCATCAACCACCTTCCTCTTCAGAACACATTTGCATAATAAGCCTCTCAGATATTTAGTGTCAGATGGGATGAATCACCTTCTTTTACGACACTGACTACAGATGACTGGCTTAGAATAAACGCCCACGACTTCTAAGGCTGCACTGGAATGACAAGAAATCCATCCTTGATATAGGCTAAGGGGTATCTCATTCCTTCAAAAATATGAGGTAAAACTTCACTAAGTAGCCAACACCAGCATCTTTAACATTAATCTTAGCTTACACTGTGTCCTTAAAAAAGGTATAAATTACTCGCCGAAGTAACTGTTTTAAAATTTTACTCATTTGTGTAGTCCACACAACCACAAGAGAAAATTCTGGGCAACACACATATCTCCCTCTGTTTCTCATGTTCCCAGGCTGAAATACACCTTTAAAGAGACAAAAATCCCAAGAGAAACCACAAACTCATTGCAAGAGGAAAATCAACACAGACAGAACACAGTAATTCTCTTTATCATGAAGAGCATCATCCCCTTGCTAATTGCCTCCCTCGCATTTCTTTTAAGCTGGGAGGGACATTAAGCTGACCACCTGAGGAACAGCAGCTCTTAGGAAAGATAGCAGTGATGAACAGGAGGGCAAAAATGTGTACATTTTCTCCCTATTCACCTCCCAAATATATCCAGACAAAGCCAAAGTAGCCAGGTGCTGTAACATAGAGAGAAAGAGCAAAGTGCTGCTAGCATTAGCAAAGCAGAATTAAATAATGCTCAGGTGCAGAGTTATTGCACTGGCTACATTTAGTGATTCATCTGCAACAGTGAGCAATTTGTATGAATAAATGCTCAGTCTGGGGAGACACAAGAGCCAGGAAATTTGAAATGAATTATCGTATCTCATTCTTCTGGGTTCACATATCTGGGCCAAAGTTTTTAAAATGAGGTGCCTAAATTTAGGCTGTTAAAGAGTTTATCTTTAGTCGTCAGAGTGCCAGACCACTCAGTGCTCCTCCTACAGAGCCAATGGCTCTGCATTCTAATAGCTTGAAATGTATTTAGAAACATCACCGTAGGTAGTCAAGTCTGAATGGCTCTAAATATCTTCTGTTCAGAACTACAACACATAGCCTGAACTGCTACTCAAAAATGAAAATGTGCTGGGAGAGAGCTGAAACTTCCTGCATTTTGTACCATATTTACAGACTTGCAATCCAAAGAAATCTTTTTAAAAACCGTATTGAAATACAGCTCTCAGGTTTCAACTTTCTGATATCACCAGTCTATTGCCAGAGGCTCATGAAAGTTAAGCAGTGTGAAAAGCAAGGTCCTGGAGACCTGTGTTATCATAACGAAATTTATTGAGAATTCTCAAAGTAAGAAAGAAGTTAATGTTTATAACTTAGTGAGGTTTTTTTACTTTAAAGAGGAAAAAGATACTTGGGAAATTATGGTCACCTATTTTTAATTATTTAAACTGTTCAGGATCTTGCCAATTGCTTGAGATTGTGTCCATCCATTCAAAAAGAAAACAAATTGTCTATGAAACATCCTTGAAGGACCTATTCCATCCTACTTGATAAATGTACCCTATATAAAGAAAGTAGGCTATGAATTTGTGAGATTACTGTGCCTGAGTAAAAGCATTGCCATCTATTGGGGAAGGATTTACAGGTTAAAGTATGCCATAGTTTTGTATGGAAAAAATATTAATATAGGTGTAAAATGCCCTAGTTTTTTTTATACTTTCTATGTAGATGGGGGCCTGGGTGACACTTGGGAGTAATGTTTCAAAACACTTCTATCAAATAGAAAATCTGCTTTTGAGATAAACAGCACAATGGAAATTAAAGAGCATCCATCTTTCATTTGTTTCATCTCAGAGTAGTAAATAAATTCTAAAAATCTGGGAAAAAAGGAGGTTTGAGACTGTGCCCTTCTTCCTCCCCAGCTACCTTTCAAGAGCCAAATGTAAAATGCAGAACCCACACAAGAGAATTGTAATTCACTCAGTGCACTGCTACAAGTGACAACATATATAAACTACACTATCAGAATCAGGCCAGAACTAGAAGATGGGAAGGGGAGCAGTGAATGCAGGAAACTGTTTAATTTCTCACTAGTAACCATTTGCAATAGAAATGAAAAAGGAAGAAACTGAAAATCAAAATACGAGCATTAAGATTTCAGATCTCATAGCAACACTGATAAAAGGGTAAGAAGCCTCATGAAACATAATCAAAGATAGTTTACATATGTAGTTTTGTTTACTTTTAAACATATAACTTAAAATAATTTACTGTCAATAATCCATGAAAACATTTTTTATTGGAATCTAGTGGAAAACAAATATTTACATTGCCTTTATGAAAAAGTAACTCGGTTCATTATTTTATCTAATGGCAGTTGCAGGATTGAATAAGTCAGGAAAGTAAGCAATAAATACTGCTATATTCAGAAATAATTTTGCAGAGGGAAAAAGGAAAAAAGAAACAGAAACAATCCTTTCTTGACCTTCTCAAAAAATCTAAAACTGAAAACCTCTCCAAGCATTTAATGGCTGGCCAGTAATAGGGAAGGCTCTTTTCCACAATACCTGGCTGCTTTGCCAGGGCCAGCACCTTGCTGTTAACAGCAAAAAGCTGCATAAAGAGAGATGCAGGCATGAGTGGCTGGACACAACTGAGAGAAGATGCTGGGTGTTCAAACAGACCTGGGCAGGCTGTGCTCCAGTGACAGCAGGATGTGCTGAAGAGTCCAGAATGACATGCAGCAGTGTTATAGTTACAAACCTGTTGTCTCCTCCCTGTGCACCCAGGGGAACAAGCAGTAGGGATGTCTGCAAGCCCTGCAACCAGCCCTGGGATCCCAGAAGGAAATATCTTGCAGATGGCAAACACAGATGTTCCTGTTGTGTCTCAATTTTTGGAAACAAAGGTTGCCACTCTGAAATCCATGATATAAAAGAACCAGCAGACTGTTTTGCTAGGGGGGATACCAAAGTAGCAAAAGTTATTATTTGCACATCCTGTAACTTAATGGTGAGGATAAAGAGCATCATAGCTTTCCACAATGAAAAAAAAAGCCGAGGGCAAACTGGGGACTTCACAGAAAATAATTTGAAAAGGGTGTCCAAAGAAACACTGGAAGAACTCAAAACCAAATCTCTTGCAAACTGCAATGGTTTAATCCCAGCCAGCAACTAAGTACCATGCAGCAACTTGCTCACCTCCCTCACCTCTCCTAGAGGAATAGGGAATAGAATCAGGAAAAAAAGAAAAAGGTAAAACCTGTGGGTTAAGAACAGTTTAATAACAACAACAACAAAAAATATTTGAAAAATAACTGTAACGAAAAAGGACAGAACAAAAAGACAGAGAAAAATAAGCCCCAGAATGACAATGATGCACAATACAGTTCCTCCTCACCTGCTGACCAATGCCCAACCCATTCCTGAGCAGCCACCAGTGCTCCCAGCCAACCCTCCCCAGTTTATATACTGGGCATGATGCTCTCTGCTGTGGAATGTGCCTTTGGCTGCTTTGGGTTCATGTCCTGGCCATGCTCCCTCCTGGCTCCTCACGCACCTCCTCATGGGCAGAGCAGGAAACTGAAAAGTCTTTGATTTGGAGTGAGTGCCCCTTGGCAACAACTACAACATCAGGGTGTTAGCAGTGTTGCTCTCACAGTGAACACAAAACACAGCACTGAACAGCTACTAGGAAGAAAAATTAACTCTATCCCAGCTGAAAGCAGGGCACAGCACGAAGTGATGACTAATTACAGCTGTCATCAGGGAGCAGATGCACTGCATTGCAGTGAGTGCTCCCTGTCACCCATCGTCCCTCGACCACAGCTCTGGGCCTCAGTCTCTGTTACAAAATTCCTCCTCTACAGCTGCATTCCCACTGCAGACCCCCCCCTGCAGACCCCTGCCATGCAGACAGATCATGGCCAGCCCCAGGGTGCCTATATTAAGGAATATTCCCTGTCTGAGCACCCAGGACACTGTGGCTGTCACACTCACAGCACCTGAGTGACCAGCTGGGGGACAGAGGCCCCTTCCCACCTGCACCCCCACACTCACACAGACCAGGTTTCCTTACTGCCTCAGTCACAGGTTTCCCATGGTAGTGTCTCAGACATCCCAAACCTTAAAATGATTTAATCTTGGCACAATAGCAAAATAACAACAGCCTGAGCTGGTGCATCTCAGGAGAGACCACAAACGAAGGAATCCCTGAGTTTTATCCCCTCACAGTGTAAGGAAGAGAAAGTCTGGGGGTCATTAGCTTCTGCCACGTCCCTCAGTGTCCCTCAGCTGGCCAGCCCCAAGCCCCTGGGCCCCTTGTTGTGCCAAGAACTGTCAGTTCAGGCCCTCTGGTCTCTGGCTCCCACCCAGAGCTCCTGAACCAAACGTCTTCCTCAGCACTGAGAGCAAAACCCAGGCACAGAACTGCTGCCCATGGAGCGTCTGAGCAAACAGCCTGCAGAACAGCTGAGCTCCTCCTAGAGAACAGCAAGGCAAAGACAGATAAACCCATTCTTTACTTTTTCTAACTTATTTTTAATTATTATTCATAAAGAAGGTGAGCAAAGGAGGGCTTGGAGAAGTAGTCGTGCCTAAATCTCAGCTCTTTGCAAATCTTTCATAAGGGATCAGTCTCATTAATTCATTACCTGCTCCATTTACATTTGCCCCGAATAGGTGTCAAAAGAAAACTGTTTCCAGCTCTTGTCCCAAGTAAGTTTGCTTCCAAAAGGAGCTTTTTTTTTTCTTTTTCCCTTCCCATCTTTGGATAAATTATTTGTCTACTGCATTTTCTGTACCCCATCCACCAAGAATAAGAAAAAAATTTAGAACCACTTTGAAATCTTCTGTAGCAAAACTGCAGTACAGCAGAAAAAAAAGTCACTCTCTTCTGTATATAATTTTGTAACCTGAGTCAAACTTAGGTCCAGCTGCTGGGTTTCATGCAGGAGATAGATTTGGATTTTTAAAAACAGCTTTGTTCTTGATTTGAATGTCCAGGAAAACATCCTGAGACTCAGGAAACTGGTTTTGATCCCAAAGAAGAGCTACAGACCAAGTTTCCGCTGCAATACAACTGACAGTAATTAATTGGACAATATCAAAGTGCACCTGTTTATCTGGGAAGCTTTATATATGTCTTGGATACAAATAAGTTAAGATAACACATATAAAAAAGTCAATTTTGGTAGAACAGATGGGTTCATTCTATATCCCCTAGATACCCAACTTATATTTAGAAAGCTCTTCAATTAAAATAGTGCAGTTCTTGTCCAAGTGTGACTTGCATAGGTAATAGCACTTCACATAAAAACAGCTTCTCTGTACCAGTGACTGAGATTTTGTACTTCCCTAGAATCTTCTTTCCTTTGTATTTTAAATAAATAACTCTTGGCTCAGTATCTCCAGAGGAGCATTATTAGATCAAAAATAAAGCATTACTAGCCTCAACAAATAATTTATATATAAATATCAAAATTTTTATAGCATACTAAAGAGCATTCCAAACTGATACTATTTCTATAGCTTAATTGTTAACAGTACCATTAGAACAGAATTTAAAACAAAAATTTCCAGTACAACATCCCAGCTCTAGATAAAACTTTATAAAACTAAGATAATTCAGACTAAGAATCTTGATGATAAAAACTCAGTTTCAGTAAACTGGATCAAGCCTGTAGGTTCATTTTTATTACTTAATACAGGCTAACTAAAATTTCAAAATATTATTTCACAGTGGAATATGAAAATTTTTCCTCTCTAAACAGTAAAATGGGAATTTAAAGAGTTTCCATGATGTATTTTTGCAGATAGAAAATTCCCTGAAACTGTCCCTTTCTAACTGAATCTCATTTTCCAGCAATTTGAACTTTTACTAAAAAAAAATCCAGAAATTCCATATTCTTCCTTCTTTCTGAAGTTATTCCCAGAACTGCGTATGTACATGTTTTTTCCAAAGCACCAAGCAGGCTCACCTGTGTTTCCCTGATCACCATACTGATGGAATGATGGAATTCATTTTACCACACTTACACCAGAAGCTGCCAGTTTTGACTCCTGGTACACAGGAGCTTCCTACAAGCCATCAATGAACCACAAGCATAGCGCGCCTTTAGCACGCACATTTTTGATATTTCTCTATGTGTACGAATTCATTCTTGGTCTACACTCTAGAAACACGTTACTGACGGCCCTCTCTCAGCAGGGACCCTTTTTCAGTTTTGCAGTGTTACATCAAAACATAAAGCCAGATACCTCTGCAGAACTGCACTGCTGAGAAAAGCTGTTCTTCTCTCCGTGGTCCTGATGAAGCACAAGTAATAGCTGAAAGGCTATCATGAGATCTGGTGGCATTTTGACCATTCTAGGCTCCTCCATTAATACAAGCCTATAAACCAGGCATGTTCAGCCTGAATCTCCCACAAAAAGAGAGGCCAAATTGGTCATGGAGATCTCTATACTCTCATTAGTCTGAGTCAGCTCTCCAGGGTTCTTGCTCCCCATAAACTCTGTAATATTTCATTTGTGTTCTGTCCAAACGATATGCAATGGTCCTGTCTTGACCTCTATTTCAGTTCCTGCACGAGATAAACAAGTCAGCCTAATGGGGTGGGGAAGAAAGATAAAAAAGAAGGGTGGGAAGAAGGAAGAAAAAAAAAAGAAAAAAAAGGAGGAAAAAAATAAAATACATCCCTGATCAAACTCCCAAATACATGCACAACTGAACCCCATTTTTCGTTGTGAACAAGGGATTTCACACAAAGAAGAGTAAATTTGACCCAAACCTTCACCTGCTTTTAGCACAGACCCCTGGAGCTGATGAATGCTAATTAGAAGGTGTACCTGACAGTTTGCATTTATCAATACTATTTGATAACAACTCAAACCACAATATACAATTTAAAGTTTGCACTGCACTAGTTGCCGGTTACTTAGGTCATAGTTGATTGAAAAAAAATACACTGAAGGAAACCTACATAAAAGGTAAATGTTAATCAAGAGTACTACTGGAGATGAAGAAAACTTCAGGAAGATTGTGAGAAGACTGCTGAAACTTCCTCGAGCTACACGGCTGTATTGTTCTTGAGTAACTGCTGTAATATATGTGGCACTGCCTATCGTTTTAGCCTTAATAATTTCGATGTAATGCACTGGGATTTCTGTTTAATCTGATTCCCATTTCATACGTAATGCTTATTACAGTCAATCTCCACTGCCATTCCATTTAGTGCACATTCCCCTGAACGATGCATGAAAATACTGCACATGGAACTCTTCCAAAAGCATTCAGTAAGAATATACTCTTGTACTCTTCAAAGCTCAAATGTCACACAGTGTTTATAAACATGGTAACTGCTGACCATTTAACTACATGGCACAGTAGTGACACTGGATAATTGCACAGCTGTCAGAAAGCAACATTTCTGTAAAGACATGAATGTAATGGTAACTAAGGAACAAAACCTCCCAGAAATATGGTACTTAAAATTTTACCACAGCCACATGCCAAGTTGAATTTGAAGACCTAATAAATCCTTTTAAAAGAATAACTAAATTTTGCTCACTTTGACACCTTTTTTTTTTTTTAATAATAGGTGTGTACATCTATATTCAATTTAAAAGCCTTCTGCTTTTTAGAGACATTTACAAAGAATTTTGTAATGTTTTGCTGAGAACTGTACACATGAGTCATACTCCAAAGAATAAACCAAAATTCATCAGAACTTCCCAGCACATGAAGTTTGGCTTTTTTTATTTATTTGATTCTCCGCCTATCTTCCAATATCAGAAGAAATTTCCATTGAAACAATATAGCAGTTTAAGTCTTCTGTTCGGAACGCCTACAGGGCATTGACTGGACATTGGTCTGAAGGTTAAAAATGCTTTTTCAGGCACAGACCCTGGGCAAAGAAACCCTTTTTTTAGCATGGAGGATTGTTCTGGGTCCTCGTAATAGGCACCGTTCCACAGTCAGGGAAGAACACTTTCAGCGCATACTACCACTCCCATCCACTGTGTTTTCTCAGCTCTGCTCAGAGCAACAGCTTCAACTCCAGCTCCAGCCTGCAATTTCAACTACATCAAGTTTGCACAGAAGTTTCCAGAGTTTGATCTTTTTGCAGGTATAAACAGCAGATAGTAACTATTCCAATAAAGATGCAAATTTCTTACCTGACATGCACCCAACACCAAACAGTGAAAACACAACTTATACATTCCTAATTCCCCCCTTCAAAAGGCTCATACCTTCTTATGATAGCATGATAGCTGAAGCTCTGAGAGTCATGTACCACGAACTTTGAAATGAAAGCACCAGCTATTGCTTGAAGAGACCACATCGATTTTCAGGAACTTACAGTTTAATACTGATTTACTGCGTCTACTACAAAGTTGCCAACCACACTGCAAAGCTGTTATTTAATGTAGGTTATGGGGTTTTAAACTGTAGGAACTTGGAAAGATTTATCAATATCAAAGGTTACCCTGTCCAATATCCATATTTTCATCCATTCACATACATCCTATCTCTTCACTTAAATTTTTTTAAAATCATATCTCGTTTTAAAGGAAAGATGGCAATAGTCAGAGTGAAACATAATCACTTTCCAAACAGTCTCTTTCTGCCTACAGGACTCTCCTGCTTTAAATTGCAAAATAAATACATAAATAAAGTCCTTACAGGTCTAAGGACCTTCTTGTCAGTCAGAGGGTACTTTACACGCACAAACAGTGCCACAGGCTGTGTGAGCATTAAAGAACACCTGAAAGATCACCTTAACCATCTCAAACCACAAGACTTTGGCTGGCCAGCCCTGCCAAGAGGAATGAATATTTGCTGTTCTTTACACTGCCTGGGGATACAGGCCTGCTGTGCATTTGCCAGCTGAGAGCTCTCAGGATGCTGGAGGAGGAGGGAAACTCTTGGGGAGCAGCAGCAATGGTGGTGTGGAAGGGGTTCCTCCCCCTCAGTATATCCGCAGTCTTAAAGACTTCATGCAAAGCCTTATGAGCCTATGAAGGGCACACAGAGGCAGCAGGCACCCAGCACGGTGTGCATGTACAGCTCATGCCAACGGCAAGCTGACACAAATAAATTCACTTTCTGTTCACAGATTTTTCCTTCAAGCAGATGTTCAAATATTCACCACTTGGGTCCAATCCTATGATGCTTTGCACCTATACTTTCCCAAAGCTTGCAGAGATACACTGGAAGCCCCACGGTGATCTCATTGCTGCCAGTCTGCATCAGCTTTATCTTTGGCAGCAAGAATGGTATTAAAAATATACATTACAGCAACGGGGCATGAGCAGATTTGACTGGAAAACATAATTACTTTCCTAAAGGCTTGCACACAGTTATTCAGAAGCGTATGGCAAAGTTACTAATTAAAAAAACCCACATATTTCATCCTTAGAAAAAACTGCTTCATCTAACTAACACAAGCTCACACACGGTTTGTAAAGTTATAGACAAATGGAGTTTTGAGATTGAACCTTTCCACACTGTCTGGGGTAACAGTTTATCTTCTGACTCAAGGGACATCTGCATACATTACAGATTATGCCTTGATTCTGCTCTTGAAACTAAGTAGTTTTTAGCATTTTAAGTAGTGACATTTTCCCCCCATTGTTTCTGAGGCAGAATTTAGACAAAACACAGATTTTTGTTAGAATTTTCATGTACCCAATTTTCTCTACATATCCAGAGGATGAAAAAAGGGAAACTAATAAGTTTCTAATTTTAAAATATGAGCTGGTTTGACTTGTGATATAGTACGCTTAGGACTGATTTCTATCATTCCATCCATGCAGGTGAAAGGATGCAGTGAAAGGATGCACAAGGGAAATTTCTATAAAGTTTAATTAAAGTGGCCTACACCTCACTGACAAAAAAATAATGCCCACTGTCTGGTACATCATTTATGCAGGATAATTTATGTAGAGGACTATCAGTCTATGTTTTATACCTCTAATGATCTGCTTAGAGAGAAGAAAACCAGCCCCCAAATTTTACAGAATGTACAGTTTTAATTTAACAATTATGTTTGTGACAAGTTATGACTAGAAAACACAAAATTGTTTCAGCGTATATCCCACTAAAATGGACTCAAATTTCAGGCTAATATATGGAAGCATCCATCAAGTGTTAATTTCTTTTTCTGATGATGAAGTGACAGCAACCTATTGTGTAACACTACAACAAACAGTGCTGAACAGAGAATTTGGCATGAAATCCATCCTTCTTGAGGGAAAATCCGTGGGAGATGGAAACAAGAACCAAGCCTACCAGCTCTATTCATAAGGTTTGTGCTGTGGTCATTTTTTCTCTGTTTGCAGAACCTATTTAAGCACACCAAGCCTTTGAGCAAGGCCATGCATTTGACCACACATTACAGGTTCCTTCAGCTGATTCTCTTCTCTGCAAAGAGAAACAGAGATGCTGCAGGGAGCAAACAGACAAGCAAATAAAGAGACCTAGAAGAACTTAGCAAGCACAGAGGAAGATAAAATCCAAGGGCTGAGACCTATGGGTGGTGAGGGCAACACAAAGAAGAATAAAAAACATACATGAAGAAGAGGGAAAAGAGGACAGGGGAGGTAGGAAGTAACCACAAACCACATGAAGGAAAACTAAACTTGAGAAGACTGGAGATTCACACAATCCCAGGAACTGTTCAATTGCATGAGAGACAAATTGCCCAGCCTGCCATCAGAGAGCCCAGAGGGAAGAGGTCAGCTAGCTAGGACAAGAAATACGGCCTGGAGACAGAAAAGAAATAATAAAGAAAGAGAAAAAAAAGTCTTTCTTCACTTAGGTCAGGTGTCACTGTTAAGTTCCTTCTGGATAAAGTGAGGGTTATATATAGGTGAGATAGATGTACAGTGCAAATTGAAGCAGGATGCAGCTAATGAAGAGGAACAGACGGATAAGACTTGTGATAGAAAGAAATGGTCAGCAAATGCAACAACTGAAAACTATTTTCATTAAGTGAACATTTCTTAGCTGATTCTTTTAGATAATACTTCAGTGTTGGGCTTGAGGGACTAAGTCTGAAACTAACAGAAGAAAATTAAATATTAAAAAGCATACAGGGCTTGCAGCCTCTAAAACTACTTTTAATTTGGAAGGCTATAAAAATTGTAATGAGGATATACTAACAGTCATTTCCAAAAAGGGCAGTGCAAGATGTAAAAACAGCAATAAGAAGAATACAAGTGTGGTGACATTTTATTCAGAAAGGGAGTGATACTTACCTAGTAAGATAAGAGACAACAAAAAATAAACAAGGATATCATGGAATCTATGTGAGGGAAGTAAAAAAAGATGTCTTGGGATAGCAGCCCTACAGTCAAACCTGAACACAGAAGAATAATCCTTACCCATTCAAATGTTCTGCAGGCGTGGTGCACATTTAATAAAACTTATATTCTTGAAGTCAGAGAATAATAATAATAATAATAATAATAATAATAATAATAATAATAATAATAATAATAATAATAATAATAATAAATCTTGTAAAAAAAGTGCAATCATTAGTTAAATGAAGCTAAGTACAGTCAAGGTTCCTAGCTTCACAACAGAGATCTTAAGAAATTCCAAGTTTCCTCTGCCATCCTTAGATTTTGAAATTTTCACCTATCCAATTTACTCAGCAGGCAGTCCTTTGGAACCTGAGAGCATTAGTTGCTTATTTAATATTATCAGCAATGAATCTGACCAATATTATCAAAGAAATTAAATACAACAGAAAACTAGGAAGTATGATAAATACACAGGTATTTAGAGAGCCTATAAAAAGCTATGATTTCTGAAGCCAGATAATATAATTATGCTTAAATTCACTACTATGAAAAAAAAAAAAAGTCATGCACTCAAGATAACAAAGAAAAGTCTATTATTTGAAACTTCACCAATTTCATTTGAAAAACACCGGGGTTGTTATTACAGATTCATTATCTGTGGTGTAGCAACCTGTACACCCATGAACAACCAGACCTTAAGATATATATAAATATAGCTGGATAGATAGGTATAGATTGATATATTCATGTAATAGATGGAATGCCATCAATAGAGTAAGAAACAAAGAGAGAGTCCTGAAGTCACTGGTAGGGTGAGAGTAGAGTTTAAGTTTGGACAGTTGAGTAGCATAATCATAACACAGTATGTTTCCTGTATTTCAAATGCTTTATTAAGGATCCCAAGAGAATAAAAAGAAATCATCCCACCTGCTCATGCAAACCAGGAGATCACTTCTTATCTTGTACCACTGAGATAGTACAGAAACCCAGCAGCAGCCTCCTGGGTTTTATGAGGAAGACATAAAAATATGGATTTTATGTGTTATAGACTACAGCAGAGCTGAAAGAGTTAATAACTGAGGCCCTGTTTCTCTTAGGAACTCAGGCATTCAAGGTTTAATATCTCAGATGTTGTAAATTGCATCTCCTGGAATTTGGCAAGCATCAGCTTCAACGTAATTTGTTTTTCTGAACCCAAATTGTTCTTAAAAGATTAAGGTGTTCTAATTTTTTAAAGCATTAAGTACAAAAGCAGTAATCGTTTACCATTGTGATAAGGACTGTCTACCATAATGTCTATTATTTACTAAAGCTTGACTGCTAAAGAAAAGGAACTCATTTTTCAAAGTCCATTTTTTAATGTAGCTGAATTGCTATATTCTGAATTTGGGGCTGAGAAAAGAAGAATGATTGCTTCAGTTCTGAAGAACCTGCACAGAAATAAATATGATTCAAGCAAGAATTAATAAAATAATATGGGATTAATATTAACTTCATTCAAGTCAAGGGGGACAAGATTTTATCCTCAGGAGTCTTTTGTCTATCAAATATTGCTTCCATTCCTAGAGAACTGATGGATTTAGAAGACTATTAAGACCCGGGTTGCCCAGGTGTGTTAGTAAAGTAAATCCATTAATAAGTCCTCATAAAAGACTATTTATTTAAAAAACAAACAAACAAACACCAAAAACCCCACACCAAAGCTAAGTAAAGAAACCTGGGACTCTGCTTTCTTGATGAAAGTAGGTATGGCAGAGTTCTGGGGAGGGGAAAAACCCACCACCATGATGTTCACATCAGGCTGATACCACTCCCACTTGGAGAAAACCAAGATGATATAGAAAGAGTTTTTTCAATAGAAAAGAGTAGGAAAAACCCCATAAATGCAGTATGACGAGAGCTCCTCTTGCAATTGGAAATTAGGGCAGAGAGATAAAGTGCATGATAAACATCACCCACATGTGACAGAATAAGGAGATCAAGTCACTCATCCTTGTTCAAGACCTTCAACAGCATTCTTGCTTCAAACCCTGGAATCTTTCTAGCCTTCAGTGGAAGTTTGTCACAGCAAAGGGTGTGCTGAACCTGCTGCTTTCTGCCCCAGAAGAAGCAAAAGAGAGCACACTCCTGGAGATACTGTCAGTGTTCCAGAGGCCCTGACCAGAAACACATCCTTACTGCTGGCTCACTTTTCAACTGCTTGAAAAGTGCTTTAGAGATGTGCTCTCCTAGCTGCACACATTTATCTGTACCTTTTACCACTCTCTTCATTAAACCTTTCAAACTCAAAACTAAAGCTTAGCTTATATCACCGCAAGTTTGCACTTGCCAATTCTACCCTTCTGTATCGCTCCTGCAGCTGCTCCTAAGTCTGGGGCTTGATTGATAATTGAACACTGGAAGGTAGTAGAAGGATTGTTCCTTCCTGAATCTGAAGCTCATAGCCAGAACTGTCAATCCATAATGCATACCTGCCCCTTCCCTGGGTAAATATCCACATTTGTGTTTGTCCACATTTTGTGTGGCTATGCTTCCACAAATATATATACATACCCACGTATCTGTCTGAGGACAGGCACTTAAAACAGAAAAAAAGGAAAATGGAAGGAAAAAATCAGGTCAGCAGCGACATCCAAAGCATGAAGGGTATTTTAAAAAAACTCATGTTCTCACCACACCAAATGGAGACTCAAAAATTTGCTCCTGGATTTATCATAAAATTCCTGGGAAAATATGAGCAAATTTTCTCAAGTTTGATGTAAATTGATAGTATACCTGTGCATTTTGATAGATACAAACACATATACTAATACATAAAATGTTGCAAATCTAGGACTGACACAGGTAGGAAAACCACTGTTGCAACTTTTCAGGGATCATAAAGAACAGCAGGATTGTATTAATAGCTATGTTAACAAGTGAGGAATGTTTGCACGTGTCTTGGCCATTGATTTTTTGCTATATCTAAGTAGGATTTATTGGTCAAAGTATGCACTTACCTGGAACTCCAATGTAAATTATTACAGCACACTGTTTCTTTCTGTTCTACTTATGTGTCATGCATTCACTCCCTTCTGTGGCTTAAGGAAACTGCAAACAGAGGAGGGCAGTCCTTTTGAAATGGTTTGAATAAATACATTTTTATGTCACCGTTTGTTGGCTCCTGGGAGAGAGATGCCTCTCCCATCCAGGGCGACACTTCCGGGACACGTGGCAAGGAGCCGTTCCCCCCCACTAGATTTGCTCATGCCTTGCCTTTGAGAGCACATTTCAGCACTTCACCTGGCTGTGTCAGATGAGATAGCACATGGCTGAGCTCTGTGCAAATTGCCTCTTACAGCAGCCTCATACCATGCTCAGACATCACCCTCCCTCACCTCCCATTGTTCCCTGCTTCTTTTCATTAAGTCTGTTCAGCAATTCTCTCTAAAATCTGTGTCTTGGCTGTCTCTCTGTCAGCTGATTCCTTCCTGTCCCTCTCAACAAGCACAAGACATTACTCACCTGTCTGTGCTGCACAGCTGAAACAGAAAAACTATCAGTCAAGTGAGAAGACTGCAGCACGCTCCTACACCATTATTTTGCTTTCCCTTAGCTACTCTGTACTCCTATTCCACAGGAAGATTTATTTCCCAAATTAATTAAAAGTACACAGCCTGTCTTTCTTCTGAAACTCTCACCAGCTATTTACTCCCTTCCAAACCCAGAGACAGATGGAGCTGTTTGCCCCCAGCTGTAGATAAACCTCTACAAACATAAAACTCTTCCTTCCCCTCTACAGCATCTCTAGCCCCATGTGTCCCCAGACAGATTGAAGAGTCTGCTGCAGCTGTGTGAAAACTCTAGACTCTAGGTTCTCCTGCTCTTTTGAAAATGAAAGGCCACCTGGAATTTTGAGCTATGTGTCTCTTGTTTTCTGGGTCTTGCCTAAATAAGGTATACTAGGCCCAGTAAGGTGTACGCAAAAAAATGAATTTGTAACAAACATTCATTTACTCAGTAGTTTTGGTTACCCCAACACCTGCTCTCCTTGTACTCTAGTCTTCTTGCCCAGAGACTTCTGTCTCTGTTCTTGGGATGGAGTCAATGACAGGATTCCTCAGTCCTCACCCTCTTTTGTTCAGAGATATGACCTTACACCACCTGAAACTGCACTGTGGGAAATGAACAAGCAGAACAAGTCTTCACTAGCTTACAAAAACCAAACAAAATTATTTTCTACTCCATCTACCTTTCCAGTTAACAGAATGAGGTAGACACTTCTTTCATTGGGGTCAGTAAACAGCAAATAGACACTGCAGTTTGTCATTTAGCATAACTACAGATCCTTAGATGTAGTTGAGGAAAAGGTATGCCAACATGGGTATATGCTCTGCCAAATACCCTCTTACAACAGGGTCCACCTTTCAGCCAAGCCAAGTGCCAGAAATTTGCCAGAAAACCCTACTTGTTCAAAAAAACCCTAAAACAGCAACAACAACCAAAACTACTAAATGGCACTCTTACACAATCCTCATTTGAAATTCCACTGCTGGAACCTGTGGTAGACTAAGAGCAATCAAAAAAGAATCTTGGGATGGATTTTTAACTGTTTTGTTCCTGTAGTTTATAGATAACTAGGACATCACATGGCTTTCACAACCTTCACATTGGCCTCAAAACTTCTCTGTGACTACTCAGCATTATTAATTAACAAAACTTGAACTTCCGTTTAGTAACTGATTATGAATTGCTCAATATACTGATGCTTCTCAAGCTCTGCTTTTGAACTCCATGTCTGCGTAGCTTGGGAAACCACTACATAAAATCTTGAGCTTTCCTATTCCATCCTATTTGCCAAGCAAGGCTCAAAACCTGTCTCAGATGAATAATTGTAGTAATAACTGAAATAAACTGAAATGTCTTGTTTTTATCACTGCTTGAATTACTACCACAGAAAATGAGGAGCCTTGGGAAAAAAAAAAGATGTTAGAAGCATCTGTCTGATGCAAAAATCAAAGTTCCTTCAATGTTTTAAGTAAAGTGACAGCAACTCAAAAATGGCTATGAATTTTCAGTATCATACTTTTAAAACCAATAGGATTTAAAATGCATGACTAATTGGGCTGATACAAATTCCCCTTTTGAATTTACATGTGTAAATGTTTGCAGAATTACACAAGTAATTATGCCACCCTTAGCTACATGATATACATCATATACAGTCTGGATAAGATAGAAACATTGAAAAATTAGTGATCAATCTTTAGAACAAGATTTCCTTTTTGAGTAATCCTATGACAAGCATGAGTAAAAGGACAAAAATCAGAAAAAATCACCACCACTCCTTCCATCTGAGTGTGTCAAAGGCAGAGAGTGAATAAATACCATGTGGTATTTTCAGAGCAAGGCAAGACCTGTCAGCTTTTCCTCAACCTCCACCCTCTGACAGAGCTGACAATGTGTTGCCAGCACCAAAGTGCTTTCAGAAGAGCCATCATCTTCCCTCTCTCTCCCAGACAGGACTGCAACACTGAAAGCCTTTGTGCCACATACAACTCCAGGCTGAGGAGACAGACTCGATATCAGGAGCTGTGTTTGATGCAGAAAGAGCAATAATTGAAATTTCCACCCTTGTTTAAACAGAGAGCAGTGGGGATGGCTGAGAAGAGAGCAGCAGGAATTCCCTTCCATGCGCTGTGTAAGGTTTCAGAGGGAATGCTGCAGGAATATCCACCATACTTCCAGCAGCACTGGGGGCCTGCTAACTTGTTTGCAGCTCCCTGCAGCTGCTGCACCCTAAATTCAGCCTCTCTGACCACACAGTTTCCAGTCTGCTCTTCAGGGCAGTTTTACAGCCCTTTCTGAAACACCTGCACCAAGGATGCTTTTCAATGCGTCTTTGTTTTTCTATTCAGTATAACGGGATTTAGATACTGGAAAAATTACTCCCCTCAGGTTTCTTTAGAATTAGAGCTTTCATCAGAAATCTACTGAAATTAGTGGGTCTCTCTTCAGTTGTTTTCAACAAACATGGGGCCAGACTTGGAAAAAAGAATATGAAAAAAACGAGTTATCTTTTTTTATTAGAGCCTATCATAATCATCTTGGCAGAGGAAATAATCATTTACATGAGAGGACAAATTAATATCTAAATAATAAACTCTCCATGCTCTGGAGTCATCTCTTCACAACTGAGCCCTCTATGCGTAATGTAAGACTGCTGAGTCGATGACTTTGAATAATTACAAGTGACCTGAAATAACAGCAATGTAACACAGAGAACTGAATCTTTACCATGGTCTCCCACAGGGACTAGAATTCATTGTTCCACGCTGCAAAATGTTGTTTGTGTAGATAATAATTTTGTCTTGTCTAACTTTAAGGTTCACATTCAT
Source organism: Camarhynchus parvulus (assembly GCF_901933205.1). Taxonomy (NCBI): domain Eukaryota; kingdom Metazoa; phylum Chordata; class Aves; order Passeriformes; family Thraupidae; genus Camarhynchus; species Camarhynchus parvulus. The sequence continues at coordinate 8,252,325 of NC_044576.1, forward strand.
AGGCTTTTTTGATTAATCAAATGGCTCTGACAGCCAGAAGGTTCTTTCCAATATTAGAGAGAAAGTGGTGGGTGCCAATTTATGATTATTCAAACCAGTAATCTCCTGTGTCTCTGGCTGCTATTATTCCCTTGCCTGTGACCCAGCCACTTAATGAAGTGAAATTAATTTACAGTAATAGGAAAGTCTCAGAACTACATGAAAGCACAAGCTTTAATATGAGAAGAACAAATGGCTATTTCATGCAAGGCTGACCACAAGCATTGTAAAGAAATTTGAAAGGACTTTATACCTTTTTAAATAGGTATGGTATTAGCTGGAACAATATACTGCAGTAAATATGATAAATCAAATGCCTCTTCAAATCAGAAAGCACCAATACAATTTTCTCCTTTTGTCACACAGCAGAATTTTCTCATTTGCATATAAATGTATGACACACATATATTTTATAAAGGTAAAAGCATGATCTTATCATCCTTCAAATCCCATTTAACTCTTCTATCATAATACCAATGACAAACTCCCAACAGCAAAGCAGTAACAGGGAGGTTGACATTTATTTTGCTTATTCGTCCTTTACAAACTTATGTATTGGTGAAATAAATATGGGTTTATCTCAAATAGCAAAGTAAAGCTCCCATTTTTGTCCAAAGATATTGTTTATCTACAGAATTCTACAAAAGTCTGAAACTGTAACTCAAATCTCTCATATTGTTTTATTTCCTTCCATGTAGGAAAGTATCACTTTTCTAAATTTTGCTTTAACATTCTTCCCCCACCTCTGCCCTGAGAAAACAAGAGGGTGTGGAAGCAGAGAGGAAGAAGTGTGCAAGAGCCACAGCAGCTGGCGCTGTGGCTTTTTTCCCTCAAAACAGATTTCTTTATTTGAGGCATTAAACATTTCGGATCATTTGCTAACTATCTCTAATATTTGTTTTGTTACCCCTCATATACTCTGTATTCTTATACTAATTTGTCAAGCCTTCTGAGGTCCCCTGTGGGAAAGAATGGTTTTCAATGCAGCAGTTAGCACACTGATCCTTTCGGCGTGGCTGGGGACTCGTGTGTTCACATGCTCTCACTGCACACATACGGTGGGGACGCTCAAGCAACACACTGAGAACATCCTTTGACATTTCTCATACCCTCTTCCCCAGCCTGACTGAGACCATCTTATTTCTGGTGTGTTGTCACAAGCTCCAGCTCCTCCCCCCTTTCTCTTTTGTTTTTCTCTTGTCCCAGAGCTTGGGAGAACAGGATAAATCTTTTCTTTTCAAAAAACCTAAAGTGGCAACAAGATGCCGTGGTGACACTTCTGCTTCAGCTCCAATAGTTTTCTATTTTCAGATTATCTCCAGCTGAAATTAACCTATCACTGCACAACCTTGGCAATTACCAAGGTTGGAAAACAGCTGTTTACCGCTGTTAGCAAAAATCTGTGCCAATTGCTAAATATGGATGGATCTCTTTTTCCCCAAGAGACTCTTAATTTATAGAGCTATCTCATGGAAAGCAGGCTTGCTTCCTACCAGACCTGGAGGTCTTTACGCAAGATGTGGGCTGCTACCCAAGGTGTTATCAGCAGATGTAACAGGTCCAAGCTTTCTCCTGAGTTTATCCTTGGGAACACCCTTCTGTTAAGGGAAGTATCCAGCCTACATGGATAAGTGGAAGGGCAATCATACTCCTTGGCAAGCACAATGCAAACTCCAGCCTCTTCCAGGTCCTTAAGCAAACTGACTCTGATTGACAGGCAGCCACAGAGAAAGAGATATATGAAGAAAAGGCTTTACAAGATAGAAAACGATTCATATCTAATGATAATTCAAAGATTTCTCTTTCTCTCCCTCTATTCATTTACTTGTTCAAATAAACTGAAAAGCTCCTCCGTCTCCTTGGTATTACAAATTCATCCTTTCAAAAGCTGCTTTTCAAAACTGCTATTTAATTTCTTTTCTGGCAGTGCATCTAAATCTTCTGTAACCCAAACACAGCATACACACATTACCTCACTAAAGCTGAATGGGATGCGTTAGTTTGGCAATGTGTTCAAAGCAATCTTTCCTCAGGAATCTTAATAGATAAAAATGAAGAATCTTCAACTGCTAGACAATAGAAGCTCAGAAAATATATGCAATGAAAAATATGTCAGTATTACAAATAAAAAAAAGAAGACAAAACCAAATCTTAGAGGAGTTAACTGATGGGCCACTTAAACCAGTAATTTCAATTATTAACAAATCTCAAAAAGCCCAGAAAAAAACCAAGGTATTAACAGTTCTTAAATAAGCAAATATAAAACGATTAAGAGGTGTAGAGAATTATATACCATGGATCAATCCTGATGTTCATGTCAGGTAGCAAAATAATTTCTCAATGACTGGTCAACCAATAATTAGCTATTTAAGAGTACCTATATAGAGACTTTTTTCTTTGTTTTTGCCTTTAACAGAGTTACTGGCAAGATTCAGAAAAATAAATTACTGGTACAAGTTCTTCAAATATATACAATATTTATTCTCTTAAGAGATTTTATATGGACTTAGGAGAACAAACACTGGAAGGATTAGCAACTGGTTACCTCCCTTTGCCCTACCACTGTGCTAATTCTGATTAAAATTGTTGAATAATTGAGACACCCTGCAATAACCACAAAGGCTAGATTATATTTTTCTACCCTTTAGCATTATATGTTGTGAAGTTATAAAGTATTGAGGCAAAAGACAGTTAAAAATGCTTAAATCCACACATCCCTCACCATTTGCCTGTCTAGCATCAAGGTGTTAGTGGATTTACAGCAGCTTCAGGAAATACTTAAAGCAGCATTTGCAAAGGTACTTCTTGACACTTTTACTTAGAAAAAACATGGGGTTTGTTCAACAAACAATCTGTTTCTGACCCATCTTCATGTGTTCATGTAACTACAGGTTACAGGGGGGAAATTCAGTTGAATTACTACACTTTGGAGAAAAAGTAAATTTGCATATTCATAAATGCACCTAAAAATACTAATTGCAAATTGAAGCTCCATTCCAAAGTACAGTGCATTCATCAGGGAAAAAAATTAAATCTAAACTGGTAGTCTTCAATTTACTTTCTACATTTAGTATATCAGAAAGCATCTATCTCTTCTACAAAAAATAAAAAAAATAAAAACCAAAACAAAGAAAACATGACTGTAGAGGCAGTAGTTTGGAGTAGTTTTACTGTAAATGTTTATCTATTTAAGCAAAATATAACCATATAAAAATAAGTAACTGTTCTGAGATTAATACAGATTACTTTAAAGCCTTTGACCTTCACAGATTTCATTTGCAACCTTGAACAGATTATTCAATATCTAAATACTTTGTTGGCCAGACCAAAAGAGCACAGAAATGCTTACTTAGATCATAAGATGCTGTATGAGTAAAATTTTTTTTTCTAAGGGTCAGAACCTACAAGTGCAAAACCTGAGAAAGTGCACAAGACATAGATGCATGCTACAAAGTTCCCATTTCAAATGTAAATATAGAAATCTTAAACTCAACACTTAAAGAAAAAAAAAATCTCAGCTCTAGCAACAGAAGCAGTCTGGAAATTCCTACTCGTAAAAGTTAAAAATATCTAACTCCTGTTATGATCTGCCTTATAAATTCCCCATATAATTGTATCTCACCATCTGAAGGCTGATCAGAAGAACTGTGAGACACAGGAGACCGGAAAGCCTCAGAAAAGCCAAAGTCTTTTCTGAGCAGCATGCAAAAAACAAGACTGGACTGAAGAAAAGAGGATCCCAAATAATGAAAATACATGAAACTCAACTGCCTGTGGACACAGCTCCCCTGCAGGCAGTTGCACATTATTTCTAATGGGAAGGGTGTAATGTATTTAGAAATCCATCTGTAATTTGGGGGGGGGGTTAAAGTTTTAAATTTTCCTGCAAAATTCAGGCACTGCCTGAATAGCAGTGAGTCTGGACCTTAGTACTACCCTGAGACTGTGACTTAGCTGTACAGAGAAATGTTAACTGAGATCCTGCACAAGGAAAGCCAGTGCCAGGGTGTGAACATCTAAGCAGCAAGTGCAGGTAAGGCCTGCCCTGAAGTCTACTGCTTCTGACACACACAGGCTGGGAGTTAATATGTTTTAATATAATATCTTGCTTTTAACAGGTAAGTAACTCTATCCATGACATGTGCAACAATTGGGAACAACAGGCAAAAAAAAAACCATTAAGGGGTGGAATTATTGTTTCTTTGCCCTCTCCCTCCCTCTTCCCTCTCCTCAGCATTTGCCCAGCTGCTACAGAAAGGTCAAGGCTGGGAAAGACCTTTAAGATCATCCAGTCAAAATACTTCATTTTTAAAAGGGATAAATTCTCGAGTAGATTTTTTGAATGAACAATTCTTCTTCAGCTACAAAATTTGTATTCAGACATGAACTTGCAGTCTCTTTTTCAGCGGGGTTTAGGTGTTTTCTGCTCTGGATGTTCCAATAGCAGTTCCCTCAAGAGCATTAATCTAATCTAAAGCTATATATGTGCAAAGAGATCAGCAGAAGAATGTGTAATAAAGGATCTTTCAAAAAACCAACACATTCAATATATGTGTACTCAAATCCAGAGCTAGAATATTATTCTCATGAAAATGTTGCTCATAAGGATTACTGAAAATAAAGGCTTCAAGAAAAATCTAAAAGACATGAAAATCGTCTGGAAGTGGACTTTTACCTATATAAACACAGTCTGAAAAGGTCTTTCTTTGCCAAGAGGAATGCACAAATTCCCTGAGAATTTACTCATGGCAGGAAATGAAAACAGACCTTTTGTGTTCCCCTGCAGACTTGGCAGCAGAGACTCACAGCCAATTCACACTTGAATGACTCCAGAGCTGATCCAAAGCTTGCAGTCCCTCCAGCACTCCCAATGTGCTCTAAAGAAAAGCTTAGTATCCCATAATTAAGTAAATACACAACAAAGGTAACGTCTGACATATAAAAGTGACAGGATGAACAGGACCTGTTGATACAGGATATAATGGCAGAACTTACTAGGATCACTAACAGCTTAATTTTGAAAAAGATGGAAAAAAACTCAACCTGCTTTTTTTTTTTTGTTTGAATTAATCATCTGAAAGTGGAAAAAACTGCATGACATTTTCTTGGATAAAGTAACCACTCAGACTTGTTGGTTTACAGCTTTTGAATAGGTCTATGAATGTTGATACATTATGAGACTGTTAAGATTTACCACCTGTGTGCTTCCTACTCTGAAACTGATGCATTAGAGCAATTGCAAGACCATGGAAAATTTGGAGCTTGATTACTCAGAAGTGTAAGTGAATATAGAAATTACATATATATGTATTATTGATTTTTATATTAAAAATTCCTCTAAGTATGAGTTCTTGCCTTTCTCCAAATCTCTGTGTTAATAATTAACTAAAAAAACATCCTTATGACTTCAGTATTTCAACAAAACATGACTTCATTCCACTTGTGAACAGAAAAACAGCATTGACCTCTTCACATCTGATTGACCAAAATCAGTCTTGGTCAATACTGATCACTGACCACATGCCTAGTAATATTAAGATCTCTGCCAGCTGAAGTTACATCAAGTCAGTTGCTGCGAATAAGTATCTACATTTTAACATATTTTAAATGATACAAGGAGAAACTAAGTGGAATCTGGGTATGATGGTTTCTTGGTAGAACCCGTAGATTGTCTTACACACAAAACTGAAATTCATTCAATAATCATCTTTGTAGAGTATTTCCTGTGACCCCCTTGCACTGTATGTCACTGGGATATTTACAACAGAAATAGAGCTGGAGAAAGCTCATTGATTCCAAAAGGCACATGGTATATTTAAAATCACCTAAACACTATCCCAGTTATTCCACTCTGTTCAGTTGTTGCTGAGGCTATAAAGACAATGTCCAAAACTGAGGAACCCTCTGGTTCCATTGCCATGGTGCTGCTGAAGGCCCTCTCCTAGTAATGCTATCATACATGGGAACACCAACTTCTATGGCTGTTGGCATAGGATTTTGGGAAACAAGTTGAAGTTTTGAGACAGGACAGACATTTCTGCTGTTGGGTAGGCACAGCTTCCAGACTCCAGTGCTGTCCCTTTATGAGGGAATGCCACCAGTAGACCATATATACAGAGTTTTGTGGGCATCCTGGAATGGTTCCACACTTGCACAGTGCACTGTGGAAATTCAAGGTAGTAACAGTGGAGCCAAGGACAAGGGCAAAGACAGGAAGATGGAGTGTTTGTCCAAGGTCAGAGATAGTGTTGGACATATGAAGAATGATAGTTCTATCTACTAATGGAGTGGTTTATGTTCTCCATAGTTTCTTTTCCATTTGTTTAGTTTTGGTTTGGTTTTTTGGGTTAGTTCTTTTTCTTTATAGTTTCACCAGTCCATCCAAAAGACCCTAAAAGTAGTTACACTAAAGTGCCAATTTCTGACCCATAAACATTGGTTGAAAATAATAAATGACATTCAGTTTGAATGACACTGTAAATGCCTTTTGGTCTGAAGTGCCCAGTTCTTTAGTGCACAGGAAAATGATGTCCTTTCGCTTGAACAGAAAGGGGGGAAGTTTTCAAAAGACTGCTCAGGAAAATATCACTAATGACTCATAATACTAAACCTCTTTTAAAGCCAAGGATATTTCCTTGATGTGCAAATTGGGTTTTTAATATGTTTCATTCAGTCCTATTTAGTGTCTAAGATACTATGAGTCCACTATTTGCTTTTTGTAAGCAATTTTCATGGAATGCTCACTACTGTAAGCCTGAATATTCCAGGTCACTAGGTGTCTAAGCCCCAGTCCCTCACAGAGATCTGTACAGCACCCAGCACCACCTAACAATTTTCATTTAGGTAAGAAAGCTACATGGGGTAATGAGCAACATTTCATTTCCAGCAACAATTTTTCTTGGCATTACAAATGTTAGTTTTTCCTTCCTGAGCACTTCTGAGAGACTTATCTCTGCTAACTCCAGGTACATAAAATTAGGTTCCTCACCAAGCAGCTCACTAGTCAATAGCTCCAGAGTGACTTATCCTATTAAAGACAGGCCTAATGAATCATCCTTTGAAGACATCTCTCTGTTGATTACAGAAGAAACCTTGCTGATAAGTTTAGAGAAGACCAGACTACATTTCCCTAGTTTGTCCATCCCTTGTTTTTTATAGCTCCAACAAAGACTGTCAAGTCAGCACAGCATGACCAATAGAAGCAATCAGTATAGTTCTCCCAGACTCTTCCATTATGGCGCTTCTCTTTTTCCACTTTTAATGACAGGACCTCTGGCTCTACATGACAGCCCCTAATGTGCAGACCCAGTGAAGAACAAGGGAGCAGTGCTAACAGAAGGCAAGAAGAAAGCAACCACCAACCACACACTTCTAGAGGGACTTGTAACACAGGGGCCAAAAGGTCTCTCAAAACTAGCACAAAAAGTGAAGACCATTTAGAACAGGTATTTGCATATTGATGCAATGCACAGTAGAGAAATCTGTGAGCAATCTTCAAACACTGAGCTGCGTGTTGAAGTTAAGATACAATTTAAAAAGGAAAAAAATAAACCAAAGGAAAAAAGCTGTCCAATTTGTGATTTCACAAAGTGGACAGCTTTTCATTACACAATGTTTTCATGGGTGTGAATCACACTGTTAAGGAACAACTGTGGTATGAGTCACACAATGGAAATCTCACTGTAACTCATTTCTTGTGACTGCCTGCACTACAAAGAACACAGAAGAAAGGTATTCCTGCCCGAACCTCACCAGAACTGCCAGCCATGCCCTTGATCCAGAAATTAATAATGATTACTTCTGAGTTAGTTATCTCTCAGTCCTCTTTCTGAAGGTACCTCTCTATTTATTTTCATCTAAATGCACACTTTGGTACTTTCCGGAAGAATCTGCTTTTTAACTGAAATTCCTAGGTTTACATTTTTATGTGTTAGTACAGCAGAAAATGCAGAAGTGCATATAATATGAAAACCTGAATAATAAACATTTAAAAACATAAACTCTATATTAAATACTGATTTAAATTGAAAAGTGCCAGATTGTATAATTCAATGGCTCTATATTTGCTAATTTAAAATAATCCACTTAAGAATGTAACAATAAACAGGTACTAAAAATGCAACAGTCTCGTGGAAAATAAATAATCATACTGTTGTAAATCATGCCAAATATATATTAATCCAAATTAAGGAAAAAAAGTTTTAGAGTTAAAAGGCTTCAACTAAGTAGCCTTTAAAAAGGCTTCAACATTAAAATTCCACTAAAAAGGGCAACACAAGACTATTTATGGAGAAAGCTATGAACTTTCTTTTTGTGTCTCTCAAGACATGTCGCTCCCTGCCACTTTGAAGCCTTTCTGCAGTTTCTCTCCTTTTCTTGACCATCTCTGTAAAGGCAGAAGGATTCCCAAATAGATGCCTCCACAAAGCTCCACTCAGATTAGAGTGCTATTTTTTAAAATCCTATTACAGAACAAGTAAAAGTGAATAATATACATAGATTATGGTGCTATTAACATTTACAGTCAACCAGGTAATACAATGCCCTGTAAGCCTCAAAAGAAAATATCATCTTGCAAAACTGGATTTGAAATGCTCTAGGACAGCACAATTTCTCTAACACCATTAACAGCTTGTGCAGTATCTCTCCCTGCCAGCAAGAAGACAAATATTTGAGGATTTCATAACATCTATGCTAAAATTTTGAGAGCAACTTGGACCAAGTGACATATCTTGAATACAACAGTTTTCCCATGCAATAGGTCCACAAAATAATTGTCTAATACACCAATTAAATATATTGCTGTTTCCACTCCAGGAGATTGTTATAGTAGAAATTTTAATGAGTAATAAATCACATATATGAAAACTCAGGTTTTGTTTCTTTGTTTGTATTCAAAACTCTTTTATTTCAAGAGTAATTGCAAAAGAAAGAAAAGCACTCCCATATATCTCTTGTATAATTTAATAGGAGTCTCCCTTCAAAGTAATTAAAGATGACTTTTCAGAAAAGATATTGGTGAGAAAGACAGAGAGGGGGTTATGTTATATTTGATTAGGGACATCAAATATTTTACTTATAGGACACTTGAAAATCCTTCGTTCTTTCATGAAAATACACTTTTTTGTGATTGATGCAAAATCAGGTTTTTATACAGATTATAGATGAACAGATATGCCTTAACTGCAAGGAAAGTTATATGCTGCTATAATTTCAATGTTTAAATACCTTAGCTTAGAGCTCAGTTAATAATGGCGGGGGCTTTGTTTAGTTTCCTGGCAGATACTTTTAAAATGCATAAAACAGTTTCAACTTAATTGAAATGATATTTTATTTTAAAATGTTTTTCTGAAAAAAAAAATTTTAAAAATAAAGGGAAATTCCATTTTAGGTCAACTGACGAAAGTCATTCAAACGAAGAGATTTGTTTGTGTCCTAGAATGTTGCTGCTTTTCTCCTTTTGACAAACTGTTCTATTGAAATGAGAGAGAAGTCAAAATACTGCATTTTAAAAACATCAAAGCATTTTCTTTTATCTGAAATACTCTTTTATTCTGAAATGACCAATAATGCTTGTATTTTATGCAGACGGATTGACTATGAAATGGTTGGAGGTGGTGCTTCAGCATAGTTCTTACTTTGACTTAGCTACAAAAATGCATAAATTCAAATAACAATATGAGTCCACCAAGCAGCTTACAACAGGGCTTTGGAAAGTGAAATAAATCCTTTCTATTCCTTTCCCATCTCTATTTGTGCTGAGCTTAGCCACGGCATAATACTGGCATTTGTACTGCACCAGACAAGAGAAGAGACATCAGAGTAATTATCAGGGAATCATGGAATATCCTGAGTTAGAAAGGACCCACAAGAAATCACAGAAGTTCAACTCCTGCCCAGGACCACCCCAAGAGTCACACCATGTGCCCAAGGGCATTGTCCAAATGCTTCTTGAACTCAGCCAGCCTTGGAGGTGTGACCACTGCCCTGGGGAGCCTGTTCCCCTGCCCAACCACCCTCTCGGGATGAACTTTTTTCTAATATGTAACCTCAACCTGCCCTGACACAACTCCAGGCCCCTCCCTTGGTTTCTGTCACCGTCACCACAGAGCAGAGATCAGTGCCTGCCTGTTGTCATTATATTGCAAAGGTTCTACTACATTACATTGCAAGGGTTCCATATTACTAGAGTTTTGTACCTCCTTGATGTTTCTTGTAGGCCGCTCCTCTAGGCACTGACTCTTCCCGGTCCTCACAGCAGCCAATTGACTCCAGCTCCCACCAATCCACTCTTTTATAACACTCTTCTTATTGGCTACAGCTGTGGCCTGTTAACATCAGGCCTGCTCCTAATCTTTAATAATTGGTTCAGCTGCAACTCTTTAGGGGATAAGATTACATTCCATTTCACCTTCATTTACCCATACTGTATCCCCCTACACCTGCCCCTCCCCTGACCCTCAGGAGGAAGTTGTGACTGCAATGAGGTCTGCCCTCAGTCTCCTGCTCTCCAGACTGAACTGACCAAGGGATCTCAGCCTCTCCTCACATGGCTTCCCCTCAAGGCCCTTCCTCATCCTCATGGCCTCCCTTGGACACTCTCTAACAGCTTTATATCCTTCTTAAGTTGTGGTGCCCAAAACTGCCCCCTGTACTCAAGGAGAGGCCGCGCCAGTGCAGAGCAGAGCGGGACAATCCCTCCCTTGCCTGGCTGGCAGCGCCTGATGCCCCCCAGGACAGGGCTGGCCCTCCTGGCTGCCAGGACCCGTTAGATACTGTGAGAAAAGCTTTAAAATTACCTTGTACTGAGCTTCATCTATTGATGAATTGAGGTAATGACAAATCAACAGAAGCCCTCTGTGACAAACTTTTGGACTTGATATAAATTGCAAAATCATATCAATATTAATTCAAAAGGCTGAAAAATAAAAATTTGTTAACTAAAACATCACAAACAGATGGCAAGACTGGGCTAGCCCATGGCATTTTAAAGAGTGGCAGTAAAACCTCCATAGAAAATTTGAAACGGGTCAGTATTTTACCCCTGTAGCCTTGTTCTTTTTGAAGTAGTATTCCAGTCATTCACTTTGGCACAAATTTCTATTAATTTGCCTTTCTTTATGAAAAGAAAAACCAAAACAACTAAAGACCTCAAAAGAGTTAAGCCAAAATTTAGCTATTTTAAATGTCCTCTTTTTCATTTTCTCTTTCTCTTTTTCACTGTCACTTGCATTTTTGTTTATTTAGCAACTCTTGCCAGTTTTGAATTTTCAATGCTGATACCTCATTAGGCTGGAAGGACTTCAAGGAGAAAAAAAAAATTGCAAGATAAAAAAATGAAGTTTTTTGACCCATATTTACAACTGAAAATTGCAATAACATATCAGCCATGATTGTGCATAGACGAAAAAATAGGTTTCACTGCTTTTGGCTCTGTAGTAAAAGTCAATGTTTCTTTTGGGGAAAAGCTTACCAGAATTTCCTCTGTATTAGTCTGTAATCATTACTCGTGTAAAACTCCTTAATAAAAGTATAACATAATGCACAATTTTTAAGTCCTCATAAGGTGTTCTCACCTGCTGGGTTTCAATTATGAAGCCTTGAGTAACTGTTGATAGGCAGTAAGTGTTTGCTCTTAACAGTTTCATCTCTTTTTTTAGTGCTCATGCTTTAATAATTTCCAGGGATAAAATTTCCCTACCCAATTCCACTTTGTAAACAGAGAACTTTAAGAAGACTCACACTACAAAAAAATGACCAGACCTCTTCATTTGTTTCTTCAAATGAGGCTTTAAACTGCTGTGAAACATTTCCTTCCCAAGGGCTAGCACAAATTCTGCCTCAAGCATGCAGGAAACAAAACCAAACCTTTCAAAATGTAAATCTTCTAAAGAGAAAATGCCACATTTTGCGAAGCAATAAACAAAATCCCTTGTCTGTCAGTGACAGGAAGAAATATTTTGTCGTATCTATTAGCATATACAGATTTAGAATAAATATTTAGCACTTTTATTGCACCTGAAATGTGAAACTCAAAAATTTACACAGCTTCATGACTAAAGTTGAAGCTATGACTTTTTAATGTATATTACAAAAATTATTTACTTTGATGTCATCTTTTTCTTCCTGTGATGGACTAGCGGCTTCATTCTGACAACAGGGGAAACTCACACGTTACCAACACTGGAAGTTTTCCTTTCCTGCCAAGACTTTGCTAATTCCAGAACAGGCAGAGATACATTTTGTGTCTGTGGACCAAAAGCACCCACATTAAAAAAACCCCAATGATCGATAGTATTTAGGAGATTCTGAATGTGTTTCAGATTTCTTTGCTCAAAGATATAATAACCAAAACAAGAGCTGGGAAAAGTAAGAGAAGCAAGCAGAATAAAAGCATGAGAATACAGCAAAAGAGAAAGACAAAGATTCTTTCCACTTTCTTGAGTCTTAGGATGCTTCCATACTTATGAAAACAGGTATATTGAAAAAGCCTAACTTGTCCCATAGAGGTCACATAGCGCAACAGCAGAGATAGGAGAGGTGCTCTTTAGCTTCAAGCTAAGCTTTCCTACCTATGCTGGGAGTTCAAATTTACTGCTTTTACTACTGAAGGATTTCCATTAGCAGTCAAGATATTGAGCAAATCCTTGCAAGCAAAGATTGCTACTGATGTATAACTGCCAGGAAAATTTTACTACCCATATTTCCCACCAAATGTTCAAAAAGTTATATTTATCTAAAATTATCCTTCACATAGTTGAATGATAGATCTTAATGCTTTACTACTTTACTGCAGCAAATATAAAATAAGTGAAGGGATTCAACATTATTCATTGAGTAATTTTTAAGAGGACTTTTACTGTGCATAACATGCATCAAACTGCATAGGCTTCAATTTGTAGTTTCTTTCTGCTTAACCAGGGGATCAGAAAAATACAATTTTTTGTTACTATGAAACAATAAGTAAAACATTTCTGTTTGCAAAATACATATTCCAAACGTTACTTTGAAATCACAAGGAATTAGCTCTTTTCCAAATCTATGAATGATATGTACAAATGAATAATAATTTTAGTTATGAGAGGGCTACTGAAAGATTAAAGTAATAAACAGAAGTTACAGATGTTGGGAGCAAAGTTTTTGTTGGGAGTACATTGTATTCCTACCCCATATAGCCTTAATTAACTTCCGTGTTGCTGTGCATATCCTAGAGCCTTGATTAAGTTACTTTATTATCTCACATGAAAATTTAATTTCAGCTTTCCCCTCCCTCCTTTCTGAAGTTTGTAAAAATATTATTTTTCTAAAAATATAACAATTAATTTTAAACAAGAGGCTTGATTTAGCAAATGTGAAAACTCGATTGTTTTTCCAGCATGACATCCTTAAAAAAAATACCCTGACAAAGATTTTAAGCTTTAACTTAATGACACAGCTTGATGAAAAAGCTAACATCAGAATATTGCCCTAGTGCTGCATCTTAATGTTGTCAATCTCTAGTGCTGCACACAATGCTGTCAGTCCCTAGTAGTCTTCTCTTTAAAGTTTTTTAATGCCTTGAGATATTTTGTTGAAAACCTCAGTGTAAGTGCCAAGCACATTCTGTTTGAAGGAAGTGTGTGATGCACTCAGCAATCACACAAACATAGACATATAGCTGCAAACCAGGGAGCCCCCTGTCCCCAGGGCACACACACCAGGAGAGTTCTGTTCCAAGCAGAGAATCCATCCAGATCTCTGAGGCCTTACTTGTGGCAAGGACACACAGACACTCAGGTTGTGCCAAGCAGCTCTGTGAGTTCTCAGTAGCCAGAAGCCAATCCTCTGGTAAGAAAAAGCCTGAAGTACCAGAATTTGCATTGTACCACTTCCTCAGAAGACTTTTAACTCCAGCCATCCAAATGTTTGTCCAGTCACAGTCCAAATTAGATAAGGCTTTGGGAACAAAGGCAGGTACTGTTAGCTGGGTGGGGGTCATTTCATTGCGCTGCTGCTCTCAGTGGATATAATTCAACTTAACTACACAGTGAGGGGCATGATTGAACTGATCACAAAAGTCATAACCACCAACTCCCATAAGAACAGAACAACAAAAATATAGGACATATATTCTTATTAAATCTGGAGAGATTAAAGCACTGCATTATCAGTAGTTATAAAGCTTCTGGTGAAGAGGCATTTCCTGTACTGTCAGAGGAGCTTTCATTTCTTGCTCATCACTGTGAAATACTACTACACATCCCCAAATAAAAAGATGGATCATCTCCTAAGCTCACCCTAACAACAGGTACAGTTCACAGTACACTGATTTCTGAAAATAGGAAAAAAAAAATTAAAAGCAGCTTTTTTGGAAGGGAGATTATTTAGTCTACATGTCACCTATATGTGTACCTGTAGTCTGGGATGTTTCTTGTTACACACATCTTCCTGGACTGCAAGAGGAGTAAGGCAACAATAAAAGTGCAGGTCTGAGAACACATGTTTTTACCTGATTCTTGGGAACATTTGAAAAGGAGAAATCCACACTGTCAGGAACAGCATCATGCAAGAAAGTGGCATGAATTGGATGTCCAGGGAATAAAAACCAGTACCACCACGATCTATTTATTCATCGCCTACCCTGATCCACACTAATTTGAGATTCTTTTATGATTAAACAACTCAGTCATTTCAGAGTAGTAAAACAAGTTGAGATTGAGCACCATCACGTTATAAATACAATGAACATGAGTGTAGCAAGTTAAAAAACACAGAGAAAATAAAATGGTAAGGCAAGGATCTAGCAGTTTTAGGAGGAAATTGAAAAAGTTAGCTCCTGCTAGAGTGGAAATCATTCTTCAACACTATTTGCTAATATTGCAGCGACAGATAAAAAGCTTTTCACTAAAAAGCTGCCTGGCTGATGCCCCTGCTAACACAGGTCTGAAACATGGACCAACCTGTCAGCTGCACAACATCCTCACAGCTACCACAGAAGAATACCCTAATACTGTTAGAACACATTCAGGAAAGAAAATGGCTACAAATAGGATGTAAATATGTCCCTGATAAATAGAAATATAATGGACCTTTATTGTGCAGAGGGTGTAGACTGCTTTCTTTTTTTTTTTCATTGAGTGTTATTAAAGTGAAATAGGACAGTCATTCACTCAAATTCTGCTAAATGTCTACTCTAGTGAAGAGCACAATCTTATAAATGTTTCTAAGTACTTTTGCAAAGGAAATGTTAAATAACACCTACTGTACTTTGGAGACTTGTGACTCATACTCCACCTCCAACAAGCCTTGGTTTTATTATAATTAGGAAATACTATTTGTTTTCATGGTAGTGCCTAGAGACCCTATTCCCAGGCACAAGGCACCACAGGAATATGTAGGTGACCTTTTTAGTGTAAGCTCACCAAAAGTACTCTAAAAATAGAAACAGCAATATTTCTGTCTACCACTTTGCAGAGGGAACATAAGTAGCACAAGAGTCTCTGCACACATTAACAATTTTATAAACTTCCTCAGTGCTGAAGATGCAGAGCACTTCAGTGCAGGAAGACCTCCACAGCATATGGCAGTCAGTAAAAATCCTGTTTATAGTGACCACAAGCCTCTCTGTGCTGGAAACAAACGCTGGTTTGGGATTGAAAAGGCAGCCTGAATCCATAAACTGCAGCTGTGCTCTACATGATTCATTTCACCTGAGTCTTTTGCTGTCTCTGTCCCCCACTTCCCCACTGAAGAGGCAGGAATCTCTGTCAGGCAGTGAACTTTAGGACATTAAGAGTAATTTGGATATCTGAGGGGAGGTGGGGTGTGAGCAGTGTGTGCACAGAATTATCTTAATGGGCAGATGATTTGAGCAGAGAACACAGAATTTTTAGCAGTTCTCCATTCTGTGCTGCTTGTTTCTAGGCCTCTTCCACTGTGCAAAATCTCCTGTTTTAAAGGGATAAATGACAGTTTCTCTGTGCTGTTTAAGCAACTTTGATTCTTGCAAAACACCAGGACAGTGTTTAAGTCACTCAGAGCAATGGAAAGTTAGACCTCAGGAGGCAGCTGAGAGTCTCCCACGAGCAACAGAGGGGATGGCAGCGGATCAGGGCCATGGGAGAGCCATGGCAACCAGAGATCTTGGCTGGAACACTGAACCCCTTGTGATTGCCAGCCTTAACTGTAACACAGACAACACTTCAAAGAGGAAAATCTCTGACCTTAGCATTTGTTTATATCTCCTGCTTTAGAGTTTTCTGGGAAAAACTTCCAAACACTTCAGTATTCTTGCAAGTGGGATTTACAAAGGGAAAAATGAGAAAGGGAAAAGCAGAATACAGTAAAAAATATTATTAAAAAAAAAAAAAAAAAAAAAAATCCAAACTAAAAAACCTAAAGAACAACACTCTGGCTCAGTAAAATATTCTAATTGTTGATTTCTAACAAGCTGCAAGGTTTAATTTAAGTCAAGAGTAGCAGCATCCCCATCACTACTATTAAGTCTTTTATAATTCTGTATTATGCCCAAAACCTAAGCAGGTGCTCATGTTATATGAATTTTATATCATTTTTCTCTCAACTCCTGACAATGAGTTTTCTAAAAGACCATGTAAAGGCTTTCTGAGACTTTGCATGAACAGTTCTTATCCACTGACTTGACAGCCATCATGCAGAAATGCGGTGTCAAGTCAACCACAAGATATCTGCCCATCAGCCAAAACTGCCAGCATTAAACTGGAGTAAGAATATCCTCACACTGGTAGCCCAGTGTAAAAAAGACATGGCAGACAGAATTTAAAGTTTCTCATAGACAATGCTAAAAAACAAAGATGCAAATCCCAAAGGGACATAAAAGGTTCTCACATTTTCACATGTTCATAGCCAGAGAATTTCCTTTTTTCCATTTTTATCCTAGAGTCAAAATACAATGATGACTTGCAACCTTAGAAGCAATGGGAGGTATAAATATGCTCAGAGCTCATATCAATTTTAATAAAAATAATTTTCTGTGGAAATTACATCCTGAACAAATAAAGATAAGAATTAATGGGTTCTTTCTAATATTGCAAGAAATATTTTCTGAACATTCTGTTTTCTCATAAAGTGTGTTAATAAAAGAGAACAAAAACTCCATGTTGTGAACACTCCTGGAGGGAAGTGAAAACTTTTTAAATGTGAGGGTACAATATTTCACCTATGCAGATAATTTACAAATCTCTGGGACATACAATTAGGTTTATTTTAAATTTAATGCTTTTTCCATAATATTTCATCTCCTACTGCTATTTATCCCCTTGACATTTGTGCTCTTACTATAATGGGATTTAGCAGCACAAGTGGGTTAAATTCTTATGAAATAAAATCCCATTTCATGGAAATTTTCCTGGTAATTAAGGCTAAAACAAGGAGAAATACAGAAAATGCATTGTTTGTGGCATGCAAAGAAAATGTGTCTGCCTGGAACATTACACAATCTCAAGAGCTCTAATGTAATTCAGAGACTGAAGAATTGAGGGGAACAAGAGAATAAACAAGCCATAAATTCTCACAGCCTAATGCAAAAATAATAATAAAAAAGTAAATTTGATTCTTTGATTTCAGCTGAATTTAAAAGAATGGTGACATTTAAAAGTCACACTGTGAAGAAATAAATGCAATTCTATGAACTACTGTTAGTTTAACTTGTATCTTGTTCTTGTATCTGGCAAAGAAAATGAATCATATTAGGCATGTTTATGTTCTGTTTGGTTTTCTCTAATGCTATGCTGGATGGCAAAGAATTCAGAGATATTGATTTGTTTTAAAACAAACTGTTCAATTTAAAATTTAAAAAAGAAGAAAAAAAAGAGCACAAAACATTTCTATTCATTGTAGGGTTCTTTTTTTCAAAAAGTTTGAGCTTTTTGAAAGCGTACACTGTCACCTACATGTTGACACATTATTAGTTTTTATAACTGTCTCCAGTTTTATTAGTCAAAAAAAGTACATCCTGCATTTACAGAAAATCAGTGCCTAGAGAATAACATCATATTGAATGAAAAGAAGCCTGCTAATTCTACAGCACTGCAGTGGTGGCAGGACATATCCTACCTCTGTGTCATTAAAAATAATATTCAAACAACTGCCAGCATGCTTGGCTGAATACTTTGTGTAAATGTTGCATAATCAAAATCTCTGGACTTTGTCAATTTTGTGCTCCACAGATTTAAGTACTGAACAACCAACTGTCTCTGCAGTATCAGAAAAGTGCCAGCCCATCACCATTCATGGCACAAATTAGGAGTGAAAAAGTCAATTGATGAAAGATTAGATGTGAGGCATGCAGAACAAAACTACCATAGGTAAAGCAATACAACATTTTTAGGTAAACAGCTAAGTTTAGGTACAAGGCTAAAAGAGGAACAATGCCAGAATGATGGACATGAACACTATATTATAGTCAAAGGAAAATATTGATATTCTTCCAAGGAAAACAAACCAAAGAGTTCTTGATAAACAGCCAAACACCAAGGTGTTTATTAAGTTCAACTTTTACATCACCTTAAGTCCACTATCATAAATTTACTGTTTATTTATTGTACGCTGAGGGGGAAATAATATCTCCAGTATCAAACTTCAGGGCAAAATAGCTGTAATGTCTGTCTCATCAGTCCAGACACATATTAGAGAGATTCACTACCTCAGTACATATGGGGAAAAAACCCAACACTAAAATCTCCAATGCTTTGTCATTTGCATCTGTTGTTTTGCAGGGGACTTCTGTTCTAGAAACTAAATTCCATTCTCTTAAAATACCATTTTTCAAGTTAATGAATTCAAGAAACTCCCTTGTCCAAGTTTTCACCACTTAACTGACAGCAAAGCCAATTTATCAAAATAGGAGAAAAAGAAAAAGTAGGTTATAAAAACTCCTAAGTAGCATTTAGTCCAAGTGCTTCAAATACAGCTGGTCCTTTTGATACCAGGGTTCTGGCATCTTTATAAACCATTATTAACCATGTGCATTTAGTATTAGTAGAATTTCAGCTTCCAAATGAACACCAATAACAGCCATTATGCATAGAAATCCTGTTTTACAAGAAATACACTTAGGAGCTATGTGAGATCAGACCATAAAAATTATTAACCAGAAACCATGTTCAATGCAGGGTTTTTCTAATGAGCAATTTAAACAGTATTACAGTTGGTCATATTCTACACTGTAGCAGAATTGTATTTATTTGAACTGAAGAGCAGCAGCAAAGGACAGCTCAGTCCTCAGAGAATGAATCTTTCATCAGTAGAATCTGCACTTTGGACCCTGTGTCTACTGTAGGAAATGTGGGTCTAGGGACTTCTCCCACATGGAATGCTAGGAAAATCCAGCTTCTAAAAAACCAAAAGGTGATAATAATAAAGTTAATTGCTTCTTCTCTGTTCTCAGCCCAGACAAAAAAAGCACTTGACGTGGTATCTTACCACCATCAAAAAACCCAAATTGTAAGGGGGAAGGGGGGGTCAAAAAAGGGCATACCAAATCCAAAATACGTGGTAACAGACATAGCAGGCTTGTCCCTATCAAAGTTTCAAAGCCAGTTCAGCTGGAGAAACAAGGAGTCAGCTTCTGCAGGGGTGATCAGCCCTAACAGAGCATGGCAAAAGACATTGACCCATCCCATTGGAACAGACAAGGAGCATAAAACCTTTTGGGTCTTTCACTCAGGAAAAACACTACAGCTGGGTTTCCCTTTCCTTACTTTATTACCAGAAGAAAATGCAGAAAACAGGAGCTATGTGGCTACTATGTCTTAAAAGTTGTCCAAAAATTCTCTCCAAGGGAGACAGTGAAAGCAGAGCAGAAATTAACCTACCTGAAAGGTCGTGGCTGAGAAGAGCCATAAAAGAGACCCTGAGAGCATCTATAAGCTCAGATATATGACAACTGTGTTGTGGCTCTCAAGATTTAAACTAGTGGTGCTGAGTTGTCCAAGCATTAAAATAAGAAGTGCATATTAAAGTTTAAAAATAGTTAACAATTAAATCTAAAGTAGCTCATTGTGCACTGATGTTTATAAATGCAATTCAAAACCCACACACTGTAAAAACATTATTCAAGCAAGAAAAGACAACTTTCTTTTTGAAACATCAAAATCAGAAAAAAAGGCAAACACAACTCAAAAGACAGTATATACACCAGTGTGCCAGTGTCATGAAAGCTGATCCATCTTTCAAGTGCAGAGCTGGCTTCTAAGTCAAGCCTCTTCTGAGCCTGGGATTGGAGCAGAATAGAACCACTAAAACATCAATTATCATCTTATGAGGTAATTGATGTTTTAGTGGTCTTTTTCATGTAGATTATAAAAATCATTAACTTTGCTTCATCCATAAACAACTTACTATGAAATTGGGGGTTCTATTCTGCCTCAACCTGCAGCAAGAACTTCTGCTAAATGTCAGTAAGTGTTAGATGAATGTGTCAGAAGGAAGGAGCAGACCTGATAGAATAGATAGTCTCACAGTGAATTGTTGTACATAAGACTTCCTTTTGAATTACTCTACATGGAGCTGTCTTTGGATTTGGGGATTTCGTGGGGGAGAGAGAGAGGGGAAAAGCAGCAGTTTATGATTGTACATCATTTATGCGGCCTTTTTGTTGATAGAGTACAATATTTTAAGTAATTTCAAATACAACATGATACTTTCTAAATTTCTAATGACCTAAAATAGTTCCAGTATGATAACTTCTCAGTGAAGAGAGCTGAAAGTAGTCAGCCGTGTCAGTCAATTGACTCCTCCACATGGGAAGAGGCTAAATAGAATGTAGCTTTTCAGCTGGAAAATATATTACTAAGGCAATGTAGGATAACCGCTCTAAAATTTTAAACAGCCTGGAAAAGGTGATAGGAAATGATTATTCACAATTCAAGAACCAGACAGAGCCAAATGATGTAATCAGCCTGTAGTTCAAAAAAAACCCAAACCACTTCTCCACACAAAGCACGTTCAAGTGTGCAACTCACCTCCAAAGAATGAGTAGAGATCAAAAGATGTGCCTGAAAGTCTGGAGGCACGTTCACCACTGTGATACCTCCACCATTCAGAGGGCTTTCTACCCAACAGAGTCACCTGTTTAAGCCATGAGCAGCCAGTTTCTCCAGGAGAATGTTGTAGGAAACAATCTCAATGACTTTATTAACATCAAGGTAGACAACATCCACAGCCTGTCCCTCTTTAACAAAGCTTCATGGAAGGAGGTCAGGTTGGCCAGGCAGGACCTGCCTTTGCTAAGCTCCTTCTGGCTGGGTCCCATCCCCTGGTTGTCCTGTTGTGACTGTAAGGAAACCTGTCCTTCTGCTGCTTGAATAAACTCATAGAAGACAGGAGAGAGGTGAAGAAGGCTCTGACTCAGATTCCCTGCGTGACAGCTCCCATGTGCAGGGGAAACAGAGCAAGCACACCCAGCACCAGCTCTCCACTCAGCGCTGAGTGCAGGGAGCGCGAGCTCCATCAACAGATGGCAGCCCTCGTTTGCATCTCGTCAACATTCATGGCCACAATTTTCAATGATTAAACTATCAGAGAGATGCAACAAGCTCTTTAATTGGGAGAGAGGAAGGGGAAAAGAAATGATCATGCTTGGCCTCTGTGTTCTTGACAGCCTGAATGACAGGCTTACATGATACTTGTTTAACAGGATCATTACTTCCAGGATGTAGCTGCTGGTGGCTGGAAGCTTGGGGAAGGATCCCAGAACACCCCCTGAAGACAGAGCAGCCCAGAGACAGAAGAGAGGCCCCAGTGCAGCCTGACTTTGGCCATGGAGCAGCCCACTCAGCAGCCACACTCCACAGCCTTCACGCTTCTCCTCACTCTAAAATTTTGCATCTGCTCAGGACAATTTTGATGAACCATTCCTGCCCCAGCTCAATCCAGGTCCTGGCACCAGTCTGGCTGCATAAATCTGCCAGACCCTGCTCAACAGAGTCCATGAAGGAATCTCCAGCCAGTGCCATGACCACACCTGACTGTGTGTCAATGCCTGGTCACACCATTCCTCTCGTTTTCTCTTGCACCTTTTCCCTGTAGGAGGCATTCAGGTGCTCTGAAGAACTTTAGCATGAAACACTCATCACACTTAGTGATGAAAGTCTGTCTCTAAGTCTCTCTCTAGGTGTGTGCTTCTAATTCTATCCTTAATTCAAATTGTAGGCTTCATTTGAGTTTTTCTCCTACTTTTAAACATAAGCTTAAAGCAGAAGCAGAAATGTAATAAGAAAAGCTCTGAAAGCCTTTTAAGTATATCAGTCATGGGGATATAAGAAGATGAAAACTCTTAGGTTTCAAGACTGAGAAGAATGTTTAATTACTTGTATTTCAAAAGCTCACTAGTAAGGATCTCAGGTATTGGCAAAGAACATAAACCAACGTATATGATACACATGTATAGGAAACAATGGATATGAAAGACCTATGATATACATTGGCATTTTATTTTTATTATGTATCTGATATAAAAGTTGATTCTAAAAATGTTGTAGACCTATTACTCTTACATTTTGCAGACTATCAATGTTGTTCTGATACCACTTCATCACCTTAACAAAGCTCCCTTAGAAATTGGACTTGGTTACTCCAAAGTCTCCTAGTGGATGCCGAAGGAAAGGACTAATACAATAGGTATGGTAATTAATTATCTCATACTCAAGAGATTTAACTTCACTACTTCTACTGATAAACATTTAATTTTAGAAAAATTTCCTTTATTTCCATTTTGCCTTATTTTTCTCACTGTAAAATCCACATGACACGTATTAACAATGCATAAAACAAATAATTGCATAGTAAGTTCTTCAACCTGTCACCTTAACTCACCTGACATGGTAACAATGCTTAGAAAATTTGCATGATGTTTTATTCTAATTGTGTATTTCTGCCTTTTCCTAAATAACACCCATCTTGCATTTTAATACAGGCAAGTTTAGCTTAATAAGTCTCATGCTATTTATTAACTGAGTGGTAAGAGAGGCAATTGTCTTTTATTTTAATGCAAATAAAACATACAAAAAATAGCACGTGCAAAGAGACCATGTTCATGAAAAGTTTATGCCTGAAAAATAGTTACAGATGAGAAGAAAACTGCAGACATTTTCCAAGTCCAAGTCTCACGTAGTTCAACTTCTTAAACAAGATATATTTGCTTTTACCAGGAAAGCTCCAGAATCCCAGCATATCTATCACTTCTGGAGACTCAGATTTGTGTGCTTGGTCACCAGTACCACCCCACACTTTCAGCTGCTGAAAGCAGCAGAGGCCACTAGACCAGTTTCCCCTCCTGATATTCTAATACTGTCTTTGTCAGGAGAACTAAATGTTTATTGCAAAAGAGGATATAAACTGCCTACCCTCCCTGACATTTATTGAACCAATACTCAACATTAAATTTCCTCTCTGGCATCTTAGAGTAAGATAAATAGGGATTAAAATGGCAGCAGAGCAGCAGAGGAACAGTGGATTTTTATTTATGCATTCATTCTCCCAGAGCTAAGAACAAAGATGTACCAGAAAACAGCACGCACAATGTGAAGTTAACATTGCCATCAAACTATAAGATTTCTAAAAGAAAAGCAACAAATCAGGGTCTGTCCTAAAAGCTGAACCTTACTTGATAATCCCTAACACAAGTTGCCCAATACAGAGCTCCTAAGGGAATTTAATCAACAAATGGACTTGAGCATGTGGATTTCTTTTCTCCACAGAAACCAAGTGGCCTCAAGAGTTTCTACCTCCTACAAGAGAAATGCACCCTAGATTTGTGTCTTCCTATAATCCCAGACAACATTTGCCTTTTTTCTACCATGCAATAAATAATTTTTCCCCCCCGCTGCATAATGGCGTTATGTTTAACTTAGCTTTTTCCAGAAAATTCAAGATGTTATCAAAGACTTGTTAAAATGGGCTTAAAGAGTAAGAAGAATCAATCAAAATGTTGAGGCAATATTCAATTAACAATAACACATACTGCACAATGAGGAAACATAGATATAACTAAAGCGTTTGTTGGAATATATCAATATTCTGAGTCATTTACAACAAGAACTAACTGAGCAACTAAAAAGATTTTTCTTTCTAATAAGTAGTTGAATTCAAGATATGAATATTTTTAATCTGCCTGCCACACATACTGAAAGATTAACTCTCTGGTTTTGCATCCCTGGAAAACAAGGATTTCATAATAGTTTTTCATTTATAACTTTGCCAAAAGATACTTCTCTTTCAGCTTCTGACACAAAGATGTGATGATAGGTATGTCTCTCCAATCAGCAGGTTGACTGCTAGAAAATATGCAGTTGTAGGAAAAATAATGTGTTTTAAGAGCCACTGTTATCCTAAGAATCTCCAGACTATCATCAGAATCTGTTATCTTATAGATTGTTTCTTATCCTTAAACCTTTAGGAAAAGACAAAGATATGGAAACCCCATCCAGAAACCCCATGAGGCTGTTCAAGGGATCTTAAAATCTGCTGCAGTTATCTTCATCCTCAGCCTTCAGCTCCACCATGCCTGGAGAATGTGGGTCCACAGAGGACAACTCACAAGTCCACTGCCCACCGATGTTTTCATGGAGAGTACCTACATCAAGAGGATCCTTCCAATGGAATCTGTGTGTAGGTGGGAATTACACCTACAAAAGGTGTTACACATGTGGGAGGGGATGGTGACACAACTCCAATGATTATTTTCATTTGGGTTTTCTTGCTTGTTTAGGTCACTGTCCCCTGAACACAAGTACTGCAATCCCAACTCTACTGACCTGGAAGAACATGAGGCCATGAAAGGAAAATTCTCCTTTCCCCAATAATTTTTAAATCCTGTGAGTAAAGGCCATCACACTCCCCACTCAGACTTCCTGTCTCAGAGATCCCATTACTGACAGGATTCCCCCTTTTTTTTGATTTCCACGTAACTGGTTCTGAACTTGCAGTTTTTTCATGTGCAGCCTAGCACAGATCTGAAATCAGCACAGTGATTTCACTTAAACATAACCATACTAATTCCACTGCATGCTTACTTCAACCTTCATTGCTTTAAAATGTCATTGTCTAATTAAATTTGAATTAAAAGGAAATAAAAGCATAAAATCCCTTACTCTGTTTCAAGAAGAATTACCTGCCATAATATGGTTGACTTCAAGTCAGACCTTCTAAAATAATCAAATATTTGAATTGCTGATACACATTAAACTAATAGGTGCCCCTGCTTACTTCAGCTGCTGGCTGTATAATTTTTTCCTTCAAATAACTTTAAAGAATTGCTGACACACAGAATAATTCTCATGCTCTGTACTTTTTTATAGATTATGCTCATTTTAAAAGTATTTCATAACATCACAAGCATTATACAGGTTCTTTTCTATGGATCCTGCCTTCCCCAGTGAAGAGCAGTGGTCAATAATCAACTTGGAGCGCTGCTACTGTAAATTCTTTTTGACTGTAAAAAATTCATCCCACACAAAGAAGTTACCAAGTGCTCTTTTTATTGAGCAAAGCTTTAAACTCTCTACTGGTGAATAATGGAGAAAAATAGAGGGCAAAAGAAACACTGCAGAGATTTTATTGCTATTATTATTGTACTATTGGTCATTTAAAGATAAAATCTAATTTTAAAACTCTGTTCTAAGAGTAGCCCTAAGTGGTCCACATATTAATAGCCATAAGGGGGCTACTCTGCCTGCTGCAGGCTGGCATGGAGCCGCTGCCCTTCCCTGCCCACAGCCTTGGGATGAGGAAAGGCTCCCTGCCCTGGGATCAGCCTCCCTGTTGCAGAGCTGCTGTCCCAGGCAGAGCAGCCCTGCCGCAGCCTCAAAACACAATCAGGTCACAGCCCAGCTCAGCACCTTGGTAAAACAAATATGTTTCTGTAGTTTCAGTATATTCTGTACCTGAATTAAATCTTGTTAAAGCCGGCAGAAAATCTATTCTGTCGCCATTAATGAGTTTGTATCACAAGCTTTGAAACTTCTGCAGATACAGCCTATCACGACTAAAGCCAGATGATAATGTTTCTCAAGTGAAACTGAATCCCGATGAAAATTAAAGAAAAAGCAACATTTGTCTAGATAAATGAGGCTTGCTCAGATACTGAGACTTTATATATTTTCAGAATGCTGCACTAATCAATAGTAGCTAATTAGTAAAATGAAAAGAGCCAAGTCTACCTAAGGAGAAACAGTTCTTGTGCTACCATTTATTTCAAAAGTCAGCCTGGATAAAAACAACTGCTTTGATCTTTATCAATATTGAGATGGAATTGAAAGAGCACAGATATTATTTTTATTCCACATATGATAATGAATGAAGTTATCAGAGATGTTTTTGTCTAAATACAAGAAGCTAACCAATGGCATTTGAACTGATTACTCATAACACAAGCAAATAATTTCTATTTTCCACAATCCATAACAAACAGAATCCACATAAATTTTACTTTTCCAAACTATTGCATAAATTATTTGCCAAAACGTTTCTGTGGAAAAAAAAGACAAAGTACCAGAAACAAAGCCAAACACTGTCCCTCAGCTAAAACTAGGTCTCCAAATGAGTCTAAAATACTGGAAGTATTTCTTCAAAATGAAAAGGCAAAGACAAGTCAAACTAGTTTAGTAAAAAAAAAAAAAAAAAAGCAGCAAGACAAAATCCCCAAAACTACCAGACCCAAAACAATCAGCCAACCAACTTCAAACAATCCAAACTAAAAAATTCCCACACTTATCAATATGGGATCAACATGAAAATAAGAAGCCTTACACAACTCTCTTAGCCAGCAAGTTAATAGGACTGGGTAATCTATTTTGAGATCAATTTCATATATTTATAATCTCCATAATGGACTAGAAAGAGGAGGCATAGAGTGAAAAAGAGGCAACCTATTAAAAATGTGGTGCATGCGACAGAACTATGACAGCCAGTGCTCAAAGAGAAAAGTGTGAGCAGATAGGGGAATCAGGCACATTTTCTGCAGTGTGTTAAAAATAGCCAGGTAGAACATGCCAGATTTTTAATACATAATTTCTCATCAGATGCATGTTCCCTTGGCAGTCACTGCAAGTCACCCTCCACTAGATATTTACAACAATGTTGAATTTCTCCAGGACTTTTCTGTTATTAATAATCCTCACTCCCCCAAAGAAACCCTAAACCAAACGAAGGGTTACAAAATGAAGAGACAGGCAATCACAGCACTGCTTTATGCTGCTCAGGCTCCCAAAGAAAGGTCCAGGAAATTTACTATCAAAACTGTTTTTCCAGGCTTCCAGTCATTTAAAAGCTTCATATATTACTCTGGAGTTACTTCCAAAATTATTTTTATAATTTCTTTTATTTCCTTGCAGCATAACTCTTTCTCTTTGTTTATCTCTTGGTGTATAAATCCAACTTTATTTACATATATATACTGCATCTATTACTGGCTGCCATACTGCAGGCTTTACTGTGCTGCACTTTTAAAACTCAATCATGGCAATCCATTTAGGTACACAATTGTGTTCTCTATAATTGGAATTAATCTATGGGAAAAGGTATTTCCCAGAGATACACTGTGCTATCCTGCATCAGCCAAACACCAGCAGACATTGCCTGAGAACATAAACAATATTTATGCCTTTATTTTTAAGCCCTACTATTTCTGTGATATAAATCTTCAGGTGTGAGTCAAATTTTCCTGCATGTGAGATATTTTTGTAGATTTATAATAGAAACTATGTAAATATTGATCTCTTTAAAGTCTTTCCCAATAAATTCCTTTTACTTTACCCTCCCTGAAATGTACTTCTTCAGCTTTCAACTTATTTCTTCTCTAAGCTATTATCAATTCCTTCAGCAATTAAAATTATGAAAAGGAAAAAAAAACACCAAAACCAAACCATTGGCCACAAGATCCACATACATTTTGACACAGCCCAGGCATGCGTCACTTCCCAAAATACTTGCACATAAATGACATTTTTGAAGATACACAGTAGTGGAATTAAAAAGGTATCTTGCCTTTGTTAAGCCAAAATGGGATTTTTCCCACCACTGCTGCAACTGCACCAATCATTTAACAGTCTGCTAATTTTTAAAATCCCCATCACAGAATGTACTTTCATTAAAATGCAGGAAATTAAAACAGTTTATTGAAGAAAGCTATTGTATACCCCAGTGGGAAGCTGCAGATTTTTCCCATTTGTTTATTCTGCAGAAATTAAAACATTAGTGCTGAAATCACGAAGGTGACTTGGACACCTAAAAATTCCTTTAGCTACTGAGCTGTGATGTCTCATAAAACTGATGTTCACAAACCTCTGTCACCAAAAAGCTCAGGAGACCATCTTTGATTACAGAAGATACAAATATAAGCCTCTAGAGAAACTTCCAGTTAAGCACCACCGTGTTTTCACATTATTAGCCTTATTTTTTATTATGAAAAATGGTTTTAGCCTGTTTCCCAACCATATAGGAACCACAGCAATTTAATGCCACCAGCAGCAGATATGTTCAAAAACAGGATTGCTACTCAACAATCAAAGAGGTTAAACAAGAATAGGTGGCGGAAATGCCCCAGGCAGGATTCTCTCCATCAAGAAATAAACTGACCAGCAAGAAAAGCAGGAAAAGGTGACTGAAAACAGAAAAAGAACCCTGAAAACGAGCACTAATAATTTCAGCAGAGTCTCAGGTCATCAAAAACAAAGAAAACATTCTATGTTACTGAATTTATGCTGTAGGAGAGACAGGACACAGAGCAGGATGCAGTTCGTACCTACAGCACATTCCCAATAAATAGAGTATTACTTAAGGAAATGTCACCAGCTTGGCTCACAGGATCTTTTAAATGTCTTGATCCATGTTAATAGCTGATAGCAAACAGTCACTGTCCTCTTTTTAAGCAGTTGGTGATTACAGATGGAACATTTTAAACTGCTGCTTTCAGAAGCTGGGAACAGATGCAGAGCACTGCAAGTGCAGTATTAGTTCTGCTGTCCAAATCTACAAATATTCTAATTTCTATCAACAGGATTCTCATTCTCAAAAGTAATTGGTATCTGACAGGGCATTATGTAACCGAATAAATAAGTCTGAAAGATTTCAACTTCCACAAGCTTAATGTAAATTACATTATTTATCAATGTACTTTAAGAAAAATAGTGACAATAAACTACAAAGAAATCTAAAAGGTATTTCTTTGTTTCACTACTTTGGTAGTTTTAACTTCTGTGGAGCTGTATAAGCATTTTAACAGAAGAAAAATCTTGCAGTTTCAAAACCTTCTGGACAAATGTTCTGGGTGTGATTGAGGCAAGGGCAATATTTGAAACATTTGTATCTGACAGCCAAATGTTCAAAGCCATCAATTTTGCATTATAACTGTAAGATTTAGAGTCCCTGATGGTGAAAAGATCAATATGAAATTACAAATTGTCACCACTTGCATGTGTGCACACCCCCCTCCATGGAAACCACTATCTGACAACAGGAGCGCAGCCCTTTCAAAATCATTTCCCATTAAACATGAGGAACAATTAGTTCAGTGCAGCACTCAGGAAAGGAAATAATATTTTTAGACATACTCTTTTCTACCTGAATGCATGTACCAAATTACATGTTATAATTAGTCACTAATTGGTGAGGTAATTCACAGTGTTATACAGTGACATTTGAGAAACAGTATCTACAACATAGTGGTTTGTCAGGAGGTTTTCCTGGGACAAGCACCCAAAAAGTAAACAAAACAAGTGCTGTACAATGCAATTCAGGACTTTGCTACCATGAGACCAAAATCATCTCAGACAAAACTTGTGAAGAACATAAAGAATGAAAATTACTGCAGAATATTAAGGCGACGTCTGAGCACACAAAAGTTGGTACAGTGGTAGCAAGAGCTCCCAGCCATTCCTATGAAGCACAGACATGGCAGTTTCAGGAAAGACTAAATCACAATTCAGTTACCAAAACACTGTTTTGTCTTTCCAGCGTTGAAAATTATCAGCATTGAGGTTCTCTGGAAACTTTTGACTGAACCTCCTGGTCTTCTTGGGAATTTTTGTTTGTACAAATTACTGATCTTTTACAGTAAACTTCAAGTCCTCATTTAAATTCTATTAGCTAACAAAAAGTGAAAATTTTCCAAAGTGTGTTTGGGAGAAGAAAAACCACCTTGACCTAACAGACTATTCCTGGCTACATCCTCTTGGGAAGTTTCAACAAAGACATGCTAACAGGCCAAAGTGAGCTTTCTTCAAAACCTCTCCAGGTTTTGAAAAGTGTTCCCAAATATTAGATTCAATCCTGCTTCACTGCACAACCAGGCTGCACTCACATGCAATTTCCATGATCTTAAGAAGAAAATTTCCCAGCATCATGGGAGATTCCCATTGTCATGTAGAAATGCAAATCCAGACTTCAGCCCTGATTTAATTTCTAATCCAATAAATAAAATATATCTGATTCTGAGAACATCAGAACATCAGAACATCTTTTCCAAGATGAAGCCGTACATCTCAGAGTAGCATATTAGAAATTTATCCACCATCCATTCAGTTTTGATCCAACCAGCACCTGCACCAGTTGAAATCCCACTAACTTTTAACCGAGAAGTACTTTCAGGTTGGAAGTTTACTAAGTTATCTGAGCATCAGCAGAATAAAATTATCTTGGGCTTTAGTACTATTTCTGGATTTGTAGTATAAGAACTTGACCCCATATCTCAATCAGATAAAACCAAGTGCAGCAAATGAAAGTTTTGCACAAGAAAAGTCCACAGGGATCAAAAGAAAATATAAGTAGAGCAAATAGTCAAATGAGTCTGTTTTTAGTAATTTTTAACTTAAGGCAAAATTCCATGCCTTTTGTACTAAAATAGTACGAGCACAAAAATGTTCAAAATTAGGTTTTCATTAAAGACTGAAGCAAAACTTACCAGAGCACCTTTCAGGACACTCATTTTAAAGGCTTTTAAACAAAATTATGTTTATATTACACATCCAGTTTGCCTCAAATGCCTTAACAGGATTTATATCACAAACCTTAGACTAAGGAAACTTCACAACTTCTACAACAGCTTCCTAAAATTTTTGTGCAAATTTAGCAACAAGCCTGTCAAATTCCTGCCGACAGCAATGACTTTTGATCACTGCTGCAGTGGCTCTGGAGAGCTGAAAATGGGAGTTTCTGAGCAATCCCAATTTCTTCTTTTTTTGAAAAAAACCCAACCAAACAAAAAGCCAACACCTAACACCACAGAAAGAATTTGAGTAATTTTTAAAACTCGTTAAGGAAAAAAATACGGTTTTGTCAATAACTGGGTTCTTATTCTTTCCTGCAGATGAAACAAATATAGAAAATTCTGCTGGCCAAAGATTGCTAGGGAATATCAACATGCTAAGGGTGTAACTTGGAACTGTAAGGGAAATACTACAAAAAACTGTAGTTCATTTAGACTGACTCATTCCAGCTATCAAAAATGAACAAGTTTTTTCATTCTTGGACATAAAAGCAGAGTTCAAGAAAAAGAACTGCAGCAGGCAGTTTAATGGTACTGTAAAAAGTAAAAACCAAGCAAACAAAAAACCCCCCAATAAACCTGGCAGTCTATCAATGCCAGGACTGTTTCCAGGATACTTTCATTAATGCACCACCACATGTTGCAAATGGAGTAGGATGCCATGGCCCAAACTATTTCTTTCCAGCCAGCTATCAAGGGAGAACAGGAAAAGCAAGTCAGATATGCAGTGTCTAAGTGGGTCAATTTCCAGATAGTGCTGATACCATGTGAAATCAGAGCTGTATATATATCACAGATGTGATTCATCTCACTACCCCAAAATCATTGAATTTCAAGATTGAAAAGCTCTATTTTCCCATTTCAGCTAGTGCTCTGCACTGCACAAGTTTCACTCTACAGACCATTTTCTAGTGTTTTGTCAGTTCCAGTTATAAAAGTCTCAAGTGAATTGGTTTATAATATTTCCCTGAGATGGCTCTTTCACAACCTAATATATCTCTGCCATACAGTTAAATTTCTCCCTTGCTTGCTTTTGTCCTATGGGATTAATTCTGTGACCTGAGCATAGATCTGCATGTGCTTACATTTAAAAATTACATTAAGATGCTGGCAGAAAAAGCCTTCATATATGCAACAAAATGAGGTAATGTGACAAAGATGGCTGGGAAAGGGAATAAAAAAGATTGCATTATTAAAGAGCAATTCACCAACACAATAAAGTTCAAGTATATAAAGAGAAAAAAGCTGCTCTACTTAGTCTTGAACAGAGAAATCCATTTTTTACATCTAACAACAGCAATGAATTTACTTAATTCCACCAGTACAAGCAAATCCATCAGGAAAAAGTATGTAACTTCTGCTTTAGTTTGCTTTGTAAAAGGGAGACAACGCTTCCTGAACCAGGGAGATTGCTATCTGCTTAGATTCAGTAGCTATCAATGAGGATAAAAATTATACAAAGAAATAATATATCTGCATTTCTTTGAGGAGTTGCATAGAATATTCTTATTCACAATTATTTATAAATCCATACAAAATACAAGACTGCAACTTTGCAATTCTGTTCCGCACTTATGCACAGATAAATAGTGTTCACACAAAACCATGCCATTAGCAATTTGAGTATTCATTTATTCGTTTTTATTTAAAAATTGGTCTAGCTTTTTAATTATTTTCATGCATTTTAGCAGGACTTGCTAAATAATTTGATTACAGCACAGACAGTGTTGCCATTTAATCAATATTGAAAGTTGAGCAGCAGATGTGAACAAAGAAAAGATGACATTAGAGGAAGCCATAACAGTAAAAAACTTCATTTCAGACTTTCATAAACACATTGCAGGGAGGGAATCTTTACAACACTCAAATTGCATTTGCTCATGTGCTTAGATTCAACAGGCTGTTTAATTAACATTTTTAATATATTTTTAGATATGGATAATCATAAACAAGTTATTGTAAAAAAAGTCTACAAGCTTCTCTTTTGGTGTTTAGAACTTCATTTTCTGTTTCTGGAAAAACAGTACAAATATTTGTCTGAAAACAAATTAGCCACAAATGTTCCAAAATGTTTGGACTGCATATTGGAGCTATGAGTAATGCTCTGTGTGTTTGACCAGCCACTCTTCAGATAACATAACATTAACTGAGATTTCAAAGCCAAATCTTTCAACTTCAGAACAAGTGATTGACTGCAGCTATTTATTCGCAGCATCAGCTTCGCTTTGTGGAATACACAGGAATATTTTCTACTGGAGCAGAAACATGCAAAAAGGCTTTAACAGCTAAATAATTTCCTGGGTGCAGATAAAGAGGTTGGTATGAAGAGAGCTCTGCAGAACAGCTCAGTGCCACCCCTGGTACACGCAGACCTGGGCATGTGGAAGTTACAAAATCTAAATTAACGCGCAGATAAGTTAATGTACAAACATACAAGACCAAGCGGAGTGGAAGGTTCATCTCCAGGGAGCTGAGCACAGATCATAAAAACACAAGCCTGGAATCACTTATGCTGCATTATTGTGATCAATGATTTTGGCCCTTTGCTACAGTATTGCAGCAGCCCTGAGAAAGATGCAATTACCTCTTTTGAATAATGGAGTTGAAAAGACTTGCTCCTAAATGGCAGCACACACAGTCTAGTGCTTAATTAAGACTCTTAGTGAGTGTTTTCATTACCTTTCTAAACACCATCCTTAGTCCAGCTAATTTTCCAATGTTTCCATTGTTACAGAGTAAATTACAATTAATAAATTGACTAACCCACATTAATTAAAGATGGTTGTCATGAAAAGCCTTTTAACCACCTCAAACTAACACTCTGAATCTTCAAACACCCAAAATTTAAAAACATTATGAAAATTAGATACGAAAGACTGTGGAGTTTTTTTCATTCTCCCTTTGACAGTCATTACATTTTTTTCCACCATTCCTAGCAGGACCATCATAATTCATTTTTCAGCTTAACAGTCTTAACTCTTTATTTTACACCCCCATCTCTCACTCTTCAAAGCCTTTCCCTATGAACTTTCCTTCTATTTAGCAAACACCCAGCTGCAGAAAGTCTCAGGAAAAAAAAACTAAACTGCATTTCAAATTCAACAGTCTGCAGTTTATGTAAGTGAAGACAAATAATTCCACAAGCCCAGTCTAGTAAGAGAAAGAGATGTCTTTTAAACTAGCATAAAATCATCTTACATATAAAGTATTTACTTATTAAATAACCACTGGTGATCTATACAGCCAGTCCCATTAACCATCAGCTTGTTCTAGCTCAGCTTTGTGCACCAAGCATTTCTATAAGTAGTATGTTAAATATTATGTATTTGCATGAATCAGGCCCATAAGAAGGAAGATTGGGTCAATTGCTATTTGTGAACAGCAGCACTACATTCAACCACTGCCTCAGGGCCTTTCAAGACAGCACAGGGGTGGATGAAGGCACAATAGCAAAGCATGTCTAGGCAAGCACTCGAGCTCAGCGTGGGAAAAGGAAAGGAAAGCACTCAAAGCTGACAACATCACAGAATCTTTCCTCCCTGTCTTTGTTTCAGAACTACCTCCACAGGACATCAGCCTTTTTATGTTCTCTGAGTGATGTTAAATACTCATGATGAGCACCTGAATTTGTATTATTAACAAGTTAAATGTTCATTATCTTGGTTTTTTTTGTAAGATGTAAGTATACATACAGATGTTTCATGCAGTAATATGCAAAAGCCTACATTAAAGGCAAAAGCATTTAGTAACCATGCTAAAGAAAACCTCCCAAACCCACCTCTAAAACCTTCTAATTTTACTGAACTCCTCAAAGTTAATCAAAGCATTAGACTAACTCTTGGAAAGTAATTTTCATCTGAAAAAAAACCTATGTCTCAAAACTTATAGCACTGGAGTCCCCAGACAGAATTTATGATAATAAATATATCCCATTGCTTCATTAATTGTTTATAGGTAAAATTTTGTTTACAAGTGTACAGAAAATCCATCCCAATCACCAAAGCATGTAAAATTTTGGTTTTACTTCAGATGAAATGAGAATGGAGGAGACACATTTTCTTCCATTCTCACCAGAATGATTTATCATTAATTTAACAGTAATGGGGAGAAAAAAAAGAGAAACCCCCAAATACCCAAACCCAGCAATTCCCAAATGATTACAGAACAACGAGCAAGCCAGGTTGAAAGCCATCAGTGAGAGGGAGCACATGCCTAACTGCACAGTCCAGCTGACATCACTTTCATTATAGTGCACAAGTGTGATGGAGTGGACACAGCTTTGGGGAATTTGGTGGCAGATCTGTCTCTTCCCTCTGACACTGCTGAAGCTGCATGTCCAATCTGATGAGAGCTCATCAAGAGCTCAAAGAGAGAGGCAGCTACTCCAGCTGCCCCAAAGAAATACACATTGACGTTGACAACTGGAAGCCAATCCATCCCAAGAAAATTCCAATGATTAAACTGATTTGATTTACTCTTGTTCAGTCAAGCCTGGTCAATAACCTAGAAACCTTCTCCAAATGGTACCTAACTAGGAGGGACTATTCAAAGTGTGTTTGTAGGACTTGAGTTCTGATTAATGAAATTCAATCCAAACAATATAATTTAATTTCCTTAGTTACGATTCTTCTACTTCTAGAGAAGCAATGTAGATTCTTCTTCGACAATGTTTTCAACTGACAACATTTTGTGATTGACAGAGTATTTTGAAAAGATAGTTAAAATACTTTTTAAAACCATGAAATTGTGGAATCCTTTAACTAAAACTTAAGTTTTATTTACTATAGAAAGTATTAACTCACATAGGAAAATTTTAACATTGCATTGTGCTGAGTTGTGCAAGTGTTAACTAGTCAGTACTCACTAAAAATATTTTCCATGAGAAGATGCTACTGTAATGAAATGTTCCAACTTTAATGGTCAGTTACAAGTTATTAGGTTCCTTGCCAACACTTTATCATATGTTAGACTATCCACCTAAAAAAGAAGAGATGCTTTTTGTATTCTACTTCATTATAATACTTTAAGTCAATACACTTGATCAAAATTAACGTCAAGTTTCACTCTCACAATATGATTTTAGAAAAGTTTAGTACTTTGAAATAAAATGGTAGAAGACTGGAAGGCAAAGAGCAATTTTGATTTGATTATCGATTGCTGTAGCTAATAATAATCCATCAAAATTACTGATTTAACCTCCTCCTACTGGTTTAATAATCAAAATAATGTCTTGAAATTCCTCTTGACTGGCTGCAGAAATGCTGTCAGTGGAGCACTCAGATCAGGTTGATATCTGTTCTCAGCTTCAGCTTTAATGCACAGAACCACCACTGGCCAAGACTGAGCCCACCAGCAATGGTGGCACCACTGGTGTAACTCATTTAGGAAGGGAAGAAAAACTGCACAATTGCAGCTGGAGACAGAACTGGGAATATGTGAGAAAACAACAACTGAGACGTCAGTGTTGGTGGAGAATAAAGGTGAGGAGCAATCCATAAAAGACTAACAAATATCTGAAAAAATACTTGTGGAGAAAAAGATGGGGTGGGGTAGGGCCATATTCAGAGATGATATTGAATGACGCCATGAAGGACAGAGTGCTGTTTTAAAGAAGGCACAAGTTGGTTGCTTGGGACTTGGGCATCCATGTGCTGGGCAGCGCTGGGCACCAGACAGGCATAGCACCCGCAGTGGAATCCTACTGCCCTGAGAAATGAGCATTCCCTGACAAAACCAGCACTGGACTGATCCTGGTCTCTGGGCACAGCACTATTGCCTAATCCAGTTTCCCAAGAAGGATGAATTTACACTGCAAAGCCTTCAGCAGTGCCTGAGGGGAGCAGGGGGCACACTGTAATGTTAAACTGCCCACAGCTCTGGCCAGTGACTGCTCAGGAAGGACAGGCATTAGAGGAAACAATTAAAATAAGGAACCTTGCATTAGGGCAAATTGACAGAATCAATTTTTGTAGTAGTGAAAACCACGGGGAAGTTTCTGTGATGTGTTTTAATACTGAGAGCCCTGCCTTGCAAACAGGGAATCTGAGGTGGGACCCTGCTGCACGGTGCATGGCAGAGCAGGGAGAGCCAGGCTAATACAGGTGGAAACACAAGCTCAGTAACATGAGAATAATTCCACCTGGAGGGTTCAGTTGCAGTGTCCCTTGCAGGGACCATCTGCAGTGCTTTCCACTCCACAGTAGGAGTAGGACCACACATTGCTACCAGGTCAAGCTAGAGAGACTATATTATGTGTTCAAAATTACTCAAATACTCTAAAGAAATAAATTTCCCAGCAATGTAGGTGTGTCAGTATCAAAGAGCAGGCCCAGTCTGCACTGGGATTTAATCTGAAAACAAAACATTAGAAATTATGAGGTCCACATGACCCAAACCCAAATCTGCTCTACACTCTCCCAGAAATTTCACAGTCTATGCCATTCAAAGGCCATGCTCACTTTCTGGGAAGTGGGTATTCCCATTAGAAACACACTCATCCAGCAGAGCTCAAGAAGGTAGCACGAGACAACATTGCCTCATAGCCTTAATTAAGCTAGTCTTTTCTATAGGTACTGGAATTCTTCTACCAATAGAAACTGTCATAAATTCTATTAGATTTTACCTGTTACCACCATAACTGTTTTCAGTTACACTAGGCTGTGCCTGCTGAAGTCTTTTAAGAACCAGATTTAAACAGTGGGTTAGATATCATACAGTCTCAATCATTACTACAAAATAATACATGGCATTCTGTTTTTCACAGCTTGAATTCATGGGATAAAACACAGTCCCTTAGTTTACCCACAGGAATTGCCATTACCCAGGGCAATAAACATGGATTCCCTCTACAGCCATGGCACTGATTCTGCACCCATCCCTTACTGCAGTCATGCAATTAAAATGAAATCTCATGGTTTTTGAACATTACATGTTGTTGATTTATCTGACCAATGTCTCCCTGACAGAGCCCTGAGGAGCTAATGAGCCACAGAGAACACCTTAGCTTCGGCTGTTCTCACATTTCATTAAGTGAGATAAAGCACAGGAAGAGAACATGTGTGCTGAGCCTTCCAAAGTCCTGATAAGGCATTAATAAACTTTATCAAATTCTGATTATGGCTGTCTCATTATGGATTTTGTTACACTTTCTACAGATAGCACCACTGGTAAATTAAATGCCAGAAGTGCAATGTTTGAGTCTGTTCACCTGAGTGAGCAATGATAAGTAACAAAAGGCAACGGACAAAATCTCCTTATTTTTCCAGTGTTCACTGGACCAAAGCAAATTTGTAGATGTTTAAGTTCTCTATTTGTTTCTAACAAGTACATGTCACTTTTTAAGAGGCAAAAGTGCACAAAATACAGCATTTTATTATCTAAATTCTTCAAGCACTTCACCTGAAAGCCCAAGTGCCACCTCTAATCATAAAACAGCATACACTAAGCAAATTCTTTTGCCAAAATCTCTTACATTCTTTATTATTACATGGTATTAGGAAACTGCTGATTCAACAGCAGCTATTTTGCTGCAGAATGGATAAATTCTTAAGTAGGCATAGATGTGTCATGCAGAAAATATTAGCAAAATAGTTTACTATTATGATATAGGTGCAAAGACAGAAGGAAATGCATTCTTATTAAGTAGTTTTGCTCATCCTAGGGAATAAGAGCTGTGTCAAACATTAAGGTACCTGCCTGAACACAGACATTTTCATAAGCAGGCTAAGCCATGTGATTGTTTCCAGCATTTTATTCAGCTGTTAATTTGGCTGTGTGACCCTGGGAAGTCAGCCTCTGTTCTCTGCACTGCTGCAATGACACTGGGACAGAGATGGGAGCTGTTTAATGACTCCAGATCTACAGATTAAAAAGTTTTATACAAAAAAAAAAAGGTATTTTTAGTTCTTTCTGCACATGAGAGGAATGCTGGTTGACAGCAGTGTGGCAGAGCCAACTGATGAGTAAGAAGTGGCATTGCAGTAACTGACAGAGGTATGTGGGACATGCCAAAACTATTAGAGAAGTTAACACAGATATCATGCAAAACAAATGCAGTGGCCTGTAAAGCAGCAAGGAAGAAAACAATAATAAATAAACTTAAGCAAACTTAGCTAGTTTCCCATTAAACAAAAGCCCTAAGGCTGCAGCAAAATGGGCTGGAGAGGAAATATAAGAAAGAAAATATTATCTTTCCAACATCATGTAATAGCTAAGAGAAACAGAGCCCAGACCTTATGGATCGAGAACAAGAGCCTACAAGACTGGATTTCTCCTTTGCCCAAAAGCTCATTAGCTTTCACAGAGCCATTAAAAGAACACAAAATCAAAAGCCATGTACACATATATAAAACAGATTTTTTCTTTAAGTGCTAAAAAGTGCCTCATGAACCACCATGAACAAAGACAGGTAAAAAAGCAATATTTTATTATACCTGATCTCTAAAAAAACAAAAACCAAAACAAAGCAAAAAACCAAAACCAAAATCAACAAACAAAAAAACCCCTCAAAACCTTCCTGGGTGCTTTTGACAATTTAGACATCTTCTAGTGAAAAGGTCCTTAGGTATGTCCAGTTACTGCTGCCCCAATTTTAGCGCCTCCAACACTTACTGGTAACACTTAGGTTTAATTAAAGCATGAGGCTTAATGAATGTTTAGGGGAATGTAATACTT
The DNA here is from genome assembly GCF_901933205.1 of Camarhynchus parvulus. Taxonomy (NCBI): domain Eukaryota; kingdom Metazoa; phylum Chordata; class Aves; order Passeriformes; family Thraupidae; genus Camarhynchus; species Camarhynchus parvulus. The sequence continues at coordinate 8,292,037 of NC_044576.1, forward strand.
AAATAGTGTCATTCAAGGACAACTTTGTTTTCCAAGGTAGCAATCAGTCTTACTCCAATCAAAATAAAATCAATAAAGTGGAACTTAGCAAATCAGACACAGTATTAATAATTGCAACAGTAGTCATCCTGTGTTAATAAATGAAAAAGAGTTAGCAATAGTGAACTATGTGAGTGAGTCTGAGTAAAACTTTTTACGCCATCCCTATACAGAAATTGTTGCTTGTTACACTTCTGGAACACAAGGAGCAGATTCACTTATGCTTTTTTTCCAAAGAGTGCAGGAACACACCAACTCCCCACACTTTTATCTCTTTTTGATTTGCAATGATTTGGGATCCTTCTCCATCCCAATTTCCTGTCGGGGGACAGAAACCAATACGTCTTGGGGCGATGCTTGGGGGGCTGAAAGCATCTTTTTAATTATTTCAGCAAGCAGATGTTACTCAGTCACTGGGCTGCTCCATCCTGGTGCTGCTGGAGGCTCCTGCCCCTGCAGGTGATGGGATGGCTGCAGAATGTGGCAGAGGAATGTGAACTGAATCCTAAGCGGGACAAGGCTGTTGTTAAAGCTTATGAACAATGTGGGTGCTGAGCAGAAGATCAGTAGCACAAACACAGCTGTCCAAAGGACCACGTGCCCCACGCCATCCCTTTTTTATGAGGCACTGATTTTTTAATTGTTTTTATTACTGTAGGAATTTTGGAAAAAATTACTCCATGCAACCTAAGCTTCATACCATTAGCTTTCTATTCAATACACTTTCCTCCTCAACTTTATTCACGATGTTCTAGTTAAATCTCTGACATCTCTTGCAGAAGCTTTTTTTATAAAGGACTTATAACAACCATAAACATCTGCTCTGGGTAGAAACTCAGCATATAAAGGCTCAGTGAGGGAATACTCACACCATTTAAAGTGAATTTAGTATTTGTAAAGGCACTGTAAATGAAAGAAGCCTCAATACCTTCAGTGATTTTATAGTTCAAATGATAACACAAATACAAAATGTCTCCTCTTGCTTTTCCCTCTCCTCCTTCCCTGTTTCCTTCCCTCAGTTTTCTCCCACAATGGTGAAGCACAACCTCTTCCCATTGGGAAGGTAATCCAGGATGATGGGCAGCTCATCACTCAGGCTTTCTGCTGAACCTGTCACTGAGGAAGGGTCCTTCTTTCTCCATCCCAAATCACTCAGCCACCGGGAGCAGAGGGAGGAGCAGCCGCTCCCCTGTGTGAAGTCTCTCAGGGGCCGTACCCACTGCTCTGATTTTACAGGGGAAAGCCTTCTGCTGCAAGAACCAAAGTAACTGTAACTAAAAAGGGTTCTCAAAGGCTCTTTCTTATGTCCTGTAATCCCATTAATTACTGCTTACATGATTTAGCTCTTCCCTACACCCTGTCACAAGCCTTTCTCAACTGTTCCATCTTTAAAAAAAAAACCCTGAAACCACAAAAACAATAAAAAACCCGCACCCTGACAGTAATATTGTGCAAGAAGTCAAACATTCCTGTGCCAAGAATCACATGCAGGCCATTAGAATATATCAGTTTTCAAAAAAAAAAAAAAGAGAAACTCTACAGGTAGAAAGATGGTACTCAGAAAGTATTTGGTATGTACACAACCAGGTATACAATTCCCAGGACCAAGAAATTCCAACAAAATTCTGAGAATACACGGAAAATATATTGGATTATAAGGATTAGATTAATTTGACTGTTCTTTCAGAAGTCAAAGTCATGATATTGTAACTTCTCAAGCAAATGGTCCTCAGCACCTTGTACCAGGTCTGATTGCATGAAACAAACTTTAAAAATTGCCTAAAATCTAGTTTGAAAACCATGGTTGGGACTGAAAGATGTTTTGTTGAATGTATTATTTTTTAAAATTGCCTTACACAAAGTACATTTTAAAATTTTATCTTTTCTAGGCTAAAACAATTACTAAAAATCAAACCTTTTCTTTTTCCACTTATTCAGCACCAGTTAATGGCCTCTTATAGTAATTATATAAACTTAATATATCTAGACACACAGCACCCAGAAGTGTGAGGAATAAGTGATTTTAAAAGTCTTAGAGTGTGACTATTATTAATTGATCGCTTAAAGATGATTATTAGTGGTTCCTTTCTAAAGAGTCCAGTACTGCTTCATGGGGAAAAATCTCTATTTTAACAGAGACTATTAAATAAATTAAAAATATTGTTACTTTTATGGTTAAGTGAAAAGTGAAGAAATACAAAAATTTTGGCTGCCATAACTTATTGCATTATTTTACTCTACAATACCCTTTGCAATGCATGAAAAATGGTGACTTTGAAGAATTAAGTATTTTTGTTGTTTTGCATCCCAACTTTATTATCCTCTCTTAGCCCTAAAAGAAGATAACCAGGATCAGACAACAGATTATACAGAAACAGAAGTAAACAACAAATGGGTATAAATCAGATTATTGGGATGCAAATCAAGGGAGTGATTCATAGCATAAACCTTGGAAATAAAAAACTATTTTATGCCTTCAAGGCATTCTACTTATTTCCCTTATATTTTACAGAATATTTTATAAAGAAAAGTTTTGATATATCTCTGTCAGCAAAATTACTGTAGGGAGAGCAGGTCACATCCAGCATCACTCATTCTTCATTATAATGCGGAAACACTTGATTCCTTTTGCTACAGCCCATCAGACCCAGGGAGGGAACTGGTGACACCACCAGGAATGATTACTCTGGATTATTAAATGCTCACCAACATCTTCACACAACCCCAAACTTGCGTGGATGTGTTCAGAACCCAGCACCTCACCTGCTGTTGGGCAATTCCTCCCATTTGCTGCCAGCAGCTGGTGAGCAGCTCATCCCTGTGAGCCTCTGGTGTGCTCCAGCAGAGCCTCTGGTGTGTCCCCATGAGAGCCAGGAGCCCCTGCTCCCTCTGCTCTTTGGGTATTGCTACTGCACCTGACTACCAAACACCTGCCTCCAGATGTTTGTATTGGGGTCAATGTATTGCACAGGAGAATGGCAGAACCTGAGACAGGAAACTCCTAAATTTTGCCATAAAAAGCTGTCAAAGGAGGCACAAGAATGAAGGAAATGAACAACACAAAAGCCAGAGAGGGCCATGAAGATGTTGCTTTATATAGATGGAGCTCAGTTTCCTTGCAAGCCCCTTTTTCCAGCCTGCAAACTCCAGCACAGGCAGTGGCTACTGCAGCAACTCCCCAAGCTAGCCTGTGTCCCCCCTGTGCACTCTGCAGCTCCCCTTGCCAGTCATGCCAACCCTTTGAAGCCCTCAGAAGCCTAGAAAAAAAGTTGGTAACATCTTGGGTCCTGACTGTATGTCCAGAAATCAGAAGGGCAAATAGATACCATCATCACACCTCTCAGCTCCTGGAAAAGGTGTCCTTAATGACAGTGGGGGATATTCTGACTCCCTGCCCCAGAGAGATTCTCAAATTATCATTGTGAGCTACAAAAAGCACCTTTAGAGGCCTCACAGTTTACAGCTGACACCAACAAACCCTTTCCCTGCATCCCATGACAGAGAGCCTCCAGCCCATAACAAACAGCAGCGCTGGCAGCGTGGACTGAGGCACACATTTATCCCCAAAGGTCTGAAAATGTATCACAGCAAGCTCTCAGGTCCCCAGGAGACAAATGAGATTCCATTAAAATCAGGAAGGGAGAAGGATCGCTGCAGAGCACCATCTTTAGAGGATGTCTTTATACACAGAAAGGTGCCATGTAGGGATGCTCAAGACACGCAAGGAAAACCAAGGTTTTCCTTAGGAGCACTAAGCACAGGCAGCTCCTGACACCTGAAGCAGGAGCAGACAGCACTGGGTGCATGTCCCAGGCCAGAACAGACTGCTGGGCCTGTTCCCCATGAGGCAAAACTGCCCAGGAGAGCAGCAGATGCCTACAGGAGAAAGGATGGATGCTGTCAAAAGGATAGAGAGCATCATCTGATGTGGGATTGCAAGTGACTTTGTCTCATTTTTCTCCTGAAGGGTCCAACCCACAGCAGATGCAATTAGTACAATATCATTATGCATTTCATGTTTGAGTACATGCACTTTTAAATCTTTGAAGTTCTTCATTTTTCTTAAAAAAAAAAAAGGCAAACAATACCTTCTGATCAGCTGCTACAGACAATATAATGAAGTGCCCAGATTTGCATTGCTGAATACTTTGTTGAGATATTTTTTTTTTTTTGTCAGAGCTCAAGAAAGAAAAGTACAATCAGTTTAATCACAGGCTAATAGTGGGACTGCAGAAGGAAATACAAATGATGGGGAAAGCCACTACTAGAAGGAAAATAATAATCATAAATTAATGAATTGGGAGTATTTTGGACTCACAGCTATCTTTTACACATTTGCTAACATTTTTCCAAATAAATAATTTTGCATTTACAAAATATCTGTCAATAGAAGCAGTCTTCTAATTTTAGAGGATTCCTTCCTTACCCTAAGGATATTTTGTAAGATTTTCTGAAATAGAAAGAATACTTAGAGTATGTTCCACAATTGAACAGAAAACTTCCAAGTCTTTACTTTAACCTGTTTCTCTGCAACTAAAAACCTGTAAGTGTGAGGCTGACAATACTGGGGGTTTTTATAATACATATATAGTTACATTTGTGCTTCTAAGAGGGTGGAAAAGACTTCCAAATGCACAGAACTTTCCAATTGTCCGTGAAGATCACCAGTGGCCAGCAAAGCCAGAAAAGGGCAATCAGTAATGAACACTCCCAAGGTTTAACACACAGGGGAAAACCACTTCTATGTTGCCCCCACAATGATGGGATGTCACATGTTTAGACTGAAAGCAGTGCTCTAAACCCAAGCATTTTATGGGGTTTAGCACCTGCAGTGCTGAGCTCACCGATCTCACACGGCAGTGACACGGAGAGCTGGCACGTACCCCTGCAAGCTAAACGCTGACAGTGCTGCTCTGCTGGACCACTTCCCTGCATTATACATTTTCTCATTTCTTCACATAAATAGTGAATTTTAAAGTTCAGCTCTGTTTTAAATCAGGCTGCTAAGCAGGTTTGGTCACCAGCTCTTGTGCAATACTATTGTGATGCAGCAGAACAAAGCAGAGTTGTAGATGAGCTTTACTTTTGCAGAGAACACCAGAAAATCACTGAGAATTGAATTTTCTCACCATCTTTGAAGTCTAGATTATAGAATAATTTTTGCTGTCTCAGGCACAGGTAGCAAGTTTATAAACACATCAGAAAGAGGATAAAAAGGAGGGTCAGTATGACTCAGTGACTGAATTACAAGCTCGCTGCAAAGGCCAGTTGTATGGTTCGGTGCACAAGGTGCTCAGTAATTAGATAGCAAGTGTCTGAAGCCAAACAGAAAGAGGAAAAAAGTGCAGCTACCTCACCCAGCACTGGTTTTTTCAGAGACACTATTTAACACTGACCTTCTGGGCCAGTCTCTGCTGTGCTGCCCTGTGACAGGTGTGCACAATTTACAAAAAGGCACCAGAGCAAGGGATCATCTAGGGACAGGGACAAGTGAGCCACGAGCAGCCAAATGCTCAAGGTGAGCCCCACAGGACAGAGGCATTATTGGAAAATATGGAGGGAGGCATGAAACAAGATAACAGGGGAAACACAACAAAGAAACAGGAAGCCACATGCTGTATCACAGACCAGACCTGTCACACATCAGAGATCCCACACCACTGTCCCCTGTAACATGTCCCTGCCCTTTTTCTGACAGGGATGCCCCCTCAGCATCCTGTAGAGAGAATGTTCAGACTGTTATGTGATCTCAATTTCTCATTCTCCCTTTAATCACTGATTCTGCACTGATGCTTCACTTCCCACAGCTATCAGCCAACCCTCTCTCATATTTCTTTAAACATCCCTCAGCAGGACCTACTGTGCCCCTTTCTCTCAATTGTACAGGATCCTATGTGAGCTTGAGATTCTTCCTCCTTAATCATCTAATGATGCTGAACTCCCTCTCCAAAGGGGTTTTTACATGTGTGCAGATCTTTCTTGTGCCACCTTTCCCTCCCAAGCCTTGTTGATGAGAATCATATCTCAGAGTGCCCTGGCAGCCAGGAGGGCCAACCCTGTCCTGGGGGGCATCAGGCCCAGCATGGCCCGCTGGGCAAGAGAGGGATTGTCCTGCTCTGCTCTGCACTGGAGTGTACTGCTCTGCCTCTCCAGTCCTGGGGGCAGTTTGGGGCACCAAAATGTAAAAGAGACACAAAACTTTTAGGTGTCCAAAGGAGAGCAATGAAAATGATCAAGGGTCTAGAGGGGAGACTATATGAGGAGAGGCTGAGGTTCCTTGGTCAGTTCAGCCTGGAGAGGGGGAGACTGAGGGCAGACCTCACTGCAGTCACAACTTCCTCCTGAGGGTCAGGGGAGGGGCAGGCACTGATCTCTGCTCTGTGTGACAGTGACAGGAGCCAAGGGAGGGGCCTGGAGTTGTTCCAGGGCACGTCAAGGCTGGACATTAGCAAAAGGTTCTTCATCCAGAGGGAGCTGGGCACTGGGACAGGCTCCCCAGGGCAGTGGTCACAGCCCCAAGGCTGGCTGTGTGCAAGAAGTGTCAGACAATGCTCCCAGGTACATGGAGTGAGCCTTGTTGTGCTCCTGTGTGGGGTCAGGAGTTGAACTCAGTGATCCTTGTGGGTCCTGTCCAACCCAGAATATTCTGTGCTCCCTTCTTCCTTTCTCTTCTGTGCACTCCCTCCCACCCTTCAGCCCCCCCTGTGCACCATGGACCATGCAGGAGCTGTGCCCTTCACCATGCTGCCCCACAAAGGGCCCCATCCCCCAGGCCAGACCTGCACCAGGCATCTCCCCTGAAGGCAGACCTGCACTGTACATTCGTTCCACCACTTCTGGCTTCCAGTCATGGCATGAACTAAAGCAGAAGTAGCGAAAGACATTACCTGCTGCCACAAAAAAGCCTTAACAAATGCCAGTATGTTCAAACTCTGCTATAAGGTGGGATATCTGTTTTCCCTGGGCTGATGTTCTGATGTTTTCCCAAAGCAAAATACTCTGTTAGAGGTGCTAACATCCTCTGGTATTACAGAAGTGAGCAGTGCAGCCTTCAAGGGCAGCAGTTATAAACAGGTACATTAGATCCTGAAGGAAGTTTTCAGACTGGGGGAGCAAGCTCACAGATGAAATTATGGAAGAAAAGATTGCAGAGAAGGGCAGTGAGCCCTTACCACCATACTCACAACACTGAGGCAAGTGCATTTTAACCCTCAGATTTTCTAAACAATGCTTTTCATTGAGAGGGGCAATATAAGCTAGATGGCACAATCCTTACTGGAATTGAAGCTTAGCTGACAAGTTGGGGGACAAATATTAGAATTTAAAAAGTGATCTACTAAAATTATTGAGGCTGATCTAAATTTTACTAAAATCCTTCCAAAATCTACCAGTCCAGTAAAGAGAAGGGTCTTCAAGAAATCATGCCACAAACATTTGATAAACAAGACTTGAAAAACTTCAATGAACTCCAAAAGGTAAACTACATACACTGTGAGTGTAACAGAGAAAGCACTGGGTGGAAATTCCAAAGTTGGGGCCCACACTGTGTAGAGAAGTCTTTAGAGCCTCCTGATTATTTGCTAAAAGCAAAATAATAAAAGTGATACTAAATACTGGCACTCTCTAGTGTACACCTGTGCTACAAATGTTCTCCTGAAGTTCATTCCAAGTTATACAAAATACAACTCTCCTATTCATCCTTTGCAGTATCTTCCCACTCACACAAAAGTTATTACCATTTATATTACATAGAATTGATAAAGGCTCACCTCAATTAAAAAGTTCTTTTTCCAAAGAGCTGGCATTTCTTTTTTTCTTTAGTCTTCTATTGTTTTGGGGTTGACATAACAACATTTCCAGTCAGCAATTAACAAAGAAAGTCTTTGCCAAAGAGCAGGCCTAAAACTTCCCCAGAGCTAAAATTAAGATGTATATAATTACTCAGCTAAAGGTTTGAGATATGATTGTTTATATATTAAATTGTTCTTACAAAAGGGATAGTCTGTTAGGAAGCAATATAATTAAAATATAAACAATAAACTAAACAGGTAATAAAGCATTCATTATAGAGCATCTACCTTTTACCTGGTATGCTTTATATGCTTTGTTCCAGTTATGTTTTTTAATAACACAAATTAATTTATTCCTTTAACAAGGCTTGAAAGAATATTATTTGCATTTTTATAGAGTATTGGTAGGGTAATTTTGTTGTGTTTTTTTTAAAACTAACACTACAAAAAAATCTTTTCAAATATTTTAGAAAAGCAATCCTTTTTTCCATTTATAAATACAGCACTCACCACTTCAAGGTCAGCTTCAGTTTTCTAATACTTATGCAAAATGATCAGAGCTTACAAGGGAATCATCTGTACATAAGTTGAAGCTCTATATTATAATGGAGAGGCAACAGGGGATAAAAGTTGGCTTTTCAAAGAAAGGTATATTTTGTCATTTTTCTTTAAATAAATCAATCAGACATTCAACAGTCATAGAATTTCTTGTTACAGACCTTGCTCCTGAGTGAAAATGTACAGATAAAAAGATCTTGTAAAAGCCTGTATGCATGCTAAATATGAGCCTTCAGCTGGATGAATGCATGGAACATGACTACAGGGGGCTGATGGGCTTCGTGTGTCCATGCATGCAAAGAAACACGCCAGAAAAAGCAGAGGAGGAAATGCTGCCTCTGAGCCACCTTCTCAGCAGCAGGGACACGAGCAGGGTCCCAGCTGGGGCAGCTCTGCAAGGAGCCCTGTGTGCTCACTGCTGTGGCCCCAGGGCAGGAGCTGAGCACCCCAGGGCAGGAGCTGAGCACACCTGGGCAGGAGCTGAGCACCCCAGGGCAGGAGCTGAGCACCCCTGGGCAGCAGGTGAGCACCCCAGGGCAGGAGCTGAGCACCCCTGGGCAGCAGGTGAGCACCCCAGGGCAGGAGGTGAGCACCCCTGGGCAGCAGGTGAGCACCCCAGGGCAGGAGCTGAGCACCCCAGGGCAGGAGCTGAGCACACCTGGGCAGGAGCTGAGCACCCCAGGGCAGGAGGTGAGCACCCCTGGGCAGGAGCTGAGCACCCCAGGGCAGGAGCTGAGCACCCCAGGGCAGGAGGTGAGCACCCCAGGGCAGGAGCTGAGCACCCCAGGGCAGGAGGTGAGCACCCCTGGGCAGGAGCTGAGCACCCCAGGGCAGGAGCTGAGCACCCCTGGGCAGCAGGTGAGCACCCCAGGGCAGGAGCTGAGCACCCCAGGGCAGGAGCTGAGCACACCTGGGCAGGAGCTGAGCACCCCAGGGCAGGAGCTGAGCACCCCAGGGCAGGAGGTGAGCACCCCTGGGCAGGAGCTGAGCACACCTGGGCAGGAGCTGAGCACCCCAGGGCAGGTGCCTGAGACACAGCAAACCTGGGGGCACCCCCTGAGCTGAGCACTGCAGGTCAGAGCCCTGCTGGGCACTCCCCTCCTGTCTCCTGGCAGTCTTGTCCCTCCTGTCTCCTGTTAGGCTTTTTCTGTTTACTCTTAACTCAGACAAATGCCTAACACAAAACATGGTCAGACTTGGAATGAGATATAGCTCTGTGCTATGATCCACTGCCACTGTGCTGCTTGAAACATAAGGCCTGGTTAGGGGGGAAAATTCCTCCTGTGCAAGGTCCAGCAGCACTGTTTTATAGAACAAGTTTTTAGAACAATTTTTTAGGACAAGTTTTATAATGTCCTCATTGCCATCACAGTCAAGGTGCTGAGATAGGTGACACAGAGTAAACAAAGCTCGTTTCCTCTACATTCCCTGCACAGTCTGCCTCCAATCCCCACCTTGGAACGGCCCCATCCCATTAGCCATTCACACTATCCCACCTTCAACTCCTCCCCTGTTGCCTGCTCCTCACCTGAAGCTGCCATTCTGCAGCACATCACAGTTAAACTTTTGCAGGAACGAGAATAGTTCACAAATGAAACCAAAATATAGATAATTACAATAAGGGAAGAAACTCTTGAGAAAGAAAGAGCTGCTATATCAAGCAGGAGTTCTTAAAATAAATAATGAGTCAGGAGAAACAAAATATGTTCAGTTACCAAAATCATTTCTATATAGACTGCTGTTAAACTTCCCATATGGGGTAAACAGATGTTAGCACATACTAGGCAACAACAGATACCCCTTGCCTGACATCTTGCACATTATTTGATTGGATTATATTTTTATCAGATAAAAATAGTACTTCTAATATAATGTGAGGCAAGAGGGCCTATACATTCAAGCACCCAGCTTCTGATATTTTTAGAACTATTCAGAGCAGACTGTATAATCTTGGACATTTCATATTTTTCATGCTTACATGCACTTTTAGGCTCAGAATGGTCATTTTTCCCCTCACACCTTTCTTGGTAAGCACAAAAGAGACTCCAATTGCTTTTTTACACCAACTCACAAGAGCCTCTAAACCCAAAGCCTAAATGTAACCCATTTAATCCTGTATTTGAATCATTTCTTGCAATATACACAAAAAAAATATAGCCAGAGCTGTATAGATGCCTTTGCAACAAACTGATGTTAAAATCAGATAGAAAGTTTGAACTGAGAGCTGCTCTTGCCCTCCTTAACCTTTACTGAAGAGTAAAGAGAAAACTGAATCAAAATCTAACCAATATTCTCCGTGAACACTTATTCCTAAACTTCTCTGAACACATCAGGGGATGAAGAACATATTAGACTTCTTAATTTTTGAACAGAGCAATGATTAGATTTCACTGTTGACCAGTAGCTTCATGATCCCCTCCTGGGAACACACAAAGAAATTAGGCTTAATTATTTTACTATACCATCATGAATTTTTTTCTTCAATTTTCAGGTCTTCATAACACTGTCAAAACACCAAATTAAGAAAAATGTGAAACAGGGGTTGGTTTATGCTTTTTAACTGTGCTTGCCCTAGTGGGCCCTTGCTCCCTCATTGCTGCCTGCAGGATTCACCCACCACATCGTGGGGAGCTCCCCCAGGAATGCCAGAACAGACATTCCCCAAAACAGGGAAGCTTCACATTGAAGAGAGCCAGCGTGATGACAGCAGCTGTGATGGATTACAGGCAGACCTACATTGTGCCTGAAATACCCATCCTCCACAGGAGGGGAGAGCAGCAAGAGAGTGCATAAAGATGTGTCAATCCTTCTCCCCCTTATTCCCTAGAGATCCCAAATATTGGCTTCACTGGAAACATCCCAGAGCCCCTGCAGGACTGTGTCTGCACTGACTTGAAACATCCCTTCAGTGATGGACCGAGGACACGGGGCAGGAGAAATGCAGGAAACCTCATTTGCTACATCACAGCAAGGAGCAGGAAAACTGCTTTATTGTACTGATAGAATACAAAGGAGTTTGTGGCAGTAATTGGAAAAAGTATTTAAAAGTCTGACTGACTGTCAGGCATTGTGGGAGAAACAATTAGCAACGTGGTTTTAAAATGCACTGGAGACTGTTTTGAGTGAACCTCAAAAGAAAAGAAATCCTTTTAAGTTTCAAAATATTTGGATCCCAGGTGAGTTCATCACAACTTTTCTTCTTTTGCAACAGCTTCATCCCTTTTTTTTTTGTTTTTAGTGGATTCTGTCCTCCTTCCCATCCTCATTCCACTAGAGTTAATTATCAAAATCATTCCAAAAACTTTTGTTCTCCTTTCCCAATTATGATTCTTCCCTGACTCATTTTTTTCCCTCAGTGATGACTGTCTGCACACCATCAAAAGAAGTTACCCTAACATTATGTCTCATGACATCAGTAACTAAGAATAACTTACCATCAGTATTATATTTAACAGGTAATTAATATCACCCTATAAATACAACTGCATGCATCATTTTGCTCTAGTTGTTGTTTAATACTGACACTTGATCTTAACAAATAAGCCTGTGGAAAACTGGAAACTTTGCTTCCAGAAATGGGTGCCATAATACAAAATACCTTCCATTATACTCTAATTTCTCAAAATTACATTTTTGTATTTTGCAAAAATCTTCTATTCTTTGCAATCTCCAGAAGAATTGGTGCACTACTCCCCTCTACACACACCCTTTCTGTTGCATTTGTGTTCACATCTGCTACATCTGCTTCCTAAGACTCGCTCCATTGATTTCTGAGGTTTGGTGAAAGTGAGAAATTGTGTATTTACCCTTTTTAATTAAAAAATATTTGGACCCACAGATCTAAATATTCATTTTTATTTGATAGTCACATTTTCTCCTTGCAAAACTATGTCCACACACACACATTTGTTCTATTATTAGGGAAATCAGGGGAAAATGCAACTGCTGTTTACAAGCAGAGCAGCAGCAGCATCCACAATTGGGAACCCAACACAGGCAACTTTTGCTTTGTTTGAAAGGAATTGATTGGGATACCGCAGCATGTAATTATACATTAAGAAGCTACAGCATACCAGTGTGAAAAGCCCAGCAAGATCCTGGGAGCAGCAGCACCCTTCCACAAGAAGTGCCAAAACAAGCATTCAAGGAAGCTGGACTGAGCAATGTGGCTCTCACACAGGGACATGCACAGTGTGCTCCATGAGTACATTAAAATAACCTTTTTCTATTTACATAATAACTTACATAAGAGGCAAATGTCAGGAAGTCACTTAAAACTCAAATATGTCTGTTTCTGAGCAGCTTAACTGACATGTTGTTGCTATTCCCAGAGTCTGAATTCCTGGAAACCAGGAGGCTGACACAAATGAACAATTTACATTTTTAAGCCAATGTAATTGGTTTCGTCCGAGATAAAGATTTTGATTAATTGTATTCATCTCTACTAAGATGAAAGTGCATTATGTTACTGTAGCCTTAGCCCTGGATTGATTTGTTCATTTATTCTAAAAGGCAAATATTATCTTTTTAAGTGATACATTTGTTCTGACTTTGGAAGTGAAGGGCCAGGCCTAGAAACACTGCTGTGCCCTTGCTCCCTCCCAGAAGGCATGTTGGAAGTAGCAACTCTGATGTTTCTGCTTCTACCTCAAATCTGGCTAAAATAGGTCAACAAGTACAAATTTCTAGACTGACAAGTCCCACGTGCTTTAATTATGTAGTCTTGTTTCCTTCTGATTGTCTGGCATCTTAAAAAGTGTGTGTGTGAGTTTGTGTGGGCATGGAGGGGATACTGTTTAAAAGGATGAATAGAAAGGAGGAATTATGTTAGATTAAAACATTTTATTTTGGGCAAAATACAATTATTTATTTGGACTGCCTTTCTTTTTTACTTTCTTTTTTAAGGAAATTTAAAAAAAAGATTCTTTGATTCAATTTGAAGTGATTCTGTATCTGATTTTTAGGCTACAGATCAAGAATTCCCCTGTCAGATGGTCAACTGTGTATTGAATTTGAAATAAAGCTGTAAACAGCTGGGTTTTAGGTGAAGTTTGGCATTTTTACAAATCTACTAATGAGTAATATTTCAGCAAGAATAAGAAAATAGAAGCAGCATGCTTTAGCTGTGTTATCCTCTTCAACAGCTATAAGCAGAGTCTTTTTAATGCTGGAAGGGTCTGAGTTTCCTTCTCCATCAGTGTTTATTTCAATGGCATCCAGTTTTCACACCTGCCACTTTGGATATTCAGTTTTGCTGTCTACTTCAAGATGGGTGTTTTGGGTAAGGAAGAACATAAGGGAAAGCCAGGAAGAGAAGCAACGAAAAACAGCAATGAAGCAGTTGTCCTCCTCAATAGGTAAAAGCTTTCTGACAAATAAGGTATCAGCCCATGCTCATACAGTTCATCTTGAAATTCATTTACCTGACAAACTACCCCCCCCCACCCCCCCCCAAACTTCTAGCTTCATTATTTCCTTAGATAATTATGCCTGCATTTTTTATTTCTGGAGTGATTTGTGATGGTAGCGAGCATCTGGCATCATGTTATACACAACTTTCTCTCCAATTAATGTGAGGAAACAAATGTCATTTTAGGGATGTTTTGTTTTCCATAAAGGTTATGTCCTAGGTAAGCTTCAAGTACAAATATAAACACATACACACACTTTTTCACGCACTCAAATCCAGTCTAGTGAATGCAAAATCAGTTGCATAACAGAGTATGTGTAACCTTTTCTCCCTTCTATGATGATTATGAACATGGCATGAGCTCTTCAGAAAGAGCAGTAGGGAAATGTTCTTCAGAGAGACTCGTGTTTAATAAAAGTCAACAGGTACTAAGCTCTGCACTTCCCTTTTCCTGAGGACCTCCCTGCCTGCCAGGGCATTGCTCTGGAAGCATTTATTGCCTTTCCAATGCATCTCGCTTTTTGTCTTTCTTTTCCTCCTCACTAATTTCAGTGGTACCCACACCTGGTTCCCAAAACGAGGATGGAAAACCTTAAAATGTCTATGGGGATATTTACTAGACACAGAGATAATTCTGTCCCAGAACTAGCTGTGCATGTGCTGGAGGGTATCAAATTCAGGTGTATCCTCAGTGCAGATACTCTCTGCACCCGAGTAAAGGTATCTAAACTAACTGAGCCAGTTGAGCAAAAGAAGCAAGGATGTCGTTCAATCCTTCAGATTTTCAGATCCTTTGCTGAGATTCGTATCTCCTGTTCACCTTACTACTACATGGACTAAGCAGGTAGTTTAGCCTAATTTCTCTTGATAGTTCACAGCTGCAATGAGCCCTTCTGTCTCTTGGAACAGTATTTTACAGGTGGCTTTTCCTTCCTGTACATTTTGTCCCAGTTGAAGATGCATGCACCTTTGATTTACTTTTTGTTTTGTGGGGGTGGTGGGGTGCTTGTTTCAGCTCATTGTTCAGACTGTGTTTAAAATTGCTTCCTGCCACCACTCATGTATTTCTACTGCTGTTTCCCAAGATAAAGATGTCATCTGTGGAGACCACATGCACTTTGTGACTTTATAAAAAACTTAGTGGTACACTAACTGTATCTCACAGGGGAAGCGAAAAACAATTCCAGACAATCAAGGAAATTTGTGTTTCTTCGGGGATCCTACCTATTTCCTAACAGGTAAACTGTTTGTTCTACCACCCCCTGGATATCCACTGGGTATCCATCCCCTGAGCTTGCTCAGCAACAGGACTACTACCCCGAGCTGATTATTTTTTGAGAGTCAACTTTGAAATTGACCAAAAAGCCCCCAAAATTTTAAAGACACAGGAGCAGAGAGCTTTACCTTGGATGTGAATCTCTTTTTATGAAGACATTAGCCCTTTTGGGCACCTCAGCTGTGCCAGGTCATGCAATATTGAGGCTTCATCCCCTGCCCCGCTCTGGTGCACACAGGGGCCAGCCCAGGACACCATGACAGCCCCTCTCTGGGGCAGGAGCATTTGCAAAGATCAGATTAACAAATCATTCCTCTGAGAGAGGAATTCATATTCTCTGGAGCTTTTGTATTCCAGGAGATCTTCACAGACTGAAAAATTACTGAAGAGAGAACCGTGATAAAAAAGAAATTTGAATTAATGCTATAAAAGTGTCAGTGCTAAGGCTGAAGGGTTTCTGACTGGAATTTAGTCAATGTATATATGTCTTCAGTCTTAACATTTGTAGGCAATGCCACCTAGGAAATCTCATATAATGTACCAGACATGCCAGTGCAGCAGGTCTCCTTTCAGTCCCAGTTGAATACAGCTACCTGACAGTATCTGAGTTCTCCCCGGTGAAGTTCCATGCAAATAAATATCCAAATTCAGTGTGTAAGGGTTGTCTGCAGACTAATTCCTCATTAAAGTACAACCTGAGCAGTGGAGCCAGTCAGTTTCCACATCAATGCCTGTGACTGATGTGGCTGTGGCATCAAAACAATTTTACTGCATCACCATAACCTCAATTGAACATAACAGGAAGAAAATCATCTGTAAAGATGAAAGATTCACTTTAAAGAAATATATAATTTAAAAACTGAGGATAACAAATTGGCCACTGAAAAAAATTTATCTTGATCTAAACTCTGCTGTAAACCAACCTTTGCAATGATGGGCACTACACATACAAGCTTGCAAATAGCAGTAAACTCAACTGCAGCCAGCTCGCTGAAACTGCAGGGAGGCTCTAAGTGAACTCGACAGCTGCTCGTCCAATGTCTTGTTCCTGACAGACACAATCAGGTACTGTCTGAGCTCCTAAAGATCTCCAGATCTGAAGCTATGTTGTTTATCTCTATTTTCTACTTCCTAAAATACAACTCATGAGTGCTGCAAGATAGGGCTGTCAATCTCTAAATATAACAGGGGATTCATACCCTGTTGTCCACTGGTTTCTGCTTTTCTGCTTACAAATCCATGATATAAATTAAATGCCATGAAACTGCTTATTATCTTTTTGTTTTCCATTCAAATTCTCTGGATGTGTTATTTGCAGCTAATTTTATTTCCCCCAGTATTGTCTGAAAGGAGGGAGGCAATTACAGGTACATTTATTAAACTAGGTATCCTTTTCAATTACACTCATCCTGAGCTTTGGAAGTTGGCAGTTTGGTCTTTATTATGGGAAAATAATTTTTACAAGGACACATTGAAATGGAATGAGTATCTGGGGGGAGAGGAGGGAGGGTTTTTGCTGCTTGTGGCTACCTCATTACATGGCTGAAATTGTAACTATTTGTAATGCTGTCTTTGTACAACACACAGCACCAATGTCAGCATTGCTCAACATTCTTGGACACAGATTTATTACCCAGAAAACTTTAATAGGGGTAAATGTTTCATTTATGGCTTCATTTAAAAATATTAACCTATTAGCAAGGCAGATGGATGGAAACTAGTTTCCATTTCCTCTTGCAGGGCTTTATGCCATGTTGCAAACACGGCTGTCTTCAGTTAGGAATATTGGTCTACTGAGGTCAATACAAAATGCAAATTCATTTCAATGACACAAAAATCAATTCTTAAAATCTGTGATGTCCCCAAACCTTTCAAGATAGTTTATTAATGTTGGTTGATGAAGCTCTATAAAGCTGCTGCTTCCTGTAAAGAAGAGACTAAACCAAGGTGGAAGAGTCAAGAGTTCGTGGAAGGAAGAAAGAAATGCAAATATGCTCAGCTTTCTTGTGGGTTTGTTTTTATAAGACTAATGACCACATGCAGAAGTACAACATAGAATTCAATAGAAACATAATGACCCTAAATGGGATTTTGTCCATCTTTTAACAACCAAATTTTTTCCACCCGTGAAGAAGCATCAAGGGTCACACCAGACAAAGCTACTGCTGAACATCAAAGGCAGTCTCTCAAAAGCTCAGTGTGCACCAGACAAATAATTGATGCAAAAAACAAGGACCAACTCATCACATTTTGTTGGTGTAAAGGGCATTCAGCTGAATCACTGGAGAAATTTTACATTGCAAAACCTGAACTATATTCATTATTCTCCCCATTTACTCAGTTCAGTCTTTCAACAAACTCCAAGACAGTTAAAGCTTTTCAATAAAGCCAAAAAAGAGCATAAACAACTGAGTGAGTTTCTATAATGAGGACACCCACACATCCATTGCATGCTAAGACAGTGCCCTGCCACAGTCAAATATCACAGAAGCCCCTATGCCTGTAGGAAATGATCATATTAAACTACCACAGTGCTTCTCTAGCACATAAACTTCAATCTTAAATGATCTGAAATGACTGAGGTATTTAACATTTTTTAGGTTTCCATATCTGTAACTCCTGCATGCATGTTTTATTTCCCTCACAACAGGAAAATGTAGAATTCCATTGACAAGAGTGCCATGGGAACCAGATAGTTTTTCAGAGGACAGTTATAACAGAGATGATTATTCCGTTATCAGCATCAAAAACAGGACTTAAAAGAGTACACATTGGTGCCTGCAGAATACTATCTCAGTAGCAGCTTTCATGATCTGTCAGGAAAAGAAACATACCCACTGAAAGCCATGGAAACCACTTCTAGGAAAGAGTCAACAAATCCTTTTTGTCAAGTCCTTGAAGTCTGCCAAGATCTCTAATATAATTAGAAAAGGTTTCTTTCAGAAAGCAAAGCAATCTAGGACTTACTGCTTTGGGCTGAGATGAAACAGTTGAGAGCCGATTCTGTGACTGCCACTGGTCTAGTGAACAGTCCTGGGCAACTCCATGTGCTCTCCTCTAATTTTGCTGGGATCAAGGGAATAAAGCCAATTGTGACAGTTTGAGAAGCATGCCTGTGTCTGCCCATGAGTTTCATGTAGGTTTTGAACAGCTTTCATCCTCACATCCTTCCAGACAAAGTAAAACTTCCATTCTGGAGCAGAATCACCAAGGGAACAAAAAGCTTAGAAAACTAGAACATGGTCATTGTGAGGCTGTTGACATCAAACACTCTTCAAAAGAAGGCATAAGCAAGAAGGAAGTATTGGTCATGATAACCTAAAAATCAGCATACAGATATATATGTATTATATATATGTATTTTTATCCATATACATGGCATTCTGTAATTCTGTAAATAAAATATTTTATCCCCCCCACCCTCAAAAAAAGCAAACTTGGCTGAGCATTTTGCAGGCCCAGTTAAAACCAGTGCTGGCAACTTGGCTAGAAGCTGCACCCCAGACAGCCCATTTATAAGCAGCTGAACTGAACCCCAGTTGTGCTATGTCAGTGCTATAAACCATGAATAGAAATCTCAAAATACAACAACTGCATTTTGTGTACTGCATTCTCCCCTATCTCTGTGCAGAGCAGTTTACAGATTTCATGAGACTTGGGTTGCAAAAGAAGCCCAAGTGGTCCTTTTTCACACTGTTCACTGCAGAGCCTGCAACTGAAATACAGAAATACCAATAAGGAGGTTTGTGGCCTGAAAAATAATGTGTTCTTTTGTCTCATTGCTGCTGTGGATGAACTCCTAAACAATGCCCCTTATAGACAGAGCACCCCATTGTTGTGTCCCTACAATAAATTAACCCACTGCAGTACTTCAGTGAATGATCAGTCCCTTTACAACCACATTTATTCTACAAAAGCTAAAATAAGGAATAAGCTTGCACATTTGGAAGGGCTCTAGACACTGGATACCATCAGTGTGATATATTTTCAGAAGAATTTCTCACAGACTAAGCAGGGGAATAGAAGAAAGCACTTAATTTCATTTAACTGCTACAGGATATAATCGTACCTCTCTACCTCATCGTTACAACCCCACAGCACTTAGAAATAGCCCAATAGAATAAATATTTTGTCCATTATTTAGACAGAGGATAGACATATGGAAGTTTTTACTTTTCCTTGCAGCCAGTCCTACTTTAGTTATGTAAAAACCCTTTACAGTCCAACGAGTTAAACACTGGCAGACAAGCAGCTACAGCTGAAGCACGGCTGGGAGCAGCCAGATCCCAATCCTGCAATGTATTTGTCTGCAAAAAGTGAGGAAGTTATCACCCACTGCTGGCATCATTGTTCTCATTTCCAAATTTGGAGGGAGAGACCATGATATTAGATAGTAGATTTGGAAAAGAAAACCCAAAAAACAAAACAACCACATTTCTTAATTCTAGGCATCGGGTATGAGAAGGAATGGCAATTAGAACAAATTATCTAAATGCCTCACTAGTGTAGGGAGGTGCATTTTAATATAATCAAATTATTGCCATAATTTCAAAAGATAAATTTGTTCTTTATCGCTTCACATTAATTTGGTCAAGTATTAGTTCCAATTTAAAACTGAATTAAAAACATTTGTGGTTTTCTTCTAAAATCTTCAAATGAACATCTGTTTAGCTCAAAGCCTGCTAATAGCAATTGAAGGAGTCTCCAGGTACACTCCCTTTGTTCTCCTTTTTTTCTTCACTAGGGTTTTGCTAGCATAATTAACTCACATGCATCATCCCATTTTACAAGAATGACAGGCCTCAAGAGCATCAGCAACCAAAAAAAATAGAACCACAAAGAACTAAACTACACAGAAGGACCACCGTGAAAGGTTAGGAAAGACAAATCAAGGATTAAAGCACGAATGCCCTACAGTTTACTCATGGCAGGAGGCTGAGCTCTAACATAAGGATATTTACCTTTGCAACATTACAGAAGAGATGCACACTGCAAACCTCTCCATTCAAGAACTGTCTTTTAAAAAACCATTGAAAGCTTAGACTAATTCTGGGAAACACACTTGCATCCTATAAATCAATGAAAAAGTTGTTTTGAGGTTGGCCAGATAACCAACGATCAAGGTGGGACACTATTTTCTAAAAGAGTTTTGTTAATTGTTCTAGGTGGGGATAACAACTTGCAGCTCCACTCATCAAGAAAAGTTGGCATTTCAAACTCTTCCCACAGATATCAGAATCCCCAAGGCCAAACCTTTTCTTTACCCATCAGCCTCTCTACCTTTCCTCATCTTGAGTTAGTCACAAACTTATAAAAGTGGTAGCTGAGCACAGATTAATTGGAGCATGTGATGTAATCTTCACAAAGCATGTAGTGAAATTTATTCCAAATTCATTTAAACTTTCACTCCTGAACATGCCCTTATTCAATATTTGACAGAAAGTTGCTGAAATCTGTTCTGCGTCCACATCATTGACTTGTGCTGGGATTTTATTCTTCACTTTCTGAAACACTTATTCCCCAAAACCCAGACAACTTTGACCCCACAGGTTGACACCAACTTTAATATTCCTATTTTGTTTGTGTCCAAAAACACTTACTGACGTCCTTCTGCCAGGGTTCATCTGGCCCATCCGACAGCTAAGATCATACACCTGAAACATCCTTTCTTACTCTCAGGAGCTTTACCTCTTGGGTCACAAACTGGAATTTGTTGCTATGAGAGTCTGTGGAGGCAAACAATTCCAACAGGCTCAAATAAAAGGCTATGCTGAGGAGATGTGGAGCAGTAGAAGGTGGGAAGCTTGCCTATTGTACCCTAACATCTCCTCCTGCCACTATCACAGACAAAATGCTGGAGATGTTGGCATAACCCAGTAGGGAATTTAAGTTACAATTATTGTTATTTCTCCAAAAACACATTTTTGAGCTCAGTCATCTATTTTATTCCAATTTGATCACTAGCTCTAGCTTTTCTTCTCAGTTGCAGTCTCCAAACTACCTTCCTTTTTTAACAGCAAACAGTTCAGATTCATTTTGTTGTTCTGTCTTTTCCTGATATAAGCCATTTTACCTCTTCCGTGTAAAGATTATGTTTGCTGCTAAAGCAGCACTCTTCTGCCTGAGTGTCCAGCCTGTGACAAACTCTGGGCAGGACTGAAGCTAAAAGAAAACTAAAGGAAGAATAATTTAGGATTTGGAGCCACTGCATTGCAAACATATGGCAAGAAGCAAGTGTTAAACCAGGCATGATTCCGTGGATTTAAAAACAGATATTATACAAAGTACTACAAAGTGAAGGTCAGAACTGCAGCTAAAGTATGCAAGTGCAAGAAGCAGCCTAGTCCTCCACTGCCCAAGGAATAAATATTTTGTAAACAGCTTGTTTTGAATTCAGCCTTTTGTGACAGACCCACACACGCACACAACCTATCAAGGAACCAGGTAACAATGACAGCAAATGAAACCATCATCCTTTTCTCTACCTGACTATATAGTAAGGTCTGGTGAACTTCTGGGAAGAAGCCAGAGTGTATTTCTGAATTCAAGCCTGAAAAATCTACTCAAGGCAAAGAGAATATGTCGACATCCTCATCTAGAACTCTTGTCTAATAAATATATTCATGTACACAATGCACCCTCGTATTAGGACTTAAGAGCTCACTCTCAGTCAATTTAAACAGAAGGAACAAAGACTGCAGAATAATTACCACATGTGTATGCCTAAAGCAGTAATATACAGGTGTATTGGCTAATCTTTACCTATTTTCTTCTCAAGAATCTAAAGTCTGTGTGGTTAAGGCTCTTCTAAATGCCTTTTTTAATTTAATTCAGTAAACATATATGGAAAAATACATATTATTTAAGTACATGTACCCTATAGGATATTTAATACTTGCATGAAGTCTATTATGAAAACACTACATCTAAGAATATAATACATTTTAAAGCATTCTTTCATACATATATCACAGTTCATGCATATATCAAAAGTAGTGCTCAAATATCTGTAAGAAAATGATGAATGATATCCAAATGCATTAAGCACATTATTACTTCAGATAAACAACCCTTAAATTATTCTGATTTATTTTTCAATTTTGCTAGAAAGCATATTTACAGAAATAAGATGGTGTTTTAAGCCATGAAACTGGATATAAATCATTAACCAGACAGCTACCCTTTTCTCACTCTGAAACTATTGAACCAGAGGTATTAATGTAGGCTTACAAGTATAATTAGTGGTGAGTTTTGAAACTTACCATTACAAAGTAACAAAATAAATAGAGAAATGTGGTGTAGAAGCTCATTTACACACTAAGAGTTAATATTTGTACATTACTTTGGTACAACTGAAACCCTCAATGAAGCCTCCCCAAATATTGACAACTTTAGGTCATTAAGGGCCCAAAGTCGAAAACAGAGCACTAGTAAATTTTATCTCTTATACAGCACTTTTTTTATAGGTTCAAAACCACTTTAAAAAGAAGGTGATGATCCCTATTTGACAGATGGGAACAGAAGAAACAGAATCAAGATAAATTTCCTGAAGGATAGAGCTCCTGCCACAGCCTGGGACAGAAAGCTCTGTTTCTGTGTCAGTGATCAACCAGAAAACTGGTGTGAAGATGAATTCTATGGTCTCCTTTCAAAAAGAGGTGCAAAGAGCAGCCATTGTGGTTGTCCATAGGAACATGTTTGATTTCAATGCATTTTAAGGACTGGCCCAGTATCATCAGGTGATTCTTACAAAGGGGAAACTAAGGCACACGGCACAGTGATGGCCTGCCCATGTCCAGGGTCAGCCAGCAGGCAAGCCACAGAGCTAAGAACTGACAACAAGGCAGCTCAGTCCAGTCAAGTGCCAAACATCTCAACTCAGGAACACTTACCAAAGGCACACGGTGCTGAAATAAAACTCCAGGTCGGTTATGTATGCCCTGCTCAAAATGTGAGGGATTATTTCTTTTGTACTCACTTATTTTTCAAGTCTTTATATTTAAGAAACAGAAGTATTTCTTCCCATCCCCCTCAAAAACATACAAAAAGGAGGCATCTCTAGGTAAGCAGGTAGAGAATCCACAAAAAAAGTCCTAAGCTGCAAATGAAGCATCAGTTCTAAATATTTGAAACCCATGCACTACCATTGCACTATCTATTACAATGTAATACATTATTCATCTTAATTGCAAGTATCTAATTTCCAATGTAATGCCAATATTCCCATAAGCATGAAATATCCTTCCCTTGATTACAGATTTTAAAATATATATTTTATTGGGTTAACTGATGTCTACTCATCAATTACTCATTCAAATGTGCTGAATAACCTTGCTCTTCCATACTTCTTTTTAGGTCTAACTGGCAGATAATATGGAAAGGAAGATCAATGATGGACAGAAGTGAACTGTTCCATACCACAAGTTGCCCATGTCTTTAATCATAACTGTTGTCAAAGACAATGTAACTAAGAAAATCTTTAATCATTATTAGTAAACTTGATGAGTATAGAAAAAAACTAAATTGTAACAGGCAGAACTTGAGTGATGGCAACGATCAGTCATTAATGTTTCAAACTGAAAGGCATTTTCCATGTATCATCTATTACACCAAATTAAATACATGTCAGCTAGTCAAATAAAGGACATTGATTCATTGATAGAAGCCCAAAAGACAAATAGTACATCCGAATGAGTCCATCAGTCTTTACAGAGTTATTTAAAACAGAGTCACAGTATTTAATGAAAGGTTGAATTTGTCTTTGGCTGGTCAATGCATGCTGTTCCCAGTTCAAATCAGAGAGTTTAAGAAAGTTATCTGAGGTCATTTCTGTGCTACACCACTTTCCTTCTGGTCTTTTCCATCCAGTAATACTCTTTTGTGTTGCTGCCCACTTTGCTTCATCACCTTATGATTAGATAAGTTGCAGACATACTTTATCCTCCCTTTATTCAATTTCTTGGTATATTTAAAAAAGAAATGTCATTTCTAGAGGTCACCAATGGGGTCAGTTTGCAGAACAACACAGACAAAGCCACAGTACTTCTACAGTAAGTAAAAGAACTTGAACTCCAAGTCAGAGGAATTCTCAAAAGACAAGGAAAACTAGTAGAAAGAAGAACTTCAATGATGGAATCAAATTCAGCAAGATGATTAATAAAAGGAGATGTAATAGAAATACTCTGAGCAACAAAGAATCTAGAGACAGTAGCCCTTAAACTGTTTTCTTTGCCTCATAGCGCAATAATAGAACATTTTTCTCACATGACATTAGGTAAAATTTTATTACAGAAATCATCAAGATCAAGAATTTGGTGACCTTTAAAAGAAAAATAACTGACACTAACACAGACAAAATATATGCAGAATTTTAAAAATTAATTACAATAAATATTTTTGAAGTGATTGCAAATCTAATGTTACAGGTCCTCTCTCAAAGAGTAGCAGCAACTCTAGCACATGGGTTTACCTCCAGAGTTCTCCTGGTTTCCTTTGGCCCATGTGGTGCTGGGCACCAGCAAAGCTTCATTTCATTTCCCAGCTGGTACATCTCTGGGATCTGGTGTGGCCAGGCTGTGGCTACACTGCAAGGACTTCAGAGCACCAAGCATCAATTCACCTATCCCAGGACATTTGAGGCCATCAGGAAGTGAGAGCTGAGATCACAATGATTCATTTCTCATGTCTCATCAATTGCTCTATGCACTCCAGGGGATGCAGGGATAATTTCAGATGTATGAGCAGCCTGCCACACTGATCATCTCTCAGGAGGTAATTACTTTGGTCAACACCAACTTATTTGCTGCAGTCTGGCAAGTGTTTGCCTAAAAACAGGACACTGATAAAAAGTGATTACCTTATTTGCCCTTTGCTGGGGAAGGACTACACCACTGCTGGGAATTCACCTTCTGAGGGGACTGAGAGCATTGGCAATGAAGCCTGGGAGCAGTCATGAGAAGAAAAAAGTTAAGAGGAGGCTTTTCAAGGCCTCTACTTTGAACTCCATTCCTGGAATGAAAACCTGGCCCTGGAAAATGAATGCAGTCTGGCCTAGCAAAAGGTATGGAGTCTGTCTCAGATTTCAGCTAATGCAGACGTCAACACACAGACCTAAGACCAAAGAAGCAGAATTTCCTATGGCCTGACAGAAGCAGAAACTCCTAAGTCTTTATATGTCCAGGGTCTGTGGGACAAAGGGAATCCAACCCTGTATTACTGTAAATTTTTATTTCTACAAATAAAAAAACCCCAAACTTTCAGTATGTGACACACAGGTAGGAGGTGCTACAGCACTTCCCTGAGCCTGCAGTCAGCAAAGTGGCACTGGGAATTCCCCTGGGCCCCTTCTGAATATGCATTTTTAGAACCTACAGCCCTGGATGCATTGCTATCAGTACAGGAAAAGCTTGACCACAGAAATTAGGAGTGTTACTTAAGGACATGTTCTGCTCCAGACCAAGTTCTAGGAGTTCATCCATTCACACCCCATAACCGTTACTTTTCTTCAACACAAGACAGAAGGTTTTTGTGATGTGACTCTGCTGTGTAAGGCCATAGAGTCATCATCTCATCTAAATTTTCCTCCTCTAAGATTACTTTGGGGGTTTTTTCTAATGACAATAATCTCTGATTGACAAATTGAGTTGATTTTAAGTGTCAGGGAGTCAGATTTAGCCAATTTTCCAATCAATAAATGACCTAAGCTTTTGCTATAATGCACTGAAAACCAAGTCATCACAACAAATGATGTGATCATCATGTGTAAACTGCAGCAATGGAATTATAGTGTTCTGCTTTATTAATAGAGGGCTCCATTTCACCTAATTTCTCTTACACAATAACCACATGGCTCAGCATCACAAAACAAACCCATTGCTAAGCTGGCTTAAGTCAACAGTCCAGCTCCTTGATTTCTTAGGATCAACAAAAAAACCCCACAAAAAAACCAGTGCAAAGTCTGTGACATTCACTGACAAAGAGATAAAGCATCTGAATTGCACTTTATTGTAGAAAGAACATGAAATAAGCCCTACTACAAATGAAGTGATGGAAAGGCCTGAAAGAATGTTCCAAACTACACTTGTGTGAGACAGCTGCACCTGTAAATGACCCTGCATCCAAGTATTCCCTATTGATCTGCTTCTCCTGCCACCTAGCCCAGCTACTGTGGGCAGGCAGGACAACTAATGGGACATGGAGCTAGTTGAAATGACAAGCCATGAGGTTAAATCAGAGATTAGCTCAGTTTAGTATAACCTAGATGTCAACTTTCTCATTAGGAAAAATCACTGTGGTAAAACAGTGAATAAGAGGCTAAAATAAAATCTGTCCAATGACTTTGGCACTCTCTGCCCACATTCTGTAGGTAGCTCAGTACAGATCTGACAAGGTTTGTGTTGGCTGCTTGGTTTCTTTGACATCTAAAGGCAGAAAGTGTGATCTGATCCTAAGTATGACTTAAATCATTCATAAATTAATATAAAAATTCTTATTATCAATTTTCACTGAGAGAGGCATTCCATTAAGTAGAACTCCTGGCATTTTTCAATCATCTAATTTTCTCAAAAGGAGCATTTTCATGGCTAAAACTGGTTCTGATCTATAAATAGGGATCATCCATCCAATTTTGAGAGCCAGTCAGACAAAGTGTAGAAGTCTCTGCTATACTTTTTTAATGTATTATTCCAAACCAACTATTGAGAACTGCAAAGTGTGGGAAACAAGGATGAACACTAGGATCACTTCAGAGAGGAAATAATTGTAGACCAAACAAGGTAAAGCAGAACCCAAATTTCAAAGGAAAACAGAATATGGCCCTTACCAAAACTCATACATTTTGTTGGACAGAGAACTTTACTTGCTGCATTTGATTTCTCTATCAAACCCTTAAATTAAAAGATTTTCTTACAGTCTTTCTTATAGTCTATGCATATAAATTTATACTCATACTCATTTAACTACAATCAAAGTCGGTATGTATTACTTTTATTATATCTAGGGATAGCAAATACACAAAACCAGAAGTTCCATTCTACATAAACATGTATATAAAGCTTGCTTGCCAATTTGAGGAAACTCATTTGTAACCTTAGCAACATAGCTAATGAACCAGATTTCTATTGGTAGTATTTTTAATAGCTTATATCATACTTCATTTGTTAATCTTGAAGAGAATTTACTATTTATTGGCAGCAATAGGAGCTAACTCAAACCCTTCTCATTGAATTACATTTAAAATTCGCTATTTGCTTATAAATATTTAAATTAAACGCAAACAGGATTCTTGCAAGGCAAACCAAAAACACTCCCAAAATACAAATACAAGTCGCTGCATGCTCTCTCCAAATTTATCATTCGCTTTCCATCATAAGTTTGCCTTCTCAATGCAATAAAGTTATATAACAGAAATATAGATAAAATATCAGAACAACAATTCCGGCAATATTCAAATTATGAGAAGCAGAAGATTCAAGATGTTTGCTGAACTCCTTCCCTCCATGACACACTTGTTCTTAGACAGTAATGGATGTCTCCAAATATTCATGTCACTCTATTAGTGTTAATGTCTTCTACACAAAACAAGTAGCCCTCAATTTTCAGTCTTTGCAGTTTCAGATTTCTATTGATCCCTGAAGGCTGAAGGGTAAAATTCATCCTTGTTTAGACAGCCTCCACTTAATCCTGCTGACCTACTCAAGAAATGAGATATCATGGTAATATTAACATTATGAACCTGCAGATGGCATTTCCCCTAATTCTGTCAAAATTCTGTGACTCTGCAGCCCCTCTTGATGCTCTTAAACCTGTTAGGAACTTAATTTTTAAGCACCATCAAGAGCCCTTAGCATCACCTTCTGAAATCTCATCTTTATACTTTCTCTTTTGCTACTGTCCCAGGAGGTCTAGTTTTGTCTTTGATGCACAGTCAATTTTTTCCAAATATTTTCTCCCAAATGATTTAGAGGACTTTCAAGGGAACAAGAGGAAAAAAAAGCTCCTTTCTTGCTCTCAGAAAAAAAAATCTGCTCTTGTTTTGAAGAAAACTGCAATAAATACACAAGCAAAAGGCTATTCACATAGATGTCTAAGAGTGTCCTTTGCCTAGACGCTCCAAATTTGAGAAGGAAAAGACAGATGGTCCTCACCTGTGTGGGTAGAACTCTTGTTTTAGCATGAAATAAAAGGGCTGCCCTCAGAAGAGAGAGCAATGGAGAGCACTTCAAAAGCCCAGCACAGACCAGGTGCAAAAGTGGCTATTTGCACTTTCCACAGATCCACTGAGAAATTTGCTGCCATTCTACACCTTGTTCAGCCTAACTGTGGTCCTTGACACCAGGAGCCTGGTGACATGCCCTGGTGGAGCTTAAGTGACTGAGCAGGGACACAGGGCAGAAGGAAAGTATTTTATCACAAGGTTTGGAAACCTCTCAAACCAAGAACATTTCGAGTGTCAAACACAGAAATTTTATAGCAAGCACCAAGAGGAAAGGAAGGTCAAACTCAAATGGAAGGGACTGGCACCAAAACTCTGGCTACCTCTGCTGCCAGAATTCTGGATGAATAGGCTCTACTTTAACCTTTCCAGAAGCTGTACTGCCAATAAACAGCAGCAGGAAATGCACAAACCGGCCATTTTGATACAGTTCCCTTGCACAGTAGAGAACTTTGTGTACTCTGTCAAGAGCAACAAAGAGCTGGAGGGAGTCTGCGTGGGATTTTCTTCAATAACATTTTGACATTCTTTAGGAAATCGAGCTGATGAGTGGAAATTCCCTGCTTGAATGAGGGCAAGACATATGCAGCACTCTGCTATTCCATTCTCTCTTACTCTTGCCTCACATGCTGATGATGTTAGTTTACCCAGCTTTTTGAAAGACAAACCCCATTCCCTTGCCTTCATTCTTGTGCAGGACCAAGGGAGAGCAGCACAAGACTGAGGGACAAGGTGCACAACAAGAAGCAGGCAGGTTCAGGAGAAGGGCAGTGCGTCAGAATCACTAATTTTCTTCCTAACATTAACATTCTGTATGTAAACTGGTCATTTTAGGTGATGGAAGAATTTGTTGATTAAGAAAAAGGGTTTTCAAAGTTTTCTCAAACACTCATTATATGGTTAATTCAAACCCAAGACATGGACACAAACATCTGACTTGCCCAGTCATCCAAACTACCCTATCCACTTAAGCTTGCCTTGTTCTCATTAATTTGCTCTGATTTCTTAGGAACATCACTGGATTTTGTGCTCACACTTTTGCTGTGATAGCAAGTTATCCCTGAAATATTCACATAATTATATATCTACTGCAAACAGATTCTCCATGTTCCAAGTCTTGTTCTAGAAGATTAGCAACTGTTTTAGGACTGCTTATATTAACAAGTAAATAATGAGCATTAGCAAAAGCAGTGGCACACATGCTCTGATTTCTATTCTGATACTACTTTGTCCTTATTAAAGCAATTGAAACATTGGTGTGTTCTTATTCTTTAAAATTCTTTTAGTTTTTTTAAGGACTCAAGTACCAAAGTAGTTTTCTAGCTCACAAATTTTTGTTCTTTGTTCAGTGGGTTGTTTTTTCCTTACTCCAAGTTTACATTGCTTGGTCTCCTGATCATTCCAGAAGAAACTGACACGGATAAAAATGAAATGCAGAGCCCTTGGAAAGGTGCTGCATCTTGGCTGGAACACTTTGCTGATGTAATAGTGATTCCAATAAACAAACAGGCATATTCATTCATATTCAAATCAATACCAGAGTGGGAAATTGAGAGGTGCCATTATGCTCTAGAACCATTAGAACCATTGGTCTCTTGATTTAACTGTTTGCCCACAGCCGCTGAGGGTGTTCACAGCTCTGGTGCTGTGGTAAAACACAGTTCACTGTGTTCACTCTTAATTACAGCAGCCAGCATGAAAGCTTCAGTGGTTTAGTGAGATCTTGTGGGGTTTTGCAGTTTTGGAGAGGTTTCTTTTTAATACATTTTTGGTCAAAGTGACAAGAATTTACTTAAGCTTTATACATAAGCAAAGCTCCCGGACACAGCATAACTGGGTCATTACCTCTCTGTAAAGATTTATGTATACTCTTAATTTTAACTTTAGATTGCCAATTATAACAGGGCAAATGTATCTTATTAAGTGCCTATGTAGATCATTTTAACATCAGCAGCACTATTTACTGTAAGGATCTTTGAAACTCTTTTATTTACCACGAGTAACAAGTCAAATCTATCACAAAGGGAAACTCTGGAAAGCAGAGTGAAATAAAAAAAACAAGAGAAAGACATTAATTCTCTGGCTAGTAAAGTTGAACTTCATTTTTCAAAGTAGCAAAAACCAGACCAGAGATAAGAATTATGCACACCACACTGTGGCCACATCAGTGTGGCTGCTATACCCCTGACATATGAGGCAGCTGCTATCAGCAACAGGAGCACCAGTACAGCCAGGTTAATTTAAACACATCCATAGACTTCCTACTTAAAAGACTGTAGAGCTCAACATTCCCTTTTACCTTCTCAGTAGCTTGTAATTCCATGTAGCCAGCCAGGCCTTTCCTTTTCAGATGCCAGGAGGACCAGCCTTGGAATGCCAAAATTGACTATTCAGCCTCAGGTTATTCACAAACTTGTTGATGCTTTGACACTGCCACTGAGTCATTTCATTCAGGATTGCTTTCCTTATCATCTGGGACTGCAGCATTCCACAAATTTCATTTGGAAATCACAAATAGGAGTTTCTGCTCAAGTCACCATTAAACTGCAGAGTTCTCGGACCAAAGCCTGGCTGATGTTATCATTCACACTAAAGCATTCCTCATGTTCCCTAAGAGATCTCTGCACTTGGCCAGGATACAGCTTTGCCCTGCTCACTCATGGTAATGGTCTGACCTTTTTTTTTACTTTTTGTGTTTTCATCATTCACAGAAAACTCAGGGCTGATGAGCCTCAGTGAGGTAGTTTTTCTACGCTGTTCGTGTTCCATTTGGTCAGCATTGCAAGTCCCCTGCATGAATAATGCCTAATTCCAAAGGCTTTTAAAGACACAGTTCTTCACCCAGTTTATGCTGAAAGGCACCAACACTATTTGCAAGTATCAGTAGAGCACATCAGAAATGGGAACAATCTTAATGAGGTGAAACAGAAAAACCCTGAAGACCTTGCACTCTTTGGTTCATTTCTGCTCCAATATCTTTATTCTCCTTTTCAGCTGCACAAAACACAAACATTTACTCTCTGTACTTCTGTATTTCCAGACATACAAATTCCTTCCTAAGTGACTGGCATGGTATAATCTGGAAGTTGTACACGTATATATAGATATAAAATACACGCTGTACATACACATTTTTATATTTAAATTACATAAGCACATATATTTTACTCAGACATGCTCAGTACTAAATATAATAGCTATTAATTATCTCTATTAAGTAATTATTAATTGATTTTATGGGGTTTTAGGGTCCTCCTTTTATTACTATTTTGTCTCCTTGTTATTATGTTTAGCACCTCTGCATGCCACAGATTTTTTTCAAATTGGACAGTTCCACTGCTTATTTGCCCTGGATGCTGTAACCACCTTGTTTACACAGGGGCATTTCCAGTGCTAGGGTGCCTCCTGTTTATGGGAGCCATCAGGGATGAGTCTGTCTTGAACTGCACACTTTTATTAAGAATTCATAACTGCATCCAGGCTGAAATGCTATTTTCTAGGTGGTTCTTACTCTCAATCAAGATGCATTGAGAACTGACATTGATTTTTAAAATACCTTGAATGCTAGTACAGTTTAGAAAATTAACACTGTGGTGCAATGAGTTTTGTTTGGAGGACTTTTTAATGTGTTGATGTACATCTCAAAATAATCTCTATACTCTTTAATAAAGTTATGGAAAAAAACTTGTTAGGGAACTTGTAACATTTTGAAGTCAATATACTTCCATTAAACACACAAAGTCATTGTCATATGCCAATGCTTCAGTTTGGTTTTTTTTTTTTCTTTACAGTATTATCTAAAAATAATTTTAATGTGATTTTTTCCTTTGGAAAGCTGGAAGCAAAATATGAATTATATATCAAGACCAATCACTCAAGGTACTTTCCTAAAGAGTGTCCTTGGAACCCAGTTGCTATTTGCACACACATTAATAAAGTGCAAAGCTTTAAATCTGATTGCTTCAAGTTAAATGGATGGGTCAGTGCCAAACAAATTGATCTCTTTCAGAGTGCATGGTCTATAGCAAACTATAACTCCATAACAATGAAAGGACTCCATTCAATAAATAAAATACAGACTTTTAAAGTTACATGACCACCCCTTTAAATGCTCTTTAGGACTGTATGTGCAAGCTGCATTATTTACCTGAAACTAAAGCCAACACACACTATTTAAAGAGAGTTTTAATATTCGACACATCATGTAGGGGTTAAAGGCCACATGACTGAAAAAAGGATCTCTGGACTGACAAGACAATCAGTTCTCTCAAATGAAACAACCAGGGGTCAATGGTGGCAAAGACATACCTGGCAGTATCAAATGAAAGGATGACCTTTTGGGTAAGTTCTTGGTTTGACATTTAGAACTTCAATCCCTGTTTCAGGTGAACTCAGTAAATTGCCTACTTTCTCTGCAACCCTGTGCCCCAGCTGGCAAAAAAGGGACTAATGACCCTCTACCTCCACATTTAATGTTCTATAACAATAATCATTAGGTACCTGTCTCAACAGAAAGAGATCAACCTTGGAAATTGATCTTTGAATAAAAGCTATGAAAACATATCTTAACAAAACCCTGAACAAGCAGTGAACAAAAACAATGGCAAAACCAGCAAATCTCTGTACAGAAACCTGATTATACTTCCTTCTCTGCAAATTTCAGCAAGAAGATTTATTCAGTAAAAAGGTATTACTAAAAATGAAAACTATCAGAAATTATCCTTAGGACACAAAGTCCTTCCCCACAGAAGATACTGTCAGAACTGCTTTTATTCCCTTAGCCCTCACACTGCAAAGGAAATTCTCCAAGAGCTGAAAAACTCTCTTTTCTCTCTCAGAAAATTTTGCACACAGCTGAAAAAGCAGCAACAAAACCATGTCATTTCTACGGTCTACAAACATACAGCTTTGACTGGAGGACAACACACAAAGCAGCTGCACATCTGATAAGAGCTGCAAAGACAAACAGAGCCCACTCCTAATTTGTCACCCTGGGGCTCACACAGTGACCATCCAAAAAGGTGATGTAAACCCCAGCCCACACAAAGTGCTCCCAGTGCCAGCCTGTCCTTCCCTCCATGTGTCCAATGCATTCCAGCCTTTGGAACCCTTGAAGACATCTTCCACATGGCTGCCCTCATAACCATTAGATCTCACCACAGACCTTTAAAGCAGTTTCTTGCCCTGTTTCACTCCCCTGAGACCAGAAAGTGTTTCAGACCTGTCCTTTCTCACACTCTTCAATCCTTATACCTATCACCCCATTTCCTCCTCTCCCTTCCACCTGCAGACCTTCTAACACAGGGCTCACTTGACTGAAACTGTTCCTACTGACATTCACTTTTTTAGCCACACTCTAAAATTGTTACTGTCTCCTGCTGGACTTGCCAGATGCTTTCAATAGAGCTGATGACATTTCTTCTTGATAAACCTCCTCTTCCCAGCGCCTCTCTCCTGGTTTTCCTCTTACGACACTCCAGCACAGTCTCTACAGGGAATACTTTCTGCGAAATTCTCCAAGTTCCCAAGGAGGGTCCCACACCCATTCACTCTGTAATCTTCTTTCTTTGCATTAACTCCATCCAGCAAGCCAGTTAGCAAAAAAATCCCCTGTCATTCCTATGCTGATGAGTCTTTATCTACTTCTCTGTGAGACATTTTTCCATATTCTGGTCAGTCTAAACTGACTGCTTTCAGGATATCCCTACAAGCTTCATGGGGATAAGGAGATTTCTCAATACTCTCCCTTCAAAAGGCAAAGAAAATCCTTTTTTTCAGTCAAAATGGACAGCCAGAATATCAGACCTGCCAATTTGGACTACAACACAAGTGTCATCTTTGACTCTTACTTTTCATCCAGGATAAACCCAAAATCTCAGAGATTCTCTAAACATAATCTTTCTAATAAACAGGTTTTCTAACCCACCTGTAATGCAGAAATTCCTTTCCCAGCTCTGATGATATTACATATTGATTACTTCCAAGTTCATCTTTCTGACCTTAAGAATCACAAGCTCCTCTCATATCTCAGTGAAACTTCTGCTGCAAAGAGGATCTCTAACTCCTTTCTTTGATCATTTCACCCAACTCTTCATATTGCTTCAACAGCTCCCTTGTTCCCTGTCACATCAAAGATATGCTAACAATCTTCCCTTCCAATACCACACACTTTTTATTCCAATCTTTCAGGTTATCTCTAACTCACCATGAAGATTCTGGCCTTAGTGTCAACGTCCTTCACCTACCCCTATTTATAAAAACATTTCCACAAGTATTTTAAAATCTTCTGTTTGGTTTAGTTCCATTTAATTTCTTTTATTTTCAAATTTGTAATTTCTAAGATCATGGAATGAGGACAGTATTTGTGTCCCATAACAACACTCATCATCAATCCCTTTTATTCCACAGATATCTCTATCTGTCACTTCTTGAACACTGCAAATTCTTTAAGGACACAAATTCATACATCACCCAGCAAAACAACATCCCAGTTCATAACAAGCCACTCAAGTACAGCAAGCACAAGCACATCAGTTATAACAGCATCAAGAAAAGTAATTGTTAGCATAGGACTCCACTCCCTTTCCAAAACAGCTCTTAAACCCTTGCTAGTTTTGTGGTATTTGTCACCCTCCAAGGTCCCAAGGTAAATGAAGTGACACCTGGCACTTGGAGCTGACGACTCCACGCTGTTCCTCTGACACAGAACACTCCTTGCCTTAGGAAAAGGCAATCTCCTTGCACAGTTACCACTCTGTCTCAAGTTATAACCTTTATTTAATCAGATCTATCTGCTTGTCCTTGATGAACAAGGCTCCCAAACATTTCTCCCCTTGCATTTGCAGAGTGCTCCCTCGACTCTCTATTTTGGATTTTCTAGGAACTCTACCCCTTTGAACTGTGAAGGAACAGACATAACACTCAGAGTTGTTACCTACACAGGGGGCAGAGCCCCAGCAAGGCTCACCCTCACACCTACACTGGGTGCACAGAGCTGGAAGAGGCACACAGCACCAGACTAGGATGCCTTCCTTGGGATTAATCTTAAACCCACGTAAATCTCACCTGAGCTCTTCTCTCCTACAGAGCACTAAACTGTGTGCTGCCAGCAATTAGTAAAGGCTTACATTGATTTTTTAATTAGTTTGAAACTAAAAATAAGTCCTGGGTAAATATAATTTTATTTCACGGGCTAAAAGCTGCTAAAAACCTCCTGTGACAAGACAAGCAGGTGCAAATTATTATCAACAATTATTACTTATCCTTTCCAAGGATAATGGCCTTCTTCTGTGACCTCTGGGACAACAAACAAAATGGATTAGTGATTTTCTCAATCCAGCACAACAGGTCTAGAGGTGCATTTTAGGGGAGAGATGATTGTGCAGAGTCCTGTACTCCCAAGTCAGTCCCTGTGCTTAGAAACATGGAAAAAGTCAACCTGTACCTGTGATGTGTACACACTGGTGTTGTAAGTTCAAAAATTTAATATTGAATAATTACAGTATGTATTTTCTAATCCTCAAAGCCAAGCTTCCCCAGAACAGTCAGCTAAACAATTCACTAAATTTATATGAAAATTAATACTGGAAGATGGTAAATAGCTTTTTTACGGCTTTTACTTTTTCTGATTTTTGTAAGGCAAACATATTTTTCTCATGTACCTGTGCTGCTTCTGCCAATGCCCTACAATAGGCAAACACTGTTAGAGTGATGAAATGCAACTGCAGGAGCCTATTTTAAAATTAATCATCCATAATTAATTAGCAATATCTCCTTTCTGGTAAATTATACCTAAATTGCAGAAAATTATCCTTGCTGAGAATGATAAAGTCATCTACAGCTTTGCAGTATTTCAGAGAAACATTTTGCATATATTTATGTATTATAATGACCACATATATATCAGAGTATTCAATTCCACTTTGCCACTATATTAAAAATATAAATGCATGGGAACTTTATCTTTAAATTGCACAGTATTCAAGGGGTCACCCAAACAACCTGAAGTGAAATAATTTGGAAAACAGATCCATGAAGGAGTAGGTGGACAGAGGGTTAGTTTTCGATAGCCTTGTTATTTTAGTGCTCATTAGATTTGTCCCGTCTCAGCTCTTGCAAAAGCCAGCACTGAGTGCTTTAAAGGCAGCACTAAAGAAAGTGGATTGTCTGTCCCAGTACAACACATGTCTGTTTCCAAATCATTATGAGATTCTGTTGCTTCCAAAAACCCCAAAAATAAATGCAGCCCCTCCTGACAGAATATTCCCCCCTATCTTATGGTTAAATCTCTTCAGAGTTCTACATCAGCAAATGAAAAAAATAACAAAAAATGTTGAAAAAAATTATTTGTTAAAAAAAATTAGTGAAGCTCACAACACAAATAAATGTTAATTCAAGATTTTTTAACAATCTTTTCAGCTAGGTGTTTGGCACAGTTTCCTTTGGACTTGATATCTTTACGTGTGGACAGCAGCAAAATTTTGAAATGACTCATGTTTTAGCAGCTGAACACCTGCAATGAAATGAGGACCCAAAAGTGCACTGAGGATGAAGCATTTGGAGCAGGAGGAAAGCCTGGTTCCTGTACATACAGATTTAATGACATTTAAAAATGCATGATCCTCTATGTATATGCACCCAGTCATCAGATTCAGAACATGAGCAGAGAAATCAGGTTCTTTCACACCAGACATCATTGCTGACACTGAGAGACTTGGTAAAACTGCCAGTAAAGCAGTATTTAGACTCAAAAGGGCTTTGTGCACCTCCAGCCAGTGCATCCAATTTCATTTTCTTTTTTTTTTCCCAATTGACCCACAAAGATGCACAAAACTGCTATCAGTTATTGCTAGATATACAAAACTGGATGTAAGCCTCCTGCCTCTCATGATTTCAACATTCAGGTTCAAAATCTCATGCAACATTCTAGTGGAGTAAAAAAACCAAAATATAAAATTATTGTCACTTCTACCTGCAGTAGTAAAAGGAATTCCATTTAAATGAAGCTATGTAAGCAATTCATAAAATCATTTGTTCAACAATTTCCCCCCCTCTTCACAGTGTCTACAAATCCATGTAATTGAGTGTTCCAAACACATTTGATTGGGATCCCTGTGAGAATAACCCCATCCCTTGGATTAGTCATTGTGAAGAAAAACGTAGGAGGGTTTGTGTTTTGGGAGGTTTTTTGGCCCAGTGGAAAGAAACTTGCTTCAAAGCCAATTTATCCCAGAATGGGAGGGCTTTGTTTACACTTAAGTTTTAGCAATTCAATGAGGTTTGCTTGGGCTTTAATTATAATTATTATTCTCTTTAAGCACAAAGAGTCTTAGCATATTGAAAATGTCAACAATAGCAGACAAGATTTTAGCTCCAAGGAGGAAATAGAGTACCAGAGGAGGATTTAGAAGAAATAAGGCGGGCACAATTTAACTTGAACTATTGAAAGAAGAATGGATTATTTCTACAGTTCTTTTAGCAGCACTCACAAATCACTAGCAGCTCTTTAAACATAGAAATTGCCTTCTAAAAACAGAAGAGGCATATTATTTTCCCAAAATTATTCAACAATATTTCGAGATGTTTGAATACTGCATATAAAACAGAGATATGGACTAATATGTTGAATGTTTGTAACATAAATAAAAGAGAGAGAGAGGGGGAGAGATGAAGTGCTAAGTGCCAGAAAATTAATATTGAACTTTTTTCCTGTTAAATTCTGAGAAGTGAATGTCCCTGGAAAACTATTTCATACAATTGCTTGTGGGTGCAAATTGATCCAGATGCCATAAATACTTCATTCAGCTCCAGTCAAGTAATAGCATGTCACACACTGCAGAAGGGAAGAGAGAAGGCTGGAGCATGGCTCTCTAACAGGTGCTAACTGAGAGTGCTCTGGGAGGAAGGAGCTCAGCATCTTGAGTGGTCAGGATTGAAGGAAGGCCACAAATCACTGTGAAATGACCCCAAAAGCCCAAACCAAAAGCAGGATATCGATAAAGAATCACTCAGAACATTTAGCAGGAACTAGAGTGAAAGAGAAACAGTGAAGGCTTTGCTTTCCAATGAGGACACTGAGGTGATGATATAAACAGGGCAGAGATAAATTACAGCTGCTTAACACAGTGTTATACTGGAAATTTTTAGCTTCAGCTCAAATTGGAATTGTTGTGATTCACGTAACCCTGCCACATTGATAAAGTAGTTTTGTATTAATTTTTAAAGGAATTAATCTGCTCTCTTTTATTATAGTCTTCTTTTTTAAAACTTGCTTTCTATCCTAG
Organism: Camarhynchus parvulus; assembly: GCF_901933205.1. NCBI lineage: Eukaryota > Metazoa > Chordata > Aves > Passeriformes > Thraupidae > Camarhynchus > Camarhynchus parvulus. The sequence continues at coordinate 8,330,606 of NC_044576.1, forward strand.
GCCATGCAGAGTTCTGCTCTAGGCTGCTGTGCTGCAGGGATATGCACACAACCTTCCTGCAGTCAGCTCACCAGCTTACAGGCAAGGCAGGCTCACAAGGAGCTACAGCACCTTCAGAGATCCACCTCAACAAAAACATTTTTCGCTTCAGTGAAGCTGCCAAAAATACAAGTAATGCTGAGTTAAAGGTTTTGTAAAGCTGATAATGCCTTCTATATTCAAGTCAATAACTACATGCAACTGGGTTACAGCCTCCATTTCATTGGTGTTCAAAAGCAAAAGTTGTATATAAATACTGCAAAGAAGGAAGAGTAAAGTCTATGGAGCAATTGATATCACCTCCATTTATAAAGGCAAATCCTATTAAAATACATATCCCAAATAAACCATGTGTTCTTGAAGAATTAAGAAACCAAACCCTCCACAGAGATCAGGAACTGCATACCTGCCACAGGAAACTTGAGCAGTGCTGAACTACAAGCTCGTTTCCTCCTCTTCAGATAGGTTGTATATAAAAAGTACAAAGTCTAAACTTATTCACACAGCACATGTTTCCTGGCAGGTCTTCAGAAGGGCTCCTGGGTCACCCAGAAGATCCTGCACACCAGTTCAGGACAAACTGCCAGCCTGATTTACTGGAGTGTTTTATCTAGTGAACTCTTGAACACCCTGCAGGACGATGCCTCCCTGAACTCTCCTGCCCAGCACTCCCATTGTCCGACTGACCTCCCTGTTAGAAAGCATTCCCTCTTTGGCTTCGGGTCATTACTTCCTGTTAGACATCCCATGATCACCTAAAATAATTCCTCCTCCTCTGCTCATGTTTCCCTCATGTGCCTGGCAGCTCTATTCCCCCAGGCAGGCTGTATATAGTGTGTTCCTGAGGCCTCTGCTCAGAGGGCATGCTCTCCCATCCTTTCATCATTTTTGTCACCTCTTTGAACATTTTTCCATTTATTCATTTCACTGTACAGCCCTAATGACAAAAGGAATCCATACAAATAATACCTCTACTTGCAATTGAAAAAACATATCCATTGCTAAGTGAAGGAGGCAGGTGAATGCTCACTGTCTCAAGGAAGGAGCCTTTAGAGTCTCAGATTCCTATGTCTGGGCCAAAGAAACTAACAGAAAAGGTAAAAGTGCTAAATTTTCCCATTTCTGAATTATTAGTTTTTCTTATCGCCTTGCAAGAAGATCACATGCTTTTCAAAATATAAAATTGTTTTCCTGGCACACATACACCTGTTACAATTGAGACAAATATATCTGGGATTTTTGTAGATGAAGAAAGGAACATTTTTCTCAACTGTTGAAAGAGAGACACTCTTTAGATTTGCTTCAGTCCCTAAATGCCCTTTTAATGCATAGCCTAAGATAGTTAACATTTAATAAATGCAATTACCATCCCTATTCTGCATAAAGGCTGATTCCAATTTTATAGCAATACCATTGAAAATACTTTTTTCCTTCTCCTCTCCATTCTTACCATCAAAGCAGTTTCATAACAAAACACTAAATCTTGAAAACTTAGGAAAGGTCAATAATTTCTACTGCAGTAACTTTGGCACACGACAGAACCAGGCACTGAGATGTGTTAAGACAGTTAAATGAGAACCATGTCTACATAAAAATTAGAAAAACTGAATTCTTCCACAATTCAAAAGTTTTTCACACATGAGATGGCAAAGTCCCCTAACTTTGTACATCTAAAATGAGATGAGATCTCTCTGGCCCACCCAAGAGATGACGAGACTGAAACACAGACCTGTATTTTTAGGAAATAAAATATATCACTTGCAGTATCAAACAAGGCAAAATAGATCTTTCAGCTTCCAATGGCTCGTATCTATGACTTCTGCTAAGAAAAATCTGTTAAATCTGTGTATTTCAGGTTTCATAATCCAAACACTGTTCTTATTTTTGTTCTGCATTTCACCAGAGGGTTGGTGTTCAGCACCTGGTTCAGCATATGAATATATGCTATTAGCCAACACATTTTAACAAAAATCTGGTTGAAATTTGTCAAACAGTTTTCCCTACTACAAAATATCAACTCAGCAAAACTGAAAATCTTAATAAGAAACCTCTTTTTCACAAGAAATTTTCCATTTTCAGCTTTAAAACCTCTTTGTTCTTCAATTTCTTTTTCTAACTAGAGTTAAAGAAAAAGGAAAATAAATGTGCAAAATCTAAAAATAATATCCTTACATTTTCTTCTAGCATTGCTACTTAGAATTTTTCAGAGGGCTTTTTAAAAAAAAAAAAAACTGGAAAAAAGAACCCTCTAACAATTTCCAAGGGTTAGAGTGAGATTGATAACAACAGCAGTAAGTATAGAGCAATATGGTACCTATAGTAAAATATACCAACTGTGGAATTGAGTAAAGCCATCAAAGGAACTTACTACCACACATTGTGACTGATGCATTTCAGTAAAATACATAAAAATGTGTATTTCATTTACGCTGCAGGTTGTTATTCTAGACTCCCTGAAAACGTGCTGTAGATAATTAGTTGCACTTACTGACTGAGATACTGAAGAACTGCAGTCATTGTAACTCTCCACAAAATATAAGTTCAGTCTGGGAAGGATTCTCCCCTATTCTGCACCTTGTATCTTCAAGCCTTTGGAGAATTCCTTTCTAAGATTTAAATTTTTTCTTATAAAGCTTTGCTGAATCAATCAAGATTCAATATAGGAAGATTGCCAAATAAATTACTTTTCATTTCTGCCCACTGTTAAACTCCTGCAGGGAGCTGGAAATATATCAGGGTCATTAGTCTTAATGCCTATAATACACAGTGCTTTAAGGTGAAGTGAGCAGTAAAAGAGTTTAATACAGTTTAATACTGGCCCCTACCCTGGAGACGCCTCAGGGCTCTGACCTGCTCACCCAACAACCCCAGAGCCCTGTGTGCCCAAGGGGGACACAACTTCCACCCAACTGGGGTCTGAATAAAACATTTCCCTTTAACCTGCTTTGGATAGTGTGTTAGGAGTCCCTGGCAATGTGCATTTCTGCTGGACCTCTCCTGCAAAAACAGCTGACTGAGCTGTGGAGAGCTGCACATAATTAGAGAGCACATAACTCCCTCATTCTTTTACTGGAAATGCCTGTGTGTGCACAAACCTGAGGAGAATTTATCCCTCTGCTTAGTCTTTTCCAAACTACCTATTTGCTTCATTTATTGAAGGTAAAATTTACCTTGTTATTTAAAAGAAATCACTAATGAACACAAATGTGGATAATTTACTAAGGCTAAGGCTGTTATGGTAAAAAAAAAAACCCTAATGAGCTAATTTGAGTTGATTTTTTTTAATTTAACAGGCTTTGATGGAGCAAAACTGATAATTGGAAACACACCCCATCCACATTTTAATTTCTTGGTTCAGTCATATCCCTGGTTAGTTAAAAAAATTCAAACCCCTACTTTATTGCCAAAATCTTAGCTAATGAATACACAAACTTAAACTGAGGCTCAAATTCTCATTCTCAACTCTGACATAGAAAGCACTGTAAAATAATTCATTATTTAATATTAAGAAAGCTGGATAAAACTAATTAATGCCAAAACTTAGCCCACAGCACATTAATTAAAAGTTTGCCCAACAGCTACCTCCCTGTCCTAATTAGCATTGCTGATTTCAAGAAAGCACTAAGAAAAGAAGACAAACATATAATTCCAACTTTATATTTCATAAAAAATCTCTTTGATTCAACTTTCAACCATCAGTAATGTGCCCCTTTAATACAAATTTGGAGACTTCCACAGCAAAGACAGCCCTCTCAGGCACATTGTGTTTCATTTCTAATAGGTTATTGCATATTTTCTGGTCACTCATTAACAGTGGCTGGAATCCAGGACAAAAGTATTGATACAGAAGACAACCAGACAAAAATGATTACCCCCTACAGAGCTGTGTATTTTATTATATTATATAATATCTGGCCCATGTTGCCCCATTTGCATTAACCACAAAGCAAGCATTCCATGGAGCATGTGACATCTCAATTGCCTGGCACAAGAGTCTGATGATCTTATATGACATTAAACAACCAGCACTGTCAAAAGGCCAAAACATGGGTCATAATAATGTTTCTGAAATGCTGATGACAAAAAAAATAAACCGTGCACTGACCTCATTAATGAAAGTCTGGGCTCCCCTTGGGCTCAGGAGGAGGATGGCCCTCCGCAAGGTGTCCCGGTAGCGGTTCAGCTCCTCCGTTTTCATGGTGGTGAAAAGGTTGGAAAACACTCTGCTGATGTTCCTGTCCACTTTTTGTAATGATACATCAAGTCCCAGCCTGGAGGCCTGGTCAAGAAATCCCTGCAGTCCACGTATATCTGTAACACAGGAGGAGGAGCGGGGGGGTGAAATTAAATAAATAAATAAAATAGAAAAGAAAAAAGTCAGTGCATGAACCTCCTCCAGCTAGGCAAGCAGCACTAATTAGGTGGAAAAGATTTTTTTTCACTTTTTTTCCTACAGTGCTCTCTGAAGAAGAGTATTCCACACATCCATTTTTCATAGTGAGTACCAACAGGGAAACTCCATCAATTGCCTTTCCTGAGGTCTGAGAATGACTCTTAGGAAGGGCTAGTTCATGCATTTGGGTGGCTCTCCAAGCCTCCCCAGAGGCTCAAGGCTACAAGGTTTAACACTGCAGAGACAACAAAGTCCCACCCCAACAGAATCACAGGTCAAATGCAGTAGTCCAGGAGCAGATAAATAAGCAGGGGATAAATCACCCACACCTGAACTTCTCACTTTCTGTGACCTCACCTAGTTGCTTTTCCCAAGGAACAAATACAAGATCCAGAACATACACAGCCTTCCTTTTGGCTTACCCTTTTTTCCCTGTCCTGGAAATAACCTGCCTAACCAGAGGTTTGCCATTTATCCATGAACTCACAAAAGAATACACAAAGCTGCAGTGTAATTACAATATGTTTTAGTGTTTAAAAACAAAACAAAAAGAAATCATGCAAACAAGCCCCTACAAAACATGTTCCTTTGAGCTCTGTGCCTCAACTTCAGGATTATTTTAAAAAATATATTTTCCTTAACCACATTTTTGGCCATTAACATGAAGGAATAGATTTCATATGTTCGGGCTGAAATCTGCTTGCTCAAACTGTATTCAATCTTCATTCATACTCTCAGCATTTGTCTGTAATAAATGTCTGCGGTTTTATTTTGTAGTGAAATTTAGAATAAGAAAAACATCAAAACTTATATTGAAGCAGGTTGCTCTCAAAATTAGCAGTGACTCAATCACAGCTGTACCATGTCCTTAGAAACCCTTTTATGGGAAAAATGTCTAACTTGTCATGAATAACAAAGTATTGAAGCCTCTCACATTCGTTGCTCATGCTTTTGTCGTTAAATTTCAGCGCATGGATGAAGTCAAATGGTGGAAGTTAGGGCAGGTTTACTGGTCTCACAGTGAAACCTTCTCTTCAGAAAATGTCACTGTAACTAACAATCTCTTCAAACTAAACTGCTCGAGCTGGTGGATAGTTTGGAGTTTTTTAAGTCCTGAAGTACCCACATTGTGACACTGCTCAGGTCAGAGGATGGAGCCCAGCCCAGCTGAAGGCAGTAGCACTCCCTGCTGCCACTCCTGACAGGGCTCTCAGCCCACTCCTGAACACGGGCTTTCATGGACACAGAATACACAGGCAAAATACTTGTCCTCCCCCTTAAAAAATGACATATGAAACCCAATATAAGTAACATCTTGTGAGGATACACCAGTTCAGCTCATGTACCAGTGCAATATATTAAGGTCAACTACCAAATATCAGACCCAAAAAAAGACCAAGCTGCCTCGAGTAGTTTCATGCCTCTATCCAAACGTGAGAATGCTTGTTAATGTGATTAATTTGGCTTCAAAAATCAGCTGAATTGCAGACAAACATCAGACTCCCTGCTGAGTTTTTAATTTTGGTTTGGTTGACATGATCATCCAGCCAGCCAGGCACACCATCAGGAAAGGTGCACTCATAAGGGCTGTGCTGATCTTTAGCTGCTCAATTCAGGCAAGTCTATAGCAGCTTTGTCCCACTATCATAAACCTTAGACTTACTATCCAAAATTCCCAGTCAGGGGGAATTAAACCCCAGGAAGGTGTTTATCGTTATGCAAGCATTTCTGGAAAGCAACAGAGGACTTCAGCACATGTATAACTGCTAAATATTGCAGGTGTGCTGAAATAATGACAGTGACAAACAACTATAATTTACAGGTTAAAGCATTTCACAAAAGTTGTCAAAGTCAGTTCGGATTTTGTGAATTTAGATTCATTAGACAGCCTTCATTACTATACCTGTGCAAACTTTATGGATATGTGTGACACAAAACACAACGATTTTTTTTCAATGATGTTCACTCCTTCAAAATTACTGCAGTGCTTAACAAGCAGTAAAAAAATTCCCTTTCTCATGGTTTAGTAACCACTTGTCTTTCTGTGCAAGCCTCCAAAGGAAAGCTGTTTACAGAAGATTAACTGTGCTGATACTGCTCTAGGGGGTTTTTGCCTCACATTTTCAGCTGACCTGATGAACTGCTGGTTAGAAATGTTCTTGTAGACAAGTGCAAAATACTTGATGCACTTGGTCAGACTATCTGGACTTGGAAGGGCACCATATATTCCCTTTCAAACCCTTCCCCCCCAAGGAAAATGGACTATTTTCCAGTTTGAGAAATGGAAAGGATTCTGAGTTTTTCCAGCTAGGTGAGAAAGCAAAATCTGAGATGGATGAGATTGTCCAAGCTCAACTGTGCAAGCACAATCTGTGAGTTTTTCACAGATATAAGTGAATGTGAATTTATTCAGTGTTGGCAATTAGAAAGAACTGTGTGATGATACCTTCCTGAATGCTGACATGTCTGCTCACACTTGACACCAGGAAAAAGACTGAGGCTTGGTGGGAATTCAAAGGTGGAAGTGGCAACTGAAGAGAATTGTTTGAAGAGGTGACTAGCAACTTTAGGTGCCTACATAATGGAATCTTTTTTCACAAATAATTATTCACAACAATTACCAAGAGGGCAATCATTTCTTAAAATGTATCAGTACACAAATACACAAACACATGCCCATATGCAGGAGCATCTGTTTATAAGACATAATAAATTAGGCTCAGTCTTATTTTATCTGACATCACACAAGGAAGTGAGTGCCCTCATTTTTTCTCCTCCATTTAGAAGATCACAAGTCCATTCAACACCAAAGAAAAACTGAGCTTTGCTCCACAGCAGCTGAAACTGAAATATTCACAGATACAGTTATGAATTTCTTTCTACCTCTCATAATCTAGGATTCCTAATCCTTCATTTTCTTCATCACTAAAAGGAGTTTGATACAGTTCACATAGAATTTTATTAAAATAAAGGGTTCTATAAACAGTTTTGTCTGTGTAAAATACAATTGTTTCCTGTCTCTTGTAGCCTTAACAGTGCTTTTTATTAAAAAGTTTGGATTCTAATATTAGAGACTTGTCCTGGACCATTGCTAATGAAATAATTCCTTGTGCCCATTCATTTCACACTTTGTAGGCCAAGTAAAGCAATTCAAATTCTCACTTCAGTCTAGGACAAAGGACAGACCAGTTTGATATAGGTACACAACCTACAGCTACCTCTGCCTTCAGTCTTACAATTACTTGCTTTTCTCAGGTTGTAGACTACACTTGGCCTTTGAAATCACATAATCATACTTTAATTTTCTAATTACCATTCGGATTTGTGCATGCTCAGCATGAGGATATTCAGAGGCAATATTTGAACATTTCCTGTTAGAGAACATCAGTTTCTTGAAGAGGATGAAACACTTTAGAAGCAAAACTTCACTAGAAAAAATGCACTTCTCATAAAAGGGATCCATGACGCCACACAATAATTGGGTAAGTTTACAATACTCTGTGTCAACCACGGAATCAGCAGGCTGGAACTGGAACTAGAAAAAAGTGAGACAAGTTTTAAAAAAAAGGTGAATTTCTTATGAAATGTGCACCTCTTCTGTTACATCTGACCAGAGAGACAATAGAATCTCTGTGTCTGAGAGCCTTCGTCCTAATGCTGACAGATAAACCACATGTGCAGCTCTGACAACAGGAGGACAGGACAATTTTAGGGATAACCATTACAAGGAGGGAAGAAAAGCCTTGGTACACTGCTAAGATATGAATTCTGTCACTGTGACAACAAAACTAATGCTTGCCATAAATAAAGGGCTTTATTGTGCTATAAGGAATAATGGAATATATAATTTCCCGCTGGAGGTTAGGTTGGGTACTGTGCAGGCTGATTGGAACACAAATATAAAAGAATAGCACTAATGTGGCATTTCCTACCTATAAAGCTTATTGACACCTACAAAGCACTTCACTTTTATTACATTATTTATAAGCTTTTTTATACAAAACGTTCCTAGAGTTTACTGTAGCATTCATCTTTCTTGAATTTACAGGATCTGATTCTTGGCCTTGACAAAAGAGCTTGAAGCTATTATTTCTGTGTGAAACAGCTGTGTGGCTGGGCACAGCTGGCCTTTTAGGATGGCTCATTGCAGAAAAGAATTTCCAGGAGGTAAAGAGCACTATATCGTCTTTTCAGCACCAGTTCCTAACCCCACTTGACAGAAACAGAGGCAGCACATGGCCAGGAAATATTTGACTTTGGGTGGAAAACAGCTGGAAGCAAACTGAAGTCCCAGGCTGGAGCTGGAGGCACAGCTGAAGAAGCAGCAGGATATAATTTCACATCCTGTCATTCTCATCCAAGCAGATTCTGGGAGGAATAAATGTCGTCACTGAGTTCTGTTTTCAAATAACCTATGCAAATCCTTTCACTGGTACATTTGTAAAAGGGAAAAATAAATAAGTGTGAAAAACAATGAGATCAGGCAGGAGATGGTGAGGTTTGGAGTTTTCTCATTTGCAGATTCCAGGCTCTACACTTCACACTTTTTTTTTCCCAGTGTCAGTTTTATTTGAACGTTGTTTTGGTGATATTTAAAGCAGTGAGAAGAATAACAGAGAGGCTTGGATAGTTTCATTATTTTAGCATTTATACACTTATAAAAATAAGTTTAGGTTTTCAAAGAACTGAGGATGGGTATTCAAGGCATTGTTATTTATACTTGAATTCCAAGAGAGAAGGAAAAAAAATGTTTCTTCTCTCATTCAAAGGTATACTTTATTGTCATTTTGATTCCCTTCAAATTGGACAATTATTTCATTTCTTGGCACAGAATAAAACACACATCTCCAGGATTCATTGATTTGAAAGATAAGACATAAGCACTCTGAAACATGTTTCCGAAACCACTTCACTTTCGTGGGTTTCATTCATTTTACATTGGCTGTTCTCCCTAATTCTCACAGCTGCCAATTGTTTGCATTGCAAAAATAAGGGATAATATGCCTGGTGTTAGAAACAGAGACACATATCCTGATGATTAGTCTCATGCTGCATTGTCAGCTTTCTGAATAAATTATTTTCAATACCATCTTTGCATCCTTGCTGCAGATAATAACCTACTTGAAGGATTTGAACACATTCTAGAATTTTAGAAAACTGAAAGTGGACATACTTCAGAAGTAGTTCTTATTATTCAGTCAATAAATAACAACTTTTTTTTTTCTCCAAATGCTAGAAAGATGACTATAAATGTTTCTGAAAGGGAATTATTTTGTCCAAATCGTCTAGAAGAATCAGATTTTGAACAAGCACTGAAACTTTCAATCTAAAATACTCACAGAATGATTTTAACTGCTCAAATAGAGTGATGGGACCAGAAAGTATAACAACGTAGTGTGTTACAATACATATAACTGCATTAATATTAGAACATAAATACTTATTCGAGACAAGTAAAAATGTGAAATTATATTAATAAAATGTATTTTCTACTTTTTTTCTCTGCTCTTACAATGTCTCCCCAAGTTTGTATTTCTCACTTCACCTACATCAGTTCCTCAGGTGTCTTTGCCTGCCATATTCCCACAATCAGTGCTAATATAATTTTTTTCAACAAACATTAGAACTCACATTTTCAAACTGTGTCTAATTTAGTTACCTCACTCCTAATTAGGTTTTAGTTCAAGAACTTTCTAAAAAAAAAAAAAAATCCTTCGCTGCTTGCATGCTTTTAGATATGCCGGAGTTCACAGTAACACCTCTGCAATTACATCCCAATTTCCTTGCCTTTTTTTTAATAAAGAAATGAAGTCACTAACTAAGTAGTCATTATTATAGCAAGTAGATAGAATATCAAGTACAATAAATCCATTAATTAGATTGGATACTTTTTACTATTCAGCTTAGCTAAGAAAGTTGGACCAAATGAGACGAGACAGGAAGTTCTGCTGCACTCCATGACCTGTCTCTGATACACAGAGGGTCAACCAGGAGGGATTGTGGATACTTCCCTTGAATATTCTCCCAACAATTCAGTTTGCAGTGCAAGGAATTCCTCAGGCAGGTGTGGTTTCTCTGTATTTTTTGCACTAATGATCCATGTAACCCTATAAAGCTTTCTCCTCTACACAACAGCTCAGCTTCCTTTATGCAAATGTAAACTTTCAGCATCCAAATCAGTTGACAACCAGCATAAAAACTTGGGAATTTTCAGAATCCCACTGGATCTCCCATTTCCTGATTTTACCTTTCTCTCCTGGACAGTCCTACTAACAGGGATCAAACACAAAGCAACATACCAGCACCTGCACTGCCTGACTAAACAAACCTAGCAGCTGCATAGTCCCTTCTCAAAGACATGAGAGAAAAGCAAGAAATGAGACATTTCAGGGAAAAAAAAAGCAGCAGGCTATCAGAAATTTAAACTTTGAAAAATGCATAGAATATTGATTCACCATTTAAGTTGAGATCACAGACTGACATTTGACCACCTCTCCACAGAAACAAAGTCCTACCATGTGTGTTTTGATCCAAGCATCAGGGTTAACCAGATGCAAACTTCTCTGAACTCCTTGTAACACCAAAGGTTGAAGTTTCTATAATAGCTGCAGAAATTTTCCATACTGCCCACATCAATATTATTTTCAGACTTTGAAAGATAAAAACTACTTTGAATAAAGTCAAATCACAGGTTATTTTCACTCCCAAACAGATGGAATAGGGACAGAATGCACCACAAAGCCAGATGTGTTGCATGCGCAAACAGATGCTTCCAGACTCATCATAAAAGGTTAAAAATATTTAAGTTACTCTGCACAACTGATGTTTCACACCTGAAACAGCTGATCCAATCTGAAGGTAACTGGAGCTTCTCAGGAGGCCCAGAAGCACAAAAGCCTTTTAAAGGCTACAACAGCCCTTTCACATTTAGCATGAAAGGTCAGCTACAGGTCTCTCCTGCTGGATTTTAACACTTAGCATTCAAAAGCACAAGGGAAAGCACCTCAGGAAATTCATTACTGTTGGAAAAAATGTGGACATATGCTACAACTGATGTAAAAATGGAATTCACTGAACAACGAGCTGAGTTGTAGTTCTACCTGCGTAATTGTAGAGAAAACATAAAGAAGTGAGATAGACAACCTACTGCTGTTCTAGCACGACAAGTGCGTGAATTAAAAGAAGACAGAGCTGAGAGAAAGAATTCCACTAAAAGAAAAGCAGCTCCAATTGCCCGTAGCCGAACTGCCAAGTATGATAATGATGACATGTCCGATCCCCTTAAAAAAACCTCCAAAGCACATGCCCAGAGAAAGAAAGATAACCAAGCTTAAAAGAGCCCTGCCTCTAGCCAAGTAAAAGCTAGAAAAAATCGTGTTTTCTAGTCTGTGTAGATTCGTTAGCCTAGCACATCAAAACCACAAGAGTATAAAGCTTTAGTTGATACTAGTGCACAATGTACATTAATTCCATCAAAACATATAGAGATAGAGTCTGTTTCTATTGTTAGCGTAACAAAGAGATCCCAAAATTTCACTTTAGTAAAAGCTGAAGTGAGCCTGACTAGAAATAAGTAGAAGAAACACCCTATTGTGACTAGCCCAAAAGCCCCATGCATTTTAAGCATAGACTTCCTCAGAAGTAAGTATTTCAAAGACCCAAAAAGACTCAAGTAAGCATTTAGAATAGCTGCTGTAGAGAGAGAAAGTGTCAAGCAGTTGAACAGTTTGCCTAGACTGTCAGAAAACCCATCTGCAGTAAGACTCCTAAAAGTAGAAGAGCAACGAGTACCGATTGCCACCTCAACAGTGCACCGCCGACAGTACCGAACGAATCGAAATGCTATGATCCCCATCCACAAAATGATCCGTGAGCTAAAGAGCCAAAAAGTAGTTAGCAAGACCCACTCACCCTTCAACAGCCCCATTTAGCCTGTGCGTAAATCTGAAAGAGAATAAAAATTGACTGTAAACTACCGTGCATTAAATGAAGTGACTCCACCACTGAGCGCTGCTGTGCCAGACATGCTAGAACTCCAGTACAAGCTAGAGTCCAAAGCAGCGAAGTAGTATGCCACTATTGACATTGCCAATACATTTTTCTCCATTCCTCTAGCAGCAAAATGCAAGCCCCAGTTTGCTTTCACCTAGAGAAGCGTGCAGTACACCTAAAACCGACTGCCCCAAGAGTAAAAACACAGTCCCACCATCTGCCATAGACTGATCCAAGCTGCACTAGAAAAAAGTGAAGCTCCAGAACATCTGCAATATATTGATGACATCATTGTGTAGAAGAAGACAGCAGCAGAAGTGTTTGAGAAAAGAGAAAAAATCATCCAGATTCTCCTAAAAGCCAGCTTTGCCATCAAGAAGAGCAAAGTCAAGAGACCTGCTCAAGAGATCCAGTTTCTGAGAGTGAAGTAGCAAGACAGACAGCGTCAGATTCCCACTGATGTCATCAACAAGATCACAGCAATGTCTCCACCATCCAGCAAAAAAGAAACGCAAGCTTTCCTAAGTGCCATAAGTTTTTAGAAGATGCATATTCCCGAGTACAGTCAAATCGTGAGCCCTCTGTACCTAGTCACCCGCAAGAAAAACCCTTTCCACTAGAGCCCAGAGCAGCAACAAGCCTTTGCACAAATCAAGCAAAAGATTGCCCATGCAGTAGCCCTTAGCCCAGTCAAGACGAGACCAGAAGTGAAGAACGTGCTCTACTCTGCAGCCGAGAACCATAGCTTGTCCTAGAGCCTTTAGCAAAAAGTGCCTAGTAAGACTCGAAACCGACCGCTAAGATTCTAGAGTCGAAGCTACAAAAAGTCTGAAGCCAACTATACTCCAACAAAAAAAGAAATCTTAGCTGCCTATGAAAGAGTCCAAGCTGCCTCAGAAGTAATAAGCACAAAAGCACAACTCCTCCTGGCACCCCGACTACCAGTGCTGAAGTAAATGTTCAAAGCAAAAGTTCCCTCTACGCACCATGCCACCAGCACCACATAGAGCAAATAGATTGCTGTTATCACACAGCGCGCCCGTATTAGAAACCCGAATCGCCCTAAAATTCTAGAAATAATTACAAACTAGCCAGAAAGTAAAAATTTTAGTCTCACTGATGAAGAAGAACAAGAAGTAACACGAGCTGAAGAAGCTCCACCATATAACCAGCTGCCAGCAAAAAATACACGATACGCTCTTTTTACTGATAGTTCTTGCCGCATTGTAAGAATGAACCAGAAGTAAAAAGCAGCTGTATAGAGCCCCACACGACAAGTTACACAAGCTACCGAAAGAGAAAGTAGATCAAGCCAGCTTGCTGAACTCAAAGCTGTTCAGCTAGCCCTAAACATTGCTGAGAGAGAGAAGTGGCCAAAGCTCTACCTTTACACTAATTCATAGATAGTAGCCAATGCACTGTAGAAATAGCTAAAAAAATAGAAAAAAGCCAACTAGCAGCGTAAGAGAAAACCGATCTGAGCTGCTAATGAATAGAAAGACATTGCCGCTCAGTTAGAGAAGCTACCTGTGAAAGTCCGTCATGTTGATGCCCATGTCCCCAAGAGTCAAGCTAATGAAGAACACCAAAATAATGAGCAAGTAGACCAAGCTGCAAAGATAGAAGTGTCAAAGATAAACTTAAATTAGCAACATAAGAGAGAGTTATTCCTAGCTCGATAAGCCCATAATGCCTCAAGCCATCAAAGTAAAAATGCCACCTATAAGTAAGCACGAGACCGAAAAGTAAATCTAACCATAGACAATATTTCTCAAGTTATCCATGACTATGAGACATGTGCTGCCATCAAACAAGCCAAGCGATTAAAGCCCCTGTAGTATAGTAAGCAGTAGTCTAAGTACAAGTATAGAGAAGCCTAGCAGATTGACTACATCACACTGCCCCAGACACGCCAAAGCAAGCGCTACGTGCTCACAATAGTAAAAGCCACCACTAAATAGCTAGAAACCTACCCTGTGCCTCATGCCACTGCCCGTAACACTATCCTAAGCCTAGAAAAGCAAATTCTGTAGAAACATAGTACCCCTAAAAAGATTGAGTCAGACAACGAAACTCATTTTAAGAACAGCCTTATCAGCACTTAAGCTAAAAAACATAGTATTGAGTGAGTGTACCACATCCCCTACCACGCACCAGCTACAAGCAAAGTAAAAAAGTACAACAAACTGTTAAAAACCACATTGAAAGCATTAAGTGAGAGATCTTTCAAAAACTAAAAGCAGCATCTAGCAAAAGCCACCTAGTTAGTTAATACCCGAAGCTCTACTAACCGAGTGAACCCTGCCCAATCTAAGTCTTTGCATAGAGTAAATAGAAACAAAGTCCCAGTAGTACATGTCAAAAGTTTGTTAAAAAAGACAGTTTAGATTAATTCTACCTCAAATACAAACAAACCCATTCGTAAAGTTGTTTTTGCTCAGAAACCAAGTTACACATAGTAAATAATGCAAAGAAATAAAAGAACACAATGTGTACCTCAAAGAGATCTGATTGTTGAGTAAAACCTATGTGTAAATATCACTGTTTGCTAAATGCTGTTACCATTGTCTGTGTATAGCTGTATAATAGATATATAATGTATGTGTTTGTAGAGTTAAATTTATATTAGTTTTAAGAGTAAGCAGACGATATGAAGATAAAGAGTAGAATGTCCTGAGTTGACTATATGATGCTTTTATCCCCAAATCGTCTCATTAGTTTATGCTGAATAATAATAAGTTTTGCACCTTTAAGACTTGTTGCAGAGAGTGAAAAGAGAGAGAAAAAAATCGCACAGTTCTTTTTTTTCTTCGCTCAAACATTGCACGTACTCCCCCGCATTCCTCCTCCAAGACTGTGTTGTCTGCAGACAAACAAACAACAAGACAGAGAGCTCTCCTTTTGCTTTTAGTTAGTTTTAGCTAGCTGAAGCAAAGAAAAGTCCCTGAACTGTAGTTTTTTCTTTTCCTTTTCTTTAGACCTCTTAAAACCTGCTCTAGACTGAACACCCAGAGAAGCACCAGCAGCTCACACCTGTAGCCACCAAGCCAAGCCGAGCCTAGCCTGTGAGAATTCCAGCACCAAAAGAACTGATAAGAGACTGAGTGAGCTGAGCTGCAACCGGAAAAAAGTTTTCTCAATTAGTCATCTCTTTTAAAGCAGCAAAAAGTTTTATTGTTTTAATATTATTAAGTTCTATTGTTTAATAAACAGCTTTTTTCCACTTTTCTTCAAAAAAGTATTTTCTCCCAGACTAGTTGTGAAAGAGAAAGACCGACTGAATTTATCCTCCTACTAGAGCCCCTCTAAAGACTCTCTCTCTCTCTCTCCCAAAATTTTGCTCTAAACCAAAACACAGCCCTTTCACATTTAGCATGAAAGGTCAGCTACAGGTCTCTCCTGCTGGATTTTAACACTTAGCATTCAAAAGCACAAGGGAAAGCACCTCAGGAAATTCATTACTGTTGGAAAAAATGTGGACATATGCTACAACTGATGTAAAAATGGAATTCACTGAAGAACCAGCATTTCTATTCAAATCATCCATTTGATTCTTCCAAGTGCAATAATTGCCAACTGTTTGCCCAATGGTCACTGAAATGAGTTGTAATAGCTTCTCACCTCACTACTACTGTTCATATATTAAAATACCTTTCAAGACACTGCACAGTGCAACTGCTGTATCTTCTTGTGAAACCAAAAATAGCTGTACTGGCAGAAAATATGCTTCTGCTGATGTATAGCCTCAGTTGAAATGAAATATTTTTCACATAAACTAATTTCAATCATTGCATTAAATTGCTGAGTTTAATATTTACTGTGATTGAGTACCAGAAATCTAAACATCAATCCACCAGTACCTTAAGAAAGCACATCTTTTTTTCTCTTGAAGGGCTGAGATGCAGCTTTCTGAAGTCATATTATTTTACATTAATAACTGAATTAATAGTACCCATTTAAGATGTTGGGACTGTAAGCCTGTCAGCTTTCACAGAAATGTAGCTGTTACTGTATGGAAACTTTGGTCATTGTACTTCGACATTTGGAGAACACCCTTCAGAAATAAGACCAGTAACCCTAAACTAGGGATAAGAAAATGCAAGCAAAAGCATCCCAAAACAAACCAAATATGCCAAGGGCATACCTGAAATAGAGAGGCAAAGGTTCTCGCTTCTCATTCAGAGAAAATCAGAAGTCATCTGAGGATCTGAGAGATTCATTCTGTGTATGCAGAGCTAAATGTCCAACAGATAAGTCAGAAGTTCACCCCTTGGGATTTAATGGATTGCAGAGTAAGTCTCTCTCTTGTTTAAGTCAGCTTTAAATACTGCACATTCTGATCTCAAGAGAGACAGCAATGGAATTACTGCAGATAAAGAAATTAAATCACCCCTTGAGGAAAGGCTACTGGCAGGGAGACCTTGTCCTTTCACATGTGTGACAGTAATTATCGTGTGTGTTCATACAACACCTTTCAGCTAAAGATCCCAATGTACTTCATAAACACTGGGACAGTATAAAAAAGTAAAAATACATGACACAGGAGCTTGTTGCTCTTGTCTACTTAACTCCAAGTTAGCAAATAATAATTCAACTCTCTGTTGGCACAGCCTCACTTGGAATATTGTGTGCAATTTTGGACACCAAAATATAAGATATAAAGCTATTACAGAGCGTCCAAGGAGGCCATGAGGATGGTGAAGGGCCTTGAGAGGAAGCCATGTGAGGAGAGGCTGAGGTTGCTTGGTCAGTTCAGCCTGGAGAGCAGGAGACTGAGGGCAGACCTCACTGCAGTCACAACTTCCTCCTGAGGGTCAGGGGAGGGGCAGGCTCTGATCTCTGCTCTGTGTGACAGTGACAGGAGCCAAGGGAGTGGCCTAGAGTTGTGTCAGGGCAGGTTGAGGTTGGATATCAGCAAAAGGTTCTTCACAGGGCAGTGGTCACAGCTCCAAGGATGACAGAGCTCAAGGAGCATGTGGACAATCCTCAGGCACATGATGGGACTTGGGCATGGTGCTGTGAAGGGCCAGGAGTTGGTCCCAAGGATCCTTGTGGGTCTCTTACAACTCAGTTTATTCTGTGATTGGAGAAAGTTTCTCTCATTTCTGTAGGTTCAAGTAAAAGTTATGTGTCTGAGCACACAAAGAGCAGAGAGGACATCAGAGTCAGCTCTAATGCTGTTGGCACCCTCCAGGGATGGAGCTTTCACTGAGGAAACCTTCTCTGTAAGGTTACTATTTCTCTACCGGTCTCAGATTTGTCATAACCAAGTCCTTAATGATGTTAATTTTGTACTATCTCCAATCTCCTGCGCTGCCACTTGGGCAGGTTTCACTCCAGTGCTCACTTTGCAGAGCATTCAGCACCAGGTGGCTCAGGGGCACTGAGCCTGCTCCCCCGGAGCCCTCCCTGACTGGGTGGGCAGCTGGCTGCAGGTCTGACTAAGGCTCTGTCACCAGAGCACAGGCATCAGATGGACACCAGCTCACCAGGAGCCCGAGCTGCACAGAGCTCACTGCCCTGCCAAGCCCATCCTGGGCCTGGCCAACGTTTGCTCACATGCTGGCAAGGCAACGACAACGGTGGGCATATTTTTAGCTCAGAAACAGGGAAGAAGGACCCTTTGGACAATCTTTATTTTATTTACATGGTGTCCATCAGGCTGTAAGCAGTATGGTTGTATTGGCAGTTTGCTATCCAAGGAAATCAGTTTGACTCACAAAGAGCATTTTTATACAGACATCAAATTTGGAAAAAGAGGAAAAAAATACATCCTCCTTTAAATTCCTTATTTTTAAAGCCCATTTTTGCAATATAGTTTCCATAAGGCTCTGCAGAAAAATGCAAAGGGATAAAAAAATCAATTGTAGACTCCTCTTTTCTCCAGTGTTTTCTGACAAAAGCAAGATGAGAAGGATCCCTACTGAGATAACAAATCTCTTGGCAGAAGAAAAAGGGAATTGAAAATAAAAACTAAGTTCATGTCACATCTAATGACCACCAATTACTCCCTCTTGTAGGAATCTGCCAATAACAAACAAAGAGAAAAAATCAATTGCCAATTATTCATTTGCATCATGACAACTACTGTAGTACAACAGCAAACACAAGTACTCCATTCTCTAACAACAGGACTCTGAACCCAGAGTGGGGGGAAAAAAACATATAACCAACATGCTAGAGAACAAAAAAACATAGATCTTGGTTTTGTTCATCAGCTAAAACCTCCTCGAGCTTCCCTCTTTTAGCTCCATGCCTTAGGAGCAAAATGGGTAACGATTACTGAAAAGACAACTGGTCACTCTGAGGTGGAACGCTGCAGCAGGACTGCTGTCAGAAGGCTCTCCACCCATCAGATTGCAAACAAAATAAGCACATTTTTACAAACTGAAAAATGAGATGTTGCAGGCCTTACTCTCACAAACATTCAAGTCTGTATTTTGCACTGTGTGAGGAAACTCAACGCCAAGTCCCCTCCCACGTACAAGATCTCTCAACATACGAATATAGTGCATAGCTACTACACACTGCAATTTATTCCTTTGATGATGATTATCAGGACAAGCGCTTAAAATGCACAGGACACACATCTTTCTGGATGTGAAGCCATTCTTTCCCAAAACAGCAATAAAATACACAAGCAAAAAAAAAAGCTTCCCAGCTTTTTAATCACTCCTGTGCTACTCTTCTCTCCAAGCTACAATCCTGATAGTTTAACAGCTTATGTTCATGATGGAATATCTGGTCTTTGTGAAGGCACTGTAAACTTTTTTTTTTTCCTACAGAGCAACAGCAAAGAGAAATATTTACAGGCTTAGGACAACAGTGTCTCTTCATTAAATACTCAGCTGTAGAAAAGGATAAATGGTAAACAAATACCCGAGGAGTCAACCCTTCACATCCAAAAGCAAGACATATTTGGGGTTCTCAGTCTACTTCAGTGGCAGTAGGGGAGCTCTTTTTGCCTGTTTCTGAAATTGGGGCTTCCAATAGCATCTCCTTTATCTGTATTTACAAGTAAATGAATTAAGAGATCTATCTGCCTCAGTAAATTTAAATTTGATTGTAACACTCAGAGACGAAGCAACTCAACTCCCCCAAAATCTGACAAGCTTTTATCCACTTATCACAGCCATTAATCTGAAGGCCATTTAGGAAGTCCAATACACCCTAAGGTTAATATTTCAAGAGGTCTTACCTTTTCCCCCCTAATTAACTTCACTCCTTAGCTAATGTCTTCTAATTTACTGGAAAGGAGTCAGGCAACTCCAAAAGTCACCAGAGGAAATGTCATCATTAAAAAAGGATGTGAAGGACATCTCTGGCTGAGCAACAGCATGCAGGTGCTGCTATCTTTGGTGGGTGCTGGCAAATCCACGCATCTGAACATAGCTCACAGGAGCAGACACTATGCTAATTTCAGCTACTTTAAATAAAGCAATGGCTTGGAAAAGGACAAGATGTTGTGCCAGAAAGGATAGGATAATATTTTACTGCCAGACATCTCAAAGTCCATCAATCAGGTACAGACAAGACTAATGTAATTACTGACTCCTTTTCTGTTCTTGTGGAGAAGCTGGAAAAAGGAAAACAGAAACCCCTCCTTAAGAAAAGATTACAATTGCTATAATGCACTGAAAGGAAAACAAAAAATATTAAAACTATAGCTAATAAATCCACATGACTTTCACATATTCCATTTTCTGAGGGAAAGAAAAATCTAAATCTGCTGAGTTCAGAGGAACAATTCAACTATGTGATGTTTTATAAAGACATGGAAAATCTATTTGAACTCAGGATGAACCATACAACATTTTTATTTTTATCTTTTATCCTGCTCTTCACTCCAGGCAGAATCAATTTCAGGTTTTTATTCTGGGGACACAACACATCAACACAGCACACAGCTTTAAGATAACTTCCACATAGTTTAATTAATCATAAAAGGAGCAGATGAGAACTAACAGTTCTCATTCTACTAAATTTTTTATGCACCAACTATAGGTAAGACCTCTTGCAGCTGTCTTGGGGTTTGAGTTTATTGATCATGACAATCACCCCATTATGTATGTTCCTAAATAATATGTTCAAGCACTTCTGCATCTGAAATATATTTGGTTGCTACAATTAATAACTTGAGCCAGGGGAAGCAGGGTTAGAGGCTTCTTCTCAGGAGAATGTGACCCAGATCTCTGAAAGGCAACTTAAGAATGCCAGCTGGAAATCTATGGAAGGCAATATAACACTGAAAGGGGTTTTTGTTTGTTTGTTGTTTTTTGGTGGTTTTTTTTTCCCCCTTAGATTTCCTTGTAATTTTATCCTTGTAACTTCCTCCTTTGAGCAAAAATGATGTTCATTCCAGTTCAGGCATTTCTTCAGATCTCTTCACTCACTCATATAATCATTTTTCTCACTGTCAAGAGGTGCTTTGGTCACGGAGTACATGAACAGATTTCATCTGCACCATCTTCCTCCTCACCCTAAACATCCCTGTATGGACCATTCACTTAAGATGCTTGTGGGTTCCTCCCAGCTCTGAATATTCTGTGGTTTATTTGGATGCATTTCCTGACACGGCACTCCACTGCCTTCCACAGCAGCAGAGACAATATAGCTGTAAACTTCAGGGAATGAGACAGCCATGTAAACTGCTGGAAACACCCTGATTTCAAAGCCTTCTAGCAAGAGGCTGCAGATACAGTTTCACACTTCATTTCTCCTGACATGTCCCCAGAAACACCACTGTGCGTATCCAGTGACAGCAAACCACACGCCCCAGCCACCTCCAAGGCTTTCATACACTAGCTACTGTTTCCATGAAAAAGAAACATTTTTTTTTCTCCTGGAAACAAGTGCTCAGTGTTTGTATGAACAGAGGTCTTTTGCTCAAAAGAGTGGAATGAATGATCAGCAAAATGTGCTTTAACACCGGAAAAAGAGAGAGCTGGAAGTTGAGCTCTTGAGATTTAGAAGGTCACTGACTGTATTCTTTAGATAGCAGGGCCTTTTTTTTTCTTTTATTATTTTTTTATGTAGAAAGAGTCAAATATTAAAAATATCAGCTTATCGGTCTCTGGATATATTATAAAATAGTATCCTGATTTCTGTTTTTTTTTATGCACTAAGTCTTACAAGCAAACAAACAGACATTTTCCTGTGCTTTCCAAATTTAAATCATAATTTTTCTGATTTATACTTCAATTATTGAAGCATACTCTTTTAATTGACCTTTAATGAGTGAAATAAACCCCTATTCTCCTCTTACAGAGACCCCACTCATCTCTAGATGAAGTGATCCATGATTGATTTATTGATTCCACAATGTTGAGAGATTTACTTACAATATATATAAGTATATATATTTTATATATACTTATATATATTATATACATATATAAAAATATATTTTTTATATATATTATTATGTGTGAGTATATATATACACACACACTTAATGTATATATACATACATATACATATAATGTCTGTGTGTGTATATATGTGTGTGTGTATATCTATCCAAGGACTCTTTCCCAGCCCCACAAGGATAAATCTGAGCAAAACCATGAAAATCTGCTTAAATCTCTGTAGCACAAGAGGCAGGAGGGGTTTCCATTGCTATAGCAATAAAAAGCAAGCAATAAAAGCATTTCCCTTGAGCAGCCATGGTACTGTATAAGTGCAGAAGCTAAAGGAGGTATATTAGGATGAATATAGACTAGTTAATTGGGGATAAACACACCAGGAAAATAAAAAGAGCCTTTTTGAACTTTGCAGTATGCTGATGACAATTTGAAGAGACAGTGAGTAAAAAAACCTACTTAGAAAAGAAGAAACTGAATCATGTGAAATTCGCAGTGGATTTAGTGAAGTGCATAGTCCCATGGGCTAAAGAGATGTGAAGAGAGATAGTAAGGTTGACTGTGAAAATGAAAGAACTGGACACTGAAGAGTGCCATGGGAATATTGAGGCAAATTCTTCCAGCAACTACTAAAGAACAGAAAGGAAAGAACCAACACAAAGTGTATCCTCAAGCCTGCTACTTAGTTTACATTTTTGACCTGGTTCTGAAGAAAGAAAACAAACAAATGAACAAACAAATCCAAAACCACCTACAAACCAAAAAGGAGTTGAGAATAATCAAAATGAACTGTTCAAAAACTTTTTATATTTTCTGATTTTATAATTCACTCCTGCAAATTATTTTTGTGGCATTTATCTGAAAATGCCTTTGATGCTTTATATGATCCTATGATGCTTAATTTCTATTCTTCATTTTTTATCTAATCCATCCCTTATTCCCACTGCAATAAATAGTCACTTTGATTTACAATTCTCTTCAGGCAACTGAGCAGCATTATATATATTTTTATATATACACATAAAACAATTGATGAAAACAAAATGCAAGTTCATATTTCATAAGGTATGTTATTTAAGACAAGGGTTTGAATTTGGTTTTTTTTCAATTTCTAATTGTATTTACAATTTTAGTGTGACACTGTCAGAACAAAAATTAAAATAAGCTGCAAATATAGCCTTTAAAGATACAAGCAGCTGTTTCTTGCATTTTCTACATAAAAAATATAAGTGGAGAGTCAAAAGAACAGGTTATACTAAAGAGACTTAAAACTCAAGGTTGAATATCATTCTGTTTTCAGAAACTACTACTTTCTCCTTGTTAAAGACTTTCCAAAGGTCTGCATAGACACTCAAATGTCTGATGTCTCAGACTCATCAGATGTCTAATGTCTATTTTTGTTACAGCCTGCACTTCAACTAATTTGAATGTCTCATATTAGTGCTCTAATTATAGATTTCATATAATCTGATTACTGTTACAAACATAAGGGTCAAGCTCCTCTTAAAGCTGCCTGGTTCCTTTTAGGCTCTACAGAAAGTAGCTGAAAGTGACGTTAAAATCAAAGTTATTGTACCCTGCAGGTTTATTAAATGGATCGGATACAATTTTTTTGGATTATGCTTCAGGGAAAGCAGTAATTCCATAATTTTTTTTTTCAATGGGCACGTATAACTAATGGCAACTTAATAGTTAGAGTTTATTTTTCTTCACAGCCATAGTTATCAAATTTTAATGTCATTTTTTTGGTGCTGGATTCAACTGCCTCCATCTACTCACCTCTACTCCCAGAGCACCGTCACTCTTATTCCTCACTCACATCTCAGTCATTCCCTCCATGGAATTGTTAATGGTCTACAAACTTCTCCCCTTGCCCCACAAAAAAGACTCTGCTCCACTCTTTAAAGCGTCTCTGAAACTGGGGCTCAGTGGAAGAGCAGGCAGAGCTGCCCTGAGCACTGCAGGCCAGCCAGAATGGCCACTGACCTGTGAGGAATGTGGCCAGGCAGGGGCAGGGAGCTGGAGAGCCCCTACCCCAGCAGGGCCCTGCTACAGGTGACACTACAGCACCATCACCAGTGTTCCAGGATCCCACCCTGCGTCCCTGGAGCTCTCTGGAGTCCCTGCCAGCTGCACATGAGCTTCACTGTTCCCACACCTCCCGGGGCTGCTGCAGCAGGGGATGGCAGGGTGGAGGAGAGGGAAATAGGGCTGTGAGAGCAGGGAAGGAGAGGAAGCAGGGGGGTTTATTCTGCAAAGGCATCCCCTGGACTGGAGAACCACAGCCTTGCAGGATGGTGGGACCCAGCTGTGACTTGGAACACAAACAATCAGCTCCTGAGGGTCCAATGCTCCACTTCAGCAGCACCAAACTCATGCAAGGAGTTAATAACTCATAATAAACAGGCCAGGATTATGCCCTACAAGAACAAATACACTCAGAAAATATGTTCTTCCAGGTTTAGCAGTACTTTTTTTTATATAGACTGCTGCAGAATTAGCAAGGTAAGACTCCACAGCACATCAGAATCCCCCATTACTGTGGGTGGCAAGGTACCCTGCCTTTCACATGGACTCTGAGGCTCAGTGTGTGCAAGCACTTAGCTCAGTGTCCCCCTCTGCCTCCTCTCCGTTTGCCTGACAGAGGCTAAGATCAGAAAAGACAGCTTGCTCTGACGTTTCCAGATGGAAAAAGAGGCAGGCAAAGCCAGTCCATTTGGATAGAGGTGGGATGGCCAGCTCACAGAGAGAAAATGCCAGCTCTCCATACAGGAGCAGATGAATTTTTTTCATGGCTCCCTGCTGCTTTGATCCTGAATAATCTGTAGCTAACTGTGTTCATCAGCCTGTGCTTGTCAGGCTGACATGCCCTTCCCTGCAGGTGGCCATCCCAGAAACCATCATCCAACTATTTTGCACAGGCAATAATATTAGGGAAGCAATGGCAGGGAACCTTTTGGTACTAGCAGACTTTGATCATGATAATGCTTATTAAATCTGATACACTGGATGAATACACCCAGTTTTATTACTCAGCTAAGGAATTGTATTATAATGCATATAGATAGCCACATTCTGACATTAACCAAGTGCTTGGGCTATGGAAAGAAGTAAAAAAGATGTAGGGAAAAACTTTGAAAATCCTGTCAAGTGAATAGAACCATGATTTAAGTGATAAGAACACTCAGTCTTTTCATCACATACAGATAGGGTATAGTTAGAGAGAGATGAGTACTCTGACTACCAGACAGCATGCCTGGAAATGCAAAAATTTACTTTGTGATTAAAATGTGACTTGTACCACTGACTGTGATTAGTCTTCATCTGTTTTAATAACTTTAATATTACAAAGCTAAATTCTCTATGTTTATTACATGTGATTATTATTTTATAAAATATCCTGACGGCAATGAGCCAGAAAACAAGAGGGAATACTTCCAGACTCCATTTTTACTCTTAAAAATGCCTAAATGACACAAAGGCATCTGTAACTGTGATTTTCGATATGTAATTCCCAACTACAACTGGAAGAAAAGTAAATCTTTTCCACATTCTAGCATTTCATTTCATCTTGGAAAAAAATCATAATATCAAACATACATTTGAATAAATAACTTGCCAATGCCTCTTCATGAAGTTTTATTTCATTATCAAGTTATCACGAATTTACTTCTTTATGGCAGCCTAACTTGCAAGTCAACCACCCAGTGATAGGTCCTGTCAGCATTTGATGAGAGAAGATTCATTCTCAGAGGAATTACATATCCCAACAAAGAGGGAAAGTGAGGAAAGAAAAAATTAGAGCAAAATTATTTAATCTTTAGAATTGTATTAGAAGTAAACCAGAGAAGATCTTAGAGGCTTCCTACACTTACACTATTCATCTCTGGCTTCTGGCAAGTCCCTCAGGATCATATTCATTGACATAGAGGTCTGATGTTGTAAAGAGGCGACACTTGTAACAATTTCAGAACTTTCCAGTCTATTCCCCAGTAAAACTGTTAAGCTCCTGGATGCTTTTAACACTATTCTAAAACAAAGCCCTAAAATTTAATTCTGGATTTCTCTGCCTCCACTCCCCATCTAAATCATTTAGAGCATTATTTTACATGGTTATTGCAAGGACAAAATGCTTTAAAGTGAGTAAATTACCCAAATTCTACATTAACAGCAGCAATATTCAGTTAATTTAAATAGATCATTAAGAAACACATACAAAGGCTCAGAAATCCCTTGCATTTTATCTTCATTAACATCCAAGCATCTGTGAACCTGGCAGTGTTTGGTTAATGGTTGCACTTGATGATCTTAGAGGTCTTTTCCAACCTTAATGATTCCATTCAAAGCCAACCACATTAAAGGAAAAGCACTCCCACATCACCAGTTTTGTCTTCTCTGCCTTGTCCACCAACTGCATCTCTGCACAGCCCACTTAAAAGCTGAATATGGCTTCTCCTTTTGTACTACAATGCATTTTACAAAAATATTTCAGCAGCTAGTCCTGGACAAGGGCAGTGTGTTGTGCTGTACTCAGATATTTCAAAATTAGGTAAAAGAAGTATTTGTCTCTTACCACAATTTCCCTATTTCAGATCTGCCCTGAACATCATAACTGTTGCCATAAGCTACTATAAAGCAGTGAGTGGACTGAAGAAAGCTGACTCCATCCCAGCCAGACTTCTACACAAATCATCCACTGCATTTTGCTTTTGGCAACATTTGCTGCTTTTCCACTCCTTGTCCTGCCTTAGAACAGCCCCAGAATTTAACCAAAAGTATGAATTTTCAACCCCACAGTACAAAGAGACAATCAGAACAGCACCATCAACTCAATTTTAAAATTAAACAACAGCTAGGTTTCAGTTATTAAGACAAAATTAAGGAATATAAAAATCTTTAGCATCCACAGACTGATAGATTAAAACCATTTGAACCCCATGACAAAATCTATTTCCTTATATTGTTTACTGCCAGCATGAAGGAACTTAGTCTTTAGAGTGACTTATTAGAAATATTACCAGTGATTGTATTCAAAAATCAATTCTTGCTGAAAATATAAAAAATCCCACTAATTAAAAAGCTATATTGGCAAAATAAAGCTGGCCTAATAGGATCCTGGAAGAATCAATCACTATAATCATCTGCTGCCATAAACCCTATGAGAAGATTACAAACGTGATGCTTCAGAGGAGGGGAAAATTCTTTTAAAATATAATTTGAACTTTACTTCTGAAATACCATGACCATCATGATCCATCACGCACAGTCACTGCCCAGACCTACCATAAATCAAAGCTATGATTCAATGGTTACAATCAATCTTTCGAGAGCAAACGGTGCTGCCATGTCCAGTACATGCATTTCAGATTACTCACGATGAAGGCTGTGCTAGTAAACGGCAAGCAAAAAGTTGAGAGAGAGCACACAGGGCTAATAAAACCTTCCACAACAACTAATTAAAGCAAACAAACTGAAAAAGACAGAAAAGCAGCACAGAGGTGCAGCTGAAGCAAAGCTGTAGGGCCTAAGCTGTATGTGAGAGTGTGATGGTTTAGACATCAGGAATTAAAAAAGCTTACTCAAAAGAGATGTTATATACCACTCTATCAGAGGAAGCAAACGACCTTGGAAGAAGTTCCAGCTGTGAAAGAGTTATTCAGGTAGAAAAATGACCAATTACCAGAATATAATTGGTGGCTGTTTTGCAGGAGCCTCAGAAAGTGAAGGTCCTGGGAATGGATTTTATATAGGAACCAAGTTATTTGCCCATTTTTCAGCTTGAGAAAGGTCCATTTCAGGCTACTCACACTTACAAACAAGAACTCAATTTTAAAAATCAGACCCAGTTAGACCTACAATACATTTTAAGTCTAATGTAAGCCTATAGCAACAGAAAATCTCACTATGTATGTCCAAAAAAATCCACAAGTAACATCAGGTTAAATAATCTGCCAAGCTATTCCAGAGACTTTTTAACCAGCATCTTTATGTCTACTGTATCTTGCTACTAGAAAGCATTTTGACAGTCTGAGTTGCTGTGTTGAAGAACCACCATAGACAAGGTGCTTTAGACAAATACCTGATGCAAAGACTTTACCAGGATAAATTATTTTATACTTGCATTTCCAAAAAGTAAATCTAAATTCAATGATTGGAATAAATCATCTTCAAGGTGTGCTCAAATAATTCAGGCAATCTATTTGAAGTCTTCCACTTCCATGCAATAAATTGTGAGAGACAAATCATGAAGCACTGTTTCCAAGTAGCATAACCTCCATTCACCACAGAGGCTGAACTTTTAATAGAGGAATTGCTATCATTTCCTGTGAGGAATTAGAATGGCTTTTCTCCAGTAAACTGTATATGTCTATTAAACAAAGTTATGGTGGGATACAGAAGACAAACATTTAAACTCAATGTCAAGAGTTTTCATTTTAATTAAAGCAATTTCCAGTTTAAAGGAAATGAATATCCAAGAAAGCATTACAATTAATCCTTCCCTTCAGAAGTAGCACTAAAATTCAATTAGGAGTGAAATATGATTATTTCACTTCAAATCTTGTAATCTAGAATAAAAAAATAAAAGATTCCATTGTGTATTTATTTGGCAGTAGCTCAACAGAGTTAGGTATCAAAGTCCTTAACAGAGTTCTGAAATTCCAATTTCAGCTTTGCTGGTTTCCCTCATAAACTATAGATCAGTGATAATTATAGTGCAAAAATACATTTTCTTTCTTCAAATTCTAAGTATAAATATTAGTGAGGAGTACCACTACATTTTAGGGTAGGAAGAAACTGCAAACCCTCTGCCTGCATAAAGGTCATCTTACCTCTTCTAATTCAAAATGAGACATTTGAGAACAGACAAAATACACAGTTTAAACATAGTAAGAGGGTTAAATGTCATTTCAACTCTGTCTCCAATTACTGCACACAACAAGCAT
Source organism: Camarhynchus parvulus (assembly GCF_901933205.1). Classification (NCBI taxonomy): domain Eukaryota; kingdom Metazoa; phylum Chordata; class Aves; order Passeriformes; family Thraupidae; genus Camarhynchus; species Camarhynchus parvulus. Next base: position 8,359,336 of record NC_044576.1, read on the forward strand.
TAATTTATTAATAGGAGTTTAGGGAATATTAATAGGAGTTTAGGGAATCCAACCAAACAACAACCTGAGCATGAAATTCCCATCGTCTTTGGAAGGGCTGTCTTGGAAATTTCTGCTTGTCATTTTGACTAGAATAAGAGTGTAAGAGAATTTACTATCCAAAGTGCTCATAAATTTAAGCAAATTGGCATGTTCTAAGAAGACATTTTTCTGCAGACAAGCTTTAACATTTCTGACCTGCTCAAATGCTAACTCATCTTCCAGTATCCTTCCTATGTGGCATTTCTTTCATCCCTTTCTCTCTGGCTGAACTGCAGAAGCAGTTTCTCCATCCTCTTTCCTGGAGACTTTAATGGCTGTACATTGGGTCAGCCAAAAAGTAGCTGCTCCTTTCTTCATAATATTTTTACTGTCCCCTGTCAAAACTGTGATTTATTCTCCTATTTTTGATGTTGAATATGTACCCTTTGGAGTTTTTGTAGCAGCCACTGCACTTTTTCCAGTCCACAAAAAATGCTGGTTATTTTCCCACTAGACTGTATCACCCCTGCGAGGAAAACTTTCAGCAGCACAAGTGACAGTCTGTTAGCTCAAGCTTGGAGCAGTGTCTTTCCTCATGTTCCCTCTCCGTTTTCCACTCTGCTCTTTTGCAGCGCTACACCAAAACCATCAATTTCCCCTGCCAGTGTGCAAGTTCCTGATATCTACCCACCTTTTGCTGCACTTTCCGGAACTTCTACAATTAAAAATTTCTAAAATTAGAATTTTATCCTTTCAGAATACAACACTTTCTGGACATGAGTCTTGCTTACAGAAAAGCCAGAAATCTCGGAGAAATTTCATCATTAATTACAGATGCACACAAAACAAGAATAATACACTCCCATGTATTTCATTTACACATGTCTATACACACACAGGCATTCTCTCACCATGTTTTTGTGTCACTTTAAAAAGTTCAGAACAAAGTCTGGCAACAGTTATTTAATGTCTGGGAACTCAGCAGCGATTTGAGATGAACAAAAGCTTCTGTCACTCCCAATGCAGAATGAGTGAGATTTCAGCTGTTATCAGTGGGTACCATCTCATGGCCCACCTGCAGCACTGAGCAGAAAAGCACCTGAACTGTCTGGGACATGGCCCAGTGCACACCCTTCAGCTTTTGCCATTCTCACAGTGCAAAGCTCACAACAATTTTGCACCACAGTCTTTAGATCTGTCATCAGCAAGGTGGAAATTCAGTAAAGATGCCCTTAGGAGAGCATTCAATTCTACAACTATGAGAAGTTTGTAGAAAGGTAGAACAAAGCTTATTTGACTAATCAACGTTGTATTAAATTCACCAAATGAAGGGATTTTGTAAGACCCCAGCTTTTCAAAAGTTATATGCACCCACTTTGAAAAATAACAGCAATATGAGCAATAAAGTCCTCATTTTGAAAACTACACTATATAGAATCAAAAAGGTATTTCTCTGCTAAGGAGAAAAACTCTCAAGGCCTTTAATCTCTCCTCAATCAGATACCATGATTCTTTCACTGTTTCTTCTATTTTAGATGGAACAGGAGAAGTAAAGGGTAAACTGGACCACTTGAAAGACCTATTATCTGCTTATTACCTTACTAACTTTGGCTCAGTGTGCAATTTCTAGTGGATTGTTCCTGAAAATAGCCCTGCACTGACAAACTCCTGGAAGGAAATATTACCCCCAGCAGCAGCGAGACATAACTTACACTGAGCTGCTCTGTTTCTTGGGTTACTCTGTAGGCAGCCACAGCCCATCACAAGCTCAATCTCTCCAAGTAACCAACTCCTCTCCTTCAGCATCAGACATGAATCTATCAGCAATCCTGGCCCAGGAAGGTTGCTGCTGAGACACCCTGTTCCATGTTCCATTTATACATGTCATCATTTAAGAACAAATCTATGAGTTAATATACAGAGCTCACCACTGATTGAAGCCTTTTTAATAAGGCCCCTGAACAGTTGCTTTTTAAACTGTTTCTCCTTAAAAGTTTTATTTATTTGGGAAAGCCTTTCACACTCCAGGAATTCTGCAACTAACTACTGATTTGAAGTGAAACATTTATGCTGTCCTTGTCACCATGGCACCCAGCACATCCCAGTCATTTATTTGATGATTCCTTCCTGTTTGCTTATTTCAAGCATGCTGGTCCAGCATTCATGAAGAAAATTCCTTTGCTAGCTTAAACATATAATCCTGAAGATTTCAACACTAGCTCACAAGCACTTAGCTCTACCGTTTCCACTGATTTGTACATTTAAAAATGAAGGCAGAGGTTGGAAAATGTGAGGCTAATATCACCTGTCTGACCACATCAGGTCTTACTGCAGGCTGTGAAACAGCCTCTGAGCATGTAACCACTTTTCAGTAGTGCTAGAAAAACACCCTCTATAGTACATTATCCTGAAGATAAATAGGACCACACCAAATGATTCAGTAAACAAGTAACACAGCTAAAATTAGATTAACCCCTCAGTGCAACATGTTGCATGGGCTTCCTGAACAAATTGTTTAACAGCCTCCATCCCTTCCCCCCATCGCTCCACCAACTCAGGCTTCACATCCTTCAACCTCTGCCACCTCACAGGTGCAGACTAATGCTCCCCCAGCATATGGCACATACACAGAGACTAAATCAATCTCCCTTTTCTCCCTGTCTCTTTCCCCAAAATGAGGTCAGACTTAGCAGAAAAATACCCATTTTTCTCTACAGCACTGAGCTGTGCAGTGCCCCAGACAGGACAAGACCATTTCAGGAGCAGGGAAGCAGGGCTGTGCACTCACCTGTCCCAGACCTGGGCACACATCTGCTCACACCCGCTCCCCTCCCCATGCGCTCCAGATTCCCATGTGGGACTGCCATGCTCCCAGGGTGCAGCACGCACAACAGGAGCTCAGAAAAATTCCTTCCTCTTTCATATTTTTATGACCTGTCATGGTAATCATGGAAGGCAGAAACTCAGGAGAAAGAGAAAAAGGCAATACATGCAACTTCTGCCAGATTAATTTCTTTTCAGGCTGGTGGAGAGTTTAAAAAAATTTTAAAAGCATGATTCACTTCCTATTATTCACTGTGAGATCCATTCAATTACTGCTCTAACAGTACATTGGAGCAGGGATAGCTCAGACACAGGGAAAGGTCAGTCTGACCTCTGCTTCTAAAGTCTGCCTAACACTTGCTTACAGATCATTCTCTTCCAAATGCAATGGCAGAGAATGCACGCATACAAGTGCAGAAGGCAACTTTGCAGCTGAGGACCCACTCACTCCAGGTAAGAGAGGAGCTGTGAATTTTTAAAAAAGAAATTTCAGATTATATTTGCATAATATTAGCTGTTGGAAATAAACTTGATTTGAGGAGCTTGTCTCCAGATACAAAACAACCTTTCCAGTTTCCCAGCTTGCTTAAATGCAGTTTGCTGTGGTGTCCAGTATCCAAACTAATTATTCCTTTAGTTAAGCACCAGCTTCAATAGCATCCAATGGGTCTTGTAGCGCAAAGAACTTATAGAAGAAAAACTAGCAAAATGTGCTGTGAAAAGGGACAAAAAAATCTCTAGCAGTGTTTTCTAATTTCCTCAGTGCTAGAAGAAACACACCTTGTGGTGGGGATCTTGTCAGGCTGGGAAGGTGCCAGGGGGAAGAAGTGTCTTGCAGCAAGCCTTCCACACAGAGCAGCTTAGGTCAGAGACTTAGGGGTCAACTTCTGAACAAACTGGGACACATCAAAACATCAATAGAGAACCATGAGGATGACCCTTCAGAGGGAGTCAGAGAATAGATGCACCAAAGCACCAAAAACATACTTGCAATTTTGCAGTTGTCTCATAGGTGCTTATATTTTCCTGCCTTGGGGCAGGAGAGTTGGCTACAAAAGTAAGGGTTAAGTTTTTCTTTTTCAGTGGTGAACCAGCACAGAAATGTGAGGATAAAGACTGCGCAATGGAGACAAACACCATTTCACCTTGTGGATTTCAGTTTCTGGAACCTTCTCCAGCCCCCACCAGCACAGTGCCCTCTTCTCTCTTTACTGAATCCCATCCTTACCATGATCCCTGTCTGTCCAGAGCTTCCTGGCCTCCCACCTTACCTCCTGGTCCTGCTCCATCTGCATTTTAACTCTCATTCAGGCCCCAAATCACCTCTGCTCACAGCCCACTGAGACTCTCAAGCCAAATACAGAACTAAAATTGGCACCATTATCTCTGTGTAAGACAAACATGCTTCTCAAGGAAGGAAACTGCTTATGTTAGCATGATAGATCAGATTCTATGATTCTCTGACAGCATTTAGATTTTGGGCAGGGCAGATGCAAGGACAATGCTGATTTCAAACAAGGAGAAGACAAGCACATACCATTTGACAGCTACAAATGGTAGACACAGTTTTGCAAGCTCTGCCCTGATCTGTTTTCATGCATGTGTGCCAACTCTCCCTTGCAGTTAGCAGGCAGCCCTCCATAAGAAGAATATACCTGAGGCAGCCAGAGGAGTTCCTCTGTTTTGACAAGACTGTGTGTCTGCGCTGTCTTTTGTAAAACATCTTCACAGCTGGATTCAAATTACCTTGCCTATAAGGCACCCACCTTCCCAAGCACACAAAGTGTGTTTCAGTGTGCGCTGGATTAAAACAAAAATTGAAAATTCCTTTTTGCACTGCACAAAATGAGAAGCTCTGTTAGCAGGAGCTGTTCTCCAGCTCTGAGGCTGGGTGGGCCATGACTGAGCAGATGTCTGACAGGAAATGGCATTTGACTGTCTACCCTGTCCACTCAAGGCTGCAGCATGAAGCAGCCAGAACTCTTGCCTCCAATGACAAAATCCATTAATTTCATTTCACAGCATCCTCCTCCAAAAGACCAAAGCGTCACTGAGTTTATCAAAATGCCTCTTCTGCTTGGCAGGTTAGGATACAAACCAGCGCACACATATTAGAGACTACTGACAGTTCAAGGGAAACATAAATACAAAACAATTTCACCTAAAAGGACATTTAAGAGTTCTAGTATTCCCCAAGCATTTAAGCACAGTTTGGCTCTTAAATTATTAATATTGCAAAGGACATTTACAAAACAATTGTATCTGATTTAAGAGGCAAGCTGCAATCAGCTGCTGCTGATTCCCTCCCCTGTAGTTACACTCCTGTATTTTGACACAGTCATTATTTTAGCTCTAGCCAATGACACCACTAAGTGACAGCTACGACTTCAGGTGAGGAATTTATAACAGCAGTCACTCATTACAGCGGCACAAAACTTTGGAAAAGGGTGAGAGGATTTTTTTTTTCCGCATTTCAACCTATTTTAAGGCTTCAACCCACTTGGTCTCGATCTTGATGCTGAGTTTCACATTAACCCACCGTGTCAAAGTGCAACTCTTCCATTGTGCCAGGCTGCAGCACAAGATTAGAGGAAACTACTGAGTTTCAAGTGACTCTCTTAAAAAAGTCATGACTTCCATCAGTGCTCCTCAAATCTCAGCTAGGAAAATCCAAAAAAACAGCATTCAACTATTAAAGATTTCCACTTACTCCCTGAATGAAAACAGAATGAAATGCTCTAACGCAAGCTGCTCCTGTACTCTTCTCCATGCCTCAGTTTTGATCCACGAGGATCATTTTGTACAAAGTTCAGCTCAGTTAAGGGCAACACACATTTAGTTCCAGGTTAATTTCTACTATGTGAGCAAAACTCACATGGATGATTAAACCTTCAAATATTAGTGTTTATCACTTCCTTGTAAGGACAAGAATCTATCCAGTTCATAAGAGAATGTTCAGTGCTGCAAATGAAAATTTAAAAGCATTCATACATCAAAGAGTTTCCATCTGATTTCTAAAATGACAGAAGTATTCAGACCAGATACATGGACATTTCCATGAAGAATATGGAATTTTCTAATTCACACCAGTTGTTTAAAGCAGTCAGAGTTAGCAGAGCCAGCAATCCACCTCAGTAGTAAAAACTGCTATAAAAATCTTTATGAGCTGTTACAAACTGGTCTAATTATCAGAAGATTCCTGTATGCTACTTGGATGAATCAAAGATAGATAAATGCCTAACCCAAGGTTTTTCATAGGGCAGTAAACCACTATTTATCAACAAGTTGAATGTGAGTGACCCCAAAGAAAACAGGAAAAGGAAGAAAAAAAAAATCAAAAAAACACTTAAAAATCATCAGCAGGAAAAACTCAAAGGCAACCATATGTATTTACAGACCCTCAGGTGTTTTTAATATTAAAACCTATACAGAGTTGAAAGTAAATTGAAAGGATCTTAACTTCTCAGACAACAGTAAAATATAATAAGACCTTATTGCATTACTTACACAGGACTGTCTCATGGAATAGATCCCTACGTGTTACTCATTCTTTAGTTTAATTGCTTCAAAGTGAAACCAGTGGTGAGAATTTCAGTTTCCCTCTGTGGGATAAACCCACAGCTAAAAAAGCAGAGGAGTGAACAAAACCAAATAAAATCACCTTCTGTGTTTGGAACTACCTTACAAAATGAAACAACACCTTCCTTGGTAGATTCATACATTTCACATCAAATTAGATCTCTACACAGTCTGTCTGATTCCATGTTTCAGTACTTAGGAAAGCAGTACATAAATATTTAGCACATTTGAAAAACACACAATTCAAATTTTGTGAAATGTGTTTAGAGAGCTTTAACAAACAATAATGGTCATAAATTTTAGTTTGCTTTATTCAAGCCAATGTGCTCCTCTCCACATCCTACCAATTATACATCATCCAGATTGCTTGTGTTTGCTCACACACATCTCGGCACATGTATATGCAAATGCCTAAATGGAAGCTTGTGCGATATTCAGTGGGTTTGTGATTTCATGACAACTGCTTCTAATCACAGTTATTACCATTATTTATTACTCAGCTCATACCCCAGGTGTGCGCGGTACCTTACAGGCAAACAAGACAGATGTCAGAGCTAGACAGCTGCCTGCATCAGCCTTCCTACTGCTGAGGAAACTGCAAGCACTGAGACAGTGACAGGAGTGACAGTATGAGGATCTCTTTAGTGAGATATGTACATAAAATGAAATGCAATTTTAACAAACTAACCCTGTCCCACAGCACACTTCACCTGTTTAGTTACTATGACAAATACTTGCAGGGATCCCAAGGGAACAGGTTGTGGTGGCTCATTGAGGTAGGACTTCCACTCTCCACACCCCCACCCTTTAACTCAGAATTCCAGTTTTTCAGTCACAAAAGTTCCTAGCAATATAACTGTGATGGAGCCATGCAAATTGTGGTCAGATTAAAAAACCAGGGGAATATCCACTTCTTTGTTCTTTAGAGGGGTCAAAATTGAACATCTGCATTAACAGGCGCAATAAGATTTTTTCAAATGTCTTTTACTAATGATCAGGGCTTGGCAGGACCTGAGTTTGGAAGCATCCATGGGTGGCCTATAAGAGAAATTTTTATCTTCTCCTCCAATCCACGCAGTTTTCAAGGCAGGGAACAGACACAGATCTCACTCTAACACCAAGACCCCTTTCTCTAGAAACTGCCAAAATACCTGAAGACATCCCAGAACTCTGGAAAACAGCGAATGTGGTTTGGCTTATGGCTCTTTCCCAAGCCAAGCAGCCAAGAGCAAGGGGTTGGAGCGAAGCCTGAGCTGCACTGCAGGAAATGCACAATGCACTCACACACCTGCCTGCCTCACCGGGGGCAGCACAGCACCAAGCCCTCCTCAGACACGTGCAGGAAACACACCTCTCCAAAGGTCTCTGCTTCCAGGATCTATTCACTTCAGAAAATGAGCACCTTGCAAAGAGCAAAACAGCCCCTCATCTTGCCAAGTAGGCAAGCAGATGCCACTTTTCAATGCAATTATTTATATTCATGTCCACATTACCACTAATGTAATGATGGCAGCAGAAAGCTCTAACATAGTCTACTCTCACTATTAAGAGTTGTACAGAACAATACCAACCATATATTTCTAAACAAAACCAAACATCTCACCCTCCTTTTAATTTAATAGATGATCAAAAAAATATTGTTGGGTTGGGTGTTCTTTTGTTTGTTTATTTTTTTCAATGTGCCTCTAGCAGCATACTTTCTTATCTCCACAGGTTCTCCTTCTATTGTGGTTATTACAAAACTAGTGTTTGGGTAGGTTATCTCTTCTTTCTTCATTTAATACCTTACAATGTTGTTTACAATAAGAATTCCAAATAAAAATAAAATTTTATTGAACTGTATTATAAAAATCTTCCAATAAAGTGTCCTTGCCTGAGGCTAAGCATTTACCCTGGCTTTTATTCCCCTCCGGATTTTTACAAGATACCTATTCAGCCTCCATCAAAATCACACCAGTGAATGCACAACAGCTGACGATCAAGATTAATTCCTTTGTTTCTAGTAGCTGGACAACACTTTGATTTAAATGGGTTGTGGTGTGCAAGTGATCTATAAAATTACTTTGTAGCTGTTTTATTAAGTTGGAGAAGTTTCAAATGCCAATGCCCTCTTCTGTATTCCTTCCTAGTTTGAACTTATTTCCAAATATATCTTTCCTTTTTAGCATGATGAACAAGTCAGATTTGGAAGGATGTTTTCTTTGTATTTCTTTCCCTAAGACTGAACAAGTGAGTGAGCCAGCCAGCATCCCTGTGCACTGTGTGTTCTAGACAGAACACACATCCGAAGAAGGATGCAACATTCCCCTGAAAAACAGGAGAGCAAGACAAAAGAAGGAAAGAAAACAACTAATGTTAGGTCTGACACATTTGCCATTTTCTAACTTGAGTGGCTATAATAAACCATTTGCTATTTAACGTTCTACATCTGGAAATATTTGACATTTGTCCCTTGTTGTTTGAAAGAATCCTCTTACATTCTGCTGTTGCTCTCTACAATCTATGCAATTAAATTTCCAGTGGGAGTTACTTTGAGAACTGGAAGAATTTGCTTTCACTTATGGCCTTCAGCTGCTCTACACACCCCAGTGCAGTGGTAGGACCTACATGAAGTCCATGCCATTCCCTGCCTACCAAGGGTGTAGAGAGCCACAAAAACTTCTGTGGAAAGAGGTCAGCACCACATTATGCTGCCCAAGGTAAATACAGTAGTGCTATTGCACACAATGTCAGGACTTTTTATTTAGGATTGCCACATTTCCACTTGCACAGCCATCACCACAGGAGGCACAGAAAAACTCATGGCTTGCACCCTCTTTGACACATTACTACCAACTTTATCAGGAGTAACGACAAAAAAGCCTGGAGTTGCTCAGAGTACAAAATTCAAACCATGTTCTGAAGATACTTGGACATTCATTCAAATGTTATGGAAAAATCCAGAGCACCTCAAAGAACAAAGAAATTATGCAGTCATATTGCATCTAAGAACCAAATTGTGTTGTTACTTGGAAGTTTTACTTATGGAACTCATTCAGTATTTTCACTAGTCTCTAGAGTGAATTTCTACACAAAAGAAAAATCAAAACAACAAAACAAAAATGCCAACAGTAAGATAAAAGCTAATTAACTATCCCCATCTGTTCCCCATCTTTAACTGAGCTTTTGATTGTCAGATCCTTTAGAAGCAATTCAAACATCTACAAATAGGTGTCTCATGACATTTCAGATAAAACACAGGGTCTGCAAGTGACCCCTGCCTGTTTTGTGGGGCCTAAGGGAAGATTGTGTAGGTGGCCACTGTAGACACCCTAGACATCTAAAATTGAGTTATTATTCCCATATTTTCATAGGTTATACAAAACCAGTTCAAGAGAACCTCAGTTCACAGAGCCATACATGACAAAACTCTAGCCTACATGTCACAACTTGATCAAACAGTGGTATTAATCATGCACTCAAAGCATTCTCTAATTTAAGGGTCCATAGAAATCCAAATTAAGATGGTGATGGAAAAAACATTGCCCTTAACAATGTAAAGTAAAGGATAATTAATGCTCTCCAGTTACTTTCAGAATAACATAATATTTTTCTATACTTAGAAACTAAATTACTGGGAATGTATGAATTTACTTATTTTGGTCTCAGAATGAACCAACTTCATGCAAAATTTGTAAGTTACAAAGAGTCAATCACCACTTGCTGCCTCACTGGGAAAGACCAAGTTTGTCCAATGTTCAAACTTTCTGGGTTTCATCAGATTCTGAAGCAGAAAAAATTCTCACATGACAAAGGGATGTGCAGCAAAGTTGCCATTCTATGATTCATTGCTCTTTAACAGCAGAAAAAGTACTGGAAAGTGAAGAAGAAAAGTTGGCAAACAGGTCCAAGTACAGTAACTACCACATAATACATGGTTTCCACCTCTACAGATGCATGTCCCCTCTCATTTTTTCCCTATATGATGCAGACCTAAAGAACTATTTCTTGCTAAAGAAAGAGCATATTCTTGTTCAGTGAAAAAGAGGAAACGAGCACATAGATTGGCTGATAACCCAGCTAGCACAAAGAAAACAAGATGCCAGACTATTCTGAAGTCATGCACACCTTCTGAATCCCCAGATTCTGAACATTCAGGACCTAACCCATGGTTATCTGCAGTCCTTTGCTAATAATTTCATTTCACTGAAAAAGCCTCTTGGAACCAAAAATTAAGGGTTTAGCTCCAGCAGAGTAATTTTTCATTTGTATACTTTGATGACTACCTGCTTAATGAATCAAATCTGACTTAAAAAGAACTGTTGTTCTGTTTACTTTTTTCTGGCATCTCTGTAACACTCACTTCTGACAGAAAGGTAACTTCATCTGCACATATGCACAACATGAGGGCTGAAATGTCTAGCCCTGAGTCTGGAAGTTTAAACTTGCTGGTCAGAGGGCAAAATAATCACAGACACAAAAAAAGAGGTACTCCCCCCACCAAGCTTTTTGATAGTCTGACCAGACTCTTGAAAGTAATTCAAATACACCACAAATTTGCCATTATTCATGTTTTACTATTTTCAGCTGGGTCACTTTAATAATCTAATCAGCTAAACTTTGTCTTCTGAAATCGCTTTCAGAATAAGAGCTACACAATTCTCTATATTCATTCCACAAGACAAGCCATGTGTCAGCTCAGAGGATCTGTGGATAATGGGGGATAGATCTGCTGCCAGGCTGAGGGTGGAGGTGCCCTGTGCTGCGGTGTCAGAACGGTCTAAAGGGCAGCGCAGAGAAAGGAGGCCCCTCACAGCTGGGCTGGCGAGGGTACGAAGAAAAAAAATGTATATCATATTTATTTACCTTCAATACCTATCACCCATTTGAAGTGCACCCCTTCCCCAAACCAATCCCTGAGTCCATCACCACAGCAGAAAAAACAAGAAGAAGAAGGAAGAAGGATAAATCCCTTCCCATTACCTTATACAAAAATTTTTAAAACTTTACAGCACAAAGGATTCATAAAACTAATCATTTAAAATCCAGCCACAGTTGGCATCATGCCAAGCCAATACGACCTCACATCCGGAGTGATGCTGAACAGTTCTGATCTCAAAAATTCTGGCATGCCAAGCTCCTAATTCCCTTGGGTTGCCTTTCATGCAAATTTGTGATGACTTTTAAGCCAGTTTGGGATAGATGAAAGATGTTTGATTGACAATGATGTCAATATTTTACAGCAGACCTGCAGGGGACACTGGCAGGGCAGTTGAAACTGAAACAGCATGAAGACTGTCTCGTTTGCTCAGATAAGCTTATTTCTGGGACAAAAGATTAGTTCCCTCTAATGCCCCATACTGGGTTTCTCTAAACCAGGATTTGGGAGGTATTAGCCACTATGTAAATAGCCCAGCAGATTTTAACTCGACATGTTAGTGGATGTAGAAGACACACTGCCCTACCTACACTGAAAAAGGCAAAGTGAGAATAATTAACATTACCCGGTCTCTTCCAAATCCTAGACAACCTAACTCAGAGTTTTCATGATAACGGCTGGACAGACAGCTGTCCACGAGAAAGTTACCTTTCCATCCACACATCTTGCACTTTTCCAGCAACAAGTTAATCACTATGACTGTATTTCAGCATGAACAAAAATGAGTACATAAAGAAAATCCCTCACCAATTTGCAATTCAAAATGCATATACTGCGAGTGTATAAAAACATATTATCACAAATCAAATCACACAGAGTAAAGCATTACTACTAATGGCAGCATATTTTCTAGTGATGTTTAAAATTCACAACCCTGTTCCTCCACTTGTTTGCCTCCAAAGTCAATATAACTGAATTTTCTCTCCATATACTTCACTAGAGAAATTCCTTTCATTCTAACGAAAAAAACCTCTACCCTGAAAAACTGGCAGATGCCTTTCAGCAAATGCACAAATAGTAATATCTGCTTCTTAAAGCCTGAGTTTGAGGTTGGTGGGGTTCTTTTATCACTGATTTTTATCCTTTAAAATGTATTGATTTCTTTTTTTTTGCTGACCTTTGCAGTATAAATGTCACTGTCAGATAAAATAATTGAACCCAGTAATCCATGCACATTCTGGAGAAAACCTTTGACTGATTTCAACATGATATATCACAGTCTAATAAGAACCTAACTATATTTCTTTTACAGACGAGTCCCTTTCCCTTATTCTGATTGAGGTGGTATACGAAACACAAAGTTTAGACTGGGGAAATATTCTGACACTGACACTGGATGCTAGTTGCCATGGAAATAATAAATTATGAACATGGTAGATGGTGCCCTCTCTTTGGTGCACAGGTAACTGCATGCAGCACACCATTCCCACCAGGATGCAGCAGCAAGGGAAGGCACCAGCATTTAATTTTTCTTGAGACAAACACTAAAAGAAACTGAATCCCACATTGCCACCAGTCAGACAAGCTAAAAACTGTTATCATTTTCTGTACGCATGCAAATTTAATACCTGTGCAATTCCATTCCTCTAACCCACATCATTAGTGCATAACAGGGATGAAGCCATGAGATCTCTCTCCTGCCACGTATTTACCTGGAAACTTTCTATTTCCCTCAATAACTCTCAGATTAGGCCTTTAAGTAATTAGATTCTTGAGCACAAGCCCTATTATTGGTGTGCTTTCTGCAAAGGGCTTTACAGAAATAATGTTTGTCTATTCACTGTACAGTCACTGAAACATCTACACATCTCAGCAGGGGGGAAGCAACTTCTCAGCCTGCTTGCATCCCTGTCAAGCTTCATTTTTATTGCTTTGGGTTCACCCCTCCCCATCCCCTCTGCCAAGGCTGTGTCACTGCAGGGAAAAGTAGGCAGGGTACATCGATCCAAAAGGACAAAGCACAAACAGTCATTTTAACCCATCAGGAGGCAAAGTTCTGGTTTGAAAAAGGGACAAGTGATTACAAGCACAAAGCCCTCTCAGTTTCCTCTTTGCCAGGGTGTGACACCAGCCCCAGGCCTGCAGCCAGGGGTGTACCCTGTTCCTGTGGGCAATGGGGACCAAGCCAGTGCCCAAAGTCACAGCTCTGACTGGCGTTGCCAGCAAGGCAGCAGCAAGGCTGTGCCTCTCAGAAAGCACTAGTTTGGGATCCCAAAACAAGCCTAAGCTGACATGGGCACAAATGCCCAGTTCTGCGAAGTCAGGGACTCCCTGGGCATGTGCTAGAAGGGAACATTTTGTGCCTGGCAAACTGGTGAAAACATCGGGAGTTTTCAGTGTGTATTCCTGATACAGCAGCTATTCTGCCATGTTGACTCCATCCAATCAAGAGATTTCTACTCAGGTTTTAAAAATATTCAAAAAACCCTGCAAGCTAAGGCTGCAATCTTATTTATCTGCTTCATTGGCTTGGTTATGAGCTTAACTGGAGCTTTATGAATGATGTCAATCCTTCCTGGAGAAGGCAGAAAGGTTGTACAGGTTGTTCAGTTGGAGCAGCTGCTTTTTCAATCAACAGATACTTAATTAAGCAGAGAAGAAAAATGAAAAATACATAATGTGCAGAAACAGGTTAGCTAAGGGCTTAAGCCAGGCCTAAGGAAAAAAAAAAGTGAGCTTGGAAGAAAAATATAGCCACCTATCTTTTCTTTTAAGCTGGTTTCTAAAGGAAACCTGTGAGTGCTGTGAAGCATATTAGAAGCACAACAGCCAAGAAATAAACAAGGACCCTTCTGGGAAAAGCAGTCTATAGTGCACTGTGATCAGGAATGCCTGCTCCATGAAATTTCAGAACAATTAATGTTCACTTCCACAAACATACAGCTGTTTAAAGCAAATGAAGCATGAAGAAAACCTAATTGCACTAAGCACAGGAATGATCTAAACATACAACAAAAGTCAGTGATCTTGCTGTGTGATAGTGTCATGCTCTGTGCCTTTTACCAAATTATGGGTCTGTTTAAATTTATTATCACTTCTTAAGCACTTTTCTACATTTAATTTCATTGACACATGAGGAGAACTCTCATCTGATTCTCAATGAATTCAGCAGTTTTACTATTACTGATGAAATGCCTACAGACTCCCAGAGCCCAGGCAAGCAAGAAATCAAATGATCGCAGTAGGTGCAGCAGGCTCTCGTCTGCCTCTGGGCATTCACAAACCTCTTATCACTGGAAATGCCTGCTTGAGGTTGCACCAGAGTAGAGTTAAATCCTGCATTTTCATCACAAACTCACCTAATCTGAGCTTGCACATGGCATGCAGTTCCTCCTCTGTCATGGTGGCTTAGGTGTGCTTTTTGGGACATTAGCATGGGCTGTGACATGTGAACTGAAAACACAGGTGGCGATTTCAGCTCGTCCCCACAAACTGCTCAGGCTTGTTTATACTGATGGGGTGTTCAGCTCCACTCACATTTTAGTACCTGAGTCCCCTAAAGCTAAAAAAACAACTCCAGCTATGCTGTAACCTACATTGCAACCATTCCACAAAAAGAAATAAAGGAGTATGTCCTGCAGCATTAGTCTCCCATATAGGAAAAGAGGCATAAGCAAACTCTTTGCTTGGTTATGCCTCTTTTCCTACTAAAAAAAAAAAAAAAGGGTGAGTCTATAAGTAAACTGATGTAGGAAAACATTTTAAAAAATACCACACCATTATTACCATGACCTTTCTGTATCTTCAATATAAAAAGAACTTTTAAAGTAGACTATCTTCCTCTCTACAGAGGTGACATAAAAATGCTGTCTGCGGCTTTTTAAAAACTTTTATACATCATAGACTTAAACTATATTACAGTTGTTTCTAGACAAATTAATATCTGGACTGCCTCTGCCTGTATTACCATCATTCACTAATGCACAGTTGCTACAATTTCTTTCTCTACTGTAAGAGCTGGAAGAAAAAAATAAACCTCCAGGAGAATAGATACATCACTTGTTTCAAGTTTTTAATATCTGCTTCAAAATCACCAGCAAGGTAGTCACGGTCCAGACTGTTTTGACAATAATTTATCCCAAGTTTACCACTTCAAAATTGTCTCCACATAATCAGCTCATATTCAGCCCTCAGAGCTGACTGCTCCTGAATAATTTCAGGTATTTCTAACTCTATTCCACATCTCACAGTCATGTCAGAGATGACTCAGTTTCAGTGCCACTCAATGGCTTCAATTGTTCAGATTATGAACAAAACTGTAAAATCAACAGCTGAGAATCCATCGAACTGACAAAATCACTTGGATGTAATGGTGAATAACCATTGCTCAAGCTCTCCACAGGAACTGGGCAGGGAGGGATGGGTTAATCACATGTAATTCCACTGAGTATTACTGACAAAATACCTGTCAGCCTTAGCTAGCAGCAGCTTCTTGAGCAGCTGACTTCCTGAAGGAATCTGCAAAGGCATAGAGGGGTCTCAGTGCTTTGCTGGCCCTCACCCCAGCCAGCATCTCAGCTCCAGCTCCTCTGGATGCTGCTGAAAGGAGCCTGGGCTCTGATGTGCACTTCCCTAACCAAGGTAAGAACACCTGCCTAGTACAGTGTGGCTTTACCTGCAGAGTACTCTCTACAGGCTGGGCCACCGTGAGCCATGAGCAAAGGAGGAGCACCAGTAACCCCAAGGAAGCAGAGAGAGGTTTTTGCACTCATCAGGAAAGAAGGAGCTGATAGCAACAGGCTGAATGCAACAGGCCTGGGTGAAGCCTATGTGAGTTTTGTCATCCTTCCCACACACCTGTGAATGCATTTCTGAGGTGGCCTGCACCACCACCTGTGTTTCAGAGCTTCTCCAAAGGAAGTGGCTGCAGAGCTGCCCAGTGGGTTTCTACAGAACCAGAGGAGTACACTGGGTGCTGACTGGCAGAAATGCTGTGGCCAATATCCACTTTGAGGAACACACCAAGCATAACTTAATAAAAATGTAGAGACCTACAGAAAGACTGCATGGCCCTGCCTCACTGTTTTTAACCATGGATCCAACAAACACCAATGATGTCACACCACCCTCTGGTCACTCACCAGCAGGGAAGACCCCCGAGGTATTTTTTCTTTTTGTCTTTCCTAATACCAATATTACCCCCTTTTTAGCTTTATGACTTTGTGCAGTCTGTATTTCTAGTCTCAATCAGAAAAAGGATTCCAAAACCCATAGTGCCTACTGGAAAAACACAAAGATGTGGGAGACATACAAAATTATTTCTACCTTTAGCTTATCTCACAGATGGATTTCTTAGCATTGAAGTTTTTCTCTTCCCTAAAAATCATCTCTCACAGGAGATACCCATGATAAATAAACAAGCAAATAAGAGTTACAGCTATCACATTCTGTTATAACTCATGGAGTTGGAATGGGAAGAGAAGGAACCAAATAACACAATATCCTTGATGAATTCACAGAGCCTGACAATACACTGCTGACAAGACAGGGGACTTAGAAAAGACCAAAACAATTCCTCTGATGATAACAACCTGAATTTCACTTAATCCTCAACACTCCATCCCAAATGGTGGCTTTTAAAATGCATTAAAATTTATTGCAATAATGCCTTGCTGCCCATTCCTGTACTTATAAAGCACAGAGCAGTCATCTAAATCTCCCATGATAACATCTTCAAGACAGGAGCTTATCAGCAGTACAGAGAAGGAAAAATCCCGTGGGTTGGGATTACACTTTTGATTATAAATTTCCTGAGAGAAAGATGTCATCAATCTACATTCTTTATGAACTCTACCACATCAAAGTGCTCTTTTACTCTAATAATAGCTATCAGGTTTTGTGCAAGCAGCACCTACAACAACTCTCCCATGTGGAAAAGAAAAAGTTGTTACATTCAACCCCACAAAAGAAAATCAGTCAGCATTTTTTTTTGTCATGAAGCTGGTTTATTTTTATCTTTCCATTGTCATCAGCATACCAGCTGTTACACATCCCTTTAAGGAAGATTAGAGATTAATAGTCCTGTTTTCCAAATATATTGGAGTACTTACTTCCTTACCCTAAAATACATATATCCTAACACAGGAAAAAAATGGAAGGGCTATTTCTGGACATCTCACTAAACAGGTGATGGAAAACATTCATCAGGATCTTCCCAGGCACTTTTGTTAGAAATATGTCAGTTCCACATTTTCCATCCTGGCTCCCATTCAGCTCTTCTGCAGAGAGCAGTGGCAAAGGTCACAGTGAATTACAAGTGACTCAGAGCAGGAGGAAGCTCAGGAGGCCCTAGAAGGAGGCTGGCTGCCTGTTTCAGAGGCTGGGCAGGTGCTTCAGCCTGGTTTTTGAGGCAGGAATGGGTGCTGCACACAGTGAGGGCCTGTTCAGATGCCCACTACCTCAGGTCATTCTGCAATATAAAAACACACCACACTACCCCTCGTGACAGAGTCAGTAAAGAGAATTTGACTGGTTCCAGAAAAAACTCTCAAGCTCTCTGACATATACATATCACTTTCAGCACAACAGGCTACCCCATGCTCTTCAGCCACTGATGCCATTCCTACATCAGCCCCCTTTGAAACCAACAATTTTCCACATGACATCGCAACTTTGCCAAAACACAGACATGTAAGAACCACTGCATTTCTTGTACCTAAGCAATTAGTGGACTTACCAAAGAAAGATCCCAAGTAAGTTTAGCACAAATTGCCTTCAGACGTGTGATCTGTTTTTATAAATTTTTTTTTTACGTACATAAAAATGTATGTAAAACCATAAAAAAGAATGCTCCACCTCCTCCAAATTGTAACTCTTTTCTGTATGTAGACTTATAAAGTCTGTCCTTTCTGGATCACTATTTCTCTCTCCCCTCTGCCCCTCCACCACAGGAACTCCTAAAGCAAGTATTCATCCAGGTTAATATGTGTGTGTGTATTGTTTCTTTAAAGAATTCTCATCCTTCCTCCATGTTAAAGTTTTTGAGCGTTTCAGTTCAGCAGCATTTGAGAATAACCTCCTTTACTTTCTCAGAATTACACCTTCAGTTATTATTTTTATTTTCACTTGGCATCCAAGCTTCTTTCTTTGCCTAATTCCTTTGTAATACATTTACCATTGCCAGAAGAAAATCTGAAGTATTTTGTTGTCCCAGTGCACATGTAAGTAATGTCACCTCCCTTGGGATAAAACACACCATATGGTTGTGACTACTGTCTTTTAGTTTGGATGGACCTCAGAGATCCAAACTTCCTACCTACTTGATCTTGATATGACCAAGAAAAAGTGAAAAATATGAACACACAGGAGAACGAGACTGTGTCTTTCTTTAAACTAAGAAAATACAAAGATCAGAGAAAGCTTGGGGAGGAGATTGGTGATTGTAACACATTGTGTAAGCTCTGGGCTCAGGGCCAATCACCAGTTAAATCTGTGCCCTGGGCTTCAGTTGGCCAGGCCAGAAATAGGGATGCTATTCTCGGGAAGGTGCAGCTGGCTGCCTCTCTGTGACTCTGGTCACCAGCAGATTGCATAAAGGGACCAACACAATTAGCACAAGAGGCTGGGCAAGGATGCTCAGCACAAGGAGCACCTCAGCTCGTGCACTTGAACAGGAAACCTCAGGCTTCAACTACCTTCCAGTAAACTTCAGGCAGTGACACTTCCAGCATTATTTTAAAAAAGATTTGTGCTGAATCAATGCACAGTCAAAGCCAGTTTTAATTTCTTTCTTTGATACTCTGATTATATGCAATCATGTATTAAGAGAGATTGAAATACAGGACTTAGTGTTTCCTCTCTGCTGTCCCTGAGAAAAATTCAGTTACCTCTTTCCACCAGGCTGTGTAGCAAAATGCTTTCAAAACAAATCTACACTTTCTATTAATGCTGCTTATTAAATTAGGCTTTAAACAAACATGTTAGAGGAGGTATTCTAGTATTTTTCAAAATAACTCTTAAGAAGATGTATCAGAGGGTTTCTAGAAAGTTCACTCAAAGTGTCACCTGACAAGTCAGATGATTCTCAAACATGAGGAAGATAAAGCTCTCCCCCCCTTCCTCCCATCATCAGAATAAACTCAGTGTTTCCATTGTAACTTCTATTGTATTTACTTCTAAACACGTTTTAGTTTTGTTACTGCCCTGACTTATGAAATCTGCATCAAATTACTCTGAAATAATTAAGCAAGCATGAAGAAAGTCATCATACCTGCATAAATCTGTATTCCAAGCTACAAGTGAAAAACAATAATCTAATCCATATTCACTATTTTTAAAAATTGAAGCAAACACTTTCTGAAAAAGCAGTATATGGACATGGCAGGAGAGTGTTTAATATCCCACCAAACTATTCTTGACTCGTGCTTTACTGTGTGCAGATATAAGTGATAAGATACTTGGAAAAAAAGTAATAGCCATTTATCCTTTCAAAAGCACAGTTCCTTCATTCTGTGCAGTTCAGTGCACAGCAACATAACTCACAGGTACAACACTTACCTTGATCTCAGCCAGATCAGTACATCAGCAGCCCAGGAGATCAACACTGACAGTTATCAGGCATCTACATGATGATCATATTTCACAGAGGTGCTCACAATTTATCCCACACATTCTCAGCTCCGCTTGCATTTTCCAGCATGCAGACGGAAATAGCCTCATTTCTCTACCTGTACTGCTCTTAGCAAGCTAGGAAGACTTTCAAAGCTGAAATCAAATAATGTGAAGGCAGTCCTAGAACATAAAATACCATTTGCCAAATTCTAGGAGCATTACTGCTACAAAGTGAAATGCTGCCACAGGAAAACTCCATCACAGCAGATCTGATGCAGCAATCAGCTGGGATGAGAGTCCACTGTGGCATTGCAGTGTGCATTTTACAGATCTGTCTAGACCAAGACACCTTGAAAAAAGAATGTGCTTAGTGAAAAAGCAGCTTCCGGTATCCAGATTGCACTTTTGTTCTCAACCAATACCACATCAGTGTTTTCTCAAAAGATCACACACATAAAAGCACCAGATCTCCTGATGACCAGCCTTCTACACACAATGCTTTGGAAGACCAGCAAGGGTTTACAGCAGGAGAAGGAGCAATATTGAGAGACAGAAGAAATTTCCCTAAGAAGCCAGCTGCAGATGAGCTGGAGCAAGTCCTGCAGTACAGCACCTGTGTACACCACTGTCATTTCTGCAATTCCTCAGCAGCTGCTGTATCTGACCTGATGCAGGAAAAGAGAAAAGTGAAATCAGGACAACAAAAGAAACAAAAAACAAACAGGTAACAGAAAGAAAAATAAAAATGTTAAAGAACATATAAAAAAGAACAGGAGAAATAGCACACCATTTTTTTTTCCATGAAGTAAGTCTCTTAATTTTGGCCTGATAGGTCCTACACTAACTCACTGTTTACAAATTGTATATTTTATAAATTTTAATCTTGGATCTCCTCTGGTTCACCTTTATTGGAAGTTTACTAAAAACTTACAAATAGTAATTCGGCCACCCCACACCCTTTCCTGACACATTGCTTTTGTTCTTCTTTTTCCACAAAAGTAATTTTCTTGACTACAACAAAGGCATGACATCATCAAGGTAAGAGACTCTGCTAACAAATCTTTGTGCACAAGATCACTTCTCAGTATAGTTTGTGCAACCCAGGAAAGGACACTTCCTTAGTTTCATAGAAGAACTTCTGTCATTGTAAAAGGGCTATGAAAGGAACACAGGACAGCCACCTGAGCAGAATGATTCATGGTACAAATTCCAAAGACCAGGATGAAAACAACTCTGCAGATTTTCAGCAATAATGCTGGCAATAAACTTAAGAACCAAAATTGCTCTTTTGTGACCTTTGCGTGATTCATTTGCTTTTACATGCAGTAAAGGAACCACAGTCAGTGGCTCCCGTAAAAGATTTCCAAACTCTCTCTTTGAAGCTGCTCACATTGTGATGAGTTTTATGAAAACATTTCTGCCAGTGCTCCTTTCATTTCATTAAAGCTACAAGATCCTGCCACACAGCAGCCTGTTTCTCCTTGTGCCATGCTCCCAGGTTCAGATGAAAACAGATGAACACAGAAACAATTCAATGAAAACACCATTTTTAACAATGCTTTCCAGGAAACTTTAAAAGGAGTGCAGCTGCCCTGCCTTGGCCAACATGTGGACCCAAACATCAAAGAACAAGAGCTGAGCAGAAAAGAAAGGTCCAAAAAGCAGGAATATCTATAAATTCTTCTTCCTTATTGGAGCAAGGAAGATAAAAGATGCATTCAAGTAAAGATGAGAGTTGTGTAAAGGGGTTAACAGAAAAAAGCAGAAAGATGGAATTAATAGGTGAGAAAGAAGACATCATCGGTTTGGTTTGGCTTGAGGAGAGAACCAAGTGCAAAGCCTAAAATGGCAAGACAAAAAAGCAGGAAAATGAAGTGAAAAATCAGGCGAGTGACACCATGAGAACCATCTCCCTGAGGCAAATGGCAGCTTCCCCTTCATTTAGACCCTTTGTTTAAGGTGAGTAACTCTCCAAGCAATCTGCTAAAAGTCAATCAGTCTGCTACCTAAGTGATTTTCAAGATAGATCAAATCAGATAATCCTCTCTGGCCTTAAAGTATGTGAATTTATAAAAGGCTCAGATAAGGAAGGAAGTGAGCAGAGGTTACAGAATAGGAAGGGCAAAACTTACAGAATGATGTAATATATCTCAAAAGGGGTAAGAAATAAATTCATACTGTTTTCAAGCTTCAAAACAAATGTGCAATCATACCAGGAATTTTAAGAGCCTAATTCCTGTTTTCATATATATCTGTACTCTCCAATATTATTCTCATCCCAAGACCAAAAATAAATACCAATAGCCCTATTATTTTAGCTTTAAAAATCGAATCTAAAAATGCAGGTTTCTGTGACACCCTGCACCTTTCAAGGAAGACATTAAATAGTACCTGGAAGGTTTCGAAGTTTTCCAAATATTTCCTATTTACAATTAATCACTTCCTAAAGCTCCAGATTATTCTTCTATATGGAGTACAAACGACTCAGAACAAACACAAGTTCTCAGAAAACAGATTTAGCCCTTTGTATTTTGAAAATTAACAGGTATTTTTATGACAGAGGATTTTTCCAGTGCAAGTTTGCAATTACACAGCTATTCTGCCTGAGAATCCATTGCACACACAACTACTATTTTCGTGAAAATTTTATATTTAATATAAAAAGACATAACCCAGTGGCAGTGACTTCAAGCACACAAAATAGCAATAAAGTAGCTATTACTAGCACTGAAAGTTGCCTCAGAACGTTTCATGTTTCACAGTTAATGTGAGTTTAAATTTATGCTTGAATATCTATCTCTTGTAAAGTTACACTACAGCAAATGTATGAGTCAATGTTAATTTATCTACCATTCTTTTACACTGAATCTCCTTGTGTGATGCTTTGTCTAACAAAGTAAAGCAACAAAAAGCTGGAAAAAAGATGCACTGGTAGAAATATACAAACACTGAACATGCAACTGAGATTTGAAGAACTGCACATTTAGTTAGATGTGCAACAGCCTGTTACGCAAACATAAGAAAAAGATCAAAACATTAGAATAAAGTAGTTGGCACACAATAATATTCTTCCATTTTAGAGGCACATCTGCATTATTTGAGTTCATTTCAACACACAGAACTCTCAAGACAGCCATGGGTTATTCCACACGTTACCACTGCTGCTTGTATTTGAAGTTTCTCGGCCTAATACTGGCATGTTGAAAATTAGGCACTAAGCAATGAAACAACATTTTAATGTTCAAATTGCCTTATTCCCAAAAAGGACTTTTCTTTGTTAAATATCATGGCCACAGTGTGATAGAAATTCTTTAAATGCATTATTTAAATTGTTGAAAGGCTTAGCAAAGAATTTAAGGAGAATATTACCTGGAGTCTAGGAAAGCATGTCCAATAAAGCAAAACCCCAACATAAATGCATTCCCTTCCTAAAGTCATTCATTATGTTAGCACAGAACAAATGATGGTGAAGCAAGTAGCACCAAACTGAAATACAATAATTTTCTAAAGAATTTACCATAAAGACAAAAGCAACATACAAGAAAAACATTAGCTCAATAAATAACACATTCGAAATGACATGAAACACATTTAGAACCTGCCTCAGTAGCAGATTCAAAGCCCGTGCAGAAGCCCTACCTGTGTTCTCACAGCACCGCTCTGCACCAGAGACCTTTTCTCAGTCCCATCCTAAAGGTGAGCATTGCTGAGAAAGCAGCTTGATGTTTTCCAGGACTGTGAGTTGGAATTTAGATACTGAGCACCAGGAAGATGGGTGACTGCCTCAAGGCAGGCTGTATCCAGCCAACTTCTGCACCTCCCAGGTCTCAACAGCTGCCCAAAATCTGCCTGCCCATAGTTCCAAACACCAGAAAGGAAGAAGCCAGGCTACTCTAAGGGTTAGAGGGAGCAGATTGCCAGAGAAAGCAGCAATGATGGAAAGAACTTTTAAAATTTTCTAACTACCTTTTGTTCCCTCACAGAACACCCAAATTATTACCTAACTAATAATGTTCTCCGCACTTCATTGAAGGCCTCGTTATTGAAGAGACTGACTGTGCACGTGAGTGCTCTGAATAAGGTCATGTCATTTCAGCACCACCACATGAGTTAAAATCAGGAGCTGAAATGTGTTTGGTGAAAAGCTCACCAGATCAGTTCCCATCTGAGCATGCCAAAAAATCCCCTTGTCAGATTTCACTGAGAAATACTCACTTTGAGGCAACAGCCTCAAACCTAGGGCACTTTGCTTTCTGCTTGGGTAGCTCAGCTCTCTGCTGCATCGACCAAACTGGGAAAACCCACTAATTTAATTTGCATCATCAAAGTAAACTACCAACAAATCTGATGGGGAATTTGATGCCAACATATTATCTTTAAAATCTCTCCTTGCAGTGTTCAGACACAGCTACCCGAGCATCCTCTTCTTTTTTATCCTCTTTTCACTGCTAAGATACTCTTTTCAATCTATCAGTACCCATTGTTCCTCTCATATTGCCAGAGAAAAATAATTTACTTGAAGACGGGAAAAAAAGGTTAAGCAAACATGCACAAAGGAATTGTGGGAAATGGAGCAAAGTAGACTCATAAAAAATGAATGCTGATAAAATTATTAAAAGCCCAACAACTACTACTAGTAAGATAGTAACTTCACCCTAAGATTTTCGTCTCAGTCCTTAAAGGAGCTGTGCTGCTTTCACACACAGTAAAAAAAAAGACAGAAAAAACCCCTAGGAATATGGCTTTTCTAAGACTCTTCAACACCCAGCTCAAAGGCCCAGAAATAAAGAGAAAAATATTTAAAAGTCCAACCAATACATATAGCAGATACTAAAGACATAACATGCAGTCAGCAAAATGTTGAGCGCCCTTCAGAAATTGCAAGATCAAGCTGAAAATACGAAAAGCTAACATGGTACACTTAATACATGCAACAGCGTTAAGGGCACAATGGAAGACACTGAAATTTGTGTATGCTGAACATCATCTCTAATTTCCAGCTTCAGACTTTCTATGCTGAGCTGAGCAAGGCTTGATATTGTCATTCTAGTTTATTGAAAAAATGAACCCACAAGGACATATCCTTTTCTCAATATATCTGCACACATAAAAGCATATTTATATCTTGAACACACATAATTGTTTTATCCTTAATTTAATAATGAAAGGGGTAGAGGGTTACTAAAGCACTTCACAAGTATTTTCATGTTTATGCAGGAAAAAAACCATACTTTGTTCAAATTGATATAGTTTCATATTATCATTATGAGTAATATGCTCTCTGAAGTCTTGTCTAAGTAAGTTATAAACATCTGAGAGAAGTATGATGCCTTAGAAAATGAGCTTCTACTTTATCTACACCATCTGATGATGGCAGTTCAGTGTGAAGAAATGCTGATTATATTTACTCAACCTCTTTCCTGACAACAATAAAAATACCAGTGAGATTTGGAGGAAAGGTTGATTTTATTTACCTGCTTTTGGTTTTACTTTTGTTTAATTTAAAAGTGATTCATCTCCAGTGCTATATTCACAAAGGAATTTTGCAATCTGGATTAGACTTCAGTCTTGCTGGAACAACAGACTTTGCTGTAGTCAATATAGGTGGCAAATGATTTGGATTTCAAGCTCCTACTGTCACTAAAGCCCAGGTATCTAAATCATGTGCATCCAAACAAATTAAATACCAAAAAAATCTATTATTTCCACACTTAAGCAAGATACCCACAATGAAAATCAGAAATTCTTTCACTTGAAGAAGCCAGACAAAAAAAGGCAGGAGCTGGATACTGAAGTATTTGATCTGCTTTCAATTTGTGTATTTATTTTCTTTTTAAATAAACAACATGAAAGTAACACAGATCTCAAACATTAAATGCAAATTAACTGATTAAAAAAGATTGTTATTTCTCAAACACTGACATAAAGCTCCTACTCAACGGACCCCAGAATACCTGAAAGAAAAATAAAGTCCCACCTTTCATGCAGAAAACTCAAAGCATGACAAGACAGAGGTTAACAACAGGCTGACAGAGGACCCAAGAATAAACCCCAAACTATTGCTTTATTAAATTACTTTTACTTCCAGCAAAATAGTTTTAACCTGGTGTCTTGCATCAACACAGTGCTACAAAGCATTCATTCTAGTTTCTTTTCTAATCAAAGAGAAAAATATGCCTGACATGCAGGATTTTTCTTCAACTGTGGTTAATCACAGTGGAAGAGGAGAGGGGAAAAAGTCCCACAAATATTTTCAGCAGCATGTTTGAAATCCAGGCATGAAAGGACATTATATTCACTTGTACACACCACCCTTCAAGGTTTGTCTTAAAGTGCCCTTTCTAACCAGTTCTGAAAGAGGAGGAAGGTGTTGAAGAGGGTGAAGGAGGAAGCCTCAGTGACAGCTCTGCCTGTGGAGGTGAAGGAGTGGCAGCAGCAGCAGCTTGTGCTCATTCCTGGATGCAGGAATGAACAGAGAATGCGGGTTTGCCAGGATTGGTATTTCTGTTTCCTGGCCCATGGCATTATCCACCCCACTCAAATAATCAACACATGGGATTACAACTGATGACTTACAGTTCCTAAAACATCTGTAGACTGAAAGACCCTGCTGCTATGGAAAGCTTAGTGACCTGGGGCTGAGCCCTGCCCAGAAGCAATATTCCAGATCCCTTCGGCAGCTCCAGACTGCAGCCATCCCACCTCCAAAGGAGCTGATGCAAACTCTTACTTATATCAGAAGAAAGGAACAGGGTGGGTTTCACCTGTTCTCTGTTTCCATGTACATTCTCTGCTTCTAATCTTCAAAGAATCATCATGTTAAAATATGAGATAAGCTGGTTCTAACAGACAAAAAATCCCACTCAAGAACGAGTGCCTAACTTCGATAAACACTGGTTTCAACGTTAACACATTTTGCAAAATCCTGCAAACTATATTATATTGTAATCTTATGTTAGTAATCACTGAGGCTGAAAAAAAATTACAGGCACTAAGAGAAGAAAACTAAAACTCCTTGGCATTTCTCAGTGATTTTGCATGTCTGTAAAATATATCATTGTAATCATATCACAGTTATGCCAATGACACTCAAGCCTGCTTTTGTATTTGTGGCAATATATCTTGCAAGACAGAATGTAAACTTCCATCTTTAGGCTCTGAAGTTCTGATTCTCAAATAATTTTTTAAACTGGACCCTGACAGCCCTGGATATGCCATCCTGCTCTAGTTATTTGGCCTTTGATTCCTGATTGTTTGGTCCACCATATCCTCAATTCGGGACAACAGTTAGATTATCCACTGGCTTAAAAAAAAAAAAAAAACCATAGAAATAATTAGTCTGTAAACTGTCTTTTTATGCAGTCTGAGAGTCTGAGTTCTCCATCAACCCCACCATATAATCTTGCAAATAAAGTAAAATATGGGTAATTAACCACTGCAAAAAGCAGAAAAACTGCCATAATAACTGGCTTAGGCGCCAAGACCCTAGGGCAAATCTTATAAAAGAAAATTATTGGCTCTTCTCCATCACCTTAATCTCACGGACAGTAGATATTTACCATCCATGTCCCTAAAAAAATAAAACAATGTTTTAACCACTGAAACAGCATCCTAAATTCAAAGTTCATTTCCAAGGTAAGCACCCCAAACACTAAAGAAATAAACAGGTCTTATTCTGGTAAGATTGAAGCACTACTTCATTTTATGATAAAAATAAAACTTTTTTTTTAAAAAAGCATTTAGATATAAAGAATTCTTAAAGGTTAATCCCACTTCCATGAAAGCTGATTTCAGTATATATTTGCAAACTTCTCTATTTTGTTCTTTTAGGACTTCGCAAGGTATGCACCAAAAAGGAACCAAAGACTTATTCACTGCACAGTCTTTTATTGACAAGATCTTTCTTTCTTTCTTTGCACAACACCTCTGCTGTGCTGCTTAATTTGTCTTCCAATAGCACTCCTTCAATTTGGTCTTTATATTTAACAATAGCAAATGAAAAACATACTCTTTCATTTATTTCCAAATTTTACAGGGCTACAGACTTATTTTCAGAGTGCTTTATGGAGTTTATAAGACAGCAGTTCTATTCTCTCCTGAAGATCAAGAGTCCCTAAACTAAAAATTTTTAATTCTAGATTAAGAATATCTTAATAAGCTCTAAAAATATGCACATATTGGTTTATCTCTGTCAGTCCATGGAAGATACTTGCTTTGTATATGAACTAAAAACTAGCAGAGCTAAAGATAAAAAAACTTATAATAAAAATGAAACCATTTGATACTGATATAAATAATGAGAAATTTTACCTAACCCCTTGTGACAAAAACCCCTGAATGGTGAAGAGACCAAGATGCTGAGTTCATCAGTATGGCATCGTTTCAGCACATTTATGGCTGAACACGAGCAGATCAGGTTATCACCAGCAAACAGGCTATTTACTGCCTGTCTCCCTTTTGTTTCTAAAGGAAAGTAACTACAAAAGCTGCGATGAAGTTGCTTTCTTCAGAAGAAAAACAGTAAAACAGTGCCATGGGGTCTTTAGAGACAAAGAAGGAAAGGAGCACTGTGAGACGCCAACCATTTGTGGTTGTTCTGGTGTTCTGGGTTTGCGGCATGTTTTTGTTTTAAATGAAGTCAGTAGGCGTTTTGCTTCCTGCCAGTAGCAGAGTAGAATCAGTTTGTTAGCTTGCTGTATGCCCTCTCACCAGGAGAGAACAGACCTGACTCTTTGCTGGAGCTGTGCTTAGAAGAGAGTATTAGTAAGCTGTGGGAGAAGCAAACCACAAGGCAGGCACCTGACAAGACTGTCCAGAAAAATCTCTTCTTGCTTTTGGCATGGGATTCTTTACATGTCAAATCAGTGGAGGTTTTCTTTGCCCACAAGTCCAGCACTGCTCCTTTTCATAAACTATCACCTGTAGGAGGAGGGTCAGAGATGCCAAAACCCATTACAATACCATCACTGTATTCCCAGTTGGAATTAAAAGCACCAGAATATTCCCAAGTACCTGAGTATCTGCTATAGCACTCCTGGGAAGCACAAGAGTGTTAAAACTTGCTTTGTTATAAAAGTCACAGCACAAAAACATTCCTATCAATTTGCAGAATAGTATGAAGGAAGACACTGAAAAAATTCCCCACCACCTTTGGAATTAATTGAGCCACCTGCTCTGCACGTCCTGTTCTGCTTCACTCAGCCTCCCCTTTCTCTCAGTACACTTGGACCAAAACACTGTGCCTGTCTCCTTGTGGGCAGAAGCACAACAGCAATGTAAAGTCAGCTATGTGTGTCTACCTATGCAGGACATTTCCATTTTACAGCAATCTAATTGGGATTTGATCTTCTACCTGCATAGTTTCTTGTAAGACTTTCTGTCAGAGACAGCTCCTAAAAACCCCTTGATATCAAAAGCATCTCCCTACAAATAAAGAACCAACCAAATCCAAATGTCACCAACAAATAAAGAAAGGAAGAACAGATGGGGAAAGAGAAGTCACTCTTAAAAGATTACATTCTCCATCATACAAAACAAATCAAACTAAACAAACAAAAGAGAAAAGAAAACAAGCAACAGTTGAAAAAACATCTTCAATAAACAAAGATGGTTTAGCAATTGGCTGTTCAGAATGATCTCTCTTCATTTCCACCTCATTAACTAGGAGAGGTAGCCGAGAAGTTTGACACATATTAATGGTCCTCAGTACATTTGAACTCTTGCATTCAATCACAAAGCATCCTGTCTGAAGCTATTACATTGGCTCTTTGTCACAGACTCCTAAAAGCCCACCCACTCTATATGAATTCAGAGGCTCTACTGTAGGATAATTATCCATTCAGTGGGAAGCCAATATTCATCTTGCCAAGGACACTTCAAGGACTATCTGTGATAACCACCAGTCAACTTAAGAAATACATAAATAAAACAGAAAACTCAGTCTTTGCAGCTTCCTCTTGAACTGGTTAACAGTCCCAGAGAATTTTGAAAACAATGAAACACCCAGGCTTTTGGGGTGGGGTGTGTGTGTCTGTCTATCCTAATCATATTAAGGAGTCTCC
This sequence comes from Camarhynchus parvulus, assembly GCF_901933205.1. Classification (NCBI taxonomy): domain Eukaryota; kingdom Metazoa; phylum Chordata; class Aves; order Passeriformes; family Thraupidae; genus Camarhynchus; species Camarhynchus parvulus. Next base: position 8,389,288 of record NC_044576.1, read on the forward strand.
ACAGCTTTTAGTGTACGTATCAAAGCTAACATTCCTTATTTTTTCATGCAGTGCACTGAAAGCTACTTCATCTAGTTTCTCCACAGTTTGACTCTCATATTGTGTTTTGATTAGATTGTCAATGGCTCCAGAAGTTATCAATAATTAAAATCAGATTTACTCTTGTTGTGCATCCTACATTTTTAAAGGAAAATAAGAATAGTCTTTCATAGAGAGAATGATAGGGATTATCAAAGGATTTAGCAGAAAGATTTTTTTTTTAACCACTCTATAGCTAGAGAGATTGCAGGTCAGCAATACCCACACTAAAGTTACATTTCCATATTCACCTGCAAAGCAGCTCTGGCTGGCTGAAAACAGAAAGTTCTCTTTCCCACTGCATGAACAGAGTGGGCAAATAAAATAACATCTTTCATGGATATTTAGCTATCACATTTAGATTCACACAGAACACGAACCAAAACAGGCAGTAAGGGCAACCTACATCTAAGTACGTTTTGGAAAACAAAGAAGGAGAACTGCGTGAGAAAAGAACACAGAGGGAAAAATGACATCCTAAAGTCCACTACTCCTCCAGTGGACTATTATAAACTCTTCAGAGAGCTTCTAGAGCTGCTGATTAGCATTCTGTCCAAGTTATCCCAACTGTAAAACCTGACACCTAACCTTTGAAGTTGAAAATACAGATCTAAATGTCTGCAGATTAAAGTGTGCAATAAATGTAGCTAATCATCTTTTTTCTTAATGTGACAGTTAATATGAAAACACAGAACATAGCTGATGTGGAAATTCAGACTTTATAACCTTCACAACTGAAGGTTCACTAGGCTTATGGCATTACAAGGTTTTGCTTAAGAGGCCATGGCCAAACATACATTTTACTCATAGTTCTTCAGAAAAGTAAAACCAGAAAACATTACAGGACTACTTACTGCAAGTCTTCTTGCAAGACAGACATTAAAAGGGGTTCTCATTCCTGCCTTTTGCAAGCAACCAAAAACAAAACAAAAAAAAGAACGAAACTGATCCAGATTTTCAACCTTCTTCAAACTATTGTGACAAAGATTGGTCCAGGGTCATCATCTTGTTTTTTCTTCTGCCAAGAAGTGCTCCTGTACTCTTCTGCTTCCCAAAAGAACAATTCACACTTCTGCACATTCAAACACGAGGTTGCATCCAGATGGAAACTGAATGGACAATCAAGATGAAACAAAGAACCAAAGCCCAGACATACTCCAACTTAGGCTGCTGAGCAAGGCATATTACTGTCCTTCTCCTGTTCTAATTTCTTATAGAGAGCAAAAGGAAAGGCAGCACCTCTTCCTCCAGCTCAACAGAAAGAAAAAGGCGTAAATAATTAAAAAAAAAAAAGGTGCCAATATTTATTCTTGAGCATTAATTTCCACACTGGTGGAACACCATCCTTGGATCACTAACAGGGTTCCTTTTAACATTTGATTATTTGACCCCTCCCTTCTTTGTCTGTGAAAGTATTTTTAATGACTTTTAATGCACACAATCACAGAGTCAAGAGCAGAGGTTCCAAGTCTGGACTCCTGCTGTCCTGGAGCGTATTTAACCCCTGTAGACACAGCAAGTGCATGACATTTCTCCTTACCAACTCCAGCCACAGGATCTGTACATTCCTGACTGTTTTGACAATGCCTGAAGCTCCCTGCAGCAAAAGCCATTCTCCTCAACTAGCCAAGTTTATGAATCAAAATTTTAAAAATGAGCAATGAGAGCCCTGAAACAGAGAAAATAGTTTCATTCTATCTTGACAATTTTGCTGCTATTTGGAATCAATTTAATCTATGAAAGCAGAATTTGATTAGTTGTCTTGAGTAGCTGATGGCTACTCAAAACTGCCATACACAAGCTCAAACCAACTTTTAAGAATTATATGCACATATCAATGTATATACTGGGGGGTTTTTTCTATCATTTCTTCAAGTGACTTCGGTAAAGAGCTGCTTTCCTCACATACAGTGGGATTAAGTCTCACAAACACAACAATGTAAATTTTAGTTCTGAACTGGGGGTGGAGGGAGGCAGATTGAGAATTGAACTAAATAGCTTCTTTTACTTAACTTAATGGTGCCAACTGGAACCAAATTCACCTATCAAGCATTAAGAAAAACTTACACATTAACTTCAGGAATAGTATTTGCCACTAAAACCTTTGAGGCTCCACTCATTTTATAAATCATGGAAAGAGGAAGTTCATTCATTGAGGAGATGATCATGGTACTGCTCATCTGTCTCTCCCCAAACTTCTCCATTAGAGACCATCTTACATAGCAGCTTTGAGATTTCAAGTTATATTCTGAGAAATATGTCCTAGCATGAGAAACTTCTGTGCCCTGAACTTTGTTCCCACAAATAAATAAGTATTCAAGCCATGCATGGGACCAACTTATCTCTTTTACATTTCAAGCATTTTCTGGGTGTTGGCTGGAACTCCTAAAGTGAGTCAGTGAGAAGACTGTTGGGAAGCTTCTTTCTCACACAAGTAAAGCAAGTGACAGAGAGCAGTTCAGGGAGCTGCAAAGTGGTGAGAACAAACCTGGCAGGTCTAATTTACCCCTACGGGAATGCTGTGTGATAGCAGCAGGATCTGTAGTCATCATATTTAGTTTGCTTGCACTGCAGTTAAGGGTGTGGCTGTAGCTCTCAGTCATATGTGAACCAGCTTTCAAGTGAAAAACTCAACTACCAATTATTCTGTGACCAAGACAGACCAGCTGGAGAAAACCATGCTAAAGAAGCAGGGCACTGAGACCTCATAAGGCTTGTGTTGCTCTTGGTATCTGAGCTAATCACATAAAAAACTGGATATGCCTTCAAAAGCTGTGATACCAAAAATCCTACTTCAAAGAGCATTTCTAGAAATATAGAGTCTTTCCTAACCATTCAAAAAACTTACCTCATCATCAAGCTCATTTAATGGGTCTTAAAATTTAAATATAATAATCAGAATCACCTGAGCATTAACTGATTTTAATGCTGTCCCATTTCTGGAATGGAGGCAGAGAGGGATTTGTCAGGAGTAGCTCCTCACAGCAGGCTCTGCTCCTGCTGCCTTCCAGGCTGACAGTTCCTTGGCTCCTGGCTCCTTAACCCATAATTGTACCTGTTATTGTGTAAAAGTTTTCTCTATTTCTGGTGATTGCATGGGTGGATGACAACTTTTTCCTTCTGAGTCATTTATTTCTTCTTGGGCCTTTAAACTGCTCCTTTACAGTATAATCAGTCTCAGCAAATGACTAGTAATTACCTTGTTAAAACACACTTTTTCCAATGAAATAATTTTTGAGTATAGGCTGTCCAAAAACTAACTTTGCGTAAAACTCCAAGCTTACTCCATTTCCTTCTGTCCTCTGAGTGGAAAAGAGGGAAAAACTTATTTTTGTATTTTCTTTCATTATATCTTTACCCTAGTTAGAGGAGCTTTCCCCCTTTCTACCCTTCTCTCTGGGCTCTGGTCTGGAAGGCCAAGGTGTTTCAGTGATGTCAAGTTCCCTCAGACTGTAAATAAGAAATTACATTTTTCCTGAAGAAAATCAGTGAAAATATTCTTCACAAAAAATGATTGATATTGGCTTCCTAACTGTAATTTCTTCTGCATATAGAGGATTTACAAGAGCACATAGTGACAGGACAAGGGGAGATGGTTTCATACTGAGAGCAAGTTTAGAGAATCTTTTTGGAAATAATTCTTTACCGTGAGGATGTGAGACTCTGGAACAAACTGGCCAGAGAAGTTATGGGTGCCCCCCATCCCAGGCAGTGTTCGAGGCCAGGCTGGATGGGGCTCTGAGGGGAAGGTGTCCCTGCCCATGGCAGGTGGGTTAGAACCAGATGTTCTTTGAGGCCCCCTTCCAACCCAAACCATTCTGCAGCTCCATGTCTTCTCTCAAAATCTACTGATGTGTAGGCATGACATTTAAGGATGCTACTGTTGTCATATCACTCCAAGAAAAAAAAAGGAAAAAAAACCCAAAACAAAACAAAACAAAAAAAAAATACACCCCCCCTTAAAAAAACCCAACCAAACACTTCAGCATTGTACCTCAGTATTCAGGTCCAGAGTCCTATTTGAAAACAAATATATTTATACACATAGAGTGGGATCTTGGGATTTCCTGAGGCTTCTCTGACTGTGACTCACAAAGCACCTCACTGTCTCAGTGCAGAAATCACAACACACACAGAGGATCCACAGAATTATTAAAAGTATTTGTACTGCATTATAACTAGAAATCTCAACACTGATTTGACTCATTTTTACAGTACCAGCAGACTAGTTTTGACTGTGAACGTCAATACTCAGAAGCAGATAGGTAATATAGGCAAAATTGTAGAAGACAACACAAGAGATGGTGGAGGCAAAAACCAATCAATTTACAAGGATTCTTCTAATATTATATTCTACAAACTAACCTCTCTCTTTTGTGTTATTTTTTATCAAAGGTTTCCCTCTGCTCAGTAGTAATTAGCAGAGAACTTAGTTCCATACAGTTTTAAGGAATTAAATTCTTTAAAGGACACAGCCCTACTGATATGGCAACAATAATTTCATGGCATAGTGCAGGCAACATCCACAGGCAGCCCTTTGGGACACCCTTTTCAACACACACTTACCCTACTACTTTATGCTTACCCTGTTTGGGGGTTTTGTTTTTTTTTTTTTAACACTGAGGCGATCACATTAAAGGGATTGGGCATTATTGAAGTTTCATATCTTTATACTCTTAATAATCAAGTCTAATAGTCTTAATCAAGTCTAATACTCTTAGTACATTAATAATCAAGTAACCAATACTTGATCAGCTTCACAGAGTTATGAGGAGAAAGTTTTCAACAGTTTTCAAATCCAGCAGGTGAAAAAGAGCCACGCAAATCTGATCTGAGCTGATGTGGCACACCAGTTACAGACACAAAACACAGAGGTTTCTCAAGGAAAGGCAGAGCACTCCAGCCCTCTGGAAGTGATTCCCTAGAGAGAGAAAACATTAGGTGATCTTTCATTCTCTGGAAATACATTTTGTCTCCTTACACTGTAACTTGAGAACTGTCAAGGAATCCCCCACTGAAGGATCTCACTGACAGCAGGTTAACAGCAAAGACTGATGGGCAGGTGTTACACAGCCCCAGTAAGGTGCTTTGCTACAGGCAGAAGCACTTGAGTCAGACTCAGACCAAAACTTGGGATTCTCTACTGAGAATAAACAAATATCTCCCAGCTCATCAGAATACCTTTGAATCTGCTTTTATCCACAGTAATTTTGGTTTCCACAGACCAAACAAACTTAACGCCTACAAAAAAATCAGGTACTACCCTAGCTTTTCTTAATAAAGATTTATAGTTTCTGAAAAACATAAAAGTATGAGAAAGAGTTTAACAAACACATCAAATCACTGCTTAGAAATACATTCGTGTGTATATGCAGGTTCACATAAGTTATCAAAAATTCCCCAAACACGCTTTTAGAAAATATCTATGTGGCTACCTAACTTCAGCAGAATTTAAAATAACTGAAAAACTGAAATTCAAAGGAATTGGTTCTCTAAAGGTATGGAAAAACTAGGAATATTCCAGAACAAAAACAATTTTTAAGTGCTTTTTAAAAATTGGAAAACAAAAGGCGTAAAATAAACAATCCTCTGTAGTCAATGCTTTCTGTTAATGTTCAGTCAGTACTGATTAGTAATTACAACAATTTAAACTAGAATGTCCAAACTGGAAACAAAAACTTGAATTCATATAAGGAGAACACATTTTCTTCTGGTTTTTTTTGGTTTTGCTTTTTCGCTTTTTTAAAGTGGCAAATATTCCAAACTGGGCAGAAACACATTGACAAGCCTGTCGTAAGGGAAGGGTGCCTTAGAAGGTTTAATGCCTTATCTTTATTAAATACCTCACGTTCTACTCCTGCATATCAAACTGAAGAGTAACTTTCTCATTAAAAATAGAGTAAAAAAAATGAGCTCCCAATGTGGAAGTCTAGCTGAAGCAGGTACCCAAACAGTAATATTTTTCTAAGGTTGGAGATTATCACAATTTTATTAGTAAAGATAATAAGGGCTTGATATATGGAAAGGGCTTTTCAATAAATACAAGGGTTAAAAGGAAGCGAGGAAGCAAAATGATGTCAAAATGTTGGCAAAGTGTGCAGAAAGTGATTAGAAAGATCAGTGTGATGATTGGAGCTGTGCAGTGCTGAAACACAAAGTGCTGCCTGTCAACAAACAGAAAAATACATAGAAATAGTTACAGAGATAAAAGTAAGCATTTTCCATTTATGTTTCAATTTAACATTTCAAAAATACAGAAAAACTCTAGAGATAAAGCGAGATGTCTGCCTTCAAAACACCACTAATCATTACTGCTGTTCTGGGAAGGTCAACATGCAAAAAAAAAAATAGAAAAAAGCATCTGCATATTAAATTTATTTGGCCTTTTTCCCCAAGTGTTTCCAGAAAGAGAGCATGCATGAGAAATAATGTTTGCCTGTAAAGATGAAAACTGCATCTATTGAAACACTATATTGCATACATTGACTCAAAACGTCCCAAAATAAACAAAAATAAGTAAAATACAAGCATTTTTATATTTACAACTCATGATTAAGGTATTAAATGTTTTTCTTCATAGACCAAATAGGCCCAACTACCCCAAGTCAGCAGCAGGTTGATATTGTGCCAATAAAACCAGCATTTCTTCAAGGAGTTTCATCTCCTTGCTAATGTCTGAAGATACCAGTGTCCCTGCATTTCTCGTGGACAGGAATTACTATGAAAAATTATTTCTCACTTTTGTGAAGGAAAAATATTAACAATTTTCAAGACATTTTGCAGCATAGAAATGACCTAGATCTCAATCACGCTGCAATGAATTGTAGGTGTTTTCTCACCAGCCCTGACTGGTAAGAAATATTACTGGATGTAGAGAGACCTGTGCTTTACAAATCCCCAACCCCAGCCACTATGAAGCTGGAGAGCAGAACATACCCTTTTGTGCTGCCCATTTGCATTGAATAACAACTCAACAATCAAACCCAAACAATTTTAACTCAACAGTCTGTGACAGAGGAGAGAAGAGCTATGGGAAAGGGACCATTTTTTTATCCAAGATCTAAAGCCATTTTTCCACAACCTGGCCCCTGCCATTTGGGTCTCCCTGCACTTCTGGAGCCTTCCAACACTGCCCAAAGCCAAACCTGTGCCAGTGCCAAAGCCTTTCCCCAGCACTGCAGGGTGAAGCAGAGTGCTGTCAGCAGTGACATCCCACCTTTCATTCCCAGGGAGCCAAAGCATCCCCCACTGTCCAGGGATAATGCTGTTAGAAACATCCTAACAAACCACCATCCATTGTGCTGTGAAACAATTCCAACCCCAAGACACTCTTAAAATCAATAGACAAAAATAACAACCTTACTCTCCTGCTGTCCCTTCTTCCCCCTTTTTCACTAAGAGACATCTTCATTTAAAACAAATCTTGAATCATGAGAAGAAAATAGGAAGATGAATTAAACACTTGCTATCTATGCATATCCCACTCTCAAAAGACAACGAAGACTTTCATGCAGGAATCCTCTAGGTGTAAACATATTAAACTTTGAATCATCAGTATACAAGGGCATTAGAGAAAAAGAGCATTACCTAAGGCAGAATTACCTCCCAGTCATAATGTTTGCCATATAAGCATCTGGGTACAATGAAACAGAGACCAACACAATGGGAACTCAAAATTAATACGGCAGGATAGGACTGAGATTATGCAATTATTACCATTTTAATACACACTGGAAAGCAGAAACAAGCTCTCAATTATCAAAATGTCTCAGGGAGCGGGAACTAACATAGAAAGCCTCACTGCTGTATTACAATTACATCTCTTCAGGGCTGCATACCTTTTGTCACTTGCCTTAATGGCAATATCAAACACTACAGATGACAGAAATAAAATTGTGGAGGGCTTTATTATCAATCATTTTAAGCTTCCAACAGTAAACAAGAGTGTTCAAGCAGGAAGACCAGTGCAGCAAAGCAAATGTCCCTCCATGGTCTACCAAGCTCTCATTTTTCTAACATATGGACATTCAGGTTGAAGTCCTTCAAGATGTGATTAAATTCACAGAAAAATATTCTATGCTCTCACAATTTCAAACATCATAACATCACATCTAATTTTTATCTTTTAATTTAACTTAGGAAATATTTTAATCCTTAAAAAGATGTTGATTTTGTCCTTGAGACAAGTCCTTCAGGTAATTTTACTTCGGTATCATCTAAGTTAGAACATATTTTACCTTGACTATCATCAGGATTTACAGCCAACCATCTCCAATATTTATCAGCTTGCCTGACTTTAATTATAATATGCATGGAGCTAATGGAGCTAACTTCCAACACCACATCTATCAGTCTCAGCTCTCAGAAGCTCTCAGCAAAGCCTAAGCACAAATGCTACCTTGGGTAACATGGATTTCCTTGCACCTCCCAGTCTGATCATCCATTAATAACAGAGAGTTGGCTGAACAGGGAGATGGCAGGGACAAGACACTTCACACATCCAGCACATGGTGAAGGCAGCATTACCTCAGGAAGCCCCTGACAACAGACTGCCTGGCACACACTGTGTGGTGTGATGGAAATCTTACACTTTCCATCTGAAATACCAGAGAAAGAGAAGGAAAAGCAAGAAGAGAAGAAAACACTGAGGTAGTCAGCTCACAGCACTCAAACACACAAACTCCAACGGGTTTGCCACATACTTGGTGTTCACAAATCAACTTCACATTACCTACAAAACCTGACCTTGCCAAAAACGCTCACTCTTCAGGACAGACCAAACACAACAAATTAAATCTGAAAAGTAACATGGTAAACAGAGGTAACAGGGTTACCTTGAAACAAAGTTGTAACTGAAAACCTTTATAGCTCTAACACCTACAGGCAGAACTCATTACCAGTGGGTTCCACGTTGGTTTTTTAGCGTGTGCACTTACAAAGATGATACACACACCTCACATTTGTGCTGTGTGTGTGCAGAGGAAGCAGCACAAGGAATTGTGCAGTTTCAATGAAGGTATGTTCCTACTAAGACTGAATGCTGTGCATTAGTTCCTACCCTCCAACTTCATAAAACTGAGTTGCTTGGGAGCCTGAAAAGCTAGATGTTGTTTTGCAAAAAAAAAAAAAAAAAAAAAAACCCACAAACAAAAATCCCAAGAAATTTGTATTTTTTTCCCAGAAATACCAACCTTTATCCATGTATCTAAATGGTACCAAACCAAACTCCTATTTCCACAAGTTTGGGGAGTTTTCTGTATTTATACAAAAATAAAAATATGTATTTAAAGCTCAATTTCTGATTATAGGTTCCAAGTGACATTCATCAAGACAAGCATGAACTGTGTTTGTCCTTCATTTACACATAGATGTACACACACATGCACACATATGTAGAGCAATAAGAGACAACACTTGGTGTCAGCACGAGGACATGAGTACAAACTCAAAAAATGCTCCCTGAAATATTCTCAGCACATATGTTCATGTGTCTTTTTCTCCTACCCTTTCCATCACCAGTCAGTCTCAGCAGTGGGTGGGCAGCTGTAAGGACAGACATGCCAAATCAACAGAGTTCTCCCAAAAAGCTGGCTCTGCTTTATTAGCTGCCGTGCCACGGTACAGGCAGCTGTTGTGTAGACTGCAGGGGAAGGAAGACAACCAGCTCCTGATTAGCCTCCAATTTATGTTGCCCAAATGACTCCACAGCTCTTCCCATTGTGAGGGCAAGCTTACAAGCAAGGGACAGAGTAATAACCCAGTCCTCACGACTTGCATTCCAGTGAAGCCTCAGAAGCAGCATATGATAACAAAGGGAGAAAGGCAAATCATTTCCAAGCTCTGGCTTGCAGCCTCAGCAAGTAAAGTGAGATATAAACCCCAGTGCATAGTGTGGCAGTAGTTATGGCTTTTTACCAATTACCTCTAATAGGGATGGTTCCATTTCCCCATTGCTGCGTGAAGCAAGGAGAGAGACAAAGCCTGTACCTTAAATAGAAACACTAACTGCAAAGTGCATGGCTGTCAGATGAACCACAAATGAACACAGAAGCCACTTCAGACTTAATAAATACTGATCTCACTTCCTCACCCTCAATACGAGGAGAACAAAACTGCCTGTGAGTACAGTTAGGCCCCTCCTGAAGCTTGTAGTTCAGAAAAAGATCCCCATTGGTTCAATAATCTCTTGCTGAATTAAGCCCTTTGGGTCAAGGTGTCAAAGAGAGGAGGAAGTGCCTTCTCCAACAGGAATGCTAAAAAATACAACCCCTATTATGAAGCAATACTCAGAGTTTCTTTTCAAAACTGATGACAAAGTGGGGCACACCATCTTTTCTTTGAAAGGATTCACACAAAAAGTGTGAACACCTAGATTTTGGCTTGGCTTTTCTTACTGACATTTTTGTAAGAAACATTAAGGGGCGGGACTCCAGCTCAACCCTCACCACAGCCATTAACCTCATTTGTGATAAATGTTAGCCACTTAAAAAAGCAAACAAATCTAAACCACACACACAACCTGTGACCTGAACATTTGGAACAGAAAAGCTGTGGAAAAGCCACAGGGATGCAACCACTGCTTGCTGCTGCAAACCATGTGGTAACCAGAAAGTTATAGGCCATGAGTATAAACCTGACTGACAGGTTAAATTGATGCATGGAAGATTCCCTTAAATTTCAGTAAAATTAAATCTTATCCCATTTTTTAAAAAGGTCTTGGTAAAAATGCATTCAAAAGGCAAAACAATCTGTAGACCAAGAGATTGCTCTAAAAGCCAATGAAAATCAGTCATCTCCCTGACACTGAAATTCCAGCTATTCCTCATTGGCAATTGAACTTCAAAGCATAGAGACGAAGCATCTTGCCAGCTTCTGTGGTCTTTAATTTTAATGACTATTTGGCCTTAATTTTATTGCAAACATATGATATTTCATATAAGTCAGTCAAGTTCTGTAAGAGACTCCCCACCATGAGACAGGCTGTGGGCAGAGTCTGGTGTCTGACAACATGGCTACATCCTACACAAGATTTTCTAATGAAAAACTCACTTGTGGATGCATTAACATGTTTCAAAAAAATAAACTAGCAATTACCATCACACATTACCACTTCTATACAATTACCACAGTAATTAACAGCAATAAACATTAAATGTTTAAAATACTTCTTTCAGATCATTATCAGAGCCTTTAGTTTTTCCTTTAAATAAATAAATAAAGATATTTTCCCCTAACACCACAGCTCTTTAACACATAAAGAATTAGCTAAAGAGAAAGCAGCCATCCTCCCACCCAAGACATATGGGAAAACAAAGCTATTTGCATATATCCCCACAGGTCTCCTTTTGCTTGCCAATTTCCAGTCTTTAAAACATTATTAAGGGAAAAAACATTTTGCTGCTTATTTTGGTTAGTGTGTTCTGCTTAAGAGAATACTCAAATCAATATTTTTTTAGAATTTTTTTCCAGTTAGATTAGTAACCCAAATAAGAACATTCAGGAGCATGTTGATCTAAACATCTCCAAAATCACTCTCACTCACATGCAAAAACCATAGGTATTCTTACCTCCTCATTCTCTAATCAATCCATGATAAAAAACATGTCTCTACAGATTTCTGCTGAAGCAATACTTGAAAAGCAGCAGTGAGAACAACTAGGAGGAAATTCAGCTAGGCTTTTTGTTTTCTAAACAATCATTCAGAATCCCCAAATGATTGTGTAACACTAACTTTCATCATTGTTAAAAACCAAATATCTAATTAGCTATAGTTTTACTAGACAGCAAGGGTAATCCTTCTTCATATATTAATATTAAAAACCTGGTATGAAAATGCAATTCTCTCCTGTAAAGGGTCAGAGCTCCTCAAATACTCCCCCCTGCCTGAGGTGATTATTAGTTCTGTAAGGATGTCCCTTCCCCTCAGGTGGCATTGCCAGCCCCTCTGCAGCAGAAGGGTCTCAAATTTGTTTGGTTTTATTATGAAGTGATTAATAAACTTCATGAAGTCTCAAGCAAAGGAAAAGTCTACCTGCATAGGAATTTAAAAATGTGACCAAGAGAAAGTTAGATCTTGTATTAACCATGATTAAATTCAAATATTCTTATCAGATCCTATACCATAGCAATAACTACTGTAGACTCAGGTTTTTAGAACTGTTGTAGAGATGGTTTACTCCATTCCAACCCATGATACAATATACGAATAACAACAAATCTTCCTGACATCAGCTGAGGAAGAGGAAACACAGAAGGTTAATTAGCACACAAAAGGGATTAAACAATGGAACATTGGGAACAAAATCCTTCCTGAGCAGCAGCACTCACTAGTCCTGTGACTTTATGTCTAATGTTTGGAATACCTCATGTTTCACAATGTCTGATTAAAGCTTTTAGTACCCTTGGTCTGCAATCAAGTTCACAGTGCAACCTCGTGCACAGCAGGACTTCAGAGCTCTCTCTTGCCTTGATCACCTGTATTTCCTAAACATATAGAATTCAGAGAAACATCTGGATTTCAAGAAGACTTCTAACTCATTTTTCAGGTTAGTGGCACACCAGCTCTTACATAATTTGAAAAAAAGTAATAAATTTTTCAAATTTATTATTTAAACCAACTCAGTCCAGATTCTTTAACCTAAACAAGAAAATAGATCTCAGTCTTAAAAACAAAGTTCCTTCTCTCCTTCCCCCCAAAAGTGCAGGTTTTAGCTAATTTTTACCCTGGTGATTTTTTTAAAATGAAGTGCAGTGGCATTGCTGAGTTAGTGAAATTAAGCCCCTCTGCCATCTTTACCATAGCTAAGCCCACAAAGGGAAACAGACAAATCTCATTGCTAACTTCGTAGTTTTCTATCTTGCCACTTTACTAACTGGTTGGTTGTTTTTTATTCTAGCACAGCACATTATGAACCATCAAACACCTTTCTGATGCATCTATCTGAAGAGACCATAAGTGTCTTACTGTTCTCTGGCATAACCAAAAAAAATATTCAAGATTTCTCTTACTCCTAATTTGTTAATTTTTTGTCTAAACCAGATCCAAAGGGATCTGGCTAAATAATAGGAATCCGAACAGGAAGAGGATGGTCTGAGACTCCCTCCAAAAGCACTTCCAACCCCTCGTGCCATCACTGCCATTACACCAATGTCACATCTCCCTGATGCCAGTAGGTGGTTATTGGGAGCTGCTAAATTTGCCAAACTCACTTGTCTCTGGGCTGGCAGGCTCTCCTTCTACCATAATTAGGAATTTTCTTTCTTTCCAGTGATTTAATTAGGATTTGAGGGAAAGAAAACTTAAATACACCTGTCATGAGTACTCAGTCAAAGCCACAAATTGGCCAATAACCCAGCATTTTAAATGTTCCTCTTTGATCACCTCCCACCCTTCCCATTGCAAGGCTGCCCTTGTTATTCCTATTTTAGTACTCTAATATATTGTTTCACTTAATTACAGCTTATCCAGACATATATGGCTGCACAGAATGGGAGAGAATAAAAGATATACAGCACCACAAATACTCCCACAGATACTTCTTTATACAGCAAAGCCACAGAATGTCATCAAATGCTCCTTGCTAAATAGGAAGAGCACACTTTGGGTGGTCCAAACTACTTTTAAATAATTTGATGCACTCATATGTGCTCCCATACATAAGGCAATCATTACAAAGCATCCTTAATGCAAAGCAACAGAGAAAATCTTTACTGAAAATAAAAGCACACTGCTGTTCCTTCAGCCAAGATTTCTACTGCACCACAAGGGCCTGGTGGGGTGTCCAGTTAGGTGTTGGTGCTCAGGCTGTGCTGACTCATGAATACAATGCCAGAATTTGACCTTTAATTATTCTTCCACAGCAGGAAGGATTATTATCCCTATGACAAAAATAAATGACAGTTCCTTCCTGTAAAGATTCTGTCATTTGAAGGAGAAAGGTGATTACAGAGAAATGTTGGTCCTAGTTAATGGATTATTCCTTTCTTAACAAAGTTCCTTTGACATTATTATACGACTTTTGGGAGATGAGATATGTCTTAATTCCTGTTAATGGCAATGTCAAATATTCATGCAAGTGGGCCAAAGCAAAATGACTTTGAGAATTACTGAGGAACTCCATTAGGACAAGTGAGATCACTGGGTTATGGCCCGTTATGCAAAGAAGGCATTTTGTACTTCAGGCACTGGATGTTGCTTGGTTTTTTCGGTATAAACATAACAATTCTCCTATTGCAAAGTTTCTGTATTTGCCTGACTCCCCATGCATGCTTTGCTAGAAGATACTTTGCTGTTGATGCAAGCAAACAGTGGCCAGGAGCAGAGCAAGATCACTCTGATTTGGAAATGAAATTCAAGCCAGCCATAACACACACCAGCACTAAATCACTATCCTGAGCTCCCTTCCTCACCTGCTGTACAACAGCTGAAGATTTATCCACCCCAAGGTTTGGTTCTTGCTGATGGATGAGGTAGGGTGCTGGGAAGGTGCAGGGAAGGCCATGGAGCAGGTGACCTTGAGTGACATCATGCAGTGCTTACAGGATTACACAGCTGGTGAAGAGTCTGCAGCCAAGTGCTATAGGAGCACCTCAGGGAGCTGTGTCTAGCCTGGAGAAAAGCAGTCTCACAGGAGACCTCTCCTCTCCCTGCAAATACCTGAAAGGAGATTGCCACCAGGTGAGGGTCCATCTCTTCTACCATGTAACAAGTGAGAGGTCAATGAGAAATGGCCTCAAGGTGCACAAGGAGAGGTTCAGATTGGATATCAGGAAAAACCTCTTCACTGAAAGGGTCACCAAGCCCCAGAACAGGCTGCCAAGAGAAGCAGTGAAGTTGGTGGAGTCACCATCCCTGAAGGCATTTAAAAGACCTGTAGACATGACACTTAGGGACACGGTTAATATTTGGACTTTATGATCTTAAAGGTCTTTTCCCAATCTAAATGATTCAATGAAGTGGGGACTGCCAATAGTTCCTGACCCCATAAGACATTCCAAATTGATGAACTCAACTACTGTCTTCAAATAGTGTGACAGCAGCTGTTGCCATTTAGTGCTCTCCCATAACAGGGAAAAATCAATTAAATTATTGCAAGGGATGTCCCAGCTCAATTTTTGTCTCTTTCTTGAAGCCCTCTATAATTCTCCCATATGGCTTTGTAAGAAACAGTCTATTGGGTCTTGGTTACTAAACCAAGAGACACTAAAACAAAATAGCCAGCATTAAAAAAGCATCTCTGTAGGACTCAATGTTCCCCAGTAGCGAGACTAATCCTATTTATTCAATTTGTACACAAAAAAGAATCCATTATTTCCACTTAAACAAATGCTATCATAAGATGATGAATATTAAATCACTCTCCAATAGAATTCAGACATTCAGATTACACTGGCAATGGGCTCTGACTCACTCAGAAAAATCCAAACTTTGAAACATTTTTTCCTCTGCTTTTTATTTAATTTTTACAGTCTAATGATGCATTTTCTCCTCAAATGATTGAAATTACTTTTAAGTAAACTCCCAGAGCACCAGATTCAAAAATTAAATAAATGAGAAGGTAAATGCAGAAGGTATAAAAGGCCCACACAGCTCAATTCAATGAAGAGAAAACTCTGCCCCCTTTGCACATCTCTGGCTGGGAGGTGCAATTTGTGCAGCTGTGCACAGCTAGACGTTGAAAACAGTTTGAACAGGGTGCTGAACAAAGCCAGAAAACCCACACAAGGGTTCAGCCATAAGAAAAATAAATAAATAAAACACAGAAATGTGAGAAGGAGAAAGAATGGGATTTCTGTCTCAATAAGGAAAACAGAAAGAAGTGGTAGGAAGCCACATCAACCCTTAACTGGGTAAAACAAACCAGAAACAGTCTCCAAACAGGGAAGAACCCAAAGAAGTCCTGCCCACAGTGGCATCAGAAGCATTACTGGGGGACTGGGCAAAGGCACAAAAGGAGCAGAGGGAATATTTCCTTGATTCTGCATATGGACTCATGTACACATTTACACACAAGTGTATACACATGCATGTATATAAACAGACACATTCCTTTACTATTTTTCTTGAAATTCACACAAATATCTCTCTCTATATATTTCTGTATCTAAATCTACCCATACATATGTGTGTGTTTGCATGTATATGTATACACACAGATGAATCTTCTCCCCTACTGTTTGCATGAAAGCCAGCAGGGATTGGGAACTTATTCAAAGCTCATTGCAAATTGAGATATCTGAATGTATTTTCTCAGAATGATGTCACTGCCTGAAGCCCTGCATGCATCCTCCAGGACAAACTTCTACCTTTCTGTTCAATGTCCAGTTATGCTTTCATCCAACAATTTCCAAGTGGATGTGTAAGCATTCAGTCGCTAACAAATCTGAATTAAAGAGACTCCCTTCTGGAATGGGGTCCTCAGATTCCCTGCTCAAGTACATCAAATCATCCTTACATTTCTCCTTGTCTTTTTCACACACCTGAACAAACTGTTGAGCTCCATGCCATCAGTCTAAACTCAAGAGATTCTATCTACCTTCAGTCAGGGAAAGAAAGTCAAGAACTTAGGCCTTCCACAGATGACATCTACACTTCTCAAAGACCTCTCTGTCCAAAATGAATTAATTTGCACCCTCTGGTTCCAGGCTGCTGAAGTTGCCCTTTCTCTAGACAGTGTGTGCTGTATTATTCTGTTTCAGAATATAAAGGGAGGAAAACAGAATCACCAATAGCCCACAGTTTCTACAAAGTTGAGCCTGAAGACTGGTCACTAAAATGAAATGAGTTTAAAAAGAGACATTAAAGAATGAACAACGAGAGCTTTCAGGACTAGATTAATAATCACCTTTGACCAGATGATTGAGCTGAAAAACTGGTTGAAAACTGCTTCTAATAACACCTTTCATTTCCCTTTCTCAGGAGCATCCACCCAGACAGAGATTTCTTAAGTCTTTTAAGATTAAGTGATTTTAAAAATATCTTTTTTGAATACAGAGTGCAAACTTTCTGTTCTGAAAATGTTGGTCCAGGGGGTTTTGAATCTTTTAAAAAAACTTGCATTATCTCTTTGCAAAACATTTTTCAAACTATTTGAAAGCTCAGAATTATTTCCTGAACTTGCCTTGAATTTTTGAGTGGCACAAGATGCCTGAAACTGCCCAAACTCTTGGTCTAGAGATCTCTGACTGGTTTTTGCTACCACTGAAGTTTACAGGAAAGCTGTGATAGTACACATTGAGAATAAAGGCTGTACCATAACTTCAAGATCATTTGTATATCACATCAGGCATTGGAAGCAATTAATATGTTTTATGGCAACCAACCACTGCCCATGCTCCCACACCTTGTTAGGAATTATGGGGATTAGAGAGGGAGAAATCTCACTGCTACTATTAGCACATACACTCACATACCTTAAAAATCAAAGTACTAAAAGTAATGTATAAGTAATAATTGGAAGTGAAATTGACTTTCTTTAATTACATTTGGTGTTATATACTGTGATGCATTACTAAATAAAAAGAAATACCATCAGAAATGACATAAATCCATGCTTAATTTAAGCAGACCAATTACTTTAAGTGCTGCTACAGTCAGAAAAGTGATTCAAGGATAACACAATTCCATTTCTTCAATAGCTTCCAGATCAAATTCAATGTAAAAGTCAAAAGGTCAATTTTTTTTCTCTACCCCATGGTAGTACAAACTCCCTGTTGGACCTGGATAACTTGGCTGATATCTTTCTTTCCTGGCATTCTCTGCAGCTGCAATGATGATCATGCATTAAAAGACAAAATCTTTTTACAGGAAAGTCTTCATTTTTTCCAGGTAGATTTTATACAAGTCTGGAAGCTAGACATCCAGTGTGCAGTCATGCCTGAATAACTAGGTACTGCAGAAATTGTGTAGAATAAATACTCAGGCAATTCTGTTCCTTGCTGGGTGAAAAGGTGCTTAGCCCCTGTCCATCCCTCCCCTTTATTACCTCATACAGCAGCATCAATGCAGAAGTGGCTGAGGATTCCCTCCCTAAGTGATTGCTGTTGCAGACTGATGAGCATAAAGAAGTTAGTTACATTTCTCTGTAGCTGGCTGCCTAAAATCCATACATCTTACTGTTAAACAGCAATCTCAATTCAAGCTTCTCCACAACAGTTCCAGCTGGGATGCATCAACCAGTTGGAAGAAAACCAGGTATTTTTAATAACACATGCAAACTCTTATCAGCACAGCTCATGCAGGACACGTCAGACACTTCCTGGCAGTGTCAGATTTCGCTGAACAGGCACCTACCAATACAGGTGCAGGTGGCTCAACACCTCAGGTGTCACATTGCCTGTATTTATGTTAAGCAAGGCGTGCTCACTGGAAATATGGCAGCCCCAGTGATGCAGAAGTGGTTGTCTGGCAGCTGAAATCATGACACAGAAAGCAGAAGATAATTTATGTTATAAACAAACAAGGATAAAAGAAAACTTAAAGCAGGTAAGGTGACAGTAGCTCATATGCACATGCTCTGTATTGCTTCTTTTTTGTTGTGACAGTCAATGTTTCACATCTCGAGGGATTTGCAGTGCCCCACATGGACTGTGCAAATGCATGCATTTCTCAATTTTCATTACAATTTTCTTCTGCAAATTAAATATATGCAAGGGTAGCAGCCTGCACAAAGGGATCTTGACAAAAGACAGATCATTCCAGGACCAATATATCTTGCTGTAAAACTTAACAGCACACTTCACGTAATTTACAATCATGCCTGAGGCCCTTGACAGGCAGGACTCAGAAATGAAACTGCTACGAAATTGCTGTGGGAAACACAACTTCTCAGAAAACCAGTCATATCAAAAATTAAGTTCCTTCCACATAGCAAGATTGTTCAAGTAGCATTCAAAGTTAATGCAGCATCAATGAAAAAGAACAGACCTCTAATCTTGGGGGAAAAAAATTAGAAATCAATAAACTGTGGCCTTGGAGTTTGTCTCCTGTAGGAGCCAAGCTTCATATCTTGGTTTGGGAGGTCAAATGATCTTCAAAATTTTCTTCTGTAAAACTTTTATACAACACTTTTCTTCAGCAAACAACACTCATTTATTGACACCAAAACTTAAGAATAAACTATTACAGCTACTTTTCACAGGTCTACTACCATTTTCATGGACAAAGTGGACTCATAAAATGCCCCTATTTTATCTTATATTTTGTAATACAGATATGCAGACCCGTATGAAGGAAAGCTGACACCTAATCTAACTATAGAGATAAAAAGTGTTTTTCAGCAGTAAGGTTAATCTAGTGAAAACATAGATATTACTCACATTTCTCTTCAGAAATATGATTCAATATGCCTCATTGTTTTCATTTTCACATCCAGCCTCCAAAACCCTTCTCAAATCCATCCTCTCACCACACATCTGTTTATTTGCTCACCCTAGAAGCACAGTTTCAACTGTTTATTTCCCAACCTCATCTTCTGGTGGGTGGCACCCACTGCTTTTAACTGATAGTCATTTTACAGCTTGGTAAGATTCTTTATGAAACTTGCCCCACTACCAATTTTTCTGTCAGAAAGTTTGATTACTGATACTTCTCCATCCAGAAGGTCAGCAAAATGAAATATTAAACTTCCCAGCAGGCCTGTGCACATTGTTGCAATATATGTGGAGGCACAAAAGATGCTCTTGTAGAGGAAAACATAATTCAAAACACATCAGCACAGCTGAACCTTCTTAGGATGACACAACAGATCAGAATTCTGTTGCCAATTCTTCTACAGCTGGGTAGACCTGGTTCCACAGAGCACCATCTGAGAGCCACTGACAAACTTAGGGGCAACTGGTTTTTTTCACCAAAAATGAATGTCAGTCTCAGCAACAGCAGCCTCCCAGTGTGATCAATGGGGAGCAGGATTCTGTGCATCTTCTGAAACCACACACAAGCCATAAATGAGAGAAGTGCAAAAACAAGGGCTAATCACGAAGATGCAATATCCGCATTAGCTTCTATCTTTTCTCGTATAAATACAGGGGGACTGAATGGACAATTATCAACCAATCTTCCCCCTGTTGGTACAGCTCAGTAGGAATCTCTCAATTTCTTGTTGTAGACTTTAAAGCATTTTACTGTAAAGGACTATATCCTTTCACTGAAGTTGTGCATACATTTTTATCTGTCATTTCAGTGTGAAAAAAGGCATATTTCATTGTAACCACAAGAATACTAGGGGCTTGTTAGGCTGTTCAGAAACTACTCTGTGTTTCTAATAGCCAAGTCCATTACATTTCCACAGAAATTATAATTCCAAATGTATGTCAAAGAAGGGACAAGTAATAACTTTAATAAATAACTTTCAGCTTCAACATAATACAGTGTGGGACGTTCTTTAAATTGTGCAATGCTATTTAGTCTTCAGAAAACCTGACAGTTTCCACAAGGAGGACACCAAGGGCCTTTAGAGACCATCAAATGAACAAATTAAAACACTAATCAAAGGAACTGTACAACTTTCAGAGACCAGGTAGAGAAGAATCACTTATTATAGAAAACCCAACCAAAGCCCAGTGCTGGAAACTCTCTGTAGTCACAAATATGTCACCTCCCTCATCATGGCCTGCAGGGAGCTCCTGCCCATTGGGCAGGGAGGTGCTGCTGGAGAAGCAGGAGCAGGCCTCTGTGGAAGCTCAGTGCTGAGGAAAGGCCCATGCCCCTGGAGCCAGGCGTCTGTTTTGGAGCTCAGCATGCAATACCCTGGGAGGTGGATTGGTTATTTATCCTCTGTTCACCAATCCATGCCCAGATCTGGCAAGGTTCACCTAGCTTCTTTATGGAAACCCTTCCCACCAAATTCTTACAAATAAAATTATTCCACTGGAATTAGCATAAGATGGATGTCACATCCATGAGGAGGAGGAGGAGAGAAAAGAGCAGCTGCAATGCACACCACACTCCCCACTGGAAGGAGAAGAATGCCTGTGGCAATCTTCCATAACCTTAATGTCTTACTGATACAGCCTGCGCCAAATAGAAAAGATCAATTTGATCATAACTGAATTTAGAGGTACGTGAATTAAGGGTTTCAGGATTTGCTACTGAGATGTTAAGCCTTTGCAAGAAAAAAAAAGACAGAGAAACACAGATTCATCACTGGAATAAGGGATACCATAGTTCAGTAAGCAGATAGGCTAGTAGGGAAAATAGCAGTTTGCACATCGAGCATCTGGGATGTTTCTAAGACATCCTAACATGATTATTACTTCCCCCTTCATTCTTGAAATAACTGTTAGAATAATTTAGACTCTTTAAACCCAATCCTCTGCTAAAGAGCAACATTCTTATCACTAGCACAAGGCCACCAAAAGAACACCTACCATGTACCCTCTGACTTCTGCTTTCAAAACATTCACTGTTCAAGCATTACAGAGGACAGTAACTACAGGACAGTTCATTTACTGGGTTACTATATTTTTTTCAGCCTACAGATTTGCTCTACAAGCATCATGGAAGTCTTCTCATGCTTAAAACAATTCTATGTTGTTAAAAAGATGTTACAGTCTCAGTTGATTTCCTACTTAAACCCATCGTCATCATCCTCAATGTTCCTGTTAAAGAACCAGGAAATAACTATGTAGCAACTGAGAAGAGAAATCTGCACCCAAAACTCAAGATTAACCAAAACTAGTGCCCAAAATTAAGTAACCAAACTTCAAAACCAAAGACTTGCCACTGAAAATCGGATAGTATATAGGGAGAATGCAAATAAAGATTTATTTTGCAGTGGTGGAAGATGTATAAAATCTAAACTATATATGCATAGACATACATAAGATTGTTTTTTCCTTCTGTGATTTAACCTTAAGTTTGCTTTTTTTATATTCTGTTCATGGTAAATCACCACATCAAAAGATTTTGCATCACATTTTAAAGCAAAAATGTTAGCAGGGTTTTAAAACATACCATGGAAAATTTATTTTCCCCATTACAGATTCTGTATCCTAAAACAGGAGTGCTGAATATACCACGAGTTAAACATATGGAACAGCGCTCATATCAGTTGAGCAGGGGTGGGGGACATGTTAAAAAAAAAGTATACACAGTTTCCTTTCCCTTTGAGAGCCCAGCATGATGAGAGATTTGAGGTTTTATTATTCTTTATGCCTATCATAAGGTACCAGGGCAGATACTCTTTTTCCTCAAGTTTCAGCTCAAAGGAAGAATTTTGCTGAAGGAAATGCATGAGATTTAGAGAAAATGCTAACTCTACTTTTCAATTTAGTGCCAGGAATATCACTGTGAAATTTAGTCCAGATACAGAATAGTGTGTGGAAGCATGTAAAAAAGTAACAGTTATTGTGAAAATTTATTTGTAAAGAGAATGATATTCAGCTTTGATAGAAAGCATTTTCTGGAACAAGTAGAGACCATGCTGAACTTCCTTGCACATCTATGTGACCCCTGCTGATCAATGTCAACACCTTGATTAATATTTTACTGAAAAAGTGTGAGAGGATTCAAACTTTGTCTGTCTGGGTAGGTGTTGCTAAGCAACTTTGCTCCTTCTCTGGGAACTAGTCTTCACAGCAACCTTTCTTTCAAGACAAAGACCGGCATCCACTCGAAACACTTTGTCAGTGAAAAACCCAGCACATATTCCACCCTTCCCTTTTCATTCCCTCCCCACCTCCCAGCTGAGAAGAACCCAACGCGCAGGTGCCTGAAGCGCTGTCCTGCCCTTACCGTAGTCGCTGTCGTAGAAGACGATGAACTTCTGCCAGCGCAGCTCGGTGACCAGCTTGAGCATGACGTCGTTGAGGCGCACGGGCGGGCGCGCAGCCAGCGTGTACTCCTCGTCCTCCAGGCTGGGGTTGAGCTGGCAGGCTGTGCGCGGGGAGCCGCCCGTGCTGCGCTGCACGAACAGGTGCGGGATGTGCATGGCGTCCGTCAGCGACTGCAGCGCGTTGGCCGACGCGCAGCCCGTCGACGTCACCAGCGCCAAGATCCCCAGGGTCATCAGGTCGCAGGCTGGAGAAGAGAAGATGTAAAGCAGGGTTTGAACGAGCTCAGCAATTCCTTCGGCCAACCTTGATGCTAAGAAGGGAATGAGGAAGGTTTTGCCTTTGCCATCAACACAGAGCTAAAATTATTTCTGTCATGCTATCAGCTGAAGGAGTTAGGGCCTGTACCTTCAGAGTAGGAGACGGTATCTGCAATCTGTCCTGGTATGCCAAAGTTGAGGACAGAAAACGTAACTACTGTCAGTTCCTGAGACACAGCTAATGTGGATGGAGATGATGGCCCTTGCTTCAGGTCAGTCCTGGTACATGCAGGAAATGAATTCCCATTTTTTAAAACTCACTTCACTGCTTAAACCTCTTAATCCTTGTTGGATACACTGGATGAAGATTTTGGACAATAAAGAGCAATTTCCATTCCAAGGACTTGCCTCATACAGCAGAGCTTTAAGGGAATTTTTAAATTGATAAAAAACATTCACTGTGTGTCTTAGAGCAGTGAAAAAACAACAAAGGCGTTCTTTAGAACCAAGACAACTCCTGAATGACTAAATTATTAGCAACACTGTAGCTGTCCTTAAAAAGATCTGGAAAAGTACATATCATTTAAAAACACAGCATATACATTTGACCCCATCTGTTTTTGGGAATGAAGCATTATTCTCATGCTGAGTTTGAAACGCAGACCCTGGAGGGGCCTGGGCAGTCTGCTCTCCTGCTCAGGGCACCACACATGTTGTGTTCTTGCTGGACATCTCCAGATCAGGCAATCTGATATTCAGCTGCAGTTAGAAAACATTTCCAGCCAGGGCCCTCAGCAGGCATTCAGCCAGTAGCGGCGAGAAGACTGTGTAAGAGTGTAAGGCAGCC
This sequence comes from Camarhynchus parvulus, assembly GCF_901933205.1. Classification (NCBI taxonomy): domain Eukaryota; kingdom Metazoa; phylum Chordata; class Aves; order Passeriformes; family Thraupidae; genus Camarhynchus; species Camarhynchus parvulus. Next base: position 8,413,243 of record NC_044576.1, read on the forward strand.
AGGAATGCTGGTTTTTACTGACTCTAGTGAATAAATGGCAGCATAGTTGGCCCTGGGAGCTCAACACAGGAGACCCTCATAGGTTAGGCTAGCGGTAGCCCTGAGGGTGCCCCAGCGGCATTAGGAACTGCCTGCTCCACCTTTGAAGAGGGCTGGGGGCCAGCTCAGGGGTTCAGCACTGTTTCAGACCCCAACAAGCACAAGCACAGCCTGCCCACAGCAAACCCTTGCTCTGCTCCCCCAGCACAGCAAAGCCGGATTAGGAGGGGACTGGAGACACTCCACAGCCCTGGGCAGCCTGCAGGAGCTCTTTAACAGTGCGTGAACAAAGAGCCTCTGGGGTGCAATTCAGAGCCCCTAGGACACCCAGAGAGCTGAGCAGGAAATTCAGCTTCCAGCTGGAGAAGGGAGGCTGCCCATGACGGTGCTTCCCCCCACAAGGAGACTGCACAAAGGCGGGACTGCTGCCACAGGTGATCTGCGGCCTCATCTCCAGTGGAAAGGCAGAAAAGAGAACGCAATCTATTAAAAGCATTTATTTATCCTCAAAACACTTATAAGTATATCTCCACTTTCAGAGGCCAGAAAGTCAAAGGAAGTAGATTATGAATAATTAATAGTTAAGTATTAATTAATATTAATTACATCAAGTGTACATAATTAAATACACAACTGTTTCTCACACAACCAGTGAAGCACTCCACCAAAAATCTTCTTAGACTAGACAGAAAATAGATATATTTCACTTTGATATGGGATAACAGAAAGAAAATGTTTGATCTTCTCTGTGCACAGAATGTTCAACATGTATCCTGATGCAACAAAGATGAAGAGCTTTTAAAATTATTTCCTTGATGGTCTTTACAATAAACATATGTCAGCTGCATTATCTAAATTTACTCTGTGTTGATTATAGCTATATGAAATTGTTCTTTGTTTTTCCTGAGAGCTGACCTGATTTAACAGCAGGGAGGCATTATATTTGCCAAATGGGAGACCCAGGTTCAGGAACAGATTTGATTTCCCAGGCTTCTTGCCAGAGAAAACCGAACATGTCATACAGGTAATTTATTTAGTCACAGTAGGGGAGGGAACAGAGAAGTGAGAACAGAGGGAGAGAACAGCAGAGCTGAGCCATAAACCCCTGCAGAGATCACCAGCCAGCAAGCTTTGCTGTCACCAAGGGTGAGAGCAGCAAGCCACACGGGGCTGTAGCAGGAACAATTTACTTGCAAACCAGACAGAAAGAGACAAAAACCAAAGCCCTTTCTGATGGGAGGCTGCATTGGAGAGTCACTTATTTGTAAAATTCAGAGCTGATCACCAGTTGTGTAACACGACACTAATCGGTGGCTGACACTAACCAAAAGCTGCTGCTTATTACAGCAGAAAGACCAGAGAGGCAACTGATCACAGCAAATGGGCCCCCTTATCTCCCAGCACAGCCCACCAAACACAGCTGAAATAGCTCAGCAAAGACCATTTCAGCTGAGGCATTTTCCCAGTGTTTTGTAGCTTATGTACATGGGTTAGATTGAAGAATTAGTCAATATGCTTCCACATTCTGATATTTTTGTCAATTGATTATGTTCTGCCTGAAAGCATATGCTACTTAGTATGTGTGTGCTCCTCTTGCTCTTCTTTTGAGATAGCAAGCAATAAAAACTGGAACGATTAAAGAAAAAAAAAGTTTCATGTTTTCTGAATTGCTTTCTTTAGTCAAATTACAGAATGTGAAACAGAACATGTCATTCCTAATAGAAGACTTCTACTATACAAAAATACGATGGATTCCAAGAAGTTCAACCTCTCCACAATTATTGCACTGAAGGGTGACAATAAGCTTTAAGGACATAAAGAAAGAATTACTTTTTACATGAGTAACACAATGGGGAACAACAACATAACAGACTCTATTAAAAACTCATTAGATCTTAAGGCATCTCAAAATTCCTTAGCAAAGGGACATTCAAGGATTACACAATCTTGGGAGAAAACTCTGGTGGACCACTTTTTTTTTTTACTATTTCCCCCACATTCCTACAATTTCTTGCACAGAAAAGTGATGCAATTTTCTGTTTAACTTCACAATAGCTATGGATTTGCATCAAATACCCTTGCCTCTGTGACTGAGTACATGCCTAATTCTGTCTATCAGCTGCAGCTTCATAAGCATTCGAAAGAACTTGCAATTTTTGCATAAAAATTTCATAATCCTGATCTTGACATTCTTACGAGCTGAATATATTTTATTTGAAATGCTTTGGTCCATATCAAATTACCAACATAAGGGAAAGGGGAATCAAAACACATTGAGAACTTCAGTGATCTTCAGCTACTATAGTTATGGTAATATACATTTAATAGTCTTCTAAGTAAAATGCCCCCATATTTATTTATGTTGCAGATATCTTTACTTAGATAGGTTTTAAGAAATAAGGCCTTTAAAGTATTTGTTCCACAAATGAAAGGACAGAAATGTTCTGGTAATCCTGCCCCAGATTTGACTGCTACTTAAACAGATACAGATATTAGTTTACTGTGCTGAGAATTACTCTATCACCATCAAACTTTCATTTTAGGAAGACACCACATCATATAAACCATACAGTACGAAATATGTAGTCTAGCACAATGAAAACATGAACATCATCATACCTAAAGAATCTTCATTAATGTATTTCAGCCAATTAAACCATGTCATGGCGTTTATTCAGTGTTGGTCTCCATCAACAGACCATCTCTCAGGCTTATTCATGGGTTTCATTGAAGTTTCCCAAACTATTGATTAATCCTGTTTGTCATTGTTTTGGTGAAGTATCTCTCCTAACCTATTCTTTTGAGGGCTGTTTTCAGAGACCCCCTTTTACACATCTGCTTGACAATTTACATCTTGAACTGTTATTTCCATCACAGTGTTTCACAAGACATTGCTTTCTTCTCCATCTCTTACCTTTAATTTTATTCTCACATCATAGCAATATATACAAAACTCTCTCACATTCTGTGACCCACATCTCTAACTCCAGACCACTCTAACTCCATTAAGACCACACTTAAGCCTGAAAAAGCAGCTATTAATTTTCAGACTTGGCCTTATCCACACGACCTTTCTCATCACTCCTCATGGCACATGAGACAATGCAATGCCTCTACTTTGCTGCAATCATCCCTCAGGTCTTGCATTCCTACCACTGGTTCCTGTACTTCCCAATTCTGAGGACAGGTGCAGATGGCAAAATCCTGATTTGGCACCATCTTCATGGGGATATTTGCATTAAGAGCTTTATCTCAGATCTCTGTAATTAAATCCCTCTCTCTTCAAACCACTGGGGATTAAAATACTCCAAGAGAAACTGTCATCTTGCTCCTGGCAATGTGACAACATGACCATCTCTCAGTCTCCCCTACAGTGACTTCCTATTATCAGAAAAGAGTAGAAACTTGATCCTTTGTTTCCTCCATTATCAACAGAGCAGCTGCCAGTGTAATTTCAGCTCTAACAATATATCCACCTACAGGCATTCACACTGCCTCTTCAAACTTCCATGTCTTTCTGTCTCTCACTTCTGGGCATCACCATCCTGCCCACTCTGGACACCCTCTCACATTTAATAAATCCTCTTCAAGTCTTTAGTTGAATATTTTTCTTTCCTTTTCAGTTTGATTAACCCTTAGGAACTCTTTACTGCACTGCAAATGAAGAATCATCCAAATCACAAATAGCTTGCATTAAAAAAAAAATATCACTGTCTGAAAATGGCGAGGCTGCTGCCTTTCTGCTTGGAAAGGTTTTAAAAGGAAGGAAGATAACTTCAGACATGCTGTATTACTCTGCAATGAAGTGATTAACTAAGTTGGCACTTAAGTGCCTGTGATTAGGTCTGAAAACCACCTTCCTGCTGAGACAAGGGACTTCACGCTTGCCTCAGTACTTCTGCCTCAGTCAATCTGACAGAAAACTAATTTTTCATATTATTTATCTTTGAAAGTCTGAAGAACACGGCAGATTCTGGGGAAAGACCCCTGGCTTGGGGAACCTAAATCCTAATATTCCATGAGATTATCAAGGCCTGTAATATCTGCTGAAAATGCATAATTAGCAGATCCCAACTGAACTAGCAAGCAGATGCAGAATGTCATGTGCTAAATACAAATGAACTTGTATTATTTATAATTATATTATTTATGGGTATAAAATTTAATTAGCATTTTAGTTCATTAGCCAATATCAAGATAAACACAGATACACATAAAATTTTGGGGTAAAACACTAGAACAACCAAGAGTTAGGAGATAAAAATGTATCAGTTTGAAAAATTGTGTCTTAGATCAAGATGTAGAGTCTCTGGGAAACACACCCACAGAGATATTCTCAAATTAAATGGAAAAAGTCCTTCTGGGAGGTTTGTTGGAGTACTGAAATGAGATAGACAAGACAGTGATGCAAGGAGAAAGACTGCATCCACCAAGCAATATTTCAAACTCAAAGGATAAGGATACAATTCTTCCAGGTAAAGCCAAAATAACACAAACCACAGAAGAGTTTTCACACATATCGAAGGAAAACCTGACTGTTTCTGCTGTAGTACATGAGAAACTATCATGAAGTTAGGGCACAGGCCCACAGCTAATTCAGTCACCCCGAAAATGGCAAAAGACCCTTAGCTATCTACATTTTATTCCCCTTTAGGCCTCAAAAGGCCTTTAAAATTTATTGGGTTTGTGCAAAACCAGCTGATCAAGCAGAAAAAACTATAGAATAATCTCATCTATATCACTGAGAATGCTTCTATTAAAAATATTGATTTATACAAATATTCACTCCTATTATTGCTATATTAAAAACAACATTAAAATTAGTTATCTAAGCACTCACTGAACCTCATGCTTCACTAAATGGGGTTTTCTGAAGAGTAATTTATTTATTGCTTCACATTTTTTGATGTTTCTTACTCTTCAGCTTCTTTCCTTAACTGAGAAAGGCAATTCATAATGAATTTGCATAATTTGCACTTAAAGACATTCTACGTAGTTGTTCTCCCTTTGGATCTTTTCTTTGTTTCATTTCTGTAGGCTTTTACTTACCTTCATGTTCTATATTTATACTATGGTTCTACAAATAACAAAGAATTTATTATTTTTATTAGGAAATCTACACAAAGCTATAGTTACTTGTCATAATGACTGATAATATAGAGAAAAGATAACAAAGGTAGACAGCAAAAACCTTTTATGTAGCACTTTTATTGCTGTACCACCTTATAAGTAGTGAAGATGGATATTTCCTATTCCATTATTAAAACAAAATGCACCTTAGAACTAGAAAGAAAATTCACAATTTCTCCTCTGTAGTTTGATTAAAAAAAGTAAAATCAAGAGAACCAAAACCCCAAACTACCTCAACTTAGATGTGTCCATTTTTAGGATAAAATGTTTGAGAACAACAAATATTCCCTCCTTCCTCTTCTCTGTCTGAGAAAGGGCAGGACAGGTGTACCAGTACATTCATACATTAGTGTGTGCACATAAGAATTCAAATAAACATTGTTTCAGAATACCTCTGACAAAGCAGCATCTGAAAAACATCTCAAAAGCAAGAAAACCATGAAGATTTTTAAATGTTTACCAAAAAACATGGAAAAATTGCTTCTAAAGGTCATCCCCCAATTTTTGGGCAGTCTTTGTACTGTTTTCCCATTATTTAAGGAGGAGGAATAAGAGAATAAGGTGCTGGGGTCAGCAGCTGGCTCCATCCCTCCGGGCTCAGGGCACTAACAGGGGCCTTGTCACTGCTCAGTGACATCAACTGCTCCAGAGAAGAGGTTTTAGATCTTCAGCTTCCTTCCAACTCTATGTTTTACAACCTGATGTCTTGGGGGCCAATTCTCAGCATGTATAAACTCTCAGAGCTCCCCTGGCACTACCAGAAGTGTCCTTTACATCTAAATAATTGCCACTGTGCCTTGTTTGCATTTTCAGTGCGCTCATTGTTGGCTGGCACACACACAGCTTCTGGTACAAAAGCTGTCATTTCATAGGACCTATGATGAACACCAAAACCAAAATCCTTTCCCTAATATTCACAATAACTGCAACAATTGGAGAGTTAAAGAAATATCACTGTAAGGACAAACCAAAAAGCCTTTTCTGTGCAGGACAATATTCTTTGTGTCAGTACTAACCCACTGAACCACTAACTGCCATCCTTGAAAATTAACCAGGAGCATGAAGAGGAGGAGTCTAGACCACTCTTCTGTTTGCATTTATGCAGACAAAGAAATTATTCCAAAATGGTAATATACAACAGAGAATAAAAACAATGATCAAAACAAGAGTTGTGGCTTTCATTTAATTTATGGGAGTGTATTAATAATTCCCCTCACTCTTTGATGGTCAAAATAAAACACCAAGCACAAGTAACACTGCTCTACTGACAACGCAGTTTCATTTCTGCACAACTGAGCGATGCCATCAAGTGGTCAACAAATACACCAGTTGTTTTCCAAGTCAGGTTTTTGGGTTAATCTTCATTGAACATGCTGTATTTTGTGTGGAGAAGCTACTGCCATGAAATCAGCAAAAAGCACACTCCACTGATAAAAGTGCATCAATTGAGAGCACTAGTGACAGGTAAGAGATGGCCTTGTTTTTCCAAGAGACAGCTCTGACACTGCTCTCTAGCTCCTCCTAAGAAGGTAAGAGTCTCTGAGAGCACAAACAGCCTTCTGCTTTAGAACTGATTTTTACTGTTTGTTTTGCAGTTGGGTGGATCTAGAAGACCACATCAAGAAAGACTGTATAATGTAGGTATAAAAAGTATTTACTTTTTTTTAAAACTTAGGATTGTGAATGGTTAAGGCTGTGCAACATTCCAGAATTTAAACTTCTAGTTTCCTTAATTAATAATAAAAAGAGCCATAAGCAGCTAAAATAGAAATTCAGTGGTACAGAAATTCTGCAGAATAACTGTGCTTCTGTTTTCTCAACAAAATGTAACTCCATTAGTGAAGACTTGCTCTTGGAATTGTAGTTTGGCATGATTAAAAATGTGATTAAGCATTTCTGGTAATTTTGAATAGTGCATGGTTCTACAGAATTACACATTAATCACAATGGCATCAAAAAACTATTTTAAGGCACTAGGTGGAACTGAATCAGCTTTGACTTTTTTTTTTCTTTTTCCCCTTCAACTCTAGTCCTGAGGTAGAATTAACTGCAAACCATCTCAATTATTCACAGAACATAACTGCTTTTCTGAATACTGCATATTTGATCTCTATTCTTTGTAAGTTCTTCAATAATTATGTTTTCTTTTGCCCTTCAACAGAGAATGAGCTGCACTTTCTCACCCTCTGCTTTTTTCACCTGCCTTTCATGACAAATCAATGACACAGAAGTATTTTTTACACCCTCGTTAGCATTCTGCAGGGATGCCTGACTTTGTTGCCTCCTTTGGGACTATTTTACTTGTACGTGCTGGGTATTATTTCAATGTCAGTGTGGCTCAGGCTCAGATGGAGCATGCACCAAAGGAAAACACTCCTCTGCCATCTACAAAAGCAGTCAAACACGGTAATTCCAGATAAACTGATAAAACCCCCATTCTTTGGTCCTGAGGACCACATTTAGATCCAGAGCAGCACTGATAACCAAGGAACACGTTAGCCCTGCCTCTCTGAAGATATCCATGCACAAATAGAGAAACTTCCCTTTGGGGAGAGGCTTAAACTCTTCCTCTTTGTGTCACACCTTAAGCTGAAAGCAGGAGGGATAAGCATCAGCCCCAAGCCTCCTCAACACTGCTTCTGCACTACCTAAAAGAGACTCCTGTTGTTTCCCCAGCACATTAGGAGCACGTGCACTCATTGCACACTCCCACTCCCAGACATTTTAAGCAAAGCTAAACACTGACGCATGATCTCCTTCCCAATCTAACATTGTGCTCACTAAAGTGCCTACTTGAAAACAACAAAGTCAAATAACCCCAAACGTCTCTCCAAAGCAGCACTTTACATCCTCAGACTTTATGGGAGACTCTGGGGCACACATAATGCTACTGGGGCTGCTGTGTTACCAGAAGCAGAATGATAAAAGGCTCAAGGTATGTTCACAAAGGTTACACCATTGTCTCATGCACAGACTCCAACAAGCAGCTCCAGAAATGCACAGCCCTAAAACTCATCCTTATGGTCCCATCTATGATCTTCCCCCTCCCACAGCTGTTACTTCTACCAGCAAAGGGGACAGCAATATTACATAAGGCAGAGGAGACACCAGAAAGCTTCACACAGCCAGGGAAGCACAGCCGTGGTGGAGGAGCCCACTTATCTGAACAGCATTCATTTATTTATGCCAACTGCTGAAAGACTTGTAGTGTTTATGAATCTGGTTGTGACTCAGGATGTATTTATAGCATATATTTATCGACAAGCTTTAGGGGTTGATCTATTGAAAGATTTCTGCAATATATCACATACTTACAACTGCATTCAAAGATTATGCAAATATCCCGAGCTTAGCAACAGTCTAAAGCTGCTATGTCATTTTCTAAAATCAACTTTAAAAGGAACACTTTCTCCTTTCCTCACTCTTGAAAGACATAACAAATGCCAAAATTATTTTTGCTCATTACTAAGGAAAGGTTCCTGTCCTCACTCAGCACTTGTATTCACGATATAAAAACCACTTTGCTTGCAGATCTCAAATCCCCCATGGCCATCCAGTGCTATAAACTGGGTAGCATTAAAACACTGCAAATCTGCATTCTCCAGTTGTTCTTTTAGCAGTTGCCACTGAATACTTCAGATACCACACAACTTTATTAACACCTACTAAAGCTGCTTCAAATTATTGGAGTATTACTCTGAATTTCTCTCCCCCCTTCAGCTCTGCACGAGACAAATCAGGAATCCTGACAGAATTCACAAATTGTCAGGAGCTCTCATCTGAATACATGAAATTAGCCAGTTGTTCAAATGTATTTAACACCTGGTTGTTCCCACTGTGAACCTGAGGGCAGATTTTCAAAAAGTCTCAACATTTACACACTTCCTTACCAGAGGCTGCTACAAGACCAGGTCTCTTATTTTGATGTTTAAATTAGACCTGACCTCTTGAAAGTTTTTCCCATTTTCAACCAGCTGCTTTTTTTTTTAACTATGTTCCCCTCCTTCTCTGGGGATAAACAGGTATTACCACTGGGGGTAATACCTCAGGCTTACCTGAAACCAACAGAAATGCAGAATACTTAATATATTATATTATTAAAAATTGTTTCAAAATCAGTCTAATTACAACTTACATCTAAGGTTTCTTGCCACATGAAAATCATACTAATTCAGACTCATCTAGAGGAAGTCACATAGAAGAGATCTGCTTTTAAAACACATCACATTCCACAGGAAGATATTGGTTCACTTAAAGGCTCTACTTTCAGCTGCTGTACAATTCCTTCAACTGCGCACCTGATTTCAATTACTAGTAACTATGTTATATATACACAATATATATATATTGTCAGAGGGGATAGATAATACAGGATAACTCAAGCCCTGTGGCGTGATCTATACAGAAATATCATATTACACTTCTTATCGGGCACTACTTAGGCTTTATTACTAAGAAAGCTTAACGGGCTGTTATGTTTGTCTTCATATAATCTCATTATATAACACCTTCAGGTAGCTTTCTTTACTCACAGACTAAAACAATTTTCTCCCTGTCCTCTTACCACTGCATTGGAATGCATTCTACAGAAGACCAAGAGAGTTACTACTGCACTGTGGTCAGAACAGACAGTTACTCAAGCATTACCATGTGGGGACAAGTAAGGAATTCAATATTGCACCTTCCTGAATCTGTTTCTACAGGGCTTTGTAACACCAATAACCAGTGCTCACGCAGGAAGTTAAACAGAGATGGAAGGAAAATGCTTCAACTAATAAGATAAACCTCATAACAAAGAAGCTAGTGCCTAATTTCAAGCTGGATACACAGAGAGATAGGTTTAAGGAAAGGAAAAGATGCACCTCAAATCTTGAAACAGAAAGAGTAGGTCAGAGAAGGTTCCTGCTTTCAAATACCAATTTTTTTACCAGTTAAAAAAATTATGTGACTTATTAGAAAAGTGAATTTCTAATGAGACAAACTAGTAGAAATGAGGCATTTTTGTTTGTTTGTTCATAGATCATCAGCTTTTCACTAAAGGATCATACAGATTTTCTGAAAATATGTATTATGATTGTATGCTCAAGTCATAAGCCATGTAAAAAAAATTCAAATGTTAGAAAGCCACAACACCTAGAGCCGCCTTCTTGCATTCCTCACACTGTCCCAAGCATTAGGGAATTTTACTATGAGAAACACTCAAATTCTAGACTGATAAAATTCAAGTTACAGCAGGATGCCACAGACAGCACAGGGTCAGCTTGAGAGCCTGGACATCCTGACAAGAACCATGGGATTCCCTGCAGGGCTGAGCTGGGCTTTCTTCAGTCATCATTGTATGACTGTTATACTCTGATTTCTTCTCTTTTTACCACACAACATCTTTATAAAATCACTGTCTCATCCAGCAAATATGCTATATTCACTAGCTAAATTGCCACATTCTTCACAGCAACTATTCTTTTCTCATAATCACTGAATTGTTTTCTTAAAGTAACCTGACTATAAGGTACAGGGCTGCAGGGAATCACTACCCAGGCCTGGCATGACATTACCCTCTTGTCTGACTTATAACTTGCACAATTGACAGTGTGGGCTTTTAAACTTTCCCAAATCTCTCCGAAAGTGAAGCATTGCCTTCTGAAGTTAAATCCCTGGACACATCAGGAAGGTACAGCCCCTGAGAGCCCTAACAGTGTAGCCTGGTTCTGCAGACTCAGTGGTTACTGTTAGCGACCCAACCTTCCCAATTTACTTCAAACAGCCATTTCCCAAAGATCCCATCTCACGAGCATTAGGCCAGAACACATTTTCTCATTCAAGGATCTCTGTCTAAACACACACCATAGATATAGAAAACACCTTGCCCCTCCCCACATCACCTTAGTTCTACACAGCTCTTGAGCATTTTCTATAGCATTCATCATGCATGCAGGACTATGAACCACGTGTATTTTGGACCCAATTCATCTCAGTAACTAACTACTATGAAATCCAATTACTCTATTTCCTCACAGGCTGAATTATTTTGTGCAACCCGGAAAACTACCTCCTGTATAGACATGACAGCTGATTTCTCAGGGGGGGCTTTTGTCACAGAGGCTCTCCATTTTCACGTGGTAAGAATATTTTGATGTAGTCCAAATCTACAACTTGATGCTGTCTGTCTGGCAGACAATGACCTTGCACATTTACTAGTCTCAGAAACTCCATGAAGACCACTCTTTTATATATATATTTAGACTGACAACCATTTCTCAGTTCTACAAGAGAAAAGTGCTGGGTTTTTGGTTTTTTTTTACAATAACAGGTTTCCTTAGCTGTAGAGCCCAAGGCACAGTATGTTATCCTTGGCCACAGTACCAACAGAAGGTGTTAATGAAGCCCAAGACTGAAGCAGGGTTAAAGTTTGGGGGAAGTCTGGCTCCTTCCTGTACACTTTACACAACTACATCTAGGTGTAACAAAGGCATATATCAGATGCTCCTTCCTCACAGCCCTCTCCTAGAGCAGGGTGGTTCCACATCCCAGACAAGGCTGGATACCCTGGAGACCAAGGCCAGCATCCACCACAGGGACAAATTGCTTCCTCTGTTCCCTGAGCCACACCAAGCACAGCAAGGTGTTAAAGTGAGCTGCAGGATCAGACCCTGCTGGGCAGGACAGATTGCTCTGTACATTTAGGCCTCCACCACACAGAACCTGGGCATTTAGAGAAAAACATTTTCTCTCACTTCCACTCCAAGTCCCTTTCCAGTCTAAAAGACATTTCTGTACAACGTAACATCTCACTTAAGACATGCCCGATTTCCTTGGTCCTCTGTGCATGCAGGAGATTGCACTGTACACTTGCTTATGTTAGGAAAAGAGGGCTCCAAATGGCAGAAGTGCTTATCAGTTTTTCCCCAGTTTAATGATACATTTGATTAACTGCACTGACCGCAGCTAGTCAGGTAACTCACAGGACTTCAGTGTCTTTGAACATCAAAACTGAAGGAAGAGGTTTTCGTGAGCAATGACCAAATACATCAGCTAAACTGTCAGAAAGACTAAAAAACAGAAAGGTAGGTAATGTGCAATATGTAGACTGATTTTAGAACACATAGAAATGCATAATGAAAAGAAAGGCAGTGTTTTCTACCAATGCTCTCAAGACACTTATCTCTGTTTTCCATTAACTGGAAGACAACTTCCACATTTTGTGAACATACCCTTTGTAATATTCAGCACAAGGCATTCAGAACCCAACCAGCTGAACTGCACCAAGGCCCAGTGAACTGACACAGACTCCTAATCAGGGACCTGGGTGCACACAGAGACCCATGAGACAAGCAGCTAAAGCATCTTTGTACCCCACAATGTGCAGATGTACTAGGAAGCAAATGTGATCCAAAAAGGGCAGCTATTTTGAAATGACAAGTTTCTTGCCCACTGACCCTTGCTGAAGTCATTTAAGTATAAAGCAAAAGAACAACCACAAGAAGCTTCATATGAAGAACATATGAAACTTTTTTTTAAACAAAGGTTAAACATTTAAACCTTGGCCTTTCAATTCAGGCAATGCCTTTTTTTTTTTCAATTTTACAATCTAAATACTTGGGGGGGGGGGTGGGAGGAAGGAAACAAAAATGCATCTTTTTAATACAAAAATTGAAAACCAGCTGAAGTTCAGTTCAACACACCAGCCATTTCTGTCATCACTACCATCTCCCATTCCTGCCTCTCCATTTCCCTCACGACTGGACTCAGGTTGAGCCCTCAGGTTCTGACCCACACTAACCATCACCCTGAGCAGGAGTTCCCAGCTCTCAGCTGCAGTTAATAAGCAGTGCCCTCACCTGACACTTCCTATGCCCGTGTGCAACTTCACCCCATAAGACAGTCACATTTTCCCAGGGTGTGAAAGCCAAAAGAATTTGGCTACTGATTGGTCTCTATAAGCTCCATTTGGGGTGAGCACCAGCTGGCAACTTCTTGCTTCAGCTCTTTGCTATGAGAAGTCTGAGCTCTCAAGGGCAAGTCATACAAAGCCCCCAGCATAAAGCTCTCCTGGACACCTTGGGTGCATGCCAGCTGAGATGGAGACTGAATCTGTCGAACACAATCCCCAATTTCCATCCCTCAGAAACCCTAACCAAGAGTGATAGGCTTTCTCCTTCACCAGGAATGCCAGTGTTTGTTTAGAGTGGAGTGAGTGCCATAATAAGCACAAAGCTTTATGCCACTTAGACTAATCAGAAGAGACTAAACTTTTATCTTCAGGATCAATTGGATTAGGCTGGGAACTCCATTTCTGATCTCTGCACATTTGACAGAAGGCAAGGAGTCACATGGATAATTCATACAGATAAATTAATGATAGCAAGGTCTAATTTCATTTGTGTAGTCATTTGCTCATTTCTTTTGTTTTTTTCCTGAAGTACTTGCATGAAGCATGCAGTTGCATTTTGTTGGAGTGGCTAACACAGCATTAAGAGAAATACATACTTGTCATGTCACTTCAGGCCCTGCACAGCAGAATCAGAAGTTAAATTATTTTTGGCTACTAAAATCAAAACAGGGCAGGTGCTATAAAAAGTAAAAGGCCAGAAATCTGAATTCCTATTAACTGTTTTTAATGCAGATAACTGTCTATGTATCCCATGTGCAGTCCAGGATCATCTCTCTTCTGTTACAATATGGATTTGCAGCCATCTGTCACAGTTCCACTTAAAGGCTAAGGGTGAAGGTTTTTTGAGACAAAATTTTGGGCCCATTTTGTGAAGACTTGCTATCTCCCAATTGTTCCTCTGTCAGAGTTCAGTGTTGTACTTGTGCAAGCAACACCTTCACTGAAGGTAAATACAATATTGGATCTACCATAGTAGGTAGCTTGGCTTGTCTAGGCCAGTGTCTTTTCCATATCTGCCACTGACACCACACCAATCTCTGTAAAGCTTTTTATATCTTTTGCAGACATACACAAAACCAAAGTCCTATAAGGGAATATTCTTCAGAATATTGTCATATTCGTTGGCTTTTGTGCTGGAGCATGAGGATTTAAATTCTTTATGATTTCTTAATCCTATCAAGTATACTTGTGCATTTTCTAATTATCTGTATAGAGTCTAATCCTTACCAAAAAAAAAAAAAAATCCTACCAAGATTCTGAGCACTCAATACATGAACTCTGAGTTCACGAAGTTCTTGCTGGTTTTAAGCCTTGACGCTGCCTCCTATGGAGCTGAAATCAAGTCTCTCTTGCTCTCTCTTTGCATCATCATTTCCCCTCCTCCAATTATGATTTTTTTTAATAGCTCCAAGTCTCTGCTTTTTTCCACATCTTTAATCAGCTTTTGCTTCCCTGTGAATACTTAAGCACATGTCACATATATCTTCACAAAACACAGTCACCAGAAAGGAAAAAGGAAAACCATGGCACTCCTAGCACATTCCCATTGATCTCTCCCCAGTGACACTTTGGCCCTTTCCTCCATAAAGCACCATACAGGTGTGAAATTTCTTGTTTTCCCATGAGCACACCTCAGCCAGGCTCACAGGGAGTTTCAGCTGCCATTACAGTGCCCACTGACCTACTCCTGCTGGAGTCACTGAGTTACTGCCTTCCCTAGCCTGGATGGGTGTCACCCACACGTAATTGTTCGTCCCAAATCCAGATTAGGGATGAGAACATTAAACACTATTTCTAGGATAGAACTTGTACATTTTCCCTGTTCTAACCATTTGTGTTTGCCTACCATCATAGAGCTCTTGAACTACAGCAGCTTCCCACCTCCACTCTCTCCAGAACTGCTTAGATATTCTGCTGGCTTCTGCAAGCATTTGCCAGAGCATTTTCCATATGGTAACACATTGACCTATGATAGTTTTGTCTGAACATTTTGGGGAAAAAAAAAGTATACCTTAGAGCAAGTGTTTCCATCTTTGGAGAAGATCACATTGTCTTATAACCCCACGTTTAATTGGGTATTGCTTTGGGAAATCATGTTGCAGCTTCAGCAAAAGCCACAAGCTGTCTCATAGGATCTCAAAGGTATTGTAACTGTCCTATTTTAATGAAATTGCACTTGCAGTGTTGCAGCACAACATCTCATACATCTCATTCCAGTCCTTTGAAGAGATAATAAACAAAACCAAAAGAACAGTGAGCTGATTATAAAGCTACCCCTGCTTTTTTTAAGATTTAGTTGTACCAAATCTGACTGTCTCTGGAAAGACATGAAAAGCCAAACCAACACAACCTACAAATGGACTTTACATTTTGCCTACACTGTGCAGTTCACAGCTGCATGAGCTAGGTCATTTTGAAGTCACACGGAAGGTTTTTCTGTGCTACAGTGCACTGAGCAGTGCCGACAAACCCATAAGTGGCATAACTCACAAATGCAAAGTAGGGCAGAAGGTCTGATGTTCTGGCTAAGCCCCACGTGTTTCTGATGCACTCTGTGCAGCTATTATACTACAATGGTTTTCTCCATAAAAAAAAAAATCTTGCAAACTATGATTGAATTCAAGATTCACAGGGATGCAGAACCCTCCCTAGAAACCTACATCATTTCCTAAGGAAATGATACCATGAAAAAAGGAACAATTCAGTGCTGAATCAGATCTAGTTTGAGGTTACCCTTGCTCTAAAATTCATAGCCTAAACACATGAGCTAAAAATTCCTCTAAAATATTTCAAAATCCTGTACAGAACTTTTCAACAAGGCTTTCACCCCATTATATGGCTGAGAAGAAAGGCAATGTTATTCACTCCAGCACAAATTTCCTTTATGCAAATCACCCAGGATTTACTACTTAGCAATGGAAATGAAGATTCCTTTTTATGTCTGAGGTGCAAGAAATTCCCATGTGCTGCTTATTGTCAGCAGCAGAATCCTTATGACTCATTTCTTTGTCCTTTAAGATATCTGAATGGAAACAAAATTTCAGGATGTACAGATAACTCTTTTAACAAGATGAATGATTTATTACACCACCATGAATACTTAAAGTGCTGTTACTGGTTTTAGAGGAAACTTTTTCTTATATCTCACTTGGATCATGACTGTACCCAATTTTCAATTTGGAGTATTTGTTGTAGTGCAGTTAAACGTGTGCACACACATGCACGTCACACACCTTAGTATTCTACCCCAATACACTACTGAAGAACACAAAACTCCTTAAAGTGCACTTTTAAGAATAAACATCAATGAGATTAAAAACCAAAAAAGAAAAAGCTTTTTTCCAAACAGCGGAAAGCAGAATCATGGTCAGAGTTTTCATTTACTGCCTCCACAAGCATCAATTAAAATAGCTGGGTTGGTGTACATCATCGGATAAAATAACAAGCAAATAATGGATAGAGAGCCTTGCTACAGCATCAAGTGTTGCTTTGAAGAGGAGCTCAGAGTTTGCAGTGCTGATTCCCCTCTGTTTGATCTACCACATACTAGCTTGCACAAAAGTGTTCGCTTACCCCTGACAACACACTCTTCTGTTTGCATTATCTTTGCTGGACTGTCATAATGCCCTCCTCACTTTGGAACCTCTGAAAACACAGAGCACAAATTCAGACTCAATTTATCTTACAGCAGTGGAGACAGGTCTACTATTCAGAGCTGGAATAAGAGACACCAGAATAAAAACAGGACTTGGTATTAAAATACGTATATATGTATCTTTGCACGTACACATACATTTTCAAGGCAACTGACTTGCATAATTCTCTTCTGTGACCTCTAATAATTGACTTACACCTTGTGGGCTGTGCACTCAGCCACAATCCAGCTTTGAACATCCAAGAGAAACAATGGCACTGTCAACAATTACAACGAAAGTAAACTAATTCAAAGAGACCCTGCTAATCACAGAGGAAATACCATGGCTAAATAGTACCACTTACACTTTTTTTAAATTAGAAAAATAAAAACAGTATCTGCCTCTTAGGTCTTACAGCCAAAACCAGAGAGACCTGCACTACCAAAGAGCCACAATCACTGAATACAGAAATCACTAAGCAAAAAGGGAATAAGAAACCACCTATCCCAATACTACCTTCCCTTAGTGAATTTACAGCATGAAGCAGAGCATGTATTGTGTCACCCTCCTGCCTGCACGCTGACAGCAGTTCCAGCATCTTAACAGAACTAACCTGAGTTAGAGCTGACTTCCAATCCACTCTTTGAATTGGATGTAGCCTACAAAAGAATTACTTTTATTAAAATTCTTGATTTTTGAGTCCCGTATAATTTGTTGTCATTCATACTGTGTGGTAGCAAGCTCTGCAATTTAATTGTGTTTTCCATGAAAGAGGACTTCTTTTAAAACATCTATTTTTGTTGGACACCCCTCAGATCCCATATTACAACATGCAGATAATTCTCACTCCCTACTCTTATTTCTCTCCCATCCACATTTTTACATTCTACTATTATCATATCTTTTCATGAAGCAATCCTAATCTATTGTGTTTCTCCTCCTGTACAGGCAGCTCCACACCTTTAACCATCCTTCTTGTCCTTCTTCTAGATTTTATCAGTTTTACTGTGACCTTTAAGAGACAGGATCATCAGATCTGCACACAGAAACTGAGATACAGATGGTACACTTGAAAAATGAGGTTGATTTGTTCACCATTCCTTTCCTAAAAATCCTTGAGATTTGTTGTTTCTTACCGTCACCAAGAATTCAAGTAGTGGTTTTTGAGAAATATCCACAATAGATACAAGATCTCTTTCCTGAATGGTAATAACAGTTTTCAAATTTACTACTGTGTACATGTACACATATATATTCTGTGTGGAAACACACACATAGCATATTGCAGCAGAAAATGTTTCTTGACAGCCCCACAATGCTAAGATAAAATATCCAGGGAAAAAAAAGAAAACAAAAAACAACAAACAGTCTGTCCTACCAGATCAAAATAATTATTGAACTATATGCATCTTCCCACCCCGCTTCCCCAAAAATTATTATTATTTATAAAAGCAGACAGCCTGAAAAACAGGAGGACACACATTTAATACTTGGCCAGTGTCCAAACCGAAGTCAAGCACAGGTATGTCCTCACCAGCTAACACACGGATCACCACCACATGCTCTTCCCACCACGCAGCACAGGCTGCAGGGGATTGTCACACAGCCAGGAATCTGTCAATGCTCTCAGACTGCTCAAACAGAAGCAGCCCCTCAGCTCAGGGGCAAACAAGTTGCTCTGTCAGCTGCTGAAGCCTGCCCAGCACAGGGGCTGCAGGAATAATGCCCAGCCTGACCCAGGGTACCCCAAGCCCCCTGAAGTGGCTGTGTAGCACAAGAGGTTTTCACCTTGAGGCCACTCCAGGGCAGCATGGGGAGCAGCTGGGCGTGGGCTGTCACACAGACCTGCTGGCCAGGGCCCTGCAGAGCCCTGTGTGGGTGTGCCACATCCACACTCCCACTGCGTGCAGGATTCTCTTCTGCCATCTTCACATGCACCTTTAATACATCCACCTGTACCAGGAAGAAAACTGCAGCACACAGGACATCAGGAATGAACACATCCAATACCAACCACTAGACAGATACACCACAGAGAGCAGGAATAAATACTGCATTTGTTAGGAAAGAAAAACATATATCCTGTAGAAATACAGAACAGTCAAATTCAATCTCTAACTGCAAATAAATATGACACAGAAAAGTCTTTCTGTGCTACATGTAAATTCATATTTTTCAGAAAATATTGAGAACATCTTTACCTGCCTCAGTGAAATCAAAGAGCATATTTTGAAACACCAGAAGGTATTTTCTTGCCAGCTTTTCTATTTGTGTTTTCTGATTGTGTGTTTTTTTTCATTTGCACCCAACTGAGCACTGCTGCATCACCAGCTCCTTTGTTCTGGCCTGCTCATCTGCTGCAATAACTTTTTTGTTTTCCAGTTGGTAATTCCATCTTCTAGCATATATCATCCTGTTTGGCTCCTTTATTCAATTTTATGAAGTTGCCACTGCAAATTATTTGCACAAATGGAGAGCTATTTCTTTTTTACATCAGCTCTTCCTCGCTCCACACTTGCTCCAGCAAAACATTTGGCCATGCTGGAGTAAATGGTGGAAAAGAATGGCACAACCACAAACCAGATCAACTGAACTCAAGTGCTCAAGGAGAACCACCCAGTGGCAAAAGTAATATTCATTTTCCAAGGCACAGGAAACCAAGATAACTGATTTTAATTCTACTCCTCTTGAAAAAGTATTTCCTTAAACTATTTTATGATCTGTACATGCAGCATAAATCGTCCATTATCCACAGTTAATTTAAAGGAGAGGAAAGAATAGTGAAGCACTTCATGTTTTTTTCAAGTAAGTGAAAAAATTAAACTGCAGCAGCAAATAAGAAAAGAGTCTGTTCTTAACATCACAAAGATGCACAATCCTAACAGGATCTGAAGAATGGGCTATATGTAATCTTGTTGTCTTCAATTTCTGCTCATCAAATGAAGCACTCCTATTAAATGGCCTTTACATGCTCCGTAATTCAAAAAATGCCAAGAAGTTAATTTAATCCTCAAAGCAGATACTATCAGATCGGTGTCTGGTGCTGTAAACAGATAATAGGAAAAGCATCTTAAATTCATAAACAGAAAAATTCAGGGTTTTTCCATAAAATTAACTTCCTACACTTGTCTACACCTCTTTGGCACATGTTACCCACTTTCCAAGCAGCACAAAAATTCATACTCTAACATGGCTGGAAGCCTGGCAGATAAAAAGTATCCTCAGCCAATATTTTAACCTTAACCACATATCACCCTTGTTTGGAGAAGTTAAAACACTTTACTTATTGAAATACTGCTTCATTTGTTTAAGCTGCCTGAATTACTCCACATAAAAAAGTTTAGGAAAGTTAAACTCTCCCTCTGAGCACCGTGATCTGTATTTATGCTTATTTTCCCTATTGAAATATCTCTTCCAGAATGCTTGGCTTCTACTTGTTGCCCATCAGGGTCAGCCTGATTTGTATCACAAACTGATGATATCCCTGTACTTACTTCAGTGCTCTTTCAAGCAGGATAAGATGGCAAGCAGAATGAAAGCAGCCCTTGTCTTTCAGGGGGTTTCATTTGTCAGAGATACCTGATCAACAACAGGCTCTACTGCTCACAGGACACACCTGCCCAGAGGGTTACAACAGAAGGAACTGCAGGAAAAAGCAGGACAGCAGGGCCTGGAGGAGCAGCAGGTAACAAACAGGCTGAATTATGGCTCCTGTGCAGGGAGGGATGAAGATTGCTCTGGTGATGCCCAAAGGACACAGGGGTCACAGATTCCAGATGCTGTGCAATAAAACACCCACATGCACAGCTGTGCAGGGCCTCACGCAAGAAACCACACAGCTACATTTTAACTGATTGTGTGTCTTTGGACACACATAGCAATCTGTCTCCTATCAATATTTACAAAGTTTATTCACAAAATCATTCATTTTTAAATCCTGATGATGTTAATCCTAGTCAGTGGTTTTCCATCTTTGCAAGAAGGCTTTCCAGTGGAGGGATGGGAGACTGGAAATTCCACAGATGGCAGCACAGCAAGGTCCCCACTTCCTTTCTCCACCTTCTCTAAAAGGCTGAGCAGTCCTTGAGGGCCCAGCAAGGGCCTGGGGACAGTTGACTAAAAATAATTAATGCAAGATTTTTTTCCTAATTCACAGAAATGGTATGGAAGTGACAGCAACAATTGCCAGATGAATGCACTGTTAAGTGGTCTGCAGTGAACAGGAGTGGAATCATGGAATAAATTAGAATGATATTACAAGAAACACTTTTAAAACCAGATTAAATTAGTTTGGCTTGAAAAATCTTTCATTTCATTATTTGAAAGTTTTTAATACCTACAGTAAGTCTTGCATGAATAATATTTAAAATATATCTTAATCATATTTTATGATTACACATAATGAACAATATTTGATAATGCTTACATATTGCATACTTTAAATTACTGGTTTAAAATACATATAATAAACTTGGGGGTGTTAGGCTTTTCCCCCAAGAAAATCCATTACCCTTCTGCTACTGGGCATACTTAAGATCAAAAAAACTAAAATGAGGATGCAATATATCTAGAGGAATTACTCTTCTTGATCCTTAGTCATTCCAATTGCAAGACTCCACTGCCTGCTGCAGAGCAGAAATCATCTTATGATCAAACCCATAAATGTATACCTGTGCAAATAAAAATCTACAGCAACATTTCTCAAAATTTGTAGCTTTAGGTATGCAGTTAGATCCACCATAAAAAGCAGGTGATATTCAGGCAGGAGGTCATCTGCATGTTTTTAAAATGAGAATTTTGCACACAACGTCTTCAAGCAGCAGTCTAAGGGGCAGGTGCACTAAAAGCCTTGGAGATATTCCCGGCTCCTAAATATCCCCAGAGGGGACAGCAGCAGCTGTCCCAGAGCCCCATGAGCCACCCCAGGGTTAGACTGTTAGCAGTGCAGAGCTGGCACAAGCACAGCCCCACCTCCTGTGCTCTCCACAGTGACCGCACACTTCAGCCTCCCTCTTGTCCAACCAAAAATGCAAGTTTTACCTGCAATAACAGGCACCAATTTGAGCAAATCTGGGGAAAGGGCACATGATATTGGTCTCAGCCTTTAAAACACCTGGCAGATGAATTTTTAAAATTACACTTGGGTGGGGGGTGTGAATGTCTGGCTGTTGTAGGTGGCTGGTCAGAGGAGATGGCCAGCGAGACACTGTTGATATTATTACAAGATTATCATGGTATGCCCTTCCAGACTTCACAACAGTAATCTTGAACTCAATAATATCTATACATGCCAAAATAAGCAACATTAAATTTACCACCATGTCAATATGTCAGGTGCCACTGATCACTTGAAAAATCTAATAGACACAATAATAATATAAAAAGAATTATAATAATACTTCACCCTCTAAATACCTGACATCTTCATTTCACTATCTAGAAATTGCAACAATAAATATAAAGTTTCATATTTTTAAGGCCAGTAGGTTTCATTATAGCCATTCAGTCTGAGGTTCTGTACCATATTGCTATGAAATTTTATCAAACAACCCTCACATCAAGTCTAGAGCTTCTTCAATTCACCACATGCTCAGCTTCAGTGATCCAACATTTTATCACCATAACTGTTTCAGAATGTGTGGTTTGTTCCAGCTTCAGTTTTTCCCAATTTCAGTTTCTCTATTTTGTAAAAGCTTTTTCTACATGTATGGAGCATGAGTATGGAGCAACTTACTACCAGAAATATTGTCTCTAAGTCATTACAGAAAGATTGTCAAACTTTCTTTTTCTGAACCAGGCAAACCTTTTTTAAGTTCTCAGAGCACCAGACACAGATGTCAGATCAGCCTTGCCGCTCTCAGCACAGTGACTTTCTCATATCCTCCATAAAGCCCACACAACTGAGAAAAGCTGTATTTAAAGACTGCTTACTGTAACAGTGGTACTACTGCTATTAATCAATATTCTGCACTCATATCTGCCACAAATCCTTAAAAGCTTGTGCTCAGAAGTCACAGAAGATAATGACTCATATTGTTTACTAAGTCAAAATACACCTCTGTGTTATGTAAGTATGATACATACGCTGCGTTCTTAGAAACATGAGTTCACAGCACTTCATATGACTACAAGACAGAAATGCTCTTTGCAATAACAGTAAATACTTTAATATCAGACCAAATTACAGATCTTTAGTTAGCATATTTGTAGACATTTTCCATGTAATTTACCTGAAAACTGACATGGTTACTGCTTAGTATTGCTCCTCCTCCTCTTTACTGAGACATAAAAATTTATTAATGTTCACAGAATCTATAGTAAGTTGATACCCTCAGATGGCAAAAAGCCTAAGCAGGGTGTTAGGTGCCGGTAGGCATGTGAATTATTGAAAGCCTAAGTTACCATTTTCCCACTCTATGCCCGTATTTATGCATATCCAGCCTTCAAACACTGATTCCCTTCATCTTACAGAAACAGCAGCATCCATCAGGTAGAGGGGAACCATCTAAGTGAGAGAAATGCCAAGCTCAGCTTGCCCACAGTTCAGAAGGGACGTGAATAGAAATTCTGATCCACAGGATGATCAAAGACCTCCAAAACCTCAGAGGTGAAGTTACATGTTCCTTGAATCACTGCTCAGCAGGTCTGCCTACACTAATTAGGATACAACACCAGAAAAGGTCAACTTCATAAAATACCCAGAGAATTAATACACAGTGACCTTGCCATTTCCTCTAATGTGATTACATGCACACTGCCAGAGGAAGACTTCATGGGTTGCATTTTATTCATATCCACTTTTATCAAACAGCTCTTGTAAAAGAAGGTTTAATCTCAAGATGCATCTGCTCAGACAAAAAAACTTCAAAATTAACTTGAGTTATTGATAACAGAGGTTATGTTTTGTTTTATTAACAGTCTTCTTGATTTTTTTTCCCCACTCACATGCTTCATAGTGACAAACTGGTCAAGAGGATTTTTAAAAAATAAGTTTTACAAATAGCATTTTAACCTTTGAGGCCACACTTTCATGGATACCATCACTTTCTTCCAAACAGCAGTCTGCTAGGTGATAAATCCTGCAAGAACTCTTGAGCAGACTCTTTGGAGGGTATAGCTATACCTCTCTTAGGCAGTGTATTTTAGTGATGCTGGGTGTGGTTTTTTGTGGGAGTTGATTGCCTTTTTACCTAAGAAAGAGAAGAAAAGCTCTTTCAACCTTCAATTAATCTGAGTTAACTAGAAAAGGAAAAATCTATTTCCTGAGGTTCACTGTTTTGTTCTGAATTTTGTTATGCATTATTCTTCCCTTCAGCTATGATTCAGATTATGTTTTTCAACAGTCATCTTCCTATTTTTCATCCTCATTTCTAATAACTCTCAATAGTCTTTTGCATTATCTAACTATTTTCCTCTATATTGGAGATATTCATGGTTCAGTACCTCCATAGAATTTACTTTATATACTTCATTTTCTGTGCTACTAACAAAGATATTCAACATTAGAACACATAGAGCATTATTCCCCAGGCTTTTTCACAGGCTTTTTCAAAGGCTCCGGCCTCATCCATTTAAGATTATTCTTCGTTTACACTTGCCCTGCCAACTCTTACATCATATGGCAGTATCTCCATCACAGTAAATTTGAATCAATATTTTCAAGTAAGATTTCATGAAGCAAATTATCATGAAGCATTATTAATGCTTTACTTAAGTCCAAATCCATTACATTTCTTGAATTCCTATCATTCACCAGATTTGTAACTCTCAGAAAGATAATCAAGTTTGATATGCCTTTCACACCATACTTTCACCTTTCCCATTTTCTAGCCAAAACGCATTCATTACACTGTACTTGCAAAATACACAATCGCCATACATGGAAAGCTGAAAAAAAAAATAGTTTTGTGGCTTTTGAGGTGGAGCAAACTTTACCATGTGAGCAGAGGCTGAATTTGTTTAAATCTCATCTCCCATGTAGGAAAACTGACCTCTCATTATGATTCAGCACAAACACAAATAAATCTAGGGCAATTAAGTTGCCTTTGATACAATTTGTGCAATTGTATATAGCTCCAAAATCCAAATCAGAGTTGTATGCAATCAGCATCAATACCCACTTGGCTCTGCATCCTGTTAATTCTACACAAGTGCATCCTTAAATCAACAAACACACAGAATTTTGGGTTTTTTCCTTCCATGCCAGGCATGATGGCTGCTTCTGAGGTCAAGCTGTGAAAACTGTGGAAGCAAGACAAATTATGGATGGCTGCTCTCATCTCCTCCCTTCCCTCATTCTTGGCTCTGAAATGCATGTTATAATGGCTAGGGAATCCCCCTCACTCAGCTTGCACATGGAGGCTCCTGCATCCATTCAAATACAAAAGTATATACAATTACTTTTCAGCATGTATTTTGCACTGCAAAAGCAACAGGCTACAGCAACTGGGCAGAGGCACAGGCTGGCTGCTGCTATCAAGACTTTCATCTGTATATCCTCCACATTCCTTCACAATCCCACCAGCAGGGACTGCCTTATTTTAAAAAAATTGAAGAGTGCCTGCATAAAGAAGACAAGCCAAAAATAATGGTTTCCTGACAGCAACCAGCTTTCCATATAAGAAAACCAAGCTGGGCTCCAAGTCCCACTAAGTGAAGTGGTTCCCTAGATAGGCAGATTACAAGGCACACATTCGTGGCTCTTTGTGCCAATAAAAATAAAAAAGCAACATTTTCTATGAGACTAGAGCAGCCCTTGTCCAAAGCATCCGGGTTCTCTGTCCAATTCTGCCCTAGCTGCTTACTTTTTGATCTTTATATTCAGATGCCTTAGAGAGACAATCAGATCCACCAGTGGGACATCACTCCCTTGTGAGAGGTTCATGCTCAAAGAAATGTAAAGCACATTGTGATGTGTCAGCTCCCCCCTGCAGCACAGTCACATCTGCACAAGAATAAAAGCAACATTCTCGCTGTCCTTTAAAATAGGTTCCTCCTAAACCACAGACAACAAGCCTTGCCCAACCACAACACAACCAGACCAAGATAATCTGCTACAGGATTTTCTTTTGCCTTTACTGCTGTAAATCCTTTGGAAATTTCCCCTACCATGCTGCTTGGTGGGAGTCACTTGTCCTCTCTGAAGAGCCACTACTACACTGCCACAGAGAGAGGTGAGCCACTCCCTGGGGCACACCTGGGCTGGGTGGCTGGGCCAGAGCCCCATGCAAGTGCCACCATTCCACCTGATTGAGCCCTCCTGGGCAGCACACTCCGCTCACTGCGGCAAACATCCCACTTGAGCAGAGGATCCAAAGCAGGATGTTTGGCTTCCTACATCCTCATCAGCAACAGGCTAAACTTCACATCACCACCACCCTTTCTCTGACAGCTCCAACACAGCACATGAACTCTGCAACTCTCACACACCAGGGTGCAGCACCAGGGTTCTGGCACTCAGAAGGGCCTTTCATTGGCTACTTCAAATTAAATATCCAAAGCTCTTTTCAAACTAGAAACTCTCAGATCTGTCTCAAGGATACAATTCCATGTCTCTGCTTTTAAAAACAGACTCATCAACAATACCTTTATGTTTTCAAAGTGCAGATTATTATGGAAGAAAACAACAAAATGTATTTCATATACTTGGCATTGGCATGCAGATTGACTAGAGAGGTTGATCTAGCAGCAAAAAATCTTGGTAAACATACTGCCAGTCATGAAAATGAAAACATTTTAAAAATATGCACTGGCTGTATTCAGCCAGATTAGTAATATTACAATTAAAGGACTTACCACTAATACAATTTAAATAACAATGAGAAGCCCTATTAAATGTATACTCAAAACAATTACTTTCAAAAGCTTTAGCATCAGCAGCTGCACATGGCAATCCACATCAGCTGGTCATCACCAAGCACTTTTGAAGGTGAGTGTTCAACCAAGGACAAGCTGAACGTAGCTTAAGTCAGAACCATCAGTGGCTACAGAGAAAAACAGGCTATATCCAAAATGAACTGTTGTCTAGCTAACTTATATACAAAAGCTGTATTTTAAAAAACAAAACAAGGAAAAACAAGGTTTATCCATTGAAAAGCTCTCATTTCCTGCAGAGATACAGCACAGATAGTTAAAAAGACAAAAACAACGGGAGGCTGATCAATGCTGCGGTGCCCAGCAGAGCAGCAGCAAAGTACAAACCTCCATCCTTTCAGTCTTAATCACAGTTTGGTACGAGTCGGACTGAGCCAGCCTTACACCTCCTCACTGGCACGCGGCCACTTCTGTGAATGGAGCTGTTGATCTCATTACAGTTTCTAGTAAATTATAGTAGACACATCAATAGCTATCAGCACTACCGTGACATTCTGAAAGGAAGTTAAGGGCTGGAAAGCTCTGGCCCCCAAGCAGCCCTTTTTCCCCCAGAAGAGTTCCCATCACATCAAAGTTGGTAAATACTGCTAGATGGGGTAATAGTGACAGACACTGACAGATTCAATTCTGTTTTGATGGCAATCCAAAATCTCTATCAGGAAATTAATTCATGCTAAAGAAATAAATCTACTCTCTTTAAGAGGTCATTTTATAATTAATTATACTCCAGCTTTTAAAGCATTTTGCAGACTGCAGTTCTCTCTAACATAATTATCTCACAGGCTGCATTTTATGGCAAATCTGAATTGAGAACTCCAGCCTGGAATGCCAGGAGTGAGATTACTTTAATATGAAGCATCAGTAGGTGTTTGTAACAAGTATTGGAAAAGCAGGTAATAAAATATTACACAGCCTTGAGACAAAAGTTAATGAGACAATAAACAGCAAAAAAATAAGAAGCTGGCATGTATTCTGTTCCAGAAGCAGAAATGACACAATCAGTTCTCTCTGAACACTACCTTTCATACTGACTGTAATGTTCCAGACCTTGTTCAGACATCTGAATTATCACACCTGGCTTCCCACAGCAGAGCTCCTCTGTGCCCATTCCATGGCTCTCTCCAGCACAGCCCAACAACACTGAGTTCTTCCACAGGCAGCTCCCTGCACCCAACGCAGCCCCTTGTGCCTCCAGGAATCCCCAACAACCTCAAGGACACACTCACCACTGTCCCATCCCACAGCACGGTGACACACTCACCACTGCCACCATCTCCCAGCATGGTGACACACTCACCACTGTCCCATCCCACAGCACGGTGACACACTCACCACTGCCACCATCTCCCAGCATGGTGACACACTCACCACTGTCCCATCCCACAGCACGGTGACACACTCACCACTGCCACCATCTCCCAGCACGGTGACACACTCACCACTGTCCCATCCCACAGCACGGTGACACACTCACCACTGCCACCATCTCCCAGCATGGTGACACACTCACCACTGTCCCATCCCACAGCACGGTGACACACTCACCACTGCCACCATCTCCCAGCACGGTGACACACTGACCACTGTCCCATCCCACAGCACGGTGACACACTCACCACTGCCACCATCTCCCAGCATGGTGACACACTGACCA
Organism: Camarhynchus parvulus; assembly: GCF_901933205.1. Taxonomy (NCBI): domain Eukaryota; kingdom Metazoa; phylum Chordata; class Aves; order Passeriformes; family Thraupidae; genus Camarhynchus; species Camarhynchus parvulus. Next base: position 8,441,465 of record NC_044576.1, read on the forward strand.
CTGTCCCATCCCACAGCACGGTGACACACTCACCACTGCCACCATCTCCCAGCACGGTGACACACTGACCACTGTCCCATCCCACAGCACGGTGACACACTCACCACTGCCACCATCTCCCAGCACGGTGACACACTCACTGCTGCGTGTCCCACAGCACAGTGACACACTGACCACTGCCACCATCTCACAGCACGGTGACACACTGACCACTGCCACCATCTCCCAGCACGGTGACACACTCACTGCTGCGTGTCCCACAGCACAGTGACACACTGACCACTGCCAGCATCTCCCAGCACGGTGACACACGCACTGCTGCGTGTCCCACAGCACAGTGACACACTCACCACTGCCACCATCTCCCAGCACGGTGACACACGCACTGCTGCGTGTCCCACAGCACAGTGACACACTGACCACTGCCAGCATCTCCCAGCACGGTGACACACGCACTGCTGCATGTCCCACAGCACAGTGACACACTCACCACTGCCACCATCTCACAGCACGGTGACACACTCACCACTGCCACCGTCCCGCAGCACGGTGACACACCACTCGCAGCACCAGGGAAGACCCTGCCCATCTCCTTGGGGAATATGGGGGCATTTCCCTTTGCAGAGAGCTCTGCACAGCTCATGCAGAGATTACCCACACCTGAGCCCTGCTCAGGACTGGGCATACACCATGGGAGGCTGGTACCAGCTCACATGGGAAGGGGGTTAAAAACCAAGCAAGAGCTTCTTCCAGAGCACAATGTGCAATCCTTCCATCAAAGACATTCTCACTCCTCTTCCCCATCACTGTCTTCTGTCATCACCTCTGCAACCTGGAGTTTTGGTCACCTTTTTTTCACCCACTCTCTCCTTCACTATTTGCTCACTAACTCATTCCTCTTGGCCAGATTCTCACTTTTTCCTCTCTTCAAAAAGGTTATTTTGCTCCACCTTCCCCTGGAATAATCTGAAATGTCCCTTTTTCTCAGAGATGCACAGCTCAAAGCCATTAGCAATCACTCAAGACTCAAATAAGAGCTCAACTTAAATTTTTGAGAAATTCAGGACAGATACAGATTGTCTGTCACTGGAATTCCACTTCTCCTTCACATTATATTAAAAGGTCCTCCTCTATTTTGCAGGTACAAGTAAATTGGAAATAACAAGACTGAAAATATATTTTTCATTCTATATGAAATCCTGACATTTCAGATCATTTTTTCTTAATCAGTACAAAAGACTAAAGGTCTAAGACTGCTAAATTATATTCATCTCACAGCATTACACAATGATAGAGTAAAATAGTAAATCAAAATCTCAAACATGAAATATTAGCTACATTACTTTCAAAACCACATGTCATAATAAAAATAAGCAAAACAATGTAACATAAATCATAATAATGTTATTATCAGAACCAAAACTTAAACATTCTTTTCATCACAATACAGTCATTCCCGCTATAGATTTTTAGTAAAACTGCATTTATTTTTCAGTCCAGTTTTGCAGGCCAAAAGGCACTGCACCATTTTGAAAAGCTTTGTGGGTCTATCCAGCTTTCAGGGTACTCTAATGCACCTATAGCATTATAGTGACTGCACATGGAAGATAAGTGTCCTTCATGCCAGAAAAAGTGAGACCTTTCACACCTCACCAGCAGGGCTCTGCATGTCCCAACACTGATGTTCTGAATTTGGATTGAACATCACATGCAGATGTGAATAGGTTGCTACCAGATTAGAGATTTCATAAAAGATTAAAAGAAAGTTTAAGTTATCTGTATTGATAATGGAAACTTTCTCAGTGATGGTAGTAGCCATGTAAACAAGAACATCTTGGTAGCACCCAACCCACACTCAAACATCATTTTTTAATACAGCAATTAATACTAAGTGCCATTTGTTTAGTATTAGTTCACTCTGAACTACTGTCAGCTGTATGGCCCAACAAGGCAGCAAGCTCAAATCCTATAGCCACAGAGACCAATCTTTGGGGTGGCAAAAGGTCCTTGGCCAGGTCAGAGCTCTGATTCCAGCAATCTGCTTTCCCATGGGAGATACAGAGCACATGTGCTGACAGTCTAGAGGATCAGACTACCCAGGACTTATTTCTGTGAGCAGAAATAACCTGTGCTTACCTAACCATTGAAATATGGCAGCCAGGTTTTAATGGTGAGCCACAAGTACAAGACTACATTATTTTTAAAAGGCAATTTAGAACAACTTATATTATTAGAAATTCCACTGATTCTGGAAAAAAAAAAACAGCTGCAGTACAGAATCCATGGTTTCAAAATGTAATTTCAGAAAAATACTAACTACAATCTGAATCTAATTTTATTTTCTATATTCAAATTTGGATGAATAGATGCTATGAGTATTGTCTATTAAAAAGCCCATACAACAGTTTTCTATATATCTCATTTGCAATTCTTCTCTCATTGAAAATTTCTAGTACTGCAGCTGCAAAGGCTGCTATATCTGCCTGGCTTTCTGACCATTTGTGTGCTGCTCAATTCTTTCAGTTATATTTCTGCTACATTACTGACACTTGTGCTCAGTCCCCACTCCCTTTCTCACTGTTGGGGCATTAGGTTATGTAATACGCTGTGATATAACACAGTAATATGAAATATAACCAGATACAAAGGAAAAAAGAGCTCTTATCAGTTTCCAGTGGTGCAAAGAATATTCTCTGGATGATGTTTGTTCTCTCATCATGTTACATAGGTTACAATACGTTTGATAAAAATACACAGAAATGTCTTAAAAGATGTTTCACTAACACAACTATAATCTCTTCTGCTCTGTTTCTTTAATCCCTGAAGATCTTTTTTAATAAGCCTCTCCCACAGAAACTGATTAAAATCCACATCTTTCATATCTTCTGAACACAAGAAATAGCACAAAGAGTAGTTCATATCCAGTGTTAGTAATTATACTGAAAGTGCACTTTAACAGACTGTTTCCTTTGATTTATTTATTTCTGTATATCCATGAATGAGCATAGTAGGCCATTAAATGACAATATTTCAGCATCAACAGGAAATCACAGGTATATCATTTACTGGATGACAATTCTAGTATGGGAAAGAAATAAGAAATCAACTATATTGGTGTTATTAATTACAAAGGAAATTACTTTGGTACGATCTGAAATTCATTTAAAAGCATGAGTATTTGCTGCTTGTGGTAGGTAAAGCCATAACTGCCCCCATTTCAGGCCTTAGGTCAAAAAATTGACAATTCCATAATGAATTTAATATTAATCATCTGTATTTAAGAGTAGAATAAACTTCCCCATGATGGGCCATTTTAGCTTTCTGTCAAAAGCACCTGCAAATTCTCTTTTGGCACTTTTGCATGAAATCAGTCATTAGAAATTAGGTTTTAACTACATGCTTTGCAGTCCTTGCTTCAGTTCAGCAAACTCCCAGTGGGTCTGCACAATGGGAACAGCACAGGCAGGAGCACAGCCAGAGGGAGTGGAAAGGGGCTTCTCCTGGGCTCTGCTGAGATTTGTAGGAGACTATCTATGGCAAGGAATGAGCCCTTGCAACAAGGAGTGATAACAAAGAAAAAACCTGCCCTTTGCTGTATCTATTATTTCCCAAGGCCACCTGAAATCACAGTCTCCAAACACAAGCTACATATATAGGGAAAAGTTGCCAAAGCACAGAGTTACAAATCCTCCTGAAGTGCAGAACCAGTGCCTTGCTCCAGAGGAAGATGAATACCCCAGGCAACACTTCGACCTGAACCTACATGCTGCTGAAGCATCAGGGAGATGGGGCAGACAGCACTGAAAACATCCACTCAAAATGCATCATTTACTGTACAATTCCTCTGTATTTATAGCTATGGAAAAGCTACAAGGGAACAAGTTACCATCAGCAGCCTTCCCAAATCCGGCCTTGCCCTTTGCTCTGTGAGCAGGGCTAATTCAGCTTCTCCCAGCACTCCAGAGAAATGCCACCCTGAAGGGCATCTTTAGAAGGCCTTATTTCTGGTGCATCAAAACAAACCTCACAAGGCACAATTTAACATTAAACTCAAAAAGAGTGAAAACTGTAAATTCTAAGTACACACAAGAGTAAAACAAGATCATTATGGACACTAGGGATTGTTCACTCACACTTCCTTGTTTCTACAGCTCAAAAGGATTAATCCCACAACAAATCCACTGGTAATTATCTGTAGCCAAACAGGAGCTCAGTATGGTCCAGGCTGCTCTAACTTCCACCACTGCATGTCTCGTTAGGATTGCATGGACTCTAGTATAAATTGCTCTAATACAAACACTGCAGAATGGGGTCTTCCTTCCCTTCTCTGGATCCAGGGTAAGCCCTTCAACATCACTGGGTAGAGGCAGAAGAGAGCAGTATTAATTACACACACTATCGGGAGTTATCTGCAAAAAACCCAAACCTTTGCAAATCAAGTAAAGTTTTAGATATATGTCATTAATCTTGAGAGAAGTCCATCACACAAACATTTCACCAATAGTTTCCCAATCTCTGACCCTTATCACCAGCTTCCTCACCCCCAAGAGGGAAGCTGTTGCTTTGTCTGGCTTTATACAGATTATTTGACAACATCAAATAACCAACTTGTAAAGATGTTGAATTCATGCACACGAAAATGTCTCTTCTTTCCATGGTTTACAACTCAATTTTTGATGGAAGAACAGGATTTTGAATAATTCTAACCACTCTAAATCTACACGTGAATAACTCATGGGCCTGTCTCAAAAGAGCAGCTCTGCAGTACCCTGCTGAAGTGTGGGTAGCCATGTCTTACAGCACCACCAGCAAAAAGGACAAAGTGACCCCTCAGATCTGAGACCTTGTCTGATAATTAAGAGAAGGGTGAATTCTATCAGGTTTACTAATGGTAAACCTTTGTAAAAAACACGATAAGATTAAATTTCAGGTGGCCTGAAATTCTATGCATTTGTAAATATTATATTCTTTTCATGCTTAATCAAAGCTAACAAATTTTGGGTGGATTCATTTGCAAACAGCTGAATTCAAAATTATAAGTTTGTGACCTCATTCACAAAGTGAGGTGATAAATATTTGTGCCTTGTTATGAATTGCTGACCTACTGGACACAGTATTTCCTCAGTTATCCACATGATTGTTCCTATTTAATACTTGACTTCTCTTCTGAGACTACCACTGAAGCTGTCAGGGTCACAAGGTTTTTACAGATGTCCTGTAAAAACTAACAAGCAGAATGAAACATCAACCACTGTTTTACAAGCCACCTAACAGCTTTACAGGGAGGTTAAAATTTGCCTGATGTGATCAAATTGAAACCTCTGACCTAGTGAAGAGGAGGTTCTCACTCTCATTAACAGTCCTCAGGCACAGCTCCTTACTAGAAAAACAATTTGGAAAGTGCCCTGTTTCTCAAACAGTTTAGTCACTGAGTAGGGTATTTGCATCAATATTATTGTGATGCTGAAATAACTCGGTGAGGGAGAACGCCAGAAGAAAACAAAGTCAGACTCAATGGGCCCTGCAAAACAGGCTGTAACTTATAAATAAAATTCTCCACTAAGGAGTTTCCAAGTCTCTATAAAATCCAATATTTGGCAAAAAAGCATTCCATTTCCCATTTTAAAATCCTCTGGCATAAACTGTCATGCTTTAATTAAACACAGAATGCAAATCACATCCCCAGGAGATAAGGCTTCTAGCTGATTCTCTTTAAGTAAGTGTGGAAATCAACTACAGCAGTAAAAGAGACAGAGAGCAGGGCAACTGTGCAGCCCCTCGGGCTGAGCTGCCCAAATGCCACTCCAAGGGGCAGCTCCTGAAGAGTTCCTGGAAACATTTCTTGCAGACAGGCTCCCTGTTGCCAAGCAGCAAGCTGTCCATCTCTGCTGCTGCCCTCCTGACAGGCTGCATTGCTGGCAAGCACCACACCGAGCCAGGCTGATCTCGCACACTTTTTGCTGCCTTCTGCTGCAAGGAAAAAAGTCTCTACTGCAAGGCCTTGTCCACACTGCAGTTCCCACCAGGGCTGAGAAGTTAGGAGAGCTATCTTACACAGAGCAAAGAGCAGACAACTCTTGGGGCACCTGCTATTTAAAACTACCCTCTGGAGACAGCACCATGCCAGAATGGCACTCCCTTCAAAACCCCTTTTGTCCAGTCACTGACTGCCTCTGTTGGGTAACCAAGAAAAATACAGACACAATATGGAAACTGGGATCATACTGGCAGAGAAATATTGTGTACTTCCAAGTACCATACAGGACATTCCATATATGTTCATTTTCACTCCCCCTCAAATCTACCAGCTCAGGAAAGTTAGACATGTTTTCATAATAAACGAAACCTGGGCATGGGAATGGAATCGAATTGTGTTTAGCTTATCACACATGGAATGAACCACAATTCTTCCAAAGCAGCTTTTAAAAATAAATTATAAATAAATACAGCTTCCAGAGAGACAAGATTTGTTATGTACATCTTAGGGAAGTATCTAACAACAGCTAATTCAAATATCAGTGTGTAAGTATATAACATTACTTCCAAGACTGGGAATCCACTGTTAAGGAATTCTCTTTGACTTCAAACATGATATAAAACACTTAGGAACTCTGTACTGTAGCAGGAAAAACGCTCAAGAGTCTTTCTCCAAGCTTGTCCAAGCTGAGTGACCAAAGTGAGAAAAGTACAGCTCATCCTACAGCCCACATCACGGGAAAGAGCCAAACACAGGGTATACACACATTTTAAAATACACAAAGCACTGTTCTAATATGCACTTACTGCTTGAATTTAAAAAATGAAGCAAGGAAAACGTACTCCACACCCATGTATTTCTAGAATGGTTGATTCTCAGAGTCAGTATCCTCTGCTGTAGAGCTACAACATGCCTAACTCCCCCATCATCATCAGGATCTATTTTCAAACCAATATCCTGTAATCAGGGTCCTGCATGAAGTACCTGAACGCATGAACCCTCAACTTTCTGCAATGTGCCTTTAGATCTCTCAGGGTGGGCAGAACCACAAGGTAATTCAGTGTCTGACTCCCTGCAGCCATTCAGACCTAGTTAAAGCTGTTGGTTAACTTGTTCTTTGCACTGAAATATTTCACTGATGCTGTCAGCACCACCTTGGCTGAGAGAGACATGCAGTACCACAGCCAGTAAATGAAGAGTGAAGGAAAGACAAGTGCTGGAGGAACCATCAATTTCACAAGAAAAATAAACTGATTGCTCCAACAGAGATAAAAAGATGTGAAATGTTAGATATCTTTCATCCTGAGTGGGAGAAAAAGACATTTGCAATTAGGTATTGCACAAGGTTCAAAAGTTGAGGAAATGTCACAAGTTCAATCTTTAATAAAAAAATCATGAACATTTATTATTGATGATCCTTAGTGGTAAATATCTTCATTTAAAATTCTTAACTGATAGGGACCTTTCAGAATTTTTTCACAGGGCAGCAAGAGGAATTTCACTCAAGCATCTGTGGCTGTGTGCACCTTTCTCCTCACTGGGGAAAAGATTATACAGTTAAAACTCAAAAGAAACACTCTGTGTTTAGACAGGCATGTCTGTGAATGCTAAATATGGGGATGCTCTGAAGATGGTGAAGTTCTTGGAATTTCCACACTGGCCCTACAGCAGAACATCAGCCCAATATTAATCAGCCAGAATAAGAAGACTGGAGTGCCCATGTGTCAGAGCTTTCTTTAATGACTTAGCATAGAATTGGTCTTCAGGCCAAGATTCTTTCAGGCTAAGAATCAGCAAAACCTGAATTTCTAAAGATATTAAGTTCTTTGTTGTATTTGTGGGGGTTTTTGGTGACCCAAAGGACATACATTGGTACATTCAGGATCTCAACTGCTGTGATTCTAAGCAAAATATTAAAATTTAAATCACAGTGCCATTAGCAATACTGGAAAGTACACAAATTTACCTTTCTGCATGTGACTTTTTGGGAGATGCTGAACCTTAAACACTGATGAGGATTTCAGTGAAGTTACAGATATTTTGCTCCTCAGGGCAGGGGGATGACAGGAGAAGACACACAACAACAACCTCATCTAGAGACAATAAATTTCAGATGTTTTCTGTGAATCTTTGGCCTTACATACTAAGAGTGAACACGACTTTATTTATTTCTTAGGTTTCTTTTTTCTTTTACCTTCATTAAGGTCTTATTTCCCTGGAAAGCAAAAGAACCACCAATCACTGCAAACCAAAATATTTGCAAGTGCTAACATTCAGGCACTCCACTAGAACAAACAAGGATGCAGCTTCTCCAAGCACATCCAAAATCCCTTTTGGGTTATTAGCAACACAACTTCTCTGGAGTGAGTCATCCAAAGAGACCAGTTTCATTTGCAAAGCACAAATGCTGATTCCAAACTGCCACTACTGCACATGTAGCCTACTTTGGACAAATAAATGCTATTTCAATATTTAACTGGAAAGATTATACACTTGTTCTTACAGGTTATTGATCTACTTTAGAATTTTCCTAGCAAAAAAAATATATTCTGAACATGTGCATGTACTTTTTACATAAATGCAATTTTTTTTTTTTTAGTTTATAATTATTATATTGCAAAAAAATACCCAGATTTTTTCCCTTCAAGTATTGGACACAACTTTGAAAGCAAAAAAGGAAATGGATTAATGTTAAGTCAGGTCCTGGGGCTCTGTTTTATGCAATCCCCAGCTAAAATCCAAAAGAAAAAGATGCCATGCTGTTTATTAAAGCCATTTACTGTTCAGTTCATTTTCTCTTTATTTGTTCACATTCTGCTGTCACATTATGGAGCCCTTGGTAGATAATCACTTAAATTTATCTCAAAACATAATAAAAATAAAAATTAATAGTTTACTTTGTTTTTATGAATATACATGTCTCAAAGCACAAAAAATATTAAAAATTGAAGGAATAGAAAGTATTTTCTTCTCTCAAATTTGGCTTTTTTCCTGCTTGCTTGCTATTGCAAAATACTTAGCTTCTAATCAAAATAATGAAAGCAGGGCTTCTGTGTTCAGAGGTTTTCATTTGAATAAGCAAGGCAATTTCCATTTCAAATATATGTTCTGCCATGCTTTCACAAAACAATAAAGTGTCATTTCTCATTTAAAGCACATGCCAGGTTATTGAGGTTCTTCCATCCCTCCAGAAAAACATAAAACCATCTCAGCTTGCCCACTGCTCAGCACAGCCAGATTCTGTGTCCAGCTTGAGGTTTGACTGCGAAATTTAAGTGCAAAGCCTCCACAAATCATGGTTTCTATTCTTAAGTCTGACTTAGCATAGGAATTTTTTTAAGTTTCTGCATCTCAGTTTCTCCTCTCATTTATTTCCTCACTCACTCTGGGGTATTTATAACTAGAAGTTGGACAGAGGCTTTGATATATCCAGATAAAAGAGGCTGAGTACTGTTCTCATGGAATCAAGCTATGCACCAGCCAGCACTGATGGTCATGCAAGGTCTTCTCCACTAGCTCATCTTGTTGAAAGAAATAATGCAGACATTAAAATGAAACTACAGATAAAAATTTCATGCTGAAGTTCATTTTTGGAAACAATCTCCTAAGAAAATAACTTCTTTAAAAAGCAGGAGCAACTTGGCAAAGAGTGATTGATAAGTCGCTTTGTTTCATGGTGTAAATCTTTAATTTCATTTGCTGCCCTTGTTACTCTGACCCTAGCAATAGTCCATAAATATTTAGGTAGCTTTCAACCAACAAGCTTTCAGCTTTTGAATACTAATGCTAGCTGCAGTGAAGAAGAAAAGGAATTGCTGTAATGGACCACAGAACTAGCTGTGAATATCTAACCCGCTGTTTGTAAGGCATTCTGCCTGCTGGAATTAAAGCAGTCATTACCAGCACACAGAAGACCATCAACATTCTTAATGAATGGTGAGGCTGTCTTGGGAAAATAACAAATATCTTTACCTGAATAAGCATTAATGTTGTAACAACCAGAAGAAAAAAAAAAAATCAATAGCTGTATAAAGCCCAAGGCTAAGAACAGAAAAACAAGACCAACATGCATACAGATAACCTTAGCGGTGAAGAAATCAAAGAGATTCTGGTTTACTCTGCATCTCATCATGCTGCCTGACAGATGATCAACAACTTTAAAAGTATCCTTTGATATAAGTACAGTCAAGGCCCAGGGAGATGACCTTCTACCAGCCATATTCCCCCATTCCACAACACCCCAAGCTTATTGAACTTCAAAGAAAGGGTTTGACAAGACCACTGTTGGCAAAGCACTGCACTATTGGTGTGCAATAATGAGGTGAGCCTTCCTCCTGCTCCAGCCAGGAAAAATGCAAACCAGAGTCACAGAAAGCCCCCAGTCAGCAGATGCAGCACCCATCTTCAGTCTCTGAGGGGACAGGGTCATTCAGTCCGTCAGGAGGCACTTCCCTGCCAGCTGGCCACATCTCTCAGAGACACCAGATGTAGAAGCAATCATTTGCCATTCCCAGCAAGAGGGTGCTGAGCATAACTAACCATTACTGCTGAAAGAGCAGCCGTGGAAAAGTTGCCAAAATTCATCTCTACCTTCCCCCAGCTTCTGCCAGAAGCCTATTCTAGGCTTTAATTCCTTCTTGTCTCCACTACTGAAATTCCCTAAAAATTACCTTGTTACATTGCTATGCTTTCAGAACTGCAGAAGGGGATTGAGAACACTGCAGCACAGCTCTCCTTGCTCTGGAAAGCTCTTACCTCTTCCTCTTGAAAGTAAAAACTACCCTCCTAAGTTTTGGATGCCATCTTTGTATTTTTTGTGCGTGCAGACCTTGCTCCTTAAACTCTCCTTTCTTATGCTCTGCTTCTGAAAACTGGCTGTATGAGCAATGGCAAGCAACAAGTCTAACACTAAATCAGCAAGTAAAATGAAACTATTTTCCTCACATCACATTAAGAAGCATTTGCATATGTGGAAATTACTTGGCAAACAACATTTGTATTGAGCTCATGTCTGGCCAGTGCTAAAAGGCTCAAAAGTACCTTGGCTTGACAAAGTCACACCCCTCTGCACATTCCTTTTCTCAACAACAGAGTATATTTGTTTACAGCTTAAGAAAAGGCATAAAAATCTTCAAATTCACTTTCCAACTCCTCCAAATTGAGTTAGCAAGGTTCTGCAACATAGATCAGACTGTAATTACTAGCAAGATGATGATTCCCTAAACTCTTAAGAATTACAGCTTTCTCTCACTTTACACAACTGTTTCCTGTTTAGGCTGTGTTGTACACAACTCTCCCAAGCCCACTACCAGCTGCCCAGCATGCCATAGTGGGGTACCATTTCATCCTTTGAGTTCTGCTGCATGAAAAGCAGCAAAGCATTCAGGAGAGCTCACAAGCTGCATGGCTCACAATAAAGAAAAGTAGGCTATCTTTACCATAAATTTCAGGCACCACTGAGATAACAAGGACCCACTGAGCAGGGCAAAGAGCACATTAGTAGGTCGGAAGTTTGATCTTCCTGTTCAAGTATGGGACCTCTGTTGTTAGCGCTTGCTGCTGGTTTGCAAGTTCTCTTTTATAGACCGTTTAACAGTAAATGTGAACAGCGTTTGTTTGCTGGAGTTGCTACTAAAAGGATTTTCATTAAAAGATTTTTTTTCTTGTAAAAAGAAAATTCACTTATGTACTATTTCTCAGTACACATTGATCCAGCAAAGCACAAGCCCTATATAGAACAGAGCTGCAGAATCCTAACACATCTTTTCAGAACCTCTAATAAGCCTCTAATACTTGAGCACAAAATCACCTTCAGTGATACATCTTCCTTACAGTATTTACACCTAAAATCAGGGTCTGACACTCACTGTTGCCAGAAGAAAAATTCTTTCTAATATTAACACCAACACAAGGCTCCGGGGTCTCTTTAAGGTGCAAATTAGCAACGGAGAATAAGATTAACATGTCCAACATGCAACCACTAAAGAAATTGATAAAGTAATCAGTAATTACTGACCACAAGCCAATTTCTTTCAATACCACCCATTTAACCAGTTTTCAAGGAGATTTAGTGACACACTGAGAAGAGTTAATAGTGGGTATTTTTTCACCTAGGAAGGGCCCAGAAAACAATATCAGCATCAAACCATTAATAGTGATATTCAAAAGCACTGAGCCCAATTGTTTTCCATCTTTGCTTTCAGAAGTAACCAAGCTGTTATCAGACCCATGCAAAGTTCCCAGCAAAGTATCTATCATATAAAACATATTTCCATTCAAAGCAGTACAACTTTACTGATTTAGGTGCTTGAATCTACTTCACAAAGCAAATACCTAACAAGGTACCTACTCCACCCCAATAAGGCATTTTTACAAGCAAAGTTTGGTCATTCAACACTCAAGCCTTTGTTTTCTGAGCACACATTAAACTGTCCTTGTGCCAAACCAACAGGGTTTAAACCCCACCAGTACGCTGTCATTTCTCTTATACGAAGATTTTGGTGGTTTGCTGTTGCTAACACAGACTGAACATCCTTTCAGTGCCATATTCTGAGCACTGACTTGGCAGAGTGGACTGTAAGCCAGCCTGTAAATCCCATTATCCAAAAAACCGTACATGTGATACAAAAGGGTTTATCAGAGGAAGAGTGTCTTTAAAACCAGTTGCCTTTAACCCACACTTGTTCAAGTTTAGGAACCCAGCAGCATCAGCAGTGTGGGTACAGAATGTATTAAGCACTTAATCAGCATCATCAGCTCAGAGGATTCAGAAGTCTGGCTGAACTAGAAGGGAATCATATGTGGAAATCTTCACAAAAACCTGCACTTAAAGTACTCCTGCTGGTGCACTACACAGCAGGGGGAAGTTGCACAGCTTAGAAGTGCTGCCTTTCAGCTAAGTACTTCCAAGTTCTCTTTTGCTTAACTCTAGAGACTTTCAAAGAGAAATTAAGGACTCTCAGACTCTTCAAAATGTGTTGCAGGAGTTAATCATTATGTACTAGCCAACACAGCCTCCGTCCATAAATTGATACCATTAGCCATAGCTTTAGCTATTGCTAACCCTCTAATAGCTGCTGGGATTTGTCATGAGCAGTGCAATGCTTTTAATTTTGCACAGAGCTTTAGGACACTTTGGGGACGTCAAAAACCAGACAACCAACCCCACCAGTGCCTCATGTAGTGCTCACTAGGTTAGCACCTGTAAACTAGAAAGGGAAAATGCTGAGTCTGGCAGCCCTGGCTGGTAGCTGTGATATCTGCACTCCTCCTCACAGCTTCCCTGCCCTCCAACGCTGCTTTCCATGGGGCAGTTCACTTTCCTCTGCTGCCCAGCACACAGGTAACACTGGCACCCTGTGTTGTTTACACCTAGAAGTAAACAAACTCACCATGTGGGAGCTGACATTTTTTCAGAGGCTTCTGAACAAGTCCTGGGAATGTGCCAGAATTCACCCATGGTTTATGGTAAGGCACAATTAATATATCAAGGACAGACACTGTCTTGTGTCATTTGCTCTGCCAGACTATCCTGGAGCTAGAGCTAAATAATTGATTTGCCAAAAAGTAATCTCAGTCCACATACTTCTCACAAGAACAAGGCAATTATGGAATTCTCTTGATATAAGCCTGATCAGATGATTACATTCAGGGAGGCAATCTTCAAGGATTTTCTCTAGGATAGCTTGAAAAAGAAGTTATTTCAACCTTTTCCCTTGCCAACATAAGTTGTAATGAAAGTAAATCAAATTTCCCTCAGACCTCTAAGTATCTGAACTGCCAACAACGGTCTCAAAATGTTCAGCTCCTCAACCCATATTCTTAAAAGAGGAGCTGCTTTCCCAGCTTATCATTCCTAACCTATACTCCACAGCCAGAAATGCCTTGGGAGAACCAGATTTACTTTGTCTTTATTTTCATCAGCTGCAGCTCCAAGCTCTCTTTAGCTGCGCTGTTAGGCTTGCACAGCCAGAGACAGCAACATCTTCTTTCTTCATGAGCAGCCTGTGATCCTTGTCTGCTCAGGGATTTGATCACTGGTCTGCAGCCAGCTATGACTCTTAACAAGGCAAAGAGGGTTTAGATTTATACTCTGCTACATACCAGCAGTTGTGACCAGATTCTGTATCAAATACCTCATTAAAAGCAAACAATACCATAACACACCCAGCAGATTTGTCCCATGCTTAGATCAGGCCAGGCAGACTAACCCCAAGTGTGTAATCCCCCAAATGTGGGATTAGGGTCACTACCAATTTGTAAACTATCGCCTTCTAAATTCAGAGACTTAAGTTTACTCTACCATACTATTTTTCCCCAGAACACCTGTAAAACTTTGGACATCAAATACAGTTTTAGCATCAGAAGCAAAAGTGCTTGTAAAAGTCACTTGTGTCAGAGTAAAGTGACATTGCAATACAAAGTCAATAAAATACTTGCTCGCATGTTTCCAAACTTCTCTCTGTTTTTTTGGTTTTCTTTTTTGCCAGAAGCTCCCTGACTCCACATAGAAAACAACATGACAGTCAGATCAGACATATACACAACATTCATGATGAAGGCACCTTCCAGCAGCTTTACATGGATATCACACTCCTGGAATGGTGCACTAAGTGACCTTCTCAGCTACCTTTTGGATCTGATTTTGCTCATGATTTTGTATATGCTGCTGCTCTAGTCCCTCAAAGGTGTTTTTCCCAGTGTTTGTTCTTTGTGGTTTTGCACAGCTGCATCACATGGAACAGATACTGTGATCTGCATCTGTGCTCTGCTAGATATGAGACAAGAGGCGCCACAATTCTATTAAACTGATCTTTTATCTACAAGTTTCCAAACACATGGTGCTAGAAGATTGCATTTAAATTCAGCACTTAATTCCCTTAAGTCAGCGATTAAATTCTTCAAGGTGTGAATGAGGTGTTAACTCCATTGCTGAATTGTTCCATATGATAGAATTATATTTCTGAAGTAATTGAATTTCATAATGGGATAATTCTTGGGGAGTAAGAACTCAGTTAACCTGAAATATGTACGAATTACTAGATTTCAAAGCAGCTGTACCTAAAAGCAAGCATGACACACAAATTAATTGCAAAGTATATTGTCAAGGTATTTTACTGAATAAAAGCTGTAAATTATAGATTAAGAAACTACCTTAAGACGCTACAGAAACAAGTATGCAACCAAAAAGTGAACCTGTATCTTTAGGATACAGATTTGTTTTCAAGCTGAAAAATAATTAAAATTGAAGAATAATTATTTTCTTTGTTTCAAGCATTTTTTTTAAAGCAGGCTGACTTCAAAGCCTGAATTGGTTTTTTTCCCCCTTTGGATGATTACTCTTATTAATATTTTCCCATTGCTTTTGTTGGATTTCTTCTAGTATAGACTAAATTCATTCCTGAAAAACAAGTTTAATTATTTTGCACCCACTTTAACCAAGTTGAAAAATCATATAATAAGTTTAATGTAATATAGTCACACATCACATGACTTTGCTGGGTGACTACATATGCAGAAAAAGCACCCAGGTCTAAGGAGAAACTCTGCAGGCAGGTAAGCTGATCTAGCCACAGAGGGAGAGGGGAGGCTGCCATCTCAAACAAAAATCACTAACAACCTCACAGGGCTAAAAAGAATTTCACTTGTGCTTTAAAACCCACTTCACACGAGAGCACAGTTAAACCTCACAGTTCCAAGGGTTCAAGCCTTACACCCATCTTTTACTAAAGTTACACAAGGTTCAATAAAAGTCTTGAAGGAAAGGCCATTCTGTGGCATATCTTGATGTTGTGCATAAAATTCTCCTATTAAAACTTATGACTACTGAAATAAAAATAATTAACTTTCCACCTTCCAGATGTTTATATTCAGCTACATAGCCTGGTTTACACTGTCTTTATTTTTAATCTATCTGTATGAGCACAGCTTTCTTGCAGTTCCTGCATAAGAATTTCTGAATAAAGAAAAAAGTTGACAGTGATGTTTTCAGATCATAAAAATATTCAAATTCACAACCAGCTACATTTTTCAAACCAGACCTCTAGCTGTACCAATGCAAATCACTTCTGAACCCATTCAGCCTATTATCATATTCATACAAGTTATTTGTTTTATAGACTTGAAATCCCTCTGTGGTGGATTATTTGTTCATTGTTACATTAGCACTGTTCTGCCCTTGGAAATACCCATGGCATTAGTTGCTGAATCTTTTTTCTTGTTATCTATTCCAACAAGAAAACACATTGTTTCTCCTGTACCTCTTGAAAATAACAATAATACAGATACAGGAAAAAGGATTTATACAAAACAAGGTGAAGGGGAGGAGGAAAAACTGAACACTTAGAATAAGTGCTTCAGATAAATGACTGAACTTCATGGTTTTAATAAGCATATAATGGAAGTCAGAATTCAGATTTAGATCTAGATGCTGAATGAGCTTCAACTAGCAACAAAGGGGTGTTGTGTTCTGCCATGCAATTTACCTCTCCCATAATTTAAACCAAGACAACATTTCAGTGGTTTTGTAGTGAATAGCTGATAGGGAATAAGCACATAGATCACCTTGATGGAGACACATGACCTTAGTCAGGCAGTAAGTAACAAAATTTGAGACATAATGAATCCTATTGTTTTCATGTAAATACAGGGAAATTTTAGAACTCACTACAAGCTCACAAACAAAAGATGGTTTTTAAAACTTTTGATCAGTTCATTATGATGATAAAGGCTGTCACAATAAAGGGCTGTTACTCTGAAAGTATCAAGTAAAGGTCCCTTAAGACAGTCAGTGTTCAATGGCAAACCCATTTCCATTTTTAAAATTTAGTAAATATCCTAATAATTATGGAGAAAAAAAAATAGCTATTTTTCTGCAATCTTCTCTTTAAAAATCTACTAGAAATCTTCACATCATGCAGACTGATTTAAACACTTCAAAAAGCATTTTCTAGAAACCTTAAACCGTGCAAAAAGATTACTGAATTCAGCTAACTACAGTTAGCTGAACTGGATTTTTGTTTTCATGCAGAGTTTTATTTTTTAACCATTATGAAATCCAGCATTAAAGAAGAGATGTCATTCATTTCAGAGTTCCCTGGTACCTACTCTCAAGAACAGACTCCTCTAATGCTAATTTAAGGCACAGAAGGAGACAACAGTCACCTCTGTTAAATTCATGTTGTTAATCAAAAGACAAATTTGACTCCACAAAATTTCATGACCACCCTAAACAGAAAGCAGATCAATTCACCTCTTTGAACTGTGAAAGAAAGAGATTATGGGAAAAATCCAATCCTCTCAAGTTATCCTTTAGGGCAAATTCCAGTTAATTCCTGAGAGCAACACAGCAGCTGAGGCTGGAAGTCCACCCACACACACACTCAAGAGGATCAGCAACTGCAGGTTGCTCAGGATCATTAGAGTAGAAAATCTGTGAGAATCACTCCTCAGGATATAGGACCTGAAGTTTTTTGGGGGAAAAAAAAAATCAAACACTTGATTTGACTCTAGAGACTTTACAGAGGAAATTCCGTACCGTGTTGCTGCTTTCATTCCTACTAAATTCTTAGACTCCCCTTGTCAGAGATTATACAAAACCAACACATTTTTATTAAAAAGCACATTTCTCAGTAGCTGTTCACTCACACAGATTGTTACACAATATATTGATAAAATCCAGAGAGATTAGGTTTTCTTATTCATTTAACATAATGCCATTTTCAAAGCACACCA
The DNA here is from genome assembly GCF_901933205.1 of Camarhynchus parvulus. Taxonomy (NCBI): domain Eukaryota; kingdom Metazoa; phylum Chordata; class Aves; order Passeriformes; family Thraupidae; genus Camarhynchus; species Camarhynchus parvulus. The sequence continues at coordinate 8,459,175 of NC_044576.1, forward strand.
GACCCCATTAATCCTTATGTACCTCATGTTTTACGCTGTGCAGAGGTCAAAGAGTCAGCTGTAACACTGTGCACTGTTTTCCCTCTTGGTGGAGCATACATGGAAAGGATGGTGTTGATATTGGAAACTGAAGCACAACTAGATGAAAATCTCTCTCACTTATCACAGACAGGATTCTATCCAATGATTTTATCCATGTTCCCAACTACCCAAATGATGTTATAGAGAATCAAATGACCAACTAAACACACTAAAAACATTTAAGATGAAACTGGAAAAAAAAAATCTATGAAGCTGCTTACTGCTATTTGGTGACCACTCATATGCAGAACTCTGGCTGGGCAAGGTTTAACTCTTGGAAATATAGCTCAGTATTTCCCAGCAGGCAACAGCAAATTGATTTATTTTAATAATCAGGTTCCCCAAATCAATTAAAATTAAAAATCAGAAATCATTTCACATTTTAAAAGAAAAGCAACTAGAATATGCAAGCCAAAATAAGGAATGAGAGACATGGGAAAAAGTCAACTGCGCAAATAAAAGCTACAATTGAAGGTCCACAGGCTTAGCTCAAAAGGGTCATGTGGCTATTTAATAGTCTCAAAGTAGCCTGAGAAGCAGCAAACCATATGTCAGGGGACATGAGTCAGTAGAAAAGTAATTGTCTGTTAAGAGTAATAATGATTGAGACATTATATCCATGACTTCTCCAATACAGATTAAATGAGATAGATACTATGAACAAGAAATTCTACTTTCTGTAGCCTAAAATTCACTTACATACTTTGCTGTTATACTAACCAAGACCATATTGCCATGGTCTAATCTAACTTCGATCATAAATCTTCATCTTCGGCAGAATTTAAAACTGCAGATTAGACTTAATATGCATATCCTTAGCTAGGATACAAGGAGATTTTTTTCAAGGACATTTTCCCAAATGAGTCATCTTCAGAGAGGAGAAGTTCTTTTCACTTACTGCGCTAGCAAAGATATTTGGAATTTCAACATACTGCCATTTCGAAGATTATTGTTAGATAATGGATGGAGATAGTGCTTATCACCATTCTAAGTAACATGGGTTGAGCTAACGAAATCTGTGCATGCACGTTTTATGCCCTGCTGAACCAAATTTTAACAAATTTCATAACACATTGAGTGGCTTTACCTTCTTATTTTCAAAGATGTTCAACATCCAGTTGAAGAACATATTTAAGTTTCTAGATTTCAGAGGTAGGGCTGAAAATTGCAAGTTTGATTCCTTGAGGAACAGTTTGAATTTTTTCATAATGTTCATCTCATTGATTCAGCTCAACTTGGAGACTGTACATCTATACATGGTTCCCATATGATATTCACAGAAACTGCTCTGAATTCTTTTGCATCTCCCAACACAGTCCACACATCCATGTCAACAATTACAGGGTATATTTACAAGAATCCAATTTTAAATACATGTTTTATGGCAACAAATTACTCTCAGAGTACAGGTCCCAAGTTACTGCTGTTACACGTGGTGATCTCACAACACCCCAACAGGCTCCTCTGTAGTACAGGTCCTGCTCCTGTCACTGTTTCTAGCATAACCCACATTTGCTCAAGACCATACAATGCAGCTACTGTTGTGGGAGACCTCGTGCCTGTACCTCAAACAGATGAATATTTAGTGTGCTAAAGACTAGCTACAATTGATAGTTAATGGGGTTTTTTTGTTAAAAAACATCTCAAAAACCTAAACACAACAAAAACCACCAACCTCTACAACCTGTAGGATTCGTGTCAGAATTTCACAAGAAAAGTCAAGAACAATCTCTGCTGTATTTTTTCCTCTTTCCACCTTCCTCGGCTTCCTCCACACCAAAAATTACTTTTAAAAAATTGGAAAATTAATTAAATAAATAAATGAAAAAGAAAAATTAAAAAGTGCATGTTTTACCTCTGTCAGACATGTGGGTGCTGCTGCACACCAGGAGAGAATGACATCGGCTTCAGCACAAATAAATTAAGGCAAAAAAATCAATTTATAAGCTTCAACTTATCTGTGCCTCACCTCAGTTAGTTGCTGTGAGCACAGGCAAGACTTACTTCAGAAGTCTGGTCCTTAATGGTTCATGGCCTGTTTAACACAAGCAACAGCTCTTAGACAATAAAGAGAAAAGAGGAAAAAAACCACCTACAAGTCAGAGATCATTTGGTTGTCAGCTCTTTGAAGCACCAAGCTGCATTAGCCACTACAGAAAACAAACCCATTTGATCTCCCAACAAACAAGATGAAACTGAGCTCAGCCAGAACCACAAAGACTTCATATGTCAATATTCAACCCAAATGCACTGCTTTGCAAGAACCTGTTCAAGGCATGGCCACTTCACTAGAGCTCTTCAGACTGTTCAAGCCAAGCACATTTTGAGAAGTTTATCCCACAGCTATGAGTAGCATGAAAAGCTAGCAAATTCCTCCCAAAAGAATGGGGCTAAAAATGGAATATGCCCATGAAACAGAACCTCTAGACAATAAAACAAAAGAGAAGCAGGACACTTCCCCCATAAGCAGCAACAGATTTTGTAAAAGACTTCAGCGTTCTCCAAAATGCTCCTGAAGCAAATGTGAGGTCACTCTGCATGAGAAGAGTTCAGAGAAAGGATCATCAGCAGCTCAAAAAAGTAAATGAAAATGCTGGAAGCCCATAGTCTGCAGCTGGCTCCTCTGCTCATTGTTCATCCAGGTTACACAGCCTGCAGGGCAGCAAATCCTCCAAACCAAATTAGAACATTTGCTTTGCACAATACCACAGGGAAAAAGAAAAAAAAAAAAAAAGATGAAATGCAACACCACTGATCTACTGAGAGCAAGGCAATGCCCGAGTGCTGCTGATGGAGTGTGAGGAAGAGCCAAGGCAGGGAATTTTGCTCTGCTATTTCAAATAGCTGCTTATTAAACACAAATCTAATGTCTTTCAAGAAATTGCTTTAGCTTTGTAGAAAAAGCTTGCTTTTTTCTTGAGGTCTGGCTTTCCATGATAGCTGTTGCACTCAGATAGCCTTTATTAAAACTGTTCTGCACCATTCTTTCATTTTGTGACAAAACAGCAGCCATGAGCACCTAGAAATCAGAAATCACTTCTGCAAGAATTAGGTTCCTATATGGTGAGTTCTCTGGCTTATCATCCAAATGCAGTGTGCTAACAGGTATGTATATACCATTCTTATATTTGAAACTATAGCCAAGGCTAGACATAGTTAGAAGACAAAAAGAACAAATCTGTTGGTAATTATTTAGCAGAGGCTTAGTTACTATGGTGATGAGTTTCCTATAAGTACCATAGTCAGAGACAGCACCAAACATTTTTGACACTATATCTTTATTTTTCCACTGTATTTCGAAATATCTTTGTCCTGCCCTAATGCTTTTATAACTGACCAAAGGATAAAAAGCATTTTAAAAGACAGATTTGACAGGTGCAAAGTGCTGAGTACAAAAGGGGTTATAAAGAAAAAATATTTTTGATTATTCTAATGTTTTCACAAGTGAATATTAAGCAAATACATTACTGAATTAAGCATCAGCACTGATCTATTTATTAGAAGTAAGTATCAACTGAAATGAAACATAAGCAAGAGAGAGTAGATTTTAATATTGACTAAAATGAGCACTCATACCCTTTACAATCACATGCTCTAAATTTTATTACCAACACTTATTATGGCATAGGTGCAATTGTGGTTTTAAGTCCACTAGGCAGGCCTGCACTGAGAGGAGTTTTGGACTAGATTAGTGCTCAAAACCTCTAGAAGTTAGGGAAATTTGCAATTTTATCTGCAACTGGTGGTTTGAAAGACATATGTGACACCATGGGGAGATATTTCCAGCTGGCCCAAAGGTGGCAGCATCAGCTCTGAACAGTTCTCCTGTCAGTTCTACCCAGTTTGCCATTTCAAAGTCAACAAAGTGCTCTGAGCTGGGTTTTCCTAAAGTTTTGTATGGGATAGAGACATCTGACTGCCAATTATGCAGGCAAACTCCCTTCCTAAAACAAAGCAAGCTAGAGCCTGAGAAGTAACACTTCTCACCTACCCACCTATCCCCCAAGACGTCATGCTGTTACTTCCTTGTACAACTTCATCTTCAGAAGTCCTTAACCTTGGTATTCAAATTCAGACATGGCCAGATAAATTAAGTCTGGGCGGGGTGGGGAGGTTTCTTTGTTGTTTAATGGTATTACCTTCATCACTCGCAAACTTCCTTTCCACATAGGATGACAGTGGGCAGGGTTGTCTGTCAAGCTGGAAGTGCATTAATTGAGATAAACAAAAACTCAACAGAGTACTGTCCACTAGACCATACTGCAGCTGTATTTTATGAGGGGATTAGCTGCTCTTTACTCATACTTCCTAGAAAAAGCAATAAAGTGATGAGGAGCAGGGAGAGCTGTTTGCAGAGAGCACAGAGGTCTGAGCAGCCTGAGCTGCAGGATCCAGCCCCACGCTCTAATATTAGCATGGATTATACTCGCTGCACTGACACTCTGCTTTACTCAGCTCATTGAGACAGACACTTGGCATCAGAAGCAACATACTAGCTCAAGCATGTGCACATCACCATAACAAACTGGCATATGGCTATTTTCAGAAAATCTGCATTTGGCACACAAGGTGAATGTTTCTGGATTCTACCATGTGACCTTTCCGACACTGGAAGGAGGAAACCTTTTCCTAGTCCTCCTACTGAGGACTGACTGTAACCACCTGGGAACAGATAAAGGTTGCAAATACTGTAACAAATGAGGCTGATTCCCTCCCACTCTCCCTCAGCATTTTGCTAAATTCAAAAGCAATGTGTAAAAAATACATGGTCCTGGTTCTTGCTGCCTGCAATGAGCTGTTCTATGCAGCCTCCCTAGAAAGGTGAGGACCCCTGACATATCTATTTTTCTAAACAAACTTGAATAATTATTTACTGCTGCAAATTGTTCATGTGTGTATATTTTGATACCCTTTTAATCATTCTGTTACAATGTAAACGGAAAAACTACACCTAAAGAAAACAAACAAAAAAGGCAGTGGCCACAGCAATTGTTTTTGCATTCTCTGGCCATCTCCCAGCTGTGTGGGGTGGAAGGCCCCAAATGCAACTGACCCATTTAACATCACCTACTTACAACCTCTGTCCTCTGAACCTTACTTACCTGACTCCTCAGTGACAAGATGGTGTTACTGTTACTGATCAATATCATCACTGCAGTTTTACTGACGATTCTCAAATGTCAGCCTGCTGATATGCTACTAATTAATGCTCTTTGCAGATCATTTTGGAAAAGCCAAGCACTCAGCCAATCCAGCTTAGCTCCTATTAGAGCTGGCTTTTCCATGCAAGCTTGACATTGCCTGGTATTGGAACCTTTAAACCATTTCTGGCTGCTTGGTACATGGAGGACTGTACTTGCCAGGACTCATTTCACCGTTAATTACAGAACATGGTATCTTTTCCTGCATATTGATTTAACTCAGAGCAGGAAAGGAAGATTTTGAATCCAAGCTATGAAAACATCCAACATGACCAAGGCACTGGGAGCACTACACTTCCTCTTTCCCCAAACCACAGTCACACTGGGTTTGATGCTAGCAAAGGAGCAATTTTAGCTGGAATCACTCTCTTCTCAAGCTGAGAAGGCAAAACAGATCCTCTCACTGAAGGGGGGCTCCTCAGGTTAGCAGCCAGCTCAGTGAGCTGTACAGAGCACTGGAATTGGGACAATCCAGACAGGAACCTCAAGTGAGGGAGAGGGGAACAGCTCATCTTTTTCTCATCTAATTAAGTACAGGAAGCAAAGCTCCCAGGAGAGGGGCCAGCAATAACAGGGACCACAGCTTGTTGAAAGCACCATTGAACTGCCAGCTCAGGAAATGGCTAGGATTTGGAAGCCAATCTTACTCAGCTGGACCAAACTGCCTCCACAACACAGACCAACGTGTATTCCAGAAAAAGAAATGCATGAGCTAGTTGAATAGCAAGATATAATTTTTCTTTTCTCATCAATTATCATCATTTTTTCATTTTGTAATAAGCAACACATTTTTCCAGATACTCTATGTCCAGATTATTTGGCCTGTCCCGTGCTTTGCATTTCAAATCAATTCTCAACTGGTTACTGGTCACAAAAAGAGCGATCATCCCTCCTAAAACCATACCCTCAGTGTACCCTGGCATTTTTTAAACTCTTTTCCTTACTTATTACATGCCTCTCTACCAACTCTTCTAAAGTATTTCCTAATCACTGGTTGTCATTTGTCATTCCTACAACACAAAAATGACACCCTCGTATAAAACAGTCTTTTGCCTGTCTCAGAAATCTGAAAGAACTTTGCCCAAGATTTATCCTTTATTTGATGCACTGAAACAGAATTATTTCAAAGTTTTTTTGTCAGTTGAAAGGTTATTTTGCAGAAGTTACATCAGATCATGTAATTGCAATCTCATTATATTGCTCTTATCATTCTTAAAGAAAGTTCTACTGATTCAACTGTATAAAAAAACACAACAAAACAAGGAAAAAAACTACAAAAAAAAGCACAGATTTTTTTCAAGTTACACAGAAGTACCTTGCAGTTCTAAAAAAAAAATGAAGAGAAAAACATTTCACTGTAACCAGCCAGTTCTTGGCTGCTACAACAATGCCAGGCAATGCTGACACTGGGGCTTGGGAGCAGCTCCGGCTCTGCCATTGTTGGCTGGCTGCACAATCAACACAGATCAATTTCAGGGATCTCTAACACTCTAACTTCCAGAAGAGTGCTAATTATTAGCGGTAAGTGAGGGACAGAACAGAATAGATAAGGAAAGAAACGCAGAAAATAGAAAAGTATGGAAACCACTCCTGCAGAGGGTATGAGAATGAACAAGTGTCTGGCCCAGCTTTTTTGAAACAGAATTCAAATGGCAAAAGGTGCTATGTTCACCCCTGGAAGACATTCCTGCTTCCCTAGTGCTGATAAAGCCTCCACTACATTTACTTAATTTGGTTACCACATCCATCTAATACAAAATTATATGAGCACAATATTGGCTCCCACAGGAGCCAAAAGAAAAAGTTGTTCTAATTTTTTGTATTAATGTCATTTTGCCTTTAATTTGCTGTTTATATTCTTCTTTATTGGTGTTGCCAAGGAGTAATGAGAACTGAAAAAAAAGACAAATGAAAATGCTCACCTGATTGATTTGAAATCACTGAAGCAGCTGTCACAAAATACTAAAATGTCTTTCTTTTCTCTCACTCAGTCTACAACTAACATAATGCAACAGGAGGACTGCACAGGACAACCAGTGGAGTTTAAAACAGCAGCACAGGTGACACCCAAAGATTTTACAGTCTGGTTTAGAATGGTAGGTATTGTTACTGACATTAGACTTTGTGCAGGCTTTAAAAAGACTTCTTCCTTTTACAACTCTTATGCTGTACTCACTTCTCTTCCTGCACTATGCCTTAATATTGAAATGGAAAATTTGAAGCGGCTTTTAAAGTGATTTATTGTGAAGAAGCAAGCACAAGCTAAGCAACCATAAGATTAACTACATGAATATAAGACAAATTCAGCTTCTCTCTCTCTTCACATTTTACTTAGAAGACCTGTCATTAAAACAATGAGAAAGAGGCAAATAGTACAGTTTAAGTATGCAACAAAACCTGAAGAGATGACAGATCTTCATCAACATGTAAGGGCAATATTGAGTCTCCTGATGAACTTAATTAAATAACCTCCTAAGCACACAATTGATATCCAAATATTTTAGCTCTGTATTGTGCATTTCTAAGTGTTTTTAAACAATCTACATTGCAATCAGCAATAAAACCACAGCAAGTAAAGCTGCTGCATCCTGTGCAATACAGATGCCCCACGTACACAAATCACTATTGCTACCATGTAAAATAAATGTATGATTTATTTCACATCTATAATACAGCTGAGCAAGCTGCGGTGAGACACTGCAGCCCACTCAGCTTTATCTTCCTTTTTCACCCCCAGCCTGCCTTCAGTGCCCCAAACACCAAGTACCTACAGCAAGAAATAATAATTCTGGCCAGAATTCCTGAAGAATATCCTTACTCCTGAAGAATAACTTCATGTCTCAGCCACATCCCCCCTCCCTGCTCACCCCAGCAAACAGCAGCTGGCAGGGAGGGAGCCCTGCACTGGGGAGCTGCAGGAGAAAGGCTAAGCATGGGGCAAGAGGTTCCCATCACAGACCACATGCCTCTGGAGTGCAGCAGCTGGGTTTCTTGTCCATGCCCCACACCCATACAGAAGGTGTAAATTCCCATGTTCCTGTGCACACATGCAGGCAAGTCTGTTTTCCTGTCAAATCACTTTTTAAATTGTGCACTCGCTAAGCAAACCTGTGTAAACAATCAAATCCCTAAGTGCCAGAAGAGGAAACACCACCCATGTACCAAATGGAGGGAACTGGGATCCTGCCTGGAATAAGCCCAAACCTCCTTCTTCCTTTTCTATATTTATAACGGGTGCTATGTGTAAGAAAAGGAATTAACAATCTGTCAACTTGCTTCTACGCCTTTTGATGCTCAAAGAACTGCAAACAAAACTCAAGCAACCACTGCCCATTGATTGCTTCAACCCTTTAATTTTCTTGCTCTTCCCCACCAGGAATGATAGGGTCATGTACCAGCTCTTATTTATGCTAGGGCAAACCACAAAGGCAGCATCAGGACCTTTCCTGGCATAGCTGCTCTCATGTTAGCTAGCTGCCAGCTATAGAAAAAAACTAAATTGACAGGGATCTGCTAAGCCACATTCACATGAACACATTCATGTTCTGCATGTCAAACTATCCTGGAATGTCAAAATGTCCTGTCTTCCAGCTTTATAATGTATGGGATGCAGTGACTATTGGCCACAATGCAATTCAGCACATGGCAAAAAAGCTGTCCATGGTCAGTCTCTGAAATGAGTGGAGGGACAGTGTCAGTGAATTGCACATAGTGCAGACCACGCTCCATACTGCCCCAGTAATTTCACACATGGTGTTCCCAAATCTGTCAAACGACAACTCGAAGAAAAACGGCAAATATCTGACAAGTATAAGTACTGACATGGACAAAGATAACAGACTAAAATTTCAACTACCAAGCTACTAAACATGTGTCTTTGTAAGCAGTTCAATTCACAAGAGAAACTCAGCCTCTAACCAACTCACCAGAACCAGAAAATTCCTTCAGAAAACTTTCCATACACTAGCAATGAGTTTTTATTTCTTTTTGGATCTATTCAAATTGTAAGTGATATACAGAACCAGAAAATACATTCAAGACAGTCACCAATGATAAGTCCATACTAGACTAAAACCCATTTTCTTTTGATTTACTGTATGAAGAACCAACATACACACATCCAAAACCACATGCACATCTAGCCATGTATAAAGGGGATTTTTAATATATATATGTACATGTACCTATAAAACAAGCATTTGGAGATGCATTTCATGGACCCAAGAAACATGTTCACTAAGGTCAGCTGCTTCCTCTGGAGGGACAAAGTGGCAGCCTGTATAAACTTTTTACTCTTTTGTCTCTTCTCCTGTTTGCTGTTCCAGAAAACTTTCCATAGACTAGAAAAGAGTTTTTATTCCTTTTTGGATCTATTGAAATTGTAAGCAACATACAGTGTATAATCAAAGACATGAAGTAAGGACAAATGGAAAGGGCATCCTTAAAGCAGGTCATTTCTGATTCTAGTGTTTGCTTCAGTCCAAAAAGTTAAAATGCTAATTTACCCATTATTTTGAAATCTCTGACATGGTGATAATTTGAGCCTGTGTGTAGTCACGAAGGGCAAAAGTTACTTTCTTGATTTTAGTACAGTCAAAATACACCAGAGGTCGTTTGAGCAAACAACAAAGGCTGTACAATTTTCTAGGTAATTTTCACTTTTCTATGATAAATCCAGTCATTTATGTTCTGCTACCATGTCCTTCATCAGTTCAGAAAAAACTCCTTTATGCATAACCCCTTACATGCCTCGTATTCCACAACTGAAAAGTTTGCTCAGCCTGAATTGTGCGTTACATTTTATCACTTCTCATCAAGAACCTTTCCTAAAAGAGAAAAGTCTCCCTCCTCCCACAGAATAATTATGAGGCAGTAGCTGAAAACCTGGCTGCAATGGACAAGCAAGAAATAAATACACTTTACCCATTTTCTTTTTTGTTGTTTAAGAAATTACATGGTCTAGCTTAACCTTGCATGGCAAGTCTGTATTTGCATCATTTGTAATCCCTGAGATAATGCTATGTCTCTGGGGTGTCTCTGGTTTAATGCAAGTTATTGGAGAATGGCATGAATTATCTCTGCAGCAATTTCACACTGAATTTGCAGGGGTATGTAGCAAGCAGATAAAAAAATGGACAGACACACACAATATTTTATCTTCCTTCCAGAAAACAAATGGCAATAACATCTATAATACACTTACAAACAGAACCCGAGGCTTAGAAAAGAAGTCTTACAACAAAGTATTTAACTAAGAGGGAAAATGGTGTAACTTGTGTTGAAATCAAAATGAGCATTTTGTCCCAGCCAGCCCCCCTCCCCAAAAAGAGTCATTGCTTAAATTACAATGGAATCTGGAAATTATATTCTTTAGTAATTATATTTACCTTGGCTATAAAAACATCCAACATCAAGTTCTTTGTATCTGATCATTCTGTGTAGATACAAAATACTATTGTGTTTAGCCAATATAGGAAAGACAGTAATATTCAGAAATCCGTTTGTGTCTCACTTATAATCAATTTTTCTCTGAAATAAAAGAAAAATATGAGTCTGCTTTATGTTTCCCCTCCTATTCTTCCTACTCCCCTCTCCTCTTCTACTTTTTTATTTAATCCTTTGTCTGGGATGTTTGCTTTATGAGGTAGAATAGATGACAAGGGAAAAGACACATACAATGCAATGAGCTGTTGCGTTGTTTCCACTTTTTCATGTGTAATAGAGTTAGTGCTCTGACAAATTATTTGCAAAAAAAATAGTTTGGCAACAACCTATTGAGGGAGAGTAAAACAAAGAAAATAACATAATTCATTTCTTAAAATTCATTGAAGTTAGCCTAGGATCACAGGCACAGTAATACCATTTTCAGAAATCTACCATAGAATTCTAGTTCTGACTGAGAATTAACTGAGTATGAATTCACTTTTCTAAGTGAGCATCTTTAGAGCATAGCCTTATCCATTCTGCTTTTGGTTATTTTCCACTTACACTGCTTCATTTAAACTCCAGTAACCCAAAACCAGGCTTTGCTTCTAGTTCAAGATATTTTTAGCTGGGTATGACAGAAATACTAGTTGGTGTATGTTGCTACCATGTGCATAATAATTCAGAGACAAGAATTTCTAAAGACTTAGTAACAGTTTCTCCTTATTGCATATTAACACAAATTTAGCTTACAGCCTTGTTAACGATGCAAAACTGTTCACAGCCCTCTTTAGACATTCTTCTCCACAACATGAAGTAATATATGTCTCAGCAAGTATTGATGCCCAAATGAATCTGTACTTGGAGATGGTTGGAGTTGTCAGGATAACCACCTCCAAAGATCAGGCTCTCCTAAAATATTAGTGTTCCAACATTTCACATTGGCTTCCAACTAAGAAATTATATTTTGCAAATTAACAAGTGGGGCTTACAGAAAAAAAAAATTATTTAATCCATCATCTATTTCTCAGAAAGTCACTGAAAATGCACTGATAGCAGCTTTGAATCAAACTTCTTAGGTTAAAACTCTCAGACAGTTTCTTTAATTCACAGAAGAGACAGCATCTCTCCAGTAAAGCCCCCTGCTGATACCAGTAATAAGCAAAAGGCACAGCAGAGCCCAGCACTTCACTTTCCTGTGCATGACTATGTCCTACTTTAGTATTGCTCAGGTAAAATTTTGGCAAATCCTGGTATTTCTACAAGGAGCTGGCTTTGATAATTCAGAAACATTTTTAAATTTTCTAATTTCTGATTTTAATGTTTATCTGGTACATGTACCCTAGATTCCTAAGATCTTATAAGCAGCTCATGTAGAAACAATCTCTCAACTTCCAATTCATCAAGTTTTTCAAATGTTTACTTTTTACCTGTAAAGCACAGAAGAAATTTGGAACCTGAAGAAAAGACCATCTCTAGTGGGCAAACTTCATTATCAGCCTATACTAAAATAGAACTCTACTTTAAAATGATGATTCTTGTTTATTAGACTTATTGGATTGTTGCTTCAGTCAGACAAGTATTTGTGAAGAGAAATCTAGTTTTTCTGTTGACGCAATAAGGCTGAGATGTTCTGAAAAGTGACAAATCAAGTTCTGTAATGTTCAAATTCACATTATGCCATTTATTTAAAAACACAAAGGTTTTGGAAACAGCTACTATCACAGAACAAACACAACTTTACATTGCTTTGTGTTTTTGTTGGGTATTTCTTTCCTCTAATTAAATTAAATTTGGACTGCTGACTACAGAAGCAAATCAAGACAAACAACCACACAAATCTCCCATTCAGCTACGAAGGGCAATAAAAATCCTCAGGAGCCAGGAATTTCCTTGTTAATGAAGTACACACATGCATTCACAGAAGTGCACAATGACAATAAAAATACATATACAACCTGGAATATTTCTTGGGAAAAGCAGAAAAGCACAATTTTTTTTTTAAACACATATACTCCCACCTGCAGCACAATACATCACAAAAAAAAAAAAAGTGGAGAAAAGAAGCAGGAAAGTGTTATTAAAAAGGCTTATTGTTATTAAAAACACTCAGAGGCCTTTCCTGATGGTTACATAAGTACTGTAAAAGCAAGATGTTCTTGGCAATCAGCAGAGCTTCACTGTGCTTGCTACACTGGTTTCATTAACTATTACATCATGCTTAATTTCCATAATTGGCTTCAACTTCACTTTATAAGCTAGTCTAATTTAGTTTTTATGCATATTTTAATTTAATACAGTTTGTTCTTCACTGTAAACCCTTCATGGGCCACATATTCATCCTGTACTACCTCATTTAGAACTTTCCCTAAGAGCAAAACTAAAAGGACAAAGACCACAATGTCTGGGGAGTGACCTTCTCTCTCAGCTCTGACAGTAGAAACTCTCATCCATCACACAGATATTTGACTAGCAAAACCTTCTAATTTTGTGCACTCAAGACAGAAGGACACACTACCCCAGAAAGAAAAAAATTTAAGAACACACCTACTGAGAGTTGTATTACTCTATTCTTCCAAAAATCTAGGTCTCTGCACTAATTCTCTTTTCCTCACACATGAGACAGTTCATCTTTTTAGCCTTAACCTTCTTGACTTCACTGTATATTTCAGTACATTTTCACTCTTTCATACAGATCCGTAGTTAAACATGATCAAATATTCAGGGACTTGGGATCTGGCACATCAGACTCCACAGAGCATCCGCTTCTCCCATAAAAAACCCTCTACTTCTTGTCCTCAGTTTCACTCTTCAGCTACCCTCAACATACCCATCTGCTCTGCTCTCCAGATTCACATCTCCAAATCTGCTTTCATGCTGACAGCTGTAATGATGAGCTAACAAAGGTCATTCCTTCCTTGATGTACTTCTCCTACTATGTGCTCCACTTTTACTGAGTAAATTCAGAATGTTTACTGATCTAATACATCCAGTTCTCACCTTCTTTCCCCATCTCCACTTCTGTTATACCCTGTTTTCAAATGTCTAAAATTAGAGTGATATCTCCTGAGGGAAGAGTACACACTTTGTTAGCTGAAGCTTGACAACTTTGGTAGCATAGCTTTTGCAGATACAACATCATCCACAACACTCTAACATACAGAATAAGTGAAAACGTGACACTAACGTAATGCAGAGCCCAACAGACTTCACAGCCACTGCCTCTCAAAACACAAGTGCACACTGAAGAAAGCACTGACCTAGAAAGGGAGGAATTATTTGGATGGCTTTGTTATCCACTATGTAGCAAACCTCACCCACTTAAAAGACACAGATGCCCTCTATGCTGGGGAAATGTTTACTTTACTAACATGATTAAGCTCAGTAGTTACTCAGAGGTAAGTTCCCTGCATAACCAGGCCTCCAGCTGCTGCTTGCATTAAAATAATGGGTACTTGCCCCCTTCTCCTGTGGCCTAATGAAAACACAGTGGAAGAAATAGCCACGTTAAGAAGCAATTCCTATGCACCTGTCTCCATTTTAGTGACACACAACCCGATAGTGCTCACCAGATCAGGAACAAAAGTCTTGGTCTTTAGTAGAAATTCGATTTCCATGAACCTTTGGACTTTTGATTTGGAGGCTAAAATTGTCAGTAGCTTATTGGCTTCTACAAAAAAGCCAAATATTAAAAAAAGGATACAAAAAAGAGAAGCTTGTGATGACTAAGAATAAAATTACATTATGTATCAACTTTCAGAAAAAAAAATCTTTATTCATAGACGGAATGTGATCCAGCCACAACAATTTAATATTCCCCAGTAATCCTCTAAATCTTAGATTTGTACATCACGCAACCCACTGCACTTCCCAAATAGTTCTGAAAATAAATAGGTCAGGAGTCATATTTATCTGTTAATATGATATTATAAGGCTCAGATTAGGACAGGGACACTGGGAAACTGGCCACAGAGTCACTCTTTGCCATAAGCCAATAACCCAGCAGCAATGACACGCACAGCTGACTGAGCTGCCTTTGGGAGCCCAGGAGCAGAGTTGTAGCAGGTCTCAGAGCACTCAGGGACTATCCTGGTCTGTCAGGAGAATCCCATGGGAGATGATGGCAGATGCAGGCATGTTTTACACACTATCCCATTCTCCAACTACTTTTTGGAAGTTAGAGGAAAAATTAATATAAAGTTCACTGAGTTCCTATATAAGATTTCTACTTCACCCATTTTAGTTCTCATAAAACAGGCAGGTAGTTTTAAAGGTTTCAAATGTTGAGCAGGTATGAGCCACACAGTATGGGCCTAGACTTTAAAAACCTTTACTTGCATAAACTTTATCTATACCCTCCTGAAATAATTAGAGTAAATTTACTCACTAGTTTTAGTGGCAATAGGATCAGGGCCCTGATTTACAAGTGGTCAAGAGAACACAGAGATTTTATAGCAGTCCTAAATTATTTCCCATTACAAGATAATTTCTTCTTCCCTGTCTCCTCCCCTCCCTCAAGTACTTATTAACCAAAGGTTTGAAGCTGAAATAATAGAACCTTAAAGCAGTTTTTTATCCCATTTTTTTCTCACTAACCTTTCATAATGCCTAAAGCCCTTCACAAGTCAGTACTATTCTGTTGCATTTGTCTCAGATGTAGAGGGAATGCTAGACAACTCTGGAGCAAGAAAGACATTAACTCACAACAAAAATCATCAGAACACATTAGACTGAGACTTGCAGGCTATTTCTGTAGCATCATAGAAGCACATCCGATTCCCAACACCAAGCCCACACCCAAGGGGTTTTCCCCCTCAGAAATTTGAAAGCCTGTAAGTAATTCATAGGTACAAAGCCTGTTGCCTGGATCCAGTTCAGCAGAGCGGTAATTCCTCAATCTGAGTTAAGTGGGTTCCTTTCTCATCACCAGCAGCACACTCTGCTCATTGTGGCTTTGCGCAGCAGGAGCTTCCTGTCCTAGATCTTGGCAGAGGGAGCTGCATTCTGACAGAGTTTATGCCACTTGGTAGGAGTTGACTTTCAGCCACTGCAGCCCTTCAGATACCAAACAGAGCCCTTAGACAAGAAACTCAGACGCTCCAAAGTCTCTTTTGTGCCACGGGTACCTCATTCTAGTGCATGTTTTACTTTCTTCCTAAATCACAACTATCCTCTTGGCAATACAGGACACGTTATCCACCATCAGTTTTTCAGTGCTTCCAAAAACAGAGATACACTTTATGGGCCAGTTATTTCTTGGGCACAGCACACAACTGGTTAGAGCATACAGCACCTTGGGAGAGCAGCAGCTATAGGATTTTCTGATTTGCAGAAGGAGATGGTGAAATGACAGCTCCAAACCCTGAGCAAGCGGCGGGGTGCTTTGTCCCAAGCTCCTGGACAGGCTCCCAGCTGCCTCCCCTGTGCCTCAGGTCAGCCCTAACCTGCTTATCCCTCTGTTATCTCCCTCTCAGCCTCTCCAAACCTGAGGCAGCCAAACAGGATCGAGCTGTGAAGTAGGGTAAGGCACAACCTGAAAACAACTTCCACAGAGTGAAATCAAGCACAAGCAGCTAAAGGGGAAAGGCTGCTGTGCACACTTACGTAGCTGCCAAGGGCCTATCAACCCTCAGACTCTTTTAACAAAGGCAAAAGTAGATTCTCCACAACTTTTAAGACTCAGAAGAGCTTTTTTTTTTTCCCCACAAGAGTTGCCTACTTCAAGAGGATATGAAATTGAGGCTGGGTGTGATCTTTCAGCTCAGGCCTTCCTCTCAACTCAGAAAACAAAAAGAACATAGGAGTAACAGAAGGATTTGGTAACATGGTGATAAATTAAGTTTTTAAGATTTGCCTTCATAAAAATCAAACAGTCTGCACATTTTTTAGGGCAAAGTATTGCTGATGCTTCTAGCAAAGCATTTCAATTTTTAATTGGTTTTTAGTCCTCTACATTGATTTTTTTAACCCTTTGATCGATTTGAAGTCCTAAATTTCACTGATTTTAATGCTAATAAAAGTTCCATTTACAATGCATTACATCTGTTGACATAGATTTAATACATCAATATCATGAAACTATTACTTGGCCAAGTAAAGGTTTCACTCAACCCTAAAGACTTTTGTCTGCTGTTTAAAATCATTAAAGAAATATCTCATGTTTTGTCAATGCATGTCTTCTTCCCCCATTTTAAGAATTGCTGAAGTTAGCAAATAATAATTTTAAAATAAGTACAACATTAATATATTCTGTATACCAATAAGCTTTTGAAAAGGAGAGACTTTCCAGCCTTCTAAAGCAATGTGTGGTTGGAGTTTTTGTTTGTACATAAATATCTCCCAGTCTTGAACTGTGCTTGAGAGAAGCCAGAATCACATGCGACAAAACAAGCTGGTAAATGGATTCATTTCCATACTGAGATATCCCTACAGGTCTGTGAGCACCCTATCCTGCTTGTTATCATCAATGACATCAAGAAATTAAATTTAAACTTCTAAAACAAAGCATTCTGAGCTTAACACTTTTATATATAATAATACAAAATCTAAAAGTATATGAAGTATTACATATCTTGTATAGTTTAATAATATATATTGAAATATGTGCTTTAAGTTAATTGTACAAATATATTCTAGAAAACTATAAAATACAGCACTCAAACCACATTTCCTAGAAATTACAGGGAAATCTCTTGCAAAGACCATGGCCTAAAACAGCAGAAAACCACTTGGTAACTATTTGGAGTTATGGCTATGAGTCAAGAGCTGAGGGAATTTCTCCATGTAGTAGCTCACCTTGTGTCACTAAATGCCCTTTGGAAAAAATGTGTAATTGACTCCTAGTTATTGAACAATACTCACTTATAAAACCACCACATGGTTTAATTAACATTTATAAGCTACCCACTGTTTTTGCTTTGCACATATCTCCCCAAACACCCCTGGAAAAAAAAGTTACTTACACAGCACAGATTGCCTAACCAGGCTTGGTTCAGTCTTGCTTGCATTGTTATGTAATTGTTAATTCTATGATCTATAATTGTTAATTCTATGATCCCACTTCCCCCCTACAAGCCTTCCTGTGCTATCCAAGGCACTGAGGAGAAATGGAGCTCACTAACCAGACTGAAAAACAAAGAAAAATATTTCCTATGTCTATTTTTTCTTTTCCAGTTTTACCTTCCAAAACAGATGTTTACCAGAATTTTTCTGCACTGTTTGGTTTTTTAGTGTTTTGATGCTTAATAAAATTTTGTCACTCATTGCATCAGTTCTGCACATAGGATGGTGAGCATACAAACATATAAAACATTGAAAAAACATTGAAAACCAGTGAAATCAGCCCAGATATGGACCCTCAGTATTACCTATGGCATAGCCTAGCTTAGCTCCCAGCCATATTTCTCACATCTATTGATGATCACAAGTATTGCAAAGCAAACTATGGCATCATGACAAGTCAGATGAAATTACCAACCTACAGAAAGTTTGGCTTAGGGAATTTGCTTAGCATTTTGCTAGAGTTTTCCTAAAAATGCATGAAAAAGGCTTCACAAACAGTTTCATCCTTTTGGAACTTCAATATAAATCATTCCCCCATTCAAATTCAAGGGCTCCTCAGAGATATTTGATGTTCAGTGTCCAGGGTTGGGTTTTTCTAGTTTGCTTGTTTGTGGGGGTTTTTTTAGTTTGTTCATTTTCGGGTTGTCACTTTGTTAGGGTTTTTCTCAGTTCTCTTTCTGGATTTTTTCCTCTTTGGAGGGGAAGAGTTGATTTTGCTGGGTTTTTTTCTTCCATTCTGAAGCAGCTCTTTTAAGCTTTGAAAGAGCAACAAAATTGAGATCTCTTATCTTGGACCTAAGTCAAGAAGCTCGTAGATTCCAGGAGAGTGATAGTGCCTGAGGTTATCAGCCAGGGCAACCATGCCTTGGCAGCCAATACAGAGCTTGCACTGAATCCGTGGCATCCAGCCCCTTCCTGACTATTACATACTTCAGCAACTCCTTTTGGTTGCCGGCATAGTAAGGTCACCAGAAGGTGACCCCTGCTGTGCGGTCTCCCACTCCGCAGGTCCACATTCAGCACGCTGGCACATCCAATGAGCTGCCAGCACACAGCTGATGCCCTTTTCCATAGCAGTCCGAACCTCCCTAGCACACATTCCCCTTCACACATGCCTCACAGAAGGAGATAAAGATACACAGGCAGAAGCCAATTACTTCGGATCAAAAAGAGAGATTAGCAAAAGACAAACGGCAGTTAAGATACTCAAAGGCGGTGAGAACTGGGCACCTAATTCCCATTTGGCACCTCCCTGTCACAGCTCAATCATTTGTCAGAAGTTTTCTTTCAGAAAAAAATCTGTATTCTGTTGCTCACATTCCACAGCTTCAACTTAAAAAGAGAAAAAAGTCATGAGGCCAAATGTTAGAGAACAATTTTTCATGAAAAATCTTCTGGAACGAGCCCACCAGTTAAAAATCATTGATATTCACCAAATATACTGCTCATGGTATAAGACTTCCTTCAAAGGAGGAAATTACTTTCCATCTGAGAGAATAGACTAGCTATAAAAATCTGGTTTTTGCTATGTTTTTTTAATGTTTGTTTCTGAAACTTAAACCAAACACTTTAGGTACACCCAAGGTCTTTCATAACTGGCTACACTTAGAACTCATTCATTGGCATTCATTCAAATCTGCTTAATACTACAGACACACATTCTTAAGTGATTACACTTCATGGTGCTTTAGTCTTTGAGGATTGTTAATGGGATACAAACTTTTCCACTCCATTTGGGTAATTAAAAACCACTTTTCCCTATGTCCAGGCTAAGGCAATGTTCAAATCCTATCTGCTTCCTGGCAAATAACAAATGAACAGGACAGGATAAAAGGACCATGTAGAATAAAAGGGATTTATCTTCCCTTTAAAGAGGGGAAAGAATGCAGTAAGGTCATTTCCCACAGACAAACTGGAAATCATCACCCTTTCAGTTGATACTATTTTTCCTTGACAAGTGAATAAGTCTTAAATGTTTTCAACTTGACACTGTATTTTTTTTAAAAAGCTAGCACAGAACTGCAGTTACACATTACATTTTCTTAGTTTTTTGAGCATCAGTTTTCTTCTTGCTTCAGAAAAATCCCATTACCTACCATCAACATCTTCATCTCATTAAAAGCCACACATAATTACTCAGTCTCCATGGATTATTCGAAGTACTCGCATACGCTTGCTTTCTGCTTATTCTGCTCCTTCCATGCCCCCATCCCTCTATACATGGCTCTGGCCAATGACATGCTTGGCCATAAGAAAAGCAGCCCTGTCATCTACAGCAAAAAGAGGGCAGGTTCATGAAGTTTTGCCAAAGTAGGCTCTCTCAGAAACTGCTGTAAGAAAAAAATCTTGCCTAAGTCACTGTGAGGCCTGATTGAGGAAAAACACCCATGGTTTTCTATTCTTAAAAAAAAAAGTCCTTCAAGAAGATATTTCTTTTCATTTACACCAACTCATTAGCTGCCAAAATTGACCTCTGCTTTAAAACCACATATCTCCCTTCCAAATGGCATTTTCATTAAAATGAAATGCCTCTTGAAGCCTTTGGAGAATTTGCATTTAGTAGACACAGCACACTGTCATCAAATTGCACACAATTAACCTGAAATTAGAATGAACTACAGAAAAGCAATTAAACTAAACTATCAAAGAAATGAAAAAAATTGGTAACTCTTCAGCAAACATTTTTTGGAACAAACGCAGATGGGCTTGCAACAGGTCTATGCAAGAGAGGTCCAAGACACACCACACAGTAGAGTGTAAATCTGTCACTCTAAAAGCTTGCCAGGTAAGTTTGTTCTTACATGACAGATTTTGCTCAAGTTTTTCTCTGATGTTCTCTTCAGCATCTATCATCAACACCTGAACTGGATGAAACCATGATCTTCTTGCCTAATGTAAGAATGGATATAACCAGACAGTGCATTCTCTGGGGTTTGCTTGGCAAGGCGGTTTTCATCATCATTTTGGTTTTTAAAGGAGGCAAAAAGCAATTAAGGAGCCAAGATAGGAACAAGTCACTGTGCATGGTCTGGAGGAGGACTGTCAGTAGCAAAGCTTACAGGCTTCTCAGCTCAACAGCTTGATGAAAAGTCCTGACCAAGGACTGGGGTCTTAGCATTTACCTCACTGTGTTTTGGATTAACTCCTACAGAGCAGCAGAATTCAAAGATCCGACTCATATCATTATGGATTTCATGGAAACCTGCTTCCCATTCCACACCTACAAAGCACTCAATGTTCTTAGTGAGTCACAGCCCT
The DNA here is from genome assembly GCF_901933205.1 of Camarhynchus parvulus. Lineage (NCBI taxonomy): Eukaryota > Metazoa > Chordata > Aves > Passeriformes > Thraupidae > Camarhynchus > Camarhynchus parvulus. The sequence goes on from NC_044576.1 coordinate 8,480,201, forward strand.
ACAGCAGCAAACTATTGTTCTCTACACCAAACAAGAAACACACAAGGTCATCTTCAGGCAAACTTCCTTCCCAGAGCTGATCTTAAAACTGCCATTAGTAAAGGCACTGGCATCACACCAGTTGTTTCAGAGCGTTACAAAGGCAGAATTGGCAAGATGATGCCGTGACTTTTCCTTCTATCACGACTCTTCCCTTCCTGTCTTGTTTGCAGAAACCAAAGCTTCCACTTCACCGTGCTGACTCCCATTTCAGCACCAAGTCCCTTCTCTGCAGTCTAACCACCTTTCCTATTGCCACAGCAGCACTGCACCTTAGAGTTCTCTAGCCTGAAGCAATAGGCCCTGGCCTTAACAGATAAGCACTACGGATGAAGGGAAGGAATAGAAAAGCTCTCTCTCAGAACAATTGGATTACTGCTGCATTCTGAGGACAGCAAGCACAAAAGGAACCAAGACCTGTTGCTTTGCAAGAGTAGCTCAGTCCTAAGTTCCACATACCTCAGGGTATGGAGCAAACTGAGCACGACAATCTCTATGGTAACCAAACTGCTTTTATTCTTTTTTTTTACCCAGGAGACTCCTTTTAAAATATAGATGCTTAAAGCACATTTCACAGTCTGGTTTTGAAAATGTGGATGGAAATAGAAGAGCTTTACTTAGCATTACTTAAATAACAACAAAAAAGACTTACAGCAAAAGCATGACAACATGTCCCTTGCCCACTCCCCAAAAATAGCCCAACAATCAAATGTTAGCAGGTCACAACAATCTGAAAAACTAACCCAAAGTCATGTATTTCACAGCAATCCTAGGAGAATATCATGCCTGGAAGAAAGCACTCTTGAGTCTTGACTAATTCTCTGTAGCTTTTATAAATAATCCTAAAATTCAGACCTCAAAGAAATACTGACTACCAGTCATGAGCTTCTCATTAACAGGACATAAATAGGTTTCTTCTCTCTAACCTTTAGGTTAGCTTCAGAGAATGCAACAGAAAATCTAACAAATTTTAAGAGTGGCAGGTAGTATTTTCAGGCTGCCATTATCACAAACAAATAAAAGTTTCATAGTTTGAGGAAATATGTAGTTCATTGAAGGCTGCCACCACGCTGCCTTCCTGCAGGTCATCTCTACACTGGAGCCATATCCCTTGGAAAATTACATAACCTTCAACCACTTTTAGTGAACATTGTTCCATGTCCTGCTCTACTACAATAATCTCACCAATTCATTAACATTTCTTGAGAGATTTGGAAAGCATAAACCATAATAGTCCTACTCCAGTTTCTCCTAATTTCATTTGAATCCAAAAGTTTTGAGATATTTTGTGGGTTTTGTATATTTTCTCCTCTTGAATTATAATGGGTCTACCACCTTGCTTAGAGTAATACCACGGAAGTTTTCAAATTCTTTAATGTAGCACCTGATCACACATATACATCAACATTGCTATGTTGTACTACATAAAATAAGTAGAAGTTTAGTTAAAGTAAGTTATAAATGCCACCTTTACTTTTTTGTCCCTGCAAAAATTTCTAACTAAACTTGTGGGTTTTTAAATTATTTGAATTCCTATTTCCACTATGTACATTAGAAACTCCAAGCCCAAGTATTTAATGAGACTCAAAATTGAAAAAAAAGGGGAAAAAAACCGGAACAATTTTCACAAGATGCTCTTTACATTATTTGTACCTCATAATCAGAATGACTGGGGAACTTGTGACTGGGGAATACCTATAGCATATGGATTTTAATTTCAAATCATTCTTATCTAAACAGCTTGAAAAATTTACCTCGTCACACCACCTGCTTAATACAAGTCTCTATCCCAGAGCTGTATCCTGCTTTGAGGCCACACAGCTACTGAAAGCGTTACATTCTGGATTCACAAGCAGGATCCTCAGATTTCTAACTGTCGATCTTCCAGAGCTTTTTAAAAAGCCTCCAAAACAATAGCCACAGTAACAGATTCTGGGTAGAGTATGCAGTGTCCAAAAGACTTGTAGTGCCATTTACAAGCCAGGATGACAGCCACAGTGCATCATTTGTATTTGATTTTTATTTTTAGGTAGTTTTAGGTAGCAGTTTCTAAATCAAAGGATTCAACCTGTTCTGACACCAGCTACTTCACATGACCTCCACTGCCAGATGGAGCTCTATTACTTCCAACTCAAACCTGTAGGAGTTGGCTTGTGGTTTAGAGTAGGGGAGAAGGAGGGAAGATGTCAAGGGGGTGTTTTGCCTTTTTTAATTGCACACAGGGCTATTTTTTCTGCACCTGTAGGCAAGGCATTCTGCTGGTCTCAATTATGTTTTTTGTTGCAGGTACAGTGGAGCATAGCAACAGTAATGGAAAAACATCACATGAGCTCTACAGATCACTGAAGGCTGCTCCCAATTTTCAAAGGGACAGTCTGTTCATACTTTATGATCCAGGAATTCAGCACACAGGTATTTCACCACCCTGCCTCCTAGAGCAAAGACTCTAACACCACCTCATCCATGCAGCTCAACAAGGATGCTGCAGCTGGAAATTAAAAGGGGGGAGGAATGATTGTGTAGTGTTTGAGAAGTTTGAGCCACTACATCCTCCCACTCCCATGGCCAACAAAAGCAGAAGGTATAGGCTCAAACAATAAATGAGGCTTCAAAACTGTTCACCTCTTTCTATACAAAATAACACGTTTTGTAAGGACTTTGCTTACTACTTCAACATCCTCTCTCACAATACTTTTATTTAATTCTGGTTGGCTTATCCAGTCACTCAGTAACCTAATCCTACTATTCATGTTGTATCATCTCATTGATTTTTTTAAATATCTATGCCTGTAATTTGGTATTAATTTTTATATTTTGATTATAAATTCATGATAGAAGGGGCAGGACTGACAGCTGTAATTCACAGACCAGTATTAAACCAGTAAATTAACCCATGTAAACACTGAATTTCTGCCAACACCTCTCAACCTCTCAAATTATTAAGTGTGAATTACAATAACAAATAGATGAGGCAGGAAGGATATAATTTTAATAATTACGGAATTATGCATATTAAGATAAGACTTAGAATCTTAATTAAACCCTGGCCTTTACTCAAGCACTGTATAGGCAAGTAAGCAAAAGCATTAGTCACCACAGGCACAATAAAATGGGTGAGTATTGATAACTGCAGGCAGTTCTCAAGCAGCCTTCTTCCCTGGACTATGCATAAAAACTTTAAAAAAATTAATTGAAATGTTCTATGTGAAAGATTGCAATAGAAAAAAATCACTAATACTTTGATGCAATAAAGAACAGCACTATATATTTTCAACGTTTCCATGCATCTTGTAATTATGCAGTAATGCTTGTTTATATGCAGAACCCTGCTTGGCAGGGCATACAAATATAACAAGGAACAATTTTTCTGTCCTAGTTAGCTATCCCTAATTCTTCCTCAGTACAAGCAACTGTGTGAGGCGTGGAATTTCATTTACGAAGTGGTTTCTATGCCGCAGTTGTTCTGCATGCAGTGCCACAGGTGCCCTTGGTGCTTTGCAGACAGAGCAGCGACTCTGTAGAATGCAGACGCTGGAAGTACCTGCTGCATTGTTCCTGAAGTCTGGAAACACACCTGCAAGTCTGGTTTCTATCATCTACAGCAAATGAAAACTGCACAATTTTCTCATGCCCACAAAGCATCTCAAAACCAGCAATGTTTACCCCCAACACTGGCACAAGATCCTGTACAGAAGTTGCACATGGAAAAACACACGGATGTCAGGTATCAAGGGATCAGAAACAAGATGCTTTCTTATAGGGTTCTGCTGGGACTGCTGATAACCAGGGGAAGCCTTCACTGCTCCTGATTCCCCCAGTGAGGATACAAGCTGCTGCTGCACCTACTCAGGACTGAAGGAAACACCTGGCCACACCCATAGCAACTCAGTGCTGTTGATCCAGTGAGGCTGGGCAAGACACTCTCCCTAAATTTAGTGCTTACGAATCCTGTAAGCCAATCCTTTTGGCAGAAGATATTAATTCTACTCATCCATTCTCTATTTCAACTACACCTTTGAAAAACAGTCCTATTTTACATTGCCAGTTATAAAGTTTCCTTTAAATTAATGTTCTGGAGTTGGTCACAAAACCCACAAACAAAATCACATAAAATAAAAATAGGCACCTAACCAGATCAAATCTCATGGGCACCAATATAAATCACAGAGAGCACAGCATTAGCCAGCCTTCATGTGTATTTGCAAACACATTTGAAGGTTTTCATTTTATTCATTACTCACTGGCATCAAGCCACAGGTGAACTGCCTCTGGTAGCAAAACAAACAGGGTAAGTGGCAAGGGGTGGACAAAGAAGAGAGGAGGGAATAGGTGATGGAAACAGGTACAGAAAACATTTGTCCGTTCTTTTATAGGCTACTTGTATAAAGCATCAGCTACCACACAGTTTCAACTTCCTGAGCTGAAGTGGACTGAGGACTTTACTGTTGCTTCCCTAACAGAGATCAGAACCACAGTATGACAAATAAATAAAGCTACATCCCAAATATACCACAGGCTGGCCCAGTAACTGAGTAGAAGTCTTGAAACAGTAGCCCTTCCCCAAATGTATGGCTGTTCAGACTTTCTGCACAAAAAAAGAGGAAGATGAGACAGAACAGCATTTGATCTTTTTTCTACTTCCAAGTACATTTCTGTGCAGACACTACCAGAAAAAAAAAAATTAGTCTTTCTGTACATACTGCATCCTGCATGCAGGAATTTTATTACACATCCCCACTGGGAGACTAAGTCCACCTGAACAGTAAGTAAGGATGTTTCACACTCTCACCTGCTGCCCATACAGTACATTTTTTTTCTGCTCCTTACCACCACAGGAAAGAAGAAAAAGCTCTTGAATTTTTATTTGTAAATAGACCTCATCTTCAACCTCTTGCCTACAGTTCCTACATTACAGCATACATGACTCAAACAATATACAAGCATTAGATTCTGGTTTAGTAAGTTCTATCACCCAAGATGAGGTCCTGAACTACTTGGGGCTGGGCTGATTTTTGAGGACATTGTAAGGCTGCTAAAACTCAAGGGTATTGGCAGTAAAAGCAAGAATTCTTGTATTATTACAATTCCATTCCATCATCATTCAAGATAACCTCACACAAACAGAGGGATTTTCATTGTCACAACTAGACTTTACTTGCAAAAGTAATGGAGCTTTTCTTTGTTTTAAAGGAACTTATCTTATTTTGGAAATAAAAATTGTATAAGCTGTTTGTACATATTGAAAAATAGGACAGTTACAGTGCAATTCCTACCATGAAGATGTCTTTCAAATCACTAAGAAGCCAGCTACTTGACAGGGTACTGGTAGCCCTAAAGTAGATGCACAGCTGGACAAGCATAAATCCCTTATTTTAAATTGGGCTTATCCCTTTGCTAGTCAGACAATAGTTTCAATTTTGCAATTCCACTGTCCAGGCACTACGTGAGTTGTAAATCCTCTCTCACAAAGAGCTGAATTCTCTTCTTCAAGTACTGTTATGAAATAAACATATTGATCTCTGAGACCTTTTGAAGCTGGGAACCAGCTCCAGGAAAGGAAACTCAAAGCTATGTTGGCATGCAATACATTATTCCCCCAATTTTTCAATCAAGTATGCAAGCACAGAGGAGACTGCACCAGAGAAAGTTGGAGAATGAGCTGCCTTTGTTCAAATGAGAAAACTCTATGACTGGGAAACCAACTCTACCTCAGTAGAGCAACCAGCTGCACCTGGAGATAAAGAAGAGTGTCCATTTGTATGTGTAGCTTTCTTGGGATGGAAATTCTTATAGACTCAATTTCAAACCATAAATCAAAAAGTAAGATGGACAGATGCCTGTTGGTAAGTCATCCCACTACTTCCCACATCCTGCCCCTTATTTTTAATACATGACAGATGAAAACAGGCTATTTCACGGAATCAAAGAAGCAATTAGGTTGGAAAAGACCTCTGAGATCATCAAGTCCAATCTATGACCAAACACCACCATGTCAACTAGACCACAGTATTAACTACCACATCCAGTCTTTCTTTAAACAGCTCCAGGAATGATGACTCCACCATCTCTAGGAGCCTATTCCATTTGTTACTAAAATTCTAGTGTCTAATTTTTATATTTAAAAAAAATTAAAATCCTATTTATAAGATTACTGTTAGCTACCCTAGGTAGTTTCCGTATCACCTGTAATATCACAGAGGGCAGAGTATGTCTTCATAGGAGAAAACAAGCACAAAAAGCATATGGAAAGCTTAACAGAAAAAAAAAAATAAAGCAAGAAGAAAGGTGAGGGAATGGAACTTTAAACTAAGAAACCACAGATGCAAATATTCGAAATATCCAGATACTTGTTCCATAACATAACATTTTGCAAAGGGCCTGAAAATTTGTAAATATGAATGCTGGTGTGTGTTCTATGTCTTAGACTCTTCAAAGAAAGTATTTACAGTAAGCACTTACCTGTACATGTAATAAGAGCTGCTTTACCTAAAATAAGCAAGATCCATCTTGCATTAGCAGGTTAGAGAGAGAAAATACATATGTGTTCAACACATAAAACCCCAGTTTTCATCCAGGATGATTTAGAGGAAGAAAGCACATGATGTCAGCAGATCACCCAAATGTGGAACAGACTGCCTGCTAAGTAAAATCTGTTGGGGCTGCTGAATGAAACTAAGTTAATTTGGCAGGTGGACTGGACTCCTAACCTAAGTTGCTCTTAATTTACAGACGCTTTTTGCCAGACAAGGGAGTCTTGCTTACAAGGCATTTGCAGGGTACTAGGATAGAATGCAAATTTAAATATGTTTCATTGTTCCTCAGGAAAATTCCCCAAAGGGTGCACTGCACTGGAAAATAACAGAGCATCATGCCATCTGGAAGTTCACAGTAGCGTAGATGCAAATAATTAGAGTTCAGAGTTGCAAAGAGAATCCTTCCCCTTTCTCCCACCAGATCTCCACAATTTTGTTTCTTCTAATTCAGCCAGACACATGAAAACTTGCGAACAAATGCAACAAGCAAGGTCACCCCTGACAACAAGCAGCCCAAAGCTTTTGGGGCATTTTTGCCCCTAGAGCTTCCAGCTCAGCCACCCCATTAGGAGCACACAGCCCACAACACTGCACTGAGTGACTTCTTGTCTGCTCACTAGCATGGACAGAAGGTACAGGAAACCAAATTCACCATCAAAAGCAACCACATACCTTGCTGAGCTCTCCCAGATGAGATGGAGGCTCAGATCTTGGTCAGTGTACTTAGAAGGGTACAATATGTACAGACATGGCAAGATATCTCCAGCAGGACTATAGCATTGCCTCCTTATTGCAAAGCAATTTTTTCATTTATATAGTGCCACTGAAGAGCTTCACATCAATGTTTATATCTAAGCATTTTCCTTCTGACTCCATTAAAGTAGAATTTGGAGGAAAAAAGTGGCCTCATGGTAACTTCAGACCTCCAGCATTGAGAAATGTTGGTGATTAGCATCATCCCAAGGGCTGCACACAAGCATATTTGAGCAGCCTGTTTGGTTCACAGTTCCTTAATGACAATGCCTGTGTCTCTGCTGTAGCAGTTACGCAATCATTCCTTTAGCCTGTGACCCGATGACAAGCTAAGATGATGTGAATGAATGTGACAGAGTCCATCCACTCTTTTCTTAATTCTTCTGAGATTACTGAGTTCAGGCTGGCAGGGTTTCAAAGTAGTAGAACGTAACAATTCAACGCTGGTTTTCCAGATTAAAAATCTTAGTGTGAGGTAGGAAAGACAGAGAGGAGTGATGGGTCAATAGAGCTGGGTTAGAAGCAGTTCTTATGAAAAGCCAAACAATTACTCTGAATGTTACTTTCAACCAACATTTGAAATGCCCAGAAAAATAACTTTGGAATCATTACACTGAAAAATGTGTAAATCATGTTTCTAGTGTGCATGACTGTATGATTAATTAAAATTAAATACAACAGTTATTGTGTGTTAAACAGCAATGTAAAAAGCACTGAAGTTGAAGAACATTACAATAAATAAGTACTGACTTCTGCATGCTAACTCGATTAACTGCAAGATTGTAACAGGCTGAAAATGAAAATGTGTCCATTTTCAGCCTCAGAGGCCTTTAATAAACTATCATTCCTCTTTTATTCATTTGCAAGACCTGAAGTAGCTCCTATTCTTCATTCATTTGACTAGCAGTCCGCTTTACCAGTGATGTTGATGATATCCTAAATCACATCAGTGCTCTTGCCACTTCTTTCTCCTACTCTGTACAGAAATCTTTCACCATTCCCCACCAGCTTCATTACGTCCATTCTGAAACCTGTCCAGTAAAGACCAGCCCTGTATTCAACAATCAAAGGTCTGCAGGAAAAATGGTATGAGAAGTCTTGCTTTTCAAATCTTAGCTTCTACTGCAGAATGAGAACTAGTAAGAAAATTCAGGTTTCTTCACAGCTGTGAATCAAATTCAAGTCCAGGGAAATTTCCTGGCTGGAATGGGAAAGTAATCAAAAAAGCACTGACAATTGAGGTCTCTTTTTTTATAAAGCAACAATAGAAATGCCCATTAACTTGCAACTTCAAGAGGGGGAAAACAGTACTTCCTTGTATGAGACATTCAAACAGATCTTGAAACAGTTAAAAACAGAAATAACAACCCTCTTCTGAAGAGGAAGAGACTTAACAATGACAAAGTAAACTGGACAAGTTATGCCCCAAAGAGTCAAAGAAGCAGAGACAAAGCTGAAGAAATTTCCTAGGTCGATGCCCACCATTCTACCTGCTAAACAACCACTGCTCACTACCTCAACTCTGATAAAATGCTATTTATTAATGGAAGCCCTCAACAGATTAAACTGTCAGAGTGCAATAACAAAGAACAAATACATATGAAACCAAATCCTACAGAGGACAGCCTCTTTCCCAGCTCTCTTGTTGCATGATATTCTGCATCACAGCATGACATGAATGAATGCCTTCCAGAAGTGAGGCAAGAAGCAAAGGCAGCAAAAAATGTATTTGGAAATAATTCCACATTTTTGCAGGTCATATCATGAAAATAAATATCCTTTTAGACTACACATATCTCACAACAACCAGCATGCTGCTTATTTGAGTACTACTGAAACCACCTCTGCTCAATGCAGTCATTCCATCACCACATCCTTCCTCCAGGATAAACATAAGAAAGCCTACAAAGCATATCCTCATCTCATGAGGCAAGTAGCCATAGAGTCATGTTTCTCAGTTTGGGAGATATAGTCTTCCATCTTACCCAAAGAAGAGCAAGCCAAGTTTTCCAGGTACTTGCACGTTAGCAATTCAGCATTCCCTCACCTGAAATCCCTTCTGCCCTGTACAAAAGTAAACAACACAATTTAAACTGTCAGCTTTAGGAACAGGTCTGTCAATCCAGGGAAGCTTCACTAGAATCACTCAGAGCTTCACAGAACATCCATTTTTACAGAATTTCATCATATTGGTTGACCAAAAAGACTTTTCCTGAGTAACCAACTCGATGAAGAGTTCGGTTCAATGAATTTAAGATAAACTGTTAGCTCCATTGAGAGGACTGCTTAGAATTCCCATTAAGAACAATGTGTCTGTATCAAAAACACATTCTACTATTTTCTCTTCCTTTTTTCTTTTCAACATCACACCACCAGCACAGCACCGTGAAATATTGTAACAACTATGCTTTCCAGGACATGGATCTGTCCTAAAGGGCCTATCATTGATTGTTCTGAATAATACTTCTTAAGTGCAAAGGAAAAGATGGAACAGGAATAAAGAGGTCAGCTATTAAAAAAAATTCTTAAATATTTAAAAATCTAATTATTTTATTATGAAGATCACAGAAAGATCCCTTTCCATAAGTTGGGAAGTCCTCTGTAAAGTACTTCAACTTTATTTGCCAGACACCATTTCTAATTAATTAAACTTCCTGAACTTCTCATTCTGCATGGTGACTTCCTGCTGACATCGTTTTGACATAAATTTTCTGACAAATTACTGATTCTTTGCCAGCTAAGAGGCAACTTTCTCACAGTGAAACTGAACATGAGCAACATGAACGCCAAGAACACCACTCTGCAGCATGGAATTTGTTTAAAAAAAAAAGACAAATTTAAAAAGAAAAAAATGAAAGCTTTTCTTACATTAGTTTTAATAAGTTATTTTTGTTTCTGGTGCAGCAGACATGGAAAAACAAGGTAGTTGTGACGCAGAAGTCAGGAAGAACTGCTGTTGGACAATTTCATTCTCTGCACAGGTTCTCAAAGTACATTCAGATGACAGAAAATGCAATAGAGGGCAATAAGCATTAAAAAACCCACTTACAAATGCATCTTATTTTAGATTGAAGGGCACCACAGGAGAAACTCACACTGATTTATCCTGTTTTCATGGAGCTATAAAGATAAATAGTGCCTGTTCTTTAACAGGCAGAACTCCATCACCTGTTCCATACAGGTAGGGAGAGTCAGAGCTTGCAGTGACAAAACCACAGAAATGCAAATCATTTAACAGCAGAGAATCTGAGAAGTACAGACAATGTACTCAGGGAGGTGACCCGGCTCCCTGGGGCTGGGTCTCTATTTGAAAGCCTTCCTTCTGAATACAACTTGCAGGGAATGAAATTACTCTGTTCTGAAGAAACATAGAGACCATGGTTCTCTTCAAGCATAACCCACAATCTTCCTGATGGAAGAACTTGCATGCTAAGATCACTACATGTTTTAGCTTTAAACAAACTCTCAAAAAGGCTTTAGAAAGCAAAAGGGTTTTCTGTTCTTTTAGGTATTCTTCCTCACTACAGAACTCTTCACACCTTTGTCAGGAACAGCCAGACTCACCACAGCCATGCTTTTGGGTAGAAACAAAAGCATGGAAGATTAATTGGCCACCTTCAGGCACTGAAAGAGATGAGCATTTGAAATAAACATAAGGGTAAGAAAATGAGAAGTAATTAACCTTTCTGGCTCATCTGTCTCCCTGTGCTTGCAACCTGGCAATGCAGTTTTGTCACATCAATAAGAAAATATCTGATCCAGATACTGGTACTTTCATCAGCCCAGCACTCTTCAGTGCTCTCTATGAGATGAAAATAAAGCATATTCCTCCATCTGAACCATCACCAGCATGAAGGTGAGAACAGAGACTATTTCCAAAAGGCAAAAACCATGAAAAAATGAAATCTTCATTACAGGAAAAGCTTTTTTTGCCACATTTAAGTATCTGGTACAGGTGTGTTTCATTGTGTTCTGTGATAGCCATTTTTGAACCAATATCCTCTATATGAGGTAACAGTGTGTTTGGGAGCGGGGAACTCAGCTTCTTATCCCACCAATTGTCTGATTCTTTAACTCTGCATCAGTCATAACTGGTTGATTCACTGAAGGAGTAGGTTAGACCACCAGAAGAGAGTTTTGGGTGAAAATGTGATAAAGACTTATTCAGGAACAAGCTTGAAAACTGTTTTTATTAAATCATAGAAGAAGGAGGAAAAACAAGACACAACAACCAAGACAACTGTGCATTTTTCTGAGCGTAATATGAAGATGCAGTCCTACTATATAATCCTCTGGTCTACTAACCTTGCATTTTGTTTTTCCACGATGTCAACAGAAGACTCAGTTCAATAGAAATTACTTACATATGGCCAATACTTGTTCTAACTAAAAAATACAAGAAAGAAAGAAACGCAACAAATTTCTCATGCCACATTGCTGTGCTGAGAATAAAATCCACTGCACAACCACCCTGCTCCATACCAACAGCCAAAGAATTTCTCAGCCTCAGTTACTGATATCTTCAGTACATGGGCTGGGGAGGCACAACCGCAGCTGAACAAGTGTCGTCTTGGACATTCAGCCAAAGGGATAGCACAGCAGAGTTGGTTGGGATAATTAGCAGTTGTAGGTTAAGATCAAGAACTTCCTAGCACAGAAGCACTTTTCTTGAAAAAGAAAGTCAGAGACGCCTGTGAACAGCCCTCCAGTCCCCTAACAAGCAAGGACTAAAAATTTTCTAACAACAGAACTGAAACTCACTTGTCTAAATTATTTTAAACTCTAGTCCTATTGTACTAGGAGGGAAGTAGAACCTCCCATGGGTGTTTTCAGAGTTCACAACAGAGAAGAATCCTTTTTTCCTTAGTATCCTTTTTATCTTAGATAACAATGACATTGTGAAGTGCATGCAGTGATGAAGACCATAGAATTTCACATACATTCAGACTTCTTCCTCTTTTACTCCCACCCACTTCCCCCACCACACCCCAGAGTGACAATCTTTTTCAATTTGTCATATGAAAGTCTGTCAAATGAAAATTTTTTCTCCATCACCATATAATCTCCACTGATGAATGATCAGGAATCTCTACCAATTTACACAGATAAAGACTTCAGAAAAATACAAAAGCTTTTCAAACTAACAAAGACTTGACTGATTTGAGTTGCACATAATCTCTAGTCATCTGGAGCTTTAGTTTTCCTGTACAAAACGAGACAGTGATGCTCTCCTGGAGAGCACAGCCACTCATCTTGCATGCCTTGCTCTCTTCGTGCATCACACACAAGGGGAAGATCAGTGCTGTGCCTGCAGTGCAAAGACTGCTAGTGACAGCAAGACTGCCAAGCTCTAAAGAGAACCTTGGCAGTAAAAATTCTACTAAAAAAAGGTGCTGTTTTGTTTTTGGGGTTTTTTTCTATAGGTCAGTAGTTTGAATTCTGTCCAAGTCAACACCACACAAAGGTTGTTATCTGATGCCTGATCTTGAGGTGCTAAATGATCTCAACTCTGACAGCAGAATCTTACCAGCTTTGCTCTCTGGGGTCTGCTCTGACATGTCTGGAAGGGGTGGTTGTATTTAGCTGCTTCGAGCACAAGCCCACAGAAAAACACCCTCATTAGAACTGTCACCCTTATACCTCTCCACAGAGAAGCTAAAGACCTCAGCAAGCAAGTGACCTCATCTCTCCTGCAGCAATTCCCCAAGGACTGAGTCAGCTCACGGACAAAACTTGGAGATTACAACCTGTATCTGGATTCACAGGTTACAATTTTCCCCTTGGTTAATCAAGGCCTTTTTACACAAGGCAATAAAAACTAACAAAGCAAAAAATTAACAAGTAACACCTTCTAAGTAAAAGGAAATAGGGCTAGTGGACCTCCAGTTAGGGGCAGTGGACCTAAAAAATGTGAAGAACACATCAGATTTTGTTATTGCAAGTGACAACAGGAGTTTCTATTAAACCAACAGAAGTGTGCAAAAGGCAAGAATCCCAAGTCTGATGGAGTTGAAACATTAATTCCTCTGTTAATGTACTGCTAATATTTTTTAATATATGACATCCAATAGAGGCTATATTCACCCTAACATCTTTAACAACCCTAAATCCCTGAACGATCCACAGATTTTTACAAGGTTTGTTTACCACAAAGTTTCATTCCAGTCCACTGCTCCAACCCCAGATTTTAAAAACCATAAATACTATTCTCAGCTCCTTGGAAAAAAAACCCAAAAAACAGACCACATTCAGTATTGTTCCATTTACAGGTTACTGCTTTAGCATCCTAAACCCCCATGCAATTAGAGATGGGAACTGCCCAATAAGCAACGCTTGCATCTCGTTCTGGAAGGTCCCCAGATAGATGATTTACAATCTGTAACATTTTTATAGATCATAAGGCTGGTTTACATCTCTTTTATGAGATGTTTTAAAATTTATAAGTTTTCATTTTCCCCTCCCTTGGAGTCCAGTTATTAGTGAAGAGAGGCTTTATAGGTAGCAGGGAAGAAGGAAATTATCAGATTAAAAAACAAACAGAAAAAATCCATATAATATTTCAACTCCTCCATTCTATAAAAGAATGGGGAATAAACTAGCTTGGTAGGACAGTGCTTAATCATTTAAGATACATTTGGACACCTCTGAATCCATTTATAGCCTATGTTACAGAATATAACATCAACATAACAATTTATTCTAAGTACATAGTACAAAAAGAACAACTTTAGAACAAACATTTTATTTTAAAATAGGTTTTAATTGGTAAGCAAAAACGTAGGGAGAATTAGAAATTTCACAAAAATGCCAAATCTAGAGCATCATAAATTTTAATGCCATAGATTACTAGTCATTTCTGCTATCATGAAGAAGAAAATTTTAACTTAGCAATAAAAACTCCCCACACAAACTTAGAATACCTTTCTCCCAATATTTAGAATGGTTTCTCTCTAATTCTCCTCTTCCTTTTGTATTTAAAATACTTGAACTAAGTGGTTAAGGTTATTTACAGGAAAGAGAGGACAAATACCAATGGCGAACTTCAAATAAATAGATTTTATACTGCTTCATGAGAATAAAGTGCAGAGATTCAGCTCTGATCAAACCAGCTCTAAGCCACACAGATAGATTAGGATCTATGACTTAATCATACATTCTCCTCAGAGGGCTTTAGAATTTTATAAATAAGTATTTTGCTATTAATAAGATGTATTCTCCAGGTCATTTTAAGATACACATCTTGAAGAACGAATCTTTGTAGTTCAAAATTATGCTTTTATCATATTAACTTCCTTGTTTTTTAAAATCTTATATATCTTTTTTCACCAAGGTATTCACTTCTATTTTGTACAGCATTCATCTCTATCTTTTAAAAGACCAGCAGAACAAGTGTAAGAAAACTAAAAATACCTTGTTTTTAAATAGGTGAAATAGCACTTAGTGTAGTTATTATCTAAAAAAAAAAAAGCTGTAGTATTATACTTATCTTTCAAGAAAAAAGAACTTAAGAACCATTTTTCAGTAAGGCGCAGACAATTGTCAGAAGGTGTCTATTCAAGTTAAATTGAATAGCTTAACCCACATCACACAACCCTAATCAAGCACAGTATTGCTTATTAAAGGATATGTTTTCCCAACAAGAGAAAGTACTCAGCATTTGAAAAAAAATCCTACATTTAAATTATAAATGTCATTGCATTCTTAATTTCAAAGATAAGTCATTAACATTCACATACATGGAATTTTGTGGCAAATGCAAGAGCAGAAAGCTGAACCAACTTTCTCATACAAGCAAACATGTTGCTAGAAGAGCAATCACTTCCTATAACACAAGATTTTGAAAAAAACTTTTCCAATCTGGAATGATATTTTTAAGTAAAAAAGTACAACAGAAGCCAAATGTCTAATAAACACTGTTTACAAAAAAATCCAAACAAACAAAACCAAAACAAAAAAAATTTTAAAACCCCACACAACAAAGCAAGCATACAAAAGTCCTGACATACCCAGGTAAGCAACAAGTATGCTGAAAAGAATTATTAGCAAAGCACAAATATTTACAAGGTAGTCAAACACAGCTTTCCACTCCCACAGAAATTGGGCAGTAAAGAGCAGATACAGAACAGATGACAATGACAGTTTCATTTGGAAATTCAAGGGTTGTTTTCCAAACAAATCTGTGTCTCAGTATCATTAATCCAGAGGTCAACCAAAGTAGCCTGGCAAAGGTAGCTCAAGCCAATCTCCACGCCTTTTGGCTCAAAAAAAAAAAAAAAGAAGAGCTACCTCTTCCTTCTTCAGCTTGTACTTCCAGCAGATCCAAGAGAGAAAAGGAGGAAAAAGAGAGTACTTTTGAGTTGAGTTTGGGGCAAAATTCAAAATTTCAGTTTTGGCTGCAAAAGCCCAGTAGTACTTGCTCATTTCCCCACCCTTCTTTCTACCCATCTCTCCTCTAAAGCTTCACAAGGATTCTTGGACAAAGCAAGAAACGTTAAGCTCAGAGACATGTGGCTCCTCTTGATTTCACACAAGGTCATGACTTGCATGTTTGCTCAGTAGCCAGACAAATACCACATGGACTATTCTGGAAGGCATTGTACATGCAGATTTCAATGTACCAAAACATGTCTTGCTCAGTTTAAAGAAGTCAAGTAGGTTCTAGTAGCACATAAGCCTGTAAAATTATTACCAAAAGGCCCAGTTGCTATTGTTTACATTCCTTGACCAACAATGACAATCACATTTCACAGGTTATTCCCTGCCTTATCAAAAGACACTAATACAATTGTAATAATCACACAGTAGATATCAGCATGTTCTGTTTGAAGCATGATAAACATTTTTCAGAACTTTAGCCTAAGTGCATATGTTTTGCAAAGCCAGGGGTTTCCACAGCAACTGCTGAGGGACCACATAAATATAAACATAATTCTGCTGGTACCAAAAAACCCCTTGGCCCAGATCAATCAGCAAACTTTAGTATTGGGTTGGCTCCCAACCAATCTCCTGTCAGAGATCTGTCATAGCAGAAAATATGTAAATATCAGTTCCTCAGCATTCACTTCCCAAGAGCACAGGATTTATGCAGTGCACAGCTTCCAATGCTCTATCCAAGACCGAAAGCCTTGCACATAAAGCACCAACTCTAAGTACAGTTGTAAGCACTTTGAACATGTCTGTTCACAGCATGGAACAGCTGGGTGTTTTACATTCAACTCCGTTCAACTCATGAGTACTTTATCAAACCATCCAGCATCCAAGATTCCAGACCTCCAAAACATTTGTAATCTGCCTCATGTATTGTTCCATGAAACAATAAAGAGCTCAATATCTCTCCCACTGCTTTATGAGGTTAACCTTTCTCTCCCTTGAATAATACATCACTACTACTGAATGCGGGGTCCTTGAGTTGCTTCCAAAAAAGTTAAAAACCTCCTTCTCCTCAAACCAGTCCACTACAAAATAAGTAGTAAATCATCTTTATTATAAATGCAGACTATTTTCCCAGCTACATTTCCCTTCCAAAGAACAAAATTGTTCTGCTGATGGCTTAACAAATACCACAGAATCACAGAACTCCACGCCTCCCTGGGCAGCTGTTCCAGTGCTCTGCCACCCTTCACATAAAGTTCCTTCCTCGTGTCATTCAACATCAAATGCCACAAAAGGACTCTCCCCCCTCCATCTAGTTCCATGCAAACTCACACACATCTTAAATAGAGAAGAACCGTAAAAAAGTTGGTACCAACACCACCAAACTTTGAAGTAACCTAGAAAAACTTTTGAAGTAAAGCTTTTATTTCTTCAAATATTGCTCAGTTGTTCTGAGATAAATTTAGCAAGATGATCAAACAAAACCCTTAATTAACTCAATTTATTCTCTCTATAGTTATTCTACACGTTGTGATCCACCTACAACTTTAACAAAACACACTTTCTAAAATTTATTTTTTCTGAAAGCAAGAGTAGATCTTCACTGCTCTGGTGGTTTCAACAGGCAAAGTGAGAGGGAATAAATGAGGGTGGGGTATAACAAGTAGTTCTGTAAGTAGGAAAACTAGTCAGAGTAATTTCCAATGGATTTATGTTCTAAGAGGAGCCAATTCTGGAATCTAAAGCATAAATAATTTCAGGAAATACAAGGGATTCCATGGCCAAGAAGCAAACAAATCATCTTCTGTTGAAATTCTGTTGTGGTAAAAACAGGGAAGCCCCTGTCCAAGCACAGGGCCTCCTTCACAGCAGGGAATTCTAATAGGATCTCCCCAAAACAGCCCTCTCTTCTTTGATTTTGCTCTCCTGTCAAGTTCAGCTGAAATTAAACCAGACTACAAGAGAAGAGGAAATACACGTGTAAGCACAAACAAATTTCCCTTGGAAAACAAGATGCCATTTTAAAAGTTAATATGAAAAGCTTTTGTTAGCTAGAATTAGCATAAATCACAGTATGTGTTTCCATTTTATAATTATGCTATGTGTATGTTGTGCATGCTACAAGTTCTCAAAGTCATTTTAAACTTCACGTTTTTGTAAGTAACTGTGTATATATGCTTAAACATAAAGATCCTTGATTAAATGCATATATAAAAACCAGAAGGAGTTCTATTTTTCCCCCTTTTTGGCTACTCAGCATTATTTAACTCCTGAAAAATTATAAGCCTGAAAACACTGAATTATCCAGTTGTCTCACAAAAGAAAATGTTTCCATTTAGAAAAAATAAAATGAAACACAGAAATAACTCTTTTAAAGAAATTAATTCAGAAAGAATAAAGGTGCCCAGGAATCACTATTCTCTGGTTTACTTCCTTAATAATTGGTAGAGAAAACAAATGTTATGTTTTCTCATAACATTTCTCTATGTTATGAGAAAAAAAAATTAGTTCTGCATAAAACATGCATCATTTCTGACAAGACTTTATTGTAACTTCTGGTGAGGATATGTAGTTTTGTATTTCCATTGACAGTACTTTCATCCAGTGCTCCTTTCACAGCTTTCATGCTATTTAAAGGTACAAAAGACCTACAAGAACTGCTAATATCATGGGTATATGTGATTTCCCCTGTATGCTGGATTTCTGTTCCCCCTACAGCAAATAGCTCTTCATCACTGCAAAAGGTATAGTCCAGCCCCACAGCAAAAGGACACCGGGCATGTCGAACCCTAAAAAGCTTTGGCACACTCTCAAACTAGAAACAGCACAGAAAAATCACAATTCATCTTTCTGAATAAACAGCGGCAGGAAAGGAGAAATGGCACACTATCCCCCACAGTCACAATGGTACAACAAGCCCTCAGGAAAAAAATATATCACCCAGGAGACAGATTAAAAAGAACCCATAGAATGTGATGAAGAGTAAAATTGGAGCAGTAGAAGGGAAGATGAAAGTGATACATTCACATCCCTTAATTACTGAGTTTGGGGCTTGCCTCACCCTCCCCCCACTCCCTATCTGCATTTGCTTAATCTTGTGGAATTCAAACTATGCCTTTCTTTAAATATTCCTTTAAACACAGCCCTAGAAGTGGCACTCAGATTAATGGTCATTATTAAGAACATGACATGTGCAATGCAAATTGCTAAAGCTGCCCCATTTTGCCCCAGAGACTGGAGAGCAGACTGGGACTGGGGGCTGATTATCAGGGGGTGGAGTCATTTTCCTTCACTTTCTTGGTCTACAAAACACACAAATGTTTGTGTGCAAAGTGGAAGCCCTCTGTGGGAAATGTCAAATGCAAAATAACCACCACCACCTCCCCTCCCATCACTTACAGCTGGCATTTACCTTCTTCCTGAAAGAGTTGAAAGACGTTTAAGTTTTATCGAAAAAAGATTAAAATATGTTTCTCCCATCTCCGGGAAGTGCCCTACATGTTTCACTGACTAATGTCTGATGGAGTAGTGCTGCCATAATCATCCCTTGTCCTTTGTGAACAGTGAGGAAGGCAAGATTTTCATCTATTCTTATTAAAATAATAGAAATCCAAGTATAAATAGTTTATTCAAATGAGAAGCATTTCTACTACTTTAAATTCATCTCAATACATACTTCACACTTATCCTCCATCCCTCAACTTCAGTCCAAGAAAACACCCTCCTTAAAAAAAAAAAAAATCATTAATTCCTATGCTTTATCTATACTAGCAAATAACTTAAGACAGTGTGAGGAGATCTTGCACTCTGAGCACTGAACCAGCTGGTGCTGATCACCAAGTGCTCCCAGAATAGGATTACAAGGGCTTTACTTGGGGCTAGCACTGATCCAGTGCTGTGGGCTAACTGCCCCTTATCAGCTGCAGGAGTGCTCCTGGAGAGCATCTTCCTACTGAATTTAATTTGAAAAAGCCTGGTTTGTGAAGTCTGAAATTGCTTCATGACACAAACCAAAAGGTACCAACTGGAGCAGAGACTGATTTAAAAATTAACCTAGTGATTTAAATGATTTAAACTCATATCTATACACTCACACACTTAAGTCCCTGTTGGGATATCATTCTTTTTTGTTGAAGGTTCCCCAAGAAAATGTGCAGAGAATGTCCACCTGCACTAGTACAAGAAATTAAACAATCTCACAGCTTTCACCTGTGCTGAGAAGTACAAAGGAGGGGCTGGGTCCAAAGGCAGTTACAACACAGGTGCTGCTTTCACAGCCCCTCACACTTCACCTGGCTCTCAGTCACAGCCCCTCACACTTCACCTGGCTCTCAATCACAGCCCCTCACACATTTCACCTGACTCTCCACTGCATTATCCATTTTCCACCTTCTAAAGCATAAAATCAGTCCAAGATGAACTTGCAAAAAGCTATTTTGTCAAGAGCTCAAACTTCTTTGGAGGTATATTGCTATCAGTCTTTGAATCATAAGCAGCAGTTTCCATGCAGGCCTCAGCTCTTAAGATCTCTACAAAAAGTCATAACCAATCTCAACTTAATTGGAGAAAAAAGCTTTTTTTTTTCTTTGCTAGAAGGCTAAAACAATAAGCCTACACCTTCAGCCTAGCACTGAAACTACAGAATATAATATTAAAAGTACTAAGACTGTTATGGGTAAACCTAAAAAAAAATTTGATGTAATTACTTCAAAAAATAACATTTAACTTTGAATTTTAATTAAAATTATAATTTTTAAATTTATTTGGCACAGCATGTTGGAAAAACAAAATACTTGTTTATTCAAGTGTGTTATGTCTCAGCTTCTGGTAGCTCAAACCTCTTGTGCTGAAGTGTACCCAAAACTCCATTGTTAATATACTGCCCTATACTGTGGAATGCCTTGGTGACACCTGATGCCTGAAATTTTGCATAAATCCACCAGGGAAGATGTTAAGTCATGGAAAAGAAAAGTGGAGAAGTGAAGAGAGAAAGCAGAAATCTCTAACACACCTTATAATTTTTGAACAATTGCCTCCTCCCCACAGCCTTACTTGAGGGCAGTAAGAAGAAACCCCTAGCTCAGGCTGGATTTCAATTAGCTGAGTTTGTTTCTCCTTATTTCAGGGCTAGAGGAGATACCTCAATTTCTGCTCTGGGTGCAAAGTGGAAATGGTTTTTTTATTAGGAGCTGAAGGCTTGGCTGGAGTTCCCAAGGGCAGTCTGCAGACCACTTATCATTGATTTAATTATTCTCATTTTTCCCTTCCCAGAGCTACTTAAGGTTGGATTTCAATGGCAGCAAACTTGTCTAATATGAAAAAAAATACTTCCTAACAGGCAGCTACAGTAACCTCCCCCCAGCAATTGCACACATCATTCCTTCCACTCTTCAGGAGAGATGTTTTGGGGAGGCAAAGCAACCCATTCTACCACACCAGAGACAGGTAACAGCAGTATGAACTCTCTCATTACGAGTGGCACTCCAGATAAGAGCTTTCAGAGATGACAGTGATGAAAGTTTATGGTTGATAAATCAATACTGCATATGAATAGTAAGAAGTAAAGCAATCAATGGATTGCAATTATGTATGTACCCCATCAGGACAGGAATCAGTCATTCAAAGTGGAGCTAAAATAAAAACCTCTCTCTAGATGAGCTAGTGGGATCAACAGTAATCCTTCACAGCTGGACACGTGCACCCTACAGCACTTCACAGAGCTCAAAAAATACAACCCAAGAGCTCATTTACACACTGCTAGTTTAGGAACACTGAGCTGCCTTTCAGCTGATAGATATCTCACAGTTTTTACAGCCTCTGAAATAAATCCTTGTAATTCAAAGTGTGCCATTAGCATTCACAAAAGGTGAAACAGTCCCCCCAAACAAAAGGAAACTATACCCTTGAACAGTTATTCAGAAACTTCTGTAATAACTTAATGCAAAGAAACTTCTGTTTACTAACAGCTAGCAATTAAAGCCCCAGAGCATTCACCTTGTTTCATTCCAAACCCTTGTAACTTGCATGAAAAAAGTCTCTAGGACAGTCAGAATAAAAATGAAGTATCTTTTAAAATGTGAGAGAGCTGTACCTAATTACAAACCACAATAAGTTTCAGCTGGTGCTTTAAAAATGTTTCCTAATACTAGAGCTTAGCAGTTGCCCAGTCAAGCTTTTCCAACCAACCTCCTAGCTATATATGCTCTAGTTTTCTAAAGGGGATATTGTTACAGAAGGAGAGCCATGAATATTGATGTACTCACCTCCAACTTGTCTCTTACATTCATAGCACAATTAAGAGTTAGGCTTTGCTCCCTACCTTTTACACCCACTTTTCACAGGTGCAAAGGGTTTCGTTAAACAAGCAGGACAGAATGAATCCATAGAGTACTGGGTGTAATATCAGCATAAAAACAGATAAATCCAAAGTGATTTCTAATGCACATCATTCAAAATCTGTCTCATCCACTAGTATTCCATAAAACACACAAAAACCCTTGATCTCAGTCTAGTTTACTAACAATTAAGAGCCAAGCTGCATTAAATCAATCAATATGAAAACTAGTGGATTTTACTTTAAAATCTTACATATAATTATTAGACATGCAATAGAATTGCCTTCTTGGAGGCACAACAGTTTCCAGACAGACAGCCAACACATCTAAATACCACATAAGTCACAATCCCCTGCCCAAATGGAGCTAGGTCTGAAACATGGAGAAGTTTTTCCAGCTCAGGCTTAACTCCTTCCAGCTCAGGTACTTTCTGCACATCAATCTTGTCACTCTGAGACAGTCCTGGGAAGGATTTATGCCTTACCTAGCCCACAAACACAAACCAAGTCTCATAACATATATAAAAACATACCCTCACAACAAGCAAAAGTAACCCAAAACAGAGGAAATAAATAAGACTTATTTGCTACCCACAGAGAGAAATTATGCCATCAACTCCTAAAACACAGAAATCTGACCTGAGAGCCGTTGTTTGAAGGAAGAAAAGCAGGCAGTCCCCCAGCAGACAACCACCTCTCTGGAGCACCCTCAGTGTTCTGCTGCAGCAAGGCCACCTCTACCCCAGGTGTTGCAAATTAATGCCCTTCCCCAGGTGTTGCCAATCCCCTGCCCCGGGTGTTGCCAGTCCCCAGGCTCCCTCACAGCTGCCTCTAGTTGCTGCTTGATGAGCCCACACCGGCTCTGCACGTGGAGTTCTCTGCCAGCCCCCAAATGTCCTCCCTTCCAGGCCTGTCTATGGCATGGACAAAGCTGCCAGAAATCCTCTAAGAGAACACTGCTGGATTCACCGTGCAGGCAAAAAGAATTTAACCCTGGGCTTGACCCAGCTGCTGCTGCAGTCACTGGTAACTCTCCCAGTTGATTTCAGTGCAACAAGGTCAATATTCCACAGTGCTCACAAAGGAGAGTGTCAGGAGAAAATAGGCAGGGTTCTGTCCTATGGTGATGGGAGCAATCAGTCTTTACACTACTAGACAGACAGTTAAGCCAGAACTGCTGTCAATGCAAAAATCTCTCAACAGAAGAAAAGATCTTTTTTAGCCCAAAGAGCTGAGTATCCGCATCTTAAAGAGAGGCAGAACTGCAGAAGTTTTGTTACTCACCTTGCTAAAGCTTGATCAAAGCTATTTTTTCCTTCAAGAAGTCATATTCTCCTTAGTCACTGAATCAAAATAATGTACAGAAACACAATAACCACTCATTTATTTTATAGCAGTCCTATAAAAATTCTGTAAAATATTTCTGGTGGTTTTCCTAAACATCATTTTTTTCCTCAATACTAGGTTTTAAAGATTTAAGATAATGGAACTTTCACAAAGGGATGGAAACTCAATCTATAAGTATCTGCACAAGATTAAAGTCTTGATAAATCGATGATGCCGAACAAACACAGGCAATTTTTTGCCCTCCACATCTGAAAGCTCAGATTCTCAAGTTTGTCTGATTCAATAAACATGATCCATTAGATGATGGAGAAAATGAATCCTGCTACATCAAGTTATATAAAAAATTCATTTGAGATGCTGGATTTCATCTCAAAAACATGGCCCTTTTCCAGGAGGGAGTAGTAAAAAGTAACACTATTTGCTTTAGCACAATAGACACTTCATCTGGGTATTCTGTTCAAGATATGTAGCTAGATTTTATTCTAAGTCTGAAAATTGAAACCTGTATTGTTCTGTCTTCTTACCTGCACAAATTAACATACCCATTAAGCATGCATAATTTAGTAATTGTGTCAAGAGATTCTGAAAATAATAAGAAAAAATAATAAATGTTTTATTTAATAAATAATAAATATATGGGTAAAAGTTTGCTTCATGCAGAGGCAGCTTGAGAAAGAAATGATGCAGTGGCTGCATCCATCAGCAGTCTACGGAGACATTAGAAGTTCCAGGTATGAAGGGAGTGTAATTTCTTCTTCACTGTGTAGATATGTACGTAGTCACAATTCTCTGGCTGAAGAGGTTCTGCATCTTTGAACCAGACAACACTACTAAACCCCTCAAGAGTTATGTAAGCGCTGCTTATATAGAAGGAAAATGGTATTAAGACTAAGAAAAAAATTTCAAAAAAATACACAGGGCTTCAAAGGGGCCCAACTATAAAAAATGGGCTAAAGAGGAGCAAAGAGGGGTAGAGTGAGGAAAGATGTCGTGGCAATGAAGAATGAAACCTGGTTCCCAGTGTGACCCCACTGTAAGTGACTGGACCGACTCCTTTAGAAATGTCTGTTGCAGGTTCCTTATCTGTAGGAAATTTATCCATTCTCGGAAGGTACAAGAAGATCAATTCATTCACATTTGTAAAATGTGCTGGGGCATTTATATTGCAGTGCGACAAAATAAGAAGCTTTATAAGAATCTTTGATGCAGTCACGACAATTATGCTGTTTTATTACTACTATTTAACATTTATTCAAAGTAGGGTATAAATCCCTCATGGTATAATTTTAAAACTCTCTTAGATCCTAAAAGCTCACAGCCTAAAACCTTGATCCAACACACATTTAGAACATGCACTCCAGAGCCTGCACCAACATCCACAAAAGGAGAATGAAAATATCTCACTTTCCTCCTTTCACTGACCTTTCTCTTTTCTTCACCTGAACTTCAGCAGAATCAGTATCTTGTAAATTCAGAGCCAGATCTAATAACCACAGATTTCATTGCTCAGACAGCAATAACATCTTTACATAAATCATTCTAATTGTTCACAATAATAAATACATAAAATGAATTCTTCACAGACACTGATACTTTTAAATAACAATTTATGTGAATCATATACAATGGCAAAGAGAAACATATTTAAGACTTGAAATTGTACTGCTTGCATATCAGGCATCTGGACCCTAGCAACTGGAATATTGCCTACTCTGCCTGATATTCATCAGTATCTGTGCTCCACAGAGATCCAAGACAGAGAATACACTCCCTAGATTTGAGGCAGTAAGATGAAGGAGGGAGGTAGAAAGAAGAGGAAAACTACACTTGAAATTGTATGGGTCATAACAGTGCATCAAATGCCCTTTACCCCTCCCACACTGATTCTTTCTATACCTGAACAACCTCTTCCTCCTCCCCCAGGGGCTGTTCACAGGAACACTCCTCAGGTCCTGTCATCATCATGTCCAGGTGACGTGGAGAGTGCCCATCATTATCCATCTGAAACACTTTATACGAGTAGTTTATTGACCACATCTGGTCTGAAACATCCCTAATAGCAAAGTTTTTATTTTAAAGATTGTCTTCTAATAAGCAAGAGAACCTTAGGTAATTAAAGTTTACTTTGGCACTCACTACATTGACGGTGTAGTGCCCTTAGGGGTCTGAGGACTAAGAACAAACCTAAGAGCTTGGTTACCACGAATGCCATCAAAACCTCTAAATTTGTAACTGTTTTAAAATGCACCCTCCTTTCTAGCTGCAAATAGCAAAGTCCTGATGTGGTTGCCAAGAAACCAGTACTTGCAATTCACAGAGTTCAGGTTTGAGAGATATTTGCACTCACAAACATTTATAAAAGCAAAACTGAAGCCAACCAGACAATGTGATATAAATTCCCCTTATGATTTCTCAGTATCACCCTAAAACAAAGCACACATCCCAACCCTCCCATCTTCAGATTACTATGTTCTCAAAGAAATGGACTTTGTTCCAACTGCTTCCCTGGAACATGGAACTGCCTCCCTATGCACTCTGCCACACCCAGCCTTGATGGGTTTCATGGACATCTCCTCATGAATTATAGCGCAGTCGCTGGGGTCCTCACCAACATCAAGCTCTTGTAACTCACTGTCCCACTTTGTGGATTACTGCACTAGTTCACTGATTAAATCCGGAGTTAATTATGATTATTGTGCTGTAAAGCACCTTGGGAGACATGACATGAAAAGTACTAAAAAATGCAGTTGAATTTGATTATGCTGTACCTTCTCAAACCCATTTATATGTTAAAGACTGTCTTTTATTACATTGACTATTACATTTCATACAAACTCCAGTCTCAATCCAATTTTCCTGTGCCATTTTTAATAATTAATATTGCTGTTTGCAGACAGAGATTTGACAAGGTTAGGCCCTATTTGTGCTAGGCCCTGTACAGACATAAAACAAATGGCATTTCCAGTAAAGATAATTCACCAGGTGTAAGAGCCAATGAAATACAAGAAAGACAAGATGAAACAACTGCTTGAGACAAACAAACAGGAAGCCAGAAGGAAACCCCTGGGTAAATGGCAAACCATGAAACTATTTTAAACAAAATTGCTCACTGCTTTTAAATTCCCCAAAATGTATGTATCCACTAACTTCAATCATGCAATTCTGGTTTATTTTATATATTAATTCATTTTAGGGGATTAAGAATAAATAAAATGAGTAGTCAGAAAAGTTACAGGTAGTTCTGAAAATCCAAATAAAAAGATTTAAGATTTCTGCAATTCAGCAGGACACTGCTATGTTTATAGTAGTGCAATGAGTAGAATCTCATTGCAACAGAATACATCTTATACCCTGTGATAGTTTTCTGTTGTTGGGATTCCATAGATAAATACTTCACAAAAGGACATCCTTAAGTTGCTCCTTGACAGTTCAACTGCTCTGAAGGTACTCTGTAGTTTACTAGGTGATGCTTTGCTGTACTTACTCACTCAAACAGATGTGCTTCATCACTTCACCTTTTCTATTATATATTTTTTTCCAGTTTTTAATTTCTTTTCAATTTTGTCCAGTAATAATGTCATTGTAGAGGTATGAAAATGAAGAAAACAGTTATTAAGCCAGCATGGTAAATGTCTGTGAAGAACAAATGGCAAAACTATGAAAAACTTTTCAGGAATGAACAGGAATTCAGACAAGGCTACAAGGCTTCAGAAATTGTGTGATCTACCAAAGTTTTCCCAAGGTGCTTTTCAACACAGTCTTGAAAGGATGGGATCAGATAATCTTCTTCCCTATAAACAAAAAGCTTTTCCAAGAGGAGCAAGTATCAATAAAGACTGCTGCATATCCAGCATTGGATGATGAAACTTCCTTTCCAATACCCATTTGCAAATAAAGACTGAGACTTGATACAGCAAACCGAGTAATCTAGCCAGAGATTTAGAAACATATCTAAGTACAAATTTACATTTTGCCTTTAGGAAATGTTACTGTGTTTAATAGAGAAGAAAAAAAGGACTAGGAAAAAGTCAGGCTCATGGCACAACTTTGGCCTACTTCAGTTGCATTGACTCTACCCGTTCTCGTATCCTGAATCCATGCTTAACAAAAAATTCTTATTTAATAAAAACCCCATTTTTAATGAAAAAATAGTCCTTCTTCCATTTACATTTGTTTGTCAGCAGCAGCACATTTCCTTTACAAAAAAATCTAACTATAACCACACTAAATTGATGGTAGCATTTACCTGCAGAGGCAAAAAAAAATCCAAATAGTAAGCGGCAATTTTAAAAGCATAAAACCCCATTCTTTCTTATCTGATTAGTCCTGCCCATCTTCATGTATTAAGGTTGTACACTCACAGCATTATCCTATTTGCAATCTTCAAACATACAAGGCTTTAGGACCAGCCTCTCTAGATATCAGTGACAGGCAAGCTTCTATCCTGCTAAGGAAGGATTATTGTCTTCCTGTTTCAGAAAGCGAGTGGGAATAATGAAATAAATTAACATTGTCTGTCTCTGCAAGTCACTGTGACTCCCCTTGTTTTAGTTCCTGTTATTATTAAGGCTTTCATCTAAAGAATATCAGCAGAAAGAGCAGAGTAGAAATATAAATTGCTATTGGAACAGGCTGATGCTACTGATGACTTGGATTCATCACCTTTTAGTCACTAGACAAAGAAAGGAGGAGGAATGGGGGGAAATGGTACTGTAGTAATTAGAGATCCAGGTTCATTAGTAAAGGCTGGTTTTATGCAGTCAAAAAGAGCACTCTGTACCACAAATCAAGAAAATATGCACACATGCAAAACAAGCCAGAAATTTTTCCATAACTTTATATATAAATATATGAAGTACAGTAATAAAGCAAGGAGAGATAATTGCATTACTGATTTAACTACTCAGTAGCTATGCCAAGAATGAAGTCAGTTTATTAGGTAACTTCTCACACTGGAGTAACATCCAAATTTCTTTTGTATCATAGAATGTATTCTTTTAAATGATCAAGGTCACTCTTTAAACAGACTTTTTCTCCCTCTAGTTGTGCTTGTATCAGACTTTAAAGAATATAAAAGGAAATGTGATTTTATTCAGGAGTTCCTTAAATACTGTCAAATTTGTCCCTGTTCAGTATAAACCAGACATTTGTCAAAGTGAATCAGCAACTGGCCACTCGCTGGCTAAAGAAAGCTGAGTCACTGCTTCTGATCTAACAGCAACATCCCACATCACATTCAGAATACACATCAGTGTGTTGTTTACCAACCAAAAGGAAAATAAGTTATTGCCATGAGTCACAGAGAGAAGGGAAAAACCACAGAAATGAAGATGAATGTCTGGAGCCCAGAAGAACCGGAAACGATAAACAAAGCCCTGACACACAGAGAAGGCAGGAATCGAGTGCCAGGAAAAGACAAATACTGCTATAGATTCAGATGTCTTTCTCTGATAACAACCACAAAGATTAGTGTTTGCTGCCAGCTAAATCACAAAGAAAAATCTTCTACTGTCCTGTACTTCAGCCTGGATTATTAGATTGTATTGAACTGTATAATTAGGCTATCACCAAATTAAGTATGGCAAAAGTTCAACTGCACTTCCTACAAATATAAATATGCTAAATTAAAGGGTTTTCTCACTGAAAATCAATAGTGATATAATCATGCATCTCTTTAACATTGAAGATGACATGTTTCCTTTCCATTAAAAAACTGCAGATTTGCCATGATTAAAGAATCAAATGAAAAAATATGAACATTTCAGAGCCAGGGAAGAAGGAGCAGCTCAGCTCTGGTTCTAGCAGACAGAAACTCATCACCAAGAAAATGAACTGAGGAAGGAGGGTGTTTCCAGCATACCAACTAAAAAGTATAATCAGGAAGAGGATTAAAAGCATGCTTGTTCTGAATGATTCATGAAACATAATTTCTGCTCTTGCCCGGGTAATTAGAAGGCTTTCAACTCCAGAGATCTGGTTTGGAGCATTTTTTATTCTCAAAACTATTCAGCTAAAAGAGTTATTCTTCCTTTCAAATGTTGACTTCAAGGCAAGAGATGCAGAAATGCAAAATATGCTTTTTATCAATTAGTAAGAGTCGAAGATTTTAAGTTCCCCAATATCAGTCAAGGGACAAGAAAAATCAAGATCACTTCAGGGTGAGTTTCTGAGGAAGCATCCTTAACTACTACTCCACGATACTCTTGCTTGGGAAGAAAACATATGAAAAAGGCAAACAATATGTAATTTTAAAGAACAGCTATAGGGCAAAGCATATTGCATTCACTCACAAGCTTTTTTTTTAAGTCTGACTTTAGTTATTAAAAATAAAAAAGCAAACAAAGCATGATCAAAACTTTACTGCTGACTCTGCTTAATTACACACCTACTTGGAAATTCATGGCAACTCTCAGCACAGAAGTCTGATCTAAGTGCCTATGCTGGCAGACTTGACAAACAGGCTTATGAGACAGATCTGTTGTTTCTGTGCTCTGTGATGGGCTAATTTCTTAATCTGCATGTTGCATTACATGTTAATGAATGTCTTACATAGGATAATGCACAAAAATTCTAACGTAAGATGAGAAGCTTTCAGATCTAACATTGTCACTGGAACTCAGAAAAACAGAAAGCTGATAACAAAATGAATGTCACAGATCTGTTGATGAAGCATGAAAAAGCTTCCTGAATGAATTAACTCAGTCTCTTGGGAGAGCAAGAAAATATTTCTTCATACAACATCAGAGGGTCTGTCTTATTTTTAACTCTTCTCCAAGTTCTTTATTTTATTAAGTTTTTGTTGCTAGAGATTGTGTCTTTTTTTCATAAGGTATCTACTAGTGGCTCCTTTCCAATTTCAGACTAATATTTTTTAATTCTATAAGTCTGGTTTTAAGAAGTTTCCTCATTCATTGGTGTTACCAAGTAACAAGTAAATAAGTATTTAAATTGCTAAATAGCTCTAAAACATAGATAAACTTTTCACAAATGTTTTATATTTTGTAAAACATGCACTGCTTTATTTTGCACAGACTGCTAAGCAACAGTCACAGCTTAACCCTTTTACAGGGTCTGGATTAAAAAATGACAGGAACATGAAATATTCTTTATTCTCATCCATCATGTCAGCCATACAGCCACAGACCATTTTTCCATCACTCCTATAGGGTTTTGGACTCCAGAAAGATTATCCATAACAAAATGTAAGGGGAAGAAAATTTCTCCATTCTCTAATCCTTTAAAATAATTGTTTACTCTGTTCTAAAACAAGATGGTCTGCAAATCCTGTTTCCTGGAGCCTTTAGCAAACTGAGGTTAGGAGACAGGAGTTCAAAATAAGCTCCAATTTTAAGTTATTACAAGTCAGAGAGGCAGTGAATGTTGCATAACTTTAATTCCTAGCTCCAGAGTATCCCTTTATTAACGCTTTGCTCCTTGGAATTTGTGTATCTGTTTG
This sequence comes from Camarhynchus parvulus, assembly GCF_901933205.1. NCBI lineage: Eukaryota > Metazoa > Chordata > Aves > Passeriformes > Thraupidae > Camarhynchus > Camarhynchus parvulus. The sequence goes on from NC_044576.1 coordinate 8,511,036, forward strand.
TGTGTGTGTGTGTCTGAGCACACACAGAACCTTCTGGCCAGCTGGGTTACATGAAGGTTATTAATCACACTCTCTCAAAACTTTTATGGTTTTTGTTATGGTGGCAGAAGAAACATAATTTTAGGCAACAAAGCTTAACAATCAAGATTTAATGAAAGGTAGAAAACTCATCAATACATTTATTTGACAGTACTATTCTTGACTTCAACAAAATCACATCAGTGAGAGGCATAATGCACGCTGTCTCTAGAAATCAGTAACTGAGACTTTTTTTAAAGTAACAGTAACAAACTTATTTTTCTGTTTCAAAACAATAAATAAGGGAAGTATCAAGCTTTCATCCTTCCTTGCTCTCTCCCGGAGCTGCATTTCTAGATCTGATAGGATGTAGGCACTGCAAAATATTCATTCCCTATTTAATAGCAATAAAGCAGCCAGAGCTGTTTCAAGGCTGCAAAGCCTTAATGGTCTAGGGTACTTAGAGGTGTATTTTTATGACTGTCTTCTCCCTGGCTCTGGGCACTGAACAGACATGAATTGTGGTGCTGTCCAGGGCAAGGAAACATTGCCTTCAGTTAAGAGCAGGAGAACTGCAGGGCCCAGAGAATAAGTATCCTGACCAATGTTACACATCCACGTATCTGTAGCAGGACCGGGAGATTCTGGTTGAACCATCAAGCTCACAAACTTAATAAATTAAGGAGACAGAATGCAAAATGCTTTCTGACTCCACAAAATGTGCTAGGGGATGTTTATACAACACACTGCAGTGCATTGGGTAACACTAAAACTACCCTTACATTAGTTAGACTGGGAATATGAAACAACTTCCCATAGAGCTCTGTACTCTTGGATATAACCTACAGACATGAGAGGCAGAGCAGTCTGGACTGCACTGAAATTCATTCTGCCATGGAAATTGCTCTCAGTGTCTCAGATAATTTGTTTAAACCCAACCAAGCAATCTCAAATAAACTACTGCAATCTCAAATAAACCTGGGGGTAGCCTTCCAGCCTAGGACATGGAAAACCAAGTTGCTACTTTCTGCTCTGTATCACACATCTTCCTGCACCTTAGGAAAGCCAGAGTCTACCTCGCGTTTCAGTTCCCCAGCTCTAAAATAAGAATACATTTGCTAAGGATAGGATTTCTCCGCCTCAGAGGGAAATTGAAATACTTCATAAAAGTTCAGGGAGCATTGTGAACATCCCAGAGAAATACTACTTTGTTTTTTCCACAAATTTCTCCAACTCATTATTCTCAGTGCAAGAGAACTTACCACTGCATATTAAATCTTTACATTTACAGTTTTTAATCTTCTGCATTCTAAATGTAAATATATTCAATTAAACTTACGTTGGATCTCTCTTTGCGAATAATCTCTCATTTATTTTTCATATAAACAAACTTGAAATTCTTCTTTCCGTCAAGTTACTTATTTGTAGGCTACATTGGCGTATGATACTACTGCCTAGTTACAAAGTTAGCCATGCTGAGAAAATTGCCAGCAGCATTCTGTGTAAAACAAATCCCAAAAAAACAACTAAAAGAAACTATAGGATGTTTTATAGGAAAAAAAAAGGTAGAACAACTGTCCTGTAATAAGTACAATTCTAATTCATAGTTGCACTGAAGTGATACCCTTGATAAATAACTAGAGATCCCTCAGCCTGTGGCCTTCCTCAAGTAAGGTCTTGACATTTACTTGCCCTGTCTGGTGTGACAGAGCACTGATTAGCTCTCTTTGCTTTCTATGAACTACAGGGGAATGTGCCACCCTTCCTTTCCAAAGACTTCCTTAGAATTACCCTCTGGAGATTCATTTCTTTCCCCAGTACTCACAGAAATGTCTACACTATTCCTTTCTACTCAAAAAAATTATAACCTCCACTGATGTGTCTCTTCCACTGTGTTGCTGCATTCATTATGCAGCACATCTCCAAATTCCAAGACAACAGGATGCTGACCCAGACAACTTTTGGAAAATAGACTGTCTCTTCTAGTGCTTATAACAAAGCATCAAGGAAGACAAAGAGATAGATATTGGAAAACAAATCCTGAAAGGCGCCTCTGTTATCACAGCCAGTGAAATACATACAGGGCACATTTAATAAATTAATCAATAAATGAACAAGTAAATAAAGAGTAACTCAGAAGCTCAATATGGTAGAAAAGAACTGAAGATTGTCCTTTTCAAATGTGTACCCCCTGGACTTAACCAGGTTCTAGGGGGATAAAAGCCTTAATATTTATAAATATCCATAAAGCCGTTATGGCGCATCCTTAGACATGCTCTTCATTTAAGCATTTAATTATAAGAAAGGCACAAGCAGGAAGAATTTGATTCTGGTATATTTAAATGAATCCACGATTAAGGACTGTATAAAAACTGTGACTAGTGAAGTTTCTGTCATTTTTCATTATTTAATTTTTTATATTCTTTCATTCGTTATTACTGCATTGAGGTGAATATTTCCCATTCTGCAGCAAATCCTCACCCTTGGGATTACATATTTGCACAATAAATATAGGATTATCTTCACCTACAGGAAATGAGGAGATAATCTTTGTGCTGTACACTCCATAAATGACATTTTATTGTTAATACAGTCTTTTTTCCCATTGAGGCATGGAGAAAATGACAGCAATTACTGTCCTTTCTGAAGTTTTTTCTAGTTATGGTCAGTTTTTGGGAAAAACAAAGTTGCAGCCTAAGCTGGTGGAAAGATCTCTCCAGCCAGAAGAGCTCTGTAACATCTCTCATGCTTGTACTGGGGAAGCTTCAAACTCCTGGCAGGAATTATTTTTGAAGTTGATGGGCACAGGAGCCAAATAACCTGATCAGGTTTGCCTGGCTGAGCCAGTCCACATGCACTGCCTACTAGTGATTGCATTACATTGAACCTACACAGCATCTTTGGGGGATTCCTAATCCTCAAAGACAAATAGCATGGTAGGACCATTTGAAAAATGACCATCTGCAATGTGAACTTCTCTGTTTTCATAGAGACAGGTTGTATTATTTATTAACTTGGGCAAAACATAACCAAAGTAAAACCAAAATGCACTCCTGTCCTAAAACCCTGTGAGGAAAGCAAATATAAAGAGTGATTCAACTCTGTGATTTGAATCTCTCCTCTCTGATCTATGCTGAGAAATAAGCACATCACCCTCATGGACTGTGAAATCTGCAGCCTTTAAAATACTCAAAATTTAATTTGACAAAGTCTTGAGCAACCTTATCTTCACTGGCCCTGCTCTGAGTAAGGGATTGACAACAGAATCTCCAGAAATTCCTTCAAGACTAAATTATCTTTTGATTCCTTTTACAGCTCTTAGAATTAACTCTTCACTTGGATGTCTCATCTTAATCAAAGCATTTCACTTTAAGTTACCACTTGAAAATACAACCACAGGCCTTATTATTGAAGGTTTCTTTTCCTACATCTCTATTTCCATTTCTTTTAAAATAACAAAGTGACCAGGGCTGAAGTGTTTCAAATTACCACTACTCACTAATACCAAGAGAAAGCAATTTCTTAGGGCTAATTTAATGCACTTCTGAATCCTGTAATTTATTTTGATTCTGTGTTCTCTCTTCCTTTCCAGGCACTCTGCCAAGGAAGTTAAAGAGGGTCTTTCTGGCTAGATTTCCAATATTCTTCACAGTTTTTTGTTTTGCTCGGGGTTTTTTGGGGAGTGGGGAGAGGGTTGAAGTCTACAAACATAGGTGGATTCATGGCACAGGGCCAAGCCGCAGTCATTAAGGGAGGATTAAGCCATGTGAAATGTATTAAAGTAGAGAAAGCAGAGAAAATAAACACCTCTTACTGGGCAAAGTATACTTTGAGAACAAGAATGTCGACATCTTCTAGGGCAGATACAGGGAACAATATTTCCTAAGAAAGAAATATTTGTTTCTTCGAGAGTGATCTTGTGAAGAGAGATCTTCAAATGCTCAGGAGGAGACCCAGAGAGTTTTACCTTCATGGCTGCAAGCCTGTACTAGACAAGATGCAAGGTATAAATTTTGGGCCATTTTTAAAGAATGGGCAGAATGGGATCTCAGCCCAAAAATAGGGGCATTATGAATTAAAGTAGCTTCCTTATCATCATCATCTGTAGAGCAATGAGCACTGCAGCCCAGTCCCTGGGGCACTACTGAGAGCAAGAGGGCTCTGGAGCCAAGGCTGCCTGTCCCCAGAGGGTTCCCACCAGAGCATTCTGGGCTGGGCATCAGCAGCTGCCTGCCCACTCTGTACAGTACCGAGCAGGCACAGACAGACACACAGACACAGCAAGGGCACTGCTCAAACCTCATTTTCCACCCCTAAGGTTATCCTGGAGCACACATCATCTACAGGCAAGCAATGATCCATAAAGGGAGAGCAAGACCAAAGCCTACAGCTACCTCCTGATGGCCTTTGTAGGTATGCTAGCTAGGGAGGGATGCAAACCTCCACACAAAAAGACAAATGCTTCCACTCTGAGCAGCAAGATGACATCTGATATTCTGTGTCTACAACTGCATGTCTTGTGGTCTGTTTGCTGGCCAGAGAAACTCTTCAGAGACAGTCACTGTTCATCACAGAAAGCATATTAACCTACAAACCTCAATTACATGCCACCAGCCCACAGAAAATTTACAGGTGCTCCATTCAACTCCACAGGAGGAGCTACAAGAAACAATGTGATCAGCATTTTTTAAATTGGGTTCAAGTCTTCTTTCCTAATACTGTATTAAAGAAGGCCATTTTTCAGTTAAAAAAAATAGAAAAAAAAGACACAAAACAACAGAGATTCTCAACACTTATTATCTGACCTCACTTGTCACAGTATCAGAGGCTGGCTCAGAGCCTTATCAGAGGCTAAGCTCTCTGAAAACACTGATTCTCAGTCATGTGCCTTAAAGGGGAATGTGAGCTGTCAGGAATCCTCATCTTTGTTTACTACAAGTAAGAGAGCAAATTTACAATTAGAACATGTCTAAGAAGGTGGATTGTCACTGCCTAAATCTCCTGATCCAACCAAGGCTACTCCTATTATCACCTTGCTGCCGAAAACAGAAAGATAAATGGGAAGGACAGAACTCTCAAGCTGACATTTAGCTCAGAATACATTAAAACGAAATGAAGGTGGTTACTTTTATGTTGTTTTTTCTAGAGATGGGCATTTCTACTGATTCTAGACCTGAATGAGCAGTAAATGCTCTTCACAGAGTAAGACATTATCTTAGGCAGGTAATTCTCCTATACATATCTGCATTCCTTCAGTTTTGACATTGCCCTAACCATCCAAAGTCAATTGTTTTAATACTAATGCATTCTCTACATCCCATGTACTAATGAATATAAACAGGAAAAACGTGGTGCAGAAAGTAAAACGCAGCATAAGGAAGAAGCGTCATTAGAATAAGGGAACTTATGACTGCCCTCTAAATTAACAATTTACATTATCAGCTTTCTCAGTTTGCTCTTTCTATCCTGAAAAGATGATATAACATCTTTTTTGGTTTTTTGAGGTGGAGTAGAAGACAGCTAAAGGATGGTTCAATGGCATCTCCTTTTCAAGGGCATAAGTAGTAATAAAATGCTCTATAAGACTTAAACATTTTAAAAATATTTAGAATAGTTAATTGCAAGTTGCTGTAAAAAAAGAATGATCACTTTAAAAAGTGAACTCTCAGTAGCATCCTGTATTTGTCAAACACTGTTCTTTCAGTCCTTGATATTGATTAGTATTCCACTTGAAGGAGGAGATAATGAAGTAGATTATTTTTTCTGCAGTGCACCTGACACAATCAGAAAAGCTGACACAGAGTATTTTCCTACCTTCCAATTTGTCTGCCACACCTATTTTCTTTTCTTTGAAGGCCACGGGGGAGAAGAAATGGGAATTAAATTAAGTCATTCCAGAAAATAACTGAGAGTGAGGTGCATTTCAATTCTACACAAGACACAGGAGAGATGAATAGTATAAAGCAAAATTCAGATGTCTTACCCTTTGCTAACTATGAAAATACAGAGTTAAAGTTAGTTAGACGGTTTTCTAAGGTTTGCTAGTCAGTAAATGCTAACATAGTAGTGCAGATGTTCCACCAAAATAACATGTTTCTCACTTTAGAGATATTTTTCTTCTGACTACACATATGCACACACAAAATCTCAGCCTGTTCATGTATCAGACGCCAGAATAAGCATGTAAGTAACTGTGGTTGTTAATTTATTCACAGAACAAAGAGCAGACAACAATAATATGCACTTCCTCAGCTGGAAAGCACCTGGGGCTGGATGACAAGGAGAAACCTTGGTGAGCTGCAGGACCAAACAGCCTTGAAGAGGCTCAGCCCATGAATCCTTCTTTTATGTTCCTGTTATGCAGCTGCTGTCCAGCCAAGTGCTATTACATGGCCATGCACTCCTGGCTTCCCAAAACACTTGTGTATTCGGCCAGCTGCAGAGTAAAAGCAGCTTTGGCACCTGGAAAAAGAGCCCACCATATTCCCAGTCCATCCTCCCTTGCAGCAGGGCAAAAGGAGTGAGATGAGCATAGCAGGACCCTTGCAGGGGCACAGGTGCACTCAGAGAAACACACAAAAGAGCACACTGGTGTGGACAGCATAAACCAGGAATGTGGGAGACAGAAAACGCAAAGGATTCAAATGCATCACAGTCAGGGGAACATTTCACTTCTCTGGATCTTTAAGCTTTCCTAATGAGAACAACTCTGGGCTTTGTTGACCTCAGCCCTGCAGCAGAGGAGAAATTTGTTTGCTAGTGACTGTAGCTGCTTGACTGCCAATCAGAAACAAGACAAGACTTCTTGGGAAAAGGGAGCAGAATCCCTGCTTCCCAGTACACATTTAGGGGATCACAAACCAGAAATACAGAAATATATTTGCATTTATTTCTTGACCAGTTTACATGTCTTTTGATGAATTCACAGAGCCACTATAAGCCTGTGTTGGCTCTGGAATCCAGCATTTTTGATCAGAATAACAAATTACTAAATACTAAATAGCTGGTCACGGGCTTTGAGTCAGACATGTGAGAACAGCCCTCTCATCACAGGCCTTGCTTTGCTATATTAGCACAAATACCTGCTGTGTACTCTCCATTTTCAAATTTGCTACTATTTGTGCAGTTCTAGGGGTTACCCAATGTTCTCCCACACTTGGGATGTTTGAGTTTCAAATAGAGAAGATAACCTTTCCTTAGAATTCCCTTGAGCATTTAAAAGCACCCTCCTGGCACTCTTACAGGGTAAGTCTTATTTAAGTGTATTTTTAGGCTGCTAGATGTACAAAAGACACCTTTACTTGGTAGGTATTCTGCTTCTAAACACACTGTTTGATGTATTCTGTGACATACCAGCTTTTCAAACCTGCACATGACACTTGTGTTTACCAGTATTTGAAGAAGCAATCCATGAGAACAAAAGCCTGCCCTGAGAGTAGCTGCTTTCTGGTACTAGGAAACGACTGACAAGAACATTTGTGTTTCAAGGTTTGCATAAAAGCAGCCCTCGAGCCTGATCTAAAGTGTACAATGTTATTCCCATAGTAGTGTGGTGCTCAGCCCTGATTCTTTTCTTCCCACAGCAGGCTGACACAGAATCTACCAAATCAACAATTCTGCAAGGAGCTGGGCAGCCCCTTCCAGGCAAGGCTTGCAGGGCTTGAGAAAGACTGTGAGCATTTTCCCTTCCAGAGGTCTCTCCAAATCTCATCCATGTTTCACATGATACATAATCACTATGAGGTAAAAGCCAAGAATATCCAATCTGAGCAGGAGTTTTGCCATGTCCATGAACCATCCGCGATTCCTCTCCCCAGCCTCTACTCACAACTCAGCTTTTCTCCTGGGCTGCTCTGACCTTCATCCCATTCAGGGAAGCTGAATTTCAGATGACTTTTTTTTTTGGTTTGGTATTTTTTAAAGTGCACTGTGATATTGTTGAGAATTGATATAAGAATCCCTTTTATCAAAGACTGGCCAATTAACAATAGCTAACAAGACATTGTATTCTGAAGATGGATCTCTTCTTCTCCCTGTAAAAAACTCAAGGGTTTTTTTATCTTTTTACAAAATAATTCTCAAAATCATGTGCTAAGGATAGGGTAAAAGCATAAACGGGTTTACATTTACCTGACATTCCAAATAAATCTCAACATACTGGAGCTGCTTAGCTATAAATAACCAACTCCTGCAAACCTTTTTTTTTTTATTTTTTGTTATCTTCAAATAATGCCCAATTGTCTTTTCCAAACTAAAGAAATTTATCATCCCTTTTCTTCAGTTTTGCCATCAATTCCTTCACTACCTTTGCCCACAGTACCCCCTGCATAGTCTGCAAGTATGTAAGGTACACATTACCAACCATTGAACAGCCAGTATTTGCTCTAGAGAAAGTCAAATCACATCCCTTTCAGGTCATTTTACTTGTCAATTATCTTGCAAAATTGCACTTGCATTTTTATTCCTTCTAAAAAGCATTCACATTGTGAAGTACTGCATTAATTACACATCAGGCTGTGTTGAATTACTCATGTGGCTGGAACCACATTTGTGTTGTGTTATAATGTTTCAAAAGTAATCATGCTGTGTTAAGCTGTACTCTAAAACAAAGTGACATTTCTGAGAAATGTGAAATAATTTTTAATAAAAACTATTTTCTTAGAAATATGAATTTGTTCTAGATTAACTTTCAGGTACATTAGAAACACACAGGAAAAGCATGGAAAATAAAAAGAAATTGAATTTAAATATTCCCTTAAAAAATAATTCTGTAATATATAAGAATATTTCACAGAATTCACACTTTATATTTTAAATGCCTACTAAAACATTCCATTATGGATATAGTGTTGCTTCTATAAGATACAGCTCTTAAAATAATTTTCCAACACATAGCTTTAAAAAAGATTTTAAAAAGGAGGGCTTTAAATTCTTCTTAATGGACAATCAGTACACATAGGCCATAGGTTCTTTTCCTATTCCCCTTACCATGACTCTGCCTTTGGTGTCACCAACAGATCCAGAAGTGAGAGATCATGAAGGCACAGCCATAGGCCTTCAGCCTTTCACACATTGATAAGTTAGGAGAAGAGACCTACACCCTCAAACCCAAGCACTTCTGCAATATTGTTCTCTAGGAGGAAAGTCTTCACCAGCTCCAAGCCAGAGAGAGGCATGCAGAGATCAGCCAGTAGCCTGCTGACCACAGGATTCCAATCCTACCTACACATCAGCTTTATTTTGATCAATTTAGAATACCAGGGTCTCCTACCCCAACAAGTGCCCTGGCCAAAGTACAGTTAATATGCAACCTGAAATAGCCTGACCTCAAATCCCACGTTCAGTAACACAGCAAAGCAATCCTAAGTGCCACTGATGGTTAAACAGAAGTAGCAGGGTAAATATCAGTCTCCTTCCAAAGAAATTCTGTTATGGGCCTGGGTATCTATTTCTATTTCAACAAATTGGCTTTTTCAGATCAAAAGGAATTCTTTTACTCATGTTTTTAAGGGGCTATAGAAACACTTGAGCTGCTTGAACAGAAAACATACATTTGCCTGCTTCCCAGCAAAGTGTGAAGTTCTGTAGGAAACCACCTCTTCTGCTTTTTCAGAAAAACATAAGAGCAACAAGAATTTCTTTAAAAGGAATAAAGCATCTTTGGAAACAGGAATATAAGTTAATACCTAACAGTATTTCACAGTTAGGAAAACAGATGGTCAAACCCACCTCTTTGTACTCAAGTATCAGTGCTAAGGGGTATGAATGATCTGTTTTCAGAGTAGTGAATACTTAATACCTGAGCTTGTCCAGATAATATTTTCTTTTCTAATGTGACTTGGGTTAATACCACCCTTCAATAAAGGCATAAACACTGACATGAAGGATGCTGAGCATTGTTACCATTATTACTAAGAATCTACTAATCTATTAAACCTAATCTATTAAAAGTAGAATGCTCCCAGCCCCACTAGTTTAGAGCAGCAGCCAGTCCAATAGATCACATCCCAGAATCACAATTGCTCCTCATGTCCCACATGACAAATTCTGTATTCCTTCACTTTTGGCAGAAGTTGTTTTCACAACATCCCTATTTCTCTTGAGGTATATCGGGAGCTTTGAAAGGAAAGCCAGAAATAGTGGTGTTCCTCCTTGGCAGTTAGCCTCATCTGAAAAAAGTAGTAAACTGCATTCAAATCAGCAAGACATTTATCACATATCACAGTATACAGTTTTTAAATCAGATATCCTGTTATACCAAGGGTGAACCAAGCCTTCCTACCAGAATGGAGAAATCTTCTCCCAGGGACACAGCCAGAGTGTCAAACTTGTCCCTTCACCAACCCAGAGCCCCCTGATCAACACCCAGACTCCTCAGACCGGGCAAGAGGAGCTTGAGTACCCACAAATACAAACCACAAGACCCATGAACCTTCTAGAGTGTCCAGGTACAAATTGAGTCTACAAAGCATCTCAACTGGATCACACAGTAAGAAGAAGGGAGGCCAGAAGTGCTCCCTTGTAAGTGAATGGATCAGTGATCACAAAGGCCTCAGGAAGCAAGGACCCTGAGTTCAGCCCTCTGACCCAAAGCAGGCAGAGGAACCAGCATTTGATCAGGTCTCCCATCATCTCAGTGTCCTGTGCATGAACAGGGGCAGAAATCTGGACTGAGAGGAACTTTGTATACAAAAACTTCACCCCTCCATGGAGTTAGAAACCATTTCAGTAGAGGTCATGAGAATCTTCTTGTTACCTAAATATTTAACTCAGTTCTTGTGCTTGGTACTCAAAATTGTGGCAAAGGAATTTTGCTCCACATTAAATCAAGGTTTTAGGCACAGCCTTTATGTTCTCTGAACACCTTTAGCTGCCTCTAGGACTGCTGCATTTGAATAACCTTCATCATAATGTGTCTTGTGCATCAGGCACAGTCATCTTTAATTTTAATCTCTGACGGAAATTAATTTTAAGAGAAATTTAAAAGAAAGAGGAAAGTTAGTGAAGCACTTGATCATATTTAATTTGCAAGGAATGAATTTGATTCATCTTGAGAAATATTTCATGCTCAGTTTTTTATGCTAGGTATTGTTGGATGTTTCCTCTTGGGGGTGGGGGGAGGAAGGGGAAAGCTACAAGAATAAAAGGAATCTTTACGATCATAAGTATGTAAAGAATCCCCCATGAAATAATAACATCTGGGGAGTTCCAGCTGAAAAATAATTGTGATATTTGTTCATTGAGGATACAATAGCTGAGTTTAGGAATTAAATATGACAAGGAGCTATGTTATACTGTTTCCTTTATAAAAAACCCAAAATAATAGTAGCAAAAATTGCCAAGAAGAAGAAAATTATTTTACTTTTCATAGAAAAAGGATGATATGTAAATTCACTAATTGGAGAATTCATTCCACATGGTTTAGCTCTACAGGACATTCCTGTTTGAAATAACAAATGCTCAAGCACCTAATTACAAATGTTGCTATAAATAAAGTACTTTGGGCAACTATTTTAATCATTATGCTAAGTAACTACAGTAATCATTATACTTTGAACATGCTGAAATGTGGCAAGTACTCAGATTTGGTACCCTTGCATTTTTATTTTGCATGTGGAATAAAGTGCTAACAAATATTTAACTTAGTGAATCGCCTTCAGTTATAATTTTTTTCTTCCACTGACATATTCAATCGCTGATTGATTTCAAGTCATATTTATTCCACACCGAGCTTCCAACAATAATATCATTATACTGGCAGCTTCTATCAATTATTTCTTTTTAGAGCTGTTAGTTTTTGTGCTGTAAGCGTCATCAATAATCACATAAGAAAAAAAACTATGAAAACCCTGATAACCATTATCTCCCCATTCTGTTTTCTTCTTTCCATTACAATTGCTACACAGACAATAAATTCAGCACAAAGTACAAGCAACGTTTGAAGTGAAGCCCTGCCACCTCTGCAACTCATATTACATTTTTGTAGCTGCTTCATCCTTCCCCACCCTCAGGATTTCTCATTTCTGTGCTGAATCCCACTCTGACTTCTAGATAAGGTTAGCAACTAAACTGTAACAAAAATAAAAAAGCATGTGTCCTGTCACTTGTAAAGGCATTAATCAGGAAATCCATGACTGATTGACAGCCGTATTTCATACAGCTCCTGTGGCCCTGCACCTGATCAGGGCTAGGCTGCTCTGGGGCCATGACCTTCCCTGGACCCTGCCCTACCATTTTTTGCACACATTTCATGCCTTGGAGTAGAATTTGAGTTTCTGTGTGGAAACACAAAGGATTAGAGGATGTTGAAATTAGAGAGGTGTGGCTTTCTCTCTGAAAAGCCACATGGCAGGGGACCAAGTGCAGCAGCAGCAGCAAGGCGAGCTGCACCCATGGCAGAGCAAGGCAACAACCCCAGCACTGCCTGAGCACTGAGACTGACACAGCACCGTGTCAGGGCCAGGCAAGGTCTGCACATTCCACTCTTGCACAGTATCTTTCAACAGGTGGCTGCATGAAAACAAAGAAAGAAAGGTATGAAGCCCCAGATCTGCTGGAACAAGTACACCAAGAGGATGGCAGAACACAGGAAGAAAGCTGTAGGAGACTGGCTGCTCCACAGCTGCAGAAAAATTAGAGTGCAACATCCTGTGACCATCTGATGCAATACAATAATTTTAAATTAGCACTCTTGGGGAAAAATAATGGAAAAGTTGTTTGGGGTGTTTTCTGAACAGCTAAGATAGAGGAAGCATGATAGTTTCAAAAACAGATACTGAATTGTGAAACCTATGCTTGGATCAGTCTGCTACACATTCAAGGTTCCCCTGGGCATTGCTGCTTCATGCAAATCAAGTCACAAAACAACACCTTTTTTATCTTCTTGACATTCAGTAAGTCACTTCCCACTTGGGTCTTATGGGACTCTGGAGCACGAGGAGGAGCCCACTTGAGACTCAGATAAAACCAAGTACTCCTTAAAAATAAGGTTTCAGAATAGGAAAAAATATCCCTCAATACTGTTTCTTCTAGATAAGAATTACTCTGGCACTTGGTTCATTTCTGTAGCTTTGTTAGGCTGTCAAAGTTACAGTAATTTTATATAAATACCTATATATCACACTCATCTTTTAAAAAGATCCTAGAAGCTCTGCAATTCCATATTCCACATCCTTCTTATCTCTAAGAGCCTGTCTGCCAAACAGCTACAATTAAAACAAAAAGCACCAATCTTACACAATTTTAATGTTATCCAAATAATTTGCTATTGTAACGTTGAGAACCCTTATTTGTTTTGCATGCATTTAAAGGAATCCATAACAAGTTTTTTTCTACCTAGCCTGTTTTGCTCACTGTTAAAAGAAGTTAGAGAGATTCACCAAAGCAATAATTACTGTTATTGTCAGATGAGAAAAACAAGGGAAAATAAGAATAACCACCTCCAGAGACTTATTTTGCTGCCCAAGTGACCTATCTGCTGTGTAGTCTTTGATGAGTCTACTACCACAGCCAATACCAGACAGCCCTTTAACATGGTGTTTGAATGTCAGAGACTATTTAGAACATGGAAAAGCAGGGATGGTTCCAGCTTGTTTCTTTTTGGTTTGCTATGCAGCATGCAGTCTCCACTGACTAAGGTGATAAAACTATAAAACATCGTGACAAATTGACTGAATTTTACAAGCTTTCCCAAAGTGCTTTTTCATATTGTTTAAAGCTTTCCAGGGAGAACATGTTGGCAGTATTAGCTGGGCAAGGTACTGACATGCACAGCATTAAAAGGGAGATAATACAGTGCTCTCTGTGCTAAAAAAAGCCTTATTCTCCCAGCCTGTAAGCAATCTGCTTCTCTGTGTGTCTTGGATGGCTCCAACGGAGGAGAGTAGCTGCAAGCAGCTCTAAATAGGAGCAAGCAGAAGCATGTGTGATAAACAGCTACTCCTCACAGCTTTCTTCCCTCTGGTATTTCAATCCTTTCACAACCTCACAGGAGAGAAGCACTGCCACGGTCCTATTCAGGGCATGTTTAGTTTATATTCCTTCTTCGGGCTCTGCACAATACCTTGTGGTGTTCGATTACCTTCTGCACCGACAAGTGAATTTCTTGCAGCAAAACCTTTCCTTGTTGTTTCTTGAACATGGTAGAGCTCTCCAGATGTCTCTTAAGATTCCTTAAGTTAGAAAGGGAAGGACAACTTAAAAAAATATGTGAATGGGATAACACATTTCTGCAAATTTGGTGACAACATAAGAAGCAGCTGTATAGGCAGGCTCAGGACATCATTCCAAAAGGCTGCAGTGCTACAGCTGGGTGAAACACAAGCGTATATTGTCTGCTTGTATTCCTGCTCTCCTTCACATTGAGATACTTGAAACCAAGATATAAAATAAAAATAGACAGAACCATGTTCTTTACTGCACTTTTCCTAAGCATTGCTATATATTTCAACTGTTGAAATACATGCTTGGAAGTCCAAATGATGAGCCAAATATGCATTCTCACTCATACTCCAATACTCAATCCATTCTAAAGCTCTTTTCTGAACCACTCAGATGTTCACCATCTCAGCAACACCACTAAACCAAAATCCTCCTCCAGTCTAAGTCTGACAATACTTTGGCCTAAACAGTTTAGAACATCATTTGCTCTGTGGCCTTTTTCAGCTAATTCAACCTACCATTGCTTTTTCCCACGACAACAGTTATAGAAGGTATACATAGCAAAGCATTTAGTAACTGCTTGGCAAAAGCATGCTTTGTATCTTGGATGAATAAAAGTGTGAGTATATTATGCCCAAGAGCTGTAGAACTAAAAAAAAAAGAAATTAAGTGCTAACAAATTACAGACAACTGATTTTTTTTTTTTCTTTTGACTACACCATTATCTGAGAAATATTTTAAATTCTTAACCTGCTAAAAATATCTTCCAAATCATGTTGGGAATAAATCTGCTTTTTTTATCACCAATTTGTTCATGAACAAGCTGATCATTCTTCCAGGCAGAAATTATTTTCTGCTACCCATACTCACTATCTCACCTGTCTGCTTCTCTCCACACCAGGGGTCGTGAAAGGATTGCTACAAAAGAGAGTAAAACTGGGTGAACTTCTTCCCTGCTTCAACATCCTACTGTCAGCTCAGGAAGCCCCAGTGTTCAGACTAGGACCTGGATATGGTTTCTGTGCATTTAATTACTCTCAGTAGTTTTCTCTCTCGTTAACTTTTCAAGACATCCCTGTATTGATGGAAAACCTTACCTCTGCAGCAATCTGGAGCAAGAACAGCCACATTCTCTCATGTGTTTCAAATTTATCACCTACTACTTTCACCTGGTGAATGTGCCTGCATTAGAAGAATCAGTGAGCAGATAATCCACCTCCATCTCCACCTCCAGTCAAGGTTTTGGAGATTTCTATCATACTCTTCTACAGCTGTCTCTTTTCTGAAGAAACCCCTTCAAATTATTTGTAACTGGATTCAAAAAGTGCTAGTGTCATGGAGAGAAGACAACATGCCATTTTATTTCACCATCTGAAAAAACAAAACTGAAAAAAAAATTTAAATGTTTCTACATAACATAAGCACAACTGTCCACTAGGTAAATTGGCACACTGAGGTGGGAAAATGAATTTTGTTTACTTCCTGATTAGAACCAGGTTTGTATTAGGCAAAAAGCATTAGGCATGTTGTCTTAATAACCTTCTTGATGACCTGTTTCCAGAGAGCATTATGGTTCCCACTTTGGCTAGAAGATTCTCAAAGAGGACTCCCAAATGCCAGAGAACAAATAATGCTCTTAGCCACTGATCAGGCAAAAATAAGCAGAGAGAAAACTTGGCTAGGCTAGCATGGTGGTATGGAGCACTTCGAAATTTCTGGAAAGACAAGCCTAGGTCAGCTCTTAAGAGTTGGTGTATGCTTTTCTTCTTTATGCATCCTAATATAAATAAGGTGTAGATATGTGCACCTATATGGGTACACAAAAACAAGTAAGTCTTCCTGCAGAAAGGAATTCTTGGTGAAAAGTTGCTCTAAAGTGTCTCATTTCTGTTCTGAATTTGCTATTTACATCTTTAAACTGACTTCACCACAGAGCTAGAGGTTCTTTGCTTCCTTCCCCCATCACCAAAACAGAAAAATATTTGCAAGAAATCAAGAATGTAAGTGCCTTTAGAAAATATAAATACACTGTAAGTGGAATCATCTACTAGCATGGAAATTACATGTCTGAGAGAGAAAACAAGCACCTAATGCAAAACATAATAAATGTTTGTCTGGGAAAAGCATATGAATATTTGATGCTTGAATCTATTCCTTTTTAAATTACCTCCAACACACTATTTACTTGGGCATGCTAAAATTTCTCTGAGATCCTTTTCTTTCGAGCCCCCACTAGCCCTCCTCACAGTAAAACTTTCTGGAGAGAGAGATCTGTCATCTCCTTCATTGCCCCTGTCCACTGCAGGGAGGCTGGGCTAGAGGAGTTCAGTGGCCCCTCCCAACCCAAACTGGTTTCTGGTTCTGTAACTGTTGAATGCAGTGTTGTCAATGGCACTGAAATAGAGGATTTATGCAATCCAAATCACAATCTCTGTGTTCCAGACAAAGTTAACCTGACCTGTCTTTGTATACTCTTACATTTTCCATTCCCTAATTATTTTTATTTTCTAGCAATACTCATTGAAGTATAACACAGAAGACAAATCATAGGTATGCTGAGTAGCTGACAAATACAGTGCTCGTACAGGAAATTTGTCTTCTAAAATTGTTCATTCCCAAACCAAATGCTTACTAACACAGCATTTGGGAAGCATGTCTTCATTTTAAATAATGAAAATATACGTTCCCAAAGCTCAGAAGGAATGAACAAATTAAGGAAACAACTAGTTAAGCATCTCTCATCTCCATCAAAAACTGCGTGCTGCAAATTAGCATCTGCAGCAAGAGGATGCCCCCTTCTTTCCCATTACCCAGTTCCCATTGCAGGATCTGCAGGGCTTGAAGTTACTGTGTTACCATTAAATTCTCTGTGTCATTAAATATGATAATAAAAATTAAAAGATGCCTCTGTACTTTGTGAATATAACTAAAGAAATTATGAATATTGTTCTTCAAATAGGACCTTAGGGTGCAAATTCAGCTCAGCTGTAAGTGCATTTAAGTGTATGGAATAATTCCAAGAATAAATTTGTCCCACTATCCAGAAGGGTGCTTGCTTTTGAATTAGGAGAATTGAGTGCACTCATCCTGTCCACAGATCCATTAGTCAGTAGTTATGACAGGCCATAAGCAAAATCTATTATTAGCACATTTACTGAAAATCCAATTTTTCACTTGCAGAATCAGTAGCCATGATCTTAAAACTACTAAAAGAACACTGAAGCCTACTGAAGAAAATAAGACCCAGTTTTAATTTCAATTTCAAAAAGGCGATACATATGCAGGGTTAAAGAGGGGGATCTCAGAACATGCTAAAATTTAAGAAAATCTCACTAAAACAGTTTATTTCATCAAAGCCAATTCCATATTTCAGAATAATAAAAAGGAGAAGCTTCCCTGCTGGATCTATGTAAAATTCTCTGTGCCACAGTGCCAAGTGGTGGCCAGGAACTAAAGCAGAATTAACCAATTAGCAAAGTGTTCCATCTGGTACAGCCTGGACTTGCTGTGTCTGCACACCTCATGTTACCATGACAGAAACTTCTAAAGGGACATCTTTAGCAAGAAAGCATCTCACACTCTGAAACACCTTTCTTTTAATCTTTTCTGCACACAAAACCAAACATGGTCACTTTACAGGAAGGCAGAGCACTCAGAGTTGGCCCGTTCCCACCATGAAAGGGCTTTTTTCTATAGGCTTTGCTGTGAGTCAATTCAAATGCTCTTCAGCTCTGAGAAGTAGAATACAATCATATATCCGTTTGAGAAATATAGTGGATCAAGACAAATGGTTTTAAAGTATTTAAGTAAATAGAAACCAAGAGACTTTAAAATAAATATGTCCAATTTCCCATACTCCAGATTTCACTAATTATTTATTGCAAAAAACCAGAAGATTCCAGCCTAATAGGTCTGGATAACAAACTCTTATCCTCAAAATGCAGCAGAAGCACAAGCTTCCTGCAGTGCCAGTTTTGCACTGCTGTCAGCTTAGAAAGGTGTCCTTATTTTTGAAAAAGTAGATTTCATCTTGACACTGACTTTTGTCATTGCTGAAATTGCTAAGCTGCATATTAATTAATAGAGACAAGCCAGTAACACGGATAAAAAACCCAGGGGAGAGTGGACTGCTGGCCAAACAAGGTTTCACAACTGCTCTGACTCATCCAGAACATGAAATGGAAGCCTGGAGATTAAAAACCTCAATGCCTCATCTCTTAAACCACCTATCTCCCTCCCAATTTGCATAATGTGAAACAGAACTCAGAATTAAGCATTCGTGTTTCTTCTGCAAGAACAACAAGCCTATAAATCAAAGTCTCTTCACTGTGCCTGCAATTCGCAACATCTCAGTAGTCTCAGCCCCTGCAAGGATGTGATATTGAGGCCCTGCCCAAGCAGGATCACTGCAGTGCAGCTCTGGGGAGGACTGGGAATGTGCTCAGGCCAGAGGAGCCCTGCAGGAAGGAAGGCACATCCCTCCTTGCACTGAATGTGGACTATGCCAAACTGGGAGAGACAGTCCCCCATTCTTAACATCAGAAACACAGCCCAGGCTGAGCTGTCCAGCTTGTATCTGTTTCTTTCCTTACTATCATCATCGTACAATCTGCTTTATCAAAACTAAATTAGCATGGACTCAGTGGAGCAAAGCTTCTACTACTATGGTTTACATAAATTATTGCTAGAAATGCCTATTAAATTCCTAAGACCAACTTGATCAGTGGTGACAAGATACTAAATTATTTTCATTACTGTATATTAAAATATATAGAAAAATTTATCTATTAGCATAAAAACTAACTTTAAATATAAGATTCTCAAGCATAAACTGACTTGGCATTTGAATTAAGTAAATATAAACAGAGACACTGTTTTCTTTTTATGACAGAACAGCATTTTGACCATGTTAAGTTTGTATATCTTCCTTATAAAATTTAGTAACAAATATAACAATGACAAAGCTTTCCTGACTCAAAATCAGGAATACTAGGAAATAACACACTTGCAATGTTGTGGATATAAATTTTTCACCAGAAACTACTTTTTGCTGAAACTACAGTTTTGTATATGTACATGTCTGTGAATGACAGACATTAAATTTAGGAGGTTGGAAAAGCTGTTTCCTGTGGGTTTGTTGGAATAACCTTTTGGGAGGAAAAAAAAAACAAGAAACAAACAAAAATCATAAATGAAATTGGAAAACTCATTTAATATCTTTGTCTTGAAAAATATTTTGGTGATTGAGAAGGCTTTTGAGATGCCTAGAAACAGATGTTGTTTGTCCTAATGATTAGAGCATTTGCTGGGTCATAGGAAGCTCTACAACCTCCTCCATTTTCTCAGGGCACATTCACACACACACAAATCAAACCCACCTTTTGATCTGAGTCCCATTTCCAAGGGTGCTGTTTGATTACTGACAGCCAGCATGGTCAGGGGTGAGCTTGTCTCTTAAAAACTTCACCGAGGAAAAAGGAAATAAGGGTTTGGACAATCATCTTGAAAGGGGAATGTGAAATTTTCTGCAGAATCGTACATTTTCTCTAAAAAATATTTTTAATCTTAGCACATTCTAGACAAAACCAAGGATATTATTTTAGAGGATGTACCCAAGACATTAACAGAATAACTATACTTACTCTTATTATACTTATACTTACTCTTTCTAAAAGTTTGTGTTCTGACATATTATATCAATTTTAGTTCTTTTGTTGTTGTTTGTTCTCTGCCAACACTTCTGCAGAACGAAGGAAGTAAAATATTATAATAACTGCAAATAAAGCTTAGAGTTCAGTGCAAATTACCAGATTCAGTAAAACGCAGATGCAATCCAAAGAAAGATAAAGAGTTGGGATTACATCTGGTGTGATTTGCCAGATGAATTTATAGTAACCACTGATAAAAGAAAAAGAGTTGTTGGGGAAAGGAATAGATTTAAATCAAAGCCAAAAAGTAGGTCAGTTACGACTTTAGGTATGAAAGTATGGAAGATGACAGGAGCTCCAGCACTGTGCTCCCAGAGCAGGCTCTGTCCATGTGAGCCAGGGCTCTCTGCAGGGGCAGTGCTGGTCACTCTCCCCAGGGACAGCTTGGTGCTGGGGCAGAGCAGAACAGCAGCATCGCAACCCTGGCTGCTCTCAGAGCTCACCTCTGCCAGCACAGCACACACACAGAGCCTTGGCTGTTCCAATCAGGAGAAGAAATATATACCACAGCACCTTAAAACCCATCTTTTATTGAATACACAACATTTGTCTCTTCTTTATTAAGGAAAAAAAAAAGGTAAAAAAGGCAATGTTCATGGAATGGAATGAGGAACAGATGAAGAGCAACAACCCATGAAACTGCTAGTAGCTGGCAAACAGAAAGGAGACCTTCACTGCTATGCACAAAATACATGAATACATGTTTTTTTAGGATGATTTCACCATTCAATCAGAAAGTCTGCTTTTTTTCCATCAACATAGGAATACTGCACCCCTGAGTAGCCCTGAAGAAATGGGGGAATTGTCTCTACTCAATAAAAAGCTGTTATTACTTTGGGTTTTTAAAGCATTGAGACTACTTGCATTTTTCTAGTGTGCATACAGTGCTTTGTTTTGTAAGATACCAATGACACACTTGAGAGAAAGGGGAAAAAAAGTCATGGTATTGTTATGAAAAAATAAAATGTGCTTTTAAAAAACACACACAGAAAAACCAAGTAACAACACCACATGCACAAGAATATTTCCTATCAAGTTACACTAACCCTTTTCAAGGAGGCCTGGAAAAATGACATCCATTTTTGTTCATGTTCAAACAGCATGAATATACTTTCTACATTCTAAAGGCAAATTATTTGTTAGATGCATTTGATAAATTTAAAGAGCTGAACGCAGCTCAAATAGTATTTAGAGGTACTTTAATGACCTTACAGTAGGTTGCATATTGCTCTACAAATAGTGCCTTTGACAAGTTAGGCTGTGCTTCCGTCACACAGACATTTATCCTTCACCTGAAGACACACAGAAAAATGCATATGTAAATAGAAATGTCATATGGAGGGCAGACATATGACCATCTGGAGGTAAATTGGGGCTACCTGGTCATAATCCTTATAACAAAAACATATCCTCTAAGACACTGTCAAAACAATAACACTTTGTAAACATACAGAGACTGCAGCAATGCAAATGGTATTTGGCAGGGTTGCCTCAAGGTTTGTTCACCAACACTGCTGAGCTTCTGAACCAGCCTTGACAGAACCCTGAAGTTTCAGCCACAGTAAGGGGCATTGGAATGAAAAATGGAAGCGTAAGTCAGTTGTGAAAAGCTGCTCTGGAAACACGCCTGCCTGATACACTGGTGCTCAGAAAACAAACCAGGCAAACAAAGGGAGGGGGAGAGGCAAGTGACCAAAACTAAAAACTCTTTGCTGGGAAGTTACTTTAACTGAATCAGAACTTTTTACAGGAAAATAGCAGTGACACCAAAACTCACCTATCAGTGCCCACCTATCTCATTGGGCTGGTGCATACAAACCACCTCTACAAAATCTGACAGCATTTTCCAGAACCTTGACATCTCGTAAAATTCTCCCCTAAATCAATAGGGCAGAGGAAGAAGGAAAGATTTATTGCTTGTATACCCCATTATCTGCCCTATGTATACCTGTTTAAATTTTACAGAGAAAAAGAGTTTATCAAGGAAGAGAGAGCAGAACTTAACCCCTGTTTAGCTTCAAATCTGTGTTTCCAAAAACTCACAAAACTCCAAATATTCTTTTTGCATTAATACAGGTTTTCAGACTCAGCTTCTAAATAATGAATATATAGTTAGAATGATTACTATCTGTGGCTTTATAAACTTACCAGTTTTAGAAAAAGCCCTGAAAGATCACGGAATACTTGCTCCATTCTTGCATCATTCTGTAATTTTTGCAATATCCAATAAGGCCTCATTAAACCCAAGTCCTTGATGAAATAAAAAATAATAACTTGAAAAGAAATTAAGGTCCTTAAGGTTATACGGTATGCTAAGGGAGACATTCACATATACACCCACACTTCCTAGGAGAATCAAATTCAAATTCCCACTTTTCTTATTTGGAAGTGGAACATAAATGCAAGAAACAACTGAGCATAATAAGCTTAAGAAATAAGCAAACAACCTGAATCATCTGAATCCAGGAATTGAGTCTATTTCTACAGCCACATTTCATTAAACTTACAAGTTACAGAAATTACGGCTGTAATGAGCTCTTTGGGTAACAAGGAAGGCTCAATTGTTTTGGTTTTTTGGAGGGGAGGATGTTTGCTTTCCCTCATTACACTAACTTGATTTTGTTCATAGGTATTTTTACATTACTGAAGTTTCTTGGCAAAACCATTTGAAATACAGTGTATTTCCATCAACTTCAATACCGTTTGGAATAATCTGTTTGCAAGAACTATGATAGCATGCAAATATTCCATGGAGAACAAGGGGTAACCTTGTTGTGCTTTATATTCAGCACAAAGCACACATTTATTAAATCTCTGTGACCATGATAGATTTCAACCCCAGCATCCTGCCTTTGCCTCATGAATGAATCTCCATCTAAAGTCCCTGAGGTCTGTAGTCACCTTAACAGCTCCAGCTGGCAATACTTACTTTAAAGATTTCAAAAGAAAATTCTCCTTTTTCTCTTTGAGCCAAGATATTTTACATATCCAAAATTTACTTCACAGCAGATATGCCCATGACTACAAGCAACCCTAAATTATCACATCAGTCATTGCCTTCACAAATCAAGTAAGCAATAACAGCATTTGTAACAGCAGAGATTTAGACATGAAAAAGTATCTTTTGACAAGATCCAAGATGAAAATGCACATGCAAATAAAAAATGTAATTCCTGAATTTTAAAACTCATAATGCATTGTCTATTAAAGTTTGAAGCTCACCTAAAACTCAAATTCTCACAATCCTCACACCTAAACCTTGATGCGTAAGTCTGAAAACCTGAGCCCTCTACTAGAATGACCACCAAGAAAGAAATTAGTAACAGCGTTCAATTCATGAAATTATACTTTTAAGACCTGTTTTAGGTGTTGCTATGTCAGACAGCTGTCCTCCCTCACATGGAGGAGAAGAAGGGAAAGGTCACATTCCTGTCTTCTAATTTATTAGCACTATACAAATAAATATTTGAAAAGAGTATGAATATTAGATTGCCTAAGCAACACTGGTGCCTTGGGCTTTTTACTACTGAATATATTAGGTTTGAACTTTCAAAATCATTTGAAGAAAGGAGGTGAAATCACAAATGTCCTGGGAATATACAAAGGCAGAAGAGAGAAAATTAGACAGCAAGGGACCTTAAAGCATAAGAAAATCCTTCATTTTTGGCAGTTGATATGTACTGCATGCATTAATATGCAACAGTCCCCAGAAACATTAGCTGATGTTACAATCACCTCATTTTAAGTACTGTTTATAGTAGGGAACAGTCCTGGCTCAGACAACTTAGTGTCTCAATAGGCACAACAAATTATCTCCATTTATAGAACTGCATGTCACCCAGAGTCAGAAATAGCACTGCATTAGCACCGAGCTCATAAAAGCAAGGGGAGAGTCACAGCTTGTGTTAACCACATGGTGTATATATTAAATGGCTCACAATAATTAGTGGTTAGGATTTCTTTTAAATAAATAAAATAAAAATGCACCATATAATGTGAATAAATTTCAATAAATCAAACACACCAGAGAATGTGGTCAGTCCTACAAGAGTTTATTGCATGCTAACCTGGTTTATTGGTACATGGCTTTTCAGAACAGCATACCAGTATTGTTCAGAATACAACAGAACAGGTGTATCCATGGATAGAACAAGGACTGGTATCTTCCCCAGGCTTTCAGAGGAATAGCTTCTTATGGCATGTGAACTCAGTTGTCCACTTTCAAATAAAGGTGGTTTCTTTAGTTCAAATTTTGAGGAAGGAGAAGGGTACAAGAAGAAAAGGAAAACAGAAAAGAAGACTAAGTAATTTTAGAACAGGAACTGGCCTTCTCAAGCCCTCAGTCTGTGTGTCTTATCTGTATTCTGTACTACATTTTATGGCCTGAATTATAAACCCTTAGTATTCACATGCGCACAGCATTTATTGCAAGCTAAAGTATTTCTTTAAAACAAGATAATTAAAATTAGTTGTGGTGGGCATGAAATGCCTAAGAAATCTTTCTAAAAATGTTCCCAGAGCTTGCCCTTGGATACAAACTCATGACTCCACTAAAGCACCCTGACTACGCAAAGAATTAAAACGCTTTTGTAATTTTCTGACAGCAGAGGCTATTGAATTAAAATGACTCATTATTAGCATTTACCCTTTTGAAGTTATTTCTAATTTGTTTTGAGTACTCCAAGGGAAAGCATGTTCAACTAGCCAGAGGTGAGGCTTTCAATAAACTACATGGCTTCTAAAGCAGACTAGCAGAGCTTGGTAACAACTAGTAACAATTGCATGGACTCATTCAGCATCTCAGTTGGTGCAGTGAGATCCTGAGGGATTTTCATTCCCTGGGGAACAAATCCAGCCTCTGAAACAACTGAATGGCCTTTCACAATCCCATAGCCTGATGTGACACCACGCAGTTTCTGCTGCAGCCTTGGTCTCATGGAGAATAGCTGCCAGCACTGAACACAAGTCTGAGATGTGTGAGTAAAACTTGGAGGAGGTTACAGAGACCATGGACTGAAATGCACCCAGTAACTGAGCCAATGCTGATAATTCCTCAGCAAAAAAATGCAATGATGGATTTTTGTAGAAAAGCAAGTGGCTACCAGACTACCTAATGGTTAGAGGGTCACAACCTTTTCTTCACGGATGCATCATTAATGAAGGTGTGTAAGAAGAAGCACAACAAGGCAGAAATCCAACCACAGCCTTGGAGGCTTTCAGAAATCAGAGAGCAAGATTTTATAGCCCCAACATGATGAAAATATGCCACGGTCTCTTTCAGTACCTGTCATCACCAATGGCTCAAGTGGCCCACTTTGAACCGGGGGGATTTGGACACTAGCATTATAGAAAGTAAGCTCAGACATTGAGTTCTTTAGAAACAGCTCAATTACTTTCCTGTGGTGCTGAATTCCTGACATAAAGGAAAAAATACTGTTCCACTGTAATTGTTTAAGGATAACCATCAGCAAAGCACAGTTATTGGGAGAAAGACCTTTGCTTTCAAATACTGAAGTCAGCAACACAACGTTTAAAGAAAATATTTTGATCATGTAATGTCTCATTTTAAAAAGCTATTTATACAGTTTACATCTGAACACATTTTCTTACAGAGAGAACAACATGCCAGAGCCCACTGCCTTAGAACTATCACTACAGCACAACGTTTCATTCCAAACCCTTTAAAGCTCTTGAAGCACATAGCACCAATTACAGTTATTTCTCCACTGTAAAACTCTGTGTGATTAGGCAAACATTGTAGTGCACACTGGATGGCAAACACTGTAGTGCACACTGTTTCAGGTCTAATTACATGGAGAGAGTGAGGAAGAGCACGTAATCTGCTTACATCAGTGCTCCCCAAATGGATGTCTCTGGTGATCACAAACACAAATGGATCTGAGCAAGAACACTGATGGCATATGCCTGTGGAACTTGACACCACAAAGCTCCCCATCAGTAATATATCTGCCTAGCACCACACTTAAAAATTCTTCCTTGATGAAAGAAAAAAGAGATGGAGCTACTCGAACATGAGCCCAAACATTCATGAGGTCCTAAAAATACCCCAAATATTCCTGAATGGTCAATAATATTGCAGACTGCTAACAGGTTTAAATAATCAATACAGACACCTGTCACCAGTTCATTAACCAGAAGGAATCAGTGAGAACATGAGATCTTAAATAGCATTTCACATACGGAGGGAGGCCTTAGCCAGTCTGAAAAGGGTAAAGGAATTCTGAGGACTCCAGAGAACATCAGATGAGAAGTGCCTTAGAGTTGTCAAAAAACTCAGCAGCGAACATTTTTGATAGGGCAGCATATGTTTAAGTGTAACAAGAGCTGATTCTGAGCTTTCACATATTACTCATGTGAAGGTAAATTTCACTCTATTTTCCTGGGAGATTGTTTCCATCAGTAAGAACTGATGCACCCTCCTCCAAAGCCTTGAATAATGTAATAGAGGTATGCGCAAATATGTAACCCCACCTCCAGAGCTCAGCAACAGAGACTTTCATTTATTAAATTAGTTACATATTTCAAAAATAAACATGGTATGTGTAAATCTAAAATGCAAAAAAGTGAGAAAGAAAAATTTTATGGATAGTATTTACAATTACTATGAATATTGAATTATAGAAATCATAAGCTATGAAATAATTTAGTAAAATATTCTGCAAGCTCATTTTTCATTTCTTAAGTTCATCAGAACTTAATAATACTAAATTATGTGAAAATTCACAGTAAATATCTACACACATAATTTTACAACCTTCCACATTCCTGAGATAATGAAAAAATTACAATTTAGCTTTATGACAAACAGTCTTGCAATAGCCATTGATGAACAGCTTCTAAGAAGTTCTTTGAAAGTATTAGTGTTTATAAATTCAATGGATGTACCTTATGGGGTTTACAGCATGTAGAAAAGAAAGTTCATTATTTTGGGACTCCTGCTAGTATTCTAAGTAGTGACAAAAATATTATATAAATTTTAAAAGCAGGAAAAATGTTGAGTAAATGTCCAGAATACGAAATAAAGGTAATCCATATTGTCATTATAATTAAAAGAATAGAACAAGTACCAATGAAAAGTTTCAGCTGAGATTACAATGAGACTGAAATTGATGACTAGCAGGTGGTCATAAAGTAGGATCATGCAATATCTCATATATGCTAGGATAAAAAGAACATAAAATATGCATAATTTGACAGCCATAACTCAATAAATTCTCTCCTACAGTTCTACTTTTTAGCAAAATATCTTGTTCAGGAAGAATCCTGACTCTGATCTTAGTTGCACATTTACATAAATACCTTCGTAGCGAGGGGAACTTTTCTTATTTCTGTTAAAAATTAATGAAAGACATTGATGAAAAAAAATTCAAAATATGCCAAGAAATAAGCAGTAGGGAGAAAAGCATTGGTATAAAAAAAGAACTTGTTTTAGATCTTGTCACTTAAGATTTTATATGACTGGATAAAAAAAGCTTAGAGAGAATCTAAGGAGCACTGGGAAGAAACAAAGCAGTTCTGAGCTTGACGAGCGCCATGATAGTAGAAAATGTCAATGGAATTTGGAATAAACCACCCATCTAGGAATAGTTTTGGATTGGTGACTCCATCAGCTGGTTGTTCCCTACTGGTGAGACTGATGAGAGTTGGTGCTGTTCAGATATTTGAGTCCTGAGTTAATACTGAGGGAAGAGCTGTAATGTCATTGGCAGTCCAGAGCAAGGCAGGAATTTCCACTTGGAGCCATCCTCCTGCCAGGCCCATTTAAGTTGCATTAGCACTTCTTGGGCACCCAGGCTCTGTACAAGAGACAAGATTTGTGCCTTAGCTGAATAACTCCTCCCTGTTTAGGGAGTAGGTTCTTCAGACACAGATTTGGCCAAGCAGATACTGAAAAATTGAGAGATTTCTTTCAGGACAACATTGCAAAGACAGTGTATTCGAAGTACAAAACTGAACACATTTGATGCTGCTTTGCCCTTTAAATACCTCTCAAGATGGGGGAAAAAAAGGTGTTTTGATTCTTGTACAGCATTGTAAAAGTGTTTTTTGAAAAAGCTCAGTCTTCTGTTAATGTGAGAAAGGTCTTTGGCAAGACTTTCTTCCCTCCACATCCTAGATTTTCTTCCCTGATAATGTCAAGGACTGTTCCCTCATATGAAAAAGTGCCATTGCACTGGCTGATGGGTCTTAGAGTGTGAAAGCTTTGGAACTTAGGACAGCAAAGATCACACTCGATCAGAGATTGTGCTCTCTTGTGAAGAGAGGAGGCAATAAATCCTTTGCTAAGAAAGACAACTGGAAATTCAGCTCAGTGCAATTTGATTGGAAGGAGAAGCACTTTATCTTTGTGTACAAATTACTGGCTTAGCTGAACTGTGTTTGGTTCAGATGTTAAGAGCATTGCATTAATCCTCTGAACAATTTAAAAGCCCTAAACCCTCCAGAACTGACTTCTAAGAAAGCTACCAACAATACTGATAAATAACAATATATATACATGAAGGACACTGGCCATATTTTTTGCTTAAAATTCCAGCTCAAACCTGGTTGATATTTTTTAATCTCAGTCCTGTACATATAAAACATCATTTTCCTTTCCTTCCAATGAGTGAGGTTTGATTTCTTTAAGACAGGAATGAAACACAACCTCCGGGTCCTTGAGCCCTGCAGCACATCCAGTGGGATTCATTCCAGCAATCATTATTTTACACAGCTTGCCAGGCAATTTTTCTGACTATGCCTGACCTGGGGAACTGTGCTGGGACAGGGAAAGATTGGCAGGGAATACTTTGCCTCAAGATCAGGGTCTAGGTTACATGTCTACATATGTAACATGCTACAGTGTCATTTTCCCATTAGTACAATAGATGTCTCTCACCAAAAAATAGGAAAAAAATATCCCTTTAATATATAAGTAATTAAATAGATGCTTCCAATAAATGTTAACTCACCATTACCTATTCAGTCTTTATTAAGAATTCTGAAAAGCAAACATTTTGTCTGTTAAGTGCTGGTCCTGAGAAAGATGCAGTTCTCTTTCTCTTCTTGTCCAAATACTGAAACTAATTTTTCTCTAAACAATAGTTACTATTTTAAAACATCTAATCACTATCTAAAAACAAGAAAACAAAAACAAAGCATCACTTTATTCATAAAGAAAATTATCATCCAAACTCTTCAGAGACTCCAAAAAAAAAGACAAAGAAACTTACTAAGAATAAATTAAAGAAGAAACAAACAACTCCCATCAAATTGGCAGCGTGTCCAAACTCACAGCATGTTATTAAATTAAATCAGTGACATTTAAATGAGTGCACCTGTATGCATACAAAAATAATTTCCTAGTTAATTAGCTCTGCAGCTATGGATGCCCTAATAGGTCAAAAGTACATTAATTATACCTAAATGAACAGAAATAATTTACAGGTGGCCACAAAGCAGTAAATATATCTTAAGACTTCAGGTTCTTGCGCTAGGAGATAAGGTCATATATTCACTTATCATATTTTCCAGGTGTAGAAAATTATCATTGGAGGCAAGATGTCATACTATTGTTGAGTGCAGTTATCCAGATGGCACAGGACAGACACCTCAGATGGGATTGTCCTGGACAGAGGGAGCTGCGCACTTGAGGAAATAGGTACAGCCATGTGCTTTGGACTGCAGCACACTGAAAAAGACAGAGAGGGGTCAGGAAAGAGCCCAGAGATAGAAGAGGATGGGAGAGAGCAGCAATGGATCTGAGAAGGAATCTGAGACTCTGATAAACACAGAGAGCTGCAGACACAGTGATAAAACCCTCAATTACTGAAAAAAACCAAACCCACATTTAGCAGAAACGATGCTAAATGTTAATCAAGCATCTGTACAGCCTTGCACTTGCATTGTAAGAGGCTCTCTGCAGAGCATGAGCATCTATTTGACCAAAATATATTATCTGAGTTCTATATTTAGAAAGTAGAATAACATGTTAAAAACTATTGGATGTTCCAAACTTGATCAAAACTGAAATTCCATTTTTATTTGAATTTAAAGGAGGGAATTAATGTTCAAATAAAATATCTATCTAATCATTCTCCAAAACAAACCTGATTTTTCAACTTTTATTAACTGAAGAAGCAATAAACTGGAATAGGAACTTTCCCTGAAAGTTCTTGTAAAAAGTGCTGCATATTATTTCTATATTGTTTTGGTTTTACAGAGATAGTGACAACAAAAATATGTGGACTCAGAGCATCCATGCACCAAAATGAGGAGCTGGAAGTGAAAGCCCCTGATAGCCTGACCACCTCTGTACTTCCAGGAGGCTTAGAACAAAAACCACCTAAAGCCAGGACTGATAATTCTTAAGTAGGAATACAGCTTAGAAAATAGTCAGGCTTGTTTTGCTCAATTTTTCTCTAACTTCCAAAAACTGTTTCATCTCTCTACTGCAACAGATGACCTACATGAAACTGCAGAAATTACCCACTTCATCTTCAGGAGGAAGCTAAAAAGGATAAACAGAAGAACAGCTGAAGAACTGGAGAGCGTTTCTTAACAGTGATAACTACGCAACAACAAAGAGATCTAAGAGCAATTAGTTTTGCACTAGTATTTTGTTGATTCATTTTTTTAGTAGATAAAGTATGTGCACTTCTTTATTAAAAAACAGGTGTGTTATCAAGTCAACACTAGGACTGTTCAACTACTGCAAGTGGCGTTCTTCAGTATCTTTGAAATCATGGAATTCATTCAGAATTTGACATTCTGATCGTTCCTTTCACACTGCAAACTCATCTGTCTCTGTTGCTTTACTAAGATTTTTCTCTCTGGGACCTTCTGTGTATCAACCCTATCAAGGAGGGTCAAGTGTGGCAAAAGGAATCAGATGAATGTTTCAAAAAATTAGTTTGGTTGGGATTAACATAATATGGATTGCATCTTATATTACTTTGTCTCAAGGTTGACTGCATGGTTTATTCACTCAGAATAAATAAATCAAAATTAGAAAAAAGGAATTCCAAACTCTCACCATCAAACCACATATTAATCAGATCAAATAAAGAAATTTAATTGATCAACCTAAAAACAGTGATTTCAAGGTAATACATGGAACTGGAGTTTCTGCAAACTATTTGGCTTTCCACTGAAAAATAGCATTAGTCAGTCAAAAGATGAAGAAATAGTCCAGCTAACAGCATTAATGAAAAACTTGCATAACATATTGCTGATAATCCAATTTCTAAGAGCTCTTTTTTAAAAAAATGGAAAATAGCCACTACAACCATTAGATTTTAATGAAGATTGTTAGCCTTGACAGAACAATCCTTTTATTCTACTCTTCCTTTCTCTGTGCATTTTTAGAAAGAAGTAACACTGAAGTACAACCACCCGCATATGAACTGATGTTGCAAAATAACTGAGCAGTAGTTTTGTGACCTTCAAAACTTTTGTCTCTCAGGCCAGTGAGAAAATCATAACAGCAGAATATTTAATAGGTTCAGTTTTGTTAGCTGAATGTAAGGTTCTGCTTTAGAGCAGAAGAATTAGGCAGTGTCTATACTTAACTGTGGACAGCCCAAGGTCACTGGCACCTTAAAGTGCTGTCACACACTGACATGTAAAGACTGGCAAGCACATCCCCACTCTGATTTTCAGCCAGTTCTGAGATGAAGATAAGCTATTTAATTACTGCAATTTTAGGACAGGAAATGAGGACACCTATCATAACCATTAAAAAAACCCTCAGATAATTGTAGTCTAACTCATTCCTTATAATGAAAATGCCGAAAGACAATGGAATTGCCTTGCAAATGGGGAAACTGCACTAAAAGTAAGTGGCAGCAACTGGAGTTCTTACTATGTGCTATGAGGTTTTTAATTCTGTAAAGTAAGTGCCATAACTATTTTCTTTACAACCCATAAAAGAGCACCTCAGAGAGGAGTTGAAGGACTGGAACAACACAAGTCCAAGTAATGATGCACAATCATTAGACTCCTCTCCAGCACAAAGGCTGTTCCTAAAGGGCTGCCATCCCAGAGCAGAACTGACCCAGCACAGCAGCACTGGGCAAAGCTACTGTGCATAATGACCAAGACAGAGAGCAAGACAGCCAGAAACAATTACCTGAATACCAATGGTCTGTCAAGGACACGCCACCTGCTACATTTGCCTGAGCCTTTATTGATTGGCTGGAAACTAAACGTCTCATTTTTTTTTATAAACAGTGATTCTGCAGTTGTGGCAGATACCACACAACACAATTCTATCCAAACCAGCTTTTAGTAATGCATCCCTCATGAGTGGGCAACACAAGCAGTCCTGCCTGTCTTCACAGCTGTCATCCCCACATAATTATTTTCCAGGTTGCAGAAGTACACAATACTACAAAGAGCAATCAGTCAATATAAAAATTTTCATGTCACGCCATGGAGAGCTTTCATATTAACTGCAAAGACAGGCAGTATATCATGGCACAAAATGTCTTTGTTACCTTTTTCCAATGGCACAGTTCAAAGCTTAAGGCTACTCAACATAGCAGGAGAGGTCTAGAGAGAGAAAACTAAAAGCATATTTCACAATTTTTTACAGGACTCTCATGTTCTCTTCAAATACAGCTTTAAGTACAGTGTTAAACTAATCCTTGTAATTTAAGCCAAAGGCAAGCAGCTGAGAAGGGGGGAAGAGGTGGACTATCCTTGCTACTGTTTAGCTCTTCAGCTATTTTATAAAAAAATATTTTTATTCTTTTTGGAGACAATTACTGCCAAGCAGGATTTCAAGTGCACAAGGAAATAAAAGGAATCAATTTTGTGGCTTCGCTACAAATGCTTTTCAAACCAGTAGTTATAGACATGTTTATTCAATATTCTACTCTGATGTCTGAGATTTTGTGCCCCAAACACATCTTTGAGAACTTCTGACGGCAAAGAAACTTAAGAGAAGGTGGAAGGAGTAATCACCTCTGCAAAGAAGTCTTCTCTAAAGGACCATAAAGTAAGCTACCACATAACCCCTGCATGTGTCATAAATATTAAATTACTTTTCAGAGCATAAAAATGTTCTTTGGCTTCACCAAAATCAGCACACCAGAATGCAACTTACCCAGCTGCAATGCAGCAGTACTACTGAAATGTCCTTCTAACCAATAAAGCAGCAAACAGGCCTTTTGGCTGATGTCTGTGACTATAAGTTCACCTCCCACATATTTTTTTTCTACCCACTGGAGCTGCAACCCAGAGATCAACATCATTTGGTTGCCATCCACTTGCCTTTATCAGCAAATAAAACCAAAATATATTTTCTCCATTACATTTTCTCTCATCTACTTTCAAAAAAAAATACCATGACAGAGAGGCACCTCTTGCCAAAATGCTGCTTTGTGGTTATTAAGCTGTGAGAGGCCATTCAGTGTCACAAGAAGCCAGCACATTCAGCAGCACTACATCCTTTCTGGTCTTGCAGTATTCCCACTAGCACCTACAAGCTCACAGGTGTTTTAGCATGGTAACATCACTGGAACTCTCCCTACAGTGCATAAAGAAAGTGCATTTTGCTGGGAAAGGCTTAAAATATTTGGGTTTGCATCAAACCTCCCAACTTTGAGGATATGGGTTTAGAGCACAATGCCATGATTTTGTCACTGTCACACAACTGTTCCAATAGAGAGCAGAGCTGTTGTGGATGCTGGCACTTCAGCATAGCAGCGGCACAGACCTTACTGCCCACACAGGATGAGACAGGAGGCAATGACTGCAGTGAGCCACCACGACTCTGACCAAGGGGACACAAAGGAGAGTTGCAAAGACAAGTACTCACCTTTTTCCAGGATCTGGGAGACAGCCTGTTCCCTTATATTTCATCAGGAATTTAATGGCAAGGGGATGCCTAAACCTATATAAGCACATGTGATGTTCTGCTATAAAACTGATTTATGCATTGCCAACGTGGAATTGCAGTTTAGTGTCCCCAGTAAAGCAGAGATTTAGTCTTATCCTCCCCACTCCTGTGTAGAAACAAGGAAGCTCATTCCAGTGGTTTACAGAGGGGTTTGCCCTTCCCTTGACACCTGCAGGTAATTCTCATTAATGGAAGTGTGAGTTTAATCTGGGCACAAAGGGGAAACCACCCCCACGTAGGCATCATGTTGCAGTTGCTTGAGGGACTAACTACTAATTGCTACCTTTCAGTAACAACCACTCCTTCCTAGCAATTTGTGTCACCTGGTAAATCTCCAAAGGAAAGCACTGGTAAATGGAGCTCTGCTCAGAGTATCAGGAATGTTCTGACCTGCTCAGGAACATCCAGTCTCATATGCAGTTCACCTGGAGTGCCTTCCCTGGCAGCCTTAGGTAGCTCTAGAGCAACTTGTTACATCAATCTGGAATTAATTACTGCAGAACGAAAACACACAGAACATTAGGATGCTGGCCCAGCCCACATACTTTCAACAGAGCCTCTGAACAAGTTCAGAAAAACAAACCAACAAAAAAAAATCCCAAACTTAGTAAATCTCAGTGCTGAAGGTGTAAAAGGATCATCTCATCTGAAAAATGGTATAGAAACTTGAAACATAACAAAATATAGTTCAGCCACGAGGTATAAACTGAAAACTCCATTTCTATGTTGTTTTAAAGGCAAATGCATGAACTTAAATTTTGAGGTCATACCCAAGAGAATTACTCATCTAATTTGCAGATTGACCAATACATAAATAAAAATTGCTAAGTCTGAAAGATTTCTTCCACATGGATAAAAAAAGACAAAACTAACATCAAAATTAGAAAAATAAATCCTTAACACTTCATTACAAACTAACATAACACTTGATTACCACACTCCTGAATAAAAAATTAAAAAAAGCAAACAAAGAAAAAAAAAAACTTAAATCAAAAAACCTCCACAACTAAAGACACATCAGACAGTGCATTAACAAAGATTTTATTTTCTACATTGCAAATCTAACTTGGAAATAAAACAACCTACAGCCTTTGCAAAGCATGGACGTCAGCTCAGTCTCTGGATGGTCACGTCATCAAAAGATGCTGCCAAGAACAAATTGTATGTCATATGCAAACAGTGATCTTGTCCCAGAAAACTATCCCAGTACAAGGACAAATGCAATGATTTCAATAGATTTCCCAAAAATATCCAGTCAACTACAAAAAAAATGCAGGTAGACAAGTCACAGAGCAAAAATAGGATCGCTGGTGCAGAGAGCTCAATGAAGGAAAAAGTGATACAACAAAACTCTTTATAAAAGAGTACAAAAGAAGAGAAATTAATTTCTCTCAGGCTCTCAAACATCATAATTTATTAAAGAAAGAGAAAATAAAAAGGAAAGAGGAGAAACAGAGGCCCCCTTTACAGGAACCTTTCACTACTTGTTCCACGCCAGAGGTTCAACAACCTTTACCCCCTGAAGGACAGGCTTCTCCTTCCCTGCTTTGGCACTTCTGCTGTGAATGAGCACAGCAACACAGCCCCCAGGAAGGGACAAAGAGAAGCACAGCTCATGTTCTGCAAATTCAACACTGATTTTTCATCTGAGATTGCCAAGCTCTTAAAATCCAAAGTCTTTATGAAAGAACCGGTTTCTAGTATCTAAATGGGAAGGTTAATTTTAATAATTTTACTGACAGTAAAATAGATGCTTTTAAGTGACAATAAAGAATTCTGGTGAGTATATTACACTTTTCATAAAGAATATTAATAATTTTTTTCCTTTCAAGACTAATCTTAATTAAACTCCTAGAATTTAAAAAATACTGGTTTTTCTCTTTTTCTGAATTAGCTCTATTTATCTGAATTTTTGATGTTGACACCATGGCAACAAATGTATCTGGAAAAAAGTGGACATAAAATTGTCATAAGGGAAATCGCCTAAAGGAAAAAAAGCACAAGAATAAAGAATTTGAAGTGACAGGAGAACGGCCTAATAATAATGAACGTAAGAAAATAGGGAATGGTTTGTCACATTTCAACACATGAGTAGTAGATATCATATTTACACACAACTTGTTTCACTAAATTATTTCATGACCTTGGGCAAAGACTGTTTTAATCCTCTGTGGCGTATTTATTCCAGCATCTCTAAAACAGATGTCATTTCTCTGCCTCTGTAAATACAGCTCTCACCTATCTACAAAGAGGAATAACCTAAGATTCTGGCAAGAGTTAAGCCAGATTTGAGTCAACTATAGTCACTGTGCCATACACCATTTCTGGTTACAGGTCTTCTGCTACTGTTTTACTATCAAACTTGCAATATACTAAAAAACATTCTGGAGCTCTGTCTTTCTCTCCAAAGAAATTACAAGTTCCATGGCTTAAACACATTCATTCTGTTGGCAGTACTAGTCCAGCATACACAAGTTTCTGATTGTGAGACAACAAAAACATTCACCCCTGTTAAACAGAAAAATGTCCTAGGATAAGAAAAACTGACAGGCAACAGTTTCAGAAATCAAAGACAAAAGAGCAAAGCCAACCCTACGCTGAGTTAATAAAAGCCTGTTTGTGTAGTTTTTTCATGTCAAGAGTTCTGTATTTTAAAAGAACATAAAAACTTAGTTGTTGGTAAAATGAAACTAAAAAACAAGGCACTTGATTTTCCTTTAGCCACAGCTCAAACTGTACATTTTACTCTAAAGAATCATGCCTTGTTTGATCAATTTTTAAAAACGAATTGCCATGAAATTACCATTTCTTCAGTTAGACAAAACCAGTTAGAAAAACAGCTTAACAACAACAACAGATTTACCTGCCAAATGGATAATGGGAAGCTAAATGCTTGTTGTATCATTTACACTACAATGAAAATTGCTTTCTCACCCCCTTAGAATAACCATTTTTGGGCACCCCATAAAACAGGAAAAAGCAGTGCTACTGCAGATGGTGAAAACTAAGGTAATTTGACAAGCCAGCAGGCCAGAAGCTATCTGGCTGTGACAGAAGAACAGAAAGAACCTTTTCTCTTCAACCTAATGCAAAGTAGCAATTATTTTTTATGTTACTGTAACACATGAAGAGGTAAATACCTTCCCTAGTGATGTGACAAATGTGGTGATCTAAAATTACAAATGTAATCATGAACTCAATCACACTTCCAACAGTAATACGACTACTAGAGAATATTGTCATTAGCCTCTTTTATTGGCTGGTGATCCCAAACACAGAAAAGCTATGTGCACTATATCATTTTGCAAATCTGCTAAAATCTATTTGTTTTCATGAAAGAATGCAAAGATAAAAAATAGGAAAGGGGTATAGATTCCTTGTAGCTGGATATGACAGAAGGAAAGGCAGAGAGGAAATAACACAGCTGACAGTGGTTAGAGAAACAAAATTATATATTCATGTTGCAGGAGGCAGGAAAAATCTGCAAAGCTGGCGATGATGGGAGGGACAAGCCCCCATATCCCACAGGTATATTACACATTGCAACACAGGCCCTAAGCAGTGCCAGGTGGGGCAATATGCAGGGCCCATCCCTGGGACACAGAACAGCCATGGGCACCCAGGAGCAACCAGGTTCCGCTCTGCTCACCTCCTTGGGACAAAGGTCTCACCAACCTCCTCCTCATGCTCTCATTTCCTTCCTTACAGTAACGGAAGGCTTCACCTCTCCATTCTGCTCAGCTCCCAGGTTGCCATCTGGAGCAGGCAATTTCTCCTGGCATATGTCATCACTGTCTTGCCATGCTCCTCATGACTTCTCTTCCTAACCTGGGTTCTGCCTACAAACAAGCCTCTGTCTTCAAATGGCCACACAGCACAGGAGATGCTGCCAGCCCTCCCTGAGGCTCTGTGTTCTCACACCTTGGAACAATGTAAGGCAGTCCCTGCTGGGGTGGCCGTCACCAGTGAGTGACACAGCCCCTGCAGGCAGCTGGGACTGCAGCCCCCCAGCACAGTATATGGGCTGTTCCTCAGGGCCCTGTGGCTGTCACTGCTGCTCTCAGAGCACCCCACTCACCTGCCACTGCCCTGCCAGGGTATTAGTGGGAAGCACAAGCGAGAAGCACAAGGCAGCAGAGCCCCATGCTGACCTGGAGGTGTCAGAGAAGACACAGCTGACACGTCTCCTGCTCTACCTGTCACATCAGCAGGGTCACAGTGCTCGTGTAGCTGTGCCTCACCCTGACAGAGCTGGCTGAGAGAGCCACATTGGGCTCCCAGCCTCCCCTGAGCTCCTGAGTTAACAGGGACAGGGAATGTTACTTTTTACTGCAATCAGATAGAGCCAATTAGCTTCTGTCACAGGGCTCCTACCTCTTGAATAGAAAGATTCTGAGATCCCATTGATCTAACAAATACAACCTTATTGGTTAATCCCCCCCTTTCTTTCCCTTTTTTATCCCCCACCATACTTTGAGTTGCACATCCTCTAAGAGGTTATACCCCAACTGGTAATTCTGCTCCAACCTGGGAAGTCACTATGCCAGATTTACTGGAAAGGCAAACACAAAACTGCAAATGTGCAATGCATACAATCAGTAATCAGCAGTAAGAGTTTGCACAAGGGAACTACATTTAACAGGCATTTGCAAAACTGCTCTTTGTGCCCTAACCATGTATCTGGAGTGAAAAAGAAGGCCACAGAGAGGAAAAAGTAGAAATACTATATGAGAAAAAAGACTAAAAACATCTATTGCATAAATAATGAATGCTAAGCAGTTACAGTGGAGGGCTGCAGTAATGAAGAGGAAGAGAGGAAATGCAGCTTAACTAGTTCAATTTGTTATCCTTCAGGATTTAACAGAATGTTAATCACAGTATGTTAATGGCAGATAAATATTAATCACATGAAACAGCTAAAAAGCATTTAGTCCTCATGCAATGGTTAATATATATCAAGAATATATTTGGTTTTTAATTTATTTCTTTTGCAAGTTACTATTAAATTCATATTAAATACCTAGTTCTACATGATTGTACAGTAGAGTTTAGTGGTCTTTACTCCAGGTATTGTCATTATTAAGAAGTTAACATTGACTAGCACTTTTCTTATGTTTAAAATATTTGTACTTGATTTTTCAGTTTTCTATAACAGAATTACCTAAGTTCAAATGTTGCTGTCAATCAACCTTCCACATATCCCATTGAGCACAACAGAGAATATGGGTTCTATGGAAAAATTAGGGCGCAACCATGAAATTTAAAAATTTAACAAAATTACTTGGCACAACCATCTAAATGCATGTCAACAAACCAAAAATCTGGGAGCATTTTAGTTCCAGCTGCTGAATTTCACAGAAATTCCATTAAAAATAACATCTACCAAGACAGGAGGTTTTATTCTGAAAAACTGCTTCCTCATTTTCCCAGACAGGATCTCTGACCTGGGCTTTTCTAGCCTATAGTGCCAGTCAACAGGCATTTGCCATCAATTGCAGCTGTTACACCCACTTTGACCATCAAAAATTCACTAGTGTCCTTCCTCCTTTGCATGTGAAGCACAGCCATAACATAACTTTGCACTTATTTCACAGAAAAGTAATTTTCAAGGGTTTCAAGATCATTTCTCCACACTTTCACAGGAAATGGAGAGCACAAAAAAAATAAACAAAAACATTATAAATAAATCATCCACAAGTATCTTACCAAGTTCTCAGTTGTCATCAGATTTTGCAAGGCCCATTTTGAGACCTCTATTTCTTGCTGGTTTACTCTTGATAACTTCTCAACGTAAAACAATGACCTTTACTTCAGTCAGCAGTCCTTTGGATTCTATCAAACCAATGATTTCTTCTGACTGCTAGAAGAAAACTAACCCCTATTTTAAGGACTCTGTGCTACAGTGTTTAAAAAAACCAACCAACCAAAACAAACAGAAACCCCCAAAACCTCACAGACCCAGAGTTAGTACTTTTTACCTCTTTTATTGAGCTGAAGTATTCCTTAAGGCTCCTGACAAATGTTTTTTACTGGTCCTACATTATATGGCAAACAAGGACATAAACAGAACAAAAAGCTTTCTGGGTCTTCTTCATAAATAGAGTTTTTTATTGCTTGGTTGTTGCCAACTATTTCAAGCAATAGACCAAAAGATAAACACAGACCCTTGACAGATGCAAGAGGAACAAGCTTATCTGAAGTGTGATACAAAAGACAAGGTTTCCTATCAAGTTACATATTTTTGAGGAGAGGTACCACAATGAAAGCACCCCCTGTACCTCAATTACTCACACTCTAAGAGGATACATCCCAGTAGGCAGTCCTGTCCCAACCTGTGAAGTCAGTACATCCAATTTACTTTTACTTTTGTACTTCAGAAATGTGTGTAGAAATTGAATGGCCCAGATTAATAATACTGTTCCCCTTGTCCTCTATGGCCTTTTTTAAAGATGAAGAAACCTGTGTGTTCTTTCAGTGCTACCCACCCTCCACAGGCTTCTACAGGACAGCTACTCCTGGCCCTGAGGTTCACTCAAAGAGGATTTAAACACTCTATCTTGAACATGGGCTGATGTGAAAACATTTTTAACAATCAAAGTGCTAAATTCAAAGTTCTTTCCCAAGCTGGAACTTATCATTTCCTTTTATTGTAAGCAGTAATTTTGTTCTTATTTATATTTGATCTCTTTCAAAAGACCCTAAGAATAATGGCCTTTTGAACACCATCTCCTGAGAAATGTCTTTTCTGTCGATAAAGAAGACCAGAGCTTTTCCTTTTGCTGCTAATGTGATTATAGAAGTAGTTCTTGACATCCCTAATGTTTCTTGCTAAACACATCTAATTTTGTGCCTCAGTTTTCTAAGTACCTCTCTATAAATCTGTGTTACTTTTTTATAGCTGTTCTTAGTAAACTAACTAATTTTCTTTTCTACATAAAACAAGTGGGGAGTTCATGATTCAGTCAAGTTAGTCTTTAAAAATCTTCCTTTGCTATCCTTCTTCCACACATGGATAATTTTGAATTATGCTGTTAATGTCAGGGGTTTGAAAGCAGGTCACCTTACTTTCTGCTTTCCCTAAACTGTCCCCCAAGAGAATTTGAAGTTTTATATGTCTGCCTTCTTAAAAGCCCTTGTTTCTCTGTTCCTCTAACAGTTCTCACCCAACCTAACTTCCCCGGCATTGGATTTTTCTGGATCAGATTGAAGGCTGTTTGAATGATTTCCATTTTTGCACTGTCCCTATCAATAAACAAGTACTTGTCAGCTAACAAACCTGATGAATTTTAAGACTTTCCTGAGTATCCACAAATGTTTGCCTCCTTATGTAAACTTCACAATCTACCTGACCTCAAATTCTGCATCAATATAAATCTGTTTAATAAAAACATCTCACCAGACTCCTGATTTCATTATCTTTTGTAAATTACCAAAAGGCAAAAATTTTCCCCTTGTGGCTTTCCCAGTAAGGTTTTTGACATTTATACAGTTCTTCAGGTTCAGGTTGTGGGCATTTTGCTCATGTTCTCCTTTAACCTCCATTTAAAGCTTTTACCCTAAGCCAGTCAGCATATATTAAAAACTGAAACCTCTTTATTGAAATGCTCTATATCATGTGCCAGTATTTCTCACCCATAGACCTACCCAGCCTATTTGGCCAGTAATTTTATGCATATTAGAAAAAAAAAAAAAAACCAAAACTTGTTTAAACATACCCAAATTTCATTGTATATTTTCCACAAAATACAGTCTACTAGAATAGCATATGAAAGAAAGCAATTAGTTGTGATCTTAATAAATTAAAACAGCAATCCCACTAGAAATATTATATCATTAGCAGAAAACACTTTCTCAAGTGAAAATAATCATGACAGAACCATTTAAGAATACAGACAGGAAACAACACTCACCAGGAAGTTTACTAGATTATTCAAATAATTAACAAGTTTGAGGATGCTGTATCTGAATTTATACTACCTAGAAACAGAAAATCAGAGTGAAATTAATCCAGTAGATAGTCCTAAAGGATGTCCTCACTAGATGTGGATATTTACTTGCATGCAAGAACTATTCCAGAGCACTCTGAGAAGTTTAAAGGTTAAAGATATGAGAGCTGTTCTCATTATCACTGATGTATGTGGCCAACAATAAGCCTTTTTTACAATTCTGAATATTGCCACCAGGGCCTACTTGTTGCATATGCAAAAGAGACTTCAGGACTAAAGCTCAGAGTTGAAAGCATCCCAAATGCCCTGAGCAGCATCACAAACGAGCACCTTCCAAAGTGAAAGGAGCAATCAGTAGGGACGGCAAAGCCCGGGAATGATAGTCAAGAGTTGTGACACTTCCCCTCCTAATACATTCCAAACTTTTGAGTTTTGTGTTTCAGACAGATATTGGAATAGAATAACACAACCGTCTTTTTTAAGTGATCAACTTTCTTAGGCCATTGTTTTCCTTCAAGTGGATGGAAGGTTCTCCTGGTTAATGTGTAGTTTCTCTTCTTAAAACAAGTAACAATTTAGAGGTTATTATGTACCTACAATTTAATTCTTCTTTTTAAGCTGAAATACCATACTCTCAATTTAAAGTCTATATTGTAATTAAGGACAGCAAACAAGAAACCTCAAGATCAACTTTTCATCATAGAATCATGTAAAAAAGAGCAAAAAGAACAGAATGAAAGAAAATCCCACAACATCACACTATGAAAAATAAAGACAGGATCTACAATGAAGATCACATTATAAGAATGGAACTTAAGTTTATTTTTATAGTAAATCAATTGGGTTTAGTAAAAATATTGCATATAGAATTAATTTAGGAAAAAAAGCTCTAAAATTAACTTTGAAACTATGCTGGTTTCCAAAACTATTTCCGAATCTAGGAGTTAAAATAGTTGTTTATACCCATTTCTGAGCCTAAACAATAGACTCTCTCCATAAAGGCAACAGGTAGTGAAAGAGAAAGTCAAGAGTGAAATTCAGCTGGGTGCTTTGAGAAATCTTGTTTTCTTAAGCAAAGTCTTCTGGCATCACAATAGTTCCCAAAAATACATATACATAGCATAATAAAGTAAGGCCATCAGGAACTGTCCCCAGGCATGGCTTGGGGGCAAGCAGAGAAAAACTTTACAAAATAGACCTGAGACAAGGATCTTCTTCATAAAACAGTAAGAGCAAACAATAATGGGGGAGAAATGCAAAGGAAAAAAAAGAAGCAACTGATTTTTTTATCTATTTTTTACTCCACTTTGTGCCCTACTGCAATGAAAGACTCTGCTGAAGTAGTTCAAACAAAATCAGTGCTCAGACCTGTTCTTTTTCCTGAGGTACATTCTTGAGTGTGGAACTTTGCTCAAGATCCCTTTTCAGTCTGACCTGACTCATTCCGGTCCATTGCATTCTCTAGTTCATAGCTGAACTATGAAGTGAAGGGCGACTATTGCGTGTGAAATTAATAAAGGTAAAAGAAGGAAAAGGACTGCTCCAGATGGCCTACCAGAGCTGCAGACAAAATTTGTGGTGATGCTTATAAAATTAAATTAAGAACGAACTGACTGCATGTACAATAATAGTAAAACAACTTTGCCTATTCCAGCACAGGATCCTCACAACAAGAGGCTTCAATACACAAATTGCAACTCAAGAGCCAGGTGTGTGTTTATGAGCTCTGGGCCCTTGAAATATGATAAATTCACCCTGGGAAATAAAGAAAACTAGCTTTAGAGAAACTTCGCTTTTATCTTCCAGCACTCATATGCCAGCAGTACCAAAACCTTCCTTCTCCCTGTCTCCTCCTCTCACTTCCCCTGGCAATTCATCAGCCTTTATGGACCATTTCAATGCTTTACAAAGTTGGGTCTCCACTCACAGTCAAGTGAAGTCTCTGCGTAGCGGATCTGCAGGAGCACCAGTTCCAGCAAACACCACCCAGTGATGTGCAACTTTGTGAGGATTTTCTGGCAGATAACAAGCACCAATGAAAATATTTCTCCTGTTCCCTCAGTAAAAGAAGGATGGGCTCCCACTCCATTTATGACATAAATAAAAGTTTGGGGAAAATGAAGTGTCTGGGATCCTTTGTTACCATGGTGACCACCCCCTTTGGAAGGCCAACTGATTTCAGCTTGTCGACAGAATGATTTGTAACTTAGTTTCAGAGAAGTGTGCTGTTCATCATATTTTGACTGAAACAACTCATTTTTAGTTTTGCCTTTTGCCTTTTCTTTGGCTTACAGAACAATATGGCTAAAACATGAGAAAATCTGTTGATGTTACTTACTGTTCTGAAGCCTCTGACACTAGCAAACAAAGAGGAATGCTGTTCAGCACCAAAAATGTCTCCACTGGTTAGCATGAAATGCCTTATCACTTGGCCCCACAGGACCAAGGGGGAGGCAGTTTTAGATGCATTGTGCATTACAGTCTGTCTGCAGCAAAGAATCTGCATCTTAGCTTCAAGTGCTCAGCCAGAATGTAGAGTGCACAAGTTCATCTACAGATAATAACTGGAAGCTCTGTGCTCATTATCCCATGCAGGAGAGAAAATAAGGAAGGCTAAAAATCATTTTTATTCA
Source organism: Camarhynchus parvulus (assembly GCF_901933205.1). Lineage (NCBI taxonomy): Eukaryota > Metazoa > Chordata > Aves > Passeriformes > Thraupidae > Camarhynchus > Camarhynchus parvulus. Next base: position 8,555,404 of record NC_044576.1, read on the forward strand.
ACTAAGCAGCATCTGAAATTTACAGCTGCTTCCTTAACAGAGTAACACCTGGTGCGCAGGGACAGCACACTGCAGTACAGCTGACTGGGTACTGCGTGCTGCAGAGAAGGGCTCCCCAGCTGGGGCACTACCAAGCCTGGTACTCAAAGGACTCCAGGAACAGCAGGAGTTTAAATATTTTAAGGCAGCAAAAGCAATTTCTGTTACCAAGAGAAGTCCTGCTTTCCTCTAGTCCCAAACATTCCACCTAGCCCATGACACTCTGAGCTTTTATGCCAGCATGGCTTTTTGTGTGGCTGCAGTTTCATCCAGATCCCACGGCTGAAATAAAGTCTAAAGCAAAAAAGCTCATCATGTGGCCATGGAGGTATGCAAAGGGGGAGGAGCTAAAAAAGAGGTGGTTACAGATTTGTTTTGGTGCCAGTGCTAAGCAAAAGCCCTCCTACCTCCCCCAAATGTATTTCTAGGTTTGCAGCCATAATTGCATATTTAATATGTGAGCTTTTAGGGCATTTGAATGTTAAAAGAAATTGCTACCGGGACTTCCAAATATTTTGTGCAATATGAACTACTTTTTCTTAGTTTGCTATTTCTGCCACAGTATCATAATGCTGTTTTCTTTGACATTTATTAACGGGAACATTATATTTAAGAAACGTAATCATCAAAAACTCTGAAGTTTGTGAAGTGCTATTGCTGATCCCTCAAGCTGGTCATCTGTTTCTCTTTCAGATACTGCAATCAACATTCTGGAAAGTATTACAGTGCCAAATAGAGAAGATTCATTCTGGCGCAGTATTGCATAGCAGGAGATCATACCTGAAAGACTCAACAGGTGCTTGGCCACCACCAACCAGCTGTAGCTAAAATACCTTGTTAAAACTATAAAGTAGCAAGCAAACTCTGCATATTAACATGCAGATTTCCGAGATTTATTATTTTAGGTGTTGATTGGTTTTGGTTGGAAGCCAGAGTTCTCAGAAGACTTTACAAAGTTCAGTAAGTCTCACTGGAAAATAACTTTTGGATTCAGAATCAAGACTAGAAAACATGTACACCAAAGAACAGTTATTAGCCCAGTGTCTATGGATCTCAGGGCAATATGGAAAAACAACACTTATGTTTCTGTTCTGCCACTCCAAAACTGGAAGTGACTGCCTTCACTTTTTTTACAAATTATATCTTCTTTCTCAATTTTTTCAGAGCGAAAGTCCCACAAACATTCATTTTGACATAAAATAGAAGTTTTCAAAATCAGAAATTTTTGCCAAGAATAGTAACAAATTGAGAGGAAGTTCAAATTATGCTGGAGTTCAAATTATGAACACTATCAAAACCACACTGCTATCCAGACAAGACAGCACAAGATATTCATCACAACTATTCCACATAGCATAGCACTATCTTAAAGTGTACAGAGTATAATTGAAGAGGATTCTCAAATATAAAAGTAAATTCAGATTAAATATTTTTAAATCCCCACACAACCCCATTTGCAACAAGGCTAAAATGTAGAAGCTAGCATTCAGAGTGCATCCAATTAACACTCAGAGATTCAAAGCAAGACTTCTCCTAAGAAGCCCTAAGGTTGTTTAAAACCAGGCAATAGATGAAAACGAAGCAGATAGATGTAGGGTGTCCAGAGAAGGGCAGTAAAATCCATCATTTAAAATAAGATCTGCTTCCACGTACTCCTGAGCATGCCAATACTCCAGCTTCATTGCACTTGAAAGTAAGCCCTCCAGAAGAGGTAATTAGAACAGTAGCTTGGTATTTATCATGGAGATGCCGTTCCCCAGCATGTGAGTTGCGTTTACACTACACTAATACTGAGCATAAATTTCATCTTTTATTGATTTATAAATATTTCATGCTATGTAAAATATTGTCAGATTATAATTCTCTCTCCAGAAAATGGCAAGCAAACGTCCAGCCATCTGTTTGGCTAATGAGAACAATCACCCAAGCTACTTTTCAAGCATAACGCATCCCAGTTTGAAACCGCTTTCAGTGTAAGCACCTGTTCATACATATCAATTAAAATGATAATTACTCCGTTAGTGAATATAATCAAAACAAAATAGTTACAGCTCTATTGTTTACCAATTAAGACTGCAGAGTTCACTGGTGATATATATCTGGGCTCCTTTTTTTTCTTCCTTTCCCATTCTAAGACTGGATCAATTTCACACCAATTTAAGGCAATATATGTTTCAATATTTGAGAACTTATATTTATAAAGCAGCAAAACTACACATGGTCTCCTGAAGGTGTTTCTCTTTATGACAGATTATGCTGACATACCTTCCCAAGAAAAAGAGAGGACACTTCTCCCTTGAAAGAGAGGGCCATTCTTTCCAAGTTGAACAAGTGAATGATGGAGATAAACCAGAATGGGAATTCTGCTCTATGTACAGAGTTCTTACTATAGGGTAAGTGTCAGACTATTTTTTTTTCTAGACTAATAATTATTAGCATTTAACAATTAACTCATTATACAAATTGGATTATGATGGCTTTTTATAGCAGACATGTTAAATTGCACTTAACTTCAGCACAGAAAGTAACTCTCAGAAAGCTTATGAATCCTTTCCACAAAATGCAATGCAGCTGCTCACATGCTCATCACTTACCCAGTTTTGCTCAAAATTCCTCTCAACACAGAAAAAATTCTTCATCTGTGTATTGTTTGCTATTTCTCAAAATCTTTCTGAAATATGACTGTACCTAGCTGTGGGCCTGTGCGACTGTGTGGTGACCAGGCATATTTTGGAGCAAGTCATTGGTACAGCTCCCTTGCTCCCTTCACCAGAGTGAATGCTCTTCTCTGCTTTTTATGAGGATGCTGGAGATTTTCTGTGCCATTCCCAGCTCTGATAGCTACTGAGGTTCAAAGACTCCTGCTTGTTGAAAAGCAAACAGTTTATCCTCCAACAGTAAAAACAGCCTGAGATATTCTTTCTACCAGTGCTGTATGGGCACCCCTATAAAGTCACTGGGCATTAATGCAGTGAAACCTTTTCACAGTAAAAACACATCCTTACTGACTTAATGCCCCTTTAGCTGTCTTCTATGTTGAAATCAAATCACACCTTCCAAATGCAACATCCTTCTCCAATATGTATTTCCTAAAATGGGTTTTGGGTATTGCTGGAAATATATTTCTTCCCCAGCTGAACCTACTTTAATGTTGATAGAAGTAATTGACATTGAGAATTTAGTTGCTATGAATTCTAACTTCTAGATGAGTTTAATTCATTTTAATGTACACAAAAAAGGGACCTCTTCAAAACAATACACTATATATGATAATAGAAATAAGTTTCTTCCCCACCTGCATGTACCAGACTTCACCTATTGACATAAGCAAGAATTGCATAAACAAAGAAATGTAAATCCAGGTATTACCACCCATAATCACATTGATGCATGAGCTCCCAGAGCAATGCTTCTGCATGTGTAAGATATTCCCATGTTGAAACTGCTTTTTCATGCTACACTGGAAAGTGGAATTTTTCATTCCCTCTAACAAGCTGAGAAGCAGCTTCGTGCTTCCATGAAACAGACCTCTGATTTTCATTGTGTCCCTTGTAAACTTCCTCCAAATCCAAGTGCTTCCTCCCTTCTTAGGCTCTAACCCCATCAGCGTACAAGTCAGTACTGGAACTGAATTCAGGGGGCCTCATTCCACAAAGGTTAAATGAGTCAACACATGAGGCGACTTCTCTGACAACTCTGGCTACAGGAAATTTATGCTGGAATATGTGTGGATCAGGACAGCTTGCTACTCACATCTCTCTTGTCTTTGTTACCAAATGGAACTCGGTGCATCTATCAAGAAAAACTATTTTCTAGCTTATGGCTAAACAGTTATCTTTTCCTGCAGGGAAATTCACCTCAAGAATTACGATGTAAAAAAGAACATTTATATTTCATATACAGCGCTGTAACAAGCAACACTGTAAGATAACACACCTTGCCCATAGATACTTTTCCATAGTTCACTGAAATGTGGATGCTTGATACAATGGATACAAATATTATTCTTCTTTCTTTTATTTACAGAATCTATCAAAAGCTGACATCAATAAATGTGACTGTTAACCAATTGCAACACTTTCCAAGAGAGGAGAGGCACCTGGAAACTGACAGTGATTTTAATATTAGCTTTGACTGAGATAAATTCTGACATGGCTTCCACCATATATATAATTCTCTTAAGACTCTGATAAACAGAACACATTTTATGTCCTCAGAGCACTAAGTGCACCCTGTCATGTTGAAAGATTTGTCAGCCTGAAGTCACCCTGAGCCATCGTGACAAAAAAAGCAATTGTCTAGAGTGCAAGAAACCTGGAATGATACAAAATTGATTTTTAAATGGATCATATGTACTTAGTGACTTTTACTTCAAGAATCGACAATGTTCCCTCGTTTGCTTCCACATAAATAATCATTCTCTGACAAAATTACCATGGGAATAAATTACCCTTTTTGCACAAAGTTGTCATTAAAAATGCAACAGGTAAGTGTGGTCACATAGTGAACAAAGAAGACATTCCCTTGCTCTAGACTTAACATTTAAACTGTCACTTTTTTGTGCAAGTCTTGCAAAAATCATAAGATTTTATTGCAAAAGCATTCATACCTACTCTAAATACACAGAGGAGCATGAAAAATTTCCATGTGGTTTCACTGATTTTTCTGTCCATTCCTCCTATTTCAACTTGCATTTCCAATTTCCTGGCTGTCTATAGATTTGGTAATTGCCTTTTAATCAACACATGAACTATGTACTTGACATTCCATTTGGACTGGTTCCTGGTCTTTCTGTAGCTACCTCATGGAATTTCATTTCTGTCAAATTTCAGATCAGCTTTCATTCAAAGGCAGCACAAGTAACATCAAATTGCATTAATGACATTAATTAACTATTTCTGAAACTCACACAAAGAAAACATATCTGCCAGGGTCCTAGCAGTCAGTGAGCATATTGAAAATTCCATCATCAGCTTCAAAGCATTTTGGATTTTCTCCTAGATAGTATCAACACCATTTTGAGCTTAACATGTCAAATATTTCTGTAGCCATCTGAGAAAGCTTCATCATGATAAGAGTTTGTAAAAAAAGCCTTGTTTAAAAAATGCATGGGAAATTCAGCTTTATAACTGAGAAGCCTAAAAGAAAAACTCTTATAACCTTATTTTGGAGTTCATAATGAAACTGACAACACAGGTTGAAATTTTTATTTTTTGTTCTTCCCTCTTGTAGATAAGGGCTGAGACGCATTGTCCTAAAACAGACAATATGGATAAATTAAATGACTGGCAGTGGTGGATAACACCAAATCACCCAGAACTTACCTTCTGATAGTGTTTCTACCACGGAGTTAAGCATTCCTAACCAGAACACATCCCTGGTATTTAAATAGCCCCATCTTCCTGCTCCCTCTGGAGCCCTTCTACCTGCAGTCTGGCTGCTAGGATACAGTGAGTAACAAGAAGAGAGGGGAAGAGAAGAAGACAGGAGAAAGGAATCAGCCTTGGTGCTTTCCTCCTTCCTCAGATTTGCAGCTTTGGAAGTAAAAGAATGGAAAACATTATTTGTAACCTCACAGTCAACACAAATCCTTCCTTGGGATTTTCCAAGACCACAGTTCCCTATGGGAGAGGGAAGCAGAAGGTCCACACTGCACCCTCTTGGGGAGCCCAGGGTTCAGCAAGAATGACAGCAAAAGCCTTAAGGCCAAAGTTATAATGGCCTTAAGGCTTTTCCTCTACTCTGCTACATCCCTCACAGCCCTCTCCAAGTCTGCTTGGGTCTCTGGGGCTCTCAGCAATCACTTGAACTCTTCATGCACCTACATTCAACAAGTACAACTTGCTGCAACCTCATCCTTCTTTCTATTCTTCCAGAGGGACTGGACTGCTTCCTTTCCAAGAATTCAGAGGTCATGATGTTGCCCTCCTTCCTGCTTTTTTCTGAGATTTACCTTTAATTCCTTTCTGGCTAGAACTTCACCATGTTCAATTTACTGCTTGCCAATTAACAGCCCACCTAGATTTATGTAATGTGTATCAACAGCATAACCTGGTGCCCACCTACTCATCCTACACTGAGTGTAAACAACACAACTTTGTATTGTTGCCTACACTGGGATGAGTCAAGTCCTCTGCAAGGAAACAGTATGGAGACTCTTCTGGGAAACAGTCTATCAACACATGGAATACAGAAAGGAACAGCTGGCAAGAGGAAATCCCAAACGTCCCTTCCATTCCTCACTCACTCGCTTCCCAGAGAACTTAAACAGACCCAAATACTTCAACTGCTTAGGCTCAGGGTTGCTGCACATTCACTGTAGAGACAAAACATCACAAATTATAAATTGCTGTCATGCTACTTTGGCTTTCCTGTCCCATACTCCTGCTCAGTGTTTTCAGGTGGAGGTAAGGAAATCAGTCCCAGGGCCCATGCATATAATGGACAAGTTCAGATGTACTCCAAAGCAGATGTTTTAACTGTACATACATGTACTCAGCAGCAGATCCTAAAAACAAGTTGAAAACTAAGAGCCATATCAAATACCTGGGGCCTGCTCAGAAAGTATATCCTGAAAACATCAATGGACAGAAGTCCTTTCAACAAATCTTGTTTCAGAGAAAATAAAAATATGCTATAGAAAAAAAAATAACTGAAACACCAAGTACCATTTTGTGTGTTTTTATGAATAAAAAATAAAGCAATTAATTTCTCAGAAAATAAAACTCTGCTACAACCCTTGTGCATATGTTCTAGCAGTGTGTTTTATTGAATTCCACAGATGTAATTAAGTGTGTCATTCATTTGTTCTCTGTTATGGTATTTCAGTCAAACATAAACAGCTTTCAGACTTCATTTGCAAGAAAGATACTTTGAGCCAATTAATTTGCTAACTTCAGAGCAATAGCTTGAGAGGTCTTCACAGGCATTTAACTTTTCTTCCATGTATTTACAAAGCTCTACATGTGCACACATGTAAGTAAGCACCAATTTACCATGGCACTAACACAGAATAAACTGACAGATTCTTTTCCCCCAAATCACTGTCTGATACACGATGCCTTCATGGCATGTTCCTCCTATTCCTGGTAGTTTGTAATGTATTTAATCATGCCTCTGATTCAGCTGTGCTCAGTGGTTTCCATTTCATTTGTACAGCTGGAAAACGTGTGCTGCTGGCAGTTATGCAAAAGAGTCTGCTACAGTGAATGACTGAAATGGAGAGGAGGGGCAGGGCATAGGGAACTTGTGAGTGGAGCTGGAGTACAGCATTTTAATTCTTGTGTTTAAATAAACAAATCCAGAAATCCAGCCTATCGAGGAAAGTCCCTTTTATGTTACAAGTGATGTGCCTTCACTGTGGTAGAATTCATCTCAGCTATCATTTGCCCAAAAAAGCCCATTTATAAATGGGGTAGTGATTGCAAAATGAATCCCTGGAAGCATTTTTTCAGAGAGGAGGCAATTGACAAGGCTGTATTGAAAAAAGAGTGGACTGTGAACAGAATTATCTGTCCCAAGATAACTCACTGCAAAGTCAAACTTTGACCTTGCACCAATGAGGCAAAAGAGGCTCTAGGTAGGCAATAGAAGTTGTTTGAAGGCTTTTCCTCTGGTGGCACTGGGCCAGATCAGCTTCCTTTAGAAGACTGCAAGCAACTGCTGCTGCCTTCTAAAAGGATTGGCTACCAACACAGGACAGTTAGAACCTTTTGGGAGTCTCACCCTGATGTGCCAAAAGTCAGGATTTTCCTGTCTCTTGCCTATGCACTTTCTGCTCAAGACCTCAGGAAAGCCCACTCTAATTTTTTTCTATTAGGAAAAGGTCTGCATCTCATACCACTTAGAACAACTTAAATATGAGTCACCAGAATAATTAAGGGGTCACCCTTTCAGTATTCAGAGCATGCCCAAGATGAACTGGAAATGCTACTTCATTCCTCTTCACAGGCTGCTAACCAGAATTTCCAGAGCTCCTTTCCCAAGTTTATTTAAAGTATTGCACCATGACCTGAAGCAATGTATATTCTGGAGTCTCCACAGACAGAGGGGTGAGAAGTTTCGCACTCTGGCCCCCTGAAGGAGGAGGCTACTACACAAGTAGTAGCTCCACAAGTACTTCAGCAGCCCATGTGATGCCCAAGAGTCTGTGAACCTGCTCAGGGATGCTCATTTCAGTGAGACATTCGGCCTTCAGCCCAAACTCAGTAACTCACTCAGTTGTGTCCTTCACCTTCTTCAGAGCGGAATCACACAGGGCCCAGAAACAAATTCAATTCAAAAATCTCTGTCGAGGGCCCACAGCTGCTACATATCTGTCTATCTATCTGCCATTCCATCTTTAGCAGGACTAGAACATTTTTAACCTTTAAGTGGGTTCTGAGTTATAAAATGAATAATGCATTTGCAACATTGAAAATCAACTTCTACAGTTACAGTCTGTGCCCTTGGTTACAGCTTTCTTCCACCTGGATAATAAAGGCAGTGATTTCTGGGTTGTAAGTGAAGTTTGGGGTTGTTAATTAAATATTTACTACTGCTAAAGCTCTACTTCTTCTTAAAAAGGAGATTTTAAGATACAAAAGATCTCCTTTAATCTGTATTTATTTTTGTACTTCTCACATAGTGTGCAGATTTTAAATTCTCTGGTTTAATCTAATTGCACATCATAAATGAAATGCTTAGACAAAACATTGCATAACTATTGGCCAGGGAAAAATCCTAAAATTTAGTCTCTGAATCTGAGAAAGCAAACTGAAAGAGATTCTTCATATTAAAAAAAAAAAAGGAAGTGAATACTATTGAAACAAGACTTGTCTGATTAGTAACTATTCAATTGGTTTAATTCGATTACCCCTGTTTGGGGGAGGGGCATTGTATTATTGCATTATTATATAATTTCATTTTTAGATTAATTTGGTATGGTCTTCCTTTATATTTTCCCCCACTAAATTTAACATGGATGTCATTACACATCATAACTGTAATTACAGGTTTCAGTGGAAAGATGACATAATTAGGTGTAATTATGCTTATTATGTAAACACTATAAATTAAATATACAGAAAACCAACAAAGAAAAAATAAAATCACAAAGGAAAAAAGAAATTGAACAAATCCATGAGATAATAAACTCAAAAAGGAAACTGAAAAAGTAACAAAAACTGTCCACTAATGTAAATATCTCTTTTTACCCCTGTGTGTAATTACATTTTATTTAGTATCAGTTTTTACTTTACTTCTTGAAATGCTTGCAAGAATAGGACCAGATCAAACATCTTAGTAGCCCTGAGATTAAAAGCAGTTAGAATACAAATCCCTCTCCTTTCCCAAACAGAAGCACTTTTATTAACCAGGTAGTAAAATGCCTGGACTTGTTCATCACTGATATCTGAAGAGCCAACACCCTTCTCCTTTAGCCATTATACTTCATCCTCTTTTACTGCACTGCTGTTTGTACACCCAGTCTCCTATATTTGCTATAATCATTCAGGTTCTGGCTGACTATGGAAGCAAATGTAGTTGTCTGGCTTCACACAACAGGCACCAAGAGTTAAAGCTAGTCCCTCTGTAAGTGGCAATAATACTTGTGAGGCAAATCATTTGGAAAACTCTGACAAAATTAGGGGGCATTTGGAGACACTCCACTGTACCCAGATGGAGTTTGGTCAGGCTCAGAGAATCTGGTCTAGAAGCCACAGGAATGTGCTGGCTCTGCACTGGGTCATTTAGTGCTTTACCACTGCGATCAGAGGCTTGCAGAAGAAATTTGGGTTTGCTCTTCAATGTCTCTTCTTGGAAGTGACTGGAAAGCATGAACAGGTTCTACCTCTCATTGCTGACACTGGCAGTTCTATTGACAGGGTGAGGTACAGAACCTGGTACTTAATCAAACAAGCAAAGGGGGGATAGATTCTCAAGTGTTACTAGTTTAAAATTTGGGTAACTCTCAGTTCCTAAACCTATGGCGCTATTCTGCTTCTAACCTACAGGTCCTAAAAACTGCAAGAACTGTTTTTTAAAAGCTTAGCCATTCACATTTTATGGGAGCTTAGCTAACTGTGAAAGTACCATTTGATTTAATGGCTGAACTTTTGCAAGGTGAGATGAAGGATTTTTTCCCGTCTGCACCTACAGGAGATGCCAAACACTCTGCAGCTCTCAGGAATTACAGGTGGTCAGATGCTCAGTCTTCATGTAGTAGCTTCAGTAGCAGCAGGGGCTGCTCACTATGTTCCTGCAGTCTTTCCTGGAAGATTCAGCCTATAATACTTGTGAATTCTCTGCTGTTAGCATTGGTAGAAGTTTCAGACACCTGGATATTATTATATTCTGTATCTTTTAAATAAACAAAATCTGTATTCCATAAAAAATTAATTACACAAATATTTTATAACTGTTCTTGGGGACTCTGAGACAGAAGCCAAGGCCTATAGGTAACATTTGCTTCCAAGACCAAAATGTGCAAGTTATGATTTTGAGGCAGCATATGGGAGGCTGTTGGTGAAGTAGCAGATGCATGTTAAAAATCCAATATGGGCTGAAAGAAAACATTTGTTATTTCCCATAGAATAATTCATCATATGTTCATAGACAGAATATCCACAGGGCTCTGCTCACCAAGGAAATGGGAACCATTTTCACACTGCAGGCCCCTACTCCACACATCATCGAAGGCAGAATGGCTGTTGTTCGAGTGTATCTGATGTCTTTGACAGATTTTTTGTCTTTTAGGACAAAATATAAGTAATCAGTCATGCCTTTTGTTCTTATTACACTACACAAAAGAAGCAGCTTTACCAGCTCTTTGTGTTTCAAGCACGTTTCATCAAGTGCTCTTTTGCAGAGTATAATACTGAACTTGGATCTCTGAAAACTGTATATACTAAAGAGACAATGTACTTGCCTCAATGAAGACTTCACCATTCCTTGTACCCATGCACAGTCTGAACAAATAAAAAATAAAAGCTTTTTTCAGAAAAAAAAAAAAAAGAAAAAAAATTGTTAGACTATAAAAGCCTAACCACATTCTAGAAGCCAGCTGATATTTAAGGCCTGGTCTAAACTGAGATTTAATAGAAATAAGAACAGCTGATCACTTAGTCATACTAATAAAAAGCTTGTATGAATACTCTTAATTCAAATTAAACCATACATAACAATTCATGCTAAAATCCACCCAATCAAACCCATACAGATTTTATATTTTTAAAAGGCTTGGGCAGTAAACTTGTGGCACTTGACCAGTTAACCAAAACCCACCAAGATCACTATGATTCTACTCTGCCTGAGCTGAAAGAGCTATTAGGTTGCTGAGTAAACAGTTCCCCTGTTCCTCCTACCTGCACACTTGTTTCCTGTACTTATTCCCAGCTTTATTTCTTCTTTCGTGCCAGCACCCACACTTGAATCAGCCCACCCACTTTTCATCTGCCAAGCAATCAGCCGCCGCTTCTTACATCTTACAGCTCCTTGGCAGAGACTCCCAGCACTGTTCTCCGAGGACACGCTCATCCTTCCCTCTTTGAACACTGAGCCACTGTCACAGACATATTTACAAATGCTGTAGTAGAAAGCTCAGAGTAGCAGCTCCAAATGGAATAAAACCATGTCCGTGCAAAAGCAAAAAATAAATGGGAACATGCAGTGCTGCCTAAAGAGTGCTATCATTTTTTCTACCCATATTCCTCCTCAGAGACCCAACTCCAGCTGGGGATTTATCATGTGCATAACATGGAACAAGAAAGGAGAATAAAATTACAATTGAAAACAGCAGATTGTTTGGAAGCCAGGACAGATGAGTTGTGCACCTGATGCTACACCTAACATTGCTATCTGTCTTTGGTGGAAAGTATCAATTTAGCTGACATCACCTTCTTAGGATACATTCATTTCATCAAAAGATTTCTAAGAAGAAAGGGGAAAATCCCCAGACTCTGACTCCTCAGACTTTTTAACCAAGGCTCAAAAGCAAAAGGATACCTTGGAAGAAGGAAAAGTAGAGAGTGAGTACCAGACAAAAAAGAGCTCAGCAGTGGCAGGTACCTCTGCTACTGTGATTTCTGAGAAACGGAAAAATGTGAGGTCCTCATCTTCTGAAGGGTGCTGGAATCATTCTGCAAAGTCAAAAAACTCTTGGTCTCCAGTTAAGCAGACAATGTACCAGATGTCCTACACAAAAACTGAAGGTGAATATTTGCAGTAAGGCTTCAATTACAACAATCATGCGCCTCATCTTGTGCACTAAAGTCTCAGAGGTCAGCCAGATTTTTTAAAGAAACATCTCATGCCAACAGCACTATCTAAGCAACAGTTCAGCAACAAAAGAGTTCGGTAAGTACCAGAGTAATTAAATTACTTATTGATGGTTAGCAATTCATAAATCTCTTGTTAACAAGACCACCATACCAATCATGCTACTTTTACTTAAACTCACCTTCCACAGGCCATCTAGTGAACTCAATTAGCACAATCATGGACAACTCCAAATACCAGAATTACTTTATACAAGTGTTTCTTTTTACAAATGGTCATTTTTCAAGAGGCCTTTGTGTTCTGAGCCTTTCAAGTAACAAAAGCTGCTCTGCCGCTGATTTTCTGAGAAAGTCACAGAGAGAAACTGAGAAGATGCCACACATGCAATTAAAGATGACAATATTTCCATAAGTTCTGACAAAATAGATGGTATTCTCCATCAAAGCAAACCAGGAACTAGCTTATGGCATATCCCATTCCCACTGTACAAGACACTCAGGGCTTTTCTCTCCCCATCACATCGTTCAGTTTATGATTTAAAAGTAATTAAATCCAATAAACCATGACAGATAAAATAAAAACTAATCAAAGTAAATAAATTACTGTTTTCACACATGGCTTTTGTTTGGGCAACAGAACAAAAGGAAGTAGATGATGACAGTGAACAAAAGTGAATAAATAAAAGAAAACATTAGTGTTTGAGACACATTATAACTCATTAACTTTTATGTCTGTTCTGCTGTAAAAAATACTCTGTATCAGCTAACAAGACAATCTAATGAGACCTATCAGGGGACTGTTATAACAAGATTAGGAGAGGGACCAGTGGCAAGGCTGCTTTTGCACAATGGAGAAAAGGATTTGTATTTAATTAACAGCATTTATCTCAACAGTCCATTGCTAAGGAATAGTCTGATAAATGCAATCAGTCTCTTGAACCAATTGGTTGTTTAACCTCACAGACAGTTTTAAAAGAATAAATCTGGGATAACCCTTTGTTGATTACTGTTGATTACTATTTGTTGATTACTATTTGTTGAAGATACTTGTTGGAACTAGCATTTGGTTGACACTGACATCAAAGTAAATTGGATTTAGCTTTTTCCATTCTGTTCCCAAATAATCCTTACCAAAACAGATGCACACAGATACAGGTAATGTGTGCACATGTGTAGCTCAAGTCATAAGCACAATGGACCAGAGACTTTAGGATTTTTCCAGAATCCAAGCCCCAGCAATCACAGCATGTTCGCAATTGAGTGAAGAAAACTCACACCCTCCCTGTCAAATGGCTCCAGTGAGGCACAAGGATCAACTGCTAAAGCCTAAGGATTGCTGCCTGAATGTCAGCAATAGAAATAATTATTGTATTAATAAAATTAGGACAATCCTAGGAGAAGAAAATGCCATAGAAGGATTAGTTTTAGTACTGAGATTAAATGTCACAAGTTTCTGCCTTCCAGACCTGTATTTGAATGGTACATCTTGTAATTCTTCGCTATTATTTTTATTATTGCTCCCTGCAAAGACACTGGCAATTTCTTTTAAAATAGTTTTACATGAAAGTACAAAATGAAAAATGTTGAAATATTTAGAGAACAAGTATCTACACACTTCTGAAGAGTTCCTGAATTTGAACAATTTAAAACACACAGCATTTTCTACAGATGACTGATCAAAAAGTAAGAGAGACAATTGTACTGATCTCTAGCTACAACAGCAATAAAAATACAGTGAAGATAATTCTTTTACTCATATTTTCCAGAACAATTGAAATGACAAGCTCCCATGTGAACCTCAGGTTCTTTACAAACCAGAGTTGTCATCACCCAGGCAAAAAAAAATTTATTCTTCCTCCCGACCTACCTTGGGCAAAAATGAAAAATAACCTGCCAGTTATTCCAACACCAAAAATCTCCACAAATACAAAATCTTCCTTCTGCTTATCTCTGCTAGAACTTTCAGGTGTATCATCACTTCCGTTGTCATCTTATTTCTTAATTTACTTACAATAAATATAATTGAGCAGCTATTTAAGGCTTTGTGATGATACTGAAGCCTCCAAGCCTTTTTACTTTTTCTTACATAGACAGTAAAAAACTCACTCTTGCTGCCTATAACTTTCACTATTAATATTGCTGTCTCTAATTTTAGACTTCTGTAATATGGCTGACAAACTTGGTACTTGGTGCAAGACACATGGCTATGACAGTTTTTTTTAAGGCATGAACTTTCTAAAAGATCATTCCCTTAGTTTACTCCATGACCCTTTCAAGAGCTCTGATTCTCTTCACAAACTGGGAAATCCTTTCACAACTATCACTGCAAGGGACTGCTCAGTTACAGCAGCATTTTGCATAAGCACTTTAATAACCAGATTCTACTTCCCTGTCTGAAAACAGGACAAAATCTTGAGCTGCAAAATTCAAATGTCACACGTACTTCACTACGGCACACAGGCTGTAAGGCTTCAGAAAGCCTTTTTTTTTTTTTTAGTAAATTGTACCCAAAAGGTTTTGCAAATTAAATGCGAAACTACAGATGTCGCGGTAAAAGCCTTGGTTCCTTGGGCCGGCAGCAATTGCTGACCACTCAAGGCAATTGCCCCTTACATGTGGCTGAGACCATCGAGATAATATTCTCCATGTCTCATTTAGTCAGAGGCATTCCCCACTTGGAAAAGGGCCTTACTGAAATCACGAACTTGGAGCCAACAACGCACTTCTCATCAGCACCTCAGCGCCATTCCCTGCACACAGTGCAGCAGCAGCAGGAGAGGCTCAGCCAGCCCTCTTGGCTCGGTGGCCCCGGGCTGCACGGGGCACATGAGGACACAGGAGCAGCTCCCCAGCTGGTGGTGGCTGTTTGCAGTGGGCTGCTCGCCATCAGCATTCCAAACAGATCCCTCCCAGCACTTGCTAACGCGCTCTATTGATCAGTGGATGCCGTACTCACTGGAGACCTGATTTCACTGCCTTTCATTAATTTAATTCTCTTAGCTCCAGCTAAATGGCTTGACACCTTTTTATTACATAAAGACAATCTTTTGCAGGCCTAATCTTGTATAATTTTGATCATTAACAACATGCTGTTCCAAAGAACTTTGAGTTCATTTGGAGGGACTCACTCAACCCTCATGTTAGTGAACACTGGCAATCTTACCAGATTTTTTTTCTTGTTTTCAGCCTCTCCAAAGCATAAAGAAAGTTGTTAGTCTTGCATAAACTGCACATTTCATTTAATGGAATCCAGCCTTACAGAGTACGGATTCTGCGAGTTTATTTCATCTCTCATAAAACCACTTTCAAATGCATATGTTCTACAAGACTTGGCACTGTACTGCTGCAGACATGCAAGCTATCATTGTAACTGAACAATCAGATGTCAGTAAAATACTGTCTGCTTTTCCTTAGAGCACCTAATGTTGTTACAGGCAGCCCTTCCCACTTTTTATAACAGTACCTGATAATTCCGTAATCCAGCTACCCCTCTGTTCAGAAGAAAATGCACTAATGAAAAACTATTAGCTTAGCAGAAATTAAAGCTGGATCAGTTACTTAAATGTACTTAATAATGTTTCCATATCTGTAAAACCTAAAATAAGCCCTGCAGTGATTTAATTTTAGATTATTCAAAAAAAAGAAAAAAGTTGGGAAAGGAATAAATGTTTCAAACTTCCACAGTAAACATGAAGTCAGCAAAAATAAATGTTTTGCACATATGTAATGCTGTTGCATTGCACAATGCAGCCAATTCTCAATAAGAAGACTGAAGTTATACTGCAGTCAAAGCTAATATGATGTACATACTACATATTCACATTGGCATGCATGGATACATGTAAGAAACAAACACTGACAATTTCATGTTTTATTGTCACTAGAAGTGTGAATGCATTTAGAGACTTGGCATCTGATAGTAATAAAACAAGAAAGAGAAACTCAAACAGTGTAATTCTGAGCAATTAGAACATACTGCGCCTGTCACACTCGTTAGCCAAAGAGTACAAAAATCCTGTTACATGTTTCATGAACATACCAGACTTCTTGGATTCTTCCAACATACTGAGGATCTTGGAGGGTGACCAAACTAATCCTTCAGTTTCATGCTTTCATCATCTGAATAAATTATACCCCAAATCTTATCTTGCAAAATACCATTGTATTCTATTTCATTTATGATAATCAGAGGCATTTCCCTACTATAATCTTTCAGACCTTAATGAAAGATCTTAATTCCCATTGAAGTTTGCCCATGGACAGGGTTAACCTGCTGTGTCAACTGATGGCAGGCAAAAACTGGCATTGTAAATATCCAGGTAAATTATGGGATGTAATCACCCTCCAGGGTGGAGATGACCAAAAGCCTGAGTTCCTCTCACTGCAGCAAGGGCACCTGCTGCTGCCTTACTCAGCGCTCTGTTGGGCACGACATGGGTTTGTAAAATGACTGGGGAAGAGAGACAAAAAGAAATCTGTGATCAAGCTCTCTGTGACCTTTCTCAGACAGCTGAGGTGCAGTTATCCTTTCAGCTTAACGATGAAGAAATACAGAATTTGCATTATGAAAATTTTGAAAATATCATTCTGAATAGCAAGATTCACACCAAGAGAAAAGGAATCAATTATTCCTTTTGACTAAAGTAGATGGAAGAAGCTGAAGTAATTGCTCCTTAAATAAAGTACTCCACTCCCCACACAAGATTTAATCTTTTAGACTGAACAAAGATTGCAAGTCTTGGCATATCCCACACACATTTATCATACTACTGCTGCTGCAGAAGGGAGGGTTAGTATCTCATTTGGTCTAGACAAGCCAGTCACAACATAGTTTTAGGTTTTTTTGTCTGGACCCTGCTGACCAGAAGAATCTGAACAGCTAACAAGAGAATTTGGTTCCAGTGCACAGATATACTTTACCAACTCTCTGTTATCCTCCAATTTGTGAATAGTTGTTTATTTTGGCAATTTCCTGTAATTTAAAAATTGACCACAGTTTTCTCTAAACTAATACAAAAATCAATAGAAATAAAAACATGTAGATGAAACCAGTTTTCATGCTGCATACAGTTTCTTAAACAGAATTAATCTAAAAAATCTTAAATAGAAGTAATTTTAAGTATTCATTTACTTCTTTTAAATCAACCACGCAGTAATAATTAAACTTTCCAGTGTAAATGCAAGACTCCAACACTGGAAAAAACAGACATACATTTCTCAAAACATCATTGTGGTTTCTGTGTTGCTCTTGAAGTCTACTGTTTCAATTATCAATCTCTACTACAGATCCAATTCAGCAAATATGGGTGTATAAGTTTACAGCAAATACCAATCATAAATTAAAAACTATTTACGTCTCTAACCTACAGGATGGTACCCCACATGCAAGGAAAACATGCAAAGGGAACATTCGGGGAAGTACTTTACCACTGCACATGACAATACACTTTAAACACACTTGATAACACTAAACAGACACCAGACAGGTAGGCATCACTTGAGCTGAACAACTGATCTGCAGTTAAAAGATTATTCAAGCAATTTCACTTCCAGCAACATGAGCTGCAGGGGGCTGAGTCATGCACCTTTCTTCTCCCTTTCTCTAGAATAGTTACAATTCTAGACTTCAGGCTCTTTTGGCTAAAAGGAACAAGTGAATGACAAGTTAGATCCTGCCTGGATCTTTGTTCTACATCATCAAAAAACTCAGCCTTGTGGAACTCAGCAAAGCACCCAACCACAGGCTCTTTTACACCTTGGTGTTACCAGCACCACCTTGCAGGGTTACCTTTGTGTAGCCCATCAGCAGCACAGTGCTCCAGCTGAGTAAAGGACTAAGGGGCATTTCCTCCTCTCAGCTTTAGGCAACAGCAGAACACAGTGTGGTGATACAGCCAAGTGCTACGGATGTAAAATACAAGCAACATGCAACTACACCAACTGCAACATGATTAATGCTCAGTTTCATCCAATTTTACCTGCATTCTCTTCTCTCCTGAAAAACAGCATTTAGTGTCCTATGTGTGCCCATGTTATATGAGCAAAGCAAGCATCTAGCAATTAACATAAAAATAGAATTAAAAGAGCAAGGTAGTAACAGACTCTGGGAATGCGGAATTGCCTACTGTCTAGTGTTTAAAATTTGCAACAGCAGTAAGAAACTCAGAGAGGGACTAATTAATCCTGCAAGTTGCCCTGCAGTATGAGCAGCCTTTAGCAGAAGGGAGTCACTGAAGTGGTCTTTGCATGTGTAGGAGCACATGCTGTGTTACTGAACTGCTGCAAATGAAGCTTTGTTAAATGACATGACTACTGGGGAAAGGCATAAGGGGTTAATTATAGTCAAGTGCACATGAAATATTTTGCTCTCCGTGATTAGCAATCTGAAACTAATAGTGCAAGTAAAACTGTCACCTTCTTGTTAATGGCACATTACAATATCATTTATATTAGTTTTTCCCTTAGGAAATAATAAGCTTTCTACTATATGGGGGCTGTTAACAAGGGAATTCAGCAGAACTTTAGAGGCTTATAATTCCTCTTTTATAAAATAATCACAGTAGAAGTACAGTCATAAAGCCTTTCATTACATTCATGTGACATCTTCCAGGAGGCTGACTCCTATGAGCAGTATGAAAGAACAAAGGTTAAATATTCTTCGGATATTGCATTCTGCAGAGGAATCTGGACATATCTAAACAGTGCCAGACAAAACAGTTTGGCCTATGACAAGTCTAAAAAGAGTAATACCACAGACCTCCAAGAATCTGAACAGCGCCAGCAACTCTCGCTCTCACTCCTCATCTGGCTGCTTCCTTCAGGTTGTGACAGAAGTTTTCACCAATGAAAATAATTCAAGGAAGATGTCAAATATTTCACACAAAGAATGCAAAATGAGAAAAATCCCAGAATGTTGTTTCCTATTTTAAAAATCTCTACACCCATATAATTTTGATGAAAAAAACCCACTTTGAATACCATTTAGATTCAACAAGAACATGTCAAGTTTGAACACAGCACAAATGGTCCCAGTGTAGAGGAACCTGTTTGTGAAATTACACCTGTGGCCTTGCACACATTTACGAAATTACTAAACCCAGGTGTCCTGTCAGTGGTCTTATAACATATAAGCAACCCTAAATCTAATAGTAAATAGCAGCTTATTAATGAATCTCATTACAAAATTCACACTGTATCTTGCAGTAGTACCCAAGATGAAATAAAAAACTCATATGCTAGGATAAGAAAACCTGTAGCAAGTCCATCACCATAAATAAAACCCCTTACCTCACCACCAGTGTTAAGTATTGGGTTGCCCATGGCTTTGAGGACCAGATAAGATGTTTTAAGACCTCTGTAGATTTCCGTGGCACACCTCATGTTCAAATTAACAGCAGCTACGCAGCACGCATCAGTGAACCAGCAAGACTTCAAAGACTCAGTTTTCCTCCAACATTAAGTATATTGAAATGTTAAAATTACAACCTCCTATCATATTTTAAAATTTGGTTAAAAGCCAGCACATATTGAATTTCATCTGTTCTCTCACTGAGAATCAGCCTCCAAGTGACAACACGGTTTCATGCACCACGCTGAAGCACAACCCAAATAGACATATATTTTTTCTGCTTTTTTTCTGTCATAAAGCAATTCTGTTTTCTTACAGCAATACATCTGCAAGCTGTTCTTTCAATTGGTTGTATATTTTTGCTGCCCAGTAAGACCACAGTATGCGAAGTAGCTTTTTCTGCACCAGTCATGGCTACAACTGAATTACAGACTGGGAACAGTTGGGATTAAATGACATCCTAGAGACAGTATGTGCTAGTGGAGCAAAATCTATATTTCTTCCATATTAGCATACTAACCTGCCTTTATAATAGTTGCACAGAATAACACACAGAACAAGACAAGGCCACCACAAAATTGTATTTCCATGGTAGAAGAGAATCCTCACCTTTGCCTCTTTCTCCTTTTTAACACTGATCTGCCACAGTAAAAATCATGACAGAGACATACGCTCAAAACCACAAACCTGCATGTAGAAAACTGTTCTCTAAAATATCATTGCAGCTGGAAATGTCACCCAAGACTGAGTTACCCTTTTCAGTTCCCAATTGTCTATCAGTGTTTAATGAAATTGCATTGCATTAAAGAATAACTCTTAAAATAAGATGGTAAATAATACCTACACTTTATGAACAAAAACATTTCAATGTCTATCAGAAGGCTGGAGAAATTTATCTGTTTGGTATTTCAATATCATGCCTACTCTGAGCAACAGATGTACAATGTTTTTGTACAAAGAATTAGGACTGCAACTTTACTAAAAAAACCTTGTATAAGAACATGGAAAAGCTCAAGGATTAATCACTAAACTGCATTTTAATATCCATTTTATGTCACTGAAGCCAAGAGTTAATAGATAATTCAAAAGGCTATGAGAGATATATATTCAAGTTTGGTCATATTCACATCTTCAATTTTGTAAAAATCAACTATTATCTGATGTTGGCATAATTTTGTTCCATTAAGCAATCTGTGCTGAAAGTAATTCTGGGATTATAAATCTAATGAGAACAAAATAGGTCTTTTCCTATCTGAGCTAGAAGGTACAGTGGAATGGCTCTGAATCTACAATGTAAAGACAATCTCCTACTAAGACACTGCAATATCTCTTTTTTGTAAATAATGAAAAATTAAAGTCCAAGTTTTTCTTTTTGCTTTATTTAACTTTACACAAGGATTAGGCACTCTGAATACATTGATTAAACAAATATCTTTATATTTCTTCACAAAAAATACTGTTTTCAATGCTGACTTTTAAATCACTAAGAGTAACTATTCAGAAGTAAGACAAATTTTAAGTTGGGTTCAGGTCCACACAAACAGAGAGAATGGAGTGACAACAAAGACCATTTGCTCCTTACTGGTTTACAAAATCCAGCTGGAAGACTGGACCAACCCTGCATTTATTACGTATTTAGATTGATATTAAAAGAATTAATGTGCCCCTCTTTTTGGTCTTAAGAAAGAAATACATAAAAATTTAAAATAAGAGCAAGAACAAATTTGTTATAATAAAAGCAAAATGTCAAAGGCTGTTCTATTCTGCATCACTGAAGTCCAGGAAGAGTAAGTCACATACAAATGAATGTTGAAGCCTAAGTCTTACATTATAAAGTGAGAATTGCAGAATTCTCTCCAGGTCCTACCATCCTCCCTCCTAATTAGAAAGCAACCTGAATAAGACAGTGTTTCCTTCCTACCTACAGCAGCCCAAGATTAAATGGTAACAGCTTTGTTCACCTAAACCAATGTACCTGCCAGCTTTAGGCTTACATTAGTAAGCCATAAGAATTCCACTATTATGCACAAATTACAAGACAACCATATCAAATAGTTCTGCTCTATCCCTTCCCTTTAAAAAAAATAACAAAACATCAAACCAAAACCCAAAGCTAAGGTTTTGGGTATAAGCAACACAGACCATCAGGCTTTAGAATACATTTCCAATAAAGTGATGTTGATGTGGAATTTAGGATTAAAAATAGTACACTAACATTGCAAAATTAATAAAACAAGCTATGACCCTTGTGTTCTTGACAAATCAGAGAAAAAACAGAACTAGAATTAGAAAAACAAGTAGTAATTACAGTTTGTATTTAAACAGTAAATGTCTGTTTAAAACATATCAGTGTATCAACAATGGAATGTCTGATGAAGAGCCAACAGTCATGGAAATCCATGTTCAGAGTAAGGATGCAAGAGCTTCACAGGGACAAGAAGCAAAAGAAAACCTGTATTTTATCTGACAAAGGAAAATTGTGTTTTATCGAAAGTCCAACTGCAATATAAGTATCAAAAAATGTATTTGGAAAATACAGTAAGACAAGTAAGGGGTCACAGGCAAGTTTTTCTCTCCTGGCGAGATGCTGAAATATCCTCTTCAAGCCACTCACCCCATTTATATTGGAGACATCAGTGACTGCACAACAACAGGCAAGCCTTCTCTACTACTACTACTACTACTACTTGGAGGAATTTGGAGAACAAAGATACCAGAAATACTCATTCAGAAAGGGATAAAATAATTAAATACTCCAAAATGAGAGAAAAACTACTGCTCTTCAGCAGTAACTTCAAAATATTACTTAACTTTCAACATGGCTAATTCCTTATGGAAAAACTGTTGATAATAACTGGAAATAGAAAAAGGTTGAGAAAATACTGAAATTTCCCAAGCAAAGCTGCATATGAACAGTAATTATGGCTAATCCATCTGGTGTATTTCTTTGAGTAGGGTCAAGAGAACTGATCCTGTGATAGTTATTGAAGAACTATTAAAAAACTCACAAGTTTCTAGTTCTTAAAACTGATAAAGAGCATTCCACCACAGAATATGACTAAAACAGTCATCCTTGAGCAGATTGATGTGTAATGGGAGCTCCTGTGATTCATGGGAAAACAAACTTTGTGAAGAGGTTCTTCTCACTTGTCCTATTAAAATTCTATTTGTGTCCACTGGGGCATTCCCCAATAGCTCATTGCTTTTCTGCCCTCATTTTGTTTACAAGGTTTGCAACAAAGGGTCCAGGATGTGAAAATACAGAGATGAAGGCAAATCTCATAACAGTATGAGATCTCACTGTATCTGTGTGCAGTCCTGGCAGCTGCATACTGGCAAGCAAAGGAAGAGGAGTTGGCCCTTCTTCCCAGCCATGATCTGGATGCTGTTAATAGGTGATATTTCAGGCTTGACAGGTAAAAAGATGCAAGGAAACCAACATCACTCAAAGAGTTACAGAATGACCAAAGGCAGCCTCCATTCCCTAAGTGCACTCAACTCTCAGCAGCAGTGAAATAAAGGAGCTTCTTAGTTTCCTTGACCCTCCTACTGTAATTAATCTGGACTACCAGAGCTCCAGTGAAGCTAATTAATAGTTATTAAGGAACATGGTTAATGACACTATGGGCATGCATCAACACAGACACCCCATTTGTAGCTTTGCCAGAAATAAAGCATTCTTATGACAGATAATTTGCAGACCTGATTTCTCACAACGTATTCCCTCCCTGAAGGGAATATCACAATGCCAGGCTGTCTGCACGTACAGAAATATGCAGAGATATTTCATTTACCTGTGATTATTAAACAGTTACAGCTCCTAGAATTATAGAATTATAGCTGGAGCTAGGCTTAGCAAAACATTTTTAAAAAATTTAAATCCACTACAGGAGCAAAATACTGAGGAAAAAATGAATGCTTCTTTAAAGCATTTTTTTTCTAAAATACCAAATATTTAATGTAAATGTCAAATTATATTTGACATTTTTATTTTTTCAACAATATTTCCTTTTAGTTTAGAGAATTCTTCAAGCCAAAAACTAGGACAGAATGATTTGTTGTGGCTGGAGATATGGGAAAGTTGGCAAAGGTATAAAAACTTCCCAACAACAGTTTCACATAAACAACTGTTTGGGTTCATCCCTGAACTACATCGTTTCCAAAAGCAAAAAGT
This sequence comes from Camarhynchus parvulus, assembly GCF_901933205.1. Lineage (NCBI taxonomy): Eukaryota > Metazoa > Chordata > Aves > Passeriformes > Thraupidae > Camarhynchus > Camarhynchus parvulus. The sequence goes on from NC_044576.1 coordinate 8,579,219, forward strand.
CAAAATATTTTATGTAAAGATGCTGCCAGAAGTGTAGCAATACATTTTTAATTCCATTTCTTTCTGTGAAAAATTTCTTGCATTTCACTCTAAATTTATCTATTTTCTCCTCCCACCCCAAAACCTCAGCTTTTGGCAAGTGTAAAATCTGCCAGTATCTAACTAAAGGTTCACATCAATAGCACAAGATGGTTTTTGATATCCCTGTACATTATGTGAAATTTGTAGGCATTTCCATATTTCTAATTATAACAATGGAAGAAAATTAAATTTAGCAGATAAGGTCAAGACTTTGTATCTGCTACATACCCTCAAAACAAAAACAGTGAAAGCACATGTAAGGCACGTATTTCACAAAGTTATAATGCCTGAAGCTGTCACTGTGTTTTGGTCTTCAAAACCCAAATCTTGACCCTCTGATGGAACCCTAAAGGAGGTATTCAATAGACTAGCCTGGATTATGGGAGATGCCTACTTGATTATCCTTCTTACTACTACTGTCATGAAGATTTTTTTAAATATAGTTTTAAAAATCCTACATTTCAGTTAAATTGTTAAAAAAGTATAGAGATCACTGCCTAGTAAAAGTATTTGAAAACAAACTTTCATTATATCCCTGTCTCTGTCTTCATAAAAAGGCATACGAATTTTAATTTTGGGTTTTTTTTAATACAAAAACAATAAAGAGAAGACACCAAAAGTTTATAAAATGAACCCAAACATGACAGACATACAAAGAAGCATGCTCAGGGACAGTATGATACAGATCATAATGCTCCCAATACTGACTGTGTCACACCAAACTTGCACTGCTTAGCAGTAGGAATTATTTTAGAATAATGGCAATGTGGTACACAATTTTCCATCACAGATAGAAAACTAGGGAGAATCAAACCAGAGGAAGAGGGAGAAAATACTTTCCCAGTAACTTCAATTTCCCATAGATCTTTTACAGCTACTGGATTCAATAAGCTGTTCCCTGCAGAAACAACACAAATCTTCAGAGAACTGGAAGACACAGAATAAATTTCACCTAATGCAGCTACATGACAGTGGCTGCATGGATCTGGAGTTGTTATTTTTCAGACCTTGCAAACAACCCTCATTTAATGGCAACAAACTCACTCCAGAGCCTCAACTATGCTAAAAACATTACTCTGCAGATGCACAATGCCTTCAAATATGCATTTTGACTAACAGAGACTTCAAATTAGCTGTCTTGAAGCCACTGGCATACATAAAGCTTGACACTTATCACACACATGCAGAGAACCAAAGCATTTGGGTTAGGTAAGTTGAACCATAGCCAACTCTGAATGTCCAAACTGCTGAGTTAATTCATCAACAAGCAACTACCAAGTACACAATTAAGAACAGAGCTTTTGTGCCTACTTTGGCTTCCCATCTAAGGAAACTCATCCTACTTAACAAAATAATCACAAAGAAAGGTAGAAAACAAAAAGTAAACTAAAGCTTTCTTCCTTTCCCTACAATAAAAGTTTGTTTCACTTATTGATGAATGTACTGAAAATGTGCATGAGACCCTCACCCTCCCTAAAAGAGGGAACCTCACATCAGGAAGACCCAAAAGTCCATCTTTTTCTACCCTCAAGTGCCACGCTCATGAGCAAACTGGAGACTGACACTCTGCTGCTTTGCTACTTGCCACTGTAGACCCAGGGTAAAAACTAACACTCACCATTCTTTCTGATTCAATATCGTAGAGTCTTGTCACCTCAATCCAGGAGAAAAATTGAGCATTCAGTGTTTACCTATGAGATTCACATAGCCAAGTTAATATGAAATACTTCCCTCACTGCCTGGACACTGCATTACCTTACTTCCCTAAAATAAAGTTCATTTGAAATGCCACTATTTTGCTCCAGAAGGACAGATCCCAAAGTACCCACCACTGTGAATAGCCTGCAGAAAGGATGATTATTATTGCATACATTTCTGAAGAGCTTGTCTCTCCATTGTGTCTGCAGACAAGATATGCTGTTTAAAGACGAACAGTGGAAATGAAAGGGATGCCCAGTGGGAGGCAAGAGCCAAGCTACAGCTCATGATGGAAGTGTTTTTATCACTGTAGTGCTTGTTGCTGCAAACAATGTAAGAATTCAGCACTCATTTGAAGTGTAGCCTTTAGAGTTACAGCTGTGCTAATGCAGAGATGGGAAAGAAATATATCTTAAAGATGAGATGCATCATTTCTTTCACTTTAAATAGGAAATACGGCCTAGATAGAGAGAGAAAATGTGGATAGCAGGTATATAAAATCTGAAAGCATGATTGCTGTAATAAAGATGCACATGCAGTGACTTTGAGATCTGGGTGGTCTAAGACAGTTTATATGGCTCCTGCTTTGACTTGCCACATGAGCACATTTATGTGCATCCAGTTTGAGAGGAGAATGGGCACAAAGGAAATACAAAGGTGTGGAGAATGTGTCTTCCTCCAGGTGAAGTCCGCAGATTTCTTCTGAGTGAGGAGCAAGGATTTTCTTCTGGTGCAAGGATCCCTTGCACATTGACTCCTCTCATTACTAAGCAATGTGAGGGTTTGTGTCCTTTTCCTTTTCACATAAGCTTTCTGAAAGTACTAAGGCAACAGACATCCTACATCACACACATCTGATGACTGTGGCTGTCCTGGTAGGAGAAACAGAAGAGATTGGAGGTCCAAAAGTAAAGGCAGACAAGAAAAAAAGAAAGGGAAGATGAGAAAAAACATCAGTAAAGCCTGGTGTTGTATGGAAGGAAAGAGATGAGACTAAAGAAAGCACTTCATGATGCAGGAATGTGTGATGACAAGACTACGAGGGGAAAAAGAGACATCAGTACAGCTAAAAAGGGAATTTGTTTGTGGTACAGTGATTTACAGAATACAAAGCAAGTGTTCTGGGAAACTGCTGTTACCCACACGTTCAGAAATGGACAAAAATAGAAGATATTATATTTGTAAAGGAGCAAAAAACAATAACATGATGAAGAAATACATATACTTCCTTCCTAGGGCAGTAAAGCTGCAGAACATAATGAGATCTGATGGGAGATAAACTCAACCATCGGGGAAGCTGGAAATGCATTCTGGCAGCTATCAAAGATATGTAGCAAATGCAGATCAGTCTAAAAGGTAAACAGAAATGGTGCAGTCATTTATTTTCTTTTAGAAAATTACAGATACCAAGGCCAAACCCTACTTTGGCATAGCACTCTGAGGACAAATGTAAACCAAAGGGACAAGTGCAAGGACTGGGAAAGGTCACAGAAAAGAATTGAAAGGCTTGATGGACTTGGCCAGGGAGTTTTCATCAAATTACAGGATACTGGCATTCTCAAGAGAAACAAAATAACAGCCTTTTATCGATATCATATCAATTCCTTCCATGCAAGAGCCTGCCACCTAGGTCATTTTATAAGTTTACCAAAGAAGGGCCTGTAGCTCATCCCTGGTAACTGAAGAAAAGCCAGAAAAAAAATGGTAAGACCAAGGATGGTTACTACGAAAGCCAAGAGTTATTTAAAATAAATGTAATCCATATCAATCAATGTCATGCTATTTTTTGTGATTAACCAACTAATTAAGTATTAGCAGTTGCTCTGCAGAAAAACTCAGACAAAGATGAAAATATTCTCTAAACAGGTACTACTATTCAAAAAGGTGGCTGCAGATTTGACAGGACCTTGCCAGTTTTCTCACAAATCATGCTATTAACTTCTCTTTCAGCTTCAAAGTCTGACACCAGTATAGAAGGGACAGCTATGCTTAGAGAACTTTCAGTGCAAATCCATCAAAAGGCAATAAAAACAGCAATTTCAGAGACTCGCAAGCGTTGTGGCAGCCAACCCTCGCCCCACCATCTGAACACACATCCCTGGTGTCACACACTGCAACTCTGTTTCCTGACCTTTCATCCTAATACATATGGGGAAAAGAAAAGCACTTCAAGGCAAGGTCTTTTGGATAAAATGCTTAAGAGCATGCTGAATATTCTAATCAGGACTTGTTAATTAATTCTCACAATGCTTGTTACAAGTAGGTAGAGCAGAAAGATTATATTATTAGAGAGCAACCATATCAGAATCCATACAGTGACAGGCAATAAAATGGTCTAGAATGGCTAAAATATTTCTGTTTAAAAGAATTCAGATTTACTGGAAAGTGACTAAATTTTTTTTCAGATAAAGACTGAGACTTTTAAACTCTGATTTACAAGCCCAAAACTTATAAATACTCTGAAGAACCATTTACTTGTACCTATCTGCCTTTCTGAAAGATCTAGGCTATAAGAAATTCTGACATTGCTCAAATGACAAAGACTACATGTGAAACAAGTCAGTACTAGTATCACCTTGTCTTTCAGTGTTCATGTAAATCCCTCTTGATGAAAGCCATTTTTGAGTCCTTCACAGTGACACGCAGCTATTATATAAAGCACAAAGAAGGTTTATATAAAGCTAAAAACTTAGTCTAACCCAAGTCCTCTCCATTGCTGTGCCATAGGCTATAGTTGGGGGTTTTTTTACTGATTTCAGTCATTAGGGGGTATATGAAAAAAAGAAAAATCCTCTACTGTGCAAAGCTTTTCCTTTTTGTGAGATCTTATGTCCCTGTGCAAGCAGTGATCTCCTTTTCTTTTCAAGTGTCTTTATGGAGACTCCAGGGAAGATTTCCTCTGGATAAGAAGACTTTGAGGGGCTGTAAGTCAGGCACATGCTTTTGAGCCCTTCATGTCACCAGGGATCTGGGGAAGGAAAATTATCTCTCAAGGCACTTTCAAAAGGGAAATCCACAGCGCTGTCTCTAGAGCAGTTAACGGCTCCATCTCTAAAGCCTCCCAATAGAGGCAAGAATGACAGCTTCTCTCTTTCCTATGCTTTAGAAGAGTTCCCTAATCAAACATACAGGGCAGATACACAGCAACCTCCCTAGAGATTCTTACTATATTTGACACTTCCTTGTTTTATCCTGAGCGTCCAGCTAATTAGTAATTTTTGAACAGAAATTGTTCAGTATCAAAAAACCCAGGTTTGCAGAGGTAAACCCAACCACCAGAGCTATTTCTGAAGCATTTGGCTGAACAAATGGAAAGAACAAAAGTACTTCCAATGGAAAAATGCCTTCTTTCTGTTGCACCAAATCATCAGGAGCTCTACAGCAAGTTTACAGCCAGTTACCAGACATACATTGTTAAGCATCACAGAACTTCTTACTGGGATTCAAGTAGTGTTAAAGCTTGGGTAGAGTGAAAGGAGATATTAAGTGGAAGGTTCAGTGTTCTGTGGGAAATGAGGACACTGAGAGGATCATGTAGGACCTGACTGAAGAGTTGCAATGCAAACACAAGGTTAAGTGCAGCAAGCGCTGCAGGGGCCTTGCCTCAGCAGCTGATGGCTGGGTCACCTCATCAAAAACCAGCCTGTCAGAGGCCTGGCCTATAAGGGAGATACCGGAGTTCTCAAGGAATTACTGTTCAAGGTCCTGGGGGGGCTGCAGTCAGCCTAACTGCAAGGATTTCACTCCTATAATGACCGGGTTTGGCATAAAACAAGACATGTCTTATAGGAAATATGTACATCATCTTCCTAACAGTGAGCAGTACTTTTAGACATATATATATATTATATATACATACACACACACATATATATATGTGCGGACACACACACACACATATATTTATATATATGCGAAAAGTGGGAAAAATACAGGCCAACTAATTGGTTCAAATTCCAGATTTTGGGACTTGCTTGCCTCAGTGTGCAGCTTTCTCATTGAAGTTAAAAGGGAATTTCGCCCCTATACACAGACTTCAGTAACAAGTTTGACAGACAGACCAGATGATCAGTCATGAGCAATCCAGCATGCCCTGCTCCCTCATTAGACCAAGGAGTCGCAAGGACAGTTTGTGAGGTTCTTTCTGCAACTGGCCCAGAGTCAGAGTGAGTATCGCCCATGGTTGTCTGTGTGCAGGGCTCAGCAGCCCCTGCCAGCTGCACAGGCAGCAGATCCAGCCACTCCTCTAGTGCCTCCCTTCCCTTTCCCTGCCAGGGTGCCTGCACAGAAGCCACATCAGCAGCACTGAGACAGCTCTAGGTGTGCCTCAGTGAGCCCTGGGACAGCTCCAGGTGTGCCTCAGGGAGCCCTGGGACAGCTCCAGGTGTGCCTCAGTGAGCCCTGGCACCAGCAACCATCAACGACAGGGACAGCAAAGACCACCAAAGCTCTCAGGCTGAAATCATTCCATTTGCTTCAAAGTCTTCTACATTACAAGGCGGCTTTGTTGTCAGATATCCAAGTACAGTTAAAGAATTAACAGTTCCCTGGAAATTTAGGGGTTTCTCCAAAATATTCTCATGATATGAAACAAAATAAATTACAGAAGGCAGTGGTTCTGTGTGTCTACTGACACTGACCAAGAATGATTAGCTACCTAGTTTTCAGACCAAAAATATTCCTTACCACAAAAAGAATCAGTACTGACAGCTAGGGCTTCCTTGGATTTTGCTTAGGAGAATAAGCAGAGGTAACAGAAAACATCACTGTCACCAAAAAGTATACATTCTGAGGCACGAATAATTTTTTAATAAGTCTGTAACAGAAAAGCTTCACTCTATTCAGCTTTCAAAATACCAAAGATGAAATAAGGGACTTTTCCAACTCCCCTTTCACAAATCTCATTGAATCAATTATTTATAAACAGGGGGGTTAATTTTGTTTGCATTTTCTGTTTTACATTTTTCTCAGAAGTTTGATAAAGGAGCAAAGTTGCTTACATGCCTTTTCAAAGAACTTTTTTACATTTTGCCGCTGAAAGTGCTCAAAAACTAATGATGGATCTCTAATGCACTGTGGAATATGTTCTGTGCTAAATGTAACATTTTTTGTGTATTAAAAAAAGTAGGCTCAGAACTCTTTTGTATGACTTGCACTATCCAGTAACAGCAGCTCCAGCTCTGCCCTATCTCCTGACATACTTGTTTCCAGATTCCCTTCCTGAAGCTACAGTAAATTATTAAATGCAATGTGGTGATTTGGGTTAAGTAGAGCCTTTCTCTTGTTACAGTTTAAAAAACATTTTTAAGATGGGATACCAAGTTTCACCTGCATGGCTGACATTAGGGCCTGGGAGACCCCGCAGAGACTTTTCTGTTTTCCTTCTCCCATTGTCCATACTTCACAAGCTCTTCCTCATTTCTTAGCAACAGTTGGCTACGAGCTTGGAAAATCACCTGACATAAAATCTTCAATCAGACTCTCCTTGAAAGACCTAGATACTCTCAACACCAAATCTCTGAACTCCACAGATCAGACCCTGTAAAGCCTCCTTTTAGAAATTATTTGTCAATGACTAGTAAAACAGGCAATAAATTTTTAAAGCTATGTTATCTATAACTTTTACAGTCAGACATAATACCTACTTCAGTTACCATAAAAAGTGTTGCAACAGATGTTTTGGGGTTTAATGAAGACAGTCAAGGGAATTTATTGCCTATTTCTTGTAGAGCTGACGGAGCAATTTTCAACAAATAACTTCCCCCACTATAGTCTTTATTTTGTGCCTATATTGAACAGCATGTATCAGACTGCAGTTCCTCCTCTTAGAATGAAACACTTCAACTCTTTACAGGTCAGTCAAGCCTGCTGAGGCTCATGACTCAGCTGGAAGCAGTTAGTCCAGTGACAGAGCCTTGGTTGTCTCCAGCCAGCACAGCTGGGCACACTGTCACCGGTGAGATGATCACTTGTATCTGAGTTAAAGGGGTGTAACTTTTCAGAAATACCTGCAAAAGACTTCAAGTGACTGCAATAAGCATAAGCACCAAACCAGTTGAATTGTTCTCTTGTATAAGACACACACTCACTGAGGTTGAAGAGCCAAGCTAACCTGGAAAGAAAGAAGAAATGCATCCCCAAAGGAGACTCCCATGACTGAGTCAAGCTCTGCTACAGACAGGGTAGGATTAACCCCGGGACTGGACGTGGTTCATGCTCACTGTACTCACACTGCCTCAGTCACAGATCAGGTCTAAACACACATGGGCCTGGAAAGCCCTTTTGTGCACAAATTCTGAGCCTGCTTGTAAAAAGTAACAGTGATGTACACTATTTAGAAACAAAGAGTTGCAATGAGGTCATGTGTGGTCTAAAACCTAAGCTCTAATATGGCTGAGGATCAAGCCAGGCAAAAGTTCACATGGTTATTGAAGGTTATAAAGTTACGCTTTCAAATCTCTGTGAACAAAAAGAAAGTTGTGGTTCTCAGACTAAACTTCTATGAACTGCAGAAAGCTGAAGGAACATCTAATAAATTCAATAAACTAGAGCAGTAAAACATTATCAAATACAATTATTTATTTATACTTCTGAAAACAGTTAAATTCATCAAAATATTCACAGAGCTAATTCTCTCTATTTTCTATTTTAAGCAAATGGTAAAAGTAGAAAACTACTGTTTGCTATCAATGGCAACAAATATAATCAACTTCAAATGTTCACATGCAAGATACAGAGGAAATTTGCTGCAATCAGTTCAAATGAGGCAGAGGGGGAGGAACATGCAGCTCCTATGATTTAGTGAGTCAGTGACAATAGAGACTGTGGTATTAAAAGTACTCAGCAACATTGTTGTACAAGAAAGATCCCATTGTAGTACGCTGCATTAACAGCAGCAAATCCTTGAGAGTTTTCCAGGCCTTGTCAGCCCAGACTGCTTTGATAAATGATATAAACAGAAGATGAAATAATCACTCACTAGTTTACAAGCACTGAAGTGCAGCTATTAAAGAATTCTAGTCTGCATTATGACAGTGGAACAGTCATGCTTGGCAAACAGGCCAATATCTGAGCTCATGGTTGTCAGACATCCTGAATTCTTATCTTCATTTTATATTTCTGAGGCTTATACCTCCAAAGACAGGGTTCTTCTCCTTCACATTGTATTTCCCTACAGAAAACAAGACTGGCAAACTCAAGGGGGTTGTTGCTCTGCTTATCAACTCCCAGATAAATGCTTATCGTTCAAGAACACCAGTCAATTTTTCTAGTCTTTGTAGTCACCTAATGATAAGAGAAATCCTCAGTACCACAAAAAAATTTAACAGATTATTATTTATTTTAAGGAAAATCAACATAAGCATGAAGTTAGTGACATTGAGCAGACTGTCATTTTATGGTTTGACTCAATAATCTTAAAGGTCTGTTCCAACCTAAATCCTTCCACAATTTTGTATTTATATTCCATGCCAGGGGGACAAAGCTGGAAATACCACTAGGATCACTGATAGCAATTCTCTGCAATCCCAGGAAAATATAATAAACAAGTCAGTAATACATGGGTCCTGAGAACAGCAAGGACTATTTCCTAAATCTTCCACAACTGGTTTCAAACTGTGGGTCACAGAACAAACCAGGCAATTAAAAAAAAAAAAAAAAAATGAAAACCAACAATATCACCAAGTTTCAGTAGACTGAAATGATCAATGCACAGCTTTCCAGAGGTACAGAAATGGGAAAATCTTGAAAAGAACCGGCCTACAGCCAGGCCAAAGTCTACAGTAAGAGGCCAAAGGCCAGAACCACAACACAACTTAAGAGCAGAGCAGATGAAATTCAGGCTGCTGTACTGACCCCCAACAACATCAACTGTTCTATGTCAAACAGTTCAGAAAACTCTGAGAGATGGATCACATCCAACAGAGCACAGAGAGTGAAAATGAACTAAGCAGCTGTTCCCCACTTAATTCACCAAGAAGAAAAATTTCTTCACAAGTCCACATCTTGTTTAACCCACTTCTGATTTAAACAAGTGCTGCAGAGTAATAACAGAATTAAGCAAGAGGCGCACCAGACTAATTTACCAAATATCTCATCACTTCTCTAGTACTTCGGTGATCAAAGGATGCCAGCAGTGAGAAGGCAGGAAAAGTAAATAAGGACTGAAGCTAAAGACTACCAAGCACCTTAAGCTATCTTTCAGGAGGAAGATCCCTTTTCGGGCCCCCCTTGTGTCAGGAGCAGGCATGAAGTATCTGCTAACACTTTGTGAGCGCTGGGAAGAGGAACTCCAATCCCAAGGACACACACAGGGGTCACAAAGTTCTGTCTTTCTAACTGTGTTGTACAGATCAGAGCTTGGAAAAATTATTGGGACTCCCATTTCTCCTCACCTGACTATTTTCATACACCAGCAACCAGAGTTAGAGGTAAAAATTCCACAATTTAAAATTTAATCCAGGATCAGCATCCAGAAAATCACTTGACCTTTTCCTGTATCAAGATAACTAATAGTCTCAACAAGGTTACTTTCTATATAAATACTTTTCTATAGAAAAAGAGATAAAATTATTTTCCTGTAAAATCTCATCAAAAAGAGACTATAATTATGAGGAGAATGGCATAATACTTTTTTAAGCCATCTTGAGACAACCATCAATATACTTCAGAACATTTCATTGAATTTTATCAGCATTTAGGAAGGAAAAAGAATGCCTTGAGGCCAGCCCTGACAGCAAATATTTCCCACCATTAACTTCAATCTCAGTATTATTTCAGATGAGTGAATTGTAGGCACAATTTTCTAAAGCCGTGTGAACACTCTACTACATTGATGGCCAAACTTTTCCCACATGAACCATTATTTGAAAATATGGATACAAAGAAATTAGTAATCTTTTGGAACATTCACAGGCACACTTCACATTAACAATCTCTCATGAAGAAACTCACAGAACTTTGTAAAATTGGAATTTATGAGACTAAGATCAAAGTACATCTTCATTTGTCTCTCTGTATGGTTTCACAAGGAAAATGATTTTGTAATACCTGGTAGAAAACCTTCTGACCAAAAGCTAAAGAAACAATCTTTTTTTTTTTCATACATGTAACATCACCAGAAATTTTTTTTTAATTGTCAAGTTTACATATATACTGACCTTTTTTGAGGAGCAATTTCATTTTCCCTCATGCATATCTGTCTGAGCTGTAGCCCAGCTTCTTCAGATAGCTTCCATCTTCCATCTTATCAACACTATCATAAGTTTTCTTCAGTTCTCAAGCTACTTATTAACATTGCAATAACACGCTAAATCTTGAAAGTACCTCTTGAAATTCTCAGCTTCAAAGTGCATTTGCCAAGGGCCCTAGGATATATGACTATTTCCCAGTTAATGTGATAATCTGACAAGATATTTTCAAATTATACATTCAAAGTAGCCCTGAAGAGATGGAGATATGACAGAACTTTCTAAATCTATATATTTATTTGTATTTCCTAAGTCTGGTTCACCTCACCAGCAAAGTAGCTGGGTACAGATTTAAATGGCAAAAAGATCAGAGCCATCAATTTGCCTTAAGGGACTTCTCAGGGGCACTGGAGCCAGCAGAGCCTTTCCAACTGTTGCTGTGCTGTTCTGCACTCAGAGAAACTCCTTCTATTTTTTCTTCAACCTCAGACAGAGCAATTTTACTGTCTTCGTTCCCCTAATTGTCCAAGAAAGTGAACTGAGCAATCCAGGCTAACACCTTTTTCTGTCTGTCCCTTGATCCTCTCGTGACTGAGTTTAAGTTGAATTTTGCCAGGTAAAGTGTTGTGTGTATGTAAGATACATATATTTCTCCAGGGCCTTGTTCAGTAGTTTTCTGGGCTCCTCTGCTGCATTTCACAGTGTATGAATTTTACAGTTAACTTACACTCCATGTACAGGTTTTATACAGAGGTAAACTACACCCCTGGGCAATTTAGCAATGCTATTTCTGGAAGGAAAAAAAAAAAAAAAAACTCACAACTTTCTACACTGTAAGTCTGTCACAAGTTATAGAATATAAGCTTTTCTCCCCTGCAAGCCCAAAAGAATGCATCATTTTAAAGCACATTTTCTCCAGCTTATTCATTTATTCTTCTGATAAAATACCTTTCAGAACCAAAACATGACACACATCCTGCTCCAAGCCTTCCATTTACAGCATCCTTTAGATGTGCCACTTCTACTGACTGAACACAACCACCCACAACTTCTCAAGGCAAGAGACAAGACTCCAGATTAAAACTGTCTCCCTGCAGGCCAGCAACAACAAAGATCAGTTATCAGCATTACCAAAATCCAGTTTAGAGCCCCTGTGCCACCATGAATGCAGGACATGAACTCCCATCTTTGATCAACAAGATATTTCTTGCATACCCACCAAGTATTTTCTTCATGTTGACCTGCACAAAGTGCAACACCTCTTTGAATGTAATTAACACAAGAAAGAAAACACAAACACCTTGAAATTATGACAATGCATAATCTGCCTCAAGTTCACAAAAGTGTTAGGAAGTGCTTTTTGACTAAACTACCATTTTAGTCTGACTAATTTAGGTACTAGCATTGCCAGAATGCCCTGTAGCAAATACAACTGACCACTGCTGTAATTTCTTTTTTACATTCCTGATATTTTGCCATTCTTTAGAGCTATAGAGATGCCTTGAGGTAGCAGCTCTGGCTTCTTGTCCCTGCATGTTCTCCATTTCCTTATAATGGCAGTGATAGACAGTTTCAAAGGTTAAAATCTAAAATAAAAAATTTTAAAAAGAGAGGAAGATTACCCTTCATATCAGTGAAAGCAGGATGAGAGGCTTAATTCTGTAATGCAAGGCTCACTGCAGCAGGTAACACAGAGGGAGCTACATGAAACTTAGAGGTTTCACCTGTTGGTCACTGAAAGGCACTAAGTCTTCCAGGGACACTTTTCATTTCCATAATGCAATCCCACGTCTTGTAATGTAAATGAAAAAGACAAAACCTCAGTTTTGTCATGGAGATATAGTAAGCATTTACTAACCTTAGAATGTACCCTGACAAAGCATCTGTGTACTGCTGCCAACAGATGTCATCACGATGATTAAAATGCAGTAGAAATAAAATAATCCAGTAAATCATGAAAAGCGTGTTCATAAAATCTATTGCATTGAGCAGTGGCAGGGAAGAGGGAAGTATGGGGGGAACACCACGCTGCCAAACAAGAGAAGACAGGTAAAAATACAGCAGAATTTGAAGAGAAAATTTACATTTAGAGACCTCACCAGGAGGTAGAATGATGGACTTGCTGTTCATACAAAACGGGGCATGGCTAGAAGTGATGAAATGCCTCTGGAAAGTGCAACCACAGACAGGAAAGTCTCCTGAGCTAGATGCTTTTGAGAAACTGGAGTTTTAGTTAAGAACCCCAGGCATAAAGATACCAGCTACAACTCTACAGGCCCTGACTTGGCAATAAAACACTAAGAACAAACCAAATGGACAACAGAGAGAAACACCTCCTGAGAAATATTCTGGGTTACTGAAAAAAAGTCTACTCAAAGACAGTAAAGACAGTAGTAAGTCTTACTCAAAGACACTTTTGAGAACTAGGCTTGCAGATTTGATTCTAAAATAATCAGGTATCCCTAATTACATTGCCCAGATGACTCTCAGTTTCATCTGATGTTACATTATAATTCAAAATAACAGTGTAAAAGCAAAGAGGATACACCATGGTCACAAAAATGTAAACTGCCCTCAACACATAACAAAGCATTAAGCCTGTCTATCACTGCCAAAAAGTTAGGTAGTGCTGAACCATGAGATTACTTTTCATGTGGACTGCACAATGCTTTAACCCAGATACGGGCATGCTCCTGTCCAGCTGTCCTGGGCAAGTGGCTTTCTACAAGCTGAGGTTTGTCAACCTCAGCTTCTGCTATACTGTAGCTTTCCCCATCTCATCCTGTGAGCAGAAATTCCTTTTCTCCTCTTGGAAAGTGAAATGCCTTGCACAGGCTGATTATTTGCAAAATGATTACTGGTCTAAGATGTGGTACCCCTGCCCTTCTCCAGCCTCTTTAAAAACCAGACCCATACTGTGCAAACACCTTGCTCAGACCAGGGGAGGAACAAGCTTTTTCTATTTCTGTTTGGGTCACTAAGTCCTACCTATATCAAAAACACTTTTACTTCCTAAGTAACTGATGAACTTCAGCATGAAAGCAAGCTGAAAGAAAAAAAAAAAAAAAGAGAAAAGTTTCACCAAAAAAAAAAAAAAAAACAAAAAAACCCCAAAAAATAACCTTAAACCAGATAATTGGGTTGCTCTCTTTTATTTTTTGTGCACTTCAACATCCTAGCCCTCTCTGGTTTGACCCTTGCAGATATCACATCCTAAGTTCCTTTTCTCTAAACTTGTCAGATAACTTTTCTCATTCCAAAAATATTTTCAAGTAGGATAGAAAATGGGCAATCATCAGTCATTTCAATTAGAATGCAGCTAATATTTTACACAAGACAATGCTCAATTTACATCAAAGTTTACTTGGAAGTTATAAGCATTTTTTAAATCAATGTAAAATTTAATTTAAACAAATTGTTTTAAAACAAAGGATTTGCAAATGCACAAAGACACTGAGAGACTGTCTCCTGTAAGTGAACTCCTCCTTCCACCATTCCAAGTTTTACCTTTAGAAGCAGAGAGGTTAAGAAGACAAAGGGCTATGGAAATGCTCTAGATCATTACACAGTTTCTCTATTGAAAGTATTATCAAGCAGCAAATAATTGGTGTTTCCTAAATATCATGTAATGGCATAAATAGGGTCATTTACCCAACTGACAAAGACAATTCTCATTAACGTTACAAACATTCAGTTCTATGGAAAATCCTTTTATTCAATTTCTAAATAAAAACAAACCAGATTGTCAATGAGATTTTGAGTACATTGAAAGCATTCCATCAGCAATGTTACTAGTTAAAATCTCTAAGACTCAGATAAGTAAATTAAAAAGCAGAGGATAAAATGACTAGACTGAGGAATAGGATACTTAATGAGTCCCTGGCCCCACTGGGAGTTTTTGGCTTGAGATTCATGTGTTTATATGAGAGAAATTAATTTCTTAGATATTATTCTGTTGACTATATGGGGGAGAAATTGTTTTCTTACTGTCTTTTTACTCCCTCTATGAAAGGTTGCTAAGGGAATAGTTCTCAGTAAGGTCAAGCAGCAGAAACCCTGCTGTGTGTTTTAATGCAGCCAAACAACACTTGAAATTAATGCCTCTTGGTTCTTTCTACCTTTAAGGACTGGCTGTTAGTGCTTTCCAGTATTCTTACTGCATACATGAATATGTAATAGACAGAAGAGAGAAAATGGACAGGCACAACAGGGTCAGAATGAAGGAACTTCACAAAAGCTGTGCTAGTGCAGACAGCCTCTTCCTGATAAGGCAAACTTTTCAGATTATAAAAAGCACTCCAAACTCACAAACCTGAACCCTTTTTCAAACACAGCAATCAAGTCCCCAAATTATAATTAAATACAAGCTATTAGGAAAAACATAAAAGAAAGCCTTTCAACATAGTTCTCATTTCAGATATTTTTTGCCTGAAAGTTATGTAAATGAAAGAAAACCTGGCTGTTTTAGCATATCATTATTATCTGCCTTTGAAATTAGTACAGATCTACATATAATATAAAATGAGCATCTCAAAATGTTCCATACTACTTAACAATCTCAATTCCATTTCCTTGACAAGATTCCTAATATGAAAAGAGCTGCACTAAGGATCAGCATCAGCTTCTCCCATTCCTCAGTGAAGAGTGAAATGGAAAAGATTCTCAGGATGACACCGAGGATTTTGACCTCAGAGCCAACACGGTTCTGTGCAAGGAAGTCTCATATGTGCCCTGTGCATAAAACATGTCATTCCTCACTCTGAAACCTGACCACTTTCAACAGGTTTCCAAATGCAAAGGACCCACAGCATTTCCATGTGTAAGAAAAATCACTGCAAGTACTGTGACATCAAAATAAGTGTCAAAATGTGAAATTGAACATGTAAACCATTTTTCAAAATCATCAACTCAAATAACTTAAAATTATGGAAAAATCACTTGTCAAGAAAAAAAAAAGAGCTCTGTGGATCAATTTTATTCTAGCGGTCGCTTTCAGAAAAACACACACATTTGCAGGCTAAAAAAAAAAGTTAAATTTCCTACAATTACAAGACTCACACAGCAGCATGATTCCAACAATCTAAGTAAGTTTTTTTTTCTGAGGGGCAAGTTGAAAAAACACCTCTAAGCACAAGATGACAGAGACAAATAAAGACACAGCAGGAATTCCCCTCAGAGGAAATTTATTATGAATAAAAGTATGAGAAACATTTTGATTTTTTGCCTAAAAAAAGACTTTGGCTGCTCTGAAATGACAAAAAGTGAAATCTGAAGTAACTGTTTCAGCTACAGTCTTGGTGTGCTGTAGTCTTACAGTCTGGCACTATTATAGCCGCATAACTTGGCTTTGAGGCTTTGTTTTATTTTCCTTCCATTAAACAACTGTGGTAAGCCACAAACAGTTTTAACCAACATGACATCCCCTCTATTCAAAGAACGTGCAGTTTTAACTGCTTTCACTGTATGGCTCAACCTCAGCATGATAAATCACATCAAAATATTAAATTCATCTCATTCAGTAAGTATAAAGATGTAATTTAAAATGTAATACTTAGACAGTCAATCCCCTAATCATCTGTAACTGGAAGATTCTGAACACAGAAAGGCTCAAGGCATATTCCCTGCTGGACATATTACAGTAAGTCTAGCAATTAAATTATTTGTACAGAGTATATGGGCAAGCATGTATATGCATATATCCAGATTGTATTTCACAGTTCAAGATCCTGTTCTTGAGCCATTATTTTAACTAGATCAAGCTGAGGAGGTTTTGTGTACTCATTTCACTTTTACAGATCCTCCTCCACATTAATGACTGAGAACAGCTGCCACAGACAAACAAAGTACTCAGAACATGATTTTCTCTAAAAAATAATAAATAAGCAAAACACAAAGAAAATCTTTAACCCTGAAATATGTTCCCCAACATTTTTATGAACACTGCTTATTTCTGATCTTTAGGGATAATTTCTAGTATACCAGTTAATGAGTAGCATACTTTCCATAATGAAATCACAGAATAAGAAACCCAACTGCAGCTCCTTGGTAAATGAGCAGGATCAGCAGCAGGATCAGTGGGAAAGACCATTACGTACTGAAAAAGAACTGTAGCCTAACCTTCAGCTAATTTTCTATATGAGACCCTCAAAATAGATGGGTCACCCACACCTTACGTGGAAATAAAAGTATTAGAAAGTCTGCAATTACAAGAAAGAAGAAATGCACTTAACCTTCTCTGCAGAGAGAGGAAGTAAAAAAAACAAACTCTTTCAAACTAAGTCTTTAACTGTTTAACTGCAAAGCATGAAAATAATAAGGCATACCCTGTCGTCCTACAGCAAGCAGGGACTGAGATGCCTCTCTTGCCTCCTCTCCCCCCCCAGACTGCACCAAGCTGGGGCAGGACCGGTGCTCCAATCAGGTCCCATCTACACTGCAGGTAGACACTTTCTGTTCTACAGAAAGCCTCTTGCTCCCTGGGGATGCTCAGCTGTGACACATCCTTGTTCCCCTGAGTGCCTGCAGCACCGGTGTGTGACACTGTGTCACACCAAGCTCTGGGCAGCCCAGCCCCATCCTGAACTGACAGGAGCCTCTGCAAAGGCAAAGCACGTGGCTGGGGTGGAACTAACCCTGGTACAGCCTGTAAAAACATCCAAACTGCACCAGGGGCGTGCTGGAGGGAGACTGCCTCCCAGAAGTACCAAATATTCTGCACCCACAGTTCAACTGTGACCAGAACAGAACAGCTGTAGGCTACCAAGTAACAAACTATAAGAGGGATGAACCAAGAAAACAAAAGAGGATATAGATATTGGCCCAGAGACTGTAGCCTGCCTTCATCCTCAGCACCAAAGGGACTCCCTCATGGGCAATCAACTCCTTTCCTTCCTACTGCACGTCCCTGCTTTCAACATATCCAAAGCACAAGAATATCAGGAGATGGACATTTTAATTTGCTGTTTTCGTTAGCTCTGAAAACCCTCTTGTTTATAATACACCGAGATATACAACTGTAGAGCATAAAAGCACAAGCACAATGAGATGAGAGTGTCACAGATGTCTTCACTGTGGCAGTCCTTAACAAGTCGAGGTCTGACCTCAGAGGGCCCAAGGAGGTAAAACTGTTAAACCCATTCACCCCACTGAGCAACAGCTTTTAAATGCAGAGAAACAGCAGAAAAAAAACCATGTCATTGCACAGCAAGGCATCTCTGACCACAGGTGGGAACCCCCACCTACACTTTCTGGCTGGCTTTTAAAAACTGTTGAAAGTTGGTATTAAACTGAGGAAAAAGGTATGTAACAGTATTTGCTTTCCAGAGAGTTAGGAGTGCACTTGTCAAAACTTCCAAACAAGACCTAGCACCCCAATGAAAACAGTCTGAAATCTGTGTTCAAGCATGGAAGAAGAGTAGATAAAGGTAAAGTTGCTTGACAGTGAAAGACTCAAGAGAAAACACTGGAAAAAAACTGACAGTACATCGATATAAACCAATCCTTTGCAATTCTGGCAGATGGGATTTTTTTCTAATGCTTTAAAAATCTAGGTACAGCTTATAGGTCCTACCTATGCACCCAGTTCCCCAAGCCAGTGTGGTCAAATCAATAAAGTCAATAAAGTTTTGGGGTTATTTCTTTTTTAAATTAAAAAAAAATTAAAATAGTGATAATAATAAAAAAACCTAGTAATTTGTACATGCAGTATTTCACAAAAAAATGTAAATAGCAATGGAGCTGCTGAGTCTGGTTCTCCAGGTCTGTATTTCATCTTCCTTAATCAGCTTACATCTTCTCAACAAATAAAACTGTACAAAGCAACTGTGGTTGCAACATTAAATATATGTGCTGAGACAAGAGAGATCAAGAGCCATGTGCTGATCTATTCTCCCTGAGATCCAGTGATGTGATCTGTGGGAATGGCTCCAAGCTGTGCCATGGGAGCTTTTGACTGGACACAAGGAAACATTTCCTTAGTGCAAGGGTGGTCAGACACTGGAACAGCATTTCCAGAGAGGTGCTTGATGCCACAAGCCTGTCAGTGGGTTGAGGCATTTGGACATTGCTCTTAACAACACGCTTGAACTTTTGGTCTGCCTTGAATTATTCAGGCAGCTAGACTTGATATTGTTGTAGGTCACTTCCAATAGTCCATTCTGTCTATTCTATTTTATGTCAAGTACCTATCATTACCAAGTGCTACAGACTATGATAACAGATCACATTCACTAAATGGTACACAGCACAGACACCCAAAAACTCAGCAGCTCTGGGTTGCTCTGAAACCACAGCAGTGTGTATGGGACTGACAATAAACCCATTTATGGAACACCATTCTTGCTCTCAAATCACATTCTGATTTTCCAAATTTGTTCTGGTTTCTAGAACTGACAGCATTTTAACAACAACAAGCACACATACAAGGCCTCTCAAATTAGAAACAATTCATTTGAAATTGCTATGCAGAGAGAACAGCAAGTTTCAGCTCCAGGAAAGCTCCATAGATGTGTAAGCATCATCCACTGAGAAAAAGGGGTTTAAAGTTTTTCAGTTTCTGACTAACAAGCTCCTTTGGATCCCTTCTCCTAAGGGTGCTACAAATGGCAAGTATTAGCTTTCTCATGTCCCAGTTTTGACCTACCGCTAACTATGAAAGCAGCAATGGTTTGAAAACAACATTTTAAAAACTTACAGGTCAGTTTTGTTTAGGTTTTTTTAGTTTAAACATGCCATCACATTTTCTAGCCCACCCACAAACCTGTTTGCCACCTGTATGTCATGCACGCAGTCCCTTCTGAGCACCAATGACAGGCTCAGAAATCTCAGTTTGAACAGAAAGCTTAAAAAGTAGGTTTGAACTTATTTGAATCCTTGAATCACAAAAAGGTACTACAGCACTAGTTTAAATACAGGCCACACAAAAACAAGCTCACACTGCAATCACTTAACTGAAACTGAGCACATAACTCTTTTGAAAGCGAGAATCTAGTTTAACTTTACATTTGTGGTTTAAGCTTATTTCTCTAAACCACATGAAAAGAACAATGATTCCCCATGTATATTTCCTCCCATAACAGTCAGTGAAAAAACAATTTTTCCCCTCAAGTAATTGCCACATACATAAAAGCAATATTCTACTAAATGCAAGGACTGCTTGCAAGGGCAGACAAAACAGGTCTACTTTATGCATACACCAGGGTCTGTTCATTCTTTACTGTTTCATCCCTTGCCACTGGAATTCCTTGCATCCATTTGCTGCACTTTGTTTATAGAATGAGCTTGATGGGACCAAAACAATCTCACTACTCATCGGCACAACAGGATCTTGTTTATGCAATATACATTGAAATGACAGACAAAGAAGGAAACAAAATTTATACTTTTTGTTAATTGCAGTTCTCTGGTACCTGACACAACCGTTAACATGAGTGTCCACCAAGTCTTTGAAGAAAAACTATCTCTGAATTTTATTTACCAATTTCAGTCACCAGAGACTATCACTATAGCTCCCCTATCTCACTATAGCAAAGTCCCTAGAGTTTTTATTTTTCCCCAAAATCCAGCAATACTTGTCAGCACATCCCAGCACTGAAAACTACTCTGAATGAAAAGCAAGCTATCTTTTGTTTGGCATTTAGTTCTGTGAATGCATTGCTCCTCTAAGAAAACCCTGCTGGTACTACTCTTCTGTGCTTCCTACTCATGCAGATGTTCTCTAACTGCACAGTAAATGCCAGGACAAACACATGCTGGAACTATCTCTGTCAGTAATTAAAGTTTCATCATTGTTTAATAGACATTGTTACGTGGAATGATGACTTTCTGTAATTCTACCAGCGCAATATCATTGAAACGCAGGTCTCTCATTAAAGTTCTCTTTTAACAGGACTTAAGGATAATTTACAATGTCATCTTACAAGACTGTGCAAAAGACACTTCAAATAAAAACAGTATTTGATTGGTTTCCCTGTGTGAACTATTCTGGTGGTGATAGACAATGGTCTATTTTTATTCCAAATTGGTTTTCACTTGTAAAAAAAGTTCCATCCCTGTGAAGCTAAGGCTTGCAACATTGATTTCCATGCCACTGCTTGGAAAGATGCTGCAGAAGAATAATGTGGATGTCAGGGCATTTTATGTAGCGGCAGCAAGATTCTGTGAGCAGTCTGGGCAACAGATTTGCTCCAGGTTGTTCTGACTACTACACACAGTATTTTACCAAAACGAGCAGGACATCCAAACAGTGAGATACAATGAGATTTTGAATAATCAGAGCAACATCAACTAATACTGGGCAATGAGACACTGCTCAGTAAGAACAAACCAGCAACTTGGACATCCCAGGGATTATTCTGCACACATGGATAACAATTTCAAAGGTAGGAAATTAAATCTTAAATTTAAAAAAAGACCTGACCTTGAACCAACAAAGCAAGCCAGGAAATTGAGCAGGGTCAGACACTTTTCTTAGGCCTCCCATTGTGGCAAGCTTTTACTTGCAGAAAGGATCATTCCACAGTCCTCCCAAAAGAAAACACCTTGATGTGCCTTAATGAAGCAGTGATAGAGAACAAGTTCTTTTTGGAATAGTGAAGAATCATCAACGACTTCCTTAATTCTCCACCATGCTCTCAGTTCATCAAAGAGCAATTCAAACTGCAATTGGCAGTGAAAGAGCATCTTGAAAGGGATAGTAGAAAACATCTTTATTTACATATATTCAGGTAGCACAAAGCTCCTATAACAAAATGGCTGAAAATCTGACCAGGCTCTTTTCTGAATGCAGCATAGAAATTCAACAGAGATAATTTATTTTCATAGTAGTCTTCATAAATGCAACCCCAATCTTCGAGGTTAGCAAATAACTCAATTTTTAAAAAGTATTACTAGACCAAGAAGAATCCTCCACAAGGTCATGCTTTCCTGCTTTTAACAAAACTGAGCAAAGGGACCCCATCCACCAAACTGCCAGCTCAGATCGCTGGGCATTCAAAATGGTTTCATACAGTTTTACTTCTGAGAAGAGACATTGTTGAAAGCTATTGTTCAGCCAGCCAACTACTGTCACTTCCATGAATATGAATAAGCTCCAATATAGGACACTGAGTTTTTGCAAATGTAAGAAGATCCAATTGTTCAGTTATTCTTTGCCAATAAATCAACCCACCAGTATTTAGAGATTTTTGGTTTCCTCTGGTGTTTGAATATGTGGGTGGAGTTTTGCTTTCAAGTCCCCTTCTTCCCATTTTAATAAAGATCTTTTTTCATAGCACCTTGCTAAGTTTTCAGAGCAGCTGAAGGAATCTAACTGTCAATGGGATGAGGCCCTTGGAAACACATATATTGCTGTTTCTCCGGATAATATTAACTAGCACCTACTCTGAGGAAAAGAGCGAGCAGAAGAAATTGCTCAGAGTTCATGAAAATTAACATTTGGTATAATTTTGTAGCCATAATTTACATGTACACAACTTAGACATAAATACATATGGATTAATGCAAATCTTCATACCGGGAAAGATTTGCTGTGCTCTGTAAAACTAAGGGTAAGGTTGGTGATGAATCATTTTTTAAATATTCTAGTCTGGGTATATAAATAGCTTTCTGTTTCTAGAATAATTACTACTGGAAAACACAGCTTCTTAAATAACCTAGGCCATAATTAACCTTCGCTTCATTAAATCACAAATAATATCTTTTTAAAGTCTTATTTGTAAAGGCAAGCTGATTAATTTAAACGTTTCTCTTTTGAAAAAAAAAATTAAATCTAATTGGAATGATTTACCAACGGAGCCACTTTCCAGATACTCTGGGAAGGCTTTCAGCCGGCTCCCTCACCCCCTGCCCGGCCCCCCGAGGGAGCTCCACGCTCACGTTGCCGCCCCAGCCCTGCCTCCCTGAATGCTCGGGGAGGGATGGTGATGTGCGCCCGCACCTTCCGCGGCCGCTCCGGCCGGAGTCAGACGCCCCCGGTGACAGCCCGGCCCCTCGGTGCCGCATCACCGCCTCCCTCCCTGCGGGCGGGACCCTTCCCGTGCCCTGTCCCAACGCGCGGCCCTGCTGGTGGCACGGGGACAGCGGTGCGACGAGGCCCGGCTTGCCCTCGGCACTGGGGGAGCCAGGATTGCTGTGGAGCCCCCCATGCCCTGCGCTGCCCTGCCCGGCCGCCCCTGCGCAGCGCGGCTGCCGCCCCATCCCGGGCACCCTGCGCGCACGGCCGGGCCCGGCTGGGCTGGGCACGGCGCCGCCGCCGCACCTCGCCGTCCCTCCCCTTTCCTTGTAAGACAGCGCCAACCCCCGACCGAAGAAAAGTTTCCAGCCGAGCGCCAGGACAGGTCCGGGCTGTCACCGGCGGCCCCTCCCCACCGATGGGACGGGACGGGACGATCCTCCCTCAGCCCCGTCCCGTCCACGTACCCAAGCCCCCCGTGCCGTGGATGCCGCCCGAGGCGCTCACCTTCCTGCACCGCATGGAAGGGGTTGTTGGCCTCTATGAGCTTGATGGAGTAAGTGATTTTCTCGCTCTGGAGGATGTCGTCATTGAGGTTCAGATCCGACACCGCCTGCTTGAACACTTCGTCGTCCTTGGCAGCATTGCCTTCGAAAATGGCACCTGAAGGGAGGAAGGCGGCAGAGGGTGAGGAGGGCTTGGCCAGGACCCCCACTCCCCTCTGGGCAGCCCAGGGCTCAAGCCGGCTCGCAGGGCACCGGGTGGGGCCGGGCCACACACGTGGGCGGCCTCATCCCGGGCACGGGGCACCGCAGCGTTCCTCCCGGTCACTTCTGCTCCACGGCAATTACGGAGCCCTGAACCAGGCACGGCGGGGTGATGGACTTGCTTCGCCAGCGACGGGAAAGGGAGCAGGCTTGGAAACTCCACCAACTTTTTGCTCGCTGCTCGCCTCTCCCTGGGATGCTGCCTTTCGGGCCGCGGTTTTATTGAGGCTTAGAAGCACACACGAACGTGAAGCCGGGATTTGTGTCCAGTAACCTGGAAGCTTTAATTTCACTGTCCTGTTTATGCAGTTAACGTGAAAACATCTGGCGATGTGTGTTACATAAAATCCCTCTCCGCGGAGCGTGTGTGTGCCCACGCCAGGCTTACTGCCCTGCTCTACGCGGCGCTGGGAGATCTTTAGAGCTGGCAACAAAACAAGCAAAAAACATTATTCCCCAGTCTGGAAAAGTCCTGCTGATTCACACCGTGCGTGCCTGTGGCTTGAGCCTCCGTGCACTGCCCGTGTGCATCCCAGCTCTGCACACAGCAGCTCCCCGCTCCTGCCCAGCGGACCAGCACTTAGTTAGCAAACAGCACTCCGGCTGAAGTTCGTGCGGGGAGAAGCCGAGGTGACATGGTCCGCGCGCAAGAGAAGCGGGGCTAAGAGAGAGACCCGCGGAGGCTCCTTCACCCATCTTTCTACCCCGGCCCTGCCGCCTCCCTTCCCCCCCGCGGGGCTGGCCCCGGTGCCGTGGGGGTCTGCCCTGCCCTGCCCTGGGGACTGCCCCTGGGCCGGAGTCCCCCTCTGCGGTCAGGGCTGACCCCGTCTCCTTAATGGCTCCGCAATGCTGTCTGCCTTGGCTGCGCCCCCAGGCTCCGGAGGCGAGCGGCGACGACCTGTGCCTCCTTCCCACCGGCCCCGGAGCCGTCCGTGCCGGCAAACTTGTTACAGGGCTGGTCCCCTTCTCCCCTTCCTTGCCTCGGGTCCACACGGGACTTTCTTCCCGTATCCGTGGAGCCTCCCCTCGCCAGGATGGCTCCCTACCCCGGCCCCTTCCTTTTCCTGATCTGCCATCCTCCCCGAAAGGCTGGTGGGAATTACGGCTTTTCATTTCCCGGACACACTCCCGTTTCCTGCTCTATCATCCTCTACAAGTGATTCTCTCCCCCCTCTCCGCCCCTAAACATCCTCATTTTCGTTCCTGCTGGTACCTTTCAACACCAGCCAAAAGGTGACTGCAGAGTCCCGCTTCTGCTTGCCAGGCTTCCCGCGGGCATCACCGTGCCTTGCTCTCAGAAGCCATAAAAGTTCACATCAGCCTTTCCTTTGCCTCTTATTCATCCCTCTCTTCCTCCCACTGATCCAGCCTTCTTGCTGCCCAGGGGTTTTAATGAGATCTTATTCAAACCACAACAGTTGCGCGCATAGACACACACACACACTCACACTCACACAGAGCCGCTGCAAAGCTCGCCTTTCTAACCCTTTCCCAGCCAAGTTCCCCCCTCCGCCCCCCGCATTCCGCCTTGGCTGACACCTGCTACGGCAGGGGATGAAAACCAGGGGATTATCTCCCCGAAAGTTTTCCCTGCGAGCACGTTCAGATTATGCCTCTCTCCTGCTCGGGTGATGGGGGCGGTTGTTTGTTTTCGGTGGCGAGGAGGCGGGGGGTGGGGGGGAAGAAAGCCTTTCCACGCAAACAGGTCCAAGCACAGACTCCCCAGCCACATGGGAGACCGCAGCGGCGGCCCCGGCGGGTCCCCTGCCCGGCGCACAGGCGGCATTTCGGCCCTAACTTTACAACCGCGGGCAGAATACAGCTGCCTTCCTCGCATCCGTCCTCCTGTCTCTCCGCGGAGTTGGGTTCCACCGCTGCCCGTCACATTATCGCGGCTAAACGAGACGCTTCCTTTATATATTTATTTATCTACCGCGTCCCTCTCCAATCCCTCCCCGCTCCCTCTCTTACCAATGTGGATGATGGAGTCCGCCCGCACCGAAACGCACTGAAATATCCAGGGGAAAAGCCAGAGCATCAACACTTCCATTTCCAGCCTCTCGAACAGCACATCAGCCCGGGTTTGGTGGAGAGACAGGGGGGAAAGAAAAAAAAAAGGCGCAAGGGCAGGTGGAGCAAGGGAGCGGGCGCGGGGGGGGGAAGATGGGGAGATGCCCAGACACCCCCCTCTTAGAAAAAAATCCCAAAATCCCCCAGCACCCCAAGAATTATCCAAGATTGAGGAAAACGGGTGATGGAGAGGGAAAAAAAAAAAAAAAAACGGGGCTAGAAAATCACGGAGGTAGATCCCGGGTTGGCAGGCGGCGCGGCGGAGCCTCCAGCGCTCGGTGTGTGCCGGGGCGCCGGCAGACCGCGAACTGCGGAGCGGCCCCCCCGCCGCCGCCGCCCGCCCCCCGCGCCACGTGACTGCGGAGCCTCGGCGCTCGGTGCCGCCGGGGGCACGGCGCGGCGGGCGGGCAGCGGGGCGCACGGGCCGCGCCGGGAGAGCGCGCAGCGCTGCGGGGAGCGCCCAGCCGGGCCACAGCGGGGCAGCTGCCCGCGATGGAAGAGATTTACATAGAGCCAGAATTACATATAGATATATATATATATATATCTTTATATATAATGTATGCCACCCGAGGAAAGGGGTAGGGAAAGGATGCTCCAAGCGCAGGGATGCCAGGCGGGTGGGCACCTCCCGGTTGCCGGGCGCAGGCTGTTCCGCGGGGCTGCAGCCGCTGCCCGGAGAGTGCCCAGCGCTGCGTGGCCTCCCGCAGCCCCCGCCCGGCCCGGCACCGCGGGACGCCCCCGCAGGCAAGGGCGCGGGGCTGCGCCCGCTGCCGCTCCTCCAACTTCAGCGACGGGGGGCGGCGCGGGGGCACCGCGCCGAAGCGGGAGGTGGAGGGAATGCCCCTTCCTCCTTCCACACGCTCGAGCCCGGGACATGATCCGTGTTTGAGGAGAGAAATGGAAATGCGAGGTTTTTATCCCCGCGCTGGGGATGAGGTGGTGGGGAAGAAAAGTGGTACAAGCAGAACCTTTTCTTGTTTTGTTTTGTTCTAGCTTTCAATGAAATCTAATTCATAAATTGGACATGCTCAGGCTCAGAAGACTAATTCATCCCCTAAAACAAACGCATCAGTGATTGCAGGCACCCAAACGTGACAAGCGTCTCAATATACCGAGGATCCAGAGAAAACAAATTCATTCAGGAGCCCGAATCGTAATTAAAACTACTGCCAAGAAAATGAGTTGAGAGCAGGATGTTACCAAGATTATTAGGTTGCTGCGGGGCTGAGGCACGGACCGCTATAGTGATACATACAGATAATGTCAGTCTTTGGATTACGGGAGGAAGAGCGATTCCTGGAGGTCGCCGTCTTGCAAGCGCAAGCCTGGAAACAGCGCGCCGTGGCCGCATCCTGCTTCCCGAGATGGCATCGGCGAGCCGGGGGCTCGGGGGGAAGGAGCGGCTCCCGCCGCCTGCTGAGCCCCGGCAGAGAGGCCGCAAAGGGACCGGCGGCTCCCGTACCCCTGGCACTGGCTACAGCATCCCTGTCATGTGTATTCAGCACACTTTTTCTAACCATCACCTGTACTAATAAATGCTCCTGATGCTGAACAGCGCTTGCTTGCAGGAGCGATCCCTGCAATGTATTTATTCAATGTAGAAAGCATTTTTTTCATGCAGAGCAGAGTACAGCAAGAACTGCTCAACACTAAGGAGTAGAAAATATAGATAAGGGGGCTGGGAAGACAGAAGGGAGGGGGAACGCACAGTATAGATGGAGCAGAGCGAAAGGGAAGGAAGCTGAAATGGAAATGATATGAACAAGAATCCCTGTTGATCCACATGCATCAGCAGCCTCCTATTCAGCGGTAGTTACAAACACAGCATTCGAACAGGGAAGAGCAGGGGGTAAATAAAACAAGATATGCTTTTTAAAAATAAATCACTTGTTAACTACTCTTACTTACAGTCCTTGTCTTAAATATGCAATTTCACACTGATCAATGCAGAATGATATATACTATACTCTGCATTTCACGTAATAAAAACACTTAATCCAGATAATTGGCTTCTGGGACAGAGATCAATAGAAATGTTCCTTATTTGACTATGTTAGCAAGTCAAAATTAATTCTAATTTACATTTGCTTCAAATCAATATGCACTTAGTGACTTACACAGGCTCTTTAAAAAGTTAAGCACCTATATTGACCAGAGTCATATATATGTCAGTAACAAGTACATGTGTGGGAATTAGAGAGGGGGAAAGTGTTACTGCAGAACCAAGTCTCTGACTTTCATAGAGGAAAGGAGGCTAAATTTATTTGTGTGTGAGAAGTGCTTTGGCATCCTAGCCTAAAACCTGTAGAAATATGCAGCTATTAATCCCACGATTTATGCAGGCACCCAAACACCAGTTGCCCCCCAAGCACCTGGGAGCAGGCTTGCCTCCTACTTTAGTTTGTACAGCAAGGTCTTGACATCTGCTGGGATGCCTCTGGGTGCTATTTTAGTGATAGAAAAATAGTAATATAAAATATTAAAACCCTAAACCCAGTGAATTGGACAAGTTAAAAAATTTCCTGTGAAATCCAAGAGCAAATGCTCTGAATGCAGAAAAGGATCCAGTCCCAGCCAAGGAGGGGGAGAGGGGAAAAGACAAGAGACCAGAATACTATAAAACATACCAAATGAAATAGGCCCCAAAAACAGACAGAAGGCTACAGTCAGAAGACAAAAACCAGAAAAATGCACAGAATAAGTCTCAAATACTATATAATCTGATATGTAACATGCAAAGTACAATGAGACCTAAACAGATGCACCACAGCAAAGAGAATTGCAATTCAGTAGCATCCCTGCAAGATGAAAAGTTGCCACATCAAAACTTCATTGTGTCTGGTTTTAATTCAGGTTGCATTACCGTTGTTACCTTTTCTTTCATATTATCTGCATTTTTTTTCTCCTTTCCTTCAATTTTTTTTTTCCTAAACAAAAAAATAATCCCAACAACTTTGGCTTGGATTATGTTTTTCATAACAATTACTTCTCCTATGATTTCCCCTCCTTCCAAACAAGCTATCAATGCTACGTTTCTAAGCCCAGTACAAATGAGAGCATTCCTTTCAACCCTGCCATTCCTCGTTTGCAATCAGGGGAGCGCTGACACTTTGCAGTGGGTGTACCTTGTTTATGTGCACCAATCAGCACTAAAAGGCCAATCCCTATGCCAACATTTTTCATATTAACAGTGTTCCAAGCTGCTGTGATATTCCATCATTATCGTGTAGGGGACAACTCACAACGCATTATTCCACAAGATGCCACTGGATTTACAGAAGAATGACTTAACAGAAATATGTGAGGTATAAACCCAACTCAAGCAACAGCCACATAGTCACAGGTCTACTCTGTGGCAACAAATGCAACCCTGTGCACATCTCAGACAGCTCTTACCACCTTTGCAAACCACTGGGGTGATTTTGAGCTGATCTATCACAAGTTATGGCTGGCCACATTTCTGTTGTCTGAATGAACCTAGGATCAAACCTGTACAAATGGCTTTTGCTTTGACAAGAGGGCAGCTGGAGTAACGCTCCAAAAACTGCATTGCAATTAGGAACATAGAACATCCTAGAAGGGTAAACTGAAAGGCTTGTGCAGTGCCACACTCAGAGCCTTGTGCCCAGGGCTCTGTTCTTCTGTGCTGCCATAACAAGAATGAGGCACATTTTGAAAGACATCATCATAACCATAGCTGCAGGGTATGCCTGGATCTGGAAAGCACCTCACATTTACAAAACTGCTTCATAAGCAGGAGCTCTGCAAGACCATAACATTGAGGCTTTTATCATAGCCTATGTTCAGGAAAAAAATGGAGGTCTTTAAGATTCAGCATTTCTTGAGTCTTCTCCCAAGTTTCACCCACTTAACTATAGCTAATCTGAGGCTTCCCCACATAAAATCACGTATATATCTATCTGTGTACATGTAGCAATGATTTATTCCTTCTGAAAGCAAACGGAACTCCTCCTCTTTATCAGTTAAACAGGTGTAAAGATGCAGCTAATACCTCCAGCTGTTAGCTGTTCAGTCAATGGAGTTGGAAGAATGAAATCAAAAAAACCCCAAAATATCCTAATACACGTGGTAACAATCTCCCTTCCTTACGTTATAGCCAAGATCTCTACTGTTAACACACCCACAAAAAAGTAACATTTCTTATTCTAAAATGCCATGAAATTCAACAGCTGTGCTTCTCTTCAGAAACAGTAATGCAAAACCGCAAGCCTAACTTAATTCCAAAGTTTGTGGATGCTTATGTTTAAAAACTCATTTTGTCATTTTCCCGTGGTGACAGCCTGAGGTTTCAGCTGCTTTATTGAACCTTTCTTTAGCTTATTGAAACCACCTTTTCTCTTTTCATGGTTGATAGCATAGTATGATAATCTTGCAGGAGTAAATGGACTAGAGTCTACAAGAAGAGGCTGCTGAATTATAGAGTTCTTTGCAGGACAGTTGGCATTCTTGATTAATTTGTTGTGTGCCTACTACCAAGCCAAAACTTTGCTACAGTCAACACTTTATCTGGATTGGCATGCTTTTTAAGATGCCATAAAGAAGGCAAAGCACTGTTATTTCCTTATTTTTTACCCGATTTAATTCAGCAGAGTACACACAGCCTAGATGTGATTTAATTTGTACTTACGTTTGGTTAATTTCATCCCTGCTATATCTTGATAAGAGTCATATATACTTCCCTACCCCTCTCTTTCAACTGTTACTTTTCACACCCTATTTTTCTTTAATGGGCATTTTCTTTACAATAGACAAGGGTCTCAATAGGCCTTTCCAGCCTCCCGCATTTTTATAGTTGCATAAATGCTCTTCTGATGTGGCACAAGGCAAATTGTATCAGTGTTGGTAAATGTAATCTCTATCTTGGTATTTGTATTTAGTTAATACTTGGATTCAGAAGAAAAGGAATCTCTTTATTCACAACATTTTAATATTACCAATAGGTGTTTCACTAGAACCTTAACATTCAGATGACCAAAGAATTCTTTGTTATCACTGTAAGGGATGGGAGTGTACATAGTTACAAGAAAAGACCTTTTTCTTTCATTTCTAAGCAAGCTCCTTGTCATTATATCCACTGCACACTAACTGGAAAAGGCTAAACTCTAAGTTTGTTTTCCTGAGCAGAGATCCATGCTTTTTTTTTCCCTAAAATAAAAAGGAAGCAAGGTAGGTATGGTTGCCATCTTTTGTTACAGTACAGTTGCATAAGAATGCAGGCTCTCCAAGTAAAAGTGTTTGTCAATTGTTCCTAATTTAATAGTAACGATATCAAGATAATCTCTGAACTAACTTCACTGGTATTCATCTAAGGGAAAAAAACAATTTACAAGATTCTCCAATATGAAACCATCTCCAGGGGATCTCCATTCAAAAACATCTTGCATGCCTCACTGATCCATCCACATAGTACACACAGTCCAGTCTCATGAGCTGTTCAATAAGCTGCCTATTACAGATAATGAGACATTGCTAGGACAGCTGTCCTCTGCCATCGCAGCAATCCAAAGAGACAGGCACATCCCAAAGGGAAAATCACAACAGGAAAAACCCCAGATGTCATTTCTTGTGCAGCCTCCATAAATACACACTGACCAATCTCACAGGTAGTAATAGGCAGAGAATGACACCTATGTTTTACAGATACTTCATTGGGAATACATATCCCAGTACTTCCACTATTATAAAACTTCCCAACACCTGACCATAACAATACATCCTTGCTTTGTTAGAGCCAATTGAAGCTGCAGGGTGGTTATGCCAGACAAAGGAAAAAGAAAGCCACTAGAATTTAACCTGCAGTTCACCTCAGCTTGGTGAAGACTGTGGAAAAGTCACATTCCTGCTACTTTGCACTTTACCCATCTAGACAGTAACAAAACCAGCAAAGTCGATGCTGCTGCATGGCGAAGCAGAGAACCAGAAAAGTCTGGAAACGTACATTTAAAAAGTTCTGCCCTCCAGCCATGACCCAGTAACTGATCTCGTGTTTGTTCCTGCTTCACTGCAAACTCCACCAAGAAGTGATGTAAGCAGAAATATTTTGCTACAAGCCAGAAACTTGAACGCTGCCCTTTCTGCATCTCAGGCAAAGAATAGGGACCTTTTCAACTGCACTAATTCAATCCTTTGCCGTCGCTAAATGCTGATGCAGTTTGTGCGTGCAGAGTCCTCTGAAAGCCTCACAATGGAAAGTACTCTAAGGGAAAAGTAATTTTACCTTAAAAAAATCCCTGATCTTTCTCAGCAGTCCATTCTAAACCATATTATGTTTAGTGACTGTCTCACAATGGGCCATTTCTACCAGTAGGTAAGGCCTCTCTTTTTTCTTGCAATGCTGTGTCATGGATTTGGTGGCTTGGGTTTTGTTGTTTAGGGTGGGGTTTGTTTATTTGTTTGTTTCCCAGTGTGTTTCTGCAACCATTAGCACAAACGAGGTGCAGAATTTTCTTCTCAGTGACCCCATTGGCATTAATGGCAGTCACACACAGTCACATGTATTTTCCCAGGGATCTGTGTGCTCTTCAGGAAAAGATTCCCTGTATATGGACTTCATATTTCATAGTCATGTTTCCAAAAGGGTCAAAATGAAGATTTTTCTTTTTCAGAAACACCAGCTTCTCATTGTATGCCAGACCTAAAACATTATTCTACCAAAGCCTTTGCTTGTTGTATTTTTTGTCCCTTAGAGGAAAGAAAAAAATCAAGCCAAAGAGTGGGGCAAAGTGTCATGGCATACCTTAAATTTCCTACTCAAAGAAGGGGATACTTTTTTTAAGGCAGTGCAGTACAGCCATTGGAGCAGAGGGGCCACGATTCCTGGGCTCCATTCCCACCACAGTCACCGATTCATTTCATGACTAATTGAGTGGACTGTCGCATGAACATTGTATTCAGTTCTTAATTTAAGGGTGAACAAGAACATCAAGTTCCTTTCCTCAGTTCCTGCACTCAGTCAGCTGTCCTACTTCTCTAGGAGGTATACGGGAAACACAGAAGGTTTATTTTTGGCAGGTCAAACAAGTAATTTTAATTTCAAGCTTGTAGATCCTAGAGATTAGAAAAAAATTTGTCTTATTTTAAATAATTTCAAACAGAAAATGTTCTTTATGGTATTTGAGACTAACCTATTCCACTCAACTGCATCTGGATGCAAATTTTCAGTATACAAGCTCCATTGCTGACCCAAATGACAGGACTTCAGATGCCTAATGATTTCTTTTCCTTTCAATTTTTTCACCATGGTGAGGAGGGTTAAGTGAAATAGGGGACAATACCTTATATTGAGATGGACAAGAAAAGCTATAGAGACAAACCCACCCAGAGCTACAAGCTGGTTATACTCCCCTCTAAGTTACATTCAAGTAATCTCTTCTGTTCTGCTAGAGTAAGCACTTGAACTAGGTCTCCCACATGAGAAAGGGGTGTCCTGATGACTAGGTGTTGGAAAAGGAGCAGGGGAAGAACATACACCTCTTTTGAGAAAGAAAAAAAAAGTAAAAACCACCTTGAAATATTTCCATATGGCCTGGTGAGAAAGAGGGAGAGAAGAAAAGAAAAAAAGAAAAGCACACCGCTTCCTTTCTACTTTTGGCTGTAGAAGGTGTTTGTGTGCAAGAACAGCTTTCTAACCCAGGTTTCCCATGTCAAGAAGTTTGTTTATGTCAGGTTGATTTTCTGTTGATATTTTATGCTGCTCCCTGAAAAGAAACTGTTTCTGTGAGCACACCCAGGCACTCACAACCCTTGCAATGGTTTGAGTCACGTAAGCCACATCTTGGTGGTGCCTCATCCCTTCAACACCTCTCCCTTGCCATTCACACAGCCTCAGCTGAAAACGTAAGTGTATCATAGATCCGTGTGCAGTAGTCTGTAGTGTGGCCAGTGGAAACAGGCAGCCCAGGACCACCTGACTTTGCAGCATTCAACAAAGCACCATTGGAATGGTATTGCCACAGTGTAGAAATTTAGGCTACAGAAAAAATACAAATTAAAGCTATTACTCCATATACTTGACTCAACAGTTCTGAGAAAGGGTATAAAAAAGCCCAAACATTTTTTCCAGTCTTCTGAACACTTGGAGATATTGCAGTAAAGGGTTTATGAAAAGGGCAGGGAGGATAAAAAACAGGCGCCACTTTAAGCATCCAGCACTGCGTGAGTCACAGTCCCTGTCACTGCACTCTAATGAAACTTCACTGACCAACAGTTTCTAAAGTTCCCACATTCTCCAATGTCTTCATAACATCACTAAATACACCTTTACCTTGCTCCCAGTCCAAACTGTGCTGCACTATACAGCAATATATTTTACTACAGCTACCTGCTATCCAGCTGAATGCAAGCCTGCAGTGGAAATAGCTTTGTTTGCTGCAGTGCTGTATTATCACACATGACTAGACCAGGCAACATTGATTCTTAAGCAATGGCATTGATTACAAGTCTTATTTTTAAAATGCTGGCAGGATACAGCCCTTAGATAAGCACTTTAAGACCAAATTTGAATTGCATTTCCCAGCAGCTCTCCTTTTTTTACAGAGACTATATAATAGAATTACGAATAATGCTACTGACTTCAACATGTACTGAGGATTTACACCAGTATGGTTTCAGTAGTAGAAGCTTTTAGTACTTCACACTTACACAACTATAATATGCTTTAGATTATTGTTTTCAAAATGTAAAATCTTCTTTTTTCTCTTCACTAGCTAAAAAATGTTGTTTTTCAGAGAGATAAAATTATTAAATTGAATTTGACCTTTCAGAACATAGTAAGGCAGAGATTTCTGTTTCCTGGAAATAAAGGAAGATTCTTCATGTACTGCTCTAAGTCATGCAAGAGTCCACAAGCAAGCAAGCAAAGCACTCTTGGAAGAACAGTTTACATTAAAAAAATGATGCAGGGTGAGGGGGCAAGGAGAAAAAAAACAACAAAAAACAACCAACCAACCTCAAACCCAAAATATATCCCTACACCTACATTTTAAATTACATACTTGAGGGTATCCAATCATTACAGGCTTTTCATACTCTCAAGCAGCCCTCCAGATTTATCAACATCGTATCATTGCTTGACCAGTTTCCATGGGGTAGTTCCTGCCCTATTCCACACCTAACCTTGAAATACCTCTCCAAGACTTCTTTGCAGATTGTGCTTTTGTTTTCTCAAGTTGGTAAAAACCTCCTAGCTATCTTACTGGTTTGCCAGCTTAATCCCAGTTTGCAAAGTGGGTTCTTTGTAACAATGCACATGCTTTTCCACTTCTGCCTTTCTCCTGCAGGAATACAGGGAAGTGCATCAGTGCTATCACCTGTGCTGGTCTACCTGCAGATCCACAAAACCTGTTGCCCAAGTAGCTAAACATCCTTTTCCTCACACAGTACATGGTGAAAACACAAGGGTAGCCCATCTTTCCCCTTCATACCACAAGCTCCTTGTTTCACTCAGGACTTACAAGTACCAAAACACAAAAATCACAGGTACAGAGTGATCTTTGTGTCATGTGTTACAATAAAGCAAGATTCTGTTTCTGAGCCTTGTTTGGAATACTATCTCTAAATTCTTGTTAGGTATTTAAGCTTTTGATGGATTTATCATTATGGATAAATTATATTTTACCTTTCTCCCTGTTTTGATCAGAGATGTTTGACCTCACCACCTACTTGGGCTTATTAAGACATAGGTTTCCCTCTCAAGCAGCAGATTTACAGTCAGGATCTAAAGAAATCCAGTAGAAACACTAAGTGAAGATGCATCCATTATGCAATGATTTCACATAATTCCCATAATTCACCAACTAAAATGCCTTTAGGAGAAACAGGTGGCATAGCAAGACTTGCCATCCTATTGTTTACTCAAAGCCTCTTTCCAGTCTGCATTCATGGATGTCCCTTAATTAAGTGCAAACCAATCAAAATAAATTAATAGAAACCATAACTGCTCTACTACCTTCTTCTTAGTCAACTGAATTAACCACGCTTACAGAAAGGGACTCGGGAGAGTCAGCAGCAAATGCAGTAGTTCTCATGAACCCCAAAAACTTTTTGCTTTTGATTTAGGACAGTCCACACAACAGAATTGCTTCCACATCCCCACCCCCACCCCCCCAGCATTGGGCAAAGTCAAAATTTCCATGCAACAAGAGAAGAAAACCAGAGTGGCCTGGCATCATCACAGTGAAATTGTCACTTCTGCACAGGTTCCTTGTTTCACTGCCAGGGGTCCTTACCCCGCCCAGCAGAATGCAGCAGGTCTCAGCACTGCCACACCATGGAGAGCAGCTGCACAGTTCTGCT
Organism: Camarhynchus parvulus; assembly: GCF_901933205.1. NCBI lineage: Eukaryota > Metazoa > Chordata > Aves > Passeriformes > Thraupidae > Camarhynchus > Camarhynchus parvulus. The sequence continues at coordinate 8,615,290 of NC_044576.1, forward strand.
TCAGTCGGTCCTCTACTACTGCCAGTCTGCACCTACTTGGATTTCTTTTGAAAGCTTGGACTAGCTGCAAACTAGCTACTGATCACCTTTGCCTTACACACATAAAAGAAGCGTCTTAATAAATACATTACAGGTACCTCTTAGTGAACTTTACCTCCCTCTAATTCCACACTGAAGAGCTATTAAAGAAAGGAACAATTATAACAAGACATATCCCTGCAAAACCCTGGTTCTTTGTGCACTTTATCCATTCACAGTTATTTGTCCTCTCCTCCATTTCGGAATACAAATGTCATAACTTTGTTTTCCTAACCTGACAAGCATATACAATTACTAGGTGCAATGCTTGACTCAAAAGATCCCTTTTCCTACTCATGTTTTTCTTTTCAGTCCAGCATGCCCAAGACACTCAATTCAACAAAATTTTGGCAATGCCTGATATATGTTAATAATGTAGAATTTTCCTTGTCTCTGTTTGAAGTGAAAGTGTATATGGATGCATGGACTTTGTGTCATAATCTGAGATGAATTTTGTAGTATAATCTGGGCTCAGTATTGTTTTCAGCAGAAGCATTTCTGGCCCCAGAAGCCAAAGCCCTCCATCGGGTTTTCTTTTTGCCCACCCAGCCACATCATGGCCTGATTACAAAACCACAGGAGCAGTTATAAAAATCTGTCGGGTCCTTCAGAGTCACAGATAATCCATCACTCATGCACTCATATTTATTTAGATCCTTACTAACAAAAACCACAAGTTCAGAAGTTTCCAGGCTCCAGACCCTAGCTCTGTAGGCCAACCACAGGGCAAACTGCCACTAGATGGAGAACAATCCCTGGTTTGTCTAATGGTGTTAAGTAGGCAGAAACTGCAACCCACCCTGTTCCCTACTGAGTTTAAGAGACGGGTTCCTGCATGCCACCTGCTAGCCAGGTACACAGGCACAGGTTGGCAGCATCTCTGTCCCTCAGTGGCAGCAGCCCATTCAATTCCATCAGTCTTGGGCTCTGATTGTGCTTTAACTAATATGGCCTCAGAGGATGCACTTTAAAAGAAGAGTGAATGATTTCTTCTATTTAGACTTCTAAATGCTGGAGCGGAAGTTCTCACTCTGGGCAGTTAGGAGTGAATCATTTGAATTTGTGTGCACAGGATGAAAACACCTTTCTGTTGATGAAGGTGGCAACACAGCAGCTCAAACGATTTTCCATTAGCACACAATCAGACTTTATATTGCTTATAGAGGAGAAACAAATTCAGAATACTGACGGAGTCTAAAAGGGACTCTTGAGCACTGGTGGCGAAACAAAAACAAGACGCAAGCAAATTCCTCATCTGTTGGTTTCTGTAACCTTGAGCTCATCTTACTGCAATGTAGTGGAATAAATCTGAACTGTGCAATTATGAATTTGATTTCAAGTCTGAACAAGAAAAAATCATTTAAATAACTATAGTTGTTCTAAGTTTATTCAGTGTACAGTTTTACTAAACTAAAGATGGAATAATGCAATGAAAAAATGGAGTGAACAGTTACAATTAAAGCAATAGGTTGAAAGAATCAGATCACTAAATTAATACAGCTACTGATAACTAAATCAGCTCACAGGAAAAATAATTAATTGCCTTGGATTCATGCTAGAGAGAGAGGGTTTGAAGGGAGAGAACTCCCTTTCAGCACAAAGGCCACAGCCAGCACTAGCTTCTCTGCAGTTCACAAACCATCCTGGGAAGCAGCACAGGCAGCAACTCAGGATGCCATTTCAGATTTCAAGAGACAATAAAGCACAGGTGGGGAAACAAAGCCAAATGGCCAAGAATGGGTCTGACCTCAACCTAAGTAGCTCAGATTTTCACCTCTCCAGCTCTTTTTCATTTTCCCCACCAGGGAAAAAATTATCAAGATTATCCTTGCAAAAAGTATGGCTGCCTCTAGTACTTTGATAAGGATATGTAAGTTAGAGCGGAATCCGGCTTTCTATATTTCCTTGTTCTAAAAAGACACCAGGAACATAAAAATCAATCCTTTGTTTATGATTTAGTAATCACACTCATAGACAAGGGCAGCAAACTATTTGACTGCACAAGAACTGAGTGTGTGGGCTTAATCCAGGGATAGCCCAGGCTTTGGACACATTTTCCAAGCCCTGGGCCCTGGTTGGATTTACACAGTCCTCTATGGCCACACCACAGCCTCTGGCTTGAAGGAGGGACCTGGAGGAGCCAACTCAGCTCTCAGGGCCGTGGAGTGGCTGCACCAAAAACACTGTAGTGTAAGCTCAAGTTCCACCCAGAAGAAGCCACTCATGGCCACAGGTCCAAATCACAGCTCTGTGGTCATTCGTTAGCCATTTCTGCTAACAGATGAATAGTCATTAATGAAACTATTATCAGGCTACTGGTCTCACTCCTCATTAAGACAAAGAGGCAGTTTTGTTCCTTTCATGACATTATCTGCTGACAAAAACTGCAAAACAATTAATTTAAAGAAAAGCTTGCATTTGTATGTTTGCAAGAAATTTTCCTCACAAAAACATGTATTTTCTAAAATAAAATAAAGAAATATTCAAAATAAGTATGACTCTCTGTGTGTACATATCAACCCCAGAATGTCATAAATCAAAATAAACGCTGGTAAGGACCATGTCCCTTCCTGAGAGTTGAGGAAGTCTCAGATGACCTGTAATCTGGGGAGAGATTAACCTTTGCCAAGGAATCACTAGGAACTGCTGATGCAAAACCAAAACCTCTTCATGGATATAGCACCAACAAGGCCTTAAATAAGCTGACAGGGCTCTGAATGTGCAATGAAAGGAGATGTACAAAATAAAGAGGATTCTTTCCTGTGTAATACCTTCTCTGCTCCAAAGCACACTTTTGATTTGCTGATCTATTTTCTTTTAACAAGATGGTTTAGTTCATTACTTCTTACATGACTAAAAGCAGCACATTGCTTTCCTTCTACAGAAGACAGTAAATAACATTAAGGGAGTTATATGAGAGAAGGTAGAGCAATTTTACAACAGAAAGAAGCTCATAATCACAGGATATAGGATAACAGTCTTAAGGCACCATCATGATAAAAGGCACAGTTTTTATGTAACACCCTTTTAGATTGATTTTCCTACATTCCAAATGCTCCCATAACCATCTTTTGACATTTCTCCTGCACAGCTGGTTACACCATCCATAAGCAATCTCTGTCTACCAGGCATTATTATTATTATTATTTAAAAAGCAATTTCTTTCACTTCCTTTCAACTGACTTATGCTGTACCTAATTGCCAGTTACCACCCTCCCTTCTAGTAAAAAAAAAAAATTCTAATTTCTAACCATTTGAAATCTATCCTTAATGAAAATGACAATAAAATCATAATACCAGGATATGCATATTACAAGAATATGGATAGCAAAAGATGAAAAAAAGTGAGTGCTACTAGTGTTCTCTGTCCCACTTGAAATGTTAACTCACAGATGAGTGCAGTCTTATGGTAATAACATCAGATATATTACGTACAGAACTACCAGCAAGAGGCAAAAAAGGTATTAGTTGCTTGCTTATGATTAATAAAGTAGTTAAAAGAGAAGGAATATTATTCTTGCTGGATGCTCGTTATGCATTTGATAATCTCTATTTATAGGACAATGAAGCATGAGGCTTATAAAATGCCATCTGTTGGTTTCTTTTTAACATATAGGATTTCTGACTCCAGGAGCTGCAGTTCAGCAGTATTGATAGTGCTACAACATGTAATACTAATGCCTTTGGTTATGAGAATTTGAGCCATTAAGCATCAAGAAGCAGGTTGGGTATACATCCTGAATAATGTAACTCCTATCTTATTATTCTAATCTACTTAAAAAGCAATTTATACTTTCATGTAATTGATTTCGATCAGTCATTTAAATAGCACAACACGCACAAAATTATATATTGCAATGATCCTCAAATGTGACAGAAGTGATTTTGTTCTTTGATCTCCATGAGAGAAGGTGTCCCATGAGAGAAGCTCCGAGAGATCTGTAACAACTTCAGGAAAAATAGCAACTACTTTTTTATCTAAAAAATTAAACAAAACCACAGGCAAAAAGGGAAAAAAAAGTCTTTCTTAGAACAGAGAGAGTTAGAATCAGATACATCTGCCTTAAATGTGTCCGTACCTAAAGGATGAATTTATCTTACATATTAACCATGAAAATGAAGCATTCATAATAAAGGTCAATACTAGAGTGTATCAGTTCTAGGAAGTTTGACTGTCATTGACTCCTGTTCCTAATTAAGTCATCAAATGGCCCAATATCCAGATCTTAGGTACCCTTAGAACACAATCTTCTGGTTTTAATGCAATTAATGAAATAGCAATTGATTTTTTTGAAGTGGGTCGCTGTGTATTCATATCAGCATAAAGTTGGAGGGGTTTATATCACTGGTTTAATTAGGACCTCAGCTTCCAACAGAACCTGTAAACACTCAGCTGTTCAGAGGGCAAGCAAACACAAGAAGAAATAGCTAAGCACTGTCATGGACAATTTATACTTTGGCAGTTTCTTAGGGAGATCAACCTACAATTTCTGTTCCCGCTTTCAATTGCTTTCACCTCTGCAGTCTCTGCTGTTGCTTCAGCCTTCACCCCTGCTTGCCACAGCTCCTCATTGTGTTTCTCCATCAGTCTGTCAGATAACTGGAAGCAACAGCTGCCCAGGACAGGAACTGTCGTCTTTGTATTTCTCTACAGCACTTTGACAAAGCAGTTTGATGTCTGAAGCAACAGGATTATAATGCCCTCCACCCCAGAACACAGGATTTGCTTCTCCCTCAGAGGCCAGAGAAATGGTAGAAATCCCTGCCTTGCTACCAAAAATGAGGTCGCTGTGTTAAGCTTAAGACAGGTTGATGTAAATAATTGAGGAAAATTGAAAAATTTTGACAAATTTTGCATGTGATTTTTTCATACACCAAGAGCAACATGGGCTGTTTATAGCCTGGACTCATTCAGGCTAAGAAAGCCCATCAAGAACTGCAACAAAACAAACAAACAATAGAAACAACAGGGAGAAAAAAAAAGCTGTTTCATAAAAGGGCACCCGAACAACTGTCAATACCTTTCTTTTCAGTGATACACCCAAAAAGTAAACTGGTGTTCTCATTTCTTTCACACAGCATACAGTAAGTACTGGAATTTGGCCAGAAGATGAAGACTAAATGCAAATGGACATGGGTTTTGGGCTGGGCATGGAGAAGTTCCTATTTGTGTCATATAAAGGAAATATACCGTTTTTCTAGTCAATCCACTGTCAGTGAAGTATTCCTATAAAAGTCCAAGAGTCTTAAACTAATGGCAGCCAAGTTTAGCAGGAGATCATGGCAATTCAATAAACCATATGTCATCACAAATCACAGCAATCTCACTTACTTCACAAAATGTAATTCAGTAACAAGACGAGGAATAATGAATAATATCAAGAACAGCTGAGATGAGAAACTGAAATGGCACAAATAATTCTAAAATGAAAATTTAAAAATATCCCCTGCAATTAACTTAAAGGGCACTACTCAAAGTTTGTTCATACTCATATAAATTAACGGTGGTTATCTCAAGTTGCAGCAAATAAATAACCAATGTACCCACATGCTGAAATCTCTTAAGTAGAACACAAATAGATATTGTTTTCACCACTTTGGGGAATATATAGTCATGATTCATCTTATGCTTGCTAATAATATCTTTTTTCCCCCCTCCTCTTGTTTGTTAGGTTAAAGGCTGCTTGCATATAATTTACAATAGAGTATTTTAGTAGTGACTACTGGGAAGGTTGTTAGAGCAATGTTACAGGATATGCAACATTTCTTCATCCCTACATATCACTTGGTTCTTTTGCAGTAGCCTAGAATCCCTATTTGCTTTGTCTTTAAAAAGTCAAAGGATCCTGCCTAAAAGGAGCCCTAGAGGATGATAATATCCACTGTGAGCCTGCAGAGACGGGTCTCCAGAGGAATTCTGTATCCCTTTAATTAGATTGTTCTAAAGGTCACTAAGGTGCACCAAGATATCAATTAGCCAATACTGAGTGGTTCCCATAGAACTGGGAGTTCTAATCCAGTTTCAGAGGCCCTGAAATTAAACAGTTATGAAAGCTGGATTTTTTGTTAATTGATCTGGAGGAAAAGGCAAATAGGAGCTCGTATATTTCCAGAAAGAAAGAGGATCCACATTAGCACCATACAGTGTCCAACTCAAGAGTAGCGTGCTCCAAAGATGAAAAGTGAAGTACCAAGGAGTTTATTTACAGGGTGTACCTTGAGCCTTGTCAAGTTGAACCAGTGAGGCGAAGAGCACACACAGAGCTCCCTTTGGCTGAAAACCCTGCTCAGGCACAAACTTGCTGCCTTGATCTCCCCCTCACTCTCTTCAAGGGCTCCCAAAAACAGCAAAGTGGAGCCATCTGGTTAGCACACTTCCTTCCCACACATCCTTCTCCCTCAGCCCCTGCACATTACACTTTCGAACCTGCCATCCCTTAGACCTCTCGTCTTGAAAAACGTGACTTTGCTGTCAATTCTGCCTTTGATCAGTTGCTCTAAAGAGAAAGGATGCAGGGATCCAACAGCCCAAGCAGTGCTGACAGCCACTATTGTTTGGCATCTTTAATCATTCCCAAAGACAGTTTCATTATGGGTATCCACAACCCAATGAGCTTTAATACACAACTCAAGTCCTTCTTTTCAGGCAAGCAGTATTAATTGCTGATCAAACACTCTCAGGTGTATGAAAAGGTAATTTAAGCACTTATTTCCAATCCTAAGTGAAAAATGCATATTTTATTTTCAAATTATGCGAGATCATGGTAAAGTGGCTTAAAGAAAGCCCTTATTTATTTGAAAGTTGTAAGAGTTTTGCAGAAAAAAGCCATCCTGAAAACCAGTCCTAATGTAGCCATCACTCACACTTTATTTTCACAAGTTTAAATCACAGTTGCATTGGGACACATTTGTTTCTGCTGATACCTTCAGACAGCACGGCAGCACAAGTCACCAAATGTGAGGGGGAAACTGGATCACTCAACCAGTTCTTTGAAACAGATCTTTTATTTGCAATACACAGTTTAACAACCAAAATATATTGTGCTGTTAGTTACTTTAGGTATCAACACAAATTGTTCAACAGGTTATGAAGCACAATTTTCATAACAGTGGTCACACAGATCCTACAAAGCAGAAAGAACCTTTTATATAGCTCTTGGATCTAGACACCATAAGTAGGCTTATTGCCACACCAGGCTTTACTGAGCAACGGTTCACAAAGCATATCAGAGTAATATGAAATTAGTTCCCTAATTTCATATTACACAGCTGGTGCAAAAAAACTTTCAGAAGAAAATGCAAAAAACTCACCTAATTAAAAAAAGGCAACTGAGTTTCCCAATAGTAAGATAAAAGTATATGATATTCTCAAATAACCATTGCTAGTCATGAAGCCTATCCAAAAATGGCTCAGTTCCTTATGCACTTAGTTCCAGCAGATTTTCATTTGCCTTTTTTAAACTCTTTAGCAAGTTCAGTTTAAACTCTGTTATTCAATGAACATAATTTTTTAAAAAATCTTCAGGCTTCTGGCATGTGTGGCAAACACATGCTTTAAAAAAAAGGCATGACTCTACCCACGTGTGCCATGTGCTGGACTACCTTCTAGGCAGAAAGTTTGAATGGACTTGTTCAGGGAGGCCCAGCAGCAAAGCCTTGCATTCCCCAGGGAAACATTGATTCTGTACTAGGAAATCTGTGGAGTCCTAGACTAACTACAAAAAGGTTTTATAGTCACAGACCCAGATATTAGAAACCCAGTGTCTTCCAAGAAATTGTCCCTTATTTCGTTTTCTTGCATAAAAATACTATGTAATTTAAAGGACTTTACCTCCAGAGGAAAAAAAAATAATATTTTTGGCTTGTCGCTTAAAGGCAACGTTTAGAGACAACACTAATACAAGGATGTTGGAAGGAAAATTCTGAGTATTTATCCATAAATCCTCAACCTAATCTTGTTGGTGTGAGTACTCCCTCTGTAAAAGAATAAATTATGCAAAATTAATTTTTTAATGGTAACTTTATGAGGCTTATTTCCAAAATCTCTATCCAAACAGAGCTTTGACAGAGTTTACACCTTGAAGTCCAAACTAGGATTCTTTGAAATGGAATATTCTATATAATCAGATGTTTCCATATAGAGACACACATATGTAAGGTACAGCAATTCAGAACCAAACTTAGATGTTAACACCTGGAATCCAGCAGTGTTTGCCTCCAGAATTCTGATTCATCTCTAGTGGTGGCAGATATACAATCAGGACATTTCATAGCTGCCTTTCAAAACCTTATCAGAACCCCACAGTTCAATAGCCTTAAAATAAATAGTGCATCATCAGCTAAGTATTGAAATAAGCATTTCACCACTACACATCATCAGCCTCATTTCAGTGCAGGGTAGGTCATCAACATTTTGACTCAGCCCAATTTCAGTAGCACTTAATGCATAAGTGCCACATACCCGAGATTAGTTTCACATGGAGATTCCTCATCAGGAATGACAGGCAGAACCTCGCTGGAGACACCTGGGGCTCAGACAGGATGTTCCAGAGAGATGTCAGTGCTGTCAGGAGAAAGAAACAAGTGAGGTGCAAAAGGAACACCATGGTCATGTACCTTGGCCTGTTCCTAATGCAGAACACTTGGAGTTTTGCCTGGCATTCCATAGGACACTTCCTAACACACATGTTGAGTTTGAAATCCTAGGCTAGTAACTAACTAGAGTTAGTAATATTTTTTTAAGTGATAAAGTTTAGTTTAACTCCTAGGTAATATTGTGTTCTAATATTTTTAGGAGGTCTGGCATTGACAGTAATGCAGTAGTGAGTGAACTTGAAGTCTTTCAGCGTCTGTGCATTCTTTCCCCCTTTCTGAAATGGAAATGATGATACCTCTAATTCTAATCATGTTAATTCCTACTTAAAAAGTGCCTGACATTAAAAATACAGATAACAATTTTTCCTTTAAATTCTTTCCCTTTACTCCTATATTACTTCATGGTTACTAGGTTTACAATATAATTTTAATGATCTTCCAGGCTAGCTTGACCTGTTTCAAGTTAAACCACCATCATTGGTGACCATCCATTTACCTCAAGTGAAATAATTTTCCAATAGTGTTTCTGTCTTTAAAGGTCTGTTTTTTCCATTCCCCATTCCCAAGAAGACGTCATCACCTAACTACACACACAGACACATATTGCATGATCAGCTGATGTTCAAAGGCAAAAAAATCCACTTTGTTCAAACGTATTTTTTGAGAAACATTCTTCAAAGTTCTAAAATGAAACCAAAGCAGCAAACAGAACAAGAGGGCTCTGTCCAAAACAGCACCTGAAAGAATATTACTGAAACAAAGTCAGAACTCTTTTAGTGCATTTCTGTTCATGCTATTACCAGGCTAGCACAGGATGAACATGATTGTAGTGGCACTGTATGGCCAGCAGGTAGATGAGAAATCTGAGCCAGTGCCCTGGCTGCTCTGCTGGCCCTGAACCTGTTCCTGTTACTTACTGACTTACTAAAATTCAGAGAGACCTAGGGGGAAAAAACAAAAGTTTAGCACCTTTCCCTTTGAATCTATGTCGTATCTTTCTAAAGGAGTCCTGAGGACAACTATCAAACTCCTGGGCAGCAGTTGTCATCAGCACCTCAGGAAAGACTGTCTGAATACAGTTTTGAAAAGAGCACACTTCACAAGCCACCACCAGAGTACAGCAAAATAACCAACCAACATTTCATCTCCTCTCTCAAGGCAGATGGTGAAACTGCTCTTAGCATATATATGCCTTCCCTGCACCTGACCCTTGTATTCTAGGTATGGATTTAGAATAATCCAAGGGACATTTTAGCTAATTATCTCTTTCTAGTGATGGATGAGAATCAGATGTCCTGTAATAATGCTGCTATTATTAGCTTGATTGGCTGCCTTTGATACTCTCACAAAAGCATGCAGGTTATCTCTAATCTGATTTATCTTGTCCAGAAAATAAATTGACTTCCTTAGAGTAGGAAGGCCTCAGAGTTGAGTCACCTACACACCTCATCAGGCAGCAATAGGGCCTGTCCTTCAGGTGAGAAATCAAGCTCCAGTAAAGCATCTCACTCTCTCAGTTCTTCCCACAACTGGCAGGAAGGTTGAAGAGAAGTGGGTACAAGCTGACTAAGTTTTTATTGTCCAAAACTAAGCATAGTAAACATATTATTTTTACTTTTGAAACCAAATGTCATGTTGAAACTTTTTTTTTTTAATGCAGTGCCAGTGAAATGATCTGGTCACATTTATCTGTATCTTCTCCCTCTCCCCTCCCAAACATACTCCATGATGTCTCATCACACAGATTCAGTTAAATCAGTCATACATTTTCAGGGTGAGAATTAAAAAACAAATGTAAAAACAGAGTGAAAGATAAAGATTTTGATGCAGTTTAGCTTTTCAGAGGTTTCATATTTTTACTTTAGATGATATCCCTGCTGATTGTCATGGAATTGCCCGGGTTTTTTTTCTACTAGAGATTTCACACCGCCAGTTTGAAATGGTTGGTCAGTGACAGGGGGCCTGGGGAGGAAATGCAGATGCCAGTGTTTGTTGTGTATTGACACATATCAGCTATACAGCTATACCTCATCCCAACTGCATGGTTTACCTTCAGAGTATAGCCCAGGCCTTGCTGGAGCAAAGATGCAGGTGAACAGGAGACAGGCATCTATCAGGTAAAACTAAGGGAGTCACAGAGCACTGCTAGAAGAGAGAGGTGGCTGTGCTCCTCCAAGAAAAGGGACCAGGTTGTTGAGTTAATTTCAGCAACAGCCTGCTCAGCTTTTCCTACCATCTGTATTTTGAAGGCAGACCTTCCCGTTGTTACCTACACTTTCATCACCTCGAGGCTGAGGTTGTTACCAACACATCCCAGATGGAACTCCATCTGAGGAGTGTGGCATGACTGGAGCAGGGATAGATACCTCACTGCCATGTGCTGATGTCAGTGTACAAGTGACAGCTCTGACTGAACTCATCTAGCAGCTGAAGTTGAAGGCGCTGATCAAGACCTGCACTGCCTTACATGGCAAAAGCCCACCCCTCCAAAGAAATTATTTTAGCTCATCTGGAATGTTCCTACAACTGTGGTGAGCCAAGACAAGCAGGTTGAATGCTGCTTCCACAACACCACAGGTGTCTGCCCATGTGGACCAGGCATCCTTCAGAACCGGCCTTTTGCCCTAAGGATTGCTGGGTGAATTGCAGAAAACAACAATGCATTAAGACTTCTGAAAAATGAAGTTTACATTTTCCAGAATAAAAGAAAGGTAGAAAGGAGTTTAGGTGCTTGCTGGTTGCATTTTAAATCTAAAATAAATTAGAATGCCTTAAACTGTGTCCACTGCTAACATCCAATTTAGATGCATGTTAACACATTCTTAGGGGAGTTTTAGCAACATATAAACTTCTCAGAAACTCAAATCTGTTCTTTTATGCAGAATTATTTCAAGAAAATCTTGCAGCAATGCATCTGGTTCTTCTACTCCCTTCCTGGTAAATACCAAGCCATTTTTATAAATAGAGACATTTTGGATGGAAGGCTGAGAAGCTGCAGTACAACAGTGCCATCGCCTGTCTGCAAAAGTCATTGTCTCTCTCTCGGAAAAGCCGAGGATGGAAAGGCTCCACCTGTGCCTGCTGTACCGACATGGAAGGGAACCCGAGAGCAGCAGCACGAGTGCCACGTGCTTCGTGGGAATTCCTCCCTAAAAGCTAGGTTTCTTTCGAGCTAGTGCCATCGACTTTGTGTCAAAATAAATTGCAAGGCATTCCAGAAATTATACATTGGAACTCAGTTTTCATATTATCCAGTATGCAGTCTGAGGGAGGGAAAGCATTTTGCATCTTTTTGTAGTAAGCAGTAAGGAGGAAATTCCCACACACTTCTAGACATCCCTGAAGAAAATCTGTTCATCTATTCCACTGCTTTGCATGTCCACTTCTGTTTCTACTGGGAGCAAGAAGCACCAAATATCCACCCAAGCACTGCACCAGCTCTAGCACCCCACAGCTCAACATTCAGAGTTTAAAACCTGCATTAGAATGAAATATTGCAACACAAAGATGTCCAAAGACATTTGGGAGTAAGTGGGCAGAGGTATGCCCAAAGGTATTTCTCCACAGAATTTTGGATGCTGTTGTGTATCCAATTAGCATTTTTCATATACAGGACTGCTGTAGGGGCTTGCATGGACTAAGAGCATGTACAAGACACACTTGCTCTGAACCCTTTTTTTTTTTTATCTCTTCTAGATGCTAACTTTCACCCTGTCCATGGTATCAGAACAAGAAGAAGAAACTGAAATTAAGCAACAAGCTGACCATGTCAATAGTTACAGTCAGCAATTCCCCGCATTTGGCAGGAAAAATTGAAGCTAATAATTCTTTGCTAGCATTAGGAACAACTTTTGTTCCTGTCTACAAGTCTTCTCTGAAGGCTTAAGAAAAAATTCCCAACAAACAAAAAAATCACCAAAAATCCCCATGCCACACAACTAATGTATTGCACCATTAGTGCTAGTTTCTTAAACATCTCTCAGTTAAGTGCAAGTAAAGCCAGAGCCATTTCTTCAATCTACTCCAATCTCTTCTTCTTGCAGATCAGAACTAAATCAGTCCTGCAGACCAAGAGCAGGCCTCCCTTCTAACCAGGGGGAAGCCTTTATCTCTCACCTGCTATCGATCCTCTCCTACAGGCTACAATAAGATTACTTTGAAGAAAAGTTAAATCACAAATGTCAGAGGTTTCCCTTGATTACCCTGTTTCAATCACAGTTCAAACCCATCTTTAAAACAGCTGTAACCTGATTAGTTGTGTTTTCTCATATCAACTTTATTATGGTGACTTTGACTGAATAGGTCCAGGGAATTAGAGCCTTTTAAATCACTGAAGTCCAAAGTATTGCCTCTTACAATTGGTCCTTTGGGAAACGGCTACTGCAACCTAACTGCAGATTTTGCAGTTCTTATGCAGCTACCCTGTGATCCCTTTGCTTCATTGTGATAAATAAATTCAGTGACCTTCTGTCTTGTTTTTTCTACACCCACATTGTGCCTCCTTCTGGGGACCAGTGATGGGACTTCACTGAGACCTGGTCATCCCAGCCAAACCAGGTCACACATGGCCTTTTCAGGGCAACAGAAGAAAAGCCTACAAGGAAAAGCAAAAAAGAAGCCTTACCCTTTCTTCACTGCTGTCCCAAGAACTCTTCAAGAACCCTCAGCTTTCTTCTTGGTGGCGATGGGTTCTTGTATTAAAATGATCTTCTAGATAATCACCCCGCATGGCAGGTTCAGCTCACTATTACTGTTCCTGTTCCAATCTGCAGCTGGTATTAGCTCAAAGCTCATAAAATGACTCCATGGGGGATATGATAAAAATGACAGACACATTGCCTGAAATATTTTATTTCTTATTTTCATAAGCCTGAAATATTTTATTAGAATCCCATCTATATTAGAAGCAGTCTGATAGCTATCTAATATCTGAGCTTCCACTAAGCAAGTCAGCTTCCACTTTGTTGTGAACAGGTTATTATAATAAAAATCTAACTTGCTAGAGACTTTTCACAAAATAAATCAGGAGGCACAGGACACAACACAGAAAACAAAGTAAAATCTAACCTCTGAAGTTAATAGATTGTCAGCACAAAGTAGTTAACTTCATCTTAGACATATCTGGACATCTGTATGGTTTTTGAAGATTGATGTGATCTCTTCCTCAAGTATTTTGCAATTACCTTGATTTAACTGTGTGTTGTTAACAACTGGTTTTAACTCTTGTAAAAGCTCACAGCAGCAAGTGGCTTAGTGGAAAGTTGCAGATAGCTAGATAAGACCAACCTACTCAAATAAAGAGAAATCAATGACCAGTATCACATAAGCAAAAAACCCCAGCTACAGACAAGCTGATATGACTGACAACTAGCTACATGACCTATCCCAAAGAAACAAGTTCATCAGTTATAACTTAATGAGGAAATATTGCTATGGGAGTCACCAGGTGGTGCTGTTAAAAATGCACATTTTACTAGAGAAATTACGTTTATTCTTTGAAGAAATTATGTTCTATCTTGAAAGAAATACTGTGCTATTAAGCTCTCTATCTGTTTAGGTGTAATCTTGGAGCAGAATTATGCTAGGAAGAAATAGTCAGTATTTGACTATTTGACCAAATCTCCCAAGAGACTGTTCCACATGCCATGCTCCTGAGATCCTCTACTCCTACACTGAAATTATAGGAGGTCTTACTTAATTTATACTAAGAAAATACATAGATTTTGCCACTAACATAGGGAAAATTGACTTATGCAGCCCTAGCTCCAGGATAAAACCAAAGAACATGATTAAACCCAAAATATGTCCTGGATCTAAGAGACAGCAAATTTCCACCAGGTGAACAGAATTACCTGGTTAGTTCTGAAACTTTGCTCTTTGTGTGAAAATATGCCTACTTAGTGGTTATTAAGCAGGGGAGACACCATTACTTAAGATATGAGATAAAAATTTTCACACTTTACAATGAGTAAGTTTTTTTGAGTTCTGACCACAAGCAGCCTAAGCATCATCCTCACGGAAGACAACACAAAACTAAGGCCTGCACGGAGATGTAACCTTTCTTAGCTCAGTATTGTGAGTTATGGTGTGCCTAAAGCAATTATCCTGGCAAAGGCATGGAAGGACTTTATTGCTGTTCAATTAACATTCTTAGAAACAACTCTTTCCAAAGCAGCTTATTTTCTTTCTACTCCATAGGAAAACCCCAAACACCTGGAGTGGTAAAAAACTGCCATTTGGAAGCAGGATCATGAAAATTGTTCTTTGGTGTCTTCTGTGGTAAAATTAATATACATGACACCACTAAAAAAAATATTCTAAAGAACTCTACTGCTTTAGCAAACTGGAGAAATGTTTCAGAAGAGAAAGTAAAATGTAGAACATCTTCCAACAGAAAAGGTAAAAAGCAGAACATCTTCCAGCAGATTCCTTGCTATATATTTATTGCTGCTATTTGAAAAGTGAAGAAAAGTATTTCCTAAGGAACCATTCATATGAATTTTATATAGGCAATTCATTTTCACACTCTTTGTTCTGGGTAGGATACTGTTATTTTTGCACTGGGTAGAACAAGGTCTACTTCAAGCCACTTCTCAAAGAGTGAGATTTCCTTCAAAGCTAAAGCAATCTTGCTGGCAGAGACCTTCACCTTCAAAAGATGGCAAGATAAAGCCAGTGTGATGGAAGAGAAAAATATCTTGTGAGTATGGCATGTGCCTCTCTATGTTTCATCTTTAAAATACTTGTATCATGCTAGCAGTGACAGATTCTTCTCCAGGAAATAGGGAGTTCTTACTGCAGAGTCTACTGAAAGGATTAAGAAAATGAAAAAATTCAATTTCTTTTTTTTTTAATTAAAAAAAATCCTACTCTCCGCTACCAGGAAGTTGGCAGAATATTTAAAACTGCATCACAGAATAAGTCAATCTAGTTTCAATTACCAAACACCAGCCCCCTCACAGCAGTCACATTGTTCTCATGTAAAGTGCCACAGGATCTTTCAAGGCTTTATATGAAAGGTCAAGGATTTAACTGCACATTTTCTAGACATAAAGGTGCAGTATAACAAAGGTAGAAAAAATATACAATCCTCCCCAAATGGCATCCAAAGTTTTTTGTTAATCTTTAATGTCACAATGTTTCAAGATCAGTATCTGTGAGCCCCAACTGGAAATAGTTACAGATCCTAAAAATCATCAAGTTTGCACATAGCCTCTTTTTGTGTCATTACAAATACTAGCACAGAGTTACAGCTGTGCTTACATTGTCTCAGCCAGCACTCCAAGCATGTCCCTTCTGCTGTGGCCAGTGGTACTGTCATTCCCCATCTTATGCCAACAACAGGAGTCTGTGACTGCTTCAGATTTAGGAAACTCTAGATGAACATAAAAGCTCTCTGGGTTGGAGGAGATATTTTAATATTGCTTTATTTTTTTTTTATTACAACAGGGCAAAGGAACAAAGATTAAAAAAAAAAGTAAAAAACCCAAGTAATTTATTTCCTAAAATCTTACTTAGCTTTTTTTTAAAATGCCATACAAATCACAGTCTTTTTAAACATAGTCTCCCCACCTGCTCACTACTAGCATTTAATTAATGTACTTCACAGTTTGTTTCTTGAACTTCTCAGCAAGTTGAAGCTTTACTTTCAGCCTCTCTGTCGACTACCTTTCATGCCAGCAACAGCTCCCTTCTTTCCAGTTAACCTCATTAAGGCAAATTTAAACCCAGCTCCATGCTCAGACACTAGGTCAGCCTGCTCAGCAGATCCAAACAATAGGGACCATTACAACCACACCTGGATTAATGACTCCAGCAGTAACTGCACCAGAAAAGGGTAGGTCATCTTCATTTTGTATTATGCCAAAGCAAAATTTCAGCCCACTACATAAGTGATTTTTAAAAGAGCAACATACACAACACTGGATCATAAAAATTAATTTCCAAGTGTCCAGTGAGAAGTTTTCATATAGGAAAGAGCTTGGGAACACATGCCCTTAAGAAATCTTCTCCAGCAGGTCAATTTTAAGAAAAAAAGCCAAGCAAGAAAATTCTCCAAGGACTGTTGTCCTACCTCCTACCTTATAATAAATAACTTCAGATGGTAGTAAAAGAGCCTAAGGGTCCAATATTGAAGATCTCAGATCTTCAAAACTAAAGAAAAACATTTAAAAAGGAGGAAAGGACATTGCTATCTTCTCCCTTCTAGCCTGGAAACATCCAGGCCACAAAGAGAACACAATAACCTATCCCTCAACTAGGGGCTGACTCTAACTGGGGAGCTGTAATTCATTTTCAGTGGTTACATTCTTCAAGGAAAGAACAGCCCTTTATGGCAAAGCACTGAAGCAGCACATTGTTCTCCTTTTACTGTTTACAATCCCAGTTCACTGCCAAATCACTTCCTCAGGAGTGCAAAGAGCCTGGCTGCTGACTGTACTGGCACACCTGGGATAATTAAATACTTGATATCATCCCATGCTTTCAGACCACGCCACGGTCCAGAGAATAAAGTCAAAGTCACTAAACTTTACAAGAGATGTGATGGGGACTAAATGGCAACTTTCTAGTGCATGCCCAGACTTTAAAAGTTACAAATGTGAGAAATCCTATGTTCATCTCATGTTAAACAGATGTTTCTTAAGTCCAGATACATTTAATTGCTAATGAAAATCCCCACAGATGGGGGAAAAAAGAATCCAAGCACCAGCCAAACCACAAAGTCTACCACCCCTCTTTGTCCTAAGGGAAAACATATCCTATAAGCTCTGTAACCTATAATGCTGATTTTAATACTACTCTTGAGGATAAAAAAATAGCATAAAGCATTTAATACTCTTTGAAGCCTTCATTTGTACCACTTACCATAAAGTGTAGTACACAGTGTTGTATCAATACTGTTTTCCTTCCATTTTGAACAAAATGAATCCCCAAGCATCTCTTAAGAGGTTCTCAATGCGCTCAATCACTCTCACATGCACATCAGTTTCAAAGCTGCCATTCCATGTGCCAATTTCATGTATTGATCTAACACTTCATGCAGCCTACTCTGGCATTTACCTCAATTTTCAGTCCTTGCAATAACTCCTGGAAACTGAGTGAAAAATAACTCTGCCACAGCTTTAGAGCACACAGCCTAAGATCCAATATTTAAATTCACGTGGCAATAAGACCAAAAGCCCTTGCAAGCTCTCTTCATTTTGGTAGAGCCACCTTCACATGCTGATGCTCCTGAACACAACTGAAGGTGACAACTGCAGCTGTTATTTTTCTCTCAAAACACACCATGAACAAAGAAAGTTCTTCCATATTCCCCATCTTCTCTGTAGTTCTCCAAAACACATTAGTATGCAGTGTAAGTATTGATCCTGCAAGGTTTGTGAAATTCATGTTACTTCAGGCAACAGAGGAGGGTGGGAAAAGCAATGCAGAAAACAAGGCAATGATTACTATTTCCTTCTTACTCCCTTCAAAGCCTCAGAATTAAGAATCCCTAAAAAACCCAATTCATTAAGTGTTCCATTCACACCAAAAATCCTCATTAAAATCTTCTTCCCAAGCTGTGAACAACTGTATATAATACACTTCTCAAAGAAGCCTGTAGTCAGGTGACTGAAACCTGTACTCTCAGAGATGATTTTCTACTCCACAAGAAAAAAAAGAAGTCGAAATGGCACATTGATACTGGCACATATACAATATGTTCATTTCCATGCAACTTATTCTATATCTCAATAGCAATACAAATATATTGGAAAAACTTCACCCCTGCTGAAAACACTGTTAAGCACTTCTTGTACACCCGCAGTATTTATCCTGCCAGTAAAGAAACTGCCTTTGCTAAGGAGTTTTAGATCTATGTACAAGTCATGATAATCAAGTTACTGGAATTGAAAACTCTTTTCTAGCAGTAAATGCAAAAAGACAATTGAGTTTCCAAGCAACCATTCTGCTAACTGAGACTCACAGATGCTGAGCAGGAAGGCTGGGAAATTGCAAGATACAACATATGTTAACAGAAAGCCCCTACTTAAGCAACCATAAACTGTATTTGCTTCTGCAAAGGTAAAGCAGAGTTGGGCCTTTATTTTATACACCACCCAATAATTTGTTTGTTTGGAGTTGGTTTGGTTTTATCTTTCAGAGGTGTGCTTTAGTGTGCTGCAGTGCCAGACTGACATGCTCCCAAATCAGTGTCCTTTCCAGCTTGTGGGACAGCCTTCCTCCGGACACAGTTAACACTTAACTAACTCCCTGACATGGCCTACATTGCCAAAGGATCACAGCTAAAAGGGATGGGGGACTCCAGCATCCAAATCAAGCTTTTCTAGTGTACTTATGGAATGTATGATGTCTCTGAAATGCAGCTCTCTGAGGTCTTTTAAACTCTTCTTTTCCACTTGAGTGGACAACAATGCATGACATGACTCCCCAGCTCAGTCCCATCACCTCAGCTGCTCCATTCACCTGCTCCTGTGAGGCTGCAGACTGTCTCCTGCAGAAGCAGCTAACCTCCACAGGCTCCAAGTTATCCACAGCTCCTATGTGAAACATCCCCACCTATTGTAATCCTCCTATATGGTCAGTGTTACACCCAGGCACTGTGCACAACTGCTCCCCCTTAGGCAGCTTGAAAGCCTCTTATAACATATACTCTCTTTCTACAGAGTAGGTACTACAAAAATAGGAAATAAAACCCCAAACAAATCAGTCACAAATGCTTCGATCACTTACTTCAAATGAAAGCTATAAGAGATCTACCTTTATCTCTTAAAATAAAAAAAAAACAAACAAACAAGCAAAACTCAAATCCAAGAAAACAGCTCCTTCTCCCCTCTTATTTTACACTTTACACTTTTTAATGAATCTAGAAGTGGAAGTTGTAACAGAACAGAAATGCAATGCAAAAGAAAGACTTCAAGTCAGATCTCCGAACAGGAGCTGTGCAGACACACATATACAGTCCTTACCTCTGGGGATACATCTTCACACCTCAGTTTTGCCCCAGACAAACTCTTCCTCAAAAATCAATAGGAGAACACAATGCAGAGACTAAGACAATAAGCCTACAAAATATTCATTGTAAGTAAGGTGGAACTAGGGTTAATTTTTGCTTAGTTTTCTTCCCCACACTCCCACCTTTTCCTATTTTAGAGAGGAAAAACACCTTGACAGGATAAAATAATTGCAACCTCCTCCAAGGTTCAGGTTTTCTCTCTGTTTTGGAATAAAAGAAGCAGTTCTAGCTTAAGGCCAGACTGAAAAGCAGAGGGAAAGAAAATAAATAACATACCTCTGCTCACAGCACAGCAAACAGAATTTGAATTCTCCGCCTTTGAAACCATGAAATAGCTATAAATCCTGCTGGGAGAAGGCCATTTGCTGACAGAGACTGTAGACAGTGGCGTTAAATTACTTATTGTCCATTGCCATGAATACAAATATATTGAGAATTACATTCCACAAGATAATAAACCAATAAAAGAACAGTTCAAACTGACTCCCTGGAAAACGATGTGAACTAGCCAAGACGACACTTCACAGATCAGAGCTGTTTCCAGACTAGCTAGAGGATGTTTGCCCAGCATGTCTTCCACATTACATTAACCTACAGCTAATGTGAAACTCATCTTCACAAACATCATATTTAGATAAGCAAGTTGAAAAGAAAATTCAAACTACAAATACACAGAGGATCCCTTGCAAATAAGCAGGTAATAGCTGTTAATTATTCATGGTGTGGAATTAGAGAGGAAATGGAATCCCAAATTTGTTCTTATACACATACACAAAACTCTGAAACCCAATCCTCTTCTACACATAAAGGACATAGACAGCATATCAAATGCGTCCAACATTTGCTTGTCACATGAGAACTTGGTTTTTCCCAAATGGTTTCCACTGTGATAATCCACCTTCAGGCTCCCAGTTATTCCAATACCACAGCAGCATTGCAAGTCCACAGCACTGCCCTAAACAAAACAACACATTCAAGTGCCTCAACCAGATAATTGTATCGATAAACTTCCATTGCCTCTTGTGGATAAAAGTGCTGCAGCTGGGTGGGGATCAATTGTAACACACAGGTGTAACCCCTCACAGAGCAAGCTACATGTGAAGAGTGACAGTAACAGAACACCCATCAAAGGCAGGGTTGTTTTATTTTTGAAAGGAGTAGGAGGAGAAGAGAAGGCACTTAGGGAAACATTTGATTTTAACAACACATGCAGGTTATTCCTGCAATGTCCTTCACTGAGAGATCACCAACAAGAACCTCTTTTCTGTGACAGTGGCAGTGCCTGATGTCTCCCTGGTTACACTGCACAGTGTCTCTCATTATTGTTTCAGCACATCTTAACTTTTTGCCCCTACAGAGACAGAGAAATCTTTACAGAAACTGGTCACATATTTCTGCAATATCATTTTTTAATCTTGCACCCAATAAATATTTGTTTTTGTTAGTGCCGCTAGCCGAGTGGCATTTGATAAACAATGAATACTGCAGCAGAGTTTTCTCATCAATCAAGCTATATAAAAGGCAAATCCAGCAATTTAATCTCCTGTTGCTGCAAGCTGTATAAACACAGTGCTTTTTAACTAGACAGTTTTGTTCCAAGAGTACACACTCCATCCAAGTCTTGTCATTAATTTGAAAAATTACATGCATGATTCCCAACCCCTGGGAAACACAATGCTATCTTACAACTATCCTTTAGAACTGAATTTCTTCTAAACAGAGTTGAAATGATCCCTAACACAATAGTTGTCAAAGCAGAAAAATAAAATTTAAAATCCATCAAATGATTTCTTAAATGGTTTCTGATTTCTTAAATGTTTTCTTTGTTGGGTGGTTTTGTTTTGAGAAATGTCCAGACTCTAATTTCAAATTTAAACAGAGATCAAACAACTCAAAATTACTTCCCAAGTTACACCTACTACAAAAGCTTGATGTTTTCAAAACAAAACAAAAACCAAGCATTTTTTCCTCTGCTTTTCTAAAGCAGAAGGGAAATCCAAGTATTGGAGCCACTTACAGATTATTTTTAATCACAGAGGGTCAGGAGTCTGTTCAATGTCTCAGTGACAAGTGCATTTGCTACTGACATGGGACTGCTCTATTCAAAGAGCGTGCAAACTGTTGTGATGTATCCCAACAGACAGAGATGTTCCTGGGTCTAGAGCAGCAAAATCAGCCCAGAGCAGATGGGAAGAAAAGGCCATTAGAGAAATATGAAGCAGCCTTCCAAGGAGCAAAGGGGGCAAAGACCCAGCCTAACTCAACCTAAAATAGTCCCAATTTATTGCAAGGATTGTATTCCACAGCTGCTGAAATGCAGCAGCCCCTTCAGTCCAAAAAGATATTTCTCTCCCCAGATTATATCACCAACTCACTAGGCCTTCAGACAAAGAATTTTCATAAACTGACCCGTTTTTTCAATTTGTCTCAAGCTCAAGTTGATGTTTACTGCAGTGTCATCATCCTCTTGGTAAAGAGAGCTGGTGATGACCAAAAGAGGACCAAACAGGTGCTCAGTAGTGACAGGTTCTGCTGGATTCAAACTCATGATCTACTGTGGAAGTCTCTCTACTATTTTAATAATCCTTCAGTCATCCCCATGTGCCTATTCCTTTATCTCCCATCCCCTGCAGTAAAGAGAAGTTAGGGAAGGACAACCAAAACTTTCCTCTGGGAAAGTTTCCTTCGAAGTTATACATCATTCATGCATTATGTAGAAATCCCTTTTATTTTGATTTGTAAAAGTTAAAATCTCTCCTGACCTGAAAACGGGAACCCAAGACCTTCTGAATTTTTCATTATGGAAATACACTGTAACAAATTAACTTTTTAATCCATTTCCCTTTTCAAACAAATTTTAAAATGTCAAGTATTTCACACTAAATGTACTGCCATGCAGAACAGTTCTATCCAAGAATGACAGTGTCTTTCAGAATGATTCAAAATAAACAATCAATTAGTGAGAATGGAATCATTTCCTAAAGTGTTAGCTAACTGGAGAGTGAGTGTATAAGCTGAATTTCCACTTAGCAAAACAGAAAAGATTAATTTCAAACTTCAAATTTATTTGCCCCTTCTTGGAGAGGCAGAAAGAAATTTAAGTGGAAAAAAAGTCCCCTGCATACAAAAGAAATTATTTCAAACACTTCTGTTCATAACAGCAGAAGATCAAGTGGCTATTTTGACTTAATTTTCACTGTCATTCAGAGTATGGATGCAGAACAAGTTTAAGAATGCAGTCAGAGGGGAAGGAAAAGAAGTCCACAACAAACTGAGAAAAGCCCTTTTGACCCTCATCCCTATCTCATTTGCAAATCAAAAAGGGAAGAATGAAGGCAAAAAAGATGGTCTAGAAGCAGCCAAGTGAAGTAGGATTGTGCTGTGCTACCTGGGACAACACTGCTTCTCTATCATCTGGGAATATTCCCCATGATGACAGGCCAGTCCCAGGTAATCCCATTTAGGGTCCACATAAACACTTAGTTCTCCCAGCTGCCTTTTATTTCTTGCACTGAAACAACCCAGAAAAAGAGACATCCCAGGTGAAAGAAGACATAGGAATT
Source organism: Camarhynchus parvulus (assembly GCF_901933205.1). Lineage (NCBI taxonomy): Eukaryota > Metazoa > Chordata > Aves > Passeriformes > Thraupidae > Camarhynchus > Camarhynchus parvulus. The sequence goes on from NC_044576.1 coordinate 8,638,543, forward strand.
ATTGTCCTAGGAGATAAGACTTCAGAATCTGGTACCATCCTAGGTCCCATGTACATATTCTCAAAGAGACAGAACTCACCACCATCAGTTAGTGCTGCTGAAACCACCTCTCTGAGACAGCTCCAACACAGGAACGAACACCAATCTGAGAATTTTGAATTCTGCTTGTAATCCAGGTGTCTTTTCTTTGCTGTACACAGGCAACATTTGAACCAGCTCGCAATGTGACAATGCACCTGGATCTGGTCAGGCATCTGAAACAGTGATGATTTGGTATCCTTAAATTTACTGGAATAGTCATACACATTGCCAAGAGCTAGACAGGGTTTGACTATGTAACTTAAGAGAATGTAACATCTGACTATCTCAAAGCAGTGTTTTCAAGGTGTGTTTCCCCCTCCCCCTTGATTCAAAATAAAGGTTACAATCATAAGCCTCTGTGAACCTTATTTCATCGTGAATGCAGAAAACTAGGTTAAGGCATTATTAAGCTTGTACAGATAGGCTCAGAAACACCCCATGAGAAGGAGAGCTGAACACAAAAACAGTCCATTCTTTTTCATTGTCTGGTCTGATGATCCACTCTCTACATAAAAACATAATTCTTTTAAACAAACAAACTAAAAGTTATTTAATAGAACATAATTATGAACCTGAGGACTACCCTAAAGAACATTCAAAAGGGCAGAATTAGACAACGCATTTGCCCTTTAGCACCTTGTAATCCATGCAGCACAAAGCTCATTTCACATTAGTATTACATAGAGCCTTTTTCATATAGGAGACATAAAGAACAGAATGAGAGAGTCCCCAGTATTCCTGACATGAATTGGCCAGCCATTACCTCAGAAATACCTTTACCAATGTAAACAAGCTTTTTAAGAATTTAATTAAAGTAGCACACAGCTTCTACAAGTACTGGGTCTCATTCAAGGATGAGATTTCCCTCAAAACATTAAAGAAATTTTCAATGCTCACTAGCAATGCCAACTGTCCCGTCCTTACAGACTGAGTACAATAAAAAAAGTTTGTAATTGAAACCCACCTGAAGTTAATGCTGGACTTTTTTTACAAGGTAAAATGTTTCACTAAGTAAGATCCAGGCCCCTCTGTGCCAGAGCCTAGCATAGCTTGAAGGCAATCACTGAATTAGCCTCCATAACTTCAGGCTTAGCAAACGATTTCTTTTCTCAAGGGAACAGGTCAGAAGTCCCTTTGCCCTCTAACAGCAGCAACAACCCAAAAGTGCACTACCTACAAGTTCCTGCAGCCAGCCCTCCTCACACAGCTGTGTTTGCCAGACAAGGAGGTTTAAGTCATGTTAACTAGCAGCAGCTGCTCACAGTAAAGGTAATACTAAGCCGTTTCAAAGGAACACTGAAGTCTTTAGGTCTATCCAGTGATGGGCTCAATTACACTAATTCTGCTCTAGAGGGCCCCACGTGCAGCTCATCCTGGCATCAGAAGACTCAAACAATGGCAAAGCAACTTTAGGAAACTGCCCATGCTAATAGCACAACTGTCCTCGACAGAAGGCTGGCATTTTATTAAAAAGGAGGACACAGCTCTAATGCTCTACCGTCCCTTAACTTTTTTCATACAAACAGCAGGTCAGAAAAGAAATCCTGCTTCAGGGACACACTGTAGACATGCAACAAGTGGAATCGGAATGCAACACGGGGATGCAGCTTGTTATCTTACCAACAACTCACATTCCTGAAGTGATAGCTGTAAATGGGATTAGCACTCTTTCCCTTCCCTCGTGAGAAATATCTCTGCCTTTTTTCAATTTCAAAGAGGATTTTTTAAGCTCTGGAATGCATCGTATAATTTATCCACCTGATCCTTCCTTGGCCAAGAAATAATGCTCTTCATCATAAGTAGCTTCATAATGTAAATTCTAGCAGACATGGTGCAATTCTGAAGCCTTCCTTAATGGAGTTACTCACTGTAGGTCCCCTAGGGAGTGGCAGCCCTACCAGGAGACAGCTGTGATCACTATTCCCTGTCACTGGGCAGGATATTAATCCTGTACCAGTAAGTATTTCAGGGGACTTGGCCAGCTAAATAGATTTTGAGCTCCCAGTGCACTCGGGAGGGATTCACACCTACTCTTATCTTTTTTCCTCAGAGCTGGCGCACCAAAACACAAACAGGAACAGGATCAGGCAGCAGCTGAGCACAGATTTTGTAGTTGAGGGAAATGAGTCCTATTAGGCAAATGTGAAACTACAAACTGAGTTGCACAGGAGTGAATTTGCACTTGACAAAATTAACTCTGTTGGGAGCACAAACCCGAGTACCTGGATGGGCTAAACCACAACATATTGGTAGAAAAAATATCTAATATCACTACCAGTATGCCTCAGATCTGACCAACATATGCTATATATTCTCTAGGACTGGAAAAATTATGAACAAAAACCAAGGGACAAAGGATAGACCAACCTCATTGGAAAGCAAGGTAACTTGCACTCAAATGCTCGAGTTTCAACACCTGTGACCTGCTGAGCAAAGGAAACAGCTGGAAGAATTAAATACAAGTCCTTCATACAGTATAATTTAGAATACTTGCCTACCCTTATCAAATTCTCTGCAGTTTTATCCCTTAGGTAAAAATACCCATTTCAAAAATGAAAAATAGTGTTGGTTCTTGTGTTGCTTGACCAGTTAGGAAATGTAAATAATTGTGGCAATTTGTTTGGGAGATTACTAGTTCAAAGTCCTGTATAAATCAGAACTATTAAGTAGTTTCATTATCAGTACAGAGACTTTTGTTTCCCCCTTTGTTGCAATCCCTCATCTTGAATTGTCACTACCCAGCACTCATCTCCCTATCACAATCTGCAGTAGCCAAGTGATAAGGTTCCTTGTTTACCTTCAAGAATGCCAATTGTTCACCTGTCAGTGTTCAGGTTTTATCACTGGTTCAGTGGCAGTGAAATGGAGTTCTGGGAGGAGGGAGCCTGCCTTATGTGAGAACAGTTACATGCAAGGACAGCAGTATTTTTGTGACTGAGAAGTCAGCTGTGAAGCCAGCACTCACTATCCATTGGAGTCAGCTGTGAGCATAGAGAACCTGGTGACATGATGATGGACAGTCTAATTGCAAATTTCCTATGCACAAAGGGCTGTGAACATGTTCAGTGAGTCTCAGACTCTACCTGCATCCCACATGTGCTCTGCAAAGTAGTAACAGTAAAACACACATTACTTTTCAAGCCACATTGCTCTCTGCAGGAAAGCAAGCAGTTCAAGACTTCTCATAGGTTCTCAATAGGTAGGTTGGTTGGTTTGTTTGTTTAAATATATTTGAAACCAGAAATTTTCATCTGTACCTTTGAAGTTCTTGTATGGAGTTTTTTCGGTGGGTGATTTTACCATTGGAGGGGTAAATGCACTCAGGTATGACTAAAGGTGTGACTATAAAGCAATGTTAAGAAATTAAAGCAGCTGTGGGTATGGAAGAAAAAGGTAATACAAGTAAATGAAGAAGTCCATAATCCCAGGGAAAGAAAAGGCACCAATACATGAAGGAGGATGACTCTTAGATGGATATTTTAATCCCAGTTTTTGCAGATGACCTGCATAAACCAGGGACAAAAAAACTAAAAACCATAAACAGGAAGACATATTTCCTGAAACGCAAAGTGAAGATACTGAATACCTAAAAAAATCTCCCTAGTTTTTCAAATGCTTGAATAAAATTGGAAAGCAAGAATTAACAGAAATAAAATAATGTCTCTGTTTCAAATGCAGTAGTCCCATAAGCTGTAAGGGAGCTTAGCCCTGAGATAATTCTATTTCCCTTTCTCCCTATTAGGAAACAAAATTAAGTTATGATACAACTTTTCTTGCCCCCAATACCCAAGACATTTAATCTGTTCCAGAAAGATAATAATTCTTATCTTAACTGCAAGCCTATGAGACTCATATTGCTACAGTTAAACACAGATCACCATCCCATGTCAGAGCAATGGTAGGGGTGAAAGCACCAGAACTGAACAGCTTGTATTACAGGTGGGATCACTAAATCAGTGGCATTCACCATCACATGCTGCTGCATCAAACAAAAAAGCTGAGTCCTCCCAGTGTACTTAGGGGGGCTGTGAAATTGGGATTACTGCTCCTGTCTGCTGAAGCATTTATTACCCTTGCACTTCTCACATCTTACAGGTGGATTTATTCTACCCTCATCCTGCAGAGGGAAAACTGAGACACCAAGCAGAGTAAATCAGCCCCTGAAGGGGACAGAGGTGCTTGCTGGCTTGAGTTGGGATCCAGGTTAATTCCTTAACCTGCAAACAAAGGCTTCCAGCTGCTCTAATTATGTCTATGTACCCAAACTCACACTAGGGAACCCACTCAAGAACCCTGATGGAGCACAATGTCCATTCAAGGTGCACATGCAGTGATTCAATTTAAGCAACACGAATATATCAATGCCAGTGATAAGATGGGAACAGTGGGACAAGACCTGCAACACTTGGTCCTCATTTAAAGAGCCGATGTATCAGAATACAACCAAATCCTTCTTGTCAGCATTTCCATATATTATACCCTGATAACTGGAAATTAATACTCTCCAAGATGGAGTCAGTAGGCTGTAATTAGCTAGAGAACTACTGTCACACTGATTCTTAAAATCAGTGACACAGGATATTTGCTAATTGGGAAGAGAAGGTGCTGAGCTAAATGAGGCCTCAGAGCAGTGCTTCCATTGCTCTTCTTAAAATTGTTGAGGACAGGGGGAAGGAGAGTCTTGCCAGAAAAACATGTTTTGTTCAAACAAACTATAATGTGTGCTAGGACAGCACAAGACTTCCTCTGAAACATGATTAACTCAGCCGAGCCTCTGCAGAAAGCCTTGCCAGCATCTTAAACCCAAAATTTATGCCCTTGTTTGATTTCCTTGTAATTAAAGCTTCCACATCTGCTATCATTTGGCCTTCCCTCTTTTCTGCATGACATCAAGGTAAACAACTAAGTAATTATTACAGCTGTTCCCACAGACATCTAAAGCACATCAAACAGATTTTGTTAAAATTATTGGACTGGAGTTGTCATCAGCTACTATATTGCAAAAAATCCATGTCTCTCTTACATGAAACATATAATAAAAAAGCTCAGTAAAAGCCTGCAATACACACTACTAAAACAAATCTTTCTTTTCTACAAGTTCATAACCTGGTTGTCAGATTAATATAATCCAAAAGAGCACTTGACATGCTATGCAAAACTTGAGCTTTCTCAGTTTAGAAACAATTTTGATTCTTTGCTGAGACTCAAAGATTTGGGTTTTCATTGTATTATTATGGTAGCTAATATGCAATCTGTATAATTACTTGACATTTTTTCTCTTCCTGCTGCTTTTTCTCCTCACCTGAAATCACATTCTTGTGCCATACTCATAGCCTCTGAATTCTGAAATACTGAATCTCATCCCCATACAAATCTATTTGACAACTAAAAAAATGAAGGGAGGGGAGGAACAATAAAATAACAGCATCTGGAGAATTGCAGCTCAGCAATATACTTTTCAAAGTTTACCAGCAGGAGTCAGTCACTCTGTCAGGAAGTTCCCATCTGTGTTCATGTCTGAGATGTTGAATGGGATTGCCTCACAGCTACTGTGGAAGAAGCCTTAGATGAAAGTACATCAAACAAGCCATAACTAAAATTCAGACTGGACAAATTCATTACATAGGTTTAACAAAAGGAATATGCTGGTTTTGCATTGGACCAATGTTGAAAGTTTTCCAATTTAAACAAAATTTTCCTCAAATAGAACACAATAATCTCCCTCTTCTGCTTAACAGCAAGAAGAACCCTGTATGAATGCAGGCTTCATTTGGTATTGCAATAGCAGTGTGTGAGCTGTTCCAAGAGCTGTATCCATACTGGTAAGTGCCTTTTCCTTTTGTGAGCATAAATAACATACTTTTTTGGAAGAAATAGAAGAATAAAGTGTATCATAACAATTTCCACCAGAGTAAAAAAATTTATCAGCTGGACTAGGGTGAGGGATTAACTGGCAGGAGAGCAGATAAGCATCTTCTGAACTGCACATAGTGCCAAGAAATTATGAGAGTAATACCATACTCTGAGATAGGGAAGAAAAAACTCCACCAAAGCCATTATAGCTATTGCAATGATTCAATAATATTTGGTGTGTGCAGTTCAATTATCCCACTGCCAGAGTGTGACTAATTTCACTCTCACAAAATCTAAGTAATTAAACTTGTAAAATCAAGATAGAACAATTCTAAAATTAACCAAAAAATCCAAATGATTTGGTGTGAATCTCCACCTGATGAAACAATAAAGCACCTTTTGTTTGCCATAGTGACTCTCTTTGGACTTGATCACTGCCTTTCAGACTGGTTTACCAAGTTTTGGCATATGGTTCACCCCTAGTGCCAACAAAGGCTCCCTTCCACGACTCCTCCTTCCTCATTAATTAAAACCCAGAGCTGAGGAATAAATGGGATGTGGGAACCTTCAGAACTGAGCAAAGTTTGGCGGCTCCCAAGACAAAGTCACTGAACCACAGTATCCTTACCTGCTGGTAAGACCTGCTGCCAGCTGCAAGGCCTGAAGACCCTGGAGCTGTCACAGGGCTGCAGAAGGGTGCACGTCATGGCAGGGGGTGCACAAACACAGGAAGACACCAGCCTGCATCTGCAGCTTGGAAGTAACTTGTAGGTGGTGCTGTAAGCCTAAGAACAGCACCAGAAAAATAAACAGTTTAGTTTGTGTAAAGGGATGTAATTACATAACTTCTAAGGAAGGGCTTTCAGAAGCAAGGATGCACCTTCTCTAATGTGCATCTTCCACTGCACAAATTTTGAAAGCCTGGATTATAAAACTTTCGAGTGTAACACAAACACAAAGGTAATTGTATAGACCTTCCTCAAGGCAAAGGATGATAAATGACCCAGCAAAGCATTTCATTGTTGCAGAAAACTATGCACACTCCAACATAAAAAAAATCTATGGAGATTAAAATTCTGAAAGAAACATGGAACTCAAGAAAAGAAGGCTTAATGAGCTACCTCACTACAGGCAGTCTTTGTACCAAGGATTAATCTGATGTTTCCTCTCACATTTATTTTAGGAAGGGCAAAAAATGACTGTAACTAATTTTCTAAAAGGTGAACATCAAAGCTTTTAAGTGATGCTATCTCAGAGCCAAAATTTCTAACACAGTGTATATGTACACGGGTGAACAATTAGCAATAAGCTTTATAGTAAGACTGATATTTAAAAAAATAGTTAGCAATTGTCTTGATTTTTGAATAACCAATTCAACATCCTCACCAGGAGCTGTTTTCTGAGGGCTGGGGCTTTCTTCCCAGGTTTATGGATCCTGGCAGCAAGTCAAACTGAAACTTGGAGTGAAGCACAACTTTCAGAAACCTCAACAAAAATACAGGGAAAACCAATAGTCCCAATTTCAGGGCCTCTCTTCTGTATCGTCCTGTGCTACACTCAGCCTGTAAAGTAACAGGCAGCGAACAAAATTACATTCTCAGCTGCATTTCATTTGCCTTTGCAAAGACATCATCTCCTACAATAGAAAAAAGACGAAGCGGGCCCAAGGATCTGACAGGCAAGTGAAGGATGAATTACTTTTATTGTGATGAACTGAGTCTCTTGTGATAACAAAAACATCAGCTCAGTTGAAAATGTGGTGTGTAGTGCAAGCTCACTCTTGTGATGCTAGTTAGACATTGATGCAATTGTGTTGTCTCCAGGTTTCAGAGCTTAGGCCCTCAATGTGCCCTGCATTACACAAACACAGCAGCTTAAACCCAGCACTTTATGGATCCTGGTGCTCCTACCATTGTGTCTTTAGTACGGATGGGAGTCACAGCAGCTGCAAAAGCCTGGAGTAGGGGGAGCAGGAAGGAAATTCTGGCCCAGACACAATCACAGACATCTGTAGGACGTGGCTGTGTTTCCAACTCTGCACTGGGTCGCTACATCCCACAGAGAAGAAAGGAGGACAGAGGAATTGACAAAAGTCTTCACTGAAACATGATCTGTAATAAATACAAAGGTACCTGGTCCCTTAAGTCTCTTCCCTGCATTCAGTCTGGTTTGTTAGAAATCTTCTTTTGTTTTTTTATTTAGCTAATTGATGGAGATTCCAACAGCACCAGAATTTTTAAATCATCTTCTGTGAATTTTACTAGAATGGAATCTGAAACTCAACATTTTGCTGTGAGAATTTAGGCTTGGCTCAAGTGAACATATCTGAAAAACACTTAATGCCTACAGCTAACCTGAACATTCACAGTTCCTTTCAAATGGCCTTTCTTAGCAGCAAGGAGAGTTCCCTTTTACCAGTGTACAGCAGTGGTGCACAACCACCCACAGCTCACCTCTAAAGAGAAGCAGCATTATTCCCCCAGAGCTCCAGGGATGATGTTATTAGAGGTCTGACTCCCACAGCCAGTACACTGCAACCTTAATAAACCATGCATTTGCATCAAGGGATTACGTCCATGAGTGCAGGGGAGTGGACTCATTTAATAGTCTTTCTCTACCACTGACTGCTCTGATCCCTACAGCAACTCTGCTCAGCCAAAAAACAGCTACAGAATAACAAATTGATGCTTTCCTTCCTTCTAAAACAAGTCACCTCTGATTTTATGGCTACACTAGATGCATTTTCCTCACTTAGATTTAAGGAGGACAAGCTGGTTATATTTCTCTCTATTTTTGCCAGAAGCTTTGTATTTTGTGCTGGATGCCTCAGGTCAGGGCTGATCTAATTCTACAAACTATGGTTGATCTGTTTTGCTTTTGCTGAGCAATAGCTCACAAAAGTAATCTCTACGATCCTGACTGCAGCAATTGGGCAGGATTAGACAGTCAAAGGTCTGACATACACAGGCATGTACCTTTGTCTTTAATTCTGTGTGCCTCCATTATCAGATGGTAATGCAGCTAATCCTCCATTTGAATTTTAGATAAATAACTCTTTGCTTCTTTTTTTCTTTGCATAACTAATGTAGTTTTACCCCCTCTGCATGAATGAAAATACATTGAGAGCTACTACTGTGATAATAAAGCAGTCCCCTTATGTTGGCTGTAGGGTGTCTGATCTGAAGAGCCTCTCTGGACTATGAGCTGGCATTAGCTGGCAACATTCTGTGAGCCTCAGAGGCTGCCAGTGGCAGAAGGAACTGGAAACTCTCAGCTGTCATGCCTCCAGAGAGGCTCTCACTTCCTACAGCCATGCAAGGGCACACTGGTGTATGCAGGCAGGGTACTTTGCACTGGTAATGCCTCTGCTGTCTCTATCGTATAGATAAACAGCTCCTTTCGGGGTACATTAATTGTCCAGAACACATTTTTAAGCCTCTTCCTCTCACAAATCCAAAGTTTTCCATCTCCTCAGTGTAAAGCTGTATTCTGAATTTGTCCTACAAAAGGGGTTAGGCAGCCACATGTAGAATTTTGCTCTGTAACCATATCTGTACCCAGCAATGTAAAAATCAGTGATTTCCCTTGACCTCTTTACTTGTGGTAAGTGTCTCAGTAGAGGAAAGTGGCACCTTACAGATTTACACCTGTGCAGGTCCTAAAGAAACTTTTGTTTGCATAGTGAATATTCAGATAGAATGAAGATGCTTTAAAAAAATCCATACACCAAAAGTAATTATTGTATGCTTTTAAAAATCCATACACCAAAAGTAAATATTGTAAAATAAATTTAAAATTAACTTTGGAGTAATTTTCTTTTCTTATATAACCTATAGTTTTTTCATGTTGTTTTGCCTGTTGTCATCTGAAATGTGTGTATTTTCTGGAACTGTTTTCTTTCTTTGGGAGTGGATACACTGATTTTCTCTATATTTATTCATTTATGAGAAGTTTTTCCATAACGGCTGAAAAATTTAACCATACAAATATTTTTGACTCTCAATAGGATTTGTTTTCTAAAATTCTCTAAAGGCTTTTGAAAACTCTAAACCCCCAGACCTACAATAAGGCTGCTTTGTGTACTACTGTGGTTTTATTTCATGGCAGTTCTACTGAGCTGGCTTACAGGCATGAAAAGCTGCTGATCAGCACATTTGAAGGAATCCTGGAGACTACACATAAAATTCCCTGTCTCCTGTAAGGTAATCATAAGCACCAAAACCAGAATGTTTATGTGTCTTATGCTGCCCAGCTCAGATGTAAGTAAAGACAGCAGAATTCAGGAAACCAACTGAAAGATCAGCAGAAGCCAAAAGTGAGTGGGAGAAATTGGATAGTTTTAAATCTCCTCACATAAATCAGAGGGAACTCTCTGGAATGGAATATTAGCCCCCTTCAATGTATTCCCTATCACACAGCAGAGCAGCACTTTGGATCATATTCACTCTGCTGAACATACTGAATTCCTCAGCTCTGCTGAGATTTCAGATTAATAATACAGAGGAGGCAGGTGAGGTGAATCATAAGAGATCAGAAAAGGCCAAACCATTCACCATTCAGGTTCCCCACATGGCAGAGCTCACCAAGAGCAGCTGTGGTGTCAGTGTACCACAACTGGTGTCACCAATTTGGTGAAATGGTGGCCATGTGGGAGGGGCTGGAAAACCTGGAAGATCTCACATGGAATCATCCACATAGCAGGCCCAGTGTAGAACGCAAAGATGCCTTTCATTCTTTTGTATCTCAGTTTTAAAAACTGATTGGCAGAGCTCAGCCCAGACCCACTGAATTCAGCCTGACTGCCATATCCAGGTTCATGACTAGGTCTATAAAGATTAAAATTTTCCCCCTCCTGAGACACAGCTGTGGTTTTCTCCAAAAGTAACACCTTGTAGCACAGTCTGCACATGTGTGAATATTTGGAAGTCCCCTATTAGAAAAAAACATAGAATGAACTGTTGAAATCACAAATTTAACTCAACAGGGTTAAAATCTAAAAAAATGCATTACAGAAACAGATCTGCTGAAGGATCAGTCATTTGAGCTTAGAAAATCATGACTCAGAAAGCTGCACAGCAATTACAAATGACTCCCATTGACCCTCGCCCCTAATGTTTTAGGCAATAGAGCAATATGCAAACCTAGAGTAAGTGGGTTTTCAAGAAAAAAATTTTAAAAGGTTTTTATTCAAGAATTATGCCCTATGTCAGTTCAAATTGCATGTAGAGTAGGTGAAAGAAGCAAAGGTGAGAAAAGGCTACAGGTAAAAAAATTATTTCAGTCTAAGGAGGTTATAATCACAAAGTAAATCACCACAAATACACACTGAATACTTTCATCATTACCTGCCTTCTGGAGTGAATGACTGAGTGATCAGATTAGTAACTTTCTATTAAAATCCAGATTTTCTGTAGGCTAAATAGAACTCAGCATCTCTGAGTAGTCTGGGAAAAAATTTATCTGGCAGCACCAAAAATAATGCATAGTCTGAACCAGCAACTTGTACTGGTAAGTTTGTTTGTTTGGTTTTTTTAATAAAAACAAACACTTCTTACTCTAGGGCCACACTTTCTATCTTACATCATACACGTTATATGAGATCAACTGGAATTTTCTTTTTTTCCATCTCTTTTCCTAATTACTGATAAAAATATGGCATTCAACTTTGCTTCTGATCTCCCAGCTTAAAATATTGAATGGAAACAATCCATTGTTTCCATGACATTAGTAACAATGAATCTAAGGAAATTATTATCAAGGAAAACCAACAAGTATGGGAGGGCAGTGAGCTGCCTCCCTGGCCCTGGCCAGCTAGTCATGATCTAACAGAGAACAGATGGATTGTAAGGTCACTGAAAGACAAGGGAAACACAACTGATATTGATGTAAGGGGAAACAAGCTTAGAGAAGTCTAATTGTTAGTCCAGTCAGTCCAATGAAGAGCTATTCAAGTGGGACAGGGCCCACTGCATGCCCTCAGTCTCCTTTAAGACACAGAGGTCTCCCATTATCAGCGGCCATGCCTGATTAATCACTTACCCAGGCACTCATCTGCAAATGACCTGAGCTCTGTAACTGACCCCAATGGGACCACCAGGGCTCCCCCAGTGGTGAGCAATTATTCAATGGTCCACTGTGGCATTCAGCTGTCACCCACACACCAAAGAAACCCATTTTACACTACAAAATGCTTTGTGATACTTCCTTTAAAATGTATTCATGTGAAGACACATTTTGTGAGGCAAAATCCTTTAAAAATAACCACAATAGAGAAGCAATTGGAGTGAATTAATTTTACCTGATTCAACTGGCAGCCATTCTAATTACAAAACCAGCTCAGCTTGCTATAGAATTCTCTGTTGATACACTTTTATCTTGAAGAGGGGTAAAGAAAAAAAAGCATTTAAAGGCACCTTATTATCTTCCTGATTGCTGATGAGGGCAGGAGCTGAATCTGGCTCTCATTACATACTATCTTCAGTAAGTAGTGTATCAATAAAAGAAGCAAAATGAAAGAGAACTTACAGAGTCCCTTATTCCATAGAAAATGGTTTAGAAGCTAGTTTCACCATTATAGGCAAAAAAGTATATAAAAACCAGTAAAATACTCAAACTGGGGTAGATTTAGGAATTCAAGCTACAGGTTAATTTATCTACAGCTTGCTCAAAGTCGGTAGGAGTTTGACATCATAGCTGACATCCAAGCTTTGAACTTGAGCATTACAGCTACTTTGATTTAAATGCTATCTCTGATACCACTCACAAGAGAGTTATGTCACGGAAATGAAGGTTTGTGGCATATTTACTTATTACACTACAAGAAAAATATACACAATGATCCTATCTTCCAAAGTACAGTTGCAAATTTAATTGCTCTTCTGAAATTATCCTGAATTAAACACTTGAAAGCTCTAATCTTGTGTGTTCTAAAGACTTTAAGATAGTTAAATAAGCTCTTTATCACAGTTTCATGAAGAGTACAATGGAAAAATAAATCCTATGATAAATATCTGGCAGTAAAAGGATAATGAAGTCAATATAGAGTGGGCTGAGGATTCAAACTGGCCAGGGAATAAAGAGCAACAGACCAGTTCATATTTTCCCTGCCTCCTGTGGCATTAAATCTTTCTTGAGAGAGAAATTGCACCTACCCATGTTCCTAAAAGAAGGATGGATTACCAGAAGTGATGGGTAAAAAGCAATGTACATAACTGTCTAAGAGCATCACATTTTTTCAGCCTATTCTCTTAATGATACAACATGATAGAAACAGTTACTTTGAAGGGTATTATTCCTTTTTGCCCATATGCCAAGAACAGCTTTTGCCAAAAACACAAGAAGTATTACAAAGTTGCTATGAGAGATTTAAAAACAAGTTAATTACTCATCTATGTGAGAAAGGAAACATCTGCCTTAAGAAAACCACCAACCAACAAATTTTCCTTTTGAAAATGGTCAGACATTATTCAAGCCCAAAGCATAAGAGAACATATAGGTAGGCATCAGATCCAATGTGGATTTTCAACACCCTTCTGATGTTATAGCAGGATCTAGCCCACAGACAGATTGCATTTCATCATACTGCTTCGAGCTTCCTAAGCTTTGTTTATTTTTTGATAACTGAAAATTCATTCGAATTTGGCTACAGAACAAAAAAGTTTTCCCTGATACGAAGCATCATTCTTACCATATAATAAGTCCTTGTTCCAAAATAAGGGAATACTACCCAAACACACAATAATTTAAAAAACCTATATGTACTTGTATTTCAGGAAAAAAAATCAGTATGAAAAATTTCAGACCAAATGTTTCATTTCAGCAGAAATTGGTGTAACAATGAGTAATAGCAGCCCTACCCATAGTGGAGGGAAAGGATCCAGCCTGTGAGAGTGCTGAGGCAGAGCTGAGTCATGCCCTGTCCCTGTGGCTGCCCAGCAGAGACTCAGTGAGCAGACACAAACAGCAATGTGCAAGCACTTGCCTGAAACCTTTTGGCCAAGGAGAGAGCCATGATCGGCCTCAAGACCCAGAGCAGTCAAGAGAAAAAAGTCTCGCATTGATTTTAAGGGCCTTGTGTTCAGCTCTGCAATGTTTGTTTTCATGCAACCCAAGCTATTCTGCAAGTTTCCAGCCTGGCCAAACTTCCAAGCATAAGTTACAATGGAAACTGGAATGCATTCAAATGTTATTGGCTCTTCAGAAGTGAAGCCAAATTCACACTAAAAAGCACTGTTTAACAGATAGGAATATGTTGATTTCCCAAAAACTGTGCAGTATCAAATGGGAATTTAAAAAAAAACAGAATTCTGTTTTCAGGTCAGGAGAAAGAGTGGAATAGCAATCTGAGCCTGTTCCAGCCTCACAAAATGCAGACTATTGCTGGGCTTGCAACACATCCACTGATAACAGAAAGTAGAAGGGATCACTGTGCAGTTTTGTTGTTATTTAAAGGCTCTTTTAATCAAAAAGTTACTTAGATGTGCAATTTTCCAACTTAGCCATAGAAAGGTAGCAGAGTATTGCTTATTAACATATTTCAGCTTTCCTCCTTAGAATGTGCAAACTGCTGTTACATAATGTTTAATACAACACATTTCAGTATTTTAAGCAGGTGTTTTGCTTCTGAGACCCTGTAGAGGGCATTATGAAACACAAACGCTGCCTCTTCCCAAGGCCTACATTTCTGGGACTGTAATGGGAGCAGAATTAATGAGGATGGAGTGAAATCCAGCAGATACACCCACATCTTAACACTTCTGTGCATACATAAGGTAAAAGAATCACCATCTTTCTGCTGCCAGTAAACCTCCCAGATATAGCAAGGTCTGGGATCCTTTTCCTTGACCTGAAATAATTTCTTTTCACTTGCTTGCAAATGTGGGGTTTGTATATGAGTTTGCTGCAATTAGGTTCTGGAAGCCTCACTACTGATATTCAGTGCAGTAATACCAAAGCAGCACTTCCCCTCCCAATCTCATTATTTTTCTCTTTCTCTTCAGTATTTTCTCCGGTTGCAGGGTTTACTCTGACTTAGGAGTGTGTTTCAAAGGTTCTTGTTTCACTCATGTTCTTCTCCTTCCCAATCCACTGAGTGGCACCAAGTTTTTTTCTTAACCCTTTGCTTTTCTGTTTTACTGCGGAGAAGAAAAGTAAATCACTGCAAGAGTGGTATCCATCCTGAAGGGTGATGATAACACATCTGTACCTGAGAAGAGATCCCCATGAATATCCACCTGCCTTAAAATGGGTCTGAGGAAGGGGACAGGCCTGGACAAAGTGTTGCTGGGGTGTTTCAGTTATGGAAAAGGTCTTTCCCTCACCACAGGAGTGGATGGTTTGTTCTTCCCCCATCAGGGATCATCAAGGACAGTGACAGCTCCTCATAAATCTTCTATTCCCTAGATGGTCTCTTAATTGAATAAGCAAAACAGACCAAGCTGTCACATCCTCTCCCTATCTTCCTAGATTTTTGGAACAGTTGAAACTTGCAACAGGCTCAAACTCATTTTCATTCAAGAGCATGTGGAAATACAAGGCACAATGGGAGGGGCTGTCTTTACAATAGATTCACTCTGAATTAATCCAAGTGGAAAGCTGCATCCCTCTTGTTTTTTTTTCAAAAGAATGTCTAATAGGATTAATTTCAAGGCTGTGGATGTGAGTTACCATGTTTTCTTCCAAGCAAGGCAGAAAGGGCCATAGTGCTGGGCATTAAGGGGCTCCCTGCCAGCCAGTTCTGCTTCATGCTTCTTTGCCAATTAATCTTGCAATGGCTGCCCCAACCACACAGGTTACCAATATAAATGAAAGCTAAATGCTCATTTAGCATTTCTGTATCGCCTTTTCACATGTTTTTATGCTCTGGAGCTGACCATTCAGACACAAGAGGTGAAAGGTAGGAGAGGGACAGACACACAAGAATCTGCACCCATTCTTATTCCAAAAGACCTCCTTAGGGAACATCTGCCTGAATTCCCCAGAAGCAGGTGTGTACGAGGAAGGGGAGAAGCAAAATGAGCCAAGAGGAGCTGCCCAAAGGCAGCTACCACGGGTCTGTGACCTGTAGGCCACACAGTATTTAATGCTAAAGGAAACGTATGTTTGCAGCTACTTCTCAGCAACTTCACTCTGAAGGACATGGTAATTTATATTAACCATAAAAGCCTTTTGGGTACTGCCTTTTGGGTTGAGAGGTGTGCAGAGTGGAGGAACTGAGGCATTTCATTTCAACAGAACAACTGCATTGAGGAGTGCCGTCAATGGTCATGTAGTACGCTCCCCAGCTAAGCTTTGCTAAAGATCTCAGCTTAGAATTTATAAAAAAATGTATGCGCAAGATTCAGAGGGGCATCTAGCATTTAGCATTTAAATCTAGCCCCCCGTGAAGCTTTGGACTAGCTGGATTTGCTTTGTGCTGCTCTTCAGGGGCTCTTCTGCTGACATGTGACCTCTCTCCAGGCTCCGGGCATCTCCTCTGGCCTGGCATTCAGCTGATAGGAGTGGGATGGGCTGAAGGTCCCTTCCCACAGAAACTTTAAAGCCCTGCCTGCCAGCTTGGCAAGCCTGTGACTGATGATGCTCTTCCCCTTGTCTGACAGATGGAGCCCATCTGCCCCCAGCAGACCAGGATTCCAAGCAGAATCCCATGTTCTCAGTACCTCAACCAGGCCTTTTCCTTGCTGGTGCAAGCTTTCATTCTCCTGCATCACTGGCCTCTGTTCCTCCCTCTCTCCCTCTTTCCTGTGGGTGCCAGCAGGAAAGTTTGGATCTGTCTGGCTGTGGGGCCACTGCAGACTGTGCTCCAGCTCCTTCCCTGACATGACTCGCCCATCTCAGCACCTCCTGCAGCTCAGCCAACTGTTGCAAATATGCAAATTGTAATTAGAAGGAAGTGTCAGACCAGCCACATTAGCACTGATGTTGCAAACACACTGCAGCTTGATTTACACAACAACATTTTGACAGCACAATTATGTCAGTTAAAAATGGGGAAGAGCACAGCTACAGCATCTTAGCTATGACAGAGCTGACAAAATCACTCCTTGTTGAGTTCACAATGAATCTGATATATTTTCTTCTGAAGCAGAACTGGAGCTGTACAGGGACTGCTCAACTGGAAAACAATCTGTGAAGGCAAGAAAGTACAGCCAGGGAGCAATGACGAGTGATTGGAAGAAGTACAATTAGCACACACGGATCCACAAGAGGATGAACTCCTGTTTTAAACCTTCATAGTTTTCACTAGAAGAGAAGCTCCTACTGAATTCAGTAGGCTACTGAGGGTCTGTCTAAAGTTCACACAGCAACTGAGATGAGTCCATGATTGTAACAATTAAATTGTTATTATTAGGAACCTGGCAGAGCTGCAACTAAATATCCCAAATGCAGCCCACTCACAATGTTTTCTATGCTTGTAAGTGCATATAAAAAGTTAGTAAAAAAGTGCTTTATTATTTAAAAACATACAGGATAAAAAAAGAAGTGGCTCAGCAGAAATAGAACTTCTGATTTAAATTATTGCTATCATGCTAACATTTGCCTCACAGTCCTTTGAGAAGTCAGGCTTTGCATGAATATTTTGTATTGTGAAATCAATGAAGCCACCAAGTTCTTTTTCCAAGATGAAGAGATCGAATCCCTATTTTAAATAGGGAATAAAAGCATTGACATTTCAAGAACAGAACAGTTTGTACTTCTAAGATGAGATGTGAGCAGTATGAATTATGACTCTGATATTAAGTAGTTCTGGTCCATCTACTACTGTCCCCTCAAGAGCAACTTCAATTTCCATCTCCACTGAAATTAAAAAGAAGGTTGAATTAGAAGCATGTTTCTTCTCCAATTCAGTTCTCTTTAAAACAGAAAAGGGGAGTTAAAAATGTCTTGGACAGAGGGCAAGGAACTATGTATAACTATAGTGAAGTCAGCAGTATTGTAGCACAAAAAACAAACACTTGAGATTTAAAATAGAAACTGCATGCCTGGATTTCAGCAGGAAGCCCTTTTCTTTCCTTGTGTAATGGACAGGGGTAGGAATAAAAACCCCACAAAACAAGGTGTGTATTCCATCTAAGTTGTTGCCTAACCACAGAAATTAGAAAGAGCTTTTGGCAGTGAAACTCCTTAAGAGTCAAAAACCTCCGAAGCTTCCAAAACTGAGTAAAGAAAACAGTTTAAAGAGTGATCCTTTCTATCAATTTACATATTTCCACTGGAGTCTTACATCTGCAATGCAACTGCATTTTGACAAAGTGCTGCCCAGGATCAGTGTCCAAGCCCCATCTTCCCTGTGGATGCACTACAGCAGTCACTTCTACATCACACAGCCTGTTTTCTTCTCAGGCAGTATCTTCTGTCTCCTACTTCTTAACTATTAATTGCTTAAGCTCCAACCATCACCCCCTCCTTAGTTCCTGCTGTGTTAAATTAGGTTATTTTCTGTTTTATGCAAAGATCTTTAATGATGTGAGCATGCTGATCAGTATCCAAAACAACTAACTGGGGTTTTTGTGAGTACCCTACCATTTTATTTGCACATGTGCAATGAAGAACCTTTTTGAGGCCCAAACAGTAACATTCCAGGCTTCTTTTTTTTTTTTTGTTTCTTTTTCATTGAGGTGAGGAGTGTGCCTTCCTCAGCCCTGGTGCATCCTGGGGCCCAGGGTCTACGTCATGTTTAGTTTGCAGTTTGATGTTTATGTCCCTTCACATGAAATTCGCATTTACTGGAACAACAGTGTTGGATATTGAAGTAGCTGCAGCTGAATGGACCATGTAATTAGGCATGGATTCGCTTGTTGGCAAGCTCCCAAGGAACGTGTGACACCAAGTAACTTTCCTAGCTGTCTGCTAGGGGTATCCAATAATGCCCCAAATAATCTCTTCTAATCTCCACAGAAATATGGAGGGTCACAGTCCTGGGGCACAGGCAACACACCACCTTCACAGTGTGAATGTCACCATGCAGAAACACGTTTTACAAGTTTTGTCCAGGAGAATGTAAATTTCCAAACAGAAGAGTGAAATAAACATATTTCTGTAAATAATAGTGAAACCGGATACTTCAACTATATACAAATGATTTTTTTTTCTCCACATCAGGAAACCGAGAATTCACAACTATTTTTCCACAATTTCAGCTGTAACAGATCACTGTTTTTTTAATTGAAGGAAATTTTCCACAGGAAATTCACAACGAGGTTTGTCTTGTATGCCCCAAACACAGTCCAAAAGAGCAGCAGATGAGCAGTTAGCTCATGGCCAGCTCACAAAAGAAAATGTCTCCTTTACCTGCAGAGTTTTATCCTGAGCTCTGACCTTTAAAGAACGCGATGCCTCATTTCTGCAATTCGGAAATTAAAATTTCAGCATGTCACTCCCTGGTGGTTGCCGAGAGCGAATATAAGCAGCGAAACGCCTGGCCGCGGCTGAGCTTTTCGGGGTCACGCAGGCTGAACCTTCCTGCCCCTGTATGGGCGTGGGGCTGCACCTGTCCCCAAAACACGGTGCTGACACCTGCCCCAAAACACAGGGAAAGACAATGGCCAGGACGCACAAGCGCCCCGAGGCAGCTAAAGCCCAGCCCACTTACGTAACTGAGGCACCAGCTGCTGCTCACCTGCCCGAAGAACCTCCTGGAAGCCCCCAGCTGCTGCTCACCTGCCTGAGGAACCTTCTGGAAGCCCCCGACCTCCGCTCACCTGCCTGAGGAACCTTCCGGAAGCCCCAGGCCCCCACTCACCTGCCTGAGGAACCTTCCTGGAAGCCCCAGCCCTCGCTCACCTGCCTGAGGAACTTTCCAGAAGCCCCCCAGCCCTCACTCACCTGTCTGAGGAACCTTCCGGAAGCCCCAGCCCTCGCTCACCTGCCTGAGGAACCTTCCGGAAGCCCCTGACCCCTGCTCACCTGCCTGAGGAACTTTCCAGAAGCCCCAGCCCCCGCTCACCTGCCTGAGGAACCTTCCAGAAGCCCCCCAGCCCTCACTCACCTGCCTGAGGAACCTTCCGGAAGCCCCCAGCCCCCGCTCACCTGCCTGAGGAACCTTCCGGAAGCCCCAGCCCTTGCTCACCTGCCTGAGGAACCTTCCGGAAGCCCCTGACCCCTGCTCACCTGCCTGAGGAACCTTCCAGAAGCCCCTGACCCCCACTCACCTGCCTGAGGAACCTTCCGGAAGCCCCTGACCCCCACTCACCTGCCTGAGGAACTTTCCAGAAGCCCCCCAGCCCTCACTCACCTGTCTGAGGAACCTTCCGGAAGCCCCCGGCCCCAGCTCACCTGCCTGAGGAAGCTTCCGGAAGCCCCCAGCCCCCACTCACCTGCGTGAGGAACCTCCCGGAAACCCCCAGCCCCTGCTCACCTGCGTGAGGAAGCTTCCGGAAGCCCCCAGCCCCTGCTCACCTGCATGAGGAAGCTTCCGGAAGCCCCCGGCCCCCGCTCACCTGCCTGAGGAAGCTTCTGGAAGCCCCTGACCCCGCTCACCTGCCTGAGGAACCTTCCGGAAGCCCCAGCCCCCGCTCACCTGCATGAGGAAGCTTCCGGAAGCCCCCGGCTGCCGTGGGGTCACAGCGAGCCCAAACCCTGAGGGCTGTGGCAGCACCTGGCACTGGGCCGGCCCCCCCCGCCCAGGCACAGCCCCCTCCCTCAGGCCGGGCCGGGGGCTTGGCGCTCCCCTCTGGGGCACACCTGAGGCACTCCCCAGCCTCACATCCGCACTCACAGCCTGGAATCCCAGAGAAACTCCGAGGGGAGCCATCCAGGGTGGGTTTCGTAAGCAGAGGTGCCATCGCCAGGTGAGGTCACCCAGGGCTCAGGTAGCAGCCCAGGCTATGAGGTAACAGCTCCCAACTCCCAGAGTTATACCCAGGGGAGAGGCAGCCACAAACCAACCTCAATTCTACATGTGACACGTTCAATCCATCTCTCCTGACGGGTTATTGGGCTCCATGCCTCGCCGAGGAGCTGCTCACCGTGCAAAGGGAAGGGAGGGCCGAGGGTGGGCTCCTCCTGCCCTCCCATCTGCCGCAGGAAGCCGGGAGCCAGAGAGGTGCGAGGGTGCCCAGGCTGCGCTGCCTGGGTTAAACCCAGCTGGAAATAAAGCACCGGGCAGCTGCTCACTCCCCCTCACGCCTGGATGGGGATGGGGAGGAGAATCAGAGTAAAACTCTACGTTGTGATAAGAACAGTTTAATCATCGAGAAGAAAGTAAAATACAGAAATGACAAGAAATTATTGTAATTATGATAATAAAAAGGAAGCAAACAAGTGATGCACAAGTCAGCTGCTCACCGCCCACTGACCAAGGCTGGAACCCCCCTTCCCAAACCCAGCCTGGCCCCACTACTGGGTAACTCCCCTAGGAGTGATATTTTCCAGTGCAGAATATCCCTTTGGCCAGTGCAGGTCATCCATCCCAGCTACACTCCCTCCCAGTGCCTTTTGTGCACCTTCTTACTGGTAGAGCATGACACAAAAAACCCCATAAAAACAAAACAGCAAAAAGAAAAAAAAACCCAACAAACAAAGTAAAAATTCACTGACTTAAGATAAACCCAATTTAGCAAAACCCAAAACATTAGTGTATTATCAACACCATTCTCATTCCAAATTCAAAACACAGGACTGTAACAGCCAGAAAGAGGAAATTAACTCCATCCCAGCTGAAAGCAGGGCATAGGCCAGCTGTGAGCTCTCACCTCATGTAAGGATCTGGCCATTACCTCGGGGAAACATGAGTGTCCTCATTTTCCAGCCTGGCCTAGAAGCAGGATTGCAGAGACATTTAAGCTCAGAGCTCAAACACAGCGAGCCTTTGGGGATTGGGGTCAGGGAGAGCTGGTAAACACTTGACTCAATCCCATTTGCGAATTAAACTAAAGCATGGGCTTAGCAGCCATGCTGCAGGTTTAATGAAGCTTCAGCTTGTGCAGCCTGCCTTTCATTAACTTGGACAGACTTTCTGGAGTGCCCCAGGGTGGGGAACGTGAAAGGACACTTGGTCCAAATCGTTTGAGAGGCCTCTGGCCAAGGACAAACCACCATGTTCTGTCTGCCAAGCTGTGCCTCAGCCCCTCCTGGCTGGAGGCATGCCAGGAATACTGCTTCCCACTCCTGGATACAGAGAAAGAGTACAGCTGTAGCTGCACAGAGATTCCCAGCCTCACAGTGCTTCCAGCGAAAACCAGGCATAGCTCCTGAAAACAGACAAAGTATTATTTTTTTTAAAAAGCCTGTCTGAAATTTGGGCTGTCTCAACAAGTTTTTTACAAAAACAAAGCATGTTCTCTACATTGTACTAATTTTTAAAAGCTTGGCACTTGGTACTTGTGAAAGCAGCATTTCCACTGCCAAGAATATTTGACTCTCACAGGACAGAGATAGCCAAATCTAAAAAAGCACATGAAGCAAAGACTTTGAGAAGATTTACCCAGTTATTTGACAGGCAGAGGAATTGTCTCATTTTGCCTTCTATTTTAATAACATGCGCTCTTCTCTCTTGCCTGGATTGAACAGGCTGATCTCACCAGCAAGCTATTTTTCCACTCAAGCATCTGCCCAGACAGCTTGGAGCAAGACCAAAATGCCAGGCTGGGTTCTTTAATTGTAGGAGCAGTAATTGAGATCCCAGATGTTGCTGCTCAACACCTGTACCTTATTTTGTCAGGCACTGCTGCAACTAGAGCTGCAATGTGACACAGCAGAATTGCAGCAGCCCTTCGTGCATCCTGCTGATGAGACAGTGGCCTGCTGGTGGCCTGTAGCCCTGTGTCAGTTCTGTCACTGCTGGGGACAGACAGCCCACGTGCCTTGCTCTGAGGCCTCAGCACAGAGTCACGCCCTGCTGCTTTGGCAGAACATTTGCTGACCTACCTGCAAGTTTTCTTTTGGCTTAGCTGTAACAGCATTTTTCCTTCTGACCACACAGTCATGGATGATTTGGTTTTACTTCTGCTTACCCTTGTATGGTACCAGTGCAGTTGTGCCCAGGCAGGACCAACAGGTCATTGTTCTGTGCAGAAGATGATACAACCAACATAAATGATGTCACGTGGAGAAAACACAGACCTGGAGTGGTGGCAGAGGCCTTGAGAGGAGGAGGCACAGGATGCAGTGGGGAGGAGTACAGGAATAAGATGACAAAAGATGAGGCATGGGCTTGCCACTGGAAGCCCCATAGCTACAAAACAAACCAACCAACCAACCAACCATTGTTTTCTATTAAAAACACAGACCTAGAGTCAAACAAAACCACCTTTTCATGCATAACAGAACAAAGAACAGGTTGCCATCATATGCAAGATACATCAGCAAATTTGGATATCATATGGGTTGCAAACCAGTGATGAAGCAGCAAGGTGTGAAGGTTTGTTGGCAAACATAAAAAGACCCCAAGTGGATCCTGGAGTGAGAAAGATGCAGCCATCATCACATCCCTCCCAGCCAAAAGACCTTGTGTGCTGGTGACCAGCCTTAGCACCCCTACCACCACACTGAAGGCAGCAACATGAGGACCCTGAGAAGTGGCAGGGTGAGTGCAACACCAGGAAAAGGGCAAGGAGCTGGAACTGTGAGCATAAGAGACATAGCTGTATTGTTTATTATTATTATAGTTGTTGCAATTCTTTCTGTGTAGAGGTATTTTTTCCTGTAATAATTAGGTCTGGACTAATTGTGATTCTTTAAGTAAAGATTTCCACCATAATAACAATAAATTCTTGACTTTTTTATTTACATATATAAAATATGTTTTCTGTTTCTTGATTAACAAGATTTTGAGGGTAACAAGCTTTAGAACTACCCAGAGTTACAGATGCAGGATTTAAGGTCCTTGTGTGTGGAGGAGATCCCAGACTACAGGTCACTTTAAAAAGTACAGCAAGAAAAAAAAATAGTAGTAGTAAGAACAGAATTTCCCAAGATTTAAAAGTTGTCATGGCAATGCACTCTTACATGTAAATCAGTGTATGAATTTAGGGAAATTATACTAGGAACTGCCACTGCTTAAGGATTTTTCTCTCCTTCGTAGGAAAGATTGCAAGCATTGCAATTATTTTATCAATTTGTTTTTAGAAGTGCGTATTTCTTATTGGCAGAATAGCAGATTATTTGTTGAATTTAACTTTAGACATTTATACATTTCTCTGAGAGAGTCTCCATCTTGTAAACCAACTGTCCCTGCCTCCTGCCTTCTAAGGATTTGTATTTATATCCTGGCCAAACTTGCTCTTCTGTGATGTTAGAAAGGGTGCCTAGAACTCACACCATTGTTTAGCCTTCCCAGTGGGAAGGGGGCAGGAAAAAATCAGAGGTTTTTAGAAACATTTCTACAAATTGCATAGAATAAAGGTTAAAATTAATGAAATACATGACATTGTGATGAACAAGAACAAGACTTCAGACACACAGAATCCATTGCAAACGCCTACTAAAAATAGCACTCCTTAATAATTAACCCAGAGCTCGCCGTGGGGCACAGCAGTACACACTTCTGTCAGCAGCTCCTGGAATTGGGTCACTTTCATGTGCAATTAAGAAGCCTGACCTTCCTAACCGTGCCAGAGCCCTCCCACGTCCTTGGATGGACTCGGAACAAGTGGCGTGTGGCCGTGCAGGGGTTGAGCTCAGACGTGACACATTTGGGGACGCGAACTGCTGTTGCCAGCATTGGGAGTGGCCCGAGCCCGGCTCCCGGCGGCTGCTCCGGCTGCCCCTCGCTGAACCCCGGGGCTGCACATCCAATCTCACGTCCCTCCCTGCCACAGGGAGAGCAGCACTGAGGAAAGAGCTCAGCTCCTCCAAGGCACGCGTGGGGCACCCAGGGGAGAGCAGCAGAAGGGCTGGCTAGGGAGGGTCCTCACCTGCCTGGATTTGTGACACCTGCACTGCTCTAGGGGATACTGACCACTGCAGTGAGGCCAGCTCCAGCTGGGGTCAAAGTGGGAGTAAGACTTGCTGCCAAGGCATGTCTGTCTGTCTGTGGCATTTGTTTAGTATCTTTGGAAATACAATCTGAGTGTAGCAGATTATTCAGAGGGGACTTGGATTATTTTTGAAAACAATACAGATTCTTTATACAAGGGGTAATAGGCATGTGGAGGCTGGGAGAAGGCAGACAGGTGAAGGGAAATTAGAGCTAGAAAAAAAGCAGGAAGGGGATAAACAGGCATATAGTGAGCTCTGGAAAATACATGCCAAAAGTATGAAAGAAATGGGAAAAGACCCATGCTACCACCCAAGCAGTAGAGTGGAAACCCTCTCCATGCCCCATGGAGGGAGCCAGGGCCTGGCCAGTCTGCCTGCAGGATTGCAGGGACATGACTCTTTAAACCCAGCTAATCCTGAAGCAGTGTCTGGGACACTGCTGGGTAACTGAGGAATTAGGCTGCAATAAAGCTGCTTGTGCTGCATGTGCACACTGCAGAACACACATGGCACTGCCACCAAGGAATGGCATGGCCAGGGGGGCCTGGGGCAAAATTTGAAAGGAGAGAGGAGCTCTTGCAGAAACCAGAGAGAGGTGACACCACTCCCTCATGCATTGCTGTGCACTTGGGCTGCCTGGCATGCAAAGGCTACTGTTCAGCAGCAAAGAACTCTAAGCAAACTGTTCCCAGGATTGTGGGGCAGCAAGTCCCACAGTTTACTCTGTGCTATGTTAAAGTGTACTTCCTTTTGCTTATTTCAAATTCTGTTACCTGGTAATTGCACTGGGCTCCCTGTTACAAGAACAAAGGACAGCAGTGGGAGAAGCAGTCATTTTCTATTCATGTTTTCCACATCTTAGTTGATTTTTTGTTGTTACTGTTGCCAGTCATGTATCTCCAGTCATTATTTCTTCTTCAAACTGAAGAATTGTGGACTATTTAACCTCTTCTGGCTATTCTACATTGCTGATGAATCAGGGTATAAAGCAGGAAAAAAAATAGTATCTGCCTCTTGCTATTTCCTAAAATCCATGCCGAGTTCTGAACAAGGCAACATCAGGGATGCATCCTGTAATACAAAGATGGTTCTTGTTTTCTTCTATTTGTTTCCTAATTACATGTGATGTTAGAAATGTCATGTCGTTCTGCCCTCTGTTGGAGTTGAATTGTTAGACTCGCCCCTGCAGGCAACAGTTAATGTGCAGTTTAACCTGCTGTGGTACAGAGCTATATTTCCTCCCATGAATTACCAGTGACAAGTTCATTGGGCTTCCAATGACAGACAGCCAAAAGCGCAGAGTGCCCGCATTTCCCACCCCTCCCAGCCAGCCCCTCCTCCTGTCAGGGCAGTCCTGAACGCAACCAACAGCCCGTGGTAACTCAGCAGAGCTCTCCTTTCCTGCAGGGATGAGACTGCTATTTCTACTCAGCCCTCCTCTTTTAAACCCTTGGAGTGAAGGATATCAGTCCAATAGAAGACTTTTTTCTCTCTTCACAACTTAGGGGCTTGAGGAAGCTTTAGCGAAAACTCTGGTTCTTTTGTTGGGTTTGTTTTTTTGCTTGTTTGTAGGCTTTTCTTTTCATTTTCCTTTCCTTTTCTCAACTTGACAAGTACATCTTATTTTTTTTTCTCTAGGGGAGAAGCTTAGCCCTGGTGTGGATTACCAAAGGAGGCTGTGCAATCTCCATCATGATGAATAGAGAATGATGTAGAGAAATTTCATAGGCATGTACCACAATTTCCAATTGCATTCAATCAAGAAAGTAAAGCAGCTTCCAAGGAAGGCACCTGGCAGCTGAGTGCCAGAGTTGTTCTGGACAATTTTATGAGAGATAAAGTTTGCAGATGTTACACTGTGCACTGCTAAACCTTGAGCAGAACACTGACCTCAGCTCATCCTGCCAAGTTCTCAATGCTGCAAGAAGCTGCCTCTGGTTCAGCAGTGTATGGAATCTCCAAGGCACCTGCTTGTAGGTGATATGTTCTGCAACCTAACCCTAGATAGCATGCAGTGCTCCTGGAATGTGACTTGGGAAGCACAACGCTCATGGACTAATTGCTCGCCCATCTGGAGACCCTCAGAGCCTTCAGCAGCACCTGGCTCTTCCAAGAAATACTCGAGGCTTCAGAACAGGGAGTCCTGTGCAGCCACACACCAGGCCCAGCTGTTGATCCAGCTTTGGATATCATAACTTGCATGGTTGTTCTTCGTCCCATCAGACCTCTGTGTGTCTGACTTCATCTCCAGGGAAAGTTTGTTAATCAAAGGTATTTATTTTCCTTCCCCACTGCTGGTTACAGGCAGATGACAACTTTTTAGGATGCTATCACTGAAACATCATAGTCTTTTACAAGTCTGAATCTTTACAATTCTTAATTTATCTCCAGGACATCAAAAATTCCATAAGCTCCTGAAATAATTAGACATTTACTGGTGTTGTGGAAACTTCATCAATTAAAACAGCGACAACAATGTACTGGAGAGTCCTGCTCTTTCAGTTATCTTTGTCTTGCATCTGCCTAAAAATCTGTTTGAAACGACCTCTACTGCTTGAAGAGGTTTGGGAAGTCAAACCACACACTGACTGAGTAGAATCTCACATATGACAGTAGTTAGTGAAATCTAGGCTCATAGAAACTCCTTCTGGCCTTTGACTCTGTAATTTCTCAAATCTTAATGCAGGTGTTTCCTTCCTTAGACCCAAGAGAGAAAGTGCATTGCAACGGTGCCACGTGTTGCTTTCACTGGAGTGAGATACAACGGCTCAGCACTCAGGTGGGTCTTGAAATCAGCCTGCGAAACATGAGG
This sequence comes from Camarhynchus parvulus, assembly GCF_901933205.1. Classification (NCBI taxonomy): domain Eukaryota; kingdom Metazoa; phylum Chordata; class Aves; order Passeriformes; family Thraupidae; genus Camarhynchus; species Camarhynchus parvulus. Next base: position 8,666,207 of record NC_044576.1, read on the forward strand.
GAGTTCTGGTATCAGCAAGATCTGGTGCAGAAACAGCCTGAGCAGGTGCCCTCCCCCAGCCCAGTTCAGACTCCTTTGCGAACAGCCTGAGCCCAGATGGCCGCTCCCAGTGACCCGAGCAAAGCCTTGTGCACAGGCCAGCGCCAGCCATGGGTTTGGCACCGTGCCCCTGCTCCCCAGGTCTCACTGACACAAGAGCACTCTGGGTCTTGCTGAGAACTCAGCATTTGCTGAGGTTTTCTCACAGAAAAAGGTACAGACTGAGTTCAGCTCTAAAGACCATCACCACAATGCAGGACTGACTGAGCTCAGCAGGCTTTGAATTGAGCATTTTGAAAATGGTGACCAGGTAAAATCCACAGAGAAGGGTGGGATTGTGTACACATCTGTGGAAACCTCCTGACAGAGGAATATTCCCTGTACCCAAGGTTCCAACAGACACCTGTGGTTCAAGAGCTGCTTCACTTGGTCCCAGGTAGCAAAGTTCAGAAACCAAAGCACATAGATCCTGTGGCATTTTCAGATTTAAAAACAGCTGAAGCTGTATCATGTATTAAAACCTGTTCTCCTGAGAATTTCTGAAGGCTAATCACAAGTATTGCATAAAATTAGCAAACAGTTCATCTTTGTATAAGCCTCTTAACATGGTATAACAACACCTGGATAGATGTATATTTGTCTCTTCTTGTGACAAGCATCAAAATTTAACAACAGAATGATTTTAAGTTTTGGGGTGTTTTTTTTACAATCCTAGACTGGATGTATAATAGACTAACAAATCATTCTAGATTACTGGTTTTCCCCAGGAATTTCAATTTATATTCTACAGGGATCTTAAATGACTTGAAGTCCTGTATGTTTGCTTTTGTCTCATGTTTGAAATTATACTTGAATAACCATTAGAACCTACATTAAATAAGAGGGAACTTGTTTGACTATCTGGGATAAAACAGCTACAAATTTGTTTTCACAAAAGCCTCAGTAAGGCTCTCACTGTAATCTAAATTATCACAAAAAACATTGTTTTGCAATATGAAGCTCCATTCTGAAACTGGGTATTTCAGATGCATGAATATACTCAGCACACAAATTGCTATCAGATTTTTCCACTAAAAATAAGAATTTCCTTATTAAAATTTATAGCCAGGTTTTAAAAATAGTTAGGGCAGAGGAGACTACAAACAATAATTGTATCACTTCTATTTAAACTACCATGTTCAATTTCTGCTGCTAAAGTATAATTTCATTATAGCACTTCAACCTAGATATTTTTAATTTGGGTAAGATAGCTTTGCTTTAAAATTTCTTGTCAAATGAAGACAAAAATTTAAAATATGAGCCAGCAAAATGACACCAGATGTTACACAGCAGTCTTATATAACACATTACTGAACTGCTTTTTAAGGGTCAGTAACCTGAACATCAAGCTTCTGAGCCCAAATCCATGCCTTTGCACAGAGCTGTGACACAAAGTGATCTTACTCCGAGACTTGCTTATGGTTTGTACTTCAATTCAATGAATAAATTTGTTAATTTATTAATTGAATTGAAATTTACTATAAATTTAACAGTAGATCAGAAAACAATTCTGCCTGGATATTTTAAAACTTTTTGCCACAGAAATGCTTTCAAGAGACACGTTTGGGGTAAGAGGCCAACAATACATCCATGAACAAAAACTCCACAGTTCCACAACTTGAACATCATTCCCAGAGAGGTGTTTGCAAGGCTCCTGAATGGTATCATTTCACAAAATCAACTCCTTCCTTCCCTTTCTCACTTCAAACTTCTGCAGTAATGCCTTCCACCTTGGTTTGCATGCCTTATGTATTGGAAACAGCGAGAAACAAATTAAATGTCGTTCTAGGACATAATCACAGGGTCAGCTTTACAGCTGGAATGACATTTCATCCACTTCACACCCCAGGTTAACAATCTTCCTCCCAACCTTTAAAAAACTAAATGCAGAAACACAACAAAATCTTGTTATAATACACGAAATTTAAAGGATTCCTACATTAAGCAGTGTATCTAATACAATTCCTGACACTCTTTCTATTACTCTAAGCAGAGTCCTCTTTTAGATACCACCTGATTTTACTCTTCACAAGTTCAATGAACCTTCCTTCAAGTAACTTTGGTCCACCTAAGACAGACCAGAATTCTGGAAATAGGTACTACTGCACAACTCTTCATTATTTACCCACGTGGCTTTCCACACATGGAGATAAAGTCTTAGGCATTTACCTCTCCAAAGTGATGACCTGAAGTTCAAGTTGCGGATCAGGAGATGTGGAGATCCAGTCTGAAGGCAGTAGGCGATGGATGTGACACGTCTGCCTCTCAAGTGTCAGGCTCTGTCCAGAGCAGCTCCCTTTCCTCCCAGCAAGGCTGCTGTCCCCAGGGCTCCTTACAGCCCCTAGGGCTCCTTACAGCCCCCCCCTACAGTTGTGCATCACCACAATGCTGCTGTCTCACACAGATGTATCCTACCGAGCGTGGCTACCTGGGGCACAACCTGCAGCTGCAAATTCAGTTCAGTTTGCACAACTGGAATAAAGATCCTGGGGCATTAGCAAACAAATCGACCTTGGGAAAGGACTTCTAGCAGTTGCATTATTTATAATGGTTTCATTTTTATTTACAGGAAGACTATCTGAACCTACTGATGCTGCAAACATCTTAATAAATTACAATACCTTAGATAGGGGATCTTTAGGGCAAGTAAAAAAAAAGAGTATGTATGAAAGGCTTCTGTTCCACACAGCTGAAAGAACCCAGTAATGTCCTTTTTCCAAAGACAAATTAACATATTACACAGAGGAAGAGAAGCAGCAGTATCAAAAATTGCAGTGGCCTGGTTTTGAAAACAGTTGACTAGTGGAATTCAGGGTAAATTCCAATCTCATTATCTTCAAAAACCCAATTAACAGGCCATCCAATAAGAGCAGGCTTGATGCAGAAGAATGGCAGTTACCTAAATCCTCTTCATCTCTTGAAGTCAAATTCTCATCTTTGGTCTTCCATGCCTTTTAAACTAGAAAAGTATCACATTCATGAAAAGAAACTTTACTGGAAAAGATATGTGGGCTTGCCTGGTTATAGCCCCAGCTGACCAAGTATACTCCGGCTTCTGCTTAGTGATGCCCAGAAATGAAATATGAGATAAATCAGTGCCATAGGTATCAGACCACATCACTTTCTCCTATGCAAATCAAGCACTTCAAAACAGATTGAAAGGGAAATAATTTATGAGAAAGGCTTTGACTCCCAAATCTTCTGTAGAAGCTTCACAAGTATCCTGTTAATCTGAAAATGCTGATGTCACCCCTAAGCATTCCAAAGTAACTACTGACAAAAGAAGAGGAAATACTCTTACCAGATTTTTTTAAAACATTTGCTTACACAAAGTTGCACTTGGCTCTTACAGCACCACACACTAATAACACACTGCTCCATGTTTCAAGCTCCAGTACCGCTCCCTTACAGCACAGAAAAGGTTACATTACGCTGCTGCTTGTTCCAAGTGGCAATGAGATGACACATCACATTCAAGTCATCTTACAGTTCATGAATTATTGCATATTGTACCCATAGCTAGTTGTACCAATTAAGGAAAAATCCATGGGAAAAAAAATCCATCCTGAAATTAGAGCATCATTCATGTTAATCAAGAAACAGAGCAACATTCCTGAAAATTTCCTCCCTTTTCACTTAACACCCCCCATGATGTGAAAAGTCTCACCATAAGAACTGTGTCATTTTCCCTGTGCTCTATCACATTTATGTTATTCTGACTACAGCTCTCCAGAGTTGTTACTGAAAGACCAACTTGTGCAGAGAACTCCAAAATGCATCAAGAGACACCATACATCATCTCCAGAAAATTTCCAGCCTTGGCTGGTTTGACTGACCACAGCCTCAGGTCCAGGCACTGAATTTTTTTGTCCCAACACACAGGTGAAAAGCAAAGCACTACGTTCAGGATGCTCCTTTATCATTTTTTCATCTTTTTTTTTTTCATTTTTTTCTTTTAGCAATTTACCTCACACTGCCTTCTTTCTGCAATCACTCAGAGGAGTGTTTTGTTGCATGTTAAAAGACAAGATATGTATTGAAAGTAGCAATTTTATTTGAGTTAAAATTATTTACAAAAACCCAAAGACATACTTCATGAAACTGGTACAAACTATTTTTCCTGCCGTTGGCTTTTGCTCCAAAGATCACAGCTGAGAAATACTGTATAAAATAAAAATAGGATTGGATTCAGAAAAGTACTCTACTGTTCTAATTTCCAATTGAGAGTATTTACACAAATATTTACAATGGAAAAAATGTTACTTTAAAACTTTAACTTGCAAGTTGACCTCAAGTACCCTTTAATGCAGAGTTATTTGAGGGTCTAACACACAAAAATGCACTGCAGTTCACAGGGTGATTTCTCTCCCCACCCTCAAAAAAAAAATCTGCATTTGTCAGTGCTTGACAATTAGTTACATTAAAAAAAACCTGTTAAACACTGAGGTAAATCAATTCCCAAACAATTACCAGTGTAACAAAGAAAGGTAGTTGTCCCTGCTTTCCCCTATCATCATATTTGCATCTTCTTTTTTCTTGCCATCTCCCCACACGAAACTACATAATCAATTTGAAATCTCATTATAGATGTGAAAATCTCTAAAATCCAAAAACTAGATGGGCCAAATATTTAATAATTTTCTCCTGATGCAGGTCATTTACATATACCTTTTCCCTCTCTCTCAATACTGTTTTGGTTTTTTTTGAAGAAGGGGAACACAACCTCAAAAACTTTTCTAAGTTACACTGATACACTAAGTTTTAGAAGGTGATGAGAGAAAATGCAAATAAAAATGACCAACGTAAGATTTTTGCCGTTAATCAGTTACTTCCTTACAGAATTCCCAACAATCTGCATTATCAAAAATAGGAAGACATAGAAGGCAGCCACTGTATGTAAAAAATTTACAGCTGGCACTGATACAAAAGCACAAGTTCTTAACTTTATACACGGAGATAACACAAGATCTAAAAGCAGGTTAGATTTCCTGTTATTTCCCCCTCATTATACATAGAACTAATATTTTTATGGCTTCAAGTTTTACAAATTCAATGGAGTAACATGATGTAACTACCTATACAGGTATTTAAAAATGTCAACGAAGCAGATCGCAGAACAGTCTGCAAATATTCAAGACCACCTTAATAAAAATACTTAATAATCAATTCTGTTGGTCTGAATAGTGAGTGCAAGAAAAAAATTCTTTAAAAAGTCATGTATTTTCTGGGATTCTTTGTTCCACTTAAGTCCTCAAACACAATGCTTTGCTGTGAACTAAACCTCAGACTGAACAAAATCTTAGCTATATCAGCAATTTAAGGCTTTGTGTTGTATGCATTTCAACTCTGTCATACTACAGAAGGATGAAATAGAAAGATTATGTCAGCTGGAAACAATAATCCCCATTGGTGTTTTAGCTTCTTTAAAATTATTCCCCCTAAAGCATCCAAACTCATTGCATTCAACATTATAAAACACACCTTGAGTTCTTCCTTGAAACAAATTAAAACAGTATTTCAAAGTTTTTGCTTATCGGAAGTGTAAACTACCCTGCGAGTGAGTGTTTTTTAAATCTTTTTTCTTTCTTTATTTAATTTGCGTTTTAACAGGGCACAACTTTTTACAGTCACTATTCCTTTAGTGGATAACATACCCTCAATGGCTTTATGTGTTTATGGGTCTGCATGCTCTTGGAACTACAAAGCATTATGGTCTAGCAGGTTACAGTACGTGGGCCATGGGAGTTTTAGAACTGAGAAATAGTTCAACAACCTAATTTCAATCAAAACAGTATAAAAAATAAACTATCCAATCCTCACCTCTTTGGATTCCAACAAATTTTAAATATAGACAGTAGTTAAAATCACAAAAGTATTTAAAAATTTATATTTTATGATTTTGGAATCATCTAGTAATAAAAAAAGCAGGAGCAAATTAAACTCAAATAGGAGCGGTGCTGCTGTCCAGAACTTCTTTATTAGAACATTTGTTTGATACCTCAGTAGCTAAGCTGCCTTTGCACCTGGCTGGCATGAAACAGTGGCTCAACAGTAAACAGCAGTTGCACTATCAGCAGCAAGTTTTTCCCCTTGAAACTTGTCACGAACAAAGCAAGAAAAAAGATAGGGAGGGTAAACCCTGCCAAAAATATTTAAATACTGCACTGCATCATAAACAGCAAGGTTTCTTTATTTACTTTCCTCAGAACCTTTTTCCCCTCATTTTTGATAGTTGCAGATTGATGTAGTAACTGTCTTTTAGAAAATGCTGAATGCATGGTTAAGAGACCAGGTAGCCTTAAAAATCCGAACACGAATGACACAGATGAATGCTCTTGGTATATCCTTCAAGGACTTCTTTCATGACTTCTTCTTTTGTCTAAGGGTAGCTCCAGCATTAGAGTGCCTGCAGCGGAAGTTAAGTATCTAGCAGTGTTCCAAGTATTCAATCACCCTAGAGATAGATTTCTGGCCTGTTGTTCCAACAGCACACTGGAAATGCAATAGAAAACACAAGTAACAAACAAGCATTTGTAGCACCTCCTTCAAATATCTGAGAGCTATTCTATTCTTAGAATTTTGCTATTTACAATTATGCATCAGTAAAAGCAACTAGATTCAGGCAGGCAATTCAGAAATATCTTCCTGGCCAATCACAATATAATGACAGACAAAATTATACCAGACAAATGGCCTTTCAGTATTAAAAAACAGAATATCGTCCTGTGCTCTTATGAAGACAAACTGAAAAAAAGGTAATGATACTTCTAAAAAGGCATGAAATATTAACAGAAAACAAAACTACAAAAATATCTACAAAAATAAATTTGAAATATGCATTACTTACAGTAAGGTTCATAAAACTGAGAAATTTTTTGAGCATTTCAGTCATTATCGAGAAGTCCCCTTCAGGTAAGTACTCCCTCACAGTAGTCACATTGATCTAAGAAATAAAACAATGTTATCTTATTTGGGAAACATTTTTCTGACACAGAACTATAATGAGCTGCATGTGAGATGCTCTAAGACAAGTATATTCACAGGATAAAGATGGCTTCTGCTGCCATCTTTATGATTTAAGTTTCTTTTAAGCAATACTCATATCTTCACTGTGTTTCAGTTTTTAGAAAACAATTGTTTAAATAATTTTTTATTATTGGTTTGTTGAAGTCTTTAAAAAAAAGAAAAAAAGAAAAAAACCCCAGACTATCAGACGTTCTTAGGACCTACAAGATTATCAAGCCACCAGATCACTCCCTGATAGGGAGAGGCTCTCCCTTGACAACTGTGAAGGGCTGAAAATTACTGATCTCATTGTCAGTCTCACTCAGAACACTAAAACTGTTATGGACACTGATCAGTCCAAGGACACATAACAGCACCTTAAAGGCCATTTCTGCACCATGGTAAATTCAGACAAGCCTGAAGGCAGGTCTGAACTCATTTGCATGTGAACACATTTTTGACAGGAGACTTTACTGAGTTCTCAGTCATTGGAGTTCCATATTTTTAACTTCTGCTTTCTATTACATATTTCCAATCCGACACAATTATTTTTATAATAGGGACACATACACAAGTTCATCTGATTTCAATGGAAGAAAAAACTAAAGCAGACTGATAAAGAATAAATAAGTCTGATGCTAACTTGCTGACTAAAACTACTGAGAAGGAACAGGTTTAGCCAATTTTCCTCTGCCCTTCCAAAGCAAATTCTTTTGCTGGCTACAAGGAAGGGGAGAGAAGTAAAAGAGGTCAAATACTCAATTCCAACTGTTTTTGATAAACACAGTGATGTTCAAAAAATTTGCTTTGCCTGGAGTAACTCTGGCAACCCTTCCCAAAGCCGTATACACCAGTGTAGCTTCACCAACCTATTGCTCACACTGAAGCCCAATTTAATAAACCCCTTTCCATACAGCAAATTATCACTTCATTAAACATTATACTGGACTTGAGATCAACTTATTCCCTTACTGGACTCTCCTGGCAGAGACAGCCTAGAAGCAATGCTGTGTATGAGGCCACAATGCAGTCTTCCATGTGCTTCCCAGCATGCTGAAGAGCTGTAAAAGAGACAACAGTCTATTGTATTCTCTAAGCAGCTGGTATCTTTTACTGCTGCAAATACAATCCCTCATTATCACTTTCCAGAATGCTTTTTCCTCAAACAAAACGAGCTTTTGGACTGAGATTTCAGAGATCAGGAAACACCACACTTACTGACTCAGCAGCATATTCTTGACAAGAAAAATGGTCTTCATTTAGTTTCAACTCATTCTGCTGCACAGTATTTTGTCATTTGCCATTTCAATGTGCAAACTGTATGCTGAACACCCCTAACTACCAATCCAAATGTTTCATGTGATATTATATGCCTCTAAAACTTCCTCCAAAGTAGTTTATTACATTTTCTGGTGACGACTCAGCATTTTGGGAAAAACTACAAATAACTGCAGACACTACTTGATAGAGCTACAAAAAGGAGCAAGGATATAAAGCAAGCTTGGAGAAGGTAATATACCACAACTATTAACATAAGATGAAAACACTATTACAAGTCATACACTGCATCTACTATTACAAGATGAAACAAGAAAGAATGACGTTTCAAATCCATTTTCCAGAGACAAACTATCTAACAGGTCAGAGATACTCAAACTCCTGGAACAAACTACCAAAGATGCAGCACCATCAATGCACTACACAGGCACTTTAGACACCACTGATGAAGGGAGAAAAGACAGACACAAAGCAGATGGGGACAGAAGAGGCAAATATGAAGAGGAGGGGAAAAACACCAACTCTTAAAGCAGCTTGAAACAAGAACCCTGGAAAACAAAATTAAGGCAGGTAACTTTCAAGGACTGTTCCAGAGGAATGAGGTCACAGCCTAAAAGCCATCCTTTCCAGAATATTTTGTACATACAGTGTCCCAAAAAGGTCTGGGGTTTTTTTTTTCTGTTTCTTTTGGGCTCGCTTTTCTTTTTTTGTTTTGTTTTTTTTTTAAAGAAACAGATAATAGTTAAAGAAGCATTACAGCTTCTACTCCTCATGCTTCAGATCTGAATGGCTCCAACTTTTGCAGCAGTTTCATCTGGGATACACTGAGGAAATCTCAGCCCTAGAGACTGGATGTAGAGAGGAAGCAGAGGACAAGGAGGGATTTTATGTGATCACACTCTTCTTTGTCTTTTCCGAGCTCATCACAGCAAGACCACGTACCTTTATTAAGATCAAGTTCTTCATCATCTTCTTCCTTCTTATCCTTCTCCTCAGTACTATCTGACTTCTCTGTGGAGACCCACTGGATCTCCCCACTTGTCTCCTGCCATTCCCCACTCTTATCATGCTGAGCAGTGGGAGCTTCTTTAATCAGCTCGTCCGTCTGGCTCTCGGCCAGCTGTGCCGCTCGCTCACACTCCAGGAACAGCTGATGTGGGGAATTCCAGGAGAATTTCCATTAGAAACTAAACCCCAAACCCCAAACACATTGACTTCATACTTTTATTTCCTGTTCACAATTACCCCTTAATACAATTAGCCTTCAATACTTTTTAACAATAGGCTTTTCTTCCTCAAAGGAAAATATAATCTGGCCCAACATCAGCGCTGTGCTCCACAGCACGATCTCCGTGCCTGGTGCTGAACCGCCTGACAGGCTCCTCTTGGGCATGGTAAAAGTTTAATCACTTTCCTTCAGACATGGCTGGAAGACTAAAAGCCGCCCATAATTTCCTGTCCATTTTTGTTCCCTACCACTTTTCCTTTTCTTTTTATGCTAATTATTCCCTCTTGGCTTTCTTAGAGCAAAACTATGAAGAGTCATTTAAAATGACTTAGCAAAGAATGTGAATGAATCAGGAATCCCACATTAGATACTTATTTCTCGTTAATTATTTCCCATATCATACAACCAGTTTTAAATATTGCTTTGCCAAGCTACATATATTAAGATATTTAATATTATTGTTTTCACTGATTTTTTTTGTCTGCTACTGGACAGTTATTTCACAAAGTTAAATACAACTGCTAAGAGCTTTCAAAAAATTAACTCCACTGAAACAAGACATATGTGATTTCCTTTCAATTTTTTAATTTTAGTTTGCATGGTGAAACTAATTTACCAAAATTATTGGTCGATTTATTTTATTTTAATAATTTTTTTAAATTTCTTAATTTTATTGGTGAATTTCTTTTTTTCTTACAGTCAATTTAAGAATCCTATTTCACAGCCATAATCATTACATCTGTATTTTATTGCTTTTTATAAAGGATGATCTTGTTTTTTAATTTAAAGTTGCAAAGTCCCAAAAACATAGCACTTTAAAAAAAATTATGGAAGCAAAGTATGTAAGAGAAAAGTAGCTTACAGCTGGTTTAAAACAAAAGTCAAAGTAAATGATCCGGGAACAATAAAACTAGAAATAAATGATACAGGAACAAGAGTTTTATTGGATGTCTGTAAAGCACTGTCTTTTACTGGAAGCTGTTTCTGTAATGGACAGCAATGCAGAAGTCAGTGTTGTGAGCAGCAATCTTCCCCTACCTTGCTCCACTCAAAATGCCAAACAGAAAACTGACACATTTTCACTGCTGAGTTCTACCTTCCTCCTGACAGTCTGATAATGAGACATGGGAACTACTGCAGGACAAACACTTCTCACCTGCACTAAAGCCTGAACAGCATCAATCTGTCCAGTTATCTTCAGGCTTTCATCTCCTTCGCCCGTACACAAGGAGTCAAAAGAACATGATGTTTCCATATTGACAAGGCAGTGCCTGTTCCGGGCACTGTACTCCACGAGATTGATCAACAGACCCAATCCCTGCAAAATTGGAGAGTCAAAAAGGATTACACACATTGCTAAAAAGATAATTTAGCAAAAACCCATCTATTTAGATAAACATCTTTGTCTTTATCTTTCTGAGAATACACAACTTATTAAATAGTCTGACAGACATCAGGATTTAAAGAAATACAACAGAGATCCCTGTATAGGAGAACTTTTATGCAGGAATCTCTGTTTTTCCAATTCTGAACAAAACAACATTTTTGGAGCTGAGAATTCCTTTACAGAGTTTAGGGATTCAGGTGTCCAACCCTGAGCTTATGTTCATAAGAGATCCTTCATATACACAATTTCACTGCTACTACTAGGCCACTCTGACCCATTTTATATAAGCTGAGGTAAATCTCACAAAGCTTTTAACTCAAACAATTATATCAACCATATTTCCAAAACTGAAAAGATGTTTGAAAATCATTAATTCACATACTTATTTAGCTAAACCTCTTTGTTCATCAGGCAGTGCACTTTTTCCCTCCACAGGGAAAAAACCCTTAAACCCACCAAATCCTTACAAAAACTTTAAGTACCTCACTTTAGGTATATATATGGTCACTGAAAACTGTAGGGGAAAGTATTCCTTAATGAGGAGCCAGAGCAGCTCAATGCATAAAGAGGCAAATAATTTTCTGTTGATATGAGAAGCACAGGAACTTACCAGCACACGAATATCAAATCTCTGTTCTTGAGGTAGGAACTTGGGAACCTGAAGCACACAATTCATCGCTGTGCCTATCAGACCATCTTGTTCACCTGTTTTTGTACTACCCCATTCTGCAAACAAACAGTTCAGAGGCTCAATAGTGAAAACTATTTACAATAGTTAAAACTATTCACATTTATAAGGGTAAGCAGCCTAATAAAAACCTTTTGGCTCTAATGACAAACCAGCCCCTCTCAGCCCAAGCCCTCATCTCCAATTCCTCACCCAGCTTGCAAAGACAAATTACTGAGGGCTGTAAGCAAACATATACCATGGACAACTGTTTTATAGCACTGGACTTGAAAAACCATCATCAATACAAAAGATATTTACACTAATGGTTTATGTGACCTCAGCACAGAATATGCAAGAACTTTGTTGTCTTACCATTATCATTTGTCAGGTTGAGCAAGACCCCAATGATGGCCCTCATACAGTCTTCCACGGCTTTACCCACGTGGTTAGTTACATTCTGGTGAGGCACAGACTTATTGTCTGGTAAACAGATACTGTCTTCAGCACGATTATATCGCTGGATTAACTCCTCACAATGCTGCAGTGCTCTGCAGGGAGATGGGGCAGAACAAAATTATCTTCACAACATACAGAGCATTCCACCTGTAGACTTGTTTCACAGGGAAAAAAACCTGAAACAGAGCTTTACACAGAATTTTTCTGACACCCAGTCTGTAGAGACAGATAATAAACTTATCACTTGTAGAATCTTTTATAAGTTCAACTGAAAATTGTGTAAACAAAAACCTGGAAATCTTAGGGTGTTATCAGCTTGGTATTTCAAAAGCAAGTTAATTTTCCTTCCCAGCTTCACCACATGATCTTACAAAAGATATCTCCTGTTCCTACAAACCCAGCCTCTCCTATCCTCTGGCACAACATGACTCTGACAGTATTACCAGAATGTTCTCTTGTTCTCTTCTCAGAACTACTTCCATTCAGTAAGAAATGACTTCCCAGCAGTAATATCCTAATCTTGTAACACTAATGGACTACAGGCATGACTTTACTGCATAACATTAGTTTCATGTTAAACCACCACACTGATTTCATTTATGAACAAAACCAGAAATGTCAAAAATATATGCTGGTTTAAGTAACATATTAAACTGTGGTTTGCTTAATTTTAATTTAAAGAAATACTCCAAATATCTAACCTATAACCATGAAATCATGTTTCCAATGAGGTCTGCAGAGTCAAACTTTCAGCTTCATTTGTTCTGTTACGAAGAGCAATACAAGTGGCAGACAGGCTCTGCCAGCCAACTGAGACCTCACCCAGATTGATAAATGGGTTAGAGGTGTTTGTACAAGAATCTCTGCCAGGGAGAAATGCCAAGAACAAGATTTCACTATTTTAATTCTTAGTTACACTGTCAATTCTCCTATGCTCCATTCCAGTAAACACTTAACAAAAGCACAATAAATAAATGTCACTTCACCCTCTTCTGTGCTCCTTCTTAGTAGAGCAGGAGCTGAATCTGCAGTCTGCAGCTTCTACAGACCCAACAGCAGCAGCTCTACGCATAGTGCTCAGTACTGACAGCACTCAGGTAATTGCCCAAATCCCCATCTACATGAACTTTACTCAATGAAAAAGCAACAGTGGAAATTTTGGGGTTATTCATCCCTAGAATCCTCTGGCATAAAGCATTTCCTTTTTTACCCTATCATGTGAGGTAATTTGCAAAACTGGGGCTTTTGGGGACTTTTTTCTTCAACTTACTTAGCTGAGGAGACTATGAGCTGAGAGTCTTTGTATGCTATCAGATAGCTCTGATTTTCTGGATTATGCACAGTTACCTAAAGAGAGAAGGAGAAAGTAGTATTAAAAACAAGAGAGTTTTTTCCTCTGCAAGAGAAGCATTCCCTTTTACTACTACTATACTTTATTCAGTTCCACATTTCTTGGCTATTATCCAGTGTAAACTTTCACTTCTCATTTCTCAGTATTTCCTTGGAGTTTTCATCTCTAAATAACTGTGGCACTGAAGATAAAACCATCTTCCCTGATAAAGTACAGAAACCATGCAGCAGAATGTTTTGCCACAGCAGAACCCTGAATCCACACTTGGGACTACAGTATCCAGGCATGTATAGAGAACACAATCATATATGTGGCACTTTAAGGACTTGACATCAAATCCACTTCTGAGAGCTTATTATGCATCCAACCATACCACACAAGGTTTTCCTTGATTCCCTTGACTGAAATTTGGAATCAATTTTCAGAAGCAACAGAAGTTCTTTTCTTGGACTTGCATGATTTGGCATGTTTTGAATTTTGTCACCTCTCCCAAGTTTCTAGGGATCTTACTACATCACAAACACCCCTAAGTCCAAATTTGAATTTTCTAACACTAGACAAAGCTTTTCTACTCTTGCTTGGCAATTCCATTTATTGAATATAAGAGCAGAAAATTACTCTGAAATTTTTTTTCTCACTGCTGAGAAGAAAGGTAAAGAGAATTTTTAAAACACCCTTCAAGAATTGTTATTATTTCTCAGTTTTTAACTTGCATTTACACTATCTTTAAGTCTGTCCTTCTATTTTAGTGAAGAAAACAAGTAACCACTGTAAGTATTTGCCCTCTAATTTGGGTTTAAGTTGTTGAGCAAGAGTCATTGACCTGTACTCTGATCCCAAATGTTTGCTGATGTGTGGAGATGTGTTGCTAGAACATAACAAGGCTCTTCTGCTTTCTTGGGGTATCACAACAGAAACAGGGTAACACCAGCAACAAACACCAAACTCAGCTGAAGGCATTACAGAGAAACACACACACACACCATTCCTGTCAAGTAAACTCTACAAAACTACCACGTATTTTGATTTTCTCACAAGTTCTCAAAGAAATATTTATCTGCATCTGCATTTACACACTCAACTGATGACAAGACTCATTTGCCCTTCAGGACAATTTTCTCTTTCAGCACTTGCCCAGCTGATGGCTGAAAGTAGCAACTCTTAACACTGATTTATTGCCTCTAAGAAAATTCCACTTCTATAATGTTCAGTTATTACCAGACACACACTGGAGAGTCAAAACTCATGCCTCGGAAACAACATCCATCAACAGCAGTTTTTTACAGAAAGTTAAGAAAAAGTATCATGTTATATTTAGTTATTTTTAACAAAAATAATCTTGGAATGCAATACACACATACAGAATAGCAAACTAAATTTTCAAACATTACAGAAACTGATAAGCATCACAAAGTTAGTACAGTCTATAAAAAATTTAAAAATCAACTTTATAGAGCTATAACGTGACTATACACTGAAAAAATGTAAACCAGAACTGCTTAAGAAGCAGCTCTCAGAAATGCAAAGGATCTGCTCATACTCACACTTTCCAAGACCCGTAAACATCTCTCTGCACCCCATAAGGAAGCAACCAACTTCTCTTCATTTTCATCACTGCTTAGGTGATCCACACATTCTTTAACTAAACACAAAAAGAAGTTGTTTTCCTCCATGAGTAAGAGGTCTCCAAAAGCCAGGTGTACAAACTAAGCAGCTACTCAAGAGTTATCAACTTTGTTTTACACTTGGCGCACCTCTAATGGCAGGAAATAATCATGAAGACGTGATCAGCACTCCAAAACTTTTCATTTCTCCAAGCAATTGAAATAAACAAACCTTACAACATTGCCTTTACAAGTTTTAGATTGTTGTTATAAATTACCTAACCATATATATTATTTTCTCCTGTTAATAAGTGTCCAGCACATGACTATGTTCCTTAACTCTAAGGGAGTCTTTTAGAAGACGAATGAGACAGGACAAGCACACATTTCCCAGACTTTACAAGTCTGAAACAAAAACTTGAAACTGTGTTCAAATTGAATACTTCCATCTCTCCAGTGCTTTCTTTGTTCTCCCACTGCTTATTCAAGACCAAGCTTTATTCAGGTCAAGAACTCATTTAGAACTGTCCCTTTTCTTAGCTAGGAGATTCTGATCAAAACCACACTAACTGAGGCATATCTTTGAACCCTCCCCGCACCGAATTTCTTCTTGAAGGGTTTACTTCCTTTGGTATATTTAGTTTAAAATATCTGGTCTGAAAATAATTCTAGAAGACTATAAAGGAGATTCAACTAGAGAATAAGGGTGCTGTACAGAGATATGTAACAGCACTCTGTCCAAGCTTAAGCCATTTTTATTCTCATACATTGTTATGCAACACTGTACACATTCTGTTTAACATGAAAACTACTTTAAATCTCACCTGAAACAGATTAAGATCACTAATATTTCTCAGTTACTTGACATTGAATTGCGTATTTTATTTTTAACACTGCTAAGAAAAATACATAACATTTCTATTTTTAACCACAGGAAATGAACATTACAAAAAGCAAACATTTTATTACAATCCAGTATATTTTCACGCTGTCAAAGCAGTATCCCCACTATACCTTTATCTACAATATGATCCAGACCACCCAGAAGTCGCAGTTCTTCTTTAAACCAGTCCCCAGCTCGCTTTGAGGTGAGAGACAGTAACGTCTCCATTGCCAAATGCCCAGTCTGAAAGAGAGAGGTTCTGGAGTTCGTGAAATCATCAAATGCAGCTGCAGCCAATATACCAAGCCACACAAACACACGTCACAGGAAAGCAACAAAAACGAAAGTACAGACTCTAGAAGCACCACCAGAGGGAGCAGGAACAGACTGGAAAATATGCATATCTTAAAAAAATGACAGTACTGATAAAAAAGATACTTTGCATTTTCAAATTTTCTTTATTTTATTAATAGCTTAGAAAACCCAAGCAGACTCCTGTTATCTGTTTCTCTTGTTATCAAAATAAAAAGTGGAGGAAGTAAGTGGACAAATCAGCCAGGCAGTAAAAAAAAAAATCTAGAAAATCCCCAGTGAACACAGCTTATCAATCTCAGATACATGGGCTTTGCTGCTCACAGATCACATTTGCTTGCAATGTAGCTATCCTGTGGTTTTAATTTTAAACCTACAGAAAAAAGCAATTAAACTGAACAACTGCACTAAACCTTATTCTATTTAATGATATACTTTTTCTGGAAAAAAGGAGGAACACATATATAAATTCAGCAACAGTAAAGGTAAGTTCACTCCCTGCAAATGGAAGTAGAACAGTACTCAACAGGCTTGAGCACACACTCCATTGTCTAAGTATGAACCCTCCCCCCCCACTCCCCAGCATCTCCAGCTGCTTTCCTCACTTTCAAAATACTTGATTTCCAAGGAGGAAAAGAAAGTTGAAGATCAGATAAAGAAGAGTTAACACCCAAAGTTGTTTCTGGGTTGCAGGAGCAAGCCCTGCAGCACACTGTCACTATGAGCATAACAGTAACAGCATTCCTCCAGGGCAAATGGAAGAATCCTTGGGTCAGCAAAGGGTTGTGAGGATCAAGAGAACACAAGTAGCAGCAAATCTACAGTAGGTCAGTTAACTTCCTAAATACCTACACCACAAAAGCTCAAAGGCCACACAATATTTAAAACACAGTGATTAGCTTTCGGTCATAGGGCAATGGGACTTGAAATAACCCTAAAAGAATATAATCTGATATTTGTACACCCTTAATAAGGACACAAATTTTCTCCTTTTATAAATAAAAGCAAGGAAAGCTTGTAACCCTTTTGCTTTAGACTAAAATAATCCATTACATTCAAATTTTTGTCAATTACTACAAAATTTTAACGCCAAAGGCCCAAAACATGGTTGCCTTAACATTTCAGCTTTATGTAGAGAATGAAAACCAGAATAAGCTCTTTCACCATCTGAAAACAGAAGTTACCCCTGAAGGCTTTTGTTCTGATGCAACAGTGAGGAGGCAGCTGCAAAAGCAGGATCTGCACAGGGCTGTGCTCACTGCCAGGTGAGGGCCATTTGCTGAGGTGAAGTTCAGGTTCTTCAGGTTTATCTTCTTCTAATGCAGCACAGCCAGACTGGAACAAATTCAAGCTCCACACACCTTCTTGGTTTCTGGGTTTACGTTTTTAACATAAATAGCCATCAAAAAACCAGAACCTTTGAATATTTAAAAATTAGTCCAGCCTCATTTCTAGACAGACGCACAATGTTGTCTGTGGAAAGAGCGAGGCAAATTGACCACCTTCTCCTGATCTGTGTAAGATTCGAACAAGCCAAGGTGTGACTGGTTAGGCACAAACTGGAGGTATAAAAACATCTGCTGCAATCCTCTTGTTTCTCACTGGGTATGTCTGAGTCTGAAAAAGCACAGAGCTTTTCTTCACCCCCAGAAGATTTGCAATTTTTTTGCACTTTCTGCCTGTCATTTAGTACAAAACAGAGATTACTTATTGCATCTTATGACAGGGATCTACATGAAAGCAGCTTGATCTTCAACATATGAAGTTCATTATGGTCTCAACTTACCATTGCTACTATTTTAAACTGGAAGAGAACCTAATCATCTCATTTGGCTTGCAAATATTCTCTAAATACTATACAGTCTCTGCTTCTAGATGGTGCAGCTGGGAGGAAACCAGTTTCCATCTGTGAGGTACTACAATATTCAATGCATTTACAGCAACAGCTCGAAATAAATTTAAGAAATAGAGCTGCCTCAGGGAAAGACCCGCAAATAAAGCAGCTGAAACTGATGGCCAAGGATATTAATGCTCTTTACTCATGAACAACTTCCTCACAAGACAGAGACCCTTTTGATATATCCTCTCCTTTTAAAATCCATGTCTAAGAAAAAAACAAGAACAGAATTACAGTTCATAAAAAGGCAACAGGCTAGATCAGATTATGAATACGAGAAAAGCTCAAGCAGGAGACAGTGGTCTTTGTGGCTGGATGCTTTAGCAATGAGGAACCTGCACCAGCTGTTCCATGCTTAATAAAGGGAGCTGTCTCACATTTTATAGTGCAAGAGATATCCTGGCACTGACAAACTCTGCTATGTGAGCTGCCTTCAGTGCCAAAACCACAGTGAAAGAAGACTCTGATTATACCAAATCCTAGCTGATCACCACCTAGAAAATAAATTTCCTTCTGTGGTGGTATTTTCAGACTGTAAACTGGAAGTACAGAATAATCTCATATTCTTTCTTTCTCTGCAGATTTCCAAGGCCAGAAAGTTAATTCAAGCTCCCTACCAGCACCTTTCATATGTTTATATGAAACAAGCCTAAAAATTGCAATTTGTATTCCATTGTCACCACAACCTGGTTACGAAAGTTAACACTGATGTCATGGATATTGTCTTTCTCACCCAAAATTTAGCTCTTGCTAAAGCTACAGAACAGTGGCTCTTCATATCAATTCAGCTCTCTGTTCCATAGCCATTTGGAAGAATTTGGAGAGAAAACACCCCAATGAAACTCTTCCTAAACTGACACAGAAGTCCCAAAAGCTACAGAACAAAGTGCCAGCTCAACAAGGCACATCATCTTTTAGTCTAACTGAATATTGAACACAATCCTGACTGCAGATTACTGCCAGGAGTTGGAGCATTACTTGCACAGACAAAACTCTGAAAAGCTCAATTCATAGGCAATAAATCAGAAGCTTCTCCCATTGAGTATAAGCATTACAGAAAAAATGGTAAAAACCCTAATAAGAATCTTGAAAAGAATGTATTACAGGATGTCAAAAAATTAAGATCATACTAACATTAACTATACTGAAATATGGCAAAAGCAAGACACATTACTTCTTTTTGTCATTTATGGCCACTCATCTAATCAATCTGTCAATCAATTCTTGAAATACACTCTTCTAAAAAACCTTGCAACTTAGCCTTTTTATTTTCTAAGCTAGCTTGATGATAGCATCCAATTTCTTTTTAAACAGAACCTAAACAGAACCAGCTCACTCTGCTACAGATGAAGGTATTTTCATAAAGAACAAGTACATTTGAGAAAGGAAGGAAAAAAATTTATCCACATTCATGGTAAGCAACAGAACTGCCACCACACTTTGGGTAGGGAAAAATCAGCTTCTGCAGGATAGGGTTTTTTTAAAATGTCAAAACCTGCACCACAGTTTTAATTTAGCATACAATACTCTTACTCTCATGCACAAACCCCTGTTTGTGAAAGTACTTCTAAAACTTAGGTAAAGAAACTGAGTCAATCTAAGTGTGGGCTTCAAACACAGTTATTGTTACTTGTTTGCAACTGCTTCCTGTACCTACCCTTAACAGGGGCAAACAGAAACTCAGGTGAAGAACATCCTCACTTTATCCTACTAATAACTTTTGAAAAAGGAAATTTCAAATTTGAAGAAAACACTTGCAGTGAAGTCAGGTATACATAAAAGGTAGATGAAACAGCAGGAATCCTTTGCTGGGGATGTGAAATGAAGGATGATGCTTGCAAGTTCCATTTTATTAAGCATTCCACAACTGTGAAGGCTTTCCAATAAAAGCATGTTACCCACCGTGATGTTTTCGAGATCGAGATGTTTGTTGTGAACAGTCTCACAGAGTCTCCGAATTTTTTCCTTAATTTTATTCATGTCTTTTTCATTCAGCAGCTTGGCAGAGGAAGCATCTTGTTCCAATTCTAGAAGCCGTATCATCAGGTCTAGACTAGCTCTGTCTAAATCCATATTCAAACGATCTCTACTAAGGATGTACATTAGAGCTGCTGTACAAAGGGACAAATTCTTGGGTTGGGAGAGAAAGAAAAAAAAAACCAGTTAGCTTTTACTAACATTTTAGGCAGGCCTTTCATTATTTTTAATAAACAAGCAGAAGATTCATAAAAGAAAATGCCTGACAGGCCCCAGTCTTAGCACTTGCATGAGCACCCACTGCTGAATGGAGATTCCTTCTGGCATGTTACTAATGCATTCTCCTGACAAATAAAACTGAGACATAGAGCACTTAATATATTTACAAAGCCCCAGTAAAAAAGCAGGGATTTCTACTTTTTAGAGACAGAGTAAGAAATAGTAACTCCAGTAACACAGTATTAGAGAAGAGACACATGGCAGGGGAACAAAGTGAAACAGCTCAGGGTACATGGCAAGGTAGGTGAACATTCTGGTTCGAAGGGATGAACTGGTGACAGCACCAGAAAATCCAGAGATCATGGGGACACTGTCTGCAAAAAGGGAGCACCTGGGGTCATAAATTCTGATTCTGCCAAATGGGTCTGTCACTTAATAGTTTATCCAAACTTTTCCAACATACAAACATTTCCTTTCCAGTGGAATTCTGCTTTTCAGAAGTAGCTGGAGTGTAAACCAGCTTCACTGTCCATCCCCATCAGCCCTTAACACATGAATGTTATTAACTTGACTGCCCATATCTTACACAGAATTGATGAACAGGCACATCTGACTGGCTAAAGAATACTTGATTCTTCTTGAAGAAGGAATTAAATTCTACCTTCATGAAGCTCCAGAAAAGCCAAGGCAGAAGATGACTGTCAGGAAGAGACAGACAGCAGTGAAGCAAAGCCATCCATCCCTGGTGTCTAAGTACTGCACTTGCACTGAGAGCACTGAGCTCCAAGTTACAGGAAAGAGGAGAAATGTTCACTGGGAACAGAGGTGTGCTGGGCACAAAACTGTCAATAACTGGAGGAGTTGAGAGCTGGGGGGTGTGGGGGGCATGTGTGCTCCTTCTGAGTTCAACCCTCAGGAGTCAACATGCTGCATGCATCCATCACAATTGTTTCTGGATAAGATAAATTAAACATGGAAACAAACTAATTCTGGAATATAAATGTTGTACAGCTCAACAGGAAAGAGCAGAACTCTGTGTCATAGCAGATTAACATCTTGTTTAGAGTTCAGCCAACCACCAAAGCAATCATTATCTACTCTGTTTATTTTAGAAGTAAGTAATAATCATACCTGGTCATACTAAGCAGTATCAGCATTTCAAAGACAGGATTAGCCAGCTGACAGTCTATCAAAAGCTATGTCACAACTCCTTCCTGTCTGAGTTAGGAAATCCTCAGGTGAATAAAGACTTTAATCTGACCAACTACCAAAGATGCATTTGAACTACTGAAGGAAGGAAGCAAGAGTTTCCAAAGGCTACCCTCAGCTTTTCATCACTATTTCAGCCTTGCCAAATATAAGGCAGAAAGCATCTATGTGACCTGTCTGCAGAAGGTATACATCGTTTACCTTTGATTTTCAGTAACTTTTTCCTATCAGCCTTGCAATTTTATTGTTTTAATCACAGAAATTGTTTACTCTTCATTTACTTGCAGCTGGCTTAAACTGCACCTGTCAGGTTCCTTGAAGAACTGGGATCTTCCAGAATGGCAGTGATTAAAACAGGACACAGGAACGCACACACTCCAGAGGAACCAAAGGTTAGCTAATTATTGTTCAGCCAATATGGGACTTCAGCATCTATGAAGAACTATATTTTAATGACCAGCATTATCTAGCTGAGTTTCCTGGTTTAAGAAAAATGCTGAAGGTCCCAAGAGAGTTTCTATCAACTAGCAAGTATGCAGCAGTTAACAGAGGGAAAGTGCTGAATTTATAATCTGGGCTGCCATCATTATTTATTTCAAGAAGTCAGAGACTGTTCTTAGATCCTTACTCAGAAATGCTTTACAGATACCCCAAAGTCTGGTAAGGGCAATCACACTCACTCTAAACGTCTGTACCCAAGCCCTTGCCTGTTCCAGGTTCCTTTCTTTTCCATCACACCAGCTCTCCATTACGAAGGGAGTAATGGTTCTTTTTCCCTCTGCATTAGCTCTGCCAACACTTCCCTTCAGACTGGCCACCCAGGTTTCAAGACACTTAAATGTGATCAGATCACCAAGACACAATGCAGGAGGTTTAAGGCTGCAGGAGGGCAGCTGGGAAAGCAAACTGCCACAGCACATACACAGCAGAGACTCAGGCCAGTAAGCCTCCAAATGCTGATGTGCAGCACGAAAATACTGATGATATAAAAGTAAGGATCTCAACTGTGAATGGTGCTTACAGCAGGGAACAAACCTGCTTTAGATTCATACCAGTGATAGGGGTTTTGGAAAGCTGGTTTCTACTAGTCCCTATAGTCTTCATCTTGAATAAAATAATTCTGCGTTCTGCTCTGAACTTCTCTAAGTGTTGAATTAACCACACTGCCTAAAAGCTATCTCATGCCCTACCATACACATAATTCCAAGTTTGGAATGAGGGGAAAATTGTTGTTACAACTCATATTTGATCAGTATTCTAAAAGAACAAAAAAAACCCAACCAAAGAACCAAATCAATCCTTCCAAATGCCACCCTTACAGACTGCAGTAGAAGAGTGATTTTTTCAGGTGAGCTTCCCCCATCCCACTCTACTCCTCAAGATGCATAAAACACATTCTGCTTCCAAAAAAATGCAGAGAAGAGAAAAAAGTAAAATAAATAAAATCTGCTCTGGACAAATTTCATGGAGTATCTAACTATGGATTTGCACTCCATACTTCTTCAGAATTCAGGAAAACATCCTAGTTTGAACATACACTCCAGAAATGGCAGACCACTTACACCCACTCTCATCCTTGTCTTCTCTTGCTTGTTCTATTTATACTCCAGCTTGTGGGAACAGATGGTTATTTTCTAGGGTTCAGCACTACATATAATGCACTTTTATATTTTTTTAAGTTATTCTCATGCTGAAGACATTATAAAACCACATTTCTGTGCTTAACTACTGACAGCTATAATGGAAATATAGTTTTTATTTTAAAACTTAATAATGCTTCAAAATCTTTACAGAGCACCACTGAAGAGACAAAGTCAATTAAAAACTTATGCTTAAACACAAGTCTACAAGAAAAATTTGGTGGAACAAGTAATTTTCATGTTGTTATTTTTGGGCAAAGCTCTGTAAGATAGATGGCATTTTGTTTTCCCTGCTGGTTCAAGAAATGCCAACTGCCAGTATGCAACTGCTACTTTATACTCCTTATGGAAATGTTAAAGAGTCCCCTGTACACTCAGTCTATTCTATTGCATTAGAACAATGAATGCAGTAGAAATTCATATTTGTTTCCATTAACAGTATCATTGTGGCAGTTTTCCCATCTTCAAAATACTTTAAGAAAATATTAACCGAATAACTGTGCATTTTTAGCTCAGTTCTTATTTATCTTACAGAGATTTGAGCCATGCATGCAAAGCTGGGTGTGATTTATTATTCTTCAGTTACTTTGAACTGAGATTTAGTGGAGAAATTTCTATTCATTTGAAAAAAAATAAAGTATCAGTGAAATAATTAGTGAATGAAAGGGTAGTATAGACAGACAGTGAGCTTATCCAGAGATGTTAGTGTTGCAGCACATGCTGTCAGTAGTTAGGGCATACCCATTACCATTTATCAAGAGTAGTTTGATAAATCAGTAATTTCACAATACTGTAAAACCTGTACCAAGAATGTACTGTAACGATATTCAAACATTAACTATCAATTTTTTTCTTTGACAAAAGGGAGCATTCCATCAAATATACTGAAAATAGTGAATATAATCAATGCTTTTTGTTACTGCAGACTAATAATAGCATGCAATTTCCTTTTCAACTGCATGTGCTAGTTCTTTTGAAAATGAAGGAATAATGGTAACTGTTAAAAGACAGCCAAAAATACACCCAAGCAAGCTCGTACATTTTCCAGGGAATTGTAGTTGTCCTCTGCTGATCTCCTGCAACTCAGTAGTGGCAACTGTCCTAAATAGAGTGACTGTAATTCATTTATTTCTAGTATCACTTGGCACTATTTTGACAGCTCACAAAATAATGAACTCACTGAACCTGGTGCCTATGTTTCAAATTAGCCATTGCTAATTTTTGAGGGAGATGGAAAATAAGCTATTATTCTAAAACAGTTACTTAAACTACAGCTTTTTTCCCCCACCCACGGTAAGATGTCAAATGCCATCCTGAAATGTCTATTTCTGGGGGTGCAAAGTTGCATTCTGCATTGCATGCCATTCTTCTTAGAGCTATTACAGAAAATTATAAACCTGACTGATATGCATAGCTACTACCCATTCCAAGTAAAACCTCATCTTTCCAGTTTTTGTAAAAATATCTTCAGGGATACCCCAGAGAGGTAACATTGATAAGAAGGAAAACCAAACTGCTTGAGTTTAACTCTAAGGTCATGTTACCATAAATAGATGAAACTTACCTTTCCAACAGAACATTATATATGCTCAGGGAATCCTAAAACTGCAATTACAGCAGTGCTCAAGGAGACAAGCACAAGACATGAAAAAATCCCTACAACAGCTACAGAAGAGGTGGTAATTCCCATACAGGCAAGTCTGGAGATGAGCACTGAGAGCCACCTCTAAATATAAGGAGGAAGGATTCCTTTCAAAGGTATTTGAAAGAATTTAAACTACCACAGTAAAACTCTTTAAAAGCTCAAGAGAATAAATAAAATAGCAATCCAAAGCACAGTCCATTTTTACAAAATCCCTATTTAAAAAAAAAAGAATTTCCAAACCCAGAAGCACATAAACTGTGGAATAAGGAATTTGTCAGTGGAACACAGGTGCTCTAATTTTTTATGCCACTAATGAGTGCTCCCTAAAATGGAGCCACTGATCCCAGAGGCACCATTAGATAGATACATTATACTGTTTCTATAAATATATATACATATACACACAACAGTACACAATATACTTGGGTATATGCTTGACCTTGAAAAAATCCCCAGCCAGCAGAACAGGTGTCACCAAACTTCAAAGAAATGCACAATGGATCCATACCTGATGGTGCTGGGAATCATCCAGTGTTTTGAACACCATGGCTACCATCCCGTGTGCCCTCAGATGCATTCGGAAGCTGGGCATGGCACACTTGGTCGCCAAGCTGATTACACTGGAGAGATTTAGCTGGGTTAGAACCACTGAAATGACCACACTTAACAAGAACAGCAGATAAACAAGTCTTCAACACAAGACTGACAACGTGCCTCATACCTGGGTAAACTGTTGGAATGTTTCTTCTAAGATTTGTCTAAGGCAGGTTTGCAATTGGTGAACAGCGACTGGTGAGCGGTGTTTTATTCAAGTTGCTTATCAGCACCAAACTATGTCTGCTTTAGTTTAAGCTTGGCTGAAACCAGGATTTTAAAGGGCAGCCTGAATTTCCTTTTTTAAAAAAATAGCTGAAAATTTCCAATAGTTAAACTGAAAGTAAAGTGCCATGGATTGGGCATGAAGCTCTGATTTAGAGACATGGGAGAGCTCATTAGGGACCAAGACATTATGAGAAATTGTAAATGTGAGCTTCCTTGGCTATCTAATGCTTATCTAATTAACTGACTAGTCTCACTTATGCCTAACACCACTTACATATAAAACTTCTTTTTATATTTATTGCTGCATTTATAATTGATGGAAACACTATAGATTTCAGAAAACATCTGACAAATGTATCAGTAATCACTGACCAGCATAAGTTTCTTTTAAAAATGGCATTTTTCCCCCAGCTTTCTCAGTAAGCTGCCTGCCATTTCTAGCACAGTGCAACATAACAACTGCTAAAAATACATTGCTTTTAAATGCGCACTAATGTGGGAGTGATTCTGCAATCAAGTCTTCCATGACTGCTCAGGAACCTGCCTCTAAGAAATTCACACAGTAAGGTGTTTAAAAGAACAAGGGGTCTTGCTGTCTCCCATCACAACAGCACCAGTTAGAGCTTACCGACCTGTTTGAGTCTCTTACGTCTACTCCTATCCTTACACATTGATTTCCTTTGCAAAAACACTTTTCTTTTAATGTGTTAACTGAAAGAAAAGATTTTTTGTTGTGCTTATGTAAGTTACATTCCATTATATAAATTTGTGAAGAACTAGTTAAAAATCTGATTAATTTTGCCACATGAGCAAATAAGGAACACTCGTATGAAAGCTATTCCTAAACTGTCATTATATTAATTTATTCTTATCATAGAGTATAAACAAAGTGGTTATAGAGTTCTCATACTTATATTCCAGCAACAATATTAATTGCTAATTTCTGAGGAACAAATAAATTTTCAAGTAGCTCTTCTAGAGGCATAGAAAGCTTTTTCTCAGCCACAGTCAAATCACAAAGCACTGCCATCACCCCTCTCTATGAATTCAAGCTTTTCTTTCTCTACTATTTTAGTTTAACTGAACAGAAAGAAAAATTTAGGTATATAAAAACATTATTGCATGGTTATTTTATTTAACATTATTACAATTACTTTCATGTCCATGCAATTGACACCAGTATCAAGTCACAAACTTTTTCAAAGTAAGGTTAACATTTCTGATACCAACTTTAAAATAATGTGTAACTTGAATATGAAGACTAGTCCAAGACCAGTTAAGGAACCTCCCAATTAATATTGAGGCTTCAGTCCTTTTAGTGGCTGCCAGTTATGTTATTTCTTAATAGAAGATAAACAAGAGGCAGCTGAAGTTAAACAACATCTCACTATTACCTCAGTTCAAGATTTTCATCAGACTCTGCAGTCTTACGGATTTTATTTTAGAATTGAATTTGCATTAAAAACAGAACAGATATCACACACACAAGATGCACTACATGAACAAGTTATCAGAAGGTATTTTTTTGATTTACAGCAAGGATAACAAGCGTGTCAAAGATGTCTCTTACTGCACAATTTACTATTTCAGCTTCATAGCCATACTGCTTATGATGATACAAAATATACAATCTTTAATAATTATTTTCAAATTTTACTTTTCATGGCAGAAGTGCCAGGTAAATGTCCATGAAATTTTAAAGCATGGTCACTTCTCTGATGCATATTTAACTCAGTATCTCTTTCAAATACAGGTTCCATGTTTTGTATTAGATGTCTTACCTAAGGCAACGTGTGTTTAGGGGCTGATTGCTCTTCAATCCACTTAGCAAGTACTCAATATCATCTGTGAACTCTTGATTTTCACCAAATTCCACTACATCATTGAAGTGCTTTACATGCTGAACAACAGTGTATAACTGGAAAAGACAAATATTTTGACCTAAGTAAATTGCTCTTGGGATTGATAATAATCTTAACAAGTACAGTTTAAAAATCTATTCAGTTTTAAGTGCAAGGAAACATTAAGATGTTAATAAAGGCCATTCAAAATATTATTTTAATAGGAAAGCCAAATTGTGTTTTGACACTGTTCCTTCAGTAGTTAGGATTACTAGTAATTCTTTATCTTAAAAATTTGTTAAGAATACTTACTTCTTTGTCTTCTTTCCTACATTTCAATGCAGTTACTATCTCTTGATAGGGCTGAGTAGGTATTGTCACAGTTTTTATCACTTTGGGAGGTGGTGCAGGAGCCTTAAAAACTCCATCATCTTTATGAATTGCCTCCTTTGAAGATAGCCTTACCTATTAATAAGAAAGTGCTAAAATGGGCAGATGTTTTGAGCATGAAAACATACACTAAATACATCAGGAAACAGTACAGGTGTGCAATTGTCAAACTCACATTTTGGGACTATTTAGTCCTTGCCTTGCACTACCAAGATGTACGTACTTAAGCTGTGTGACAATGTGTCTACTCTTAAATACAAAAAAAAAAAAAAACCAAAATATTTCCAGTTATCAGGAAAGCTCCAGTGGAATTCTGAAACTAAAACCAGTGGAAGAATAAAATGTCCTTTATATTAGCTCCTTAAGCTTCAGGGTAAGTAAACCAAGCAAATTCAGTGCTTATTTGTTGCTCTTTGACAGCTCTTACCCCTGTGCACTCCCAGGAATGCCCAGGCTGGTTGCACTATGAAGCCCCAAGGAAGCAGCTGGCTCTGGATGGGAGCAGAGCCCTGAGCCAGCCCAGCCTCAGCCCAGCCCGGCCTGGCCTGCAGAGCTCTGTGCCAGCTGCTCTGGCCCTGCCTGCCACAGGACACTGCACTGCTGCCCAACCCTCCAGCCTCACACTCCAAACTCCACCTGGCCTGGAGCAGAATACCAGTACCCATTGTGTAGCAGCACAACAACAGCCACACAGAGCCTTGAGAGGCACAGAGCAGTCCTCAAACCAGGTAGAACACACTCTTAGTATTCTCTTATTTGTGCTGCTAAATATTTTAGGAGCATATCATGGCATAAAATACAGCAGAACCTGTTCTACAGGGAAGAGAGAACTTGATGTTAGGTCTAGAATACCTACTGACAGGTTTCCAGACAACTCCAGCAAGTATTACAGGTTTCTCCTCAACTTACTTGGTTGTATTAGTTTGAGGCTACTACAAGCTGAAGTGCAGCTTACCTTCAGATTACTTCTTTGGCACAAAATCTAATATGAAGACAAACTACAGCAAACAAGGCATATGGAAAAAGACCTCC
This sequence comes from Camarhynchus parvulus, assembly GCF_901933205.1. Taxonomy (NCBI): domain Eukaryota; kingdom Metazoa; phylum Chordata; class Aves; order Passeriformes; family Thraupidae; genus Camarhynchus; species Camarhynchus parvulus. The sequence continues at coordinate 8,695,131 of NC_044576.1, forward strand.
AAATGCCAAATTCTGAATGCACAAGTGCCAATTCCAATGGGCATTTACACACCCTCAATCTCTCAGTAACATCATGTACTTAGCTTCCTTACACAGAAAAATGAGAATATTTTAGAAATGTGGCTGAAAAAATAAAATTAACATGTAGGCATAGAAGATGCATGACCTTTTACTCCAGGGGAGAGCTGGAGAGAAAGCCTTCTTGTGCACTGTACATTGACAGACAAAATTAAAATAAAAGCCAAAAGAAGCTGCTATATTACTGAAGTATTCTTTACATTCTGCCTCTATCAGGGTGGCATTTCAGTATTCACTCACTTAAGCAGCAGTGGCGAAATGGTAAATAAACCACCCTGAAAAACCGGTTTAGAGCACATACTGGAGCACAGATCTTATCAGTCAGTGAACACAGGAGAGCCACTGAAGGATCCCATCCAAGTCTTGGTTAATGGCTGCCCCTTCAAAGCAAACTCCAAGGGCACTTGGAGAGGCCCTAAGAGAGTACTTGGCATAAGCAGTTTGCATGCTGGGAGTTTCTCACCATAAACCTGAGACAGACTTCTCCCAACCTTCAGGTGAGAAATTTCTACAGAAATTAAAGAGGCAGGATCATATGTGCAGGAACTACCACTGAACATTTGGCTCAAGGCTCTTTTACATTGTAACTTTGAAGTATTACACACATGTAAATCATGGTTTAAAACCATGTCTGAAGCAACTTCAGATGTACATCATAACATGAGCAGCAGATACAAATTCCCCTCAGTGGTTTGTTCAGCCAAACCTCTACCACATTCCTGAGTTAATATTCTGAGGGTTCCAGATACAAAGTGGAAGTCTGACAGAAGACAAAAGAGACTGTCTGAATGAATGGAACAGACATTTCCCTAGCTTGAAAAAGCCATATCCAAAGTCTGTCTGACAAGACACACAAAATCTGCCCTTAAGTCAGCTATCAGAGTTCTTCACAAAAAACAGCACCAAGAGATTCAGTAAGCAACAAAACCTTCACTTCAAAGGTACATAATTTAAATTGAGAAGGGGGTTTAGTAAAAACCCAGGGCTGAAATTTCTGCTTTCTCCTCAGACTCTAGTGGAAATGGCTGTTTTCAACTCAGTTATCTGCATTTTCCAGGCAGTGCAGTTAACATCCAAAGAAGGCTGTTCAGAATACTGTGAGGAGGCAACCAGAAACAACCACAAATCAAAGAGGAAGAAGTACCAGAACACCACAAACAGGGGTAGAATTAAAAAAAAGAGAAAAAGAAGGAAGGGAAAAACAAAAAACAGAACAAACAAACAAAAAAACCAAACAAACAAAATCAAGATAAAGAAACAAAAAATAAACAACTACAAACTGGTGACAACAACAAAAGCTGAAGACTTATCACTGCAAAATTATCTTTCTTATTTTCTGTTCTCAGACCAGTACTATCAGCAAGGCACCAAATGAAATTACATTTATTGACAATGTACAGTGCTCTCTTAGTATAATCAGTAACAATTTCTGCAATATTAGCTGAACACCCTGGATTCCCAGAGTCTCAAGACTTCAAAAACCATTTATTTGAGTCTCAAAACAACCAGTTACTTTTGGACAAACAATTTCAAGAGCTGTTTTCACCCCTGGTGTATTTTTGATATCCAAAATGTTGGTATTAGCATTTCTGACTGTACACAGAAAATGGTGTTTCTTTCACAGTAGCTAAAGACTCAAGTCAGCCATCAGCACTACTCCATTAGAAAGGAAAGATAAATGATAAGGCTCTTTTAAAGTTTTTTCTTTTTCATCAGCAAGTTGCTGACTTCTGTGTTCATTACTAAGTTAATCCTGGGAGTTCTCTCAGAAAATGGAATGGAGTCCATTATTAGAAAGCCTAACTTCAGCACTGAGGAACATAACTTGAAGTATTTTTTTGCAACTATACTGAAGCTTTATGAAAGATCCTATTCTACAGTACTTCCACTAACAATTTCCTTTCCATCAAATTCCAATGGCTCACATCACAAAGTGGACCTCATTCTGAATTACTGTGACATTACCAGATAGCAAGAGCTTGGGTTTAAAAAAAATTTAAAAAAGTTAAAAATCAGTGAATCTGGAGAGGAGATTTAGTAAACTTGAGAAAAACCAACAGTCTACTTACTGGGACACTGGGAGTTTTCAAAGCTGGTGGTGCTGGCAGAGCCTCTGATTCTGGCTGGTTCCAGTGTCTAGCATTATACACTGCTTTTGTGGGAGACTAAAAGATAAAAATAAAAAGTTATTTCTTAAGTAAATTACCATTAGTCACTATATACTTCAAAATCACTGTAGCAATACTGTAGCCAAACAAGGAAAACAAGCCTCATTTTCCCTGCTGAATTCCCAGCAGCACAAGTTCTCAATATCCCATGTACTGGAAAGTCAGAGGGGCTTTGAAGCCTCTGATGGTTTTAAAGACATATGGATCCACTCAAATGGCAAAAGACATGATATGTATGTATTTAAACAATTTTTTTAGTTGTCTCATCTCTTCAACTTATTCAAAGGCAAAAGGTCTGCAACCTTCTTATAGACAAAAACTGACAGCTCAGGGAAAAAAACATGTTAGCAAACACCATGTCAGTAGAAATATGACTGGTTTAGAAACAAAAATGCAGAACTCATATAGACTTTGATGCTAGGAGGAAGAAAAACACTCAAACGAAATGCCTTAATCTATATTAATAAATTAGGCAGTCTTTTTTTAGTCTAGCTTAAAAATGTGTCAAGGCAAATCAAAATGCATCAAAATTTACTGTCCTTGAATTTTTGGGAAACACAAAATACTCCTTAGCAGAAGCAAAGACAGAATTATATTTCCAGCATTCATGTTTATCAACCTACTTACTCAATATTGTTCTAGACTAACACAGCATTACAATTTTCACCATTTCCCACCATGCCATGCATCAAGTAAACTGAGTAAGTACCTGCTTCCTCACAGCAGTTACTCAGCATCTTGAATGTGAAAAAAGAATTTCAAATAAACATTTTCTGTCAAAATATAATGTTTAACTATTTAACCCAAATACAGCTCAAGCCCAGAGGGGCTACATGTGGCAAGTCTTAGGACCAGCCAGGGACTGAGCACCACTCCACACAGTGCAACAAAGGTTCTAGCATGCCAAAAGCTAGAAAGGCAATTCCCTAAGTCAAGGGTTTCTGTATTATTGCAGAGTAAAACCCTACCGTGCTGCATCCTTCCATTCTTCACAAGACAAAGCCCTACTGAACAAAATTTCAAGGAATATTAGCAGGGTTAAAGCATCAGCTAAGTGTTTTCAGAGCCCCAAAGCACGAAACCATTCCAGTCTCCAGACAACAGAAAAGCCTCTTTCCCCCCTTGAGTGTGCCTTTGAGTGGTCATGAGAAATCTGGATTGTTAAATTATGTTCCTAAAGCAGTGCTCATGTACCATTCATCAACATGTACACAGTGGTTATTATCTTAAGCTTCATCAGTTTTGCAAGGAAGCTCTTTTAGACAGTATCTGGTTCAACTCAAAAAGTTTAACTGAGAAACCAGTTTCATGTTCAGCATACTTCAGTTACAGGAGGACATCTGGGCCCACAAATAGGAAGAAAGAGTCATATGGATCCCTATTTGAAAAAAGGTTAGAAAATGGTCCAGATGTTAACTCTCTTTTCTCCTATACCTTTCCAAGCAGCAAATATTTACCTGGAATCTGACTCAGGGTCCCCAATGAACAAAGGAAGGGCAATTTAAAAACAAATTATTTTTTTTTAATCAAGAAAGATGCAAGTTTCACAGATATCTGCAATGGAAAAGAAACACTGAGTGTTTCTGTTTCTTGAATTGCTCACAATTGCTCCACACTTCATTTAGTGCATATTTAAGACTGGCAAGAGAGGGTGCCCTATCCTGGTATACAGGATAATTGAAGGAAGCAACACACTCTGCTAAGGAACACACATGGTACAGCATTTTATGGAATCAGACTGGTCTGGGGTGAAATTCCCTGCCTGTGCCCCCCACCTGTGTGCTCCTTTTCCTTCAGGCCTTGTGCTCCGCCAGGAGCCAAACACAGCCCCTGGCAGGCACAGGGGGGCAGAGCCAGGTTGGGTTTGAGCCTGTCCTGGCAAGGCAGCAGCTGGGCCGGTCCCTTGCTGACCACACCACAGAAGCACCCACAGCCTCCTCGGTTCTTCCAAATCCAGCACCTCTGCTGTGCACACACACGCAGGGCAAGGAGGCCCAGCCCACAGGAAGCACATTCAGTGCCTGAGAGGGAGTTACAACAAAGCACACAGGCAGCTGTGGCAGTGCAATCACAAGGGCCACACAGCATTAGTGAGTCCTCCTCAGCAGAGAGCAACAGCTGATGCGTAGGAAAGGGTTCAGCAGGGCAAACAGATAAAAGCAAATTCCTTCTAAATACCCAGGGCTCACAGGCTTCCAAAGATGGTATGCTTTTTGTTTAACAGTCAAAAATGGGCTTTTCTTCTCCCATCTCCCTTAATTCGTACTAAATCAAAAGCTAGGGCATCCCAAAGTGTTTTGTGACATGGCAGTTTACAACTTAACCATTACTAGAGCAATAGAGGAAAACGGCTACATTTTACATAAGAAAACAAGCAATGTCACCAATAAATGCCTGTTCTAAGAAACGAGGACATCTGCATTTAATAGCTCTCTTGTAACAGTGCCTGAAGCGCAGCTGGAAATAGTAACCCTTAAAATCTCAAATACCTATGGAAGGGTAGTTTTAGTGACCATTCCTTGTAGGATCTTCCACTTCAAATCAGAAAAGATCTAAACAAGTGATTGGCCTGTGATTCCATACCTTCCCAGCAGTATTTCCTTAGACACCCTGCCACTTGGTATCTGGTCATTCTCACACTGCCTGCAGACAGCTGGTCCACCAGAACACACCTGCAAATATCCAACACCACTTTCCAAAGAAATATGCTCTAATCAGCTCTAACACATTAGGCAGAGACTTTGGAGCCTCTCTTACAACTCAGGTGGACTTCAACATAGCAAATACGTCCCTCCTTTCCAACTAAACCTCTTAAAGCAACCTTCCCATTTTCCCTTGCAGCACAGAGTTAGGATGAATTTCCAGATCAAGCGCAAAGAAACTGCACCAATACCGATCAAGCAGTGAGCACTGTGTGGACTTGCTTTGGATTGCTGTGTGACAGAACTGAAGCCAGGGAAAGTATCAAAGATCAAATGAATGCTAGTGAAGAAAGACTTTTCAGAAGGGCTTGATCACAAAAGCAAAGAGGTTGGTTTGTTTGGTTTTGGGGTGTTTTTTTAAAAGGCAACTCAAATGCCTGCGATAACAAGCTTCCCTAAACAAGCAAAAATGGTATTTAAGCAGCAATAATTTAAGAAACTTTCCCTTAAAGACAAGAAAACCTTGCAATTATTCAAATAACACAGACTTTTCTTTAATAATTCCTTCTCTCAAAACTAACTTGGAATAGATGCAAGTGGAAGTACATCATTCCTTTGAATTCTGTGCTCTTAAGGCAAATAAGTTCTGCAATATTAATCAGCTGTAAGAGCTTCTGCTGAATAGCAGAAGAGTTTCCTTTTTCTGTACATCTAGAACTGACAGCTGCTCACAGAGACACATGTCTGAAAGACTGCAAATATTCCAGAGTGGGCATAAGGCATATGGTACTGTGGGACTCTGCATGTGCTTCTGGGGGGGTGAGTGCAGATACAAAACCAGGACTAATGCCAGGGATTTTATAAAATGCACAGAGCTGTCTCTTTTATAAGAACATCTCCAAATGGCATTATCTATGGGTCATGCTTAACCTCCCATTCCTGAAAGCCTCAAAGCTGAAATTTTCAAGAGCTGGCACTATGCACATACTGATGCAGCACTGCCTGCCATTCACAGATGTCAGAATTGCAGAAAATAAGAGCCAGGGACACGAGTCACACAGAAAATACTAGCAAAACAAGGAAGAGCATCTATTTGCAGGCAAGACTGCTTTCCAAGGTAGAAGACAAGGGCAAAAGAAAACTCAAGACTATTTTCAGCAGATATCCTGATAAATGAATTATTTATATCTGAAAGGCATTCAGTAACACTGTATGCCAGATGCTTGTCAAAACTACAAGTTCAAAAAAAAACCCCAGTAAACAAAATATGAGCTACCACTCTGTATTCATCATCATTAAAAGTACTATCCTGTCCTGCATGTCTCACTTTGAACAGGAGAAAGGTAACAAGCATGTTATAAAGCACAGAAATATTCATAATGGACTGTTCCTTTTGAAAAGGGAAAGGAATGAACATCACTCAGAGCAATGAAAAAGGAATCACACCTCAAAACAGGAAGATGGAGTATCAATTCAGCACAAGCTGAGCCATGCTAGAGAACAGAAAAAAAGTTAATTTGGACTTCAGAGAAGACAGCAGTTTCCAATAGTAGTTTAAAACCAGCATCAAGCTGATTTTGCAGTGTTCAAAATCTGAACTCCATCTCCATTACTTGGATCATCTCCACTACTTGGATCAAAGTAGCAGATTAGTGCCAAAAAACCACTGCCAGGGATCACTTAATTGTGAGGTGCTATTCCATTTAAACACAAAAGACATTATGCACACACATAGCCAGACAACTACAAGCTGTTAGTCAGACAAAGTTTAACAGTATTAGACAACACAAGGAACAAGGGAAAAAATGTCACTGAAGCTTTTTTTTGCATCAAACTTCTGACGATCTGCAAAATGCTTCTTCTTCCTTAAAGCTCAGGAGGAGACCCACAGGGCACAGCAAGATGATGGGTCAAACACCCAAGTGAAGCATGAAAACAGAACTTAAGAAACAGGACAATCTAAGAAATGAGATTCATTAACAGAAATAGCCAATGATGTTCTTTATGCTGCCTATGCTGAGTGTATTCAAAGGTCAGCTTAGAAGCAGAAGCCATAGACTTATCATAACTATTTTGGCCTGAAACCTTCAATAAGTCTAATTAAAAGGGACAGGGTACAATAGTTCAGATGTATCACCACAATACTGGAAACAAAATGCTTTGCTCAAGAGAAAAGAAAAACCTGCAGTTCAAGGAACACCCTGGCACAAGCACTTCCCAGCACAAACTGCTCAAAAAATTCCCTGCTCTCTTGGCAGAGCGGGAAAGGCAGAGAGAAGCAGGTCAACACAGACACGCGTCCCCCTTCCCCTCCTCCTGTTAATCCTAATCTACTCAAAGTGTATCAATCTACCAAAAGGAAAGCCTTACAAAATAGTGACTGCAATCAAGTTCCAGAGGTGATACAGCTGAGGTGTGCATACATCCCCAGAAACGTTTCCATCTGGCTCAGTAAAAAACACTGTTCAAATAAATGTCCCAGATGTGCTCAGTTCCAGCTCTGGGGTTTGCATCACTGAGTCTGAGGATGCTGACCTGACCACTTCCCAGTGCCATCAGACTTCAGCTGCACCTCCAGAGAGCACCTACCTCATGCCACCTGTCACCAGGCACTGCCTACACCAGGTCTAAACAAAGCCAATTCAAAGTAAAAGCTTTGAAATGGGTCTAACAAGGACACTGGGCTCTCAACATCACCAATTTTCCCCTCAGGATATGCTCGCATCTCATGGTGCAATTATTGAATGCACATCAAGTCTCAGACAGAGCTGAGTGAACCAGCCATGCTCACACAGTACACAGGAGCTGTGAAGACAATTTTTCATATTCATCTGCATATAAATCAAGCTCCCACTAGCAAATGAAACTGGTGTATTTTAATTCCTTTGAGAACTTTTCTCATTTTAGAACTTCCTACAGGAGACCTTGTGCAATGTAACATTTATCCTACATGACTATCCTGCATTGCCAATTTACTAAAACATTAAGTTAATTACGGGAACTACAAAACTGATGTGTCTGTGTTTTTTTGCAGGGAATATGAGGATGCAAGAAAGAATCTAGTTTGAAAAATATTTTAATCAATCTTTGCTTCTAGCCTTAGAGTTAATACCAGTAGGAACTAGAAGTATAAAATGCCACGTTTCCACCGTGACATTAAACATTTTCCATTCAACTTGATTTTTCTATTTCCCAAAAAGCCTAAGTGTGCACAGGGGGAGAAGGATTTCCATGCATATTTTTCATTTGTTCCTCTTGCCTCTATGAGGACTTAGCATTTTATGTTCACTTTGCATCCCAACCCTTCTCAGACAAAGCTGCTAATATTTCTGTTGACACCACCTAGAAAAGAGGCATTTCCAAGAATGCTGTTCCCACAGTTCTACCCAGCAGCTGCGTATGGAGGACACTTGTGGAACAACTTCTACCCAGAACGATCCCAGCTTAGCATCTACCAGAACACCCTCTTCACCATGGTTTAATATGAAGGAGCGAGAAGAAAACTTTTATCAGCATCAAATGATTATCTTTGTGAGAAGACCAAATCCTGACATTTGCTTTCAGTCCAGGATGGCTTTGAGGCGCTAAATCCCAACTTAATTCAGTAAATTACAGCAGCTACCTCACTCTTCAATTTAGGTGAGTAATCTAAAAACCTGCCAGCCCTGACTAGTATCCTGCTTAGTAACTTACACATTAAGAATTGGTTTTGGTCTATTTACATTAATAATAATAAAAAAGTCACTAAATGGTAAGCACTTGGAAGCCAGTATTAAATAAATATGCTTACAGAAGAATTTGGTTTTGCAAATGTTAGGCAAAATTACAGTGTTAATATGAGGCTTTGGTTTCTAACAAATCAGCTATTGAACAGATTTATTCTCACCTTTTATATTATTTTTAAAATTTATTTTTATTCCAGCAATATATCAAAATTCCCTACAATAGACAAGCTGATTATAACTGGCTGGAACTTACAATAGCTCATCTCTTGTTTATCATTCCAACAAAATGTATTTGGACAAAAAAAAAACCCACAAAAACCGCTTCAGTTCAGGACTGGGGAGCCAATCTGCCAGAAGCACCAACGAGCAAATGAAAGGAATGCACTGCAGAAGCAGCAACAGGCAGTCACAGGTTGTCAGCTCTGCCCAGAAATGTTTGTCAGCCTGCTGAAAGACAGACTGGGCTTAGTACAGAGTATTTAAATTGCCCAAATTCAGCTTGACTCCTCAATGGAGTCAAAACAGCTTATGCCAATTAACAATCTTTCCTCCTAAAAACAAGCAATTTCGACTTTCTAAATTAGAATGCAAAGAGTAGCTCAATGTGCATGGTTATCAGCAGTTTATTATCACTGAAAAAAAGCTTTATTATAACTGTTCATCCTTAGGGTAGGACACACTTTAACTAAAGGTTATGCAAGATGAAGACAAGCAGTTCTTTTTAAAATGAGCCCTGAACAGTCTACTCTGATTCTACCATTATATATATAGAAAGGGCTGTGACTGATAGCAAAACTTTTCAATTATGATTCCTCTGCTGCTTTTTCAGAACTATTTATTTGAACTAAGCTATGGAAAAGTAATTAAGCAAAATCACACAGGTTTATGCACTTAAGGTAGACTAACGTTCACATACTCTAAAACTTAAAAATTAAGGAACAAAGAAAAATCTTTAAAAATCTGATTTGGCGAAATGCTGATTCGTTTGCAGGCCAGCAAAAAGAAACGTTACTCGCAGGATGCCTGATAAACATCTGCTGCACAGTACAACACAAGCTAAGTGGAAAACTACAGACCACAGTGCAGCCCAGTTTCTGTCCCCTCCCACACACACGTCATTGTCACATTAGCCCTAAGATTACACAGCCAGCCCAGAGCGGGCACGGGTTCGTACTTCTCCAATTTCAAAATACTTTCAAAGACGAGGTATAAGCTTTTCATTTTGAACTTCTAGTTTACTTAGAGCCAGGATTTGTTTCTAACTGATATTTATAGCTCCTTCCAGTCAGCATGAAACACCAGTGGAGAAAGCTCCCATCAAACTGTAAAAAATCTCTTATACCCTTAAAACATGTATTACAACAAATGCTAGCAGAAATAAAGGCTCATGTCTAAGTTTTTTTTCAAGTATTGACAGTTTCTGACACTGCCTAACCTTATAACAGGAGTATTTTATTTTCCATTATGAAATTGACCTCCTCATGGAAAAAAACCTGGCTATAGGACAAAAAAAGATGCATTTCAATAATGAACTAAGGACTAGTTGCAGATTAGACTGAAATAACACAAAAGAAAAAAAGAAAATTTCTTCCTGGTTCAGCACTTGGTAGTTGGAAATAAGTGCTCTTTTCACAGTATTGATTTAACATGTCCTTCCAACTTACCTGTCCAAAGACCACACTTGGAAATCTTGCACACATTTCTGTACTTTGTTGGGTACAGAAGTCATTCCTAAAACTTACTAAAATATGAAAAGCAATAGTTACAGGGTTATGACTGGCTCAAGTTTTCCTCTTGCATACAAGGTTAAGCAGCAGTCTGTTGGCTAAGCCATGTCTGAATTCAGCCATGCTTTCATTCACATATTCAACACTTCTGTCATGACTAACCCTGCTAACATCACTTGATCAAAGTGCTGCATGGAATCCTGCTAACGCTGCTGTGTTTAGTGAGCATTTCTCAGTTGCAGTGTTGACTTAACCAGGTTAAGAGGAGTTAATTTCTCTTCTTGGGTCCCCCCAGCTGAATAGATAGAATAGTTTAGAGTCTCTCTGTAAACTGGACTAAGATTTATGTTAAATGTTTCCTTTTTAGTGAGTTAATTTTAGAGTAATACACAACATTGGGAAACTGAAGGCACAGGGAAACAGGAGGGAGCTGGTCAAGCAAAGGGAGAACAAGAGCAGCATAACCACATGCTTCTGTAAGTATTTTTTGCCTCTTTCAGTCCTTACAGTAGATGGGGCTTTGTTGGGTTTGGGACTGTGGCTTTTTTTGTAAATCCAAGAAGATCTCAGCTTTTCATGGCAAACGCAGTCCACACTAGTGGAGGAACTTTCAAGCAATACCACTTTAGCATACTAAACTTTAACAGCACTTTAAAAAAGCACTGTTACCAAAATGTTCCCAGGCACAGCAAGCAGTGAAAGCCAAATGCCATGCCACACAGTGAGGCAAGGGGGCCCCATGGCAGGCAGACACCTGTCAATTAACAGCTAAAATGCACTAACAGCTATCAGCTTGATCTAGCACATCCCAATCAAATCTGTCACTATCTCAAACCCACTGAGCCTCATGTCAGCTGCCAAAAAGGACTGCTGTGATTTTATCCCAGCTGGCAACTAAGCCCCACCCACCTCCTTGCTCACTCACCCCCAGTGGGATGGGGGAGAATCCAAAGGGTAGAAGTGAGAAAACACAAAGAAATAAAGACAGTTACACAGGGAAAGCAAAAGCCATGAATGCAAGCAAAACAGAACAAGGAATTCATCCACCACTTCATGTGGGCATACAGTTTTTCAGCCATTCCCAGGAAAGCAAGGCTCCATCTGGTGTAACAGCTACTTGGAAAGACAAAGGCCATCACTCCAAAGGTGTGTGTCCCCCTTCCTCCTCCTCCAGATTTTTATATTGCTGAGCACATTGTCATATGGTATGGAATACCACTTAGGTCACTGTGTCCCCTACAAACCCCCAGCCTCCTGCCTGGCAGGGTGGGATGAGGAGCAGAAAAGGCCTTGGCTCTAAGTGTTGCTCAGCAATAACAAAAACATCCTAGCACTACCAATAGTGTTCTCAGCACAAACCCAAAACAGCCCTGTAAGAGCTCATCTGAAGAAAATTAACTGTATTCCAGCCAAAACCAGCATAAACAGAAAACTCTGTGGTCCAGTATTTGAATGGGCCAAAGGAAACACCATGAACAAGCTGGTGGCAAAGAGGTTTTTCCATACCTTTTCCTGTACAAGCCAATATGTGCACAACAAGAAGAAAAGAAACAGCCCACTGATATATCCCCATTCACTGGGTACATGTGGGAATGTGTACTCAGTTGCAAGTCAGACAGGTTTTCTAGGGCTAAGATTACAACTTAGTGAAATTTAAAGACATTTCTCCTATAGCAATGTAAGAATAAGAAAAAATTTAAGCTAGCTTCAAGTAATTTAAAAACAATAAATTTTCATTGCAAAAGTGAATATTTAATTGAAACATGCCCTTTTTAACTGGAGTCACAAGTCATTAAGCAATGAATTAGCCTGCGTGTTAGTTTTTAGCTTGATCAGTAGTCCATGATTCACCAACATAGACTGACCATACTCTGAGCACTTTGTTCCTCATCTTACCAATCATAAAAAACACATTTCCAACTCTCAGAAAATTTTCAGTGTTTCATATGTGCTAAAATTGCATTCTATAGTAGCACGGAAGCTTTATAAAATATACCCACTGTAAAAGGTATCAACATCTAAGAAACTAATTCCAAAGGACTTGTTTCTAAAATTGACCTACTCTAAGGCATAGGGAAAAAATCCTGATAAAGCACTCATCTAATTGAAATTTCATGCTACTTTGAGAAAACATAAGACTGAGTCTGCTTCCAGTTGTGCCAACTTGAGAGAGTCAGTGCTTTTTTTCCTGTTATACCTCCTCTGCCTCCTTCGTGCAGCTCTTTAAGTTCCCACATGCCTCAGCAGCCCTGAAGAGCAGTAACAGAAAGATTATAGTTTCTGCCCCCTCCCAGGCCCCTCAAACTGAAAGGCTCCCATACCTTTTAACTATGATTTGCAACTCTATCTAAAATCTTACCTTGAAATATTCAAAGGTAATCAGTATTCACCATGTCTAGGTTGGCTTCCTATGGCCACAGGCAGAACAAGGATCAGCACTGAGCTGCACTCATTATCATTCATTATACATTTTGAGTTTAAGAGCAGAGGGGCCATCCCAGAAAATGTGCTGTTCAGAGGACTTGGTGGTCTCTAGTCACATGCTGGACAACACAGACACTGAACTGACACAAAACACTAAGTATAATCACTCATTTATAGGGCTGATAGATCAAAAGGTTAAGTTTGGGGATAAACTAGCCCTCCTTACCTTACACTTTTAAGTTGGCTTTTTTCAGATTCCTATTTAGAGACATATTTTGCATAAGACCACAGGAAAGTGTTCCAGAGTATTCCTACAAAAACTGTTTCTCTTCATTTGCTGACTCTAGCTAAAATCTGTTGTGAAAGCAGCAGGAGCAAGAAATGTCAGGAAAGAATTTTTATGCTGCCTGTTTTCAAGTCTTTGGTCTCAGTAGATTTGGACCACAGCAACAAAAAATTTCTTGTCTCCTCTATTGGGTTTGCCTGCTAATGGAGAATTAGTTTCATCTGTAGAAGGGAACTAAGCTCAAAGGGGCCAGCAGGTGGGTGTATCCAGAGCTCCCAAACTGACATGCTAGAGCATGAGTTACCCAACCAGTTGAATTAAAATTGTAAACAGTTGCAAACAAACTTCTGCAGATGTTACTCATGTACGCTTCACACCCATAATTTGCAACTCAAGCAATGCCAATATTTATGTACTGTAAGTACTTAATTATGTTGCTATGGAATGTAACACTCCCCCTATAATTCAGGCTCAGGATAAAGAGGTTTAATTCACTTAAAAGCATGGCTCTGGTTGAGACTTTACTCACCTATCAATGTCCTTGGCTACTGCAACCAGGCAGTGGTTTCAGTCCTTACAGTAAAAGCAGTGTTTAGAACCACTGTTATTCACAAAGGCAATGATGCCAGTAATATTTTATTGCACTCAACGTTTCAAGAACTGGAGTTTAGCATTAGGAGACAATGATCAAGTTTTCAAAACTACAAATGTGGGTGACAGACCTCCTGAATACAGACTGGAAAAAATACTTGAGCTTTCTGCATCTGCTGAAATTTAATGATAGCACCTGCTGCTTCCTGAGTAACAGAGCTTTTTTCTTGGCAGCTCAATGTGATGCCACAGCTCTGAAAAATCAGAAAATATTTCATACTGTGTCTGCTAGTTCCTACAAGAAAAAATAAATGGTACTGAGACAGCGAAGTAGTTCCAGAGAATTCTTTTTGAAGATCATTAGTTATTATCACCAGGTTAATACTTTTAGTTATTTTTTCCATTCCCAGAATGAGAATTCCCTTAAGAAACAACTAAGATAAAGAGTCTATATCTATATTTTAGGAAGATAATTATAGCAGCTCTAATTACCATCAGAACAAGCCTTACAAGCTTTTTAGTAACTCCATGTAACAGCCATATGATTAGAGAACACTGAAGTTTAAAATCTGAATCTCCATTACAGCAACATCTACTTCTAGGTCCATTATATCACGACAGGGTCAAAAAAGCTGTTTCATTCTCAACTTTCCCACGTGAATAAAATGTATCCCCAACTGAGAATTTTCTAGAGTTGATACCATTCTTTCTTATAGTATGATATTGCTGTAAGGCTTATTCCTGACCCCATAATTTCATGATATATACATTCAAAATTAATTAGAACCATTTTCACATAAAATCTCAAGAGATTTAAAGAATAAAAATTAAACAAGAAACACATTAAATGCAATTACAGAATAATATTTGTGGCATTTAAATATTCAAATTTAAAACCTTCCAGTATTTAGCAGAACACCCACACTGTTTTATGCTGTTAAAATATATAACTGAAAAAGTTACAGTCAAATTTGCACTTCCTGTACTTCTGTTTCTCATTGTACTGTAGCATGTTCACTGATAAGAAGCTGAATTTTTAAAAATGATTATTTAATCAGCAGAAGCTGAGGAACTCCCATCTCCAAGAAATACTATTTCAGTTGTGGAAACACCCTCCTCACTTATCTGACCTCAAACTGTGGAGGGAGGAGCTTCTCATTCTGTCCAAATTCAAAGCAACAAGTGACACTTCCTTTTCAAAGGGCATCACAACTGACAGGACCTACTGGTCACATATCCTCCCACATGAAAATACTCCCCAGCATGTTTTAAGAGCTAAACGAAATTTGTCATCCTTTCTCCACCCACAAATCCTTTTTTTTAATGAAAAATTGATATATGACAACACAACTGGGGAGATAATAAATCTTCTGGTTCTGGAAGACCAAAAAACAAAGCATCTTTAAAAATTACTTCGGTGAAACTATCATATAACACATGTAATTAGTTACCTTCATGAGGAATTATTAGGATTTCTTAGAAAAAATAATTTTAAAAACTTCTTTGAACTGCTGGACTCACGAGCACATTCTGAACACACATAAAAGACAGTTTCTATAATACCATGCAACTGCCAGGTCTTGCAAAACCTATGGAACTCCAAGGGAAAGCAGAAATACAAGTTCATTTCCCTCTTTCTCCTCCTAGAGCAGTTGGGGATTGCAATGATGGTGAGACAGGGACTGCTGCCACCAGGTAACAAAAACAAGTTATGCAAAAAGCTCATGAGAAGTCCTTAAGCATTGGAAATGTTTGTCCTGGACATTAGGGTCATAAAAGCTTCATTTAATGGAGATTACATGGATCCCCCTATTGCAAACTTTTACCTGGTGGCTACACTCCATTTTTGCTGTATGCTCATTTTTAAAAACCTCAAAATGCTGAGTACCCATAGTGACAGATAAACCACGTTTCTGTAAGATCAAGAAAATGAATAAGCTCTTTTCATGCTGTGAAAGGGCAAATTCATACTGAATATTACACAGTTGGGCAAGACTGGCATGGGATTGGAGGTTACTTTTTTTTTCCAACTAAAAGAAAATCTCACTATACCAAATGCTATAAATGCACTTATCCTTATAAAGACTATTTCAATGCCCAGTTTGAAGTTTTAAGAAAAGTTCTATCCTATATTATGATAGGTATTTCTTGGGAGAGCAAACAAAAGAGATCAAAAGAACCCCCCAAACACCAACAAACCACTAAGTAAAATACACAGAATTTACTGATGCTTTTTTTTTAAATATCTCCAAGGAATGCATCTACATTACAAGTCTGGTTCTCCATAGCAGTAATGTGAACCTGAAAAGTGAACCTTCCAGTAATAAATACAAAAGTATTGCACTTGAATATTTCACTTTTCCAGAAATAATATTAAAGGCCAACATATGATTTCAAAAGCCCTGTTGCATATCTAAGAAGAAACATCAATAGTGAGGAGTTCAGTAAAATAAGAACTTTGTATTGGTCTCAGCATTATTACTCACCCGCTTTGGCCCACTAAAAATCTTCCTGGTGTTTTCCTTAGATTTATCACCTTGTTTATTTGTGGATTTCTTATTGCCTTCATGCACACCAGATGCATCCTCTGAAAACTCCAGATCTGTTAAAGGTAAATACAGACATGAAACAACCATTTTAAAAGCTGTTGAATTGCTAGAGCATTTCTTGCATCTGACAATTCCACATGTATAGCTTCTGACATTACATAATGAACCATCAATATTCATCAGAAAAATCAGCCTTACTGCCAAGCACAGTCCTGGGAGCAGCTCAGGCTTGCTGACTGGATTGCAGTAATACACAGAGGCATGACAAGGTGCACAATCAAAAATATTACAGCACCTCTTGCCCACTGGGTAAGCTGCAGGCAACTGCTTCCCATCCCACACTCCTTAAATCCCAGGGCACTTTTTACAGGAGTTTCCTAATGGCTAGCTTACTGCTACAACCCTGAGCAGCAGATGAATAAAGCAGGAGATTGAGCTCTTGAAAACTGTGAGATTAAGAGATTTATAAGAACACACCACAATTATAGAAGAGAAGAATTAATCTTGCTTCACTTCTCATGAAGGCAGGCTGTTTGTATTTGCTTATTCTGCTGTGATCAGCTTAGGAAAGAGTCAGCCAGAAGGAACTGCTGACACAGCCTTGCAATGGATTCGATACTTGCATTGCCACTGACTCCAGTACCCCATCCTGGACTGTAAATCTGCAACTCACTCATCAAATCCAATTTTTGTCCTTAGTTTTTGGGGGTTTTTTTTTTTTTTTTTTAACTTGGGTTGCTTTATTTGAAGCACTATCCCTTGGAGACAAGGGAAGAGGATTACTTGGCACAAACCAGAAGTTACAACAAATTTCAAGATGGAAATAAAGACAGGCACAGAGAGGCACTGTTTCATCTGACAATCTGTTTAGAAAACCAATGTATTCCTGAAAAGCTGCTGCTGTTTGAAAAGTGCACTGCAAGAATACAAGCAGGTAGGATGGGTTACTCTAATCCCAAGTAGATAAGACCAGCCAAGCTGGTTAAGAAGGCAAGCAAAGGCAAAGCTGGTAACCAAATTTCTAATGGCATTCTCAAGGATACAGAACTTGTCTGAGGAATAGAACTATTCCTAAAATAAAGCTCCAAAGTTTCCCAAATTGCAGTAAATTTCAACAGGCTTGGCAGCACCAGGACTGGCAGGATGCCTGCTGCAAGGCACCTCCTGGAACCAGCCTCTCACTGGTTCATTCTATCCCACTGGTTTTCAGTGGGGCTGTGTCAGGTGAGCACAAGAACCTACAAACACAGCATCAACAGCCCCTCTGAAAACAACTGGCTTTAACAGATGTTTGATAAAATTAGTATAACTGAGGAAAAATACTACGGACCAATTTCCATTAACTTAAATAACACAAAACTACCTCCAAATCTATGTAAAAGACAACTTAGTTCTTGCTGAAGCCAATTTAAGGAATAAAATCAAATTGCTCTGATATATATCCTTATATATCCTGAAATATTTCTGAAGAAGTTAGGCCCTGAATGCAGTTCTCAAAGAAAGTCAAACCAAAAGAACTGGATCCTCCTATTGCAGATTAAAAGCTAACAAGTAATTTATTTGACCACAGCCAGTACAAATATGCAAGTCATTCTAGAAATACAAAATACTTCACCCACCAAATGAGAACAGCAACTTGTGCCCTGTGCTAAGACTTGGACCTGGCATTGCCTTCAATAATGATTAACAATGTTCTGGGATCAACTAAGCCACAATTTTAAATTTCCTTGTTTGAATTCTACTCCTATGTGATTCTGCACTATCCCACTTAAATTAGTTGATTTTAAATTCAAAGAAACTTCTTGATAAAAAAAATTCAACTTCTACTTACAACAGGACAATTCTGCATTTTCTGATGTTGCTAGCACATCAAACACTTACTAGCTTTGTAAGATTACCTGGAATGCTTCTATTTGAGCAGTGCTTTTGAAGGCCTTCTTAAAGCACTTTGCACACATTATCTTAGCAGACTTGTAAATCTAACTAAACAGGGTCTGGAGGAGAAGTCTCCTGTTAACATGAACTGAGTGAGGAAAACACTGGAGTAGTCTGGTAAGCAGCGACCCAACTGGAGCCTGATTTCCACTGGCTCTCTCCTGTACAGCTTTTTGGAGGGGTTTTTTGCCTCCTCACAGAGAAATTGGTCATAATACCTTTTTTCTCAGTATGGGAGCATGTAAGGCCTTTTTTCCTCTGTCTAACCATTTTTAATCTTTAACCATTCATAATCTTTACGATAATTTGCCTGTCTTGGCTAGACTTGGAAAATGTTCAAAGACCAACTAAGGCAACAAGCACAGTAAATTTCCTGGGGAACAACAACAGAGTTTTGTTTTAGTGTCTCAGGGCAATTCTGCAGAAGGTTTTGAAGCCCAAACAGGACTCTGCCTTTGAGGACTTTGATGCAGTTTTAACTGGCTTAAAATATTTACCCAGTCAAGGTGACTCAGTTTTTGAGAAGATGCAAAGGAATTAAAAAAAAAAAAATAGGGCAAGTTGGCTCACCAGAACTGAGTGCTAGATGCTGATATACAAAAGCTACATTACCTAAAAAGATTACAGGAATCTCATCTTGATCACTGAAAGGAAAAATGAATCAATGACACAAAGGTTAAGCTGCATATTAGAACTGATTTACAAAGCAAAAGACTGAGCTGCAATACAGATTTCTCTTGGATACAACTCCCCGTGGATTACTACACTCAAGTCAGTCACTTTCTTCCAGTATTAAAAGCTTCTCCTCACTGGAGTCATCCTGTACTCTGGCTACTGAAATGACAAAAGCTGTGTTTCAAATCTAGGAAAGTCTCACCAGTACTTTTAGCCCCTGGCACTGTGGCAGAATCCAGCTGGGAGGCTCACAAGCCAAAGGGGCCTTTGCTTCACTGGGCTGCTACAGAGGAATCCAAGAGAATTTTAAATTGCAATGGCAAAATAAAAAGCAAACTTTTACCAGGAACTCAACACATCAGCAAAAATCTAAGGGTAATAAGGTTAAGAAGTATTTTCATTAAAAAGTGTGGTAATAGCATCTAGAAATTTAAGAGGTGAAGCTTTTTTCAGAGGTGGGGGTTTTATTTGCTTGGCTTTTGTTTGAGGTTTTTTTTTGTGTTTTTAACTACTTCAGCAGAAAAGGCTATCATAGAAGTGAGCAACAGAAGATGTTTTTCAATGAAAGAGTCTAACCAAAACTGAATTTATCTGTTTTGCAATTTTTCCTGCACTAACAATATTGTTCCTGTAGTCTTTGTGCTTTCTTAAATTTCATTTGTCAAAACATTTAAAAATGTATTGTTAAACTTACTTTCCCGTTCTGAACTACTAGACTAGAAGGAAGTCTTTCTCATGTTCAATTACAAAATCTTAGAGATGTTTTAAATTAAGGTTATAAAATCTATTTCATAAAAACATACCTAGATTATGGCAAGTAACCAAATCAGTATTATGGCAAAGTAAGGCTGTGACAGAAAGCATCAAAAGCATCAAGTTTCTCAAAAAACTGACTATGCCATGTAACATTTTCTATACTCAGAACACTAAAATCAGTTTTGGGATTTTCCAGGGCTGAAATTCAGAGAGGCAGTCTGGCATTTCACCTGTCAACATGGAACAGAACACTGGATTTTTATCTGGGCCTTTATTCATTAGAACAAAGAAAGAACAGCACACACAGATCTCAGGTAGCATTAGCACCTCTCAGTACTGTTCACCATTTCAGGGACAGAGTTTTATTGTGCAAGATGTTCTGAAAGCTGTTTCTCAGGCCTGGAGTCAAAGCTGGCATTTTTCATGGATGTAGAAGTCACTTTTTTCCAGTATGCAAAGACAATACCTCAGAGCAACGTCACATTTTACTGCAACTTCAGGCTTAGATTCAGAAGTTCTTGAGAAATTCTCAGGCTCAGCATCACTACATTTAAGGGCTCTTATCATGGTTGTTCTGAGCAATCACGATACTCAAAATTTGTAAAGGTCTAAGAGAAAATAGTGTGAACTTCAGCAAGGAGCCCCAAAAATTTTAGGGCACCATCAGACTCCCTGTTTTCATAATCTGTACTATAGGGCATCACCCCTTCAAATTTCAGAAAAAAAACCTGCAAGACAAATCTCACCTGCAAACAGCAGCACAAAAGAATCAAATGAGCTAAGGAGATGCAAAATAAAGAGGAAGCATCTCTCAGCAGAGGGACTGAGAGGTAGCTCTTACCTGAAGCGGCGAAGCGCATTAAGAAACTAACAAAACAGAAATTTACATTCCCCTGTGCCACGGAAATCTATTAGGAAAATATTTCAGAGAAAACATCTGTGATACCTGGGAGTATAAAGGCCTGCTTGGTGAATGCAGTGCCAAATGCAAAGTGTGGATATTTTGAGACTTCTGAGGACAGCAGCTGAAAGGATTATTTGATGGGTCAGCATCTCAGTTGCATTAACTGTACAAGCAAATTTTTCCCTTGGAATAAATGGCTGAACAAGAAGTCATCAAAGACAGGGACTAAGAGTACTTCTTAAGCAGCCCTATAAGATAAACCCATTTTCCAAAGAGGCTGGAACCCAAGTGTCTCATCATAAGTAAATTTTATGAAAACAAATCATGGTTTTTTTTGTTTGAAAACAATCTTCTCGTACAACACCAGTATTCATTTGTTCCTTTCAAATCCACAAAAAAACCCTAGTGGTGACATTTAGTTTGATTAAAAGGCTTACAGAAAATTCTCATTTTAGAAACAGCTATAATTAGAACAGAGAAATGAACATTTTTTCCTCTGAAATTTTATTTCTGGGTTATATTAGCAGAAGCTATTTGTAGGAAAAAAAAAAACAATTTCTCCAACATTTGCAAAGCTAGATAGAAACCCTCTCTTCCTATCACAATGAAATACATCTGGACAAAGTCTTAAAATGTAACAACTTCAGTGAGTGGATAAAACTTCCCATGCTTCATGCTCCAAAATGGAGGACCAGAATGTTCCGTAGAACAGTGGCAGTGTTTTGAAATATTTATTCCAACAAAAGTGATTCTCTGGCCTTAGACTTTTTCAAAACAGAAGAGCTAAAAGCAATTTTCCACCAAAGGTATTCCTTTTGTTCTTCACCAGCACACAGGACCCAACCAACCACCAAGTAAGTTTCATTTTGCAAAGGATTTTAACCACCAGAACTTGCTCAGCAGCTGCCACGTCCACAGTTTTACTCATATATATGTGTGTGAGTACGTACACACCCCACTCCCCAACCTGCACAGAAGGAGATACCTAAAAACTGAAAACAAGAGCAGAAACAAATATGCAGAGGCTCTCCCAAAGCCAGTTATCTAACTGGCACTCCATGGGTCCCCACAGCCTCTCCCTTGAGTCATGCATCCTCAGATAAGATGGAGCCTGAGAAAGGTCCAAACTGCCTACAGACACATTCAAAACCAGAAAAAGATATTTCCCATTTCTTAAGAGCTACTTAAATGTGTGCACTGAGCTCTGCAATTGTGGGCTGATCTGGAGGCTCTGTGGGAGGATACCTGCCTTCCAGGCATAGATGCTTATGCTCAACACACCAAAAAGGTACGAATCTTCTACAGGGAAAGAAAAAACCCTCTACCTCTGGCAAGAGATCAAGGGGTATAAAGCATACTTCAAGAGAGATATGAAACACCACACAGGACCACAGGAGAAGTAAGTTTAGCTGTTAAGATTTCAAGTGAGTTAACTGTTAGGTTTCCAAATCAGTATTGTTGGACAAATTCCTAGGTACACTGCAAAATGAACAAAACATTGAAGTCAATTAAAATTAAATGTCACCCATGTATTCCAAAAGAGTTCTACTGACCTGCATTAGTGCTGAGCTGGCTATCCTGGGAACAGTTTTCATTGCCATCAGAGGTTGACTGTAGTGAAGCGGATGGTACAGTTCTACTTCGCTTTTTGTTGGCCTTCCTTTCTGCTACCTGCCACTCTTCATCTTCATCCTCGCTTTCACTTAAGTCATCAAACCCAAAGTACTTGATTTTGTAATTGGAACTCCCAGAGCTTCTAGAGGCGCCTTCATCTCCCCCTCCCTCATCTTGATCATCAAACCCAAAAAACTCTAATTTGACATCCTTCTTGGATTTGGTATTGCTTGGTCGGAACCTGGTTGTAGTTTTTGTGGCGGCCATGTCTGCCTTTTTCCTCAAGCGCCCAGCTTCGCCCAGGTCAGTGGGAGCTGCTGAGGTGAACTCATCCATGCGCTCCATGGTGTCCTGGATGGTGACATTGCAAACTGACAAGCACGATGGGTGGAGAACGGTGTAGTCTCTAGTCCGTCCAACCGTCCCTCTAAAACTGGTCCCACTACTTAAAGAAACTTTTTTTCCTGCGTTCAGCCCATCATTATTCGACTCATTGTTTGCTTTGGATAAAGACTGACTAGTGCCATCCATTAGCTTGTCAAAATTTGTTGCCCCCTGCAGTTTTGCTTTGTTGGATCGACAATATGTCCTACAGTTGCTTGGCCTAGGAATAGTCTGCACAAGTTCTTCGCTAATGGCTTCCTTTGGATTTTCACTATCTTCTTTATCGCACTCCTCATCCTTGCTCTTCACCGCTGAGAGATGTTCATTGTCAAAAGCTAATATATACTCTCCAGTTCTGGTGTCTTCAGTTTCATCCTCCCATTCATACAAGTGAGTTCTTAGTGGCCCCTTGGTCTGAGATGTTTCTGATGCAGAATTTGCTGGTTTACCCACGTGGGAGTCCCAAGAATCAGGCAAGTCCTTGGCTTCAGTGTTGTATCCAGAAATGTCTGTGGTCTCAGCATTGGTTTTATTACTGTCTCCAGCATTGTCATAGATGAAATGACTGTTCCCATTATCTTCTTTCAAATTCTGGATTTTATCTACAAGAAAAGATATATTTATTACTAAAATGGAATATTAAAAAAATAGTCACCCATGCAGGCAACTTTGGAAAGTTACAATATAACAAAACACATTCAGTGATCATTGACAAAAAAATATTAGAGGTCTTTATCCACCTAGTTCACACTTTTTAAGCCCTCCAGTTTAAAGGTTTTGCTATAATAAAGTCTTCTTGCACTGTCTACCAAAAAAAAACCTCCAAGTGTCACTCTGAAAATATGTGCATCATGTAAAACACAGTGGTAAACCCTAAATACAACCACATATTTACCAAGGCAAATTACACAAAAAAGCAGAGACTTTGTGGTGAAATTGTCAGAAAAGACAATTACTGAAGTTTGACACACAAGTGACTTAACAGTGAATAACTAGAGATAAAGAACAACTACAAATTGTCTATTATGTAACAAAATAATTTCCTTCTTGTACCCTGAATAAAACAGCAAACAACTTCAACTGTCATTTCATTTTGCTGCTCTAAATGAAAATATTTGGACTTACAAGAGAAATATAAAATGCAGTTCTCATCACAAATTTTAATTTTATCGCTTCTGAAATTCAGGTTTATGCAATGAATTTCTGCATCTCTGAAGAAGAGCTGCTGCCAAAAGTTATTCTCACACTTCTCCAACCCATAGCCACACTCACATCCTACACTGTCCAGGAGAACAAGTTCCACTATAACAAGTCAGTTTTTGTAAGGTTTGTTTCCAGCCAACCAGCACCCACACAACAGCAATGCCAGGAAGCAATGCAAGTATTCAGTCTTCCACCTGCTGTCCTCTCAGCTGGTGGGGAAACCATTCCCTTTGTCTTCCCTGAATACCAACAAAAGCATGGTGGATTTGGTACCAGAGTTTCATGATGACTGCATCTGCCATCCTCTGTTGACATCACACACACACAGACACCCAGCAATATAAGAGGGTATTTCCATGAAACAAGAATTTCTTGGAAATTTCTGAGACAGTATCAGCAAGCACAGGAACACAGGTGCCTGCCGTTACTACTGGCCCTGAAATGGCTGCCTGGGCCAGGAAAAGCAAGATAAGAAGTCTGACAAAGACAAGAGGAGCACATGATGGGATAAACTGAATAATACACAGACACAACTGGGACAGGGCCAAGTGACAAGAGAAATGCTAGAAGAGAACGTGCTTAAAAGACATGTGCAGAACACTGCAGTGATAAAAGGGGTTCCACTGGCAGAATGCAACCCCAAAGGTTCAAGTTTTTTAGGCAGCAAAGGCTTCCTAAACTCATCAGTAAAATGAAGGCCAAAGCATCTCTTTAGCACTAGTCCTGACCTCATTAAATTTCATCAGCTTCCATTTACCCAAGTGGCACAGAAGTTTCACAGCACTGACCAGAAGATTTCAACCTCCTGATGAGGGAAACAAGCATCAGCACTGTTCCAGGGACTTTGGCTCACTTGTTTTCAAATTAAAATGGCATCATCTAAATGCCATCCTTGCACATGTGTTTTATAGACGAATTTTAAGGTACTGAAAATTCTAGTAGAAGAAATGGCTACCAAATCCAGTTTTGCAGGAAATTGGTTTAATTCCTGCTAAAATTCCTCAGGTAACCAGGACAAGTAATACCTTACAAGCTGCATCTAAGTTTTCTGGAGTCTTGCTGAGATCTGTCACAGAAGTTATACATACTCAGGTAGAAACAAAAAAAGCTTTTTACAGAATATATGAAATGCAAAACTCAAATCTAAATTCCTCACAGAACAAGGAACCCTAACCCTGCCATCTCCATGATGGAATCTTGGTTATTATTTTTCAGTATCAATATGTTATAAAAGCAATATTGTTATTCCCATTTCAATCTCATGCTTGCCATAATCCAAGAGACACAACCAAAATGAATCTTTCTGTAATCAAGGAGGGGGTTTGACAGTGTACAGTATGTTCCTTTCTCCCATATGTTTAATATTATTGTGAAGACTACCACAACACTTGAGGCATGAAAAACAGCAAATTCAATTTAAAACATTTTCAGACTTCCTTGCTAAAATACACTGTTTTGCAGTCTCACCATTGCTGTTCCATATCTAAGGAAACTTCTTGTTTCTCCTCATGTAAATGTGATCAAAATCAATTTCTCCAGTCAGCTTGGCTGACTAATAAATAACAAATCCATTGTAGCCCAGTCAAATGGCTTTATTGATGCTTGGTTTACTATACTCCCAAGAAATGTTACAAGGCAAAGAGTACTAACAGCTCTTGATGGTCACAGCAGGACTTGTGCACCCTTTGTGTAACACGTGCATCAGCAGCTTTGAACCTTGAGCTGTCTGAGAGGATTCTCTAAGTACCAAAAAAGTGATGTATCTCAATTTTACCTTTCAGTGCCTAATTTAATACAGCACACCAAGGTACTCCTAAACAGCAAAAAAGTGGCAGTTAGCCTCCCCCTTGATTCTGGGGCACCAAAATTTTAAAAACACACAGTACTTCAAAAGTCTTAGTAACTGCACCAGGGAGGTTTTTCCATCTCCAATAATAAGCAAGGCTGATGGAAAATGGAACCACTGAACTCTTCAGTGTACACTGGGTAGAAAATCTGGCTTTAAAACTGGATCATCACAATGCATTACTGGAAAACTAAGCAGTGACATTTAGAGGAATACTTCCTCTAAAGATCCTTTGTCAAGCCACTGTTCTCATCTCATCAGTGGGTCAATAGCTGTCAGCCTGAACCTTCAATACCAGAAAGTACTGCTAATCACTTCCTAATTGCCCAAAGGTGTACAGGAACTGCAATTCCAATAGCCCTGATTTTTAAAATTACAGTATTTATTGGCAGCAACTACTACAGCAGAAGCTAGCATGACTGTAGGAAAAAAAAAATGAGAAAAGGAACTAATTGTTAATTATTAAATATTCTGTAGTCCAAGAGAGACACGGAATTTCTCCTCCTATTTTTAACTGCAATTAAGCTCTTTTGGGGCTCAAATACCAGAATAACTCTCCCAAGTAATTTTAAATCAGCAATAGCATAATCCCTTCCCCACGTACAAACACTGTATACCTAGGAACCATATCAATGTTCTGTGGTAATCATGATTTATTTTCCGTTTAGATCACTAAAAGTTGCTTTATTTCATGCTCTAGTTTATGTCACTTAACAAGACAGATGTCTTCAGCATTGCTGATGAATTAAAAAAAAAACAAAGTAAAACTTCCACTTTTTCCCATAAAATGACGTTTTCACACACACACAGATGCATATTACTAAATCTGTAAAACTATATTTAAGTGATAATGATTATTGTTCCAAGTAACCTTAGTCAAATTACCACTAGAGAAAAAATTTCAATTTCAGACCATGCAAGATAGTAAATTTACATAAGGCAATAAAGTTTACACTCTTCTATAATATATATAGATACATGCAAACACTCAAACAGCAGGAATGCTACAGAGTTGTCAAAAGCCCACTGCTTCTTCAGTTACAAACCTGAAAACATGTAAAAAATATACATCTATACCTACATGGAAAACCTACGACAGACTAGATGGATATAAAGATAACTTTCTGTTCCAATCCTATTTTTAAACAACACTTACTATAAGCACTTGTTAGATGGAACAAATGTTACTCTATACATTCAACAATAAATGCCTCATGACTACCATAGGTAGCCAGTGGTACTACCTCCTCCTTTTTCATTTTTAAGATCATGGACAAAATGAAGAGTGCAACTCTAGAACTAAAAAACTCCACTTTTTTTTTTTTTAAAGAGAAATTAATTTTTTTAGAGATAAGAAACTTACATCCTTCGGCTCAACATCTGACAGTTCTGAAATGAAAATGTCTCACATTTCAACTTCATTTGTTCTTTAACTACCTATAACAGTAAAAGTTTGACAGAGGAAACACTGAAGTTTGGAGAAAAGACAAAAAACTCTCTCCACCAAATAGTGAAGCCATGAGTTAACAATTCATGCCCTGATCCTTCAGGTATTGCATATACCAAAATGAAATCCAAAGCAAAGTAAAGTAATCCTTCAGGAAACCAAACACTCTTCTGGACAAGAAAACCAAGCAACCATAGCATCCCTCCTCCAGCCTAGTCCCTGTTTCACTTTTCTTTCATTTCCATCTAACTTACAAGGCTAAGTGACTGAGGCTCCAAGACTGCAAACATCATTTTCAGCTCTGTAAAAACCAAATCATCATTAACAGCCTAACACTAATTGCCTACAGTCAAACGTTACATGTTTTAGTTAACTATTCAGTGATAGAGCTGCAGAACCTTATTTGCTATTTTCATGCTACTTGGAGCACAGAGCAGGATCTTGGGCTGTGAGAACAAGGCCTCCTGCTGTAAATTTCTACCCTGAACAGAAGAAGGGCTCCCAGGGCAAAGCTGCCCCACAACTCAGCCATCATCCCCTGCAGCCTCCTCAACAGCAGCCCGTGGATGGGCAGGAGACAGGCAGGCTCACACACCAGGACATGTGCCAGCTCCATGTGCCAGCTCCATGTGCCAGCTCCATGTGCTGCTGCCTTCCCAGGGATTAGGGACCCAGCTAAAACCTCCTCTGCCTTTCCATGCAGGCAGCAGGGAGGTAAGAGCACAGACGGCACCTGAAACAGCGCTGTGTCTTTGAGAGCTCTCTTTACCACCCCAAGTTTGATCAAAACCAGTTGAATAGCACAAATGTTAGGACAAAACTGAAGGACACAAAAGGACAATCAATATTACTCTTGGTATTATCATATATGCAAAGTAACTGCTTACTTTTTCCTATGTACCCGTGGACAAGCTGCCAGTGTTACATGCTAGCCCTACTAACTTGAACTTTGGGTTAGTTTTCTGTCTTAATTAAAGCCAAGCAAAGTATCCTCCATGCTACAAACAAAAGGCATATGGCCTTCTATAGCCTTTGCAGCATGAAACCTTACACTCCTTCAGTACTGTGTAAGCAGCTGTACAAGCCTGCACTTTAATACTGAGAGAAACATGATTACTATTCACAATAAGCAAATCAACAAACACACTATGTTTCTTTTCTTTTAGTATTAGCCACAATTCACTGCAAATATTAAAGCAATGAAATCTTGAGAGCAGGCAGGTGGCACAATGCCAATATTACATTCTTGATTTCTCTTCCAAAAGAAACCAAGAAATGGTGGCAAGTAAACGAAACATCAAGAATTGTGTGCAGGGCCCTCAGAGCCCTCCAGCTACTGAGGGCACATACAATCAACAGGCTACAGCCCAGGAACAGATCCTGACA
The DNA here is from genome assembly GCF_901933205.1 of Camarhynchus parvulus. Taxonomy (NCBI): domain Eukaryota; kingdom Metazoa; phylum Chordata; class Aves; order Passeriformes; family Thraupidae; genus Camarhynchus; species Camarhynchus parvulus. The sequence continues at coordinate 8,723,471 of NC_044576.1, forward strand.
CAGGATGGAGGGAACAGCTTGTTAAGCTCATTATGAGCTACTGCTCTGCCTGATGTCTCTGAGCACTTGGAAACATTTATTATAGCTCCATTACACCATCACCAACGTTCTCAAGCATAAAGCTACATCACTTCAGTCTGCAACTTGCAGCTGACCAGCTAAAGGAAAGGTGCTTATATCACACCCTTCATTTCCAGCCCAACTGAGACACACCGAGTGTCATCTCTGGTTTGGTCAGAAAACCAGGAACTGCAGAGAAGTCATGCTTCATTCCAAATTAGAGAACAAATTTCATTATGCATTGGAAATGAAATGTTTTGATTGGTAAGGAGAAAAGGTTGCAGACTAAACTCCCTTGATCCATTTTCCGTCTATGACTGAAGAACTGGAAAACTCAGGAAAAAAAGCCCATGGAAACAAAATACACAATTTATTAAATGGGCAAAATTTATTTGAATTAAGTCTCCATTAATGCCTATGAGATCTTGAAAAGCAATCCTGTTAGTAGGCAGGAACAGAAGACAGGAAGATGTGACTCCCAAGATCAGTTTCATGGTTGACAATCTGTAAAACAGCTAAAATTATAGAAGCACATCCACAGCTATGATTACAAATTTTTAAGTAATAGAATTCCCAACAAGTCTGTATGCAGATGAGACAGACACTGTTTGACTCTTTGCAGATGTTTAAAGTGGCACCTTATTGTCCAGGAAAAAAGTCACAGAAAACCCTAAAGTGGTGAAAATTAATTTACTGCCATGACAGCACTATTTTCATTAAGAATCATTTGCTTGAGTTGTTTCCTTTTCCAGCACCCTGAATATCAAAATTCTAAGGCAATTTATATAAAAAATTAATTTGTTTCTTACACAGTCTTAACTAATGACACTATGACTCCAGTTAGCTGTTCTTTTAAACATGAGACAGAAGACACCTTTAGACACCTCTTCTGCTCTCAAATCACCTGGATGCATCTGTCAGTCTGGTAACACACTGTTCAGCATCTCCAACAGAGCATTATTTTCATTCCCTGAGCCTAACAAGATTTTCATGTTTTCAGAACATGCTGCTGGCACAACATCCCCCACTGCCTTGGCCCCAGCCTGGGAAAGGCTGAACCCTACCCACAGGGTAATGCTTCCAACCTTGCACCCCTGTTTCAGCCATACAGTAATTCCTCATATACTTTTTTTCCACTGGGAAGATGTGCTACCAGGAGGCATTCTGAGAAGTTGTGTCAAACTGGAACACTTGGCAGCCAGTGTACAACATCCTAAAATGTCCTTGTATTTTTAAATGGAAGTGGAATTTCACAGGGGTGCAGGCTGACATGGCCACCTTCCCTCTTGTGCAGAAAATATTCACTGAACCAATCCCCTGCCTTTAGCTCAGGCAGTATTTTTACTGGTATGACAAGATGGCTTTTGAAGTTAACAACTGTCTTACCTTCTCTTCTTCTAGTTCTTTGGCTAGCAATCACCAGGTATTCTGCTCTCCCTCACCTTTCATTGCACCTGACACCAGTGCATCTCAACACCACCTTCAAATCAATCTGTACATGCATACCTGGCCAAACCTGGCACACTAAGCTCAGCACAACTGCCTCCCCAGCAAACCTTCAGGGAGAAAAACACAATGGGCAGAAGAGCTGCTACACTTGGTAGCACAAGAGTTGTAAGAGCCTGACATGTGCTCACCTCTCATGGAAAGTCCAATGAAAGAGACACATTCCTCCTCATTCCAAGCTCAGAAGGGCATCTCTTGCTCAGAGCAGCAGGAGAAAGCCAGAAATAAACAACTACTAAGTGTGTCATGAGCAACACGAGGGGCTCAAACATGCCAGAAATACCTGTTTTCATCAACTTTTCTAGGGTGAGCTGCTATGGGAAAAAATGAAAGCAGACTGTAACACAGCAACATTAACAATTGTCAAAACAACTGTGTACTTAGGCTAAGTCAGTCTGAATTGAGACAGTACTCATGAATATGCTGAAAAAATTTAATAACCACAGCAGTAGTTTCTTAAATGAAAAGATGAACTAGGTTTGAAATTGAAGAACATTTTTCATCCAATTAAGAAGACCGCAGCAGTTTGAGTCTGAAATAGCTTCTTTACCTACTGGTTTCTGCTTGCCTGCATGCTTTGGCCCACTTGAGAGGTATGCACCTTAACAGGGGTTTTTTTTCTTCCACAGGCACTGACCAACTGTATTCAATGCAAAGTTATTTCCACTTTTTAACCATGCAAACTAAGAAGCAGTTAGAAGTATGATCTTCTAAAAACTGTTCATTGTACAAGGCCATGAAGAAAGAATGATTTTAAGAGTATGGATTGCAAAATTTACTGCTGTATACGAAAAGGGAATTATAGATTAAGTGAAGACAGCTCCATGTACCCTGTGCATGGACATACAGTATGAACTGCCCTGTCATTAGGAAAAATATGTTGCAGAAATCAGATTCTCTCCTAAACACTGGGGTATTTTTCTGGATCGTCATTTTAGCAAACAAGTATAAACATTGAGATTTAAACAGAATTTCAACCATTTCAGACTTTTGAAAAACACTACAGGAAAAAACCAACAGACCACCACTAAAGAGGTAGCAGAGGGGAAAAAAGAAAAAAAAGAGAACAATAATCACACCAGTTTTAACACAGGCTACTGATACAGCAACAAAACTCTGTGTGTAAGGGGAAAGGGGCTATCTTCAAAAGAAGAAAACTTACCAAAAAGCAACTAAAGAAGAGAGGACCTGTGGACAGACCCCAGCTATCCACATACCCATCATAACTACTACCATCCAAACAAGCCTCAAAACACTGGAAATTCTCTCAGCACACATTTTCTGGCAGACCTTTCCCCTTCTCTGCTATCAGTTTCTTAATGCTTTGACCCAACCAGAGCACAGCTGCAGCTCTTTTTAATCATGGCTGCTGCCAGCTGTCTCCTAAGACTGCCAAATGCTCAGGCCTCACTCAGGTTCCCCCAGCTCGGCTCCATTTTTGGATGGAAAATGACTGAACTGAAATTCTCTCTCACAAAGTAAATATTACTCTCAAAAACTCTGCAGAGGAAGTAAGATATTACTCTGGCTTAACTATTATTTTCAATGTCCATGTCAGTGTTAAACACAAAACAGAGGTGGAAAAACAATTTGAAAGGAATACCCTGACCAATCTGGTGGTCAAATGCAATTATGTAACAAACCTGCACTTGGGAAGTTGAAAGTTAACTCTAAAGATAGGGCTCCCCACCCACACAAGCAGGATACAGAGGCTTTGCACAGAGTCACTAAGGTACTACCAGGATAGTGCGTCAGGAACAGACTTGATGGCTTAAACCATCTCCTTCCTCAAGGGCATCCATTTTCTGCAGTTTACTCTCTGCACTCTGTGCTTTTCCAGCAACCAACCACAACCAGATTGTGCATCCTGGGCCAAGACACGGCTGAGCACAGCCACATCCCTTTGCTCCTGCCCTGCAGAAGCACACGTTCCTAAGAACTACACTTGCCATTTTGATTTGCTACCTCTAAGTGCACTGGCCCCAAGTGACAAATGAGGGCATTAAGAACTATCTAGAAAAACAAAAGAATCAAACAGCAGTCAACAGAGAAATGCTCTCTTACAGCACCAAGAGCAAAACTACTGCCAGAGCAAAACCTGTTTGAGTACCAGTACACAGGAACAAATGACAAGATGAGGAATTGCTGTTTTCATTATTGCTCTAAATGTTAAGGAGAAAGAAAATAATTTGTTCTTTTAATCATAAAGAGCCTCCTCAAAGGTCACTGCCAACACAATAACCACAAAATCCATACTTAACATTACAACATAGGAGAAAGGGACACAATTCTTACACATTCTGTAGTCTGGAAAGATATTTTAAGCCATTCTATTTCTCTACAGCAAGCAAAACACATTTTCAAGAAATAAATTCATAGGCTCTAAAACAAACCAGACAATCTATGCCCAATTAAAATACTTCTCCCCTAATGCATGATTAAATACCTAATTTTTTCCCTTAGAATTAATGCAGGAAATGAATATTCTCTCACAGTCCATAAACCAGAACATGAAGTATGCAGAGATGACAAACATGTCTCAACCCAAGTGCCTTCCCTGATGAAGATTATCAACCTCTTGGACAGACCCTCTGAAGGCCTGAGTTACAGAGCTCAGCACTGGGCACAAAAGCAAAAGCCAGCAGATCATCACAGCACCCAGAGTCAAAATGCAAACTTACAGTACAATGCCAGAAGTATTTCCATAAACTGAAATAGCCAGAGTGGGCAAACTAGCTGTCCAAAGTGAAACATACTGGTACACTAATATAACTATGAAATGCCATAGCAACTCCTAAAATTCATCAAACTTGGACATGAATTCTCATGAAAAATTGTGCTACATTAATTCAACCTACAAGCTAACAAATATTCTAAAAGAGCAAGCTTACAAACTTTGCTTCACGTTTTTATACCTAAGCTTGCATGAAATACTATTTGGGTTTATGCTTTGCAGAACAAGTTTAACAGTTAAAAAAAAATAAATCCCACCAGACTGTTTTAAAAATCCAAATATTGTTCTGAAGGTTTTTACCTTACCCTACTCTAAGACTGTCTCATAAAAACCTCATTTTCAAAGTAGCTGCATTTTTGCTTTATATGAATTACCAGCATGGTATTTTTCTAATGACACAACTTACTTTCCAGCTACCAAGTTCTCCCTACCTTCACAAAGATGACCTAACAGTAACTATTAATACTGAACAGTTTTTCATTGTTTCAAATTTACCTAAACCCCTATCTGCAAATTACCTGCTACATACAGGATTACTCAGAGACACTCTTCAGACAGTATTAAGTCTTGATCAAGCAACATTAGGGTAAGATTATGAGAAGCTTTCCACATTAGAGCTCCTCAAAGCCTTTAAAATGAGATTGTTACAAGCACTAGCTGAAGGCTATTAAAAAAAAAAAGACCAGCAAGTTCTACCATTTTAAATAAGATACAGATCCTCAGCTGCGTTACACAGCTGCACAAATACTAAAACAAACCCCCAAATCGACTGCTTTTTAATACCAAACATTAGCTAAAATTAACAGACATTGCATCACCTTCATTTTAACGTCCAGAGAAATGGCCACTGAGACAGGATAATACAACTGAAGCAGAATTAACTGCACCTCTCAGTTTGTGCACAGCCATGGTAAGTCACATTTTTCAACTCAGTCTAACTCTTAGCATTATCCTCACCTACATTAGAAATTAAGGCACAACGATGGCTCATACTCTCTGGGAGTCCTGAGACCTTTATTCAAGCATTGTCTAGGCAGTATGAGGAGAAGGACTAGCAAATTGCACTTGAAAACAAATTAACAAGCACTTTCTTCAACATCAGTACCAACACAGCCTAGTTTCCCACAGCCAGAGATACAGGGCTGGATGTGGGTTAAGGTTGAGCTCACATTGCAGTCCTCCTTACGCTGGGAATATTAATGTTCTTCTACCTGCCTGCTTTCCCTGCCAGCCCCCACCCTTTCCTTTCCTCATCAGAAATAGTCAAGCTTGTTGTCTTAAGGATCTCTGAGCCCTTTGGACAAATCTGGTTGAATCTGGTGGAGTTCAAGAGTCACCAGGAAGGGGAAAATTATTATGGGGAGGGCAAGGACATGTAAGCAGTTGAGGTATACACACTATTACACTCCTCCCAAGTCCCTTCATCCTCCAGAACCCTATGCCAAATCAATCAAATTAACCCTCTGTAGTTTTGAAAGAGCCTCCCCATTGAACTTTACTGAACAGTCACTACAACAAAGAAGCCTTTGAAGTACCTACATTTACACTGGCTGACTATACACCACTATCTCTAATTGCTCAGTGTGCTGAGTTGTCCTCAGAGACAACTTTTTATTTATTTTGGATCAGTTTACACACAAGCATAACAGCAGCTTAAACAACTGAAGTTTTACTTACACTAACTGACAAAAAGAAACACTACCACCAAGACTGCAGTCTTTAAATAAGGATAAGGAAACCAAAGACCCTCCGAGGATGCTCTGCAAAGATTCATTTGCAGCTGAATTTCATTTCTGAAGAAAGATATGAAAAGTGTTTTTATCTTCATTTGACTGGGTGTCAACAGAATGTAATAGACTCTGAAAGAACAGAACCATCAGATCAAGATACAGCTTGTCCTTCACTACTTCTGGCTGAACTGCCAGAATCAGTAACAAATTCTTCAGAAAATCTTGCAGAACAGAACTTCTCCAGTAAACAGTGCCTTAAGTAACCTCTCCCTCTGCATTCAGACCACCACCACACTCAAAAGCTGGAAGGACTTATCCACCAAGATTCATCAGCTTCCTCCTGTTCAGAGCTGTATATTTATGACATACCCAGTTATCTAGCAAGGAGTTCTGGAATTTAAATAAGGAAGTTTTTCTGTGCTAAATATTGTATTTAATTGTCTTCCATGGGACTGGAATCAGGAAGCACCAATGAAACCGCTCAAGTCTGTTCCTCTTGGCCTTTCACACATGATGAATTTTCAGAGCTCTATCACATTTTCTCCCCACAGCTCTCTCTTTTCCAACCTGAAAAATACTGTTCTGACAGAGGTTGTCTACAAGGAAACCATTTCACTGTAAAACCTGCTCTACTACAATCTCTTGTTAAAACCAAGGGAACTCACTGTTTCTTCCCCTTAGAAATATTGGGGGATGAACTTACTCCATTTCTTATGAAAACTATATTCAAACTTTAAAATCCCTTAATTTTGATTTCCAGTCTGAGGACGAATCATAGTTAAAGACAGCTGCTGAAAATCATATGAAAGCAAGAAATATTTTAGCAGCAAAAATAAAGAGCAAGATCAAAAGACAATTAAACATCCTAGAAATGTAGCTCACACTATAGCTCAAATCAGCATTTCCTGGGTTTTTTTGAATTAGATCCCTAACACATATATAAAAAATAACTGAACTGTGACTATCTTCTACTATGCAGTATCTTCTTGTTTACTGCATTAACAACTGAACAAGTCCACTCAAATTTCTAATCCCTGGGCTAACTATATTTCAGAAATGAAAGTTATATAAGTTCTTTTCATTAAAATTGATTTTGATAACCCAGAGCAAATCAGTACGTGTCAACTTCATCTAGGTTCATCTAATGTGATCTTCTACCCAATTATAGAAGCTGTGGTTTAATCAGCCCATTATACAAAAACCTCTCATGAGATGTAACAACATCTAATATTTTCCAGGAGTGACTTGAAGAAAATTAAAGTGCTGTTCAGTTCCATGGGCCCTGTGAACTCCCCTCTGAAAAGTATTAAGCCATCTTACAAACACTCAAGAGCCTAAAAACACCTCTAAAGGGAAGTCTGACAGAATGCAGTCTCACAGGTCTGAAGTTTTTTATGTACACACTGATATAGTTGTGCTAATTACAAACAGAAAATGTTTGTGCAACTTAAGTTCAGAAAACTACTTTTCCCACCCAAATAATGAAACCAAGCATGGCCTAAGCTGTATCTGCACCTTCATGGCTGTAAACACGTACCCACACTAAATTCTACTACCACTAACTCATCACTATTCAAAATACATGTTGAAAAACCACAAATGCACTCAGCAATTTTAGAAAAGGAACGTTATCATTCCATTTTATGGAATAACTGGACTAAGTGGACTAACATACTGCCCTGAAGCTAAAGCACTGTACCTCAGATTACAGCACCCAAGACCTCAGAGCAGTATGTAAAACACAGAATGCTCCTTTGTGCTTTTGTTTAAATAGAGTATACTCTATAATTGTTTACAATTAAGAATTGCCCCACAGCTTTATCAGAATACTTAAAAATCCCATGAAAACACAAAGTCTAAAGGGAGGTCAGCAAAAATCAGAGGAAAACAGAAGTACATGGACAGTTGGGCAAACACACCTGCAGTTACAAGTTTAGCACTGCTGCTCTTGCATTCTCCATCTTCCACACTTTTGCTTGTGCTCTTTTCTTTCAAGAGAGGAACAGTATTGTCAAAAGGTATGCACTTGCTGGAGGCAACATTTTCTCCACTGTGTGGCTGATTAATTCTGCTGTTTGCTTCAAGTAGAGGAGTGAAGTCCTCAGACTGAGCAGCTTCACCAGATTCCAGCTGAGTGGAGCTTTTAGCCTGTGACACATTCTTTGAAGAGACAGGAAGAGATTCTTCATCACTGTCAAATCCAAATGGATCCTCTGTTACCTCATCTTCAACTTTGGGTTTCTTAGGAACTTCAGAAATATCTGGTTTGACACTGGGCCTCTTCTGTCCTAATTTGGCCATGAAGGTGGTTTCTCCCCATTTTGTACTGAGGGTGGTCCGTTTGTTGGAAAACACTTCATCAAACTTGGAACTGCCATTTCCCCCTTTCCGGCTGTAGGTCTTTCCAAATCGGGATGTCATTTTGGCTCCTGTTTCATATTCTCTGATGTGAAAGAAAGAACAAACATAAATTCATCACCTCTCTAGTACAAATGATTGTTACTTCCACCCTTTATTTGGCCTACAAGCACCAGGCATGTACACTACATGCAACCAACAGATCCATCACCTGCTTCTTTCTAGATTCACTCATTCACATGTGACTGTCATTAGGGCAAAGGTTCTGCACTAAGCACCCACTAAAATAAATTGAAATTCATTTACTTGCACATTTATAAACCAATGGCACAATGAATCCTTAAGAAAAATCTTCTAAAATGGTATTTCTTTGCTCTAATTTTGTATTTTCAAATATAGAAGGCACTTTCATAAAACAACTCAGCAATATTTTCACATTTGAACACACAGCTCCCTCCTAGAGTCCAATAGCACAGCGCAGCATAAAAAAAAAATCTCTTGCCAGTTAAATACAAAAACTGTCAGAGTATTTCACATTGCTGTCGATGTATTTTAAGCACTAATTAATCACAATGATGACAACTCCATCCCATGTTCATCTCTCACACTCAGACTCATCTAACAAGTGTTTTACTTGGTAACATGATGTGGTCAGGACTGGTGCACAGCAATCCCCCACAAGTAAATCTGATTCACTGAGGGACAGAACAGAGACACTGCTCAATCTACTTCTAAGAACATGGAGGACACCTTTGCAGGCCGTGTGAACTGTTAATGCTCACTGGCTCTTACAAGCACAACCACAGCTTGCTCAGAAGAACAGAAGTGTAAAAGTAACAGATTAAACAGGAACACATTTAAGAGTTCCTTGCATGTAGTGTAGTTCTACTTTTGTTTAACTCAAGAAGGAACACAGACCACCTGGGGGATTTTTACCCAAAAACAAATACTTCAACTACTGGACAAATGACAACACAAATCCCAAACCCTCATATCTGTTTTGTGAACCACTATTTCTCTCTTTTTGGCCCAAACATGGATAGGAAATTGCAATTCTTTATAGTCAGCCTGAATCTAATCAAGTCCATCTTTCTCTCTGAAACTCCTCTCCATAATAGAAAAAAAGTCTGCTAAAAAAGACAGTTACTTAAGCTACAGAATCAAAGAAATCTAACTTCCAAAATGTTACCTAACTTCATATAAAGTATATGAAAAATGGCAGTTAAAATAATATTTATGGGACTTATCATGATCTATTTGTTCAATACAACTGTTTTTATTATTACTCCCTGAATATGTGACATACTGTCTTTCCTATTTTAGTTTTCATCTCAACACTCACAGTTTCTCAACCTCAAGTGTCAGTTTTGCATCTAGCAAAACTGCCAGACTACTTTCCAGAAATGTCCCCCTATCACTTCATTCTAGCAAGACTATCTCACTAATAATAGCCTCCCACTATTAGACCTTCACTTACCACAGGAACCAAGCAATTCATGGGGAGAAAATCCATGGAGGAAATTTTAAGAGAATTAAAATGATCACATTTCAACTTCAGAAGTTTAGCAGGTGGATGGTGATGCAATGCAGAAGAGCTACAGGAACACCCACTTTGGGAAAGGCTCTTTTTCCCCGTGGTGCAGCTGAGGGAAGGTGAAGGCAGGTGCTTATCTGCTGAGCAGAACTCTGCTGCAAAAGCCCACTCTTCCTGCCTGCTCCTAGGAGCCAGCACTCTTTAACCCCATCTCCTCTTTTCCCCACACACATCACTGCCAAACTTCTTTTTTTACTCCCCTGTAGGTAGCTCCAATTTTCTACTTTCTATCTACACATAGTTTAGAAGGCAAACAGCAAACAATCTAAATTACCAGTTTTATTTTGCTGATGCTTGTAAATATTTGTAATGGCAACCAAAATATTTTAGACCAGAACAGCCAGGTTTTTGAGCTGTAGAAGCTAAAGTAAAATATTTATTAACATCTCAGTTTCTAACAACCTACAGGAAAGAAAAAAACATTTCACTCACCACTAGCACATTTTCCTCCCCTAAACCCTCAAGACTCAAATAAGTATTAGTTATGATAAGCATTGTAAGAAGTACTCAAACAAGTATTTTTGATACTACATTCCCAGCCTATGCAAAGATAATGACATATTTAAATTATGGCTTGTGGCTTGCAATTCCAAAGAGAAGACTCCTGTAATGAAGAGGAGTTAATTTTCAAAAAGTAAACCACATTTTCCTATTTATAAATTTTTAAATTAGGATCATCTTGTAAGAAGTTTTAAATCAAAATATCAAACCCCAAATTAATACTCAATATAATGTGCACAGGTTAAAAGATGAGTATTAGGAAAATATAAATACGTTATTCTCTAAACTTGTATCTTAAATTTACGAACTTAAAGAGGCGCCTTCTTACGCGAGAGTATCAACAGAATGAGATTTTTACTCTTTACTTACAATTTTCTCCTGATTTTTCACTCAGAGGGAAATAAAGCACTTGGCTCAATTTCTGTTTCCACTGCCTGCCTCCCTCGCCTGCATTGTGCTGCACCATTTGGAGCAGCGCAAGCAACGTAAATAGGTGTAAAAGCCCAAAACACAGCTCTCCCTCATTTCCCAGCGCTAACTCGGCGGACCAGGGGAAGACAAAAAGCCCGGTAATTCCCTAGGAAGCCCATCAGCCACCCCTACTCATCGCTCCTCTCTACACCGCTCCTCTTACATAATCAAAGCAAAGAAAAATAGGTTAAATGCACGCAGGCAGAAGGAGCTGATGAAATCCCACGGTGACAGTTTCTTTTTTCCTCCCTCCCCCTGCGGCGGGGGGGTGGGGGGTGTGCGAGCGGAACCGGGTCACCCCACCGCTCCCTGATGTCATTTCCCCTCCCGCCCGGCCGCCTCCCCCGCCCCGCCGCACCACCGGCCCACATTACACAAGTGCCCGGGGCAGCCGCGGCCCGGCCCGCGGAGCCGCTCCCCCCGGCGCTTCAGCCCCGCGCCAACTCCCGCTCTGCAACTTCGCGCCGGGCCGGGGGCGGCGGCCCCGCACGCCCCTCCAGGCGGGACAGCGCCGGGGGCCGCGGCTGCTGCCCGCGGGGTGCGGGCCCCGCTCCGCGGCCCGCGCGGCCTCCGCCGCTCTCTTACCCGGCACCCACCTCGGCGTCAGCGGTGGCGGCGGGTGCCGGGCGCGGGCCCGGCCGATGTGGCTCCGGCCGCGGGTTCGGGCCGCCGAAGCGCCGCCTGCGAAAGGCGCTCAGCCTGCGGGACGCCTCCGCCCCTCCGGCAGCGGGACCCTCTCGGGGTGTCGCGGGCGTCAGGGCCCCCGGCGCCGCCTCCTCCGGCGCCGCTTCCTCCGCGCCGGGATTATCGCCGCGCTCGGGACGGGCCCCGGGACCATCTCTCCGCCATTTGCCCCCGCTCCTTCCTGCCGTCACCGCGCGCGCCCGCCCCCCGCCGCCGCGGCCAATCGCCGCGCTCCTCGCTCGGCCTCCCGCACCGCCTCCGCGCCTGCGCCCTGCCGCGCGGTGCCCGCCGGGAGTTGTAGTTTGCGGCGCGGCGCGGGCCCCGCAGGGCCCGGCCCGGCCCCCGGAGCCGGCGGGCGGGTCCCCGCGGCGGAACGGCCCGATCCGGGACGGAAAGGGGTGGCCCGACGTGGCGGGCGCCGCCACCTCCCGCGGCCGCCTCCGCCCGGGCCCGCGCGGAGGCTCTGAAGGCGGGGCCAGCGGGGCCCGCCGCGGGCAGCCCCGACCGGCCCCACCCCGATGGCGCTCAGGCCCAGGTGGGTCCCGGCGCCCGTCGAGGAGTGTGGGAGTAGCCCGGGCAGCCCAGCCCGGCGGGAGCCGCGGAGGGCCCGAACCCTGCCCGGGAGTTGGGCAAGGCAGCAGGCGCTGCAGCGGCCCTGCGGGCACTCCATGGGAAGTTTGCGGTGCCTCGTGCAGGGCACAGGAGCCCCCTGCGCTCGGTGCCGCCCTGGCTGTACTCACAGTGAGCGCCCGGCCGCCACATCCGCTCCGGGCAGGAAACATGCTCTGCACACAGGGCCCGGAACGAAGCGGGGCAGGTCTGAAACTGCGGCTCTCACATGCTCCCGCTTCCACAAGCTGCTACATCCACCCACACGCGTTAGATTTATGCACACCTTTGAGGCTTTAATGAACGATACACACTGTGCTGAGAGCAAAAACGCTCCACAAGGATTGTGTCATGCGGCAAATACATACGGACACCAAACAGTCACCAAATCCAACATTTTATACTCTGTAGGCAGTATTTCATAGAATCCTTGTGGGATACAAAACTAAGGATGCATGACAAGAAAAACATTAAACAACATCATGCAGATGTAGTTTGGTCATTTTTCAGAGGAGTGAGGAACTTGTAAAATGAAATTCTACAACTTTGGAGTCTAAAATGATTTCACATCACATGCTCATCCTCAAACCATCGTATGAGGCTTTACAAGGCTTTACAAAACAAGTCCCAATTGCAGAACTAATTAAGAGACTGATTTCACTGCACAGAAGAGGTTAGAGTTGTCTCAATACCTCTTGTTTTTTCTTAATTTAATATTTACTTTACCCAAAGGCAAAATCACTGCCTCACAATAAGAAGATGCAAGACTATGGTTTTGTTTAGTGATCCTCTGAGTAAATCTGGTTTTTGCCTCATCTCTACTGATGTGTTGGAGCTTTCAGGCATTACTTCTGAAGCACAAACATGCTGTGAACATGCTCCCTAAATCCAGTATACAACTGGCAATGCTGGAGAAAGTGGAGATAGGGCCTTGCAATGAGAAGTACAAGTTCCATTTGGACTGTGGTTGAGGATTGTATTGTGTTTCAGACAAGCCTTACAATCTGTATCTCACCACTTGACTCAGTTACCAAAGAGCCACTGAAAAACAGGCTACAGATTTTAAAATCCGTAATTTGGCTACAAAAACTGAGAAGACTGTTCTCCTGAGAGTATTCTTGATCAGAGCCACTAAATAGCTCATTTAAACTCCAAGAGTAAAATGGATAGCTAAACCTGTTTGAGTTTGCATAGTCTTATTTGGTGAGTGATCTGTTAGACAAAGAGGAAAACACAAATGTGAGAGCTCGAAACACTGAGGCTCTGACAAGTCCTTTACAACATAGAAGGTTGTCCTGAGAACCACAAAAAGTAAAGAATATGGCCAGAGTAAGGAAGTAACACCAAGGCACTATTAGGAAATAGTTTCTATTTTGATACGAAGCTGGAAGAGTTGAAATTAAATTAGCTTTGTTTCTGATGTAAAGCTGGGATAGCTAAGTCACTAATACAGTAATGGAGAGAATTTTGCAGTGTAATGATAGTAATTGGATGTATTTGCAAGTTCTTACCCACCTCATACCCCTGGGCTAGCTTCATATTTGTAGCTGTATTTCCAGTCTTTGTAGAAACCCCACACAGAGTAATCCAAACCACTGCAGATTCACAGTCGTGAGGGAATTTCCCATGACTAACAGAGGATAAATTAAACTCATTTATGTGCTGCCTATCCTATCCTGGGTACCAGCACAAGCCTGAAAGTGAAGCCTTTTACTAGAATGATGATGGCAAAACAAACCTCGTTGTGTTCAAGAACAGCAGAGATGTGCCAGTTTTACTGCCCCAACATACTTGAGGTACTTTGAAAATCTGACACCCTGTATCTTACTAAGCTTGGCAGTTAACACATTAAGCTTGCTATTTCCATTTGCATCTGGCTCACCTCAAATATGCAAGTACCATGGCAGAGCAAATAAAAGCCAAATCCCATCTGCATTTGGCAGTAGGTATGTTTCATTCTCAGAGGGTGGAATTGAACAGGCATTTTATGCTTTTTGTGAAATTATATTACTGATGGTTGCCATCTCCATTCACACCAAAAAATCCCCAAAACCAACCACACAAATCCTTTCACAAAAAAAAGCAGCCCATGAAACACTCCAGTTGGCATTTGTCTTCATGAGAACAGCAGTGGGAGATAATGCAGCCATTTTCAAACTGTAGTTTTTCCACCTTATAAGTTTTCTGGGAAAGCCAAAGTGAATCCTACAGCTTCCCATTACTGCCTGCCCCCCCAAACCCCCCAAAAGAAACCATAATCTTTGCTGCTTATAATAAAGTCAGACAGGCCTGAAAACCACAGTTCATATGCATCAAAGGTGGATATAAAAGAGAAAAACTTAGTAGGAAGGAACACATAAAAGGGACAGAACAGTTATTTGGATACATCTTAATACACTCTGGATCCCTCTCAGTTTTCCTCTTGAGGTTCTCTGCCAGGACCTGTGCAGGGCAAACAACACAGAATTTTCCAAATGAGCTGCAGCCTAGTACAGAGCCTTTCAAAAACATTTTAAAACATTTTAAACAGTATCAGTTTCTTCCAAAAGAAAAGGGAGGCAATGCAGTAGGAAAACAGAAGGTTTCCCACGCAGCAGATACTCTTGGGGCAGATGAAGACAGTCACATCCTTCCAGAATGCTGCAAGTTCCTCAGTGCTGCTTCATGGACAAAACATATCATTTGAGAGTAACAGCAGCATGACTGAGGTTTTAAAGAGACCATAGCAGTAGGTATCCTTTATATCAAGTACATGAATTAGCACCATAATACACCCTTGCTCCAGTCCTTTTCCCACAAAAAGGGGAATAAGCTCATAAGCCATTGCCCTGTTTCCCTGTGAAGCACTACCCAAGAAGCAAACAGTAGCTCATAGGCAAGCTCTCCCCATTGCTCCTCATGCCTAAAATGTTCTCCCCACAACTGAAAGCCTCTCAGTTCACTCCTCCTCCTCTGCCTCTCAGCCTAGTCACCATTTGCTTTTCAAGTTCTCAACTTCCTGTAGTGCTTCCTTCCTCGCCTCTCATCCAGGTGGGAAGGGACGGGGGTGAAGAGGATGTCCTGCTGCACTCACAGCTGCTGCAGTGCTTTCATGTCCCAGTCAGCATCACTTACAATGCTAAACATTTTGGTGCTTTTTGCTTGTTCTTTGCCAAAAGTCACTGTGCTCCTGTTGCTGTCCTTCAAATGTCACGGGCA
This sequence comes from Camarhynchus parvulus, assembly GCF_901933205.1. Lineage (NCBI taxonomy): Eukaryota > Metazoa > Chordata > Aves > Passeriformes > Thraupidae > Camarhynchus > Camarhynchus parvulus. The sequence continues at coordinate 8,738,916 of NC_044576.1, forward strand.
CACACGGGTGAGAGCACACAGCCTTTGCCATTTCGATTGACTGGGGTGAGAATTTCCCCCTTGCTATTTGCACAGCAAAGGTGACAGGAGGGTAAAGAGACTCATGAAGTAACTAATTACCATATTTTGGTCAACTTCTCCTAAAAAGTTACTAAGGCTTTAGTATCACCAGTAACATGCTGGAGGAAGGGCAGCAGCACCAGCCCCAGCAGCAGCACAGGATGGGCAGGAATGGCAGGGCTGTACTGAGAGCTGCAGTGGCTGCACAGGGCAGACGTGGTGGGCTGACCCAAGCTGGATGCCAGGTGTCCACCAAAGCTGCTCTGTCACTGCCCTCCTCAGCTAGGCGGGGGAGAGAAAATACAACAAAAAGGCTCATGGGTCAAGAAAAGGGCAGGGAAAGATCACTCACCAATTACTGTCACAGGCAAAACAGAATTGTCTCAGGAAGATTAAATTTATTACCAACCAAGTCAGAGTAGGATAATGAGAAATAAAACTAAAATTGTGAAACACCTTCCCCACATCCTCCCTCTTCCCAGGCTTAACTTTGCTCCCAGTTTTCTCTATCTCCTCCCCACTCTCACATATTCCTCTCTCCAGCTGCAGTTGGGCAGTTTTCTTCTTCCCTTTCTTATATCTGTTATCCCAGAAGTGCTACCACCATCACTGCTGGCTTGGCCTTGGCCAGTGCTGGGTCCATCTTGGAGCCAACTGGCATGGGCTGTATTGGACACAAGAGAAGCATCTGACAGCCTCTCACAGAAGCCACTCCTGCTACCAAAATCTTGCCATGCAACCATAAAATACAGGGGCAGGGAAAGAGGAGAAATCTGCAACCTGGTGTACAGAAAAGTATAATTTCTGTCAAGAATTTGGCTTTTCTTAGTGAGGTATTTCCAATGAATATTGTACTGCTAATTTCTGACACTGAACTCTGAGAAGAAGGACTGAAAGGCACTCAAACAGGGGATATTTATATACGTTTGGATCATAATTTTCAGTAGCTGCCTCCTCATAGTGGAGGCCATGCCAAGGCATTAAGTTTGGTAACCAAAAGGTTAAAACAAACACTGCTGGACAGACCAAAGGAATGCTTATATCAGTGCAGCAAAGGGCCAGTTCTCCATGATTTAAAAAATAAAAGTTCCCTGGATCAATGGCATTACTGGATCAGGCCCAGACAAAAAGTTGTGCTACTCCTCCCACCTCCTCTCTGGCCTGCACACCCACCTGTTGCAATCATGTGAGAGGTAGCATCATCCCTGCAATGCCAGAGCCTCTGGAAAGACTCGTTTTACTCGATGAACTAACAGCAGTCACTCACCTACGGCTAAATTCTTAGTGGTTTTCTGTGCAGCCTTTCCCCCTAGGTGATCAGCCTGTAAGTCTACTGGAAAAACCTGTGGTGAAACACTAGTGGGAAAGCACAAAGTAGCTTTCACCTTGTTGTAATAATCAAGGTCAGAACTTTATTCTACTATGCAGTATATTCCCAGCAAGTTCTGCTGAGAAAGTAACTACCTGCTGCTGTTTCCCACTGAAAATTTTACAATGTGCCAACATGGTTTGGGAGGAAAAAAAAAAAACAAAACAAAGGCATTTGCAGTAAGGATGCAGCCTCACTTTAAAATCCACAAGGGAAGTCTAGATTCCTCTGTCCTTTGAACAAAGCAAGTTCCCACTGTAGTATAAGGAATAAAAGGGTGCTGTCTCTCTCAAATACCTCACAGCCTCTGTGAGAGATCTCTCACAGCCCTGTAGGACGACCAGATTGAATACCAATCTTTCCTTCTTCCTTACTTTTTTTGGCTTCCTTTTAAGATCTCTCTGTTTCACATTATTATTATTGAATTTCTGTCTGTCTTTATGGCAACAGCCCTTAAGGAAAGCTACCAAACTGTGTCCACATTGTGCTTGCTGGGGAAAGAAAAACATGAGAACCCATCAAGAAATTGGTTCTTATAACAAGCTCATTGGTGCAGCTGTCATTGTCCTGGTCTATTCCTCCTCCAGCAGTAGGGGAGAAGCCATTTCTGTTGCTTATTCTGCTGCTTTGCTTCCTTCATCTTTTAAAGAGGGCAGGTATGTGACCAAAACTTTATCTTCCTTTGTCCTCTTAGTTTTGATTATTGGATTTGCATGTGGCTGTCACATGCAGATGCTGTAACCTGTAACATTACCTTTTGAGTTTTAATTTACAAGAGTTTTGCTTTCACCTTTGTATTTCCCAAGTACTTGCTCCTACTTTTTAGAAAGAGGTCAGTAACTAAGCAGTTCTATAGTCATTAAAGCCAGCAATATCAGATTAACAAATTTGTTGGTGCACTGGAACCAGGATGTGTGGCCATTGAAGATTTTAAGCAATGCTACAAAGGATGGCAACATCAACTACAACTGGAGAAGAAAATCCACAGAGAATTAAAACTGATGTAACTAATGAGGTCTGAGTGGACATGTCTCTGAACGTCATGACAGAATTCATGTACTAGCTAGCAAATTACACTGATAAAATGAAACTTGAAAAAAAATCAAATTAAGATTTCCTCATGGGAATGTCGGAGGCAACAAAATATCAGTTAGTGACTTCATTAGCTTCCTGCCAGAATAGAGCCCCAGACAAATTACTTTCACCTTTACTCAGACTACAATGCAGCACCACAAAGAAAGCTGCAATGTCTGTTGCACAAGACCCTGGTATGTCCAGGGCCTTGCACTGTGCCAGTTTTGCAAACCTGTTCACACTTAAGGCTCCCTGCATACAATGCAGCCATGTCCCATGAAATCACAGCACAGCAAAGATCTCACCACAGCATGGAATAGAGGGCCTGTTAATGAGTGGTGGCAAAGTACACTCAGAAAAGTGGCTAATGATAACAAAAGGCTGAAAACATCTGTGCATTGCCTGCTTCTTTAGACGTGTCACGGAAATGACTCATTACTGGATCAGCCACATGTAAGGGCAACAGAGCAGGCAGTGCATTTACTGTCCAAAACCACATTATTATTCTAATAATACACTGGCCTGCAGGCAGCCTCCTTATGCTAGACGTCTCTGCTGGATCTGTGACCTTGAAATTCTGAGATAAATGTTTATTGTGTGGCACAGGTTTTTTTGGTAAACATTTGAAAGAAATTGGAGGAATTACTGATGCAAGAGTTTAGGCTCAAACTAAGATGCTTTGACTGAATCAAAATGTCTCCCCAGTGGTTTTTATATCATGGCTTGGGGAAAACAAAACATAATTCCTTTTATCTTTTAGTGATGATACCAAGTGGCTTGAACAGCATGCCAGTGTCTACTTAGTGGTTTTTGTGCCTTTCAGATGGTAGATACTTAAGCATACTTGAAAGCTCATCTCAATCAAAATACCTTTGATCAGCTGTCAAGCAAACACACAGCAGACAAGAACAACAGTTCATTCAAAAGGAAAAAAACCATTCCATGCTCTACTTCAGCTCAATTCTAAGTCTTCATCAGCACAGTGCTGCATCTTTAATATAAAGTATAAGAAATGTTGTTCTTTAAATGCTTTCTCAGTCTTACAGACAGCTGTTTTGTGGCTGACAGGTCCTTCCTGTCCCAATTAGTTTCCATACTCTAATTTTCAACACAGGTCCCAAAAAAGGGAGAAACAAAGTATTTAGGTCTTTTGGCTTAATTTTCCATTTTCTCCTCACCACCAAATGCAAGATTGGGCAAGGGCTGAGTAATCATACAGGCACTACTAATTGTTTTCATCTTTGTATAAAATAGAAGGCTTTGGTCATTATCAGCTTGGACCAGATTCAGTCATGCTGCAGAGGAAAAAAAAATCAGAATCTTTCTCAAATCATTGAATTATCCACCAACAGTTATCAGTAGCTAAGGCGGGAAAAAACAGTTGAGAGAGCATTGATTACAGTTCTTCATTTTAGTGTATGCACGTCATCATGTACAAATATTGAATGTTCCTCTATGAAATAAAGGTTCGATTAAGCAGAAAAGATGTTTTAAAACAGTAACAGCTCTCTGCTGGGCTCCAGTGACACCTACTGGTAAACAAAGAAGTTACCAAACATTTATTGAAAATGAAGCAGCAGTAATTTATGTACCTGCCCTTAGGATCACTAATAATTTTTTTGGCAGCTCAGGCTATGAACCACACCACAATCAGGTGTTAGAGGTAATGAAACTGGGTATTTATTTTTCAAAATTGGATTTTGACTTCATCTGATTCTTAACTATTTGAAACTGCATTTTTATCACTCTGAAGGTATTGTCAAGTCCTACATTTTGCTACTGGCAGCTGTAGATTAAGATAGGCCAGTGGATTTTTGGCTTGCTGGACTACACTGGACATATTTCCAATTTTACTCTTAGTGATTTCATTAATATAACTATAGTCAAAAGTAAATAATTCAATACCTCTCCATTTGCTTTCCGGTGCATTCCTTTTAGCACAGATTCCACAAGTGAAGATCTCATGAGCAGATCAACTCACCAAGCTCATGGCTTTGCTTCTGACACCTCCTTGGTATTTGTAGTGCCAAACTGGTTTGTCACAGCTGTGTTAGTCTGGCAGGTCATACAGATATTCCTGAATGTCATTTTAGCCAGCACTTGTAAGAGAATAAAAACCAATAAACTCCCTAAGTGAGAGTTGTGGGACCAGAATTTCAATAAAACCTCACATGATGAGAGGAAAGAAGATGGATGCAATATGCATGATGTACACTCAGAGACACCTCAGTTGCCAGCTGGGACAAGCAGAAGCAACAGCAAAGAAAAGCAGTGCTACAGCTCTGGGCACCAGACTCATCTCCCTTTCTACACTGGGCTCCATTGTGTAAACTAGCTCTGTGTATGGATGTGAATATTTCTGTTTGAGACAATCTGTGACTGAGGGATTCCTTCTGCCATTGACAGGGAAATATCATATACAAGGTTTGCAAACCACAGTCTTGCCAAACAAGTGGCCATAAACATCACTGATGGAGCTCTAGCCATGCCCATTTCCCCATTAGGGAAGTTTGCCCTTACTACCTCTGGCAGGCTTAGAATTGTCTTTGTTTCATCCCTAACACTGAGGTCCTTTCAGATATGGCTGAACAAAGCCATGAAGCTTTTTACCTCTTTGTCCTGCATATCCTTCCTTTGAGGAGCTGAAGCTTCCTGTACAAAAGTCTCTTTTGGTTGAGTCTGACAGCCTCCAGTGCAAACTGTCCCAGGACAACAAAAATGCTCTATTATGGAGTGGTGAGGCCACCTGGTAATGAACACCCACCACACAAATCCACACAACTCTCAAGGTATCAACCCAGGCATCTCAGAACAAAGAATGCACTGATTATTTTTTTAATTTTTTTTTAGTACCAAAGTTTAAGTTGAAAAATTGCTTCTGATAGAACACATCAGCCAGATTTGCACAGGCGGGAATATTGTTGTAGCTTACTGGAAAGCAGACAGACCAAGGTACCTTGGTTTTATGGTAGAAATCTGCCAATTAAATGCTGTTCCCAGTACTCAATAACCAAAGTTCTAAGATGGACTATAAAGACAACAATTTCTAAAGGAACTGCAGAAACATTTTTAGAAGTCAGGCTATAAATCTGCTAAGCAATAGCTCAATATTGATTTTACAACATGTCCATAATAATGGCTTTATAAACCTGTGTACATAATTAGAATAGGAAGATATTAGAGGAATTGTATACGTTGCAACTTCAAGATCTGCTCAAAGAATGCCTTTTTGTTTTTAAACATGATGCATTAAACTTTATCAGAGCAGAATTATGCATGATCCCATGGAAATCAGATACCCAGATGTTACTCCCTGGCACTCTGCATTTGGCCCCTGGGTTAGCCATAACTTCTGTGAAGGGCACAGTGTTGGCAAACTGATAGGAACCTATCATAGTGATGAGCAAATACATATAAAGGATACATATAGAAAAAACCATCCCATAAAAATCAGACTTTGCACCTTGACTAAACAGAGATTCACATAATTATTATAACAGAATTGAAGTTGCTCATAAATTAGATGCTAATTTCTCTACATGTGGAGCAAAATATTTAAATTAAATTGAAGAAAACTCATCCAGTCCTTCGCCAAAGATAAGTGGAAAGCTTTCTTTGGCAAATGAGGGAAGGCAAGTAACCTGTTTCCAAGTTTCCATTCAAGCCCAGTAGTTTAAATTTCTCATTATTTAAAAAAGACAAATTCAAAGCTATCTTTTATGTGAACAGATGCTGTGCTGTCTTCTTGAAGCTGCAGGCTTAGAGGCAGATTTTTCATGCAGCTGCAGAATGAAGTCAACAAGCCCACTCTGTTCCAGGGTTGCTATTCAGAACCTTTTGGGCAGCAATGAAAGAAGATCACATCAATTTCATGCTGGTTTTGCTGCTCTGCAAAGAAATGAGCAGCAGACACGAATCATGCCTAGATTGCAGGGGGGAAAATCTGTCAAACTCCTCCAGAAAACAAGGTACGGAAGATTTAATCAAATCTAACTTTTATGAACACCTCTTATACTACAGGGTGCTTTTGGTGGCATGGCACTGTTTCTGTAGCAGCCTCTACTCTGGCTGAGTTACAGACATTGAGCTCCATGTGCAATTAAGAGCCACAAGTAGGGCCCCTGGGTCCCAACTAGAACAGATTTGACAGACATTGGCCTCTGTCCCCATCAGCAGCATTTCCCTTGTGGCCCATGTTCATTTTCAGTTCTGCATCTGACATTACTCCTGTACTACAATCCAACACACTTGTTTTACAATATTAATTTAATTGTAATAACATGAGCTGGTCTTGAGAGAAATTCCAGCTGCAGGTACTGAAAAACCTCTGCAGGCAAGGAAACAAAGTGCCCAGAGAGTGCACAGTTCCCATTCTTGAAGGTTTCCAAACCTACCTAGATAAAGCCCTGAACAGTCTGGTCTGACCTTTGAGCTGACCCTGCCTTGAGCTGGAGGCTAGATGAGAGACCTCGTGAGGTCCCTTCTCAGCAGGACTGCTTTATAATTCTATGATAAACTCCATATGCTAGCAAGTGCCAAGCGAGTCATGCTTTTTCAAAATGGCTTTATATGTAGACACGCACTAATACCTATACATTAAAATACTTTAACTTCAGCTTTCTAATATTAAGAGCCTAAGCTAAAGCCCACAGAATACCTTACTCTGTGCAGCACTGATGCTGTGGGTTAGGATGGCTGCAGTGCATGGCTAGAAAATACAAGTTTCAGTGCTGACTGGGTTGTTCAGATCAGTAGAATAAGTGTGTATGGCTAGATATTGTTTTTGCAGTATTCCAAGGGAGAGGATATAGGGAATTAGTAGCAATTTGAAGGTGTGTGGATTGCCTTTGTTTTGCCATTAGCTAATAGCAAGCCCAAGCATTTAGGGGTTAAGAGTTTTGGAAGCAGAGCCTCCTAAAAAGCAGTTCACTGAATAGGCATCAATGACCATAATCAGAGTTAACTATGCTGAGACATGAACTTATAAAATCAGGTAAAAGCAGAGGCACAACAGAGCTAGAAAGGAAGGTATTGCAATGGAGTCTGTCAAAAATCCAGTTACGAGCTTTGCTGTATCCTTGTCTTTTAGGACACTCAGCAACTTCAACCAAGTACATTCATAGTGTGCTAAACTTATATCCTGCTTATTTCTATTGATTTCCCATCTTTTGTGCTGAACTCCAGGAATCTAATCTGTATGTTTTTCCCCAGCACAAGAAAGTTAGTGTTAAGCATGCCTGCTAGCAGCATTGATTTGTCCAAAGTGCCCTCAGATTGGCAACTGGGATATTGAAAGAACAGAACTTCAAAATTCATCAGGATGAAGTGCTGAAGGGTAAGCTCTGATCTGCTCCAGGCCATACTTGTGTGTTTCCTTGATGACAAAGTTTGGTCTATTTCCAACTGGAAAGTCTTTCCCCTCACCAAAGTAGCAGCTCTGCTAACTCAGTTGGCAGCCACACCTGTACTGCAGGTGTTTGTTGCCTGAGCCTGCACACTCAAAGTTCCTCTTCGCCAGGTAGAAGACTGGAATGGGCAGAACTGCCAGAATGTCCCTCCTGCTGGTACCCAGTGTAGGCAGATGGGAGCAAACTGGTGTGGCTCCAGCAAACCTAGTCTCGTGTGCCTCTGCATGAGACACTTGAGAAGGTGCAAGACAAGCACAGATCTCCTTCCTCTCCACTCATGTTTCCTGGTACTTAGACATGTACAAACAACATTTACCATTCTGCTTGTTGGCAAGTTATGACTCAGGAGACTTCAGCACCTTCCTTCCTAGAGAACAGGGATTACTATCAGATCTTTTTACTAACAAGATAAGCAGCCAGTCTCCCAGGAAACAGACCTATTCCACAAGATGTTGAAGAGAACAGCTTTGTGCTTCTATCACCAGCTACTCTCTTGTTCAAATCCGTGGTTACATGTTTATGCTGACAATTAATGTGCCCTACTGCTCCCTGCTGTACCCCAACTCATCTTTCTCATTTAGACCCTGATACAACTCAGAACTAGACTTGTCTCACGGTGGCTGTGGCTGCCACTGGGCCTTCTCTGCTCTTCCTGCACAAGTCCTGTGGCATTGGTGAGGCCACTTTCTACACCTTCCTTGCTGTCATCCTCAGCTTCTGGCTCACCCGTGTTGCAGAACAGCCTATTATTACTGCTCCCTGACTGCAATCTCCCTTTTGAACAAAACAGAAAGCTTAAATTTAGCCTAAAATAAAACCAAATACCAATTTGGAAATAAATAAGGTGAACTGGAAAAGTCCTTGATGAAGGCAGTTCCCTCTCCCAGGTCCTTCTCCAAGTTCCACTAAGAAAGCATAAAATACAAGCTGTCATATATCTTAGGTACAGAACTATTCAGACAACTGGCCCATAAAAACAACACTTCAGGAAACATAAGATCAAGCTTCTCTGAAGCTTTCTTTACACATCTCCTGGCTGGAAACCTGCTGCATGCCCCTAGCACCTTATACAATGAGTCAGATTCAGCAATCAGTAGGAAACAGAATTAGCAGTGAAGGCAAAGATATTCATGCAGTGCAATTTACAACAAGGCATCTGTCTGTGCATGAATTAGTATTTTCCTTAATTATCTCTAATAGGAAATCCCAAGATTCTCAGCTGGCCCTGTCAGTCAATATTAACTACAGACTTGGAAAATGATACAAAAATAGAAAGGAAATTGAAGCTTTCAGAGGCTGCAGTAGCACTTTACAAGGAATGCAAATAGAACTTCACTGGGAACAGTTTCACTATTGGCATGGCTGGTCCCACTCCACTACAGAGTTTGCCAGCACATCACGCAACACAATACAATGTGACATTTAGTTAACCTGCAGCTCTCACATACTGTGAAGAGACTCCCAGAGACAGAAACACTGGTGAAAACACCAAGTCCAGAGCAACACGATGGTTATCCATCTATGCTCACCTTTCAATGTGCAATGGTTTGCCTTTTCAAAATTCTGATTATTTGACCATAAAGGTGATGTAGTCCTGCAAAGAACTGCGTAAGGCATACTCCTGATTTTGCCTGGTTGACAAAATTGTCCACCTGCTGTACTTTAACAACAGGAGATCTACGTTCCTTCTGTCAGACCTGGCTGTGTAATAGCCAGACACTTGCTACAAAAGATGTAACCTGCACCTAGCAAGCAGGGACTGCAGGGACTTGCCATGTAGGATTGTCACTCAGATATTAGGTGATCTCACTTGAGGCTTCAGAGCACTGCTGGCACAGACACTCCTCAGACTGCATGACAAAGTCCATCTGCAGTTGCACAGGTTCAAGAGCCCCAGTTATCAAATACAGCAACTACAGACATGGTCTGCAGACTTCCAGGTCAGCCAAGCACATTATCTTGGCCAGGTAGCAGCTACAGAAGACAGGACACAGAGCATCTTGCTGAGTGTTAGTCCTGCACAGTTATAGCTGCAACCATCCTGGAGACAGGGAGTGAAAACTGGCAAACCACACACTTCTCCGTTACTCTTACACAAAAAGAAAGCATGCAGTGTTTCCCATCACCTTTCTTCATTCAGTCTGCTTCATCTGCTCAACAGCAGTAATTTGCCAGAAGTGTCGTAGTGACATCTCATTCTGCTTCCACAACCCAAACTATCACCTCTGTGTGGTGCTTATTGAATGGTGTTAATATCATCTGTTTTCTCCTTGATTCAGAGCATTCAGTTGCTCTGTTGATAAAATGAAGGGGAAGCATGAACAGCCTCATGTCTATCTGATCTGCCAGCTTGTTAAAGTCCAAAGTTATAGAGAACAAAAGAGAGGCTGAAAATCACTTGAGTATAATTCACATCAGGAACTTAAAGAGAAACCATAGTGAATTTAAATGCAACACGAGAAATACTTGGGGATGTAATTTAAGCTTGTGTCATCACACTGTAAACTTGAAAGAGATGCTTTCTTTTTAACTTTCTACCTTAGTGAGTATGGCAAGAAAACGTAAAAGAAGAGCTATAAATGTTAGCAAACCAGCTGCTTTCAGGGCAGCAAGAGTATTTTCAAACTCTCAGAACCTGGTGTGAACTGACAGGCCCTAATGCCCTGACCAGCCTCACCTGTTGCCTCCACCCACCCCTCCTGATGAGGAGCTCTATTTAGCTCAGCCCTGGATGCCTCTTTCCTTTCTCTCTGCAGGAATGCTGCTGGGTTGCAGCTCTAGCCCTGCTGTGTCTGGGTCTTTTTGCTCTTTGGCTCTGGTTTCTCAATTTGAGTATGGAGCTGCTCCCTGAGATGTCTTGTCCTCATTATCTTCAGCAAGTCTTATCCCAAAGTCATTTCCCAACGTTTTCCTGGGGAGTGTGCCCAAGGATTTCAACTCCCAGCTGCTCTCTCCTGACCTGGCAGCTTCTCAGGTAAAGTGGGGCTTGGACCCTGGCTGGTGGAGGTCTCTGTTCTCCTGGTTGTGCTGCTGTGTCTGGTTTTCAGTGCTGGCCCTCAGTGTTTTCTGACACAGAGCTTTTTATACCAGTTTTGTTACTGAAAATCACACTGTGAGTATTTCTTTCGGTTTTTTACATTTGTAAGTAACTTGATAAGGCTTTTATGAATGGGCTTAATTCAATTACACTTCATCTGGTGATCCCTGTCTGAAAACATTTTATTTGAAAAGACCTTCATCCTGTGATCCTTCCTCCTAGGGAACTTTGAAAACTAGTTCAGGCTATTGTAGTCAGCTTTTTTTAGGCATACTAAGTCAATTTTCATTTAAAGCCCCATATTCAATTCTTTTAATAATGTATTAGCACAGTATTCTTCTATTTATGTCTGTGAAGTTCTCATTCACATTAGAAATTACTGTTGTATAAACTGCAGTGATTCTTATATGCAGCACAAATTGGTATTAATCCTTTTTCTACAGATAAAATATTAATTCTGTAATAGCTTAAAGCATGAGTATTTGATATTAAGTGATAAGTAAATAAACAATTTCATCCCTCCTGGTATGGACCAAACCAAAATTCTCAGCATTTCCTGTGATCCTTCAACTTCCCAAGAGTGGGAGAAGTAAGCTTTCACTGAATTAGTCAACAACTCTGAATTTGGGGGTCGAGATGAAGGTAACAGGGTTCATGAAGTGTGTACAAATCTTCTCAATTTATAATACTAACTGACAAATACCAAGTGGCAACCACTGATAAGGATATGCTACCTTGTGTAGGTTTATTGCATGTAAAAATTGCTTCTGGCAAATGCAACTGAGAATTCTTTCTACTGTTTAAGCTAAAGTCACCCTTGCAACAAAGCCCTGTTTAGGAAAGGCTATTATTGTTCAAATTTAATTTTTGATTAATTGGTCTCTCTTGTATAGCTCCAGTCTTGTGGCAGTGCCCCAGGACCCTTTACAGACTAACCGCTGCTGTCTCAGCTAATAAAAATTTAGATATTAAATTGGACAATACTGTAGTATGTTATGGGCAGAAAGGTGATTTTTGCTGTGGGTTATAGCAGTGGTCCTCAGTACTTTCTCTGATGCCCCAGACTGTTCACTTCTGCAGCTCCCAACTGAGGAACTTCCTTACAAAGTGAGTTCCTTATGGGTGGTTCATGTTCCACATATTTTATGTTCTTGCTCTCCTGATCATTACTGGCAGAATATTCAGTCTTTTCTCCAATAACTAAGTTGCTTTGGTGCTGCTTTTTCCTCTTGCTATAACCAAATTGATAAGCTGGCTAGAAATATCATGTGATATTTTTTCATAATACATGAACAATTTCCAGCCACACTAGAGCATGTGGCTTGGAGTAAGAGAAAGAGTGCTTCTTGTAAGATTGAATGTACTAGAGATCTACTTAGTGATTGATCAGAAGCTAACAGATAATGGAAACTAATCAAATTCAGGAACAGTAGACAAGTCAAGGTTTAACTTGCTTTTCAAGCACTGAGAATTGCTTAGACCAAGTGATGGTAGGGGAATAAAGTGGTGTACAACTGAGACTGCATCAAATGTTACTACCAAAGCAGAAACAAGGGAGAGAAGTTTGAGAAATGTGGACCTCCACAGGCTCTGTTAAGGTAAAAGACAAGTTCAGCCAGAGAAGATTACTTATCAGTGTTTACAGAAGGCTCTTTTATGTCTTTCATCACAAGTGGTAACCAAGAAAGAGATCCTTCTAAAGACTTGAGGTCTTTGCTAAAACACACTTTGCTCTATTATATCAGAAAGCCTTTCTTGGAGCTATCATTTCACTTCCAAAAAAAAAAAAAGTTTCTTATATGTAATAAATATGCACTGGGTATCCTGCTGCAGAAGGGATGGAAAAAAGGCCCTGTAGTTTTACCATGTGATAAAATAGGTCGTAAGTAAAAGTATCGTACCTTGTCACTGCTTTTACATTAAAAACCAAATGAAACTGTACTCAGAGAAATCAAAATTAGCCCTCTTCTTCCACGCAGATTGACCTATTGCCCATCCCTTCTGTATAAGACTCTGCTTACTTAGACACAGTTAATTGCTTGTGAAGCAGATATGAAACTTTAACAGCTGCCTCTGGCTGGGGCCTGTGTCTTATCTCACAAGGTAGTTAAACTTTCTCTGATTGTATTTGCTGGAACAATGTAATCAAATGAAGGAACAAAACCTACTTTCATTGTTTACTGTTCAATAGATGAATTAGATTGTAAAACAGATTCTAAAGTAGTTCACCAAGCTCACCTTAATGCTATTGTTTTAAAGGAAATTCTCCCACCCTCCTTGTCTAGCTTCTAAAACCAGAATTATGCTGCTCTTGAACTAATTTACAAATAACCAGGTGAACATCTATTTCACAAAACAGCTGTATCTATAAAATAGTTCCTACATAGTGAATTTCTGATAGTACAGGTCATGGACTTCTTTTAAACTGTTGATTGTTTTTTAGAATAAGCATAGGCTTTTCCAAATTATATTAATTCAACTAATGAATTATATTCAGCAACATGCAGTAGTGTGCCTTTTCTCTGGTGGGGGGAAGGTACATTTTCATGTTTTCATCTTATCATGAAATAATGTCGTTCTCCTCAAAGGAGGCTTCCTTCATTACCTAAAAAAAAAAGCCTCTAAGTCTGCACAAAATATTGGAGTGAAAGCTTTTTAAAGGTCTGTTAAAAAGTCTATGTATTTGTTAGCTTGCTGGGTGTGCAAAGAGCTCTTTGACACAGAATTAGAGTCAGACTGGCTGATGTGAAACTCAGAATTGTTCCAAGCAATAACAATCCCACATTAGTTTGCTGTAGGTATGGTTCCCTGTTAAGAAAAATAGCTTACTTTTGTGCTTTTCCATTTTCCTACAAAACTAACAGTTCTTCCTCAAAGACTGAAACATGGTGAAATAAAAAAAGGATAAGTAAGAGAATGGAATGAATGAGAGATACAACTTGGGAAAATGGAAAGGAATGAAGGGTGGGAGGAAAAAGATTGGGATGAGAAGAACAGAGTAAGGTGAAAAAGGTGACAAAAGAACTAGTTCATCACAAAGACAATATTTCTAGTGGAACAAAAACTGTATTAGTTGGGAAAATGAGCTATTGCTTGAACTATCAAGCTTTTACAGAGCACCATTTAAATAGTAATGAGTGTAATGTTAGGAGGCCATCTCACTGTTAATTTTTTCCAGTTACACTCAATTTTCTAGCAGGACTCCAACTCCTAGGATGACATCTTCTGCACTGGTAGATCAGTGTGTACAATACTATATAAATTTATTCTTTTCTTCTTATACAAACTCCTGAAAGATCTCAACCCCTCCAATGTCTGCCATTATGGGATTTACCACATGGTCAGGGGTGACTGAGAACTCACCTCAGAGTTTTGCTTTCACCAGGGTGTCCCTTAGTCTAACACAGTGGGCTCTGTCAGACCTGTAGGGATGGAATGCTCTTAATTTTTCATTTGTTTAGCAAGGTTATGTGTTCATTAGTGAAATGAGCATATTAATATTTACTTTCCTGGCCAACAAAAGGGTTTTTAAAACTAGTTATGCTTAAATCTATCACATGCCTGAACAAAATTAAAATCAATATGACAGCATATGCTTTAGTTTGTTACCATAAGCTTTATAGCATTATGGGGTTTGACAGAGGTTAAGGGACCCCAGTCATGTTATCACACTGGTTCTTACAGACCTTCTGCAATCTTATTTTGTACCTGTTCATCTATATCTGGAAACTTGCCCAGTTTTTGAAAATAGTTTTATTAATAGAATTTGCAGTAGCTGTGATTTAACCTGATTTGCTATTCTCAGATAGTTTAGTTTTTAACTTGCCTTTCAAGGAAGTCACAACTTCTAGGCACAAAAAGAAAGAACCACAGGGATAAAACAAAGGGAAGAAAACTAGTAGTGGGGTCTGAAGTTACTAAAAAACTTTAGAATGAGGAGGGAAGTAACATGATCAGCATTTGCATTAAATTTTGGAAATCTCAAAGGTCTGCTGGTTGCTTTAGAAAAATATTTGATACAGAATTTCAGAATTCATTTTCTCCATAAAACTAGCTTTGGTTTTCCTCCTTTGTGGGTGGTAGGCAATGAGAAAGATACTTCTTTTCCTTCTCTTTGTGTGCTATTCATTATCAGGAATATCATTCTTTTGGTGAGCAAACCTGCAAGAGATCTTTTCCATTTGCTTTGGACATTCAAAGGCCATTCTTGTCTGAGTACAGCGGCTCTTCAGAGGAGTGCCTTTTTTGAAGAGACGATTCCTGTGACAGACTTGCTGTACAAATTTGTAATCCTCTCACATAAATGTCAGAACCATTAGTAAGATCGAAATATTTCATGTCGATAAGTATTCCTTATGCAAGATACATTTGATTTGACTTATTAGACTTATAATAGCTGTATTTCCTTACTTCCCATATTAATTTCTGGTGCTAGTTAGTGCTTTACTAAAAAGTTTCTTAATTGTTGTCCCTTAGCAAAAGACAGTTCAATTAGTTATTTTTTACTGATGTGTCCTGAAAAAACCCTGAATATCCTCTCATAACCTTCTTGAAACAAAGATATTTTTAGTTTAGAAGCTCCAGGCAAAAAATATTGAAAGGGACCTATCAAGAGACTTATTTTGACAGTTCTTTTCTTGTTAAAAAAAAATCAGAATCTGCTTTTCATATCACTTGAAGATATAATATTGGGTTTTGCACAGGCAAGATTGTCCATTCTCTGACTAGGGCTAATGCCAACGTTCATGCAGGTTGCTTTTCCCACACCACTAATGACTTTTCAGTTCCATTAGTCTGCTATGTATTATTGATTTCAGGCATTATTGATTAATGCTGTAAGTAGATTTATTTCTGTTCCTAGAGAGTAAAGGATTGGCACCTCTGTTTGATGAATGGTGCTTGCTGTGGTCAGTTCTGTGCTGACTCCTTCCCTGCCTGTGCTCTTGTCCGTCCCCTTTCTTATGTTTTTTCTAATACTTACTTAAATGTTAGGTACTTTCCATCTATCTTCTCTGTAGGAGAAATTTGCACTAAACTTGGAAAGTACAAGATAGTACAGAAATGAGAAGCTCATGCATGTGCAGCAATGTTTTTTTCAAAGCAGGGTGATGTTTCATTTGTGCTGCTCCTTCCAGAGCCTGACTCTGCCCATGGCTGCTCTGCTCCCCAGGGATCAGGGCTGTTGCTGGCACTGTGCAGGCTCTTCAGCCACTGAAGCAGCTCCTTATCCCACCACTCCCAGGTTCCAGATTCTCTGGAGTTCCCAGCTACATGGGATTACTTGGTGCTGGATTTCTCCCAATTAATTCAGGGCAATACAGTGCACTTTGGGTTAGTGACCAAGCCCCATAAACCCAGATCCAGCTCTCCAATCTCTTGAATTCAAAGACTATGAACTTTGGCTCCTTTTATCTTTTTAACTAGTAACTTATTACACTGTATTTGTTCTTCTAGCTATCATTTAGTCTGCATTTTTGAATTGCTTTATATGCTGAATACCTGAACTTCAGTCATCAGCACCTCTGTTCAGTACAAGCTATATATCTTTGGCTGTTTTCTGCATGCTGTTCTACAGCTGTCTGATGGCTTATGTCCCTGGAGACTTACAGACATTTTACTCTTTAAGAGAGTATATAGCTCATCACCTGCCCTTTGAAGTCCCTCACTATTTCTGTTGCACAGCTATAATAATTTTACTTCATATTTTGCTGTCAGCACTGATAATCTACACCACATTTCAAAGTCAGGGGGTTTTAAAGTACTTAAATGATATTTTGGGGAAATCCTACTTAATATCAGGTTATCAAATGTCTGTGAGGTTCAGTCATTCAAGTTAATTCTCATCTTTTAGAATGCATCACCTCCATCACCTGTGGGACAGAAACACAAACATCACATGCCTGTGTAAATTAAGACTCAGGACTTTCATATAGAAGTTAGTGCAGGTGATTGTAAAATAAGAGTTACAGAAGTTTTAAATGTACCTGATTTCATGTGTCTGAGTGGTGTTTTTCTGTTAGACCTGTCACCTAACAGCCATTATTTTTCTGCAATGAGACAGAGGGAAGTATGTATTAAATGGAGCAGAAAGTTCCTCAGCGGGGGACAGGTGGTTAAAAAAGCTTTCCTTCCTGTGAAGGAAAAATATTTAAATTAATTTAAATAAGCTGAATAATTTCTGTCTTTTGGTATATAAATAAGTTGTATCCTGAATTTAAACAGTGTAAACCTTCTGCCTCATGCAATTCTAATGATAAGAAAACAAATTGCTAATTATTCCTCAGAGTTTAGTTAGGTAAGTACCCTACACAAAAGATCACCAGCATCTTTGACTCCTACATATGTATTTTCAGAAAAGTACCTCAAGTGCCCTCACAATCAATATATAGGTCAAGTTCCAGAACCAGGGTTCCAAAATGCTCATGTACAGATGATCATTAAAGGACTACAATACTCATCTCCCTGTGAGTGGATGTTTCTCATATATCCATAACTCCACTGGCTTCCAAAAATTAAGAGCCTGGTCCCAGTAGTTGGAGAATGGAAAATAGTCTCCCCTTCATTATTTTTCTATGGTCTGTGAATCATGATGTCTTTTTTTTTTGCTGTAATTTCAATAAGCAAAGGTAAGAAATTCAGAAGCACCATAAAAGTAGAAAAAAAGCCTGAGAAACAGCAGTGATTAGAAACTATTCCCATGTTTATATTGCATTACTGTGTTAGATTTTTAGTTCTATTCAGCCTCTCCATTCTTAGACTTAATTCTTATACAAAGACCATGTTCCTAAATCTTCAGGTAGTCAGGGTGCTTCAGTTGCAAGCACTTCTCTGGAATGTGAATCTCAGCTCTGATCACCAAACCTTGAAAAGCTGAGCTTTTAATAAGACTATCTGGGATATGAAAAAAAAAATAACATGTTTCATTAAAACTGGTGAAGCAAGAATTCATTTTAAGAGGAATAATTTCTCTCCCAATAATTAGAAGAAAGGAAGGAAAGAGAGCTTGGGTCTCAGCTGGTTCATTCTGGCAACTTGTTTGAAAGGCACTTGCATATCATGAAGAGAGTTGCTAAGCTGAGCTGAAAACTAGTTTTGTAGTATGACTGTGTTTTAAATTATACAAAGCCTTCCAAGAGAGGCTGTGTTAGCTTTCAGATTTCTGTGCTTGTGCTCAAGCTAAAGAGCAATTTAGCTTGGACCAAAATAACTTCATGGTTCAGACTGCAGCCTTTCTTTTCCCAGACTTTTGCATTGACAACTTGAAACTACATTCCTACCTACATCCTGAATCCTTTTACAAACCCACAAAAGCCCCATCAGTGTTTGAGTTAGATCACTGAAATATGGATTGAGAAGCACAGATTTGCTGAGCTGCATGCTGTTTGAGGCTGAAAGAGTATTTTAGGGAAATCTCTCTGTATTCTTGCACTCTTTCCTAGCATGCTGCTTTCAGTCACTGGATGTGGGGTTTGATACACCTTTGGACTGACTCACAATGGCCATTCTCATACTCTACTGTTTATGCTCAGAAAATAGGTCTGAGCTTCTTTGGTATTGAACTTAAGAGCGCTGCCATGAGGTTTTTTTGTTCGTGGAGTAAGCAACCATTGTCACTGTTGCCTTGTTTGCAGTATACCAGAGCAGATTGAGATTCTGCAGTTGTCTAATGATGGTACCAAGTTCCAGCTGTTGCCCAAGGAAGTTTCTCTCTGAACTGAGAGACAAACAGCCCTGCACTCTCACTCTAAAAAAAATCCAAGATAGTAACTGTGCCACGAGGCAATGAATTTGAAAACAGAGACTTTGTGGGCTTTTAAGTATGTCCATGGTCAGGAATATAATAGCAAAATTTGTCCTGATTGCATGGTTAGGAAGTTTTGAACTTCATTTAAATTTATGAAGACAGAAGTGATTGTATTTCTGTTTACCTCTTCTCCCTGACTATTACTTATTATAAATGAATACTAAAAATGTAACTTGAGTGAAAGGCAGCAGCAATGCATTTCTTTAGTGAAATGTATGTGCAATAACAGCAAAGGCTTAACTTTTTGGGCTGTATAGAGGTGTTTTTTTTAGTGGGGGGAACAAGAGAGGATAAGAATTAAATTACATTTTGTAACTGAAGATGCAAGAAGGGGTAGAAACACACAAAGAAAATGTTTTTGTGACCAAGGAGAAATGCCTCTTAAATGTTGATTTTTTTTTTTTGGTTGACGTGTTCTGTGGTCTTAAGTCTCATTACTGAAACTCTGCTCAGAAAAGAACACATTAATTTTTCTCCCTAGAAAATGAAGTAGCTGAGTCATTCATTGGAAGTGAGATAAGGCCTGTCTAAATCTGATGATCATGAATCCACTTGTTTATCACACAGGGAGAGGTCAGTCACTTCCTACTGGTGACATCCTTTCAGTTTGTACAAGAAGGAAACTGTATGGTTGTGTGCAAAATCACTCAAGTATCCTGGGCACTCAAGCCCATACTCAAGGCTTGATGTTGTTCATGTGTTTTCTTTTTTCAAGCACATTTTTAGCCATCTGGAAAGAGCAGATAGAGTGCAGTGCCCAGCATTCCCTATCCCATACATGAATTTCAGGATATTATTTCAGTGAAAATTTCTTACAGTAAGTAGAGATGATATGCTTGTCTATGTTTGTCTGCTGTGCAGCAAAATTATCCCCCAATTATGTTTTTGTTTGCAACATCATCTGCAAGTCATGAGCAGGAATGCCAGTTCTGAAGGGAGTAGGCAGAATCATAAAACTAAAGTAAGAAACTGCAGTTTGACTTTCTGAGGATTGGTGCCAGTATTTATCACTTCATACAGGTTTGCTTCTGAGGTGTGTATGTATTCAGAAGGGTTACTCTTTTGCTTTTTAAACTCCAGTTTTAGCTGTCCAAAACAGAACACTGACATTTTCTTGTAGTCATACTGAATTATTCATGAGTTCACCCAAAAAATTAAGCTGAGTAGATTTGTTAAGCAAATTCATGGCATTACCAGAAAATGGTAATTTGCATTTGCATTGCTTTAATACTTAGAAAAGTTAGGCAAGTCAAAACACCGTCCCAGCATGGAATAAAAAGTCTCTGCTCCAAAGAGCTTGTTATCAAAGTACAAAGAGACGATACATGGAGGTGTACTGGCAGGAGAGGGGCAGATAAAACTGGACACTATAGATCAGTGGTGTCAGCATGGCCAGCAGGCTATGTGTGCCTGCAGCCCAGCTACTGTCATTGTCTCTTGTTGCCACTGCCACCAGCATGCAGAACTGCATGGAGACAAGCAAATCACACATGGTGAAAACCGTTCAGGGAATGATGGAAATGGGCATCACTGGCTGACAGGATGAGAGAGCTGGCAAGCCAGAGCTGTCTGAATGATGATAGCTAAGCTGGAGATAGAGAACCTATCAAGGCTTTTAAAAGTGAAAACGAGAATATCTATCTGATTTGGGAGAAAAGAAGGGTGAAGAATTGTTAAAGAAGGGAATGCAGGGCAACAACAGTTAAAGAAAGGAGCTGGGAGAGGATAGGATCAAAATGAAAGGGGCTTAGACTCAGCTGTACACAGTCTCACTTGCAACCTTGCATCCTGTCTACAAACTTGTGATAACTGTCTTGTACTTTCCATTAATTAAGGTTGGAGTAAAAGGATGTCATAGCAACTGAAACAGAAGTCGCTGAGGATCCAGAGGAGGCATTTAGCAGACTAGGTATTAATAAAGGCCACACTGCAGAGCTAAACAAAGAAGAATGTGTTCATTTAGAGGCCCTGTGTGGACACTTGGGAAATCAGAGTCCACGGTGATAACAGGCTGGATGACAGCCCTAGCAGAGGAGTTTCTAAAGAAACAGACATATGACTTTATGCTTCTGTACACTGAGAACCTCTGATACTGTATCTGCACTGCATTCTGCTCTAGCTTAAGCATTAGGTCTGTTTGATTTCAGACTTTGTGTGATGAGTTTTGAGTTGCAGCAGGGACAAACTCCTCACAATCTCTCTGTTCTCAGTGGCCATTAAAGAATCCTGCCCAAATATTGTACATAGCTGCAGCTGAAGCAGAGTTTGGTGCAGGCTACTGCTGGCTCTTTTGTCTTGTGTAGGACACTGACATTTCTTCCAGACTCAGATGGAATATTCTCTGGCAACTTTAATTTTCACTTGCTCATAGGCTCTTTTCAGAAACGATTCAAATACAAGATTTTGAAAATTCAGTGATGTTAGTGAGTGGTCTGTTTCTTCCTTCTCATGCTGTTCCAGTTTCTGAAAGCACTGGGCACAGTGCAGTCTAGAACAGCAAAGCAGGGCATCTGCAATGGCTGGGAGCTGCTGAGATTTGAGATGCTTGCTTATTAGTGCACCAACAGAATTTCCTCCCAACAGTGACTTGACAATTGTGGTTTGCTTTTTTTCACCTACATAACCACTGATGGTATTTCTTGAAACGATAAGATTTCTTTTGCAGAGATGTTGTAAGACAAGATTTGTGTGGCAGAAAAAGTAATTGTATAGCCATCAGGGCAGCAAATGTATTCTCTGCAGATAATCTGTGGATAATAGTGCTATCATCTAAGGAGTAAAATGATAATTCTTTAATAGCAAGTGACATCCCCCTTTGTTTACCCTCTGGTTATCATGAACTATTATTTCTCAAATACCAGGGTTTAAATATTGATTGCTGTGTGCGGATAAAAATTGCTTCATAGTGTTAATCTTTCCTTAGTCTATTCATCAGGGATCTCTTCCATTGCTGTCCTCTGTCTTACCTGGCAAGATATTTCTGCAGCCCCTCCCATAAGAGGCTCAAGTCACTGAGTTCTGTATATTTCATAAGTAACTACCACATAAGCAGATGGGAGTAAAAAAACCAACAATCAAAAATGAAACAGTACCAGTAGATCTTCCTGTAAACAGTACAAGCTCTCTGCCAGTGCTGACCAAATCCTGGCACTGCTGTGCACCTCTGGTGGCAGCCAGCATTTCAGTAGGGGGAAAATGCTTGATACAATTTCTCTGCAATTTTATTTCTCACCCCTTCCCTGTCAATAATCCTCCTATTATTGGCATAGTATAGTAGCTGGGAAACACACAGTTCTGCTGTATCTCTGCATGAGCAAACCTTTCATAATGCAAAGATTTTTTTCAGCAAAAATTACAAAGCAGCTTTGACACCACCATATGCTGATCCCACATTTCAGCCCACTGTAGACTGACTTGTATGTGACAGAGACATGGTTTATTAAGGGGAAGAGAGTAACAAGGGAATTTTTCTTTAAGTTTTTGTATCTAATTTTTGCCAAAAAGATGGGGCATTTTTTATGCAATGATACAGCAAGTTTTCAATTGTTTTTTAAATATGATTTCTCCCTGCCAGCAGTAGGCAATAACCTGCACCAGCACAATCAGCTTTAATTCACACATATGAAAAGGTGAGAGCTCTTATTTGGGAATTAGAAGTAGGGAAGCTTCCAGCTGAAACTGTTTGAAAAAGGTTTGGCTAACCAGAGTTCCTTGGAGAAGGATAGGCTTTGCAAAGAGGTTAAGCCATAGGAGACAGGGAAGGATGAATCTGAGGGCTCCCTCCACAAATCAGGGTTAAGAGGCTTTTTTTGGAGGCACTGCAAATCCAACTTGGCTGGTTTTGAGAACTCCCTGTGCAACTACTTTGGTTCAGATTCTGTGAAGAAGGACAAGAGGGACAGAGGTGGGCTCAGCTTTTCAAGCCAGCTGCCCTTGAAGCCATGAACCCCCAGAGAAAGCTGGAAACACAACTGGGGGAACTCAGGAGAGAAACTGCTGGATTGTGCCTTCCATAGCCTTACAGCCTAATGCCATTTACAGGGCTACATTCAGACTGTTGCAGAGATCACTGATGGAATCTTCATCTCAGTGGAAAAGGTTTTGGTTTTGCCAAATCTTGTGTTTGAAGGCACTTTTCTAAACCATCCTTTCAGGTCTGGCTCTTCTGTACTTGGCCCAGCTCTGGGATTCTCCCTCTCCTGCTGTGGGGCTAAACATCCCAGAGTTAGAGCTTGCTGGCTGCACCCTACAGTTTGTGCCTTTGCTGTTCACCATAGATCTTGGCTACCCTACAAAATCAGAACTACCCATGAGGTGAATTATTCACTTATATAGCACAATAGAAACCATGTTGATTTGATTTACTGTTTTCTATTTTATCTATTGATCTTTGAGGAGTCCCAAGAGCATGCTCCCATGAAAGGCCATACAGAACTTTGTATTCAGTTTAACAATTTTATTTACAAAGGGTCTTCTTGCCTCCTGTCCCCTTGCCAAGTTGCTGCAGGCACGAAGAACTAAATTTAATTTTTATGATTAATAGAGCACACAGAAGATATATATTGCACAGCTCTCTCCCTGTCTTGTTATTTGGGGTGCCAAAATTGCAGTGCACTCTCTGGGAACAGCTAAGAAGTGGGAGAGCTCCCCTCTGACAGATCTTAGCTGTTAAAAGGCAAAAAGAACACAGATGGTTCAAACCAGAGTTTTGTGTAAAACGAGCAACCAGTTTGCACCTGCATATCTAAGCAGATATATTTGTTGCAGGTACCAGTACAAAAATAGGGCCCTAAAATTCTTCTGAGAGAAACATGTTTTCAGAGGTTGCAGCCACTGAGAAGCAATACCAAAGGAGATACTCAGGGCTCACATTATCCAGGGGGATCTGTGCGGGGAAGGCTGCTGTGGACTCAGATTTTTATAGGGTAATTTTGCCTTTTGAAAGGCAGATACTGCAAATAAATGGACACTCAAATGAAAAATCGATACTTCTGGCCCTTATCCTCATTATAGGATTACCTAGCATGTCTAGAGGGCAAGCAGAGCATATTTTGAGTACTGAGAATTGTCTTCCCCAAGACGTTTTCAGGAATTGTTGCTATCATTTCACACAGCACAATGGGTAAAAAAAATTACAATCACTCAACTTATTAACAATACCAAACAACTTTGTTTTGTGAATGCCTCAAAGAAAAATGGGACTTTACCTTTCCCACTTCTGAGTAGTCTGTTCCTCTTTCCTTATGCTGGCCTTGGAAACCTAGGTGATCTTTCAGAAAGTTTAAAGAATCACAGGTGAGCTTTTGTAAAGGTGCCTCAAAGGCATTTATGCCTAGCTGACCATGCCCCTGGTCTTGTAACTCTTCCAGCATTTCCCAAAAGCAGTCTGTGTTCTTGTAGGCAGCAGATTACCTGTTCTCGCAGTGCACTCTCATTCCTAGAGATGAGCTAATACCTAATTCCACCCACAGCTCCCAGCCAAAGAGGAAAATGAGTTCTTTTCCCATCATTGTGAAAGAAATCTTATACTCATTTGGACTTTAATTAAGTTTTATCCAGACATTCTTTCCCTTTTTCTGTTAGACAATTTTCTCAGTTTCCTGGAAGGGTCCCAGAGTCTGTGGTCTTTCTCGTTTTTGCCTGTAATTTATAAAAAACTGTGAACAGAAGTAAATTATCAGCAGCAAGAGGTTGCCCTGGGTCTGTCTTAGCTGGAGCTCACTGTGACACCACAGGCCTCCCTGAGCTGTGCTGGTACCCAAAAAGGTGCTGCTCACAGCCCAGGGCTTTGGCTCTGCCTGAGCAGTGCTGGCACTGCAGCAATGCTGCCTCTCCAGCATTCCCCCCTCGCCTGTGGGCTGGGGGTGGGCAAGATCTTGGCAGGGGCCATGGCCAGGAGAGCAGATCCAGCTGACCAAAGCGATATTCCATGTCATTATGATGTCTGCTCAGCAAGGAAAGCTAAGAGAAAGGAGAATGCAGGGGGCATTTGTTATTACAATGTTTGCTTTCTGTGATAACTGCTGTGCCTGCTGAGGCCCTGCTTCCTGGCCTGGCCAACTCCTGCTGATGGGAAGTAGAGAACAAGTATTTTCTTTTCCTCTGCTTCCACACACAGTCTTTGCTTTTGTTTTATTAAACTGCCATTATCTTGAGCCACAGGTTTTTTCTATCTAATTTTCTCCTTCTCTCCTCATCCTGCTGAAGAGGGGGAGGGGATGGAGTAGCTTGGTAGGCAGCTGGCATCCAGCTGAAGGCAGGACTCTCAAGGTGGGAAGGCTGTTCTCACCATAGTTCAATGCAACAGAATTCTGACAGATTAATGCTAGAAAGGTTTTCCTTTCTCTAGAAGTTACTGGAGGGCAATTCAGGCCTGGGCCATAAGCCAGGTGAACTTTCTGCATGTTTCACACACAGAACTTGTGGCAGAAATGTTGGAAAGCTTTAGAATGAGCTGATGCCTTTGGAAAGTACCTGGGTCATAAAGTGATGTATTTCTGGGAAGCCTAATAGAGAAAACATAACAGAGGTAAGCTTTTGGTAGAGAATAAGCAAGGCAAAGAGAGAGAGAGGCCAAATTTCCCTCCTGATCCACAAGTCTAATGTTCTGATTAACTTGAAGTGAAATAGCCTTAACTATAAAGAAAAACAATTATTGCTCAACAGAATACTTAGAACTGTTCTCTCTGGTTTAACATTGTATATAAAGCAAAGAAAGCATGAGAGAAAAAAAATTTTGTGATTTGCTGCATGTCTTGGTCTGACTTCCTGAGCCCTAGGGACAGAGAGTGAGATATCTCATACTTCAAACCTTGTACAGTTGTAGGATGATTCCTCTCCTTCCATGGAAGCAGAGTCATCACACATAAAACAGGGCAGCTGAATCGCCTCTAGCAATTGGCCATAATAAAGGATCACACAACTGCCATTGTATGAGAACATCTCCTCTGGCTGTGAATGTGAGTGTTAGGTCCCATTTTCAGAAATAGTTTCCCTAGCTTGCAAGAGCCTAGCATTCAGAGAAGCAGAGTCCTAAGGGTAAGGAAGGATACCAAATGAGCAGCTCTCTTTGGACTAGCATCTGCTTCCCAGTGGGAAAACTTTCTTTCTCTCCTTTACACTGCATATTCTTTCGTAATATGCTCTCAGGAACTGCTGAACAAATCAAAGTAATCTCTCTGGAAAGGCGTGTATAACACCAAATCTAATGAAGCAGGAAGACAGCTTCTATAATGTCCAATTTACTTTAAAAATATATATTTATTCTATGATTTGATTACTCTGCCATACATATTTCAGGCTCCCCTAAAAATGCCAAAAAAGTCAATGCTTCCAGACTAACTGGAAATGAAATATTTTCAGTGCAGTGACTTGTTGTTAAGATGAGAGGAAATAAGAAGGAAGAAAAATGTCATTTGTGATCCAGAGAAAAAGACAACTTTATGTACAAGCTGTATGTAAACAGATTGAGTGTTGGCATTGTCCAAAACTATGACATAAAGCAGAAAACTAAGAGGATCTAAACAATGAAAATGAGAATGTCAAGTCAAAGATCACATGTGATCTAGTATTTCTGCTTGTCTTGAAGATTGCATGTCTGAAACTTTGTCTTATCAGTTTGACAAGATCAGGATGTAACTGTGCAACTCCTTTGAGTACAGAGTTCACACATGGGAGACCTACCATTGTCTCATTTCTCTGCACATCAATTTCTGTACTTTCTGCTCTACTCCTCAATAAGCTTCCTTTGAAGATAGTACAAGCCTTTGCCAGTTTCACATTGTGGCTTTCTGTAATGACATCTCCTGTAAATGCAAAATTATCTTCTAGAAAGGTTCTGTCCCCCAAAATGTCCAACACTTGTTTGCTGCAGCATCCTTATGGTGCAAGCACTGTGCATGCACAGAGGGGTGGATTTGGAGTTTACATTAATGTCTTTTCAAGTTTGTACATTAATGTCACATCCACCATTGCCCTGACATTCATGTGTCTGATGTCACACAGAAATAAGAAGGGAAGAGCACACTCTACAAAGTGACCACAGAATCTCAGACGTTGGCAAAGGTGAAACAAGTCAGTGGATCAGCCACCTCTGGGTGCAGTTCTGCCACAGCTGGTTTAAATCTGGCTTGGTTGTGGCTACCAACACTGCAGGGTAGGGACACCCTGTGGAATCTCTCTGCCTTTCACAATGGACCTGCTAATAATTATTCTTAGGGTGTCATGGTTTGAGAGCCTGTAGAGTCTAAGAAGTGTCTCTGCTGATTAATGTTCAGTGGCCTGGTGACAACAAGGATTGTTTCCCTCCTTAAATGAGGGAAGGGTTGCTTCCCTCCTGAAATGACTATCAAAAGGGTTGCTTCCCTCCTGAAATGACTATCAAGGGAAACTGCAGCACTAAAGGTGAGTGCCTTTCATTAGAGGCACAGCTCCCATTCACACAAGGAAATGTAATCCTTTGGTTTATGGTCAGGTACTGCAGGTGTTCATTTAAGGAAAGGTACATGTGCAGAGCTGGGGAATGCAGTTCACACCATTACTAACACAGCCTTCTCACAAAGGCTTTCCAGTAACAGTTCACACCATCTATTTTTAATACCAACTGCAGTGAAGCTAATAGCTTGCATCAGGGTCATTTGGACAGTGGGTGGAAGGCTTAAACTCTGTGATACTTAGGCTGCACTATCTGCTAGAAGAGCTTTTTCACACACTGTGCCTAATTCTCTGTTGCAATTAAACTTCACTTTACAACAGTAATGGGCCTTCAACTGGGAATACAGCAATTCATGTCTTTGCACAGTGGAATGTAAAGCCAGATTTTGTGAATGAGAATCCATTCACGTGTACTTTACCTAAACAAACTGAAAAGAAAGCAGGCAACACTTGAAACAGATGGATATTTTCTGTTTTCTACCTAAGGTATTGTGCAGGATTTTTTTGTTTTGGTTTGGTTTTTAACTAAAGAGCAGAAAAGGATGATGTCAGGGTTTATCCCTATGTTTTGTTTATTTTTAGAAGTAGACCAACAAACAACCATGACCTTAATTCTACAAGACAGAAGTGCATACAGGCACATTGTTAAATATCAGAATCTATTTGAGTTCTGACAATTTCAGCAGAACTGTACACATGCATGGTCTTTAAAAGCAGACTACAAAAAACTAACTCACCAATATGGTGAAAAAGAACTGTATATTTAAGACAGACAGAACTCCACCTTTTAACTTCTTTGTCTTCATACAGAGATAATGTGGGAATAGCATTACAATTCACACATAAATTGGTCAAAGGCAAAAACCAGGTACCTGCACTTTTAAGTGAGCATCAGTTTTATACTGTCATTAAAGTGAAGCTGGAATCAGATGGAACAAGCTGCAAACTGGGCATGTGCAGACTCTGCCCTCTCCTGTATTTAAATGGAAGCCGCTGCTGCTGCCCTTTGCTGAGCTGATGATGGACTGAAACAATCTGAAGCTCTAGTGAGGAAGTCTGCACTGGATCTCACACCATTCCAAAGAATCCAATAACCTGCTTCACACACACAAAAGGTAAAGTGGCTGACTTAAATTCAGAGGACAGCTCTTCTTTCTTGGTTTTTGCTTAGGTTTTGTTCACCTGAATAAGCAGCCCAATCAGAAGGGGATCTGTTTTCCCTCCAAGGACACCAAGAGCACCAGAACTGTGGAGTCCCTCAGTGCATGGAATGACTCGGAAGCCAATGCCTACACTCGGATGGATCTGCTTCCTAGAGCCCCAACAGTAAGTGTTTCTGTCCTCAAAGCTGTGGCATGTAGATCTATGGCAAGGCTGGCATTTACAGGACTGTAAATGGACAGTTAAGGAGCATGTACACGTTTTATGCTGTAATGCAATAATGACATAACAAAACCTTTTAAATATTTTTTTTTCTTTTAACTATTTATTTAATGCAGAAAAGGCTGTACAGGCAGTGTTTTTCAGCAGAGTTCAATAGGCAGAACACAGGCAGGAATGTCTAATGGCAAAGTGCATCAAATATGTTGCAAACTATCAAAACAAGATGTTCTTGTACGTTAAACTGCTGTTTAGCAGTTCAAACACAATGCTCTCTTGTGTTGTTATTCAGGGCGGAAATCCCCATCATTATCATTTCTGTAATAATCTGTAAGTGCAGTGGAGTGCTTATGTAAATGTTAAAAGAGTTATGTGCAGTTACCCAAGAAAGTTTTTTGGAAGGTTTTCTCAGGTAAGTCCTATCAAAGCTCTTTCTGAGTTTTTATATACTAAAGAGAAAGACATTTTCCTTGCAAGTGTGAAAGTGAGAATCTGTTGTGATGACACTTCAGGATGGAGTTTTTTGGGTTTGCTAAAAATTTTTTCTGTCCCACCCCACACGCCTGAACCAAAGGAGTTCAGAAGCCCTCTTCCTGGCTTTGTCTCTTCAAATATTAGTAGGACTACAGGTTCTGTTCATGTGCTGTTTTTACTACGGTCTGTTTAAAATTTTATAATGAAAACACAAACCAACCTAATTTTTCAAGTTTTTTAAAATCCATTTTTTAATAAAACCTGGATATCTGCAGTATATTACAGAAAAATAAATAAGGAAGTGTCCTGAGCCAAGGCACTGGAAAAACTAAATGAGATGGATTAATGTGAAAAAGGATAGCAGAACACAGCAGGGAGGGAGAAAAGGGACTGTAGAGCGCATGGCAAAATGGAAAGGGATTCTGGGGACACAGTGATTTACGCTGGAAAATTAAAAATTGATTTTTTCCATGTTCTGCTGAACAATTTCATTAGCTGTCCCTTTCCCTAGGTCAAGTGTCTGTATCACCAAAATTTTGCATTTTAACTTGACACAAAGACTGGCTTAAGAGAGTTTCAGAAGTGAAAGCAGTGTGTGCTGCTTGTGGCTGAGATTAAATCCGGAAGACAGGATACAAAATCTGCTATCCAAATTGCTCAACAGGGCAAGCATCATCTATGGAAAGCCCTGCTGTCTACTGGAAAGAGGGCTTAGCAGTTAGCGTCACCCTGCTGAAACCATAATTGAGGGGGATTACACTCCTCTCTGTGCTGTCTGTCATCACAGGGCAAGTGCCCACAGAGGCAAGCTCAGAAATCAGAGAAAGGATCTGGAAAGGAAAATAACTGCTATCAGTTGTTTGAGGCCTCTTGTAGGTAGCCAGTACAAACACCACACGAGGAACCCCAGGAAATTACAGTGTTTCTGGTCAGATAGTTTTGCTAAATTATTGTAATTTGTTGTAATGTAAAAGGCCTAACACTATCGTTGGTTGTATAAGTCATACTGTGTAAATGAGTGGCTTCCTTACCTGCATTTGTAGGAAAATTAGGAACAAAGAAACTTGTTACATTGCCAAAGTTCACACTGAACTGCCAAAACTTGCCATGTTTTGGAACTGGGGTCTCTTCTATTGTAATATTCTTCCTGCAAAACCAGTGCCTACAGTTCGAAGTTAGATGAATTCATAAAAGCAACCACATAGCACTCGTATTTTCTTCCCCCTTTTGTTGTCCTGTTTTACACCAAATTAGATACAATCCTTCTGCCACATTCAGGCAGAAGTAGCTGAAATAATGTCTTTGACATAGTTTTTTCTGCTCCTGGCTTTAGAATTGATGTCATACAAATCAATCTGTCAGAATCAGCACTGAAATATGTTCAAGTGCCCTTATGAGGATTTCTTCTTTCCCTGTAGCTATAATTAAACCTGATCTTATACCCTTGCCATTGCAGGTCTGTGAGGAGTGGGCTAGATCAGATATTATTTACTATGAGTATTTGCTTGCATGGCCTTGCTCCTACCATCATCACTGCTAGCTTTAGTAGGACTTCCGAAATAACATCTCCAAGGGAATGGCACTTAAGTGATATGATTTTATTTCCTCACTCTGAAAAAGAACAGATGTTTTTTCTCAGTAATAGTTGAATTCTGTTCTTGGAATGTTGTCCTTTTATCACTTATACAGAAATACTTATGCTATGGGGATGTGTGTTGGACTTTCAAAAATGGTGTATTTTCAACTAGAAGCTATTCAGAAGTTAGCTGGTTTGGTTCATTTGGGTTTTTTATTTAATCAATTATGAAATGTTTCTGCTAATGTAGAAACCCAGGGAGTGTGCTTTGGTGGTTGAGGATTGCTGTGGGCAGATCTTCAGCATACAGAGCAGTCTCATCCAGAATCCCAGGCACTCCTAGGGTTCACCTCTTGCTACTGGTACATTGGTTTTAAATCCACACTGCCTGTAATAACCTCAGCCTGACCTCACAGATGTATTCAGAAGTAATGTCCACCTCTATTGTCCAAAAATACCCATTTCCAATACTGTGATCTTCAGACTTGGCTGCTGAATTCTGCTGTGAGTTATTAACTGATTAAGACACAAATGCTTCAATCAAGTGGTTTATGAAATACTTCCCAGACAGCAAAATACCTTGATTCAGGCAGAATCCAAAACCAGAACTGGTGTGGAAACCAGGCATAAGGTAGAAAGAATTTGTGGTTTAGTTTTTCTGATCCTTAATTTAGTTTTCAAAAGACTCTTGTTCAAGCTGCCAGGCTTTTGGTAATCAGCTCTTGAGGGCAGCTCAAATTGCACTGTAATTCAGAGGGAAAAATGAAGTGGCCATACTGCTAAAGGAGTAAATGCCTATTTATCCATAGAACATTTCTACTTAGTTAGAGAAGTCCAGCCCATGATGTCAGAGGACAACTGAAATTGTACTTCACAGGTACAGAAACTTTCCTGAAATTAAATCTATAGGAAGCTTACTTCTTGTTAAATACTGCATTACCTGATATCAGATGCAATGAAGCAGGTCCCTTCCTGTCTCTCTTTCTCCTTCATATCCTTATTTTTCTTTTGGGAGAGAATAGGTTGCTTTTCTTCACCAAAATTCTAAATTGACAGTAAGCATACATCCTTTGCCCTTTGCAGTGCTGATGGCATATTTATGCCCCAAAGATATTCAATAGATGGACTTTGAATTTATTCTTTTTTTGCTTGTTGTCTTTTTGCATTCTTGACCATTTTCCCTTCCAGAGAAGCACATGCCAGCTTGTTCAGAAAGTTTGGCAATATACCTATGACCTCTTATTTGCTCCACAGAAGATGACAGTGCAAGATGTTCCTCGTGCCTTTCCCACAGTGGATGTCCCAGATCATGCCCATTATACAATTGGAGTTGTCATCCTTATAGTGGGGATTACAGGAACTCTGGGTAATTTCCTGGTCTTCTATGCTTTCTGCAGGTACCTTTCTTTTGAATGTCTTTTTAAAATATTCAAATGTATGAACTTCAACTGTATCCTGTGTGCTGCAAACACAGTCCAGGAATACTGTCAGACTTCTTCACTGGCAGAGTAAAATGCACCAAGAGACACTGCTGTAGGAAAAGAGTGGCAACCTACCATTTCCCTCTGACTTCTTCCCATTTACCACAGCCATAGCAAAATTGTTAGCAAGATTGCAAAGAACCACCCAGATATTACAAGCTATAGAAATGCAGCCAAAGCAGAAATGTTACAGTGAATTTTTTTTCTACTGGCTGTGTCCGCATTGAACTGATGGGCTGGTTTGCACCTCTGTACCTCACAAATCTGTTCTATTTTAGATGTTTCCTTCCTCCTGTTTCTTATTAGTCAGTTTCTTTCTCCCCCACCCTGTTCATTAGTGGCCATGTCTCATTTTTTTCACATTTTCCAACACTTGGCTTGTTTCCTTTTAACTAAAGCCACATTCCAACTTTTCTATCTGAGGGAAATTGGATCTCTGACAACAATGTCATATGCTCACCATTCCTGTTCACCCCTCATTCTGTGTCTGATTTATCACACTGGAGCAGAGCATTGACATGATGTTCAAGCCAGTGAACTTCTACTATGTGATTGGTCTTCAAGCACAAATGTAATAAACCAAAATAACAGCAACAAATTATAGGATCATTTGACTGTGTTAACTTAGATCACTGGAGTGTAGATGGAAGTTGTCTTGGTCTCAAGCCTGTATTTATGGGCAGTAGGTTTCAGCACATTCATTCAGAGTAGAATGGCATACTTAAGTGAGAATGGCAGCGGCCTTAAGAAGAGAAAAGGCATTGGCATGCATATCAGATATGTGAGGATGAAGTACATGAGCCAGCTTAGCTCTTTGGATGGTCCCATACAGGAAATCCAGCTATGGCACTTCCACTTCAGGACACAGCTTGTCTTCATTTGAAGATGATATGAAGACAGAAAGGGATACTGATAGCTAAGTAATGAGTACATCAAAAATTCAGAAAACATTTAGGTGCTTACAAAGCAGCCTCGTGTAATGACAAACCATAAGAGACCAGCTGCCTGAAATAGAAATGTGTTCAGTGACTTTGCAGACTACAAACAAATACACACAACCCATAAGCACCTACTAATATACCTCCTTGCTCCTAAATTGACAGAAAGGGGATGGTGGTCCTAGTGCTTGATTCTGGAGCAGTGCAAAAACCCATAGTTTATTCACCTATTTTTCTATTATGCCTAAGACTGAAATTGGAAAAGGAGCTAAGTAGTTACACTGAGCCTCAAAGTGAAGAGCTCTTGGTTGAGTTTTTATGTGTACCCTTTAAAACACGGTACTTTAATATTATGAATAACAAAAGCAGGCAGAATACACTGAAGGCTGCTTATTGCTCCTTTAAAGACAGAGTCTGGGCAAGTGAAATGAGTGGCACAGAGAAGAGCTGATGTAAAGCAAAGGGCTTGATGTGGTTCATAGTGAGTTTGCTTAAACCCTGTATTAGGAAGCCACTGTTGATCTTATCAGCAGTGGAAAATGAATGCCCCTTCTCCTGCTTAACACAGCCCAGATCCAGACATCCATATTGTACACCAACTCTAACTTCCTGCTAATTGTGGGCATGCAGTGCACTGGTTAGATTATTTAAAGAACAGTGTGATTTATCCCCATCACTGAGCTGGTTATCAAAGCAATCCTGTAAAATGCAAAGGGTGTAAAACTGGGCCTTGCTTGTGTTCCCTCATGAGAGAAACAAGAAGCACTCTGCTTTAGCTTACCATGGAGTGTTTCTTGGGATTTGTGAGCTCACAGGAAGGAGTAACAGCATAATTAACAGTGCAGCACTGTTTAGCAACATTTCTTCTGATCTCTGTAGGAGTAGGAGCCTTCAGACTCCAGCCAACATACTCATCATCAATCTAGCTATTAGTGACTTCCTGATGTCCATTACACAGTCTCCAGTTTTTTTCACCAGCAGCCTCTACAAACACTGGATTTTTGGTGAGAAAGGTTTGTATATATTCTTTCTAAAATTTCACTATGTTTGTTCTTACCATAGTGGCAGTTCATCTATCTACCCTCAGGTACTCTTGCAATATTGAGAACATTGAGAACATTTCCCAACGTTGTTTCAGTGTTGACACAAACATTTCTTTGAATATTTGTGTCTGTGTGTAATAAATACACTGCTATCAGGAGAGGAAAATTACATTAATGAGACAGATGCAAAGGCATCACTGGCAACATGAGGCACACCACTAATCTTCTTGCCAGTGTTCTTCCCCAGTCACCTCATGACTTAGTTACTGACAAAGAAGCACTCCCCCTCAGCACACCAGCTTAAAAGCCCTTTTAAATAACCTGCTCTGGGACTCACACCTGGCATGCTGAGGCAAGAAAGCCTGGAAAATCTGATTTTTCACAACAAAAGTTTTACACTTTCTGTGTAGTAAGAAAATGTGGAATGAGGGTGCTTTCATTCTTCCAATATAACTGTTGTAAGAGGAAGACTAGTCTTAGCCTCTTGAACAGGTACTGACAGAAAGGAAACTCACAGAAGTAAAATTGCTATTTTGATCTCTGATGACCAAAAGCATATTTTTATTTTACTTCCATTAAGTGCTCATTTGCATATAGGCTAAAGCTAATCCAAACCACTGCTTTTAATCATTAGGTTGTTTGAACAATTAAAATCACTCATTCATGTATTCATAGTCTGAATATTTACTTCAGCTAAATTACTCATTAATGTATTCATATTTACATCAGCTTTGCTGCCCTTGAGATATGAACAGTACCAAAGAAACTATATCACATTGTTAAGCAAAACAGCTGCTCTATGGGACCTGCAGTAAAACTGGAGTTAAATGAGATACTAATGGACTGCTGAAATTATCCTACTAGAATCACCAGAAATCAATGAGTGAAAATACATTAAGTATCACTGTCTCCAGCAATTGAAGCAAACAAAGTCTGTGAAGTTTATCTCTATGGATAATGCAATTAGCAAGACAGGCAGCAGCTTTGAAGTAGCATTATAACTGCAGGAAAATTCACCTTTCACTGCTTTACAAATTCCAGAAGACATTAGTTCATAAGAAACACAGACTTGAACTCTCCTAGAAATAATTAGCATGGGTAGATTAATTTCACTGGTACTTCTGTCATCTTCATTGCAAGGCTGTGAGCTGTATGCCTTCTGCGGAGCTCTTTTTGGCATTACATCTATGATCACTTTGATGGTGATTGCCTTGGACAGATATTTTGTCATCACTAAACCTCTGGCTTCTGTTGGAGTGACGTCAAAGAAGAAGGCCCTAATAGTCCTGGTAGGAGTCTGGCTGTACTCTTTGGCTTGGAGTCTCCCACCCTTCTTTGGATGGAGTAAGTGAACTGGAATAAAACTTTTTTGCCCTAGTGTTGGATTAAAGACCAGTTAAAGGTGCAGAAGAGGGTTGAACTAATAGCTCACATATGAGGCTTGAGTAGACCAATTTGAAAAAAGAGACTAAAATACATGTTGAAACTGAAAGTCTCTAATGAAAAGAAAAGAATGCAGTGGGCATTACAGCATATTATATGACAGTGGCACTTTTCCTTAAGCACACTACTTGCTCCATAAAGGACAGCAGATAAATTCATGGCCAAAAATTTATGAAGAATGTGCCTGCTCATTATCCCATGTCTACTTCCATTGAATCAAATTTAACAATAAATAAGTTAAATAAATTTATTTGTGTTATTTCTGCTGAGTTTTCTGTCTAAGACACCAGTGTCAATCTAATTCTTTTCATTCACATAAAAGAATCAGAGCATTTGTGCCAGGAGATCTTCAGTAAGTCTTGACTGTGTTCTGGATGGACAAATTGCTCTTGGTGTTGCCCACATTCTCCATTCACTCAGTGGTGTTGTCACTGGCTTCCAATAAGCATGGCATTTAGTAGTAACTAAAATGCTTTTGTAAATGTGGATTTTACACATGGAAATTGGAGCATTCATACAGCCCCTTGATCATTGGAATTCATGACAAAGTGAGTGTCTGTTATTCTTCCTTACTGCAATCTGCCTCACTACCATTAAGTATATTTCCTGAGAGTCACCAGTTGCAGTCACTAAGTTAAAATGAACTCATCATTCAAAACCCCAGCCCACCATTATGCTTCCTAATTCCAGAAGAGTCTGCCAACTGAGGTGAGAACATAGACACGGTTGACTAGTAAAAGATGCAACAGCCAACTCAGGTACTGAGCAGAATTTCAGCAGAGTTTTGTTATTGTCATATTATTACCATTCTGGTCCCCCTAAACATGAAGCATGCTTAAGCAGGCAAACTGCAATACTGACAGAAGCAGTCTTTAGTTGAGTGAGGAGCTGTTAGAATAACAAAATGACAATATAGCCTTAGATTATAGATTTTCAGTTGAAGAAGGTGGAATAATTGCTTGAAGGGTGTTATTATCTTGTAATTAGATTGTAATAGTACCCACAGTATGAACTCTCACACTGTAATTAGATGCATTTGAGAACATCTGGTGCAATATTTTTAAGAGCAGAACAGAAAATATCAGCGTAAACAGTTAAAATTAAAATTCCAAAGTAAAAAAATTCCAAAGTTGCTATTGCCAATTTATTTACTTAACAGTTTGAAACAGTTCCTTTAAAGATAATACATTTTATTTCAGGCAAAACATTAGGTATGTTTTGGAGTGGGTTTTTTTTGTTTGTTTGTTTGGGGGTTTTTCAGTGTTTTTGTTGTTTTTTTTACTTCTCAGCTTTACTTCATGACAAAATTATTTGGTCTACACAACAAATTTTTCTCTTTTGCCCAGTAAATTTCTCATATCTGCACATGCTTAGAAAAATGATACCTAGAGCAATTGGTTTGACTGCTTTGGAAGAAAGCAATTTGACAGGAAATGGAGATATTTAAAAACAATACAGGTCTGGTTCCATACCCAAATAAGTATTTGAAGAGATTCCATTTGACTATAATGAGTTTTAAACAATATTCAAGACTGAAGCAAAATTACTCAGTTTTCTGAAGCCTCAGACTGCTAAGCATAAATATAATAGGGAAACAAAAGAAAATATAAAAGTTCTTTACATGAAGAATTGTTTATCCTTTTAAACTCTTTTTTCCCTTTCAGAGAATAGGACTAAATCCAATGTTTTTCTGAGTATCTTCTCTAACTTCTGCACTCAGAATAACATTCACTTCATGGTTTATACCTTCTCCTGTCTTCCCTTCTAGGTGCTTATGTTCCTGAGGGTTTGCTGACTTCCTGTTCCTGGGACTACATGACTTTCACACCATCAGTCCGTGCCTACACGATGCTGCTTTTCTGTTTTGTCTTTTTCATTCCTTTGATTGCTATCATATACAGCTATGTCTCTATCTTTGAGGCTATCAAGAAGGCCAACAAGTAAGTAGCCAACAGTCCTACATTTTTATCCTTGTGCTTAAGTGACTGTTTGTTTTCTTAAAACAAAGAAAAAAAGAACAGAAGAAAACTGGGACACGTTTCTCACATTTATTTTGTAAGTACAACTGAAAGAGTAAACCAAACGAGAATTCTGTCAATAGTCAGTATGGTAGGACATAATTCTTAGAAGGACCATTCCTGAATTTAGGCCTGAGCTTATCAGTGTATTATCTAATGACATGGAAAAGGATACAGAAATTAACCAACCAGAATAAAAACAAAAGGGACCTCAGAAACACCTAATGACAGTGTATCAATAACTATTTCATAGAAAAATAGATGGAATTTAACTATAAACTTAAATAAAAAAGGAGATTAAAGATTCAATAGCAGGGCTCTGAAACAAAAAGTTATTGCTATTGCTTTAAATATAAAGGGCAGCCTGCCACTCCATGTGCCATCTGCGGGTACCAGTCTCATAGATCCCAGTAGATCTGGTCTAACTCAGAAGTTCAAAGTGACAGCAAGGTAGGAAAACAGACCCAGGGAAGCAAAGACTCCTCTAAGTGTCTTTAACTCAGCATTATTCAATTGGCTTGAATAGCTGCTTTATGTGGAAAATATTTTGGTACCTTTCTGCTATTTTTTTTTCACTGAAGCACATGTGGATTTTGCCATTGATTAGTGCAACAGAAGTACATCGAATTGGGAAGCAGGGGTCACGAACTTGCATTAATGTGCAATAAAAGTGCATGAGTTTTAGCCTAAAGTAGCAGAAGAGTAGTTGATGTCCCACTTCATGAAGCTATTTGCTCACTTCCCTACCTTTGTTTTTTGCTGTTGTATGTTTATTTTCCCTAGATCTATTCAGACATTTGGATGCAAACGTGGAAATAGAGAGTTCCAGAAACAGTATCAGAGGATGAAAAATGAGTGGAAGATGGCCAAAATTGCACTGATCGTCATCTTGTTTTTTGTCATTTCCTGGTCACCATACTCTGTTGTTGCTCTGGTAGCTTTTGCTGGGTAATTATAAATGTATCAGCAAAGCAATATTCAGTGAAAGCAAAAGATGTGGAACTGTAAAGGACAGATGAAAGTCAAAACTACTTGTCACGTTTGACCTCTGAAGCATGTCCAAAACATTCAAATATTTAGGAGTGATATTTAACCAATGGGGCACATGCTGACTGATTTTTTTCTTAGTTTGACCTTAAGAAAATTTAAAAAAAAGAAAAAGAGAGAAAGAAAACAAGAATACTATTACTGGCAATATAAACTGCCATGCTGAAGATTTCCGAATGCATTCTCTATGCTAGGATATTTGAACTATCAGAACTTTATTTAGCACCAAAATGCTAAATAAAGCACTCCAAAAAGATCCTCCCAGGGGTTGATTCTCTTTTTTTTCTCTACGTCTTTAATCTATAAAGATATATTCATTTTTTTGTGTTACATCAAACTGCTAAAATTCCTTACATGTATAAGCAAGTTCAAAATTAGTACATAAACATGTTAGCTTTTTGATGCTGGATATAAAAGATCATAAACATATATCATCAAAGCATGTTCTTCATCTGTTTAATTGTCAGCATTTTATACAGACATTTCAATGGAAGCATGACAGTATTAAAACATGTAGCTTGACCCCAGATAGTTGATACTAGGCAAAGTAATGGACTGGGAATCCATTTGCCTTTGCTCTACGTGGTTATTTCTCCCACCTTAAGATGTGAATCTTCCTGTGCTTCAGTTTAGCCTCTCTAAAATGTGTGTGAGTATCTCTTTTCGGAAGGCTTGTCACCTGCAAAACCTCACCTGGACGATTCCTATGACAGTACAAAACACTTCTCTTATTATTTTTCAAGGTGTTTCTAAAATTGACACACAGCTCAAATTTACTTACTATGGAGCATTTAGGGAGACAAGGGTGATTTTTGTTACACACCCAAGAAAGAGGCCACTGCAGGGTTTCGTCTCAACTGCTTAGAAAGGCAGTTTCCTAAACACAGCACTTCTAAAATCTTAGGTTTAAGAAGAAAAAAAATACAGAGGGAAGTGGATCCTCTCCCTTTGTATGCAGACAGATGATTCCCAGCTGCAACGAACATTTTCTACATGAAGGTAAACATGTTCCTCACTCAGGAACAGGAATCCTTCACATGTGTCCTAGTGTCCCATTTCCTGTCAGAGGTACTGGACATCTTCCACTGGTGACTTGTGACCAGTTAGACACAGAGGAGAAGCAAGGAGACACAGAAAATAAGCATAGCTACCTTGCAGTACTGTAAGAGACCTAAAAGAAAATCAATAGGGGATGCTTTAAGCTGACCACTATGTAGAACTGTTGCGCTGTCACGCACGATTCAGCATCTACCTTAGGAGCATCAAGTACCTGCTGATCTAGATTTCTGCTCCATGTCTCACACTCTGAAAAATCTGAACAAATGAACAGTTTTATAATTCTGCAGTATGTTAGAAATTAGCATTTTTGAATTTTCCTTATAAAGACATCTGGAGAGCAACATAGCTTCATTCAGATTTTTTCCATTTCTGGGCTATTTCTTTTATGCAATCCTACTGGGATTTTTCAGGTTAATAACCAAGCCTGGATGTCTTCTGTGAAATTTTATTGCAAGGGACTCAGATAAAATCTTGCTACATGCCACATATGGGAGGCAGACATGGAGTCTGTGGCTATAGTCTTGGACTAAAGACTACTCATCTGACAGAGCAACAACATATGAAAAATGAAGGAAGAACCTTAATTCCTTTAGAAAATATTTTGAATAGGGAAAAGCGAGCTAGCACAGTCATGCTCACTAATACTTTTGGTCTACAGGTTGCATTTGCTGGGAATTATTAGTTTAAACACAGGAATTATTAGCTTAAACAGAAGGCTTTGCCACTGTTTGATTCTGTTAGCTGAACTCTCCATCAGCCTTACCAAAGCATTGTCTCAGCTCAGGGTCAAAATCTTCATTCCAGTAAGGTCACACGGTATGTTATCCAGAATATGTGAAGATTTATACCTCTAACCCATGTTTTTAAAGAATGAGCAGGAGAAACCGTGTTAAATATTGCACATAGAGAACATCCTTATCCTTATCAGGGAAAAGCCTTAAGAGGGGAAATGGCATCTCAGCAGGCAGCTGACAAAATGGTTCTTATACTGCAATTGGCAAACCATTTCCACCTCATCACAGAGCATATATATTCCCATAGTATGATGAGAAACTTCCTCACCAAGATGGTAAGGTCTTTTAAAAGGCTGACATTGTCCCTGGGTTAAACAACATGGGAATCCTTCATAGTAGTGAAGTACTGCCAGAGAAGCCCCCAGAAATCCAATTAGACTGATGTTGATCTTTACAGGCTAATGATGTAGAACTTCTTCTCTCACTGTTTTGGTACAGAACACCTCTTTAACTCTCTTTAGAGCCTTAAAGCCTATCTTGCCACTGTATAACTTCATAGACAATGCAGAACTCAGTAGTAAATATATGATGTGTTTGCATTACTCTAGGTATTCCCATGTCCTAACACCTTTCATGAACTCCATACCAGCTGTGATTGCCAAAGCTTCTGTCATCCATAACCCCATCATTTATGCCATCACTCACCCCAAATACAGGTAAGTTCGCTCTTACAAGCTATGTTTATATAGCAAAGAAAATCTGAGAGTAAATTTGTCACTTTTAGGTCTAGTACCCAAATTCTCCTTCACCTGCTCATTTTAACTCTGTAGGAGAGCCTTGCCCTCCCCAGGAACACTCCTCGGTGCCATAGAAATGTCAGTGGAATTTGTACTTGGAACAAACTCCTGAGCAGATGGTAGTTGGAGATGTTTATGGATACTGATCTGTATTTACCTATTGCATGATAAAAGATGGAAACCTTTCCATCTCAAAGGAAAAAGCACCACAAATTTTTAACTGTCTTCGTGAGAGGCAGACATTGGGCAGAGTTGCAAATAGCACTTTGTTACATTAGCCAGGCCAGTGAGAGAGGCAATACAGTGAGCCAAACCACCTCTTCCCTATTTTGTGAATCCTCCTCATGTTTCTCAAGGCTTTCATATTTCAGGTAGTATTTCCTCTGACAGGTAAAATGAAGGGTCATTGCCACTCCAAGTTCAGATGCAGGCAGTGAGATTTGACAGATGGTAGTAATGCCAGAGATAGGCTGTTGTTTCACCACCTACAAAGACCTACTGAGGAACTGAACAGAGAAGAGGTGGGCAGGAACGTCTTCAAGGGGAAGGAAGAGGAAAGCTAGGCCAGAGTTTCCTAATACTGCACATGAGCAAAGTAATACAGTAATATAAATGCACATTCTGTATAACTCTACAGATAGCCAGCAAACAGATGTATAAGAGAAGCTAGAATAGCTGCTTAGGGGAAGATTAAAATAATTCATTATGTAGTACTTCTGCGAGGTTCAGTTTAAAGGGACAGAATTTTATTTTTGCCCTGATTAAGCTGAAAGCAGATAAAACATTGTTTTAATAGCTCTCTTCAGTTCCAAAGTTATATTTTAATGCCCTTATCCCTGCCAAGCAATAAATTTGAGTTCTGCAAAACACTGTGAATAAGTGATCTTGCAGGGTGATTGTATATGAGATATCTGATATCTGGAAAACTCTTTTTGTACCCAGTAATTTTCCAGTCCATGCAGCATTAGTTCATTTCTCTGAATAAACACATTGTTTATGATGATTGAATTTTTGTGCGA
Source organism: Camarhynchus parvulus (assembly GCF_901933205.1). Taxonomy (NCBI): domain Eukaryota; kingdom Metazoa; phylum Chordata; class Aves; order Passeriformes; family Thraupidae; genus Camarhynchus; species Camarhynchus parvulus. The sequence goes on from NC_044576.1 coordinate 8,781,110, forward strand.
ACAGAAAAAAAAATCTGACTGGTTCTACCTCTTATCCATTAGAAGAGCCATTGCAACATATGTTCCTTGCCTTGGACCCCTACTGAGAGTTTCTCCTAAAGACTCACGGTCCTCCAGCAGTTACCACTCCTCCAGACGAGCGACCGTAACCAGCCAGTCTTCTGAGATAAGTGGGCTGCAGAAAGGAAAAAGGAGACTGTCTTCTCTCTCTGACAGTGAATCAGTAAGGGAGACACTTCCCATACACCCATTTTTAATTGAAAAGCAATTCATCTTCATATAGAGTCCTTTCAAGTGGTAGATGCTTTACATGAAGTGAATTACGGTGCTTGTTATAAAAGCTCCAGAGAAAGTGGAGGGACAAAGCAAAATTAAAGACAGAAGGCTAAGTGTAAAAGCAGGATGTAGATAATTTTCTTCTTGATGTTTGGTGACACTGCAGGAAGAGTGGAAAAATAGAACAGGAATTTTAGAAAGTAAAGTGTTACTGATAGGTAAGGCTTTATAAAGCCTTACTTATAAGTACCAATAAAGGTAGCATAGAGTTCAGTAGAAAGTCTGATCATGCTTTTAAGTTGTGCTTGTCTCACCACAGATCTGCAGTCTGGATGCTGAAAAAAGAAACTGCTAGTCAGAAAATAGTTCTCTAGTGAAAGCAAGGTTGTAATGAAATAGATAATGCTTTCTGAAGATGGGATGTATTTGGAAACATATTAATCATCAGATTTAGACAAATCAGTAAATCCATTACAGAGTCTTTCTCACAGAAGACCTCAACAGCTTGCTGCTGCCAATCTAAGTGGAAACAAATGTTTTACACAGCAGCTGAAAACAGGGCAAGTATTTGGCATCCAGGTTCCCTTCTGTAACTCAAAGTTATATTGCTAACTAAATAGGCATATCAGTTTGTTCATTGCAGTAATTTCAAACTAAATTTCTAAATAACTGAAAAGAAAAAAATTTCTTGACAATTCTTTTTCACAGTCAGGATAATAATTGTATCTAGTCCAGCCAAGCACTGAATTCTGACAGCTGTTTTTAACAATGACATTTCAATTTCTTTGCCCTCTCTGTTCTTTTGACTTCTCAGTCCAATCAAGATGAAATACTTCTGGCTGGTAGCCTCCAGTCAGGTGGATGGTTTTAAAACTGGCTAATAGAAAAGGAACATCTTTATATTGCATAGCTTACACTGCAAATCTTGATTGTTAAAAAAACAACAGACTCCCTCAATGACATGGTTTTGTTTTCCCATTAATTGGAACAAAGTTTATAAACCCAGGACTCCTTACTGAAACAAACTATTTCTAAAGCACTGATTCTGCACTTCTGAGACATTTCTTTCTATTTATTTCTGCTTCCACCCAAGCCACTTTGGAAACTTTGGCCCCAATTCCTCCAAACACCTGTGCTTCCTAAGTGGGTAGTACTGTGGAAACACTGTCTCCTTGGAGCTATAAGAGGCATCAGAGAAGTTTCAACAATAGATTGTAACAAAACACTATTTTCTTTCAAATTTTGCAGTGCATCCTCTGGAGGAAAAAAAAAGTAAGCTGATTTTAGATGCAAAAGAGTTTATAGTTTTATTTGTACTTATAAGCAGACATTTTATGAAATTATATATGGCAGAACTTTTTGAAATGTCTTTTATACAATGCCTGTTTCTTTTATGATTTCTGTCTAGGTTTGTCTGGGGCAAACTGGATGAAAGTCTAAAGGACCTAGAGTGAATGTTTTTGCTGTATTAATTTTAGGGCTGTACTGAAACAGAAACTGATACTCCCAGTATGTTCTCCAGACTTGCCAGAAGACAAATTTCCTACAAAACAGATAAAGACACAACTCAGACTAGTGACATAAGAGCCAAACTGACAAGCCAGGATTCTGGGAATTGTGGGAAGGTAATAGACTGTGTAATACCTAAATTCTCTAACAAATGACAAGTTAACAAATCTGCACATTGTACCATAATTAATCATGAAGGTTCCTGCCAAGAAGATGTGGATAACCTATGAGTTAACACAATGAGTAATGACTTACAGGCTGTAAAAGGTCATCAGCTTTTTATTCCCACCCTGGTTCATTATTCAGCTGTCTTCATTGCATTTCTGCTGCTGTTTTAGAGAACTTAAAATCTGAATGGAGAGTTGTCTCATGTTTGGTTTTAAGTGTGTATTTAGAAATATTTGTCTTTTGCTGTCCAAATTACTTGATTGATCTTGGTTATCCCACCATTTGTTACCAAATGAACAAATATGGTAAGATGTAAAAAAGAGGGCTATCTTTAATATATCACTGCTTTTCAGTCAGTCCTTTGCTGTCCTCTTTTTTCCCCTATGCATTTTGCATATGTCTTATATTGTGACATACCTTTATGCCATTTACATCTGTTTTATCTGTGTTCATTTTTCAGACAGCTGTAGATGCTGATGACATATTGATGGTGGAATTGAATGCCACAGAGTACATGGCTACACCTACTGTAAGAACTATTATTTTAATATTTGGCAACAAAAACTAATGACAATCCCAGTCCCTGAGCGCAAATTAAGTTGGTTTTGAGATGCAAAAATTACCCAATATTCCCAGAATAATGCAGAAAACATGACCACAAAGGTAGACCACTGCTAAAACTGAGCAGAAGTTGAACATAGGTATTACAGGATTCTTCCAAAGTTCAGCTTCTTCAAGGAATCTGAATATTTTCTTGAATTAATAAGTCCTATAATGAGGTCTGTGATTTCCTTAGTGGAGTATGGAAGCATTAACTTTGTGCCATCTTTATATTAATGGTGTATATGCTAAGCTGAGACAGCCATTCTGATGGCTCATACCTCTGAGACAGCCTTAGTCCTGTGGCAAGAACTGCTGTACAAAGTGATGTTGTTAACTATTTAATGTTCTCTGTTTTGGGTTGCAGCAAACATCTAAAACATGCAGCTTGGAGGAAATCAAGGTCAGTTTTTGAAATATGCCATGTCACCTATTCAGTAGGATGTTGTATGTTGTATTAGTGTCTGTTTCTTCTTCATCTAACACAGCTACAGCATATGGGTAAAAATATCTGACATCTCTCACGAGTCAACTTGCCTTAATTCTCAGCAGACATGGGAATAAAAGCAAAGAGCTGACAGATGAAAACAAGGCAGCACTAACCCCAGTGTAATACAATCACCTTAAATTTTCTCTTTATTATTAGCAATGATCCATATGAGCTATTGTGAGCCTCATCCTAACTGATTTTTTTGGTACTGTGCAAGTGACAGCTAATGCTGCTTATTGTCAAAAAATGCTAGTTAATCTTTCCCTCAATTTTTACCTCATTATGTAGTTTGCTTCCCCCTTCAAATTATCCATGCTGTTAACACTATGTATAACATTACTGCTTGCCCAATGACCCTAAATAGTCCCTCTTTATGGAGAAACTCTGTACCCAATTGAATTCATAGGCTGTCTGAGCATATTCACAGTATTTCTGTTCATAGTTAAATGTGCTGTCATGAGCCTGGTCTTTCTTCAAAGTAGACCAGCGCTTAAGTAGCAAATGCAAAGTATTTAATCCTTTAGTACATTAGCTTGTTTAACAGGTGTGGGGGTTTTTTTGTAAGTCATTAATGAAATATTAAAAAAAATGTTCAGATCTACTTTTCCCTCCATCATTTAAGTTTGCTTTTCAGTCAGCCATGGGGACTAGCAAGGTGCTAAATATATGTCATTTTTAATAGATGATTCAATGGGATCTCTTTGTAGATGCTTGTGTTGTCCATTTCTTGTAAATCTTTGCATCCTTTAGAAAAGTGAGAGCCTGAACAGTATTGGAAAAAGAAAAGGAGAGTCGCACCAGGGACCATCTTCAGCCAAGATACCCAGTATTACAATAACATGCAGCAGTGTCCAAGGAGTAGAGCTGCCTTCTAGATACAACTCTGGTTTCCTGTACCCTAAATCCAGCAGTCACAAGCAGAACAAGAAGTCCAGCAGTTGAGTGGCGCAAGCCAGAGTATCACCATAGCCAACAGCTCTGGAACAGCTGTGGACTGGCTGAATCCAGAATACCTTCCTAGATTGGTCTGAAATGCTCCTACAAAGACACAGCACAAAACAAGCAAGGATAAAAACATGAGGAGTCATCTTTTCAGCATCAGAACTCTCTCCAGTGGATCAGATCTTGATCTGAGTCACAATGTAATTTTAATATTTCTTCTTTATGCAGCTCATGAAAAAATTTCTTTCATTTGGATTTTACTCTGCTCACATAAATTCCCACCACTGCACAGACCTTACCTAGAAACCGTCTGGGATTAACCTGAGAGGGAAGGGAAGTATAATATTCAAAACTGGCTTTGTTCGCTTAGTGTATTAACTTCAAAGCTATTACAGAGCTAAAGCTGAGAAATTTGGGAGGAAATGTACATTACTTCCTGATGATAGTTTCTTCATTATTGTGAAGTTTCTCAACCAAATGTAAACTTAATTACACAGTCAGTGCCCCCTTCTCTCATTAATGACACATTTTCCCCCATTTTCTTCTACAAGGCAATGCACTTTAGCAGTAATTTGAAGTCTCATATCTTTATTTTAATTTCTGAGACAGGGAAAGAGAAAGGAGTAACACTTGAGGAAAAGGCTATGGTCCTTTCCATACTTAGTTTGTTTTCCAACAGTGGCTTAAGAGAAGACTTTAACCCATTCTCAGTTAACTTCCACAGAGCTATAGGAGATTATTATGAAATTCCTTCTGACTTTCCTTTAGCAGGTTTCATGAGAAGAATCCAGAATACAAAGCAATGTTTGTACTGAAATGTCTTATGGGTAAGTCAATACATCAGATTTCTGATACTTCAAAGTTGTTTGCTCTTTGATGTGCTTTTCTAAAGTAAATATTGGGAGGAGAAGGTTTAGTTCCCCCAAAATGGTTGTTCTAGAGATGTATGAAATCCACATCATCCCCACTTTGGCATTTTTATTTTCCCCTTCTCTAAACAGCAGCATTTGTATAGCTGAGGGTTTTATCCTGCAGTGACTAAATCCACAAGATTGTACTTCTTTCCCCTGAAAGCAAAGGGAAAGAGTCACTATCACTAGTGATTTTCAGCTTTTCCCTGTTGTCTCTCCTTAGCACCTAGTGCATAAGAAGAAGTGAACAAAATTAATTTGCAATTCATAGCACTCAGTCCAAAGTGGGGCTAAGCCAAAAAGAACAGGGCACAAAGCACATTGAAATAGCTCTTCCCCATAGGCCCTCCATCAGTTTTTCCTTTGGTTGCAATAAAGGAGGGAACTCAGCAAGCTAATTTTTGTCCTAAGTCAATTCTTCCCTATGTCACATCAGAAGAATCCATAAAATCAATAAAAATGTAATGAGCTTATTTTGAGGGGAAAAATCAGTGGGCATTGTTTTGAAGTAAACTACTGGAAACTTAGGTCAAACTGAGGTTTATTAAAGGAAGGTTATTAAAACTAAAAATGAAGGTGATAATGACTTCTGCAGCAGACAAAATGTTAATCATTTACATGAAAAAAAGCGAGGCATTCAGGCTGGTAATAAACTGCCAAAAGAAACACACTGTTCAAAATCCACAGTGTTTTTATGTAAATGAAATCATAGTCATCAGAGATGGAAAGGAGCTGTTACACACTCTCCCTTCACCTACCACAACAGGATATTGTCACCCAGCAGAAGGCAATATTAAACTGATAATATATACAGCTAGCAGTAAGGAGAAAGAAGAGAGAAAACATCTGCAACCAGGAAATGTGTTCAAAAATATTCCTCGAGTCTAAGGGGTTTTATTACAACTTAAGGCTGAGGCTTTTAAAAATATTTAAAAGCATGAAACATGTAATACTTTGTTATGAAGGCCATTGACACTACTGAAAGATGGGAAAAAACAATAGCAAATGCTGCCTGTTTCATATGGGTCACAAAAGACTGAATCTGTCAACAAAATAGGTCTAACTCACACGTGCTGTTTGATGTGTTAACAAGGAGTGTATGATATATGTCACTAATAGCTAGATCCTTTGCTCCAGTCATGATTTTGTTCCAAGCAGTACTCTTCAAGACTGCACTCTGCACTGTTCTGCATTCCCTTCCACTTTTAGAGGGTATAAAAAGAATACTTCCATGGCCAGAAGAGCTTTACGAATCCCCAGCATGTTGTTCTCTGTATCCTTCAACTCCAACATGTATTAGAGATTAGTTTGTATCTATAAAAAGAACTACAGCTGTTCATGCTCATCTACTTACAAGAGACTTGTAAAGCATATATTAATTAGGGAGAAATTGTTTGTGAGCACTTCAAAACCCTTGTGTGTACTCTCTGTGTAGCTAACAGCTTTGCCTTCCTTCACCTCTGCTATGTCTATAAAAATCATCCAGGGGAAAGCCTACAAAATTCATCGCATCTGAATATCTCTGTAAGTGGTTCCACACTGTAACCCCTGTGGCATTTGGAATAAATCATTATTAGTTCATATTTCATCTCATCCTAGCAGATTTATTTGTGTCCTGTATCCTCCACTTGGCAGCCATTCTCTTGGTTTTGCTGTCTCTTTACACCCTTCAACACAGATGACTGATTGGATTAAAATAATTTAGGACTGAGATGATTCACGTTTCACTTAAAGTCAACTGTACAGGCTGTTCTGCAGAAACCGCCTGTAGTTTACCATGCGCTTGGACATGTTCCAGTGACTTGGAGTGTGACAGGACTAGGGCAAATCTGAGACACTTGCCTGTGGCCTTTTGTACTCCAGCAGCTGTTCACAGAGCGCTGCTGGCAAAAGCAATGGCAAGTGGTGCTGGGAGTTAACACACAGGCTCTGCCCCTTCATAAGGGCACAAACGCCAGCTTGGGTCACCAGAGAAACTGTTTGGTCTGATCATTCAAGCAATTCTGCAAAATTGCTGAGCAATTGGTCACTACTGCTGGACCTGTGAAGGATGTGCCAAGAGCCACTGCACTGGCTGCTGCAAGCCAAGACTGAAGGACTGCATAAGGCAGCAGCCACACATTGCCAATCTTTCCAATTTTCATATACACCCAGGGTCTTACTCCCCGTGTTTTCCAGCTTATGATCACATTCCATGCTTTTGGAAATTTTTTTACACCCACCACTGAACTAAAAAGTGTCATCATAGAACATGACATTGAGCATTGACATTTCACACATTCTCAAGTAAGACAGGATAGCAAAAAGTATTTTCCTTGAAGTCATGTGCAAAACCCACAGCAAGCTTCACATTCAGAAGTAAACAAAGACACCTTCAATGCTTTTTTGGGTGTTTCTAGAGCTTTAGAGTGTAACATGGGTAAGTCACCATTCCCACATGCGCCCATTTTCCTCAGGGTGCTTGGTGCCATTTTTTCCTCAGGCCATCCCAAAAAGTGCCACCATGTCCCTTCATCCTCTGATCCCTCTGTGAAAGGCACTGCTGTCCCAGTAACTCTGACAGGGCATCCATCTGTCTCTGCTGCTGAAAAGACTACTGGGAGAGAGCCCTTATCTGCAATGCAGTGTTAGTATCACACAATGGAATTTCAGTGGCTGGTAACAAGTATCTCTGTTCAAACACCTGTGTTTGTAGCCTTGGACTTGCTAATGTCATAGGAATGTTATAAAGAGGTTTATATAAAAGCAGTCTTAAAACAAGTAAATAAATTCTTATTAGTGTCATTCCAAGCAACTTTAGACATGAGCAACAATTCTGTACACTAAATGATTACTGTGCCTCCCTTACCCCCTCAAATTTATAACCTAAATGCTCATTTTCAAACTTATGCAAACATCAGAGTTGACAAGATATACAAGCTGTCCTGTTTACTTCCCTTCTAAGGAGAACAGACTGAGCATATCATCAGTGTAAGCTTAATAAAGGCAGAAAAGTTTCTCCACAGCAAATCCAGCTTAATGGTGTGATACAAACCAATTATAAAATTTTTTTGTGTTTTGTAGGAAAACACTTATTTTAGTTACAGCAGTTCTGGAGCATCAGGGCTCTGCTGGACACATAGCAGAGGAATTCTTTATACTCAGCTTGTAGAGCAAAGAAAATGCTGCAAGTCACATCAGCGTAAGAAAAAGACCCACTTTCATTTGGCTTACTGCAATCCATACTCAGTCATAATCCACCAGATCTATGACTCAGAAGCACAGCAAAAATGGCCTAAGTAGGTCTTCTGATGCTGACTGTAACTTGGCCAAGCTTGAGTCAAGCTATTAGATATGGTGTAGAGCAGAGAGAGCTGCAGCTCTAGTTAAGCTGTGCCAGTGTTCAGACATGACCTGAGCGTAAAGCTCATCATGCACATAAAAAATAAATATGACATCTATGTAAATAACTTGCTAAGGGGAATTTATGTGGGGTGCGTTTTACTCTCAATGTAAAAGCAAAGCCATCGCTCATTTCCCTTAATATTTACACTTCCACAAGTGTACAAGAAGATGGTTTGGAAACAGACACAAAAATCTGAGACTACATCATTGTATAGCACACAGTCTCCAATGTAAAGTTCTGTAGAGGAACATTTCCTGAATAGGCTATGGGACATTTACGGGCATACTTACAATTGCTGCAATGTTTTCCACTGACTGGAAAAATAAAAAGGAAAATCTATACCTTTCCACACAGTGCCATGCCTGAAAGGTTACAAAGAAAGTGACTGTACCTCTAATGTAACAGCATTTCCCTCAAAAGCTTCAGTACTTCAAAAATGTGTTAAACACACCCAGATGCACGCTTTGCTGTGAAACTGGTGAAACTACTTTCTTATGAAGTTTTTCAGATGCCTAAACTTAATCATATGCACAAATACTTACACAACCCCTCAGGACACACAAGTGAAATGAAGGAGTTAAGGGTATGTTAGGTCAGTACTAAAAGTTAGTGAATTTTAAAAATATTTTTCCAGACTAGTATTTGCTGCTAATGCCATGGAACTTTACATTAATATTTTTTCTAAGTTTCAGATTTTTTAAAGCCAAGGCTAATACTGATAGGTGAGCTGAGTTGTGAATTTGATTTGCTGTAGAAAGCAGCAAGCACTTTGGTACAGCAAACCCTTACCAAGAGGAGGAATGACAGTCCTAAAAAAATAGATACAAGTTTGAATCAGAAGTTCAAGATTCTGTTTTTTCTTTTTTCCATGTTTTCTGTGTGACCTTGGGAAAATTACCTAATCTTCTCATATCTAAGTATTTCTGCCTGAAATAGAGATAATATGCTCTTCATCATCATGTGGCTACTCTCAACTAGCTTTTACAGTTTGTTCCAAAATTCACAACTGGAAATAGATTTTTTTTCCATTTATTTTATTCACATTTTCTTCCTCTACTGTACAGTTATCAAAACATCTAAACTACACTATCACATATGAAAGACACAGATTGTTCCTGAAGGGGATAAAGGATGCATAGGCATTATTTTTCTCAACAGAAATAATTTACAGATGCCCACCACACAGACTTCAGTTGTTATTCACAGGTAACGTGAGTGAAGTAGAATCAGGCATTTTATTGTTAAGTTGTAACTAAGTAAAATATGTAGCATGCAATAGTGTACATGTTTTTGATCAAAAGCCCTATATGAAATATAAAGGTTTGTCCCTTGAAGTGAGCAAAGTCAAACAGGTGGTAGAACTGTTTTTAGGGTTTTCTGCTCTTTTAATGGGGCAGAAATTGTTCAGGGAAGAAGGGAATCCTTGACCAGCAGTGTCATCCAGGAAACAAGAGTAATATAAAATGGGTGAAGCACTACAAAATCAAACCAACAACATTTCCACAAACTTCTCTGAATGTTGCCTAGAATGGAAATCAGTGAACACTGTATGGTTTAGCTGGCTCTGAACATCAGATAGTTGTTTCTGCCCTGTCCAGACATGTGTTACACTTTCAGGGCCAACTTCTACTTTCATGCACAAAAGAGCTCTATTAATATAAAAGGATGTAAAATAAGGCACTTCATCAAAGCTTGAACTCCAAGAACTGTTAAGAATAAAGTGAGGCTCACCATGAAATGAAGGAAAGAAGGTAAGAATAAGACTATACCCTTAAAAGCTTATAGAAGCATTTCTAGTGGCTGGAGCATGTGGCTACTATCACAGCATGCCAGAATCTCTAGGGTAACTGTCCAGTGCTGACCTGTGACTTCAAGGAAATCAGTTCTCATCAGGATCCCAGCAGTATTAACATACACCAGACTGGCCACGGTTATATAACCATAGAATAGAACATATGACAATGTTTTCAGTAATACCTCTTCCCTTATTTGTCTATATTAGATATGCTATGCAAGTTTACCTTTAAAGAAAAAAAGAAAAGAAGAAAGAGAGGTTTAAAAACAAAGAAAAATTGGTTTTCTTCTTCACAAAAACTTTCAGATCTAAACTTACCAGTTCTTCTCCAGTGTGACTGCTCACCTTCATCCTCTTGTGCAGACTGCAGAAATCCTGCTTAGCCCAGCCCACATCTCTTAGAGATTATTCTCATTTTCCCTACTTCCAGCAATGAGGGACAAGTCAACTCTTCTCTAGCTAACCCACAGGGCCAGAGGGAAGGCCCTTGCTTACACTTTCCCTGAAGCTGCTAAGAAATAGCTGTTTGTCCTCTCACTTCCCTTTCAAACCCTGATCTCTTGATCGGGACTCAGCTCCCTTCTACCTGCCAGGTTCTGCAGTTGAGCATTCCATGACACTCATCCATTGGACAGTCCTGCTTTCAAGCCCCCCCCCAGCAGTATCACCATGTTCTAATTTTTAGTAGTTCACACTTCTAGTACCCCCTTCCAAGCAGCCCCAATGCCCTCAGGTGGCAAAACCAGCATTAATTAAACACACCTCCCTCCTGGCTTTTAAAGGAACTATTTATGCTTCCACCTTAACATGTAAGCAGATGGATTCTGGGCTTATAATAACCCTCCAACTGTGATTTAAAAATATGAATTACTTTTGATGCTGCTGTCCTCAGCTGAAGCCTCTGAGTAACAGAAGCACATGGCAGAACCCTTAAGGTGTATTGATAGATCTTATTTGAAGTGCTATTTTCCAGATGTACTTGTTAAAACTCACTTTCTGCTGCTGCTCAGTGAAGTAAGAAGAGAACTTAATCTGATGAAGGACAGAGTTGGGGTAGTAGCATCAGGCAGATTGGTGGTTCATCACACTCTCTGCATGGATTCCTTTTGAAAATCATTCCTCTGAAAAAGAAAAAGCCACACCAGCCTTTCAGGTTCAGGATCATTATGTTCAGTTAGATGAGAAGTAAGTTTCACATAGAAAGAGCTGCTCTCTTTAGGCATTGCAGATACCAGGTTTTTTCAACTGAAGAAATTAAAACCATGTAAATTTCATGAAACAAGATGTGAAACTCCATTTCAATAAATCACACCCACTTGAATTCTTGTTTTACCCCAAACTGTGATGGTAGACTATGACCAAAGGCAAAAGAAGAAAACACAATTCAGGATACCCATTAGCGCTGCATCAAAATAAATTAACTGCAAATAAATCAGCGAATACAAAAATGTTAGAAAAACAGTAATATCAAACAGGCATCTTCTCTTTCTGTTTGTGGGCCAGAAAAGGGACTCAGAGTTACCATCTTGTGTCAGATTTCTCCTTGCTGCTTTCACTGAGCCCTTGATTTTTCTCACATGCAGGAGCCAGACCATAATGATTCCAGAGACAGGGCTAAGGAGGCCACAGTATGTGTTATGAGCTGCACTTTGCAGTTTCCCTTCATTGTGCTGTTTCCTGAAAGAGTTCCTTTACAGCTGAACCTGCTCCACTTTCACTGGGTCACAGTACAAAGACAGCTGCTTCTTAGAGCAATTCATGAATGTGGCAATAGAGTGAGCTGCCTGAATTCCAGCTTGTAAAAATAAAATTACTGCAGGAGTTTTCAAAATAACACAGCTGACTGTCCAGCATCACTGGAAGCCATTTCTTGGAAACCCAGGATTTGGGGTTTAGGATCAGGGCATTTCTTTAGCCAAAAGATGGTCAAGGCCAGATGTCTTACCAGCACAGCCATACAAGTAGGAATGGCATGATACCAGTAAAGACTTACAGCAGAAGGATTTAGATAATCAGTCATACAAGGTGGATCCTGATGGGAATTGGGTTTCTCATCCACTACTTAAGGGGAATTCTCTGAACAGAAAAATCATGGTAATTTAACAACTTCTTGAGGATCATAAATCGGTTCTGAATCTTTCAGTTAAAACCCAAAAATTCCAGTGCCAATAAAGCAACATTCTCTACTAAGCACTTTGCATCTTTGTGACTACTTGCTTAAGATTTTCACAATACTAGTATTTATTCTCCAGTTTTGTATCTCAGGACTGGAGACAGAAATTTGAAAAAGGATTCTGGTTGTCCAAAGGACATTCAATTCAACTTCAACAACTGACAATCTTTGGAAGTCCCAAATGCAACACTCACAGCTATTACATATACAGTGAGTTACACCACAGTACACTCAAGATGTTGGTTGATTTGACAAGTCAAGAGGACCCCGTAATGTTTCTGTTTCAACATGTCACTAAGTTGCAGGCACTTGTCTTTCTCTGCTTCCTCCTTCCAAGATCTAGTGGCTTGGTTCCAGAAGAATTATTTGACTTCAGGAAAATTTGACTGTTAGCTTAGTTTACTTGATCTAAACTTGAAAGAGCTCATAAGAGGAAAAAAGCTCATCACTGAAACTTTTATTCTGTTCCCTCTATGTCTTATATCCAGCATGAAAAGGAAAGGGCTGAAGAACAAAATAATAGAAATGGGAATAAAGAATAAGACATTCCTGTTGACTTGTCTGGGAGTTCTATTCTTGTTAACTAATACACCATTTTAAATAATGGGGGAATTGAAACAGGTTACTTATACAATAGGATCCTGAATTTGTATCACACTTGTCCTCCCAGAGCCCACTGAAACTCAGCTGGAAAGCTTGGCTGGCCCTAAACAAACTTTGAATTACTGAAACTGCCAATAAAGCTGCAAAACAAATTTATTTTACTTATTGTGATTGTAAGATACAGTCTAGAACATTTTGTTGACATGGTGTGCCTTTCTTTATTAGTCCTTCGCTCTGCCTACTGCCTGAAAACATTGTGCAAGGACAGAGCTGATTGCTCAGTTACTGTCTAGTGAGTTGTATATTTAGCACCTGACCATCAAGATATTCTTGATCTTTCTTCAAGGATGGGCATCGAGATGCCAGAAAGAAGAAAAACATGTACTAGCACTCAGGCTCCAGCAGCAGCTAAGTTAAACTTAGCTCACAGTTTCCTCAGCAAAATTTATCCCAGTTTTCAGACATCCCAATGAAAACTGCTTCAATAAATCAATGGGCTCAACTGAAAAAAATCATCAGCTCAAGACACCAAGTAATCAAACTGAACAAGACTGCTACTCAGCTGACACTGCTTTGTGGTATCAAGGATAGCTCTGAGTAAGAGTAGGGCATTAACTCCTTCTGTGTGTTGCGCAATTCAATTTAGTGCAATACCCAAGATTATCTGTAAAAGGTCAAATCATTTACTCTTGGAGTGCTGCAAGGGAAATGCAGGAAGGTTCTGCATACTCAAACAGAAGATTAACAGTGCATGTTGTAAGAAAGATGCAATGATGGATTAATGAATCTTCAATAGAGAGATGCAGAGAAATGCCAAAGGAAACAAGTGGGAAGAGATTCACCTTTTCCTTTATACAAAGAGCCTGCATTTACAGCTGAGCATTTACAGTTAAACAGTGAGTTAGAATTAAGAGGACAACATTTATTTAGCCAAACTAGCTGAAAATGTTAATTTTTAAGAGAATTCCAGCTTTTCTTCTATTTAAAATCAGTGCACAAGACATTTGTGCTGACATTTTGGGGCCAGATTAGCTCAAATTTAGCATGAAAGTGGTGAGGGCTATAAGTCAAGCAGCATTTCTGGGGATCATCCTGCTGACAATCCCTCTTGAATTACCTACCGCCATAACTCTGTTTTCATCCTGTACCAGGAATGTTATGGTAGTAATATAGCCCAGGGAAATGACAGGAACAGTCCAAGGAGGTTATCATGTGGACAGCCTTCTTTTGCATGTTTGAGCAACACTCTAGAATTGCAATTCACAATTCTATTGAACTGTATGCAACAGCTTCACATTTTGATTATTTTGTTTGCTCTTATATGTGGGCAACACTAGGAACACCTGCAAAATTACTAAGGTAAGACTGAAAATAGGAATGATGAATCTCTATCTTACAAGGATAAAATTACTAAACTAAAGTCACCAAAAATATGATCCTCATCTGAGCTGTGCTTGCTACATGTTCCTAAGATTTTCTGCAAAAGAAAATAATTTTAGAGATCCAAAGTATTAGATTCCTTTGGCAGCTTTTTTTGCCAGTGCCAGAACACAACTCCACATGAATCTGACTGTTAACTGGACATATCTAAAGTCCTAGTTTTAAAGAAATTCCTCCTAGTCTTTTGTCAGAAGGGAATTGAAAACTGTGAGTTGTTTTGAAAATTGCCCATTTATTTGCCAGTGACAGAAGGAACAAACCACTGCCCCCTTACACAGCATGTGCAAAGAACTGGGAAAAACAGAGCTGCTAAGCAATCACAAATGGAACAGCCTCCTTTACTGGAGCTGTTACAGTTTGGATAAATGACAGTGCAAGTGCAGGCCAGATCTGCACTCCTCCGAATGCTAGCACTTCTGTCTGAACAGTCACATCAGAGAATCAATACCTACACAGCCCATCCAAACCAAAGGCAGTGTCTTCTTCCCAGTTACTTGCTCCTCAGCAGGGGCTCTCAGAAAGCCACACTCATCACTAGTTTATTTCTGAACTCAGAACCCCTTCAGCTGGGCAGGGAGTGAGATGAGATGTCAAAAGCACTATCCCAGGAGTAAGTTCATCCATACTTTGTGCTGCAATGTCTGCACTTTACTTGATAATTTTCCTAATATCATCATTGGTGAGGTGCCACTCAGTACCTGAGGAAGCCATCCTTGTTGGGTAGCAGTCATTCTTTTAAATTTCCATCCATGGTGGTTGCACCTTCAGTTTAAAATTACTGCAAATAAACTGTGCAGACAGCTTACTAAAGTACCTGATAAGCCTTATGAAACCATACTGCAGAAACTTATGGAAAATGAGGGGCCTATTTACAAGAAAAACAATGTTTCTGAGACTGATCTGAGGCTGAACAGCTGACAAAACAGTTTGGAAGATCAGATTGTAATTAGAAGAAAGAATAAAAGACCAGGAGAAAGACCGACAGAAAATTAGCCCTTGACAGAACTATCTGAATTCTCCAGTAAAGGAAACTGACCAGGCTGGAAGGAAACTCATGGGTCAAAAGCAAATCACACTGAGTGAGTCACTGAGGAAAACAGACAGCTAAATCTATCAGTAAGCTACTTTCCAGAAAGCAAATAGGATTGTTTGCACAAGATGGCCCAGCCAGTGTAGTCTCAGTGCTCAGCTTTTCATAATAAGTGCTGACTCCAATGGTTTTTCAGGGAACTATTGCAAGGCCATATTTCTAAAGCACCATTTAAAGTATGGGTTTAACACTGACACTAGTGCTTTCTAGAAAAATGGGACAGAGGATTTTGTCCCTCCAAATGGCAGGCACAAGTTTCTGGGAACAAGCCTGCAGGCTCTTTCAAAGAGTGCTGAGCAGGTAGAGCTCCGTACTTTCAAGTTCCCCAGCCCTGAGTGATGCATGGAGAAACATACAAGCTTGTGTATTTCATCCGGTTTCAAATGAAAACAAAGTCTGGAGCAAAACTGATCCACCACTCATCAGAACAGGATTATTGGCCATTTCCCAGTCATCGTTGCTGATACTTTTACCAGGAAGCAGAAAATCAGGTTACTGAATGCCTTGGAAAGGCTCAGGTATAAGTCCTTAAATCTAAATACGATTTTTTCTATCACACTAGAATGGGATAATCTAACAGAACATCACAAAATAAACATAATTTGCCACCATCTGGATCACGTTTTCCAGTCTAAATCACCAAATATGCTACTTTATGAGGTTGCTCGCCTCATCACAAGACGCAAAATGTTTCCATTGGGGATTTAAGCCAACTTGTCAGTGGAATATTTTTGCAACTACTATTAAGTGGCGATCCATATGAATATGAATTTTGGCCAAAGATAAATATAGAAATAATTTAGATCAATTTTTCCTGGCCTTGTCTATGCATCCTGTACATTGGACTTGAAGTGTAAAGAGACTTGAGGTTCCATAAGACGAGAAACACTAAATCGGGACTGTAATCCTTTAAGTGGGCTGGAGCTGAGAAGCTTCTCAAACGGGCTGTGTATTTCAGCGATTCCACTGCTGGGTTTATGGCGGCCCTTTCGGCCCCTCGGTGCGGGGGTTTGGCCCCGGCGCCGCCCGCGCCGCCGCCCTGTCCCTGGTGCTGACCGGGCACGGCCGCCCCGCTGCGGAGCCAGCGCGGGGCCGCTCCCCGGGACCTTCCCAGCCCGGGGAATTCCCGCTCCTGGGCAATCCCAGGGGGCTCCGATGCCACGGGGCACCGCAAGCGTTTCCAGCTGTTCAACGATTGGAAACAGGCTTTTCTTGCTTTAAAAATTTTGAACAAACTCATAAAGCAGTGGCTCTGTCATTGCACTGAGAAAACAGAGGACTTTCTGCAGGCTACGTTGGGGAGCACAAAATAAAAAGCCAAAAAAGCAAACCAAACAAAACTGCTGAATAGAGGGATGTATGGAGCGGGCTGCCTGGTCCTTGACAGCGCTCAGCAGGACCATGTGGAGGCATCACAAGGCTCAATCTCTTAAATCATCTCAGCATCAGTATCCTGGTGGGCAATTAAATTGTTCGTTCTGCATTTTTTGTCTTCCAAACCCTTTGTCTTCTCTCGGGACGTCGTTTTAACTTTTCCATTTAACTAAAACGACCATTGCTGATCAGCACTAGTGAATCAGCGGGAGAAAACAACCTCGCCTGCACTTTTCGTAGGGGTCAGTGAATGAAACCACCGTTCTCACTCGTGTTCCGGCGGCGAGCGAAGGGGCTGAAGGCAGCAGGCGGTGACCGAAGGGGCTGAAGGTTGCGAGCTCCAAACCCGCAATTCATTAACACACAAGGCTCGAGAGCTTTTGCTGAACTTGGGCAGGACAGGAGCCCCTCCCGGCCGCCCTCGCCACCTTCCAGAGCGTTCCTGGTCCCACCCGCGGGCGCAGCCCCCCCGCTCCCGCCGCCATTTCATCCCTCGCATCCTTCCCTGAGGGCTCAGACGCGGAACGCCCGCCCCCCGGGATACCTGCTGCCCCGGAGCTCGGCCGAACCGCTCCCCACAGCTCTGTGTAACCTTCCCGCTCTGCCACCGCGGCCCTGAGGTGATCTCGGCCCAAACTCGGATATTTACACGCCGCCGGCAGCGGCTTCTCGCGGATCAGTCCCTGCGCCACCGCTTGAGGCAAATCCCCTCCCGCAGCGCCTCGCCCGCCCAGCGCCCCCTCACGGCGGGACGGGGAGCAGCCGCCTCCCTCGGCGTGGCACTCCCGGCGGCCCGGGCGCTTTAAAGGCTCCACCTGCGGGGCAGCGGCTCTTCCCTCGCCTCGGGGGTGGGCGGGTGCCTCGGCGCTTCCCTCGGCCCCGGTCGCGGCCGCCCCCTGGCTGCGGGGGCGATGTTCGTGGGTGCGGCAGCCGCGGCTCCCGCGGGGGCGGACCCGGGACCGGGAGTCACTCGGCGCGGCCCGGGCAGCGCTGCGCGGCCGGAGGTGGCGCGGGGCGGGCGCTCGGCCCGGAGGTACCGGTGAGCAAGACGCTGCGGTGCAAGGTGGGTCGCGCCGCGACTACAGCGTGTCTGTAGTGGAAAATTAAACCCCGCAGAGCCCTCACTGGGAAGGCAGAAGTGAGTAGGCGAGGCTGAAATGTAACTTTTGGGCGGCTGCTTAGTTATCTTGCGCCCTTGTGGTTATCGGCGCACCGCTACATCAGCGTGCTGTTGTGATCCCTGGGGAATCTGCCATGGCCAAATTACACTGACGGCACTGGACCCCTCTCGTAAGGCTCGTTGTGCGCTCCCCCAGCTGTGCCACACCTCGGGCCGTCAGGAGGCGAAGCCTCGCTGTTTTCTCTTTCCCGAGGCCAAATAGTCAATTAGGTTCCCCTCCATCAAGGCACAGATTACACTAGTCATAGGATTGCTGTAAACTTTCCTGGTTTCAGCCCAGAGTTGGAGAATAACCATGAAAACTGAACAGCATCACATTTTGCAGACTTCTTTTTTTGCCTCAAGTACATGTGTTAGAAACTGAGCCCTGTGTTTTAATCAAGTTTGCTGCTGTTAATTCATTTTCTCACCTAAAGTGGGTAACCTAAGCGCTGTGGTTTTGTTTATAAACAGAATATGGTTAAAACAATGGATGTTTAGGTGTTCTTTACCTTAAAATAATAAATTTTCTTATCATGGGAAGGTAAGTACCATAGAAGTCCTAAGTATTACATGGTATAGTAAGTGTCTTTAAAAACAATGACTGAAAAGCTGGTAAGATAAGAATTTACTAACGCACACCTAAGTCTTCACAGTCTGGAGAGGTATCTTCCCCTTCCCTTTCATGGTGAATCTGTCTCTCCACAGGTTTCCAGTTTAATAGTTACCAAAAAGTCTTCATATCTTTAAAGGTTTAATTCTGACTGAACTGTGCTGTATACCGAATCTTTTATGGTAGTGAAAGGAGGTTGGTGTAGGGAGAAAAAGGCCGTGCACCAGAGGAAAAGAAGTGAGATATACAAGTGGTTTTATTTTTTGTAAAGATGGAAATAGTCCTGGTGAAGGATCTAGAGCGGAGGGGTAGATAGCAAATTTGGTTAATTGGTAAAGAGGTACTGGCAGCAGCAAACAGCCAAACAGGAAACATTTGAGCTGCATTTCTGAAGTTATTATATTGTAGAGAAGGAAGAGAATATTTTATCATTATATTGCTCTAGCGTATCTCCCCAGCATTATCAGCTTTTTCTGGAACCCACAAAGCACAGTCTTAGTAAGGCATTGACAAAACAGAATGTGGTGAAGCCAAGTGTGATAGAAAATTTAGGGGCTTGAGAAAGATCAAGACTTAGGACAACTTGATAAGGGGCTAAAATAACTCAGAAATCCTAAGGTCTGTGAGAATTGAAGCATTTTAAATCAATAGGTGAAACAAAGCTGTGCATGAAGTACAAGTAGGATTAGCTCAAGTTAGTTCAGAGTTCAGCAGTGAGGGGAAAGAGATCACAATGAGCTCTTTTGCAGAATAGTCTTAATTTGGGAGCAATATTGAACTTGTGGGTAAAAATATCTTTGCTCTTGATAACTAATTTTATATTCAGTTTGCCACTGGCAAGGTAGGAATTCAGAGCTAATTTTTTTCCATCTCTGTGTCAGTTTCAAATTCCTTAGCATTGCTTAGCTAATATATACTAAGCGTGTGCTATTTCCTCCTGTGGATGACAATGAAGATCAGTCCCCAGGTACAGCTGTTGATTTCATGTGAAATGTACTTAGCATTGGGTTGATTCAAAACTTTGGAAAACTCTAGAATTACATCTATTAAACAACCGGTTCAAAGCTTGGGTTTTCTTCATGGATGTGTTTAGTGAGTAGTTTCTTCAAAGGCTCCATTTACCTCACTTTCCCACTCATCTGAAGGATTGTAGATGATTGTCCTGAGGACAGTGCAGGAATCCATGGGACAAAAAGGGTGTGTTTGTCATAAAGCTGAATGCTGCCTTCTTGTACTACCACTCCCTCAGGTGAGGAAGACTGAAAGAAAGACAATCTTTTAGCCTGGTTTTCTTTCAGTTGTTTTTTTGTTTGTTTGTTTTTTGTCTGTTGGTTTTTGTTTGGGTTTGTTTGTTTTTTTGGTTTTTTTTCCCTAAGGGAAAGTCTATCCCACTTGTTGAACATCTTTCTGTTAAAGAGGAGATGATAGTTTATTTATGCACAGCACAATTCTTACACCTGCCTAAACATAAAACATTGAAACCATGACCTTGTATGCATCTTTTTATTTGCCAGAAATTGAGTCTGTTGCAGCTCAGAAGTCAAGCTCTCAAGCAATCCACTTCTGAAATCCTTGATGATCCAAATGGTACAGCCTTGTTGCTGCAGTAACAGTAATTCAAGTCTCCCTCCCCTATGCCACAGGAGCGAAAATATAACCCCTGACTAATGTGTCCGGCTTTGTGAAGTAGTAGCAACTTTAACAATTGGAATTTCCATTACTTGTTTCCTTCCACCTTAATTTAGCATTGCCCCTAGTGGCTTTTATTTCATTCACTTCACGTGTGTGCACTCCCAAGCACGCAGCTGTGGCTCTCCCAAAGTCAGCTCACTGGAATACGCACAGCATGATCTCCTAGCACGTGTGAATTGTTTCCCTGGTGTAACATCTCTGCTGGGCTTGGGGAAGGACAGCTCTGCTCGGGCTCAGAGGCATTTGCTGGAGGTGGTGGCACTCTCCTGTGCCTGGTACCCATCCAGCTTCCTCACAACTGTTCCCATCAGTCAGCTGGGAATAGCTTGGGGCAGGAGGCGGGCTGCCTGGGGAGCTCTGGAAAATCCTCTGATTTGATATGTGTAGAGAAAATGTCACCCTGCACCTGGAATATGCTTTTTGTTTAAATGTCACCCCTTACATCAGTGACCTCATCTGACTCAGCACTCAGCATAGCTTCTCTCTGAAGGGAGGGAGCTTTAAACAAGTCATGGATTTTGACGTAGCCAGAGAATGTAGGGAAGAAGGCACACCACGAGAAACAAAATCTGAGCAAACAAAAATTATTTTTGAAACAGACTAGCAGGCAATTATGTAAAGCAACTTAAAACCTAATCTAAACATCAGAAGCCTCTGAAAAAGAAGGAAATTGACAGTTCTGTACACACAGTTTATTTCAGCCTCTGGTTTCCCAGAAGGTTTTGCCGAGGTTTATGCTGGTAGCTGTGGCAACACTGTACCTGCTACACTGATGTCTCACCTTTGAAAATAGGGCAGGGCTGAAACAGCCATCTGGGTGGATCACCAGCTCTGTTATTTAGAGGCTGATTGTACTGAAAGTCTGTAGAAGGTGAGAGCTGTGCTAAGGGTGTCCCTAACAAATGGACCTGTAACTGCAGCATGAACTTCTGTAGCATTTTAACTTCATTATTAAGAGCAGAGGACTTCAGGCAGGCAGAGGGGATACAGACACTAGATAGGTTTAGAGTGAAAAAATTCTGGAATATTCTTTCTCTGAATCACACCTGATAAGGATAGTGCAGATACATGAAAGAGCTGTGGTCCTGGTGTGTTGAAGGGGAATGTTGGCCAGGATGCTGGCATATCCTCTCCACTTTCCTTTTAAAAATGCCAAGCTATGCTGAACATTTGTGCAGACATGGACAGAAACCAAAGGAGTAGGAACAAGTGACCTCAGTTTAACATTTCATTCAAATGACAGAGACCTGAATGCGATGCCTGCTCTCGTTTCTTAGCTCGCCACTCAGCCTGAAGGATCTCTCAGATCCTTTCAGGTGTCCTGATAAGAAAATAGCATGTTAGAGATGTGCAAGTAGGACAGAAGCACACAGTGTTTGATTCAACAACATCTCTGTTTCTCAGTGCTTAGCTCTCTTCAGTTTGTTGTGTGGTTTTATTCTGTTCTGAGTTTTGCTTCCCCCCTTTTCTGTTATTTACTGAATAATAACTGAAGATTTAGGTATGGGAAGGTAACATGCACAGAATTTTAAGTCTGTAAAACTGTGGGCTTTCTTCTAATACTTATTTATGTGATACTGTCTTTAGTAGTGAAGCAATGACTTAAGTTTATCTTACTCCTGCTTTTATTCTGTTCTCCTGAACTCTTGAAATGGAGCCAAGAAAGGGCACTAAAACCAGAAATGAATTCCTAGGAAAAGTAAAAGTACAATGAGAATATGCCTTCAAACTTTTGTGTGTGCATGTGGCTTTCAAAAAAAAAAAATCAGTACTAGATAAACTGGCAGGCTAGGAAACTGCCATTTTAAGTCCAACAAGTCCGTTTTGCCTCTCCTCAAAGTAATTTTCCAAACATCAGTGGTTCTGGACTCACAGAGCACAGGTTATAAATACTCTTAATGTAAATGTACCTTGGAGGTATTTGTGAGACATCAAAACCCTGCTTTATTGTCAAGCTGTGTCTTGCTATTTGCTTTCATTTTGGTTGGGGCCAGTTCCACTGGCTTAGTGCAACTTTTATTTAAATCTGTGTGAATTGCTGCGGTTTAATGTGGACCTCTGGCTAAAACAGAGGGTCATATGGTTTAGTCCAGTGACTATACAGAGATTAGTTATTTGCTTGTACAAATGGCTTTTCTGGCACTGTGAATGCTAGACAGAAACTTTTATTGCTTCATGGTTTTGAAAAATTATTGACATCTCTTTAGACAAAGACTGAGTTCCTGGTAGTGTTTGCTCTCTGCTGTTTTGTAATCAGATATTTGCCATGTTTTAGGGTAGGTGTATTGGCAGGGTGATCAATGTTCGAGATGAGCTGCCTCACTCTAGTGCATTGTGTGGGCTTGCTTGTCTTTTTTATTATCAAAGTAGAACCCATGTTTTAGGGACTTCCCCCTTTTAATTATACTGGCAACTTCTTTCTAACCAAAGGATAGAGGAGGATAAATGCTGCAAAGATACAGAAGAGGGGTTCTGGAGGTCCTGCACAAATTAATGACTTGAAAGGGATGAGTGTTAGTTAATGTTTGTAGCTTTACCCTGAGAGCAGAAACTTTTTGTTTATATCGTTGTTCTGCCGACAGCTTCTTCTCTACCCTCATGCCCTCTGTATTTTAGCAATTCCCAATCTAGGGCAGAACTGCTATCCAGCATTACTGAACAAGGGTTATAGTTTTATGGAACTCCTAAGAACTGGAATGTAAACTATGAAAAAATCAAGGAATTAATTAAGGCAGCAATTAGCTAACTATTTGTATTCTTAGCCTTTAATTCAAGTGTCACACCTTTAGAAGACTTGTATTGAAATGATGGAACAGGTATGTAATGAAACTGTGCTTTTATCACAGAAATTATATGCTGATTAGAAGTATCCCATGATCTTTCTGTATTCAGAAAAAATAAATGTTAATTTTTCCTAGGGAAAGCAGGGGCTGTGGAACCAAGAGCCAAACATGAAGTTGTGGGATTTTTTTTTTCAGTGATGCTAAATACATGTAGTATGTACTTTTTTCAGTTTAACAAAGCATTGCAAAAAAAGGTTGACATTTTCTTGGTGCCTTTTCTGCTACATGTGGAAAGATTTATATAGAAAGAACTTGTATTATATGTCACAGTGCAAGATACCTGTGTGCTGAAGCAGAACTTAAAAATGGCTTTGTAGTTGTTAACAGGTTAGTGAAGAGACTTGGGTGTTTGGGATTTTAGAATGGGACTTTGTTTGCTTGTTTTATTAAAACATGTGTTTTGTCCATAAAGTGACTGAGCAGCATGAGGGGCTTGAGGAGCCTAGAAAGATCTGTCCCCTTCTGTGGGGACTATATTAGACCTCTGAGTCATGAAGTCTTTGCATAGTAGGTGTCTGGTTACAAACCTTTTATGGGCCCTCCTCAGCTGGGATATCAGCATCTGCATTATAGCTCCCATCTATTCTTAGGTGGTATCAGAGCACAACTGAGCAGGCAAGGCAGAGAGAGAATTGCTTTCGTTTATGTAAAACCCTTCCCTGTTCTCAGTCTGTTTTTTCACACGTCTTTCTGTCTGCCCATCCTTCTGTCCTGCAGTGCCCTGTTGCTGCCTGTGAAAGTGGTACAACATGGCTTACAGTGTGACTCTGAATGGACCTGGACCCTGGGGCTTCCGACTGCAAGGAGGCAAGGACTTCAACATGCCCTTGACCATCTCCAGAGTAAGTGTGCAAAAAAACCTTGTTGAGCTGGTTTGGGTTGGAAAATAGCAGTCGTATGTACACTTTGACCTGGCCTAGCAGAACTGAAGATCTTTGCACCTAGGTGTGAATAAAGACAATATAATGTGAACTAGAAATGTGCCAGTTTGAAGTACAACCTGGCATTGATAATGCCTCAGGAAGACAGTTCTGGTTGGTATATTTGTATGGATGGCGATACTGTCCCTTTAAGTAAGCTTCCAGTTCTATTCTGTACAGTGTTGTCTCTTTTTCTGCTGGTAGGGGCCTCATGGGTGCAATCTGGGGGGAAGGGAATAGAACAACTCTGAATGGGAATATAGAATTATATTTCTAGAAAATAAACATGTAACTGCTTGTAAGTGTGTGAAGTCAGGTGTTAAAACTGAACAAAGACAGGGAGGTGTCCCCTCTTGTGATGGGGTGCAATAGCTGGATAAAAATTAGACATGTCAAGCAGAAGGCTCAGTAGTACTTAAAGTACTGTCTTAAATTATGCAGAAGCCTTCCATTTGCAGCTGACAAACAGCATGAATTTAATAATTAATTACTTGGTGTATCTGTCAATTACAGCCATGTATCTTCTAGCTGCCTTTTTCTTTTCTCTTCCCCTTGAAGCATTATTTTATGGTGTTGCAGTTCAGTACTCCTATTACCTGAATTAGCTCTGGTTCTTAAATATTTTTAACATTGAATGGTTTTCAGGAAATTTGTGTTTCCCTTACCTACTTTTCTCTTGTAAGACAGTTCTGTGTGATTTCTGGTAGCTCCCTTCTTCTTTCTTGTTTCTGACAGTCTCAAATGTGCTCCAGAATGTTCAGATCTTTCTAGAGAGGTCTTGGCTCCTCCACAAATCACCTGCACAAGGCTTATTTTGCAGTACAGTGACAAGAGAGGTTACTTACATAACAGTAAGAGAAATACCAGAATGATTTAATCAGACAAACAAGCAGAATGCAAATAAAAGGTCTGCTCCACTCAAAAATAATAATAAAAAAAGGCACCTACACTGCTTTTAAAACTATGTTGTTTTTTCTATAATGAAAAAATACAGTGTGTTAAGTTGTGGGCACAAAATATATGTCTCTGCAACAAATGTTATTCAAAGTCAGTTGGTGAATTTCTGAAATCTTAGCTATGCTGTTTCATATTTATGCTGTGAAACTGTATCATCTGATCTCTCTTGTTCTTATGCACATTATCTCTTTCTTGAAAGACAGAGCCATGTTTACCCTAATACTATGGTGATGAGACGTACTTTTCATAACTCCTTTTGCAGCATAGTAATTGCAAAGAAGGCTGCTCTGGCAGTTTTATCAAAAGCAAACAAGCAAAAGACAACCTAAAATATCCCCCATCCACAAAAATAAGCTCCCTTCATAAACTCAGAATAATTTTGCTCCTGCAAATAGTGTTGGTATTTCTTTTCTCATCCCACCCAAGCTAAGTACAAGAGGTGTCATATTTTTTTAGGTGTTTTCATGACACTTTGCAACACTGTATGGTGTTGATTATTTGCTTATAAGTCAGTCATCTCTAGAGTCTGTCAGCCATGGGCCAGGGCTGTAGCACTTGCAGAGTATGTGACACAATCAGTAATGAAAAGCCAATTGTTTCCCAAAGAGCTCATTGTCTCAGATTGTAATCTGTGGAAGTGTAAACACTATGCCCAAAGGCTGTATGATTCTCATGAGGCTTTTGAGAGCATAGGAGGAGCAGAAGTGAAACTGCAACAGCTGAATTCCCAGAGGTGTGGAGGAATTAGCTCTTCACTGAGCTGACTGCATTTTCAGCTGTAGCAGTGTCAGAAAACACTGCTAAGTGTTTTTAAACTCTTCCCAGTGAGGCCTTGTTTTTAGCTGGGACTACAGCTTTGGGATGGGATTGGATTTTAGAGCCTGCCTTATGAGGGCAGAAGCAGACATACAGAAATTAAAATAGCCTCTTTCCAGGGAAGCTGGGATAGTTATGCCTGCTGTTTGTGTTGTTTTTGATTGAAACACAGTGTAATACATGAATTTTGATGATAATCTATTTTTTTTCTTTGTCATCTATCGCATAAATATATCTCTAAACAGATCAGAAATTTCAGTCACAAGTGAGTTGACTTATGAACTCAGCCATAATTGCAGTCTTATTGAGGTGGGAAGAGGGAAGCTGTACTTACATTTTAAGATATTTCTGGTGGGGAGGAGAGGAGAGAAGATAACTGTGAGGAAAATCTCCTTCTTGGAAAGGGCACACAGCTCTAAATGTTGCTAGTGAATGCTGTACACCTATTTATGGACTGGTTTTGATCCACAGTTGCCCTGAGATTAGGCCTTCTGTGTGCAAGATGAGTCCTAAACTCCAAATACTTCAATTTAAAGAGTATTATAATTGCTTTTAATGTGCCATGGCAGATGTGCCATGGTCCTTTTGGCTACATGTGCACAGTGTCCCTCTAAGCCTGCAGACTGGGTTTGCATGCAGACATGTTCACTGTGCTCTGAGTGCCCCCAATTAATTAGATTGTCTGTGGGTGGGCCACAGAGAACAGAAGAATTCCTGCTTTTTCATGAAGGCTCTGCACTCTACTGTCATGCTGCAAGAGCACTGCCTCTAAGCTGCTGAGAAAAACGATGGAAAGAGTCTAACACAGCAGGGTTGTTCATCCTGTCTATAGTATTACACCAGGTTGTTTCCAAGCACCCTCCCAGACGAGGACACCAGAATTGTGCTGTTATGAAGCTAGCCCATGCATAGACACAAGGTGGGTACCTGTTGACCTGCACTCTGTCAGCCAGCCCTATACAATTCCCACCCACCTCACACTTTACCTGGAGAGCAGGGGAGAAATCCTGAAGGTCTTTGAAACCTGCTGAGAAAAGCACAGTACAGAAATGTGGGATTGCTAATGCTTCTGTTCAGGAAAAATGTTCTTAACACAGTGGATGAGTGAGGAAGGGAATTACACAGAGCTGTTTGGCATAACAGTTCACTTCTAAAGAAATCTTTAAAATGGTGTCTCAGACACTGTATTTTCTTCCATTCAGGTAGGCCCAGGTGATAAGCTCATTGCCGAATAGTCAACAGCATAATGCACAGGAGTCACAGTCAGTCAGCTGGATGACAGGTGAAGATGTGTTCCCCTGAAATGGATTGTTCTGCTTATCTGTTCTTTATCTAAAAATAAGTGCCTGACTAACATAGGGGATGGGAACAAGAAAACAGCAGACAAAAACAAATAGGGACGAGCGTGAAGCTCTGCAGCTTTCACACTCCTTTAACAATAGCATTGGGAAATCATCTGTAAACTATTTTTCCAGTCCCCACCCTGCAGACCATCCTACCCACTAGAAAAATATGAGATGTCAAATTCTGTTATGAGATGTCAAATTCTGTCATGAGTTGTCATGAGCAGGTAGCAGACATAGGAAAACAGTATTGGCAGACTTAATAAAGCTAAGCATCTGTCAGCCCTGCTGAAATGAATGAGACTTGCAGGTTGTTGGCAGTGCTAAGCACTGTCACCAGTGGGATGATCATATACATAAATCTGGTCTTTCCAAATTGATGTGGGCAGCAAAGCTGTTTATTTTCTCCTACTGCTTGAACTGTCTGGAAGCAACCAGAATTCATTAATTTTGTAGACCTAATCCTCTGTAAGAAGGCTTTTGGTCATAGTTAATTATCTAAGTGCTTGGTTGCCATGTTACCTAAGATGGTACGATTGTACATGGTTGTTTGCAATAACAGAACGTCTTCATATAGTTCCGAGTCTTTATTTCTGAACAGTAAACTTTTCTAGTGAGACAGGCTGGCTTGCAGGTGATGCAATGAGCTGAAAGGTGTGAAGGAGCAGCTGTTATCTGAGGTAGTGGAAATATTATCTAAATCACTGTGGTAATCGATACAGTTTTGTATTTCCTAATAGAGAGGTTTTTTAGCTACTTGGGTTCCAAATCAAAAGCCAGAGCCTGAAACAGGAGATCGTGTTTAAACAAAACAAAAACGTTGAATAAATACTTTTCTTTGAATGATTAAGTGATGAAACGGTTGAAATCTGTAAGTCCAGGGAGGGAAAATAGTAAACACTGCTACAAAAAGAATTAAATTAGCTGATCTGTATACTGACTCTGCTACAAGCAACCTGAAACAGCTTTTTGAGTCTGGGGGAAAACCCTGGTCTAGCATTTTGCAGTCAGTCTCTGCAGGAGCAGGAAGGTTTTTTTCTCAGTTGTTAGGCTCTTTCCTTTTATCAGCATCTCTTGCTGATTGCTTCCTGTCCCTCCTCCCCTCCCTAGCATACATATGCCAACCTCTGGCTGCCACTGCCTTTGCTTTAGAGGAGCTGTGTGAGAGTATTCATTTCCTGTGGGCTGTTGCCTATCAGTGCCTTACAACAGGCAGCTGAGGAGGCAGTCCCTCTTCACTTTTTTTCTTCTATTCTTGAATGAGGGGAAGCCTCAGATGATCTGGGTCAGGCTCTGTGCATTCTGCAGCTGTCCTTTGAATGGCCATGTGGTGCTGTACATAAACTGCAATCACAAAAATGCAGTTTGTCTGTATTGAGTGAACTGAAACAATTCAGCAAGTTCTCTTGAAGTGCTGGTACCACATCACCTGTTAAGCATCCACCTTTGGTGAATCAGACTGCTGAGTAGCTGTCCTAAAGCTGCAACTGCAGCTTTGAGAGGGTTTTTCTTAATCTCCAAATAAGTCCTTCACTATACCAAAAGCTATAGATTAGTATTTACAATAGTTGATATTCTACAAAACTAACAGATAAGTCTGATGTCTTCCAGAAGTCTAGGACTCTTCCTTTTAAACCATTACTCAGTAGAGATGTTTCCTTTTTCCTTTTAAGTTCAAATGACTGAGTCAACTTCTGAGAAGAAAGTGAGCCATTTAATATGACTGTATTATGCCTAGACAAACTGTAGTAATTTCTTATGCCTTAGCAGTTTCACATTCTTCCAACCTTCTTACAGTTTAACTCAAAACAGTTCCTTGTCAGTGGAAGGTTAAATACTTCCAGGCTAGATTTTCAGGACACTCTGAAACTTTACTATTTATTTTTTTGATAGAACAACTATTCTGTGGGCATCAGCATTTCTTTATGATAATCTGTTTAATTGGTTGATTACTTCTTGGGTAAGAGTCACCTCATCTGAAGTTATAGCATTGTGAATTTTATTACCTGCAATTATTTGTTATATGTACAAACAATGTCAGTATCCTAGGAGAGTGCCAGTTATCTGATGTGGTATGTTTGCTCTCAAACTAATTTGCAAGCCAGCTCTGGTATGTTTACAGCTACGTCAGAAATGATTGTATTTCTGTGAGCCTGAGCCCTACAAGTAACTCCTCAGCCTCCTGATTTGGTATTGTTTATTTGAGATATTCCAGTAGACAGCACCTGTACTATAAATGGCAGTTCAGTGGACAGGGCATTTGTATGATAAGGTTGCATGTCTCATCAAACACAAGTGTCATGTCTGTTCAGACAAGGAAAGAGGGAGCAAATTCTATATTTGCTTTCCATTTACATAATACTTGTTGGACCAGAGAAATCGGTCCTGGCACCTGGAGATCAAAAAATCCCAGTTTATCAGGGAGGCAGTTCAGGTCTCTGCTCTAAGTAAAACAGAGGTTTAAACATGGCTGTGCAGGTGCTCTTAGAGGTAAGGTGTTAATTATTCTGAGGTGGACAACATTTTCTGTCTTGATCAAAAATACTGTGTCAGGTCTGAGAAGTAATCCCAATGGATGTTTCACCAGAGCCACTAACACTTAAGAGAAGGTTTGATTTCAGCAAATACCCAATTTTGTATCCAAAGCAGTTCCAGCACAAGATGGGTTATTTTTCCCTTCTGGATAAACAGTCATGCTAGAAGTAAGAAACTTTTGTTTTCTTTCCTTGCAGAAAATATTCTGAAAAATCCATGAAGTTTGTTGTTGTAACTTTAAACTCAGATTTATTTGTTGAAGAGTGCTTTTATTACAATTTTATTTAAACTGTAGCATGGTAACACAATGGGATTTGAATGCACGTATGGTACTTGACAAAATAACTTTCAGGAACAGCATGTAGCCAGCTGCAGCTCTTGGTCAAATGATTTCTCCTTTAAATCAAGTAGATACTCAGAGCACAAGGCAGCCCCTCTTATCTGTTTGTGTGATTAAAGTAATCACTAAAGACTAAGTCCACTGCTGAAGGTCAGGGATATATAAGGAGTATTATGTGCTCTGCACAGATGCTGTGCAGGAATCATCTATTTAAGGCTGTGTTCTTCAGTTCTATCTGTTTTGAATTTCAGGAGAAACATAACACCCTGGTAGAATATAGGCCAGATAAATGTGAGTAATGGCCTGTAATAGCTGAGGTTCTGGTTTAAATGGTGCTAGATCATTAAACCTGGTGTTCTGACTGTTCAGATACAAGATACATATTCCATGGGTTTGAAACCCTTTCTTCATTTCACCTCCTAAATGCTTTTTAATTTGGAGTAGCTGAATCATCAATACTTGTGAGGGATTATCTGTGAAAAGAGCTCATTTTTTGAAATAACTGGGCTGAATAACATCTGTGCAATTTCTAGCTCAGTTAATAAAGTAACTTTGCAGCTTTCTTTCCTGCAAAAGAAAGAGAAATGCAGCTCTTCCCTTGAACAGGAGGCGTATAGTGTTAGCTGTGGGAAACATGGGCTCAAGACTGGTGAAAAACTGAGTTCACAACTGGGGTAACAGCAGGTCTTGTGGTTTTATGGAGGAGGGAGGAAAGGGTTTTCTTTACATGAGGAAACAGATCCACAACTCAAATTGGTTATGCTCCTTTTTCATTTGTTTTAAGATCTGACAGTGTGCCCTGGCAACTGGATAATGTGGTCTGACACATTGTTCAGTCTTTGACCTAGAGTTTACTTGTATGAGAATATAGCTGATGTAATGTTTCAGGAAGTCCTCAGATGTACATAATTATTATTGAAGTTAATAATTTTGCAGATCCTTTAGAATGAGTAAACATCAGGAGGTAGCCATTAAATTATGAATTTAAAGCTGCTGAACTGTTAGTGGTTTATAATTAAAATGCACAATAAGCTTTTTTTCAGATGGAACTTTTTATTAGTGTCTGATGTCTGAACTCTGTAAATGACTGTCTTAATAACACTGCAGATAACTCTGTCATTATCTCCATTCTGAATACATTATTGCAAAATATTCTCCAGTCACCGGAATACAAAGAGAAATTAGTTCTGCAAATACGTTATCATTAACTTTCTGTACTAGCAACAGCAGTTCCCATCTGGTTGTCTAATTAGTAGCATAAAGGGTATGTTATACTATAACTATCAAAAGTGTGGGTATTTAAATACAAAATAACGCCAACCTTGAGCAGCAATGTGGAAGTATGAAAATGGTGTACAAAATGGAATAGTCTTCACTATATTTTAGCTTTCATGGTGGGCTGCAGCTAGCTGAGAAGACAATCTCATGTAGCCAGTTGTGTGTAACTAGAAGTGTCTGCATGTGGGTGCCTGAGGTGCCACCATTTTAATGCATAACATAGCATTAAATAGTGTCCAGTGTAACATGAGATAATGCTCTTCTTTTCCACTGAGTTTGTTGCAAGATTAGCCAGGTAAATTATTAGTCTCTGTTAAAAGATCATGAGAAGGGCCGAGGAAAGAGGGAAATTTCTGTTGACAATTGCAGCTGCAAGTTTTGAGGATATAAATGAATTTAAAGCCTTGTCTGGCTATGTCAGCAATACTGTGCTGGTAGAAATGAATAATGCTAATTGGAAAAGAATGGTTTCTATGCACAGCATGTTAAAGGGCTATTTATTCTGTACTAGTGTAATTAAAGCCTTAATAAAAAGGTTACCTGAGAACAAAATATCCAAATAGGCTTTCTGTTACAGTTGTCTGAATTCCTAAATACTAATTTGGTAGAAGTATGCTATGATACTTAAATGACATACATTAATTAATAAAGAATTTCATTTTTGCTGGTACAGAGTAAGGACAAGGATTGCAATAAATGTGCTGTTAAGGCACATTGTGTTGACCCATAAGTCACGTTATGTATTTAAAAGCTAACAGTTATCACCTGTCAAAATGTGTTGCATAGATTGTGATTTTTTTAAATATTTTATTTATCTACTATCATAAAACTCAGGTCATAAAAGAAATAAAAGCTTGGTCACAAAAAGCTGACCCTGAAGCTTAGGTCAGCTTTACTGTTGGGTATCCTTTGGGGACAGTTCTAAAATCTTCTGGTTTTCAGATCCATGAATACTATATTTCCCTAAATGTAAAGCTGTTTGTGTTCTTCTTAGAAATTTACAGGAGAAAAAGCACACAATAAGTAGAGGGAAGAAGGTACCTGTAATCAGGTACCGTCAAAAATTCATTTTCAGCTTACACATGGCTCTAGATAATATCTTGAATGGGCTTCCTACAAGGTGACTCTTTGGTAGTGGTGGTTAGCAGCCATTTTCTAAAACGTCAATGAGATCTTGCTCTTCTTTTTGGAAGATGAAATGGGCCAAATGTCTTAAAGGCATGCAAATCCCCTGACAAGGGTAGAGTTACTTTCTGCACTTCCCACGTGCGTAGCTGGTGTTGTGATCATCCATGCCACAGGTGTTCAGTGCCTGGACATAGTGCATAAATAGGTTTTAACCTTTCTCCAAAATCCTTCCAAATACACTTGATTTGTAGCAATGGCAGCTGAGGATTAGGAGGAACACAGCCTTTCACATGGTCTCACCCTATTCCCACCTTTCCCTTACTCAGAGTCCAAATTCCAGCTTCTGGGCTATTTTGGCTCCATGCCTCTCTTGCTTAGCCATACCTAATACAGACATAAACCCTTATTCTTATTAAAAGTAGCAGGCTTAAGGGCACATGCTTACTTTAAGCAATTTATGGCTTCTCAGTTTGAAGCCAGCATTAGTGACAATTAGTCTTTTTGGCATGAATAAAAATATTTGCAATGCATTGTAGTACTTACTATACCTGGCTGGGGTGCCGTGCACACTCTTGAGAAGCCTCTGTGGAACTCTCATGCTATATTTAAAGCATCCAGTAACTTAGGAAGCTATTTTGAATTGGAACCAAAGCTACATTTACCTCAAGCTTCTGGAATGGGACATCTTATCCAAAACTCCAAAAATACTACATGTAACCCCAGATTCTGGTACATAGTGCCAAATCTGAATGCCCTGGTATTAGGGTGAGTTTGGGCTGCCTTTCCTTGATCCTGGGGGTCACTAGGACCTTCCTGTTCTATTTGAGAATGTCAGCATTCTCTCCTTACCTAATCATAGTGGGTTCAAAAATGGCTGAGGGCAGTTAGTACTATGGCAGGTGTTTAAAAAATAAAAAGTCAAAGTAAGATGGCTTTTTTCATGAGCAATGGCTAAGGTTAATTATTGTAGGAAAAAATTATTAGTCTTTCTGCTGATTTTTTTCTTTTGACTAGAATTGTAACCTAACCTACCATCAAAATTCCTTTCCTGTCTAAAAGATTCTTATCTCACTGTTTTGCTTAAATTAAGTAACAAATTCTGCAAGATTAAATCCTTCTGTCAACTGTACGGGGTGAGTGGATGAGGATCTCTCTATTACATGTGTGCTTTGCTTTCTTCATGACAAGAAGTGGTCAGCAGTCTGCAAGCATCATCAGTTGAGTAGACAGCAGCAAACCACATCTACCTGAACTGCAATCTCTTTCCTGTTTTGTTGCCAGCTGCTTGGTACTGCTTCTTTTCAGGGCAACACTTCTAAAATGGAAGCACATGCTGGTTTGCCATATAGTTCTCAGTAGTTCAGGCTGAGTACACAGAGTTGTAGGTATCAGACTGTTGGTACCTCACAGGAAGGGTGAACAGTTTATTGAGGTGCCAGAATTGTTTAGCTGTTTCACCCCTGAGGAATAGCAAAACTCTCCTCTCTTTTGGGGGAGGCTTTATCCCACCCTTGAGGGCTGTGTGCCTCAGCTGTAGCAGCTGTCTGCAAGGACAAGTACTGATGGCTCTTGGCATTAATCCTCACTCAATGTGAGATTTTTTCTCTGCTGTCTCCTCCTTCATGTGCCTTGGATGCTTATGAGGCATCTTTCCCTTTCCTCCTTTCCTTGCTCTATTCCCACATCCTGCCTCACCAACATGTGCTATCCTCTCTTTGCTACAGCTTTCAATGCTGTTCAGATTAAGTGCACTCAGAGTGGAGGAGCAAAAAGATGAAGACTGCATTTGGGAAGTAAAACACTTGGACCCTCCAAAAGGTGTGATCATGTCCTATAGATCCATGAAGGGACAGAGCAGGAATGTGGAGGAAGGAGCTGGCTAAATATGGTGCCACATGGAAGTTCATGACTGCTCTGTGTGAAGCTGGGGGGTTTCCTGTTTCTCTGATTACATGTGCTGCTGCATTAAATAGTCTTCTGTAGCCTCTGTTAAGGAACCCAGGCTGCAAATAATACCAATATCACTTCTGTGTTGACAACAGAGTGCATGTTCACAGACATTCCTGGAAGAGACTTTACTCCTTTTACAGCCAGACGTCCCATGGTCCACAAAAAGATGGATTTATTCTGCTCAGCAGCAATTCCCTTTCCCTACACATCTGTGCTCAATTTTCTTCATAGCAGTGGTTCCTCACTCTGCAAAGTGGCATCTTAGATAGTAATCTCCAACTTTTTCTTTGAAGAAAATATGCTGAGCATAGATAGTAAAACACATTAATATTCTTTTATATATATTTATATATATATATATATATATATATATATATATAAAAATTACAAACTGAGAACATTTCCATAAATTCCACATGCCAAAACATGGGGATTAAGTGGTGGTGAAGGGAAACAAAACAGAATAAACTTTTTTGAAGGTCTAGATAATTAGTGAATTAGTTCAGTTTTAATTTCACATCAGTTTTATCTAGACCCGATTCTTTCCTAGGAAGAATGAGAAAAAGTCTAAAGATTGATAATTTATATGAACAGGTTACTCTCTGGAAGAAAATTAAGTGCTTTAGGTTTTTTCCAGTGTGTGTGACTTGTCATGGAGGTTATCCCAACTTGTGGGAACATTCCTAGCAAAAAGAAGTGATCATCCCTTCCACATCATTGAAGACATATTTGCAGTGTGATTGACAAGATGAGGAGGTGGTATATAATTTCTATGCATGTCAAGGGACTGGCAGTGTATGAAACCAAAACTAGAACTTAGCTGCTTTATTTATCCCTTGAACAGATGCAGTACCAGCAGCTGCAGTAAGATCTTTTATACATTCCACCCACAATTCCCTGGAGTTCATGTGTCCTAAAGACAACCTGGAAAGGAGGCAGGACACTCTCTTGTACAGTATTACATTTTATAAGTACAGTGTGACATGTTGATCTTTCTCATAGGGGAAGAATTCCAGGCTGGATATGAGTTTCATGCCATTTGATTATATGGGTAGATGTCTTTATTTCTTGCTACTCTGAGTATTTAGCTCAAATGCTTAATTTGGTCTCTAAATTTTGTTTTATTAAAGCTCTTTATAGACTAGAAAGCAGTGCAAAGTAGTTTTATTATAATTTAGCCCTTATTTGTGTTATTAGCTGGACCTTTAATTAGTTTTATCTGAGGGAAGTATTGGTAAGAGGACTGGTAAACAATATTACTTCTTTTGTCTCCATTAAGTCTTGATCCTCCTCCACTGGTTTTGCAGAGATTGGATTGGGTTCCAATATTAAAAGCATCTCCAAGCTTAGGAGGCCAGGGAAGAGCTCTCACCATGTAGCTGGTTGTTAAGCCTCTTGGTTCAATGCATGGATAAAGGGTTTAGGTAGGAATAAACTTTCCTCGCTGGTGTTTAATTTTAGAACATCCACAGTGAATGTTCTGGCCTGGATGCCACAAGTCTTTAGTTTCAGTCTTCCCATAAAGCATCTTGGCTACTGTCTGAGACTATTTGTGCCGTACATCCACACCAGTGCGCTACTGCCCTTGGATACACTAATGCTGTGAAGAGAAATGTTTAGGAAATACTCTCTAAGATATTATCTTTTTCCACTGCAGACAACACAATTTTGCTGTAGCAAAATAGGGATCAGGAGCTATTGAGAAAAGCCCCCAAATTGCCAAGTTGTTTTTTTTTTTTTTTTTTAAATAAAGGGTACGTGCCATCTTTTGAAGCTGTTCATATCTTCTCACCAGTGCAGCAATGACAATAATGGGGTACTCAGTAAAAACTAATTTCTCAGTGTGTCAGGAGAGAAGCTTTTTTCTGGCTGAATTATAACACCTTAAAAGAGATGATGATGACCTCCTTGAAGAGGTGAATTTGAAACATCTAATTGTTTCTTAGTATTTATTTTAATATTTTCATCTATTTATTGAGTAAAGACATAATAATTAACATCTCCGAATTCCTAGGTTTATCTGTTAACAACAACAACAAATAATCAAGTAAAAGCACGTTTTAATAGAAAGATATTAAATCCTGAGAACAGATGAAAAAGACAGTGATTTGCAATGTCCTTAGTTCATTTTTAATTGAGCTCTTTTTTAGTTGGAACACAAAAGGTGTTCTCCCTATTTTCCCTACTGAGTGCCTACTGCCTGGGACCTGTATATTTATCTTTGGATTTTAATGGCCTAAGAAAACCCCTCTTTTTCTTTTTTTGCTTTTCTTTGACACCCATGATGAACAGATATTCCTGATTACATATACATATATCTATATATGTATCTTTTCTCTGCCATTTGTCACACCATTACTTACTTTTTGCCCAGTTTACCTTGCTTTGATACCAGAATAAGCAAAACCCAGGCTGTTTTGATGGTATCTTTTGACTTTTTGTGCAGCTTCATTCCAAGGACAAATAGCCGTTGGTTGGTTGTGCCTCTTGACACTTTCCTCCCTTTCTCTGCTGACTTGTCTCACTTCATAGTGCAAGTAGGTTGCACTGTGATAGTCCTCAATTCAATTAGGTAATGTAACAGAGAGAGTGCCATGGCCTCGTGTTCAAGGACAACTGCCTAGAAGTTGCACTTAAAAATTGATAATATGAATTTTAACATCCTCTTAACTTTGAAATATATCTTTGACTTCTGTGATCCTTGATATTGTCTTGAAGTCTTTTTTCTTCCCATTCTGACCTCTGACACCTCCCTAATCTGTTGTTTTGGTGTTTTTTGTGGTTTTTTTTAATGGTTAATTTTCATTGCAAAGACCAGCGAGAGAGACCAGGACAGGACATTATTTTTTTGTTTAAAATATACATTGTCCATTTTGGAAGAGGAGAAGACCATGTTACATGATATCCTTTTGTTGGCTTCATTCCAGCCCACTGTTATCCATTGTCTCAACATATACATAACAGTTTATATCCTCTAAGTAGAAACCAGAGGAACTACAAGACTGAGCAAACTGTGCAAATACTAGAAATGTAAGCATATATTCCAAGATAGTGAGGTTGTTAGCAAGCATTGTACATACTGATGGATAGCTAAGCTGCATGTGGAAATGGCTGGTAATTTTTTTCTATTGCTATCTTTCACTGACAAAGCATTGGACAATATTCTCTAGGACTAGGATGGTATTTTGAGATTTAAGTTTGGGTTAAGTAATGTCAAGACAAATGCCAGTTTGACAGAAGAGAGAACACTTTAAGCCTGTGTACTGGCATGGGACCATAAGGAAGAAGTTTGAAATCTTGCCTGGCAATTGTCCTTCTATAACAGTCCTTTTAGTCTGGTGAGCACAAGATTGATCTATTGTAATTTAAACAAGGAAATCCTGCTTCCACTTCACTGCTTGCTCACAATATTTACTCTGATATTTAGAACAGACCTAATTCATTTTTTGTTGCTCTGTATGTTACTTTAAATACATTGTGGTGCTGGTAGTTGGAAGGAATGTTCCCCCAGAGGGGTAAAAAAACCTCACAGCCAACTAAAAAACCCCAAAAAGCAAATTGTCAATAGAGTGAGAAATTACTGGACATTTAAAGAACCAAAGCTGTTCACCTCATAAAAGTTTAGTAGAATGTAATTAAAGAATTATTTTGGATTGGTATGTTTGAGAGTGAGCCTTAAGTTGCTGTGACATGGCCAATTCTTAATGTCAAATCCCCTCTTCCCCCTCTCCCCTAGTTTTATCAAAGTATGAAAGTCTTGACTGAGTGAGATGCTATTGTTGGCAAGCCTTTGATGGACACTCCTGGAATTTCATTGCAGGAGCCATGACTTCTGTTTTATCTGAAATCTCACTGGCTCTTGATGACAGACAAACTCTGTTTTTAGCATTGCACTGAAGGTCAGGCAAATGACTGGTTTCCAAATAGAGTAACTGAAGATACTGGAACAGATTTATTCCTGGTATAATTCCACTGGTTCTGTGAAGTTACAGGGGAATATATTCGTCAAGAGAGCCTTCAGAGTTGAAGGATAGTTCCAATCACTTGTGTATAAAAAGAGCTTGGAAAACGTACTATTTAACATAATGTTAAAATTCATCTGTAAGAGAATCCTATAGTCACTAAGATAGGGGCAATATTTTAGTTGGAATAAACTAATATGACTCCATTAAGGAGACTGACCACTGTGGAATGTAATTTTTTTCAGTATCTGAGAATCTAGCTCTGGCTTCTTTAATTACGAGTGAGGTTGAGGTTTTATAGCTGTGTAAATATTTTAGGACTAATCTAGGAAATGTGTGCACTGCCTAGGCTGCTTTCCTAGTTGCAGTTGGGATGATTCCATAATTTTTTACAGATCTTTAATTTTAGTTGCAGTATTGGCACTCAAGTCCATCAACTGACTATCAAGCAGACTGGTTAGATATTTTACTTAATTTTTGCAAATATACTGTGATCTTAATTCATACAGAAAGCAAAAACTGATTTTGCAGATGGAGGAAGAAAATGAAAACGAAATACTATACTATCATTGGGGTATTAGTAAAGGAATAATCAATGTCTTTGTAGAATGACGTTGCAAAGGTCAAAAGTACAAGGCAATGTGAAAAAATTTTTGTGGGAAAACATTGGCGAGATCACAACCACAGTGACATTTTCACATTGATTGTGGAAAGCAGAGGAGCAAATGTCATCTCATGGATGCAAGAAGTGAGTGTTGGCAGAGAGGTTTAGCTGTGGCTAATGAGGAGGAGCTTCCCATCTCCTACTTTGTGGGACTGAAATGGTCACTCTAGGCTGGGGACATAAAGTCATAGATCAGAGAGATCCTTTGGTGAAAGCTGTCACCTTCTATGCCATGTTGTCCCTGAAGGGCTAGGACTTCTTTGGTTACCAACATCCTGTGACACTGGGAGTTGGTGCAAAAATTCAAGATTTAAGTTTTTACAAAGAGAGCATGGTCAAAAATGGGAAAGAAATGTAATCCATGTTTTCTGTTTTATAAAACAGATTCAAGTATAATTTTTACAGTTATTTGATGGAAATGTATCCCTTAAAGCTCAAAGAGCATGTTTTAATAGTTTGGTCTTAATGTCCCCAAAAGGTTACACTTCAGTGAACTTA
Source organism: Camarhynchus parvulus (assembly GCF_901933205.1). NCBI lineage: Eukaryota > Metazoa > Chordata > Aves > Passeriformes > Thraupidae > Camarhynchus > Camarhynchus parvulus. The sequence goes on from NC_044576.1 coordinate 8,820,564, forward strand.
GAGGGGGCAAAATGTTTCTTTAATGACAGATAGTCAGACAATCATGAAGTTGCCATGACAATCAGAGAACTGTTGCCATGCCAAGGCAGGATTTCTTCAAATTGAGTTAGCTTTGACTCTAATGCTGTACCCCGAAGGCTCCACTTTCCCAAACCATTCACAACATATGCTTTTATAAATCCATCAAACCAGCCTGCACTTTTTCTATACCCTATGTTTTAATGTCAAAGCAAATCTATGTTCTACTTGTGGCACCTGCTGTGGCAAATACTTCAGCTACTTCAGGGGAGTTCTAAGCATACCACCATACTTAAAGTCCTGTCAACATAGCTGTGATAAAGACCCTTTGGAAAATGTATAGCTCCACCCTAAAATAATCATTTATCATAACTCATAAGGGAGAATTAATTGGCATTTAGTACATGTAATAATATGGATTAGTGCCCTTCATGAACAGGGCTGTGTATAAAAGCACAGGCCACCTAGAGGACTACTTTTTAACAAGGCAAAACAATTAATGTGACAAATAAACTCCACTTCTAAAAATATACTTAGGACAGTCAATATATTGCTGAGTGCTGTTGTACTAAATACTTTTAAGCCAGGCTTCAGCAACATCAATCTGTGTTACTAAATACAGAAAATTCTATCATAGCTCAAGACACAAATTTATATTAAAAATAAACTTTTTTCCAATATCAATACCAACAGAGTTTAGATGGTGGGTTAACAAAATGGTATGTTGTAATATTACTGTCCACTATGGAAATATATGCACTATGCATTCATAAATACTTTGTCTATAGCTTATGCAGAAACATACAAATTCATCAGGTTTTTGGCACATTAACATATTGTGACTGTATTTGAGCATCTGCACTATATACACATGGATGATGTTTCCCGGTTGATTGTTCTATTTATTACAGAAAGCTAGAAGGGGAGTGAAAAGTTTTAAGGGGAAAAAAAAGTTATTTTCTTAGTATTCATTCATGTTTACTTCAGAAGATTCTGTAGTCATCCTTTCTTCCCAGTGGGATAAGTGTACAACTCTGAAATCCAGTCTCTCCTACATCCATTATATGTATATATTTTTTTAATGGATCTCTGTGCTCCATAGGTTGTCATGACAAGGAGATGCTGAACTGAACTACAGACAAAGTTACACAGATCCTTTTGATCCTGTGGAGTATTTTTCTGACTTTCTGCCACTAACATGGGCTGGTTGTCTGCATTCTGCCAGCAAAGGCAACTTCAAACTTTAATTTCTATGATTTAAGCTCGTATGTCATTCAAAAATTGCAAAGGTAGTGTGCTCTGAGTGTCTACACTGGAGCAGAAGACGACTCTGGTACAAAGAGGAAGGTGTGTTACACATTGACTTGGCAAAATGGCAAGTTATATGTGAGTCTCTTTTGTGAAGTATTTGCTCTGGCCCTAGCCATAGTCATTAGAGAGGGTTCCCAGATGTAAGGGTGAAATGGACTCACAAGTTCTTACTTTGATAAGAAAAGGAGGGAGGTTGCTTTTTGGGACAGGAGCATCAGGCTGCCTGTTGTCCTTAATTTTACTTCCATACTCATAAAACCCACATGAACATAAAACTACAGAGGGAATAGAAGAGCTTTTAAAACTTTATTGTAAATTCAAGTTATATTTTCTGAATGTGATTTAAAACAAAATCATTGATGTCGTGCCTGAGGTGAAAATGAACACTCTGATTTACCATTGCCTGGCAGTTATGAAGGCATTTGTAGTGCAAAGCAATTAACAGAGGAACTGAAATATTTGCATTTCCACTGAAGAGAATAAATTTGTGCAAAGTAATGGGGAGTTGGGACCATAATATTTTTGCTCCACTGAAGTTTTATTTCTAGTGTGTTGTCAGGACAGAAAAAGTTCTCTGGTTCTGCAAGAGAAATGGGCTGGGGTCACAGGAAGAATGTGCACAATAGAATTAATTTCCTGCATGAGACTCCTTGACTCACTAACTTTTACAGCAGCTTTATTCACATCTTACTTGGGGAAGGTACTTGAAATAAAGCAGTTTCAGAAGCTGCTAATCTCAGAGCAGTTCTATTCTTTGTCCTTCATTCTTTAGAAGTATTTAACCACTTTGGATATTCACACTTTCAGTTCTGGATTTTGGTTTTTTGCTTTGGTTTGGTTTGTTTTGGTCTTTTTCCCCTGAGAGTTGATTATCAATGTACCCACTGATATAAGCACAAGGCTTTTTAATTACACACTGATATACCATAAACAGCACACAGCCTTCTTATCAATTTTTACATAAGATGGGCATGACTTTGTGTCATATCTCAGTTGCAGCCAGCAAAGGCTTAGCTTGACAGCCTAGTGCTTTTTTTCCTTCTGGATGATTGCATTGCACATTCTTACAGGGTCATGCATGATAAAAAAGGATAAGGGGCCTTCAGAGAGCCTCGACCAACACGTTATTGTCTGTGGAGCTTTTACCTCTGCACTGTCAATGCAAATCTGTTCACAGAGGCTGCAACAGATGCTAGAAATATTACGTAGACTGCAGAGCAAAGTAGCATAGAGCTTGAAATCCATGCTTTCATATCAATTCTGTTTGTCTCTGGTATTCACAGAGAGCAGCAGATGAGATAATCTTAGACGTTTTGAAGTGGAGAATATCTTGTTCTTCTCTGACATAGCAAGAAACTTATTTTACAAGTTTTCTCTTTCTCTTATGTCTCAGCTTCTCTTATTTTTCTTTTCTTGTTTGTATTTTTATAAGGAACTTATTTAAATGCCTGGATGATTTGTTTGTACCAGTCTCCTGTGTCATTTGCCCAAAATCTTGTTTGATGTCTTGTTGTGTCACTGTGAAAGATGCTGATTCTTTATTTTCCATACTTGTATTACCCTGAAGTACAGAGGCAGGGAAGGTCTGGGCCCCTTTACACTGGGTACTCCGAGTGTGTGGGAGAGCCTTTGGTTCCTCACTGTTTAAAACCAGAGAATTTCCTCCAATTCCTGCTGTATCCCATGTCAAAGACCACTAGGTGAATCTAGGCTTTTATGTTTTCCCTGAGTGGTTGATGCATATAGCTTTGATATCAGCTACTGTCTATGCTTCGTATTTTCCTCGGGAGTCTCTCCAGTTTGATAAAATTTTGCATTTAAAATGCTATTTCTAGTAGTGAATGTTCAGGCATGAACATCATAACATTCCTCATGAAATTAGTTCAGTCTTCATGCAGGACAGAATAGTAGGAGTCTTTTTCTAGTTCTTACTTTGGATAGCTGTTGAAGAATAATGTCATGAAATATTTCCTTTCTTGACATAGAATAGGAGGTAACTGGGAAATTCCTTTCACTTGAATGTGTGCTGGACTGAATATGACCCAGAAGACTGACTAGTATGATCTGGAATTAAGGAGGTATTTTCTGAGGATTTTATATAGGGGATGGATGAAAAGTGTGAGCAGAAGGTAGAGGGTGAATTTCTTTCAATGCTGAAAACGATACAAAAATGCAGGGGGGAAGGCCATTCAGGAGAAAGTGCCTGTCACCAGCTGAGACAACCAGATGGACATAATATGTGGTACTATTTAAAACAGGTCTGCTAAAATTTTGGGAGCATCTTTGGATTTTATTAGGCAGTTTCATGTAAAATGCATGTGTTGCTCTTGTATCATTTACGTATGCAATCTTATAGTTTCTTCAAGGGCTGTATAATTCTATAAATAGAAGACCCATCCCAGGATAAAGAGAGATTACGAATATGGCTCCATTTGGCACTTTTGTCTGCCCTGGAATCTTCCCAGCTGTCCAATAACCATCGAAGCATTCCTTATTTTCATTTATTTCCGCTTCCTGGTGTCTGAAGTAAAGGCCGCCTGTTTGTTAAATAGCTGCATATTCACTTTGAGAAATGTTTTCTGCTGCCATTGCAGTTGTTACAGCATTGGTGTTGATCCCATCAAAGTTCCAGCACTGACAGTTTTTAAATATTTTCTCTGCAAACATGATTAATGAAACTAAGCAAGGTTACCAAACAAGATGTTGTAAGAGGAAGAAGGATATTAAAAAAAAGAAAACAGATAAAAAATGAAACTAGAGAGAGTGGCCAAGATCAAACTCTGACAACATATTAAAACTCAAAAATGCCTACAAACTTTGTTTCCATGTGGGTGTACAGCTCTGAAAAATATCACTGTAAATGTAACTGCCTAGAACAGAGAACTTTCATAATTCCATCAGTTATAATAATGTCTGAATCTGAGATTTGCATGCTGGTATTAGGGAATACATCAATCTGCTTTATAGTAATTTTTTTCTTTATGCAGTTCAAAATGTCACTTTAGTTTAGTCATTCAGATGTTTGCTTGATGAAAAAATACAGTGATGTAGCTCATTGTCCTGCAGTTTAAATAAGTCCTCATTTGACATCAAAGTGGAGGGGTTAATTAAATTTTTTTCTGTGTTCCTTTCATTCCTTATTTGTATCAGGCAAATAATGTTTTCACTAGCAGCCAGAATCCCTATTAAAGTAACTGTCATATTTTCTCATCTATACAATTCATTGTTCAGCAGTTTGTTTGGTGCCAAATGAAGGGAAAAAGACAACCTGGACACAGAAAGGCATACTACCTTAGGCCTTCTGAAATTCTTTCTTGGTTAAATGACAACTTTCTTGCTGCCTCTTCCAAACCAATTATTTTGACATGCTCCATTGCAGAAGACAGTGTCTAATGTAGCCAAGGAAAATACTGTTAAGGCAAATTCTGAACTTGATTGCATTCCTTCCATGGATTTAAATAGATGTCCTGTGAACATTTATTCCTTAACAAAATACACAACCAGATTATCATAATTAGCATGTTTACTCTGGAACAGGAGAGGAAAATTTCTAATTTGGACAAGCAGAGTTTAGAAACTCATTGTGACTAGGTATGGAGCTCATTACAGCCTCTGCTTGCAGAGAAAAATGTCTGCACTTATCATTAAAGAAATTAAAGATAAAAGTACAACTTTGAAATAGAAATGAGGCACCCTGCAGATTAATTCTGTTACTTCTGCGTAAGTTACGCAGCCTAATGATCCTTAAGGAGCTATGCTCTGAACTGAGCATGAAGGCATATCTTAAACTAAGAATCAGAAGCATATTCTTCTCTCTGAAGCCTGCTTAAGTATCCCAAGCAGGCTAATGATGGTTTTCACTCAATTTATGCTCCTAACTTCTGTTACCTAAGAATATTTATTAGATATGAATGTTTCACCCGTTTTGGAATACTCACACTAAGTTCCTAAAGCATTGATGGTGCTACCAAACTGGTAGAAATACTTGATGTTTCCACGTACAGGTAGTCACCTGAAAGAAATAGGAATGTACAGAGGAGTGAGAGTTGGGGGTCAGCATCTTCAAAGCCTTTCTTAAAACACTCCATTTAAACATGTGTGCTCTGGAAGAAAAACACTGTCCTGTCTTGCTGCTTACCCCAGTAAGTGATGAACACCAAATCTAGATGAGATCAAACAGGAAAGAAGCAGAATACCCAAAAAGGAATTGGCAGAAATGTTGATCCCCAAGTTAACAGGTAAAAGTACCACTAACCAGCAATATCAGTAGCACAGGCAGATCTGCAGGATGGTTTTTGCAGGGGCCTTTTGGTTTGGCAGAAAGTTCATTCACAATTGATGGGTGCCCACTTTGCTTTCTGTAATTGAAATGATGGATGTTTTCAATTGAGTCTCTGGAGTGTAGCACAAAATAAAGTTGAAGGATGTATTAAGATGGGATATTTCTTAGCATTCCCAATGAGACTGAAAGCTTTCTAACCCTCACTTGTTAATCAGCAGGGTGAGCAGCACAGAAGGGGAAGGGCTGTCCATAACAGGCTGCCAGCTGGAGAGGAAACTCTGATCAGGCTTCTCTTCTTGCCTTAATACCTTCTTTCAGGTGCCACTTATGATCATGGGCTTTGCAAGTTGGAATCCCCTTCCACACACACCTGTGGTACTGGGTAACTCCACAAGGAATTCAAAACATGTCAGCACAAACAAGGCTGCAGAAAATACAAATAGAAAGCCAGTACCTTATCCAAAGATAATTGAGGCTCCACACACTCTGCTGAATTAAGAATTGTGAGATGGCAGACTCCTGCCTTTCTCTAGAATGAAATATCCCCAAGAACAGCTCTTCCTCTAGTTGTTGGGAATTTTTGAATCAAGTTTCAGTCTGAAACTTGGGCATAAACATAGAAGACATGGTGCAATAGAGGTGAGTGGCATTGTTTGGATCTTCCAATTCAAGATCACTTTAAATGAAGAGCCATTCACCATAGGCAAATATTTACTAGCTGAGGTCTTTAATAACCTTCTTCTAAAGCTGCTTATGGCTTCTGAACTTTATGGGATGTTCGTGTTAAAACCATATTTTAGTACATAAGCATTTGGCTCATAAACAGTAATTGTGTTTAATGAAGACTTTCGGTAAATTTTCATAACATAATGTCTTTTTTTGTGTGTGTAATGTTTTGTAAAAGATATTTACTCCCAATTCCCCCAGGTGCAGGCTGGGAAGGGGAGCAGTACTCTATGGGGAAAGAAGACTCTCAGCCTAGGTTACCTTTGTGTATAGCACAGCCAGCTGATCTGACTTCTTTTTGACCAGAAATTAAACAAACATTATTAGTTGAACCAAAAATCAGTGTATCTTTTGCAATAAGTGATACTTCTTCCATCTTAGTAATTTGATTTTTTTTTTTAATTTTGAGTCTTTAAATAGCCTTAACTACAGACAGTGCAGACAGTATCTTGCAACAATTCATTTCTATTATTTTATTTTGTCTGTAAACAGGAAGGCTTTCTAAAGTCACATAAATTTTTTTATTGGAGAGTTATGGAAAGTACTGCTTGCAAAAAACCCACAGAAAAATCACTTTTTGAAAACTTGTCAGCTTAATTCTGCTCTGTGCTCTGAAGCCACTGAAAAATGTGTAGGAAGGTACTGCACTTATGCAAGGCGGGATTCTAAAGCTAATAGATGTCAAATTCACTAGAGAGATGCTTTTACCTTCCGGAACCATCCATGTCACTGCTTTGTTCTTTATCAAATAACATCATGAGTATGTGTGTGTTCTTATATTATGCAAGCTCTCAGTGGGAAATCTTTGTAAATTGCTGTACCCAATACTTTAATGGCTTAAAATGCTCAAAACCAGCATTGGCATCATCATACTATTAATAAAGTTCAATCCTTGTCCTCATGAATAGCCCAATTCCTCCTCAGAGATGCTTTCATTTTTGAAAATAAGGAAAATCAAGATACTTCCTCTTTAAAAGTTCAGGTTATGTTACTTTAACATAACAATCTTCAACATAACATGATTTCCCTTTTAGATTTGAGATTATATCAATATGTTCAGATTATTTCCTGTTAAACAAACATGGTTCCTGTGGCTTACCAAGGGCCTCTCTGTGTTCAACTGAACACCGCTAGGAAAACCAAGTTTAAGTAATTACATTTTAACTGGTACAACAAACATCTTCAATCTCTACCATTTCCTAGCTTCCTGAAACATCCAAATGTTTATGTACCTGTTAAATGTGTTAAAAATTTGTTTTACTTGCTACATCTTTAAATTCCCAAGGATCCTGCAGGGATGCCTGGTGGGATGTCATGTTATGCACTAAATGTGAAACAGCCTGTTACAGAAGAAATTGGCATTGCACTTTCTCAGGGGAACTTTGCTTCTATTCTGTTTTATTCACTTTGATCTTAAAAAGAATTCTTCATTCTCTGAAGTGTGAAGCCTGTGCTTTTGTTTATTCTCTCACAGAGCTTCGATGAATGCTCCAGGTAAAAATCAGTTTTTGCTGTGAATAAAGAAGGTGTTTAGGGAGGCATTGATGCTGTATCCTGGCAGCTTAATGCTGGGCCCTCCACTTGGAACAGTTTCAGGTTGGGCACTGTGGCCTCTTAAAGCCTTAGATGTGGAAGTAAGGGCATGATAGCAAGTGTAGTTCCTGCAAATTTAGTTCTGCTTCAGCACCTCTGTCACTGTGGACATGTGTTACATCTCATTTTCCTTCATACAGCTGCCAGCTGGTGTGCACTATGCTGGTCTACCCTCTGTAGGTGAAGCACAAAGCTCAGTACTAAATACTTCTGCACTAGAGACAGGACTGCTGTTTGCTGGGTCAAACTGGCAGCTTGTATTTTAGTGAGCAGAAGAACAACTCCCCTGGTAATCTGGTGGCCAGAAACAAAGAGAACTCAAACAAATGCATTCAAAGAATAATTAAATCTAAACCTGCATCCATTTAATAAGTACCCTAATTTACAAGCATGCAGGAGCAGAAGAGTCACTTACACATCAGTCATATCTGTGCCAGAACCTAAGGACTTGCTCAAAGCTATTTTGGGTTGCTTAATATCAGAAGTGGCTGAAGGCACTAACTGCCAAACTGAGTCTCTCAGCATTGTCTCAAATGCCCTTTTAGTCAGGCCTTATTGTTGCTGGACCAACCAAAAGCCCTTCAAAGTTATAAAGCATCATGATCTTAGTTACATACAATGAGATACATTAAGCAGAATGACCTTGAAAAAAAGAAAATCTTACCATAGTGGCCAATAGCAAGACATAAACCCCTCAGTTTATTGCTAATGGTTGTAGGGGGAGACAAGACAAATTGTGTTTCTGTGAGCAGGTTAAAAAGCTGCACAGCATGTAGAATTCAAGAAGCTGAAAATAAAGCAGGCAATATTGATGACTGAGATCTGTCTGCTTGAAACACAGAAAAACATCCCACCTTATACAACTGCCTTAAAATGACTTCAAATTTGAAAAGGAGAAGCAGGGAAGAGGATGGGGAACCTTTGAAGAAACTTGGCTGTTCTGATCCTGCAGGCACTTGGAAGCTGTGTGTATATTTGCTGCAGGGGATCTCCTGTGGAAGCTGACAGATCAGCTAGCTCACACATGGGGGCTGCCAGAATACTAAGAATCAGTACCTCAGTTTTATTCCTGGTTTTGATTTGCATTCAGGTTCTTGAACTCCTGGATACCAAATGAGAACTCAGTCACTTGGTTCTCAAAACCTGTTGTAACAGAACAATCAGCATTTGTCCTTACATGACTCACCTCTTTGTTTTCATTTAATTCCTGTGAGATACACAGCACACACTTGGCACAGTGTGTGATGCTAGCTGAGAACAGACTAAATACCTCCAACAGATACATTTGGATAAAGACTGGGAGAAGAGATATTATTGTTAGTCATACCATATGACTTCACACAATATGAAGAGCTGTGTAACCTTCTAGTTACACCAACACATCTTATTAAAAAGCCACATCCACTCTTTTACTGTCATCTGTATAGTTGGTGTGACATAGAGCAGTCATGCTTCTAACAAGCTAATCTCCAAAGTCCACAATATTGGAGTTTTTTTCTTTATTTTTTACAAAGGATTTAAACTTTTCCATCAGACAATGTGGAGGTGGGGCAGGGAATGAAATGATCGTGCAAATAGGAACAGGTGTATTCACACTGCCTCTCAAAACATCCCCCAAAGCCTTGCCTAGGGCAATTCCCTAAACATGCCTATATGCTTCCTTTCATTTCACAGCTGAAAGTCTTTTACATTTGGCTTATTTTCATCACCTGAGTCTAGTTAGCTTGGCAGGAAGGGCCATCATCTGTCTGTCTTCTTCCTTGAAGAGACTTTATATTGTGCATGAAAAGCAGGCTGGTGAGTGATGTTATGTGTAAGGGAAATTTTTGGTGTTAATCAAGGTGGCATTGTTCCAGCCTGGCTTGGCACTCCTGAGAATGAGGTAAGCTGGCTGGTTGGAGTGTCCCCAGCCCTTCTGCTGTTGGAGTACACATTTCAGCACAGGATGTCCTGAGTTGGAAGTGCTTTACTGTTCATCCCACAAAATCTCTGTGCTGCTGTGATTCCTGGTACCCAAGAGAGGTAGATTAGAGCTATTTTGGGTGTTCTCACATGTTTTGTAATCGCTCTTCCTAGCTACAGATGAAGCAGAGCCTGAGAGGCCACTTCAGAATGTCTTTGCAGCTTGCCAGTGCAGCTCTGTTTAGTGTTAATGGAATCTCTTCAGGGTGTCTGTGGCATATTTTGCGCATGCCATGAGTGTTCATTTAAGGCAGTTCTTGTTGCCTTATGGAAAATAAAAAGAAAAAGCCAAACCAAAGCAATAAAAGAAACACCACAGAAAGGAGAACAACAGAAAAAAGCCATTAAAGCCCAATAGTGAATTGAAAACAATGAGGCATATCCATAATTCAAGTGGTAGCTGCAAAATGGAAGTTTTCATTAGGTTTGGTTAGTGATATGTGCCAGGGTAGTTATAGTTTCAGGTTTCCCAAGTCTTTTCTTTACATTTAATTGGTCTTTCTCAGCTCTCCTATCTGACACAGAAAGGTATAAAAGCCATAGGATGCTTGCTCTATGGTATAGGTTATCTAGGCAGTTTCTTTCCTTGTTTGTGTTTTGTGCCTTCTGGAAATGTGTCAAATGAAATGGTGAATTTCTGCCTGCCTGATGACTTATCCCAGTGGGTCTTACTCATTTTCTTTGCATTTTTCTTGTCCAAAATTGCCTTCTGTTTTCTAAGAAAAAAAAACGATTTTCCCTTTGTAGCTCTTACACTTTTATTATGGGGATAGGGATGGCAAGTGACTAATTTAGGAAAGAATAATATGAATTTCCTCAATTAACTTTCTTTGTATGGGTGAGGAAGAGATGTCTCTGGTCTAGAGGTAACTACCTGGATTCAGTGTGGGCATTCAGCAGCTGTTCTGCAGTGGGGTCTCAAAGCATATCTCTCCTTTCACTTGGTTATGCTCCTGTGTATAAAGAGAGGAAGTTTTGCAGGCACTTAGAGCCTCAAAGCTTAGAATGACTTTGAGAGTTTGTTGGAATCTTCTGTGCAAAAAAATACTTGTATAAATGTAATGGGGAGAGATTTAGATGCTCTTTTCTCTGTAGAGGAAACATACTGTTCCTTGGTCTCTGGCCAGTCCTTTTCTTGGGATTTTCTTGAGACAGTGTAGTCTCTGATTTTTCTGATTATGGAAAAGAACATTTTCTTTTAATTATTTCTTGTATTCCAGAGGAGAGCATGTTCATTCTCTGTGCTTTTGCACATTTCCAGTGCTGGTGAATATCTGATTATATGAAATGTTGTTCTTAAATGAGAAGCAGAAAAAATAAATTGTTGTTTTTGGGGTTGAAGTCAGGATGGAGTCAGGCATAGCTCAAGTGCTGGAAGAGGCCCTGGCTAATGCTGTGGGCTATATTAACAGCTTCTCATTTGTGTAGGCCTTCCTATGTATTTTTGTCTGCCTTGTAAATTAGGAGTTCCTTGGGGGTAGGAAAACTGTGTCCATCCATCTGTTTGTACAAGCACTCTCATTAGTATTTGAACGCTCATCCACTGAAATGCTGCCTGATCCCTATCTCTTCCCTTTGGAGTGGAGTTGAGGGGGCTTGGCTGGCAGCATGTGCAGCTCTCAAGGTGGTGCAGCAGCTGCTCTTTGTACGCTGCCTCCCAGAGCTCCTGCTAAGCAGTATTTACTGTGAGCCCAGTGCAGACAGGTTTTTTTAGGGCACAGCTGTCACTGTGGTACTATATATTCACCCAGTATACCCATCCCCTCACAACAGAGCGTAGTAAGAATTCTCTCCAGTGTGCTGGAAGGAACATGTGATACTTCCAGCCTGCCAACTTGCTTTAAGCTGGGGATGTTGGAAGTCAGATGTCTGTCTTGTAGGAAATTTGTGAGGGCTGAAAATTCACATCTCTGAAGCAGCACATATTCCTCTGCTTTTCTGAGAGCAGTGAGATGTTTGGTTTTTCAAGATAAAATCTGTGCTTGGGCTTGAGGCACTAAAGAACTGCTATTAATGTTAGATCTGTTGGTGTTACCCTGGATTGGATTTTGTAAATTAATTGACAGAAATAGCTGTACCCTGAAACTCTGATGAATGTCTCACTGTAGCATTAAATAAAGGCATTTGCAGCACCTAGCAACTCAGAGCTATATTGTAATCCAGAGCAAGTGAGTTAAGACTATTACAAGGGTTTTCTGAAATCATTCTGTCTAGAAATTGCCCAGAGATTTGTTTTAGGAAAAAAAGACTGGTAGTCAAATTGAAAAATGCATATTTATCCTTGACAGTAGTATATTTCTCTAAATCTGTTACTTCTGTTAATAGAAGAGAGACTGAGATAAGAGCAAAGTAGAATTTACTATGGAGACAGATCTGGGTTTCTAGTCTAGTTCTAAGGTTTAATTAGCATTAGTCCTTCAAAAATATTTTCAAAAATATTTTAAAATAGAAAATATTTACCCAAGATTTTAGAAAGCTCACACAGTGAGCTCTTCTCTGTTTGTGATTTATAGTTAGTAAATGTTTTAGTAGATCAGAGATGAATTTTCAAAGGAAAATACCAACAGATAAAAGATAAACTCTTTGCATTCCATTCCTTTCAGCTGGATCTTGAGAAATGGGAACACGATAGTCTTGAATGTGCCTTGACACTTCAGATCTGTGTGCCCTGTATCTCCATCTGCACACTGGTATTTTGTTCGCAACAATTACTGGCTGCTCTTGATGTCTGCTGGAAATGCATGCTGTGCCTTCACTTGGAGCACTCTCAGAGATGTCTCTCAGGTTCTAAAATACATGTAATTATGTACTTTGGTTTTCATGGTTCATTCAGACTATGCATCCAGTCTTTAGTAATGCCTTCTATATAAAAGTTTACAGGACCAAATAATCTTGTGTGCTTTTATCCAGTGGGAAGACCATGAGAAGAAGAAATTCTTTCCTGATACCTACTACTTGTGTGAATTGCAGATACAATAAATTGGATCTATCTTTTTTTGAGTCTTGCTGTCTGTGAAGTAAGGATAAGCTGATTTTTAGAGGTAAAGTGACATCAATGGAGTGCTGTCTCCTGAAATGGGAATTGAAGAAAGTAGAATTGTGTGAAAGAATCCCACACAGAATTTGCTACCCTTATACTTAGTTGAAGAAGTTGAAACCCTTTCATTTCCTTTTTAAGTAGCAGCTGACGGAGCCATGATTGAGACTGTTTCCTTCTCTTTCACAGTATGGTGCTCCTGGAGCTCCTTGCCTGAGAAACGGTGTTGCAAAGTTAGAAAGTCATGTAAATCACAAGTTCAGAGTTACTGAGGACTTTTTAATTTGAGATAGTCTTGCGATGAATGTTTTTTCATTTAGGTTGTATTTTCTAAAATATTAGTCAGAAAATATCCCATTAGAAGAAGTGAAATTAGGTCATTCATTACACCCATCACCTCCCTCTAAATTGACTCTAATTCTAGGAGGGTTTTAGTTGCTGTGTCATTATTTTAAAGTATAACATTCACTTGTGAGGCTACTAAAAGCAGAAGTCAAAGCAAGTGAGAGGGAAGCTACTTTGTTAGAGCTGTGTTAAACTAGCCCCAGATGCAGAGTGTTATCCTGTCTCTGGAAGCTCTGCTTCCCTGGGTTTATTTTGTTTGAGGCATCACTGAGGAGTGGAAGGAGAGATAGATGTGTTGAGTAAGAATATCCAAATTAGGGCAGACGTTTGACTTTCAGGAACTCGGGTGATGTTCAAAAAACAGTCTTTGTTGTTGACAAGAAAAAAGGGGCAGGGGGGAGACTGTCCCAGAATTTGGAACCAGTATCACACAGTTAATATTCTGTGGCAAGAACTTTTATGTTTTGTGAGGAGGTTAAAAGTCTTAGAAAAGTGATGTGTGAAGATTATTTATTTAAAAAAGGATAATTTGAAAAAGACAGAAGTGTCCTATTTGATGAATTCAAGTCTTACTGACTCATTTGTCTGAGTTTGGCTTTAGTTTGCTTTTTGCCCTTTCTTTACCTTTTATTCTATTGCAGATTCTCTTTCTCAACATATTTGTGGGACTAAGCAGGGAAGGATCTTTGAGTAAATATACAAGTACATATGAGTGTACAAATAATCCATATTCTTTATGGACTTCTGGATTCGGTGTACTTGGCACAATGCAAGTCAATTGAATGCATAGAAGCTAATGTTTGTATAACAGGTTAGAAAAGCTATGCTTGTAACACAAACCTTTTGGGTTTTGTTTTGTTGCTCTTTTCTTTTTTTTCTTGTGAGAGTGCACTAGACTGCAGAATAAAACTCTATCTTTGAAACTACCACAAAATATTTCCCCCATCCCTCGATTTCTTAACACCAGGAAAATTCTTCAGGGAATAGTACTGACATTATCAGTCCACTGTACTCGCATGAGAACGTTGTATTTGTGGCTGTCCTTCACTCAGAAAACACAGAGCTCTTGCTTCTGTCTCAAATGAAAATGTATTAAAACTTGTCTCTTTCAGTCAAATCAGTTCTAGGAATTACTTAGAGTACCTAATTCCAAACTAATCTTTACTTTTAAATAGTCTGAGCATGCAGGGTGCTGTGTGTTCAAGCACTCTGACACTAGAACTAGTGTTCTAGTAAACTGACACCTCCCATTGTCAGACTACACTGTCAGCTGGACTTCTGGCCTCAATACTGAGCACCTTTAACAGCATGTTAAGAAAGGGCTTTTTTCCTTTTTTGCTTATTCATCTTTGCCAGTAAAGCACATGAGCTAACAGTTTAGGGAATTATTTTGGAAGGAAGTTTTTTTTTTTACTATGTATATATTTATAAGTGACTAGAAACTTGACTTCATGGTTTCAGACTGGCAGAATTCACAGGGGACTTTTGGCTCATAATCAAACACGTCTTTATGTTCACTGTACTGAAGGAACAGAATTTTTGAATGCAGCCTTTGTAGCAGTACTTTAGATTATCCTTGGAATTTTTAGTGAGGAATGTAAGGAAGTGAGTTTTTAAGAAAAAATACCTATAGCTTATATCCATGCTCTTTCTGTACTGGGTGCTGAAAGCAGAGGACAACTCTGGTGTGTTCACTAAAATTTGTCTGGCTGATGGTATGTGAAGGCTTTCCTGGTTTAGTGCTGTGCTGGTGTTATCCATACATAAGCTGAGAGGGCTGTGTAAAATTGAGGTCAGGGTGCTGTCCATTCAGAGAAGATGCTGTTCACAAGCTGAGTGGAGCCAACAAAATGTATTGCCACAGTGAACAAACAGAACTTCTGGACTGTTGTGTCAGTTGTTGGGTTTGTGGTTGCAGCACTATGGTTTCTTATTTCTGAGAGTGCTGGTCTTTGGAGTGTGAGGTCCAACAGTTGGTGAGATGGGCACGTAGCAATTTGTGTTGGTGATGGAGCTGCAGTTGTATATGGGTACGGTTAAGTAGAATCATTTCCTCTAAAGCCTGCTATTAAAGAAACAAAGTGTGCCCAAGGCCACTCACACACGTTCATTTTACATCCCCTCAATAAAATGAATTAATTTGGGGAAAATTGCTTTTAGGAGGAAAAATACAGTAAAATCACGCAGTGGATAGTAGCTCATTCATTTTCTGCTTCTGAGTCATGTTTCTATATACTGCTGCTGTATAGAGATAATTATCCCCTTGAGATAGTGATACCCAATGTTGGGCTTAACCTCTCAAAATGGAAGTAGCAACAAGTAGATGGTGCCCTGGGCCTTTGCAGAAGTGTGAGTTAACTTTGAGTTGTCTAATTCCCATAAGTTTTGATTTTTCACCATACAATAATGGATACAACTATTGTTGTATCTATTAGCTGTATTTTTTGCTGTATCTATTCTGTACTATAATTCTGGGCAAGTTCAACTGTTCTGTGTACAGAATTACTTATCAGGATATGACTTTTTTTTTTTGCCTTTTTCTATGCAGATCACCCCTGGCAGCAAGGCAGCACAGTCACAGATGAACCAGGGGGACCTTGTCGTGGCCATTGATGGAGTCAACACTGACAGCATGACCCACCTGGAGGCCCAGAACAAAATCAAATCAGCCAGCCACAACCTGAGCCTCACTCTGCAGAAGTATGTTGGAATAACTTAAACTGTTTGCATTATTTAGGACAGCCTATGAAACTTATGACTGAAAGTTACAAGTGTTTTATCCGTGTCTGTTAGATTTATTTGAAGTGCTCATGGCACAGATAGGAGATGAAAAGCCAAAATCTGCTCTGATTCTTGTAGAAGTCAGCATGGATTGCTACAGAAATCAAATGGTTAGGTTGTGTGTCTGTGTGGGATTTAGGCTATTGAATACAAGTGTAATCTCGTATCCATTCAAGCTTCTGTTAAATGAATCCAACAGTGATGTTTCTTTTGGTTATTCTCATGTGGGCAACACAGTTTAGTTTGGCTAGTTTATGAACAACTGTTCTAGAGACAACAAACAGAACAAGTGTTACAAGTGCATGAGAGGGACCTCATGAGAATTTGTGCTAATGGTCTGGCACCTGTGAGTTTCAAAGTCCGCTCTGTATCTGACCCAATAAGAAAGGTGTAGCCCAAGTGCAGGAAAGGGAGGCAGTAGAACATAGAGAGGGCAGGTTTTATCATAGAGATGTGATAAAAGTTGTCTTGCCATTAAGAAAGCAATTAATAGGTTTTTTAACTTCTGCTGGTTAATGTTACTTCCAAGGAAATTTGTTCTCTTGTTAGATAACCTTGCACAGAGGATTTCTGTAATAAATGCATTAATATTTAAAGCTCCATAATTGTAGAAAGAGAAGTAGCTGCTCATTTTATTGCATTGTGAAGAAGATAATTTTTGTACAGGGCAGGCAAAGACAAGTACAGAAAGCAGACTGTAATGTGGAAGTACAATTTCTGAGAATATACCAAAGAATCTTATATATGAATATGCAGTAGAGATAATCAGTATCAGGAACATACTAATAGCTAAAGAATAAGGAGTTTAGATGAAGTTTCCAAGAGCGGACAGGGTACTATAAAGCAAAATACGTGGCTGCTTTTCCCCCATGTCTTTAAGTTTGTCTTTAAGTGTTCCAGATAGAGTAGAAAATCACTTCCTTGATGCATGGGGTTGAATTCCCATCCTATCACCCCCTCCAACTTCTTTTTTCTTCACTTGGAGTTATAGTGTTGTTACAAATATATTTATGAATTTTTTTTGCAAGATTTAAGTTGTTCTGAATATTTTTTATTTAACAGTTAGGAAAAATCCGTTCTGATTGTTAGAATGTCTGTCAGATTTTCTGTTGAACCTTTGTGTTTTTACATTGAGAGAAAACATTTCTTGTTTTGCTTTGGGTTGTTCCACGTTTGGTATTAATTTTCCTGACTATTGAACCCAAAAAGTTCTCCAGTATCTGCCTCTATGGCCTGGCCATAGAGGTTTAAATGGTTTAAAACTACAAACCAACAGTTCTTCTTATTCTCAGAAGGATTTCCAAATTCGTGACTAACAAATCCAGATTATCCTAATACATATCACAGAGACAAGTTACTAAAAGCAGTAATTTTGACCAAGTGTTGCTAGGGATGTTTCATTTAAGTAATCATTTTGCGTTTTTATTTGCTGAACTCTAAATTGCAACACCAGCAGTTCTAGTTTTTCATTAAAAAAAAAAAAAACAACAACAAAAAACTAGTGGAAGTATCTTTATTAAGTACTTTCTTCTCTATTTATTGTTTCTTCAGGTTTTTTTTAAGACTTTCCCTGGCTCTTGGTTCCAAAACAATAATATATAATTCAGATATTCGAGTTATATGATAAAGAACAACCAAAGAAAGCAGTAATGGAGTTTTCCAGACACTGAGATATGCTTTCATAGATAATAGATGTAGATATTTTGAAAAGAAGGAAAATGGCATAAAGTAAAATGAAATACTAGTAAATATAAATAGATGATAAAACAGCTTTTTTTATCAAATGAAAATTTTCTCAGATTATGTTTTTGCTCTGAACTTATACAATTAATGGACTCTTCTTTTCAGCTACTTTATGATGTGAGCAATTAGTTTGCCTTGGTGACCCATTCAGCCTCATTAGGAAAACCCAATGAAAAAGACTGAAAAGTAATTTTTTTTTAATTTTTTTTTTCTTAAATGACATGAGGATATTCAAAAAAGTTGTGCTCAGAGGTATTAAGCTTGCTTTACTTTGCACAATTCAAAATTTATAGAAGCTAAATCCTAGCAGCAAGTGATATTGACCAACTGAGGTACACATAGAACCCTATTAAGGATCCAATGTCTCGAGCACAAGGCATCTCCATTATATTCAGGAAGTTATATTAATCTTGCCTCAAAAAATAATTTTTTCCCTGGACACATATGGGTTCATTTACCCAAGGACAAGAAGATTGTCAATTTTGTCACCTGCCCAAAGTGTACAATGCAATATCCTTTTCTCAGCAAATAATTTTACAAATATTGGGTTGGTGAAAAGAATAACATGGAAAGAAGGTAGCAGTGACAAGGGGTAGTAACTTTCAACCAAATAAGAACAAGACAGAAGAGAGGCAAAATCTCCTGGGACGTGGTTACCAGGAGAATGACTGTGCTAAGAGATCACTTGGACTTTTTTAGACATGGCTTGCAGCAATGAAACTGGAGCAGTGTCCTACTACTATGGAAAAACAGCCGTAGTTGCCATAAAGAGCGCAGAGATGGAAGTGCTCACTTATCCTATTTGTATAAAAGTTTGGAAATGCTGGAAATCCTTTCCAATGGAAAAGGCACATAAGTGCATTAGGGGGTTGACTGTTGTGATAGGAAAACTTAAGCTCTAAATTGGGGTGATACTGGACATATATGTGAAGTAGTCACATGGCTCTACAGAATGTTTCAAGGTCATGGAATGCCTTAGCAGGCAATCTGTGGCTTGGTTTCGCTGTTGCAGCACTGGAAGTAGAACTGATCTCGCTTGTTTTATCTGTAAGGCCATGGAAGAAACAGTGGAATGTGAAATCTTGACGAAAATGCTCCAAGATCGAAAGCTTTTTTTTCTCTCTAATGGCTCTTGGCTCTCTAGAGCAATGGCCTTTCCCTTTATCGGTCGTGGCCATGAAGGTTTCATGAGCATTGTTTATAGCCTGACAGTTAAGACAGTGTTTGCTGCTTCTCACTTTTATTACAACGCTTCATTCCTTGCAGGCTTTTTTCAGGGTGGGGAGGTGCTTATTGTTTTAATTTGGCTGTCAAAAAAAGCTGCACATGGTGCCAGCACTTGTGCAGGACATCCAACTGAAAGGCATCAATCATAGAAAAAAAGGAAGTGTTAAGAGCCCCCATTCATACTTGCCTGCCTAAACAATGGGATTCTGTGATTTCCTTTATGACCTTAGTTTTAATTCAAGTAGCACCTGCACTGTTCAAGGCACACTAACATAGACGTTCCATGAATGTTCAGTGCTGGCCTGAGTAGAGTTCTCCATGTGGCAGCCGTGGCTTCAGGAATTTGTGGATGTCAAGTGTTTTTGGACAACTGCCTTCCCTAAACTCCCTCTTTGATTTGTTCTTATCACCTCAACCATGCTATGTTTTCACATAAACCCACAACATTAGACTGGAAGTCTCACCAGTTATGCCAGAGGTTTGATCAGGCAGCCAGAACTTGGTAGTGGCTTGAGCTGCATTGTCTGGCTTCTGATTTTTCTAGAGTCTGCTGTGTGCCTCTCTTTGCTGTTTCTGGGAATCAAAAAGATGCAGACAGGCAAGTGCTGGGAAGTTGAGGTATTTGGACCATGCCTGGAGGAAGGGACCTGTGATCCAGTGATGTGGCAATGTCTGGGACCCTCCAGACTAGCACTGCTTCATTAAGTTTCAAAGACAAAGTACATCTAGGAAGTGAATTCTTTTTTGCTGAAGAAAAGAACAGGAGTGAGAGGAGAAGAAAAGAAGTGTCTTTGGCAGTGTGCATTATTACTCAGCAGAACTCCCATGAGGCATTCAGGGAAACCAGGCTCATATTCTAAAGTGTTACATACCTCTATAGATACAGCTTATTCCTTAGAAACCTGCATTGCTGTAAGTGTACTGGGAGAGGATTGATGCTGGTTCTGCTGGACTATGCTGTGGAAAGCTATGATCATACTCTATAATGGCCTGGGTTGGGGTGGAAAAAAGACATTGCTTTGCTTTTAGTCTTTTTGTGACCTCCTGGAGTTCAGTTCTCAGTCATTTTTCAGTATCAGTTTCTAATCAGTTACTTGAGCTACACAGCTGCCCTCAGGCATTTTAATTCTAGGCCAGTCAAAGTTCATCTTTAATTGTCTGTCTGTCCCACAGATATTAGGCCATAAACATTGGGTCGTGCAATATTCAGTTCACAGTGAAAAACAAAATGCATGCAAAGTCTATTTTTATTTCATACAAATGGGTTTCTTTCTTAAATGCACAGTAAATACAAGAGAGCAGCTTTATTTGTCAACATGTTTCACTGGAGCATCCACATAATAACTCAAGTAATCTGATCAGCCTCCTTGGAAAGGATTCACCAAATGTACTGGCTTAGTTTTGGAAAGTGCTGTAACATGAGTGTGCCTCATTCTGCTGGCACAAACATTCCTGTGTCACTCTAAGGCTCCGCTTTGGCGTCACTCTGTGCTGCTGGAGAGGAGCTGGGGAGGTGGAGACTTCTGTGCAGGGTGCACATTGACAAAACTTCCCCCTTCCAGGGCATGCCAGTGATGCTACCCTTTGATTTCAGACAGTCACAATCGGCTGTCTTTTGCTGGAAAATCATAGGCTAAATAATTCTTTTCTCTACTGAAAGGGAAAGTGTCAGAGGTGAGGCTATGAGAGACTTACGGTAAATATTTAATAGCTTTCCTTTTTTGTGCAGCACCAAAAGATGGCTGATCCTGCAGTATTTATTTCAGGCCTACTATAAATAAAGCATGTGGTGACAGCAAACTGCAAGCAAGGGGAGCTCAGTGGTTATGGTAAACTGCTTTCTTTTGTCTGATGCTGGGTTTAGTAACCAATTCTGTGCATATTTTAGGTCTGCTGATGGGTACATTTAAATCAGAACCAGAATAGGGCTGTATTTATGCTCAGAAGAATTAAAAGATGGTATCTGCTCCAGTTTAGGGTAAATCAGAACTATATATACAATATTGATGAAAGCATGGTCTGAGCTAGTTGGACTATTCAAAATATTAAGCAAATTAGTAGGAAAAAAAACCACTAATGGATATGACATGCCATACTAGTTAGCTTATTTTGCTTACACCTGTGACCGCAGAACTTCTAAGTCATCTGCCACCAATTGCCATTTTTTCCTTCCTTCTGGTGGCTCTGTATGCTTAAAGCATTAAAAAAGACACATCCCGCTACTGGGTTAAGGAAGATACACTGTAATACTGTAATACTGAGGGAGTTGGTCCTCTATCACTCTGTGAAATAGAGGTGACACCCATTGTGTGCCCAGTTGCCTCTGTATGCAGATTTGAGAGGACAGTAGGATTTGTTTACAGATGTCAGGCTATCATTGGGACAGGACTGTGAGCTGCTCTCTCTGAGTAGTAACATTTAGTGCTGCTATTTCCATGGAAAATGAAATAAAGTATCAATGTCAGTCACTGGAATAAATACAAATATATTCCTTACATGAGCAGTTTAATTTAGTGGATTGCTATTTACACTCGCTGCATAAAGTGTCCTTGTTAGTTTTAGAAAAGAGCTTGGAAACTGTGGATATATGCCAAGGCTTTAAAGGGCAGTGAAGTTTTCATTGCAGCAAGATTCTGCTTAGGGATTAGAACTGTTCTCAGAGTGCACATCACTTTTTTTCCCCCCTCCAATACCAGCTTAGAGGTGAGTTTAAAATTCATCGTTTTATGTGAGAAATATTTTCTGGATTCCCTAAAGATAATCTCCATGTGAATTCTTTCACATATTGTATTTCACTCACCATGGAAAGGTCAAGATGGGTACCATGGGCCCATCTCACTGAAGTCAGTGGGCTGACACAGCTTAGTAAATAAACATGGCAGTTATATTCTTTCAGACAAACAGTTCCTGCCTGCTTTCTGCAAGGAGCAAGTAGACACGTTAGCCAAAATGTTACAATAGACAGCAAGGTCACAGTCTGTTCAGGCTGGGACCTTTTCCTGTTAATGCTGATTAGCTTAAGCACAGTCATGGAAAAATGTAAATTACACACTTAGAGGTAATTGGAATGGATGAAAAAGTATTTTTGAGAAGTGGAATGAGGAGTTTTTAATCAGGTAAAACACTGAGGCTTTACTAGATAAGTCTTGTAAACGTTATTTGTGTCTATGAGTTTTTGGTTTCCTTTGGATCCTTTTCACCATGGTGTTTCTTGCCCATCAACCCCTGTAAAAGCTGTCTGCCCTAATTTTTTGTTTCTCCAACAAACTCTTAATTATTGGCAACCCATTGTTTCTTGCAGTGATAACCAAGGTGTGTTTAGCCTGGCTGTTGGGCAGCTCTTGGTGTCTGTGTTGTCCCTGGCTGGTGGCTGCTGGAGCACATCGGTGCTGAGCACTGGGCACATTTTTTCTGATGATCTTAAATGAACAAGTATTTTTATTATTTATATGTTTACCTTCAGTAGATTTTTAGCATCTCTCAGTAATTATAAATAATCAATCTAATTATTAAATCATTAATAATTAATAATTATGCCAAACTTTAGGTTCCAAGTGAGCTGCTGTATCTGAAGTTTTTATGCTGTAAAGCCTTGATCCCTGTGGTAAATCTGACTGCACTTCAGCCTCTTGTTTCTGATTCTGAACTGACATTGTCTATAACTAGACAATGCAAATTCTGCAATTAACCAATTTATGTGAGAGTAGTGGCTTCCTATTTATGATCCATACCAATTTAGGTATTTCTGAATATTTCAAGAGTGTTGTGGGTTTGTCTGCACTGGGCTGCACATAAATTTGATATAAATTAACGTATTTCTTCAACAGTGTTAATGGCAATATATATCTCCGTACAAATTCAACCCATGACAGCATAAACAAGTTTTGTAATTAAATTAAATTTCCTTGGTTGGAATGCACATTTTTTTATGGCTTACCCAAGTTTTCAATAGTGATGTGTAGAGGAAATTTTTGGAAATGGTTTAAAAACAGTGCAAAGACAGGAAGAAGGAGACAGAGAAATAACCTGCCTGAGTAAAGACGTCTGCACTCCTTGGAGGTTAAAGGTGTCCACACTCCTTGGAGCTTGCTGTGTGTATTGGGTGAGTGCCAGGCATGTGCTCAGCATTCATGCTTGGTACACTGTGGGTAGCTGTCACCCCCAGCGCAGAGCTGCAGGGATACTGGATAGCCTCCCTCTTTGCCCATGGAAGCTGCTGGGATGGAGGAATTTTAGGGTCAGTACCAAGTCAATTAAGAGCAGATGGAGGCATTGGCAGCCAGTGGCTCCATTCAGGAGGGAACAAGCTGGAGGGCAGAATGTGGAGCAGTTCAGGAAAGGAGGGATTTTCCACAGCAGGGGGGAGGATACAACAGGGACTGTGTAGATGCCAGAGAAGTAGAGAGGGTCAAAGAGAGATCAGGAGAGCCTTGGAAGAATCTCATCTTTTCACATACTGGCTTCAGTTTGCTTTCTTTCCTCCCTTTCACAAAAATCTCCAAGGCTTCTTCCTTTTCACTTTCCCTTTCTATCCCTTAATGTTTGTGGTTGCCTCTGACTCAGATTCCTTCTAAGGGAAAATAGGTATTACATACTTCCAAACAACTTTTTTATTGGATAGCTGCTCCCTTTTGGGCTGATGCCCTCTATGCCTAACAAGCTTTTGTCCTTATGGCATTGTGGGCGTGAACATTAGGCCTGGAAAGTGTAATTGCCCAACTTGCAATCTGAGTGCTGCATAATGCAGAGAAATAATTAATGGATCAGTCATCCAACCAAATGCTAATATTTGCATTTGCCATTGATCTATAGAGAGCAAAAGCGCTGGTGGGAGTATTTTTCAATTTTATTGCAGGCTGAGATGATACCCTGAGAGAGGGAAAGTAGGTCGGATCCTAGACCCAGAGTGATCACAGTTGTATTTGAAGTACTGTGAAGTGTTCAGGGCTTTGTCTTTTTGATTCTCATTGCAGTCACTAAGAGTGACAATGAGAAGTCAGTAAGAGTGCTTGCTGATGTCCCAGGCAGGGCATAGGGAATTACACCACAGTATCATAGGATTCAAGATTTTCTGTGCAAGACTTAGAAACAAGCAGCAGCTTTTGTTTGGCTGCCTAATTCACTGGTTAGCTGAAAATTTAACTGGCACATTCATATCTTAGCACTTATTAAATGGGCACCTCAAGTTGATAACCATAAGTAATACTTTATCTTTTTACATCTCTCCCTGACACTCCCATCATCATTCCCAGCAAATTTTCAGGAATATTAGTGCATTAAAATGCATACATATATATATATACACATATACACACATATATATGTGTATCAGAAGCCCTATTCCACATGTGGTGATAGTTAAAGTATGTAAAATTTCTAACTCTAATCTGGTTTATTGCCTTTTCATGCACTTGATGCCTTTTCATTTTCTGGTAGTTGAAATACTAGGATACAATTATTAAGATATTCAAGAAGTGCTAAATAAGTGCTCATGTGTCATAAAATGACAAATGAAAAAGCATACTGTAAAAGAGAAATGTTGATTTTAGTTGTCCTGAGAATTAGTAAAGATAGACATTGACTGGTGAAGATATGAAATAGAAAAAAAGCCCCATGAAGATGAAAAAGAGCTATAATCTTAGATCGTGTCACCTCTTTTCAAATACAATATTGTGCTCCCCTGAGGATGCAATTTAAACTGATAGTGCATCACAGAACTCCTTTGCAGCCTTTTCTTAGGCAGGCAGTTGACTTAGGCAGCAGTTGCACTCCTCAGTGCAGTTGACTTGTAATAAACCTTTGTTGTGAGTATAAAAATACCAGGATTGAAGTCAAGTGCTCTTCAATTAAAGACCTGTTTAGGTGGGAACAAGTAGAAATTCTGGCAGTCATTTGAGCAGTGCTATCAAAATTGAACTGCTTTCAAAACTACTTCCATCTTGGTTTTGAACTTCACTAAAAAACAGAACCAGCGCTGAGGGAGAAAAGAGATGTGGAAATGAGAAGAGTTTAGAAAAATACCAGAATTATGTATTTGGTCATCTTAGAACTATTCTAGGTTTTCATTTTGAAATGAGATTTTTGTTTCCATCTTTAACTTGGAAAATGTAGAAGAAAATGTCTAAAAGTTGAAACCTAATTAAATGCATAAGAAAAAGAATCCTGATGAAAAATTTCAACATCAAGTCTAAAATTATCACAATCATCTGTGAAATTTGGGCTTTCACCCTTCTCACAGCCTTACTGAGCAGGTACACCATCAAGTGTTTGGAATAAAATAATTTTGCAATCAGTGGATTAAAATGTAAACCTGGACACATATGTTCACTACAGCACCATCATCACTTGAAAAGCAAACTTCTGTTGCTGCACGATTTGATCCATCTAGCAAGAGAGGGAGGAAAAAAAGAATGTTCTGAACTTGCAGATGTTTTTCCTGGAGGAGTAATGACTCTTATGTAAATAATCACTTTATTCTGCAAGCACATACAATTTCATTCCACAAATTGATTTCACCTCTTCTGCCTTTTTCTCTGGTGCAAACCTCTGCTAGATCTAGCAAGCCTCATTATTCTCTCTTTAAATATCAAAGCTATAAACATCCAAGTCAGAGCTGTGTAGGAACGTCGTTTTCAAGCAACATCTTGAAATCTCCAAGTTGGTGTCAAATGCAAATCTTGGCTAACACTGTGAATGTATTTTATCACTAATGTGGAAGAAATGCAGTTTTTTAGCATCATCTTCTGTGGGCAGGTAATGAGAGAGGAAAAACTAAACATACTATAACCATCAGAAATTATGAAATAGTCTGGGAGATAAATTATTTTGCTGCAATACAACTGTTTTCCAGTTGAGCATCAAACATGCAGTGTGTGGTTGTTTGCTCAACCTCTGTACATGGCAAACCACATTTACAGTGCTGAGCAACTCTGGCACTAAAATCCATCATCAGTGAGCAGAGCAGGGGGGCACTTAACATGGTGTGCCCAGCGCCACCAATGTCACCTCACGGAGATAACTGGATGTGCTCAGATATTACAGTAATGGAAAGAGGAGCAGAATCATCCCCTAAATCTTTGTGCGTTCGTAAACTGCCGCTGTCAGTTTTCAGCTACCCTGTGTTATGAGCTACCGTTGATTTTTTTCTCTTTTTTGCTGTCTTTCATGATTCATGCGCATGTCTCATAAATACGATTTATCGTTTCTCTTTTTAAGCTAAAATGGTTGAAGGAAGAGTATGGCATTCATTCCTGAGGGAAGATGACTTGCCTGAGGAAAGTTTGTTTTAGGCAGTTAGTGAGTAGCTCTTATTCTTAGAACTGGAAGGTATCTATTTCTCAGATAATTATATCTTGGGAGTATATTGTGATATATTTCAGCTGTGAGTATGAATTACAGTTTTCTAGCCCATTGTTTCAGGAATATTTTGTCGGTGAATTTCACAGGTTAATTACACATTGTTCAACAAAATGTTAGTTTTCATTGTTTCCTCAGACTGCATTCATTTTCATAGTACCTGCTTTTAAGGTAGGCATCTGTTACATCACCTTTGTTTTTAGCTCTCAAAGTAGCAAAATTTCCTTACCTTCTAAGTGGAAATCTTCCAGTTCCTGTAAGGATTACTCCTTTCTCCTAGGTGGTCTTTTTTTGTGTGTTCACTACTGCTTATGGAAAAAATGTTAAGTGTGGTAGGTAAAGTTAAACCCAGAGCTCAGTGTGAAGCTGGGTATTAGTGCAGGGATTGCCACTGGGGATGAGCCCTGTTCCTGTTGAGCTCAGCTTTCCCTCTCTGATAGATGCCCCTGGTAAGTATTTCAGAGGAAAGTGCAGCACAGCCCTCAGTAAGGAAATAATGAACCTAACACAGAAGGTCTTTTGAGCTGGGCTGTGAAAAATGAGAGTCTGTATATTTACTTATTATACCCAGTCTAAAGCAGCTCTTGGGGCTTTTTCTTGTTAAGTGTAACTGTTTGATCCCTTCTGATACTCTGCTCTTCTCATCGTCTCAATGATGTCTTGTAACAATGAGTTTCACCTCAGGTTAATCAAGTTCTCTGGAAAAAGATGTTTTCCTTTATCAATTTTATATGTGTTGTCTTTTCAATTTCATTCAATGTCCACAAGAGTAGTTTTATTTCCCTTTTTCTACCATTCATTATTTTCTAAACCTCTGCAATATCTTCCCTTTTTCATCTCCTGTCTAAAGCAAACAATTCCAAATGTCTTAACTGCTTCTACTTGATTTGTGAGCTTTTAAGTATTTTTATTTAATTTCTGTACCTGTCCTAATTTTGAAATGTACTTTTTAAAGACTAGAATTTGAGGCATAAGCCTAATCTGTAGGTTGGAAATGGGATATTACTTGTATAACTCTGATTCTTTTGACTCTTTTTGGTTTTAGTTTCCTTTTCTCTGGGGATCCCATATGTACTGGAACAATTTCAGGGGAACTTCCACCACTAGGCAGATTCTCACAACACCTCCCACAGCTACATCTTCACTTACCTGGAACAGTAGAAGTGCTTCAGATGGCATGTGGCACTGTGCTTTCTTTGTTATTCCACTGAAAGGGCACACTGTTTGTTTTCAAAGCATTTTTGGACTTTTTAAATTATCAAGGACATATATTTGTCAAATACATGTGAAAGACAGGCACCTGGAATGGCTAATTCAGTAGTGTTCTGCTCATTGTGAAACTCAGTTGTCTGAAGTAAAGCCATGTTTCTTCCTGAAGAGAGGCTTAAGTAATTGCAGTTGTAGCTTTACAGTTTAAGGTATTAAATAATAGTCTTTTGAGGAATTATCTTGAGATGCCTCAGCGCTAAAGTTTAGTCCCTGCATTTTAAAACACCTTTAAGTCTCTTTTTCCAGAATGCTGCCCAAACTTGAATTTATCTAGTTGAATTTATCTGACTTTCCCATGAAAATGCAGTTTGTCACAAGTATAGGAAAACAGATGATCTCCCAAGTAAGAGGTTGCTTCCATAACTGGTGGATTTTCATCATTCAGAGAAGCTTTCTCAAACTTTTTCTCTCATTTAATACCTTTGTAAATGAGGATGTAGGACAGAAAAAGTCTAGACTACGCTTAACTTTCAGTCCTGATGTAGCAGCTTTTTGGCTTGAAATCTCTTTTATTTTCTTTTTTTTTTTTTATCCACAGATCTAAACGTCCAGTGCCAGTTTCAACCACAGCTCCCAGAATTGACTCTCCCAGGGCTGTAATTCCTCATCAGAAGGTAAGTGACATGTTTCTCCTCAGCCAGAGTGAATACCATTTCTGCCTGCTGTGGTGAAGGTAAATATCTATTACAGGAAATAGCTTCTGCCTGCCCCAAATAATTAAAGGTTGAATGAATGCACAGGCAGCAAAACTGCTGCAAGGCAATGTATTAGTGATCTGTATTTTGCTAATTTCTGATTAGCAGGACCAAAGCATCCAGCTATCCTCTGATGTGATTTGGTCTAACCAATTCTGAGCAACTGTTTTCATCTAAGCTACAAGAAGCCACTAAAGCTTCTCAAAAATCTACATTTGCTTTAGTAGATTGTTGGGGAGAACCATTAGACTGTGCCTCAGTCTATCCAAATCCTAGCTGCAACTGAAATGACACTGATTTGAAAAGAGGACATGAGGGCGTTTGAAACCTTGCATCATATAGTGTTTTTATCATAGTATTCAGAAGACCTCAGAATAAAAAATAAAGAGGATAAGTCCATTTAATGAATAACAGCAAGTGGCAGAGGAAATGAATGGCTTGGTATCCATTGTCAAACCACACGTCTTTCATAAAATAAATGTTCATTTTAGAATAAACACTGGCTGTACCTGGCAACTCATCTTCTGTATCTTTGGAGACACTGAGGAGCCGGGGTACCTGAAAGATGGTGCATATATCCCTAGGCTCAGGCTCTGGGCAGGACATTTGTATTGCTGATGCATTTGATTAGATAAATGGACAGGAGCTAAAGTTTCCATTGCTGCAACTTATCCCTGCTGTCTGTGCCAGTTTCACCCCTAGCATGCATATAAATTAAAAACACTGAAGACCAAAATACATGGGGAATCAGATGATTTTCTACTGGTTTTGACAGTTCCAACATCCATAGATGAATTCTAAGTAATTTTTATAAACTCTGTGCTTTTCAAATTCAGAGCACAGATAGTAACAACATCCCTGAAACTGCTGCAAATAGGTTCAAAATAGCAGAAGAGAATGAACCTGGAGGGAATAATTTGCTTCAGTTTTGTTTTGTGAAATTTTAAATTAACCTCACTGACCATTTATTAGTTGAGACAGAAACTGTTTTTTCAGACTGGATCTTGTAAACATTTTTCGCAAGGGAAGGTGAAATTAAGAATTGATCTTGCTCAGAGTTGTTTCGTTTATATCATGATGTTATAAAAAGTTATTTTGGAGGAACTTATTGGAATAGTCACCGAACAGTACTGTGAAATTCCTAGAACAAAAGCCATGAATCATTATTTTGGTTAAACTGGTGTTTGACTGCACCAGCAAAGTAACAGGGACAGGAAGGGAAAGGAGTTCTCATTTTCCCAGGTCAGTGTTCAAGGCAGTGAGTAGATGTGTCTCATCAGAGTTATTCACCAACATGAGATTGACACCTACCTTTTGGGGCATTATAGCACCTGCACAGGTATGAAAATTTTGTCTCCTTCCTCCATAGGCACATAAAACTCTTATATATTGGACTTTCATGACTCTTTTAGATGCATTTTAGGTGCATTTCTTCCTTGCCAATTGTCAGTTTTAAAATTGCTGATATAGGTTTTCAAAGCTGTTTACCACAGAAAATACTTTTTTCCCTTAACTATCTACTGTATAGAAAAGTTAACTTTACACACAGCAGGGGTTTCTTGAAGGTCCTAAAAAGACCCCTTGGCATGAAAGCCATAAAGACAGTGTACATTTCCTATTCTAGTCCTTCAGAGAGAGATGAGGATCAAGAGACTCAACCCATTTTCAGAAGCTTGCTGTCTTATGTTTGAGAATTCTGTGAAAGGTGCTCAGGAAAGGTTTGTAGGAGCTGCTGGAGGCAGCCTTTTCTGAGCCAGCTGCAGGCAGTACCAGCAGCTGGAGAAGAGAATTAGTGGAACCTTTCTAGAGAAAAGGGTGGCATCCAGGGGAAGGTATGGTGGGAAATAGGTTATCTTGCAGTATTCAGGAAGATCTTAGGTGTAGAGTCTTTCACCCAGGGGAAGAGTAACATCAGAGTGCTGGACTCTTTGCCAGTCAAGAGGAGTGACACTTGTGTCACTTGTCTACGCTAATAGTAAGTTTTAAGTGAAGAATTCTTCTCTAGGGGTTGTTTGGAAGGAAAAAAGGCATTGAGCTCTCAGAGAAGTCTCAAAATCTGGAATAAAGATACTTTACTGATAGAGGCAGTGTAATGCTGATTTGGCATTAAAAAACACACTTTAAAACCAAGGTTTCTTTGCTTGTCCCTTTATTATTTCTAGTAACAAGTATCACTGTAGAAATGAAGAATTCTGTGACACACAGGCAAAAGTCACCTCCACACCTCTGCTTGACAGTGTTTAGACTGATGGTTTACATGAAATAAATTTGATGGTATTTTTTAAAAATCAGCAAAAGACTGCATTACAAGACAGTCGTGACAGTGCCATCCTCATACATCACGAGAAGCTTTCCTCACCCTTCTCTGGTTAAGGTTAAGGTGTGGCAACGTCAGCTAAACAATCTGCATGTGCAACTTCAGTGTCTAGTTAAAACCATAAATCCTCTTGTACATTGTTGCTGATCTGATTGCAGCTTCCACTAATTTTCAAGCATGCACTTCTTTCACTGTTCACTATTTTTTTTTGTTTTATTTTTGTTTTAGGGAAACAAGCATACTTTTTTCACAAAGATCAGTCATTCTTTCACAAAGCTCATCAATGTTATAGATGATACAGGTTCTGCAACCATCAGTATGTAGGGCTATTATTGGAAATAAGGTTTGATTGCTTTTCAGTTTCACGGTATCTGACATAAATCTCAAACTAGAAACAATTTTCATTTAGTTTAGTTAAATATTTTTGATTTAGTGAAGTCTTTTGCACAGGTGGGGCATAGCTGGAAGAAAGGGCATAGTTAATGTTGAAAGCATTCAGATAACAGTAAAAGTAAGTTTGAGTCCAAGGATTTAAATTAAGCCATCAATCAGTCACTGAACTCATTGACTGCAGCTCTTCAGAGGGGACACAACACAAGTGAAGATTCAGCTAGTGCAGTTCAAAACATTCAAGCTGGTGTTTTAGGGCTAAGCATGGCTTTAACATTTGTTCATTGCATGAAGGTATTGTTAGCCTTGTTAATTCTAATAATATGGCTGTGTGTTGTGCTTTCTGTGAAACACTACTGACTTATTTTGAAGTCCCAGTGAGCATCTTGTCATACTTACGATTTGTTTCCTGCCAAATTTGGGAACCTGTGTGTCTAAGAGGAAATAGATGGAGATGACTGACTTTTTAAGTAGAGTATAGGATGGAGAAGCTGGCTCAACCAAAAGCAGTTCGATCATGTCATTGAGCGTCATTCAGTGCCATGGTGCCTCGATTCCCTTTATCCTCTAAACAATTTAAAGCAACAGTTGCTTCTTGAGCATGTTGGGTTGTCAAAAGCACTGGTATACTGTTAAAATTTTTCTCCCTGAAGTGCAAGAGGTGAGTAATGACTGTAGGGTCACAGCAATAGATAAATAGAGAATGATATGTCAAAGGGAGAGGACCTGCAAAACCTGCTATTGTATCTCCCGATCTAAATTTATTTCTCACTTCCCTGATACATAAGAAGGAACATTTGCCTTTCATAGAAATTGGATTTTTATAAACAAACAATAATATTTCAGAATGGAAATTGAGCTGATTCCTAGCTTCCTTCTATTTCAAAAGGTATGAGACTCCTCTACATTTCTCAGTTTGAAGCTCATTCTCTGACGTTACACAGTTTTCCTCCCGCAGCAAGGGACTGCTGCACGATCCTGCATGTTCCTGAAGGGAAGCCCATTGCTCAGTGTCAGAGCCTCCTCTCCTGGTCAGCTGGAGGGGTAGCATTAGGCTCCCAGTGCTGGAAATGTCAGCTTGCTTTTTCAGCCACTGAAACAGAATAGGATGGGAGGTGGGGAACAGGGGAACGTTTGTTATTGTTGGCTGCATTTCATGTGATGCAATGCTGAAAGCTCAGTGCTGCTGCTCAGTATTAGACATTTGCCCTTCACAGTCTGAAATTCTGCACTGATCTGATTTTGACACTGAACTGGAGACAAAAAATAATTCTACAATATTCTCCCAGGAATAAACTGAATCAGAGGTTTTTTGGTTAGTTAGTAAGGGGAAGAGCTAAATATCCTGATGAGGGGGCAGTAATTATTTAGAAGTACAGCCTCTCCCTTAGACACTTCCTGTTTCATCCATTTTTTCCACCACAACACAGGAAAAACAACTACCCTAAAACTATCCAAAATATGAACTCAAGATGGAGATTGCTAACCTGGCACTGCTGGGCTCTTAAGAATTCTAATGCTGATTTGCCAGTATGATGGTATTCCAGCTAGAGATCGTTTAAGGAGTAAAACCAGAACTCCATTTGTGCCAAAAGGGACCAAAAGCATCGGCCATCATTTTTTATGGCTGCCCTGTAATTTTCCCTTTGCCTATTGTTACTGTCCAGTAACACCAAGACTATGAAAATGCATTAGGGATAAGGAAATAATGTGGCATTTCTCTCATTAGCAGTTGAAACTGATGCTTTACAGTCAGCTCTCCTTGCATGTCCTTTTATTTTGGGGTGTAGGAAGAAACCCACAGTTAACTAAAAGCCACAGTGTTTTCAGGGTAACAAATAAATATAACTCCAGCATATCCTTTTACTTCTCTATTACATCTGTGTTTATTTTTTATTTAATAATCGTTTTGTCCCTCTGTGCTGGCATGTAAAAATGGTTTGCCCAAGTGATTACTTAATTTTTGAACATATACGTGCCTCTTTTTGAACACATTTTTAGAGAGAAGCCCTGTTTTCTGTTTATTTAATGATATCCAGAAGCTTTCAATAGGCCACTGGAAGGGATTGTTGTTTACTGTGTTCAGTGTCAGGGTATAATAACCAAAGTATGTATTGCAAATATATTTATTTTAAAAGGCATGGTCTGAAAATGCTTTTAGGATTATCTGTTTCTACAGCCTCAGGCAGCTATTAATGCCAGCTAAAATCTCTTCCTGTTTATCACTAAGAAAAATTATCTTAGTTAATTTTATCTGCCTTACATTTTTGATTCAACATGTCTTAAATGTGCTTAATGTTATGATTACTTATATCCTTAGACCTTTAGGGGTTTTTTCAATAAATTTTAATTAATCAAGGCATATTATCTTGATTTTTTTTTCAAATGTATGCTCCCTAAATTTATACATGCAATATAGAAAAATCCCAAAGGGCAATAAAAATATTTTTCTCGTGAACCATAGTATCAAAATTAGTAAATTACATTAATGATAACCAATACTAGCAAAAGCATAGCATCAGAGGCCAAATTATTCTCAGAACTGTATTTCATGTGAGGAGTTAAAGATGATGATTGCATTGCCAATGAATGAGGCAAAACATCACTTCAGGCCACCACCTGCTCTTGAACTGGCTATCCTTGAGGCAGGATTGTGGGCTCCTCTTAACTGTGAGCATTTTTCATTTTTGGAATAACCTCTTATTTTGGTTTCACTAAGGTGCATTTATAGTGAATAATTTGTGAAACTCAAGTGTTGGACTGTGTTTTTCTAGGATGAGTTTTTGGTAGATTGTTTTGAACCTAGGATGAGTTTTTGGTAGATTGTTCTGAGCACCAGCACAGACTTCTATGGGTATAGGTATTGTAGGAGAGATTCCTTTGGGTAAGGCAATACCTGCTGCTGTCCCAGTTAGGAATATTGTGTGGGAGAGAACTGTAGGATCACACACACCCCTACATTCTCAAGCACAAATTCCCTCTAGTGGAAATGAAGCAGCAATGATCAGCATAGGAGCAGCCTGTCTGTGGAGCAGTACCTATTTTCATGTCCTGTTGGTATCTCTGCTAACCCTGCTGCATGGCCTGATCAGCATGAACCAGAGCCCAGGAAAGCAGTGCATCATTTCCATAACCTCAAGTGCACTCATAGACAACAGAATGGTGTGCTTTAGAATCATTGTGTCTTTATAATAATAGCATTGACTTCTATGGTTATACATGATCTAAAATTATTCTTACCTAAGAATGTTTATTTTTTTTAATTTCTTAATTATTCTAGAAATTAATGGACAGTGTTGCCTTAATATAAGATTATTGCTGTGAGGTTGACTAGTAGCAACTGCTCTCTTAATGTTAAGCTTTATTTGTTGATTTCAACTAAAACCTAGTAAAAAAATGCCTGAGTTGGTTTTGCTTCTCTTATTTTGAAACAATGCATTTCTTTGTTGAAAATCTTCCCTGAAAGTTTGAATGCTTTGGTCCCAATCTATTTATTGCTAGTTTATGACTATGTTTACAGCATTAATTGCAAATGTTATTTTTGCATGTGTTCTATGATTGCTCTTTTCTTTTTTTCTTTTCTTGGCCTGCATGTTTGCTACTACAGGAACCTGCTTGGGAAATCAATGGCAACAGAACAACCTTCAACCCTCTAACTAACACGGCGACTGGGCCTGTGGGTAGTGTTTTAGCAACCAATGGAACCTTTTCAGGCTACCTCAACCAGCAAGAGATCAGCCTTTCAAATAGCTCTTCCTACCTAAATACTACCACAGTTAGATCTTCCATGTCCTCTCAGTCTGTGACTCCTGACATTTCACCTGCCAAGAGCTCGTTAGGTTCCAAAGCAAGCCCTGCTTTCGCTGGTGGCAGTAGCCCTGCTCACCAGCTGAGCCCTGCAAGGCAGTATAACAACCCCATTGGCCTTTACTCGGCAGAGACCCTGAGGGAAATGGCTGAGATGCATAAATTGAGTCTCAACCGAAGGGCTTCGGAAGGTGGACTTCCTAGAGGGTAGGTAACATGGTAACATCTTTAATTATTTCAATAAGTAATGAACTTGCTGAGCAGTGAATGTAATGGTGCTTACCCTATTGTGCATTTGTCTAGCAGTCATTATTAAAGCCTGGATCAACAATTAAATTTTCCAGTAGCCCCAAAACATACCCACATTGCCATTACAGAGTAATGGTTGTTGGTATGTGATGTGCAGCATGGGTTGGCAATTGTCAGCAGAGCTTGAGGGCGAACACTAGGACCGAAGTAACAGTAATCATCTCAGGGTTGTGACACTCAGCAGTCCTAACTAATGCATGGAGTCTCAGAGAACCAAGTATTGCTTGGTCAGACATGAGAGCAGCTGCTATAAACCGCACCTGATCTTTGGTACTTTGCTAGAGAGAAATGGCTTTGACCAGCAAATCTGACATTCCCAGCTACTGGAGTGTCCTGCTGTAATTCCTGCCTTAATGTGTTGGCATTCCTATGCAAAATGAGTCAGAACTGCAATATTTTGAATCCTCTGGTTTGAAGAATGTCTTGCTTTAAAAATGTTAGCTTTAATGTTAACTTTGCTATAACAAGGAATGATCTCCAGATACTGCCCAGGTAGTTTGATCCCATGCTGTCAAGGTTTTCCATATTCCTATATTGCAGGTCATCTGTTTTATTAGTAAACTTGTGAAGTGAGGATCTTGGACTGCAGTACATGAGAAAAAGCAGGGAGAAACAGGTTTTCCTAATTTTTTTGCCTTCATGTATAAACCACCAAACAAATCTAATTTTTTAGTTTATTGTGGTTTTGGGGTTGCTTGCTGTTTTTTGTGGGTTTTTTTCTTTAATGAAGATAAATTTCTTGTTAGGAATATGGGGAAATGTATTTTTTTGACATTAGGGACTTGGCTATATGAGGAAAACCAGAAAATTCTGACAATCCGCTCAAGGTCTGATAGTAACTGCATAGCTTCAAGTACTTTATATCCATTTGCAGCAGCTCTTTGCAAAAATAAAACCAAGAGGTTTTAAGTTGTAGAAAGTAGGGATATTTCATCCTATTAAAAGAGCATATACATCTATTCTAAATGATTCAAGCAATTTTAGATTATTCACTGCCACTCTCTTGAGCACTTAACATTAACAATCCTAATCAACTTACCTGAGAAAATTCTATCCTCCCTTCTCATACTTGATAATTAAGTATAGCAATTACTTTTTAAAAAAATATCGGTTAGTAAGCAAGATCAGCAAAATAAACCTCAGAATACTTTTCTCTTAATTTACAGTTTCCTGAATACCAATTCTTGTCTTATTTCAATATACAGAGTTTCCTGGGTGTATATCTTGTTGTCTTTTTCTCCACTATGTTCATAGTCTTCCTTAATACCTGCAGGGGTGAGGGTGAAGGGGCTGAATTTTGGATGGCTCAGCATTGTGACTGTTTTGTTATCAGAATTACAACACAGCTGCATCCACCACTCACCAAAGAGTGTGCCTTTCTATTCAGTTTGAATGAAATTTTAGGGAACTGCTATCAGCCTTTACTAACTGGAACACTGATGAACAAACAAAAAACTAAAAATCCTTATCCTGCTGTGCAGGAACATTCTGAAAAGATCAGAGAGTCCAGAAGCACTAAATAAATGTGTCTTGTCTGGTAACTTCTGTACGATTTCGAGAACTGTACATCTCTGTTGACATGCAGAGAAAATTCAGAGCTCAATAGTGCTATCATTCCCACTCCCACTTGACTGTTATCCATGAAGTAAGAAGTATCTTGCCTCCTGCTCTGTGGAGAAAAACATGGAACCTGTAACTATCTTGGGACTTGGTGGCATCCATGATAATCTCAATCTCACAGTGCATATATGGGAATAAGAAAGCACTGTGAGCACTGAATAAACAGCTCTGGTCTGTACTGGGAACATTCTTACCATGTAATACAACATGGTTGTGATATTGTGATGCTCCAAAACAGAATTCATTGTGCTTTCACAAACATGCACTTAGCTGTATGGTAAAAGCTGCGAGAAAGTTCAAGTATGAGGAGTGATCTTAAGGTATGTTTCAGTTCTGTGCCCTTTTCACCAGACAATTTAAACTTAATTGTGTGAATTGCTGTTACAGGTTTAGCTAAACCTGTTTATAGGAAAATCCTATAAAGAAGCTGAAATTAATTTTGAGATTACTTCCTTGATCTGTGAAGAATAACAAAGCATTTGTTTGTCTGATACACTTTACATTGAAGCTTTATCACTCTGACCAAGTTGAAAAATAAGATAGCCTGTTAGGAGTGTGGAACGTGATGTGCTGAAAGCTCTGGAGTGTATGAATAAATATGAACAGTGAGTCATAGTTTGTAACATGCATCTTTTTCATTCCAGTGTAAGTTATTTTTCACACTGTAGGTCAAGGGCAGTAAATACCTGTCCCACAAGTACGTGCCAGGTGGCTTGGGTTACTGGTCTTTTACTGTGTGACCTCTGTGAGCAGCAAGTTGGGTGTTCCAGACATTTCCCTATATAGAGCCAAACTAAAATTATGTGTGGCTCTGAACTGGGAGGAATTTTCTCATCACATCCTAAACATAAGGAGAAGTAAAGCTTTACTGTTTTTGAAGGAAGCTATAGCAGCCTCTTCACATCTCAAAAATCTTTACTGAGATGTGGCTACTGAGCTGTTCTTAGTGTGTGCACATAATGTTTATTTTCTTTGGACCTACTTTTCTTTTAATTAAGGTGTATTTTAGGGGTTTGGTAGTTCTGCCTTGAAAATGTTATTTTATATGTATGGTAGATGCATGGATGAGTCAGAAAATGATACCATTACACTTGGTTTCATTGTAAATGAGTGCCCAGCTGTCTCACATACACCTAAAATGGATATAGGATCACTGATGTGCTTACAGGCTGCAGCTTGTTCCTAATATATCTCTAACAGTTCCTGTAAGAACATTTGGCTTAATGTAGGGTTTATAAAGCTAGAAGAATATTTTCAAATCTGAGAGTCTGACCAGTAGCTGCAGGGGATGATCTGTGGCTACTTTACCATGGAAATGCAGAAGTGCAAAGCCTTTACTGCAGCTTTGGCTCATTAGAGTGCTTTTGATCATGAAAAGTGCTGTTTGATGAGCCAAGGCAAAAGGATTATATGTAGGGTATCAAAGGTTCTGCAAGGAAAAAGCAGGAGTGGCCAAATCCCCTTGGAATATCACTCTTTAACAGTGTAGCTTTGCTATCCAGTATTTTGTATCAGTCCCAGACACAGAAATGTCACAGCAGCAAGTTGGAATCCTCAGTGGTCAGTTCTGTCAACAGCATTCCATACAGCCAAGTAAAAAGAAAAGTTTATTAACTGCCTGTGAATCTCTTCCTCTTTGTTTTGCACAAAATAGGATTAATTAGTCTTCAACCAAGAAAAGAGCAGAATGTGGGTGTTCTAAGCTTCGGGGGGAAAAAAATTTAAAATAAATATCACAGCCCATTGCTATTTGTGCAACCACCACACAGTTATTGGGAAGAGCACTGTAGTTCAGACTGAGCACACTCTGTTCTGCACTCCCAGCTTTATCCTGTGTTACGGTGCTTTGGAATTACTGTGCAAGCGCCATCACTGGTTTATGCAGAGATGCAGGAATGGAGTGTGAACATGCCTTTTTTTCATACTGTATGGAACCAGTTGGAATAAAATATACTGATATGGATATCCCAGAAAACATACAGCAAGCGTGGCTTGCTTTGTTTAATGTGGAATAAATTAGGAATGACTATTCCGAAGTTAAATGGCTTACACGCCTCTTGGCATAATGTAGGTGCAGTTGTATCTAGGTAAATGCTTTGTTATATACAAAGGCATTTTCCTTAGTTTTAGCTTTAAAACATTTACCAATATATTTTTTGGATCTTCTCCAGCGTGTAAAAGACTTAAAAATCAGTCTTGCAAAACCAGCTCTGAGGGTGGCCTGAGAACAGACTTTATCCCTGAATATTCAGTATCTAAGAGAAAAATATATCTCTACCACTCATTTGCTATTTTCAGATGAGAATATACTCTGAAAATCCTCCATTTTTCCCTCTGCTCCCTCCTCTCTTCACTTTGGTAGTCGTACTTTTAAGGATGCACAGCAATAAGATCATGTTCAACAGTCAGCCAAAATGCCATGGTACCCTACTAAGTCCTGGTGGATCAAGTATAATCCCTGCATTTTTTCCTTTCTTAATCATGTTGGGGGTTTTAGGCATACATTTACTTTTTATTCTTTTTATTCTTATTTGTAGATGGTCTGAGAAGAGCTGTAGTAATCTTTTGTAAATATCTTTTACCCTTTGCACTCTACAAACTATTGACTTTTTTCTATGTGGTTGGTTTTGATGTTGTTTGTTCTCTTTCTCTTCTTCTAGGTCATAACCAACACCGCTGCCAAGTTAGTATCACCTCTGTGTAGTGCCAGATATTTGTGTGATGCTGTATGTGTGAAGATGTGTTTTCTGGGGTAGCATGATCCCCTGTGTTCCTGCTGTGTCTGCTTGCAAGTGCAAGTATTTTTTTGAACGTCTGCTTGGTGTGGCAGACGCCCTGCGCTGCCCCTGCTGTCCAGCAGTGCTCCCGCTTGGCATTTCTTGGTGATGCTCTAATGCTGTGATGGAGCTGCCACCTGAGCCTGCCAGTTCTTCTAAAAGCTTTCAGGTGGTGGTGCTACTACAGGCAGGTTTAAGTTCTCTTGAATCTTTAAGTCATCTTCATGCCCTCAGAGTTTGGAGAGCATTATCTGAGCCCTTTTTTGTGTGTTATTAGTAAAATACTTTTAGCTTCAATGTTAAATTAATTTCTAAAGTCTGCTAAAATTCAAATTTAGGTTGGAGTAAGATACTGATATAGGGGAAAAAATCTATGGAGTTATTTACCTTGATCAATCTATTGCCCTTTTTTTGACCTTTAGTTTTCTAGGGGCAGAGGATTGTCTCTAAACTCTTGTTTTTTGCCTCTGACCTGAGTGTTGTCCCTAAATTGCTGGAGACTGGGTCAAACTGAGTATAAAATAAATAATTCTAATATTTAAATGTCAAATTTAAACTAACAGTACAAAGTTAGGAGTAGTAGAATACATAAAGTTGAAATAATATTTCGTGCATATAATTTACATTGATTTTTCATTCTCTGTTGATTTCAGTGAAGTGTGGGTGTGATGATGTAAGTCCTTTGGAGTGTAAAATCCTAGCCAGTTTACATTAATAATTATTCTGACAGGATTGTCTTAGAAAGCAGAAGTCACTTTATAGGGGTATTTGTAATCTTACTTGCTTTGGGATTTATTTTTCCTGATCCTTTTGTAGTTTAGGAGAAAGATCCCATTCATTTTGCAGAGGTGCTGTCTCTGCAGCCTTACCTCTGCCACTTTGTTCTAGAGCCCAGCCCTCCTTACAATATCTTCTGTTTGCTTCCAGAATTAGAAAAAGAACTCAGCAGTTGGCAATCTGTATTTTTCTGTTACTTTTATTGGAATCCTGTTAACTTCAGTGGAAGTTTTGCCTTGGTGTATGTAATGTGACTAAAACCTCTTGAAAGACATCACTAAAATTGTTTAAAGACCCCAAGTGAAAGCCCAAATGACTCCTGTTGCTACCATGAGGGAAGTTTAGGCTGTTCTGACATTAGTAGCTTTGATTTCTGTAACTGACTGTGGAAACAAATTGCTTAGAACATTATTCTTTAAAGGTGGCATATTTAACCTCTGTCCTTTTCTTCACAGAGTCTTCTCAGATCTTGGGTTTAGAATCTCTTTTGTACTTCCAACTGTGTGAAAGAAAGAGAACACTAAATTCAAGATCTTGAGGACCTGTGTGTTTGTAATGATCATGTGATTGTTTAGGGTATTACACAGAAAAGAGATACTGTTGAAGTCAGGCATGTGCATGCTCAGTACAGCAACCTGCATGTCTCAGCCCATCACCCCTCCAGAGCTGATGTTATTGTAATTATAGAATTGTCAGAGTTGATGAATAGTTAAGGGAGATGTGTTTTAAATGAGAGAATGTCTTGGTAAAAAGATAATTTTCACTTTTTTTGAATGCATAATGGTGCTTCCCAGTTCCCTCCCTTAAGATGTTGGCATGTGCAAGTGAAGGCTGTGTTTGTAATGCAGCATGTGCTCCTGTGTGTCTCTGGTCCTTGTGCATGTGGCTGTCGATGTTCTGACAAGGATTTGCAATGATATGTGACTGTGTCTCTCTCTGTCCATCCTCAGTCAGGGCATCCCACCAAACAAAAGGCTGAAAACAGAGTGGAATCCCCTGGCTGGCTTCAGAGGTGGCACAGCACCTGTGATAGTCTCCAGATAATTAAGTCAGATGGCTGCTAGCCTTACTTGAGTTTACCTTTTTCATCATGCTGGGTTGAGGGTTCAGTTTTAACTCTCACTCTCTGGGCCTACCCATGGTAAACAGACACACTGTCGTTTGGGTAAAGAAAAAACAATATTAGCCAATAAACTTACAGTCTAATGTGTTAAACTGGAAAGGAAAATTGTTCCAATCAAATGGAATTAAATTCTTCAGTATTTCTTCTGCAGGGAAAGAAATATCTATTTCCAGCTTTTGGGTTCAGTTCTGAATGAAAGATTTATGAAATATCTGTTATTTCACAAAGGGTGGAGTTCCCAGTTTTGTCCAGTTTGGTGAGTGTATGGAATCTCTCCTGGTGATATCCTCGTGCTGCTGGCAGGACAGGAACAGCAGACCAGAGATTCACCTAGTCTCCCATAGGTTGAAGAGGAGCCACCATAGTGGCTGACAGTGGTCATGGGAACTCTGGGCAGGGCTCAGTCCTAGCTCTAGGACTAGAACTATGCACAGCACAACCCTACAAGAAAACTAGCTGCTGTTTGGCTGTAGTCTGAGAGCAAACTGACTCATTCTGATGTCATGGAAGCTTCAGTTAGATTGCTTTAGGGGCTCAGTCTGTCAAATATAAAATCTTTCCTTGTAAATGGAGTCAGTGGAAACTAAGGCAGCAACTCTTCCGACTGCACTTGGTCCTTTGGTTGCAATGTTGCATATTTTGATCTGGGACTGATCATTTATGATGCTATAGCAGCACTTCAGGCTGGTGTAGAGACATTTTTGGGAAGATTTAGTCTTTTGTAAGGAAAGCCTTGAAGATTAAAAGGCACAAGTGCTAAATTTCACTGTGATTAGTAACACGGACAGAAAGTACTGAAACCTTCTAAATAATAGAGAACCTGATATCCCTTCATTACACTATACTTTCTAGACCTTTGTGAGACCCTTCTGAAAACACAAATGGATGACAAAAAAAGTGGGAATTCTCTGCACTGTGTATGTACGTCCCATGGGCATGCATATATACATGTACTGTTTGTATACACTTAGATGTATATATGCATATAACATCAGAATTTTAGTATATCTAAGTATCATATAAATACTTAGAGATTTTTTGTGAGATTTTAATACAGTGACAGCTATTTCACATTTTTTTCCTTTTTATACATCGTAAACCAACACAAAAATGACATCCATTAGCAGAGCCATCTTTTTGCTGTGGCTTGGTACCTACATTTGTGCTTCCCTGATGAGAAACTTTGGTGGTGAGATGCCATGAACAGACGTGCACACTCCTCTCTTGGTGGTGCTTCCCTCGCTTAACTTCACGCCTCTCTCCTTTCTTCCCCTCCCTTCCCTCCCTGTGGAACCTCACTCTTGCATAACCCAGCACGGACTTCACGGAGCGTTTCAACCCCAATGTCCTGAAGGACTCTGCCCTGTCTACCCACAAACCCATTGAGGTGAAGGGCCTTGGCGGCAAGGCTACCATAATTCACGCGCAGTATAACACCCCGATCAGCATGTATTCCCAGGATGCTATCATGGATGCAATTGCAGGCCAGGCACAAGCCCAGGGTGGAGAATTTGCTGGGTAAGGTTATTTCCTTCTGTGGAATGCTCTTTCTCTGCATGGTACTTGTAACATCCCTACCTGCATGACACATCTGCTCTTACTGGACTTTTTCTTTTTTCCTGGGGTATATTACACGTGGAAAATGCGTATCAATCCTAGACAGTGTCCAAAATCACTTCCATGTTTTGAATTTAAAAGCATGGATCACTTGAAAATCATAACATGATTTGTTGTTGGGAGAGACCTTAA
The DNA here is from genome assembly GCF_901933205.1 of Camarhynchus parvulus. Lineage (NCBI taxonomy): Eukaryota > Metazoa > Chordata > Aves > Passeriformes > Thraupidae > Camarhynchus > Camarhynchus parvulus. The sequence goes on from NC_044576.1 coordinate 8,863,778, forward strand.
AGTGCCAAGCCCCTACCATGGTCAGGGGTACGTTAATTTAACCTAGTTTTCTGGTATTCCTCCTAGAACTGGTAAACCCCACAAAAATACATCTAATGCTCTGTGTATGATATTGGATGGCTTTTCATTCCTGACAACCGTGATTTATAATAGTCACTATTGTATGCATAGCTCAGAAAGGACAGAAAAGAGGGGTGGAATTTTTATTGAGACATGAAGAATGCAAAATATTTATTTAGCACTGGCTACTGTTTTATTCTTCAGAATGGAATGTTTTGCTGTATTTTCCCTATCCCCAGTTTACATACAGTACATGTGTTTTACACAGATCATTTGGGCTATGGCAAAATCTCCTGATCTTTAATAACTTTGCTTTTCCAATGCACGTTTCTGGTAATCTTACCTGATTAACTTATCCAGAGTTGTAATAACTTTACTGAAATTACATATGCCATGAATGTAGCCAAGTTTCTCTCTTACCGGGTGCGCTTCTGCCCAAAATAGAAATTGCCTTCCTTTGATATGGCACCAAAATACAGGTATAGCAACACACTTTAACGTAGTTTCTTTTCCATATGTTAGCTGCAGGCTTATTCAAAATGAGGATGGTTTATGTATTTGCTTGTGCTCTCTTTTGCTGGCCATTTTTCTCTTTTTTATAATTATTTATCTTTTCTGCTAACTTTTTGCACCAATATTGTTGTTCATCACAGCTCTCCCTCATGATGGATCACAAGCAATACCTTTAGCTGGCTTTGGCCATGACTCATTGAATCTCCACAGGTGTTGAGTAGACTCATATTTCCAATTACTGAAGTACAAAGAAGTTCATTTGTGTTCTCTATAAGGGTTCATATCCTTCGTAGGCATGCATTTTAGGAAACATTTTACGATACATTGGCACTTCCTAGTAAATGCTGTTGCAGTATATGATGCAAATGGTAATGTTTAAAAAAATACCTTTTTAAATGATCAGATGATTATAAAGTTAATGCTGCATATATGGATCCTTTTGATTTTATAAGTTTCCTTTAGTTTCCTCTGTGATATTCTGAACTTTAATTGGCAGTGGAAACCATGATGTTCTTTAGCTTGCTTAATCGATCAAGTCTGAGTTAAGATTATGATTAATGCAAAAGTATTTGTATGAGAAGTTTTTAATATAAAAGCAGACCAAATTGTGTGCTGATTCATTTTGTCTCAGTTATCAGCCTATAATTTGGTCTTGGTTCTTAATTAGTAGCCTTAGTCCTTTTCATTTGTCCACAAGTGTCTGTAGGGGGTGGTAAGCACACTCAGACTGCACATCTGAAGGGCAGACAGCAGCTGGAAGCCGTTTACTTATTTTATCAGTGATGAAGGACAGACAGGCTTAGGATAGGAGCTCATTTTCTAGTTTGACCATTTGAAATCAGTGATGTTGTAACTTCATGAGATCAGAGTCAGGCTCTTGTCACTTAGAAATAAGCCACGCTTACTGGATCACCATGGAAAACATAAAGGGAAGGACAGAATTATTGATAGTCAGACTCCATGCTGAAACTTTAAGGTAGAAAATTTCGAATGCCCTGACTTTATATATCTTTCTTCTCTTTGTTTTTCTGTTTTAATTGATCTTGCTAAACGAAGAACCAGGAGCTAGGTGGCTGCAGTAAAACCATGTGGACAGTGTTTTGAGTACATTTCTGTCAAACCACCTCTGAATTCCATTATGCAGTTTTAATCAAATTCACAAGTTGTATAAAGACACATGTCTAGCACCTTTATTGGGAATAAGATCTGACAGTTGAAGTAGAAGAATCAATAATGTGACTGTACAAACTAAGATCTTGTGTGTCCTCTGCAATAAGTCAACTTGGCTGGCTATTTACCAGTCTACTTGAACTTTTGTTTGTTGGGTTGTGGGATTTTTACCTCTTAGGGCTTTTTTTTAAATAGCTGGAATCAGTCTAATACCTGATGTCACAATATTTTGTTGTATGTCTACATCAGGGGTAGAACACTGCAGGGTTCCTAAGTTTTTACTTAGTATCTACTGAAATTAAATCTGCATAATGACTCCAGGGAGTGATTCACATAGTAAACCATAGCTTATAATGGACTCCAAAAAATAAAATTCCTCCATTGCTACTTATTCAGAGAAGTTTGACTGTCTTTAAAGGGTTTTTTTGTGGTAAAAATGTGTGACCTAAATGATGATAAGAAAAAGGAAAATAATTTTTATTGACTCCTACTAGAATACCTTAGGCTCTAGATTAGAAGCCTCCAACAGCTCCAACCCATTTGCAAAGAGGGTTTTTTTTCAGTAGCGTCAATTTAAAGTAATATGCTTAAAGATGCATGATATTTCTGCACATCCACACCCAGATGGAAAGAAATTAAATTACAAAGAGGTATAACAGAGGTATTAACATGGTTATGTGCATCTTTAGGCTGTCTGTAAGAATCAACTGTCACATTTAGGTTTATGAAATGCTCATAATCAGCAATGCGCTCTATTTTACACTTCCATGCTGAGAGGCTTATATGTCCTAGTTATTCATCCACAATATAATTATGTTTTTTAAAAAAGAAAAAGGCCTGCTGAATTAAAGACAGAGTTGGAAATACTCCAATGTATTGCTTTAATTTAGTTCAATTTATATGAGCATGTTTCACTCTGCTGGGGAGGTTAATTCACCAAACTCCATTTCCTGCCTTAATCATCTACCATAAGGATATTAATATGTCATATTAATGCCACACATTTCTACTGTGAAATTTGTGGTCCAGCCTCCAGCTCTAGTTTTTTAACAATGCTTGAGTTAATGGCATATCTGTACATAAACCTTTGAACTGCTTTTTTGTATGTAGGTCATAATATAAGAACAAAGCATTTGAGCTAGAGGATTTAAACAGAGGAATTTGAACTGTCCGTGGCTGGCACACCACTGCTGCCACAGTGGTCCATGGTGGAAATCAGCAGCACTGTCTATCCAGTGGTTTATTATCCACTCTAGAACAATGTACTCAGCTGGGAAATTTGCTGTCCAATACAGCAGGTTTTTAAGCTTCCTCAAGATTAAGAAGTCAGTGTGGTGATATAAAGCTAACTGTTGGCCCACATCAGGCAGTCACTTCTGGTATTCATACGAGGCAGGTTCTGGGTGTGAAACACCCTGAAGTGCCTTGGGGACTTGAAAACAGGGTCACCTTTTGGGGAACATTGCTGTGACAGAACTTGCAGCATAGCCAAGTGTCAGAAGCAGCAGCAGAACAGTCCCAAGGGTGTTGCTGTGAGTTACTGTTGGTATTACAGAGAATCTCTTTGCAAAGACTATTCTGCAGAAGGCAGGAGAAGGCAGAACTCACTGCTGTGCTTTCCTGCCTACCTCAGCAAGCCCTTTAGCTGTGTGTGATGGGCCACAAGAGGAGAACTATTGTTCTCTCTCCCCTCTTCCACCTAAAGAAGGCTATGGCACCACTTTGTCCATTGCTGCACACAGCAGCAGCACTAATGGAAGTCACTGATGGCAGAGCCTTCCCAAAATAAACAAGTCTATATTTTGCCTTCTGTACCTGCTAGTGTTTGGATATTGTAAGGATTGTGGTCTAGGAAACACAAGCTAAAAAAGGAGCTTGAAAATGTTGCTTCCTCCTACAGGCCATCTTTCACACTGAGGAACTTTTTTACATAACTTGTATGTTTTGTAGCAGAGCATAAACTGAAGAGTCAAGTTTTTCTCTAAATTCTAAACCTAAGCTGCGTTCCACCCCACTGTTGTGTGGAAACACACAAAAAAAAAACTTAACTGGGATTTGTACTTCGATGGCTCCTCAGGAAAGTGAGAAGTTTGCATATATGGGGGTTATAAATACATGGTATTATGTGTAAATCCATCAAACCTGTGTATATTACCCAGTGCTGAAGAAGAGGAGTGTGTCAGCTGGGAAGTACTGATATTTAAAGCACTACCTGGTAACATTTGCATCCCACTCTATGTAGGATGTCAGACATCCTGGCTTTTCATCAGTCCTCTCAGGCTTTCAAATCACAGACCCAAATTCTCTGTAGATTTTCTCTGCAAAGTGGTATCTTAGCACTAACTTTGAGCCTGAACCAAGGAAGCAACTGTTGGACCAAATGGCCCTTAACTTTAAACAGAGCTGTTTCTCAGTTTTCATGAAGTTGAGCTTGCTGCTTGCAAAGCTCTTTATGGAATAGCATAAAGCTGTTACAATAAATCACTTGCTTCAAAAATAGACCTTGTATTTAGAGCAGTCATGGAGCCAAGTTGCTCCAAGCACACATCATTCCCTCAGTGTATATTTCTGCAGCTCTGTTAATAGTTAATTTTAATTCTGCTATGCAGAAGTTATTTTCACCGGGGAAAAATACTACCAAAACCTATTAAGTTACTAAGCCTGTTTCTAGCCTGCATCATAAATCAAAGCAAGGTTACCTCACTTGTGCTACAGACCTGTGTAGCTTTGATTTTAGGTGTGCACAACTGGATATATCACTTTGCAAGATGATTAAGCATGTTGTAAGATCCTGAGATACGTTCTGTCATTAGGGATTTCAGATACTACTTATATATGCAAGTCTTGAGTGCAAGTCTAGACTTCCTGTGCTTCACATTTTAGTAGACAATGAATTCAGACTATGGCAGATGGAAATTTAATTCAGTTTGAAAAAGAATCATCTCTAGAAAAAGCTATAAAAGTCTACCTCATTATTTTTATACTGAAATATGGGTTTATTTCTGATTGCAACCTTGAGGTACACTGGCCCAGCACTGTAATTTAAAGAAAATATAAAACAGTACCAACGTGAAGTTGTTTTTATAAGAAATAATATGTAACAAAAATGGTTAGAGAAATAAATGGTTTTGCCTGGCCTACTCTCCACATATTATTCTAACCACTGCACACTTGTGTACCTGCATTGGCTGAGGAATTATGAACAGGTATTTCCAAACAGATTTGAATGATAACAGGCCCTTTCAGAGATAGAATGAGCCATAACATGAAATTGATCTATGTATTTTTTTAAGAAGTGATCGTTTCAAAGCCATGTAGGGGATGGCTGGGTAAGAAACTGTGACCAGAGAGCTGCTTCCAACATTTCCCTTTCTGAATTGCAGTGCCCTCCCTATAAAGGATCCTCACGTAGACAGTGCCTCTCCAGTGTATCAGGCTGTGCTTAAAACCCAGAACAAGCCTGAGGATGACAGTGAGGACTGGAGCCGTCGCTCTGCCAACCTGCAGTCCAAGTCCTTCCGTATCCTTGCCCAGATGACTGGAACCGAGTACAGTAAGTTGAATAACAAAACATCCCCTCATCCTGATTTTAGATTCATGTCTTTCCTCACTGCCCTGGTATTGGCCACTGATACTCAGGGAACACTCTTGTCCAGGCTCATGTAGTTGTCAGTGAGGGTGAAGATCCTGCATGTAACTTGAGGGGACTCTGAAATCATAGTGAACAATCTCATCTTATGCTTTATGAATAAAATTCTTTTGCCAGGGGCCTCAGCATAAAAGTATAACAGATTGTACAGTAAACGAGCATTTGGGACCCCACAGTTATTCCTACTTAGAAATCAAGCCTCTGCAGTGCAATCTTTGGGTTTCCTGCAGCCTAGACATACAAAGCTGTCCATTCTTTAGGCAAAAATGATAAACATGTCAACTGTTTTCTGTAACAGTCTTTTATAGAATTGACTTCTGGAGGTCAAAAAAAAAATGAATCACCATTTGTATGGAATCTATGCCTCTATCAGCCCTGTTATCTAAACCTAGAGCTGATATGAGTATCACAGAGCTTTAACCTTGTTGCCTATGGAAATGGTTTTGTGGCTACCTGGTACTAAGCTCACAGGTGGTTTCTGTTGTAAAGGGAAGGAAAGTCAGGGCCTTTTCCCACATCAGGAGGAAATATTTAGCCTTCCCTTCCCCCATTAATGTGCTGCTGCCGTCTCTCAGACTTTGTACAAAACAGCAGGACCTCTCTGTAGAATCATTGCCTACAGCTGTGAAACATTGCTAATAATGAATGGGAAAGTAGTTGTAATAGCTACCTTCCTCCTAACATCCTCCTTCCTGTCCCTAGGGAACTGCTATCTTCATGATGTTCTTACAGATTCCACTGCTGCAAAGTCAGTGTGTATGCACCTTTAGATAGGCTTTTGATAAGTTTTTAAAGAATTTTAAATACCATAAAGCAAATAAAGCAAATTCCTTTCTTTCTGTTTTTTAACTGAAACATTTTTTCCTGCAGTGCAAGATCCAGACGAAGAAGCCCTGAGGAGGTCAAGGTAGGCAAGTCCCTGTGAAAAATACAGCTTTCTCCTTCCTGATAACCCAATAATGTTTTAAAATTGCATTAATATGAAGTACTTTTATTATGTTTTTGTCCTAAAATATCCTAACGCATTTACTAAAAAATCACTAAAATTAAAATTGAGAGGCATTTGAATTGAGAGGCATTTGAATGAGAAGGATAACAAATCAGCATGGTTTTAGGAAAAACAGTGTAAATTTGCTGAAGTATATGTTCAAATCTGAAAGCTCTCTGCTCATGCAACTTTCCTGTACTTTCCTGGGTGTGGGAATGTGATGAGTTCCAAGGCCTGTGTAACTACTTGAATGTGTAAGTGGATAAAAAATATGTAATGTTGTGATAGCACTGAAATCTGTGAGCAATTTATTTGGATGACCCTCTGATTGACCTTTGATTCTCCTTAAATGATACAGTAAAGGAGTTGTTTCCATTCATACCCATACTCATTGGTTTATGTTTTGTTTGAATAAATGACCTAAATTTGTAGAATATGGAAGCACAGGACTGCTTTTGCTAGTGGATAAACGTATTTTTTCGTATGATGTATCAAAAACACTGAAAAAGAGGATATGTTTAGAGATATAATATGGAATTAAAGATTTATTACCATCCTGTATAGCCAGGAAATAGATGTATTAAATATTATTATGTTGAGCTTAGAAAGTACAGCTGAATCAGAAGCATTCTGCATGCAATCCTTAGTTTCTGTTGGCATACTTCAAATCCCTGTTTCATTTTAGGTGCTCTAAACCACCGGCTGGGTTTGTGATGTGTTTGGTACTCAATCCACCTCTGCTTATTCTGTTTTATATTTTACTGCCCTGTGGGTTCTTTAAAGGTTCTGAGCTTTTGATCACAGCGCAGGTTACAAATGTTGAATCAGTGAAAAAGAATCTGCTATCTTCCCTGTGAGAATACAAGAGTGCTTTCAGTTGGTGTTTTCTGTTAACCCTCCACTGCAGTTCACCCAAGTTCATGGCTGGGTGCCTGAACATCAGGCTTGACATTATAGCCCTCGGGGATTTATTTCTTCCCTCAAATATGCAAGCCTAATTCTCATTACATGTATTGTGCATTATCTGTTTTGATGTAATAGCACACATCCAAATCCTTATTACGATGGGATTTAAAGCACTGTGCTGAACTTAACATTGCCCCATTCATATCTGAGAGTAATATGTGGTTTTAAAGAAATAATCTCTCTAGGTCTAATCTGTGGCTTTGGAAAATACAAAAGAGTGGAAACTTTACATGGTATGAGATATGTTGACAATAATTACCTGATAGCACATCAACACATGTAAATTGCACATTCTATCCAGTGTAATTTCAAGTACATGAGTACATCCACTATGCTTTGCACATTCTCTACAGTCTTTAGCTATCACCGTGTTATTCTTTCTGGCCCAAGGATGCTTCTGGTTATGTTTAGGCACAGCTGAACAGGTTTAAGGTGTGCATTGCTAGTAGAGGCATAAGGGAGCATGTGTAGGTAGTTACACAGGGACAGTGCAACTGGTGTAAGCTCTGGTGCAAGGAATGAACTGGGGTCTCCTTCCTACCCCACTGACAGCGCTGGCACCATCTGGGTGCTTGACACCCCCCTCAAACATCGGACAAACTCCTCTGGGGATTTGGCAGCAGGGCCCTGGCTGTGAAGGCATCCCTCACTGTGGCCTCAGGCAGGCTGAGAGCAATCTCTCTCTGGTGCCTTCTCTTGTCTCTTTGTGTCAGTTCCTCAGTATAGCCAGCAGGAATTGCATGGAATGGTGATCAGGTTTCTTCCAAACACTTAGGAGTGGAGGGAAGAAAGATGTAGCTTATTTTTGGCAGAACTGTTTTACATTAAAGTAGTCACTTTTAGATTGCTGCTTCCAACTTCATGACATATGTTCAAAAAACCCATAAACTTGGGAATCTGGGTGGCAGAACATTCCTGTCAGTTAATATTAATGAGTGTGTTGTATGACTGTCCTTTGCTCGTGCTACTGCTATTTTGAAGGCACACATAAAAGTATAACTTGCTGTGAAAACTTTTCATTGCTGGTGTGGTGATTGTTGTGGACTATTTTCTGGAGAGATGGGATCCATTTCAAGCCAAACAGATATTTCTGAATACCTTTTCCTTGAATGGAGGGGTAATAACTTCAAAGCAGTAAGGGAGTTCGTCAATTATATGTCAGACCCACTGGAGCTAGTATATTCTGGTATAGCTGAAAAAAAATGCCATCAGAAAGTTTCAGCTAGAAATACTTTATATCTCTTAATTACCTAAAAGCATAAGAAATAGTTTGAGAAGTCATACATCAAGACTTCTTTAGGACTGTTACTTGCATGGCACTGTGTTACTAAGCTCAAAAGATTTAGAAATATCAGTGAATTTGTTGGCATTTACTCTGTTTATTGTTTTGTGCTTTCCTCAGCCTGAGGAGTAAAACCAGCCCAGTTTGCTCCTTTCTGTTTGGCTGGTTTCACTCTCAAGTTCCACTGCATTAACACAATTAATTGTCTTGTGTTTTGAGTGTAAATAATGAGGAAAAAATGACCTTGTTTGCAATGACTACAAAAAGTTTTGCAAATAACAAGAACATTTTCATTCTGTTTGATATACTTCTCCTTGACTGTGCTCTCATCTCACATCTTCCTTCTTCCCCTTTTTATGTACAAAGGCTGAATTTAAGCTATAGGGCATCTAGAAAAGATTAAATTCTGAGAGGTGCTGAGCATGGCTTGAGCACCCCAGTCTGCAGTCAGGGGTGGCAGGAGGTGGCCAATACTTCACAGGACTCTGCTTTGAAAATCCCCTGTTGTTCTGCTTTGTCACACAAATGACCAGAAATATCTATGCAAAATGTCTACGCTAATACTCACTAATTCTGAGGAAGCTATACAAAAGTACTGCTGAAACCTGGGGTTGGTGGTCCTTGCAGGAAGGACAGCAGGTTATATATGGGCTGACCTAAGTGTTAGAGAATGGAAAATAATTTGCATTTATTTTGCACTTGTATGAGTTAACTTTCACTGACTCCTCAGTTGTGTGAGAGGGAGGGAGAAGCCAAGAGAAACTGCTGGGAGGAAAACAATGGGATTATACTGCATTTCTAGCAAAAGCAGCCCTGTAATACCAAGCACAAGTCAAAGAATAAGAAGTTATATCAAGTTACTTCTCAGAAATAAACCACTGCACAACCTTTCACACATGGTCCAAAAAGCATCACCCAGCCTTCACTATGCGATTTGAAAGCTGAGGAAAAAATCCAAATAAATTGCCACTGCCCTAGTTGTAAGGCAGGGGTGTGGTAGCCGTGGTCCCTAACCCCTTTCTTTCTCCCTCCTTTCTTTCTTCTATGTATGTGTGTCTCTCTCTGTCTCTGTCTCTCTCTTTCCTCATGCCACAGGGAGAGGTTTGAAACGGAACGTAACAGCCCACGCTTTGCCAAATTGCGCAACTGGCATCACGGCCTGTCCGCGCAGCTCCTTAATGTTAAAAGCTAAATGCCCCCGGCCGAGGGCAAACACAGAGTCCCAGTAACACATTAACTGCTGGCCTGACTTAGAGCCTGAGCCTGCCACTCGTGCAAAGATGTGCTGCTAGGCACTTGGTTTCTGCTGTTAGCCATTCACTCTCACCAAAGGTGAAATCATGACACAACCCAGGACATGTTCTTCATGATAAAGCAGCTTAGCATTTTTTCCTTTATTATCTCAAACTTCAGTATACAGCAAAACGTCACAATTGTAGTCTCTTGACTTTAATTCTAGAAGAAAATGAGAGGGAAGTTATTGACAGTATTTCTTTAGAAGGAAAAAGAATGAGATTTTCACGGAGTTTTACTGATGTAAAGATAATGAAGTAAGAGAAAGAAAGTTGAAAAGGAAAACTGATTGGCCTAGACTTTGCTAAATGTATAACACACTTAGTTTGCATAGCTGAATGATGCTGTTTGAAATAAGATATTAGCAATGTGAAGTTATATTTCAATATATTATACTGGCAAAAGTCATTTACTGAAACCATTGCTGTAAGTTTTGTGTTGGAGACTTTAATTTGTCATTATATGGAAGAGAGATAGCTGAGGTTGCTCAGGATCTGCAAGGAAATGACATTTTGCTAGAGGTGATTTAGGAGTGAGAAATATCATACTGCTGGTGCACTGAAGCTTTTAAAAGCATCTTGTAAGTTTGAAGGAATATGTTGCCCATTCTGTATTGCTCTTGCTTTGACTCACATTTTTTTCTGTATATAGCAGCATGCTTTATCTGAAATAAAAGGTTTTAAAACTTAAATAATTCTGTGCCTATTTTACACAGTACTTTATTCTGTTTTAAAACATAGCTGCCTCAAGTGATTAGTGAAAGAAGTAGAACATCTCTTTCCCAAATATAAAATTTTGTCAAAAAGCTTTCCATTATTAGCTGTAATTATTATTGTCCTGTAAGTTGTCTGAATTGGAATAAACCTGACAAAGCCAGTTGTGTTAGGGAGTTAGGTACCTTTACCTGGTGGCAGTAATTCCAATCAAAGGGATTAGTGCATGAGATCAGATTGAAACTGTTACACTTTTTGCTGCTTCCAAATTTGTCTCAGCAGTTTGTACAAGAACCAAGTTCATTCAAACTCCCTTTTTTTTGTGTTATAGGAATAAGGAAACGCTACTGTTCATGGAGAATTTTGTATAAATCAGCCAAATACTGAAGTGTTCAAAGGATTATCATACATATACTAAAAAAACTTATTCTTCAGTATTACTTAAGAGTACATAAGCACTAATTCCTTTTAAAATGCATTTCACTTTTCTTAGCTAAATACCAGAGCACTGCAGGACATGCTACTTAATTCACAACATGCATTTATATTTTCCTTATGGGAACACAAACAGATTCTGATCACACTATCTTATTAGTAGCTATGATAAATCAGCATCACTGCATGAAATAAGAGCAGCATTTTAACTTTTCCTGATTGTTGCCAAGAGCAACCTTTGGTGAACCAAAGTGGTGGTGAATTTTACTTATGTATGGGAAATTTTGATAAAATTTAAAATATCAATAGGCAATTAAGATTTTTTTTCATAAACATAAAATATACCTAAGCAAAATAATCTTCCATTTCTAATTTTCAACCAAATTAGATATTTTTATGAATAAGTAGCAATACAGTCTCTTCATGGTAATAACAACTGTGCATCCTTAACGTTTTATGAATATAATACAGATACTAGTCATTTCCAAGAGTTCTAGTGCATGTTTTAGAATGAAAATGTCTAGATTATATCTCAATGTTTACACTTAATGTTATTTTGAAAGGTATTTTAATGATATAAATTCAGTGCATATAAACCATGTAATCATGGAATTGGAATCTAATATTCTCGAAGCTTGTAGAATGCCAATTCTTTATGCAGTTACATGGGGGAAAAAAGCAATAGGAAAAAATCTTGAATATCTGGCAACTTCTAGAACTGCTGCAATGTTAAAGACCTTTTGTGAAGGTGCCTTCATTAATCCTTACAGCAAGATTTTTACTACAGCATATTTCAACTGCTTAGTCCAATCCCTTTTTAAAAATCTCATAAGTGATGGACTTTTTGTGTTAAAACTGTCAATCAAGTATTTCTGTGTCATTTCTTTTTTATATATAGACTAGTAATTCCTCGACTCTTACTCCTCAAAAATCTTTTATGTTGTCATGGTGATCTTCAAGTCCAGAAAATTAATGTTATGGATCTTTTTTTGTATAACTCTGAAGAGGCCCTGTTTTTGCTTCCTGAGGAGGAGGCAGACTTTCTCTGTAAGGCAGAGAAATTGACCTGGATTTTTCACTCTTCTGCATATCATTGCTAGTGACAGGAACAAACCTGGGCCCGATAAAAAAGCATTAAAGCTTTGAAAAAACCCAGTAGCTTTGTTCTAGTGAAAGGGCAAGCCTAGCCTATTACATTTTAGTATGTTCAGGCTTATCTCACTCTGTGTAGCTTGAGTGACCAACCTCATCTTGCAGTGTTTCCTGAGCACTTGCAGAAGTCTGTTGTCCCACACAGGAAAATCAGTCACAATTAATGGCAGTGAGGCTTAAAATAGGTTCCTGATTGAAGTCTCAATGAATCATGTAATTCTTTTAAACCAGCACTGATGATAGGCAGGTGTATCTGTCCCATGCTGAATATATTTTGACCTGTGACGGCTCTGCTGAGCAGAGGACAATGGTTGGTGACAATACTGTCTTCTAAATAACCTCCATGCCGAAAATAAAGTAAAACACAGAATGTGGGTAGTCCTATGCACCCCCTGCCCTTCCCAATATTGCCAGTAAAGCATAGTGTTATAAGCATTTAATGAAGACTCAGCAAAGCTGATGCCAGTAGGAAATCAAATCCAAAAGGCCTTCCAGGTAAATCTGCTTGTCTTGGTTATGGCACAGGGACATGCTCCTTTTCTGCTATGGTCCAAGGCTGTTTGATCTAAACTAACGTGTCTCCTGAATCCTGCTGCCCTGCCTCCTGCTCCAGCAGCCCCCTGACCTCCTGCAGTGCTCAGTTTGCAGCGGAGACACTGACTGCATGCAGTGTGTGCTGATGGGACGTGGCTGCAGTGTGGCTTTAGGAGAGTGGGTGTGACAGCTTGACCTCTGATCCTTTCTTGCATGACAAAAGGAGGAAGGTTCTGTGGCTCCTTCCCTTGCCTCCCTCTCCTCATGCCTGCCTGCACAGGAAGGACAATATGGTTTTGCTAGGTAATACAGAGGTCACTTCATTGCAGTTTCTCTCTCGTTATGCACAACTGGGTGGAGTATATCTTCCAGAGCAAGGAACAAGTATTTCTGGGAGTACCTTATCACTTTTGAAAGGTCCAACTCTTGCACATCACAGAGCTTTCTGAAACCTTCCTCAGGGCAGAAGAAGTGACACCAGTTTTTCACTTGCGCACTCCAGTTCCCACAGGAGCTGAGTTGATGTTGTAGCTGCTTTAGCTGTGTCTACCATGAGCTTCAGTGACTGGGATTACCATTATATGTATCAGAAACTTAAATGGATCCTTACACAAATTTGAGTTTGCGAAGTTAAAAAGACAGAATTTTGGTATGGTGCATGGTATTACCAGATAATTACTTTCTTTAGCCAGTTTGCCTTTAGTTGACAGCTTTCTGCAGGATACATGAAAATTAATTGACTAAAACTTGCTCTCAAGCACGATAACATCCTTGTTCTATGGCTACTAATCAAAGCCATCTGACACCATTAAGACAAACTAAGTCATCTTGACTTCCTTCCTTGGTTGGTCAAAATTTCCAATTATTAACATTGCTGATCTGCCCAATTGCCAAAAATCTCCTATCTGCTGCTCAAATGAAAGACATGGCCCATCTTCCCACAACAGCTTGTGAAATTAAGCAGACTTCTCTAGGTAGATTTCCCACTTAAGGAACACAATAAAAAAATAATAAGCACATCAATTTAATATCTTCTAATCCCCACTTACCTTTTAACACTTGAAGAGTGACAAAAGTATAGGAACAGTGAAGTAACTCAATTGTCTCCATGGAATTTTGAGTCAAGTCAGGAGAGAAAATTGATGAAATGTAAAGTCTTTCTTCCTCTAGGTACTCCTGGAGGTTCTACAGGAAAAAAAATTATTAGAGCATCATAAATCCCTTGTTTCCAAGTCAGTTTTCTGTAGAATAAATTGGTCAAAGACAGTGTAAGGTACAGGGTATCCACTTCAATGTACCCACTTAAAATTGAAAGAGTGAAGCCTCCAAATGCAATTAGAAAATACCATTAAACTTCTCTCAAAACAGTTTATAAAGAAAGTAATGCATAAGCTAACAGAGCCTGTTGAAGCTGAAATTAAACCTTGGCTGTGGGTGTATTAACCTATATGTAGCATCTTATCTTTACCACTTCAGTCTCCTGCACGTTCTTGTCCACCATGTAACTGTTGCATGATCAGAAATGAACATTAACTTTCATTTTTACTGTGCAACCTTTAAAATTTTCATGTGCATCCTTCAGCTGATGCAGGTGGCTAACCAAGACACCAGTGCTGCCTTTCTCTCTGACTGCTCAGTCCAAAAAGGGAAAAGCAGTTCTAACATGCAGCAGATTTTCCAACAAGAATTGTAACTTGGAGACACTCAGCTGGGGTCTGTGGATCATCAGCCTGGCTCACAGCTTTGCTTAGGGTGAGCTGGAGCACAGCAATAGCACTGCTTCCTTTTATTCTGCTTCTAAATTGCATTAATGTCAGCAAAATTACCCTAAATACTAATAGCTTCCTAATAGCTCATTTCCATGTAAGCATTTTTGTTGTAGCTGACCCAGAATTTTATATGATTACAAATGAGAGAGAGGGAAGGTAAGAAAATCCTTGAAAGAGTTTATGAAATAAAATTTAATCCACATTCTGAAAAAATGACAACCATTCTAATTAATATCAATTAGATATTTGATTCAGGAACTGAACAGCCCAGACATATTGCTGGGTTTCAGGGACAGCTTCAAACTTAGTTTAATGCCATGTAGAGGAAATATGAATTTTCTTATCATCAATTGTGCACAAATAAAAAAGTAGGTCTAAAAAACAACCCCCTGAAAGTGAAACCTCTGAGTTTGGAAAGCAAACATAGTAGGATATATTGCAATTGTTTTGGTGTGGGCTGCTCACATTCTTAACTACAGTGGCTGAAAAAGAGAGACTTGCTCTTCTACTCCTTTTTGTGGTCCCAAGCTGAAGTGTTAACTAAACCAGCATGATAGTCATCTTCTGTCCTCTCCAGTTAACTGCCTGTCATTTCTTTGTTTGTCTTCTGGTGTCTTTGTTAAAATAACAGAAATATAGCATGGGAGGGAAAAAGGCAAGCAGCCTCAATAGTCTTCTGACCATGGAAAAATTCTCAGCTGCAAATACAGAAAAGTAGAAATAGTCTCACTGGATCAGAGCAGCAGTTAATCTAGCTCAGTGTCCAGTTTCCAATAGTGTAAGTGTCTCATGCCTTCAAGACAAAAAATGTTTGGAAGGCAATTATAAAATAACTTTCACACAACTTTACTCCCAGACACCCTATAAGAATTTCTTTAAAATTCCTTCATTAGTTTTACTTCTTAAAAGGAAATTTTATTTGTAGGCAAATATGCTTATATAAATATAAGTACATGCTGGGATGAAAGTTATAAGTCTGATTATTCCTGCAAATCCACACTATACTACTAGAAAAACAGAACTTTTAATTTCAATAAATATAGACCCTAATAATCTGTATGTTTATATCCCCTTTGAAAAAAGATTGTATATCTGTCAGACTCAGTAGAAGACTATATTGGGTTCTCAATACAGTAAAATACTGATGAACTGAACAGATATATTTATTTTAAAAATAAAGGAGGGTGAACTGATTAAAGAGGATGAACTGATACTTTAAATACTCAGCTGGCATTTGGGAGAGCTTATTTCAGTTCTTTACACTGCTGTGGACTTTCTTTTAGACCATGAACAAATCCATTAAGTTTTAGTCTCTCATTTGTAAAATTAGAAAAATAGTCTTGCTCCACGAGAGTATAGAGAAAAAACTCAATTAGAATATTTGCTTTTTGCTTCAGTACTGAAAGAGTAGTTGAAGGACCATGTGGGCCCTCAGGACACCTCATTTTTTCATGTCACCAGGTCTTCATTGCTCATCATAGGATTCTGTCTTCACATTTTATGGGAATAGAGTAGAGCTTTTCCAGAGAGAGAGTCTAGATCTGTTGCTATCTAAGAAGGTAGATGGAAGGTGCACCACCTCCACATTTCAGCTTGCCTGCTGCATGTATGTGTTTGGGGATCTTTTGCATTTGGTTCCCAAAAATAAGGTAGAATGGGAAAACATTCCAATGTCCCATACATACAGTTCAGATTTAACTTATTTATTGAAAATTCTGAAGATTCTCCAGGCTATTTTTAGGGTCCAATAGCACACACAAGCTTGGCTTGCAAATGAATTTTGATTTCTGTTACTCAAACTATTCTAATTCTTGTTGATGTGTGCAAGGGAAAGACTCTATTTCTGTCATTTCACTCTGCCTTTAGCACCATATCATGTAGCATATTTTATGAGAAGAAAACATTTCATAATTTCTACTGTATAATGTCCTGTGGAATTGGGAAGACAGTATATTGCTTAAATAGGTCTTGTTTGAAATACAGGTCCAACATTTAATGAAATCTGTGGGAGTTGCATTGTTATCTCAGAACAGCCATTGACTGAGGCCCTTCTATCAAAAGCTATTTCAGTGGGGACTAAAAACAACTGCAGACAAGAAAAAATCTCCCACAGTAATTTTAAATCTCTCCCAGATAGCTCAAAACTATTATCCACTGCTGTCAGTTAGTGCAGCAGCCTGTGTAGGCAGAGATACAAACTGCTCATAGTATTCTGAGCCAAATTCTTTCATGTTGTGAAGGTATTGACTTTACTGAGCCTGCCCAAGGGATGTATTTGGCTCAAAAGTAAAGTTATTTCTGCATTTAGTTAGCAAAAAAATGTTTTGATTGTAAAGGCCAGAAATCCAGTCATTGGTTCCTTAAAATGCAAGTATTGCCAGTCAGAGGCACATCTGATCTTGAGCCTTTCTTCTTGGTAGCCAAATGGGAATTGCTCCTATTGACTGGGAAGAGAAATAGGTCCTGGAAGCAAAACCATGAATAAGTGTTACATGCCTTTGAACTCATTTTTCCCTTTACTCTGTGCCTTTTCCTTTGTTTTGTTCTGTGGAAGTACTTTTACTATACTTCTCTCTCTGTTTTAACCTTCACAACTCCCCTGCCATCGTCGCTCTACATTATCCAATATTGTACACTTGGGGGAAAAGCTCTTGTGAAATACCAACCTCAAAGTGACCTTGAGTCAAGTGACTTTTTTTTGCCTTGTTCAGTGTAGCCGCAGCTATTGGAGCAGAAATGTTAGGATCAGATTAATTGTAACAACAGAGGCTTAGCACTGCTTCAGCCTGACCCCAACTCCCTGCCTTTTGGTCTTGGCTGTAATTTCTCGTAGAGCATTTGGCAACACTTGAGATAAATACTGCTGCATTTTGTTTCCAGGCCCTGACTGTGTTCTTTAACATTGTTGCATGATGATGGCTCTTGGTAAATTAACAGTTCCCACACCTGCACAGTCTCTAATCCATCCTCCTGCACCTTGTTTCATAGCTGGCATTGCAGTGAACTCACAGCTTGGTTACCATAAGGACAGTGTTTGGTTTCTCATTGCTTCAGAGTGGTGAGCCATCGACCTCGTTGGGGATTTCTGTTCAAGGCAGGCTCTTCTGACCACAGGAACTTCTTATTCAGACAGATGCATCTGAGGGGCATTTCCCAACTTCTGGGTTTCAAAATCTGGCTTCAATTCATGTATTTTAGGGCTACATTTTAGTTAGAGGTTTTAAAAATTCGTAGAGAACACCCATGCCCAAGCCTTTGCTGAGCTTAACTGGATTGGTTTTTATAACTTTCTTGGAACTGAACTAAAGAAAAAATACGTGACTATACTGATAATAATGTGGAAAATATTAAGAATAGCCTTCCAAACATAGTGTAAGTTAAGGATTGGAGCCCAGCAAATCCATATAAAGAACTGCATGTATTCCTTTTTTGTTTTCAAAGGGTGCTTCAGGAAGAAGGTTCAGTTGGGTAAATGAGGACATTCACTTTGTGGTTTGTAATTTTACATGCCACTTAAGAAAAGTGTTCTCATTTGGCATATTTCATCTTTAAACCTGTTGAAATTTCAGCACAATTCCTTAAGTAGGAAGGGATTCAATCACCCATTAAATTGCTAAATAGTGAGACTATCTACTTAACTAACTGGATTTCAAACTTAGGTGTTAAAGGCTAATGGATTCTATTCTTTATGAAAGTACTTGTGTCTTAACTTCTTACAGATAAACAATTGCTTGCATTTGAAGAGATCAGTTATTTTTTAAGTGTGTATGTGTGTTTACAGAATAGCAGCCCAGTTCTCCATCAGTGAAACTGAGGCTGACTTAATCCTCACCTCAATGAAGGAATGATTTCCAGTTGAAGGAATTGTTTCTAATCCAATTTAGGTTGAGAAAAGTAGTATTTGGGTGGGGCAGAGAATTTTTAAGTGATGCCAGGCATAAGAAATTCTTTTTGTGTAAGTCTTTATTAACCATTTAATTGCTTATGACTTCAAAGTATCAGGTCCATGAAGACTGCCCAGCTCTCATTGTTTTTACTGCTTGGATTTGGCATCCAAGTATGTTCCGCTGGAATATTATTGAATTCTTTTTTAAAAGGAAACTTATTAAAGTCAAAACTATTCCTGAAATTGTATACACACATACAATGTCTTATTTGTAACCATTAATTTTCTTTTTATTTTATTATTGAAACAAAGTTGTTTGCAAGTGATAAGAGATATACAGCAAACTTGTATATCTGGTGGTTTCACCTGGAAAGCTGAAGAGGCTTCCTACAACTATATTTATGAGCAACCACTCTAGGATGCTTTTTGCAACCAAACATTTCTCCCCAATCCATGTTCTTCTTCCCTGGTTGTTTTGGGTGGGGCTTTTTTGCCATCGCTGGCAATCACATTTATTTCATACTGTATCCCCTCCTTTCACAGAGACAAGGAAAACCTTGCAGCAGCATCAGAAAACAGGTAATGTTTGCTGTGTTTGATTTACTTCCTGTTAAGAATGTATCTCCACTTTCTTCATATTGTTCTTACCTCAAAACCAGGAAATTTATACACTGTTTGAGCAGATTATGAAAGTAGAGGCTTCAGCTAAGTGGGTTCATTAGACATTTCTTTCTCATGAACTGTGATGTGGAACAGGTGGGGATTGTGTTTCTCAAAACTTATAAACCTGAAAAATAAGAAGTTTTAAATTAAATATTCTTGAAATGGAATGCTGTCAGTTTGTGATGGAGTTTTAAGAACAATTTCCATTTTAAACTTGATCTAGACTATTCAAGATGTATTTAAAATCTAAATAAGATTATCTTTTTAAGAACATTTGTATGTCAGATCTTGATTGCTACTCAGTGGGTTATGAGGTTCAAAACACTCCCTCTGTAAGTTCTTTCATGTCAAGTTGTTTTCTCACAAAGGATCTCAGAACGTTTTGCAGTTAAATATAGGTATGTGTTGTTTTCAGTTAGTTCATTTATTAAACCTACAAGTACTGATACACAGGTATTTCTTGAGTGAATCTGACAAGTTGTTTAATGGAGCAAAGAAAGGTCTCTTAGTAGTTAGTCATGAAAATAATTTTATACTACTGCTTTTCTCTTTGTTTTTGATTCCTGCCTCAGTGATATGCAACCTCTTTTTTATTTTGGGGGTTTTTTTTAAGACTGCTAATATTTGAGCAAAGGTTGCATAGTTAATATCTGAGTGCAAGCATTATTTGTTAATAATGACACAAGTAATGTCAACTGGCACTTGAACAGTTGGGAAAATTGATTTTTATTTTTAAATTAATAATTTAAAAAAGAAAGAAATAAACCCCTTGATTCCTGACTATAAATTAAATTGTAAAGAGCAAGCAATGCATGTTAGAATTTCACCTGCAGTTTCATTTGTGTAAAACCAATTTATAGGACTATGCAGCTGCTTCACTGAAATCTCCTTTTCTTTTAACTATTATTTTATTTTGCCAGGAACAATTTCTGATATATGACTGGTGTTATTGTCCTCCTATGTTGCCTTAATCTTGTGTGATCTATCATACCACACCCTTTCTCCATCTCCATTACCATCACAGCTCTGCTTATTTTGATATTCATAGCAATATGATTTCCAGATTTAACACAAGGTACCTTTTTTAATTTGTCAAGCCTTTCCTGGTCTTAAGCAGTAATTAACCAATGAACTATCAAGATTACTTCATCTGCATTGTCATTATGATCTCCAGCTCCATCTGTGGCTGGAGTTCTGTCTGTTCCTAAAACCCCTGCTATTACCTAGGAATTGCCTCGTTTACAAACGCCCTTGTAATCTCTGTCACCCAGGCCTACAGGTACCGCGCATGCGCCCCAGTATGTGACCTCAAGTATTTGGCACCCTCCTAAGTCATCCACCAGGGATGCCAACACTGCCAATGCTCAGCCAGTGGCCTCCAAGGGCTCTGTGAGGCTTGGAGCAGGTACAAGCCAGGGGGAGGCCAGTGTTGGCCAGAAAGCCCCTCTTGCTTCATCCAGTAACCAAAGGTACACTGTGCTGTGTAACTGCATCACTGACCCGGTTTGGAGCTTTGCCATGGTTTGGTAATAACAACCTCTAACTCCTTCAGATGGAAATGCCCATTGCCTCAAAGCCAAGGTTCCAGTTCTTCCAATTCCAGCAGCTTCTGGTTCATGTGGGTGTTACATTTTCAGTGGCTCTCATAGGATCACACCTACAATTCAGAGACAAGTCATTAAGCATCTTCAGCAGAGAAGCAGCAGCTGATATTTCTGTATTTTCAGTGGTTTCCACAAACATTCCCATATTCAAATATTAAATCCTTACGCATTACAGTTTTCTCTAAATACTTTCTCTGGCACTTTTTTCCTACAAATGATGCAATAACAGATTTTTTTTCATATCCATTTTAGTTTTGGTTTTCTATATTTTTGATTCTTTGCAAGTGATCTGTTGGAGGATTAAAAACACAAAAACAATTCATGCATTACATAAAGGAGACTAAGTGCTGTTTTAATCATCCACTCCTTGTTATTGGGATAGAAAGTCTCAGAATTTAGGACTTCACCAAGAGAAAAAAGTATAGATTATACTTATATTTTAAATGTTAGAGTGCATTTGTTGCTGTGTTCTCATTATGGTTGTTAACCATTATTATCTTCTTAACCTCTACTGATCTGTGTTCCTTTTCATGAGTGAAAATCAGCTGAGAAGAGATGTGTGTTTGTTTTCATCCACCTAACTTACTTTTATGTTTGTTACCGCAAATATGAAGATGTTTGATTTTTTCAATGTCTTTTAAAATACAAAGTACTGTAAAAATTTAAGGTCTACAAAATTATTGTATTTAAAAACCGACCAACCAACCAAAAAACACTCTATAATATGTCATAATGAAGTTGTTGCATTAGATGATCTTTTTTATAAAGCAGCACTCACATTTACCAATTCTTGAAATTCTTCTGTTGTTGAATAACTAAAATAAAAAATCAGACTGAAAAACTAGAAAGGAGGAGGAAAAAAACCCAGTTTGGCTATAGTATTTGACAATATAGATAAAATTATGTAAAATTTATAGTTGCTCAATTACAACCAGTCAAGTCAGTCTTGAGCTCTTTCTATAATCTGGTTTTGAGAATGTTATCAACTGCATATAATTTATGTAACCAAACCACTCTGATTTTTATGGTTCTATCCACTTCATTTCTATTTATTCCAGTTCCTTGTAATATATGTAATAGGTATTATGTAATATAATTAACATATTCTACCATGAAGGAAGGTAAACAAGCCTCTAACATTTTAATCACAAAAAAAGAAATATTACAAATACTATGCAAGATAAAATTTGTTTGTATTTCTTTTAAACTTTAAAAGGTATTCTAGTGTATTTGGTTTTATGTTATGTGTATGGGTTCATTCTGTATAAATCTGTCTCCACATAGGTCCATGTCCACACATATGGATTGGTTTTTTTACCTTTATTTTCAGTATTTATCACTGAATATGTATTTTGGTTATTTTGTAGATTGTTATAATTAAATTGCAATTAATTAAGTTCACTGTTCTCTTCAAGGTATGAAGTCTTGAGTCTTCTGAAATTTGTAGTAAATTCCCTTTCACATCAGTGCAAATAGACAAAATGGGTGAAATCCTAGTTTGTGTCTTTTAACACATACATTGTTTTTAATACATACATTAAGTTCCATTTTTATGTACAGCATAGTTTCAATCCTTTCCTCTTTGCCAAATCAAAGATATGTAAGTTAAGTATGTAAGATGAAAACTGTGACTCCACAGCTTTTAATGGGGTAATTCTGGTACCCACTGTGGCACAGGGAAAATTTCACAGTGTTGAAATTCAGTACCAGATTAGCTGTGATGGATAGTACACAGCTACTCTGTTACACAGGCTGTGAAATTGATAGTCTGCTAGTTAATTGGAAGAATTTACATCATGAAATGCATCACGATGGAAGAAATCATCTGATTCTCAAATGCATATTACTATGGAAGAACTTCTGCAAAACTGTTACAAAACTTGGTATAAGGATTTGAAAGCCAGAATTGCAAACTGGATGATTATTTTCAGGAACTTACTTGTTATCTGCATAATTGTAGATGAATCTCCATAAGGGAGAAAATACTGATTTCCTGCTGTTGTTGAGGGCTGCATTCAACTTTGAGGTTTGTGGGTATAACAACCAGCTTCTGTTTCAGCTAATCAAGCAAAATATTCAGCTGAATTAAGACATCATCATGTAGACATTGAACCCTAGAAGAGGAGGAGAAGGACAGGGGAAACAGGACAGTCCCTTGTAGAACAAGGGGTATCCCAAATTCAGAAGTACCAAACACTTGTTCTAGTTCCTGAGGAATATAACTTGTGAAATCAGTACTTCTGAGAGAAGCAAAAGAAAATATGAGATAATTTGTAAATCTGCTCAGGAAAAAAAACTGAGAGAGAGAGAGTTGGAGGGCAAAGGTTGGCTGAAGAAACAGCTGTGGAGCTTTAAGGTTTCTTTTGTTATTTGATACTTGCTGTGCTCAGGAAGGAGCATTTTGGGCATTGGTACCTTGAGCAAGATAATTACTGAATACCAGCACCCTGATAGGAGTAATTTGTAAGAGCACAGAGATGTGACAATATGCTTATGACTTAGGTCTAAACAAGTAGATGTATATCCATTATGTTTCTAGGCCACTGCCCATGGACAGGACAACTATGTACAGTGATGCCCTGATTTAAAAAAAACCTGCTAACTTTGTTCCATTTGTCTGTCTGTAAGAGATGAGTAATTCTCAAATTTGAGAGAGGTGATGGAAGACATTAATAGATCAACAGGTTACTTAAATGGTCACAGGATACAAGACTAGATTATCATCATTCATTTCAATAAATTTGATGGAATTTATATGAGCTCACAAGACTGTGACAGGCTCTTCACAGCCATTTCAGTCCTGGGTGCCACATTTCCTACCACTGGCATCAGTGGGAGCACTGAAGTGCTCTTTAACAACTGGGGTAAATTTCAGTCAAGCAGGACCAACACTGCATTGCAGTCTGAACTGCACAATGGAAAAGGCTGAACAAATGTCTTTTTTTTCTTTGCATAATTGTGCTTTTCCCTCAGTAACCCAGCCAGCTACTATGTTTGCAGCTGCAGGTTCAAACATAGTAGGTTTTATGCTCTCCATGTAAATGCACGCCTTCTTAAGATGCTTCTTGTTTTATTTAATTGAACTCTAATTAGTACCCCTGTTGAGCATGCCCCGGTGGCTCCCAGTTCTGCTGCTCCTGCACCACATGCTTCAGCACCTCAGCCTGCTCCTGCTGCTCCAAACACAGCCAGCCTGATGGCAGCACCAGCCACCACCTCAGTAGTGCAAGAGGCTTTCTCATCCTCCTTCCAAAGGTAATGCTCCATTGCATTATACCCCTCTGGCTTTGGAAATGCTGCATACACATTCTTAGCTTAAGAATGTAGTATGAAAAGCTGTAACCTGGTTTATATGCTTTTATATATTTTGGGAGGGTGGGTTTTTTAGGAGGGTTTTTTTTTTTGGATGTGGGGGGTTTTTTTTCAGTTTTGTGATATGTTGTTCATGTTTGCATAGAATTTGCAAAATAAAACTGCCCTAAAAATAACTTCATTTTCAGAAAGCAAGTCTGGGATTAAAATTAGAAATGTTTTTACACTATTTATAATAAAACCAAAACAACTCTTCATCTTAGTTGCAGTGAATGAAGATTCTTTTAATAGTGTTTCTGCAGTAGGACAAGAAATGGAAAATCAGAAAATGTCATTTACTCACATGATTGAGCTTACTGTGTCACAGCAGATACCAGTAAAACAGGGTGGACGCTTGATGATTGACTTGCTCTGTAAGTTAAATCAATTCATTTTTATTAGATTTATCTGATCTTTTTTTCCTAATGAGAATTAGCCTTTGAGCTGAAGTAAGTTTCAAGGAGATGCATTCCTAACACGTGTAGCACAGTGGGAGTTACAGTTGTCTATGAAAAACTGTCAGACAGCTTGTGAGGAAATGTGTGGGATTTCTGCAGCTGTCACATTACAGTCATTTTGGAGATAGTAAGAGTGAGTTTTTTGGTACATAATATTCTTTTATCTTTGGGGTTTGCTACATGAATATTTTGAAAATATGTTTATTTTAACATGCTTTTAAAATCCAAGGAAAAACACACTTCCAGTAATATAAACCACTTATAATTGAGACCTCAGAGGTATCATATTTTAGGTATATATAAATTGAATTGGAAATGTTCTCTTGACTCTACATCTTAATTAATTTGTCCTAGTTGACTTGCATTATGTGTATATACCAACTAATTAGTTTTTCACTTTAGTCAGTTTTTACCTAGCCATGACCTACCAGAATGCAGTGGTTTTATTACAGACAGCAAAGGAAGTTTGAATAAGATCTTATGCTCAAATTCAGAACTGGACTGAGAGGCACATAAAATCATGATAGGGTTTAAATAATTTTTATCCCTCAGTTGAAACCATACCATGAAGAAAATGTACCTAGTATCTGCTTCAGACAAAAAAAGCCTCTACAAAACTAATAATTCCAATTACTTCTGGTTTTGATAGGCCAATCTTCTGTCTGGGACTGTGCACAGTAAAATGTTTCTCTTGTATTTAGACTCAAACATCTTCAGATCTTTCAGATAAAAGCATGTATCATTGACAAAAGTCCTGTCCTGTAATATTGTCTTTCTTAATTATTGATAGAGTCTGGTTTTAAAATGTTTCCATAATGTGTGCATTTTGCCTTGTGTTCTGTAGGAATGTGCTTGGTTGTGCTATTCTGTAAGTCTGCAGATGTGTGCTACAGAAAACCTGTTCCTGGTAACCATGCAGCAGTCTTCCTCTATCTGAATGCTGCCAGAGCTTGGTTCTGATGCCATGATTTGTGCCCCTGTTAAATCATTTTGTTCATGCCTTCATGCTTTTATGTGTCTTCTGCAGAGTTCTTGCAGCCCCCAGCTCTCTTTCCCAGCCTAAGCCTTTCCATGGGCCCAAGAACATGTCATTAGCAGCTTCCACTATTTCATCTGCTATCTCATCTCAGTCTAGGTATATCTGAAAAGCTCTCTTCTTTTAACCTAATTTGTTTTGATTTTGTATTATGCTCTCTGACATGAGGTTTTCAGTTTCTGAAGGGATTGAATTGGGAGAGAAAAAGAACAATGTGTTTAAAAGAACAGCCCCTTTCTTATTTTCTGCATGACAGCCCAGCTAGGAAACAGCTATGTTTTAGATGTAGGATGTGTGACCACAAGGTCCTCTTGGAACAGAGGTTGGTTGGTTTGTACTGCTTTTGCCATCCTGAAATGAAAATAATTGTCTAGAAACACTGGATGAGAATCATGGACCTTTTTTTTTCTTGGTGAAAACACAGAATCACAGGAATCTTTTATCACTAGAAAGAGAGAATGCTGCTGTACTCTCACTTCCAAGCCTTTTCACTGCTTTCATAACACTTTGACAACTAACAGAGAAAAGCAGGTGATTTTAAGACTCATTTGAACACAATTTAAACAGTCTTAAGTAATAATAAAATATTAAATCAGCAATACATTTGAGATTGTAATTATCCATGTGTGTCTTATCTTTATATAAAAAAATAGTTAGGAATCACCCAAAGGTAATGTTTGAAATTGACAAAGGGCGCAAGTTTGAAGGTTTGAGCTTTAAGAAGTCAAGAAGTATAATGGTCTTTCTCAACTGAATTGCAGAACAGTTAAGTGCTTGGCACAGGAAGTATTCAGTAGCAGTTTGGTTGGCTTTACATCACTGAAACCAATGCAAAAATGAAATAGCTACAGAACAAAACATCAGAAGAGTTTTCAGTTTTAGGATGTGAACATGTCTGTTTCCAGCCATGGAACTTCCATAGGGGAAGTAACCCCAGTATGGAATTGATAAAACATAAGGAGTAAAACTGACTGCTGATGAGTGGAAGTACACCAATTGTAGCTTTAGTTTCCAGAAGCCCCTTCTACTCAGGTAAGGTTTCTTGCTTTCCAAGCAATAATAACTGTTTATATTTGGGTTTGCTTAAACACTGGCATGCAAAACCTATTTTTTCTCCTGAGCTGGAGAAAAGTACTTTATTTTAGAGATTCTTTCAGCTGAAGACTGAAATCAGTCAGAAGATGAAATTAAATGGAAGCTTTGGTAGCTACTCTGTCCAGACAGAGCACATCTATTCATGTTTCACCAGTCTACGTCTTAGGATCCATCTAAATCTTTCCTAAGAGCTTGTTTTCATTCCTGCCTTGGAAATCATGGAATCATAGAATGGATCAATGGATCAGCCCAAGGGAATCATTGGGCTGGGAGGGATCTTAAAGATTATCTAGTTCCATGGGTAGGGACAAATTAAGCAACAATTTTGCATAATTTACATATAAACAACTAATAAATTAGTATAAAGATAACCAGTACTTGCTGACACCACTTGCATGTCTTTCTTAGAGCTAATGTAATGCTGTTTTTTGATTGAGCTTTCTTCCATTTCCCTTCAATTTCATATGCATTTAATGGGAGAAGGGAAGCAGTGTGAGGCCTTGAAACCATATGAATTCATTTGTAGTTATGTACCAACATGGACTAATCAGTGTGAAACAAAATTTTAAAGAGGATAAAAAGAAAGATGACATTGAAATATTGAGGCATTTGAATTGAAAGTAAATTAGTGAATTAGATTGCCATGGACCATTGCTGCTTTTCCTGCCCCTTTGAAAGGAAGTGACTTGTCTGGGGAGGGGAGGCTGTGTCTCCACTCTTGAAGGTTTTCAAGACATCACTGGCTAGAACATGGAGCAACCTGGTCTGACCTCAGAGCTGTCCTTGCTTTCAGCAGGTTAGATCAGATTCTTCCTGAGGCCTCTTCCAACCTCAAAGAGTCTGTGAGTCTATGAAAAACATCTGTCCATTTCAAAAAGAAATGTTCTAATCAGACTCCTAAACCATCTTGCTGGCACTTGGCCACATATAAAAGATGTACAGCATATCAATTTTATACACTGCTGCTTTGTCAGTGGATGACACAAGTGTGATGCTGTCATCTGCTTCCCTGTTACCAACAGGCAAATGTTATTGTCTTGGCTTCAGAAAGTCTTGGCACATAAGGGCAAATCAAAGACTTGTAGGACCTGTAAAAATTTGGTTCCCTGATAATGAAGTACAAGAAGTGAACTCTCGTTGGTTGGTTGGTTGGTTGGTTTTGGATGGCTGTCTTGCAGCTGGAATAGGTTCTTTATCTTGGTGCATTTCTTCCATGTATGTTTTAAAAAGTGTTGTGTATTATGGCTAGTGTATTCAAATGTACAGGACTAAAAATGGCCTCCAAATTGATTTATAATTCACATTTTTGAGCATCTGGTAGTTTTCATTTAGAAATCAAGTAATGCTTTAGCATGCCAAAATACAGACTTAAAAATACAGTTTTAGCTTGACAAATACCAGAAGAGTATTGAGCAATTAATATAATTTTACTTAAAAAAAAATAATTACACCACTGTTTTACAGGATGGGGGTGGCCTCAGGTAGATGAGGCTGAGATTTTATCACCATTATTCCAGTGTTTGGTGGGTTTTTCCCTTTTAGATTCTTTAAAAACATCCACCAAGAAAAGGCGGGAGGCTTTCTTGATCAATATCCTTAACTATTTAAATCTGATTTTAAACTTTAGTAGATCCTGTTCTATAGTGACTTAGCTTTTGTGAGCATATGCATAACACTTAACATGAGTGAAATCTTTATAATGTTCCTGAAGAGGAGTGTTTGAAGTAAATCACTAATCTTTAACAGACTGTGTTACTCTTTTACATCTGCAGTGAAATCTGACTTAGTGTTATCTGTTCCACTTACAATCTTACTCAAAAGAAGCAAGCACAGCAGGAGAGTTTTGAATAAGCGTGAAGCTCTTCGGGGATGGGTTATTCCATCCAGAGGGTTGAAGCAGGGTGCCCCATACAACAGCACTCTGGGAACACAAAACCAGGAGAAACAATTATGGTTCTAAAAGTCAAGTGTAGCTTCTGATCCAGAGATTTTAATCCAAGCGCTGTGTCCATGGTAAAGGGAAGAAGAAATCTTCTCCAGACGTTAGGAAAATATCTGGCGTAAGGCAGACTCCTGGTGGTTCTGGGAAATGTGGGCTGTGCCCCTGTGGGGCGGGATTGATGCTCTGTAGCCCTGCACTGCCCTGCAGGAGCTCTGTTCATTCTGAATCCTCTTGTTTCTCAGATCATACGTTGTGCAGGCTTTCAAGTACTTCCTGTATTTGCATAAGTGACTCATTTGTGTTCTGAAATTACTCTGTTTCCCCAAGGAAAAAAAAAAATCTACCTGTTTACCTAAGACTGTAGCAATGGAAAGGTCCTGCAAGACAAAAGTTGAACATGGTGGGTGAATGTTTCTGCTTCAACTATGCCAGCCTGTCCTTTCCATGGGGTTGTCCAAGCTGCCTCACAGGCTGGGGCACTTCCCTGATCTTTGGCCTTTGGTTCATTCAAGGTTTGCTTTTCAGATTCGATGCAGTGTAAACATGACACTGAGAAAAATCCCTTGTATTTTTTTCTGCTCACAAAAATAATTGGAGTTCCACAATCAAATAGCAAGATCAGATAAGAGTGCCTTATGGAGCTCTCAGCTCATTGACTTATGTTATCACTCGTCAGGTGTCACTGTGATTCCCAGTTTAAATAAGAAAACAAAATTTAATGTAATACTCATGTAATTATAAATATGCACATGTTGTTTACTTCAGCATTTAAGAGCTCTTCTTACTCATAGGAAATTCATGGTAGGGCAAGATATCCCAGTCTTTTGTGTATATTTTTTCAAATACCACTTTTGTCTCATTTTAGTTTCAACCGGCATTCTTCCACCTCCATCAGCTACCAGTCAAAGCAGAGGTATCAAACTGTTTTGTGCAGCTATTCTACCTTAAAAGCACTTAACAAACCAGTTTATTGCTACTAGTAGGCATCTAGTGAAGCGTTAACATAAAAATGATCTGCTTAGAAATATTTACTCTTTCTGACAACTAATTAGTTTTCAGAGCCAGTATTTAATTTGCTGCCTGTCACATGCCATTGACTGCTACAGATAAATTCAATGAGGTTGCTTTCACTGCTTTTTGAGATGCCAGTGCTTCTTGATCCATTAAAGCATCTTCGGTGCTTACAACATCTTTTTATTCTTTCTTAATTTCCTTCTTTCTTGTTTCTTTTTTTCTTTTGGTTCTTTTAATCACATGCCATTTCCTTTTCTTCAGAAATTTTGATAAATCTTTTCTTTCACTAAACCCTTTAATGATGCCGTATAACACTTTATTTCTCTTTGATAAGCTTTCTTATCTTTCTTACTGTATTTAATATGCATCATACACATGTAAAAGGGTTAAAAGGATTCAGTACTACTTTTTATTTTGCTTTGATTTTGGTACTATAAACGGGGGGGGGGTGTGCTGAATTTTGAATAACCATTTTTCTTCATGACAGTTTAAGAATTACTAATCTGGTTCAGAACTTCTTTGTTTATGTTGTGCATTAAGGGAGATTCAAGTGAGTCTTTCTAACCATTAAATCTGTGCACTTGGGAGTAGACTTTCCTGACTGGATGACATTTTCAGATTCAGGCTGTGCAGCACATCATTTTAAAATCTTTTAACCCACATTGTAAATATTGGGCACTGAGCTGTGTAGTTTACCCTGAGTAGCAGATTTTAAAGCAAGAACAAGTATTTAGCTGGTGTGTTTAGTTGATGGCATTTTGAGAGCCGTGGATGAAGCCAGAGTGCCCACAGTGTCAGCAATGGCCTCTGTCCAGTGATCCCAAGCACAGTGCCTTCTGAGGCATCACACAGGAGGTCTCATCAGGAAATAGACAGTAAGAATGGAACCCAGAAAGTTTGAGAGTGCTTAGAACAGCTTTGGCAGTTACAAAAGTACAGCAGGGTTCACAACAGAATTTACAGTGAATACAAACCCACTAAAATAGTTTATCTTGGAGAGTTGTGTTCACTCACGGTATAGTGGACCCAAATGCAGGCCTAAGCCCTAGACTAGGTACAGAAATAATTAGCTACAGCCATTGTAGCAATAGCTAAGTTTCTAGGTCTTGCTACATAGACAAAATAAAGTAGCCTGAGGCAGCAATGCTATGCAAACTAAGTCTATAGTAGAAACGCTGTCAGAGCAGCAAAAAGCTACATTGAGGACAGGTTTATTTTGTTCAGAATTAAAAACTGAACATTTCCATTCCTCAGAATGTTTCTTACCTGTACTGGAAGAAATCTGCTGGGTTTGCCATGTAAGATTGTTATGTGTTTTCTCCAGATGACATCTGTTTCCACTGTTAAAGAAAGTGGAAAGAAAGTAAAGTCAAGATGTACCAATAGTCTGGGAAAGATGGATGCTTCTTTTCATATGCTGACAAATGTTTTCCTACAGACAAACCTAC
This sequence comes from Camarhynchus parvulus, assembly GCF_901933205.1. Lineage (NCBI taxonomy): Eukaryota > Metazoa > Chordata > Aves > Passeriformes > Thraupidae > Camarhynchus > Camarhynchus parvulus. Next base: position 8,894,799 of record NC_044576.1, read on the forward strand.
TTTGGAAATAACTCATTAGCTGTCAGCACAAATAGATAGGGATCTACTTCATAGGGGGAGTGACACTGAAGGGAAAAAACAAGAAAAACTGTTTTCAGGGTGAGTAACAAGGATGTTCTGTAATGAGTAGGTTTTTCCTACTGCACACATCTCATTATCTGTTGCTTCCCTTCCTTGTACTTCTTTATTCTCTGTTGTTTTCACTGTGATGCTCTTTTAGCAGTCTGTGAAGCACAGGCACTACAAACAGAATCATCCCAAGTAACTGGCAGATAGAAGAGGCATATTTTTTAATCTGTTACTGTAATCAAACTAAGAATCACCATCAAAGCCGTAAGATAGAGAAAAACTCTTTCTTACTGATTTTTGGAATCCGGAGCAAATATTTTTATTCTAGGACTTCAAGAAAGTGCATCATAATATTGCATATAGTATGATTTTTTTTATGAAGGATGAATCTGAACAATAGGAAAATTAATGTAATTTTTTCAGTCTAAATAGGGAAAAGGGTTACTTTCAGAAAAATTTTTAAAGATTACGACAATATTTTTGAAAAGACTGTAACAGTATATAAATACTAATTAGCATTTGTAATAGTAGTAATTATGCTGAGCAAGTATATTTTTAAGTCCACATGTAACTCATTGATTTATCTTAGACAAGACCAGGCCTTTTTGTTTGCAGAGGAACAGAAAACACAAACTTTGTATGCAGCTTTGTCTGAACCCTTGTTACTGAGAGTTTCAAATTTATCATATTCCCTCAGCAAGCTATTTTCTGTGATGACAACAGCAAACTTGCCATTACTTAAAATCCTTATTTGACTAATTTTTCTTTCCAAAGAATTGTCCAAGCCTTCCTTAGCAGTGACAAAGACTGATGAATCTCCCAGCATTCTCCCTTGGAGTGCTCTGGATGCTGCCAGATCTGTTACTTCATGATCAGTAACTTCTGCTGTTTATAAAGTTGTTCACACCTACATTTTGCTTTTAGAAACACAACCCAGTCATATACATCAATGCCAATTTCTGGAGGCTACAGTGAAAGTCCTGCTCCTTCTGCTGCTTCAAAAATGAGAGTTGTTACTACTGCCAGCATAAAGCCCTCTGTCTACCAGCCAGGTAAGGAGCCCTCAAAGTACTGAAAAGATTCAGAAAAAAATGCTCACACATTTCTTTTGGAAAAAGAAAATGTAGAAAGCACACATTTTGTACAGAGACATACCAGAAAGTATTTATACATGTGGGGTCTAAATGTTGCTAGTTTTGCCTCAGATTATCTGAAGATTGAGGATTATGTTGTATTTGTATTCTACTTCAGAGTTAAAATGTGAAACAAGCAGAGGGTAAAATAAAAGCAAGGGAAAATTCTAATAAAAATGTGTAGCCTGATTTTTCAGAAGAAATAAATTTGAAAAATAACACAGTGCATCCAATTAGGAGCCAAGTGACACTACAGAATTGAGAAAATGGCTAAGAAAAAGAATGCACAGTTCGGGAAGGTGGTAAAATAAGTGGAGTTTGCTTGAGTATGTTATACTTGCAAAATAGGTAAGACCATATATTGAATTTCTCAAACTTAGGCTTATATTTGAAATAAAGAATGAGGTATTTAAGCACCTCATAATGCTATTCCTTTTCCCAGAGACAGTAACTTAAGGAATATATTTGGTTATTCATTCATTTGGAAAATATGCTCCTTGATATTATTTACATTCCCTTGGTATTAATGTATTACAAATGGACTGAGCTTCTAAAATCATTGATGACCAAAATGTGAACCTTCAAACTGAATGAATTAAATGAGACAGCAATATAAGTCTAAAGGCAGTTCTGTTTCAAATTAAGGTTTTTCTTATCTTAGTAAGAGAATTAAAAAGTTGATTTATATCTTTACAGTCAAATAAACATGAAAAGGCCAACAATTATAACAGTCTTAAGCTCTGTCTTCTGTAAGGTTCTATTTCTGGATCTACTGAAATTAAATGTAGGAATTTTAGTTAGACATAAAGCAGACAGACAAATCAATTGATCTTTATATTTGAAACATAAAGGTAGAAAAAGTCAAGTCAGAGCTCTCATGAGCTATTTAAGGGTCTCAAAGTAAATAAACCTTCAGCTCCTCCTCACTTGCTTTTGGTTAAGTGCATCAGTGTATACCAGGTTCTCACTCAAGGCAAATGCTATTATTTTTGACTTGAAAAGATGAGGACAGCAGATGTATTTCTATCATGCAGAAGAGAGCAAACTCTGGCAAGTCAAAATATCTCCTAAATACACTGGCTGATGTTAAGCCCTGTGCTCATCTGGGGAAGTATAAACTCCAGTTTGATGTGCAAACCTGCCACAGAAATATATCTGCAGCTGTTTCCAGATATTGGCTGGATCTGATAAAGTCAAAGCTGGCTGTTGAATTCTACTTGGAATAAGGGAAAAGGCTTTTGTTTTCTCCTGGCTTGGGCATCTTCTTTGCACTTCCTTACATTGCTAGCGTTCCTTTGCAATTCCTTATGTTGCTGCTTTTGAGCCTCATTGCCTCTCAATAAAGGCTTAAATAGTTGGCAGAGAAAGAAAAGTCCTCCTGTACTGTTCAGGAGTTTGAAATATCCAGTAAGGGATTCTAAAATGCCTTCATAATTGAACCCTGAATGACTCAGGTACAAGAGAGGTTCCAGGCAGAGATTTCAGGGAAGATGGTTGGCTCTTGTGTTGGTATTTTATAAGTGTTATATATTTGATGTAGTAGCACTTCAGAGTGGTTTTGGAGCATGAGCTGTCCTCAGAGACAGTTGCAGAGCAAATGGGAAATTGCCACTTGGGAAGAAATGGAGGAAATAGCATTTCCTGCCACAGATGGGAGAATCAATAGTACTTAGAAACAAACCACCAAGACAGAAAACTTCCTCATCCAACATTGTCAATGACTGGCTTCCCTTGCAAATGTGGGGCAGCAACTTCCAGATTAAAACACCAACTAACAGGCTCATATATTCAATATAGAGACTCCTGAATCAGTCACTGAGAGGATTTACAAGGCTATTTTAATGTCTGATTGAAAATAAAACCCAAACAAACTGAAACAAATCTCAAAATGAAACTGCTTTGTTGAGTATCTGGCTCAGATGGGATTTATCAGGCAGTCTGCACTTTCCCTAACCTAATTCAGGAAATTTTCTGCTGCTAAAGGTCTTTTGTTTTTTCCAGTAGAGTAAGCTGGGAACTCTGAAAACTTCTCCCTAAATTTCATACCCCGTGTTTTAAAGGCTTCTCTTTTGAGCAAGGCCCACTAGATGGCAGAACATACCTGGGTATCCCTTTCCCGCAGGCATTCCCAGACCAGCATAGCCTTTCACGTATCCCAAGCAGCTCCTGCTCCACTTCTGTACCACGAAGTAACACGATGCCTAAATGTAAGAAAGCAGATCTTTCCTTTTAAATCCCTGCGTCCAGCTGGGCCTACTTGTGTATGCAAATCAGTCAAGTGTAAAGGCCTGATCTGCTCTTTGAGGAATTGCTAGAGAGATTCCCGCAGTTCTTAATGAACTTTATAATGAATCCTAAGCACCTTCAGTACTACAACAGCAGCTTCCACACCATTATTTCATTTATAGTTCCCATAAATAAGAATAGTGTCTCCTTATAAAACATCATCTGCTCTGTCATCTACTCTGTACTGTAGCAGTATATGGGAAAACTTAGGGATTCAAGGATGTGGCCACTAAGTGTAGAACAAACCATATCAATTGTGGTTATTAATTTATTTTGTTACTGATAATAATAAAGAGTAACACTTGTGTCATCTACTTACAAAGGGAAGAAAAGAAAAAATGTTCTCACAGTGCAAGTCTGTACGACAAAAGCATTTGAGACTCTAAATCTTTGCTTTACTGCATGAGTCCTGGTAATGTGCCTTTGTCTGGAGAAAAAATGGCCATAGGCCATAAATGAAGAGCTGAGGGGAAGAATTCCAGCTTCCCCAGACTCAAGGAATTGGCTTGTTCCTACTCCTGTTAAGAGAGACCTCTTCTCCTGCCATTCTCTCAGGACAACAATAATACCATTCATTCTTTCCTATTCTAAGAGAACATGAGGACTGAGAGAAGCAAGGTGATAGAGGCTAAGTTGCTGAATTATTTGAAGTATTCATTTTTTAACAGTTAATGTTCAACTCATAAAATACTGGTATTTTGAGAATATATTCTCTGATATACTGAATCTTAGTACTTTTTTAGCAGCAAACAACCCCTTTTTTCTCTCCTGATTAGTGTTGGAAGACTTTTTGAAATACATAAATGTTCAAAGTGAATATGTATGACAGTAGCTACTAAGACAAAAGAATTGTTCATATAAGCTTAGGGATGTACTTCTAAGAAAATAAGAATTCCCTTTTAATAACAATTGTCAAAATCTCAGAGTTAGTGAAATCTTTCTCATGTGTTGCAGTGATACTATTTTGAAGCAATAGTAATTGCAGCTTGTTCACAGGAGGAAAATGTATTGTAATAAATCAGGCCTGTAAAATTAAATTTTAACAGCTGAAAAGAGAACTCGGAGCAGATGCAAACATCCAGCAATTGTCATTTTGCACTAATTGCTCTGATACTTTATTTTAGTAGCTGGAAAAAATCCTATTTTGTTGTTTTATTTTACTTCTTTTTTTTCTGTTTCTTTATTTTACTGCAGCAAATAGAAAAGAAAGAGTGAAAAGAAGTAGAAGGTAGAGAGAATGTAATGATGTGAGCTGAAGTCACCTTGTTTAATTAGCCTCATAGGTGGGAGCCTTATGAACTCATCAATTAGAGATTAAATATTAACTTCTAATTTTGCCTATCTTAATACCATAATACATAAATAGCAAGAGCCTCAGGATCTAAAGAGATTGCATATAAACTCTGTTCTGAAATCTTTAAATACTGTTTACCATTTCCAAGTTAAAAAAAAAGAAGCCTCAAGCTAAGGTGGGATACAGTTTCATGAAGGAGAAACATTGCTGATGCTGTACCATAAGAAATTTTTATCAAGAAAATGCACTAGATTCAACTCTGACCTCAATAAAAAGATCCCAAGGGTGATCACAGTGCATTGATATATATGCAATTTAAGCAATTGCAAATTGCCAATAATCATTGGAAGTTATTATGTGGCAGGGTGTGGGCTGAAGAAGCAGTGTTAAGTTGAACATAAATTTCTCACCACTTAATTATTCAGAAAGATCTATGTTACTTTCAGAACCCTCTTGGCTGAAATACCTTTCTGCCTGCAAGGCCCTTGGACCTGTGCATGTTGTATTTGGTTGTGATTTTCTTGGTGCTGGGATCTACTGTGTGGAATGCTTGCCCAGACTGCTGGAGAGCTGGCTTCTGTTCCCAAGCCTGTGCTCTCTCATTTGGGCAAAACACTTCAGCTCTCCAAGCTTCTTTTCAATCATTTGCTTTGTTTTCCTTGCAAAGGGAAACTGCTTTTAGTGCTCCTGTACTTGGCAAAGTGAGGCTGTTTCTTGGGCAGTAACTTCAGTTCTACATAATGCAAGATCTGGCATTTTGAAAGGAGCAGGATAATGGGAAAACTTGTCAGTATGTGCAGGCCCTGGCTCCTGCTTATTTTAATGTGATAAAACTGCACCCAAGATTAGAGCCTGGTGCACACAAACACAGAGACAGACTGCACTGAGGGTTTTATGTGCTAGTCAAAGGGTGGAAGAGAGAAAGGATAATATTCTGGTTTACACACAGGAACTGAGGCCCAGACACTCTTTGCTTTGCTTGAAGTTATACAGGAAGTTTGTGGCAGAGCCAAGAACTGAACTGAGATCAGTCATAACCACAAGTCTGGCCTTCCTCTAAGTGCTGTTGGCTTTATCTTGCTGGTCATGTGAGCTGAACTGGCTCCTTCAGTATTGCTTCCAGTGCTCTCTGTTTTCCCTGTGGGAGCTTGTTTTTCTTCAAAAACCTAGGAATAAACCTCCAAATTATAGATAACAGTGACATCTGTAGAACATGTTGTATTTTAATTAATATAATGAGATCAAAAGTTAAGCATAACTTACCGAAATTCTGGGGAATTCTATCTAAAACTTTACTATATTATCAGGCTTTTATATTTTTAACCTGTCTTAAACAGAGTTTATGGCAGTCGTTGACATTATCACACAATTGTCGTATCCATTCCTTCAAGAAAATTAAGAGATGATCTTGACAATGGTCTCCATAAAATCTGTAAAAGCCAGTAGGCAATGATTTCTGTAATGCACGTGTATGAGAAGTCAGTGATTGTGCTGATACCCTTGACTTCAGACCAGAATAAATGAGCAACAATGAGACAGGCCATAATGAGCTATCACCTAAAGCTTTTTTTGTATGGATGTCGTGGAGTACCCTTTGGTGGGTGTTGCTGTATTGACAGTAGAGGAAAAAGACTTTAAAATCTTTCTTGGTTTCTTTTGGAATACTTAAAACAGCGCCAGCACCAGTTCATTCCTACACCCCTGCCAACACGGAGCCTGCGAGTCGCCCTCCCTGGGTAACAGATGACTCCTTTTCCCAGAAATTTGCACCTGGAAAATCCACCACCACCGTCACAAAGCACATCCTACCAAGGGGTGCTCCGGTGCTATCTCCTACCACAATTCCTGCTTACCCGTCTCCAGTTTCAACTTCTTCCCAGCCCCCTGCCTTAGCCCGGGGAACAGTTCAGAGGGCGGAGCGTTTTCCAGCCAGCAGCCGAACTCCTCTCTGCGGGCACTGTAACAGCATCATTCGGTAAGGTCGTGGGCCTTTGAAGAGGGATGAAGCAGAAAAAAAAGTATCAGAGAGACTGGTTATTGTACATTAATATACAGTTCCAGAGCCTAAGACTCTGTTAAATTACCCAGCAGGGATGTCTGTTGTCTGCTTCATTAATTTAACATTTCCAGAGCTCATTTTGTTGTTGTGTGTTTCACTTTTTATCACTGCAGCATTATACATGCTAATTGTTTGGCTCTTGGGTGCTGCAGCAAATCCCTGCTTGATTTTAAGCAGGTTTCTGGTCCTAAGGTAACCCTTTGAAGGAGGTTTGTGCAACTTCTTTGGGAGAGTTAGGGGGCTGGGAGCAGAGGGGGGATTGTGGAGAGAAATGGAACAAGGTATCATTTTGGAACAGCAGCCAAATGTAATTGTTGCTTTTGTGTCTGGAGAAAGATAATGCCTACACTCTATTACCAGGGATTCGTAGCTTGCCTCTCCCTTCTCTCCCAATTCATTCTGCTGGACCAGTGCCTACTGTTAGCCTTTGCACTGCTATCCAACTTTAAGTAATCCATGTTTAATGACAGTCTTCCCCACTAAAAGGAGCTAGTTTGGTGATGTGGAACTGCTGATTATTGTCCTTAATAGATTCTGGAATGGAAATATTCCAGTAATAATCATTATATCTAACTGCAATCACCAGAGTCAATCACCAAAATGAATTTAATGTGTCTTCCACATAACAAAACAGCAAGTTGTCACCTGATAGTCTGACATTTCTAGAACATGCTGCGCGCAGTGCTGTCAGACAGAAAGAAGGTAGGATACTTTAGGAGCTGTTGTGGGGTGTGGGTGTGTAAAGATGGAAATTGGCCTGTTATTTCATGCTTTCAAATAGTAGCATTGTCTTCTGTTGCCTTTGGCCTTTTCTTCTTGCCTTTGCATCTGCTTACAAAGACCACTTATAGCTATGCAGATATGAAAACAATTGTTTTTTCCAACAGCTGTCTGTAAATGCGGTGTACAAGATCAAACAATAATGAAATGTTTTAACCAGTGTGTTTTGAGTAATGGTCTTGAAAAAGACCACTTCTGTTCAGGTTTCTGAATATGATTTTAATTTGCACCTCATGGTTCAAATAGCTTCTTTCACATGTACATGCTGTCTGAGAAAGTGGGTTTGCAATCAGGGTCATTCAATCTTTTTTTCACAATACAAGTAAGATTAAACAAGATTACAAATAAGTTATGATTGTTTCCAGAGGTCCTTTCCTGGTAGCCATGGGTCGCTCTTGGCACCCAGAAGAATTCAATTGTGCTTACTGCAAGACATCCTTGGCTGATATGTGCTTTGTGGAGGAGCAGAACAGTGTGTACTGTGAGCGCTGCTATGAACAGTTCTTTGCACCGACCTGTGCCAGATGCCACACTAAGATTATGGGGGTAAGAGAACAACAGTAACCCTTTCTGCAACTGCCTGGATCCCTGAAATAGTGAAATAGTTTTGACTGTAAGCAGTGAAGGCAGATGTTTTATTATTTCATCCTTTTAAGACTTATTCCCTGACTTGTTGATTATTTCATAATGGGAAACATATTATTTTATAATATTTTTTTCCATCAGAAGTCTTGGATATTTCTGTACTTTATTGAGCTCATAGAATATGTAATCCAGGTACCATCTCAGTGAGTGTAAAATAATACTTTCTGGATCGTTTTTTGCTATTTGCTACACACTATGTTACTTTTATCTCTCTCTTCTTTATAGTAAGAGACTTGAATTGGGTTTTTGTTTCTTACACAGGATTTAGTCAAAATTTCAGTAGAGAAATCAGTGATGTTGGGAAGAGGCCCATTGCTCTTGTTGCACCTCACTGTTAGTTGGCAGCACAGGTGTTGACGAATTCTGCTGGTTTCTTGTAGTTTAGAAAATACAGAATAAATACAAAGATCTGAATTCCACAAAGCAAAAAATACATGCCACTTTTGTCTTAAAGGACTAATGTACAAGTAAATGTACAATTTAATTTGCTCTCCACATACCTCAGATGGTGGTGAGGTTGGAATACCATCAATAATTTTAGCGGTGTATTTATGCATGCAGTTGTAGGGAATGTATGACTCAGATGAAGAAGCAAGGAGTCCCCCACTGGTTTTTCACTGCTTAGCTGTCACCTTTTGACATCTGTCCAAATGCTGGCATTACAGATGCTCTTCTCTGCAACTGGCAATTAGGGGTGGCAGCATCAGACATTGATGGTGAAGCTCTGGCTCCAACCAAGTCTTGTTTGCTACTGCAGCAGAAGGAGTAATTTATAGCAGAGTGCTGACTTAACCTACCTAATGAATGCTGGCACAAATCAGTTTCCCATATGGATTTTCATCAGGAAAATAGCAAAGATGCCAGCTGCCTCTATTCATATTAATAAGATTTCTCAAGCTATTTTTGCTTCTTACCTCACTGAGGTTCATAAATGGATCCAAACCTATTTATCAGCAATAGTTGTTTTGCAAACATTAACAGAAGTTAATGAATCTCAAATGGTGATTCTCTAATGAGATATATGGCAAATCTAAATTAGACTATTCTTTCTATTCACTGGATTGAAAGCATGGAAGATGACTTCAATCCATTTTCTCATAATCACTGGACATTAAAAACAAACTTTAAAAGAGAAACAGAGTCTATGTGTATAATTGGAAGCAACATAAAATAGGATCTAGCTTCTCAGCTGGTATAAATCAATGCTGTTTCACTGAAGTTAACAAAGTTAATTCACAGCAGTTATGCAGCTGGCCCTTTGAAATCTGGGCTGTTGGACAGAGATATAATGTCCAACATCATCCTGGCTACACGTAACATTGACAAATTAGCAGGTAAGTGTGCATCAGAGCCCAGTACAGCAGCTTTTGGACTTGGAAGACTTCTGTATGACAAAAGAATGAGGCAGTAATAGAGATTTCTCCATACTGGACAGAAGTAAGAGACTGATAAAATCTAGATGTGCTCAGTTGAAGAAAACATCAGAAAACACAGAATTGGGGTTTTTTTTGTGATAAACATGTGACTTAGGAACAGACATGCACACTCATTTTTGCTAATCATATAAGTTAAAAGAACCTTTCCTATTTTTTTTTTAGATTTTTACATTAGTTTGTGAATTGTTCTTGTAAGAAGCATAAAGAAATTAGTACAGAATCTGTATCATTTTGAAATAACAGACTTACACCACTTATTCCTCGTCTTAGAAAATTACTCTTTGAAATTTATTTAACAAATCATACTCTTGCATTGAAGAGTTCATACTGGTCATGGAGAAAATAATCAGAATCTTTGTGCAGAATCCCTCCTGCAATGGGGACTGGGCATGTTGATACAAACTGCTGGCTGAACCATGTTGTTTCACTTTGGCAAATACATTGTTCTAGAAAGCTTGCTGTCCTATTTCCTCTTTCTTTCCAAAAGGAGCCCAATTTCTGTCAATTATTTCTTTTGTGGAGGGGAACTGGCTGATACAGAAGGAAGAATTTAGAGCATCTCTGCCTTGTGTTTGTTCTCCAGGAGGAAGTTGCAGGGCTGGCTATTCTGCTGGAGATTTTTGTTTGTTTGTTTGTTTGTTTTACAGGAAGTGATGCATGCCCTAAGACAGACTTGGCACACAAGTTGCTTTGTCTGTGCTGCTTGTAAGAAGCCATTTGGGAATAGCCTGTTCCACATGGAGGATGGGGAGCCCTACTGTGAGAAAGGTATGGCAGTCTGGACAGTTCTGCACAGTAATTGTGTGCTTCATGTTCATGGAAGCAACGTAAGAATAAAGCAGCTGGGGAACAAAATAGTAGGAGTTCCCCATCCAGCATGGATTTTGTTTCCACTCTCCACACATGCAAGTGTTTGTGTCTGTATTTTTCTCCAGTCTGTATGAGAGAATGGCAAAGCACTGGCCTTTGCCTCAATGTCCACAATGCCTTTCCTCACTTCTCTCCCTTATGTATTATCATACTTTGCACTTCCTTCCCTACACATTTTCCCCTGTTCCACTCCCCTCCTTGGTAGGTTCTGCTCACCAGAAATGAAAAATTAGTCTTCTAGGGCTGCCCACAACCCTGAGTTGCTGGAGCTGTGACCTCTGATGCTGTTGCCTCACCCTAGAATTGTTCAACCAACACTTACGAAGAGATAGATCTGCACAGATGTGCAGCACATGGTGGTGCAGATTTTGCTTCCTGGCTGCTGCAACAAACAAACTGCTTCTTGCCAGCTAAGAAAGGGAAAGGCCATGTTTTCCCAAAATGGTACTTGCCATGCAAATGTGTTGCCTGACATAGTCAGGAAGGAGGTTAAGGTTTAAGTGATATTCCCTCTGTATTCCCCTTGTGCATTCAGTGAGGTCCTGGCCTACTTCTTTCTGGAGATTCCTTTCTTATGGTTATGCAATTCAAATTTTACAAGTCAGAGTAGCTCTTAGTGAAGGAAAAAAACCATGCATAATGACTGACTGGGTACCAACCCTTTAAAACTGGAGGTTTTGTCAGAAGATCAAATAACTCTCATGGATTCCATATACCTTTGGAATTTCCACTAATATTTTTCAATGTCAAACCTTTCCTAATCACACTTGATAAAGTAAAGATGTATTAATCAGCCAGTATGGGGTTTCCATAATGTTCTCTCTTTATGCAAAAAGAATATTATTACAGGCATGGAAACTTGTAACATTCCCTTGTCATTAGACTCTTGTACAACCATATGTGTCCTATGAATAAATTCCACATATATTAAAGCTAATTTGAAAGTATTGTGAGCAACACAACTTCAAATTCAATGGATTTTTTGTATGTCTTCTACATTTGTGATGATATATGTCATACTAACAGGGGGTTCTGGACTGAGTTTGTATTTAAATAATGAAAGAAAATAAGCATATTTCAGTAGGAGTGTTGCAGTAAATGTAGTAGGAAACTGAGCAAAAACAATCAAAACATTCATTGTCTGGAAACGTTCTAATTCTTTTGGACTTAATATGATTATGTTAAGAGTTTGTTCTAAGTTTGCTTTTTGTTTTATTTTAGATTATATTGCTTTGTTCAGCACAAAATGTCATGGCTGTGATTATCCTGTTGAAGCTGGAGATAAATTCATTGAAGCTCTTGGACACACTTGGCATGACACCTGCTTCATTTGTGCTGTAGGTTCTACATCAAATACTATCTCGTTCCTTTATACTCCTAAATTGTGTAGTAACATCAGAGAACCTGAAAGCAGTAATAACTAACATATGCTTAAGGATGCAGATGGATGAAATTTCATTCTTTACTTCCATTTGGAGAAGGATGGGAGTAATTTTCCTTCTCCTCCATAACTTTTACTAGTATTATGGAACTTGACCATCGTAAGTGAGTGTTTTCTAATAAAACATCCAATTTTAGATAGTACATACAGCAGTACAAACCACTATTGCTGTTATTCTTTCCAGTGTTTGCCAAATAGAGATAGAGCAAGACTGAAAATAAATTAACACCATACTGAACAGTATAACCATAATCTTACTTACAAAGCAGTAAAGTTTGTATTTCCATGCTGAATGCTTGTTGAAACTTGCAAAAAGAAGTCTGTTTAGACAGCATGAATAGTAATTAGCATAGAAGTTGGTCAAACTCATCAATCTGTGGTGTGCACATAGCTCTGGAGATTGGCCATATTCCCACACTCTGCACACAAAGCAGAAAAGTCCATATGATAAACAGTACTTTCATCTGGTTCTAATACCACTGAGCAGCTCTGCAACATATTATTCCTAAAGTAATAATATCTAGAATCTCTAATTAGCTAAAAATAGTATGTTGGCCACACCAAACTGACAGCGACAATTTCTAATGTTTGTTTAAGTCTAAAATTTAGGTAGGCTCATTGAAAGTATAGAAATGTTTATAAATATCTGAAGCTAAACTAGCTTTATAAAAAAGTGTTTTGTGAAAACTGAAGTCTTTTGAAAATTCTAACATAGGAACACTAAGCAAGTTTCCTTCACAAGCTAACAGCTCTTAATCACTTAAAAATATTCATGGCTTATAAAGACACTTTCTCTGAATATTTCATGCTTGTTCATTTGCCTTAGCTGCCCCATCTTCTGTGGAAATGATAGCTTTATTATGTGTTGTTAATAAGCAATTCTCACAGTGGGGGTCTTTTTAAGGACCTAACTTGATTTCTTTCAGTGGGTTAAATCAATAGCAAATCAATACAATGACTCCCAAAGACTACCAAAGAAATGCATGGGCAGAAGAGCAATACATTTGAAACTGATAGTCACATCTTTCTCCCTTTTCTTTTTCCTTAATTATTCCTGATTGCAGTTATTATTAATTCTAGGTATGCCATGTGAATTTGGAAGGTCAGCCATTCTACTCCAAGAAGGACAAGCCACTGTGCAAGAAGCATGCCCATGCCATCAATGTTTAGAAGAAGAGTTGGTAGCCAGTAATGCTGGGGTAAAACAGATGACTAACTGGGCAACCATAAAGTTGATAACCATGGCTAGCACTTCTCTCGGTAAAAGCTAGACGTTGGTACTTCTCAAGTTTAACTTTACCCTCTTTCATAAATGCAGAACGTGCTTTTTGTGAAGTTCATACAAAAATTATTGGATGAGCAGTCAAAACCATGAACTAGTCCATTATTATAGCAACAGTTGGCGGAAATATTGAAATTAACTAAAACCTTATTCTAAAAAGCAATATGCAAATATAGTTTCAAGTTAACTATCCACAGCAGTTTTACTGCTTAGACCACACATTGGTGTTTAAAAACAACTGGAAAAATACTTCTGTATTAAGTCATTTTCTTTCACAGCAAGAATGAGTAAGTGCCATATGTACAGTCATCTGTAGAACCAAAGGCCGTAGCTTTCAAATGGAAATAAATAGATTAGGGCTTCCTCTAGGAAAAGTGAGTGCTGTTCCATTATCTTGTGGTGCTACCTCATAGCATCAGATATTTTAGATTCTTTCCAAATAACAAGTCTGCCTTGAATCCATACGTAGCTGGGAAGCCTAGGTGACAATCCATAACAGTTTAAAAATAAAATGGTTGGGTCAGCCTTGCTAGTGCACTTGGCTTCTATGTGCACGGTAGATAATTCACTTTCAAATGCTAATGGAAAAGGACAACTGGCTTTCTCCAAATTGCTCTTACATCAGATGGAATAGAGCTGACTGGAAAGGCCAGCTTTTAATTCAAAACCAGTTTTCCTTTCCTTCTGAGGAAAAAAAAAGAGATTCAATCTTGCTTTGGTTTCTAATTCCCACTGATGTCAGAGGGAGGTAGGAACCTACATCTGGACCTTTACACAAGTAAACACAGAAGAAACACATGCATCTAGCACAGCTAGGTTGTGGGAGACAGCTTGCAAAAATTCCCTCCTCTATCCCACATAAATAGGAAAAAGGCTTTTTTTCCTATAGTAAATGAATGTGTATCAAAAATCCATAAAGCAGCAGGCACATACTCCTTATTTCTTTCCTTACTTTAAATGCAGCACATCATGAATTGTAGCACTATTTGCCATTGGAAAACAGTAGTTATGTTGCAACAATTAGGATAACCATACAGTCATCTTTTCTAATAACCATCTATCTTAATAGCTTGAGAACAACTTTCAAGTTGTTCAGACAGTTATTCATAAAACTCTTTTTTCAAATAAGCAATACTTAAAGTACTGACAATACTTTTGAATTTTTGAATATCAGTGACTTTTATATGAGAGACAGCAGTTCTGTCTGATGGAGTTAAGATGGAAAGTCTGATCACCATTCAAGCTTTATTAACTCATTTAAGTGAGAATTATGATGTGTGTGTTGACAGCTTGCAGTACTGACAGTTTTGAATTAGTACTTCTGAGGCTGAGGATGCTTTCTGTGGGCCACATGCTGGTGCCATCTGCACCTATTTTACCTTGTGTTCTGAGTAGCAAAAAATTACGTAATATTGTCTGTCTTGTCCCTCCCATGGGTAATGCCCATTTCATTTGTGTGTCTTTTAAGGGATGAAAAACTATCTGAAGCTTGGGGAGGAATAAATGAAATTTGGAGTTCTAAAACAAGAGTTAAGTTAGCTGCAGGCAGTCTGCATCTTGGACAAAATTAACAACCTGAACTGCCTGTGGCAGTTTTGACATGTATGACCTGTATTTATTCAGTAGGTATCTTAGTTTTCACTGATCTTAGCCGTGATCTGATCTGAGTTGCTACAGGGTCAGATTTTTGTATGCATGAATTATTCTAAAACACTAGTACATTGTATGCAAAGCCTTTTGTTTGGTTGGTTGGTTGGATTTTTGTTTGTTTGTTTGTTTTGGATTTTTTTCTGTAAGCAAGCAAATTTTCTATTTTCACTCGGTGCTGGGCTGGTGTGAATATGGTCCCATAGATTACAAAATCCAAAGATCTGGCTCATAATATTCTCCAGAGGAATATATCGTAATTATGGAAGTTAAATATTTTTTTCCACTCCTATTTGACTTCATTAAATACATGTTCACAACAGTGAGAAAATTCTACATTTCCTCTTCATTTTTCAGTGCCATTCAACAAAATGCTTTTTATTATTATCTCTTATTTGAGAGAATTCACATCAGCATACTTTATACTGAGACTGTATTGAAGATATTCTTTAGGCAGATTTTTGTCAGTGTTGGCCACTGACTGGGACTAATCTCTGACTTCAACATCAGAATAGGGAGCCAGGCTCCATGGGAAGGGCTTGTGATGGATGCCTCAGGAGAATTTCATGAGGTCCTTCCCCTCTGAGCTGCATGTGTTTATTTGTGTGTGTCTCATTCTCCCCTCCACCTTCCCCCTCAATGTCCCTGTAAGCGTCCTCTTCACTGGCCCCATGGAGGATAAATCATTTTAGGATCTGGCCGGAGATGTTGGGCTGCAGCTTAGGAGAGCAGTCAGTCAGTGAAAAGCTGCTGGCAGGCAGCTGGGGCTGCAGCACCTCACGGCCCCTGGGTGGGACAGCCCGGAGGTACCGGGACCCGGGGCTGCAGTGCGGGCAGGTGGGGGACGCTGGGACCGCAGAGGGAGCACCCGAGGCTGCCAGCATGCAGGGGCTCTGCAGGCCTCTGGCTGAGTGGGAAAGATGGGGAGCCCTTCCTGAGGCTGGGGTTGGAGCAGGGAATAGCCAGCTAAGGGCAGCTCCACCACGCTGCATGTCAGAGTTGGGTGGGGCAGGGAGGCTGGGTAGGGGCAGCAGGATCACTGCAGTCAGGGAGAGGGCTTCAGGTTAGAAATGAGGGTACAAGTAGCTCCCGGAGCCCAGAGAGATGGTTTGGATACGTACAGAGGGGTGAGCAAGGATCCAATCTGGTACATCTGAAGTCTGGACTGCAGGAAAGGGAATGCAATGAATGTGAGCAGAGCTGAGCTGGCTTGCAGGGTGGCAGCAGTGGAAGTGCAGCAGCACAGACTTCAGTGGGAGCTGTACTGGCTTTAGAGAGTCCTGAAAAATTCCTTGGGCAGAGAACTGTAGCACATGCCCTGACTCCAGCTGGTGTCTGAGCAATTGAGATTAAAGCTAGTTTACATATGAGGTACAGCGATATCTCTGAGTGAAGAACAGAGATACCCTGAGGATTATCATGTAATAAAAATTTCCTGTTATGACTTGTGCTGCTTCATAATGTGGTCCAAAAATAGGGAATCCACGTAGCTGCCCTTGATATCTATATTACGATGTAATTTTTGCACATATCTGAACCAGAAATTTGTGAATAATAATGTAGCATTTTAACTTTCACAGGGGTAGAATACCACATAACTGCTGATACTCTTCTGCTACATCACTTTGTGATATGAAGAGGGAAAATTGCATATATATATATATATATATAAAATAATATATATCTCTAAAACTCAAAGTACGGCCTTTAACTATCACGGAAAATAATGTTGTACAATAATATGCAAGATGAATAATGTGTACTTGATTATGTTTTATGTTTGTAAGAGATGCCTGAGATAAGTCCTAAGTTCTTCTGAATATTTCTTTTCATTCTAATTAATGTGAGGTTTTACTCAATAAAACAAAGATACTGTACCTCTGAATGATCAATTAAAAATATCAGTCTTTTGTCTAACTAAAAAGTGTTCAATAACTTTTCAGTCAAAAGATTCAAAAGCTTTTTTTAATGCTTTTCTCTCTTTTGATGTTCTTTTTGCAGAACAGGGCAAATTAAATGTTTCCAAATGAAGCTACTTTTATTATCTGGACAAAAAAACAGTCTTAGAACTCTTTTTCATTAGTTTTCCCTATATTGGATTCACACATTATACAATTCTCAATTCTAAAACCAATTCAAAACAAGAAAAAATATTTTTCCATTGGTCCTTCAGTGGTCAGTACTTTGGGTGAAATGTTTGGCTGAAGATTACTTGTATTTATGTTTAATAATGTGAATGTCCACAGCACTGAACACGTTCATTAGTGTCTAATGCTGGGCACACTAATGTTTTTTTGCAGTACTCATCTCCTGGTAGTGGATATTAATTTGTTTAGTATTTATAAACATCAGAATTTGAAATTGAGTGATTTATTGCCTGCAGTGATCATATATTAGAAGTCTAGGTTTTATAAGATTTTGACATGTTGACTTGATGCCACAAGTGCCCTTGCTTTTAGATAGATATTTTTTCCTGAGTTCCTAGTTATTTCAGAACACAATGGCTGGTGGTTTATGAGATGTGAGTAATTACCTTGCATGGATTATCTGTGCCAACATGAATAAAACAGTCTAGTAATAAAAGCAATGTGCAAAACCAGTTAAAGCTTTATGATTTGGGTATATTTATTAATATGCCATGTGAGCAGCTGACAGCTTTCAGCCATGTACTATCATTAAGAAAGCATACCTAAGCTTGTACTCTCTACTTCAGACCTGAAAATAAAAATTAAAACCATTGGTTTCAACTTTATTGTATATCAGTCTTGAATATTGTATTGACAAAATAATGCTGTTTTAAACAAAAATTTGTGTGCTTAAAAGATGCAGCCTGCTAACAGTACGTGTTGTAACTCAGCAAGACCTGTATAGTCCCAGACCTTATTGTGTCAACAAATACTGTTTATAGTAACTTTGTAAGGAGTGGGTAAATTCTCTCTTCAGTTACATTGATGCATCTGCAAACAAAGTTTGACTGCATAAATTCAGGTAGGTGTTCTACTGTTTCTTAGCAAAAGTTACTTAAAATACACAAAGTGTTTTGAACACCCTCATTGAACTCTAGTGCCAAGAAATATGTACAAATGAAAGGATGACTTCATATAACAATGTGTTTTACAAAAACAGCCATTTTGTGCGTTCCTGTTGCACACCCCTCAGAAATGCGGGCATTTTAGAGATACAACTAAGTATATTAAACATAATTAAGAAGTTAGATGACAGATGAACAGACTTTGATTTAGATGCCAAGTACAGCATCAGGAATCACAACTTCGTGCATTTTGATTTTATTTCCCAGCCCCAATTTCTGTTTACAACATGCATAAGAAATGCAATTGAAAAGAATGCCCAGAATGTATGCAGGATTCTGTCAGATCAAAATTGCTGTTTTTCAGATTGTCTGTTCTGATCTTTAACCTTTGCACAAGACAGTGCTTCCTAAACTGTGCACTGTGATCCCTGGAGAGTTCAGTTGTTGGAACTGGAAGCAATAGAGGCATAAGCAGAGCACCATGCCAGCTCACAGGGTGGAAAAGGGGAATAGAGCAAAGTTCATTAGGAAAGGACATGGTACAAAATGTGTGACAAATGTTGCATTAAGGGATTCTTAACAGACATTCTTAAAGAGAGATTATTGCTCTGAAGAAATGGAGATTTCAAAAGCTTAGGCTTTGGCATTGTTTCCCCATCCACCCTAATCATGCATCTCGAATTCAAACAGTTTCTGCTGATTAAGAAAGGAAGGAATGTGTGAATAAGGTTGCTGAAACCATTATTGAATACACAATGAAACGCTTTGTTCTCCCAGGCAAATCAGAGTTATGGATGAGATTCAGACTATATTCAGGCATAAATTCTGTGCTGTGAGCCTATGAAATATGCCCTTGGATAGCTGTTAAAATACATTTGTTCCTCCTCTTAGGAAGATTACATCAAAAGAAAACAGTAACAAACGTGTGTTGTACTAATAAGGACTGTCAGGCTGAGTCACAAGAATTTTCTCTGTAATAAAGACAAGAAGGATTCAAGAAGGATTTTTTTTAACAAAGCTAAACTTTTGAACAAAACATTTTTCCTTTAAAAGTTTCCAGATAATAACTGTTAGGGAATAATAAATTAGTATGCATAAAGTATCTTTAATAAATCTCTCTCTACTGCAAAAGTATTTTCTAATCTTACTACTTTCGAAATTGGATTATTTTCATTTATGACAAAGATGCTATGGAAATTCTTCTGCTTCTACTTAGTTTTACTGTGCATAGTGTTACTGAAAGAGTAGGGACTTATTTTTCTTTTAATTAAAAGACATAGATAAAAATACATCCTTGAATTGAATGAACGTGATGATTCTTCCAGTACTTGTGGAATGAATGCTGCTTGCTACACTAAAGCCAGAAAACTTGCTGTTCTAGATTGTTTTATTCTCATGGTGCATTAAAGAGGATGTTTTGGATTTTTAGGAGCTTTAATAAATATCTATAGCCTTAATTAAAGATCTCATTTCAAAACAAAAGAATGATTTACAGTGTTTAAATTATTTTAAGATCTAATCATATGTAGACAGGAAAATAATGCTGGGATCGAGGTTTAGTTTCATTTAAAGAAATCTTCATGATGACTAATGCAAGCATTCCTATATGCATGTATAGGACATATATGTGGATTAAAACACTCAGAACTGAGATTCTGATTTCCTTTAAGTGGATGTGTTTCATACCTGTACTATTTGAGCCTAAATTGTTGTCATCTAGTCCATTTACTATATATAGCTTGAGAATACTGCACAAATCTGAGTGCACCTTGAGACCTGGGTTTTGTTATCTGTTAGGTAATTTTGCTTTATGAAGTAACAACTCCACAATTTTGATAGCATAGGGGATGTGGGAGCAGAAAGAAGGGCACACTTTCCAAAAATCTGACTTAATATAAAAAATACGATTTCAGGAATAAAATTTTTATTTGTGCATTATAAAAAAAGACCAGGTATTATTTTCACAACAAAATATTCTTCAGCTGTACCCTGCACATTCCTTGACAGATTTTCTTCCTGCAAATTTTTTCCCTGTACTGATGGCAAGGATATTGTCAATTTCCCTGTGATCCTGTGATTGATGCACATGCAGAAGCCTGACCAGAGTTCCTGTTCTTTTCCCAGGCCTGTAAGCTGTGGGGTAAAAGGTGACAGAGTGGGCTCTGCTGCTCATGTGAGTGCCCACTGCATCCTGCAAATACCAGACTTCCTGAGATTTATTGTGGATGCACAACACAGATGACACTAATTGAAAGTTTCTGCTTTATTGCATGTACACTACATGGCATCTACTTCTGGCCAAAAGTCCTTGCAAGAAATCCAAAGTGCCAGCCAGGGATTCTGGTTCTAGCTGTGGCCTCAGAGAGAGCACACCTGAATCTGAGCTGTGTGGGTATAAAATAATGGCAGAGCACAGTTTGCCTTTGAGATTGTATTCCCAGTGCCAGCTGCTGCAGCAAAAGGACAACAGAGCTGTTTTGTGCATGGCAATTTTCTGCCATTTTTATTATGTACAGCAGTTTCTGGAATGGGAGCTCTTCTGAGCTGCTATTCTCCTGTTACTGCATCATGACACCAGTCTGAATTCAAGCTTGCAAAGGTTTCAGCTCATTTGGCAAAATTTACTTTCTCACATTGAAGGACTCCATGTTTTCCACATGTAACTTCGTGTTAGACATCCTAGAATGGATTGGAAACAATCTGGTGGTGAAAGGTGACTGACTGTCAGACTTCTAGGACAGGAGACACAGCCTGAGAAATTAAATTCTCAGAGACAAATACAGAACACATTATCCACCTTTTATGGCCTTACATGGCTGGTGGTTGTTGGAGACTTCACTGACTTCCTAAGGAGTCACAGAAGCTGCTCTCTGTTTAGAAGTTCTCTAAAAAGAAAGAGTCAGTGTTATTAAAAAGTAGATATTAAAGTTTGGGGGTAGTGTATTTCCTCAGGGTCCATATTTGCCTATTTAGTACAACCTCAAACAGTTCTTGCTCCTATGCAATTCTCAAAAAAAAAAAAAAAGAATGCATAACAGAGGGTTGTTGCTACTCCTCCCTAACTTTGGGTAACAATCCTCATTCCCCTCCAGCTTAAGAATATTCACTGGCACAGAAAGGTATAAATTAATCTCTGTGTGCCAGCTTCAGAGAACCTGGCCACAAATACTTCAGTTAAGATGATTTTGTTCATTTCTTTAAAGGACAGTGAGAAAGATTGTGCTTTCTCTGATCTTGTAACTTAAAAAATATTAATAGAACAATCTTTAAGTCAAAAGATAGTTAAGTAAATGTTTCTTTTAGACCTTCATTATCAAGTGCAACTAATTAAAAGTGAACAATTACTATCAAAGAGGGCATATGTAAAAGTAGTAAAATGAGATAAAAAAATGTAGGAGAGTGAAAATCCAAAGAAAAAGTAGCTTTTAGCATAACAATTAACCACCCAATCTATTCTGTGCAGGGTAATTCATTGAGAGTGAATTAATGCACCATTCAGTAATAGGCCTTGGTAAGGAAATAGGAGCAGTGTATCAGGATATCCTTTTTCCGCCCCCGAGTACCAATACTTTCAATTTTATATACAACGGAAGTAATTCATTGTAACACAAAGAAGCACAGCTGTGTTTCCTGATGGTCACACATGCAAAGCTGCTATTGTTTAGCATTCTCAGTAAGTACAGTGGAAACTGTCCGACTGCTTGCAATGGTTTATATTCTCAGGGATTTCATTTCCATTAGTAGCTTTTGAATCCATGGTGGATTTTTAATATGCTATTATCTTAGATCCAATCCTGCATCCCTAATCAGGTAATTTTTTGCTGATGCCAGTGAGAGTTTAAACTGTATTAGGTGTGGCTGCCAAACGAGGAGATTTGCAGACACAGGCCAATTTCTCATTGGAAGCAAAGGGAGTCATAGACTATTTTTTGGGATTTGCTTTTAGCTGTATGAGTTTAACTTGTTCAAGTTCCAGTTAATATTCAAGTACCTTACAGACTAAGAGAGAAAAGCTTCATTGCTATGCCTTTAACTTCATTATATATTTTCAGACATTTTAGCTGAAATACAAGGATATCCTTTTATTATTTTGTAGTCCCATATTGGTTTTACTATAATATGAAAGAAAGAAGTGAATGAGACTATTTTGCTGCACTTGCTCTTATTTAACAGCAATTTATTCATGTTTAAAGATATGTTTAGGCTGAGAAGAAATAAGGAAGTGATGAAATTATTTCATTCATTTCTTTTGTAGAGGATCAGATCTGTTTCATTTTAACAAGCTTGGAGGAACAGAGCATTTTCAGTCTCATAAATGTCCATCTTTGTAAATCTCTACAGCACCCGCTCCTACAGCTGCCAGAGACACATCCACTTGAATCCATGCCTCCTGAGCACAAAGCTGTTATACACAGCAAGACAGAAATGTTCTGTATTGATAAGAATTTGCCTTGTGTCACAGCAGGTTTTAAAAACATTTCTGCTTTCAGCAGTGCTCCAGTTTCAGGACAAAGCCTGAGCATCAGGCTTAACAGAGGAACTGTTAATACAGTGTGGGTTTGGATCTAAGGAATATTCCAACTTGTAAAAGAAACAAATACCTCTTGTAACAAGAGGTGGAGGAACACAAACATTCAGCTTTTCTCTGACTATAATTCAAACTTCTTTGTAGATCATTTGGCACTACTGACTGATAATTCAGAACATAAATTTTAAAACCAGCACTGCAATCAAAACACTTAATCTTCTCTGAGCAGCTGAAGACTTTTGGGATTTTATGTGCATGCATCTAGAGGAAAACATATTACTAATTCTCCAAACAAACTGATATGAGTGAGGCACCCTGGTGAAGCCTATGCTGAGCCTACAAATATTTTCTTTTTCTGTGTTATGACTTTTAATGCTCTGGTTTTAAGGAAAACAAAGTAATTTGTATTTAAAAGGAGAGTTATGTCAGGGTTTATTACAACCTGGTGAGAAGACTGCAACAAGGGTTTCGTAAATGTGAATCCATAAAAACAAAATCATACAGCTCAACTAGGCACAGGAAGAAGAAACAGAAAAAGCAGCAGGAAGTTTGGTTCTTAGCTGGGAAGATGTCTCCCAGAGCAAAGTGCTGCGATTTACTGCAGCCCTTTGCCACAGCAGGGGCATGAGTTCCCCACAGCAGAGTTCAGTGAGGGATCAGCTCCCACCCTCCCCTGCTGGGGACAGGTACAGCCTTTGTGTCCTCCTTCCTCCACGGCCACCTGCACAAGGCGGAGGAAGAATCCCCTGCAGAAGCCCAAGTAACCCCAAAACACACCAAGTGCTTGAGCTGTGGGGACCCTCCTGTTTCCTTGTGCTCACGCTCTGCACTCTGAGCTGTTATTCCTTGGATAGTGCCACAGTGCTCTCCAACGCTGCCCCGGACTCAGTTCCACACCAGACTGGTTGGACATGGCTTGCCTCTTTACTACCAGTGATCCACTAGCAAAAATTTTTTAAAAACACATTTCTTCCCAGATTTGACTCTGCCTTATTGAATTATTTTTGCTTACATTTAAAAAACTGAATAAAATCCATTACTTTTGTAAGTAACAAAGAGCTGAATAAATTTATAATCAAAAGAATATGCTTTCAAGTAAAATAGTTCTGAAAAAGAGACAAAGCCAAATTAATGTCATATTAAGTGAAATAATTGTGTCCCTGGCTGAAGGGCAATATTCTTTTAATATGCAACATGGAATATTTATTTTTGTAGCAGTAACAGAGAAATACTCATCTAATTGCAAACAGTTCTCAAAAATATATTTGGACCACAGATTTAAGACATCTGAATTCCAGAGACTGAAGAGAAGAAGGATCTACAAAGACCAAGTCCTATCACATGGCTGACCTTCTCCCTATATATACCTCTTTGTTCTTTTGATATTCAAGTTTGTAGTTCCCTAGTGATTCCAAGAACTAATAGGAAATTCCTGGAGAGGAAATAACAATGAAAGCAGCTGGAAGACAACCCTTTTTTTTTTTTAAATACAGCTCTCTTCATCATGACAATCAGTTTTGAACTGCTTCTTTTATATCACATGTTAGACTTCCATATCTCATCTTGGCCAAATGTCAAATAAACTTATGTTTATTTCCTGATTTTCAGACTTCAGTGCTTTTTGAGTGTGGCTCAATTAACAAAATAAATACTTAGTGTTACTAAACTTGATGTGTCTGAGTTTTTGCAGATTCCTGAAATCCTCACCAGGTAAGACTGCTGCTGCTAATTAGCTTGCTGGAGCCCTGTGTCTTTCTGAAAGCCCATCAACTAAAGTGTTCACTTTTGGGTTTAAAAAGGTCTCTCTACCTATCCTGGTAGAGATATTTGAAACTTAAGTACTGCACTGTTTTGAAAGACATCAGTATTTTCTATGTGCTGTTTAATCAGACATCCATCACAATCTAAATACTTTCTAAGGTCATCATGATTCATCATTTTAGATTAAGATGCAGTCTGGTCTCCTGCAGTCCTAATATCATTATAATGTAGGTTACTTTTGCCAACTTTATTTTGTGATTAAGACAAGGAGCTAATAGCACTCAGTAACACAGAGATGGGCATTACTTGCCATAGCAATACAAACTTCATCCTCAGCAACACTGTTCCTGACCTGACAGGGACTTGTGGGTATCTTCAATGCCCAAGTGCCTCGAAAAGTACTGGCTGAGACAGCAATTTCTGCAATGTGCAAATTTACACACCAGGAACTGGACAAAAAGAATTGATCCATTTCACAAAAAGAGTTAAATCCATTTCATGGCTAGTGGCTGTTGCTAAATTCATGCATCCTGGATTGGAATCAGTATCTAACATCTGACAAGCACTGGACTGTATTAGCACACATGATTACTGAAGGGATGCTAGCACTAACAGCTTTGGATCTGCTTGGGAGCACACACACGCATGTTGCATTCTTCTTCCATATTGAGTGTCTCTTCTGCTGCTATAACTTCATAGTACACAGAGTGGAAGAACAGCAGACTCATATTTTCCTTTGAAATTATAAACATAAGCATAGGAGTTCTGTATTGCTTGGCATGCAAGCTGTGATTTTGTCTCTCTTGCAAGCTGGCTTTGTTTTGGACACTGACAGATTTTTCTGGATGATGTTGATCGGAAAAAATTTTCTAAAAGTCTAGTAAGACAAGACCTGCATTTTTAAATGCCTATCACCACGGTATCTGGCCACATAAAATTATTAGGTGTGCCTTTACCTGCCTACATTTTAAAGGAGTCTGTGAAGGCGATAGGTTTGAAGTTAGACTTCCTCTTTTGTTTTGCTGTGCAGGATAATGCAGAAGTGAAGCACTCATCTAACAATCTGTAGGTAGAACACATGTGAGCCAGAATGCAAAGCCAGTGCTCTCATCTTACATTCAGAGGTGACAACTCTGGTGTACACAACATTTACAAGTCTTATCTGATATTAGCATGCAAAAATGGAGCTACACTGTGGAGAGGTCAACAAAATAAGCAAGCCCATGTTTGCCACAATATATGCACATGTGGCTATTTGGCACCAATAAACCAGATTGCTTCCCAGCTGGTTATTCTCTGCATCCAGTTTATCTGGGCAGCCATCTCCACACCAGCAATTACTGGTGTGTCCTGAAGGCCTAAAGAGTGTTTTGGTGTGCAGCAAAGGGAAACTGAGTAGGTCTGTGTGATCCATGTGATCTTCATTTCCCCTTAGCTGGCTTTGTGTGCAAAGTTCTTGGTGCAGAGTAACCAAGTGACAGGACAGGTGAAAAGGAAGAGGACATCAGCAGCACAACTGCTGTCACACTGTCAAGTGAAGGATTAAAACCAGCAGCCCAGGTGGGAGCTGTGCCGCCTCCCCGGCACATAACACTGTCACTGCAGCTCCTTCTGCACTGCTGCTGGGAGAGCTCACTTGAAGACAGACAGACAAATTATTACTTTTCCAATTTGTCCTAATGATAAGGAGCTTTGAAATGCAATGCAAATCATGGCCTTCAGCATCTTTATCAGCAAGCAGAGCAGCTCATTGCAGAAGTTATAATGTATTCCAATCTAACTAACTGGGCATATTTATTTAGATGCAGGAAATGGAAAAAGCAAACAATGCTGTCCTTTGCAATGGAACTCTATCCCTCCTGCGGCACTGCAGCGTCAGCTTTCTCAGAACTATTCTTCCACGGAGCCCATGCGAGTCCCTCATTTTCCCCTCCGCCGCTGCCACCGCTGGCTGCCCGCTGCCCCGCCCGGCCCGAGGCAGCCCCGCTGAGCTCCCATCAGAGCTGTCACGGTGATCCTGCACCCACGGCCCCCGTGAATCCCGGCGGCTCGGCCGCTCTGCACGGCACCAACCCCGCCAGCATCGGCACGGAGCCCCCGGCCCTGCAGCCAAATCCAGCCGCAGCTGCTTTTCTCGCGTCTTGACCCTCTTCAAGGCCAGCGGTGCTTCCATGACACCGGCTTGGCAACTTTCCCCCTCAGGCCTTCCCGCCCTTTCCGACAGGAGCTTCTTCTCGGGGAAAGCGTTGCTGGGCCGGCGGGGCAGGATAACGCCGGGGCCCGGGTGCCCAGCGACAAGCCGGCCCAGGCTGCGGGCCGCGCTGCCGTCCGCAGAGGGGCTCCCGGGGAGGAAAAGCAGGCCCGGCTGGTTCCTCCCGGCCAACTTTTCTTCCCGGGGAGCCCCGCCAGCCCTCCCGCCCACGGCACGTGCTGACGGACGGGCGGGGGCGGCGGGCGCGCTCCCGCCTCCCCGCGGGCCCCCGCCGCGCGCGCGCCCGGCTGCAGTGATTGGAATCCGGCTCGTTCCCGCCCCGCCCCGCAGGACGCGCCGGGAGCGCCTGCCGGGACACGGAGCCTGCGCCGAGCCCGCGCCGCGCCGTCCCGCCCTCCCCCGCCCGACACGCACCCGCCTTCGCCCCCGTCTCAGCGGAGCCGTCGGGGCCCCGGGAACGGCCCGCGGAGCGCGGCGGGGAGCGGGCCCCCCCCCTTCGCCTGCCGTCGCCGCGCGGAGGATGAGGAGCCCCCACCGCCGGTGAGTGAGGGACGCGCGGCGGAGGCCTCGGCCGGGCGGGGAGAGCCGGGGCGCCCCGGGCAGCGCCGCTCCTGCACCGCTCCCTCTGCGGCCGGGGGGACGCGGGGCGCTCCCCTCCGCGGCGATGCCCCTTCCCCGCCGTCGGGCGGCCCGGCCTGGGCGGTGCCCGGCGGGGTCCGCGCCGGCCCCGGGCAGCGCCGTCGAAGGTGGGCTCCGGCGGCGGCCCTCCCGGCCCGGCCTGGCTGCTCGGGGCCCCGGGAGCGCCCCGGGCCGGCAGCCCTGCCCCGCCGCGGCGCTGGGGGCGCTGCCCGCCGCCGGGCCGGGCCGGGTGGGCGCCGCGGGGGCTGCGCGGGGCCCGCGGGTCCCTGCGTGGGCAGGGCCGGCCGTGCGCTCCCTCCCTCCCTCCTACCCTCCCTTCCCGGTGTTGTAATGCCGGGCCCGGTGCCGAGCGGCCCCAGCCCGAGCGAGCGGCCAGCGCCCGTCGTCGTGGGAAGGGTACGAGGAATAAGGTGCTTCGCCTTTCTTTTTGTGCGAGCCTTGAACAAAGCTGGACGCCGGCTTTCCAAATCGGTTTTTGCCGTTCAGCGACGTCAGACAAAAAAAGTCTGAAGAAATAATAACCCTGAATAATCGCCTGCACCTTAGTAGCGAAAGATTGTGCTGTTGAGGACCGATTGTGTACGCGGTTTTCATAACTGATTACAAAATCTATTGAACAGGGTTCAAAAGCACAAATGGCTTTTTACCACCTTTCAATCAACCACACTCCGATGTTGTTTTGGTAAAATTAAGAGTGAATTCAGCAGCAGGGAATGGTAGTAAGCTGTGGCATTTCCTTTCAGCAGTTGCCTGTTACTTTGTGTCAAGTTGTATGACGATTTTTCCCAGTGTAAATTGATTGCCCTCCGAATTTACATATTTTGTTCTCTGCTTAGAAGTAATTATCTTTGAGTTCTTTTATCAAGTTAGCATGCTCGGGATTGTTCAGGCCTGTTACCTGCAGGGGTATGAAGCTGCTTTTGCAGATAAGGAAGACTCTCCCAAATTGAAAGGTTTGTTTGATTTTTAGTAGAACCTAATCCTGGAATAAAAAACTTAACAAACATAAGAGCAATTCATAGTCAGATAATTTACCCAGTCTACAGCTAGAAATACTCCATGTTGTGGCATTTGTGGCAGCCTGGATAAAACTCTTGCTGACAATGTATTTGTCTTTTGGTCTCATTCTTTTGTTCTTCTGCAGATTTTTCTTGGGTTATTCACCACATTTTCTTTGGGGTGTGTGCGAGGGGCTGTGTATTTTATATGTATTTATGTAGACAGGTATAATCTGATAGGCTTTGAGATGTGGTTTGAAATGTAATGAAGGGTCTTCTCATGCACCTGCAAGATTCAGCTGCCAGTGCTTAGTATGTCCTGCTGGCTGATCTCTTCCAGCAACAGAGACTATATGTGGCTGGATCTGAATTATTTTCTTCCCTTAAATGTGAAGTAATTTAGTTTTGAAAGGGACCTCTGGATATTATCTGTTTGAGGTTTTGTTCAAGTTAGAGCAGAAAGCTCTTGGTAAACTGCAAGCCTGAAATAGCTTGTTACTTGGAATTCACTGATAAAAAGACATGTTTACTAAAACAATATGTAGCTAGAGCTTAGACTTTCTTAAAGCCAGTGTGTGGGACCCCAAATCCTAATGTTTTGGACACTGCTCTGCAAGATGCTCACAGTGAAAATTGTTATGCATATCAGAAATACTGAGTATGGTGTAGTGTATAAATGATACGTGAGCATTTTCTGGATACCAGGTCTGACATACAGAGCTGTAGTAACTTCTTTGGTCAATTGCTGGAAAACACAGATGAATCAAAGAGACCAATCAGTGTGTGGCAGAGAAACTTACAGATGTTTGTTTGTCCTTGCTTATTTCAAGCATCAGTTGGAGATTTGTCCTATCTGGATACCCGGGAAAGTATTTCTTGGTTCCTCAGTAAAAAGAGGGCATATTTCCATGCCTAGGAATTCTTCACTTATCTTACTGTCATCTGTAAATAAGTGACAGAAGGAACTCAGCAATTTAAAAGTATATCTCATCAGAGTCATGTGTGGGTACAGATGGAGCAATTGAAGCCTTGTTTCCTCTGCTAGTATTCCCAAAATGCAGGACTTGGAGGCAGGCACAGAGTGTGCCTGACAAGAAGTTTTTCCTTTCACTGCTGCTTTAGTGGTTCCACTTTTTCCTTTCTTGGACAAGACCTGCAGAACCCTCTGCAGCTGTCCCACCACAGCCGTGCTGATGGTGCCCAGTTGCAGTGGTTTCTTTTGTGCCCTCCAGGATGGTCAGTGCTTTAAGGGGAAACCTGATTTCTTTCTGCCCTGTTTTCTTGTATTCTGTTGAAGGTTGCTGTGAAAGCTGTTGAGGGTTCACTGCTCTCTGGCAGCAAGTAGTTGCTCTTTAAAATGTTTAAAACTGACGACGAATGTAAAACTTGACCTGCTACATTGTGTCCCTTGAGAATAACAAGGAGACCACACTAGGTGATCCTTGGAACTGGGTAAAACTTTGAAACAGTCACCTCATTTTTCTGATGTACAGAGAACATAATTTTAGCAATCTCGGTGCTCTTATTGAGAAGATCTATGGAATAGCTATTCTGTGAGGGATTTAGTCCAGAAACATCTGTGTAGTACATTGTATTTGGAGTATGTAAATCCCAAGAGCTTTAGCTTGATGAAACACACAGCTAGCCCACCACTGACCAGGCAATCAGGGGACAAGCTTCCAACTTGCCAGGATGGACTTTGGTGAGAACTGGCTTCCCAGGACTTTGCTGGTGTATTTACAGAGCATATTAGGTGTATTTCATATCCATTTCCCTCCAAAGTAAAACAAAGCAATTAGGCCACTAGTCTGCAATATATATTTTGAAATTCACTCTAGCAGGTTGGACACTGAAGCATTTTAGGATGACATATGTTTGATATATTGAGAAGACCAAGAACTTCATTCATCTTGTGGTAGTGCAAAACCCTTGCATGGGTTTCTGGTTATGACCCCATTGTTTCAGCTGTACACAAACAGTGTGAGAAATATAGTCACTCTGTTACAGATTTGTAATCCAGAGTGTTTTTTTCCTTGCCATTTTTCTAAAGGGTGCCTTGTAGTTGCCATCCCATTTCATTTGAATTCTGGGTGCTACGGTTAGGTTTAGTACTGTTTAATGACAGTCTGGTTAGCAAAATTCAAAACAAGAGTTAGGGTAGGAAAATAAACTCTGGTTCATGATTGTGATAATATTCATAGGCTGTATAAGCAGGAGGAAAGGAAAAGCCACAGCAAAGCTTTACTGAAGGTCAGGTGTGGCACCAGTGTGACACCTGTAGTTACAGTGAAGGTGATTGCCCTGGTGGAGCTGTCCCTGCCATCACCGAGCTGTCACCGGTGCCTCTTCATGGGGGAGGGGGAAGTGCTCTGAGTATTGTGAAGGTGTGAACTTTGAATGTTTTACAATATTTTGATTAGACAAAAATCTGTGTAGGAACAATGCACAGAATGTGTACCTGCAGCATGCAGCTAAATGCTCTTATGCTCATTTTTTCCTCAAAAAAACATTCCCCAAAATACAGAGGAAAAGGTAGTGCATTTAAATGTAATTCAAGTGTCATGAGTTGCTTTGCATTAAAAGGGGAAAATATTAGTGTTATTAACTCAGCTCTGCAGTATTGCAGCTTAATTTGCTTCATATATTATAACAGCAGCAATGCTTGTTACAAAAATTTGATATCACATAAATTTTTGCAGTGTGCTTTCAGTCAACTTTATTAGATTAAAATGTGGAAGCAACTAGCAATTCTTTGTGTCTATATTCCCTGAATTCACCATCTTAAGGAGAAAACTGTCAGTACTGCCATGCTTTGGTTGATAAATACAAGCAGATGTAGCAGGGATAAGTTAGAGAAATCTCAAAGTCTCACAAGATACATACCAGGAGATAGATCTGGTTTGTGGAAGCGATTTCCTTTTCACTGCTGCAGCCGTTGAAATGATTTAAATTTGCTTTTCTTTTCTTGTTGTTAAAAAAAAATCCCACCTAGAACCATTTGTAGGCCTTTGTACTTCCTCTGTGAGAGCCTGATCCTAAATTTGACTGGAAATTGGTAGACAGAGCTCAAATAACTTTGGAGGACTGAAGTCATCAGAGATTTCACTTATGCGGAGAATCAATACTCTGCTCATGAGATTTGTGCAAATGAGCACACTGTGTGCTCAGAGTCAGAACATCAGGGATATGAAAGTGGTGAATAAGCTCAGATAACATTTTCTAAATTAATCATTCTTTTTCCTATCCTGTGTTCAGTTGGAAATTCACAGTGCAGCGGTCAGGCAGAGGAACTGTTCCATGTGTTTTTGCAGGAGTATAGAGGGCTTGAAAAGGAAGCTTAAACAGAAGGGTCAGGGGGAATAATGGAATATATGAAATACTGAGGAGATGAAAAATGTATCATCTATTTGTCCCTTTGTATTTGGGAATGAAAGAACTTGGGCAGTAGCACGAGAAAAAGAGGGATTTATCAGAAGAACCTCACTGTCTGGAAATGTGAGTGAGGAGACCACAAAGCTGGGTAAAATATGCTCTTCCTGGCTGCATGTCCCTTGTGGAAGAGAAAATTATCTTTAACAGAATACCTTGGAGAAGATTTTAGAAACCCTCCTGTTTCCCTCTCAGTGTTGTGCAAGCAGCAGGCCTTGCAGTTGTCAGCTTTGGACAACTGAGAGTTAATTACAGCACAGGACTGGGACAGGGCACAGGGATGAGCTGCCAGCTAATGAGGTGCAGCCATTCTTCTCACTCCCTGTTTTGGGCACTGAATCTATCTTCTGTTCAGGTTATTGAAGGGATTTTAGCAGTAATAAAAAATTCAGTAGTGGTACCAAGTATTAAGCAGAAATGTCCCTGATGATAGAAGATATGGGAAGTTTCACTTTAAAGATTTCTTTTTAAAACTTGGTTTGAATGTCTTCTCTCAAAGTAAACAACAAATCCCACCAAATAAAAATGTGGGGTTTTGTTTTAAAGATGTAATTTTATAATTTTATCTTCCATATTTACTACTTTATAACAATTTTCCTTTTCTTTTTTTGTGAAAATATTCTATAGCAAGTTTCCCATAGAATATTCTGATGTGTATGCCATTTGTTAGGATTGAAGATTGTGCCCTTTCCCACCCAAGCAAATTATTATTCTGAGCCTAAAATTAAATGGAAAATTGGATAAGTTTTATGGCCAATCTGTCACATTTGAATCAGTTTTTCTACCAGGGATAATTCATCTTTAAAACTTGCAGTGTGGACTGAAGTTTAAGACAGACAATATTCTATGCCCTAGTCCTCTACTTGACTTAGATGAGCAGAAATTTTTCAAAAAAATGTTGTCTTGGTATATATTTCTAAAATATTTGACTACTCTTGCATAATAATATAAAATAATTACATAATTATATATAATAAAATAATATTATAATAATAAATTCTTTACTGAATTGATTTAACAACTACTGACTGGTTTGCACTAATCTTTATATGTTTTGTAAAGCTTTTTTAGTACATGGTGAATTAACTTTTTTTACACTTACAACTATAATTAATCTTATAGTAATCTTATAATAATTATAACTCTAAAAAGAATCAAAACCCAGAGAGTTGTTATACTCAGAAGTTTATGGCAGAGGCCTCTGGCAAAGTCTAGAAACATTCCCATATAGCTGATATTCTTCAGTTTCCTGCTCTTAAAATTTCATGGAAGGAATGCAGTTAGAGGCTCGCCAATTTGGGTTAGACCAGGAACTGCAAAATCAATCCTGATCCAGACAGGACAGTTTTTATTCAAACCCAAGCCTCTGTTGAACTGTCTGGTTTTGTTCTGTCCCTGGCCCTGTTTCACTCCCCCACCTCTCTTTAAATTCACAAGTTTTTAAATGTAGAGATGTTTCTAATTTAGAAAATTATTTTGGTGTAATGAACTAAAACAGAGAAGAGTGGACTAAGCTGAAGGAGGTCAAAAACCAGATGGAAATAGAAAATCTGAAAACATGGAGTAAAGAAAAAAAATCCCCCTTGAAATAATGGAATCTAAATGCTGAAATTGTACATCTGCTCAGCAGCTGTGCATTCCTTACCCAGAGGTTCCGTTGCTGAAATGGCATTACTCAAGTTTTTCTCAAAGCTTCAAATGCTGTTGTATAATATTTACATCTCTCTAATACTGTCAGTAATAGTCTTAGGAGCCTGGAGAATAGAGGTGGAGGAAAGAGCTGATGTAAGAATTTCCTTCTTTGTCCTAAAGCATCTGCAGTGTGTGTAGTTCTTTGCTGCAATGAAATTCTGTGATTTTGCTTGCTTGTTCTTTATAAATATCTTTTAATTTCTGCTGACTTAACTTCAGAGGAGAAGTTGGTTACAGGAAAAGTAACCAACTAAAAAACTATATGAAAGGAGGGTGCACTAGTGAGAAAAGAACGTTACAAATGCTTCAAGTGTTTTGCTTCCATCAATGGCCAGCAGTATTGCTCCAGAGCAGCACATAAGACAGTCGAGCAGACAGCTGTGGGATTAAACCACTCTGTGGAAGCTTCTTCCTACATCCCAACAGCCAGGAGCTAGCTGAGCCTGCAAGGCACATTCAATCCATTTCAGTATAGATCCATAGCACATGAAACATTTGTAGTTAGAAAAGGTCTCTCTAAGCTATTAAGCAGGTTATAAAAACATGTAATTTTACATTTTCTTTTGTGTTGTTTTTTGTCTTTGTACTTTTTGACAATGTTGGTATTCATCAGAGTTACCTGTTAGTACTAAAATTTATATGTGGTAGAGTTGGTCTTTGAGAAAGCATTGGTTTGAATGCTGATGTGAAGGGTGATTTAGTTAATAAAAGACCCTAAGAAGGTTTCTTTGCTTTGTACAGATGGACTCTTGCTTCAAAGAATTTTTACCAAAATTTAAAAGTTTCAGGTTATGTAAGAAAATGTCAGAATTTTCAGCAATTTCAAATCTTGATTTCAAACTGTTTCTGCTTTTGGAAGAAGCAATTGTTTACTGGAAGATATTTTTTACTGTGTGTACTTAGACCAACTGAAGGTAAAATAAATCCCCTTTGGGTTACTTTGATTGAGAAGAGAAGCTGTGAGTGTGCTGTGAATGCAAATTCCAGAGTCTCCTGAGCATTTGAAAGAGCAGGTGTGGGACTTTGGGTTCAGGTAACAGACAGTGTAGGCAGAGGAGCAGGGGCATGGTGAGAAAGGCTTGCTGGGTTTGAGCCCTGGAGAGGAGCCCAGAGCTCTCTTCTAACCTGGGATAGGAATGACAGAACTCTCAATCTCCTTGCTCTGTATATAACTGCAAAGCAGCTCTTCCCATATCTATCCATCCATGCATTATTACTTCACTGTCAATGTTGATTTTTCTCTCTAGCATCTTTGTCACAGTGTGAACTGAGGTTTCAGGCTATTAAAAGTGTAGCCAGTATGAAGTTTCTAAAACTTATCCGAAGTTGATTATTTTATTTGGATTTCACTATTTTCCATATGTTGTGGAAAAGACTGGGCACAAACAGGAGACATTGGAGGTCTGTGTGCTGTGGCATTGCATCTTGTTTTGATCAGAGATGGGGTGGGACAGCTGACATGGCTGGAGTGCTTCAAGGGCTCCTTACAGGCTCTCCAGGAAGGACAGGCTGAGGTGGTGAGGGATGCACAGTTCTGGGGATTTTTGTTGTGAGACTGCCATGGAGATTGCTCAAGTTCTTCCTTTTGGGTGAATGAGGAGTCAGTTGAGAGATGTGGGTCAGGCCTAACAAGGGCAGCATGGGTGATGTTGGTAGGTGCTTGCAGGAGGCTGTCTCAGTGAGTGAGTGGGGAGCAGTGGATATTGTTCATCTTGAATTCCTTAGGGTAGTGGCAGTGTCACTTGTAACATCCTCATCAACAAAGTGATAGAAGTACAGACTGGACAAATGGACAGTGAGATAAACTGAAAATTGGATGAGCTACCAGGTTCAAGGAGTTGTGATCAGCTGCACAAAGTCCAGCTGGGGACCAATCATAGTGTGACCTGGGGTTGAGCTGGATTTCTGGTACAGTGCAACCAAGTGAACATTCATGGATGATGGGACAGAGCACACCCTCAGAAGTTTGTAGGCAATACAGAACTGGGAGGAGTATTTGGTGGGCCAGGTGGTTGTGCAGCCCCTTGCAGGGACCTGGATGGACTGGAGAAGTGAGCAGAGCGGAACCTCATGGAGCTCTACTAAGGGAAGTGCAAAGCCCTGTACCAGGGAAGGTGCCTCCTGGGCTGTCCAAGGGTGAGTGTTGTGGGCAGGCTCAGGGAGGTGGTGATACCCTTCAGCTCAGCACTGGTGAGACACATCTGGAAGGCCCTGGCCAGTTCTGGGCTCCCAGGAAGAGCTGGGCAGGTGCCCCTGCGGCAGAGAGGTGGTAACAGCCTCACTGGAAGCAAGCGATGAGGGCTGTTTTATTCTGTGTGCTTGGAAATAGTATGGAGGGGGGAGTGGGTGGTGTGGTGAAATTTGCAGCTGATACAGGTGCTGTAAACTGGCCTGAGCAGTATTGAGTGCCTGGATGATAAAATACTGGATGAGGTACAGTAAGTGCAATGTAATTTAATTCAGACAGAGGCAAAACTAGTAACAGGCTCTAAATCAGGTATTAACACTTGGTGAGATCTTTGTTTTGAAGCTCCTACTTTAGATTGAACCTATCTGCATATGGTGTTGAATTTTTTTTCCTCTCTTCTCTTTTTTTGTTTCCACCATCACTTTTGTACTTGTGGCCAAGTAAAAGGTTGAATTTGTTTGATAATTTAACTGAAAACTAACCGCATAAAACCCCCTAGGTTTTCAGTATTTCCAGCTCATTGTGGTACCTTATGTGGAGTAAGAGGAGAGGAGGGCCAGCACTTCCCTTCTTACAATCAGTACAGGCTTTAATGAATTTAGGCCAATTTTGAAGTAGCATTCTATACAGTTAAGTATTTAAAAATGTGATTATACAGCTGTACAAGTTCATTATATATGGACATACAAGTTATGTTCTTTTGGTAATACAATTTCAACAGTCCCATTAAAACGAGAAGGTAATATTTTTTGTTCTGTTTGATTTTTCCTTCTTCCAGCAGTACTGGAAGGATGGAGTACTAAATAGACTTGGGCCTCTTCAGTTAAGGAAAGAGAAGCAGTGGAGAGAGAGATGGTGATGGTAATCTATCAGACCTTAAATGAAATTAAGAAACTGATGAATAGTGTTTCACCACTACTTTTTTTTCCTCCATGGTGTAAGGGAATGGCAGGTTTACGAGGATGGTAAAATGGGGTGTTTCTTTCCTTCCTCACAGCAAATATTTCAGTTGAAAAGACGCTGCCAGAATGCGTGGCTGGGGATGAAAGTGCTGTGCAGATTGGCCATCACATGGATTTGTTGACGGATGTGTGCACCGATGGCAATAGCACAGTCACTTGTGCCTGGTTGTAGGTCAGGAGCTCCCCAGGTTTCTGGATGAAGCCAGGGAGGACTCTGTTCTCCCTTAGCTCCCAGCTGGTCTGCTAGCAGGCGGTGTCACAGGCAGAGTGCTGGGCTAGACATCTGTCACAGAGCAGGCGGTGGATTCAGAGGCCTTTTATCACGCCCACACGCAGGCAGGCACGTCAGCTCCTCTGCTGTTGCACTTAGTAGTGTCTGTAACGCCTACAGCTTTTTGAAATGTTGCACTGGCACCCATCTGCCTTCGTTGACACATTTGTTAGGTTTGCTTTAACGAAACTGCCATCAAACATGAAGTAACATGTTTTTTTGTATCTGCCTTATCTTAAACATTTTCTGTTCAGGTAGTTTATTTTGCTCAGTGTGGAAAGATTGATCATATAATTTCCTATGGACTGGAGCAGTATAGCCAGGTAGACTTCCATTGATGTCTGCTGGATGAATAATTAACTGCCAGATGGAGAGGGCAGTTCTGTGCTGCAGATAAGCAGCCTAAGCAGCCGGGTACACTCGAAGGGCCAGTTCTACTCCTTGTTCACACCACCCTGGTGCGTCCTTCCCTCTTCCTTTGCAGCAGCACTGGCTGGCACTGCTCTGATGCTGTAGGAATCTAAACTGGCTGAGAGCCCATCACCCTTTTTTGCCTTCTTTTTACATTTTTTTTTTTTTCAGTAGGCTTCACTTCTTGCCAGTCTAGCTGTGGTTGTGGGGGCAGACCAAGTGTTACTGTTAGCATAGAGAACAAGAGTGCCCCTTCCAGGCCCAGTTTAGTTGTAGTGTAACGTGCTTGTGGGTAAGTCTGCTGTTTGGGAATGTTACCCAGTTTGGAGTGCCTTTTTTAATTTTTTAATTAGCTCGAATGTTGGTGATCCTTTGTAACTTCTTAGTGTATATTGACTATATCCTCATTCCACAAAGCAAGAATGAGTTGGTCAGAATCTTTACTTTCCCATCCTTACGTTCCACTTTGCTCTTTTGCAGTTGACTCCTTTGTTTTGTAGTTCTGTTAAATTTCTGCCTCTGATGTAGTCTGTAAAGTTTTGGAGTTTGGCAAACTGCTAATACCTAAAGCTTCAAAGACAAGCTTCATGTATCAGCAGGTTTGGAGATTAGATTTCTAGTCAGATTATGGAGTGGATGTCACACTGTTTCTGTTTCAAAGGTCTTGAGCTGTGCTAATGTCCCCAGAGGTGGAGGATGTTACGATCAGAAGTGTTCAGTAAACTTGTTCTGCCTGGTAAGAGGGAGGTCAATATGCACATTACTGTCCAGCCAGCAAGATGTTGTTTGGCACCAGAGGATGCGGGAGGGAAGGCAAAGACAACTGTGGTTAGCGGAATATGTGTGTGAGTGGAGAAATGGATCTATTGCTAAGGGACAGGGAGAGTGAAATCATACAAGATATATAGTGAGCTGGAGCAATTACACTGGGAAAAGATATAAACCAAAATAGAACAAATCTGTAGAAAACCAGGCTTTCCTATGTCTGTTGCTCATAATGCAATTTGTTTGATGTGTGATGTCTTCTTTTTTTTTTTTTCCCTGAATGAAGAGAAAAATTTGAGATGAAAGAATCACCTGAGTTTTAAGAACTAGAAATACCATAGATGTGTGTTTGGCATCACTGCCAGGGCAGAGTAGATCAATTGAGCCAAGTTTTTTCTTCTATTCTCCTCATTAACCCAGGCTTTATTAGAAGAGAGACAAAGCACAATAAAATCTTTATATAGCAGGATCAGATATAACAACAGGTGTGCTATTCCCAAATCCAAGGATTTTTACAGAGTTGGTCAAAAGGAGCATGAAGTGACATAGCATCTAGAAAGTGAAATGTGGGTGCTCTTTTCTGTATTACACTAAGCTGGCTCATGGCTATGACTGGGAAAATATATTTGAGAACTAAATACAGCCTCTAAAAATGTATTTTTTCAAAGAACTGCTGTAGTTGAAGCAGAAGATTACCTTTTTGACAATGAACATAATGGAATTAAATGCCACTGTAGCAGTGCAGTTGGTATGAGAGAATAATCTAAAAATACAGTGTTGAAATGTCTGACAAGCTCATAGGAGTACTGATGCAGCCACATGTTTATATATTAGTATGTCTGTAGTCCACACTCCTCCACCTACAGAACCCATTGCATTGTAATAAAAAACAGATTCTGCTTAAACTGCTTGTTGCAAATTCACTTGTTTTTTGAAAATGCTGGATTTGACAAATGCTATTCTTCTGTGCTGAGTTTTCTCTTCATCAGGAAGTAGTATCATCCATAATTTGTCCTTTTGGAAGGTACACTAGGAAATATTTTAGTCTTGTGCAAAGAAATTTGCCAATACTGTTGAGTTTTTAAATTTTAATTTAGAATGCAAGTTTCTAAAAGTATACTTTAAAAATAACTTTTTTTAAACCATTAATTTGGATACATCTTTCAGAAGATTCTCTTCTGAAAGCAGTGACTGGCAAGCTTCCTTTGGCCAGGCACACAGCACTAGTTATACCTGGGACTGCTTGTCCATGGTATGTTGGAGATCAGTGAATAAAATGGCACTTGCTAGAGCAGCTAGTGATGTTCACAGTCACATTTGTCAAAGGAAGGCAAGTGTGTTCAAAAGGACGTTTTGTTTAGAATGACACCTGCCAGGCTCTGTGTTACTCATGCACCCAAGAGAATTACAAAAAGAAGTTAAAGGACATTTTCCACTTCCAAAGTACTTTCTAACAATACTTTCTGTAATCTTTGTGTCTCTTCTTCATCACCATTTCACCATGTCTGTATGTTTCTGTGATACGTGGTCTGTAGTTTTCAAAGACTGTGACTATGGAAATATTAAAACTGTTACAAGCAGGTATATTTCCTGACACTACTTTTCATTTGTTAAAATTAATTTGCAATGGCAGTATGAGTTTGGATTTTTGGTTGGTTTTGTTTTTGTTTTTCTCCTTGGTTCCCTCTCCCTCCCACAGTGGCTGCTTGTAATCTTTGCTGGCATGAAACTTCTGCTGAATTACTTGAAGGTATTTGTGAATGTCCTTGTAAAACATCACAGTGGTGTTTTCTATCTGCTCTTTTGGAAAACAGAATCCTTGGTAAAATATGTACACATCATGTTATTTTTAGCACAGTGGCTTTAACCCCTGTTGAAACCTTTAGGATTACTTTGTAGTTTTAGCACTGGTTTAATTTTCTTTATACGTAGTTGTTGTGTGAAATATCCCAATAATAGGTCTTGAGACCAAAACACGACCTGTGGGAGTGACGGGAAAGTTTATGTTAAAAAAGACACAACAAAGTAAAACTACAGGGAGGATGCTAAGGGTGGAACTGTTATATTGGCCTTCTGAAAGAGAATCAACACTAATAACTTCTTGCAGGGCATTTAATAGCTGTCAGGTAATCATGTTATGGTGTTTTGAGCTTCAATTCTAATATGTAAACATACTTGCTCTTCCACTGCTAACCAACAATTTGAATAAATTTTATTCCAATGAGTAAGCTTTATTAAATATATTTTAAAAGAAAAATAGCTGTTTATTTGTTATATGTGTGACATTTTCTGTTACCTTAGGTTAATGGAGAAATTCTCGTAAAATAGAAAATACTTGTAGGTTTGATTATCTGATAGAAATTACAAATTGGAAATAAAATTTTGTAGAATGCTAACAGATAGGAGTGATTCCTTTGGGGAAAAATTTAAAAGTCTGAGTTTTACATAATCTGAGAGACAAAATGCTATCACATATGATACACAGAAGAAAAATTGATGGTATTTTGCCTTCTGTAAAAAGAGGTCCTGCAAATATAAGTCTGTTTGCAGTAAACAAAAAAATTGATTAAAGTGCTCATATTCTGTAACAAAGGCACCTGAGTAGGGTTTTTGTTCTCATACATAACAAAAAATAATAAATTCTATGCTTACTTTGCCTAGAATTATAGAGGTAGCCAGTTGTTAGTGCTTCTGATCCTTGACCTGCAATAATATTTTTTGATAGTGGGGATTTTTGATAGCTGTATTAGTATATCAATAACAGTGATTATTTTTATCATCCTGCCTACTCTAGTTTTGTTTTTTTTTTCAGATTTCAAGTCTTTTGGAAGCTGTCATCATGTGGTATTTGGCATTCCTCGCTACATTCTAGGGTTTTACAATGAAGATAGTGCTTTAGGTCAATGTCTTTTAGCATTTTGAACTCTTTCCTGTTATATAGCTGTGAACCAATACAGGGGAAACCATATGAGTGAAGAAATCCTGTGTAAAAGTCACTGAGCTCTGAATTTCTGGTTTTGACTTAAGATCCAGGCCTAAAACTTTGTAACAGCAAAGAGTTTCTGGCAGCCTGTTGCTGGTGAGATATTGTTTTTTTACATGAACAGAGGGACTCTATCCAGTGTACAGTGACCAAAGGTCTCTTCTTGGTAGAGTTGCAGAATTACCATCCTTAGCCGTGCTCTGCAGTGTCAGATTCAGCTCAGCCAAGGAAAGTACAAAGCACCTCCCATGGGAGTCAGTGTGAGACCCTGGTTCCACACTGATGGCAAAAGACTTAAACCCTCCTGAGATACGTGGAGGGCTTTTTTCTCAGCTCCTCATAGAACATTTGGTAGTGTGCTTAATGAGTAAAATCACTATTACTAGAAATACGTTTTTCAGGTTATTCTTTCTGTCCTTACATGTGCTGTCACCTGAATGATTATTTTTTCCAAGTCTCTGCTATCTGGTAGCATAATGGCATCTTAGTAATTTCAGTATCTTCACAATGGTAAAATTCTTGTCTGTTTTGTTTACATCAAAACACTCCAAATTGCAACAGCCTTTTTTCATGGTACAGAACTACTTGCTTTTAGAGAAAATAGATGGAGACAGTTAATCTGTAAGATCATCTCACACTTCTTTTGAGGGGTAATTTACTAATTTCTGTGCTTGTACATAATTGACGTGAAACTTAAGACAGTGTAGTGTTGTTGTATCTGAAATAAACTATGTACCTATAGTTGGAAAGTTAAGTGAATTCATAACAAAGTTGTCCCTTTCATTTGAGAAAGGGACCATTCACATCATTCCAGAACTCTGTCTCGTTGGATCTACATGAATGCATTGGTTTTGAGGTGCGAGGCCTTTGCAATGGACGAGCTGTTCTGACCAGTTCCTTGCTTCTGAGTGAGACGAGCTCGTGTCTAGGGGACGGGCTCGTGTCTAGGGGACAGGTTCGTGTCTAGGGGACAGGTTCGTGTCTAGGGGACAGGTTCGTGTCTAGGGGTAGCGCAGTTCGGGTGAGTTTTGAGTCACGGCAGAGGTGCCCGAAGAGGGAGACCTGCATGGCCGGGCAGCGCTGCTTCCCGGAGCCGGGCACTGCTTCTCCCCGGCTGCCGGAGCGAGGGGCCGCGGCTGGACCCCGAGAAAAGGCTTTTCCTTTTGCTGCCCATTTCAGGAGAGGCTGGCGCAGCCCGGCTCCCGGGCAGGCCGTGCCGGGATGCCATTTTGAGGCTCCGTGTGTGCGGGAGGAGGGGCGGCACAGCTCGGGTTACGGGCTCCGCATTCCAGCGCCGGGAGGGGCCCGCGCCCGCCGCCCCTCACGGCACCGCCGGGCCCGCGCTCCCACCGCGGCAGCGTTCGGGCTTTGCTTTGCCTCGCCTCCCAGTGAGCGTAACAACTCAGTAGGAAAGAACTGGCTTTTGAGCTATTTTTAGAGATCAGAAATCCTCGTGGCGCTGTTTAATTTTGCTTAGCTGTAACAGTGGTTATAAGGACTTTCTGGAAGCGGACTATTGTGCTTCAGATATTTCCTTGAGAGCTAGAAGGTTAATTATCTGATGTGCTTGTTGCCGTCTCATTTTTCAAGTTGTTACCTGTATTTACGGTATTATGTAAATTCTAGGTAAATATTTGCTTTTTTTCGTGGAGGTGTAGATTTTTGTATTTTGCTTGATTTCCCTTCTCTTCCCATGGATATAAAATAGCGATTTAAAGTAATGTGTTTTAAAGATGGTGTAATTTCCATTTCATGTTTGCACTGCAGCAGTACTCAGTTGTTCCTCGGCAGAACAATAGTGAGGTACTTGGTGTACACTTCTTAAAGTTTTCACCATTAAAAAAACCAACCTGCAGGAGAATATCATTAAGGCTTGTTATAATAGAGCTGAGTTTGTATTTAAAGTTTCAAGTTGACTTCGGAACAGAATGTTTTGTGGGATATTTATTGTAATTGTTACAGCAACATCAGCTGGTACCCACTGTTCCTGCAGGGTCATTAGCATGTCTTGTGTACTTCTTTGGGGCTGCATAAATCTTTTCAGGTAAAAGAAACTAAGCAGGACATCTCAATTTGAAACCCTGAGCGTGTTTTGTTGTGCTGTTTGGGGTGGTGTGTTCTTCCCCCCACTTTTAATTCAGGTTGTAAATCATTCTGCCAATCAGGAGTCCATAACTGTTGAATTTTTTTTCCTCTACCTGCAGTACATTATCACAAACATGAGATAAATAACGACTTCAGATTTAGTTCAAGAGCTGAGTAAAGCTTTGTCCGTGGGAAGGCTCAGCAAGGGCATGAGATACCACATTCATCAGAATTTAAATGATGAATACTGTGTATCAAATGCTGTGAAATGTACAAAGAAAATCAGCTGCAAAAATATCTTCTCTGGCAACTGGTCAGAGTGGTATTATTTGTAAAAGCTGTTAGATCATGGGATTTTTCTTCATGGCATGTAATCTCTTTGTAGCTAAAGAAGTAAAATGATCCTGGTTGTGGTTTGCAGTGCAGCTCTCTTGTCAAAGGAATTCCTTTTATTCCCCTCCCTCCTCCCACAAATAAAAGCCATCACAAGCTGAATTGAAGAGTCCTCTGCAGTTGTTTTAGTTAAAATGAAACACTCGAGGAGAGTATCTTGTTCTTGAAAATCCTTTCTGAGAGTTGCTGCTGCTGCTGCATCCCTCAGCTCCCCAAAATTGAAGGGGTCCAAATGATTCTTTCTGTTTCACTTCAGGGAGTCGTTTGTGTCTCTGCCAGCAGAAGTGTCTCTGGTACAGGTTGGAGAACTTGCCTTCACTTCAGCCTCAACATGTGAAATCTAGTCCTGTCTGGTTAAAATCTGTACATAAACTTATTGCTAAGATTCACTTTACCCTAAGATCAATAAAATCTGATGATAATAGCAAAAATGAAGCATTGACATTAAATCTCTTTTTCTTATTAAGACTATATATAGTAAAAAAAGATGACTTCATCACCTCAGGTACTCTTTTGCCAAATTCTTCTCAGTGTTTTCTCAATTTACTGCTCCTTGTTCTATAATTTAAAATGCATGTGTTGTTGGTTTAAAAAAAAGTTGATTCACACAAAGCAGTATGCAGTGGATGCAGCTGCTGTTGTGAATATATAAAGGTAATTGATGTAAAAAACCACCACACATTTTTGTTTCTGTTCCAGTCTCTGTAATGGGTTTCAGTGCAGTTCAAATAGTTTCATCATTTTCATACTGAGATCGGTGTGTGTATTGACTAGAAATGAGAAAAGAACTATAAATGCACATTTAATGTATTTTACTTAGGTATTTCTGTCAATTTGGGAACTGCCAGTAGTCTGTGATGGTAAAGGCCCTGTGTTGAGATCCAGGGCAAATCAATAAATGCACAGCTCTGGGTAAAATTTTATCACCAACACCCAATTTCTTGCCTTAGCTGAAGAAGAGCACAGCTGCTGGAGTCACTGTAAGTTAACTCACATATCTGAGTTATCCTGCTTCCACCCACACATGCTTACCTTGCAGAATGTTTGCATAGATCTTCATAAAAACACTTCCCTTAATCTGCCGTGGCAAGCAACAAAATTATTTTGGC
The DNA here is from genome assembly GCF_901933205.1 of Camarhynchus parvulus. Classification (NCBI taxonomy): domain Eukaryota; kingdom Metazoa; phylum Chordata; class Aves; order Passeriformes; family Thraupidae; genus Camarhynchus; species Camarhynchus parvulus. The sequence continues at coordinate 8,939,198 of NC_044576.1, forward strand.
ACTAAATGAACACGGTGTTGGAGCTGAGGGCCTCGGGAATGCAGGATATGCTCTGTGTGTGCTGTTGGTTTTGCTGTGGAGCTGTTATTTGTTCACCTGTCTGAAAGGGCAGTGAGATAATGGGTGGGCCCGTGCCTTCCATTTTTATGATATTCCATGTAGAAGGTTAAGTCATTGTCCTGATCTCAGAAATCCAACTGATCAAAAACCCAGACAAACAAAAAAAAACCCCAATCAACAGCATGAAACCCTTCATATCGGGTATTTGAATGCTTTCATGCTTAGGTTACACAGAGTACCAGCTCTGGTCTGCAACTGGCAGGACAGCAGTGGGATCAAGCTGAAAGCCTTTTGGGTTTGGCTCAGTGTTCTGCTGGATTGGAAGAGAAATCCCAGCCAGCAGGGTGCAGGCTTGGGCTGCAGGTCTGGGCTCCCCAGTACAACAGGGAGACTGATGCAGTGGTGTGGCCTGCAGGAGGGGGGCTGCCACGCACCAGCTGTGTTTGCTCAGCCTGCAGAAGGCTGAGGAATGATGTTTGTTATCTTCAGAGAAGGTGGAGCTACAGTCTTCCCAGGAGGGCATGTTGAAAGGGTGGTAAATTAGTAGTTGCAAGTTACAGCAAGGTAGTTTCTTACTGGATTAAAAAAAAAATAATTAGAATGGTGAGGTACTTGGGACACGTTGCTGTGAGAGGCTGCAGAACTGCCTTTCTTGGACATGTGCAGGACATTCCTTGTCCAAGTCCTGAGCAGCTCAAGTGAAAATTGAATTTGGCTTTTTATTGGGCATGGGGCTGGACTGAGCAACTTCTGGAGGTCTCTTCCAGCCTGTGAGAATTGATGGTTCTGTCTGACAGCAACTGGGGTCCGTGGGGCTGACAGTTCATATGAAGAGGTCACTCTTGCAGATGGTAACACACCTGATTTCTAGCCCAGCTTAATGGGGTCAAAGCTTGTGAATGGAGGATTGGGATGAAAATTTCTTGGCCTTGTGTAACACCAGCCATGTTGGTCTATCTGGAGTCAGTGGTTAAAATTTCATTTGTATTGTGTATGGGGCAAAAATGAAAACTGGAACTTCAGTGTGCATTCATCCTTCTGTATCACAGGAGGTAAGAACTCAGCTGACAGATGTGGCATTGAGTGCTGGCCCTTTTTTTAGGGTCAGATTTGTGGGCTTTTTCTAGTAGATCTTTCTTTAGAAAGAGATTTAGCAATTTTTTTTTTTTTTAGTCACTTCTAAAATTAGTTACTTGTAACTAAGGTTTGTTTATTTCAGATGGCTTGCATTCTAGCTTTCTGAAGATCTAGGTTGGGGAATGAAAAAATGTCTAGACTGTTCTTTCTGTTTATCCCTCATTTGTGGTAGTCTTCTATTCCCTGATTTAAATCTGTCTTTAGACAGAGAGCTGAGCCAATAGAGCTGCCAAATAGTTTGGTGCTACAGGCTATCTGAAAATCTCAATCTGAATATTTTGTCAGTGGGAGCTATTGGGTGGATGCCTAGCATTTTATTTTTTAAATTTTTTTTAGTCTGACATCTTGATTGTCCAAATAGATTTGGACTTCTATTTTATTTTAAATCTTAGCATTTGTATTAGCAGAAATAACTGTACATAGTCTTGTGCTTCAGCAGTTACTAACTATATTTTTCTTAAATTATGGGTGTTTGTGACCTGGGGAAGATAACATAATGCAATGGATGTTAAATGCTATTTGTATTGAAGAGCATGTTTGAAACAATGGAAAGACTTTTAAAAAATGCTGAAGTTCTGGAGTGTTTTTTCTGTCAGTGTTAGCTTTGGCAGTGGTTTGCACAAAGAATTTGCCAGAAAAGGAGCAACTCTTAATGTACTTCTCGTGAGTTCTCTGATTTTCTGCAAGTGTTAAAATCCTGTTGTCAGGCTTAGAATGAGGGAGTTTATTTCAAAGTGAACTGTGGGTAGTTCTCTTCCTTATTTTTGTGATGCAGGGTAGGAAATGGCTCTGGGTAGAACTGTTGCCTAGTCCTTGTTGCCTAGTCAACTATTGCTTGTTGTCCCCTGGTAGGGCACTGTTTTTATATAGATATAATTGAAAACTGACAGTAGTTTTTTTCAGCATGAATTTATGTATGTCAGGTTTTCAAACTCAGGAGAGGACAATGGTATCATTTCTGTTATAATATGTAAGAAACTGTGGCGGGTTTTGTATCGGTGCTCTGGCCTTCTGCAAGTCTTCTACAAGCAAATAATTATGTTATTTTTCCAACTGGATTTTTCTTGGCAGTGTTATCAAATGTGAATGTTACCACTCAACTCCACAGAATCCTTATTGTTAAATAAACCATGCTGGAACTTGGTAGAGGATGAGAGGCCTTAAGGCAAATTATTAAACAAGAGAAAATTCCCCAAATCTTAAAGGCAAAAATCTTTTTCCCTGCTTCTTTGTATTTTTTTTTTTCAGGTATTAACTGTGTACTGGCATTAAGATCTCTTATCCTGTCTTCTTTTTGCTACTTCCTTCAATTCTGATTGCTTGACAATGACAGTTTCTGTACTGTGCGTACATAAACGTATGGAGATAGCTCCAAAGGACTAGTGGCAGCTTGCAAGTTGTGTTTACTTTTAACATGGTGACTGTAAATTAAGCCCAAACCCAGAACATTCATGGAGCCACAGAATGGTTTGTGTTGGCAGGGACCTCCAAAGCATCTTGTCCAAATCCCCACAGTGAACAGGGACACATCCAAGTAGCTCAGGCTGCTCAGATCTCTGTCCATGCAGACCTTGAATGTTTCCAGGAATGAGGCATCCACCACCTCCCCAGGCCACCTGTGCCAGTGTTTCACAGCCTCGTGGTAAACAAAACCTCTTCATATCTATCTGAACCTACCACACATTTAAAACCATCACCCCTTGCCCAGTCACAAAGGCCCTGCAGAAACATTTGTCCCCACGTTCCTTTATTTGTTTACCTTGTGTATTGGCAGCACTTCTCCAACTGTTACTTCTCTTCTGAGGCCTCTTTTTTCCTCTCCAAACATCATTAGAAGGTGGAAATACAAGCATTTAGTGTCTTTCTTGGCTTTTATTTAAAACTGTACATTTCATGTTTTCCTTTTTGTTACTGTTTTTAATTAGGATTTCTTGCAGCATCAATGAGAAACATATCTGTGAACTGGAAAGGTTTCTCAAATATGGCTGTAGTTTCATCAAAAACTCAAGAAACTGTCAAGGGGATACAACTGTGTTTTTTTCACTAGGTATTTTTGTGTTGTTGTGTGCTGTATTGCATTAACTCAGTCTTTTAAAAAGTATTCAGTTTTCTTGGAATTTTGGGCTTTCTTCCATGTCTTTTTCTTTGATTTTGCATATGTCAGTAGGTTTGATCAATTTAAATATCATTATAAATATAATTATATAAATATCAGAAAATAGCAGTGATCTTGAAGAGACTCGGCTAAAGAAAAAAGTGAAAATTGTTCCTCCACTGATATATTCTTTGTAACAGCTGTATTGGAAAAATTTCTCATGTTAAAAGTGGCTTTTTTGATATTTTATTTGGTTATAGTAGCATCTGAGGAAGCCTTTTTAACGAGGATAAAATAAAGTATGATAAATGTAATAAAGATAAGACTAGATTATAAGGAGCTTCCCATTATAATTGTGCACTGTTTTGCAGTACTGCAGTAGCAGAAATCCAGCACTTCCTAGGTTCTCCATAAACTATTTTAGTTTCATTTGCTGACAGTGGCTTGGAGAGCTTTTTATCTGGTTTTCAGTGGTAGTTGTGTGTCCTGCTGCTGTATGATTGGTGTTTGACACAATTATTTCTCATAAAAACATAACATGAGAACAGTCTGAACTTGCAGCTCATCAAAATACACTGAACTTTAGATACACAATTATAGCCTATGTGAAAACTTCTAATGTTTACAGTTGACGAAGGAGTTTAAAAATTGTAAAATCTAAGGGATTTTTTTTTTATGTAGAAAATATTTTTTAAATAATCCATGTGCTGGAAAACCTGTAAAAAATGTACTCTCACTGTGCAGTAATAGAAGAGTTGTTTGTCATCATTTCACATGCAGTAGACCCTTTGGTTTCTCTTGTGGAGTCAGTGTGCCTGAAGCAGCACAGTGAGGCTGAGGAGCTTTGGGGTGAGTCCTTCCCTTGCTGTTTGGGTTTTAGGTAGGCTGAGTTCTGGGGTATTTTAACTTCCATCTGGAGATGAGCACTAGCTAAAAAAAAGCTGTTCTCTGTCCACATCTTTTCCTTACCTGTTTGATTATTCTAAACAATCTCCCTCCTCTTCATCCCAGTCAAAGAATAGAAAGTATAACTATTGGTAGCTATTTAATTTTTACAAGACACCTTCCTATGTACATTACTGATAAACGGTTTTTTGTTGTGACCTTTGAAGCTGATGGAGGGTGAATTCTGGTTCTTCCTGCTCTTCTTGATACACCTTTGAAAGTCTCATCTGTCAACTCATCTGTCAACAGAAGGGTATTGCCTCATCCTGCTCATGTTCTCACTGGATTTGGTGCAACAGATTGTGGATCTTTGAAAGCATCTTGATCATGCAGTTTTCAAATTATCAGATGCCTTTTTTATTTTTTTTTCCATGACCTCTCCCTCCCGGAGGCAGATCCAGGATTCTGAGGCTGCTTTTCAGTTTGTCAGTTCTGGGCTCAGGTTACAAGTAGTGTGATAAGAATTACATATCCAAACTGCTGCTATTTTACAGTATCTAAGAATGTTCCTCTTAAGATAGCTTATAAATATTTCACATCTTTTAACAGAGAGGAACTGTGAACAGCTTTCAGCTTATTTAACAGAAAAAAACACCCCCTGTGTCCAGCCAAGAAGCCCCACACCTCTGCCAAACTTGTTTGCTGGACTCTGTGCATAGAACTGATACTGTCATTGTACAAATTGCAAAGCATTAGGGTCTGTTGACAGAGAGATAAACCTTCCCCCTGAGGGAGCATGTAGACAAGGAAAGCCTGCAAAGCTCTTAATTCATCAGGAGAATTTTTGATCACTTGAATTTTGAAGCTTTTTGAGCAGTATTTTGAAGAATGTGTGTTGTGTAGTTGCCTCTTCTCCCTCCCTAGTTATCTCAGGAAACACAAAATATCCCAAGGCCACTGGATGCCTTTGCAAGCCTTGGCAGGAGTTAGCAGCGTCCAAGGACACTATTAGGAGTTTTTGTGTTAGGTCATACATATCTATGTCCCCTGACATCATTGTTTCCTCCCTATTTCCCCACTCCCTTCTCTGGTTTTAGGAAAGGCCAAGACCCATATAGTCTGATCTACACAAGGTTTTGGCAGTCTGACAGTCAAAACTGGCTTAATCAGGTCACTGAATTATCATACAATATTCTGGTTTATTAGAGACACATCCTGTATTTTAAAGAACTTCAGATTTTCTGGGTCTCACCTGATTTCCAGATATACATGCTCAAGCAAAATACATTACAGTATCTTAAACTCACTCTTTCCTGTGTCTCCTGCAACTCCAAACTTTTCTTTTTGTCCTTACCCCAGATATCCTTCTTTCTAAATAAGGAGGAGTTGGGTTATGGAGATGCTTACATTACACTGGTGGCAGGCATCTGCTGTAGTGACTGCCAGAATATGATTGCATGCTGCTCTGATTAAGATTTAGTTACACTGCTTAGATCTTTCAACTTCTGTTTTTGAGCTGTAAGCTTGTTATTGAGTTGTTGTGTGGTTCTGTTTAAATATACTTAAATATTTGTTCTATTTTAGTTCTGAGAATATACTAATGGTAGAAGGAATGTGCAAGAGTACTGCTTCTATTCAGCAGAGCTTCTTTTTAAACATACTCATTTACTTTTGCTTACTTAAGTAACTTTTATTGTTTTATCTTGTAACTCTTTTAGAGACAGCAGAACCGTCAGACTTTCCAGACTTCCTTGTGTGCTGGAAAGTGTTTCCTGACTTGCACTCACATAGACTTGAATAAATCACCTGAAGTAAGTGAAGGGGCATACTTGGGGTACGTTCTTTATGTTACAGACTCTTCACTGTTAAAGCAATCCCAAGGAAGTAACCCATTGTTGGCTCAGGGCTGAGTTGGTAGGGCTGATAGTAAGGAAAGCTGTGTGTTTCTGTGAAAGATACTCCTATCAATAGAGCCTGCTGCTGCAGACTGTGTAATTCTGTCTCAATTTTAGTCATTTTCAAAGCTGCTTACGATAAGGTGGAAGGTCATTTCATCATTCCAAAGTTTCTCTGGTTTATAAGAAAGGGACTCCATACATAAGTTTTTTAACGTTCTTTTACATGTTAAAAAAATAGGAATACTGAACTTGTTCCTCCTTGGCATGTCATCTTACACATTTTGAATCCCCAGTCTGTACATTTTTCCTGCAATTGTTTGCTCCAACAATTGCCTTTTGGATTTGAACAAGAAAAAGTTCTCATGGTAGTGTGTATGTGTGTGTATATCTATATCTTCTTCTTCCAGTCTTGTTTGATTATATGTTATATATATAGTAGTTTTAATTTATGCATCTTGCTGTAAAGAAAAAAACAGAGGCAAAATGTAAATAACCAATCAATCCTTTATAAAACCCTTCAGGAAAAACTGACTTTTTTGTTTTTTACTTTCCGTTTGCTCTTGGAAAGCTTTTCACCTTTCTTTACCTGAATAAGGAAGCTGCTGCCCTGAACTGGGGTTCTTTTCTATTTCCAGTAAATACTTTTGGAAAATATCTAGCGTTGAAATCTATCATCACTTCCAAGTGTCTTGCATTCTTGTCAAACAGAGAATGCTGAAGTTCCAGTTCATTAGTGGGCTGAAATTTCTGTCTTCAAGGAGTAAGGAAGCTCAGTAGCTTTGTGGTTCAGTGGAAATTATGTTATGCTGAAAGGACCTACCTGAGGAGTGCCACTTCAGTTGCATTGTTGTTACCTGTTTAAAGGATGAAAATGTTCAAGGAGGGCTGCTGTTAGTGAAGTCTGTAAGTCATATACAAAAGTTTCTTTTTTCAAAAAAGCTTTTTTTCAAAAATTTCTTTTGAGCATGTACCCAGATGTGGTTGAACTCCTTTTGAGCCCAAAAGATGTTTGTCTGCAGTTGGGCCCTTGTCTTGCAGAGTCTTTGAGCAGTGGTGTGTATAGTCTGTAGTCTGTGTTACAGAAGGTGAAAACAAAGAAGATAAGAAAAGATAACCCAGCATCTTATTTGGAAATCTTTGCTGCCTTCCCCTCAATTTCTCAGTATTGATTGCTATTTTATAAATAGTTCTCCACATTAGTTAGGAGGAGGAGGCAGCTACTCTGCAGGGAAAAACACTTTGCTGCAGTGTTGCCTGTATAATTTTATAAAATAGATGTCATGCATTTGAAGAATTAAATCAGCTGAGATTCATGTAGAGCTTTAGCATAGCCAGTAAAGAAGCTACCAGTGTTAAATATTTTGCTAGTTCTTTTATTTATATGTTAACCCTGGTTAACACATAAATGGTTTGATGGTTTAATAGAATGCAGATGATTCTCAGTGTAGAGAGGGACAGAAGTTACCTCTATTCAAAGTCCTTTTCTTATTTTTCCTTGATTAAAACAAGAATTTTATTCACTTATTTGAGTGGGAAATTAAATAGCTAATTTAAAGGAACATAAAAAAGATGCTCAATTTTCCTTTTTCCTCACCAAAAGAAAAATGGAGAAAGAAAAATTACTTAGGGTAATTAATAATTTAAAGTGTATCTGTTAAACTAGTTTTAGCTTTTTGTTGAAAAATATACATCACATAATGTACTAATTTATACATCTGAAATAGCTCTGCTTTAATCTTTTTTCAAAGTTTTTTTTAAGTTTAAATATTATTAATTGGCGGCAAATGGGACAAAGATGGAAAGATAGCAAATCCTTTTTGTGCTGGTCCATGCTCTGTGCAGTGGAACTTTGTCACCTCTTGTTTTCAGAGTGGTCCTGTATTTGGGGAGCTCTGCTTGGTTGGGCTGAGCAGTGTGGATGTTGTATTCAGCTCTGAGTAATTGTGCTTGGGATTGTTGTCTGTTTGTGGGCAAAAAGAGGCAACATCAATTCCTAGCCCAGTGTGCCATAAATGCTCTTACCTGTGCATTTAGAAGTCTTCTCAGAATGGAGAATCCACTGCATCAAGGGTGAATCAGTCTGCAGATGATAACTCCTTAAAGTGTATTTCCTGTTTGAATTTAGATGAGATTCAAATGTCAGCTGCTGGCTCTTGTGTCTTCAGTAAATAGAAAAAGCTGCTAGAGTCAGAGGGTTTTGTTTTTTGTGGGTTTGGAGTTTTTTTGGCTGGTTGGGGTTTTTTGTTAGAAGTCATATTAAAGCAACAATGTCAAGTATCTTAAGTTTCTTGCAGCAGGACAAGCTTTCCAGAGCTAAAATAAGCATGAGTTTTTCAAAAACATGATTGAACATTAACTACACAAATGCTTGCTCATTCTGATGCTGTCTTTCAGTGCTGATGGAAAAGCTTTCATAATATTTTTCAAGCCACTCTGGAACACAGTGAAGTCTAAATTACTTTCCCTACATACCAAGAATAAAATAACTTCTCACTTGGTGTGTATTTTACTATAACGCATGTATTAAAACTGTGGCTGTATCTCAGGGGTCTTCTCCAACCTCAAGAGTGCTTAATTGGCTAAACATCAAATTCTGCGTCTTTTCTCCTTTTTCCCCTTTTTTCCATGGAAGAAAGGGTGCTCATCTCTGTAAATAGTGATGTCTTTAACAGGCACAGCAGTGAAGGATCACTTGTGCTCATCAGGTCCCTCTTGGGAACACCCTGTCCGTCCACAACTTGTGGGATGATGCCTTGACTTCCAAAATAAGGAATGGAGATGTGTCTGAAGGAGAGCAGCTGTCAGGTTTGTTAGCTCATGTCAGCATTGTCAGAGCAGTTGGAGGAGTGTGCAGAGTACCAGGTGTGTCACAGTTCTCAGCAGGCACATCTCTGGTGCCTTTAGAGCTTGGTTGACAAAAATCTCTCCCATGCTGAAGAAGCTGTGGATTTAATTTAGCCATTCTTTTTCAAGTCTTTTTTTTTTTCCAGGATACAGCCCTTCTCCTTTAGTGTTTGTTCATGGAAGGTGGTGTTGCTGTACAAAATGAACCTGTTCCCAGGCAGTTAACCAGAAGAGATCTGTATTGTTCTCTGCAAGTGGCCTGTCACCACCTTTTACCACAATGAGTTTTTATTGTGGCTTTGCTAAGGGGGGGAAAAAAAGGCAGCTTAGTTTACTTTCAAATCTTTGATGAGGGCACCAGGACTCCTGTGCATTTTAAGAGAATTTGAGATGTGATGAATTCACCATTGCTTCCAAATATATAAATCAATAGGAAATGCAAGAGGCCAGATTAGATATTAGATAACTGTACAGCATGTACAGGAACCTGGTGATGGGTTTTCCTGCCCTGTGTTTGTTTGTGCCCTTCAGGTCTATTCTGGATGTAGTATTTCAGAAATCTGTCATTAGAAATCTTAGGTCGAGTTGAAAGCATTCATAATACGGTAACCAAAGAACTAGAGGCAGTATAACATTCTAGCATTCAGAATGGATAGTTGTTAGACTTAATAGCTGAAATGGCTGAGGATTTTTGAGCACCTTAGTGTCTACACTGAATTACTCTTGTGTATTATTTGCTGTGTGAGGCAGCATTACCTTACTCCAACCTGTTCACCTCAGCTGGGGCAGATGTTGAGGCCATGGTGGCCTGAGTTTAGACTTGCAAATCAAGTGCTGTATCATCATGTAGATGGTAAGGATGAAAATTATTTTATGCTCATGTCTTGTAAAATTCTGATGAGTAAAGAATACTTTAGCAAATATCCAGCTGGTTTTATTACTTGAGAAATTTCTTCTAATTGTGCATCAGGCACACCATCACTGACTGGTTGAGGCATGGGATTGTCGCTCTCTGCTCTGCCCTGCTGCTGCCTTGTCTCAAGTCCTGTGTGCAGTTCTGGGGTCCACAATACAAGAAAGATAGCAAGCTGTTAGAGAGTGTCCAGGGGAGGCCGTGAGGATGGGGAAGGGCCTTGAGGGGAGAAGAGGCTGAGGTTGCTTGGTCAGTTCAGTCTGGAGAGCAGGAGACTGAGGGCAGACCTCACTGCAGTCACAACTTCCTCCTGAGGGTCAGGGGAGGGGCAGGCACTGATCTCTGCTCTGTGTGACAGTGACAGGAGCCAAGGGAGGGGCCTGGAGTTGTGTCAGGGCAGGTTGAGGTTACATATTAGAAAAAAGTTCTTCATCCAGAGAGGGTGGTTGGGCAGGGGAACAGGCTCCCCAGGGCAGTGGTCACAGCTCCAAGGCTGGCTGAGTTCAAGAAGCATTTGGACAATGCCCTTGGGCACATGGTGTGACTCTTGGGGTGGTCCTGGGCAGGAGTTGAACTTCTATGATTTCTTGTGGGTCCTTTCTAACTCAGGATATTCCACAACTCTAATTTCCATGTGGCTTTTTTTCATCTGAAATAACAAAGTTTAAAGAAATTTCAGAGACCAAGTATGCTCCAACAAGATTCTAGTACAAACATCTTACTAAAAGAGTTGATTCCATAATTATAGCTTTCTTGTGTGTAACCACTTTTGCAAAAAAAGAGGACTTTTGTTTTCAGGGGATAATATTCAGTTGTCTGAATAACGAATTGGTCTCGTATCAGGAAAAGTTTACAGTACCTGTAAACAGATGAAGGAGAGTTCAATTTGCTTGAGATGAGATACAGTCAGTGGCTACCAAGGTAATTTCTCATAGTCATCTGGATTATAAGGCATTCTTTCACTTTATGTACAGAAAGGTGGGGATTTTTTTACCACTGAATTACAAAAAAGGGTAAAGCATTTAGTTGTGTATCTTCTCTGCCAAAGACTTACAGTTGTTTCAGGAGCTTCAGTTAATTGTGGAAAGCCAAACATTCCTGTAGACAACCATGTGTAACATTGTGCATTAAAAGACTATGGGGTTCTGACTTTCTGAAGTTTTGTCCAAAGGAATCTATGAAAATACCCAAATACCGAAGTTTTAGATACTACATGTGGTCCAAATGAATTCTCAAGTTGTCTAGAATAATTTGAATTATTTTTCTATGCCTTTCTTTTTCTTTTGCTATGTAGTGTTATATAGTTAGTGATTTAAATAAAGCAGGAGACTGGATGCAATGTGGACTCCAAAGGTTCCTCCATGAGAGTTATTTTACTCTTGAATGTCAGTGTATAATCCATGTACTTTTCTATAGAAAAACTTAAGTACTTGATAAGTCTGCAGATGGTGAAGGCCTTTAACCTTACTGTGGTGGGAGTGGTGTCTGAGGTGTCTCCTGATTTCCTTATAGAATCTGTCACATTTCCATGTGTTCAGAGCTGTTGAGCTGATAGCTCCTAGTGCTTTGTTGAAGGCAGTAAGCTTGTTGGAAAGGTTTTCTCATTCCCATCTACGTGTTCCTGTGACCTGTGTTTCTTGTCAGAAGTTAGCCAGCCTGCAACCTGTGTTTCACATGGTTTTGTGTGTGTGGATTTGGTTTGCATGACAAGGTTTTTGTTGCAGCTCCAGGGTTGACTTCTGTGAGAAGCTGCCAGGAACTTCCCCCATGTCAAATGAACCCAGTGCTGGCCAGATGTAGGAGGGACCCACTGCTGGCCAGGCCTCAGCCCATCACTGACGGTGGAAGTGCCTCTGGGATAACACATGTGAGTGAGGGAAGGAGTTACTGTGCACAGCAACTGCACCTGCAGAGAGGAGGGAGAATATGTCAGAGAAAGAAAAAGAACTCTGCAGATACCAGGGGCAGCGGAGAAGGAGGGACAGGAGGTGTTCCAAGTGCCAGAGCAGATTCCCCTGCAGCCCATGGAGGTCCACGATGGAGCAGAGTTGCGCCTGCAGCCCATGGAGAACCCCATGCTGGAGCAGATTTATGCCCAAAGGAGGCTGTGACGCCTTGGAGAGAGGAGCTCATGCTGGAGCAGGTTTGCTGCAGCACTTGAGATGCTGTGGAAGGAACCTATGCTGGAGCAGCCTTCTCCTAAGGGACTGCAGCTCGTGGAAGGAATCTACACTGCAGGAATTCATGCAGAACTGCAGCCTGTGGGAAGGAGTCACATTGGTTAAGTCATGGGGGAACTGTTTCCTAGGGGAGGAAGGCCATGCTGGAGCAGTGGAAGAGTGTAAGGGTCCTTCCCCTGAGGAGGAAGGATCAGTTCAGACAGTGTGTCTGATAAGCTGATTGCTGTCCCCATTCCCTGTCCCTCTACTCCACATGCAGGGAGGAGGCAGAGATTTTGGGAGTAAAGTTGAGCCCAAACAGAGGGGAAGGATGGAGGGAACATGTTTTTAAGGTTTGGTTTTATTTTTTGTTATCCTACTTCAATTTGATTGGTAATACAGTAAACTAATTTCCCAAGTTGAGTCCGTTTTGCTTGTGACAGTAATCAGTGAGTGATCTCTCCCTGTCCTTATCTCAACCCACAAGCCTTTTGTTATATTTCTTCTCCCTGTTTAGTTGAGGAGGGCAGTGACAGTGCCTTTGGGCACCTGGCATCCAGTCCGAGTCAACCCACCACACTACTTAAAAATTTAAACATTCGTAATGTAAAATTTAAATTTAAGAAAGAAAATATCAGTCCTACACACACAGAGGTATGAGGCAGTGTGATAGAACAGTAGTGTAGTTTTCAGGTGGTTTGCTCTATAGTATTTTGATAGTGTGCAAAACCATGGAATTCTAAAGTTGTAACAGAATTTATTTATCTTTTTACATTGAAGGCTTCCTGAAAACGTTTCTCACCATTTGAATTACTCTGTAAAATAGACAGATAGAAGAAATACTTGACCTTTTGCAGGAATCTTAGGGGGAAGGAGAAGAGGATCACCTATCAGAATGTGGTCTAATATGTCCTGCAGGACAGGCAGAAGCTAAATTTCATTGGCTCTTTTGTCAGGGAGAAATGGCACTCTGGGCAGCATTCCCAGCATCAGCATTAGGATACGAGTGTGCACCTCGCAGTCTGTGTGCCAAGTGATCCAATTGAATTGGTGCTTCCCTCCACACCAGGCACCCTACCAGGCAGGTGGCAAGTGTGGCCCAGTGACTGTCTGCAGCTCGCTGGGAAATGTGGGCATGGTTTAATGCAGCATGGAGCCTGGGGTAGGGGGTTTTTTGATAATTTTTTTTTGCAACTCGGGAAGACTTATGAAGTCAGTGGTGTCACGAGCAGCCTTATGTTTTCAGGGATGTGAGGCACAGCAGAAGGCTGTTAATTGTAATTGTGGGGCCACTGTCATCAGTATCCCAAGAGGAGGCTGAGATTGTGGGTGGAGGAGCTTTGGGCCAGGTACCTCCAAACTTGTGCTAAAGCAGTTGAGTTTTATATCCCTCTTGAAAACCAAGCATATTTGTTAGAGAAATTGTTTTGGATACTTGGAGAGCTGTGGGATGTGATGAAAGAAGGAGTTGCTCAGCAAAGGCTTTTGCCTGGTTGTTACTTGACAAAGCTTGACAAGTCAAATTCTGACTTCACTTCTCAGCACAGAATGAACTGGTGGCTTTGATTTGTCACCACTGCTGCAGGCTGATGGGTTTCCTTTTGAGGGTAACTGCTTTTCTTTTAACAGCAAGCGGTTGTCAGATTCCTTTTACCTCTGAAGTTTGGAGAGCGAGCTGATTTTTCAGTTTCTACTGGCTCACTGGTGAACAATAATTAAGAAGACTGAGAGGAATTCTGCAGTGTTCCTGGGAGCACAGGAGCTTGTGGAGTCCTTCTGATGACTATGGATGATGTAGCTAGGCATGCCAAAATAAAACACTGAAGATATCCTCTAAGAAATCAGGAGGCTTAGACTCTTTCTGGTATGGAAAATTACATCTGCTAGGGCAAAGTAAAGACCTGGTGGAATTATCTAGCCCTACTGATGAGGCAGAATGAGCCTTGTGCCTGGATTCTCATGGCCCCTAAAATGAATTATTTACGCCACTAGATGCTGTGGAGAGTATGGTTGTCACCATTGAGCAAGAAATGACAACAAATTCACCAGAAGGATGGTTTGCACCACAGCAGCTCTAATACAAAAATTCTCTTGTTTTATAGATAGGTTGCACACATTCTACTTGATTGTTTAATTAACAAAAACATCTTTCTCACAAACAGTCCTTGGGAAAAACAGAAAAACAGAACAGGAAAACACCACCTGCAGCTTGTTTATACTAACAAGTTATCATCGTTTCTCTCTGCAACTCCCTAAAAAGTCTCACAAGTCCGCTGTGAGAAAACGAATCCCATTTTCTTGCTCTCTGACCAGGCTGTCACGTCCACATATAGTGTATTGTAATTTATGCACATTGGTGTCATTCTGGAAAATGGTTTTTTTTCCTGTCAGGTACTGCACAGTCCCACCTTACTCAGGAATTTTTGTGCTCTCATACTTCTAGTTATGCCCAGGGGCAATGATATTTCAGGAGCTTCATTGTGTAGACCATTTTGTCATCTATCTCAACAGGCATTGAAGATGATGAAAACAAAAATGTGTAACAAGGGCAGGGAGAGTGCTTGCTTAGCTGCTACACGGTGTGTTCGTCCTTCAGATGCTTCCTCTTCAGGGTGTCTTGTGTCTGTGTGTGCTTGCATGGTTGTAAGGCCTCAGAAGAAAAAGCTCAGGTTGTTCTAGGGCACAGATTCTCCCCTTCTACAAAAAGGGGACAAATGATCTGAGGAGTCTTTGATACCTCTTGAGTAGGCAAGAGGAGCTGTCTGTTTCACATAAAACTTTTTTGCTGTGCTAAGCCTGGTCCGTGGATTTAACTTCCAGCTAGTTATGTTTATGAAATAAAAAAACAAAGTCAGGAAGAAAAAGGTTGTATGGTTCAGATAGAGAACAACTTCTCCCTCAAAAAAGAGGGTGATCTACTTAAGGAAAAACAGTTGTAGGTTTCTGGGGGTTTTTGGAATTGTACAGATTGGTCCTATATTTTCTGTCAGACTGCAAGGTCAATCAGGAGTTGATTCCATTGGTGGCAGAAGCACTCATTAATTACTCCACCTGCCTACACAACCAACCAGCCAGGTTAGATTAGTACTGGAACGGCCCGGTTGATGTTTCAATCTCAATTACTTCTGTCCTGTGTGATATGTCATTTCCTTCAAATTGCTTCATGGTAGTATTTCTGAAGCTCTCACAAATTATTAAGAATGCTTTTTGCCGTCAAGGATCCATGCAGTAATCAATAAAAAGAACAAAATCTAGGCTTTCCCAGAACAGTGCTGGAAAGATCAGTGGTATTCTGAACTAATTTGAGTGTTTTGACCAGATATATAGGAAGGCCAAACCAGTGTAATACAGATGTGAAGAACTGTAAGACATGAAGTGCTTGAATGTTTTATAACCCCTTGCATTTTTAATACCTTGCAAGAATAACTTAATGATTGTTAATTAAAACTCAAGAGAAGGTAGGTATAAAAGTAATTTTAAAAATTAGCTTTCATGGAGATATATTTTTACTAGTATGATTTTGAACAATTTTGAACTACCTTGTCACAAAGATCAAATAAATGTGCTTGAACCATGTCTCAGGCTCTCACTTTCCCCTCTTGCTACCTGGAAGACATGGTGTCCAAGGACTGTAAAGTGTTTGCTCAGCCAGTTTATTTTATTTCATTAATTGGTCTCATTGTATTTGGAAGGGCTATTTGTTCAATGAGATGTTCTTGCTCATATACCTTCAGTGTTTGACAGACAAAACCAGCAAGCCCCAAATTTGCCATACAGTATGATGTTTGCTTTTCCCAGCATGCTGTGGGGGTTTAGCTCACATGTAAACTTGTTGAAAAAAGTTTCCTTAATAAATTCTTATCTTTAGACATGAACTATGGAGAAAAATTTGGAAATTTGGTATGACTTCTTGCCCTTTGCAATTCAACTCATATTTCAGAGCAGTAGTAGTCCTGCAAAAGCAATAGATGACAAGAATTCTGGCTGTATTTTTTAGTGGCAGTCATGAGATTGTTAACTGAAGAATCTTCCAGGCTACCATATGGGTCTGCAGCGTATTTTCATTGTGCATAGATTTCTAACAAAAAGCCTATTGTCTAGGGCTGTGGTTTACCTGAGGAGGAATAATTCTGCTTCTGAAACCTCTCCCATCTCTGGTTACCGGAGCTGTCAGCTGGCCATGAACTCTGATACTGCTCACAGAGGTGTGTTGCGAGCTCCACACACTTTTCTACTTTTCCCCTTTGCTCCCACCCCTAGTCTCAGATGCTGAATGGTTTTGACCTTTTTTTTCCCTGATATCTCTGAGTCTGCTATCACCCAAGCCTGTGTCTGTGCCATGATTTGAATTTACAGAAACTCCAAAACAAGTTCTGTTTGGTAAATTGAAATAAAGGTATGCTTACCTGAGTGTTCACCCTGCAGAAGTGCTCTGTGGATGGCTGGAGGAGGTGAAAGAGCAGGAAAGAAGTAACTGGAAGCTGGAGTGAATGGTCAAGTATTTAACCCTGTCTGTACCAATCAGCCCTTGTATGATCATGTATTTAATTGCACTTTAATTAGTTTAACTCTTATGTTGCTTAAAGTTAGTTTACAAACTTCTGTTCCTTAAATACACACTGTATTTAACAAGTATCAGGCTCCTTCAGGAAGAAAGATAATCTGAGATGAATAAAGTAATCCACCTGGAAACTGGTGAGGCAGTTGGAGCGGAGTGGGAATGAACAGAGTGCAGAAGTCAAGCGCCAGGAAAGTTTTTGGCATCAAAAGAGACAGGTGAGGGAATGAGTTGGATGTGGCTCTGGAACTGAAGAAACTGGAACTGCTGAGAAGGGAAGCAGTAACTGGAGATACGTGGTAAGACAAGAAAAAAGGAATCCACAGGCTGAGTAAGTTTGCTCCTCAAGGCAAGTTAGACTGACTTGAGCTTTGCCGCTGCGCGTCCCTGCGGTCTCTCCGTCCTGCTCAGAGCTGCTGCTTCCTGCACTCTGCTAGCAGGGGAACCACCCCCACTCCTGAATGAGGTTTAAATCAACTCACTTTAGATATTCTAACTGTTCCCTGGGGCCTGCCAGTGGCAGAAAATCTGCAGTTTTCTGGGTTATCTAGGTAGCTAGTGTGTTCTGATTTTTCTTTTCCCCAACTGAGTGCTGGTATTTTTCAGTTGATAGTATATAAATATCTCAAATTTAATCTTGGCATTAAGAACAATTTGTAGATAAATCTGGATTTGATATGTAACTACTGACAAGCACTGTGAGGCTCTGTACTTTTTGAAGTTGTGCCTCTTATAGTTGCTATAGGTTTGCAAATTCTAATAAAGTGAAGGTGTAGTTGTGCAAATATTTTATTCACTTGATTCATTTTGTACTTGATGGCACTTCTCTGGAAGATGCCATCAAGAATGGCACTAAGCATTTTGAAGAACTTATATATTAATAATTAAGCAGTTTGGATAAGTGTATAAAAATAAATATTTAAGCAAATTGATTTTTATAAAATTGAGTATTTTCTTGAGTAGCATTTCATGCTGATGAAGAAGTGGAAGAAATAGTAATACCGTGAGGTCACTCCTGTAATTTAATAATTATCATTAACTTCTGTCCCATATCTGACAGAGGTTTTGTAGTTTTCCCTTTAAAAAGGGGAGAGATGAATCTGGAAGTGACACAAAAATTCAGTAAGTCATAAAAGAGTCTGTGTCCACATTACCAAGCTGAGTGGTGTAATAAGATCAGACCTGTCAGGTGCTGAGAACCTGGCATAAGTGCTATCCAGGTGGTGGGAGTTTTATTTCAAGCTGGTCCTGGTCTGATTCTGTGGCTGAATTCCTCTTGGTGGTTGGAGCGTGTACAATGTACACCTGAAGCTCATTCTCTGATCTGATTTTATTCAAAAGAAATCTGGTTCATGTACTTGATGACTGCTTTGCAATGTAAAGCAAAGCAAGGAAAAGAGAGTTGTTTGGGAGATGGACTTCAAATGTGCAGTCCTGATTTGAATTAAATGCTAATATAGACATACCTAGAGTCGTGCAGATCAGGAAGTTCACCAAAATAAAGTTGTTTAGTAAGAGAGCTTAGATATCTGATCCATGGGGTTGGAATCAGGAAGGGCACTGAATACTTAGAGAATTGAACAGTTATTTCATCGGTTTGCGAGTTTGGAAAAATATAAGGAGGACGTGGTTTTAAAAACAAAACAAAAAAAAACCCTGAACTGCATTGTTCAGAAATGTCTACTCTTGCAAAGCAAACTCTTTAAATAATACAAAATGGACTTTATATTAATCAGATACTAGATATAGGGAGGTTGGAGGTGTTGTAAAAAGAGAAAGCACACCAACTTTTTTTTGTTGTTGTTCTTTTGGAGTCCATCAGAAGATGAACTTGAGGTCCTTTGTTAGAGAGAGGATAAGAGATAGGTATATTTTACAGATTCTTTACATAAAAAAGCAAAAACAATCCCTACAAACACAATTGCATGGCTAGAATGTTTTTTAAATTTTACCATGGAAGAAATAAGTCAAATGTCAGCTTGTCTGCTCAGAGGAGACAGTTGTCTTTAAGAATTGGTGCTATCTGATATTGTGGATGGTTTTGGGTTACCATTTAGCACAAATTTATTATTTATTACCAAGTCTATTAAACCTCAGTGGGTGAGGAGCAGTGCTTATAAATGGATGTGGAGACAGAAGTATTATGACCTTCTTGTAATGGAAAGGTCTTTATGGTGCTTAGGAAGGAAAAGAGAAGGAGAGTGGATGCTGAAACTCTCACTGCTGGAAATCATACACATGGTTTCTCTTTTTGCACCCCTCCTGTTAGCCTTGGTATTCAAAAATTATTCCATCTCTACACTATACAAGTGGTTGTATGTTATTTAACAGTATAGCTGGAATGGTGGTGTTCAAACCTTTGTGTGATTTTCAAGATTATGGTCACAGTCATAAGACTGGGGCCTCCTAAATGGTAAAATTCTTGTAGGATCTTCTCAAAAGCTTCAGATGATGGAAACATTCAGAAATTGTGACACTGATAAAATGGGAACAGTTGGCAAAAGGTGGCATCTGCTCACTGTGGAATCAAACTAACAAAGCTGGTGAGCTCATCTTAGCTATCAGCAATGCATCTGAAAATGCTGGGACTTGACACAAGTCAGGCTTGCTCACAGTCCTTAAGAGAACTGGGTAAGAGCCTGTGCCAGGCTTTCCTCTGATGCTGGAATGTACAGCACTTTAAAAACTTAAACCAAAAATCAAAGCCACCAGACTGCCAGTACCTTTGTCTAAATTCTTGGCTTGCTTTTCAGTTCCCAGGAGTAATCATGCCTGTGCACAGCTACAAAAAACCTATCAATTATTTCTCTGTATGTTGCAGTTTCTGGTGTACTGGAACTAATGGTGTGACACCAGTGGATATTTGGTGTAGAACTGCAGTCTTACAGATTCTCTGGTGTTTATAATAAAGATTGAATTGTGCATGGCTTGTTTTTCCCATGGGTGTCAGCAACAATGTATCCTTTCTTTGGACATTAGGGAGAAGTTCTTCACAGAAGGGGTGATGGGGCATTGGAATGCACTGCCCATAGAGGTGGTGGAGTCACCATGCCTGGAGGTGTTTTATGAAAAGACTGGAAGTGGCACCCAGTGCCGTGGTCCGGTTGACAAGGTGGTGTTAGTTCATTAGTTGGACTCAATGATCTCAAAGGTATTTTCCAGCTAAAGGATAGAAATGTTTTTGTTGGTTCATTTTTAATATGAGCAATTACTGATAACAGTAAAATTATTTTTAAATTATTTTTTGCGTCAACTGCTGAAACTGTGCAGCTGTTGGATACGCATGACTCTTAGGAAGTTTCTAGCTGGGAGCAGCTCATCATAGGAGATGGTTTCTGTAATTCCAGATACAGGTATCTGCAATGTGCAGTTCACATTCTAGACCATAAACTGTCAGCACAGTTTCTTCAGCCATCTCTTTAATCAAATCCTCTTTGTATTTTGCAGATCAGTAGAAATATGCATTTCCATACTACCTTTGAACTAATGAAGTGGAAGTACAGATGAAAACAGTCTGGAGGAAGCTTGAAGTACAATACAGTTTCATTCAGTTTCCTAATTTGGAGGTAAGGTTAATGCATGCAAAATTTTATTTCGAGTATTTCGGGGATAAAAAGCATGATAAGCAGCCACCATATCTTATAAAAAATTTCAGAGCCATCTCTTTTATGCTAGTGACAGTCTTTTATACCATATTAAAACAGCTGTTTGATCTAATCTCTGTCTGTATCTCAGTTATGAAAAGACAACTCAGCCTCAACTACAGAGACATCTGTTGTACAAAGGCACATTGGAAAAGAGTTAGGATATCAGGTAAATTTTGTTTGGTAGAATCTGCTTAGTCATGAATACTGCTAATGCTTTAGTTGATTATTAGTTTAGTCTTTTATTTTGCTGATATGACTGGGAAAAAGCTTTACACAGTGTCCAGTGGCAGGGCATAAGCATAAGTAGTTGGGTTGAAAACTGACACAATACAGTTTTGAAAAGGGAAACATAAAACACACATCCCCAACCACCTTCACAAGTTACTTTTTATGCCTTATAGTCCGCTGTCTTTTTAAAAAAGACTAGTAGTATTAGAAGCAGTTGAGGGAGGGAGGTTGTTTTTTGCTTTCCCTGTATGTAAATAGCTGATCTGGCAAAAAATAAAATGGCAACACCACTCCACCACAAAATTTCTGTATCTTCACACAGTTGGTTTTCTTTTTACTAGGGATTATAGGCTTTTAAGTACACAAGCACACAAATGGCAAGAAGAGGGGAGCTTATCAGAACCAAATAAAAGCAAGTCCTTGTGTTAATTATTCCTGCTCCTATGTACTGCCTCTTGTTTTCATACCTTTTACAGCTGAATTTCAATAGCAAAGGGACAAGGACAAAAGAAAAAAATTGATCATGAGTGCCAAAAAAGGGAAATACTATAAATACCAGATGTGAGCAGGGTACATTGCCCAGGTGTTGATCAGACATTTTATGTGCTTCCTGAGTCAGATCAGCAGTATTGTATTTCATTGCCTGACCTGCTTTCAGGTATGTCTTTGAGCCCATTTATGAGTTTGGACACCTACAAAAAACAGTAAAGGTGAGTGTTTTAGTTTTAAATATTTGTTTTATACAAAAGGTGTCTTTTGTTTGCATTTAAAACTGCTGCCTGATAGTTTATTTGTTAGCTCCTGATTGGTTTACAGAGAGAAATTGGGATTAAATTTATTTGGTTGTTTCTTCCATTTTAGGGTTCAGTGAAGAGTGTCAAATGTCTGACAGTTCTCAAGATAGTTTATTTTATCTTTCTTTGAGATTTCTGTAATACAACCCTTCATTGTACTTTGCTAATTCTACTTTATTTTGTGATTCAGTGTAAAATTTTCTTTCCTCTGACTCAGTAGGGTAAATAGCTCTGTTTTAATTACACCTGTGAATTGGTGCATTTCTAGTGCAATGCAGCTGGAGAAATTCTGATTAGTATAGTACATGTAATCAGTAGGGTTATGTGTGCTCAATTCCCTTCTGCAACTGATGTCCCATATGGTGTTGTCTCTTTAGTTAATAGAAAGATTTTGGTTGTATGATTACTTTATTTTCTTTGGGATGTTGAAAACTGGACTTGGATGACTTCCAGCAGCACCCATTAAAATGTCAAATACTCCCTTAGTTTGCCTTGCCTGCAGCAAGGCACGAGTTAGAAGGACATTAAAGACTTCTAACATCCAACTGCTGAACCAATAACTTTAATTGACAGTTTAGGAATAACTTCCTATTTTTCAGCTTCTACTGTCCCTAGAGTTGTTCCTGTGTCCTCCAAACCAGTAGTGGTAGGAGCATCTTTCATGTGATGGAGCTTGTTTATTCAATAGCCAGAAACACATTCCAGGTGCTTCAGAATGAAGGATGCCAGTGATGAAATGGTATTCCTGCAATGATTTTCTTATTAATCATCAAGGCTACCTAAGATCCTCTCTGTTCTGTTAGGAAACAATTATTTTATAAGGTTGGGTTAGCTGCCATTGAATTTCCTTGGTGGCAAACTATTTGCTAGGAGTTAATTCCATAACAAACAGGCTGAGCCACTTGAGGCTCAAACCACAAATGGGAAATACAGGTCAGTGTGCTCAAAGCATTTTCCAGGAGTGGAGGAACCAGACATCCGTGTCATCTTGTGAATCAGTTGATCAAAACAGGAAGTGCCAGTGGTTCCACTCTGGGGCTGCTCTGTTCTGCAGTGTCCTCCTAACAGGACTTTCCTTACTGCCACTGCCCCTGGCTTATCCCAGCCTGTTCCAGTAGTCTCATCATCTTGACCTCAGACCACACAAAACAAGAGCCTTCCTATTGCTAGGTCAAGACTGTCGGGCTCAGCAAGGTCAGATTAAGCTGCTGAGAATCCCTTCATTTTTATGTTGGCTCTCTTTGGCTCAGGAGCTCCTCTTGAAAGTGTCAAGGACAACAGATTTTGAAGAAATCTAGACAAGTTCCTGTGTAGTAAAAGGAAACTAAATGTTGTATTTTATTTCTGTATCTGAGGATGGGAATTTTATGGGGTAGGATAGAGAACAATTTAAGATCTTACAGTGAGAAAAGCATACAAGGAATGCATTTGCAGTGCTGTCTGGAGATGTTTATATTGATAGGAATATATTTTGCAACCAGATTATTGTAACATGGATATGTAATTAGAAACATACCAGATTGCCTTTTTTGTTTATTTTCTATTTAGTGTTTAGATTAGGAATAGTAAAATGTAGGTTTCAACTGGACATTATTACAGGAAGGGATTAATTTTGCTTTCAAGAATTGTTTTCTTTGCTTTTTTTCCCCTTGAGCCAAAACAAAGCACATAAATGTTTCTATCTGATGGTAACATTTTGAAGCAGTCCGAAGTAGTTAGTTGTGGAGTAGGTTCCTCTAAACTAGGTTGAAAAGTCAAGAATGTCCTTCTCCAGAAGTTCCAAGGTTGTAAAGGTACAGTAAGTTTGATGAAATGTTAGGTGAAGTGTTTCTAAAATGCTTCAATTGATACAGAATTTAATTAAAATAATTCTAGGAGTCAATTTCAAATGTATTTTAAAATAGTAAATATTAAAATAATAAGCAGCTTAACTTGTTAGCTGATCAAAATCTAAGAGTGATTTAGATATGAGTATTTTATAATATCCTTAATGCCTATAAAGACATTGTGACAGAAACATTCTAATTTTCTTATTTCTAAACCAGATATATGTACCCTTTAAAAAAATTACTTGTGTGCCATAGCCAAGTCTATGTAAAGAAAGGATATTTTTATCATGTCCTTAAAATATGTACGTTTTGAGTTTACAGCACAGTACAGGAATTTCAGGATATCTTGAGTAAAAATCTGAATCTGTTTAGAGTAATGGTAGAGGGGTCAGTAGTCACATCTGTTAGAAGAATTTCCACAGTGGAGATGTGCAGAGGGGTTCCCAAATGGCTACACTTCACCAGGCTTCAAACACATTTTATTGTTCTAAGATCTGAAATTCCTGTTCTCGTTCAAACATGCTCATTCAAGTTGCTGGTGTTTGAAAAACAATTATTTGTTTCAGTTGGCAGGTAAAGCATATGAACATTTTTTACAGAAACAGTTCAGTCCCAGGCTTTCAGTGGGATGAAAGTGAAGTGATAAGGCGTCTGCCTGTGCAGAGGAGAGTCCCTGAAGTCTTTGAGAAGGCAGTGTATGAAAAGAGGGATATTTATACAGGTGTCTTGAAGTTCCATGCCTTTTGAGTTGTTTTGGAATTTGCAAATGTACACTTGCAATCTACTCGGTTTCCCCTCCCCTCAGTATCAGATGCTGATACCACCAATCTCTGAATTAATAAGACTTTTTTAATGGGCAAGGGGGGAAAAAAGTTTGCTTTATTGGTCTTTAAAGTTTGCACAGGCACCCATTAAAGCCACTCTATCCACCCTCTCCATGGGTCGAGATAACAACCAGGAGAGGTCACTCACAGGCAAAACAGACTCAATTTGGGGATATTAATTAACAAAATCAGAGCTGGGCAAGAAGTAGAAATCTTAAAAACATCTTCCCACTCCTCCCTCCTTCCTGGGCCCTACCTTCCCTCTCCAGCAGCGAAGGGAAGTGGGGAATGGGGCTTGTGGTCAGTTAATCACACATTCCTGCTGCTGCTGCTTAGCGCAGCTATTGGATATGCTTGACTCTGGATATTCCCTGCTGCACAGACTGCTGCAGCTTGGGTCAGTTCCCTGGGGTGCAGCCCTTCAGGCACAGCCTGCTCTGACGGGAGTCCTCCATGGGGTCACAAGTCCTACCAGGAAACCTGCAGTGTGCAGGTCCCTGCCAGGACCCTCTCCAGCCCAGGTTTCCCGTGGGTTCACAGACATCCACCTGCTCTGGTGTGGGCTCCTTCACGGGCTGCAGGTGGATCTCTGCATCCCCGTTGTCCTCCATGGGCTGCAGGGGCACAGCTGACTCACCATGGTGTACCACAGGCTGCAGGGGAATCTTCTCTGGCACTTGGAGCACCTCCTGCCCCTCCTTCTGCACTGACCTTGGTGTCTGCAGGGTTGTTTTTCTCACATATTCTCCCTCCTCTCTTCTCTGGCTGCAGGCACATCTGTGCAATAACTTTTTTTCATTCTTGAATATGTTATCTTAGCAGCATTATTATCATTCCTGATGGGCTCAGCCTTGGTCAGCAGTGGGTCCATCCTAGAGCCAGCTGGCATTGGCTGGACAAGCCTCTGGCAGCTTCTCACAGAAGCCACCCCTTTAGCCCCCTGCTACCAAAACCTGGTCACACTGACCCAATAAATTACTGCAGTCTTTCATCTGCTGGTTTGGTTTCAGTACAGTTCTTAACTCAAATGTGTGAAAAATCTCAAAAGAAAAAAGGGAAATGGAAAAATACTTAGGATGTGGTAGAGGATTACAAGATACTATATAGAGCTTAATAGAGAAGGTTGAATAGTGATGGCTTTTCTGTCCCCTTTCTCTCTCCAAAAAATAATTCTGTATTCTCTTCAACTAGCAACAGAAATTGCTTCCCGTTATGGAATCTGTGGTTTTCCTGTAACCTCAATTTTTCCTTCGCAGATTTAATTTGAATCAGCCTTAATTCCATCCTATTGAGGTGATTCATAAAAATCCTGAAAGAAAGTTTTTGATAGTGAAGATGTGGAAGGAATAAATCACCCCTAGATGGAATAACAGCTTTGACAGAAGCAACATAAGAAAAGGCAGAGAGTTTTAAGAATGTGATCTTGAATGACTGGGGAATAATTGAATTGCCAAAGTTAATGCAGACGTGACTTAAGAGGAACATGGTTTTGCTTGTAAGATTTTTAGCTTAAGGAACTGTTGAGACATCGGAGGAGATATCTTCAAGTTTAAGGATGATGAGAGAGTGGGGGAAATGTTTGCAATAAAAAATAACATCCAAATCATCCCTTTAATACTGAGTATGGGCAGTTTAAGTTGTATGCCATGATGGTCAAAGAGAAAAGCAGGAAACCAAGTAAAATTCATAGAAGGAATATATAATACTATCTCTGTACCTTTTTAGTTTCTTTATGTCTTAGTCCAGGTATTCTTACAATATGGAAAGAAAAGCAAAGATTGAATGAAAAAAAAATTACAGATTGTATTAGTACAATGTGATCTAAAACCAAACCAAGCTTCTACATGTTGATTTCTTGCTGTCCTGAGCTCTACTGTGTAACAGTTGCTGAAAAATGTTTCACAGTGTGTTTAAAATAACCATTTTGCACTGAGAAAAGAACTGGTGTAGTTGGTAGATTACAAATGGGTGATTTTTAATCTCATTAATCTCATGACCAGAAAGCTCGTTTGCTTTTGAATTTTGTGTGAAAAAAAATTTAACAGTATTGCTTTAGCACTTCAGTGCAGGGAAATAGAGGATTATAACTGTTGAAGTAAACATTACCTTTGAACTCTGTTTTTGTCTACCTATTGAAAGATTACTGTGTTTGGGTTTGGAAATGTCTTTGAAGGTATATTTGATGAAAGTACATTGTTCAAACTTAAGAGGAGTATTTGTGTGCATGTGCATGCCATGTTGTTTCTGTAGTTATTTAACCAAGCGGATCTACAGTGCACTTAGAGTTTAACTTAAGTTTGCATTACAATCTGTTTTTATCTCAGCAAGACTTGCAGAACGCTGAAAGGTTGAGATAGCACTCAGACACATACATTTAGAGTCCTGGAA
Organism: Camarhynchus parvulus; assembly: GCF_901933205.1. NCBI lineage: Eukaryota > Metazoa > Chordata > Aves > Passeriformes > Thraupidae > Camarhynchus > Camarhynchus parvulus. The sequence continues at coordinate 8,965,457 of NC_044576.1, forward strand.
AATTTTCCCAGAGCAATAATACTTTCTTATATATGTCACATTGAAATTAAATGTTGCAGGTGAAAATAGATGCTGAATGCAGCATGTAATTAATTGTACATTATTTGTCCTGTGTAAGCACCTTCCTAATATAGCAATCTAATTTAATATATCCACTGTGTGAGGTAACTCTGTAGGTGAGCATGTCACACTTTACACATAAGCATTTATCACTCTGATACTGAGACTATCTGAACACTTTGCAGGTTGTATGTAAGATAATGAATCATTCTAGTTTAGGCTATTCTAAACTTGCCACTGATAATACTTGCTCACTTCTTTTGCCCTTGTTGTGAAGGTATGTAACCTACTTGTGTTCTGTGCCTGGAGTTTGTAATCTCATAAAAATATCCCCAACATGAGTTTCTAGGGTGAAGTGAAGGCTCACAGATGACAAAAGTTAGTCAACTATTCATTAAAATTGAAAATAATAAGAAAGGTTGCAATTTTAAGTTATAAGGGTAATATAACTAACACAAAGAACAAACTTAATAAATAGGTAAACGTTGCAAATTACATTTATCTAAAATTTTGTTTCTATAGTAAGAACACGTAAAAAATAACTTCCCCCTGTCAGAGCAGTCGTTTTGAGGAGGATAAACAAGCAGCACCTACAATTTCACTTATTTGTCCCATCCAGCTATTAAAATGCCTCTTTGGAAATCTGCTGGAGACCACTCCTTTAAGGATATCTGTGTGTTATTTACAATGATTTGTGGGAACAGCTAGACAGGGAATTTGGGAGTTTCTCTTCTCAGCAGAGTGCAGTTCCTCCGTGGGTATGGCAAGCAGGTGAGGAAAGTGAGGATTAAGGCTTACCTTGCTAAGCAGCGTTTTGTATTAGCAAATCTTCATTATGTTGAACTTGATAGTCTTGTCTCTGCTGTTTGTATGTGTCGAGCAAATACTGTCAAAGAAAGCTCATCTCTCACCCATTGCAGTGGGGAGTGCAGAATTTGATGATTTAAAAATTACTTGGCTTGCTTATGAAGTAATATTTACAAGTGTGTTCTTATCTTATTCATGAAACGACATATGAATTCACTTGGACAGCTGTTACCTTCTGAGTAGCAGAACAAAAAAATATGTCCATGTTGACACTTTGAGGTGTTGTGAGGGCAAGCAGTTCGCTTCTTGTGAAATGCTCTTCTGTCGGCCTTTTTTAATACTAGATCACGTCACTTGCTCTAAAAGGGACACCACAGTCCCGTTGTCACATACCAGAGGGAAAGGGTTTGCAGATGTGTGAGCGGGCAGATTCCGCTGTGTAAAGGCATCGCCACTTGCAGTTTAGAGGGGTTTGTTTCTATTTTTGGCTGAGAGTTGTCTTCATAAGTAATGTTTCCTGTCTGTTCTCAGTAATTTGAAACTCTGTCTTCCAGGTGTAAATTGAAAGGAAGGGGGATTTAAAAGCTCCTCTCTGTTACCCGTCCTAAATTTATTTATTTTCAGCTCCGTATGGAAAGCATATCCATTAATAACTTTCATGTCCACAGTTTGAGTGTGGGGAGTGAGGGCTCCGTGCATTATCAGGTGTTGACTCTTGACCTTGGTAATTACTAATCTATGCAATCGGGTCTTTCTGAGCCTTGTCAGCCTCGCTTGTTTAGCGTTTTATTTATTTTATTGGTTTCTACAAGTCCTGAATAGGAAAAAGGGATTTAAAGAGAAGCCCCCCAAAAAAAAGAAACCCAACCCTATGTTTATTCTTAAGGGGTGGAGGTCTTCTAGAGGGGGAGCTGGCTTGCAGAGGGGGAAGACAGTATTCTTATGCTAATCCGGGCTCTGGATAAGGAGCAAAGCAGCCGTGCAAACAATGGAAGTGGAGCCAGAAAGTCTGCGCTGCAGTCTAGCACGCCTTGAAAAGCATGTCAGGCCGGGCGCCTTGGGCTGCCGGGAGGGGCCGCGGGGGGAGCGCCTCCCGCTCGCTTTATGGAGCTGGCGGCGGGCCAGCGCGCTTGGAAACATCTTACTACCTAGAAAACGAGAGTTAGGGCTGGAAGAGGCGAGGGCAGGAGGGAGAGAAGTAGTTTATAGTCTTGCTTTTTTTCACGTTAAAAACAGCTAACTCCCAAACCCCGTATTGAGTTGTCTCAGCTTTGTTGCTGCTGTTTTCTTCTCCTTTGTACCAAAAATTGAAATTCAAGTGATGTGTCTTTTAAATAGCAGCCACATTTTCTAAAGGTTGTGCGTGAGAGAGGCCGGCTTTAGCAAGGTGCCCCTGCTGGGAAATGAGCTTACACCTCCCTCCTGTGGGCGAAGCGCTCGGGCCGGGAGGCGCGCCGGGAGCCGGGGCTGCGGGCCGGCCTGGGCACGGCAGGGCAGGGAGGTGCCCTGGCTCCGGCCCCTCGCTCCTCTGCCGGCACACACCGATGGCACTGACACACGGCAGAGCAGCGGTTTGTCCAGCATGCTTTCTTATTGATTAAAGTCAGTGACCAAAAATACAGGTTGTTTTCCTTAGGCATCGTGAAAGGAAAAATCTGCTCTTGAAGCAGAAAACAAAAACAAAAAGTTCTGCAGTTCGTGCAGAACTCTTCTTCTTGAGTTCCGTAATTTGCATAGTCACTTTCACTTTGGAGACGTAAAGAAGTTGTGAATTTCTCCTTCTAGATTGGGCAGAGGTTATAGGTGTAGCAGAAGCAAGCCAAGATCATGGGATTTAAGTAAAATAAATGCTTACCCTGCTAATTTCTGGATCTGGGTTTTTTGGTCTTTTTTTTTTTACCTGGATTAATGAATAACTGTCCTTAAATTACAAAAAAAAAAAAATACTTTAGGGTTGTGAAAACATTCATTAGTCTTAATAGTGCTAGAAGTCATGTTGCACATTAGAAACTCTTTCTATGAAGGCATTTGTAATTTTGAAGGCACTGGCACACTTATTTTAGGGTCCTTTGTCCACTTTTTAAAAATGTGAGCAAACATATATTCAGGATTGAGGCCCAGATTTTTCCTTTCCTCAGCCCACGTATATTATTTGCATCAAAATATTGAAACTCAGAGCCAAAATGTGTGATAAGTCTTGTAGGCAATATAGTATGACCTAAATATTTTTATTAGTAACATTAGTAAAATTTCTAACAGTTTTGATGATTTCTTTTCCCTTGCTGCTTATGCTCGGTGAACAAAAGTATGTTTCTAATGAATGAGATCTAAAAGGTTTAAGTTATGATTCCCTATTTGTAGTTACTAAATTTAGAGATGGAATGCATTGCATGTGGAGATTTTCTCCTTGTTCACATTGACTGGTATGGCAGTAAGGAACTAGCAAAAATGATAAATGATAAAAACATGTGAGAAGGATAGCTTCTGGGTAGAATAGCAGAAGTTGATGTCATTGTAGAAAGAGCATGGGTGTCCATTTGCTAATTGTCCTAAGGGCAGAAGCTCTAAGCCAGCTAATCACTTCCAAAGTGAAGGAGTTGAGAAAAGAGGTGAGTGGGTCAAGGTGAATAAAAATTGTGTATTGAAATTTTCTCTGAATATGTTCAAATAAAATAATGTGTCGTGTTTGTAACACATTAGGATATGTCTGAATATCTGCTTGCAGTGGGAAAACAATTTTGCTGAATGTCATAGCAGTTAATTTATTTGAAGAAACTTTTTAGCAGTAAGTTAATTGGACGCCCAGAGTAACAGTAAGATGGGCATTCAGGAGTGCTGTGAGTGGCGTCCCCAATTACCCAGTTTTGCTGGGCATGGTAGAAAGCAGCTAGGCTTTCATTTCTTCACAGTTAACAACTTTGTTTATGAAACAGACAGATATATCATAATTTGGTATTTTGCCTTCTAAATTCTGTCGTGATTTGATATTTACCAGCAGTGGGAAATCTTTGTTTCAGGAGATATCTGTTTGACTGTCCAAGGTGGATTTTGGTGGCTTGTCCCACTGATTAGAAATAAGAAGCTCTTTTCTAAGACTCTGAGCTCCCCTGCTGCAAAAAACCTTTTGTTAGGGTCTTGTGTTTTTTGAATGAGCAAATGTGTTGCAGTGCATGTGTTCTAAACACATGGTTCCATATGTACTACAGAGAGAACTAAGATTTCTTTTTTAATTCTTTTGAGAAGTATATAATAGACAAAGTTGTGCTTCATTTAGCATTTCAGATTTCACTTTAGTTTCTAGAAGGAGAAAGGACTTGTATAATTTACACAGTCTATTGGCTTTTAAATTTATGCAGTCAGGAATAGTTTTAAATAATTCTTACACAATTTACAGTTCAGGAGAATTATTTCTGTGAGCTTGAGCAGATTAGTGCCTAAATAGGGCCTTACGTGAAGTTGTTTTTGTTGATGGCTATGTAGTCATCAGGCTTGCAATAACCAGGAGGCTTCTCCATCAGCTGTAGGATTTCTTGACAGATTTTGGGGGTGGATTTACCTTGCTTGTTTAATTTAACATATTTGACAGCACTCAAGCATACATAGTTCGAGTGTTTCATTGTGACACTTTTCAACAGTTTGTGTAAGCATGCCTTGCAATAGAATAATAAAAACACATTTAAAAAGTAGGTTTTGTACAAGTATTTGACAGAATTACACAGTACACAGACTGAAACTTTCTTCTTGTTATGGGCTTGATTAAGTTTGACTGTTTGACTTTGGATAAACTGAAGCTAACTATAGCCCTTTTTGTATTAATAATGAAATGTAGTCCCAGATCAGTCTGTTCCTGTCCTGGCACCTGTAGCTACATGAGATGGTGTCCTTTGAAAAATAAAGACTAATGAAGTCTTTGGACTCTATTTAGTCTGAAAATCTGCCCTACAACCTTCTAGTTAGGAATTGTCTTCTAATTTCTGATCCAAATGAATTTTAATGGCTAATCCATAGCTTGTTGTTGAACCAGTAATTTTCCTAAGATTGAATAGCTGTCTTTCATTGTGTTTATTCCTGTTATGTTGTCAAAGTGTAGTTATTTACCCATCAATTTTAACTGTCTTAATTGTACTATTTTCTTTTCTTTTTATCCGCTAATGTCTCTCTTTCCTTGAGATAGTATCCTTCTAGATGGGTGTTGAATTTATCCATCATATTATCTTTGTGCTATTCATGTCTTGCTGTTTTCCCTGAGAAATTTTCCTAACTAGAGTTGTGTTTGTGTCTTTCTCCCAGCCACATCACATGGATGTGTCTGATGTTCTATAATCAGTTGGTGTCCTTGGACATAGCTATCTCTTATGTGTGAGCTTCTAGTCTGTGTGAAGCAGAAATTCCCAATAAGCATGCATGCAATATGCATGACTTTTCCAATTTCATGCTGTTGTACTTCATTCCATTTGTTACTTTAGTTCTTCATGTGATCCAAATCTTCCTGCATAAAGACAGCACTCGGCTGAACTGACAATTTGTTTGTCAGCAATTTTTTTAAAGTTTTTGCTTTCTCTGCCTACTTCATTAATGAAAAGGGTGAGTATTCTTCAGTCAAGCTGAATCAAGAATCAAGGTCCTCAGATGCCATTTGAACTAGGCTACTGATCTCTATTCTTGAAACTACTTGTCTGCCCTGTAGTGAATTCTTTACTGTTCTTATAATCCCTCTTTTCTTCATCCAAATGAGTAATTTTCTTTGTGGCACCATATCAGGTTTTTTCATAATCTTCCAGGGAAGCTGTTGTTGCACACTGATTTAGACTGACAGTTCAGTTTATCTCTGGCATTCTGTTCATCTCAAAGTCCTGTTCAAAACAGTCCTTGTGATTGAGGTAATATGCTTACAGTTACCTAAGTTGCTTCTTGCCCCAGTTACACATCAGAGAACTATTTAGTAAGTTTTACTTTTGTTGTGTTTGAATACATAAACTTGGTGTTACATGTACTGCTGCAAATGGTTTGAAATATCTTGTCTGTTGAAGTGCATTGTATGTTTAATTCTTGTGAAGTCTAAGATTGACATTTTTTCATGTGTTCCCCTTATACAATACTATCTTTGTTGTTACATTCACCACTATCATTCTTTATTGAAATTTGGAACAGCACAGCTCACTTGGTTTGGGGATCATGCTGTTAAGAATATTACATAGCCACATCTAAAGAACAGTTACCACTGAACTCCATGCTTTCAGAGTTGGTTTGGACCATGTGAGAGATCTTGCACGGTTCAGCTTCACATATTTGGAGTCATGCAGAACATTGGGCTGGACTGCTGTGATAGTGCTGTGAATTGACTGCTGAGTTCCAGTTCAGAAAAAACCCACAGTTTTAATAATAAAAGCATTTTCTTCAATAAATGATTACTAAGAATGATAATAAAATACAGTGCAGGAAAATCTGGTGTTACCATTGATTAATAGATTACTTTTTAGTGGATTATAGTTGAACGCTTCTTTGTGGCTACAGTAGAAAAGAGATTGAGAACTTTAAAATCAACTGATTGGCTTATGGATTTTAATTTCTTCAGCATCATTCTGTTGGCAGAGTAGCATTCCAAGTGTTAATTGCTGCTTTAATATATTTGAAGGGGTTATTTAGTTGTGTCATTCTAAACTGTTATATCAGGCAGGTTTTGGAGAAATTCCAGCTGTTGCTCTTTCAATTTTGTGCCTTAGCCAGGATTCCTAGTCTTCCTCTTTAATAGGAGTCTGGAAGGGTATTTTTTGTTTTAAAATGGGGAATTAGAATTTTTTCTCTTTGATTTTTATTGCATGGTTTTATACACAATATTATATTTTATGTATGTGTATGTGTGAAAAGGGAAGTATTGCTGGAAGGAAGATTGAAGTACAAAATACTGGTGGAGAACATTTTTTTTTTTAATACTCTTGGACAGCATTTCTGGAAACTACCTTAGAGTGTGTCAGTGAACAAAAATTACCATGAAATTGGAGTGAGTTGCACTGAAACGGTTAATTTCTTCAATTTTTTTCTTGGGTTTTTTGGCGGGGTTTTTTTGTTTTGTTTTGTTTTGTTGGTAACATGCTGTGTGTTACAGGGGCAAATACATGTTCCTGTGCCAATGTGCCCTCTGGTGAATTGGGGGGGGGCTATGTACAGCAGTGCAAATATATGTCCCTTCTGAAATTGGACAAGACAGAAATGATTTTTAAAAATACTTTAAACAGACTATTACTAAGATTTAGTTGGTTTTGCTGGATAGAATACCATAAATAAAGCCTTTGTTGTTATTGCTGCAAAAAGCTGTTGGCAATTTTCAAATTCCACATGTTTTATTGAGGATTGGAAGTTCATTGCCATTGAAACACAGAATCAAGCGTTAATACCTATGCACTTAGGTTGCTGGCCTGATGTTTTATAGCTAGAATGATGTTCCTTATTAACTGTCACAATTGGTGTTGTGGCATAGGGGACACTAAAGAATGAATATTTTTGCTGTCACACCGCTTTTCCCTCTGCCTGGCCAGGAAGTTTACTCTGAAGTTTCTGGTGCTCCGGACGTTTGCGCGGTGCGCAATTCCGAGTCCGTCCCACCACAGCCTGGCAATAATCCTGCCCAGGCCCGGGGCTGCCGTGGGGCTGGGGGTGCCTGGCTCCCTCTTTGTGGCTGCATTAGGGAGAAGTCAGAGACGTGTGAAAAGTAGGCCAGGGGTCGGGGCGGCGCCGCGCCCGCTGAAATTGGAAGTGACGGACACCTCCTGGCTCAGCCGCTAATTTGCCTCCATGTTAAATGCCTCCGAAGACTCATTAAAATGAAAAGTTCTTGGGTCTCGCCGACACACAGATTGAGTTATTGATGCTGGAAGCGGCCACCAACAGTAATTGCTGCCCATCCCCGAGCAAACGCCCGTCCTGGCATTCATGAGCAGCGCCAGGCTGACAGGGGTCAGGGGGGTCAACCCCACCGAAACGAGGCCGAGGAGAGGCAAAATCAGGGCTCTGTTCCTCTTTGTGCAGCTTCGCTTTTGTTGCAAGGAACTATTGAGGTGTTCAAGCTGCTTTTTAGTCCTTTGAGGCCCAATTATGTTCCCCTCGTGCATCACCATTGAAAAGTTCTGTGAGCGGAACGTGACCACAGCTACTGCAGTCTGAAAAAATGACTTCTTACTCAGTGTGGCTGTCTTAGCAGTATGTTCACCCACTGCACAAGAGCAGAATTATGTTTTATTTGTGGACCAAATGGCGTGTACATACACTAGTGTAATTTTTCAGGAGGAATTAATTTGCACACAGCTCGGGAATCCAGGGTGTAATGATTTTGAATTGCAGTTAGTGTTGTCTTTTTTCTGCAGTACTCTTCTAGGGGGAAAAAAAGTAACAAGTATATTAGGTAACCAAACTAACTGTTAAATTTAATGCAGATTTGGTTTTCATCCAGCAGAAAGGCTGGGGTTTTTTTGTAATAAAGCTTCTCTACCAGCAGTTTTCAACAAGTGGCCTAACATGGTGTTACTGCTTCCCCCCCCCAGTATTATGGGAAGTCGCCACTTGCATTTATTTTTTATGGGAAATAATTTAAAGAAGGTTTCATTTCTGTAAAGAAAATAGTTTTCAAACAGATTTACATGTTAAATCTGTTGAATACTACCTCTAACAGCTATATGCAAGTCTAAAATTATACATCTGTGACCAGTGAGTTGACATATCTAATATTTTAATAGGAATATGAAAACATCCCTGTGGGTTGTTACCAAAAGTTTATATTTCAGAAGAACCCTGCTATTCAGTTAGATAGTAAACATAGCTAATGTTTTCAGATGCTAATATTAATAAACACATGGGGTTTTTTTGTTGGGTTTGTTGGTTATGCTCAGCATGATGACCATCTTGAGGGTTTTTGCTTGTTTCAGAAATACATGAAGTTTTAAAATGTTTTGTTTTATTGTATTTTCCAGGAAACAAAGGTGGAAAAGCTCCAGAAGCATCCTTGCAGTCAAGCACCGAATCCTGTATTAGACTTCACAGAGCTTAGCATCTGTCACGCAGAGGGGCCGGTCGCCTTACACAGGAAGGATTAAAAGTGAACAATGACTCGATTGAGAGTTCATGAGCAATTGCTTGGAGCCTATCTGCTTATCATTCTCCATGTTCAAGGTAAATATAAACTAGTTGAAATAAGCTTATCTTTCTGATTTGTAGCAGAGTTGTGCATTTTCCAGTGGTTGAAGTAGGATTTTTTTTCTTTTGGAGTTTATTTTGCGGACAGGTGACTTTACTGGCCTGATGTGCCATGTGGATGCTTCCCTAAAAAGAAGGACATTCTAGTGGTCATTCATTGTAGTATAGGTTAGGTTTATTTTAGCAAATACTTAAATAGAAACAATACCAAAAATGCCTAGTAGATGACAGAGCAAGCTGGATGAGCAGCAGAAGTGAAGGTTTGACTTTCTGAATTTCGGTTTCCTCTGTGTGTGAATATTTGATTCCCTTTAACCTGACCCACTGAAGAAATTGCAGTGTGCAGTTCCCCATGCCTTTTGATGCTCCCATCAGCCTAGAGGTAGCGTGCCATAACTAATCTAAATTAATTTGTTGTGCCTACTTGATGGGCCAAGGTGAGGCTATGGACTACTCACAGATACCCTCGTTTTCAGTTAGTGAAGATACTCATTTGTATGTCTGTTGTCTTTCCATACACCAATTATCAAAAAACTTCTGGAGATCCAGTTCTCATTAGAACTTAACTCCTCTGTCAAATTGGGTTGAACTGAAAATATGCATCCCTGGTTGGGTCTCTGTGTAAGAGTGTTTGTTCTCCCAGCTGTGCACTCCTCCTTTGTTTGAGTACACAGAGCTTTCCAGATATTTTCAGAAAATAGAGAGAACAAATTTGGTACTGCCATTTAAATACTTGAGTATAAAAGGGTTTATATTCTTATTCCATACTCAGATCAATTACTGCTTAGTCCTTGATTTTGAGATACTATGTGAGATATTTACTTTCAAGAATAACAATTCAATGAACCCATTAAAATGGGGAGAGGAGGAAGCCTGATAAGTACCCAAATGCTGGTCTTTTTGGTTTTTTCTGGTGTGAATCTGCAATATTAGATTAAAGGATATGGCAGAGTTGTCTCTTCAAAGCCTGAGCTTGATACATCTGCCTGGACAGAAATAGCCTACTTTGGGGTATACTTGAAGTCTGTAGTAGATTTACAAATATTTGCAGGTAGCTGTAAGGTGCTTAGATTAGGTTATGGGAATAAACTGAAGAAAATTTCATTGAGAAATTAGGAAAGAAGTTTTGACTGAATGTGGTTAAGTATTACAACAGGCTGCCTGGGGAAGTAGTGCAATATTCATCCTTAGAGGTAGTCAGAACTTTACTGCAATGACTGAACAACCTGGTCTGATGGAGAAGTTGGTCCTGCTTTGACCAGGTGGTGGTACCAGGTGACTTCCAGAGACCTCTTCTGCTCAAAAATACTCAGACATAATGTTTTGCTGTGGAGCTTCTTCTGTTTGTATTCAAGCAGTCTTGGTGCTTCTGGTGGAAGAGACCAGCTTCTTCCCTTGTTCCCTGAGGACGCTGGGAGTAATATGCTTTGTTCTTTTTGCTGAAGTCATGGTAACTCCTCTGCATTAGACAATATTTAGCATTTTAATAACAAGCAATAGCAACAGAAGAGGTTTTTTTCCTCACTAGATTCAAATAGAAATAAAAATACAAATATACAAGTCTTCTAGTGGCTTAAAATTAAATTACATTAACTCCTTCCACAATCATGGTCATTAATAACAGTTCATAACTTACAGTAAGTAATATAGATAAATTAAGTTTAAAGACTGAAAATTATTTTTCAGCTTCAAAAGAAGAAATTTCTTTATCTTAGACATTTTCCTGACTTTCAAATCAATACTGAGGGAGTTCTGAAAGCCATGGAAAAGTTGAGCTTATTGAAATATTGTTAGTTCTTTGCAAGTTGCCTGAGGGCTTTTCTTCAAACGTAAAAAATATGCTTGGTTTCCAGGGGTGGTGAGGAAAAAAACAGTCAAATCTCTCTGCTTTTCCCTAGATTCATGGGGGAGGAAAGAATTAAGATCATAGTCATAAAGCATTTGAAATTTTTATAGGTAAGAGATAATCTGAAGTGAAAAGTTTAAACCGTTGAAAAAGTAGTCTCAACAAGGAAAAAATATATATACAGGTTGTTAGAAAAATGCATCATAAAGCCATCAACAGAGGTGAAAAAGATTCATTAGGAAGAATTGAAGAGAATTTGTATGATTTACAGAAAGAGGAAGAAAAAGCAGATAAAGTAGAAAACAATATGTGTACTTACAGTGTCTGGCATCCAGGTTAATGGTTTGCTCTCTTGGGGTTTTTCTGGAGGCTTCTTCAGAATGTTAGGAATTTCAGAGCTTACCAAGACCTGAGAGAATGATAAAAGCAAATGTGTCTGTATAGCTGCATGTATATATACATACCAGATTCCTTAACAGGTAACTTGAAAAAGCAAGTGGCTGCATGTGTTGATTACTGTGAAAATATTCTTACAGTAACAGCAGAAGCCAGAGGCAGTTCCATGACATTACTGGTGAATAGCTGCAGTTTCTGAGGTTGGTACTATGCAGGAGGGGGACCCAGTGGTTACCCTTTGGGTTGTATCTTTATAGCTTTGAGACTTCCTCACTTATTTTGAGAAATAGTCAAAAATAAGTCTGGGTTGCAGATGGACAGATTTAATAGCAACCTCTTCAATTAAAACATTTTGTATTTCCTTTCTTGCTGTGGAAGACCTTTGCAGTAGCTTTAAGTCTATGACTTGCTCTGCCTCTTCATCCACCTCCTTTTTCTGATCTCAGGCAAGAGGTCTTGGGCTTCAGCCACTCTTTTGTGGCTGCACTAAACAGTTTTTGTCTTCCCAGAAGTGCAGGGTTTTCATGCAGAGAACCACTTTTACTTCCAAGTAGAGTATTTCTTTGTTGTTATAGTGCATTGATGAGCATGTCTGATCAATATATGTAGCAGTAATAAAGTGCTTAACATCTACTTAAATATGTTCTCATAAATTTGGTTCTTCGTTGCTGGCAGTTTACTTCCCATGTGATTCATCACACATTTATGTATTCTTCAGAGACACCACAGAAGAGCAGTATTTTAATCCTTGTAAATTAGTTGACTAAAAATGTATTAATGCCACTTGATATGCATAAAGATATATTAAAAGTCAAATTTAAAAATAATTAGTGTTAATATTAAATATTAAAGTGGACTTAAAGTTGCCACTGTTAGGGAACTAAAAAAAAATCTGTTGATTTTAGTTCACTACTCTAATTACTTTCATTCAAATACTTGATATAGATAAGGTATATATTAAGATATATTCTAAAAACTTTATGCACTTTCTCAATTTCAGGTGAAGTAGTTAACTGAATTTGAATGTGTAAACTAATCTGAAACAAAATTCTAAAATCTATCAAAAGAACTTAGTTGTCAGTAGCTGATTCATTATTTGAAAACACTAGTTCTGTTTATTGGTGGTTTCCCCAATTAATGGCTGCATCTGTCTTTAAAACATGGGCAGAAACCATGTTCTTATAAATCTGTCTGATTAAAATTCTTCCAAGGATTACTTAAAGTTGATCTATTTCTTTATTAAAATTTCACATTTAGTTTTAAGTAACTTTACTTTTTAAAAACCCTTTTAATTTAAATTAGAATGCAGTGTACTTTTTAAGAAAAATGCACAAAATTTTCAAGTCTGGCTTTTATATTGAGTGCATAAGAACAGAGCAGTCTTCAGAAGTGACTTTTGGGGAAGGGAAGTGGGAGCAGAGGCTGAGGACTGCAGGCTGGGAAGCAGAGGAAGCAGGGGCTGCCTGTCTGTGTTGAGCACTGATGTAGCTCCTGGGAGAGCTGGAAGGACAGGAGAGAGGTTTTAAACCAGTAGTCTGGGAACATGCTGTGATTTTTAGGAACCAGTTCTGCTAGATGGAGCTACCTCTAACATGCCTGGTCTTTGGAGATCACAGCCTTGATATGTAAGAAAGCACTATAGGGAAAATTCTGGTTACAATGCCAAACACAGAGTTTGGAGAAGCATTGAAGATACTTTCTTTGCACTCATACAATTTTTCTGATTTTTAAAAAAATTATTTTGTCTTTGAAGAGCAAGTGCTAGTATTGTATTCAAGCTGTGTCAGTTATACTGAGGTTTAATTCACATAACAGAACATGTTAAATCATTATGAAAGTTTGTGATAGGCAGAAAAGTGAAATGTGCTTACTGGAGTGGGAGATTTTGCAGTATCTGCATCCTAAAGCAAGAAAAAGTAATTTGGAACTACCACATAAAAATGTCAAGGTATGCTTTTTCATAAGGAAGGCATGTCTAACATAAAGAGCTCTGGTACAACTTTCATCTTTGATGAAAAGAGCCCAGTGGCATCAGCAGGGAGGCAGGTGAAGGGGCTCTTCTGACTAAGATTCTTCTTACTTATATATTGAATTTCTTGGAGTTTACAAGCATGGATCAGAGTAGCTAGAAAGAAGTGCCTCTAGCACTGTATTTCTGCTAGGACAAATCCCTTTAAAGGATAGTGTACTCTGGAATAGAAATGGTTTTTATGGGCAACACCTATATTATGAACTCAGAAAGCTATCAAACAACTTTTCTGCTGTAGGCCATATTGGACCTTCCTTTGTGGAGAAAGAGAGGATACAAGTAAGCAAAAAATTGTAGGCGTAATTCGGCTTTTGTATTTGTCTTCTTACACTTATTGCTGTCTCTGCATTTCATAGAGCTGGTTTTTGTGGGTCACACAAATCTTTTCTTAGATCAGAAGACTTAATGAAATGATATCTGTATCCTGGCATTGAGTTGCAAGCAGGTTAACTCAGGTTTTAGTGATTAGTAACACTGCAGTGTCACGCACAGTACATTTTAAAGATTTATCCATGTTAATATTCATATTTGAAGTGTGCTTTCAAGTAGACTTAAATTTCTAACCTAGTGAGATTTTTAATATCCTGTGCTTCTTTGAAATACATTTTATAGTCTTAAGTTATTTTCTGTGACTGGAAGAAGCAGTGCTTTGAATAATTTATATTTTTGATCAAAGGCTGGATATGATACATTGTAAGCCATTGTTTTAACAATTTGTTTTATTATTAGCTTTTGAAATTTTTATTTATTTTATTAATATAAAGTTTAATTTTAAACAGAAAACCATTTAAGTGTTGTCCTGTCTGTAACAGTTGTTCACACTTGTAGAAATCTACAATACATACAGTGTATGATGGGCAGAGCAGAAGACAAAATCAGAACTTGAAGTCCCATCAGCTTTTTTCTCGTCAATGTCTTACACTACAGTGAAGTCAGGAGAATGTTCCACCCTTACTCTGATATTTTGTTGAATGTTGTAACTTTGTCATGCAGTAAAATGCACATTACAGAGCAGTTCGTATTTTTAGAAGTCTATGATACTGTCATTCTCAAGGCTGGGTAAACAGGCTGGAAGTGATCCAGGATCTTGAACAAGCTCATCAGTGTGTGATAGCTCATTTGTTGCTCATGTGTATTATTTTGCCCCACCAGCTCTGTGCAGTTTGCAGGTGGAGGTTAGGAAACTGCTGTGCCTGAAGTCTCTGGGTGCTGTGTTTCAGTGCACAATACACTGCACTTACACCTTTGAAGGTTATGTGAGATTTGTGTATGTGTGTTTGTTAGCTGTACTGCAGAGTGACAACTGCAAGTGTCATGGAAAAGAAGAGATTAATTACATCATCAAGTAGTGTAGTGTCACAAGATCCTAAAACATGATCCTCCCTTTGCCTGTCCTGTTCCCAGGGGGAAGATGCAGCAGTGTGAATGTCTGAGAGCTGGAACTCTGAGGGTGGAGACATAAACCTTGGAGCAAGATGTTCTTTAGGCCTATCCTTAGTTCTCTCTTGTTCATTTACTCAGTATTTATTAACCAGGAAGAACAGCAATGAAGCATCCTGTGAGTTCAGGGCCTTCATTTGCCCTCTTAACATCCCAGGTAGATGGAAGCCAAGTCTTTCCATGCTTGACTCCCATCCCCATACTCAGCAGCTGTAAGATGGACACTAATGAGTCTTGAAGTGCTGAGGATGAATTGCAGTACTGCAGTAAAGGATACAGTTAGGTATCCCTGGTGGAGGCAATTAAAAACTGTTTTGTGAAGTAATCCCAAACTTCCTCAAAATTTTCCTGTACTCTTCCCTGGGTATTCAAACTCCTGTCTAAGAAGAGTTCTGCTTGCAGTCTTAGGAAGTAAAGATGCAAGATCACTTAGGAAGTGATTTCCCCCACCCCCCCGATTCTTTGTGCAGTTCAGGTATTACCTGTAAGATGAAAGCAGGCTACTGTGGAGTTTTACATTACAAAAATAATGAAATTGTAGCCTGTTCTTGGTTTGAATAAAAATCTTTGCCTATAGAAACTGAACAAAAGTCAAAGATGCTGTTTCTTTGAGAACACAGTTATCTGTTTTGGATTTTATATGGCATGTGCTTTTTATAAATCTTGTAATGCAATCCATCTTAATAAATGAAGAGGGAAAATGTATTTCATGTCACTTTTAGTATAAAAGGTTGGTATACCTGTTGTCATGCTTCAGTGTTAGTTTACAGAGAATGATACTGCTTTAAAAGATACCAGACATGCACAAAAATGTTGTTCTTTCTGTTCTGAGCTAGGAGAAGCCATGCTTTAAGGGTTCCTTGGATTTCTCATCTAATAAACTGAAAAAACATTGCATTCAGCGATCAGGGTAGGAAAATGGATGAGTGACTGTAAGACACTGATCTTAAAGTACCACAAAGACTTTTAACATGTGGAATGTCCCTGAAGATAAGAGGGAGTTATAACATCAATTGTGAAAGATACTGTATTCGTTCAACAAAATCAGAAAGACAATATTTGTACATATGCAGTGGCTTCTGCTTTAAATATTAAGTAGAATTACCTGTTCTCTGAGCAGGTAAGGATCTCCTAAATGTGAATACAGAATGTTTTGTAATGTCTCTAGCAAAGTATTAAATTTACCTTTCAGTTTATGCTGGGAAGAAATATGTAGAAAGAGAGGGGAGGAGGATGGAGGAGCTGTTTCAATTGTGCGGGATTCTTCTTGGTTAAATCAGAAATACCTATAACCGACTCTTATTGTAGCATTGGATCTTGTTTCTTGTGAACAGTCTGTACAGATCGGGGCTATTTAACTTGGGCATTACTGGAATACTCTTTGAAGACTACATATTGAATAAAGCACTGCTCTGTGATGTCAGTGTTTAGGTAAATGGTGTATTTCTTAGGATATTCTATTAGTTGTATCCAGAAGAAGCACAGTTGCATAACTTTGCTGCATTGGACAG
Source organism: Camarhynchus parvulus (assembly GCF_901933205.1). NCBI lineage: Eukaryota > Metazoa > Chordata > Aves > Passeriformes > Thraupidae > Camarhynchus > Camarhynchus parvulus. The sequence goes on from NC_044576.1 coordinate 8,981,733, forward strand.
TGCACTAGGTGTGCTTTATTATTAACCAGATGAGGAAATCTGCAAGTCTGCTATTTTCAGTACAGTAGGATCAAATTTCACAAGTATTTAATTGGCACTTGTCTGAATGACACAGTGAATGTTACAGCAGAGTGATGCAGAGGGCTCTGTCTGCAAGAGGTTTTAATCAAGTTTTTCTGGGCACATTTCAAGCAAGGTACAACAGGACACTAATAGTCTCATCGCTCTGCAGCTCGTGTTTGCTAGGTTTGACAGGAAGCCCAAGAATCTGTTTGAAGACACTCTGAGTTTCCTGGTCAGGTTTCTTTTCCTTAGAAAAACTGAAATTTTTATTTTTACCTCCATTTTTTAATTAATAACTGAATTTGTAAAAGCTTCTGCTGGTCCTGACTGCTGCTGGCTTATCTTGCCAACACTGAGCCTCACACAGAGCCTTGCTGTAATCTCTGTCAGTGCAAGCGATAGTTTGTTCACAGCTCTTCTGTCTGTATTTGGTTCATACCTTGAGGATTTAGAGCCAAGGTGATGGAAAGAAAGAGATTAAAAATGTGTATGATAAAGCTGAAGGAGATGGGTAAAGATGTTCTCATCTGATATAGTAATCATATAGCATATTCCAAATGAGGCAGACAATGTTCATCATTTTTGTTCTGGATGTTCTTCACCAAGAAGAAAACAGATATTTTTGTCTGAATGCCTAGATTCACAAAAGCACTTTAATAATATGATCAAGAAAGAATGATGTTTAACTCTGCAACTGTTGAGAAACGGAGGGCTACTTGGAACATGATGCAGCCCTGTTTCTATTCTGTGAAAGCTCGTTTGGATGGATGTTCGTGTCATTTACTGAAATTTAATTTGCAAACAAGATTTACTTTAGCTGTGTTTTGAAGTACTAATGCATACAGAGATCAAAAAAACCAAGAGATTTTGGAGTTATTACTGCTCTTCCATGAGACTGTGAATCTATAAAAAAATTACTTCAGAAAATTAGAAAATTGCATATTAAGTATGTTCACTCATGCATAAAATTATTCTTGTTGTGGTTATCAAGCCGTCAGCATTTTGGTTTTCTGAACACATGAATGAGAGAAACTTTCTTCAGAAAATTCTAACCAGTTACACCACTGCTTTCCTGCCCTACATCAAAAAGAGAAAATATCTTTCTGTTTGTATTGATTATATATGGTTAGAAGATCTGCTGTTAAGGTACAAAATATGTCAGCTGGGTATTTCTAGAATAAAATGATTAACTCAGATTTCTACTATAATCTTGAGGGAGGAGATTGCCTTGTATATTTGAGTTATAAATATAACTGTTGTTGTCATGTTTTGCCTATAAAACTCTTGAGCAGTTGTCAAAGAGATGCAAACTTTTTTTTGTTGTATTTTTTGTGTCCAGGTCAAAAGCCAGACAGCATGCTTCATGGTACAGGAATGAAGACAAATTCTGACCAAAATAAACAAGCAAATGGAGTAACACTTGCTCCAGAGGACACCTTACCTTTTCTTAAATGCTACTGCTCAGGACATTGTCCAGATGATGCTATTAACAACACATGCATGTAAGTGTTGCATTCAGGATAGAGAGGCTCTTTGAGAATATAATTTTGGATTTTGAGAGAGCAAACAACTTTTGGAGGCTGACCAAGGTTCTCTCAGGTGATCTGACCATAGTTGATTATGTTCTGTGAATGCTAAAACCCATGGTCATCTCTGTTTTCACCACGCCTTAGAACAATTTACAACTGGGCATTTTAAACTTCTGTCCTGTTTTGAAGGGCAGAGGTTACTTAAAACCTCTGTGGTATTTTATAGCTGGGGGAGTATTAAGTGACCCAAATCTAAGCCTTCTGACATGACCACCTGTTTACTTATTTCTTCACTTAGTAGTCAAAAAGGTAGTGTAAACAACATGGCCATTTACTGAGAATTCTTGTTACATGTTCAGTAGTTACAGACTGTGGAAAAAAAGGCAGGGGAAAATAAAGAAAAGCCGGTGGACATGTAGAGACAGGAGGGAAGTTTTATCTTTGATACGTATAAAAATCCTAACAGACTCATGCATAGGTTATTTCCTTGAGGTGGGTGGGTTTTTTTCATGTTCAGAAACGTCCTTGTTTTTCTTTTTTTTTTCCTCCATTTGCAATTCCATGTTCAAGGCCCTTCTGTTTCCTTCCTTAGGAATTAATATACACAGTTGAAAACATATTACTTGCTCCTGTACTTTGAGTCTTCACTTTAACATAGGTTTCAGTTTCTCTAAGGTGTCACTTGGCAGTTTCTGTGGAACCCAAGGAGGTAGAATAAACACTGCTGTCTTTTTAAATGTAAACACAGGCAGTAACTTACAAACAGTTTTGTACTGAGAAAATGTTCCAGTATTTTGGCTTTCAAGCCTCTTGGTATTTATTTATTGGTTTTTATTGCCCTCTAGTGTGTGCAGTCTGTATAGACCTTACTAATTTTTGTCTGACCTAGCAACTGATAGGCCATTATGCTGATAATAAAGGTATTAGTTAAAAAACACACAGTGTCTATGTGCAGGGTACCTTATGGCATTATGCTTTCCACATCTGCATTTCTTTGAATGAGTGTAAATAGATCTTTGACAAACAAAATTATTTCTAAATTTGTTTTCCTTAGTATCTGTGTTGAGGGAATTAATGAATATTTGTGAGAAAGCATCCCTGTAGTGTTCTATTTGAGAATACTGTGGGGGTCTTTTATTCTCAACTGGATGGTAACCACTGTATTAAAGAATTTTTCTAGAAGTTTTCATTCTAGAATTCTTAATAGGTTCATGGTCAACTAATGCTGAATATTAAATGACAAACATGCTGGTAAAGCACATGTGATATGTTTATTGCAGAACTAATGGGCATTGCTTTGCTATCATTGAGGAGGATGAACATGGAGAACCCACGCTTGCTTCTGGCTGCATGAAGTATGAAGGTTCAGACTTCCAGTGCAAGGTGAAAAAATGAGATTTATACCATGCCATACTTCTATTTCGTTTTTATGCCACTCCCTTTTCTTATATGGGATTCTGAAGATGTTTCTAAAGCAAATACTGCTGCTATGATGAGTATGAGAGAAAAACTTCTAAAGGGATTGGGTTTTTTGTTTTAAGAGCAGTATTTATTTAACATATGGTTAACTGATTTTGACTAAGCTCAAGACTTTTCCCATGTATGAAATAGCAGCTTAAGTAGAAACCATCAGTTTCTGTGCAACAAGTGAAAAAGTCTCATGAAATATAAAAACATGCAAGATCAAATGTAGGCTCAGAGATTAGATGCTGTCTGTCTGCCACTGCAGAGTGATCTCATACATTAAATGGTGTGGTTGAAGTGCCTTTTAAATAAAATAGCTTACACTTTTGTCTGTGCTGTGTTGTAGCTGTAGCATCTCCTGTCCCTGTTTTAGCTTCAAAACCTGAATGTTCACTGAATTCTCCTTCAACAGGACTCACCTAAAGCGCAGCTACGCCGAACGATTGAGTGCTGCCGCACTGATTTCTGCAATCAGGATTTGCAACCAACATTGCCCCCTCTTGATAGTACAGGTAAACACCTCCTGGATGTGCACACTGCTAAGAAGTGCTGTGTAGGTTCTGTTCTTCCTGATCAACAGTGGAAATAAGGAAAAATGTTATTACAGTATTGCACAAATCTGGTTTTTTCCTTACTCAGTAATTTTTTATGAAGATCTGTACTACTCTTCTATTTTCGGTTTTCCTTTTTTGCCACTTTCAAGTTAATCTTTTCCTCGATCAGTCACTCATGGCATTTTTATTCTTGTTCTTAGTGCGTTCATATCTTGACTGCATGTGATCTTCTGTTTTTATTCTGTTTCCACAGTCTGATATCTTTTAAAATATTTTTCTTAATCTCTGCTGTGCTTTTACCATTATGAATGCCATCATAAAAAAACCTATTCAGACTTTGTTAACACCTCTTTATTGCAAATTCATTCTCTTCTTTCTGTTGTTCCCAGCGAAAATAGTTTATTTTCATGTGCTTACCCATTCATTGCTAGGCAAGTTGTACTGGTCTAACTGTTGCTTAATATCTGCTCAGAATCTTACTGCTCTAAATCCTTAATTTCTTTTCTAACAAACTAGCAAGAGTCAACCAAAACTGACAACTCCAACATCTGAAGCTGAATTTTTTTATTTTTGTCATCCAAATGAATTTATCTTTGCCTTTGTGGTATAAATATTTACTTTGATACACAATATATGAAACCATACCTAAATAAACTGTTTACAATATATGTTTAATTAATAGACTTTGGAAACTCTCTTTTTTTTCCTTTCTATTTTTTCTTTCTTTTTTTTCTTTTTTTGTCAAATAGATGGACTTTTTGATGGCAGCATTCGTTGGATGGCAGTGTTGATTTCTATGGCAGTCTGCATAATTGTCATGGTCATCTTACTTAGCTGCTTTTGTTACAAGTAAGAAAGCACTTTCTTTATTGGAAACATTTTTAATTTTGCAAATCAGTGTAAACAGAACAGTTATTTTACTAATGTACTCAGTTAATCATATGTAGATTGAAAACAGTTGTAACCTAATTTCACATTTCTGTGGGTAGCGGTTTCCATCACTAGGTAAAATGAAATGTTCACAGCAGAGAATTTAAGTGAGTTTGATCCTTTCCTCTGGGTACAAAGTATTTACAGTTTTGCAAGCTGCCCATAACTTTGATGCTAAAGCAGCTGATAAACAGGAATATCATCATGGTTTTATGCTTTTGGGTCTTCAGTCACTTTCAATAGTTAAATTTAATCTGCTTCTGAGATTTTCTGCTGAGTTTCAAAACTAAATAATTGTCCAGCTGAGCTATGGCAAATCATTCAGGTGCTCCTGTTAGCACCAGCCCTGTGCTGGAGGTGATCACTCTTCTAAAAGTTTCCAAGGCTTGTGTCAGCCTGTGCTGCTGTGGTTCAAGATTCTGTCTGCTCATTTAACCCAAAATCAGCAATGTTGTGCTGGTAACTCTGGCTGAGAGTTGAGTATTAAAAATGGTAGGTTTCCCCCTCACTAATAATCAGCTGACAAACCTGTACATGCATTACAACAGCTTCTTAACATTAAAAAGCTATATAAGTCACATTTCAGGAAAAGAAAAAATGCAGTAACATCTGCTTCTCTGTTTTTTCTTTTGAGAAAGTGTGTATATTTAAGTAGCTCCTTTCCTAGATCAGTTTGTTACATATTTTGAGTGTTTTGGAGTTCAGCTTAACTTGTGTTACTTTTGCAGACATTACTGTAAGTCGATGGCAAAGAGGCACTGTTATAATCGTGACCTGGAACAAGATGAAGCGTTTATTCCAGCTGGGGAGTCATTAAAAGACCTTATTGACCAGTCACAGAGTTCTGGGAGTGGATCAGGACTACCACTGTTGGTAAGTCATAAACTTGAGATTTTTCTTCAGTGAATTTCTCTCCATCACATACAAAGTTTGGTTTGGATCTAATGCCTAGAACAAAGCTGTTTGTTCATATGAAATGCTAATTATTTTATATGCCATTATGATGAAGGTGAAGTACAAACTGAACATGTTTAAAGCCCGTCTTCACATATTAATTAAAATTAAGTGTCAGATATGTTAAAAAATCTGTTGGCATCAGCAGAATTCAAAGAAAACTTAGAGCTTACAGCTATTAGGATAAAAATACAAGAAATGGCTAATATAGGTATCAAATTGAGTGAACTCAGAGATTTTACTTTCTTAGTATCAACTGACCATTAAAATAGAAAAGCTAGAGAGGGACTTTTTACATGAGCAGGTAGAGATAAGACAAGGGAAAATGGCTTTAAACTGAGAGTAGGTTTAGATGGGATATTAGGAAGAAATGCTTCACTGAGAATATTGAGGTGCTGGAACAGGTTGCCACAGAAGCTGTGGATGCTCCATCCCTGGCAGTGTTCAAGTCCAGTCTGGATGGGGATTTAAGCAACCGGTTCTAGTGGAAGGTGTCCCACCCATTACAGAGGGGTTGGAAGTGGATGATCTCTAGGGTCCTTTCCAATTCAAACCGTTTTGTGATTATTATTAATAATTTTGTTCATTAACCATCCTATATAGTACTTGCATAAAAATCAGCCAGTGAGATAGATGACTATAAATCAGAAATAAAACGCAAGAGACTATACCCTTCAGTTAGAAGTTGAGATGACTTAAATCTTTTTAGGTTTTTTTAAATACCTTGGAGGCAGCAATAATGAGTCCAAATTTTTTTTCTTCCTTAGGTTCAGCGCACTATTGCCAAACAAATTCAGATGGTGAGGCAAGTTGGAAAAGGACGATATGGTGAAGTGTGGATGGGAAAATGGAGGGGTGAAAAAGTGGCAGTCAAAGTGTTTTTCACCACAGAAGAAGCCAGCTGGTTCAGAGAAACAGAGATTTACCAAACTGTTCTCATGAGACACGAAAATATCCTCGGTAAGGCAGCAGAAAATTGCTCAGCTGCTGCAGGGTGCAGGAGGAGGAAGAGCTCTTACTGGGTGGCTTGAGGGGTCTAAGGCAGCTTCTTTGGAATCACCAGATGGGTTTTTCCCTTAATGTCCTCTAATAAAATGTTACTGAAAGGGTAGAATTTTGCTGCTTTTGGTTGGAAATATGTCTGCAATCTCTTTGCTGGAAGGCTGGACTGGTAACCTCACATACATTTAGAATCAGAGGTCCTAGATGGTTAGTTTTCATAAGGAAACACATATTTTCTGCTACAGCTCAAGAAAATACAGCTTTAGGAATTAGCATTAAACCTACTACACAAAAATTCTATGTACAAATAAATAGTAACTTTGTTTGTACATTTCATAGGTTTCATAGCAGCAGACATTAAAGGCACTGGCTCCTGGACACAGCTTTACTTGATCACGGATTATCATGAAAATGGATCATTGTATGATTTTCTGAAGTGCACTACTCTGGACAACAGGGCTCTGCTCAAACTGGCCTATTCTGCTGCGTGTGGCCTGTGCCACCTGCACACAGAAATCTATGGGACACAAGGCAAGCCTGCCATTGCACACAGGGACCTGAAGAGTAAAAACATCTTGATAAAGAAAAATGGAACCTGCTGCATTGCGGACTTGGGTCTTGCAGTCAAGTTTAACAGGTAATAAATCCTCTTTCATGGGAAAACTTTCATGTCATTTTTTTATTTAATGTACCAGATACCCAGTTTAAAAGGGCAGATGAAATCATTTGGTTGTGTGATTTAGAGGTTTTTTTTTCCAGTTTTGAGTAAAATGTAGTTCTTGAAAGCTAAACTAAAATGTAGTTCTTGAAAGGGAAACATCATGATGAAAATAGGTTGTTAAGAAACAATGAAAATACTCTTGTGGAAAATAAAAGTTTTGTAGAGGAAAAGCAGACTAATTTTTTTATTCAGAACTAGCCTTTCATAGTAATTGCAGTCATGTAAATTCTTTCATAGAAAATTCAAACAGCATGTAGATAGTTGAAACTTAATTGAAGATGTGATAATAATATTATTAAATACTTTTATTAGTTTAAGTTCTGTGGAGACAGAGACTTGTCTTTTTAGTGGTTGTGCCATACAGGATTTCATACCTTGTAACAGTCCACAGTTCAGTAACTTGCTAATGTTTTCATCTAGTGACACCAATGAAGTTGACGTTCCCTTGAACACCAGAGTGGGAACGAAACGTTACATGGCTCCAGAAGTCCTGGATGAAAGCCTGAATAAAAACCATTTCCAGCCATACATCATGGCTGACATCTACAGTTTTGGGCTGATTATCTGGGAAATGGCTCGGCGCTGTGTCACAGGAGGTAAACTTTTCAATATTCTGTGTAAAATCTACCAGGCCTTTCCCTCACTCTAGCAATGCTTCACCAGGAAATAATATAATTAGCTTGCTGTGTCATTAGGCTTGTATTCTTCAAAAGCAGTTGTAATAGTATATGACAAATACTTTTTGTGACCCATCCTAGCTTTTCTTTTACTCTTCTTTTGTATTCTTATGTATCTTCACCTGTGTTGTTCTTCCATCTTGTATTTCTCTGTGCTTCTGTGTAGCATGAAGTAAATTAGAAAAAGCTAAAGCTAGCATTTGGTATCAAAATCAAAAGCACTACAAGGAATTATCATAGCTACTAAAGTTAATGATCGTAATATTGGAGCTTTTATGGTAAATTATTGTTGTAGTGAAATTTTCAGATTTTTACCGCAGTAAAACAGAGTGGCAGAGAGTTAGTTTTTGTTCCCAGCTAAAGAAATCCAAGAGTAGATCTGTAGACTTATTTCTTTCAATTATTCCTAATCTTTCACAATGATCTCCAGGTATTGTTGAAGAGTACCAGTTGCCATATTATGACATGGTGCCAAATGATCCATCCTATGAGGACATGAGAGAAGTGGTGTGTGTCAAACGCCTGCGCCCAGTGGTATCGAACAGGTGGAACAGCGATGAAGTGAGTGTGCTCAGAGCAAAACTGTTCATTAATATGGGCTGGCATTTTAGGTTAATAAATACTAAAATGTTGTAAAGTAGGACTGCATTCACACATTCTGATACTTTGAAAACCTCATAGCAATAATAGGAGAAAGACATGCTTGAGATCAATTCAAAACACTGTACTTTTTAATGTATCTTTTCAGTGATCTGAGGGGAAGATACCCTTAAGCAGCATGCAAATATATGAATACTGCTCTACTTGAGATTGTGTATTTTAGATAGTGGAATATATTCAGAGTTTAATTGGAGCTAAAACTTAAATTATTTTTTAATTCATTTTATTAGTCTTAATAGTTATAGCTTATTGGTTTGTGGCATAAGATATTTCATGAAAGGTGAAGCAGTTCCTTTGTGAGTTTCCTCTTCCCTTTTTTTGTTTTTTGCTGTAACATCCCAGGACAATCTGGGATAAAACTAAAATACTCTCGTTTATATGTGTTTTTAACGGGCCACAGCTTGAACACAGTAAATAAGACATAACTATTTCACATAGCAAAATAAATATGCCATATCCATTTTTCCCCAAGTCCTTGACTTCTATGAATTCCCAGTTTTGTCCTTTTTTTTTTTTTTGACTGCTGAAAGAACTTTTGTCTCACCTTAATTTTCCCTGAAGGAATTCTCTATAGTTTTGTAGCCGTGTATGTGGAGATATTTCTGTTTATTGCTGCCATATTTGTACCACTGTTCTTGAAGTTCTGGTAATGCATCATTGAGAAAATCAACACTTCCATTAGTTCCAGCTACTGTAATACTAGGCAGGGAGGGGGTGGGATAAGAAGGATTGGCATGTGGATGTTAGGTTTGGGGTGTTTTGGGGTTTTTTCCTTCAGTAGGTCTCTTTATAATAGTTTTCTACCAACAATTTTGCAGAAAATTTGGAAGTTGCACATTTTTAAACTTGAAAGTTCTATAATTTGAGCTTGACAGCAAACCAGAATTATTACTTTGGGTGTAGCAGTTGTTTCAATAGCATGCCTTTGTTTTTTCTGCAGTGTTTAAGAGCAATATTGAAGTTGATGTCTGAGTGCTGGGCTCATAATCCTGCCTCAAGGCTCACTGCCTTGAGGATCAAGAAGACACTTGCCAAGATGGTGGAATCACAGGATGTAAAGATTTGACATAGGAAATTGACTTTGGAGAGCAAAGCTGGACTCCCTAGATCTTTTCACTCAAACGTGGGTGAGGAAGATAAAAATAGAGAAGAGGAAATAACTGAGGTTCAGTATATTTTCTCAGCACAGTTCTACAGGCTGCTAATGAAATCTTTCAGTACTTCATAGATCATGATGCTGAGAGCCTCTATACACTACGTGCTACATATCTGGACAGCCTTGAGAAAATACACATTTTGTTTTGGTTTGAGCTGCATTGAGACTTCAATCATACTTAGTGAGTCTCCAGTAAAACTCTGGGTACTGAATTGAATGTTCAGATTACAGTGCTTTCTGTGAAAGCCTAACAAGCTAGTCAACAGAGATGGAGAATATAAGCTTTTTTTTTTTTTTTGCCTTCTACCTGATAAAACCTAGTCAATCCATACCAAGTTTTGGTGAAACAGCCTGTAGGTTATTAATCTGTTTGTGCTACTACTCAGTTTAACAGTTCTTTATGCCTTTATGTGTGTGCCAGGATTATTTTGCTGTCATTTGGAATATATGAGAAACCATTTAAATGAACAAAGTTTTATGGTCAGGGCTCCACGCATTTTGTGGCTCCACAATCAGAGATTTGCTGCTGAATCTTTTGCCATTAAGTTATCGTCAGAAATCTCAGTTTTAATTTTTTTTCTGGTTTTTTTGGTCACAAATGTGAACCATTAATTAATTAAGAAATGCCTACCTAAATCTGTAAGGAGCTTGAAACAATCTCTTCTAGAGATGTAGGCTGCTTTCGTCATCTCACTTGCAGTCTAGAGGGAGCTTCATAATTGGATCCCTGATGTATGTCATATTTTTTCACAGTGCCACATGCAACCAGCATTTTTGCCATAGAATACTTTACATCTTAGCAGAAAGACTGATGGTGATGTGTTTTGCCTTCCTGCTGTGTTGGGACTCTGATAGGTGTCTGTCAGGCTCTGAATGTCTTCCCATGAAGGAAGGGATTTGTCAGCTGTACCATGTGCTCTTTCATCATTTGACAAAACTAGGCAGAAGGTGAGTTTTGAAAGGCTTGAGAGCAAGTCTGGTCTACAGACACAAAAGAGGGAGGGCAGGAAGCTCCGGGTGCTCTGAAGATCAGAGAATGCAGTAAAGGGTCAAGACCAGGAGAAGTGAGTACGTGAACTGTTGAAGATCAGACCCACAGCATGCAGAAGATTTGGAGCTGGGTTGCTCTGATATAGACACAGGAGCCCACATCTGTGGGCCATTTAGTGGAAGTCAAGATTTGAGACAAGGTAAATCAGTGGGTGTTGTAAGTTCTAGTTAAGTTTGGGAGGAATGGCATTGATATTAAATCATGAATATGCAGTAAGTTAGCACAATTGTAAAACTTGGTTTTATTGTGCCAACCGTTCAACCTGCATGAGAAACTGAAGTTCCCCTGTTTTCACCACTGACCCACACAAGGTGTATAGAAGCCAGAACCCTCCATGAGGTTACTGTAAAGTAGAATTATTGATTTATAACTCCTTTGGCACTTCTACTTGGAAGTTAGAAAATAGTACCATAACTCAAGGTGAAGCTTCAAAGCATGAATCGTCTGAAGATTGAACACACAGTATTGAAACCATTGAATCTATTTGATAATTTAAGTGCCTATGATTTTGTACTGTAAATCTTGTTCTAGATAACTTTAAAAAGGGAAGTTATTTATACAGTGTGTTTTGTGCTTTAGTAAAAAAAAATACAATAAATACCTAGTCCTAGGTACATCTATACAATTAGATATATGCACACACACACGCCATAGTTGAGATTTGAAGAAAATGGTTAAGAATACCAGAATTGATGAAATTGTTAAAACTTCAGATTGATTTATGCCAGATTATTTGTTGTCTTAAAATATTTACATAGAGAATGTTTCGATGTGTTTAAATTTCCCTTGAAAATACAACTGATACAAAGCAATGTAACACAGAAGTAATGTGATTTGTGTACAATTACAACCTATTAGCATGTTACCTTTTTATTTTAATCCTGTAGTTCCCATAATGTAAATGGTCAGGCAAAAGATTGCAGTATTTTTATTTTCTATTGTGATGTACAGACTTTATTTAACAGTTCTACATATTTTATAGAAAACTAGCTATTTCAAGGGACTTTTTTTTTAAATAAAGTCATTACTTTTGTTTAGTAATGCCTTTAAGTATTAATATGTATTCTGGCTGAGAAGTTCATAGGTATGTCAACTTTAACTTATTTGAAAACAACAAGAGATTTATGATATAGTGCCACAATCCTCATGATAAAGGGCTCTTAAAAAAAGTTTCTCCGTCCATTGCCAAGAAATTTATGATGATTTTGAAATTGTTAATCACGTCTTCGCACATAATTTTTGCACAGGTAGTTGGAAAATGTTTGGTGTAAGCCAAAAAAAGTAAGGGATAAGCTTTTTTTTTTCCTTCTCTAGAATTTTTATCAATAAGAAGGAAAAAAATGTTTATGTAGGTACCCTGCTAGCTTAAACTTTCAGAGCATGAAGATCTGTCTAAATTAACGCCATCCTATGTAGAATATTGTGTCATTTCTTTTAGAATTTGCCACATCATCATTTGCTGTAAACATGTTTTGTGAATTTTTTTTTTAGTTCATTTTTTCCAGCTCTTCAGGAAGCCCCTTCTGGAAGTATGAATTTCAATAATTTGTAAATTTTCACTTATTTTCTTTTCCATTGTTTAGGTATTGCAAGGCAGCAATAGGATGGTTAGACACCTTAGAACCCAAATTGATTTTCAAGTTTACTTTAACATAGAGGGAGCCTACTGCTGCAAAGATGATTTTTTGAGAGGGAAAAAATCATTTTTGCCTTAAACCTAATTTATCAGCACTTCAGTTACTCTGTTCATACTCAAATGTATCATGCATGTCTAGTTCTTGCTGTGCTCAACAGCAGCTGCCTTGATTCTGATACTCAACAAAACATTAGCACTAAAGAATGTCTATACTGATACTTAATCATTTGGGGGAAAAAATGTGCTCTAAGCCAGCCCATTAATTTTTACTTAACTAAGTGTAATTAATGCAGGCTCCAAAGGTAAGTTGTTGCTTTATGCAATCCTGTAGTGTTCAGAAGCCTTTAAGTTTAGAGAGGGTAATAAGATTCTTCTGTTGGACTGTGATTAATCTCATTTTTGGTGGTCAAAATTTTAAACATTTGTCATTCGAAAAAATATCCTCCAAAACTGGCAAATGTGGTTGGTTTTTTTGTTTGTTTTTTGGTTGGTTTTTTTAAATACAAAAATCAACTGTGTGGAAAATACCTTGGGAATATCAAGACTGTGCCTTGGAAGTTCTTAAACACTCAAATGGAGGGATTTTTATGTTTATTGAACCTGTTCCATGTGATTTTGTATGGAAATAATTGGAGTCACTTCATTTGTTACAGCGCCTAAAAGGAAAGTTTTTGTCTTCCTGGTTAACTTGTAAATTCCACCAGAAATGTGGTATTCCTATAGAGAAAATTGGGCTTACATTCTGAGTTTATTCTAAACTTTACTTAATATAATTTTTCCTCAAGAAACAGTTTTCCCAGTATCCATCATTGTTTATGAATTGTTTTCTTTATTAGCCTTTTCTGAGGTCTTGAATTAAATGTAAAATTAATATTTTAACTTACCTCCATAATAGTCTAGAATCAGATTTTAGATCTTGATCTAAGTGACCATTTGAATGTGTTTATAAAACAAATAATTTGGATACATTTCATCTACTCTGTCTTAACAGACTGCATTTTAATGGTCTAAAAGTGTTTGAAGAGCAGAGATATAAAGTTAATAAACATTCTTTTGCTATTGCAGATATTTTTAAAGGGAAGTTACATGCTCATCTTCTGTGAAATATTAGAATGTTTTAGCCTTTGCTCCCTCTCCTGACAGTGCCTCTGAGTTAAATCTTTATCCTGTGCCCACAGTCTTTATTCCAAGTAGGGGTGATGTCTAAAAGCAGCTGGCGGTGTTGCGCAGTCCAGTCCTTATGGAACCATGGTGCTCAGCCTTGGTTGTACAGCAGAAGTAGAGGGCACGTTACTTCTGGTTTTTTGACAAATCTAATGTAATTGTTGCTTTGTGATATTTTACTGTTTAATGCAATTATAGAAGCCCACATCATGTAGTGACATTTGTGCTCTGACATGACATGCCCAAAATGAAATGTACTATATTGTATACAAGAAGAATAAATAACATTGTAGTTAACCTGGAGAAGATGTAAATAAAATATGAAAGAAGAGTGGAACAAGACAAATGGTCACACTCTTGTGTGTGTTATATGCCAGAAGTGTAGAATACTACTTTAAAAATGTAACACACTAATGTATTTTGTACAGCATCTGCTTTAGAAGGTGCCTTATTGAGTTTACCATGAATTGCTTGTTCTGTACACAGATTATGTCCAATGTATCATTTTTAAGTAAATAACCTTATTTTAGTACACATTAGTAATGTGTTTTGTTACTATAAGATTTTGCCTTAAAAATGTAACAACTTGGAAATCCTAATACTGTAACTAAATAATTCCCTACTTTTTCATACCTCGTTTATGTTTTTTTTCCCCACAGTAAGTTGTTAATTACTGCTTTTATTGTTCAATGATATTGAAAATTATTTGGTGCTAAGTTCAAGCTTGCACGATATTTAAATTTGAGTGCAACAGTAAAAAAGTGTTTCCTTCTCCTGACTTCTATCCCTGTGTTACTGCAAAGCCAAAAGCAAATCAAAATCAAATAATACTTTTATTTGAACACATGCAGGTTCCCTACATGTTGGTTTTATCCATATAAACTTACCTCAAGCTTACCAGGTAAAACCAGAAAAAATAAAAGGATGGGGAATTTTGTAATTGCTTTTTGTTCCCTCCATGTACAATGTTCTTTTTGTGTAATAGCATCCAATTTAAGATATTTGAGTTTAATATGTGTATGTACTGCTTGTTGCAAAAATATGCAGGTGCTTCTGTATATCCTGCTAAATTTACTCTGGTTTTTATGATTCAAGCAAATGAAGACAGTCAAGGGGATATCTCACCTGTGAGTAGTATGAAGAGAGTGTCAGAATTTGTTTTCTCATTGCAGAAATTTATTGGCTTCTATTCTCCATAGAGTCCACCTTTAGTTTACAAGGAGAAAGAAGTAAGATCAGTTTCTGTTCTCTTTTTGCATTTAATCAGGAATAATCTTAGATTTAAATACATATTTTTTACAGTAGCTAGAAAGGTTTTATATCTGAACATCATAAAAACTGTTACCAATATATTATAATTATAAGCCTTGGTTTGTTTTCCCTATACAATCAAGTGTTAAATTCTTGCAGTATAGTTCTGGAAAGTGCAATGGAAAGATCAGCAATGTAGTTTCAATCCTTTCTGTCCTTAACACATAATACCAGGAAATTAGACTGCACAAAGATTTGGTCTCCTTAAATTAGTATCTTGGTAAAACAAACCTTTTTCCTATGGTTGTGGCTATTTTGGAATGGAATGTCTTCACTGGTTGCAGTGGTCGTGGTTGAATTTAAAACTGGGATTTCATGTTAGCATTGCAGGAGGACATAAGGAAAATTGTGGGTAAGTGTTTGCACCTGTCTGTGCTCTAATGAGCAGCTTCTCTCTCGTGGAACGGCCACACGGTGGGGCTGTGTCCTAAAGAAAGGATTTGGAAAAGAAATTGGGGAGTTTCGAGATGTGAAAATAAGTTCTACTGCCTGCTAGTAATAAATTCCAAAATGGTCTCCATTATAAATGGGTGGGTTTGACCACTCTATAAAATATGTTACTGATGAGTTGGCATCGGTATCTAAGAGGTGAAACAGCAGTAATGTGTGATATGTGAAACATTTCAGTGAAATGTGTAAACACTGCACATGGATGTTTTGTAGGCATACCAAAAAGCACACTGAGTAATTAGCAAACTGAGCCACAAGCTTTTAAATAAATAGCAGAAGTATCACTAAATTCAGAAAGGATCAGATATAATTCTGTTAATTTCCTTAATTCCTTCTGCAGTTTTATCTTCACCTTTCCCCAGAACACCACTTTGGTGTTTCTCACTGACGGTAATGCAGTAGATCAGTATCAGCTGTGAATCTGAGCTGGGAAAGGACCACTGCTGTGAGCTGACCACCTCCTGAGTCTGCTTCATGAGGAGACCTCCCTTGGCTTCAGACTCTGGCTTGATGTGGATATTACCTGAAGAATTCAGGCATTGCTGGATCTACAGAAAGTAAAATTGCTTATTTTTGATCCAGTCAGTACTTGAATTTGGAGTACAGTAAGGAGATGGTCTTAATAATGGAAAAGGAAAAAAACCATTAGGAGACTTTAATTTTAAAATGTACTATAAGATACTGACATTCATAAAGCAGCAGATCAGTAACAAAATAATTCCACGAAGGCACTAAGATGCACATCTTTCTACCTTATTACAAAGCTTAGTGGTTTGATCTGGAAATACAAAATCTTGAAGCAGCGGCAATGTTTTCTGGCAGGTTCTAGGAAGTGCTAAAAGCTGTTGGAAGCTTTTATTTTTGAATATGAGTGTCAGATTGACGTTACATATATCTGTATCCTGGAGTGAGCATATATTTCTGTGCCTATTGCTGCCTGGCCATCAGGCACATTACTCTCGGCAGTGTGCTGTGAGGGAAACTGAAGCTCTTACAGACAACTCTTCCCAGTGCCTATGGTCAGCTTCAGGCTGTTTTTAATGTTTGGAAATTCTCCTAAATCCACTGAGCCAACCAATAGCTGTATTTTAAATTATCTTCATTAAATTGATTTTTCTAGTTTGCCTAAAAATACAGGTCATAGTGGTGTGGCTATGTTGATCTAACAAGAAAGCCCAAACAACCATCCCACCAAAAAAATGCAGGAGTGGTTTAGATGGAGGCTTATTTAAAAGCTGGTTTATTGCTTTGGACAAACAAAACCACAGCCCAATAGATTAATCATTGTTCTCTTGTTGCTTGAGAAGGAAGTTGGTCTTCCTGGCTTATGCAGTCCACAGAGTGATTTATCCCATTGTCTTTCATTAATTTTTTGCCCCATAAAAATTAGTCTTCCAGTGCAGTGTGTCTTCGTTGTCTGTGCAGGTGGCTAACTTAAGCACATATTTGAAGACATCTTTAGAATACAAAAACATCTTTAAATTAACATTTTGTTCACTCTGGAGTCAATGTTCTCTGAACTCATCTGGAATATTCTTCAACAAAAGTACTCTGGTAAGCACAAGGAAGGACACAAAACCTGACTGGATGAACTGCAATGCTCTCTGCTACCTCCTGTGTCCATTTCCAAGTGGTTTTCATTCCAGTTGTAGCTTTCTGACAAAGCTTTAAAAACAAAGTGTTCTGAAATTTATATGTATATCCTATCCCCCATAGGTAACATACACATATTCCCCAGTGGTGCTTGTTTGTGGAACTTGGCTGTAGGTGCAGAATTGGTGTGCACTGAAGAGGGGGTGTTCCTTGAACCACCCTGACCTAGGCAGCACACTTGGCCTGGCTCTGCAGAATGCTGCCACCACAAAAGTCAGGAATTGGAGGAACAATGGTAAAAAACCCAGCCAGGTCACCCCAGGATGGGAGCTTTGTACTGAAAGAACCTAACCTTACAATTTGATGGTTTTCTTCATTTCACCTCTTCAATTTTATTCTTCTCTTTCTTCCTTCCCTCAGGTATTTTGAGCAAAAGTGGGACAGAAAATGACCCTGAGTTTGCAAGCACTTTGTGCTCCCTGCACCAGAGTAGTGTGAGCCATGGCTCCATGCTAGAAAAACAGGAACACCTGGCCTGGGCATCTCCTGTGGAAATCAGCATTGGCCAGGAGGAGATAAGGAGCATTTCTTGTTGTTAGTTTTCTTGGATTATTCAGGATAGAGAAAACAATCTTCTCAGCAAGTCAGTAGCTGAAATTGCTTTGTAGCTTTATTTCAGAAGATAGGTATTGTCTGCTTGTCAGGCTGTTGCTTTAAGTGCATTGTGTGTTGGTACCGATGTGTTGGGGGTTTTAACAATTAATGAGAGGTTAGTATTGCTTAGAATACAGGTAGGTGGGGAGAAAATTCTTAACAGCAGAATAGATTTGTTAAAAAATGCTACCTTAAAAGGGTGCAATTTGCATAATAATATATCTTTATCAAAAATACTGGAAATTTCAAAGTGCATTTCATTTTGGCAAATTTAATTGTTTTAATATTGCTATGTAAGGTATTAGAATAGATAAAAATACCACAATACTTGAACTTCTTTAGAGTGAAAGTCTTTGGGAAGTTTTATTTGACAGAAAAGAAAGTTTAAGATGTGACCAGGCATGATCACTTCGAAGTTTTGGAAATAAAAAACCCTCTAGATTTCAGAAGTTCTACTCTTTGATTTACTCTAATTACAAATTTATATTCAGCAGTGACAACAGACCAATGAGCTTGACTTTTGATTTTGGTTTTGCTTGTTTGGTTTTAAAATATTTACTAAATACTGAACTCTGGGCTGAATTCATTAAATAAATCTCCAGGATTAACTTTAGAAATAAACTGCATTTTATTTAGAAGCAACAATGCTTCTAAAATATTACTGACATTTTCCTAGTGTCTAAATGTAAATGTAATTCATCTTAACAATGCTTTAAATTTTTGCAGTGTAGCCGAAATACATCACAGGCCAGGAAACAAGGACAGGACCATTTAAAAGATCCTTGCTTGCAAATACTGGCAGTAGAGTCAATTTTACTGAATTTGTTGGATCTCTTCTAGCGTTGCTGTTGTGCACAGACTGAAACACTGGAGTGCGTTGCAGAAGTTTCCAAGATAGTCTCTGGTCCACAGAGAGCTAGAAGGTAAAGTTGCCCTGGCTTCTGGGTTTTAAGGTACCATCCACATAACATGAGAGTGTGCAGTCCTACCTAAAATCTTTTCCTTGCCACTGATTGGGTGTATTTGTCATGGGAGGATATTCTTTTGTCAAGGGAAGGGAGAAATTTGTGTTAAAAGTGAAGAAAGTCCCGCAAAACATTTATGTGCAGTTCTCTCATTGGAAAGATTTGGGAGTGTGTGTGCTGATACATCTGGAGTCCAAACCATTAGCTTTTCACTTGAAAGAAAATCCCATTGCTGCTCATAAGCAACTAATCAAAAGCCAAACACTTCCAGAAAAGAAGCATGAGGACAAACCTAAGGTAGTGCTATGTTTAAACACATGCAGTAGCATTGAATACATCACAGATGAAGCAATACTGAATGCATCCATTGCATCTATGGAAGGAGATTAATAAAACATAAATGTCACTATTCAAGTTTTAGATATTAGGAATCCACCCATAGTTGTCCCAGGTGGGCTTCGCTTCACTACAGAGCCATGCAGCAATTCAAAGCACACTGTCTCCCCCTTCTCCATTTCTGCTATAGCAAAAGTAGTCATGGTGTTTCCATGTGGGGTTTTCCTCTGACTGCTTGAGAGAGTTCTTTTGTACCCACGGCTGAAGGAGAGTTGTCCCAGTGCTGGTCCTGAGCTGAACTCCACAGAGATGACAAACAGGTAGACACCTTTGTGTGGTGCTTTAAAGTGGCCATGTTCAGAGAAATAGCTGCTTCCATAATTGAGGTACGTTTCATTAAACCTCACAGTTTTTTCTTTATCCTTTCTTTCTGAGAAACCCACGTGGAATGCCACCAATGACTCTGAAAAAGAAAGAGGAACAGGATTTTAGCAGTGAGTGAGCGCTCTTCTCTCCCCAGGATCATCAGGATGGGAGATAAGGTGAATCAGGTGAATCCCTATCAGGCCTGATTTTTCTATACTTCTTTGCTAAGCCTGGCAGTGGAAATGGTTATGTGCACTGGAGTAGATCAAATGATTCCCTGGAACTCTTGGAAAAGTATAACACTGGGACCACCCAGGGGGAAAAAAATAGCACTCTTTTACTGTCCCAAAAATAAATGAGTTAAGAATATGTTCTCTGCTTATTCAGTCTTAACTGCAGTTTTGCAGCACAGCTGCCTAAAGGGGCTGACTTTTGCTCTGTTATTTGTCCATAGCAAGGGCTGCAATCATAAAAGCCAATGTTAAAGCTGTGGTGCTTGTAATTACCAGGTGCTTATGGTCACATGGTTACAGGGAAAGGGAACTGGCCAGTCCCAGTCAAGTATAAGCTGAAAACTTGTCTCTGAAGCTTGGTTGTAAGAAAGGGAGTATGTGCTCTCTGGTCAGTCCTGCCTGTTCCACTTGTACAAATTATAGCAGCTCATTTAATGCATCTGTCTGTCTTGAGAAGGATTTGGTGCTTTGAGTACACTCCTTCCAGAGCCAAGTAACAAAGTAACAGGGAAAAAGAAGCATTCCACATCAGCTTCCAAAGAGAAGACTGCTACTGCATTAACATGAGCATCTACAAACAAAATTTGCCTTCTAGACATCTGAAGTTGAATTAGTTCAAGACCAATTTCCTAGCAGCTATAGCGGGTGTGATTTCATTGGCCTTAACCAAAATACAGCAGAATATCAGCTTGGTTCTCACTCAAACTGCTTTTTTTTCTCTATTTAAACTATTGGAAGGGGAGGATGTAAGTAATGTCAGAATTTCTCCCTCCAGCATCCCACAAGGTACCTGATAGTTCTTACAACTAATACTACTATGCTGTGTGTGGAACTTGAATCAGGGCCTAGAAAGAAGCTAGACCTGTATGTGAGCAAGTAAAAGAAAAGAACACACCTTTTTCCACAGATTCTGTCTGCACTGTATTTCTTCCACTTATTGTTTGTGTATTTTCTCTGTGCTTCTCAGACCTTTTCTTGTCTCTTTGCTTGTCTTGACCTTTCTGTTGCCTTCTCCCTTTTTTCTGCAGCATTGACTGAATCTTTGTAACATCCAGACTTATATTTGAGGTGCCTAATTCTTCATTACTTCCAAATAGTTTTTTGAAAGTCACCAGATGTTCCTCCAGATTCCGCTTGATGGTTGCTAAATCTGCAGAGAGACTTTCTACAGAAACGTTGAGTGGCTCAATTGCATTTGCTATTGTATGATTGCAGCAGAGACTTATGTCACCTCTGGATTCATGCCTCTTGACTGCCAGGCTCAGATGTTTGATATCATTCTTCAGAGTCATGATGTCATTGTAAGCTAAGCTCTCCAAGGAGTCATCTTTGGCAGCCTCATAGTTAGGTTCCATGTGTTCTCTGACGCTGCGTTGGCTGCTGACTTCGTGTAGAGTAGAGGAGGTTTGTGTTTCCTCTTCGGGGTGCTTAGGAGGCATGTGAGCATCATGATGATTCTGGTGACCTCTCTCCAAGGGATGAAATCTCCTCTTAAGAGATTCTAAAGTCACATTTTGTTCTTGCAGTTTATCTGAAAAATGTCTGAGAGATTCTTGCAGCTGAAATACTGATGGTATTAGGCTACTAAAGTCATCTTCAAAAAAGACATCCAGAAATTCATGTCTCAGTAGAGCCTCCAGTGCTTCTTCGTGCCGCATTGCATCTTTCAAAAGAGAGCTAAAAGAGCTGTTGAGATGCTTGATGTGTCGATGAATTTCTTCATCTTTCTTCTTCAGCAAGCCCATGTCTTCTGAAAAAGCCATAACCTGTGACTGAAGCTCTCTGTTCTCTTCTTGACGGAGGTTAAGAGACAGATGGATGGACGGAATAGCTGAGGAGAGCTCTTCAATTTCACTCTTGAAGAAATCTCTGAAAACTGACTCCAAGTGCTTCATATCCTTTGGCTGGGTATCTTCCAGGGAATAAGTGCTATTCCTTGGATCTTCCTCCAGCACATCAATGTCAGCAGATACTCTCTGGCAATTGCATTCCTCCATGTACCGCAGCAGATCTGAATAGTTTTCCTGAAGGTTTGACAGAGTGTAGTTGAGCTCTGCTATCTGCCTTTCCATTGCTGCATTGTTTTCTTCCATAATAACTGATTTCTCAGCTAAAGTTATTGTAAAATCTTCTGGCCTATACTTTGAGATGTTTTTCTTCAACTCCTTAAACCACCTCTCTAAAATTGCAATATTCTGAAAGGCCACATCTGACTCCATGTAAAGTTCTTTAAGCTGCTTGGCATGCCCTGACAGTATTTCATTCATATGTCTCATGGTTAACTGGCTGTTTTCATCTTTGGGACCATGATGTAGAGAGAGTTCTGTTAAATTTTTTTTCAAAGCTTCCAGTTTATTTTCAAGAAAGTTTTGCTCTTGTTTCATGTTTGCTATGCTATTGTTCAAAGCTAAGAAATGGGACTGCTGTATCTTATGAAGCTTCTTGAGTCTTGTGTCAGTATCTGCCTTGAGCATGCTGAGGTTATAGTGAATATCAGCCTGCTGCATGTGCACTTTGTTCTCTATATCTCTTTTCGCTTCATCTACTTTCTCTATGTTTTCTTGGACTTTTGATTCAAATTTAGTTCCCAGCTCCTGGAATTCTTTCTTGGGTACAGTGCTTTCTTGGAATCTTTCTATGCTTTTCTTGTTGGCCTCCACATCATGGGATAGATTTCTTACTATGTTGGAGAGGTTCTGTAAACTTTTGTTGAAGCTTGCCCACATTGGGTTAAAATGTTTCCTTAGAAAATTCTCCACATGAGGAAACAAAACTTGCTGCAGAAGCCTTTCCTGAGGATCTGTTAATACAGTTGAAAAAAAAATTAAATTTAAATTCTGCTTTTGGATCACAATCTAGACAGGTTAACTCAAGTGTTCATTTTTCTATAGTCGTTGCTGTCTTACTCCCCAGAATCTGACCTCATGATAAATTTCAACAATTCATGATAAATTTCAACAATTGCAAAAATAACCTGTTGTTAAATCAAGGTTACTATGAAGCACATGGTGTCTAAGAGTGTGCAGAAAATAACTTGGATATGTATTGACTTCCCCATTTATGTCTTAAAAATTTTGCTTTTTGAAACCTGTGGACAGGTGGTATTTGCAGCAGCCATAACTGTCCATTTTCTCAACAGATCTTAGTTATTGGGCCCTTCCTTTTTTGACTGTGTCATGATGTTCTTTTTCTCATGCTTTCAACTCCACAAGGTTATACAGCATCTTAACAGCTGAATATTCTGGGTCAGGAGTAAATAACTTGAAAAATCTGTGAGGTATCTGAACTGTATGAGAATACTAAGATGTATGAGAATATGAGAATACTAAGGCTTAGTTTCTACCTTTAGAGTGCCTTGAAGTTCACTGAGTACTGTATAGTCTGTATCATTAGAAAATGTTTCTGCAAGCCAGTGGCTCGCTATGGTAGGTTAAATTCAGCAGCTCTTTTTTTCCTTCTCCTGTATATGGCATAAACAATATTCCAGAGATGGGTCAAATGTTTCATTTTTTCATGAAACACCAGTGTGCTATTCCACACATCAGAGTATACAGCATGAGTATGGAAAAAGAACAGATCTATACTCTTCATCCCCAGAGAAGAGAAGAAGCCATAGAAGCAGAAAAGTAATGTTAACAAATTTTAAATATAAGCAGCCTCTTTATTCTGTGATTAAGGCATATTCTGAACAGTGCCTTTCCTCTCATTTCCCATTTCAAGTTACTCTTTGGTTCATTCATTCGCATTGGGATTGCACCCATTTTTTCTCTCTGTAGAAGCAACCAGCAGACCAAGGAATATCAGGGTATTTTTACTTTCACATCTTCTTTCTGATTTGTGTGGATTCACAGGGCCTGTCATGGGCTGATAATTCTGCATCAGACCTCTCACCTGAATTGCTCTCGTTCACTTCTAACACCATGCTTGTACCGTTGTTCTCAAATAGTCTCTGTAAGTCACCTAAGGTGCTGGCTGCTTGATGAATATCACTTTGAAGATCATCCAGTAAAGCCTCATGATTGTGAATGACTTCGAACATTTCTCTTGAATCCACTGATGTTGACACTAGTCACAAGATTAGAAAAACAAAGTCATGCAACAGGGTGCAGCGACCAGGTGACAGGTATTCATGCAAGACCTCTGAGAATACCTGTCTGGTTTTCATTCTGAAAATTTTGCACTGACATTTAGGGGGTCTGTTGATTTCTGGCACCTTAAATTGCAGTTTATCTGCAAGGATTTTTTCCAGCAGTGTTGGAAACCTAATATATTCAAATATTTGCAGAGAACCTCAGCTACAACAGCCATGATGGCAATAAAATGCTGTTAATTAGAAATCTCCGCATGCCTTAAAAATGTTTTGGAATACTAACTCTTTTCAAGCCATTGGCTGAAAGCATGGCAAGGTTTAACAGCCTAGATAAAAGGAGGGGATGAAAGAGCAATTGAGACACTCCACTGAGGAATCAGGAGCACAGTGTGTGTCAGAGCTGACTCATGGACGGGCCCTTTAACTGATGTTTTTCTAAATAAATACTTGTGAATCTCAGCTGTAAATTTCAAAGTGTGCAATACTTCCCTGAAGCTAATTCCTGGAAGGCACTTAACACTGCAGGCATGCCACTTCCCAGGTGGTAAGGGAGGGTCCTTCATGCTACTTACACTGAGATACAAATCTACAGTACCTTATAATTGCAATCGCAGAGCCTCTGAGGGGCTGTTCTAAAATAGCATTTTCAGTGGATTGTTTTTCTGGTATATTTTTGTGAGCATGGCATGCTGTCCTGTGAGCCCACTTTGCAGAGCAAGGGGTTAACATCCATGCCACTGAAAGGGGTAAGGCTCTGCACCAGCTGGCATCCACTGTTCACCAGCCAGCTTTGAAACTGTGGGATGCTTTGTTGTGAACATTCACAGAGTGTTATAGCAAAAGCCCTCATTTATGTCAGTAAATGTGTTGTTTCAAAGCTTTTCCAGAGAATGCTTTCACTAGAGAGTTTGTCCATAGCTTATGACTTTAAAATTACAACTTCAACTATTTTTTTATCTTTTTTTCTCCTGATCAGTGACTGAGAGGTAAAAGGATGACAAACAAAATAACTTCAAGCACATACTGTGGTTTGAGAACTCTTCTTCTCGTCCTTCAGTTTCAGTTCCTGGCACCAGAATAAAATTGGGATCTGCAATTGAGATATGATACATCTATGAAAATGTTTTAGATGCAGAAACTACTGCAGTTTAGCAAGACCACACAGGAATTTCATGTGTTGTGTAAATGGTGTGGAGACATGCTTCCTGGGGAAAGAACACCTTCTCTGGGAAACTTACTTTCCTTGCACTGGCAAACAACATTGCATACCTGGCAGTGCTATGCAGTATAGTGTAGGGGTTTTTAACTCATGCCAAGCTTTGCTCATAAGAAATAAGTCTATTGCAAATAAATGGGGCTTTTTTCTTTTCTGGGGGTCCCATCTAAAGATCTGCAAATTCTTCTTCCTTGTTCCACAGTTACCTGAACATTCTGGTGGCAGCAGCAGTGAATGATGCTGTACAAATGAGAAGATATTGATGGAGGAGCTGGTTTTGGTCAGTGAGTGTAACAACAGAGAGACTAAAATAGTTGCACTGCATTTGGTAATATCTTTCCAACATTATGTGTGAAGTTCACCAAGAGATCAAACCACAAATGAAAGCTATCTGTGAAGAAAAGCTAAATCTCCAGAGATTTTTATCTGTGGAGTCTGTAGGTGAGTTAGATGTAGATTGTGGAAAAATTTTCAGACATATGTTTGCCTTTATTGTTATGGTTGACTTAATTGCTAGAGGGATTTACCTTTTATTCATTTAAATTCCCTTAATTCCATTTAAATTCTTAAATCTATTTATTCTTAAATCTGTTTAAATTCTGCTTTTTGAGTATTATTTGCTAAATCTTGCCAATGCCATTTTTAAACCACCATCAGTTTTTAAACCACACTGTCTCCCCTGTCTCTATTAGCAGCTGCACAAATCGTAGAATGGTTTGGGTTGGAAGGGGCCTTAAAAACCATCTAGTTCCCATCCCCTCACCATGGCAGGGTGACCATGCTGCTCAGAGACCCATCCAACCTGGCTTTGAACACTTCCAAAGATGGGGCACCCACAGCTTCTCTGGGAGACCTGTTCCAGTGCCTCACCACCCTCGCAGCAAAGTATTTCTTCCTAATACCTAAACTAAACCTGCCCTATTTCAGTTTGAAGCTATTTCCACTGGTCTTAACCACTACATGCCCTTGTGAAATGTCCCTCTCCATCTCTCTTGTAGCCCTATTAGGTACTGGAGGGTTCTCTGAGGTCTCGTTGGAGCCTTTTCTCCCCCAGGCTGAGCAGCCCCAGCTCTCTCAGCCTGTGTCCTTAAGGTGGGGACCCCAGAGCTGGATGCAGGACTCCTGGTGGAGTCTCAGGAGGACAGAGTAGAGGGGCAAAGTCCCCTCCCTCATCCTGCTGCCCCCACTGCTTTATTCAGCAGTGCAATGGGTTCCAGTAGTTCACTCTAAAGGCTGTTCCTGGAGGTTACAGCCCGGGCTCTGTTCCTGGCTGTGCTGTAGAGCTGCTCCCTGTGGAGGAGCCAGTGCCTTTGCAGCCAGAGTAAGCAGACGGAGGAGCAATGCAGACTGCAGAGTGAAGGCTGCTCTCTCCTCTGAACCTGAACACCTTGTGATTTCCAACCCAGATGATTTCATCCTGTGAACTGATTATAGGGGCATTTCACACACTAGTGTTTCTTTCTGATGTCGCCAGTTTCTACCTGAAATTAGGCATTCCTAGATGGACTTGTCTAAGATGGACACATGACAGGCTTTCCAGCAAATTAATACCTTTCTCCATGTGTAAAGATTACAAAGGTGCTATTAACTGAAGAATAAGTAGCTAATGCTATTTAACTATTAATTGCAGCTAATTATGACTGCTCTTGTCTCAAAGTATCAGTGATTTGGGACATAGACTGAAAAAAACAAGGCATCAATTCTAAACAAAGGAGAAAAACTAGGCAGATTCATTTCTTGCCATTGTGCCTGGCATTTAGTCATTCATTCCTATACTTGCTCTCCAGCTTTGCTTACCACGCTGTTCGCAGTCCTTGCCAATAAATCCAGGGCAGCATTTCCACTGCAAAGACTTCAGAGTCTTCTGTTTCACTTGATAGACTGGCTTCAGGGCTGTCCTGTACCTGGAGAGGAAGGGTCTGGCCATTAGGTTAATTGTAATAGAGTCCTTTGCAATCAAGTTTGGACTGAACCTGAATGCTGTATTATTCTGATGAGGTATAGAGAGGGTTTTATTATTAAACACATTATTCCAAAATGGTTACCAAGGAAGGTAGAAATTTGTTTTAAACTACCCTAGAAAAAATGGGGGCTTCAGTACTGTTGAAAACATCTTTGAGATACTTCAGAGAAAATACTGTTTTCCTCACTGGTTTTATTTAGGACACTCACATGATCTTCTGGCAGTCTGGGGCTCCGTTGGGGCAGGGCTGTTGGGAGTTGACAATGTACTTCTCCTTCATGCAGGCTTCTATGTATGTGACCAGGCGGGACTGCATGAAGGAGCACCAGTTCCTAGAGGAGGAAAAACGTGGGAAAAGAGTTTGAAGTAGGTCTCTAAGTCTCTGGCTGTAACAGTGCCAAGAAAAAGTGAAGTGCAGAAAGGTCTTTATTTTTACTTTTGTATTTTTCCCAGCTGTATGATGAGGAAAGTGGAAAATGCTTTCTACCTTCTCCCTCCACTCCCAATTCGTTTGTTTTCATTTGAGATGTTTATCTGCATTTGTTACAAAAGGGCTGATTGTCTGAACTTTGATGCATTAGTTCCATTTCCAGTCCTTTCATTTTGCAGGAGAAATTTCCAGCCCATGATAACCTGTGGGTTAATGTCACTTTAAATGTCAAATGGCCTTTCTAGGCATGTTGCCATTTCAGATGCCATATGACTGACTCATCAGGTTGAGGCAGACTGCTTCTGAAAAATTAATCCAACATTAACTCCATTAATAATATCTTCCTAAGTATTACTTCTTCAACATAATATAGTGATTGGATTTTATGAAGTAGGCTAGCTTCAAAATAATTTCTCCTATCACCTGCAGGAAAATAATTTTGGGGGTAAAAGGGTTGTTTTAGTTTTATGTTTCTAGCAAGGACAAGTGAGTTTTAATAGTCTGATTAATTTTCCAAGTCAGAATTACCTAGACACCTATTAATCCCAGAGTGTAAGTGAGCCTCTTCCTTTAAAGTCAAAACTTGGCAGTCGAATGTTGGCTGAAGTTTGATGGTTAAATCCAAGACCAGAAGAGGCAGGAAGTGACGAGTAATAACTATAATGGAAACAGCTGAACCTTAGGCAGTGTATTTTTAAATGGGAATACAGGAACCAAATTTCCAACTATCAGCATATATGGAAAAGGTTTGCCTCTCTCAGGGAGTTGGTGTAACAATGGTGAACCGAGTCCTGCACGAAAGCAGAAGCTGGCACTCTGCAGCAAGGAGAAGGGGGGGAAGCTGAAAACATCAGGATGGAAGGGCAGACAGCCTGGGCTAGCTGGGAACAGTTCACCAGGCTTGCTGGGCCATAGCTCCCCTGTTTCTTAAGGAAAATGTGATTAAGATTTCAGCAAGCACTCATGCAAGCAAAACTCTTCATCTGTTAGAAGCAAGGGCAGGAATCTGGCAAAGGCTGCAGTGCTGGGAAAGCAGGACAGGAAAGGAGGCTGCTGCCTTTGTTGTGATTTCCAGCCAAAACAACTTGCTTGAGTTGTAGCTTTGAGGCCTTTACAAGTGACTGGGGGAAATTTTGGACCCATGATCAATGGGTGTCTTGGTTCTTACAGGACTGAACTGGAAGACAAATCCTCAAATTTTTATTGAAGTATTACTCTTCCAGAGTCAAACACTGCTTGTGTCAGAGTATAAAACCACTCAGTAAAATCCAGCAGACCAGCACATGTGCTCTGGTGACATCTGCTTCCAAGGTATGCTAAGTTTACCAGGTTTACTGCTTCCAGGCTTTAAGAGCTGTGACACTTTTCTGGTATTTGGTGTCAGTTAAATAGCTCTAGAACAGGGACCTGGTTTGTGCTTGGTTTTGGGCTGTCCTCTCTCATGCACTTGGCAAGGCATAGCTGGAAGAGGCTTTCCCCCCTCAAATCCTCTCTACTTTTTCCTGGGGAAGTGAAGTGCCCAGGCACTGGTGCTGGAGCTCTCTGGTATTGTTGCTAGGCACAGGATCCCTGCCCCTGCCAGCAGGATGCCTGCCAGATCCAGGCAGGAGTCTGCATTCAGCGTGGAAACCTCCTTTTAAAACAGGATTCTTTGGCTTCAGGGTTTTGTTCTTTCCTAATGAAAACAATCCACACCCAGTGAATCATCATCTGGGCTGGTTTTTTTTTTCCCACCATATGCAAGTCCTTCCTATGAAGTCCTTGGAGTCATGTCAGCCACATAGAGCAAAGCCAAATGTGCACATGCATCAACCTGTGTGAGCAAGAATGAGGCACTGTGGGACTGTGAGTGCTTTTGCTGTAATGCACAGGTGGATTTGCACAAACAGAACAGAAAACACAAGGATTCCTTTTCAAAACATGTTAAAGTGTTGGAGGTACTTGGAGACCTTCCCAATTGTAGAAAGGTGTTATGTTGTATCAGAAATTGAATCAGTGGTTGATTGCCTGCTTTGGACTAGTATTCTGCAGAATGAATAAGATGAGGGGGGAAAAAGGGGAATATGATGGACTCTCAGTCAAAACATCCTTTAATGTTTGTTGCAGTTCTTTATGTCCAGTTTTCTTTACTATATATTCACCGGTTCTCTCTCACTTGATCTTAAAGGTTTATTTGTGGAGCTGAAGGCCTGTGTAATGCCATGTTGTGGTTTTAATCACAAAAACTTTCAGAGGTTTTGAGTTCCATCAAACTTATCAAAGTTTATTCTTTCCTCAAGTAAATAGATAAGGCCTGTAATGAGCTGGCAAATAGATGCATGTGCCCAAAGATGAAACTTCTATTGCAGTATTTTTTGCACAACTTGTCAAATGCTTCCTTTAGGGAAACTTTGCTATCTGTAACTAAAAATACTCCTTAACGGGATTAACCTTGAGGGAAGCTACGTCATTCTTTACTGTTAAGTGCAGCAATGTAGAAGACTGAGAAGGGCTTGATCTAAAGTTCAGTGAGGCATGCAGGACTTCTCTGGCACCACAGGCTCTGAATCAAGCTGTGAAATTTCAAAGAGCTGCTCCTTCACAAATAGCACTTTCTTTCTTGAGCTGGTTTCTGGAACACAGCAGCTTTGTGTTCTGCTGCTGCATTTATTCTCTGTTTGTAACTATGTCGCTTCATTCACTGAATATGTAACCAGCTTAACACCCTCTGCTTTTATTCTCTTTAATGCAGTTTTCTTTGGTGCAAACTTCTGCTGCCAGGAAGAGAGAGGGACAGAGAGAAGCTGCTCATGTGAGGAGAGCAGAAAAGCCTTCCCTGTAATCTGGTGAACAGTAACATTTATCATAATGCTGAAAGTTAGAGCAGCTCTTGAGGGAACCCTAGCAAATTCAGGGCTGCAAATGTTTCATTTGTTCAATGGCTTTTCCTGGTTCACATTGCAAAGAAATTAATCCCTGCTTTTTTAAACTGGGAAAAAATGTTTTAATAGTTTTCTTTGCTAGCCTGTGGTGTTGTTTGTTGGGTGGTTTGGTTTTTTTTCCCCTAGACTTCATTCTAATTATGAATTAATCTTATTAAATAGAGTCTTCGCATGCATCTATTCGCTTCTGCCTAATTCTGAGGCAACTGTATTCTTATGTCTGAGGTTAAATATATCTGATGACAAAGCATTCTGTATTTAAATAAGATTCAGCAAATGTAGGTTAGCTCAGGCTCTTTTTATTTGAATCTTTCAGGTGTTTAGAAACTCGTACAAAAATTATTTTTTTCTTACATGGGATTTATTGAAACAGCAAAATGGAGGAAGCTCTTTCTCTGATTCTAGGATTTGGCTGGGCCACCTTATATCATAGGAAACCAAATAAAACCCACAGATCCAGGAGGAAAGGTTACATGGCTGCTCTGCACTATTGACTCTGCTCAGATGAATATGGGGTAGTCTTTCCTTCATTCAGACAATTACAGTGTGTCAGTGAGTGTGAGTAATGCTCCCCAGCTCAGTGAGGGACTGACACACTTCAGTTCTCTTTGCTACATGTTCTCTTGATTGGCACTGCAGTGCATAATTTTAGATGTTTGCTAGGTCAGTGGAATTTTTGTCTGAACAAAAGCTTCAGGAATTCAGGATGTTGGGATGTTTTTCATAAGTTTTGTTATTCCTTTGGGTGTACTGGTCCTACTGAGTTGTCCTTCACCACCAGTTTCCTCAGGTTTCCATTCTCAAGGAAGCCAGTGTCTATAATTACTTTGAAAACTCCTGCCTAGCCATGCCTGTGCCTACTACTTACAGTGTGCAAAACTTTTCAAGACCATAACATTTTCCTATACAGGAAAAAGGCACCAGATAAGCAGTAATTCCTGCTTAGTGTGCTATAGGAAGGTAGTAGAAGACTGTTTTTTCAGTTTAAACAAGTGATTTTCCACTCACTTGTACAGAATTACTTCTGATTTATATTAGTTGAAGAATAAGGCTTTAGCTATGGTTGATTTTTCCCTCAGTGCAAATTTCTCACTGACAAGAAAAAGCAGCCTCAATAAACAGAAATAAAGTACCACATTTAAATTAATCTAAACTAAGACTATGCATGTCAGTATTGAGGCAGATGTACCTTTTCTATTTTATGGAATACAGAAAGTGTTCAGCTGTTGGGGAAGGCGCTCGCTCTCCAAAGCAGGAGGGTGTGCCACTGGGTTTTTAATTAGCAGACAAGTGGTGCCTGGTGGTCTCAGTGAATTCTCCAGCTCTTCCCAGGCAGCCAGCAGCCCTGTATTAGAACCAGACAGCAGAAACTCTCATATTTCTCCTTTCTCTCAAGAGAACTCCCAAAGGGAGTAGAACTTCCTCTCAGGCAGGATCTGGGATCTCCCCATGTCTCATCCCATGAAACACCCTGGTTTTCACTGGGGTGAGAGCAGATTGATTTGCAGCTCACCTTAACAAACTGGACTGAAAAGAGTGGCAATGGTCATTTCAAACATGTGGTTTCCATGCAGTGCTGGAAATCTTCCAGACTCCTGAGTAACCCAGGTTGAATGCAGTGTGTATTCCAACAGTTAGACTGTTATCACTTGGGGTAGTGCTGTCCTGCAGGACATCCTAAAACCATAGTGCAGTGAAGACTTTCAGAGCAAATGCAGTCCTGAACTGGGAGCAAGAGTTCCAGGAACTGCAGGCTTGACTGGGAGCTGATTTTGAGCCAAATCCAACTGTTGTACAAACAATTCCAGAGAAGTTTTCCTCTTCAAGAGCATCCACAGCCATTACCTCATTTCTATCCCCCCTACAGCCCATTGAGAGGGCAGCTAACACTTTGATTTTATCCTTTGATTCCTGCAGACTTAAGTTCACCCCTAGTACAGCCTGATCACTCCTTTGTCAGACCTCATCTGGAAGAAGGAATTGCAGCCAGTGGCCACCCTTTGGCACACCTGTGCTGATGCCAGGGAGTCAGAACTGCTTGGGAAGCCAAGCTTCCCACTGGCATGTGCTCAGGGTGCAGGCAGTGTGTGACAAGGTTTGCCCTGACTGTGTTTGGGGCACGAGGGGAGGTTTGTTCAGGGCTGCCCACTGATCACTGCACAAGCAGGAAGGTGTTGGGTCCAGGTGGTGATAGCACTGACAGTGATTCTGTGGTTATGATGCTGAAACAGGAACTCCCTTGCTATCTGCTGAAGAAATTAATTGCTGCAGTTTGCAGTAATGAGCTGTGAAACAAATCAATCCCGTGGGCACAGAGGGTTCAGTAACTCCTGCGCTGTGTGGAATGGAGCAGTGTCATTTGCATCAGGCTAATAGGGAGCTATTCCACCTGCAGCTGAGCCATTCAATGACAGCCAAATATTGGAGAATTTCCTGAAGTCCTGAAAGGAGCCAAGTGCCTCACTTTGATAGGAAAGCTTTGCTTCTGTTGATGCACTTGGCACTGCCAAAGCTATTGTTGAGCACTCAGTGGCTGTTCCACTGCTTTCAGGATGTCAGGGGCTAAAGATCACTTTTAGCTGCACTTCATCCAAACTGATTTATTTTAAGTGTATGTTCTGTGCCCCTTTGGTGGGGAATTTCAGTATCCCATAAGCTTCCTACAAAAGTCCCTGCCTTGTTTTGAAGAAATAGATGAGTCAGTGTGGAACTGGTCTTAATTAAATTAATGGATTCTTCCTGTAAAAGCAGACAAAAAATGATAAGCTATTAAGACTGAACATTGACTTTCCTTAGAATAGGTGATTTGGGTTTTCTCTGCTTGTGTACATTTGGGAGGATAGTAACATATTTTGACATGCTGGATAGTCACAAGAACAGGCCTGATACTTTGTGGCTCCTTGGTGTGGAATGAGAGGAAGAGGTGAGTGTTTCAGAGAGATAACACACCTGGCTGATATCAGGAAACCTTCCTCTAATCAAGGGTGACTTCACAGAATTGTGTGTCCAAAACTCACAATATATTAGTGAAATTAAGGATTTACTTGAGCTGAAGATTTCTGCCTTTCCTATTTAATAGGTCAGATGGTAGAGTTTGGAGAGTTTTTAATTTTGTTTTTCCAGTTTTTGCAGGTATGTTGTAAAAAAAATCCCAGGAGTTGACACTGTGTGTTTGTGGATTAAAAAGAAAGAAGGAAAAATGAACCTGCCCAGCTGCAGGGCAAAACCAGAACAGGGGCCACTTGGCAATGATTACACTTCTGGAAGCAGAAGTTCTGTGAGACTTTGGATGGATGGAGAAGCCAGCTGTGCTCCTTCCCATTCCAGCACCCCCATCCATTTCTCCCTTACAGGGTGAGCCATCCACCTGGGAACTGGCTCTGTCAGTGTTGTTACTGAGGGGGAAGGTTAAAAATAACCTCTGCTTTTTCCTAAGATTATTTTTAGCCTGGAATGCTTAAGTGATCTGGTTTACAGTGTTACTTGACAGGCGTCAGGCTAACTGAGGGTACAGGCAGCTTTGGGCTTTGGTGTTGGAGCTGCATGTGCCTTTTACATGCTTCATTTGTCTTGGTTTCTTTAATGAAATACAGCACTAAGTGCATGAAATCTGAGTTGTGAGCCTGACTGTTCCTGATGTACAGGTCTCTTAATTTCCCTTTCTAATTCTGCTGAAAGTTTTGGGTACATGTGGATCCATTTACCTCAGCAGTAGAATAAAGCAGCTGAAGTCAAACCACACAGCTGCTGGGGAGAAAAGCAATATAAAAGTTGATTTCCTTTGGAAAGTTGGCTTCTTTTGATAGTTTTGATTTTGTACACATACAGACACTTGCCCAGTTGAACATGCAGAGCTTCTCCTATTTGTTCAGATACAAGCAACAGCTGAAATACTGAACTGTTACCTAGTTCTTCCTCTAAAGGCCAGTGACTTCTGATTTATATTTTTAAACTCTTTCATGAGAAATCTTATTGTTCTTAGAGGAATTGGCAAAATAACATATCCAAGTATTTGACTGGGATCTAATGAGTCATTTCATCTCACATGTTGAAACAGAAACCAGAGGATTCTGATTAATACCTTGCAGTACTTAGTCATGATGGTCTCAATTATTCAAATAACTGCAATATGAAAAATTATGCTCTACATTTCTTTAAAATACAAGAATATTTTGTAACTACCACTATTCCTAATACAAAGGGAAAATAAGGAATGGTTGAACAAAACACATACTGCTTTTATTTTTTTAAATAATAAGAGTCAAAACATTGTCACAAAGACCAAGCTACTATAGACTTTGTTTCCTCGTCCTGCAAAAAAAGTATTTTCTTATTTCAAAAGCAAACTAGATGTAGACACCATTTTGGTAGAAAACTATCCTCCACCATCCTGGACTTTTTTTTTGCATGTCTGTTACACCTTTTTATGGCGTGTCTTTCTTTCCCTTTATCTCTCCATTCCTATTTAACTCCTGATGCTTTTTTTCTTGTTCTCTTCCTGAGAGATATAAATCCCATTTTTTGATGATTTTTTTCCAGGGAATGTGTCACACTTGTAGGGAGGAAATACCAGATTCATGTCAGCATCTTGTCTGTGCCTAGCACAGTACTGCAGCCACAGCAGCTGACAGGCGCACAAGGACTTCATGCTCTGAAGGTGTGTTGTTTCAACCATTTTAGAATTTGTTGTGTGGTTACAAGAAGAATTGTGTTGTCCCTTCCTATTCACCCTCTCTCCCTTTACTTTTAGATATAATTCCTCTCAAAGTCTCCAATTTCTTTCCTAAGACCTAGCAGCTGCCTGGCCTTGTGTGTGCTGTAAGTGTGACAGCTCTACAAAACAGCAAATACCTTAAAGCTACTGCCAGGCTAGATTTGGATTGTCTGTAGTCATCCACATAGCTTTATAATTGGGAAGAATGTTATGATTTGACTCATTATCCAACTATCTTCATAAAAGAAGGAAGTATTTCTCTCCTTGGGAGGAAATTAGGATGAGTCATAGCTGGTATTGAGCTGAATTAGACAAGCTGGTGCTGAACAGAGCTACAGAGCCAAGGAAGGAATCCTGATTAGGACAGTATATTACAGCATCTTGCTGACCTGTAATGCTGACCTTTTTACAGCACTGAATTTTCATAGTGCTGGCAGTTTTCAGAATGTTTTCAGCATTTCAACCACAGTCAGATGATTATCACCTTGCAGAGTAATTTGGAAGCCCAGAGTGCCCCTTGGGCCTTGTTTCCTTCCTTTGACCATGGCTGAAATGCATTAACCAGGAGTTGGTTAATTAACAGAGCACACCATTATTGAACACTACCCATCAGGAAGCCTTGCAGGCTTTAGGAAGTGCCTTAGGGTTATTAAGGGGAGGTACAGATTTTTGGGAAGGTGTATTGTGAAAGACAGGAAGGTTTTCATACACTCACCATGTTACATGCAGAAGGGAGGCCTTACTTTTACTTGTAGGTGAGAGTAGAAACAAGATTGCATACTTCAGTTTGCATGAAAAGGAAGCATGGCATGAGCAAGGTTTTATAGTCTCCTTCCATCTCACTTTTTCCCTTTCCTCAAGAGCATTTAAAGGGAAAAATACCAGGGCATCCTAAAGCACTGAGCTGTGAACAGCACTAAGTGTGCTGCTGTTTCAGCTCTCCTGAACAGGGCTTTGCTCTACCCATCCATCAAAGCTATAAAAGATTCATTCACTGTCCTGCTTGGTTTTCATCTATTTTAAACATTTAGAGACCTACTTACATGCCCTGTAAAACTTACACAAATCATAGGGTTTGGGAATATTTCTAGTGAAGTACATGGCTTTTACTCTCAGAATGGCTACTCTTCTGCTACAGATTAGCATGAAAATAATTTTGCTGGCATGGAAACCTTTGGAAGGGGGTGGGGGTGTGAAATTTGTAGTAATTTTCATGCTTATTCATTATTCCTTACCTTGTTATATTTACTCCTCACTATTTTTATTTTGCTAACATCCTGCCATTACCTTTCTCTCTCCATTTCCAAGGCCCAAGTCTGCAGGCAGGCACATTCTGCTAATGGGCAAAGTTTGCCATGCTCAGCAGAAATAATCAGCATCGGTTCATGATAAGAAACAGTCAATAAATTAACTTCCTCTAGTTCTGCTTTGCCAGAGGTAGTGTTTTGGTTTCTGGCAGAACTGGGAAGCTTCACCTCTGCTGGGTGTGTGCACACCCCAAACCCCAGATTAAGCAAAGATTTGGTCCCATCTGTGGTTTCATCCTCCATAGGCAATTCAGCTTTCTGTTTGTGGAGTTAAAGCATTTAAACCACTCTTGTTTGGATATAGATTGGCCCCCAAAATCTAATGTATTTTAATGAGAAGCTTCTAATGAAAGCAGTCCTGTACCAACAGAATATGAAAGTATCAGAGAGGATTGCACTCCTGGTATGTGTAAGACAGACATGCTGGGTACTTACCCATTTCGGGGCTGTGGGCTCGCAGCTTCCAAATCCCCTCTCTCTTCCTGATGTGGGAAGATCACACTTGAAGGGTAATCTTGAGTATCCTCCCTGAGCCCTTCTGCCTCCCAGGAACCTTCTTGGTGTGGCAGAGGAGTTCTCTGGGGGTGTGCAGAGCTCTCATGTGCTCGTGGCTTTAAGCTGTGCACGGAACCATCACGATCTCTATGATGGTCTGCGTGTTCCACCAGCTTTGCCAGTCCTACTGTGCTACAGACCAGCAAAAGCTTCACCAGCATCCTGGCCTTCTTCCCCGCCACTTACACCTGTCTCTTGTTCTTTTCTCTGAAGCTCAGCCTGAATCACTTCAGAAATGCCCCGGCAATATTCTTTAACTGGAAAGTTGGAAGAAGGAAGGAAAAAATTAAAAAAAAAATTGTAACAAAGAGCGGAAAGAGCTCTCGGCCCTCCCAGCTACTGTGGAAACGTCCGTGGCTATTGAACAATGTGAGCCTGGTTCCTGTGTGGGGCTCACACGTCTCTGGCAGGGGGGAAAATGAGGTGGTAGGAATATAGCTTATTCAAGGAACTTCTGAGCTTGCCTGCCTTCTAAACTTATCTGTGAACAGGAATTCGGCTTTTATCAACTGCCTTCTCCCTCAGGCACAGGAAAAGGATGTTAGCTTAAAGGAAAGGAAGAGAAAAGAAAGGAAAGAAACTACTGAGCGCTCTAACAGACTCTCATTACATTGCCAGAAAATGTCACAGACCTGCCTGGTCCAGTGCTGCACATGGAAGTTTTTCCTACAGTTTAAAGGTTGAAATACCTTGGCTTTAGCAGCAGGGTATTTGTGGTATGTAGAACAAATTGTGGGTATTGAGGGACTCACAGCAAATGTACAGTAAAAAATCCTACAAACATCCATTCTTCTGCAACCTTTGCAAAATAGCTCTGCAAATCATAGTCTGTTCCCATCAAAATGGAAGATTTTCATGAAGTTGTCCTTCAGAGAGGTCAGGTTAATTTTTAAGAATTTCTGTTTGGGTTGTCATCAATGGGTGTCAAGCCTAATTTTTTTTTTTTTTTGTATTTTTAATTAGCATTAAAGGAAAAGCCACTAGCCAAGAGCTGCTGTCGAGAGCTACCTCTGTCACCACCTTCTAATAATTTTTTTTTTTTTAAAGCTGTGGAGGTTGCATGTAGTTTTCTTCCTTAAGAAAACTATGTGTTTTGCTTTGCTGGTGGTGCTGCTTTTAGTTTTGTTGCTTTCATTAACTGTGTTTCTTCTTTCACTGTCTTGCAGGATGACATGCTCTGGCATGTTAAAGACTAAAGAGAAGTAGAATGATACTCCACTGACAAAAGAAGTGGGAATGCAGGACTGCTAGATCATCTTGCAGTGTGATGATGAGATGATCAGCCCAAAGTTCAGTATGTCTTGCGCAGCATTAAATGTAAAGCTTTTATGGATTTTTTCCAATACCACCTAAAAATAGAGGAAAAATCTCTCCAGGATTTTAGAAGGCCTTGTTATTGAAGGCTTTGAATTTGCATCTCCTTATCACTGGCTGGGTTTGCACCCCTCTCCTGATGCCCCTATTTTATGCTTAATGGAGGAACAAGGAGAACCACAGAAGTGCCCTTCCTGACCTGTGGTAGACACTGCTGCCTGAGAGCAGTGACAGCAATGTATGGGGCCAGGCAGGGAGAGATTTTGCCCATTCTAAGGGAAAACCTATTCTTATTGTAGCAGTCACTTCTCCAGGGAGATGAAATCACAAGGTCTGGACTGACGACAGAAAAAAATTAGCAACTTCCCTCTGTTCCTTCCTGCTGCTTTTATTTCCGAATTGTGTGCATCCTGCTGTAACACATGTCAATGTGTGAATATTTCATGTGCCATGTTTCATATAGAAATGTGCTTTTCTCACAAGTAACTGGATGTGACCTAAGCATTATATTTGTTTACATATTAAGACCATTATCAGGAAGGAACTGAAGCAAACATGAGACAAAACAAGCAACAGGGTTATAGCCTGACCTGCAGTGAGATCCTGGCTTGCAGAGAAGTGACTTGGTGCTGCAGGTATGAAGTCATTCTTCATGGGTGTGGTCCCTCCCAAGTGGTGGGGCAGTGTTCCTCTGCCATCCTCCTGGCTCAGAACATCTGCTACCCCTCCAGGTGCAAGGACCTGTTCTCTGTACCTTTGTAATGGTGCTGCCCTGTGGGTGCAGCAGGCACAGATTTGCAGGTTAATAATTTAGCACAGTGGTTTTTTGGTAGTGGTTATGAAAGATGCTAAATATGGAGCAAGGCAAGGGATGAAGTCCCTTTCCTTGTGGTAGGCATAGCATAGGATGCTGCCATGAACACATGACAGGCATTCATTTTTCAAAGGAACTTCCTTACTGAACAGTAGTTGAGATTTTTGTGTAACAGCTGTTATAATTTGTGGTACCTGAATAACACATTCAGGTTATACTGTTGGTTCAAAACATCAGATTTGCTGGCAGAATGAGCTCTAAGTTTTCTTTTATATCTGTAGAGGATCAGGTATGAGGAGTGTACCTACTCAGGAATGAGATACACCACAACTTGTTTTGTTTTTTGTGAGCTGTTGCCTCAGCATGGAACCAGGGAAAACAGATATATATTTGCTGTAACAACCTGCTCCTTGCTTTCTGAGGTCAGTGTCTTCTAGGAGGTACTTTCTAGATGAGAAAGACATCTGTGCACCAACTAACATCAGTAGATATTTAGTCACCCTTCAGTTGCCTAGTTTGGTGTTGGTGTACCTTACAGAGCTGGGTACCACTGGGCACCACTGAAAAAATGGGTGACTGAAATCAATTTCAAAGATAGTTTGGAACATTATTTGGAAATTGATATTGTGAAGTGTTATAGTGAAGTATTACTCCAAAAATATCCTCAAAACCCATTCAGTAAGTAATGTTATACTAACAGTGGTGTGGGGGTCTTTGGAGATGACCTGGTGGTTTTCACTAGTGACTTTTTTTCCCCCTGTGCTCTTATTCATGGAAATACTTTTTCTCCAAGTATTTCTAGGAAGTACTTCCTCAAAGTGTTCAAACTTCTTCAGACTTCAAGCTAGCCTTTAAAGAGTTGATATTGCAGTTACACTGGATCAATCACTTATGCCCTGGGATCTTGCCAGTAAGTGTCAGGAGTGCTCTTGCCTTGTCTGGTAATTCTAACCACTTCCATTAAACACAGCTCTTAACCCCCTCTGATATTGCCCTCCCCAAGAATTCAGTGTCCTGTTTGCAATTCCACAACCAAGTGACCAGATGCCAGCACCATCTCCTGGGTAATCTGCTTAAGGTACAGAATCTCATCTTGGCCCCTTTCCTTTTGTTGAGGGTCAGAGCCCTGCAGCTGCAGATGGGTGGGAGGTGGGCAAGCTTGGAGTAAACAGTGCCAAACAATGTGTTTGATCAATGGCCTGTCTGATAAATGGCTTGGCTGTACTTGGGAAGCAAACACTCTGGCTGTTACAGTCAGCATGTCTCTGGAGAAACAGCCCTTAGAAATTCAGTTTTCACTTAATAGATTCTGATGAATTTGTTTCTTTTCTGTCTTTCCAGATTCACTGCCTACTCTATAAAGCTCTTAATTATAGACTTAAATCATAAGTCTGTGTATTTAAAAGGAAAAAAAATTTAAAGAAACACCCTTGAAAAAATGTTTAAAAAGCCAAAAAATATGGAAAGCAGGCATTGCTTTAGATTCTTATATCCTGGTTCCTAATCTCTGAAGCAGACTGGATAAATGAAAAGATTTTATGTCTGGAAAGA
The DNA here is from genome assembly GCF_901933205.1 of Camarhynchus parvulus. Lineage (NCBI taxonomy): Eukaryota > Metazoa > Chordata > Aves > Passeriformes > Thraupidae > Camarhynchus > Camarhynchus parvulus. Next base: position 9,022,077 of record NC_044576.1, read on the forward strand.
CAGTTTTGTTGATATCTGCACAGCAAGGGGATAACTTCTCATTGGGCACTGGGATTTAGATCTGGAAAATGCTGTCTCATCCCTTGCCCGCTGTCAGTGCGCGCTCATGCGTGTGTGGCTGCTCTGGAGGAAGAGAGCGCGGGGAGAAGAGTGTCAGGAGGGGACTGCAGAGCCAGAGAGCAATTCCTTTTGCTGGTGTGTCCATCAGAGAGAGATGAATTCTTGTTGCCTGCATTTTAATGGTTTGCTCAAAAGCTCTCAGTGGTATTTGACAGCAGAGATCAGTCACGGAAGATTGCTGTACTGGCAGCACTCTGTGCACTGCATGTGGCTCATCCCTGTGTGTGTTCCTGAAAAATGGCTTGGCCCTGGCTTATTCATTCCCTGGCTAAGGAAATTAGCTCATTACCTATGCAAACATACATGCAGGGATTCAAGTCCTAAACTGTTTGCCATAGGATGTCAGACAACTGCTTGTTTTCGTTAAGGCATGGAAATGACAGATCTGTGGCAGTTCTCCTTTCTGCATTTTGAAGTTTTCATAAATGGAGAGAGAGAGGAAGGATTTCTGTTTATATATAGCGAGGTTGGATCCTGTTAATATTATTCTCCATAAAATAACTTCCTCAACAAAGGATATTTACCAGCCACAAAAGCAGTCTGTCTTTCCTTTCCTTACCTGTCTTTCAAACAATATCATATACAATTTAAGTACTTCAATAGAATATGACCAAATGACACTCCTTTCATCCAGCAAAATGACTTTGTCAGCTGTTAGTCTCCAGCATAAGTTCATTGTGAAAGGACAAGGTTAAGCCTTTGTGGATGGAGTAGCTTCCAACTGGGAAAATTCAAGAAGGAAGAGACCCAAATTAAGTAAAATCCTGTTTAATCTGTTGCAGGCACAAACAAAAAGATAGTAGAAGACAGGGAATGTTGATTTCTGCTTTGCATTCTTTACTTTGCCTTGGATCAGTGCTTTGGGAATAGGTAGACTTGAGTTAGAATTCCTTATCTATATTCCAGAATTGCTGGCAGATGTTGCACAGACCTGCTCCCTTCCAGGTGTCAGCCACCAACACCCAGGGACAGGTGGAGACACATGAGAGGTGGGGAACTACTCCTTTTAGGGGAAGTTTGAAGAACCTCTGCTGTTATCCAGCAAGAGGCTCAATAACCAAGTCTGAGCAGCCAGAATTCAAACTTTAAATGAACAGCAAGTGGATGGTTTGTCATTGCACAAGTCAAGACAAGGCTTTCTTTTGGTATTATGCAGGTCAGCCAAATGTTTTTGAGTTACAGATTTGTTTGCAGTGATGTAGCTTAACTGGTTTCTCCTAGTGTTGCAAGGCAGAAAACAGAGAAAAAGAGGTTGTGCCAGGTGAGACAGGAACTTGGGGTCTCTGAATTGCCTGCTGGAGGCCTTTCTCTGCTGATCTTACCTGATACAAAGGGGAAAACCTTACCAGACAGAAAGTTAAGTCCCTAGCAAAACCTTAAAAGCCAAGGTAGCTTGTGTTAACTCTTGTTGTTAGTCTTGTCTGAGGTAGGATTGGCAACAAACTGCAACTGAATCCTCTGCTTTGAGTGGAAGGATCCTGCAGCCACCTGGAGGTGGCAAACATTGAGGAGCCAATGTGGATGCTTGCCCTGTATAGATTGCCTACGATGTTGTCTTGAGTTCAGAGCTTTCCTAAAAAGGTTTCAAGGTAAAACAATGCCTGTGCAAACTGCCTGCTGCTTGGGAGGGATCCAACAGCATTGAAATATGTCTTGTGAGCCCTTTCCAAGGTCATTGGGACAGGAGAAGGCAGGAAAGGAGTATCCCACTTGAGTATTGGCTAATTCAATCTGGTGATGATTCATGTTTCACATCCCAGGATGGCTTGATATTTCATGTATTTATTACCTTTTATAGCAATGTAAAATACGTAAAATTGAATTGTACAAATCACAATGACAGAACAATAGCTGAACAAAATCAAGATACCCTTCCCACTCAGCCTTATCAGCCTTGGTGTTCTCCTGAAAATACCAGCAAAACTCATAACCCTGGGAATGTCTGTGCTCTGCTTTAATGGTCTTTGGAAGTATGATGAAAAAGTAAATAGGTCCTGGTAAAAAGATGGTAAATTCATTTTTTTAAACAAATGTAGTTAAAACAAGACTCCTGCCCATGCCTGGTGAAATCAATGGCAGTTTTGTGACTGGCTCCAGGAGGTTAAACCACTGTTGTATGGCACAGTAAGGTGCAGATATCTTCAATCTGAGAGCACCTTGGGAGCAGGAAGGAGCACCAGCCATAGCAACAACCACCTAGGGGGAATTTTGACAGATGGTAAGAAAAAACCTTTTCCACTTCTTGCTGCAGCATTCTGGAACTATGTGAGCTCCTATAATAATTGGTATGCTGTGCTGGCCTTCCTCTGATTCCTGCACTTTTTAAAATTAACAATTGATAAATTCATTAGTCTGACCAAGATTTGGCTCCTTTATGTTCAGACAGAAATTTGTTCTTCATTTATAAGTAAGGAGAGTTATTTGTGAGAAAAGGATTAAGAACTGTATATGTTATTTCCCAGATCAACAGCTTTTCAATAATTTCAGTATGGGGTAAGAAAAACACTTCCAAAAACTGAAGAATTATTCTTAGTTCCACAGTAAAAACTATTTATGTACATTTTTTGTTGAGACTGTTTTCTGTGTAGTCATTGCCCATCTGACACTTCCAGGCTGGTAACTTGTGGCAGCAGTGGCTTGCAAACCACTGCACTTCATGACGTTGTGGTGTGCTATCTTTCCAAAATGCAGCTCAGCCTCTGAATTTCATATTCTGTTTGCCTGGCGCAGAAAAACAGCCAAAGCAGGTCATGCTTTGGGCTCAAAGGCTGATGCAATGTGGCTTCCATAGTTTCACATCTGGCACTATTAAAAAAAATAAATAAAAAATCACCTTGCTGCACCAGCAATTGCTTTCACAGCTAGCACTGAACTTTTGCTGGAGGGGCAATAGCTGATTTGGGCCACTTAGGATCTACTTCAGAAAACACTTTAACTTGAGTTTAACTACAAGTACATTAGAATATCCAATTGTGGTTAATGATCATGTTTTGGTATTTTTTCCTAGCCAGGCCTGGAGGCTGGATGGATCCTCTGTAAGATTTCCCCAGCCAGTTCTGTGCGGGCTGTTCTCACCCTGCTGTGCTCTGCAGCAGCAGCTCTGACGTGAGGGATGGTGTTTGGTGTGAGATGTTGTCTCACTCTGCGGCAGCAGAGCAGGGCTCTGTCTACAGCAACTCAGAGAAACAAAGAGGAAACAGGATTTCCCCAACAGGCATCTGATTTTTCAGAAATGAACTGTTGTAATGGGATGTGCAGCTGAGCAAACCCCACAATTTATTCAGAATGACTTCACACTTGACAAAACATAGCAGGTGGGACCTCAAGTTTGCTTCACCTGAGCACCAAGCTGTAGCTGGTTCTCTTTTTCTCAGGATTTACTAGAAATAATGTTCTTGTTACCATTTTGTGCAGGCTGGGTTCTGGTAACTGCCAGACTAAGAAACCTTGACCCTGTTTGTTCGCTACAAATGCTGTCAGCGTTCCCTGCTCTCCTCCCTCTGGGGTCCAGGAGAGCTCCTGGTGTTGGCTCCTGCTGCAGCCTCGGGGAGATGCCCTTTCAGGAACTCAGCTCTTCTGCTAAAGTCTCCCTCTTCACTGAGACCATCCTCCACTGAGAGCATTGCTGCACATTTTAAAAGCTCTCTCTGTCTGGAAATTCTCCAGACATCTCCTTACCTACCGCTGTCATCGTCCTCCTCTCCCCCTCCCTTGTTAAAGCTTCCCAAGCAGATCTGTATCATTAATATTTCAGTATCAGCTGTACACAGGCATTGGCTACACTGCAGCACACTTCATCAATAAGAGCCAGTGAGGGCTGTGAGCTCTGCCACACTGCCTTCATCCAGCACAGGAGGAAGAGCAAAGGCAGAGCCTGCCAGAGAAGCTGAGATCTGCCGAGGGTAAGGCTGCATCTCGCAGTCCCAGCCTTGAAGTGCTTTTTGCTGCTTTTGCTCCCTCATTCAGATCATCCCAGATAATACCCTAACAAGCAACAAGAATGGATGTCTTTAAGAAAGGTTTCTCCATTGCTAAAGAAGGTGTGGTGGCTGCTGCAGAAAAGACCAAGCAGGGAGTGACAGAGGCTGCAGAGAAGACCAAAGAAGGGGTAATGTATGTAGGTAAGAGAGAACTAGTTTTGATCTACTTTTGAGCATGAAAAGCTGCATAGATTGTCTCTGAGAAAGTCTGGGGAAATGATATTGTGGCTGAAGCTTGAGAATGACTAGCAGGATAGTCTGGATAAGATCCTGAGCTCAGCAGAGTTGCTGTGTAAACCTGGGGTACAACAGCCTCCCCATGCCTCGGTTTCCCCTTAGACATAGAAACCATGACTCCAGGGAAGGCAGAATGATGTTAAGGAGCAGGTGCCCAGGTGAAAGGTTTGTTTGACTATTCAGTGATTGTTTGCAGGGTGAGTCAGGCACTCTCCAGGCGAACAAGCACTGCCAGTCTCTGCCTCACCTCCACACTGGGAGGGACTCACTGAGGAGATCCCTGAGAAGAACCAACAGTTTTAGTATGAGGGGATTGCAGGATGCATCTGTTTCCCCACAAACAAATGGGTTTGCCCTGGAATCCTACTCCTGTTCACCGACCTCTTTCGTTGCCCATGCACACATTAATCTTGCTTTACAAGAAACGCCCAAATTCCTTTTGCCCAAAGAATAGGATCTGGAAAACAGCATGCCTGATGTCCTGCCTAGAGAGCTCTTTCACAGTTAATGGGCTGAAACCTCCCCTTTCAAGGTCACCCTCAAAACCCACTATCTCCACTTATCTAGCACATGCAACTATATGGCTGGATGGTCAGATATTCCATATAATACAAACTAAAGAGTCTTAGGTTCCCAAGACTGATTATCTCACTGCTGATTACAGCATTTCACACAGCTCTTTGTTTTTGCTGGATGTGGGAGTGTTTATTTTTGTAGGAAAGTTTACATGCAGGCTCTTCCTGCTATCCTACTGCAACATCCACAGCTGTACTTACCTACTATATTTAAAACTGCTCTATTGCCAATAGGTGCAATTATATATTGGTACATTACAAATTAAATACAAAATTTGTATGTAGCAGGTCTGGTCATGTCTTTATCTTGAATTTTTAAATGTTTAATTATTGACATGCCGGAAATGAATGGATGTAACAGTTCACATTTCAATTTGAAGCTGACCCACAAGAAAAAAGGTAAGCAGCATTCCCGTAAACAACTAAACTAACTACAGTAAGTGAAACACCAGTCTAAGAAATGTCACATGTAGGTGTCACATTGTGGCATCATTACTGGTCCACCTACTTCCAGATTTGAGCTCTGTTGGGGTTATTCAGGGTTTTTATACATAATTTCTCACATCTCTTTTCAGTCACGTTGTACAGCTCCATACTGTGACCTGGTTTTCATTGTTGAGCCAAGAGGTCTCTTTAGGAGATTGTAATCTTTTCAATAAAGTTTTCTATGAGCCTGAAACTAAAATCCTTGAAACCTTAATCTCTGAATGAGGATCAAATAAGGATCAAGGTGAGGATTAAGTGCTTTCTCCTGTTATTGGTTTGGTTTGTTGGTATACTGCTGGTTCCTGCCCTGTCATGCACCGGTCAGAGCTTTGCCTTGGTCTGATTCAGTTCCTGTTGGGAAGTTCAGCCCTTTAGGGAAAATTCAGCCTTTCACAGGCAGGAAAAATAAAGACCAGATGCTAATTAGCTCAGAAAATGGGGGTTTTGTTTTAATAGCCAGAGAAGGTGGAGGTGTGGTATATTGGTTAAAACTGGAGTGATTCGTATGTTGTTCATGCTGCCTTTTGTCACTCCATGCCACATGAACAGTAAATCAGAGACCTGAACTGTTCCTTCCTTGCTTCTTCCCTTGCAGAGCCCTATCCCAGCAGCTTCATCTAGAGCATTAGGTGATGACACTTGAATTTTTGGACGCTAGGAGAGAATAATACTGTATTGAACCTCAAGGGTCTTTTGAGAACTTCAGGAAAGAGAACAAAATCCCCAGGGCCTAGGATGGATGAAGTGGATCCCTGACTTTTGTTCAGGTTTGTGTTAACTCATTGCTCATTCTCTGAGGAGGATTCCAAATGTCTGGGCACAACCACCATGTCTGGTGAGTCGCTGCTGCTCAGGAGAAGCAAATAATGCTCACTCAGAGGCATCTGTCTGGAGTGAACAGCATCACTGGGACACCTCGTCCCCCCTCTGATCCATCCAGATCAGCTCCCACCGCCCATGCCAGGCAGGAGATGTCTCCCTCCTGTGTTAAGCCTGCAATGCAATGCCCCTGCCCTGCTGCCAGCCCTGCTGAACCTGTGGGGTAGAGAAGAGAGGGCACGAAAGGAGAGGGAGGAATCCTGTGTCATGGGTCACCTCTGTGCTTGGTGAAATCACCATCTGCTCTCCAAATTCTAACAGCCTCTGAGTGTGCCAAGGTGTCAGGAGATCCCTGCATGGTTAGTGTGGATCCAGCAGATTGTTCAGTGGGCTCTGTTTTTTTAATTTGGTTTGAATGGGTGTAAGTGATGCTGAAGTTAATTGATGAATTTAATGCAAAAATGCATCAGAGTATTGAGTCATTAGCACTGTTTAATGCTATAGTTCAGGAAGCCTCAGCAAAGAATGCACTTCTAGTTTTCCAGAACGATTTTCGACTGTGTGTGTTGCAGAAGGCCCCACCACACCAAGCTATGTTTAAACTGAGTGATTCCTGTAGGATTTAATGCACATCAAAATATCCCTCTCTGCTCTAGACCTTCTCCCAGGGCATAGCACTGCACCACCTCGGTCACACCCTGGCCGTCCCAAAGCGCTTGCAGATGACTCGCAGCACTCAGAAGAGGCAAGATGCATGAACTTTTAATTCTGGGTACACAAGCTGCAGGCAAGGACTGATGAGTGAAATGAGATTGAGCATCAGGTGATTGCTTTCTGATTCAACAGATGCGGGCTGCTGGCAGGAGTGCTCGGAAGGTCGGTCGGGTTTCATGCGGCGCATAATGGATGGGAGCCTGAGTCATCGGGTGTGGCTGGGCTGGGAGGATGAGGCGAGCTCTCCCCAGGCTGCAGCAGTGACTCTTCCCAATGACATTGCTTCTGTCAGGAAATGGATTCAGATGTTTTCCTTCTAGCTGCATCCCTCCTTTCTGGAATTATTTTCCACCTGCAAATATAGCACCTGCTAACTCCTCTTCCCCATAAAAGAATTGAGCCCAGATAGTCACCTTAAAGGTCTGACAAAAAACATACAAAACTGCAGCTCTCGTCTCACTAAGTGTATTTACTGCAAAACTGCAAAGGCATGAAAGGCTGGTACAGCAAATCATGTACTTTGCTTACCTATCAGTTGCTGTTTGACCAAAAACCTGCAAAGGGCTAGGCTTGGGGATCTGAGTCTAATATGAGACAACCTTGTATGTCAAATCAATATTGTGGCAGTCTTTTCTTGGAATGCTACTGGGAGGGAAAACGAAGCAGGATGGTGTCTGAATTGAACCTTGTGTGTTTGGCCCATTCAGGGGCTCACATTCCTGGCTTGAGACTTGCACCTGCTGTGCTCAGTGCTGTGTTTCTGCACATGTTTTTGTATCATGGGCACCATTATTAAATCCAGTTCACAGCAGTGCACATGTGTCATGTGCATCACTAGGAACTGTAGCTTACAGCAGTAACAAGTTAAAGGTACAAAGATTTAATTTCTTGACTTTTTAGACAGTTTGGGAGGGTGGAATGAAATGTTGAGGGCATATTGCAGTAGAACAGTTTTGTTCTGCCCCAGGCAGGCATTGCAAGCACCAAAATAAATCAACAATTGAGAATTACATTCAATAATACGTAACATGTATCAGGCAAAACAGCCCTGAGCTGGGCTGTTGTTATCAGGGCACTGCACCTGTTTTGCTTCTCAGCCTGCTGTTAATGAGAATGAGCTGTGGTTTGTAACTGGTTTCTCCCACCACACCCGTGGATGCTTCATTATCATAGAGTCAAAAATCTGCCTGGTTGTTGTCCATTTTTATCATTTTGATGGTTGACCATAGAAATCCTTTTGTCGTATCAGTATGGGAAACCTGAAGAGAACCTGTATAGGTGCAGATGATTTGCAATATACAGTAAAGTGGGGCCAGTGGAATATTTTGGCTTGTGTTTATTTAACTTCCAAGAGAGATAAATTTGATCCCTTATTTTTTTAATGTGTAAAGCACCTAGTTACCATAGGGGCTGCCCATGTGCCATATGATTTAACTTATCTGCAGCAATATCAAGTACAAAGGATATATAGCTTGTCACTTCAAGCATGGAGGAAAATCACAGAGATTAATTATTCCTCAGGGCTATTTGTGTTGCAAACTGAATGCCTTCACATCCTGTTAGCTTTTCTGCATTGAGAACAGTGAGATAAATTACAATGTAAGCATACATATGGTGTGTTTTCATAATTTGTGATAAAACCATCTGTTTTCTGTGCATTGCTGGGAGCAGGCACTTGCAGCCTAGGCTGAGGCACCAAACAGGGAATCTAGTAACTAGGTATGTAGGAGGTAGGTGGTGGTTCTGTAAATTCAGTCTCAGGTTTCTCCAGTCTTTATTAGTGGTATAGAATGAGACTTTAAATGACCAGTGCAGCCGAGTACCCTGCTGAAAGGCAGGGGAGAGTCATGGATGTGATTTCTTGTCTTGCAAGCGTGAGGTAGGTGAGATGTTACCAGGTGATTTTATTTACAGTCATTTTTACAAGTAGCTTAAAGGTGATTTACCACTACTCAACTGCTCATTTTGGGAATATTGCAGGGACAATTTTTTGTAATCAAGATTTTTCAGGTCTAGGCATCTCCAGAGAATTTGCTGTTGAAGCTCTCCAACTCTCAACACAAAGATATTCATTGGCTTTACTGGTGAGGGAAGCTGGTCTCTTTTCTGACTCTACAAATGGTTTGTGTCTCAGCAGGAGGTACCAACAGGACCTTGGCTCCCCACTGCACTTCCTGAGAGCAGGAAACCATCTGTGTCCAGAAGTCAGAGTGTAATTTCCAGGCAGCACTGATGGATTGTGTTTCCTTTCACAGGCACCAAGACCAAGGAGGGTGTAGTGCAAAGTGTGACCTCAGGTAAGAGCACAGCCTGATAGGGATGTGGAAATCTGTGGTGGATGTTGGACCTCTTGGGAAGGCAGTCACCTCTGCCAAGTGGGAGGTCTCTGTGGGACACCACTGATCTGCCTGACCTTCACACTGATGAGTAGAGGCTGCTTGCCAGGAGCGATGGTTCAGGGTCTGGCATTTGCAGTGGACACAGGTCAGAGAAAATATTTAATCAGTAGAGTAGGTCAGAAAAAATCTAATGCAGGTTACTTGGCAGACTGGGATGATTCACAGCTATTTAGACATTTCACAATGTCAGGTGCACAGCCCAGCACACTGAGAGGATTTACTGGCATCAGATCCTGTCTGGCCAAAACTGTGGTCTTTGGGAGAGTCCTGTCAGGCAGCTGCAGAATCAGGGACCTACAGGTCCCTTCTAGGGTAACCCCAACTCCAAGGAGGAGTAGCCATATGGACTGTCCTGAAGGAAGATAAATGGATCCTTTGCCTGGAGAATTTCATAACTACTGCTGTTTTCTGCCAAGGGGTATTAAATCAAACAGAAAGTAACCTGGAAGAGGTCATGCACAGTCTGCAATGCAAAATACCTTATTTACACTGTTGTCTTTTAGTATCTGGCAGTGAATTTTTCATTCTCTGGTTGCCCACAAAGACTGACAGGCTGCAGTGCTGCTCTCTAAGCAGCATTTTGTGCCAGACAAAAATCCTCACACACACAATCTAAATTCAGACATGATCTCATCTAAAAAATCCAAACAAGGACTGCACCAGGGCTAATTTCTTCTTTTACTTCAATGCAATCATTTGTCATCCCAGGGAATTTGGCAGCCTTCTGGCAGTGTCTAGTTTGCTGACTTTTCTGCTTTTGTTGGAACTGCAGTTGCTGAGAAGACCAAAGAGCAGGCCAACGTGGTGGGAGAAGCTGTAGTAGCCAGCGTGAACACAGTGGCAAACAAGACTGTAGAAGGAGCAGAGACCATCGTGGCCACTACAGGAGTTGTAAAAAAGGTGTGTGTGTTTGTTTGTTCTATGATGGGCAGGACAGAAGAGCCTTTGGATTAACCTGCAAACATTTACAGTTGATGGTTTTACTTATTTCATGAAAGGTTTTCAGCAATATCTGCTTTTGTATAGTACTTAATATTTTCATACAATGCCTAATGTAGTCGCAGAATCATTTAGTTTGAAAGGGACACCTGGAGATCATCCAGTCCAACCCCCTTAGGGCCACTGAGAGAGGACTGTCCCAGTGGGTTTTGAATATCTCCATGGAAGTAGACTCCACAATATCCCTGGGCAACCTGTGCCAGTGTTTGACCACCCTCATAGGAAAAAGAGAATTGTTTTCTTCTGTTCAGACTGACACATTAATCACTCGGTGCCTATTGTCTCCTGTCCCGTCAGTGGGCACTGCTGGCAACTGTCTGGCTCTCCATTTTCTTAGGAATGTAGAAAAGCATTTTTCCCAGGGACTCGAGTAGAAATGTGTGTGGGCAGCAGTGAGCATCTGGCCTGAGTCAGAGCTCAGGGACGTGCAGAGTGGGAAGGCACGGGAGCCTGCACTTGCCCTCACCCCTGTGCAGTGCTGGCGGCATGCACAGGTTTGCCCTGGCCACGGCAGCTCCGGAGGCAGAAGAGGGCAGCAGCAAGCCAGGCACAGCCTGGTTCCAGCAGAAAGCCTGAGCCTGCTGCTCTGCTTCGTGCTGATTTGACAACAACCAAGTGCTTATTGATAAAAGGCCGTGTGACCCAAATTGTGTAGGGATTAAGCCAGATTCAGACAAGGCATCTTCTGTCCTCCAGCCTAATTTGATGGACGAGGCTGCTTCGAGTGAGGGGATTAAAGGAAGTCTGAAGGAGCAGAACAGTTCCTTAGATGAAGGCAGTGTTGATCATTACAGAGGATGCTTTGGTAACAAACAGCACCCATTTGTACAGCACGAGGCCAATACTTGACAGCTCTTTGGTAAGCCTTCTCTTTCCCCTCTTCAGAGAGTGTGATCGGTGCTGTTGATGGCCACATGAGCTTTATGAGTCACAGCAAACCCAAACCCAGAATCAAAGCAACTCCAGGCTGGCCAAAATTGTTTTAATTGTTCAGATAGTCGGCTGATTAATTTCCTGACCTGCACATAAACACATTGTGATGTGAAACAAAACTTCTACACGCATATAAATCCTGAGAGAATAGCCTAACAAAAGAGAACAGCAGCTTCAAGTGACGCAAAATGTCCTCCTGAAAGCATGTGAAAAGGGCAGATACAGGAGTTCTGCTAAGCTCTTGGGATAAATTTAATCTCTATTCCCACAGGGAACAGCAGTTAGGCTGCAGGAGTGCAAACAGTGATTCCCAATTCCATGGGGCCAGAATACCCCTTCCTACCTTTTGACTGACCGTGGGGTGATTGACCCAGGAGAGTGAGGAATTTGCTGATGGTAGGAATCCTTGCTGCAGACAGCAAGCTGTCTCCCCTCCAGCAAGGACTGAGCAGCAGCAATCCTCTTCTCCTTTCCTTGTAAGTGAGAACCCCACCTCAAAGACTGACAGCTACAGTTTACAGCTAATTTCAGAGCTTCAACCAGTGCAGGTTTTCCAGAGAGCATCTGAACTGTCATTCTGATGTCTTCCATTGATGTCCAATTGCTTAGACTTAAAATGGAGATTGATTAAGAAATAGAAAATTAGGATGTGGCACATGCCAAAGGGCAGACTAAATGGAGCCAGGAAACTGCTTTGGATACAGCGTCACGCCAAACAGCAGAGGTGCTGAGGCAGCAGACTGAAAACAGGAGGAGAAAACCAAGAAAAATCACAGGACAAAAAAATTCAGGAAAAACATTTGTTTCTGTGAAAGAGGGTTCATCTGTTCTGCTGGATTAGTTCAGCTTAGGAGTGCAAATCTTTTATTCATACTCACCATACCTTAGCATGTAGCTAGACACCTTTTAGATCCAGCTAGACACAGAAGATTGGGCTCCACATGCACATCAAGTGCATCCCCACTGCTAATGGATAATTGCCACGGAGCCAAAGCTGCTCCAGAGGGAGGGCCCTGAAAGGAGTATAAGGAGTTGAGCTGGGCTCTCAGCACCAGCTGTTTTTTCTCCAGAACTGCTCCTACTATGTTACACAATTTGCTAATGGAAATACATCCAGAGTCTGCAATAGTAGCACCAGGCACTGTAATGCATGAGGGAGACCCACTGGAGATACACTAAGAGTGATAATGTATAGCTTTTAAATGTTTAAACAGTGAATATCCACTGTTATATCCACGGCAGTCCTGGAATAATCACAAGCATTTCAGCCCCAGAAGTTTTAGAGAGCATCCAGTCCTGAGATTTGTTCGTGCTCCATGCTATCCTCCCTCCTTCTAATTGCACAGAGCACTTGCCAACATCTTATTTGGGTTTTCAGCTATCTCCAGTGTTGTTCCCTGCTATAGAAGGGCTGTTCAACGTGCCAGGGATCTGTGAATGCATGGCACTGGTCTTGGGGTGACTCGGGGCTGGGGACTCCAGTGGCCTAGAAGGCATGTCCCCAGCTGGCCATTGCCAGTATTAATATCAATTACTGAGAGCTCGTTGGCATTTAGTCTGTGCATTTGACAGCTGGGATCAGTGGCACGCACACATTAGGAAAGAGGGGGGTACTCTAAGGGTTTTGGGGTAAGTTTTGCTCAGGATAGCCGTGGGGTGCAGGTGTATCAGATGGTGACTTTGACCATGGGAAAGAATTCAGGCCTTTGTTGCATCACAGCAGGCACTGAAATGTGGACACCCTGGCAAGCTGCTGTTCCTCACTGTCCTTGGGGGGAGCACTCAGAGCCATGTAGAAGGAAATGGGCCTGAAGTAAGCCTACACCTATGGAGGGGTGCCAAGCAGATGAGAACAACCTTGAGTTGTGCTGGCACTGCCTGACGTGGCTTTGGCACTGACCTGCTCACTGCTGAGTACAAAAAAGAATTGACTCATTTGGGGGAGTTTTAAGTATCTTCTAAAACATCTGTAAATTAAGAGATTATAAAACCTCCACAATTTTTCTGATACAAAAAGGAATGAAACCAGTCAGTAGTGTGTTCTGTCTGTGGCTTTGGACCCATCCCCATCCCTGGGGTGGGCATTAGGAGATTCCAGTGAGATAACCACCCACTAAATATCCCTGTCTTAGAAGAGGATTAATGCTTCGTCTGTATGACACAGCACAGAGCTTGCTGCAATGCAGACACCACGTGGCTGGGAACAAGCCCATGTACATACACACGCTCCCAAAATGTCCCCCAGGGCTTGGAACAATTTCCCCAGTAACTGGTGCTTCCCTACACCTTCCACATAAATCTTCCCTTTAGATCTATTTGTCCTGTCAGTTTTTATGATTTAGTTGTCAGTTCATGACTCTGTCACTTTGAATTGGATCTGATCTGGTTTTTACTTCAGCCCATTAATTAAATGAGCATTTGTCAGTTATGTGCAACCGCTGGGCGCGTTCTCTGGATCTCAGCGTTTCTGTGCACCTGACCTGGCGCACGTGGCCGCACCCACGCCATGGCTCATCTCTTTCATAACAACTGCACATCCTGAGTGGGAAAGGCTGCTCTTCATGGCCTTAAGTCCCTTCACTTACACCCTGCAACGCCTCTGATGCAGAGACAGTCTGGTGCACAGAAGGAATTAGAAGCAGAAACTGAGTGACCTTCCTGTCCAAGTTACATTGGGCTGGGCAAGTGCCACGAGGAGAGAGCAACCGAGGGCATCTGAGAAGCCACCAAGGGCAGAGCTGCTAAGCAGGAGGAGCAGGGAAATCAACAGCCAAACCACCCAACAATTAGGTAGAATAAATAGTCGAAACTTGTTCTCCTTTGTATTCAAGCTTCCCTGTAGTTAGTTGATGCAGTGATGCATCCCAGTGGTATCCTTCCACATGTCATGGCGCACGGAGACTGCACAAGCGGCGTGGAGTGGGGCACTCTGCCTACAGGCACTTTTTCTGTGCTCCCCTCTCAGTCTCATTAGTGCGTTCAGGCAGACATTTTCCCATGCAAAATAGCTGAGTTAGTGGCACTGGTGAAGCCTTAAAACCTACAAGACCATGGATGCGCTCCATGGCTCAAGGCTGTACCCCTGCAATCCCATAGGATACACTTAAAATATGTATCATTTGTATAAGCAATCCCAGGAGACTCTCAGAGAGTCTAGCTGTGAGCTGGATAAAAACAAAGCCACCACAAAAGACTACCTGGATTTTTAGGGTAAGGCAGGAATCCTGCATGCCCTTCTGTCTGTCCTGTTGGTGGGTCCACTCACTTTAATCAAGGGTTGACCCCTTAGTCAGAGCTGTTGGCATCACTCTGAGCACTGAGCCTGAAACCTGTCCAGGACAGCTCGTCCACAGGACCTGCCAGGCTGCCCGGGGCTTTCCTAGGGAGTGGTTTGGGGATGCTGCCAGGCAGCATCGTGTTTGCTCCAGCACCCAAGGTCAGGAGCACTACAGGAGGCTGAGCCTCTCCACCTTATGCAATTGATGTCCCTTTGAGGGCCCTTCAATTTGTAACACATTAGGCTGCCAGTGAACCTCTCTGGCTTGTCAGCCTTAAAATAATAATAATAATAATAATAATCATCATAATCATCATCATCATCATCATCATCATCATCATCATCATCATCATCTTGTTTGCCACTGAATTTGTTGAGATTTGATGAGTATATTCCAGCATCCAATATCTGGACTGCTTCTCTGTTATAGAAGGACAATAATCTTAGTAAGATTGTTTATGTCCGAATATTTGGGGACAGCAACACAACTCCCACTGGCCTACAAGATAATATAGACAAAAATATAGAAGTTCTACTTCATGTATGAACTCAGACAGTGGATAAGTCAATTGCTGAAGAGCTGAAAAAGGGAATTTCATAGAACGTGTGAAAATGAGAAATCTGAGGAATTAAATTGTAACTAATTTCTTCCAGTATTTCTGGGCTTTCAAAATCAGTTTTTAAAACAACTTATTAAAATATATGAACCCAGAAGCCTATAGTACAGTCTATTTAAGATCCCTTACCATTACACAGGAATATTTTTATAAATGGCAGGTCTTAATTTGTTGAGTTTTTAATTAGTGATAGATGAACATGTACCTCAGTTTCATAACCTTAGTGAAATATTGCATTTTATATATAGAGATCTCCTGTGGTGTATATATTCTACATAAAATATATTTTTAAACTCACAAAATATTTAAAAACTTGTATACTATTCTTGGAAGGAATTCTGAGGTCTTGTGTTTCACTTAACTATGATATTCAAGTATTTCACTTTTCTTTCTTCAGTAGCAAAAAAAGATTCAAGTGCCAACCCAAAACCAGAAGAAAATAACCCATAGCAAACTAAATATTTAATTTTATTTCCATTTAAAATATTTTTTTCTAAGAAAGTATGTAATTTCTGAGAGGAAATATTTGGCTCTTCCTTTAAGAGCAGGTGGAGCATTACTAATTATTTCGTGGTTTCAACATGCCTTTAGCTTAGAAAATGTTACTCCTTTTAATGAGGAGATGAGCACTGACAGAAATGACAAAACTCTTTCTGTCCCTCAAGGAAGTTGGATTTTCACCCCTTCTTTCTTGCCCAGCATTGTTCTGTGAGTCAGTGTTATAGCTGGAGCTGGTGCCCAGGAATTTCTGTCTCTTTGTCCAAAGTGGAGACCCCTACCCCACATGGTCCTGCTCTGGATATTGTCTTCCTGAGCAGTGCCTGAAATCCCCAGCCAGGTAACACCCAGCTGAAGAATGCAGCCCTTCCTCACCTCCTGCTCCCTATTCCGGGCAGGGTGGAAGCGCGTGAGAAAAATGCTGTGAAGCGCCATCCCTAACACAGCCTGACACCTCTTCATCCTGCTATTGTGCTGGCTCCTCCAACACAGCTTAGAAACACCCTCCAGAAACTCAGTTGCTTCCCTTTCTAAAAATAGGTGGTTGATTTTTAGTCTTCTGGAGCAGTCTTGGCAGAGAGCAGGATCTGAGGGCTCTAAGAAGCAGCACAATAGCTGAACAAGGATTCTCTAGCCCACCCCTTGCTCTTGGATACAGTGTCCTGAGGGTGGTCCTGAGAAAGGTGTCCCTCTCCCAGGACTCCCACAGGAACAATAGGTGGTCATACCCTGTGGAAAGATGGAGGACACTGCACTGGTCCTTGTGCTCCTGTGAGCTGTTCCCCAGTTTTCCCAATGCAGCTCAGCACTTTAGGCAGCTGCCTTTGATTGACCTTCACACAGCAGCTGGTAACTCCACCTGCAAAACTCTATGAAATACCTGCTGTTGCAGCTATTGTCAGTGGCTTCCATTGGAAGTTTCTTTCCTTCCCACCTAATAGTCAAAAATCTGTTCATGAATCTTCAAAATACAATTTCAGGCTATTTACCTGCTTTGGCCTAATGTGCACTGTTGAGTTTAAAGGTGTAGATATGCAAAGTATAACGCAAATGCAAATGTAAAGTGCTTTAAATCTGCAGGCTGGATCCTGAGGCTGGATGAGCGTCCATAAATTCAGAGTAGTGAGCTGTTTGCTGGCAGCAGGAGAGCTGACTCATCTCAGAAACACTCTGACCAAGTGGCTCCATCGGAGCAGTGGCCTCTCCTAAAGAACTGCAGGTCTCCCTGCAGGACAAACTGGCTTCCATGGTGTGCAGTTTGATGTCCTTTGGTTACCTGGGCTTGCTTAACACAGCTCAGGCTGGTACCAGCAAGAATAATTTCAGCCAACAATGCAATGCAAGTTAAGAGCAGGTTCCTTAGGAGAAGATGGTCACACTGTGCTTCTCATCCAGGGACACCAGCAGCACATGTTGCTCTCCATAAACAGACTGATCAGCTCTGATCTCAGCAGGGAGATGAAGAAATGCCTGCAGCAGTGACAGACATCAGTACAGGGCTGCAGCTCATACTTTGGCTATTTTCTGTCTCCAGTGGATTGATCTTACAGTAGCTGGATGGAGAACAGGAAGCCCATAGGTAGGACAAGCAGGTTGCAATGCTTCTACCTCCTGGCTCCTCTTGCTGCCACATATGGATCTGAAGGTCAATTTTCAGATTAAATTTTCATGGGCTCTACCTTGTATCTACGTAACTCCATTTATTTTTCCTTTTTACTTCACATCACCTTTTTTTCCCAAATTCAGTCCAAAAAGCAGCAGGCATGGCAGGGATGTATCCTATTGATGAGAACAGTTGTGACTGGACAGGAAAGTAAGGACATGTGAGAAAAAGAAAAAGAGAGTACCCTAAACACATGGAGCATATAGTTTTGGTTACAGTAGGTTTGGCAGGGACATTGATTTGCATTGTACCAGCAGCAGCACCAAGCAAAGTGGTGGTCTTGTGTTTCCAAAATACTGAAATTCATAACTTTGCCTTCCATGCAAAATTGACTTTTCCTTTCCGTAATATATGTGTCTCTGGTTCCCTCTCTGGTGGCCCTGACTTCATGTGGGAAGAGAGTCATTCAGGGGAGCTGCTGGGAATGTGTGCTCGAAGGGAACAGAGCAGCTTTGTAATTTTAGTTGAGTTCTCTGGTGAACTATTTCTGCTTCCCCTTACTTTCACTGACTGATTCCACCCAGGTGCATTTCTGCTTTCTGTCCATCCCCTGTGCACATCCAGTATTTTGGTCAGGATTTTGTCTTCTCTTCCCATGTGGCCAAAATGTGTTTAACATAATTACCTGGTAATGCAACCTTTTCTTCTGTGAAAGGAAGGTAGCTGAGAGATGTAGGCAAGTAGCTAGAAGAGCCCAAAATACTTAAGTAAATGCTTGGACTCAAACAAAAAGAAAGGCTTATCCTTTGATAAGGACATTTTTTCTGAAGCATGACATTAACAGCACCACAGTACTGCTATATCTTCGATTCATTTTAGTCTATGCAATGAGTGCTTAGGGTAAGATAATGTGGGGAAAGGCTGGGTATAGCCTTGCTATACATAAATTTATTTGTTCCTCCCAAAATTTTTCACACTGATGGAGTCAAAATTCTGGTCTCAATGACAGAAAAAGAGCTGATTTTCTGTATGAAAAAGACCCTAAACCAGGCTGTAAGAAATTGAGTTGGCTTTTTCATAGATATCTGCTCAAACCAGCTGCAAACAAAAATGGATTTCAAGCAGTATCTGCCATCTATTCAAGCTGCTATTTTGCCTCTGTGTGTAATGCTCACCCCCATGTCACTTAGCCTGTCTAAGATGAGGGTGATGACTCTGCATGTGGCAGCAAGGACAAACATGTTGCTTGTGACTTGGCAGGAGGACCTGGCAGCGCCGCAGCCGCCCGAGCAGCCCAGGCTGGAGGGAGAGGGGGCCCCTGCAGGAGAGGTGAGTGCTGCCACATCCCCACTGCCCCACACCCTGCCTCTGTCTGGGCTACTGGCTTCCCCCTGGCACAATATGCCCTGTGCCACTTGGGGTTCTAGAACTGCCATGCAAGGAGCCCATCACTGTTCCCACTTTGCTGAGTTGTGCGACAAAAACCTGAGCTCATCTGTTCTCATTTTCACCACTTCCTTATCTTGGGAATTTTTCATGAGTGACAGAGGGACAGATTGCAAACTGCTGCCTGATTTGCATTGATTTTGGGGTGTAAATGCACATATTAAAGTTAATGCTGTCCTATGGTTCTGTCATCACATGGAATAGCTTTTTCCTATTTGCAGCCATGTTTTAGAAGAGATTTAGATAACAAGTTAGGTTTTTCTATAGAATTTTCTGTATTTAAATTAGTTCATTTAATTTTTTAACTGTTCTACCTGCAATGTTCTTTTGAAGCCCTGGGTCAAAAATTTGTCTCTGGGCCAATTTCAGCTCTTGAACAAGGATGACTTTTTGTCCAACATGGACAACAGGGGCAAATGCTTCTCATGTGGTATTTCCTTTACCATTTCAGTGTTAAGGCCTTTGTCTGTCCCTTCCACAAGTACTGCATGCACCCAAACCTCACAGTTTTCAGCCTTTCTGAAGCTCAGGCTGTTTTTGTGGTCCCCAGAGCTCCCAAAAGTCTCATCTTGCATCTCCCACCTTCCTCCAGCCATCACCCACCACTGCCAGTCCCAGAAATGGGCCCCACAATCCCAATGGCTGCATGGCTGCAGCAGTGCTGATGTCAGGCTGGGTCAGGCAGCAGCAGACCCAGGAGCACAAAGCAGGACACTCCTGCCAGTGGAGCCTGGCCCCACATTAACTTGACTTGAATTCACATCCTTGTTTTCCCCAGAGATCTGAGATACACCAGGAGTGTGTCTGGTTTCCAGAAGGAATGGATAATTTATTTATTTTCTGCATCACCTATGGTCCTCATTGTTTTTAGCTGTTTGTGGGGTTTTGTATGGTGACTGTCAGCATTGATTTTTCTCCTAAATTTATTTATGTTTTCCAAATATTTACCTGTTTTCTTACTTGTCTTCTCTCACAGGGTGAAATTGGAGGTGATGCATCAAGTTAGGGAATTCTTGCTCAAAAGAGGCCATTCCAAGAGCATACATGGAAGTATTAGCTGATACCACAACAGGAAAATCCCACTGTCCATAGACTAACTGTATTCAGCTCTGTAGTCTTGCACTTGCCTCATAAACCAGTCATACAATATATGTAAGCCAGACTCCTCAATTGTAAGTAACGTGCAGGTGTGTACTGGGCTGTGTGTCTTTCCCAACCTCCCTCCTGGCCTCCCAGTTGCTTTGTATATTTTGGTTGGACTCACAAATCTGTGTCTTGCATCCATATGCACTGGCACTTGGGATCTCTAGGCATTGTGGAATTTTTTTTTAACTAATAAAAAGTGTTTGAACAAGTTTTTGTCTCGTTGGTTTTGTTTGCGCATTTTAGATGTGGATCCTTCCAGACTGATGCATTCTTCCTGTAAAAGTGCAGTATTAGAATACTCAAAACTGTAAGGGCCTTAAATCATGTTGTAAGAGATGAAGAATAATGAAAAATTGTATTTCTGGAAACAGTACTGTAGGTAGACTGGCTTTCTGTCAGGGCTGAAATACAAATATTTCACTTTTTAAATACTTGCCATGTTTAAGAGAGACTGTGGGGGTGATATTGGATGAAAGGAGGCTTTTTAAAGGAATGTGAAAGTGATGTTGAGCTCAGTTACTCTGTTTGCACCAGAAAGCTGTCCTGGATGTAACAAGCTGCCAGAAGGTAATTAAAGAAATGTGATGGGCACCAGCTGACCTGGTCAGAACTGCACTGCTGCTGGCAGGGTCAGGCAGGGTTGCTGTGAAATGTGTGAATGTGAGGGCAGGTGCCAAAGGAGAATCTCCTGGTGCAGCACGAACATGGAGCTGGTGTTGGTTACAGCGCTTGGTCACGCAGATCAGCTGCTGAGCGAGGGCAGCAGAGACCCTCCACATTCACCAGGGGAGAGAGCAGGAAAATGTGGCTCTGAATAATGGGCTAAAGTTAAAGCACATCAGTAGGTATGGATATAAAAATGGGTTCTTTTATTTACCTGCAGGAAGAGCACCCACGAATCCAGGAGAAGCCAGGGCAAACTGCTGAGATTTAAACTGCTTCAAAATCAGACCAGTAATCTTCTTTAAGCTGCTAACTGATGGTGACTATGGAAGGTGTTACAGAAGAGACTTGCTGTGGCATGGAAGCATCTAGCAAGTGTGCTGACAGCCTCTCTCAGGCATAACAGTGTAAAGCATTGCCTTGCAGAGACCACAGGATTTCCATCCCAGTGGGTCTTTGATCTCAACACAGAAAGGGAACAAAAGAGCCCTAGCAGAGGTAACAAGGACCCTCAAAAGAAGATATATCTGATATGTGCATACTCTTTTTTGCTGTCCTGCAACTATCTGCCAATTAAACTGTCATTAAAATTGAGGCCAAGGTAAGAAGACATAAAGAGTTACTCATACCCAGCAGCAGGAGGCTGGAGTCTATTCTCAGTGCTTGCTAGAGAGAGACAGAGAAACCTTTTGCTCAAAAGCTTTGCTTTATGGGGATACAAACAAAAGTGTTTCAAAAAAAGTGTTTTGCAAAAATTCAGAGGTGAATGCCTTCACTATGTAGGGCATGCGTGGGAGGCAGGAGCAGGCTGTAACTCAAAGGAGCAGTAAGCTGCTCCCCAAATGCCCGTCTCTCAAGCAGGCTTTGCCCCTGGTTCCAAGGGCTTAAACCAGAAGAGAATGGTAATTACTGAGCTAAGAATCCTGTGCCACATCTCTGCCACACTGAGCTACATGGCTGCTTGGGAGAGCAGCATGCAGCTCTCTGTGTTTCCTTCCCTGTGCAGGGGAAAGTGTTTTACCAGTATTTACACACCTGTATATGGAACTGTGGGACTGAAGACACTGCTTGACTACTGGCCAACGTTTGGGCACCAAAAGTGTCCAAATGTTTCCTACAGATCTGCCTCTGCACTTGCCTGCCTCTCACGTGGGAGAGCACTGCTCTGGGCCCAGGCAGGTGCAGTCCCTGCACAGGTCTGGTCTAGTCCATGGCAGTCAGAGCCCAGAGAGTGTTTATGCATCTTGCACAGGCAGTCCCAAGCCTTGGAGACAGACACCAGGACATGCAGTTTCCTTCCACATGAGTACCCTGTGTCAGTGAGTGGGAACAGGGAAGTGCTGTGCCCATGCAATGGCTCAGTGAGCCTCTATTTCCTCCCTGTCCCTGTCTCAGACTGGCTGTCACCCAGCTGTGGCAAGCAGAAGCCAGAGGTCTGAGCCACATTTGTCAGAGGTAAGAAAGGTGAGGACTTGTTTCTTTTGAAGTACAAGGGTCTTTGATTAAAGAGACAAAATCTTGTCTATTAATTATTCAACTAAACTTTGTTGTACGTCTGTTTGGTTCATTGAAAGGAAGTCTGTGCTTTCAATGAGTATTCAGATAAGTGTAATGAGAGGTGATGGAAGGAAAGTGAAAAGTGGAATGATGGAGGAGATGTGTCAGAAACATCCCACAGGAGAAGGTACTTTCGCCATGGAAGGGCTGGCACCCCCTGCCCCAGGTAAGTGCTGAGGGAAGCAAACACTAGCAAAATTATTTTTTGCTGACAGGTCTTGTGCAATCAAGAATTTCTTTTACTCATCTCACCCTGTGAATTATTGAAGTGGACTTTGTACATGTGATACCACTGTCACACAAGCTGTTAACTTAATCCCACTGTGATGAGACAGCACCCAGTGCCAGGCACAGTGTGGCCACTGTCTGTCCCCAGTGAGGACTCTGGGCACTTGCACTCTGACCTCTGAGGGGATCCAACGAGCCAGGAACAGCTGCTGCCAAGTGTTGCATCAACCTCACCATACAAGTGACCAACAAAGTGCTGAAATCCATTATTTTTCCCCTTGTAACAGCAAAACTTCCTTTCCATGTAAAACTGCAGTTAAGCTTTATTGAGTGATTTGTTCTGATAGAGATCACAGCCTTTGTGAGCTCCCCCCAGTTATGTCCTAGCCAAGGGCTGAAGGGCATGCAGGGCCTGATTTTTCAAAGATGTTTGTCTGGGATGAAGGAGAGGAAGCAGTGGCTCTCTACAGAATATCCCAAACAGCATTCCACTAATTTAAATGCAAATCAGGTAATAATACACTTAGAATCCCACTTCATTTGAAAGTCCTATTTTTGTGTCTGCATAATGCCTGTACTAAAACTGAGTACCCAATTAAAAACTGAAGGGCTGTTTTTATGATACTGTTCTCTATAAAATCACATTCTCACCTCTTTGACACACTGAAACTCTGTTTAACTGTTTCATAAATGCATTGAAACCCTACCAAATCACAAGAAGATACTCCATACTCTTAATAGTAGAGCAGAAAAGGTCAAATCAAAACTGCACTTTCTGAATATCAGACAAACCCCTGCCCACACAAGTCTGAAGAAGAACAGACTTTCTGTGTCAAGCTTTGGCACTGTTTTTTTGCGTGGATCCCAGCATGCAAGGCAGCTCTGCTTCTCCATCCTTCCCCTCCCACTAAACCTGCATGGGGTGGGCAGCACAACTGTGTGCCAGAAGGGCAGAGCCACAGCACTCCTTCCTCTCAGTGTGCCTAGAAAATATACACAGCTCTCCTGTAGACTTTACATCCCAGCTCACATCCTCAGCTTTCCCATCCAGTCACTCCTGGGATAGGACCAGTTATTTATTTCCCCAGTTCCATGCCAAATTTTAAGGTGGGAGTCAAGACTTTCTCATCTCCCTAGCCTTTCTAAGTTAAAAACCTCACAATTTTTTGTTGTCTTTTCTAGTCCTGAATCTGCAGGATATTGTGAGACTCCACAGCAGTCCCAGTATTTAAGGATGGCTTCAGGTGCTCCAGATGACAGCAGAAACGTGACACTTTACCTGGATGTTACCTCAAGATTGAAAAAGTAGAAGGTAAAGAACTCCATTTGCACTGGCCTTATGTTGATCTCATGCTTTGAAGCAGAGCTGACTGATAATTCCTGGAGGATGTTACCACCTGTGTAAAGGAAGAATCAGTTAAACCTACTTTTGTCCTAGAACTGTATATCAATATTTGAAACAAACAGCTAATATAGCTTAATTAGAACAACTTTAGTTGGATCTCCTAAATTACTAAGATATGACTTAGAATAATTATCTATGAGCAAACCATTGCATTTCTTGAAACAGTTCCATTTCATGGCATAAATATCACATCTCTTCCACACTAATATCAGTCTCCTTTAGCAGCCATGAATGTTGAACATTTCACACGTTGTAAACTTCTGATCTGTGTAGAACTTTTTAGCCCTAACACATCACTGCATTTGCCTTGCTAATGGACACCACACCTATCTGTAAATCCCAACCCCGGTCAAATTAAAATTTAAGAAAACCCAAATAAAATTCAGCACTTTTTAATTAACCTCACTGGCCCATTTTCATGTGTAAAACATAAGCTGTAGCTCTGATTAATTACTTCTGACCTTCATCAGGTAATAGAGCAGAAGAGTTCATGTCACTGATATATGAGAGGGTGCTCAAAGCTGCCACAGAAGATGTGTGAAAGGAAAGGAAACAAGAACCATTTCTAATTTCCCCGTGGTGCTTTAGATTTAACTCACAGCTGTTTGGGCTGCGTATTTGTAGTTGCTAGCTATTTCCAGGGCCGTGGGTTGTGAAGCACTCCTAGCACTTAAAGAATTAGTTTTGAGTTTCTTTTCCCCAAACACAAATAACTGCTCATCACAAGCAACAGCCTGTGAAGGTGCAGAATGTGGAGAAAAAGCCTGAGGACTCAGACACAGAGAAGGGAGTCAGACATGTTCTGTGTCACAGGTGAGCAGACAGTGCTGCTGGGGTTGCTGACACTTTTGGCCTTCTGGTCCTGGCCAGTGTCAGTGATGCAGCCTGGCATTGCCAGGTGGAGAAACTTTTGAATAGCCTGAAATTTTGGGGGCACCTTGGCATGTGGCTCTGCCCACACTGCGGTACCTGCCCCAGCTGGCATTAACCAGGCTTTCTACCTGCAGTCTCAGCAGATACTGAGAGCTGAATGGAGCAAAAGTCCAAACTAGCTTGCCACCCTTTCAAATCCTCATTTTTAAGCACTCTAATTAATACCTAACATCAGTTCAAAAGGCTTACTATTGTCTTCTAAAAGGTAATGTTAACTCAGAGAGTGGATAAATATTATGCAATATATTCCATTATTTTCTGCTGTGATTTTGTAACTCAGCCTGCCAGCTGATGCACAGATTATTGGTACCATCATATGGAATGAATCCTATGCAAATGTCCCTCTTCCCTCTGCTCTGGGCTGCATTATAATGATCATGCCAGGCCAATTTGGGCGAGAGTAATTTGCTCACTTTTCTTTTTCTCAGTTTGGAATAAGAAAAATTGTATTCATGCTAAAGATAAGATTACATTAGATAAGGAGTTGTGCTGCCATGCTGTCAGCAGTGTGAGTTTTACTCAGGAATTCATGCTACCTAATGCTTTGAGCAGGAGATAAAGCAAGCAGGGCACAGATCAGACCCCCATATTGAGTCCAAAATACTGAACAGAGATTTCTACTTGGAAGAATAATAGTTGGAGCTGGGGAAATCTAGGTATTAGAACAGAATTAGAGAGCAATACTTACCTGAACTGATTATGAGTCTATAAAATAGTGCTCTCATGTGGTGCATGTTTAATGCTTGATGTAAGCTTGCTTCAGTTTTGAATGCTTTCCTAAACTCCTAGTGTCCCTTTCAGGCACACTATCCCAGCCAGCAGCTGCAGGGCTCTTGCACTGAAAACCCAGCAGTGGAAACAAGAGGGAGGGCATCTGGAGGGCATTTGCTGCTGAAGCCTGGACACATTTTCTCTTGAGCTGTGACAAGCTGCCTGGTGGATTCCTGAGAGCTTCTTCCTTCCTTTCACTATCAGTCCACACAAAGGTTAATCTACCTGACTAATGGGCTGAGAACAGCTGAAATCCACCTGTTTGAGGTGGCTTTGGTGTGGCTGTGTTCTCAGGTTTGGGAGAGAAAAATAAGTAGGTCTCTGTTAGTGATTTGCTTCAAAAAAATGCCAGAGCCTCACAATACTGGCTGTCTTTTTATCTGAGGTTTTGCAAATTCAAGTAAGAACATCATTCCAGGAAAGAAATCAGCAAGGAATTGAAAAAGATACCTGCTGTGAATATATAATTAAAAGTCTAATTGACCCATTGAGGGGGAAAGAGGATTGCTGTTTGAAATAACAAAGGAGTGGTGCAAAAGTTGACAAGGGCTCTCTGAAATGACAGGCAGAGTAGGAGTGGCAGAGGAATACTCAGAACTTTGTTTTCTGTGACTCTTCCTCACTTGGGTACTAATGAAGTCCTAGACTTATGAGAACTGTCAGTGCCCACCCTGGTTCATCTGCGGCATCTGTGCCTGTTTACCAACACAAATCTTTTCTCAGGAAGAAAAATATGGGTATGAGTGTGGCCATCTGAACAGAGACACTTTGTACCCTGGAAAATGGCAATGAGGAACCCAAACCCCACAAAACCAGAGAGCCATTTGGCTCCTGGCTCTGCCAATAGTTTACTTGTACAAAGTACCTTTGTACTGGGGATTGATGGCAGGAAATATAAACTCCAAAGGCTAGTGGAAACTGGGAAATGCCAGAGGTTAAAGCCAGAAACTTTTATTAATGTGGTAATGCTAGGAAAGGAAGTGAGTTTAAACATAATTTCTGAACGAAAAGAATCTACCACAAAGCCTCAGTAGGAAAATGTGGGTTTGCTAATTTGGCTTTTTTTCCCCTTCCCCTGAGAGCTGCTAGTGCTGGCAGTGGTTACCTGCCTTACCCAGGCAAGGCCTTCTGTGATGATGGGATTTGCAATCCACCTTGAGCAGGCAACTGGAAAGATGACCAGATTAACAGTTTCTTATAAAAATACACATAAATTACAGCTCTCACCATCTAACATTGTCCCACCTGGCAAGAAAAGGGGGTTGTGATTAAAACTTCTAAGAACAGAAACAAATTTGGGCTGGTTTCTGTTCTCATGAGGGTGTGCTCAGGGGCTGAAGGAAGGAGAAGGAAGTCAGCCTGGTGGGGATGAAGCTTGGCCATGCCCACACACTGCCCTTCAGTAGTTTTCCAGCAGTCTGTAAAGCTCAGTTCAGTGCCTTTCCTCTGCCTGTGATGGTGGAACAGGTTTTTTTGCAGTTTTGGTTATGAAAAAACAAACGGCACAAATTAACAAAGACAGCGTGATGGAGCAAAAATCTCAATCTGGGCACACCCTCTCATCAGGGAGGGTAAATAAACAGCTTTTCTCTATTTTCAGCTCTCATTCTTCACATTTGAACTCCACCCATTGTACCAGTCAGCCCCAAAAGGATCAGCAGGTCTCCTGGCAGATGTATAAAACCAGAACAAGTCAGGACACTATCACATAGTGCACTATACATCACCAGGTGCTCCATTTTATCAAAGGAGAGGACTTCAACAGGTGTCAGAAGCCACAATGTCGAGTAAAAGCTTCCATGGACTGAAGGAACAAGCTGAAGGTGCAGCAAAAGGTGCTGGTAAGAAAGATTTAGTATTGTTGTGTATTTGGAGGGGGGTTTAGTTGCTAAATAACCACAACCCATAGCTGCATCAGTGCTAGCAGGACACAGCTTCCTCTTTTTTCTTCACTTTGCAAGTTTTGGCCATCACCTGGAGAAGACCACAGGCCAGCCATGACTCTCAAAGCTGCCTCAACCCACTCACCCACTTCTCCCTCTCTGGCTCCTGGGCATTGTCCAACCCTTATCACACTCCAAAATGCTAAACTTAATATTTTTAGAGCAGTGAAGCCTTTTTTGGTGATAACAGCCTTCTGTATTTACCATTTGCATTGCTCAGGGTGGTTTTTTTTTCATGCTCTGCAGTGGCTTTTAGTCAGCGCTCCTTTTCGTATGTTGGAATTAAGCTTTGATGAACACTTGCCATTTGGCCTGTCAGCTCCTTCTGGTAATGTAACTACATTGATTGCAATGGATAGTTTGTAATGTGCAGGCCATGTTTCTGTTGTGTTCTTCAGCAGTGACCCCCAGACTGCAGGGTTTAAGAAACCCTGTATGCACATTTCTGTCATAGCAATGCCCATGTTCTAAGGCTGAGCACTGTTGTCATTAGCACTGGGCATTGGAAACCAACTTTTCAATGCAAAGCATAAAAGCTTTTCATTCAAATGAAACATTGCACAATGTGTACCGGTTATAGTAGCTTTTTATAGTACATTCCCTACCATCTCTGCCTACTGCTCTTTCCTGGTAGTGTATCATTTGATTATATGTGGTTCTGGATTCTGATCCTGCAAACACTTCCTTGTATAACTGAAATATATGAGTAACATCATTGCTTATATTGAAGTTACAGAAAGTTTCCACACATTTGGGGACAAATGTGTAGTAGCCCCACAAACATCACAGAACCTCTTTCTGGAAAACAAAATAGTCTTTGCTGCATCCTGAATATATTCCTGCCACTGAGGGGGCACTTCACTGTTTCATAACCTATCAGCTATCTTACAATTGCAAGGCATCTCTCTTTTTTTTAATGTTTCATATTCTGGAGTTGATTTGTTATGTTTCTAGTTTCTGCTCCTCTTCTTCTATTCATATCTTGTTTGTAAAAATCTCCTTTCTCCTGTCCAGCTCTGTTTAATGCACTTGCTTCCATTTTAGAACAGGCTCTAGTCCCAAACGGCCCATAGGGAAAATGCATGTTAGACGGCCAACCTACCCCAAGCATAAGGTAGAAAAATCAATAAAAGCAAGTGTAGTGTTAAATAAGCAGCTTGCAGCTAAATGTCATCATTCCAACTCACTGCTAATCTTTTCTTATCTCCTGCTTATCTGCCATTGATTTGCTCAGCTGACCATAGGTGCCAGGTGAGTGCTAATCTCGGGGCAAGCTGCTGTGGCAGCACACAGTGCCCAGGGTGCCCTGTGAAGGGCACAGCCTCAGCCTGCTCTCTACCAGCCCAGGCCCTTGCCAGGGGCACAGCCTGCTGCAGGCGTGCGGAAAGGTGACTGAGGTATGGAATTCCAGTGACCAGAAACACCAACAGCTGCAAAGGATTTTGATTTTGTTTTCCCTTAATTACAGCAAACACACTGGGACAGGCCACTCAGGATGCAGTCAACCAGATTACAGAGGCAAGCCAGAAAGGTAGGAGCAATGACGTTCAAATCAAGATGGAGCAGCTCAACACAAGCCAGAAGCGGCCCGTGCTCATTCTCCTCTGTCCCACAGGTGTCCTCAGCCTGAAAGTCCTTGGTTTCAGTGACCACTTTGTATAACTTTTAACATTTTATAACAACTTTAACTATTTTATAACAATTTGTATAAATCTCACGGAAGGATTTCAGGATCTGTTTCTTAATAGCTCCACACATGTACTGGCAGACCGAGCCTCACACACAGCATTCAGACATTGGCTTCCTATTTAGAAAACTTGTGGGGACAGCTCTTCTTTCTAGAGGATTAAGTAACTCTATGTTGCATCTTGTTCCTTGCCCCCAGCCCTGGGAGCAGGGGTCTGTCCAGGTCCAGCCCTACCCTGGATCCCAGCACCTCCTGGAGCAGCAGCTGGGGTCGAACATTACTGATCCTGCAGGTGAAAAGATGTTGTCAAGCAAGTGTTGGCATCTTGCAGCTGAGCATTGGGAACAAGTTAAACTAAAAATTAGGCTGATTTTTTTTTTTTGTAATAATTTAATAAGATTCTAAGTGTGAGGGGTGAATTGCAATTTTGGAGTCTAAAATATTTCATTAAAGCCAAAATGCACTGGCAGTATCCCCTTAGAGCTGACACCTTCCACA
Source organism: Camarhynchus parvulus (assembly GCF_901933205.1). Classification (NCBI taxonomy): domain Eukaryota; kingdom Metazoa; phylum Chordata; class Aves; order Passeriformes; family Thraupidae; genus Camarhynchus; species Camarhynchus parvulus. The sequence goes on from NC_044576.1 coordinate 9,051,611, forward strand.
GCTCCATGGATGTGACAAGAAGGGCAGGCTTGGCAGCTATTGATGTTAGATGAGGAGGCAGCAAAATATACAGAATCTTTTTTGAAAATATATCACTCCTTTTTTGTAGTCTAATAATTTTCACACCTCTCTTCTATCCTAAGTATTAAACCATGTTGCATTTTTCCAACTTTTTGCTTATCTTTTTCCCTCTCTTGCAGCTTTTGACAAGGCTTCCAAGACAGCACAAGACGGAGTAGAAAAAGTGGCTGGACAGGCTGCAGAAGCAATGTCTGGCTTTGGGAAAAAATCTGGATTTAAAAAATGATGCTAATTCAAGTCAAGAGTACTGCTTGTATGAATCTCTCTTTGGCCTCCTATTACCTACTTCTTTGTGTAGAAAAATGAAAGCTGTTTGATATCTGGATAATTCTGTTCTCTTCAAATACAAGTTTTTAAGGTAGAAGGTCCTTCTCATCCTTTACATAGAAAAAAATACATCTCTTAGCACATCTGCTCACAATTATCAACGTGGCTGAAAAGGTTTCAGCAATGCTGTTGCCGTGCTCTTACAACAGCTCAGTGATTATTGCCACATTTGCTGAGTGTATTTACAAAGCCAGTGAAACTGTTCATAATTAGGACACCAGAACCGTCATGTGATGAAACTGAGTCTTCTTCCAATAATCAAAAATTATGCTGGGGTTATATTTCTTGTCAGTTATTTGTTTGTTCCCATCCTCTGCATTTTTAGATTAAGATAAATAAAATCTCCCCTACTCAGATCATCTTGTTATTTAATCTCATTATTTTGCTGGCGTTTCCAGTGAAGGATTGCACGGTGTCTTGCTAATCCTTTTTGCTCTCTGATCCAGAGCCCTGTGAGGTCACTGTAAGGGAGGGGAGTACTGAACCCTGCTGCAATGTGGCAGAAGGATGGAAACCGACAGCCCCCACTGCAGAGGAGCCCTGTGGTGAACGGAGTCGTGGTGTCCACCCCCTACTCTGTTCTCCTACAGTCTGGTGCCCATCTAAATGTCTTGTTTCCATTACCACAACACATCTCCAGATAAATCTCCTGGGGACAAACCCCGGCATTGTCATTACCCCAGTGCTCGCTCGGGGCACCGAGTGGCAGCACTGAGGCGCCAGAGATCCCTGAGGGTGCTCTGTTCTCGCTCCAGCCACGCCTGAGCTGCAGGCTGTGTATAGGCTGTGTGCAGTTGTGTGCAGCTGTGTGCAGTTGTGTGCAGGCTGTGTGCAGCTGTGTGCAGGTTATGTGCCGGCTGTGTGCAGGTTGTGTGCACATTGTGTGCAGGTTATGTGCAGCTGTGTGCAGGCTGTGTGCAGGCTGTGTGCAGGTTGTGTGCAGGCTGTGTGCAGGGTATGTGCAGGCTGTGTGCAGCCTGTGTGCAGGTTCTCTGCAGGCTCTTTGCAGGTTGTGTGCAGGTTGTGTGCACATTGTGTGCAGGTTATGTGCAGGCTGTGTGGGTTCTCCAAGGCAGCCCCAGCCAGCCATGGCCTGTGCAGGGATGGAGCTGTTGCCACACAGGCAAGAGGGCAATCTTCTTGCCTAGGAGATGGAAATATTTATTTGAGATTGCTGCTTGCTGGGCAATCAGAGGCTGTGCAGCCAGACAGGATGCCCTCTTAGCGCTGCCTCTGTCAACAGAAGACACTAATATCCACTCACTCACAGTAAGTGCTCTTAACTCAGCCTCAAGCTGTTTCTCATTGCTAGGCAATATTTCCTTTCTTTTTTTTTTTCCTTTTTTCTTTCCCTCTCTTGCTTTGAAGCCTTACCAGCCTGTTTCAGTAAGAATATAATTTGTGTCTTATGAAAGAAAACCCAAACATGACCAAAACCGTCTGGCTGCAATGACATGGGGCAGTCCAGGCCTGTTTGAGGTATCAGAGTCTCACGCCTCTTGACCAAGAGCTGGGGTTGTCCAGGGCTTTTTGGAAGCCAATCTTTGCAAATTTGGTCCAAGGAGAGACTGAGTCATCACTGAATCCAAAGACCACCCTCGACTGCAGTCTGCACAAGGATTGCATGAACAGAAAAGCCTCTACAGGACCTTACAAGCAATAGACCATCTGTGAGACCATTTGCACAGTGCAATGCCCTATGCAATGACTCCTGTCATTTAAAGCTTTAAAAGCCTAAATATTTACCCAAGTACAGCCTCACAGAAAAAGCATTAGACTATTGCACTCTCAGTTACTGGGCAACCCCCAATAGTACTTTATTATTTAGTACTTTTCATAGTTACCTTCCTGATGGTGAAATCTTCAGAGACTGTGCTCTTTAGGCTCAGCATTTCAGACACCAGTGTGACCCATACACCACTCTCCATTGAACCCTTCTTTTCTGCCTGCAAATCACTTAAATATTACAAAAAAAATTGTACACTTGCAGGTATTTTCACCAGTAAAACCTGTTGTCCCCTTGCATGACAGACACTGCTCCTCCTGCTTTGTTCATGGGGAATGCAGCCCTGATTCCTGGTGTGCAGTTTTATATCCCTTTATTGCAGTTGTCTTCAGTGTCACTACACAGTTGTCAGTGCCCACTGCACCAGCCCAGTGCTGGCAGCAGTCTGGCTGGCAGGGTAGGGACTGGACAGCCTGGCTGGAGGGACTACTGGAGGTCACCTACTGAGTTGAGGAGAAATCACTTCATGCATCCAACCAGGGAGCACCCAGAGGCAGTTCCTGACTCCTGCTCCCCAGTGCAGGGATGCCCTTGCTGCTTCAGCAGCCTGATGGGAGTATTTCACATCTCTTTGTCTCAAGGGTGCACGCTGTGCCATGGGCACCCATGAGTCTGAGTCACTGCTGGCAAGTGTTTCCAGGTCTAAACTTAAGCACTTTGCTCCACAAGTAAGGTCCCTGCCTTAGTCACAATGCTCTTTGGTCTGGAAGTATTTGGGGCTCTCTCTTGCTCGTGCATCACACAGGGACCCATGACCCAACTCAGGGCTGCATCCCCTATCCCAACTGAAGCCTCCAGACGTTCTGTAACAGTAAAGCAGACATCCCTAGAGCTCCTAGCAGCTCCTGTGCCATCAGCCCCAGACATGTGAAGTTATCTAACACTGGAGTTCTCAAACTTCCCTATATTTGGCGCTGGGTGTGGCTGCAGCTGCCTGAATTATGAAATGCTGAGCAACGACGATTTGTGTTTCAACCTGGCTGGGCTGCCCGGCCCGAGCACCTCTGCTCCATGCCCCACTCCAATTCCCCAGAGACCTTGCCAGGGTGACTGAGGGGCAAACAGCCTTCCTCATCTCCTCATCACAGCTCAACAGGCCAGGGGCATGGGTGGGGCACGGTTTTTACCAGATTTTTATCCTTCTCTTGGGTGAATACTGTCATTAATGTTCTAGAGGTTATCAAGAATCCAAGCTCTCTGAAACCAGTCTGATACCTCTGTCTACCTGTCTTTGCAGCTGTAGTTTCCTGTTATGTGGCAAAGATCAAGAAACCTAGAGATGAGTAAATTGTTGATGTGTTGGATGCTGTTGCCCATGTGCCACTGGGATGTCCTGGAGTTGGAGCTGCTGTGCAGGCTGCACACTCTGCCAGTTATGCCATTTCACCAGGCCCTAACAATGTCCCTAACAACGGCCCTAACGGTGGCCCTAACGGTGGCTGTAACATGTCAGGTGGCCCCAGCCAGCCTCCCTCCTCCCCAGAGAGGAGCAGCACCAGCGGGCAGCAAGATGGGCCCCCCTCGGCCCCACATTGCAGGTAACCATGATTGCTGGATTAGAAATGTTGGATTAGCAATGTTGGAAAGGATGTCGCAGCCAGTCCTTGAAGTCTGTGGTTATGAACAATGTTGTCCAGCTCCCTTCTGGGGCTCTCAGCAGTGTCTGTCCCCAGGGACCATGGCAGCGCTGGGACTTCCTGCCCATAGGACAAATTGACTTTCATGTTCCTTTCACATTTGAAGTTTATTTCCCACCAATCACACAGGTGGACCCTTCACTCAAATCCCCACCAGGTGTGGCAAATAAGGGCCATTACCCAAAACCTGCTGCACCTGGCCTGGGGCTGCCTGGCTGTGTGGGTGTAGGCTGGGGAGCCTTTGAAGGGGCTGTGAGAGGATTCCCAGGGGAGCTGCTGGCTGCGGACATGATGGGCAGGTAGGATCTGGGCGTTCGAGGCGGCGGTGGCTGGGAGGGTGGGTGCGTGTCGGTGTTGTGGGTGCTGCGATTGAGCCTGAGGGGGATGAGGGCCCTGCAGCCATTGCCCGTGGCCAAGGTGCTGGGCTTTGTCTCTGCTCTGCAGCTCGGTGTGTCTGCCCGTGCCGGCTGGTGGCTGAGCTCCGGCGGTGTTTGTGTTTGTGCCTCGGTAGCTCCAGCCCCCGCATTGGTTCGGCTTTGCCCCGGCACTGCCGGCCCTGGGCGCTGTCCCGGCTCTGCTCGGCGGGGCCTGGACTTGGAGCTGGGCCGCCCACAGGCCGAGCCCTGCCGCGGCGGCAGAGCCGCGCCCGCTCTCGGCAGCCCCCGGCAGGAACGGGCCGGGCTCCTCGGGACGGGTCCCTGTGCTGGGGACCGTGAGGGGCCCAGCAGAGCGAAAGCGGCGGCTGTGGGGCAGAGGCTCCGTGACAGGGGCTGTGGAGCTGGGGAATGCAGTTACCGAGATGCGATGGCAGATACCGTGACCCTGACTGCAGCCTGATGCCAGTCTAAATGCATGCGTGATCAAAGGCCTGCTGCCTGCAGGGAACTGCACCTCCTCCTTGGTTTTCCATGGCTTTGAGAAAATGGGTCCTTTTTGTGTTTGAAAAGTGGGGTGCATTTTAATACTGTGTGTTTTCACTCTATGAGGCAAACATCACCTTTACCTGTGTGCAGGCAGAGTTGTGATGGCACGTGCTCTCTCCTCTCCCATGTTACAATTCAATAGGTACCTGCAGTGAGTCGCTGTAATGTAATTAGGGTTGGTTCTGTAATTTTATTTCTGTGCTGATGTTCACGGGAAAGCCAGTGCTGGTGCTGTGCCAGTCCATGCCTGTGGAAGTTGCTCGTGCACTAATGTGGCTTTCAAAAAAATCTGTACTTGTGGTACAGGAGTGCGTGAGAGTGGGAAATATTCTTCACTTTGGAATTAGGATAGGATGAGGAGGAGTATGATAATGTAAACACACCTCGGCAAATACACAAACCTGTTGCTGACTCTGAGTCTTGCTGTCTTCACACATCTCTCTGCTATCAGTAACTGGAGCAGCAGCAGAACAGGACTAGGAAATTGCAATTTCCTGTGAACAAGGCTGGCTCTGGGTAGCTGAGGATGTCACAGGGAACAATGTGTACGTTTCACTGCTTGGCTGCTGTGCAAAGAATTTCCACTGGTCAGAGGCTGGTCTGAGTTATCTGAAATATTTCTGGGTTTGTTTTCTTTTTTCCTGCATTGCAGGTCTGTTTTGAACTCTATCAACAACCTTTGACTTGATGTCAGTTTAAAACCAATATTGTCACTTTCCTTCTGTGTTTTTTTTTTCCTTTTCTTTGTGAGCACATTCTGGTAGAATTTGCTTTCAGATGATAATTTGAGTAGTGAATAATCCTTTCCCTTCTGTCAGAAGATAAAATGAGGAAGGGAACCCCCTCTACCCTCAGTAACTCTATGTACTATTTAATTGATATAAAGTAGGATTTTGTGGCCTGTAAAAAAATGGCAATGGTCGGAAGAAAACAGAGCTTTTACTGTAATATTGAAAAGGGACATTGCAGAGCAACTGGTGTTCATGAAGTGCCATGTCAAGAGTCATATTCCTAGGGCCTACTGTGGTGGCAGCTGTAGGATACAGAACAGTTTGATACATAAACCCTTGTTCTGAGGTAGATTATGCATTTTCACCCTGTTTTCTGCAGTAATTATTTGATCAACAGAGTGAAACCCTCTGTCCTGTGTGAAAAGGCACAACAGTAGTTCTGCTGGAAAGCTGGTGATCCCAGATAAAAGTAAGCTTAGTGTTTTGGGGTGAGGTCAGCTCCTGTGTGGCTGGACAACATAAAGGTGCCCTGTGAGAGGAACCAGGGTTCTGTGGGGGCCACATCTCAGCAGTCTGCATCCTGCACATTCCATGCCATTGGCTACAGCTGGGGGCACAATGCTGGGCAGCTCAGCTTTTTGGAGCTGGAGTGAGCCCACCTGAACCCCACCAGCTGTCGCTGATGCCTGAGACTCTGGAGGCTGTGCTGGGTCCTGGCAAGTGTCTGCTGTGGGGACAGTGGGGAAGGACACAAACCTACTCTCCTGAACCAGACCTTGGAAATAAGAGGTTAAAATATTAATTATGACACACCACAAAATCATGAGCCTGCTCTAACACAATAAAGATTTCATCAGACACTTTAGAAAGCAGGGTTAGTGCCTCCCATTTCTTTTTATAGCAGTGAATTTTAAGTCCCACTGGGGATCAAAAGAATGTGGGCAAGAATCATCTGAAACTGGATACTTTTCTATGTAAGGTTTTGAAATGACAGAGTTGATTTAAGCAATTCTTCAGCGGAGTGTTTTGCAATGCAATGTTTTTCTGCCCGGTTCACGATGGGCTGTGCCAGTCTGCGTGTCCCCCTGCGGCACTGGAGCCTTTGCTCAGGACAGCTGTGGCATGCACACTGTTTACCAACTCCCCGATATGCGAAAACAAAGCTTTCATTCCTGGGCTATGGAAAACTTCTGCCGATGAATCCACGCCCTCTCTCCGGGGAGGAAATCATAACAAACATTAATGTCTCTTCACCCTTTTATGCCTGGTATATTAATCACCCAACAAGTGCTCATGACTTCTCGCGGTCCCAGTTTGCATTTGCCCTCTAACTACTGGGAGGAGTCCTGCTTTGTCTATAAAAAGCTGCACTTTGCCAAACAGTGTAACAGAACCGAACTTAGGGATTCACTCGCCCATCTCATCCAGGGAGGGAGGACTGAGCGCAGCCATGTTTGGGATTGGGAAGAAGCTCGCCGAGGAGGCTGTGCAACAAGCTGAAAGTGCTGCACAAGTGGCAGGTAAATACAAATTGCTCCTTTCCCTCCTCCTGTGCCTTGGGTGTTAAAGTATTTGCTTTGTTCCCGCCCCTGCTGCTGGGAGCAAACCTGCCCCCGGGGCAGGAACTCTATAGATGCTGCCCTCAAGGGTGGGGTCAGCACATCCTGGAATCTCCAAGCCCTCTAACACTATAGAAAGTGAAGGTCTGATATTAACTACTGGGTTTCCAACAACTTTTCCTATTCTGGCTCAGTGTGTGGGTGTCTAGATGATGCATTGATGACAAGACAGCAGAAAGCAGAGAGTGGAGGCAAGACTGCTTATTTAGGGCTTTGCTTCCTAATATGACCAGCCATGACAAATATGAGCTCTGTAGCAGCACAGTGTACCAGCTCCGAGGGCTCTGATGGGCTCCACGCTGCCCAGAGAGGTGCAGTTCAGTGCCCTGATGTCAGCGCTCCAGCCCTGCCAGCACTGCAGTCACACAGCCCACCAAGAGCACTAGTGCAGCTGCAGGGGCTCAGGGCATGAACCAAGTTCACTCCTGCAGGGAGTTTTGCTGAACTGGCTCTGAAGTTAAATAACCATTGTTAGTGGAGCTTTAACATGGAGACCTGCACTGCTGAGATTCCTGAACTGTTTGTGCTTAGTATGTGAGCACTGGAAACTGTTTCATATTTCTTTACATGACATTTAGGTAAACTCTTGAAACCAGTTATTTTGCCTGTGACTTCAAATGCTGTAGAAATATTCCTGGTGGGCTATGTGCCCAATGAAGCAAGTGGGAAGTCTGCTACTTATTTACCATGACTTGGTTCATTTCGCTAGGAAGAGGAAGGATGAGCAATCCCACAGCCACCTTCTTTTCCAAAGAATTTGGATTTATTCTTAATTCAGCTAATTTTATGCTGGAGCATGAAAGAAAAACACCAGGATGAGGGCAATTGGAAAGGAGCCATCAATTTTTCAACTGAAGATTTCTTTCTGATTTTGCCATAGAGTAATCCTAGAAATGTGTATTTTGTGGCAGCTTTTTGATGTTCCTAACTTCTTTAACATGGGGGAAACATCTACTGTTTCCTATGCTGGAAGACAATACGGATGTTTTAGAAGGGACATTTGTCATCTTCAGAGGAGCCAAGTACTAATCTCAATCAGCTGATGGAATGAAGTGTTTAGGAGTCAACAAACTCTAAGAGCAAAGCTTATAAATAGTAGCTGCAGTCCTTGCCCGTCTGTCCCAAGCACTTGAAGCTGAACCAGTTCTTTGGATACCATCTGTCTGAAGCCCTTTGCCTGAGCCCTGCCTGTATCTTCCAGCAAGTCCTGCACTGCAGCATGGCTCTTGCAGCTGGAGTTGAATTCTGGAACAACAGAGGGTGGACCCAGGCACTGGCTTGACTTGGCCACTTCTGTGCAATCTGCACATACCTTGATGTCAGGCAGTAAATACACAGCACATGATGCTGAACTCATCATGCCACCCTTAGTATTGCACTGACTGGAAGGATTCTAGAGGTACCCTCTAAACCCCCATTTAAATGAAAATAAAGGGGGATTAATGCCAGATTTCAAGTAAAAGAAGACTATCTGATGGTTTTGCAACTTTTCATTACCTTGTTTCTGAACTACTTCTGTGGTGCCTGCATGTGCCCCAAGGGCACAGTCCCATGAGCCGTTGCCAAGTACAGAGTGGCACAACTGAGCTTTGCAAGTATCTAAAATTAGCATTATCCCATGGGTCCTGAAGGGAGTTACAAACTTGGCTGGGACCTAAGACTGCTATGGGAAGCATTTGTCTTAGCTGCACCTTATGAGCAGTGAACGTCATTCACGTTAGGAAACTGCAGCAAAAGATGGCATGCAATGATAATTAGCATGTCTTTTGAGCAGTAGAAAATGTCCTACAAGCTCCAGGTGAAATAGGTCACTGGCTTTACAAGACATTTAATAAAACCACTGTTGAAGAGACATTCAGTGCAAGCCTGGACACCTTTGAAGTTTTAGACACTCCCAGCCCACTTAAACATCTCTCCTCACTTCAGCATTTCTCCCTCCTGCCACTTCCATGAGGAATGTCTTACTCAGTCAGCCACCCCTCAGGATCTGCTGTGCAGAAGACATCTATGGTGTTTTTTAAAAAGTAGTAATTGGAGCCAGGCGTAATAACATAAATACAGGTCCAATGCGAGGCCATTTGCCCCAAACTTCTGACTCTTGTCACAAGACTTCCCTGATCATAGCTTTTGGAAGCTGATCATCCAACTATTTTCTAGGCTGCAAGCCTTTAAGACAACACCTTCTCTTGCTCTTCATTTTTCAGTATGTCTCTTCTACTGAACTTTTCCATGCGTTTAAAAATATTCTGGTCTCTTACAGAATACACTTTCTTTAAGTACAAGAGGAGTATTAGACTAATCATTTTTGATGTGCTGCTCATACAGCATGCCAGTTCAGAGAGTGAGCACCAGTTTATGCAGCTGGTAAAAGAATCCTTACCAATCAAACTGCTCTCAGCAGACCCTAGCCAGGCTAAGTAAAAGGATGGTTTCATTGCACCTAATTCTCTACCAGTGCTTGTTTCTTGGCAGTCTAGGTGCCCCACATGAACATCCATAATCTTCATCTATACCAAGATAGATGGATACTGTGGGGAACTGCAGCCAGACTCCTAATAGCACCTCTACCACTAGATCAGGATGCCCACCCTTATGGAATAATTATTCATCCTCTAGCCCTGAAACATTTAGGGAACCCTTTGAAAATGTGGCTGTTGAAATTAGGGGAAGGTTAAAGATTGCTTAATTGACTTTTTTTTTTTGTCTGAACTGCAGTTGACACTGTGAACCAGACTGTGCAGCAAGCAACAGAACAGGCTAAGGCTGCTGGTCAGAAAGGTACGGTAATGTTTGTGTTTATTTCAAAATGTCATGACCCAGACAGGGTCCTCAACCCTGCCTTGCTTCTTGTCCCACACCTGGTGGGAAAGGGGTAGCTATTGCAATGATGCTACAGTTACCTTTGTTTTTTCTCTCTTTTAAAAGCACTTGATGAAGTCTACAAAGTTGCTGAAACTGGTGAAAAAGCTGTAAAAAATGTAGCAAACCAAGCAACTTCATGGGGCAAAAGCTTTGGACAATAAAGATCAAAATGTAAAACCACTGAAATTTTTGTAAACAAGTTTCTACTACATGTACTCTTAAATAAAGACAATACTTACACTCTGCCTGGCTTGCATGAATTCCTTTGGTTACACATATAAAATTACATTTACAGTCACTGGTCTAGAAAGACTGGGTCTCTGATCTAGAGCAGGCAGCTAGAGCTGTGCCAAGCTGATAACGCCAAGATGGTTTTCGGTTTGTTGGGTTTTTTGGGTCTTGTTGTGGGGTAAGGTCTGGCTTAAAGTGGGCAAGATTGTAAAGTCAAGCACTTGCGAGCTGGTCTCCCATTTGTCAGGGAGCCTAAGTCCTGATTGTGTGTGGGTACAAGTCTCACAAGGGCTCCAACAGCCCTCTCCAGACAAGGCAAGAACTGCTGCGCCTCTCTGACTGTGTTTGTTCTGCCCTCATTGGTAAAATCACAGTTGGCTCCTGTGCTGAGGAAGGCTCAAGTGTGTTTGAGGTGTGTGTGACCCCTGCACAGCAGCACTGTGATGCTCAGAGCCAGTGCCAGCAGCAGGAGGTTGCCCTGCTGCCAGCAGAGCCCTTGGCTGCAGCACCTGCTTAGCGCTGGGCTGGGTCACTGGGGCCACTCCTGCAGCTCTGCACAGTGCAGTGGGCAAGGCTGTGCCACAGAGGAGGCACTGACCACATCTGCAGGGCTCCTCTTAAACCCACACAGCGACAGCAGCTGAAAGAATCAACCAGGTAATTCTGAGTAATGCATCAACCAAAAAAAATCCTCAAAAGCCAGGAACAGTCTGTTGTGCATGTGATCTTAGAAAGAGGTCTTAGAATCTGATACTACAGACTTCTCAATTAGTAACAGAATTTTGAGGTTACTTACCCAGCATCTTGAAATCACAGTGTGAATTTATATTGCTTTGACACTTCCTGACGGTGACAGTTGACACCAATCAAAAAGAGGTGAGTTCTTTGCTGGGATAAAAAAATTATTGTTCTGCTTGCTCTTCTGCATAAGAGAAACATTTTGCATTTAGTAGTTTGCAGATGGCATGTCACCCTGAACACTGTGGTTGTCATCCTCATGGGATTCACCTGCAGCTTTAGAGTACTTGCTGAGCTGCTGCTCAACACAAACGATATACCCAAGCAGTGTTAAGTGCTGAATGGGAGCTTACAAACACCCAGTAAGGATGTGCTTTGCTCTGGGTAGTAGGTGTGGTCCAGAGCAGTTACAAATCTGTGTTCTGATCTAACTTCAGGTCCTGACTGGCTCCCTGCCAAACAGTACAGCAAGTTTCTTAGTAAATGTCTAGTGGCATGTAAGTGAATACAAATAGTGATAAGGTTATTAGCTGACAGATAAGACTTGTGTGTGTGTGTACGTTATATGTAAGGAGGTTCCAACAATTAACTGAAGTTACAGTTTTAGTAAAAAAACCCCAGTATTTATAACATGCATCCCAGAGAGTGATGGCTTTCTTCAGCTGTCGCTTGGGCTGGGAAAAGGCTAGAGCTGCTTTGTACTCAAACCTCTGAAATCACATTAACTCATAGAAACTGTACAAAATGTTGCTGCTTTCTTCTCTCTGTTGTTGTTGCTGGGAGTTGAGAGGTATGTGCACAAAACGTGATAAGGAATATGAGACTCTATTTTTTTTTCCTTAACTGTCTGATCACATTAGGAGTGAGGCCAATAATGCTCAGAACTGGTGTGAGATTATTTCAGAGCAGGCTATCACAAGAAATCTGGGGTCACTGATTAGGATTTGGTTCTTGTGTTTAGTTACAGAGGGTAAATCAGCTGACATGCTCTCAAGTTAGCCTCCAAGAATTTGTCTCCTCAAGAATCTCAACTCATTGACTGAAAGTACCTTAAGCTGTTGTAACACTGGCCCTTGGACAGGCTTGGATTCATGTCTCCAACACTGACTCTGTTTAACAAGAGGTCAGTAACTGCTGCAGTCAAGCTGCTGAGTAGAGATCCAATGAACTTTAAGGACTCATCTCTGCATTTAGTAAAATCATGCCAGGTGTTAGGTCTGCTTTTTTTTCCTCAAGATACCCACAGAAAAGAAGTGGTAAAACACAAGAATAGAGGATGCTAATGTACCAGGGAATACAGGCATGGTGCAGGCTTTTGGCTTTTTTCCCTTCCAAGTTGGTAGGAGGTAGTAGATATCCCAGCTAACTATCTATGCCAGCTTTCTGTATGCTCCAACAATGAAAGGTTCTCATTTTTCAAGGTTGCCTAGCCAAACTAGGGCTGCTTTACTAGCTATAGAGGAAATTAAGCAGGGGAGGGAGAACAACAGTAAGAATTTTGCTTTAAATGAATTTGCTGCCAGATAATGCAACACTACTTTTAAGATTAATTCTGTTTTTTGTAATACGACTGTTTATTTGTGAGCTTTTAGCCTCCAAGTTTTAGTTACAATTTGTCAGAGCTGAACTGTTAAAATCATAATTTTGTTTTCCTTTATAATGGTTTATATAAAAATGGCACTGAAGAATATGATCCAGGATACAGATCTTGTGTTTAGAGATCCATACCTTGAGCACAATAATTCTCAAGCTCTAAGGGTTCCTGTTTTTTTTAAATAGTATCAGTGCGTATATAGATATGCTGCACTTATTTTACCTGTAGTACTTTTATAACCCTAGATGCCAGCATACATAACTGAGTAAGCCACCAATTAAATGCCTCACACAGGTTCATTGCTCCATGCTAACTACTAAATAGTTCTTCACACAAATTTTAGAGGATAAGCTAAAAAGACCTGAAATGATTTACTAAATATATGCAACTTCAAAATCTTGCTGACAGGCAAGTTCAAGAGACAAAGATCTGTATTAGTGAGCCCCTTAAGATAATTCAGGGACAGTATCTCAGTAGTGGTCAGGTAATGAACTGACATGTGTGCTGTGAAGAGATGCAGACTGTAGCTACAGCAAGCTATTGCATGAAATAGAAAACAGTAATACACCAGCATACCAGGTTTGGAAAGGTCAACTTTTTTAATAACTGCTCTCTCTCCAGGTTGTGTCATGCAGTTACAAAGTAGTTAGGAAAAAAGCATGAGTTTCTGGGAGGGACTAATTGTCTTTTAAAAAAAACATTCATATTCATTACATAAATAACATCTGGCACTTCAAGGGGACTCCAAGGGACAAAAGCCTTAAACTTCAAAAACTGTGCTTGATCCAATATTTTGTTGAGGTCAATTTTGCTGTACTTTATGTTCAAAACTTTCAAGACCTCCTGATAACAAAAAAAAAAAAAAAGGCTGTGTGTGTTAAGACAGTGAATTAAATTTATAGCAGCATTCTACCTCCTCTGTGGTTTGGCCAATGATTTCTGGGTTCAGTTTCACTCTAGTTGTTCACTGAGGCAGTATCTACTTTTCAGAAAGCCTCTGAAAGGAAAAGACTGAAAAAGAATTCCAAAAACCTAAGTATGATTGCTTACCAAATTCAGAATATCCCTTTCTTAAAAAAAAGGAAACAACCTATAGTCAGAGTAGTTATGAAGATACTTGATTAAAAACATAGAGTCGCTCAATAGTTTCAGCTTATAAAAATATTAGTCTGTCAGCGCTACAAATGTCATGATGACAGTCAAAGTAGCTTGAACAAGCAAGGAAAGGCAGTCCTGTAACAGTAGCACAGTTAAAGAAAAAATATTGCCTTAAGAGAATCAGGCCTGAAGCTTTACTACAAATAAAAACTAGACTCCTATCAGAGTTAATCCCTGCTGGAGGCCCATTCTTCCTCTGACAATGCCACAGCATTGATCATACAAGGCCTTACTGAAAGTGCTGAAGCCAAAATTATGTCATTAAACAAAAGTGCATGAAGTAATAATGAGCTAAGTGCTCATATAGTACAGTATCTGATCTGAAGTCTGAGAAGTGGCTCAGGTGGCAAGACCACTCTTCCATACATAAAATGTACCATTTTGTTTTGTAGGTGAAACACCCAGAATGGCCCCCACAAGTGCAGATTAACTGTTATCTTCAGATACATACTTGTATACAATTTCCTAATCCATGGATTTTTATTGTAAAAAAGACTAGTTTGGAACTGAAACTAATTGAGAATAGAATCCACTATAATGTCAGAAGAAAAGAAAATTTTGTGGTTACATGTAAACTTGTGATAAGCTTTCTCAAGAAGAGGGTACATTAACAGCGAGGGGTGGGATACAACAAGGAGCGGTCATGGCCTGTTTATGTAAAGGTCAAGCCAGCCTCATTGTACACTTTGAAGACTTTCTCAATTGCGTTGACATAGGCAGCTGTTCTCAGGTCCAGACCCAGGTTGTATGTCATGGCAGTACGCATGATTTGCTGAAACAGAAAAGGTTACATGTAGTTTCTGCAGGTTTCTCCATAGGAGCTCAACAATTTTGCTTGCAGGATCCAAGTAAGGTGTAAAAAGTAAGCAGCTGCTAGATTGGTATCAGAGCTCTGATCCTTTGTGGATCAGTTCTGAAATTTTTTGATTCCCCTGACAACTGAGAACTGAAAAGAAAGGACATCTTTTCCAGGTCACTATATCACCCCTTTTCAAGTCTTGCTGTGACAGGGAGAGATGAGATGTTTCAAGTAGCCTTTGTCCCACTAATTAAACATACAGCATAGAGACATTAATCTAAAACTGCTAATGGTGAAGTAAAGCACTCTTATATACCTGTCCCAGATTAGCTGGGTACAAGAGGACAACTAAAAAGTTTCTACTTACTACAGCTTCTACCAGAATAATCTCTAATGTTTATTATACCCAGTTAAAGTTGGCCATGATGGCACAGAGCAGAAATTCTTCATACGCTGACATTCATTAATCATGTACTATTTATCTACTCCTTTAATTGCAAAGAAATTCTGTACAACCTATTCAAAAACTGTCCCAAAATCATTTGAGTCTTCCTTCTCTTAAATATATAGTTATGCAATATTTACCCGGGCAGAGCGTTCCATTGTGTAAGCCAGCCCAGAGTGCACAATGTCTTTCTCAGATGCACCCTGCAACAACAGAGAATAAAATCCAGGTTTAATCCAAGACACAAAAGGTCCTCATTGTGTGCTGGGGACAATGAAATGTTGGATTCTTGTAATTACTGAAGCTTGCTCACTCATTCTCTTCTAATGATGGGTGAAGACTCTAAATAGCCTTTACTGTGTTATGTGAAGAGCTAGCTGTGGTCAATTCAATTCTAAAACCTCAGATGTAAGCACTGAAGACTTTTATGGGCCTAGCTTCTAGATGCATGATGCTACTATTATCTACTGATGTAGTAATTACTGTTTTCAGCCTTCAGACCACACAGTAAATATAAAACAAAAAAGCTTTCAAGAGTCAAAAACCTATTGCAATTGTTTTGAAGACAGGTTTTAGGAAGGGCATAGATCCCAAATTCATATGCTCCACATTACATTAGCCCTTAGCAACTCCACATCTTTATTCCCATTAAAATTTACATACACAGAACAATAAGCAATTGACTCATTACAGGTTCAATGTTCCATCATCCTGATTGCTGTAATTTACTAATAATTTGACATCTGGGTCCACAAAATACTTGCTTTCCTTCAAATACCAATTTATGCTGGAAGCAGAAAGTACTAGGCCAGTTTCTATGGCTTGTGTTTAAGAGATCCAGCATTTGCTTTAAGCCACAGAACCCATCACATGCTACTCATATAGCCTAACATGTATAAAATGCACCATTCTGGATCAGGCTAAAGTCTATTGTTATCATCTGGCTGTAGTCCAAGTTTATATGCACTTCCCCTGATTTCTTCCTGAGGAAGTATGGTTTAATGTTTTTCACAACTTGCTGGACTTTTTCCCCCTCCTCATTTGTCCCACCTCCTCCTGAATTTAAGAATCTAACCCACTGATGCTTTTAGTTTCCATGTATCCCTTGGCAGAGTATTACACACCTGAACTGTCTGCTCTGCTTGGAACTCCCCTTATTCTTCATTCTGCACCTCAGCGTGCTGCTTTGTTGAACACATCTCACTCTCTTCCACCATTCTCTGCAGTGAACAATCTATCCTTACCCACCTCTTTCCATATCCCTCATTCTACAGATCACTGTCTCCACCTCAGGCCTCCTTCAGGCTAGTAGGACCTAGGTTAGTTCATTGTTCCATGTCAGAGAAGCTCCTGTATTTTTTTGATCATTGTGATCTTGCTCTGAACTTTTTCCACCCTTGCAGTGTTTGAAGATGCAGAGACCTAACCTGCACACAGTATTCAGAAGGCAGCACACTCTGAATTCATATGGTGGCATCATTAGTCAGTCTTACCCCTTCAGAACAATTTCTAATGCTGGATTTGCTTATTGATTGCTGTGGATTTCTAGGCTTGTATTTTGTCCTCACCTCCACAACTTCCTTATAAATGCAAATGGATGAGCTCACAACCCATCCCTTCATGTGGAAATTTCCCCACCGTGTATTGCTACACAATAGTTAGCAATGGATTTTACCAGACATTTCTTTGCCTGTTGATTCACTCTTAAAGGAACAAGCTACAGTTTTTCACCCAGTTGTTATTCTGGAGTTACAGAAACAGCAAACTGTCTGTGGTGTGATATCTTGTTTAAAGTTTTTTGGAAAACCAGGCAAACTATATCAACAAGAGCTCCAAAATGCAAAAAGCATCTGTATTAAAACTGCAGCTTTTTAACTATATTGGAGGTATTTTGCATGGACTGAAGTAAAAGAAATCAAAAATAGCTTATTTCCAATATTCTGAAGCAGTTCAGATAATTTGCTTGCTTTGTTTGGCCATCAAGCTGATCATATACTAATGCTTTGCTTGGGGAAAAGTGCTCCATGATAGCTACAATGGTAAAATTTAAATTTTAGTTATACTATCAGAGTACAGCTCCCCTAACAGTAAAAAAAAAACCAGCAGCGACTACTTACTGATATCCTATCTTGAAATTCTGCTGTAGGCACAACTGGAATAGTTCCCCCATGTTTCCCAAATTTTCTTTCCAAGCTTTCCTGGACAGACACTAGGGTAAAAAGGAAAAAAAAAAGTAGATGCAAGGTAACTGACAAATGTGAAATTTTAGGATTTTTTTTCCTTAGAGCAGTGAGCAGTGCTTTGGTATTTTCACTGATATTTATTTAACCTTAGTTCTTGAAATTCTGAAATTTCTAAACAGCAACAAAGAGCACTTGAGACAACACAATCTTGAAGTTAAGAAAGGGATTTAAATGAGAATTGCCATAACTCTCCCCTACTTTAGAAACACCTTAAAATGTATGATTTATGAGAAAGGGTTATATTAAAAACTATACAGGTGTATGTTTTGTCAAGTCCGGTGTCTCAAGATTCTAATGTTTTCTATAGAGTATTGTTTAAAATGGAGCAACATCCTCCAGTTCTTCTCTACTGAGCTTCCTCTCATCACATAATCATTATTGTTTCACAGAATGACCATAAGTGAAGCTGTGAGCCTTAAGCAGGTTTTTCCAGTGCCTGTCTCTATTATTGGCCTTTATAGAAATCCTTTATTGTTGTATGTGCAGAACAATGGCACCTGCTTGAACTTCATTTGAATGCTTCCTAAATACCAAGTGTACAGCTGAAAGATGTTTATTAAGAAGTAATAAATATTTCACTTAAATGGCTTAACTTTAGTATTTTATAAAACTAAGGAAAGAATTTAAAGATAACCAGAAAAGAATGCATTTAACTTAAGTCATTAGAGTTGCAGGTCAGTTAACCTATGAAACCTTTTCTATTCTTTAGTAAGCAGCAATTACAGACTTCTGGGGAAATTGTGGTGAATTTATAAGAGTTCTGTTTCCATTTCTCCCACATTTGGTGTTGCTAGTCCAGTCTATTAATTAAACAATGTGTGGAAGCAGAAGTGAGCACTTACTGAGCAAGTGGTAGTTTGAATCTCTTTCATATTTGAAAGTCAGACGGCCATAACTGACGTGGTTCAAGTTTTTCAGCCATTCAAAGTAGGATACTGTTACCCCACCAGCATTCAGGTAAAGATCCTGCACAGAAAGAAGAAATATTTTGAATTGTGACCATGTGACATAGTGCTATCATGTTCTGCGAAAGCAAGCAGTATTACGTCCAAGGCACTACTTTAAACTGAAGTACAGAAGACAGTCCAGTTCTTACTCTTACAGGCCAATATCCTCTTCTTCAGTTCAGGGATTACTTCTACTGATTTAAAATAGGACTTGACTTCAGAACACATCAAGTTCAGGTCTGCTTGACAAAGTGACTACTTACTTCTATTTTACCGTAAGTGTAAGAAAATTAGAGCATTCTTTGGCCACCTCAGTGAGTAAAGGGTGAAGATCAGCTACTCTGTCTAGCAAGGTCACTTGATCAGGACACCCTTTCTCTGTGAAAAAATTGTCATTATCTAGGTCTTCTTCTTTCCAACTAGGATAAGTCTTCTTCATTCCAGCTATCACTACACTTCTTTCAAACTATCTATACACTCTGCAGTACACAGTTCTGTCAGAGCCATCACCCAGACACACCATGTCTACAAAGTGGCCAGAATATTTACTCTTCCTTCTTCCTGTATTTAGTACACTTTTTGATTGAGCAAATGCCAGCTATCAATCATTATCTTTGGTCATTTACAGTTGTAGTGAGGTCTTTAATAAATATTATATTTCTTCAGCAACATTGACACCCCTTTCCTAGACATCAGTTATTAAAAAACACCCTTAGAGAATGAATGGCTATTAATAAAAGCCTCCAATAACTAGAGTCTTGGTACTCTTCACAAAAATGTTCCTTTGAGATGAAAATCAAAGGTCATGATAGAACCTTACAGGGATAACCATGATATTCCGCTCCAAGAAGATTTTGTCAGCTTCAGGAGTTGTAGGCCCATTGGCACCTTCAGCAATAATCTGAAAGAAATCACAGCACAGAGTAACTCAGAGGTATAGATTTGGGTTTGTTCATGCTGATTATTGAATATTAGTACTTAAACAGACCATCTCTGATTTTCATTTCCATCTGAACTCTCTGACTTACTTTTGCTTTAACCTTGTGTGCATTGGCCTTGGTCAACTGCTTCTCGCTGGCAGCAGGGATGAGAATGTCACACTCTGTTTCCAGAATGCTGCCCTCAAGTGGCTTTGCTTTAGGGAAGCCCATGATTGTCCCGTGTTGCTATGTGAAGAAAACAAACCACAGTGGTTTTAGTGTGTTGTGCACTCATACCAATTTCTTCCCTTCTGACTTTCAGAGTGAGAAAAGGGAGAAGCAACAGTACTAGAGAGACAGCACATCATGTAATTCCTATCCTTACTTAGACATGAAAAGCAAGCTACAAAGCTTCAGGAACAAAGTTCCCAAGACTGAAACATAAGTGCTCTCTGCATAAAGACACTGAGAAACATTTGGGTTCTGGAACATTTAAAAAAAAAAGATTCCTCTCAGCTCTTAAAATAGTTTTCAAATAACTGAAATGACTCGCTAGTATGCTACACCCAGGATAAGTTGCATCAAATAAGATTCAAATGGTTTCTAAAATTCAGTACTACAATGATAGCCTTTGTTTAGTGATAGAATCTACATTCTTTTGAGAAAGAGGGTGATAAAGAAATTTAAATATTCCCTATATAAAAGAAGATGCATAAAATAAGCCCCTAAAAATTTTAAGTAGAAGATTGTATTTTAGTGCCTGTGAAATGACCCCTCAAGTCTGCTTCATGTGGAAGTTGAAATAAAAAGACCACATCCAGTTTTCATTATAAACTACACATTCAAGTCACACTGCCAAGCAGGCTTTCATTCTTTCAGAAACATCCAATAGGTAAGAAACAGCAAAAGTACACTTTGTACATCTTGAATGACCATGTGCTTGTGATTCTCAGTCAGGAATCCTTCAGGAACCTCCTTGCCCCAGTTCCTTAAGACATCTTTTCTAGTTAAGGCATAAGAAAGGCAATATAATAATAATTCCAATTCTGAAAACAAAGTAATTAGCCTGCACACATACAGACATTTTTTTGAGAGTCAGGTCAAAGGGTAAAAAAGGTACCACCTGCATTTACATTCTTGTTGGGGATAAGAAGGAAAGTCAGAAGAATCAATATTTCTAAGCCATTTTGTAAGGACTATTTGCAGCATGTTTAAAATATCACAACACCAGTTTACAGTCATCAATCATTCTATGTATTTGCAAAGATGACAAAAATGAAACCCTTTCTGCTTAGCAAAATTTCATACCAATTTGAAATCTTCTAGTTCCTTTGGGTCAATCCCATCAGGATTCCAGATGGAACCATTGAACTCTCCGACAGCGACACACTTTGCACCAAAACGATGCAAGTATCTCATAGAATGCAAGCCCACGTTACCAAATCCCTGAGGGTGCAAAGAGAAAGGGAAAAGTAGTTAAGCCTCCAGTTAAAATCATAGTTACTGCTAGGGCTAATACAGTTTTAAATAGTTCTTCATCTATTGGCATATCTTGGCATTAGATATGCATAGGCAAGGTGGAAGAAATCTACATACATGCTATTCTTGTCTGAATCTTACTGCAGAAATGATGCACTGTAGCCAGCAATGTACAGTTGTGATGAGTGTTTTATACTGGAAATATAGAAAGGAAAAGGTAATGCTACTATGAAAGTGTCAAAACAATGATGTTTATCAACCTGGGAATGTTCTGTGTATCCACTTTATGACTGGCACCCTCTTAAAGGGATTAATGGACTTTTGTATGACTACTGATTTAATTCCAGGCCATTAAGTTCCTTTACTTCCAGGATGCTGATGTTCTGGAAGAACACACATAGCAGACAAAAAGTCATATGATCGATGTTGAAAGTTTGTTGTATGATTCTGTGCTGAAAAAAAAGCTATAAATATATAGTAAAAATATATGTTATACATATATTCAATAATCAATTCCTGTATAACATAGCTTCAATTATATTTGGGATTTTTGCTTATGTATTAGAAGCAAACTTTGATAGAAGAGTCTGTCATGCTTTAGGTCTCTTTGAAATGCTCTAGGTTCATTTTCCTACCAGAATTTTCTGCTTTTCTTATGGCTGTGTTTTCAGTCTGTGTTTTGCTTAAGTGCCTGTTAGTTACTCCTCTGCCAGGCATGAAAATGCCAAAGTGCAGGAGAGGAGTGTGCTGCTGGGCCTGTGCAGGGCAGAGATGTTTGTTGCAGACCACAGGTCAACTAGAGGACAACTTGGAGGTTACAATTACTCTGCTATTTCTTTTCTAACAAGCTCTTTTGAAAGCAACAAAACAAATCAGTTCTTCAAACGCTCCATTTAACAAACTGTTTAAAGTTGAACAAGTTTCCTCTCTTGGAAATTTAAGGAACAATAAGGCATACTACTGACTATCAAACACTTTCAAAATTCAACTACATAAATCCCCAACTCTTAGGAACACCAAAAGTGTACATTCAATCCTACACATTTAGGATAAGGTCTTTGTTTCTATTTTTCCAACTGCTTATTCTGTAATGGAACACTCAATTCCTGTTCTTAAATTTTTTATTGTAAAACATTGCAACAAATTTTTTGTGGGTAAAACTAGTGTCACAGCTCACTGAGAAGTGTGCTTAAAGACCTTAGTTCAAACATTTTGGTGTTTGTAGCTTACAAGATCATAATGACTAGAGATTTGGCTTTGTGCCTGTAGAGTGCAAGTGGAAGTTCAGTTTATAAAAACTAGTCCAAAATAAAGGACACCTATGTTTCTTGAAAAGTGTTTCTAAAGTTTGAGAGTAAAGGTTAACTTGGAAGTTTTAAAGCTCTCTCAGTTTTTAAGGGCTACAGCCTGTTTTAAAAACAGCTCTACTGAAAGTCTGTATACTACTTCTTTTCCTACTGTCTAAGGAAAAAAGTTACCTGAACAGCAAATGTTTTATCTCCAAATCCTGGAGTCATTCCTAATAAGCTCATATATGAGGCTTCATTGATGAAATTTTCAATTCCATGGAAGACACCCCGGCCAGTTGCAGATATACGTCCATGGATCCCACCCTGGCTGATAGGTTTGCCAGTTACACATGCATGTGCATTAATATCCTGTAAAACAGCAAAGCACTTGTGAGACATGGAATTAATCAATCAAAAAACAGCTGGAACAAGAAGTTTTGTACACTTCTGACATAAGGGAAAACAGAAATTTTAGGAGTCGGAACATGATATAGCTTAAATGAATTTAGTTTGTAAAGATGATTTCCTTCCTCACTTCCTGTGAACCCCTCAGAATGTTCTGTCAGGAATGTTGTGTAATTCAATAGTGGATATGGTCTGTGATTTTTTGTTGCCTCTAAGTGTGTGTGCTAACTTCAGTCTTTGTATCATGGTGACATGCACAAGCAGACAAATCAAAAAGCTCTCAGGAATATTTCTTAAAGTCAGCTCCTGTTTGCAGCCACAATTTCTTTACATCACTACTTTTGATATCCTTGAACTGGCTTTTAATCATCTTTAAACAGTGTTTAGTGTTCCTTTCTAACAAATTGTTATTTTACAATTACAAAACGAAGTCTGTAGTCAGAATACAGGGATGCTCTCAGAGGAAATCTGCAGTTTGAAGGTCATATGGAAAAGTTGTGTACTTACTGCTTTTATTCAGAAAAGAAGCATTTACAATCAAGCCTCCATTGTTAATTTGGTGGCAATAAAATTAAGTTTTCCATATTCCAGATAGTCAGCCAAGATAAAACAGCTATTTAAAACCATAGCTTATTTTTCCATTTGGAATTAATAACATGAAAGAAATTCTTCCAAACCAGACACTGGAACTCCCTCTTCTGTCACCAGTGGTTCCCATGCTCACACGCCCTGGGAGCACAGTCACACGGTGCCTTGGCATCCAGCACAAGTGAAAAAGGAGGGATGAAAGAGAATGCACTGAAATGAGAGTGCCAGCAGCCGGATGGGTTTCCATTCCACCAGGCACACATTCACTGGGAGGCTCCCTCTGCTCCATCCCTTGTGCCAAAGGCATTTGCATGCCTGTGGTGCAGGGTGCTTGGTGAGAGGAAGGAAAGGAGCAGACAAAAGTAAGTGGAGGCAGAATGGCTGGAGGAGACTAGAGCCATAATGAAGACTAAAACTATTTACTGTTTGAAAATGTCAGTGAGTTAACATATAAGCCTCTTTAAGAACAATGAAGGTGATGCTGGGCTTGCCACAGAATTCCTAATTCAGCCTCCCAAAACACAGCTCGCTGTTCTCCATAAGCTGTATGCTCCCTCTTGTGGCATGTCAACTGTAACAAACATTGGCAGGGCTGTTCTCTTGGAACCACTTGGCCTGATGCTTTGATGGACTTTCAGGATTTTATTCTGTTATATGGTCTTAAACTATGCTTTGGGCTTTGTGCATTCACAAAAGAGGGTATATATTTTACAAATATGTGAAGAAATACAGCTTCCCACCATATATAAGAATGTACTTATCAAAGTCCTTTCCTGTGTACGAAAAGTCAGTTGATTGTGTCAGGAATTGCAGAAGAGCGGAAAGGATTAATTTAATAAAAAACTTCAGCCATATGTAACTCACTGATCCAGCAACTTCAGATGGATTTTCTGGAACAGTTAACATGGTAGTTATTAACAACTTGCATGGTTTGGCAAGAAAATAGGGCATGAAGTGAGGCCACATCCAGGTCTTCTTGAAGTCACATATAAAAGCCACAGCTGATGTCAAAGTCCTAAAATCTTTGGTTTCAAGTCAATAAGCATAAACTTTCAACACCTCTTGGGTGAAAACCAAAGAGCATGGCTTTTACTGAGAATCTTGAAAAATGGCTTATAGCTAGCTAGCATCATAGACTTCTATTTCAGCACTGGTAGCTTATGAACTTAGTTGTGATGTTCAGGCACTAACCTTAGCTCCTTTCTTTACCCCCCTGCAATGATGTTCTCCTTGTCTCTCCAGCTCTCCTTGCTCTGTATGGTTGGTTTTGAGCAAACCCCCCTTATGTGCTTGTACCTGTTATTTGATTTACCCTTCCCACTGAAAACTCCCTGAGCACAGCTGTGTGCAGTGTGCAAGCACAGAGCCATCAGGTCTGTATCTCAGAGAGATCCCTCTCACCAGAGTTATCTTTCCACTCCACTGAATGTAGCCCTTTGCACAGCTTCCATCTGTGTTTGCAGTTACAGCTTGTTTCACTTTTGTTCGTTGCTCATTTTCTGCTCTTAGTTCCCTTCCCTTCTTCCCCCATGGTCATTTTTATCCTTTTAGTATTCCTTAATCCCCTTTATTTTTGCTCTTGGTGTCCCAAACAGATAGTTATCTGAAACATCTTCCTCTAGAAACTGGTTTTGATGGATTATTCCCCTTTTTATAGCCTTGTCAGAATTCTCACTTTCCTTCTCCATTACCTGGTCATTTTCCACAATAGCTCTGGAGTTCCACTGTGGCTACCACTCTCTCAAGTACAAACAAGCAACCCAACAAAATTAAGGAAACTAATATTCCCCCTCCAGCCCTTATTTCCATTTTTAATTAACTTTGCAGAAAAGTGTTACTGAATCCTCTCAGGTTTATTTTTCAATAGGATACTGCCATAACAGAGGGAGTCTAAAAAGAAGCTGTTGTAGGGTAATTCCAATTTTAATCCTCAGTAGTTATTTTCTTTTCTGTTGTCATTGAATCATAAGCATGTGTAGGACTACACAATAAGGTGAGCTTATAAAGTGGTAAGAATAAGAAATTCATCCATTTGAAAACTCCTTTATCAGGGTTTAGTTTAATTTAAAAAATGGAGCTTTTGTATAAAACTGCATGAGAACTCTTCAATATAGCAAATCTTAGAGCAGGTCACTTGCTGTGATCCTTCTTGTCAGTCTCAATAACACAGTGCTGTTGTATCACAGTGAAATACACATTTTAGTGCCATGGATGAAGTGTTAGAACTTCGTCAATGCTTTGAGGCAGTAGTTTTGCTCTGAGTTGGAATTTTAAGTTCTGGCTGAGGGAACTAGTTGCCACCCTGCATTTTGAAGTTCTTCTGAATTAATAACTTGGCCATTATCAGATATCAAGTTGCAATTAAAATATTTACCTATGTGAATAGCAAAAAGCAAATAATGTTTCACAGTGATATCCCTAACAGAGAGATTAGTGCAAGAGTAATTTAACTCAACTAGTCAACATGCCACAGCTGATTCCTCAAGCATTCCTTTTTTCCTTCCGTAAGATACTTCAGACTGCATTTCAGACTTAGAATAACCTGTGCCACTGCACCTCCCAGTGTCCAAGGCCCCAGACAAGTGTTGTGCCAGGATTTGCCTGAGGACAGCAGGCACGTCCTGATCAATGCGCCAGAGTGAGACACGTGGCAGTGGCACTAATGCCCCAGCCACACACCCTGCAGGGGAGCTGCTGCAAGGGACTGCACTGAGTGCAAGGCAAGAGGAGTTGGGATAAGCAAGCATGCAACAGCATAGTATAATAACACATTAATACACAGCTACTGACAAATAAGTTCTCCAAAATGCATTCTTTCTTTGAACAGACTTGTTGAAAACGTACAACAGAAGTGTTTGGTTAACAGGTACAAATAAGCCCACTGACACTAGGACAAAGGCCAAACCAAGGGCTAGCATTAAAAAGTAATTTTTAAAAACTTTAAATTTTTAAATTGCCTCCTGGGCCATTAATTGTGTCAGTGTCCTTTTGCT
Source organism: Camarhynchus parvulus (assembly GCF_901933205.1). Taxonomy (NCBI): domain Eukaryota; kingdom Metazoa; phylum Chordata; class Aves; order Passeriformes; family Thraupidae; genus Camarhynchus; species Camarhynchus parvulus. The sequence goes on from NC_044576.1 coordinate 9,077,406, forward strand.
TTACACTTTGAAGAATTTGCTGAAGTCCACAATGAAACTTGTTACTTCTAGGAGACTGCAGAGAGTCTTAAAACTTCTAGAAGTTATACCAGTAGTGTGAATGTAATTTGCATGGTCTCTTGAATGAACAAAACCATGAGCATGTATTTAATAAAACTTGTAAATTAGTTTTCAGTTAACAACTTTAAATTACTAATTACAGTACCAATGAGAAACAGAGGAAAATTACAGAAATAGAAACCAATTTTAGACTATATACCTTTAAAAACAGTGTATTTTCTTTTGTTGAACAATTGCAATCAGTATTGTATCAGAGAAGTTTCTTTTAAGGCTAGTGTAAGAATATTATCCTTAAAGCTATTTTTCCTTTGCTGTACCCTAAAATCCTCACACCACTGAGGCTGTCACAGTTTGCAAGAGTATTTTTAGATCAAATAAGTAAACAAATTGATATGATTAGGCAGCTTTTCTGCTTGAAAGCCTCTGCACAAGACTTACATAGTGTCCTATGGTACTGGCATAGGTGTCAGCAATCCAGGACATCTCCCTCTCCCCCGTGCTCATATCAGGAGCAGGAACATCCACACCAGGTCCTGTTGGCAACAGTGAAAAAAAGCTCTTAAGGATCCAACAGAAATAGTTATTGTCAATCATTATTCCCTTGGGAACTGCAGGCCTAACAGAGAAGAACTGTTTTCCTGTTTAATCCTCAGTTTACTATACAAGCAACATATTCTTCTGGATTCAATGCAGTTTTAGATGCTGTATCGCACCTTTGTACAATATTATCAAAACCCCCAACCTTTACATAAGCCATTTGATAAAAGGTGAAGGCCACTTGGTCAATAAGAAGACGAGTAGTTTGGTTTTTTTTGCCAGGAGGGTGCTATGTGGGTATAATTTCTATATACTGTGATATTGATTGGATTCTTCTGCATAAGAATTTCCTTTCTGCTCCTGGGTGAGGTTAAATATTGAAGGTAGGCTGTACCTAGTCACTGCTCTGTAGTACATGCATTTGATTTTCCTGCTCACTTCAAGAAAAGTTTCATTTCTCTTTCTTGGTGAAATAAACCTTTAAAAGAAGTCTCACACATCTGTCAAAAAAAAATCTGGTTTTTGTTGATAGCTAAAAATAGTATTTCCCCAGACTATTTAAGATCACAGAAACCTGCTAATCAGAATATTATATGCAACTCTGCCCAAACAATTTTTTCTAAGTATTTTTAAAAAGTTTGTGAAAGTTGTGTAGCAGCAACCAGAGAGCCAAAAAGGAAGATAATTTTATCAAACTAGTTTAATTGTCACAGAACTAATTATCACTATAAGCTTGCATTGTGTATAGTAAAACCACAGTCGCATGTAACATCAGTAAGTGTGTTTATAAAGGAGCTTAATTTAGATGATAAATGCTCTGTCTGGAAGAGCAGCAAACAGTCTGGCTGGAGAGCAAGAAAATGCAGATTAAAGGATAGACATTCCCAAGGCAGTTAGATATCAGGAATACATGACAGACCTTTAACTAGTTACATGCCTCATTATTCATTTGAGTAAGAACCTTCTCTGGGCAAAGCTGCTCCCTTCAATTAAGAGTTGAGCTGGTAATAGTCAGCTTTCTGCAGAGATGTCCAGGCAGCAAAGCTACCAGAACAGCTCAGGGCTGAGTGTGAATAAAGCCCTACTGACATTACAGAAGCTGAGGTTCTGTTACAACAGGCTCCTGTGCCTCTTGCCTACGCTTCCCTTGCAGCCTCTGGTTGCCATGGGTGAAGCCATCAACTTTTGCTGGGGTGGATCTTCTATTTCCTTCCTCTCTTTCCTCAGATACCAGCCAAAAGCCCCAACTGAGACTACAGGAAACAGTAACAGTGAAGAGCTTGCTATTAGAGATTAGAACTGCAACAAACATGGCCACCATTTTATGATCTAACTCTGAGAGAAATGTGATTCATTTTGGATACTGTGACCTCAGCTTTTGTGGCTTCTCACAGCTAGAACAGCCAGCAGAAAAAGACACAGTTCCCTTTAAAATGCACTAGGATGCAATGACTCAATTCTTTGTGGTTCTTGCTGAAAGTTCTGTATCCAAATTGTTTACAGCTCTCAAAAATACCGTTATTTAAGGCTATCATCTAACGGACACTGCCAATGCACAACAAATCAGATTCCTAAATTTGAATAGTAAAGCTGCCCAACATACCAATAAAGCCCTTTTTTGCCAGCTCCATGGTAAACCTTCTTGTGATCTTTTCCAATTCATTGTCCTATAGAGAAAATGCAATAAATATCAGAAGAAATCATTAGTGCTTATGAGTATTTGCTCAAACTTAGCCCAAGCATAAGCCAACGCCCTCTTCTTTTAGAAGAAAGGATGATTCATAATTTATATAATTTATATGCCACTCCCTAGCAGACTGTAGGTACTCAGGCAGCACAAGAAACATTGGGCTTTCTTTCTGTACATTCTGATCCATGACAAATTGGGAGCATGGCACAGGAAGAACCACCTGTGCCCATAGCACAGATTTCTAGCAAACAAATCTGATATCCTGTGTGAGCAATTTACAACCAGCAACAGCAAGAGCTGACCCTGCCACTTGTGTAATCAACACAGCCAAATGACTTGACACAAATCCTTACAGGAGCTTTGAGCTTAGAATATCTGTTATGTATTCTAGTATTCCTTTTTGTACAAGTTGCTTTAATTAGGGCAAGAAGGCAAGCCTGCAGTAAACCTTTTATAAGCCAAGTTAGTTATTATTCACACTGGAACACTGCATAGAATGGTTTAATGGAGCATAAAACTATTAGTCAAAATAAACAAAAACATTAACTTTTTTTTTGAAGAGTAACTTAATTTAAGCTTTTATTAACAGTATCAACTTAAAAAAATTTCCAGATTCCAAATTATTTGTAGTCTCCTGATTTTCAGAAAAAAATAATAAATTAAGTAATTGAAGTATTCCACCTCTGAAACACAGACCTTTTAAAAATTCTTTTCCTACCTATTGCATGCACAGGCTACATTCAGCCTTTACAGAGGCAGAAGTGGCAGGAGGTTTTAAGTGATCAGTAATGCCCCTAGAAGAGCTTTTTTAACTGGCTGGCTTCAGTATTGCAGATACCCAAATTTTTATCTATGATTAGGCTTACTGTGTAGTTCTTGGGATTGATCTTGACGCCAGCCTTTGCCCCACCAAATGGCACATCTACAAGAATGCAAATGAAAATCATTTTACTTTTTCAACAATAAAGGCAGAACACGTGAGAAAGATGTGTAATTATATATTTGATTTTAGTGGTGATTTTGGCTTTGCTGCGTTTATGGCTTCTGAAGCGTAAGTTATAATCTGATCTAGGTACTCTTATAAAAATGGGAGATCTTTCAAGGCACTTTGAAAATGGTCTTTAAAAGTTCATTATTTAAATTTTCTATGCTTAAATATCTCTTGTATTTGACACTTGTAGAAATAATAAGTTTTATCTTTTATATTTTATTGGTTTAGCTGAAAAATGTTACTTTGGGAGTCCTAAGGACATCTATATACATTAGGAAAGTATTTTCTTTTCTTACACATAATATGCAGATTCTCTACAATTTAGTAGCTATGTACAAGTTATACTTCTTTACAGCCCATAAAGGAATTTTATCCTTTGCTCTCCATAGCTCCCCTGCCTGAATCCTTTACAGTTTCCATCTGTTCCCCCTAAAATTAGTCCCCTACTAATCCAAGTTTGTCATACTTGAATATGAGTTCAAGATGTAGTACTTTCTATGGGAGAGGGTAGTTAGCAGAATCTGGACTGTTCAAATGAAAATGCAACCGTATTAAAGTATTTTCAGTGACAGGAGAAGGAATACATATTATTATTTTGGTCACTATAGATTTTCCCACCTTGCTATAGATTTAAATTAGAGATTAGTGTCTGAAATTCATTTTAATCCTTTACATGTTTGGTTTTTCTATGTAATTACATCAGTACTGATTGAAACTGAAGATTGGAATCTTGCTTGAAAAATGAACACTTACCAACCACAGCACATTTGTATGTCATGAGAGATGCTAAGGCTTTCACTTCATCCACACTAACGTCCATACTATAACGAATACCTGCAAAACACACACGAGAAAAAATAGGAATTCACTAAACATCTTCATAAGTGTTTATAAATTGGGAAGGGCTAATCCACACCAACAATCTTTAGCATGCAAGTAGGTTGTTTATCAACTTATTTACTCTAAGAGATAAAGAACAAGATCCTGTTCGCCTATTTAAATGTTTATCTTTTATGTAGCAGAAATTCACTACTTCAGTAATTTTCTGTGAAGTAGCTTAATGGCAGCACTCAGCCTTAGGGAAAAAAAGTGAATATTGTTTGTGATGAAGATGAATCAAGCTGACAGGTAGCTAAGAGCAGAGTTTTCGAGAGGCTGATAAAGCTCTTCAGCATTCCCAAGATCTTTAGCTTTGGACTTCATTCATTGTATATACAAGATTAACTTTGTTCCTGAACATAACTTATCAGTACAGGTTATAATCAAGAACTGATTTTTGATGGAGTAATATAAGCTCCTGTTAAGTTCTAAGCCTTGGCTTCAAGGCCCTGGCTGCTAGGCACAGCCACAAAACAAAAAACAACAAACCACTCTGCTAGTTTGAATTTTTTCAAAACATTTTGAGGGAATAGTCCTACACCAGCAAGCTTGTGAGACAAGGCCACCCATCCCACACCCACACACCCACATGGAAGCCAGCCCACACCTGCATTCCCTGCTCCAAGTCACTCAGCAGGGCTGCAAGTGTGTGCTGACACATGGTACAAATGCAAATTCAATTTGTTGTGTGCTGGCAGCAGCTCAGATGCACAATGAGTGAGCTCAGCATTCAAGGCAGCTCAAAGCTGAGTAAAAAAATGGTTACACAAAGGTAAGGAGATCTTTCACCTGCCTGACTCTTTCCAGTCTTCTGAAAAATGGAAAAATCCAATAAATTTATTGAACTCAAAGTTAAGATTCATGTATCTGAAGGTAGCTACAGAGTAGGAAATATTTAACCAAACTGACAGAGCAGATGCAGAGAACTAGAGAAGCTTAAATATGATGTTTAAGATCAACATGTGCCCAAAGTCATGTGGCCACAACCAAAAGGGTCCTACAGCTGTATGTTTGTTTCTATCCAAACTTCTCCTATTTAACCAAGTATACAACAGAGCCATGAATAATTTATTATTCCCATCTTTACTCCCCAAATCTTTGGCTGTAGGTTCTGCCAAATTGCACGGTGGTTTGTAGCAGGCACAGAGTGTCCTTTAGATGCCAGAACATGGCACCACAAATTTCCTATTATGTAAAGAGAAGACCATATTCAGGTTCTCAGGAGTGAAAAAAGGCCAGCATACATTATCCAAACTAAAGCACTGTGCTGCTATGAAAGCCATTCCTGAATGCTCTGGAAACAATCCCAGTTTCAAAGGAACTAAGGGTCGCTCAAATAAAGCTGAGGGCCAAGTGCTGCTTTCTTATACGAGTTCAATGAGTAAAAGAAAGTACCATGTCTCTGCAGAACAGAATTTAAACTTATTGTGTATATGGGGGAAGGGTGGTCTCCAAAAGCAAACTAAGTAGTTTCTAACTTAAATAGCTGCAAGGAGTTGATGTCTGAGCTTTCAATAACCTTCTCATGGGAAGTAATATTCAAAATTTAAGTAGAACCTACCAGAGCCCCAAAGACCAGTCAATGTGTTGGGGTTTTTTTTAATCTATCTTACTCTGATCCTTCAGAGGAGCAGTTGTCCTTCTGTCAAGCTCTGAGCAAGAAAAAGCACTATCTATGGGCACTGACTGTCCTGCCTGGGGAAACCATTCCCTCTTGCTTGAGCAGGTACTCTGGGGACAGGTCTCATCTGAGTATTGCTCAAGCCAGCCAAGTTTAGAGTCACAGCCTATGCTGACCAAAAGTGAACTCTGCCCCTCCACCCCCCAGGTGAACTAGATTGCTGTGTATTTATTCAACCCATTTACCTATTGAAACTTCCAAGCTGTGTATACAAAGCAGTTTTGCTATAAATGTACTCCTGCAGGCACACAAAATGTTGTTTATTGATATATGAAAATCAGCAAGGAAACGAAATACTTTGGGATAGTTATCTTGAACAGTTTAAAAAGAGAAGCAAAATACAAAAAGGGAGGGAAGCTTCTTCTGCAAATCATACAGAAGATAAGACCTGAAGAGGTAAACAAGCAGCACTTTATCTGGAAATGCTGGTGCACATATTTACTCCAGTGCATGTAGAACAGTTAGATCTCCGGTTCCTTGTATTACCACAAACTTTGACGTAATAAATGTTAAGTCTTCGTATGAAGGTAAATAGGGAAAAAGCCCCAAAACTAACAAAGTACTGACAGGCTTTCAATTGAGCTGCCTGTCAGCCATGTACACATACCAGAACACAGGAAACTTTTGGACTTGAGGCCAAAACTGTTCTTTTCTGGAAAACTTTGTACTTCAGAATAAGGTTTAACTCATTTTCCAGGCTTTTAAACAGTTGTAATTAAAATGGCTTGACTGCTGGCTTTATCTTTGTAAGTGGAAGACTAGTCAGTTCTGAGAGTTTGCTGACTTTACTGGTCACTCTTCTCTAGTTCATGTGGTAAAATCTTTCATTAGGTGAAGTTCAGGATGTGAACCCAAGCTCTCTGACAGGTGTGATGAATTTTCCCTTCCCGGGCAGGAGCACACAACATTTAAGATGTGCTAACACTTAATTCCTTTTCACAATTCAGCCAGTTACTGTTTTCCAGGAATTGTAATTACTCTACAGGAGGGCCACCTCTTGACAGGGAAGTTATTTGTGCTAAGTTGTTAAGACTGATGAGAAGCAGGCATCTGAGAATGCTGTACATTCCATCTGCAAGCAGATGCACAAAGATAAAAGACTTACTTGATTTCTATTCTATTTGGACATCATTGAAATTTAGTTTGACAGCTTCCTAATTTGGCAGGAGTATTGCCACGCATTTGTGTGGCATCTTTTGGCAGTGTTACTAGGCATTCAATAGCCTAAGTCTAAAAATGGACCATGTGCACAGATAAAATATTGGGTTTGGTTTTTTGGGTTGTTTTAAAGGTTCTCACCACATAAAAGCAAACAAAGTCACTGTTAGGTAGCAAGATTACAATTTTTTTAAACTCTGGCAAGTCCACTCAGTAAGTCTCTGGAAACTTGTGACTTTTACAGCCAACTGCAAAAAAATAGTTTGAAGAAAGCCTCAAGTTACAGTATGACTCACGACCATGGAAAATACTTTTCATTGGAAAACATATGAATTCTTGTTCCAGTTGAGAATTCTCTTTCCTTACCACGCCCCAAGAAGTTAAACAGTATGCTAAGAGTAACTTTGTTTTTCTATGCATAAAGGCTTCTAAATGAGGAAATAAGTTTTCATTTAATTTTTTAGTATTGGTCAGTATGAAGAGAAGGCTTTATCACTACATGGCAGTGTCTATGCTTTTAAGACTTCTTTTTTATGATCTGTATTATGGAGATATTATACTTCACTCAGGTACTTCTGCACATCAAAGCAGCCTTTATCAGCAAGGCTACTTGGATTCTATAGTAACAGCAGTTAGTTATAATTTTAATCATTTTATCATTTTGTAGCAAGAGGTGTACTAATATACACATAACAAGGACCTTGATTTCCAAGAAAATTGCTTATACATCCTACTAGATTTTACATTGTACAGACTTCAGTATGTTCTGTGATGTTAAGCATGTTTATTATGCTTCCCGAGAAAATGTGATGTACAGTAGTCATCCTTTTCAAGGATCCTTTTCAAGGATGACTACTGCCCTTCTAGTACGCCTGCAAATCTATTTAGGGAAGTTCGTGTCACTATTTTCTGAGCTTCTTCTGCAGTGATCCTAAATGGTAGTACCTACATGTGCCCTTGCTACTAACGAGCACGAGGTATTCAAAGTCTCAAAAAAACCCTCAACAGTTGCCATAGCAACAGTTCAAAGCAAAACACTTGGTAAACTACTCCTTCTGTTCTAAGTATTTTGTAAATCTTAGTAAGTCTCTCGAGTTCCCCAGAACCTGGAACACATTTGCATCTCAGCCTAAATTATTAATATCTAACCAAGGGTTTTGTCCTGCTTTGACTTCAGTGTTTTCTTCTGGTTGTCATGTTCTTGTGAACTTTGGAAGTAATTTGGGTCCTTTACAGATGGCAATTTCTGTTAATATTGCGCATTTGTTCTGCTCACCTCTATTTGCAAAGTGCTTTTGTTCTGCTCACCTCTATTTGCAAAGTGCTTGTTCATCAAAAGAAACGTTCCAGAGCAGCAGCTATCCTACACTAGCCATACACAGTCAGCAACACAGATGTCATCATCTCCTCTGGAAGTTCCTAGGACTGACTACAGGCATGTTAATCTCCCAGTTAGCAGCACTGGATTCTGCAGCAGCTCTGTGGGTCAGCAGCTTGCCTGACCCAGTCCACAGGCTGAAGGAGCTTCAGTATAGATGTTCACCTATGGATTCTGCAAAATCCATAAATCAGCCCCAGCACTTACTGCAGTGCCTTAGTTCCTTAATGTTTTAACTCTGGATTATGTATATTTTCATGTTTGGTTAGTTAAACAAGTGCAATTGTGACTGTACTACCATCAAACTCAGTATTCACTGACACTTGACTCAGTAGGGACATATCATCTAAGCAATTCTTAAACTCTTTCAGAACACACACATTTTTCTAGACTCAGAAAAACAATCCAACCTTCCCAAGAAGGAAACTGCTGAGCCTTATTTAACCATTTGAAAAGTGTGGTAAACAGCTCAGTGACCAATTTGTAATTATTGAAGACAAAGAAATTCCAGATAAACCTAACAAAGCAAGATGAGTAATTCAGTACTGGAAAACAAGAACACTGTACACCAATCAGCAACAAGAACCACTAATTCCTAAATTCAATTCACTAACTGCCAAGAGGGGAGATAAAAATATTTATCTCTTCCTACACAGCAGTAGCCAGCTACAAAGCTGGGGCAGGACAGACATTCCCCTATAGAGACACCCCCCCATTCTGCTTTAAGCACTAGTATGTATAAAATGACTGTAAAGTATTCAGCCAGCCAGAATACTTCAGTATACCACTTATTGTATGTTTTTAAGAAGCTGCACTTGAAATATGCTTGAACATATACATTTATTTCAGTCCATATTGAGAAAAGCCAAGAATTTTCTCTATTCAAGAACTACCTCTGGTGCACTGATAAGACTTGGTGTATTAAATGTGAATATGGCAAATCTAGTGCACCACCAGGCAAGGAAATAGGACATGAATTTATGCACTTGGAATCTGGCTGTGAAGTAAAGTCTCTCACCTACAGAACTACCTCAGCCCCACCTAAAGGATTAGATCACTCATTAAAGTGCACTCAACAGGGTAGTAAGAAGGACAGAAACAGGGAGATACAGTAAACTGCTTCCACATAGATATTATTATTACCATGTGCAGGGGGGTGTGTGCAGAGGAGGAAATAACACACAAGTTGGCCCTGGCTGGTCCAAATGCCATAGGAGCCACAAAACAAGAAGGCACCACAGTGCTGACATGAGGCAGGCAAATTCCATGCTCTTCCTAAGAGTCTAATTTCTAACAAGATGGAGCTGTTGCAATTCGTGCAACAAAAAAGTGTTTGCTAGGATCACCCAGAGAACAGGAGGGAGACTATCACACAGGAGATTCCTCTCCCCTACACGTGTTTATGCAGAAAGCCCAATGCTGAGAGAGGTATGATCTCTCTATAAATAGACAAAGAGCCAACAGCAGCAAGGGAAAACAACTATTTAAGATCAAGGACAAAGCTGGCTACTGCAGCAACGGTATGAGCTGATTATATGAAAAAGCTGAGACTAAAAAGATTCACAGCCAAAAGAGCAAGGCGTAGCCTCTTACAAGAATATCAAAGGTAAAAACAAAAACCTGATATGGTTCACATTATAACTAGCATATTAAAAGACAGTAAAAGACAAGACACACATTCCTTTCCTTATTTTTTCATTTGCAATTTAAATTATATCCACTATTGCACTAATTGTGAAGTTAGATAAGCTACAACAAGAGAATAGAAACCTTTGAAAATTGGTCAAAGGTTGGACTCAAATCTTAGAGGTATTTTCCAGTCTTTATGATTCTATGAAAGTAAGGCACTCATATAAGCTTTAGCTGTAACACTGAAGTGTTATCACAACTAGGCTAAAAACGCTTTTTCCCACAAAACCCCTCTCCTGCTCCTTTGGAGTTAGATCAGTTTCCAAGGTTTATTTCAGGTTACAGATGGTCCATGTTATAGTTCCATCTGTTGCATGGTCCATAGGGTACATTTCCATGTCTTACTCAAAAGACCCTGGGCCAAAAGCAAAGCTCTTAACTTTCACCCATGCATGATTTAAAAAAATCAAAGCCACTAATTCAACCCCAAGATAAACAGCTCTGCTGGTTCCAAGACACCTTATAGCACTACTCCTTTCCCTCTTAGAAAAGAAATAAATAATGGTGAGACAGCACATGTACTGGTCCAAGTCCTGCATGTACAGGTTTTTCTTTTGCAAGTAAGGTTTCCATCATCAGGTATGTACACGGTTTAAACCAGAATAATGTCTGCAACAGAGAGTATTTTGTGTCTGGGCACTGAGATCTGTGCCAGCCTTGGATTTCTGCAACTGGAAAACTGCGGCAAGGCTGGCATGAATAAAAGTCACCTCATGCAGTAAGAAACTCATTAATATGAACTCATAAGCCAAGTGAGAAGGATAAATCCTGATAGGCAGAATAAATGCAGCCAAGAGCAGACAACAGGAAAGTTTTGTAGTGCAGAATAGCTCCTTCCACTAACCAGCCAAGGCAGCACCACACAGGAAATCAAATTCATTCACCTCCAAGTCAACTGAACAAATAAAGCAAGACTCATTGTCTTCACATAAAAGAGTGAACTCAGAAGCAATGTTTGACAAAGCTTTCAAAATTCCTCTGTAAATGAAAGTTATACTAAATCTACTCCAGAACTAAGGATGGTTTTAAAGCCTTTCTGAACTGAGGAAGCAGCTGGTTACAACAATTTGGGTGAGCACAAACAAGTTAAGCTGTTTCTGGCTCTGATTGATTTGGTTTCATTTATAACAGACCTGTTGGACAGTTGGTTAACGTGGAAAGGCTTGAAAAAGTTTTGAAACTACTTAGCATTATTTGCATAATAAATGCTGCCTAACAAACACAGAATCGCTTCCATACAATTAAACAGGTAAAAATTCAATAAGTCCATTTTGTTTTCTGAAACTGACCAATTAATGATAAATAGCCATCAGCAACCACATACAAAGTAGCTTAACCAGTTCTACACCTTTCACAGAATCTGCTGAAATTATTTAGAAGTTATTATTTTAAGTAGGAACTGCCAGAGTAGTTTCCAACAAAGTCATCTGTATTCAGACATCTCATTTCCTGTACCCTACTTGCTTTGTTTTACTTCTTTAGGCAGCTGTCAGTGCAGTGAACACAGCAGCTGTGGTTTCCTGTTAGTACTGGCCACTGGCATGCAAGTCACCACATCAGCAAAGGAAAGAGTGATGTGACCCACATCATTACTCCACCTACCAGGCAGCATCAGTCCACTTGTATAAATACATTTGGAGCATAAGCAACCTGAGTTCCAACACATGAGAAAACTGCTTATTCCATATCCTCAGTGCGCTGAGGAGGCATCTAAGTGATTTTTCCTTTGTAGTAAACAGTTACATTGCAGAAAATGGAGTCCTTAAAACCTGGATTTGCATGCTGGACATACTGCAAGATCTACCACTTAAATGGGGATATTCATGCCAGTTCTGTAAAGATTCCCAAAGCACAGCAGAGAAGCACTGGTAAGGAAAAGAATCACCAACTTCTCTCAACTTGGAAAAGTTTGCAACCCCCAAAGCAGAATTAAGGATTAACTTCTACAACAATTAAATAGGTAAGCACCACAAGATTCAACAAGAAGTGTTATTTCTGGGTTCTCTCAATAAGGTGGAAAACCACCAAAAGTTGTAAACTGAAAAGACAGCATGTTTCAGTACCTTACGCTTCTTTTCCAGAAAAGCACTTTTCTTCACCTGATGAAGAATCACTTGCACTGCTATGTAGTGACAGCTACATCCAACACAACCAAGCTGACTTGTGTTCTTACATGTGCTTTGAGGGGAGAGAGTAAAATAGGAAAAGCCTTTAAATAGCTTCCCATTTTTATTAACAATGCTTTTAATTGTTAGAATTAGGGTATTAAGAGCATTGTACTTCCTCAACAGAAATACGACAGTCAAGTTTCTCACCAAAGTGTTGAAGTTTGCCTACAAAAAATGTAAGACTGATCTTGGATTTGCCCTCATGCAGCTGTGTCAGGCTACAGTCATCCATCCACTCACACATCCAGGAACTGTATTTTCAAAGCAGTCTTCTCACGGCATTCACTCTACTGAGGTGTTTCTACTTGGCAGGCAAAAGAGAAGCCAGCACAGAATAGGTATGGAAGGACTACTAGTCAAGGAACTGCTGGTTTATACCAGCAGGTATCATTTGCATGCACATGTGAGATTTATAAAGATAAACCTTGCATTTAGATTCTAGCAGTTTTCACATTTGGGTTGGATCACTAAATGGGGATTGAGGTTTCACTCCAGAAGAGAATGAGCAGGCAAAGCAATTGAAGATACCTCTGACAGAAGGAACATCATCTAAATGTTATACTGTTAACTACAAACGTTTAGTAGAAATAAGAAGGTGCTGCTAAAGTGCATATAACTAAAATGTTTATTTAGACTATTTTTGAGTAATTAAGCTGCCTCCAAGTTTAGGGCATTTAAATCAAGATTTTAAAATTTGATTTACAGCATAAATTCTTCATTAGTTCATGGTTAAATCTGTAAATGCCCTTATAAACAGAAAGGCATACAGAAGTAACATACAACCACTAATGAAGTATTTTGGTATGAATGCACTGAAAAAATTAGGAACAATTAAAGGAGAACAGCCTTTAAAAGACCTAAAAGCTTTTGTACTCCTACATTTCCTACTTGAATCTTAAAGTGTACTTTGATCATTTGCTTAATCTGCATACAGAACAGTACTTAATATTCTCTAACCATCATCTCTTATCCTTCAGTTTATGTAAACATCAAGAAATATAAGAGATAAGCTTTTAAAGCACAATGCTCCCTGAAAGAACAATAGACATGACGAAGCATCCCCACTTACTTGCAATCACCTAGCAGTAACTAAACACCATTTCTTTCTTAGCACCAAATACACACACAGACCAAAAAAAAAAGGCAGAATGGGTAACCTTGCTTTACCAAATTTTACTTTTCAGGAAGCACAAAGTTAAAGGTCATAATTCTGCATGTGAAAAGATGTGCTGTGCTCCTCCCAATGTCTTTGCAAGCCTTCCACTTGTCAACTCACCCCTTCTTTTAGAAGGCGGCCTTATGTCCCTTGCTGTTCCTTGATGGTGCGAGTTACTTGCATTGGACTCTGGGGTCCACAGTGTGTGGGACACTCACTTCAGCAAGTTTCCCCATTTCATTCTGTTATATGGAGTTTGGAGTTGTGTTTCATTGGACTTTGTGCTTTTGTTCCTGTGGACTGCACTAGGATTCTAGCTCAAAAATTCCTTTTGGACAAAAGCTCAAGTTGTTGCTGCATTTCAGGTGGATCAAATGCACTATAAATGCAGAAATATCTCTACCACTCCTTTATCTTTAAAGTAGAAATGTTCTACTTCCTCACACCTTTTTCATATCGGGTTTCAAGCAATTGATCTTTGCTTATCATGCCTCCCATTTAAATTTACTACCAATTCAGATCTGCCACCTGATAGTGAGCAAATTCCTAGAGAGCAGTAGAAGGTGAAATCCATTTATGATCTCTGTGCTTAAGAATGGAAAGGAAATATTATTTGCAATTCCTTCCCTAAATTCAGAGGGGGTGGGGAGCAGCACAAGAAGAAAACGACAAACTGCTGAGACTTCCTACTTTCATGAGCTGTCATTTTCAATTGCCTGTAAGTGCTCCAGTGTTTGCTTCAGTGTGAGTGCAGACAGGCATAACAAATGCCACTGAAAATCAAGAAATTCTGGTGAGGATTTAGAAATGTAGGTATCAGAACAGTGTCCAATGACCCAGTTGGTGGGGTTTGTTTATGTCCAATGCATTTTATAATTATTTGTTTTAAACATTAGTTCCTTCACTTATGAACAGTACTAATGTGAAATATCAGAAGGTATCATATATTAATATTATTTTAGTACTTCATTTGTCATTGGACTGCATTTTGTTATGCAAGCAGGATCTTAAGAGTAACACAGACTGTACAGCAAAGGACTTTTTGTAAGCAGAAGCAAAGAGTAACTTAACTGAGACAGAAATACAACAGCAGTGTGATATCCATCAGTATTTTAAAAGAAATTATAGCAATGGTATAGAACAGTAGATTCACACAGAGTAAACTTCAGCCACGCCCATGCTGGCTGGAGTCTCCTGCTAATTCTTGCTTCAAGTAAACAACCAAAAGTTGAGTTAGCCTCTTCTGAGCATGTTACAGGACACTCACTAGATATTTGATTTTGGAACGTTAAGAATCACATTAACAGGACACACTATTTGTGCTGCAGAGAGAAATCCTCATGTCATACATATACCAGCTGAACTGATTCTCACAAACACATTCACCTAAGAACACCCTTCCTAATCTAGTCTTGAAGATGGAGGACTTAATGTACAAGAAATTGCTTGGTTTCTGTAACCGTCATTATTTACTATAAAGCTGATGTACACTGAAAAAAAAATACATGTGTTTACAGACTACAGAAGCTCTGGTTTGAGTCAAAGATCTGACATGGTTTCCAATACTCAGATGTCCACAAAGATCAGAGCTCTTGAGTAAGTTATGCTGAAGGACATCTGTATTTGTTTTTCAAGGAAATGCCATCTGTCCCAGACTAAAAGGGAGTCTGATTCCTCTGAGACCACGGCCGATCCCATGAGAGCCCAGCTCTGCTCAGCTCCTGCGGGATGCACCCTCCGGGTCCCTCAGCATGTTTCACCTACCTAGAGCTAGCCACCTCCAGAAAAATCACTTCTGTCTAACTATGTATCCAGCCGGTAACTGGAAACACAGTTAACTTGTTATTTATCTCTAGGGATGTTTTCTGTGCGAGCACAAGCTTTTCGGCAACACAGCCGGCTGAGTGACAGCGGCTCGACTCGAGCAGGCACTTCTAGCATGGAGCTCCCCGCTTTCCCTACAAACACCATCGAGGTCTGAGTTAAAATCAGGCGGGGATCTCTTCGCCATGCCTAGGGCCACACCGGCGGTGGGAGCGGCGAAGGCCCGACCGGCGGCCGTGACACCCGGCCCGGGGGCTGGCCTGGGGGTCGCCCGCGGGGCCGGGACAGCGGAGCGCCGGAGGAACCGCCCTGCGCCTGCCCCTCCTCGGGTATCGGATACCACGGGTGGCACAGCGAGGCAGCCGCCTGCCCTGGCTGGCCGGGCGGGCACAGGCGCGGCGGGACAGGGGGGGCTGGTCGGGGGCACGGCGGGGCGGGGCGGCCCGGCCCTCCGCGGGCCCGGCGAGGCGGCGGCTCTCACCTCCCTTGCAGGGCGTGCGGTGCTGGCTGTGCTGCGCCCGGTAGCCCTCGATCACCTCCCACTCGCCATTGTCGCGCTTGATGGGGAAGGAAACGCTGAGCACATGGTTGCAGGGCTTGATGATGCGGAGGATGCCGCGGACGCGGTGGCGCCGCTCCTCCATGCCCTCGCGGGTGCGCAGCCCCTCCACCAGCTTGTCCTCCACGATGCTGGCACCACGATCGAAGAACCCCTCCACCATCTTGAAGAAGTTGGGGTCGTCCTCTTTCTTCGCCGCCTCGCAGTAGTGCCGCCGCGGACACCGGCCGCCGCCCCACGCCGCCGCCACTACTGCCCCTCCGGCCGCCGCCGCCGCCGGCCCGCCCGGCTCCGAGCCCGCCAGCACCGAGCCGGCGGCCAGGCGGGACGCCAGCAGCTCCCCAAGTAGCGGTACATGGCGGCGGCCGCCAGAAGCGAGATCGGAGCGGGGCTGCCGCTGTCACAGGAGGGGCCGGGGCCGGGCGCCGCCGCCGCCGCCTTTAAACGCGGGCTGCAGGGGGCGGCGCGCCCGCGGGGTGCGGGGGGCGGGAGCTCTCCGCGCCTTCCGAGCACGCCTGCGCCCTGCGCCCCGCGCGCCCCCGGCGGGATTCGCGGAGGGGAGGGGGCGCGGCGGGCGGGGCCGGGCCGCGCCTGCGCAGTGTGCGCCCGCCGCACCGCCCCTTCCCGTTCCTTTTCCGTGAGGCCGGGCCCGTCGCCCAACCCGCCGGGAGCGGGGCCCTGCGCCGGCTGGCTGCGCTGCGGAGGGCCCGGGCCGGGCTGCCTTCACGTGCCGCCCTCAGCTGCGTGAAAAACGGGGCCTCTCTTAGTGCGAGTGAGGGCGTGCTCATACGCAGCGCTCAGCGCTCCCGGGGAAAGGCGCCTGTGGGAGAACCCCGCTTTTCCACGGGTGTTTAAGTGACTGCCCTGCCGTGAGGGGACAGGTGCTTCGAGTAAGGGTGTTAACATGGCTGCTTTCACAGAACCGTTAGATCACTGAGGTTGGAAAAGACCTTGAGATTTATCTACTTTGTCTGCTCGACTGGTTTTCGTTTTGCTGGCTCTTGGTCCATTCAAGTCCATTTTTTAAATGTAACTCGGGCAGCATCTCTTAAGAATATTGCTTTAAACTGTGTAAGGTCTGCTCTCAGAGCATGCGAGGCAGTATGCTGTACTATTGCACTGAATTTGTTTTAGAAGACTTAAGTGGCTTGTTCATTTTCCGTCGGTTTGGGCTGCTAATTGGAAAATACAGTGGGTATTTTTTTCCTTTTAGGCTTGTGGGAGACCAATGCCCCTAAGCCTGGAATAACCAGGAAGTTGCTTTATCATTGTGGGAATCTCTCTAACCACTATGGGCTGTGCTACAAGGCTTGTGGGAAAGTAATTTAATTTTTGTGTGTATTTGTCAGCAGGGAGATTAGTCACAGATTCTTTAACTCACATAAATTCTTCAGGCAATTGGTGCTCTATTTTTATCTTGATTTAATGTTGCTCTCTGTTCTGAGAATCTGAAGAAGTTCTGTTAAGGACCACTAATAAGGCTGGTTTTTATCTGTAATGAAGATGGTTTATAATTGTAGTCTAGAGAACAAAGATCCTTGATAGTGATGTGGGGAAAAAATCAACAAAGGAGCTGATTCTTTGGCCGGTTTGTTCTTTGGATGTTCACATAGGGCTTCAGAAACAAGCTTACTGATTTGGTTTTCTGTCCATAGTATAGGTGGCTTATGGAAAACTTCTATTTTGGTGGTAATTTTTAGTTCACAGAACTGCAGTGTTCTCAGTGGTTGTATCAGCTTTGAGCTTCTACTTGATTTCAGTCATCTGCATGTTCTCATTAGCTAGAGCTCATTTCTGTGCAAGTTCTTAAGTTTTGTAAATGCATAGGAAGGAAGGTGATGGGAGGTATTGTGGCAATTAGTCCTTATCAGGTAATTATTTCCACCTTATTCTGTAGGTTGGAATATCATTGTAGGAACACAGAGGTTAAATGGAGAATGTGATTAGCCGGTTTGCTCAAGCATGTAGAAGTAGATGTTAAGGTTAATATGCTTAGCTCCTGTCCTGCTTTCAGCTGTGTTCTCTCTGCTTCACTCAACTATCAGCTGCTTGCAGTACCAGCCTGTTTGCAGCACACCTTTGTGGATGCATTTGAGGCTGAGCACGGGACATGACGATGTGGGAGCCACGTGGATCTCTCCAGAGGCTCAGTCACACAGCTGTAGTTGAAGCAATGCCTGTACCATACCTACCCTCCTTTCTAAACAAGACTGGAACTCAGCAAAATATTTAACAAGCTGTGTGTTGGATGCTGAGAATAACTAAATCAGCATGTTCAATTTCTTCGTCTTTAAACATTGTAAGAGATAAGATAACTGGGGAGTTTTATTTGGCACATTTTTTTTAACTGAAGTAATGTGTGCAGTTTACAGGCAGTTTACCAAACTCAGCAGGTCTATACCAAATTTCTGTTTGATTCAAGTCCATTCTGGAGGCAGGAGCTAGAACACTGTCTGTGTCCCCCATTCCAGAATTCTTGTGTGCGAGGCACTGAGCGGTTGAATCAAATCAATTTGCCAGAGGAAATGAAAAATGGCACACTTCAGAATGAGTTCTAGCAGGCAGGAAAGTGGTAATTGCAATAACAAAAGAGGAACTGTGTCTTCTGTACTCTTATATACCATGTGGAGTGCCATCAGAAGATTCACATTTGAGTAGCCTCAGTAAAAACAAAATCGCTGGGGTGGACTTGAAAAGATAAAGAGTAAAAGATTTTTGTCCTCACAATCAGGAGTTTTCTCTAACTTCATTAATTTCATATGAAGTTTTGGTCTTAGGACTACATCTGAAGAGAGAGAGAAAGTAGAGAAAACTCAATACCTGTGTGTTAGGAACTGTCTGTATTATTTATGGACTTTGCAGCAAGGTCATTTTCAACTGTGTGTACATGACAGGTATCAGTTTCTATTTAAAATCTGTGAAGTATAGCTCAGGGAGACAAACAACTTGATTATATTTCTTATAAGCTGTTTTTAAAATATCTTATATATAATTTTAACAGATTATTTTCATTATAGATAAGAACAATACTGAACACTGTGTTGTGGCTTCCTAAAGCAATCTACTGTTTTAAGGCGTGTATTAGCAATTTCATAGCAGGTGGAGTAATTTTCTGTGTCAGATTTTAAAATTTTATTGAGAAAAGGGATCTAAGACAAGAATCAAATACTTCCTGCTTTAATGAATTTATTTTTTGAAGTACT
This sequence comes from Camarhynchus parvulus, assembly GCF_901933205.1. Classification (NCBI taxonomy): domain Eukaryota; kingdom Metazoa; phylum Chordata; class Aves; order Passeriformes; family Thraupidae; genus Camarhynchus; species Camarhynchus parvulus. The sequence goes on from NC_044576.1 coordinate 9,096,379, forward strand.
ATTTAGCTATTTGGGCTAAAACATTGCCAGGGTGTACTGGTGTTGAATTCCCTCAGAAACTGGAATAGCTATTCCCAGCTGACATCCCAGTCTTCTTGCCAGCTGAGCAGAGCAGATGAGAAGGAGCGGAGAAACTGCAAATCAGGGATCCTCCCAGGGCTCTGGATAACTCTGCCCTTGTCTGCCTGAGCCCTTCACATCCAGGGTAACCCAGGAGTTGCCTCCAGTGCAGAGTTTGAGCCTCTGTTAGCCAGCACACTCAGGAGGAGAGTTGATCTGTACAGAGGACCGATTCCTTTCTGAGGTAAACTGTCTTCTGGGAAGACAAATTGCTTTTGAAATAAACTGCAGATGGAATTACAGTTGTTTCAGAAAATTTCATTTTAAGTTGTGAGCCATACCACATTATTGCACTTGACAGTGTAAGCAAAGTCCCTTTGCTTAAATAATTGATTGAGATAAATTCCAAGTAAAAATTGAAGCAAGTTGCTTGTCTTTGAATTGCCTATATGAGCATTTATGTTTCCCTTCCTCATTGCACCAGAAACTGCAAAAATAAAAGCCCATTTTTCTTTTTTTTCTTGGGCTTATATGTTATGCTGTGCTGCTTTATGTAGACCTTGGTAGTGTAAATAAATAGGTGAGAGCTGGGGTTATTTTCTTACCCCAGACTGCTGCAGAAACTGTTCAGCCTCTGCAGAGTCAACAGGTCTCTGGACGGTTGCATAATAGTTGCTGGGTGAATGGGAGGATATGAATCTGACAGGAATGGTACGTGTGGTACTGTTCACACACCTCTTGGCTAAAATCCTGTGTGTTTGTGTTAAATGGAGACAATGAAGATGAACAGCAAATGTGTAGGACTTCACAGAAATCTTTCTGCATGGGACCTGCCTGCATATTGTGGGAAAATGTACTAAAATAGTACCAAATAGAAATCAAATTATTTTCCAGATCTTTAACTTGAGATGTTCTCAAGTTCATGGGTTTTATTTTCCACCTTCACGATGCTTTAAAGTAAAAACTTCATGTCTAACTGGTTTTGGCATAGGCTGTGAAAATAGAGATGGCAATTTCTTTATCTGCAGGAGAATGTACCAGCATTCAGTCTTCAGAGTAATGGGAGGTAATGCTGGTACAGCATTTGTGCTTTCAAAGATGTATTTTTAAATGAAACAAATATACTACAGATTAAAGGGTCGAAGGAATAGTTAATGTAATCTGATCTTAATTTTAATTCCAAATTTGTGAATTAATTGTTGTACTCTAAGTGCCATATTTCTTGATTCTATTCTTCCCTTTTTATGCCTAGCCAGTGTGGGATGTGACAGGAATGAACTGAGATGTGTGGAGCAGTTTTCTGGCTTCACTGTTGCTGGAGGGCTGTCCCTGTAAGATGCTGCCACAGGCAGCACATGAATTAGGTGAATCCCAGAAGATTCCATTAATTTGGGACTGTCTATATGAGCACTTTTACCAAATGAACACTTGACTAGAAATCTTCATTTCAGTCATCTGTTTACAACCAATCAGAGCCCAAAGCTTATTAAAAGCCTTTTTACTGATAGCATAAGGTACCCGTCCTGAGATTTATTGGTTTAGAGCCTTTCCTCTATAAATAGCTTCAGCTGTGTTGAGCCATAGCAGATCTGGTGAGCAGACTTGTAGGTTTTCTTCATTTACTCCTTTTGCCTTGAGAAAAAAGAGCCTGAATTTGGTGGTTTTCCAGGCAGGATGCAGAAGTGAATTTGCACATGTTGCAAATTTGAAATGTGCTTTCTGCAATGTTGCAAAATTGGAAAGAGGTATTTAGATTATTTCCATTTGAGATAAGGGCTTTAAATCTTTCAATGCTTTGTCTTATTAATGAGATGCTTAGGTACTGTGGTCTGATTATTTAATAATTTTATGTATTACTTTGCATTCAGTTGAAGTTTTTCCTGACTGCTAAGTTAAAGTAATAAGCTGCTGTCATTTTCTTAACCTGTAAATAGTAATGTTTTTTGCATGTCTATAGCACTGTTAAAGTAGGCAGTGAAACTCAAAATTGTGCAAGTAAATTAGGAAGTTCTAGGTTTAGCCTAGTAGGGACTCGGCTAGACTAATTCTTGTTTTTTTACTTGAGGCATTGCTACAAAAACAATCTGTACCTGAGCAAAATAATATTTAAATTTATTATTTAACCAAACATAAGATTTTGTTTTTCTTTACATTTCCAGAAGTTCTGGTAATAGATCTATTAGCCCATTATTTAGGGTGTGAGTTTGACATGGTTTCCTAACTTGTAAGTAAAATGTACTTGGGAAAATCCTCAGTAAGTGGTACAGAGCAGTTTTCTGAGCTTCTAACTTCTTAATAATTCTGCTGCAGAAATCAAAATATTGAATAAATTATGATAAGTACTTCATGAGTAAATATTTTTAATTGCCACAAAAAGTGGTAGTGCTTATGTTTGTTAGCTTTAAAGGCTTTCTGTCTCCATCTGTTTATATAGTTGCTGTGCAGGATGACTGATGTTGCCAACTGGTTGCTTCAGCTCTGTGACTGGGCAGATATAAAAAGCTCTTCATGTATACAGGAGCTGATGTCCTCATCTCTTGGTTAGGCAGTCTGTAGATACAGAGAAATTGTCAGTGCCATGTTTTGGCACTGTTACTGTCAATATATTGATAATGAGTGTTGCCAGATAATTTAACTGATAAACATTAAATATGCTTTGTAGTGACTCTTATCCCTGTAACACCACTTCTTGTTTTCAGATGAGTAGGACAAAAAGTAACTCTCTCTGGAGGCAGCAGGTCTGACCCAAAGCTTGCTGAAGTCAGTAACAAATTAATCTGATTTCATTGACCTTCCCATCAACATGGACATTCATCATAGAGGCTTTTGTGGGTCAGTGTGAAGGCTTCTCCTTTCTTGATTCCTGTATCAGTGAGAATCTGTGTAAGCAGCTGGTTTGTGTCATTGTGGCATAATCTGTAGCTTTTGGTTGCTATTCCCTCATTTCTAGTTTAAAAGACAGAAGAGGGCATGGTAGAGTTAATATTTCTGCTGAAATATTTGTGATTCTCATCTCGCTGTTAAGTGTATTTGAAATTAGCTGATGAAAAAGCTAGTAATGGGAAAGCTGGTAGATATACAGGCATCAATCTTCCACAGATGCATTGTGAGCATGCCAGCTTTGTTCTCTTAAATAAGGTTAGGGGGAAAATAAAGTACTTTAGTCAGTTTATTTCCTGGAAATTGTGTTTTTTAGAAAATTCCTGTCTACTTCAGTTAACATAGCAAATATCAGTAGAAAGTGGTTTGCCAGGAGTGAAATAAGAATTGTTTGAAAGCAACATTTACAATTGAAATGGATCTTTTTTGCAACTCTCCGTGTCCTTGGCTGTCTGGCTGAAAATTATACCCAAAATCTTTCCAGCCTGGAATCAAAGCATCAGAGGCTGCAAACCAGTTTTTTCTTGGTTTAATACTCAATTGATAGTCAGAAGTTGTTGACATAAACGTAATGTGTATTGTTTAAATAACAAACATTAAAGCTCTTATGAACTAGAGAATGCTAGTCTCCTGTAGTGCTTTTGTTTGCAATTCTATTAGCAAAATCAGCTTTAGCCTCTTTGACTTTGGAAGAGTGGGTATGGAAATCAAGATTGTTAAAATATGTTTGAAGGCTTAAATCTTCTGTGAAATATGTTGGTGAGTGAAGCCAGATACAAAGCATTAAGAATTACCATTCAAGTTTGTTGGTATAATGGAAATTGGTGTTATCAGCAAACTCCAGGAGTACATTGGCTGGTATTGTTCAACACATCATGGATTTCTTGAGGGGAAAAAAATAGCTGGTTATGCTAGATGTAAAAGTGTACATGTGATAGCTTTTGCTCATCTTTCACAGACCTCAGGATTCTTCGTGGTGCCCACTGCATGTAGAGATCCAGCACAAAATCACTATTGGATAGCTCATCCCAGAGGAATTTCAGAATGAGAAGATAGGTCAGAAAAGGAAATATTTCTGTTTTAATTAAATTGTCCCTCCTTGAGCACACTTGAAAATTTTTGAAAACACTGTATGGAGTTTTTTGTGATTATTATTTATTGTCTAATCTTGTCAGTGTTGGCAAGATAATGTCTAACTTACCTGTTCTACTTCATCTCTTCTGGTTTTTTCCTTTGAAAGCCAGTAGGTTGAAATTAAGCTTATTTTGAAGTACTGGAAAGGAAGGGTCCCTGCATATCATTAGTAAGAGATTTTCTGGTTTCAGAAGGACTGCAATATTGTGGTCTTCTGACTAAATGAGTTAAAATCACCCTGGAAGTCATAAAAGCTTATCCTGGTTTCTTTTGTCTCATCAGTTTTCACGTAAGCCTGCTGTTTTTCTTTAGTGAAGGAACACTGAATGGCAATCTAAATAGCGTATGCTTTTAGATTGTTCAGCTATCATTAGAGGTCAGCTTTCTTGAACAGAGGGTGCTAAGATGTTCACCTCAGGTTTTAAGGCTGCATTATCATTGTGGCATTTACATCAATGTAACATTGGGCTGCCTAAGCAGAAATTGAGCTTCTTCCATATGTGACCAAAAACCTCAAAGTAATAGATGAGTAGTTGAAGGATGGAGTTAGAAGCCACTCTCCTTTACTGTTCTCTTCTCCCTAAATACTTTACCCCTCACCCACGCTGAACTCATGCTCGTAGTGCAAGTCCATTAATGTTACTCAGTTTTCGGTGCAATTTATTCTTATTTATTAGATGGCTAATTCAGTGAAGGTTATGTAAGTTTAAAAAGTTAATGGGCCTGTTAACTATAAGAAAAAAAAGTCTGTTATGTGGCAAAACACTCATCTTTTTTCTCCCAGAGTGAGTCCTAAAGTCACACTAGAATATAGAATATAGGGCACTGCCTCAGGACTTAAAGTAATTCTTAACATTTTGAAAGCTAAGGTGTGATTGTGTGGGTCAGTTCTGAACAATATAAGGTAAGAGAGAACTTCCTTCAAATAGTGTATGAGCTTAAGGAACTAAACAAAAAAATAGTTAGATGCCCTGTGTTTATCCTGACTTTGAATCATTTGATTATTTTGTGCCTGTAAACCAGCACCTGAGATCTCAAGTAAGGAATAAAAGCAGAGGAGGACAATAAATCTCATATTGCAGGAAGAGAAAATTGCAGATATAGAAATCATATAACCAGGGATGATGGCTTTTAAAGTCTCAAGAGGTAGGGTGAAAAACTGAGGTGAAAAGGGTACTTTTGTATCTTACCAAAAAGATGAAGGATTATGCACTGGGGAATGGCAATGCAATGTTTAAGGTATGAGTATGTAAGATTCACTCACTGAGTTCTACATGTGGTTCCATGTACTGTGCAAGCAAAAGTTACTAAAACCTTTCATTGCCTCAGTTCCCATTAAAAAAACCCAGATGATAATCTATTGCCATTGCCTTAAAAATATGGGGAGGACATATTAACCTTAAGTGTTGCTTGGAACTGAGCTGGTTGTACAAACTTGTAAGGTCCTCATATCTGAATTGCTATAGACCAGAAGTTAAGGAGTATGGGCAGAATGTGTTCTTAAGGAGAAACTCCTGGAATTTGCTTTTCTAATAAACTCATACAGTTTCTGTCCTATCAGACTTGATTTTCTTTGAGAAATATAGGAAAGTCTTTGATTATTTTCCAAAGTGATCAGTTAAAATACTTCTTGTCTTGAATATTTATCATTTTTAGAGCATATTCAATTTACTCGTTCCTAGGAACAGAAATAGTGAGGTCTGATGGAACTGCAGTTCATTAATTTTATGTTAAAGATGATGAAAAATAGAAATTATGTAAGCTTTTGCAGGTTCTGTTGAATGAAGAGAATCCAGAGAAATTAGTAATAGACGAATGAGCAGGAGTTCTGTTGGAATAACAAGTACTATCCATGGCTTCAACCATAAGCTACTTGAATAGGTCAATTTGGAGAAAAGGAATGGTTGTCAAATACATTATATTATGTTTTGCCAGCAGACAATATCAATTGTTTTCATACTGTATGCTTAATATGTCAGAAAAGAAGTCAGTCTTTCAGCAAATCTTCATCCAGCAAATTGCATGATGGCAGGTGAAGAGGAGGTGATATAATTTGACCTGTGGTTATATTTGCTTAGAAGAATTTCTGAAATGCTAAGTGAGGTGGAATTACTCAACAAGCAAAGAAGATAAATACTGGGATTGGTGTGAGTTCTTTGGGAATATGCCAGCATAGATATGATTGTGCTGTTTTTGCTGAGAATGTCAGATCAGCTTGTTTAAAGCAGTGTAGTTTCTTGAACTTAGACTTGTTTTTGTTTTCTGTTTTCCCACCCTAGATTGTAAAAGAGCATAAAATTGAGATAAGATGGAGGAAGGTGACTTTATTAGCTCTGTAACTGCATGGATTGCTAATTCTGAAGGACCTCTGGGGAATACAGACTTTGCAGTTGGCTGTCCCTGGCCTTCCTATGTCCAGTAGAGGAGCCCCAGGAGGCAGAGCTCTGATTTCTCAGGTGTGAGACTTTCATTCTTACAATAAGCTCAAACCCTTCATTGCATCAATGCTTGGAAAGCAGTACTAATCCCAAAGAGCAGTGCCAAGCTTTCTGCCAGTAGCTCTGCTCTTGACATCTAGTTCCTGAGCTGAGAAGTCATTACTTAATTTTTAAAATAATGGACTAGAACTACTCTTGAAGTATCATGAGTACTCTTATTAATGTGAAGTGTGGTGGCCAATTTCTGTCATGGAGCTGGAAAGCCAATGTAATGTGGAAAAGCCTAGATAACTTCTACATTGGAACAGCTTCAGTCCCTGCTAAAGTGTCTTTTGATTTATAGAAGATGAGCTATTGAGAATTTGAGAGAGTAAAGTTTGACCTATTAGGGTAAAGTTTCCCCACATCTTTCTAAAATACTGATGTTGGCTGCATGAGTGAAATTTTCATTCCTGAAAGGTGAATGTGAGTCAAGACTTTAAGGGGCTTTCATTTTTTCTATATTTAGAGTCTTAAGAAGCTGGGCTCTGTTTGGAGAGGAAAAGCTTTGCATGACACCACTGTTCTATCCAGCAGTACAATGTCAGTGGCTTTGCAATGCTAAGCAGTGGATAATGCTGCTGATGGACAGCTTCCTTCTCCATGTTTGCATGCTCCAAGGAAAGCTGAGATGCCCATTAAACAGTTTGTCACTTCAGAGCTGCCTGGAGAAGGGAACTGCACAGAATAGCTTCCAGGATCAGAACTTTATCCTTTAAACTTCCCTGGATAGAAAATGTGAGTGCTTGTTTTTTAAACACTGTGTTTCCCCAGTTAAAGGGATAAGCACAGGTAAAGGGACTTGAGAGCTGCTTCCCATTTGGGATTGGAATCTTTACTTCCTTCAGAGCTGGTAAAGTAAAACTTACTTGTTTGTCATACAGAGGAAGAAGTGACAAGTAACATCATAATGTATGAAGGAATTACAAACTACACACTATCATTGCACAGTTCTTAATTCTTATTATGTTACCTCTTCCCTCTTCTATATTTGCCTTTTTTAATGAGGAATGCAATTGAAGTGGACATTGTTTTGGATGTTTTTCTTTTCAGCTTCATCAAATCAAGTTGTTGCACTTGCCCATTTTGTGAAACCTTCCATCCATACCCATCACTTACTAATTTTTTTCTCACTGTGATCAGACTGTTTTGTGCATGGTTTTTCTGTTGGCAGCTGAAGTTCATAATATATTGTTTATACATTGTAATGTCATAAAGTTCCTGTTGAGAGAAGTATGTTAATATTTTGATTCTCACTTGTCTGAATACCTTGTATATACTGAATGAATGCTATCTTTATTTTTCAAAAGATGCCTTCAATTATTTTTTAATCTGGTTTCCATCATATAAACTAAATCTCCATTTGCTGCTTTTTAGATTTGTGCTGACAAATACGATGTCTTAGTGGTTTTGTTTTATGTCTTTTATTTTTCTCAAATTTTTCTTCTGCTCCAGTCTTTCATAATGGCTTGCATGAACTGTTACCATACCTCATTTAATGTTTTTTATAAGCACGTGGCTCCTAAACTGGCACTCATTTAGATGATATGTTAGTTTGACCTGAGAGATAGTTTTAGTATAAAATGTAATGTTAACATAGTTGTAGTTCTTGGAATGCAATGTCAGGTAATTCAGAGCATTAGCCAAGTTAGAACAAACTGTACTGCTTTCTGAATTCCTGTATCTCTGGTCTGTTGTAAAGATTACTAATCTCTAGAGAAAGATAATGGATCACATGTTTAGTGTAATAGCTTTTTGGGTTTTCTGCTTTAACTGCTAATTTTAAAGTCTTTTAAAGTAAGCTCACATAAACAGATTTTAATGTGAAATTTATTGGAAGGGAAACCAGTATGTATTTACTGATTTCCTGTCATATGCTCAATTCTACCAAAGCTGTTCATTTATATTCCGTGTGCTTCCTAACACAAGCAAGTTAAACCTGGAGTTACTCATATTATTAGCTGGATACAAAGAGTACTTTGATATGGAATCGATTTCAAATTCCTTGTGTTTCTTCACCTCTAATTTTCCTCTTTCATGTTTTTACAGAATGTACAATTCAGGTGCATGTGTGTGGCACTAAACCACCATGAGTCACACAGAGCAGTAGCTGTCTTTCTGTAGATGATGTCACTTGATATGGAGTAAGGGTGGGTTACTAAACATTCTTCAGAGCCACCTTAGTACCAAACTCATTTGTGTGTTGGGGCATTAAATAGAGCTCCTGTTAAAAAGATAGATTTCTAACATTGGCACTGTCGCTTCTGTTCTGTGTGAAAACTTCCTGCGAGTGTTTCACAAAAAATGTTTTGAAGACTATTTTGATTTTAGCTTTGTATAGCAGCTAACCTGGTTTTCTGGATAAAGAATATGCTAATATACTAGTAGCTAATGTTGGCCTTGTGTACATCGGTCCTATTGTTTCTATTCTAGTGAAAATCAAGTATAGAACTTGCAACACCTGGCAGACAGAAAAAGAATTGCATTTGCCAACAGGATTGCAGTTCCAATACAGAAGGTGTTAAACTATGAGGTGACCATTTCTTTATAATCTCTACTCTCTTTGCATTATATTGCAGAAAGAAGCAATTTATACTTTTGCTTCAGATTGGAGCAGCTTCTGCATGAAGACAAATTAATAAATAGATAAATCTCTTTAGTTTCCATCCTTAGCTCTTCATACTTCAGGAGCACAGCTATGTAGTACTGCAAGTAATAAAAACATTTATAAAAGTTACTGAATCAAAGGCAGCTGAGTGAAGGTACACAGCAATAGTAGCACAGTACAGATAATAATTGAAGTATTGCCTCAAACAATAACAGTGAAGAAAATTATGTGCTTTGACTGAGAGCAAAGGTACAAGAAGGTTTTTACCAGTGGTTACGCAGCTGTGCCCTGCTGCTACACACTGTAACTTGGAACGGTAGAGGGAGACCCAGGATGATCTGTTACATCATACCTCAAGTTTTTTGATTTTTCTTGAGGTGTTTTCAGACAACTGAATTACCATGGAAAAGGGTACAGGCCACATCAGTGTTTCTGGCATTTAATTAGTGCACTTCATTCACATTTTGTTGAATTGTGATGATTTCCTTTAAGTTTTTGGAGCACAGTAGGATAGAAATTGTGATCTACAATTTTTTGAAGTATAATCAAAAGTCAAATTACTTTTCATAAATAGTCAAAGCACATTGCTGTCCTAAAGTCTGAGAGAAAAGCTACCTCTTGAAATAAGGAAATTTGCATCTAAAAGGCACCTTTGGCTCAGTCAGCTATGTTGATAGTTACTCAGTGTCACCTGTTCCCTGTTAAAGCTTAACCAGTTTGCTAAACTAACATCCATCTAAACCATTGAAATGTAAAGGCTTATATATTAAAAAGCTAATGCTAATTTTCTTTATCATATCTTCATTTTTTTCCTAAATAAATGCCAGAAGACTTGAAAACTTTGTTTATGTTTCCAGATGATTCACTGTAGTTCTCACTCACTTGAAATAATATGAATTTTTTGTCTTGTTTTCCTGCAGTGCCCTAGTAAATTAAAAACTTTACACTTACTGGAATAGCCATGAAAGTGTGTTTGACTTTCATGCAGTTCTGCAAAGAAGTTGGTAGGTGTGTTCCTTCTGTGGCCACAACAAAGAGCAAGTGTGGGCAGTGAACCATCAGTGATCTTTGTAATGCTCTTCACCAGTGTACAGAGACAGTTTGGCCCAAGTCTGAAGGTTATGTTTCCTTAAGGGAGCTTTATCTCTTAAAAAATCTTAAACCTCTTGACTTATAGATAGAAGATCAAATCCTTTTTACTTACAGCTGAAGTGTGTTCTTGGGGTGTGTGCAAAAGGCAAATATTAACATAATCTTTTGCCTTTACAAGAACTGAAATTCTAGATTTGGATATAAAAGTCATTGCTGTTATGCTACCATGTAGTTAACATCTCTCAAGAGTTTTGTTTAAATTACAATGCTCACATCAAAAACATGCATTTGACCTTTTCTGTTGAGACACTGGATCTGTAGAAATGTGTAAAGCCAGCTTTCATCTTCCTGAGATATGGAAGTAATGAGGAGATCAGCTGTTGATTGGACTGGATTGCCAGCTCCTTTGAACCTCACAGAATTACACTAATGATGCCACATAGAGGATGTAGCTGCACACTAGAGGCACAGATAGAATATGCACAGTGTGGCTTGGCATGGGGAGGGAATTGGATAGCTCTGGTGCCATAGGTTCAGTCCTGACAAAAAGTACTTGCTGCCATTTATGTTTGCAGTAAGGTTAAATGTTTGCTCTTCTGGAGGGATCCTCTCTAGACGGTGATGAATAAATGAAGTCATGATTGAGCTGTTGGTGTAAGGGTGTCTTCTGGGCTCGTGTGGCACCTGTAGTTTTGAACAGCCCTGGAAAATGACTTCATGTAGTGATGTCTTGTGTGCTCTGATGTGACTTCTTGGAGTGAGTGATTTTTTCAGTTGACAGACAGTGAACTTGAATTGTTTTGTGATGCTGACAAATGAGAAGTATCCCACTTGTCTTAAAGGCAAGAGGAAGTGCAGCTTCTGTTCAGGTCTATTGCTAACTTAACCACTTGTGGTGGGGAGTGGAAGACATTTTCCTGGCACTAGTAGATTACTTACATGGAAATAAAATAGATTATTTTACATGGTAAATTTAAGAATTACACCTTTTCTCCCACAGTTCAAAAGCAAAAGGACGGTCTTACCTATGGCTGTTGCCCAAAACAGTGACAGTATCCCATTTTTACTATGAATGTGCAGTCAGCATCCAGGTCTTCATTATAAACTTCATGCTTTTTTGAATAAGGCTTTTGTAGAGATGGGAAAATAATATTGGTGGCTTTGTATTTTAAATATTTCTTATGTATATATTTATCTTCTGATCCTAATAAGTGAAATCTACCAGCAGTTAATCTGATGGAGATCAGGCTGTTATGATGTTTCTTTGACCAGTTACCTTGCTTTCATCTTAGGTCCTGTATTGCTTTATCCACCTCTGTTTGTCAGGTTTCAGTCCCAACATAGATTTTCATTGGTAATGATACCTGTGGAAAATTTTCTGCAAGCTAAATAGTTTTTCTAAAAAAGCCACAATGATGCCATTCTAATATTGAGAGGTATTTTAATATGCTGAAATACACGGAACAGTATCTTTCTTGACAGCAGGTATAGCAGTTAGTTGTTTAAAGAGGTCTCAGAAATAAGGGTTTGGGGGATGAGTGTTCTTCAACTAAACGTGCATGGCATGTTTGTGTATCTTTGACCTTTTACCTTTATCTTTCTTTTCTACTCAAAAGGTCAGTGTTCTCTAGAACCTTTGACTTCTTTTGTTTGTAGCAGCCACTGGATGCTCATATCTCCTTAATTATATATTTTTGTGTATTGCTAAACAAAAATCAATAAATAGAATTTACTTAAGGGGCCGTCTCGAAAGGCACCAAGGCTGTGAAGCAGGAATTATCAAGTTAATCACAAAAGCCTACCACCTTTACTCCAGTTTTCAAACACAATGAAGACTATCTCAGTGGCTGAATTGGAAGTGTATAATTAGTGTTCAGATTTTTGCATCATTTGGTCCCAAAAAATAATAATGGTAAAATAAAATGGCTGATGCAACTGCTCAGAAGATGCCTTTTTTATATGATCCAAGATTGTATTTACAGAAGAAATATCTTCGTTTCAGATCCAGGGCAATATTTTCCTCTAGAGCACAACTTTAGAAACCACAGGCCCTGATCCTGCTGGCAAGTAGGTACACATTAAATATTAGCAATAGCAATGCCATTTGATTGCTTGACTTCTTTTTGTATAATAATAGTTCAGTAATAATTATGAATAACAACTCGCCTCTTCTTCAGTATTTTGATTTAACATTTTTTGCAGTGTCAGGCTATGGAACTGCTTGGAACACTGATTTCTGGTTTAAATGATTTCCCTGCTGCTGCAGGAGTATTTAGGAAGGTTTCTATTGTGTTACCTATACCATAAATGTTCTCTATTCTAAAAATCATCTTGTTACTTAAAGTGCTCCAAATAAGGAAAAAAAAAGGATACCTGGTGTTTTATGGCTAGGTATTGCTGAATACAGGTTTTATGTACTTGTAAACCAGCTGTACCTATCTTGAGTCCAAATGGTATTGTGGTCCTCTGGTAATAGCCAGTGAGAAGAACTAAATACTGAGTGCTGCTATTTGATTTCAACAGTAAGTACTAATAGAAATTATTTTATGGTCAATAATAACCTAAGTACCTCATTTAGAAGTAACTTTATACTAATTACAGATACTGCTGTATGCAAATGAAGGTTTGTGATTTTCATCAATTTTGATATCAGCTAGCAGGGTTCTTGCCATACTACCAGGTCTGGTTGAAGCAGCCTCTGTGCACAGTATTCCATGTGCTAGCACAGTGTTACTGTGTGAGCCAAATGATCACCCAGGTATAAAATTGCATTGGTTAGGCAGGTCAGTTATGGACAGGACTACAGTCTTTGCCTGAAATCTGGTACGGAAATTCAGACAAAAGGTATTTGGTGCTTGTAACAATCACCAAACAATGGATGACAGAAATAAGACCTATTCTGTTTATTTCCCCAGTTGAGCATGTGTATGTGTGTGTTCTGCCACATCTGTGTTCCCTTGAGTTCTTGTTAGGTGCCACCAGCCTGGGCTACTGCAGCCCACGTAAATAAATCTCCTTGAGCTGCTATTCACTTACACAGAGCATCTTCTTTGGAACCCACATGATACATCCCTTGCTCTTATGCAGAGTGAGTTTGCTTCAGCTACAAGGTGCTTAGCTTAAGTTCTCCTGTCAGTTTTTATTTGCCATTGTGTTCCTCTCATTATGTATTTATTTGGACCAAGATTATTGATTTAGCAGATAGGTGCTGTTGCTGGTATATTGATTCACTTGCAGTGCCAGCAGGAGTTGTTGGCAGAAAGATCTCCCTTCTTTTTTCTTGCTCAAGTTGCAAGCAAACGTGTAATACATTCCTCACTATTCCAGAGTTGTTTCAGTTTCTAAATATATGAAATGTTACTAGTTCTAAGTGTATGTATGTTACTACCCTGCTTGTTGTTTCTTCTTTCAAAGTTGCTGTACAGCTGCACTACCTGGCTTTTTAAAAAGATCATATTGAATTTTGGAGGGAGATTTGAGCAGCATGGTCAAAGTGCCAGGAGAGTTTCCTGTGATGTAAACAGAATTCTGCATCCAGAAGTTTTTCTGGTTTCCTTTTGGTTGGTAACTGTCTTAGTAGCTTTTCTACTCCACAATCACATGGATTAAGTTGTTGAAAAAACAGCCCTACAGCTTGAATTGAACTGAAATGGAATACTCTGAAGATGGCTATGAATAATTCAGTTTCCTCTGTTGGAAGGTAGATGAATCAATCCTTTAATTTTTTATACTACATGTAGGAGGAGTGTAAAGGGAAATACGTGAATAAGGGAGGGTAAAGTCCACAATAGAAATGAAAATCTAGAATTTAAGAAATATCCTACTTTACTTATTTATTACTTACTTTATTACCAGCTTTTCAGCCGGTAAAGGACAATATGATGTTTTCTTGCAAATTTTAGGGGTCAAGTCATTAACCACTTATCATTTAGGATGTTCATCATTTAGCTGCAGCAAATCAAAGCAGGGAGTAAAAGAATACACTATTTGTCTCCTAAAACTTTAGTGTTCCTAGAGGGGAAAGTGCACTTTTGCCTTATATTGGTATAGTTCTTTGTTTTCTCATGCATTACTGTCTTTTATTTCTGTAATTTTATTTGTAGTTTGAAACTTTGTAGTGTGTAACAGACATAAAGAAACTCTTAACTGGAGGTTGAATTAGTGTGGTTTACTTTTAGGGTACAGGGCTTGAGTAAAGACTTGATGAGGCTATTTGGATGTAACTTCTCAGAACAGAGATTAGGCATGTGGCTACTGTGAATATTCGGGAATTATAGGAAGCTGAAGCTGTGTCACCCTTTTAAATTACCTTGACATAATGCTTAATGATTATCATGGTGACTGAATACTATTAATGAGTAGAAAAATATGGAATAAAATTGATGAGTATTTTTAGGGTATTTTTGGGGTACTTTAAGGTTGTGTATGTGGCATCAGAACATTTCTAGAGGGAAGAGGATTTTTAAAGCTATTTTTAATTTTATTCTATGTGCAGCAGATCACTAGAGATAAACAATCTGTTAATGACAGTTTGTTTAAAAAACCTTTACATTTAGAATTCCTGTCCTACTGTTTAGATTGGAGGAAATACACTATGTAGCATAATATATTTCTGCATATTAAACCTCAGTTGCAGTGCCTTGCAAATGTAAAACTTGCTGATGGTAGTTACTGTTTTTTAATAGATCATTGACCCGTCAATCAGACTCTGACCATTTCAGAGATAAAAAGCTTGGCTTTCATTGGCTGCTAGGAATAGAGCACCTTTCCACAAATTAGGAAACGGTGTAATAATTAACAGGTATAATGGATATGTGCATTCAGGTTTCAGTTGTATCTTCCTGAGTTTTAGCTCTTGTTATCTTTTGTGTAGTTAGTTAAGCCACTGTCTGCCCACTGATAATTTAACTACAGTATAAAATGGATTTTTTTTTATGGCAGTAGAATTTTACTAAAATAATTAATAGGTTTTTTGCTCACCTTTTGTTCTTTCAGACTTTTATTTATAACAAGGTGTAGAACTTTACTAACAAAACTCATTAAGTGGGTAATAGTTCTGTTCTGAAGCAGCAAAGCACCAGTTCTTTAAACACTTTTGCCTACAGGGAATTTACCTAAACTTTATTTTTTTTTCTTTCTGATTTACAGACTCAAAATGATTTTAGGTACTGATGATTGCTGGTACAGGAAGGAGTTTGACATCTTTGACTCAAAAAGTCACTTGGAAATTGCCAAACAGATCATTTAGTAAGCGGACCTATTACACGAATCAGAAAGTTAGCAGAGGTCATTTACCATTCCTAAGGTAATTTATGTTTTGAAAATATAAGCTGTATTTTAATTGCAAACATTGATTAAACAACATCAAGATTCAATTCCTTTGGTGTGATCATAGAATCATAGAACAGCTCAGGTTGGAAAGGCTCTTAAAAATCATCAAGTTCCAAACCCTGTGCCATGGGCATGTTTCACTAGACCAAGTTGCTCAGGGCCCCATCCAACCTGGCCTTAATGTACTGGTACTGCAAAATGTGAATCAGCAAAGCAAATCCTAAGTTTAGAGAAGTTACAGAACTGGAAAGTTAAGGAAAACTTTTTGAATTTTTGTGTAACTTATAAACCTTTAAACATGTCAACAAGCAAAATAAAAATGATACTTAAAATGAGGGGCTGATAAATTACTATATAACTGGACATTTACTAAGTTCATTTGAACTGAAAGTAACATTTTCTGTTTGTCACAGACCGGTTACTGAGCTTTTTGCATTATGTATTGGTAGCCTTTTATCTGCAAAACTTACTAACATCATTTCTTTAGGGATTCAACATTGCTATCACTTTGCTTAGTCTTTCTCTTACCTGATCCACTACTT
Organism: Camarhynchus parvulus; assembly: GCF_901933205.1. Classification (NCBI taxonomy): domain Eukaryota; kingdom Metazoa; phylum Chordata; class Aves; order Passeriformes; family Thraupidae; genus Camarhynchus; species Camarhynchus parvulus. Next base: position 9,112,503 of record NC_044576.1, read on the forward strand.
TAGTGTTGACTGTAAATTCTGTTCTTCTGGTTATTTGTATATTACCATTCTTTATATAACTCAAAGCTTTCACAGCTTTGGGTATTGACTTTTAAAAGTTACCATTTTCTGGGACTAAATTTAAATGTACAATTGCAGAGGTTTGAACACTCCAATGTTTTAAGTGGTATTTATTTGGTTATGAGCATAAAAGTGGCCAATACTAGTCACTGGGTTTTGTAGCTTCTCTGTATTTTGCCCTAATTTTAGTGATGTATATTGCTTTTCAGTGACAGCAATCATGTACCAGAGATCACTATTTTGGAGTGTTTATGGTTTTTTTGTGTTAAAATGAGCCTTGTGAATGTGCAGATTTATTGACCCCTAGTGGGGTTGTTAGGAAAATGGTTGGTAATTTAATTAGTGCTAAATGAAAAATTTGCCTATTTTTCAATGCTGCATTTCTTTCAACAGTCTTTTCCTTCTATTTACAGCTGGATTAGCTCTTGAATTTTTTCTGGTGTTCTCTACACCTGCAGAATTGCCTATTGAAGCAACTTGTGTTAGCAGTAGCCCTCCCAAAACAAGTAGCTGTAATCAGCATTTTAAGGAACAGTCATAGCTGTTTCTGCATATATAAAATTATAATTATACAGCAGAAATTTAAAAAAAGAAAAGGTCTTCTTTTTGTGTGCTGTGTAAGTGGGCTTATTTTTAATTAGCTAGAAAAGTTAGTAATTTCTTGAGTAGTTTGATACTACATAAATGAATTAAAGCAAATCCTAAATTACCTGCTCAAGCTGTACTGACCTCTTAGTGGTTATTAAATAATTATTATTTATCAGTATATAGCCTGAAACAGTAGTTTCATGCCAAAACAGCATGTAAAATATTGCATTCCTAGCAAACTTTAATTTTAAATATCTCTAGTGTTTTAATCATTTAGTTGAAACTAATTTTCTGGGAGATTAAATGATCTCCTAACTGTGCTGCGAAGATTTCTTACCTTTATTTCAGATGAGTAAAAATCAAGTACTGAATAGTGAAGTCACATTTGACTGTTTGATTAGCAATAGTAAATGAAGACAAATAGGTCAATAATTAAACTTAATTTTAACTTCCCTATAATGTGTTTCTGTGTATCAGAATCAGAAACTAGGTGTTGCTATAAATTTATTTTTCTGTGCAAATTTGACAGAAATAAATGCTGAATATTTCTAAAGTAAATTCCCTTTTTTAGATTTTGTACATCTATTTTTATAGGCTTGAAGTAGTTAAGTAGTGTTTTTACCAGTTAAACTATGAAATACTCCCATGAATTGTAGGTGTTTTTAAAATTGCAAAGAAAAAGTAAAATCCTCTTTTTTTTTTGCATCTGCTGATATTTATTATTGTGCTTATTGCATGAACCCTGTTATTTAAAGTCAAACTTACACAGCAGTCAAAAATGTCAAAAAGACCTCAGATTCATATTTTTGTGGGAGCACCCAGTATCCCGAGGCCGCGGGAGGGGTTCGAGCAGAGCTCAGCCCCTGCTGGTGAGCGATGGAGGGAGCTGCGCTGTTTGTGTGACAGCCCTGGCTGTGTTCCTGCGAGGCTCCGGGCTGCTGCTGCCCCCTCGGTGCCCCAGGCAGAAAGCTCCGCACCCACAGGTGTCCCCACCAGTGGGGACAGAGGTCAGCAGGGCAGGTTCATGGCAAAAGAAGGAAAAGATTTGCCATCTCCTGCCCCTGTGGGACGAACTTGTACCTGCACGCCTAAAAAGAGCCCAGGTTTAACTTGCTCTGATTGTCAAGAACCCAAAGATGGATTTACACGTGCAGATGTCAATCAGGCTGCAGGTCAGCACCTGCCCCAGGGCTGTGCAGAATCAGCTGGACAAGAGAAAGCATCAGGTGCCTGCTGCCCAGAGCTCCCTGAGAGAAAAGCGTGTCCTTCAGAAGTTAACAGCACTGACATTTCTGCTTTGGTTGCCAGCACTGAGCAGGTCAGCATCCATCTACAGTCTGTGGGACTTCAGGCAGCTCACAGAAGTGAGCATCATGAACATCTGAGTCAATGTATGGATGTGCTTTTCCAAAAAGGTCAGGAGTCCAAAGCAAAAGAACCAAATGACTGTGCAAACTTTGCAGTGTCAGCGGACACTGAGTTTCGTAGTGTAGTGACTTCGAGTCGGGTGGCTGTTTTTGCACAGAATGAGATGCAGCAAAGTATTCTAAAACTATCAGAAATAGAAGCAGGCAAAAGAGCTGAAACAGGACAGTATGATCACTTGCAATGTGACTCTGGTGTTGGAACGTGTACTACTGCTGTGACTGAAAATGAATATGAGGAAGAGGATGCAAGTTCTCTTGAACTTTTCAGTTCTGACGATGATGGGGAAAATGTTTCGATTAAAGCTACAAAACAGGAAGAGAATGCTCAGGAAAATGCAGAAAAGCTTCAAGAAGTTAATGTTCCTGCTGAGCAACTTGTAAATGAAATCCATATTGAGCCATTGAGCTCTGGGATACTGTGCTCTCAAGGGAACTGTTCTCACAAGAACTTTTCTAAAAGGCCCCGCAAGCATGAAGTTTCCCTTCATCTTTCTCACTCAGCATTTAGAAGACAGCTGAAATCCAAGAGAGCTAAACTGAATTCTTCTCCACCTGCTTCTGGGGTGAGAGTGGATCCAGACAGGATGGCAGAGTTCAAGAAACTCCAAAAGAAACTATCACTACTTAAGAATTGCTGCAGCAAAAATCAAAAGTACAATATTTTGGTTGCAGTTGTACATCCTTGTCATATCAAAGAAATACAGAAGAAGACTAAACCAAAATCTTCATGTAAAGTTGCTGTGGCAACAATTGTTGTTACTGACCAGTCAGAAATTGAGAGAAAGGTGGTCCTGTGGTGTGGTGCTGCATTTTGGTCCCTCACTGTGTTTCCAGGGGATATTGTACTGCTTACAGGTGAGAGTTCTTTTGTTTGCCTTTTTAAAATATGGATCTTAAAAATGCCTGTTTAAAGTAGAAGAATGTAGCAAGTCATTTGGAACTATGACTAAGCATTTGTAAGTCTCTTTCTTCCATCACTTGCATCATTGAGTTCTCAGTCATCCTGAGTGCATCATTGACTATTCCATGGAAGCTTGCCTTCAGACACAGCCATGGAGAGTCAGGGCTATTCTGTAAGGTGTCAGTGTTTTAAAACAGTTGTTCCTGAAAAGTACAAGTACTGCTACAAACCAGACCTAAGCAGTGTCTGCTAGGAGGCTAATGAATTTAAGAATTATATCAAATTGATGAGACAGTTTTACTAGCTCATTGTAAATGGTGTTGGTAGATTAAAATAAAATCACTGTGTTTCCAAGTGTTCTCTTTCACACCCTGTGCCTTATACATCTGTATGTAAGAGAGTTATATAGTCAAGAGAAATATTATACACTTCAGTATTGTTGATATGTGAGTTGATAAAATTGTTTTTTTCTTGCAGATATAATAATGTATGAGAATCCTTGGTGTGGAGAAGTCATGCTTCAGTCAACATTTACCAGTCAGTTACTGAATCTGGGGAACTGCTCAGCTCTCAATACAGAAGAATGTAAGATTGTAGTGCATAAGTTGCCATGAAAATTACAGTAAAAGAGCTATTTCAAGTGCTCCATTTTGCTGGCAATGCATCACATATAATGTAAAATAGAAATGTGTGCAACTGAGAGGTACAAAACACAATAGAAAAATATAACAGGAATACCTGAGCACAAGATGTGGACATAACATCAAATAGGCATGTGGAGATGATGACAAAGTTTGGTGGCTACCACACTGAACTCAAAAAAATTAGTTTAGTTTAGGAAAGAGCAGTTATCCCAGGACCTGCCCATGTCATGTCTGAGATTGCATGAGGATTAACTTTTTTGCAAAATGGAGTAAGTAGATCCATTCAGGGAAATGAAAGGAGGATTGGAGACTGAGGGGAAAATACTGTGGAAGTATCACCATTGTTCTTCCTGTCTTTGTGATGTCCACTGTTGTGATGCCAGCTCTTAAGGCGGATTCTGAGGCCAGTGATCAAGAACAGCTTTCTTCTTACCCAGCTATGATACAAGGTTTTTTTTGTTGTATTTTAAAGTATTGCACTTAGCTTAACTTCATCTGCCTCCTCTTGATACTACCCTGAAGTACAGTTTCATTTCAAATAAAGTGTTATATACCTCAAGAATTTCTAACCTTAAAGTTTTTCTAAAATTGTTCTGATTTTTTCAGTGTAAACATGTTCCAAGTCACAAGTTTTACACTTCTAAGCATACAAAGCAGTATGTGACTTTGCCTTTTTTCCATATAAATTTATCCTCTAGTGGATGATGGTGTTCTGCATGGCTTATTGGCATACATATCATCAGAATTTCCACACTTCAGAGACATTCCACAAAGACAAGTTCAGAGACTGGATGATGTTCGGTATGTGCAGCTAGATCAGCTCCAGCCAAATACTTTGGTGCACTCAATCCTGAAAATTATCAATATTTCTGTGTTAACAGGTAAGTTCATGCCCTGGACTCCAACTTCTGCAGTAGGTGGAACTTAAACAGCAATTTTGCAAGGCAAAATGTTTCTCACTGCTTGATTTCAAGCTTTGCACAAAAATTTGATCACATTGCACTATCATCTTGAACTTGTAAGATACAAATTTCCACCCACATCATCAATAGAATGTTTATTAGTTTTAAATGCAGAATTTTGAAGATAGACATCTTCATAATTTGCTCTGGTATTTAAGTCTTGGAACTAAATATTAGTTAGATATTTCATCCAGGTGTTCTTGTTCAAGAATTATTTATGAAAAATGCTGTAGTTGTAATGTGGAACTGAAACAGACATGCAGTGTCCTGGATAAGAGTGGTGTACAGATTTGTATGTACTGTTACTAATAGTTTTAGTGTGCCTTGTACACTTTGTGCCTATAGTTTTCTTTTATGTGAAAACTTCTAGAGAAATGTTTCTTCCACTGTATTCTACAGAAGTTATGGGAACTTCTAATTACAACAGTTGCTGAGAGATTGAGTACAACTTCTTTCTACTCAGTCCAAGTCAGGATGAATGGGAGATGAAAGATGCTCAGATACCTCCTGGTTCAAAGAGAGTTGTCCAATTACCCAATGCTTAGATGGATGAAAGTTAATTAATATAGTTTATGCACTTTCTCAAACTAGATTCATGTTGCAGAAGAAAGCAGGTTATTTTCTGTCCAGAAGAAATTGTAGGTGTATTCTTCTTTGCTTTTATTTGTAGCATGAAATGTGATAACACCATGATGTCACTGTAATACTGAGGCACATGGGGTTTGTGTGCTTATATGCTTTTTACTGTAGAAGTAATGTAATTTCAATTCTTATCAGAATCTTTGTACAGCTACAGAGGTGGCAGCCAAAGAAAAATTATTCTAACAGTAGAACAGAACAGAGATCAACACTATAGGATGGTTCTGTGGGGAGCAGGGGCTGCCTGGTACCCCCAGCTTCAGAGGAAAAAAGGTAAGGTCCTTCTACCTATTGGTAGGTCTGAAAAGATTTTTGTGATGCTGTTAGTGCCTTTTAAGTATTCAGCTGGTAACATTTATCCATTCAACTTTAAATACTCCCCTTGGAGGGGTAATGTATTTTGTGCTAATTCTAACATCTCTGTTTAGAAGCAGTGCTCTCAGTAACAGAGTTTGATTGCACTTGGGAAGACTGAGAAGGCATAAATATTTAAAAACTTCAATCTATATACAAGATGCACTTACTTGTATAGTGCCTGGTTATGTGACTATAAAAATCCGTGAGTGTTAACTATGTTACCAGTTTTGCTGGGTCTTCCTTATCATTGTCTGGTGTAGCATGAATTAGTGAGTTTTTCCTATTCCTTTTTTCATTTTCTGCTTTCTGCTTTACTCGTGTTAGGCTTTATATCCTGATGGTCTTGAGACCAAGTCTAGCTGTAACTAAGTAAAAGCATCTCTTGCAAGAATTACATAAACTGTGCAGTGACTACTACCAAACTGTGATTTAGTCCTAGTCTTGTTCTTTTAAGAAAAGTTAAACTAGGTTTATGTTAAATTGATAATTGTGGAGATAGAAGATTAAAAAACAGGGGCACATTAAAATGGAAGTTGATTAATAACATGAAGATTTTCTTTCTCTGAGACATTGCCAGCATTAGTGCTGACAACAAATTTCAGAGCTGGTTTCTTTTTCAGAATGCTGAGTTGTCGTGACAGCTGAATTTGGTAGAAGTGAAATGAAATTTCTGTTATGGGAAACAACTCATGCAAAGTTTATAGGGAAAGGAAAAACCTTACATGTCATCACACTTAAAAGGAAGTTGCCAGAGCTGCCTATATGAGAATGTCATCTGATTTGTTTCTCAATCTTGTAAGTGACCTTGGCTTTCTGTCAATTAACCATGGTACAGAAAGTAAACTCTTCTGTTTGCTTTTTTGTTCTGTAGACCACATATGGGCCTTCAAATACCTTTTGGTCCAGTGTAGTTCTGTCTCAGGTGACCTGGAACTGCACACAACTCCATGGTCTTCCTATGAGTGCTTGTTTGATGATGACAAAAGGGCAGTTGAATTTAAAGAAAAGTTTCAGAAAAGTCAAACATCCCTCATGGAGTTGACAAGGCTCTCAGCACTCCTGGATGAAAAATGCTCAGGTAAATGTTATCCATAGCTCTGTCATGTCTGTTGTGCCATGCACAAGTAGGCAAAATAGATGCTCTCTTGATGAGGCAAGATGTTTTTTTTTTTAGGTAGCCCAGGTCTGGTTCTGAATTTATTCTGGAGGCTGCTGCCCTGTTCTTTGCCAAACTGAATGCAGCCTTCATCCCATGAGCCCAGCAGAGGGATAGGTGTGGTGTGTGCTGCCATGCAAAGGCAGCTTTGGAACACAGAGGGAAATGCTGACTTTTGTTGTCCACACCAGCCAGTCCAGGAATGATGTGACTAATTACTGAAAGTTTATCAGTGTTTCTCAAAAACCAGAACTCAATAGCTACTGCTATTGAAAACTTCTTACAAAAGGACAAAGAAGACAATTTTACACAGTCATCCTCTCCAGATAAACCTAGAAGATGGCTATGGGTGGTGTTAAATTCTAGGAAGTGATTAAAGTTGTTCTTGCAGCATTTAAGTCACTCTGTATGTAAATAGTGAAAAGCTAAGTTGTTAAAACTGTGCTTTTCAGTGTCTTTGAAACAGTGGGAAGAAAATCACTTGGAAATTCTTTGCACAATTTTGGTCTCTTATTCAGACACCTTCTATAGTGGCATCTACTGATATAGTCCCTGAAAATGTAGTTCTTTTGTACATTTTAAAATAATATTTAGTTACCAAGATTTTTCACTGAATAAAATACCTCTAAAAATTTGAGCATGTGTTAGCAAAGGGGAAAAAACTGAGCAAGTTCTTGATAGCAATTTTGGTTTTTAATCAGCTGTAGCCATTGATTTTGCTTTCAGTTCTAAATAAAGCTTAATTCATATTTGAATTGTTTTTGTAGGAGTGGTCCAAGTGAAAGCCCATATCTTGGAATTGAAGTTTACCATTTCCACTGGTCAGTACAAGCAACTCATCTTCTCTGCTGACACTTCCCTGGAATGTGTTTTGGCTTCTCTGCCTATGATTACGTATTCAGGTTGTGCCAAATGTGGTTTGGAGCTACAGGCAGATGAGAACATGATCTATAAGCAATGTATTAGATGTCTGCCATACAGCAAAGTAAAAACATTCTACAGGTAAACAAAATAGAGTTCAAGTAATGTTTATTATTAGGGAGGTAAACTTTTTCCATTTTAATTTCCCCCATACCTAAAATTCTTTGTTTAAGGTGTGCTTAGCAATCCCTGTCTCTCCAATGAATTTTCAATTTGTTGTTTTTGAATTGCTGTGTTATATTGTCATTATTTATACACGATATTCTTAGTTTGAATCTAACCTTTTAATTTCTATGAATGCCATCATGCAGGAATGATGTTTACCCAGTACTGTGTCAGATAAAGCTAAGATGGAGTAAACTTTGAGGACCAAAGGAAAAGTCATTGAGAATCTTGTTCCAGCCTAAATCTGAAATCACGTGAATGCAGAACTGTGTTTTTAAACTTATTAGTCAGTTTCAGCTGTGCAGAAATAATATTGACAAACGTTTTCAACAAACATTCTGGGAGAGCAGAGATAGTGAGTTATCACCAGATGGCACTGTGAGACACATATATTCACACTTAGAGAAAATAAACGAAGTGGATCTAGTTGATGTAGGTACATCTTTATTAACTAATTGTTCAATTCTCACATTTTTCTTGGGTTTTGAAATGGGATTTTCATTGTAACTAGAAAGACATGTAGCTAGAGAATGTTTATTGAGACAACCACGGACATGATAGAATTCTAGAATATGTAAATTTTCAATCTAAATTTTTTCTCAATTTCTTTCTAAACTCTTTCATAATGAGCTTAATGAATCATTAACTTAAATACTATTACTTAATGAACTAGGACTTAAGTATCCTATTTATCTAACCAGGTAGTGACTTAGTATTTTTCCTCTAAGCAAAATAGTCTTGCATCTTTATGTGCTATTTGTTTTCCTGTGAGGGAGGATTAAGTGCAAAAAGGTTTTTTCCTTAACTGAAAAGGTTCTGCCAGTCTTTTATAAGACTATAAGATCTCAGTGGGCATGAAGGACCTCAATTTGCTCCTGCACAAAAGAGGGTAGAAAAATGATAAGAATTTCCAGTGTTTGTATTCTCAGCATGGGAGCACATCCAGATGTAGAATATACATGTCCAATTTTTTCAGAGAAAAGCCTGACATTTTTGCACTGAAATTTTCTTCTGATCAATTTAGTAAGAAAACATCACCTTGGGAGTATTTCCTAACAGGGATTTTTATTTGTTCAGTGGTTTGTGAAAACATTTGGTATTTGTTACAGTACAAGAGACATACCTTGGTATTATGTGGCTATAAAGTGATGTATTAAGACAGATAATACAGAGTGATGTTGATACAGATGGTGCAATTCCAGATGATACACCTAAGCTGATGTCCCTGCTTTGCATTTCCACCACCTCCATGGGCAATCCTGACCATCTGAACAGTAAAAATTTTCCTTCTAGTGTCTAATCTGTGTCCTGTCTCAGTTTAAGGCCATTTCCTTATTTATTCCTCGAACTGATTCCAGTGCTACAGATTTGACACATGAGTACATAGAGATTTTCTCATTTTTCTATTTCTTGGTATTATGTTGCACAGTAAGATTAAATTTTAGTGCTTTCTAAAATTTTGCTTCAATAAAAAACAAACCATAGCAGTAAACTTCCATGAAACTTTGTTTTCTGATCTAGACCTGCTTTGATGACAGTAGAAGATGAAGGACATGAAATTTATGTTCATGTGGTGTCTGAGTTGATGGAAAAAATCTTCCTCAATATTCCTGCAGATTGGCTGAAGAGATTAGTAGGTACTGATTCATTAATTACTTGTGATAGAAACAGGCAGCAAAGTTCACAATGGAAGCAAAATTATTAATCATTGACAGTTTAAAAAAACCCTAAGCAACCAACATCAAAGAATATTTCAGTGGCTGTCTGACAAACTCGGAATTTCAGAGGAGAGGTTGCAACAGCAGGAGGTGAGGTGGTGTGAATACCTGTTACATAACTAAGTTGTTGTAGTTATATACCTAAATATTCAATAACTAAATAGATTCCTTATGTGCAAAATTGAATGTCTTAGGAGCTTTTAGAAGGAGCTGGCATGTTTTCATGATGTGAAACACTGAGCTGTGTTTCAGACAAGCTTCATTTGATACATCCTGTTTGACTTGAGGTGTTTAATTCTCACAGGTAATGAGAAACAGGCTCAGCTCATTGTTTTTAAAAAGTAATTGAAAGTAAAAGCTAATTTTCTATTCAGATGTTGAACTTCACTTCCAGTAATTCAATGGAGCTTCATGGAGGTAGAACTTGAATGTTAGGTGCTATTGTGAAAATCAGGTGTAAATTGAATTGTTTTGTGTCTTGCAGTGCCCTCTTCAGATGTAACCTACAGCGCAATAGTAGCAGACCTGTGTCATTCACTGCTGGCAGACACAGAAGCATCCTATTTGTTGGAAATCAGAAGCCACTTCGTGCTAGATGAGAACAGCTATCCTTTGCAAAAGGATTTCCATCTGCTGAATTTTCATCCTGATCTTTGACCTCTGCACTAACTGAGTAACAAAAACCATAAGGACACACAGATGGGAAGCAGAAGAAAAATTACTTAGCCGAAGGAAGCAAATATCTTTTAAAAACGATAATAAAGGATTTTGGTTTTAACTTATGAAAAAAGAAAAACTATCAAAATGACTGGTATGGAATATCTGCTAATAGTATATACTGCTGGAGTAATACTGATGAATTTTCATAAGATATATTTTTATACATGCATAATATATTTTTATACATGCATATTTGTCTTAATAATGATGTTAATAAACTCCAACAATTTCTTTCATATCTGTTTTCCTTTTTCTCCTCAGAAAAGTTCACTAGTATTGTAAGAGACTGAATTTTCCTGAGATCTGGCATATTAGAGGAAGACAGAGAATTCAGTAATATTTTAGCTACTCAATTTTTGTTTGTCTTATCCCATATGCTATCTGGAGCTTGGTGGTTTTGTTTTGCTGTTGTGGTTGCTTTCCTTCTTTTAACAGTGGAATATTTGCTGTTTACCTTCAGCAATTTTGCTGCTGCTCTTTTCTCTTGTAAAACAGAACTGTCTTGTAATCATTCCACCTCCTTCAGCTCAAGGTAAGTCTCAAGCACAAGATCAGATGGATGGTATATAAAAGGCAGTAGGTAAAACAATTGCTCATTATGTGACAGTTAAAAACACTATTAGAACTCCTTATTTGATGATGTTTCTTGCTTTGAAATAACTCCTGTTCAGGAAGAGTCAAAAAGGGCCTTTCTCATTTGCTTCCCTTGGATGACCATGAGTACAAGTACATTGGTAAGTGTGTTAGAATTTGGTTTTTCACAGTTTAGCTTAAATTACTGAACACACAAGCTGGAAGTCTTGTTACTTTAATGTATGAAAAGAAAAGAGGACCACACTGTACATCAAGTCAGACAGGTGACTTCCCACCTTAGGGGTATTTGTTAACAGATGCTGTGCATTGCGTGCATCTTCTGCATAAGCTCATGAACCAGCCATCTGAAATACTAACTGCTTACTTTTAAGATCCTTAATGGTATTATTGAAATAATAAAATGCAAAATGTATTTGGTGAAATAATTTTCTTCTAGTAATATGTAAACTGTATGATAACTGTGTAGTTTTTCTCCCCAGAACAAACACAATAGCTTTGCTTATCAGATTGGTTTGCAGTAGTTTTGTGGGGCTGAAATTTGAATAGAGCTCTATGGGGTTGAGTTGCTGGTATTACCCATTTAGATATAATGAAGGTCGAGCACTTTGTCATATTCAGTTTAATGTAATGAGTTTAGGCTCATTTTGTATCCAGTGCTGTAATTAGCAAGACAGACTGAGAGTACTGTGTAACATACCAGATGGTGGATCAGGGAGGTCTGTTATCTTGCAATTCCTCTGTGGTATCTTCTCTTTCATAACATTTCCTTTAGGAAATAACAATATTATCAAAATGGAAAGTGGTTTCATCTCCCCAGAGAGGCCTAATATTTTTAAGATTTTGAATTAATTAATATTGTATCCTGTTTGAAAGGAAGTTGGTTTGATTTCAGCTGTAGAGGTTATGGAACACGATTGTGCAAAATGTTTTGCTGCAGCAGCCTGTGTGTCTGGTTTTTGACTGTACAGTGAGAAGGGTACAGAGCTCAGGTCCCCAGTGAACAATCAAAAAGAGAAAAATGTCCTATTTTATTTTGATTACGAGTAATTGCTCCAAATTACTTTAGAGAGCAGTAATTTACTTAATGAAGAGGACTCTACTACTAAAACAGACACATGCCCAGGGGCCTTAAGCTAATTGGATTTTCAGTGTGAGAATGGTCATACTAGGTCAAACCCAAGGCTCTTGTAATCAATGCTGTTTCCAGCAGAGATGTGTTTAGAGAGAAATATAATAGGACAGGACATGTCCTCATCTTACTGTCTCAGAGGACTCCAGTACTGGAATAGCCTCCAGTCACTTCTGACTCTGTGACTTCTCTGCTTGTCCCTTAGTGTCAACACAAAGTGTTGTACTTGGGGTCAGCTAGAAACATTGAACTGAGTTACTGCAGGAAATGCACTGAGGTGCTGAGGGATGTGAACAGCTGCTTCCAGGTGTGTGACCAATGAGCAGTGCCTTCACCCATCCTCTTCAAAAGAGGTCTTAAATACAATGCTGCTTTAAAAGTTCTACATGTATTAGTCAGTGTCTTTTGGGCTGTGTCTGTTTTGGCATGCTCACTGGGCTTCTCTCCCCTTTGGTGAAGCACTGTGGTGATGTGGAGCAGTGGGCAGATAGGCCTGGTGTCATCACTGGCAATTCTTGGGCTCTATCTACATGTGTGATCATTTGTGCCCAGAACTCATGACCAAGAATTGGAATTTACCAGTCAAAATAATTAATACTGAGAGATGTTTGGCTGTTTTGTTTGCTCAGCTACGTGTTAATTAAATTTAACATATATTTTGAAGAGAGGAAGGAGGGACTCTCAGCCTACCAGGAACCAAATCTTTTATTTGTGTTTGGTCAAGGAAATAATTTATTTTATTCTTCTTTGGGCACAAAATCTTAGCAAAGATTTTTGTACCTTTTCGATGAGAAAGTTAGAAAGAGCTTTTCCATATTAAGGCTGGTTTTTCCCCAGTGCTGTTCATGTGCTGTGGCAGAGAGCATGCCATCGTTTAACCAGCTCCTTGGGCTTGCTGATCATCTCATTCCAGTGTTCCAGTTCTCTGCCACGTGTGTACATGAAAGGCCCAACTACTACTCGTCCCAGCAGAAGTGTTTCTGGGGAAAAAAAAGCAGTTAGTGATGAACACTTGTCATGCTTCTCTGAAATCCTTGCCTACATTAGACTATCAACATGTTTTTGTAGGGGGATAGAATATAAGAAAATAAAGATAGTGCAGAAAGTAATCTTACCCCTAAGGAGTTGCAGCTGGGCCAATTAGCAAAGATTAGGAGCAGGCCTGACTTTAACAGGCCACAGCTGTAAGCAATGAGAAGAAGATGCTATAAAAGAGTGGGGTGGCTGGTTGAGAGGGAAGCTGGAGTCGGTTGGCTGCTTTGTGAAGAAGAAAGAGTCAGTGCTCTGAGGAACTGCCCATGTGGAACACCAAGAAGGTATGGAACTTTTGTGATAAGGAGGCAACAGTGTGGAACCTCTCCAATAAGATGACAACATGCTTTTCTCCAAATAATGCTTTTTCTGGAAGGTATTTTTAAACCAAAACATTTCTCAAAGAAGTAACCGTAGACTTCAGGTTCTGTAGCTTCTACCTGCTGAGGTTCAGCATTAAAAGGCACAGCAGTAAGTGGGTGTTCAGTCAATGCAGGCCTGTCCTTTTGCCTGAAGTTAAACTAAAACATCTCCAAGGTACAAATATCTGATCTGTATCTGCCCTGTCCCTTTACCTCAGGTTTACTGGGGAAGTGTGCTCTAATTTTGGTTATCTTCAACCTCAGTAGGATTGATATGATTTGCAAAAAATAAATGCAGTTACTGAGACAGCTGGGAGCTGTGATATGTGTGTTGCCACTGCTAAGGACCAGATTGCTTATTCATGCCTAGATTTTTCAGCTATGAATGGGAAAATTATTGAGATCATATTTGCACTGCAGGGAAGATGTTTTTCTTGTGAGCAGTGGAAATACTGAATTCTGATTTGCTTCTGTAAGCAGAACTCCTTAATGGATTCTCTAACAGTAAGAGGTGGCCTCAGGCATCAGGTTTTCTGCTGGGGAATGGGGATGTTTGCTAATCTCTCTTTCTTCTTTCTCTCTGCTGAGAGAATTAAAATTCCTATTCCTCTTTCAAATATGCTTAGAAGGAGTGAATGGCCACACAGTTTTGGAGGCTGTGTGTTACACACACAAGTGTTCACATAAGCTTGTTTTAATGGGATGCTGGAATGAAACAAAGGCACAGCACCTTGTACTGGCATTGACTAGGCTGCAGTGATTTTATTCATGTCTTCCATGAAATGTAGCCTCTGAAAGAGAGACATATGCTTAACTATGAATAAGTTGTTCTGCTTTTAAAGAGACAGCCTTTGAAATACCCCATAAAACTCAACATGTTTTATGATTATTGCTGAAAAGGAATTACTTCCTCTCAGGTTTAAACATGTCTCAAATATGTAAGAGATTTGACACCTTGACTGTAATAATTTATATAACTGTAATAATGTATATAACTTACTTTCTCCTTTGTTACTCTGGAGCACAGATAGACTCAGGCTTGCTGTATCCAGCTCTGTCTGATCTGCCTTGAAACTGAAGGTTTCATTGTACACAGGATTGGGAGTTCCCAGAAGAACTGCTGTCTTTTTACTTTTGATGAATTTATTATGGTTCATTAGTGAGACTTTGACATACACACCTTGGAGAAAAGGAAATTCAAGACTAAATGACATCTTCAAGAAGCAGTTGGGAGACAGCTTAAGGAATTTCTTCCTTTTGGGAGTCAATATCAAGTATAACATCAGATTGTGGAAGATTGATGGAACACACATGGCAGCATGACATAAAGCAGGGAGCCTACAAAATACTGAGGGTGCAGTTTGAAGTGCACTTTCCAATTGAGGTGCTGTTAAAATAAGCAGCCATATTCTTAGCCTGCATCCTTGATCTTACATTTCTGTGCCTTCCCTTTATCTGATGGAGCCTTTTTTGAAGGCTTAATTTGTTCAGTCAAAAAAAACATCATAGTGATGTGTGTATAATATATATAGAGGACTAAACTTCTTTTTAAATGGTAGGTGTATTTTGCATTTATATTGTTTAGCTTCAAAGCCCTGCAAGAAATCACTACAGACTGAAATACAAGTTTGGTTCTTCATCTGTTCTTGCTTTTGAATGTTAGATTTTATACAACATTTTGAGGTAATCTCTGAGACCAGGCATACATGAGTATGATGTACTAGAAAAACCCCTCTGCACTAAGGGAGAAAATTGTGAGTCCATGCCATGGCCCTTTGAAAAATAGCCAGGCTGTCCTAAACTGAGATTTTTTTCTCTCAACTCGGTTCCTCCCAGGACAGGTGTTCAGCATAAGCAGTTGTCCTGCAGCTGTTACCTCTGGGAATTTGACTTGAGGCAACTGTTAATGTCAATATCCCCTGAAATGCTGCCCTCTCTGGACTGGAGAGCAGCAAAAGGACGTTGCTCACTGTACAAAAACAGGAGAAAAAAGTTACCACCAATTGCCACAGGACAAACCTTATATTATGAAACAAACCCCAAAAATAGCAAAACTAAGCTGTCAAAATCTAATTGCCTCAGGGCAAAATGTGTCTTGTTTCCACTCAAATTACCAGGATGTTTATTTGTTTCTGTCAGAGTCCCACAGCACAAGGCTGGGTGTACAGATGAGGAAGGAGCAAATGAAAACAGGAATTGTGGAGCTGATAGCAGGGAGGAGATCCCACTTACCAACAGCAGGGCTCTCCTCCTGGAGCTTTAATCCCCTCGCCCTCAGAACCACCACAGTGAGACGGCCCAAGTAGTCATTGTAGCTCAGGGAGAACTGGATATCACCATGCTCTGAAGGAGGCTTTGGAAGCAGAACAACACCTGTCAAATATGTCTGAAGAACTCCCTCATTGTGTGGTCAAATGGGGAGAAAAATCCTTTTTCATACTAATGGTTTCTGTCACACTGAGGCATGTGAGTGAGTTGTAATGGCTTTATTTGTGCTTTTGTAACATTTGATGGAACCAATTAATCAGCCTTTCTAACCCTCAGAATTACTCTTTTCCTGGGAATATATATTTCCTTGCCCTTTCTGCTGTTACTAATTGAAAAGAGAAGCAAATAACAAAAGTTCTTATGTAACAACCTCCTAATTCATGTGACTTTTTTCTAAGCATCTGGGTACTCCTTTTACAATAGCTATGGATCTGCAGGGTGGTAAGATGGGAATTTCTATTCCAAATGTTTATGAAGTATTTTTGCATGTGAGGTACTTGGTAGAATGTAGTTCTACTTCAACTATATCCTTCCAATACTTGCAGGATGACAGATGTTCAACAGTGCCAAGAGCCTGGTATCACATACCTCCAAGTTTTCTTTCTCCAGGTCTCTCCATATGACTAGTTTGTTGTCCTCAGTTAATGCTTCATTTTTTAGTGGGAAGATAACTTGGCCTAGGAGATGATGCTTCTTCTGTTTATCAACATGATAAACCAAAAACTTTAGTGTCCTTTGGAGCAACATTTTACTGGAAACCTGTACAGGAAAATGAAGAACATTAATAATTATAAAACATCTGACACTTTCCTACTCTAGCATGACTTCAAAGGAAATATTTTTCAAACTATGGCAAGTTTAGGTGGGGATTTCCTTTAATTATTTGAAGTACTTTTAAAATTTAGCCTAAAACTTGAGCTATGTGGAAGTTAAGATTGAAGCTAAAATACGAGTTCATTTGAAAGCTGTGAAGTTAGTTGGTGGTTTTTTAGCTCATATGGATCTAGTGCTGTGTGATGCATTCACTTTCAAACTCAGATGTTTAGAATCTGTAAACATTTTTTCAGTTGTCTGAAACACAAACTTTTTTGGTTTTAAAGCTTTTGTCTTGTGACGTGTGCTGAAAGCCTGTTAGCATGGGAAGCCAAGCTATGTAGTACTGTACAAATAGCAGCCCAGAGATTCCTCCCAGGTTCTGCTGTCTAGCCTACTTCCACAGCAAAGAAACCAAAAGCTGTGAAAGCATGATGTCAGTATTGGCTCCTTCTGACTTCTAGAACTGCTGGGCTGAACTGCTCAGTTGTAGTTCAAACTGGAGTTTTTGTTAATCCCAGGGCAAGTTCTGGAACCCCTGACTTTAGTATAGACTAGAAGTAAGATCAGTTCTGTAGCCCAGAATCTCCAGAAGCCCCTGTTAAAAGAATCCTGTCTCTGGTGGAAACAACTTCTATCTTGATGGAAGCATTGCAAACATACAAACATGTACTGTAGTTTGACAAGTTAATATTTGCAAACAAAAATCTGCCTCATCAAAAGAAAAAGTACCTGGAAAACAAAGTTTTCATCAAACTGGGGGTTAAGAGTTTTACGTTTTGTTTTGGACTGCAGGTAGCTTCTTTCATCAGGCAGCAGGTAGATTTTCACAAATGGACTGCAGGAATCAGCAGGAGGCTGCAGCTTTCTGACTTTGATCAAGGAGACCAGGAGCCTTTCTGACTCTTGCTCGTATTCTATGGAGAACCAGAGGCGGCCAATGCTGCCAGCAGGAAAATCTGTTTCGCTTTTGTCTTCAGGAAACTTGTACAGATCTGGGTTAATGGTTCCTACAACATAAGCTCCAGCTACAAGAAAAGGCAAAACATGCACCCTCAGATTAGCCTCGAGAACCATTGCAGGCATTTTTATAACCACTGCTGTATTCGGGTAAATCAGATTACTCTCTTTATTAACAATCAATTTTTTGTAAAAATTTCATATTTTATTTCCTTTTCCCTCAAATTAGGGGAGTAATTGTAGGCTGCAGCAATTGTCTTTCTCTTATTTCTGTGCTTGCACCTGGTTAGTTCTAGCTATTTGTTGTTGCAGTGTGTAGCTGATGACTGCTGTTTCTGGGGACAACAAATACAAAATATGGAAGGAGAGATTTCTTTTTCTGCCAAATGTGTAAGGTACCACAAGCACTGGGACCAAAATGACTACATTCTTGCCCAATTTTCATATAGAAAATATATAAATGCATGGAGCATTTAGGGCTTATGCTGTGTAATGCAGTCTCTGGTGTGCCCCCAAGATATATGCTTCATAATATTAAAGCCACCCTACCCTTAAAAATAGTCCCATTTTTGCAGTGCCATACCCAGAGAATGAAATGATGACCGTGGCCCAGACTGAGGAGTCATGAAGGGGTCCCTGTCTTCCTGAACTTGTTCTTCATTTGTCAGGTGAATCCAGTCTCGCCCGTGCAGTGTTGGTGGAATGACAAATGGAACACTTCTGGACCTGCTCAAGATAACAGCACCTCTTGACTGTTGTGGTTTAAAGCTGGAAATCAAACTTAATGAGAGTAGTAAGTTTACTGTTCTTATGTCACAATTTAAAAATTATACAGACATATAAAGGTAAGAATAAAATCCAAAAGCAAATAAAATAAATTGCTTAATGCATAAAAAGACAGTGAGGCACATTAGGTCTTAATTCTTCTGCCAGATTCTTCTCTTTCCCCCTTTCCTTCCCTTTAGAATTTATCTTTCCGAGGAAAGGAAGAATTAACTGCAGCTGCTTGTTTTAGAGCCCAAAACCCCTGCAATGATTAATTCTCTTAGAGAGTCTCCTTCCTGAACTGAAGTCCTGTTGTTTCTGTTATTAGACTAGAAATGACTCTGGAACATAGGCTAAGTTTGTCTAACAGGTAAAGCTATCCATTCACCAATTACACTTGACTATATTCTCTTTTAAATAAATCAGGAATAATCATCACTTTCGTAGTTAGATTATCCTTTTCCTAAAGGAACAAAACAGAACTGATGTTTTCATATAATTAGGATCTCCTTTATTTCTGTACATGCATATATTTGGATCACCTGCTTATTTGACATTTGACAAGTTGAAATAAATTACATAGTATATGCTTTAAAAAGAAAATGAAAATAGGTACCTTGTACTTTTTAGATGAATTTCAGAATTTGCCTGATCCTGGAAAATGGCATTTGCATTTGTTGTTTTGACAGGATTGATGAGCTTTTCATAAGAAAAGAGGCAGCAAAATTTTTTCCAGAGCAGATATGCAGTTATTCCAAGGAGGACAAATAAAAGGATCCCTCCTATTATACCTCCAGCCACAGCAACTGCTTGTTCTGTTCAAACATAAAAGCACACAATACATCATAGGAAGATCAAAGTTAAATATATTTTGGGTGTCGACAGGAATATTAAAGCTAACAAAAACCATTCCAAAATTATTTTTAAATGAAGCATTCAGCTCACATGCACGTTTTTGTTTGGTTATAGTATGGTGCAGCACCTGAAGAGATATAACAATGGCAGTGACAGATTACAGAGTTCAGAAGCACTGACAGTAACTACAATGTGAGAGACTACAGACATGAAAAAAAAAAAACCAAATGCCAAAGAATTATTCAGGCTTTTGTTTTGTATTAGCATTTACCTTAGCATGGCAGAAGTGCTAGAGCTTGCATAATGGAAGAAAAAGAGAACCCCAGAGCACCTAATCTGAAAGGTACCATTATTTTGGTTTGGTTTGTTCTTCCAACTATTTATCAATGTTGACTTGAATCTAGACCCTGCCACAAGGAACAAAGTAAAGCTATGGGTTGTTTTCTTTCTAAGGATGCATGTGTTTCCTGACCTGTGAAGTCAAAGTTAAATATCCATTAAACACAGTTTCCTGAATCGTGAGTACTCAGCATGCAACAAAATCTTGTTACAACTACTGTGAAAAAACCAAAACCCAAATAAAACCTAATAAATGTATTTAATATGAATATGAGAAATTCTGTTGTGAGAATTTCTCGTTAGACCAAGGGTAGACAATTGATCATGGGCTCAGTTCGTTGCTTTCACATGTTTGCTGAGAATGCTGGAGTGATAGGCTGCAAAGATTATTTTGCTCTGTACCTAAACTCTACAACTATCTTCCACTCTGCAGCCATGGGAGACAGCTCAGGAGCAGCTGAGTACTGGGTGCTGACAGTTCTCAAGGTCTCCTCTGAAACTGAAGTAGTGAAGTGACCTGGCATTTTCTCACAACTGGTACTGAATTTTTTGCTTCTTCTCTGCTTTTATGTAAAGTTAACTTGATTATGCTTTATTCCTTTTTCCTTTTATCTATCTCTGCTTTGTAGGTACCTTGCAGTTAGCCATCTCTGTACAATGGTACAAGTAAAATAAAGACAATAAAGCACAAAATCATCAGTCAACACTAGTGATAGTTTTGACTATCAAATAATAATAGCTTTGAATAATTCCAAACGATTTTAATTTAGTTTATTCATTAGAGCTATAAAGAGTATGGGATGTGAGTTGCAAATACATATATTGCTGATCTTTTTCAGTGTTGCTGTGTGCAGTAAGTGACATGAAATGTCCTTCAGCTACAGAACACTTAAGTAATTACCTTGTGCTATAAAGTTAACCTGCCCATAGTGCCTCAAAGGCCTTAATCTGATCCTGACTCATTTTCCTGCATTTGGTGGAGTCACTGGGGCCAAGTTGGTTTTGCAGCTCCCCTCTAGGTGTGTTGCCTTAGGCCTCTGCAGGAATTGGCTGGCTGCTTCCCTGAGTCACACAGTTACTCCTGTCTCCCAGCAGCACCACAAGCAGCCACCCTGCTCATGGCTGTACCACAGCAACAGCACTTTGCTGGCCTTGCAGCTGGTGGGTGAACTGAGTGGCTTCCAGCATCCAGCCAGACTGTTAGTGCAATCCTTATTCTGAGCAACAGGAAACAAGCACCTACTTGGTGTGGGTTAATATTAATACAGAGACAAGCCTGAGTGTGCCATGTGGATAAATTGGTTTTCCTTGATAAGAATGCACAGTATGAGGAAATGCATATGAGCATGGGAATTTTGTGTTTGTTCCTTCTAGTTTTGCAGGGCATGCTCAAATATATCTTCAGTCAGACTCACATTTTATTGCATCTCAGAAGGCCAGATGCAGAAAAAATGCTTCAGTTTAATGCCCACGAACATAATAGAAATTAATGGTTTCCTTCATGTAGGTGCACTATAAACAACAAATCTCTATATGGCTGGTAGTTTTACTGTCTGATCTGAAAGGTTAACATTTCAAGTAAGCTGTACAGGTCTTTTTTTAACTTGTCCTCTTCATTCACAAGTCTCTGATGCTCTCAGCAGCAGTTCTGTGTTCCCCTATAGCCACTTTGTCACCATTTACCATTAAAGACAGTATGATGAGGTGTTGATGAGGCATTGATTTTGGAGTAAGAGAATGAGTTTGCAGTCTCCTAATTAATGAGTTTGTATGTACTGAATTTGTTCACTGCAGAATGATGTTAAGTATTCGTGACATACCCATAGGCATAGACTCAATTTTTACACAGGTGTAAATATAAGGTAAAGTTTTACTCATTTCAGTAGTTACCTGTAATTTAATGAGAGTAAGGAGATTTTGTCTCACTTTTAGACCATCTTATCTGATTAGATCAGCAACAGAACCAGTGGCTTAGGGCACGATGTAGCACTAGTCACAAATTGACCACTGAGATAAGTTGCATCCATTGTATGCAAGGACAAAATGTGTAGCTTTTAACATAACTACCTGGCATCATGAGAAATTGATATATTGTATCTTGCTGTGGTACAGGATCACGGCAGAGGAGATGGAAGAGACCACCTGTTGGACCATTTTATCTCCTCCTCCCTGAGCCAGGGGACTGTCTACTGCTAATAGGTACCAGGTTTATCCTAGCATAGAGCAGGTGCTGACAGGCATCCTCTGTCTCCTCTGGGATTGCATCCCTTTTTGCTCACTGTGTGATTATATGCTTTTAATAAGCTTTACTTAAACTTTGCAGTAAGCTTTTTGGCTTGCGAGCAAATTCACAAGCAGCTCGTTGTCCCCCACGAGTTTTAATCCCCATGTAAAAGCACAGCCTAAGCCCACGTACAGTATAAATTGAATAACTGGGGGGGAGTGGAGGCAAGACTGCCCATTTGCTGTGCCTGTCTCGGGGCCGAGCTCTCTCTCAGGTGCTCCGGGCGGTGCTGGCAGCCCTGCGGTTCCAGCTGCCCCTTCCCTGGCGGGCTGCGGAGCGCGGCCGGGCCGCTGCAGGGACAGCTTTGGGCTGATGCTTTAGCGAGCCCTCCCCAGCGCCCGCCCGGCCGGGGCCGCGGGAGTTGCCGGGCACCCCCTCCCTGCCTCCCTCGCTGCGTCCCCGGCACTTACCGGCCATGGGTGCCGCTGCTCCTGCGGGCCGGGCCGAGTGCCTGCCGCCGTCCCGGTGTCCGAGAGCCGCAGCCCCTCCCCGGCCCGCCCCCGGCTCGCACACGGCGGAGCCCGGGAGCAGCAGCTCAAAGAGAGGCATCGCTGGCCAAGGAAAGCAAAGGGACCCGGTCGGGAAAGGTCCCGCGCTGTCCCAGGCTCCCCGAGAACAGACATTGCCGTTCTTCCCGAGGGAGGGCTGGAATCGGGCAGGAATGATGCTGAGCATTGTGCTGCATAAATCCTCTGGCAGCCCTGAAAAGGCACCTGTGCGACATTGCTGGTGTGAGAAAGCTCCAAAAGCTACAGTTACGCTCAGAAAAATTCTTGTATATTAGTAGCTTAATTCTGAATATTCGTGTGGGCAAGAAATAGCATGCATTTCTTTTATATCTTTAACAAAATCAGTAAGCACAAAGGAACACATATGTCCTTAGACAATTGCAATTACAGCCTTTCCTATTTGTATTTATTAACATAATGGTGTTTAACCTCCGAGTGTGTGATGGATACAAGCAACCAGATCTTAACCAGCCAAATTACTCATACATAGTTCAGAAACAAAGTATTTGCCATCACCTTTTGTCTCCTAATGCTTCTTTCACAGCCAGTATATGACAAAAACCTATACCTTAAATTTAACAGCTGTTGGTATTACATGTTCTCTTCACAATTGTTGCTTGTGTAGTGCATAATATTGTTTAATCTAAAAGCCAAAGAAATGCAAAGGAATTAAAAGCAGTAGGATCCTAATGAAATGAATCCTCTGAATCCTCCTAATGAATCCTCTGTTCTAAGATTCTGGTTTGTAGAATCTTAGAATTCTTTTCATTGCATTTAAAATGTTCTGCTGTAAATGTAGCATGGTTAAGCTTTTTCTATTAATTTTTGAGTCTTCTGGAAGAAAGAAAGTATTTAGATAATTTTTACTCAAAAAAGGAAAGGCTTTGTATATTTTAGTTTTATGCTTGTAAGATAGTTAATTATTAAATTAATATTGCACAGTCAGTGCTTTTGCTACTCTTATTTCTCCATTGAATTAGTGCAAACACTGGAGTTTTTTTCTCCGCAGTTTTGCACTGGTCAGGATAATATCTATAAGAATGTCTGAGGCAACCAAAAATTTTGAGTTATGTGGTAAGACAACAACTGCCTGCTTTCTCTTGCAGTGTTCTTGCTTGAGCTCCCTTTTGTCGCTGTGTGAGGAGTGCTGAAGTTGCTGTGAACACCTGATTGCTTTCAGAGCCCTGCTGCCCAGTGAAGTGATCCGTGCCGGATGCTCTGGCTCCCACACAAGCCGTGCTGCCTGCGTGGAGCCGTGGGAGCTTGGACATCTGGGAAGCCATGCCCAGGAACCATCTGCTGATTCAGCTCCTGTTTCAGTGAGCCCGGGATAGGACACCGCGACCTGGAGGGGCAGATCCTGCCCTCCTCAAGTCCCTGTGGAAGGAGGTAATGCAAAGCTGTTGGGCAGGGAGCTTTCGTTTTGATTCTCTGCTCCACTGTGAAGTTCCCCGTTCCAGTCTTTCTGTGCTGAGTTCTTGCCACAGCTGGAAATCAGAATAAATACAGGACATGAAACACAATATACCCTCCTTTATCTCTGAGTGCAGCCTCCTTCTTAGCCTAAATCCCTGAACAGCTAAGAGTTTCATGTTTTGTGGACCTAGATATTGTACTATATTTAGTGTTTCTGGTGCATATTTTGTACATACACATTTTTGGTGTCCTTATCCAGGGACATCTCACAGTCAAACCTTGAGCTTTAAAAGACTACTTTAAAAATGCGTTACCTTAAAAAGTGCGTTACCTTAAAAACAGGGATGTCACAGTGCTCATTTGATACCTATCTAAGTAACAGCAAATAATTTATCATATATTCATGTAATTCCCACTAGACTGGGTGAAATTCAACATATGTATTTTTTAAATTGGATATCTTTGAAAAAATCTGTGAATATTTACTTGACATATAAACCCTTTTATCCAGTTCTGATTTACAATTAATTTGATTGCATGTAATTACTTAAATCTGTTTATAGGAACATCCCTTGATAAAGGATAGAGAAGTATTAAAGAAGATATAGCTGTAGGATCACAAGCATCAATAGGTCTTTAGAAAGATAAGTAATTATACCATCATTTTACACTGAAGTCTAACTCCTACTATAATTTATTAATAACCTTAAAGCTTCAACAGATCCCATTCGATAAAAGGGTTTTAATTTATTTTTTAAATCCCATTTTGCAGCCATAGAATGATCTTCAAGTTCATCCATGTCAAGTGAAATATGTTCAAGTTCTTCTGCCTTCAGCTCCCACTCCCTTGTGTTTGGGAATTTTGACTTTCATGTAAGTGATACCTTCCTCTGTAATGGTATCTAGAAAGAGGTAAACTTTTTTTTTCCCAACTAAATGTGAACTAATGTTATTGAGACCAGTGAATTATTCAGGAACAATAGATTGAGATCTGCAGGGAGCATTGATGGGCATCCTTACTGCAACAAATAGATTACATTGAAAAGTATAATTGCAAATGGCAGAAATAATGAGTACTTAGAATTTCTATAGTGCCTTTCATTTCCAGGCAACCACTGGCTGATTTCTATACCAGCATTAATTACTGGTAGTTAACCATCACAAACCTTTTTGAAATAATACTTATTGTTATCCTAATTTTATAGATTGTTTAATAACTGGAGTTCCTCCAGATCCAGACTTGTGTAACTGAGATAAGAATTTCTCCCACAATCTGCTGTTGGCCTTGGTCTGACACCTAGTTCTTGGCTTTAGCAGGCTATGGATAATTGATAGTTTCAGAAAGGAACATGTGAAAGAAAGATCCACTTTCTTAGAAAATCTCCCTTGGATCCATTTGGGAGTGATTTGTTCGTTTCCTTTCCAAAGGAAAAAATGAGAACGGGAGAGGAAGTGCAGCCTGAAGGGAACCAGTCTTCCACAATTGTTTTCTCTCAGCTTGGCCACTGATGGTAGTCACTGTCAAGCAGACTGCAATCCAGAACAGCTCTCCCAGTAAAGTTACAGGTGGAAAATGGGGATAGAGACAGGGCAACATGGACAGCAAGAAAAACATCTTCCGAAGATGCCATGTTTGGTGCTTCTAGATGGGCATGAGGAGAAGGACAGCAAAAGAAGAAAGTAGAGAAGGGGGAAAGAGCGTTGACCGAGGCATGGGGTTTGGATTCCTACTTTGGCATTTCATTTTGGCCCAGTAAATCTGACCCTGCAGCTAACCTTGATATTCTTCCGGGAGAGACAGACAGAATGCTCTCACTGGAGCTGCAAAAATCTTCCACTGTTCCATCAGTTTCCTCATGGCCCAGAGCTGCTTGGCCACATAAAAACTGTTACAGCTTGCCCAGAGCTGTGCATGACGGGTTTTTTTTCCATGGTTTGATAATCATGTTTTGCTAGGTATTTGAAATCCTTGCCTTGACAGACACAAATATTTTAGTGCCTTCTTACAAAACTTCTTAGCACTGTTACAGAATACCTACTGATATGAAAGCATCTGTAGGTAAAGTCTGCATGCCAGCACTTCTACAGGATTTAGAATATTTCTCTTTTTTTTACCTTTTCCTTTTGCTTTTAGTAAGCTTTAGCTGTTAGTGTTGCCTAATAACAAAATTTACACAGACTATAGCACCACCTCCTGTCCAAAGCGGGGCTTTGGTGCAAGTAGTAGAGCAAAGCAAAAAGTTCTTTAAAGGTGACTTTTTTTTGAATATATGAAGCAAAGTGGAAAAATATGAACTTTATTCGTTTCTAATAACTTTTCCTTTCTGTGTTTTATAATAGGAATTTCAGGTTTGCTTTTACTAGAATGTGTTCCTATGGTTGCAAGGGTTTTTTGTAATGTAAACTGCATTAAGAAAGTTAGCTGGCTATTGATGTTTTAAGAAAATAAGAATACAAAATGTTCCTTTTAAAATTACTTTATTAATAAACTCAAAGTTCAGAGATAATATGTACAAGTAGAGACTTTCACAGAGAAAACTACTTGTGTAGCTCTGGCTGGCATGGTTTGAAAGATTTTTGGGGGCAATATCTGACTTTCTGTTCCAGTTTTGTACACTTCCCAGCCTTGATAAGAGTAATCTAAACTCCAAAACTTTGGCAGGACCTTGCAAGATTGTATGTGTACACATGAAAAATGAACTGTTCACACAGCTGTAGTGAACAACAGAAGTTGCTCTAAGGCAAGACTGGTGTTTATTTTAGACAGTTTTTCCTGAGCCTTATCCTCTCTGAGTGAGGAATAATGAATTTAAGCCAGACATAATGTGAATTAGACAAATGGGAAGGGATTGCTGAGCAGGCAGGTAAATCTGTAGACACTAATCCATCTTAAGGTTTGCAGGGAAGCACAAAATCCCGTATGTGGCATAGCAATTACACCATGTGTAATACAGCCCTTACTGGTACAGCCTTAGGGGATGCAAAATTTTAACTGAGAGCAAAAGGTGATGTTTCTTTTTAGAAGCATTTTCATCTGGAATCAGATACTGAAAGCTGTATATCTGTTTGCTCTAACTTAAAGATGTTTCTTCAGGCACGTGCACTTAAAACTGCTCTCTGTATAGCAGCAGCAGATTTATAGGTGTCATCCCAGACATTTTTGTGTTTAAAAAGAATTAAGCGTTGCTCAAAATCCTGGGAAAGACTGTAGGGAGATCTTGAAGGTCAAAGATGTAAGAATAAAAAATTGAAATGCTGATTGCAGGAAAAAAAGAGCAAGCCTTTCATATAATGAAGTGGTTCTTTGACGTGGGTGAGCGATGCCTTTGTCCTTGCGCAGTGGCCAGGAGGGGGCCAGCGGGCGCCATCCTGGGGCTGTCCCTGCTGGATTTCCTTGGCGAGGGGCCCCACAGGGCGGTGCTGGAACCGCCCGACCTCCCTGGGACCCAGCTCCTGGCTCTGCCTAAGCAAACGCTTCAGTGTGACTGGGAATCCACTGGGGCACCGTTCCACGAGCAGAGGAACTACTGGAAAGAGGCGTTCTGCCCATTCTTACACTGCTTTTGTGACAAGTAATGAGGAATGCCTGGTCCATTTACAGAGCATTTATCTAGTACTGGTAGTGTCCAGCATGCATCAAAAATACATGATTATGTCTCCTAAATACACCCAACACCATGGGGTTTGGCTCCAAATACTTTTGATTCCAGTTGATATCAATCAGGTTTGGTCTGTGTAGGAATCCTCGATACAAAGGGTTAGAAATTAAATCAGGTATAGGGTACTCAATGAGTGTCATGAGGGCAGCAGTTGTGTGAACTATATTCCAGTGGTAACAAAAAAAACCCCAGAAAACCTAGGCAAACAACAGAAAAACCCCAACCCCCCCCCAAAAAACAAAACAAAAAACCTCCCACAAACAAACAATTCCCCCCCCCAAAAAAACCCAAAAAAACCACCCAAACAAACATAAAAACCCCACAGCCCAAAAAACTCAAAAAGGGTTGATCTGACTCCAGTCCTTTCAAATACCCATATTAGAGCCCAGGCAGAAAGGGATAACATAAGCTGATGTGGGCACGTTTTGTGTGGTAATCGTTAGAGTTGTGACTGCCGCAGAAGCAATTCTGCACACTGTTCCTGTGGTTAGCTCTTCACTTAAAATAGATGTGAGAATGTTCTAGGAAATACAAGAAATATGAGAAGGATGAAAATAAATCTTTCAAGCTAGGAAGAATAAGTGTCACTGACACAGATATTGTTGCCTTGCTTTACTCAGGAAAAAAGAAGTCTAAATGCTAGAAAGCAGTATTTTTTCTCTGTAGGAGCTAAGCAAACAATTGCTGTGCCTTTCCCAGCTCAAATGGTACATGCTGTGGCTGGAAATGCTAACCTGAAGGACACCTGCACATCACAGGTGAGCTTATTACATGACTTCATTGGTATGCATGGAGAAGTACGCTGGTTTTGAGAAATTTAACTGATACCTTTTTTCTATTGCCAACATAATTTTTCCTCAAAGAGAATGAACAAGATCTCTGACCACCTGTTTATTGGGCAACAGAGGTTGAAGGATGGGAGAGAGTTAAAGGAGATTTTCTTTAGATTCCTGAGACCTATGAGTCAGTATGTCCATGAGCAAAGGTTACATAAACTAATAGATTAGAACAAGAATTAGTTGCATAAACACTATTACTGCATTTCAATCTGTCACAGAGTCAAGCCTGCAGATTATTGCAGGCAGAGCTAGCCTGGGGCTTACACTCCATATTGCTGGAGTGCCTCTGACACTGGATACATATGAATTAGCATTGTCCTCTTGCTGTGGGACTGCTCTGAAATCTAGGGCTTAGTGCAGCAAGCCTTATTTAATATACAGTGGGGTTGCTCTCAGCTCCTGTCTAATTTGGGATGTCACTCTGGTGTATTGGCTGTACAATAATTCTGTTTCATTTGACCAAGGATCATTGTGCCTCTTATATGACTGGTTCACTATAGGCAGCCCCAGGGACTAGATCCAGGCCCTCTTCAAATTTCCCCCCAACTTTCCTGAAGCCTTTGCCCCTCTTCCTTCCATGATATTCTCTCTTCAGAATATCCTGAATGAAGTCAGGGAGACCAGGATAAGCAGCTCCTGCTGCATGGGGAAGAAATGAGGATGGGTATGTTACCCAGGCCTGTTGTCCAGGGTAAGGGAGTCTGGATTAGGAATTTTGAGTGGACTGGAGCTGATTCACAAGACATGAGACATTAGGATGGCTGTGGTCTGAGTTGTTTGGGAATATTGCAGGTCACATGGGCAAACAAATCCTTTCTTGGAGCTGCAGAGCTGCGTTTTTTTCAAAGTGCATGAGGGCAAATTATGCTCTCAGGCTGCAGAACTTTCCTCTTGTGTAGTGTTTTTCTTTGCACTTTTCCCAGCTTCTTGTTGATCTCATTTCATCATTTTACATGTGGGAATTGAGGCATCAGAGTTCAAGTCTTTATTTATATGCTTCACTCCCATTGAGTAAAGCAAACTCTCTCTACAGCAGGCTTTGTTCATAGCCCTCAGCCCTGGGCACCAGTTAACATCTAGAACAGACTCTCATACTTTTTTGTTCAAAGACCAAGTAATTTTTTTCTTAATGACACTATTTGCAAAAGTAAACCAAGGACACTTAGTATCTACATGAACGTAGTTTTGGAAAAAAAGTCAGATTCAAACTTGCAGGAGTGTCCTGGTGGGCGAGTGACATAAGGAGAGAATTAGAGGTGACTTTCAAAGTGTGGTGTTCTGCAGTGGGATTTTTTTCTGGAAGCAGGCCCTGGGAGCCCTGCCTGCTTATGTGGTCCTGGCTTCCCTCCTTGTCAGTTGAGAGTACAGAACAGATGGAAGACTTGCAAACAAATGTAGGGTGAAGCTGAACATGTGATTAAATTATCAAAAGGCCAAAGCCCTTATTGCATAAAAGGCAGCTTAAAGCTACCCCAAAACTGGCTTGAAGGGTTGGTTTTTTTGGTGCAATTATTTATTGCTTTCTGCTAATGGATATTAAAGAAGTGTAGGGAAGACATTCTAGTGGCTGTGCATGGGAGGAAATGACAGCTGGGAGAAATAGAGCAGCAGTGTCCATGTGATAGTCCCCTGATTTAAGAGGAGATGTAAGGTTTTGTGCAATATCATCTTTGGCTTATTGCAAAATATGCTTTAAAAAGGGAGCTTGTTTTCATTCTCCATAAGCTACTGTTCTATTTGTTTGATAACCAAACTAAAAATAGTGCTTTGTAGAGATTTGCTAAGTCTTTGAAGTACATTGTTTGTTATCAGTGGGCTGCCTCGCTAACTGCCAAGGTAAAATAAAGGCAAAAGAACTGGTCTGCTTTGTTGAGAAAGCTGCTCTTATATCCAAGATGAAAAAGAAAGGAGATGACAGAGCTCAAAACCACCAGTTTTCACAGGTCTAAAAATTCTGACAGCTTTCAAAAAGATTAATTCTGCAAAGAAGAGAAGTGCATCTATGTTGCTCCTTGAAAAAAGTCATGTCAGTAGTGTTACAGCATTATTCCCAATGAAGATAAATGTAGGTGACCTGGCAAATTTCATGGAGACTTTATGAGACAAACCCACACAAATCATCTTCCTTTTCAGAGAAAAATAAAATTGCAGAATAGAGGCTTATTCAGAGACTGTGCCTGCTATAATTGGGATGTCTAACCAGCAGTTGTCTTCTCCCAGGTACAAGAAGCAGAACTTGTCATGAAGCTTGCTGGACAGAAACACTCTATACAGTGTTTATATTTATGCCCAAAACTCTATATAGAGTGTTTATAGACAAATTAGGTTGACAGATATGTTAGACATGTGGCACATAGCCTCATGGAATGATGTTTGTGGGGATTAATTGGATGTGTTGGAAAGTTTGAAGTTAATGTGATATCACTTACCTGACAGAATTGCTTTCTTTATAGAACTCTGTTAGAAATAACCCTGCTGTTTATGTCAAATGGAAGGTGATGGTCAGTTTCATGTTTTTAAACCATCTCAGTGCATTTCAGTTGCCTTGAGTGCATGTGTGAACACTTGCTCCTGCACCTGACTGACCGGAATTATTTTGGGTGTCTCAATATAAGCAAAAACTGAAAACTGGCACTGCATACAGAATGCCAATTTCAATAAGGGAAAAGTAGTATGTGGAATGGAGAGCTTCTGACTGGTTATAGGCATAGAAAAAGTTAAATTTGCCCATGGTGCATTAGTTATTTTCTTGAAGGCTCTCCCAGACTATGCTAAGGGGCTGTTATTCTTCAGAAACACTCAAAAATACTTTACAATGGAGAAATCCAAAACCTGATCCAAATTGGCTGTGGCAGATGACATTCAGGCAAATGAGCAGTGTTACCCACAAGACAGCATATTGTTCCTGGAGGGCTGCCTTATTGTGGAAGACTAGAATATATCCCAGAAATGCATTAAGATAAAATCTGCCTGGTGGAAGGTGCAGTTTCACTGGCTTAAGTGGCTTTGAATCAACAGACAACAAATATCAGCCTTGCAGGGTTTCCATACAGAGCCTCCAGACAGAAATGTAAACAAATTTCAGGCAGTGTTTGTGGGCACTCCAACCTGCCCCACAAAGAGCAGCAGAGCTGAGCAGGTTCAGGGCTGATGGAGGAGTTCAGAAGGCACAGTCTGGGTGGGTTCAGGTCAGCCACCTGGCAGGACAAAGTTGCTCTAAATGACAGCAGACCAGGCAGTGCAGGAAAACACTGTGGGGTTATAAATGGGAAGGGGTGAGAGAAGGGCTTCAGTACCATGGGAAGGGGTGAGAGAAGGGCTTCAGTACCTGGTTTTAGGAGGCACCAAGCAATCAGGATGGCTTTCCTACCCCATTTCTTCTTCTGAAGAGGAGTAGATAGCCAAAGTGTGCCAGTGGATTTTAGGTTAGATAAAGGGCTTTTGGATTTGGCCTGGACTTCTCCTCTCTTGAATGTAGAAGCCCTGGTTGCCTGGATGGAGACTGACAAAAGCTGGCCTGCAGGTCCAAAGCTCTGCCTGGGTGGTGCCCTTCTTCAGCAGGCAAGCAGAGCTGACTGCCTCTCCTCACACCAGGTGACTCAAAGTCAGGGGGCTGGTGGCTTGCTTTCATATGACCCTCAAGCACCCAAATCAGTAAACAGTAATTTTGAAAGCTTTCTTCCATGGCTAGGCGTAGGACTTTAATTTCATGAAATTATGCATATTCTCACATGTCTAAGCCTTGGGTGGAGTTCTCAGGAAAACATGAATGCTAGTCAGGCTGAGCCACAGTGGCAGAACTGTTCTGAAATCATTCTCTTGAAAAATAATGCTGTCCTTCTCCTCAAAAGAGATTCCTCAGCATTGCCTGGTTTTGGCCTAATGGATCTGTAGGCTACTGATTTCTCAGCTTCCTTTAACTATCAACTTTCTTAAAGAAAGATACAAGAATAAATTCTCCAGATCTGAATTTGAGGCAGTTTTATACATTTTCTCATCAAATGTAGAATGAGAAAGCTGTATGCCAGTTGCATTGTGGATGCCCAGATTTGTGACCTGTTGATCTAAAAGTTGGTCACCAGTATCTTCCAGTAAGCACATTTTGATGCTTTCAGTGAAAGCAGTCAACCTTTCTGGACAGAGAAAATCTGGGACAAGAAAGCCCTTCAAGTCCATTCTGTAAAGGGTTTAGGGGAAAAGCTAAGTGCAGTATTGTCCTCTCATTTTATCTTCTTTACGTTCTTGGGATGTCATTTAAGCAACCTGGCACTCATTTGGAAGATGCCTGGGAGTGGAAGGGTCATACTGAGCTGTTCCATGGCTGGCCACTGGCACTGGAACAGTATTGAAGTAGCTACAGGTGCCAGGGATGTGTCTCTGGCTGGAATAAAGGTCTTTGGCTGGAATAAAAAAAGATGATGTAGAGCTGCCTTCTCCCTGCAGCACCACTGCAGTCCCAGACCATGGGATGGGAAGAGTTGCTGGCCATGATCCTGGGCCAGCAGGAATGCTGTAGGGATGTGCTAGAAGGGATGGGTTCAATGAACTTCTGTTTCCAGCCTGGCAGGAAGGATGTCAAGGTCAGCACAAAGAGCTGACTGCAAGTGCCTACTCTGCTTCACTGCTGTGACACATGGCAGGTGCAATAATGCAACCAGAAAGCTGCTGCTGACCCTTGCATGGCTCTTAACCCCCCAAATGCTTCCTGACCTGCAGCCCGAGGGTGGGATTGCTCAGTGGCTCTGTGGGGGTGTGCATCTTAGGAACAAAGCCTGGAAGCACGAAGGAAATTACCGGGTTTGAGCCCATTCTGAAGACTCAGGGAGCAACTGTACATTCCTAAAAGCATTGGGGAGGGGGGTTGATCCCCCTCTCTCAGCTGAGCTAGGCCTGATAGGAGGGTATTGGTGAAGGCTTAGGAGCAAACTGAGAACTGCTGGGAGTGATTTACAAGAATTATTAACTGCTTCCTGAACAGAAAGAAAGAGGACTTGAAAGGGTTCTTTTCTGATGTTTTGGCATCCATCTCCTTGTTCCATTAGAGATCCAACTGCCCTCTCTTGTGTCAAGTTCTAAATGGAGGGAATAGGCCAGAAAGGAATAAAAGCAGCTCACAGTGTGGAAACTTGGAGCGATCCTTGGGAAAGGACTGAAGTGCAGCCCCTCATAAAGGTGAGCAAAAGAGGAGATTCTATACAAAAATGGGCCACTGTGGATGGGACGAGACTCCTCTGGTCACGTCTGTCCTTGATGTTCCTTGATGCACCCCAGGTCACAGCTGGCAGCTTGGGGGCTGTGTGCCTGTCTCCTCAAGGCAAGATATTCCTGTTGGGTGAGGATGGGGGTGGGGGATGCTCAATGGCAGCACCCCCAGGACCCTGCCTGTGCCTGGCTTGAGCCCCTGTGTCAGGCTGAGGGTGAGGACACAGCATTCCTGCTGGCACAGCCTCTGGCAGGCTGGGATCCCCTGGGGGTTGCAGCACCACAGGGGTGGGGATGGCCACACTCTGTGGGCACCTGTGAGCCCAGAAATGGCTGTGCCAGCTGTGGGAGAGGGGGTGGCACAAGTGGGAGCCTTGTGGGAGGGCAGCCTCAGCTGCAAGCTCCTCAATGTGTGTGTTGGCATGAGCTCCTTGAAAGTCCCTTTGGTTCAACTAAGATGTGTGTAAGTAAGTGGAAACAGGTTCTGGAAAATGGCTTGTCGTAGAAAATGGTTTCTAAATTGTGTCCTGTTAGGCACAATCTAGAATCTCTCTGTAGCATACTGCTTTTTCCATTTCTCCCTGCTCAGCACAAACAATCTCACTCTTTGCAGTCCATGGGTACATCCTTGTTCCCAGTCTGTGCTCACAGGATGGATGTATTCTGGGCTTGGGGTTTGATTTGTATTCTTCCTGATTGTTCCACACTACCAGAAGCAATGGGTGTTTCCTACTGGTGATTTCACCTTTATATGAGGGTTGATATTGAACACATACCAGGATGCCTTGGCCTAGGAGTCAGCTCCTTTGTATACCTTTCATAATTTTCCTTTAACCCTTACAATTTTATTCCTCCCCCTCTGCTCCTCCTCTTCCTGCCCCTGTGTGCCTCCCCTGCCTGTGCTTCCCCGGCGGCATTGCCAGCTCTGCACAGGCCCAGTTTCTCTAATCAGATGAAGCTGCAGGATTATCCCTCTCCCTCCCTCCTAGGCTCCATTTTATTTCCTCTCCAGCCAAGGGGGGAGCCACGTCGAGGCAGAGGGAGCCCCATCTCCAAATCTCCTGCCTCTGATGCTCTCTGACAGTCCCACCT
This sequence comes from Camarhynchus parvulus, assembly GCF_901933205.1. NCBI lineage: Eukaryota > Metazoa > Chordata > Aves > Passeriformes > Thraupidae > Camarhynchus > Camarhynchus parvulus. The sequence goes on from NC_044576.1 coordinate 9,146,879, forward strand.
CCCTCCCCTTCTCATATGCTCACCTTAGTGTCAACAGCATCAGGCGGATCAAGGAGAGGAAATCTGAACTCCTTGGGCTTTTGTTCTCCTCAGATTTCTGAGCATCTGTTTTTAAATGCCCTCCAAGTAACTTGTGCAGGGAAGCTGGATGTGCAATCTCTGAGTGGGGGGAAGGTAAGGACCACGGCAGTTCTCTGTCTCCTCTAAGGACACCGAGCCCTCTCCGCTTTGCCAGGAGAGTAACAAAGCAGATGAGGGGAAGGGAAGGGAGAGGAGCTGCACAGAGACAGAGCCAGGCTGCTGTAAGTGCTGTCTTGGCAGCAGGGCTTGATAGCTGTACTGAAAATCCCAGGAAATGGTAGCTTTCTCTTTTTCTGAAATTATGGGAACTATGACTCTGAGCTTTAACTGAATTTAATGTAGTTCTGTAGAAGGTGGGTTTTTTGTGCTGATGTCTTTCACTTTCATGTGTATGTGTTTTTGTCTTATAGTAATTATTTCCAGAGTATACATATCACTGTTTCTCTGGGGGAGAAAAACCCCATAAGCTTGTTCATCTTATTCCTCTGCACATCTGTGAGTTTATGAAGATGCTTTTTGATTATCTCTTGTGTGCATGTTAGTGTTTGGATACTAAAAATAAGAGAAGTGTAAATTTTATTGCTTTAAATTTCTGCCTTTTAGTACTAATGTGCCAGAGAATCATTTACCTTACTGCTTTCCACCATGTATACCTTGTGTTTTTTAAATTCTTAGGAATATCCTACACTAGAAAAATCTGAGGAATATTTCAGTGCTTTCTGCCGATCAGCTTTGTTTTGCACTTTACCTTCCTAGATAAACAGTCAATTGCTATTTAAAATGGCAAATGAAATTTTTCTCTTAAACCAAAACATGTTTTTCCCCAAAGTCACAAATTTGGTTTGGTTTGGCTTTTTATTGTCACTAGATTAATATTTTATATCAGAATCCTTAGAAGTAGAAGACTATTTTCTGTATATGTTGTGATTAAAAGCAAGAGTCTGTGCTGATGCACTTCTGGATTTTAGGAGAAGAGGGAAAAGGGAGGGGGGAGCAAGCAGTTATTTCCATTTAGAGAATTCTAAGCATGAAAGGTGAAGGGAAAGAAAAGATAAAATAAATACATTTTGCAAGGTGTTGATCTCTGACATAAGTGAAATGGGCCTTATATAGATCAAAATCTACCTCTCCCATTGACTCATGTTTCTAAGTAATAATCTCATACAAAATACAAAACTATCAGTGGCTTTCCTGCCCCAAGAGATTGCTGAAAGCTTGCAGATGGTTGTTTGCATGTTTTAGTGTATGTCTGAACGTTTGCAGGACATCAGCTGTAGTAAGATCTGAGTTTAGAGACCTCTGCATCGAGTCTCTGTGTAAAACAATTAGGTTTTGAGAAGTTTTCATTCGGGAGGGTGGATTAGATGAGGGTTTTGTGTTTTCATGCCATGTCTTGGTTACTCCATAAACACTTCTCCACTTATCAGGTTTTGTTGATTTTTATTGTCCAGACATTTTATCTTAACTGTACTCCAGGGAAAGCTGGAATTGCAATTTAGTTTATCTGACAGTTATTTTGGGCTGCTTAAACAAGAGCAGTAAATTGTATATGGCCTTGTAGTGTCAGAGTTAGTTTATAATACAAAATGTGATAAATTTCCATCAGATAACTATGTCAAGTCCACATTTTTCCTTCCATAGTAAACTATGTATATTCAAACTGCACTTGGAAAATAAAAATGTATGAGGGAGAGTAAAACAGAAGAGAATTGTTATTGAGGATCATTAGACTTCTGAAGTTAGATTTTCTTTATTTCTTTCTGTTAGGGTAAATTTGAGGTAGCTTTTAACCACTGCAGATGAGCAGAGGTATTTGCTTGTACCAGTGAGATACTGCTACACCTGACTCCAGGCAGCTTATTTCTGAGCAGAACAGCAACAAAGTCCTGTTTCTTCTCCAGTGGACTCTTCTGGAGGTTAGAGAGAATAAATTGCTCATTCCTTTGCCCTGGAGTTAATGTTTTTAGATAAGGATGCAGTGTACTTTACTCTGGTCCCTTGTATTTGATTATTGCAAACTGTTACACGTTTTGCAGGAGAATGCAGCCTAGGAATGATGCTTTCCAAGGCTAGGGACTTGAAAGATACCTGTTAATGATGTTTGTTCTGCAAGTATTTTTTCCAATGAATCAGAAAAAAAAATCTTATTTTTGTTATCATACCAATATTTTTGTTGCAGCAAGTATCTTTGGCAGGTGTGTGTGATATTTCATTGCTTCTGGTTTCAAACCACTTTGGCCCAAGAGCAACAGTCCAGCAGGAATCATAGGCTGCAAATGATGTTGCACTTTACTTTTCTGGACAGCCTTGAACTCTTTTTTTTTCTTAAATCATTTTCCATGGCCATGAGCCACACCATAGGGACTGCAGGCACTGGCCTTTTAGTTAATTCTTGCAGCTTCATTGTACAGAAATAAGAGGTTTTTAACTGGTGTAAACAGTAAAGCTGTACGCATACACAGTATCTCTCTGGGATATTAAGATTCTAGAGGATGTGAATTAAACAAACTATGAATAGCCTTTTTTCTTTTTTTTTCTGGTGGGGTTGGGGGCAGTGTTTCGGTTGTGAGAGAGAGTCTTTTCTGTAAAAGCAAAATGAGGGGGAGAATGAAAAGAAATGTTGGAGTACAGTGGTCAGGAATATCTGCACAAGAGATACAATGAGAAGGCAGTGAACTGAAAGATACTGCTGAGCTTTTCTCTGGTTAAGGTAATATGATGCAATATTTCCTATGGATGCCTTATCACAATTGAATTAATCTATAGCTGTGCAGTTGTAGTCCATCTGTATGTTAAGAGCTCTGCTTTAGGAGTATTTGCTAAGATTGCTTAGGAGATTGTTGGGAAGAATATGGCCTCTTCTATTTAGAAAAGCTGTTAAAATTCTGAGAAATTATCTTTAGCAACAGGAACCACAAAAAAAAATCACTTTGAGGCTGCTCAGGTAGATGCACTCAGAGCATGGGAATTGGGTCAGGCCAACTAAATGAAGTTGACATCAGCCAGGTCTTTCCTGGTTTGGTGTGTGAGCATTAAGCATGTGAGTTATAGCCAAGCATCATTCTGCACCAAAAAAAGCTTCATAGGAAAGATCACCTTTAAACTGGCCTGTCCCTGTGTGGGGAAGTTCTTGCAAGATGATGGCTTGACTTGTGCACAGTATGGATTTCATACAAAGCACAGAAAGGAGCAGGAGTCTTCTCCATCTGCAGAATATTTGCTAATTAAGCTTTAGCAAGGGCACACCTAGGTGTGCAAATGAAGGTTAATGGGATTGAGCAGTTGTAAGACCTTCATTTGACTTGCAGAGCTTTACTCCAGTCAACAGTGCAGAAGACTGACAGACACCAGTTCATCTGAGCTGAAGTGAAAGATCCAACTCCTTTCTAGCTCAAGCTAAGCAAACCTGCCATGGAAATTGGAGAGATGATGAATGCACAAAGCCACCCTAGCTCTCATAAACTGATTTTTTTTTTTAAAATAATTTTTAAATTCTTGCTTTCTGCAGAGAATCTGCTGGGAAAGTTCAGTGTTTATGACTGAGCAGGGTAGATCAGTGCTTCTTGAAACATCAAGGAAAAACATACATCTTGTTATAGCAGTTTTATTTGGTTCTCAATGGCCTCTAAACTGTGAAAGGGGGGAGTGATTTTGTTGATTTAGTAACAACAGAAGTGCTAATGGATTGGAAAGAAACTTTTGGAGTCACTGCCTCTTTCCTATAGATCACCTTTGTGCTTCCTTTCCAAAGTCATTCCTGTCTCAGTAAAAGGTACTCAGGTTTCAGTAAAATGTACAGGTTCCACTAATCAATTAAAAGTGGTTCAGTATTGCAAAATGGCTGCACATTTCAGCTTCTCAGGTTGAGAAGGTACATGACATTCATTGGCACAAAGGGATAAAAGCACCTATTTATGAAAAGAATAAAAAAAAGTCATTTTTGAAGGGACCTTGTGAATTCATCTATTCCAGTCTCCTGCTCAAAGCAGAGACAGCTGTGAGGCCTGACCAGATTTCTTAGGGTTCCGTCTGTGTGAGTCTTGAATATGGCAAACCAATGTTTGAAAAGCAAAGGATTCCTGTAGCAGAGCCTTTATTCTTTATAATCAGTATCTTGTTGCTAGCAGTTAACAGCAGATGCCTGAGGAGTTATTCTCTAGTTGTCCATGGCACACAGGTGGGATCTTCCTTGACCTGAATGATGGCAGGAGATGAATTGTCTTGTGGTTCTTGAGTTGTTTCAAATTTATACCTCAAAACTTTGTGGTTCTGACATTATTACATGTTAATAAGAAAGTAGAGACTTCTGCAGCTTGGTTTATGATTGAGATTAACTGAGAGGAGGGGAAATTTGTTTGTTTACAAAGAGTAGGGTGTAAACATTAGTTCTAGAGGAACTCTTTCACATACTTGAATTTGACAAAGTATTCGCAAACTTTATTCTGCTGCTTTGGGCTGTTACTTTACTCTGTCTTGGGTTTTTTCTCCTTACAGTCTCTGGTATCAAGCCTTGGGAGGCAGGGACTCTCCCCTAACCAAGCTCTAATGTTTTTCTTCTCTCAGTCCTGAGAGAGTAGGGAAGTGTTCCTTTCATCACTTTCAGATGTTCTCTGAAAACTATAGATAATAGTTCCCCACATGGGTCTGATTTGACCACAGATGAATTGGGACAGTTTATTTTCTGGGAGACAGAAATTGCATTTTGACATAATGGTTTTTTATGACAAAACACCAAGTTTGAAATGAAAACTTCCCCTTCTCATTTTCCTTGTTTAAATAGTTTCAAGGCTACCTCATACTACAATAGCACCTTTTAATGCTATGAAATATGATTAGCTAGTCCCGTTTTTAGTTCTTTTCAATACTCAGGCCATTGGATAGATGTTGCCAGCTCTTTTCCAGCTTAAGGATATATAAAAGACAGCTTGCAGTATGAAATGAAGGCTTAAATTAGTCACAGAATCTCTTTTTCATGAGAACTTCACCCTAGTAAATAAAAGCCTACAAGTACATGTGGCACTGCAAGACAACATGGTCTGCAGTTGTGACAACTCTGCTTAGAAAGTTTAATGAAGCTGCTTATAATAATCAATCATTGCTCCTTAACATACCATGCATATACCATGTACATGTTGTCAGCATGCCCATTATATAGAGAGTTTATACATACAACACCTAATCTGAGAAACTCTGCTGGGTTTGAGTATTTGAAATTCTTGAGATTACTTGTGCTCATGATGTTGGAAAGTTGCAGGGGATGCATTAAACTTATGCTTCTGAAGCACAGATAGTATCTGACCTTTACTGGTAAGGTGAATTTTCTGCAAGTGCAACAAGAATTTCCTGTAGAGATGCACTATTTATTTCTTCCAATCCAGATATTACAAAAGAAGCACCAGAGTACATTATCTTCAGCATCTTATATTTAATATCTTTTATTCTAGGATTTGAGAGTGCTCTGCAATCATGAATTAAGCCTTTAAATACCTACATCAGGGGCTTCTGCATCTAATCTGTGAGTCACAGATGAGTAAACTGAGTCACAAAGGGAATGACTTGCTCAAGGTCATACACTATGTCAGTGAGCGCAGACAGAATTAGAAGGCAATTGTTTCCTCTTTCTAATTACTGAGCAATTGGGTTTTAAGTTCTGGAAGTCAGTTTTCTGTCAGTCCACAATGTCAAAGTTAGTCTTTTATCTGCCACCACTGTGAGCAGCTTCTAGAGGTAGATGAATTGTGTTTTTGAATTCTTCTTTTCTCCAAGGTTTTCCATACAGTTCATAAATGCTCTTATTTAAATAAAGAATTGAAGGGGATTTTGTGGCCTTTTATGGTGTTCAGTCACAGGGGGAGACAGGGCAACAAGCAATAAAGGTAAGTTTCCAGGTTTTTCTAGGTAGGAAAGACATTCAGCTATCACATGTTGAAGAATAATGAGCCATCTTTAATTATTTTGGTGAAGCATCCTTCAATCTAATTGTCTAAATCTATTGTCTTTATCCTAATGGAGATGTTTGGAGACCTTTGTTTATATCACCATTATTGCTGTTTGATGCTGCTGTAGAAATTGCCATCCTTCAATTAAGGATGATATGTGAACCTGAAAAGCTGCTGTGCTTGTGGCTATGTTTGTATGTTCAGTATTCTTAAGGCAGATTTGAGCTTCCTTTGTCTGCCACTGCAGCTGGTTGTAAAGCTTTTATCTCTGTTGGCACAACACTGAGGCAAGGCAGTGAGCTTTATGGGGAGGCTGGGCATGTTAGGCTCAGCTCTGTGCTTTTCTGCCTCCTTGCAGCCAGCACAGAGCACACACACAGACTGTGCACCCTCTGACACAGGCTGGGACACAGCTTTGGCTGTCACAGGTGTGTTCACCTGGCAGGGAGGGGTGTCCCACTGCCCTCACACAGAAGTGCAGTGCCATCAAAGCTGGGATGTCCACAGGGCAGGGGGGATAAAGCTGAGTTTGTGCCTTCCCTCTAACTGTCACTATTAAGCTTTCAAGCAAACAGCAAAAATTATTACTTGAATATTTTCCACTAAAACTCATGAATTTGCAAGTAGATATTCAAACCACGTAGCCAGTTTGGGTGGAGTTTGTTGGATGTGCAAACTGCTGGCCTCTTGTGCAGGTTGTACTGGTATCCAGCTGTACTCTGAGATTGGAAGGAGGCTGTAAGTGAGCTTCTGGCTTTCTGTATGATTTTTAGGTTCATGCTGCTGCCCAGGAAGCTGTGATTCACACATTGGTAGGCTTGGGCCTCTGACAGGCAGAGGCTTACTGGGCAAAGCTATGGCCATGTGTTTCTTCAGAGTTCCAGGTCAGTGGGGTTGCTTTGAAGCTGGTGTGCTCAGGGCTGAGCAGAGAGGGTACAAAAGTGGAGCTCTGAGGTGCATGAGTTGTTCAACACCAAGCTGGAACATGTGAAGGAATAGGATTTGATCCCCTGCTGTGAAGAGGAAAAGGCTCACTAGTGTTTGTCTCCGAAATAAATCTAAATGTGGATAGACCACTGCATATTTTCTACATTAAAGATTAATTCCTAAAGAAACTGTAAAATATTTTTGTCACAGGACTTCTGCAATACCAGTGCATATCAGTAGCCATCAATTCTTAGCAGCATAATCCTGGCATCTGAATTAACAGTTTCATTTTGCTTAATTCTGTTCCACTTAAGCCAGAAAGACAATTATATTAATATACCACTTCTTTAGGCATGCACTATTCACTGTAAGCATGATTCTAGGTCAATGTTGCCTGCTGTCATATTTGATTTTTTTTAAGTCCCAGCTGGTGAAAACAGCTGATTAAGTGACCATGTCATCATAATTAATTTATAATTAAAGTTTTAAGTCTTCTAACTGAATAGATGAGCTTTAAAGAAGTGAGCTGTCAGACAGTAAAAGTGAGCATCAAAACATGACTCTGCAATATCTCTTGTTGGGTATATTGTAGCTTGTATGCTGAGGCAGATCTCCACGTGGGGATATAGTGGGAGTAAAATGTTTCACTCATAAAATTCTGCTAAAAAAATGAAGTCCAAGAGATTTTTGAAGTTGTTTCTGGGATAGATGATTAAATAAAAAAGGTGGCAAAGAAGATGCCACATGTTGCAGTAGTAAATAATGTGGTGGTGTCAGGACAGGGTCCAACACATGCCTCCCTTGTGACAGAGTGCTTCTCTCTCTGATTTTCCAATAATATATTTACAGCCTGTGAATTGTCCCTCCTGGGAATTCAGCTGAAGGTGTCACAGAAATTGTCTCCTTTGGTTCATCCCTATCAGGCTCCTCTCTTGTGACACTTTCATTTTAGCCTTTTTCATCTTTAGGATTCAGAGTTGTCAGCTCTGCTCAGGCTGTGCTGGGGCTGTGGGCTGTCCCTGCTCCTTAAAAGAGAATGCTGACCTTCCTGCATGGCTCTTCCAAGCTGTTGGGATAACTGTGGGCACTGTGGCCTTGTCCTTCCACGCTGAGGTGAATGCATGGGCAAATGTTGGAATCTATTCATTTTCTGATGTGGTAACTCATTTGTTATCTCCTGCTGAGGCCACTGGCAAGAACCAGGGCACTCATGGCACCCTCAGTGTTTGGGGAGGAGATCTCTGCTGTGCCTCAGGAAGGAGAGAGCCAAGGTTCATTAACACTCAGGGTAAAGGGGGCTCTTCTCTCTGAGTCTTGTCACAGTCACTGCAGAGATACCTGCCCAGTGTGCTCAGCACAGGGTGGGCAAAAGACAGAAGTGTTTCAGGAAAGCCTGTCAGCCAAAGCAGTAATTAGCAGAACCTAATGGCTGTGACCAGTGGCCAGTGAGGGCCTCAGGTACAAGGGCTCTGCTTTGGCAGTGCTGGGCACTGAGGGTCACAGCTCTCCTGCTCTCATGTTTTCCAGCCTACCTAGTGCACTCCCCCTCCTCCCTGTGAGTTATGGTCCCAGTGCCATGGCCCAGCTGTCCCCAGTGCCTCTTGCAGTTCAGAACTGGGAAACAACCCCATTCCTTTGCATGCAGGGTGCACTTGTCTGTTGTGTTTGTCTATTGGTATCTCTGGATGCCCAAGCCAGCCTGTCCTGTAGATCTGGCTGCTACTTGGAAATACTTAGGATGATAGAAAATATTTACAAAAGGGCATTAGCAGATTAAACTGAACAAGGCATGGTTTGTTTATAATGCTATTCCAAAATGGAAAGCCTACAGAAAGATGATGGATTAAAGGTTAAGTGATTGGGGTCTCAACCTGAGTCTTTATTAATCTGGCTGACAGAATTTAGAGAAATTATTTTTTGTATTGACAGAATTTAGAGACATTTTTTTATGTTCCCTGACAAGTGATATCTTTTCCCCTGCTGTAACTCCTCTGTTTATCCCTTTCACTTACACCTCACCAAAATAAAATAACAATTAAAAACAGCAACAACAAAACTCCTAATCCCAGACACTTGAATCTCTAAGCTTTTTACCATGGTTAATCCTGTTTTGCCAATGCCTTTCGAGTGGTTTGACTCCTCCCCAATGTAAATGTTAGTGATTACTCTTAATGAACTATTTCCTTCAGTAGTAGTAGTAGTTAGGGAGAGGCCATCAGATCTCATAATGCTATCATGCCAATCTTTGTCTAAAGCAAACCAGATCTTTCTTATCTTGTGCAAGTAGTTTTCCATGTGGGCAAGCAAGGACAATTTTAGACATAAGTGTGCACTTTTTTTTTATTTTGATGGTATAAGTTTCTTTAAAATTAGTACAGCTCTAAAAGAAATGAATATCATATTAGATGATGTACCTTGTTACGTTATTTTCCCACATTAAACATGTATCTTAGAAGTTTAGTCATGGATTGCAGTAAGGAGGCCACATTGCTTGTAAAATACCAGGCCTGAAGAGAACCCAGTGTGAATATACTGAATTGCTTCTGGTACCTGAGGGAGCTTGGCTGTTGGGGCAGAAATGCAGGTTTTCCTGAATGTGCTGTCTTGTGCCCCAGGCAGGGGTCAGCAGTGTTTATGGCTAAGTGACTGCTGCCCCTTAGGGTGTAATTAAAGTTACATCATTTTAGCCATAAACTGCTCTTAATTTCAAATTTATAAATTTTTAATTTATAATTTATTTATGGTGTTTGTAATAAGATTAAATAGAGTTAAGAACCTGTATCTAGCAGCCTCCTATTCAAGTATATTCCTTAAGTTAATTAAAATGACACTATTCTTCTTGTATGAAATATAATTGTGTTTGTCTTGGATTTTGGTGTTGCAGAAATTCTGTGCTTGCTTTGTGCAGTTGATTATTGCACAGTAGGGCCAGAATGATGCAAATGAAGGAGCAAATTCAGGACAAAGACCTTGCAACCCCTTAACACTTCTCAGAAAGTGTTTCTCTGAAAGGGCTAGTGCTGCCATGGAGGGTCCTGGTCAGCACCCAAAAGTAAATCATCATCCAAAAATGTGATATGGATCACATTGTTTAGCTTTTCCAAATTCCACATTTGCATATTGATGCTCTCACCCTTGAAACTGAATTTGATTTTATGACTTATTTTGCAGTCAAATGTTGATTTTAAAAGCATAAAATTAAGGAATTTTTTTTTCTTGTATGATCAGCCAAGTGAAGATGGGTGAAACAGCTGCAGTCATTACTACAAATCTTCTTGACTTGTGGGTTGACCATCAGAGTTATATTAAGAAAAAATAACTGTGGAAGATTTAGAGAAGTGTCTGGCATTGCATGCATATTTCTAATAAATAGTATTACATTTCTCTGATGCTTCCCAAATTCTGCAGCTAACTTGTGTTGTTCAACATATCAGGTGATTCTCACTGCCTCACTGTCTGTTAACTTCCTATAGTAACAAAGTACTAAATGAGGGTTCTTAAAAAAGAGGGAAAAGGACTTTTTCATGGGCAGATAGGACAAGGGGGAACAGTTTCAAACTAAAAGATAAGAGTGTTGTCAGAATTTCAATTAAAGTACTTGTCTGGAGTACAAAAATACCGAAGGATTTTAGAATCATAATTAATTTACAATGAATGTCTTTCAATTGATAACATACATTGTATTTAATATTTTGAGACTAAATTTACTGGTGCATTAAGTAGGTCAAAACTTTAATCATAAGTCATAGCAAAATACACATTTGTTGCTTTAAAGTAGTTCAGTGGAATTAGTGAAAGCAGCCTAGATCCCCTCATAAGCTATCTGAAGCTAAGCCAAAAATAGTGGATGTTAATTCCATTTCTATCCTAATCCTTTCTCTGCTTGTCTAACAATTTTCTATATATTCATAGCCGAATATCTGCCTCAAAAATTCATACTTTCTTATTTGCGTATTCAGGTATGATTTTCAGGTATGAATTTCCTTTCAAATCAAAATATTTCAGACAGACTCAGAACTTAAAGTAGATATTTTTGAGTAAAATTCCTTTCCTATAAGTTATATTTTTACATTTTAAAAATTAAAGTTAAACCAAGCAGTCTTCTCTGCCCAGCACGCACAGAGAAAGTCAGTTTGGGTGCCTGTGTACCCACAAAATCAGTGTGCTTCTATCCATGTCTCATGTGGGTAATCCATTCCTGATTAGCTGATTCACAAAATACAAAGGAATTGCATGGCTGTGACATTGAAAAGGTTCCATGTTTTGGGGTTGGATTTTTAAAAAGTTTGGCACCTCATTCTCTGTACATGACCCACCCCTCTGGGAAGGCCCATCCAGACCCCTCTGCTTCCCAGCCTTTCCCAGAAGCCATGGGCTGGCCCCTGGGCTCAGTGGGAGGTCTGGCACCTCAGGAGGTGTGTGTGCACTGTTGGGCCTCTTCTCAGGGGTTTTTGTGCACCCTGAGCAATCAGTGCCAGCAGTGCCTGTGTGAAATGCAGAGTTTGGGAAGGCCCCAGGCCATAGGAGAATTATTACAATTTTGATAGTGTGAAACACTGGTCTGTCTGAGCAACAATGTTGAGATGCTGTTGGGAGTAGCTGGTTAGAATATTCTGCATGTACATGTGTAATATATGTCATGTCAACCCATGTTCAGTCATGATTTCACCTGCAGTGGGGCAAAAATAAATTTATTCTGTTTTCTTTGGTGGTTTCCTTGCCAGCATCACCCTGGTTGTTTCTTTCAGTGATGTCACTGTGTTTGGTCTGTTTCATCCATCTGAATGTGTTGGGTGTGAGGTGACAAATCAGTTTCAAATGCATCACTTATTTCAGTTACAGAGGCTTCTGCAGCCATGTCCGTTGCTACATAAAGAAAGAAAACAGAGCCTTGGTTTCTGTGTACATGTAGGTATTTGAGTGCTGTAAACTTTGTAAGAGAGCCCTTCAAGCTTCCTACAGCCTTATATAATTTGTAACAGGATATGTTTGAAGCTTCCTTTCATCTGAGTCTCAATATTTGTGTCTGAGGATTGCCATTAGTAAGTGTTGTTTCATCCAGGTGTGTGTGAGAGCCTTTGCAGGTGTTATCTTTTAAAGAGATTAAATGTAAGGTTTTCACCTTGTAGGCAGCTATTGCTCTGGTGTTTAATCCTCTTGACTCCTTTGAACCCTGTGACAGACTATACTCATGTGCAGAAGTGACTGCAGGAGAGGTAACATGTATGAAGGATGGGAATTCACCTTTTTTCTGCCTACAATCCAAATTGGAGCAACCCTGTACTAGAGGATATTGCTGCTGGTCACAAGTCCCTGATACACAACCCCCAATGAGAATTTTTGTAAGAATGTGATTGCAAATATTAATATTTTTAATGTTGTCATGCTCAATTTCATTTCATGATGGAAAACAGCCAACACAAGTGGATTTCAGGTGATGGGAAAATTGCAGCCTGTTAGCCTGCTGACGTTTACAATGGAAATGGAATTAATTACAAGCACTGATAGCTACCTGGATCAGCTGTAGAGCTCTTGGTTGGCAGAGGGAGCAAAAGGCATGTTCTTATCTGTTACGCTGGTATGTGACTCTTGGAGCCTGTAAAATATCACTTTAAAAGGATCACATATGAGAGTGCTGAATGTGAGCCCTTGCAGCCATGGTGTCCTTGATGGTAGGAGTGAACTTCCCTGTGACATTTGCAGAGTGCTTTTGTCACCATGTGTATGTACCTTTCCTGTTCCACACATTCATTTTTATTTTAGTGATATAGTGCACAGGAAATTGTGCAGGTTTCTGTCAGAGACCTGCTAAGGAGGCAGAGTGCATGAAGTATATCTGAGGGAAAGTTGTCTAAAATGAGAAAATCTGGCTTTCACTCTTTACATCTGCAGAATGAAATGTGTGGTAGTACTTGGCCTGGAAGCAATGCACAAATATTCTGGATCTTTCTGTTCAACACAGTGAGTTCTCGTAGAAAAGACATACGTATTTGTGTGGGTAGATATAGATATATATGAGCATATTAAAATACCTTTAATTATACAAGTGTTGCAACACCTCTGTGACAGCAAGGCAGTATGTGTAGTCAATCAGAGGAAGATCTGATTCAATCGGCAAAAATGGATCTCTAAATCTGGTGAGATTCAAAATCTTCAATCATAACTCCCCTCAGATGTGAAACTGCTAACATAGATGTCAATAATGTCTAGGGTACTGCACCAACTGATAGAAACAAGGGTTTGCTAAAAAAAAAGACTGAGTGCACTATAAAAAAAGACAGAAGAACTGCAGGGCTTTGGCTAAAGATTTTCTTGTTTCATTTTTACCCTGCCTCTGGTATCATGAGTGCACACCTTCCACAGCCAGCATGGACTTGTGGATTTGCAAAGGTGAGCAGCCTGAGCCCAGCGCATACACCCTTAACAGAGGCAGTGCTGAGGTTCAGATTCTCCTTACAGAGAGAGGGGAATTTCACCTCCAGCCTTTCACTGGGTCCCTCTTTGCAGCCAAGTCCTGTGGTGCTAAAGGTGAGGGCAAGCTGGAGTGCTGCCCAGCATTATTTGTTTTGGAAACACTGGCAGTGACCCCACACTGGCTTGGCAGAGGTTTCATGTCATCTCTGTCACAGGGGGTCAAAACGACTTTGTCCATACCTGCTGTACACTTGTGTGGCCTCAGGGAAAACAGTGGACTAAAACAGTGATCTTGTAACATGAAATATCAAGAAGCTTGTTAGGAAAGGTGTGGGGAAAAGGAGAACTTGTTCAGTTGTTGCAGCTTCAAGGTTTAAAAGCTCCATCAGTGACTGGATCACTTCTGAAATGACGATGTCAAGAGACTAAAAGCTAAACTTTTTTTGTTGTTGTTTTGATGATACAGTTAATGTCATTAGCTTAATGACCACTGTGGTGAAAAACTATCTAGTTGGAAAATACTTCTGCCTTTGCTTAAGTTACATGACATCTCTGGATGTCCCAAAAAGGGCTCCAGTGAATTTGGGGAGATGATACTTGGTAATGTTGAGATAGTTATTGTTAAAAGATAGAAACCAAGGAGGATTTTTTTTCTTTTTGTGTTTTATGAATTGGGAAAAAAACTCACCAGAATTTTAAAAAGTCCTGTATCTAATTTGGAGGAAAACTCTTTGGAGAAAGCAAAAATGGAAACTGACTGGTCTGAGTACACTTAGACTAGAGTACTGTGTTTTTTAGGAAGTACTTGTGAATTGTGGAAGGCAAGAAGCCCAAGCAGAAGGTCAGTAGAGATTATAGTTTCCAGTACACTTATTTCCTACTTAAATTGTGTCTTTTTCTTTTCCACCATTTCTTGCAGATCTCTCTTTTTTGCCATGTCATCTGACAGCCACCAGCTGCACACCCATTGCTACCAGGACTCACTAAGTTCTACTTGTCACAGTCTCTTGAATGTCAACAGTCACCCCCTGTCCAAGAGCTCCTCAAACCTGGCCTGTATTGGGCACTCAAGGAGTTTAGAGGAAAGGCAAAACAAACAGGAGCTGAAGAAAAGCCATAGTAGCACTATCTGCCATATCTTGGAAAACAGGAGTGATGCAAGGAGTGTGCAGAGTCCTGAATGGTCCTCCTCACAGCCTGGGATGGTGGGACTTGGATCAGAGGTCCAAACTATAAATGACCAGTCAGCCAATGACCATTCAGAGGGAAGAACTAAGAGTACAAACCATGTTCTTGTCACTGAACAATCCTCAGCATCCTGGGGAGTGGGGGACACTAAGATGTGTGTGAAGAGCAGCACTGCTGAGAATGTTTCTTCAGCCTGCTTTGTTCACCAGCAAGGCATGTGTAAAATGGAAGAATCAGGACCTGCCCTCCAGAGAAGCCACTCAGACCTAACCTGCAGCTGCAAACAGCAGACTCATGTCACTCACATAGAAACCATAGAAAGCAGTGCTACTCACTCCAGCCTCAGCTCTTCTGGCTGCAGGCATGGTCCACCAGAGGCTAGGATGTCTTTCCAAATGCAGAGATATGGATCAGAAACAAATCAAAATACATGTCACTATCAAAACCTTGTGACTCATCTTCCAGTCATACCTAGGGACCAACAAGTACCCACAAATACCTTTGACAGTGGCAGTATTCCACGTAACACCACTGTTTACACAGATCCTGGCACATTTCACACTGCTGTTCTAGGACCCCACATGCCTGGAAACAGTTTTCCAAACAGGACAACGTTCAGTCAAGCCCCTGGGATTATTCATGGTGGTCTGACTTATGGTAGTATTCCAAACTCTGCCTACTCCCCCATGGTGATGACGGTTCACAACAACTCAGTGGGGCCCTGCAGTCTCAGGCAGGATGCCTTGAAGGCAGATGCCACCATCCCGGCCTATTGTCACTCCGTGCCCATTCCATCCATCCAGCTCATTCCACGCTTGGTGTGCTCTGTCAGTGAGACAGGAAAAGAGCAGACAGCACCTGGCTACTTCCATTCCTTTTCTGCTTCTGACATTCTGACATATCCTAAGCTGGTGTCTTCAGTAAGTGAATCGGGCCTGGATGCCAAGAAAATCCTGAAGTGCTGTAACGTTCCTGAAGAACAACTGCAACCTGCTCCGCAGGAGAGAGCTCCTCCAGAAGCCAAGGCTGCCCAGGTTGCTCTGAGCAGCCAGCAAGGTGCAGACGTGGCAGTGACAACTAAGGATATGTGGACTATGACCTCTATGAATGACATAACCAAAGGCCTGAAACCGGCTCTGGAGCGCAGAGATGCCGAGGTACAAACTCTTCCAACCATGGAATGCAAATCGGTGGCAACAAGCCCAGCAGCTGCAGCAGAAGGTCACTCACACGTGTTCCCAGAGGTGAACCTGGAGCAAGGCTTGGAGGCCCCCAAATCTCCAGTTCGTGAAGTGAGATGGGATGATGAAGGAATGACGTGGGAAGTGTATGGGGCATCTGTGGATCCAGAAGTCCTTGGGGTAGCCATTCAAAAACATCTCGAGTTTCAAATAGAACAGTTCCAGACAGTGCCTGCTGAGGCAGCTGAGAAACATAATGAGGAGCCAGCCCCTGAAAAAACTGTGAAAAAAAGGCCTTTCAGAACAATGATGCATTCCCTGAGATACCCAAGCTGTTGTGCTCGCTCCAGTACGGCAGTGGAGTGAGCACAGCTGCAGGTTTAGGAAAGCTGTGCTGCTTTTAAATTGTACATAAATGCTGACTCTTAAGTGTGAACACAGTATATGTGGACAACCCACATGAGGATAAGTGGGAAAAGTTCAGTGATCATCAAATATACATTAAAGCAAGGAGAAGTCCATGGCTGGACCATCTCACAGAAAACATAAGATTACACTTATATAATGCCATCCAAATGCTCTTGACTGTATTTAATGTAGCACTGTTTCCTTCTACATTAGTTTTAAACTGTGTTGTAAGGAATGGAACTTCTTTTTTAATGATACATATTTTTGAAATAATGATGACTTTTTTCTGTATTTTAATAATTTAGGGTTAGAAAAAATGCTTTAATCAAAGTTCTTAGCTTTAAATTACATTCCTTTAAATTGTTTTGGCAGCTGTTTTGCTGTTAATTTAATAATCCTGACTATAAACCTGCTTTAACTGTAGACAAAATAACAAACTTGTGTAATGATCTATGACAAAGAATTGTAGCTTTTTTCTACATAACTGTGAAGTAATTTCAGTGTTGCTAGTCTGAACTCTTCCTTTAGCAAGCTCATGTACAGTTGGAGGATGCTCCATCAACTTTCCAATTAGTTTGTAGTTATGATGAATTACACTCTAAATATCCAGAACTCATGTTTACCAAGTGGTTGACACAAATGTACAGTGTTACCAAAGATGACTGATGTAATGTGAGTTACTTACTGAATGCTTGTTTTAGAGACCTGAAATGGAAGCTGTTCAGATTAGTCTGTGGTACCACCATACCCTACAACTCACGAGCAGTTTTGGTTTGCTTATATTAAAAGTAATTTCCAGTGAGTTCTCTTTATGTGCATCTATCCTGAGCAGTGGTTGTTTGGCTCTTGCATAAGCCAGAGGGGACAGTTTCCATGTAACCTTTGCCTGTCTTGTGTTCCCTCTCTGGTCTGACGTCAGGCATCTGCTGAAAGTGAGACCTTGTGTCTTCCCCAAAGGACAGTCCTAAGGTTATTCTGAGTGCCTTGGTCATTTGGGCAGCTTAAATATTTATTTTCTTCTAGAAACAACTTCACAAACAAGTTTTCAGTGAGAAAGCTGTTATGATAGTGTAATGCAGCCATAGTGCAGGGCCTGTTTGAAGTAAAAGCTTTGTCAAGGAAGATGAGAATACTATTTCTAGTGTCATAGGTGCCTTTGGTGAATGCCTAAGATTCTTGGGAAAATGAGATGTGCAATATTTTTTTTTAATGAGAGAGAAGAGAAACATTCATTTCTGTCTCAAAGGAAAATTTGCGGTGTCTGAGAACTTACTGCTGTGGAATTACCGACTCTTACTTTAAATGTGTGGGGTTGTGGTTTGTTGGTTTGGTTTGGTTTTTGTTCCAGTAAGTTAGCAGACTGACGCCATAATATTCACCTGACATTTGCATATCAAGAGGAACTCGTGGTGATTAGGACAGCTTTAAACTTTCATCTATAAAATCCTTAAATGTAGGACCTTCTAATTGGAATGTCCTGTGATGCATTAATTTAATGGTGTGGAGTAGTTCAAGATCAAATTTTCACTCCTGGGCAAGGAGTTGGCTCCTGTGAAATGCATCTGTGAAATGGTGTTCAGGAGGCTTTGTTTAGACCCTGGGACTTTGGCCTCAAAGAAGTCTGAGCTCAAAATGAGTTTTAGACAAACCAAGTGTGAAGCCACTGGAATATAATGCCTTACTCAGGATGCCTTTATAGCTGTGAGCATCTAAGTTCTGCTAATGATTCTGGATGTTAAAATTCCTTTTATTGAAGCTTTAATAGGAGTAAGGAAGTAATAAGTAACTAAATAAAATTACTCTGCTGTTATTTATAGTTTAGCTAAGCAGTTTCTATACAGGTTTATTTTATGGTCCAGAATATTGAATGTTGATTTTTTCCTTTCTTCAAACACTACACTTTGAGAATTTTAAGCATTATAGTGGTATAAAACCTTGTGCTGTCTGTTAGCTTCTCCTCAGGTGTGCAGGAGAATTCCAGATTTGAAGAGTCAAACTAAAGCTTTAAAATAGCAACAGTACCTTCCTCCCACAGCCTTTGTAATCCATACTTTATTTGGTACGTGGAAAAACTGTATTCTCCTTCCCACCCCTGGTGCTCCAAACATGTCTCCAAAATAAAGCCCCCAGCTGTAGGAATATGATATAATAAGACCAGTATCAAACTGGTCAGAAAGAGAGAGTTTGCAAAAGGGATGGAATAATATGGCAAAGTCCCTTGAATTCTTTGTCTGTTGTGCTATAAAACCTGAAAGAATTATTTCATGCAGTTCTGGTGTCAATTACTTCTGGTTTATACATTAGTATGACTTGCTACTACAGTCCTAAATACAATTATGATTCCTGAATGAGAAAAATAAATTACAAGTAAAGGCAAAGGATACCAATGATTTGCAAGTTCAGAAAAACAGATGCTCACTCATTACAGACATTCTGAATTTTCATGTTATTAATCAGCATTGCTGTTATTTACAAAATATAGTGTTTATGCTTGAGGACTTCCTACACTTTTGGAAAGGTTTAAAGTACAAGAATATAATGGAAATCTGAAAAAAAACCCAACAAAAAACATTCATCTGATTATTACCTACAGGGATACAACAAGTTGTTTTATTTGTACAATCGAAGTCTTAATTTGAATTGATTTTGCATTTGGGTTCAGTTTTTAAAAAAAATCAAATGCAGCCATTTTGTATATTAAGTATTCTCTATTGAAGTGTTACTTTTGTAATGTGAGAACTGTTTTTAATGTTTTTTTAACTTAAGAAAATCCATATCCATTACCTTCTACTTTTAAATATAAATATAGTAGCAGGAATACTCACACTAGATTTATAACTAAGTGGGACAATGCTGAACACAGATGCTTGTCAGGCTGGGGTGAAATAGGGTGTATTATTTCTCAAGCCCATTTGAAGAGCAGTGTGCATTGCACCATGCTGCCTCTGCTCCCCAGCCTGAGTGCTCAGGTACCAGTTCCAGCTGAGCAGACTGGGGCTGCCTTTCCCAAGAATTCTCAGGGAGGGATGCTCTGGCACACTGGGTGCTTCATGCTTTTGTCTCAGTGTGCCTTCTTTACCTTAACATGCAGGAACAGCCGCAGTTAATGCAGTGTTTGGGATATGTTATGTTGTCCCTAGACACTAATGTCTCTAGAAGGATTTCATTGTATATTGTACATTGATACTTGAGAGCTGAGATTGATCATGGGCTGAGATGCTTAGCTCAGTGGCTCAGCAGAGATTGGAGGCAATTGATACTAATATCAGTATGTGCTAAATAGTTCTGAAAATGTGTTAGAATAATTAATTTCATTCTGAAGTAGTATTTACTGTTACCATTCCTAGAGGAGAGACCAAAACCTGTCAGACATTTGGCACTGACTATTATCATTGCAGTTTCAATTTGAGATAACCTTTGACTGGGGTTAAATACTGAAATAGAGCGTATTATCTCAATGCTTTAAATAAAAATCATCCGTAGTTAAATCAGGTCTTTAAAAAAGCCAAAACAGCATACTAAACAGTTGCTTAGTCACTGTCACATCAGTTACTATTAAAATAATTTTATTTGTTTGTTTGGTCCTCACCTGAACATTTTGCTTTAGGAAGCCCTGTTCCACAGAAAGCCTCTCTTCCTTCCAGATGTAGCTTAAGAAAGCTTTTGTTGTACAGCTGAGCCAAAAGGCCCCACAGAACAGCACTTTCGCACAGTCCTGTGGGACAGCAGCGAGTGAGAAGAGGAAAAGGCAGTCAGCTGTTCTGTACTGAAATGTAACCAAGATGTTTCAGGGGAAAAGAGCATCTCCACTCTATGGGCAGAGTAATGTGTTTCTTCCTGATCACTTCTCTGCTTGTAGCCAGTAAGAATAATGACAGGCTGCACTAATTGCATTATTGGATAGACATTTAGTCTTTTAAATCCAAAGCAGTAGCAACCTGTCTGGAGATGTGCTGAGGTAAGAGGCCTTCTAGAAGGTATTAAAGAATGAGTAAGAAAAACAGTGTAGCTTTGCTCTAGGAAAAGTAATGTGTAGTGATGTTGGGTTAAAGCAGAAGCTGAGAGTGGAGGTGAGATCGAGGGACCCCAGCTCCACAGAGGGAACAGGGCTGGGTATCCTCCAGACACTGCTACTGCCCCCTCTCTCAGGAGCTTTTCCAGCTGGGAAATTGCAATGTTAATACTTCATTGCCATCTGTTCCTTTCAGACATGTTGAGGTGATTAATTTGTCTTCTTAAGCCCCTTGAAAATGAAAGCAGTTTATTAGTGCTAAGTAATACTGTTAATTGGCAAGAGAGAAAGAGGCAGCATGTGGGTTTATGAGCTGGAAATAAATCATTCTAATCAACTCTCTCAGTACCAGTTAAATAACTTAGTGGAACTTGCTGTGTCAGTGTCTTGTGTCTTTCCCCTTCAGGGGACTTTAGGGTCCAGGATTGATTTCTAAATTTTCTTTCTTTTCCCTCCATACAGAGCTATGGATCTGAAATTGAAAATATAATGTTCTATTCAGCTTCCTTCCAAAGCACTGTTTTTTACACAGGCCACAAGATCCAGCTGACCCTCATCAAAGCAGGAGAATCTAAAGCCTGTGAGCCTGTGTGCAGAGCCCTGGGCTGCTGGTGTCTGCAGGTACTGCCTGTCCACGGGTACTGTGTGTCCTGCAAGCCCCTCGTGCCTGCTGAGGAAGGGAGCTGTGGTACTTTCTGTTGATGCTGCAGTCCAGGTCATCCCACTCCCCTGCCCCTCCACAGGAGCAACTCTACAGAGCCATGTGGTTTTAAAGGGAAAGAGATGGCTACGTTTTGTGGGTGATGTGGATTAGTGTGAATTTTGTTCTTTTTCTTGTTCAGAAAGCAGCTTGCACACAGCAGTTCTGCCCCATGTAAAAATGGTTGTGCTCCCTTTCCACCTCTGCCAGCTGGAATGAGAATGTCCATGTCCATTTTCTGTGGGGCAGCACCCTGCCACAGGCAAAACCAGTGCCAGGAAGTTGTTTCTTTCTCCTGGAACTCTTTCACCAGACTTGGCACAAAATTGCTTGTGGCTTTTACTGTATCCATGAAGGAAATGGTGCATATCCTATGCCATGGTTGCTTGGGTGTCCAGCTTCCATCTTTCTCGAGGTGTAGAAGTGCTGAGCCTTGAGCTGACGGCCATCACATGTAGCAGGGCCGATGTGTTCAGATAGCAGAGTACTAAGCTGTAGCTTGTAAGTCTTTGGGAGCATTAATCCTTTCAGATATGTGACCTAAACAGATGTCATCTGTCTTATTATCAGGCTTTCAGTATACTACAGGCCATGCCACTCAGATGGCATGTGAAGGAAGCTTAGAAAGCAAAGGGGAGGGACACAGGCAAGGAAACGATGTTGCAGACTTCCATCCCCTTCCAGCCACCTTCTGCTCGCCTACAGGCACTAAAGACAGGTATCATATATGGTATCACAGGTGTAAAGAAGGGGAGATTTTGTCTCCCGAGCTGTTAAAGGTAGTAGGACTTAAGGAATGTGGGTCAGGCGCTCCCGTGCACTCCTGCTGGCCAGGATTACATCTCCGAGCTCCACCTGGTGCTCAGCGCCGGCGCACAGCTCCACAGGACACACCTGCTCTTCCTCGGCATCTTCTGGTCCCTGCTCACCTCCGGCAATTTTTACTGTAAAGCAGAGATGGGCTCACAGCTTGGGGTGCAGTGAATCCTGCCCCAACACCCTTTTGTTGGTGCTTTCCAGCAGGCCTGCTGACAGGCAGCTTTTTGTGGTGCAGGAAGCACACAGAACTGTCCAGGCTTGAGTGCCAGCACCTGACCTGTGCTGTACTGCTGGAGGTTGAGGTCCTTCCCCTGACACAGACACAACACCCTCAGTGATCACAAATGCATAAAAAATCAGGCTTTTCCCCTCCTCTGATGGCTTTTTGCAGGCTTGTAGGTAATTTGCTTATACTCCTTCTGGTGCTGGTTTTAGTGGAAACTGATGCACTCCAGATTGGGACTGGGCAGAAATTCCTGTGTGCAGGTTATCTGAATGTTGTCTTGTGTTCACATAATCTGGAAAATCCTACAAATGCCACTGCCTCAGAGAATCCAATTTTAGAAAAGCTTTTACATTGATTTAAATGCACGATGTGATGTTATAATTTGTTTTGTTGTAATTTCTTCCTTGTTCACATAGTGATCTGTGTTTTCTAAATTCCATGCTTTTTTTCAGCATAAGCCTCACTCTAACAGTAGAATAAGGAGTTAATTTACTGCTGTGCTGCCATAACTGTTTTCTTAAAGAAGGTTCTTGGGAAAAGATGAGACAAGTGTTTCTGAGAAAGCAGAAGAGACCTGTTTTGATTGTGTGATGGATGTGTTCAACAACCTGCTCCCCCACTCAAATGAGTGGAGCTGTAACGCAGCCCTTGTGTTCCAAGTCTGCCCTATGAGTTCTTTCCTGCTCCAATTTTGACTGGAATGTGTGTGTGTGTGTGTATATATATATCTATATCTATCTATCTATCTATCTATCTATATATATATATACACTGGGGGGGCTGCAAAATGTTTAGTGACCAAAATCACACTAATGTTTTGCTACAGGCTCGATCTATGTTTGTGATAGAACAACTTTTCTGAAGCAGGTTGAAGGTTTGTAAAAGCAGTTTTAGTTTAGTTAAAATTGTTTATACACTGTTTACATGCCTCCCTCCCTTTAGTGTGAGTCCTCTGGTGCTGTGCCTGTTATTTTTTGCATTGGTAGGTTTGGGCCACAACAAGTAAGAAATTTGTTCACGTCTGTGGTGGGACCCCAATTCACAAAAGCAACCCATTGCTTCCAGAAGTTCTGCCTTTGGTTAGGCTGTCTGGAGAAGCTACAGAAGACCTTCCTGAGAACCTCTTTAAATGAAAGGTGAGTATGGAGTTAGGTGTAGGTGCTACTTTTGTTCAGCGTGAAGTGGGATAGAATAATAGACAGTAAGTAAAAAGTTTGCAGAAATGAGAAATCCCTAAACTAGAGAAACGAAAAAGGCCGTGTGTGGTGTGCAAGAAAAGGCCATTAAAACATCTGTTTACAGTCTATATATGAAACTCGTTGTGTGGGAGTTCAAAAACATTTCATTCCTCTCTGGCACTGAGGTAGCTCGACACAAACACAAAGATTCAAGGTGAGTAAATACAGTGCAGAGAGCTTTGAAAGTGCCCTGCGGCGCAGTGAAGCCTTTGGAGTTCAGCACAAGTGGCGCTGCTCGCTCGGTCCTTGGGCGGGCTGGAGCTGAGGTCACCCTGGGGCCACGGGCCCTGCGGGAAGGCTGGGGCTGGGTCTGGTGCACAGCTGTGGGACCCAGCGCCAGGTCACGTCCTGCCTGGAAGGGGACCAAGGACACACGTCAGAGAGGATACGTGCAGGGGGGGTCATGCACCCGGGCTGGCAGGGACAAAAGGAAAACACTCCCTTTCCAGCGGCAGCGCTTGAGGAAACTGGCGATTCCCGCGGGAGCCTGCGTGGGGTTCCCTGACTGCTACAATGCACTCTTCTAGACTCTTCTAGAGTTTCATACTCTGCCTTGAGACTTTTGCTGCTTCTGATGGGAGAGCTGTCAGCTTGGTCTGCCTTGGTGTCCCACTGCCCCCGCAGCCTTGGGGGGCTGGCTGAGCTTCCTTATTCCCTGTTTCCGAGGCAGGGATGGGCTGCTCAGCTGTGTGGTAGCACTGCAGAACAGGGAACTCACATTCTGGAGCATTTAACAGAGAAGTTAACACAGCTGATGCCCTTCAACTGCATTATTGCAGTTGTTGAAAGAGGAACAATCTGAACAGAAATCAAACATTCTTTAAACTCCACAAAATTTGCTCTAAAGCCATTGCACCAGAGAATATTCTTCAAGTTATTTGTGCCTGAGTGCTGCCCAGTAGTAGTTTTGCAGGACCATACCTAAGAAATGCAGAAAAACTTCTGGTTCTCCCTCAAACCTCATGTTGCCAGAGGATGGGAAGGGATGAATCTCTCCCTGGAATTTGTTCCCACACTGCAGACGAGCAAGGAAAAATGTCTTTGAGTGACAAGGGAGTCATTATACACTTTTGCCAAATCTTGGAAGGATGGGCTTTATGCTACGGAACCTATTCTCTATGCTGCTATAAGTGGGATTCCCATTCAGCTAGAAATAGCACTGAATCTTGGGTATAGGCATGCATTACGTGGTGTCACAAACTTCTGAAGGGAAAAGCTGCAGGCTTTTATCCTCATTAACAATTTCTGATGTGTATTTAGCTCCCTTTTTTGCATCCAAAATGCTTTTCTTCATACTGTGATTGGAGGCTTATTGTGAACACTTATACAGTTTTATCCAATGCTGAGGAACTGCCCACTACATCTCCATCTTTGCTTCTGTTTTAACATGAGCAGATGATCCTGTTTATTTTCCCATAAAACTGCTTCTCTACCCAACCTTTTGCCTCTATTTTACTAGATCACCAGTTTGCCTTTTGCTTAAGCTGATGTAATTTTATGTTTCTTTTTCTGATCCACTATGCAGGTTTGTATAAAAAGGCACATCTGGCATGGCAAAGGGTTTAGCTGAGGGAGGAGTAGTGTGTACTGCCTTGAGGGGTGGGAGGAAAGAGACCATTAAAAGATGCATATGGTTCCTTAACCTTGATATTCCTTTAGAGGTAAGATGGAAGATGTGTCCACAGAGCAAATCCTCTTAGGAAGGCATGACCTTGACCACAACGAATCCACACAGAAGGTGTACTGTGTGAAGCAACTCTACCAACAAAAACCTCTCAGACCATCTGGATTGTGATATTGCCTTTGTCAAGCCTGTGGAAGACATGACAGAAACCCGTCATTGTCCACTGTGCCTGCTTGCCCAGGAGAGGCAGCTTTCTTTCCTTGGGAGAGTCCTGCTGGGTAGCTGCATGGGGGGGCACGTGGTGTATGAGCACTCCTGGTTTTCCAAGGTTAGGCAGGGTTGGTATTATTTTTCCTCTTAAATCCAAGTACACAGAGGAGGATTATATAACACACCCTGTGTCTCCTACATGTTTAGACAAGGAAGCCAAATACTTGAAATGCTTGTTCCTAGGGTAACAGCACATCTGGGATTAGGTGGCTGATTTATACTTTCTCTTAGGTCAGCGCTGAATAATTTGTACTTTTAACTGTGAGTAAAATCCTGATCAGAAGAATGGCTCCTTGGATTGTGCCCAGAGGAGGAAATATGTGGGAAATTGTGACTCAGCTTCCACATGTACTCATCTACTTAGATTTCCATTTGAAGTTCTTTCTGAGTGAAGTCCCCCTACATTCTCTGTTAAGCTTTAAATGCTGTGCATAAACTTACAAAAGGCAGGACTTCACAAATGTGCTGGCCGGGTAGTTCGGTAAAGGCTGAAATCTCACCGACTCACAGGACAGTCTGTGTTGGAAAGGACCCAGGAGGACCATCGAGTCTAACTCCTGAATGGCCCCCGCAGGGATCGAGCCCTCGGCGTTATCGGCGCCGCGCTCTGGCCAGCTGCGCTGAGCTGAGCTGAGCTGAGCTGACCTCCTCGCCGCTGACCGTGAGGGCAGGGAGCAGTAACTGGGTCCTGTTCCCAGCTGGAAAGCGGGGCGGCAGTACTGGGAGGTGTTCTGGGAGCAGTAACCGGGTCCCGTTCCCAGCTGGAAAGCGGGGTGGCAGTACTGGGAGGTGTTCTGGGAGCAGTAACTGGGTCCCGTTCCCAGCTGGAAAGCGGGGAGGCAGTACTGGGAGGTGTTCAGCCGTGCTTCACACTTGTGGAAAGCCACACCAAGGCAAGTACTCTGGAAAATTTCCGGTGGACACGAAAAAGACCCAGACCGGTGGCTCGCCCCACGATACACGTTCAGCGCTCCGAGATTTGCCGCGATTCCTGGATTTCGGCTGCCGCGAGGAGGAGCAGCAGCAGCAGCAGCTCCGCCCCCCGGCGCTCCCTCAGCCGCTCTGCCGCTCCGGCAGGGGGCGCGCGGGCCGGCGGTCTCGCGAGAGCGCGCGGGGCCGGCGGGCGGGCGGGCGGACGGCGCGGGGCTGAGGGAGCGGCGCGCGGGCAGCGGTGAGGGGGCGGCGGGGCCGGCAGGGCGGGGAGACATCCGGGGGGGAGCCGGGAGCCATCCCGTGAGGAATCCCGTAAGAAATCCCGTAAGGAACCCTGTAAGGCACCCGGTAAGGCATCCCGTGCCGCGCTGCCGGAGGTGCCCAGGCAGCCGGCCTGGGTCGGGCAGGTCGCTGGGGAAATGGACGCTCCGCGGCGCAGGGCTCGCACGGAGACGGGGTTTTGTACTGATCTCGCTCTCCGTGTGCCGGAGAGGTTGTGCCGCGAGCGCTCCTAAAGCCACGTTTCTAATTGCAAAGGCCAAGTCTTTTGTTAGCAGCTGCGCTTCTCAGAGGTTATATAAGCAGTAGATGTCTGGGTTAGCAGTGGTCGGGGTTGTGCCGCATCGCGTTTGTTAAAAGTTTGTCGGACGTGTGTTGTTCGTTGCTGGAAAATGGTGTGAGCCGGAGCTTCCGGGGGTTTGCCGAGCATGCTGACAGCTTTAAACTCGGTGTTTATGGCTGGAATTAAAGAGAAAAGATGACAGAGGTGCAAGTTGCCTTCCCCCGAGACTTTCGATAAGGTGTGCAGTCAGGGGAGCGGAAAAAAGCCGGCAGCCATGTAAAAACCACAGTTCATCACGCTGCAAGTGCCTAACATTGGATAGCTGGATGTGCAGAGAGCGTGGCAGTGCTGCCTTTGGGGCCAGATGCTGCAGGCACAACCAGGGGTTTGTCACTTGTTTTCTGAAGGGTTTTTAAGTGCAATAGTCTAGGAGTTGCGTTGTAATGTGCAATCTGCGTTAAGGTAAATGTGTGTCTCCCCACTCTTTGGTATCTTCTTTGGTATTTTCAGTAATTATAGCATGGAGATATTAGGCCTTCATATTCAGACACTTTGTGATTTCAGTTATATGCTTGTTGTGCATAAAATATATATTTATGTTAGATGGAATAAAGTGGTGGTCAGACTTCTTCACAGCTGTATTAGTGACTTGTGACTGTTCAGAGCCCAGCTCTTGTGAGATTGTCTCCGTACAAGTGCTCTGTGCACTGGCCGGGCTGTTTCAGAGCTAAAACAGGCAGAAAAAGTGTTTAGGTGTTCAGGTCTGTGGCATAGACCTTATGCTGTGCAGACAGGTGAAAACTACCTGAATTTTAGAAAATGTAATACCTGAAATTTCTGTTACTATTTCTTAAAGTGTTTATTTTACTTTTTCTCTTGCTTGAAACAGTTAAAGGTTATTTATTTGCTTCACGTGGCTTGTGACTTAAAAAATAGGGTGTTATATACTTGTTTTGGAGTAAAATGGTCCCCCTAGCAGGAGCTCCGTACAGATCCTGGTACATAATGCTGATGCTGCACTGTACAAAGTGCTTGTTATGCTTGGATGTAAATGGGAAGTTCCCCAATTCAGCTCGTGTACTTAGAGTACTTCACTCCCTGACCACAACTCCTGCCTATCTAATCTGGGAGAGCTTCTTAAGAGGAACTTCTGTTTTTTGGTAGGGTTAGATGGAAGTCCGTGGGGATTTCAGTTCAAACGAGCCAGCTGGTTTAAAGCCACGTAAAGACAGGTCAGAGAGGCCTTTGGAGCAGTCTTGTCCTGCCAAATGGAAGGAATCATTCCACGTTTATAAATAGAGCCTGTTCAATGGGAGGCTTCATTCCCTTCAGAAGCTTTTCCCCAGCGAGGCTCTGCACAGCCCTGGTTTTGAGGTGATTTTTCCACACCCATTTGAAATGAAAAACAATGTTCTTCCCAAGGGCAGCTTGGATGGTTGTGCTGAGAGTGAAAAGCTGGTAGAACCAGTTTCCTACCAGCCTGTTTGCAGGAGAGGAAGGGCTGTCTCCTCCTCCTCTGCTCACCAGCAGCCACATACTTAATTAAAAGCTTGAAATTATTTTTGTCCAGCGGTTTCTGACCTATGGGAAGTAACATCCCAGGGGTGGAGTGCAGGCAGCCAGGAGATTGCACAGAGCACCTGTGACCAGGAGTTGTAGCTGCAGGGTTTTGTGGTGGCACCTCTCCAGCGAGCCAAAAGTCTTCTGTAAGTTCTTCTGGTAGTTATTTTACTATTAGGAACAATAATATGATCTTCCTTATAATTCAGGCCGTTCTTTTGGTTTCATGGTTATGACATTTTTACTGCTTGTATGCAGACGAGGACACAGGCAGGGCCCATCCCTGGGAGTATTCAAGGCCAGGCTGGATGGGGTGCTGGGTACCCAGGTCTAGTGAGAGGTGTCCCTGCCTATGGCAAGGCATTGGAATGACATGATCTTCAAGGTCCTTTCCAACCGAGGCCATTCTCTGTGCTTTCCTCAGCTGAGTGTGTGAAATTGTGGAAGCAAGAGTAGATGTGGCAGGAATTGTGTATGTGTGGGTGTCATTTTGGTCCTTCCAGGAGCTAACTTGCATCCGAGCTGCTCAGTGTCAGGATTTCTGGCACGGTGCAGGCTCAGTGCTGGATGGGGAGCCTCAGTGCTGGGCTGTGCATGGCCAGGGACGGAAGGCTGAGCTCGGCAGCTGGATCGGCTCGCAGCTCTTTAGCTCTTGCTGCTCCATCCGCGCTGGAGCTGGATGCCTCAGCGCTCGGGTCTGCTTTGTTGTTGCATGAAGAAGATACATTGCCACACGTACCAAGTTGCAAGAAATAGCGGTTTTGTTGCAAAACGTTGAGGTTCCGCGGTTTCAACTGCTGGTTGGATGTTCGGAGGCGCTCGGTGCTGTGGCTGAGCGGAGCCAGGCCGGGGCAGAGCGGCTCGGCTCGGCCCGGTTCCCGCCCGGCCCGGGGCCGGTGGTCGCGGCCCGCCCCGGGCCCGCCCCGCGCTGCCGACGTGCGGCTCGGCCGGGCGCGGTGGCCGGGGCGGGGCGCGGGCTGGGCCGCCCCGATAAGGCGAGGGGCCGCTCCAGCCGGCCGGGGCATGGAGCGGATATTTGCAGGGCTGGCAGCATTCCGGAGGCATTCCGGAGGCCGTGCCTGAGAATGGAGGCCGCGTTATAAATAGGACATTGCGGGATTGCTTCCTGACCGCGGAAAGTAAGTGCGAGCTCGTCTGTGGGGGTGTGCGTCCCGTGACGCACAGAGCGGGGGCTGCGGGGGACCCCCGTGTGCCTGGAAACCGCTTGGTGGCACGGAAATGGCCAGAGCAGGTGACCATGTGTTGCAGCCGGGTGTCTTCTTGTGTTTTGTTACTGTTGAGCCGAATTGTGTGATCGCGGGTGTATCAGAGCATGTGAGCTGAAAACCTCTTAAATTCTCAGTGCTATTTGGGAGTAACTGGGAAGCGAGGAAATAGGTGCTTGCCCCCACTAGGTTTTGTTAGAGGCTTGTGGAAATTGGAAAGAAGGGTGGATTGGCTCTCATGCTCAACATGTGAGTTTTACTGGCTTATTTGCGACAAAGCCTAAGAACAGCCATTTTAGCAGGAGCTGGCTGGCTGGAGGAAGGCAGCAGTCATTCTCTCCATACACTTTGGAGTGAGTCTCTTGCAATCATTGAAAAAAGGAAAAGCAATAAACAGTAGTTTCAGAGATCATTAGAGAAGAGTGTGTAAGCTTCTTAAATTTAATTGTGCCATTACAAAGCTGCTAATACAGAGTGTGATAAAGTAGGTTAACATAATTTTCACAAGAGTTGTTAAGTACATTATCTATTGTCTGAGCAAATATGGTAGTTTTATTTTTTAAATTTATTTTTGGGTATATGATAGTTTTTAAGGTACCTAATATCCTTGTTTTCTTGGCTGGGTGTATTGCTGTCATCCACTTGTTAAATTACATCTGAGAACCAGGGCTCCCACTTACACTGTTGGCTCCTACTTCCTGTAGGTTGTACATGAGAGTTGAAAAGCAAGATAAAGTCTAGGGAGTGTTGTGAGAAAAAGCTCAGCTTACTTTATATTGAATGTTGCTAGCATGATGAAGATCGTGAAACCTTATAGAAGTGAACCTGTGAACAAGCTAGGGTGTGCAAATACTGGTGTTCACAGCACAGCATGGAGAATGATGTATTTTGGACTTCTGCATCGTCAGATTTGGTGCAAAATAACATAAATATTACATTTGTGCTCTGCAGTTCCTAGAGGATGAGATGTTATGGTGAGGATGGGATTGAGCTGTGTGCAGGGTCTTGGGGTGGCTTCTGTGCCTAGTCTATGTCTTGTGTCCAGAGGTGCTGGAGGGACAGGAAACCCATAGTGCTGAGGGAACTAATGGAGGTGCAGCCTCTGCTCCTGCCCCACCGTGAACATTGCTTTTTCTGTCACCTTCCACTTGCAAGCCACTCTTAGCCCTCTCCTGTGTGAAAAACACACTTTTATATCTTCCTGTAGAAGAACTTTTGGGTTGCAGCTTATATGATCATGGGGCTTGGAAATTGCAGACTAAATAGCTGCTCAGGAAGCAAGTTCTTGGTTGTCTTGTTATATTCAAAACTACTTTCAGTTCCCTCCAGAGCTGTGGTAAAATTTGTGACATTTTAGATTGGCACATGTGTATGCTTTAAATCTGCAGGAATTTCCACAGTTGTCATTGCTGAAGACTTGTTTAAATAGAATAAATACTATGAATGTTTAGTGCTTCAGGAATCTCATGAAACTGACAGGAGAATTCCAACTCTTTGGTAACAAAATAACCCACTGGTTAGGAAAAGTGCTTACAGTGATCCTTCCTGTTTTTACTAAAAATCCATTTTATCTTTTCCCCTTACTTGCAGAATCTTTGCCAGTATCGCTTCTGTAGAAATTTTGTATTTGAACCCTTTCTAATTGAGACTGTGCTGAAGCTAAGTGACCACAGCTGTGACCAGGACACAATGGGTAGCTGTGAAAATTCTGGCCTTTGCAGCTTAGTAAAGAATGATCTTTGTAGCAACATGTGGGTTTTCAGTTGGTGAAACTGTATTGGAATTTTCTCACTTAAGGGAGCCAGCTCATTGCCTGCAGAGGAAGGAAGGGTGACTGAAATATCTCCTGCCCCTGGTCAGGCCGTTCTCCCCAGCTCCAACATTGATGCTGAACCTGCCCTGAATCAGCCCCTCAGCTCTGGAGTTTGCTGGCTAGGCATAGAAACTGGAGGAAGGTGCCTGGCAGGGGAGGATTGCCTAAACTCCGGTGGCTGAAGCTGTTGTCAAATATCTGTTGGTTTTCCTGTGATTGTGCAAATTCCGTGGGTGGAAGTGTTTGAGAGACCGTTGTTGCTCCTGGGGGAGAGCTTTATCTATGTTTAGAAAACTTGCATCTGTGTAGGGTCTTAGGGGCTTTTTTGTTCACCTTTAAAGTGAAGTAGAGCAGATGGTTCTTCATATGATGCTCTTCCTCTTCTGTTAAAGAGGAATAGAAACTATTAAGAAATCGTTTTTCCATTGTGTTTTAGGAACACTTCAAGAATGAGTCCACCACAAGATAGAAATAGAAATTCCTGCAGCAGTGAGACTCTGGCAAAGTGCCTTCAAGCAAAGAAGGACTTGGAAACAGCTATATCTGGAATTGTCAAAGCTGAACAGCAGATTAAAGAAAACTGGCGGGAGGTAATTTTAAATTACTTCTTAAAGATTTTTTAATAACTAACATGATTTCAATTAAAGTTTTTATTATTCCAGAATATTTACTATTATCATGGTGGTCTGAAATTTTCCTAGCAATTTGCAAACACATTGCTGTGTCATTTTGCTAATGCTCTTGATAAAGGTATTCCTGTATACCTGTATCTTCTTTATCAATTCTGCAAGCTTAGGCATGCAGCATTTCCAAAAGCTGATGATTGAAACATCAGAATAGAGAGAGATTACAAATAACATTATTCTTTGATACCTCTTTAAAGGTAGCCTTTGAACTGTTACTGACCTGAGTCATGTGGGTGACTGTGATGAATTTCTGAGAAATAAATCACTCCAAAAATACCACTTGCCGCTGACAAACAGTAGTTTGCAGTCAGCGCAGCACATGTTTGTGCACTGTGCTTGACAGATGTAGCAATGGTGTGTGTTTCCTGACAGGTCAAGGCCAAGATCCACAGCCACATCAGCCGGCAGCTGGAGTGCCTGCGCAGCCGTGAGGTGTGGCTCTTCGAGCAAGTGGATCTCATCCAGCAGCTCAAAGAGGAGGCCTTGCAGCAGCAGGCACAGCAGCTCTACTGGGTAAGGCTTGGTTGTCAGTTGCTGCACTGGCATTTTCAAGCAAACCTTTTTCTTGCAAGTATTGGCTCAATTTTAATCCTGGGAGCTGAAACAATAATTTGTGTTTTGTCTTCCATGTAGTACTTGGGACAGTTCAATTGCCTTATTCATCAGCTGGAACACTCCTACAGCAACGAACTGGCAAACCAGATTTCAATTTGCCTGGAGAGGTAAATACATTTTATGATGCAAGTTTACACAGTTGGGTTTATTATAACTTATGAATTTAATCTGTTTTTTTATTCTATTAGAACTAACAGATCTCACTGTTCCTACATTTTTAATAGTTCCTAGAAATAAGAACAGCAGTCTGAGGTGATAAACCAGGGCTATAATGAGCAGGAGAGGTACTTATTTATGCAGATTATTTCAAATATTAGTTGTTGATGGCAGTTGAAGTAAGAAAGTGAAACTTGTGTTTTGCTGGCAATTTATTCTGTTCTTGATTTGTAGATAGCCATTCATTTCTTGTACACTGTATCAAAAGTCTTCTTTGTTACCTAATTACTGCCAAGTAGCTTGAAAGCCTTTTTATGAAATAATGGACTGACTTCCAAAACAGGACAGATGAAGAAGACTGTAATTTTTTTCCTTTCTGTAACTATCACCTTTCTCTTTCAGACTGGAAAGTCTTACACTCAAACCTGAAGAGTCTTCCATCCTGAATTTTGAGGCTGACACATCTTACCTTCGCCAAGCTATTACCTCATTTGGTTCCATTAAAACGATGGTAAGCACCAGGACTTCCCTTGGTTGGAATACTTGCCTCAAAGATTTCTTTTCAGTAGAGCAATATATTCCAAGTGATATTTTTGCTTTTAGTGACAGCTTGAACGGCTTCTGTGTGCGAGTCGTATAATTTTAGCTGTATAATAAATACACAGTGGTTTATTAATTATTGCATGTAGTTTTCACTGAGTTTAGTTATGTACATGTTATTTTAATGTATTTTAGCAGAGGCTGAGGGAATGACTACTGCATCCCTACTGTATTCCAGCAGATAAAAATTTGTTACTGTTTTCTTTGGATAGCAATAGTTAAAACATAGTAGATGTTTTCTGTGATACAAGTATTTTGGGATTCTAAAGTAAGCGGCATATTTCCTGTATTGTTGGAGACAATTCTGTTAAACGAAGCAGACTCAAGGTAGTATTTTTATAGTAAATTTTTCTCCATCCTATTTGTAAATGTTGAGAACATTGTTAGCCATAAAGCACTGAGCATTTGTAACTGTGCTTTACTTCTGCTTTATTGTAGAATTTGTTCTAGATACTGGACAAAATGGAGTTTTAATTTAATTTTTACTTTTCTTTCAGCAAACCTCAGAGAGAGAGAATACTTCTCCCTGGTTCCCAGGGCAGAGCTGTGCCCTAATGAACTGTGAGCAGGTAAGATTGACCTGTGTGTGAGTGTTTAATTGCATTAGAGGAAAGAGGAGAACAGGCACATTATATGAGCTTGAGTAATGGCTTGTGTTTGTTTGTTAAGATGCTTGAGTAGCCAGTGACAGTGGCTATGGTGAGCAGAGCAATCTGATACTGTAGCTGCTCCAGGAGCAGACAGGCAAGAACAGAGTATGAAAGTGTATGCGGGGTGTGACTGACAGGATTTTTTAATTGAATGTTCCTTATGTTGGAACTACCCAAATCCTGTGAGTGGTTTCATAATTAGAGGGGATTGTTTTTCCTTTTGGTGCAGAAATCCTGCTGCCTGCCTGTGTTGGTGTTCAGCACAGATTGGCTCAGCAGTCAGTCCTTCCCTAACCAAGGGCATTGTCTCTCGGCAGCAGACGCAGTGTGGGGCAGCGAGTGCCTCGCTGGCTGGCTGGTTACTTGGAAGCAGGCCCGTGCCTGTGCGCCAGGCTCCCTACGTTCCCAGCACCAATCTTGAGGAATGGGTTACCCAAAAGTGTGTGCCAGAGCCCAGCCAGGTAAACCTTTCTTGTGCTAAGCTAGTTTTGAACAGAGGGGAAAACACAGTACCTGATTGCAAGCAGAATGTGGTCGGAATGAAACCTGTAGTACTCTTCCTTCTGCCTTATGTTCTGCCTGATGCTTTGGCACTTACTAGCTGAATGCTGTGAGCTCTAACTATACAGTTACTGAACATTGCCTTTTAGTTTTAATGGATGTATTTCAATCTGTCTTTACTAGAATTTGAATTCTTCCAAAGTCTGCTATTTTGAGCAAGCCTGGGGAAATCTGAAGGATTTGGAGAACTGGCTCCTGCACAATCAGCAGCGTGATCTTGCTGGGAAGACAGATTCCCCTAGCTGCAAGGACTCCACCACTACTCTTAACTCATCCTTTTCCACTATTGAAAAGGTGGAGGAATTAGAGTCTCTTGGACCAGAAGAGATGGACCTTTCTGACTGGCTGCTTACTCCTGACACAGAAAATGGAAGTATTGCTTCAGATGAGAAATGGAAGAATGAATTTAAACTTTTTAGGGAAGAATGCAATTTGAATGATTGGCTTCTCAAAGCTGAAACATGTACCAGTTGTCCTGGCAGCCAGAGTAAAAGTGTGGAAATTGAGAACCTGGGAAATCTTAAGTGCCTGAATGAGCATCTTGATGGAAAGAAATCACCCAATACATCTGCTGTAAATGCTTGGCTTCTTCAGCATCCTCAGGCCCCCTTTAAAGTGGAAGATGTGTGCAAAGCTAATGATCTCTGTGCCAGCTTTTCAGAATGTGTGTGTGATGAAAACTGTGGAAAAGAGGCTCTTTGCAAATGGCTTCTGAAGAAAGATGGGAAGGACAAAAATGGAGTTCCGGTCAGCCAGAGAGATGTACCAGACCCTCAGCATGAGAAGACCAAGTTTGCTGCCAGTTCCTGGCTTAGCCCTGCCCAGCAGCTCCCAGGGGAAGCCGTGAGTGCAGAGAAAGCAGATTATTCAGCAGAGATTGCAGAACCCTGGAAAGCGTTGCTCGAGAGGCCTCTGACAAGCTGGCTGGCCAAGGCTGAGCACAAAGCAGAAAGCACAGAAGAAAAAGAGAGTCGGGAGAAAGCAGACAAGAGTTTCAAGAGTCCTTTCCTAGACCTCTTGGCTCCATTCCACCTCCCCTTAAATGTAAACAGTTGGGTGTTGGCTTCAAATGACCTAGAAAATGCAAACCTGCCTCCAGTGGAAGATAAATGGCTTCTGCGCAAGAAAGCACAAGTGAGCATAAGTTTTTGATACTTTTGTGTCTTATGTGCCAGGTTTATTGCTTTACTGAATTTAATGACTTCATTCTCTTCCAAAGTCATAGCTCTTCTGGATTATACTGGCTGAAACTTTTTAGGTTTCCTGGCTCTTTTAATGTTTTCACAATTATTAGTTACTTAGCACTAAACAAGTTAGTATTTTATACTAAATGAAGAAACTATTAATCTCAAAGACACAAAAGTCAGTTTTGGTTTTGAATACTTTACAGAATTTGAAGATACAGCAGAATGTATTTATGTTTGGGGTTGGTAATGAAGGTGACTTCTCTTTCAGGACTTTGGCCTTCCTACAGTTTGTGACCTTTTTGCCTGCATGAAGCTCAGTGGAGATAACGAAAAATGGCTGTATCGGTCTCCTTTACAGGTAGGATACAGAATGTATTTGAACAGCTGAGCCTAATCATAACACAGATACTGGCAGCTAATGGTCACCTTAAATTCTTTAAATGTTACATTTAACAGTGTAGTAATTTCCTCCCCATACACCTTTTTAACAGCTTGGACTGTTCCTCTTTGTTATTAATCCTCCTCTTCTGATCACAGGCCAGGGAGGGAATTACTTCTGTTCTTGTGTAAATCTCTCAACTGATTGACACTTGGTAACTCTGAGTGTAACTAAGATATGGAATTAGTGTATCAATCTCCAGGCAGCTTCTTTCTTTCCTTTGTAATGTATTTACAGCTGACATCATGTCTTTCCTTTCTGATGATAACTCTTTGTCTTTGTTTTTGAAATTAATGAAAATAGTCCTTAGCAGGAGTACTTCAAACCCTAAAAGGCAGAATCCTTAATTCTAGGAGTAATGTTAATATCACTTTTTTTATTATCTTATAGTTGGGTTTTTTTCCAAAGTGTTGCTTTTTATCAAAGAGAATAATAACCCTATTTTAAATTTGTTTAGATGTGAAGAACTGGATGTGTTGAAATCATCCCCTTCCTGCTATCAGTCGCACATTACACTGAGTGACTGCAGCCAGCTGAGTGCTTGTGTTTTGTGTTTGGCCATCTGCTTTCTCTTCTAAAATTATAACAAAAAGAAAGATTCCTTATCTAACAGAGTTCTGGTGCAGAAGATCCCTTTTTGTTGTCATTAATTCTGAAATGTAAACCCACTGACCATAAGCAATCTGATGCTTTAGAGGTGTTAGCAAATTTGTATCTGTTATGGGAATACAAGGATCTTTAACGGGTTGTCACTCCAAATATGTTGAGGCCAGTGCAGGTAAAAAGCAGAATCTTCCTGGTGCTGTGCAATGTCCACCTTTGACAGTGACTTTACAAATGCTGCTGTTCTTTCAGCTGCTACAACTGTCATGTTGGGTTCCAGCTTACTTAGGCTGTACTTGCAAGCAATTTGTTTTATGGAGCAGTTGCTCACTTTGGAGGTTTCATTTGCATCTTGTGTTGGTGCATTTCCCAGCTAAATATGTGAAATCCAGACTTGGAAAAATACATGGATTTATGGGACCTAACATGTGACAGGAGAATTGGTAACTTAGTTTTAGATCAAAACTCTGAATTTTGAGCTTTTCAGAGAACAGGGTAGGGTGTTAATTTTCATGCACCAGTAGATCAGACCCTACTGTGTCCCCAGCATTTACAAACAATTTGAATGTCACTGAAAAAGATGTAAAATGAAATGTGTGTTTCTGTTAGTTCTAGATAATTCATAATGAATTTTTACTGACTAAACCACTGGAAAGCAGGCATCTTAGCCACATAATATTTAAAGGTAATATTTGGGGAATTAGATGCCTTCAGCAGATTGATGGCCTGCTGTTTAATTGGGAAACACTAACTTGGCAAACTGTGGCTCCCACTGATGCAGTTTAAAGGTATTTAATCTGTGGTTTCCATGTGATTATGTATGTGAAAGTGGGGTCCAGTAACTTGGATCTTCCTGAAGCTGTGGACATAATATGAGCAATACCTCTTCAGACATTTAGCCTTTTGAGCCTGTAGGAACGAGTGCAAAGATGTTCTATGGAAACGTGGATCATGCCTGTCAGGCTCCATGGAAAAACTGTGAAGCTCCATAGCTTCTGGTGCAGCTTCTACTCACTTAACAAATTGCTCTTGATGACTATGAAAATAGGTCCCCCTTCTCCCCATCCCTGCAGCCTGCCTGGGATTAAAAGTGATTTGAGTTCCTCACAACCCTGTAGAAAATAAATTAAGATCCGACCTTGGAGTCACTTTGCAGTGTGAACACATTCCTGTCTGATCAATCCTGTGCATTCATTTCAAAGTAAGTTTTTAGTCTGAGAAGGGGAGACTGTGCATCTGAAACCAGACCCTGAAAGGGCTTAACATCAGCAAAACACTTGAGGCTTTTGTACTTTCATAGCCAGGGCTTTCTGCTGGAGGCAGAGGTGTTTTAGGAGCTCACTTTCCCCTTCATGTGTCCTTGTTGCTCCATGGGAAGACTGCACTGTAACTAACTCCAGTAACAGATGTGATCAGCAGCTGAACTTAATGAATGGGATTGACGTGCAGCCCACCTCTTCCAGTTAATTCCATGTAGTCGTCATTGTGTGCTACTTTGTCAGTTCATTATGAGCCTTTAAAACTTGGGGGTATGTATTCCTTTACTCAACTGACTTGTCACTAATTGATATTTATGTGAAACATTGATTAGTCTTTTCCATTAAAAAATAATTGCAACCAAAGTGTGTATTATGTCTCATTTACAAGATGGTCAACAAAAACTGCTGTGGCACATGTCTGGAAGCTGCCTTGCCTGTCTGGAAGCTGCTACAGTTGTGCTTCCATCCAGATGGGATTCACATGCTTTAGTTCATTCACCACTGCCTGGAGCTGCACTGAGCTCCAGAGCAGGGAAACTCTGGGAGCTGGGACACTTCTCACACTTAGTGGGTGGCTCCTGTCAGGTACTGTCTTGCAGTATGACCCCCTGGACATGCAGCTGGTGTGTCTCAGTCACCTGGGCTTTGCTCAGCTGTTGGAAGAAACAGACTTGGACAAAATGACCCATTTGCTTCTTAGCACTCTTGAATACTTAGTGAGGATTCTTGGATTTTAGTAGCATTTGGTCCTCTTCTCCCATGGCTGAAGAACATCTGTGCAATTGGAAGTGAATTCTTCTCTGTGGTGTTTGAGCATCAGCCTCCCTGCACAACTGGTTCCTCCACTGAGTATTTTCCAGTATTTAACTGCAGCCTGCACTGTTCATTGTTCATTAGGAGAACATTTACAGCTGGGCCTGGCAGCCTTTGAACGACCATACCTTAAATTTCATGTGGAGGTGTGCACACACACCTTTTAAAGTGGACTGGAAGTTCTTTGTTAGAAGTAGTCACAGGCAGAACTCCTGAATGTGTATCCTGAATGTTGAGCTTTCAAAGGCAGGGAAAAAGTACTTCAAAATTATCCCAAGACAAGAAGGACAGAGTAGCAGGAAGTGAATGCTATTCATGGATTCTCAACTGGCTGGAGACCTTTCTTTGAACAAGGTGAGCTATGAGACTGATGTCCTGTACTGAGGAATGTTTCCTTCCCTCCCACACCCCCCTGGAGCACGGTGGCCACAGGCTCCTGGCGCATCAGCCCCTTCAACTCCTTGTCCTCAGAGCAACCATGGAGTCAGTGGGGCAGCTGTTCCCACAGGGCAGGGGAGAGGGGGGCTAATAGAGGGGGAATACCTGTGAGGAACACAGAGCAGGTATTAACCATGCTGGGAAAGTCCCATAAAGGGTGGGGATACCCTCTGGTGTCCCTGCACTGGCTGGCATTGAACAGCACAGACCAATACCCACAGAGTGCACAAAGCTCCACTTAAAACATTCCAGTTTCCTATCTAGAATTTATTCAGTGCAGGGGTAACCTTCTGTTAAAGCATACAAAAGGATTTCCATCCCCTCCTTTTGAAGTCCCAAATTAGATCACAGGAAACAGATTATGAACACAGGATAGTTTTTCTGCCTTAACACATATTTGCCTCCTGTTTTCAGAAGCTGCTTCTGCTTCAGGGTGCCCAGAGATTCCCAACCTAAGTAGTGATTGTTCAACAAATTCCTCCAACCCTAAGAGAAGTCATCTGCTGACAGGGAATGGTGTAAGTGGATTTGCCTTTCTGTTCCAAAGACTAACCAGAACCAGCTTCACAAAACTCAAAACCTTTCCATTACACCTGCTGTCTCAGCTCCCTCACTTGGTGCCACAGCAAAGCTGCCTTGGATCTATCAGTAAAGATACCAAACTGGCACCAAAACCCGGCTCTTCCAAGACAGTCAAGGTCTCCCATGCTCACATTTATGTAACACTGCATGGGAGGGCTCTAACTTGAGCCAAATTCTGTTTTCAACTTGATTTTACATCCTTTTATTCCTACTGAACTTTGGTCGCAATTTAAAGTAGCAACTTCATACTGATTTGCAGTAAATTGTGAATGCAGTATGTCATGACACAGAATATTGTAAACACATTCTCTGTATTGTATAGTAGAATTCACCTCCCTCACTGCTGCCTCTGTGCTGGTTGTGTTTCATAGCTCAAGCTACAGATTACTCCATATACAAACAGATTATGAACCAAAACTTTTAACAGCTGTAACACAGCTATTTCAGAGAAATGCTCTCAGTTCTGCCCTTGAAGTGAGCAGTTCCAGGAAATGTGAGCACACTGCAGACCAAATAACATGCTAAGTTGTTCAAGACTCAGCCTAGCCTTAAGGTTGTGCTAACTACGAACTTGAAAAGGCTTGTTTCAGTGCACTTGAAGAAGGAAATACATTTGTTAAGCTTCATGGTTTACCCACTTCAATCAGGGCAGACAGTTCCTGGGTCACATTTTAGTCCTGAAAAATCTTAAGAAAACCCAAGATACATTGCAGAGTTCCTGACATTTAAAAAGCTACCTCTGCCCTCATCAACCCCAAAAGCAGTTCTCAGTCCTTCATCCAGTGTGGTGAAGAGTGCAGGAACACAAGTCCAACCAATGGTGACCAGGAAACATGCAGGGGAGGAACTCACTGATGCCAGTGGGGAGAGAAAAAGCTCAGAAGAAAGTGCACCTGTTTTCCTGATGTCCCATGTGACAGTGCTGTGCAGATGAAGCCCACATCACCCCTCTGCAGCCTGGAAGTGGGGGGGACAGTTTTTTGGTGGTACAGCCCTCAAAAAAATGGATGCTAGGAAGGAAGTCCAGCTCTCACACCACAATAACAACATGCAGAGCACTATGGAATTGTGGAACATAAAGCTTAACAAAAGCAGCATTAACACAGGGGGTGAGAAAAGGCTGCTTCTTTTATGCCACGTTCAGTGCTGGCTTAAAGCAACTAATGTGACCTGGTAGCCAAGCAAAGCAAATTGAGTTCACCTGTGATGGCTCGTTAGCTGGAGCAGTTGCTCTATAAAAAGCTAGTCTCAGTGGTTATTTGCTACCAATGAGGTTTCACAGCAAAGTGCCATTTCTTCTTGGGAGAAGGTAAGCGATACCGCCTTCTCTTTACTGCTTTCGTTGTTTTAAATTTGGTATATACAATGTAATTATTAAGAGCTGTTTCAGTAGCAAAAACTCAAATGTGAACTTGGTTTGCATTATACTGTCTGCTGACCAGTAAGTTTCCAGTTTTTCCCTTGCTCTGCCTTCTCTGTCTTCAGACCTCTTCAATAAGTTGCCTGTTTAATTATTTAAATGTGTAAGGAATGAGCTGTTGCACAGTAACTCTAATTACTGAACTAATTCCCAACTTACTGTTTATCTGCAAATGATACTTGGTATATGGTTTAAATTTAACGCTGGAGAACATGTAGGTTCATCACAGTCTTTGTTCTGCCAATAACCTACATATGGTACTTCAGACAAAAAGTTTCTTGCTAATTAAAGTCCTGTAATAGGTAATGAGTGCAGTCTTTGTACTGTTCGGTTTCTAATTGTTGGCTAAATGAGTTCTGGGATATTGGAGCACCCACATGTTTTGATAATCCACTGGCAGCTGCTCTGCAACAGCAACTGTATTTCATCCATAAACAACCAATTTGTTAGAGCAAATAAGGGAATGAAGTCAAGCCCTGCTATGCCTTACTGTAACATCATCAGGAGGTCATCAGCCTGCTTGTCCACTTCCCCTCACCCACCAATTCCCCCAGGATTTCATCACACAGGTCCTTTAAAATGAATCCATAAATAGGTCACTGGATGCAGAATGCTTTTGTGGCAGGAAGAGCAAAGGATAGAAATGGGTTTGAGTAAGCACCACCCTTTTTATTCTGATGATGTCCCTTTTGCTAGCTTGTCTTGTGCTGTCACAATAGCAAGCCCTGCCTGTGCCATGGCTACTGGGGCTGTGCTGCTGGGACTGCAGGGAGTGCTCCATGGACACAGACCTTGCAGGACCCAACCAACCTGGCAGCGAGCAGGATCAGCTATGGGGGCCCAGCATGCCTGGCAGCTCTGGCCAGGAGACACTGTCTCAGTGGCCACTCTGGTCACTTGCAGGTCCAACAAATATTGCTGCCTCTCCAGCAACTGGCTGGCAGGAAGGGCCAGTCCAGCTACACGGTGTCAAGAGGTTCCTCCCAGCACAGCTTCCATCAGCTTCACACTAATTGTAAATAAAATAGCAAGGGGCACCAGATAGATCTCACAACTGATTTGATTGGTGACTAAGCAAGCGTGTCCTCTGCCCTGCTCACAGGGACTGCCGGGCTAGGGAGCCCTTCATGTGCTCCCAGTTGTTGTACAGGGCGTAGAGGCCGGTCAGCGTCAGGCCTGCGATCCCACCTCGCGCTATCCCACGCACTCCACCTGCAAGGAACAAACACATTGCAGCTTGTTAGTGTTACTGTCAGGAAATGGTTAGTGAACAGCAACTTCCAAGAAGCTGTTTAAATCCAGAGACATCTCAATGAACAGTCCTTTCTTGAGCAACTCTCCAGTAAGAGTCCCTGTGCTTTTTGTACCTTCCTCTCAAACCTGTTGCCAGGCTTGTGGTCACTTGCTCCTGATCCTGACATTAATTCTGCTGGAATAAATTCCTCTCAAACTGTGTTAGCACCACTGCTTCAGGGAACCACTACAGAGCACTGGAAGCCAAGATGGCTTTTCCCAAGTCCTACTTAATCTATTCTATCTGTCCTTATTACATTTGTTTTTATAGATAGACATGCTCTCCTCCCATTACAAAATCTCCTCCAGGTTTTCAATTATGATAATTAGCTCTGGGTAGAATGAGAAAGAGCAGGAGGGAAGTAAGTGAACAAAACAACAGCTGATATGGGTGTGACACTGGGCTCCAGAGATTCATTAAGGCCATCATGCAAAACCTATCACTGCTTCTGTGTCTTTGGAATTTAAAAAATTTTGATTAAAGAATACAAAGTAGATGAAAGGGATTAACTGGCAGGTATTTACTATGGTGTACATTGAACAGCTTTCTTTATTTTATTAATAATCAGAAGTATCACCTTGCAATGGTAAAACTTGAGTCACACAGGTGATTCAAGTCTTAAGGTGCTGGTGAGCACATTAGTGTAAGGCAGAAATATAGGGCAAGTTTGGCTACTGCCTGCAGGTAGTGCACCTGGCTGGAGCTGAGAGTCAGGTGGCATCCTATGTCCACTCCATCCACATGAGGACTGGGGTGTACAGGGGCACAAGAAGAGACTGCTGCTGCTTTTACTAAACAGCAAAACACTTCTGTGCCTCAGCAGAGCTCCCAGAATGCTCTATAAGTGCACAGAGCACCTGGAGTATGACCCTCAGTGCTAGGAAAACTTCAGAGAGTTTGATTCTGCAATGTTTATCATTGCAGCTGAACCAAGCTAGATAATGTGTACAGTGTATAAAACAAGGCCAGTTTTGCTGACAGCAAGATAAAAAACCCTGCCTGCTTTATTGGAGAAACTGGCAGGGCAGTTCGGGTTCCTCAAAGCTCAAAAACAAACGTACCTCAGTAATCAGAGAGATTGTGTTTGGGTTTTTTTTCCTTTCCATTATGGGTCATAAAGCTGTCTCAGAGAATTGCCTCTAGGCTTTTAGTGAGGCAACAAGCTGTTGGCATCAGCCAGACTGACACTGTGCTGCAAGGTTAAATGGGTTTCACTGGAGTTGTTAAACCTCCCTGTACTGCTCAGGCATGCAATGAAACCAAGAAGCTGCAGAAGTGGAACTTGGTATTAGAAGCCATGTCTAGACATAGGAACTTCATTGCCAGACCAGCTGTGACAATTTGAGAGGGTTTTTAGGGTATAAGGCTGAGTTCACTGCTGTAACTGTTGGAAATTGAACAGCACTAAGAAAAGTCCTACTGAATATGATCTGTGTGCCTAAATCAGCATTTAGGAAAGCAAATGTAGATGTTCTGTGTTTGCTAATTGATCCTGAATTTGTTGCACAAAAAGCTTTTCATAAGAACGGCTTCCAGCTGGGTACACAAAACTAACCATGTGCAAGCAGTGTCTGGCAAAAAGCCATAGGTGAAATTTAAAGGGCACTTTGTGCAAAACAAGTATTTGAGATAATCTGTAAAAATACTGACTCCTCATCCCTGCTGGGGTAAATGAATACAACATTAGAGCCCAATTTTCTGCTGTTCATATCATGATTCAGGATATCACAGCAAGAACCCCCAAAGGAGGCTCATGACCATCAGGTGTACCAGGAAATGTGGAACATCCCCAAAGAATGTGATGTACTACAGAACTACGACTATTCTTATGGGCTCCTTCCTTAACCCCCAGGTTCAATTCCTCGCCTTTCCCCTTAAAATCCTATTATTCCTATGCAAGAACGGGTAGTGGAAGGATGATGAAGCTTGGCTCCAGATTCTGTCAAGTCAGGGCTGTACAAGAAAGGTGACATCTTAAACTCAGGTCACTGAGCTGCCTTCTAGCATCCACGGATGAGGACTTT
Source organism: Camarhynchus parvulus (assembly GCF_901933205.1). Lineage (NCBI taxonomy): Eukaryota > Metazoa > Chordata > Aves > Passeriformes > Thraupidae > Camarhynchus > Camarhynchus parvulus. Next base: position 9,191,327 of record NC_044576.1, read on the forward strand.
AGATGTGGTGCTCCTGCTGCAGCAGATATTGGTGTTGTCATGTGCTGAGCCAGCCAGGTAAGGGTGGCAGCTCTGAACCCACTGGCAAAAGTCAACCTCATGGCCTAAAGCCATCTGCAGGCCTGCAGACAACTTAGGGACACTGCTGGAGATGTTTCATGAACAGGGTACTAAACTTGTGCAGTTGGTATAGGTGCATGACTGAGAGAGAAAATATCCAGGAAAACATGCTGGATGTGTTCCTTTACCACTGTTTCTATACTATGCTTCTGCTACAAAATGTTGGGGGGGGGTTTGGATTTTTTTTTTGGTAGCAGTTGCTCCTGATTTCTGAACTACCTTTGAGTAAATATGTGGCAGACTTCAAACAGTAAATGCACTTTAGAACACAGCCCTGCTGCTGGGCAGAAAATCTTAGGGCCTCTGAGAAAATTAACTTGTTAACAAAAATGAAAAAGAAATTCTCCACTCCCATCCCAGCTGTGTTTGCATGATAGAACATGTTCCCACCCCTCCTCTGCAATCACTCTGTGCAAGCCTTTGATACCAAGTCTGCCCTGACAAGCCCTGCTGAAACATGGCCCTGAGCCCCTAATCTTGCATGTCCCAGTAAGATAAGGGTTCCAGCTGACAGACACTTCTGGAAGCAGGTATTTAGAGATCAGGCACCTTGCACAAGAATTGAGAACTGTTGTGGGTTTCCAAAGGTACATCTGATGATCCCTAAATGGGAAATTAATTCTTTGGCTTCAGCTGCTGCACTCTTTCACCACGAGGTATTGTCCCTCCCTCATTTCAATAGGTTCCAGCTTACACTGTGCCATGGCACACTGCATTCCAACAGCACAGCTCTGCATTTCAGCACTGCAGGAGCCACTCCTAACACTGAGCTGCACCTTTCCAGTAGGTAAAACCATGAGGGAACCATGGTTAGAACCATAAGAACCTTACTGTCTCTTTCACAATGTTACTCCAATGTCCTAGGATAGTTCCTGGAATGTTTAAAGCAAGAACCATCCAATAGCAAGCATTCGAAATACCTTCACCAAAACCTCAGACCCACTTATGCCAAACAATAGAAGAATAATCTTTAAATTGTGATTAGTTTTCTGTCTTTCAATCTCTCTTGGATACTCTGAAAACAGCTTCTCTTCCTTCCAGGCCTTCAGGAACAAAAATACTTTTAAATGGTTTAAAGGGCTCAACTCAAGTGTCCAAGGCAATCTCAGTTTTGCTCCAAATTCAAGCTCAGTAACCAGACCATCTGAACCATCAAGCAGTCATTTGCTTGAACATCTGTGGGTGGCCTGATGTCATTAGAAAGTATCAAGAGTTTCCTCCTTCTGCTCCATGGGGTTCATTTCATGAAATCTTGTAAGTAGTGGGGAAGTTTGTGGACACAGAAAGTACTGAGGAAACTGATAAAGTTCTATTTTGGAAGCAAGATAAATTCCAGAAAAGCATTTTCAATTTTCATATTGCTGCAGCTAAGGCAGTATTGTGCTTAGAATACAGAAACAACAAAGCTTGAAAGATGGAACATTTCCTGTAGTTACTGTGGTATGAAGGCTAAATTAGAAAAAACACTAGGAATCTACAATTTAATTTACTGGTTTGAAAGTACTAGAGCTGTTGAAGTTACTTTGCAAACATGATTAAAATTTGCTGTATTCTCACTGAGTAAAAGCAACAGCACCTGACTGACAGGAGGCTACTTCAGCTACTGTAAATGAATGACACCTGCAAACTCTGCAAATCCCTGCAGCTCTGAGTTCACTGCTCCTGGCTACCAGGGCTGGGCAGCACTGCTCTCAGTGGCCACACATACTTTTAGACATCAGTCCTCAATAACTAGAGAAAGCCTCAACAAGCTGTTACTTGTAGTGCTGCTGGTACATTGTCCCTATCTCTTCCTTATTTCAGATTATTAAAAAAAAATCCTTTCTCTAAACATCATTTGATTGATAATCCTACAGACATGTTATGTTAAAAGGGGTTCTTAAATTTCCAAAATGCCTCACAGCTCTTAATTTAAGGGATGACAAGCAAGTTCTTAACTTTTTTCCAAATACTGCAGAAAAGTAAGATATCCCAGACTGTACCTACAGCAGTCCCCAAAAAGCTCTTCCCCCCCTCCAGCCAAGAGAAATGAGAAAACAGCCCTGTCTAGCCCGAAGAAAAACATGGATTGGGCTCAGAGAACAGGCTTTTTATAGCTCCAGAAGCTGTCAGCTAACACAGCTGCCTTTAACTGCCCACAGGATGTCACAAAACTGATCTTTAGCTCCTGCCAGATTTTACTGCTGGCAATAAAACACTCAGCTCTTCCTAATTCATAATGTATTGGCTTTTCAGGGTTGTGTTCTGAGGCCTTAAAATGACAACTGCTACCTTCAGCTATTGCTAGCATGCAGTTCCTGTCTTTTCAGACACACCATTTTCTGTACCAAATTATGTAACATCTATTGTTCCAAAGGCATGAGATGCTGTACCTAGGATTGGGTTCCTACTGCACAAAAGTAAACAAAGAAATTCAGTTTGTCCAAAGAATTAGTTTACTTTTGTTGCTGTTACCCCAACCTCAAGAGGAAAAAAATTATCCAAGAAAAAGAACATCTACAACCTGTGTAACCCTCAGATAAGAGGCAAAGGTTGGTTAATGGATTACAGGAGAGCTATGTGTCCTTGCAAAGTTAAGAGTCTCATATTTATGAAGGCTGTTCCAGCCAATTATCTGTGGCTTCAGGAAGTTTAAGCCATCAGGAAAGTAGAGTTACTCAAACTGTTTTACCCTAAAAAAAAGCAAGTCTTTAGGAACACTGGACACTGAGGCCCAGTCAGATATGCAAAAGTACATAGGTCAGTTCTTGCATTATCTCCTCCATAAAATGCAGGTGAGTCATGCAGCCAAACATTTACTGAGTAACTTAAAACTTTTTTCCATGTGCTAATGTCACTCTGTGGTGCCCAGCAATCCTCTAAAAGATACCTCCAATTGTTAAGCTTGGAACATGTGCTGGCAGCCATTTTGCTGATGAAGGTCAGAGCTTCTCTCCTGCAAACAATTCAGTTTGCATCAGCAATCTCACCTTAAATCCATGCTGTTCTCAAATAACCTTTTTTGTTGGTTTTGACCACCATGCAAAGACTAGAATCCTACCCCAAGACAACAGTTTCATGAAAACCTAAGTAGTAAGTTCATAAATACATCAGTTTCTCTGTGTGTAGGTTTTTTGCAGCTCCAGGTACCACTATCATGTGAATTACTGTCACATGGCTCACTTTTATTAAGTTTCATGTTCATGCAATCAATCTCTGTGTTCTGTGTTTTCATTCCCTGTCCCCATTCACTTTGCAAGGTAGCTCCCATTTGCCTGCATCCACTCATGGACTTGAGAAACAACTACATTTATTCCTGCTATTGCTGAAAACATGGCTAGGAATGATGTGGGTATCTATTTTATACAACCTCACCATATACCTGAGGAAATAAATGACTCTTTCTTCAGTATATATGCACAACAGTCATAACTTGGCTCTCATGGTTACTGTCAGTCCTGTGCAGTTGCAAAGAATCAAATTTAATTCAGCTGGATTTTTTTTTAGTGCAAGTTTTCTTTAGGTAGCCTTAGGTGGGTCAAAGCATTGTGGGTTAGGGGACACTGAGCTAATAGTAATTTTTACACTGTCAATTTTGAGAGCAGGACAGTATTTAGTAAAAGCAATGAGAATCCTAATAACTAGGATAAACACAAGAGAAGGAAAAGGAGAAATATTTTGCTACTCTACCAGTGCTTTTGTATAGCATTCCTGTCAAGGTTCCAGCAGCTATGGTGTTCAGGTCATCTTCTGCACCTCGTGTCTTTTCAATGATGACTCCAAATGCACTGTAAAGTAGAGCTGAGGAAAAAAAAATTTAAAAAAACCTTCCATGGTCTGAGGCTCAAAGCTTAGAATCCAGGCTCAGTGTAGCTATTTAGACTATGCTTCTGAAGAACAGATTTTCTGCTTATTTGAAGGGAATCCTCTGCAAAATCCCATCTTTGGTGTTTCTTTTCCAAATCTCTTCCTGTATAGCTATTTCTTCTTTCTAAAGCTATAGTTTGGTTATAAAGTAGTAGCATTTTTCATGATAATGTGTGCTATAAAGCACTGACTGAAGTTTAAGCCTATTTTGCTAGTTCAAATTTGTTTCAAAATTCAGTGTTTAAATTTGTACTGGCAGTTTCATTCTGTCTTCTGTGGATGACATGAAACTAAACCAGCACTTTCTAGGTAGAGAAAATTGCTGTCTATGTGTGACAGTGATGAAATGTGAGTTAAGTACAGCATTCAGATCATGCTACCAAGAGCTGAAGTACAATGGGCTTTGTTTCTTTTAAAAATGACTACTAGAATGCTTGGGATTTGACATTTACAGCTGTTTCACCTCTGCTTGTGCATGAAATCTTTATCCCCAGAGGGCCTTTTGCTTTGGGATAACTTTAGGGACTGTGTTGGAATAGATTGGAAAGAGAAATGCATGGGCTTTTTAGCATGGATGCATTTATCATTTATACATTTTGATGAAAGGAAAAGCCCACCCCATCCTCACCCCTCATGATACACTCATATTTCATGCTGGCAAAGAATAGTACAGTATGTCATCATTTTGAAGTGATGAAGACAATGCCATTTAATTTGTTCCTTGCCCTCCAAGAATTTGAAATCTTTCCTTCTGCTAAAAGGCAGTAAATCATTCATAAGCAACCACAAGAATGTCAATGAGTTAACAGCAGCATCATTCTCCATTCAGCACAGGCAAGGGTATTTCAGTTTTTCTTAGCAGCAAGCAGATTAGCAATGAGGGAAGGAAAAGCTGAACTCAAGATAATTTTTTAAAACAGTTCCACACAGATGTTGCCTCTGTTCAGGAACAGAGTGACAAAAATTGTCAGTAGTGACAAAAAGAATCTCCGAGGTACAGAAAGGCTGCACAAGGTGAAGTAAGATGTAAAAATATTTTAGCTCCTTGAAAAGAATTTCTCTGGTAGCTAGGACAAGAAAGAGGTCTACCAGAATCCCAAATATGAAGGTCTGCTTAACCCTGTAATTTTGGAGGCCATATTTTGTAAGAAAAACAACAATTTGTTACTGGAATGCACAAACATTTTCTTGAGTAATCTTTCTTCAAACACAGCTGGAAAAACCTGTTAATGTGTCACTCAAACTGAAACCTTGAACTGCAGTGTGCCTGCATCTCAGTTCTCAGACATGTTTTTGTTAGACTTGGAACAAAAAAAAAAAAAAGGAAAAATCCAAACAAAAAATGACCTATAAAATTCAGCAGGCAACATGCATTGCTTATAGAAAAAATGCCTTTGTTGCTGTAGCTCAGAATCCTCCCTCCAACTGTGCCCTCTATACAATGTCTCAAAAGCTAACGCCTAAATTAAATGGCAGCTAATCTGCTCTTCAGAAATAAGACTGAAATAAAATGTCATCCATGCAACTTAGCCTACACTTTGATGCATTTCTCAAAAGTCAGAGATGTAGACTGGGTTATAACATGATGTAGTCTTTGATTTAAATATTGCTAACTACAACTTTGTAGGACAAGTTCCATCATTATTTTTCTTCAAAATAATTGAATCAATTTTAGATGTCTCCTTTTAACTTTACTGCATCAGTTTTCATTTTTTAAGATTGTGGGGGGATTGTAATTTCTAGGGCATTGGTTATTTCACTGACTTTTATGAAATAATCTCGTTTTTCTGAGGCAACTAATGTGATTTTATTCCACAGCTCCCTCCCACCCAAATCTCAGTTCATAGAAGTTTTTTTTCTTATACCTCAGGCTATTGGTCATTTTCTTTTCTCTTTTTTCCTAACCCACATTAGTTATAAGCAACACTGAGGTTTAGAGTCAGTGTACCACATGTGATTTTTCTTGCTAATGTACCATCATTTAAAGGATAAATCTTAGTACTGACTATCATATTTCTTCTTCACATAAACATTTGGTTGACTTCAATAGGAAACAAACAGTAGGCAGTTGATCATATGACCACAGAGTCTTAGTGTAGGTTATTAAGGTTATTTCAGAAATATTAAATTGTATTTTTGGCTTAAGTTGTAATTTAATTGGAATTTATTAGCAAGTAAACATTATCTGTAATTTCTAGTTATTTCTGATATAGCTAGAATTTTAATACAGTAAAAAATAAAATAATGTTTATAACATAGTAAAAAAATTGGGTTTTAATTAAAGGCTTTTGGCTCCTTATGCTGCAAATCCTATTTTAGCCTTTAATTTCCATTTTCATGTCTACTGAAATACCCTCAAGCCCACAAAGAAAAAAACCTGCACTTTTTCCTGATGGATTTAATAATGAAAATTAAGAGAACACTCTTATTCAGATAATATACAAATACACTTTCCCACAATTCCAACTTTAGGAATGACTTGACTTACCCAGTGATCCCAGAGTGTTAGCCCATAATGCTCCTTGCCTTGTCACCATATTTAGAATTCTATAAAGGAGTTAAAGAGGTATGAAAAGCTTTAGCACTCTGTTTACATCAAGGCAGTGTTTATGACAGTAGGGCTTGTGTGTTTACACTATATATGTGGTTAACAAAACTGCAATGATGAACTAAAAGCTTTTGAAAGCAAATATTCAGTCTTGTCAAGTCTTAAGAAAATCTTTCTCTCTTGATCCTCCCCAAGACTCAAATCTCTTCCCTTCAAATTACTTTCTAACCCGAGTTGTCCTTCCTTACATGGTGACCACACACAGCTCCAGGAATAACTGACACACTTATGCAGACTTAGCTGCGTAAAAGGTCTCCAAGAAAGCCTCAGTACAAGGAGCATGTGGCAGGGAGTGTGGGGATGCCTGAGCAAATGGTGTGGGCAGAAAAGCAAGTCTGGACTGCAGTAAGTCAGGAGGGCAAGAGAGTCCCTCCCAATCCCTCCCACCTCCACCCAGCAAAAGGCCAAGAGGTGTGTCTGTGTGTCTGGTGGTGTCTGTAGGCTTCCAGACTAGCACTAAAGAGGAAAAGAGAACCTTTAGTGCACTTTCAGGGAAGCACAATGCCACTTCTTGCTGGTACCAGCTGTCTCCAGAACAGTGACAACAGCAGCCAGAAGAAATGACTGATCTTTATCTCCCAGCAGTGTAACACTATCACAGGCACAGTACTGCTCTGGACAGCTGACTACCACTGGAACTTAAGTTTAAATTAATGTCTGACACTTTAATTGCTTTATGTTCCTTTTGATTTAATTTTCTATTGTTTTTCCTTTTTTATCATTTTCATTAGGACACAGGTCATTACTGAATATGCTTAGGCAATGAACTAAACAATAATGGAACATTTCATTTTGAAACAAGAGGAAAAAAAAATCTAAGAAGCCAGGCTATTGAAAATCTCTCCTTAATTACAACCCGCACCCTTTAACTTTGTATTCATTCTGAATTGATAAGAGAATCAGTAACTCTAACAACCATGGCATACTGTGAGGTATTTGATGACAAGTGAATAACAGCAAAATTAAATTTCATTAAGAAATAAATCTGTGTACGTTATAAATTTGGAAGAAATCTAGGTAAGCAAGTCTGTTCTCTGCACCTGATGAGGGAAAAAGGGAACTTAATGCACTGTTGGAAGGTGATGACCTTCAGCAGGCCTTTGCCTTGCAGAGCCAGGATAAGAGCAGCGTGTGCACTGACTGCCACCTCCTGGGCTCGACCTGCCAAGGTTTGTGCTTAACATCGTGGCTTTCTCCAGCTCTGCTCATTCCAAACCCTAAAATACAATTCTGTTCATCTAGAGCATTATGAAAGAGTCGTAATTATAGTGATGAATATTTTGATAAAGAAAGGGATGAATATAGAAACAATTTAAAAAGGAGCAGAGCCAATATAATCTGTACCAGGAAACACGAAATTACTCTTCTAGAACTCCCTTGTTCCAAAGTATTCTGAGTGTGAAAATTTCCCATGCTTTCCCCCAGTTATTCTGTTCCTCTGGTTTCCAATGTCTTGTTCACTTAGGTTTTCTTATAGCTATGTCTAAGCTGTCATTATTTTAAGAAGAGGCATCCTACAGAAACCAGTGTTCCTGTCTTTGCTGAGTTCTTTTGAACAATCAGGTCAGGTGAAAACACAGCAGTGCCATGGGTGCTCCTGGATGCCACAACCCAGGACAGCTCCCCCCTGCAATGCCTGCTCAGCAGCACCCACCAATGTCATCCTTGATGCAAACCCAGGCAGGCCCAGCTCTGCATTCGAATCTTTTCCTGCTTGTGAAAAGCTTGGGAAAGAAGGGAGACTTGTGCTCAGAGAAATTACAGCAAAAAATAGCTGAAAGTAAACACTACTGCTTCTGGGAATACTTCTACATGTAAAAACTGTTTTGACTTTGAAGTAGATTTTTAGTAAACATCAAAGTAGTAATTATTTCTCAAATATTTAAGGTAAGTCACAGGACACACCAATTGTGACCAAACAAAAAGCAAAAAGGTTGAACTGAACATCACTGTAACTAAAAACATGTAATAACTTGATCAAGACAAATACTGACTCCCATTTGTCCCCACTAAAGGAAAAAAAAAAAAACACCAAAACATTTATTTTTGCAGTATATTCAGATCTAACCTTGTATAAACTGGAAGAAACAATTTTGTCACTAAGAAGTACATTTTTTTAGATGGAACACTTACTGTACATTTCTAGGTTTTGACCATGCCATATTCTGTGTCTCCTTCAAGCCAAGTCTCAAACCATTCAGTGCACCAAATGCTGCCCCTAGTTGGAATAATCAGTTATTACTTTTTAAGAAGAAAAAGAATAAACAATACTAGAAGCAAATACTGAGAATAGAATTAAGTGTATGAACTAAAATCAAGTATCTCTTTACTTAAGATTAGAACAGACAAGGTCTTGCAGAACAAGACATTTCCAATCTCATCCATCACTGTAGTGCATAGGTGTTACCTGGACAGCTGGGAAAAGTGAAAACCACAACCACCTACCTGTCATGCAACATCCTCCAATGGTAAAAAAGGCCAGCTCAAATCTGCCTCGAGTTTTGTTGGCTCCTGTGGGCAAGATAAACTCATCTGTATCCTGGGGGAAAACAAAAACAAATACTTTTGTATTTTCCAAGTCCAGTTCAAAATGTAAACCACATTAATTTTTTTCTTTAATCCATGCAATAAACTAAAGATGGATGAGTATTTCTGGAAAATTCTTACCTACAGTAGCACAGAGATGGAATGCACCATATGTATACTGTATTAAGCATGAAAAAGGACTGTAAAAAGTTCAATTACTGAGTGCTTTTTTTTTCTCCCTAGCTGTACTAACTTTTTATAAATTACATCAGTCAGCCAAGGAACTCATACTGTGTGGGTTGTTGGTTGTTTTTGTTTTTAACGACTATTGGCTTAATTACATCTTGCAGCAGGCAATACAAGCCTTCTAAAAACATTCCTGTTGTGTAATTACATAGCACTGTTTCCTCACTGAGCAACCCAGTCTGATACAAAAATGCATTAATTAAGTTTCCCACTACTCTGATACTAAACAAAAACTGCCTTTTTATGAAAAGAAGTATTTCCTTGCACTGAAATAAGTGACCTATTTAAGGATGTGAAAAAATGCAAGGAATACACTCAAAACTAATGATGATCAGGCATGAAATATGTGAGGTTGGTTAATTTTTCACTTGTCCATCTTTCTGCCACGGGGACACACTTGTGTTCTTGCAAACCAGTGGCCTAAAAAGCTACAGAAGTGGCCTAGAGAAACTGGCATATGTGTAGAGATAAGGTGTGCCAAGGCACTTCTTCAGTAGCAGACATTGAAGATGCCTGCTGTTGATAAGGTGCTAAAGCAGCAGATCTCTTTCAAGCTTCTGTGCTTTCCAGCCACAGTTTTATCCACTCCTATTTAACTGATGCATGATTCCAACAGCTGCAGGCTCAAGGAAATGTATTCTAAGGGTTTTACTGGCCCACATTTGACACTGAATGTGAATGGCCATACAGAAAAAATAGCTCATAAAATTGTGAATAGTGCTATCAGTAAAATAAACCTACAACATGGTTTCTATCTTCCTTGTAACTAGACAGCTGGAGAAATTCAGTGTTTACACAAGTTAGTAGTTTCTAACAGTTTTCACTATTGTCCCAAAAGTCAAGATGAAGCAATCCTTGTCCATGTAACATCTAAGTTTCTAGAGGAAACCTCCAAAGCCCATCCTCTAGGCTTCTGCCAAAGGCTGACACACACATTTATAACACCTGTTACCTGCTGCAGGCAACACAGCACTGCAGAAAACCTCTTGTTCCATGCCTGCATTCATGGACAAACCAAAAATGTGGGGTTTAAAGTAATGAGTACAGTGTACCATTTGTTATTATGGGAAGACCTCTTATGTTCTGAAATACTAACTATGTCTTTTCCCTTCAGTATTTAGAGTCCTGTGGAGACTGTTTAGTGCAACCCCCATTGTTAAAAGAAAGGTCAAGTCAGTGCTGGGCGCTCAGAGCCATTCCCATGTCTTGTGATTCTCTAAGGAAGAGACCTCACAGCTTGTACGGGCAACTTGTTCAGGTAAAGAAAAATGAAATTCCCTTTTATTTCAATGCACTTTGCTATTACTTCAACAGACTAGAGCTAAACATGAAGGGCAGTGAAGTGTTACAACACAGACTGCAGCCTCTAGTGTTACATCAATAAGTATTTTTAGAAGTGTTTCATGGCACTAATGCCAACACCTTTGCATTTAAAGCAAACATCTCTGTTTCTAAAAATCTCTTGGTACACACTTTGCTCCAAAATCCCTGCTATACTGCTTTTAACACCAATATATTCTCAGAAAAACTACTAACTGAACAAAACCACTTTAGAGAGTGTTTTTGGAGAAAGTCTAAATCATCTCAGCTTCTTTCTGACCACTCAACAGCAGCAGCCACAGTACTGAACCCACTCCCACCAGAGACACAGCCGTGTTCTAGCCTGCTGGGAATGCTACATTGTAACCCACACTACAGCAGCTTCTAGGCCCCTGAACTGCCTGCACAGCTTCCACTTACAAAGAAACAGGGACCCAGGGTACCATGGAACCAGGCACAGAGGTCAGCAGGCACCATGCAACTGTTGACCTTTAACTGCTAATTCTAAAAAACTTCATGTTCTCAGATAATATCAGCCATGTATGTAGAAAAACACTAACTAAATAAAATCATTGGCATGCATCTTAATTGGATTAACTTTAACATTTTCAGCTACAGTTAATATTTATGAAAATGGAAACATTTCTTGATTTAAATTTTTTTTCCCTTATAATGGCCTCATTTTATATCAACTGATGTTAAAATGTGCAAGTGTGACAGTGACATTATTCTATAGAATAAAACAGGACATTTTACTTCATGATGGTCTCCCTTCAGCTGGGTAATGACATAAGGACAGTGATGTGAAATGTGCAGCTGCTGTGACGGCAAAGCCTGTTATCAGATCTGGAGCTTGGCTGAACACCTCAGTGAACTGATGGAACTCGTCACAGTTCAGAAAACTCATCCACAAAAAGAGGAGAGAGATTCTGGCTGCTCTTACTGACTGAAGGGGCTCAGTGGAGGTGTGAGCAGTGCCAGAACTTGTGTGAGGTGCTGCTGGGCTCTCTGCCTCAAGGCAGGGAGGGAGATCTCTTTGCAAGAGCAGCAGGCTTGTATTGACACAACAGCCCAACCTATCCTCTGCATCATCAGTGCTCATTTTGTTCTAGATGTTACAGCACTTCAAGATTTATTAAGGACAATACTGAAAAAATTGTTGCTTTCCACTGTTCTTCAGTTCAAGACTTCAGTGCACAGTGCCCAGCACTGCAGAAGGTTTGAGGTGCTCACCTAACCATGCAAACACTGAAATCGAGTTCAACACATTAAATACACGCCACCTTCTCACCTGCACTAGGTACTTAGGGTCCAAGTTTAAATACGGTGACAAAGGGCTCATCCCAGTTACTGAAAAGAAAAAACACAGAACACTTTAACATCAACAATTCACATCTTGTAAGGCAAAAAGGGGCAGCTCTCATGCGTGGCAGGAGGAGAGATGCTGCTGTTAAGCTGCCCGACTCCCTAAGCGGTGGCACCGGCCGCAGCTGCCCGTTCCCCTTTCCCTTCCCGGGCAGGGAGCGGGCGCGGCCGGGGCGAGGCGATCGCGCTGTCCCTGTGACCGGCGCCCGTCGCGACACGTTGCCCCCTCCCGAGGCCTGGCACCTCCGCGCCCACCCCGGGAGGTCCCGGCGGTCGGGAGCGGCCCCTGCGGCCGGGCGGCAGCGGAGCCCTCGGGGCCGCGTGATCCCGGCACCGCCACCGCCGCCGCTGTCGTTGCCGGCCGCCCGGCCCTGCAGCGGCCGCTGCGCGAACACCGCCCCCACGGGCCGGCCCCGCCGGCCGCCCCGGTACTCACGCGGCACCCCGGCCAGGTCGGCGTGCGAGTAGCCGAGCCCGCCGGCGCCGAAGAGGCCGCCGAGCCCGGTGCCCTTGGGTTCCCGCCGCCCTCCATGGCGGCCCCGCGCCCGCCGCCCTCGCCACCACCAACGGCTGCCGCAAAGCGCCGCCGTAAAGCGCCGCAAAGCGCCGCCCGGCCCCGCTGCTTTGCGGGTCGCCATGGCGACGGGGTGAGGCGCGCCGGGCGCCATCTTGCTCGAGCGCCGGGCCGCGCTCGCCGGACGCCGCTCGCTCCCGGCCCCGCCGCGTCCCCCGCGCCTTGGGAAGAGCCCGGCGTGCGGCACGGAGGATGCGGACGGGCCGAGCCGCTGCCGCAGCGTCGCGCCGTCCCCGGGGGCGGGTGCTGGCCGGCCCCGGCGGGCAGGGCGGCCCCGCCGAGGATGAGCGCGGGCTGCGGGCGGGAACCCCGCGGAAGAAAGCCCGGCCCGGCCCCAGCAGCCCCGGCGGCGGCTCCCAGGGAGAGCGGCAGGAGGGGCCCGGGGCAGCAGCTCCGCCACCGCCGTGGGGAACAAAGGTTTGTAGCGGCCCCGGGGCGGCGGGAGCGGCCGGGCGCGGAGCGGGGCTTGCTGGCGGCCGTGCCGCCCCCGCCTCCTGCTCGCTGTGGGGTGCGGGACCCCGGCGGTGCCCGCGGAGCCCGGGCTGCGCTGAACCGGCCCCAGCTGAGAGCGCTGCCCGGTGCCCCCCGCCCGCCCGACCCGCCCGCGGTCGCTGCTGGGGCTGGGCGGGAGGAGCAGGAGGTGACCGGGCCGGAGGCTCCGCGTCTCCGAGTCCCTCTCCGCTGCTCAGGGCGTCTCTGCCGGGCTGCTGCCGGCCTGGGCAGCGCTGGGCGGCGGGGGCCGCGTGTGCCTCTGCACGGAGCCTCCCCGCAGCTGCCCTTCCTCGTCCGGCTGCAATTGTCTCTAACTTCGCTTCGCAGTGCCAGCGTGTCCCCTGTGTCCCAGCCCCGTGGTGTGATCACTGCCCGTGCTTCCCCTTGCAGGATCTTTGCGCCGGTTTTGTGCCTGATTCTTTGCAAGTTTCCACTCATAGTGCAAATCATCGAAGAGAGATGTGAGCCGCTAAAGGTAGCTTGTTGCACAAGAGAGGGCATAGATATTTCCTGCGGGATAAAAGGCAGCCAGCGGGGATTGTGCCAGGCTGTCACACAGGGAGAGCCCAGAGTAATGACAGGAGCTCACACAAGCACGTGGCTGCCAGCTTGGAGCGCTGCTGGCCCCGTGGGTGGGGTGGCTGCTCCTCCTGCCGCCTAACAAAGCCGTGTAGACGAAGTTCCCACGTGGCTGTCTTAGTTTTGCTTTCTGTTTGGAGCTAACGCTGTCAAAATAAAATTTTAATGCACCTCTTTCAGAAATAGAAAGGAATGCATAGAAAGGGAAAAAGGCCCCAAACAAATTATTTGTTGTCATCTGCAGCTGATGAGTTAAACCTCACTCAGTCCTAGCTAGGAGACAGCTTTGAGTAGATGATAGTTTAGAGTTAGAGGTGTACACTCCTACAGAGTAAATGAGAATCTTTGGAACATTAGGGTGTTTTCCTCAAAGGTAGATTGTAAGAGATTTTTTGTTTTATGGGAATGGTTTGAGTTATCTTGAGTAGAAATAAATGTGCCATAAACAAAAAAAGCAGCAAAGTCTGGTGCTGTTTATGCTGAGAATAAGCATGTGTTGTCTTTTTGTTGCCTCTTGTTCCTACCACCTTATCTGTAGCAAAAAGCCATGCTGGAAGGATGAAAGTGATGTGTGTTGTGTTGGTTGGAGGGCTTACGTGGCTGCTCAGATGTTGAATTTCAAACTAAAGCCATTTTGTTCTGTTCTGGTGCTGCTGCCATAATTTCTGTTTATTGTGCTAATGAATAAGTATTTCTTCCTCAGCACAAGAGGTTTACACCTCAAGAGGTAGTCAGCTGCCTTTGAAGAGGTTTATTTGTCCCATGTTTTAACATGTCTCTTCAGATTTTTGTGTTTGGTGTTTTTTTGCTGGCTGCTTCCCTGTAGGCAATTTGGATTAACACTTCAAATGTTAGGAGAGGGTGAAATTTGCTAATCAGAATAACTTCTAGATTTAAGTTTAGTGACTCTTTGGAAATAAAAATATTTGCACCGTTGTTTGTGCCATTACAGAATAACTAAAAAGAATTTTAGTATTTTCTGGAGACTACTTCTAAAACTTGTGGCATCCTCTGATGAGAGTGTTTGATAAGCAGCTGTGTTAGAGTGTTTAAGGCCTTGAATGTTGGGGAAAGTGTTTATGAAACAATGTCTCATAAGTAACCTCTGGCCTCGGCCATCTTTGTTACAAGTTACACAACCTCCATTTGCAGGAGGCTGCTGAGACTTCCCATCCTCCGAATCAGAAGAGCCAGGCATGATTTACAGTTCTGCAAAACTGTTGTTACAGTAAGGTACTCCAGCTGTTCCTTGCCCAGCTGAAAGCAGCCAGCAAACACCTTGCGCAGTCAGCAGTGCCAGGGAGATGCTTTCTTTTGGCAAGTGGAAAGAGAGGGAATTGAAGCTAGTTGCCAAATTTGCAGAGTATCTTTAAATAACCACAAAAAAACTAAATACCCCTTATATTAATAAAGACTGTTTTCCAGTTTCAAAAGAAGTACGTTGGATTTTTTCTCCCCATTTCCCCCCAAGTCTCTGCATAATTCATTCGTGTGTTGCTGTTCTATTGAAACCTTGTGTGACCTGCAGCAACATACAGATAAGACTGGAACTGAGATGTTGGTAGTAAATCTGAAGAAATTGTGTCCTTAATTTTGTTGCTGTTTAGAAAAGTAAGCATTGAAAAGCTTTTCAAACTGTTTGTGGATGGAGGAGAAAGGAAAAAGTCCTCTTCTGAGTGCTTGTCACTTACAGGGTGTGCTATGCTTATATTGGGCCTTATGTTTCACAGTATGCTATATACAAATAAAGTTCTTGGATGGGTCTTCAAAGATGCCTTGTTGTTTGTTCTTTTTTGATTTTAAGTTACGTTATGTTGCCTCCTCATTCCAAAATTCAGCAGAAGCTTTTGGGGCTCACTGTGGTGGTGACTAAAGGTAATGATGGGAGCTAGAAAGTTCAAATTCTTTTGGTTTTTTCTTTGAATTCTACACATTCACTGTATGTTTTTAACCTTTTAACTGTATTAAAAAAAAAAGATTGGAGGAAAGAAATCCCACCACATACCATGCCTGGAATTTATAAAGATTATTGTAAAACCTACAGCTGCTGACTGATGCAAATTAAATATTGCATCACATGTAGTTTTAATACTGCTAATGTCTGGATGCTCCCTATAGCAGAGATGCTAATGAGGGCTTAATTTGAGGTGTTTTTATCTTCACTCAGTACAAGTTATCTT
The DNA here is from genome assembly GCF_901933205.1 of Camarhynchus parvulus. Lineage (NCBI taxonomy): Eukaryota > Metazoa > Chordata > Aves > Passeriformes > Thraupidae > Camarhynchus > Camarhynchus parvulus. The sequence continues at coordinate 9,207,183 of NC_044576.1, forward strand.
TTTCATATGCAATGATGTTGCAGTTTTATCATGTTTCATGTAGTAACAGTGAACTGTGGTTTTCAGTTTGTAAACAGCAGACAATTACCAGTTGGTTGGAGAATAAAGGACCCAAGACAGCGGAGTCCAAAAGGTAAAAAGCACAACATAAACTTGTTTAAAAGGTGTGTTCTCTGAGGGGCCTGGTGGGAGCTGGAAGTGCCGGTTGCCAGTACAGCTGGCTAAATGGAGGCAGCCCCATTGCTGCTGCTTTCCTTGCCTTGGCACATCCTTTTGAGTAACAAGCAAATACTTTCGCTACAAACAGCTAACTAGTCCTCCTCCCATCCTCTCTAAACACCCAAGCCCAGACTTATTGCTGACATAGATTCCTGAAGCGTGTCACTGTTTAGGTGAATAAATACATCTGCTCCTGCAAAGCAAAAGATGAGAACCTGGAGCAGGGAAAGGCAAAGTAGAAGTGTTGCTTCCAGTGGCAGCCCAACTCTTGATCAATTTAGTTGTGATACCAGACTGTGTCTTTGGTCAAGTTCTGCTTTCATTTTTGTTTGACATAGGGCACTAGCAGTTGCAGATTTGCACTGATAGTCCTGCAACCAACAACTCACTGTTGTTAATTTACAGACAAAAATCTGTTTTGGTTTGTCTCATTGGACTGCAATTGTAGTTTAAACATGTGCAGTTGGTTTAATTACAGCTAGAATTTACAGGTGTTCAAATGTACATTGAAGTATTTTTTATGGGAGATGTTACAAATTTTTGCTGCTGAATGATACCAGGTAAAGTTTGATATTTTTGACTGATGTGGTCTGACAGGAGCAGTGATTGCACAGCTGCCTTAAACTTGTACTCCAAAGAGCTTAGCTGTCTGGTGCAGAGGAATATCAGATATTATTTTTCTGTAGTTGCAGTTGTAAATGTGCTGGTTCATTTTGCTTTGGTGTTTGTTAATAAATAGAGATCCAGGTTCATATCAGTGCTAAAAATAGTTAGGAGGACTTGTGATAGTGATTAATATAGATGTATGCAGGGCTAATTGCAGGCATACAGGTTCCACTAAATCAAGGATGTTAAAAGGATTCTTAAGGAGGACATGAATTATTTTAGTTTTTTAAAATTCCCTTTAGAGTATTGCTGTTCTATGCCCTTCTCCATCCCTATTGACAGATTAGAGCCTTGGCAACTTTAAGAAGCAGATTTGTTGTGTAAACATTTCATGTGCCTTTCTATTGCAGTTAACATCACAATTTTAGTTTAAGTTTGTGTTAGATTTAATTTCTCAAGTTGGCAGTAGATATTGTCAATACCTTTAAAGAGTAACTGAGATGGCAGCAGTATGAACTCTTGTTTTTGTTCATCAAAATTTGCAGGAATAAATGAGAAGTTAAATTATCATGAAATAAAGCTCTCTAAAATCCTTTTGTTTTCAAACAATCATCCTATGGATGCAGTTCCAAGCTATCATCTCTCCTTATCCTGAGTGTTCTTTTAGAAAAGGATCTGTTACCATTCATGGAGAAAGTTAATGCCTTCAGGAATCTATAGTCTATTAAAATGTCCAGTGGCTGAATTTAGGATGGTGTGGTAATTGTATCTTTTCTTAGCTAGCGTAAATGGGAAGCTGGGCAGTGACCAGAGTTTAGTGTGTTCAATTTGCATTGGGAGTATACAGTACTGTAACAATACATTCAGGAGGAGATACTGTTCAGAGTGGTGTGTTCACCAAGACTAGTCAGGGTTTTTTTAAATATTCATGTGTCCTCTAAATAATTTTCTTTATCAATACACTGACACATAAATTATGTGACACATAAAGTATGTAAATGTGAAATGACTTTCTGACATCTGGTCAACAAAACCCGATTCATTTCCCTGTGTTACCATTAGGAAATATTTCTATCCTGTCCTGCCTTACATGAAGACAAATCAGGTTATTTTTTTGTTTAAAACCTCCTGGTTTAATGTATCTTTTAATTTTTATTATCAGTTTGAAATTTATTTTACACTTGAGTTTTTGTATAGAGTTTTGTTGAAGTCATGGGCTGTTCATAAAAGTAAGGAAGTAATAGAAGACTATGGACTGCTGTGGCCTCTTCTTTCATGAATTTGTAGCTCTGAGGGAATGGCCATAAAACCATTGATTTCCTTGCTCATTGTATTTAATGGATAAAAATAAAAGTTGTGGAGGACTTTATCACAACTTCTAAGGGTCTTTTTCATCTGGAGAAAATAGCTAAATAATAGCCTCATAATGTTTAGATTTGAAGATAAGGATAATGAATGACTGGAATAGATTCCTGAGGTAAGCAGCAGATTGACCTTCCTTTGGAGCCTTTAAATGGAAATAGGTTGCTAGTGAGCTACAGTCCTCAGTGCAGTAAAACCTGTTGCTCCTGCTAGTGTTCACTTACAGAGTAGAATAAGTAAAAATCTGTACTTTCTGTTGTTTGTTTTTCATTGTTCCTTAAAAAATGCACACAGAAATTTCATTTGGAAATAAAACATTGAATTCTCTTACTTCTTTTCCACAGCTTGCACAGCAAAATTAATAACAATACTGAAGCAAATCCTAAGATGACTTCCATTAAAAAAGAGAACTTTGGTGAGCATGATGTGAAAAATTTAGAGAATACTTGTCAGCAAAATAATGCAAAAATATCTGTGGAAGTTGGTGCAAAGCAAGTAAATTTGCCTCAGACAGGCAGCATGTGTAACTGGGAGGCTGAGGAAAAAGATGCAGTCTTAGATACAGATCCTGTGAAGGGGCTGCAGTCTGCAGAGCTCTTTAAAAATGCCAACATTGATCAGATGCACAAAACTGGCAAGCAGAGGGGCTCTGAAGAAAGCAGTGCCAGTTGGACTCAGAGGAAGGTATCAGCAGGCCGGGCTTCAAAAGGAGGAAATTCAAAACCTTCAAAAGACGTCGAGGCAGATGGACAAGTGGCTTCATGCAATCCACAGAAGCTGAAGAGTTGCAGTTCTGTCTGTTTAACGGGTGAGCAAGAGGAAGGGGATGTAGTTCCAGAAAGTCCACTTTCAGATGCTGGTTGTGATGCCTGTGTATCTGATCTTGGAGGTCCTGAGAAACTGAGCAAATGTCAGAGCAGTTCAGGGGACTCTCCTGCTTTTGAGAAAGAAAGTGAACCAGAGTCACCAATGGATGTGGACAATTCTAAAAATAGCTGCCATGGGTCAGAGGCTGATGAAGAAACAAGTCCCTTTCTGGATGAACGAGAGGAGATTAATATGTCAAAACCCATAAACAAATCTTTTAGGATTCAGTATGGAGATGCTGAATTGGAGTCAAGGAAATCACATTTTTCTGCCAAGGGCTGTGAAAGCTTTGAGGAAGTAGATAATTCTGTTAAAGAGGACACTCTGCATACAAAGGCACCTGGGATCTCCTCTGCTCCATCATCAGAATGCAAAGGTGCAAAACAGGCTGTGAAGAGAGACTCCAAAATCACTTCTCACTTCATGAGGATACCTAAAGTTGAGGAGAAAAGGTAGTGTTCTGTCTGCCTCTTCATCTGGTTTTTTCATGCTTGGAAATTTCCTCCTTGGTGATAGAGTTTCAGAGGCTGTATTGTATAAAGAGCTTTGCAAAATATATTTTAAGATACAAAGACAACTGATGTAAGATTGAAAGAACTTATTTTTAATAGAGGTGTTTGTGGGGTTTTTGAAGGATATGTTTGTCTAGTGCAATTTTTAGAATTCTTATTAGTTTGATCTGACAAAAATAGCGATTCTGTTTTGTTGAACTGTCAATGCTATTGATACTTTAATTGAAATAGACATGGGAAAATTCACTTTTGAGAGCACTTGTAGAGATTTTGGGGTTTTTTGTTGATGTTTTTAGGTTTGGGTGGGTTTGTTTAGTTTGTTTTGTTTGCCTCTATTCCTAATTTGGGAGAGAGGACTGGTGATCACACTGCAGCAATGAAAACAAGAGCCCTGAGCCTGACACAGGACTCTGCATGCCAGGTGTTGTGGAAGGAGAAAAGGATAATCTCTGCTCCAAAGACCTTAGATTTCAGTGGGAGCTGAGAAAGTGAATAAGTGTCTAAGGAGTGAGCAGAAACAAAAGGACTCTGTATTTTGGTATAACATGCAATTCTTTGACTTGACTCAAGTCCATCAAGTAGGGCAAGAAAGTCGTTTTGCACATCTTTACTGGGGCATGGTCCATGGATAAACAGATCCTGTAGGGAAGGAGCATGGCTCTGCAGAGGAATACCCTGCTTTGCTAACCCACTGCAGTTCTGTGAAGGGTTTGTCAGCCTGTGGAGAAGAGTGTTTTAGTAGAAATGAACTTGTGTGTTTTGGGGAGGAGAAGGCTGGTGGTGGTGGGAGTTCTCCCCAAATAAACCTTTGGCCTGAAGCTGCAGCAAAGGCTGGCAAAAAAACTGACTGCCATCATTGTAACCCTGGGGTGGAAGTTTGTGTATTTTTCTATCATTTTTTTCAGTGGAGATAAAATGTTTCAATGCATTGTATTTTAACAGCAGGAGAGAAAAGTGTGAATTCAAACCCCAGAGGCCAGGAAGGAAGGTTCCGAAATACACACCACCTCCTCTGCCGAGCAACAAGAAATGGTTTGGAACCCCGATTGAGGAGATGAGGAGGATGCCGGCGTGTGGGGCCCGGCTGCCCCACCTGCGACCCTCGGCCAACCACACTGTCACCGTCAGGGTACAGTCATGCATGCCCTGCATTGCTCCAGCCAGACTCCTGCCTCTGGTGTTCAGTAATGCATGCCTTGCATTGCTCCAGCCAGACTCCTGCCTCTGGTGTTCAGTAATGCATGCATTGCTCCAGCCAGACTCCTGCCTCTGGTGCTCAGTAATGCATGCATTGCTCCAGCCAGACTCCTGCCTCTGGTGCTCAGTAATGCATGCATTGCTCCAGCCAAACTCCTGCCTCTAGTGTTCAGTCACGTGAAATGCCACCTGTCTTGCCACTCCTGGGGCAACTGATTTCCTGAAAATTGGCTCTTTTGGTGCACAAAATTAGGATAATGAGATTCAAATGAAAAGCTGGGTTTTGCTGCCTCTGTCTTGTTAGGGGCAAGTATTTTTGTTTTGTAGGGGGTTGTGAGTGCTTCCTTGACTGAGTTGTAAAGTTTGAGAATTTAGATATATCTACAAGTAAAATTGGTACTTCCAGCATTTTCATGCTATGTTTTCATTTAAATGTAATTCTGGCTTGGGTTTAAGACATATAAAAGGCTCAAGATAGTCAAGATATGGAAAAGACAAGGAATGAAGCAGAGTTTCTTGCTATTTTACTGCTGCATTTTAAATCAAATCTGATAAGTTTTCCTTTAATCTTTTGGAGTAATATGCAATCCAATTATTGTTGAAACAAAATGTGACCAGAAAACTATGAGGTGATGGATAAATCCTGACCAAAAGAAAGACACATTGAGTTTAAATACTTATTCTGAGAGACTTAATTCTGTTAGAGGGCTGAATAGCAAATTCAGTCTTTAAGAATGTGGTGTTCTTTTTTTTTTACTTTTCTGATATTCTCTGGAGTAAACTTGAGACATTGCTCTAGCTGTAATGATTCCTCATCCCTTTCAGTGTTAGGTTAAAAATATTGTTTCTGCATATAACTGTCACATTCACATTTTCTGAAAAATCCTTGCCCAGGATCTTTCTCCTGGCAAGCAGAGAAGCCTCAGAGAAAAATGTAAAAATGTAAACAAATATTATCGCATTTGCTTCTCCTCTGTTTTGCTCATGTGGAATGTGTTTGGAGATTGTTTACCCACAGGTGATTGGTTCATTGGTTTCTGGGTGTGAGTTGTTTTCACTCTTTGGCCAATTGGGGCCAAGCTGTCTCAGGACTCTGGAGAGAGTCCCAAGTTTTCATTATTGTCTTTTTAGCCTTCTGTAAGTATCCTTTCTGTATTCTTCAGTATAGTTTAGTTTAGTATTCTTTAATATAATATAGTATCATAAAATAATAAATTAGCCTTCTAAGAACATGGAGTCAGATTCATCATTCCTTCCTGCCACGGGGCACCCCACTAACACGATATATAACTATGGCTACATTTGTAACTACATTTTGAAAATACTTGGATGAAAATATGTAGATACTTAAACTGATGAATGAGGAAATCTTTAGCTGGTGATTGGAGATATAGTAAGTAATTGAATATATTGATTTATTTGAGTGTGTTAAGGTGGCGTCCTTTTCAACAAGTGTAATGTAAGATTAACAGGTGGATTTTTCTCTGAGTAGCTATCATGTGATCAGTTTGTAGCTTTCCCCTTTCCAAAAAGGATGGCTGTAGATGAGAGCTTTTTAAACTGTATTTTTGCTTACTTTTTATTTCTTCCACTTAAAAACCTGAAAGTAGAATCTGATTTTTTTTCCTCTGTCCTTCTGTGTTACAGGTAGATCTTCTGAGGGAAGGAGAGGTACCTAAACCTTTTCCAACTCACTACAAAGATTTATGGGACAACAAGCATGTTAAAATGCCCTGCTCAGAACAAAATTTATACCCTGTAGAGGATGAGGTAAGATTAAGTATCTACAGTTGTGTGATCAAATAAGTTTGTTTCCACATAGATGAGTTTTCAGTTTACTGCATTTGCTCAATTGTCAGACTGACTATGGAATTAGAAAACCAAGTCTGAAAAACTGGATTTTGGGTCATGATGCTTCAGACAGAGCAGAAGACTTTTTTTCCTGGTAATTATTTTACTTAGCCAGTGATTTGATGATATATATATTTCTATACTTATGTGGAGTTTTAACTTGAACTCCTTATAAAGAATGTATTTATTTACTTACATATTTATATGTTAGCTATTTTGTGTGTGTGAAGCAATTTGCAATTTCAACAGTGAATGAATTTGTAAGTACAGTTTGATTATAATAATCTGTCAGGTATTGCTGATAGTGAGGTGTATCTGACTGTTGTTCTGCTAAAACAATTGCAGAGATTAGCTCTGCATACTTTGTTGGTGTGGTATTTCTTGTCGCTGCTTAAGACTTAAACATACCCAGTGCAATACTTCAGACAAGGGTGAATGTAATCAGCAAGTGTGTCCTGTAGTAAAAACTCTATAATGATTATTGATACTCAGCTCAGAAACAAAGAATTCTTATAGCCTCGATCATATACACTTAGTCTTTTCACTTACCAATTTTACAGATGACAGTAAATGTGTCTTTATGTTTTGAATAATATAATTTGACTTTGTTTTGGGCTTTTACTTCAAAGAATGGAGATAGAACAGCTGGAAGTCGATGGGAACTAATCCAAACTGCCTTACTTAACAAATTTACCTGCTCACATGATTTGAAGGTAAGCCTGTCAGTTTGAAATCAAGTCTGTATGCATATAAATGCATTCAGGTTGTCTGTGTACTACCAGTGATTCTGGCTTGGTTCTATTTGTTTAATGACTTAGAAAAATAGATTATGAAAAATTCTCTGCTGTTCAAGGGATTTCTTAAGAAGGTTCTTAATGAGTGCTACCAGTGAATTTATTCAGATTATTTAAATGAATGGCAATTTTAAGGTCTACACAAAACTGTTTGTCCAGCAATATATCCTAGTCTGTGGTAAACATAGCATGAGGGTTTTGAATAGCCAGATGGTTGGGGATGCACAGGTGAGAGTTGGAAATAGTAACTCTTCGCATCAGTTCACTCCACTGAAATCACAGTTCAAGCTGCTGACAGAAATCTGTAGGTTTTGGAGACTAATGCTCTTGATAACTTTCACAGTTATGTTGCCACAAAGTCTCACAGTAACATGAATATTGATTTGGAGCAGCTTAGAGTTGCTATTATGTTTTTTTGGTGAAGAATAATGTAATTTAGGTTATACCTGAAAAGCAGGGAAGTACGAGGATGCAAAAGCTATAGATATACTTTAAATGAACAAATAGACTTCCCCAGCAACTGAGGAGACTTCCCTTGATGTTATTTTGGATTTTTTTCCTTGTGAATTTTTAAGGGTGGTGTTGTTGTAAAGGGTCTATTTAATTTGCTGTGGTTCTGATTTTTTAAGTTCCTAAAGTGGTACAACTTCTGTTATATTGCTTTTATACCTTAAATAACTTTTATTGGTACAGTTAACAAGAGCAAGCATGGGATGGGGAGCATTTATGTTGTTTGTTGGAAGATATGCCTTGTCTTATTTTGTGTTAGGAGAAAAAAATGCCATAGACATGCCAGAGAGTTCAGTATCAAGGATTTTCCCTATATTAATAGAGCAAATTAAGTGTTCTGGATTTTGGTAGGCTCTGTGGCAGGTTCTAGCCACCAGATGGTGCTGCTCCTTCAACAAGGAAATTTCCTAAAATGGTTTTTCTTCCATTAATAATTAGCTCTGTTTTGTTGTGGTTCTTCCTTAGGAGGCCATATTGAGGTACAATGTTGCTTATTCCAAGAAATGGGACTTCACAGCTCTTACTGACTTCTGTGAGAAGGTAAAACAAGTTGATTTAAAATAGGAATAAAAGTAAAATGAAAGTGACTATTTTGCCTATATGTCTCAATACCTTTGGCTTTTTTTCCATTTTCAAGAGTAAATGTTTCCAGCTATCAGATATCTAAGTGAGCAGCTATTTAGCTGTTAACTTCAGCTGAAACAATAATTATACTTTATAAACTGGCTTAATTTTAAATTTTATACATGTAATTTGGGTTCTTCAGTAATATCTAAGCTTCCTGAAGGTAAGGTGAGAAACGACCTTTTCCTCTTTTATGACAACCAGATTTATTAAAAAATCATATTAATATTTCCAGTGTATTGTTTTTTTGTTTTAAAAAGTGTTGGTCTTTTTTCCGTTTTTGTAAAAATTTAATGTTATATTGCACTGGTGTTTATATAGACTGTGCTTTGCTGGTATAGCAGGAAAATTTTGCTATTTGGTGAAGTGGTGAATTTAAACTGTAGAGCCTTTGAAAGACTGGGATGGGTTTTATAGTTTCAAGTATTAGGTATTAGGACTTTCATGGGGAGGATGGAAAAGAGAAATGAATAGTAGGTCTCAAATGCAAGTTGGACTAATATTAATGTACATCCTGGCAATTAGAAACCATGTTAATTAAAGCATAATGAAAGGTTAAATAAGATGCAGTAGAAATTGTATTTTTTCTTCCATACTTCAGAAGTACTTCTAAAACACACATACTTGTTTTCTTGGGAGGGGCTTGCTAAGCTCTATTAAGACTCAGTAGAAACTAAATTTGATTTGAAGTGAGTTTTGTTTGCTATATATGTGAATAGATGTCTGCTGAGGCTATGTGATCAGAGGAGCTGCTCTGTTCTCTCTGTTACCCATCTCCATTGCTCTTTCACAGAATGAATTTTCCTTTATTATTATTACTGTATTATTACTGCTGACAAAAGGCACCTATAAAAATCCCAGTGGTATTGTGCTTGCAAGCCATGAGAGCTGCTGTGCTCACCCATCTTGCGGATTTAGTGCTCCCCTCTCTCATCTGGGGTCACTGACATGGCTCCATGGTAAAGGCTGTGGACAGTCAGTGCCTGCTCCTATTGACTCTCCTGCTAAGCAAAATTAACTTGGCCTGCTGAATTCACTCACGTGTTACTGAAGTATGCATACTTAAATTAGAATGTTTTAAAGTATGAGTGCTGTTCAGTTAAAAATCTGACTCAGGAACAGAACAGATTTACATCATATTGCTGCAAGCGCAACTGAGCTTGTCCTGATGTGTTCAGTGTGCATTTGGGATTTTGGAAACTCTGGGTGATTAGATTCAGAGATCATCAGCCAGAGAGCGTAAGTAATATCAGCTGTCTCCAGAGGAGAGGGAACAATAGGGAAATAAACCGGGGATCAGGCATCAATCTTTCATGAGGATGAAAAGGAAATTTCTGTATCCTGGGAATGATGATTTATTTGTGTGGTTCTCACATCAGGGGTGGAGATCTGTTTCATGCATAGATTTTCAGCCAGGTTAAAAGAGTGTGCAGCAGTATTTTAAATAAGAAACAGTGAAGAGCTTGTGACAGAGTCACCTCTTGTAGACCACAGGAGCAAAAGCAAGCCCTGAGTTGCTTTGTTGAATATATTGAGTTTACAGGACATGTGGAGGGGATAGATTTTGCAGAGAAATGCTTGGATTTTTCCATTATTAAGGGATGTGTGAACTTTCCAAGTTTTGTAAATAAACAAGGCGTCTGCTTTCAAAGAATGCTTGCAGTCTAAGTGAGCAGCTCTTCTGTTGTGAAAGTTGACATCCTCTGTGGAAATGACCTAAATGTACAGGCTATAGTGAGCTGTAGTGCTTTTGAATTTATTGTATTTATGAGTTAATGATTAAGGGCTTACCACTAGCCTCTCTGTTTTCTGGTTTATCCTATGATTTTGAGGGTACAGAGGAGCTGTTTCAGGTTTGCCCAGCCAAGGTTGAGTGGGTTGGTTAAAAGGAAAGCTGGTCTCAGTAATCAGCCCAAAGGGAGTGACAGCAGCTCAACAGAAGGAGATGTGGTCACAAATATCTATTAAAAGAAAAAGATTAAAACAGAGTCTGTGATTGTCAGATATGTATTTATATCGTTGGGCACTATTGACTTCCAGTGCCTTCTCAACCAAGGATTTTGTAGTGTGATTTAGAAGGGAGCTGTGTCTGTAAATCTAGTGGTGTCTGTTTTGAGGATTATTCAGAAATTACTTCAATTGGTCTGTGTTTGGTTATAAAGTGCCTTTTGTTATTTTATCTTCTGCTTATGGGCACAGCTCATCTTATCTATTGATCTCTTAAATACTGTCATATCAGTCTTGCATTGGGGTTCCTATTTTAGGTAGCTCCTTGCAAGTTATACTATCAAAATATGCTTTATTTTTAAAAACTACTTTGTAAGATTCAAGTCAATTTTCTTATAACAACAATAATTACCAGTTTATTTGGCTTAGATTTGTTTTCCCTTAAGATGAAAGCGCTCTCAGCTTTCTTAACTAATAGGAAATAAATATCATGTATGTGAGCCAAGATTTTTTTTTTTTGGAACAACACAGCCTGCAAGTTCTGCAGTTTGGTCAAAGTGTTGTCAGAAGAGGGAGCCCTCACACTTTCCAAAGGATTCTCTTGAATGTCAGTTAATGTGTGAAAGTATCATTCCTGTTTGTACAGTGAGGTAAATTGGGATGTTTGGATTCCTTTCTGTTTCTTTTGACAATTTCATGGAACTTGTATATAGAACATAAAACTTGTTCATAGAACAGTGTATGTAAAGATCTTGGTGGCTGTTTACTTCAGACATCTGCCTCTTTTGCTGTTCTCTACAGAATTTCCACAGTGTTGTATTCATTTGTTTTGCCATCTGTCTGTTGATATTGGCATACATGCTTAGAATTTCTTCAAGTTATTACTTAATGGATGAAAATTATTAGCACTAATATTTTTCTTTGTATGTGCAAAATTCTTGCCACTTGGAAGTCATCCTTGCATCTGTTTTCCCAGAACTTACCTAGAAGCCAGGAAAGAGTAAGCAACAAGCAGAAAAGGAAATGTGAGGAAACAACTATGGATGGAGCTATAGTGGAACTCACAATGTTATAGATGAGCTTTATTTCTGGGAGTGATGATGGGCTGGGTATTAAATACATGCTTTTGTTCAACGGTGCTATGTACTGTGGTAGTTTTTATTTTTCTTTCTTCTGGATTTGCCATTCCACTTCCAGGCAAAGCCAAGTTCTTTTTCCTTTTCCCAAGTGCATGAAATAAAAAGTCTAGTTAAGTCACTCAGGACTTATGCCTTAGACTAATCTGTGACAACAGCAACTTCATCTAAGGGGAATAGTAGGGCTCTATCATTTAAGAGAATTTCATGGTGTGCTGCTTTAGATTGGGCCTCCTTGTGCTGGACATGCTTTGGTTTTTTTATATTGCTTTAAAGTCTCTTAGAGCTTAAGTGTAATTCTTGTCAATGAACTCTTCCTCTTATTGCTTGCCTCTGTCCTGCCCTTTCAGGAACAGAGGAGTGTTTAAATCTGAAAAGAGCATAGGGCAAAGGTTGAGTTTAGGTAAATTTGTGTGGCAGAGGCAGTGATTGTCTCTGAGCTGCTGCAGCTGGGCTGACAAATGGATCACAATACCTCTTGCAGCTTCAATACAGTGGATCCATTATTATATTTTGTTTTTCTGGAGTTTTTGGTCATTTTGGTGGAAAGTTTAGGAAGTGGAGAAGATACAGGGAGAGGAGTCAGGAGTGATGCAAAGGTATGTAACAGTTTGCATATGAGAAATGTCCAAATAAGTTAGGATCACTTCACCTTATCATCTTAGTTGAGGGACATGAGTAATGGGTGTAACAGTGCTGTCCAAAAGAAATGTAAGAGAGGGTGGAGGGGAAATGACTGTCCATTCTTCTAGCACAGCAGTTCAGGGGCACCAGATGAGTGTTCTTAGCAGGTAAGGGTTTCAACACCAGACAAAAATAGTTATTGAGATACTGAATGCTGTGGAACCCCTTGTCAGGGCAGCTAGAGGATGCTATGGCCTTACATCAGGTTTTGAAGGAATTTGGAGAAATTGCTGTTAGAAAGATCTCACTGACACCCACAGAGGGCTCTGCGAATTTCTGATCCTGATTACTGCAAATGAGGAAGTGCTGCTGACTACCTGTGCTTCTTGCTGTTACTTTCCTAGGAATCCTTTGCTGCTGTGCTTTCATTCTGCTATAGTTCTGTTGTACATGGAACTATTGTCCATTTTTACATTCTTATGGCTTGGCTGGATTGAAGCTGAGAGTTGAGACAAGTGGCCTTGTCATGCAGGGTCTGTTGTTGCATACTGTACAATATGAGATGTTGCTGACAGAAAGGTATGGCATCTATACAATAGACTTCTCTAAGAGGCAAAAATACTAAAGGTCATTGACATTTTAAATGCTTGAATCACTTAAGGCACTTATGCCTTTCAAAATTTGCTTTTCCAGGCTCTCTTTAAACCCTTGGTGCCTACTTGACTCAAGTAGGAATTCTTAGAGGGGATATGCTATCAGTATTTTTACAAAGACACTCTCCACTGTGTAATACTCAATTCCCAACTGTTAGATTTGATTCTAGTATAGAGAAAACTGTGTCTGTGTCTGCAGTGCCTGTGTATGGATGCCTTGTGGTCTTTTTGTCTTTTGGGAAAGCTGTTGAAGCCAATCAGTCTATTTAATGACCAGTAATTGCATATTTGTGGTTGATTCCTATGCAAATTCAGCATCCAGGAAATCATTTTATATTACAAAAGAAGCTGTATAACTTTTACCTTTAGATTTTTCTATGAGATTAAAAGAAAAATGATAGTGATGTCTAAAAAGACCAGTCTCTTCCCTTCTTTACACTTAATTACAAACAAGAACCTTCAGCATGAGGGAAGAATTTACCAGACTGCTTTCTCTGTCCTCCTCTTTCTCTTTTTCCAGTCAAGCGTGAGGTCACTGGCTTTAGCCTCAAAACTGACTGTTAGCAGTTGGGGTTTTTTGTGGCACAAACCTCAGCTTATTGTAAAATCTGATAAAAAGCCATGTAGCAAGAAAACAAACTCACATGTCAAACTGAAGGAATATATTGCTATTTTTCTATGCCCTTTAAAAATAGTTGTCTTAGAATTAGAGCTGTAATTAGTTTTGATACAAGATTAGAAAAGGAGTTTCATTTCTCACTTCTTTCCACTAAAACTTACATGATGGATGCTACTGCATGCTGAATCCTTTTAGAAGTCCAGAACAGTTGGCATGGGAGACTTTGTTACCATCTGCTTTTACATGCAAGTCTCTATTTGTAAGTTTTCAGAACTTCATTTAATGCCTTTTTAAAAATTTTCCATAAATGTAATTTAAAAACACATAAACTAAGTAATAAGATAAATATGTATAGAAATTGATCTATAAATACATCTCTTTCTATTTTCCACAAATACCACACATCCATATTATATATGTTTTGATCTTCCAAAAGTCTGGTTTCCTTTCCTTGCAAAATTGAAGTTGACTCTTGTACTAGGAATTGATTTTTGTTTTCACAAATTCTTGCCATTTTGATTTCAGCCTAGCAGTATTTATATGGGTGTGTGCACACACACTTTCTAAAATACCACTTTTTCTACTGCAGGTGTTGTGTGCAGATTCCAAAGTATAAGAAAATATTCTGAAAGTGAGGAGTGATGGAGCTTGTTACAATGAGTCTTGTTAGTCAGTGCTTTGCACTTAAGAATAATTAGAGTAAATAGAAGAACATTAATGTATTTGACTGGAACACCCAGCGCATGTGTGTTGCTGATTGTGGTGCAAACCTGTAAAACCTGGGATAATAGCTGCAGAATGTGCTTAGTGCAGTTTTTGTCCAAGGTGTAGTTTCTCATTTAAATGTGTGCTACTACCTAGTATACTAGCATGTTTGGGCTGAATTTGCTGCTTTCAGAAGATGTCAGATACAAGTAACTGAGTTACAGTAGAGCATACTAAATGACAGAGAAGTGAGCAAAAAAATCAGACATGCAAATATTGGCAGTGTGTCTGCTTCCTCTCTAAGAAGAATTGGTTGCATTTGCAGATAACTGAGTAAAATTAAGAACTCTCTTGTCAACGAAATACTCTACTTCAAGTGCACAATTGCGGACAGCCACAGAACCACAGTCTTTTGTGGGTGTATAGTCTTATCTTTAATAACCTCAAAATCAACCTGAGAAAATTTTCAAATTACCTGGGTAATATTGGAAATTATTGTTCCATTTTTTTTCAAACTTTGATCTAAAAAATTACTATAAATCCAACGTGATGATGCAAATGCAGTATAGTATATTTTGATTATGGTTGAGCTCTAGATTTTCATTCATTTGAAAAAGACCAAACACAGAACACTGCTACAGTTAAGTATGTGCATATCTTGGGAAATCTTTATGTTCTAATAGGGTTTCACCCCACTACTGTCTCCTCATGGGTCTTATGAACCATGACAGTCTTTCCTGTTTGTTTTGTTGTTTGAAATCCCTGCTTGAAAAAGTGATTGCTGTAATCAGTGAAACTGGAATAGAAGGAATTTTGAAGTACCAAATTGTTCTGGTGACTGGGTTTTTGATAAATCATCTTTATAATTGTCTGGACAGTACTAACAGAAGTGAGCATTGTATAGAGATGTCAGCACCACAAATGTAGGCTTTTAAGCAAGAAACAGAATGTCCCAAGGCTGAAAATAGCCTATCCATTGCTCCTTGTTGGATTTTACTTTAGTCCAGATGTTTTCAAGCAATTTTCATTACATCAGATTACCTTTTTAAAATCTGAACTGAAGAGGTCTTTTGAGTGTGCCATGAAGGGTTTTCTTTTCACAGCGGCAGAAAGAAATTTATTCCCATATTGAACAAAAGGTGAGCTTTTCTGTTGTGGGGGGAATATGCATCTTGTACACATTCAAGACATTAGAAACTAAGCATTGTAGAGCAGAAAGAGCAGGGAATTACAGGCTTATTCTTAGTTTTCTGTACTGTCTTGGCAGAACAGTTGAGTATTTTTAAGTGGTGTTTTGTAAGCACTGTTGCAATGACTGTTGAGTTGGAATTATCAGGGAAGGGAGAGCTGCACATAGCAGGTGCAGAGATATAATTGTGCTGTGTCACAAGTGCTTGTGGATACTCAGTGCTTTAATAAAAATCTATGTAAAGGCACATTCTGAGTGTCTCTTTCATAGTTTTTCACTGTATTCAGAACATTCCTCTTCAAAAAACAAAAGAATAAAACCCTAAAAAACCCCTAAAATTCTGGGTTTAAAGGTTGCCTTCTGATATTTGCTTTGTTTTGTTTTGGGGTCAGAGGACTGTTGAATAGATTTCTTCCACTGGATTATATGTAAGTCATCATTTATCTGTGCTCACCTATGTATCCCAAATGACTAAGAGAAATTTCTTTTTGTTGTGGGAGGGCTTTCCTTAGCTGCTTAGTGCTTTTGGATTAAAAAAAATATATTTATAATGTATTGAGCAGTTAGAATACAAAAGCCCCACAAAACAAACCCTGATGGTCAAAGCTTTCAAGAGAAATGCTCGCTGAAAAGGTGTACATGTAGGTAGGGAAGTGGTTAAGAGGCATTGCCATTTTTTAGGATGACTATGAAGTATAAAGGAAGTAGATTGTAATTATATTCCTGGGTTTTTTCCTCCTTCCTTTTCATCTGGAAAACTGAATTTGCTTATATGGCTTCCTTGGAGAGTTTGTTACTGCTGCCACGCATTCTTTAAAGAGCAGGTTTACAAAGGTGGCAAAGTGTGTACCCTCAAGATGGTTGGAGGGTCTTACTTGGGCAATAAAATAGTAATTACTGGATTTTTTCTTTAAATATTGATCATTTTGAGTCTATGCAATACTGACAGTCAAGCAAAAAAATGGTCCATAGATTGGTTAAAATCTACAGTGGTATAGTTTTGTCTTTACTTGATCCTTTTTTTTCCCCTTCTGCCTGTGCTTGACTCTTTTAGTTTTGGTTTTTTGGTGTATTAAAGAAAATACAGTTTTCATAAGAGTAACAGCTGTGTTGTCTCATGGAGCTTTTTGTGCCAAGGTTTCAAAAGTGGTTGCAGAATGTATTTAGTATCTGAATGCTTCTACACTGTTTTTAAAAAATGTTTTATAAACCATAGGAGTAGTAAATATTTTTTCCCCTATTACTGTATTCAGAGAGATAAAAGTTTTGAATAAGCCTGGAAACAGATCACTTTCACTGGTAACTTGTATCAGGGAGGTGAAAGGTACTTTATCTTCCCCTCATGTTACAGCTCTTCTGTAGAGACAAGGTCATTGTCCTCTCCTCTGCTCTACTTCCCTAGAGTAACTTGAAAGTACTTAGAAAGTGGTATTTGACTTTTCATCCCAGGACTCTGCCACTGCTTTGGAAATGGCTGTGATGCTTCTAGCCATGACAGAATCACTCTGCAGCAGCTGAGAGGTAGAAGCTATTGGTGGCCTGAAAGGTAGTGAAAATGACTGAGGGTAGATTTCCAGTTCCTTGGAAGTATAAACTGGGCTTCTAAAACCATTAAAAAGAGATTGAAAAATAAACACACATTCTTCTCTCTGATTTTATTTAGAATGTTTAAAAGCTTTGAGAACAAAGCAGCAGTTGTTAAGGATGATACACCTGAGAGATTATTCCAGAGTTGGATTGGCAGAAGGCATGAATGAGCCTTTGGGGGGAGGAAAATTAAACATAACCAAATTAACCTCTGCCTTGTAAGCTGTCTTCTTTTTTCCTTTTGAAGTGTCAGTTTGTGGTTTTGATAAATGTCAGGAGCATTCTTGTTCTCAAATAAGATTCTTCTCTGCATAATCCAGTGTTACGGTTTCTTTCTTCTTTCCTCCAAAGATTACTTTGTCCTTCCTTTTGTTTCTAATCAGACAAGCGCTCAATAAATGGGATGCATTTGACAGCTGAGTGTGTTTCCTACTGAATTAGTTTTGTAAGGGAGCTGGAAGAGGCAGATGAGAGTATTCTTTCCTGCAGTTTTGGAAATTCATTGACGTGATAAAATGGGAACTAGAACGCACACACACCACACCCTCCACCCCACATTTCTTCTATGTTTCAGTCTTGTTAATAGTACAGTGTTTGACATTATGATGAGTCTGTTTTACAGCGGCATGTGGGTTACTGGGCTGCAGCCTGGTGTCTCTGTCTGGGTGTGAGTACACTGGTAGTTGTTGCACAATGTTTTTAAGTAAAATTGATCTCCTCCCTGTGCAAAGAAAGGCTTTGTAGAGAGTACTACTTAGTGATGCTTGTTTGGGGAGTTTAATTTAATTAGATTAGTTTTTAAAGTCACTCAGTAAGAACTTGCATGGGCCTTTTGGTTATTTGTGTGTTTGTTTGTTCAGTTGTTTTTCCCCAGCTGTTCCAAATATCAGATTGAGAAAGTCCGCTCTTAATATTCTGTAATGTTTGAAGGCACCTATGACAAGGATTAGAGGAAGAAAGGGAGTACGGATTGCCAGTCTGGGGTTGGTTCCTTTCAGGTAAAGAACTTCAATGTCATAACCAGCTTCTTGTTGTTTTATTGGCACTGCAGAGTTCTAGTCATGGATGTAGATTTCCCCATGTTTAAGTGTTAAACAGTATGCAAAAAGCAGGGGACTTCTGGATGAGACAAGAGAACAGGGAAATAAATATAGGCTGCTCTGGAAGGAAGAGAGAATGAAAACAGTGTGATAAAGGAGCAGCCACGTGTTGTGATTGTTTGAGCACACTCAGGTGCTTAAATACTTCAAAATCATAGAACCATTTATGTTGATGAGGACCTTGAAGTTCATAGACTCCAACATTAACACAGCACTACCAAGTCCACCACAGAACCATGTCCCTAAGCACCACATCCACACATTTTTAAAATACCTCCAAGGACAGTGTTTTCAGCTTTGAAGTATTTAACGTTCCTCAAAATACCTTATAAAAATATAAATAGATATTTTATTTGAGACAAGCTGAAGATAGTGAAGAAGGAAAAAGAAAAAACGTATTCCTGAAGTTAGGAGAATGGACAAGCCAAATAACTTGTATGTACTCTGTTTACAGTAGGTTCAATTATTTAGTTCAGCATTATCACCTCTATATGATATATTCTCACTTTTATATGGTATCTTACATTAAAATAATTTGGAAACTTGTTTCTGGAAAGTTCAGTGTAGTAGCTGTAGATGGTTCAAATCACTGACAGCATGAGGCATTATGGCAGCTGTGAAGGAAAAATCAGAAGGTCAAAATCCATTAGAATTAGGAAATAAGAAACAGTCTGAAGGAAACACTCTGGTTTTCCTCTTCATCCTTAAGAACATGATTCAGTTGGTCCTTGTCCTGCCACAGAAGTTAATAAGGGTATATAAAACCCAACAAATTGAAAGCATTAAGCCATTGCTGTCTTAGCATGCTGCCTGCCTGTTGGCATGATGGCTGTGCCTTCCCTTGTGATAGATGGAGCTGTCCAAATTTGTGTACCCTACGTGCAGTTTGTTTGCTTTGATGAGCTGTCAGATTTAGATTTAAACTCTGTACCATCACTATCGCCCCATGCTACCTCAGATCCTTCTTATTAGCCTGTCAGGCATATTCGTCCCTGCATTTTGGAGGACTGGTTTATAGTGACAAGAGCCCATTACTTACAGCCATGTTTAGTCAGGCCTCTTTGCTGCAGGATAAATGTTCATTTTGCTAAATTGCAGTGCAGGTTTGGCCAAGAGCTCATACCTCTGCTACGGCTCACTGAGCCATTTGCATCTTAGGAATTGGAGCCCTAAGTCCTGTTCATTTAATCAGTACTCCAGTGAAAATAGCGATGGAGTTGCCAAATTATTTCTTTGGTAAAAGCAAGTCATGCTTTGCAACTCTGACTCCATATACTTTTCCCTCAGGGTATAACCCCTGCATGTATTTAATTCCTCTGTATTTTGCATGGCTGGAGCACTGATAAAGTCAACACTGTATTTATGTTTTTGTTTCAAGTGAAGGACAGTAGTGCACAATAAGGAAAGGAGAAACCGATCAATTGTTTAACACCAAAATTGCTATGGTACTTACATGTATTTTCCTTTATGAAAACTTGTTGACAACCATTTCACATTTTAGAATTCTTTAAGTTAGAAAACAAATGGTAGTTCCTTTAAAAATGGAAACTCAGTCCTTTCTCTTAATATTTGCAGAGTTGTAGCCTTCAAAAACTTGTACACAACTAAAAGCACATTAGTGAATTCGTACAGACATTCCTGTACTAGCAGATTTACTTCCAAGTGAGGTGCTTGTTTTAACAACTTCATTCTGACTAGAACATTCCTGTTTTTTCAGTGAGAAGAGTTGCAACTGAGATCTCCCTTTGTAGCCCTTTGACAAGGGTCATGCCTGATTCTTTTTCACTTAACACCCACTCTGCATACATCTAATAATGCATGACTTTTTGGTAGGCTGCTTCAACTTATAGTCTGTAGTTAGTTATAGTGTATAGCTCCATGATAGTCTGCATGGGCAGACTATCCCCATCTCCAGATTATTTTTCTGTAGAATCAGCAAGATGAAGGATCTCAGGAAATTGTCAGATGCACATGGGAACTGATGAAATATGGTGTGAGGGGGTGTGTGCATGTGTTTGAATGGATAGAATGAACACATTCCTCTTACAGCAGCATCAAATATATAGAATGTGCTATGTCACTCTAAATATGCTGGGTTTTACATCAGTACAAGTCACTGCTTTCTGAAGACAGTTGCCTTGTAAATAAATCTCCCCTCGGTTCTGTGGCCAGGTGTTCTCTCTGCCAATGCTAGGTTCTTCCGGTTGGTATTTGCATCGTGGGATGTCTGCCAGATGTAGCTGTGTTGTCAGCACTCCATGTCCTGGAATTCTTTTACTTTCCATGATTGCGTGTTCCTTTTTTGCTGCTTTCAAAGCCTGAAAAGACTGTCACAGGTAGCGCCAGGCTCTGTGTTGCATTCAGCACAGCTGAGAATATGCAGTGACAGTGATGGGTCTACAAAGCTGCATGAGTGATGGTGTGCTGGGTGAGTGGTCAGAAGAGGCTGTGAGGGCCAAGCAGCCAGGGGTTTGCAGGTGTTCTTTTTCATAGGAACCTCAAAGGAATGTTAGCTGTACAGGAAGAGTGTCTGGGCAGACAGGGTAAAGTTTAGATACATGGATGTGGCCATTTGATAGAGAATGATGCTGAATTAGGAGTTTACTGACAAGGTCTGTGAACTCACAATGATCATTTATTTGAAGTTGTGGAGTCCTTATGGCACCCAAAACTCTTTAAAAAATTCGCTTCATTCACATGTAAGAATAATCACATGTAAGAAGTCAAGGAGAACACTTTTGGGCAGTAACACCTCTGAACATTGATTTTTTTCATTAGTTGAGATCTAGTAAAACTCATACATAGAAATACTATAGAAAAGAAAGCATACTCTGGTACATCATTAGGAAGGTAAGAAGAAAGAAAAGTAAGATTTCAGAGTAAAAGTGACCTTTATAGTTAAGTATTCTGCATTAGAGCTGAGCTGTGCAATTGCTGGCCTGCCTCTGTTTTGGGAAGAAATTGTCTCACAGTATTATTATGTTGTTTTCAAAGAAGCATAAAGAAAAGGTTGAAGTCTTGACAGCACTGACAAAGTCTGGTGCCATAATGTGTCACCAGATAAGTGATACTGTATAGTCTGTGGCAGTCAGCAAAGCACAGCAGCCACTATTTATATGTCAGCTTTAAAAGAGAGGAAGTATTACCCGAAGGGAAGATCAGAATTTGACAGCCTGGTAGACATCTGAGGTTAAATGTCAGTTTTTGAATAGCTGGAACTTACATATTCATTTTACGTGTTGAGATTTGAAATTCCGGATTTTAAGTGCTCATTTGGTTACTTTATGGCACTTGAAAACATTGTGTCTAAGAACAGAGTGAAGTTTCCTGTGGAGCAGATAATGTTAAAGGTTAGGTCATAGTTTTCAGGGTTTGACTTATGCAGTGTAAATATGTAGGTGCATATGCAGCCAGCAACAGGAGAGAGAGATGCATCTTGCTCATTTCCCATCTTACCTTCAGAAGTACTTTATTACTTGGATTCTTCCTCATATAAAGTTATTTTCATGTTTCCTGGGCTTGTTGGTCTTTGTAAGTTCTTCTTTCATTTTAAAACTTTGTATTAAACCCTCATTTTTATGCCTCCACAAGCAACATACATAATGCATAGAAAGTAGCTTTGTAGGTCTTGATGTTGTTATTTTCCTCCTTTTCCCAAACAGAAGTTGTTTGTGCTTTGAGCATTTGTTTGTGTTTTGGTTTTCAACTTCCTAAGTACTCTTATCCCTTTATATTATTACTTGGAGCAGGACACAACAGAGCCAAGATATTTCTATGGTTATTTTAATAATCTTGGAAGAGTAGAAGTTGCTACAGTTACCTTCAAACAACATTTTCAGTGTTTATGAGGATCAGTGTGTCTAGAGTCAGAGGCACCATGTTTTCCTTCTCAAGAGAATTACCGGTGTCTTTTTTATATTCTGAAGCCTATGTGAAACTTGCCATAGAAATGTGAATTGCAAAGCCCTGATAATAGGACTAAAAAGATCTGTTCCTGTGATTTCACAATTAGTGTTAATTGTTGAAGAGATTAAAGTTGATAATACCTTCATGCTGTTTCATCCATTCTGTCTGCAGCTGGTTTTGTGCAAAACTGGTAGCAAATCAATTTTTTAAGTGTTACTTGAAAAATAATATTGTGTAGTTTTAAGGCCACCATTTCAGAATTTTGAGGATTTTAGTCTAGAAACTGGTAGAAAGTATTGGTCTCAAATACAGCTTCCCTGCAGGGGAAGGATGGAGACAGACAACTGAGCTGTGACCTTTGTCTTCTGTTCCCCAGCTGTAGTGCAAGGTGTGTGTTCTCTTCTCTCTGCTTTTTGCCTTGAATACAGCATGCAAATCTAACAGGCACTGACATCTGATGCCTGTATCCACAGATGAGGGGAAAAACTTCCACATCATAGGAATGCACTTTTCTCTACATCTCCTTTCAGCCTATTTATTCAGCAGACTGTGAGAGTTTTGAGGCTTTTGTGCTGCTTCACATATTGCAACTGTGCCATTCCATGTTGCATTTCTTTTTATAACTTCTTATCCTAGCTTTTCTTAGAAGACCATTGCCTACCTTAAAGAAATGTTTGCAACTTTGAAAAATCGGTGTGTGATACGTGAAGAGGTGTGTGGGTGGGTTCCTGGACTTGCTCTGAATGTATTGGCTTGATAGGCTTTGGCAGCTGAACACAGTGGGCCAGACAGTGTCGGGGGGAACTGGGAGCAGGGCAAGAAAGCTTTGATATCTCTTGTTCTTGGGTATAAAAGGTTTGAGAGGCCTTGTGAAACATGGGCGTGCCCATTTGCTTTTCAGTGTTGTCAATTCTGGTCTCCCCTTCTCAGAAAGTATGTTAGAAGAGAGGGTGAGAAAGCTGAAATAGTCGTAGTGTCCGGTGTCCTGCAGGAAGAGACTGAAAAGATTGTAACTTCAGCCTGTGGGGTCTGGCAGGCTGCACCTTTATGTAACAGTGGCTGTCATTCTTGAGGGAACATGGTGAGGATGGATGGCAGAAAATGCCCAGGATTGCATCCTCTTGCACAGGATTTCCTGTTGCTGCTGCAGAGGCCCACTGATCTGAGCCAGGAGTGCATTTTATCTGTCCTTTATAGGAGGATGTCACAGGTACTTGTCTTGGACTATGACCTGAATATGAAATTTGAGTAAATCATTACAATACTTCTGTGGTTAGGTAGTGATTTCTTCAGATGAAAATTTAGTTCATTGCCTAGGAAAGAATAAAATGATAACTTAGTCAGGCTTTCTTGAAAGGGCATTTGGTGACATGTTTTCTCAACTATAACTTTTGAGGCTTGTTTCTGTATCTCAGTCAGTGCATTATTGCAAGGTAAATTCACTGAGGCACTGCTGTGAAAGTGTTACAGATTTGGCATGAAGCTAGGAGGACCTGTTCTTTTCTTTTTTTTTCTTGTTTCTTTTGCATAGGTCCTGTTTTCACAAACTTCTAGTTCCATCGTTATTTCTGAGGTAAAAAGCTTTCTTTTCCTTCTTATTTTTTTAACAGGTTCTTGAAGATGCAGAGGCTCAACATCTGTTCCAGTCCATTCTCCCTGATATGGTCAAGCTGGCACTGTGTCTCCCTAGTATCTGCACCCAGGTAAGCAAACCCAGCTAGCAAGTGCTCTGTGTGCAAACTGCAGCTGGTGGCTAAGGTCAAAACATCAGGGTCATATTATGTTCTTAATAAAAGCTGTAATTTTTGTGTTGAAGGCAGATGAGACCTAAGGAGCAGAATGGACAATACACATCTGCAATTATGTAATAGAATACAAAAAAAAAAGTAAATCTCACTGTCATAGTATTAGCCTGAATTTCAATAACCCTTTCCTTTCTATATGCTGAAGTTGCCAACAATTTGTAAACTTCTTTGTTACCATTTTCTGAATTTATCCTATTGGGAATAAGCAGGAAAAATATTTCCTTACTTTTTTATGCTGCAAGGGTTCTGAAGTATATACATAACTTCAAGCTATGAATATTTTTTTTTTTTTTTTTTGCTGGTACCTCGATGAGGGAAGTTGTTTGAAAATGCTACAAAATTTCTGAGCACAAGTCAGGAACAAGACTTGCAAGACTGTTAGAGATCATGTACTGCTAGGCAATGTAAGTTGTAAAGATCTCTGTCAGACTCATTTTTTGATTAGACATAAAGATAAATTTTTTCCAATATAACACTATCCAAAACATTCTTTTTTATAGGTTTGTAGAACTTATTAGAGTGAGCTTCTCAGGCTTTTTTCCCCCTTTAGCTGTGTGACTTCAGACATCATAATAAAGCTTGTTAATTAAATAGCCAGAAGACAGAATGAGATTCAGTGAATGTGAATGTAGTAGTTATAAGAATGAAGGGATACTTGTTTGTTTTCTGGAGTAAACAGGGCTGGGTATTCAACAGTCTAAATCAACAGCAGTTTCTGTATTCACAACTCAAGGATGAAAATGTAGCTGTACTGGTGCTAGGCTAATGATGATGGCTGAGAATTTTGGAAGCAGGTGAAAACTGTGTTCTCTTTCTCCTATCAAGTGGATTTATTGTAATGGTTACTGGACTCAGCAGTCAGAATGATGTGCCCCTGCCATGCTCCATATTAACACATAATTTAAAAAATTAAATACCATGAATGTTGTGAGCCAAAGCTCAAAATCAGAAGGCTAATGCCTGATAACATGGAAGATGTCTAATGCTTCAAGTTGAGCAGTTCTTTCTTCCCTCTGGCCATTATTTTTTTTTTATATGAAGGAAACACTGACCAGAGTAAAATAAAACTTCAAACTGCTGAAGACCAAAGTGAAGCTGAGCTTTTTGTTCATTCTGATTATAAAAGAATGAATAATTGCACACTTTCTACAAATACCAACAGTGTTATTTCTTCAAGAAGGATGGAAAAAAATTCAAAGCAAGTCATAGAGTTATGATCTGTGGCATGACTTCCTTGTTTCTTTGTAAAGTCCAAAGCAAGCTTATTGCAGCTGAAAGCATTCCCTGAAGGGGTCTTAACTATACAGCTATTGAAAGTGGATTTTTATTTCAGTTTTTAACATTGCCCAGGATTTGCAACATCCCATCTGTTTTTCCCCTCTGCATTCCTGATGGTTTTGTTTGATAAGTTGTGCTTTCCTGATCCTTTTATTATTGATTAGAAATATGCAGTTTGCCAGGCAAACCCTTTCTGAATTGTCTTGAATAAACTGTTCTTGACTTTAACGGTGCTGCTGATTAAAGGCTTTACCAATGGCCTAAATTACTCTTGCTCTGATATAACAAATGTAATTTTGTACTTCTGTTTTTTCTTTCAAAAAGGGTAAGCTAATTATTCTTCTTTCTCCTTCCCTCTTTCTCCCCTGCCCCTTCCTCCCCCTTATTTCTTTTGCTGGTAGCCAATACCTCTGCTGAAACAAAAGATGAATCACTCCATCACAATGTCCCAGGAGCAGATCTCCAGCTTTCTGGCCAATGCTTTCTTCTGTACTTTTCCACGTCGCAATGCGAAGATGAAGTCTGAGTATTCCAGTTATCCAGACATTAACTTCAACAGGTATGGCACTCAGCAGTAAATGAACCTGATAACCCTGCCATGGAAATACTGTTGTCCTTTGGGGGAGAAACTAATTTGTTTTGTGTTTCTGTCACTAAATTCACTAGTTTGCTTTTTGTCTTTTTTCCTATTGCCTCTAAGGGAAAGAAAACCGTGCATCTATGTAAGAAAGGATCTTGTGCACAGGAAGATATGATCAATATTGCAAATTTTCTTTTGTGCATGAGCATGCACAGACACACTCTTGCTCTGGCATAATTAGAGTGATACAATTCCCTGCCTCCTCATAAGCCAATCATCCGCAAATGGTATATCTTAGTTGTGCTTCAAGTGTTCTGTGTGTATTTAAATTAAAGGTTGGTGTTTCCCCACCTACGTTTCTGTTGTCTCCTGTGTTATCAGTGGTGATCTGCACATTAAGTCATATCAATAGGACTTCATTCTTCAGCATCCATACCATTATTTTAAGGCAGTTGTAGGCTGCATGTTAAAATTAACATTTTCTTCTTGCTGCAAGTTAGCCTAAGACAGCCACAATAAGAATTTACTTAAAGATATTCCGATGTCTAAGCAAGCATTTATTCTTTTTTTCTTAGTGCTAACTTACAAGCAGATTTGATTATAAATTTTTCTTCACATCTTTTTTTATAATTTAACTATGCTTATTTCAATTTTAAATGAGGGAAGTAGATAGAGGCATTTTTCTGCTGCAGAATATTATGATTCACATGGACTTGTAGATTAGAAATATGAGTTCATTTTTTGGCACTTGCATACAAGTGTAGATCAACCTTAAGTTTATTAGGCTGAAGCTTGGATAGATTATTGATCTGGGGTTTTTCTTATTCCTCACTGTTAACAGAAGTAGTGTATGTGTTCTGACAGCTGAGATGAAGTACAAAATCTGTGCTGCCTGTGATCAGCACACTTGGGTGCATGTATTATGAGAACTGTATTGGACTAGGACTGCTCAGAATAAATTGTCAGGCATGCCAATGCACTAATGATGGTTTTGGCAGCTGCTGCCTTTAAGGGCTGTCCCAGGTTTGTCCATATTGTGTATTTGAGTGGAGAGACCAGGGTCACTGTCTGGGTGGTTGTCCCAAGAGTGCAGTGGGTTACAGAAGTGTGGGTGGACGTTATCATGCCATACAATTCAATGTATTTTTCTACCAGTAGTTCCAAGAACAAATCAATGAAAAATACCATTGGTGCATTAAAAATACTGATGTTCAGAGCATTGAAAGAGGAGAGTGAAAGGTCTGGAAGGAGTTCTCTTTGACTGCACACTTCTAGCTGTATTTTGTGGTATTTTTAAAGGGCTTTAAGCTACTGGGTTTTGTTGCAATTTAGACATTTTATAAACCAAGCAGTTAAATTTTGCAAGTTGGATAATTTCTTACCAACTATAGAATAAAATGCTGTTAAATAACCAGAGGAAATTCATATGCTCCTCTATGAAAATTGCAGAGCAAAGTAAGGTGATAGTATTAGAGTGCACTACTTGTGGTTGACTCAGGGCATAATATTGCAAACTACTTCTAAATGAAAAACCCTGGCAAATTATTAGGTAAATATTTTCTTGCTGTGGACTCAGAGAATGACAAGTATAAAGCATTAAGCATTCATAAGTTTTGCTCTGTTCCAGCCAGTCCAGCATTGTTTTCTCACTTGGCTGCCTGGTACTATCATGGTAAGGTCCCACAATGTTATTTAGAAGGGGAATAGAGCAGACAACCTGCAGGCCTTCTTTTTGCATTATGCATGAGACAATGCCCAGCTTCAAGTCGCATAGGGGAGAAAGCCATTTTTATTTGTGCAAGAGCAACAATATTGTTGCCAAACTGGAGAAAAGAAGGGAAGCTAATGTCATCTGGTTACTGAGGATTAAAAGTGGCCCTTCCTCAATGTTTGCCAATTTATGCATTTGTTAGATGAGTACAGTTTCCTTTTCCATTCCTTTTTTTACTTAACCATTTGTTGCACCAAATCCACACTCCTACACCCCCTGTATTTTGAATTTGATAATCAGCAGATTAGTGAAGTAGAATACAAAGTGTGGCAGGCAGTGGATAAAATTTGAGAAAATGTGTTGGTGAGAGTGGGAGACTGGTAGGATTAAAAGCAAAAAGAAAAGAGTACTTCTGGAGAGAGTACTACAAGACTGTACAGTTTTCTGCTACTGTATATAACCTGACTTAGTTAAAATCTAAAACGAGAGGATAGAAGGAGGATAGATAGTATCTGATATTTTTTTTCCTTCCTGTCAACCCTGTATTTTCCTGCCCTGCAAAGTTATTCTTTAGTAGGAAGGACAGAGTGAACAGTCCTGCTTTCAGCTATTGTTTCAGACTTGTAAAGATGACAGGATTTGGTTCACTGCAGTGTGTGTTTTCAGCTTATTAAAAAAAGCATTTTGGGAAGCTGGATGTACTCAAAAGGCAGTAGGCAATGACTGAAGTTAAAATATTTGTGACTTTTTTTCCTGCTTATAAAAATGTTTTGATGTAAAGGCTTTGGAGGCTGCTGCTCTGCTCTGTCTGCTTAGGGATGGGCATAACAGATTGTTCACACATCAACCTTTTGTCCCCACAGTATTACGGTCTGTTGCTTTTTTCAGACTCAGTTCTTTCTTCAGCATGATTCATTTGCTACGTGACTGTGAGTGAATGACTTTGTTCTTAAGGTATCAAAAATAATCTGCTGTTGTTCCCTAGCAGAGCCAAACACCCGAGTGCATGGATGCTAACATTTGAGGGGCTTTTCTTTAGAAAAGATGGTGTTCCTCCATTCCTTTATCCATGTCCTGTCTACATTCATGCAAAAGGCTCCCACTCCTCCCCTCAAATCTCTGAGACTGAAAAACTGAAATTTGCCACTTCTAAGCTAGAAACACAATTGTGTACATTTTCTTGTGTTTTTTGTTTTACACTGCAGTCTTTTGTCAGGTCACTTTATGCAGACTTAAGCATTAGCACCTTCTCATACACTATAAAATAGTTATGGTTTTTACATTTAAATGCTGGTATGTTCCTTTTTTCCTCACAGTCTTCTCTTTTTATGTGCTATTAACTATCATGTTGTAGTTAACTCTCATATTGTAGTTAACCCCTACTCCTCCCAAGGCACAAATCTGTTTGACAAAACAAGACAGTCATTTTAAACAAGATAGTTTAAAATGTAAGACTCATAGAGACATAAGTGCAGCTGACTGGGAGGAAGGCTGTTGTATGTGTTAGAATTAACACACAACATCCATGCTTTACTTCTCTCCTGCTGTTAGTCTTGCCAAATGAGAGGAGAATCAATGTGGCCATTCCTCTTTTGACACAGAAGCTCTTGGTTTAATGGTGTGTGTTGACACTGACTGTCCATTGTGATTCCTTATCTTGCTACAGACTGAAAGTCACCTGTGTATAATTAAATACTCCGTAATTTAATTGAATTCTTCCCTTTTTTGCTTTACAGGGATGAGCCTAAGTCTTAAGTCATTAATAAGATAATTCATTTCAAATGTAGTTGATAAAAAGGAATTCATAGTTTAAGAGCTTTAATACTTGAGTATTAAATTTGAGTAGGTGGAATGACATCCATTCAGTGGCCAAACATTAGATCTTACTAAATAGCATAAAATATTGCTTCTGTTCAAAATATCAAGCTAAATTTAGTGTTCAATTTTTCTTTCTAAAAACACTACTATAATACATGTGATGACATTAGATTGGGCAGCTTTATTCCAAAATAACCCATCACAAAAGAAAGAAGTAATTGAATTGGCCATTTTATTTACCTTATTGATGTGTTTTTCTTGGAAGTTGCATTCTGGTTAAATGTAGAGCCTGAATTGCATTGACTCTCTATGTTATGATGTTGGTTGCAGAGTTTAAAATAGTTGATTGTGGTGATGGTTGTAATTACACTATAGACACTATAGAATTTGATAATTTAGGGAACTGTCTAGTTTGGTTATGTGTGAAAGCAAAATGTGAGGAAAAGTGTCTGCAATATTGAATCAGTGTTTTGGAAATGATGCAGGTTGGCTAAGGACCTGCTTTGCTCTTGCTGTGTCTTTGACCTGCTACAGATCTGTTTTAGCTGTTGAGTCAAGTGAGAAGAACTCTTCCATTTTCCTTGTTCAAAACCTCTGTGGTTAAAGGGAAGATGCAATATTGGGCTTGAATTTATAGGTGAAGGCGGTAAGGTCTAACAGCATGAGCCTGGTAGATCTTCTGGCACATATATTAGTGCATGCTCTGGTCTGAAACCACCAGTATTCCACTGGGACTGAATTTCTTCATCTTTGTCAAACAAACCTTTAAAGTAATTTCAAGTGATTGGAAATGAGGAGAAAGATACACTAGTTAAGATATATTTCTTTTATGGAATATATAATATATGAAAGGAAATGAGAAACTGTATGGTACATTTATGCAGGAGAATTGAAATCTAATTTACCAGTAATGCAATTATCTCTCCATAAACAACATCAATTTCATAACACTAATGAATATTCTCTTGGGAATAGATTATCTAATGACTTTGAGAGAGCTTGTTTTGGACTGAGATGTATTGCTCCTCTGATAAGTGGTTCTAGGTTTTCTGAGTTAAAGGACACTGATCCTACAAAACTGTTATGCCTAGGCATGTGAAGTGATTAGCCTTGGATGGATTACTTCAAGTCATGTATAATTTTCTGTCAAAAATTTTAAATCAACATTTGTGTTTGATAAATGTGGAAACACTCTTTAAATAGACAAATTCAAAAGGACAGTATTTTTATGAATCTGGCATAATTACTTTGCTATACTAATTAAAACAGTACTGAATCTGAATGTTTTTTAGCTTAGTAAATGTGGTCATGTAGTCCAGAACTTAGTGGTACCATGCTGTTGGTTGTGCCTTGTTTTACATTCCCGAGGGTAAAACATTTTACCCCACTATTCTCTGGTGTTGAGTACTTGCAGTTAGCATCTTGTCATTTCATCAAGGTCAGATATCAACCTGATGCATTTTAAGACTCATAAGTCACCAAAACCTTTTGTTAAAACAGATTTACAATGCACCAAGTTCCTTGCCACAATAAACAGAGCAACAAAATGAAAAGCACAGAGAAGAGACATGTGAGTATATGGGAGTGTCTGAGATGAAAGATAGTTTTTTACATTTAGATTTCCCAAAAAAATTACATTGCTCCATTTTTTTGTTTACACACATCTTAAAAGTCATTATTTATCTACAGATAAAATTTAATTCAACATAAGATTATTGAATAGTGCAGTGTTCTTAAATAACTTCTCAGATGACGACAGCTTGTACCTGTAACACATCACAGTAAATAAGAAATTGCCCATGGGGTTGAAATATTGAATGTTTTGTTTTTCTCCTGCTTGATGTGAAGGAAATTAGAGAACTCTAGAATGATGTCCTTTATAAGCCCAGAGAAGGAAGGCATTTTTAATACAGACAGATAGAATTCATGTTGAGTGGAAGAGGCACACACCAGGCACCACAAAAGAAGAACTGAGGTTGCTGTACCTGACTTGTAGGGAGATTTGCTCTGTTTTTCTCTCAGGAAATGCAAGATGCGGACAGTGGCATTTCCTTTTGTTTTGTCAGAGGGATGGTCAGTTTGCCTGCCTTTCATCTCTCTGGAAGCAATTTCTCATTTGGATTATTCTGCTTTTGATTTCCATTAAGTCCAAGGTGCATAAAGTAAAGTTGTAATAATACAATTTTTTTTTCCTTCAAATAATCACTTAAAATTTTTTTTAGTGACTGCAGGACTTTATAGTGAGGGTATGTATTTTATATTGGACATAAGAATGTCCCATTTTAAATTTGCTAAGGTTTCTTCATCTTGCATTATCTAATTGATGTTTAGATATTTATATTTAAAGCTGTCTAGGGCAGTGGTCTCCAAACATTTTTGATCACACATACTTCTCATTTTTGAGCATGGACCCCAATGTATTTGTATTTATTTACTTAGGTGTAACATACATGTGCTATTTTACTAATATATTGCATTATAAAACATGAAAAAAATTTAGAAAGGATGAGATAAAGATGAAATAACTACTACAATTTTTTTTTAATCTAATGAATTGTACAAAAATATATTCTTCCTTCAGCCTAGTGGATTGTCTGGCACACCCCCTGGGGTACTTTGGAGACCAGACTGCATCTCTGGGGTATTGCTGCTCCCAAAATATACTGTAGCTTGTTTCCCTTGGGAAGAGAAGCATGAATTGTAGCAATGAAACACTTGTTGCAGCTCCATTCGTCATGAAAGGTCCTTGACTAGTCCTATCTCCTATCTTATTCACTGAAGTGAGGCTTTAGAGATTTAAAACTCCATTCTAAAAAGGCAGATATATGTTTCTGTGTGGGGGAACCCCACCCAATTAATAATCAACAAAACAGCATTCTCAGAAAACACTTGAGGCAAAGGATATGGGTAATTGATGTAATTACAGTTATTCCTGTATGGTAATCAGGTTTGCTTTCATATGTTTAGAGAATGAAGTTGTTGTCTGTCCCATGCAATTGTGTGATAAGCACACATAATTACAGGCATATTCCAAATCTCACATGGTGCACATTAATGCACACGGCTTTGCTTGACCTTTGATACACTAATATCTATAGGCAGTCCTTAATGTGGATGTGACTAAGGTTGCCTTGAGCACAATTGAATTAAAAATGTCAAATCATACTGAGAGAGAATCCTTTTGAAACTGTTTTGATAAGCTGTGTTAGTATTAGAAGTCAAGGCTCAAAAAATATTTCATTAGAAATATGATGCTGGTTTTGAAAAAGGGCATTTTGTATTTCTTGTTTGTTCCTAGAACTCCACTTTTTTATTCCAAGAGGTTGGGAATTGCAGGAGAAAGATGGAAGAGATGCTTCTTATGTGCTCCCTGGTGCAACTAATGCAGTCCTAAATGATGAGGCTATTGGACCATTCAACACTATATTAGTTTTTCCTTTAGGGTGCTGTGCACCAACCTGAAATTTCAGTGGTTCCTATTGGGGATGCTCAGCAACTGAGGATGCTCAGCCACTTAATCAAAATAGCCCTCAATCATATGGAGGGCAATAAAGTGTGACAGTAACGTATTTCAAGTATGTTATTTCCACCCCTACATGTATATACACATTAGGTAAGCATAGGCTTGAAATGGGGCCACATAGAAAAAGCAAGATATTTGGTTTATTCTCTTTTTTCAAGCATTTTGTCATCCAGTGCCTTAGACTAAAACTGTTTAGTGATTAGCTGTGTTCTTGAGGTGGAAGGAAACATCTTTCCAGTATTTTAATTTCTGCCTTAACTGTCCATCCTTCCCCCTGCTCAGTCCCTTTACTGGGTGAAATTCATCTATCCATATGACTTCTATGTAAGTCCTTCTTTGACTTCCATTTGTAGGAGAAGATCAGGTTTTAGTTAAATGTTTTGTACTTCTTCAGATGGTCTGTTATCTTTAGTGAGATCACATTAAAATATAAGAAACAGCATAATAAACAAACAACTTAAAGTTTCTTTAAATCCAGTAGTAAAGACAAAGGCACTTTTTAGTGGCTGTGGGTAGTGGAGGAAACAGTACACATGGTTAATTGTAGGGATCACAAGTACAAAATTGTGTATCCACACTTCTGCAAAGAGTATCCATGGAATGCCATGGATTTCTGAATGGGAATTATTATTTGAAGTATGATCCATACTGCAAATTTTTGCATATTGTTACAGTGTGTACACCTTTCTGGGTCTTACAATAGGTTCCAACTTCAATGTAAAGACATGATTATTCTCTTTGAAAAGAAACATTCAGAGGAAGCCCAGCTTGGGTATGGAAATATCATTAGGAAATTATTGAAGTGGGAGATTAAATCACGTGATTGTAATGGCTCCTGCTGGAGCCAGTTCTTAGAGTAACATCAGGGCAGCAATTTAATTCCTAGAAATTAAATTTTACAGGTAAACACTGCATTTTAATTTTTACTTTATTCAGAAACAGAAAGTCTGCTTGCCTCAGCAAGGAAGGAGTTGGGAGTTCTTTGGAACTTTTGACTCCAGCTTTAGAAGGTGGAAATGCTGGTTGCAAATATGACAATTTTGAGTTGACAGTCAAGACTGTGATAACCAGAATATTGACTGCAGTTTTTAAATGCTTCTTTTTCCACCCTGGAATTTTTAGGAAAATGCTCATGCATGTTTTTGTAATAATTGTTGAAATGATAGGAACTGTTGCCTTGTAGCTTTACTGTATGCTTGCTGACAGTTACTAAGTGAAGTAAGCATACTTTACTGTATGCTTACTTCACTTAGTATTCGTTCAATAATAGTTCTTATTATTTTTAATTTTTTATTTCTCATGTATTGTATTTCTCTTCAGAACAATTAAATGTCTGAATATTTGCTAGGAAAGATTTTTCATTTAGCCACAATGACTTTAACAATCTACAAAGTCATAAACACAAAGTTCACACATCTACTTTCTTATGTTTTAAAATCTCTGGCCTTGAATACCTGAATGTATCTCTGGGGAGGTTTTCTGTTTGATTAACATTGCTGCTCCCCTGGCGTGGCTGGAGAGCCAGAGATGAATTTGGTGATCAGTCCTGGAGGCGCTCTCAGCTCCTGTAGCTGATAAATGGAAATTACTGCATGGCAGTGGGAACATCCTGTACAAAGCTTACATATGCAGTTGCCACTAAGATTTTAATTACTTCACCTGAAAGTGGACTTGCAGTGCTTTGTGTTTGATTTACAGTGCACTTCATCTGGATGAGTGCTTTAATTGAAATTAATGGCTTTTGGCCCTAGGTGGTTCTGTCAGGAAATTATGTGGTTTCCACTTAGATTTTTAGTAGAATCTGTGTTGCAGTACTTGAAGAATAATGTTATTTAATGTCTTAGTGATGCCTTCATATAGTTGTATCCTTTAAAGCATTTGCTTCAAAAAGAAAATTTTCATTATTTTGCCCAATTGATTATTTCAGAATAAGGTTCAAGGTTAAAACGTTTGTAAATTTGCCATGTGATGTCCTCATTTAAGTTACTAGGGTAGGAGAAGGCCATTTTTGAATCGTGTAAATATCACTTGCTTTTCCTGTTGCATGCACAAATATGACTGATTTTAGTGATCTGACTTACTTCAGGCATAGTTCTGCACCTTTCCTGCCCAGCCTGCTGTTTGTGCTGGAGCACATATTGCCTTTGTGGCATGAAGAACCCTCTCCTGAGGGTTTGCAATGTAAGCAAGATGTCACTTTGATGTGAAGAGGCAAAAATATTAGTAGAGGCATGATCAGGCTGACAGATAAATGAACCAGTTTAAAGGCTTCATATGAATTGAGACTTCCAGATAAGAGGTTGGGGGTAATTTAGGCAACACCTGCACACACATGCACACATTGACTCCCTTTATAAACCCCTTTTTACCTGTGCAAGCTCAAGGGCTTGCTAGAACTTGCAAATAGGCCCATGTTAGAATAGACTGTAAAAGTCTGGAGTTTTCCTTCCTAAAGTCCTGATTCACTGTTCAAAGAATAAAGTGCTAATAAAATTAACCTCTGTGACTTAATAGAGATTTCAGAATTGATCTCTTCAGTGTGTATACATCATAAGAATTTTTAAATGCTGAAAAAATCTAGTTCACTTCCTTGCTGAATCTAGTTTAATTCCCCTCTCAGCATTCTGGTTTTAAAGGCAGATGGTCATTCCACTACACAGAAACAAATGAATAATGTTGTGTCATTGCTTTACTTAGACTGTTTATTGGGGGGGAATCTTATATCCTCAGGGCTTTCAGTGGATCAGACATCTTTTAGTAAACTTCCTATTCAAAGGGTTTCATTTCTGAAGTCACTGCTGTTCTTCCTTCCAGATAAATTCCATTATGTGTTGCCAATAACAATGCCTTGTCACTCTGCTGGAAGTGAAATTAAGTAATGCATGTTCAAGTTGCTGGAAGACAGATGATGCAGTAAAAGTATTTCAGCTACCCTTAAAAGAATACATTCACTTAATGGCTAAAAAAAGGATTCTTCATTCTAATGCTTAGGTTTGTTACAAATGTCTGTTAGATTGGCTGTAACAGCCCAGTGGATGGAGCCATTTCTGTTGGGGGAAGATTCTTTTCTTTAGAAATGCTGCTGGTGCAGTGCAGCTCTTGAAAGCAACAAGGTTGCATTAATTCTTCTGAGCAACTCACTGAGCTGAAAGGAGGGGGACATTTGGAGTACCCAACATATGTGTTTTCTCCTCTTGGTCGCTTAATGACCTGTTAAACATTTCAATTTGTTGCAAATAAAACTAGTAGCTTTCCAAAATGTTCATGTTGAAATTACATTTCTTGGTATTAGAAAATTGGTGCAAGTGAGAGAAGCATTCACTTGGCATCTTCATCAGAAATACAGCAAGTCAATAAATTCATTAGTCCTAAAATCTTGAATTACAGAGGGGCTGTCTAGAGGGTTCTTTCTACAGTACAGTACTTAAATGCAAAGCTAATGAAGTGTGTGCATAATAATTACAAAAAATCAAATTGCAATTAGTAAGTAGCACTAATTGCTCTGCACTGTGTCCCTGAAATCTAATTGTTTGTTTTTATTTCCTGTTTTTCAGGTTGTTTGAAGGGAGGTCACCAAGAAAGCCTGAAAAACTTAAGACCCTTTTCTGCTATTTTAGAAGAGTCACAGAAAAAAGTATATCCTTTATTCTTTTTTTGAGCTGCAAAGCAGATAGATGAAAAATTTAATCCCATTCAATTTAGAAATGGCCACACAGCCATGATGGAAGTATTTAACAAAAGACAGCTTGCAAAGTACACTGATTTTCATACTAATGGCACTTCTCACCATGTGTATGATGCATGCAAGCAAATAATTTGCCCAGAGCTCATTCTGTTTTATTTTTTCTGATAAATATATATAAATATATATGGGGTGTGTGTGAAATACAGAAATATATTTATATATATATGTGTGTGTGTGTGTGTGTGTGTGTAAAAATGTGTGTGTATATCATTGTGTAGATCTAAATATATATATATATATATATATGCTAGTAATATATGCAACCACTTCCATCACTACATCCAAGTGAGGATGTAGAGGGAACTGAGCACCATAACAGCCATTAAAATCACAGGCTTAAAGATTTTGAGTCAAGCTTCATTTTTCCTGCAGAATGCATATTTAGTCTTTTGACTATAATGTTTGGCGTTCTGAGGGATTTTCCCCTACTTGTGTTGATATTTCAGGTTTTTCCCTTCTATGGTTCCAAAGCAAAGCTGTTTTTAGGTTTGCCCAGTTCAAATAAAACAAATGATAGCAAGACATGAGATATCTCCTGCTCTTGGGAAATTTAATGCATAGTCAGACCTTCTGTTATTACCACAGATTTGAACATTTGCATAAGCTTTTCAAAACAGGTCTATTTTTGTGATAACTACCATAGCTTATATATTGCATTTTTGGGGAGAAAGATTTTACTGTAGTAGCATACATCAGATCTGCAGCAATATCCTTACAATGGTCTTTTTTTAATGAACTTTTTCTTTACATGTCAGCATTTTATTATTAACTTCATACTTTCTCCGAAGGGTTTGTTTTAAAAGAAAGACAGATTTAAGCTATTAAATAGAAAAGCCCCTTACTTGGTCCAGACCATCTTCATCATTTTAATTCACCACAAAATGAATGCAGCTATGTCCTATTTCAGCTGTCAGACTTTAAGCAATATCAATAGAACTAAATCTCTGAGGTAAAAGTAACTTGTGATCTATGTGTGGGACTGAGAAGAGATACAGTGTACCAGCTTTTTGTAACACCTGAGTTATAATGTTTTTGTGCAAACCAAATCCTAAATTGATGCAGCTGTCCCTGAGCCTCTGAGAATATGAAATCTGATGGGAACATGCTTTATGAAACTACCATATTAGATTTTCTAACATTATAACTTTAAATAATATTTAATGAGATTCTTGAATGCTCTTTTCTTGAATTAAAAATTCCTATTGTACCTTTAAAATACCCCATTTCTTATTCTTTTTTTTGTCCCAGGAATTAGTAAGGCTGAAGTAACTTAGCTCTATAAGTTACTGTAATAATTTTGTAGCTCTTTTTATTGTAAATAATAATTGAGTTCTCTCTAAAAGAGCACTGGAAACTGAAGACTTTGTGCTCAAAAGGTGAATGCTTGATTTGCAAAATACCACAACTGATACCAGAATTCCCTTGTGAAAGAGCACTTGATTATTGTGCTTGAAAGCTATGCACTTTTTTCAGAGAAAGTAACCTTTTTTAACCTAAATTTTAAAGTAAAGCATAGAACTACTTAAGGCTTTTTTAGAAGGATGCATTTGTGCTTTACGTAGTGTTCTCAAATGGTTTCATAAATCACAGTAGATTTACTGTAGCCGAGAAATCTTAATTGAAGATTTTATTAAGATGATGTCATCTAATGAAAGGTTGATATTTTCTTTCTGTTACAAAACTGAACTTTTTTGAGTGAAATAAGGGGAAAAGATGATACTGCATCCTTCCTGCAATGAGCAACAGCTCCTCCTTTTCCCTCAAGGGCAGGAGTCTTTTCTCATTTGGAATACAGTGAATTTCACTTGCATCCTGCCAGGGTTAAAAACTGCCTGATTTGGACTCTGCTAACACTGCATGCTTCTTGACATAGCTGGACTTTCTTGGAAAGATGAGCTGCTGCTTCCTCCCTCCATAGGTTGAATACTCTCTAGCGCTGAATAGTTGAAGATTGTAAAGGCTCACAATCTTTTTTTCTAAAGCAGCACATTTTACTTCAACTACTAGATCTTTCTAGTAATGTTGAGTGTGATTAAAGTGAAAATCACATAAGAAATAGTTTTTCCTAGATCTGGAAAAACTAAAATACTCAAACTGCAAAGTGGTAAGAGAAGTAATATTTTGGTCTTCATGTAACTTGCCTTCAGTTAGACCATGGGCTGTCAGGGGAAAAATCAGAGTCACTCTTGAGGAAAGTTAAGCTCTTGATATCGACCAGGGATGATGTTTGTAGTTTTCAAAGATTACCAGTTAAGATAATCTGAGGGCTACGCTCCCACACTTAATACATTTTCCTTTGGGGTTGGTTTGCCTGTAGAACCTACGGGATTGGTGACGTTCACAAGGCAGTGTCTCCAGGAGTTTCCAGATTGGGAGAGGTAAGTCAAACATCCTGTTACTGTAAGAAGTTTCTTAAGTCCACAGTAACTGAGTGTCATTCATTTGGAGTTAATTCAGGTCTAGAAGTACTACAGAGAACAATCTTTGCTATGGACTGTTGCAGAAAGAAATA
The DNA here is from genome assembly GCF_901933205.1 of Camarhynchus parvulus. Taxonomy (NCBI): domain Eukaryota; kingdom Metazoa; phylum Chordata; class Aves; order Passeriformes; family Thraupidae; genus Camarhynchus; species Camarhynchus parvulus. The sequence goes on from NC_044576.1 coordinate 9,246,163, forward strand.
CAGAGGGCAGTGGCTGAATTGCCACAAGTAGTTTGTGTCCTGAGTTGTCCCATATGTTTGCCTGTAAAGCAAACGAGTATTAGTTGAAGTTTTAAAACACAAACAAATCTTTGATGCTGTTGTTTGAGTGGGGGGGGAAAAAGAGAGGGATTATATTACCAATCATTTCTTATTTAAGAAATGACAGGTAATGTAATGATCTCTGGGTGATGATCAGCATGAGCACAAGTATTGCAGCTTCATTGCTGGGGAGCAAGAAAAACTTAAAACTTCAGATGTGGGGTTTTATGGTAGACAGTGGAGAAACTGACAAATGACATTGTTTCTGTGATGCAAACTTTTTTTTAGTCCATTGGGGTTTTTGGGTTTTTTTAAAACCACCTTATGTTTAAGGTGTGTAAGCAGCTGGGATTTGGGTGAATTTTGTTTTAAAATGAATGGGTTTTTGTGGGGGTTCTGAAATGATCCTTTCTGTACAATATTTTTCCTCAATGGTAGATCTCAGAAAAAATTATCTAGATTGCATGTCACCTATGAAGGCACCATTGAAAACAATGGACAAGGTATGCTGCAGGTAAGTGCATATAACAGTTCATGTGAATTTCATGGTTTTGTCATACTTTCATGGTCTGCCAGCCTAACAAAGTTACTTGCTTATCCTCAATTGACTTAAATGACACGATGTTATGCAGCATAAAAAAACCTATCAAAATTAATTCCATGGGCAGTACTGTCAGTGTTCCCCAGCTCATCTAGGTAGCACATGTACCTGTTAGAGAAAGGGCTGACAGAAAATCACCAGTCCTGGACAGCTTCAGGTCTTCTGGTTCAAGCCAGGATCAAAAATTGACAAGACAAAAGATTCAGCTGTGATCTTGATGACTTGTCAAGGGTTTCAGTTTATTTAAAAAAAATTTATTCTTGTGCCCCAGACAGTGACCAGGTCAGTGACCCAGGAGACTTCCTTGCTGCTGCCAGCACCACTGTTTCAGTCTGGGAGGCAGTCAGCAAAAGAAATTCATAAGGAGGATGTCCTGTCCATATTTATAGGAAGGAACACATTTAAGTTTTCAAATTAGTTGTTTGCTTTCTGCTTTTCTTTAAGAAAAAAAAAAGGTCTGCCTTCTAGAATTCTTTTACCAAAAAAGTGTAAAAATTAGAACTTTTTTAGACAAGAATCTGGAGGCAAGGAGAATTTTTTTCTGCAATGCGTTTTGCTCAGACTTTAAAATGTCGCATGACTTTATCAAACTGGAGCACTCAAATTTGTGCTGAAATTATGAAGAACTCAGCAATTGCTCAATAATAACCATTTTTCTAGTGTTGTACCGAGTATAAGGGGGTATTACCTAGGAAGTGATATTTTCCTCTTGGCTATTTCAAATCTTATCAAACAAAATAACTCTGCTCAGATGAGGAGCTGTGTGGAGGGATAGAATTTAAGAAAATAGTGCAGAAGGTAGTCTCCCACCTGAGGAGTTGCAGCTGTACTAATCACCAAAGATTAGGAACAGGTCTGCCCTTAATAGGCCACAGCTGTGTCAAATAAGAGTGCTACAAAAGAGTTGGAGTTTGTTAGTTGTGCTGTGAAGCGAGTTGGAGTTTGTTGTCTGTACTGTGAAGAAGGAGTCAGTGCTGTGAGGAGCTGCCCCTGAGAAATCACTGAGAAGATATGGGAGATTTACAATAAGTTGACAACAGAGCAGTCACTCCAGCAGGGAGCAGGATGAGCAAGGCAGGACAGTGCAGGAGTCCTCAGTAAGCCCAGCCTCAGTGGGCAGGATGGTGCCAATCACAGCCCTTGCTGGCTGTGGCCATCAGACAAAGGCAAGGTCAGGGCACCAGGGACAGTGAGAGATGTCTGGTGACCATCAGCAGGGCTGGGCCTGGGCCCACAGGGGATATATCAGGTGAGGTGCAGGACAGGGTGGGTGTTTGTGGGGGACAAGGCTGGGCCCAGGGGAGGCTGCCCAGCGCAGTTACAGTGCTCTGGGACCCTGGCATGCTGTACATCTGGGTAGTTTTCTTATAACTTTTTTATCATAGTCAAGTTTAGCAAATCTTAAACAACTGAAATGTGTTGGTGTTTCCAGGATAGACTAGAGGAACACATGCTGCTGTAGTGGCTGGCTCTTGGTGTGCTTTGGACTCTGCCTCCTGGGCCAGTTTGTAATCTACACAGGTGTTCATGGCACCCCAGCAACTTCTGTCCCCCTCCTGTACCTGTGCTGTCATCAGCTACCTAAGTAAAAATCAATAAGAAGCTAATAGTATTTGGAGGATGAAGTAACTTTTTAAAATTATAAATTTATATGGGCAGTTAATTTGAGTGAATAGTAATTACTTTATTGAATAAACAAACTCCTTTTAAAACTGTTGTCTGTATGAAAATGTAATTTGCAAAATATGTACTGTTGAAGCAAAAAGTAGTCCAGTGCTTCTCTATTTCAAACAGAAACCTTTAGAGTCAAAAGTATTTGCCTTGTTCAAGTGCATTTCAAGGACAATTCATAACAGATTGTTAGTACATTGCAAGAAGAATTTGTTAGAGGGTTTTTGGGTATAGAACTGTTACAGGGGCAGTGCTAATCTAAAGATACTTCCGTGTGCACAGCTGGGGCAGAGTGCTTTCCAAAGGACAAACTAATGATGTTTCAATGGCCCTAAAAAGAATGCTGTTTTCATCTGTCACATTTACTGAAACGTGTTTTATTCTGAAATATGTGCTTCTTCAAGGGAAACCCACACAACTTGGATTTGGAGCGTTTGAGATAAAAAATTTTTTTTGCTGTGTAATGTCTCATTTGTTGTAAGTTTTCTGAGAAGTTGAATGAAAAAAAGAGAGACATGATCATGTTAATCAAACTCTCTGCTTGTAGTTTTAAGTGATAGCAGACAATAATTTAAATACGTACAGGATTTAATTTAATTTGGTAATTAAAGGATTTTTAAAAAAAATTTATGCTATCATAACCCTCCTGAATGTATTTTTGGTAGGTTGATTTTGCAAACCGTTTTGTCGGAGGCGGTGTGACCGGGGCAGGACTAGTACAAGAAGAAATTCGGTTTTTAATCAATCCAGAGCTGATTGTATCAAGGCTCATCACTGAAGTCTTGGATCACAATGAATGTCTTATCATCACAGGTTAGTCTTTGCAGAAAATGTTTCACATCAAGTTCTGGTTTTGTATATGCAAAATACATTTCAAGTTGAAGTTTAGTATGTGTAAATGCTGTAAGAATAAAAAAAAAGGGAAAAAGAAGTTAATATCCATTTGACAAAGAGCCTCCTGCTTCATCGCAGCTAACACCACAAGGGACGCTGTTCCATACATGTTTTGTGAAAGGAGGAAAACTGACAGCAAGCCGAAGAACTTACTTTATCCTTTGTAAATGTGTTTGAGGACTTGGTGTCTTGAGCTAAAGAATGCTGATGGGCAATATAGGTAACAGCCACAATTGCCAGCTATTAGCTGATATTGCTTCTCTTATGTTAAAGGATGTGGGTTTTTGTTCCTCTCCTAAGTTTGTAACATTTGATGTGATCAGTGGGATTGAACACTCTTGAGAAGAGGAGCTACCTTCTGATTGCCTAAAAGGGGAGGAAGAGTAGAAAATCTGCATCCATTAGGAAAGAGTAGAAAGCTAGGAAGTGTCTCTGAAGGATTTTGATCTTGTAAGTTTCACATATGTGTTTATGTTACTTGTAAGTTAGTTATGAGTTCCTAATTATATCAAAAATAACCTGCTTCTCCAGTATGTTGTTGAGGAATTGTGTGTGGAGATGTCCTGTCTGCCCAGATCTTAGCTGAAAGGGTTTTTTCTTTTTCTTCCCACTCTGTCATAGATCTTGGATTGTTTAATTATCCATTGGATTAAAACAGCATCAAAAACCAAATGTCACTGTTAAGACCTGGAGCAGCCCAGGTCATGCTGCATGTCACAGTTCTGTACATGAATGAGCATTTTTCATTACTGAAGAAATGAAATGATGCTATAATACTACTTTATTTACACTAAAGAGCAACTATAAAGAAAAAATATATTTACTGAGAGAGATCCCCTGGGTAGAAATTATAATAGACTACGTTTATATTTTTCAGTCTGCTGTAGCAAAAATGTTGGGTTTAGTTACCTGAGCTGTCTCAAAAGTCAGGAGTTTCTGTAGGTATTAGAACACATTCCTTGGAAAAATCCATCAATAGCACTTCCTTCTCTCACATGCATACACAGTCGAAATTTGAGCTTAAATCTTGCAGGTCTTACTCTGTTCTGAGTTATTGATTGTACTGGACAGAGTATCTTTTGTTTTCAGTCTTATGCTTGGCAATCTTTTTAAGACAGTGTTTTATTTTGTTTTTCCACTCTGCCAGAATTAATGTCTTTTCTGTGAAAAGTTTTTGATAAATTGGCTTTTGTGATTACATTTTAGAAAAATGAGTTAGAAAAGAAGTTCTCGGCCATCAGAGACTTCTGTTCTGTATTTTGGATGTGATACTATATTAACATATTTTAAGCACTGTCCTCTGGGAGAGACTTTTTTGGGAAGGGGAAAAACAGAGCACAGCTATCAGTCTGGGTAATAACTGATTAGGGGAAAACACTAATTTAGTGTTTTGAAAGACCTTCCATTCCCCTGCAAACAAAAATGGTGATTTGGCATGGACAAGTAAAGGTGAGAATGTCTTTTCACTGCAGCAATGTTTTATCTTTCTTGATATTTTATCTTCCAGTGTTTTGCAATTAGTATTTGGGATATGGAGTTCTTCTCTAATGGAACTATCCATTCCATCATTTTTATTTAATCCCTGGAGCTTTTCCACCTTGGTTCTTAGCCAAGTCTCTTCTGTGTCACGATCCTCTTGATAAATTACATTCTTTGTGATGCATCTTGACTCGGCAGCCTAATGGGTATAACTGTGTAGCTTAAATTTGCAGTGGAGCCCAAGAAATTGGGAGATAAATTAAATTTGTTGTGATTTTCCAGTATCTGGTTAAGATCACTGCTGTAATGACTATGAAAATGGTCATGCAAACAGTGGAGTTCTTCAACACAGACATCTACCTGCAGAAATGTCAGCAGCAACACCAGAGATTCCTACAGCTGCATTTCTGGTAGAGCTGTGAATAAGTGTGAGTGGTTTTCATTCAGATCTTTTCTTTCTTTCTTTTTTTCCCTCCTGTTTGAGCTCACACATCCTCAGGCAGTGTTAAGAGCAGGTGAAGCTGTGTTCCTTGTTTGCCTTAAATGTACAGATCTATCAATGGCCAGTCAGGACTACATCTTAGCAGGGCAGTTTTGGAGCCTTCTGACCACATTAGCCAGGCAGCAAATGAGATGAGATGAGATAATTGGTTTGGCTGAAAATTTATTCAGAGAGGAAAATTGGTTTTCAGCTGGATTTAGCAGACTGATTGTGCTAGTGTTGGGAGAGCCAAAGACTAATGGTGGTACAAGATAAGGGTTGGCAGAACTGATTGAAAGGGAAAGAAGGACCTTCCTCTCACTTCTGGCACTAAATGTGCCTTTATGTTGGTGACTATAAAACTAACTCTTGCAATTTTCACATCTGCTTTTTGTTTAGTGCTAGTGGCCCTGCCTCTTCAGGGGTATAATTTCTAGCTCATTAGAAATACTAGAGGAACACTATGGTGAGATTTTTCCCAATCCCTGGAAACATTATAATGCTGTACAGATCATATGCATATGTAAAGGTAGACTGTGGAGTCTGAGAAAGGTAAATTTATTTTTAGTAATAATTGCAAATCTGTCCAAATTGGTGAGGTCCCATAAACACCGACACTTGGCTGGCAATTTCATTTTTTGTTTGATGCTGTAACTTTTACGAGTCTCACAAAGGATAGATTTTTGAATGGTACTTATATATACATTCTTTTGACTTTAGGTAGGCTTTTCTAGGTTTTGGAGCTTGTTTTTAAAGTTCTGGTGGAACTTTATTAATGGTTTGCCTTCTTTTACCTTTTTTTTTTATGGGAAGAAGAAAAAAGAGTAATCAGAAACATTAGCATATCTAGCTTATCCCATACTGCTTCTGTTCTCCCAGCAAGAGAAGTTTGTATATCCCAGTAACTCACAGGCAGAAGTATTTCCAGTGAAAATTGTCTGACGAATTTCCAGAGCTTCACTTATGAAAACTCATTGATTTTCATTAACTTCAGGTTTCTGGGACATGACTTTGGAGTCTATGTGATTTCCCTGAGTTTCTCCAGTATTGATTTTTTTTTTTTAGTGGATATATGTGTGTATATGGGTGTATTTGCTTGCTTGTTTGTTTCTTGGTGCTTTTGTCGTCAGACACTACACTTCCATAAAAATTAATGAAAACAATGAACCTTGAAAAAGCCAGCCTAATACTTTATCATTTAATCTATCCTGGTGCAATATCTCGATGACTTAGAGTTTTCTTTCCCCATCTTAGACACCAAAGGAAATGCTTCCTTTTGCTGGAAGTTTTGCTAGGTTGTCCTCTAAAGAGAGCTCTCAAAAGAGTTACATACTTCCCTTATCTGTCTTTTCTTGCTCTGTGCTTAGACACTTACATCCCATCTATCAAGAGAACTGAATTTTACTCATGTCAGGAAAAGTCTTAGTGAAGGCTGATAGCCTGCAATTCAATTAGAAGACTGATTTCAGAATATGGAAGCTGCTTGTGGTTGTCCTTTGTCTGAGGGCATGAGTATGTGTGCATATAGATAGGCATATTTTGTTATCCACATTTTTCAGATGATTTTTAAATCAGGAAGTGAACTCGGTGAGAAATCTCTTACCATCCCACTCATTTTGCATAGCAGCTTTTCAAAATAGCCTTAAGTGAGATTTGTGTGCCTTCAGAATGATTAATGTTCTGGACTAAATAAATAATGAGTGAGTAACAGGGTAGATGGATTAAATGAGCATTGATAAGTCTTGTCAGTTAAAATTAATGTGGGTAAATGGGGAAAATATCTTGACATATATGCATCATTGTAAACAGTTTCTAACAGCTTGTTGCCCATACTTGAGACTACTGGAGGTAAACATACAAGTTTCCTTGTCAGTGACGTTTAAAGTTAATAGTTTTATGTTTTTGATTGTTCAATTTCATTTTTATTTAGAGATTGGAAAACTTAGATTAAATTTAAACATTTGTATTCTCAGGGTGTTGCTGATTTGTGCAATAGTTAGGCAGTACTCTTGTCTTAGTAATCAGATGTTTTGTGCTGTCAGCTTGCAATTCCTTAAAACCTATTTCGTCCCATTCTATTTATAGACATAGCTGGTATCACAAATTAAGGGATTGCTAAACAGCTCTCTTCTTACTCTTTGTAATTGTGCCAAACTATACCTGCATGAAGCTCCAAACAAGTCAGCAGAGCTGGTCAGAGCGTGGTGCCGATAACACCAAGGTCATGAGTTCACTGAAGAGTTGGACTCATGATCCTTGGGGCGCTCTTCCAACCCAGACAATTCTGTGATTTCTGAAACTCAGCTGTTGTGAGCTCAGAATGGGGAGAAGGTGTGATTTTGCTGGGGCATTACTTGAGGAGTATTTTTCTGAAGCATTTGTGCAATGCCCAGGTTTTGAAACAAGGTCCTGAAGCTCTATAAAATGAGGTGAAAGGCAACCTTTTAGAAAGGTCATGATCCTTGTTCTCAGTTAAGATCCGCTCTGTCTTGGGATAAACCTCTGAAAAGGATTTGGTATAGCAGAGCATAATAGCTAAAATTACTGGTGGCCTTAAGGAGCTGCTTTCTGATAGACTTTAATACTTGCCAAGATCCCCTTCTGGACCTTTTCAAGAGCAGCCAAGTGCATTCCAGACTGTGGTTTTTTTCTCATTATATACTGGGCAGCATATGTAGATCTGCACTCGTGATGTTCTGTGGTGGTGCTGTTCATCGCCTGTGGGACAGGAGCTTTACAAGGAAATCTTGTATTTGTGGTGCAAATACAAATTCTCTGTTTCCCATTGCTTCTGACAGCTGTGTGTTCATTTGGAGAAGCAGTGATTCCTATCAAAGATTTGCCAAGTGAAAAAAAAATGTACATATTTTACATGTAATCTGGAAAATCATTTGTTTCAGGTACTGAGCAGTACAGTGAGTACACAGGCTATGCAGAGACTTACCGCTGGGCAAGGAGCCACGAAGATAAGACCCCTAGGTAAAGTTCCACATAAGTATTTTAAGTGAAGGAAGAAAGAAATGTTAGAAATTTGAAAACTTTTTTCCTAGCATTTGCCTTAATAGGGTGTTTGCTTGATGTTGCTTTCTTCAGCAGAGCCAGCAAGCTAAGTTATGTCATATTAGTAATGCCATACTAATGCTAATAAGTGGTACCTGCCCTTATGTTGGTTCTTAGACCAGCATCTTTTACAGTTTAGAGATATATGTATTTAATGCACATTTTTATGATACTGACTAAACTATGGTTTGCAATGTCACAAGAAGTTTGACAATGATACTTCAGATGCCACAGTGCAGCTGATGTGTGCAAAATAAGAATCAATACTGTGAATCTGAGTAGAAAGTTCTGAGCTCTTGAATTTATTTCTCCAGCAATGTCATTGGAGTATATACAGAAAATTACTCATTTGGTATAGAAACATACACAGTGTACTCTCATTTAAATGTTGGAGGAAGACAGAGAAACACTGTCCTTGCAATGTTCTTACATACTTGATAAATAGTGCTGTGTAATTAGATTTGTTTCACGTTCATGCTCAAAGTCTAGCCAGGGTATTTCTAAATTTATGGGGAGGCCTGTCTCATTTCTGATGCTGCTTTCATTCCCAACCCACAAAGAAAAAGTATTCCATTGTCTGTTGAGTTCACCTTTTCAGCTGCTTCTAACAGAGAAGCTCTGAAGGGAATTGCTTATTTTGAATTGGGGTTATATGGCAGATATTAAACAACTAATGTCATCTACTTTTCTCTCCCCTCCAATTTTAGGGATGAGTGGCAACGACGCTACACTGAAATTGTTGCTATAGATGCATTTCACTTCAGACGTTTCCTTGATCAATTTGGTCCAGATAAAATTAGAAGAGAGCTCAACAAGGCCAGTAACTTCTTATAACAGCCTGCAGTCTAATGTTTATAGAGCCTTTTCAAATATTTTTATGTTATTGTCTTTATCTGAGGAAGTTCTTGCTTAGTTGTGTCTCATATGACAGGGATTTGCTGTCCAATGTTAAAGCAAAAGATTGTCAAATGTATTTCTTGTCCTTTGATGTGCTATTCAAAGGTGTATTTTATATAACTTTCAAAATGTAAATGAAAGTTGGATATACATTTTGTTAATTCTTCCCTGTCCTGCTTCCAAATGACAGGCTGAGAGTTGGGGTTGTTCGTCATGGAGAAGGAGAAGTTCTCAGGGAGGGACTTTTAATATGGACAGATAGTGACAGTACAAGGGCCAGTGGTTTTAAACTGACAGAGGACAGGTTTAAGTTAGGTATTAGGAAGAAATTCCTTACTGTGAGGATGGTGAGGCGCTGGAACAGGTTACCAAGGGAACCTGTGGATGCCCCATCCTTAGTAGTGTTCAATCCCAGGTTGGATGGGGCCCTGAACAACCTGAACTAGTGAATGACATCCCAGCCCATGGCAGGCAGGCTGGAATGAGGCAATCTTTGAGGTCCTTTCCAACTCAAGCTATTCTATGATCCTAAATTATGAGTCTAAGTTCTTTCCCTATGATTTGTGCTGTTGAATCCTACTCAGCTGTGAGTCAAGGTGGGAAAGGAGGTGCCTCATGTTTTAACATGGGGAAGTTCATAAATATGGTACCACTTGCTTTTCTTCCACCTTTCTTCTTTGCTCTTGGGGTATTGACATATTGCCTGGGAATTTACCTTTTCCTATATTGATGTTTTCTTGAGATTGGATCCAGCTGTTCATAAATCTCCTTTATTTTCACAATAGCTGTAAGGGCTGTTGTAACTACATATGTGTGCATATGTGCAAGTCAGAGCTTAGTCTCCAAGAAGACTGGCAATGTAGGCCAGTTTTAATCCTTTAAACGAAGCTTCTGAGCTGACATTCAAAACTAGCATGCTTCCTGCTAATAATTCTTGCACATTATTAATCATTATCATTATTTATTCAAAGTTTTCAATCCTTGACCCTGCCCTGAGTCAGCTGTGTGTGTAAAACCTGCACTTTGCAGTGACTGTGGTCCTTGATAATCTCACACATCCAAGTTCCCAGACTGAAGAGCTCTTTGACAGGGGAAGCTGGAACTGTGGTGGACATAATTTTTTCTCTCCTCTGCCATCCCTAATTTGGGATCTTCTCCTTAAGAAAGATATTTTAGATGTTTCCCAGTCCTTGGTGTCTACCATGGATTCCCAAACATAATGTTTGGGAACATTGGGTTACTTTCCCAAGCTGTGGCAGGTGCTTTATCATCTGCATTGCCAAGGTTTTCCTGTCACTTGTTTTTCTTGTTTTGCTGCTGCTCTTTTGTTGAAGCTAAAGCAGTCTTTTCCCAGCTTTTAAGGTTGTACTTTGACAGGGACTAGTAATTGCCACCAGTGAGCTGTCTGTGGTTGTGGGACCTTAGCTTTTCAAGGCCTTTGCTGTTACCCCATGCACACATTTTATCTGCTGACGTACTGTGTCTGGAATCAGTCTCCAGTTCACAAAGCAGATTCTCCTAAGTTAATAACAAGGTCAGTGGGCCAGAATTAGGGCCTTGCATGGGCAGTATGAGGCATAGGTAGTGAGAGGTGTGTGGCAGTGCTGTTTTTACTGGGCAGAGGAGTACAAGAATGCTAATTTAGTTATACTCTGCTAGTGGGCCAATTTTTGGGATCAAAACATGCTGATGAGTTTCCTTAGTGTGATTCTACATTTACAGATGCAGTGAGCTTGGGGATTGACTATAAGAGCTCAATGTTGTTATTGTTAAAGCCTCCTACTTTCTGCAGTATGGAGAATATAGAATATTATAGGATGTATTTTAAATAAACTCAAACATAGGAACACATCGCCCTAATTCTCAGCTAGAAAGGGTATATACCTTCTTGAAATTATGTACAGTGCTGAAGGACTAATTTAAATTAGTTGTGAAACCTTAGCATCTTGACTAAGGTAACATTCATCAGCTTGTTTCTTCATGGTTGGTAATGAAATTAGCCCTAAAAAAGACACTTAAGTAGAGTTTGTAAACCTCACTGATATCTTAGTACAAAATTCTAATTACCTACATCAGTGAATTTATGATCTGCCTACAATTTTCGGTGTATTGATTTGGTTTGGATTTTTAAAATAAATTATGGCAAATCAATGAAACATTTATAAGATGTGTTGGTTTGACTGATGTTTTTTTATGAGGACTGATTAGTATTTAAGAAAAATTTTAAGCCTTTATCCTGAAAAGCTTCCTGTAGCTCTGATGAAATGCCTGGGACTCAGGACCCGTATCTTAATTTTTAACTTGGGTCCAAATAAGGCAAAAGTCTTCCCATCTTAATTTTTTTTGTTATTGATGTTGAATTTAAAGGAAGATTAATAATGTATTGAAGTAGTTTGAATTTGGTATTGCTAGAAGACAATGCTGGGTTTTGTTATCATTTTATTGTTTGGAAGTATTGCACCAGGCTGCCTCTCAGATCCATCTCTGCCTCTTGTGTGCATGCAGGCCTACTGTGGCTTCTCTCGACCCAACGTTCCACCTCAGCATCTCTCTGCAATAGCCACAGGAAACTGGGGATGTGGTGCCTTTGGAGGGGACTCCCGATTAAAAGGTGAATCATAGCAATTCTTAATGTTCAGATTAATCAAACCACTTACATTTTGGTCCTGGGCCATATGTTTTTGTTCAAGTACATTTTTTGCTTTTGTTCTAATTAATACATGTTTGCCAAGAAATGGCATTCTATAGAATTGGTACATTAGTGCTGATCTTTAGGCTGTGAGTAATGTGGCCTTCAACAATAAAAGAGCATTCCATTTTATTCTTTGTGCTGTAGACTTTTATGCTATTTTCAGTTTAAAGTTTGGGGCAAGCACATGATGCTGAAATGCTGGGTTTGCAAGGACTTGTAGCACTGAAACCTTCCAAAACACAAATATGCAGCTTTAGTTCACAGAACATGTTCATTGCAGTTGTCAGTCATATAAATCAGTTGACCTTTCTGGAGCAGTCTTTTCAGATTCTGCCTGAAATTCATATCTCTGCAAAGCTGTTTAAAGTACCTGGTAATTTGCAAGGCTTCACAAATTTGCTGGCAATGGTTAATGTTTAGTTTTACCCCTTAATATATTGCTGTATGCCAGAGAGGTTTCCAGTCACTCAGTCATGCTGCTTTCTTTCCTGACTTGCCTGCTATATCACTCACTTTCTCATGTTCTTTTATATTTAATTAGAGTATTTGTAATGCAGCAGACATCACATGCCTACATTCATTTAAGACCTTTTCCATCCATTCAAGAACTGATGGATCTTGACATATAAATTCATATCCTGGTTCATATAATTCTAAATAGAAATTTATATTTCTTTGTTGTTTCCAAGCATTTGAAGAGTATTTCAAATTTGCTTTTTTGAACAGCTTTAGGTAGCTACAGTGAGACAGTCATCAGGCTTCCAGTTTCATTTCTTTTTCAATGTGCTTAATTCATAAAGCATCTATTTTTTTCTCAATGCTCATTGAATTCCTGGCAGTTGTTTTTTTAATTTCCATTAGATAAAATAGGCTGCCAAATGCATATCTTATCAATATCAGGACTAGTATTTACTGTAGGATCCAAGCATACTTAATTTATGTTAGGAAGGTTTAACAAGTACTTCAGTTTGCATAAGATCTTGGATCTGAACTTGTAATATCCCATGTATTTTCTTAAAGTAGAAGAAGGGATGTCAGTATAGCCATTGCTCCAGGTGCAAGTCCAGAAGTTAAGTGGGATCACATCAGCTGTTTGCAAGGGCCAAGAGAGCTCAGATCCCTCCAGACCTCAGTAGCACAGACTCTGTTGCTCTTCCTGTGGTGCTTCTTTCTGTACCAGTAGCATGGAGCTTTCCCATGGTATTGTGTATCATTAATGTCCAGAAGATTGTGAAGTCTGATTCTTGACAGAAATTTTGATCCTTGTTTCATAAGATCTATAGCAATTCAAAATAAGCAGTAGGATATTTTTAACATCTTGTAAAGTGAAACTGCAGTTTGGAATGAATAATAAGATTCGTTAGGTTCTGTTCCCCTATGCAAGCTAGTTAATTAGACTCTTTAAAAGCTAAACTACTGAAGCTTTACTAAATCCACAGCTGGTTCAGTGGTTTAATTAAAATATCATTCCCAGATTGAGATTAATTTCACATGTGAATCATGTAATTTATAATTTTGGCTATGGGTTTACAAGAGGAAGTTTTTTTTTTTGATTGAAAAATGCCGTGTTTTAATAGGTCTCTGTTTAAAAATGTGAAAGATTATTGAGCTGAGCTCTGAGCAGCTTTCTATTTAGCTTCCACTAGCAGGTGGTAATGCACTGTGTACACAGTTTTATTTAAAATTAATCTTTACAAAGACAGTATTAATCACATTTTAATTAACTCTACTTACTGGGTAGAAAAAGGAGGAATTAATATCAGAGCTGCACCACCAGGCTCTGAAGGAGACAGGCTGCAGCAGATGAAATAGTTGCTGGAGTCCATTGGTAGGACTGTTGTAGTTCCCTGAAATGAGCCTGTGTTTGATTGCACACCTCTGTGGCACTCAGGCCTGGCAGTGCTGGCTGATGTAAAAGCTGCACTCTTCTAAGTTTGGTGCTGCCTAAAAGGGTGCTGGTTTTCTTCTCCCCCTTTGTTGTTCCTGGCTCTGTGGTCTGGTGCCCTCCCTTGCCTCAGCTCTGGCTCTTAGCAAACCTTTCACTCTGCCAATTCAACTGCTGTTCCAGCAGAAAGCAATTAGCTTTTATTCTGTATCCATAATTTTCTGCCACTTTGGTGAATGGAATTGGCATAATGATGTCTGATGAGCACCAGAGAGCTGCAGAAAAGTCAGGGGCTGGGTGAGAAGAGGACCAGAACTACTTTCTCCAATTGCAGTAGGTCATTAGCTTGGCTCAGCAGCACTACTGATACAGGTGATTTCTCAAGGTGAATCTTCAAAGAACTGTTCCCAAGATAGGAAACATTTTTCTTTCTTTTGCATATAGAGGAACAAAGTCTATCTATATTGTAATGTTAGCTGTTGGCAGAACTTGGGATGCAGCTTGGGCCAATGAGTTTGACAGAAAGCTGGAAGTTAAGTAACATGTCAGCGTTGCTGACATCACCCCTCACAGGTCAGAATAAGCCATCATATTCCTTGCTGCATACTTCTGTTGTAGGTGTGATGGACACCTTAAATTATGCAGGAACAGGCTGCAGAACCATAGTTCTTTTCTTGGAGCTAAAAGTTGGGCCAGCTTTCACTTTGCATAGCTTACCTAGTGAAAGGATTGGCTCCATTCCTTCTTACAGGTGGCACAGAATGGAAATTGCCAAGTGCTTATGGATGCTTTTTACCCCTCTATCTGTGGCTGTATGGGCAGCTCATACTGGGGGCTGCTCTGTTGCCTTATACTGCCACAGGCATTTATTAGCTAATTAATGGTTGCATGCTGCTTAGGGGCAGACATGGACCAAAATAAACCCCTCTCAGTTTTAAACGCATTGTTTATCTGGAAGTAAGGATGGATGTCACTAACAGCTCTTGCAGAATACTTCAACACTCTTGACCTGCAGTGCCCAGCATTCTTTACTACTTCATTTCTTCATTTAAAAAAGGGAAGTAATATTTACCTACCCATTGTTTGTAGTGCTTTGCAACATCCGCGTGGAAATGGGTGCTATGGTTGTAAGCTGTAAACTTAAGCTGTATTTTTCCTTCAGCAAATTGTTTTATCCTGTGTTCATGTGTAATCTTTTTTCCATGTTTCAGCCTTAATTCAGATATTGGCAGCTGCAGAGGCTGGACGTGATATTGTGTATTTTACCTTTGGAGATGTGGAGCTGATGCGGGACATTTACAGCATGCATACTTTTCTCTGTGAGAAGGGCCAAACTATTGGTGAGCAAAAAGAAATCTCTGTGTGCACAAAAGAGACATGACCATCTCTCTAAGTAGAAATTTTCCAATATGAATTCTTGCCACTAAGTGCTGAACACAAGCAAATGGGTCTCAGTTTATGTGTACCTGTTTCTAGAATGGGAAACTCTTCTGATTTGGGATCTACTGCACAGTGCTAATCAGTTTAGAAGACTTCTGGGTGCTTTTCTGATTCACTTAGGAATTATGCTGAAAAATAGAGATACATGTGGTAGGTAGAAGATTTGCAAAAGCTTTTGATATAACTCAGTAAAGCTTTGAAAAGGGAAAAGCTGCTTAGGCATTCTTGATACAGGTTTGTCTTCTAGTGGTTCTGTCTTGGTCCTGCAGGATGTGGTCTGATGTGTTATTCAGTTGCAATACAAGAAAAACAGTGTATCCATTCTAATTGTTATGTGTCTTTTAATTTCTGGGCCAGAAACCCAAAGCTGGGTAATTGGCAATACATTTGTAAGTAATGTGTATGCAAGCTTAATGTTAGGATAGTTTGTGCAGGAAGTTGTGGGAGCCCATCCTATTTTCTGAACAGCCTGCAGACATTCCCATTTACACAGTCTTCTGCCTCCTCTGTCACTGCTCATTTAGAGAGGTTCCTAGTCACTGTCTCAGTGTGCATGTGCATTTCTAGCCCTCCTTTGCAACCATACATTGCTCATTTGGCATGTTCTCACATGGTGTTTAATGACTTCTTTTTGGTTTTTGAAGGGGACATTTATAGGCTGTTGCTGAGATACTACAATGAACAATGCAGGAACTGTTCTACTTCAGGACCAGATGTCAAGCTGTACTCTTTCATATACAACACCCTTGAGTCCTATGCACATTCTACTGATGATGATGAGGAGGATGAAGAAAAAGGGTTGTGCTTTGAAGATTAAAATAAATGTATTTGATCAGAATAATGTTTATCTCCTCCCACTGGTATATTGTGTGAATTGCTGGACATAATGAATGAGCTGGCTTTATTTATATTGACTGCATTGGTAGTTATGTATAACACCCAAACAAAAAACCCCACAAACACCTTTGAGAGATGAGATTTATTTGTTTGATGGTTTGATACATGAAAACCTTGTTCATGTGTGTACAGAGAAAAATTCTTTGGTAAGTCTGGTTTGCATTATATCTTGTTAAGTAGAATATTTTGGTACATTTCACTTGAGATTGCTAAAACCCTTCAGATTTCCCTGTACTCCTTTGCCTTTATTTTTCGGAGCTCTTATATAGATTTCTCATGGAGGCTTACAGCTGGAGTACAGACAGCCATGGAACTCCTCGGATGATGTTAGAGGGAAGCATTTTAATGATTGCTCTTACTGAAAATTGTCATAATCCTTAAGAGTGCCAAGATACCATTGGTGTTCTTACCAAAGTTTTCATTCTTTTAACTTAAAATATTCTGGGTCTAATTATTTTTTTTTTTAATTGTTAAAAATGGAAAAGTTCTGGGGGAGTCAAGAATGCATTTCACAACTGCACGGTCTTTACCAAATTAGACATAAAAAATAGCATAAACAAGTAGAGAAAGAACAACAAGAGTGACAAAATGAGAAATGTGACCAAAGCTGGAAGCAGAGGGAAAGATTTTCACATGAAACTCTTCAATACCATTTTGTTGGTGCTATCTGTTACCACATTGAACAAGGTTTTAGTCTATTGGAAGCTTCTCAAGGTTCACTGCTTCTGACAATATTTGAGTTAAGGTCTGGTAGTTATGTTCATATTGTCATATCAGTTCTCCTCTCAGTATGCATATGTGTGAGTATAAGATCCCCATGGGATACGTGAGTGAGGAAACAAATCACATATCAGTGGGAGGAAAGTCTGCTGGTTACAGATAAGAACATGAGGTCTTCTTAGGGATTTCTGCCTGTGTCATTTTAGACGTGAGAATAACAGTGAAGTGTTGGCAAAACATTTTAAAACCTGTGCTTTTACTATCTGTGAATACCAAATTAGTGTTGCTGTAGTACATTAATAGTTTACACAAAACTGCAGATACATCTGTGATAAAACTTTTTCAGGTCTATGTACAGGGCAGATCCAGTGAGACTTTTTTCTATTTGTATTTAAGCCCAGTTTAAGTTTCAGCCCAGATTCCTAAGTTTAACCTCTTCTGTGTTAGGTTTTTATTGTCTGTCATAGTTGCTATTACAAGTTAGCAATACAAGTAAAATCTGCAGCAGGAAATGTAGTGACCTAAGTTTCTTAATCAATGAATCCTTTTGAGTTATGTCAGATAAAACTCTCCAAGCCTCAAACACACCATGGTAATTAAATGCTGGAAGCTGTTGGCAGTCTGGCTTAGAATAAATCACTCACTGCTTGATCTGCTCTGGGGGAAGCAACGGGAAGGAGTCTGGGTCATTTATAAATACCTTCAGGGAGCTGTACCTTGGCATGAATTCTAAGTGGGCAGCTTGCAGGTATGTTACTTGGGAAGTGATGGACACAGAGGTTTCTTCCTGTTCTTCCCACCAGGTGTAGGTTTCTCCACCCCCATCCATTTTGAGAAAAAATTTTTGGCTAGAATTTCAGGGTTTTTTCTGTGTTTGCAACCTGTGTCCTCAGATTTAGCAGAAATCTTTTCTCCTGCTCCTGGTGTTTCAGTGTTGGCTCAGATTCTGGCAATAGGAATAACTGTTTTATTAGCTCTTATTTGAGCATTTAGGTTCAAGTATGATAGTGCTTCTAGATGCATTGCTGATGATTGATGTACCCTGGGAATTATGACAAGTGATGGAAAACTGGTGCTATCAGCCAAACCTTTTTCACCTTACTACTCAGGATCTCGTATAGAAGAGATGAACAGAATTTGTTCCAAAACAACTGGAAAAAATAAAACAAAAAGCTTTAGATGGCTAGAAATGACCTCCCCTTTATTATATATAAATCCTTCTTCTTTAGTGCAATGTAGTCATTGTGAGAAGTGATTGGTCAGGTATGAAAAAATGTACCAAAATATGATGGAATGAAATTCTACTTCAACTCTAGAAACAGAAAAAATTAACTTTGGAGAGACTCTCAGATGATCATATTGTAGGTATGCAGTTAAAAGAGTTCTTGCAGTGTCAAGTGCTTCCAGGAAGATCCTAGTCTTTTTATGCACTCTGTAGTTTCAGTGATACTGAGCATTTTCTAATATGGGAAGAATGCCTTTTGTTTGAGATCATTCATTAGGATATGTTTACCATACCTTTTTCTCTAGTGAATTATGCTTGTATGGACAGGAACAAAGGAAAATAACTTCTTTTTCATTTCATGTGTTGTCTGAAAAAGAGTGATATATCCTGGATTCTATCGTGTGTTCCTGATCTCATAAAGGACAACATTGTAAGAACGCTTTGAATATGATTTTGATCACGGGCAGACTGAAGATTATTTTGTTGTTGTTGTTGTTGTTTGTTTTGGTTTTTTTTTTAAGCAAAATGGCCCAGAATTAGATAGCAGTGGTGTTACATTCCCATGATATTCTAATTCAGTAAAGAGCTGAACTGCCCAGATTGCTGCATGTCAGCCCAATAAGTGCTCTACATCTTTCTTTTTCTCCCCACCCAGCACTCCCCATTTCCAAACTCCTTGAAATGTTTCCTTTAGCTGGCGATGCCTTCGGTGCTCTGGGGGAAGTGGTGTGGAATGGAGATGCCAGTGATCTCCTTGTGCAGCCTAGAAAGCTTCAGGTTCACCCTTCCAGAAACCTGGTCATGTAGCATTCTAGGTTTGGGATTTTTTATTATTTTAGGGATGTTTGCTATATGATTTACAATAAAAATTAACTTCCTATCAAAACTTTCGTTTTATACTTTTTAGCAGCTAAATTGAATGCTTAATATGAAACAACAACAGGCAGTCATGTCGATTGCAATGTTGCCTCATAGTCAAGTTTGGTGTCTGAGCACTTCTGTTGTTCTACAGCTCTTGCAGCTAAATTGCTCAGTTTTGATGTTTCCTTATCCAATGAGGAGTATCCAATACTGTATATATTAATTTATAAACTGTTAAAGTGTTCCTGACATTCTTCTAAACTTACAGTTTATGCACCATTATATTGTATTGATTTTTCTGGATCTGTATGCTAATGTTTACAGAATTTTGTAGGAATACAATTAAAAAATTCTGATTGAAGCCATGTTGTGTAATTTGTCACTTAATGTACTTTCCAGGACAGAAGAATTCCAGCACATTTGAATGCACAGGGCATAATATTGCAGATAGTTCTAGCAGTAAACTGACACATAACACAGAGCTGAGAAATTTATTCTTCCTGTACAGTATTGTGGTAGTTGCTTCTGCCTGCACAGCACTGTAAAACACAATCAGCTACTGTAAATTGGAAGAGTGTCAGTGTGAGTGTGGGGTTTCATCCATGTGTATGGCCGTATGCAGATATTCTGATGTTTCCAAGCTTTTGGTAAGCAAGTAGATGTTGGATTATTCATTGAACTTCATGAAGGAAATGTCACTAAATAAAAGCAAATAACCCTCTAAAAATATATAAATAATTAACATGTTGTATAGGGGTTTTTAGGGTTTGTAAGAGTGGGGCTGAAATCCTTCTAAATAAAACCATTTCAAACTTTTTCCAAAATCTTGGTTTAAGGAATTAATTTTTTAGCATCACAGGAAATTAGGATAAAAATATAATTTGATTGCTCCTAAGGTTTTATATGTAGCTGTGCTTATGAAGTTTGCCGTGTTGATACTAAAGGATTTCATCCATCAGACAGCAGCAATGGAAGCAAAGGTGGTGGCTGACAGACACGTCTGGGGGAGCAGGAATGAGCAGGTGGGTGGTGGCTGAGCAGGGAGCTTCCTGCACTGTGCCCAGGTAACTCTGCTCATGGAAGTGGCCAAAGGGACCCCATTTTCACTCAGTGTTTGACTGGGTGAGCTGGGGGTGCTGGACTTTGGTTGCGTGACAACTGGGAAGGGAGGGAAGGGCTGATGCCTTCATGCTGTACCTTGGAAATCCCAGATGCAGGGGAGGCAGAAGGTGCTCCCATTGTGCTGCTGCAGTGCAGGAGCAGCTGCCAGTCTGTCCCAAGCTGTCGCTGATCTCACTGTAATCAGCAAATACCCTCATGAATACACTTTAAAAGCAACCATAGCCTGTGGAGATAACCCTGGAGATAAAGCACAATTGCAAGGACTGCTTCACCATGGACTTTCCCTGGTTTTCTCCATTGTGTTCCCACCTTTGTCAGTGTTTGGACAAAGGAATTCCAGACACCTGAATTTCACAACTTTTCATGTTTACCTTCACAGTCTGCATCCTCTCATCCTGAGCAGCTTTCTATGACAGAAGGATGGACAGATGGATGTCGGACTTTGGGATTCCAAAAGCTGTTACAAACTCTGTCAGGTTCACTGAGGTAATTGTATATTAGCCAATGTAGGGTGATGCAATGTTTGCTCTGGATGGATGACTTGGGTTTTTTCTTTCTTTTTATTTTTTTTTCTTTTTAATATGTGCTTAAAGTCATCTTTTGCTGTTTTGTGGCACTTCTGTGACAAGAGTGAGAACATCCATAAAATCATGGAGACTGCAAGATGCACCAGCTGTCTGAAATGGTTAGGTTTTTTAAGCTTAGAATTGAGTATTTATGATCTTGTTTTGTGCTAACAGTGTTTCATGTTCATTTATCATTGCTTAAGTGAGTGTGACCTGGAAGTTGCATAGGAGGTATTTGTCACTGATAACTCCATTACAGCAATGCCATCAATTTGTGCTGAGCTGAGCTGTCAGGCAGGCTTTCATTGCCTGCTCCTGCTAAGTGGCACTTGGTCTGCAGCTAAAGGAGGCACTGGTGTGTTCCAGGTCCTCTTGGTGACACTGTGGGATGTGTCTGGATGTGTGCACACTGTGCTGTGCATGCACACACATTGAAGAAGCTTAAAGAAGCTGCCATGAACTACTGGGGTGGGGATCATTGCTAATGTAGCTCATCAGCTGTAAATCTGGGAAGCAGGGGACAGGAACCTAGCGAGAGATTGCACTGTCTTTATGAGCTGGCTGTGCTTGCTGGCTCTCTGTGTCCACAGTTCACACACCTCAGCCTTTTGCAGTCAGCTGTCCTCTCTCTCTGATGGACTGTACTGAAAACTGCATAGCTGATGTGCCTAAAAATATCATGTTCTTGTACTGATTTTTTCCTGTAGTTTTTATTCATTAATTAATATAAATTGAACAGGTGATATTAAAGATGAGGACTTTTGCCCTTCATTTTTAATTGTCGAATAGCTAAGAGGACCACTTTGATGTTCAAATTTTTAAAGAAATGGAATACAATGAAGGCATTGCTCCATTGGGTGTAAAACAGTAAGAGTATGCCTGATTGGGTAAAGGCTACTGAAAAGCCTCATCTCCTTCTGCCCAAGTGATAAACATTGGTTTGTGTAAATCTCCTCATGGAAAATCCATGTCACATGCAGATTAGGACATTCTTTCTCTATACAGAGCTTACCACAGAGGCTTTGTCTTTTTTGCTCTCAGTGGTTTTCACTTGGAAGGCCCAGTTCAGTAACATCTTTTTCATCTTTTTTGTTTGCTTTTTAGAGATGCCTTCTGTAAATGATTGCCGTTTTTATACCTACTACAGCTGCTTCCTTTTGTAATTAATATTATCAAAGTGAGATTCTGCACAGATAAATGCTGTATTTGCTAAATAGGAAGGGCAAAAGGACCTTTGGACCAGTGAGGCAGGATTGTTTTAAAAGTCCATGTTTAGAGTTAACAAGACAAAATAATGCAGTGCCACACATGATACTAGTTTGGACCCAAGACATCTGTATGTGTGTTAGCATCTAATCACTGTGCCTATGCAAATCCTGAACTTTCATTCCAAGGCTATTTTTGTAGGAAGGCAGTAATGACAAATTACAAACTGTTTGTTTTAGTATATCTGTATGTCATCACTTCTTTAATATTTCTGACTTTAGCTAAATGTTACAGGTATTGTGGGTGTTTTTGGCAGGAAGGACAATGTTTGCTAGGTTTTATAAACTATAATTTACACTCAGAACAACATCTGGAGTGCATAAGGAATTAAACCCCTGTAAATCCTGTCTGGACAAGCTCTGTAATGGCTTTTGAGCATCTGAAATCTTCTCAGGGTGGTGGAGTGTACTATGAGGCTACAGAGGAAAACTGCAATCTTCTTGCTCAAAGACAATGCTTTCACCTTTCTTTTACACTCACTTGATGGAGATAGAGAATTATTTTGATTGTAGGGAATTGTTACATTTATTCTCAGAAATGCTAATAGTATTTGTTAAAAAAATAAACCAGGAAAGCAAAGACAGAATCAGGACTGAATCCTGACAGTAGTCTTGCTTTGCTTACAGGGGAGAAAATCCACAAGGGTGATATTTCTCTGAAAACACCAGTGTGAGCTCTGACCATCAGTGTCCCAGTAAGTCATGTCTGTTTTGGAGCTCTGTGAGGAAATGACAAAGTTAAGCACCATACAGGTCTAGAATCTTGCAACTTTAGAATTGGAGTAAGAAAAATATGGAAAATTTTCTCCAGGCTGCCTGGTTGGTTGAAGTTGTTTTGCTTTGTGTACCTGGAACACCAGAGAGTAGGTTTTCCTGTTTTCATGGGCTTGTGCATCTTCATCAGTAACAATGCTCCCATATTAATGGGGTCCTCTTTTGTGGCAGTGAATTCCTCACCAGGCCAGTGAGGAATTGGGTCCATGTGTGGAGAAAGCAGGATGTCCCCTCTGGCTTGGCCTTGCAGAAGGGACCGGGGGAAAAGCATTCTATTAAAGATCTCTTCCTGGGAGTTTAACCCACTCCACTCTTGTGGATTCATCTCTTGTGCTATTTCTACATCAGGTGTTGCCTATAAAGGGACATTTAGGAAAGTTAATGATCCTGAACTGTGTGAATTATCACTAAGCAGAGAGAAGTTTTGTTTGCTGCCATTTGAAAGGGGAGGGAGCTAAATCAAATCAATTATTTGTGTCCACTTAAGATTTAGATGTAGTTTATGACAGCTGCTTTAGAGATGCTTCAGAAGAATCCTCCTCCATGGCCTTGCATCAGTGAGGGCTTGGCTCCTCTGCATTTGTACAACTGCCTTTCAGCTGCAAGTTGATGGGAAGTGCTGAATTTGCTCTTTTTTTTCATTCATCAAAGCATCTTGGCATACCAGATGCAATAAAGGGACTGTATAGATCAAAGTGTTTCATCATGGCACAAAGTTAATTTTGCCAAGATTTGAAGACTTATCTTTTCAAAATTAAAGGTTGAGAAAATTGCTGTGAATAGCTAAAATCCTGTGTTGAATAATGACAAAATTTTCTTTAATGTACTAGGAATTGATTGGATCTAAACCAAAATGCCATGAAAATAAAGTAGTTGTGAGTGTTTCACACCCTTTTATGTAAAGGATAAGGTCCTAAAAATTGTATTTTCAAATCCAGAGTTATGTCTATCTTCAAAATGCCTGCATTGTTAGGTAATTATATCATTGCAGTTTTAAGTCATTATTTTGCCTGTTGCCTGAGGAATTTTACAGCAGAGCAGTATTAATAAGATGCCAGGAGAACAAATTTGGTAACTTAATCTCTGTCATAAATTGAACTCATATAAACAAAGTGGCATTTTCATTCATAATTAAATGACCTGCAGCAAATGTAGGTCAGGAGTGAAGGGATGTTTGATTTTACATTCTGTGGAAAATCAAAACTTTTGCATTTTGAGGAGAAAGGTGAGAAAAAATGCAATCAGTGTCTTCTGGACATGGATTGAACATACCACAACTTTGAGAAAAGGAGGTTCCTAATTCGTCCACATTGTAAATCTCAGCTAAGTGGCATTCAGACTTTACAGTTGGTGATGACAATTCCCTGAGCATTCAGATGAAAAAAGAAGACCTACTGATTGATTGAGTCCACTCCTTCCTCATTCTGCCAATTCCATGTACACAAAAACCAGCAGCCAAACCCAGCAGATTGAATTTAAAATGCAACAGATTTGGAGCTTTTTTTTTCTTATCTGAAATTGGACTACTTGATTGTGAGCAATCATGTGGATGAGATGTTTCTAATGACAACTGAATACCTCCTTAAGTCATATGGCTTCAGCCTCTCTGGCTCTAAATCTTTTGACTGAATTTTTTTGGGTTGGTTTTGTTCTAAAGTTTTTGAAGTCTTAAAATTGTTTCCAGTCATTGTCATGAGACCTGGAAACACTCAGATGAACCTGCACCTTCTGCATGTGAGTTTTGGAAGGGGTTTGTTACCCTGGCTTACATCAGGAACCTCGTTTGCCTACTAGGAAAGGCTTTGGCCTCAGTAATTTGAAGGGTTTCAAGGCTAATCAAATTTCTGTTTGCTTTAGACAAGCATCCCCTTCTTTTTACCTCAAATCTTGATTACATATGACCTTCAGAGAGCCTCAAAATGTTAATAAATTCTTCTGAAATTGGTTTTTGTTACAATCCAAGGTAAAATTGTACCCATGAGAAATGCTTAATCTATGACCAAAATAAGGCATTTGTATACTTAAATGAGCAGGGGAAGGCTTTGCTATTCTGAAAATTCATGGCAATGACCTAACAGAACTATGTCTTAAGGGAATTAAATCCAACTTTGAATTCTGATCTCTAGGTCAAATAACTCCAGGTATTCTCTGCTGCCTTAATGTTTCTCCAGGGCTGAGAGACATAACAGGCAGCAGCAACTAGTGGCCC
Source organism: Camarhynchus parvulus (assembly GCF_901933205.1). Lineage (NCBI taxonomy): Eukaryota > Metazoa > Chordata > Aves > Passeriformes > Thraupidae > Camarhynchus > Camarhynchus parvulus. The sequence continues at coordinate 9,270,962 of NC_044576.1, forward strand.
AAGTCTCATAATGTTGTATTTGATAGTTTGTGTCTTAACAGCCTTTCCAAAACCAAGTCTTGCTAATGCACCCAGGCGAGGGGAATTCTCTGAAGTCGGCTGAAGGACAGAATGAGCCAGGGGGAGGTGAGGGACCCTGTGAATGTCCCTTATCCCCTGCTCAGGCAGCTCCTTTCCCTCACAGAGGTCAAACACTGCTATCAATGCAGTCCTGTGGTGAGACCCGTGTGTGTTTTGTCCCGCTCTTGAGAAGTTGTAATTTCTTGCAAAAGCCTCTTTGTTTACTGAATTGCTTGCCTTCTATTCGTGCTCTGGGCAGATGGCTCCTCAGCAGCGTCTGGCCGATGAGCTCAGCCTCGCCCAAAGCTTCACCCTGGCTGCGGGAGGAGCCGTAATTCGGCCTCGGGGCTCGCTCCCGCTGAGCCGCGGGGGACAGCGGCCGCTGGGGACAGCGTGTGCTGGCCATGCACGGTGCCTTCAGAGTATTGACTGAAGTGGCAGAGCCACAGTCATTTACCTAAGGCTTGGGCTAATCACAGTCCCCAGAGTGACGGGCAGTCCTTGCTCCTCGTAGCTAGATGCTTCCGTGCTACAAGCTCCGAGGTGGTGATGACTGCGGATTATGATTTGCTAGTGGGATTGAGGAAGAAGTGACAGGTGGGATTTATTTCTCACTTGCCAGACACCTTTACAGGCTTTTCAATAGTTTTCTATAATTGGCTTCAATGACAGCCTCCCACAGGCACTGTACTCGTCCAGGGAATGGGTCTATGTAGGAAAGGTCTGTTAAGGCAACATCTGTAATTGCCTTAGGCTGCCACAGCAATAGCACTAAAACTCCAAACCTAGCATCATTACAGCCAAAAGTCATCTCACTGTGGGTCCTGCCTTTCACTTAATGATGTTGTTCTTCATGTAGTGTTCTGTGCATTGAAGGTGATATTATGCTTCATCAGGCCAGGATTTCATGCAGCTCAAAATGCCTTCAAATGGAGCTGTAGAGATACTCTTTCTACATACATGACACAAGCACAGACACCCGCTGGGAACTGGCCTGCAGAGACTGGAGAGCTGGACAGTGCCACGGTGCTGTGGCTGAGCCCCACAGCTGCCTCGTGTTAATCAGCACTAGAATGATTCCGTGAGCTCAGTGTTGCAGGTGAGGACTTTGTAACAGGGGGATCTGCAATGTGACAGCACAGACTGCACAGCAAACTGTTCTGAAAGGGATTTAGAGCAAAGCTAGAACAGTTTATTCCATGATGATAAAACAAGCCCAAAACTACATACTGGGGGCAAGTTTGGGGTGAGTTGTTGCATTTTTCTATGGCACCAATATTATTTTTCTGAAGATGTATTTGGTGATATGGTGGCCGCTCATATCACAGTGGATCAAGAGTTCCCCATGAAGCATGAACAGTAAGCTTGCCTTGGTAACTGAGATGCTTACAGGTCTGCTCAGTTCAGGTGTTTCCTCTTTACAGGAAAACAATTGAACAGTTTGCTGTTAACAAAACATAAAGGAAGCACAGAGTTGTTTCAGATGTGAAGCAGAAGCACTCTTGAATACTGTCCAGCTGAGTTCAGCACTGTGAATGTAATATTTCAAATGGCCACCATCAGGAAAATAAGAAATTATTGTGCCTCTACATCTAACAGGTTTGATATTCCCAGGCCACCCCTGAGCCCTTGGGTATTTTACATTAATACTTTTGCAGATGGTCCCTATGGCTCTGGCACCAGAAGAGAAAGGGTTGGGAATGCCAGAGGAAAGTGTTAGAAAGAAATGATGAAATTTTAACAGTACAACAGGTTTGAAGTGCAACTCCAAAGGATCCCATTGAAAAAAATAGATAAGTTTTTACCTCTGAAAAAGAGAAGTAAACAGAAAAGCCTGTTTAGTTATTGCAGAATAACTCAGTAGGGACAGTGCTTCTAAGGGAACTCTAGCTTTGAGGCACAACGTGGTGTTGATTAGTGCAAATAAAGCTCTTCAAGAGTCACCTTTCAGCAATTACAATCAGACACTGCCACTGTGGCTTCAAAAGCTTCATTAGCAAACCCTGCTCCTAGTGAGAGCTGTAAATCTCAGATACCCCAGAAGTTTTAGCTGTTGGAGAACTGTCTTCCCTTATTTATTTTCTTCCAAATGAAAGATAATTACATATTCCTTCATCTGGATAAATAGCATTAAAAATCAAAATAGATCCTCCTGAAGAAAACACAGCCAGTGGTATAGTTCTAAAGAGATGGGGATAATTTTCCAGTTCAATATAATGAAGTCAGGGCACCTTAAAATTTTATTGTTACCTAAAGCAACAATCTTAACAAAATGCAGTGTGGTTTAGATGTAGCCAAAAGAAAGGTATCAAAAATAATTATTTTTTCTATTTTTGTTAAGATTCTCTAATGAAACACCTGCAAATACTGAAAACAATTTTCTAGCAGTTTTCTCCTAATCCACAAATAGAAGAAGATGATATTTTCAATTCTTTCTTGGTTAAAGCAAGGGCAGTTGGCAGTGCTTTGTTAATTGTCATTGTGCCAAATACTGGCAGGCTCTTTTGCAGTGTCAGTGGTGATCTGTTTCCACAGTTTGTGGGAAGACTTCTTGCTGATTTGCCTACCAATGTAGTAACCTCCCATTAAAATAGTGGGACAAATTAAGTTTAGTGCTCTTGCTAATTTCCACATGAATTCATTATTTGGCAGCTATAATAAATGTATGCCAGAGTTTCTCCTTAACCTACGTATCTTTCTGCCTCACTCACTGCTTTGTATATACTGTAGTTAATTGTTTACTCTAAGAATTTAATGAAAATACAATGAGGTATCAAAGAAATAATTACAGCAACTGTTGCTTTTGTTCTTGTAGCTGTAATGGGCTAGTTTATTAGGAAAGACTTGGGAAACCACCAAGCAGAAGTTGTGTTTTCCTGAATTTCAGTCAGCTCTTTTGTCTAGCTTGTCTCTCTCTAACAGATCTGTGGCCAGACAAATGGGCTCCTGCAGTTTGATTCTATCCAGAAATATGTTTGGAGAATAAAATCACTTAAAAATAATCTATTGGCCAAAATCAATCAAGGAGCAGTCTTGGGTGTTACTGGTCTTCCAATAAAACACCCTGTACTTGTACCTGTTTTCTCCAGAGCATCACAGCCTGACATTTTAGAGAGTAAGTAAACCCAAGAGAGCTGTTATTCAGATAAAACTATCAATATGAGTTTGTCTGTTGACCAAATAATGATGGCCTGCTTACCCTTAGGTTTGACATGACTTCTGTGGTGAAACTGGTACAAGTCATAGGTGCTAGCTTGGAAGGAAGCTTGGAGGTCATGCAGGGCTCAAAGCAGGATCAACACTGGGGTCACACCAGGCTATCCAAGGCTTTTTTCAGCTGGGCCTAGATGCCTCCAAAGATGGCATCATGTTTCTGGGTCTCTGATGTTTTTTATCCTCTTGAGTCAACACTGTTTTCCTTGTGCCTGGATGGAACCATTTCTATTTCCCCATCTCATCCTCCTGCCATGCAGCCCTGTGAAGAGCCGGGCTTTGCTGGCTCTGTCTCCTGCTGAATTCCCTCCCCCCCAGGTGATGCCTGTGTCTGAGGAAAGGGCAGTCATTCCTTCCCTCCAGCTCCTGGCTGTGCTTCACTTGGCACAGCCCAGCATGCTGCTGGCTTTCCCTGCTGCCTCACATTTAACCTGCCCAAAGCAAGGAGCTGTGTGAAACTGGGACTGACTTTTCTGTCCCTCAGATATCCTGCAGCACATCTCCTTTACCACGGGAAGTTTATTCATGGAAGTCAGGGATATTACTGAAGCTTATGGCACACAAAGCCAAAGTTTCAGAAAGCAAAGAGAACAGAAATAACCCATGAGAAATTCTTCATGTGACATTTTCTGCAGGAGGTGTCAGATGTAATTAAAATACTTATGTAGGACTGGGGAGGGAGAAAAGCTTGATAAATAATTTGTTGACAAAGAAAGGGATTAAAAAAGGGGTTTTGCACATACTTGAAATGTCTACCTCTCAACCCCCCCAAAACCTCTCCTTTGAACACTGACTGAATCATTTGTTGCAGCTGTTTGGTGTGGGCTCAAAGGTTTTTAGTCTCAGATTCAAATGTTAGACAAACATAACAACCAGAGTCCTGTGTGACATCCATGTTAGGCTCAAAGTGAGGGCAAGTTTTACAGTTTCCAAATTGCCTTGCTTTGAGAAGAGATGGTGCTTTAGATTTGAACCTCTCTTAGTTTGTCGTCTGTGTGTAATAAACACATGGGGAAATAAAGGCAAATTGAGTTGCTGGCTTGGCTTAAAGAGAACTTCTGGTCAACATTGTCTCTAGTGGAATTACATTATCAACAATGAAGAGTTGCCAAAAATACATCAATGTATCAGTCTCAGGAGGGGAAGCTATTAATGAGATTGTCCTTCTGTGAGTAATCCTGTACCCCGACCACCTCCTATGAGATTACCCTTTGAAAAAACAAGCCCACTGAGAAGCCGTGCTGTGTTGGAGAGAGTTGTGTGGAGCAATTAACTGCAGGAACTCAATGCTGATTGCAAGTGGCTGCTGATCCACCAAGGAAAACCCTCATACCAAACCCAGGACAAGACAGGAGCAAGGCATTAGAGGGGTGTGCAGCACCATACCCTGGAACAAGCACATTGAGCCCTCGGTGGGCAGCACAGTGAGTTTCCAAACCAGCTGGGTTCTAGTTTTGTTAAAACATGCTTTGGGTTGTTTAAACAGGTTGGATCTAGTTTTGTTAACTCATGCCTGAGTTAAGACAGAAATGAGGCAGAAATAAGTAAGCAAACTTGTTAGATTCACACTGGGCTACAGGACATAAGGATAAATATAAAAATAAATAATGGTGAGGCAGTGTGTTTTTCAGCACAGCAGGCAGTTTCACCTCTTACAGCACAAGGGTGCTGTTGTGACTATCCTGTGCTGTACATTTATCCAGTACAAAACTTTTCTAACACATAGGGTTTCCTCACTATGGAGCTGGCATGAGAACCATGCAAAGAAAGCTGCCACACCTGACTCTGTGTGTGCTAGGAATTGCAATTTTATTCAAAGTTTTCATTCTGCTGATGGATTTCCATTCCAGCCAATTTTGAAGTGTGAGGGTTTAGCAGGAAGCAAAGCCAGTGTGTGGATCTCCCTTTGGCTGGCTGGTGGGAGAGGTAAGTATGCAAGTGGACACATAAATGGGTCGGTAAATGTGAGTTGTAAATGGAAATTGTAAGGATTGGAATAGGAATTGTGGGCAAGTAGTTTATTGTCCATCATGGTCTCACTGGAGAGCAAATGGATGAGTGGTAAGCAGGTGCTGCTCGGTGGTGCTGACTGGTGACAAAGTGACACCAGAAGCCAGCAGCAGCAAAGCAATAGCTCAGTATACCAAAAGCTGCTGGGGCAGGCTGGTGGGACAACCAAGTCACAATAAATATTGGAGAATTTGGGAGCTGCTCCAAATCCCAATAAAGCAGAATCTTACTGTTTCAAGCATACAAATTCCCATTGTGTGAAGCATTAAAAAAAAAAAAAAGAAAGAAAAGGAAAATAACATAAATGTGAAACTGGGCAAAGGCTTTTGGGAGCAACATAAGCACTTGAAAGATACTGTCATATCTTAGTGTATATCCAAGCATATTTAATTTATCCTGTTCACTGCAATGGTATTCACAGTCAGATTTGGCATATGGGTTTCCCTCTAAAGTGGAGGGGAGGTCTGCTTGTCCTCACTATAATTTTTAATTGAATTTATGTTCAGTCAGCATAACATGATTGCTCTAAAGATGGTTTGTCTGCCCATAATAAGGTTAAGACTCAATTAGTAGCTGCAGCATCTAACAATGTTTCACCACTTGCCAGAAGGCTCAAGCAGCATCTGGCCAGCTGCAGGTACCAGTTCAGCTCTCATTTCGCCTTGCAGGGGTGCCAGGCCGCCCTCCCTGGGAGCGCTGAGCGAGGGATGGGCTGTCCTGGGGGCTCCCTGTGTCCCATCCCTGCTCCATCTGTTCCCTGCACTAAACAGTGCAGCACAAAACCACGAACACGTCATTCACACCCTCGCTCTGCAGTCCCCTCAAGGTGCACAGCTGCTAGGAAAACTGCTGACATGATAATAAGGTTTTTGATGTCTTTAGATGAGGATTAAGGGTTTTTTCATCTTGAAGAAATTAATTTTACTCTAATCAACAACTGTATCAACCAGTAAGCCTCAAGAAAATCTGAGTCACCATTAGGTGACAAAACCCCAGATGAAGCCTGTTGTATTTCTTCCTAAGGTTTTTTCCTTTCCATTTCTGCCCACCTGACCCTGATAAACCCATTTTTGCACTATTTCCTTAGCACAAAACAAATTATAGCTCTTTCTCTCTTGCTTCCTTTTAATGTGTGTCCAGTTTTCCCATCAGTCTTATTACTTATCCAGAAAGTTAACAAACATTGGAATGTATGTGATAGTGTCAATAGTTATCTGAAATATCCATTTTGCATATATATATATAGGCATTTGATCTTGGTTGTAAGTTGATTAACAGCAGGTAAATAAGAAAATACGTCATTTTTTATTTATGAGAAAAAATGGACAGACATGTAATTTGAAGGCAACCGGGAGAAAAGATGAATGTTGTAAATGAGAATTCTACCAGCAAAGGAACAGCTGAAATTTTATTGTCTGGCATTTTATATTTGCTCATATAAGTCAGATACTATCATTTGGTCAAGGTCTGTTTTATGTACAAATTTTGGAGAGCAAACGTGTGTCCCCTTGGGACATTTGTATGTCCCTTGGCAAACTTCCCATCTTCTTCCCGCCAAACTTCTGCACAGGAGCGGGGCGAGCAGCTTGTCCATCGGCCGGGATTCCTCAGGCGTTCCCTGGCGCAGCTGCTCACCGGGAACGCGCTGCTCTCGCCGGTATTTACCCGTTCGGTGAGGGCTCAGGGGCGGGAGCATCAACCGCGTTCTCTGCCCACCGACCCCGCCATGGCGCCGGGGCTGTGAGGGAGTTGGGGGCTCTGAGGGAGCCGGGGGCGTGGAGAAGTCCCGGGGCGTTCCCCGAGGGGCGGGGGCGCGTCCGGGGTGTGTCCCGGGCTGCGTCCCTTGTCCTGAGGTGTGTCCTGTATCCCGGGTGTGCCCCGTGTCCCGGGTGTGTCCTAGGGTGTGCCCCGTGTCCCGGGTGTGTCCCGGGGCGGGGGTGCCGGTGCAGCGCCCGGGGCCCCGCCCAGCCGTGACCTCAGCGCGCCTCACGTGATGCAGGTGCGGCCCCCGCCCCGCCGCTCCCGGCGCTCCCTCCCTCCGTTCCCTCCGCGCCCTCCCTGCCGCGCTCCGCGAATGCGCTGGAGCCTCCGCGCCCCCGCAGGTCTGTCCGCACCGGTGAGGGGCGGGGGGCGACGGAGCCAGGCCGGGCCCGGCCGCGGTGCAGGGCCCGTCCCCCGCGCAGGCCCCCGGCGCGGCGGGGCCTCTCGCCGTGCGGCTGAGGGGGTCGCGCCGCAGGCCGGGCTGGGCCCCGGAGCGTGGGGCGAGCGGAGCGGCCCGTCCTGGCCCGGGCTCCCTTGATGCCTCAGCCCCGTCGCAGCCGGGAGTGCCTTGATAGCCCGGCAGGCTCCGGCCCCGGGTGGCCAGGGTGACCGGGACACCGCGTCCTGGCATTACGGGGAGGGGCCGCAGAACAAACCCGACCCTCCCAGATCCTCCCCTCTGCTCTGTTGGTAGGCTGGAGTCTGCGGTGGTGTCATCCCTCTGGTACTGTGGGCTGTCATCGCTGTGGTACCCGCTGAAGGCGTTTTTCAGGGCAGGGTAATAAATCCGTTAAGTTTTATTGCACCGAGGCGCCTCCATTGCCCAGGACTCGCGCCTTGGGGCGAGTGCGCTGCTGGAAAACCTCGTGCAGGTCAACTTTGTGTGTGCAGAGTTAGGATTCTCCATACAGCGCAGCATATCTGTGCTGGGGGAAAAGAAACATTTAGTGCATGAAGGTATCCCTGAAATAGCCTTATTTAATAAGGATATTCCCTCTATCTGTAATTTAAATTATCTGTGATAATCTTTTGGAGAAACTTTATCATGCTTATCCATTTTTTTTTCCAATGTCTGCCTTGTTTTATTTGCACTACTTTAAGTCTTAAGGAGATCTTTAAGAGTAAGCTGTGTGGAGAATATTGTGGGAAATTACCATGATAGTGGATGAAGAACTATTTTTATGAAATATGGAGCAGATTTTTTAACCACCACTTCTGCAGAGCATAAAGAACATTAGCAGCAGGGCTTCACACACATTAAGAAACTCAGTAATGGCACTGACAATACCAGGAGGATATTAATTTATATGTGCAGTGTATTTATACTGAAAGTGATTCTGAAAAGAGCTGCATAAAAACTTTATTATCAGAAGTGTCTGCTGTCTGTTTTCCACATGCTTCTATGACCGTCTAGAATCTTGGGTAGAATAATTCCCAAGACTATCTGTGACATTAGGGCACTTCTAGAGGTGGAAGTGCCAAGGTGAAAGCTAGGTCCTTGTTTGAGACAGAGCAGCTGCAGGAAATTTCAGCTACTCAGAGCTTTTGTTCCACCATTTTGAGGTCCTGTGGTGCATTAAATATCAGGTTGTTCTTGTGGTTCACTGCTTCTTTCTTATTTTTGACCTCTGGTAGACATTTAATTAATGCCATTCTTTAGGTTGCTCTTAGCTCAGCTCGATCCCTTTCCAATCACTGTTTTCATTTCAGGGTTGGTTTGGGAAGCATAGTGGAGTGGAACGGGTCTGACTCCTGCCGGCTCCTGTGCGCTGTCCTGGGTGCTGATTTCTGACTGACAGCCTCAAGGCTGAGCGGGCTGGGATGGTCTGTGATCACGCTGGTGGTCTCTGGTTTGTTCAGCTGCTGACAGCTGACATCTGTGCTGAAGGGTGATGTGTGCAGAAGGAAAAACTAGGAAGAAGTCAGGGCTTTTAGTCATATTAATCTGTAACTGAAATCTGGCTGGAATGACTTAGCTCCTGTATGCTTTTATAGATTGCATATTCAGTAGTTACTGCTTGAAGTATGGCTCTGACCTCGTTTTGAAATTTAAATGGAACCAGAGGGAAGTGACTGGTAGCACCTACAAGCTCTTTTTTCCTGTTATATATGATGTCATTTGCACCCGTTTTCCAATCTCCTTGATACATTTTTCTTATTCTGTCATGCGTTCTTTACTAACTTCTAAAAAAAAGAACTACACATTCTTCAGGCAGACATATGATGAAGAAAAAACGTAAAATTACCTGCGCTTAAGAAGCTTGCTGCTGCAGTGTCATCAACTGGGAAAAATGTTCTTCTCTTGCCTTTCTCTCTCAAGTCTTTACAAATTACTTTAAGTGAGAGTAGGTAATCCCTTAGGAGTGAGTGTATGTGTGCAAAGGTGGCAGAGGGTGAGATTTGCATGCAATAAGGCAGGTGTAGTAATAGTAATAATAATAATTTCTATGAGAATGGGCACAGGCATAAAGTGGTAAGTGCCGTGGTGACCTCTCTGTTCTTAGTCTTATAACATGTTGAAGTCTCGCCCACTTTTGCAAAATGACATCATGAATGCTTGCTGTTAAATCTTACAGAGAATTCTGCATGCAGACAGTATATGAGTTCTGTCAGAGCTCTTGCAGTCACTGAGCTCTTGCAGACTTAATCTGCTTCCAAAATGGTGCTGGTGGTGTTCCTGTTCCTCCAGTTGCCCGGGAGCCCTGGTCAGAGATGGGTGTTGATGCAGGTGTTGTAATAAGCTTTGAATCTGTGAAGTGGGAAATGACAAGGGAATATAAGCAGGTAGGAAATAACACTGATGAGTAGGGAATCAGGATGCTGGTAGCCCAGCTGTTGCCAGTTTGCTGCAAATGCTAGGTGGAGAGAGAAGAGTGTGTGGTTTTGAGGAGCTCATAGGTTTAAATTAGGACTGGGTGCTAGTTTCAGTGCTGCTGCCTTGGAGTAACACTTGCCACGTGTCTGGGCACATGGAAAATGTGGATAAGTGCCTGTTTAGAGCATCCAGTGAGTGGATGATGGCTGCTGCTGTTAGGAGCTACAGCTCAGGTCTGCTGGTAGGTGAGAGTGAGAAGGCTGCAGAAGCCTTGAAAGAGTAGACAAGAGAGTCTGGTATGATCAAGGACAGTTCACTGCTGGGATGATAGGTAGTGGCTAAGAAAAAGATCTAGTCATCAGCTTTTAAATAGATGTTGAGCTAAAAATGTGATGCCAGAGAAGGACAAGAAGTAATACTGTTTTATTTAGTAGGAGCCCTTTTTCTTTTTTCTTTTTTCTTTTTTTCAGGATCAATATTAACTTTTAAATTGGGTGATGAAAAATATAGCTATTCCTATCCCTTAGAAAATTAGGCATTCTGTAACCATGTTTTGTTTTTTGAAAGGAGGCTGTAAGAGAAGAAACAGTGAGAAAATAATTTAATGGGATTTAAATGCAGAAATGTGTATGAAAATTTTTTATAGTATCTATTTTTGAATTACAGGAATCTTAACATGTTATAGGTGACATTAAAATTTTTTCTATTACTCAAAATAACAGTGTTGTTTTTTAAAAAAACTTAGAAGTTCATTTGGTGGCTCATTACTTTTGTTTTTAGCAATTGTTCAGTCACACCAAGCAACAAAAGACCTTGGGTTTTACCTTGGACCAAATACATGATTTCTCCAGATGGACGGCTAAACAAACGAGAGACACTTTGGAGTTAAAGCTGAATTTTACTTCTAAATTAATACCTTATCCTTTGTGATGTTGTAGATTTTTAAATACTTAAAAAATTAAAACAAAATGAATAATTTCTTTTCACACTATTGCTCTTTCTTTGCAGTTTTAGCAATTTCAGCATTAAGATTATATTATTTTGGGACTAATTTTAAGATGCATTTGTTCTTTTTTTATTTTGAAGGTGAGCCCTGATTCCCTTTGCTAGCGCTGGAGCTGATGGTGTTCAGCATTCAGAAGATTCAATCTTTATTGTGGGAAATTGATTTGGACAATCGAATTTCTCAATTCAAAATTGCATGGAATCTGCTATACTTGTTACAAAGCTCGTAAGAGATCATTGGAAGCACCAGATAAATGTTGCCAGTTAGGAAAACAAATTAAAGTGAGCCTTTTCTCAGCATTTCACTGTTTGGTTGAAGGCTAATGTCAATATGAACACTTAACTAACACTTCTGATGATTTGGTCAGCTGCATTACTCGTGGCAGAAATTTGAGGTAGCAGCTTTTTGTTTTCCACAGCACCTGTGGCTGACGCTGTTTGCTGAGCCCAGCCCAGCCTGGCTGGGCAAAAGGCCACAGCTTTCCAAACAGAGGGAAAGCACTTGGGGTTGCCAGGATCTCTGGAGAGGTCGGTGATTAGCAGTGTCATTTGTTCCAGGGAGCTGGGCCCGGGGCAGGCAGTACAAATGGTGATTGCTTCAGGGAGCAGGCTGGCATTACCAGCTGCAGGAGCTGTGAGGGGAGCTGGAGCTGGCTGCTGTGGGGATGGCCAGCAGCAGCCACTCCTCTGCTGTGGCTCCAGCTCTGAAGGGAGCTTCATGCCTAGGCCTGAGCTTTGTACTAGGGCACTGTAGCCAGAAACCTCAGGTTTTGCTGTGAGGCTGAAATGTGTCTACAATTCATTGGCACTTTTTCTGATTAAGTTTGGTTTTATTTTATTAATAGACTTGGATTGTCTGGCTAATAAACAAACATGAGTCATCTGAAGTTGTTTGCAGCTACGCTGAAGAGGCATGGCTTTAAACTTCTGGAAAATCAGGATATAGCCAGAAGGGCACTTTTACATGGCCAACGGTATGTTTCATCAGGAACCTCAGAGCCAGTCCTGAGTGGGAATAATTCCAATTACGTGGAGGAAATGTACTGTGCATGGCTTGAAAACCCTAAAAGTGTACATAAGGTAAGTCTAAAACTTGACCATAATGCTGAGTTAAGAGTGGAATAGGTTTCTTTTACTTTTTCACTTGCTTTTTAATAAAAAGTTCAGGAAAAGGTGTTGTGTGAAATGAAAACTATGAAATTAATTTCCCACCTATTGATTGGTGTAAGACGTGATATTGCAACTATGAAAGTACAGGGGAGGCACAGGCATGGTGAGCAGAGTGGAAAGAAAGATAAGTACAGACCAGAAATAGACAGCTGCTCTGAAACTTTATTCCTCCATGGCAATGCTGGACAAGCAGTCAGTTAAGTAATTCGTTACATCCAGAAGAAGACCCAAGAATAAATATATTTAATTTTTTGGTTTTTAGTGAGGCTGTATCAGAAAATATATTTAAATAACACGTTGATGTTGGTACTTCTAACCTGTCTGAAGAAGATGAATGTTCAGTTGTCTTTGGATTAAACTATGGAAGTTATAGCCTTAAAACTGAATCTGAAATGGTCAGAGTATTTTTCTGAAGTATCTTGAAAAGTATTTTGTTTTGCATCTCTCCTTCTCTCTCCAGGCAATAGACATTTGTTTGCTTTTCTAAAAGCTCTATTACCCAAATCCTTTCTTGTGGATAAAATACATAGGCTTATTTTTTAACAAGCTTTCTGCTGACAAAGAGGGCTCTGTTATGGTGATACATGTACAGTAACTTAAGAAGTTGATGAGAAGTCTGATCAATTCTAAGACAGACAAGTCATTTTCCAGGAAGTAATGTGAATTGTGCCCAAAATATTTACCAAATTGGTTGTCTGTTCCCTTATTCTCAAGGCATGTATATCAAAATGTCACTTAGAAGTTGTTGTTCTAAGTCTGATAATCTGTCTAGAGTGTGAGGAAGTGACACACGCCAAGGGCAGAAACTAAAAAGGAAACCAAAAAAGGTGGTTTTGTAGCTGTTTTTTTCCTTTGGATGTTGTGTATGAACTTAGTCTTGTTGAAAGGTGACATAAGCAGTGCCAACCCTGAAGACTGACTGTTATTCACATAGCAGATTGACCATAGGTCTTCTATGTTACACCTGAACTTGGGATGGAGAAACCTTCTGCAGGAATGGCTCTTTTTCATTTGACTTGGAGCCCTTGTCCTGTAGCTGCCAGCTGAGCTGCACCAGTGTGGAGTGGGATAGCGCGTTGTCTGGGTGCACTGAGTTTCTGCAAAGCCCTCATGGTGTGTCAAGGCTGTAGATCGATACCAACCCTTTATACTGGGGATGCTGAAGGGGTGAACTCATGCATAAGGACTGTGAGGTGACATCAAGGTGACATCTTGTTTTTCATTGTATTTACATTATATTGGCTTTTGGCTAACTTCTTTCCTTTTAGATGGCTGAAATTCCTGGTTCAGCCCTCTTGCAGTGGGGTGCACTTCGCTGCAGGGAAGCCCTGCAGGCGTCTCTGTGGGCGGGAAGTTCCTCCCGGGCGGGCCGGGGAGCGCAGAGCCCGCCGCAGCGGGAGCGGGGCGGCCGCGCTGGAGCGCTCCGCCCGGAGCTGCCCAGGGTGCTGAGCCAGGGCTGCCCGACATGCTCACCTGCTCGGGGTAGGCAGAAATGCTAAAGACCCTGCCGAAAGGCCATCCAACTCTTCTGGCACTTCAGGCGCTGTCTGATATGGATCCCGTTGAGGTGATGCAGGTTGTGGGTTGAAGAGCAAGCAATAAATGAGTTGACTGAGGAATGCAGGGTGTGGCCTAGGGGGTGGATCCCAGGTGATTCAAGATGCATTTTTGTCATGGTTTAACCCCATCTGGCAACCACGCAGACACTTGTGCTTTCTCTCTCACACACATGCACGAATAGGGGAAAGAATTAGCAGGGTGGAGGTGAGAAAACTTGTGAATGGAGATAAAGACAGTTTAATAGGGAAAGCAAAAGCTGCATGCACAAGCAAAGCAGAGCAAAACTAGGAATTAATTCACCAATTCCCATGGGCAGGCAGGTGTTCAGCCATCCCCAGGACAGCAGGGCTGCAGCACATGTAATGGCGACTTGGGAAGACAAACAAACACCATCATTCTGAATGTCCCCCCTTCCTTCTTCTTTCCCCATGCTGAGCATGATGTGCTGTGGAATATTCCTTTGAGGGATATCAGTTGAGGTCACCTGTCCTGGCTGTGTCCCTCCCAACTTCCTGTGCACCCCCATCTCCCTCTCTGGTGGGATGAGGAGTGGAAAGGCCCTGACAGTGTGTAAGCTCTGCTCAGCAATAACAAAAATGTCTCTATATTGCCAATCCCCTTTTGAAATCCAAACCAGTTACTGTGAATTAACTACCCCAGCCCAAACCAGCACAATTATAAAACTGTGTGAATTCTTTCCTAGGTTAACTGTGTTTAATAAACTTGCGACAGTAACAAACTGAAGTAAATTCACTGTGTCCCTGATTTATGAGGCTTGAAAGAATATGATGGATGGAAATAATGGATTACAGCTATTCTTGCCTAAATTATTAGTTTTTTCACAGCCTGTGAGAAAAAGGGAGGGGGAGAAGTATGCCAATTAAATTTTACTTTGTTTCATCAACAAAATTAATTCTTTAATTTCTTGAAAAGCATCTCATTTAATTGCCTGAAAGCTGCAAATACTTTCCCAAGATTTTGTTGACAGAAATTGTTCAATTTGAGCTTTCATAAAACAAGTTAAAAATGTTAAGGGTTGAAGTCACCCTGTTTTCTTAAAAATACAGAAAAAATCTGGTTTTGACTGTAAAGTTGTGCATTTGTCATTCGGGTATAGAAAGGAGAGGAAGTGCTGGAAAATAATGTCAAGAGACTCCACGTGATGTTGATTATGGTTTTGTTAATGATTTGGCTCTCTGCAGGCCACTCATTTTTGTTGTTTTATTTGGTATGTCCAGCATGATTTAGAGAACCAGCTTTTGCATTTAGACATTGCATTCTTTTTCCTCATTTTCCTTTTTATACCTTATTTCTCCTCATGTTTTGTCTTAGATAATCCTTTTTCACAGGGGATGTGCCTCCTCATTGATTAGCTGGAAAAGCTTGATCTTTCCTGGGCTTTAAAAGTCCTACTCTATTCACTTGTACTTAGAAACTCCAGTTAATCAGGGCTCCTGAACTGTGCCTCTCAGAAGATTTGACTGGGCGTGTCTTCCCATGTATGCTTATTTAGAGCTGCTTGAAGTATGGCAGCCACATTCCAAAGTGGTTCTAAGATTTACTCCTTTCTATGTTTATCATGGTATCATACCAAGGAATATGCATGTATATCATATATATAATATATATTATATGTATAATATATATTATATATATTATAATATTATATATATATATATAAAGAGTTTTTATACTTTGTACAAATCCACTTCAGATGATTTCCTGCTTTTTCTTGCCTTTTGAATTTCCTACCGTCAGAGTGGCCAAAACAACAATCAGAATAAAATGACGTGTGCTCTGAAAAAGGCATCATTATTTCTCGTTGAAGCTTGGTGTCAGGGCCATAGATCATAAAAGAGAAGCTTGACAAGGCTCAGTTATTACTATCACAAGATTAATTACAAAACTGCATGGTTTGCTATGGAGTACATAATGCCTGCCATGTTATTCTGTGTGCAGCTGCTCTGCTGTGAGTGTGCAATCATCTCCTTGGTTTGTGGACTAGGAAAAGATGTGGGGGATTGTTTTGCTTTGACTTCACTTTATTCATTTTCTTTTTTAAATTATATAGTGGTGCTCCGTGTGTGTCTTCTAAGGCTTTACTATTCTCACTGTAGTTGATGAATATTGTGATGGCGCTAGGAAAAAAACCCAAACCATCAAGAGAAAGCATATGTTATGTGTTATTCTAATTGGAACACTGTTTATTATATGACAGTAAAATATTGCCACTGAATCACTTGAATTGTGTTATATTACTTGAGAAAATAATGGTTAACTACAATATAGATTTGCTGGCAGAAGAAAGAAAATGTATCATCTATTACTCTAGTATTTTTCTTTTGTGAAGATATTTCTGTATTATAAATCTCCTCTACCATTTTCTTGATGAACTTTACTAATTTAGTTGAGAAGCTGCAGGTTTGCAGTGAGAGCAAGCTGGTTGTCTATCTGTTCAGTCACATGGCAAATGCTGTTGCCAAAGACTGACATTGATACACAGGACTTGAAGACTATAATCTGGTATCAATCTTGAAAGACACTATAGAAATTTGTAGAGGCTTTGATGGATGTGTATCTAGTAAAAACTAATTTTCTGTAGCCAAATGATGTATTTTCCCTCCCCTCAGATTAAATGTCAAGCTTGTCCAACAAATCAATAAGTTCAAAAATGTGATAGGAAAAAGTAGTCTGGGTCCATTCTGTCTCAGCTGGCTGCATCTTCAGATGGAAACATTCTCTTTATATTTGTGAGTTTGCATGAAGAAAGAGCCCTATACTGATTCTCCTTAAAGAGATCACTTGTTGGGCAAGTCTTTTTGGAGTTTGTTAACAGCTCTCTCAGCAGAGCACTTGCCTAAAAAACACATTCAATTGCTTGTGGGACTGTGCTGTGATAACTTTTACATTTAAATGAAAGGTTTTACTCAAAAAAGGAACAGTTATGTTATTATCATCATTATGTATGTATCATGGTCTTAGAAAAAGTAGGGAAGAAACCTTAACATAAGCAAAGCAAGTTCTTTATTAAAACTTCGAGTGTGAGAGATGTCATGGATCCTAGTGTATTTTAGGAATTTCCTCATTTAATGTTTAATAATAATTTTTTACTGGGTATTGCCCAAATAATTTCTCCAGCCCAAGTAGTTTTAGTAGTTAAAAAAGGGGTTGTGATTGTTTTTCACAGTCAGGGGTCTCCAGACTCTCGGACTGGGTGCTGTGTAGGCATGGAATAACAATTCTGTTCTTAACACAGACCAAGAAGGTGACTAGAGAGAATCCCAACTGAAATACAGTCACACTAATAGGCTCTTGTAGACCACTTATAGGATGTAAATTCAGACTTCTAATCTCAGTGTGACTGCCAACATGTCAAGGCAAGAAGAATATAGGAAACAGGCATCAATAAGAGAAGAGAGGAGGAATGAATGCTTCATCAGTGTGTCTGGAACTGGCTACCACACATGATCTGTCTGCCTTAATTTGTCAGGGCATATAAAAGTCAGGCTATGTTTAGATAAGCCTGTGTAAGAGCAGGGTGATAAATTAGGTTTACTGTACTTGTATTGATGCAGCTTTGTATGAATAAAGAAGTAAGAGAGGTGCATTAAAACAATGTTTCTTGGGCAGGGGCCTCGTGCTAATGATGAGGTTCCCACCCACAGGTTCAATGAATCCCCCCACTTCCACAACTTGAGCTTGGAAGGTTGGGTGATGTTTGGCTCCTTTATGCTGCCCCTCTCATGGTGTTTCTGAACACTTTAGAGCTTTTAGAAATTTCAGTATGAAGACTTTTTTTAATGAAAGCAAAAAGGATTTTGTAAATATTTTTCTGTCATGCCATGCTTGTATTATGCTATTTAGATTCTTTTGTGGGTTCTGTAATGCATATATTAAGTAATCTTTTAAAAAGAATTGCTTTGGACTACTTTTTCTTTTTTCTGGCACTTGGTTCTTTGAAATGTAATGGAAATCTGCAAGGCTCACAGCCTTGCAGAAATTTATCTCTTGCAGTTCTTCTATTCCAGTCACAAAGATATGTAAGTTTTTAAATAGATTCCTCTTTGTTTTCTGAAGTTAGCCAGCTGAGGGAAGTGTTTTACACAGACTTCCTTCTTTGCTGAGTACAAGTGTCTCACATGTTTTGTCCCATTCTACTGCTCTCTGCTAGTGTTTGTATATCTGATACCATTCTAACCTGGTACAGTAACCACCTCATCAGAATGGAAACAGTTCAGGAAAACAAGATTGGAGCATATGTGAATGAATCAGCTTGTGTGAAGCAGCACAGAAGGAAATAAAAGGATCTCTTGTTTGTTGTGATTCAGTTTCTGAGATAAGGACTTTTCTAAAATTATGACTTGTACCTAAAATCAGGCCCATAATTTCTTTCATGGTAAGACCTAAGCTGATGAGAAAAGGATCTTAGAACAAGTCTCATTCAAAAAAGCTTTAATTGCTTTTAAAGTTTCTTCAAGAAAAGCTCTTAAGGACTGATTCTGATTTAGCATAATCAGTGTGTCTTGAAGTACCATAAATTCTATAAGTATCATTAAAGGAATGGATTTAGTTTATTAAGGTTCTTTGTTTTATAGGCTTGATAGCTCTTTACCAACAGCATTATATTGTACCCATTCTTGGCTGCCTGAATAAACACCACAATTAAAAAGAGCTGTGTGATTGGATAATATATGGAGATGCTTTACAGTCCTGTGTGCTGCAGAATTTTCTGCTGAGCAAGCTTGGTGTAAGAAATGAGAGGAAAAGTGTTCTGTGTAAATAAAACACACACAGTTCTACTGAGACTGGGACATATGGGTTTTTTGGTGTATGTGAGTAGATTTTAACACTGTAATGCAGTGAGGTTCCATTTGCAGTTTGTAAGAGCTGCTTTGGATGAGACTTTTTTTTGATGTTACAAATATTTCTCTGTGCACATGTGCAGTCCTGGGATGTGTTTTTCCGGAGCGCTGCCGCTGGCCAAGCAGCCCATCTGCCGGCTCAGCAGGAAGGAAAGGGATCGTTCCTGCAGAGCCACGGGCTGGCCCCCACACCGGCCACGGCTGAGAAGGTTGTTGAGGACCACCTCGCTGTGCAGTCCTTGATAAGGGCATACCAAGTAAGTGCATTTTGGGGTAGGGGTGGGAAGGCCTCTTCTGTGCAAACACCCTACTTCCTTTTTATGTTCTCATCTTCTAGAGGAGGGCAATGAGGCTGGTGATGGGCTGGGAACACAAGCCCTGTGAGGAACGTTTGAAGGAGCTGGGGTTGTTTAGCTTGGAGAAGAGGAGGCTTAGAGGTGACCTTATTGCTCTCTACAGCTCCCTGAAGGGAGGCTGTGGACAGGTGGGGGTCAGTCTCTTCCTCTGGGCAGCACTGACAGACCCAGAGGACACGGTCTCAAGCTACAGCAGGGAAGGTGTAGGTTGGATATTAGGAAAAAAAATTTCACCAAAAGAATAATAAAGTACTGGAATGCTCTTCCCAGGAAGGTGGTAGAATCACCATCTCTGGATGTGTTTAAAAAAAGACCGGACATGGCACTTGGTGCTATAGTCTAGTTGATATGTTAGGGCCTAGGTTGGACTTGATGATCTTGGAGGTCTCTTCCAACCTCATTATTCTGTGATTCTGTGATTTGTATTCTGGTATTAACTACTGTCTTGCTTCTGATCCAAAAGGCCTTGAACTAGACAGCTTTTCTTTCCAGCACAGTGTCTGAACATGGAAGTGTTGGATTCAGACTGGGGTGATCCTCTGGGTTGCTAGCTCATAATCCAGATTACCCACAGACCTGATGTTGGTCATCTGACTTAGCCCAGAAGGACTTTATGGAGACAGTGGTTTCTGAAAGTCTCTCTTCACCTCTGGGAAAGTTTGTACTGCAGTTCTAAAGGTTACTGCCATTCTTTAGGAAGGGATAGAATGTATTTGCCTTCTCATACATCAAAAATGAATCTTGAGATTCCTGATTTGAGCAAGATTATAGGTAAAAAGAGAGGGGAGAAATGATGAATTAACCAGAAACTGAATTTTGGGAGGCTGACAGTAGTGAGTTTGGGTTAACTTTGGTGGATTCTTTTAGAGAGCTGTTCATCAAAATTGATTTTGTTTTGCACTCTGATTATTAACCCTTTTATTAAATTAAGAAATTTAGTCTAATTTCATTATTTTTCCTCTAAAAGAAGAAGGAATTTGGAAATAGCACAGTGGGTTTTGTTAAATGTTTTCCAAATGAAAAACAAACTTAAATATTTTTGTTTATACTTGTATTTAGTATCCTAGTTTCAATAAAAGGCTTACAAATTATGTAAAAAGAACCCTAAAATAACCAACCCATAAAACTAGATCTGTTTTCAGCAAAATATTCCACAAGTATTTTTAAATTAGTAACTTTCCAAGAAATTTCCTACAGTTTGATTTGAGCAGATCTGTTCCTCCCTGCCCTAAGTATTTTAAATCCTGTTTGGTGTCATGAGAGGAATAGAAGAGGAACTTCTTAAAAGACCTTTTTTTGTACACATCACATTTTCACCATTGAGTTGGAGGGTTGTTGTAAAAGAGTAGAAATGTTTGCGAGTATAAAGAATATGTGAAATTTGCTTAGAAATAGATATGCAGAAAATAAGGAATTTTGCAGTAAAAATTTGGTGAAGTATTAGAGAAAATTGGAGAACGTTAGGCTGCTTTGACACAATTTACTCAAAAATAGTTCAGGGATTGCCATTTTGCTCCCTGTATTTGTCAAGTGATGGAACAGAAATGTCTGTGGAAATGGCAGGCACCCATGTGTCTGCAACAAACAGTCACAGAGGATTGCCTAAGGCAACTGTCTCCTTTTTAAAAGGTATTTAGTACCCTCTAAATTCAGTGCTGAAGGGGTATGATAATTTGTGACCTTTCTTTGCCTGATAATGAAATGAAATGGAGAAGGATACAGAATTTTCATTTCTCAAACCTGTCCGTGTTTTATTGTTTTTGTGGTAAACTGCTTTGTGTGGTCTGTTGAGCTGGACTTTTAGAAGGCAATTAATCTATTGCCTGTTCTAACAGAGAGCACTGGGCACACTGAAAAAAGGATTTTCAGTGGGATGGGTGTGCTTAACAAAAGTGAGGCCAGAGAAATCAAGGTCTAGTTTCTAGTTTACTCTGTACTTGCATTTAACCAGATGGCAATCAATGAAAATTTTCTATGTATGTATTTTCACAAGGTTGATCTCTAGTTTTTGCAGATGTTACTGTTTTCTGTATTCAGTGAAAGTAGTAGGACTTACTAAAAATGCCTTGATATTGAGGGAAATACTGTCTTTTAGTGAAAGACCAAACTCCTCCTGGAATAACATGGCACAGCATTTACTGCTCTGCCTTTCTGGGTTTTGGCATTCCTGCTGATCTTCCTCTTCCTGTTAATACTGAAGAGCAGATGTAACTTAGGCAGGTGAATTCTTTCCAGTTGATGATGTTTGAGATAGAATTGTTTGCTTTGTTCCAGTCAGATAAACTTAGTGCTGCTGTAAGCAGTCAGATGGCACAGATGTTGCTGTGGGCATCATTTGGCCTGTCAGAGTTTTATTATTGGTGATTCATGAGATGCAAAGAATCACAGAAGTCAGGTTGTGATTACAGGGCTGGTAGTTCCAAAAAAGATGCCATATTTCTGGTTTTTTTGACTGGAAACCATTTTGTTATAAACTCTCCTGCAAATATACAATAATTGAACAGTGTTTTTACATCTTTCTTGATGAACCACACTGTAATCATATTCTATTACTGTGTGATGCACTTCACTATTAATGTTTCACTTTATAATTTTGGGGTTTTTTTCAGGGGCAATTAGGATACTAGTAGTGTGAATGAAATTCTACCCAAGAGATGCAAATTTCTTGTTAAAAAAGAAAAATTATATGGAGAAATAATTAATATATTCTTCTATACAAATCTTTTAATGAGTTAATTTGGTATATGAGAGTCACACATAAGAGGCATGTTAAAAATGGTTTTATATTTGTGACTCTCTGGGATCAATTAGTTATTGATTCTGTAGCAATATTATATGATCATTCATGGTTTATAGCAACTTGTGGCATGCATTAGCACCAGTTACACTGATCAGTGAGGACTTTAGCTGGCTGAAGTCCTCACTCAATTTGTGTTCTTCAGTGTCTTGAATATCAATTCTATCAGATCAAATTTCTGAAATTTCATGAATGAAAATAGATGCTGTCAGATGACATCTGATTTGGAGCAGAGCTCAGGAAGAGTGATCCCTTCACTGCCAATAGAAACTACTTCAGCACCAATCTGTTTTAAATCAGCAATTCTGTATTTTAGTATAATGCAGGTGCAGAAAGGAGGATTCAGACCAAAATACCAAATAACTGAATTGGCAAATGGTAAGATCTATTAGGCTCATCATTGTTATTTAATTTTACCCAGAGACTGAGAGTGTACTCTCTAGTAGCCTTCTTCACTAAAACTCCAGTGTAATCCCAGTTAAATTGTGTGTCAGACAACATAATGAAATTATGTTGTAATGTGTTATCTTTGATAGAGATATATATGTAATCAGTGATATAATGCTTATTTTTTGTTTTTATGGGAAAACTTGAGAGTATGTAACCCTGTCATCACATTAGTGATGTTTGCTTGTTCAGCTTAATGGCTGATATTATGGAGAGATATCACTAACTTTTTCCCTTTGTCTGACTTTTAGTGTGATTTCATTTTGCTCTGCTTTCCTCCTTTTTCAGATCCGTGGCCATCATGTGGCTCAGCTTGATCCCCTTGGAATTCTGGATGCAGATTTGGATTCCTTTATTCCATCCGACCTTATCACCACAATTGATAAACTCGGTGTGTAAGCTGTGTGCCTTCTGTGTGCCTTCTTATTGAAATGCTCATTTGTGTATCCCTGCACTGAGGGGATTTCATAGACATTGCACAGATTCATAGAAAGGCTTGGGTTGGAAGAGACCTTAAAGATCACCTAGTTCCAACTCCCCTCTATGGGCAGGGATGCCACATTTCTGGGATGCTTCTACCTTTTCTGCTTGCTGATATCATGACATAGAGTCTTTGAGCATCTCTAAGGAGGCTAAAATTTCAGGATGAAGGAATTTCTACTCTGAGATCACAGGTGAGGTTCCTGTGAATTCATCTTCTGATGAATGATTGTTATAAATGCTCTATAAACCCCCTAACTATTTTATTTCTGAACCACACCAGAAATTAATGCTAACCAGTACATTCTGATAAGAGTAATCTATAAAAGTCATCTTAATTACTCTTAGAGCATTGCAGTTCATACTTGTTTGAACTGGGGACATCTGAAGGGTAGTCAATAGGGAAACCAAGCAATAAAGAAAGCACTGGACAAAGAAACTTTAGGGTAAATTTCATACCAAATTTGCAATCTAATGTCTGATACTTATTCCTTATGTATATCTTGAAGAAGTCTCTTTGAAGTTAACAGAAGAAAATGTGGAAAGCATAGAATTCTTTACCCTGTGGATATAAGCCAAGGGTGATTATATCTTCTATTATAAACTTCAGTTTACTGCTAAAAGAGTGTAGTGCACTAGGGTCTGCTTTTGCAGAGGTTATTCTCATTGTTAGGAGGGCTTGTGTCTGAGAAATTGGCACTGATCAATTTCTTTGCCTCTCTCTACTTGAATAAAAAAACACCTGATTGATTTTTCTCTGCTCTTCAATCTACCTGGTTAGTTTAAAATGTGGTTTTCTACTTGATGGAGACACTGAATCAATTTTTCTTTGATGTGTAAGGAAGCTTTTTCGATCAGACATAAAACATAGTGCAGGAAGTAAATAAAACACTCTCTGCCTCATTTTACTATAAGCATACCTACTCTTTGCTGCTCTGTTTTCTATTTCTAGTGTAGGGAAAGAAGCAGTTCTGATCATATAAAGAAAGTGGATACCTAAGACTAGAAGGGTACTTACACAAATTGGGTCTTCTCTCTGAAGTTTGTCAGCTTTAATTAAGGAAAATTGCCGACTAGAAAATACATGAGGCATTTATTAAGCAAATACAATTAATTTGGAGCATGGGTGACTACTAGCATGTCAGTACACATTTCTTTACACTCTACAGATAATTTAGTACAGGGTGTTGTGACTGATCAGAAGACATCCACTGAAGCCCTCATGCCCATAGGAAAAATATGCCAGACCTCTGAATGAGATGGGAGATATGTTTGAGAGTGTAACTGCGGAGATTTCAGTTTGTGAGGGGAAACAAAATTTCTAACCCAGTCTTGGCACACCTAAAATAGGGGAAGATCTCAAATCCTATCCTTGAATGTTCCAGGCAGGGAACATTTGAAAGGTCTTTGGCAGGACAGAAAGTATTTTAATATTTGATTTTTCTATGCATTTTCTGTGTCCCATCTTCTGATTTCTTTTTGAGAAACCTTGTGGTAGGAAATTTCTTCTGAGAGTTGCTTCTGAAAATGCAGGTAGTTACAGACGTACCTACTGCATGAGTCACAGAATGGAATTGCTTTCCGGATTTCAGTAAGGGTCTATCTCTTTAAACATGAGGTGATGCTTCAGTAAACATGTGGTGCTGTGGTGCAAAGCACAGATGTTCTGTGTGTGCCCAAATCACTCCTGTATGTGTTCTGCTTTATGCATGAGAGAACATCAAGAGCCTTTGAAGTCTGAGGGAAAGTCAGCAAAAATGAAGAAATAAATGCACTGCTTTGTTTCAAATGACACTAAAGGCCCTGTCATCCCCTGTGTCACTCTCCCCTCCTGCTGGGAAAAAACCTGTTATATTGCCAAAAAGGAGAAGTAGTGGTACCTAAGCTTTTTTTGGCGCTTCAGGTTTGAAATTTAAATACATTATTAAAATTTTTATTAAAACCAAAATGAACATTTTAAAATGTGTTATTTTTAAAGCAAAAAATGTGTTATTTACTGACAGTGCTATATAGTAAAAGTGGTAGCAATGCAGCCCTATGGCCTGTCTTCAACTCCTACATGCTGTTATTATTTCATCCTTAATTTGCTGCTTTGCTTTTATCTTCAGAAAAGTCACTTAACATTTAAACACTTTATTGATTTAAGAGTTATATGCATGCTGTTTTATCACTGCTGAAGTGGATGTCTACAGCTTATCTGGAACCAAGATAAAGTGTTCAAAATTAAAAATGGAGAAGGTGTTTTTAATTTTTCAAATATTTTTACATGTCTAGGAACATATGTAGTTTTAATGTATATATAACATTAAAACTACATATGTTCCTACACATTAACATTCTATAACTGTGGGTGATGTGTATTATAAGCGTTGTACCTTTTGCTCCTTACAATTATAAGGAACTATTTTGCCTTCCTTCATTTAACAGGTCTAAGTTAAACTTGTATTATACAAGGCCTTTAACTTGCATTGATACCAGTCTTTCAGTCTTGTCTGTTGAGTATTTTGGCTTTTGAAACTGCATAATAGTTAGGTTAAATATTTTCTTAAATAATATTCTCAGCCAGAACAAATTTAGATGTGTCCAAAACAAGATGGATCAATGTGGTTAAACAAGTTTTAGATGGTGGAGGTCTAGAAATCTGTATATTTTATAAGGGGTCACTGCCTGGCAACTAGAGCTGTACAGGTCATTACATGGCTATTTCAAACTAATTTCCCTAAAAAGAGAGTGAATAGAAATACCTTGAAAGTTCTCCAGAGTGCTTGTACAGCATTTTATTGAACCTGTTGTGCGTTCTCTTGGTCTGTCTATTAATGTAAAATGCTTCCAACCAGATGGTTCTGTTGGTGAGAAGGGATTCTTTTTGTGTTTGTTGCTCATGATACAGTCAGTTATTTTATTAAACAGTGAGCTGTAAGAAGTAGTGTGGAAAATTAATGATGTGTGTCTTAATATGGTAAAATATTAAAAAGGCTAGAATGATTTTAATTCCAGCTGTTTCATTTGAGCATTTAAGAAAGAATCAACTAATGACTATTTAATTCAAACACCCTTTTTAAAATCCAGACTTAAGTCCATTTTGCTAATGGATACCTTCAGAATATTCACACTTTTGATTTTTAATCTGGTACCTTCTTTCGTAATACTGTTTTATTAAATATAATTGCCATGGCTTGAAAAACAATGCTGGTTTCCTTTTTGTCTCCTGTTCTACTTTGCAAATCAACAACGTACCTGTTGTAGGGTTTTATGGTTTGCATGAATCAGATTTGGACAAAGTCTTTCAGCTGCCAACAACCACCTTCATAGGAGGAAATGAGAACAGTCTGTCTTTGCGAGAGATCATCAAGCGCCTGGAGGTCAGTGGGACGTGTTTTCATTTGGAATGGTTTCATTCAGACCAAAGGGAACTTTTTCCAGGTGTCAGTCACAAAACCCCCTTATCTTTTGCCAGTTAGTAACAGAGCATGTAAAGAATTCCAACAACGTTAAAAATAACCTTTGTACTATTTCTAGAGGTTGCAGCACCACTGGTGCAATAAGCTGGAAATACATAGATTAAGGGCGAGTAGAAAAGAGATGAATATGGTAGAATATTAATGCCAGCCCTCATTCTGGAAAGAACTGATATTGTTTAAAAGGAGAAGAGCCTTTAGAAATTGTCTTTGAAGTGTTGTAACACAGATAAAACACCTGTGCACACTGTGTTCAGGACATTCAGGGGTTGCTTTCAGATCCTTTACTTGAGGGAAAATATGAAGGCTGGGTACCAAATCCATGAAAGCCCAGCTGTAGCTTGTAGGCTGTGATGGTCCTTATTTTCCATCCCCAGTCTTTTTTTGTGAGTTTCATTATCTGACAGGTGACATGGTTTAGCCACAGGAAGTCATCAAAGCTAGAATAATTCAAAGAAAACCTAATTTGAAGGAATAAATATAATTAGAGGCAAACTCCAAATAGCAAAGCAGCAAATAGGAATGGTAATGAATTTGTAGGCTGCCAAGTGAGTAATTGTTGGATATTCCCAGTTGCTTGACTTTTATGTTGGCTTAGCTGAGGCATGGTAAATTGCTAAACCACATTATCTTGTTGTGCATTTGAGTTCTATATTTGGTTGGGTTTTTTTTTTTTTTTTTTTGCACTTCTAGCTTATCTGTGTAGCAATAATTCTTAAAATTGTAATGTGCAAATAAAAGGACAAAACCAATTGCAAAATATAAAAGCATTAAGGAAGTGATTTGTGTTAAGGAGAAATAACCCTCTTCTTTCCTCTTGTCTCTAGAGCTTTCATTTTTTTTTTTTTTTAATAGAGGCTAACATTCAAGTCCTTAAAGGTAGTAGAGAATACATACTATGTTGAGAGTAGTTTTGTCTCAAACTCACAGTAGGTCTTCTGTTGACTTGTGTTTTGGAAATATTTTTTCTAATGAAATACTCATTCTAAAGTAAGAAAAATAAAATTTAAAAAATGAACAAGGAGATAAAATTACTGCTGTGTCTGCATTTCTCCCTGTCCTTTCTCTGCTCTCAGCTGCTTGGATCTTTTTTCACATTTCCAGGGTTCTGAAACTTGACAGTTATCGGATAATTTGCATTAGACTTCATAGCTGTCTTCTCACTGTCTTTATTTCTTGGTTTAAGGTTACATTTACAAAAGATGTGATAAAGTACACAAATTTTGATAAATTACTTGAAATCTTTGCTAGTACCTCTAAAGAAGAGTCTACTATGCCTGTAAGAAAAGCACTGAGTTAGGTGAAATGTGCCAGTCAGTGTAATGCAGGTTTGTTGGCCTACTTTGAGTGTAGCATAAGATGAGAATCTTCCAGTTTAAAAATTTTGAAATGTTACTTTGTGGAGAAAACTTTGTGATACAAAACTAGATTCAGTAAAACAATTTATTCATTTGTAGAATTACTTTGGGGGAAGATGTTGTGGAAGAGGAAGACAAGGTAGCTCTCAGGAGAGTAACAGAAGATATAAGTTAAAAAATATGTTAGTTTCTTTGTGGCCCACTGGCTCCTAAAGCTTCTGTGTTGGTGTTTTCCCTTGCTAGCATACCTACTGCCAACACATTGGCCTGGAGTTTATGTTCATCAACGATGTGGAGCAGTGCCAGTGGATCCGTCAGAAGTTTGAGACGCCGGGAATTATGAAGTTCAGCAATGAGGATAAGAGGACTTTGCTGGCAAGGCTGGTGCGCTCCATGAGGTACCCTGGGCTGGGCTGGGCTGGGCCACTGCTCTGTGCCTGCTGCCTGGGAGCTGCTGATGTGGCAGACTCTGTGTTGTGACTTAGTATTCTGTTATCTTAAAATGCATTTAGTGCTGTGCCTGGCAATGTTTTCATTGGTTTCAGGAGGTAAACTAGGAAAAAGTTGTTTCAACACACTAGTAATATACACTTTGTGTGAAAGAGAAGTGTCAGAACAATGTTGGTGTGTGATTTCAAGTCCTTTCTGCCCTTTTCATTTTGAGATGTGCCAAGATGTGTTGTGCTGTTGTTGCATGACCTGGCAGCAGCAGTTTTAGTATCTACAATAAAAGAAAGCCCATTTGGAAATAGCTTATTGACTGCTCCCATTGTGGCTATCTGTGTGGAAATACTGTGATCCCAGAGAATGAATTATCCCCTTACCCCTGGAACAAGGCTTCTCAGACACAACATTTATTTATGTCCTTTGTTAAACACAAGAGTCAGAGATCTGCAAAGGCACACTTTTTGGTTAAAATTCTATGTTCAAAGATCTAAAAATGAAGTGCTTATTGGAGGTGTTAAAAGATACTTTTGCCAGGTGTTTTGTTTGCCAGTGTTATAATGTCTCATTAAAAGTTTCATTTAAACAGAAATAAAACTGACACTTGTCAAGTGAATATTACACTTGAGTAAGTTTGTTTAACAGGTGCTCAGTGTGAATGATCTCCATTTATCCCAAGACAAGAATTTGTGCTTTTATTCCTGCCTAAGCTGGGGAAAGATCTGGGGTTTCTAGTGGCATGAAGGAGCCTAATGTTCATCTTCTGCCAAATTACCTGTCTGCTGAATGGGGAAGAAAAAAGTTTTACAAAAATTTCTATCCAGCTATCTTTAGAGTCCTTTTTATTTTATTGTTTTTGGAAATTACCTAGGAAAAAAAGTCTGGTTTTGTGGAAAACTGGTTGTCCTCTTGAGATTTGTGGCTTTGTAAAGCAGGTTTTCATTGTTTTGCTCAAGACTGTTTTTAAAAATGTTTATTCCAAGAACTACAGAGTTCAGGTACTTGAAACTGAATTTTAAAGTCGGCTTTCTCATCCCTTGTGGTTTTCACTGATAGATTATTGAACAAAGGGTCATTTTAAACTCCTCCTTATGTAAAATACTCATTGTATATTTCTGAGCTACTTTGTAATGTATGAGTAAACATGTTAGACTCTGATGTGGAGCCTGATCTGGGCAGGGTCAAGCATTTCCAGATTGATCTCTTCTGAGAGCAGCCAGCTTTCACCAGATGTTTTCCTCACTGGGTACTGAATACGTGCAGTGGCAGAGGCTGGGGCTCTGTGACCCTCACTGGCATGTGGGGGGCAGGCAAAGTGTGACTGTGAAATTCTGTAGCTCTACACACTTAGTGGCACTTTGCCTCAAGTAATGAACTCGCTGCTTGGCCAGTACTGGCTGAGCTTGCTGCTGCAAGGAGGAAGAAATCAGTGTGCACAGCTTTCCTTTGCCCTGTGGGACCTGCTGTTCACACGGCACACTGCTTTCCCTTTGTGTAGAAACTGACATGGCCCTCCAGACTTCCCTCAGGAATTCTGGCAGAATGGCTCAGCTGAGGGTCTGGCTTGTTGCTTAGATGGCTGGATTGATTGCAAGGTATTGATGGGTGAGCTAGGAGAGATTTTGGCAACAATTCATATCACTGCCTTTAGGACTTCAGTCTAAAGAGGTAAATGTCAGGGTTCTAAGTGAGGAATAAGCTGAGTATTAATGGATTGTGGCAATGATGTGAGGCGAGGCACTGCACAGATGATGCAACCAATACAGTTACTTTCATGAAGATGTATTTTCTTTGCCTTTCCTCTCTCCAAGCTTTACAATGTATAATCCTTTCAGTGTTTGTTAAAAGGTACTTTTTAACCACTCACATTGCCTCTGGCCCAAATGCATTAAAGAATGAAAGAGCTTAGAGCTGTCAGGGATTGACATCATTTTGCTGCTGAAGCTGAGGTAGGGGTACCAGTGTCCTGCTTCTTGGCCTGTTCGTAAGTGTTACATCACACAGTCTGAGGAGCCTTGCTGTTGAAGAGACCTATGGAATAGGTGTGTTTTCTACTCTGGTTTTGTCACAAGTAGTAGAAAATATAGGTTCTCTGTTATATTTTCTTCAATTCATAGAAGAGACTTCTTTACTGTTACTCTGCCTTCCCAGCAGTCAGATTTGTGTACATGAGAACAGAGTTTAACTTGGGAAGTGAATTTTTTCTGAGGTAGGGACCCTTAATTGTTTCAAAGTCCTAGTAAGCAGTTTTCAGATGGAGGAGAAAGAAGACTGAATTCTCTCCTGTGTTTCCCTCCCCATGTGTGACTGAATTCCAGAGGTGTATAACTTGTATTCACAGATGTTTTAAAACAGTTTAATGTAATTTTATTTGCTGTAAGATGGTAAACAATTTGTATTTGCTACATTACCTTAGTGCAAATAATCCACAAATAACTTCTCTTGGTTTTTTTGTTTCTTTTTGGCAAAGATTTGAAGACTTCCTTGCTCGCAAGTGGTCGTCTGAAAAGAGATTTGGTTTGGAAGGATGTGAAGTAATGATTCCTGCACTTAAGACCATCATTGATAAATCCAGTGAAATGGGAATTGAATATGTTATAATGGGAATGCCTCATAGGTAATGCCAATGGAAACACCCCAAGAAATGGGCTTACTGTGTTGGGACAGGTTTTGGATTCTAGAAATTTATTTAAAAAGTTGATTTTAGAGAAGCTGAGGTAGAAAGAGTCAGTCATATCAAGTAATGGGAACACAGAACTGTAGCAAATGCCTGTCAGTAAGAGGCTACAGGCTTCAAAAGTAAATGATAGAGAAACTCTGCTCAGTGTACTTTGAAGCTGCAAGCAAATGTGGCAGCAGCCATGGTATCTCTGCCATTGCATGGAGTCTCTAGAACTGGGAAAGCTTGGTGAGGTAGTTTGAAACTTACTTTTGCAGTCTGCCTTAAGTAATTTATAATGTGATTATTTGAAGACTGCTAGATAGCTACAAAATTCACTTGGATAACAAGGTGTTCTAAAATGTCTGAAGGAATGCATTGGAGGAACTTTGTAATGGGAAGAAGGGTTAAATCAAGGGTTTCAGGCTCAAAAGTTTGAAGAGAACATTTGCAAATTTTTGACAGGGTGGTTTTCAGATTTTGTAAGTTTTATGCTGTTGACTCTGTTAGTACCATGTTTGAGACATAACTGTGTTTGGAATTTTCTTAGAGGTCGGCTGAATGTGTTGGCTAATGTAATCCGAAAAGAACTGGAGCAGATCTTCTGTCAGTTTGATCCCAAACTTGAAGCAGCTGATGAGGTAAGATGCTTTTTCATTAGATCTGTATGGAGAGGTCAACATTCAAGATAGTTTTCAGTTGTTTTGGTCATGATTACTGTGAAAACAACATTATCAGCTGCAATGCCTTCTTTTCTAGTTTGAGGAATGTGATTTGGTGAAATTTCTTAACAAATTTAAAAATTATATTATACTTCTAACATGCAGAAGGTCTCTCAGGAGTGACTGTAGATAAATAAGTTCCATTTGACAGAGTTCATAACCTTTAAGCATCTCTTTTTGTTGTATATGAATGAACAGAGTATTAATATGCTGTAAGTATTTATCTAATGTTTGATGACAATAGTAAGATAATAGAATTGGAACAGTGTCCCAGTTTGAAATTATGGTGTCAAACCCATAGTGCACACTGATGTTCAGGTAACCAGATGCAGTTTTCAGGCTGAAGCACAAATTTTAGGCCGAGTTAATCAGATGGAACAGGTCTGAATGACATTCCTGAATTGTGATTATGTCTTTCTTGTTAGGGATCTGGGGATGTAAAATACCACCTGGGAATGTACCATGAGAGGATCAACCGAAAAACAAACAAGAAAATCACTCTGTCCCTGATGGCTAACCCTTCTCACTTGGAAGCAGTTGATCCTGTTGTGCAAGGCAAAACAAAAGCTGAACAGTTTTATCGAGGAGATACAGCAGGGAAAAAGGTAAAGATTGTTTAATACAGTAACTTTTAATGGTAGTTTTTCATACTATTTCCAATTAAAATAGTTTGCCAGTAGTTTCATATCACAGAATCTTCCACTTTTCCTCCTTCAAAAGGGATATATCACCTGTTGAACTAGGTAGGGTTCCTGACATGAGACCCCAAGGGTAACTTTGGGAAGTAGGCTTAAAGCTTTATTTCCTTTGCAAGCTGAGAAAAGGCAGCAGAATGCTGAGCAATTTATGGTTTATTATGAAATTGCTGTTTTATTTTATAAACACTACTAAAATATGGAGCCAAGAAATCCTGCTGAGAAGCTCAAATTGCAGTTTTCCTTTCTAATATATGTGTGGTATGTGTGTACAATTCTCCCTCTTAGGTGATGTCCATATTATTACACGGGGATGCTGCCTTTGCAGGACAGGGAGTGGTTTATGAGACATTTCATCTTAGTGACCTCCCATCCTACACCACAAATGGCACTATCCACGTTGTGGTCAACAACCAGGTAACAAGTGCAGCCTTTTGCAATCAACTTCTCTGCTGAATATTTGCCCATCTATCTCTTCTTATTGTTTGTTATTAACTGGGTTCCTTTCCCCCTCTGGCTATTAGAATGGTTGAGATGTTTCTGAAAATGATCCTAGTATCTAGCAGCTCTTGAGTGGATAATATTTTATCACCTGCATGTATTCTATTCAATTTGTAGTACCTAATTGGATTAGGTTTGCTTTGGTTTTTAAGGGAGTGAAAAGAAGCTAGCTAGCCAAAATGAAAAGCTGATTCTGTTGCTGTGTGAATAGCTATTAATTGCAAACTTCAAAATAGAGCAGAGGGAGGTGGCCAAAGTATTTTAATGGAAGTTTCTGGAATTTTTAGATTGGCTTCACCACAGACCCCCGTATGGCCCGTTCATCTCCGTACCCCACGGACGTTGCTCGCGTGGTCAATGCTCCCATTTTCCATGTGAATGCTGATGACCCTGAAGCAGTGATGTACGTGTGCAGCGTAGCTGCAGAGTGGCGAAACACCTTCAACAAGGATGTGGTTGTTGACTTGGTAAGTCTTGGTTTCTTTACTCTTCTTTCTGTGCATTATGTACTACTCTTTATTTTTTTGTGGCTTAGAAGGTCCAGTCAAGAAACATATTTGATTTTAAAGGCCTTTAGTTTCCTCATTTAAAAAAAACAAGAAACAAACCGGCCAACAAAAAGCCATGAATGTTTTTTATACAATAAACCTCTTAAAATCTCTGTAAAATGATGAAATGGAACTATTCCATTTTACATTTTTCCTTATCAACAGAAGCAATCTTTCCCTTTGTAGGTTTGTTACCGTAGGAGAGGGCACAATGAAATGGATGAGCCCATGTTCACCCAGCCTCTGATGTACAAGCAGATCCATAAGCAGGTGCCAGTGCTGAAGAAATACGCTGACAAACTGATTGCAGATGGGACTGTGACACTGCAGGAGTTTGAGGTACATGCCAGCAGACTTAGAGGGAATCTAAGGAGTTGTAAGGAGAAAGACCCAACAGTCACTGTATGCTGCCTGCTTGAAAACTTCCTTACTGTGATAAGTCTTTACCCTTTGACAATTTGTGATTCAATTTGGCTTGGATTTTCATGTAAAATACTATTGTTGTAACAAAAGGACTGGAACTGCTCTGAAGTAATTAAAATATATTGCTCATAAAAAATTGCTTCAGTTCTGAGGGAGAAGGTGATTAAATGAGAACATTGGAAAATAGAAGCATTTGTCAGCAGTTCTTCATCTCTAGAACCTTGATTCAGCAGCAAGACATTATTTGAACACTCCTGTTAATAGCTCCATATTGATAACCTCGGCAGGCTTGTGTCCAGCCATGATGAAATAGAATCAATTTAACCTTTTAGTTTTCTTGCAAGAATTCAACCAAGTTCAGAGATCATTTGAAGTATTCCAGAATGGTGAAGTGTAGAGTCTGGTATCTGTATTAAACTGGTTAGGTCTTTACCTTAATTTTTTTGAGAATGGGTGTTTAGAGTGCAGATGAAACCTTCTGAGGAGCCTTGAAACATTCATGGACCTTCTGAGAAGGTGTAGGGACGTGATATTGCAGATCAAGAAAATAAGCAGGTTGTGTAGTTGCATTCTGTGATCTATAAGAAGCATCACAGCTCATGCAAAAGTACCTTTTCTGAGTCATTTATTGAAAGAGTGCCAGTAGAGGCACCATGGGGTTTGGTGACAGGATCCTGGATGGGTGTTTGGCTGCACAGACTGAGCTCAACATTGCTGTTAATTCCTTTAAAGATTAGCTAGCTCAATAACTTCAGTGTGATTCTGGGTTGAAACACCCAGAATTGCAGAGGTGTTTGCCTCTGTGGAATATGGCATTCTCTGTTGCCATTGAGGGGTGTGGCCAGCAGGTTCTTTGCTAGACTCTCCCAGACAGACTAATTTTTTGGAGACTTCTTTTCCAAACTTTAGTGGCTTTTGTAGCCCAGGAGTATGAGAGTTGGATGATTTTGATCAGAAGTATGACTGTAAATTATATTTGGTATTTCGCTTTTGTCTCATTCTAGAGCAATGCTTGCAGCTTCAGCTCTTGGTACACTCCTCTGTAACACCTGTCCAATGAAATGATTTGTTTAGAGTAATGTGTGTAAGCATGTTTCCAGAAGGCAGTTTGATCCTAGATAAAATTAATTTTATTTCTTTGTATAATTGTAACTAAATTTTCTCATGGAGGTAAATAGCTGGTATTGTCATGCTGAATGAGAGGTGTCATCTGTAAGATATGAGTGTGTTATGTTTATTCATTTTAAAACCTTTCTTTTCTACAGGAAGAAATTGCAAAGTATGACAGAATATGTGAAGAAGCATATACTAGATCTAAGGATAAGAAGATCCTTCATATCAAGCACTGGCTGGATTCACCTTGGCCTGGTAAGTGGTGTCCTTTCACTTATCCTAGTGTTACCCGAATATGCTTTTATTTTGAGTCCAAAATCTAGGATTCAAATAGATTTTATCAGACAACATTCCTTTAAAATGGAATATGTGACCTTTGATTTGCCCGTTAATAGTAAATATAGCATTCTGCCAGATCAACTTGAAATAAATGCTTTTGTTAAAAAATGTGCAAAGTAAGCTGTGACTTTGAAAAAGCCATTTTCCAGTTTAGCAGAGAAGAGGCTTTCCTGTATTGTTAACTGTCTGGGCTGTCAGGAAGAAGGAGTATGTCTCATGTTATTTATTTATTTATTTATTTATTTTTATTTGAGGGATTGAGGTGCCATATGCCTTTTATTGGCAGCCTCTGCCCACATAGTTGGGCTTCACAAGGAGTGAAAGCAGAAACAAAATAGATCATTGTGTGCCTGTAAGATCAGCTTCTGTTGTCATGCAGACAATCAAAATTATTGGTTCCCAGCAAAAGGGAAAGAGCTAGGCTTAATCTGCTGCTTAGTATGTCACTTGAGTTGTTGAATAAGTTATAGGTAATATCCATATCTCCTAAGCAG
The DNA here is from genome assembly GCF_901933205.1 of Camarhynchus parvulus. Lineage (NCBI taxonomy): Eukaryota > Metazoa > Chordata > Aves > Passeriformes > Thraupidae > Camarhynchus > Camarhynchus parvulus. The sequence continues at coordinate 9,306,252 of NC_044576.1, forward strand.
TCCCTGAACATGTCACCAACGTTGTCCTTGCAGGCTTCTTTAACGCAGATGGGGAGCCCAAGAGCATGTCCTGTCCCCCGACGGGCATCTCGGAGGAGCTGCTCACTCACATCGGCAACGTTGCCAGCTCAGTGCCAGTGGAAGACTTCAAAATACACTCAGGTCAGCTGAAGGCTTGGTGTCTCCTCCTAGCTTTGTGTCCTGCTCCAGTTTTGTATTTCTGCACAGAAGCTATTCTTGGGCCATTTCTCAAAGAGGAAAATGCCTGTGACTTTTTCTACTTTGACTCTTCCACTCCATGGGTGAGGAGAATGTGACATTTAAGTTCCTGCTGCTTGTTCTCAGTACAATATTCTTTCAGTATCACACCGCTTCTGTTTCATACCTCATTAAAATAGATTTTCCTCTGAGGGAGGTAGAAGTCTCTTTGCAACCTTAAGTTAATAACTCATTTCATTCTTCAAGTCCTTGCTTTTTTTCCCAAAAGTCTTAGCTTTTGTTCTGAAAAGATTCAGTCCTCACTTTGGCATCTATTACAGTAAGTGCCTGTGTCACTGGGGGGCCCCAACAGTGTGTCAAAGTTCTGAGATAGTTTTATTTTATGAGCAGGTTGAAATCTAGCAATTATTGGGAACAATAACCTGCTCATTCCATGGAGAAGCATGGAGACCCTTTGTTTAGGGATCTTTTTGCTTTTGTTGACTTGTAGTATACATACTAACGATAAGGAATAAAGAGATTTTTTCCTCTTTAAAATCTTTAAACAGAGAAAGCTAATCTTCTCTGGAGTCATCCATCAAAGAATAGGTTTTGTCTTCTGTAAATATTCTATGTGTTTCTGTTCCTTTGGGAAATGAAACACAAGTAATGATGGTGGGGCATTCCCAGTTATTAATTACAGGCTTGTTGAGCAGATACAATTAATGGATAAATTTAACTCTTCTGCACATTTGTGCACTTCGTTGTGACACTGATAAATTAAAAGTTGTAGTTGCCCAATAAAATTTAGTATTAGACATTCTATTTTAAAAGGTAAATTGGTCTCTTGTTAGTAAGTTGATTAACCATTGACACTAGGGAACACTTGCCAGTATATAAGGTAGATTTATGGTTCAAGACAATTATGGTATGCTAGATTATTTTATGCAGTTTAAAAGCTTGTGAGAGAGAATTTGTGGAGAAACAGAAGGGGAGTGAAACAGAAATTTGATATACTTTGTCCTTTCACTAGAATGAAAAAGCTTATTATCATATAGTCTTGCAAAGAAACAATGGGAAGATTATTTTTTTAAATCAAATTTTAGTATATTCTAAAGGGGAAATTCTCAAGATTTTTTTTAACTTAAAATGAGGCAATTTCAGTGAGAATTTTATGTGGAAAGAAGAGGGGTGTTTTTCTGTAAAATTGTGGAAAGTAAGGAAAGGGAAATAGGGGAAAATAATGTATGGGACAGCTTACCAAAATCATCAGTGCAGATGTGAAAATAAGATGCTGTCAATTGCCAGTGAATACAGGAGACTTGTGGCCTCAAAGCTGGAAGCGCCTGTGTGCAGCTGTGAAGTTTTGTTCCCTTTGAAAGTGCCAGTGTTGTAACTTGTGTTTTGGCTCACGAGGTTATAAAATCTTCACTGAAAAGTCAGCCATTTGTTGCCAACTGAAAATCCATTGGCAGCTGCTATAGTTTTTCTATTTATATGATATTCATAGTATTGATCAGGCCAGCCTGTTTCACTGTATAACATCTCCGGAAGTGCAATAAAACAAATGCCAATAAAAAATGAGGAAAGGAAGGAAGACAAAAATTCAGAAACCAAATTGCTATTTTCAGTCTCTTGTAAAACAGTACTTGATGTTAGAGATGGGAAAATAAATCTTGAGAAAGAAGAAATTCACCATGGGTCTTTTTAATTGTCCTCAGTAGTTTCTGACACAGTCAGCCTTTTACTTCTTCCAACAGAAGGTATGAACATTACACAACTGTTTGCTCAGGAAGCAAGTTGTTTTATTTTGCCAGCAGTTCAGTTCTAGAAAAACAGTTTGTAGACCTGATTTGGTATCTGTGTTTAGGCAATGAGGAAGGAGAATGGTGAATGCAATGTGAACAGAGAATCTCTTTGCAATAGATCCATTAATTTCTGATCTTTGTTCCAATGCAGGACTCTCTCGGATTTTGAAAGCCCGCGCAGAGATGACACAGAACAGGCTTGTTGACTGGGCCTTAGCAGAGTACATGGCTTTTGGCTCTGTCCTCAAAGAAGGGATCCACGTCCGACTGAGTGGGCAGGACGTGGAGAGAGGTACTTTCAGGTCAGTACTGAGATAACTGTTAAATGGTATTAAAACTCTTGAAGTCCCACACTTGAAGAAACAGCCTGGCATTTGTTTAAAAAATAAGGTCTTCTGCAGGGAGGGGGAAGTTGGGGCTCTTTCTTCAGCATTAATCAGAATGTTATAGGTTCTTGCAGTCAATAATAATCAAATTCCTATGTATCTGTAAGCAGCATTTTAAAGTATAATATTTAAGCCAGAACAAGCATTTTAGCATTTAGCACTTTCTACCTTCTCTTGCTGCAAAGTAGAAATGGTATCTTTCCCCCTGCTTTCTAAGAAGAAATGCAGTTGCATTCCATCTAATTGCTGGGAAGTAAGAGAGGATACTTGCTGCAGCAGATCCTGAGTCTCTTAAGTTCCAGTGGTGACTGTTTGGAACTTGTGTACCCTGTGAACAAACATGTTGCCAGTTGGTGAGGCTTTTAAAGTGAAATAAGGTCCTTTGTACTGAGACTTTTAATGCCTATGGGGCATTTATGAAGGCAGGATCTCATCACTTGGTAAAATATGTACAGTTTGCTGCCTTACCTGATTCTCTGTAGAGTAAAATGTTAATGATGTATTTAATTGAAACCTTTTGAAGTGATTCCAATTCCTGGGGTGAATGCTCCACTGTGCTTCATTGTGAATGCTTGCAGAAGAGCAGAAGAGAGAAATAAATTTTGGTGCCTGTCTTCTCTGGTATATTATTGGCTGGAGTTTGGGAAGAACTGAATATACTGTTGCCATAATAAAACAACATGATGGGGTGCTTTCACTATTTTGGAGCTTCTAAAGTCATGTCTAGAAAATAGTTCTTTCTTTCAATTTTCAGGGTGATGGTTTCTTATCTTCCTGTTTCAGTCCTCAACACTATTAATGGATAGAAGCTAGATAAAGCTGCTGACAGAAGCACCAGACTCCTTCTCTTGGAGACAAACTCTTGAGGGTGGAGGGAAGGGGGAACATCCTTCTGTACTGGTTTTTTGTCAGTAAATCTGACAATTGCACATGTGCAAATTGTATGTCTGTATATTTCTGGCTGGCCGTCTATGCTCATCTTAATCACCTTTTGCTAGGGAAACACAAAACTTTGTACTCAAGAAGCTTAACACCTAGGTTTTGTGTTGTTGGCTTAATGACAAAATCAAAATTACAGTGGCAAAAATGATTTCTGCCAAACAGCTGCCTGGTGTGTGAATTCCCCCTTTTCTCTACTTCCATCCCCGTGCTGCTTTTCAAGGGTTCAGTCTTTTTCTGGCTTTATATTGTTGAGTTCTAGATACATTTCAGAGCTCTTTTGCTAGCATTCATTATAGCAAAGGGAAGTGCAAAAAGATTCAGACTTCAGTGTCGCAGCTCTACAACACACAGTATTGTTAGCAGTACAATAACTGGCCTGATGTTAGTGGTTGTAAAGCTGGACATATTGGTGTGATTCACTCAGTCTGCTCAGAGAGTTAATGGATTGCAGTAATTACTTCAGTCATCTCTGTTTTGGTAGTATTCCTTGGTGCCCTATTCTAATGCTGATTAATGGTGTTCTAGAGAACAGTAAATGGTGCATGTGAGTGGAAATAGTGGGAAAGAGGATACAACTCCTTCAAGTTTCAATGCTGAAGATCACATTTTTTTCCAAAGACAAACAACAGCCTATTTCAAGGAAAATATTAGAATTTGTGAAGAAGATGGAAGGAAATGTTTTTAATAACAATTTTGTTCCTTTGAATTTCTTTAATAATTCTGTTTTATAGCAACAACTTCCCCATCCTTTTCTCTTTCTCCCCAGCTCTACTAGTGATGAGATATTTTCAGTTTCTGTGAGTGCTTGAGAAGCCTGGATAGTCAGTAAAAGTCCTTACAGTGCAGCAATTGTATTTAGACATGTGATTGCATTTCCATGGCTTCAACCAGACCAGGATGTTGTGTGTAGCAGAGATAACCATGGTGCTTAGTTGCTTTCCAGACCACAATTTTCCTGCTTTAGCTTTGAAAATAGCTCTGTTAAAGCCCAAAGTTGCAATTCTTGGCTAATAAATCTCTTCCAACAACTCTTTGCAGCCATCGTCACCATGTGCTTCATGATCAAGAAGTTGACAAGAGAATTTGTGTTCCCATGAATCACCTGTGGGAGCAGCAGGCCCCCTACACCGTGTGCAACAGCTCCCTCTCTGAGTATGGGGTCTTGGGTACGTCTCCATCTGCCTGGGGTTTGCTAGGGCTGCTGGACAGCAAGCAGAGCTCAGCAAGGAAAAGAATGTGGGGAAAAAAAGCTGTGAAATGGTCATGTATGAAACAGGTATCAAAGCTCTTCCTCTCAGGTTCTGGCTTCCCTTAAACAAGCATCCCCACATTTTACAGTTTTGGGATTCAGTTAAAAGCATCCATCTGCTATTGCTGATCTTGGCAGTGCTGGAATGTGCACCTGATTCTTTCTTAAGAGGAACTGACAAGAAAACCAGTGACACTTTGTCAAAGAGATATAAAAAATCCATCCCGGCCTTATCTGAACTGCTATTCTGAATGTGCTATTTCAAGAAAACAAATTCTTTTTAGTGATAGCATTAATCATAGTGAATTATTTTACCTTCAGCCACAGAGAATGGATAACCTTACTCTGACATGATGAGGGTGGCAAGAGGAATGTGGAGCACAAAACAAATACATCTAATAATTTATCAAAAGCATTACTGATCCTATGGATAATAAAATATCGTGTGAAGGAAAAACTTGAAACATTGTAGTAGATAAAGGTGGTAGTTGATAGCTGCTTGTTTCAAAGTTCAGAAATATTTGGTTACTTAGTCATTTTTGCAATTCTACATATTGCCCATTGCTAATAATATTAAAATTAAAGTGGTATAAAACTGTACAGTTGGAGCATGGGCTGAAGACCAGATTTTTTAGGTATTTTTGCTAGCTCTGTGGCAGAATTGGTGTGAACAGAATCACATTTTTTGTATTGCTAACCATATAATGGTGAACTCTAAATAGGAGAGTGCAAGCAAGGATGTGTATAAACGGGAGAAAAATAATTGGCATAGATAAAATTCAAGAACTTAATTTCAGAGGATGATTGTTTCCAATTTCCTGTTGTTTCTCCATGTGTTCTGGGGTTTCTTAATTTGAGCCTGTTTACCATGTTTCTGCAAAACTCGTGGGTAAGTGGGTCATAGATTTCTGGATTTGGTTTTTTTTATATTCCAAAAGAAGTGACAAATGTCTGGATATGGTTGAAATTGATTTTGTTTAAAAAATAACACCTCAAAAGGAAGCCTAGTGTTGATATGGTGTGAAGGCAATTCTGTCACAATTGCATTCTTTAAAGAACTAACCAAGTGGGCTCTCTTTCTTTCTCTTTCTCGATCTCATCCTGCTTGCTATTGCCCTTCCACCTTACCCAGCAAAAGATAGGTGAAAATTGATTTAGTAAAATTCATTGAATACAAGCAGTAGGGTAAAATAGGGTCTTGTTTGTATGCTGAAAACAAGAATACCATTTCTGTGCACTTCTGTTTCAGCAGATGAGATGACAGGTTCTCCAAAACAAATAATATTGATACTTTTAATTTTCAAGAACTTTAAATCCCTTATGTCTGAGATGCTTTCTAACAGTAAAGGAGGTTAAATTTGTACAAATAGTTGATAAGTGATGTGGCTTTCTGTGTGTTTGTTGGGTTGGGTTTTTTTAAACTAAAAATGCCATGTTCTGTGTTGAAGTGATTTTATAATGAAGTTTTCTCTCTTTTGCTGGCTTTTATTTATTGACCTTTCCCAACATGTTTACTCTTGTGTATTGCCTTCATAGAGAGACATTTTTTGGGATAAGCAGCAGTGTGTGAACATGTCTCTTCTAGTTAAGGCTCTGAGTCAAAGAAGAGCTATCAGAATTTATATTTATTTGGCTGGTAACATCACTGGGTCTCCTTTTTAATACATGGAAGAATAAGTGAAGGCTTGCATCTCCTGGAATTGGTTCTTCAGGAGAACCAAAACCCCTGAACACTTTATTTTCTCTAACTGCTGTTTCCACTATCTAATTCTGTTAAAAGAAACAGTTTAGAATTAGTGCACTGAAGTGTTTGGTGGCTGTAGGGAGAGTTGTGAGATAATATAAAGGGAAAAAATGGTGAAAAAGTGTTAGGAATTTATTTATGACTGTGTTAACATGCAGCATCTCAGAAGCATTTTAGGAATTTCTTTAGTTTCTGTGAGGGAGAGCTAAATAAAAATGGATTAAACAGCCCAGCATGATATAACTACAGATTATTTCCTTGGCAGGTATAGAAGCCAAGAGCTGGTATCTGTTCAGAGCTGTGAGTTTTGCACCAAGTTATAGTCAAGTATTTAGGAACACCTGGGGAGCCGCTGCTCCATTAAAATGATACTCTGGCAAGACTGATTTCACTTAGAAAGAAAACAAAGTCACTCTTGTTCACTTGTAGTTCTTACTGCTTATGTTTTGCCTACAGAAAACTCTGGAGTGGGTGTAAGCTGGGCATTAAATCGGAGTACTTAACAATCTCTGATAATTTAGAGTATTTAACAACCTCTGATAATTTTGTTTGACATCCTCTGTCTACTATTTTTAGCTATACTCAGATTATTATCATTTAGTTGTGCGTCCACTTGCCTTGCTATAATTTTTCCCTTGTACTGAAACTGAATATCTGGAAGTGTAAGTCATGGCTGTGAGAAGTCATTTAAGCAAAAGATGTTTATCTGAACTTATTTGCTGATTAGGATAGAGGAGAAAAACAAAAGTAACTTACAGATGCTCTATTCTAGCTCTTCAACATATTTTTAATACTTGAAAGGATTTCCTGTCTTTCTTTACAGCCCTCAGAATGTGTAGTGTTGAGTCTCTATCCAAGAGGTGGGGTTCTTCGTCAGATTCAGTACTGCCTTTGAGAGATCTTGGGCTGGGGCATTCCATACTGGGACCTTTCAAGGAATATTAGGCAAGATAGATTTGGAATTATGTGTAGTTCAGGAAATTCCTGAACCATGAGACTTGGAGTACAGTTTTTTCAAGGGAAAAAGTCAAGTTTTAAGCAAAAGGTGAAAGGAAGAAAACAGGTATTAATGTCAATTTTTTTTTTGCAGTACACACCTAGGATGGAATATGTAGTATTACTGCTCAGTCAGAACAATGTGTTTTTAAAGTTAGGGGTAGCAAATACAAATACCTGTGAGAAATTGTGTTAGGAACTAGAACAGGCTTTAGTAACCATTGGTTACATCTGCATGGAGTTCTGAGAAGGCATCAGTCTCCCTGTTCAATAGAGTCAGCCACCAGATGGGTACTAACTTCACTTTGTCCTGAGCTGTGTTTGGGTTTGTGAAAGGATGCATATCCCTCTGTAGTCCCTGTGCTTAGAATTTCTGTTAAAGATAGCAAAAATCTGTCTTTGAACCTTTCTTCATTCTGACATAAAATCCTTGTACTGATAATCCCTTTTAACCATTAGTTAACATTCATGCCCTGAGTCACTTTAAAATCATATTGAATTAAGTTATGGCTGTAGCCTTACTTACATTAATTGAAAAACAGCTAGTCTTATGACAATCATGAAAATGCTGTAGGGAAAAACACAGCACAGTGTGTTGTGTAAGCTGCCACTTGGCTTGACAACACTTCTTTCTGTGCCAGAGTGGCAGAAGAACAGTGAGGGAGCACAGCAGGCACTGGACTAATAGAAACAAGCATTTCTGCAAGGTCTGTCATCTAGGGACCATAATGAACTCCAGCAATTGAAACATTAGCTTTGCAGCCTTAATCAAGTGCTGTCTATTTTTCTTCCCTCTGTCTCCTCAGTGTAGAAGTTTTCCGAACTGCTGTGCTGGTTCCTGGTTCCCTGTGCCCTGGTGTGCTCTGAGCCCTGAGCAGCTGCCTGCTGTTTGGAGCTGGCTGGTTGCTCTCCAACACCCTTTGGGTGTGCAGATTCCTTACCTGACATTCTTTGAAAGTTATTTTGCTGCCTGAATTTGGATTTCTTCACAGCTTCAACCTGTTCTCTGTTTTTAGCTGTGTAAGAGTCAATCCTTTCAACCCACAATATTTGCACAGGATTTCAAGGAAATGTTCAGTCCTCATGAGGGACCTGAGTAGAAACTTGCTCCCCTGCAGTTCATGTCCCATCTCTAGAACAGAGGAGACTTTCTACTTCAGGTCACGTTCCCTGATCTTGACTCTGGCGCCCAAACAATTCCCTTTCAAGAGAACACCTCACCCTCTCCTGGGCTGTTTATCTTACCTCTGTCTAGATCTCTCTCCATCAGGACTTTTTTTTTTTAAATTTAGCAGTTCAGATCTTCTTTAAGCAATTTTCTCCCCATGAAGGTAGTAGTAGTAATTCTTCACAGACTCCTTAGTCTATCAAGAGTTAAAGCTATTCCACTGCTACAATAATGATTGGAATAGTTTTAATTTAGTAACTCTCATTGTCATTTCCCTGGTGGAAAATTGAGTTCTGGTATACCAAAGATGTGTATACCACAGACACATGTGCCATGAAATAGTAGTCTCAGCAACATTTTTCTCAAAATACTAATCAGAATGTATAGATTACATTTGGATATGTTTTCCTAGACAATTTTACCGCTGTCAGAAAGCTTGCCAATGGTATCTGTGTTAAGATTACATTTTTCGATGCAGCTTCACCTAGAACATTTTTACCCTGTAGAGATTACTGTGAAGTTGTCAACAAGATAGAAAATGAGAAATTATACTCCTTTTTCCATGTGAATATTAGAGATGATCTTTCATACACAAAGTAGAATTATATGTGTGCTGTGACCAAATTTTAAGTATGCACTGAGCTCCATATTCTTTGAAAAGCACTGTTTGATTATTGATAACTCTTGAGTGGTCAAGACCTCAGTTTGTGCTTCTCTAAAAGCTAGATTACCCCACCCTTACAGAGAGCAGCATATACACAAATAAGTCTTGAACATATTGCATATTTTCTCAACCATGTCACCCAATCAGTAGAAATGGTCTCTTAATGCTTGTGTAAAATTAGAATGGGATTCAAGCCTATCTAGGGAAATCTATTTTTCAGATACCTTTGGGAATATGATTGACGGAGTTGTGTAAATTTTTCCCTTGTTTTCATTGTGTTAAGAACCATGGAATTACACAAACAAGGAGGCCAGAGATGGAGGAAAGGCTGAAGGAAGGGCTGTTCAGACAGTCAGGCCAAAGGCAAGGCAAGAAAAAGTCATTCTCTTTGGTAATGACCTGTCATGGGCACTCACAGACAAAGGGCAGTCTGTCTGACTTGGCAGGATTTTTTTTTGGCCTCTAAGGTATCAGTTGCCTTTTGGTGGGACCATGAGCATCTGCTGGAGTCATGGATGGAGTGTTCAGAGATCAGTAGTCCACAAGCCAAGTGACTCAAAGATTTCTTGCTCTAGGGATGGTAAATGAAAAACTGGGTTGGAATTACCAAGGAGTAGACTATGAAGACCCAAAAGTTAGTTGATCTGCTGGGGTAAGCTTCAATGAGAGAACTCCCATATTGGAGTTCTGTATTTGAAACCAGATCATTATATTCTGTGTAGAGCTTCAACTTGAAATGTATCTATCAATTAAATATTTATTCTCTGTGTGTATTGAATCAGTTTTGCCTCAGTCAGAACTTCTACACCCAGAGCACTGATATATAGCTCTGCTTTTTACTGAGAGCTTTAACCTTTCTGGTTATAATCACTCCAAACTATAGGTGAAGAATCTGAGTACAGTTCATTCAGCACTCGAGGCTCTGCTATATCAGAGGGTCAAAGGAAAATATGAACAGAGATCAAATACTTTAACACTAAAGCAGAAACCTAAAGGTCCTTAGCCCTGCCTCAGAAAGGACTTTTTATCCAAGTCCCAGATGTGTTGCCATGCAGCTGTTATATTCAAATTTTTTGGAAGATCTGAAGACTAGGATCATGTCTGTAGACTGAAAATTGATGTCACCAGTAATTGTCTGTCTTTCCCCCTCTCATATGCAGATGATAATGTTGTGTAGGGCTGTGGAAGTATTAAAATTAATAAATAACTCTAACTGGGCTGTAAGTGCATTTTTACAGGAGAAGATAGTAGTGAGCTTTTAGGGAAACATATTAAAGTTGGAGAGGAGGGAGGGGGTTTAATTTCTTTAACAACTCCTATGATATTGAAGTGTTTGAGGAAAAGCTTGAAGGATTGAAGTCAGGCTTGGAAAAGGTACTGTTGAAAACTGCATGATTTATAACGGGGCTCCAAAAATCCAGTTCATGCTGTAATTTTGGGTTGGTTTTATTTTTAATTTTTAGTGATGAATGAACAGAATTTTCAGGAAATCTGTTGATTTTCTATTTCTCCTACCTCTTTGCTTGTCAGGTTTTGAGCTTGGCTTCGCTATGGCGAGTCCCAACGCACTGGTGTGCTGGGAGGCCCAGTTCGGGGACTTTCACAACACGGCTCAGTGCATCATAGACCAGTTCATCAGCTCCGGCCAGGCCAAGTGGGTTCGGCACAACGGGATCGTCCTGCTCCTGCCGCACGGCATGGAAGGAATGGTGAGCACGTGCCCCAGGGGAGGGCTGGCTGCACTGCCCTCTCTGCAGCTGGAAAAGCCTAAGGGGGCTTGGGGATCCCAGGGGAGGAAGGCGCTGTTAAGCATGTGGGGCTGCCTCAGTGTTATGAGAAGAATTCAGATAGATTGACTGGTGAAAACCAGAAAACCCTTAGAAATATTTCTGAGCTGTTAGCTTTGTGTCCTTGTTAGTGGCATATACCACTTCCCCCCAATTTTTCCTTTTTTTCCCCTCTCTTTTTTGGTAACTTTCCCTAAGACACTGCCTTCTTTCCCCAGAAAGCTGCATTTTCAGTGTACAATAAGAAAAAAAATTCATGTCTTAAGAGTGCTTGCTTGGTTTTATTCAGCATAAAATATATCTCTGTAAACTCTGCACTAAATTCTTTTGCTATGAAATGATATAAATCAACTTTAAAACTTCTTCAAAAATCATTGACCTTGGTCAATTTTGATATAATAAGAAATCTTCATCTTTCTAAAAAGGAAAATGTTTCTACTAGCTGTTGACTGTCTTTTCTTTGGGGGCTAGTAGGAGGAACTAGACAATGTCTTACAGGGAAAGGGCGTGGGCACACCCTATGTATAAAGATACATGAAGTTCATATCAGCAGCGGAATTGTTCTTCAAATATTTTAAGTTCTTTTTAAGTTTACATGAGCATCATGTCAGGCAAGGTTAATTTTCTCCTTTTCAAATACATTAACCTTCATGAATTGTTGCAGGTATGTTTCTAGTTTTCTATTTTAAAAAGCATAGTATGTGCCACAGTGGCAATCTCAATCTGTACAAATGCTTTAGACCTTTTCACCACAAACTGTGTCATTTCTATTCTCACAAACAATTTCATTTATTTCCATTCAATTATGATCCTGTCCTGATACACTGGGGTGCATTCATATGTTATGAATGGCTTTCCTCATCCATTGTGCTTAAAGAATAATGGGTCTGATGCTGTTCACAAGGGTTTTGATAAATTAATTTTTTTAACTGTATCCTGAGGGGACAACCTGAATGAGCCCTCAGCAGGAGGTGTGGTCTCTGCAGGGAAGCACTCAGTTTAAGGGGCTGGTTCTCTGCTACTTAGAATACATTTAATTTTTCTTTTCCCATAGCCACTTGGCAGAGAAGATTTGCACAGGTCTTCTGAAACATGCTTATTTTGCTACTAGTGTCAGCTGCTTTTGGAATATTTAAGCATCCCACCAGGCTGCTGAAATCTTTTTCTCTTCCTAGAGGACCTTTTCATTACAGGAGGACTAGTCTTTCTATAACATACAGTGTTGGGGACAAGATGGTTTGGGGAAGGATTCTTAATGGGATATGGATCCCTTCACCTCTAGGTCATGCATTCACAGGCAAGTTGGCTGTGATTGAAAGACTCTGCAGCCTAATGGCTCCTTGGGGACTCATCTGAAAGTAGCTAATGGATTCAGTATAGGTCTCACTGGATAGGTGGTCACAGTAGAGATAAACCCTACCCCATCCCACGCAGTAGTTGCTGGCAGTCTGATTGGTGGTGTCAGCACAGAAACCGAAGATGGATGTGAACGTTGAGGCTCTGGACTGAGGTTGTTGCTGGGGCAATGTGTGAGTGATGGGAAAGCCTCACCTGCCTCTCCTGTAATTGTTTGCTGGTAACATCTCTGTTCCCAGTGTACTGATTGCAGTGTGCTTGTGAAGCACTGGGTTTTGTGCTCTGTGTGCCATGCTTAGTGCAGGATTTGATTACAGCAAACAGATGTGAACAGCAGAGGTGCTACAATAAACTGTGCTGCTACTGTGCACACAGTTTTGTGCAGCTTTGCTCCTTGCTCTCAAGTCCTTTCCTGTCTGTGACCAGATTATTTGGCACCTCAAAAGTGGAGGCAGAATTTAAAGGAGCAGTGATACAAGGCACAGTTCTAGGCTGTTTGTGTTATACCTTTGTTGCCAACAGAATGTTTTTTTTCCTTTGAATTCACTTAGTCCATGAAGTAGATTGAATCATGGAGTCATAGAATGGTTTTTGTTGGAAAAGACTGTAAAGACCATCTAGTTCAAACCTGCTCACTATGGCAGGGAGCCTTTCACTAGGCCAGAGGCTGCTCAAAGCCTCATCCAGGCTGGCCTTGAACACTTCCAGGGACAGGGTATCTACAACTGCTCTGAGCAACCTGTGCCAGTGCCTTGCCACCCTCACAGCAAAAATTTTCTTCCTTGTATCAAATCAAAATATTATCTTCCTTGTAACTTGCTCTCTTGCAGCCTAAAGCCATTCCCCCTTGTCCTATTGCTACTTGACCTTGTAAAAGGTAGCTCTCCAGCTTTCTTGCAGGTCCCTTTAGGTACTGTAAGGTGCTGTAAAATATTTCCCTGGAGCCATTTCTTCCCCAGGCTGAACCATCCTGACTCTCTCAGCCTGTCTTCATAGGAGAGGTGCTCCAGTCCTTGGATCACCTTTGTGTCCCTCCTATGCATCTGGAATCCTGCACTTGGAATTAGGAAGGAGGATGTGTTCTGCCAAGGGGGACTACCAGTTTTCAGAATAATGACTGATTTTGGAGTTCATGAATTAAGATTCCAATAGAGGAAGTTGCTATGAGACATAGCCATATAAAGAAGAAATCTCTTTATGAACATTATTAGCTTAGGAGACATGGAGAGAGTTGAGAAGTGTAATAGTTTGTCTTTGGGTTAAAATACTTAACAGCTGTGTGTGAAATGAAAACCCTTCCCAAGGGCACCTGTCACTTGAACAAGCCAAGGCTGTCAGAAATAGCAATACATAAAAAAGCACGTTGCATTCTCACACTCCTCATAACTTTCTATTATCCTTTATAAACAGAGACATGAAAAGGAAAAACAACAGATTCTGCAACATTCCTTATTCCTGATAATTTCTGTGGCCAGCATCCATGTTTTGGTTAATGTAAAATGGAGCTAACAGCATTTGTGCAATTTAAGTAATTGCCATGGGTACTGCTAGTGAGACAGTGGATGGGAGTATTCAGTAATGACAGAACATAAAATATCTCCTGAGGAGGCAGAAATTAATCATAGGTTAGTCTGGCAGATAATGCATGTGTGTATTTTGATCCATTTTAGCTAAAGCATTCATCTCAGTATTTGGTCCTGTACAGAACAGTGAACAGCAGTAGGACAGATCCTGTGCCTGCTTTTGTTGCTAATACAGCAAAAGTGGTCAGCAGTTAACTTTGTGTTTGCTCCTGTTCAGCATGCACAAAGAGTGAGTCACTGCAGTTCTCTGAGGCACCCAGTGCTTCTCTTCCTGACATTCCTCATGCTCCTGTTTGCTCTGCATTAGCAAGGTGATTGTTGTGCCCACATGGGCCCACTGCCTTTCCAGTGGTCTTCATTGCGCAGCTAGTCTGAGGGTAGAAATCACTTGCAGCTGGTAGAAATGTTGGAAATACATGTGATAACCCAACCTCATATGAAAGCAGAAGATGAGGAATGCTGTCCTGTGGTGTGTCCTCTCTCCCACTGCTGTTGTTGATGCCTTTGGCTGGGGGGCAGGTGTGCAGCTGGTGCAGAGAGGACAGGAGGTACTCATGCAGTGAGTGATTTAGACTGATGTCTAACTGCTCATTTGGCTCTTTAACATTGTTTTAAATGATACCTTTACCAGGGTCCAGAGCATTCATCAGCCAGGCCTGAGAGGTTTCTGCAGATGAGCAATGATGATTCTGATGCCTATCCAGTAAGTAACTTTGTCCTTTTCTTGCTTTTCACATCCCAAAGATTTTCTGTTAGTAGCATCCTTTTAGCTAGGTTAGGATAGGATTCAGCTTCAAGTCTTGGTGTAACATTAACTTGATCCCAGTGAAAGTAATGGAAGTATGCAACATTGCTGCTCATTACAAAGCTGAGATCACATACAGTTAATCTTTTGCAGCATGATCTTTTTATGGCTGTTCCTCAGGGCCCAGTGATCCTGCTTGTTTATACTGCTGTGTGTACTGCAAATAGGTGTCTCCAGCCAATTTCTAAAGGAGGTCAAGTGACACTAGCCTGGCTCTTTGCAGTGGAGCTAAATTGTACTGCTAGGAGCATGAAAATAAGCAACTTCTAATTTTGATTGGGCTAAGACTTTCATAGATTGGTCATTCACTTCTACAGATAAAGTACAGAGCTCTACAGGATGGGAAAGAGCGAAAACCAACTGTACACTGAAAAAATGAATTACAGTTTAATGTTCTTTCAAAGCAGTTCTATTTTGTTTCTTCCACCTGCTGATATCCTAGTCCTTCTCAGTCTTCCTTCCCGGACTTCTCATCTTTTCTGAATTAATGGAAACTTTTCATGTTGATTTGCATATTTAGGAAGAAATAGAAACAGAAAGGATGCTTTGTAGGGATGATTCCCTAGCCAATAAAACAATCTCAGCTGAGAGCTGCTAAATAAATTTTTTGAGGAAAGGAGTTTCTGAGAGTCAGAAATAGAAGGATGGTTTTCAAGCCTTTTATCTGATCTTTCAGACATTTTTCTAATGCCTTTAATGTTTTTCTCAGGAATTCACTGAGCAGTTTGAAGTTTCCCAACTGTATGACTGCAACTGGATTGTGGTGAATTGTTCAACTCCAGCCAATTATTTTCATGTCCTCCGAAGGCAGATCTTGCTGCCATTCAGAAAGCCGGTAAGGTTACCTGAATGGACTTGATTATTCCAGGTAAATTAGCCATCAAACAAGGAGTGGCCTTTGCATATGACACACTGCTGAAAAGAATGAAGATTTCTGGTAAAAAAACCTTAACTGAACACTGGTTGTAGTTGCCAGTTTGATGGAAAGAAGCTCAGCTCTGATTTACCATGGCTCTTAAACTTGATTTTCAGCTTTGCTTCCATCTGGCTATGCAGATCTTCAGATGAGCTTCTCAAGATATTAGTGATGTAGCTTACAGGTTGCAGAACTATCATCTGCATGTCTAATTGCTGGAACTTCAAAGACCCAAGATACAACTGTTGAATGTTTTTCTGGTTCATAGCCTGTGATTTGATTTTGTTGTCAAAAAAAGCAAAACCAGTGAGTTTTGAGAACCTGTAAAAAGAGTAGGCTACCTAAATCTTCTGAATAATTTTGAAACTTTCATGGCTTTCAAAACAGGAAAAAAAAATTACTGTGTTTGCTATTCATACTAATTTATTCTATATCATATTCAGTTTATGGGTTTTGTGTGCACAGTGTTACAAATGTTGCATGTGTAATGACGATAAAACAGCTTCTGGCTCTTGGAAAAATTTCTGTCTTACAGCTGATTGTTTTGACACCCAAGTCACTGCTGAGGCATCCAGAAGCTAAATCCAGTTTTGATGAAATGGTATCTGGTAGGTCACCTCAAAATATTGTGGGGAAATAATTAGCTGTACCAAGTTGCATGTCAGACTCTGAATCTGCTCTGGCTCTGCAGAGTTTGACTTCTCTTTTGGCATAATTCCTGTGGAGCTGCCATAGTCAGGGCTAGCAGGGACTTCTGCTGAAAACTTTGCTTTCATATATAGATTCTTAGTTTTTACAAGTTTATCTCATAACCTTAACCCTTAAACTTAATGGTAAGTCCATTTCCATCTCTGCAGGGAGTTTCTCCTCAAGAGGCTACTGTGTCCCTCTGCCTTTTTTCTCTTCATATAAAAATGTAGTTGTTCTTTGTCCTGCCCATGCCTCTTGCCCCCATGACTGAGGGCTAGGTTGTAATTACACTGGGCCCATTTGGAAGAATAATGTGCCCAGTTCTTGTTACAGTGCTTTGGGGCTGCTGTGTCACACCAGTGATCTAAAGTGAGATCAGTGAGTTCAGAACTGTTGTTGGCATGCCATCAGCACCAAGAGATACACAGTGACTGCAATGGTTTTGTCCTGCCTTGCACTGTGTTGGAGTGGCATCAGGAAATACAGTGACATGAATGAAGGATTAAAGTGACTGTTCAGAGTGAGAATGTGGGCATAGGTGTGCTGGTCTCTCTCCAGTTCCAGTGAGGGTCTTGACTGCTGTCAGAAGAGAGCAACTGCTCAGTTTTTTAAAAGCAACTTACACTGTATAAGTGTGCTTAAATATTGTATTCTTTTATTTTTGTAAGTGTGTAAAATTTGCTTCTCAAGCAAAGGCATTTGCAATTTTTATTACTGTTTAAAAGCTCTGTAGAATGGGTCAGATTAGAAATTCTGTAGGCTTTGAGATTTGTCGCTTTGTCTTGGGAGTCCCCTCTACTTCAGGCTAACCTCAGTAGTGGCAAAACTCCAAATTAACATTGAATTTTGGCATACTTTCATGTTTCTGCTGAAGAGGACAGCAGTTAGTAAAGTGTTTCTGATTCTGAGCTAACCCTTTCTGCTCTGCTTTTAATAGAAAGCTGAGAGAGAGGAAGATTGACTCCAGCTGGCCCAATGAAGCACAGATTCAGTCTTTTTAAATGATGAATTCTGCTGTTCAGTGGGACAGGATAATTCTGATATAAATCAGTTCTTCTTTGATATGTTTGTGCTGTTGCTTTTCTTCCCAAAGATAAATGATTCAAACAGGAGCTTATTCTCCTGGTAAGGGGGTGTGCTGATTCAGAATAGGAGGTTGAGCTGCTGTCTGCTGCCCTGCAGTTGTTTGATGTGGAAATAGTTCTACTCAATCATATACGAGAGCAAAGAAAAGGATCTTTTAGATCATCAAGTCCCTCTTCCAGTATCCCAAGCAAATTGTACTCCTGGGAGGTGGTAGCAGTGAAGATATGCATCTGAAATGGTACTTGTACATTAGCATTTATACATATGGCTCAGCTCTGTGCTAATTCTTGCTTTGGCTATTGCTGTTTTAGCTCTCAAACAGAAGTTTAAATCAAATATACAGCAGTAATTTGTGTGCTTGGGTAAATAGTTCTGCGGTTGCCAGATTTAGTTGTATTGCGGATATTTGTTTTGTTTTTATAGAATATTCTGAAATTTGTAAAGCTGTATTAATGTTACATGGTTGAGATAATCTTGGAAAGAAGAAAGAGAATATTTCAGGTGATTCTCTGGAAAAAAACCCCAAATTGGAAGCAAAGTTGAGGTGCCCAACCAATTTAAAAGTAAAGATGTAATACACAGCACAAAGCTGAAAAACAGTCTATTGTTGATATGATTCTGTCTATTAAGTGTAGTGAAAGACTGGACTATTGGAAATCTTCTAACTTCTTGAAGCAGAACTGCTGAAAGTCACTTTAGCCAAGTTACCAGTGTGAAAGGTAGGACCAGAGAGGCAGGAGAACCTTTCAATCACTGCAACCTGCTGCTTGCTCAGTAAAGGACTAAAGGGCTGTTTCCTGGGCTGCTTTATTGAAATGTCAGGTCCACTGAGGGCATTTTTTCTAATTTGTGCTCCAACTAGGTACCACTTTCCAACGTGTGATTCCTGAGAATGGGCCAGCAGCTCAGGCACCACATGAGGTCAAGCGAGTGATCTTCTGCACAGGAAAAGTCTACTATGACCTTGTGAAAGAGAGAAAGAACCAAGACCTGGAGAAACAAGTAGCTATAACCAGACTTGAACAGGTGAGCTCCCTGATCCTCAGAAGACATGGTGATGTGGTTTCTGTGCATTTAAGTAGACCCCTCCTAGAATGGATGGTGATAGCATTTTTCTAGTACTTAGCATCTTACAAGACATACTCTAATCCTTCGTGGGCTTGTGAAGAAGGAAAACATCAATTGCATACTGGACAATGAGATCCAGAAGACTTGATCACTTTGTTATGTTGTTCTGGAAAAGTTAAGATTACAATATTGATAGCACCTTAAATTTGTATATGCAGTCTGCTAGGTTTAATTGTTGTGAATAGTGCACTTTGAAGCTATATTGTCATTCACTGATAAAGGACATGCTACAGCTACTTCACTAAAAAAGCCATAGGAGTGCAGGTGGTCTGGACTATAACCTACTTCTGTTCATACTAACACAACTATAAAATACTTGTGTACTCATTGCTGAGCATTAAATCAATTAGAGAAACATGAGTCACTCTCCATGGAAAAGTAATGACTCACCATGGGCTAATACCACATAAGAGAAAGCCTTGACAATTATTACCCTCCTTTTCCAGATCTCACCATTCCCCTTTGACTTGCTGAAAGAAGAACTTGATAAGTATCCAACTGCTGATCTAGTCTGGTGTCAGGAGGAGCACAAAAACAGTGGATATTACGATTATGTCAGACCTCGTTTTCGCACTATTGTGAATCGCACTCGACCCATCTGGTATGAGACTTTAAACAACTACTCTGTCTCCTGGGCTGATGTGTTTGCTTTTAAATTTGGCTGGGATTGTTTTCAGGTATTTATGGGTAAGTCAGGTTCTTCACAAATCAAAACCTCTGAGTCTGGGTTCTTGGGTGAAGGAGGGAAAAATCTAGGCTACTATTTCTCAAATATAAGATGCACATACTGCTCCTCCTTGTAGATCTAAAAGAAGATCAGTAGCAACTAGGTCTGTATTTATTGCTACTAGCCCAGCACTTAGCTCTCTTTTGTCTAAGATTCTGTCATTTTAAGGATTTCATTCCAGATATCAGGTTTCTGCAGGAAACAGCTGTTGTAAGAGCTCAGTCCAGGCATTTTGCATTTATTTTAGATGACTGACTCTCAGATCTGCCCATGCAGCTGTCAAAGGAATGTGTGTCTTCATTGCTAAAAGCAAGTTACCTATTTATGAGACAGTGTACCTGGCTGCCCTGGGAGGGATGGGGAGAAGACACAGCTTAACAATGATGGGAGGAAAGACAGGGAAGCTGACCAGAAGGTGTAACTTGGTACAAGTTAGATTGATTTTTATTTAAGAAAGATTGATGAATAAATATCCCAACCTGCCAAGCTGACTTGAATGCATTAAACGGCATGTTCTCATGTTTGTTATTGTCAAAATAGTGTCTCTTCTCACCTCATTCATTGTCTGCCCAATTCTTTTTGTCATGAAGGTATGTTGGCCGAGAGCCTGCTGCTGCAGCTGCCACAGGCAACAAGAACACGCATCTGGTGTCACTCAGAAGGTTCTTGGATACAGCTTTCAACCTGGAGGCCTTTGAGGGGAAGACATTCTAACTGCAGGGCCCCCACCTGTCTCTGACTGGTAGTCTCTCAAAACACTGCATCCAAAAGGAAAGTGGGGAAAATACTGGAAAATATGTATTTTTGCTTTATCAAATAAAAGGATCCAGCAGCTGACTTCATTACTCTGTACCTTGCTTCCCAGTTTATAAGGAAAAAAAATTCCAGCTTACCTTCCACCATTTTTGTCACTTGTCTATTTAAATTGGGGCCTCTTTGACACAAGAAGCTTCTCCTATCCCAGAATGCAATGTGTGCTTGGTGAGGCTCATCTCTCAGTCTCTGGGCACTGTCTAATTACTTTAAGTAAGTAGAGCAGGCATGGGCAGGACCATAGTTATGCACACAAAAGTCATCACCACAAGGAAAAGAAATTAATTATTTCTGTCTATATATCAGAGAAGAGTAATGAAACTGAAAAGTAGAGTTGGTAGATGACTTTGGTAGAGAAATGTACCAGCTGTGTTTGTTGGAAGGAGATGGTGAGGTAACCTGGAGATGTGAGGAGGCTGGAAACAGGGAGTCACATTACAAAGTTGTAATGGGGCTAACAGAAAGTAGCATGAACCACTTAGAGATCAAGAAGGGCAGAAGTAAAAGGGACCAAGAAAAGGTTGTTTGTACATGAGACCACAGCTGACAGAGCAGTGGGTGATCACCAGGAGAATTCAGCCGCAAATTACTTCAAAAGTAAGAGGTGCTCCTGAACCCTGGGCTGCCTGCTTTGATGCTATGTGGTATTAGGGAACTGTGGGGTCCTGTAAACATCCCTGTTTTGGATAAAAATCTTTCCCTCACCATACTACTAAGATATGCTTTTCCTTGACCACTATGAGATGGTGTTTGGATGAGAAATCTCTGTTTTTGCAACAAGCAGTTGGTTTTCTGCTTTGTCCAGTGCTATTCCGTACCTCACATCTCCTTGCTGATACTAATTCAGCTCTGAAATGGCTATTCCTGATTTACTCACCCTTTTTTTAGAGGAAGGTGGGCAAGCAACAGCTGCTGATTTACCAAAAGCATATGCTATGGTTTTGCACAAGTAGTGATTGATTTTTTTGGTCCCTTACATTTTTCTGTCAATTAGGATCTCAACTGCCATGTACTTTGGGTATGGGCATAAAAGTGAACCTCCTCAAGCTGCTCTGTGTCAGGGGGCTGATGTACAGCAAGTGCTGGAGGGGAGAGAGCAGCAGGGGCTGTTTCTCTTGCTGGGAACTAGTGCTTGGCTTCTGGGGAGGCGCTGCATGGCAGGGTGGTCTGAGAACCATTGCTTGTGCTTCCTCCATAGTGCTAGAAGGCAGGGGAGCCCAGCACTTCTCTCCCTCTTGATGTAAGAACTAGTATTGTCAGAAGTCCTGTTCCCTCTGGCCCAGGAGAACTGGCTCTGAGTGGACCTTGTGAGTGCAGGTTTCTGCAGCACTAACCTGTGTAGTGGCCGGAGGCTTTCTGCCCTCTTTGTACTGGCTGGCAGAGGGAATGGTGAGGTGAGCAGTGTCGGTGGGGTGCAGAGGATGGCCACGCCTGTGCTGGGGCAGGGAGCTGGAAGCAGCGGCACAAAGGCCCTGTGTCCCAGGAGTGCCCCTATGAATGTCCCCTGCAGTGCCTGGAGACAGCATAACAAGTGACTGGAAAAAACAGAGATGAGGCTTCACCCCATCTCCACCTCCCTGTCCTGAGCATGCTCCTTGGACATGCTGTTGCTCTGTGAGTACTTTGCCCTGCTGCTGCTGTATGGACTGTGACATAACAAAGCATGGCACTTTATGTCTGATTCAAAGAGTCAGGTGATGCTAGAAAGCTTCTTGTCTCATCAAAATAAAAAGCTGTAATTAAAAGCTTTAGCTATGATCAAGTATTACATATCTCAGCATGTTTCCAAAAAGGCCTATGTGCCTTGTATTGTCCTTTTATTTGGCTTAGACACACCATGATGGTGAAGAAACAGTTCTTCTGTCAGAGCAAAGAATTGATGTGGTAAGGTACTTACCATGGAATCCAGAACTGAACTTAGTCTAATGTTTGTGAAACTCTGTAGCATCCTTTTAAATCAGGCTCGTTGCCCTGGGCTTTTTCTCTCACTGAAGCATTTAAGCTAATTCAGTCTTTGAAAACCTAATGAACTTGGAAAGTACTGCAGTTGACAGCCACAAATGTTGTTTCCTATCCTTTTCTATAGCTCAAAACATTAAGCTGATAGACAGCAACCATCACCCAAAGTATTTTAATGCTTTTATGAATGCTTGTTTCTGTAGCAAGAATTGAGTGCAGCTAAATATTGCTGGCTCTGTTTATTGTATTCTCAGTTTGCATAAGGCAGTCAGCGCTGCATGAAATATGATAAATGCACTTTTGCCACAGTATATGCAGAGGTAGAAAACAAAATTAACATAGAAATATAAATGGTAAATGACAGATTTTCACTCTCATTGTGTATCTAGATTGTGGCATAATACTTGCATAAAAATTCTATCAAAGATGCAAAAAAACTCAATAAAATAAAAGTACATAAGAAGAAAATTCTCTGTTATGGCTGTTCTTTTTGAAAATTTCTCCTTTGAGTGGGGACATTAACATCCTATTTGTAAAAGTGTTAGGACAGCTCATTTGTCTGTTTTGTATTTGTTTCCTCAGTGTTGGCTTATTTAAACATAGAAGCAGTGAGGTAGACAGCGTTTGGACTAGCAAAATATAATTATTCAAAACCATTGAGTCAAAATTGACGATAACATTGAGGTGATAATCGAATATTTGGTTTATTATTTGCTATTTTTTTGAAATAACACATTAATGCATTTTTATTTCAAGGAGTGTTTTTAAAATATTGGAACTAGACTCAAATTAACATCTCTAATTTCTAAACATGTTGTGTCTTCAGCTTTGAGATGGAATATGATTAAAAGATTCATCTTTGTATAATGTTTGACAAGAACTGAAGTATTATATAGACCTCTTGTGAAAAAAGTTGGCACTGAAATTCAAATGACAGCTTTGCAATTTGGAAGAAACAGCAAATGTGAGAGTGAGTTGACTTCATGTACTTGGGGACACACCATACTGTGCATGCCCACAGCAGAAGACTAGATAATCAGCTTCTGTCACTGTTCTTCATTCCTGACAGACAGCAGGAGTGTGCTTGATGGAAACCTATGCTCTGCCCATGGTACAGTCAGAGTCTGTGCTAGAGCAGAGGAGGAGCCTGTTCTCCAGAAGAGAAACCATTCTGTTTGTTCCAGGAGGTAAAAATTAATGTATGAGACTAGACAAGAGCCAGGAATGTGTGCGCATTGTTTGAACTGAGTAGATGAAAGTGTGTGCCTTGGGGGGTTGTTTGTTTCTTTTCTTTGTTTTGTTTTAAGTATCCCTTGTTAGACTCTCAGGCTGCTGTTCCAAGAGCTCTGGGTAGCTCTTACCTGAGTGCACAACCAGCAGATGTGCTGCCTCTGATACAGAGCTGGGAATACCCACTGCTGCTAAGAATAACAACAAAATGAAAGCTTGGGAACCCCTACTCTATGCTTTCACTCATGCATATATATATATATGTATGTATGTATGTGTGTGTGTGTGTGTGTATATCTCCTTTTAATTGCTGTTGGCATAGATGACATCAAACATTGTTTAAAACATGAACCAGAGGCATACTCAATACTCACACAAAGCCAAAATGGCTGTAAAGTAGATAGAATAGGTTTGTAAGGTTAACAAGTCTGGTCAAAGATGGAAGAAAAGAGTCCACTGTTGTCTCTTATATTGGTTCAGTGAATTCAGAATGTGTTGATTTTCCAGGCAGCTCCTGGGGCTGGCGCTGGGCCCTGGGATGTCATGAGGGCCCCACCAGGCTAACGAGCAGCCCGGGGCAGGTGGGGATACTTAATTATGGCTGAGGGGACTGGCCTGTGTGCTGTGGGGCTTAAAGCCCAGGTTGTGGTTGCAGCTGGCCCATCTCTCTGTAATTTGCTGTCCTGCCCTAAACACCTCAAGCATTTTGCCTGTCTTCCCAGACTGGAGGGCTGTGCCCTGTGCAGGCCCTGTGAGGGCCCTGTGTGGCACTGCCGCCATTTCCACAGTAAGAAGGAGTTATGGAGTCAAGGTGAGGGGAACAAGGCCGAGGATAGCTGCTGGGAAAGGCTCAGGAGGGAGAAGTGGCCTCAGACTTTGTAAGCACAGGTAAGAGACTGGGAACTGGGTGAGGACATGCTGTCCTGGCCCTGGGGTGAAGGGAACACCGAATTATTGTCACAGCTGCTGAGCACTGTCAGGCCTGGAGTAAAGCCCACGGCGAGGCTGTGGGGCTCTGAGGGGAGCCAGTGGTGAAAGCTGCTCGGGCTGTAAAATGCTGCCACTTGCTGTGGGAGTGCAGTGAGGCTGGCTTGGGAAAAGCAAGGGGACCTGTCTGTGGTAAAGAATGCATTTTGTTCTTTTTGCAAAAAGCCCAAACACTTTAAAAAATTAACTCTCCTTTCCTGGGGAGAGCTATAGAATAACCTGGATTTTTCCAGGCTGCAGCCATCATCCCCAGTGAGACCTGCTGGGATGGGCAGACACTGAACCTCTACTTCTCCCTCCTTCCATGTCCTGTGGACAAACTTGCAGGTCTTGGGGATTTTGTCAGTACCTGTCACGCAACCTTTCTGTGCTGATGATCATTTTAGACACCAAAAAGACCCTGCAAATATGGGTAATTTTGCTTATATCTTTCTGCCCTTGTTCCTGAATAGTAAAGGTTACTGAGTAGAGTAACTACAATAGGGCATTCAAGATTCCTATGAGGTCTGATAAAAAAAAAAATTGTGGGTTTTTTCTTTCTTTGCTCCTTTTGACTGTTGAGTAGTCCTCCAAAGTCCAGTTGTGTAGCAATAGAAATCTTGATTTCATGGCCTCTACTGATCAAAAAGACAATTGAAAGTTTTTCTTCATGTTTATACAGAATGAGGACAAAGATTAAGTGAGTACATTTTCCTAATCATTGGTGTAAGATATCAAGGAACAGCATGGAGTCTAAAATAGAAATTCAGGATACTTGCTGGAAGGAAACAGATTAATATTTTTTATTTTCTAATTTGTGCTTTTTAACATTGAAACCACTTCTGGTTTTAGATACCTCTTAACAGTTACTTCAGGTTTTTTTAATGCCTTTATTTAAAATGTTGCCTATTATCCAAAAGGAATAAAAGAACAAAAGGAGTAATTATTCAGGGAAAATAATATTTTAGAGAATTATTAGCTTTGATTGAAAATGTTTCACGGATTTCCTCAAAGTTTTCAATTATTAATAAGTGCACCAGGCAGTTCCTTTGTGACACTTAAGTGATTCAGTCATTAATGGCAAATGGAAATCTAATTTGTTTAGAGGGGAAAACAGTTGTAGTCATCACTAAAGAAACCTGAATTATAATTTCAGAAGTCTTTACTTCCCGTTCAATAGCCCATAAATTCACTGATACTCTTACAGAAAGAGCACATAGACCCTTTCTGCCCATGTCATACACAGCCAATGTGAGATTCTCCTCCACTTCAGGACAGGGTGCATTCAGCCTGCCACAGGCAGAGGGGTCTGTGTGAGAGCTCAGCTTGGCTTTCAAGTATGTTCCTTGGGTGGACAGTACATTATCCCTATGATGGGTTTGTTTTAGTACTGGTTTAAGGGGCTGCATTTCACTTGGAATTCCACCTGCAGTGGGATAACAGCCGTCTGCACACAGACTTGGTTGAAGGGCAGTGATGTTTGGTGCTCTCACAGAATTCCCCATGCACCTGTGATGCTGCCTGGGCTGAAGGAAAAGTGCACCTCAGTGCTAGAAGCTGCCTGAAAACCCACCCCTGCCAGCCTGTGCCTGGGGCTTGGCTGTGCCATGAGCAGACCTGGTTCCTCTCTCTGCTGCCCACAGTGACCTTGCCCAGGCTGTGAGGTCACTTCTGCAGTGATGCCCTGGGTGGGTTTGCTGGGGTTCCCACTAAAGCTCCCCTATCTGGAGTGAGTCAGTCCCACAGGAGAAGCTGGGAAGTAGATGTGAGCAGCCACTGTGTGCTGGCCAAGACTTTGCAAGGGTAAAGTTAATTAGTAAAAGCCAAAAGACATATGAAGGAAGAGCATGTTTCATATACACTAGAGGAATGATTTTGTTTCCCTAAATTAGCATATCCACTGCTGGGGGTAAAATAAAGGGGATAAAATAAAATTGTCTGATATAGAACGTGACAAAATGACCGTACATAATTTCCCATGACTAGAAATAAATGTTTAACAAACTGCTCCCAGTAGGCTTGTTAAAGATGAAATATTTATTACTATATGTTAATTACAGGGTTTAAGCAGTACTTAAGCAATTTAAGGGGATTGGCTTCACCTTGCTTTCAATAATTGTATGTGATTAAATCCTCCTGCATCAGTTGTTCTTTGTGCTACAACAGTTTGCCCAAACATATCCTTAATTAGTCCATGTTTGCAATATTGGTTATTTTGTATAGGATGAACAGTGGACAGCTTTCTTTGTGAGTTTCACAACCCAAGCAAAATCAAATTCCATCAACACTGATGTTTTTGCATGTGGACTGAAACACAATAACTTGTGAAGTCTAGAAAAATCTTATTACTCTGGTAAAGTTGTATGTTACTCTCAGGACACTAGTCTCTGGCACTACAAATCTGTTTTGAAGAAGTCTTTATATACTTTTTTTAGGCTGCAGTATGAGACAAATAAATACTTAGCATTAAAGTTTTCCTCTTTCCTCTAAATCTGTAGATATTTTGCACTTTTACATCTTAAAATACTGGTTTGTGCCAACCCATTTTGCACAAAATTACATTGAATAAAATTTTTGGCTTATCCTGACTTCAAACTGGTGTTGACAACACTGTCATCTTAAAGTTGATGAAGAGCTGAAGCTCTGTGTTGCTTAGGGACTCTTCATTGCAACGACCTACTGCCTATTCAGAAGGAAAGATAAACACAAATAAAGCAACTTAATCTCCAGTGATTCTTAACGGTTCCTAGTTACACTCTCAGATAATTAACTTCTCCTGTGATGTGCTCATTTAATAGATACCTGGTCATATGTGACCATGTTTATTTAATGCGCTCTGCAATATTTATACCACAATACACCCTTCTCATTATAAACCAGACAGGCTTTAATTTATTTACACACACATATTCTGAAGCTTTTGCTTAGACAAACTCTACAGGCTTCAGGAAAATATATCTGAGTGTGCATGTCAGTTTATGACTGCTCATAAATAGCTCCTGAAGGGACTGCCTGGAAAAAAAAAAGAATATTTTTCCTTCTTTTTGGCATTACTGTTCTGATATTTATGTACATTAAAAAATTAGGGACATGCTACATGAAGCGTGATTATTTTTGTTACTTCCATTTTTATTTCATTTTCATTTACCACAACCCTGAGGTCCCTCATTAGACTCATCAGTTAAATAATATTTGTCATAATGAGCATAATATTGCACAACTCAGGAGCTCAAGCAGATTTCGACTCTATGGTACCTGTCTCTGTAACAAAGCCCAAAGGGAAGGAGATCTCTGTAGCCAGGTTCTGTTCCCCAGAATTAATTCCAAAGTCTGTACATCTTGCAGCAATAACTGTGCCACTTTTGCATTAGACTTCTGAAAGTTAGCTGCTTGGAAATTAAGTGTCTGCTGTCTTTATTATGATAATGCATAGGATAAACACCTAAAGGCCTCCCCTGGTAAGGGGAACTGTCCTGTTGCAGTGTATGGCTTGTGCAGCCACTGAGAGTGATGGCCAAGAGCAAAGTCCTCCTGTTTGCTGAGAATGAAGAGAGTCCATCAGTGGTGTCTTGAATAAGGCCAGTTTGCTCCTTTTTAAATGGGCTCCTTATATGAGGAAGAAGCTTCATCTTTCCTAATATTGTTTCAGACCAAACACCAGTGAAGTACCTAGATTAGGAGCCCAGAGATGCTACAGTCTGTACACAGAGATCTGAGTGCTTTGTGGGGGTGTCTGTCTCCATCAGTTACAGAGCTAGCCCAGGGCAAGCCAGCCCCTAAACTAAGGTTCACTGAAGTGCCTGCAAATAACTGAGCCAAAGCCAGTATTAGGAGGTGTGTTCTGCAGGGGGAGTGGACTGGGTGCCACAGCCCATGCTTGCTGCAGTTGTTTTCAGATTATTCTAAAATTTATCGAGTTTTTAAAATTTGTTTCATGATAGCTAATGAATTTTATATTTTTTCCCCTCTCCTTTTGAAGAAGTTACTGGAAAAATTGTCAGATTTTTTGGAGCCATTTGCAAAACACAAGGAAATGCACATGATGGAGCTTAATCATGTTAGAAGAGATTGTTACTGTGAAAGGCATAACTATTTTAGTTCTATTGGGTTATTGTGCCATTAGTACTGTTTGACTGCCAACTGTGCAGCAGTGGGGCTCCAATCAACAGGAGTCTGTGAGCCTTTTCCATTGCAAAGAGTGCCAGGGATAGGAGGGAGAGAGGCTCTTAGTGGTACTGTTTTTTCAGTGATTAATAATACTTGAGATCCATTTCAGTGATCAGAAATGTGCCTTAATGAGACAATTAGTCAAACCATAAAAGCTGCACAGCAATTTAGTTGGTGTTACTACTGGAATAATTTGCTGCGGCTGCTTTCTTCTTCCTGATTTGACTTTGTCACAATAGTCTGGCTGGAAGTTGCTGTACAGAAGACTTGGAGGCTAAATTCAGTTTTGAATGGCCATGATTATCCATAGGGCAGATAATCCCCTTATAAATGAGGAAAAAAGTGAGGGGAAAAAAGTGGGTATTTCATTATAAAAAAATTACATGCCTTTGTCCACGTGGCTACTGTAGTGCCTTTCAACATCCAGCTGCCTGCTAGTGCTGTGGCAACTAACTGCAGGTAGTTTGGGGGCAGGTACCAGACTGAAAGAGCTACTGCAAATTTGTATTTATTTCTTCCTTCTGTGACAAAAACACAGTAATGGGGCCTGAGATCTCCATGTGGAGCTATGAGATCTCTTTTAGGTGCAGCTGATTTTTGCCTCACTCTCACATTTTGGTCATAATATTACTCAAAGCAAAGTCAGAGCAGCTGTTCTCAACCCATGCTTGTCTTAAAAGCTTGCTGTTTCAAACCTGCAGCTTTGTGTTCCTCAAAGCTTTTATTTTTTATACAAAGTTTGTATTTACTCCAGTTAAACATGTTGATTTATTAAGGCCTAATGTCTCCCTACAAAACTGCTGTTATCTGACTTGGAGGTATGTCAGAAATGTCCTCAGAGTGGTGTTAAAGAGGGCACCAAATACAGCAAAATTAACCCACCCAACAAACAAAATAACAAAAAAAAAAATCTACCCCAAGACTAGTCACAGTGATGAACTCATCTGCTTGCTGTGTTTCCAGTGATGTTCACAGCTTTCCACGCTCAAGAGATCTGGGGAATTTATTCTGCTATTTTTGGGAGTAAATCCTGCCCAGAACCAGCATTATTTAAACTAATTTAGTCTAATGAATTTGCATTTACCTAAGAGGGCAGTAAACAATTTACTGTCAGAGCAGAAAGTCATTTGTTGGTGTCCTAGTGATGAATGTGGTAGGTGTGTTTGAGAAAGCCCTGCCTCTGCTGAGAGCTGCACTGGAGATGCCTTATGGGCAGGACAATTTGCTCAGTAGTGGCAGGGAGGCTCGGGGTGACAGCAAGGTGTGACAATCTGCTCAGTAGTGGCAGGGAGGCTCGGGGTGACAACAAGGTGTGACAATCTGCTCAGTAGTGGCAGGGAGCAGGGTGACAGCAAGGTGTGAACAAACTCCCTCTGCCCAGGGCAGGCTGCTGCAAACCCAGTTTGCTGTCTGTGTGAATGCTTCTTGCAAAAAGTGCCCCTGGCCAGCTGTGCCAAGCTTCACTATATTGATCTTCTCAATCCAGCTCATTCTGGATGTTCCCACTTTCTAATCTTGTTATATCAGAGTGGTAGAAAGCAAAAATATTTCAGTCTTCTAAAGGAACAATACAATTCCTGCTTTGCTCAGCTTTAACTATGAGTATTGTTTTTCTTTTTAAAGGATATTGGTTTAGTGCCTCTGCCACCTGGAGGGAAGGGGACTGAATCTGGACATAGTGATAGTGTTATTTTGACACACTTTTGTGTTGGATCAGTGTTACTGTAAATGTAATGTTTGCTAACTCCCTGCAGATTTCAGCTGGTAGAAGATACTGAGCGACAGATTTTCTTTGGGTTTTGGTTTTGTGCTGGGCAGCCTGCTCTCCTGTAGCCCTGCTGGAAACTGCAGCTTTGCTGCCTGCTCTTCCTGGGCTCAGCAAATCCTTGTGTTTCTTGGCTCAACCCCCTTTGTTAGGATGCAAAGATTAACCACTTCCTTCTTTCACAACTAATTATGGGCCAAACTGAATGTTGCTCAGGGCACCAGCATTCTGGCATATGATTATTTTCACACTGCTGAACTTACCTAAATCTAAATTGTTTTTAAAATAAAATTGAAGTTCAATGTATGTTGACAAATAAGGAGCAAAAAAGAAGCTTCATACTCTAGTTACTTCTGAGGTACATGGAATATCAGCTGTGATAACATCCAGTCAGTTTTAATTCTGTCCGTATGGGTATGCCAACTTCTTTCTCTCTACTTTTGGGCTCCCTAGTGATGCACAACTGTTCTCTGAGATATTTGTGGCCAAGAGAAGAACTGAACTGTAAGCCTGTATAACTGTAAAAAGACATATTATCAGCTAATAATGACTTTGAAAGTATCTTTGACATAAGAAACTTTATAAAGTTGAAAGAATTAAAGATTTTCAGAGTTTCAGTCTTTTAATTTAATTCAAATTATTAAAATGCCATACAAGTCAGTTCTACCTGAATTTGCAATATTCAGCGTTGTAACATACAACTGTTTCTGGAAAAGGGGTTCTATTCTTATTTGGTTCACATGGGGGTGTAACAAGATTATCCCCTTCCTTAATAGAACTAGAACTGTAAAGAACTAATGTTTATGATGCAAGTAAACTGCCTGTCAGAAACCCAAGATTAAAGGGGAAGTGTCCCTATAAGTTGTTAAGCATTTAACACTGCTTTTCTGGCTTCTTCACAAAGTGGATCTAACTTGCCATCAGCTCCTAAAGGAGAAAACTACAACTCACAAAATATATGCATGTAAATGTATTTACCTTTTACATTTCTACTTCTTACCCCAACACATACAGATCTCTGTGCTCTCCCTCACAGTACTTGGACCCAATTTGTCTCTGCTGTGGTTAATTCTGTAATCCGAGACGGACTCAGCTCATGCAAAAAATATAAATTCCTATTTTGAAAGCAGAGGGAAGCCCTAATACCTCTGTGGACCAAAACCTAGCAGGTTTTCTTGTGGCTGTGGGCTGGTGCATG
This sequence comes from Camarhynchus parvulus, assembly GCF_901933205.1. NCBI lineage: Eukaryota > Metazoa > Chordata > Aves > Passeriformes > Thraupidae > Camarhynchus > Camarhynchus parvulus. The sequence goes on from NC_044576.1 coordinate 9,337,583, forward strand.
TGGGATGGCCCCAGACAGTGCTCTCCCAAGCATGGCCTTAACTCCCAAGCCATTCTCTGTTCCTGACTGTGCCTTTCAAACTGCCTTGAATATAAAGCAGTACAGAGCTTAAAAGTGTAAATGTTGATAGAATCTGGACTGTTTACGCCTTAGGAAGTGCTCATTTCAAAATGCAGGTGCTTTTGGAAGAACTGCCAATAATAAAATTCAGGAATTACCAAAATCCAGGTCATAAATGTTGCAATGAAATACAATATCCCTGTCAACCACCGGGTCTACAGCATTCCAGTTTGTTACCACTTCCAGAATAAGGCGATGTCCATCTGCCTTCAGGCCAGCTGGAAAAGGGCAAAGAAGCAGTGGCCAGTATGTATTTGCTTGGTTCTCAGTAAATTCTGAGTATATCTAAGTTCTAGCACTTTGAGGATGAGAAAAACCCAGAGTTAATGTAGTTAAGTGCTGTACAAAACTCTCCACAAAGCCTATCAGCTTTAATCTCCATCTTCACTATTATTACATTTAATGGATCTCCTTTGAATGAAGCCTCCAGCCTCTGTCATTTCTAGGTCTAGGGGTAAAAGGCAAGAAATTAATTTCTTGTATTTGCTATTAACTGGCAGAGCAGCTGTAAGAAACAAAATGCAGTTATTTGTAAGTACCACAGAATAAGACTAAATTCAAAAGAATTCTCCAATAAGAATTAAGATGGTGTTACAGAACAGCTGGAACATTAAGTGAACAACCTTGATAACCCAATTGTTCATTGACGCATAATTCATCTTTCTTCTACTGAAAGAGTAATTTCTCAGGACATTAAACACTTGAGATTTTTGTGAAGCTGAGAATCAAATCAGAATGGACAAAATAATCTCTTGATCCACGTATTTTTTTAGTTTAATTAGGTGCTTTTCAGATTTATTATGGTACATTGTATAATGTTAAATTAATCAGAACTGGGGAAATAAGAACACAGAAATGCCAAGTACTTGCCTGGGCACTCCCCAGATTTGAATTTGTTTTAATTCATCACTTTCTATTGAGCTGTTTTACAAGGCAGAAGCAAATTCCTGTATAGTCAAACATTCAGGGTCTCACCTTTCCAGGTTTCTATCAACTGTGTTAAGGCTGTACTGACATCTCAGTTATTCTGGCAGGTGGAGGTATTTTCTCTATCCCAGTTCCACTGTAGGTGTATGACCTGCAAGGGTCAGAATTTCTCAAACATTTAACCTAACTGCATCCACCTGTGAGGGCTGTTTGCAGTATTTAAATTCAGCTTACTGAAAAAGTAGGAGAAGTGGCTGAGGAAAGAGTGCTCATAAAGTAGCATGCTTTCAGCTTCTGCTGCTGTTTTGCCATTCTCATCAGACAGCTCTCACTGCTTTCTAGGAAGCTTTGATGGTAATCTCAGACAATTAATTCACAATTATAAAATGGGTGAGAGAGATGACATCTCTGTACTGTGGGTTCTAAATTAAAAGCCCACCTGATTATTTTCCCCAGGTTAGGGCCATGACAGGTACATTGCAATGATCTACCAACCCCAGTGAGAAAAATTGGAATGAGTTGCTAGTACCCCACTTACTGCATTGACTAATGCTTTCTGTAAATTTTCAGTGTCAAGCAAATAGGGATTTGTCTGATACCTAGTTTATTATTTTCTCTTTTTGGAGGTACTTCTATGTTATCTAAAGCCTTTAAATTCACAAAACTGTACTTATGGGAATACTTGAGATCACATGCATGCAATTTGATTTGTCTTGAAACCTTAGATGAATTTTGCTAGGCAGAAATGGTTATTATTACAGCTGGAGAGCATTGGAGCAGAGGAAAAGTGTTGCTCATTCCCTCATAAACAGGAAATAGACTACACCAGTCCTTAATGAGATGAATGAGAAAAAAAAATAGCTACAATGCTTCTCTGTGGGCTATCCATCACTGCAACTTTAGGTATGGTTAGTGAAGTTCTGCAGCACCTGCAAACTCTGTAAAACCCCGAGGCACTGCTCTTCTGTCAGAGCTGCCGTGGAGCCATTTCAAGCCCTGCAGCGGCGCCCCGAGCCGCACAGCTGGCTCGGTCCCTCACCTGTGCATGCGGGAGATCGGAGCAGCTCTGCTCCAAACCGTGGCACCCGAGCCTGGGGGTACCTGCTGTGCCTGCCTTGTGTTGGCTGCTGGAAATAACCGCTGAGCTGTGAGCAGCAAATGTAACGACTCCCAAGTACTTCACTTTACGACTACATTTGAGTTTAAATGTTTCCATCATTGGTTTATGTGTTTATTTCAGTCTGTGTTTTTAATGAGCTGTGTGTAACCGGAAAATATATGCACACTGTAATGCAAGCTTATTCTAGCAAACACAAAAGATGGAGGTGTTTGTGCTTTCTGGGGCGTCTTTGAGGAGCAGCCTTTTCCCCTGTCTCACACATGGCACAGCTGCTGGAGCCCCCTTCGCAGCCTGCCAGCCTTGCAACACCGAGAGCCATCGGTACGGTGCGGCCATAGGGAACCTGAGCAGGGACCCGAGGGAACGGCCTGAAGCTGCCCCGGGGGAGACTGAGACTGGGTATCAGCAAAAGGCTCTTCACCCAGAGGGTAGCTGGGCACTGGAACAGTCTCCCCAGAGAAGTGCTCATAGCGGCAGCCTGACAGAGCTGAAGAAGCATTTGGACAACGCTCTCGGGCACATGTAATTTGTAAATTGTTGGGAGGTAATTTGTGAAATGCTGGGAGGGCTGGGAACGTCCTGTGCAGGGCCAGGAGCCGCAGATCCTTGTGAGTCCCTCCCGACTCGTGATAGTGCACGATAGCACGTCAGGAACCCGCGCCGCCTCCCCGGGCAGGGCAGGCCGGGAGCGGGCGGAGAGCCCCGGAATCCCCGCAGCCCCGCCGGGCGGGACGGGGCAGGCGCGCCGCGGGCGGTGCAGTCCCGGCTCCCGCCCCCTCCCCGCGGGGCGACCCCTGAGGCTTCGAGGGGCCGGGGCTGAAGGCACAAAGAGGCGACAAGGTTTTTCCTCTGATAGCTTTTATTTGCAGCGCGGAGCTCCGTCCGTGAACGAGCTGAATGCGCGTTACCAGCTTACACTTCAGGGCGTACATATAGACAGATAAACATATTTCAGTAGAGACAAAACATAACAGGAACAACATGTGCTATAAATACACATTTACATTTGTCATAAATATATACTTTTTTATAAAAATAAAAGTATCACTAAAATATTTCTCTGTCTTCTGCAACTCACGCTGTGTTGTCACAGCCGTGTCCTGCCAAATTACCCACGGCACAGGGGCTCTGGCAGCACTCCTGTCAAAGGAGCGAGGTCGGGCTCTTACGCCCTTGAAACACCCCTATTTTGAAATCGAACGTCTTTTACTTTTGATGACTTTGAACACGAAATTTCATTAAAACATTTGCTTTTTAATTTCTGCACACTGTGTGTACATTGGTGTACACCCACGGGGAGAGTGAAGCAATCACCTTCTGAAAGTTCTCTTGCAGGGGGCTGTGTGCCCCAGGTCCCACCAAGAGGCTTATTAAATTATAGCCACTTGTTACATTAATTACACCTAGCTTGTCAATCACAATTTTCTCTCTTTTTATACTGAACAACCTATTCCACAGTATTCTGGTTAGAAACATTTTAAAAGCTTCGTTTTTGGTTTCCATAAGTGCATAAAGGTGTGTATTTTTAAACTTCATAAAGGAACTTCATTTGCATAACACAAATAATTTTAAATTAGAACTTAAGAAAACCTATTTCCTGAAATCCTTGATAGATACAGCATGGGATCACACCACACAGGTGTAGGGAATTCTGTTAACTGAGAAGCAGTACAGTCCCTTGTGAAGCTTCTGCTGTCAGAGAAGTTTGTAGTGCCTGTGAATTTTTATCCATCTGTAATTTAACCAGAAACTTTCAATTTAAACAGACCTGAACTGAGCCTGAAGCTTCCTGCGCCAAGTCAGGTACCTTGCAGATAGTGCTTTTAGCACAGGTAGTGGCAAAGGTAGACCATGTACACAAAAGACTTCTCTGCAGGGACTGAGGTCATCAAAGCTGCTCCTTTCAGATATTCAGGCTGAACACTAAAACCAGAGCAGTAAGATGCAAGTACAGGATGAATAGGAAGTACAATCACTGGTCCTCAAGTAAAAATATATTGTCAGTATTTTCCACCACCAGTAGCTTGCAGAGCTGGAGAATGCAGAACACCTGTTACAGCAGCTGTAGACAACTAAGGGGCTCTTAATGATAAATTGGTATAAAGTACCAGGTGTGGGTGTAGAAGCTTCCTGAGTTCTCAGTGACTGTGTTGAGCACAGTGTCTGAGCTATTGTTAAGATTCCAGAGAAAAAAGTAAAATGAGAAACAGGTAATATTGGCAAATAACTATCTGTACTTATGTAGCTAGGAATACAAAATAAAAGTATATATTTAATTAGAAGAAAATTAATAAATTATCAAATAACTATTCACAGTATTTTTATACTCTTAAAATATGACTACAATTTTAAACATGTAATTCTACAAAAAATATGTAGTGCTACAGTTATGTTAGAAATGCAGAATGCTTTTGTAGTGAAATGATAGAAAAATTACTGGGAATGTTTTGAAGAAATTCTCATAACTATAGTATAGGAACAATTTAAAGCTTTATTTTGAACCGTGTATTCTTTGAGCAAACTTTTGGTCTCGGCAACAGTTTTCTTGGGTTTTGTTTATGCATTTTTACATCTTAACTTTTAAATTAGATTAGATGTTAGGAGCAAGTTTACTGTGAGAGCAGTGAGGCACTGGAGCAGGTTGCCTAGAGAAGTTGTGGATGCCCCATCCCTGGAAGTTTTCAAGGCCAGGTTGGATCGCTCTTGGAGCAACCTGGTCTAGTGGAAGGTGTCCCTGCCCATGGCAGGGAAGTGGGTACAAGATGATCTTTAAGATCTCTTCCAACCTAAACCATTCTATGATATCTTTGGGGCAGCTTTTATGCTATAATATTATTTATGTAATCTAAAACCAGATTTCATCTTTGATTTGAACCACAGCTCACAGAGTAATAAAACATACATATTTTTCTGTGAAATATAATAACTTTAAAAAAATTAGCCTAGCTCTTAATGTCTGCAAATCATCATAGTTGATTTATTTCAGCATAGTTACATGCTCTAATTGATTATCAGGCCCACTGCCCTTTCACACATGGGGTTGGGGATATCCTTTATCCAGCAGGCTGCTTAAGTGCATGTATGCACCTCTAAAGAGGCAGTAAAATAGTCATGGACATATAGAATCTCCTGAATTTGTATCTAGAGTTCTTAAATAGAAACATATTTGCATCTCTAGGTAATTGCAAAATTCCATTCTGCTTTTAGGCTTCAGAGTGCTTAAACATGTGATTGTTTGATCTACAAAGGAAGAGAGAACATCACTCTCCACAGGCAAGGAAGCTATCCCTGGCCAGGCCTCAGAGTGTGTTCCAGCTTGTGCAGCACGGGATCTGCACTGGAGTTTGGAATTGAGTGTCTTCAGTGAGTGAGTAAGTTGTGTCCTAACAATGATACTGAACACCTCTAAGTAAGGCAGCATATTTGACCTCACAAGAAAGTAACTGGAAATATCAGTCCCTGCAAGGATTTATAGGGAATGAAAAAGATAATTAGAAAAACCTCAGGATAACGTTGACATAAAATGGGAATTACCAGACACTATATATTACCACTTTCCTGGTTGAATTTACTGTCTATTGCAGAATATTATACCCTATATCTGCTATTTAAAAATATAAAATATAAATCCCTCCGGGGGGGAAGGGATGATGCAAAGCTGATATGAGTACCAGTACTGGTATTTATAACTCTAGCTGGAGACTTACTTATATTGCAAATTTACCTCTTCATTCTAATTATTGCTCTTTGATTTTGTGTGGTTGCATTCACTCTCCTGCCAGTCACAATGACTAAATTAATTCCAATGCAAACAGAAAAGGTCTTAAGTAGGATTGAATAGTACTTATGTTTTGTGCTTTGCCACTCTGTCAGGGTGGATTTTGCTCACTGATAGAAAGAAATAATTAAGTCAATTCATTAGGGACAAAATTCTCCCAATTCTCTGCGATGGATCATGTCTCTTATATGCTGCTTTCAGAACAGGACTGTACTTGAGACCAGTGCAAACCAGAATAAAAGCTAAATTAATTCTGCAGCATTTTTTGATTGGGGTAAACATGCAAACAGTTGTGTTATATTCCTGAACTCTGTGGAAATGCACAGGGGCCACTCTTTAAAAAATATTCCGTTTTTCTTATATAGTAAATAGACTGGTGGTATTAGACACTCTTCATGCAAAAGTTCAGGATATAATGGCATCAGCCTATTATTTACAGTTTTACTCTCAAAATTCCCAATAGCGGGAATTTCTTTTTTTCTTTACATGCAAATCTTGTAGTAATAGATGTGAATATTTTAGAACTACTTGCAGGGGATATTAATTAATTGGTGTTCCTTAGTATTTAATTTATGACATATCCATATAACTGACTCAATTTTTTAGGTGATAAAATGGCACAAGTTAATTATGGTTAGAAATGATAGTACAACACATACTTTTATGACTTACTCCTTCATTTCAGTCAGTGAGACCAAATCTTTTTTTGCTGACTCGTAAGCAAGAAATGGTAGTTTAGTACACAGAGCTGTAAATGTTGGCAACAATGAGAAACAAATGACACTTTGGTTCTACACTATTATATTACTAGTATTATCTTGCCTTTGAACAGCTATGTCATGTTTCTTCCTGGAGTGGGTCCAGGAGAATCATTCCTACAGCCTTAGCGCCGGTGGTCACTCTGCAGCTGGGTGGCTGCGTCTTGTTTAGCAGGTGGCTTTGCTGTAGTAGAGCTGCATTTGTTGCACAGATCTCTCATTGCTAGGAGACTTTCTTCCACAGCTTTTGCAAACATGCCTGAGGAGGTTTCCTTACATTCCTTAAAGCTTGAGATGCAGAATAATAAATGCTCTGGCTGAGGGTTGTAACACGCTCCATATCCATTGGGCACCACAGGCCCATAGCAGCAGAACATTTCCATAGTAGTAGGAACCTGGTTGTAGGAAGAAGGGAAGGAGTGATTTCTGATTAGTCAGGGCACCTAAAATCAGCTGCTTAGGAATTAGGAAAAAGAGAAAAAAAATGCTACAAATGCTGGTAATGTGGTGGATCCAGCCTTGTGGAGTATCACTGTCTCCAGAAATCCAGACCTGGAGATGATTTACCTTGGAAGGCAAAGGCTGATCTCAGTATAGAATCTCATTGCTCTGTTTGTTTGCTATGGTTTAAAAACTGGTGTAATTTGAGGTGGCTATAATGCATCTCTTTGCTGAATTTATATAGATATTTGAAAGCTAGAAGATTTGTTATTGATAGGAATTTTATGTAATCCTTGTACATAAAATGGATACGTAAAACTTCTTTAAGGTTTTTAATTTCTTAAGGTTATGTTAGATTTGTAATGTGAAGACTGCATTACATTAGAGAAATTAGCATTGTCCATTTCTAATAATAATTTATAATTTTGATGCTCAATAAAAATACTTTAATGCAACTAGGCATTCTATTATACTGCAGTTTAATCATGGCATGATATGGCAGTGAAACACTTTCTTCTGCAGAAAATAAAAGGTGTTAGAAATCTGTATGTTTCAGGCTTTGTGTTCGTGGACCTTCTCAAACAACATTTGCCTTTTTAATGGTGTAGAACAGGCCATTAGTCCTGCTAATAGAGCCATAGAATTGTCAGATGAATTTGCTGTGCAACAGCCGAAGGCCATAAAGCTATTCAGAAGCACTCTTTGCTCATGGATAGTTTCTTGGAGAATTTATGTAGTAGCATGTTTGTTACATTCACTCATGTCTGAAAGCCTACAAACATTATGACAAGATCAAATTACTTATTAAGGTTTTATGCTGTAGCATGATATCGCAAGTCTCTTTCTGTTGCAGTTAGGTTAATGTTTCAGTTAATGAATTCCTACATAGATTTCTTTTTTCATTAGGACTACATAGATTTCTTTGTTCATTGCTACTACATGCAATGAAATATTTAATTTTTTGGCTCTATGATGTAAAGTTGCTTCCTTATTCAGAACATTAAGTGTAGGAAGTATTGACTCTTACAGTACCTTTGTATGTGCAAATACATGTAAATCTGTAAATGTCTGTAAGTCTTAAGTTGCATGTCTGCATGGGTTGCTGTCCTACAGCAAACAACAGAAGGCTCTCAAAGATCTTAAATGTAGCAATTTTTAAGAGTAAAATTTCCTCGTGGCTCTTGGCTTTCTGTTTCTCAGAGTGGCAGTCCTTCTGGCTTGTGGCTATACTGTCACTGGAGTAAAGACTGCTCACTAGAGCTGTCATCTTAGGGCAAGGAGGAAAAGAAGGGGAATGGGAGTATATGTAGTTTGAAAATTGAACCCTCATGTGAATTTTACTAGTTTGTTTGTGTATGTTTCCAGAATTTCTGCAAAGGACATTGAAATGTTGCCTTTGAAGTGATAACTGCAGTCAGTATTTACTGTGCTGATGAACCAAAACAGGATTGAAAATGTGGAGGAATTCGTGGACTTCTTGATGATACTGCTTTTGTTTGCTTGCCTTTTTTACATTATTTTCATTGTGGGCAACAAGGTCTGGCAGAACCCAAATGAATTATGCTTTGCTTGGCAAGACCAGTGAACAGGAGACACTCACCTGGCTGGTTGAGAGGATGAACCGATTGCTTGTCAGATAAGTCTCATCTGTAAATATCTCTGGCAGCTCCTTGAGGTGTTCCCGTGCCACCTCTCTGAGCCCTAGCAGGTGATTGTCTATTGCCATTCCAGTGACAGCCTGTGATAAGACAACAGCATTTAACTGAGTTTGGAGGCATTTGGACTGTTATCGCCTAGTGCTCTGGTCAGAGCTGATGAACTTGGTTTGAGTGATGTAAAGCCTGGAATGTTCAGATGTCACTCTGAGTATGTACTCTGCTGAAGATCAGTAACTAGAAATTCGTATGGTGCTCTGAAGATTTACAGATTAGGAAGGAGACAGTCTTGATGTGTATTGTGTGCTGATGTTATCTGTGTGCTCATTGTCTCTCAGAGCTGAACATCATGGGCTGGGCTTCTAAAGATGCTGAGGGGAGCATATGGGACAGCAGAAATTTCTAAGCATGTTTTGGAATTTTCTGTGCATCATTTGGATTATGTTTCAAGGTGGAGGGCTCCAAAACACCTCCAAATTGGAACAAGTCTTCCATCACCTTGCTGCCTGCATCTCCCTCTGGCAGGTAAAGCATTCCATGGAATGTAGATCCAAGGATCTCATAGGTGTCTGCAACAGGCTGAACAGAACAACAGATAGATTTGCCAGTGACCTATCACAGATCTATGAGCAAACCCCACTGCTTGGGAAAACTGGACTCAGGGACTGTTAGAAGCAGTGGTGGCAGCTCACAGGAGCTGCTGCTGAGCCTGCAGTGAGTCCCTGCCATCAGCTGCCTATGCAGGTCTCTGCTCTGTCCAGCTACCACATGCTCTAGACTTAAGGCATTTATTAGCTTTCAGAGCTTTGCCCTACAGTAAATGTGATTGAAGATGGCTAATGGCATAAAAATTCAGCACTGGGGGCTTGGCAGACAGGATAGTTACAGAGCTTTGTTTCTTTAGAAAAACAACCCAAAATTTGGCCCAACCAGGCAGGAATTGCCTCAGATAAATAAGTGTTCAAAATCCTTCAGTCCAGGTTTGTTCTTGCTGGTAAAAGTACTGATTTTGTGGACTGAGCTGCAGCTCTTCTGAGGCCCAGGCTGAGGTCATGTAGGAAGGGCATGCCGAACTAGGGACATTGTACTGCCCTGAGGGCAGAGCTGACATCCCTGTGGCACAGGACCCTTGTAACAAGGGGAACAAACAGCCTGAGAGAAAGCAGGATTTAAAAAAGAGCACGAGCTTGGTTTGCCTCTTAAGAATGAAAAGAAAATAAGAGCAAAGAGCAAGTTTGTTCTTTTTATGAGAAGAATAATTTTAACCACTGCTAAGTGCCTGAAACAGGCGGTTGGGGGTGCATAGCTTGGTTTAGCTTATTAATATCAAAGCACCCTTTGGTAAAGGAGCTATTTGTTCATCAGCCCAGACAGAGGAAGGATGCTTGCAAAAAGCTAGCATACATCTGTGCTATGCTTATGGTTTTTTTCCCATACAGGGAAACTGACTTGATAATCAAAGGAAATATTTTGCTATCACACAAGATTTATAAGGCTGTTAGCAATGACATTTTTGCAACATAGATCAATGTCATGTCTGAAGAGAGGCTGAGACAGGCTAACGAAATAAACTGTGAGTCAACGCACAGGGAAAAACTGGGCTAAATTGAATTTTAGAGCTCCACTTTTAACATAGCAATGCTACTAGTAAGCCTTAACAAGGGAAATAAAATCATTAAATTGCTTTTTGTTTTATGAAGTAGATTTTTTTTTTGTTTTCTTAGGAGCTATTACATTTCAGTCAGTTATGCACAATTTGGTCAGACCATCTAAGTCTTACTCAGAGTTTAAAGCCCTAAAGATTACATTCTGCTATTCTGAGAAAGAAGGGGGAGCTTAGTAAGTAGAAATACCTGGAGAGCTTTTTAAATTTAAAGATAAATTATTTTTCCAATGGAAGTTTTAATATTTCCCATGAGCTACACTGGAGGCTGAATTTTTAACAGTTTCTGGATTTGAAATAACTTGGAGGGGAGAATTAATGCATGTCTTTCTTTTTTTCCTCTCTCTTTTTTTGTTTTTGGGTTTGGTTTGTTTGTTTTTTGTTTGTTTTTTTTGAGAGCTGTTGCACAGAAATTCCATTGGTTGTGACCCAGTAGACCTTCAGTGTGTTGTGCTCATTATGAGGTTACCCTAAGATGGTTCAGGGGAGGCAGCTGCCTTGAAGTAAGACTTGGCTCCACTTTACAGAACACGTGAAGTCTCAGCTTCTGAGATGTGGGTTCTCAGCACAAGGCTTGAAACCCAGAACTGTTTTTCTTCCCTGCTTCTTCTGTTTCACAGTCCTGCCTGAAAACAACACTTTTCCTCTTCAGGGCTCAGAATATACCTTTAAAATCACCTCTGAAGGTGAATGATCTCTTGAATATTATGAACATTCAAAGAGTAATCAAAAATATGGGTTTATAGGCAATGGTCTGAGCCAAAACTATGGGCAACAAATTCACTTATCATAGCTGGTTATTAATATTTATTAATTTCATTAGTGGAATGACTAAGTTGTTTGTAGAACAAGTCTGTGCTTTGTCTTGGCACAGTGGGATGTAGAGCATTACCCAGATTGAATTGTCTCATTTTTAATCAACAGAAAATGAGTTGTATTTGATATTAAACTGATTTCTTCACTCAAGGGCATCTCTCCCTTTTATTAGACACTGCATTCAGGTCTTTAAAAAGAAAACTTAATATAATCACTCCCTCATTGTTAATGATTTTTATTAGAAATGGCAGTTTGGAATACCAGAATACAAGTCCATCTGAGGATCAGGTTCCAGATAGGGACCTCTATCATCTAGTGAAGAGAAATATAAGAAAATGCAGAGATGGTTAGTATTAGGCTTAGTTTTTTTTAAGTTGAGGTTAGTTGAATATCTCTGTTTGGACCATTAGAAATGTTCCTGAGTGCGACATAGCAGATACTTTCTATCTCCTAAGATTACTTTAGGAGATGCCTAAATTTTTCTAGTGTTTAAATAGCTAATGACTGTCTTTGTACTTTTCTTGAAAAAGCTGACTAGTTCTTATTCAGACAGGCAGTTTTTTACTCACCAGAACAGAGTAATTAGTCTGAGCTGCAATTGCATCCTTAAATTTCTGCATCTTCTCAGAATCCTGTTGGGGCAATCAGAATATATGTATTATTGAATCAACTCTAAAAGAAGTAGCATCTTCCATCAATTAACCAAGAGCCAAATAGCAAGCACCCCAAAAGTCCTTTGCTCTTGGCTCAGGTATAAGTACTTTGATAAATGAAAAGCCACAGAAATCAATGCCCTGATCAGCACCAGCACCTGATTGTGCAAGGGGAGAACAGGTTTCATGGTGGTGCATTGTTTGATGTCAAGAAAAGGTTTGCAGTTCCTTTTGTGTGTTTCTTCCATGGATTTTGGGGATGTAGGTTATTACCAATAGAATCACTGTGTTTGAAGTAGGGAAACTAATTGCCTAGTGTAATTCAGTATTTTCAAAACACACAGGCAGTGTACCTTCTCCAGAATGGTTTATCTAGACAATGACAGTGATATTAATGAAAGCCATTACTGATATTTTACTAGCCAGTCAAAAAATTACTCCCATGTGTGAAAGAGCATCTAGAACTTTCCAAGGCTGCATCTGCAGATGCCTCACATTTCAGATAACAAGCTACTAAATTTTAACTCCTGTCAAAAGGCAGCCTTTTATATTAAGGGAAGGATCTTAAGAAGTGTTGCCTTGCTGTACATCAAGTCCAACACTGCAACTTTGGGAGACCCTGAAACAGCCAGAAATGAGTGGGTCTCCAGATAAACAGGGGACCTTCAGCTCCTACGGACGATGAATGATCTTTTGAACAAAGAATTCATTTTAGAAGCAAGTCAAGGTCACCAGCAGGGACCTTCAAAATCCAAAGTGTGATATTTTTTACAAGGCTAGAGCTAGGCCTTAGTTCCCTTGTACAGATTAAATTACCAAATGCAGTCTTTAAATCTGATTAATTTACAGCTATTCAAGCAATCCCTAGTGTCAGTAGCTGCTGCTTTTACAGCGAGTGTCAAATGCATGAAATATTTCTCCTGCTGAAGAATCAATCTGGCTCAATCAATCTTTAGTGACTGTTCAAGCTATAGTTTGAGGATAATTTTTTGTTTGTATCAGAAGAAAAAAATGTTTTTTAATTGGATTTGAATTAGTGGCTATTAACAAACAATATTTTGGGGAGTTCAAGGCTACTTACACCAGGTTGTGCATCTCTTTGTCCAGAAAAAAGAATTAACCCCTTCACATTCAGAGCAGTGTGTAGGTCTAAAGAAATCTCCTTGGAATAGGGTTGTATTAAATTAATTTTCTAATGCTTCTGTGATACTAATATATATGTAGTTTTGCGTGGAAAGATGAAGATGTTCACATCAAAACAAAGATTTATGAATGTCTGTTGGAAAGAGTAATCCCTGACTAGTATAAGTGTCCTTTGTACCTCTCAGTGGAGAAGAGGCCAGGAAAACTATCACTGGGCTGGTTTGCATTATGATTACAGGTTTTCCAGGGGAAATGAAACCATCATCCCCCCTATTCTGTATGGCCAAGGCATGCAGTAGAAAGATATGGGGGCTGAGACTGAGCTTCATCTAGACACACATGCTATTCTGCAGCTTGCTCATGTAAAACAGGACAGTTTAGGGGGCTGGGAAGAGGGAGCATGATCTGGGTGGGAAAAAGCTGACAAATGCCAAAGCTCATTGGGAGAGTGGCAGGAGTCAGTAAGTGTTGGAAGAAGGCAGGAAGGAAGAGATAGTTCCAAGGAGCTAGAAAGATCTATTGAAACAACATGGTAAGAGCATGCTGGCTTCTTCCAGCAGCACAGTCAGTGTGCCACAGTGTGGGCTGGGACTATGCTGAGTACCCAGGTGGGGACAGGAAAGTGCACAGAAAACAGGAACTTCTGATGAAATGTGATTGAGAACCATCTTGTCAGACAGGACACTGATAGCAAATAAAAACAGCCTCTTCTTGCCTACTGTGTGGTAGTCACTATTATGTGCAATAGTATGGTCATAGTCTGCCATGAATTACCCACCCAACAGTGGGAGTTACTGCAGGTTTTTTGAGTTATTTTACCATGGAACTTACTTGAACTTTGTCCATCAGGAGCTAAGTTCTGGGAATAATAACGTTAAGGAAATTGAAGAAGCTGTGAATGAAGAGAGGACTTACCTGGGCAAATTTTCATAATCCTCTGGGACATTAGATCTTGCTTTATAATTTTTCATTAATTTACACCTAATCTATAGCCCAGCAATGATTCTAGCAATGTTATGCTAAATTCTGAAGAACAACCATGTGGGCTGTTGCCAGTGGAATGGGCTTACTGTGAAAAATAAACTGTATTGTGGCAGCATTTTGCATCTAAACAGCCACCTGGAAATTCCCTGTACAGCAGCGCAGTGCAGTGGGTGGAAGTGGTGCAGAGACATTGAGGGAGGCTCTCCAGGGATGGTGGGCAGGACAGTGCACAGGGCTGTTTGTGCAGCTCTGCTCCCAGCTGCACCTCTTTGCATCCCCATCTACTCTGTACAGTGCTCATGCTTCTGGCAAACAGATGGTGGTGGCTCAAAGAAAGGCAATTTTAATTTTTATTTTTGCAGTATGGTATCAGGACAGTTTGGAGAGTTGTTTGATTAGCTTGGTGAAGCTTTTCATCATCAAGGTTTAGCTCCCTTGATGATTCTATAGGACTTAGTCTTTGGTAGAAACATCCCTTTAAAACAAAAAAGATCAGCCAGAACATATCCACATATCCAGAAATGAAAGCATGGGAATTACATCACATATTGCAGGCTGCAGCAGACCTAACCACTGCAGGGGACCTGCCAGGAATTCCCCTGGTGTGGCAGTTTAATGATCCTGAACTTTGCATGCTCAGCCTAGATGTCTCCAGGGAACTGAATTTGGATCTTATGATAGAACATTCATAAGAAAGTACTAAATTTAAATTTAGATATTATGTTTCTTATAACATCATGTTTAGGTACCTCTGAATCTTTTGGATGCTTAAATAAAAGAAAGGGAATTTTTATATTTAGCTTAATGGTTGGTCTGTACAAAAAGCAAAATCCTGTAATGCTTGCTACCCTGCCCTACGCCTTTATGTTCTCAGTTAAGAGTTAAAAAGTGAGAGACTGGGGGCCACAAATGCATTATTTCCTTGATGTTTTGGCAAAGAGGACAGAGGGAGCCAGCCCAACATACCGACACGGCTGCCTTGTCACCTGCCATTGCTTTGACAAAAGCCAATGCTTCCAAGGTAGCAGACCTGATATTCTCAACCCGGCCCTCGTCAAAGCGGCGCAGGGAAGCGCTTTCATAGGTTGGGACAAGCCTCCTGTGGCACCTGAGAGGGTGAAGGAAGAAAAACAAAGAATGGTTATTTTCAAAGAGTCATAAAGACTAAGAGAAATATAGGCTTGGTACATTTTATAGTTACAGCCACACTTTTATTTCTTGCACAGTATTCATCTTAATGTTGATAGAACGCTGTAAGAAACTTTAAAAAGATGGATGCTCACTTGTCTCTAATATGAAGAGCTGCATACAGCTGTATATGTTTTAGTTATGCATTGCCAGTAAAAAATGACTTGTTGTGTAAAAACAAGGCTAGTGAAACAAAAATTTACTGAAAGATCTCAAGGAATGTTTTATTTGTACTGCATCATAAAATAATTGTGTAATTAATCATTTACTTATGGGCTTGAAATACGTTTTATTTAAAACAAGAGAAAATGCACCGAGTGTGTGAATGAAAAGAAGAAAACCAAAAGGGGAATAGGGTGTTTTTTGTGAGCTGGAATAAAACCCTCAGAGCAATTTGAACAGATTATGAATATTGTTACTTAATTTGGGTCCAGGTATACAGACACTACTCCTTGCTTCAGGAGACAGACTGTGTCTTTCAGTTGAAGCAGGTGGTCTCAGAATGCAACTGTTCCCAAAGGTTTTTATGGAAACATGGGATTTATATAATGGCTGGGATCCAGATTAAAATCTTGGGCTAGGTCATTGTTGCAGTTTTATTAATGGCATATGCAAAATGGATGTTCAATAGATGTTAAAGGAGTACATGAAATGTGTTAAGCATTTCTGGTCTTGACCAGGTAAAGATCACTCTGGGATTTAATTTGACATGATATAGAATTATTTGTGTAATAGGCTGTTCTGCAGGAAACCATGCAACCTATCTCTACCCTGGAGTTCTGGCAATGTAGAAAGAAGCTTTTAACTTTGATAAGACCGTGGGGATTAGGGGATCTTATCAAATCTTGGGATGCTTGTGAAGAAGGGAACAGCAGTAGTTACTGTTCTGTGTAGGAACTAGAGTTCCTACCCTCTATGTGCTGTGCTGCAGGGGATGCTTTTCAGCCTGTGCCAGAGATGCATGTGTGGTTACTGCCATGATTCCTCCCAAGCTACCCACAAGTCAAGGCAGTGGTGTTTCTGCCCCAGGGAGCTGGGCTCCCCAGCTGCTGCTGCTCCAGACATCCCTGCCATATTCCCTCACCTTCTCAGTGCCAAGCACAGGGACAGCTGTCAGGAGGGTACTGGCTGGGAATGGCGTGTGTGGGACACAGGGATAGGAAGGCAGAGCAAGAGGGAAAGGGAGTGAAGAAAAGGAGTACTCTCTCCCAGAACCAGGTGTCAGTTTCTATCCTGTCTACCCTACAGTCATTAGGCAAGATCACTCATTTTCATGCAGGAGGCATTTGGTTGAATGTTGAGGAAAAAATGGACCCTCTGTACAAAACCCCACTACCTTGTGTACGTTGTTCCTATGAATTGAACTAACCTTACCTGTAGAATGCCAGCTGAAGTGCTACTTGAATGTAGGCATCTGGGCTAAACTTCTGCTTCTTAATGAATTCCTTTCCATAGTGCTCAAACTTGTAGGCTATAAAATCCAGATTTTCCACGGCCCTGGGAAACAAGCAAAAGCCAGGGGTAGATGTAAAAATCTCATAGAATTGTTAAAGTTGGAAAAGAACTCTTAGATCATCAATTCCAGCCTTTAACCTACCCTACCTTGTTCACCACTAAACCATATTCTGTCTCATTTCTGTTTGCAAATAAAACCCAAAGTTCCCTCTTAGAGGTGAGGGGTCTCCTGCTCTGCAGACAGTCCTGGCCTTTGGTAACTTGTTCCTAGTCAGTAAATTTTATTCATACAGATTCTACACCAGGCTTGTTATCTGCAGCCATAACTGTAGCACTAAAGTCTGTTCATTTGAGTAGGATATCTTTTTTTAAAAGCAAACAAACAAAAAAAAACAAACCAAAAATCCAGCAACCTCCTCTCAACCTTAGTGTTTCCACCCCTGAAGCCTAAGCAAGGGTCTCCTTTGTTCTTCCCAAATTTCTGAGAGATTTACTGGTGTGAGAATTGGGTGCGTTTAGCACCTGATGAAGGCCCTAAGCTCCTTGCAAGATTCAATTTAGAGGACTACTACCTTTATTTAAAAACACAAAGGAGTTATTCTGCATCCTGAATGTTCTCACTCATATGTATCTTTCTAGACACTTTGAGGTCTAATGCAACCACACTGGACATGCTTACAGCTGATGATGCAGACAATGTGTTAATTCTCTAAAAAGACATCACAGGCCTGAATGTTGAGAAAAAATTCTTCTTGCTGCCCGCACCCCCAAAGATCATGCAAATCTTTGACAGCCTGGAAACAGAGTCAAAAAAACTAGACTTTGTAGGAGTAATACGAATGTAAACAAATTACGTTCCTAAATTCAAATTGTTTATTCAAACCAGTTGTATTCTACTGTCCTCTATATGTACCCCTATTGCCCTGGCTTCAGATTGAGTCAGCTCAAACCCATAAAACACAAAAAACCAGTGGACCTGTATTGTTTGCATCCTGTGCAAATACAGGCAAGCTGTTTTTCCAGTGGTTTTGAGAGTCCCTAATATTTACATGGCAGTAAAACAATGGTAATGCAATTCCTGAATACAGACAAGTAGCTCCAGCCCATAAGGGTCCTATCCTGCCCAGAGATGCTAGGTATGTGCAGCTTGGTAAGAAGAGGAGGAGCAGGAAGGCAGGAGGCCCCCACGGAGGAAGCCCATGCAATGTGCTGGGTAGTTCCCAGCATGCAGTCATGGCTGAGAAAGATGAGGCATCTGTCCTACCTTTGGAGTTTTTCTGCTGCTGATGCCAAATGTGTCTGAATATCAGGGGAACACTTCCATCTCAGTCTCCGTGGAGCAGGAAGCTCGCTCACTGAATCAGCTCGGACTAATTTCTTGGAATTTTCTTTTCTGTTGTATGTGAGACGGAAGTCATTAAGGTCACAGGAATAATCCATTTATTAAACACTGCTCTTTTAGCAGGTGAATTACTGCTTTTCATCTGTTTTATGTGTCTTAGTGCCCCTGTGACCAGGGGAAATTTGCCACTGGCGGAGGCTTCCCAGGGGCTGGAGTGGGTGTAAAATGTACAGAAGGGAACTCACATGTGCCTGAGCAGGTATTCAGCACACTGCACCATGACGATGCCATCGAAAGGGGAATGTTCACACACGGTCCCACAGAGCCCATCTCTTCCTACCACAAACTAAACAAGGAGAAGGATAGATGCAACATACACAGGGAATAAATCGTGTTCTGGGTAACTTATCCATGATGAAAACCTGACAAAGGTGCTAAGAAACCCTGTGGTTTTCTTATTGCTCATATTAGGAACTTCCTTGCCCTACAGATCAGTGGGTAACTTACAGATTTACTGCAGGAGACTTGCTTGTCCTGTGAAAGGTGTTGCACTGAATTCCTTACATGCTGCTCTTTGGAACTGAATCCTGTGAGAATGCAAATGTTATCAATTCCCAATGGAATCTGAAACTTTTATTTAGCATCTGCTTTATGGTGCATAAAACCCATCAATGCAAAGACAGGCCAGGGTTCTCCTTCCACTTTTGAGGACAATAAAACATCTGTGTCTGGGAAATCCTTAGGATCCCATTTTATTACAAAGCTCATCCTTATTTGATAGCTTTCTCATAACTTATTTTGAATATTTTATATTTAGATGCTTTCTTCATTTCATTTCCCTCTTATTTATCTTCATTCTTAATTTCATTGTGTACACATGGCACTGCTGATGACAATTTCTAGTTCTGTGATACACCCATGCAATTTGTAACTTCTGCATCTCATACAGAAGCAGATGTCTAGGCCAATACTGCAGCTTTCCTGTCCTTTTCCTGGGCTTTTCCCCCCATGTGTTTTGAAGTGCATTTGGCTGGACTTCCCTCACTTGCACATTTGTATCACATCCTGCCTCCCTGCTTTCCATGAGGTTTTCAGAGAAGTGGATATGATGCAAAAAGCTCACCTGGACATTTTCTGAACCATTACTGCAGAGGTGAGGAAGAATATGGAGAGAAAAGCCATTCTCACAGTAGAATATCTTCTCCTACATAATCTGTGTTTGCATAAAAGGAAATGGGATCTTATTTCCTTAAGAATTTCTCTTCACCTTTGAATTACTTTGGCCTGAATACACCAGGACAGATTAAGCTCTCTCACGCTCTATGCAATTTTATTTGCTTTCTGCTGCCTTATGATAGTAGACAAAAAGAAAATGTTGTTTATTCTCATCTGCTTGAAATATCTCAGTACTCGACCCTGCAAATAACAGGTCTCTAACTTTTCTAAAGACAAGTGGTTTGTTCTTCAAAAGAGTCTGCTAATAATGTCATTTGCAGTGGCATTAATCAGGAATGAGTACTGAAATGTATTTGCTCTTGGGTGAGTTGGTGCAAGTGGGAGAACAGATGGGACACAGAACAGAGAGCTCAGTTGAGCTTATGGATCAAGATATTCTGGCCTTGGTCAGGTACAGATTGTGGGATAAGCAATCATAGATATGAAAAGAAAAACTAGAGAAGTACGGCATATACAGCTATCAAGTTTTTTGAAGCTATGTGGTTTTGTAAGGCTGCCAAGTAACACATACAGTAGGCTGATTGTGTAACAAGTGGGAAATTGTTGCTTAAGGAGGTAACTGCTTGGGGCTACAAAAATATATAAACTGATCTGTGAAAACAATAAAGCACCTTCAACTTCTTTCTGCCTTGACTTCTCGCATCCTTCCTTCAAAGTCCCATCTCTCAGTTGTGGCAATTATTTTAGGGGTTTCTCTTTTCATGTGGCTGTTCTTAGACACAGCAAGAGCAAAAGGCATTATGCAAGCAATGTATCAGTCAGGGTTTTTTCAATTTTTCATAAGGTGTCAACATTGTTGACAGTTGGGAGATTAATACATTGCTTCTCTCTGGGTCTGTTGCAAAGTGTGGAAATAACAGTGCGTCACTTTAAAATATGATGATCAAAATCTGATGGGGAAAAAGGCTGGAGAAGTCAATACTTAAAGTCTCAACAAGGATGCCATTAAATGAGTAAACAGTCTGTTAAGTGAGGATCTAAACACATGCCAAATTATTAGCAGTAGCATTTCTAGGATGTCAGGAAAATGCGTAAGAAGGGGAAACAGAAAAATATTGTGCTTTTTTTTTTTTTCATTCTGGGATACTAGGCCAGCATTTTCATTCCATTTGACTCAGTGTAGAAAAATGTATTGTTTTTTTATATCCAATGTCTACCTACTCATGCATCTGAGTATCTGTGTTATCTCAAGAGCAAAGGGCAGCTTTGGAAAAGGTGAAAGTGTCCCTGCTTCCCCCGCTTTGCAAGGGACAGCCTTGCTCACACCAAACTTGCCCAGGCAGATGCTGGCACCACCTTGCCCTCTTTCTCCCACCTGACTCTAAGTGGTCGCCACCATCAGGCAATGTGCAAGCAATGTCACAGTGCTGTAAGGTTTTTACCTGCATAGGTTTGTCATACCAGCGATTGGCCCCGTTTTTATGGTAGCCCCCTCCATGCAGCATGTGAAGTGCCATGTTTGTGTTGTTGAGTTCCGCCCCACTGGGGCTGTCCAGGCACACCAGGCATATGCACCGTTCAATCATATCTAGAGAGTCGCGGTTGGTGGAGTCTGGGGATAGAAGAGTGAAATGTTCACATCCTCTTACCTCTGAGTACAACACTGACTGGGGAACCCTCTGCTTTGGAGAGCACTGAAGATCTGAACCTGACTCTGCAATGAGCTGGTGTCTGCAGAGCTTCTCTCAGCAGCAGATCATCTCAGTGCAAGGGAACATTATACCAAGGCATTAATTCCTGCGTTAACTTTTGTAACTCTGTGTATCTCTCACATGATTCAATAACAACCACTTTCTTTTTCTGCCTCTCATTTCCTTGAAATAATTATATTACAAAATAGATCTATTTTACTCTTAAAGCCAGCATTGCTTACTTATTTTATAAATAACAGTTACAGAGGACAGGTGGAAAATAGAAAATTTCAGAGCTCACGCTATTGCTGCAGTATTCTGCTCTGGAACAGCAGAGCTGAGAGTGTTTTTGTTTTGTTCCCTATGAAAACCCTTTTCAGAACAAGCAACAGCAGGGTCTATGTTGGTTTTGTCTTATTGTATTAAAACCCTCTTGTCTGCCCTGTCTCTGATTATTAGCTTATATTGCCTACATCATGTGAGGAAACATCTGTGGATGAGGTTTTGAGGTTTAGTTTTTGAATTTGGTTTTGCCAAAACCATGGGTTGCCATGTTACAGTACTCTTCTGTCACTACTGTACTGCTGAATAAAATGGGCTTTTCTGGAACTCTTCCTGTTTCTTTTCCCTATCCTGACACTCTTATATGGTTGGACTGCTGGGGGTATTTTTACCTTGTCCTCAGTGCTTTCCTCCTTATTTATGGTATATTTATGTGTTTCTCAGTTTCTTTGTCTAACTCAGAAATATTACAAAGGCTCAGGGTTTGTTTGCATCTGAGGACCAGTTTGAAGCATAGGAAATATTTAATTGTGACCACTTCTTACAGTTCCTCATTGAAAAGATAGAAGTGTGCAACCTATAACAAGAACTTGTTTCATTTAAAAACATATAAAATCATTAATTGCTGTTATATGGTTGTTAATAAGATCAAAGGAAAAAGGGCTTTCAAGCATCAACACAAAATTCGTTTTGCTCTTAACAGATCAGCTTTCATCTTCTGGTTTTGCTAGATTTTAGTGTAAATGTAAACTTGTTTCAGGATGTTCTCAACAAAAGATATCAATTCAGATTGATCAAAACTTCTTTCAAGTCTAGGCTAAGTTCAACAAATACATGCTCAATTCAGAAAACTATTTTAGCTGAAAGAATGGAAAATATTTAAAATTAAACAATTTGCATTTGAAATATGGGGCCATTTCAATATGTGCATGTTTTCAAGGTTTGCAAGTCTGTAAAGTGGCTGATTGCCTGGAAGAGCAGCATTTTTCATCGTAAGAAATAATGCACCTTTCCAGAAGGAGTAACATAGGTTAGTCAAGAGCTAGAAAAAACCCAGACACTTGTTACCATCCAGGTTCATTCTTCAGATGCTGAAGAAGAAACCAAATATGCAAGAAATTAAAAATGTGTCAAGAGATGGAGAGGCAAGTAATAGCAGTGACTGAGAAGGAAGAGAGGGAGCTGTGGCCTTGTGCAAGCTATGGTAAGGTACTGCCCATTGCTGTTTGGTGGCTCCTGCAAGGCAGCATTAGCAGCTGGGGCCCAAGGGACAGAGATGGTCAGTCTGACTTCTTGCAGGCTCCCTGGGGACCTGGTGGAGTGCAGAGTATGGTGTGTCCCCTTGCCAACAGAAGAGTCCTAGGGAAAGCAGCTGGAGCACCTGCCAGCTCCTACAAAGGCTTGAGCCAGGAGATTGTGTTTGATGGGGCGTGCAGAGAGGTTGCTGCCCTGCAAAACGTGAACACCAGCATCCCTTGGGAGTGTCTTCAGAAGCATTCAGAAGCTTTAGAAGAGAGAAGACACATCCCTGTCCACTTGGCTCTAAAGCTTTTCTAGTGTCTCATGCTTGCAGGGCTGACTGTAATTGTGGTATTTTTTTCATTGATGGTCTGGGTGCTTCAGTACAAATGCTGAAAAGATCCTTGTGAATGGAACTTGCCTGGTATACATCAGCTTCTGGTGCTTGCAGACAGGCATCTTTGAGGAAAAACAGCCTGGATAGTGATTTACAAACTGCTCACAGCTTGCTCAGCATTCTGCTTTCCACTGTTTGATAGGTATTTTCTATATATTTCATTGTGGCTGCTACCACACATCTTTGACAGATATGAAGCCCTTAGACTGACATATGGCTTCAGAGTATCTGGAGTCTAGGTATTAGAGTGAATAAAATTAAGCTGTGCCAGAAACAGAGAAGCAGAGGAAAGATGCCTTTACAGAAGGAAACAGACATATCCAGAGGGCTGATCAAACACTGAAAAATTATCATGTGAAGCAGGCAATAAATTGCATGAGAACTCATGAACTATGTCTTGGGATTGAAAATATCTGCAGGAAGAGATAAAACAAAAGAGAGTATGACCAAGCCTAAAGCCTGCAAGACTTTTCTTCCTTTCTAATGCACAGTTGCATTGAATTGGCCAGCCAGCTGTTGGTTAGTTGGATTTTTTAAAATTTAGTCTTAGAAAGAAAAATATGAGAAGGCAATTTTGAATCAAATTCAAATTGCAGTATGCATGGGACTGTAGCCAGTCACTTCATACAGAATTCACTTCTGGTACTTAGGAAGAGCAAGCTAGTTCCTCAGCCTGAAGGCAGTTACAATGCTGAGTGTGTTTATAAATCAGTGATGGCTGGGTTTATTACAATATCTTGGACATTTTCTCACATAGAAGACCTGTGCTCTACTTGCAGGTCTGTGCAGGCCCATGGATATAACTCCTTCATAGCCTCTGCAAAGCACTGCACAGGTTTTCTGTCCCAAAGCATTCTCTCCTGCCCTGCCCAGCACAGACCAGCTGTGGAGTGACCCTTTCACCCACACTGCTTCCCAAGTTCTCTTATTTATTGTTGCAGGAACACTTCACCATCACAGATAAGAAAGGAAAAGGCTGTTAATGATCATATATCCATGTATAACAGCAATGCATTCATCTATATAGAAGGGCTGTGCTAACATGAATGGTCTGGGATGGGATTCCTGCTTAGATTAGAGAAGGCTCACATCATGGTGCTATGAGGGTTACTAATGCAGAATCCGATTTTCTTCAGCTGCATAACTGAGTTGTTTGCCTTCTGATTAAAACTAATGTTTTGGGAAATGCCAGGCAATCTAAAAACACTATGGAGAAGGTTTTGCTAGTTTTTGTTGATTTTTCTTTTTGTTTTTCTTTTGGATGATATAGGTTAACAAAGATATTTTTGCTGGAAGTTTCAAGGCACTGGCTGTTATACTTAGTATGGCATGGAAATAAATGATTAAGTGTTCACCTCAATTTTCATTAAAATAAGTTTATTTTTTTGTCTCCTTTAAAAAGAAATGTTGGGAAGAGGTAGCTTAAAGATGAGACTAATGCTATATAATATTGCTGAAATAATGGCCAGGACTCACTCTGTGTGTATCTGTACTAAGTTTTATAATCACAGATAAACTTGAATAAGAAAAGGGGAACCTTCCTTAGGATGATAAATTTATTTTGAGACTATTGGCAACTCTTGTATATTCCAGGGCATTAGTAAAACAGCAATATTTTCTGTGGCATTGCTGAACTGAAGATAAAGAGATGAGTTAATGTTTCCTTCCGGATTAAGAAGTAAATACTTACTACATGTAAAATGGTAAAAAGAGGGCGTTTTTTTCACTTAGCCTCAGGATAAAATACATAAGGTGTGATGTGATGTGATGTGATAGCGGTCACTAACCCCACCCTTTTTCATCTGTTTCGAAGTTTGACATTCAAGTCCAGAATCTGAGACAGCTAAATGCTGCCTGTTGGAAAGGAGAGAGAGAGCAAGTCCCCAGATAATAACTGGTGCCATCTTTCCTAGATAGTTAAGAATTGGTTGAATCAGCCCTGGTACCTTCTCCATTGATTAGAGAGAGTACACAACTAGATTCAATAGGTGTTTAACTTGCAGCTGCTTTTGTTGGATAAGATCAATAATATCAAATAGTTGCCAAAAGCTAAGAGGATACATAATTCCTATTGGTACAAAATGGACATAAAGAAAGAGACAAATCACAAAATCTGACGTAATGTAATTTATGCAATGAAAAACAAAGAATGGAGTGAGAGTTATTACATGACATAACACTTAAACATACACAGCCAAAGGGGTCAAGCTATTTCTGCTGCTCCCCTGGCAACACACATCTTATAGAGTTTCCTACTGCTGCAAAAATTCAGCAGTGGGGTTGCACATTGTCCTGTGTTTGCTGTGATGTTTGCTCTCAGCAAAGAAAGGCAGTGATGGTGAGGAGGAAGATGATGAAGAGAAAGCTGGGGTTGCTGCAGCTAACCTTTCATAAGGGTCATCCTGGCCTCTGCCCACTCTGTTCTTCCGTCCGTTGTCAGCAGGCCAATTGGAGGCAGCATTTCCTCTTCATTCTCTGCCATTTTTGCTATCTTTTGTAACTGAGTGAAAAGATCTCCCTCACTGAGACGACGGAAATTAATGACAACATCCAAAACAAAAAACTGCAAAAAAATTACAGAAGTCAGAAGATCAGTCACAGGTGGGTTGAACCCTTTGTGGTCCAACATTTTGCTGTCACCTGGGTAGATGCTGAGATGCTGAAGTCCTGCCTGGAGAGCCAGGCCTACATGCAATGCAACACAAAACCACTGGGGAATGAATGGCCCAGGGCTCAGCTCTCCTGTGTTTTGACACCAATGTAAGGGCCATAGGGGACTTATATTGTGTGTTGGACTCAAATAAAATACACACTATTTGAATAAGCTTTAAAAACCTTGGAGAGATAAAATCAGACAGTATGTAAGTAATTTTCATGGTATTATTTGTTTAAACATAACCTAGCGAATCTAGAAAATTTCCCATGCTTCCTGGAAAAGCAGAAAGCACTTCACTGGAAGTTACTTCCTCATTCCAAGAGCACCTGCAGGCATGGCTCCAGTACTGCAAACAGTCAAGCTGTGCTATAAGTGCTGAGCCCAGGGAACAGACTCTGCTGCTCCCTGGTAATTACTGGTTGGGGCAGATTCACTCTAACACTCCAGTATGTCTGCCTGCACCTGTGTAAACTTCTTCAGGCATAGCTTAGGGCCCCTACATGGTGTCTGTGCCATGCATAGGTGTGATGGTGGTATAGTTGCCATGAACTTGACTGTGCCAATACTTGACTGTCATGAGAAGAGCATTTCCAGCAAATGCACTCTAATAGAATTCTTTTTTCTCTGTGGTTTCATCACTGTTTATTAAACACTTTTGTTTGAAAGAGAAAGCAAATAAATTCTGCCACATTCCTCCTTTCTGCATCACTGTACTTGGAACATTATGTGGTCCAAGGACAAAAATGCTGCAGAAGCATCTTTTAGAAATATCAACTGCAAATGCTTGGTAAGAAGTGAGCTCATACATAGCACACTAATTGCATTTCTGAACAGAGATTAGATTTGGCTCTTCTGGAGTGAATTTAAGCAAATTAAAAAATATAGAAAGGTATGAAAAAAGGAAACGAATTTACCTGATTGTTACAAGCAACAATGATGTGCTCTGGTTCTGGCATTACATTGCTTTTCTGGGCCACGAGGGTATCTTTGGTAAGTCCTGGAAGACGATAGGAAGAAAAGAGTCCATAGTATTGCTTCATGCAGAGAGGATGGCCAGACAGCTGTCCACGAGAAAAGTCAGTAGGTATAGCATGGCTGCAGAGAAAGAGAAAAACAAAGCCAGAGGAAAAGAGGGGAGAGACAGAAAGGAAAAAAATCTTATCTGTCCTTTGTTCTGTTACAATTAGATCAGGTATAACACAAATTGAATAATAAAATGAGATTACAGTATAAGGGAAATAGATGAATTCCCATACCAAAGTTAAGTACATCATTCCTGGCAGCTTCATGCATATTCATTAAGCAATTGCATTATCATCTAGTGGAAATGGAAATGGCAGGTCACAAGCAGCTTTGCAATGTGCATGGGAAGCCTGACTAGCTGGGACCCCAGAAACCTGGCAGGATGGAAGTCAGCAGAACAGCTGGGAAAGAGCAGCACCTCAAAGAAAGGCACTGATGAAATTCCCTGCAAATCACAGCAGTCATGTACTGTGCTGACTGGTTAGTGTGTGTGAGAGGGCCTTCCTTGACAAACAGGAATGACTTGGGCAATACAGTCAGAATTTCTGTTTTCCACAGGTCCTCACTTCTCTGCTAATTTTCACTTAGACCCATGGAGTACTATGTGCTGAAAACCTATTATTTTTTTTTGATTGGAAGGTAGGTGAAACCAGCATCTCTTTAAAACTTCTTTAGTGGCCAAGGGAAAAAAAGAAGAATTATCACAGTTGCAATTATGATTATAGATTGTAAAATACCCCACTGACACTGCAGCAGGAAATAATGGTGCTGCTGGTCAGGAGAGGCTGCAGAGACCACAGGAGGAAGAAAATCTTACAGTGCAGAGATTTTCCTTCTGCAGAAGAGGATTAAGCTTCCAACTTGTCAGACAGGGGGAGGGGTAAAGAAGCAGGCAAGGAAGTTTACTCTCATACAGCTTATGAGGGGTAATATTTTATGCTAGTTTATCTTGGTTAACCATGCCATTAGAACTGTTGCAGTTCTAAACCAGGGATATTTGCTTTAGTTCCCAACTCTCAAATTCTCTGTATCACTTATTTCCTTGTACAGGTGCATAATACATACATGATTTGAAGAATCATGTATTTTCCCTGTGTTTTTATTCAGAAAGTAACAAAGTCATAAGTAGCTTATTTTTACTAGCTACTGAGCCAGCCTTTCTATGGTGCGACTTCCCTCCCCTGCTGGGATGTGGTATTTCTCTGGGGGGAGGGAGGTGGGACAGTGTTGTTGTAAGTGGAGAGTGCCAGGAGGGGTCTGCAGGCTGTGTAACCACAGTGCTGCTGCCCTTTGGGTATGGGGAGCACAAGCTTCCTCTTGTGTTCTCAGTAATTCTGTTAGGCAAATTGTCTGTGCCCTTTTGGGCTGCACGGTGCCTGCCAGAGTGATGACTGCCAGCCATCAAAAAGGATCTTTCTTCAATCTGTTACACTGCAGGAATACAGCAGAAAGGGCAAAAAATATTGCTGAAGCACTTGTCCTGAAGCATGCTGGAGCCCCAGCCCTTCCCCATGGGGAGAGGTGCAATACAGCCCAGCTTTGTACTGAGAGCAGCCTCGAATCAGAAGCCTTGGATACTCAAGCTCTCCTTCCAAGCCACTTACGTGTCCAGTAAAGCTTTGTAGTCTTGCACTCCTGAAATGAGATTGGCAGCAAACCTGCAAGTAGCAGAGAGAAGTGACATCAGTCTTTTGTCATTTGGCAACACTGGGCTGTTTCTGGGAGACAGAAGATAGCCTGAATGATTGATGACACGGCATAAGGAGAGAAAGTCTTCTGGCTTGGCAAGAAGAGCTCCCTGCCCCCACTCAAAACCTAAATTAATTCATGTCAAGAGAAATATGAAATCCTAGAGGCAGTCCCTTCAAATGGTTAAACAGACTACCACAGGAGGAAGCCTGAAAGTGTTTATTTAGAGAATGGGAGCAGAGACTGAATATTCAACAGAATCCTCACATGGGTTTCAATATCAATACGCATAACCTGTCCAGAGTTAGAGTACTTCCTGTCCTAAGCAGATATTCTTTTTGCAGAGCTGTGGACAGGTGTATTTTTTCCTGACATTGTCCGTTTGCACTGTGTCAGAATGGGAGGTTCTGAGAAAAATATTTCCTTGTTAAAGCATGTGCATTAGAAAATGCAAAGTGGAGTTTTTTTGAAAGCTGTGTGCACAATAAATTTAGTAAGTAATGAATGAAAGCATTTTTAGTTATGTTTAAAGTAAAGTAAAAAGAGGCATTAGCTGTCTATGCAAAATGTTAAAACAATGCATATTTGTTTCAAGGTTCTGGCTGTTTTATAATAGCATAAATTCATATGCAGTTAATTATTTCAGTAATGAGCAGCTAGAGAGTACTAAAAGCAAAGAGGAAAATTGCACTATATGAAGGTAGATTTTTTCTGTTTTAAAAGGAAGAATGTTTTGGCAAAGGCTGAAGAATGGAATCCTGTTTAAGAGTGTCTGGAGAGGTATATTCTGTGCTTGGATACGTGCTTACCTTCTCATTTTTGAAATGATAGTAATTGCCTACAACAGCTCAAAGTAGAAAGATCAGTTCAGAGCTGGGACTGATGGGCCTGAAGGAAGCAGTGTTCTTGGGGAAGAATGATTTCTGAATTCTTATTCTTAGATTCCCTGTGTTTCTGGTGCCCTTTTGTGCATGTGAGAGGGACAATTTAATGCCAGCGTGGCCTTTTCAGTTTGCAGGGTGGCTACAAGTCATAGTGAAGCCATATTAAAGATTATTTCCTTTGAAACTGTGTGTCAGAAATTAGTATTTTTTTTTTCATCACAAAGTGGTTTACTTGAATCACGTACAGTAAAAAGCTTTGTAAATATTCCTTAAAATATAAATCCCTTGGCATTTTTTTCATGCAATGAATGTAATAGTAATGACATCATTCTTTCTGAATATCAGTATGAGTTACTCCAGAAACACTGCCCTCAGTCAGCCGGCCTCATAGGAAATCACTTTAATGCCTACAGCCCTTATTTTTTAATGAAAGTTGTCTTTTTGCAAAAGCCGTACATTTAAAATATCCTTTCATTTAGCAAAAGCTGCAAAGTCGTAATACATTACCTCAGCTGGTCATTTATGTCCTTGAAATGCTGACGAGCAAAGATAATTGCAGGGCTGGAATTGACTGGAAGAGCCAGGCGGTTGTTGAGGTACATGTCATCCAGCCAGTAGTGAAACACCTGAGGGAAGGGGACACCACGTCTTAAAGCTGCCACAGCACACAGAAAAGCAGTCTGGGGTGAGGGGACGCTGCCTGGTGCTCCTGGTGTCAGCCATGGGCTCTGATTAATGGAGCTGCTGAGCATTTTCAGTCTGGGCTCTGTGACCTCAGCTCAGCAGAAGTCAGCCGCAATTCCATAATCCTATTTCTCAATCAATGGCAATTTACAGTGTGTTCCATTAAAAACTACACAAGCTCCAGATTGTGGTGCTTTGGGTATTTTGTTGTTTGCTTCTCTCTACAACCAGAAAATATTTGAATACAACAGGTTAACTCTTGCATAGCAATTAGAATATGTTTAAGAGAAGGCCAGGGTTTTACCAGTGATGCCTTTTCTCAGGGGGTTCAAGTATTTGTGAATAATGCCAGGTGCTCCATTGCTAGCCATCAGATATTGTCCTGTAGCAAGACAGAGCAGAAGAAAAATTTCCCAAGCCTAATGGTTCAGTCCTGCAGAGAGTGGCGCATGGATAGGGCCCCTGGAGAATTCCCTTTGTGTCCACTGACACAAATGCAGATTGCTGATTCTTGACCCAGACAGACACACATTAAATTTCTAACCATTTTTATTGAAAACACGGATGAACAGTAACTGCATTCCTTCATGTCTCAGCAGAGATTGAAGAATCATTATTTGGAAAATTGAGGCTTTCAAAAAAGATCAAATGGCCTTTCTAAGAGGGCAGGCTTTGCATAAGGTAACTATAAACAAAAACAAAATTATGCAAAAATAATTACAAATGCATGCATCAGTTGAAAAAGTTTTCCTCCAAGGTATTTCATTGCTGTTAGAACAGATGCTTCCCCCACAGTCTCTGGAGTCTTTGGGGGAACATGCTAGAGGTATACTCCTGGCAAGTTAAATTCCATATAAAACCATTTCTAATTTACCTTAAGAATCAAGTATTTATTTTAATAGCCAGTATTTAAAACTGTCACAATTTCAGAAAATGCTTACACATCCTTCCTCTGTAATTTTCATGCTATAAGTGTTCAAATGAGCAGTTGTCTTCAGGAATATTATTTCTTATCAGGAACACTTTTTAAATGCTGGTTAGTTTAGCCACCATGAAGTTCTGTGATCACAATATGAAAATAATATTGGGCAGCATTTAGTTCACAAATTAAGCACTGCTTTTAAAATGAAAGCACTGACAGCACTGTAGCCTTTTCTCCCTGACTGTAGCAGCAATTCGATTGAGTTTTTGGTGTGTCACACAAAAGGGAGAGCCACAATTCACTGACATCAGTAACAAGCCTGAAGGGTTTCACTGAATCCATAGAATTATTTTCCTTGTTGGAAAGGAAGGACTTCAATAAAACTCTAATTTTCAACTGCCATATTCTAACATGGTTAATAAGGGCAGGATGAACTGCGACTTTGTGGAACGGTAAAATCC
The DNA here is from genome assembly GCF_901933205.1 of Camarhynchus parvulus. Lineage (NCBI taxonomy): Eukaryota > Metazoa > Chordata > Aves > Passeriformes > Thraupidae > Camarhynchus > Camarhynchus parvulus. The sequence continues at coordinate 9,368,730 of NC_044576.1, forward strand.
ACTTTAGCTGTGGCTTACTACTTTGCCTACCTTGGGAAGCAGAAAGCTGAACTTTTGTAAAGGCAAAGGTCTCAGCTTGGTCTGTGTGATAGATGTACATAAATATACATGCATGTGCATATTTGGCAAAGTAACTACATTGGTATAGTGTGACAATGAATGGCAAATAATAGTTCAGTTTTAAAAAACTAATTCCTATAATGAAGTATTCCATTCCAGAATAATCAGAGTGGATCAGAACTTTGTGTAGATGGCTGTCACATAGATTTTGACATAATTTAAAAAATCTAGCCTATTACATCTGAAATATTCCTTTGTCAGGATGACGCTTGTTTGCATTGACCTGCTGAAAGAAAACAATGATTGCATAGAGAACATCAGAAAGAACTTGTAAATATGCGTCATCAAACACAGAGATTATTTTTTCTACTGCATTTGCTTACCCAGTTTACTGTCTTTTCACTTCTTTCCTCAAGCATTTTCTGCAAGGATTCCCCCAGGCCTCCTGCAATTCCAAATTTCTCCACAATGGCCTTGGTCTTTTTAAATTGCCCCTCTGGCACCAAGTGTTTCATGCACTGTAGGTACATGTGTAAGGTCTGCTGCAGTGGTGGAACTGGAAGTTTTGGCACTTCCTAGTCATTAAAAAGAAATATATATTGGTGAGTAATTCTACTTGTTTCCAATCTGTCCTCTTTTGTTTTCTTATTTTTTTTACTTTTTTTGCTGATTAATAGGTTATATCCCTTTTAAAATGAATTTCTTCTGTTTTAGCAGTTGAGAGGCCTGATTACTACAAATGTACTGTTGGTAGGCTTTCAAATGGATAGAGCAGTGGACTAGTGGAAAATTATCAAGGACACTATTCCTTGGTAAAAATTCTAGAAATCCTAGGATGAAGAGGCATGATGCAAGCAAATACCCTGAGCTAAGCTCTAGGAAACCTGCAAATATATTACAAAATAATAAAATAATATCTTAATATATTTTCATTAGTAAAAAAGTTGTGATTAGCTTTTGGTTAGCAAAACCATGGTTAATACTTTTCTGGTTGGTAATCTGAATGGTTCAGTGGCACAGTGATAGAAGTAGAAAACATGCAGCTCTACCTGTTTATTAGTACTGGTTATGTACAGTCCTCAATAAGCTTCTACTTTACCCTGCCAAACCTCTGCTGTCAGTCAGTCTGGAACGCCCTTGGAAGGCTTGATAAAATGTTTCCATTTATACTTCCATTATCCTTACCCTGTTTGGAGCAATAGTATCTGGGAAGAAAAGAGTTCCATGCTGTCCATGCAATTAAGTTTCCTTTGTTTTTAAATTTAGAATTAACTAAGTGAAGTGTAATTAGTAATTTAAAAGCCAGAGCAATTATTGGGACACACAAGACTTTGGACCTGGTTAGCATAAGAAATTTGATCATCAGGACGCCTTGGCAAGAACAAACAGAACTTTGAGGATTAAATCAAGACTAACTGAAGACTAACTGAATCAAGACTGACTAACTGAAGACTAACTGAATCAAGACCTACTGAAAAAGAAAAGTACATCAAGACTTCTGCAAGTAAGAGATGTTGTAAAATATATGTCTGTTTATGTGATGATTAAGCCAATCATTGTAGTAAAAAATTATTAGCCATCCTAGAGTAGTAAATAAGCATATGTAGTCCACAATCAGTTTGGATTCTGACCAGCTCTCAGTCTCCCCATCTCTCTCCATTGCTGACAATTGGTGCTCTGTGTGAGGAGAAGGAACAGCCCATCTGGCTGCAACTGGCAAGCCCCTGGGACTGATCATGATGGTGAGAGAACCGCATTTGGGCCAAGCTGCCTCACCAAGAGAAGCCCTAGAGGGTATCACAAATGCAGCTCATTTGGCATTAAGGTTCCTGATGCAAAAAAACCCTAAACAGTCCTTCATAAATATCAAACAGGGTCCACAAGAGCCCTATATGCAGTTTGTAGACGGATTAAAACAAAACTGGAGCAAGAGAAGCAAGAGAAGTTATCAAGCAAGAGAAGTTATACTCAAATTGGCCATAGAAAATGCCAATGAGGATTGTAGTCACCTTTTGAAATCTTTGCTTCCTGAACCTGAGCCCACTTTACTCCAAATGATACAAGCATGCAACCACTGGGAACAGCACAACACACCACGGCAATCACCTATGAAGTCATGGAGCAAGGCATAGCGGATGATTTTGCTGTCCTGAAATTAACCCCTGGAAAACAGCTGGTTTGTTTTGGCTGTGGGAAGTCTGGACACATTAAAAGAGACTGCCAAAAAGCACAGAAACCCAAAGCCCCAGGGATATGTCCTCGCTGTTGGTAAGGCCCCCACTGTGCCACTCTAAGTTTCACCAGAATGGCCAGCCTTTACAGGGAAACTCATCTTGGAGTGCAGAGCAGTGCTGCACAAAACCACAAACCCCACAGCTGACACAGCAACCAGGAGCAGCTGCCAACTTCCAACAGCCCTGCCCACTGGACAACAGTCACTGACTTGCGTGCAGCCATCCCAGGCAGCACAGGACTGGACATATCAAATGATACCACAGTAACATTACTCGATTCATCTGTTCATTTGCTTCCCACAGGAGTTTTTGGACCACTGGAACGGCATATGGAGGCTTTGATCATAGGCAGATCATCCACCTGGACAACAGGGTTGTTTGTTCTCCCTGGGGCTATTGACTCTGACTTGCTTGGGGAAATTAAGGTCATGGCTTGGACCCCCCAGCTGCCCTGTGTGGTCCTGGCCAGAAGCCATATAGCCCAACTAGTACTTTTTCTGGCAGCGCCCCTACCTGCACCCTGATAGCTGAACCAGCAGGGACGGGGGGGTTTGGTTCCACAGGCGTCCTGCAGATTTTTTTGACACAACATATCACATCTCAGTGTCCCACATGCCAATGCAAAGTGACTTTGAAAGGCAGGGACATAATTTTAACAGGACTCCTTGGTACTGGAGCAGATGTGACTTATGTCAAAGAGGCAATGGTCCAGTGATTGGCCATTGCTGTCTGTACCTCGAGTGCTCTTGGGCGTGGGTGGGAATAGTCAAAGCTTGCAAAGACAACACTTGGTGCACGTTGCAGGGCCTGATGGGCAGATTGCCACAGTTAAACCTTTTGTGCTGTCTGTCCCCCAGTTTTTTGGGGGAGGGATGTGTTGACACAGTGGAGAATTTTTATGCATTCAGATTTTGTACAGGAGTCATTGGAAGCCTCGACACCCTCTGCAATGGTCCCTGGCTGAAGTGCCCCAGACACTTTGAACCATTGGAAGGAGCAGACCAGCTATCAAAGGTGACTCTTGATACAGACCTAAAGCCCTGAGGGACACCTTGCCTTAGTCAAACCAGTTATATTTCCAGTTACTTGCCTTTTTAACAATGTATTTTCTTGTTAACTTTTCAGTAAAGCTATTTAGTATTATATAACTAAATTTTTATTGTTTTAGCCCTCAACGTTTGTATCCCATTACCTTTATTAAGCCAAACTTAAATCCATCACACAAGCAATCTTTAAAAGCTGCTGCAGGGGATGTGCCCCCCAGCCTGGCACCAGCCAGCATGGTCTAACCTGCAGAGCAGGCTGAAGTTATAGCACATCAAAATACCAACTGATGCTGCATACTATCCCAACTATGTTAACATTTACCTTCTAATTTTAGTAACTTGTGATTTGTGATTTTTAACAGGATTGTTACTAGAAAATTTCAAAGGAGTTTGTGTAAAAGTGGTGTCTTCCTACATATTAATAACACAGCAAAACTGCATAGTTCACTGAGAGTAATTAGGTAAGTTGTAAATTCAAGATTCTTTAGATCACATTCAAGACAAACTTTGAACTTTATTTGTAGTAGTTATTTGAGACTCAATTAGAACTAGTATATAAAACTCCACTGTCAGCTTTATTAACTGCTTGCTTTTTACTCCATAGTTTCAATGAGGTCATTTTATTATAAATTTTTCAGAACAGATGTCATATAACAGTTAAACATCAAGGTAAATGACAAATTTTCAGTAACTTTTTTATAATAATAGAGTTTAAATACGTTAATTCTTGTTAAGATTAATTTTTGTTTAGTCTCAGTGATGTTAACTTTAACTTCGTTTAAGTATATTTTTGTTATATTTTACTGAAGTTAATTTTTTGTGAAGTTGATTTTAAATTTTTTTGAAGTATACCTGTTTCATTTATGATATAATTCCTTTACTATATGAGTGAATAACATAAAGCCTTAATGAATTTTGTCAACATTTGCTAATTTAAATTATGAGATACAACTATTTTATTATAGAAATAAGAACAACTTTTGCTATTTTATTTTTTTAAGTAGTACTGAAGAATGAGTAAAAAATTTCATATTATAACTGCTATTAGTTGTGATCTGTTTAATGGTCTTTGTTTTACTACTATTTAGCTAAAGAAAAAATGACAAAGCCAGCTGTTTTACAAACCTTCACATATTGTTGTATAGCTATTTATAAGACATATTATTTTTCTAACTACTATTACTAAGAGATTTTTCAAATATATTAAAGAGACTCTTCCAGTTAAAGCCTGGACCCTGACCAAGTCCTAGACTTAACTAGTAGAGAAATATACCAATAAAACCAAGTGTTTTCTACATCAAATCTATACTCAAATCATTCTGACTTGCCAAATTTGGACCTATAATGGCTAAACCTCCTTTTAAAGTGAACTTGGAGGGCTTACCCTCCAAGCCCCCACTTTAAAATTGCTTTAAAAATGAAGCTTGCCAATTACTACAGAGTCTAAGTAATAGTACAATATCTAAGAAATTGATAGTGCATTATTTTAAATCACCATTCTATTTTTCATGTGCTGCTAATTGTATAAATTATTTGATTTATTTTTACTTAGTATAAGTTTATTGTTTTACTTTTATGTTGCCTTCATAATGAGAAACACACATCCTATTAAAAAAAAAAAAAAAAAATAGGGGGGGATATAACTTCTCCAGAACTTTAATATTTACAAAAAAAAAAAATTTAAAGCAAATCCAATCAAATTTGACACCTTGCCCTCCTGAAGCACCCTTGGAACCCCAAGAATTAGAGCCCCTGGGTTTTGTGAAAATGGATTTTTGTGTTAATTTTAAATACACAGAAAATACCAGTCTAAATGTTTCTCCCTATCACTTCATGTATAAGAATCAAACCTTTTGCTGCAATTACACTTCTAGCAATGTTTCTAAATCCAGTAATGACCCCCCTGTAGCTGCCATCAGGAAAGTTTTTAGTTTATAAAGATCAAGCCTGAGCCTTTAGTGGCTAAAGTTTTTAGCTAAAAGATTCTTTTTAAGATGGGTATGTATGTGATGATTTTCATAATAATTGTATAAATTGTGATACCTTGCTTGTTTCAATGTGTGCAGAGATAAATTAATAAGGCAATTAAAGGAATGATTTTGGTTGAAAAGAGAAGAGAGAGATACTGGGACACACAATACAGATGATGGACTTTGGACCTGGTTAGTGTAAGAGCTGTGATCATCAGGATGCCTTGGCAAGAACAGGCAGAACTTTGAGGATTAAATCAAGACTAACTGAAGATTAAATCAAGACCTACCGGAAAAGAAAAGTACATCAAGACTTCTGCAAGTAAGAGATGTTATAAAATGTATAGGTTTATGTGCAGATTTACCCAGTCATTGTGGTAAAAAATTATTAGCCATCCTAGAGTAGTAAATAAGCATATGCAGTCCACAATCAATTTGGATTCATACCAGCTCTCAGTCTCCCCATCTCTCTCTCCATCGCCAATAAGCAATTTTGGGGGCAGTGGGAAAACAAAGCAAGGAGGTAATTCATGGAAGACTGGGAAGTTGCAAGAGGCTGTGATGCTCTAAGTGTGGTTCCTCAGGGAGGGAGCTGTGTCACCTAGTTGAGAAATGGTCATCTAATGCAGCTATGCTTGTCCATTAGTGATTAGAGTAGGCCATAAACTTTTGGAGGCTTTGTTTTTCTAATTTGATTTTTGCCCTTCTCCTGAAGTAGGCAATGTTCAGATTTTTTTGCTAGTTCTTGCTGTAATGGCCATTCATTTTAGTAGGATTGCAGTGTGATTTTGGGTGGAAGAAAGGATTAGCAGTTACCTGTCCCACCTGCTGCTCAGAGTTAGTCCAGTGCACGCAGTGAGGGAGGGTGTGGAGGAAGCGCTCTGAACAGTTGGCAGGGACTGGGTGTCCTCTGACTCAAGTACCAGCTCTGCCTTTTGACATCCACACAAAAGTCAGTGATGCATTATGTTCCCTATCTAGAAACCAAAGATTTTAGATACTCATGAAAAGTGTCATAGGATTATCTGTTATTAATGGAAAGGCAAATCCAATTTAGCCTATAATACACCCAGAAATAAAAGAATGGCAATTCTACAGTTTCAAGCTCTGTTTAGTCAAGACATATTTCTTCAGTCTCTGATTTCTTGGTCATTGGAAATGGATGTGCTAACTAGTATTTCTTTTTGATACCTGGCTTTGGCCCTATCTTTCTGGGTAAGGTTCCTGTGCAGTTCATGACTCTGCTTAGGAAAAAACCCTGGAGGCTGACTATTGACAGGCATGAACACCCAGCACCTTCTAAACCAGCCTGAAAATGAATCATATATGATCGCTTGATAGTGCTGTACTAGCATGAATAATTTCATGCCATCTCTGACTTTGTAGTATAAAAATATTTGTTGTATAATAATATTTAATTTACTGTAATTCTTCAGAGGATGTTGGGAGAAAGAGTTTATTTGCATATGGGAAGTACTAGTGTTCCCTGAAATGAAGAAATTGCTCTAGAACAGAGCTTGGGTTACAATTATGATATTAATTTACAGAATTAAAAATTGTTAAGACATCTTCTTTTTTTCCTTTTTTTTTTCCCAGAAAGAGTTACTTACTCCTTCATCTTTACTGCATGTATCTTTCGCGTTCTTCTGCATGTTTTTTCCTAAGTCAGGCATTCCTGCATTTCTTTTGGTATCTTTCGTTGAGGACAGAAATTGAAGTCACTTGGGGGCACTTAGGGAGCCTGATGCCTCAGTTCTGGAAATAGAAAAGATTTAAAGTCCTGTCAGTACCCATTATTTATAACCAAAATGTACGAGGGGAGTATTCCCTGCGTAAACACACACAGAAGCTTCAGAATGCAAACCTGAAGAGAAATAGAAGTACAGCATTCAAACTAGCTAAACTGAGCCCTGTGGAGATTGCTCTGACATTCTGTTTGTCTCATTTTGCTATAAATTTATTTATTCAGAACTATCTGATGCTCATAAAAGGTCCCTTCTCAGCATGGTTTATTTTGTCACTGTAATTTACTTTGCAATTTATTGTGGCATAATCTGTGTGCTTTGTATTACTGTTATATGTTAGCTGGAGGAAAGAGGAGACTTTCCTTTGAATGTACTTATGTTGACACAGGTAATAGTAATGTTGCAGTTTTCTATATTAGAATCTTATATTTCCTCCCCTTACCATTTTATATGAAAGCACCACAGCCTTTAAATGTATTTTTCATGGCATTGCTCCATGGGTACAGTGAGGTGCTGTGCTAGAAGATGTAAAAAGGAGCTTGACGGAGATATGCCTTTTCCCTCTGCAGCCTAGAATCTCACAGGGTACCAGTGCTTTGGGGCATGGGTCTGGGGGACCCTGTGAGCCTGCCTGTGAAGGCTGTGGGGAAACTGACAGGGTCTGAGCTATTTTGTAGAGCAGTCTTTCAAATAGCATATACTTATCCAGGGAGATGGCTTAACCTGCTAAAAGTCACAGAAGTAATCTGTGACAGAGCAAGTACTTCCACTCGTGTCTCTCTGGTACTGTGCTTATCCTGGTTTCGCTTCTAAAGATGCTTCTTCACTCCTTTTCTGTGCAGGGATAGGCTATCTGACATGCATATTTCTTCTGATACACTAGTGATTGCACCAAGTGATTGTCCTTCAATTATGACAGTACATAAGTACAGCTAAAGCAGAGGGAATTTTTTGTGTTCAGTCAGGTCTTGATGGATTAGAGGTTTTTTGGTTTTCTTTTAATTACTTTGCACTGAGTGTATGCAAAATATAAAAGACAACATGTGTTGACTTTGTAGAAAATAATACTTTTCTGTAATCTTTGGAATTATTACATTCAGGGCGCCAAAATTATTTCTACAACAGCTTTTAAGAACAATTTGGATTATACTCTACAGTGCATGAAAGTGAGTTGAAGAGTTTTGTTTAGCAATAGGCAGAGATGGTTGTGGATTATTCCTCTACTGAGGAATTAGCTTGGCTTTTGCAGCCTTGCAGCTTCAGCATGGCTCTGCCAATGTATATGTGGTCACTGACACCTTGTGTTGATCCTGTCCTGCACTGGCTGTCAGTGGGGCCATGTGCTGTGGAATAGGTTGTATAAGGTTGAGAGATGTCCCTGGGGCCCTGCAATGAGCCACACAGCAAACTCGTGTTGATCTATCATCTGCTTACAATTTCAACCCAGGTGAGAGATAATGTCCCTCAAGGAAATGCCACATTAACTCACTGCACTGCTCCACTCTCCCTCGTGTGCTGCACAGGGCTCATCACTTAGCCATGCACTCTATTCCTAAAAAACAGGTCCAAAGCACCTCACATAATGCATGTCCTGTAACTCTTGGCAGACTGTTGGCTTGCCCAGTTATTTATGGGCTGACCTCAGCCCCCCACCTGCATTCAGAATATAGAGCAGCCATTTTGTCTTTAGAGCCCCTCAAACTGTACTCTCTTAAAGGAAAAATCCTGCTGGTATTCTTCTTGCTGGGAATTTTGTTCTTTCTTTCCTTATGCTTTTTTTGTCAAACTGCAATATGGTGCCGCTGACTAAAAGTCTATATTGGCTCAGTGTCTCTGAGAAGTGCTACTACTAACAGCCCTGCATATCTGTAAAAGCAGTGTGATAAAGAGTTTGGAGGTGGTAGCCTGAACTGTGCTTTTCTCTGTTGCGGGGATGAACAGAAGCTTTGTCTCTGGTTCAAGTGCTGACAGCTTAGCATCACACCCAATCCTGTATTTGCTTAATAAAGGACAAGAAAACTGACACAGGAGAAAATCCTGCAGAAATTCAAGATGACTTCAAAGTTGCTCTCTAGAAAGCTGTGAGGTACATTGTCAAAGTTATTAGGCAAAAAAAAAAGAAAAAAAAATAATCCCAGCTGTTTTTATTTACAGCTGGCTTAGCTGGAGGGCCAGGGTGAGCAGCTTAGCACGGTGGCTGCGAGTCACAGCAGGCTGGGGAGCCGGGTGGCCTTCCCCACAGCTCAAAGCAACTCAAATCCATAACAAAAGGCACTGATCTCTCCGTTAGCAGATAGCACAGGAGGACTAAAATAAGCCCATGTGCTTATACTTGAGTTCTCCTGACGTGATAAACTCGGGAGGCAGCTTGCAGTATATGGTGTTGTTGGGGCGATACATTCAGTCCTCATCCAGTCATCCTCACTCTCAGTGTTATCAGGAGGATAAGCTTTAAAGTTCTCAGGAACCTATGCCTGAAGTTAAGGAATGAATGCGTTGTCAGGAGTACACGTGTGAAGCGCGCACTGCCGCGGCAGTGGACATTGCGAGCGGAGCCAGGAGCCGCCCTGTCGCCGGCCGTGAGCTCCCTGCGGGCCGTGGCAGCGCCGGAGCGGTCGGGGAGCGCTCACGCTCCGCCGGGGGCTGCCGGCACGTCCCGAGACCTTCCCAAGCCTCAGCCCCCGAAGGAGCCCTTTCCCTCCCGAACCGCCCGTCGCGGCGGGACGCTCGGGCAGCGGCAAAACGCGCGGCCCCGTGGGTGCCGTCTAACCCGCCGAGTTTGGCGAAGGGAGCTCCCTGGGCTCCGCTCCGTGGGGCCGGCCGGCCCCGCTCCCGCTCTCCCCGGCCCCAGGCTCTCCCCAGCCGCGCCGTCGGGGCAACGGCAGGCGCAGGGCGCGCAGCCCGCCTGCCCCTACCTGCTCGTCGGGGAGCTCCGGAGCGGCCGCCGGGCGGGCTCTGCGAGTCGTGGCGGCTCTGTCCAAGGTACCGCCGCCTCCTCCGCGGCCAGGTCCTATCTGGGTGGGGGCGTGCGGAAGGCGGCTCAACTCCGCCGCCTCTGGCTCCTCCCCGCCCCGCCCGGCCCGGCCCGGCCCTGCCCCACCGGCCCTCCCGCTGCGCGCAACAGGCGCTGCTGCCCTCCCGCTGTGCCCTGCCGCTGCTGCGCCCAGGGCCGGCCGTGTCCTCCGACGGCGGGCGGGCACAGCCGGGCTCGCCGGAGTTCTTACGGCCGTCGGGGTCAGCCTCGGCAGCGGCAAGGGCAGCCCCCAGGGGCTGCTGTGCTCGCAGACCCGCGTTGCCGCAGGGGTTGTCGCCAGTGTCTAGAAGTGTCGCCGTGGGGCATCTGCGGCTCCTGACAGCTCGGTGGCCGAAAGGGCGGGCGGCGCTGCCAGTGGCTGCCGGCACCACGGCCAGGAGGGGTGGAAGCCTCGACGGGGCGGCAGCGGTCCCGGGAGGGCCCCGGGTTCTGCAGGAGCTGCCTTGGGGGCGGCAGCGTCAGCGGTCCGGGGCGGCAGCCTGGGAGAGGCTCCGCTTTTGCTGCTTATCGCAAAGAAGTGGCTGCGGTTTAGGGAAGCGGGTCTCACCTCCCACCACGGTGGCCACTGCCCTTTCGTCGAACCCCCGTGCCAAAGCGCCATCCCGCTGTCTTCATGAGTTTTGCGCCGCCTGAGCAGCGACTCGACCGCTCCGGCGGGAGTTGCGGAGCCGCGCGTCCCGCGCAGCTCGGCGGAACCGAGCGGCCGCTGCTCCGCGGCGCCCAGATCCCCAGGGACGGGTGGGAGCCCTTCAATAGGTGCTATGGCAGCTTGTAAATGTCTTTTCACCCCTCTTGCGATTACCAGTAATTATTTTTGTTTCCTATTGTGTTAAGAATTAAAAGAAACGATTTTATTTTATATTAAGAGAAATTTATAGGGCAAATTATGCAGTCTTGTTCCCTTGTGAATGGATCGAAGGTTTCCACTCTTTGCAAATGTTTGAATTAAGCATTTCACCCATCTTTTGTTTTTGTTTAATCCCTGTCGAGTCACTGAGGTGAGTGCTTTTTGATTCGGGCAGCATTTAGCACTGAGAAAGGCACCTTCGAGTATTGTACCTCTAACTGCTGGTGATGTAATTTTTGAAATATTAGAAAACTGAAATTCATTATTGTGGGGAATTAAAATTGAATTCACATGAGAATTCAAGGAACTGTTTTTAAACAAGCAGTAGCAGGGTTGCAGCACGATGTTGTTTGCTCAGATCCGTTATGTTGTGAAGAATGAATGAGAACATTTTGTACTGGGGTTTTCTTCTGTGACATTTTGGTAGCTAGTGAGAATTATACTCTGGGGGATTGTTACTTTAGGGGTTACACTGAGCACAACCAGCTCCCTCCCTCAAGGAGCCCTCAAAAACAAAACAAAAAGACAATCAATCCCCTTCAATTCTGTTTATTCAGATCATATTATTCTTTAACTTGGACTTCAACATAATACAGCATATTGCACTTACCGGAGAGCAGCACAAGAGAGAAAAAAAAGGTACAATACTTCAGTTTATTCTCAGGGAAGAATGAAATGAGACAGCTGTTGCTCTTCTTAAATATAGGAAACCAACTGAAAGTCTGAGTATATGTACACAAGATTTACTAAGTCCCTGAATACACCATTTGAAATTTTACACATACTTTTTTGCTTTTCTTGTAATTTTTACAGAGATATACAGTATGTCACACACAGTTTCAGTTTGAGAACACTCTGCACAATTATACCCCAGCTACAAAGCTGTTGGGTTTTTTTGTTTTCTTTTTGGTGTTTTTTTTTTTGAAAGATTTCCTCAGATTCTGCTAATGATTACTCCAATAATTTTTTCAGTATTATCTCCCATTTCCTACCTCCTCCACTTTGCCAGAATGCTGAGGGAAAAACCGATTCAAACTAAGTCTAGAAGAAAGCCATTACATCATGACAAAGGTTAAACTGTAGATATTGCACGTCAGTACAGAAACATAATGCAGTAACATTTTCTTCCCCCCACTTTTCCTTTCTCCCACAGGTCTCTCCTTGCTCCTTGGTCTGGGCCACATGGGGGAACCTAACTGTACTCATAGTCGGATGAGTCCTCCTCAGACACTCCTTTCAGGTCTCTGTGGTAAGAGCCCATGCCGTTCTCATCCATCTCGCCTGCTGGCTGGAGGCTTTTGCCCATGCCTTTGCGCTCCTCCATTTTGATGGTGTCATAGAGTCCCTTAGGTCCTTCTTCAAGGAGGATGTTCCTCTCCGAGTGAGAGGGTTTCATTTGGCAGACATTTTTGAGGAAGAGAAGGACAGGGGCATAAAGCACATTGGCAAGCCCCATGCCCAGGTTGAGCTGCGCAAAGCCCATGGTGTGCACAATCTGGCCGGCCACGATGGGCCCCAGCGCATATGCCACACAGTAGGAGATGTCTGCAATGGCATAGACGCTGCCATAGACAGAGACGTGGCGCACGTCCACCAGGAAAGCCAGGGTGGGCAGCAGGGCTGTGTCCACCAGGGCGATGCCAAAGCAGATGCCACAGAGGGGAATTATGACCTGCCCGAAATTCCTGCAGGCGGGCACCAAGCAGGAGCTGGCACCGATGATGGCCATGCCCAGGGCCCCGTAAAACCACTGCAGGTGTGGGTACGCAGCAGCCAGCTGGACGGTGACGTAGACACCCAGCACGTGGGGGAAGAAGGCGGGCAGCCAGGTGAGGCCCACCTCCCACTCGCTGGCCCCCATGGAATCCTTCATCCAGTTGGCAATGGTGGGCTCCAGAAAGGCCAGGGGGATGTTGCAGGTGGCCAGGGCCCCTGCCACCACAGCAATGTAGGGGTCAATCATGAGGCGGTGTATGGGGGTGCCCACAGGCATGTTGGCCCGTGCCCCGGTGCCACCGGGCGGCGCCAGGACCAGTAGCATCAGCCCGTCCAGGAGACAGACGCAGGCTAGCACCAGGAAGGGCACCCTCTTGCCCGCGAACTCGTAGAGGACGCCGCCGAAGGGGGGGGCGGCCAGGCTGCCGAAGGAGATGCAGGCCAGCGCTGTGCCCAGGGCGCGGCTCCGCGCCGGCTCCTCGGCGTAGCGGTCAGCGATGAGGGCGATGCCGGCCGTGTCCGCAAAGGCAGAGCCCAGCCCCTGCAGACTGCGCGCCGCGAACAGCGTCGCGTAATTCTCGGCGAAGGCGAAGGTGGCGGTGGAGAGGAACAGGACGGCCAGCCCGGCCAGCAGCGGTGCCTCGTAGCCCACGCGGTCGATGAGGGTGCCGCTGAGGGGGTTCACCAGCAGCTGCAGCATGGCTTTGGAGGCGAACAGCACCCCGATCTGCACGTCCTCGTTGCTCCCCGTGGCCGGCGGGTAGCGCGCAGGCAGAAGGCTCCGGTTGCCGCCGCCGCTCCCGTTGCCCCCCGCGGGCGCGGACGGGCCGGCGGTGCCCCCGCCGCCGCGCATAGCCGCGATGTAGTCGGGGATGATGGGCACGATGACCATGTAGAGCATGTTGTCCAGCAGCAGCGCCACGCACACCACCATCAGCAGCAGCCGCCGCTGCCGCCGTGCCTCCCCCATGGCGGTGCCCAGCCGCCGCCGCCGCTCGCCCACCGCCTCCGAGAGCCGCTCCACGGCGGCCCGCGCCCGGCCCGCGCCCCCCGCCTCCGACATCGCCCTCAGCGCCGCCGCCGCCCCGCCGCCCGCATGGGGCACGGCGGGGGCGGCCCCGCCGCCTTGGCCGCCCGAGCCGCCGCCGCTCACCTCCGGGCGGCTGCCGTCAGCCCGCGCCGCCGCTGCCAGGCGGCTCCGAGGGGCCGGTCCTCCATCACCACACTAATAAGCGCCGCGCGCGGAAACCCCACCCGCCACCGCGCCGGCCCCGCCGTTCGCTCGCCCGCCCGTCCGCACTCCGCGCCCCGCCCCGCCCCGCCCGCTGCACCGCGCCGGGGACGGCAGCCCTGCCCGCCGCGGTAAGGGGGCTGCGGGGCGGCGGTGCCGCCGCGGCTCTCCGCCCCGGGGGTGTGCCTGGGGGGGCGGAAGGGATGCGGCACCGCCCCCGAGGCGGGGGCCCGACGGTGCGGCCGGCCCCGGACGCCTGAGCATCCCTGGTAGCGAGCCCGGCTCCCCGGCAGCCTCCCGGAGCTCTCCGTTGCTTCCCCCTGGGCCGCTGCTGCGGGCAGCGGTCCCTTGTCCTCTCAGCCCTGCGTCGCGGCTCGCCTCGGAGGCCGGCGATTGCGGGCTCTGCCGCTGCGCTGCCGCCGTCTAACCCGAGAGCTGCTCGGGGCTGTTCTCCAACACGCGGTGCGGGTCCGCCCTCGACGGCATAGCCGGCCAGGGCAGAGTGTAGGGGCGCTCGGGGAGACTTGGGCTAATCGGGAACGGGGCCGGCAGGGCTGGGCTGAGCCCCCCGCCTCAGGGCGGACGTGAGACCACGAAAGCTTCATTGGAAATCGGAGAGCAATACAATAACTGTCTTCCTGCTTGCGAGCGTGTTTCTGACACTCAGACAAACGCCAGAGAAATAATCCTTATGTGCTGTTGTGTTGCACACTGCCCGCATTTTGTCGGGCCAGTGCAGCAGCTGGGAGAGCTGCGGAGCAAGGGGCCTTGCCCGGTGCAGACACTTTAGTATATTGAGAACTACTCCTTAGCACAAAGCAGCACATCTGTACTGCTGTAGCAGAAATGACATGTGGGCTGATCCAAGGAGGATCTCTGCAGAAGGCTGTATGAACTAATCCCATCTCTCAGCCAAGCGGTTCCTGAGTGGATGTGGAGTTTGGGCAACTTCATTTGCTTGCGTAGCCGGGTTTCCACAGCTGAAAGGGAGATGATTTATCTGTCAGTAGCTGTATCTTGCTCTGTTGCGGGAAAACATTCTAGATGGCCAGAAACACTTAAAGATAGATCTCTGCATGGAGTAGCATACAGATCCAATTGTGCTTACACAGAAGTGGAACCTTAGAGAATATTTAAAATAACAATAGTCCAAGACATCTATATTGTCATTGTTACCATTGTTACTCATTTACTATATCCGCTGTAGAACTGCAGAAATGCACCACTGACAATTGGGATAAAGCTCTTGACCTGGGACTCTAAATAAGCTATAACCCCAAATGCTTCAAAAGGTAATTTCAGGGTGTAGAAGGAAAGTGTCTGAAGGAATAGAAGAGTCTAACTGGATGGGTACTGAGCTAAAAGCCAAGGCTGCTGCACTTTGCTGCACGGAGTCAAGTCAATTGTCACCTGTGAGACTGATTTAGTTGGGAAAAAATCAAACTAAACACTACAAAGTCCATCCTCCTCTGATTCCTCAAACAGACCCTGGGGTAGCTTCTTGAGAACGTGTTTCTGCACAGGACTGTGAGCATGGGAGCAGCAGCTACCCAGATGATGAGGAAATGGCTGAAAGATGCACCTCCTGTTTGGGATGGATATCACGTTGCGGTAGGCGGTAATGGGTTGGGGGCAGATATGACTTTGGATCGTTGCTGTGCTGCAGTCAGGAGTATTGGAATCTTGGCTCTCGCCTGATGAGGCACTTTATTTGATTAAAGTTTCCCTTTTAATCAGAGATATGGTCATTTCCCGTCTCTAAAATGGAATCTGGCTCTGGGGGTCATGTCTGGATAATAAAAGGACTGGTTCTCTTTTCTCATGGGAGTTCATATCGAATTTATTACCATCAAGAGAAAGCAGAATTATACTTGTAAAATGTTGCATAATAAATTTAGCTTCCTTAGTAAATCAAATCAGCGGATACCCTTATCTGCAAGAGATGCGTCATCGCTACGTGAGCTTTTTTGACTAGACAGAACTAATGGGGAGAAAATGTACCTTCAAGTGTGGTCAAAGTTGATGGACCCACAGTAAATTAAAGTTAAAAATGTCTCCCTGGTGTTTGGCTTAGAAATTTATAATTACATTTGGGAAGGAACTTTAAGGTGAAATGAGATGACTTTTAAAATTTTGTGCTTTTATCCCAAAGCCAAGAGATGTGACAATTATGTAGTTTGCGAGGAGGAATGCGGAGGAGGTGATGTACTCCATTTGTCCTCCAGTGCAGAACAGGCGGGTTTGGAAAGCCACTGTTAATATCAAGGAGATAGAAAAGATTTTGGATCTGTGTAAAGAACAGGGATGACTGCTTTCTTTGTTCTAGATGCAGGAAAAATAGCTCAGGATGACTGTTTGGGAATAAAAAGAAATTTATTATTGATTCGAAAAGAGCCCATAGCCCAGGAAGAGAAATTTTACTTAGGATTTTGAAGATTTCAGAAAAAATCCTGGAAAATGTGTAACAAATATATATATATATATAAACTTTTATATCTGATGATTATATCAGTTTAAATTGAATGTAAGGGTAAAGTGGCATTTAGTATGACCAATTGATCACATTTCTAATACTCAGCTTAAAAAGGAGACCTACCTGCACTGGGAATTTTGGAAAAAACGAGAGAGGTTTCTCTCCAAACATCAAAATAAATATATAAGTAGTTAAACAGATAAAATTACTTGTGTACAGTCTGCTCTCGGTTGTCCTACTACCTACTGAATTGATAGTCCTTGTGCTTTGAAATGACAGTTGTTTTTGATGCTGTATCAGGGCAATTTTACAGAGAGAAAGAGAGAGAGAGAAGCAACAACTGCTGTGATGCACTCTGCTGTCAGGAATGGAACGGAGTTAATTGTGCATCCTTAGGAGCCTTTCTTTCACAGGAGAAAAAGTTTTTGCAATGAGGTGTCCAAACACAATGAGTCAGAGAGTTAAGAGTCCTCCAGGTCTGCAAAATGTTAATACTCCTAATAACCTGAGTACTTAATGTCTGCAATGGAGAGCTTGCCCTCTTCAGGGTATGGCAATACTTTTTAGCACTTAGGACTGAACTAATTATGTGTTTCTTTTTTGATTAGAAGACCTGCTAATGTGATTCTGCCAAATAGGGGAGGCTCACCTACTTTGACAAGTATGTTACAATCTTTAGAAGTGTGGTAGAGGAAAATGGAAGAGATAGAAGGTAAGGTCCATTTTCAACAACTTAATTTCAAATGCATTTTTGTGCAGAAAATGGTCAGGTTGTCAAATGGCAGCCAATAAGTTCTTGTCATGAATGTAATTTTAGAGAAAACAACAGGTATTTTGCATTATCCATTAACATACTGCTGTATGTCAGTAGTAGCTAAGGTTCCTGCTCTTCCTGTTGAGCTCTAAAATCTTTTGTTGCAAAGGCAGATGGACACAGTACAGACAGAAGCCCATGAAGCACATAGAGGAGCTTTGGAGAGCAGAGGAAAGAGGGAGTCCTGCCAGTGGCTGGTGGTGCCATGAGGTGGCACTGGGCAAGGGCATGCCAGGCAGGGCTTGGTGCCGTGGTCCTGCTTTGGATTCCAGCTGGGCTGGTTGGCAGTTCTGCCTGGACAAGCCTTAGCCCCTCCAACCATTGGTACTTTGGTGGTTAGCAGGATTAGCCACCAGGCACAGCCTTCTGGGGAGACCACGTGTCTTGTAACTCTGTCAGAAATTCTTGTGCAATACAGGTGTAATGTGGGATGGAGGCTGTACATGACAGTGTGCCCTTCCACTTCTCTAAAAGCTTTGTTCTATAGGAAAACTGCTTTTTATTAATGGTTGTCATACTTTGAGGAATGGTAAAATGATCAGGGTGGGTTTTTAAAGTTAATGTTACACCCGTACTTCATGCTGCTTCACTCTTTGGAAATAGTGCTTAGCAAGAAAGGAAAAATAGCTGAAGATAGGGAAAATAAGAGAAAAAACAATTCAAGGATTTGTGTCTAAACTTATGTCAGTTCTAGCAATAGTTGATGTTCTTGATAGTTGTAATAGACAGTTCTTCATTTAGAGTTAAAAGAAAGACAGTAAATGATGCCATATCTTCCAACTCTAAAAGTACAGGGTATTCTCTATGACAGAGTCATTTCTGAACATGTAAATAGCTCAGTGAATGGAATTTCCACTTTCCCTCTTAGAGAATACTTATCTGTCCAATAAAATTCAGGGCTTGAGTAGTCTCCTGAAATTCAGTTTGAAATTTCTTTTCATGTTTTGTTCCTGCTAAACCTATGTCTACCATGTGCATCACCTCAAACCACTTTTTTCTCTTCTTTATATTCTTCAAACATTTGCTGTGTTAGTCCCAGACTACACGAGGATGACAAGTGGCATTGGTCTTTGAGATGCAAGAAACAGCTATAAAATCTGGGGAGATGCTGTTTCTCCCAATGACTGCTTCTCTTCCTAGTTCTTGTCCACCATTTTTGTCCTGTCATGTCTTTATCTGCTCTTTTGTGGAAGGCTATCAAAATGTTCTCCAACCAACCAAGAACAAAAGTCTATTTTCCTCCAAAATTATCCTGGTTTTTGTCTTTTCAGTTGTAAAAATACAGAATCTATCCTTGCTCCAAGACTCCTCAAGTTCATTTCTGATCCAATTTTGCAGGGAACAGGAGCTGAAAGAATGTTTGGATGCTCCTGATTCTTAACATCCTTCTCCACTAGCTCAACTTTTGGGGCTTTGCTGCAGTCCAAATCAAATTTCTCATTGCTTAACAGCCTTTCAGAACTGTGATAGCAGGAAACACATCTTCCACGTGCTCACAAATAGTTTCTTGGGCTTTAAAAGTGCTGTCAGATTGGTGATTTGGTTTGCTGACTGTTCAAATGTGCATTTCCATCATGCTGGACATTCTCCTCATGCTGACTACAGAAGAAAGATATATCAAAAAACCTGTCAGATATTTTGGATTGGTAATCTGCAAAGACTTTCATTTGTCCAAAGCAGAATGAAATAAATGTGAATGTTTTACTTAAATGGGGAGGCAGATATCTTGGGAAATAATTAAATATACGTTTGAAAGACATATTGTAAGTGACATATCCCCGTGACAGGATACAAGTCAGCTTGCATCTTCTAACTATTTAAGTAAAATTTCACTGTCAGGAAAAGCTTAGGCATCTGGCAATTTTCTAATGCCTTTCTACAAAATTATTGCCAACGAGAAAATTCTAAATATGAACTAGGCATTGGTGTCAGGAGACAAACAACAGAAAGTTGTATTGGGTCCTACTTTCCCATGTGACCTAAGGAAATCAGAAAAAAATAAACCTAGATAATTACTCATGTACATCTAATGCATTTAAATATCTAAACCTTAGCTATTTACTCATGTTCATATCTTGTATGTTACATTTGTCTGTGGCAGCATTTGCCACCAGACTTGCCCATCTCTTCCCAGTGCACTGTTTAGCTCATAACAAATTATATTTCTGTAGCTTTCATCCCGTGCCTTAACATTTTGAATAGCGGTGGCATCTCAAAGCATTGAAAAGTGCTTGTAAAGAAGTGGAAATAATGCTCCTTTCTACAGCATAGATAAAGCCAGTGGAGACTGAAGCCACCTTGAAGGTCCTTATAGGTGTGTGGGATTAGTATTCACACAAATTTAGGAAAGGGAAATCAGGGGTGCATCATGCTTTCCACCTTAGGAGGTTACAAGACTGATTCTTAGCCTGAGGCTGGTCTTGGGATGGCATGAGTCACTGGTGTCACTGTGAAGCTGCTGTTGGAGTGAAGGCTTGGAACTGGTTGTCAGTAGAGGCAGAAGAGCGAAGTGGGTAATTTTGTGGTGCTTTTTTTCACTGGGACTATCTGCTGAAGTCTGTGTTTCCACTGCAACTTCAGAGCAGTGTATAAGTCCCTATGTGGCCTTTGTCAGCTGGGGGCTCTTCTTTGCAAGGTTCAAAGGGGCTGTGACTCCTGCTTTTAGATCTATCAAAGCAGCCTTTGGTATTTTTAAATAAAGTTGAATAACAGTCTGTACTTAATAATACATTAGGCTTTTTTTTTTCTTCTTCTTCTTTTTATTCATGAACTATCTGAAGGTACTGGTATGCAGGTACACAGTTTGTGATAATGGGCTACAGCTGTGAGAAGCAGGTGAGCAGCATTGACAGTAATGAGCCATGGCGTGCCCAGGGGCACTGACCAACCACCAAAGGGAACAGAGGGCACACAGGTGCAATGCATCAACATGAGGGTGTAAAAGGTTGGGCTAGAGGACAAGAAGGGTTCTTTACTTGCAGTCGTCTGCAGTGGAATGGTGTTATTCTGTATAGGCAGACACCTGAGGCCTTCTGCTGTGGTAAGGTGTTACTGTGTATGGGTGAATGCCTAAAGCCCTCTGAAATTGTATGGTGACACTCTGTGTATGGTGACTGTCTCAACTGTGGTGTGTGCTGAGACACTTGTACAGTTGTCTCTTATTTTGTTTGAAAATACTGTAAGTTTCTCTTGCATGAAGGTTATTCTTAGAGAAGCTGCTGAAAAATGAGGTGCCTGACATTAGAAGTCTGGACTACACTGACTGGCTCTCAGGGGTGGAACACCTCCTATTGCTCCCCTGCTTGGGCTGGAAGCACATGGAATTAGTGTTAGTGTCTCAGCCTGAGCATGTCTATGCCCCTCACACTGAGAAGAGTAGATCATAGGTGGAATAAACTTCATAAAAAGTGGTGAGATTTGACAGCACATCTAGTAAGTTTGTATTTAGAAATTGTACTGGAAGTTCTCTGGAGGATTTAAAAATTTAAGGAGATGAAGTGCATTTACTACTAACCTAGGCAGGACCAACTGGGGAGCAGGAGGAGAAATAGTTACAGTTTACCTGGGATAAACAGTTGAGAGATCTCCTGTTCTGAGCCCTCCTGGAAGTGGGCAAATGCATGGGATTTGCTGTCAAAATGTGATGGGACTGGTGGTGTCCCAGTTGTAATCCCAAAGAATGCTTGGTTATGTAGGTTAGATTCAGAAGCAGAATTTCAGTTTTCTTAAGCAGTTTGGCACAGTCAATGTGTGGGAGTTGTTTTGTTTGGTTGTTTTGTTTCCTTGGGTGTTTTTTTTTTGTCCCAGAAACACAAAATTATGGGGCAAGTTTTCTTTGACTTTCAGTTAGATGGTGGCACTTGCAGATGTACTTAATTCTATTTTAATGTACCCAATTGTTTTAATTGTGAACATGGCAACAGAATGGAAAAGTACTTTTGTTCTGTGGGGTATCCTATTTTTTTTTCCACAAAGCTGCAAGTTTTTATTGGTACTGTTGAGAACTCTGTTTTTCAACTCATACTATATAAGCATTATGTATTTTATGTATTTCATGACCTAAACTGTATGTATGGAAAAGAAGGCTGCTCTGTGCAGGTTTCTGTACTATGTGCACATCCCTTGAGTAAAAGGGAAATGCAGGGAACATGCAGCAATGAGCTAAAGGGTGTTGAACATACACTGTGAAGGAAACTGCTTCTAATTGGAGATAAATGAGGTTGCATTTGAAGGGAACTCTTTACCTCCTGACAAGATTTTAGGAGTTCAGTGGGCTCCAGTGATTTCCTAACAGTGAACTTTTAAAGAGATTTTCCATTTCCTTGATTGCAGCTGTATTTAAAGAAGATGGCACTTGAGAATTGAGAGCAGGAGGCAGTGACCTTGCCTTACCCATAAGGGCAGTGGAAAGCACTGTTCTTGGAGTGCTGTAATTCTGCTCTCATTGGGAGGCTGCCTTTGATTTCAAGGCAAAGGGCTGGAGCTCCCATATGGGAGACTGCTGTCCTGCATCTCTCACCGTGCATGCATTAACTGGAGAGCAGGCATCAGATTAATGTCCCTAGTGCTGTCATAAATCAATCTGTGTATGCTTAAACAAGTTACATCAGCCTAATGGGAAAAGATGTGGTGAGACAATTAAAAGAATTAACCCAGAGCAGGGGGGTCGATAGCATGGAATAATCTGTTGCTGGAGTGTGACGCCCAGGCGCCATGGCCGCTCTGGCAGCCAGTCCCTGGAGGAATTGAACCCCAGTCTCTCTCATGGGAAGGCTGATGCATTTTCAGAGGATCTGGCAATGGGGCTCTGGGGTTTCCAAATGCTTGAAGGCTGATGAGGTTTAATTATTTTTATTATGAATTTTTATTGCTCTGAGGTGGAAAGCAGCTGTGTGTGAATGAGCTCACTAGTGCATGTGTAAATAAGCCAGCTCAGAGCCTTCCTGCCAGTGGAATCAGAGCATAAGCAATAGGGTGCAATCAATTTTAGTGATTTAATACTGTCTAGGTAAGCTTTTCGTCTTACTTACTGACTCAAGAAGGTTGCCTTACAATACTGTTCGTATGCTTTAGTCAGTTGCCTAAATTGAGCTGTGCTAATGACTGCCAATGGAAACCAGAAACTCAGACTTCTTATTAGATTTAGTACAGTGGTCATTATGGTGAATTTAATTATGAAAAAGGCAGAGGAGAGTTGCTAAAAAAAGAGATGGGTTTGTTTTCTTTACTTCTCCCCACCTTGTGAAAAGTCAAATTGACAATGCATATCTATCAGGCTTACAGTCTTGGAGAAAGCATTGCAAGCTCCTAGTCAAGTTCAAGACAGTTGCACAGGTGCCTTTGAAAAATGAGCCTCTATCCTCCCCAGCCAATATTCAGTACCTGAATTCAGTTCAGCCACACCCTGTGTGAGTTAATGGAAGCTTCTGCTCCTCCTTTTCCCTTGGGTCTGCTTGTTGTTTCCTTGGAAGGTTTCTTTTCCATGGGGCTACTTGTGCCTGGAAAACACAGTCAATGTAATGTGCTTGGGACCAATGTAAATCTCCTTCTTTCCTGCCAGTGCAATGCAAAGAAACTCAAACTGTGTGCTGAAACTCAGGGAGTTGTGAGACTTTCTGTCACACAGGTATGTTTCAGAGAAAGGCAAGGGAGTGAAGAAGAAATGGAGAGCTGGTGGAAAGGGGCACTTGTAGCATTGTGTTTGTGTACTTGACCCTCTTTTTTTTCCTTTTTTTTTTTTTTTTTTTTTTTTTTGCTGTGGCTTTGTTATCCTCAGGCAGAGAAACCTGTGGTTGCAAATACTTTTCCACTTATCACCAGGCATCACCATGAAGTGTTACTGGGACCATAAGGAGGTCATGGAGTTCTCTGGAGGTGGGGGGAGACTACACCATGTATCTCAGAGCATGTGATGTTGACACTGAGCCCACCAGACCACCAAAGGCTGAAGAGTGAAGTTAAATGCCAGTGGTGTCTCCAAGAAATTAAATTATTGGCTGTCCAACCCTTTGCTGGCTAAGTGTGTCTCGGCTCAAGGCACGTCAGGTAGTGCTGGGACTGACTCTGCTGCTGCATCACAGCAAAGGCAGCAGTGAGCAGCTCATGTGCAGTGTCCTCCATTGCCAGAGGGCTGTGGCAATGGTGGTTTGAGGGAGCTGCTCCCCCAGATCATGTGTGCGACTCGATTTTTGTGTATGTTGTGCTTAGATATGGTTTTGGTGGGTTTGCTGAGGAGGGTCAGGAGCAAAGAAAGGCTCTTGCTGGCCCATGAGACCAGCAGCATGGGAATGCTATTGAGAGATGCAAAAGTAATGCTGGCCCTAGTTGCTCTGTTTTCTGCTTGCTGTTTTCAAGCATCCTGGCAGTGAGGTATGATGCAAGATACACTTTGTGGTCATTTTTCAGTGTGCCAGTTGCATATATACTGGATCTCAGTTGGGATACTCCACCAGGACAGAGCAGGGGTAAGGGTTAGTGCAAACCTGGCTTTTACCCTCCCCTAGCAGCTCTCCAGATGCATCTTCTAGCACAATGCCTTTAGCAATCATTGAACTTTTGACCCCAGTCTCTGAAGTAATGCCAAGTATGTTTAGCACACATACAAATGAAGTGGAAATCATTATTGGCTTGCTCATGACCTGCTGAAAAATGGGTCCCCTCCGGGGGCTCTGTTTGCATTTCTCTCAGTCTCTCTGAGCACTCAATCTTTCAGCAGTTTCATGTGCTACTAACTGAACGTCACTGTGCTTTTGATTGGATCGACCGGCCACTGCCTGTTCACGCCAAACCTTCCCCTGCCTTATATTTTCCGAGGCAGCAGTAACAGGGCTCACACCTAAGCATCCCCAGAACTCACATTTCTATTGTACCATGTTTATCTTGTACATCCAGGTGTGACTCAGGACCACGTCTAGCTCATGTCATGCTGGGAGCTGCTCTCACCTGTCCTTCAACTAGCAAGCCCCAGGAAAAGGAAATGCAGATTTGTAGGCTGTCAGGAGGCTCTGCTGATCCAGATGACTGGCAGCCCAAATGGCAAGGTTTCTTCCAACCCTGAATTTTATTTCTCTGCTTTCCCTCTGCATGCATATATTCATTTTGTCTGGGCTGCCATGAGGATTGACAAAGCTGATCTCTTCTTTAAATGTCCATCATTGGAGCCCCTTCTCTTCAAAACAAAGAAACGTCCAAAAACTCAGAAACCTCTGAATTATTTATCTGAAATATGGGAATAAAATATATTATTTTTATCTTTATTTTCTAAGCAAAGCTACACATAAAGTTCGAGATGAGGTCAAAGCTCATTGAGATAATTGCTACTTATTCTGTGTAGAGAGAGAGAGATTCTAACAACTGGATTCTTCCTTGCAAGAGTCTCCTTTTGCATTTGCATGTAAATGATTACAGAAAGAAGGAAATCCCAGTATTCACCTCGTCACCTTATCCTGCATTTCAGTTGAAATATCATGAATAGTTGATCCTTCCATTTTGCAGTTTTGGATGCCTGCCTTTTTTTTCCCCTGTTGTACTGTTTTAGTAAATGGTATTTTCTTCTCCCAAATGTGTTCTTTCTGATGGGCTGGGGAAAACACTAGAATAAATAAGAGAAGGCTTCACTGAAAAGGAGTAATGATCAACTCATTAAAAAGGGTAAATGAAACAGCCATGCTAAGCTGTCTTAGTGAAAAAAAAGTTAATTTTTTTATTTGTTTCTAAGTTCTTTTCTGTCAGTATACCGCAGCCTGTGTTGAGACAGCAACTATTCCTGGCAGAGCATCATATGTTTGCATGCTGTTAGTATGATTGATTGGCAGCTGTGACAGCAAAGCCCTTTCCTTCGAAGAGCTGGCAGGACTGCAACTTGATGAGGGGATGTGGCAGACCAAGGGGAGCAGGGTCCTGGCTCTTCTGTCACTGCTCTGCTCTTTGCTGCAGTCCTCTTGGAACTCCTGCCATTGTGCCGAGGGGCAGCCGGAGCTGCGCCTGTCCCCAGTGCTGCTCAGTCTGCGGGCGGCGCAGGGCTCAGGGCTGCTCTGGAGCAGCACATTTACTCGCTGGTCTCAGCCACGTTTACTGGCCGGTCTCAGCAGCCCCTGAACCTCGCTTTCTCCATGTCACGGGACAGCTCCTCTGCAGCCGTGACAGCCGGAGCAGCACCGGCCCCAGGGTGGGAGGGGAGCGGAGCGTCTCTGGAGCGGCGCGGGAGGGACTCGGGCTCCTGCTGCGCTGAGCCGCCTGCAGGAAAGCCGGGCTCGGAGGCTCTCTCTGCTGCCGGTGTGCAGGTGTGGATTTTTTTCCCCGAGACTGCAACTGTGCGAGAGATGCTTTCGATGGGCAGCTTTCCCTTGCACTCGGGCAGGGCTCCTGTCTGTGCACCGGCTCCTGAGAGGACTTTGTCCAGAGTAAAACCTGCCAAGCTGCTGCCTGTGCCATCGATAGAAGGGCATCCCTGGAGTCGCACAGAAACGCTGTAGGAGAGGCAAGGTGGCAGCGTGCATTTCAGAATTGCTGGAAACCAGCTGAGGACTCAGCCACACCCCCGGTTTCTCTAATGTCACCTTTATCCTTGGAGATGATGTGAATAAGTGGTAAGAATCAGGGGAACCCGTTCCTCTGAAATTCTGCCGAGCTTTTGAGATCCTGCTCCTCTGCTCCACATGGCAGTATTGCACATACTGCACACACTACCGGGTGCGGGATCCTTCTGAGACCTATGGCTTCAGTGGGCTTCAAAAAACCCAGAGCAGATATGCCATGGTTGGGTTGCACAAAACGAAGAGACAGGAGAGAAGAAATAAAGTGGTTTTTTTTCCCCCTACTGTAACACGAATTAGTTATTGACTGCATCGCTCTAGTTCCAGGGATAACCTAAATTTCAGGTTTACACTGCGTGAATCGCTCAGGACCCTTCCCTGCTCGGCTCCGGCAGGCAGCAGCTAAGGACACTGGGAGCCGATTCGTGGCCATTCAATGCCACCTTCTGGTTGTAAGTGTAGCAGCGGAGCTGCTCCTAAAGGGTTTATTGCTGTCTTTGATAAACTGGCATAACAAATACATAACTTCTTTGGTGGCTTTCTTGGATAACTTTATTTAAACACATTTTTATACCAAGTAACATGAAAATTTTCCCCTGGGTTACTGTTTATATTAGAAAAAATATAATGAAGATAAGAACAAAAATATTATATTGTGATCTGCTGCCTACCTTGGAGGGTGGAGGTTCTGGAAAAGGACTTGCCAGCTTCACTACAGAAAAATCTGTGGCAGCTATTTCTGTGTATGAATTGCAAAGGTCCGATTTTCAGTAGCTAGCAACTGTTTGTCCTCTGGACATGTTATTTAGTGATATATTGCTACTAGGGCTTTTTTTTATTTATTTAAATGGTCTTTCTACTCAGCACAAGGGGACTCCTTCCTTACAAAAAAACCCTCAAAAATACACCCCAAAACCCCACAAACAAAACAAAAAACAAACAAAAAACCCCCCACAAATAAACAAAACTGAGTTACCTTGCAAGAACGTGGTAAATAAAGGATTTTCATGATCTTCTCTTACTATACAGTCCTATGCGTAAACTTTTCACTGGCTCCAACTAAAGTCAGTAAAGATTCTGACTAGAATCCAATGGATATGACGGGGTTAGAAGAAATTACCTGTTAAAGGGGAAAACTGCTCCTCTGTGTTTACATTTGGGTGATGGGGGAAGATCTCCGTGATGAGACTCTGCAGGCTGTTTGCTCGTGGATGTTTCCCCGGCAGGGGGTGCAAAGGTAGCATGTGTTTTGGGGGAAAAGCCCTTTTCTTCTTCAGGCTCACATCTCTTATCTAGTGCTTAGCCTTTAAGGAAGTTTTTAATGACAAAGGAGAAAGAACACAGAAGATGCAGCGTGTCAGCAGATGGAGAAGCATTATTTGATAAAATCTAATTTCACTTTACACGTATGCCAATCACAACAGGAGATGCAGCCTGGCAGGGAATGGGGTTACCTCTATTTACTGTAACTAATTTCTATTTTCTAGGGAGTATTTTTATTATTATTGACAACACTTCTGCGTGTGTGTGTTGTTTTTTTTTTTTTTTTTTTTTTTTTTTTTTTTTGTGGGAAAAGTATTTTATTTTCATGTCTGAGCTATGGAACAGCTTCTGCCTTTTCATTCTTTTCACAAACATCTGATGGCACCTTTTGCATGTAAAAAACTTGCTTTTCTGAAATGAGAAGGAATTCAGTTATTGGGGCATACCAAAAAATTAATTTGACCTTCGGGGTGACAGAGTGCACTTATTTAATGTTTCCTCTTGTTTCTTAGAGGGTTTGATATATAAACTTCATTCTCTATTACTTACCACTATAAACCCTGATTTGCTGCTTTAGCAAGCGTTGTTCTTGGCTGGTGTATGCTGTCACTGAATTCTGCACACAAACATTAGCTGTGTGATTTGATCTCTCTGAGAATCTGATGGCAGTTTTATATGTTTAAAAATTTTTAAAATTAATGTCATATATT
This sequence comes from Camarhynchus parvulus, assembly GCF_901933205.1. Lineage (NCBI taxonomy): Eukaryota > Metazoa > Chordata > Aves > Passeriformes > Thraupidae > Camarhynchus > Camarhynchus parvulus. The sequence continues at coordinate 9,396,407 of NC_044576.1, forward strand.
TTCACTAGATTATGTATAGGTAATGGTATGTATGTAGTGGTAGAAGTATTTGAAAGAATTAAGAAGTACAAGGTAGTGTTTTTAACATGAAAAGTAAAACATTCCTTGACAAATGCTGGTATCTTCATGCTTGATAGAACATTTAGCAACTTAGGAGCTACCTTAAAGTTATTGGCTTCAACAGGCATTTTGCAGGAGGAAGTCCTGGTTCTGTACTCTCTAAACGCTTCATGAGGATCCTGATAAAAGCTTCCTCTCTCCGAGGATGTGTGCACTATGGTTTATGATCAGTGGATCAAATATTAATTTAATTCACTTGTGACATTGCCTTTTGGGTCTTTTTCTTATTTTTTGCCATTGTAATTCCAGTAATGCATTAAGATTATGTCAGTGAAGATGGGTTACAATGTTCAAATGATTTGTTTGGTGAACAGCAAACAAAACCATAAATCTTAAAAAATATAAGAAACAAATTTCTTCCTGGCAGAGTTCTTTTCCATTAAGAGTAGTCTGCTCAGATGCCTGGGTATCAGCTATCTTTATTTGTTCCCAATTTGTCAAATCCAGATTTCAGAGTAAAATCCTTAGCATTTATGCAAGAGCACAAAGCAAGTGGCAGCTGCTGTCTGGGCTGCTCAGAGCTGATTAAGCTGCAGTGAGGTGTGTGCTGCCAGTGGCCACTGGCCTGAAGAGACCGGATCATGAACGTTCCTCCAGCTTGTCACACTCAGCTCTGTCCTGGAAGTCTAAAATAAATCACAAGCTGAGCTGTGGCCATGCTCCATAGGCGAGGTGCTGAATGCAGGAGCCAGCCAGGCTTTTAGAGGTTTGCACTGTTTTGTAACTACACCCTGAATGCACCTCTGTGTCTTTGCCTTCTTCCAAGGAATATTTTCTGTATTTTCAGGCACCCCTTTGGTTCTGTTCTTACCTCTCTCTTTTCATACAGTCTGAATGGGTGCTGAGGGAGGACACCCTGGTTTCTGCAGGAAATCATACAGTCCCCTTCTAATTAAAAATCCTACAGAAACAGCCAATGTTTCTACTAAAGCTTCAGCAAAGACTGAAGGAAATGGAAGGTATCCCCTATTGAGAGAACATCAAAGCAATTTCTGAAACTGAAGATATAATTATGGCAGGGTCCTGTGGCTTTCCTTTCTCATTGCTTGGCTTTCTGCCATGTTGTGCTGTCAGCCTGGGACTGATGATCTCCATTCAGCAGCTTTCTTCTGTGTAATATTATTTTCTACGAGGAGACACAGTGCTGAATGACTTTCCATTTCCCAGCTGTGAACCCAAGTATCTAGTCAGCAAATACTCGATGAACTGTGTTTGGAGATGACTTGTGGTGTGCATTTGAGCTGGCAGTGGTGAGAGGAGAGAGGCGATTTCCACACTTGACCCAGCAGAGGGCATGAGCTGGCTCCTGGGATTCATGCCAGATCACCCGCGTGTGGAAAGCACAACTCATTGCTTATGCATCGCTGTGATTTCTGCCACAGATAAAACACGCTAGGGCGTGTGTTTTGGGGTTTATCACACTTCTTAGGTGATTGAGGTCCGGGGACAAGCCGAGGTATGTGATAATTGCTCCAATCCACTGCCGGGTGGATCTTGCAGTTTGAGTAGATCATGCCATTTCCTTCCGAAGTTTTGGATGCTGCAGCAAAATCAGGTGCTACCATTGCTGTGGGGAGGTGGGATACCCAGAAAAGGGGAAAGCCCTGCTCAGAGCACGGCTTCAACCACGCAGGAGTGAAGGTGGCTTTCATCAAGAGCTGGGCTGGCCGCATCATGCTGCATCTGCTCCTCCTGTTGTCAGATCTGCAGCAGCTGTCAGGAGGAGCTAACGTGATTATCCCCAGGATGAGATAACCTAGAGGTGACTTCTTCCTTTCCTGCTGTGACAGGTGATGGGAACTGACTCTTCACCTTTGGAGTCACACTGATGGAATAGGGTTTCCTTCAGGAAACTAAAGATGGGAACCATAATTGTGTTGTGTCACTTCCCATCTCATTTTCCTATATCTTGGATCACCAGCCCTCTGCTCTGAGCAGAGTTGTGAGTGCAGTGGGACAGTCTCAATCTGTGATTGAGAGAGCAGCCCCAGCTCCTGGCTCTGTGGGGGCACCTACAGGTTGGAGATGTTTGATGGGACAGGCACCAATCCTCTTGAAGGAGTTTTTTTGTTTTATTGTCTCTAATTTTGAAGCAGTATTTGTATCAAGTGTTGGCAAGGTTATATCAGTGTCAGAACAGCAGGTTTAGACAATGCTTATTTGTAAATGAATATTATGTCAATTTATTGGTCATATTTGAAACAGCAGTGTCACTGCCTACAAGAAGGCCTGTGAAGAAGTTATGGGCTATCTAGAATACCTAGACTTGGTCCTGTGTTGTCTGTAGGGCTGCAGTGCAAATCAGAAGATCATGTGCAAGGAATTAGGAGAAATAAATCTAATTATTACTCCTGCAAAGACTGTTTTCTGTCTCTTGATTCACTTTTTCCATCATATGCTGAAACAAGATGAGTTGTCTGACATATTGGGGGTCAGTATGATTTTGTAGAGATTTGATTTTTGATGTAGCATGCTTAATTACTATAAAAAGGTTTTGAAGACTTTGAAGAGGAAAATAGTATTATATGGATATATTTGCTAACAGATCTCAGTATTTTGTAAAAGATCAGCATTATGTTCTCTAAGGGAAAATGGCACAAAGAGACTTTGACCATCTAGTGACACATAATATTATACGTGCTCGATAAATCAGGTAATCTGTGATCAGAGCTAGTCTCTGTACATTGCAGCAGACCTTTGAAACCATCTTTTAGTCACCAATGATCCTTCTGCCTCAGTGCTTAATGATAGTCACACAGAATTATCTGTGGCAACTTTTGAGGTTCACTGTAATTCACACAGAATCCTATAAACAATTGTGTGAATCATAAAATCAGCTAGGTTGGAAAAGATCTTTGAGATCATTAAGTCAAAACCCTTGAGAGCACAGGGGAATGAGGCACCCAGCTGGGCTTTTCTTAACTGGTCATGCTCTCTACCAGCCCCTTTCCTCGGGGAGAAAGAGGAATTTGTATTTTCTGCTTCAGAGGATGAAATTAATTTTGTAAAGTGCAGACTGTCCAGGCTTGCCTGAGGTCTGCTCACAGGGAGCAGGCTGTGCCTCTGGTCAGATGGCTTGTAGAAAAGCTCAGCTGTGGGAAACAGTGTGATGGTAATGAATGAGCCACAAATCTGCCTGTGTTACTGCTGTGGCCACATCATCCCATTTTCAGTGTCTGTCAGCATAAGTTTTGCCCCAATTTCTTGTCTGTTTCCCTGTCAAACAGTCATTCCACAAATGACTCTATGGAAAAGCTAGATTAAAAAGTCACATAAGCTGCTTTAGCAGCCATTAGTTTAAATACACTCAGCAGAGTAAACATTCATATGCCAAATCAATTCAGTAAATGGAGGCAGGTCACTGCATTAAATGGACTGGTGTGTACTCAGGATACCAGATCCCCTCAGCAAGAGATGCAGGGACTGTTCTCTCCCTCCAACACTACTCTTATTAGAAACAGTGAATTGGAGAAATTGTTTTGTCATTACTTGGAAGTAATGACAGAGACCTGGTTAGAGAGGTCCCTAAGAGGTTTAATACATCTCCAGGACTGGGAGGATGGTCCTTGCTAGCAAATGGAGGTAATTCCCTGTCTTTGGCTCCCTTCCCTACATGCATGTGCTTCTGGAGTGAGAGACGGCCTGGGAAACTAACAGCAGTACAGACTGCCAGTGCCTTTCCCTTCCATGGGTGCCATGGTAGGAGAAAAGGGCTTTTCTCTCGGAGTGCTTGGACACTTGCACTTAAGGAACAATGATGGTCTCAAACAGCAGCATGGGCAGTGGATGCCCTGCAATCATTGAGATAAATATGTGCCTGTGCTGTGCCTTAGAGACCCTAGTCCCAAATCCTGCCACCAAGTGTTGTGTCCCTGTCCTGGTGGGCTGTCGAAAGGGCTTGCTAACACCTTTGGCAGGTTACATCTGAGTGTGTACCCTGGAGTACTCTGAGCATGTGCTGGGTTAACAGAGGCTGTGGGCTTTGTATTTCTCTTTCTGTAACAAGAGAGAAATAATATGGTAGGAATATTGACTCTTCAGAAAAAGCAGAACCAAGAGATGCCCTGTGATTTTTGTTTTCCTGCCTGTGAGATTGTCACAGGCTGAGCAAATCAAATGGTCACACATCCTTTTGCCTCTGCAGTGTATCTCCTGCCTGAAGAGGCTGTGAACCCCCAGCAGAACCTGGCAGCCTCTTGCAGAGGTTAAACAAGTCACTCCCATATTTGTACATGAGTTTATATGTGAGGAGTAGCACTCAATACTCCTCAACACACAGACCTGTTGTTTCATGACAAATAAAATCAATTTGACATGAGTTTGATTTCAATGCTGTCTTGAGGGGAAGGTGAAGAAAAATCTAATGTGAAATTGATTAATCCCTATTCATTCCATGGTAAAAAAACCAAACAAGCAACAACCAAACAACGACAAAACCCAAACCAAACAAAAATGAAAAAAAAAAAAAACAACAGAACAAAACCAAACCAAACAAACAAATACCCAAAAAGTCCAGTGCTCTTGTGAGAAGACTTGCAGCACTGGTGACATTAGGAAATGTCTGGGTATTGGCTAAGCCTAAAATCTTAGTGCAGTATTAAAGAAATAATATTTTCACTACACTTTCAGTTTTGAAGTGTTTTTTTCTGACAAAAAAAGAGCTAACTAGGAAAAAAAAAAAAAAAAAAAAAAGGACTGACTGAGGTTTCCTTGGGGCCCACTGAGGCTGCTGCAGTGATGGGAAATGTCATTAGGCAACCTCAGGTGTGCACCAGCTGTGAATCTTCTCTGGCTGTGGGCATAGGATGGGGTGACTTGGCATAGAGCCACTTATTTTCCCCCTCTGGTGGAAGTTTGCCCTTTCAGTGTACTCTGGTGATGGTAACACAGGACTGAATAAAGAGAAGATATGCTGGCTCTTCACTATTACTGGCCATGGCCCCACTAGCATAATAACATTAATCTCTTTCTTCCAATTTCTGTAAGACTGGGCTTTCTTATGTTATGATGAAGTTTTGGCTTTTGTTTGTAAGAATAAAGAGGAGAGCAAAACCTTAACAGCCTCCTTCAGCTGGAGTGACTTGTTTGTACTGTAACTGTGCCATAGTACCACTGCAGAGCCCAAGAAGATTTAACTAACTCGTATTTCACGAGGAAATGATAGCTTAGATATTTGCTCAACTTGCTAATCACTTTAAAAGTACCAGTGAGCACGTTTTGAAAATTCTGCAGAATGAAAGTAATCAGATTTTATTTCAAATGGCTCAGTTTATGAAAGCCAGGTAACTTCTTGTGTAACCTACTTGGGATCTTTGTCCATCACCTACTGTAGGGGTTTGGTCCAGAGTGAAAGAGATTGCTGAAGTCAGGAGTTGAATAGGTTTGCAAGTGCAACATAGCAAAACTGAATAAATTTCCCCTCTAAATATGTGATCTACCACTGTGTCCTTGTCTTTCACCTTTGTGTCCCCCCTGCTCTCTATGGTGCTGCTGCTCCCCTCATTTCTCAGTGAGACTGAGTGCTCCTCAGGCAGTGATACTCCTGCTGTGGTCCATGAGGTGCTCAGTCCAACCTCAGGAGGCTCAAAATAAATACCTGGAGTTTATATTTCCCCCAGATATGACCTATACTGGTTGCTGTCTTATTGCTCCTTGGTTGTGTAGCCAGGTGTAGTTGAAAGTGTTTTGTTTACTCTTCTACGATGCAACCTTTCCAAAAAATAGAAGAAATTTGATGCATGAGGGTCCTGTGGGCTCTGGAGTTCCTGCCTACAGCCAGTTTGATTCTGCTTTTGATGTAGAACCCCAATTCAATTTCATCAATGTGTTTGTTTATTTTGCTGAGATTTCATAGCTTTTTAAACAGAAGCTCACCACATGTTTTGGTAGTGGCTGTGACAGTACACATGAACATTTCCCAATTCATTATTTCTCCTTTGACCAGCTCTGCCTATCCTCTCCTTCTAATCTGTGTTTAACAGATGAGTGTGTCTCAATAATGAACGTTTGAGAACGTCACAATCTGTGCATGTGGCAGTCCTCCAAGTGAAGGAGGAAAACTGTGGGAAGAGTTCCTGGGTACTCACTTTACTGCTCAGCATTAGGCATCTGTTTGATTGTTCCTAGCAAGCTGAAGCAAAATGGACAGGCAGACACAATCAGATATATTTTAATTTGCATCTTGATGACGTTTCCCATGCCAGAGTAGGGTTTGGCAGTCATTCTGTCTCTGGAGTATGAAAAAATAGCAGGCTGGCTGAGAGTGGGCTTCCCTTGTCTCCATGTGGTGTTTGAAAAGGGCAAAAAGTAAGAAGTGGAGAAACTTGCAGCCTTATTAAATTTAGTGTTAAGTTCTGAGATGAACCTCTAGCTTTAATGGTGTATGGTTGTTTACTTCAGGATGGTTTGGTTTTGGGATTCATTTGCTGTTATACTTCTTAGGCAAACTGGCTAAAACAGCTGGAAAAACAGCTGGTCAGAGTGAGTGTTGTTGCAGAGGCAGAAAGAGAGCATACGGGTTAATGAGTATGTAACCTATCAATGTCCCAGGTAAATGCATGGAGTGATCTGGCCCTGGCAGCTGTAAGGCTGGCTGTGCTCAGCAGGAGCTGGGACCCCTCAGGGGTGTCCCTCTCTGAGACCTCCTGAAACCCCTGCTTTGGTGCTGAGGACATTTCTTCCTGAAGCAATTGCCAGGCAAAAGGCAGGGTTCTCTGCAGTTGTTTCACTGAAGTCATTCCTGTTCTAGGTTTTGAGCTTGATTTAGCTCTTCTCACCATTGACTTATGATGGTGGTCCTCCCCTAATTAGGGGATGTATCAGTTTTCCTTGTGAAGGGTCTCATGGTGACTATAAAGAATTGTCCTGAAAAAACTGGTGGGAGTTTGATTCACAGAAATGCCTCCATGTTCAGTGTTAATGATTTGTAAATATAGCCAGGAATAAGGAGCTGCAGGAGTAGCTCCAATTTCTTTTTGTACTTTTTGGGATGGCTGTTTGCAAGGATGAGTACTGTGGCCAATCTACTCATGTGTGGCAGACTAAGGGCTCACAAGCCCCACGTTTTCAAAAAGATGTTGACAATTCACCACTATTGCAGTCATCTCTTCATATCCACTGAACAGCTTACTGCTTTTTTTTTTAAGTGTGGGAATAATTCTACTTCTTTCTAGAGGGTGTTGTGGTTTTTTTGTTTGTTTGTTTTGTATTTCTTTTCTTCTGACTGTTCCTGCACAGTTAACTGGAGTCAACTTGAGGTTAAAGCTAATTTAAACTGGAGGCTATATTTAGCATTTATGGTGCTAAAAGGATTATAGGAAAATAGATACTACATAAGTGGCCATAATCTTCTCACTGCTTGTGTTACTTGAGTGGCAGAGAATGGGGTGCCAATCTGAGATTAAAAATCTAATTTTAGGGAGTTAACAAGAGTCACATTGAAGCATAAAGGTACAGAGGGATTAAATTTTGTGGACTTAATTTTTTTAATTGAGCCCCTGACCTGCTAAAAACCTTGCAATCATATCTTTAACCAAAGCCTATGATTCTAAATTATGTACTATTTCCATACACCAATTTAATAAAATCAAACTAGACACTTCAGTTTTACCCTTGGTGGAACAGCCAGGATACATCTTCAGAGGTCATTTTTTTTCCACTGCCTGCAGCTTGGCAAGTCAGCTCTGTGCCATAATTTTTGATTGCTGGAGGCAGTAGTTAGCCAGCTCCTTGTCTGTATTCCTTCCTCCATGCCTGTGACAAGAAAGCCCAGCCTGGGATGTGAGGAAGCAGTGCAGATGGCAGCTCTGCAGCTCCAGTACTGCTCCTTGGTCACAGTACAGCCACCTCACCTAGAAAGACCTCCCAGTTAATTTCTTTTCCATCACCTGGGATGAAAAGAAATAAGAAACAGACTAGTGACAAATAATGTTGTTTGGAGCCATGACTTCATGGCTCTGTCAGGAGGGTGGGCTGCTTCTGAAAAGAGGCAGAAAAAGCTTTAAACCATGGAATTCCCATCATGCATTATAGATGAACCAGCTTCTCTGAGTTAAATTGTCAGTGCAGCAAAGGAAGGACTGGCTGCTAGCCCCAAGGCACTGCAGGAGCCTGGTGACTTGGTGAGATACAGTGCCCAGCACAGGCTTACTGGGGGTTGGTTATTCCACATTATTCCAGTCATATTTAACAGCTCCCAGCAGGAGGAGGGAGGGATCTTGCAATCTGACTGCATCCAAAATGGAAGCAAAATCATCATCCAGCGAATGTCTGAACTGGTCTCCCTTTTATTCCTGCTTGCCTGTAGGCTTTTAAATAACAATTAAACCCTCTTAATGGGATTTGTGTACCATATGGCACCTTTCTCACAGGATGACACTTTCTTATTTCTATCCTGTCATTTTTCCATATCTACAAATGGTTTTCAGCCAGAAAAACAACAGACACCATTTAGAGACATTCAAGGAGAGAGCACCATCCCTTTGGATAGTTATTTGTACATCTTTGTCTGAGGCATTGTGTTCTCTTGTGGTGGTAAATCAATGGAGTAGATTTCAGTGGTGTCCTGGTTTAACCCCTAATCAGCAACTAAGCCCCATGAGCTGTCCACTCACTCCCCCTGCAGTGGATAGGGAGGAGTTGGAAGAGTAAAAGTGAAGAAACTCATGAGTGGAGATAAAGACACTTTAATAGGTAAGACAAAAGCCACATCCATAAGCTGAACAAAACAAGGAATTTATTCAGCACATCCCATGGGCAGGCAGGTGTTCAGCCATCCCCAAGAATGCTGAGCTTCCTCACATACAAGTTACTTGGGAAGTACTTCCTTCTTCTCCCATCTGTATATACTGAGCATGATGTAATACAGTCTGGAATATCCCCTAGGTCAGCTGAGGCCAGCTGTCCTGGTTGTGTCCTCTCCCAGCTCCTTGTGCACCCCCAGCCTCCTCACTCATGGGGTGAGGAGCAGAAAAGGCCTTGGCTCTGTGTAAATGCTGATCAGCCATGAGGAAAACATCACTGTATTATAAACGCCAAATCCAAAATATTGCTGTACACTAGCTGCTATGAAGAAAATTAATTCTGACCCAGCCAAAACCAGAACAAGTGGCAAGTTCAGGCCTCTGAAATGTTATAGCAAAAAGAAGTTAATAAATGCTCAATGTAAACAGAAACTGTTGGGTGATAGGATTCTGACCTGCCTCTAGACTTGAATCCCTTAGTTTTGTTTGTAATACTCTCGTTTTTGCTGGTAATGAATTCTGAGAAAGAGTAACTGCAAAAGAACACCATTTTTATAATTTGGTCCATGTAACACAATGGTATTTCTTGTCTTACTGATGCTTGCAATGCTTGCTTCTCTTTTAATTTCCTCCTAATCCTATTTCAAAGCACTGAGGTTCAGCCAGCAGTAGTTACACAGCTGTTTGGTAGTAGATGGAGTCTTTAATTATGGGCAATGCCATGGGATTAATGTTTCTAATTTCAACTGCTGGGTGGGGTTTCACTGGAGTCAAGAACCATGTTTTTTCACTGATGCTTCAGGTTGAAATTCATTGCTGCTTCATGTGCTGTATTTATAGTTATGGCCGCTATTATACATTTGATTTCAAATGCCCTCTTTAGGCAATTGTTTCAGAGGTGCTGATACTCTGCTCTCCCCACCTGTCTATCCCACAGCAGGTGTGTCTGTCTGTCTGGAATGCTGTCCAGTGTACAGCTTCCCCTGGAGGATCCTGCTTTTGAATAAGCACCTGGTGTCTTCTAAACTTTTAGACCAGTGAAGCTCCCTTCAGCAAGCACATTGGGATCAGATCTGACTGTATCTGTGATGTGCTCCACTTTCCAAGTGCTCTTGGAGAATCTAGGGGAATGTTTCAAAATAGTTTTGGCCTTAATGTAAAAGAAAGCATTAGTTGCTTCACAAGGGTTGATCACTCTCCACTGCTACCCAAGAAGATATTACACTTGATTTGCATCCTTAGGAATGGATTATGATCTCTCAAATACCTGCTATCAAAACCTTACCTGTCTGTTTATGTTAGAACAGGACATAAGGTTACCCCTTCTCTCTGAGCATGAGGCCAACGTGGCCCCACAATGCTAACCCTTCATCCTTGCCAGTCACAGCCCCTGTAGCATCATTTGAGCCATCATGGAAGCATTGCAAGCACATTGATTACAGTATAGGCAGTCCTGTTTCACCAAGGGCTGAGGGAATAAAGCTGTGCACAGGGAAACTAAGGGGTCAGGGTTTACTGAGCCAGGAAGGACAACCATAATCATCTAGTCTGAAACCAGGCCAAAAGTGTCTTCAGAGTTATCTGTCTTTGTCTAAAAGGTTGCAAGCGATGGTGGTTTCACTACTTCCCCTGGAAAGCTGTTTCTGTCCTTCATTACTTTGTTGCTGGGAAAATTCCCCTTATTTCAAGGCTGAATTTTTCTGACTTCCACTTTTATTCATTGGGTCTTTGTCAGCCAGATTGGAAAGCTCCTCACGTGTGTCTTCCCCAAGAGCAATTACCTACACAGTGTGATGAAGGTATGTCTACACTTTCTCCTCAGTGAGCTGAATATGCTGAGCTTCCTACTCATCTTGTCAGAAGGCATGGGCTTTTTTAAAGCAGAGAATTCATTTGTGACACTCACTTGAACTCTGTCCAATGTCTTCAAATCCTCTTAAAATGCAGACACTAGGACAGCATTCAGTAACCTAGTAATGGTCTTGGCAGTGCTGCCAAATGATGCTGAAATCCTTCATTATTTCTGCTTCATATTATTCTCCCCCACCCATATTCAAGAATCTCATTAGTCTTTTTTGCAACAGCATTGCCCAGACAGCTTACAGTGAGGCGATTATCTAAAATGACCCCTAAATCCTTTTCTGAGCTCTGTTTTTCAAAGCAAAGTCTTCTATCATGTAAATATAAGCAACTTCCATTCTTGGATCTCAAACATTTGATCTTACCAAAATGCATTTTTGCAGGTTACAACTATTTACCCTGATGGCTCACTTACCGATCTGTCTGTTAGTTACTACTCCACACAGTTTTATGCCACCTGAAGATGGGACTATAGCATAGAGAAGCAGAACAAAAGAGTCAAAAAAATGTCTCTGATTTTAAAATGTCCCTATTCAGTGGTATCTACCTATGAACTGTATTTTAAGAGCTGCCAGTAGCCTAGTATTCAGTTCATAGAACATGTTATGTGGTAATTCTGTAAAAGGTATTATTTGCTGTATTTTACTTATCCTTACAAATATCCTGGAGAAATTAAAGTTTTCACTAGGAACACGAGTCTTTGCATTTTATCCTGGAAAAAACATCATGATCTAAATTTCTTCACATCTAGTCAAGTCAAATAAATTCCAAATTGTTCAGTTGTCAAAACCAGGTCCAATTATTAATTAAAAATAATTATTCCTAATTGGTAGTACAAGAATGTGATTCTAGGAAGGTCTTTTCTGGCTTAAACAATTCAATAATGTTGAGTTGCCTAGTCCCAGGTTTTGAATCCTTGCTGAAAACAGGCTGCAGTGAAGTGGTTCAATGTGCTGACAAAGGACATTAAACAAAAATCCCTTCTCTTTTCAGATCTATAGTCTGCTTAAGGTCCTTTCCCTTACTTTCTGTGTGGACTCCACTTTGACAGAGAGCTTAGGTACCATCTCAGGCTTGGGGACCGTCCTCCAGGAGCTGCTGTATCACATGCCAAGAATCTCAATACTTAGATTCTTTGTAGATAAAGGGCTAACAGTAAATCAGTCCACTGTCTTGTCTCCATTAAGATTTTTGTTTGTTATCTATTTCAAGAGAGTTGAACCTTCCTAGTAAAAGAAAGACTTCAGAGTTCTCTGGGAAATGCAGTATTTAATCCATGCCTCAGAGGCACCATTCCATGTGATACCCAGGACATGCTCCACTCGATGAGCTGCTGAGACAGAAGCACAACTGCAGGGTGCTGATCAGCTTTAAAGTTTGAACTGGCTCTGGTTCAGTAGTGAAAGAGCTGACAAATATTGCCCCCAAAGCACTGGGTTTGCTTTTCTTCTGTTTGTTTGATGGCATTTTCCCTGCCCCATCTGTACTTAATAGCATCCTTAACCTGCTGCTTCTATGGCTGATTTCAGCACAATGGTTTCTCATCCAATGGGATAAAATTTCCTTGCAAACTGATTGTGTTTGAATGATGGGTCAGCTTATTGATAGAGAAATCAAGAATGTTGCTGTAGCACCTCAGGGTGTAGTTCAGTGGAAGAAATATTGGGACAGTGGACACAAATCAATGAACACCATGAAAAAATCTGTTTTCTCACTGTTCACCAAGAAGATTAAAAGAGTGGCTTCTCCAGCAATTTGAGCCTCCAACTGTCACCTGTCAAAATACAGTTTGTTTTCACTGTCAAGATCTAAAGCACACTGAAAGCTTAGCACTCTTGCTGTAGCCCTTGCAAGCTTGCTGTCTGTTTCCACTTGCATAATATTCTTTGTTGGTTTTTATAACATAGAATCATAGAATGGCTTGATTTGGTTTGGAAAGGACCTTAAAGATTATCTAGTTCCAGCCCCTCTGCCTTAAGCAATGACACCTTTAACTAGACCAGGTTATTCAGAACCCCATCCAACTTGGCCTATATGTAAGGGAACTACTGCTGTCTCCATTTAAAAAAATATATATGTTTGTAGGATACAAATGTTTGTCTTCCTAGAGTCATATTTTTGTACTACAGTAATTAGAATTATTTTTCAAACTTGACTTTTGACAGAATTGTAAAAAAGTATTAGGCCTTGATTTTTAGCTACACAATTATTTTTCTAAATCCCAAGAACAAATTGTTAGTAAAGAAAACACATTTTCTACCATTAGAGACCTACTGAACTAGGTATTTTCTTCTGAAACATAGTTCTAAACAATGTTTAATTAGTTTACATTAATTTGAGACCTGGGTTAATTAAAATTAGATTCCTTTAAAACAGGTAATTGAATTTGCATCTGAAGTACATTAAACTGGCATTTAGTCAAAAATGCCAAATCTGCAAATGTCAAAAGGCCAAAAGTGCAAAATCTTAATTGTCTTGACCATTTCTGTGGGTCAGAGTCTCAAGGGAGGTATCAGCTCTCAGCAGCTCCCTTTGCTTCTCCTCTCTGGCACTGCTCAGGGGTATTATTCCTAAGCAGTGAGCCCTGTGCTTGTCTCCTGCTTCTTCTGAACCAAGGAAAACCTGTAGCCCAGCACAGCCCCTTTACACAGCACCAGCTCTCCTCTTCTGACAGTTCTGTGATCTGAAGTTCTGCTCTGAACAAAACCTGCTTTGGAAGATTTCATACATGATGAACACAGGAAGAAATTTCAGTCTGCAGGAATCCAAGGGTCTCACAGTGTCTTAAAACTTGCATGTACAATTTCAATTGTATTAATAATCACTCAGACTTGCATCTCATTGAGAAGCATTTTTGTGTTTAACAGTGCTCTTACTGCATCCTTTTGTCTTTCAATGATATACACAAAAGATTACATTAGTAAGCTTCCAAACAACACCTAATATAGATGTGTAGGCATGTGTGCTCACCATTTGAAAACTCTTATTATTTTACATAATAATAATGCACCAGGCCCATCCTCCTTTTTTCTCTGCAGAGAGTGGAATGCCTGTTTTCATAACAAAGTCTTGTGAGTATTTACAGTGTTAACCTGGCCAGGGTAGCTCATACAGACCATTGACTGTAATCCTCTGATGAACAATCTCAAATGTGAGTATGTATAAAAAGGCAGATGGTACCAAATATTTTTGCAGATTAACTCAAACATGCAAACTCTCACTGTCATGGGCTGGGGTGTGAACCTCTACTTTGTCATCCTTGCAGGTGGAACATGAAAAGAAATTTAAGTGGGACATAACAGGAAGGATGAGTACTTGTGACTAACACTTGCCATTCATCATGCTCAAAGGATCTTATATTTCACTTTTTGTCTTTGTATCCCATCTTGTTGAACCAAGCCAATCACTAGCACTTGGGTCCATGTTTAAGATTTTGGCATCCTTTTTTTCCTCTATGATGACAAAACCAGCTCACTGCCCTGTTTTACAGTAATGCAGTTCCAAGAAGCATGATGATAGACTGGGAACAGTGTAGATTCCTCCTCTGACCCTCTCGCTGAATTGTTGTGTAATGCTCCCATCAGCTGTACTGCAGGTGCTGGGAAAAACACATCACAATGTGTGTGAGGCACATGAGGAATGTGCACTGCAGAAAAGCCTGACTCCTTTTATTGAACTCTAGGGTGTTTGTAAGTGTGGGCAGTGCAGGAAAGCTGAGTCAGCCAGATCTGGATTTGCAGCACTATTGAGGACACACTAACTTCATTTGGAGTTGTGGGTGTTTAATAACGTTGAAAATAGAACTGAGTGAAATGCTATTTGAGGTGTGAGGCTTTTATGTCTGCTGAAAGAAAACCTGAAGAAATTACACTTTGTATCTAGTGAAAAGGAGAAAAAATTGCCTTCTGATTTTTCTTTGAAAGTCTGTTTTTCATCATTGTGTCAGAGGCTCACTCTGAGCAGAATTAGTTTGCCTGTGAGAGGGATGGAAGGGTGTTTAAGTGATATTGGATATAATGCTGCAGATCACCGGGCATTAAGAGGAGTTGGATGCTGAATCAAGTAACTGAAGCCTAAGGAGAGGCCCACCTTCCACTTCTATTTTGGTTCTGTGTTCAAAATCTCCCCAACAAAGGGTTGCAGTGGCTAATGTGACATAATCTGAGGTGTCATTTAATTATTTTTAACAGTGGGCACACAGTTCTTGTAGTCACTCTCATCTTTAGTGGCAGGACAGGTATTAATCACTGCTGTTCATATTGGCTGTACTGGCTTAAGGTAAGTCTCCATTTTCTTGTTCTTATGCAGTTTGCTTTAGGGAATAGGTGGAATACTATGTGTACTGGAGTGTCTTGCATCCCCTGTATAACCCCCTGGCCTGTACTTTGGTTAGGGTAATGAAAATCCTGTTTCTAGCCATCTGTGACTCTCCAGAGTGCAAAAACATGATGGGATTTTGTATGCTTCAGCCTAAACTACTCAAGATAACACCTTGTTGTGGCAGGTCTTATCAGGATGGTAAGAGATATCCATTGGCAAGACCTGGACAACCAGCAGTGCCATGGAGCACTGGGCCAGCACATTGTGGTGAAGGGTGACTGTGCTAAGGGTAAACTGTGTAATTAACTGGAAGTATGTGTTGGGCTTCTTGATGCACTGCTGTTTGCTTTCTGACATTTTCCTGAAGCAGAGCATACTTGTTTAGGCCATTGTTAGTGGTCATCAGCCACTTCTTGATGTGGATAAACCCATGGTGAGAACTAGTCACAGCCAGAAGAGAGACCAGTTATCAGGTACTGCTAGATCTTGGTGACCAGTCCCTGGAAACTCTCATGTTTATTTCCACGTATCTTTTTGTTTCAACTTATTTTGTGGAGAGAAAATATCCATAATGCAATAAATGAGCCATGAGCAACCTCAATTCCTCCCTTCTTTGGCAGGAAGTCAGCAGCCAAGGCTATAAACTAGAGTTTGAAGAGTTTGTTCAAATGCTTTGTTTAATTTGTTCAAATGCTCTCTTCACTCAGGAGCTTTTTGTAATTTGTATGAAGGATCCCTCAGGCTGGGACAGCTATGGGCCTGAGTGGCTGAGAAGAATTTGTTGAAGATATTTAGGGGGGAGATAAATGACAGGAGAAATGACTCAGGTTTTGTGTACATCTTTAGGTTTAGAGGTGCAGAGTGAAACCAGGAGGGATTTCTGACCCAGTGGGAGAAACAGTGCACAGGAAGCCATCTGAAGTGAGTGTCTCTCTCTCTTGGGTGGGACAGGCTGTTCTCATCTCACTGTAATGCACTCTGCTGCCTCTGCTTAGTCCCAGGCTTATAGCACTATGCTGGGCCATATGAACATACCCTGTGTTCTTCACAGTCCATCTGTAAGTTTTACACCATCTGGAAGGTTTCAGTGACTTTGTTACCTTGCATTTCTTCAGTGGAGCTCTAGAAGACAACTTTGGTTGCTGCTCAGGACAGAGGCCCCATTTGTCTCAAGGCTTGAATACCATTTACCAATTATATGCTAAGTCATGATATTCAGCTTTACCCATCACTACTTCTCAGTAATCAATACGAAAAAGCATGCACAAACCGAAGCAGAGGCATATTTAGATTTGTAGCTGTCCAACAAAGACAACAGCTCTGCTGCTTTCTACTCCCACATTAAAAAGTTTGTAGAGCAAGTCAAAAGTCAATCTGCAAATGGACTAAGAGCCAAAGTCTTAGTTCCTGATGTGTTTCCTTTAAGCCAAAGGGACTCAGTCCCCAACCAAATGTCTTTAGCTGTTATTTATTAGGTTATTACAGTCTTTTTATGTAAGCCATAATGTGTTTCAGTAGGCAGACATGAAGACCATACCTCAAACCATGAACTTCAGAAAATGCACATCTCAAATGAATTTTACTGTTTGCCCTATCATTCTTCTGCTACTGGGAGCAGCAAACAATCATTCCATCTCTCATGCCCTGTATCCCTGGTTCAATAAGGCTGTCTGTTCTCCTCACCAACCACCTCTTCCGAGCCAACTCTTGCCTTCATTTCCTCCCTACGGTGTTCAAGCTTCTCCCTGTGTTTGATCATCTCTGTGGCCCTTTTCTAGTTTATCCTCTCTGAGTTGGAATACCCAAACCATGCACCCTGTTCACTGAATAAATGGTTTTCAAGTGGTGTGGCTGTGTCCTGTTTTGTTACCTATTCCTTTTTCAGTGCTTTTTTAGCATTCTGCTGGGATTTGTCTTTGTGACCCTGCTGACAGTGGAGCTGGTGATTGCAAGACCTACCCATGCCTCTTTCCTGATAAAGAGATAATTGCACATTCAGAGCCTGTCACTGTAGATACATACTGAGAGATAGTTTTGCGCCCAGACACATTATTTTGCACTTATCAGTGCAAACATTTTGTCATCTTCTCACTTTATATTATATGTACCTAAGATGTAAGTCTTAGCTGTCAGCATTAGATGTTATTATTCTGCATAATTTTGTCATGGCATTATTCAGTGCTCTGTCAGGTAGTTTGTGACCAGATTGAACCTCATGAAGTCCCAAAGCACATCTCTGAATGGGATCCTGCTGGTTAACTGCTGACAAAATGACATTTATTCCCCATCTCTAGACATGAGAGGAATTTTCCTTCTATCCACTGATTGTTTAGCTTGCAGGATTGTACCATTTACCCTTTTGTATCTCATAAACAACTGCTTTCCCTTTTAGTATGTTGGAAGGCATCAAAAGGATGGATCAGCTTTTTCTTTGGTTAGTTTCAAAAACCCTTTCACTGTCAGTGCTTGGAAATGAACCATATGATCCCTGTAAGTATCAATTAAGTTTGTTTTTTTGTGCACAAAATCTCTCCTAATCTGTGTCGTGCACATATTTTTTTACAAATGGGCAATTCTGAGACACATCTTGTAATAACAGGCAATATCAACTGACAGTTTTTCATCCCATAGGCAATATGAGCAACATGAGCAAATACAAATGTTTAAAATGGACATTTCTGAGAGTTTAAAATACATTTAAATTGTGATAATTATGAAAGTGACTTTTTAATTGCTCAGACTCTTTAATCACTGCTGATTCAGGAATTGCTCTCTTATGTAGAACATAAGGGAATTTAATGGAAGATGTGAAGTTAATTTTTATTCTTATGACATTTTTGAACAGAATCTGACTCATACCTCCCTTTAGTTTTTGCTCAATGTTCAACAAAAAGATGAATGTTTTTTATGAGGGACTATAAGCTTTTGATTGTCCTGCTAAGCAGCAGCTGCAAAATCCGATGCAGTTTAGTGTGTGACAAAGCTGAATGTCATGCAGTAACTCATTTGAATAGGAGCCAAGCCAATATTCCTTACTGGGGAAACATGCTCACTAAAATGCTTTTATGGAACTAGGATGTCAGATTCATGATGGAAATTTGGAAATGCCTGTTTTGGGTGCACTGAGAATGAGTTGTTCAGATGAACAAGCTATTTATACAGACATGTGGTCAATACTGGATACTGGTTTAATCTTCTAGTAATCCAGACATTACCATATGGACAACCTGCACAGATTGATCTGATGAGGCCTCAGTGGGTAAATGAATATCCTGCTTCAGTTAATTTGCTGAGCTTTTATGTTAGCTTTTATCAGGAGAAAAAAAACGCTTTCCAGCACATAGTTTATTCACAGTGACATATAAAATGAGACTGATGACAATCGACACAGGTTTAAGGCAGCTTGTTTGACAAGCAGCTCATGATGGTTTGGACAGTTGTCTGGAGGGCTTTCTTTCCATACTTCATTGTTTGCAGCCAATGCATAGCCTTTCCAATGTGGAACCACCTTTGCACATACATATCAGAGAATGCATTCGGTTTTCTCTTGAATTTTGCTTTCAGTGATGTACCTGCAGTAATTTTGTTTAATACCATAATGGGTTATTTAGTTTTGTTATCAACCTCTGTTTTCTCAATCTTCTGTCCTGTGAGGAACTGCCATATTCCTCCTCTGTAGTTCTCATTTCCCAGGGCATATACAAAGGCATCCACCGTTGGCACAGTCTTGGCAACAAGAGCAGGAATCTGTCATGAGACACAATATTTATTACTAGGAAAACACTGAGAAGTGTTTTCCAGTGGGCTGATGTCAGCCTATGTTTAGTTTCCCTTTACCAAAAAAAAGCCTGTCTCCAATAGCATTAGCTTGCTACTCCCAGACAGGCGAGAAGTAAAACCAATTTGGCTGGTGGGAAGTCCTACTCAGGAAATTACAGTTTCCAGGAGAAAGATTTTAGGTTGGCATTGCCTGAAACAGGGATAATTGAGTTGAGAGTGAATACAAACGCTCAGGAGGAGTGAAAGGTGTGCCATGGACACCTTTGGATGGATAAACAGGCTGATGTTGGTAACACATTTCATGTGGGATACTGAATACAGTATGCATTTGGTGACCTGAAACTGGGCTGATTTTGGGGCATGGAATGAAAGTTGAAAGGTTTGATGTGATATTACTGAGTCCCAGCGGGGGCTTTGGAGCCAAGACTCATAGAAGAAACGGGGAAAAAGGAGGCAGCAGAGCCTTAGGAGTGATCAATTACAGCTTCCCAGAGGAGAGAGAAGTATTAGAAATATGAATGAGACAATGAGTCTCTTTAAAACTGAAAATTCTGAGCTAGTACCTCACTCTGAGAAGGACACAAAAAGCTCCTACATGGCACAAAACAATACAGGTTCAGTACAGGTTACACACCCCTAACTAACTGCTGAAGAAAAATACCCCAGACTTCCTAAATTTTTGCTTGATCAGAGCAGTAATGCAATGCCTTTTATATCACTATGCTTGCCTGTTTTCCCTAAAAATGGTAGATGAACAGAATGCTTTGAGGAAAAGGACTACTTCTTATATATGTTTTTACCAGTAAACCCAGTAGTAAGTAAATTGGCAATGTTCAAGAGAGACAAAGAGAGGGGAGGGATGAAATGTCACTTTGGGGTCTGGGGGGCACCCACGTACCATGCGGTATTTTGGTGGGATGAACATCACATTTTCCACTGCTGCGTAGGAGCACAGGAGGCAGTAGGGACCCCAGCAAATGACCAGTGTCTTCAGTGGCAAACCAGTGTTAAACTGGAAAACAAGAGCAATAGGTTTGTGTTTCACAATCACACACTGCAACAAATGGATGGGAGAGGTCCTGTGGCATTGTGGTTTGTGTTCAGTAGCAGGAGAGGATCAGCCAACAGGACATGGGACGGAACAGTGCAGCAGCACCAAAGCTCTGATCCTGGGCGTAGGTGGGGAGCGACAGACATGGCAAAACACCTCGTGGTAGATCAGATAAATCTGTGTGTGCTAGATATAGAAGCCATGGCCAGTAACTCCTCCTGAGGGGAGAGAGCAATTGACAATTTAAGTAAAATTGAAGCAATTGAAAATTAAGTGAAAATTTAAGTGAAAATTTAAAAGCAGATTAAAAGGAATTATATTTTGCTGGCTTCCTAGATGGTCTTGCAGACGAACTGTGTGAAGCCACTGCTATGCTGGTACAGATGCAGTAGCTGTGTTGTGGTAGGAGCATTTCTCTGTCCTTTATGCTAGGGCCTATCCATGGCATTAACCAGCTGTTCCCAAGTATCTTATAAATATTAATGACTAAAGAAGTGATAATTTCATCCTTAAATTTTCTGCATTGTAACTTGTCCACACTGCTACAGAGAATCATGACAAAGAAATCACGTGTTAGTGCATACAAACTCACTGGAAAAAAGTAATAGACATAATAATGAACACTGAGATTTGTTCAAGAAATATATAGAAGGCACAAGTATTTATTCCAGTCAGCTCCAAACAAGTGTGCCTGACTGCCAATATAACATTTCTCTTGAGATCTGACTGTCTTTACTGAGTGCAGGGGTTGGGCTGTGCCCACCAGCCATGCATAGTGCCCCAGACTGTACAGCCTGCACCTCAGTAAACAACTTATATAATCACCACATTAGATTCCCATAAACCTGCCACACTGGAGCAATTCCTTTGTTTCCAGCTCATAAAGATTTCTGACTTTCCTCACCCAAGTGTTAACACAATGTGTATGGGAAAGCCCTTCTCCCCCCATGGGGTGCCTGCATGTTTCCTTGCAGAGCTGTACTTCTGTCTGACTTCCTCAGCCATGAGCCAAAGGCCTGTAGCAAAGTCGGAAATAACAATCCTTCCTGAGATAAATTTCCCTGGCTTAAAATTGATATGCTATTGCCAAATATTCTGTATACTCTGTGGGGTTTTTTGAGGAGAGTTGGACCAGTGTTGATGGAGGGAAATCTTCGGGATCACTGGTGCAACTTCCTCTTTGATGGGGAACTGTTTACAGCACTAGGTTGGGGCAAATGTGGCCATCTGGTAAAATGCTGACATTTCCAAGGATGGTGTTTCCATGAATGGCTCCATTTTGTGTTGCACTACCCTCCTACTCAAGTAGCATTGGGGAGTTAGGACAGAAGGAGCTGAGTCAAAGTCTTTGTGAAAGAATTGGTTTTTTTTCAAGGACTTTGTCTCTACTGAATGCAGCACTATTTTGTCACGGTGATTGCAGGGGTTCAGGGAGCTTTCTTACCTTAAAGTTCCCAGTTTTTCTGAACTTTTGGTGTATGGACTGATAGGCTGTCAGCATGATGAAGCCTGGGATCATGAAATTGAAAGTGGACAGAGCAAAAAGGAATGTGACATAGTTTCTGGGAAAGGTGAGGAAGGAAGAAAAAAAGAGGGTGTTAATTCAAGTCTAGTGCATTTATGTGAACTTGCTGTAAGTATTTACCAAATTGTAATTCAAAAATTGCTAAAACCACTTTTGTCAACATGCTTCAGGTGCAGCATTTGCTGGAGGCCAGTTAAGCTGTGCCATGCTATTGTGTGTGGGATGGATAGTCTTGTAGAAAATCACAACAGGTGTTTGTATTCTAAACCCAAACACCACTACTCAGACATCTGTGTTGGCCTGCATAAAGCCAAAAGCTTTATGAAAATATTCTGAAACTATTATGAAAATGTTATGAAACTATTCTGAAAGAGTTTCAAGCCCTAAACCCAGAAAGGATGCAGTGTATAGATGAGTGAGGGAATGGCAGAAAGCTGAGCACCAAGCTGTCCCTACAGAGGAATCTGAGTTTAGCTGTTCTGTGTGCCACCATGTGAGTCCAGGCAGCCTGGGGTGGTGCCTTGTCCCAGCTGCCGGGAGAAGGACATCTGCCCCAGGAACAGTGCTGGGCACAGCTGGGAGCTTTGTGTGCCACCAAGGCCATCCTAGGGGATGGCAGCCTCCACTCTGCTCCTGTGGGAGCTGGCCCTGGCCCTCACCTGTCCCCTTTGCTGTAGTCCAGGGTGCAGCAGGTTCGGAGGGGTTCGTAGTTGTATTCTCCCCACCCCAGCAAGGGCATCACGGACCAGAAGGCAGCAAACAGCCATGCAAACACCATCATGGAGGCAGCTGTGCTCCACTGCAGCCTGCTTCCTGTGGGAAGAGGAAAGGGGGTCTCCATGCTCTGAACAAAACCACTGGAAACAGCTGTCAGGCCCTTGGGCCTCAGGCAGAAACAAGCAGTTGTTTGTGCTTTGTGTCCTGAAGCTGACCTGAGTCTGGAGGAATCAGTCTTCCATAAAATATGAAGAAAGCTTTTAGGAAACAGCAAACTGTACTTCCCTTTTGTGTGTTTTACTTAGACAAATGCTGTATTGCTACTCAGCTTTGTACCACACTGGAGATACAGCTGCTGTTACAAACATTATATTCTTGTGTTTTGGGAATGTGTTTAAGGACACAGATGAGGCAGTGAGTACGATGAACAGAGTGATGCAATAAACATTGTTTGAAGAAACTGAGTCCAATTGCAGAGTGTGGGGCAGGTCAGAAATGCGACTCTGCACACACTCCCCAGCCCCTGCCCTCTTCCTTCCTGCCAGGCCAGGAGAGTGTGGATATCTCATATACCCTGTTCTAAAATTACTGGTCATCAATTTACATATTTGAATATATATATACAACCCTAGAACAGAGCTTGTTCTAAAAATACTACTGGACAAGTAATTTTGCCCTTAAGATCATCACTTAGCCCATAACAGGAAATGTGAAGCTCAGCATTAGTAATTTTAAAATAATTTTATAATAAAGTGTTCCCTTGTGCCTATCTCATCCAATGCCATCAAATACTATAGGAATGTAATGGAAGATTGGAGACTTGAGAAGACACAGGAAGTATTTCTTCATGGAGAAGGCAGGCAGGCTTCCTTGCTGCTGCAGGATATTGTGCTAGCCTCACTGCTTGCATGTAGAAGGGTCTGGATAATTTTGTTACTGAGGCCAGTGTCTGTCATCATGCCCACGCTGGACAGCCCGTGATGCCAGCAGCATCAGCAAGGAGAACAGTGACATTCTCCAGCACTCTTTCCTAATCCAATCTCCCATTGGGGACAAGTAATGATGTAATTTTCACTGAGGTTGGGAAGCAATCTTTTTGTCTGCCCTTAGACAGCAGCATCATGACAGCAGGCAGGAAGATTCAGGCCGATTCTGATCTTTCCCTGAGAGGTGAAGGACTGGGGATGAGGCGCATTTATTTTTAGACCCGGTGAAATCAGCTGCTGGTTGACCCTTCAGAAATATTTACACACAGATCACAAGTAGCTAAATACGTAGGCATGTAAAATTAAACAAGCTTGAGATTATTTTAGTTTTACTCAGAAAAACCACTTTCACCAGAAGAACGGTGAAAGAATTGTGCTGTCCTCATGTGGCAAAAATATCCTTCTCTGAGAAGGCTGAAAGCAAGAGCACAAGCTGGGAGCAGTTCAGTTGTTTTTGCACACAGCAGGCCATTGTTTTACCTTAAATGCCTTTCCTTGGCCTGATAAAATTTGATGTAATAGCTATGTAGGTCCTAATTCAATTAAATGCATGTGTATGGGGTGCAGCATATGCTTACACATATAATTCTTAATTAGGGCCCTGTGCTGGCAGTTTGGTCCTATTAAGTCCGATCACTCTTGTGCTTTGGTTTTTTCTCTTTGAAAAGCAAAAGGCAAGCCTCTCGTTTCCACACAGTGAAATAGTGATACAGGGAAATTTAAATGATTTCTCTAATTGCTTTGGAACAGAAAGACTGCTCCCTCATCAGTCAAAGATTACTAAAATTGTGATGCCAAAAGATGAACTTCTAGCAAGTACTAGATAGAGCATGGAACTTTAATCCTTTTGATCATGAAAGCCAATTTTTAGTGATATAATCATAACTATATCTCAGGGTTTAGTCTTTGGAAACATGTATGAATGTATTTTTGTAAGATTTATGATTCGTTCAAACATTTAGCTGATTTTCACAGACTGAAAAATACATCTCTGACACTGGGCTACCTTTCAGCTAGATTTCAGTCTGCTGTTCAAAAGGAGTGTCTGAAATAAAAGGTCAACAGGATTTTCTATGATGGAGGGGAAAAATAGTCCCTTTTTCTCATTCTTGCAAATGGTTAAGTTATAATAGCTGTATAATATTAAGTTATAATATATACCAGGACAGTATATGGCTTGTACCAAACTTAATGGCATGCATAATTTAAAATTAGCTAAGTTTGTCAAAGACAGAAATATCTGAAAATCAGACAAGGAAAAATATATATCAGTCATAAATAAAAGAGGTGTTTAACACCTACTTTATCTGCAGTGCAAAAAGCACCAGTCACTGGCGCTCACAAGTATTCAATTTTTGTAGAAGTAAGAAAACTGTAATGTGTAATAGCTTATTTTGTGCATATCATTAAAAACAAGAGAGGGGAGAGTAAAATATCCTGACCTTCTCTGTCACATGGGGTGATAATACTATTTTCTTTTATATGCCAAGCAACACCAACCTGATTTCTGCTGAGGGACTTGTCTAGTCATCAATACACTTTAAAGGTAGTGCTTTGTCACTTAGGGCTGTGCTGACTTCCAAATCTAAAAACTTGGTCAATTTTCAGAATGTTGGTGAACAAATTTATGGTATTAGCATCCAGAATGGTTGTAAAGTCCCAAGTTATCCTGTCATCGTAGTAATCTCACATTCTCACCAGCTCTTTCTTCCCAGAAATAAGGATAGTGAATAATCAAGTGCCAAGCTGAGGAATGCCACAATGAAGGTTTTCTTGGGAAACTGTTAGGATGTAACAAAAAACTGGGGATGATGTAATTGAGCTTGGAAGGAGTAGCAGATCCTGGGGAATGAAGATAAAAAGCTGATAGCTTTGTATATTAGGTAAAGGTATTTTGTACCTTCTGTACAGGCATGCTGCTCACACCAGTGTCAACAGGAGTTTAATGTATGGATTGAGAACACAGTATAGCCTGTGGGCTTGGTGCAGCACATCTATGAAATATGACTTAATCTTCCTTGCAATCAGCATGTGAAGAATTGAACTAGAAGGGGCTGGTTTTCCTGGAATAACCACAGGGCATGAGCACCTTCTGGGTTTTTAGTTTTGTTGTTCAAAATGTTTGCTTTAGGAGCCATGTTTGGCCATCAGTAAGTAACAATTTGAGCAAAGTAAAGAAGCTCGTGCCCTAAGGGTCCTTCTGTCCTCTTAATGTAGTCTATGTTCTTGACTGGAGGAGTGCATGACACAAAAGCATTAAAGTCAATGTGGCAGAGAGTAAAATGTCTTTCTCAGAGATGCTTATTTTCAGGCTCTCTCTTGTAAAATACAGATGCTCCTCTTCCAGCTCCAAATGCATTTCAGTGTCCAAGGGGTGTTAGTATGGATTTAGCTCACAGCCTGCATTATTTGGGGCCTTTGTCTAGACATGAAAAAATACATTTCATTGCCTGAGCTGGATTCCCGCAAAAATTGCAGAACAAAAACATTGGCAGCCTTTCCTCAACAGGATCATCAGACTGACCATATTCCCTATGTGCTTTGGGTGTATTTTGCCATTTGCTGCTGGAATCATATGGAGGCTCTGTGGGCAAAAAAAAGTCTCTTGCGACCCCAAAATGCCTGTGTGTTGCACAAAGGGGCTGCTGAGCTCTGTGTGCCCAGTCATGCCTCTGCACGGGCTCTGTTCCAGCCACTGTCTCTGCAGAGGCGGCTCTCTGCTTACACCAAACTTACCTGTCATTAGTAAACTCTGCATGGACATGATGATCTGTTTGGTACACAGCAGGGTGTTGGATGAAAGCCCAAGATTAATAGATTTTTCTTCAATATGAGGAATTGGATTTTATAT
The DNA here is from genome assembly GCF_901933205.1 of Camarhynchus parvulus. NCBI lineage: Eukaryota > Metazoa > Chordata > Aves > Passeriformes > Thraupidae > Camarhynchus > Camarhynchus parvulus. The sequence goes on from NC_044576.1 coordinate 9,422,358, forward strand.
GGGATTTTGTTTTAAAGTTTACTTATGGATTTAAAGAAAGCATGGCAAGAGGGTCACAAATTGGATGTGGTCAGGACAAGGAAATATCTCCTGAAGGTGGTTGATAATTTCCCCTGTATGGGAAGAGGTCCTTTAGAGAAACTGTTTATATTTGCTGTATCTAGTGTGTAAGGAAAACAAACTTATATATAAAATACACAAATAATAAGTATGTGCTTGCTTTGATTCTCAGAAACCTGAGGCAGCTGCCTTTTGCAGCACGTGGGTAAGGTTGGAGGGAAACTGCAGCCCTTACTTGTACAGTAGTGATGGTATCGGTCCCAGGCCACGGCAGCGCTGGAGCTTATGCTGGCCAGGGCTGTCAGGAAGCCATGGAATCCATGGATTTGACAGCCATCAGAGCCATAGGGCCAGTATCTGTCAACAAACAAGGAATGTGTTAAGGAAATGATAGAAAAGGTGAAGACATGTTTGGAAATTGCATTAACAGAGAGGGTAAAATGATAGCCTGTGCTTGTCCTGAGAATCTGTCTGAGAAACACTGTGAAAAATGTTACTGTGCTTGCTTTTAGGCATTTGCCAGCATTTTTCCTGCTGTGGTGTCTCTTACAGTACAACAGCTATTTGTACTCTTAATACTGAGAAGAAAATATAATCCTGCATCTGTGTATTAAAAAGGTGGGGTTTTTAAATTTGAAATCTACATTTCATCCAATTATCCAGACCTTCAAGATTTGCCTCCTTTGTGAGGAGCCAGTTTGTCAATGTGTGCAAGTCAGTGCAACACAACAAACAGATAAAGACTTGCAGACAAATTTAGGGTCAATCTAGCAGTTTAGTAAAGTGATATTTTGATATTCAAGTAGTTTCTATAATCACTGGTAAGGCTGTCTGGCTAAATGTCTTCTCTAGTCAGTCTTACAATCTGTCAGTGATGTTATGCAGTAAAATCTGCTTTTCTACTTGCCATAGAACCATGTAGGGTTTTGTTTTATTGTTTTGGATTGAGGGAATGAGAAGTTTGGCTATGACTTACGGTAGAAAGAGTGCCATTTAATTGGTTAGACCTCTTAAAACTTAAGGTGCTGATTTTCATGTGGCTCTCCCAACATGCTTTAGGAAAACCTCTGTGCCATACCTGAGGAAGCTGGAGAAGGCAGCGATGAAGGCGTTGATGCAAATCCCGCAGTCGGCCAGGGCGATGCTGAGAACCAGCAGATTGCTGGGCGTCCGCAGCTCTTTGATTTTGCGGAAAGAAATAATTGTCAAACCATTCAGACAGAAACCAAGCAGGGCTGAAAGACAGAATTGTTTGGTGTGATTCAACTGGAAACTGAAAATAACTACAATGATACTGCTGTTTTCTTTGATGAGAGAACAATAATTACAGTGGAATCTTATGCACGGGGAATATATCTGTAGTGGTCAGTCTGCACGCAAGTTACAAAGGCTTTCAGAAGAGAAGTCATAGGTGACAGCTGAAGCCAGTGCTTCAGACTTCTTCAGTCATGTGGAGCAGAAGCAGTTTGATCTTATTTGTAATTGTGCCTTTTGTTATAATAAGAGAAACTGGATTGTCAGGCTCCATGCAGGGACACATGGTTCAGGGTTCAGAGCGAGTGAGATGCAGAGGAGGCAGTTACAAGAGAGCTGACAGCCAGCACATACTGCTGGTGTGCACATGTTCAGGCCTGACTTTGCTAGAAAAATGATTTGTATTTAATATCCATTGTAGCAGTCCTTTTTGTTTAAGCACAGAAATCCCTCAACCATGTTTCAGTCAGCCTGCCTCCCTTTGGGCTTCTGTCTCAGGGTAGCCTACACAGTGCTTGAATTACACCAGCTCAATCTTATTACTGTCCCTCGTCAACAGACTATACATGGAAAGGAATAATCTAATTATGAAAAGCAGTCACTGATAGATTTAAAAAAAAAGTTTATGTTGTTCTTCAGGGAGGGATCCAAGCAACCCAAGCTATTCCCCCAGCACAGAGCTGTTCCACTCTGAAGCCCATCCTTCACTGGTTTAAACTCAAGCTTTGTCCTTTAATGCCCTTTTCAAGGCGACCTGAATTATTTTAGCTCTGATGAGGATCTGACTCAACAACCAGTCTCTAAGTCTCAGTTAGATGAGAGGCACTACGTCTTTGTGTCCTTCTTCGAAAAAGAAATGCTGCAGCACAGAAAAAATCCATATCCCCTAATTCAGTAAAGTAGTGTAGTTACTTATGCTTATTGTCTTAATTCTGCAGTTACATAAGATGGATGATTTTTTCCTAGTCAGAAATCCTGCTTCTACCTTAATTGCATTAATGGCTGATGGCATAACCATAGTAACAGCTGATGTGTGTCTATCATTGCACAACATATAACAAAATATTTCCAGGAGAAATATTTGGAGCCATTTGAGATCTGCTGTTTTTATTTCCTCCCTGCCAGATTACCTCCCACCCACAGGGTAAAACTGCTGTCAACTCTCTCAAATGCAGAGAAGCCTTCAGGAGAGATGCGTTCTGAGCATATTTAGAGTTGAGCTGAAGAGTTATTACTATGTCAGATTTTTTCTGTCTTTTCCCTCTTTTTGGAAGCCTCAGGCTTTACCAGATTCTACTTTCTTGAAGGTCAGCATGAGTGTACAAATAGAGAACTTACTAATTTTTTTAAAAAAGCATTGCATTTTCATTTTTAGATCAGCAAATATGTTCACTTAATTAAGTGAATGCTACTCTTCACCACAACCTTTCTTTGCAAACTGCACTTAGAAGCTGCCTTAAGAAAAGAAGAGGTCTTCATCACCTTTGTCTCAGAGTGTTTCAGAAAGTGAATTAATCCTTGATGTTTAGCTTGGTCTTCTAACCCAGATGACAATAACAAAGTTTTACTGCCAATCTACTGGGCACATTCTGCCTAAAACCCTATGGAAAATACTTGTGTTTAGCAAACCATAAATGTATTAGGCTACACCTAGTATTAACTGAAGGTTACCACAGGGCTCTTTGCTGGAACTTCCACAGCTGCAGGACCCTGGCAGGCTGCAGCCCCTGGTACAGGTCAGGGCTGGCAGGGCTGTGGTGCCACAAGCAGGTCCCCACCAGGACCCAGCTCTGGGGCTCTGCCAGCCCCCAGCACTGTCCCTGTCCTGCTGCTGCTTCCTGCCCCTTGGGATGGGAGTGCAGGTCCTGCCAGGTTGTGCACATGGCTCAGGGACTGTTGGCCAGGCTTAGCCCTGTTTAGGCAGCAGCTGCCCCTGGGCAAGAAGCTTTTCCCTCTCTCTTCCAAAGAAGAGTGTGTGGCAGCATTTCCAGGTTTCCTTTGCAGCCAGATACAAGCTCAGGTGCAAGGCAAAGGTGAGCTCCTTGTTCATGGGGTGAGCTAAGGAGCATTTATCCCACTCTGAGGGTGCTCACAGCTTCTCATCCTCTGCTGCTGGGCCCCACAATTCTCACATCCCCCTCTGATCAGCACTATGCAGGAATGGCATCCCAGGCCCTGGGACTGACACCAACATTATCCTAGCTATGAGCCTTTGCTAGCTGCCTGGTAGATATAAATTCACATTTTTGTTGCAGTCTCTCAATAAGTGGAATATACCTTAAGAAAAGATCACATTGGCTAAATTAAATTGATATGGTTTGTTACTTTTACCCAGCAGCCATTAATTACACTGCTACCAATGCAGTCTGGATGTATGCTAACAGTTTACAGGTTTTTTTGGAGCAATCATGTTTGATTGTAAGACACCCATCACAACCCACAAAACAAGCAGCCCAATTTTATTGAGAGATTATCAGCCATTTCAACTTCTTTCTCCAGAGGAAGATAAAATTGCCTTTAAAAGTCAACAGCAAAATACTACATCCCAAATTCCTGAGAAGAGAGCTGAGTAGCAAGTACTTCACTGCCACAGCTATGCATAGAGTGCAGATCTTCACAGCAAAGCAAAGAGCTTGCAGCTCACTCTGATTTACTCACCAGAAGTACTGGTGATGTAGCCACAGTTACCAGGGTCAGCATATCACAAATGCTGCTATTCACTTCAGTTTTCCTTCCCCCTCTTACCAGAAATAATAGGAGGAAAAAAATCTTCTTGCTGCCGAGGTCCCACACCAAACTTACCTTCTACCAGCAGGGCAGTGCCAATGGCAAACACTTCTATTTCAGTGAAGCCTTCAGGGAGAGGGTGTGCAGTGACCATTCTTATGGTAAATATGCCAAAAGATTTAACCTCTGCCCTCTGTTACAGCTGTGGGGCTGCCTTTTCTCTGGATCTCTCTACTTCCAGTAGCCCAAGGCTTCTTAAAGGAGCAGCTCACGTGCAAACACATGCTGTTATTATATAAAAGCTTTGGGGTTTTTACTCCCACCACTACAATCCCTGCAGGAATGTTATTAATGATGGGACTAGCATCAACCCGCACTCCCCCTTCCCCTGCAAATCGTATTTCAGACACCAGCAAAATGAAAGCATTCATGGCAATTACAACAAGTTCTTTGTAGACACAAGATTAAGAAACCTGTCCAGTTAATTTTGCAACACTGGAAAAGAATTAAATGTTGTGGAACAAAGGAAACATGTAATTGGGGAGTGATCTGAAAAACAAAGGGGCACTCATTGAGTTGATAATTAGAGGAAAAGTATGAACCAATAATTTCTGCAGCTTGTAGATCTTCCCCTCACCCATTTTTTTAGGAACTGGCCAGTGTATTTTTCTGGCAATGGTTGTTCTGTATATTAACATATTTCCTTTTTGTAACTGAGGCTTAAATTAATATGCACACTGGCACAGCTTGATTAAAGACAAACACAAATTACTGATTTGGGGCCCTAAACATACAAGGACGTGAGTGAGTTACTCAGTGGTGAGCACTGACAGGAACCACCTTACTGTCCATTTGGAGATGTTTGGGGGCTGGAGTCTTGGGTGCACAGTGGCTCTGGAGTACCTGCAGCCTGCAGCTTGTCCAGCCTCCAGCTCATTGCCTTAACAAGGTGCCACTAGCATGACAGTTGCTTCTTTGATATGTAACTTTCTTCATCCTGATAATCCTACTGCAAAATGGGAGCAGAAAGGGATATGAGCACCGGGGATATGAGCTTCCCTCAGCTCAGGCCCCACACTGTGCTGACCTGGCTCCCTGTTGATTGAGGTCTCAGGCAGAGTGAATTCACTCCAGATGCCACCAGAGCTTGCTCAGCTCTCCTGACTACATGGTGAAGTTTCCATTTCAGGGGTGCATTTACAATCAGGGGCGTTGGTTGAAGATGGTGGATTTTTTGCAGTTTTCATGAAATCTGTGCTTAAAGGCTGTGATGCCCAGGAGAACTGATTAGAGCTTCAAGGCTGTTGTGAAACCATCTTGCTGAGTTTTTTTGATCTCTGGTATTCAATTTACAGCTCTTTTTGATGCAGGTAATTGCCTTGATGGATATGCTCTTAGATTTTGAAGTAGAATTCAGGAGGGGATGATATTTGTTAGGCTGTACAGATATTTGGTTTAAGCAGAGTAAAATTACATTGCACCACATAAATCCATTGTTACGTTTGCCTTTCACTCACCTACATGTCTTGATGACAAAGAAGGTGACAGTCCTGCCTCCTAGCATGGCAAATGAATGATATAAACCTGTGTTTTAATAGTGATCCATTGTATGTTCTTGCAAAAAAATTAGTGCTAGATCTTGTAAATGTGCTGTAAATCTTCCTAGTGTGATAGTTCTGAAAATGGATGGCTCATTGTAATGCTTGGCAACATAAAGCTGCACAGTTCTTCCAGACTGGGGATAAAGGACACAGATATTTGAACTGCCCTCCTGAGGCCTGTCAGGTACTTTTGGTTGCCTGCCACTGTACTTCACCTCGCTCCCAAGCAAATCTCCCAGATATGTTACACTGCTGGGAGTTTTTGTGGAGTGTATCAAAGTCTGTGGGGCAAACTTTGCTCATTCCAATACTATTTTTATTTTAGGCTACTACCCCAGTCCTCTTGGATTTAACAGACCTTTATTAGAATGATTATTATTAACTTGTTGACTGCTTTTCTTTAAATATCTTAACAATTTCCATGTCTAAATCTCATTTAATTTATCAGTGCAGAGTCTAATTGCACAAGTCAGTCATAGGCAAACTTTCCAGTGGCAGTTCAGCATCTGACTCACGTGAAATTCATGACAACAGAAACTTCCTGCATCAGTCTCTTAACTCCTTTGCTGATGCTGTGTTAAGCTGACTTCCTAAGGGTATATTGAGATAGTATGGAATGATATATGGTCCAATATGGCTGCTAACTTCAGTTTTAAGTTTAGGTTGTAAATGGTTTTCTTCAAGCAAAGAGGAGGTGCAAATAAGGAATAAATTACTGACTTTGATAGAATCTTCTAATGATAGCTCTTTTTCCAGTTGGTAAAACAAAGCTGCATTCATTTCCTTGCTGCCCTTTTTATGTAAGAGGTAACCTCACATCGTGTATTCCTGTGAAGTCAGGGGAAACATGCAAATGATAACAGGTTTGCCAAAGACACTCATTAACTCTTAGTGATAAAGTTTTTTGTGATGCCTTTCTATTTTATGCACTCTTTCAATAGCTACTTGCTCTTTCCAAATTGAGGGGGAAAGGTCTTTTGCTCAACCTGATGTTATCCTAGAACTTCATAATTTGAATGCCACTGATCTCCTTTCTGCATCAATAACAGATCCATTTCCTTTTACCCTCTTGCTGAAGAATATTTCACTGGTTACTAATCTGTTTGCATGGAATACACAGAAAAAATATATGATAGGTTCTTGCCAGATGTCCCTGTGGATTTCATAGAACTGTATATGTTTGGTGAGAGCATATTAATCTTTGTAAAATATGCATTGGTACAAGCACAACAAAAAAGGTGCAGTGCAAAGATAACAGAGTGCTCATGCACTCTGAATTTTCTTCAAGGAATCAATGCAGATTACTGACACAGTATTTTATATTCACAGCAAGAACTTAGCTAAATTGATGTGTTATTATTCCTCTGCCTTCCTAATCCTTTCTTCTGATTCAGGTTTAGCCAAATTTGACTTTCTATGTTGAAATATGCCTTTAAATGAAAAATGGCAGCATTTCAGCAGAAGCAGGCTGGGAATGCAGTCACCCAGAACTGCAGTGGTATCACTGAAATGAGTGGTAATCTTGGTCCTCATGGGAAAGGCTTCTTGCCAAAGAAAGGAAACAGAAAGTGTATTGTCTGGAGACCTTCTAGTTGCAGTTGTGTAAATTTGTTTCAGTTTGGTAGGGGTGGTAGAGAATATGACCCAGATTGTAAATAGGCACCTGGTGCTGGCCCTAGGAGGGATGATGCAGAGAAAAAGGCATCACACCAGTGTGTGGATGGGCATCAGCCCTCTGGAAATGCCTGCAGCCACACAATAACCCTTCTCCTCAACAATCTGTGTAACACAGTATAGCACTCTGCTCAATCTGATTTTCTCTGCACCTGTCTCAGAGCTGTTGGAGGAAGATGAAGTGGTGAAGGCCTGGGCAGGGCCAAGGCTGCTGGGGGCAGGCAGGAGCCAGGGGCTGTGCTTTGGGGACGGAGCATGGCAGCCCAGGTGTGGTGGGGAGGGTGTGAGGGACCCAGGGCAGGATGGGGCCAGGGGTGGAGGTGCTGTCTGTGCAGAGGAAGGTGGAGGAAAGGACTCACTGGCAAGTACAGAGAAAGCATCAAGGTCAGAGATAATATCTGGGGAAAGCTCCTTGGCTGTGCTCAGAAAAATGAAGGAGCTTTAAACTTGGTGAGAAGTAAGAAAGCCAGGAGGGGCTGCTTCAGAGTCAGAGCAGTGCTGTGTGAAAGTGTCTTCAGAAAAGGACACAGATCCATCACCTGCTCCCCAAATATCACACATTAGCCCTGTGATTGGCTCCATAAGATGCAACACGCGTGACCAGGGAGCACTGGGACTGGCTTTCCTGCCTGCTGCTGCACCTCAGTGTTTCGAGAGTCAGAGCTTCCTGTAGAGCTGGGAAGCATTGCCTCTACTGTTTGAGTTACCTCTCCACAGACAGGTAGCTTAATTCACTGTAAATGGAATATGTAATTCATAAATATATGTATATCCACCCAGGCTAGAAAGTTAATAAAGTTTCTGGAACATTGCAGCTTCCAAGAGGTTTACTAGAACTGCCACAAAGTACTCAGCCTGGAAAATCTCGGGGCTGTGTTCAGGTAAATCAGAGTAGGAAAGCCAGTGACTGTCAGTCTGGCAAGGGGGCAGAGGGTTGCTGTGTAAAACACTGTGCTCCATCTGCATTCAGGAGCCAGATAAACAATGCTGGAAGTTTTGCATGCCTGAAGAAGCAAAATAAAACAGCCACTGTTTCCTAAGCAGAGGTGACTCTGCTGGGCTTAGACTAATACTATTAAGGTCCAAATCAGAAAAGGTGGTTGCAGTCAGCAATATTACAGCATGGGCCCCTCTGTCATGCAGCTGAGGATGCTAAGCCCAGAGTTACCTGATTTTGTGGAACTGAGGGAACTGCACTGGATTTTAGGCAATAAAGGTACAATAGATATAGGGACCAGGAATATAAACCTAAGAAAGCTTCACTCATTTAAAATACTTCAGATTATGACCATGGTATGTCTAGTCATTTAACTGGACTATTGTGGATGTGGATGTGGCTGAGGCATCTCAGAGAACAGTACTTTTTTCAGTGAGAATGATGCTGCTGGACAGACATTTATGCTGTTGTAGGTGTATGTTTTGGTAATCCCTGATAGTCAGTTGTTCTGCTGCTTTCCCTCTGTAGAGGAGTTCACAAAGGGTTTGTCCCAGAGAATTTCGCTCTGGGGCCCTGAATGTCCTATCCTGGTGGAATTTTCCTGTTGCTGTGGAGCATTTGTAGAAGAAGAGTAGAAGAACTATGGCCATGGTGGCTGGTCCACTCCTCCCCTAAGGTGAGGCAAGAGTTTGTGTCCAGCTTACCTCACTGGTTGCTGAGGGGCTCATTCTCCACTCGACCTGGAGGCTCTGCTCAGCCCTTCACATCTGCCTCAGCCAGGGTGAGGCCTCTGTCGGTGCCTGAGCGCAGAGGGAGCAGACGGGGGGTTGGGTTACACCCCTCCATCCTCTGCCAGACTTTGCCTTGCTGGGCACTGCTGGCCATGGTGGGGCCTCATGGCGGCTTCTGCTGCATGGACACAAATGGGTGCAGTGAGGGAGGTGTGTGAGTTTATCTCCCCACGGGCCAGAGCTCTGCCCTCACATCTGCTCTTCTGCACTGGCTGTAACAAGCATGGTAAATATGCACAAAACAACTACCACTGATAGGCTTGTAATGTGCCATGCCAAAAGCTGTGTGGGTTTGTTTTATTTCTTCAGCATGTCCAGAGCTCTGTTAATGACTTTGGTCCTACAGGTCTGGAGGAGCTGCCTTCATCAGCATTAAGTGCAAGATCCAATTTACAATGACGTCATGCATTAGCGTGCGCTCGGCTTGCATCAGTGGCAAGGATTTTCCACTTTACATGTGCCCTGCCAGAAGCTTCTTGGAGGTGCATTTACCTAATGAAATTGATTTAATGTCTGGTCTGTGTTGCCTGCTAATAAAATCTTTCATACAAAATCATGATAATAAGGTATTTTATAGCTTTCATTTATGCTAATATATGCTGTTTGATTTGCTTTAGGCCATTATTTTTCAAAGTATATGGAGAAAAGAAATAAAAATAAATTCTGTCCAATTGCCATATTAAAAATGAGCAACTTAGTGGAGCATGCTGTGTTTGTTATGCAGGTTTAGCTGTAGAGTTTGTGAGGAGAATCTTCTGATAAAACATTTCTGGCTTTTCTGGGAAAAAAATTGAAACTATGATGTTAAATAATTAATGTAATCTTGTTAAATACAAAGCAATTTTTTTTCTCTGATTTATAACCCCACCTAAGAAAGATAAGAAAGACTGCCATGGCTGAATACAGCTGAACTTTGCTGACAGTAGATTTTCACCTCATTTGCTTTGCATTTATTTACATCAAAAATAAACGGGAGATCTGGTTCTTCTCAGAGAATGCAAAACAAATTCTTACACTTCAGATGAATGACACTTTCTGACTGCTTCTTTCTATGTTTTTTCCTACAACTGATATTTTTAGTTTGGTGCAGAGAAGAAACTGTTTATTTCCCTTCCTAAGTAAACAGCAAGGAGCACAATTTTTATGATTGGGAGTGAAGAACTGTAAGTAAAGAGCCTAACTCCCACTAGTTTCATTATGGAATGGAATTGTCTGTCATGGAAAAAAATGTTTTTACTCTGCACTGCAAAATGTGGTATTGATTTTAAAGTCTCAAATAAATATTATCTGCACTTACAGGGAAATTATCTAATGAGTGTTGATTTTACATTGGATAGCATAATGAGTGAATAACTGTTCAGTAGTTGGGAGGAGGTAATGCACTTAAGCCTTAAAAATACCATGAAAATCTAGAAAGCTGTTGTACTGCAAACAGTGCTTCAGGATAGACCAGAATTTTGTGTAGAAGGTTTAGATTATATATTAGGAAGAAATTGTCTACTGTTTATGAAGCAGTGAAGCACTGGAACAGAATGGCCACAGAAAGTGTGGATGCCCCATCCCTGAAAGTGTTCAAGGCCAGGCTGGATGGGGTTTTGAGCAACTGGTAGTAGTGGAAGTTGTCCCTGCCCACTACAGCAAATTTGGAACCAGGTGATCTTTAAGGTCCCTTCCATACCAAATCAAACCATTGTGTGATGCTATGATCTATGCAGCCTGGAAACCAGGGGAATATATCTGCTCCCTGTGCACCAAGGCCTGCCTCCTCCACTTCTTTCTCTTCCAGTTCCTTATGTCCAAAGCCTACCTGAGCCTACCCTCCTGATGAACCTCTTGTTGAGCTTCTGCAGGGTGAGGGCAGACTCATTCTCTTGACCATTCAGATCAAGCCTAACATGGTGCCTTGATGGTTAACCCATCATTTGGTGGTGATGTGTCAATGAAGGATTATAAAATAATCCAGTCAACAGGGAGGGAAAACTCCAACATGTAAGTGCTGATAAAACATAACTGGCTTAATAGTTGACTGATCCTTCTCCCTCCCTTTTCCTCCTTCCAGAGACACATTTGTGAATACACTCCAAGATGTGAAACCTGTTAATGTTACCTCTTTTATTTATCTGGTTTTATTAATCTCTCAGCCTACCTCCAGGTCTTTCACTTTCTTGCTCAGAAGTGACTCTGTCATGTTAAGTAAATAGCAGCTTTCTTGACAAAGTGCAGAGCATTAGCTGCTGCTAAGGTATGCTTTATTGATTGCTGTTGATTTTTACAAATTCAGTTTACTTCTACTGCTCCTGACATTTAGTGGTAAATTAAATGTTTCATTAGTAAAGCAAAATTGAGGTTCACGAAAGCAAACCTTACAATACAGTCCTGCTTTCTACAAGTTTATTATCCAAGAACTCCAATGGAGGGAAACTACTTTATCAGATGCATTGAAAAGAAAACAGATGCAAGAGGTTAATTATGTTGCATTGCCTTTTCAAGTGGAATTTAACTTCAGATGTTTCAGTCAATGTTGTAAGTATTGAGCTGAGGCAGAGTCTGGGCAGCAAGGCAAGCTGACCAATGAGTACACTAAAAAAAACCAATAAGCTTGGTCTTAGCTTGGAGATCATTACGGGAACTGAGAAATCATTAAATCTAGAAATGGGACCTAATGGAAGTCAATGAGAGAATAACTATGGACAGTTAATGAGCAGCACTGCATTATGTTCTCATCTCTTCAGAAATAAATGATAAGATACTTGAATTTCTCTTTGAACAACAGTAAATGTAGAATGTGAAAACAGCAGGGGGAAAAGTAATCCTTTGGGCCATCATCTCAATAAATTATTTCTGCAAGCCTTAATTAATTATCAGAATAACTTGTGAAACAAGCTCATGTGAAACAAGCTTATGTGAAACTATGGCACCATAAAATGTCTGTTTAATAGTTAGCCCCAAACTACTCTAGATTACCTTGAAACTGAAAGTTCATTACCCAGAATTACTGAAAAATCAGCAGCATAATTTCATTCTGAAGAACACAGGTTGAACTCTGCATGAGAAGAGCTCCACTCCAGAAATCCTGGTGAGCAATCTTCGTTAGGAACAACACTGACGTAAGCACAGTCATTAACCCTCAGGTAGTTTGTATATAGACAGGTGTGTTATTGCTGCACTTCTGAGTGGTACCTTCTCATTATGTATGCCAAAAAGAAAACAACAGGACCGCAACAGGGAGGAATGCTGGAAAAGTGAGGTGTCTTCAGCTGACCTTAAGAGAGAGCTGAGCTGTTCTTAGCATTCCTGAATTCCTGCCACTCAGCTCTGCATCAGGTGGCACTCCCCAGAAGGGGCCCTTACCTGAGCTTAGCTGTGTCAGTGAGTCAGAGCCAGTGGTCAGTCCTGCAGGTGTGTGCTAGCCCTGGTAGAAACTGAAATATGTACATATTTACTGGGTTATTAACTGTTTAGCAGTAGCAGGCTTGTTGCCAACAGTTCAATAATTGCTTTATCCAACTAGGAGTCTTTAAAAGAAAATAAAGCCTTTTAATAGCATCACTATATATATAAATATATTAGTGTTCTTAGATAGAAGGCTTACATTCCATTAGCACAAATAACTTTTAAATTTTACCAATACCTCTGCGAGGAAGTAAATTATTGCTAATTCCTGGTCAGATTACAGTTGTCTTGCCTGTGATGTATGTCCCCCAAAAATAGATTTGCTTTTTTCTTACATGAGAGCCCCAGGCTGCCAGAGGAGGGTGTTTTGAAGGGGCTGCTGAAGGAAGAAATGCCGTTAGTGGTTCCGGGAAGCAATAAGCACCTTCATGAAAATAACTCAAGTCCCCATCCTTAATCCCTGCCTATCCTTTTTTATCTGATGGACTCAGCGAGGGCTGGAAGATCACAGTGTGGCTGAAAACAAAAGGGAGTTAACAAGATGTGACCGGCCGATGGACAGAACAATAGGCGAAGCCCCGCACGCAGCCTAGAGCCAGGTGTGCCCATGCCCAGGTGCCATGCGGCTGGCGGTGACTCTGCTGTGCTGCTGGGCGCTGGCGGGGCTGCCCCGGGCCGGCGGCTCCTGCCCCTCGCAGTGCAGCTGCGCCTTCCACAGCCTCGGCGACGGGACCAAGGCCAGGTACGCCGGGCGCTCCCGCGGCGGGCTCGGGGGGTGGTTCTGCTCCTCTCCAAGGATGCTCGCAGGAGAAAATATTGTCTCTGCTCTTTGTAACCATTATTTTTCCAGTTGCTCCACGCTCTAGCTATATTTGCAGAGGATTAGCTCCTGAAAACACAGTAAGCTGATTTCAGAGAAAGCGTTCGGGCATCTCCTCTGTGAGAACAGGAGTGACATAATTATTGCTGGTGTAATGGCAAAAAGGGAATAAAATTTAAACTATATATATATATATATATATAACCTTTCTGCTGAAAATTCTGGTTCTAAAAGGTTTTATTCTGCTCTGCTGGTTTGTTGCTAAAGTGTGACTAGATTTGATTCATGTTGTGGTACAAGCCCAACAATTTACTTTAAAAATCCTTCAGCTGGTGATTTTAGGCATAGCAATAGACTTTAGACAAAAATGAACTAAAAAACCAGACAGTAACAACAAAATAAAAATACAAAGAAGTTAATTCTCAGACTGGAAACTTTCCATTAAAAAAGAAGGCAAGATCAGAAGGCCACCCATCTTTGAATGCAAAGCCATTGAACACACATTTCTCTGGAGGACTGTTATAAAAGAGTCCTTCTGAAGGGTAAGCACAAAGTATCTGACTTAAAGAAAATAGAGCTCATATTTTCATAAGGTGTGGTTCACAGCAGAGGAAGTTTTGTGACAGAGATAGAGGATTTGCAAAATCCTTTATAATAAACTTTTTCTAGATTGAAATATTTTTTCATTACTGAAATGACATATTTTGGAACCCCATGAAATAGGTCTTTCTTATCATTTTTATGGTGCTATAGATTTAATACTAGAAACTTTCACAGTAAGAAGAAGCATGGTAGAGACACAAGTACCCTGAAATTGCTAAAAGGAAGTGCAACAGCGTGAGAGCCAATTATTTTTCCATAAATGTCACAGTTCCCAGGGGAATTTCCTCTCAGTGACTGGAAAAAGCTGTTGTACATTTTAGTAAGATACATAATGAAGCAAATATCCATTAGTCCCTTAAGGAGCATAATGCCACCCTTTTTTCTGCATTATGATTCATATTTCTCACCAGAAGGAGATTATCCCATAGATTAAATGTTTAGTGCTCACTGACATAATTTAGGGACACTATGAGAAGCATTCTGCTTTACAGCCATGGTCTTTCTGTTAGTAACATTTTGTGACGGGACTACACAAAGTAAAATGTTTTATTTAAAGTGGATTTCTGGATTTTTCTTATTTGGTAGATTTTTAGCTTACTCAAATCTAAGCCTTCAGCAGAGGGTGGGCAGGATTTAATGCCACAATAAAAGTGTTGGGTGAGAGTAATGTACTGTGTTTTGATTATAAATTAACAATTTAACTGTAGGCTCAAATAGCATTTAAATCCGGGAAGTCTGCTTGAGCAGTTCAGCAATGTTATATATTTTTGTTGATAGTAGAAGAATAATTGCTTTCAGCCAAAACCAGCCTGGTTTTGACAGCTTTGTAATATTCTGTTTATAGAGGCAGTGTGATAGGAAAACGTTCCCTGACTGATCACATTCCATTTCTTGTGGTGTCTTGTTCAGCGAGTAGACTGGAACATGCCCATCCAACCTCTTACCTTTTGCAGGTGGCTTGGTGTTTTGTTAAGAACTTGCCTTCCCCTACTTGCTGATAGGCAAATTAAAATTCAGTCTGAGAGACCTGTTTTGTCTCCCTTTATTTCTCATGGCTCTCTACAATCCCAAGTCACAATTTTTTGTATGAAGGCTGCAAAATGCAGCACAGGATTTTCAGGCCTTGATCTTTAGAGATTAGAAATGGGGAGGAGTGATTAAAACACATAAATCTGTCTTGCTTTCAGTATAGCATTTTCCAAAGAGTTAATTTTCTGTGCTTTCACTCTCATGACTAGATGTGTCTGCAGTGCAGTGACTGCTACCATCTTTACACACCCTCCATAGTAACGCAGAGCTTACTCCAGAGCATTTCCAAGGAGTTGTTAGCTGGCTTTCTTATCCTCATTTCTCAAACCAGAGTTTCTCTGTCATACTTAATCTATATAACTTCTTGCCCTCCCACATGTCAATAAGGCTTCTTTTTGTAGGGCTTTTGTAGTTCAATTTATGGATCCTTTTGTTTTAACTTGCACTAGAATCCTCTGTGCATGAATGTTGTCACTGCTATCATAAGGACTCTAAAAAAAACTGATAGCAAAACCCAACAGGAACACTCAAAGGGTCAGATTCGGACTCACACCTCTCCAGGAGAGGCACAACACTGTGATCTCTGCAGTCAGAAGGCACATGTTAATTACTGCAGGCTGATGTATTTATGGTGATGATGCAGAGATCAGCAGCAAGAATGAAACGGCAAGAAGAAATCTTGTGAAAATAGAAAGGCAGATCAAAATCTTGCATTAAAATAAGGTTTCAAATAATTTCAAAATAAAAGAAAGTCACCTCTTTGCTCATCCTTGTCTTTCCCCACCAGGACAGTGCTGTGTAATGACCCAGAGATGACCCTCCCTCCTGTGAACATCCCTGTTGATACAAGCAAGCTTCGGATAGAAAAGACAGCCATCCGCAGGGTGCCAGGAGAGGCTTTCCACCTGCTCCACAACCTGGAGTACCTCTGGATGCCCTATAACTCCCTGGGCAGCCTCAGCAGCATCACCTTCAAGGGCCTTCGTCGTCTGCAGGAGCTGAGGCTGGCTGGGAACAACCTAATCTCATTCCCCTGGGAGAGCCTGGCTGGCATGCCCCAGCTGAGGCTCCTAGATTTGCACAACAATGAACTCACCTCAGTCCCTCCAGATGCTGCTCGTTATGTCAAGAACATCACATACCTGGATCTGTCCAGCAATAAGCTGATGACTCTTCCTCAGGCTCTCATTGCCACCTGGGCCAACCTCCAGGCTGTTCCCTACTTCCCCAATGATAACTCCAAGATCATCCTAGGTAAGAGAAGTGCCTGCCATTTTGCAAGGGGCACAAATGTCAAGAGTTCCTCATCTCCTTGCAGTATTTTCCGCTCACTGTGGTTACTGTAGCAAGTACCCTGCTATTATATGTATACAATTTAATACCCTAAATAATATGTGTAAATTCATTTGCATATTAACAAACTCACCTCAGGCTCATCACACCCATCTTATTATGCCATAAATTTGATTACTTGCTTGGATCTTTGCAGCACAAAATTGGTGACTCTTGCTCAAGGCTTTTTTAGTTATTGCCACTGCCATTTTGGATAGAAATACAAACGTTTACAGTTCTTCATCATTTGTGTGCTCTTTTCTAATAGCACTGTGTTTGGAATTGACCCATTTTAAGCAGAACTAAAGAAAAGGATGGATAATTTATTATGCCTAAATTAAAGAGGAATAATGCCATGACTGAGTATAAAATCTGGGTCAGAGCTGCCAATTTGTCTCTTCCCAGAGTCTTGTTTATCTGTTCACACAGAATTAAACCCTAGTCTACCCAAACACACCAAGATGGTGCTGCCTTGAAGGACAGCTATGAAGCTCCTTTCTGGGGGCAGCTCTAGGCTCCCCAGAGGTATGGCTTAGGGGCAATTATCCATTTTTGTGTCAGGGTGTCTCACACCTGACTCTCAGTTGCAGGATGCCCAGGTGAGGCTTTGAGCACATTTCCTAGTTCAGGGGACTATTACATGGTCTTTTAGCAATTGTTCACTGTTCAAATCCACGGCAGGTTGATGGTGGCTCAGAGTTGTTGCCATCTGCATGTACAGCCTCTGCAGTGAGGGATGAGTTCAGGCACCTGCTGATCATCTCAGCAGAGGCACTGCAAGTTTCCTCTCACTCTGGAAAGTACCTGCTGCTCTTGGTTCCCTTGATAAATTTAGGGAGGTGAAGTTTTAAAAACCGGATTGCAGTGGAAAGAGATACAAGACTTAAAAAAAGATACAAAATACCACCTACAAAGCTTTTAGTGTCCTTAGCAGATGTTGCTGAAGGTTTCACTAGCATCAGGAGAGGAGCAGGTGTTTCATAATCCTGTTTTGCCAGATGCAGTAACAAGTTCTTTAAGCCAAAATTGGCAGTTTGGGATTGCCCATTTCATTCATGGCAAGACTGCCAAGATCATACTTTTCCCTTTTTATTTTTAGAGTCAAGTTATGTGTAAAAATGTTATTCCATTCAATATAGATTAGGAGAGTGTTTTATCAAGAACAGATCATGCCTTGATGCATGTGGCCAAATTGAGTAGTATCCAGCTATGCACAGGCTGATTGTGCCAGGATCCTAAAAAATTCATGTTGCCATATGAGTACAATGCTAAAATTAATGCAGTAATGTACAGACACTCCAGCTTCCAGGTCCTGTGGACACCCACAGGAACCATGTAGGTAAAATGCATGTCCCTCACAGGAGCAGGCAGGGAAAACACAGCTGCATGTTTCTGTTTCACACTGCTCATGACTGTTTCTCATGGAGGCATAAAAAATCATGAATAATAAAAAGAGTCAGCCCAATCCATTCCTTGTCTGCAGTGCATCACTGTGACTCCAGAGCTTGCAGACTCCTTCAAGAAGAAGTAATTCCTCTGCTAAGTTGCTGGCTAACAGTCTGTGCCAAGGGTGCAAGCTCTTCCACATGAGGCCTGCCCACGTGAGCCCACAGAACTGTGCTGTGCAGCCCAGCAAAAGCCTCACTGGCTCTGTGGTGCTGCTGCTCCAGCTGGAGCTGGGGCACCTGCTGGGGAACCTGGGATCAATTGCTATCTAGTGCATGAACTAGAAACTGCTAGAAAAAGGCCACAAAACAACAAAGCCAAGCAGAATGTTCATTTTTTACTTAGTCCCCCTTCACTTTAACATATTAATTTACAAGAACTGACCTCCTGCCAAAACCCATCACTTCCAGATCCTCTTCTAAGCCCAGGGAAGAAGATATGGAATGCACTCAGAAGAACTTTTCAGCAGCATCTTTAAAACAGTGTGAGGGAGTATCAGTACTGTTCCCTTTCAGGCAGGTGCCAGCCCCAGGCATGTCCTTGGGCTGTGCACGGAGAAGAGGAGTGCAGCCCCCTCACAGGGAGCAGAGCTCACTCCTGTGGCAGGCAGGAGGCCTGGGAGCCATGCTCCTGGTTTAGGCTTCAAATGTGTGCCTGGGGTTGGATGGCATTCATATCCCTAGTGCCAATTCTGCTAGCTAAAATCATTAGAGACCACAACCTGGCCACAGCACAGCTGGATGTGAACATTTGTAAATGGGATGACACAGATTTAATCAGATGCAGCAACTTCTGTTCATGGATATGCATTGCTCCAGTTCCAAATTTGCTTTTTCAGTACTATCTTCACTGGTCTATTTTTAATAAGGCATAACTTTTTCAGAATTGGAATTCAATAGGTGCAAACTGGGAGAGCAGAATAAAGAAGAGAAACATTCAAAGAGTCTGAAACAGGAGTGTGATTTTCAATATATCTCTTTCTGAGTGTATAGCCTTAATATAGTTATGGTCTATCTATATTTTTGCATAGCCTAACAGACATACTCTTCAATTTAATCCTTAAAACAGGTCTTTCATGTTATCCAGTATAAATCAACATTTCAGGAAAGGCAACTGATTGCCTGAATAATGAAAATAACTTAGAATAAAAGGGCTGGAAGAGAACTATGACAGGCAATTAGGATCAGCTACTGCTATTGCAGGTGTGAAAAGTGGCATGACAATCTGACCAGTATTTTAAGAATGTCCAGTGAGAACTTTCTGGCCTTTCAGAGACTTCATAGTCTCCTCATGCCAAAAGAATCCACAGCCCTTCTCCCATGAGTACTTTTTTTTTCATCCAGGAACAAAATGTGTTTATAATAAGTTCTTGTTTTGCTTCTTTATGTGCACAAATCACAATGTTTTCACGATATGAATAATCCTGCTTTGAACTTAAAGAATATGATTTCAGATCCAGATTTGGAGATACTTTAGCAAGTCACATTTATTCCATTCTGGAATGGAACAAATGTGGGATCCATCAGACTCATGCAGCAGCAGTGGGGGGACACACCCCTCCCCACCCCACATACTCCTGCACAGGCAGTTCTTGCAGAGCAGACTGGGAGTCTATCACACTGTGTCCTGCTGAAAAATAGAAATAAAAGTGGCAGAAACAAAAGGTGCTGTTGGAGTGACTTAGTGCCCTAATATCTTTTTGACAGGTTTGCAAGACAATCCTTGGGTGTGTGACTGCAGTCTGTACGAAATGGTGCATTTCCTAAATTTCCAGTCTCCTAACATAGCCTTCATTGAGCCCAGGCTGAAATGCTTCACCCCCAGGAGCCTTGCAGGAGTCTTCTTCAGCCAGGTGGAGCTGAGGAAGTGCCAGAGCCCCGTGGTGCACACGTCTGTAGCCAAGGTGAAGACCATCCTGGGCAGCACGGTGCTGCTGCGCTGTGGCACCACGGGCGTGCCCATCCCCGAGCTCAGCTGGAGGAGAGCTGATGGGGCTCAGCTGAATGGCACAGGTGGGTTTGGTTTATGCTTTTCTGCACACATGGAATGAGTGAGACAGGCCTGTACGAGGTACAATCCACTCTTGCATTGTGATTTTCTATAGACTATAAAATTACTTCTATGTTGATCTTAATGTTACCAGATAAATGTGTGTTATCACGTGTAGGAAGTTGGTTTTGCTTTGTTTCATAGCAATTGTGGGGGTGAGACAAGTCAAGGGATTTTCTGGAAATTTGTTGGAGCTAAAGAAATGAAATATTTCCAACAGTAGCAATTAGCTGTTTTCAGTTAGTTAGTTATTCAGTCACTGGAAAGGCTTCCCACTGAATTATTCTATTATTCTCTATTCTATTAATCTATTGTATTGCTAATCCATTAGCAAACACCTCTGGCAGAGAGATGTCTGATGTGAATTCAACTGGGATTCAGATCAGCTGTAGAAGAAAAGGATGCAAACATACAGCATTACTGATATATTAAAAGACAAAAAGACCCACTAAAGTGCTGAAGGATACAATATTTCAGTGGGAACGTCCCCAAGGAATCATTCCCTGATAGACTGACAAGCTCTCAGTGAAAGAAACCCTGACCACTTGGTCTGAGCACCTCTCCTGGGGGAAGCCTTCAGACAGATCCTGGTTTTGTGACTGATCATGATTTCATTTCCATTCACAAGAAAGTCTGGAGCTGTAATTGCAACACTGGTCCTTTAATTTGTGGGGAATTTAGGGAAGAAACCTTTGCTCTGCTGAAGACAGTTGTCCTTAGCTTCTTGTCCTACAAGTTTTCAGTCAGGACCTGAACCTTCCTGCCTCCAACCTGCCCTGAATACTCCTGTACGCTAGTCCTGCCCTGACTTTCATAGAGGATCTAAACCCAGCAGATAAATTGCTAAGTATTGGGTCTGATCTTCAAAGGGTTACAGGGCTCCTTGGTGCACAGAACAGGGAAGAGAGCAATTCTCTTTCACAGCAGTGGAACCATTTGTAACAAGTGTAATTTCCTGGGATCTGCACAAGTCATTGCTCTGTTGTGCACGGTGTGCAGGATGTAGCAGAGCTGCTCCTCATAATGGTAATGTGTACCCATCGTGCTGCAAACATCCCTCCTACACCTGAAACAGAGCCTCCACAAAAAATAGAATGGGGTGATTTCCTGAAAGCCTGTGTTGAGTTTACTTTGAGCTACAACTGAGAATGATGTATTTTGTGCCCCTATTAAATCAGCTGCTAGCACCTTTCAATAAAAAGCTGGCTGGAAAGATAGGCTATTTCTCAACAATGGCAGCTTCTGTGCCAATGCTATAATATGACTATTTGAAATGCTGGTGTTCTGAGCAGAAAGGAGTGAGAAACAGCCCACAGTCTGTATCTACAGGTAATTGCCATAGGTAGACCCACAGCTTTATGCTTTTTAAAATATTGAGTAAATAATTAAGCTGAAAAAGTAACTTCTGTTACCTTATATTTTGCTGCCATTTGAAGGGACCCTGGTTGCCAAGGCTGGATCCTGACTCCAAGAGGGCTTGGAAGAAGTTTGCATTCTCTTACCTTTGCCTTTCAGACATCTCCCTGGTTTACCTTTCAGCAGGAAAGGGCTGAGACAGCACGTGCCCATCCTAAGAAGGCTGGTTAAATAATGATGAGGGTGCTTTACCCTTCCACAAAATCCCAACTCTTTTTTTTTCTTTGCACCAATAGAAAAAGGCAAAAAAGCTAGTTTTAGTCTGCAAGTAAATCACATGAGCAAATCAACACTCAGCTATGTACATATCATTTGGTGGTAACCAAATGTACACCTGTGTAAGGATAAACACCTGCAATAATTGAGCAGTAGAAGGGATATTATCTTTCAACTATTTTTCCATATACTCTAGGCTAGTCTGTGTGTGTTTATTACAATAAAATCTCCACTGTTTGTATTTTCTTTGCCTCCACAGTCTGCATCTAATGCTCGAATAGATCATGTTGCTGCCTGCTCCTTCCACTCTTTTAAGTATTGCACCTATATAAGAACTTTCAAGAACTTTTCTTTTTAATGGAAGAACCTTTCCTGTTATGTTTTCAGGTTGTACATCAATTTGAAGGAAATAGCATCAACTTTTTCATGTATATTCATTTTGAAGCAGTTCAAATCCTGATGTAATCTAATTATAGTCTTTTTCTTAGGTTTACTTTGATTTTGTAATGTTCTTGGTGGCAAGCAGAAATTATGATTCTTTATCATATACTTTATCAAGCAGATATTTGGTGATAGAGTCTCAATATTTTACAAACATGGAATTAATTCAATTTACTATTGCCTGTTCATTTAACATCTTTCCTGCCCTGCAGTTCACCAAGAGATTTCCAGTGATGGGATGAGCTGGTCTATCCTGGGCCTGCCTGTAGTCTCTTACCTTGACTCTGGGGAGTACATCTGTAAAGCAAAGAATTTCCTGGGAGCAACAGAGGCCTTCATCTCGCTCATCATCACAGACTCAGAAAGCACGGATGACCCTACCTCTAGTGCCAAAGGCACATGGAATGGCAAGGCCAGCGGGATGGAGGCAGCTGCCTACAATGACAAACTGGTGGCCAGGTACGTTATCACCACCTCCACCGTGCCCACGCTGGGGGCTGGGGCGGGCACCGGAGACAGCGTCCTCCTCCCGGACATGGCTCAGGACAGCAACCCCCAGAACCTGCTGGTGAGCCCCACCACGGGCCAGCAGGAGCCAGAGAGGATGGTGAGGTCTGTCAGGGTCATAGGGGACACCGACCAGAGCATCACCCTGGCCTGGAAGGCGCCTATGGCAAAGAACACCACGGTGTTCAGTGTCCTTTATGCCGTCTTTGGGGAGAGGGACATGCGGCGGATCAATGTGGAGCCAGGGAAGACCAAGGTCACTCTTTACGGGCTGCTGCCAAAGACCAAATACATCGTGTGCGTCTGTGTGAAAGGGCTGATCCCCAGGAAGGAGCAGTGCATCATATTTTCCACAGACGAAGTTGTCAGTGCAGGAGGGACGCAGAAGCTCATCAACGTGGTTGTCATCAGCGTGGCCTGTGTCATTGCTGTTCCTCTGACCCTGGTGGTCTGCTGCGGAGCCCTGAAACGGCGCTGCAAGAAATGCTTTGTGCGCAAGCCCAAGGATGTGCAGGAATCGTACGTCACCTTCGAAAGCCTGTCCCCTGGGGCCAAGGCCAAGGGCGTGGAGGGAGAATACCTGACCAGGCACACCCCTGACGAGTCCAACAGGCTGCTGTCCGCCCGCTCCAGCGTGGACTCGGAAGCCATACCAAAGATAGAGGGACAGCCTAATGAATACTTCTGCTGACAGTACCTAGGCTGGCTGTCAGCTCGCCCAGGGGGAAGTGGGTGGCTGTTCTGTGACTCTGCTCCAGCACTGCACACCACCATGTCCATGCTTCTGTCTCTGACATGTTCTGGAAGAGGATGCAAGAGGGTAGATGGTGCCCAAGCTTTACAGAAACATATTGCTCACACCACTTGGGGTTGGCTGCTTTGTACAGAGTCAAAAGCTTCTCTGATAATGGCCTCGTTCTACTGGACCACTTTTTTTTAGTTTTTTTCCTTTTTCCTGTCAAATGAAGTATGCACACTAAGTGTAAGGACATTAAGAAACATTTCTGAGTGTGCTCTGCTTGGTATTGTTTAGGACCTGCTCTGCAATATGCTACGCATTTTATTAGCTCTTTTGATGTTCTTTTGGTTGACAAGCCAAGGGAATATTTAGTAATTTTAATAAAAACACTTATGAAGGTGAAGATTGAGAGTCTCACCTTTTACATCCCCCATGTTTGCATGAAACATGCAGCTTGATGCTTAATAGATCACTGAATAGAGATGTACAGCAACCCTTTCTAATATGTCCAACATAATTACAACTCAATGCTCTGAATTCAGAGAAATGTGCAAAGGAGATAGAAATGAAGAGACAAAACCCAATCAATTCCAAAGACTGCAAAATAGAGAGCATTTGCTGATTGCATTTTGGCCCTAAACTCTCTTCTAAAGATATGGAACAGTAGCAAAGGTCTTTCAGTATCAGTCCTAGCTGCCATTTTGTATCTACATTGTAATTAGTAGAATATGTTTTACACCAGCTGTGCTAGATTACAATCATACAATAGCCTACTTTGCACATTGTGTGTGGTGGTGTAATGCTTTGCAATCATACTGGAAAACCTACATTAGACAGTTTTGCAAAAATCTCCAGCTCTGTCACTGGTCCTGGCAAAACTGATGGTGAAGGCCCACATGATCAGCCAGGTACTTGTGACTTGGTCATGGAAAGAAGTTGCTCTGTGCAGAGCAGGAGAAAGTGATGTGGTGTCAGACCACTGGCCATGCACACATCAGCCATTCCTGACTATGGTCTCAGTGGTAGCAGAGGCTCAGTGCAGTCTTTTTGGGTTTCAAACATTTTACAAATTCAAGGACCCTGAAAAAAAGCTGTCTAATATTAATCTAAATGTACTTTCATAGTCATTGATCAGTCATTTAAGTTCTGCAGCTTCACTGGAATTTGAATCTGAGTGCTTATCACAAACTAATTCCCAGATGTGTAATTTTCCACTCAAGTCCCTTATGTAGTAATACTGTATGTAACATTTTTCTCTTTGTAATAAATATTATTCGTGAAGAAAATTATATATGTTCTGCCAAATGTTGAATGGGAAAGATCCAGCCAAGTTGAAATGCTAAGGGATAAAGCTTGCTGAATTGTTCTGAAATGTGTTTGTAAAATTTTTGGAAGGACTTCCACTCACATTCTGGATGTGTATGTACAGCATGGCTTAACAAAATTCACTGGCTGGAATGGAGCCCTGTATGGATTTTGCAAGTCCGCCTTGTACAGAAGGGTTTCACTTATGTTAGATTACTTGGCCTGATGGAAAAAGCAAGTCATTTGATCTCAACATAAATACCAGCAACAGGGATACACCACAAGAGTTTCTGATAGGCCTCCTTGTATTCCTTGCATTAATGATAAGGAACTTCTCTTGGATTGGGAGAATTTGTCAATCTCTGTATAAAATAATTCATGCTACTTCTATCACTGGACTGTGCAGATTTTTAGGTTTACAAGTAAAGTTTTGTAAAATTATATATTTTAATGCAACAAATTAACTGATGGAAGATGGTACGCAATAGATATATTCCCTATTTATAAAGTTTAATAAAAAGTTTTTAAGTTTTGTCCCAGCCTGATTGTATTAGTGAGGAAAAAAATGTAGCAGTTTTTGTGCTGAGTTGCAAGGATTGCTGTATGTAAGCCTGGGTCCTGCCCATATATGCAGCAGGAGCACTGGGCTGTGCAGAACTGTCCCAACCATGGCCCTGCATGGGTAAGCTCCTGAAGAACCAAGGCTGTCCTGAAGTTTCCCTGTGTTGAACAGAGTGCACCTACTGCCCAAGGACTTTGCTGTAAGTCAGGAGCTGACTGGGAACCAGAAGAATTCACTTTTCAGCTGACTGGAGACATGAGCTGGGCCAGCACTGGCCCTCTCTGCTTGTGCTCCATCGAGGGATCATCCTGGGACATTCACTGTGGATGTGCTCAATTTTACAGACTCTACTGGATATTTTTTGTACTTTCAATAAATAGTGATCCCCAATAGAATAAACGTGCCTTCTCTCATTCCTGTGCCCTCTCTCACTGTCTCATAGCTGAGGCACTGCAGTTTATCATCTCAGCTGCTACTGTTCAAGACAAGCCTTTCTCTACTGCACTGGTGGTTTATACACAATAGGCAATAGGGACAAACTTGCACAAGCTCTGTCTTGTCTGGCAGTGGTCAGAGGAGAAACTTTGTACTTGCTAAATTATGAGGGAAATGTGAAACCATGAAGGAAGCTGATGTGATTTTAATGCTCTGAGTCAGTTTTTCTGAGGTATCAGACATGTAAAGGTGTACGTCACTGGATTTTCTGTTTGTCATGGAAGGGCTGTTAGGCACCCAGTTTCATTCTTGCCTTCAGGTAGGAGGAAACCATTTCTTTCTTGATTAAAGTCAATTCTCAAGATGTGCTGTAAGAACCAAAGCAAACATCTGCTATTGCATTCCCTCTTAACAAGCCTGGACAGGATATTGTCATGCCCACTAAACCGTATTACATCAACTCATTTTTAAACACTTTGATACATGCACTGTCAGAAACACCCAACTGGAGCCTTCAATGCTCATGTCCTGCCCAGCAGTGATTTCTAACACTGAAAGCTCTGGCAGAGGGACTAACTGAAAAAGCATCAGCCCAGACTTGATTTCTTACAAGAAGGAATGTCATTTCAAGATGGAGTTTGACTCCCTGGCCATAGCTGGCAGCACACAGTGGGTCATCTCTTGGCATTTGCTTTGGCAATCAGCGCAGTCTCCTAAACTCCATTTCCCACAGACACTGTCTCTGTGGAGATTTATTTTGACAGCTTGAGTTTTAGACAGCTTGTTCTGCATTTTGGCTTCAGCCAGGATGCCACATGATGTTAAAGAGCAGCTGAACTGAGTGGACATCTGCTGTCACAACAGTGACCATTACATTTACAAGCAGGCATAAACTGGGCTGAGTTAAAAAGGCAGCAAAATCCCAGTCCAGTAGGGAACATAAGCATAGTGACTGTGGCTTACACTGGGGGATTTATTTCCCTTACTTCCCTCTTCTCCTCCCCCTTCTCTCTACCCTAATTCATCCAGCTTTGGTAAGTGATTCACCACTGGACCCTCAGGTTAATACTGAACCTGCTGACTACACTTGGGGTTGGGATATATTTAGATAAATGGCCTCTCAAGCAGCAAATAAATATCAGCCTGAACACAGCCAGAGCATTGGCCCATGGTACTGAATACCAGTCTTTGAAAGGGCATTTTCCAGCCCTGTAGAAGATAGGCTGGACTGGCAGGAATTCTCTTGTGGGAAAAGGAAAACAACTGCAATTCTTCTTTGTTGTTTTTTTCCTGTTAAACAATTCATTTACTTAAGGCATTTCTAACAGAGAACCCTGGCTATTGCTTTGCTTCCTGCATCCCAGGACATTGGGCATTGTGCACCTTCTGTGCCTGAAGATGAACATGGAGGGAAACTCCAGTAGTTTATAAACCTGTAAATAAATATCACTTCACTTTTCATGAAAGATCTTTTGAAGACATGACTTAGCTGCCACATACTGTAAGACCCATGGAGGAGGGGTGGGAAGGTGGCAAGGAAGGGCTATTTCTTTCAAGCAAAGGAGGTTTTGGGCCTTAAAAGTGGTGAATCCCTGCAGCTGCCCCTCCTGGTGCCACTGGCACAGCCAAAGCATCCCATCCCAGGGCCTCCCTGGTGCCATGGGTGCTGTGTCTATCCCACCTGCCTGCAATCCCAGGCACTGATGGGTGTCTCCATCCCTCATGGCTCCCACCTGTCCAGCCTGATCTGGGGGAGTTTCAGCCACTGATCCCCTCACAGGGAGGTGTCCCATCTCCTCTAGAGCTGAACATATCAAGGCACTGATTTTCTTCTGCCTCTGCTGAAAGCTTTCTGTTCCCAGGCCCTGCAGCTCACATATGGGCAAACTCCAGGATTTGCTCCTGACACCCAGGAGTTTTCTAACTAACTACATCATAAATAGTTTGTTACTGTTTTACCCTGTTGTAAAGGGTAAAAAAATATAATTTTATTATAATAAAATTATATTATTAGGGCATCATTATATACTACATGATATATTATATTTTGATATAATAATATACTATAATATACAATAATATACTGTAATGTAATGTAATGTAATGTAATGTAATGTAATGTAATGTAATGTAATGTAATGTAATAATATAATATAATATAATATAATATAATATAATATAATATAATATAATATAATATAATATAATATAATATAATATAATATAATATAATATAATATAATATAATATAATATAATATAATATAAGATAATATAAGATAATATAATATAACAGGAGGGGGAGACGTTGGAATGCAACAGGCATTCCTCTGGCTCAGGCCCTGAACTGAAAAGGGAAATCCAGGCACAGGAACTGAACTGAAACCCTTGTAGAAACTGAGATATATGAAGTCACAAAGTGAAATAGAAATATAGATTTAGAATACAGATTTTAGCTTTTAGTAGAAACTTATACTAAGTGCCTTGAGTATATAAAAACACTACATATTTATATATAAACTATATGTAAAATTAATATAATAATATAATATAATATAATATAATATAATATAATATAATATAATATAATATAATATAATATAATATAATATAATATTTAATATTTTGTACTGTTTTATTGTTGTGAAATTATATTTGTTATTATTGTAAAGTGTAAATATATAAAACTATTATTATAACAGAAATTATAATTGTTGTTTGGGGAATATTTTCATGGCAGACCACAGAAAGAGACCAAAGGCACCGGTGATTGTGGCATTTTCTGGGTGTGGGGGGTCCCTGAGTCCCTGTGCTCCAGTGGCTGATGGGTGATGGGGAAGGACACACCCTCCCATGGCAGCTGCCACTGCTGCTCTGGCACATCCTCACTTTAGCCAGCAGCCCTGCTCATGGGCATCCCCTCTATTTGGTGACGTGGAAAGTGCACAAGGAGTCAGGGTTCAGGTGACAGGGCTGCAGTGGTGCCACCCCCAGTGCAACAGCAGCAGCTTCACCAAGAAACTCCTCAGCAGTCACCACGCCCCCAGTGGGGGACTTTCAGCTGCTGCACCTGCTGCGCTACAGACCAGCAGCCTTTCCCCTTCCCAGCTCACTGACAGGGCTGAATACAGGACAGTTGTTGAAAAATCAAATACTGCACCACGGACAAACAAGGAACATTTCAGCTAAAAATCCAAACAACAAAAATAAATCCCCTGTGCCCGTGATTAGATGTGAGGCACTGCCAGCAATAGCATTCCCACAGGCCCAATCCTTGTGGCCTGTTCCCTGTACATGGAGGACAGACACAGAATATCAGTCCCCTGAAGTTTCCCCGCCAGTTCATTTTGCTGATTTGCCATGAAATAAAAGCTCCTGTTGATTTAAACACTGCAGAATCAAGCCTGTGTTTTCTGTAGGCTGAAAGCAGCACAATCCTGAGAGCCACATATAGCTCTAAGCTGCCACACTTTAAATACTTTTCTATCCTGGTCCCATAGGTTAGAGGTTAAGCAGGTTCAGGCTAATCTTGCTTTGTGCCCCAGCGTCACACACAAGGGCAGTGAGCTGCAGCCCTTTTCCCTGGCATGCTCCTGTGCAGGCTGTAGTGAAGCCCATCCACACTAGATGGCCCCAGGAGAACGCAGAACTCCTTGGAAAGCGTAACTGAAACCTGCTCTTTTGGCTTAGAAAAGATCAATACATTTGGTTACTCAAAATCCCTTCTCAGAACGGCTTAGTTTTTCAAGATGACTGAAAGGCAGTCAGCACCTGTCTTATGAGGGAAGCCAGAGAATAGCACTGAACATTTGTATTTATACAAAAGAAATTGACTTCCTAGAGACTCTTGTCAGAGAAGCCCCCTGTGCACTGGCCACAGCTATGTCTCAGAGGAAAAAGGTGCCATGTTTATGCTTCCATGCTGTAAGATCTGAGTTTGGGGAGCAGGCTTCATGCTCGCCATGAGCAGAACCCACCAGGCAGGGTCTGGGGGAGGATGGACTGTGTAATGGAGCACTATGGAAATTACAGCTAAAGTCTGGCCCTTACTGTGGCTTTCTGCCTTGATAAAAGCAATTAAAATACAGAAGACAGAGACAGATCCTGTGAAATTAGTAAAAAAAAAAAAGAAAAAAAAATTGGCCTGGTTAATTACTTGCAAGGGCTTGGCAAAGGAAGTGGTTTTGGCTCCATCTTCATATTCCCAACCAAATAAATATGTCTGCCAGAATCCCCTCAGCTGGAGGACAAATGCCAGGAGTGATCCTGGGGGTGGTTTTTAGCACTTGGACACAGACTGAGAACCACACTGCATGTCTTCCTTAGGGTTGGGTCCCCAGCAGGATTTATTTCTGCGTCAAGGAAGATTACAGCTAATAGGATTTGCTTCTTGGAGGCTGTTGGCGTGTTTGGTGCAAACCCCTGCACAGTGCTTTCTTAAAGGAGAATATGGACCCTGTCTGTCATATCTTTCTTCTTCTTCTGGCCTTCCACAAGATAAACCCATCTATTTCATCTTGCATCACAGGATGCTCTTGTTCTCAGGACAGCTTTGGAAGGTAAGAACACTGTTACCCTGTTGTAGCACCAGTGAAGTGGGTCAGACAGCCCCAGTAGGAACTTGCTGATGATGTGAGCACCAAAACCAAGCAGACTGAAGTATGGAGTGCCAGCTCTAATACTTGAACTGTGCTGTCTTGAGCATAGAATGAGATTTCTCTTATTTCCCTGAGATATGTAGCTACATACATAGCCATTTTTATTATTTAATTGCATCCTTTATAGCAAAATTGGTGTAAACCCCAGGGATGGATGGCTGGATGGATGGTTTATGCATGCCCTATATACAATACCTTATAATT
Organism: Camarhynchus parvulus; assembly: GCF_901933205.1. Lineage (NCBI taxonomy): Eukaryota > Metazoa > Chordata > Aves > Passeriformes > Thraupidae > Camarhynchus > Camarhynchus parvulus. The sequence goes on from NC_044576.1 coordinate 9,452,556, forward strand.
ATTCAAGTGCTTGTAGACCTGCATAGGGAACTGGTTTATTGGCTTCAACTGTGGTCTGTGACCTGGAAAATTTTCTGGTTTCCTCCCTAGGAGTTTGCTCTGCATGTCTGCACTGCTGAGGCAGATCCCTGCAAACATCCCTCAGGACATCCGGAAAATTAGAATAGAAAATTCTCACCTAACAGAACTGCCCCGTGGGTCTTTTGAGAATGTCAGTGCCTTGGAGTATCTGTGGCTCAATTTTAACAACATCACAGTGATGCACATCAAGAGCCTGGAATATCTGCCAGCTCTGAAGGAGCTGCGCTTGCAAGGGAACAAATTAAGTTCGGTGCCATGGACAGCATTTCAAGACACCCCAACTCTGAAGATCCTGGATCTGAAGCACAACCGGCTGGATGTCCTTCCAGAACACGCACTGCGCTATCTGCCCAACCTGACCTACTTAGATCTATCCTCCAATCAGCTTACCATCATATCCAGGGATGTCTTCTACAACTGGCCTGTGTACCAGAGAAGCCAGAGCACGGAGGGGCCGCTGGAAGCGATTTCCAACGCCGTGCTGGCCCTCCATGACAACCCCTGGATTTGCGACTGCCGCCTGCGTGGATTTGTCCAGTTTATCAAGTCTGTGGGCCCACCTATTATCCTGATGAATTCCTATTTAACTTGCTCAGGCCCAAAATTCAGGACAGGGAAGTTTTTTCACGAAGTGGAGCTCAACAGCTGCACAAAGCCCCTGACCTCAGCCCTCGACACCAACCTGACAGTCCCAGCAGGGTTAAACATCACCCTGACCTGCTTTGTGCAAGCCAGCCCATCCCCGGCTGTCTGGTGGACCTATGCACTCAAACTTTTAAGGGCATTTAATGGTAAGCAAAGCTTTTTTTTTTCTTCTTAGGTTTTGTAATTTTAATTAAAAATTTATGCTGTACTATTCTACTTACATAGGTCTGCAGGCCATCACAGTCACCACAGCAACCCAGCCCCTTTAGAGCACCACAGTTATTGTGGTGGCTGTAATCCAAATGATCTCAACCATCCTGTGCATCTAGGCACATCTGACCAGCATAAGAAGAGCTGCTTCATGCAGGATATCAGTCAAAGATAAAAGGAGCATGGCCTCATTTTTATACAATTACCGTACTTGTGGATTTTAGAAGCAGTTCTTTCCTCATGATACATGATTGTAGGAGCTACTAATCTTATATTAGTTGTACATATTTAATAAAAATGTAGGTATCTAAATATGCATGAATATTTACTAAATATTATATGCATGTATATTTACTAAATATTATATGCTACATAATTTACTATGTCATATACTACAAATATATATGCACACATTCTGCATAATTATATGTGCATGTAGACGTGTTTGTATGGGCCCACAACCATGTACACAGACTTGTATGTTTCTACATTATTCTCATGTATTCCCTCAAGAAATACTACACAAACCACAAAACTCTGGCAGCCCTGTTTCCTGTCTGTGTCCATTCATGTTCTGAATGAACTGAAACAGAGGTTGTTGTTTACCTGAAGTCTCACTTATTTATATTCTTTAGCAAAGGTGTTGCAATATGAGACCTTTTCCTCTTCCTCCCAGTCCATCCTCCCTCATGTTTATTTTTACTAAGAGCCTTCAATAGGACAAGTTGCTATTTTCATCAGGTGAAGTAAGATATACAGGCAGCCAGCACAGAGGTTCTGTGTCCCTAATAAGCCAGCTAACTAAATAGGATAGCATTAGCCCTTAATCCTGGGCTGATATTTGCTTCAATTGCAGCGCTGCAGCAGCACTTGTGCGTCTTTCCACAAGCACATGCTGATTAATTACATACAGTTTCTTCTCAACCACAGCCACACACCTCTGTTTAAGTAGATGACAGGGTTTCACACTGTTCTTAAAACTGCATTTCACTTCCAGCCCAACACTTTCTACCTTCATACACCTATTTTGGTCTGAGCCTCTTGAGACTGACAATTTAATCCTAATAGAGTACGGAGAATGTGTCCAAAATGTAGGTGCGCCTCCGCAGTGCCTCTCCTGGTTTGTCCTGACCTAAGAATGCTGATGGCAATGGGCAGCTCGGCCTCTGCCCACAGCAGCTTCTCTCTGCCCACAGCAGCTCCTCCAGCCGCTTGTACTGGGCCAGGGGTCGGGCACACCCCATGTCCCACGCCTGGGTGTCCCAACGTGTTAATTGCCTTTCAGACAGACAACGCTTTGCTGTCAGCTCTGTGGGGTTTGGCACACTCCTTTGTCCCTGGGCGGGCGGGTCCCGTCCCACACAGCCTTTGGGCCCAAGGGCACGGTGGTTCGCTGCTGACCCACTCACCTCTGCCCGCAGTGTCCACGGAGCCCATCAGCGAGGACACCGTCCGCTCGGAGCTGCTGATCCCGGCCGCACGGCCAGCAGACGCCGGCAACTACACCTGCACAGCCGCAAACTTCTTGGGCAACGCCTCGGTGGCCATCAACCTCCGGGTGGTGGCCCCGTGGGCGAGCACCACGCCCCGCGGCTGGGCGCCCGCGGCCCCCGCGGAGCCGGGCGCTCATGTGGAGGTGCGCATCGCCAAGCAGACGGTCTATGGCATCACCCTGGAGTGGTTCGCGGCGGCGGCGGCGGCCGCGGAGCCCGGGGAGACCTGGTACACCCTCCTTGTGGGCCGCTACGACGCCGCCCAGAAGGACACCATCTACATCGGGCCCGGGGTCAACACGTACTCGGTGACCGACCTGCTGCCCGCCACCAAGTACGAGGTGTGCGTGGCCGTGCGCAACCAGGCTCCCCGCAAGGGCCAGTGCGTGGTCTTCGTCACGGGCAGCGACGTCAGCCAGATGGAGCAGCGCGAGAAGCTCATCCACATCGTGGTCATCGTGTGCGCCATGGTGCTGGCCGTGCCGGCCGGCATGTACGCCTGTACGGCCGAGGCGCTGCCCGGCTGCCTGGCCCGCTGCCCCAGCGCCTGCCCGCGCCGCCGCCGCGGGGGCCCGGCGCAGGCGGCGGGCAGCAAGGAGAGCACGCTGGACAGCCTGCCCGCCGGCAGCGAGGACGGGCTCTGCCGCCCCGACGGCTGCGCACGGCGGCCTCCGGACCGCGCGGAGCCCGGCAAGGCCCGGCCGCCCCACAGGAACAGCGCCGACCTCTACTAGCCGGGCCCTGCCGCGCTGCGGCGCCTTCACACGGCCGCAGCCGGCGCTGGATTTCTCCAAGGACAGCGCCGGGCCGGCTCCGTGCTGCGGGGCTCGGGCACGGCGGGCGCATCGCCGGTGCTTGCGGCAGGCTCGGGGAGCCCTGGGGATGGAGGTGCTGCTGGTGTGGGGGGAGCTGCGCCGCCGTAGCCTGTCCCTGCAGCACTGTCATGGACCAACGCACACTGACACGCCAAGAGAACCAACACTAACTAAAACAACCCCCGAAGCAATAGTAATGCTTGTGGCCAAAGGCCAGAAGTGTCCCCTCACTCTCCCGCACAGGTGTGTCTTTATTTCTGTGTGCCCGCAGCTCTGTCCAGTGCCCGGTGCCAGCTTCTCCTGCGTGCCAGCTCCTGGGAACGGACAGGGGAGCTGGGCACGCCTGCCGTCACAGCCTTGCAACAGCAAATGGTGGGGAGGATTGGGTCAACATGAGGAAGAGATTTTATTTTAGTTGGAGAAAAAAATTATTTTGACCGGTGGTGTTGGTTTTGGGATGGATTTTTTTTTTCTTACTCCTCAAGGTTTACGCAACCCTCAGAGATTCACAGCTTTGGTTGTACCACAAACAGGAGAAGTGCAAGTGCTTGAACCAGGCTAGTGGGACAAGTGGACAGAGGCAGAGAACATAGTGGGCCATGGGGTTGGGAGCTGAAGATGCAAGCCAGGCACATTCCCTAAATGCAGACAGGTGCCTGCCTATCCTGCTGCTTTGAAACCAAAGCTTGCCTCTTTGCTAGAGGCAAACAAGCCCAAAGATGCATGTAAAAGCAGCTGCCTTCTGCTTGTGAAGAGCTCACTGCTGTGATTCTCAGAGGTCTGAGGACACATGACTTTTTCCTTTTTTGACCTCTTGCTTTCCAGCACAACCAAAGCATGTGGCCCATAGACCCACAGCACTTGTAATATGTGTTATAGGTTGTCTCAAAAAGAAAAATCTAGAGTAGACACCCCAGCTGTTGTGAGCTTCATGCTGTGGTAGCTTGGCTTTCTAATTGTATTTTGGTTTTTGGTGTGTGTTTTCCATGCTGTCTCTCTTCCCAGCACCTCCTCCTGCTGTACCGTACCACACAGCTTTTGAACAGAGATCTGTTTGTCATTGCTGACTCTCATTGTTAATACTTCACAGGACTTCCTAGTCTTGTCAGTCTTTTAGTGTAAAAGCAATAAATATGACCGGTTTTCAGAATACACAAATGTCCTTTGCTTCATCTCTGGCCTTTTACAGTTACAAATTGCTGAGAAACCTGGATTCCAAGGAGCTCTGGGGTTTGGCTGCAGGGATGGAGGAGGCCAGGCAGCTTCAGTACAAGTCACAGGGGTCTGGAGTGGTGAGGAAGGGGCAGCAGCAGCTGGCCAAGCAGGAAAACCTTGTCCTGGGAAAGCCACCTACTGACACAGAGTGAGCCATGAGCTGATGCCGGTTGAAGACCAGTGTGGGGCTGTGGGTGAGGGGAAGTAAATAAAGCATCATCAGTAATGACCAGCCTTCTTCAACCCCAGTCAGCAGGGAGGGACAGCAGCACACTGTAGAGACTGGAGAGACCTGCTGAATCACTGAGGAAACAGCCAAGGAAAGACAAAACATCCCCTGACCATGTGGATTTGTTCATAACAAATTGCAGACCCTGGGCAGTGGCACAGACTGAACCTGCTGCCTCCCTGCCCCTGGGGCCAGCTGCAGTGTGCTGTACCACGGGAGCTCAGCCAGGGCTCTCTGTGACCCTGCCCATGGCCTGTGCCAATGGCATCCTGCTTCTCACCTCCCTCCTTCCAGCCTGGTGGTGTCCAAAACCACACGGCCCCTCTCCTGACTCACAGCCCACAGAAGGCTCCATTTGCTCATCCTAAAAAGTGGCCTGGCTGCCTGTGGCTGTCTGGCAACCTAACAGGTGAGCACAAGGCATTGTTGCCAGCAGAAGCACACCAAGCACAGAAGCACCTTTTGCAGATTTTTAAAAAATTTATTTATTAAAAAAACCCTCTTGAAGTTGAAATACAGAGTAACTGGGAAAGAGTCTCACAACCTAGTAATAAAACATCTTTATTGCCTCTTAAATATAATCTCTAAGACTATAAGCTTGTAATTCCTGTTAAATCTGACTTAATTGAATGGTCTTTATAGGCTTTCCTCATTAGAGAATGAACACTGAATACTGGCAATAACACAGCACTGGGAAGACAGTGGAATGGGGAATAAAATCAGGAACTTGGGGGAACATTGCAGAACCTGCAGACACTCAGCCAGCAGAGGGCAGGTGCTCGCACAGGGCAGCAGGAGTGGGGTCAGGGGCTGAATGTCCCCTCTCTCTGGCCAGCTTATGGCCAGGGGACAAGGATGAGGTGATTGGACAGGTGAGAACTTGGCCTCACATCACAGTGCCCCAGGAGGGATAAGCAAGAAAACAGTAGAGAAAAGGAGAGATGTGACAGGAGAGGCTCTGGGAGCAGTGCTCCTGCCATGGGCCCCAGCTGGGTCTCTCCTGGATCTCTTGGCTACAGCTGCTGGCTCAGCTCATAGGTGACATGAGCCACGAGCACTATGGCTTCTAGGCAGATTAAACTGAAGTTAAAAAAATACAAGATTTTCCTTGTAATTTCATATTCAACCAGCTATCTCCTAAACTGATGAAGTCCTGGTGCAAAAAGGGGAATTATTTCAGCTGCTGGAGTGAGAGGAGATCCTGAGGGCCAGGTCTGCTGGTTCAACTGAAATGACAGCTGGAGAACTCTCATGAACCCCTTGAATTAACACAGAGTGCTCCCCACCTTGATGTTCCTGGTACCATGACAGCACAGCTTCTCTGCAGGGCTGGGTCCCAGAGAGAGGGTGCAGGGTGCTGCTCCCCAGCCAGCTCGGTCAGTTGGTGCTGCCTTCTCCCCAGGAGATGGGAAACAGCCAGGCCCAGATGAAAAACATCTCCTCAGAAACAAACCTGAGGGGGGGTCTTTGGGGTAGATCCAGTTAAAGAAAGTGCTTTGCTCTTGGTGCCTTTCTACTGTCACGTAACAGGAAAAAAAAAACCTGTCAGCTGCCCTGCCAGTCCCCTCCCATTAAATGTTGTTTAATTCACTCAAAAATACTCATAACAAAAACCTGAATATTTTATGGAAACCTCCTTTTGCACACACCAGTCCCTGCAACAAGCCAGGAGAGGTGATGAAATATATTCCTTGACACCTTCTGCTAGCAGTCTACAACACCACATGATCTTTCCAGACACTTCCCTGACCAACATATGCAACTTTCCAGCACTTGTCTCTGTCTTCCACTTATCGTTTGCCTCTCAGTTTTACCTTGTCTTCCCAGTGTTTTTATTCATGTCCTTCTCCTGCTGGCTCCTGCTCTTTCGGGGTGCTGTGTCAGAAGGAGGCAGTGCTGAGTGAGTGCTGCTATTGAACTTCCATGCTCAAATCTTGCCCCTGGCAAGTCCAGGGCAGAAGCAAAGCACAGCATCATGTCAATGTGCCCCAGCAAAACCCAGCGTAAGCTGCAGGAAAATGAAGAATTTCTCCAAGCCTGCCCGCTTACCTTCTGGGAATGCAGGTACTGAGGCGCACATTGCTCCGCCAGCTGCTGCAAAGCACATTGTGCACAGGACAGAGCAGTGCCACTGCTGTAGGGGACCTGCACCCGACTCAGAGCTGCTACCACAGCCAGGCCAACATCTTGAAAAATGGGCGTGGGATTTGGAGTGATGGATTTTCAGACACCTCAAACCCTCCTGCCAGACCAGGTCAGAAGAAGCATCCACCAGGGGCTTGGCTGCAGATCATCTTGTTTGAAAACCCAAGCTCTGGGTAGAGACCTCCAAACCAGGGGCAGCCTGAGTCCCTGTTCATCTGGGGAGACTGTGGCTGGCACACTCAGCACCGTGGGCAGACACAGCTGCAGGGAGGGCCCATGGGACACGGCTGAGGGGACAGCAGTCACGATGGTGCTTGCAGAAGGTGAGGGGTGGCTATCACAGCGAGAAGCTGCTCTGGTTCACAGGGTGCTGACAGACACAAGGAAGAGACAGCAAGTAAAAACATCCATGCCCAGCCACAGTCTGCAGTCTCTGGGGCTGCTGAGAGCACCTAGATGTGGGGCTCCCCGAAAGCTGCGTTCCTCTTCTCAAACCTCATTTTGAGCTCTGACACCAGGGCGTTGTGGGTGCTGCTGTGACCTTTCTTCTTCGGTGGCTTGATGACATGCTTGGGAGTGAGGGAGCCGGACACGGTTGGCACTCGCCACCCTGGGCCATCACCTCGGGGAGCCAGGGCAGGGGGTGGCGGGGGCACGGGGGCTGCCGGCGGCACGGGGACAACCTGCACGTTATTGTTGCTGTTCTCATTGTGTAGGCTCTTCACGTCCTCCTCAACCACAAACTTCTCTGCAGCGTTGCTGGGCCTCTTGAACTTCAGCCACTCCATCCTGACTGTCCGGGATGGCGGCACCTGTCTCTTTTTTATGATCCTCCTCACCGGCATGACTTTGTTGGACCGCTTGTTGCGCCAGAACATGGCAGTAGAGATCATGATAGTTATCAGCACCATTATGCCCATGACACCAGCTAGCACTCCTAAGGCTTTCATGGGGTTATCTTTAGTTTGCATCAAAAAGGCGGCCATAGGCCCTTTGTGAAGAGTCTGTAAAGGAGTACAAAGAAAACACATGACTTACTCCAGGGGACAGACAGTGACCCAGAAATTTCATTTGTCCAAAATATGTTACAAGTAGAGCTGATTGATGGGAGTTGTCTCTAATTTAAAATATGACAGTCACACAGCCAGTCCAGTGCAGGGGTGGAGAATTTAGATGGGGCTGGAGACTGGGTAAACATTATAGAACTGTGAGGTAGATGACTTGAACACAAAAGCTTACAGAAGTACTGCCACCAAATTAGGGCACATTCCTGCATGTCACCATAGTGTTTAACTGGCAAGAATGGAGCAAGAAAATAATTGGCTCAATTACTGAGCATGGCATTGAAAAGGATTAGGAGAAAGCTTCTGCTTATAAAACGTTAGTGTACAAATGAGTAGTTAGCAGATATGTGCTGCATTCTGTTTTCAAGTACTCTTTTACAGACAAAACAAAACTCTTTGAGGTAGGGGAGATAAATGGAGCTAAAGAGCTTTGTTTATAGAAAGAAAAGAAATCAGCAATGACATAAGCTACATATGGCATATTAAGGACAAATGAATGGCCAGTTCACTTTCCAGCTCAGCACACTGTGCGTCTTGGAGGTCCCCGTATAATTTTGCGGATTTTGCCCTGCGGGTGGAGCTTGGATCTTTTCACACTTTTCCAGTACATGATGGTGGAGATCACCATTGTAACAGAAATGGTGGAAAGGACGCCACTCATGCATATTCCATATATTGTCCATGGACGCTTCTTGAGGCCTAAAATATAGGATTTTACCCTGGACTTGATCTGGAAATATCAAAAATAAGAGAAATGGTCAACCCTCACATGGTCATATTTGAAAGAGGCCAGTATTTATTATAAATACAGCTGGGGAACTAGGCTGAAACGTGCACAGGATAGAGAGCCTATAAAATAAAGGGAGCTATGTGTTGAACTAAGGACAGGAGAGGAAGTGGTTGCAATGATGTCGAACTGAATCCAGAAACAGTAACAGAAGTTAAGAATCGCATATAAGCACCTGGCTGATTGGGAAATAAAGGCTAGAGGCATGGCACATAGATCACCCTTATTCAGGGCATGGTAGCCTATCCTTGGACTGCATTCCCAAGAGAAGTTCATTGTGAATACGAGTGGTGTCTGAACAGACAGCAGTGCTATGTAAGGCCTGGAGAGCCTTCAGAAATGGCACATTCACACGCAGGTTTGGTTACTGAGAGCTGGTCATGAAGTGATGTGTGGCTGCAGAAAGACAGGGCTATCCACTGTGCCCTAGTCCCCTGTCTTTGACTACAGGAGGGAATCCTCACCCAAACTTTACATGTCCAGTGCTGTGTTTTAGTTAGAGGTCTGAGCTCCCAGCTTTTGGTCAATGCGGAGAAAAAGACCCCTCTGGAGCAGTAGTCACCAAAACAGGTATCGAAGACAGTGTGTATAAGGAGAACCTTGTCAGCAGCTTGGACTTGAACCTCTGACTTGTAGATCAGATGGATTTCCCTGTGTGACTCTAATCTAGGATGCCCATCTCTTGGCCCTCCCCAGTCTGTGGGGGAAGATGACTAAGAGTATCCCAGAGTGTGCTTCAGAGTACCTCTTGTCATTAATGTCACATCCATAAACTAGGGGCATGTAAATTAGCTAATAAACACCTCCTTGTCTTAACTTCTGTTTTTTCACAACCTATCTCAAACACTTTATCAAGCCCACTCTTCTCCTACCCTGAATTATGTCCCATTGCCAACAAAAAAGTAGCAAAGAAATGCTAATGAAACTCACAGACCATGTTACTGGGCAGGTAGGGACAAATTTTCATCATTTTGCTGTACAGAGAGTTCTTCCACTACTTAATTAGGAGTGGACCTGAACTAGAAACTAAAAGCAAAGCAGCCCATGACTTTGGTGGAGCTTAGACTCACATCAGCTTTGATGTTCTGCATTACAAGGATTTTTTTGTACTTAAATCCCATCAGATGATAGAAATTATACCCTGGTTTACTTAACTTCATGTGAAAGTCAGATAAATTAAGTGTCAGATAAACCCTGCTAAGTAGTATGTGACCTGAGTCCGCCTGTTACGAGTTTTGTCAAGATCTATTTTAAAGGAAGGCACTGATGGCTGAAGAGTATTTGGCTAGGTATTTGAAAACCTTGAATAAATGAGATTAGACAGAAGTACACGTTGCCCATGTACTACAGCTCCAGAGGTAAGAACAGATAAAAAATTGTACAGAGAGTTTTGACATTTGGCTTCGTTCAGTTGCTTGTCCTCAGAAAATCTGGCATCTGTTCAGAGCTTCCAGTGATGAAGAGATGATTAATACCAAAACTAAACCCATTAACAGCTAGCTGGTTCAGCCTCTATTTTAGTTACTTGACCTTGACTATACAAAGCTTTGCCTGGAATTAGCCTTGGACAACAACTGTTCTGCATAAAAACATCAGACATTTTGTAAGCACACAGTGGGAGAGTTTCTGTTTGTCATGGCCATGACACTGGCAGGATAAATAGAATGAATAACTTGCAATACAGGCCAGGAATGTCATAATCTTAGCCGGGCTGCAGAGAGACTTATGGGAAGTGCACATTTAAAACATCAAGTCCTTGTGTTGATTACCAGCAGTGCCACATAGCCAGCTCAACCAATAGTGCCAATTTGCAATTGCTGAAGCTGTTGTGTTTTTTCCTAAAAAACATGCTGCACTTTGAAGAGCACTGGTTTTTCTGGTACACATAAAATAAAAGCAGATACATAATTAAATGAAAGCTGTCATATCTTTGTGGGCCAGGACATCGAAGAAACGCTCCTTAACAGTCATCAAGGGAGTTAAAACACCAAAATACCACTGCTCACAGAAGATAATGCTCTGCTGTTTTTTTGGGTTTTTTTGGCTGTGGCAGCTTCTCAAGAGCCTTTCCTACTGCATGGGTTGCAGTGAGCAGAGCACATGGGCCAAGTATCCAGAAGCTGGACCCAGAAGGAATGTGATTGAGCTCTTCAATCACAAGAGCAGCTAAGGCTCACCAGCTATATTTAGGAGTCTAAGTAAGTAGGCAAACCTGTTAAGAGCCCAAGCTAGTGCAGATTATTTGCAGATGTGACACTTAAGGGACACTGTTTTGTGATGGATTTGGCAGTTCTGGAGTTGGACTCCATCGTAACTGTTTGGTTCAATGATTGTGTTACAGACACCTCAGGCTGTGCTGACTTGAGCAAGTGGATCTATACAATCTGTGCAATGAACCAGCTGCTTCTGAGGAGCCCACTTCTACACATTCAGTGTTTCTGGGGTTTTATTCTAGCCTGGTTGCAGGGAGGGACTGCCTGTTGGTGCCTAGGCACACTAGGTGTGCTCCCAAAACACGTTTTCCTCTGAAAGAAGTCCACCTTGTGTGCTTGGAGCTATGTGAGGCACAGGCCATCCCACAGCATGTGGGGATGATCAGGAGATTTGCTTCAGAAGTGACTCCTGATCCGAGGTAGAACACCAGCTGCCCCTGCAGTGCTTATCCCAAAGCTCAGTGCTATCACTGTATATAAAGGCTGTGTTTGCATCACTTTGCAATACAAACACCAGCATGAAGCAAGACTTCTCAAATCAAACCAATATTCATTTCAAGTCCATAAAACTGTGGAAAGAAGAGGCTAACTGCTCTGCAAATGTGGCAAGGGCTGTTCAGTGCCAGCAACCACAGCTCCCATGGTTGCCATTAGTATGAGAGAGAAGATCTCCATGTTACTTCAAAGATTTTTGTCAAACCTTTCAGTTAAGAGAATCTAAGACCGAGACTCACCAGCTATATTTACAAGTATGAATGAGTGGTCAAAGCTATTAAGAACTACAGATTATGCTGCCTAAATATGGACTTAAGGCTCAGTCTGTGAAGAGGTGTAAATAAACGCCCCCTCTACATTTGCAGAACCTCAGTGGAGTCATCAAGAGGCCAAGGGATGCCCCCATCAGGCCAACTTTCATAAACAGGAGTGGGAATCAGCCTTCTCTGAAAATATCAGGCAGGAATAGATTTCTGAGTGAGACATATGGATGGAAAAAGACTGGCTTTTCCAGCATATGTTTTTTTCATTCTGTGAAAGGGTATTTTTTATTTATTGTGAAAGGATAGGATATTAACAGATGCCCCTCAATACCAATTTCCATAAAATCAGACCCAGTTAAATTAAAAGGCCTTTGGATTCTTTTAGCACTGTATTATTCCAAGAGAAAGTCCTTTTGATGTGCAATACTGCTGCACTTAGCCACAAGGCATCCATCTCGAAGGGCACAGACTTGTGCTAATTGCAATGGTAAATGTTAATCAGAAAATATGCCTGTTTAATTACTTACTGTGATTAACACTGCAGGAAACCTCTAGAGGATGCATTCAAAAATATCCTCCTTATCCAAAATCAGTAATACATAAATGCCCACCAAACAGTGAAATAAGAGCCTTTGTACAGCTGGAGCACAGGGGGATGAATTGCACATTTGTAACAGCCTCAGAGAAGAAGAGAGAGAGTGTGTATGCAATATGCCTACACCAAGAGATTGTTTTCTTCACAAAGTGTTAGCAGTGACTGTCTGTCCTTGGGACACAGGGAGTGACCAAGGGTTTTGGACACTGGCACTGCATCTCATGTACCTGCAAACTGAAATCTGTTTCTGCAAAAAAGATGGGATGCTATGGGATAAAAGAATCCCCCAACCCAACCAACCCAAATCTTTACAAGCCATGGAAGAAGTAATAGAGACATGTACAAGAGGTTATGGAGGGTGTGACACTAGATTAGTAGCCCAGATGCTGCTGAAGAAAGCTACTCAAAGAAAGAAGATGCTGTTGCTATCTCAGACTCTCTGTTGGGACTTGGCAACAAGAAGAGCATGGGAAGAAGGAAAAGAACTCTTTGTGAGAAAATCCATGTCATCACATGCTCTCTGCTTTCCCTTTAGACTTTATGAGGAGAGCTCTCTGTCACCTTGTGCCAAATATGTACCCCTGGAGGGGGAGAAAAGGGAGCAGACAGGGGACTTCATACAAGACACCATCTTTCACCAGGTACTGCTTCAAGCTATTGCTTCAGGAAACTCCTTATCCCAAAGTATGAGCTACTTTTGTTTTCCTTACAGTTGTCCTTCAGCTGTTGTCCCCCAGCAGGGAGGTGTGGGACACCCTCCCTCCACTCACACCCACCAGCCCCACATGCTGACAGACAGGTTTCCAGCTCACCCAGGAGGGAAGGGGAGGCTGGTGGCCACCAGCAGGGACATGCCTGAGGTCTGGGCCTGGGTCCACCTGCTGCCATGCACTCCTGAAACGTGCACCATGTGAGGAGCAGAGAGGGCAACTACTCCTGCTCTTGGCAGCAATTCTTATTTGTTGTATAAAACCCACCAAAACTTCATTTCCATGAGAAATCCAAGTGTTAAACAGTGCATTTCCTTTGTATCTGTAAGAACAGCTAAATCTCTAGACTAGCCACACACACCCTGCATGTAGAGTCCCCCAGCTCCACATGGCAGAGCCTTGCAGCAGCAAGCCCAGCCCACACTCACAGGGCTGGCTGGCCCAAAAGGCAGCCCCATGTAGGCACTGTCCTGCTAGGGCAGACCCAAGTCCCCTGGCAGTCCAGCAGGCTCTGAACTGTGTACACAAACTGTCATGTGAACGTGCCTCAGAGTACCAGGGGAATAAGAGGAGATGGAGGAAACAGAGAGAGATTAAACAGACCTAAGAGTGGTGGGAGCATTGTGACCAAACAAAGAGAAGGCCAGCTGCTGTCTGCAAGATGAGATTTGCATCTTTGCCCTGTTTATGTGTGTGGTCCAGAGACTGTCAGGCTAATGATGTGTTTCTCATCTGCTTTAAAGCCCATTTCCTCCCTGCTGGTACCTATTTAAAGGCATGGCAAGGCAGTTACAATAAATAAGAATCGTGCAAGCATGTGCTGCACACCATAAATCGCTGCTTGTTTTTCTGCTGACTTAAAAGCTGGACTAAAGAAAATGTCAACCTACATGTGCAAGACTGTTTTAGAGTCTTCTTGTGTAACCTGCTAATAATATTGCAATTATTGAACTCCCATCCAAAGTTCTATGTTCTTTAAAGCATTTCTGTAAAGTTTTTTCTCACTTTTCCTATGTCACTTAGGTTGATTTCTCTGATTTATCTCGCTCTGACCCCAGCTGTTTTCCACTCATTTTTTGTAAGGGAAAAAGGTTTTTTTTCTTCTCCTGGATGAAAATAAAAAAGCAGAACTTTGGCAGTTGGGATTTACCTTTACTTTCAGAAGTCTATAGACCTTAATTCATATCTAACAATCTCTAACAAAAAACTCATCTCCCAGTTATATAATGCTCCTACCTTTGTACCTTTGCAATATTTCTGATCAAAATATCTTTCACATTTGTGGCTGTAGAATCCAACTTCACCACAAGGCTACAGAAATACTCTGCAAAACAGAGCTGGCAAGAAAGTCTCAGAAATGGAGCAAGCAATGTCTACCCTTTGGCGCCTTTCAGGGGTTGTCTCCCACAAGGATTTTTCTAAAACATTTGCTTACCTCTTCTGTGATATCAATCTTCAGAACTGCTGTGGTACTGAAGGATGGGGAGCCTCTGTCTTTGGCCTGCACCACCAGTGACCATATGCAGTCTTTATTGTTTGTGATGTTGTGGATGATGTCCAGAGATCTGATATAGGATTTCAGCTTGATCTCCCCGGTGCTTTGGTCTATGTCAAACACATTGGCTGGATCTGCTTGCATGATGGAATAATCCACAATGTTGTTGGGCTCTTCTGCATCTTGGTCTATGGCCTGGTAGGGGAAGTGTGAAAAACAAAGGTGTTATTGTTTGTATCTTTGCCTGAGGACAAACACCTTCTGAGCATTCAATTCTGGTAGCATCTGTGCCATGACTGGGCTGCTTTCATCTAGGAAGCTAGGCTACATTTTCTAGTGAAAAACAGCAGGACTAGGCTCCTTTCTTTATAAATTACTTCCATTTGAGATTAAATAAAATCAGAGGAAAAACTGAACTGTCCCTATCTGTAGGATGCAAATGGTCCTCAGCTGGGAGCTTCTCACACAGTGTGGGGGACAAATGTGAAGTGATAAAAAACAATGGGATTAGCTCCATGCCATAAAATATAGCTGCCTTAATTTTTGTGCTGTGGTATTTATTCAACTAACATTAGGTGTTGTGTGATCAGGCTTCATGATGTGCATTTAAATGTGTAACATAGGATGTTCTGCCTGGGAATCATTATTGCATTTTTTCACCTTCTGTTCTGCACTGGATTATTGGATATGGTTCTCCAAAACGAAGGGAACTAAGTTGTGTGGTTGAACACAAAGGGGTGTCAGGAAGGTTATGTATTCAAAACCCTTTCATTCACTTATCTTGTTTGGGCTTCTTGTGATCACTGTATAATCCAGGACTGTCCCCAGCTGATTGTTCAAATACTGTAACAGGACTTTATATTCTGCCTATAGAATTTATTTCTCCTTTTCAGCAGTCAGTAAATACTATAATTCTACCTTTAATCCATTTGTTACATCTAAATGGATGTGCAAAATAAAGCTGCAAGAAAAGACAACTTTCAAACATTCATCATGATCCCTGAGAGTAAAGAGCAGAGCCAGGGCTTTTCCAAAGCACTCTGCTTTGTGACACACGGTGCCATCGCTCACCTCTATCTTCACTGGTGACCCAATGATCATTGTCTTCTCCTGGATGTTTTCATTGAACTCTGGAGAGTGGTCATTGACATCTAGCACGGTGATAAACACTTCAGCCAAGCTGTATTTCCCATCTGTGTCCTCTGCTTTCACATAGAAATTATACTTTGAGCTCACTTCAGCATCTAGCACAGCCCAGGGCTGGGTGTAAATTATACCTGTTGATGGGTGGATTAGGAACCTGGAAAAGAAGCAAGAGAAGACTTTTGGTTACTTAATGTGGGTTTAGATCCCACCTTTGCTCCAGGCTGTAAAGACTGAAATGTTGTGCCCAGACATTGGTACTCTTCACCTAATTCCTCTCCGGGTGATGTTTCCAAATCTTTCACTCTACCTGGTTTTTGTCTAGTTCCTTTAGGCTTAAAAACCAGAGAACTAGCAGTGTCTCATAGTTTTCTCTCTCTTGTAGCCATTTTAGCTGCATTTTCCATTAAAAGTCTTTGTCCTCAGTAAATGCTCAGTGTGATGGCCTTCTCCCAGAGTGATTTTCTTGCATTATAAGGAAAAACATTAAGCCTATTTTTTTTCCAATTTAAAAGTACAGTGCAATAGATTATGTCCTGCATAAATTAAGATTGATTTATGTCACCTAAATATCTAAAAGAAGTGTGATGCAGATCATATTTAAGGTCTTTACTTCTCAGAATGGGTAGAAAAAAATCTGCTCTTAAATCTCCCAAACTACAGGGCAAATTCTCTTTTCCAAAAATAACCATTTTTTCATAGACTGACACTAGGATGGAGTGGGTGTTCCGATTTATCTGTTGCAAGTTCAGTTTTACACATTTGTAATTATAGAGACACTGTCAAAAGTATCAGCCCAAAGTTTGGATTTATAGAGAAGATACCAAAAAATGTCTTTTTAAAATGGACAGCCAGTGTAGGCTCCAAGCAGTAGTGCTTTTAACAGATGAAAGTTTTTATATTTCCTTTGATCAATGTACAGGGTAGCAAAATATTTTCTGTATTCCAACTCTGAATGCAACTGAGAGTGACTATAAAAGGGGCATTTAGCAATCTAGAATCTTCAATTGTTCTCATAACCCTGTTAAATACAAATACAAGTTTTGATGAAAACCAGGATCTGGAGGTGGGAATAGCTGTGTAGGAGACAGTGCCTGTGCTGCCTCCTCAGCAGCCAGCCCAGCCTAACCATGCAGACAGCACTTTGATCATTCCCATTTTAGGGGAAGAATAGAAGTGCTCCCACTGGCAGCTTGGATTACCAAAGTAGGATTGCCATCAGATTGGTTTCATCTTCAACAGTTAACACTATTTCTCTTATTCCAGTACAACTCATCTTTCTGCCCACGCAACTGCACACCCACTGATGTAATATCCAACACAGAAACATTATGCCTCTAGCTGAAATTCTCCTATCTGCATCAAACTGTGTGCTCAGCACATCTAGAAGTGCCAGGGCTAGAAAATCAATCCAGCCTTGCAGAGTGATGCCATTCTGGCAGGAGGAAAGCAAACAAAAATACTTAAGAAGGAAAAGAAAAGTTCACATCATAATTTCTTCATTCAACAGCATAAGAACAGTGAATCTGAGCGGCCCCATAATGCCAATCAGAATAAAGTTGTGCTTATGTCTTTTTTTCCCCTAAATCCTTTGTCAACAACCTTCTCAAGCTTCTTTCCACCAGCTGCTGCATTCTAAACCTAAGAGGTCTGCCTGCATGACATGACCTTTTCTTGCTTCTCTCTGTGCAGTTAGCAGCTAGCTTAAAGACTTAGTGAAGAGCTCAAAATAATCCATCGTGGAAATGCTCCAAAATGTGTATCCTTCTGGCTACCGAAGAGGTTCACCCTTAACATCTTGGATTTTGGACTTTGATTGTGCCTCTTAAATGGCTTTCACCTTAACAAGAAGAGTTCAGCTTTAGCTCCAGGTGGATAAAGATTCTTGAGATGAGTGCCTGAAAAGCTCAGGCTTTTCATTCATTTCCAGCATCCTGCCCTGCAGAATGCAGGCTCCAGCAGGAATATCTGTGACAGCCATGTCACTGATCCCAGCCACGTCTGGGAGCTGGGATGGACATGGTGTGAAGGAATCAGTGTTTCAAGATGTTCTACCCCCAGCACTGTCTCCCAATTCAGGGAGAGGAAGGGAGGCATTATTACCAAATCAAGTAAGCATCACATTCCCTTTTTTCTGACCAGGACTATTATATTTAAAAGCTGAAAGGCTTTTAACAGCCAGTGCAGCTGACCTCCAAAGCTGAAGTGTATATCCTTGAATATCTTGTCTTCCTTGATTTATCTTGACAAGAGCTATTTGTAAAGCCATATGGAAAAGGAAGGGGAAAAAACCCAAGAAATTATTTTTCTGTAGAACTGACTTTTCACAACTAGACCAAAATCTCTCTTTCTCTTACCAGTGTTTTTCAAATGGTGATTGAACAAATCCTGTGTATTGTTACTTTAGCTGCTTTGTATCTCTTTGGGGGTTTGTGGGTAGAATTCCTTGGTTGATGAAGTGGATTTTTAATGATCACAGTAGCTTTACTGTTGTTGCGTTCACAGAACTCACAAAGAACAGGGCATAAATGTCCTTGGAAATGAGCAGACCAAGAATGAGCTTGCTAGCTTTCTTTTAAAATTATTTCAGAATGCTGCTTAGAGGTTATGTAATTTTATTTATTTATTTGTTACTTACAGATCTGCTCCTGTTCCGTAGATAGAGTACTTGATTTCTCCCCAAAGCCCTGAATCTGGATCTGTAGCCTTAAGAAAAAAAAAGAGAGTTTTACTTTACTAAAATAGAAAAAGAACTGTTTAATTTTTCTTTTGGCAAGAGGCCCAAATGCTTTTCACCCTCTTTGCCATCACATTTTTAGTGGGAAACTGCGTGAGCAAATATGCACCTAGAAAGTGCACAACCTACCACCAGGAAATGTCCCTGCCAGCCCCAGGAATGCTGTCCCTGTGCCCGGGGGCTGTGGCACAGACAGTGACGCTAGATGGCCCCATCCATCCACAGTTACCTTCTCCTCCTTTGATAGAGATGGAGATAATCTCAGTGACATGAACACTGCCAGCTCTGAGACCTTCCTAATTATCAGTTAAACATTAATGAATATTCCCTAGACAAAACTATTTACTTCTTATATTGTATTTTTAAGCTTCTGCTTGTTTAATTAAGTCAATTTATAGTAATGAATAACAAATGTTTCAGTCTATACATTGTATTTCAGCTTTGTTTATTTTTTAATCACTCTTGTGCCTGTTTGACTTTTAATAATGTACATACTGCTACCAGATGATATCTTTGTTTCATACTCTTGTTGGCTTCCTTTCTTAGCTCAGGCTTAGGAAAGCTATTGATTTGGTAGCAGCTATTTCCATAAACTCCTGCTCCTCTGATAGCTCTGAGGAGGTGTTATACCATTGTACCTGGCCATCAAAATTCATGGTGGTGCTGGTTGATTCATTCATCTCCCTGTTTAAATATCTGAGAACTGGAACAATGTTTTTGATTCCTGCATTATTAACATGACACACCTGCAGCCCTACTGATAGATGTAGTTTTGTTCTTTGGCATGAGCTTGTCAGATTCTCTCACCCCATGATTTTGACCACGGCCTAGTTTAGTGCTGTCTGCCTTCACTTAAAACATCTGCATACCTGGGACTTCTTCCAGAATTGCCATTCTGAGTACTTGAAACATCTTAGTTTTTCATGTATAGTTGTAAATCTGGGTCAAGTACTGAGTTGACAGCACATGACTAAATTTTACATGGGCTCCTTCAGCTACACGTTCCCGTGCACTTTGGCTCAGAAGTTTTATTGCTTCTGCAAACATTTTTTAAATCTCTTCTTTTTTTTGCTGTCCACATCCTGGAATTTTTTATTCCTCTTACCTCAAAGATAGTTATGTTTAAGAATCTCTAATAGATTTCCTACTAGTTTCATGCAATAACCTTTTCTCTATTGTTTATCGTTCAGTTCTTTGATTCGTCCATTAGTAAAATTTGCCTTCAGCACTTTATTATTCTGATTATTTAGTTGTCTTTCTTAGGTGTTGCCAGCTTGTGCTGGAGATCTCTGGCAACCTGCCCCCACCATCCTCACCTGTGTGGCCTCTGCAAGGTGACTTGCATCCCCCACCAAGGCCAGGTGGCCAGGAGCTTTCTTGGCTTTGTGACATGAGGGCTGTTTCCAGTCTCAGCAGTTGCACTAGAGAGAAGCAGCTGGAAATGCTCCTCCAGCACTCAGGGCCCATGTAACAACCCTGACTTTCTTTGTATGAAAATGCAAGATACTGGAAAATCTATAGGCATATTTTTCCCACTGTGAGAAGATGCATACATAGGGATCTTTTTTTCCCAGTCCTAAGCACTTTCATTTTATATTCTTGCCCTCATTAACTGTTTAATTATTCCTTTAGCAGCCAGGTTCCTCCCAAGAGGAGGAGACTAATACCTACTAAGCAGCCATCTTTTTTTCTTTTTACTCATACTTAAGCAAGCAAATCCAGTAAATCCAATTCCACTTAGCCATAACTGAATCTTCCCATTGGACACTGATTTGGCTTAGGCTTTCTTAATACTCAAGGGCCATGTGATTTGTCTTAAAAGCAGATGGCTCTTGTTGTTCTAAATAATATTTGTCTAAAACTTTATTTTTTCCCAAAGTGGTTTTTTTTGGGTTGATTCTGGAAAATAATTGGAGTTTGGTCCAGAAGTCAAATGTTGAGTAAGATTTGCTATTTGCCCTGTCCACTGTTTTTAAGGTACTTGAACTGTTTCCACAGACACCCAGAAAAGAGAACATTTCTTAAGAGGTGAATGAAACTTACTGTAACAGCAACTACATTGGAGCCCCCTGGGGAGTTCTCAGGGATCCTGGCAATGTAGTAGTCAGAGGAGAACTTGGGGACATTGTCATTGGTGTCCAGCAAGCGAATCACCACGTCAGCCGTCGAGCTGAATTTCTCCGGTGTGTTCACCTCAATTGCAAGAAGCTAAGAAGAGAAAAACCAGAAATCACTACAAGGCACCTATTAGTTCTCTTAAAAGAGCTTCCTCCACCATCTGTGGCACGATGGTGCATTTTAGCCTGGTTGGAGCAGACAGCTTATAACCAGGGAGATGATGAGCCAGGTCAGCGTGCGGCCTCGGCTCGTTTGTATGTGCTTGCTTGAGATGGGCAGTCAAACTGTGAGGAGAGGCCTTCAAACCTGTGTATTCATATTAGATTTCATGTGAGAGATGTGACTAGTCATAACTAACCAACACACGTCCAAAAACCATAACAGAAGCCAACAAACAATCATCCCTGGGCAGCTCCTAGAACTTTGGGAAACAGAAGCACTGAATTATTTTGAATAACCACATAAACTTAATTGTGATCTTTTGTAGAGGAAGTTCTTCATCAAGAAAGAAGGCCAGAACAATAAACTGCACCAAACAGGGTAAAAAGATGAGGGAACCAGTTGTTTTGAAGCAGCATTACTCCCACCCCAAATGCTGGATGGTCAGGCATGTAGAGCAGAGCCCCATTTCCCAAAGATTGTGAAGACTTCTGCTACTGACTTCATGGCACTTCTACCCTCATTGCCTCACACTGATTAGGACTTTATCAGATAAAATGAGAGCTTTTGAATTGTCTCACTGTCTATGAGGAGAACAGAGCTCTCTGACATCACTCATTCTTATAAGTGCTCATCTGAAAGCACAGGCAATCACATATAGTAAACTGAGTATTTATCTATCTGCTCCTTACTGAGCAAAATCTGCTGGATTTGGGGAGCATCAGTAGGATGCCTCAGCAGGTAGAGCAGCAAGCTCAGGCGGTCTGTGGTGGTTCTGTAAGCAAGAAAAGAGAGCCACTGGGACTTTCACAGGGTCTGTCCCAGTGTCTGCATCGCTCAGGATCAGCACTAGGCCATCAGTCCTGGGCTCTGTGGGGGCTGAGCCCAAATGCATAACACCAAAAACAATGGTCTAATGTTTGGTTTTCATGCTTGGGCAGAGACATAGTTAACAAAAGCAGGAGGGCTTTAAGACAGCACACCACTAAATAGACTACTGAGCAGGACATGAGCTGAGATCTAAGAGGCTCAGCTGAGAAATCTGGCTGCAGGGGTTTTAATTGCTAGGAGACGTGTCCCAGGAGCTCCCACAAAGAGGGAGTGCCTAAGGGAGCTCTGGCAGGAGCAGCAGGGCTGCCACAGCATCCCCTGCTCCCCTGGGAGCTCATCCTTCCTGTGCAGGGCCTGCAGGGAAGTGATGCTCCTCAGCAGTGGCACCCCCGACTGCCTGGGGGACACCCTGGGCTCAGGGCTCTGCTCTGCCAGATTTGGACAATTTGTATCACCTCCAGGTGAAAGCAGAGGGTGGGGAGCTGTTCAAGTAGAGAGGGAAAAGGCTACCTCAGTGTCATCTCCTAGAGCTGTGCCTGCTGTGTGGGCATTTATAATGCTTGGAAATAAAGAGAAGAAATGAATCTCGAGGGATTGCTTGCAATTACTGCTGCTCCAAAAGGGGAGCCTGGTCACTCCATTGCTGTGACCTCCCAAACTTTTGTGTTTGGGAGTCTCAGGTGGTGTTACAGCAAAAGAAATTTTTGAAGGGACAGCCATGCAGACATCAGCAAAAACCTCCTCATGAGAAATCTCAGCTCCTAAAGCAGTACAGAGGTAAAATCTTAGTGCTGATTGTGCACATGGAGCTATTACTAAATTATAACATCTGCAGTTAAATCATCTTTGCTGCTGCAATCAGCCCATCTTAGTACACCTTATGAAAGCTCAGTGTTTTTACTTTGTTTCCTACACTCACTTTTTATTCCGTCTCCTTTAAGCAGCCACAGTCCTGCTATGTCAACATGCTGACAACATCTTCCTTCAGGGAGGAAATTTTGTCAGCTCACTGGCCTGCAGTGCCTTATGCAGACCTGTACTGTTTGTTTCATGCAGAGAGAAAAAAAATAGTGTAAAACTATTACTTCACAGGACTACATATCAACAATTCATACTTAAGTGCCAGAAGAGCAAACGGACATGCAATCTTAAAAGTGGTAGGTGACTTTTTAAAATAGAGTTTGACTTTGGCAGCTGAAGATAACTGCAGCCTCACCTGGTCCCAGTCTGTAGATGTGAGTGTCTGCAGCATGTCCAGGCTCCTGCCAAGGCAAGATGCTGAAGGAGATGGAGGCAGGAGGTTTGTCCCCAAAGCATGGCAGCCCATAACAAGGTGGGACAGCAATATCTGGCCCCTGTGGCAGAGGGACTGCAGAGATGTGTGAATTACCACTGCTGCCATACTTTGGGAAACCCATTTGAGCTCTTAAACAGCTGAAAATGAAGGAACTCCTGACTACCACCTACATTTAAGAGCCAGCACTAAATGGAAGATAGGTTTCTCTAGCAGCCTTTGCTTCAGAAAGTTTTTCAGCGCATCTCCCAGACAAATTAGCTTTAATTATTCTCTGGCATTTTACTCTTCAAAAATGAACTAGAGGAGAGGGATCATTGCTTACAGAAAAAAACCAAAACCCTGAAGAGAACCTCTCAAAGCTGTTGTGAGATACATATTAAATAGAAATATATTTCTTCCAAAATTCTAACCAGATTGACTACACTGACAACTAAAACTGGGTAGGAAGTGATTTGAACTTTGCAGGAAAGTCAAGCCAGCAATGAGGTCTTTATAAAGTATTTGCTGCCATATATTGCTACCATATAATCCATCTGCACCTTCTCCATTTGGAATCCAGAAAAAGGCTGCACTTTTTAAGCCAAGTCTTACAGTCTCCAGTAGAAATAATTTTGGAAAGTCTTTCTCCAGTAGAAATAATAATAATAAAAAAAGAATAACTGCTTAAGCTATAAAAATATATATCCTTTTTCCTGGTAATTAATTCTTTTGGTGTTCATGGCAATCACATTAGCTACTTTGATTTCTATTGGCATTCATGAGGAGGCCATGTATAACTCCTTTACTGGTCTTTTGGTAGTTTAACCTGAATAAATGTGTGCTTGTTATAATTAGTTTCAGTAGCACTTTATGGCCCTTTCAGAATCTTCCACTTTAATGCAGTAATGATGCCTCATATTTTTGTAGCATCTATAACATATAAAGCTCAAAATGGCTTAGGAACATTACAAGAAGAGGCCTGAACCATACTGAAGTGAAACTTGCTGAGGACACGAAGCAAAGGGGGAGAACAAAATTGTGGAATTTTGGCTTTTGGATTGTGCAAGAAATGCCTCTCTCTCTACATTACAAAACTAGCATATGTTAATACTCAGCTAGATTGTTTTGGCATTTTTTTAAATGATTACAGGGATTGTCTATGCAGTTCTTTGCAGTTAGAACTGAAACATTTACACTCAGTTTCAGAGGCAGCCCACAGAAATCCAGACTACTTAATTATCTTGTTGATGAGCCAAAGAATCCATCAGGGAAGGTGATAATGCAAGGTTCCAGCTTTTGGATTAAACTGGTTCTTGCAGGGCTGGTTTAGAGCGTGGGTGAGCCTCAGGTCAGCCTGCAAATGGCCATACAGATAGATAGACTCTGACAAAGGCAGTGAGCAATTTTGGGGAATTATCTTCCAGTCAGCTGTGGTCTTCAGGCTGCCAACATCCAAAAGCATGATCGTGAATCAAATTACTTAGCACTAAGTAGGTAAAGTTCTTGCTGCAGAGAAATTAGGATTTCATCCTGTGAATGTATCATTGTGAGTGCAGAAATAACACCCTGAGGGTTCGGTCTAGAATGATTCAGAGCCACCAACATGTACAGTTTCCAGAGAGACATAAAAATGAACATTTGGCACTGACTGGACTAAATCAGTCCACAGATGCATCCATTAAACCTTGTGAAGGTGATGAACCAGAGGCAGAAATGAGTTTCCCTTACATGGACTATCATGTATCTGATAATGCACCAGACAGCTCTGGGTGGATTAAGCTAAATCACATCAGATACAAAAGCCATCGTACCCATACTGTATACACTGAAAAAGAGGATCCAGAAAGCAGAAGTACCTTGAAGGTTAACACCTTGAAACTTTCATAGTCAATGGCACCAGAATTTTCCACTATTATTGTAACCTGAGCTTCATTCAGGACAGTTTGAGGAACCACTCGGAAGATGCCACCAGGTCCAACAAGACGGAGGTTGAATTTAGCATTGGCTCCCTGTTGATAAAAGCAGACATGACATTGATTGTTTTCAGTAATGTCACATTTCTTACAGCCTGGATTGCTCTGTTTCTTCAAACTACATGAAATGAGAACGAGCCTTACTGCTGAGAGCCCTCTGCTCTCCATCCCCTGGGCAGGAGATCACTAAGAAGCTTAGCTGTATAATCCCTCCAGCCCTAGTCACAAGACAGACACAGCTTTTCTTAAAATAGATTGACAAGCTTGGTTATTCTTTCAGTCATAATGGAAAAACCCTGCAGCAGGCCTGGCTAAGAGAGGAGTCTTGTGGCAAGCAGCCTTGGGTTTTGTGCCACATACTGGGAGCTAGACAGAGATGCCACCACGTGCATATTAGCAGGGAAGTCCTGCCTCTCCCTGCTTCCTGCCCAGGAAAGACAACTGAACTGCTCCAGTAAGGACAGCACAACCTCACAAACCCAACCTCACAGAATGGTTTGGGGTGGAATGGACATTTGACATCACCACATTTCAACCCCCTTGCCACAGGCACAGACACCTCCCACTAGACGGGTTGCTCAGAGCCCTATCCAGCCTGGCCTTGAGCACTTCCCATGTCCAGCCTGTGTCCTAATAACTCACATGCTGTGTGAGTTGTTCTTCATGCATTCTGCATGATGAAGATGCAGAATCACAAAGACAGGCAATTTCCAAACAGGTGTGGAGTAGCACATTTTGCACTGATTGGATTAAGCTAGCCCAGAGGTGCAAACACCAAATCTTTTGGAAGTTGATGCACTTGTGGGGAGAGAGGACTTCCACTTGTGCAGGACAAAATCTGACACACTTGACAGCTCCAGGTGAAGTGAGAAGGCAAATCCCCTTACACAGATAAACCTTCTAGCCAGAGAGAACATGGGGAGCAGCAGTATCTAAAAGGTTATCATTCCTTGTATGGAAGCTGGGAAGAGTGAGCCAGAGCCAGCTGGCCAGGCTAATTCTTTTAAACCAAACTGGAGCATGTAAGAGAAAAGATGAAAGGGGGATCCTCATATTTCTGCCTTACAGGGAAGATGTGAAAATGAGCTGAGCCTACCTCACCAAACTCTCTGGGTTCACCAATTTCTCAGTGTCATGTTTACACTGTGACAAACAGCCAGATTCACTGCCTGCCTGGTGCCACGCTCTGCCCGTAGCATGAATCTTGAGATGATGAATTTCTAATAATAACTTTCAAACAGGACAACTTTACTTTCAGCTGTATCCCTGGAGAGCTTGTTATGAGCAGTTCTTGAGCAGCCCTAGCTCATGACAAGAGAAAAAGGATTCAGCAATAGTTCCTTAAGAGAAACAGAATGAACTTGGATCCAAACTCAATGGTCTGTGTTGTTTGGTCACACAAACCCACTCCCCAGCTACAGAGATGATAATGGGCTCTCTTTTGCTGGGTGGCAAAGCCAAACACACAAAGCCACAGCTGCTGGGCTATGGAAAATAGTGCTGATGGAAAGAGTGGACAGTCTGACAATACAAAGTCAGACAAAGTCATACAAAGTGTGTGGCACATGGGACTGTACATTACTAGAAGGATGGCATGGGACAGGGAGAGAACTGCCTCCCTCCAACAGCTGAGTGATTTCTGCCACAGAACCCAGATCTGCTCAGAGCCAGCCATGCTGCTGCATGTCTCCAAGCAGACAGCCATGGGACACAGGAATGACTGAAGGAACAGCAGCACTGAGTCCTAAGCCATGCTGAAAAGGTCTGGGAGAGAAATTTCTGTATCATTTTCTTGCAAGTAAGCATGGCATTTCCATCAATCTGTACGCCTAAACCAGACCTTAACCACAGCTTCCTCCTCCTCTTCACTTTTATTGTCTGCTCCACCAAAATAAAGAGCCTCTAGCAGCTGTGACAGAGACAGACACATGTTTAATTTTTTCCCTACAGAATCATCTTGGATGGAAGGGAAAATATTGCATTCTCTGCCTTAGAAGAAAAGCAACCCATCCCCCCTAGAGTGATGCCTTACACTATACTAGGAAGCTTCTTGAGAAATCTATACAGTGTATTTATCAGTGTTTTCTGCTTATTTTATAGCCTAACTTGCAGCCTGAATATTTTGTCAGCCTAGATATATATTTTGTCTCTAAAGAGAAGAGATGGGTTTTGTTTCTCCCCTTCTGCAGCACCATCCCCCATGACAACAGCAGGATAGACATAGCACTGCTTTGAAAGCAGTCATTTATCTGCTCGCTGCAGAGCAGCAGGAGGGAGGGGGAAGAAGCCAGTGGGTTTGATAAAGTACAATACCATCAAACCAGCACAATACTGAGCACAGTTACAGAAGAGAGTTCTTTCCAATAGTAATACAATTGTCAGATGCATTAAGCTTTCTTCTTGTCACTAGCTAACCTGAGGCTAACTCAGATGGATGTCATTCATACAGTATTTAGCTTAGGGGTCCCTATAGCAACCACTGCCATAGCACCTACAGGTATCACAGGTCAGTTAGACAGCAGGCTGAGATGGATGGAATCTTCTTTCCTTTTCCTTGATCTGGTAAGAGTTAGTTTGGCTTGGGCATAATTTTTAAGAGTACCTAAAAATATCATTCCAGTAGGAATGATTAATCAAACATGCACTGCAGACCCTGACTGTAACATAAGGGCTAGAAGAGGATGCAGACAGTAATTGCACCTGAAGTTACTAAAGGGCTTGGAACCTCCAAGAAAATCTTCAAAAGGAGTATGTTCTCAGACAATACACTGGCAGCAAATGAACACAACCAGTAGTTAGGGAAGTTCATAAGGAATGTTCAGCTTCAGTTGACACAAGACCTGGGCTACAGGTTTAGGACCACCCTTCTCATTGCCATAACAGTACAGGACAGACTAACTGAACTCCTGGGTCCAGTCTCTCTGTGGTACTGGACCATACCACTACTTTGTCTGTCCTAGGCTTTTAGGGAATGCAGGTGAAACAGCTGAGTTTCTAAAATGCCATTTCTCCATCTGAGATCTCTTTCTAGTCTTTAGGAAAACAGGACAGGAAAAGCGAAAGTCTGCATAGTTTCTGTTTACCTGATCTGAATCATTGACTGTGATCTTCAATCCCCGTAAGATTTCACCCTCTGGGGGATGCTCATACATGGTCAGCTCAAACCTGTTCTGAGGCCCATTTTCTCCATAGAATGTTGGTGGGTGGTTGTTGAGGTCCACCACCCGTATGGTCACCATGGCAAATGTGTGCTCGGAGATGTCACCTTCCCGACTGACTTCTGATGCCTGCAGCAGACAAGAGGAAGAAAAGAATGATGAAGTAGTTTTCTCCATCTTCAGATTCATGTTCAGGTATTATTCCACATGTACAAAGCACTCTAACTTGTAGGAAGAGTCATAGGCTTATATTTCTCTAAAACCTCAGTGCATTTCACACTGAAGTTTATGATGATTAGAAGATTATGGTAATAAACCAGTCCCAGTAGAGCCCCAGTTGATTCTCCCTCTAATTTTGTCATCTTAGTAACTCACTCTGGGTGAAAACAGTTCTCTAAAAGCAATCCAATAGAGACAAGGTAATTGCTTGCCTAAAGTGTTGATAGAATAGAAAAGGAAGACAATGTTTAAATTTGCTGTGGTACCACAGGCAGTTCATTGTCTCGTTGCTGCAAGGACTGCAGCCTTTAATACTGTGAGAAAAACTGTACTTGCGGTATTTAGGTAAATATAAAAAAGTGCTTTTTTTTTCCGAGATTTAGTCTCCAATTCAAAATTCTGCTGCAGTGTTTAGATGAGCTTAATTTAAGGTGGATATAGTTTAGGCAGACAGGCAAACCTGGCTGGTATTTTTCTGAACCATGAGATCAAATCTGTCTGGGTTTCAACAACTGCAACATGTGGCCTGATTCAGTGGATTGAACCTGAGACATTTCTTCTGCCAGGACAGAAACTGGCTGATATTTTTGTCCCAACAGCTATATCTAACATGCCTTTTTGCTCAAAGGGCTCAAAACCAAAGGCACTTCCTCCAAAGACACTAGTCTGGCAACTGAAGTGCCTGTCACTGTATATGCTGGGTAATATAACACCTTTTTGGTTCCTCCAGCAGCTTTTGCAGCCTGCCTGAGCTTTGGGTCACCACACACATAATGAGGAGATCAGAAAAGCTTGCAAGGCTTTAACCCATTCTGCATCTGGGGAATGGTAGCAGAATGCAGTGAAGCAGAGCTGATAGAGGAAGAAATGGTGCCTGAATTTAACTGAGCCCATGAGAATCCATGTTCTCCCAGGTAGCTGTAGCTGTACCTGCCCTGCTTGAGCCCAGGAGCAAGTGCTCTTGGGGGTGCTACACACTGGTTCTGGCAGTGTGCAATTCCTCAAAGCTGCCTTTAAGCCAGTATTGCCCTTATCACAACAATAATGTGCAGTTCCAACGTGCTGGAGAAAACTGATACAGTCTTCACAATTTAATTCTGCATTTTAAAACACTTTTTCTTTAGAAACTGCTTAAAATAACACAGCCTGTCACATGAGTAGTGGCTCATTGAGGTGTTAGCTCATCAAGGTGTGAGCATGTTTTTGTGTGTGGCTGAAGAGTGCCTCAGGAGGGGATGCTGACATAACACTGCATGATCTGTCCCAGTCCTAATACTAATCATAGATTTGACTGTTACCTATCTCATAACCTGGAAGTTTCATGACATTAATTCCCAGTAATTCCAATAAAATCTGGAAACACAGAGAACAGGTATCTTTGGACTGTAAAGGATTCTCTAGTCTCAGAGATGAAATTAGGACAAGATGATTTCATTTGAAAGAAATAACTTGAGATATTAAATATCCCAACAATAATATCTTAACATCAGCAATTAGCGCTGCTTTATACTACCTGGCACTCTGCTCAAATATGGGAGGTAGTTTCTGAAACAGGTAAAGTCAGCTATAAATTGAACAATTTTGGACAATCATGCCTACTCATGGGATTTTAGACCAATAGTCTTAAAGTGGCCACAGTACCTACCTTAACTTTAAGTTCATACACTTCTTTCTTGAGCTGATTTGGGCTTTTTATCACAGAAATGGCTCCAGTTGTGTTGCTGATTTCAAATGAACCTTCACTTCCTGCAATGAAACCAAGATGCTCTGGTTGCATGACACTCTTTCTTTGAACAAGCATGGGCAAATCAACTGTACACTTCACTAAGCACATCTTTGTCCATATGTGCATCCATATGTACCAGTAGATCTGAAGCCACTCTTCAAAAATGAAGCATTTCTATGACTGGTGTGAGATGAAAACACAGATGAGGGCCTAAAAGGGCTTCCTCCCCTAGGAACAGCTCAGTGGAGTTCTTCCCTTATGGGCAACTGTCAGCATTTTCCTCTTCTCATCCTGCTTGGGCTCCCCTCAAGCCTCAGCATCCAGGCATGCAAATTTGGTATTAATTTTATTATGCTGCCTTCTTTATATGCTGGTTTAGACAAAAATAGACATTTGTCATTGTAATTAGTAAATGCTTAATTAAGTCTCTGAGAAACAAGAACATTTCTCTCACTAATATCAGCTAAGGTGAGAAGTCTGACAATCTGTCAGAAAGAAACACAGTCACTTCCCTCAGACAGCATCTCTGGAGAAGTGTCTTCTGGTCTTAAACATTGAGTTGTCAAATAAAAGCTTTCAGCCTGTTGCAAGGCTGCCCTGAACAAAAAGGGTTTTTTGGAGTATCTGGGGTAAACCCCAAGGTTTCTGAACTGAGGCAGAGTCTGACAGAGGCAGGACAGGGCTGCAGGCTGACTTTGCTACTGCTACACAGCTTCCATTGATCTGGAGAGAACAGCAGTTCCAGGCAGCAGCTCATTGAGGTTGCTGTATTTGTGCTGAAGCAAATGCCAGCTTGCAGAGGGGCAGCAGCGTCTCACCAGGATGTCAGGAACCATCTCACATCACAGCCAAGGGCAGGCTGGTGCCCAGCAAGGGCAGCCCTGATGCTGCCTCATGTACAGTATTAGCCACATTCTGTGCTTTGTGGCAGTCTACCATTGAAAGGAAAAGAGAGGAAATCCCTTTAAATGTAGGAGATCAAGGCTTCAGAAATAAAGGATGATGACCTGAAAGCCCAGTCATTTTTCTTTTCCTCAAACTCATTTCCAATGCTGATTTTTAAACCATCTGATAGTATCCTCTTCTGCTAATAGCTACAATAACTGCAACTTCATTAAAACACTCTAGACACAACATTGAACAGATATTGACTCACAATACCCAATTATTAAGACACATTGGCCTGCAAAATACATTCTGATTGAAAAGAAGCTTAAGTCAATAGTGGTTTCAAACCACCATACTTCATGTTATTGTCTAGTTATCCCAGGGAGACTGGTAACCTGGAGTACATGTAGCAGTATTGGTGTTCCTCCAGATGTTCAAAGATTGGAGCACTTCCTATCATTATTCCACACTCCTGGGATAAGACAGGCTTATTAAGAACAAACAATTTCCTGTTTGCTGTTAGTGTTTCTTGTCCTTTAACATCCCAGCCTGCAGTTATTGGAATAATGGCTTGTCAAAAATAATGCCAGTGTCTGAGGTGCAGGAGTAGAAACCTGTTGCAATCTTCTGTTCTCTGTTTTTCAGCTTTCTATGCACTAAAAGCATATTCCCTTCCCCTCTTTTCCATTTCACATAAACAAAGCCCTTGGTTTATGGGCACGAGAAAAACTTGCTCCCCATTAAGTTATATTTTGTTCTACTTATCTGTTTTCCCCTTCCATCTTCCTTTCCCACTCTTTCCTAAACACTTACCATTTATTTTTATCCCAGAGAACCCTTTTGGTCCTTCTCTATTTTCTTTGGCAATCCAGTATCTTCTCATTAATCTTACTTCCCTTTGACATTTTCCCTGGCTCTTCTGCCTTCACTTGTTCTCCTTATTTAATTTCTCCATTGTTTAGCATATTTTCATCCCATTTGTTCTTGCTCCTCATTTTGCACCTTTCTTTTTATCTTTTCTCATTTTCTATCCATTGTCCTCTGCAACTGTCTTTTCCTTGATGTTTCTACCTTTCTTTTACCTGTTTATTTCCTCACATTAAGAAGGAACCTCAACATGGGTCTCATCCCACACCAACACAAAAACTCAGCTGTATCTCTCTGTTCTGGCTGCTTAGATCACAACACAATGAAGCACTTACTCCATAGCTCTTCAACTACACCTCAGATATCTCTTAGGAAGTTTTGGGATCTTCCACATCTGTGAGTTGGGGTGCCCAGTTGCTACAGAAGCCTTGTTTTGGAAGGGGGAGTGTATAAAATTCAAAATCCCCAAAGCTGTAGCCTGGAGATTAGTTGCTCTAAGCTGTTGTCTTCACCACCTAATGAATCACCAATTCACTAAGTTTCACATTCATGCTATTAAAAGATGTGTGACAGACACTCTCAGAATAGCTCATGGAAAGCGTTAATCTTCTGATAACATCTGTTTTCTTCCACTACAGTGTACAGCCAATGTCTCTTCATGGTGAATATAATTTCTTCCAAGAAATCGGAGGTTTGACTGTTTAGCTACTTTCATCACTGTATTAATGAAAATATCCCTCCAAATGCCATGTCTGGGTCTCCCAATGAATTACCTCACCTCCCAGATTAAGTGATAGAGATGCTCAGAAGAGTGAATGCATCTCCCTTGACACTTTCTGAAATGACAAGCAGCCTACTGATGCCTAACAAATCAGCAACATTAACAGCTCCAAGCACAGTTCTGTGAAGAAGATACTAAAACTCACTGAATTGAATCTTGGCTATTCTCTGCTAGACAGGGCCCTGAAGTTGTTTGAGGTACCTGACATTATTTCCTGAGATTTTGTCTCAGGTTTATTAAACTCTAGCATATTCTGTTCTAATTTAATGCCAGATGGAGTTTTGAGTGCCCTTCAAATTTCATCTAAGACAAGCCTACTCACCATTCACGATGCAGTAATGAATACTGTTAGGCTTTCCTCTGTCTCCATCAAGAGCAACAACAGTGAGGACCTCAGAGCCCTGGGGAGAAATGGGAAATCAGAGTCTCTGTGCTGAGATCAGAGCAGTGAAATTGGAACTGCACATTAATAAACTGAACTCCTCTAAGTCTGTCTGCAGTGAAGTGCTGGGGGCAGAGTGGGCACTTGTGCTTGTGCCATGTGGGGAGCACAAAAAGGGCCAGTGCCCACTGCTCTGAGTATGAAATGGCTGCAGACCCTGCATGGCCATGGGTGCCCCAGCACTGGGGGCTGGCTGGTCACAGGAATGGTTGGAAGCTGTGGCCAAGGACACCTGCCTGGGGCCACAGATGTGGAGAGAGGATTTGGAGCAGCCAATCTGGAACCTAAATTTTAGTTTAGGGCACTACCAAGATTCCCTCTGGCTGCTTCTGTGTCCCATGGCCACACAATGTGCCGAGACACAGGCAGCTGCCAAGAAGTCATTGGGTCACTCTGGTCTTTCCTAATTAAGTTCAGACAGGCAGTAGAAGAAAACAGAGATCACAGAGCAACTTGCCCCACAGAACATCTAGGGCATAAAATTGTGATGAAAATGATGGTGATTTAACTGCCCTTAAACCTTCACTGTGTGTCTTTCTGCACAAGTAACGTGGCTGTGGGCCATACACACAGAATTTGTGTACTGAGGACCATTTGCTCATGGGACTGCTCCTATCAGCTCAGAGGGATGATGAGTGTCACATTAAAATGCTCACCCAAGTGGCAATGAGCTGTACAATTCAGGCCTCTGCACTAAAATGTTCCTGTTTGAAGCTGCAGAACCAGGGAACATTGAAGTAACTTTCAGTGAATCACAAATGGCAACAAGGAACATTTTCATGACAACCCTTGAGTGAATTTTTCAAACAAGAGCAAGGCTCTGTTAAAGCAACTGGAAATACAGAACTGTGTTTATTATCGTTTATGCTGGAAGCAGCAATAAAATCTGCCTACTGGGCAAAATGCAGTGCAGTCCCTTTGAAGGTGACAGAGTACTTGTAAATCCTGACAACTCCACCAAGGAGAAAAGAAGCAAGTTTACAAAATTAACACCAAATGCCCAAACACCACTAAAATCAGCTATTGCCTCTTTCTCTGTGGAGCTCATTCTAATGACAAAACCCACACAGGGAAGGACTTCCATCATTATATCATAATGGTGTAAGTTATGAGCTCAAGCTGGATGTAATTAACATTTACTGATTCTCATTTCCATAGTAAACACTAACTCCTGTGTGCACCTGATAGTTATTTCAAGATCTATATGTAACTATGCAGAATAAATCAATATACATAATATCATTCGTTTTAAACACCTGCAAAGTACATGGGCATTACTTTTCTGCCCTGCTGAAATGTAACAGCCTCTGCAGTGAACTGCAGTATATAGTCATGCACGGGCTGCAGTGCACATTTCTGGACAGAAAGCTAAGACACAATCTTTCCTGAAACTCAAGGGAAGGTCAGATGAACAGAGTGCTACCACACTGCTAAACTGATCAATAGCCTAATGTTGGGTAATTTCATGGGTAGATACCATTTCTTGTCGTATATATGAAGAAAATTTTAATTAAATCTTATGGATCGGGGTGAAAGCTGATCCATACACAATCATGTCACTGCTTAGATATAGAGAAAATTCATTAGTTTGCAGCTTCAAGAATATGTGGCTGAAAATGACTGCTTGACTGATAATCTGGTTGAGTTTAGACCTAGGAGGCCTTCCTGGCCCATCCTGCCTAACCAGCCATCACCGAGCAGAAAGCATCCTGCATTTTGGGGATGTCAAGGTTGCTTATCCCCAGGTGACATCCACAGGACAACACAGAGAGTCTGGAGTATTTGGGCATAAATTCTGCCTGCACCTTGTACAACCAACTGTTGGTAGCAGACTGAACTGAGCTAGGAAATAAAAGCAGAGTGAGACCATGGAGCAAACAGACACATGAAGGCTTTTAAGTATGATGTGTTCAGGTGAGGTGACTGGCAGCCTGCTTAAGCCTTCAGCCAAGTGCCTCTGGAGGTCTGAGCTACACAAGAGCTCTTAGTCATTGTCTGGGTTTAGACCAACGTAAATGGGCAGAATCTTTTTTGACTTCAGTGGAAAAAACCAGGAAACCTTGCATGGCAAATTGGCAGTAGACATAAGGAAGAACAAGTGTGAGATTTGGGCAGCTCAGTTCACCTAGGAGTCAAATCAGAGTTTAGGTCCTTTTTCCAGTAAAGCCTATGCCAGAAACCTTAAGGCCATCTTGAGTAAGATGGGAAAGGCTGTACTTGTTCTCCCATGTATGAAAACCAGAACTTACTGCAAGCGTGTCCTCATAGACATATCCATAGTAGGGAGTCCCAATGAACATTGGGGGGGTGTCCTGAACATCCTCCACGTTGATAGTAACTGTTGTTGTGGCTGAAAAGACTTTGTTGTCTCCCCTGAGCTTCCCACCACCATCCTAGAAAAGAAGTCATTGTCAGATGCCTCTGCTGAAGCATGCCTGCAAATCAGCTGAGGCATTGCATGGACCTCATGAGCCTTCAGAAGCACAGCTCCAGGAATCTTTTCCCTCTCTGAACATATAGATTTAATCTGTGCTGCCCTATTCCCTTCTCTTTTCCATTTGTCCTGCTCTCCCTCTGATTAGGAAGACAGCTTGCAGTGCCTCATAAGTAATTTCTTATATTAAAAGTGATTGAGGCAATATATGCGGTCATAAATGATCTTTAGAGAAGGGACAGGGAATTCAAGGGCTTTTTCAGGAAAAAAGAATACTAGAAACTGATGCAAAAGTTAGTGACCAAGGTCTACAACTTTTCATCCCACCTACAGTCTTGTCATGAACACAAGACAGATGCGCAGTAGTGCATCTCTGGAGGGAAATAAACAGTGTACATGCTCAAAGACTCCCAGGAACTCCAATGTGATGAAGTGCAAGCACAGAGGAGTTGTGCTGCCAAAACCTGCAAGACAGCCACACTGTGTAAGCAGTCTCTGGGGACTTGGTACAACCAGCTCTGCACCACTGATACAGCACAGCCAATTAGGAAGACAACTTGCTATTTCAGAGGCTTTTAACACCCTCAGTCTCAGAGCACCAGCTGTAGGTCAGTAGTCATGCTGGTGTGAATTGTTCAACATGTCTGCAGTACCAACTCTAAAAATTCCAATTTTTTTTAAAAGATACACTGATTTTTTTTTTCTTCCTTACGGCCCCAAAGGTAGAATTTAAGCCAAATTTTGTTATTCTTCCGCAAATGAACCTTGGTTAAAAATACATGAAAAGGTCCATACATTTAAAAAAAGACAACTAGCAACTCCAAGTCCCCAGAAGTTACAGCAAAACTGCCCTCTTTCCACCCATGTGTGTCTGTCTGTGTGACAGGTCCCTGCAGGATTGTGAGAGACTTCAGAATCTATAAACTTTTAATGCCTGTTAGCATGTGCAGTCACAGGCACAGTACTGCTGGGAAAGACAGTGCAAAGAAGGGATGTGCAGCAATATTTGCAGGATTTAAATAAGCTCCTGCCACAAGGTAGCAGGGAAGTGAAAAAAAGAAACATTGACAGATATTTCCAGAAAAGAAATCCATCACTTGTGCTGTGCTGGGTCTAGCTGTGGGTAGTGGCTGTGGCCGGTCTGCCTGCCAGGGGTCTGTCCTTGTGGTGGTAGGGCTGTGCCCTGGGCAGCATGAGGAGCCCTGACCTCACAGGCTGATGCTTCTTGAAGCCAGGGCTGAATACACCAACCCTTCAGTTCTAGGTGAGACCCATGGCACAGGGGACATGAATGAAATGTGGGAAACCCACTCCTAAATCCTGCAGATGTTGTTCAGCAGCAGACACCTGCTACCTTTCCTCCCTCACCTTTCCACATTACCCCCGACACCTCCAGATGTTACAGCAGGAGTAACTCTGCTGCCTTCATGTTTCAGCAGCACTTGCATTCAAACTAGTTGGTCCCACTCAAACACAACACACACCTCTTCTAGTCACACATAAAAGCCTTTTACCTTGGCTACAACCACAACAAAATGTGTTCTTGATTTCTCGTAGTCCAGGGTGACCCCAGGTTTGATGCGCAGGACGCCGCTGTGACGGTCTATCGTGAACTTGTTAGCATGGATGTTCTAGAAGGAAAGAAAAGGAGAAACAGCCAGAGATTACACACGTGGAGATAGGATTGCCACAGGGATTCATCTTTTATTTCGTCTGCTAAGGCTGAAGACTAGAATAATGATACAGTTTGGGTGAATAATGCATTTGATGAATTTCACCTCTGTGTTTATGAACAATTCATGAACCGACCACAAGTCTCTCATTATTCAGGATAAATCAGTTCCTTGTAATGTAGACTTTTTAAATCTTTTAGTATTCCATTGTGAAAACTTAGACTTTTGGTTAACTCAGTTAATTGCATGGAAAGGGGTAGGGAGACTTAACAGAAAAAAGATGAAGGGAAAAGGAACAAAAAACGAAATGGTGTCACCCCTTAGTGTTTCAAAGTTCTACTGGTTTCTAAAAAAAAACCAGGACGTTTGCATGTATAGATTATTGTCAAACACAGTGGTGGTCTGGTGATTTTCGTGATGTACAAACAAAATCTAAAGGACACCTGATTTTAAAAGAGGCCTAAAAAAGGCCTCCCTCCATTCTTCTGAATAGGATATAGCTGTACAAGCACCTCTGTTCCTGTATCCAGACACAATGGCCACTGTCAGATAATCTTGGCCATTTCAGCAGCCATCACCACCTGCCTTTATCATACCTATGGAGAGGTTTTTTCTGTGCAACTTGACAATTCTCAGAGACTGTGCCCAAAGACATGGCAAGATTTTTTCAACAAATACACATATTTATTATTCTTTTTGCCACACAAATATATTATAAACTAGATGTAGAATTTTGAAACTGCTGTTCCTTAGTTCATAGACTATCAGCTCTCTGGAAAAAGCCCTGTGCAAAACTGAATCCTGCACATGGATCATAATTTGTGAAATCAAAGCTAAATTTCAACAAGGCACTCAAGGTGTTCTTTCATAGTATACCCAAGCTCTTAACAGGATTAGCTTTAGTGCTATGTAAATATCTTCTAACTCGTCTCCATATTCTTATCCAAAACTAAATATTGCAACAAATTTGCTTTGCTTTTGTTTACTTTTTTTCATGTTTCCACTTGAATAAAGGGAACTGCAGATAACCTGGATGAAAGTGCCTGTAGGAAGAAGGAATTTGAAGGACATAATGCAAACAATTGCCCTTGTGGCATACGGAAGATCTGTAATACAGAAGTTCAGCTTTAAATCTGGAGCCCTTTCAGTTCTTCACCAGTGGGCAGCAACTGAAAGGGTGGTTTCAGGCAGTCACTGCTTTGTCAGGGAGAAGATTTAGTACCTCTCATTTCACACTGTGATCTTGGTATCAATTATGCACCAGCCTGCTACACTAAAGGGCACATTTATGTTTCCAGCGTGTTTTCCTCTCTAAAGAAAGCTATTTCATGCTTTAGAAATCCCATAAGCATACAAGATTACCAGCTAATCTTGCTCTCCCTCTCACTCCAAAAGGGAGTGACAGGGAGAGTAAGGGCCAGTAAGAGCCCTGCCATGAGGGGTCCTGCTGGCAAGCACAGGAGTGTCAGTGGCAACTCCAGCTCCCCTTGCTGCCTGCTGGATCACCCTTGGCTGCTTGCAATCAAACAACATCCCTTCTGCCAATGCTTATTTTCTTGTGAATGGTACAAAATTAATCCTATAGCAGTGCACTCAATTCCCAAAATCTTTTTAAAATCTGCTTTCTGAAATCTTAGTAAATGAGAGACGATTTGTGAAGGTACAGACAATACTTTACCTGCAAGAAGTAGGTAATGCTTCCTCCAGAACCCGTGTCTTTGTCTATTGCCTCAATCTTAAAGATGCTGCTGCTGGAGGGAGTGTTCTGTGACCAGAAAGAGTTAGCAGAGTCACACAGAAACAGAAAACCAGGTGAGGTGAAAAAAAAGAAAAATGAGCATGCAGGGAGGCAGAAAGTGATGGTAGAAAGAATGTAAAAGCACTGAAGGAACCAAAGAGCAGAAGGGAAAGAGGGAAGAGATTAAAACTGGAAAACAAGAAGAAACACTTTGTGAAATAAAAATAACAGAACATTTTAGGTAAGACTGGGTGTATCCTATTCCCACTTCTATCCTATTCCCAATTCTAAAGACTCACATTGACTCACATCTTGGAACTTACCCTAAAAATAGCACACCTTAAGTACCTACAGACTTATTCCCCAAGTTTGCAGTGAATATTAAATATCTACCCAAACCCTAAACTAAAAGAATGCAAGTCTGTCCTGCACAATTTGTTGCTTTACTGAAAACATATTAGCCCCTCTTTACATCCTATAGAAGTATATTTCCAGTATGTAAAGGAACTTCACCAACCTCTGGGACTTGGACTATGTAAGGTGTATTGATGAACTCTGGGCTCTCATCATTGGCATCCATTACAAGGATCCTGACTTTTTCAGAAACCTGGAGTAGAATATGAAGAGCATATTATGACTCCCATTATTTATGGATCCCATTATTTCCTTTTTACAGAGATTTCCAGGGCAGTTGTGTCTGTAGGAGGCTGGAACATCCCAAACATTTCTTGTAATAACCTCAATTAATTTCTTTGAGATGAGGAAGAGCTCTAGATTTTTCCAGTCTTGTAGATAAGAAGAGGGTCCCACTTTTGTGGAATGTCTGGTGATGAAGCCCACATCCTCCTACTGGCAGACTGCCATCCCGGCCCTGACAGCATCAGTCCATAAATTGAAAATACCAAGAAAATCTGTGGAAACAGAACTGGGGGCTCAGATAAGTCCTTAATGACTAGACATGAACAAAGCTTTATCTAACAGCAGACAAGAAACACCCCATCACCTTAGCCCAAGCAAATCTTCTTAACATCATGCTAGAGAAACACTGTGGGGGTGGGGACAGGCGGCTCTTGGACACCCAACACTAGTTCCTTTAATGTCACACGTTTCTCCAAAAAGCCTCCAGATCTTAGGCACAAATCTGACTGTGCTGGCAGTGAAACTTCATGGGAAGCTGCTGTAATTCTGCAGGCTGCTAAGTCAGTATTTCAGCTCACACTTCATTGTAATTATCCTCAAATAGCTGAGCAAGGAGATGAAGTGAGACTTGAGTAACTGTGAGTTCAGTGGCTCTTGGAACAGGAGGTAAGGCTCTAATGAGATTATGTTTTCTGATCAAATGAGATGGCCCCTTTAAGGTAATTTAATAGGAGTAGGTATGTGAAGACAGTTTAACAAGCTACAGCATAATTAAATACTTACTGTACTCAGGCCATCTGAAATACTGACAATAACTTCAATTTCATCTTCCTTCTGTAAATGAAGAAAATTCTTTTGTAAGAGAGATGGTGTTTGTCCTGATTGGAAAAGGGACTGCAGATTTAAACCTGTCTAGGCAGGCAGATGAAAGCAATAACTAATATCACAGAGCAACCCCAGCAGAGGCCAGGAAGACTCCTCAGAAGCTCCAGCTCCTTGAACCTTCTGTGGCTACTGTCAGGAGATGCTTGCTCTGGTAATCCCTGCTGCTTCCTAAAGTGCTCATAAAAATTAGTCACCTTTTTTAAGAAATGTTCCCTAAAATGGCACCTTTGGTTAAAATTGTTCTGTATTACTGTACAGATTTTTAAAGGGTTTACCAAATACTGTGTAAGCTTCTCAGTGAGGAGATATGAAGGGTTC
Source organism: Camarhynchus parvulus (assembly GCF_901933205.1). Classification (NCBI taxonomy): domain Eukaryota; kingdom Metazoa; phylum Chordata; class Aves; order Passeriformes; family Thraupidae; genus Camarhynchus; species Camarhynchus parvulus. The sequence continues at coordinate 9,493,016 of NC_044576.1, forward strand.
AATGCCTTATTCCCAGAATAAGGCTGGCTTTAGGCACCTATAACCAGCATAGTTACATTGGCCAAAGGGCTATGATGTACTAGAGGAGGGTCCTGAAACACTGCTTACATGAATCTCTACTTCTTCCTAACGACAGGAGAGTCCCCTGTGTGAGGATTTGATGACTGTAGCTGACCCTAAGCTCCTGATGGAGAGGTGTGGGTGGGGGAAGATAAGAAATAAAGAATATACTTCTCTTTTGAAAAAGCTGGACAGACAGCTGCTGAAAATTTTGATAGCAATGTCAGTGGCACAAGTCAACTGGAATGCAACATGATGGGTGAAATATAATGCCTTAGAATTGCAAAGTATTACATGCTTCAGGGGCTAATAAACTGGCCTTGTCCCTCAAAGCCTCAGATCAAATTAAACTGAAAGAAATCCCACAAACACCTGGAGTAGTGCCATTTGATTGTACCTCTCTGTCAAGCTCTTCAATCAAAGTAACATTTCCAAGATTCTTGTCAACAGAAAAGTAACGCCTTGATCCAGCTTCATAGGTCAGGCCATATGTCACAGGATCTCCTTCTGGGTCAGTTCCATTCAGAGTGTACACGTGGGTGCCTGAAAAATTGATATTCAACAGCATTCCCCTGTGGTTATTTCAATCAGGGAGTGTTTCACTGGTCTGTTCCTTAGGAACCTGGCTACCCCGCAGCAGGAAAAGGTTTTGTCAACCAAGCCTACTTACTGGGAAATACAGAAAAGCAGATAGTTCAATAGTCCTGATGGCAACTTTTTAGCCCGCTGGTTAAACTGAGTTCATCAGTGCTGGTTTCTGTCACTTTAGGCCCCTTCCTGGTCAATACAGTTCATACCCAAGGGTTTACATAGGTAACAAGCTCTTTGCCAGCTCTCAGCCTAGGTGAGCCAGAAGCGGTGCTGTTGTACAAGGGGGTGACAATCTCAGCAGCACCACAAGGCCCTCAAAGACCTCTTTTTTGTAGGAATAACAGAACTGCAAACTAGCATGCAGAGAATCTGGCAATCTCCCTTCAGGGAGAGCTCCCTCAGGATTCGATCTGAGCTCTGGAACTTGGGAGGTGCAAGGACATTTCATACTTTCCCACTTTCATAATTAATCAATGCAAAAGTCTTTTCCCTGTTTCACTCCCACTCATTAGCTCTCTCTCATTAAATTCTTTACTTGACACACCCACTCATGCTCATACCAATTATTAAATTTTTCAAACTCATCTATGTATTTCCTTCAGAACCTGGAGAAAGATTCTTATTTCTATTTTTATACATTGAGAAGTTGGTGCCAGTTTTTCCACCAAACTGACTCGTGTATTATAAATGATAATTCCTGGGGGAGTTATAACACCCATATTTTCAAAGCATGGCAAGAGTGTTTATTAGTATTATTTTTTAAGCTTACATATCTGTCACTCTATTATGCTTTAACACCTTTATCTAAATAACTTCAAGCAGTTTACAAACACCAGTTAACCAAGCCTGAAATATAAAGCACTGTTGTTTCTTCCTTCCTATCCGCTGTGCCTTGGGTAAGTTACCTGAGACATTCAGGTTGGAGAGGTTAAGCACAGAAACTGCTTTACATCTAACAAAGCCCTCTGCACTGGAAATACTGCAGCAAGTGACTCACTGGTTACTGGTGAGTTTTGCTCATGCATGCAACCCAAATACAGGGTGGAAGGAACCCTGCTAAGGAAGCCAGCATAAAGTTAAGGAAGAACACTAAGGCTCAGTTTTGAACTACTGTGGCCCTGAGTTTGACAGATGTTTAATTCAGTACTCAAAAATGATAATTTTTTCTCCTCTCCTCTTTTCATAGATCACCCACCAGATCTGTAACTTCATGTTTAATTCTAGAGCATTGCCCACACCACTGACAGGTCACCTTCTCAAAGGTTTCCTCCGTTTTGCAAGGCAACCTTTTGGACCTTATTTGCTTCTTTCTTGGCATTCAAACTGTGAAGCTGCTCAGGGGCCTTAGTGGCCATGGGACATCCAGCCGTCAGTGGTGATATTGGCAAAGCATGGCTGTCTTCTTGTCATAGCAAGAGATTATACTAAACCATGTGGAATCTGTGCTCACTTAGGAGTAAACTCTCATGTGCTAATTATCAGAGCAACATTTGGGCACCTTTGTACAGAAAAATGTTACAGTGCAAAAACCAATGCACCCACAAGAGCACTAACAAGAGATCCTGTTATGAGTTGGCTCAGCCAGCCAACAAATAACCAAGACTTGCAAAACAGTTCACAAAACTACAGAACATTTTTCCACATTTTTCTTGTACTTTTCCTACAAAACAGAATGGAAAATAACACAACTGTAACTGTGATCACTGAAAATTATTAGGGAAAGACAATGAGTGGTATGATGAGACAGTTCTGACTGTGACAACTCTCTAAACACAAGGAAATGAAAGGAGAAGAACTAACTGGGACTGATATAAAATAGCATCCTGAAAGGATACCTGCTTCCTGATACAACTATCTATATAAGAGAGAAAAATTAGAAAACTGGAGGGTTCTGCAGCACCAGCACTGACTATTTATTCTTGTTTCTTAAAAGCTTTGTCATAATATCACAGCTGGGTCCAACTGAAGATTTAAGGTCAATTGCCATCATCTCACTGATATCCTTATAAATATAGTGCTTTTCTGCAGCCTTTTTTTTGGTCATTAGTTGTCTCTACTTCTCAGTTGTTTTTTGCCCTTCTTACTACCTTTTCCTGTCCCTTGCACTTGACACAGTGCTGGCTGTCCTGCCTGTTTCTAGCTTGTGTGGATGTCTGCAGCAGCTGCTGAGCAGTGCTCTCTGTGCTGTGGAGAAGCAGGATGGACACCACATCTGGGGTCTCTTGGAGCTGAGAGCAACCACCAGGCACAAGGTCTCTGCTGTGGCTGCCCTGAAATACCAATGCCAGCAGCACAGATATGCAAACCCCTCCTCAGAGGGCACAGGGCTGGAGAACAACAGACTGAAAGTTTATGTGAACTCATTTGAACCTGGGCTGGTTCTTTAAATCTCACAGTTTACTACATTTCTTAGAATTTTCTTATAAGGAAGACAGGAACTTTCTTGCTGCTAAATGAGTAGAAACACTGATATTGGTACTGACTGAGATTACTGAGCTTTCTGAGCAGGTAATGATGGACTTCATTGATCTTTACACTGGAGTCTTTGCTTTTTAGCTAAAGCTGATACTTCATTTTTCATAATACAAAATACTTTCATGCCTTTTAAATTAGATTGTGGATCAAAATTTATTTTCTAACTCATTATAATTCCTTATTTTTTCCAATTTGTAATTTCACTGCACAGTACCCTCCATATCATTAACACCCCCAGGAACACTTCTCACCACAGTGTTAATGCCAATTAAAAATCTAGTCTCAGTGTGCTGCCTCTACTTGCTGAAAAGGAAATAAATGAAAAAGATAAAATCTTACCAGAGGATACCAAGTAAATACCCTCTCCCTGACATAAAAATATGGGAATAGAAGAGTCTTTACTGAGGATATGGCAAATGCCACAGTTAGAAGAGCTGGATACTCTGAGTACCCAGGGGATGATGCAGCAGGCTGGGACAGGGGAGTCCTGGGGCACTATTGCTGCTTCCTGCTGTGGTTTCCTCCCACGAGCCATGCCAGGCTTTTTCACTCTGCTTTTCCTACTCCAGTTTAAAAGTCATTTGCTCTCTGCTCTGCCACTTGGGCTGAATGGCTGTCTCATGTCATCATTGCTCCATTTTAATTCATTTTTGACTCAAATTTAATCACAGTTTCTGCCCTGGGCTCTGGGACTGGTTTTGTGTTCTCACTGAAGACATGCTCTCCCTCTCTGCTGTGCAACACCCAGCAATCAGATCCCTTCCCTGTCAGTTAAACAAGCCAAGCCCATTTTGGATTCATGCACTGTCCTTTGCCAGCACAGCTGACAACTGTTAAGAAGATGCTGAGAGGGATATGCGCGGCCATGCTCCCAGGATAGGACACCTCTGTTGCTAATGTCACAGCAAACACCACCTAGCCCAGGGTCACATGTCTGCTCTCCACCTGTCTCAGCTGAGGGCCCACTTCCCCAGCAGAAGAGATGGACAGTTAAAGCTACAGAGGGCTGTTTTCACACCAAGCTCACCCCAGGCACAGGCTCCTGGAGGCCATGGACACGCACCATGTCTACCCCAAAGCCCCTTTCCCATTCACTGCCTGCTACCGCTCCTTCCCGACCATGCCCAGGGGACTCCTGCTCCCTCCCTGCAGCCTGGTGCAGCAGCCAGCTGCCAAAGCAGAGACATGGCAGCATCAGCAGCAGCCAAAACACACCTTGCAGCTGCCAGTGCCTGTCCTGGAGAGATGGGATATGGCAGCAAGGGCTGAGCACAGGGCCCAGACCATCACCCCATGGACAGCAGCAATATGTCCCTACAGGACCCATGGCAACCAACTCCAAGAAGAAACCATCTGAGTGCAATTTTCTGATGTATCTGCAGTTTCTGTCAGAAGACTCTAAACAAAATTGAAGGCTGTAACAGCTGTGAGTCCTCAGAGCATCTCTGTGCAGCGCTCAGCTCTGCAGGGGGCTTTGCTCCGGGCACGCTGGCACTGCTGCAGGGGGGCAGAAGGCAGGCTGTGCTTACACTGCTGTTCTGGCAGCTCCCAGCTTGCCTAGAGGTGGAGCAGGGTAACAGAAACAAGGAAAGAATGATAGGTACCACAGGGGACAAGAAGGCTCTCCTCAGTCAGCTGTGAGTGATGGGAAGAAAGGAAGAAAGCAGCGTGTAGGAACAGAGTGAGCTTGAAGGATGGAGGGATCTGAAGGGATCAGTCACCCAGGGGTGAGTGGGTGGCAGCTGTAGCTTTGATCAAAGAACTGCCACTGCAAACTGGCTTTTAATGGGAGGAGTGCCTTCTTGGGGGCAAGGGAAAAAACAGAAAGGGAAATGCAAGGAGATCATGAAGAGATCTACAGAGCACTGATGATGTTTGGGCTCTGCGAGATAATGAACTTAGGCCTTCTGAGTATGCTTCAATCCCCTGCTCTGCAGCTGTTCCCAGCCCCACTCTGTCCCCACCATGAGGCTTACAGGGATTAGGAGGTAAGATGAAACAAACAACCTGAAATAGCATCCCACTCCTGCCTTAAGACCTTGATTAGGAGCACATGCACATTCTGTATGTACACATGCAAAGAGCTAATTACCCACCTGCCCCACCAAACCACAAACACCAACTGCTATTTGAGTTCATAACTCCTCCCATTCTTAAATCTGGCACTGAAAGGGGCTGCTGCTGTTCTGGCTCTATTACCATGAGGGGTCTCAAGCCCTGCAGCAATAAATAGGATCTGGGAATCTGCAGGTACTTTCAAGCATTCATGCAGAAATAGTACTTGATGGTTTTATGATAACTTGGTACACAAGTTACAACTATCTGTAAATAAGCAAAACTGGACAAAGGAAAATAAGGTCAAGTTAAGGATGATACAAGAATGGTAATGAATTTGATGTGTTCACACAGCTGCAGAGCTGCAATGTCTCTTTCTACAGCCACACATGGACTCCATCTTGGCCTTTCAGTGTTCCCAAATGTTCCATGTCCCTTGCCTACAGATGCCTGGGAATAAAACTAACACATACTACTTTGCCAACCACTTGCAATCTCAGCAGGGTCAAAGACTGTAAAATTTCTGGAGGTTTAGTAAAGCTGGTGTCTGTGGCACTGCACAGATCAGACACCAGCTTCTGCCAAGAAAAGCATCCCGTTCATGACTCCAAGCTGTATGTAAGGACGGGGAACATCTAATAGCAACCTATCCATTTTTGCAGCACATAAACCTGAGTGAAGCCATCCAGAATCAAACATATGGAAGTTATAGTTCCTCTGTTTTGTCACTGATCATCCTGCTCAACCTGAGAGATGACTGTGGGAGTGTGGATGCTTGGGACTGCACATGGATGTGGGAGACCAGATGTCTTCTCCTGTTTCTGGAGGAAATCAGAGCAGGTGATGAAGAACAATATTCTCCTCTGCAGTGCCACAGCAAAGGGCCAGTCTGGTAGCTGTTTAGCTCTGGCACAAAGTTCTGGCTGTGGTCTGATCCTCTGTGAACACTGGTCCTCTTGCCCTGTACAAAGCTGAAAGCACACCCAGCACTGGAGTGTCAGTGCTTTCTCTGCCAAAGGCTCCCTGAGGAGTGGCTATGCTGACATGGGCAGCAGCAGTTTGCATTAAGCAAATCCCAAGCAACCATGTTCCAATGGAACTTCTGAAAGTGCTTTCAGAAGAGAGGACCTTGCAGTACTTAGAGCTGTTTGTCAAGGTGTTCTGGGAGTTAGCCCAAAGAAGCACTGGAAGCTGTGTGACAAAGCAATCACATTTGGTCTTCCAAAAAGTAAGGTCTTATCTCTTTTTCCCAAGGGTTCCTACAGGTCTTTTGGAGCTTTCAGAGAGAAGCTGTTCCTCTCTTGTCTTTTAAAGCACATTTACACATCAAATTAGAAGTACAAGGCAGCCAATTTAAACACATGTAAGCACATTCTGGATGAAGCTAGTAGGCAGGAAGCACAGCAGCTCTCAAGAAAGAGCAGCCTGAGCTTTATCACTGCTGCAAGCAAAGCACAAACTCTCCAGAGACCTCCATGTTCCTAGTGTGGTTGCTAATGTTAAAAAAGCACATACAGAAGCCCATCACATATATATCTCATTATTCTTACTCAGGCTAATTAGGAGAGCACAAACACAGGCTCTGATCTCTCACACTGCTGTTTTGCTGTTTGTTGAGGCACACTGTCCTTTTTTGGCTGCTGGAGCACCAGATCAGATGCAGTGGAAATTACTGCTGTACTTCACTGCTACAGGGAGTGCTGTCATCTGAGAGAGAGACCATGTGGTGCTGCAGTCCTGACAGGAGGGACATTTTTGCTCATTGTGTGGCTCTGTGCCATCTTTATCTCCTCATCCCCACGCAGGTGCCTGGAGGCTCCCAGTGGTGGCAGGCAGAGGCTGGCACCACACCAGGGAGTGGGGCTTGGATGGAAGTGAGTTGTACTGCCTGAGGTTTCAGTTGCAGAGCTGGCAAGCACCACCCCAAACAAACTGAGCTGGGGTCCCATTTTGTGGCTGTCTGGGATTACAGCCTTATCTATGCTTGGACAAGTGATTCCAATCCAACTCCAGCTATCAGCAGAACTGTAGGGATTGCCAAGGCTGAACTAAGTGTGGTTTCCATGAGAATCCAGGCAGAAGTACAGCAAAAATTGCAGCTCCTTGGTCTGTCTCTGGCTTTTGCAAGTGCCACTACATTACTACAGTACTGTTGGCCTTCAAGCTGAGGTTTCCATTTCAGCTTGATCAAGCTCATAGCAAATTCCTGCTGCATCATAAGCAAGCTCCTTTTAAGTTCAATGTCAAGATGTGTCACTTGTACGCTATGTGCTGTCTTCTCCCCCTCCTCCTTCTCAAGCTGAGCAGGTAAAGGAGACTTTGCTGCTTCCAAATATCCCCTCCCCACCCTCTAGCAGGCCCAGTGTGGGTCTTGGATGACATTAACACCGCTGGGTCAGAAATGGAGACTTTGAGCAAACCCAGGCAGCTGCTTCCCAGCACAGAGTGACCTTGGTCCGCTTTAAGAAGGCGTGGGTGGCAATGTCAGGCTGGCAGAGCAGGCTGTGCCCTCTGATCCCTCCCTCATCCTGGCCTTCCCCAGCTGCCTGAGCCCTGGGAGGGGGTGTTTGGCTGCACCCCCTGAGCAGCCATATCTCTCCTCTCTGCATGAGGCACGGGTAAAGGAGTGCTTTGGTACCCAGTTTGCATTAACTAAATATTATTCTGATTCAGCCTGTGAAAGCTCCAGGTAAACAGAAGAAAATCCTAAATAAAATCTCAGTGCAAAGTTTGAAGTAAAGGTGATGTTCATCACTTAATATATATTTTTATGTAATTGCTTAGGTCTTAGGAGATTATTTTTCCCCCAGAGAAAATATTGATTGTAAGTCACCTTTTGTTCTTATTTAACTTTTCTTAGTGCAACTACAGTTAAAAGAAGTATAAATAGACCGGCCTCAGAGTGCTGAAATCTGTTAACTGCATCAATTTTTGAGTTTTCAATAAAACAAAACCTTTTTAAAAAACATCAGTTGTTTAGACAAAACAATTTTCACTGCAAGTGGAAACATTTTCTACCATTTGTACATAAATATTAAAAATGCATTTAGGAAAAATCATGTCCCTTAGTTTTTCAATGTACAGCTTGCTTTTATCAAGGCTGATAAAATTGCTAGAAATTAGGCTTTCTTCTCATAAGCATTTATAGAATTGGTAAGAAGCCTCCCACCATGAATTTATTTCTGACCCCAAAGGTCTGTGCTCTGAAGCTGTGAATAGATTGGCAGACAAAAAAAGAGGGAGCTAGAATTCATGTTTTAAATTGCAGCTACAATTCAAATATGTCACTTTAAATTGAGGTCAATTAAAAGCTTGAGAGAAAAACCTGTAAGATTACAGCAAATAACAACAGCCTATAAGAAAATATATATGTTAATCATAAGAGCAAGCAATTCCAGTTTCACAGTTTAAACATACAAATTTTAATACTGACCAACAGGCGTGTCCTCTGAAAGGCTGAGAAGTGCCATGTTCCCGTTTGTGCTTCTGGCTCCATTATCAAAGAAATAGGGGGCATAATTTGCCTGAACTGCAATTAAAACAAAACAGAAGCCAAACAAAAGCATTTTGTAGGTGACAGTTATTTGGCTGTCTCAGTTACCTGACTCTCAGTAAACAGGAGCTGTTCAGGGAATACTAGGAGTGCATAACACACCCCCCGTTGCTGCAATGGACTTTCAGAACTGTATCTGTAGAGATATTTTTAATAAAATTACTTCTATGTGCCACTGTGCCAGTATTTACACAGCAGGAAATAGAGTGAGTATATAAAAAACCTCCCAACCAACAGAAAGAAAAGAAATAGCAGGATCTCCCTTAAAAAACTCAACCAGTTCCAGACAGCTTCAATGAAAAATGAACTTTTCCAGCTTGTAATGATGGAACACCTCTCCTCTACTCCACACATACAAGCCTGAAACTTTCCCAGTGCCTCGGTACTTCACCCAGTATTCTTAGCACATCCTGCCTTAAAATTATGCTTACTACATGAGCAATTAGCCATAATTAAATACTTACTTGCTGCCAGACAACAGCAAAGTTTAAAAAAAAACAAAACAAAAAACAACAAATTAGTTGTCATTCTACTGACTGACTGTTAAGAGATTAAAAATAGCCCATTTGAAACAAAACTGCAAGTATATAAACACAGAGGGTAACATTTGCACAAGGACCAGTTGCCATGGAAAATATTTCAGAACAACATTACCACATCAGTAAGGATAACTACCGGATTTAAGGTTCTGCTTGTATTCTCCTATATTTTTACTTAACAAAGTGATTATTGTACTCACCCAGGCAAACATGCACCAAACTGAGAAATAAGGAGGGGGTGAAATGCCTTACATGCTTCATCCCACTGAAGAAAGAGCCAACTTCTTCTGTGTTATAAGGGCTTGGTTTTTGTTGGTTGTATTTATTTTTAATTTTTTTATCTCTCTGAAACATCCAAGAAAGTGCCCTTCAGACTAATGTAGCAGAGAAATGTGGAAGAGGCAGTAACAGATGCTAAGATGTTAAGCGGATGACACGTCTTAATTTCTGAGGAATTTAAAGACGCTCCTTCCTACCACCTAATTAGACCAATTACTTTGCAGGGAGCTGTGGGACTCATCTCTGAGACAAGATTTGGAGGAATCAGTGTAACTCTCATGTTTTGCTTTCGGTACTGTATTTGTGCTGTTCAAACGTACAAGTCAGGGAGAAGGTAAAGTAGAAATTTGTTTTCTTTCTGCGCTCTATCTTTAATTCTCTAAGGCAGTTATCTGTTTTTAAGAGCTAATAGAAGTTTATTTTCATTTTAGCTCTGGTAATCTTGAGAAACTACAAAAGAAGAAAATCTAGTATTAGCAAAAACAATGGAAATGATGGTTACAATTTAAAAGAAAGCACTTATGATAGCAAAAAAAATACACAACGTTGCATATTAAAAATGCAGAATGTTCTTTTTATGAGTTGGCCTGATCATTTAATTCTTAAACAGCATGAATTGCTGAAAGCATCTTTTACTTTTTAGTAGAAAATTTTCAACATACTAAGAAGTGTGTTTAACCATCAACACATTGAAAAAGTTAACAGAATAGCTTTTTTAAATTGCTTGGTTTGATACATATAAGGTGTTTTCACTAACTAAAAATATATATATTCCAATACAGTATGTGCTTAAGAATCAGCCACACTGAGGATACTTACAGATAAACCTGCTGGAAAGGAGCTCCATCAGTGACAGTATGTGACTCAGTGACCCTTGTGGTCCTTCCAGCTCAGATGATTCTGTGACTGTGACCTGGGCTGCCAAGCACAGAGATGTTTACATTGGAGCTGAGCTGTTTAAACCTGACCTGCAGGAAAGCACTTGCTCTTTAAGGATGTGTTAATGGAGTTTTCTGGGTTAATTAAGATCCAGAGTGAAAGACATGTCCAAGGAATTGATCAGTCAAAGAGTTCCCCATCCCAGTGTTTTAAAGAATGGCAGCAGCTGCACATGCTGGGTGCCCGCAGTGGCACAGGTGAGGCGGGCACATGCTGTGCAAACACTGGAAGCTGGTGCAGAGCCAGGAAGCAGCTTCACACAGGGCAGCAGTGGAAGTTTGGCTCCCTCAGTCACCCACATGTTTTATCGTTGTTTCCTAAGCTGCAGAAGTGACCACACAGGCAGAGTGTCCCCTCCCAGCCCTGGCCTGTGGGGCGCAGAGCTGAAGAGGGGCAGGGCTCCAGGGACAGCTTTCATCACTCAGCAAGGGGAGGGACAGGCTGGGCTGCTCCAAGATATTTTTCCTACAGAAGGAGCTGACAGTTGGATCCTGTCACACATTTATGGTGTACCTTACCCTGACAAATGCTGGAGGGGGCCATGGGAGAGGCCTTTGCTGCAGACACAATGCTGTGGACAGGGCTTGTGGGCACCTGCAGATCCCCTGGGATCCACAGTGCTGCTGGCAGGACACCTCTGCCTGCAGAACAGGTCAGCTGTAAGGCTCTCCAAAGGAGAAAAGCAAAACTCTTGGGCCAATATTAACAAAACTCATCACCCATAATGGAATTTACCAGAGAATGGTACAGAGAGCAAAAGAAGGCTGCAAATGGATGAGACAAATTAATGAAGATTGGGTTCACTGATGACTAACAAATGTGATGACACAGATGCAAACCCTGGTTCAGTTCAGCACTACATTATCACCTCCCAGAAGCTCAGAAGTTAAACCAGGGGAAGGCTCTTTGACATCTTGATCTCTTTCTGACCATTTCCTACGGGATCAGACCTTTGCTCTGGCTCTGTGTGATTATATTTGTAGAGCACTATTTACAAAAGCTCCATGTTGAACCAATCTGCAACTGCAGCAGTGGCCTGTAAAGCCCAGGGAAACCTGCAGCAGGCAACTATGAAAAACAAATGTATTTTTAGTGCATTTAAATTCAGGATATGGTGATCCAAATCTGAAAACTGTGTGGGGGCAGATACACATATAGAAGATGGATATAAATTTAGTCCCTGTTGTAGATTTAATCATCCCACCTCTGTCAAAAATAGTATTAAACCACTGACAAAATCACAGAAATAGATCTGCATGGTGCCCAAAAAAAACCATAAATAGCACCTAAATGTCTTCTCATCTGCCTCCTCAACCCAGAACTAACAACATGCTTTTTTTTTTCTACAGAGATTTTTCGTAGAACAAGTGATGGAGAGCTCTTGTCAAAGTTAATAGCTGTCTGTTCCCCTGGTTTCATCCCCTGGGGATCTGAATCTCTGGGGCCTGCATCTCCAAGGAAGCAAAATGCCTCCCTCCTGAATTTCAATGAGTTTGAGCTCTTAATCCCCTTACAGTTTGGAAACCTAGCTAATGTGTGTTTATGCACAGTCAGAGCCATACCTAACACAGCAACATTCAACAGAGTTGTTTTTTTCTCTCAGAAAATACACTTTGATCAAAACCAACACAGCTCATGGATCCAGACTTATTTTGAGGAATTTTCTCCTTTGGAAGAAAAGGTGCAGGAGGGGGTTTCAGGAAAGCAGTACCTTCCATCCCAACATTTTTGGGAATGGTAGGATCCCTCTCTCTATGTAGAAGAAACTTGCTATTTTGTACATCTTTAGCATATCAAGTAGCAAGAAACATAAAAGAAAAATTAAATATACCCACCTGATCTGAACCAACTGATTTCCCAGGGTTTTGTTTACTATTCAGTATGAAAAACATCCTGAAAATATTCCAGTATCTTCAGAACAGAAGTTTGGGTAACTGATTAGCAATATCTACTAGAGCTTGTTAGACAACCTGAATTTTTATACAATAGAAGTTTAAATGTTGAAGGATGCTACAATAATGCAGTGAATATCTTTCAGACTTCCCCACCTCTGAGCACAGCTGGGGTGTACACCTGCATGGTTGTAGAGCTGCTGGACTGTGCACTGAGAAGCCCCTGGGATGCCCTGAGCCATGGATGCTTTTCTTCCCCCAAGACAAAGCTACTTCCCAACATGAAACCAGGTCATTGCTGGGCACAGGGGCCAGACATAAAACCAGCCACACACAAGGCCAGCTCTTACCCTGTTAACTCTCATCTCTTTGAGCCTTTGAGCATCTTGGAAAATCCTGGGCCCCCACTATGTTCACTTTTTTAGCCCTAAACCTTAAGCCTAAGACTAGTAGTACTTCTTAATCAAATACGACTGGCAAGAAAGAGACTTTCATCACTAACAAGAGCTGCACTTTTTCTGTTTACACAACCCTGAACAGGGGAATTGTGGGTCCCACAGACAGCTGCTCTTGAGCCCAGGCCAAAGCACAGCCTAAAACGTTGGCCAGACTAGAACTGGCAGCAGATGCCAACATAAAACGGCACCTAGACTTCCCCAAGAGCACAGCCCCTCCCGCTGCACAGCACTGCCACCAGGAGCATGGCCTGTTCACAGCTGAGGGAGGGAGTGCCCTGCTGTGCCACTGGAATCCCAGCTGGCACCACTGCCACCTGTGCTGGCAGGCTGAGCAGAGGGCTCTGGCTGAACTGGCACGGAGGGAAATTGAGAAATCACTCTTTCCACATCGTGGGTGGCCCTTCCACCTCAGGGCAATCACATTAGAGCTGCCCACCTGGGGAATGCCTGCTTGGCATATAAATGGGAGGCTTTCATGAGCTGCATGTTGATCAGCTTTTGGATGCTTACGTGGATTTGCAATTTAAAACTGTGAGAAAAATGAAATGAAAGAAATAACAGATATTATTTTCCACTGTCCTGCTTTGCTTTTATAGCTACTATGTACTGTCTTCATATTTTGTGTTTCCATTTTCCTCTGTTCTATGCTCTGGACAAGTATTGATAAGTAATAAAGTTCACACTCATATAACAACAGTTTAAGCTACTTTTTTTGTATGCTTGTCCTTAAATTTGGAGTCTGTATGACATTAGGCATTACCTGGAGGGGAGTACTCAGCATTTTTTGTGTGTACGTTTGGGCATGTACATTCAACATAGAAAGTGCTGCACCCTTTATACAAACCTCAGCCTGTGCAGAAAGACACCAAATCACACTGTGGCCTTCTGTTTGTAAATCACATGCTAAAAGGGGCTGTGGGACTTACCACTGATCCCTGGAGGCATCATGCACAGCACAGTTCACTCAAAATTCCTCATGCAATTTTGCAAAGGAGAGAAGCAGAGCCTCAGTCAAATTTTCTCAAAACTCTCTCTGTTCTCACATATTTGAAAGTGATTGGGAAGTTCTTTTTTAGCTTGAAAACAAAGGAAGGGGCTATGACATAAACCATAGGCAAGACAGACACCCTAACAGCCCTGGCCCCAGCTGGGCTGTCCCTTGCACACCAAAGGGTCAGTTCAGTAGCAAGTGCCACAGCATGGTGTGAGCAAGAATTGCCTCAGCTGATCTCCAAACACCTTAGGAGCAGCAGGACATGCTGAGGTAAGGTAAATGTAATGATCCCATTTGTTGCCTGGGTCTTTGCTGTCTGGATGGCACCTGGGAGGGCTCAGAGCACTCTTGTTTCACCAGAGCTGAGACACAGTTAAACACACAGCTCCCACCACAAACCAAACAAAACACTCTTGCCTGACCAAACAACATTATTCCTTCTCATAAAAATCTCCCTGCAAAGGACTGAGAGATGACTTGTACTGGGGCATATCATCACTCTCCACCAATTTCCATTAATACAGAATACAGATGATGCTGGAAATCCAGGAACAGCTATTGATTACATTTCAGATGACTGGTTTTGGTGGTGAAGCATTTTACACAACCCAGATTTTACATTTTCATAGCACAGCACCATACCTTCTGTCTGATTGCTGGGAGGAACTGTAGGAACTGGGGAATCTGCAAGAACCTGGGCCAGTTTGTTGGCAGGAGAGAAAAGACTTAAGTCCCTCATCAGAAGTCTTCAAGGTCCATCTCTACATTTTGAATTACCAGCTGTGAGAGAGAAACAGACTTGCAATAGGTCAAACATTGCTCAGTAGGAACTACAAAAGAGAATCAGTCCTGTGTTGTGGTGGTTAAATCTAATCAGAGACCTGTGCTTGAGCCCTTGGCCATTATCACTAAACTCTGATCCCCCCCAGTTGCCAGAACAAATATGCCACCTCCTAAATGAGAGTTTATGCATCTCTCCACAGCCCCCTCTCATCACTTAGGATAGGCAAATTTGTTAAAATGACATGGAAGTTTTAGTAGCTGTGACACATTAAAATGCAAACAAATAAACACCTCTTTCTTCCTCTCACTTTTATTTTCTTGCTATTAATTGAACGAATTTAACATTCTAAAAGGAAAATGAGCTCATTGTTACAGCTCTGACACATGGGGGTTTTCATATCTAGCACAGACAGTCTATAAATAATCAGCCCAAGATCATTAAATTCACATAAAAGTAATCAAAAGATACTGATGTGATCATGAGTGACCTTGGTCAAATTTATAAACCTCTCTTAGTTCAGTAATTCCAGGCTGAAAGTGACACTGTACTGTTTGGTTTAAGGAATTTAATGAACATGAGTTGTATCTCAGCTGTCTACAGATCCTTTTTTATATTGCAGCTCCACTAAGCAGCTATGCTAAAGCCCAGCAGAGTGCAGGAGAATGGTGAAACCTGGGTAGTACCATAGAATGGTTTGTGTTGGAAGGAACCTTTAAAGCTCATCTAGTCCAAAGCCCTGCAATGAGCATCTTCAACTAGATCAGGTTGCTCCTGAATCTTTCCAGGGACAGGGCATCTACAGCTTCTCGGGGCAGCCTGTGCCAGTATTTCACCACCCTCATCAGAAAAAAAACAGAGCATGAAAAAGACTTTGTAACTCAACTGATTGAGGAAGATACACCCACAGAGCAGAAGCAAAACATTCCCAATTTATGGAAAGAAAACCCAAGATTTAGAGAGGTGACTACAAGCATTATATCAACTTGAGCCCCTTGGGTTTGAACCCCCCCTATTTTGGATAACAAGAACAGGAACACTCAGCTATGATGTTCTTATCTCCAAAGGAATTAAGAAATTACAATGTCAGGAAAACAGAGGGAGAGCAAACACCAAATATCTCCCAGTTTTAGCATTTCCACAGTGGCTTTAAAAGAGACAACAAAGTGCTTTGCCAAAAAAAACGCGGTGGGCGTTTTTTCCACACAGGTAAAGAGATGGTACTTTCCTCCCATCAGAAAAAAATGCTAGCCTACACACCAAAAATCTCAGAGCATTTGCCTGCATGATTTATCATGAGTTATTGTCATTCACTGTGGGTGGCAGCAGAGGTTTGGGGAACTCCTGGGAAAAATAAGTAACTTCATCTCAGATACAGCTTCTCCTGGCTTTAGTCTGCCAAAAAGTGTTTTATAGCATTTGCAAAAAAGGTGCTGCAGGTAACTGAGAAAAGGGTAACATTTTCTGCAGCTGCTAAGTAACTAAAGTTTCTGCTATCCATTTTGCTAGCTTAGAGGCTTTTAAAGACCACTGCAAAATCCATTTACAATTCAGTAACTTTGCTTCTTTGGAGCTACGAATCACTCTCCTCATTTTCTTTTGACAGGGATGGAAAATGAACAAATAGTCCCTAGAATATCCAGGTATATTTAGATAGCCTACATTCACTCCAGCAGCATGATCTGTGATGGATGTGGTGCTGTGGAGCATGACACAGATCTGTGTGAAGGATGCCATTTAGCAGCAGACAGGCAGTCCAAGTTATTTATGAAAGAACTAGTATTGTTCATTGTTTTGCCTCTAAAAATTATACATATAACTCAGAGTTGGGGTGTGAATAATGAATAAATCAAGATTTTATAGTTTACTCAGTGTGGCTGAGAAAAATAACGAGACTTGTTTAGGCAGAGCAAAGAAGCACTTTTGTTCTCCCCATAAATCTCCTGGCTGGTGTGCATGCCCTGGGCATCCCTGTGTGGATGTCCTGCTTACAAGACTGTAACAGGACTTGTTGAAGCAGGGGATGTATGAAAATGAAACATGCTCCTTTCACTGCCATGTGTGACCAGACTCAGCTGTTCAGTACAGGAATGGCATGAATGCAAAGGCTGCAGGGGAACCAAAGCCCTCACTGGAGATCAGCTCTGAACACACCAGCACTTTGACCACAGGGGTGAGCAGCCCCTGCATTTTACTCAGGTAAATAAATGTATGACACTGTGAGTGCAGGTGGCTCTTCCTGTGATCTCTCTTGGCAATGCAGTGGTGTGCCTTAAACCATTCTCAAGAGAGAACCCCACAAGTCAGCAACTCTCACACTGGACTAAGTGACAAAGCACTTACCTTGTTAAGGTATGGAGATCCCACTGGCCAGGGTATCCACCAGCCTTTGCCTTGGATTGCTGTGTCCAAAGGAAACCTGAGTATCCAGGCAGCCTTATACCAAAGCAGTGCTTGTCCTTAACCTAGATAACAAGATATGTGTCAACAAATTTTCTATTACAAGAATATTAAATACTCAGCTTTGAAGTAATTTACCTCCAAACCACATGGGACTATTGCTCTATTCTCACTTATATTTTCCATCAACTATCTACTCTTTGCCTGGAGAAATTTCTACAGTCTGTGGGTGTGTATATGGTTCTCAAATCAAATAGTTTAACTTGGTGAGAGCCCAAAGATTGTCTCTTCATTCGTATTAGCTCCACCTATGAGCACTGTGCTCTCACCATCTCCTCCCACAATTTCTAGTACTTTTTTCTCAAAATGCTGTAATTAATTGCCTTTTTTTAAACAATCTATCAATAAGATAAATCAAGAGAACTACATAGCAAGAATCTCAACAATAGATGTTGAGGAATGAATAAAATATCTGAGAAAAAACTTTCACATCTGCTAACCAAGATTACACAGTCCAAAGTTACTGCAGTGAATGCTGAAATACAAATTAAATGACAGAAAAATCCCTTCTCATACTGTGGCTTTAAGATGACTATATGGAGCCTTGAAACAGAGATGTTCAAATCCTGTAAGTGTCCTCGGTACAAAATTAGTGTCTGAAAGCAAAAAAGGCAATGCGGCCCCATTTTACAACATATTTTTTGAAAACATACACTCCAGTCAGTTTCATGGACAGAATTTCATGGAGACAAATTAATGTAGTTCAGCACCTGAGGAAATTCAGACCGCAGAATTTCCTTGAGATCCCACATAGACAAAGGAAGGGTGAGGGACCATCGTGCCAAGAGGCAAAATATTAATTTTCTATTCAATGAGAACTGACAAGGAGGAAGACTTGACATGTTTAGGAACAAAAAAAAAAAAAGAATGGAAAGAATGTTGAGGAAGGAAATAGAAATTTCCATTCAAAAGACAGGAAAAAGTGCAAAGCACATTTTATAATAAAATGATGAAGAGTAGATTGACTTTACTGCTCAGACTCAAGGATCTGTTTTAAAAACTGCTGAGTCCTGACTTTAATGGAAATTTAAGAGGAGTTCCTTTCAAAGACCATCAAAGGTGGAGCTTATGAGGTTAAGGTCAAGACACACAGAGTGCTTTCTCTCTTTTCATCAACCACGCTCCTGAAGATGTGTGCAGAATAAAGCAGCAGTATTGGTACATATTTAACTAAGTAAAAGGAAAATGCTGAATTGTTTAACCTTGGTACACTCAAACAACATCAAGATAAGAGCTCAGTGACAATTGCCATCATTTATGGTTTCCCCAGTAAAAGAAGTTAACAACTGGAAAGCCACTGAGTCAAAAAGAACGCTTTAAAGAGGGACTTGAAGACACTGCTGCATTAGCTCGTACAGAGTCTTGTTTTTAACCACCTCATTCTTTCTCTGATAGCATTCATAAACAGATGGACTTCTTCACACTTCTTTTTTCCTGATGAAAACATCTTCCTATACAGGCATATTGATCCCTTGGGGAGAAATCTGTGATGCAAATAGGTTTTAGCATTGCTCAGTGAACAGCCCACACAACTGGCACTGACTGGGACACAGGGTTCTGGGACAATGCAAATAGGAAGTTTTGTGTGGAGGACCACCTAGCAAAGACAGCATTTTCCAGCGCACCTAAGTTTTGGGAGACAATTTGAAGCATGTGCTACAGAGATTTGCTTTTCAGAGACCAGGCAAGCCCCAAAGGATGCCTCAGGAATGTCTTTTGGCCCCCTGAGGTTGGCATCAGTGCTGAAGACCAAACAACATGACAAAACCCAGAAGAAAAGCACTCTTCTTCACTGGTCTAAGCAGCACCTTGCTTGTCAGGTGCTTGAGGGGAAAGCCTGTTGCTGTTTGGCTTTTGCACTCAGAGTTCCTTTAGCCAGGATGCAACCATTGCTGTGACTGCACCACACATCACAAATGGAGTGCACAGCAATGCAGTTAAATGATTGGACACGTCGCAGTTGAGACGGCCATAACTCACAGAGTATCACCACACAATGTCAGAAGGCTTCAACCCATACAAAGTAACACCACACCACTTCAGAAGACTGCAAGCATTGCCCTTGCTGTTCTTTAGCCCAGCCTTTTAGCCCCCCATGTTGATGCATTGCACCTGTGTGCCCTCTGCTCCCTTTGGTGGTTGGTCAGTGCCCCTGGACACGCCATGGCTCATTGCTGTCAATGCTGCTCACCTGCTTCTCACAGCTGTAACCCATTGGGGATGAGGCTCCCACAGCCCCACCCCAATTAACAAAAACTGTGTGCCTGCATGTACAGGTGCCTGGTGGGCAGTTAATAAACAGGCTTTTTGTGTGGTAGAACCTTTGGGGTTCCAATGCCTCCTAGACCAGGTGCAGATCATGAACCCTGAGTGCCTGTGCTGTATGAGCAACTGGGAGCAATCAGCTCTTAAAGGAACATCCCAGATGCAGCCTGAGTGTCTGGCAGAAACTGGGCCTGGTGCAAGAGCTTCTTGGGAGAACTGTGATATGGGAAACATACATGTATATGAAAATTCAGAATTTTAGAAGCATATAATGTACTAGGTGGGTGGAGGAAAACAGAAATATATATAGCCTATTTAACAAATTTGCGTAAGTACAAACACAGTTTGTTACAGAAATGTAACCTGCTAGATAGAGACGACTTGTAACAGAACACATAAGAATTTAGTTGATAGGTAGGTAAAGGCCATAAAGATAAGAAAACTTACTAAAGCAAGACTCAGGCATCGTTGAAATCCATAAAGCAGAACCTTTTGCTTAAAGAGCCAGCAAGGACCAGCTCTTGGTTTTGGCCAGGACAAACTGACATGAGAGAAAGCCAAACCTCCCCTGCACCTGCCCAGAAGAAAGGGTTAAGCAGTGAACATCAAGGAAAATGATGTTACTTCATCAAAGATGCCCATCCACAGCCACCAAAGACTTTGGGCAGGGAGGTGTGAGCTTGGGGGATCAATATGTATTTAAACCCAAAATATGACTGACCAGGTACACCTGTCTTTGGTGGAAATATCCCCCGTGCATCCCAGCTAGAATTAAATATACCTGCAACATGATTCCTGCTGGAATAAAACATACCTGCTTTACAATTTTTAATTGTAAAGTCCTTATTCCACAAATCAGTTGAGGTTGTTGTGGCTGTTGTGGCTGCAGAAGCCAGACCAGTCACGTTCACCTAAGGATTGCTCACAGGCACACAGTGACCTGATTTCTCTGATAACGTGTTCAGAGCTGACCAGATGGCATTGTAAGGTGCTTATCCTATAGGAAATCTGTCCTTAGCTCCCTTGTGGAGCATCAGCCTGGAAACGTGGGCTTAAATCCCTCACACTTAAAGATATTCCCAGTCAGTACATCTGAAACACACAAACAGATCTTGGCACAAAGGTTGAATGACAATGTGAACAAATCCATATCCTGAACTTGTCTAGCAGAGATCCACTACTGAGACACTGAATACAGGAGTAATTCCAGGGAATTCCTTCTGTTCTGAAAGCCCTGCTCTACGATGAGAAGACAAAGCACGATGGAACAGTTATGTGTTCAAAAGCAAGGTAGATTATCCAATGGCTGCTGTCTTATAACACTGAAGACTACTGGGAACCACAGGCACACATGGATTGGAACCAACATCCTTGCTCCTGCCATTAGGGAGCTCTCCTTCCTTCCCCAACAGCAATTAAAAAAAATGAGTCCTGCAGAACAATCAGCTATAGTAAAGATAACTGCTTATATCTAATGACAGCTGTAGTAAAAAAGAGTGTATAAGTGGGTTTTCCCCTCAATCTACAAGAGGGACAAAAGAGACAAGCTTTGGATAAACTCTCCTCAGAAAAAGCTTTGGTAAAAAGTGCAGATGCATGTGACCTGCCTCCACAATCTGACAACATCTTCCTAAAACTAGTTAGAAATAACTTTGGACAAAACAGAATCAGGCAACAAATCCTCAGACTTGATCCAATGAATACTGAAGCCACCATGAGTTTTCCAGTCAGTTTTGGCAAGAGTTAGCCATGTATCTACACAGGAAATAGCCTTCTGCTTTTATATTCTAGCTGAGTTTATTGTTTGAGATGACATTGTTCATGGAGAAGTGTAGTCTTGTGATCCCATTTGCCAAGGAAGAAGTTGCCCCTGTAGTCCACACTTTAGATAAACAGAACTTCTCTAGAGCCAAAATCCTGAATTCCTTGAGGATACCTAGGCCCTTGCATCAGTTGTGAGCCAGTCTAGAGAGCTGAAAAGCCAACATCAAGAGCCCCCATTACACCTTTTGGGATAACATTTCGTATAAAAAACCATACTTTTATTTTGCCTACTACCCACTTAGAAGAAGAGATCCCAAAACTTGCCTCTAAACCAACAGTTCCTGTCAGGAGGGATAATTTCTCCTGTGCTGCTGACAAATCACAGTCATAGTGCCAAATAAAACAGACTGATTTGGTGTTAGCTGGTGGTATTAAGCTGTAAACAAAGTGAGGAGACACCTGGCTCACTTAATTGACAAGGTCAGACCAGGATTCAACATCTGTTCTGTCAGGCATAGAAAAACTTCAGAAACATCCTTATTGCAACTTAAGGGCTGTGCAATTTTCTTGCTTGACAGCCGACTGCACACAAAAACACAAGACACAAAAAATGCATTTGTCAGCTTGGACAAGATAAATTTACTTTATATAAGCATACAGCTTGTGTATTTTGAAAAGCCACTGAGCAAATATGTTTCTCTTCTATAATGCCAGACAAATACATGTAGAACTGAAAGGAAAATAAGGAGGAAGAACAGATGCCTGTAAGTGAAACCATGATCAGATGGTAGCTCTGTTGTACCACATGGGGCAATGGCCTGGTACATAAGAGTCAAATTCTGCTGAGGAATTTCAAGAGGACAAACAACATTCTGATAGCTCTATATGAACCAACAAAGCATTTGGGCAGCAGTCACAATCCATGCTGAAATTGTTTGGAGGTTCTGCCCAGCCAAGGCTAGGACTTCAGACAAGCAACATCTTTAGCTGGAATAGCCCCCAACCAGGGATTGAGGCCAGCCTGGGAAACTTAGTGAGTAAAAATACTAAAGCGCATTCAATTATGTGCTGGGATCTCTCCAGAGATCCAGAGTTGTCACAGCACATGCTGCAGCCAAGACAGCCACCATACACAGAGTGTCACCATACAATTTCAGAAGGCTTTAGGCATTCACCCATACACAGTAACACCTTACCACAGCAGAAGGCCTCAGGTGTCTGCCCATACAGAATAACACCATTCCACTGCAGAAGGCTGCAAGCATCTGCCCTTCTTGTTCTCCAGCCCAACCTTTTATCCCCTCCTGTTGATGCATTGCACCTGTGTGCCCTCTGCTCCCTTTGGTGGTTGGTCAGTGCCCCTGGGCACTCCATGGCTCATTGCTGTCAATGCTGCTCACCTGCTTCTCACAGCTGTGGCCCATTGGGGATGAGGCTCGGCCCAACCCCACCCCAATCACGACAAACTGTGTGCCTGCACAGAGTATTTCTGTAAGAATTGTGTTAATGGTCTCTAGGGCTTATGCTTTTCTTATCAGAGGGAACGTTTTGCCCGAAGGAGGGTTGGAGAGTTTGGAGCACGCTGCTTGGAGGGCACAAGGCAAAGAGAAAAATCTTGGAGTATTTTTCAGATATAAAAGAAAAGGGCTAAAACTCATATTAGAGAACAGAATCTTCAAACCTGTTAGTGAAGCTCTATACAGAGCTGTAAACACCTGGCCATATTTTACAGAGAAAAACCCTGCTGCAAACAATACCAAAAATGGCTTTTACATTTAGTTGTCATTTATATTCTACAGATTCTTTCTGTGAGCTCCACAAAACAATAGAGATAAAATATGTTGGCCCCCTCACCAGCAACCAAACAATGAAACACAGTTCCTTCACCAACCTCCTGATTCAGAGGTCTTGCAAGGAGGACTGGCAGTTCCTTTATCCTTGATATAAAAAATGCTATGCATGGTCAGGCATTCAAAAATAGGAAGCTGAGTGCCAGATCTACCTACTCTCAAAACCAATATGAAAATAAAGTAATACCAGGCACACAGAAGAGCCAGAAATAGGTTCAATTGCTCAGTACAATAGAAACATTCTCAATAAGAGCAGACCCTGAGCAAGTGACCATAAACCTGACCTTTTGGAATTGCATTTGCCTGTGTGAGTTACAACAGACCTCTGACTGTTCCCATTCAACTCCCCCAAATTGTGAAGAGCACTGAAACCGTTTCTATCACACTGACAATTATGTTAAGAGAAAGAGTAGTACTATGAGTACTGACAGAAAAATTACTATTTGCAATCTGCAATTTACCCAGCAGCAAAGGTTTCTACTCCTCCTCATATTCACTAGAAGGAGAACTGAATTTATGAACAAGCAAGTAATTCAGTTTTAAGGACTCTCCCCCAGGCAGAGAAATAGCAGCAATGCAGAGGACAGTTAGGAAAGGACAGAAGATACATGGCTAAAGTATCAGCAGGTGCTTCAGTTTCTGTTATTCAGCCCTTTGGTATTATTCTTAGCATTTATTTCATGCTCCAGTAAGCTTTGTTTATTGAGGTGATCACACAACTCCGCTGTCTTGAAAGAACAGCTGCCTTCTGGCTTCAGAGGAACAGATGAAATCTGATTAGGTTTAATATCTTTTCAGTATGCTCTTCAATAATCACCTGATGACACTCTTAAGGAAGTTAAAACCAGGCCACTTTGATTTTAAAGTCAGATTTAGCCCCCTCAGAAGACATATTGAAAAGTTTACTTGAATCTGGCCATCACCACTATTTTAATAATCTGCTTATCTAGTTTCTCAGCCCTTTGTACATGATGAGATTTTTATCATTTGTAGAAATTTACTTCCAAGTGGATTGCCAGCACCGAGCACAAGGGCTGCAGGAAAAATCATCAATGATTGATGATCATACAAACAAACACCTTTGTTAATATCAAATAAACGATTCAAGAAAAGGTTAAATATGCATGTATACTGATAACTAGAAACAAAAGCATCAGCCCTTCACCACCTTTTAGGCAATGGAATGCCTAAAAGGCATTTAGAAATGCAAACCAGTGCAATTCAGCTACCTCTTCAACCAGCTTTCCTCATTCTCTGACTTGAGGAGCTAAATCCCTGCTTGGTGCAGAGGAATATTCCACTGACACAAAGTTTGGTGGCAGCCAGACAGCTTTGCCTGACTCTTTCTGCCAGGCTAATACTATCAAAGGTGCCTGAGTGAAGGAATGAATAAACAATAATGAAGCCTTTCCCCAAATAGAAAGCAATGTACGTCCATGTCCTGTCTGTGAAAAGAGGGTCTTCAAGATAGTGAAGCACTGTTGGTTGTGCATGTAGGCAGATGCTTTTCACCCTCCTCTCAGTGTGCTTATTTTAGCTGTGGAAGTGGTCCAGAAAAGACTCGCCGATGACAAGGCTTGCACGGTCTCCTTGTTTCCACTGGAGTAACTTTAAAACCTATACCTGTAAAACAAACATGAAAAACAGAGAAAATCAAGAGATTTGTTTAATTGGGAGTGTGGAGAATGGCACAAAATTTTAATATCTGAAATTCAGCCATGTTTGTGTGGGCAGGCTTAGATTAGCAGTGATCTGAAAATAAACAGGGACGTGATGGCAATTTTTTTTTCTTTTCATTAGGTTGCTGGAGGTCACTGACTCCCAGCAGCCTATTTTCGCTTTACTGAGGGTGCTCAATCACTGTAAGTTTGCTGCTAATGGAAGTTTCCATAGTTAGGTGAAGGTCTTCATAGACCCAGGACGGTGCTACTGTCTCTCCAGAGCTTGAATTCTGCAATTGACACATTAAACAGTGTCTTCCCCTTACTATCATCACATTCTCCCTGTTTCCTGGTCAGAAGCCATAGATTGACATTGGCTTGAAACATTTGCTTTCTGGGACAGCAATTGTTTCTGATGGAATGACAACATTCTAGGAAATCAGTGGTTTTGCTTCAAAAAAAGTAGCAAGTGTGGTTATACATAACCTTCTCCTCAAGCCACACTGAGCTGGTCTCCAAGTGGCTTTGCAGCTTGCCCATGGCAGTTGCCCAGCACAAAGAACAGTGCAGAGCAATGCTGAAAAACAGTCCCTGTGCTTTGCCTGCAGACTATAAAGCAAGTAATATCCCCCTAAAAAAGACAGCACAAGTTACCCAGAAATCTCATAGCAACAATACAAAACAAAGTCAACACTGTACAATTCCAGTCAAGAACCACACATTAAAACAGAAGAATTCAGCTTTGGGTAGTTGCTGCATTAGGCCCAAGCTTTTACAGCTGCCTCTCAATAAGAGCAGAAACCAATTCAGATCAAGCATTTTGATACAAGCAGACCTGAGGAAGTCATTTGCAGCAGAAAGATACACCTTATATAGAAGCAAATAAACAACAATCCCTGACCTATAAAAGGTTTGGCTGCAGGTAAGGACAGGAGATGATTACAGTAAGCATGTTGGAATGCTCTGAGAACCAGGGCAGAGTGTAATGGGACAAGCAAAGATCATAAAGTATTACTGTGTTTGCAGCAGAGGAAAGCATTTCAGATTCCCTCAGTAGGAGATCTTTGTGGTGAATTTACAGGTTTTACTGGAGTGCTTCCTTTGTACTCCTTTCTGCCCCTCAGCACAATACCTTCCATTGCTCTGTGGGACCAGCATCACTGGACTTCATCCCCAGGAAACAGCAGTCTGCTTTCAAAGGAACATTCTCTTTGCAAGCACTTTTAGCAGAGACTTTTCATGCCTGTTGCACATAAAAAAGCCTGAAATACCCTCAGTTTTGTCAGATAGAAAGTACTCAGATTGAATAGTAACAGCTGTGCTGACCACATGAAGTCTTAGTAATGTGGAAGGGTACAGGATCAGGCAGGTAGCAGCAGTGCAATCCAGCTCAGGCCAGGAGTGACAGAAGCCACCTCTGTGCCTCTGGCATTGCAAATCCCCCCAGGCCTTGTGGGCCAGCTGGGAACTTGCTATTGCTCAAGTCCCCAGTTGCTACTATACCTGCTGATTAAATGAGGAGCCCCAGACAGCTATAAACCCTTGACCCATAATAATTCTGCAATTTGTTCACTGCTCCTGCTACCAATGGGACTCTGCCTATAAAACAGAGCCCATGATTCAGCACTGAGAGACTGGACAGGAAGGAAAGACTCCAGTTAAAGGAAAACTGTAGAGTAACACAAAGATTTTTAGATAACCTAAGTTATCTAAATATAAAAAGTAATCAAGTATTTAAGATATTTCATCAGCTAGAATGAATTTGTCTGGAACTTCAAATTATTAATTTTATGATTAAAAGATTAGAAATACGATAAAAACTATTTTAGATCAAATTCTTTATCTTTAGAGTTTAACAGAAGTTATCAGCTTCTGTTATCAGACATTTTATTGAAATTAGAAACATTAAGATTGAAGATGCTAAGATTCTAAGGAACACACTAATCCTTTTATCCTAGACTTGTTCATGGTTTGGCTTTTTTTCCACTGGGGTCTCACTGAAAGCAGAGATATTATGTACTTTTACTTGCACAGTCTTTAGATGCACATATTTAGAACAAATTCAATTTCAGCTAATTCATGTTCCTGGTAGAGCTGTGGGTTCAAAAATGGGATTTTTTGGAATATACAGAACCACACTTTGGTTGATCTCTCAAAACATAAAGATGAATGCAGCCACAGATGAATGGTGATGGAATACAGCAGGGCAAAGCCAGGATTACATTTCACTTCTGTTCTTATCAATGAGGAACACTGACACTCGTTTAATCAGACTTGATCATATTTCTCTTGATTGTTGTATACTACGGGCATTAAATGGGTTCTAATATTTTCTAATCTTATTTCTTCCCAATCCAAACACACAGTAATTTTCCTAAAAAAAAAGAGAACTAGTTCTCAGTGATTCAATGAAGCTAATATTTACCTGCATGGAAAATTATGTGAAGTTTGCAGATGGAAAAAAAAAAAGAGTGCTGTGATTTCTCTCTTATGATTACCTAATTCATCTAATGAAACTGTAAACCTTTTTACCTTTTTGTTGATTTTTGTTGACTGTGGATGCTATTGAACAGCAGCGTCTTCTAACTCTCTGACCTAAGGGTGAAAAATAATTCATTATCAGTGGAGACAGGTAATGCAAATAACTGTACACATACAGTAAATGTGTCAGAGTCTGCAGACATTTTGCGTACTGCATTTACCACTGACATCCTTGTGTAGAGGGATCTGTAAAACAAAGGATTATCATGACTGATTTTTAGATCTCTGCACAGCTTTGTCCCTAGTGTGGAACAGGAACTTATTTGCTCTTTTCTATCATTACTCATAGATGCATCAGATACACATTGTAAAGGTTTCTTTATCCTTGAAAATGTCACACTGGCAGGCAATACAATTACAGTTACACCACTTTAAGAAAATAGAAAAAATTACCAACAGGAAAAAAGAGCATCTCTGTGTCCAGATGCACAGGAGGGTAGAATAAATTGTTTTAGATGGGCAAAGCCACTGAAATATTCCCTCCCACCACACCTAAATAAGTGAGCTGTTGACTGCAGTTGACTACAGTGCTAGTCACAATAAAGGGAGAAAAAAAAGGTTCACTCTGGAGCTGGAGCAGGGGGGAGCAGAAAGGACACAGACAGATGATTTCTCACCAACATATGGTCAATGTTTCTGGAAATCACTGAGGCACAGTTTACAGCCAAGTCTGGTGATGGAAGCTGAGTTATCTTATCACCATAACTTAGTTCTGATGTAACAGAAGTAAATTGTTTAACATGCAAAGTACATTTATCTTGCACACCTAGACACTTTTACTTTGACAGCAGTGCTTACAGATAAGGAACAGTGTCCTTTGCACGTTTCCTCCCCACCTTCTGACTCGTGAAAGCACCATGCACATCAACAGGAAAGAAACGCTACTATGGGAACAGCAGGTATTCATTTGTGTTTTATTGATATGGCCATCTCCTGTCCTTCCTGGACAGGCTTCCTTTACGCTCCTGAAGACACTTCTAGAAAGTCTCCAACTGCCCTTGCACTGTTACTAAAGTTTTCCTCAAGGGTTATGGAAAAACCTGAATAAAAAGAAGCAGAAAAGGCAAAGAGAGCAGAAGGGCTTCAGCTACCACTGCTCTGGCAAATAGCTCTACCAGCACAGACAGCAGTAAATGACAAAACTGGGCAGCTGACCTAACCAATTAGAAAAACAGCTTCCACATCTTTCTCCATGTTCACATTTACACATAAAGCAATTCTTAGAAGGTTTCTAGAAAATATCAAGCATGGCAAGTCTGCTGTTCCTGACCTGTGGACACTTAGCATATTTGTTTATCTCACATTTACTCTCTACATCTTGTATAAAATACACATTGTAAAAATCATGGTGAGTCTCAGAGATTCACAATATCAAACCTCAAGTCTGCACACATAACTCTAGATTGCATCTCTCAATTTAAAAATGCTACTGAACTGTCCTTCTGCACAATGACATCTGCAGAGATGTGGCTATAGACAGATTGAAAATCCTCTGTTTTCAGGATTTTAACTGCTCTGTGAATTTGGAATACTGCAAAATGGTAACTAAGTGTCTCAAGATACTGCAGATGAAGTGTGGATTATCAGTGGTAAAAAAAACCCTACCAAAAAAAAAACCAAAGGAAAACAAATTTTAGACTGATTGAAGATCAGAAGAATTACTGAAGAACAGTTTCACTGTTCTATAAAGAACTTATCATATACTCTGTTAGCCTGACTGATTCATGTTCCCTTATTTCATACGGGTAGAAGCTTTTTCCATTAACACATTTCCCACTACTGACAAAATTATACTATTTTTACATTGGTGGATGGTTGGTTATCTGCTGGGAAAATATAACAGAAAGTATTTTCAGAAGAGCAGATTTCAGAACACAGATTAAGGTAAAAGTTAATCATGCTGTGCAACAGGCTATAGTAGAGGAAACACTACTGTACAAACCAAAGCACTGATATGCTACCACATTCTGCAGTGTAAGTCCTTTTCTAAGTTCAATCCTCCTTTTCATTGTCAAGCTCTGTTTGTTTTCTTTAATTAAAATCAACATAGTAAATAAGCATTTCATATCAGAAAAGGAAAGAAGAGGAAAAGAGAAAGCTGTGTTAGAAGACTATAGTACTGTACCTTCTGCAGCAAAGACATTGAGGCACAAAAGACAGAGAAACAAAAAGCCACAAAGTGCCAGGAGCTTCATCCTTCCAACTAGTCACGAGATGTTTCCGAGGAGGCTGAAGGAGTGTCTTGGTCTCCTCCAGCACAACCTCAGCTTTTTATAAGATAGAGCCAAAGGAATGTTATGTTCAGAATGGGTGGAGAGTTGGCCTTTGTATTGCACCTCAGTGGACGAAAAGAAACAGCACTTCCTATTTCAAGAAGCAATTTACTCAGAATGAGGCAGCATAGAGGGTTCCTTACCAGGAGCTTGAAGATTAAAGTACACAGGGATGTTCTGAGGCAGAATCCTTGTCCTGTGCTTCACAGCAGCCTCTCCAGAGGACCTGATGTGCTCCTCTGCATGCTTAGAAAGGGAGAGAGCACAGCAGAACTGAATCTGTATGGACAGAGATTGGGGCTTGAAAAGGCAAACCAAACCCAGGGTGTTTTAAAGCAATTGCCAGTCTGTTGTTACCATAATTAACAAGACAGCTGGTTAAGCAGACTTCTGAGTTTATTATTAACTTAACAGTTTCTGTAATATCTGAATAATTAAGTTGTGAAGATTCCAGCTAACAGATAAGATTTAAGAAGTCATCAAATTTAACATAGTATCAAGGTTCACAGAGTGTACTTTAAAAAAAAAAGTCCTTCAAGGAGGGATCAACTATAGAGCTGCGCCTCTAAAAAAGGCAAAAAGTTCAAGTTTGAGAGGATTCAATTCTCCCAGCTTAATCTGGTAAGATTTGGGTCTCTAACAACAGAATATGTTAAAAGCTATGTAGCCTTAAAAGGTGGGAGCAGTATCTGCAAGCCACCCAGACTTAGAATTACAGCAGGATAGAAGGCTTCACTCTGGTGCACAAATATTGCTCCCAGCCCCAATTTTAAAGGTTTCCTATTTCAGGTTTGGGATTCGGCTTGTTTCTTGCATTCATCAGCAGCCTTCCAAATTGGGCCACCCTTTTAGCTACCAAATTTAGCCCCAAAAGCTTATTTCTGCAGTCCTACCTAGCAATATCCATAGGTGGTGAAGATTGCTAATACCTGACAACCTTTTTTGTTTGCCAAGGCCGGCATTACCAAGATTCAAGAATCAAATCACTAACAAAACTTACTAGAAGATAGAATTACCTTCAAAGTGCTTTATGAAAGCCCTGCCTCACACTGGCACACGTTGTT
The DNA here is from genome assembly GCF_901933205.1 of Camarhynchus parvulus. Taxonomy (NCBI): domain Eukaryota; kingdom Metazoa; phylum Chordata; class Aves; order Passeriformes; family Thraupidae; genus Camarhynchus; species Camarhynchus parvulus. The sequence goes on from NC_044576.1 coordinate 9,523,510, forward strand.
CAGCCTGTAGTAAGGCCGTTAGTTCACCTCCCTGCTGAGCATGTCAGGAGGGACTTCCACAGTTCAGTTGATGCAGAGAAAGATGAATGACAACAATGTTGTTTTATGATCTCAAGCTTCTTTTGAATATTGAAACATATGGGTGTGAGTCCTCATTTTGTACTTTTAAAGTCAATACTTTTGCTGGTTAAGACGGAATCAAATAACATAAATCCCAATATAAATTGAGCGTGTAAAATGGAGCCGGTCAGCCTTCTCACAAAGGTTTGCAGAAAATCTGAAATGTAAATAAGGCACAAGAAAGGGTTGGTAGGAGAGTAATTTTTCTGCAACATTCAATCAGGCTGTCTGAGTAGTGGTAGCACTGAAGCAAGGATTTCACTTGGTGACTACAGTATTTTATCTCCATTACACTTTCTGAGAAAGTTCCAGGCAAGCTCATGTACTGAGGAAAGTGAGTGAATGGCTATGTGGGTCTCAGTTGCCAGCTGGGGTTAAACCACATACTCAAATAATTTTTCATGTATTTTTAGCCTTAACTAGAACCATCACCCTCTCTTTTTGTGTGCATGATAAGAAATAAAAAGTGAATACAGAAAAGTAACCAGGTAAGATGGGAGATGGCTTGCAAAACAGAACCTCATCACGTGATGGCTACTGACATTTCCAACTTGCTCATTTAAACAAAAAGTGCTGCCAACACCTACCTCAAAACCCTCCATATCTTTCTTTCGAAATATTTACAACATAATATTGGGCAATGGAAGTTATTTACAAAGACTTGTTTTTCTAACTATACATCACTGCACTGTGACTTTACCAATCACCCCAAGCAAGAAAACAGCATGTGCTGCGTGAATGCCCCCCTTGTTTTCTGCGTGGAAGAGGCAGGCTGCTACTTGGTCTCTGTTACAACAATCCAAGCCTTCCAGCTACTATGAGGGGAAATGAGGCAAACCTGTACAGTCATCACTGCACACCCAAAAGCCCCTGAGAGGCGTTTGATAGGATCAAGTGCCCATTTTTCCAAGGACAGCATCTGTTAGAGGAGTTTGTCCTGTCTTACTGTCAGGCTGCTCTAGGAACGCAAACAGAAATCCTGAAACTTTCTAAAACTATAATACTGCATGAATTTATCAATATAACTTCTTGGGGTGAGGATATTGTAATTTATTTGTTTATTTTCACCAACTGAGAAGTCTAGTTGCAAACCTTGAGAGATTCTTTTGATTAGGTATTGGGGTCCATGCACTATATTTTGCTTAGCAGTTTTGAGAAGAAACATAGCTGAGGAAGACTTTTTTTCCTCCTAAACTGAATACTTTCAGAAGAAATTTCTGCGCTTTATATCTCAAATTTCAGGCTGTAAAAGCTGATCATTGCTGTGGTTAAACCCTGTAATTCTTAATGCCCTGTTTCATATGCTTCTATAAATGCTAATGTTACAGGAAATGTTAAGCAAACTGAAAATGGAAGACTTGAAGCAATGACCTAACATAATCTTTAGGCTTGCCCTGAGATAAAAGTCTTTACCAAATAAGGTTGTGGACTATACAAAATACTGAGACAGAATTGTTTCAAGGGAGTGGCTGGAGACAGGAGGTGGAATAAAACCAGAGATTACTAAATAATCTCTGCTAACCCGTGTCCTTAGGGTCTGTCAGCTGGAAGTCTGAAGCATCTGTATGATAATCTTCTGTAGGACATGAATTTTATGAAATGAGCAGCAGCTGCTGTACACCTTTCCAGTTGAAAAAAAGGTTGAAATTGAGTACAGAAGTATTTCTGAATCATCCAGGGAAATAAGGGATGCATCCTGAGATTTGCATTATGTTCCCATTAATACCTGGTGTTCAAAAGCCACATAGGATGTCTCTCAAAGTCTTAAAGAAAGTACTTCGATTCCTTAACGTTAAACTAAGGCGTGATCCAGAGTCTCCTTTTGTGCTTGCCAAAACTCTTAAATTTGCAATCTTTATAGAGTCATTATTTCTGGAAGTGGTATGTTAATATAAGATTCACTAATATTTTTTAGAGGTCATGCCATTCTATGAAGAATCTGCATTTTGTATATGAAAATTTCTTCTAACCAGGTTGAAACAGCTGTTTGTGACATAAGGAGAACAACACAGTTGGGGCAAATGGTCTTGTTAAATTAAGAGCTAAATGAAACTAACTTTTGAGCTGTGAGAAGGCAGGAAACATTAAGACCTTTAAGGATACAAAGTTAATTTAATTCAACCTAGACCACTTATGGTGAACCAACATAACTATCCAGGAGCATGTGCTGGTCTGTTTTTGAAGGAGGGAACATAGTGTAGAAACTGAAGGCTGCAGTAGCAGTCACTGTATGAGAAGCAGTAATGATTACATGTGGGACATACTAACTATACTAAGTAACAAAGATCAGAATGAAGCGCAGGACTGAGGTTGTAACTTCTCCTAGCAGTTTATGATGAGCTGATAAACACTTTGAAGACTGTCCTGGAACTAGGTTTAAAGCATCTTTGACACAGCTTTTTCAATGAGTGTCCTGCCACTCCTCACATTGTGCCTGCAAGTAAAGCCTCTGCAGAGCTGCCAGCTGGTGAGTTTGTGAATCTCGTGTACTGTTCAGGGTTGTCCAGGCTCTGTGTGCTCACTCCACTCTCTTCACAGGTCACTGTCCTAGATCTATTAAAATGGAACTTGCAGCTGTTTTTATTTTGCTTGGTTTTAACTTCCCTCCTGCTGGGAATGTGGCAAACATGAAAAAACAAATGTTTTCCCTTTTTCCCTGCTTAGTTCATGTGTTCTCTCTATAGTTTTTCAAGCCTTAGATGTGGTTTATCTGGTTGCTGTAGGCTTCTAAACAGCATAATGAAATGAGGCAAGGGTTCAGGCCAGAAAAATTTACATTAGGTGCAGTGTTCATTGTGCTGCGTGTGATGGAAACATTTCTTTGTGGTAGCCCACTCTTCCAGTTCAGGCAAGATGTGATTGAAGAGACTGTTTTTGACAGGTAATCTGCCAGAGCTCACACTTCCATGACGGGGTGACGAGAGGAGCTGTGTAACCCTCTCATTATGGAGTGTAACCTTCTCATTATGGAGGCAGATCTGTTCCCACTGCATGTTACTTCCCCCAAAGTAGGAAAAAAACCAGGGACCCAAGCAGGGAAGATTATCCCTCTTGCCACTTACCATGGCTCTAAAGGATTTGTCCTTGTTTCACTCAGCACTTTCTTTGTTTTTCAGAAAGATGATAGAAGAATATGAAGTCTATCTGGTCTTCTGTACAAGGTAACTAGTCCAGCTGCCCAATGCTTAATTCCAGAAAACTTGGTAAGAGGAAGTGAAGTGGTACAATGACAGATGTCTGGGCAGGCGTCTCACTCTTCCTCCTCCTGAATAGATAAGGTGTTTACTTCAGCTGGCAAGCCTCCAAAATAGAAAATACTGTGCAGATGTCAGCCCCTAGGCTTTTGGAAAGATATTGAGTGTTCTGAATATTAATCTCTTTCTTGAAGACATGAATAAGCCCTGTCTCTGCTATCTGATAGGAGGCAGTTGCAGAGATAACAGTGTTTTGTCCTGATGCTATTACTTGGCCACTCTCACCTCTTTCTGGTTACTCTGTACATTGTAGATATGCTAATCATTTCATACAAACAAAATTCATTGGTAATAAAGTCCAGAACTTGAACTAAGGCATTTAGAGGCTAAAGATCTTTTCATTTCTAAAATGGTATGAATTTCAACTTTTCTTCCTGCCATCTCAGAGGAGAGACATTTGAGGAGAATGTTCCATTGTTGATTTACTGTCAGCTTGCTAAAAATCCCATAATCCAGTTTATTGGGCAGCATTTCAGTGCATTGAACACAGTGTGTCCACCAAAGCATTTACGGTCACCTCAGTTGCACTCAATGTGACTAGGAAGCAGTAAAAGAAAAAAGACTTCAGCAGCAATGGCTTTACTTTCAGGTGAAAATTTGATGGGACAGGAGAACTCTGCTGAAGCTTTTAAGAGCCCAAATTCTGCAGGAATCCATCTGTGTATGAGACATAAGACAGTGAGATTTTTGCATTTCAGCCTAGCTAGTAGTTATTTTCATCCCCTTGGGACTCAAATATAATTTTTAAAACACACGTGGAATTTTGTTTTCTTACATTGTCTTGGGCAGGAAGAGGAATCTGATCAGTGGCTCTTGCTCCTACAAGTTCTTCAGAAGTCCTTAAGGAATGTAGTGCTACAAGGCATGCAATTTGTGTTTGCTTTTGCAGTTTGTTGGGGTTTTTTAACTTGTAGCATCATTTTTCTTAGAAAAGATGGTGATGGATGAGGATGTATTGGCACGGCTTAGGAAGAAAAAAGAGATCATCTCTGAATAGACATCACAACAGCCAGGAATAAGGTCAGTTGGTAGGGTTTGTAGATGTGCAGCTTCTCATGTCCAATCTAGGTGGGATGGATGCAGTGATTTTACACTTGCAGGAAGTACAGGAAGACCTGTAAGTCCAAGGCCATTACCTCAAAACAAGTACATTACCATGTCTCTGCTATCTCACCATTGCACTGGTGCTGAGTTAGTGTCCAAGAAGAAGTCTGGTACTTCCATAGATATGCAGACCACTATGCAATTTATAAAAATGTAAAGTTAGTCTTTTTCATGGGAAGTTACATTTAATCTTGGCCTTTCCAGTTAAAATTTAGATTAATTTTTTTCTCTGACAGCGGTTAGAAGCTTTTCGTTTTCTTCCCTATCCCAGTTTAATTTTTGTCGACCAACATTACAAGAATGGTATGTTATGCTTTTTCTTTAAAGGAAACTGTGATAATTAAAAAACCAGTTTCAGTAGTCCTTTTTGCTGTTCTTCACTAGCAAGAATACAAATTGTAATTAAGTACTACATAATGTATTACAAAGTTACTCATTCATAGAAGGAAAAACACCAATCCAGCGTAGCAAAGGTTTAGCTCCTGTGCACAAGCTCATAAAAGAAATGCCTTACAGCAGTACTAAAGATTTGTTCAGAAACTTAATGCTGTCTGCAGGCACACGCCAAATGTTGTCAGAACTGAGTGAAGGAATTACCAAAGATGGTATTTTCCGGACCTACTCCTATTCGTCACTGGCAAAGAGGTGGTTAGGATCTAAAAGCCATTACTCTCAGACATGCTGGGTTTGTGTTTGCCAGCTCTGTGTGGTATTTGGAAAAATGGGGTGAGTGAATGCTGGGTGGTGCCTCATGTCACACCTTGTGCCTTTGCAGCAGCTGCCCCAGCAGTGCCAGGTGACAGGTCTGAGCAGCCACCCCCACCACGGCTGCCACAGACTGACGGAGTGCTTCCTGTGTTGCAAGAGCCTGTCTTGCTTTCCCCATCTCTCTTTCTTGTGATGACTAAAGGTCACCGAGAGGGTTGAATATTGAAATAAAAATGCAGTTCTTACTTAAATACTCTGTGGATGGGTTATTTAAATGCATTCCCCTTTTTTATTTCCAGATGGTCTATTTCAAAATTTGAAGTGAACTTATGGCAACAATTTCTAAATTCCAAGTTTGCTATAAAGTGAAGTTCAAGTAAAATTATGCTGTATTCCCAAATTAGATTCAAATATTGAAGAGTTAAAAAAAAAAAAGTTCTATTCTTTAACGACAGCAGGAATGGAAGGAATAATCTTTGTCTTGGAACCAATTCAAGCGACATAAAGACATCAGGTGCACCCTGTTACTGTGTTACAGGCACATTATTATAAAGGTTTCATGAAGGTAAGTGTGTATTACCTGACAGCTTTTAGCAGCATTAGAGGTGGGGCAAGCTGGATGAAAGTTGCAAAGCTAATTACATTCAAAAATTTCATTAGGTGAGATCTAAATTTCATTTTCGCATTCTGCTTTGCAGACTTAAAATATGTGTCAGTTGAACCTGGCCTCCTTAATTATACTAGGTGATGTTGAAGAACACTTTCTTAGGAAAATAATTGCTTTATAATATTGATTTAATTGAAGAAAATTATTAAGTATTATAGAGACACTTATTTAGATCATAATTTAAAAGGAGAATTACTTGAAACATCATGAAAATCCATAGAAACCATTTATAATCAGTAGAAAAGATCACAATTTAATTAAATTGTGGACTAAACACAGTACTTACGTCTTTAACGTCCTCTGGCACACATAATAAGGAGGTGGGGAATTTTTAGGCTAATTCAATTTACGTATTGATGAATCACACCTGACCTCCAAAAAAAATCCCCTGGAGTTTCATGATCCTAAGTAGGTCTGCCAGGAGTCACTGACAGTAGTGTTGGCTTTAGATTTCCATCTCCCATCAAATCAGAGCTGTCTTAATTAAGGTATATCTTACTTTTTGACTTAAAACTTCAAATGTAAAGGAAAAACTAAATTTATTTCTCTTCTTTTGGAGACAAACACTAGGCAAATACTGCTAGTGCTGTAATGTCATCCACAGAAGACAAGTGACACCTTTCCACAAGACTGAGCACAAGTGATGCTCATGTTTCTTCAGGCACTATTTCTCCAAGGTTATTCATTTCCTCTTGGTCTCATTTTCATGCAAACATCTCTCATAAGCAGTGTGTTGGTTTCTACACCTCACCATTCTAAACAGACCAGAATGCCTCCCTTGGGTTATGGACAAGCTCTAAAACTTCAGCCTCAGAATCTAGACCAAAAGGTCTTTTGCCTGAGTTTTCTTTTGTAACAAGCACGAATGTCAGAATTTTAAGACAGCTCCCTGTACATTTCAGTTTTGAGAACAAGCACAGTGCTGGTTTTGGCTACAGAGTAAAAGAAGAAATTAAGGGTATCAAATTGCTTAAAAAGATAAAACTCTCTGAACAGGCTACTTACAACTGACATGATCCAAATATTTCTTCCTTCTAAGAACTACAGATGTCCCTCCAGATGTAATAGTGCCAGGAACTAAATTGTGCCTTATAATCTTTGGGCACAAAGGAGCTGCAAAAAGGTTCTTCACAATCCATTCTTTCTTCCCTCTGTTTGAAGAGTCAAAAATACCAGTGTGTGACAAACATAAAAGTAGCACTGGCTGGAATAAGTGGCCAAGAGGTTACACCAACAGAACCACTTCAAGCGTAGCCAGTATCCTCCAACTGGGAAACAACCCCAAAAAGGTGGTAGCCAATGAATATGAGAAGCATCTTTGCAGATTTTTTTACAGAGGAATATGTACTCTCTTACAAAGGAAATTGTAACCGTAACAAAAAAATATTTCTAGTACTCTTCACCAAGCTGTTAGTGCAGAGGTACTAAAATATTTCTATTAACATGGGGAAAAGTGAGAGCAGTCAACTTGTGAGGCTAGAATTTTATTGTTCATAGGTCAATACATAAACATAACATACTTGCCAGAAACTGAAAATAAGACCTGCTGATATTAGGTCAAAATTTTCATGGCCCAATAACCCCCCTTTTATTCCAACATACAGCAAATGAGTATGGAAAGTATAAATTTCTTACTGTTGAATCAATTTTACTGTTAGGGAACATTTCTTTTAGACCACATTTAACTGATCAATTTGGAAAAGAGGTAAACAGACTAATAATGCACACAACAGTAGGACCAATTTATGATCCTGGGATTTACAGCATGCCATTCTGAATTCCCAGTTTCTGTGCCAATTGTACAAACTTCCAAGAGATGACAACTAGGAGCTCTTCTGGACAGACCTTCATCTGCAGTACAGGAATTCAGCCACCAGAAGAAAGACACAGCTATATTGCCATTCAACAGTTTTATAAATCTAGTATCAAAATAAGCTAGCTATTATAGCCAGTCAACATTAAAGCAAGGAATTCTCATGCGTACTCCAGAAGGAGACTGAAGTTCATATGGAATAAATGCTGCATAGTTCCCATATCTTGTCTCCTTTACACTTTTTGGTCATCTAACCTGTGAAATCCTGCTTAATCTTTTCTGATATTTCTGTCCAGGTCAAAGTCATGATTGCATTTAGGGCCATATACAATTTATTCAGTTCTTCTGAAGATGCCACTAAAATAAAATTTATGAACCTTAACAGAAAATTGATGCATCTAAGCAGCACTTCATGAAGTAGCTTGTACTCCTATCTGCCTATGGGATACCAGTTCAAAAATTACTTTCTTTATTATGCAACAAAAGTTTTTAAAAAAAACAAAAGTGAAAGTAAGAGTTGAACTGCCATCAAACCCCTTAAAAAGCAGGTAGGACTATTTTATTCATATATTAAAAATAATTTACTTTCCCAAAATAATGCACAATTAGAAGAAGCACTTCAGACTATTTTAAACACAGAGCTGGAAAGTGTTTGAAGAAAAACTAAGACTGAATCACATTGCACTGAACCAATATGCTGAAATGCTTTAAAATTCTCACTTGGATTATTACTGCTTTAATCATGAATGTTTATTTAATATGTGCACTAGGTAGGCTGTCAGACAGTTGCAAAGTTGAGTCTCTGTTTACTTTTTCCTGCCACTTCCACCACCTGCAAGCATGGTGGCCACCCGAATAAAGATGTTCAGCGTATCAGTGTAGATACCCAGGCATCTAGGAAACAAGAAATTACAATTATTGCTGTTGAACAGACACAGAATTATTTGGTGTTTCACACCATTATACTTCATTTTAGGAGCCTGCATGAACTATCTTTATAAAACCCAGCTATGACTGCCCTCAGTGCTTTGTATGTCAAAGAACAGCTGTGTTTTTTTCTACCACCTCTTCCAGCAAGAACTATTTACAGAAATCCTAACAGACAGTATCCTGCTCTCATACAGGAGCCTCTGCTTTTATACTGAACTTTAATCTGCTTCTCTCCAAGAATTTTCAAGAAGATCAGTATTACTCTGCTTTAATTAAAATAAAACAGAACCAAAGGAAGTAAGAATTCACCCAGGACCAGACAGACATTAACAAGAAAGTTACTTGTTAGTCAGACCTGGTCTTTACTGAAGAGTCAATCCTTCCTTCCTTCCTTCCCTATCGCACCACTGCAGATTTCCTATTTAGTGACAAAGACTAATAAATATTAAATGACTACGGGAAGATTGACTTTTTTTCCTCTCAACCAATACTGACAGTTATTTTCAGAAAGCAGGTATAAATTCTGCCAGCAATGCTTTAGTAAACAAAAATACATTTAAGAATGCATTGCTGGAGGCATGTGACATCACATGCTCAATTCTGTTTCTCACAATGATTTCAGTTTTAACTTCAGCAGCTATTTTGTCACTGTTGTTTTCAAACCCTGTGATTCTTCACATTTAAGAGCAATACACTTTTAAAAGGCTATTTTCAAAGCCTTCAAATGCTTCAATGTAACTTGAGGTAAACTCTTACCCAGCCGCCAGAGCAGCTGCGGTAGCAGAGAACACTTACGCGTTGATGGGGTCGTATTTGACCACGCCGTAGAAGGGCAGAGTCTCGGCCCGTTTGATCACCAGCTGTGTGTCATAGAGCAGGAACATGCCAAACAGCACCAGCCCGCCATAGACCGCCACCGAATACAGCCCGGCGCCAAAGGCAGAGGTGGGAGGCAGGAACATGGATCCTGGAGAGCAATGGACAAAGGTGGTAAAGATCATTATCTGCTACTCCAGGTTAGCTCAAAGTCCAGTCACTGGAGCATGCATTTTCCAGTAAGTGTTCAATTCAATTCTCAGTCTGTGGTGTGTGTTTGATACCAAGAGCTCTAGCATGCACACTGAAGATGTCACATATACAAGCTGACCTGTTCATTTTGAACACCCCAGGGAACTGTGCATTTTTCTTCAGGTCAAAGTAGCTATGACTACAACAATGACTAAAACACATGAAGGAAAACAAGTGGATTGAGAACTAAGATCACATTTACTGCCTTCCCTACTCACTGGCAGTATCTAAAATACAAGGCACCCCTATCAGCTCTTTGCCAGACTAACATCTGCCAGAACCATAACTTCACATTCCTTTTCAAGAACAAATATGACAGAACATTTTCTGCTGTGCTGGAGTTTCAAGGACTACATTTAAGGCAAATCTTCATTGAGCAGACCAGCCTGCAATTGTGACCGGTACCATAGTAGCTTAAGTTCATAAACTATTTTATATGACAGAATTGAAACAGTATCTTACCAATTGAAGAAGCAATAACAAAGCCTAAGCCTATGCCAAGTGGTGCTCCCATGTTCAGGAATTTTTCACTTGGAGCACACATGGCCACAGTTGAGAGCCCCCCAACAATTCCAGCAGTGTACCAGGCAGCTCTGATCAGCAGAGGACCACCAAGGAAGGCCAGAGGAGCCACCACTGCACCCATGACACCTAGGCAAAGCAAGACAGAACATATGTAACACTTGCAACACCACACGCCAAACCCACTTGATTTTCATCTCCAGCCAGATGTCATGGCTCGAACTAATCCATGCACGACAAAACACCAGTGCACTTGATTGTGCTTTTGTCTAGAAGGGAGCACAATAAATTAGCAACCTTAAATTCCATTATGCACTTTTATTTAGCACTAGAACACTTCAGGGAGCTCATCTTGGGAAAAAAAGACTAACAAAAGTCGTAACAGATTGGTTCATAACAGAGCTGGTAAGAAGAGATATTTAGCAGGGACTTATCAACTAGATAATAGCATTAGGAGCATGCAACACTGAAAAGCAGGACGGACTTCTGATACAACAATCAGTTAGGCAAGTAAGTCAGATTTTTTTTGCTAGAGGCTTGTAAGGAAATGTGTATCGAGCCCATTAATATCTCATTAGGTTTTTTCACTTAATAACAATCACTACAATAAACATAATTTCTTCTTGGCAGACATGTTAGCTCTGGAGAGGCAAATATGATTCCAGTGCCCAACCTCCACATGTCTTTTCTGAATTTCAAAATATTTCTATCAAAACAGTTTTGAAAAATGAGAGCCATTATTATTTGAAGTTGGTATCATTAGTGAGAAATTGAGATGTGTGTCCATGAGGTATTTCAGCTGTGAGTACAAATCAAAAGTAAACTAATACTAAAATCTCTTTTTTTTTAAAGTCAGGTTTCAAATGCCTCCAATACTGCACAGCTGAAGAATGGTTACAGTAGGTAAGAGTACTTACAGAAGTGGTAGTGTTAGAAAGCAGAGACAAAACCAAAGCAGCCATGAAACCATCTAGTTCCATTTCCAGTGTGGAGTGTATGTACCTCAAGTTTAATTTGAGCATGACTTTCAGAAGACTATGAAAAAACTAGACTTCTGTTAAGGACACTTAAGACATCTTTCCCTGACATTCAGGAATTGTCTCTGATCTCTGAAAAACCTCAACTCCCCTACAGCAGTATATAAAAATTTACTTTAAAGCCAGAGTTTTGTTAAACTAAGCATTTGGTCACACTGAAGCACAGACAACAAACACTAAAACCACATACCTGAATGCAGCATCCATGCTGCATGTTTAGCTATGGGATTATTTTCATAGGATATGGTCCTGACCAACATTCCAGCACCAATCATGGCTGCAAAAGTTGCACCAATTGCCTGAAGAAACAGCATTACAGAGCTCAAGTCAGCATATGGACATATGGTCTCTGTTCCAATCTCTTAGTCTAAAAGGCAACACTGATTCTGAAAAGAGCAACCTAATTCACAATTGGAGGGAATATTCATTGATTCTACTCCTGAAAGGTTACAGTCAAATCTTTGCAGATCTTAGCTTGCAGTAATTTTCATTTATTTTTACTCAGTTTTCCAGAAATCCAAATTTAACAATGAAGTTGGCAACTCTCTTGGCTGTGTAAAGTAAGAAAAGGAAAACCCATGGTTCTGCCCCATATTCTCATGGAGGTACCTCAAATGTGTTAGTCTTCCTTCTTTTCTTGTACATTTCTCCATCTAAAACCAACACCTAGTTTACTGGCTTTTGCTACCAATGATTTTTTTAACCTCAGTGCCTCTTCTTACTCATGATTCCAAGCAGAATCATTCAACATCTACCAAACTGGTCAGAAGTGTACAACTTTTATCACCAATGATGCTTTATCAAATTCACCTCCCTAAGTTATGTAGGTGTTGGCATTTAACTGTTACTGTCTCACTCCATGTAACACACTGAATACCTATTAAGCCTACCTGTATTGTTTCAGCCTTGGCAAACAGAGACAGCTTTAAAAGTGCCACAAGGCAGAGTAAGAATGCACAAGGACCTCAGTTTCTATTTACAGACCGCAACAGAAACTGTGCCATTACCTTTAGGTAGCTATTTCTAAGAGGCTCCTACTCGCACATATATAGCTGGTAAGGGTAGACTAGTGGTTTTTGCTCATGTAATTTATCTTTGACAAACCATCAAAACAGTATAGAAAACACATGTCAGAATGTGACTAGAATCACCAAATCTTACATCATAAAGTATCATCAGGATACCTGAATAGTCTTTCTGGATAAGAACGCTAATGTAGGTTAAGTTTTGTCTTACTTTCCACCAAGTAGTCAGATTTCTCGGATTTTTTTAAATCAACCATCATTTGGTGGCATTCCTCAGCAAATACTTTTATTTTTATAACAAAGCTTACCAGCCAGGAGCCCTTTGTCATGAGGTTCATGATTGCAGGAGTTCTGCTCACTGCTGCAGCAGACAGAGCTGTCATGCCAATGCTGCCCGCAAAGTACATGTACGTAGAGTGAATTCTGTCCTTCACATACTGTGGCCAAATACTGAAAAATAAGCAATCATACAGAGCTGTGCAGTTACCAAGTTCACAACAGAGAGAAGCTAAAAACACAATCAAGCTGTTAAGTGCATTCACAACCATGGATATAAGGGAAGTTTTACTATAATGATGAGGTCTGTTTACTTTACAATGGGGACTGAACTTGTCAGTCTTGCCGATTTAATCTAATATTAACTCAGTAGAAACACTGAAAACTTACAAATAAGGCCGACTATAATTCAATTCTAAGCAGGAAGCATGCATAGAAAACAGAGTAATGAATGCCTTTAACCACAGAAAAAAGAAAAGAAGGGTGTGTGAATATAACAAACTGGTTTCAGGTAAAAGGTCTACAGAATGTGTACTGGCACTAAGCAGCCTGCCGAGCAGCTCACAAATTGCTGAGTCATAGTGCACACGGTTATCTGACACCACAGGACACAAACGTCATTCTGAGAGCTCTAACAATAGTAACAGACCTAGACATAAGCGAGTTTCTGCAGTATCATTTGCTCACACTATAGAAAGAAAACTTTCCCTGGTAACACTAAATTTGAACACAGGGCATATATTTTTTCCCACTTCATTCTTTTGACCTGTTAATCAAGACTTGTGCAGAAAAAAAAATACACATAGCTCTATCTAGAACAAGCTTCTCATAGACACATCATTATAAATGCTGACTGCCATTTCCAAATGCAAAATAAAGCAAAATATCCCCAATACAGTTCTCCCAAGCCCATGCTTACCACCCATCTTTCAAGTCTAACTATACAGTTTTGCCATTAGCCAGGTTTTTTTTTTGACCAAGAAGCAATTCACTGAAGTTTTAAGAACACGCTTATTATATCAAAGCTTATACCAAGATACTGCGTTTAATGGACACTTTTTAAACAACTGTATTGAAGTTGAATGAACAGTCTCATAAGAACAGCAGGGAAACTGGTCTTAGCAATGCTTTTCAGAAGACCACACTTCCTAAGTTATCTGGAGCACACCTCATAAGACAAGTTTATACACTCTTTGCATTAGATTTAGCAAAACAAACTTACTCAGGTTACTACTATCCATTTAAGGCTGAATAATTCTAATTTTGCTTTAAAAACCTGCAGAGACACAGGTGGGGGTTTACTCTTCAGAGCACAGAAAAACCTGAGCGTACACTGGGTAACAGCAGCTAAAGGGGAGGTTTGCTCCACTGGAAAGGTAAATAAACCACGTTACTTACGCGGCCCTTTCGATAGCCCCAGTCTCACTGGACAAGCCCATTCCATAGTAGCAGAGGGCTCCCAGGCCAACAGCAGCTCCTCCAGCAAGAATGAATTTCCCCAGGCGATCAGCTGGGTAAAGAAATAAAAGCACACACTCATTAATGCTTTTTCTTGGACAGTTAACAACATCCTCATGTGAATTTTGATCTATCTGCAATAGCTGCTCCACTTTATCCCTTTTTCTAAAAGCTTCACTTCATTTCAAGTCAGTTCACTATCTGTTTCAGTAGTGAAAAACATATTCCTTTGAGGAAGTTTTAAGTTCAGGTTGAAAGATTCTCAGTATTTAAAGCAGAGCTCCTCTACCTTTAAGTGCAGCTTCTGCAGATGGCTCAAATGCTGCATCTTTCACATCCTGGCCAAGTTTTCCACGCCTTGAACCCATTCTTCCTCTGGTGGCATAACTCTGTTAAATTCAGAAATAACATAAGAAATATTTAATGAAACAAAATAGAAGACAGTCTTACCAACTTACTTGCTACACTTAAAATTGTTAATTAATCTCTTATTAATCTGTGTTTACCTTCATACATACAAAGCAACTGTGCCCAAGGAAAACAAGCAAACATTAAAGTTTAGGAGCCTTTGTGAAAAATGTTGACATATTCTAGAAACACAGAACCAATGCAGTGAATTCCAGATGCTGGAATATTCAGACTGCATCTCTTCTACTTTAGTCCCACTGTACCAAACACTGCCACAAGCCTCTCTGTTAAATATAAAAACATAATCATTACTTTTTTGTTTTGTAAAAAAGCCTTTTGCTTTTTATGCTAAAACACTCTTCGTGCAAACACTTCAATGTAAAAAAAAATTCTGCACAATACTTTCGTGCTATTTTAGAGACACTAAAGCTGGAAAAGCAGCACAGATTTCTTGCTTTCAAGTCTAACCTTGATTTACGGAACAAACCTTGAATGAAGGCCTAGAAAATCAAGATTTTTAAGGTCAACAAGCTCCAAGTAATTATGCTGCTCAAAGTCTTAGTGAGTTGCAGGAGCAAGAGAGAATACACTCATATTAAATTCAAAAACAACTTTATGTTGTCTTACCATTTTTTACAGGAATTTTTAAATTAAAATTGCATCTGAGCAGATAGGGACTCACATCAAGCTGTAAGCTTGTTTCAACACTAAAATGCAAAATCTACAAGCATTACTCTCGTCAGGCATTAGAGCACTGCAATTCAAGGGGTTTACCAGAGCCCTTCAGTTTGGTTGTGCTTGGCAGCTAATGAAATCCAGCCCACTGCTAGAAAACTCACAAACAAAAAAGCCCACCACGTACCTACAAACTTAGAATGCTTAAGGGAAAAATACAAAAGAGGTGAAGAATTTTCCACTAGCACTTTCATCAAGATGGCAGAAGAGCAATAACAGCCCCTAAGAGTTGTGAGCTGCAGGTCTGAGACATCCTCTCTCAGTGAAAGACAGTGTCTCAGGATAATGAGCGTGGCTTTTACAAATGCTGCTGAGATCTGTGTCTGTCCTGCCATAGCTCAGAAACTGCTCTAACCTACACCACAGCTCTAAACACATATTGGGACTAAAATAACTGAAAAGAAAGGGCTTATTTTAATGCTCTATTTAAGATTCTAACTTGGGAATGGGTAGACAGGACAAGAATTTCTGTTCCTCCCACCTCACCTAGTAAGGCCTGTCCATCCCTAACTACCTCTTTTGCCCATTAATTTCAAGACACAAGTCAGTCATTCAAACAGAAGATTTCACTTCTTCTGCTCCAAAACCCCTGTGTTTTGACTGAAGAACATTTTTCCTTCAGTAAATTAGAGCAGGTGCCTCTAACAAGCAGAAGGCTTGTGCTCATTCACATGAGGTAGTCCATGCAAAGTGATTCTTTCAGCAATAAACTGAACCCTTTAAAATACGTGCAGTCAGGGCCATGAGAAGGAGAATTACCTTACCTGGCTAGGCTGCCACAGCCTGTATGCCTTTATGCTGGAGCTCCTCAAGGCTGGGGAAGCCTGAGTGATGGTGGGGCGGATGGTCTGGCATGGCAGTGCCCTCAGGCACACCAGCCTGGCAACCAGCATGGTTGCTGAAGTAACTTAACACACTGTGCTCCTGCAAATGCACAAGGAAATGTGTTTTGCTGTTTTGTTCCATGGTTTTCAGACAAGGCACACTAACTACTTACTCCAAACTACAATAGAAATAATAAAAACCAACCAACCAGAGATTATCTATAGTAAAAGCAGTATCATCACTTAAGTATTGTAACAGGAGATAAAACCTTCTCAAATACACAGTTTAACCTTGTTTTACCTGTATTTATACCTGTATAAGTCTTTAATCAGAGACTTCTCTCTCACAATTAACTCAAAAACAGGATCATATTCCACTTTTCACATGCACAAATTAAATCACGAGCCATTATGTGCTTATGTTTGAGTTACTTCAGAAACTAACCTTTATTTTGAGACACAACACTGCATGAGTACTCTGCCCTCCAAATTTACTTAAAACTCCACAGAAGTATAAACCCAAGTGAGCAAAGAGCACAAGATGTATGGTGGAATACAGTCAGAGAGAGATTTTAAGCTGTCCTTTAAAGAATCAGTTAGCTTTATGGGCACAGCATTCAGTCTTGGTCACAGCCCAGAACACTGGTTCAGATCATCCTAAGCAATTCTGACCAGAAAACAGTGACACCACTCATGGGTAAATCCACAGCACCAGCAGAACCAGCCTGTGTGTCCCACTGGGAGCATGAAAGCTGCCAGCTCGCTGCCACAGACAGTACACATCATATAACATACCCCAAGGCCTTGGAGTCACTTTCGTGTCCTTTAATTACAATTACACACAACCCGTGATATCACAGAACACCCCACCTACCAGTGCCTTTTTTCAAATGACCAGTCATACCTTATGGGTGCAGTGATCAACATAAACTAAGAGTATTCTAAAGAAAGGCAGGTTTAAACACGGGTGAGAAACAAACACGCAAAGCACTGGACAGCTCGCATGAATCACAGAGGAGTGACTGAGCATATAATAATCCTGCTGCTGGAAAGTCCCTTTGCTCTGCAGCAGTTATGAAATGCCGCTTTTGTAACGGGAATATTCACGAGGTACGTCCCGACGGTGCCACCAGACGCAGCTCTCCCACAGCCATGGCACGGCCTGCGGGAACTGACAGGGCCAACTCGGAGATTTCAACTTTCTTTTTTGGGAACGGGCATTTAAAGCAAAGTAACTTCCAAGTGTTTTATCAAGAGCAAGGAGGGCGGAGAGCCGAGAGTTAAGACCAGGACAACACTCCCACACATTAACTGGCAGTAACGTAGCACCGGGGAGTCACTGCCGCACCACAGCGCGCACAAACCCCTCCCAGCCCCGGCAGGACGCCGCCCGACGGAGCCCGGGCGGGTCGGGCCCTCTCCGGCTTTTTCCTGCCCCCGCCCGGCCCCCGCCCCGGCCCCCAGGGGCCCTGCACCTGCCCCGGCCCGGCGCGGTCCCGCCGCCTCCTGCGCGCTCGGCCCCGCTCCGCCGCCGCACCAGGCCCGGCCCCCCGGCAGCGGAAGTGACGCCGCGCCGCCCGGCGCGCCCCCGGCGACTGGCTCGCTCCCACCACGTGACCCCGGGCCCGCGGCCGCCATTGGCCGGCAGGGCGGCGACGAGCGCGTGGCCGCCATCTTTGGCCGGGGCAGCGATGGTTCTGGAAGCGCGCGGGCGGCGCGCCGGCAGGGGGCGCGCGCGGGGCGGGCCCGGGCCCGGGGTGTGCCCGCCCAGAGCGGCGGGGTGCGTGAGGGGGCAATGCCGCAATGGAGCGGTGCCGTGGCTGCCGTGAGCGTTCTGGGAGTGCGGCGTTACACCGCCGGCACCCTGACCGTGCCTGCACGCTGCTCACGGCCGCTGCCGCCTGTACAGTTCAGTCTCGTCCTTCCCAGCGTGTCAGACAGCCCAGGAGCTTTGCGTTTCCTTCCCTTACAGCACAGCACTCCCCCTCTGTAACCCCTTTGGAGTTACATCTCTCTTCCTTGCGGATACGCTGCATGCTTTAAGGCACAAAAAGCAGGATTATGTATGTAAATTACAAAAATGGACGCTGCCCGCTCCAATCCCGGCCCCGCACAACCCTTCCCGGGCTCCACAGCCTTTCCCGGGCCAAACGTTCAGTTCGGGGCTGAGCTATCTCTACTGGCAGCTTCCTTCCAGCCTCACTCCAAATGGAGCTCTGAGATTTTTTTCCGAGTTGAATCCTAAACTGAGCCTTAGGAAGGACAGAGCAGCACTTCCTGGACTAGCAAATCCTCAAACTGATATCAAATTTTGCTTTGGGAGCCCCTTTCCAGCTCCACTCTCCAGCCACAGCTATGTAGTTTGTTTCAACCTTAACACTACATATGGCCATGGTTCTTCAATGCCAAGTAAAACAGACTGTGAAGGGTCTTGAGCAGGATCAAATACAAATATAATAAAAAAGATGCATTGAATATAGAATTAAGTCCAGAAACAGAATGAGAGCTACAGATACACTTTTGAGAATTATGAGATTAGCCTTTCTGTATCTCAGAGTCTCCTTGTTTAAACTATAAGAAAGGAAATACAGTTACCTGCTAGTTCATAAAATGAAAGTCAAGATAAGAGAGATCAGAGATGGAAGAGATCTGAAGGTGCAACAGCATGTAAGATCATGAGGAAGAATCTGAATTTAGAATAATGAAGCAGAAGAATACATGACAAAAGGGTAGAAATTCCATCAGAGGAGGCCAGACCTACTGGGGTTTGAGATCTGATTCTTACTTACTCTGACACTTGTTTGCTTTCTGTTGGAGTAAGTGAAAATCCAGAGCTTTGGTGTCTATTGTACAGAAGTCTCCTACAACACAAGAAAAAAAAAGTCAGTTTCAGGCCATGAATATGTTGTTTATTTAGAGACTTGTAGTGCTCATTTCAGAGTTTGTAACACTCTATAATTGTTAGGTACTAAAGGATTCATTATAATAATTAATATTTAAATTTACAATTAAGTTATTAATAGTAATAATTTATGCAAGGAATCAAACTTACCTCTTTTACTACAGCATATAATCATGTAAAGAACTCTCCTGAGACTTTCAAATAAGATACTCATCCCAGCTTTTCCCCAAACTGTTTCTTAAATAGATAATTTTGTCAGAAGCGACCCAAGTCTACTCAGGGCCCACCCTGCTGCAAACTCAGCTGTAGAAGCCTTCTCACAGAAATTTCCTTTTCTCCTCGATGGTGAACACCTGTAAATGCTGCAGCTGGCCAAATCCCTGTGTGAGCGGGGCAGCAGCGGCCCCTGAGTCCCAGGGGTTTCTTGGTTGGAAGCAGCCGCTTGGATCCTGCCTGGGGTGTCCCTGCACCTCTCTCTGGGGCAGGACTTCAGTCCCTGTGTCCCTGGTGATGCTGCAGAGCTGCCAAGCTGTGCTCTGAGCACTGCAGCACCTGCTGACAAGAGCAGGGTAACAGCAGGAGCGAGAGGCCTGGAGGGGAGGCAAACGCCCCCATGACAGAATCACAGAATAATAAGGGTGGCAGAGACCTCTAAGATCATCGAGTCCAACCTAGGCCCTAACATATGAACTAGACTATAGCACCAAGTGCCATGTCCAGTCTTTTTTTAAACACATCCAGAGATGGTGATTCTACCACCTCCCTGGGAAGAGCATTCCAGTAATTTATTATTCTTTTGGTGAAAATTTTTTTCCTAATATCCAACCTACACCTTCCCTGCTGTAGCTTGAGACCGTGTCCTCTGGGTCTGTCAGTGCTGCCCAGTGGAAGAGACTGACCCCCACCTGTCCACAGCCTCCCTTCAGGAAGGTGTAGAGAGCAATAAGGTCACCTCTAAGCCTCCTCTTCTCCAAGCTAAACAACCCCAGCTCCTTCAAACGTTCCTCACAGGGCTTGTGTTCCGAGCCCCTCACCAGCCTCATTCCCTCCTCTGGAGGTGCTCAAGCATCTCAACGTCCTTCCCAAACTGAGGGCCCAGAACTGGACACAGCACTCAAGGTGTGGCCTCACCAGCACTGAGCACAGGGGTAGAACGACCTCCCTGCTCCTGCTGGCCACACAATTCCTAATGCAGGCCAGGATGCCATTAGCCTTCTTGGCCACCAAGGCACATTGCTGGCTTTGGAGCTCCAGAGCTCTGCTCCTCCCTGGGGCTGTGCTCAAACACTCCGTGCATCCAGCCCTGGCTCTGGTGCTGCTCAGCGCCTCTGTTCACAGCCTGGCTGGGAGCACAGAGCTGCCCTCAGCTTTGCAGTGGCACAGGACTCGAAGGGTGGGTGCTGCAGTGGCTGGTTGTGCTGCCATCCAGGGGGAAGACCTGCCAGAGAACTGGGCAAACAGGAATGTCATGCAGCTCAGCAAAAGGGAGTGCAAAGCCCTGCACCTGGGCAGGAGCACAAACACCAGCACAGGCTGGGGCTGTGCAGCTGGAGAGCAGAAGGATGCAGGCACACGGAGAGAGTCCCCAGGGGCCACTGGCTGCCAAGGACAGAAGAGAGGGCTTAGGGCACTTCATCAGTGTGTGTAAATAGCTGATGGCAGGGAGGAAAGGAACCAGACTCTTCTCAGTGATTTCTGGTGACAATAGCCAGTGGACATAAACTGAAATATGAGACCTTTTTTTTTTAAGTAAGAATTTTTTAGTGATTTTTTTCTTTTTTACTGTAAGGGTGGTTGAAGAGTGGGATGGCTTGCTCAGAGCATTGTGGAATCCTATGGAGATTTTTAAAAGCTCACTGGACACAGTCCTGAACAACCTGCTTATGCAGGAGGCTTGGCCTAGATAATCTCCAGAGGTCCCTGCCAACCTCAGCTATTCTGCAAGTCTCTACAAAGTACTGATGATTCCTGAAGGATCTGAAGCACTTTTGGCTTTTTTAGGACTGATATGCACCAATAAGAGGCATTTGGAAAACAGTAGAAAGTTGTAAAAAAAGTTATTTTCAAAGCAATAAAAATAACAGTAATAAAAAAGAAATCTCATTAAGATACTGTTTCTTGAAAACAGGTGAACAATTCCTCAGTAATTAAAAGTATAAACAGGAAAACTTGTACTGAAAATTTTTACTTGTATGTAAAATTTACTTACATTTTTTTTCAGTAGGCCATGTTTTTAACATGTTGTGCATGTGTTGGAAATCTTACATTTCTCTAGAGAAGGTCAAATAGAGTTTGATATTAGAGGGTTAACTTCTAATTAGAAATTCTGCAAGATCAGAAAATGCCATTATGAGGGGACTTGAGTATCCTGAGGGAAGTGTGAAGTCAGGCTCCAAACCCCTCCTCTCTTCCAGGCAGGAAGCAGGTGAGGAGCAGCCCTTCTTCACCTGCTTCCCAGCCCTGCTAGTTCCCAGCAGTGACATTCCCATAAATTCCAGGGCTGAAGGGATGGTGGTCTCCAACTGCAGTGCCCAAGGGGAAAGCTGGTCTGACTGCCTGACTCCCAAAGACACTCGTCCAGTCTCTGCCCCCCAAGTCCTGTAGGAGAAACATCATGTGTTTTCAACAAATAAAGTTTCAGAGAGAAATAGTTTCTGAAGGGACACTGTTGTCTTGCCCTGAAAGTGAGGATCCCAAGTAGTGCTGGCATCTTCCAGGAGACACCACAGGGTGTATGTTCAACCAAGCACCCTGCCCTGCCAGCCACCTGCACTGGGACAGCAAAAGCATTTAGCTCTCTGCAATCCTGGAATGCCACAGGAGCCCCAGCAAGCCCATTGTTGTGCTAATAAATAGGGCCAATGTCAGTTCTGAAGCTTATGCTTTTAACTTGGCAGCTCTGGCACTCTCCTGCAAGAAAAAACATCTCAGTCATTCACATGGCTGTGTTCATCAGCAGGAATGAAATAAATCTGTGCTTAGCACCATTTCTCCTTAGGGTAAACTTTGCCATTGAAGTTTTCAAATTAGCTCTGAAGAAAAATATTTTGAAGGTTTTCTGGGTGTGCAGACTCCAGCACTCCAGATATCTCTCCCAGCAGAGTACAGGGGACTGTTGGACTTAATCTGTTCCTGGTATTCATGTGACAAATGAATATTCATTAGGCACCATGTTCTTACTTTAGATTAGATATCGTTAAACACTGCAGTGGGGAGGGAATCTGGGGAGACAGTACTGATGACTTTCTTAAATCCTGGCAAGAAAATAATGACATTAAATAGAGTATTACTTTACCATAGAAGAATAAGTCCTTCTGTGCAGGAATTTGTGCACCAAGAGCAGTGCCAGCAGTGAAGCAGAGTCTGTATTTTCTACAGGTGTGATAATTGTCGGGGTCTTGGATTATTTGGCCAGATCTCAAAACATCTCCAATGGACAGCAGCCTCATTTCAGTGGTACTAAACTGTGCTGGCTCTGAGGTGTCTTCCCTCCATTCTGGTGTAAAGTTTTCCCCTTGCTCGTTTTAAAAATTATTGCACTGAAATTTGTACTGCAGCTTGTATATTTTGAGGACTTTCATTAAGCAAAAGTAATTCCAGTCTGGAATTGGAGAAAGGTTGTCTGCTATAAAGAATTTTACATGTTTTATCTGGTGCTAAAATAAAATGAATCCATCATGGCAGACACTTGTGGTGTCAAATAGTGTCTTCTGGGCTATTTAAGGGATAGCTGGATGTTTTTGTGTGTAAAAATGCTGTTTTGAGCACAGGAAAAATATCCTGTAATTACCACAGACATTTAAAAAATAATTTATATATACATTTGTATAAAAAGACTGTGTAAGAATGGAAAACAAACTATCTCTTTGCAGTCTCTGTATCAGACTGAAAAATCAAACAATACATCTCAAATAATAAAAAGAGCAACTGTTTAAAGTGTGTATTTTCATACTGCTAGGGTGTTCTGCTGTTGTCAGTACTTTTCATGACAAACAGTGCTCTGAGCACACACAAGTTTGCTTTGCAAGCACTCTGCAAACTTCAAACTTAGAACAGAAAAGCTCTTTCAGGTAGAATGTGTGGAAATCTGCGTGTCTGGAAGCTTTGTGGGAGAAACAGGTTCTGTTAGGGGTTTCTTCAGTCAATACAATGTTTTCCTTCCTGGGCATGCTAAACAAAGGAGCATCCTATCAGGCTATGTTGATAAAGAAGATTTTGTTCTTCAAAGCCTTAAGGGGGATAAAAACTCTAAACATCCATGTCTGCTGAAAAATTCCTGCATTCAGTTTTTTGATTATTCATATTTAGGCCATGTTTTTAGAAATTACTTTGTTTTTCTATTTTCTGAGAGGAAACATCACCCACATTGTACTGAACATTCTTTTGTAGGTTTAATTCTCTACGGCCATATCAATAATCCTGATGAAGTTGAACCTCTTATCTGCATCTGCTCCCTCAGGGAAGAGGCACAGCTCTCTCTGCCTTATTAGCAGTATCCCTTGTTTGGCCTGGCACCCCCATTTCCTCTTAATCCCGTTCCTTTCCCAGCATGTGCTCATCTGGCCTTTTCTCACCTCTTGTGACATTCCCTTGGCCTGCCCTTGGTCACAGTTCCACCACTCTTCTGCCCCCTGCCAAACCTTCCATGTTTTATCCTTGCTTTCACTCTGTCCTTCCTCAGTCCCTTCCCCCTTCTGCACTGTCCCTTGTGTCCCGAACCAGCTGGGATGCATTCTGGCCTCTGCAGTTTGCAGCCATTTAAACCAATGCCTTTTGCCCTGTCAAATACTAAATACTACTAAAATAAACTTCCAATATCAGAAGCTTGATACCAAGACCAGTCTTCTCCATTGATTATATGTTTTGTGTCTTATTTGGAGAATGGGGGCTAGAGAATGCATTTCTATTCCCAGATTTACCAAGGCTACAATACATGAAGGTAAATAAACTTGGATGTCAAATCACCAGTTCAGTAAATAGCTTAAGCTTGTCAGTAACTATGTGAGTAACACTCCTATGTATTAAACTCAGAGTAGATGTCCAGAACTTGTTTCTTTAGTTACTCAGGAGAAGAGCTTTGGTTTCTCAAGTGCTCAGAGATAAATGAAGATGAGTGCTTTGGTGAACAAGGACCTGACATTGTTTGGCTATAAATGAATACATGAGATAGAACATTTTGTTCACTCAAAATTCTATCTGAATAAATTGTACATAAAAGGACATTTCTTTTTATTGAACCCTGTTTTAGAAGCTATGCCATGGATTATTTATTTACATCAGACAATAAAAAACACTAAAACAGTTTAAAAATATTTTTCAATGAAAGGGTGAAATCTACATTTACAGCCTGAGACCTCTCAACCTCCAGGAAATTGCTATTCATTTTGTTTAAATACAACAAATACTCATTTTCCTAAGTGCCGGTGAACTCTATGCTGCAGCAAAAAAATGACCCAGGGCTTTCTCTGAAATTGCTGCTTGTGCTTTCTAATTACTTATAACATGCAGAGCACTGTTCTTCAACTTCTTGAAAAAAAAAACCTATTTGAAATTCAGTAAGCTTTGATTTAAAGTGATTGGTTTCCACCTGGATGGAGTGAAATTTTCTACTTGCAAAGTTTATTAGTACATTAAAAGATGCAAATTAATTCATAATTCTTTCAGCTCATTCTCTTGGGAACAATTATACAAGGAAATTATTAATGTACAAGAAAACAACAGTTAAAAATCTCAAAGGGCAACAGAGGTGTGGAATATATAAAAGCATTTAGACCTAGCTAATAGCACAACTCAGTTATAATAATAACAGTTCATAAACCAATTCTAATTTTTCTCTATTTGTAAACTGATAGCAGCCACATGGTGCAGACAGGAATTCAAAGACTGGCGAAAGGAGTTTGCAGTCAAAGGCCCTGTTCTCAGTGAAGGCTGAGGAAACTCAGTGTGAAGTTTTGAACTTGTGCTACCAGGTTTCCAAGGATCCCAGCCAGAAGTGAGGCATCAATGAGCTCAGCTGTGCCCATGGCTCTGCCCACACGTCCCAGGGGACTGCAGACCAGGCTGTCATCTCAGTGTAAGCCTCAGCACTCTGATAAACAAGCCCTGTGCTTTCCATCTGGATAATGAAACCCCCCGGGATCCAAGCAACATCTGATGAAAAAAGAGCAAACAGACTTGCTTTTTAGGCTTCTTTGATCCACCTATTTTTTGTCCTTTTATTTAAGGTGTTAAACAAATCAGCTGCTTTCCATTTTTCTTTTCATAATTTATCCAGCACGCTTTTAATATTACATATCTGATGAAAATTTCAAATATTTTTACAATCAGAGCCATAACAGAGTCTTATCACCAGGACACCTGTAGTGACTCTGGGCTATCTGCCTGCAGCACTCCCTGACATATGGCTGTCAGTGAAAAGACTGAGAGGGAAACACATGCTCTCAAAATATTGTAAGACAAGCACCACTACTGAGAGAAGCTTGTCCTAAAGAACTTGCCCTTTTGTAACTTTAAGCAGAGCCACATAAACATAACACAGATCAAACCTCAGCTGACATAGTTTAATACACTGGGACAAGACAAACAGAGGCCTCACATGAACTGAGAACAAGGTTATGTTATGGAGATGCAGGAGTAAAATAACTGATGTTACACTTGCTCACACATGCCTTTCTCTATGGACTCCAAGGAGTACTGCTTACAAACGAAAAATGTTTACATTTGAAAAAAAAAAAGATGCTCTACAAATATTTCTCTCTATTTTCAGAATAGCATAAGAACTGAAATAAATATCTAAATAACATGGATTGACAAAATTCTTAAGAAGAGTGGACACATGACTGTTGTAGATACAAATTGCCCTGACAAAATACAGCAATATTTATTGAATTTTCTTATGACAGTGGGCCACTTCCAAAACAACCTCCCTCAAAAAATTTCCCAAATTTCAAAAGAAAGACTTTGTTTTGATGATGCATAGAAAGGAAAAGATAAGTTTCTACATGTTAAAAAATGGTAGTGTTGAAAATGCTGGATGAATTCCTGTTCTGTTTTGCTTTTCCAGTTGCATGACTAATGAATGTATTTGCTTTTGCCAAGTGAAAATAAGCTTCCAGGGAACAATTCTATTTCACAATTCAGCTAAAACTACTGAGAGAAATCACTGATTATTACCCATCTAATGCCATCACTCTGTATATTTAGAAGAACATATGGACTCACTGGAAAAATAATTAATGTAACACCCCTGTGCAACTCAAATTCCACTAGCCTCTTTTAACTATTTTATTCTCTGCTAATTTCTGCAAGAGACTGAAATCCCCATGAACTGAGAGAGAAAGAGGTGTCAAAGAACAGGAAGAACATTTCTGAGTGAGAATACTGACAAGAGGCCATTATGGTTAAACAGATTTCAAATGAAAATTCAATTGTTTTAAAATCCAGACCCATTTTTTCTGAGGTCAGAAGAATAACAGTCATTTTTAATGTCATGTTTGTTTTTACCCTTAAAAAAACCAAACCACCAAGAACCCCAAAGCCACAATATAGAAAACTCCAGAGAAAGGATAATGTCTCATGAAGAGGTCTGTGATATGCAGGGGGCAAGAAGAGAGTAGGGATAGTGAAGGATTTTTATAAGCAAAATTTTCATCCTCTACGACTTTGCTTGAGGCTGTGAAATGTGAAACAAGCTGATGGCATCAGTTTGATTCTGAAGGGTCATGTACCTACATGAGAAAGCTGTGATTTAACTTAACTTGGGTTGGCGTTTCTGTAACTTTAAGGACAAATAGGACAGAGATAGTCCATGTCACCATTGAAGTGATTTCTTGTAAGGCTAGCACCAAGGTTCAGTGGCTGAGATCCCTCAGCTGGTGCCTCTGTGAAATGCCTCTTTGGCAGCAAACCAACAACATCAGCCTAGCCTATAAATGTAAGTGCCAGATCCATTTTTTTCCCTTTGAAGTGCACAATCCTAAAGGACCAGGGCAAAGCCCTGGAGAAAACAATATTGAAGTTAAATATCATTGTTGTTCTCAAGAAATTACTTTAGTAGCTATTCTACTTAATCATGGTCATTCCCTGTCTGTATAGGGACAGAGAGAAGAAGTGTCACCTAAGGACAGTCTTTCAGAAGGAGTTTTCCCCCTTCAGACACAAGCATAGAGGCTTGACTTAACATGCAGATTCAGAAGGCTGCAGATAAAAAGGCGAGAGCTCCTGTAAATATCAGGCTCTTGTTTGGTTACTGTGTTTTTGGGATTTGGCCCTTAGCATTGTCGTCATTCAGAGACTTGCTGCTGATTGCTAGCACAGCAAAACCTGTGATATAAAAGTGTGAAACTGTGAGACACTGGAAGAAATCACTGTGGAAATGCGGCGATGCCTCATTGATCCAGTGAATTCACTTAGGCCACTGAAGTGTTCCCATCCCTGTTATCAAAGCATTGCTCATCTCCCAGAGGTGGCCAAGTGAGACACACCTCAGGTGCTGCAGTTTCCTTCCCAGTAACCAGAAAGCAAATGAACTGAAATTTTGAACCTCAGCATGAAAAATAATCTTTTCTTTGAAATGAATATTATTTAAGCTGTGATGAGAAATAAGAACAAGTGCCATAAAATACCTTGGTTTAGTTTTAAAGATATTTATGGGAAGATTTACTTATTGCTAAATGATGGAGAACAGTTAGAATAAATTAACAGTTATAGTTAATTTACTACTACATAAGTGAAAATGTGCTAAGAGCAGCACACTTGTTAAATTAAAGCTCACTTAATGATTACACAGCCCTTGGGAATAACATCTAGTTAAAGAATAAGCAGTAATGGATGTTTTCTATAGAATCATTCCTTTTGGGAAAATAAGATAACCAAAGCTCTTTATATTTTTGCTCATAACTAAAAGACACAAAATACCAGAAAGAAGGGAAGGAGGGATTTTCTGTTTTAGTGAATACTGGAGCTCTTACTAGGGTTACCATGAGAAGGTTTCTGGCTCTGACTCTCCACCCTATTACAGTGGGTTGCACTGAAGTCAGTATTATTATCTTGCTGCATCACATCAGATAAAATCCTGGGCTGGATACTACCTATTATCTACCCCTTTGTTATTTTTTTCTTGTCACCACAGTATCTGAAAAGGTGATTATTAAATCAATAGTAATAACAAAATCCCAAGACTTAGAGAAAAGCTAGCATTTTCCTCTTTATGGAACTGACAATTTTAGCTGAATCAGGGCTATTCTTTGGGTAGGGAGTAACCTTGTCCTGATTTAACCCCAGCCAGCAGCCAAACCCCACACAGCCACTTGCTCACTTCTGGAATAGCAGGATTGGGGAAAAATCAGATGGGTAAAAGCTGGAAAACTCATGGATCGAGATACAGGGAATTTAATAGGGAAAGTGAAAGCCACACAAGCAAAAAAGAAAGAACATGGAATTAGTTTAACACTTGCCATGGTCAAGCAGGTAATCAGCTATCCCTGGGGAGGCAGGGCTCCATCACACCCAGCAGTTACTGGGGAAGACAAACACCATAATTCCAAATATCCCTCCATTCCTTCTTCCTCCCTCTACTTTAAATACTGAGCATGATGCCAAGCTAGTCATTCAGAAGTGTGAATGGCTAAACCCTCATCTATCTCCTTTTCCAAGATGGTACCTCTTCAACAAAATGTCACCTTTTTGCATCAAGTACTTTTGCAAAAGAACTTAATTAAAAAAATAAATCTTGAAGGACACTCTACAGCAATCCCAGTATATGAATGTTGGGTATTATTTTTATCACTTTTTATCTTCTTACATAGAAGCTTTATAAAAGCATTGCTCCTGTAGCTCAGGGGCCATGTAGTGGCCATGCCATGTAGCAGCAGGAGTGGCTGGCTGTGGTTCAAAGCTCAGTCCCCTGTGGGTGGCTTTGCTAGAACCTGCTGGAGCACAGCTTGGTGCTAAGATGAGGGAAGGTAGAGTTTTGGGACTATCAACCCTTCATGTGCTAACACGGGCTGAGAAGCACTGGTATCTGGGGAGCTCCCTGCACACTGTCTCTGGGTGTGCCAGAACAGCTCCACAGCAGAGGCACTGTGGAGGACTGGAGAGAGTCTCCACTGGATGAAACTCCAGCTAAGTTATCCCAATTCACAGCTATGAAGCAGTGCTTGCTTTTTGTCACTGGCTGTCAGAAACCCCTGCACATCCAAGCTCCAAACAGAGCAATGAGAACTTGTAAAATGGATCTTGACTCATTGTGTACATCCATATCTCTGGCACTGGTGGTGATGCTAGAGAATCAGATCATTATTTTTCTTTTTATACACATGAAGTAATTGTGTGCTACTGGCCAAGAAGGTTACAAACATATTCACTCATTTTTAATGATCCTTCCTCAGAATGGGTAGTGCCTGGGATCTTAATGAAGGCCAGTATTCCCTTTGTCTCATAAGAAATTTAAAGTACATTTTTTGTGGTTTGTAGTATGATCACTAAGAAGGCTGGAATCAGTAAAATTACTGTATGATTAAGAGAAAAGCATTCTAGCCTTTTCTACTTATTAACAAAGGAAGACTCTGTATGTAAAGAAGATTGATTAAGAATTTATATTTCTTTTCATGAAGACACCACAGGTAAGGAATCTGAAACTGCTCAGCACTGATCAAAATAAGAGCTGCCAAAAGTTGATAAATTGTCCTGTGGAGAGAAACACCTTTCATCCATCATAAATCATAAATATTGAAAACATGCAGTGGTTTTTCAAACGAGAGTTCTTAATGGTATTAAGGACCTGCTCATGCAGGACCCATGCAAATGTATGTTTGCAAAAAATACTTTTAATTTCAGAATTTTCTCCTCAGATATTGTGGTATTTTCTGGCTGTATTTGTTATATTCTGGAATTTTTTCAACTCAGTGTAGACTTCTGCATTTAAGATGAGGCCCAAGGACAGAGGCTCTTATTCTCCTGTCCTGTGTGCTATGACTTTTTACTTACTCAAAGTAGATAGAGCTTTTCTGATTATATAAAGGCAGCTGTGTTTTTTGGGTTTACAGTGGAAAGTCATTCTCAGCTGTAACTGTGGAGCAAACCTGCACATAATAATGCTGGTATGTAATTTATTAATCTAAAATGTTCCAGCTTACTACAGATACCCATAAAATCATATTGGTAAATGCACAGGCTCTGAAGGGCATATTATACAGAAAAGCTATATAGTAGAAGCAGATTTCTGTGAAGACTTAGCATAACTAGATCATGTGCTTAATAGTATTTATTCATAAAAGGCAGGCTCTGCTCTGCAGTTTCAATCTTGGAAATAATTTAGCATATATCCAGGAAAGTTGAAATATCCTAGCAGCAAAAAAACCCAAACCAAACCAAATAAACATGCAAGGAATTGAGATAAATAATGTCCATGTTTTTGAACATGAAATAAATGCCAATGTGCAACCTTTAGGTAGGCTATCTATACCTTCTGCATCTGTTTTCATAAAACTCCAGATCTACCCATTCAGCAAAATGGCACAATGGACTGGTGAAGGTCAAAAATGTATTTGAGTAGCCATCTTACACAGGTTTACTGAATTTCAGCCTGAAAAGGACTTCTGTACAACACAGACCCTAAAATCTCAAATTATTTCACAATCACCTGTGGAACTTCTGATCAAGGGGAAATCACTGGATTTTCCTAAAGGAGGACACGCAGGCTGTAAAGGGTGAATGGCTACATCCAGATTGAATCTGAGTCCATGGCTGAAATCATAACTGTGGTGAATGCATGGGTCACTTCCAGTCTGTGTCTCTAGTTTGCAGAGAAAATACAAAACTGTGTTCCCACCACATTATCTCCCTTTCCCTATTCCCATAAGCCTGTGGAACCTTGCAAATATTTGATGATGTATCTTCAGGGCCTCACAGTGTAATTTGGAGTACTTCTGCAGAGCACAGCTGGGCAGCAACAGGGATACTGATTTCTGTTGCAATCTCCTAGAATAACACTGAGAAAATCACTGGAAGGTGGGAGTTGCTAAAGGAACCCAAAGGAGCTGGAAGCTGCTGAACATCAAGGACAACTGGTTATATTTGTTTCCTTTGGCTGCCTCTGTCTCACTGTCTACCACAGTAGAAATGGGATTTAGTGATAACTCCTTTTAACATGAGCAGAAATAGTTGATTGTAAAAACAAACCCAATTAAATATTCAGTAATAAAATGATCAAGTCACTAAATAATGCATCCAGCTGGCTCTAGAGCTTGACCTTTGCAAAATTCCTTGGAGGTGAAGTGCAAACTACTTTTTTTCCCTGATGGTGTATTCCTGGGGAAACACTGCTATGAGAACTCTGTATTTCACAGAGAATCAGCTCATTTTTCAGCTTTAATTATGCATGTTCTTCAGTGGGTGGCCTTCTTCTTTCTTAGTAGGTACTGAATCAATACCCTGGCATAGTGCTAATGGGCACTGTGCTACTTGAGGTGCCATTTTTCAGAAAAGAGACTGAAAGCAAGGTCTTGTCTGTTTTTGATTTTCCTGGCTCTCATGACATTTTTTTCTTTTTTTAATAATAAAGGTGTTAGCATCAGTGCCTTGGCCAGGGTCCAAGTTGGATAATTACATTCTGTCTCCCTAAATTTTGCTTTGTGCAGTTTTAATTTAATATGGTGCCTTCTCCTCCTGCCCTAAGTTGTTTTGTGTCATTGCTGGGCACTATTAAATAACCTCCATATTTCCCCTGAGACAGCTGCATTTAAGCTGTGGCTGAGGCAAAGCCTGTACATGAATTCCATGAACCGTTCCCAGAGAAGCAAACACAAGCTCACTTGCAATTATTACATGCCAATATTTACCTGGACAAACTCCAGCTTCTCTGCTCCCCTCCAGTAGTTTACATTCATTTGGAATTTAACCACCCAAATGAAAACAGCAGCTGTAGGGAACACTGTCCCTTCTCATGAGGTCACAAGGCTCATGCTTGGGAGGACATTTTCAGCAGGCAGAGTAGTTTTATCCTCTGTATGAGAGCATAAGCTGCTACAAGCAACCTTCCTCTACAACAACATGTGGTATTTAGCCATGAGCTGCAGAGGGATGCTGGGCAGGGTTAGCCTGTCTCAGTTGTGTGGCTGCCTTCCCATTTGTCCCTCTTGGAGGATCAGTTTGTCATTCAAGGGCAGCTGAACGGGTCCATGAGCTCCAGGGCAAGTGCTCCATTTGCTGTTGCCCATGCTGCTCTCAAACACCGCACACTGAGTACTTCCACAAAACACTGTACCAGTATCTAGATGTAAAAGCATCCAGGAGACATCCACACTGGACACAATTAATCCAGAGAGGCAAAAGGCATTGACATAACATGTTTTTTTCACTGGCATAAAGCTCTTTGTATGTAGACACTGCTGCTCGGGACTGAAGTCAGTCAGGTAGGCAACACTGTCATGAGTTTTTCCATTTGTGTGTGCTTTTAGAAGCTGCAAGAGCTGGGGCAGGATCATGTTACAACAGCAGCCAGAAGTGATCTTATGGCACAAATCCTTCAGAGGGTGTAAATCAAGGCAGGCAGGTTTCTATCAGCTTGACTGAAAAGTCTGTTAAAAACAAATATTACTTATAGAAAATTTCAGATGCAAGCTGTGTAACCAGAACCATCCAAAATAGGCTTATGGCTAGAGCTTATTAAATATTTTTGAATGAATGTATTTGAAGTCTTAACTTGAAAATAAAATCATAAGAGCATAAGAGTAAAACTCTATTGCTATAAATCAGCAAGACTCCACTGATTTTTCAATTTATTATATTTGAGTAATCTTAACTATGTATTATCTCACTCAGCTTTAAAACATTGCCAGAACTGCAGGCTTGCAGGCTTTGAGCTTTTCTTACTGATAGTATTGGTACTCTTGCTTCCATATTTTTTCTTCTTTTTTTAACACAGTATGCTTTTATTGTTTAATTTAAAGCTATTCAACCTTCTTCCTGCTATCCAAAGACATTTTGTATGCAAATCCAACGATTTGGACCCAAAATCACCACCATCTGCTTATTTATAGCATGATCCAGCAGTAAAGGGAATCTCTATTAAGCCCTTAATGGGAGTCATGTGACTGTGCAATGAACTTGGTTTTCATTTTCCTGATGGAAGTGATACTGTTTCTTTACTGGTCCCCATTAATATTTTGTGAATTTCTGCAACAACAAGAACATTAAATAACCTTCATTTTGAAACCCATCCCCTTCACCTGATAGTGGCTGTTGCTTTTTCAGGTATGTAGCGTGTGTCTGGTCCTGGCATGCCATTAGGTGTCAGAATGAAATGTCTTTCTAGATTTGTTTTTATTCATTCAGTGTCTGAGGGGGAAGGGAAGCTGCTAAGTACATTGCTTTTCAATATGCTGAGCTATCCTTGATGTGACCCTCAGGAAAAAATCCCCAAGCACAAACCCCAAACCAAAACCCTGCAATACCAGGGTTTCAGTGGTGCAACAAAGCCAAACAGCTGAATAAAAAACGAAGTCAGTCATTGCTTGAAAAAAGTAGAAATTAAATAATTGAAGAAACCTGCCTTGCTTCAGTACCAGCACTAAGAAAAGACTCAAGTAGGTTTTGAACTTCCATGAAATTTCTCATAAACTATGATCCTGAGGGACCTTGACAATAAAAAAGCCTTTAGTTCAAAGAAAGTGTGTGGGAAAGAGCAAAGTTGTCGACATCCTACTTTGGGTGAATCACTTTCCCTCTAATGAGAATACATCTCAATGGCAGAGCAGTACAAAGAATTCTGCAGCTCTCAGAGTTCACTCCTGGCCCTTAGCATGCAGTGTGTGGCAGTAAGAGGTTTTCACTTTAGAATGTTTTTTTTAATCTCATTGTTGCAGTCAAAACTATGCCAACATTCTTTAGCTAGCAGAGCTCACTGCACTATACAGACAGATACTTTTTTCCTACCTCAGATACAAAAAGATACTTTATTGGTCTTCATTGAGATGTATGGCAAGTGCTCCAAGTTCCTAGCACAAAACTGATATATGCCACATTAAACCCACAGCTGAATTCCTAGAATTTATTGTTTCAGTTTGATACACATAGTTATACTAGAAGGTAAATGAAAACTAGGTCATTAACATGTGTAGTGGTGACTTTTTAATACAGTTATGTGCTGATGTGCCTCACAGATAGGTGTTCTGTCCACAAATTGTCAAATCTAGGGTTATGAGACTTTGCCCTGCTTATCCCATTTGCCCCTAGGGCTTTATTCCTGCCCAGCACACATGAGCAGGGATTTGTGTATGCACATTACAGGTCTACAAAACAAATACCTGCATCTGAACTCTCTGGCTATGCTCTCATTTCAGCCATGGGGAGAAATAGCCATTTCCAGATTTCTCTGCTCCTAAGGTAGACACTGAACCAGCACAGATGGGTTATGCTGTAGCAACAGCTACTTTTAGCCCTTGACTGTGGGAGTGTGCACACACTGGCCCTGAGACACATCCAACCTCAGCCTCTGGCTGAGTTCTGCATCACTTTGAAAAGGTGGAACCCACTGGTGGTGCTCTTTGTAGGGCATGTTAAATACAGCTTCTCCTTAGCTCTATATAGAATGGCTGGGTATGAAGGCAAATAGCAGGATCTCAGTGGGAATGAGGGGGAAACCAGGCAAATCTGTACAAAATGTGGCACATGCTGCTGGAAGAACACACATCACTCAGGCACTTTACAAAGAGACCATGTATAGACCAGTTTGGGTGAAATCCTGATTCAACTGGAACCAAATGCAAAACATGCAATCCTGAATAAGCTCAGGACTTCAACCTTTTCCTGAAGAAATGGCACATTCCTAATAAAACTATCACAAAGAAGCTCTGGGGTGCTCTTTCAAGGAATGGCAAGAACCTTTAGCCCATCTCAATAGCTCACTGATTGTGATGTTCATCCCACAGAATGTAACAGAGATCACAGACTGAGGCAAATGAGAGCCTCAGTCCTGGGCTCTCAGAGGGCTGATGAGTTTCAATCCTTCAGTGAGAAAAGAGCTGCAAGCAGCTCTCTCTTCCATCTCTGTAATGCATGGAAAGAAAATAAATCATTATTTTTGCACTGCCTCCCAAGGAAAGCAGCAGGTGCTTTTTTATTCAGATGACATTTTTCAAGCCCATCCATAGTGTTTCTGCTCTGGCCACAAATCAGTGGCTGCTTATGAGCATTTTGACAATTCTGCCACATCCAGTAATAGCCAGTGGTGGTGGGCAGCACAAAAGAAAAATTAGGTTGTGTCAATTTGGCCAGCCAGCTAATTCTGAGCTCTGTAACAGTCAGCAGGAAAAACTTTTAAGTGGTGTATGTGAATATGAATGTCAAAAATACCTGATCTGTGTGCAAACTGTAGCCTGACACACAAAAAAATGTATAACCTTTAACTCCATTAAATACCTGTCAGCCAGCTGTGCCAGGGAGGAATCTACATGCAGTGCCTGTGATATGTTGATTCTCTTTTCAGGTCATCCAGGGTTTGTATCTTTTATTCTAAATGTTAGGAAATGAATTGACTGCTACCACAGCCCTCATGTAAAAGCAACATATCTGATCTGAGTGATACAGATAACAACACCTTTCATCAAATGATCCCAGGGGTAACATGCATCTTATTCACAATAGTTCTAGCCCTGCAACAAATTCTCATTTAAATCTACACACAAGCCACTCCACTGAAATCTAATCATATGTGTAAGCCCTCTCAGAATCAGAGACTAGCACTGAACAAGAATTATGTTTGTCTCTGCTGATAACAAGACTCTGTAGGGGGAAATACAAAAAGAAACCCTGTTAACTCCTTGAATTCTTTGAAAAAATTTGGATATCAGACTCATGTTTTGTTCAAACCAAAAGGACCATGGTCCTACTCCATCTGAAAGTACTCAAAGATATTTAATGACACAAGATATGCAGGATTTTCTGCATCTGAGAAGATGAATATTCTTCTGGGAAAGTCTGAGCTTTTAAGTGAACTCAACTGGATTACTAATGCTTTAGCAAAGCCAGGAAAAACCCCCATTATACAAATGAGGTATAAGAATGGAAGAAAGAGTGCCTGATGTCCTGAGAGACCCCAGTTTTATACATCATACCCAGTGACCTCAGAGGCAGAAAACTATGTAACATGGCATGATAAAATTCAATAACTTTCCTCCAGACTGTTTTACTAAATTAATAGGTTTCAGTGTCTGTACAGGTGAATATCAAAGCAAAATAAAACATTTTATTTTATTAAAGAAGGGTAACTGCTCTTGTAAACATATACAGAATGAAAAAGCTTTCAATCTCATTCTCATATAGTCTGTCAGCCCTGGTTGCCAAGTCATGGCTGCATCAAAAATGTGTCTAAAACATGCCACAAATGTGAGAGCAATCTAAACCTGACTCCACAGCCTGCCTCGTCACACAACTGAGATGTGGAGAATTTCACCAGTCTAGAATTTTGGTTTTGGTCAACATCTCCTATCAGCAGGAGAGTACAAATTTCAAGAGTTGATTTTAAATGTTAATGCTCTTTATGCTCAGATCTAGCCAATGCCACATGGAGTCAGACACACAGTCCTTCCTTCCTTCCTCTCTACTGGCAATTGTCTCTTGCTGGTATTGCTCCAACAGAAATAGTGAGGAATGATCAAAAGCAAATTTCAGCTCTAATTTTCCCCTGGAGTTTAGGTAAGTTCCAAACCTGTATCTGGATTCAGATGTGACCCTATGCCAACATTACACCAAAGTAAAACTTGAAGTGGGATTTATATGTTGATTGCTTTGAAAAATTATCACCGTGGAGGTCTGCTTGCAATTTCTTTGGCAACACCTACCTTTATTAAGCTTCTAAAACCCCAAACTTCTAAATACACAAAATAATAAACACATGATAAAAACATTATTAATGTGCATCCTTTTTCCCCTTCCCAACTGTAGCCCATTCAACAGTTTGCAAGCAGCATGGAAATATCTGTATGATTGTTCTAACATGCTATAGTGAAGCAGCATAAATCCCAGACAGCAAAGCTGAGATGCAGTGTGCCCTTCTGTTCCACTGGCACAGGAGAAGGGGCATTCTTACCAACCTTGTAATTCAGTTGAGGTAATGCCTCTTAAATACACACTCCCTCCAAGGCAGTCATTTATCAGTGTTATCAGATAACTGCTTATTTGGGGCTGCTAATGACAATACAGTTGTCTGCCAAGAGTACTAAAGCTCCTTCCTTCTGTATGAGTGGAATTCAGCAAATTAAATCTAGAGGAAGAGATCTAACCTCTAATGGTCTGCAGGGGAAACTTTTTCCTGTCTTTCCTAAACCAGTAAAAGAGCCCAAGCTGTGCTGTTTGGCAGCTTAAACTCAGAGGAAGTGCAAAGTAAAGAAATCTCTGAAAAACAACAAAGTTCAAACACATACCACTACCAAATCCTCTTCACTTGGAATAAGTTTTAGGTAACAAATCCAACCTCTACTTCAGGCTGTATACGCCATTAAAAAACCAACCTAACCTGATGAGAAAGTCTTGAAACATGAAGTGAAAAACTGTATCAATATTTTACTGAAAGTCTAGACCTATTTTAATGTCACTTAAGTGATTATTTTTAAAATACTGGGATTTAGGTGGTGAGAGAATAAATGGACCAAAATTTAATCTCCCCACCTACCTGGTTGCATTTCAGAAAATTAACCTGTACTATTTTACACTGATGGCTTTATGATCCTGTGTTTCCATGAACTCAAAAGTCTCCTGTGTCCTTGGAAGAGAAAACACTTGCTCTTCACTCAGCCAGCGATGTGGACACACTCAGCAAGCACTCATAGCTTTTAGTGTGGCCCTGCCAGGCTGCTGCCTTCTCATTCAGGTACAGTGCAGACACTCAGCAGCCCTCAGGACAGAGCTGCTGCTCAGCCCAGGCCAGCCTGGCCAACAGGAGGAGGCAGAGCTGCCCCCACATCCCAGGCTCATTTAGGCAGTCCCCTCTGCAGTCAGGAGCCAGGCATATGAAGGCCACTCTGGCTCTCCAGTCCTCTTTCCCAGCCTGATACCTTCCCTACAAAGTGTGCCTAATGTTGCAATCACTGAGGAAAGCCATCTGCTGGATGGGCCCCAAGTCCCAGGGTTGATGGCAAACATGCTGGCTCCATCTTCAGCAGCTCTAAGACACACAGTGCAGAACCATGGAATCTCTGTTCTCCCAGCACGTCTGCTCTCAGGATTATCACCTTTCACCTTGCTAGGGAAGATGGGAGCAGCCAAAAGCTGGCAGCATCCCACCAGGGAGCCCCCAGTGTTCATGGAGGCAGTAATGAACAAATTTCATAGGTCCACGGAAGCAGAAGTAGATCCTTCCATGTCCACCTCGATGCGGGAAGATCCATTCCTGCCTCTGCTTTACCCTTGGGAACACTCACCCCAGTCCACTGTGCCCAGCAGAGCCTGGTCCTCCCACAACCCTGTTGTGGCACTTCCCAATCCACCATGAGTGCCTTCAGAAGCCTGAGTGCCACAGAGGATCAGGCCTGCCACATTTTGGTTTTCCATCCTACAAAGTCTTTTAAATTTTTCTGCATTTAATAATCCACATACCATGCCTCACTTTCAGAATAAAATCCTTTTGATTCCTTCCATCCAATTGACAAGGTGAGGGGATCTTTTTCTTAAATATATAATTTAACAAAACCTATATGGAATATGCTCACTTGTTTCAGTGATCTGGAAAATGTGCTTTGTCTATTTTCCAGAGAATGTGCACATTTCAGATTTCCCTTAAGCTTTTGTAATTTTTTCTGATCTTGATGGTTTTACTTTTGTCAGCCTAGCTGATACCGACCAAATGAGAGAAACAATTTGAAGGTGGCTTTTGTCCAGCAGGTTGCAGAGAAGAAAACCAGCAGTAAAATTCTGGTAATTTCTCATTTCTTTGTAGAGACATGTTGTGGGGATTTGTATATTCTGTCTGTGAAGCAAACAGAGCTAAAATCAGATGATACGGCAAGAAAGGCTTGAAATGCCATTAAAGACTTCAGATGCAATGATTATTAAAAAAAACTTTCTTAGGAAGATTGCTCAAAGCATCATTTCAGGCATCTTGCTCAGTAACCTGAGCAATTCTCAGAAATCCCAGAAAGACTGACACAACTGAGCAGAGGTTTATGTGTGAGGTGTGTGTACACTACAGAGAACATGCACATGGCCTATCAGTTTAGCCCACAGATATCCTGGTAGAGAAAGGCTAGTTCCTGCAGGGCTCATGGCATGCTGAGAGCTGCTTTCAGCATTTCACCCAAGCCCATCTCTGCATCTATCAGCTGGCCTCAGAGTGCAAGGAAGATGAGAAATGAATTAGGAAGATACAGCTTGTAATGGCTGAGTCATAACACTAAATGCCTCTAACTCAAGCTAACAGGGTCATTTCGAAGGGATGACTTGCTGTGCATCAGCTGAAGAAGAGAGGAAATTCTGGGTACTTAACATTTTCGAATAATACTCAGACTTTCCCTTCAGCTGCATTTAGTGTCTGAACAAACTCCAGGGCACAAGCTCCAGTGCCAATTTAATACAGGCTTCTATTTGCAGAGACTCATTAACGTTGTGCACAACTGCTTCAAAAAAAGGTTAAAGCCTTGGCAGAAAGCAGCAACAGCAACTATTGATTCAACTCTAGAAACTCTCCAGCACTTACACGGAGTCCTACCAGCTGGGGAAACATTGAGGCATTAAGCAGAGTTTTAAGCAGACACCAAAGCACAGAGCCACAGCCAGTGGCACAGAGGGGCTGCAGGCATGGGCAGGTCAACATCATGTCCCTGCAGTCACCACAGTGTCCCTTGCTGTGCCAGCTGATGCAGCCTGCAGGGCAAAGCTGCTGCCATTCCAGCTAACTGCTCTCCAGTAAATCAAATCTGCTTATATACTTTCCTTAACTGCATGCTTTAGTTCTTCATTAAAAAAACAGAGCTTTAAAAATGAGACACCACCATTCTGTACTAGAATAGGCTTATACTAGGCCTTATTCTATACAAGAATACTATGGATTTCTTCTCTTGTTATTCCTTTGGATGTGGGGCTTTGACTGTTTCTCCTTTTGTAGCTACTTGGGCTCATTTAAAAAAAATCCACAAAATATACAGAAAAATAAGTACTGAAAGCATGTTCTGTTCATTTGTAACATCAGTGGCTTTAGAAATAGCTTGGAAGAAACTCAGGAAAAGCCTTCAAGTCAGCTAAAAATTATCCAGAAACAACAAAAAAACCAAAACTGTGGACCTGGAGAGGCACTGGCATTATTTTGATCAGTTGCTGGGCTTGATAGCCCAGGCTCACCTTTTATTACCTGCATCTTGTACTGCTTCAGACCTACAGTGTATATTAGAGACTCCATGTTATTCCACCAAGATTAAGAGCAGACATTATTTTCTAAGAAGTTACTGAAACCCTTTGGGGGATGAGATTTGGTATGAAATGCTTTTTACCTCCCAAAATTCTCAAAGCACTCTACCATTCAAATGTAGTGCTACAGATGGCTCACAGTATCACTGCTCAGCTGTAACCAGATGAGGACCAGACAGCAAGAACCATTTAGTTTTTCCCCCTTAAGCCTACATAAATATTTGGAAAAAGAATTGAAGTATACCTCCCTCCATTGAAATGGGAAGGGGAATGTGGGTGGAAAGAATTTAATTACCAGAGTTGAAATTTGACAGGGGGAGTACATCACACTTTCTGGTGATATAACATTCATCTGCTCTAAGTGCTGCTCTGCATACAGCACGTACAGCAAGCAGTCTGAAGTGCTGCAATCTGAAATCACTGCCTCTCCTGAACAGATTCCTGCAGCAGGAAGGCTGGTTGGTAATTAACACAACTTAGCATGCCTGAAATCCTTAATTATCTAAGGGGCATGGGAGGGACACTAGGGGCCTCAATCTTTACCTGCAGGGCAGTGAGATGAGAGCTGTGTGTCCTGTCTGCTTCTTGGCCCTGCCATTGCAAAGCCCCAGTGAAACAGCTCCTTACCAGGAGCCATGAAAGCTCAGACATGGAATACCCTGATGGCTGAAGGGCTCTCAGAGGTGCTGAACTGTGTTCTCAAGCTAAGGTACAGCTTAGTACCTCATCTCATACCTGGAGGTACCTAAAAGTGTCACTAAAAGTTTCACCAGCTTTATTAATTATTTCTGTCCCCCAGCCCCAGAAAACCTCTTACCTGGAAACAGTGGCAGGCAGTGAGTTGAACTTGCAGAATTATTAGAATAATTGAAGAATAATGATGATGCAGGGGATCTTGAATGATCACTGGGTTTAACTTCCTGCCCCCAAACAGATTCAACTACACCTTACATCACTTTAGGTGAAAAATAATCTAAACTGTTCTTAAAGCCTTTTAGTCCTGGTGAGACCACCTACCTAAAGGAGTCTATTTCATCATCCTCACTGTCAGAAAGCATTTCTTCCACTCAAATGCAAATCCTCTTGTCCTGTCCACTGCAAAAATGCAAATGCATGTACTAAGAGCATTCGTTTGGACTAATGCTTCCTTTAGAAGAGTGGAAGAAATAGGTGTTGTCTGGCATTACATTTATGGAGAAGGGCAAGAAAAGATGGTATTGGGAAGAGAAAGGTAGGCAGTTGAAGCATCAGGCAAAAATAAAAGTTATTAATGAACGATGTTTTGTTGAGTGAATGAACGAATGCAGATTTGATGAGGTTCATAAGTAACATCCTGCAGGGTCAGCAGGGAAACCCTAATTAGGCAGGATGGCCTTCCTCATTATTAATTAGAGTTATGTGCTTGATTAAAGAGCTACAATTCTTCCTAGTACTGCAGGAGGCCAAGAGGAAGCCTGCAGCATACCTGTTTCTGCCTCTCTTGCACACACAGGCACACACCAAGCGTGGCTGTGCAGCCTCTCTTACCCCGTTATCCTCCTGCACACACAGACACCTGGTGTGGGACACCTCCACCTCCCTCCTCTGCCTTCCCACCAGGTGCTGCTTATCCTGTGCCTGGCTGCAGAAGAAAGCAGGGATAATGTCCTCCTCTAGATGAGGAAGAGGCTCTTGAGCATGCTGTGGTCAGCAGACAAAGGGGGAAAACCAGAGCAGTAGTTGTGTGCAAATTAATAGCTCCCAGCGCTTCGTAACACACATCTCCAGCAGACGCCACAGGTA
The DNA here is from genome assembly GCF_901933205.1 of Camarhynchus parvulus. NCBI lineage: Eukaryota > Metazoa > Chordata > Aves > Passeriformes > Thraupidae > Camarhynchus > Camarhynchus parvulus. The sequence goes on from NC_044576.1 coordinate 9,565,539, forward strand.
ATTATGCAACTGAGGGTTGTGCTTCTGGGAGCACTCATAAAATACAGCTTTTATCTTGCTGCTTCCAGCCCATGTCTGGTAATGTATAAATAATGTTAACAGCATCCACCCAGACAGTCAGAGATTGGATGTGCACTGGGCGTATGCATGCCTGGTGAAATACAGATTTTGCTGCAAACTTGAGATATGTTAGAAGAAGGGAAAAAAAGGCCCTTAAACACACACCTACTGAGGTGATACCTATAAGTTACAAGAACTCCTTTTTAGATAAGAAAAGCTGGGTATTTAAGGACTTTCTGAGTGTCCCTTTAGGCAAGCAGCCTTCAGACTGATTCAAGACAGGTTATGAATATGGGGTGGCAGCTGCTTGACATGGGTCTGGCTCCACACAGCAAGCTGACAGCTTCATATCCCAGGACACTTCAGCAATGTGACAGCTGGGAGAAGCAGGAAACTCACTGTACAGCAGTATAGTTAACAGGAGAATCCTCTGTCAGTGTGGCCAACATTATTGTAAAGATAGATAGATGCCAGTGCGCTTAGGAAAATAAACAAGAGATCAAAATTAATTTCTGCTGCACTTGGTTTCTCATACACTCATCTCATTCTTCCACGTGTGCTTTATATGTGTTCCAGCCATACCAAGTTGCTCCACAAATGGGCATAAGCATTATCCCATTTTATTGCCCACAGATCATAGAAAGTCTTGCAACTGAGAATACACCAAATGTATTGTAAATACCATCCAAAAATATGGTGACAAAATGGAGAAACAAAGGAGTTTTGAGGAAGGCATGAAACAAGAGCACATCTGTGGAGGAGCTAGAACACAACTCTCAGAACATGAACCACTGGTATTTCCCAGAGACAGTCACAATGGAGGGGCTGCTACAGCTACTTCTTAGCTTTGGTTTTGTTGTTCAAGCTTGTCAAAGTGAGAACAGTACCTGAGAGGAACAATTCTGCAAAGCAGGTGAACATCTTTTTGTAAGTGAATTGCATTTGTGAAGATGGCTTTAGGTGCATTGAAATAAATCACATTGTGGTTTATTGACAAATGTATGCCATGTAGCAGGCTGACAGTGGCTACAAAACTGAGAGAGATTCGATTATCTATAAATAATTCCTCATTATGTGTCAACGTGAGGAAGTACAGAAAGAAACGTGAGCTGAATAGAGGAAGGAGATCAAAGGAGCTGAGCTAAATATTCAAATGCAACAATTTGATAGAGTAAGGGAGCAGAAAATTAAAAAACTACCTACAGTGATTGCTGATCCTGAGAATTGATGGTGGTCATACATTTTTACTGTTATTTTCCTAATGATAAAAATGCTGGGTTTTAATCTGAAGTTGAAACATTGCACTACTTTTCATCACTTTTTTCTAAATTTTCAGTGGAAAAGTTGTTTTGTGATGCAGCTTGTATCACTTTGGGTAAAAATACTGAAAAAATTTTGCAATTCTATCTTATGAAAAATAAAGCTGTTTTGCCACTAAACAAAGAAAAAAATATTATCTTAAAATGGGAAGTATTTTACCAATGCTTTGTAAATAAAAACGTGCCATTTGGCATATCATCAGTTTGTGTTAGTACACAGTCAGTGTCACAAACAAGAAAAACCAATTGGACTGGGAAAAAAACCATCCCCAAACCTCAAAATAAGGAAGAATGTTCATTCTGAAGTAAGATCTACTAAAAACCCCCTCCTCCTTCTGAAATTTCTCTTTCACATGTATTTCTCTATAAGACAAGAAAAATATACATTTAAACTGCCAGCATTTCATGCCTCAGCAATTCTTAAATCTGGTTGGCTTTCAAAAACAAAGCCATGAGAACTGTAGGAAGAACAGGCTTTAATTAATGTTTTACTTTTAACAAAATGCAGTCTATGTATCTCTTAGTATTAAATTCCTAAAAAGCACTCACCCTATCACATGGCTTTCTATAAAATTATTCATAGAATTACATAGGCACAAATATCAATACACTGTGAAGCCTAATTTTATATTGTGGCACAAACACTTTCTAAAATAGGTTTTTTACAGCTTCATACCCATGACCAATACCCAGGCCATTCTATGGTTCTATTTTTTTAGCATAAGTGATTCAGTAATTGAATATCCTCAAGCATGTTGTGAATGGTAAGCTTTCAAGGATGGACTAAATCCAGGGACAGTTTGTATTCATTCTGGTAAGAACTAGTAAGTGCATCATAATTTCAGATTACTTAAACCCAAGAAAGCACAGGAAAACCCAGGAAAACCATGTCATGTCCTTCTTCTGTGATTCAGCAGATCACAGAAAATATTAAGAACCTCCCCCTGGCACTTATATCTGTGGATATGCTCCCTGTAGGAGTGAAGTGAGGATGCCCTAGTTACTGATTTCTCACTACCAATAGTTTTGGCCCCCAGTCTGTCTTTGGCTTAGCAGAAATCAGTAGGAACCTGTTGTTTCTTTAAAAGCCCTCCCTGTGGAGTGTTGGAAATTGAAAGGTTCTTGATGTAGGTCCTAAGAGTCCTCAGTGTCCAGCCCTGCCCTTTTAGGGGTGATCAGCAGCAGCAGAGACCTTTAGCACTGAGCTTCTCTGGGATGAATCAAGTTCATGAATCCCCAAAAGTCCTCGAGGAGCAGCAGCTCTGAACCTCACTGGGAGTGCAGTCAAGTGAGAAGCTCTGCTCTTTGCATGCAGGATTTGAATTTCCAGGGCTCCTTGACAGCCCCTAAATTCCTGCAGGAAGCAGTTGCCTGTGTAACGCTGCTCTGCAGGACCTTGGAGAGCAGCCTCTCTCAGGCTGTATTGAAATTAAATAGTAATAGAAAAGGAATCTCTGACAGTGGCTACCAGTTTGAGTTAGAAAAGCTCTTGCCAAAATATGCTTTCAGAGCAGGCACAACACATATATTATTGAAATGCTTTGTTTCTATATAGCATGCCAAGTTGGCAGAAATGCAAATTTGAAATTTAGAAGTGATTGCTAGGGAGCTAGTCAAGAAGAAGGAACCAGAGAGGAAGAAATTAATAGTATTTGTTTCTTTTAAAGAATAATCTTGAGCTAGTTTTCTTTTTTATGACAATCTTACATTATTCATCTGTCTTTCTAGGTCAGAATATAGAAATAAGTTTTATGTGACACTCTCTTGCAATCCAGTGGTACAAAATGGACTCTCACAGAAAGCTGCAGTATTTTACTCTGCTCTCCTGGCACACAGGGAGATGCATTTTAGGGCCCTTTGTAGTTTGTGTGCCTGGCAAGATCCCTGTGTCTTTGTGAGAGGGGGAAAAATAAGAGCACAAAAATGACACAGGAGTAAAACTAAATAACACAGACTCTACATCAAGGATATTATTTCCCTAGGGAAAACTGGGATGATTTTTCATCCTCTTTGGATTCTGTCATCTTTTTCAAAGTATCTGTTTAACCACAGAACTGACTTGAAGGACAAGCACTAAGGCTATCAGAATGCACTGCAGCAAATTCTCATCCACTGCTGAGAGAATGAGAGGGGTGGAAGTAGGGCTGACACAGCTGTGATTTAAATAAAAATGAAAAAACAAACCAGCACTTTTATAATAATACAAAAGGAAAAGGCAAATGAGCAACATCTGATTACTACAGAGAAGTCACTGATTTAGGTGAAAAAAAATGTCCAAGAAACTTCACCTGCTATTCTCAAAAGCTTTTGTTCTTATTATTCTTCCTTTCTATAAAAGGAGAAATAAAATCAGGCAGTTTTTTCCATCTCACGGAAATAGCTTGTAGCTCAGACTTCAAGAGCTGATAATCCTTTCATACTTAAGATGACCACAGCCAGGTATCATTCCTGTGCTTTACTACCATGTATAAGAGCAAATTCTGCAAGACTAAATCTGGGTTACTGGCTCTGGAGAATTAGTGACAGTTGTCTACATGTTCACTCTGTAAGCAGAGTGCAGAAGAGCATTAATAACATTCTAGGTTAGGTCATGAATACTAACATATTTCTGCAACATCACACAAAAAGCCTACAGCGTCACCAGAACCTCAATCCAGGTATGCAATTCTGTCAAAAAAAAAAAAGAAAAAGAAAAAGATCCAAGCACAGTTAACTCCTTTCACCATTGTCCAAGGAAGATTCATTTCATGCTGATATAGTTTCACCACAGAAAGTCAGACACGTTCTGAGACACAATTAGAGTAAGTTGTTGCACAGGATTCAGATGTATAAAAGTAGTTAGGGATATGCTTTCAATAGAATTCTCAGTACATGGCAGCAAGACACACTGTCAGTACCCTGTCTTTCCACTCTCTGCATCCACAGAAGTGAGATAAATAAATTCCTGGCTCAGACATGAAATATCTCTTGAATTTATTACTGGCTATGCCTGAAGAGTCTGCCAAGAGGTAAGTATTAGGCTAAAAGTTATAGGAGATACTAAATCCAACAAAGCATTCAGCTTGTGAGACAAGTACTGTAGTGGCATTGTAGTGATTTGACTTTAGATGAGGCTCTTAAGCAGAACTTTAACACAAAAAGCAATTTGTGCATGAAAGAAACAGTGACTCTGCAAAATTGCTTAAAGAAAGCTCTGTCACTGAGGTCATTGATGCCTGACCTCACCATAGCAGGTGTTTATATTACAACAGCAGTATCAGGAGGTTTTTTTTTTTTGTTTCAGCAAATGTAAATCCATTTAGCTTGTGGTAGTCAGTATCCAGAACTATATACAAAGCTCCTTCACATGTCAGTTTGCTTTAAATACTTACAAAATTCTGATTTCATAAGAAGGGTTACAGGTCACCATAGCACTTAAATAACTTAATTAATAAAATAGCAACGATAGAAAGCACTGCCTGGTTCCACACTTCCAGAATTGCATAAATTACACAATTCCCATGTCAAATGGAAGGAAGACTTAAAACTGGACTCACAAAATCCCCACTAAAGACCTGGCTGAAGCCCAAACACTTATGAATTTCATGGCCTGAGGATTATTCACCCAGTTACACTTTCAATATTTGACACACGAACAGCAGAGCTCAAGAACATGAGCCAGAAATTTTGGCACTGCTGTGGCAGGTCGTCCTCTCTCCCCAGCTGATCAAGTTCTGCTTGTCTTGATACAGACTGGAGAGAGCAGCTCTGTCTCCCCTGTGCACCTGAAGAGACAGACAAGCAAAATATTAAACAGCTACAGATGCTGAAAGAAAAGCAACTGTTCAGTCAGCTCTTCAGGGTTTTTTCAAAGCTTTGCTTGTAGGACAAAACTGATGAGAATATCTGACGATTATTCAAAAAAAAAAAGGCAAAGAAAATTTGTCTGATAGGAGCACAGCTAAAGCTTAATCTATTTCTGTAGCAAAACAGAGGCAAACTGCTGATAATATGCTAGAGAGGCACAGAAATTTCTGCTAATCTATTAAGAGGGGACAAGCTGCTCTTCTGGCACAGTGAGGGCTGACATCAAACTACCATCCTGACAACCCTTATTGCTCAAATCCCTCACACCCCCTGTTCTGCCTAAGACAGACACTCGTCACTGTTAGTGCTCTGGCTGACACACCAGAGCAGGCTACATCCTATTTCCCTTTTTTCTTTTCAAGCCAAAGCACAAACTTCTCACTCACAGTCAGCGCGTGGGGCACAGTTTCATCACAGCAGGAAAAGCTTTTCCCTGCCAGGCTGGCTGGAGGGTTCTGTGGTTGGTAGGAGTTGGTGCCTCCCATCCCTGTGACAGCTCAGCGGCTGCCTTGTTTTGTCCTGTTCAAGCAGGCAATGCCACTAAGGGTCACAGCACAGATGCAGCATTCAACAGGGGAAAAGGCAAAGCCCTACAAGTTTCTACTGATGGAGTAATAGCACAGCACTGCTCTGCACCAGAGCAGCATCCTTTCCGTGGGGAAACCAAACCTAACTAAAGAAATCTCCTCTTTTTAAACACATCCTACTCTAAGACTAGGCTTAAGGGTAAAGTTCTTAAAGTGCTGAGGTTCCAGGTCACAATGTTTCCTTGGACGAACACAGAGTTTTATTGCAATTTTCATATCTCCATTTACAATCAAAAGAATAAAAAAGAGAAAGAAAAAGGATTTCTTTCCCTACTACCCTAGACTGCCCCATACTGCAGGTACTGAGTCTGTTCCTTCCAACAGCAGTGTACTTCCTCAGTGCTTTTCTAAGTGTGCTGGAAAAAAGAGAATTGCAGAAGGGCTCTCTCCAAACCAGGTTTACCAGGTCCAGGGAAACACATCAAGATGTCTCAGTTCCAAACATGCTCCCTGCACTACAGCTCCTCCAGAGTGAAAGTGAACAGCTAGCAGGAAGATCTACATGTTTTCAATGTAATTTTTTAGGCCTACAAGATGCAAAAAATCTTGGTGAGTATCTGTCCATGCGTCTTTGACAAAGACATAAGCAAGAACACTTTCCAAAGGGCTGTTCTGTCAACACACCACAGGTCATGATGAGAAATGGAGAAAGGGAGAAGCCACAGAAGAACCAGCTGTCACACAGGCTGCAGCAGCCTTAGTGTGGGGAATAAAGTGGAGGCCCTTGTCCACAAGTTGTCCCCTTTGCTACTTTCATAGGCATACTTTATTGGTGTGCTCCCTGTGTGTCTTAATTAGCAACTCTGCAGAGTACATTAAGGGATCTGTCAGGTCTTCTGCTGTGACTCCACAGCTGTTGAATACAGAACAACCAGGGCACACAGACAGAGCCATGTTCTCCTACAGAAATTAAAGCATGTCAGTAGCTTTTTTCCAGCTGACATCCCCAGTCTAAGTGGTGCCATCTGTTAACTGTGTGGTATACATGCTTTCATGAAGGACACTAAAAGAACTAAACTAAATTCTACTCAAAGTAGCATAATATTGATAGTGAAAGAAGACCACTGCAGTGCACTGGCATCTTGTATCCAAGGGACTTCATTTTCAGAGTGATGTCAATGACCAAGGGGCTGCAATGCAACTGTTGAGCTTGGCAAACCCTTCAAGCATTTCCAGTCTCGTGCTCTGCATCGTTCCAGTGAGACATTTACCTGTGCTGCCCCTGCTGAACTGCACACTTACATTTGATATACTGCTCCACTTTTACAACATGTGCCATGGGAGTACTTGAAAAGAGTAGATGGCCACCAAATTCAAAGCAAGGTCTGCTCTGCAATTCTCCTGGGAAAAAGTGAATGGTTATCTCCCCCCATCTGCTCTCCCCTCTCCCACCAAGCTTTCAACTTAACACAATTACATGCAGCATTTGACAACAGAGCTGATAACTTATGTGCTGCTTGAATTGAAAATGTGAAGGATAATAGGGATAAATATCAATGCATTCACAGATGACACAAACACATTTCATCACTTTCAAGGCTTTTTGGTTGTGCTCAGGAATGACTTGCATGAACTAATTCCTCAGTGCATTGTCTTAAACAATTCTCTAGAGAAAAATGGACTATGCCTAGGACATAGACGACAGACAAGAGTAAAAACAGTGAAACCCCCACAAGTCCCAAAGGGAAAACAGCCCAGCGAGGCAGCAGTAGGATGCTGCCATCAGAAAAAAAAGAAGACTGTGTGGTTGCAGGACAGGTTTGTGTTTCCAATTTCTTCCCTATGCCTGAAGTTCTTGCTTGCAACTTTCTAGTGTGATATAGAAGAAACATGCACCTAGCACGGGATGGAAAGAGGTATGGAAAGAGAGCCACAAAGTCCTGAAACCTCTCAGATGGAAACACACATGCTCTCCTCATGCTTTTCTTGCCTGCTCAACACTGACATTGTTGTCATGGCTCTTGATCTCTCTCTAGGTTTTCTGATCTCCTGGAGCACTCCCCATGGCTTTGAGAAGTACTCAGGTGTGTTTTGCTGCCACCTCTTCCCAGCTCCCCTCAGCTGCAGGAACAGGCTGCACAACTCCTGAAAGAGAAGCTGCTCTTCACCACAAGTCACCCAGAGGCAGGAAAACAACTGCAACTCCAGAGAAGCTGCATATATCCTGTATTTTTAACAGGATTCAGTACAGGTTTGCTTTAGGCCATGGACCGTGGAGTTATTTCTGGTGCCAGCCTTTGAGGTTTGATCTGCAAGTGGGAGCACAGGACTGCCTGGCAAGAAACTGCATCTCAGAATCCTTTTAGGGGTGAGAACTGGCTCTGAAAGGAACAACCATCACAAGTACTTGATTTCACAAGACACAACTATTCCTGCAGGCAGATTTTCTTTTCACAAGCTGCACTTACTGGGCTGACTCTCCCAAGAAAGGAGGACCCAACTCAGTGTTTGTTAGCAAGGTGCAGCTGCAGGGAGGCACCAGGGGTTGAACTCTCCAGGCACACCATGGCCTGGCACTGGCCAAAAATGAAGAGCACCTGTGGAGAAGCTGTCCCATGGAACCTGCCTGCAGTTATAGCTCAGGGCCCTGCTGTTGGGCTCAGCAGAACCAGAGCCACACAGCCAGCAATTCCTGCCATGAAATTTCCTGCAGCTCCAACATATTGCCATGCAATGGAGGGACAGGGAGGAACTCTGTGCCTCGCTGAACAGCTCAGAGAAACGGCAGCCAAAACCAGAGCTGAGCCAAATGGTTCCTTTCTCTGCAACTCGTGACAAGCAAACATCTTGAGGTCAGGAAAAACCAAGCTTTTGCTGTCTAGAGGCAACCAGTTGCCTTCTATAAACGTGTCGTTTTGTATTGAGTCCTGCGCAAATTGGAAGGAGACAATTCCAGACATCTTAAAAGGAAAAATGGAAGCATCACAAAAAAAAAAAAAAATACTCCTACTAGCTATGTGTTGATCCAAATTAAACCATATTTATGTCTCCGAGAGTGAAAAATGTATTATTTGTATCATTTATTTATCACATAAAAATACTGTGGGGCATATTTATGGCACAAATTCTTTAATTTTGAATAAATGAAAAATATTCATAGTATTAGAGTTGGAGCTGAGCAGCATAATAAGGCATTAAAGTACACTTTTCACCTGTTGGCACCTCTTTTTAAGGCTAGAAATTAAAATGTTGAAAATAGAAAGCATCGATATTCTTGAAGGTTATATCCAAAAGGCTCAGTAACAGTATGTAAGTGGAGAATTAATGTCATAATGAACATAAAAATCTCACATTTTTAGATGAAAAAGCTTGGAAAGCAAATGATGCACATTTGTTCATTACAACTTAATTAGCACAGCCTGATATTAAGGACCAGCAGTAATAGTGAATGCAGATTGAAGACTGCTGGTGGGTATAGCTACACTTATATATATATCTGTATATATATCTCTCGAGTAATTGCCAATATGATAAGTGTTGAAATGCTTCTGGAATTTGAGTGAAGGAGTAATATCTCCTTTTTGAACCTTGCTTCAAAATAACTTTTGCTATTTATTTCTGAGAAAAAAAAAATATCTAAACATAAGTTTGATTTAAATCTTTCCTTAAATTTCCAGTTTTTCTTTACTGAGTTAGGGAAGAGAAAGGAGGAGGACATTTTCTGGCACTTTCTGCGTTTCTTACTTGTATTTATTAAGAAGTGAAAGGCACCTAAGTGTTCATAGGTACCATGTACAATTAAAAGTTGTTTAATGCAGGGGATAAATTAATTATAGACTATTTGAAGTAGGTGACACTGCAGATGTAAAAGCAGGTAATGATCCACACTGACAAGCCTGCAATAAAGCTCTTCCAACCAATGCAGAGGGCAGCAGTGCAAACCATGTCACCACAAGTCTCATGCCCAGGAGAGCTGCAGCTCAGCTGTGCAGACCAAGACCACCTGGCTGTCCCTCAGCACTTGGATCTCAGGGCTCCTGAAACTCCCACTGCACATGGCCACCTTCATTTTGACTTTGTTTTTAATTTGTAAGCAAGAGAGACTTCTGTATTGTTCACCACTATGTGTTAGGATTATTTAACCCTTACTCAGTAAATACACTGCACAGTGTTTTTCTGATAAAGGTCAAATAGAAATGGCAGGAAAGTAATTGACAGAACAATCCGCCTCTGTTGTTTTGCATCAATATTCTCAGGGTAAATCAGACAGCGCAGAAATAACCACAAAGTGTTAAACAAAGCTATGCCCATCAAAATCTGAACAGACACTTTTTCCAAACCTTACATACAGCCAGTTACCTGATTCCCCCTTGCTGGGCTGCTCTGGATGTTTTGGTACCATTTTAATATTTTACTGGAGCTGGCAGTAACTTACTTCAAATGCAAGTGACCCCAGAGAGAGCTATGGTCAGAACACGGAGAAGTAAAGAGAATTTTTGGCTCCTATGATCTAAGTGACATAGTCTGGCAGAGAGATGGTGGTAGAACTTCAACAAAGAAGATCAGAACACAATTATGCATGGCCAGAAATGTATTCAGTAATAATCCATCACGCTGTCTTTGGCTGCTTTGCATGCAGAAAGATCATCTGCTTTAATCTTCCCAGTTTCCAGACCCACACAGAGCATCATATATTATGCAAAAAGGTACTCTGGGTGGCACCATCGAGCTCCCCACTGCAGCAGCTCTATTGTTGAAAGGGATTTTTGTGTTTCGCACACCCTCCCTCACCAAGTCTATACTAGGCATCCCCTTTCAGAAAAACGTTTTAAAGTGTTTCTGTCTCAAAGGAGAGGTTCTTGCTACTCGCTGTTTCTCCTCATATCCTGCAGCCACACAGAGATCCTTGTTCCCTCCTGCTCACACACATGCTCTGTCCATCACTGCCTTTCTCCTGTGCTGCAGAAAAGGAACCAGCAGGATGCAGACCTTTCCATTCCCTCCCACAGGAACAATTTAGTAAATTCACCCTGGATGGCTCTTGTGGGAGATTTTTTCTGTTTGTTTGTTTTTAAATCAATTTCTACTGGACACAGTGCATGTGTGGTAGAGAAAAACAGTGTCCTTCAGCAGCATTCAGGGAATTCTCACCACTAAACAAAAAGCATTTTCGGCAAGCAAGTGTCCTGGATAACAGTCTGTGCTAAAAGGAGGGGCCAGAGGAGGACAGTCTGGGCTCATGACAGGTTTCCCTCTCCTCCACACTCCTGCAGAGGTCAGGGACACATGGTCTGCTCACAGCAGGCTTGGGGACAGATCCTCACATGGACTAAATGGTCACAGTTCCCTGAGAGTGCAAGGCACTGCACCACGCAGCACCTGGGGAGGAGCTGGCTTCAATTCTTGCTTATTTTTGTTCAGAGCCACACATTTATCTGACATATTCCTAAAATTGCTTGTGAGAGCAGAGTGCAGCTTCCTTTCCTTCCAGGGTGTTGCCTCAGACAAGGGGAGAGGAGGAATCTGTGCCCGGCTCCTCAGAAGCTGGGATGATTTCTGTGAGTGCAGAAGGGCTGGGAGCTGCCCTGTGGGTGCCTTGGTGCCCACCTGGGCTAAGTGGCAGAGCCTTGCCAGGGGCTCAGGCTCCCCCCACCTCCTCTGACAAGGACAGCCTGACTCAGGAGCTGACTTTTCTTCTTGTTGTTGTGCTAGCAGGGAGCTAAAGGCTCCTGAGGGACTGTTTATAGAAAGTGCTTTTGAATCTCTGCTTCAGCATAGATAGCTCCCATTTAAAACTGAGGATGGACCTTTTATCAAAAGATGTGACAGGCTTTCTTAAGGGTAACTGTCACAGGTGGAGGTATAAAAAGAATAAAAACTCTCTTTTCTCTATTGTTTCAGTTTTTCTGTAATTTTACCAAGCATTTAGAGGGTGAGATAATGCCAGATACATCTGTCTTTGGCGTTTTTAGGTATGTATCATCTTGGAATCTAAGTGCTCAGGCAATATGCGATAACATCCTGAAATACTTCCACCTCCTCAAGCTTCTCTCTCATTTTTCTTCTATTTAATCTCAAATGAGTTCAAGTAACTTCTGATTTTGCATTTATCTAGATCAGAGGTACAGAAGAAAAATAGACTTCTATAATTCAACCACTGGTAATAACATTACAAGTAAAATTAAAATCTCTAAATCAGGATGAGTACTGAATTAGGAACAGGGAATACATGATCATAATTTTCTGAGTATAAGAAGGTATTTCAAATGATTTCTCTGAAATATTACCATTGCTTTTCGTGTGTATCCTCTGGTCACGGAGGGGAGTATTTCAAAGCCTAGTGGTCCTTAAAATCACACCCAACAATAAATCTGCCTGCACATAATGATCAAATATCAGTGTAAAATCCCTACAAAAAGGGTTATTGTGCCCTCACATGAGGAACCACTTGACTCCTAAGCAAAAACTAACAAGCCTCCAAAACAAATTCACCCCCACCAAAGCTCCAGCACATCAAAATCCCAGCAAATGCTGCTGAGATAAGAATATCCAGTAGAGGTTTAAGTAGACTCCAAACTGCTGTTTCTGGAATGCAGAACAGACAGTAGCTTGTGCTTTAACAGAGATGGAGATTTCCCTGATACTGCACAGATGACTGTCATTCAAAAGGACTTCAGAGTCCCCCTCCAAACTTCAACAGTTTCTCCCCAAGGAGACAATCAGACATGAAAACCTCAGTGACAGTGCAATAAATACCCCTCAAAATGAGCAGAAAGCCATGCAATTACTAAGAGAGTGAAATGCCATAACACATGCAAATTTAAAAATTATAAGGCCAATGCATGAGCCTTTCCCTTTTTGAAAGGATCTTCCCATCTTTGTTCCCTCAAACACAGGGAAGAACAGTGATTTCCCAGCAACATTTCCCTGTGGTACACTCTGTGTTTGGCTGGCCTGACAGCTCATGTGGAAAAAACCCTAAGGTAGACAAAGGGTTACTTCAGTAAATATGTTTGTGTTATACTTGGCTTAATATGGGCCATTTCCTTAGTTTTAAGAAAAGAACCATGGATTAAAATGGAGAGTACTGAGGAAGCCCTTCATTTATGCTCCACCTCACTGAAGTCACTCAAGGCCTAGCCTGCCATGCTGGCACCTCTCAGTCAGCTCTCACCCCACGGTGCACTCCCTGCCTCTGGTGCTTCACCTCTGCTTGCCTGGGAAAACACTTCCATCATGACATGGAGGAACACAATGTGAGTGTCAGTAAAAGCCCTGCCCAGTGTGGAGCACGTGATGTCATGTCCTGTATCACAGAAAGTGAAAAGTACATGTTACAGCCTCAAGGCTGTTATTTGCCTTCTTTTTTCTTTTTCATATATTAATGATTTAACTAAGGTATTTCTCCTTTAGAGGGCAGGGCAAGTGACAGCAAAAGAAACCTAAACAATACCTGGAAATTAATAACCTTTGCATCTTCCCAGACAGCAGTACAGGTCACACACATAGAGAAAAACCTAAACAAGCTGCAGGAACTGTTGTGTTTAAGCAAGTGAAGGGCTGGATGCATTATTCTTCCAGCTAGGTCATAAGTGTGTGGTATTTTACACCCTATCTGGTACACAGTTGGAGTTTGCTCTCCTCTAGGAAAAGGAGTCAAGTATCTTGTGTGTCTTGCACTGTTTGCACTGAAGGGGTCAGATGTTAAACCACTCATGCTGGAGCACTGGCTGCTTGAAGTACATTCATTATGGATATCATCTTGCCAGTGGTCAGGGCTTGATAAAGGTCAGTTGACCTTCCTGAGAATACTTCAAGCAGCAGAGGCAGCAAAGAAAAAACAAACCCACACAAATTCACAATTCTTTTAGTAGAGCCATTTGTCAGGAGATACAAAAGAGTTTGTTGGGAGGAAATGCTTCCCCTGCAGAAACTCTCAGGCTCAAAGATCTGGGAAAGCACTGCTCCGGCAAAGGATGGTTGTTTACAAAGCATTACCTAGCAGGCAAGGATTGCATGGGGATGTAAGGATGTACATGTGAAATCTAATTACTACCTGGAACGGAGCAAGAACCTGAGGAGAATGCCTGTGTGAGTTGAGTTCTCAATAACAGAAGAGGGAGTGCAGCTTGCTCATCATTCTGGTGACAAAATCAGTCTTCTCTGCCTACGCTTGTCCAGAGCCTGCCAAGATCAATGCAGAGACTCCCACTGACTGGGAGAGGCTGGAACCTATGGATTCAAATGAGCATTACACTTCAGGAGGTGCATCATTTCATGCTTTGAATGCAATATAAACAGTGAAATAAAAATCACTAACAGAGTTTGGAAGCAATTGCTGGTTTTCATGCAGCAGCACTTGCCCATACCTGAAAGCTTCAAGCACTGCTCAGATGCATTCCTGGTGTCTTTATACTAAGGTGAGTTTAATTCTGTCACTGTGGCATTTGGCTCTTACTGAAGAGCTGAGGTTTAACGGGACCTCACTATCTGCTGAGAACAATGGGCTTCTTAGGAAAGCAGAGATTTTTGTGAAAGAAGCCATGCTTTTTCTGCAAACAGATATTCACATGCCCATCTGCACAACAATCCAACCACATTATGGATGGGGAAGGCAAAGGCATGTACAGCTGTGGCACAACATCTGGATACACATGTTGCAATAGACATATAAGAGGAGGGAGAAAACCCCTCAAAGTTTCTGGAAATCTTTCCTGAACTAGTAAGAGCATTCTCTCCAGCACTGGAGACTGCATGTACAAACCTAGGTAGGCAATAACACAAAGAAGTGTCTAGGAAAAAATCAGGGCATGCAGGAAGACAAGAAACCCAGGAAGCATGAGAGTCCTTCCTATTTGAGATGTGTCTTGATCATCTCCACCATCTTTCTAGCTCTTTGTTATTGAAAAGCTAAACTACAATTTCGTCACTGAAGGGTGACAGAGACCCAAATTGTCTTAATAGGAAAACATGCATTGCAACAGAAACAGCAGCAGCAAAAGACTGGATATTGCTATCATTGTCACACGAGGGTGAGCACTCCTCCAGCACTGTGACAAAATTCTTTGCTGAGAAATCTGTATGAAATCCTCACTATCTTTTCCTTTTTACATGTATGCTGGTAGAAACTCATCAAAGGTTTCAATTAAAAATAACTTAATTTGGGAAGGCAAAGACTTAAAAACCGTATTCCATTTTGTCTTATCCGTTGGGAGCAGGTTTCACTCTTTTCCAAATAACAGAGCACAATGGAGCATTTGTGAGTGTACTCTATCTTTTATAAATAAATCTGACAGCATTAGAGATAAATCCACAGTCCCTTGAGGGTGAGATCAGCGCACAGTTGCATGTTTGTATGAGCGTACACCTTCCATTAGTCTGAAAAAATCAGAACATACTGACATAAGGGGTAGTTGTGATCAAGGCAGAATAAAGCTCTCCACCCAGTTCCTAAATGTTTCTGTTGCCATTAATCATCTCTGTTTGGAACAATGTTTCTTGTTTACTAGCAAACAAGTGCCTGCAGACAGGCTAAGTATTTCTCTTCCAGTGCTACAGCACACTCATACCAGGATTCATACCTGAGCTGCCAGCAAGAGAGATGCTCTTCCCCCTTCCCTCTCTCACAAAGTCAATGTGCCTTTTGTACAGCTGTCCTTCCCTGACACAGACCAGCATGGCTCACCCAAGGGCCCTGGCCTATGGGTCTCCTCTTTCCTTGACTCAGGCTTGCGTTCACGAGCAGCCCTCCCTGCACTGAGCCAGCACAATTCATCAGCATCCCTGGATGCTGCCAACACCTACTCAGGTGCATTGCCAAGGTCACAGCTCTGCCCTGCATCCTGATGGCAAGAGAGCAGAGCACAGGGCGTTAGCCTGCTGAAAGCCCTGCATTTGTCACCCTGCTCCTCGCAGGTGCTGTGCTGAAGGTATCCATCTTCCTGCTTGCACTGAGCTGAGCTGATAAACAACACACCTCTGAGAGCTGGAGGAGGACAGGGAAAGGCTAAAACTGAAACAGAGTGCAGCTGATGGTGCAATGGCAGCTCTCTGGCAGATGCCTTTGGAGGTTAATTACCTTTCCAAAGAGTAACGATTCATCTTTTCACCCATACCATAATATCCTGCAATGCTAATTCTCATTTTGGAGACAGGAAAACTAATGACAGAGAAAAGGTTTTATATATATAACTCTGAGGAAAGGATAAATTTGCCATAATGGGATACTAGACTCCATCAATAAAAACTCCTACCAAAAGATCACAACTCAGAGTATTCCCAGAACATAAATATTTTGTGGGATGCACCATCATTAGCAAAAGCCATCAAGCTTTTGTTTCAATGAACAGCATCTGCCAGGAGCATCTTCTCTGAAACAGACAAACAAAATTTGGTCTCTCATTTATTAAATGGGCAGCCTTCTGGGCTCATATCTCAGGAGTCTCCCAAAAGCTTTAAAAAACAAAGAGACCTTTTGAAAGAGACTCATCTCATTTGCTGCAAGATTTTCCATCTTAAATACTCTAACAGGTGTTATGAAAGTACCAATGTTTTGGACCTGCTGAATGATGCTCCTGAATCCCTCAGCTATACTAAGCAATTGCATACCCACCTTACTGTCTTAGCAATAGAAAGTAACTCTTTATTTTTTTGCTGTTCAAGAAAATAAGTAAATGAAGGGAGGAAAATCAGCTGGGAAGGGGCTCAGGTACAAAGGCTTCAGTGTAGGAGCAACTTATCCTGTCCATATCCTAGCTTAGCAGTGGGAATATGGCCAGCCCTAGCCAGGTCCCTGGGCTCCCAACAGAGTCTGCTAGCAGGGGAGAGGGAAAAAGCACCTGTAAAAAAAAAATCTCTTCCACCTTCTCTGTGAGATGCAGAGAAATAAGTAAAGAGCAAGTAGAAACCCCAGGGTTGTTGCTGATCTTGGTAGGGACTGAACCAGTGATCCCGAAATGCAAGGTTCCTTCTCGATTCTGTAATTACTTTCCTACTCATTAAAACACCTGGTTAAAATGCCCATTAGCTTCTCTTCTGCTCATGTTCACCTCAAATATTTTCTGGTGTTAAAAAAAAGATAAAAATGTTAGCAGCCAAAATAGAATGCATCTCATGACAAAATTTCCACAAGTCAAAAATCCATAGGCTGAACAATATCAGCTTTTCCCTGACCTTGTGTTTTTTTGGCTAGGTTTGTTCTGTCCTCACTGTGCTGCTGCTGTGCTGTACAGCTCCGTGGCTAAAGGGCACTTTTTATATTTTTTTTATATTTTGTTTGTTTTTAAAGAGATAACTAAAACCCAAAGTCATCCTAAAAACACTTTTGAAATACTTTTTGTCAACTAACTCCAGACATGTTGAAATAGTCACTGCAATACCACTGGTAAAATGCTTTACCTTTTCAAATGCTGGGATGGCAGGATTGAAATGTCCTCTAACTCATGGCTGAAAATGATAGAAAAATCAATGCAAACCTAGTGAAAAGAAGGCAGTCCCATTACAAGAAGGTAATTTTCAGGCTCTCCTGTGGTACTAGTTTCTAGAAAGAAAGACATAGCATGTGGTGGGCAATGTTCTGCCAGCTGAAAAATTTTATGTCAAATATTCCCATCAGAAATTTATTTTTAATTAGAGTGATTTATGCAGAGAAGCTGGAAAGACCCTGGTGTCATGTCCAAGCACTTCCCTGGATTTTCAGACCGAGCAGATTAAGACCAGACCTGTGCCCTGAAGAAAACTGTGAGGAACAACAGGCAAAAAGGCAAAAGTCAAACATTTCAGCACACTTGTTGATTTTCTCTGCCCCAGGTTGGCTGTCCCTGCTGGGGCACAGCAGCAGTGCCAGCTGGTGGCAGTGCCACCCTCCAGCCTCTACCCCATGGTAAAGCCTCTCTGAGCTGCTGCCTCTGCACCTCTGGGTGGCCAGACCGTGACAAACAGAGCCAGCACTGCACAGAACAAAGCGCAGGCTGCAGGTTTTGTACTGGGACAGCTGACCCACAGCTCACGTGTCTCTGCAGGATGTTACACCCCACAGTTCTCTTCCTTGTGCTTCAGGCACCTGCACTGCTCTGAAGGACATTGCTCTCAGCAGTGAAGCTCACCTTGGATGCTGCTTTCATAACATTTCAAAATGCTCTGACTTCCCCCATGGACCTGTGAGTCAGTGGGTTTCCTTTCTGTCAGGAGAGCCTTCTCCAGCATTAACTCTTTCTGCTTTTGCAAAATCCTCCAGAGATAACAAATAGCAGCAGCTCCCAGATATTTTAAATTCAAGTAATGTTAAACTCAGGTTAAACTCAGTGCTGCAGAAAAGAAATCAATAATGCTTTTCCATGTTGATTTTTCTTTCCTCTCATTTCATTCCTCTCCTACAGCTGCTGCAGGGATACTGACTGCAGTATCTCAGATACCATACTGCAGTTGGCAGCATAACCTTACTTATGACATGCTCAGAAACAGATGTTTTTCTTCACATCTACCCTTCCTCTCCTACCTTTGGAGCAGAATAATGAGATACTCTGCAGCTCTGGTTCAGAGCCTGGTTATTAAACAGCCAGGGAAAATGATGCTGGCACGGCAAACAGTATCACTGAATTACTATGAAAGGTGGTGATGAGAAAATACATCTGCTTTGAAGGAGAAAAATGGTCTGTTTTCAGTCAAGAGCTCTTTCCTGTTTACAGCCCAGCCCATCAGCAAAGTGTTAGCTAGTGTACACAGCAATTTGTAGGCCACACAGAGGGCAGCAGCTTGTGCCTGGAAGCTGTCACACACCTCCCATGGTGGATGTGTCTACCTAAGGACTGTTCACAGGATGAAGAATTTATGAGCTGTGATTATTGGGGATTTGTTGTTTGTTCTTTTTTTTTTCCCCTGCTTATCTTTAGAGAAATGGAGCAAAATAATATACTTTCCCCTGCAGTTTCCTCTGTGCAGGATGTTGATTAAAGCTCTGTCGCTCAGAAAGTCTTACCAGACCCTTCCTGTGTGCTCATTCTTGAGAGGTACAGCATTGCTTTCCAGAGACACTGGCTAATTGCTTTGCTTGGAACTTTGCTTTGCATGCCATTGAAAACTCCTGCATTGGAGGAAGGGAAAGGCTGACTTGCACAAAGTTCTACATATTAGCCTCAATCCACCAACTTTTTGGAAAATCTCCTGTCTCCAAATCAATCACCTGCATAATTGCATTGAAAAACTATTTAAAATAATTTTAAAAATAAAATTATTTAAAATTTTAAATAATAAAATGTATTAATTCTATGACATTTTGTGACACAGGAGATTTAATTTCCTTAAAAATGAAGGTTCTCCCTAATGGAAGTTGTCATAGCAGAAGCTCCATGATCCGCCCTGACAGAAGCAAGCAGAAAATGGTGGGCTCCTGCTTCCTCACCATAATTACCTAGCAAGGAAAGCCCATGAGCTGAACAACATTACCCTTCCTCTTCCTCACACGCTGGCTGTGCCATTTCAGCCAAGGAAAGCTGCTCAGTGGTGACACAGCATACAGAATGTGCCTTTCAAATTCTCACCCTGTCATGATGGATGGCCACAGACAGATGTTGTGTCCTGCAGCTTGGGATGGTCCCTGGAGGCTGTCTGGAGCTTCTCATGTCCCTAGGACTATCCAGGATGGTAGGAAGTTTTAAACTGGAGTGAAATAAGCGAATAAAGTGGTAGATTTTATCCCCACTGTCAGCTGTGCAGCACCAATACAAAACCCAGAAGGATGTAGCTGTAGGATGCAGACATCAGATGTTGTCTGTTCCTCTCTCTTTTACCTGTTGTGGTCTCTATCACTGAACTTCCAAGGTCCCACCTAAGAACATGCACCTTCCCATGTGAAAGATGAAACCAGCTCTGGTAAGTGACTTTTCAAATGCCACGTGGATGTTTGCATCAGCCCCCAAACTATCTTCTTGCTGCATTTCAGCCATGGGCTGAATAAGCTAAGCCTGCCTGTATCCTAGACAACAGCTTCAGTGAACTGCAGCTGAAGGCAGGAAAAGGCAGGCAGGGATGAAGCATAACTCAGACCTGTACCTAACTTAAAATGGATTTGGGCCAGTTCTCCTCAGCCTAAGCCTTATCCAGTGTCTAATAAATCTGAAGCATTTCTTTATTGGTTCATAGATGGGTCTTTTATGCAATCTGCCAAGAACACCAGGCTATGTATCTCAGTTTAAGAGATTATAAATAAATAGAAGTGTCTCTTTCTGCTCTTTCAGCCAGGAAAAAAAAAATACAGAAGGAAGAGCTAGTACTGCTCTGTGGCAAGTTAGAAGCAAAAAGGAGTGCCTCCAAAACTAATTCCAAACAAAACCCTAAAAGTCATTCTTAACACAATAATTCAAAAGAAATTATCCTTTTTTTCTTATCCTCACATCAACCACCACGGTTTATTTTGCAAGCTTCTTTTTGTTTTCCTAGCATCTATACACTGCTTCTATGTTTTTCAGATATTCTGATTTTTCTGTATGGAAATAAAAATGTGTGTTTCTATAAGAAGAGACTCTTACATGCAGAGGCTTCCCAACTCCAAAATTAAACTTTAAGAAAAATTCTAAGGCATGGAATAAAATTAAAGTAACAGGAATTGTTGTCCTAAAATGGTCATTCTTATAAATGAACTTGAAGACATGAAAACAGAATCCCTTCTTAAATATGAACTTCAATTTAAGATGCTCTCATTGGAAAAAAAAAAAACCAACAGGGATATGGAACTAAAAAGACCAGATTATTATTCATTTGGAAGGAAAAACTGAGAGAAATCCCAGGTACTCCACAGACTGGGTTGTTTGAGCTGTTGCAGTAAAGGAGCCAGGTGTTACTACAGCCACTTTGCAGAGGGACAGTGGGACAGCCAATAGACAGACAAAACTCTCCATAAAGGCAAACAGCCAGCAACCAAAGGCAGGTTTTCATCCCTTCCTAGAACCATTACTGGAAACACACTCTTCACTTGTCCTCTTCTTTGATTATTTTAGAACATGATAGCTATAACATCAGCTTTTTTCCAGATGCTCATTTCATCATATTTGTCATATTAAATATTCAATTATGTCTATTTAAATTTTTTTTTCGGTAATGGGCTATGTTCTGCTGTTTAATAGCATTCTGATTAAGGAACCAACCATTCTCTTGCCTACATTTCATTTCTCACATCCCTTAATCTAGATTTAGTGTGTGTGGGAGACTAAGTAAGTGCTACCACTCCTTTGATAATCAGCAATTTGTTATCACATTAGGGGTGGCCAAAGTATTCAAGCTAAGAGCTGCTACTAACCTAAATTTAAGCAGAAGGCATGTTATTGAATTACAAGGAAGAGGCAATGGATAGCTACAAAGGAAAGTAAACAATACGATCTCTTCAAAATCAATTATTAATATTTTGAGGAGTGAGGAAGACAGATCAGTTGCAGCTGCCAAAACAGAGGGGGGAGTAACAGATTTACTAAAACTCACTTAGACATGAGGAAAAACTACACAGAAAAATGAAGGATGTCAGATGACCTAAGGGGGGAAAAGAAAACTATCCAATCCCCCATCCTCCTTCTGCCACAAAAATCCCTCAAACCCCAGCAACAATAAAGCCCAACCATAAAAACCTCCCAAACACAAAACAAACTATCCTCCAACAACTACCAGAACAAAAATCTGGACTCATGGATTTGCTGCAGAGAAGGTGCAGAGGCAGGACTGGGTCTGGCCTAATGTGCTGCTATGCTGAGGCCATCTGAGGACCTGAGCCACCACCAAATTAACAAAGAGAATTTCTGTGGTTCTGGTTTAGAGAATTTAAATTGCACCAGACTCTGTGTTGTGCTAAGCAGCCACTCAAGCTCAGGTGACAGCAAATGCACACCATGTCTGAAATGCTTTTAATATGGCAGCACCCCTCTGCCAGTGCCAGAGTGAAGATCAGAGTTGCTCTGCTTAGTCCATGAAGTCACTCCTATGGGAAGGAAGGATTCGTGGTGAGCCATTATGAGTGTTATTTGCTCATTTTTTTACATGCAGGGTAACATAAAAAGGCACTAAGTTTACAAACACAACTGCTATCATCTCAAATCTCTGTTGGGGATGCAATACAAAGTTGATTTCCCTGGGTTCTGCCACAGAACTCAGCCTGTGATCACCAAGGCAGCCCTCAGAGAACCCTTCTGTGACAAGGCACTAAATGCTGTAATGAACTGGGAGACAGGGAAATCCTTGACCCTAATGCTCAGATGTAAACACTGCATTTTTTTCCTTAATGTCAGAATCAACATTCACATTTGCCCATCCCACGTTGGTCTATCTGCAGGTGCAAAACCATATTAACCTTTTCTCAAATTATCATGTCATTTTAAATTGAACAATGATCTTAAATAATCAGCTGCCTGGATGAACTGTGCACGATACAGACATCCTTTGTAAATGGTGGTTTTGTGACAACAGTTCCTCTCCTGCCTTTCCTTTTGACTGTTCACCTGACAAGGTCACTTAGCTGAGGGTTTAGGGAAATAGGGCAATGTTTTTATAGAAGTACACACACCTGTCATTTCAAAACCCTGCCACGTGGAGAGAGCTGGACTTGAAAACAAGCATTAAAAGTCAAGTTACACCACATGCTGCTCCAGGCAAACTTGAATCAGCAGCCTGGCACAGAGATGGGAAGGTGAAGGCCTTGCAGTGCTGGCTGAGATCCAGGTGCCCTTCCTCCCTGATGGTTCTCCTCACCATGGGTCACTGCCCAGGTCACTGCTGGTGCTGCTGGCCTGTGCACCTCACAGCCTGGCTCTTACTCTAAGAGGTACCACCAACTCAGAGCATGGCAGTCAGTACCTGCTGCAGCCATGCCAGCTTCCTTCCCTGCTGGGGAAGCTTTGTGGCAGCTGTCAGCCTTTCCCAGTGCCTAGCTGGCAACTTGCCAGTGCCACTGCCTTGCTGGTGTCCCCTGGATGGCAGGGGTGCCAGGTGTGCCCTGGGACAGGGCACTGAGCTGCAAACTGCACAGTTCACAAGCCTGTGCCACACACACTCCTCCACTGCAATCTAGTGACTCCCTGAAGCTGTGCAGTTAAACCAAGGCATTGAGGAGAAGTGTGCTCCAAAATCCCCCCTCTCACTTCTCTGTTTGAGAATGTAAAGGACCGAGGTGTAATTGTTTGTGATGGCACTTCTACATGATTTAACACTGGATGAGGTAAAACGCACCAAGCTTTTCTGTAGAGGACAAACTGGCTTAGTCTGAAACACACAGCATCACTTTCCTCTCCAATTTCTAGGAACACATGAGAAACAAAAGGAAAAAAAGATTTAAAATCCTTAGCCATTGTCAGTTTATTATGTGGAACAAAGGCAAAACAGAGCACATGTTGTGCAGGAATGTGAATGAAATGCTCCAGAGAAAGACAAAACCAACTGCCTGTTGTGTCCTCCTTCCCTGCAGACTGACTCAGTGCCTGCTGTCCTCCGTGGACAATCAATCAGGCAGCCCCAGTCCCACCTCCATGAGGATCAGCTCTCTCCTCAGTCTGTCATCTCCTCAGTGAATGAATGACAGAGGCTTCAGCAGGAACCACTTGGGGCCATGGATGCTCAGGATGCAATGAACCTGACAGTAAGCACCTTCACAGGCTGGAGCCATATATTTTCATAGCACATAAAACACAGGGTGAATTGCCTGGGATGTCTCACAAGGCATTTTACCAGCCAAAACATCATTAAGCATCAGAAAGAAAAATAATAAGAAAAATTTAAGAAAATCAACCGCAAACAACCCAAACCAAATAGAAAAGCCAAACTAAAACAAGAAAACCGCCCAAAAAACCCCCAAATCCCTGCCACCCTGAAACCTAGAATAAAATCCACTCTCCACTGATTATTTTAAAATACCTCCAAAATTTTGTCCAGTAACATCAATTTTCCTCCTCCTTCCTCTGGAAAAATCAGCAAGAAAAACACGTTTATCATGAGATTAATTTTTTATAACCAGGCTTCACAGTAATTATGAAATAGTTTTCCCAAGTGACTCAAATCTTCCAGGTTAAAACATGAATGAGGTGGACATTCACATCTTAAAACCTACTAAGCCAGCCAGTTAGAAATCAGTCTGGTACATGGTAGCTAAACAGCATAAATGAAGGTCTAATCCAAAGCCACTGAATTTTTTCCATGGTTTTAACAGATTTGGGAACAAACTTCTGATTAACATAAATCCCCAATCCTGTAATTATACTTTGGCAGAGGTCTGTCTCCACAGCTCCAATGTCAAGCCTGCTGCTGGGTAGTATTTTAGAAGTCTGACTAGAAGTTTGTAACTGAGACAAGTCTTTATTGTAATCAAGGGATTAGTAAAGACTTAGTGTGGAAAGGGATCTGTGACCCACTCCCTCTTTGCCTGTCTGTGGAAGAGCAGACTGCACTGCTCTGATGGGTTGCATGCAATGAGTTCAAAATGGAATTTCTTTCATTAAGCATCTGATGCCCTTAAAAATGGCAGAAAATTGGAAGTTTCCTTTAATTATACCTGTTCCATGATTAATGTCTCTGCACACAATCCACATGACTTTGATTGGCAATGAATGTGTGAGCATTGCAGAGCAGCAGAACCTCAAATACTTCCACCATCTTCACCCTTACTTCTCACCATTTCATCTTCCTCACCCTTACTTCTATTGAACTGGATTAGAGTTGAGAAAGGTACATGTCCAGTTCAAAGCATCCTGTCTTGAGAGGTCTGTACACTTTTGGTATGGAGTCTCTAAAAATTGAGTTATTCTTACAATTTTACCCTATTTTTTGCTATATGCATGCCTCTGTAAGAGGCTGGAATGGTACTTGTGGTATTAATATCTTCATTTTCAGAAATGCAGTGCTGAGCATGGGAGAGCATTCCTCTTTGCTTCTTTGACTCCATATGGAAGCTTCTCTAGAGGACTCAACTATGCCATGCCAGATGGATTTATTTCAGCAATGGACCCTTGCCATAAACTGTCAGTGTAAGCCCTGAAAAGCCCAGAACTGAGCTGTTGTGAGTTAAGGGTCTTCACCTGTTATTTTTGTTGATCCATAGATAACTATTACCACAAATAGGCAATGTTGAATTGTCCAAAAGGTTAATGTCACTCATTATATTTCAGGTCTACTTTACAGATGATTTCCAGATAATTGATAAAAGAGATGAGATTGTTACAAGTCTGCTTGAAATTCCCTTCTCTCAAAAAATTCTCCCTTAATTTTTCAGTCTTTACCAT
Source organism: Camarhynchus parvulus (assembly GCF_901933205.1). Taxonomy (NCBI): domain Eukaryota; kingdom Metazoa; phylum Chordata; class Aves; order Passeriformes; family Thraupidae; genus Camarhynchus; species Camarhynchus parvulus. The sequence goes on from NC_044576.1 coordinate 9,590,538, forward strand.
CCATATTTGATCCTACTTCTCTTTTGATCTAAAGTATTGGCACCAATTGTTAGAAGATAATTATTTTCTGCAGCTTTTCTGTGAAAGAAGCAATTTTTTGTCTTTGTTAGCCAGGCTGACAGAAATGCCTCTAGTCTGGTTTTAATTTGCTTAATTACATAACTTGTCTGAATTTTATAGCATGGTTTTAGGGGAACACAGAGCCTGGGGAAAAAACCCAGAGAGGACTGCAGCTGTGAAAACTCTCATGGACCACTGGTGTGTCTTATCCCTCCACTGTATCTCCTGGCAGTCCCTCATCCTTCTGGCTCCTTTTATCCCTTGTACATCCCTGGCAGCAGCACTGCCAATTAGTGGAGATTAGCAGACCTTCTCACCCATAGGTTTCAGTGAAAGAAAGAAAGAAAAAAATTATATATATGTAAATCAACCAAGGGTTAGCAGCCAGCCCGCACTTTCTTTTTCACATCTTATTGTGCACCATAAATAACTACCTATACTCACATTCTGCTGCTCAGCAACAACTTGCAACTCATTGTGGTCTTGCAGCCAGCTGTGTCAATGCCTTTGTCCCACTGTCCAAGTGAGATGTCCAAATACCCATTTTGAAAGCCTCCATCACCCTGCCCTCTCATCTTGACACCCTCATAGCCCCCCACACCTCCTGGTGCATTGTGCATGCACAGATCTGCCTCCTTTCACACATCTTCACATGAGCCCTTGACAAATTAATCAGTGCCTTGTCCTCTCTGCACAAGTGGCTGTCAACAAAGCAGATGGTGCTGTCCCTTACAACACCTTGTCTCTCACATCTCCCTCTCTGCCTGTGTCCTGCGGTTTTCTGACAGCAGCTGCTGCATGGCTTTATATAGATATTTAATAGTATTGAAGAGAACAGACAATGCCCAGGACACAGGCAGAGAGGGAGATCTTATCTGGTTACAGAGATAGTTGCAAGTAGATGAATGAACAGAAATGCATCAAAACTCAATCCTGAAAAATTCTGAGGATCATTAAATAGTCTGTTGGCACAGGAAAATGTCCCCTGGGAAACAGATTTGTGAAGACTCTAGGGTGCCCATGGTCCCTACTCAGGCAGGTTTGACTTGTATAAGAGGGAAGTGTCACCCTCCCCTGAAATAGACTGTCATTTTCTGACTGAACCTTGGAAATCTGGAGATCACAAAAGCATCTAAATGGCCTTGTGGTTTCTATGAATTTCCCTTGCTTTCCCCCATATTCCCCAAACAGAATGAGAACAGAGAAATGAAAACAAAGCCATAAATTATTCCAAAAGCTAAACTTTCCCTTCCCTAGTATTGCTTTTTCCGATACACCCCAAACTCCAGTTTCCAGTTCTAAACTTTTAAAATGCAATTTATTAATGAGAGATTTCATTTGGAAGAGTCATTCCAATTAACACTAGCAAATATCAGCAGTTCACCTCACCCTTCCTCCCCGTTTTGATCTGCTGTTGTGTAACAGACACTTGGACTTCCATGGAAACTGCCGGAAAAAGAAATTAGGAGTCCCTTTGATGCAGAATACTTTATCCAAACCCACACATGAAGTCCTCACAGAATCACAGAGAACCCTCAGTTGAAAAAAAACCCCTCCATTGAGACCACCCACTCCTCATCAGCCAACACCAGCTTGTTACACTGGTATCAGACATCAGAGCCATCAAAGAACTGTGTAGGAAAAATTCATCACTAATACTCAGCTCGGGCTGATGAATCAATATCTGTGATAAGATCAGTGTCATCCATGAATGAGATTTCTACTGTGGCAAGCATTAACAAGAAGCTGAGAAATGGTGCTGTGAGCTCAGTGTGTCACTGAAACACCCACAGCACATCACTGAGTGAGGAAGAACAGACCTCACCATCTCTTTCATGTGAATTTGGATGCAAGAGGGGCTATTCCATGTATAAAGCTAACATCCATTTAATATGCAGATTTTGCTACAGCCTCACTGCCTATATAGAAAGGGCTTCAAGCCCTCTTTCGTTGCTCAGGGCTTCTGGCTATGGCATTTCTGAGCTTTCCTGATCCAGGAGGACACTGATCTACCCAAACAGGGTGAACTGGGACCCAGCCTGCTATCTAATGACTGTGGTCTTCAGGATTATTGCCAGACACAGACAAAGGCTTTTCAGCAAAGTAAGCAAAACTAAATTCTGGAGTGACAAAACTGGGATGGAGAGCCAGAAACAGCCCTGGAAAGTCTGGGAGACTGCTCTTGTGAGCAGAGAAAAATGAGGTGCAATGGCAAGCCCTGCCTGTGGAAAGGCAGAGAGTGCTTCTCTGCTATTAATGTATTCCAGTGGCTGCTGTCCCACATCTCAGCTCCTCCCTTAACAGCAGTAAAAACCTTACTTTATGGGGCTTCAGGTCACCTTTTTCTCCTCCTAACTAACAAAGAGCTGCCCTAGATGGCAGTTGGTTTTGACTATGCATAGGGCCAATCACCCTGGTGCTGCTTTTTCTGGAAGTAGCCTTCTGTTTGGGACTTTGAGAAAGGAGTAAAAAATGAAAGCTTAGGACAGGCTGCAAAACTTTTCAGTCTTATTTGAAGTTTTAGCTCCTTTTCCTCTCCTGCTGAGCTAAAGCTGTGGAGTGGATACAACAGAAGACATCCAGGTCCTTGAGGAATGATCCCAGTCAACAAGAAAGGCAAGAAGGAAACCCCGAAACTGCAGGCCTGTCAGTCTCACTTCAGTGCTTGGTAAAGTTATGGAGAAGATGATTCTGGGAGGTATTGAAAAACACCTGAAAGACAATGCAGCTATAGGTCACAGCCAGCATGGCTTCCTGAGAGGAAAGTCCTGCTGATCAAACCTGATTTCCTTAATGACAGGGTAACTGATCTTGTTGACCAAGGGAAACCAGTTGGTGTCATTTTCCTGGATTTCAGTAAAGCTTTCAATATTGTCTCTCACAGGATCCTCCTGGACAAGATGTCCAGAGTTGGATAAACACATTATGGGCTGACAATGGAGTGACATCAAATTGGAGGCCTGTCACTAGTGGAGTTCCACAGGGCTCTATTTTAGGCCCTGTGCTCTTCAACATCTTCCTAAATGACTTGGATGCAGGACTAGGAGGGATACTGAGCAAGTTTGCAGAAGATACAAGACTGGGATGAGCCTCTGACTCCTCAAAGGCAGGGAGGTAGTGCAGAGAGACCTTGACAAGTCAGAGCACTGGGCAATCAACAATCTTATGAATTCCAACAGTGGATAGTGCTGGATTCTGCACCTGGGGTGGGATAACCCTGGATGTATGGATAGACTGGAGAATGAGGTGCTGGAAAGCAGCACTGCAGAAAGGGACCTGGCTGATGGGAAGTTGAACATAATTCAGCAGTGCCCTGGCAGCCAGGAGGCCCAACTGTGTCCCAGGGGGCATCAGGGTAGATATTAGAAAAATGGTCTTCACCCACAGGGTGGCTGGGCACTAGAAAAGGCTCCCCAGGGCAGTGGTCACAGGATCAAGCCTGACCCACTTCAAGAAGTGTCTGGACAACACTCTCAGGGACATGACTCTTGGGCATGGCGTTGTGCAGGGCCAGGAGTTGGCCTTCATAATTCTGGTGGGTCCCTTCCAACTCAGCATATTCTGTGGTTGTGTAATAATTCTTGAGCCCAATGAGATAGGTTTATCAGAATAGCTGTTGCTTATCAGGGAGAGGAGTGGAGGGTACTTCCCATGGATAGTAGTGCTTTCCCTACACATATCATCTTCCTTCTCTGCAACCCATTTCTTCCCATATCCATACCCCCTCCTGCCCTTTCTTTTGTCTCTGCAAGTCTTGGCACTAACTTATACAAGCAACTTTCACTTCACTCTTTCAGCAATTCCTGCAGTTCAAGAGGTTTGAAGTCAGCCACAGTGTTAGACAGGAACAAATGCAAATGCCTAGGGCCAGACCTGTTTAGATTTCAGCAAAAATATAAATCACCTCTGATTCTGTTTTTATTTGCTGCCTTAAGCTAGTCATTAAAACACTGAAAACAATCTGGGTGCAATCATTTTCTTCTGATCCAGCTCCTTTCCCCCGTAATCAGCACTCCAGGAGAACATATGGGCTTCCTCTGTCACTTGGCCTCTGATTTACACCACAGTAAATCTCCTGGAGTCAACAGAATTCCCCAGGAGCTGCACTTGGCCTCACTGCATGTGAGCAACTGCTGAAATTAAATGAGTACCTGTGTCACAAAGAGGTTGCCTTGTAGGACTGTTCCTCGAGGTGGGGAGGATGTGCCAGTGAAGGGAGGGTGCAAACAGCTCCACCCCACAGCTCCAGTGCACTGATGGCTGGGAGAGCTGACAATCCACTTCCCTGAGCAGCTCCTTACAGTCTCAAGTGGCCACCAAAAACCTGAACACATCGAGTCTGGGAGAAGGAACTTCAGGAGGCTCTTTCAATTTTCAAGTGTGTCTGTTTGGACAGGGAAGGTTACAGTTTTCCACAGTATGTTAAGCAAGGAAGACATTATCAAGAGACCAACAAATCCAGAGAGCTTTGCAGAACTGTGCTGTAGTTTTAAAATGCAGGTTAGCCAGAGCTGTCCCCAAGAAGAGTTTTCTCATCTAGTGGTGTTAATTCAGGTTTCAGCTGCACAGTCAATCAGTTCAATAGTCTCTGGCTGGGATTTCTGCTAAGCTCCTCCTTCAGAGTCAATTCCTACTCTGCTTCCTGTTACAACAGGTTTATTTCGACTCCTACTGTTGGCAGACCCCAGCCAGATAAAAGAAGCTAACAGGGTACAACCTTTCTCCCATCATCTGCATTCCCCATGCTACAATCACTCAAGTTTTAGAGAAGTTGCATTTAGAGTTTTCTCTTGTCAAAACTTGTAGAGAAAACAAAAATCACTGTGTTCTCCACTTGTAAAATGTGTACAGAGGTAGTGTGAATATTACACTGCACACCATTTCCATGTCAATCAGCTCCACTCAGAAACAAAATATTGTCTGAAGATGATACCTACAACTTTCTATTACTGATCCTTGCATTTTTAAACCTTCCAGCATAAAAGAAGAGCAGCTTCCTAGAACTGCTTGTGCCTAATCGGATGAAAGGAAGTTCATGAAACCTGAAATTCACTTTGACTGTGACAACAGAAAAACAGCTCCTAGGAAAACAGAGCAAACCTAGAGACTTTTGTGATAGCTAGAAATGAAAATCTGGGATGTTTCTACTTATTCCCACTGATTGGTTGGATGAATATATACCATGCTTATACCCATGGCTGTTAGATCTGTGCAAGTGCCCAGGGGAAACAGAACTCCCTGCTCCTTGCTGCAGGAGTCACCACAACTTAGATCCAGTTTTGCATGCATACAAAATTCCTACACTCCATGTCTCAAGCAGCAGGACAGCAACAAGGATAAGAAATAACTCTCAGCAGCCTGTGACCAACACCAGGAGGAGCTCAGGGAATCTCTCACTGACCTTAGGACTGTGCTGAGGGTTTGGCATGGGAACTGGACACATCCCAACTGATCCCACCCCTTGGAAGAAAGCAGGGCTGAGAAGACAGCCATCTTCCCAATCAGGTTCTTCCAGATTCATGACCTTGCTGTCCAGGGCAGTAAGTGGCTGCTCTTTATGGCAGCTCTTCAAATTGTGTGGGACCCTGGGAGTCTTACACAGCTCTCCACCTCATCAAATCAGGCTTGTGGCACTCTCCGGTGGGTCTGAAAGTTGAGAAACTACAATCACAAGCTTACAGGCAGTAAACCCATGCACATTATTCAAGGCTGAATTTCAGGATTCGGCATCTGCCATGGTTTGACACTGGCCCAATGCCAGGTGCTCACAAAAGCTGTTTGCTCACCCTCCCCTGCCACAGCTGGGCAGAGGAAAAAAAATAACAAAGGGTTCCTGAGTTGAGATAAGGATTGGGGGAAAACACTGCAAGGGCAAAACAGGCTCAACCTAGAGTTGTAAAGTGAATTTATTACTAACAGAATTAAGAGGAGGATAATGAGAAGTAAAATAAGCCCTTAAAATGCCTGTCCAGGGCAGAGAGGACACAAATTGCACCATCTGAACCACAGTGCATCAGAGGTAGCAAGCAAAACAGGTTAGAGGCATTTGATTTCCTGAGCAGGACTTCTGGATATGTAAATCCACAGAGCTCCTTTGAACTCAATCAATGCTTATTGATATAAGCAGTAGAGCCAAGCTTCTCTCTCTCTAGGAGAAGGCCCTGATAACCACTTTTCCCTCAAGGGAAACTAGTTTTACAACTGTTTACATGCTTAAGTTCTTGTGGCAGAGATTTGGTAAACTGTGAACAAAAGCTGATTTACTCAATCACCATGCCCCTACTGACCTTATTGAAATATCCTCCTAGTGAAAATCAATTTTTCTTTTTTAAACCAGAATACTTAACTATCATCCACATTGATTTAAACCTATCTCAAACTGCAGTGATGTTGCACTCAGAAAAATATATGAGGCAGAAGTTATCCCTTCTACAGTAAGCATTCTCACACTGTGCAAGCATTTCTGACTGGGCAGGCTTTCCCATGGAAGGACTTTTCTTCAGGAAGGTAAACCAAATATTTGCTGGATAGCATATGCATTATCCTAGGGGATATTTAGCTTCAAAATGATGCCTTGCCATCTCTCTTGGGTAAAACTTACAGTTCTGGTAATGTAGGGTAATAAAGGCATGAAGCCCACAGCAGGGAGCTCCTGTGAGCTGGAGCCACCAAGTGCCCCTCACCCCTGGAGCTCACCTGGCTCAGAGCACAGAGCCAGCAGCAGCAGGGAGGGGCCTCTGCCCTGTCAGCTCCTGCCTGCACAGGCTGCAGTCGCTGGATGTGCTCTGAGCACAGCCCAAGCTCTCTGCAGGCAGCAGGGCAGAGACCACTATCCAGTGCACCTCGTGCAAAAAGAGTTGTCTTTAACACCTAGTTGAGTTTTTTAATTCAAAGCTACTTGTTATGTTTTTAATGATACAACAAATGCTCCAGCATCCATACTTTCTACCACATTAAGCAGGAAGTCACTGTGTTGAAACATATTAAAGTAGTGAGAAAGAAACATGTAGATTTCAGGGCAAAAATTAAAAATCTATTCTGTCATGCATTTTCCTTCTCTTCTTTCTTTTATGGATTTTACATGGTTGGTTGCTATCTTACTGACTGCATGTGTTCACATCAAATAGGGAAAAAACCCTCCACCCAAATCTAAAAGGGAAGCTTCCTTTGTCCCTTACTAATGGGATGGATGCGTAAAATCCACATGGACCAAGTCAGCTCACTGCATTCCCACATATCTGCAACTTTACTGGCTAGTGAGCTGAAAATCAGGCAAAAGCTGTCAACCAAGGAGCCTGCTGCTGCTGAGCGCCTTGGAGATATCACAAGTGAAAATGAGGCCTCTTGTCTTTATTCATTTCTAGTTAAATATGCAATATCTTATCTACCACAGGTAGCAGGGGAAGAACCACTGGTTCCCCAGGATAAAAACTTCTTTCATATTAGTAAGTATCCAGGAAAGGAACTGTTTTCTCAGTAAATTATACAGCTTTCTGTTGCTACAGAAAGCCTGGCTGCTTGTCTAAATACAAGGATATTAAAAGCAGGGACCACAGTGTAAAATGTGTATTAGAATAAGCAGAACATATCTGAGGGAGGAGTATATCTATCAATCACATAAAAGATACTGAAAATAAAAGCAATATAGTTGGCAAAGCTGCTGCTTGGGTTTTACCACTTTGGAGCCATCATCTGTCAAAAATCAGTTAAGGAAAATGATAGTAATTGGTCACCTCAAGATTCCCTGAATTCGCTCACTCTGGCCTTGGCAAGAGAACATTCCCACCAAGTCCATGTAACAGCAGTAGTACTGGGTATTCCCAGCCCTGGAAAAAGCAGTGGCTGACTGACATAACCCTTAAGACTGAATGAGGCAATCAGGAGAGCTGCTCTTTGCCAGAAAACAGCATCTTTTGTTCACCCTCCAAAACCTAAAACAGAAGTGCCAATTCATTAGAATCCTCTCTTTTGCCAGTTCCTTGCCTTACTACATCAGCATGTCCCTCACCTCCCCCACTGAAAGTGGAAAATTAATTTTTAACCTACACTTATTAAATCACCATTAAAAACTACTGCTGAACTACTATTTGAGACATATTTTTCATAGTCCTCTTTCAAAAAATAAACCAAAAAAACCCAACCAAAAACCACAACAACCAACCAAAAAACCCCCCAAAAAGTCAAATTTAACAGCTAACCAAAATAATACAGAAGAATCTAAGGATCTTTGACCCATTCCAGTCTGAGGGAATTAACTACCATATTTACAAACCTCCCTGTTCTCTAATCTTTGTGTTGAAGACCGAGCTATGAAACAGAAGGATCAATAACAGCTGGTGTTAACAGACTTTGTAGTCACTGTGGGCAAAGAAATATTAGCAGTCCCCCAAGGAAACTGCTGTTATCACTCAGCCATGCATTTAGAGTCAGGTGTTTCAGAATTTCTGCAAAACCATTTGGATTGCCAGATAATTTTTTTAAGCAAAACTGTGTTTTCTCTTAATTCCTATGAGACCTTTATGTACCTGTATTTAAGAATCCATTAACAGTACAAACAAAATAGGAAAATAAGTATTTTGACATAAGAAAGAGTTGTGAAAGACATGTTCTCCATACAGTCAGCAGAAAATCTCCAAGTGAACAGAAGCCTTATTCTGGATCCCACTGATGTCCCTCTCTCCATTGCAGGTCCTCACATTTTTCTGCATTTAGCTTTCCCCAGATTTCCCAGCTGCACCAGACCAGTGGCTCTCATGAGACCCAGCATAATCCAGCTCTGATTTTTCAAAATACAACCAAATCCTCATTAATAAAGGCAGTAAAAAGGAAGACACTGTGCACTCTTCAAGTATCTAGCTCTTCAAGGCAATTCTGTTTTAGGAGATTAATATGCAATCTGCTAATTTTTTTTAAGGAATCAGTATTTACTTAAGAACAACAATAGCACTTCCAAGGCCTTTTAAGTTTATCATACCGCTGTGATGCTAATCTCTCTTAATGAAAACAAATTACTTCCACAAAGGATGAGTCTTTTGGGCATGATTCTGATTCTGTTTGCACTGCTTTATTCCAGCAGCTGCAGCTAATGGGGTCTCTGCTGATTTACACCCACCATCAGGATAAGCTTCTTTCCATTCACAGCAAGCACGGTGCATGTGGTGTTGCTGAAGCCCAAGTGATTTGAAATACAGCTGAGAGTACTCTCAGAGTCTTTCAGGTTTTTTGAACTTTAATATCATGCTGCTTCTGCTCACATAAGACAGAAAATGAAAGCACAGTGTACTTGTGTAGTGTAACTTAGCAACAAGGCACAGCAGGGAGACCCAGTTATCTGCTGCTAATCATACCCCAGGGATATGAAGCTCATGAATTAAGGGCCATTTTAACATTTAGCATATTTCTCTTAATTTAAAGGTAAAAATAAATTATTTCTATAAGCTGCTTTGATCCTTGGAAAATGTCTCCTGACATTAAATCCACTCTATCTGGCTCTCAGAGATTACTATACCACATACTTGCCACTCAAAACACTCAGTCCAGAGCACTAGGTGGTCCTCATCACTAACCCATTTCAAACATCCTTGTCAAGAGTCACCTCCCCCCAGACCTGGTCTCTGTACATCACTTCTGCAAGTCCACAAGTCCTGGGCCAGCCCCAGAGAGCTCCTGCTGCTGGGCTGTAGGGCTGATGGAAGGCTGCCTTCATGCCCGCAAGCCTTTCAAGTTCAAATGCCTCCAAGAGATAAATGAAACTAATTAAAATGCCAAAATGTAATTTATGACAGTCTGCTAAAAAGCTGCATTTCAGCTGTGTTGGAGATGGGAGCAGTCCAGAATTCCTGTAACAGGTTACAAACCAGCATGTCTCTCCCCCACCAAAGTAGAGCAAACAAAAACATGCACAAGAGAGGGCAAATGTAGCCTGGGCTCCTTTTGGCTCAGTTCAAAAAGTGCCATCCTGCCTTCTTATCACAAATGCTGGGACCACAGGAGCTCAGGGCAGTGATGGCCTCACTCAGTTCACTGGCAGCATAAACAGAGCAGTGCCTCACACACCATGGCTTCAGTGACAGCACCAAGCCTGAAACACCCAATCAGAGCCATTATGTGTTATCATCTTATTGCAAAAGTTCCATACCTTCTTGGTGACTTCTCATGGGCAGCTCCTTACAGCACTGACTCCTTCACAGCACAGCCAACAAACTTCAGCTCTCTCCTCCACCAGCTAACCCACTCTTTTATAGCACTCATTCTTATTAGACACAGCTGTGGCCTGTTAAGGGCAGGCCTGTTCCTAATCTTTGGTTATTAGTACAGCTGCAACTCTTCAGGGCTGAGATTGCCTTCTGCACTATCTTTATTTTCTTACATTCTATCCCCCCACAATTATGCAGAACTTGTACTTAGCCATTCAGTGGGCAAACATATCTTTTAAAACTGTTTCAGTTTTTACTCTATCCTGCCTCAAGGCAGGGGCTAAATGAGGTGGTTAACAGCTATGTTCACCTAGGTTGTTTTATGTATTTTGGTTTACTCAGTCTGTTCTAGTCAGAGGAAGTCATCCCAGTAAGGTGGCCTGAAAAAGCACGGAGGAAATGCCAGTGCTGTGTGTAAGATCAGTGATCAAGGTTCTTCAGTGGCTGGACACAAGCTGCAGCAGATGGCAGCTCTGTGGAATGGAACTTTAATCTTTGAGCTCAGATACTAGAGACAGGACTGCCTACTGCTGGGCACAGGCCTACACATGCAGCCAAAAGGTTTGTTGCACAAGCAATGCCAGAAGGCAATTATCACAATTAGGTAATCTTATTGACCCATTTTAAATGGACTAATAGCAGGGGTTATTATCAGCTTGTATCTTGTTCCAGCAATGATCTAGATCCTCCTGCACACTCAGGATTCAGCACAAGCTGTTCAAGCACAGAGATAATTTTTGTCTAATTTGTCACAGTGCTGAGCTAAGGAAGAGGAACGGGGGACTGCAGGTAAGGAACAAAGGCACAATCCCAGGCCCAGGGGTGACCAAGGCTCACAAATCAATGGCAGAGCTCTCTGCAAGGGCTCTTTGTTTTCATGACTGTATAAGTGATGGTAATAACAGCAGTTCATGGCTGCTGCTTCATCTCCTTGCACAATTTCTCATGGCATGTGGAAAAAGGCAAGGGAATAGAGCAGTGCATAATTATCCTTCTCAATTCTAGCACTGTCCTCCTGGGCAAAGGCTGAATCTCAGTGTTGGGAGGCTGGCTTTTTTGTTAGCAGTGGATACCCTGGAAGTGAAGACACCCAGAAGCACAAAACTGAGCTCATTTGAACCAAGAAGGAAAACGAGCTGCTGCACTTAGAACCTGCTGCTAAAAAAAAAAAAAGAAAAAAAAAAGATGAAATAAGATTTCCACTTGGAGAATGACACAGGAAAACACTTAAACATTTCCCAGAGGAACTAGGAGAGTGGATACTGTTGCTCCGGCAATGCCCCATGCAGAATGAACCACTAGAGATTTGTCAGCACCATCTCTGCCCTCACCCTTGTGTCACAGCTCTCTCTCCAGCACACCACAGCTCCTGCTCATCAGCACAAGGTGCTCCAAAAAAAGGGTTAATGCTTTCTAAAGCCTCAGGGTAGAAAGTTCAGCTTTCTCCTCTGCCATTGCTGCACACAGGGACGTTAGTGGGCCCCTCCTTTAGGCTGATAGTTCACTGGAACTTGCTAATCCATTGACTGCCATTAAATCAGGCTGAATGGAAGATCAGCCAGTAAATCAAGAGGAAGATCTTGTTAGTGCCTAGGTATGGTCTTCAGTTTTTTTGGATTATGCAATTCCACTTCACGGATACACAAATTGCAGAGTGTGAATCATTGACATCCAATTTGGGGAAGCTACTGGAATGTAACTGCTGAGTAGGCAGATGAAAATATAAAGCTACCAGCAATATACTAATTTTGTAGCGCTCCACACAGAATGAGCAGCAGTTTACAGATAGAAAACTCTCTTGCCTAGAGGGCCAGCCTTCCTTTTGCCTAGATTACTTCCTAAGAAAAGCCTAATACTATTTGGCACTTTTCAGATTAAAGTAATTTGTTTATTTGGAAGACTGAAGACAGTTTCCTTGTAGTGGCAAGTGAAAAGACAGCCTGAGGAACTGAGGTACCAAATGCATCACTTTGCATTTCTCTTGAGAGCACTGTCACTTAAATGGCACTGTTCACTACCTCGGAAACTATTCATGTTTTGCAAGGTATGGAAAAGACACAACAGGATACACAGGAAAAAATCCTTCTCCTACTTTATTAGCCATTGTTCTGGGTATTATTGGTCTTCTGCCAGCATAAGCGTAGCAAAGATTGTTTTTTGGCTGAGATTGATCCAATACAAACAGGTGTCCCTGCACAGTCAGAGAACAACCAGAGATGCTGAGAGAAGCCTTGCTTTGATTGCATTTCATGGATGTGTACAAGGGATAGGTCAGGCAATGTCTTATTCACCATGAAAATTAAAGATTCTGCAAGGAAATATGAACTGAGCTTTTTACTTTTAATATCCTAGTGTTTGCCACCTGTTATTTGATGCCCTGAATTTTTATTTAAACCCTGTTTGACAAATAGAGCAGATAGAAGAAAAGTTAGAAGTTAAAACAAACACTAACTCTCATAGAAGTCTCATCTGTACTTCTGCATCTACATTGATCTTATGTAGTGGTTCACAAACCTGAGTTTGTCATCAAAAAAGCATCAAGTGTGATAGTCAACCTTTAAAGAAACTTTTGCTTAAAACAAATTCCTGACATTCTGGGAGGAAACATTATGCTGTTTTACTCCTCATCCAAAAACATTGCAGAAGGCAGCCGTTTCCTTCTAAATTTTTACCATGCTGCACTTCAAGGATATTTCAGGAGCACTTTTTGTGGATTTACAAGCATATTCTTAATATAGATACTTTTCTCAATCTCTCCAGAGTAGATGGATGGCTTTAACATCCCTCAGTTCACCTGAAGAAGTGGTTCACCTCAATATCTCACAAAAATGAGCCTGATATTTTTGTGTTAAGGTTTCTTTGGGACACATTTATGTCTTTCAGTACTTTTTGAGAAAGTTATTTTCTTATGTGAAAGGTGCCTGGAAAGTCTTACACAATATTGCACAAGGTTTGGAGCCAGCCTCCCCACCTCTGAGCACAGCTCCACTCAGCTCTGAACCCGCTTTCTTCTAGGTTCCTCTTTCAGGAAAATGTAACTCAGACTAATCTTAAATTAATACTTGGGTGCTTCATACTTCATTGCAAAGTACCAGGTTCCTCAAGAGAGCTGCCACATGATGATTTTCACTTGAGATGGGTACATTTTAGCAGAGCTGGGCACATTTTAGCAGAGCTAAATGGGGCAGCCATCCCAAAGACTGCTTTTGATGCAGATTTACCATTAGGCATCACGCAGTGAAATGATAAAGAACGCTGCCCTGGCACACAAGAATTTCAGTTTGGAAAAGGCTCAGTAACAGCTCTTTAGCAAGGGTGTTAATGGCCTCCAAAATACTTATCAGTCTGAACTGTGGAGCTGGGAGCCCAAGTCACCAGTCCTGTACCAGGAGACCAATGCCCCCTCTGAAAATAACTGTACATTTTTCTTGCTTCATCTATTGTCTGTCTTTTAGATTGGCTTAAAAAATAATAAACCCACACATTACTTTGAGGGAAAGTAAAGCTGCAAAGAAATCAGAAAACCAGCTATTACCTTTTGCGTGTGCACGCATGAAATGGAATCTAACTTACAAAACCTTGCACTGGAAATGACCTTGTTTGTCTTACTCAGTTCTCCAACTTTGTTTCACTTAAGGAGTATGAAAATCAAATTCTTTTTGCCTGGTAACAAATAACCAACACCAGAAACCCCGTGAGGGTTGTGAGTGTCAGGGGAAATTGATAGTGGACTGAGTGAATTTCCCTAGTGGAACAGCACATCAATGACTCATTCAAATTGTCACCTGAGACCCCTAAAAGTCAGTCCAGTGTCAAACATTCTCACTCCCTCTACTCAAGTAAGCTTGCTTATGGTTAGGTCCTCATTACCCTTCCATTAACTTCAGGCTGACAGCCCAGCAGACATAATCCAGTTAGTAACAGTAGAGATCCATCAATACCTCAGGCATCACCCTCATTTGGGCTTGCCCTTCTAGTGCAAGTCCTGTACTCTAACAGGAAATTACATTGTTTTGTCTTTTTATCACTATCACTAACACCAGCCAGATATGAGCAAATTATATGTGAAAAAAAAGAGCAAAAAAATGCGGTAGAAAAAAAATAGTGTACTGCATTTGGCCAAGAGATCTCAAATCAGCCCCTGTGCAGCCCAGACTATTTGCAGATTTAAACCCTTTCGCACTCCATGAAACCAGCTATGGATTTTAGCAGTATCCTTGTCAGTGAGCGTTAGAGGTTCCAATGAGATCTGGGTTTCCCAGAGCTGCCAGGATTTGAATTAGCAGTGAACACAAACTCCAGCCTCAGAGATTTGCATCTCATGGCAAATGAGAGGCAGAGCCTGTGCTCCGGGCTGAGCCCTGGTGCCTCCCTCAAGGCCAGCTCTGCCAGGCAGACACTGGGAAAGGGGGAAGCAGAGGCAGAGTGTGAGGCCCAGGAGCTGTGGGAATTACACACACTGAGCTCTGTTCAGCTCACTCCGGAGCTGCTGAGCTGTGCTGGGAGCAAGCTCTGTGGCCACATCTCCACAGGGCACATCTCAATCTCCTTGGTTTCCCAAGGAGAAATGGTTCTTCCATTGGTTCTTCCCCCTTCTCCACAGTTTGCCATACACCAGAGGTCTGTTTCGGCTCCCTGAGGACACAGACCTTGTCTCTGTGACCATGCCAGTCAGTAGCAGGTTAAATGAGCTGCTTTCATGCCCAGATGACCATGCCCACCCAATGACATAACTAGGGCCATCATCTTCATAGAAAGCAGCAGACCTTAGTCCAGTCAGGGGAAATAACTAAGCTCTCTTTAGAAATAATCTCAATATTCTGTTATTGCTCAAATGCCCAGAAAAGCTCACCCTACTGCTTTCATTTCATATTTGCTCATTGTGCATGCCAGCTACAGCCAAGAACACACACCCTCACTACTTAATCTACTACTTGTGGCCCAGGAACAAGAGCTACATTTTCCATCTATCTATTTATGTGGTCAAGCAGCTTTTACATTTTTCTCAGTTATTCCCCTGCGCCAGGAAGTCAGGGACACTTTTGGTTGTGCTCCCAGCCCAAAGGAAGCATCTAGATTCTGGAAAGGCATTAGCATGCCTTGAAATTCACACTCAAGGAGTCATACATCAACCACAATAAAGTTTCTTTGCTTTTCAGTTTTCTGCCACAATGACTTTGATACTCTCTGATGGAATAGATATTTGCCAGTGTTGGCACTGGAGATGGACACAGCCTCCCATGTAAATTGTGGGGAGGAGGAAGAGGCTTTGTAGGCAGATGCAGGCTTTGAAGTATGTCAAGCACTGTTGGACCAATGCACCTGCTAGTGCACTGGGGAGGCCTAAAATCAGCTCCATCCCCCTTCTGCTGTTGTAGC
Organism: Camarhynchus parvulus; assembly: GCF_901933205.1. Taxonomy (NCBI): domain Eukaryota; kingdom Metazoa; phylum Chordata; class Aves; order Passeriformes; family Thraupidae; genus Camarhynchus; species Camarhynchus parvulus. Next base: position 9,606,173 of record NC_044576.1, read on the forward strand.
ATTTTAAGATAGATCCTTCTGATGAGCTCTGAGGGTAATGCTACAGAGCAGTACAAACAAATATTCTGTGCTGTTTCTGCAGTCCTTGTAATAAATGATGAATTCTCAGTTTGCCATTAAAATGGCTCTTCCTGGGCTATCTCATACACAGCTGCTGATCCCTAAGCCCAGTGTTACCCTTCCTTTCACCTGTAAAGGAAGATGCAAGTAACACTGTGGAAGGCTGCTAATGATTCTCAAATATCTTCATCTTGGTTATTGTGAGATGCCAGGCTGCACCCCCAGAAGAGCAGAATGCAAGATGTGTGTACTCTACACATGCACAGCATTAATTATAGCAGCACTTCTCTCATTAATCCTTTCTGACCCTGGAGGTTATTTTCCACAGGATACTGCTTACAAATTCCCTTCCTCCTTGCCACTGTCCTCTTACACTGACAAGAGCTGAGAAAAGCTCCTGCTGTGTTCAGAATGCTAATAATTGCCTGAGTTATCAATCAAAACAGATGGAGACAAAAGTAATCAGCATCATCAGAATATCTCTATGATACAGCAAGGAGGCATTCTGAACTCTGCCTGAATGAATGGGCCAAGCTAAGAGCTAGCTAGTCCCTGGGAATTACACTAATGTGATGTGACATTTGCTCAAAGCCAAGTCCTTCTGTTAATGAGTTTCTGAGTTCTCACAGCAAAGTCACAGCTATTGTTCAAGGTTCAGAAAATCTGCAGTTGGCAGGTCAGAATAATAGCAAAAGTGAAAAGAAACAACAGTGAAATGCCAGGGAAAAGGAAATCAGAGGAAGTGAAGTATAACTTTCTGGGGGTTTTGAATTCAAAAGACCATAGGAGTGTGTCTCTGCAGACACAGCTCAAGCAAGCTGACTCAGTCTTCTGGACCAACACTTCACTTCAAACATGTCATCTGTCCCCATGCCGTAGTGCTTAGCTGGATCAGGCAGCGCTTTGTAGCAATTCATTTCTGTGCGCAGCAAGGGGACACTCATGCCCTCCAACATTAGTCATTTAACCAAGCCACGTTTTAACAGGAGCCTTCAGTCATTTAGAGAGCATCACCTCAATTTGGGCAGTGCAAAGAGCTTCAGGAGTCAGACTTCCAAGGCATGAAAGAAATGAAAATGTTTATTTACCTGTTCATTGACTGCCTTAAATATTGTTTTGTTGTCTCAGATTACACACATTATTACACTGTGCTAGTCTCTTTCTAGTGTACCAACTTCTCTGTCTTGCTCAAGGCATAGCTGCATTCATGTTAATGGATTTAAAAATGAAACAATTATATAATTTAAAAATAAAACTGTTAATTCAGGTCTGTGTTAGCTTAGTTGATTCAGTAGAAGTGGCTGTCATAAACACATCATTCCTAGGCTGGCTGTTAAAACTTTAGCAATCCCTGAGCTCCTCTGCTGCCTGTCCCCAGTGTCTGTGCTGGCCACAGCTGACTGGGTCCCTGTTCCACAACCTGCAGAGCCTCTCAGGCTTCAACCCAAGCATCTCCTGTGGCAGGAATGGGGAGGGGAGAGCAGAAACAGTCCTTGCTGATCTCAGGCCACCTGTTGCTATCACCAACTGCTGCCTCAGTATAATTTGACAGTACTTTGACAGCTCTTTAAATGTGTAAAATAGATTTTAAAGTCATTTTCAGTACTAATACACACCTTCCCTCTGTACTTTAATTGAAGCATATAACTCAGAAAAGGACCCTTAAACACTCCCTAGCATCTCCAGACAGCTTAAGGATTTAGCTAGACACTGTCAAGGTATCTGAAATCCTCTTCCATTCACATAACACCCATTGCTGAAGAGTCAATTTCTGTGCTAATTTTTAACTTCTTTCCCCTCTTTGGATTATTTATATGTTTTGATTAGTCCCAGATCACTCCCTCTGATATAATGACACCACAGAGAGAGAGAAAAAAAAAAAGAAGAGTATTTTTTTAATATGTGCAAGTGTACACTTGCAAGTGTACCATACACACAAATAAAAGTAAAGAAATATTGCTATGAGTAGGCATAAAATTTAGATATAGATTCAGAGATGAATAGTGGAAAAATTTATACTGCATGTGTCCCTGCTTTAGCCATGATTTGTAAGCATCAGGTTAATTTGCTTAATTTGTGGTTTCCAGTTCTCTGCTCTGCCTGTTGGAAGGGGTCCAGCAGCCATGCCCCCCCACCAAGCATTTTAGGTTTGGCTGCCTTGCAGAACATGACAGATGACTCCAGTTTGCAAGGCAGTGCTGAGGAAATGTCTTTATAGACCCTGAAATATCTTCAACACAAGGGTTTGCCTTCAGCCAAGCAAGTTAAGGTCTTCTAATTATACATATCTAAATTTATTATTGTCCTCTCCTGTAATGAAAGAAGGGCTAGGAAACAGCCTTTCACTTTTAAGGAAAACCTGGTTTTTATATTAGGTAGATTATTAATTTAATTAGCTATCCACACAGCACTTTAAAGACAAAGATATAAGACCTTCAGGAGATTTGAAATGATAAAGTGCAATATAAAGGTGAAACTGGTTGCATTCAGTTTAGCACTTGTCAAGTACTTCTGTCAAGAACAGGTGCTAGAGGCACCCCTGCTGTCCCATCAAAATAAAGGCTGGCCTAAAGTCATGCCAATGCAGATCTTCATGGCAGTCATTCCATTTGGGATTGGCTCACCTAAGGGAGGGCGCAACAGGGAATTGTGGCCCAATGTTCTGTGTCTAAGACCACAAACTGAGCTGTGCAGGAGAGCTCCTGAATCCCCCTTGACAAAAACTCCTTTTGTTGTTTTCAACATGCAGGGTCTTGGGCAGCTCAGGGATTTGTGATTGTCACCAAGGGCACTCATGGAAAACAAACAGAATGGCCCTTCTCTGAGCAAAGTTAACTGAACAAAGAAAATGTGAAAAAGCCAAATGAAAACTCCTTAAAACATTACAGTTCACATTTAGGACTAAACCAGATTTTATTTTTGAAGTAATTCACAGTGAGATAGTAAAGAAGAGTCAGTCTGTAACTTAGTTTCTCAAGCTGTGCTTCAGACATTTATGCATTTTTGGTACCCAAACCATGAATTTTAATATATCCAAGTCAGTGTGTAACTTTCATATAATTTCAAGTCTAAACTATTAGATCTACAGCATTTAAACTGTGAGTCTCAGATCTTGACTATCAAGTACAACCTTCAAAGTGCTATCCCCATATCTCATTCAGTGGATAGCTTAAAAAAGAACTTGCATTAGCTTCCAAGAGCTTCAAATTACTTGGGCAATTTCTGGACTAACAGGAAAAAGGCAAAATTTGTCAGACTAATGATTCATTGTGAATAATTCCCCAAATGCTGCCAGAAATAAAGTGGCAAAACCTCCCCAAACCCTCAAGCAAGATGCAGAAAGTTTATGTGCTGCCCAAATTGTGCTCTGATGTGTGACGCTATTTATCTGACGGTTTTCCCGGACACTAAATTAATTTAGAAGTGGAAAGGAAAAAAGAAATGAGGTGACTTCTGACAAATTTTGGAAGTTAAAAAAAAAGGGAAAACCAGCTCTCTTGTGTGTGTGTGTGTGCATGTGTGTAAAAAATACCTGTTACTTCAAAATTAATAATACCAAAAGAGCTTAAAAATAAAAATGTCTTCCTGTTACATTTTGAATATGAGAAGAAACAATTAATGACATCCTTGATTCAGATTTGAAGTTTAAGAACATATGCACTCGTCCTATTTTCTTTCATATACCTAACTGCCCAGCTAGGTTAGAAAACAGATCACGTTGAACGAGATAAGTTCTTTGGAGTGTTTTAAAGCAGAACTTGATTCACACAGATCCTCCCAGGCTGTGCTTCCAAGAAAGAGATGTTTTCCTGTTTACACACTGAGTGGGAGTCCCAAGATCACATGACACATGCCAGTAGCTGACATTCCAGGGGGGTTAAACCACTATTAACATTCACAGCCCAGCCCAACACAAAATGCTAAGCATGATATAACAATTAAAACAGCCTAGAAACTACAAACCATCATTAAACCACAACAAGCATTAAATTCCCAACTTTTCTGCTTTTATTTTTATGTTACTTTCCTTCAAGTTGAAAAGTGTGGTAGCTCTTTGAAGTCGTAACAGTCATTATTAAAAAATTCTCTGTTCCCTTTTCGAATTGCTTTTTCTGTTCATGAAAAGTCAATTAAAAATCCCATAGATCACATTTCCAGCTTATCTGGCCAGCCCAGGGAAACAGTTTGGATAGTGTGTCACTCTTTTATTATTTGCCTGCCATCCATTGTTCAAAACAAGAAGCCTAGTAAACCCAAAAATCCAAAGAAGCAACAACCATGGCTCAATCAATCTTTCTGTCCTTATCATTCCAGCTCAGCTGTTATGTATCATTAAATCTTCTACACTTTTGCTATTACAGAGCAACTGTATCACAAAAGTAATGCTTCTGGAATAAAAGCATTACAACAGGTACTCCCTCTGAGGGTTTTTTCCTAATGTAAAGCCACAAATTTTGGAGGAGAACAGAATATTCAGTTCAATACTTTCTGATATTCAAAACAGGATAATTGTTTTTTAAAGATTTTGTGTGAAACACCATCATCTCCATATATAATTAACAGAAGAATTCAGACCCAAATGCTCTATAATTCTGTCATTATTTCTCTTTTTTTTCCCCCTGTGAGATATTTATTCATTAAAAAAAAACAACCAAAAAACATCCTAAACCAACTTTTAAAACCTTGCTTTTATACATAGACAGAACTAGTGATTTCATGACTGTTAATTGGTGAAGAAATGCTTTAAGAAGAGGTTAAAGCATTACTACAGATCATCTTTTTGATGAGGCTCTTCATTCCAGGTGGTTGTGACCACACAAAGAAAGCTCATAAAAGCATTTTTCCAGTCTGCTCCCTATTTTAATCAGAACCAACGTGATCCAGATAACAAAATGAAATCAGTCTCTGTCCAAAGGATTTAATCATCTTTGGCTCTGCATACTATGAAACATTAAATAAACTTTTAAAAGCTTTAAAAACAAGGCCTAATAAAACAACTCTTCTGAACATTTTCTTGGTGAAAGAAATATATTCAACATCATCGACAAAAGTAGTGAACAAAAATAGATATTTTCAAAATGAAACCTACTAAATTTCTGATTTTAACTTCTTCAAATTTTTAGCAATTCCATTTGAAATAAAAAAAACCACCACAAAATCACAAAAAGAAATATTAGGTTTTAGGATGAATGAAGTTTGGAGATTTTTCCAATATGAAATATTAAAGCATTTTCCATGTGATTTTCATTTGGAAAAAAAAGCATCTATTATTCAAAAAGATACACAATGAATATTCTCAGGCTCCTGTAGCCTCAAGTGAACGTCAACACTCCCAGAGTACAAGTAAATAAATAAATAAAGAAAACATAACTGAAAAGAGAAGCCAGACAATTCCTTTCCTACCAAAAAACCAGCAGAGTTCAAAACATTTTTAAGACACAGGAAGCCAATAGGGACTCTCTCTGCTTTCAAATGCAATTGAGTAGTAGTGGAAGAAGGGGAAACAAAATTTCCTTTACACTTAAAATAATAAATTCCTTTAAAAAGGAGAGTTTGCACATTGCTTTCCATGTTGAAAGTGATCTGTTTCAAGAGAAGACTAAGAAACAGCACTAGAAACTAGTTTTCATACCTTCCACAGCACTGAAGCAACTCCACAACTTTTGGGAAGACAGGTTCTGGTGGCTTGGGCTCTGTCCTGAAAAGAGCTTTTCCACAAGGATGAGCTTTTCCTCTCAGGATGAACGTGCTACAGGAAGCAAAGGGGAGGCTGAAGCCCCAGTGCTGGTGGTTCCAGTCCTGCAAAGGGGAGGCAGGTGTTGCTCCCCCCAGGCTTCCCAGGGTGCTCTCTGACCAGCCCATTTTAGCACAGGTGAGTTCCTTTGATTCAAACAAGGGCAATTGAAATGCCCACTTAGAACATGGCCCAGTTCCTCCTCCACTGAAATCTGATGCCAGAGCCTGGGCATCTGCTGCCTCTCACCAGCTGAGCAACACCGGTGTCAAAACCAAGATGCTGGTGTGAAGAGGCAAGAATGTGACAATCAATCTGAATTACTGCCTAGAGCTTGTAATTTCTACTCCTGATCTTGCAGAGAAATCCATGATGTTGGACTTCACACCTTAAGCAGAGAGTGTTGCAGGAGGAGCAAATTATTTTTCAGCAGGGGCTTCTGTACTGCACTGACAAGCTGCATTTGCAAGCCAGCCTGTTCTGAGTTTACATTTTATTACCTTCTTCTTTTTGTTGTTGTACTCCCACGACAGTCTAGAAAATAACAGGGGGATTTCCTCCAGCCTCTGCTATGTGTGGGGCTCATGTGTGCTGGAGACATCAGCTGTTAGCTGAGGCTGCCTCATTTTGTGCTGCATAATGACCTTAGAGCAGAGGGATGGGATCCACTCAGAATTCCTTGTAGTGCTCTTACAGATTTCATTTGCTTGTAAATTCAGGCAAGCAGTGGCTGTGCTAGATGCCAAAGTGCTTTGTGCCTCTGCAGATCTGTGCTACAATAAACAGCAGAGGGGTCCAGTTCTGCCTGCCCAGGCTCACTTGAAAGAGAGAAATCAGGTGTGGGTCTGCCAGTATCTCCCCCAGCTCTCCCTCAAGTCATTAAACAAATGTGACTTTTAGCCACAAAACAGACACAAAAGACAGGTGTAGCAGTTTTGCTGTTTCTAAAAAAGCAGTTTTGCAGCCCTGCCTTGGAATAACCTCCCTTGCTTATGAGTATGGCAGAGTAAATAAGCCAGCTGTTTTGATGCTGAGTTTTAGTTTCCTACAAAACCCAGTCTGCTGGGCTGGCCAAATCCACTCATCACCTATCTCTGATGGGCTTTTCCTTTCCTTCATGGCTTTTCCATGTGCAGTTACTTCCCCCATGTTTGCAAGGTGTGGATTCACACAAGAAGTGCATGAATAATTAGTGCAATGCTCTTATTCAGCTATTTAAGGGCACTTTCACCTGTATTTTCACCAAAATCTGTGACACCACCAACCCCTCCCTTCAGTCTGAAGAACAAAGGGGGATTTTCTGCTCCTCCCATGCCAAAGGAAGGGCACAGAAGGCAGAGGTTTAGCCCTAAAGTGCTACACTCTAAGGGTGAGCAGCTCTGTGTCCCAAACAGGCTGCTCAGAGCATGCAGAGCAGGCAGGTGGGATGGGTACCCACAGCTCCTGGAAAATTGAGATCCCTTTTTAGGGCAGCAAAGTGAATGCCCTGTAGCTGCCCTCACCTCCTTGTGTACCACACCACGTGAGCAGCACGGGGCAGTGCAGCTGGGCAGGCTGAGGTTTGATGCCTTCACAGGGTGGGACCTTCTCTGCTGCCTCTCTCCAAGCCGTGGGGCGCTGCTCAAAGCACTGCTCTGAAAGCCTGCAGCAGAGGCAGTGCTACAGAGATGCAGAGTCCCAGCTCCCACTGATCCCAGACCTCAGGCACAGCTAGGAGCTGTCTCTGAGCTCCTAGTTTTGCAGTTTGCACATTGCTTTTCCCTGTCAGCCACCAACAGACAGCAGGAGCTAGAAGGCAGAAGTTTTCCCCTACCCATAGAATCATACCATTTTGTTTCCAATCTTGCTTCATTGCCCATGGATCAAGAGCCCTCACACTGATTTTTAGAAACCACTCCTATTAGTGTCTTAGGACACCAGATCCTATGTACTTCTCCTACACTTAGATCTTCAGAGAAGCAACTGTACTTGTTAGTGGTGCTTGCATCTTCAGCTTCCCCATTACCAGGTAGGAGACCAATTAGCACAGACTGTTGTACTCTCCAAAATACATGGGTGTCATAGATCACAGCAGTTTATTCTGCTAGATCCCAGAACTTCAACCTTTGCATTTCAGCCTAGAGAACAGTGTTTATGAAGCCACAAACAAAGATACAGGACAGCTCTACTTGTTACTGTAGTTGGAGAAAAGAGAGCTTTGTTTGTAACAAAATGGCATCCACAGAGAAACCACAATAGACCAGACATGTTCTTGAAGACAAATGCAGAGATAGATAAGGTCTATTCATATCAAAGAATCAAATAGATCCTGTTATGAAGTCAGTAAAGATGGTATCTGTCAGAGAAGAACAGTGCTTTTGTACTGAAGAGATGGGTAAGGAATTTGTATACCAGGAAAATGAGGAAGACACAGCAATGAGTCTGAATGGGAGCTGCTATTATGGAAATAGTCTCTTCATGGGTGCCCAGTCAAGGCCCTAAGAACATCTGCCTTATGTCTCCTGAGCTTGACAAACACATCAGTGATTGCTGCCTTGCAGGCAGGAGCAGCTACAAAACCTAAAGCAAGGGGGTGGGAGAAGAGCAAAGAAGCAGTAAAAGTGAGATTGGTCCAGAAATGCTTCCCCATGTGCTGTCCTGGGAAAAGATCAGGTGGCCAACAGAGAAAAGGGTCTGGAGGGAGGCTATGCAGCCACATCACTGCCTCATACTCTAGAGGATGTGCCAGCCCAGCCCTCCTGGAGAAGGAAGACTGCTTCTTTCTGCAGAGAGAATAAAAATCCCTGTGCAATTTCAAGTCTTAAGACCCTGACCCTGTCCTAGACATGCCTGGAAAGTTCACAGTGTCCAGGTCTTTTTAAACCTTAGCTGTTCTATGGAAACAATGATCTGTCTCAGGGGTGCCACAAACAGCCATGGCTTGTGTGATATAACTCTTTCTCCAGCAGAAGCTGGGGAACATAAATTATTTCAGCCAATGAACACCTGCCAAGTTATATCTACTGTGGTGTTGGCACTAATCTGAGCTGTTTTTTTATCTGGTGGCCTACAGGTGAAAATCTCTGCATTCCCCTATACTGAGCTATCCATTTGCTCAGGTTCAATATTTTATGCTCCCCTTGGTGTTGCTGTTCATGCAATATTTAATGGACGTGTCCAGTGCTTTGCAGATCACAGCATATCTCGGATTTCTACAGAAATAATGCAAACCACGACCACATGAAAGATCTAATGCCATGCTTGTAAAATGCATGCTTTTATTGCATGTTGAATGGACCCTATGGAATTGTGAAACAACATGCCTTAGTGCAGACAGGCTAAGCCAGAGTGCAGCAACTCTAGTTTGCATTTAGTGTTTACATCTGAGGCTTGTGGAGTCACCACCCCCAAACTGGCAGGTTTAACTTGACATTTGGCTTAAACCTTTCAAGGACTTGTAAGGGGGAACAACAACATCCACTGCTTGCTCAGAGGAAAGGGGTTAGCAATGAGAGTTATGCTATGGTTACATTTTTATCACAAACCAAGGCTGTGGTTCCCATTCAAATTAGCAGGAATTCAGCTAAAATCTCTCCAAAAGCAATTTTATGATGCTGTGATTATTCTTTCATGTTCTGACTCCCTTTGTGATTATGATCATCACTGGCTCCAGGCAGCTGAAAAAGAATTTGTTCAACATCATCTGTTGGAACCACTTTTGGAGGAAAGGCAAGACTTTGATTACCTTTTTTCATTTTATTGTACTGAAAAGCATGCTCTACTACAAAAAGTTTAGATTTTTGCCCAAACCATTTTTTTTCCAGCTAAAATTTTAAAATTTTGCATCTGACCAAACTAAAGTAGCAGGGTTATCCAGTGAAATTAAAGTATAAAAGTTGGTTAATATCTGTGAAAAGATCCCTGCAAAATCCTTTTTTTTTTTTTTTTTTTGCTGTAGAGACCAAAAAACCCTCATATACATCCTGGATACATTTAATTCCTTTCTATGGGGCACTGTGAAAGAAGATAATCCTACTGTTTTCCCTGGATCTATGTTTGTGCTTGTTATTGTATTGTCCTGTTTTTAATTAGCCGTAAAAATTATGTGTGTTTTGTAACAGGAAGAATTTGGTTTTGGCTTCCAGAAAAGAGTATCATCAAGACTTATCAGTCATCAACACTACCATTATGGCTATGAAGTCCAGGGATCAGGAATGACAAGGAATAGAATGGAAGAGATACAGCTCCTTTACTGCTTCTCTCACTAAATCCACTCTTCATATTTCCCCCCAGACCAACAGAGTAGCTGTAATTGAAATAATTTTAAATTTTTTGCCTTAGTTCAGTTACAGCAAAAAGCTGTTCTCTGTTGAGTACTGCCAGGTGCTTGCTTCAGTGAAATAGCACATTGTAGGCAGGATGGCAGCCAGGGCAGAATGAATTGCACTGCTTCTCTGGTCTGAGGGGAGAAAACCCTTTCTTCCAGCAGGTTTTAACCTTCAATGGGCAACATTTTACTCGCCATGCTCTGTGCAGAGAAAATGTGGTGTAACATTAATTTTCTGTACTGCTTTATCTGTGGGCAGATACCCATTTTCCAACAGTAAAGCAGCAAACAAAAAAAACCAGTGACTGTCTAAACCCTTAGAGTTTGTTAAAAACTTGGTGGCAGAAAGAAAGGAATCAAAATCTTCACTTAATCCCAAAAAGCCCTATGACTGCTGGAAAAAACCCTCACCAAACAAAAACCCATTGGCTTGATAGAGTCACAGAAAGGAATTCCCTCAGCATGTAAGCTATAACAAAGCCAGGGTTTATACAGTACAGGAACATTAATAGCACGCTTAGTGAAAATGTATACATTGCACTAGGCCACAGTGTTTGCTGCTGCACACGACAGGAGACTAATCTACCTCTTGTAATAGCAAGTGCTAAACACACAGGAAGATTTTGTCACCCAAAGCAACTGTAGTGGGTAATAACACAGCAGAAGTATGAATGCTGATGCAAATCCTAACTGTAAAAACCTATTTGCAATAGAGTGTGAAGTACAGAAGAGCTAACAAGGTCATTAAGAGGATGTCATGCTAACCTTCTTCCAATCCTCTCACAAACCTTTCTCAGCCAGCTGTCTCATCTGGCAAGCACAACCAGGATTCAGCTCCTGCTTTCGGTGTGCTGACAGGAGATCTTGGTTTCCTGGAAATATCTTTCTGAGGATCTGTGAAGCAAGAAAGCACATAATCCCCCAGGAGCCTCCCCAGCCCTCCCCTCAAGCAGTGTGGGCAAGGAGATGGGCTGTGTGTAAGGAGTCAGACAGCAGGTCTGGTACAGAATAAACACCCAGCAGCTTTGCAGTGCTGGCACTGCAGCAGGAGAACAGAACAGAGTTTAGGAGTGTGTCGGTTCCATCCACTGACAGAGCCAGTCCAGTGAGAGAAACCTTTAATAACTTCTCAGAGAAGCTATGTCCTGAGACAGCAAGGACCCACAGAAGCATTCCCATAGGATAATGGCTATTTGATGACTATTAGCAATGATTCCATTTGATGCTAAATAAAACTTAGGCCTCTGAGGACAAACCATGGTCATATAATTGTGGAAAGCGAGATCTCTTTCCCCTTGCAGTAAAGGTTCATGTAATTATGGCAAACACAAATTAAAACTTAAATAATTGATAATATTATTACTAAAGAGCTATATATAGCAATGTCAAGAGGCCTAGAAAACCTGGCAGTAATTGAATTAAGCATGTCTAAGGAGCAGCACTAAGCAATCTTCCCATACACATACCCGAAACAAACAATGCCTGGCCCAGAGACATCCCTAGCACAGGAAATGGTGTAGGAGAGAACAGAACAGTGTTAAATAAGGAAAAGGGCCACATGGCCTGAAGCTGTTCATCACAAGCAGCTCAGCAGCATGAAGTGAAGGTAGTGATTTGTGCCATGCAAAGCAGAGGAACTACTGAGGACTGTAATGAGAGCAAAGGACACTTTATGACATTCAGAGTAGAAAGGGAATTTCAGCTATGGGTTTCAAATGAACATAAGAGCACCCTGTCCACTGCAGTAGGGCTTTAATACATGAATAGTTGGGTAGTGCTGACTACAGACCCACACAGCAACAAGGTGGTGTTAATGGCTAAATCCTTTGGAGGCAGGGAAAGTATAGCAATGGCCAGAGAGAGATCATCAACAGGATATTGGCTTGATACATAATGAGAGGTCAAACAGCAGCTGTCAAACCAGAAAAATTCAATGTGCCTCCTGTTGTCTCAAAACCACAGCAGTACTGGCCAAAAGGTAAGAACACTCACTGACCCCCAAAGCTCTCATGGCTCTCAGAACACTCCTCCCTTGTCCAGGAATTACTTCCCCTGCTTTGTATCCAATGGCTTCTTTCTTGTTTTGAAACATCAGAAGTGTGACTGTGAAAGCTTTTTCCCTTGATGCAAGGCTCTTTCCCTGTCTGGCATTTGTAAATGATTACATATGGAATGAAAGCTCCTGGGAGTGGGGAGAGGTACAAAAAATTCTCTTATTGGTGATCATCATGAATAATTTACATGGGAACTTAGAGCAGTGCTGCTCAAACCCAAGCTCCTGTCACTATTAAAAAGAATTACTATTTAATGAGCTTCTGTTTTCTTTAATGGTGTGAGATTAAGGCTGCTTGCCATCAGGTGAATACTAATAGACAATTTTTAAACAAATGAGGCCCTCATTCCCTTAATTTTAATAAATGATGGAATAAAACATACTTTCTTATTTTCCACTTTGTTAAGCAGAAGCTTCACTGCAGACTCTTTGCTTCAGCAACTGAAAGCATTTGGGCATACTTTGTACCTTTCCCTTTAAGGTTTTATTTGGGGAAAAAGTTTATGATAAAAATTGAAAAGAAACATTATGGCAAGACAATTACCTGCACAGAAAGCTTCTTTCAGTTTAAATATTCTGCTGCAGTGTGAACTGAGGGAGAACAAGAGAAATCAGCCTCGCTCAAAGCAAGTGTGAGGCTGACAGGTGAAGCTTGGTGGTGTGACTTAAGAGCGAGTTACTGTGAGAAAAGCTGGAGGGGAGATTTCCAGCACATTAGCTGAACCATGGGAGCTGTCTGTGCTCATGCCTCCTCCAGAGGTAAATGTGTAGCTTGCCCCCAGGTGAAAATGGATCTTGCCATTTTCAACACACAGAGAGTCACTGGCTTGAAAGAAACACCTGAAGGCAAATAATGAGGTAAATCAGCAGAAGCTTATGAGGGATTCCTCCCAAGCCTGTTGATGGCAGAAGGTATAAATATACTTGCTTAGAAATGTAATATGTGGACTAATGACTATCCTGAAGCAGGAACCAGACTTTAATCACTGGATGGGTGCAGAGAGGATCTCTGAATGCCACATAGGAATTACAGCCTAGGGAAGATGGAATCAGGATGCAGAAGGGAAAAGAACATACTTGGCTGATGGATTGGACAAAAAAACTTTGCAGCAGCAGTTTGGGGAATGACATATTTGTTGAGAACAAAGAAAATAGTGTTGTAGCAAACAAAAATACAAAGAGAAGGGCAGAACGTAGAAGAAAGACTGTCAGGTCAGTTAGGATGCACACAGTAGGCCATCTCTAAGATCTTACAGAATAAATATCTGCAGGTTCTAGAAATAACCAACATCAAAATATGTCTAACTAAAGTTTAAATAAAAGGTAGGACACTGGTATTTCTCACAGTAAAATAGAGTACTAAGGAAGGCTTTAAAGAGGGCAGTTAAGAATTCTCAGCCAACATCAGCTAGAGTTGCTGGAGAAGACACACAACAAGGGATGGTAGATTTTGACCTGGACTGACTGAATCATGTATATCACAATGGTCAGTCTCAATTATCTGCACAGGTACTATAACTGAAGTTATATTTGTAGAGGAGAAAAAGAGGAAATGAAAGCCAGAACCTGCTGAAAACTGTGAAAGTTTGGATGGATTAAGCAGTACTTCCATATTGTGCAAAACTCTAAGCACAGCTGCAATCAGCTCTTAGCCATCCTAAGCCTCAATGCCATCTTAGAAAGCAGAGTTTGTACAACTGCAGCTAAGTTAATTGGGCTGACAGAAAACATATGGGATTTTTTTTCAATTTTGAGTGTAATTACAGTTCCCTTTAACCCATTTCTTCCTCATAGTTGCGTTATGTAATTGCATTATTCTAAAGTCAAAACATAATAATAATTTATAATCAGTAAAAAACACTCAGATGATTTTTCAAATGCAAGTATTCCAGAAACAATTACATTTTGCTTTAAAAGCAGGAACATTCAGTGCTCTGCTTATTATTGGTGCTTGGAGTACAACAATCATATGTTATTCAGGATACTTACTGTCCACATAGGTGCCTGGCAAATTGCTCTGAACATTTTCTAGTGCAATTATGGACAGATTGCTTAAAGGTTGAGTCCAATAAATGGAACCACGTTCTGACATGGTTTGTACTATTTATAAGAAATTATAAACAGCTTTAAATCCTCTGCATATAATGGTGTAGAAAGTCTTTAGACTGTGCCATGATTATCAACAGGTAGCTTTTATAATAAAGCTAAAAGGAACAAGCCATGAATGAATAACTAGAGAACAATTACAATTATTGGCATTTTTAATTATACAGCACTGGTTGGTAACTTACAGCCTTTTTAATTACAGGTGTTGTTTTTCTTGTTTAATTCTTCTCTGTATTAGTTCTTTTAGCCAACTGCTAAACTGCATCTGCTGGCAGGCAAAAGAGGCTGCACAGAGTGCAAAATAGCAGGGGGAATTTGGAAAATTCCCTGGAAAAACCAGGACACACAGGTTTTTCATGAGACTGCAAACTTAAAACCTTAAAAATACCTCCAATAAAGTTCAGAAGCTTTCTCTCCAGTTTGCAGATTATAGAAGCCAATAGATCCAACTGAGCTACAGGACATGGATTTAGCTAGTTGATTTGAACCTGGCTTGTGTCCATATGATTTTCTTCCCCTTCAATACTGCACAGGGACAGCCACCACCATGTCCCAGAGTTATCACACTTGGCTCTAATGACCCACAGTCTAATTTTCAGAGAGGAACTGATTGATTCAGCTGCTACTCCAGCGGAAGATGTAATAGAAGACCTGCATGATTTTTCTAGTTGATTTTTTTTTGGTGCACTTGGGATCCATTAGTATTTACTAATAAGACAAAGCCATGTAAATACACAGGGTGGAGTTTCCCCTCAAATTCCACAGGATATGGAAGGCTGCTTCAGTGGTGGTCTGAATGTCTGGCTTAGGTTTTCAGAAAAAATACCCTTCCACAGAGATAATTTGACAGATCCTTGCCCCGTTCTCTTCAATTTTAACTGGAGACTACAGTGGTTGCCTTTACATAAACACACAACATTAGAAGGGTCATTCAGTTTTACGGTACCACAGATAACCATGTGAGAATCAGTTCAAGAGGAAGAAGCACAGAAGAGCATAACACTGCTCAGTCTACATCAATGAACAAGTGCAGTGCAGAGCGACTCCAGCCTCATTTTTACTTACAGAGTCCTTCAGATCCAAACCCAAACCCACACAACCTGAGAGACTGGGACAAAGAGTTAATTTGACACTTGCATTTTTTTTCCCCTACAGTTTTGCATTTTGTCTGAAGGTTCAGAGCTTCTCCTACTAATTTTGCTCTGTGTTTCAGAAATCCTTCACAATTTCTGCAAGCAAAACTTTACAGCTGCTTTTGAAGCTTCCCTTAATTTCCAGAGCTGATCAGGAGGGAAGCTGACCCTGCAGGTATTAACTGGCAATTTGGATTAAAATGCTTCATTTGAAGAAATTACTCCATGGCTGAATGGTTACCTTGCAGGAAGACAAAAATAAACTGAAGGACGACCATTGAGGTGGCATATGTTTGTGACCTGCAATAGAAGATCCCTGGGAATAATTGCAAAAAATAGCAAAAATAAACCTCCTTTGCAAAAGCACCAGGATGAACAAACAGCCATACCTGTGGTCTATTCCAGGTTATATGGGGATCAGTCTTTCCTCCTTACTGGAGAGATCTGTAAGAGTCTGTGCTCTTGTTTTAAATTCACAGACTTCAGGAGGAAGACATTTTAACCTACAGATTAAAAGTGAAGCAAAAAAAGGAATAATATTCAGATGGTTTGCTTTTCCTTATTCTAACACAGTTTCCCCTTTCCACTACAAAAGTGAGGTACACAATGAGGGAGTGACAATAGCCAGACTATTTTTCAACAAGTTTACAACTGAAGTGCACAAGGCACACAATATGAAAAAGGGAATGCTTCATTTCCATTTTGAAGGATGGCCATACAGGGACTAGGAGATTCACTGATTTGTTCAGAAAGAGCCTGTGCTATACAGCAGGAAAATACTCCAGAAATCTCATGCTCATCCTCTCTTTCTTGATGATTAATAATGCTATCCTGTTAAAAATTTAAAAATTGCTTTTCAAGCGCACCTGCTCAATATCCTGGCTTCCATCTATTTTTAACATGCATGTGAAAGGAAACAGTTTCAGCAGTGAAATGAGGATGAAATCCTTCACCAAGAAGGGTTGGTGGAAAGTAATTACAGAGCTATCTTTTGTTAGGATTGTCAGACCCACACTTGCAGGGCTCAGGGTTGAGGAAAGCCCTATAATGGCATTTTGGATCTACATCTCACCTGCTCTGTTCTCCAGAAGTAGCTTCTAAGCGAGGTCAGAGGTCTTGTTCACAGGGAAGGCTGTCTTGGTATGGCATAACCCATGGATGTGCTGTCAAAAAACTGTGCATGGTCTAACTCTGCTGAAAAACATGTTACAAACAGTTCTGCACCTTTTGCAACAAATGCTCCTCAAAGCAGTAACTTGGGTGTAGGCACATACCTCCTTACCCTCATTAGAAAAACCCAAAAAAACTTTTGCTTCTAGCACAAATCTCTTTTAAACCACAAATTTCCATGCCTGTTGAAAAGGCATCTAGTAGGTCATTTGGAAGGTCCAATCAGGTGCAGAAAATGGAAAAAATTGCCCAGGTTTCCCAAAACAATTAATCCCTAGTGAATCTTCCTGATTCGCTTTCTTTTTGGCAGGTAATTAAGACCTTTAGCAAATTACTCAGCTGCTAAGTTATAAATGTCACTTATAAGTCCTTTTTCAAAGCTGGCAAATAATTCTGAAGAGATGCCATGGAGAGGGTGGACGGAAGACACTGGGATAGAAAAAGGCTGACAGCTTCTGAAGGGAAAGTGCAGAGAGTGCTACAGACAGAGAACCAAAGAGAAAGGAGGGAAGGACAGTGAGCTAGGGAAAGAAAAACTACAGAGCAAGAGAGGGATATAGTGGAGGAAACTGGAGAAGAGAAAAAACATTACATGAAAATGGAGCAAATAATAAGACAAGGTTATTCCCAGTAGCCCTGCCCATACTACCCATCAAAACAAAGGGGTTGGTTCAAGCTGTATGACTCCACATTAGTCTTTCCTGTAACCATCATGCCCATTTTTCACAAGACCCTATTTTTCCCTTTACCCCACCCTCACTTTGACTTTTCCATCAAGTTTTCATCCAAGTGATGCTTCTCCAGTTTAGGAGTGCTTCTTTACAGCACTCATAGAGGCCTCAGCCTCACGGCCTCTAAATACTACTGGGAGACAAATTGCAGTAAATAGGAGAGAAAGTACAAGAGAGAACTCAAAGGCCCATGGGTTTTTTTCCATCCATGTACATAATCTGTCTTTTTTTTAAATAATGCATTTATCCATTAAAAAGGAATTTAAGCAAAAGAAATGCCCTTGCTCTTTTTAAAGCAGTTTACACAACTGACTTTTTTCTCTTAGACAATTTCATTGCTCTGTTTATGGTTCTTTTACCACCTATAAAACTCACTTTTTTAATAAAACACTTGAGTTCCAGGGAAATGGTTTTTATCTCCTTAATGAATAAAATGTCTCTAATCCGCTTTACAAAACTCAAAATTAAGCCTATAAATGTATTGTGGGTGTTTGATGATGTTTGTCTGTTTTATTAGTCATGTAATACAGCACTGCAATGTTTTTTCACCTTGGATTTTGAAGTACTCTCCTTGAACCTTTACTGCTTGCTGATGGGTTTGGGACTGCAGTGCTTCTCTCCCTCCTTCCTGCCTGCCAGACCTCTCCCAAGCTCAAAGCTTTGGCAGATGGTTTGGGACCAAGGTTTTCAGAAGGGAGGTACCTCCAAAGCCAGGGGTCTGTCTCACTGGGCATTGCTGCTGCGCCCAACAGCAGCACAGAATTCTCTGAGCTGGAGGGACCACAAGGATCATCGAGTCCAATTCTGAAGTACCACAAATGTACAGATACTGGAAGATCCCAAAGCAGGCATGTCCTGAGCTGCAGCTCCGTGTGTACAGCCAGCTTTGCACTCCACCAGCCCTTGGGCTTATCTGTGCTAAGCCATGTCACAAAACATATGCCAGAAAATCTAAGTCAGTGCTGGCTGCCTGAAGACCCCGAGGGCTCACGCAGCCACCACTCTGGTGTCCCAAGCTTGGCTCCTGGTGGTGGCAGTGAGAACTTGCTGTGAGATCTCCACACTTCTCAAGGGTTCCTACACCTCGCTGCAGGATGAACCAGCACATTGCTCTTAACTGGCAGCAGCTTGGATGCTGGGCGTGATGCTGCATGTTTAGGTTGCATGTTTTAGGTCTTGCATGTTTAATTTTAATTTTTCCACTCTGTAAGTCAGAGTCACTATTTTGAAATATTTTTCTTGGAAAAAATAAACAGCAACAAGTCATGATCTCTCGTTTAGGTTGGAAAGATAGACTGGATTCCCACCAACCTTAAACATTTTGTTTATTTTTCCCTCAGAAAATAGATAAAAGATGTGCTACAAAAATGAAAGACTGGCAATATTCTGCGCCAAAGCCAGATATTCTGTGCCTTGGGGGAAGGTTGTATTTCAGTAGTTTTCCAGTGTGCTCCAAGTGCCCACCCCTCACCTGCTGGGCAGCCAGCCCCCAGCTTGCTCCAGAACTGACCCGTGGGGGATTCTCATCTCATGTTCCACTCAGTGAGGAAAAACCCTGTGTGCTCTGGGGCCAGGCCCTAAGTAACAGGTCTCTATTACCAATGGAGTAGGTGTTTGCAAGGCCAGCCTGAATCCTTAAAGAAATGTTGACTCCTATCAGAAGAAATACACAGTAAGTACCACCAAATGAATTATTAATTGCTTAGGTAAAAGAATGAGGCCAATTCCATCCTAAACTCTACCAGGATCCCTCAAGATTCTCCATAAAATATTGGTAAGATGGACATCTGATTTTGGAGGCGTAATATATTTGCAGAGTCAACCAAAGTGAAATTTAACTGTAAAAATATTGCTTCAATAAGAATTCCATGCTGTGAGATGCAAAAATTGCTATTTATTTTACTGCCTACATGGAAGAGGTGCTTCTGTGATACAAAACAAACAGGAGAGACATTTTGGCCAACCAGAAATGAGGGAACTGTCAGGAAAACCTAAACTAAGCAAAATGGAGAAAGAGATTATATTTTGCCAGTGCCTCTAAAACAAGCCAGGCAGTGAGATATTCTTAAATTTAGTTTTAGTCTTACCATGCTTTTCATCAAGCTGCCAGAGAAATCCTGAGGTTCTTTTTCCCTCTTTGATTTACTCCTCTCTGCAGAATCACTGTGTAAACCTCCAGTTTCAGCTGCCTTGGAGACCAAGTCCCACGGCTGAGAAATGGTACATTGGCTCAGGGAGGCAGTGCCTCACCAAGGCAAACGTGTCTAATACCCTGCTGAGGATGTGATTACAGCTTACAAATGTGCAGTGATCCTAGGCCAAAGTTTACTGGCAGATCCTGCCCACAGCAGCTCTCCCATGCTTCCCCAGAGCTGATCCTCAGCTGCAGCAAGGCAATACTATCCATGCTCACCAAAAGAGAAGACCATGATCCTTCTCTCATTCTCTTCCTCCCAAATTAAAAGTCCCTCAATTTGCTACATTCTAAACTAAACTACCCTAAAGGTTTAGTACATTTTTCATGTTTCCTGACAACAATCCCCAGCTTCAGAAAACCAAAGATGAAAGGACAGTTCTGAGTGTGAGCGCTGATTGCACTCAGGCCATCTGCATGCTCCTCTTATCATTTCTACACCTTCCTTGCTGGGTGTGAGCTTGACAAGGCTCCTTCAGCTTGAGGTTGATATCTGGTAAGTGCTATACAAGCACAAAAATGATATTATTTGGTCCAGAAAAGAAGAAAGCAGATATTCTGCAAGTCAGTGGTAGTTTTGCTTTGTGGAGCCATGGAACACTTCAGGATCCTCTGTGCTGCCCTCCTGCACGTAACAGTTGCGATGAAAAGTCAGATCATTCAACTAGTGGTAAAATGCTCAGTTAGAGAAGGACCCCAGGCAGCAGCAGAGCCTTCTGCAGGCCATCACCAGAGAGTTACTGTATTTCAGGTACATCTCAGTCACTCTTTGCTGATTGTGCAGAATTATGTGCATGATTTTCAGTGTTCCTATAGCATGCACCAGCAATTATTACCAGCTGCCCAGGGAGATCACAAAGGATCTTCCCTCTGCCCATGAGTCGCCTTAGAGCAGACTGATATTCCCAGATGACACACTGGGCACTTGGTCTGACTGCTGTATCCTATGGAAATGACAGATTGCTAATCTGGGAAAAGGAAAATAACTTCTCACCTAATACAAAGAATTATTTTTTTTCTTCCTCTGCAGCATGAGCATCTCACTGTTGATACCTTTCATTTTGCAAGAATTCTGTGTCTCTGGCCCCCACTGACATCTCATGCGCACGGGCACTGAGGCAACTACTGAAACGTGTTAAGGATTAACACATAGCCAAGGTTCCCAGAAAACCAGCAGTGTTTTCTAAGAGATTTAGGAAAGAAGGGCTGCCACCTTACCAGTAAAGAACTTTCAAAACCATACAGATATTCCTGAGTTAAAAAAAAAGAAATCTAGTAAGACCTGATTTTTTTTTCTTACAAAGAGAAGGTTTGTCAAGGCTACTTTTAGGACTCCCACCATTTTAAACCAACACTAAACTACACATGCTACAGGTGTTAGGACCCATCACCCAGAGGGGGCTCTCACATGCCAGGTGGGTTTGTTGAACATTTAATGAGACTGTTCTAGAAGTGTTCTCGCCATTATGATCACATGGTTTTGCAACCTGCAATGAAAGCTCCTATCAAACAGTTCATTTGAATAATCCTTAAACATTTACCTACATCTTTAAAAGTATAGCACAGAAATAAAGGTGCAATTTACAGTTAAATGGTACTTGTAAAGGGTAAACAGTTGGTTTATCACTCTTACAATGGGAGTGATAAACCAACTGTTACTGCTTGATGCTTCTTACCAGTAAAAGAAATAACCTCTCCTCACATTAGCTTGAGCACTTCTTCTACTAAAACAAGTAACTAGAAGTCAATTAATCTGCTTTTACAGTTGCCAAACACCCCACATATAAATCATGAATCTTCCCTAATACAGCAAGGACACATGCAAGTTTATAGTGACCCAATGTCACAGGATGATAATACTAATAATAATAATAACAGCAAAACCAACAACAATAATAAACCATCAATATTAAGATGCATTCTGTGTTTTTCACAATCATTTTCCTGATCTCAGTCCTCTATGCATCAATGGAAATTTTGGCCAAATGGATTTGATTTGGTCGTATTGGAAAAGCATTACTCATTGGGTTAAAGAGGAAGAGCTGAATAAATTGCAGAGTATATTTTTTAAGAATTAAAATCATGTTAGTAGTAATAACTTGTAGCAACAAATGTTTGCTTCAGACTAGATTGTGTAGATTTGGTAATTTACCTCCTTGCCAACTGTTTTTTTACAGTTATTTGAGCTGGAGAGACTCAAGAAAGCATTCAAACTCCTATCCTTAATCTGTTCCCACAAACTCATATTTCATATTTTGAATTAAATCCAAAATTACCACCTTGGTGCTGATGGGGTACAAATTCACTTTAGTCTGTAAGATGCAGGAGCACTGCTGTGGAGAAAACAAAACAAACCCAAACCCACTCATTTGAACAGATGAGAAATGCAGCCTAACAGAATTTCTGTAGTTTTATATGGGAGGAATTAAAAACAAGGACATTTCTATAATAGTCACAGACATTTGTGACCATTAGCTGAACAGAAAATACCAGGTAGCATTCAAGAAAGGGAGCAGTTTACCTACCACCCCCAATTCAGTTTAGAGCTACTGCATGGCAAGAGTTTCATTACCTCAGTTCATCACTGAAAGCACAGAAATTTCTCCCAGACATTACCACTGGGGAAGGCATTAGGCTGCCAACCATATTTTGGCACAATTTGTCAAGAAAAATATCAAAGCTTTCCCTTGTAGAGTGGATATTTTATCATTGTGATTGGGCCCAGAATTCATTGGAAGAAGGGGGAAGGAATTTTGCCCTTTTATTAGCTCCAGATCAGTCACTTGTGATGGTGACAGCCACACCACCACCAGTGCTGTGTCTGCTGCTGAAAAGAGCTGTGACTCCTTCCCCTCCTGTCTCCCCCTCCCCAGAGGTAATTTTCAGAGCAGGTAGTGATGTGAATAAGGTGAATGGACAGACATTTTATGGGTCATTTGTCATAGTTATGCCAAAGCAAGGAAACATCCATTTGCAGTTAAAGAAAGGTGAGAACTTTGGGAAGAAGCTGTAACACTTCTTTCACCTATTTTCTGCATGCATTCTACCTCCAGGTGATTTATTCCTACTAGTCCTAAGATACCAAAACAACAACAAAAAAAAAAGTTTCAATTTCTTGGAGCAAGGGCCACATCTTGGAAGACAGCAAGCATAGCTGTTAATATCACAAATTACTGTAAATTCAGTCCTAGTTGTAATTTTAATTTCATTTCATTCTTTCCAGATAGATAGTAGTTGAATTTGATTACATTTGATGTGTACTAAAGCAAAGTTAAGAAAGACTGAATTTGCAGCTCCCTGAAGAAAGCACACAACAGTTAGGACAGGGAACGAGTTAATTGAGGTTGCAGGTATCCATCAGCTAAGAGCACCAGGAGAGTTACCAGGAAAGTAACAAATAAGTCAGATTCTGTCTGCTCCTCATTGCACCATTGATTCCCTATATGACTTTTTAAAAGTAATTTCCAACATTGGTGTTTGCTGAGAATTTCTGTGTGCTTACATGAAGATCCACCAAGCTGGGACATCAGCAAATTAGTTTTCCATTACTGGAACTGGTAACTAACTCAGGAGATATGAAAATTACTTACATAAGAGGAAAAAATGTCAAATTTAGCACATCCCTGCCATTAGAGTGTAATCCTTTTCAGAACAGACCTTCTCAGAGATGCAGCTTGTTAGCTGTCCTTCAGTGTTCCAATGGGTGGAAGAATAGTAATATCTTCTCTGGGGATAAAAAGTAGGAGCAGCAAGTTACTGTGCCAGGTTCCTGCAGCCTCAGTGGTTGGAACAAAGAAGTCTGTGGCTAAAAGCTGCTGCCCATCTGCAGCTCTGACCTCACAGGTCGGCCCTAACCAGTCCCAGGCAGCTAGAGGCCTCCTGAGCTTTAAACTGTCTTTGCAATTAGCCAGGCATTTTAATATTGTAGGGTTTTTATGGGATTGCTTGGAATATACCAAGCAGGGTCATGTACATAAATAATTTAAAAACATCTCAGATGTCTTTTATTGTAAGAAATAGCTGTTATTTCCAGCTGAAATTCACATCTGCTCCAACTATCTTGTGCCTTACTTCACAGAAGAAGCAGCAAAACTTCATATCGGTGGCCTTAACAAGAGACCATGGTCTGCAAGATTTTGTCCTAAGCAACCCAGCACAATGAATGCTCAAAACATCTGTTGTGATGTTGCTGCTGATCAGGCACCAGATCTTTTTCATGATGTCTCATCTCTCTGGGAGCACCTGACATGAGGAAGATGCCCAGATATCCCATTTAGGTGACTCAACACAATAAAAAGAATGTCTGCCGTCCTTGCATGAAACAGAATAAGAGCCCATTTCAGGAGATATAATGGGATGGGAAAGAAGGGAAAAAGGAAGAGAAAGGAAACACAGAGTAGCAAGTGGATGACCTTTTCAGTGACACAGCCCCTGATCACTTCTTGAATTCTACTGCTCCACTTTTAGATCTGCTTCAATTGCTGCTCTCATTGGCAAAGCCTGACAGCTTCTCTTTTGTGAGGGGAAAATCTATGTGCTGCAGAGAAAAAAGTGGATGTGAGTAAAAAAATAACAATAAGATCAGTGATTCTTCATTTAAATATTACCATGTTTAGTCACAGGCTGAAAATGTAAGCACAACCTGCATCCAATTTTTCTTTAATTCAAACTCCAGGCTTAGTTTTAGCCTGCACACAGCAGCCTTTCCTGAATATAATTCCCCAGTATGTTTCATCTGGCAGAATGTTTTCGTTCCCACTATTGTGCCATACGCTGTTAAACACCTGCTACATCCCTCTCTTGAGGGTGGCTGCATTTCAGGGGTGGGTGAAGGAATTTCTCTAGCCAGGGTAATCTCCAATCTGCTGTTCCTCATTCAGAATGAAAGGTGATATATAAATGTAAATGGTATTTCAGTGCCCATCTTTCACTTTATCTTGCAACATGGGGAAACGTGTTTCCTTACAATACATTTCATCTACAGAAAAAGCACTTTCTAAGACATCTTTTACCATGCTGCTGACACATATTAGCATCTAAAGCAGAAAAGCCCATTAGTATTTTTAAGTTATGAAAATACCATTCCTTCTCAAACCTGTCACCTGCCATAGATCTTAATCAGCTTCAGTCCATTATAGAAATTCCTGCTGCAGTGAAACAGGATTTGGGAAGAATTTGTTGCCCAGGGAAAAATTATTTTCTTTTTAATGGGATCCACAGCATTAAAAAAATTATGGTAGCATATGCCCTCTGATATATCTTATTGAAGGCTAAATGTTAGAGTTGTATAAATGCCAAATTCTGGATAGTTTTCAGCTTCCCATTGAAGTTCTGCCTTGGAAACATTACTAGGGTAGGCTGCCAGATGAAAGGAAGCAGGAACACTCCTAGGAAAGACACATTTTTTAATGTCTTTTGCCTTTACACAGTGGTTTGCAGTCAAATGATGTGTGGCTGATGATATTTAAGCAAACAAAGGAGATGACACTGGGGAGTTTTCTTTTTTGTTCTAAATCATCTCTCTCCTCCTGTGGCTAGCCATGAACATAGTTATGACAGATACACTTCTGAGACTCCCCTGACCTGTGGTCCCATTTTTGGATCATATTTCCCCCCTTTTAAATGTCTTGATTATTTAAAAACTCCTTATAGAAGAACCCCCCTGTAGACAATCAGGTATTTGCATAGATGCTGGTTGCTTTGCTGGAAGTTTCCTGTGAAGGCTGTGGGTTCTCTTCACCCAACTTCCCCACCCAGCTCAGTCCCTTGCAATTGGCAATATACAAATTTTTGGCAAATCTGAAACCCCAATAAGACATTCTCCGGAGAGAAAAAAGGGGGCATCTCTAAGACTACAATGAATATCTGAAATGCCATTGCCTGTCACCATGGCACAAATTGGCAGAAAATGAAACTACCATTCGTCATCGTGCCATTGGCTGGCAGAGTAATCCCAGATAAACCATCTAATTTCACCCAAGTCATCTTTCTTAGGCCATGAAGTGGGTCTAATAATTCCTGTATTTTCCAGCCCATTTTGAGATTATAAAACACAAATGTATTTATACTCACAAATAGACTTCTGCTAAGAATTAGGGTAGAAAGGATATGTCTATAAAGAGGCCCAAATTTGTTTGCTTCCCCATCACCAAAATTCTGGACCACACTGTGTTATTAGCAATCCAGTTCTATTTAATAGTAAAGTGCTAAAAACCAAATAAAATAACCCAAATGAACAAAACAAAAAAGCAAAACTCTGATGCAGGACAGAAGAACTGGTTCCATATTTCACGTCCCCTTTTATTTCCCAGCTGCTTTGCTTGCCTACTTGCAACACAGTAGAATTTCTTGCTTTTCTATAGGGCATTTTATGTATCTTTTGTCTATCACTCTGGTATGAGTTTCACACATCTAAGACTGAATGCACTAAAAATTCCTTACTTCTGACTTATGCCAGCATCACATTCTTATTCTCCATTTGCCTCCTGTTAGAGGTTACAAAGATGCAGGCAAATAGAGACATACTGCAATTTTCTATGCTGATGGCAAAATAGAAGCAAAACAATTTTGTTTATAAGCAGATTAAATGTCTCCTAAAGGATGCCTTTACACTGATGCTTCACTGTTCTTTTGGGAACTCTTTACCAATACCTTGCATTCCTTCAATTGCTCGGTTGGGCTCGATTAAAAAATAAATACCTAGCTCCTGCAAAGTGTGGTTTTCTATTTAACAATACTGGATTTTAATTATCTCTTCCTCTATTCCCCTTAATTTTAACTATCTTATTGTTTATCTTGATAAATTAACTGTTCTTTTCTCCACTTACATATTATCTCTCCAGTTAATCATTATTATGCACTACTTTCGACTTGTACTAAAGCTACCTCTTTGACTTCCCCTGTTACTAATTACTTTTAAACTCTCTCCTGCTGAACAATTCTTCTCCAGTAGGATCCAGTTTAACATGCCATGTAAGCAACTGGGTACTATAACTGAAATGAGGCTGCATTTTGTCCCTGAGAAACACAAAACACCTTCCCAAATTTCTGGTTTGACCTTTAAAAGAAAGTTTGCTGTAAAATAAAGGCATGGGCTCTGAACTGCACACAACTTTATACAGGAGATGACTTGCCTCATCTGTACAATATGGCTTCCCAGTTGGTTTGGCAGCAGCCTGAAAATGCAAAACAGGAAGAGCATCTGGACATCTTTTTAGCATCATCAGTAACAGCACTTCTCTGCAGATGGAGAGCCCAGGGGCTCAGTCTTGGCAGGGCTGGCCTCACTCAGCAAGTGAGAGCTACCTCATCCCACAGAAATGGATTTTACTTCCTGCAACTGGGAGAAAGGTGACACTGAGTTGCTGCTGCTCTTTCTCTGCCCAAAGCCACCACAAGCCAGCCCATACCAAGTTCAAGGGAATGGAATGCCCTCCTCCTCTCTCTGAAAGACAGCTTATCTGCACTAACGGCAGCCTTTTCTACCAACATTGGTGAAGTGTAGCGTTTTCTCTGCTCAGCTCTTCTGAGCTAAAAATCCCCAAAACATCAGTGAGCTTGCCCCCCTCATGGGCTAATTTCTCCACGTGCATTTGTATACATTACCACCAACTACAGGTATGCCTAGCTTACTTTTATTGCTTCACTTGTTGAAGTAAATTTCTAAAAGTCTTTACTTCCCACCTGTATTTTGTGACAGCCCCCAGCAAACCCACTGCGCTCCTGAAAAATGTGAATGAGAGCAGTAACCTTCCCACTGCTTGCCCAAGCACGTCTGGATACTCTGTATTCAGAATTAGTGCAAGGGTCCTTCTTTAGGAAAGCCAAAGGCAAGTGCATTCTTTATTCACTTTCCCAGGCTAAGGCTAATGATATTGTACTCCTGGAAATAGGTTTGTTTGTACTTGAAACAAGCACTGTAGATTAACAACATAAACTTGGCCAGTTTGGAAAGGGACTGTCAAAAACATGCAGAACATGATGCCTTGGTTTCATGAGAGCTGATTTTCACATGTCTGGAAACATGGCAGACAAAATTATCTGAGGTCACCTCACAGAAAAAAATTACCCCTCACATTAGAGAGGGTTTGCTGCTTGAATCAGACTGACACTACCGAGGGTGGAGCCACTTTCCAGTCAACTGAGCCCAAATGGCAGAAGGGAGAAGGGAAAGTCACGAACAACAAAAACTGTCCAAGCTGTGCAGCCACTCCAGATGCAGGTTTCAAGCACAGCCTATGGCAAATTACTGCAGACACATGCTCAACAGACTCCAAATACACAGGGTAAACTCTGCTAGCTCTGTCTAGTTGTGTATATATATACACAGCATATATAGATATAAACACACAATAAATGTATTAGAAATGGATGTCCTGCAAGAGAAATCTGGTACAAACATTACATAAAATTTGTGAGAGTATGTCCTAGTGCTCCAAATGAGCAAAAGGATGTGATATTATTTGTGCCAGAGGTGCCTGTTATGAGCACCAGCAGAAATTTCCCTGGATTCACTGCTCACACAGCTACATATACTATTTGTGTTGCTGCTGCACTGGGAGAGACACAAGCAGTGAATTGATGTCACTCATGAGCTCTGCAGTCTCTATACTTCCCTAGCTGCTTATTTGCAAAAGCACTGGAATTTTGCCAGCTAGAGATGTGAGGTGATGCCTGGTCTGCTGGCAGTGGCACTGAGCCCCTCTGCTTGGTTACCTGCTGGTAAATAGGATTTGGGTTCTGCAGCTGTTGAACATGCTGCTGTATCAGCAGTACTAAAGGCAGACAGTTTCCTGAACTGAATACATAAACAGTAAGTAGATATATTACTTCAGAACCAGATAATAGTACATCACATGCTCCAGTTTTGCCTAGATGGATTCTGGGAGTACTGAGAAAGTACTGTGCAAAACATGTTTCCAGTTCAGCATCTATATTATAGAACTGTATTACCTGCCATTTTCCATGAGAGATTCTGCATCATAAAAGCTTGAAACAAACATCTAAAATGACATTATCAAAGGAAGTGAAACTTCCAACTGATACTCATCAATAGTGGTGACAAGAAAGAAGAGTGGAGAGATTTGTCTTTGCATGGACTTGAGAGCTAATCTAAATTCTAATGATTGATAGTCATCATCTGAGCATTGAGGAGCTGTGTTTGCAGAACTCAGTGGTATAAAGGGCCTCTCTATCCCTGATCTACAATATGGATGAAGGTTACACAATACAATAGCAGAAGAGAGGCCTCACAATAGTTAACACATGCTAGATTTTACCCCTGTTTTATATGTGCATAAATAGGCATGTGTTTACACTTATTTCTTGTCACAGAATGATTATCAGCTATCAGCCTTGTAGGTGTAATACGGGAATGGAAGAGCAGAAGCTGAGTTTTACCAAATTCCTCTTTAGCAAACAGCAAATGGCTTTGTTTTTCCTCTGGGCACATCGACTATTGACTGAGACTGAAACCTGACCTAGACAATGCCATTCTCCTTGAGGAACTCACATCAACACAACCTCACATTTTTAGCTCCTGCATCACAATATTAGACATTATTAGGCTTGTTTTTGAAAATGTTGCATTAGCTGTTAGTTTCAAGATGCCTTGCAGAGGGACATAAACACATTGGGGCATTCGCTGACCACTGAGAGCTGGGATGAAACCGAACAGGTCAAAATGCCAGATTCTGCATCTAGGATGTAACTAAGTATAAATTGGGAGGAGTGGTTGGAGAGAAGTCATGTGGAAAGGGACCTCAAATTCAAATATCTCAGAGATCTCTACTGTTTGATCAATCAGAAGGACTTGGGTACGTGGGGATGTGAATTGTCTGATGATCATCAAAGTCACCTGAAGGGAAGGAACTGAAAACATGACAACTTCCTTTGTTTGTCCCACAGCTCACTGGAGGCACAGAGAGACAATGACCCGGTATCATCAGTTGCACAGTTACCAATACTTCAGTGCTATGCCCCAGCTGCAGCAGACAAAATCAAAGGTGCTGGCTTAGTTGTCAAGATAAGAACTGTACTTTGTGCCCTTAGCAGTCCAAAATGATTCTGCTCCCAAGGGTATTACTGCAACACTTTAAAATTCAGAATGAAATTTCCTTGTTAGAGATGTGATTTAAAGTGATTAACTTACTATTAAGCAGTAAATCTCTTAAAGCCAGTACTAAGAGCTCCACAGCACAGGGATAGAAATAGCCACCACACAAAAGATTGTCCCCTGCTCTGCGTGGCAGGCACTGAGCTTGTCACAGTCATCCTGAGGAATAAGGTGTGCTCCTTCCATTTACTTCTAAGGGTACTTGTTGCCCCTGAGGAGCAGAGAAAGGAACATGTGGGATGTTGACTGTAACACAGTGTGAAAGGAGTATTATGCTGCTCTCCTTATGCCAGAGAACAAAGCACACAGTCTCTTTTCTCAAAGTTGTGCAGCAGTGTCAGCTCCAGATGACATTCTGGTCAGAGGGGACAGAGCAGCCCCACACCTCTCTAAGGACTAAGCCAGGGCTCTTCACAGAAACAGCAGAAGCAAGAAACTCTCTTACAGAAGCAGCATTTTGACAAGTGCTGTATTATGGCACAAGGTCAGTCATCTGTGTTATCATGTAAATCAAAGAGAATTTTTAATCCTCTGCTCATATGTGCTGATGCTTGGGAAATTTAACAAAGACACAGAGCAGTACAATTAGCTGAGGAAAAAAATAACGAGAGCTCAGCTGCATTTAAATGAGAGTTCAGCTGTATTTCAAAGCATAACCACGGTGCAGGGCACTGGGCTCTGTTCCCAGCTGTTGCGAGGCTTTGCTCCAGCAGGTGTCCCTGTGACACAGGGCCTGGCATCAGCTTCCTGCAGACACCAGCCCCCGGGTGTCTCCTGGCATTTTCCTGTGAGTCACCCCAGCTGTAGCACGGGTGAAGGCATTGCAGAGGAGCTGGGAGCAGACACAGTGTTTTTCACCATATAAAGTCTACTTTCAGTAATTACCTCCAGGCTTGGAGCAACAAGGGCTCTTCACACTGCTTCCTCTACAGTTGAAGTACAGCCTAATAATAATTAATTAACAAAAAAAGCTTAAATCATCTGCCTGCAAAATATGTGCCATAGCAACACATTTAACTGGAATGATAGTGCCTGGGGAATGCTTATGTCCAGTAGGGCACCCCAGATGTCAGCTAGGACACCATTCCTGCTCTCCTGTTTGGTAAGGAAAGCTGCTTGGAAAGGACCTGGCTGCTCTGGTCCAGGGAGCTGTTCCATGCAGGCCCTCTGTGCCTCACCCAGCAGCAGACAAATGACAAAATCCTGACTCCATTGAATTCTCTCATCATCTCCATGCGTATTCCATTTAAATCAGAAAAAACCACAGTTGCTGAGTCCATAATTTGTACGTGTACCCCAGTGTGTCTATGCCTGCTTCTCGTTTGGAGTAGCTGCCTCCTCCTGGCTGTGCTAGTCACTGAGTGTATTTCATCAGCAAAGCAGCAGCAAATAAAGCTCATGAAGTTGGGCACATACCCACGGTCAGGCTGCAAACATCAGGACCAGGCAGATGAGATGGCTCTCCTCGGCCTGTGTTTCCTGCTCTGTTGATTTAAGAACAGCAAGACTTGCCTGCCTGCAGGCTGGGTTTGGGCACAAGTGTGCACATAAGCAGGCTGAGGTGGATGCTGCCTCTGGAGCTGCTCGTGCCAGCACTGATGGGACACTGCCTCAGGAGAGAGCAATGGCACAGGAACCATTATGTGCCAAGGTCTGGCTGCATCAGGTTTGCCGTAAGTGCCCCAAATACAGGGATCTAAAGAAATGGTAAGCAGTCTGTTCATAGGAGATGTGACATGCTCATTTCTTTAGTGTTGAGGAAGAAATCTCACAGATAGAGAAACAAACTGGGAACAAAACCAAAAACAACGCAGGGAAAAGGAACCAGGAATGTAAGGCTGAATGCAGATCTATCCATCCATTCAAGCTCTTGGGCCTCAGCTGCTATTATATGCCTAATGATGTTGATTTATGCCAACTGAAGTATTGGCCCATGGTACTGAAGAGTGCTAGGTAAAATAATGAAATGGTGATGTTTAACCTAGTATTTTTTCAAACAAGCTAAAGAATTTAATCTAACCACAGCAGGATGTTCACCCAATTTTAACATTCAGATCTTATACAAATAGACCATTGCTGAGAACCAACTATACTTATGGGACTCGTCCTGATTCCCCTTCCTCTTTTGGGTTGATAACACAAGGTTTAATTTATTTCTTTGGGAAGAACCATTTTAAGATCCCAGGTTCCAGGATGCTGGGGTCACAGGATGAGGGGTTCCACTCACTGATGCTTGCCACTAGGCCTAGTGCCATGTGACCCAATGAAATGAGAAAACCCTTTAGTTGTCTGAGGTGCTGTGCAGTATTCTCTGTGAACTCTGGCTAACACCCACAAGAGAAGTAAAAGGGAAGGTTTTGCTGTCTGTCTCAAGCACTTCACAGCCACTGGCAAATTGCAGAAATCATCAGCCCTACTTTATTGGTATTCAGGACATGTCACCATTCCCCCAGCCTGTGATGCTGGATACAATCTGCCATTAAGCCACCACAGTGGAGCATGTTTCTCAAGCCATTACAGTGAGCTCTGGAGGCAAAGGGAAGGTCACCTCATGAATACTAACACAGCTCTGTCATATTGACCTGTCTGCGTTCCTGTAACCCAAGAAGAAAAAACCCCTTACCCTCCAGGCATCTATTCACCATGTCACGTTTCCTTTTTGAAAGCTTTTCAAGGTAAGACATCCAATTTACTGCCACTTCTTTCTCTGCAACCTGATAAGAACTGATAAAATTACCAGGCACAAAGACTCTCACGAAATATTCCTATTTCTCAGCACACACAGGAGTTAAGCAAGAACAAACAGTTCTCAGCAAAAGTGTCACATTGTGGGGGACATCACGACCATTTGGGAAGCAATGAAAAAAAGGAAAGCCATGTTTGATAAAAGCACCACACCTTATGCAACAAAGAGCTCTAGAGGAATCTGGTCAAAGCCACCTGCACCTGATTCAAACGTTCTGTCAGTATAAATTTAAGCAGATAATATTTTTTCCTTCAAAGACATCAAAGCAATTGGCAAAGCACTTGCTGTCACAATAATCCCAGAAAAAATGCATTATCTCCACCTTAACACAGAGAGAAACTGTGGTAATGAAAGGTTCAAGCTCAGAGAGTGAGGGTGTAAGGCATAAAGCTGGTATCCTGAATCTATCCTTTTCTGCCCTCTAAAGTATTTTTTTTCTTTTTTAACTCATTTTTGAACAAAGTAACTCCTTCTGTGCCTGGGGTCTCTGAAAAAGTCTGTTCTTAGTATGTCTACTCTTGTTACTCAGATACTGGGAGCATCAAATATTCTGCAAAACACAACATGAAAGGCAAGATATTCCCTACACTCACTTGCAGTGGGCACAAATAATCATTGAAAGGAGAAATATTTTAGACAAAGTGTTGGATTTGAATTTTGGTGGTTTTTTTTACCCAAAAATTAAGTAAAATTCTGGATGCTTTCATCAAGTTAGTCATCACATTCAAAGGGCTGTGATGTCAGAACCTGGGATACCTACATTTCCTTCTCACGTGGTCCTCACAGCCCAAAGATGGGGCTCTGTTGTGAAGCTGAGCCCAGGAGTGTAACTCCAAAGAAATTCCATTTTTCCTTTGACTGTTGGGGATATCCCAAGAGCTACACATGCCTATAAGAGGTCACAGGTGAGAACTGGCAGAACAGTTTAGGTCAGCTTTGGTTTAATTATAATGTCATACCCATAAGCCATAATATCTGCTGGATCCTGAAGGTCTTTTTAGCACAGGGGATATTATCACACATTAGTGATGTGGTTTTGCTGATGAAGTTGCATGGAAAGCATGCCTGAAAATTGAATGCATTGGCAATGCTAATACAATTATTATTTTTGGTTCTCCCACAACTGGTCAGGATATGACATTGGTTTTCCCGCAGACATACAACTTATTTTATGCACACTGCTTTAAATAAGCTTGGTTGAGATGTAAGACAGGCTTTAAACTGAGCCAAACTTCCATGTATGGCTCCTGGCAAAACACCCAAACTTCAGCTTGCTCTGGTTGTATAGGTTGACTGAGGTTTGAGCACTCCTGAGCAGTTCGGTCATCAGTAAAAGAGCAGTTATGAAATCTGAATAATTTCTTTAAAGTTTGGATGTGGGACCCTTATTCAGATTCATCTCTAATTCCTGGATACTGCTTGATATATCCTTGCACTGAAATATATGGTAAACTGAATTAATTTTGGAACTCATTTAAATCTTGATCAAAAGCAATGAGAAAAATCATGTTTTTAAAAAGGACAAGATGTGCATCAGTTTGTCTTGGAACTGCTCTCCTAAGCAAGCCTGGTGTGACTTTCCAAAGGCATCCTCCTGTTTCCAGGCAACCAGGGCTGTGCTCCTGCCTCTTAAACTGTAACCATCATTGCACTTTGCTTATTAATTCTTCAGCAAACGGAGGAAAGTTTCCATTTCTTTTGATGGCTAATGTACTTTATGGTTCATGAAGCAGCCCTGGATTTGGTAGTTTCTACTTAGAAGAAGCTCAGACTAAAGTGAAAGAGCCATCCAGGACTCGGAGGTCATAGGAGGATAACAAAGTTCTGCCTGCTGCAACTATAAGAGCTGGGAAAACATTTTCAGATTTTTTTTCCACAAAGAAAAATAATGTCCAAGTATTTGGATTGACTGAACAGCTTTGCTAATGTTTAATCAGATGGCTTCTGGAGGAAACTCTGCTGGGAAAAAAACCCACCCCACTTTGAAATGAAGACATTTGGTTTGATGCCTCCAGGATGAGAGGTTTAATTCTTTTCTACCTTAAAGCATTTCCTGCTTTGAAGGAATTTTTGAACAGAAATTTTAGCCCAAATTTGGCAATAATTTAATTTGAAGAAAATGTTTAACTCATTCTGAAATGTTCATGCATACATATATTATTTAATATTAATTTAAAAACAGCAAGAGAGCAAATTTGGCTCTTACACAAATCCCTATCACTGCCATACTGGAAACACTCTTCTACTTTTATTTTAGGTAATTAATTTTTGCTTTCTTCTCATGACAACACCATTGCCCTGTACAAAATAAGGTAATTTGAATAAAGAAGTACCATTATTTTATAGAAGGGAAGGAAAGAGACCAGCATTTGGAACAGATGCCCAGATGCCCCATTTAGATGATCTATTAAAGTATTTTCAGTTTTGCAATAGAGCAGCTAAGAGCTAAGTGACTTCATTACAGCACAGCATTATGAGTAACTGGAACAGGGACCCAGTCTCCAGAGTCCTCTTTGGTGCCTATAAGGTGTTATGCAAAACTTACCCTTCGAAATCACCTGGTTTTATTTATCAGGATGCATAAAGACTTCCATTTTTATTGCAATTTGGGAGCCATGCAGAATGCTTTACAATCAAAACTAAAACTGCATGTTTGCTTACAATCACAGCTTATTTGGGCTTTATATCATTACATAACCTCCATTTGCAGGGATGGGAACAGAGGGCAAACCATACTGCACACAGGGATTTTTTGGATGGTTTTCTAACCTTGGAATGATTGAGAGCTACAGAAAGAAGTGGCACAAAAACTTAGGGCAGGCAAACACATTTTAAGTTCCATGTCTCAGTTGGCTTCACCCTTGCTCCCAAGCAATGAAGATCCAAGGAAGGCACGGAGAAGGGGCAACTCAGGACAGCACTGAGTCTGCTAATTGAGGACACCAGTTTTCAGCAGACTTCAAGTCCATGGAGAGAGGAGCATAAATGGACTAGCAAAGAATAAATGTAGAACCAACTCATCATCTGGTGTAAATCAGAGTATTCCTACTGAAGTAGAGTATATATACAGGCTTATGCCTTGCAAAATATCTGAAGTGGAAACACAGTCTCAAACAACATGTTCTGAGATACAGAACACTTGCTGAAGAGATTTACAGCAGGAAAAAACATTCTGTTTTCATCTAATACAAAAATCCAGTTAAGCCATTTTTCAGTGACATTTCAGTTTGATAATTACTGAGTAATGCTTTGCACATGCTTACATGAAAAATAAAATAAAAGCTAATTTTAGAGTCCTCAATCAAGCCTGCAGTTAGTCCTAAATCTTGATGAGCGGCTCCAGTTATTATCTTCTATTTTTAAAATATTTTGATTGATTTTCCTATTCTAAAGAACTAAACTGTAAATCATTTCTGCTGGTTCCAAATTTTTTTCTTTAATCAGTAAGAAACAAATGAGCTCTAATACAAAGAGAGAGAAAAAAAATCACTGAGTAAAACCAAGTTCTCCCAGCTGCTGGGAATTTCTGCCTGGAGAAAGCAGTCTGCATTGTCAAGTTGCTCAATATGGATCTTTTTCTGAAATAAAGCTACTTTTCCAGTGCTGCTCACTCACACCCTTGTAGGCTATCATATCTGTCCCAGTAATAGCTGACAGCCTTGGCCAGCAAGGCACGTGGAGCTGGTGCCAAGGTGTATTTATCCCTCTTGTGGCAGCACATGGATATAAAAGTGGGACCTGTAGTACTGGGCATCCCAGCAGAACTGGGCTTGTCCTGTGCAGTAGCTGAGGGATTGCTGTGCCCTGCTGAGAACTCCCCAAAGAACCCTGACTCACCTGCAGGCAGGAGCAAACACTGCAGGAAATGGTTTAATATTCCCTGTGAACTCCTTGTTTGGTTCCTCAGTGAAAACCAGGAGTGGAGAGGGTGCTCGGGGTCTTAATGACCTTGGCCACAGGTGTGATGGGAGACAAATCACACCCCCAGTGTGAGGCAGGCAGAGCTCCCCAGCTGGGAGTGCAGAGAGGCTCTCACCAGACCTGCTCTGGCTGCTCCTCAACACACACATTTTGAGGGACAAGGGTGGAATGAAGACAGGCACCTCCAGGAATGAGATTCTCCAGGGGTAGAAGCTGTCTGGGATCTTGTGAGTTCCAGTGGAAATGGTGCTGAGGATATTTCTCTCTCAGGCTGATTTTCTTTTATTTTTTAACACCATTACCAGCTGTAACCAGGCAGAGACCCAGGACTTCAGCTGCAGTCTCTGTCACCATTCGCTAGCACAGCTCCAGGTCTTCCCTGTTTTGGGGATGTGATTCTAGCCAATATAACAAAAAGTTGCTTGTAAGAGAAAGGTAAATATTACTAAATCAGGCCATCCTTAATGCTAATGTCTCCATGGAGCGTAACAGAAGTTTTGGCTGCCACCTTGCAGTCAGACACTTTCTGGGAGGATGAAGAAGGCTTTAGGCTCTTGCTTGCTCTGTTGTGGTACACATTGTCCTGGTACAACCCAGTGTTTGTAGTGGGAGAGACCAAAGGAAAAAAATACATGAATCACTGAGCACTGGGCTTTCCCCTGTCCCAAGGAGGCACCTCCTCACATCTGCCATGGCAGGGGCAGTGCCCCAGCCATACACCTCACACTGTTTCCCTCCTACATTTACTATGGCATGGAGGCTCCCCTGGCCTTCTGTCACCAGAGGATTATAGATTTGGGCTCTATATTTTGTAGCAAGTCCTAAAGGCACAGAAATCTTTAGCTGCCTATAATCACTAGAAAGCCTAAGTATCCCTAGAGTTTTTCAGGCAGGAAGAAAGGAATCACACCCGCTGCCCCCCTCCAAACCCCATTAAGCTGAAGCATCGAAGCTAGTTTTCATCTCAAGATTTTCACTTGGGCTATTTCAATTTGTAAACCTCCAATTTTTTAAAAAAGTACCTACAACTCCACATTCCCTTTTCACTGTGTCAACAGAACACCTGACAGATGTTAAACATTATTTGCTTTCTGGCTTTCTCCTTTGCCTAGTTTATTCTAACCTCTGAAACCTCAAGGACATAAAACATAAAAATCAACAGCACCAGTAGCAAACCTGTCATTCTTAAAAAGAACATTCACCTCATTAAACTACAGAATTTCCAAAACCACTGAAATGCAATTTCTTTACAAAGAGCAGGACCTTCTCCATTAATGAAAAGGGATGTGGAGAACCTTCTCTCCTAGATCATCGATGTCAGTCAATCTGCCATGGATTTGCATCAGAGGCAACGAGGGAAGATGTGACCTCTTCTCAGGCAAATCTGATCAGTGCAAGAACACAGTTCTGGGACACTCACACCTCCTGCAGCTAATCAGGTTATGCCATTTGGAACTTGTAACCTGCATGATCACAGCAAGGGTGACAGGGCTTTGCAGGGCTGGTCACAGGAACAGAGGCACATTAGTGTTTCCATGTGTTACCATTATTTGCTCAGTCTCAGAAAATGGGGGTACAGGAGTAATGTGCACAAATTAACTACCTGGAACCAGAAGCAGAGAAGAAGTAAAGCTTGCCTTGCTCTTCCTCTAGCTAAGCTATACAACTGTGAATTGATAATGAAGCCCTTAAAATTAAAGAGCAGCTGGATTTGATCCTGGAACAATTCCCATGCCCAGCAGCATTCCATCACCTTGCCTGTGAGTAGGAGGTAGATAAAAAAACCCAGACAAATCTTGGGACTAAATGCAGGGGGGAAGAGCTGGCTGGCTTACATCAACGGATGGAGAGCCATCTGAGGGAACAGCTTCTTTTCCTTGGAGCTTGGTGTGGTTCTGCAATCTGTCAGTGTGCCTGCATGTGCCAAAATGCTCTGTTAATGTTACTCCAAACAGGATACACATTGCCTGAAACATGGAGCCTCATGCAAGATCACCGTCCTACGTGCTTGTGCCTGAGTCACAGAGAATGATGCTCTTTGGGTGCAGCATCCAAAATGAGCTCGTCAGACTTACCATAACAAACAAACGTGCCTGTTGAGGATTGGCTCCTGTCATTAAAATTGCAGGCATGCTCTGGGTTCATCCTTAACTGCTTGTTGCTTCCTGATGATTCCTTGTGTGAGACAAGCTCCAATCCATGTTGCAGCATGAATCATAATTCAGTTTATCCTCTGAGGCTTGTTTTTTTAATTCCACACATCCTTGCTTTCACTCTCTTCCGGGAGGTTTAAGGGCTTTTCATTCCTTAGGCTTGAAGATGAAGGTTTGAACCCCCAAATTCATTGTAGACATTATTATTATCAACAGTAAGAAATGAAATACAACTTATTTTACCTATTCAGAGATTTAAATTCACTCTGCTTCCTTCATAAAACAACCTGAGCAAAGAGCCAAGCAACAGCCATTGAAAAATACCTTAATTTGTGATAATGTGAAAAATACAATGAGCTGTATAAGCTGTGCCTGAAGTTCCCTGGGACTAGGACCAAACAGCATTGTGTCCCTCCCAAAATGCTAAATAGTGAGGCTGAGGACCATGTGTTTTTCCCTATATACAACAGATCACCTTCTTAGTCCTTCTTGGAACCAAAAAGTGACTTGAGAAACCATTATCAGTTAACAGTTCTATCCAAGAGTGTCAGACCCATGACCTGGAGTAGTAAATAACATAAAGATATCTCTGTGTCAAGATTCCCCCATGATAACACAAGGACAACCTGCATGCATTTTATTTTTCTCTTGAGGAGTGGGGCTCTAGCTCTTGCTGAAGCTGCTGGTGTTCCTACCCCTTGCTCAAGGTTAGGTTTCATCTCCTACTGCTGGCACAATCTCTTCCTGTTGGTTCTGTTTCCATCTTGTCTCTTGCTGTAACTGCAGCCTCTTGCCCTCTGACACCACAGACTCAGCTTTTTCACCCACCACTGTATTTTCCTACTCCCTCTTCTAGACATCAGGAGGATGATTTTGAATGATGCTGCCCTTTGGCTCTGAAGCAAGAATTATCCCGTTTAGTGCCTTACAGTGACTCTCTGACTATTTGGGACTGGTCTTCTGACTCCTACAAGAACCTTCCCTTGGTATTTTCGTCATCTTTCCTGTCTCCTCACTGTGCTGTGTGGGAAACCTGGCAGAGTTACTTCCACCTGGGAAAACATGAAGCTTTCTGGGCAAGACTGAAGACACCACAAGTCTGTGAAAAGTCATGAGCTTAAATTAACACTGAGGGCCTGCTTCATTGAGAATGCATAGACTTGCCCTCTTGGTCCTCTACTATCCTCCACATTTTGCCACATTCTGAGGAAGAGAATTCCCTCTATATCAAAAGTCCCCATGTGACAATTACATGGCTGTCCCATCCCTCCCCTTATGCAGTGACAGAAATGCTGCCTCTGGTCACCTTGTGTCCTTTACACGGCCCCATGTCCCTGCTGACTCTGTGTCCCCAGAGAAGGGCACATTCCTGCAGCTGTGTCCCTTTAGAAGCCAGCACATGGGTGAAGGGGGGAAGGGCTGGAAGCCCACTGAGCCCAACTGCCTTTCCCCACTGCCACAAGCACACTGTTCCTTCTCAAGTCACAGCCAAGTGAAAAGAGGACAATAGCCCCTCTTAGCTCTTCCTTAGGCCACCTGATGAAATACATGATTTGAAGTTGAGAAGACCCTCAAGGCTTGGGACAGGTTTTCTCAAGGCAGCTCACAGGTTTGCAAGAAATGACTCTAATATCATTCAGTGAGGTAAAAATGCAGAGTGAAAATAGCAAAGAATTCAACTTTACTCTGGACCTCCACAATGTGCATCCCTGACTGTAATTAAAAGCAGCAGCTGATGCCTTCTGCCCACTCATCTTCTAACAGCACCTCTCCCCAAAAGCACACACAGCTCTGCAACCTTGGAACCCAGATGGCCGCTCTGCTCCCAGCCTCAGGGAAGTGCCAAACCCATATTTGGCATAGACCTGTTGATTTACATTAAACACCTCAAGAGGAACATGGTGAATGGTGAAAAAAATAAATAGGGCCAAAAACCAGCTGAGAGTGCAAATGAGAACAAGCACAAAACATGAGAAGCAGAGTTAAAACAAGACAGACAGAAATGGAGAGGAGGGAGGAAACAGCCAGGACACCTGACCAGAGTGCCAGCAGGCAAAGGAGGGATGGCACCTGCCAGCTGGGCAGCAGCAGCACTTCCAGTTCCCACAAGTGGAAGAGGGAACATGTCCAGGGGCTGGCTGAGAAACTCACCTGCCCAAATTACTTTCTTCCTCTTCCAATTATCACGTGAGTGCAGAGCTCACATGCACTTTGCTACTGCAGGCTGGTAATATCACCACATGTCCTTCCTCACCCAATGTCTGCTTGGCCTCACCACCTCTAGGCCACTATCTATTGACTTAATGCAGAGTCAGGTCCCACAGCTCTCTGCAATTGATGAGCTCCATTTAGCTACATAGTTTGAACTAAGGATTTTGCCTTTTTATGTGTAAATATTCCAGCAAACCAATTCCCTGCTCTAGTCTGAGGATTCGAGTTCATATGGTCAGCATCTGGGACTACATGTAGGATAAAGAAACCTGTCACCCATTCAAGAAATACTGAGAAAGAGTGCTATACCTTGACCAAGGGTAAGAAAGAAGGGCAGAATATGCCTGCTAATAGAGGAATAGTTACAAAACCTTATGCTCCTGCTCTGCTCACTTTACATTTTGCATAGTTGGTGAAAATCCCACCTTTCAAGGAACAAAAATTTTTTTGCTGAGTTTTCTCAAGTTCTGCCATTATTTTACAGTGATCTGAGATGTGTATGGGACAACAGCCACTATCTATGACAATAAAAGGTAACATTTCTTATTAAGTATTACAGTGAAGTGAGTAGAAAGGAGGTAATAAATATGATATACATATGGGGATTAAAAGCAGAAATCAGGAAAACTAAGAGGAGAGAAAACAGCTCTTAAGACTTCAGTTTTGTAAGCTTGCTTACTTTCTCTCTGCCTCTGAGATGCTGGGATTGTTTGGGTACCCCTCTGTGTTGTGCCAAGCTCAGCTAAAATAGATACCATTCCTTTCTGTCTGTGCCTTAGTCCTGATCCCCAGGCAGTTCTTCAGCAAGGCACACAGCTCACTAACCAAGCTGACACTGCCAGGGCATTTGAAAACCTACCCACTGTATAACAAATAGCTGCTCTTCTTCCAGAAAGGCCAAACAGACCTGTGATTGCAATTGTTATGCAATTACTGTGATTGCAGCTTTGCTGGACATTTTGCTGAAATGTCTCTGATAATCAGTGAGGAACAGGACTGACTTTTCACAAGTGCCAATATCATCCATTTAGGACTTACAGTCTGTCTTCTATCAACAAGGCAGGTAACGTTCTGTGCTCGTATTCTGCCACCTGTGGTATTTATTCATTCCCAATCTGAACCAGAAAGACAAATCTGTTCCAACAATGCTGTTCAGAGCAACCAAATCTTTAAGGAAGAAATAGCCTGGCTGTAGGCCAGACTCCTCTAATTAGCCCATACAGAGCACACACTAAAAAAGCCACCTAATTAAACACATGGCAAAACTAAAGCTTACACTGCTCAACACCACACCAAAACTCCATCCTTCTCTGCTTACACTCAGCACATTCATAAAAGATGCAAAATACATTCAATTTAAAAATACAAGTGGAATATCTCTGTAAGGCATGTAGGCATTTGAAAGACGTGTGTAAAAGGAGAAGAGAGAGAGAGAGAGATGGGTTTGTCACGTCCTTGGGAGTCTCTCTAACAAGCACTTTGCAAAATGTCTCTGCATGTTTGGCGGCTGCTGTACTGGAGGGGTGGGGAGAAAACACACAGTCCCTGGTGGTCCACCTGCTTCCTTTTAGGTACTGCTGCCTCAGGCTCTGGGATTGGTAATTACTTTATGCAGTCAGCACCAGTTGTCGCCTGTTTCATGGTTTTCTCCTTCATGACTGGTGATTTGTACCTGTCAACATAATGGCATCAGCAGGTGCAGCCACGGTGGGTGCCAAGCTGAACCTGGAACTGTGACAATAATTCCAGCAGCTCATTGCAGGGACTCAATGGTCTCATTTTTTCTAACTGCTCTGAAAATGTGCCCTGTTCCCAGACTGAACAAATCTGCTGTTGTGGAAGGTTTTATGCACTGAATATCAGACATACATTTCTTCCTTAACCATCAATAACCCTGGCTAGGGGTTCTGAAGTCCTCAACAGAGGAAGAGCCACACAATTACACTATTGGGATGGATACTTACATCGAGGGCATCAGTAAAAACTTAAGGCTTCAGGATGAAATATTTACTTATTTTCATTTGAAATTCAAGCCAAGATTGGAATCAAGGTTTCAAATGCTTAAAGGATAGTGGTCACCACACTCCAGTGCTTCTTCCCATCACAGTACACAATGCAATTCATACACAAGTGAAAAGTTTCACTGCACTTCAGATGTGCACCTGGTCATGCAGATGTGATGTAAGGAGGAAGAAATATAGTAGCATTCATGTATAGTTCTCAAACATCTATGGAAATATATTATTAAAAGCCCACAAAAAACCCACAATGTAATGAGTTTTCTCATTTTCGTGAAAGCTAATGATCTGGATATTTGACTCGTTTTCTCCTATTTTTTCCTACTTTGTAAATATTTTTTTAACACTTTCATTGCCAGCCTGTCATTAGAACCTTGCAAAACCACCAGAAAATAAGAAGCAAGCTGAAATTCCAAACTAGTAGCTGGACTACAGGAGATAAATCTTTAAGTGAACTCTAACTGTTTTGTAACAAAATTTATGAAGAACACGAAAACATAATACTAAACAGTACAATTGCTCAAGGTTTTATGGTTATATGCACTAGACAAACCCCAGAGTACTCAGTCATCTCTTTCTAGTCTGTTCTTCAGTGCCATGGATCTCTACAGCACTGACCATTTGGCAATCCAGAAGTGATGCATATGCCTTTTGCACAAGGATGAATTTTACCCAAGATAAGGAAAAATTGTAAGCAGTAACTACTCAAATTATGATTTCCAGAAGCTTTGACATATTACAAGAGGCAATGCAAAGCAGGAACCTTGAGGTTTCCCAGTTCTGTAGCATCTGCAGCATGCCATACTGATACAACAAAGGTCACAATGCTAAAAAACTCCAGCTACAAAAAATCCTCTGCCTTTATTAATCTTTTAAGCTTCCCAAATTTGTCTACTCCTACTCCTTTATTATTGCACTTTAATACTTGCCTCTGCTCATACTCTAAGCCTCTTGGAAAGGTGGACTCTATTTATTTATTTAAACACATTATCTAGATTCAAGGTAACTGTGAGGAAGCAAAATTGGCTACTGCCAAATACAGATGGAACTGTTTCAAAATCTGA
The DNA here is from genome assembly GCF_901933205.1 of Camarhynchus parvulus. Taxonomy (NCBI): domain Eukaryota; kingdom Metazoa; phylum Chordata; class Aves; order Passeriformes; family Thraupidae; genus Camarhynchus; species Camarhynchus parvulus. Next base: position 9,649,887 of record NC_044576.1, read on the forward strand.
GGCTTGTGGGTTTTTTTTTCTTTTGAAACTCTTAACAATAGCTGCCACTGCATTAGGGATGGCAAGATAAGAAATATAACAACAGCAACCACATTTTGTGGGTCAGAGGATTTGAAACAAGCATTTTGGAGCATCACAAGATTACTGCTCACAGAGAGGAAGGTCCATCCCACACTCTCCTCCATTTTAGCTGATTCCTTCTCTCTTGAAGTGTCCCAGGATGTGGGATCTGGTAGGACAGTAGTTTTTCACTGCAGAAATTACTAATGAAAATCTTTGTTGTGATTAAACCAAATTAAATCATAGCGATAAAACTTAAAATTAGATATTGTTTGCAGTTTTAAACCACTAAATCCTTTATTTTCTAAATAATTTTGCCACTTTGTGCTGAGGCCTCCAATTTGTCAGCTCTAGTAACATCACTGGATTTACTTTAACTCATACCATGAGAAAAACCGTGGTAGAAATACCAGCCTGCAGCCTCTGTAAGTCTGCAACTGGCTTCACCTAATGACTCATAAACACACATACACTGACTATTTCCCAAGCATCACCAAATGGAATGTCATGAAAGCCTTGCCCTTAATTCTCAGTGTTTCTGAAGCACAGCACCACAAGAAAATTCCACTGTCTCAGAGATCTGCTGCTCAACACAGACAAGTTATTTACCTATTGGCAGGCCTGGGAGGGCAGCTATTTTCTTAGATAGGACACAGACATATGACACCTTTTTGAAAGAAGATGCCACCAGAATACAATCATGATTATTTTCCTTTAATAACATGTATTTTTTAGCTGTGTAAAGCAACAGGGTAACTCCAGGATTCATCAAAGGCCTTTCTACAGTGCATTTTCACTGAAATCTGATTCTTTTTCAAGAGGCTCCCCTATGAATGCTGCATGGAAGCTAAAAGAGAAGGACAAGGCTGATACAGCTCCTTTTTTCCTTTTTTTCTGCCTAGCAGAGAATTTCTAATCACAGTTTTAAAACATCTGTGGCTGAATTTAGTGTTACTAAAAAAGCAATGGTAATGAAAAGAGCCATAGCCAAAGTGTGTGGGATATGTCTATACAAGGTCCTGCTGCACTCAGCCTTACCTGACTTACTACAAATCTTGATTTCTGCTGCCTATTGAGAATTCCATGGCTTACCTTCCCAAAGCTCTTGACAAAATTATACTGTAGGACTTTGCCATCCTACTGATTATCTTTTGGCTGTTGTTAGACAACTGCTCTATGTTAACTTCGAGAACTTGCTGTTTGAAGCCACATAATTATTTTGGTCTTAGGGTTCCTTGTTCTTGTTTTCTGCATTCGCTCAGCTTCTATCTCAGGTGTGTTCTAGTCCCTGACTGATGTTCTATGGTACAGTCAGCGTTGTCACAAGATATGAATCTCTCATGTCCTTAAGCTCCTCCCATTCAGAAGACAAAGACTGCAGCAGAAAAATTCAAGGGTATTGCCTCATGTCTTACTTAATGCCATTAAAATGGAAATGTTCCTGACTCCTATAGTTCAGCATTCCAACCTCTGCCCAAGAGAGATATGTTGATGAGATCTATTTAGGAGCTTCTTAATTCCAAATGATGTTAATTCATCTGTTCTCTCAGTTATGTGATCCTCTCTGATAGCTTTTGAGTGAACGGTTTCTTTGTGTGCCACTCTGAGGCTGGGACTCAAGCACAGGCTGCCCTAGAAGACAAGTGTCAGAAAGCATTCCACTGGCAGCAGCAAAGTAAAGAGGGGAAAGAAGCATCAAACATGCAGCCTCCAAATGCATTAGAGCCCCCATCCTGTCATTGCCTTGTCCCATTTGCTTATACATGCACACCTCCATTGCTCTTTTGGCAACTGAGGAGACAAAGTCTAGGAGAACAGGCCTGCTCCACTTCCTTATACTCAGAAAACCATAAACCCATGATGGTTACTAAGGTATTTAACATTAATAAAACTAAATATACTTGGTTAAGTTGGCTATTTAACTTTGTATATAAATTTACTTTTAAAAACCCCACTTTGTGTGACTGATCTGCAAATATTGCAGCAGTAGACCTCAAAGTTGCAACTGCAATAAAGGGCTGATGGGGTGTCAAGTGTTGCCCTTTTTCCACGCTAGAACATTGAGCTGTCAACAGAAAGAGTGATCTGAGTTCTAGAAAAGATTCTCAGTGGTGCAGCTTTCCCTGCAAATGAGTTCTCTCAAGGATAGTGTAAGAGCCACTCTGGCATGTGAGGTTTTCTTTCCATTACTTGGAGTTGTTGCAAATCATTAACTGTCCCTGAAATGTTGCTACAGTTGCTAGGCAGAGGCAGCTAATTTATTAAACTTCCATGTGGCAAGGAAATCCAGATTTAGGCATTTGGAAGAAAACTATTCAGAGCCAAGAGGGTGGGATGCAAGAAGAAAAGAGAAAATCTAAAATATACTTAACACTATGTTTTTCTCCCAAAAAATAATTATGCCTAGTGAATTTTTGAGAATCTTTATATTATCACATATGGTAAATGCTTAATTGGAGGCAGCTGAACCGACAAGAGTAATAATATTCCAAAGTTGCTGGATATTCTGATGTGACATCAGTAGATTTTTTTCCCCCCATTCAATAGATCATTCCTATTTTTTTCCATGGCATGTTTTTGGAAACAATTTCTCCTACTTTTTATCTTTCTATCCAACAATGTTCCTGGCAAGTTTTTTCAAGTAGCAGGCTAGCTGATTTACTCTGCAATGTGTCACGTTGGTCAGCACACCCAGCAGCTGATGCTGGAGTACATTCATTGCTTGCACCTTGAAAAATTACACAGTTCTGAAAATCACTCCTTTTACTGGGCTGCTGAATTGCAGGTGTGTGTCTCATCATACAACCCTGAGATATGGGAAGCAGAGAATTAGTCTAGAATCTGAGAAGCTGCCCTACCTTCAGAGGAGAAAAGCCAGCTTCCCTGGGTGTATGCTGTAAGTCTTTGCTTCTCATTTCTGAGATGCACAAACTTTTGTTTGGCAAATTCTATCTGATTTATTTTCTTTCTCCCTTTCTTCTATGTTTGTTAAGAGTGCAATGCGCAGTCAAGTTAAACTTCAGGACTCAGAAATTAGATGTTTCTCTCAATATGCCATCTTTTTCACTTCCCAGCTTTTCATCCTATACCATTACAATTGCATGCCTGACAGCTTTTTCATGTTCATTTTACTGGATGTGTTCTTAAAAGAAAAATAATTATTTTATGTCAAATACAATTGGAAGAGGGAAGGTCCCCAACAATAACTTCCATCCCACTAACTATGGAAATAAGTTACCTGTAAATATGCCTACAATTATTTTTCCAGAGAAAATTTTATTCTTTAATTCTCTAATGACAAAATATTCCATAAGGCCTTTCCCTGTGACTTTTATCTGAGTACAAAATCTGATAGTTGAATCTCTACTGCATTTCAATAAGACAGGTGCAGGTTTTTGTGGATAGCACCAGCCAGTAATGTTTTAACCTCATCATTTAAAATGGCCTTTCAGTTGCCTGAGCTGGGTTTGATCTGAGGCATCCACATTCCGGAGGGTTTCTCATGCTTCCTATGGTAGCAGCAGTAACTGGGAAATAGAAAAAGTTGCTTAAAATAGTTTAAAAATAATTAAAGGATTGTTTAACTTATGTTAAGGCCAAAGCCAATTCACTCAGTGCAGATTTGATCTGTCAACACCTCTCTTCCCATAGGCACTGACAAACAGATGAACATAACTGGAACAGAAATGCAGAAAGACTTCAGATGTGTTGATCTGTTAATGCAGTGTGTTACATTGCCTCTGCATCACCAGTCTGAAATACTTATCTTCTGTAAACTTCATTCTTTGAGCCCTTCTAGGTCTACAACACCTCTATCAAAAAACTTCTTTTTCTGGAAAAATTAAGACATATAAAAAATTTAAGTTCAAATCTGAAATATTTTGGCTCAGAATTGAAATATTTTGTTTTGGAAAAGTTGCACCTGAGACACTGCATACCTGCCAGAGACATTTTATCCACCAGGATGGCCAGTGTCCCTCCCTGTGACACACACCTGCCATGCACAGGGGCCATCCTTTCTCACAGGACTAAGTGACCTTCTGTGACAAGTCCTACCATGGGACACAGTGAAAAGTAGATGTAGGGTGAAGGAGAGCAACTCTGGACACACAGATCTGTTCTCCCCACCTGCCTGCTTCTGTGCCTCCTTTAAAAAATACACATAAACTGTTAACAGATTATTTTTTTCTGTGGCAGGCAAGAAAATACAAGGTAATAAAATGTTTCACTGCAAGAATTTCGCCATCACGAATTTTGCCTACACCCCAGTCCTGATTAAATTCACACATTCAAAGTAGCACTCTTTATATTACCAGGTATCTTCTATGAGCCATTTTTATTCCTTTTATCTTCTTCCTACTTTTCCTCAGGAGCAGAGATTGTTGAACTGCTATTAAACATTATTTCTGGATGGAAAATAGGAGGAAAGGTTGATTTTCATTCCAGTTGAGCATAATCTTTTAATTTACAGAACCTCCCAAGCCACTCTAATCAATTAGAGAATACATTTGTATTTTGTTTTGATCATCAACTAATTTTGATTCTTCTAGTTTGTTGATTAAGCTCTGATTAAGCATCTGCCTCTGACAATATCCAGCCTTTAAGTGGTGTCATATTGTGAAGAATCCATTCAAAATACATATTTTCTACCTTTATATGGCACCCATTTGGAAAGCAACAGCATAAAGAACAGTAAAAAAAGAGTGATCAACAGCTAGCAAACAAATCCTATTCACAACCAAAAGTTGATTTACATGTATTGTGACTATTTCTATTTGTCTATGGTAAATCTATGGATTCAGCTCAGGGATTACTGAATAGAGAAATATAAGTAACTGCCTGGCATACTAATAGGGAAAATCTCCACAGGGCACTCCACCTTTTCTGTACCACAGACTAAACTAGATTTTTTCAAACAATGGCACTGTCAAGAAAACGCTCACTGAATTAGCACTTTAGCTAGATATATTTTCATCTAAAGAACACTCTGATTAAGCAAGCTTATCTCTATAAAAGGGCTGTATTTTAAAGGAAGAAAAATTAGGATAACACAAGGACTAATCCATGCCTTGCCCTATAGCATGAAGAAAATATTAAGAACTCTAGCTTCCTCTTTTTTCCCTCTTTACTTTAATCTCATCTTCATTCAGTTGCATTCCTGATTTGCGACCTCCTTTTTGTCTCTGCATTTTCTTTTTTTTCTCAGCAGAAAAGAAACAGGAAGGCTGGAACATGAGGGATGTCTGATGAATAGATCCAGGAGGAGCTCTGGGCTCAGCAGGGCCCTGGCTGCCCATGGTACATTGAAGACCAGCAGCACCAGACCCAGGATCCCATGGGACACGTTCCCTTTTTCTCAGGGCTCTTTTCTGCACTGGTAGCAAATGCTGGAATTCTGGGAGATGGTGAGGGCTGGGAATGTGGCACCAGAGTCCCAAGCTGGGCTGAACAGATGTCATCTTTTAGTAAAGGTGGAACAGATACCAGAGGGAAGGTGGCAGGAGATTAGGACCTACTTTGGAACATGGTCACACACACACAGGGCTGAGGTCTTGAAAGGATTTCTTGATAGTGTCAAAAGGACAAGGCAGACACATGGTGCTTGACAGGACAGCAAAGTGCTGCTGCCAGGCTGGGAAGTCACAGCTACATTGAACTCCTGCTGAGGGGGGAGAAACATAGAGAACGGGAATCTTGAAAAATGCAAATGTACTTTAGATTTACAGGAACTCTGCTCTCAAATAGCAGGGCACTGCTACCACAGAAATACCTCAGGAATGAGAGTGGATAATTGTTAAAATCATCAGACTGTTCTTGGTATGCTCTTTGATCTTAGACCCAGCTCCTGACACAGCCCAACAGACTCCCTTCTCCTGCCTCCTCCACAGTTGGCAGTTTTACTTGACTATTCACTCACTCAAAGACAGGTCCTACCTACCACATGACTGGAATGAGCACTGGGTTCCATACATTAGTCCCTCTATTTGATAGAATTGAAAAAAGAACAAAAAGAGAAAGCTACAGAAAGCTGGTGTTGAGGGAAGACAGTTATTTCTTTGTGTAGGGTACAGGGTTAGAAACTTATTCTTTGTTGAGGTAAAATAGGTTTTGAACACCTCTGACTAGCTGCACCTTCCTCTTTTACAATAGTAAAATTAAAAACCAGCAATGCAAACAAAGATCACATGAGGTCATAGGAGCAGTTGGACACATCTGATGCACCACATCTCCTCCACAGAGTAGCATATTCCTAAGGGACCTCTTTGGTCTTGTATTTTCCCATAATCTATCATATCTGAATAAATGTAAACCCAAGACATATTTAAAGCATTCACTGTTTTGAGCTGGCAATAGAACCTGTGAATTTACCTCTCTCTTGCTCTCTGCTCTAATTATTAACATTCTGAGTTGCTTCACAATAACTGCTGCAGGTGATTTGTAGGGAGGCATAAAAATAGGAAAAAATATCAGCTTTATAAATAGCATAAAAATAAATAGCAATAGATCATGGTTTTGTCATACTAACAGAAAGTGAAAAAATTCTTATCTCAAGTTTTCTGATTCCTTCTCTCCTAAAAAATCTTACACCTATGTGCAAAATATTTACATTTTCCCTACTAATGGAAAGCCATAATTCTTCTCTGGTTGCACAGTCTGGAGAAGAGATCCGGTCTATTAAGCAAGTGATCTTGCTTGAAATACTACTGATATATATATATTGACCCAGGCTAACAAATCCATCCATATTACATGCAACCAAACCTCCCATCTGCTCAGGCAGTGAGAAAAAGCCACTTGTGTGCTGTGAGATGCTCCCTTGGTGTCAAGGATGCCATCTTGATACCAACATACATTATCTGTTTTATGCTGCAGATGCCACCATGAGAAGTTCAGTCACGCCCACCTAACTGAGCTCTACATCCATGTTTCTTACAGGGTTTGACAGCGCAGATTCTACAGACATTCCCTGGTCTGATGGTTCTCATATTCCTTATATCCAAGCCCTCAAATCCCTAGTACAGGGAACACCATAAGTAAGCTTACTCACCATAAGGAAGCACCATACCTAAAACAAATTATCTCAAAGGAGAAAAGTACTTTTCCCAGGGCATCCCAGTTGTGACTACCATCCATCACTACTTCTGACTGTGGAATAACTAATTCAAGATAGACTGAATAAAAAAGAAGACCTGTAAATAATTTTCCATTCATGAACTGTTGCTTAAATGTGAACTATTTAGCAGTTCAAGAGAGGCTGGGTTTTACTTTCCACTACTGTTTGGACTGTCCAGTCTCTTCCACTAAAAAACTTGGCTTTCAGGAAACCATGCCTCGTGCAACTAAACCATTTTGCTCTAAAGGCTGCCTAGAGACTATTACACATGCTCAGGTAACAATGACAGATTTCAGTCTACTGCAGTTAAAGTGTTTCACTTCAAACATGCTTTTAGACAGAATGCCAATATCTGTCATAATCTACCTCAGGCTCATGCTGAGCAGCCTTCTAGTCTGTGCTAGTCCTCCTGAGGACCAGGTCAGACAGTTCTCACAAGAAAGAGTTTCCATTTAAATGTAGCAACCTTTCAAATCCCAACCAGTAGCAACTATATGAGACAGCAGAGACAGTAAGCACATTGTTTCTGCGGGTGTATTCACACCTGTCAGGCCACTCAGGGCGTGCTTTCCTCTCAGTTTGAAGCTGTGGATTTGCAAAACATCAACACCTAAACTGTCAGTCCAATTAAATGTTCATGAACAACATTCAGTCCAAATAAGACACACCACACTGAACAACCAATTCTATTTGCCAGGCTTGGTGATGACAAACTTTTTGTTTCTGTTTAAACATTTCTGCATGTTCTGCTGTATCCCATATTTTATGTCAAATTATATACATTCCACAAGCCATGTAAGAAATCTAGTGAAATTACATAATCCTGATCTCACTAAAAAAGACCAAGTATCTTCTCAATTATAAGTAGCTTGCCTATAAAAAGACATTATGGATAGGCTAAAGCTAGGATTTTTAAAATATTTTTACATGTAGAAGAAGAGAAGTTCATAGTAGAATAATAGAAGTTGATAGTAGAATAATAGAAGTTCAGTCTGTCATCTGGAAGCATCTTTTATCCTGAGGCCATTCAAACAGGGAACATTCAATGGAACAATCAGGGAAGTCTTCAAAAAGACAAGAGGTCTGAGGGAAACCCTGGATCCCTTTATGGATAGTGGCATGACAGCTTTAATAGTGGGAAGCTGTCTAGCTGATCTCAAGTTATGCTGTGGAGACTCTCTTTTCACACATATCCAGGGGAACATGTCAGAAAGTGTCTCCACAGGCCTAATTCTATGATGCGGATTTTGACACAGATGCTGTTTGTAGTCAAGAAAGTAAAAGCTCTATAAAATCTGAAGGAAGCAGAGTGTAAATTGAATCTAAATGGGCTCCACCACAGTAAAAATAAAAACATTTCTTAAAATCAAATTTTCTTTTCAATCCCCTCAATAGTTTGTGCTCGCATTTTACTATGCAATTTTGCTGATCAAGCACTCCTGAAATAAAGCAGTTGAACACAGCAGGTTCCTATCTTCTAATGATAAAACAGAATAGAAATTGGAGATGACTAACAATCAGTTATTCACCTTTGCTGTAATTATGGTATTTGGCCAGTGGCTTTTATTGAGGTAGGTTAGAATTTATTGCTCATCTGAAATAACTGCTTCCTCTACATGAACTTTCTGAGTTGCACTGGCCATTCAAGACATAGAAAATTTCCCAGGTGCACATTTAAGAATATAAAGACAGCAAAAAATGGGTAATTCCTGAAAATGTTTATAGGAAACTCAGGCTTTTAAACCAGTGATGAAATAGTATCCTGGTCCTACCTTGAATGGTGTGAAAAGCAGCTCATCCATAATTCAATCAGACTAAGAAAATATGGTAATTCCAAGCATTACATAAGGAGAGCAAAATCTGACTTCCAATCAGTGGAGAAAACAGAAAATTAATATCTTAATTCAGCAGCACTCCTTGCATGATTTCACTAGAACTGTACTTACCAGTTCAGCAGGAGTTGCTGCTGTGCACACAGCAGATGCCAAGTCTGCTTGCTGCTCCATGGAGGGCGAAAGAGTTATTGGAAGAACTGACAAAGTACTTCCATAGAACAGTGCACAACAAGACCAAGAGAAAGTCCAAATCTAACCACAAAATCATCCTGAGGCTCTCAGGAGCAAACACGAGTTATTTTCTAAGGCAAATTTTAAAAATGAAAACCAAACAATAAGCATAAGAGCATTAGAAATAAGAAATTTCTTAATTAGAAAATGAAGAACTTACTGTGGTTTTGGTGAATAAATCCTCTTAGGCTTGGTTTAATTCTGACTCAGGCACTTGCTGGGTTTTAGCAGATTCCACAGTCCCTCTATGCACCAGGAGAAGTGTCTGACACGTTGCACTTTTGTCAGGTTGTCTGTCTCTGTTCCTTCCAGCAGTCTGCACTGTGCCATGATGCTCCCCTTGCTGGGCTCCCCTTCCCTGTGTGCCCCTGGAGCTGCCCTCCCAACAGCATTTTCAAAGGGCAGAAGGGTGTCCCTTCCCTTCCAAGCAGTCTCTCATCTCACAGACATTTCCTTTCTGAAGAACAAAACATATGAATAAATAAAATATGCATTGAGCACCATGATATGGAAAAGAACTCTTCAATATAAGTACATTTTTTCTGTATATTTCCCCACATTTCCTTTTATCTAAGAGGTTCTTTAAATTTCTAAATAATTTAATTTGTGATGATTTTAATTAAAACAATAAAACTCCACATATATATATTCATTACAAATACAGTACAGATACAGAAGAACCCACCATTTTTTTGTGTACAGGTACTTTATTCCTTGCTAATGGCAGCCTCATACAGACATGTATGATGGGAAGGAATCTTCACCAAGCAGCTAATTATTAGTACTCAAAATTTTCTTATATTGCCACAGAGACATGATTTGGCATCCTCACATCTTAATTAAACAATCATTTAGGAAAAGAAGTATTTATTATCCTCCATAACCTGTCTGATCATGATTTATAGCATTACAATTTGCTTTGGTCCACCACCAGTGGATTTGTTCCAGAATTATATAAAATATTTTATTGGCAGAGAATACAGATTTCATATAGCAACTGTGATTGAGCGCAGACACTAAACGTTTAGAAGTAAATTCTTTTCTTAACAAATGTTTAGTAAGTTGTCCTCTGGAAAGAAATCCCTTTCATTCACCTCCTTATCATCTCTGCTCAGCCACTGGTGTTCCTCCAGGTTTTGTAAAGATCCATACTTGAACAGGCAAGAGACTCAAGCCAGTGCCACCACTGAGAGCAAGGCAGGCAGGCTTTGGTCATCAGGCAGATGGCAGCTTAACAATTAACACATGCACACATTAACAGCACCTCCAGAAATGCTGCCTCTCCAGAGATGGAGAATTGGAGTATTGTGGCAGGAGAGAAGGCTTAGGGAGCAGGGAGAGTGAAGTCTGAAAGGATATGGGCTTCAAGCTTGTTTCTGCTGCTGTATAACAACAGCACACACTGCTATTACTGAGTAAGGCTGTTCAACAAGGAAATCACTGTTAGAGTGCAAGGTTAAAAACCCTGTCTTTGAGGCAGCAGTGTTGTAACACCACTGCTCTCAGGACAGAGAAGCACCGCTCACAGTAGGTATTATACACTATTAGAGGAACTGGTACAGTTGGAAAGAATAAGTCCATTTTCCCTGTACCTTATTACTTCTCAGGTGGAATAATGTCCTTAAATCATGTCCTTTCTCATTCTCTTCTTCTCCTCTTACTTCCAGCTTTTAGGCTGTCATTTTAATGTACTTTTCCCTCCTCTCCCTACAACAGGGCTCCTGGCCTTAAATCTCCAAAATATTGTCATACAGGCGCCTAACAATTAAATAAGCTACCAGATTTAGAATGCAGTTACTGTAATCCATTACTTTTAGAACATCTATAAGACTTGCATGATTGCCTCCAGTTATTCCTTCCAATTGCAACTATTTTATGATTCTATGGTTATAATTTATAATCTTAAAAATTCACGAATCAAGACATTCTGTCTGCTGAGAAAAGAGAGAATGCTAGCAGATCAAAACAATTCATTGGCTTGGCTATTCCTTTTTAGGGCTCACAACACTACTGTTGAGGGAATACCCCACAATTGGAAGGAGCAGATGCCTGGCAATCAGAAAGTCAGTTAGTCATCTTGGTTTTATACTCAGTCCTTAAAGGTTCTGCAAATTTTCTCTCCTTTAAAATACCAAAGCATCCCAGAGAAATATATTTTTATATGGATGGCTGGCAGAAGGGATGGTTCAGCTGAATTAAACTGAGAAGTCATGCACCAGGTTTCAGTGAAAACAAACCAAGCCCTTAATTGATGCAAACTTATTTGGGGATCACTAAATATGTAATGACCAGAATCAGATTATTTTGGACCACGGCCATGTTGTTCCCTACTGTTGGTGCAGTCCTTTGACCAGATTGCTGAATTACTGCTGCTCACAGCAAACGCTGAAAAACAACTTCTCAGCTTTACTGTTCATATGCTCAGGAATCTCACAACCTCCAGCACAGGGCAAGCAATGAGAATTGGTTATTTATCAGGGGTTTTGATGAGGGGAAAATGCAGTGCTTCTTCTGTTTTTTCCTGGATTAAACTTAAAAAGCAGAGCCTTTTCATTGTTGTTTGTTTTTCTCTTAGAGGAGTCATTAAAACTGATTGCTCTGGCTGATTTACAAGAACTCAGGTTAAAACAATAAAGAACTAAAATGCTTGCTGAGAGGATAATGCAATTTGCTTTTCTAGTTATATCAGTGCAGGTGGGCACAGCTCTAAGTCTGAGCATTCCTATACAAAATATCCTCAAAGCATCATGTTAATAGACAATAGAAAACAGTCAGAACATTTTTCACAGAATGGATAATTCCTGGAGGCAGAATATTTTCTAGTGAAATGAAATAAATTAACTTCTTAAATTAACACTGTGTGCCTTATGCAGATATTACAGACTAACTAATCCTTTCACCTCCAGTTAAAAATAGTTTGCTGATTATAGGAAGAGCAAACTAGATTAACCCTCTATGCCATCCAGTAATTTTATTACTCAAAGGCCACAAAATATAAAGCAAGGGAAACCATATGATCTGAGATGAGAATTTCTATCCCGTTCCTCAACTTAATACAAATGTGCATAATGGCAATCCTTTTCAAACTGACAATGCTTTATTGTAAATCAAACCCAGGCACATCTCTCCAACAAATACTCTAAAAAATCCCTTATTACTTCAAAGCAAATGATCCAGCAATCAGCAAGTGCCTGATGGGAAGGTCGCAGAGAATACTTGACCTGCTTGACTAGAGCTGCATAGCCTGTGACAAAATTTGTTATTACAGCTGAATTTTCAACACTGGAATATGAAAGTCACCCTGCTGCGGATGCTTGGTGTAGTCTTTCCCCTTTCTTTAGGCTCTTACTGCTAAATCCTAGGGAGGAGTAAGAAAGACTCAAATGGATCAGGTGGTGCATCTACCTGCCCCAAATCAACTAAAGCATTTCTGACAGATGGTTCTGTAACCACTCTAAAAACCTTCAGCTTCCCCAGCCTCTATATGCAATCTATTCTAGTCCTTAATTATCTTTGCCACTGGAGCATTCTTTCTACAAAGCTCCTCCTAAATCTGCTTTTGTTCCAGTTTAAGCATATTACATTTTTTCCTCACAACTTGAAGAGAACAGTTTGTTCCTCTTCCTCTTTGCAGAAACTTTTAAAATATTTAAAGCTTGCTATATCTCTCAGATTTTTAGGCTAAAATTCAGTTCTTTCCATTTTTCCTCACAGGCTAGTACAATATCAGGCAAAGCTGGTAAGAAGACAAGACAGAGAATATGAGGCTGCATTTTCTACCACTACCTGGAATTTCAGTCTGAGGAAGCAGAGTTTAAAAAGAGTCAAGGCACTTTCCATACAGAAATTGAATTATGCTCACATCTGAAAGCTTCTTTTACTTCGGCACTTACAGGAGTCTTATCAAACAAACAAAGCAGCTACCCTTCAGCAAAGTGGCACAGGCAGAGTTCAGAAATGCTACAGGAAGCTTCAACTACCTCTGAAACAAACTATGAAAGAGCACCAGGAAAAGGTTTTTCTCATTTCTTCTAGTCAACCCAAAGATTCACATTTACATAGTAGCAAATCTTTCTATTTGGAGAGTTTCTTCTTACTGTATGGAAAATATTGTCCAAGCCACCAGAGCTGCTGGGCTGACAATCTCAGCAATCACTGGGTCCAGCTGAGGTCCTTTCCTGCTCAGAGCATAGGAGAGTGTCACCACCTTCTCTGCCATTTGCTGGGAAAAGCTCCAGCTTCTCCAGCATACTTGGTGCCATTAAATCCTCCTTGTATTCCTGATTGCTTTAAAATCCATCCTGGGCCTTCCCCATTGAGAAAGCAGCATAACAATACTGTGCATTTGCCAATAAACAGATTATTGTGCAAGATCAGTTTTCAAAATAGGAGAAACCTTTTTCATCCTGCTTTAATATGAAAGCAGACTGCATTACCAGTTTTTGGTTGTTTACTTTGCACGTGTTAGAAGTGCTACTGACAAGTTCAGTACTTCCTGCAGTGGCTGTGCCTCAGAAAGGCAGGGACAGGCAGAAGCAGGGCTGTGCCTCTTACACTGAAGCTGTGCAGAGGCACTTTGTTTAGCAATGTGGGCAGCAGGCTTCTCACAGAGAGCTGTACAATATTTAATGGCCACTACAAATGGAGGATGCAATTCCTCACTAGGATTAGAAAGCAATCTCAAAATTAAATCTGCAGTTGCATGTACATGGCCCGGCTCCCTTATGTTTCTTTGCTAAGGGTCCTGAGGAAGGAGACCGTTACCATGATGTGTTCAAAAGAGTGTAGAGGGAAAAAGCAGAGTTTCACAACATCTGATAGAGATTAGAAATGTTTGGTCACATTCACAGATCAAACAAGTTAGAAAATCTATAGCTCTTTAGATAACTACTGATTTTGAAAAAAAAAAATCAAATGTACCCTATTTTTCCCTATATTTTGCTCTGTAAATTGACAATAGGATAATGTCTCAAACTTTTCTATATATTTATTCTAGAAAGGAAAGTTAGAAGATAATTTTTAATGGGTGTAAAACAGTGAGTATGTAGGAGGGCAGCTAAGCCTTATAAGAATCCTTCTGATAATAGAGCTAGCTTTAATTATATAGATGAGAAGTCAGCAAATAGCATTTTATATGCAGTCTTTGAGAAAAGAAAGGCAGTGCACAGTCCAAAATACTAGAATTCTAGTGTCAAAGGAAACATATTAATCCTTCCAGCCCCAGTCTGCTTATTCTGATTTTAAAATGTATGACTAAAAAAATAAAGATTTGTGATAGTCAGTGAAATTAGTACAGAATAAGAAAACCTAGTTTTAATTCACAGGCTCCAAGTGATGTGTCGTATCTTTGTTGCAACTATCCAGCTGGGGGTACCCTGGATTTCTTCTCTAGGTAGGGGAGAGGACTCTGAAGCAGAGAGGCAACAAAGAATTTCCCTAAGGTCACCCAGAGGCAGGGACAGAGCCATGCTGCCTGAGTTCCAAGCCTGTGATCCTTTGACTGCTGCTATCAGGAGCATTGACATGGATGCAGTTTGCTGTTCTGCCAGGTAACATCACTCTGGGATCAGTACAGCCAGTTCAGGCTCTCTAAAGACAGCAAGCAGAATAATTTATGTCATCAGTATATGGCAAAGTGTAAATAAAGCAGCTGCAAAACAAATATGGAGCAAAACCTGAGATTCCACACTGGCCTTAAGCATCTTGCTTTATAACCAATGCTTAATTCAGTGCTAGGAGGCTGAGGGTAATTACCTTCAAGGCAGGGTGTCTGTCACAGTGAGTCCTTGCTCAACCCTTGATAGATGACATTGACAGCCAGTTGGCATTTCAGGACAGTCCACACAGACCTTTCAGGCTGTACAAGAAGGGGAAAAATTAAAAAAAGAAAATTACTGTCACCAAAGACACAAAGCTCCTTCTGCCTTCATCCTTATTCCATGAGCATCCCCCCTTTCACCTTCCATATTATTAACCATGTTTTCATCAATGGAATAAAAGCTAGCAGAGAAGCCACTCATCTAAGGCAGATGGGAAATGTCAGGTTAAAATCACAGCTTGGAATGAGAAAATACAAAAGAATTCACAGCCTTTACAATTTTTTGGTTTGATTTGTGAATAAAGTGTGGATACTTATGGGAAACATTCATTCTCCAAATGGCTTTGGCTAGCATAACTCTGAATAAATACTCAACCCTGCTGGTTTTCTCTTAAAAATGTGGTAGTTGCATTCACATTATAATTGCTAAGTGATATTTGTGTTCAAAACAGCACATTAATCATAAGAGACATGACCTTTAGAAAGATAACATTCTTGCTCTTTTTATTTTGTTTGGTTTTACCTTGGGACAAGATACTGCATAAGTTAAGGCAGGTCACACTTGATACAAATGGAAGAAAGGAGACAATTGTTTAAAACATGACACCTATGATTTTATCTAGGATAAATACAGTTATGTGGAATTGTTCCTATAAGGTTCAGCAGAGCACTGGAGATCTCTAGGCCAACTAGAACTTAATTCAGCTACTGCCATAAGAGACAATCAAAATGCCTCCATAAATGTATTAGCAACAAAGAGGGGACTAAGGAGAATCTTCATCCTATGCTGGATTCATGGGGAAACACAAAGGATGAGGGTAAGGATGAGGTACTTGATGTCTTCTTTGCCTCAGTCCTTCACAGTGAGGCCAGTTCTTGTCCAGGTACTCAGCTTCCTAAACTGGGAGACAAAGATGGGCAGCAGAATGAAGCCTCCATAATCCAAGGGGAAATGGTCAGTGACCTGCCACAAGTGATGGCGTGAGAGGAAATGGCCTCAGGCTGCACTACAGGAAGCTTAGGTGGGATATTAGGAAAAATCTCTTCACCAAATGGGTTACCAAGTATTGAAACAGGCTGCCCAGGGAAGTGGGAACTATTTAAAAGGCGTGTACATGTGGTGCTAAGGAACATGGTTCAATGGTTGTCAGAATATCGGGGATGAAAAAAAAAGGTATAAAATTAAAATCAGTAACTTTCAGAACAAGTTATTTTTTCCATGGTGTTTGAAGCTTTTTATCTGGATAAAAGAGGCACCACTGTGAAGCTGTAAAGATATCAAAGACCTCATTGTTCCAATATATGTACAGAAAGTCTGTTCTGTTTTACTCCCTTCAAGACTCTATATTATAGAGGTCATTTCAATGAAAGTCATAATGAAAAAGCCTGGAGAAAATATGCACTCTCTTACACTTGTGCACATGCATGAACATATCTATAATTCATAAAAACTTATGAGAAGAAGGATCAGAAAGGAAAAAAATTGAAGTTAATTCTTTTCAACCATCCAAGCTTTTTGGTGTGAAGGGGTTTAGGTCAGTACCCTGCATTTGCAAATCCCATCCCCCATAATAAAATTATGTGATCTGTCAGAAACAAAATTGCATATCATGAAATACTGCACAACTCCATAAATAATTAGCATTTCCATTTTCCAAAGCAAATTGATAAAACTGGTATTTGGCTTAGTTTTTGCAGCTCAAGAAGCTCTGTTAGGCTTGTGTTGTTAATTCAATCTTCCACAGCTGGACTGATAAAAGCAGAGATTTTTGAATTGATGCCTTTTGCCAGTATGAAGGGCAGGTTAGATTTAGAGGAGTTAAAGGAGGTTCAGAGTCAACAAAAATGCCTTTGAGGACACAAAAAATAGTATAAGGACTTTCAAATTTACTTTTTTAAGAATCTATTCAAACCAGCAATTCCTCGGTTTCATTCACTGAGAGGAATCCAGTGTTGTGTGGAATAAGCCATGAAACTTTCTGTCCATATATTGCAGCAGTCTGAATCAGGTGTCATTTGCACCAAAGGCATTCTACATTTTTGTGACACTGATACAACCTTCCAGAGAAACCCCACAGGAGTACAAACCTCAGTGATCAAGTGATTCTGAAAGCAGATCTTGTCCTTGCATTTGAAAGCTGTAATTCTATGATAGATACCCATCTGTTCATCTCAGTCGCACATCAACCACATCAAGCCAGCTTAAGGTCAGGTATTTCTGAACAGCAGATATTAACTCCCTTAGGAATTAAAAATAAGCAGATAAAGATACCTATTTAGGCAGCACTCAGCAGATACTACTTTAGAATGCATGGAGGAATCAGAGAATGATTTTGAAGGGACCTTAAAGATCATCTTGTTCCGACAGCCCACCATGGGCAGGGACACCTTTCCCTAGAGCAGGAATCTTAAGGGACTCCTCTGATTATTAAACCTTGAGAATCTGGCAAGGCAGCTGCTGCTGTCAGCTGAGCAAGGCTAGCTGCTTGCTAGAAACATGGTAGTTTAAAACACGGCAATTGCCAATTTTGGCCCATCCTTTGTTTCTGGAGAATGACATAAATTAGGAATAGAACTGCTCAAAACCAAAACCATCCTTCAGGGAGTCTCATACTCATTCATATGGAAGAAATGAGCCTTGGCTTATTTCAGTCTTGCTTGCCAGGAAAGCAATTCAAAAATCATCCAGATTAAACCCTTATCAATTTCAGCTGTCTACATTTCTATTAATTCATCGATTTGTTTTGGGACACAGACTAATGAGAATGATATGACAGCTATAATTTGAGGTTGATTTTGTAAAATTTGCAGGTGCTTCCACAGAATCCAAACACTGATTTGGACATTCAGAGAAATGAGAGGAAAAAAAAAAGACGACAGAAATAGATTTAAAAATAAACACCTAAAAATGTATATGAGGTAGGCACATAACTGGGTTTCCCTATAATAGACTAATTTAGGTTTAGATTCTAGATCTTCTTTTTATTTATCTTTCACATGGCCGATGAAAATGGCAAAAACCAGGAAGCTTCTTCTCTGCTGGAAATAGAAAGAAGATTTTTATTATTGTTTTCATTAATAATCATGTATGACATTCTGTCAAGAAGCAAAAAAAGGACACACATCTTTATTCCTATAGCTAATTATATCACTATGATATAATTAATACACAGCATCAGACGCAAGCTTAAGTATTTCACACAGTGTGAAATTCTAACCTTACTTTGCTAATAGAATGTGCTAAAACCAAGCAGATCTGCCTGAATGCAGAAGAGACAAGTGAACAGACCAGAAACAGCAGGTATGAGTGCCTGTACCACTAGGTGTTCTTCAGGAAGAGGTACTGTGGTGTTGACTGTGGTACAGGCCTGTGTACCTTACAGTGCTCTAAAATAGAAATGCTCATGCAAGTAGGAGAATTCATATCCTGAGAAAGGTGACACAGAAATGTCTGTCTGTGATGTATTGATTTGTAGTGCCAAGTAAGGTCAGCTCAGCAGCAAACAGATATCCTATATTAACTATGCCTTTCTCTTGGGGATACACAAGGAAACTTCTGGTAAGTTTCAGATAGAAAGCATAACTTTTCAGGTTCACAGAAACTGTGAATGAATATGGTCACTATAGAACTGTATTTGCACAATTAAAACCACATTTTCAAACATCTCCAAGCCATAGAGATCACCTGAATATGTATAAATCTGGGACAGTCCATATTGCCCCCATGGTAACTCACACGCTTGATTAACCCAGAAGAGTTTACAAATATGTCTCATCATTATACCCCCCTGTCAGTCTTAGCAAATGGCTTTTCCAAAAAATACAGCAGGGAAAAAACCACAAACCCAAACAGACAGGAAATACTGTGGCTATACCTTTCTACAGCCTGTACCCCTACTGTCTGCTGACAGCACAAGGCAGACCAGATGGCCTTTCAATACCTGAACCTTGGCTTCTTGGTCGGCCACCAGGAATGCTATGCAGGGCATCTGAAGGTCAGTTTGGAAGTTGGGTAAGAAGCCAAGAAAGCTGTGTGGCAGCAACACCAAAACCCTTCCATTTCACAGCTCTTCTACCCTCCCAGAGACTTGGAAAGAGTTAAAAGAGTACGAGAGATACGGAGTGAGGTTCAAGAGCAGTTCAGATGTAGCAGCAATGATCTACGTGCACCACGACACATAACTCATCCTTTGAGTGCTGTTACCCGTGTTCAAAAGGAGCAATGAAACACCTCTGGTTCCAAACACTGAAAAGGAGCATAAAACCCAGTGTGCCATGAGAACCAAAGCACCATCAAGGGGATCAGCAGATCTAAATGAGTTTTTAATGGTAATAAGTGCTGACTGACCTTGCCCATTAAGTAACTCACATGTCTACAGCAGACACTGAAATATTCCAAGCGCACTAGCAATAGGTTAAGCGGACAAACTCATCCTTTAGAAAGAATTAACTCATCGTTTAGAAAAAATTAATAGTCTCCATTAATAAATATAACTGTTTTCCTGAAAGACAATTTTCAACAAGGTTCTTGAGGTATTTATCAGCTCAGATCTGGGCAATACCACTGAAAAATCATTACACTTATGTGGAAAACCACCCCAAGCATGGGACTTTAGTAGGACTGGACAGAATTACCATGCAACCGAGACAGTGAACCAGTGAAATCTGATGAGGTGACCTCATGCAGCTGTGCCTAAACTTCTAGCCTGCAAAATGGGAGTATTGCTTCTTACTTCTCAGAATGAAGATACATAAGGCAATTCATTCTGCATGCAGTAGACAAATAAAGCTTCTAGGTATGTACACTTTTCCCTTTCCCTCAGTTGCTACAGGATGTTCATCCATTTTTGTGTGTCTCCATGACATCTTTGCCAGACAATACAGGGATATGTAATACCTAATTCAAATAACAGTTGGCCAGTCAATACCTCCTTCCTGACTGGTACACCAGCAGCTTCCAGCCATATGTACAACAATTCAGTTCTGCCCACTTGGCCCATAGTGAACAATGATTTATGTTTTCCACTCTATCCAGCTTTCACTTTTTAAAAATCAAAATACAAGATTCACACTCTGACACATTCATTACCCTTTGATGCTAATATTCCCTCAAAATATTGTCCTGTAAATCAGGAAAAGGATAAATGTGATACCTCCTGGATCTGCAGAGTGGGAAGGTTAGTTGTAAACAGGCAAGAGTAAGGGGACACAAATGGAAATGAAAGAGAAGTAAGCACTACTTCTGAGGTGCATGCTTTGAAATGGTAGAGCATTATCCATCTCAGGTATCCAGGTATGTCCTGATCATTCTGGCCTGAGGTTACAGCGAAAGAAAAAGGTTTCTCAGTCAGGCAGAGTATTTCCCCTATGGACTTAGTCTGAGGGGTCTCATTCACTTGTACATTTCATAATTTTGGTTCTTTTGTGGCCATAATGGAGGACATAGCTAAAATCTGCAAAGAATCTAAAGATCTCATGAATTTAACAAAACTTTGAAATTCACGAGACCTTTTAATCTCTTCTAAGTAAACATAATTCCAGCCAGTTTAATTGTGCCAATGTGGACTTTGACATGTCATGTTGAAATTCTGGAAACCTCCTTTACACATCCAGCCTGAGGGCATGTGGGTTATACCAAAAAGACTTCTTTTGGAATGGCTTGTGGGCTTGGGAAATTGCCTCAAGAGCACTGGGAAAGAAAGCATTTGGATCCTGCATGAAGACTTGCAGTGGGAATTCAATTTAAGCATGCAAATGATTCCTAGTATTGCCATTCTGCATTTTTCCAATCCACCGCAAGAAAAAAAATCTGAAGCTGTTTTTAAATTGCATTACATAAAATGCATGCATTATTACTTAATTTAAATACAACTGCCAACTCTCATGTTCTTACTCTTTCTGAGATTCTGAAACACACAAAAGAGTCTTTAACACAGTGAAATAAAGGTCAGCACTTTATTATACCACTTTGTCTTTGCACTGTTCTTTCACCCAAAATATCCCTTAAGGATGTTCTTTACTAATGTTTATCTGCTACACAGCCAATAATAAGAAAACTCTGTGTATATAACACCACTGTCTTCTGACCAGTGGTTAGCTGCTAGTAGTAATCTAAAGTGAATGAAGAAACTCTCCATTTTCAACACAAAGCCAGGTTTTCAGATAGCACTAAGCACATGATTTAAGTGAGAGAGATGTAAAAGACCAGAGATCACACAGAAACTAGAAATACCACAACTGGTACAACAGAACATTTGCT
Organism: Camarhynchus parvulus; assembly: GCF_901933205.1. Classification (NCBI taxonomy): domain Eukaryota; kingdom Metazoa; phylum Chordata; class Aves; order Passeriformes; family Thraupidae; genus Camarhynchus; species Camarhynchus parvulus. The sequence goes on from NC_044576.1 coordinate 9,671,204, forward strand.
TGCTGGAAATATTTGGCTTCTGCAGAGAATCACAGAAGGTCTAAGGTTGGCAGAGAACTGTGGAAATATCCAGGCCAACATCCCTCACTCAGAGCAAGGTCTACCACTGCAAGCTGCTCAGGACTGAGTCCACCCTAGTTCTGAATAACTCTGATGAGGGACACTCTACAACCTCCCTGGGCAACCTGTTGCAGTGCCTGATCATGCCTACAGTGGGAAGTTTTTTAGTATTTAAATTTCCTGTGGTTAGCTATCTGCATTCTGAGTTCAAAACGGTGTCAGTATGAGTCTTGTCATCATTTTATGTGGCAAAAAGTCTTTCAAGCCAGTTAAGACACAGGCAACTTGTGCAACATAATGACAGAAGACAACCAGCACCTTGGGATCAGCACTTCTGTGAGACATACCTTGGTGAACAATTTTAGTGGGTTAACATAAGAACTGCAGAAGGTAAGCTGATTCATTTTGTGGCGTGTTTGTGGCAGTTTTTTATTCAGAGGGATAAGAAGTTGCTGGCAGAAGCAAATTAGGTTTGATTGATGTCTACATTTGTCTAGTACATTACAAAAGCCACAAGGCCTTCAAACCATATTATAACTGCTCTCAGGCAGCTCTGTGGAGAGTTGCGCAATAACAGAAATAGCATGACTTAAATGCAGTAGAAAAGAGTTACATCATTTCATAAAGATGCTTCACTTAGGGTTGCTCATTTTATATTTTAAATCAATTGTACTTCATGCTGAAAAATACATCAGCACTTAACTGCTCTTTTAAAAATGTGAATTTCTTGAAGGCAAGGAAAGACAAATAATTGACTTTCATAAAAAACAACCTTGAATCTGATCTGGAAAACAATTCCCTATGAAAAAATAATTGTGCTGATCCTACCAAACAATTACACAGGTGCTTCACCTTATTCATAGCAAGCCCCTAGATAACAACCTCTTTCCTCACTATACAGAAACATTTTCAGGCAGTCTCAGTCCCCACAGATTGCAACAATCCACTATCCCAGTATGCTTGCACACCCATAAGAATGGACTGAGTGCTTCTGTCACCCTTGCATGACATGGAGTCATCATCTAAACTTCAGTGTTTACGTCTCATATATTTCCTCACAGAACACCACACCCGAAAATATAAAATTATCTAGTGCCAAGACAGACTCCCTGCTGATCTCAGAGACCTGTGTTATTTCAGCTCTTGTCCATCTTTGAAACATTAAACTCTGAAACATCTATGTTGTTGGAAAACATATAGTACCAGGAATGTCATGAAAATTTAAGCAATTGATCATCATCCTATTGTCGTTAAAAATTTCATATAGAAGCCACAATTATTTTTCTTTGCTTAACACTTCTCTCATTTCTTCTGCTCTTCACTGAGCCACTCAAATGTTTCAAGCCATATCACCTCGCCCTATTCTCCTTTGTCTGCTTCTCCTCCTTTCTTTTGCAAGACAGGTGTGTTTTAATAAGTCTTTTAATTTCTATATATAATCTCATAACTGTGATCTTTCCCATAGTAGTTTACTGGTCCTAAACTCCTTCCATTTTAGTGTTCATACGTTTCTGATACAGCAATAATACCCTGGAAAAATGCAATTTTCCAGACAGAGCCATACTGGAGCCAAGTCAACATAAATGATTAATTCCTATTCCATAATGCATGTATCCACAGTACTACTCAAAATTCTTCTGACCATTTGTGTTGCTTTGTTTCAAATTTCAAACCCCCTCCCTTCATCTAATAACTCTATATCTGCACAACTGATTTACAGATTCCTTGTGTCACTGTTGATTATCTGGATTATTTTTCCTAAAACTGTTTTGTTTCATTTTTCTGAGTTGCATTCTAACCTTCCTATCACCTCTCTAACATCTTTAGCCTTATCTTATAAAAAAGAGCAGGAACCTTTCTGTAAACTCTTCAAGCACTGAGTCTGATTCCATTTGCACCGTTCTGCACGCAGCCATGCATGAGCAACACCAGCCGGCAATTGTATGATCACAAACCATATCTAGGGTGGACCAGTCAGACCTGTCATGTGGATAATTGCTCTCCAGATCAATAGTTCTTGATCTCGCACTGCTATCAGTAAATTTTTTGGAATATGACTCCCATATACTTACATTTTTAAATGTATATGTGCTACTTTACTGGCATATTATTTGCATTATGAAAACATACATAAAAAAGGAAGTGAAAATTGAGTAAAGGTGAAATAAGCACAACTAAAAAATATTATACTGATGATACCTAAAGTATGTTCTTCCACACCCCAATAGCTGGGAGTGCATTGCTCAAGCCCTTCTCCAGAATACATTTCCATGTACATCTCTGAAGAAGTGAGAAAATGCCCAATATTCCCAGTTTAAACAATACTAAAAGTTTGTGACAAACTGAGGAAACAAAGACCATTGCTCAATGTAGCCTCATTTACCTAGCAATACTTCAGGATTGTTATTTCTGCTTTTATCTTTACAGTATTTGTCTTCTACAGTTCAAAAGAGGCCTTTGGAGTTCTTCATTTGAATGAATTAAATTAATTGGGATGCCAAACTTGACATTTTTCTTGTTCTTTTCAGCACATCACAACCTTGATTATTTATAAATGAGTAAACCTGATTTAGATGAAGATGAGTAATCATTTTTAATAGAGTAAATTAGGTGGTGTGTTCAGGAAGTTTCTCTTTTAATTATGTTTCCCTTAAATAAATCCACAATAATTCAAACTACAACATATGAGACACTTTGGTATATTTAATTTTTTTATAGTAACTCCCATTTTGGAGAAGCTCCTTTCTCCTTTTTAAAAAGATTGGTTCTGTGGCTTTTTTTGGTTGGCTCTTTTTGGGTTGTTTTTTTTTTAATCTGACATAGGCCAGAGCTGTTTAAGAAGGACACTAACAAAATAACCTCTCTGAAGTAAATTTGATCAGCACTGTATCTAAAAATATAATGAACTGAGGTGGCAATAATTCCAGACTTTCTGCCAGATTAGGCACTAATATTTTTACATTGTAGACTGCATTTTATTTTCAGTCAATGCTCATTTTGAATGAAATGCTGTTCGCAGATCACCACTGATATCACACCTGAACTTAAGAGCTAAGTTAGTTATACTTTTTACTTTATCCCTAGCACTTCACAGCATTTTGTAAGAAATGCTCATTATAGTTACCAGACATAACTGGCATCCAAAAAGAGGACAGTTTCCCTGCTTAGTGTGTTTACTGAACACACTGCCATCCCACTTTGGTTTAACTATTGATTTTTTAGTGTTACAATTAATGTACAGCTGAATTCACATAGATCCAACTTCTCAGGGTGGGGAACAAACCACCAAACCCATCACCCCTAAATAAAAAAGTTATTCTGGAAACTTGAACAAAAGACAAACACAGTCCAAATTGTAAAACAAAGAAAATCAGTTGTGTTTTCATTAAACCAGTATTAAGAGTATTTCTTGGTGCATTTCATCATAAAGAAAATTCCTGTCAGGCATCCATAAATCTTCCTTGCTTTTCAGTGCTAAAAGGAAAGGAAGCACAAAATATGCTTTGTTCATCTGCTCTTCATGTGACTTTTCTTCTTTTGATAGATCAAAAGCCTTAATTGGATTGTTTATTTTCTGTTTTGCTGCCACTGCAAACGTCCTTCTGTGCTCCTGACAGCCTTCAATTCATTTCTCTGGGTTAGACAAATACTGCTCCTGAAGCTGTCTCATAAAGCTGTAGATTTTTGTGTGTGTCTCCCTGTGTACACCTTGTATTGCCTGTTGTGCCTATCATACCTAAGGAACTCATTCCTGTTGGCTCACCCAGGATATAAATCCAGAGAAGACCACGAAATTACATTGGGACTATTACAGGTACAGGTAAGACTACCAGGACAGGAGCCTTTTTCCAATGAATGGAGGAGTAATTTAGGTCAAGGCTTGACTGATATAAATCAACAGGGGTAACAATGGCCCCTGGAAAGCTGAAGTGTTGTCAAACTCACTGACCTTCAACCCTTGGTTAAGACATTTAATCTCCAATACCAGCATGGAATCATGCAGCTACAATTCAATTCCTTTTCAACTTGGACAAGCTTTGAATCCATTTGTAAGTGGGTGAAGTGAATGTCTCTAAGCGGTCCTGGTAGTGGTGGTGAACAAACTTAGAGCTTGTTCTAGTTTGAACATCAATGGAAGTAAGATACAGGCTGCAATATTTTCATAGGTGTTACTGCCCAAGTCAGTGCAAATCTGTTGAGCTGGCAAATTCTCTGCTGAATTTGCAGGACCTGTAGTGTACAAGCTGACATAACCTGGTGTTTATTGAGAGATTAAAAATACAGAGAGCCATTTTTAGTGTGTGCAAGGTAAAATATTAGCATAATATCATTCAGGCGATTCACACATAAAACAGGCTGGGCGTATGAAACAATGTTACCGCTTTCCAGAAAAATCAATGGGAAATTTGCCACAGACTTCAGCAGAAGCAGGATTTCATCCAGAGCACTCTCAGTGTGTACACTCATGGCAGCTTTGACTGAGAAAGTTTGGAGCTGAGGCAGCATGCCAGGTGAGACTGCTCTGCTGCCTGCAATGACATCAGCTGGCTACTTCACTAAACACATGCAAAATTCGTTGGGTTTTTTAACAGACACCAGTTATGTGCCAGTTATAACACCAGTTACGTGCCTTGCAAGTAATTTGCTTACTCTTAGCTGGGGGCAGGCTTCCCCCATAACATTTGGAAGAACTACCCCAAATGAGAATAAAAGGTGTTGAAAAGAGATCTAATATTTGCTGTCATCTTATTGCAAAAGTTCCATACCTTCTTGGTGATTTCTCATGGGCATCTCCTCACAGCACTGACTCCTTCTTCACAGCATCGCCAACAAATTTAGCTCTCTCCTCACCCAACTAACCCACTCTTTTATACCACTCATCCTTATTAGACACAGCTGTGGCCTGTTAAGGGCAGACCTGCTCCTAATCTTTGATAATTAGTGCAGGTGCAACTCCTCAGGGGTGAGATTACCTTCTGCACATTCTTTATTTTCTTACATTCTATCCTCCCACAAATAATCCATAGCCAATTTCTCAGATACAACTGCTAACAGGAGATCACTGTGCTCAGGAATACACCTCATGCTCTGTAATAATGAACACAAACACCAAACTGGTGACAGAGAAATAGCACTGGCAAATCTACAAACTAAACTGTCTAAATTCATGTATCAATCACAACCGTGGTATAAATATTCTGAGCATGAATCTGTCACCACAATTTCTAGATGATTCATTTCTTTTTGAGCCACAATTCTGGAACTGAACATCCCTGAACTTCAGGATATTAAAAATTGACATCAATGTTTTTATAATATAGGACACTAATTTTTCCTGAGTTGCAAATTTATGCTTTGGGGCATTTGATGGGGCATTCTGAATACCTGCCAATGTCTGCTTTTCTTTCTTTATTCCTACAAAGGAATATTTAGATTGCCCCAAGGCAGCCTTTGGACTGCGGCATGATGCTTTGTTACCTGTTAAAAGGAATGCTCCTAGCTACAGAGAATAGTGGAGGAAACTCTTTTCCATCAGGGACAAAGATGACATTTTTCCAGTAAAAAAAATTTGCTTGTAAGGCTTACAGGGTAAAATACTTCATTTTTCACAAGTCACCAATTATTTGTATGACAATAAGTAGGGGTAGGCAGAAGCTAATTCTAAATGTAAATGAAAACTGAATATGAAAAAGCATTATTGAAATAAGCCCACACTGAAAGTGGCCTTTGATTGTGGACTAATCCTCTCTCCCTTTTTCAGCTAAATATGGTTTTCAGAAGCAAAACTCTCTGCCTGCACAAGCTATAAAAAACTTGGAACGCTTTTATCACTGTGTCCAGGAAACCAAAGAAATACATATTTTACTCAAAAAGTAGATAGTTCAAATATTTCAACCTTACCTGAGTGGTGAGCAGGAATCATGAGTTTCTCTGAAACATTTTTAAAATTGTATACTCTCCCACTAAAAAGCAGTGATGCTTTTTTTGAAAATAAAAAATACCATCAAAGAATAAGAACTGCAGATGAGGTGAAAAAGCGTGTTCCAGGAGGCACTGATAATACAAGCAAATCTTCTGGCAGTATAAATCTAGATGAGGACATGGCTTTCAATGAACCTATGCTCCATACACTTTTGGCAAATGTAGCTAAACATACTTCATTATTCTTTTTACTTTTAATTCATTTGGCTGTAGGAACTTATTCACCTCTAGTTTTCCTGGCAGATAAATGCTGTTATTATTGCTGTTTTAAAAGCAGTTCCAGCTAGTAAGAGCTTTTCCTCTAATTAATTAAGATCTTTTTTTATTAAGCAACTAAGCTCTCAGGGGCAGGTTAAGGGAGAGTGTACAGATATGGTCGTAAGCATCAGCTACAGAAATTTACATGGATGACCACTTCTACTGCTTAGAAATATTGGTTGACCTCCTCCCAGAAAGCTGAATCCCAGCTACTCTGCTTGGCATTGAAACTCCAGACATCAGCAGCCAGAAGGAGCTGTGAAGAGCTGAACACCTCAGGCTTCTGGAGAGGAAGATCCCAGCCTGCCCACCACAGATGGACACGAGATGCAGTGAAACCTGCTGGAACTGTGCCTCCTTTGTAAGGCTCACAGAACTCTGAGACCAAAGAATCCCAACCATTCTCCAGAATATTAACAATGCCCTTTGCACCTGACATGAACCATTGTTTTGTGTTCCCTTAAATGTCATGGTTTGCACGTGAGAGATTCAGAGCTAAAGTAAAAATTACAAATTAATTATCCTTCAAATTGAGCTTGTCTTCCCCAGGTTAGATTCCATATACATCTGAGGAGAACTGTGGTTGGAATGATAACATAAACCATATTGCCAAAATCCTTAACCTCACTAGGTCTGTTAATTCAAAATAACAAATGCTCCCTCATGCCCTCCCAATTTACACGTGAATTTTGTAATCACCTCAATTTTTTAAAAACTGCTGCTTGCCACAGTGAGTATTAAAAGGTAAATTCTAAAGGAAAAGCATATGAAAGGAAATAATTATTGAAGCATTAAGAGACAGTGGTAAGACTGTTCATTGAATTTGCTCAGTACCTCATCAGCCTCCTCAAAAAGCTAAGTCCAGTGCTCTCAGGAGATACGTAGGCACTTAAGCACATCAGAATTGCAGCTTCCATCTAATGAACATTTACCTCCCTCTAAATGTCACTCTTGGAGGGAGTAACCAGAAAAAATGTCACAGACGATAACATCCCTTGTGGACATGAGGCAATAAAACCATCACTAGGTCCAGGTCAAAAATCATTATTCAGAACATCATAGAAACCCTTCAATTATTCCTCCATCTGTGAAACTGTTGTCAAGTGTCCCCCAAAGTCAGCAACTGTTCAGTGTACAGTGATGAATTTTTAATTTTAACATGATTTTAAAAAATCCATTGCTTGAAGGAAAACAAGGAAAAGAAAAAGATTGAGCAGCCCCAAATTCTGTTTTTTTTAATTGCTTGTTTGAGAGAATATTTAATTTTCTTGCTTCCATTTCTTTACATTTCAAAGAGATAATTACCCCAAAAGGATGATTTTGGAATGATAATAAACATTAAGATTGGTATTCATTGAAAAAGCGAAGCACCACCTGAATGCTCAGCAGCACCCCTAACACTAAGCACAGATGAGCTATACAATATATTCAGTGGCCCTGGGAAGTTGCTGAAAACAGGTCAGAAATAATAAGAAACTTTCCATGGCAGTTACAGTTGAAGTCACTTTTACCAAGTGTTCAGAGGGAAGTCTCTGAATTGAAAAGTCCTACACATCTCAATGAGAAATGAAACTAGATTTTTGTGTCTGCTTCAAACCTAGTGGGATCCCAATGGGAGGCTTGTCAGAAAAGCTGATTAGGATAAATGCTCATAAATCATGAGTAACCTGGTTGAATTAGCTCTCCCCTGCAGGCTTGTAAAAATACAGAATTTTATCCACTTCTCAGAGAGCCAGCCTAGGAGGCATATGATATCAGTTTTATAAATCTGTGCTGAAGCATGAGACAGAATAATGACAGTAGGATAATTATCACCATAAAAATAGAAATGCAAACTTCCCTCCCTCCTTGCTGTAAGAGAAACAGTTGACTTTCTCTGTTATGTTTGTCAAAGATTTTAAACTCTGCACACCTGATAAAGTACCATTGGGCAAGAGCTCAAGAGATGAGCAGAGAGAGATAACTAAGTCTTTAAGGGGGAAAAGATGGTTGTGAAATAGTTGCCATTTGGACATAGTCATATATTTAATTAACTAGTGTTACCTGCAAGTTGTAGATAAAAATGGGGAAAGGTGAGGATGTATTTAGGATGAGATGCATCCCCAAGTGCTAAAGGTGCTGGCTGGTGTCATTACAATGGCACTTTCAATTATCTTTGAAAGGTCATGGTGATCAAAGGAAGCTCCCTAGGACAGGAAGAAATCAAATGTCATTCCTCTCTTGAAGAAGGGCAAGGAGAAAGATCTGGGAAACTGTCAGGTGGTCAACCACAACTCAATCTCTGATAGAGTGAATAATCCCGGAAACTACTCTTAGACATATAAAACCAAGCAAGAGATTTGGAGCAGTCAACATGGATTTCTGAAAGGAAATTAATAAGAAAAGTGAGGTATCTGGTATCTTCTGCAAGGTATCTGGTATCCTTCCTACAGGCTGCTTTAGAAATAAAGGGAGAAAAAAGGGAATATTTTAGATTAACTGAAAAAAACCCCCAAACACAACTGAACATTAGTGTTAGTAGACAAGTCAAACCTACAGGAAAACATAATTAAACCATACAAAGTAAGTGACATCAGAGTAATCCAAAGGTGATTGATCAATGGCAAAATTATCCAGAGTACAGGAGCCCTTTTACCTTAAGCATGTAATGAAAACCAAAATTAATGTCCTTTAATTGCTTTTTGTTTTGAATAATATCCCTCTCACCCAGAGACCAATGGCTATTTTAACATTAAACCACCATGACCATGATACTGATGCAACTATCCCAGCGCCAGAATATGGATGGGAGATACATTCCCTCAGTAGCTGCCTTTTTGGCATGAAAGGAGCAGAGTCCTCTCAGCAATCGCATGGTCTGTGACTCTGATCCTCAGGCCAAAGAACGTTCACTGACTCCTCTATAGCCTCAGAACTAGTAAAGAACAGGATGAGATTAACAGAAAACAGTGTAGCGTGGAAGCTGCTCCCATTATGGAACATAGATTTTTTTGGTTGTTGCTCTAAAAGCATTTTGAGGAGAAGAGAAAGGACAAGGAAGGCTTATAGCGTGGTCTTTGCTTTGTCAGGCAGAGAATGTGATTTGCACACATATCATTCTAGCAAGAGAAGTCATAAAGATTAAATGGTGGCACTTGAATATTTGTCAGGAAAATATTACTCCCAGTAATGCAGGAGCAATTAAAATAGAGTTGCATGGATGGATTTGCTAAATCCTTCTAAGTCCATTCTTAGTGGCATGAAGCCAGTACTTACCTCCTGAGACTAATTCCTAATTTTGAAAATGAAAATCATTTTTTATTTGTAGACAGTGACCAAATCACCTGTGGGAAAGCCAAATTGTGGAAGAAACCAAGAACCTCTTTGTGAGGAACTGAGAAATGTAATTTGAAAGTACTGGAGTCTGAGCGGAGCTATGAGGACTCTACCTACCCCTTCCAAAGCCAGTAGCAAAATTCATGCCTGGTTCAGTGGTCAGAAGCCTTGGTCCTCAAGCCACAGAAGACAGTGAAGTGTAAGCCATGTACAAACTTTTAACAAATTTTTCCATTGGGGCTTTTTTAGCCTTCCATTTGTCCTCATTTACAGCTCGCCAGGACCATTATACATCCAAGGCGTTAAAAAGGCAATAAAAATATAATAGTTTGCAAATTCTGAAGCAACAGAAATGAAATGGGTTCTATTCTAAAAAATGTTGACTAGATGTGGTCAAGAATGGAGGTACTACAGTTAGAAAGTGACCCCAAAAATTTAATATCTTATTAGAAGCTAAAAATACAATACAAGTATGGTATTTAATTGCAGCAGTTGTTTTAAATATATTTTCTTCCTATTTGATCAAAAGCATCCACAGAAAAGAGTTATGATATAACCCAAAATAGCCAATTATAACATCTAAGCTGCAGTCATTTAGTTCAATATCACATCTTTTTGAAAGCTCTCCCCAGCCTAGATCTAGATTACATTTGAAATGTAAAGTTTTTTGATTACAGTGGGTGATTGTTAACCTCCCACTGCTATACTGCTATCAGGGAGTGTTCATCTTATTTAGGATGCCAAAAGAAAGGGAGCTGCCAATGCCTCTCAAAACTTGCAGAAAAAGACACCTTTTTAAAAAATATAATTAGATAGGGGAGAGAAAGAATAAGAAACTGGAGGTACATTTATAAATAACAAGAGAAAATAAAAAAGTAATTTTATATTAGAAATGGCAAGGACAAAGTTGTAGGCTTTCTTTGATGTTAACTCCCTCAAGTCCCATAAAACACAGGCATAACACATTGCCCAGGTCACACAGAGGCCCATGCCCAAACCAAACCCTGCTCAAGGGCAGAGCCACTTTTACATCTGCATCACAAGCCTTATTCTTTGCAGCCATTTTCTGCTGGAATGCTACAGGCTAAAAGCAGGAGGCAAATTACAGGCACGCACTGCTTCAGCTTCCCCCTCCACCTGCCATCAGTAACAGGGCTAACACTGCTGACATGCTGCAGAAACCACAGCCCCTCCCAGCTGGGGAACAGCTCCTGAACCTCCCCACTGCTCAGGGACTGTGTCACCCTCACCTTCACACTGCTGGACACTCTGGGTTCGCTGTTCACTGTGCAAAGCCACAGCGCAGCTGAAAGGACACCACACATTAAATTCACACGATTAAACAATGGGTGCATCCCACAACTCTGCTTAGGAAGCTACAAGAAGCATTCTCTAAACTGGCAGATATGCTGTTGAAAGGGTTCATGAAACATTTTCCTAACTAGAGTGTAATGAAAACATGCAGTGAACAACCACAGACACAGACATCTCAGTCAAGTAACTCCTTCACACCCAAACTGACACTTAGCTATACTGCTAATTCAAAGCTAGAGAAAATAGAGTTAAAACAGCTCTCTGTATCCTAGAAAGAAAACAGCCTTCAGCTGGTTCACTATCCATTTTTTTTTAAACACTTAATTCCCAGAGACTTCAGTTACAGGTTGCTTACATAATTGAGTTCAAACCACCTATTTCCAAGCATATGTATAATAAAGCACTTTTTGAGGAAAGGAGGTCTTGCAAAGAGGAGTTATCAGAGTACAACAGTTGGCAGAAGCCAGTAGATTGTCCCTGAAGGAGAGGAGATTCAAGGCTCTTGTACTTTAAAGAAATTATATTCAGTTGTATTTTAGGATAAACAGAGATATAAAAGTTGGTTATTCATACTAGGAAGTCAAATCACAGAAGATTAAGGTAATTGGTTACCCTGATAAATTATGTAGTCCAGAACACTTCAGATTTGCTGGCATGATGCCAGATAGTATTTATTTGTGTGAGGTTTTGAGAAACAGGAATTTTGGTAGATATAATAGTCTTGTGCTTTGTCCCGTTTATCTGGTTGAGTTTAATTAATTATGCTTGCACATCAGTGATATGCTCTGTATTTATTCCCCTTGCAAATGTAACTCACTCACATGCAGACTATGTAAAATGTGCAGAGCTCAACAACTTGGCTTATTCTTTATCTTTTGGCTTTAATAATCTACTATTGCTCTTTTCCAGACAAGCTTGTCCTGCAATGTATTTATTTAGAAACTAGGTTGCATGAAAGAGGTCATAAAATTGCCTTCACTTGGTCAACACATTCTCCTTAACCAAGGAAATTCCCTCTGCAAATAATTCTATATGAAGCTATGCCCTCATTTCTAATCTGCTCTGCTCTTCTCACACATGGGGATGGTACCTGCACGAGAGGTCATATGAACAGCAGAAGAGGCCTTGGATCTTTGTAAGCCCTACTCAGCAATAACAAAAATGTCTTTTTACTATTACCCTGTGTTCAGCACAAATCCAAAACACAGCCCAATACCAGCCACCACAAAGATAATCAACTGTACCCCAGCCAAATCCAGCCCACCTCAATACATACTCATAGTTATTTCAAACAAACATTTAAAGACAGTCGTGAAAAAGTAAGCAAGATAACGGGATCATTAAGGACTAAACAGATAAATGCCATTATTCAAAGCAGATTAATTGATGTGATGTAATTTTGGCCACCTAGTTGATACCATCTACTTTAGCATTCACATTCTGAAAATATCAGATGCACAGCTGCAGTTTGGATGGACAGATATTTGTTCCTTACTTCAGGACAAATCTGGTGTCCATGATGTACATTGGCTACACTCCCCTTGCTATAAAAAAACCTGCCCTTTGCATGAGGGGCCATTTGTTTCACTGATATTTAAACATTGCCTGACTCTATCATGTGATCATGTGGCGTTTCACAAGGGACTGCGTTAGGCCAGCATGCTTTATCTCAAAGATTTTCATGCTATGCTGCCATATTTCTGATTGAAATTGTTAGATATCCATTTATTAAGTATTTTGGGAACACAGGAAGTTTACTTCTGCTGTTTCATAGTCTGCTCATTTTCTTTCTTAACACAGATATGAAAACATAGGTTAATTTCTTTCAGTCACTCTTCTCCAGGCATAGAACGACTCCAATGGCACGGAATTTCAATTTCATCAGAGATATAAGTGTACCTCAGAGACTAAAAAATGCTGAGGTTAGCAGAGCAAATTTATCATGAAAAGCACTTTTACCACGTGAACGCCAGGCAAACTCTGAGTTAGCCACATGGCTGCTGGAGCAATGCAGCAGCCTTTATTACCAGCAAGCATTCAAAAATCAGCGTGTCAGCACTCTTCTTTCTTTCCAGCTCCCCAGCCTTCAGGGGAGCCTTTACACCAGTCTGAAAAGTGGGGTTTTCTCTGTGATGAAACTGTAGCAGTAAATTATATCAATTTGCAGATCTGTACGGTAGATCTGGAGCAAATCTGTAGAAGACCTTTCCATTCTGACTTAAAACCACAGGATGCCATGTTACTCAATACTGCATAATATAGTATTTGGAAGCACCACAGAAGTGACAGGAGCAGATGTGCATAATTCCCTCAAGCAAGAACTGCATCCCAAGCCTGCTCACTCACAGACCCCAGCAGAGAAAGTGGTAGTCCCTGAACACATTATTCACCAAGCTGAGTTTGCCCTGCTTATTGGTAGTCATTTCTGTTACAAATTACTTGTCATGGTCTCTAAATAGCGTCACTGTCATAGTGGAGAGATATTGTGAAACTTATCTTCAACTCCAGTTATACACTAGAACTACTCTTGCATGTAACTTGCTTTTTGTCCTTTGTGTTTGAAAAATGATTGCTGGCCTTAATCTGTTGCATATGGTTCAGCAAAACAAGCTTAATACATCAATTAGTCCTGTGAAAACTACCAGTGTTTACATTAAGATTGGATGCTTACAGAAATTACAGATTTCCCTCTCTGAAAACCAGTACCAGCCTTTAGAGGAAGTACTTTTACTACAGCTGAACAAATTCCTGAATGTACAAAGCCTCCCAAACATGACTTTATTTCTTTAGCATAATGCAGAAACCCCTCATGCCCTGCACAGCTGCCTCTCAGCAGTTCATGAACTGTGATGGTGCAGCTGCCCCAAAGTTCTACAACACTTCCCAAACAAAAGGTAATAAAAATTTTTCTTCCAAAAAACCCTACTCAATATACACGGAAAATAACTAATCCTGTGTCTCAAGAGAAAATTCTCTTAGAGAGGAAATGCATAAACAACTGAAATTATCCAAAGACACCAATTTTGGCCAGTAACCTAATGGTTAAGTTCAGTCCATATATTGTCCTGCTGATCACTGTAGCAAACAATTTATGGACCTCAATGCACTTACTGAAGCCACCCAGAAATCTGTCAATTCCACAAAGAAATGCTTGCAAAAATGGGAAAATGTGAAAATACAATATGTTGTGGCTGTGGAACACATAGACATACAAATATGGTGTATCTAAATTTTGGCAAGCCTAGAATTTTCCTGGATTATGGCTGCTTCTATCCTAGAGAAAAAAGGGACAACATGAGTCCAAAGTAACTCAAATTTTAAACAGCAACTTCTGATTATGGAAAATTAAAAGCAGAACTATATTACATCTGAACAAAGTACCTTTGTATTGAGGCTGAGGGCCATCATTCATGTATATGAATTTTAACTGTCCTTTTTGCTTCATCAATATGTTTAAAAAGGCAGGCTTTTCCATTGAGAGCCTTTGTAGATAACTTCTTGTCCGCCTCCCACTGAAAAATATTTTTTCCTTTATTTTGTTTTTAATACTTTTTCCCTTCTAACCACTAATGAATCACAAATCTGAACTTCTTCATTACCACAAACAAATGACTTCCCATTACTCTTCCTGAAACTGGCAAGTCTTTCATTCAAGCCAATAACTCCCCAAGGAAGAACCTGACTCCAGGAAATAATGGAGGTATGTAAGTTCAAAAAGCTTCTATTCTTTTGGAAGTTCTGCTTCATGTTTCAACTGTCTCAAAGAAGCAATAAGCAAATACCAATAATTTATCATTATTAAACATTCTTTTTCACCGTTTCTCTACACAAACTGGGTTTATACCCAAGTTGAGCAAGGGACTTTCTGCCATCTCTCTGTACAAAGAAGTCAGATTAATCCTGTGCTTTACTGAACCAGTTTTTGAAACAAAACATTTTATGTGTGAAGAAAATAAATGCATTTATTAATGACTATACATTAAATACTGTCATTTGCCTTTGGTACAATCTATGTTTTCACAAACTTCCTCATCACAACTCTCAAGAGACCTCAGGGTCTACTAAGTGCCTAGACTATCAAAAAAAAAAACCAAAAAAAAAAAAAAAAAAAACCCAGGGACTTTTGTCTCAGATTTATTTCCTGGCTTTCAATTTCTTTGTTCCAGTTTCAGACATGCTATGCTCTTGAAATTGCTGCTAGCATTATGGCTGTAGTTGGAAATGCCCACAGGTCTACAGTCTCATTACATGGCTAACTTCATGGGGCTAAAATGCAGGTCCAGGCAGCACCTCATTGGTCTTCCACATGAGGAACTTCTAGAAGCACAATTAAGAACATGGGATTCCCAAAATATCATGAGACTCTGATCCACTGGGATATTAAAACCCATGCAAACAACTTTCTATTCTGAATGCATACTGAATATATACTTTATTTCAGAAGAACATCCCATTGCCATTGGCTACTTTTAATTTCTGGTTTATCTTTCAGAATAATTCACTGTGCAAACAAGTAGTACAGAAAAGAGCCCTTTGCCTCAGAGGTTTTATCAGTCTGGAGAAAGGCATTACAAAGTAGAAATTCCATTACAAAATACATTAGGAACTGCTATTTCCTTAGGAACATGCAAACAGAAACCTCAGCTACTGTTAACAGTGTCACAGCACCAAGTTGACAGGTGCTTAGGGAGCTGCATGACCATGGACCATATTCACACAAAACCAATCCAGAATGCAAATATCCTCATGCTACAGAACACTCAAATGTGTGTTTCTTCCCCAAACAATGTGAGGACACCAGAAAGTAAAGATTTCAAATAAAACTTATTTTGTCAATAAAATGTAGAAGCTTATCACAGGAACTACTAAAAAGCAGCAAAGAATCATGGCTGCTGCATGTAGTGGAAAGCCCTTTCTGCTTTGACAAATGTGTCTCCCATTGGAACGAGGCTGCAACCCTGACTGCTAAAACACTTGAGCAAAATGACATTGCTGTTTTCTGTACACTCCACAGGAGCAAACACGAATCTAACTCACAACATGGCCTACTGTGGTCACGTACATGGCATTTGTAAGCCACACAAATCTCTGGAGAGCTTACAGGTACATCAGGTTAACCTCTGGAAGAGTAAGTTCAAATCCTAATTTTGACTAAACTCAAGTTGTCACTGGCATTTACCATACAAAGTCCTATCCAGACTGGCACAACAATCTGCTATAAGCTTAGTGTAAGAAATGTAGGGATGATATAGAGCTGTATAACAAATTCTGTGGACTAAATTCAACACTAATTTATTATTACTTGGGATCTGTTACAACTATGGATTGCCACAATAAAAAAGGTCACTGAGAAGTGGAGCACAAACAATGAAATGAAAGATTTTGTTTTGCTTTTGTACAGTACAGGATTAAACTATTCCCTCTCAAAGACTTCACCCACTTTAATCCTCCAATTTATAAACATTCCACCAACTTTCAGGTTCACTCCACAATCAGTGTTTGAAAACATATCCATAGAAATAAAAAAAATAGGAGGCTGGAGTTACAAGCTGAGCCTGCCTCTCCTAAGTGGTCCTTGCTCAATGGAGAAATGCATATTGTCAAAAAGATTAATTATGCCGTAATTATTCAGTCCCATTGACATGCTCCCTGCCTCCCTAATCTTTATGAGAACTAATAAAGTGAAATATTTGACATTTACTTTTATGCTTATGGAAGCTGTTTGGTTTTGTTCCCTCCCTGTGAGATGCTGCCTTTTGTTTTGACAGTCATGACTGTAAATCTGCACATGTCAGACCTACACAACAATCAGATCTGTATCTCTTACATGAGCTTTCAGCAGCAGCATTTTCAGCATTGCCTTTTTCAATGACTAAATTACTGTCCAGCAGATCCCAGCACCTCTGCAAAATGCTCCTCACAGCCACCCTAGCCTAACCTGACAAAGATCAAGGAATGCAAATTCTAAAAGAACTTTCCCTTCTGGACAGGCTATCAGATTAGTTACTGATGTGAATTTACTTTTAAATGCAGTAACATGTTATGCAATGATCAAAACCCAGGTCCTTGATTTCAAAGGACAACTCTGCTTAAAAGCTGAGGGCATAACATAACCCAAGTTTTTGACAGCTCTGTCCCCACACCAAAAAACCCAAAACTACCACTTTGCTTCAGCTATTCAGTTATGCTTATTCACATCCTCTCTGGCTTAAGAGATTCTTCATCTTACAATTCAAATTAAAATTTTAAAAATTGTCAGTTTTATAAACATTCATTTACCTGCCATAATAAAAGCACACAAAAGTTAGTATCAGACAGTGTTTTAGGTGCGTACAACCACATTTATATGGGCAGAGAGCAGAAGATCATGTATCTGACTATTTTCTGTGGTGTAGTTATGGACTGGACTCTGTTCACAGAGGCAGAGTTGTTTCTGGAACTTCATCTGAGCAGCAAGAGTCAGACACTCTGCGGTTTGACAGCCCCCCCATAACAGCCATATGCCAGTTCTAGCCTGGTGGTGACAAAGACTCTCTGTTTAAGCCTTAGGCATCTGTGAACACAAAGCAGATGCATGTAGCTGCACCAGACACAAAGTCTGTCTGGAGAACAGCTTCCAGAAGGCAGCAGAAGCACCATGTAACAGTGCAAATTTACTGTGCAGAATGGAAAGACAGGTCAAATAAGACAGCAAACAACCAGGAGAGCAAATCTGGTTATTTAGGAAGTTGCAGTAAGGTGGAAAGCAGTTTTTCTTCAGATCACCAGTTTGATTCCAGTCCTTAAGAACATCCTGTGGGAAGATCATGTGGTGGCTCAATCCTCTAACAGTGGTGACCCTCCCAAGCCTGTCCCATGTTGTCCATGGGACAACAAGACAAATCATTCTCTGATTTTATGTCTCAAAGGCCAACTCTTCCATACAAATTTCCTACTTTCAAGTGCATATCCCATCTTGTATTTGGTGGTGAAGGTGGTCAAATGGGGAAATTGTCACTGTTTCTTATAGATCACACTACACTAAAAGCTTTCTGAGACAACTGAAAAGATGTTGAATGCAGCCTGTAATTCTCAAGAGGAAGGCTAAAATCTGGAAGACTGTAGGTAGACTTTAGGAACCATGAAAGTGGAGTGAAAGGGGTTCCTCAGTGCTGGCTGAGCTCACAGAAGGGTCAGTCCATCTCTCATCTGAGGATGCAGACTCTAGCAACTCCATTTGGACACAGTTCTGTGCTCTATGATGACCTTGCCTGAGCAGAGAGGTTGGACCAGGTGACCCACAGTGGTCCCTTCCAACCTGACCCTTCTCTGATTTTGTAATGTTAATGTGCAGTGGGACAAGTTCTGGGAGTGAAGCACTCTTCCTGATCAGCAGAACTGAACAGGAAATTTCTGCATAATCATAAGCCTCCCTCTCTCTTTCACCACCATCCTTTACATATTCCTTAAGAATTTTGGTTTTAATAGCATGGCGTGCCACTCAAATTGCACCAGTTATCTCAATTTTTATGCATGCAGTATGAGTTCCCATAATGAAGACGCTGTGAGAGACAAACCATTCAAAATCCCTGAGGGGATGTATGAGTACTGACTATGTAACTAGTAAACTGTGTATTTCTGAACTAAAATTCCTCTGGACTCAAGTTTTAAGCCAATAAGCAGATGCTGTCAGTGGGGATTCTTAGCAGTGATTACAGGAATTTGGTTCCTAACAAGACAAGCCAGCACAGGACAGGACTTTCTGCCAAAGGACTGGTCTGAACATCTTTTTTGAATCCACTAGTAGCTGGTCACTGGGAGAGTAAATAAACCCAGCAGTTGTTTGCTACTGCTTTTGATAGGCACACAAGCACAAGATGCATTAGCCATCACACAATTCCATCTGTGCTGAGCAGTTTGGCAAAGTCAACCAGTAATTTTTCATCCTTCCAAAAGAATGTGGCAAAAATGATAACAGTGATTCTTACTAAGTATGAGAGGTGCAAGCATCATCAACTAGCAATGGGAAAATTTCAGTAAGTGGATTTTATGTAACCTACCATGCTGCTGGACAAAGGAGATCTCCTAGTTCTCATATTCATTCTGTGAAGCTCAATAAATATTAAGACCAAATAGGGTTAAAAACCTGCCTGTACATCAGACAATTATTCAATTACAAACCAATATTTTCTTTAAATCGCTTCATGAATCTCAATAATCAGTTCTCAGAGTCGTTAACAAACCTCTGATCTAATAGTGGCAAATGACAGAATTAGTACAATACCATTTTCTGTATTTTACTGATGGAAAGTATATTTGAGGGAATTACATTTTACCTCTGCAAACAAGCAATGAACAAAGCCCATTGTACAGCAAAGCTTGAAAGCACTGAACCATTTTCTGATGGAGTTCCTTTCTAAGCTATGCATTGTCACAATCACAGTCTGCTCCAAATCACCTAGGGTTGAAGCAACTCTAACTTACATTTCTTTATGAAAATAAAGAAATAAGGATTTTCAGAATATTCAGAACTACATAAAAGCTGGCAATCAACCTAGTCACTCCACTGCTGTGTCTCCAACAGGCTGCTATTGGAACTGTCAGGTCTTGAAAACATGAGGCAGGCAATTGCAGATGAGGAGTTCCTTCCCAACATCTCAACTAAAGATTGGCGCTTCCCTAAGGCATAAGAAAAATACATCTGCTTTTCAAATTTCCACAGCTTCATTAAGCAAACTCACTGGCTGAAGAAAGCTGCAAAGGACATAACCTAGATCATGCTGTTAAATCCTGAAGTCTCTGGGGAAATCCACTGCAGTTCACTGCAATTCCTTTTGGATATAATTTTGTGATGATATAATGAATGTACACGCAGGGATGAAGTACTTTGAAGAGCTCAGATAGAAGCCTGACCCTATGGAAAAACAATTATCTGAATCATGGCCTAAAAACTAACAGATACAAGAAGTTCAACACACCGATTTTTTCTCTTATTTATGCAATCAGGTAGAAAATTATCTTTCCTGAGACTGCAGAGTTTCCCCCCAGGTGCTCTTTTAGATTTTTTTGTATCCTTGAAAACGCTCATAGAGAAAGTCTAACACAAGATTAGCAAGACACTGATTATGAAAAGATGGTGCGTGGGAGCAAGGGCATGCTCTGTTTTTAAATAGAGCTTTGTTTGCTTGTTTTGTGCCTAGAGGGGAATAAAAATGAAAGCCAGCAAACAAACAAAAGAGAGCTTCCTCCCCCCTATTATTTCATTTTAGCCAAGCCAATGAGATGAGTCCAGCCAGGCTCTGCTCATCCACCTTTTCTCAGCCATGTTTCTTGTGGGAATACTGATCAACCAGGAGAGGCTTTGAACTTATGCATGCAACTTTTTAAAGCTTCCATTGCGGCTTTAAAAAATAAACAATACAGCTATATTTAAATGAAGGGGGAAAAAAAAGAGGCTATTGCAACAAATCTACTTTTCTTTTACCCCCTTGTGGAAAGAGCAACAAAATCCTTTCACCATTTAAATAAAAACCAACCTGTACCTGAAGGATTTCCTCACAGACTCTTGGGATGAAGGAATTTAAACTGATTTGAGAAAAGACCAGGAGCACCAAGAAGAAAAAAAGTTAGAAACAGAAGAAACAATGCTTTATACTTCTCATTTCAGACATGAAAAAATCAGGTAAGAGAAAATCAAAAGGAGGCATCTAACAAAATAAGTGGGGAAATGCCCCATAGGACTTCACTCTGCTTCCATGCTGAGGATGCTCTTGTGCAGACAGGATTGTCCTGGAGGCAAGTTCTCCTTGGAACACCAAAGGTGACTGTGCTTGTATGATCACAGCAATTATGAGTGCTCCCTTTCTAGCAAAAACCCCTCAATGAAGTAGGATATCTTCTGTCCTGCTGACAGACAGTTCAGGTAATACTGGAGTTACTCCTGAGTGACCACAAGTGTGTGATAATGAGAATGCAACTTCAAAATCTTATATAGCTTGAAAATTAGTCTGACCCCTGCAGCTTACGTGGACTACCAGACAAACTTGTACAGCTTCCCTCCTTGAATTTATACACACAGAATGATGGCAGAGAACAGCACACTACTCTGCCTGGAGAGTATATATATGTGTTTTCCTATAAAGGAAAACACATCTAAATACTATATATCTATCAGAAATTGGAGACACATACAAATGTAGTATATTATACTGACACTTTGCTGAATTCTGAAGTCAGGAACTAACGGCCAGCATTAAGAAGTGCTCACATGCATAAATAAAAAAGCAAATTTGCTATGAAGCATTTTGTATGCTTCTGGGTGTTCTGGGAAAATAATCAAGAAGGGAAAAACATGATCAGGACAGCCTTGCCTTTTGTGACCTAGGGGAACATAATGTTTTTCAGTTGGATTTGGTCTGGCTTACAAAATAAAAGAACATATCTAATGAACACAAATTATGACAAAATTTTCTGATTTCCCATGTATTGGTAAAAAAGCCTTGAACGTGGCTTTTGATGTCTTCATTTTCATTTATTCACTAAAAAATACTTAGTGGATATGTTGCATTTTTGTGAAAGAAATTAGCTGAAAGGAGGAACATCTTGGGAAAATCTAGAAGGAAGTTTTTACTAGTGGAAAATATTACTTTACTATTAACAATTAGTTTCCCTTTATTAAAGGGTTACACCAGATCCATGACATGTTTGCCACAGGTTCTGCTTACTGAACAATGGATCCTATAATGGCAAGCTGAAAAATAGAACTTGAAGCACCTATGTTGTAATTCTGACTTTTCTTCCAGAGTCCCAAGTGACTTTGGGCAAGTTCTCACTTATTTTTAGGCCTCAGTTTTCCCCATCTGCAAATGAGAAGAGTTATATCTATTCTCTTCTCCAAGCACCCCCAGATCACTTAGCTATTCAGATGACATTTCATTAAGTATTATTACCACTACTCTCAATTTTCAATATAGCTAAGCCAAAAGTGAGATTGAGCTGACATTTCAGTAGCAAACTCATTTTATAACAAATTCTACTAAAACATTTAAGTACATGACATAGATGAAAGCATGTGGTGGAACAAATTGATAGCAAATATACAGACTAGAAATTATATTTGGACTAATCAGTATCCATTTTTATATTTACTCTGCAAACTTTTCAATAAATGCATTTTACTAGTTCAAATATGTATGAATTTGAAATTCATACATGCAACTATTCACTCAAAGTATCAAACTGTATAATGGACTGGGGGAAAAAAATCCCATTTTAGAAAACTGATATAAAACACCCAGCGCTAAGAAACCTGGGACCACAAGACGCAGGTAATTCCAGAAGAAAAACAGTCAATATTAGGGCATTGGTTTGGGGAAGAAAGGACGACATTAATTATTTACCGTCTCAATGTAAATGCAGTAATAGAGAAAACTGATAATGGAAAATCCACACATGGGAAATCCAATGACACACAAAGAGACAGAAATTAAAAATATAAATTATTCACTGGAAAGTTATTGCTAAATTTTTTAAGAACACCAATCTTTTACTGGTCTGAAGGATCCTAGCTTGATATTCTCGGAAAAACAAATAATTCCCTGCCTTGTGTTTACTATGTGAATATCCTAATTAACGTGAAATACATTGCATTCCTTTGGCATAAACCATCCAAGATGACAGTAATAAATAATTCTAGAAGAAAGAGTATCCACGTTATTCTACTAATAGTATTTAATTTGTAAATGATGAGCTGTCTGAACAACTATTGTGATTTTTTAATTAAATGCATCTTTACAGGGAAAAAAATTAAAGCTATTCTAAACTGATTTTTTCATTAAGTATTTGAAGTTATAAATAAAAGCAGTGAGACATTATATTCATTAATATCTGTTTTTTGACTTGCTGGACAGTGGGGAAAAGGGGAAGGAACTAAAGGACTGCACAGTTACAGCTCTAAGAGAGTTCCTCAGGCCAGCAGAGTGAGTGCCATGAATGAGGAGATCTCCCTGCATTAAACCACTCGAGCATCTCAGAGACTCAGTACCTGTTTGTGCTTTAATAACTTGCACCTCTCTGCTGCACTCCTGCAAGAGAGCCTTAGGGCAGCTCCAAGCAAGTTGAAAACAAAAGCTCCTGTGCCCATGGACCCAGGCTCATTAACCTTGCCTCAGAGCAGGGTTAATTACATCAGACTGGGCCTCCAGCTAACACGGGCACTGTTCTGCTCTGTGCCACTTCCACACGCCCTTGTGACACAGCTGCATCAGCAAGTGTGGGAATGCAACTTCATAAGGTTCCAAATTTGATGTTTCCCTCATAAGATCATTCTCACGGATGGGAAATCATTATCTGAAAAATAAATCTCTCAATTTAAGATAATTAAAAAAAAAAATCAGTTTTCTCAACAGATTTTAGGTCCTGTATTTCACTTAATACATACTGCCCCTTTCTATTCAGTAGCCAAGCTCTGGCAGGTTGCTCCCAATAAGGATGACACCACCTTTATTTTCTGAAAGGAAGTGACAACTGTATAGAAATTATTGGAAAGACAAGTGCATTAAATATTACAAGCTTCCACATGGCAGCTGCAGGGGCTCCAGCAGCCCTAGGAATAAGGAAAATGGTTCTTCAGATTAGTGGTTTAGTTACATTCCAGACAAGAGAATTATTTAATAAGAGGGAGTTAATTACAAGTAGCTCTATTGATGGGCAATTCCAGCCTGAGAGAGGGAATTAAATCTATTCATTGAATGTGTCCATGTCCATTTGTAGACATTTGCTACTATTATCTAAAGAAGTCACAATAGCAGTTACAGTTTACTTTCTCCACTGTAATCAAAGGAGAGGATTTACTTTATTCTTTCATTCCACAAGGATCTCTTAGGCTTGAAAATTTAATTGCTGCACTATGACAGACAACATTCAGATCTTTTTAATCTTTATTCTGTCAGCAAATATTCCTGCAGCAAATTTCTTCATAATTACAGTTCTGATTAAAGTAAGCATTTCCATAGATTTGATGGCTTTGAAAATCACAATCACTAGCTGCTCCTCTTAAGGTGAGCAGGAATTCACTTTGTAATGAAGTTTTACTATGCAAAATTTCTGAGCAATAATGTAATTAAAATTTGTGTTATTTCCATGCTTTAATATAAATCCCCAGCCCCTCCTTGTATGCCAGGTATTGAACAACAAGCTTTATAAAGTCTCACATAAAAAGGAACCAGGTAGTGACTTCACTTTTTTTTAATTCTGTAACTTGGAAGATGTGAAATCTGAAGTTTCTAAGCAATGTAGTAATAAAAATCAGAGATAAGAACCTCAAAAGCAACCAGAAATCATTGCTTTTTGAAGAAGGGTTGAGAGAGAATGAATAGCTTACATTTACTTCAGTCTCATATAAATCCTGCCCTCCCACATGTGCTTATTTGCAAGCATGTGGCCTTAATTGCAATATTACAGCTATCATCAATTTGGTACTGAGAAATTCTCTTTGGAATTGTCACATAGACATAAGTTACAGAAATAACACACAATCATATTAAATTGAAGAGGGAATGTAAGAATTCTTGCAGATTTAATTGAAAAAAACCACAAAGTAAGCTAATAGAAAATTCTCTGGGGTTCTCTGGAAGATCATTTCCACAGTAAGATCCAAGTGAGATTTGTCTGATTTCCTCCCAAGTAAAGTCCTATAAAGCCTACAGAACTAAAGCTAATAACCAGGGAAATAAATCAAAAGAAAAACTGGTGAATATCCATGTATTGATACCTGAAGTGGTAAACAGTAATCTTCTAGAAAATTGATTCAGCTCCTTATAAGATTAGCTGGACAATATTTTAAGGACAGAGGTCAAACTATGTAGCCTAATATTTTCCTTTTGATTTAAAAAATATATTCTGTCTGTCTGCTATGTTTTTGGGATGAGATCCACAAAAAATGAAGATCCAGACATGTACCTCAAGACACAGAGACCAGATGCTGCACTGGATCAAAGGTAGAAGCAGGCCACACACAGCAGCGGGGCACTACAGGAATACATAATTCCCAATTTCTTAAAGTTTGCTAAGTTAGGTTTGTCAATTGCCTTACTTTGGATTCTTAAAATCTGACAAGTACCTTATTCTACCTTAATCATCTAAAGTTTGCAAATAAAAGTTTGTTACTGAGCCTCCTGAGAATTTTGGTTTTCCTCCCACACACTGCACAGAGGAATTCAAACAACCTTCCCCTAAAACTTGTTGATTGGACCAGGGCACAATACCACAAAAACCAAACCACAAGTCTCACAATGTACCCAGACATGTAAATACTTGCAAATACATTTAAAAAGGCAAATTATTATTTAAGCAGAAAACCTCTGTAATATTAACATATTGATGTGTTAATATTTGCAATTTGTACATAAAATTACAATATGAATTACCTTTAGCCATATCAATTCCAGAAAGTCACCACTCTAAATTGCAATGCCTATTTTTGCTTCCAGAAGTGCTATGCTGGGGTTTTGGGCATTTGAAGAGTTTTTGTGGCACTCCTCAGTCTTTTCTTAAATTGGCCAATTATATCCAGCTCTCTAAAAGTTTTTCTCAGTGCTCACATACCTTGGAATATTCTTGTTGCTCTCCTATGGTCCTGCTCTACATGGTCCAGGATGTTGCTCAAAAGCTGACACAGCACATGAGCAGCGGTAGTATTAGGGCTGAGTGACATGCAAAAGATTCCTTTTCATATCCAGACTCCTTTTTAATAGGGCACCCATTTTATATCCCACCATGATATTTGGGGTCAATGCATTTGGTAACAATATCAGGCCCATGACTGGCTCCTTATCCACAGAGCTTCTGCCTGCCCCATTTCCTGTCCTGTGTTTGGAAGACAGAGCCTCATATTGAAGTACTGCAGTTTGCATTCAGCCTTTTTCAATCGTTTTTATTTCAGGTGGTTCCACCAATTGGCCAAGATTATCTTGTACACTTTCAGAGTGCTCAAGGCCTTTCCCGAGAGCTTATTACCATTTGCAGATGTATTAAGTGCACTCTTTATTTCATCATCTGTGATATTAACAAAAACAAAATAGTGCCAGACTCAGGGTGCTGAAGGAAATACAAAACATTTCTCTTCCTACCTGTATATCTTGATGCTGTAAGCTGGAATCTGTCATGTAGTTTGAAAATAATGAAAACACAGGATAATGTAAAGTTAATTTAAGCATTCTAAAGGCAACCCCACACAACAGCTGCTAAAAAGCATAAATGACTCAGTCTTCCAGATACAAGATTGTTGCTTTTAAACAATTATTAATCTTGCATCAATTACACAGCATGCAATCCAACCTCTGCATTACTATTAACTCCACAGAAAAAAGTCTTTTATACATAAAAACATGAGATTTATGGTGCTGAACCTTTCCCTTCAGATGGTTCAGAAAGTGCTCCCTGACCACTAATCAACAATGTCTGGCATTCTTGTTCTGACTGACAAATGTTAGAGCCTGATGTTACTCACAAAATCATCCAGAATGCATCTGCACTCTTTTGAAAAGCTGAACAATTGAGAGGTCAGGGCACAGAATTTGTCTCTAAATAGTTTTTTTTTTGGGAAACAGGGAGAACAAACTATACCATTCTTCTGAGGAGGGAAGGCACTGGGAATGAAAAATTAGGAAGCTTCCACTGCCTGTTCTTGTGACAAAAGATCAGTGCATGTATGTGTATCGATTTAATTTTCAAGGCAGGCACTTTTTGCAGGCAGCAAATCTTTTGTAATTAAATAAAGGGAAAAAAACCTAAAAGAAGAGAGAAATTAAGTCTCAAAATTCTTATCATTTGCTAGGCAATTGAGGATAGAAATGACTTTTCTTTCTCCTTAACATAATCTGTTGCTTGTCTACTGTGAATATATGAGAATTCAGTATACAGAGCTTAACTAATTCAATCTCAGTCTATAGGGGCATTTGAGAGTGTTAAACTAGTAGAGCAGAGACTCATCAAACAGAACAGGGATTACCATCCTTCTTGGATGTTAAACACTTTTGAAATACTTTTTTACCTATATAGATTGCAGAACTTATTATTCATATGGAATATAATGGAATTATAGAAACTGCAATAATTCATTTTCTGGTGGCATTAAGAAAGGCATTGCATTGTTTGCAGGAGGTACAAGGTTAATGCTTCATAACAGACAACCTTTATTTATCTCCTGTGAAGAAATATGATAGAATCACAGAATCAAAAAATATCTCAAGTTGGAAGGGACCCAATAAGGATCAAGTTCAGCTTTTGTGATTCTCACAGAACTACCTAAAACTAAACCATATGACTAAAGAGAATAGTCTGGATGCTTCTAGAATCTGATGTGATGATCACTTCCCCAGGGAGCCCATTCTGAGAGTTAATCATTTTGTATATGCAACTCCTTTTTTATGAGGAAGTTCTGACTGTGCACATGGCAGTAGCTTTGTCTCTCAGCTCATGAATCAAGCACAACACTTGAGTTAAGTCAGACACCTGGAAATTTCAAGTAGGTGGCACAGGTCTCTCTCCTGACTAGAAAAAAGTCACTGCATACCCCTGGGCAATGCCAATTCATATTGCCACCTGAATTCAAGATGGATCCATTCTGCTTTAAATCTTTTCTAAAAGCCACTACACCCTTCTGACATGCTCCACTGAGTATGTCAAAGGAAATGCCTGAGTAACATTAAACTGGGAAAAATAAAACACAGCAAGTACCACATATCAATACTGAGTGGGGAACAAATATACTGAGAGCAGCCTTGCTGAGAAAGACTTGAGGGTGCTGGTGGGTGGGAGGCTGGACATGACCTGGCCAGCCAGCCTTGTCCTGGGCTGCATCCAAAGCCAGGCAAGCAGGAGGGATTCTGCCCCTCTGCTCTGCTCTCCTGAGACCCCACCTGCCGTGCTGCATCCAGCTCTGCAGTCCCAGCACAGGAAGGACATTTACTTCTTGGAGAGACTTCAGAGGAGGCCACCCAGATGAATAGAGGGATGGAGCACCTCTCCTGTGAGGAAAGGCTAAAAAAAGTTGGTTGTTTACCCTGGAAAAAAGAAGGCTTTGGAGTGACCCAATTGTGACCTTCCAGTAGCTGAAAGGAGCCTACAGGATGCAGATGACCTACTTGACAAAGGTGCCAGAAACACTGGGGGCTGCATTCCCATGCCAGCAATTTTGCACATGCAGGATGGAGACTGTCACTTGGTGACTGGGGTAACCATCACATGGGACCTTTTAAACTGTCACCTCCCTCTCTGCTCCTGCACAGGCAGAGAGCCCTCAGCCCTGAGCCTGCAGCTAGGGCCCGGTTTTGGCAGCACACAGGGACCGGGCTGTGGAGATTGATTAATCAGCAATATGGCCATGTGACAGCCCAGCTGGGGGCCCTGAAGGCTCTGCCCAGGAGGCAGGCTTTGCCTGCTGCGGGAGAGCCTGGGACAGACTGCACAGCTTAGCAGGAGAAGAACAGCATGATGGGGATAAGCAGAGATGAATGCACATGACAAGAGACTCTAAATGCAGAACCAAAATAGACAGCAGCAATTGCTATAGCCTAAAATGCCATCATTAGTCCCAGCCAGGAAGCTCTAACAGCAAAAAGGATAGATTCAGACAAAAGATAAAATCAACTGAAACTAGGAAAAAGCAACCAAAAAGGCCCCACCAAAAACTAGCAAGCATTACAAGATCACTTGGGAGCCTACTGATACCATTTTTAGGTAGCCATTTGCTAAAAACAACAGAGAAAGAAGAGGTGCAGTATCTCTGGAGCACAGATGTGGCTCAGGCTGCCTAAGCCGCCAGTCCTGCTGTGCCACACAGCCAGCCCAGGAGCACCACAATGCCCACAGCCACGGGACATCGTGTCACTGTCACCACAGGCTGCTGCCGCACCGAGACATTCGCCACCCCACACAGCCATGAGGAACCATAGCAGCAGCTCCATTTTGGTGTTAAATAGAAAAATTCTGCATCGAAAAGCCTCTCATTCACCAGAGCAATAAACCATGCAAGTTGCTGGGAAAAAAAATCCCCAAACTCTAGTTCAAAGAAAAATCTGAAGTAATTCAGTTGTGAAGAGAAAGTATCAGTCATTTAATTTGCTGGTCCCAAACTAGGCCAAGTTAAGAGTTCAGAGCAATTCCTTTGCTTTCAGACAAAAATTATTCCTGAAGGAGAATGTTTAATGCATACTGTGAAGTGTTTGATTTTTATCAGGAGGTTTAGGAATTTGGCTGCAGCAGTTTGCTATGAGAAGACTTTGAACAGCACTAAAGAAAACCATCTCAGAGCCTTAAAGGAGCACTTCGCCCTTCCCTGAGAAGGTCCTTTAAAATGAAAAACTACTGCCTGAAAATTGATTAAATGACCACTTAATTAGAGAGGGGAGATCTACTGACAATATCTGGCAGCACTGGGAAAAAAAAAAAGTGTGCCTTTAAGGAGTTTGAATAAAATGAAGTATCTTGTGTTTCCAAGATCCAACAGACACCATATCTGCCGCAGAAAATGCTGTAAGTGCAGCTTTAGGGAATAAGGTGTTTCAGGCTACAATGAAATTCATGATGTAGTTTGCCTTCACCTGTAATAATTAAATGAAAAATAGCCTCCCAATACATGTTCATATTAGTCTAGATTTCTGAAAAAAAAAGAAAAAGAAAAAAGGTAAAAAACTACTACTGCATTAAAATTCCACATCCTATTTTCAATCCAAATTAAAGGGCCTGAATGCACTCTTCTGGCTTAGCATGCATAAGGGATAGGCTGTCTTATGCACTCTAAAAGCTCTCCAAATCTTCTCAGGTTAAGATTCAGGATTTCAGCCTGCACTTCTATTCTTATCAGGATAAAGTAGAAAGAAGAGCACAGTCCTTTTCATACAGTACCATTTGAAAAGGAAAAGAAAAAAGAAGATAGGAAAAAAAACCCAATATTTTTAAAAGGTAGTAGTTAAAAAACCAAACAAAGCCTAACTACAAAACAATCTTTGGACTTTCCTACTCCCAAATTCTATAATACATATGCTGTAGAATTACTTATATGCATGACCTTTCAAACAGCACCCAAAACACTTTGAGTAGGAAAGCTTTCTTGATATCATCATATAAATGGCAAATTTCCTGGGTAAAAGGAATCAGCAATTTTGAAGGTATATGTGCAATAGTGTGTGGGGAGCAAGAGAAGGTGTAGCCAGAAAATGCCAGCTGCAGCTGCTGGCTACTGAGCTGTCAGCTCACAG
Organism: Camarhynchus parvulus; assembly: GCF_901933205.1. Lineage (NCBI taxonomy): Eukaryota > Metazoa > Chordata > Aves > Passeriformes > Thraupidae > Camarhynchus > Camarhynchus parvulus. The sequence goes on from NC_044576.1 coordinate 9,701,371, forward strand.
TGCTCCTGCAGCAGGGAGGCACTAGATGGGAAGAGGTGTGTGCTCCATCACAAATAACCCAGCAGGGCATCACAGCAACATCACAAACGTGCCTCTCTAAAACACGAGTGGTCAGCCTAGAATGTGCTTCTGGAGCACACTGAGGGCAGGGCCAACCGCCTGGCAGCTCCAATTCTTTCAGCTGTCCAGGAGGACAGCATGTCCCTGCAGAACAAGCTCAGATTGCTCTGGGACGTGGCATCCTGAGCTGTCAGGGAGCGCTTTCAATAACTCTCCATACTCTCTCCTTGAGAGATTTTGCTGCTCTGGGCAGTTCAGAGCAGTAGAATAAATGTCCCCCCAGCCTGAGCTACAGTCAGTGATAGGGCAGTTTTCTGATTTGAACCAGGCTTCTAACCAGACCTTCTCTTCTAACCAAAAGTAACAGAAATCCCATGCAGTATTCTACATTGAAAATTAATGTGAAACAAAATGAAGCAAAAGAAACTCCAAAAACACTTCTGAGAAACTAAGCTTCATAATTTCTGGGCTTTTTTTTTTCTTTATAAGGCACTGGTAAAAAAAAAAAGCCATCTTCATTATTGCCCAACTGTTTAAAATTTGCATCACCTTCTGCAAAAAATTCTCATGACATGCTTAGTTTCATTTGGCACAATGGAAGTGCAGAAGAAAAGAGACCTCATTAAATGCAGCCCTTGGTTTAGGCAGATGGGAGTGTGCTCAATAGCATTTCAGTCCTGATCTCACTTGTTCCTGCAGAACAGATGCAATATGTAATTTACCATAGATGATGACATTTGAGACAATTCAAAAATCACTGATAAAATGAAATTATATCAAGCTAGATACAGCCATCTGCTAGGATTTCAAGGATTCACCTGATACTCACTTTTCTCATTATTTGAGCTTCAGGATACAGAGGATTTCCTACATATACATTTGAGAGAGTGGCATGTAAAACTGTGCTTCTCAGGGACCCACACGTGTTTTGTTCCATTGTTGGAAGAGACCCTTAGCCATTTTACAAGTCCAGACACTTAGAGGCATGAAAGCGTCTTTTGTGGTTAGGGAGATCTACCATGTTATTTATAACTCACACTAGAACAGCGTGAGAAAATCCTCCAGGAACTTCTCCAGTGTGAGTGTGTCTATTCTGAATGAGGCCATCTGCATCCTTTGTCCTTGCTATGGTTTATTGTCAATAGGCAAAACGAGGAGGGCGACTACACAGTACCAAATGACACGATTCAGAGTTTGCTAGAATGTGTTACACATGAAAGTCCAAGACAAGAGATGACTAAATCTGTGCACAGTGTATTGTGTTCTCCTTCGTGGGCATTGCAAGCTTCACTCAGAGAGGCAGACCTGAGCATGAAGGGGCTCCTGCCTGAAACACCAAACTGGTAAGAATTGGCTCGTGACACAAAATTTTCAAATACAAATGTTCCACAGGAGCACAATAAACATTTAAGTAGCAAGACCATGGATCTGCTGGCTGGCAAATCTGCAAACAATTTCTTTTTGCCTGCTACATCCTCCTTTGCACTCAGCAGCCTCCAGCTCAGAGGATTCACTAGATTGCCAGGACTGCAGCAAGGCCTGCATAGTTAATTATTTCACCAATGCAACTTGCAATACAGAAATACAGAATACACTTTAAAATTATATATTATCAGTACTGAATGACCATGCCTAGTTTTCTGTATTTACACCTCTGCAAAGTAATCAAAAAAATTGAACTTCTCAAAATAGATCATAGCTGCAAAATGTTTTTCATGAGAGTTTTGTCTTTTCTCCTTATCAAAAGGTACAGGATGATGAATTTCTGCATTTTCTAGTAAGTTTTTGTGTGCAGAATGTATCTGACTTTAGGAGCTATCAAACAGAAAAAGGTAACAAGATGCAATGGCTGGGAAGTACTGCTAGAAACAGACAGCTATATTAAAGATTTTTTTTTTTTTACCTAGGAGGTAATGGAATTATTAACTGTAATTACTCACCAATTGGTTGCAGTCTTTTAAACAGAGAATTTACATTTCTCTAAAACTCTTTGCTGTCTCCAGTGAGTTTAATGTGTAACGGGATGAAAAAAGTCCAGCTGCCAATTGCAGGGTTTGCAATAGGTCATCACAAACTTATGTTATCTGGAAAAATTCTTAAGGTGATCTGCCTGAAGTGTGCTTACACTGTCAACAGAGGTGAAGGCTGATATGCATAATTCTATCCCTCTGCTAAATTTCTTAGGTAACCTCCGTGAAAGCAGAGCTCCTGTCCTTGTGCAGCCCCTCTGCACACACTGTCACGCTGGGGGATAGAACACAAATCCAAGAGCTGCTAGCAGAAGCACTCCAGCACATTTGTTCCTTCAGGAATGAAACAAACAGTGTTTTTAAAACACAGCTTTAACTTCATCATAGCTAATGAATATTTACATTGCTCAATTTGAATTTTGCTTCAGTTCAGCACATATTAAAACCACTACATTCACAGACTGAAAACCCAAAGTCCTCATTATATAAAACATCCATAACAGCATCTCAATACTGACTTTCATTACAGGGAGCAAACAAATACTAAATGACACTAATTCCTTTATAGGAGGTCTCATTTTCAGACCTGATAACAATTAGAAGCTTGTGTACACTCTATCCTTTTTGCCTAACATATTTTTTGATGTGAAGATGACTGACATCATTAAATATGATCTGGCCTCAAAGCCAAGCAGTCTGAAATACCAGGAAGCTAAAATGTTGTGATTAATTTCCATGGAAGTAATTTGAATGGCAATCTCTATATAGATTCAGTGATCTTAGGTGTTGATAGATGGCACTAAATAAATGCCATAACACTGGAGCCTTCAGGACCTTCAAATGCTTCATTAAATGACCAGGAAAACAAGAAAGTACAAGCTTCTCTTACAGCTGCAATCCCACACTATCATTCATTACTCTAATGCTGCAGAAAGCATCAGCCTAACTCTGGCTTGGTTTTGAACCACTGGTGCAGGGACTACCTTGTACACACCCATAACTCAAACAACTCACTCCTTGATTCATCTTGGCACATGGAGAAGTTCCCCATTTCACAGTACTTTCAGGGTACTTCAGTGCTTTTTCAAGTCTACACTGAAAAATGTCTTAACATCATGCACAACATCACTGCATTTTCACACCCTTCTTTCATACTGTAAGAATATTCAATACTAGTACTGTTTTATTACTTTTAGAATGACTCCTCTAAAAACTTATAAATGAGCACTTGAAGAATTCTCATCTGCCCCTTTAATTACATCTCCAAGCTAAAAAGGCTGCCTGTGTATACATACATTTTGCAATACTATTGCATAAATATTTAAGTAGTTGCTGAAATTCAAAGATACTTACAAGTACTTCAGTCCATAGCTTTAGAGACAAACAGTTAGGAACAGAAACTTCACACATTCTGGATAGTAAACAGGCTCTTTCACTTACAGTTTGTGTATGCAACTTGGACTTCAGTCTTCACTGAGTAGCAAAAGCATTTTAAGATGTCAGATTCTAATGAAAAATTAAAACACACCTTCCTGTGTTCAGACATATTCAGTTCTTGGCAGATGTCACAAGATTAAGTGGACTGGATAGTAGTTAAATTTCAAACATTGCAACACTTGCCCTTACCTTAGTGTTTTTTCTAAACAACTCCTGTCCATCCTATGAGTAAGGGAAAACATTAAAGGCTATGTCACAATATTAGCAACTCCACAGCAAGGCTTGTGACAGAGCTGCCAGATTCAAACATTTCTAGAAGCAGATAATGGATTTAGTTCAGGGCCTCTCTCATCCAATTTTAAAAATCTAAATTATAGTTTTCAAATACTTAACAGGGCAGTATGCTGAAAGTTGCATACATGTGATAATTCTTTAATTTAAAAGTACTGTACTGACAAGGAGTAGAAGTGTTAATGACTTGATAGAAGTAGGTTCTCAGTATCAGCAGTACTACCTAGCCTTAAAGGAAGTTGTTTTATGTTGTTTAAGTTACAGTTTAAATAACTGGAGCTCATGTTGTACAGAGCATTTTCTAAAACCTCGGTTTTGATGCATTGGGAGCCTAATACTGAGTGTATATATCCACATATACTTAGTTCTTAGCACCTTACACCTTTACCTCTAGGATTGCTACTTGAAACATGTAAAATTGGCCAGCAATTTCCAAACCAATAGAGAGGAAAAAGGGAGGTGGACTGCGGTTGGATTTTACAACATTCTTTCCATTCCTCTAAGAATTACATGGAACACAGCACTGTGTGTATGAGACAATCCATTCTCTCATTTCCTCAGACCTTTTTTGCAGGCTTTTTCCTCAGCTGGGGCTGATCAGACTTCAATACAGCAACACATTTTATATTGGCCAAAGGTCTGGCTTTCAGCTGCTTTCCTAAAGCTTTCATGCATCGATTTTTTCCTTTGGGTGGTCAAAATTCATTTTTGAAATATATTTTTTTGTCTTTTTGAATAAGTTTTACATCCTGTACCTACCCAGACATCTGTGCAGTTCCACTCCCCTCACGGCTGCTTAGCCCAAGGCAACACATCAGCTTGAACAAAAAGTACCAACTGCCCAAAGTAACAAGCCACAGGCAGAGCCAAAACAACCAGCCTTTACCTCCACTTTTGGGGCAAAGTAGAAGAGAAAGGACAAGACAAAAGAGTTGCTGAGAACAGAATAAATTTCCCCAAAGCAACAATTTCCTTCCCACCAGGCTCCAGCTGAACAACATGGAAGAGGAGTCGAGCTTAGGGCTCCAGAGGACAGGAAAGCCAAGAGCTGACTCCAGCTCAGCTGCAGCTTCTTGGCCCCTAATGAGCAATAAAGCAAAACCCCCAGAGCAGCAGGATCTCCTCATGCACTGGCAGTCACTGGTTAATGCACCTAAGCAGTAGGGGAAACATGTAAGCACTAAAAGCAGCTAATGGGATCCTGACTACCTGCTAGGAACTGGCCTAACAGAGAACATGGCACTCGAGCTTAATCACTTCTCACAGAACTAATGGCTGGCATCCGTAGCTGCTTCTCAGTTCACTTGCTTTTCTACAGATGTTTTCACAAAGGCATGCTGGAATTAGAATGGAATGGTAGTGACCTTTCTTCCCGCTGCTTTTGACAACATTACATGGTAGTTAATCTGCTTCCATGTTTAGTCTTCCAATGCGCCCCTTCCCAGTACCAGACACTACCAACTGTGGTACCTGCACCAACTGCTGAACACATGATTGGTGTTTTGGGCTCATTTCTGTCCTGAGGGTTTTACTGTCCTAATTAAGTTCAGCACAAGGTGATGGGAAAATAGTTTCCATGTGAGTAATCGTGCTTTTCCTAACTGAAAAGAGCTACAGGCACTCTAAATTAATTTCCTCATGTTTCTTAGTTGAATCAGTTGACATCTGAATTGTTTCCATGTAGAGTAGTCAACTGCGTGCTGTCTGGATACAATTTTTTTTTTTTTGTTATTTTCCAAAAAGATAGTGCTATGTGTTTCTGCTGTCTGTGTTTAGTAATACTTTAGATAAGCCACAAAGCAACTTGAAATATGGTAGCTTAAAGCTAAGTAGGAATTTCACTAGAATTCACCCTGGTTTATTCTGATCCCAACACTTCCAATAGTAATGGAAATCTTCAAAGTATTATCAAATCATTATAGTCATTGAAGAACAAAACTATTGCCCCAACTCATTCCAAGTACAAAAGCTCCCTTGTAGCAGAACTGTGGCTCTCCTGTGCTTTTGGAGGAGCTCCTGGATCAATAGTATCACACGAGGCAGAAGAGACGACTCACTGCTGGGAGTTTATTTGACATGGCCTCCAGCTACTGCATTTCATGGGCTGCACTAAGCCCTGCAACTTTGATTGCTCTATTTGTAATACATCACAATGTTATCACTGCGTTTTTGACTCGCCCTAGAGCCTGACCCTATGTTTTGGACAGGATAACAGCCAGAGAAATTCTCTTCCCTGAATAGTTGTCTAACATTTAAATGACTAAATTGCAGACAGAATTTACCAAACACAGCATTTCTCAGTATTACCAAGCACCAAAATTTTGTTATAATTTTAATTCTCCAGAGTATATCAGTGCAAGTTAGAATGGAGCATTTCAACAAAGCACATGTGTATCTAACAATAAGCAGAGAAATCATGCCAGGCACCTTCCCTACCCATTTGTCAGTGCATGCAAAAATTCCTTTTTCATGACAGATGAAGCAATAAATATTGAGCAAAAAATTCATCTGTATCCACTACCTTTTAATAAATAAAATGCACTGAAATATCATGGCAGGTATGTGTCATTCTGGACATTCTGACAACCTTTCTGTTGTAATTTTTTACCATTTATTTCCTCTGCTGAAATGTAAAGAGAGCCTTGGAAATCAAAACCCACAGTGATAACTTGGTCAGTCACAATCCTAAGGTTTCCTTTCATTTAATCACATGTGGCAGAAAAGCACATGCTGGACATAATGACAGCCCACCTCATTGCTTGAGCAGGGAGGAAGAGATCTGTGTTAAGCCTGGGTTGTTTCTTGCCTTAAAAAGCAGTGAGCCCAAGGGGGTTCAGCTTAGGCTCACACTAAACAAATCCTCCAAGGGACAGAAAAACTTGGTGCCATTTTCACAAAGCTACAGCTCCCTGGGAGGCAGCTGTAAATATGCATGGGGCTCTGCAGGAAGGCTGCATGTGTCCATCTCAGCATCCCATTGTGAACTGAAGGGCTGGCAGGTCAGACTCTTACACTGAGGCCTTTCAGCCCATAGCTACTGTCTCAGATATTCCTGTCTATTTGTGTTTGCTCAAACATTCCACATTTTACACGGGGTGAGGGTTAACTGCCAGTAAGAAGAGAAAGACCATGCAGTTACAAAAGGCATCAATGCATCTATGTACCAGCCTAAGGAAATTATACATTGTGTCTGATCTAATTTTGCATATTTTCAGTACATTAATTTATGAACAGACTCCTAACTATCTCTAGACAAGGAGGAAATATATATTTTTACTTGTGATTTGGAATTAATAAAGAGCTTTTGTGGTGGCTGTAGGTGCCACAAAATCCTGTGTAAGGAAAACATGAAACTCTTCCTTCAGACACTGATGAGCAAGTCATGAGTTATACCTATAAGCAGTTATTTGTTTTATCCTGCACTCAAAGGCCTTATTTTGTTAGGCCATAAATAAAACTGTCATAACTGCTGGGAATCTTTTTGGTGACACCAAAGGGCCTTGGATTTATCCTTCTGTGAAAGAGTTTAAACTTACTAAAACAACATTGGTGTTGTTACCAGGGGCTCCAGGTGATGAAATCCATGTTGTGTAAGTTCTTTCCCAGTCTCATATGAAGCCATTTCATATGGAAATGGTGGAAAATAACAAACTTTCAGTGAAGGCGGTGCTCCTGTTGTCTCTACAAACTTTTAGCCAGAGGCAGTCTGTAAGATGAGGGAAGAGGTGAAAGAACCACATTTTCTTTTGACAGGGGAAGCAGATAAACAGTATTCTGCTTCATCAGATGTGAATGCAAAGGACTTAGCTGTAGAGCAAGTGGTATAAATAGCACAAAGGAAGTAAATAACATGAGATTATTCTTTATATTGAAATTACTTTCTGTAACATTATTATCAGAATTGCTTCCTATAAGCATAAAAACCAACAGTAGGAGTAAAGATTAGTACTATCCCACTATAGATTTCAAAAGCTGCTTAAAAATCTTGTTTTGAATAGACACTGAGTACTAAAATGAAATTCTCTTTTCCTAGATGGGTGCTGTCAAGTACATTCCCTGATTTAAAAAGTAGCTCTTCCTCCCTTAACCAGCAAACTGCTACTCAGAGAAATCACACAGTTAAGGTAAGGACAGCCCCCATTCCCTTGGTGTTCCCCTAGGATGGTGCAGTGTTTCCAGGAGTAGCACTTCATGCAACAGAGCGAGCCTGTTGCTGCTGCCTGACTGTATAATGCCTAGAACTAAAGCCCCAGACTGTGCAGAAGTCAGAGATAACAGGGAGGAGCTATCTGGGTGCTGGAGGAGCAGGCTGGACTCTCCTGTCTGATGGAATGCACACACACACACACGTGTGTGGTTCACAGCACAGACTCTCCTGTCTGACAGAATGCACATACACACGTGTGTGGTTCACAGCACAGACTCCCCTGTCTGACAGAATGCACACACACACATGCGTGGCTCACAGCACTGACTCTCCTGTCTGACAGAATGCACACACACACACGTGTGTGGCTCACAGCACAGACTCTCCTGTCTGACAGAATGCACACACACACGTGTGTGGTTCACAGCACAGACTCTCCTGTCTGATGGAATGCACACACACACCTGTGTGGCTCACAGCACAGACTCTCCTGTCTGATGGAATGCACACACACACACGCGTGGCTCACAGCACTGACTCTCCTGTCTGACAGAATGCACACACACACCTGTGTGGTTCACTGCAGAGGTGAGCACGTGTCCAGCTCCTCGTTGATAACTGGAGTGCCAGGGCCACTAATTACAAGGAACCTGGTGGCACATGGAAGGGAACAGAAACACAGCATGGACCTAATGACTTCTTCCATTCAGCTGGGAAACATTTAATCCACTACCCAGATGCAGACTTAGGCAAGGAACTAGGCTGCATTTTAAGATGTGATGGAGATTCCATAGGGGAAGATTCCAAAGAAATGTAAGGCAGAAAATTCTAATTTGGTTAGTTTCCTCATGTCTAGCACATTCTCATTAATTTCATACCAACAAGGAAGCATTTTTAAAAACATTAAATAAAAACAAACAAAAAAAATAGAAATTGGAAAATTAATTTTTCTTGCTTTGATTTTTTGCTCTTTGGGCAGGCACAATGCTCTTTTACATTCAAAATCCAATCACCTTCCTTATGCTGATGAGCCAGTATTTGCCAGTATTTTTCTTGCTGTCAATAGTAAATTTTTGTTTGGTTGTTTGTTTTTTTGTGGCTCAACACAATTCTGTGTCTTCTCACAGTCATGATTTTCTTTGGCTAGGTCAAACCTATGTGAACTTCACTGAAAACATTCAAAAATGTCAGAAAAATGTGAGCTTTTGCTTTATGGGATAGGATGAATTGCTTTTCCTCTATAGACCCGTCAGTGATGGGTTCAGATCACTGGGATTTCCCATTCTTCAGTGGGACTTCTCTTTGAGAAGGCACTCTTGTTTCCAATCCCACAGGACGAATTATGCCCGAGGCACCAATACTGACACCTTTCCATCTCAGCAATCTGTACCAACATCCTTTGCTTCTGGTTCACGACAGGATATTTTGCAATATTGGACTTTGTTACAGTTTCATGAGCAAAGGGCGAAGAACTTGGACCACTCTCATATAAACTGCTTTTGAGAAGAAAACAGTAGAAATTAATTTATTGGCAGCTCTAAAATTAACAGAGTTTTCTTTGGTATTACTTTCCTGATGCTGAGATTAATGAGATTAATAAGCACTGAAGGCCCAACTGAAGCAAATTCTTCACCTAAAATATAAAATTATGAAAACCTATCCTCAGACAGTACTTTTGGGTGTCATGCATCAATGTCACAAAAACAATACACCTGGGAAAATAACTGAAATACAGTTCAAAAACCATACACATCATTGGGGGTTCTACTTCAGGCAGTTGGAACATGAAGACCAAGCATGGGGTCACATTTATCCATTGTGCCAGGAGGAACTTATTCGTTCAGCTGTGTGTAAAAAAAAGCATTAAAAGGAATGGCTTTAGGGACATGGATTTATCTATCTTGACCACAGCATATCTACATATTGGCTTGTGCTGATTTAACAGTGAGGCTCTGCAGTTGCTATCTAAGCATAAATGAAATGATGATGATGATACAGTTTCTTTCTTCTGCAGGTGGGTAATTTATATTAATGGAATTGAGCCTGGCTTTATTGCTGTGCACCGATTTTGATTTTGAGCAGCACATATGAAGTGTTTATGCAGCCTATGGCTTATTTTTAGGGAGAAAATTATTAAAAAATTTAAGTGTGGGCATCTTTCAGTTGATTGTAAGAAGAATTTCTCAGCATACAGTGTTCATAAATAAGAAACTGAACCAAAGAAAATGCTTTTTACTCTTGAGATTTTTAAGTCTACCTGCTTCAAAACAAGCACATGTGGCTTTATAATATTTTTTCCCACTTGAAAGTGACTGATACCACCTTTATTTCAGGCTAGCAGAAGCAAAGATGTCAAGGTCATGCTTTTCCAGTTTGTTGAAGAAATCTAATACTGTGACTATATCTAGGCCAGCTGCCAGCAGAACTGGACTTTTAAATACCTTACAAAAGCATCACTGCATATCTAGTTTAATTCTGCCTTGCAATTTAAAAGTCTAATGCAGGCAACTACATGAAAGAACTTCTCATTCAATCAGCCTCACCTTGTTCATATACAGAAAAGCAGCACATTTCTTTAAAGTGATAGGGGAAATACGGCCAAATGAAAAAGGCCCTTCATTCCTTCTGAAAGTGGAAAATGGAGCAACAAGCAAGAGAGAAAGAGTCTCCTGGGAGGGAGTCCCTCTGTGCAAAGAATGAGACCTGACCTGCAAACGGCAAGTGAGCATTTATATCTTGCTTGTGTCTGAAGAGCATATAGGATGATACAGAGGAAAAAACCAAAGGACAAACGAAATAGAAGAATCTATTTCGTATTTTATTGCTATAAACACTACCAGCAATGGCACTATGCCTGTCAGTAGATTGAACCTGATGAACCTGCTAGCTACCAAAGCAATTTCAGGGCATTCCACAGCTCAGCTGAAGAGCTTTACAAAACTGCAGCAAAATAAGACGATTGAGAACAAGAATATCCTCCTGTAGTCCATTACCATCTTCTTTCAGCTTGATTGCTCTCACAGCTTATATTAATCACATTGCTTACAGTCATTGTGAAATGAACAATTAGGTTATGAAAATAAACAGTCAAGTGAAGGCTTAGCTCAATTAGTCTTTAGTTCTCCCAGACACACTACCACTCAGGGTTACGAATTAATTGTCTGTTGCTTTCCTCCCAGAAGTCACCTCCTCTAAAGAATTTCATGGTACTAAAATATGTATCCTAGAGGTTGTAAGTGTCTTTGTGTCCCCATATAGCTTAGAGGAAATAAAGAAACAGCTGTATGGACTATCTAAATCCAATTCCCACTGGAAAAATACTGATGTTAAAACAGAAGAGCTACATCTTTGACAATTTCAGCAAAGGAACCCAAATTATTTGCCATGGCATTGAAATCACTCACAATGCTTTTCCTATAAGCAATAGGTACAGAAAGAGGAGCACCTGCTGTGTCACTGCACATCTTAAATACAAGCATATAAGACAACAAAAAGTGGTGTGGGGTATTGCCATTGTGGACTGTGTTTAATGGATTAAGAAAGGTTTTATATATTGCTTAAAGAACATTGTGGTTTGCCTTAGGTAGAAGGTCATGCATGGAGCATGGCACAAAGCAGAGACAGCTGAAACAAAGATGATGTAGAGAAATATCAGTGGCAGGGGAGGGGATGGGAACTACAGGCATGACAGTGCATTTAAGCTGAAAAATAGCTAGAGAAATTTTTCTAAGGTCTGAATTTGAGAAACAGTGAGAATGAAGTGCTACCATGCAAGTACAACAAATAAGGACAAGGAATCAGAATGGTAGCAATTGCAGATCACTAAAACTACAAATGAAATATTCCTTCAGAAAATGTCATTCCAGACAGATTTGATACATCTTGACAGCGCTGTATGGAGAAAACCCAGTCTGTTTTCAGCTAAGAGCACTCTATTTTTGTACAAATCTCTGCCTCTGTGCAACACCCAGAGAATGCTCAACACTACAGAGCACTGGAAAAGGATACAAGCTACAATTAACCCACATTGTCAGTGAACTAACTCTTATCTTTGTTTAAGGTTAATGAGGCCACCTAACACAACCAGCAGATAATGAAACAGAGCAACTACAGATTTCTAGAACCATGCCTGCATGTACAGCAGCATAGAGATGCCACTGCTGAATTCCCAGTTAACACACAGACTGCTCTGCAAAACTGCATGACACAGCTTTGAATGCAAAAAACATTACAGAAATATAAATGGTGCAGGTACAGATGTAATGCAGAAATTTGCAGGGTCAGTGAGATTTTAAAGAACTCAGTTAAACTAATTAATGTTCCTGCAGGGCAAAGAGAGTTCACAAACAAAATGTTCACAAGATACTTCTGGGTGTAGCCAGAGAACCTCTCTAGCAATGAAACTCTGCTATTGACCATCTCCCTTCTCAAATGCATGCTTTGGATAGAGTTCATTCCAAATTAACACTCGGGATCCCAGGGAAGGAGAAATTAAACCAGTAAAGTTCAAGCTTAATCAAATAATATTAAAAGAATTGAAGGAGGGAGAACTCAGAACTAATGGTAATCAGCAGAAAACAGAATACACACACTGTATTATTAGTGGTTGTAGTGAAAATGCTTCCTACAATTAGCAGTATTTGTTTGCACAAAACATTGATATTATTATCCAAAATAGGCTGCAACACATTTCCTCATAAAGCTTATGTGATATCAAAGTTGAAAATCTCAAAAGTATTAGTTTTTATGGAGCAAAATACTGTTCCTACATTTTAAGATCCACAAAAAGGACAAAGCTTTCCCTTGGTGTAGAAAGCTTTGCCATTGTTCAGCTTCATACGTTGCCTCCTTGCTGTGCATTTTGTTAACAGCCTGTTACTGAACTCCACACTGGTCATTGTCCCACAGGGTAAAACCTCTGCCAGCAGAAGATTGTTTGAAAACACTACTTCCCAATCACCTTTTTAGTGCAACCAAAAATGTGTAATTGTGATATAGAAAGAAATAAGAGAATGCTACAGTGCAATGCCAAAGCTCTTAGGCATTAACTGATGCCAGGAATTGCATTCCTCCCAGCTACACTTGTCTGCACCTGAATTCAATCCTGAATTTCATAACAGTACTAGGATCTCCATTTAGAATAATGCCACCAACATGCATAGGATTTTCCAGGAAGACACATTTCCTGGAGGTTTCTCTCTAAACAGAACTTACTTACAAAGTAAAATAGAAGTCTTCATTATCAGACAAATCTTTGATCTGAAAATTCTGTAATGTGACTTCAAACCACTGAGGTCCTTATCAAAGATAACCTTTGTAATCAAAATTTGCTTTCCCAAAGCATTCCCTGTGTGCTGCACCTTAGAGAGAAATCCTTTTCAAGAAAGGATGCAAACCCCTTCTCTGTTCACCAAATAAAATGTCATCCAAGTAGTAATTGGAAATTCTTCAATCTCAGACTCTTTTAATAATTACAAATCAGTGGCATCTTCACTTCCTCACAGATGCAATTTCTCTACCACTTTAGTGCCAGTAAAGAAAGGGTTTCAAGACGTGAAGTTTTTGGTGCAGTGGTTGAACATTATTTAGCTATAGCTGACTTGACAAGTCAGCTGGAACCTTAATTTTCCAGCTTCAGATGTACATACCACCAAGCTACTCCCAGCTATCTACTTCATTTTACATTAATCTCAAGTTAACTCTTTCACTCTTCACCATGTTTTTGGGCTATTTTTATCCCCAAGCAAAAGCAGAATCTAAATAAAACAAGCCACAGCACTTGTTAAATTGTGAGCATTTTGCTTATCAAGCGCCTCTACAATCACGCCAGTCCCATGGATATTCCAATCATATCAAAACTTGGGATATTTTTAATTGAAACCAGTCTCCTAAAAAGAGGTTGTACTCAGAGCTTGAAAAGCTTATCTGGAAACATAGGTGGCATCAGTGGTGCATACTGTCTCCTAAGCTATTCCATTTATTTATCAGGAGCCAAGCCATTTGATTTCAGCAATACAAATTTCACACCACATAAAACAAGCAGTTTTAGAATTAAAACTGGTTTAGAGGAATGCAGGGATTATAGGAAACTTGCACATGGAAGCTTACAAAGGATCAGAATTTCACTCTGCCATCAGCATTGCTTCTCCCACACGTTTGCTCTACTTCAGAGTAGCTGCATGTCAAATCATAGTCTCAATCCAACCTTGAAGCATCATAACCTGAACATGTATAGTTTTACACAGAAACCTCAGAGCTGTAGAGAAGAAAAAACCTAGCGCGGTTTTGACAGAATCTGACTTTGAAATTAACACAGAGCATATAATTTCCTGTATTTTCTCAGAATTTTTTCAAGGACAATGAGCCTCCCTATAGGGTTAACAGGATCTGCCCTAAGTAATTTTGTCAGTAGAGAGTATACGGTTTTGGCTGCTGCTTAGTACGAGTTCAGTGCTAATGCACAGACCTCACAGAGAATAATCTAAACATTATTTAAATTATTATGGTTGTGGACATGGAAAATTTTAAAAGCTCTCCTGGACACATTAAAAAGCATTTTATTTACTGGTACAGAGCAGCGCACTATAAAAACATCCCTTTAATATATTGTGGGGTACGCTTGAAGGCGTATTTCACAACTGTAATCAGATGGGATCACATGTATTAGTGTCAATCAAGCATGTTTCTTTGCCCAAAAGCCCTTAATCTGCCATGCTTTTTAGATACAAAATCCCAAACTTAAATTAAGATTGTAAAAGATGTAAGATCAATGAAACCAGTATATTTTGACAAAATGGTTCTGCGCAGGTTTTATTTTTAAAACACTGCTATTTTTGGTGGCGGGAATTATTTATGTGATTAATTATTTTCTTAGTTACATCATTACACAGCATCCAAGTTTTGTGGAGATCAGTATAAACTAACTGAGGAAGACAAAAAAACCCCACAGTTGTCAGTTTTTCTATATTTTTCTGACTTTAATGTGTTTTGATGACTCTATACAACTGAGCGCTGCATCACAGACAAAACCACAGCAGAATGTGAGGCTGTGTCAGTTCATGCATTGTTTGCAGCTCTAGGCTCTGGCTTTTTTTCATCTGAAGACCCTTTTTAGCCAGCAAAGCAAGTGAGCGGAGCTCATGCATTTGATGGAAATAAAATTACCTTCAAAATCTCAAGATGTGTTTTATGAAATGCAAAATTAGTTACTTGCATTGTAACAGAGCAAAGACATAGAAAAAACTTGTGTTTGCTATTTTGGGGCCTCTTGTTCCCACCTTTATGGGGTCCACTCAACTCTGCCATGGGCAGAAGAGATGCTAAAAGTCTGGGATGCCTCTCTGATGGAAAACGCATTTCTCTTATCTCTTCCACCTTGAGTTACAGCATACAGATTGTACTGGGAAGTCTCACACAGGTACCTGTTCCTGGTGCTGTCCTGCCTACAGACAAATCCCAGCCCAAGTGCCAAGATCGTTCCTTTGAAGTCCAGTGCTGAGACTGGAAATGCAGAAATAGTGAAATGATTTTCATATAGAGCCCAGACTGCAGCTGGCCAGCAGCAGGATGTCCCCTCAGGAGTGATTCAACAAGAGAACAAGATGGGCCCTTCCTCTACAGCATGTGTAGCTTTTGGCTGAAATTGCTATTGATGGCACAGTTCTCTAACCTAGGGAATCACGATTCAATTAACAAAAGTAAACCAAACTCTGGGTGGCAATCACATGCCACTTCCTACATGAACAGGTGACTTTAAAGACAAGTTTCCTGTCTTTGTGCAGGAAAGTTCTTTCAATGCCAAGATTTGGACGCAAAGCTTTTAAGATGCAAGTCAGTGAAGTATTAAACTAAGTTACTGAAACATATGAAAACCAACTTTGTACAAATATTAAGAAGACTTTGAGTATTCTGGATTGATTTTCTAAGTACAAATGCCTTGACTGTTCTTGAGTTTGTCTCAAAAGCTGAAAGTTCCATAAATAAGTTTTTATACATTTGATTACAAATAGTTTTGGTTTTTTTCCCTTTTCATAAGTTGCTCCATGAAGCTAAACATGTTTGTCTTGCCCTACCAGGTCATGTGGAACAGCAGAATGCACCTTATATATCCTAACACTTGCCAGCATAATCTGCACATTCTACTAACCTTGCTGTCTTTAATTACACAACAATATCTGGATTTCTGCTTACTGCAGTAGTAAGGGTATCTCTAAGTACTTCTGCTTACAGCATTTTTTACTGAGGGAAACTACATTGAGCTCACAAGGGCCACTTAGTGGCATTCACATATTTGCATGAAGGCTACTTGATGAGGCCCATTGCTTAGCGGGTGTCCTACCCCACACATAAAGGATGGTACTTTGCCAACTCTGTCCCCTGAAGTGCTTTCCCCATAAATTTCTACAATTGCCTTGCACTTAGGTCAGAAGAAATAAATAAAATAATGGGAGATTTTTATTTTAAAGCAGGTTATAAAGCTATTGCTGTCAAATCCCTCCCACTGGTGAATAAGGAGGCAGGTCAGCTGGCAGATGCTGCACAAGGCCTTCAAGGAGCTGTTATCAGATTTTAATGTATTGCACATAAAACCTGAAGAAAAGGCATTGCAGTCTGAACTACTGGCTGATGTTAGCTGAGGGTATTCCAGATGGGGAAGTTGCACCCAACAGGCGCTCGGTGCTAAAGCATCACTGGCCCAATAGTGCTTCAATTTCTGAAAAGCATGTTTGCCCTCCCTTCCAATAGCCCCACCCAGGCACCAATGACCAGAACAGCAACCCCAGCACTGATCAGGGAAGCAGAGAATAAGCTTTGACTTACAGAGCTAAGCCAAGGTTAACTAGATTTACAACAGAACTTAATGTGATTAGTTCATAAATGTGTAAACAGACATTTCCTCTGTGGCTGACAGAAGCAGAGCTGGACTGTTCCTTTTTCCTAGGCTACAGCACAATAACCTGGTTACATACAGGAACATTGTATATTATCTGTTCCATTTGGCTACAACACATCACAATTTTCTCTCTCTTCTGCTGCTACTGGCTGTGGTGAGTGGGACTTACTTGGGAAGACTGGGAAACGAGAAAGTAGGTTTGCCTGCTTTTTATTTTCTAACAGAGAGACTAATAATGTGAGCAGAAATGTGAAGGTTTTAGGGTGTGCTTTCCCTAAAATCTGGGCATTTATTCTTTATAACCTTTGATACAGCAACAAAAGCACCACCAGAGAAACAAGGTATCTTTAGCTACCAGTTCCTCACTGTGTGCTGTAAGCTTCCAGTAACTGAAATGGATGAGCATTTTTCTTTCCAACAAACAAATTAATAATATTTTTTATGGCAAAGCTTTAAGAGCTGCAGTGACACAGAAGAGTCCCTTTACTGGTCACTGCCATGCCAGTGCACTGAAACACAATGTCTATGGAGACAGAAGAGTAAAGAGTAATATGGGAGAGAGATCAAATCATGCATAATCAAGTTTAAAGAAAAAATATTAATGTACTCTAGTAGTTGTAACAATTTGCCCATGGCAGTGAACCTAGAACCTCTCATGTTTAGAGGCAGGTAAGAGTACTATTCAGAGATTTAGCTGTTATTAAGGTACTCATTGAAAGCACCATCTCATTAGATACCATATGTTTAAGAATGAAATTCAGGCACACCTTAGCCCAAAGCTGTTTGGTCTTTTCCTTAGGATAATTGGAAGAAACTGAATTATCAAAATCATGGTGTCACTGAACACACAAACTTACAAGCCAGACTTTCTGGAAATGAAGTATGATCAAAATATTCCCTTGGCTTTCCAGAGCCAAGGGCCATAACTGCCCTTTTGCAGAGTTAGGAAATCACTTGTTTTTTCTATGCCTTAGGACACTGTCTGTAGAATGCAAACACCTGAGTGATAAAATGACAGACAAGAAGATCAAGATGTTCAGATCATTGGGGCATCTGAGCAGACCTTTAGGGAGCTCACATACTCTGCTGCCTGGTGCAGTAGGAGAATAAATGGGGCACTCTGCAGTTTGACCTGTGGCAAGGTGGTTTTTGTTGACTTTCTCACACTGAACCTGTAACACTTAGCTGTTTAATCATGCATTTGAAGACCTTTCCCACCTTCCATGTTTATGTTGGATTAACCATATATATTGAAGTACAATCCTTTGTAGTGTCAAGACTATACTGAACTGCTAGAGGGCTAAAAGGCAACAAAACAAAATCTGAGAAGAACACTTGTTTTGCACAAAGTAATTTGTTAAGTTCTTTTCAGCAACATAAAACTCTGCCTTTTGGACACCACATGGAACTGTAAGAAAATGCCAAGAGAAAATTTGAAGAGTTATCATAAATAAAGCACTTGTCATATTGCCCGTAAGTGCAGAGGTCTCTCTACTTTGTTATGCTCCAGTAATGGGCATAATGGTTTTATTTGCATAAAACCCAGATCCTATTATACTGTGGCTGCTTCTTCTTAAGCTCTTAAAATTATACTGGCTTCCTGAACTATCATGTTCAGAGCTGTCTGAAAAAAAATCCAAACCAAAACACAAACATTTGTTATCTTTTTATGAAGTGAATTATTTGCATAATGCATTTAGACTGGGAACAAAAAAAAATATTTAGAGTAAAAGACATTTCCTCCTGCAGAATGGAACTCATTGGAGTGTCTAACCAAGGAAAAAAATGCATTTCTGCTGCTGCTTAATGGACATTACCAACAGGCAGTACAGATACCATGGGTCTCTAAATGATGGAGAATTTAAAATGAGTCACCTTCATAAAGTTATGTTCAGGAAGGATTATTTGGGAAAAAAATAGTCTTTTTTTCCCTGAGGGAGATTTTCATTGGTCTTATTAATAGGAGAAGAAAATAAAAAATATTCTATTTCCATAATTCATCTACTCACATTGCAGTCCAGCCAAGCAGCACTGTGGAACTCGGAAGAGAACTAACAGTAGCTGAGGCTGTTGGAATATCCTCCATAGGGCCTACATCACTACATTTTAAGAATATAGGAAGCATGTTATTTACTGGATATCCCAAAGCACACATTATGTTTGTACAGCATAAAGAATTAGAGGGTCTACATCATAGTTCATCCAGCTTAAGATATTTTGAGTCATTCCCCCTTACCTTGTGTCAAGAGATGCATCTGATACAGTAAGCAGCCCATGAAATCACTGTCATCCTTTTAACCACTCATACATGTTTGCAGCAATTTTTCCCAGCTGTATTCCCTTCCCAGACTTCTCTAGAATGGCTGAAGAGTTCAAACTATAATTAGCTGTATTCATTTTGAACTCTGTAGCTCCTCTGCTCATAGAATAATCCTTCACAGAGCAAGGAAATACCTAATGAGGATGAGAGACTGCTGAGGACAGCTCTTGGACGGTTGCCATCCTAGTCTAGAGGAGCAGGAATTTGGTCAAAGATTTCTCATTCCCTTGTCATCCAGTGATGCAGAAAGGAAGAAACTCCACTGGAGTCACTGAAATTTGGCTAAACTTAAAACTTCTAGATATTATTATCATGTTCTGGTAAGGTGTAAGATGATGAAAACACAATAATGAATATACAGAGTACAGGTATCAGGGCTGGTAACTCCTTCTCCACATAGCAGAGAATGCATTGCTGTCCTCTTCAACAGCTTGCTCAGCAAAGAACTTCTCCTACTGTTTTTTGTTTGCTTGCTTTTATAAGAATTCAAAGGAAGCAGTACATTCACTGTTCTTTTTATATCAAGCTCTTGAACTTCATGGGCATTTATTGTTGACTGTCTCAGAGAGAGCTATCTGCCCTGTGAAAGCCTTGAAACAAACCCAAAATACAGCTGAACAGTGGCGGAGATGCAAGGACACCACAGCTTGAATTGACTAGAGGTAACTGAATAAAAAGGCTGTATTTCAAAGCCAGTGCAGTTTACTGATTGGTCTTAAAATCTCAAAGCTCTCTCAGAATCTCTGTGGAGTTATTTCAACAAGCTCAGGGCTCTTTTCCAAGTAAGGTATTCAAATCACAAAAAAGGCTAAGAACAGCTATCACAGTAGGCATTGACATCTTGTCAAGAGCTCTGACCAGTCAGAACAGGAATGAATGAATTGCTTTCTCACCCCTGTAGACAGATTCTGGCAGGGTGAGGGGAGACTGACCTAGAAAAGCATTTCTTCTGTGTGTGGTTTGGGGGTCACTAGCACAGATGGCAGGGATACACAACATGAAAACAAGGAAAGCAACCACAATGCATTTTCTCGCCTCAAAAAAACCCCCAAAAAACCAAAGAGCAACTTGATCAACACAAAACCACAACAACAACAAAAACCCAAAAACAAACAAAAAAATCCACAAAAAACCCCCAACAAAAACAAAACAAAAAACCAACCAACCAAAAAAAAAAAAAAAACCAAAAAAAACAAGCCCCACCCCAGAACAAACAAATCCCAAACAAATAGAAGCCAAAACAAATGTCAGCTTCCTGGCTTGCCTGTATCTTGATACACAAGCCAAAGTATATTTTTGCTGGGTGAGGTATGGGGGACAGAGTGGTAGAGCTACACACCACTTTCTGTGTAAGTTGCTGTATTTGTAACAGGATTTCCTCCAGAAATTCAGTAGAAGTCATTACCTCACACAACTGTGGTAGCACCTTTGGCATCATGACAAAACCAAAGGTAAAAATCTTCTCCATGAGCATCCAAGCTCACTGTCACAGCTCCTGCTGATCACTGAGCTGCCTGCCCTCCTTTCTCTCTACCCTCCTCCCCAGTTGGATTACATGGCAGCAAATTTGCAATTTCATTTCCTGTATTTTCATACATTGTCAAATCCTAAGGATGGAATATTCTGTTAGCCTTAAAACTTCTATTATTCATTATTTAAATAATCCTATGTTTTTATAATCAAGCAGCAAGTATTGGTCCAGCCCCAGGAACAACACAGGCTCACATCTTGATCCCACTGTATTTAAAAGCAGGAAAGGCATCCCTAGATTTCACAACAAGGAGACAACATGATTCAGTTTGTAGGACTGAAACACTCATGACACAGAAGATTTTAACCAGTCCAAGTACGGCACTGCTCAGGATTTTTTTTTAATCACATTTTCACAACACTTCTGTGATTTAGTAGCCCAGTTTCTAAATCTCACTGGAACTCATGGAGGCTTATGAAATATTAACAACTTACAAACCAAACTAAAACATTAGATGCTAGATAAAGCAGCTATCTATAGTCTTTTAATTGTCAAAACCATTTTAAATTAATACACTCCTGTTAAGGCTTCCAAGATCATTAATAGTAAGCTCCTACTCATTTCCAGATTCTGAATTTAAATTCTTGGGATTTTAGTCTACATTTTCACTTGTCTTTGAAGCACATAGTATCAGAGTCATATCACCTGTGGGCTTGGAAACACCTTTTAGTGCTGTTCTGCTTTGCATATTTGCTATGTGATACTGGAGACAGGGTTACAGGTTTGGTGACTCTTATGCTTCCAGTGGTTGAGATTAACAGAATCCCAGCATCAATTATATTGGAAAAGACCTCTAATGCCACCGTGGCACTGAGTGCCACATCCAGTCTTCCCTTAAACACCTCAGGAATGGAGACTCCACCACCTTCCTGGGCAGCCCATTCCCAGATCTCATCACCCTTTCTGTGAAGAATGTTCTACCTGAGTACTGGAAGCTTACTGATTTCTACTGAGCTCTTTATTTTTAAATGTGTCCTCTGAATTTTTAAAATTTGGATGTGAAAGCATTTTATAAAATACTTGCTTAATAGCATCAAAGGTAACTTCATAAAGAAATTAAATACAAAATAATTTCTTTTGCTGTTTTGAGAAGTCGACTGAAGTTTTATGCAAAGTCACTACAATAAATATGCCATTGAAAAAATTTCACGTGCTCACTTTGATTTTCATTATGTCTGTAAGACTTATTTAGATTTGCAGGGGGCTGAGATTTTTTTAGTTTGGTAACCTTGTTGCTTCTCATTCATGCCATGATCCTAATACATGTTTAATGCCCAAGTCCAATCCATCAGCCCAGCAAACATCATTACTGCCTGAGATTAGGTTCAAGTTACCGTATAATCAGGCTTGTGTGCAGCTCAGGAACAGCAACCCAGCAGAAAACAGCAGGAACAACTTCAAATGCCTTTCAGCTGGTGTGACAGCAAGTGCTTCTCAGGTATGCCAGGGCAAAGACAAATAGTGGCAGCCAAACCAAGTGGTGGAAAAGCTGGGGAAGTTTGTATGAAGGATGCCGAACACCAAAGCAAAAGCTTTGCTCCCTGAATGCAGGAGGCTAACGCAGGAATACAGAGGCAGACTGTTGATGGGAAGTGTCTGGCTACACCAGCAACAAATGCTGGGTGATGTACCACACAAGAGCCATTTAAATGGCAGCCTGTCCTCTTCTTCACCAGGCTGCAGCTTGGATAACTAGGATAACTGCTGACCTTCTTTCTAGTTTCACTTTGGAGTGAGGCAGGGCAAATCCCTCTCTTGCAAATGGTGCAAAATGGCAATTGCAAAGTACAACCGGCAGTGCTGAAAAACAGCACATCAATCAGAGACCTTTAGCAACAGGATAGGAATCACCTCCCAGCAAGGGGTCTGAATAAATTTCTAACTGATTACTATTGCAGCTTAGTTGCCTGCCCTTAGAGAAAACCACAGAAAATGTTTCCATTCTTCTTCTGCATAGGCAGAAGTTTTATAACCCCTGAAAATGCTTCAGAAGAAAAAGTTTCTCCTTCACTGGTACCTGAATCTCCAAATAAATCCACAGCACTCACAGCCAGTGCTGTGAGTGGATGGTCCAAGACTAGATTTATGCAACCTGTTAGGGCTGCAAGTACTGCCAGGCACAGTCAGCTGTAGCCAATACCCAGAAAAAAATGATGCCTACTTCAGCCTGGAGAAATCCTGGAAATAGGAGGATCTCCAAATGGTAGATCTAATAGTTTGTAGTCTAAGCAAATTCAAATCAGATGTACTTAAGGATAAACCCAAAAGCTGAAAATTCACAGTGCTCAGAGATGTTATGTACCAGGGAGTTCAGACATCAATTAGAAAAGGTCAAGTCAAAAACCTCTTCAGGCTGGGTTTTGCTGTGGACGTGCCAGCTGACCATTTGAGCAAGGGAGGATGCAGAAAGCTCATGCTGTTTGGTGCTCTCTAATGAAGAGGGACAGCAACACCCTGGCTGTCAAAAGGGAAGCATGAAGTCTAGATGCTGCATGATGTAAAGTAACACAAAACATCTCAATCAGAAATGTCCATCTTAGTTTGCAAAAAGCTTTCTCCTATGAAAAGCTGTCTCATATCATGCTCTCTCGTTTAGGGTATTGTGTTACTGTCAGGCAAGAGAACAGACAAGTAAGAATATACACTGTGGGTTGTGTTAACCACATTGCCTATGATTTTGGTTGGTTTTTGTTTAAATAAATAGCCTCCAAATACAACAGTGAGCTCCTGTTTCTGGTTGTTGAGACTTTTCTATCTTTTTCAACCTAAAAATCTTCTTTAACTAGGCCTAGAAATCTTTCTCTCCTTTTCCAAAGTGGAAAGGTACTGAATTTCCCTCCACTAAATTAGAAACCCAAGTCACAGCTGACAAGCATTTAATACTCTGTCCTGCAGGGTACTGTACATTCACCTCAATATTGCCCCACAGACCAAAAATACTTCAATCTGTATGTTTGCATCAGGTGATGCCAGCAACAGCTGTGGGGCATTGCTCAGGAGCATGGTGCAAGTCACCACTCCGGGAAGGAATGTAGTCATGGAGCAGCAACACAAACCCCATTCACACTCCACACATTCCAACAAGACATTGATTGCTTAGCTTGGACAACACCTCTAAGATTGTTGAATGCAAAATCTTCAGGTTTTCCATGCTAAAATAGAACCCCAGGGCTCAGGGATTCAGATGCCTACAAATCCATCACTGGAGATGTGACTGCTAGATGCAGACACCAGAAGGAAGCCCCTTCTACAGTTCACAGAGAGTCAGAAGGTACATAAATAAGATAAAAACAATTAAATCACCATGAATAATGTGATTTCTGTGATACTCTACTTGCATAATTAAGTACAGATGCCTGTGGAATCTTTCTATTTAAGGACTGCTTTTAACTCTGCACCAAAAATATCAGCCTTAGGTTACAAAATAACAAGACAAACTTCACACCTTTATGCTTCTTTTGAAAGCCACATGTATGTAGTTAAGAAAAAACACACAGAAAACATGAGGCTTGGAATACAAGATATTTCAACACCCTTGGTTCATGATAGTATATGTTTGGATAAGAAGGAAAAATTGATAATATTTAGAATATAAACAATAAAAATATTTACCTATACAGTGAAAGAATTTATTGCCATATATTACGCAGATGCTTATAAAGAAAGCAACTAAGAGATTAGCCAGAAATATTTTAAAGAAGCATTTTAAGAAATTTCCCTGTATAAGACTAGGAATGCTCTTAGGAAATAGAGATGGAGATGTGGCAGATGGGTTCAAGTTCACTGTAAATTTAGAGAAATGGCTGCTAAGAATAAGATACCCCGTAACTCTGATGACATTGACCATTGCTGTGGAAGTCCCCAGCTAGAACAAGTAATTTGCATCAAATTATTTTTCTATTTGTAGTTAGCCTTAAGAATTTTAAAATATTCTAATTCATCATAATTTAATTATTTGAAGACTCATTGCTACAAATAATCTTCCATGAGGGGATTATTGATGAGCCCTTCATCTTGAGTATATAAAGCAAAAATCAAGCATTGCCATTTAACTTAGATTTTTTGGTGTTGTATTTTTTATACACTTATAAGCATAATCATTAAAATTTGTGTCTTCTGATTAAAGACATCTGTATAAATTCATAATGTGATTTTGGAAAATATTCTTCATGTACATAAATCTAATGCTATGAACAGATATTTTTATACACTAAAATATTCATAGAAACCAAACAAAAGAATGGTCTGAACTAAATGTTGAGCTTTTTTCTTTAATAGTCTTTTATTCCAGTGACTACAAGTGAAGTTTGCTGAGGTATTATATTTATACTTTGCTAGCAAAAGCCAATGCCCCATCAGGACAGGACAACAGCTCTGCCAAGATAGCGCAGTATATTCTCCAAAGCCCATCCTCCCAGGTTATAGGTGCAGCCAAATTCTTTCACCTGAGACATTCTATGAAGTTTTGCTGTGATCACTATAGGTCATAACTGCACAAGAAAGGGTCAAACCCCTATTCCAAAGATATGGTGAAACAGGGTTTGGTGTTAATACGAACTCAGCCCAGGCTTCACATCATCCCTTGCAGAGGACTAATGTTCTGAGTACTAGCAAGAGATTGTACTTTTAACATCCTCACTGTGCAAACAAGCAGATCTAATTGTCTTTTTTTCTCTACAGGGACAAACAAAATGGGCATCTGTAAATGCCCTTTTAAATTGTCCAGACTAGTACTATACCTAGGCAAAAAAAATTACAGACCTAAATGTTTTCCCCTACATTACATGAAACTTAGTTGACTTTTCCCTGAAATTGTCCTTATTGCCAATCACACCAGAGCTAAATCTGCTGAGCATTCTCCCTAACATCACGTGCAAAGAGACTGTCAGCTCCCCATCACTGTGGATATAGATATGTGGATAGAAAGGCTATAATCCCACATAATGAAAAATGCATTTGATTTTTCCCATGAATCTAGGGGAATCTTTGTGCCAATGCTGTGAAGGAAAGCTATCCTAGTGAAAGCCTGACAGTCCCACCATGAATTAATTATATCTCATTCTTATCCCAGTCAAAAGAATTAGCCTAGAAATACCTCAGGTCAGATCCTTAGTAAAACAAGAAAACATTGCAAGCATAGCTGAGCAGAACTGGCCCTCCAGGCTGTTGTCACTGTGCTCATCAGGCAGATCTTTTTGTTGCAAAGAATTTGGGGAAGGTGGGTTGGGTTGCATCATTTTTTGGGCCAGCAAAGGAATCCTCGGAATCTTTGTTCTGACACCTGTCCCCCCTACAGGTTTTCCTTCCCTGCTGCAGCTCATTCTAGCCTGTGTCTCACTAAAGTTGGTACTCAGTCACCCCAGACATAAGGATATGCTCTCAAGTCAATCAGGATGTCAGGTAAACACCCACAGGCAAACAGTGCTCTAGGAAATCAGCAATGGTTTAAGATGATGCTGTGAGACAAACAAAAATCTAGACAGTTTAAAAAAGGAAAAAACCTGCCCCTTGCACCTTAGATTTGAGGTGATATTTCTTCCTTGCTCACTGCTAAGCCCATCTGCTGATATATGCAATCTTTTTTAAGTCCCCTGTTTAAGAGATCTTCTGCAATCATTTCCATGGCAACTAATTTTCATGTCACAAATAGAAAGCAATGCAGGTTCAAGAGGTGAAAAATCAGAGGCATATTGAGATAAACTTTTAAAAAGCTAGAATCATGCACCAGCAAAATCAGGTAAAAAAAAAAAAATTATGTCGGTTTAAATCAACCACTTGCCATATTATTGATTAAGTTTGCTGTGATATAGGACTGCTTTTTGCCAGCTAATCTGTGCAATCCCTGGTGTGACTCTAGTGTGAGATGTAAACTTGGTAATGCCTGAATGTGAAACCTGTGGGCACAGACATGGCAGCCAGGAGAGCAATTTTCCTGCAGGGATTCCAAAGTGGATGTGGCCCCACTGAGCACCAAGCCTCAGGCTCTGCTCTGTCCTGCTGTGCTCACTGCACATGGTGGTGACAGCGCTTCTCACAGCACCTCAGCAAACATTCACTCTTTTCTCTGAGCCCAAAAAGGAATCCAGGTGTAACAACTTCTCCATTGCTGAACCCTGGATGTCCAGAAGGAAAACAACACTGTAGTAACACCAGCTTAATTTCTAAGGAAAAGTTATTTTCCTTATGGCTTACTCTTGAGCAGACTTGGTACAGGAAATGATTATGGAGCTCTTACACTGCAGGTTTAGTTTTTCAGAGATATTCTCTCCCAAAACCCAACAATGCTGAATAACCTACCCAAAAATGCCTGCAGGTAGTCAAAACTTCGCTAGGCAAGCGCCCTGAGCATCAGAAACTGAACACATGCTGAGCAGGAGGTTGGATTGCAGCTCTCTGGGCTTCTCTCATAAGAGTGAAGATTTTGCAATTCTATGAATTTCAGTGTGTTGGTGTCTCATTGAGCACAAATCTGATTTGCACACTGAGATACAGGGCCACAACAAAAGAAACAGCTGAAACTCATTCCCACAGTGCTACATCAGTGCAGGAATTATAAAAATGTTTTCAAAATTATGACATATGTTTCTGTTATGTGATTTATGTTGGTGTTTCCCTACCTTAAGTGAATCACATTATCTCACTTTGGGTCTATATCAGACCAAGGCAACTTTGTTATAGATTAGGTATTTTCCTCACTTTTTTTTTCCTACACAGAAGGCCATAAAGTTGCATGTGATCACATCTCCAGGGCAATACCATGTTTCTAGAAAATTCATCATATTGAGATATTTGTGTCCTCTGTTATATAAGGAGATAAATTTACAGAAACTGATCATCAGGAAACTTTAAACTGCTAACTAGGACAAATTGCTGACCTCAGGAACTGCTGATGTAGCAAGCAGGAATATGTTTGACAGAAGAACCAAGAGAAATAACAATCATAAAGAATTTGAATTATCTGAAGGAATGATTTCTTGGCATTCCTTTCATGTGCAGTAGGCAGCTCAAATGACTTCCTGGTGGCTTAATACGTTTAAGTCACACCTACTGCTTTAAGCTGACATATTTCATTATCAATGGAATGTTCTTCTTACATATGGACTAATTAGGCACTTGTGGGCCTCTTACCACAAAATTATTATTTTAAATCACAGAATCAGCTGGGAAAAAGCTTAGAGAGATAAGAAATTATGACTGACCAGAATCTATGTGAGTGGGAAGTAAATCCTGAATTAGTCACATAAACCTAATTCCCAAGATTCAACACTTCCTAAATTTATTATGAGATTAGTATTCACATACAGAAACTAAAAGAGTAAAATCTTACAAAAATATTAGAGATGCAGGGGAAGGCAAGTTGTAAAATACAAGCTATTGCAACAGTCTTTCTTCTCATTCCTGATTGCCCACAGAAAGCAGAGAAATATTGTCATGTGGAAGCAAAGAAGAAAAATCCCAAACCCACAAAACCCCAAAAACCCAACAAACTCAGATAAGGCCATCTCCTGCAAGTATAAATGTCAGAAGCCCAGCATAATATTCCACATCAGAATCCAGTATTTCATTTCTTGAGAAGTCAAGATAGATTTCATAGTAAGAGTTGTGGCTTAGCCATTAAGTCACAGGAACCGTAAGGCTGCAGTGTGCCCCAAGGCAGAAGCATTTCTCAGCTGTCACCACTGTGTACTTTCTCCACAACCCATCCCACAAGCAACCTGCTAATCTAAAATGACATTAAGACACAACATTTGTCTAAACACATCACCTAAGTGAATCCATTTAAATCAAAGTTTAGCACCTCTTAAATGCACAAAGCCAAACCTAATAAAGGGCTGGAAAGAGGTTTTACCAACTCAAATTTGAAAAATGCATAGAGGAAGATATTTACTTTTCATTTTATCTCAAATGAAGGAGCCTAATTCCATTATGGCACACAGAAGAGGATGAAACAAAGCAGTTAAAACTCACAGACACATCAAATCTATTTAAAGCATAACTACATGCAAACTTGGGAGTAAGATGGAAGTGGCACTGTAGGAAATGCAGTCACTGCCCACCTTTAGATATGGTACCAATTAAAGTCTAGAAACAAAAGAAAAAAATCTAGCAGCAAACTGATTCACTCAGTACTGAGAAACTGCATGAGAAGTCTTTAATCTCCAAATAGCTGTGACCAAAACTCATTAGGAGATGGCAATCCTTAGCAAAGAACAGAAAAATCTTAGTCTTGATTTTGTTAGAGAAAGCGTCAGATCGCAGAGAGGATCAAACCAGCATCTTAAAATGGCTCACTCCCAAAGTCTGAGCAGAAATAAATTGGAAAAGCATTTAGAAGAAGTACTTTTTGAATTTATTTTGATATCAGGATCATTGAAGCCAAGCATTTCCTTTAAAGTAATTAAAAGCAAAATTAATAGCACATTTAAGAAAGCATTTAAACTTGAGTTGCTGAAATATTGTTGAATATTTCTGAATCATCTTCAGGAAAACAAATGGCTAAAATCTGCTGCAAGTGATAAAAATGAGACCAAGAAAAGAGGCTACTTTGCAGATCCAGCATTTCTGAAAATCTAGTTGTTGAATTACTTGTTTTTCAAATAAATTGGGTAGGCTTTGGGGGTTTTGTTGCATTTTCTCTTTGTTTGTTTGGGGTTTGTTTGCTTTGGGTTGGTTTTTTGGTTTTGGTTTTATTTTCATTGAGGGAAAGTCAGAGAAGGCAGAAAATCTGTTTGCCTTCAAGTACCAGACCTGGTAATGGGCAATTATTCTGTATCCTCTGCAAAGGCCTGTGCTGTTAAACCACTGTGGTTTTATGGTGGAGAAAACTCAGGGCAGAGTCTGCTCTACTGATGATGATTGTCTTGTCATCATTGAAAACCTCATCCTGAACGATGTTGTTTAACTCAATAATTGGATGATTATAAATTCAAACCTGTTATAAAAAATAACCAGTACAGTTAAATTCCAGTAATTACACAAATGATAATTCAGCACTAAGTTTCAGGAGACCAAAAAATTTTAGCTATTGAAATAGATTTCTCCAACACCTTTAATGTGAGCTTTTGCTACTGATCCCATCTCAGGAAAAGTTCAAAGTCCTGTTTTGACTGCTTGACTGACTACATTGTGATTCATTGGCTCCATACACTCCAGAAGATGTCAAAAGCTGATGCTAAATGTAAAATTCTGGGCACAATCTTGCTTTACTTTTCTCTTATGCATTCTTCTTTGCTTAGCAAGAAAAGGTTCAAGTGTCTTCTGTGACAGGAGTGAGGGAATGGTTATGGAAAAGTCAGCATAAAAGGATGGGGAAAAAATATTTCTAACAGTGTCCTGGAAGCAATAATAATTAATTTGGCTACTTGTACCTTGGCATCCTCTGTTCACCATATGCCAGCTTGAAGAAATGCTTGCCAAGCCTATATTCTATTTTACCCACTGCTCAAAAAAAAAAGTTTAATATGCAGTCAGTCTTCTCCCATAAGAAAAGTGTCATGAATACCTAAAAAATTATGTCAATTTTTAACAGAATATCAAAACCAAATCCATTGATTTAAAAAACAGTTTGTGTGTTACAACATCTAAATGTCATTTAGATTATTTCTTGTTAGCTGACAAAAAAGAAAAATTGGAATGGACAAAAAAGAAAAATTGGAAAGCCACATTCAATTATTATTTCCTTAACCATGAAACTCAAAATACCACTTTTATCAGTCACCAGAGTCCAGAAAAGATTCAAATATTGCTTTGTGGGTTTGGGGTTTTTTAGGCTATATTAAATTCTCTAATTATTTTCAGTTTGAGACAATGTGATTTTTATGAGCCTGTCCCCCAGTAACAGATTCAGTCCCTGCCCTGCCAGCTCATGACATGGCATAAGTGGGAAAAATTTTGTGGAAAAAAAGAGTGACCAAAGAAGAATTCTCTATCCCCTTTACAGAGCCTGTGTTCATGCCCTGGCTAAGACCCCCCTGTCAACCTAGATTGTGCTGTATCTTTCCAGTTCACAGTACTTTCTACAGGGTTCAATTCCAATTCTGGGTACGTGCTCATATCTACACGTGCTTATATCTACAGCCATCTCTCATTTTAACTAGTACATTTTTATATTAGGCGTCTGTGGCAATCTTATTTCTCCACATTTTGTTCTTCAGTTCACAGTATATGTTCTGTGCACGGAACTTGAGCACTACAGGTGGGAAAATAAGACACACTGAGCTATTCAGAGTGCAGACAGACATGCAGACCTCATTATTACTGCTCTTAATCCTCTCTTCTCGTTCTAATGACTGTGACATTTAACAGGACATGGGAAACAGTTTGGTTGGTGCACAGCCTCTAACTGCACATCAATATTCTGCTGGTTGGGAGACCTTGGTTTAACTTTGCTCACTTTCTTTGGGTCATTATAACCCATACACTGAACCAAATGTACAAAAGCCCCAGAGTCACAACCATGCTCTGCTTTTTCTTGTTGCTGTGCCCATGACCCCAACAGCAGTGATAATAAACCCTGCTACAAACATCTATTATGTGTATTCAGTGTGCTTAAAATAGCATCTTGACCAGTCAATAAATCATACTTGACACAGAGGAGAAATAAAAAGTAGAGGGAATTTACAGAAACATCACACCTTCCTCTTTAGAGGTAGACAATGAGCAGGATTCAGTTTGATGCTTCCATACAGGGCAATTAATAGTAAAACCAGACTAGCTGAGCCAAGCAAAAGGTCAAGTGTCCTTGGAAAAAAGATGATGGTGAAAGAGGATGAGAAACAGAAAGGAAGCCAGGTGGAAGACCTCAAAATGCCACTGTAAAGCAGAGTGCAAAGAGAAGTATAACCCTGATGGTCCCACAATGCCACCTAGCACATAATGTAAGGGGTAATCCTGGCACTGCATCCTGACACCTGCTGTGGTAAATTTCAGCACAGCAAAAGTATGTTTGCTTACAAATATGTCCTGTGAGGGAAATAAAAACAGTTTAAAAACACCTCAGTGGCCTTGAGCTGCTGTAGTCTCATACAGTAGATGAGCACAGCAATGCAATCTCGCACCCTGTCCTTTGATGAGACTGTTGTATGCTCCCTTGTGAACAAAGGAGAGAAACAACTGAGGTCTCAAAATAAACAAAGTCCTTAAATGAAGGCCTTAATTGCATCTCAGAATAAACTTTATGTCAGGAGTCAGTGGACAGACTAATGAACCTTATAAGACCTTAATGTGGTCTGTCTAGAAAGCTAATTTTGTGACAGAACATTTGTTGGCAGTTTCTTTGAAAAGGCTGTCACTGTCCCAAACATGCAGGTTTATCAACTCCATGGCTGGGTACCCATCTACCTGATGGCCTGGAGCCCTGAGAGCTTCCACAGCCTGGATGGGCACTGATACTGGCACTGGAGGAAAGGTGGCACCTCCTAGGAGGTTATGAGATGGCACTCTTGTGATATGAGATGGAAAAACAGAAATAGAAAAGCCCTATGCTATTAGGCTATAAGGCAAGAAAAGATCACCACAAAAACAGTGGGACAAGCTAAAACAGTCCAAAGGAGAATAAACTGTCTTCTCAGAAGATATTAAAGCAAGGCTTTTCAGAAAACTGAGACATGATGCATGAATGAAGAGTTGTCAATCGGAAGGAAAAAGAAAGGGGCAAAACAAAGCTCTTGTGAACAAACAGCTACTAACAAAACTGAATTTGTACACCATACTGATTTCATTTCTGATGGAAACTGAGTTTATAAGAAAACCAAGGTATCTTCCCCTCCAAATTGGATAAAAATCCAATAAACAGATATGCACATGGCATTTATAGTTCCATGTACATTTGCAATGCAGCAAGACAAAAAAATTCTGTTCAGGTAAAACAGTAGTTACATTCTATATGAATAAGTATAAAAATAAATCCAGATTCAAGAACATGAATCACTGTCAACCTCGACAGGAAAAAAATACCCTGAAATATGAAAAATACATATGCAATTTTAGATATTTCCATGTATTTCTTTTTCTGTTTTTATGTTTCATTTATTTCTATATCTTTTAGCATGCTCGCTGCCCTACAATGTAGTAATTTATATCTGGGTATCTGCTCCCATATTCAGTTACCTGAACAGTTGCAGTTAAGATACTTTATCTTCCTTTAATGTAAAACAAATTAAACAAAAGCCTTTGATCTAAATAGAAATTTTACTACATATAGCTAGTCTGCAGAATATAAACATTAAACACATCTTTGTTTTTGAAGCCTACCAAGAGGGGATTTTTCTATTAATATCTTCTGCTATGCCCTTCTGTTAGTTCTTTTTATGCTGTGAGCCCAAATATTATCCCAATAACCACTTTCTTATGGAAGAACCTTGACTATTGCTGTAGAAGACATCAAATCCTCTGCAGAATTTTTAAGTCAATGTCTAGATCTTGCAATGGGGAAATTAGGCTTGATTTGGTTCTATGCATTCATTAGCATGTAGTCAGTGTGGACACCTGCTTTTCTTGGGTTTTGATTGGTTGTTTTTCTTTTTTTCAGGGTTTTTGGTTAGTTTTAGGGGGTGTTTTGGGTTGGAGTTGTTGTTGGGGTGTTTGTGTCTAAGCTTTTTTCTGTTCGGGTTTTTTTGCTTGTATCAAGATGTCTCCATTAGCCTGCTGCCACACCATTCAACATAAAGCAATTTAGGCTGGAATTAGAATTCAGGTACACTAATTTAGGCTAAGGTGATGCTTCTTTTCTGACAAACAGAGATGTCTGCAGAGGCACAGCATTTGCCATCAGCTGGGCAATTCCATGTTGCCCTTGGTGCAACTGGGAGAGGAGCAGGTCTTTTGCCCACCAAGCAAAAGAGAAGAGTTTCATGCTGTTCTGCTGTACTTGATGTTTGGGCTCAGTAGCCTGACTCCTGCGCCTTGTTAGAGATGAAAGCAAGATACAGTAAGACCTTGGATGTGAATCATGAATCTCTACCTTCGCTTATTCAAGTGATATCAGTTCTTGCTTGGCATCTGATGCCATTTTGCTGCTATCTGTCAGCAGGTTTTTGAGTGGTGAAGGAGCAGACTTGTTTGTCACCCTGTATGGACACTGGCAATTAGTCATAAAGTGAGCTAAAGTATCCACCAAAGTCCAGCTTCCACAATGGATTAAATAGCATAACAGAGAGGATTTACAAGCTACAGAAGAACACTTTTAGGCACCATACTGAACCTTGTCTAGGCTGCTGCAGTAATATTTTACACCAATATTATTTATGTTTCAATGCCCTTAAATTAGGGAGGCATCTTCCTGCTTCTTATTGGCATAACTCAGCCAGACAAGTGGCTGAGAGTTAGGTACAATCCCAGCAATAAGCACTGGTCACTCAGAACAGCAAACCCTACAGAGGCAGCATTTATCTCCTGTCCATCTCCTCCTGCACCAGTGCAGGACCAGATCCCTGGGATTCTTTTGATTTTTATTCAAGAATGTTTGCAGCTTGAGAGGTGAAATTCCACAATACATGCTCCAGAAGCAACAGCACCAAGCAATTTTGACAGAACCCATTATTAGTTGCAAAATCCTAATTGAAAGAATACCTGCCCTAATCTTTAATTTTCCAGATGATAAAACTTGCTATGTGCTTCCTCTTCACCATTCAAATTCCCTAAGAAAGCCATTCCCAGTAGAAGTTCCTAGTAAAAAGTTATTTTATATTTTCTTTAAAAAACAGGGAATGTGACACACATTTTCCCTGTAGGGCTGCATCCACCAGGTGTTCCCAAGGCCACTGGAAGGAGAGAGGCAGCAGCCCAGCCATTTTAACCTACATTTCTTTCTTGCTCCACAGCATCCAGGTAGTGGGGACAGTTTGCAACACCCACTGCTGCTTCCCACACATCAAAAGAGCTCCCTTTCCTCCTGAGGTCCTAGACAAGATGACCATACCCAAAGTTCCACAAAATAATTGAAGTATAAAGATATGAGGATATCTCAAGGACTCCTGACACAGGGTCATACAAAAAATGAAACCATTCCTTAGCTGCAGGTACAAATGAGCCTTTTCACAGAAGAGACAAGCAACACAGATTATTTATCAACTAGATAGGTAGGGAACAAGGAGGACTAGGGGAGAAAAGGACATGTGATGTCAAGTAGTATTGCCACTCTGAAGTTCCTTCTCCTTTCTGACTTTTCTGTCTATTTTTAAATACATATTTTTATTAGGTACTAAGGTCATGGTACAGCTCACATAAAACTTGTAGATCTTGCAAACAAGGACACAGTGCCTGCTGCTCCACATAAACTGAAGGTTAATTGGGACTGAGGTGAAGCAACGCAACAGTGCTAATAAAAAGGTTTGTGTTTTTTCTACATTTTATTCTTAAGTACACGTGCCAAAAGACCTAAAAAGCATCAAAATTATGGTTATGGTTCTGCAAGTATAACTATTTAATACAGAATGTCATGAAAACCTGTATTTTCTTTAAATATTTAGCTTAGGAGAGCTGAAACTTTAGAAAGGCATATCCCATTTTACTGGAAAGTAAGGAAAATAGAACCAGAGGGGAAAAAAGGCAGTGTGACCAGAGTCTAGCTAAGAAGAGAATATGGCACTTTTTTTAAAAACACTCTCATTAATTGTGAAAATTTTCCTTTGGCGATAAATAAATAAATATAATAAATAAATAATCTGTATGCTTCTCTAGTAAAGAAATTCAAACATTTTAAGTTTCTAATTGAAGTTACTGGAGTTGCACAATCATAGAAGGCCTATTCTCCATCTCAGAAGATTTCATGCTGACAGAATTGCCTCTGACCCTGATTGTGCACATGAAACAGGCATTATGTTATTTACTTTTGACATCTTATTTAGATAAAGGGATGACAACTGTTGGCTGAGAGGATTTATCACCGTATTCTGAAAAAATCTGCCTTTTAATTACTTTTTTCAACAAGTCTCACTTACAATGTATTTTCCCCCCTTTGTCCTTGAGCCCAATGCAGTTAATGGTATGTTCCTCACATCTGTAGCTACATTACTGAATGAACTCTGTAAGTGACAGCACCTACTGAATAGTCACCCTACCTCAGCATAACACATGCAATTGTGGAAAAAAGGTGCAATTTTGGGGATGCAACTGACTGCTGAAACAATGCAGCTGGCCAAGATGAAAATGACTACATAAACAGCTTCACAATTTCAACACCAAGTAGTATTTGGTCATTTAGTTCCACTACTTCCTGTTCTTTATGTTATATTAGCAGCTGAGTTCTTGGAAAGGCCTGCTGAGTGATTTCAAAGGAGGAATTGCAAAGCAGAAACAATAAAAAGAGGACAGCAACAATCACTATTGACTTCTCCCTCCCACCCCTATGATTTTGCCAGGATCAATACCTTGATAATAGGGGCTGCTTTAACAAAAAATATACAATCAGAAGGCTAGGAAACAATAATATTTAATGGCCTGCATTCCTGATTCTGAAAGAAAAGTATTTGGATATAATTCAGTAACCAAAAGAACAAAGGCATATGCCATAATAAAGTAAGAGGAAAAACAAAACATTTGAAGAAAAGTGGTGTGTTGTACATATATTTCACTTTCAGTTCACTCTTTTCTTCTCATTTCCCCAATGATTATTGTTTGATACACATGGCAAAATGTGTTTCATTAAAACAACCCTTTTCTGCTGGTTTTTCCATTAGTTCTATCTATGAGTCATGTCTAGTTCAGATTTTCAGTAATACTGAGGAAGACCCAGGAGAAAAATCTTATCCGTCATATTAATTAATCAGGTCCAAGTACTAATACAATTTTTCCAAGGTGCTTCAGGGACACTGCTGGTGGAAAAAGCACTTTTGCCATTAGACTGCTATTAACAGTGCAGAACCAGTCACACCTTGCTATTTCTGACTTCCTGCTGTTGCAGAAGCCATCCTCAAAACTAAATCTGTAATTTGTGTACTGTTGAGGAAGCAACAATGCAATGCAGTTTTACAATTAATGTGTTTCCCCAGCAATCCAGATTGGAATTCAGTGATTCCATACTCCTGCCACCTTTGCTACCTTGACTCAGTCTAGCGTAATAACAACATATGCATTTAAAGTGTTATCTGTCAACTCGCATCTCTCAGAAGCAGAAGAACAACTTGGTTTGCTGCAGCCTCACCTCAAATCAAGGTTACAATGTCCTTCTAGGGGACAGAGCAGAGTCATTATATAACTTCAGCTTGAAGGCTTGCTCATCCCTAATCCTTTCACTGTAAAACAGAGTAAATGAAAACTCAAGAGCCGAGCTATAAATGTTCGCAAGGTCCTCTAATACATGGAAGCAGCTAAGAGTGTTTCAGATCACAAACACAATATCAGTGATGAAGGAAACTTCTAATGCAGAAATGCTGAAGGTTTGCAGCCTGCCATAAGCAGCACTGTGCAAATTTAGCAAGACAGGGAAAGAGTCCTCTTTCTGGAGGCCTTACCATCTAAAATGCAAATGGTGAAATTACTAGCCATAGGACACCCAGGCAGCCAGTGCTGAAATGCAGATTAAAATTCAGTGCTCTTGGTGCCCAGTTTAATCTGTCGCTTTGTCAGAAAGACACATGAGATTGCTCCACTCAAATCTGTGCAATGGGACTGATTCAACACAGAAGCCTTTGCTTTGAGGATAATTGCAGAATTGCTTTGTTTTGTCTTCCTATGTAAATCTGCCATATGGGCCTCAAGCTACTGTAATGAGAGAAAAAAGTTGAGGAGTTTGATAATTCTTGGTTTTAGAAAGAGATTAAGGTCTGGCAGCTGGCACGTATGAAGCAGAAAAATTCAATCTAGCATGCCCAGCTGCACTGTGGAAGTAAGATGAGCCAAAATAGATTCTCTGCAGACAGGGGAAACTTGCTCAAGAATTGCCAAAAGTGCTCAGGTACAGAATGTCACATAAAATTAAGAAAAGGGAGCAGCAAAATCAACGAGCCTTGCAAAAAGGTGGAAGCAGGTTGAGACATGAAAAGCACAATAATGGCTCCTGTAACCAAAATGTGGGTACATAAAAGAAGATTATCTCAGTAAGGAAATTATATCTTTGAATGACTGTGGATAGTCATGAGGAATTCATTAGATAGTGAAAGAGAATACACTCCCATAGCTTTGCTGTCTAAGCAATCTTCACAACTGCACACATTGTACAGTGCTCACAGTGTAACTCTTTTTGTGCAGTGATATCTAAGAAATTCAGCAGCAGGTAGAGCTCCAGAAAGGAAGCAAGACCTTTTGATCCTCAAAAATACTACATTTTACAAGAGAAGACACAACAAACCAGCTAAAGACAAGAGGCCTAATTCACGAACACAAAATCACGATGGGAAGACATAAAAGGCTTGCCATGATGACAGTGTTGAAATCATACTTTTACATAATGAAAATATACATATTTAGACACACTTTATATATTCTGTAAATATGAACATACATATACACATGCATATGTGCACATATAGGAAACTAAACTTAGTTTACTTGATTCTAGTCCATGTGGCTGTAACGGCCATGGTGCTTGTGCAGCCATCTCTGCTTTATAATACAGTGAAAACAGTAAAATTATATTCTCATACTGTAACTATTATGCCAAGCTCTGAACTCAAATTAAGCCAGAGAACACAAATGGTGATCAAACACAAAGTGTTGCAAACAACGGCATCTTGATCAATTACCAAAGCATTCAGTAATAGAAAACAAGAGCTCTTGACTCATTGCCCACCCAATTGTTAATTTACAATTAAAAAAGGGTTTTACCACATGTAGAACATGGTGCAGAACAAGAATCAATTTTCATATAAAATAAGGTAATTAGCTGAGTGGCAAAGACTTTTTCTCAGTATATTACAAATCTGTTTGAGGTTTTTTAAAACCCTGTTTCTTAACTGTTAACTAAGATTCTGTGTTCTATTCTATATTTTTATTTTTGGGAGCAAGACACCATTCATTGTTTGGGCAGAAGGTACTACTGTGCTTTCAGAGCTCTAGACAGACAGAATGAAAAACACAGCCAGACCTCAAGCTATTAGCACACCTTTTGGGTGGTTGTGAGAGTTGTGAGTGCTGCTTTAAACAAAACTACTTAAAATTAATTTCAATTCCTAATGAAATGATTGTTGCAACAGAAAGCAATGAAGTACAAAAGTTGCTATGACAATATTTATGCTCACACTCAGGGAAGATCCATCTTTAAACTCACAAGGTAATTTTGCCACATAAAAATGGTTTGATGAAAACTTGTAATTTTTGCTTAGTGAAAAAAGAAGCTAATTCTTCAACGGGTATGAAGCCTCTACATTAAAAGTCTGAGCTAACAGTGTAAGGTTCCTAATGGGTTTTACTTGCATTTATTTATTGGCATCACAGATGTGATGCAACTGCACACATTCCATCTGAAAATATCACTACAACTGTTTATGTATTGGCATCTCCCTATAAATTATGACCTTATAGTAGAATATATTTTCCCTATGAAGTCAGTTCCTGACTTCAGTTTTTTGGTTTTCACAGCAAACACTTTCATAACTTGAAAGAGAATAGTGTGGATACAGAGATATGTATATAAACATGCTAATAGTCAAACACATACAGATATATACAAAGGCAGAGCACATACATACACACACAATTGGCAAAAGGAACTGGGAAGATGGAGAAAAGATCCCTTTCCCCTGATTGTTTTTTCAATTTGAGTGTTGCCTTTTAAAAGGCACTGCAATATTCATTGATGTGTTTGAACTAATTGCTCCTGACAGAATTTGATCCTTTTCTCATATAAGTCCTTCCTGGAACATTATTTCCACTCATGTACCTGCTGCTTTCTCACTTTGAAGAGCTATTGACAACAGCTATTCACCTATAATCCAAATCACTGCTTGCCCAGACAAAAAATGGAATTGTAGACTATAGAAATTTTAGGAAAGAATGCATTCTGGCCTCAAGGAACCATGAAGATGTAAGAAAAATCCATTGCATAGGCTGGAAAAACCAGTCCCTGGCTGCACTGCAGATTGAGAGCCCAGGAACTCTGGTGTTTTTGCACAACTAATAAAGCTAGCCAAAAAGTAATTCCTTTTCTGGATTGTCCCAAACAAAAACAAACAAACAAACAAACAAAAACCAAACAAAAAAACCCCCAAAACAAAACAAACAAAAAGACCCCAGTAGGTCATTCAAGGTTTCAGTAAATTCCTGATCTCTTAAAAGAACAGAAAGAATAGACAGTTTGGTTGAAACAAAGAAAATTTCCATTCTGCTGCTCCTTTGTAAATGGTAAGGCTGACTATTTTTCCCCCTTTTAACACAGGGCTAGAGAATAAACCTTGCCCTAAAATGAGCACAGTGCTTTTCCACACATCTCATACATATGAAGGTAGATACATAAAGCAAAGCCTTTTAAAGAGAGCTGTAAAATTAAACGTGTCTCAACTTTACAGACAACTTGATAAATGGACAAAAAGAGCTTTGAAAATGTTCTTTGATGAAATTTTCAGTAATTGCTGTCTCTGCTGCACTTTGTGGATGAGTTTCATTCTGTTCTAGAGTAATCCATTAAAGTTAGAGGAGAGAGGTGCTGGTTCATTAAACAGCTAAGGAGGTGATAGCACTGAGTTGGAACTTCCAAATCACGTCTGTGTGCCTGTTAAATTGAAAATTCTGTTGCTAAAGCAAAATAGCAATCATTACAGAGGAGAACAACAAACAGGAAAACATTCTGAGGCTTTGAACCCCCTTCCAGAAATGCAAGTAACTCTCTTTTTCTCCTGAAAACTGTCCTGGGAAGGATCTCCACCTGGGCTTAACATTGTATTTCGATTGCTTTGCTCGTAAATACAACCCTGACAGAAGAGAAAAACATTAAGCACTGAAGACACTGAAATTTACAGATTGATTCACTCTAATAGATCTCCTTTTCAAAAGAAGGTAGAGAAAAGCCAGAGTTTGCAAACTTTTTTAAACTGGTGTAAAGGAATTTCTCAAGTGTATTTGCTCAGTTAAGTCTCTGAGGACTAAGCTTTCTCATTATATTGCCTTGTTGGAAGCATCCAGGTGCATGTAGAAAGAAGGCAAGATCAGTTCTGATGCTAATATCTGATTATGTTACAGTACTCCAACTCCATAGACGTGTTATAGCCTCTACTATTTCCTGGTTGGGATAGTATTAGTGAGAGGAATCACATTACTCAAAGGGTCTTTTCCCACAGAAAAATTTATGAAACTTCCATAGTTTTTTTGAAATCATTAATAGCCATTCCTCTGCAGGTTTATTTTATTCCTTCTCCCCACCATCAGAAAACTCCATGGCAAGGGAATAGCTTGCTAAAATTTCGAATTCACTCAACCAGCTGTTTTCTGTTCTGCTCATTGTTGCTCACAACAACAACAAAAGAGAAATGTGACATTCCTTCAGTTTGCTCTATGGCAGCAGCCTGCTGGGCTCCCTTGTGCTATTCCCACTTGTGTGCCAGGCTGCAGCACACATGAAGCAAACAGTTTCCCAAGGAGTAAATGCTCAGCACTGCCCTGGCAAATCTTGGGTTTCTCAAAGGTAACGCAGCACATGCTGCACGACTTCTTTGTAGGCACACATTACAACACAGA
The DNA here is from genome assembly GCF_901933205.1 of Camarhynchus parvulus. Taxonomy (NCBI): domain Eukaryota; kingdom Metazoa; phylum Chordata; class Aves; order Passeriformes; family Thraupidae; genus Camarhynchus; species Camarhynchus parvulus. Next base: position 9,742,627 of record NC_044576.1, read on the forward strand.
CTCAACAAGTGGATTTTGGGATAGCACTATTTCTTACACCCTCACAGCACTTTGCTCAGTTCAGTCATGAAAGGAGTTTTTAGAGTGCATGTAATATTGCAGCAGTCTGCTCCCCACAACTTTTACTGATGCTCTTTGTTGTGGTTTAAACCCTGTCAGCAGCTAAGCCCCACAGAGCTGCTCAATGCATTTTCCCCCCGCAGGGATGGGGGAGGAATCGGAAGAGCAGCAGAGAAAACTGTGGGTGGAGATGAAGACAGCTTAATAGTGAAAGCAAAAGCTGCGCACCCAAACAAAGCCAAATGAGGAATTCATTCACCACTTCCCATGGGCATGCAGGTGTTCAGCCACCCCCGGGAGAGCAGGACTCCATCATGTGGTACTGGGAAGACAAACAGCACCACCCTGAACATCAACTCTTCCTTCCTCCCTCCTTTCCTCTTCTCCAGGTGTATATGCTCAGCCTGACACCACGTGTTATGGAATATCCCTTAGATCAGCTAGGGCCAGCTGTCCTGGCTGTGTCCCTCCCAAGTCCCTGTGCACCCCCAGCCCCCTCACTGGTGGGGTGAGGAGCAGAAAAGGCCTTGGCTCTGTGTAAGCCCTGTGCAGCAATAGCAAAACCATCTCTGTATCATCAACACCAAACCCAGCGCACACTTCCTTCTGCAAATGTTGACAAGATTATGCCTTTTTGTGTTTGTATAAACCTTGCACAAATTCAGTGACTGCATTCAAAGGAGCTGCCAAACACCTGTATTTCCTCTAGAAAACAGTGGGAGCTGTAGAAAAGGAGTTTGTCTTCTGAAAAAAAAATTCCCCTCTGCACAATGCAATAGCTGCATCAGTAATGCCAAGTCACACTAAACCTCAAAGATTTAGGTGCTTAGAGAATCTTTTCTATGCAGGTGGATCAGCAGGAGGCAAAGAAGCCCTCCTACAGTTTTTGTTCTATCCCTTCTCCCCATTAGTTACAGCTACTGACACATTTCAGCTTCCAGATCTATAAATAATATTCAAGCCCAATATGTAAAGGAAGAGGTTGTTCAGGTGCCTTTCCACAAAGATGAAATTAAAAATTCTCCATTAAAAAAAAAAAACAACAAAACACAAAGCTTCTAATCCTCAGCACTAACCTAAGGTTAGTAGAAAAGCTTAGTTAAACACATGCAGTAATTTCCTTAATCAGCCAGCACTTCAGAAAAACAGATGCTTCTGTTTATGTTGGTCTATTATCAAGTCCTTTGGTGTCTGAATAATTCTTACGCCTATCCTGAAATTTCATTTACATAAATTTCTTCTGTATTATTCTGCCTTTTGTGACAGATAGTAGGAGTATTTTTATTTGGTTGGTTGGCTTATCCTTATTGGCCTTGAGAATCACAGTATTTTGTGCATTTCCTGTATCTTTTATCCAACTGTAGTGATCAAAAATTAGGAATAATTACACCACGTGTATGAAAATCAAAAGCTGTATAAGAACTAATTCTAGTCTTGAAACTTGTGCAGGAAACCCACTGCTGTATCTGTTTTTTATTTACCAAATGTCATCTCTTAGAGTTTTCCAGAGAGGCTTATGCAAACAATGTAAATCACAGGCTGGCTGGGGCTGCCAGGGACCTCTGGAGATCATCTGCTCCAGCATTCCACTGAGCAGGGCCAACTCAAGCTGGCTGTGCAGGACCATGTCCAGAATGCTTCTGAGTATTGCCAAGCATGAAACCTCCACATCCTCCCTGGGCAGCCTGGGCCAGTGCTCAGTCACTCTCACAGCAAAGCATTTCCTGATGTTCAGACAAAAACCTCCTGGTTTAGTCTGCACCCCTGGCCTCTGGTCCTGCCACTGGGCACCCCTGCACACCTCTCACTCTCCTCCTTGCACCTTCCCTTCAGGTATTTATATACACTGAGATTTGCCTCTTCTCCAGGCTGCAGGATTCCAGATGTCTCAAGCCTTGCCTCGTGGGACAGATGCTGCAGTCCCTAAATAACCTTTGTGGCCCTTTGCTGTGCTCCCTCCAGCATGTCCCCAGCTCTTGTGCTGAGAAGTCCAGAACTGGACACAGCACTGGAGGTGGGGCATCACCAGTGCAGAGCAGAGAGGATGGAGCAACTCAATGGTGTTATTTGTCACATATATCAAAGTTGTATAATATTAGAACAGCTAGGGAAGAAATATAAAAGCTCCAATTTTGAAATTATTAATCTGATTTCATCAACAGCAAAATTCTTAACAGAAAAAAGAGTGAAACAAGACAGATCTTGTTTCATAATATGTAGATTCCATAGGTAAGAGTCTTTCATGTTTATATTTTTGTGTCATAATTAAAATAATTAAGTAGCCCAAATCTCTGTTATTGGTTGAAAGAAAGACTAACGACTCAGTTACTATCCTTAAGCGCATTTCACACAAAGCATTATTGTGACAGTCTGAAACGAAACAAGATTTTAGAAACTTTCATGGCAATAGCAATGATTTGTTTTTTGACTATGCTCTCTTGACCAACAGGATGCTGAATGCCATCCTTTTCATCTTTTTATGGAGAGGTTTTTCTACCATGTTCTAGTAAAAGTGTGAAAAAATGCAAAAACTTTGTTAAGAAAAGAATTTAATCTTTTTTCCTGTTCTCCATATACCATTCTTTTATTTCCCTTACTAAAAATACAACCCACACTTAAGTAAAGCAGTAAATCAGGACAGCTGTGCAGAATTTAGCTGAGTCTAGATTTAGACAAATCACTCAAGCCAACTTCCAGATTGAACCACCATGACCCTCTTAGTATAATATCAGCTCATTGTGTATCTCCGTTAGCAAAAATCTCAGTTGGCATCCAGCATGCAAGCAATTTTCCCCCTTCCACTGAGTGGCTATTTAAGAAACACAAATAACAACAGAACTCCAATCCATTTCTGTCTATTCTCTGAATCATGAGTAAAGTGAAATAAATATACAGTAGAGTGACTAGGCTGCACAAGCAAGATTAGACAATGCAAGAGTGGTATCAATGCTCCTTGGCCAGCATTTCTCAGGTGCTCCAAAACAGTTAATCTTAAAGAACAGGTTTCCAATCTCCCTGAAATCAAGAACTGTCTTCAATTAAAAGATTATCAAACCCCAAAATATGGGCTGTAGCTTATCAAATTACCTACTAGCACTATTAATCTAGTAAACAGCTTGCAAGTCTTGTTGCACTGACAGGCTTATGCCACAATTAACAGACAAAACAAGAACTATTTATTACAGCTATTATTCTCAGGACCAAGGGGGTATTTTGTGACCAAAAATTAACTGAATCAGCCCCATTTTCCTCTTCATCTTTCAGAGAGCTATGGATACAGCCATCACTAGCCTACTGCACAATGCTCACTATAAACAGTGGTATTCCACCACATAACAATGGATTCATGAAATATTTGAGCTTAAGGACTCAAACCTGTTGAATTTATTTGCTGCTTCTGTTATAGAAGCTAATACCAACTCGTGTGTTCCTATCAAGAACCATTATAGCATCACAACCCATAACACACATTTCCATATTCAAAGTATAGAGTACATCCTAGAATCTTCTTGTTTAAAAGGTGCTGTAAACATGTAAGACATTGCTACATGGCTCACCAGCCTTCATATTCTACCAGTGCTTAATATTACCTTCTCTTTATCTCTACATACAGTACAGAAAATATAAAAGAAATAAATTCCTTCCAGCCTTCAGCTTTAAAAACTAATTCATATTAAAATATGACACTGACTTACAGTAGAACAAGCCAGGTGAAACAAACTGCTCTAGCCAGGCTTTGACAGACAGCTTCAATCAGCCTACTTATCCTCCATGTGGAAGGTGTAATCCAGGCTGCTGCCAGCTGCTTCCCTGAAAGGTTCTTCCTCATTCTGTTAATCAGTATTGCTACAGCAACAACTCATTCAGTGGAAGTCCACTGTGAAACATGTTGAAGACAGATAAGGATATGGGAAATGTGCTTCTTGCCTCTATTTGTGCCATTCTGCACCTTCCCACAGTCCTGGTAGCACAGAGTAACTGCTGTAGTCTGAAACACAGGCAGAGGCTGCAGACTTGACTTTGGATCTCCAGAAAATTTCTACCCCAGCTTGCAACAGCTGGAGATGGCACAGATGCACCCTGTCTGGGAGCACAGCACCATGCTAGGTAAGGGTCAGGCCACCCAGGAGCCTGTACTTGCCAAAATAAGCAAGGCTTTCTCTCCTGATCAAAAGGAAGCTGTCACCAATCCCATAAGGGCCCTAAGAGACACATAAGCCTTCACTTTTATTGTGTTTTTTTTTTTAATTGTATCACAGAACCTTTTCTGCTCAGATCGTTCCTTTAAAAGACGAAAACCAAGCAAACCCCCAAAAAATGAACCAAACAAGCCCCCAAACCAAACAAACAAAACAAACCACCAAACCTAAACAAAAACAAACCCCAAAAAACCCCAACAAAAACCAAAATACCCTGGACAACCAGAAAACCAAACCAACCAAAAAATCCCCCCACAAAAGTAGCTCCCAGCATATAAAATGTATACTGTATAAACTGCAGAGGCTATAAATGTATTCTACAGCACAACAGAGATCAAAGGTTGGTGCAAGGAAGTCCAACAGAGCCTGCTTAGAACTCATGTCAGTACTCAGAATTACTCAGAGAAAGCCCAGACACTCCATACTGACACCTCCCATTTTCACAGTAGTACTTTATAGATCTTTACTGTCCCTGCAGTCATCCTCTGACATGTTGTCTGCAACTGCCTTCTCCTAAACACATGAAAACATGGCACATAGATAAAGTTGTTGGGGATGTGAGCAGCAGCGTGGGATGACATCCTATCAGGACTCATCACTGTGACATCCTGGGGATATCCACCTCCCTGACTCCCACAGTGTGGGTCCTGTGGCCGAGCTCATCACTGCAGAATCCCTCTCTGGTTAATGGGGCTTTTTTTGGTGATTCATTAAGGGCTTGAGGATGGTTAAGTTACATACCCTAAAATCACCCATTTCTTTCCTCTCAGTATACAAACTGCAAACTTCCCAGGACAGACAGTATCTTTGCACCATGCTAGGCACAAAAGAGCTTTTTGACACGCTGGCAATAAATAATAGTGATGGAGAGTGTCAGCTAGGTAACAAGGAAGCAGTAACAAGCCATACTGACAACCTGGATAAAAACACCACTAAATCACAAGACCACTTCCTTGTGGCAGTGAGTCAAAGCTAACTGGGTGTTCCCTGCTGAAGTTCTATGGAGATAAAACTGTGCTGAAAGACACCATGTGAGTCAGCCAATAATTCCTCCAAATATACATCGGAGCATCCTATCGTCTTTAACCTCCTCACTAACAATTTCTGTCATCTTATTTCCTCAATCATAAGAGTTTTCCTCTCAAAAAAAATTATGGATTCACCTTTTTCTTCCCAAGTAACTTCTGATTGTATGAAATTTTATTTTGCTTTAGAATTTTCTTTCCTTAGAGAAGAAGAAACTTTAAAAACACAGCTTTACTGACTTTATAGTATTTTATTTTGCATTTTAATATTTCTTTTTTGAAAGATTTTTTTTCTGGTTTTAGCAAAAATATCTCTTCCAATGATTTTTTCCCCAACTGTGCGATTTTATTAGTACTTGCAAATAAGCTGAAGCATTTAAAGAATTGGGAGGGTTTTTTTAAGAAATGTAATAATTTATCCTGATAGCAATTATCATCTTCCATTAATGAAATATTTAAGGGTTCTAATGTACAGCTTTAGAAGCAATAATCTGTAAAATCCTTAGATGGCATAAATTTGCTTAATGCCACTGAAATAAATGAACCTGCACGATTTTCCACCAGTAAAATCTTGGGATTTAAATTTTTTATAGTGAATCTTGCTGGTCAACAGCAACAGTTGTTGGAATTAAAGATCCTCTGCATCAGTTCTCCATGGTATCAGAATATAATCAGCAACTCTAAAGCAATATAAAAAGCAGAATCTAAAATAACTGTCAAGGCATTGCCTTTTTGCATTATTCATACCAATATCAAAGGTTAGAGTCTAACAAAAAAAAACAACCTAAAGATTAGCACTGTAAAACTGTGTCTCATGTATCCTCTTTCAGCTCTTTCCCATTTTTCATGAATGGAATATCACATAATCTTTTAAAATATGTTCAGGGAAACCATAACATAGCTGACTCATATTCTGAGATACACATTTAGTGGCTGGACCTTGTCATAATCTGAAAGACTATAAATGATTGGTCTTCAAGAAAACTCCTACTTCTGACAAATTCTTAGCATTAACAAACAGTGGGTTTCTTTTTCTAGATCACTTCTGAGCTTTATTCTTGTTCCTTTCAATATTCTTGAAAACAAAAGGCAACATTGTTTTGGTGGGACTTCGGTATTTCCTGTGTTAGAGAGGGACGCATTGGTACAAAATCAAATTTCCCAAGAAGGTAAATCACCATTCTCCTTTCTAATGGATCTCTCTATTGTAAGGTAGGCATTAAGCACATGATGTATAGACAGGGCTTTTTTGCTTTGTTTGGGCAGGGATCACAGGAGGTGTGTGTGGGTGTGTAGTTTTCCTGCCATCTGAAATGTCAATTGGTCCTATTTTTTGTTCTATTTGATGTCCATACAGCTTTGTTGTGTTCCACCTGTGGAAACATACACTCTCTAGGATCCACTGGTGCTCTGTCCCTTCTTTTCCTGCCTTGTCTGGTTTTCACCAGTTTCCTAAATGTACTACAGCCTATGGAACAGAAGCTCTCTCTGCTCTCTTCATTCTATGCCAGGCTTATCACCAGCAGCTTTCATTGTTCTTCCTATTTGTTCCAAGCTTTGTTACTAATCACAGCCAAAACATTCTCTTGTCATGTCACTGGATTCCCTCCTAGCTCATAAATTTCTCACCTGGACTGAGCACATACACAAGAGACTCACTGTGTTGAGCAAACATAAGACGTTTTTCCTGACCTCATGTTATTGTCCAACTGATCTAAAAAAGATTTTGCCTTCCTTCGTGTTCTGAGGACTCTAACAATGTATGCAATGTCACACAAGAACTTCCAAAAGAGCTATTTGGGTCAGGCTTGCAATGCTGAAAGGATGAGCAAGCTGTTAAAAAGAACAGAAGACTCAAGCCTTTCTTAGTGTATTAGGAAGAAACCCTTTACTGTGTGGGTGGTAAAGCACTGGAGCAGGCTTCCTTGAGCTCTTGTGGATGCCTCATCCCTGGAAGTGTTCCAGGGCCAGCCTGGACAGGGCTTTGAGGAACCTGGTCGAGTGGGATGTGTCCCTGCCCATGGCAGGGAAAGGGAGGGGTAGCACTAGATGATCTTTACGGTCCCTTCTAACCCAAACCATTCCATGAGCCTGTGATTGTGGCTGCTCTACCTGCTTGCCTCCTAGAACTTCCAGGTGGCCTTTCAGTCAAGAAATACCACTTCAGCCTGTTTTGTGTATGGGTGCAGTCAGAGGGCTGAGTAATGAATCAAATCAAACCTCAAGCTGTATCTGGAATTCATAGCCTGTGACTGAAAGCAGTGGTGAGAACTCCTGCACTGATCCATTATACCTATCACAGTCCACTGTAACCTGTACTTTGTATTCCATTAGATGTTCGGTTACAAACTATTCCCCTGGACTTTTTACCAAGTGGGGGGATTAAAAAAATGTAATCACAGAATGAGCTGAACATGCTGCACATACTGGGTCCCACTCATTCCCTTCCTTTCTGATCTGATAAGGACCTAGAATTCTTTGAAGTTCTGATGAATTTTAAACCCACTAAAAGCTTTCTGCTAAGCTTTAAGCCTGACCAACACATGCCCTGGGCATCAGTTGAGACAGGACATTTTACATACTTTATTTTGCTTTCAGAAATATGACTTCACATACAGAAAAACCAGGGCAGTGCCTGTCTGGCTGGGACTTGATTATTCACTACTATCAATAGGAAAATTGTAAACTTCAAGGTTCTTTAAAATTATGCAGGGTCCCCTAAAGAAACTCAGAAAAGTGTCACTACTTTCAAGGACTAGAAAGTTCAGGATATCCTAGTGCTGAGATAAAGCCTGAAGTGGTTTCCTAGGGGTTCACAACAAAGATGCTCCCCGTTCCGTGTAGCTTCCCCAAGCTGCAAGAGGTGGCTCTGAAGCACCAGGTAAAGCAGCACTCCAAGGCTGTAACTTCTTTCACATTAAGGGGCACTGACGAGCAGGTGCAGCAGAAGACCCAAAGCAGAACCCACTATGTAACCCACCAAGTACTGCAGAATCTGACTCCAGTCAAACTCCCTCCTAAATGGTATCTAATCCTAGATCACACAGTATCAATGAATTTCAAATGCTAATATTTTCCCAGCGTGGAGCTGATGAAACAGGCATATTTTAATGAAATGGATGCTGCAATGTTCACACATAAGAGGACTTGCTATTCCTATTGCTCAGAGTTCTGCATACAAAGAATTTTAATACATGTGCATAATGCTCTCCATATTCAACTTCTAGCCAAAATATACTTTAAAAAATTCAATACATATATTTTATTCAAGTGATCTACTCCAGATAATAGAACTGAGGCCAGCAACAGTCTAATTTCAAGCTGGAAAGTGTTATTAGTATTTCTGAACTACCTCAGATAATACATTAAGCTACATTATAAACAACAATTAAGTTATAAAGTTTCATCTTAAATATGTGCACAGCTTAGTTTTGGATGAAAAATGCTTTGAGGGAAGCAAAGAATTTTATCCATAAGAAGCTGGTACATGGTACAGCTGTGAGGAGTGAGACTGTCAGTACAACAGCATCTCTCCCTTTGCTATAAAGGACAATTAGAAATAGCAATACTAACTTTGAGTAAGTCCACGGTCCTGTCCCCTCACACTGTTTTGCATGATTACACAAGACATCTGAAAAATTTCTTGCACTGTCACACACAATATTCAAAGTGGCAGAAGACTGTTATGGAAACTGAACATGAGTAAAACATGGCTGAATAATCACCTATTTTCTTACCACTTCAGTGCACTGGTAAGGATATGAGGTAATGTTGTCACCTTATTGCAAAAGTTCCATACCTTCTTGGTGATTTCTCATGGGCATCTCCTCACAGCACTGGTTCCTTCACAGCACAGCCAACAAACTCCAACTCTCTCCCCACCCAGCTAACCCACTCTTTTATAGCACTCATTCTTATTAGACACAGCTGTGGCCTGTTAAGGGCAGGCCTGTTCCTAATCTCTGGTAATTAATACAGCTGCAACTCCTTAGGGCTGAGATTGCCTTCTGCACTATTCTCTTACATTCTCTCCCTCCACAAGGTAAAACCAGTTTTATCATGGTTTTTCCCTAACAACTTACAAGAAAAATTACCAACCACCACACAACTTGCTTTGATACTGTGAAGCTGTGGACATTTGGGCTCCCTTTGACTTTGCAAAGCTTCTTTGAACTAAAAGTAGCATAGCCCTTGAACACAGATGAGAAGCAGACAGTACTTGGTAAGACAGAGAAAACTGTGTTAAGAGTTTGCATTTTTTGTTTCTAGATTTTCAGCCAGAAATAAATGCATTAGCTAGAAAATAATGAGTTGTTATTTCTTCACTTTAACTTCAATCTTGATATTAATTTAATCCATTTTTTCAGCAGTAAAGGTGGAATACATCATCTCCAGAGACCCCCTTGCAACGTCAACTGCTCCACAAGTCTAATTCTCTGCTTTTTAATAAATATTGATATTTTTCAACAGGGGACTATATTTAACTGAAATTGTTAGATTACAGATTTTATACTGAAGAGACAGATAAAAAACAAAAAAGAAAGCAGCATTTCCCACCTTGTATTTCGGCAGTCCAGGCAATTTTCTCCTTAATTCTTGGCAAAATATTTTCTACTCATTATTGTGCCAGTTTTTCCCCTGCTCAGTACTGCTATGGTTTTGATCACCCTACCACATTTCTTTGATGTTGTCTATTAAAACCGAGATTTTTAAAGATATGTGTCCATATTCTAAAAAAGGACAAATTTGTTAACTTTAAGCATCAGACTTAAATACCCAAATTGCTAAAAGAGTTGATGGAGCTTCCAAAACCAAATTAGTCATTCTAAATTAATGACATAAGGCATCAGCAAGTAAGCCAGGGCCAGAAAAAGCAATAGGAAGACCTATTCCTTCTCCACAAGAGCCTTAGCAATAAGACCCCTTTGAAATGTATTTCCCAGAACAACTTTTTCTTCTCTTTTGTCCAAGTTGTGATTCCTGAGAATTCAAATACAAGAGGTTATGTTTAGCCAGGGGACTGAAATGGCACTGCCCCAAAGCCATCCACAGCCTGGCTGGGATTCTTAGACTGAAAGCTCTAATGCTTGCTGTGTGGATAAATACAAAATGAGCAAAACATCCTCTATATCAAGTTTCTAACATATGCTTATATTAAACCCTTTTTAGAAAGATATGAATAAAAATAATTTTCTATACCTCAAGTCAACTAAATGCTCAAATAACCTTGCTTATTTTTCAGATATTTAAAAGGAATATAGCTGTATGTCATTCTTACTGATGCCTATTGTCCTTGCAATTAGAAAAAAAATCCCTGAGCATCATGAATAGCTTTCCTGTGATGTTCCTGAAAAGACTTAAAAGGAACCCAAACTTTTGCCTGTTCTGATGAACAGAATTACTCAGGCAAAGCTCAGAACCTTAAACATCACAAGAAATAACATGTCTCACATGTCTTACAAACATGTCTCATCTTTGGTTTCACAGCTGATCTTTGCAGGTGACATAAACGACCAGTGGTAGGTTGAACCATACTTTCTCAGATTCCTTATGTTTCCATGCTGAAGTGCAACACACCCTTTTCCTGCACAGACTGAGCACAATACATCTATCACAACATGCTCCCCTGAAAACAATCTGGTATAGCTTTACATTACTTAGTCTTATTTTTTAATGCTATTTAAAAAATCAAATCCCTCCAAGGTGCCTCATTCAGTAACTTGTTACTACTACTACTTATTAAGTTTCAGATTCAATCTCTTTTTATATCATCACATTCACAGGATATAAGAAAATAGGCTGATAATTTCATTTCAAAGGCTGAAACAGCCTATAATAAATTTTCTTTTGGTAAGAATTCTCTAGAATAACTGGCTATCTTGTGAGGGCAAAGAAGAGAAAGGCAGGCAATGCAAGATTGCACGTAATTCACAAAGAAAATTCAAGAAACTTAATGTCCATTTTAGTTCTCCCTGAAAATGCTGATATTCAGCACTGGGCTGCTGATACACACAATGAAGTTCCAGGCAGCCACATTTCTGCCCAAGGGAGCACTGGGAGACAAAATGTAGGCAAAAGCAAGAGATGTTACCACACTGCCTCTGATGGTACTACCAGTCAGAACTCATGGGAAGCTATCTGGAGCAAGGTGACTTGTGCCAGCAGCTTGGAGTTAGCCTTTAACCAGGAACACCAAATATGTTCAGAAAATGACACTCCTTCCTTCAGCTAAACAGCACATATATGAGTGAGACTAGAATAACAGCCTGTGAGATGCACTTCTGGTTTTAGCAGGTTTTTTTCTTCTTTTAAAAACTCCATTCACTTTCACAGAGTTCCACAGAAGGTTTTGCCATTGCCCAGTGCCTTCTATACTGCCAAAGCACTGTACATGGAACTAATTGCTTTGCAACCAGAAGGGTCACCTAAGGACTGGGATCCCAAAAGCAAGTTCATTTTATTTCTTTAAAATGTAATTAATATGATTGGAAATTTTTCTTTGTAAATTTCATCTTAACAGACTTCTTACAGTATAATTCATCATGAATTGACTATTTCTCTGAGCTGCTCCAGACATCAGATGTTTTCCTTCTGTTCTGAGTCTAATAGACTAGGGAAAGCTGTGATTTACAGGGTTCAACTGCACTGAAGCCATTAGTCTGAAGAATTTATCCATCTACACGATTTCTGCTAATATTCTTTTGTGCTGCAAAAGTAAAAATTTCTGTCCTCAGTGTGAGCCTCTCTGCTGTTACCTTCTGTCCCTCTCAACTCTGTCCTCAAACTTGCTTTTCAGAGCTGCTTTCATTTTTTACCTCAATAAACTTGCTGAATATGGCAGCACCAGTATGGAAAAAACCTAACAGGAGCTCCCATACAAGCTACTAACAACTGCAGTAAAGAAAAAAAAGTACAGATACACAGCAACATTTTGGTGTTAGCTTCTGTACAAACATAAGCAGGGAAAGCATAAACTCCACAGCAACTGAAGAATTTAATTATCCCCAGGCTACATGACAGTGAAGACTATTCAGATATCAAATGAAAACTTCCCTGAAAACATGAACTGCAAGTTTTCATCACATTTTCTGTTGTAAGAAAAGTATTCAGCAAAGTTGGGAGCGAGATACAGAATTGCACTAAAATTACATCCCCTACATGAGGTAAGGGATTGAATTTGCCAAGGTTTTCCATGACTTTTGCCATTTTGTCAGCCATATCCTTTTGGTATCTACATCTTCAAGTGCTCATGAAAATAACTCGTCACATGAACTCTCCCCCTTTGCATGCAGTGTGTGTGGGTAGAGGAGTTTTATATGAAAGGAAAGAAAATCCTTCAGAGCAGCATCATGGTTTTGTTTGACTCTGGAGTAACACCCATTTTACCATACTGCTTCCTCATAAGACCTACAAAAACCTATCAGAAACTTTAAAAGTTATTTCAGTCATGAACAGCTTTCACAGTATAGTCATGCTTACAAATTTTATAGAACTGCTGTGATCTGACTGCAGAATACATTTTTGATTAATCAGACCCAAGGTTTTAATAATGAAACAGCAGGTGGGGTAACTACAAAATTAAAACTCTTAACAGCCTCACAGTAATACAGTCATAAATATAAAAGAGTTGAAAACAGCTCATTTGCATTTTTGAAAAACATTCTTAGCAGCTCTGCATTTCTGTTCCAGGAGAGGGCGGTGTTTGTGGCAGCCCTGAGGCTCCCGCTGCCTTCCGCGGCTTCCAGGGAAGGCACATCCCGTCTCCCATGGCCGAGGGTCACCCTCCCTGGGGAAGCAGCTGCTGCTTTTCTAGAAGCAATTTCTGGAATTCCAGGATCTTGTTCAGAGACTGCAAACACGCTTTGATCAGCTGCTAAACATCGGGTTTTTCCCGTTTGAGGAGGGTATCAGTAAGAAAATGGTAAAAGAGGCTTGTCATAACCTTGCCATTTGAACAGTCACCTTTTGTTCCCATGAACACCTCTGAGCCAGTTCTGTCCTTTCAATTAGCAGCAGTTCAACAGTTGGGATATACAGAGTTGTTTGGTTTTTTTTTTTTTTTTTTTTAAAGCAATCTCCTCCATGTATTTTAAGGATTTTGTAAAAAAATGAAAATTAAGTCTGCAAATCCATTCTCCCTGTAATTTATACTGCTCAGGCTTAAAATGCCAGCAGATTGACATTGTGTAACAGTAACTGACACCAATTAAACTGGGGGCTAAAAAGCTGTGCTAATGAGAACAGAATCAGTCTAGGTATTGCATCAAAGTTTAAGATGTTTTCAAAACAGTGACTTTTTATTTTCCTAGCTGAGGGAAAGCTTCTGCTTTGAACAGTGATTGCAGAAAAATTTCCAGGTCTAAACTGCTGCATCATAAATGAATGCACTATGATTTATTCCTAGAATTTGCTCTCTTCTGCCTTTTTCTCATTATATAAAATGCCAACCCAGAGAAAAATGCAAACAGAGTCCGGAAAGGACTCTGTTTAATACTTTCCCTTTTAAATAAGAATACCTACTACATATATATAGACACATACATATAAACACCTTCTTCTGAGATCTCCTCATGAACTAATCAACTTTTAATGGAAATTATTATTCAAAACCAAAATAACCTATTCTATGGACAGACTGTTAGTTGTATCCATAGGAGGGTTGAATTTTACATACATCAACTCTTTGCTTCCAGCCTCAGGGTTTGGGGAAAATAAACAAAAGCTTTTGACAGCAAATTGTTTACAACATTATATAAGAGGTAAAAAACTAGAACATTAAACAGATAAGTTTCTTAAAAAAAAACCAGAAGAAAACAATTTATTTGCTAAAGAAGGCTAAGTACTAAGAGGAAAATGTACTGAATCAGGGACAATAAAAGGATAATAGAAAAGTTAGGCAGGGTGAAGTAACACCCTGAAGAGTGATGAGATTAGAGATAGGAAAGACTTGACACTGCTCTTGGTACGTGTTCAGAATTGGAACAGAGGCAGCATGGATCAGCTGATTCCATGTAATACAGCAGCAGAGGGAAAGATCAGTTCTTTAGGATATCTCAAGTACCCCTTCCATAATCCAATTAAAAAAAAACCAAACATCCAAAATGAAAATAAAACCAAAATGAACTGAAGCAAAACAGAAAACAGAAGGAGCTTCAAATCAGTGGAGCACAAAAACCACAATAGAACCAACCTATGCCCTTTCAGGAATTAAAAGCTAATGATTTAATGTGTTTACGTGGGTTGCTGTAATCTCATAAAACTGATGATCAATGTTGACAGCTTGCCAAGGGTCTAGACACCCCCTGTCCTGAGCTATGGAAAAGCATGGGAGCAGTTGTCATGCCAGAATATTCCTTTTATGCTATAAGAAGGTTTATGCAATTGGTGGGCTGTGCGTTTCTAAGAATTTTCTCTTAGAAGGGAAGAGGTTGAATTCTTTGCAGACTTATCCTAAAATATTCTTCAGAATTAGAGGGATTGTATTTATGATTGATCAGACCAGCAAATAAAAACAGCCTGTCTCTTCTTTCAAGAGACAGAGCCACTGCATTGACCCTAAGATCCTGCTGGAATTCCTCATTAACTCTGCACAGAGCACATGTGTCCCATCAGAATCCTGGTTTGTCTGCCCTCTGCCATTTCATCCCATGACTACTAATTTAGTGAGATTAAACAGATTTCCTCCACCTGCATCGTACCAGTGCACTGACCAATTGCAGTGGCCCCGCCAAAGCAGATCCAGCTGTACACAATCCAGAATCTCCCATATAAAAGAAAACACTTGTCATTTCAAAAAAATGGGAGGAGCCAAATGATCAGGAAAGGCAGGGATAGTGAATAAAGTTTTGACTACTTTTCTTTAATCACAACACTCCCACAACAGGATAACTGATCCAAGAATCTCTCTAAATATGACTGTAGGCAGTTAACAACTGTAGTTAGCACAGGTGCAGGTAGTTAACACCTGTAATACCAGTAGGTGCCAAGGAAGGGTATGGTTAAGGTCATTAAAGAACAATATATTGTGTATGTATTACACAGGTGTTTACTCAGCTGTTTCACATACTGGGATCAGGAAAGTGGCTTTAAACTAATGTAAGGTAAAACCAGGTTCAGATAGCAAAAAATCTTCAGGTGGGACTGAGCCTTGTGAAGGAGCAGCTTGTAGTTTGTTGTGTGCAGCCATGCAAAAGAATCTGCTAACAGAGGTGGAAAACAGAAATGCACCCAATTTTCCCATTTCATGCATTTTTAAGGAACTGAGAAGTTACATCTGAAGGATATAAAAGGTCCTGCATAAAGAGGACCAAATGGATCCAAATCACCGTCTAAGTAGGAAAGTTCATTTCATTTTGAAGAATTCTCTTTAGTTCTAATGAGTTCTGGATGTGGAGATGGGAGAAGTGACTGCCAGATGGAATTTATTTCACACTGTCTGAACTCTTTTCCCCAGAGAGCCACAGAATTCTGACTACAAGGGGAAAGAATATTAAGAAATGGAAGGGGTCTCATCTGTCAATTGTATTATACTCATTCAGTGTAACTATTCTGTTTTAGTTTGAATCTGGAACAGAATTCTGAAGGAGTTTTTCTTAAATATTTAAAAAATAAAAAAGTAAATGTGTATATTAATTCATAGAATAACCAAAATAGATGGCAGTTGAAGGTACAAACCAACCAAAGCCTGATTAGAAATGCCCATGTAATCCATTGTTCAGCCTTTATCATTTCACCCTCATTCTTTCAATATTCTTGAGTTCTTGAGAGACTTCTTGTGGTATTTTTGTATTCTCTTCAGAGACTGTGAATAACCACAACATTATTGATTAAAAGGATAAGGTAACTCCAAGATGAGGAAACAGGATGTAAACACCAGCTCATTTTATACAAATTATCCATGGGCTGGTGGCTGCCAATAGATTCCGGTTATGCAAGAGTCACTGAGAACAAATCTAAAGCCCCCTCTTGGATTTGCATTACTGATGAGTCCCTGAGAAGTTCACCTTTGGTAGAAAAAATTCAGTCAACTTAAGTGTTTCCTATCCTTTCTAAAATAACAGTCAACCTAATTTGGGAAGCTTCTGACCAGACCTGTCAGAGGATACAAAAAGTACAGAGCAGCAGTGCCACAGGGGCTTTTGATTTATAGTAAAGCGTGAGGAGATGCCAGAGGAGACTGCATAAAATTGCAAGCAGCACTGCAAAATTGTTGCCTCTTCACAGGAAGAGAGCACTCTGGCATTGAATGACAAAAGTATTTTTTCAAAATAACATAGAGAATCTATTATAGATCTGGAAATTAAATTCAGACCTCCTCAGGCCCTGAATCCAAACCTCTGTTGTCTCACAAGTCTGGTATCTTTCAGAACTGCACATTTCCAGTGCCTCTAGCTTCCATGTTGAAACAGGGATGTCACTTAGAATAAAAATTTTGAGTACCTCACATTCTATCAAAGGCCATTGTCAATAGAGTTCCTTTATATCCAGATGGATACATCCCCATGAAATACACAGAACATGTTCGTGTCACTTCACTTCTCAAAGACAAACTGTCCTTCTGGCTCCTCCAGAACAGAAAAGGTATTTGTCAAAATTACTTAAAACACAACACACACACAATGTTTGGTAACTACTGGCAGGTTTACACGTCCAAGTGTTACCCTGGCAGTTGTAGCTGGGCCACAAGCCCAGAGAAAACAGCTACAGCATTCAAAAATACAGCACTAGACATACTGAGAATGATGGTCCACTTGTTCAGAGAGGGGAAAGATAACAGGAATTGTATTCACTTCCCCATAAATAACTATTGCACTAAGTGTTCTGAGTGCAACATGAATGTAAAGATCAGAAAAGGTAATTGACTCAAGACTAACAGCATTTCAGTACTGAGCATTGCCAAGGCAACACCACAGCCTTCCAGTCAGGTTCACACTTCATCCTTTGGCTCAACTGGATTTGGCACCACCACTTGCACAAAGGACATAAGAAAAAATGTGCCTGTGACCTTCAAGACCAATAGGTGGCATTTTAAAAGCAGAAAGACTTCTGTGCATATCACATTACAGATGCTGTAAAAAGTCCACTACATCCTGGAGCTGAATAGTCAAGCCTGATCACACATTTGACCTTTACAAATATACAAACAGGATGGCAGGAGAGATTATTTTAATCAGATCTGAATGCATATGAGAGCCCAACATGAAAATTATATGGATTATGCAATTATACTTCTATCTAACATTTCAGCAGAAAGCAACAGAGATTCCTGTTGCAATTGCCACAAATCACAATAGCACTCAGATTAAAATTTAAAACACAATTTATGAAACACTCATAGACTTCCATTGGCTAAAAAAAAATAACTATCTCAGATTGACTTTCATAGATGTGACAGCACAGGTCCTACTGCTGTGTGTCAAACAATTTCATAGGCTCACTGCTCTTTGCTGCACAGGGAAGGTACATTTGCAGTTATTTTTGTTGTAAGATTTCTCCCCATCTCTGGACAGGGTGGGGAGCAGGAGCTCCAAAAAATGGCATAGAAAAAACCACACATTCTCAATACAGTGGAGTGACACAAAGAAAACAGAAGAAGTGTTTGTTGAGCTAGGTCTACCATCACAAACCATACTCTCAGCCCTCTCAGCCAGCTGGCAGGTCAGGCAAGAGAAGTAAACTTATCATTACATTGAGTTAAATGTACATTGAGTTGAACTATGTTAGGCTTTTACTTTCATACTTTAATCAGGGCCCTACATGCCTACCTTAATTCCTCCACCATGTTCCTGGAGATACACCTTCCAGATTTTTCCTGTGGTTACTGTAATGTGCAACATTTCCATGGGATCTCTGAAATTAGCATAAACCACACATTAGCTGTTGTTCCAGACCACATATGCTGATTTTACTGCTTTGCTTCTGCTTTTGATCAAGCTAAACCTAAGTTCACTTTTGACCCTTGCCTCATTTCCTATCCATTTTAATGATCCAATAGCACAAAGCAAGCAATATTTTTTTTTAGTCACACAGAAATTAAATTGTTTTCTGTAGCAACACTGTGTAATTGCTACTAATATTCTGGGAGGCACAAATTGGCAATTAAACAGATTTTTATAAAACTGCCATTTTCTTAGATGTAAAGATGGCTAAAAGAATAATGAGAACTTAATTTCAACTGCAGGATAAAGGGAATGTAAGTGAAACACCTTTTTGGTATTTTGTTTGTTTGTTTTTATTTACACTTTCCATATTGAAATACTGACTTATTGCAATAGTGGAAGAGGATATGTATTAGCTTTTCACTGTAGATACCATATGCATTGTATCTGAAATAAAATAAAAGGGGTTTAAAAGGATAAAAAGGAAACATACATTACTCAGAGAAAAAGCCATTGATGGATAACTGTTATTGAACCAGAAAGAAATAATGAGACCATGGCTAGCAAGTGAAAAAGATGGGTTTAAGAGTGAACATTTAAAAGACAGTGACACATTGCATCAGGATCCTTCTGTTCTTTCTCTGAGAATGCAAAAGACATAATAAACAAGAAAGGAGGAATTCAAGTATGTGAATTTAAGAAGAACCATTCAGTAAATTGCAGCCTGTGAGATGTGGTCTAATCAGGAAACTGACACAACTGCTTAACTTCCAGAATAAAGTCTATAGAAAGGATGGATTCCTATAGACAGAAAAGGGTGCAGAGATACATTGCAGAAGGAGGAGCAGCACATGGCAGAAGAAAGGAAAGATATGCATGCTGACTGCAGGAGCACTGCCAATTGGTACTGAATTGAAAGATACATAGTTGGAATATTATAGGAAATTGCTGTAGAGCTCCAGGGCAAGATAAGAAGCCAGACATGGCAATTTAAAGTAGGGGAAAGGCAAGAGTAGCTAGAACAGGGATCAAGAAGGGTTTGGATGATGTACATCCCAGAGAGGATAAAGACTGCAGAATGATATTGAAAGAAAACATTTTTCCTGTGATTCTGAGGACATGTCCATAGCCACTTCCTGCTTGACATTAAACATGAGCAGAAATCACATGCTTAGCAAAGAGCAGGTAGCTGATCAAAATGTGATGAAAGCTAACAGAGTTTGAAGATGTACTTACAAGATAGCACTGCAAATTTATTTCATTCTCTTAAAGCAAATATTTTGGGCATATATAAAATTGCCAGATTTGCCTGCATCAAATCCCTTTTAGAAAATAAATGCTAGAATACATTTACATTTCAATTGAATCAGCACTCAGGAATGAAACAAAATAGAAAAAGCCAAGGGCAACCTCAGGAAAGGGGAGTTGCAGAGCGTTTCTAGCTCTGGGAAAAAAAAATCCATGTTCTGTATGTTCTGTCAGTATTGGGAGCTGGGGCCTCAGACACTGGAAGCACCAATGGTAAAGACAGAGGAGACCACACAACCATGCTGTTTGTAGGATTGGGAGCACAGTGGTGTTGGTAGGGGTTGTCCTTTCAAGTATGAGATGCATTCTTTCTCAAAAGGATCAAACCCGATTCTGAACTCACTTTGATACCAGAAAGGTCAGCCCTCAGCCTGGGCAGTGCAACCCTTATTAGCAGTGTTAATATTTTGACACTTCTGGATTGATCTATAACCTCACAAGTTATTTGCCTCAGTTTTATTTCAGAAGTTGGACTAACATTTCATTACTGAGTAGTTTGTCAGGCCTTCAATTTTTTCACCTCCCTTCAACACATTCAGCTAAAATAGGGCAGCCTGGTAATAAGAACTATCAGATAGGGCAAGCACCAGAGAACAAAGCTTCTCCATTTCACTGGATCTACACCATATATAAACTTCCCAGTTCATATGTGGTAACAAGATTTAGAATGTCTGTTATTTAGTTACTGACAAAAAACATCCAGCAGCCTATTTACACAGTCTTATTGTGGTAATGTATTGCAATTTTAAGTTTGGACTTTGCTATCAAGGAACAACGTCAAAAAATACTTTAATAAAAATAGCATCTATTTACTTTCTTGTCAAAAGAAAGGTTTTCCCTTCACATGTCAGCAAAATATTTGACTTAGTTTTTTCTTGCCTATCATTCTGCAAAGCTATTTAAAAAACTGTCATCTGTGATCAGCATTGATGCTAGTTATATTCTTATGCCACATTTTAAAAAGAAAAGCAAGTCCTCAGTCTGGAGCAGTCCACCTACCAAGTTGCCTTGGAATCAGGAATCTTAAAAAGCCTGCAAGTTTCACCTTTCAAGGAGCAATGAGAACAAGTGCCAGAACCCCCTAGTTTGTCATGTGCTGTTGCTTGTCAACCTGCCAGGCAGTTTGCCAAAGCTGAGGCAGGAGAGCCTGCTGCAAACCCAGCAGGGGTCTGTCAGAGCCGTACCTCAGCTTTGCTGACATGAAAATGTCTGTGCAAGCCATTCTGATTTCAGCAAGCCAGCAAGTTCTGCTGCACAGAGATTGGTCACTTTGAAAGAATGGACTATGACCGAAGTTATCTTTTCTATATTCCTATCAAGAAAGTACTCATGAGAATTTCCCTGGCCAGCCTTACTCAGCTGAAGTCACAAAAAAAGCTTCTTCCCCAGGTCACCTTTGGATATGGAAACCTGCACTGCATTGGGTACACAGATCTGTCTCCTGTCTGAGCCAAATATCCTTTTCTTCCATCGTAATTTCCATAGAAGAGGCTCTGAAGGCTACCCACTTAACTTCTGAGATTACTAAAACTGCAGGATTCAGTTCTGTAAGAGGTCTGGGCACTGCTGTGAACAATGTACTGAGCTCACTGAGCTACACCAGTAATCATTCCAAGTTGTAACTGCACCCTGATGATGGAAGGCAGCTCAGAGGAGATGGACAAAAGCAGTGAGCTCACAGAATATTGTAAAGAATGAGCATCAGGTATCAAAGCAAGCTGGAGTTATCTCAGTGCAAGGAGGGCTTGGTGTCACCTTTGGTTTTAGGGACACTGCTGCACCAGTGGGCAGCTGGTCACATATCTCAGCCTTTCCTGAGGTGTCTCTTTTCACAACCAGAAGAAATTTAATGAAATTAAATGAGACCACCATAGAGCCAGGAGAAGTTGATTTCTAAGTCTAGCAAATAGCACAAAGCCTTGTATTTGAGAAAAGAGGATGTGAAGTTTATGAACTAAAACACACTTACTTTTACAAAGAGGCTGTAATGGTGTAAAATTTATTCTATACTTCTTAGCTACCACTAAGCATGTTAAATCTCTCAGCTATTTGATCAAATATACAGTTTCAGTACTCCTGAATAGAGCCTGTGTTTTTCCATTACACTAACTAGCATATACCCAAAATGCCAGCATCAGCATTCACCAAGAAAGGATTTCCAAAAAAAAAAAATTTGAAAACCATAAATTTTAAAGAAGATAAAAACCTATATAGAGATAAATCTTCATAGCAATTCCAAGGATATGTGACAGCATGAAGTGGAGTGGGTTGATGAAGAAACATTGCAATTATAAAACCCTGTAATCTGGAACAGGGATAGCTGATTCCTGTGATGGTGTAATTCTGCTGGTTTTAACATTACATTATGTAGCTATGGTATCTGATTAGGTAATTTACATGGAGTGATTTGACAGGAATTTTAAAATATCCTTACCGCTTTATATATCTATTAGAAAGGAACATTTTCTATTTTACTGTCTATGCAATGAGGCAAGGAATCTTACATCTTTGAGAATATGAATCCGGAAGACAAGAATTTATTACAAAGTACTTGCTACAGAGTAGAGACTCAGGTGAGATTTTTCTTCAAAGTCTGCCAAATAAATAATTTATAAATTGAAGAGATTCACTCATTTAAATGCCTACATTTTATTAAACCAGTCCTCAGACTACTCAAAGAGTTTCTGTTTGTTTAAAACTCTGATCTCCAATTTCCATTTAGTTTGGCCTTCCTTTAACACCACTATAATTCCCTATTTTGTTTTTCCATTGCTGATTCTCCCTTACAATCTGCTAGAGCTTTACTTTTAATTTTTTTCATTAGAGGCTCCTTCTTCAACACTCCAGAGCTGTGCTCCTTACTTTATCTTTGTGCTTTTCTCTAACCCATCTTACATGCATACGAGTTTCACAATTACTTTAAAACCTGCATCTCACAGTTCTATTATCTGACTTTCTTCTTCAAACTAATATTTAGCCTTCCTGTACAGATATCTCCTCCAAGGTAGCAGAGGTACTTTCAAAGGGTTGATTTCATCTACTTGTGCACAGCTCTGCCTCATGCACTGCTTATATATTCAGTGGGAAATTCAAGCAGAGAAGTTAGGATAGGAAGAATTCTTTTGTCATTTCTCTATCAGCTGTTGCTCAACACCTTAGACAAGATTCCTAGATTTAAAATAAACCCTACCTAAAGGTATATTTATGCTAGCAAATTAAGCAGTGCCAGGAAAGAGACCACCAGTGTTAAGAGGCATTGAAACTTGTTTTGACTGTTATATTTTTAAATCTCAAATGGTTTTTGCATGTAGCAAATCACACCCCACTAAACAATTCCCTGGAGACAGCAGATAACAAGGATCATTCCCAGAAAAAACATGTCAGCGTGAATTTTGCCCACCTGTTCCTTACGCTGGAGGGTAAAACTGTTCCACAATACAGACATGGTTTTTTCCATGCCAGCTGCCTTCACTGTCTGAAAACAGTCCAAAGCACATCTAATTTAACTGTAGAGATGTAACCAGTAAGGCCACTAGTATTCACTATCAGTCCTGCCATTTTAAATGATGTGGAGTTTACTCAGGGGCAGGAGAGTGAGAAATACAAGAGTAATTTAGAATAACATAGCTAAGTGGGTCTTTAATTATTGAATCCTCAAGCAATGTCATTTGGGATCAATCAATGAGGGAGTTTGCGCTGAACATCACATTAACTTCTTCAAGAGCTTTATCTCCAGTGTTAATTTCTTTTATACAGTTTAACCATTGAAAGTTTATTCTTAAATGTTTACATATGGAACCAGGAGACAGCTACAAAAAGAGCAAACATAACTGATGCATGTGAAGCTTCCTACCTGGAGTTTGCATGGGAATTTAGCATTCATGAGACAGCTGCAGTACATCTTTATTGCTGCTGGCATACTGATAGCACAGTGCTATTTCACACTATTTCATGCAGCACTTCAGCAATCCAGAAGAGGTTGCATGGATTCAGGTCAGGACTGTAAATCCTATCTCCCAGGAGTTTCATGCTGAGCAGCTGACATTTCAGCAACTCCCCCCCTTCAGCAACAGAGTTTAAATAATAAGCCCAGCAGACAAACCTTGCAAAACAACAACTCTGTCATTCACTTACTTCGAAACAACTCTATGAAATGCATAGATCTGATGAACACACACAGCCTTACAGGCAAACTAAAAGTGCATACAGCAAGAGTTTGACACTCTTGTTCTGATTCAGTAATATGCAGGCGTGAAAAGACCACAGAGAAAAAATATATTCCATGCTGGTTCTGCACAGCAGTTCCACAAGGGTTCAACACTAGACCTAGAAGGGTCAAACATAGTTATTTACAACCCACTTTGCAATGTTTCAGAAAACTAAGGTTTTCTACAACATCTAGGTTTTGAGTTTTCTGAAGCATTTAAGGCTTCCAAAACATTTTTCCAGTATTTAGTTATACCAACAGCTGTATTGCCAGCAGTGAAAATTGACCCATACCCCATAATCTTGCAGTATGCAAGACCTGAACTAGGCTGAGAGGAACCCTGGACTCCTTACAGAGCCCTTACTATGATCCTTCTGCTGAATCACATTCAGTCAGTGCAGTATCTCCATTTTTAAATTTTGTCAGTAAATAGAGGTAATTTTTTCCTTTCCCAAATCTAGCATCTCAAAAGGTATGGTCCTAGCTGCACAAGAATCACATGCCTGCATTTTTATCTTTACGCAGTTTACATACCACACTATTGAAACAAAAACCTTATCACAAGAAAGAGGGATATCTCTGCTCTTCTCTCATCACAATTAAAACAGTTTCATCTTTTGTCCTTACAAAGGTTCTCATGTAATTCTTATTTCCATAACACTAAATAGTTCTCAAGTGATAAAACAGAATAAAACTCTCTGTCTACACATCCCATTTAGCCTCACCTTTGCCAAAAATGAAAATCATGGCTTCTTACTGCAGAAGAAAAAAAAAAAACCAGCTGCTTTTCCCTTAAATATCATTGGCCAATGTCCAAAACCCAGTGGCTGATTCTTCCTCCTCTAGCTGCATCCAAAACCCACTTTCTTATTAATTCAAGAGGCATATGGTGAAAGATTCCTTGAGGAAAGACGATGGGGAGGAAGGTAACACTGTCTGTTTAGATCCTTCCTTATCTAAACCTTCGTGTCAGGTTGAAGTAGTGCACTTTTTAACTACTTTTGCAACTGAAGCTGAAAAATAAATAGCTAAGGCAATGTAAAACAGGTGTGGACAAGAAATTCTCCATTTTGTATAATTTTATACCAGTGTAAAGCACTCCCTCGATAAAATAAGTTCTCAGCATTGTGTAGTACCTCACAGGGGACAGTCACAGAAAACGGACACAGAGCTGTACACAGTGGCTCAGGTAAGAATGAGTTGGGACTGCCACCAAAGGTCAGAGGAACTCAGGTGCAAACTTGATGGAACCACAGAGGGAAACTTCACCAGCCTCCCTGGCTGAGGTCCTCTCCATGACAGAGCCCAGCTACTTATGGAGCAAAGCTCCCAGTCAGCCCATTGCAGACTCATGACACACTCTCAAATGGAATTTTGAACAATGCACTCAGATCCTCATCTTTCAAAATCCTAATACTCTAGATCTTGTCAATGAAACCCATAGGGAAATACCAAGCATAATACTAATTAAAACAGGAAAACCCCAAAGGAACTACTGTAGAAAAAACTGTGAAAAAAATTCTTCTTTTTTTTCCAATTGAAAGGAGATTTGCCAAATTCAAATTAATATAAACTAATTCCATGCAAAGCTTTAACTAGCTTTTGAATTTTTACTGTTGCTTTGCTCACTGACAGTCACTTAGTAGAGCAATAAAAGTTACATCTACTACTACATCTGTCTGAGACACCCAAAAAATTAAAAATGGAGTGAACACATCATTTAAATGAAGAACAATGGAAAAAGAATTCTAAAATAATGAACAAGTGTGAGCCTTGGAAAATTGATACTGTTAAGAGTCACCTGAAAGTTGAAGTAACTTTACATTATTTACATTAATCAATGACTAAGAACAGAGCTCAAGGAAACCTGCAGAAGGGTTAGTTTGTGAGAAAAGGCACCAACAAACAACCTGTTCATGTTTATCTAAGTGATTCACTCCAAATTTGCCTTGCTCACCATGAAATAAGGCCCTTTTGGATGGCAGGAAAATGAATGATACCAACGCTGTTCTGACAGTTTCAGGTGGTGTAACAACCTAGTATTGACATTACTACCTAGGATGAAAACAAGATGTGTAAGAGTGTGAATCTACTAGCTATTAACAGTTTCCATCAGCAGCTACTTAATTAAGATTAAAATAGCCCTCTGAGGGATCTCTACAACTTTATAGCATAAATAGCTAAAAGAATTTTATGTTTAAACGTGTGCTAAAAGTAGGAAGAATTATAATGTTTGATTGAATGCCTGATCTTCAGTACAGTTATACAAAATGTGGATCTGCTTTAAAGTCCAGCAAGATACACATGTTCTAAAGAAGCAGCATTCCAGAGATAGGAGACTGTATCAGCAGCTGGAACTAACCAGGAACAGAAGCATACAGGATAAATCAGCCATGTCCTCAGGCTGCTGATTTTTCAGTGAATTAGAGAGAAACTTTCTATTCCTACATTTTGGGCTTTGGGCAGTTTGCCATTAAAAACAAAACCAGTGAATCAGTAAAATTTACATCCCACAGTCTGCATGATATTCATGCTAAATCTGTCCTCTCATCATGCCAGCTCTACCACTGCTGCAGGTGTCAACTTTGTCCATGGCTGAAGACAAAGTGGCATTTTTTTCTATCTGTTTTCGACACAGGATCCGCTGATAGACAACAAGAAAAGCATTCAAATAGTAATTAAGTTCTACTTGCTTGACTTGCATCAAAAATACGAGAAACCATAAAAGCTCATCTTAGAATTTCATATTCCTTTTCTAACCAAATCTTTTACAGTGCCCCCATTATTCTGAAATTTTTTCAGCATAAACTAGCATGAAGGAAAAATTCCCTTTTGGTCAAAATCCTCCAAGCTGAAACTAGTGCCTCGTCCTGTTCCCACTTTATCCACGATTTATGTTATTTATGAAGGATCTTCATCTAGTCATTTACTCACACTGCACTTGCAACCTTGAGTTTGGGTTTTCTTGGTGTTTTAAACCCATATAATGCTGACTTCATCATACATATCTAACTAATTGTGCAATCGCCTCTTCATAGAGAATAATGTGGCACTTTTGGGATTTTTGGAAGGTCTCTGGTAGATGGAATTCCTCCACGCTCCTTTTTGTCTCTTCTACAATTCAGTTTGAAGAAGCAGAACAAAGATTAAGTGATGTTCTACTTGAGTATTGTTATTCATCCTCTACTAGCTGGAACTCTGCTCACCAACCAACACATGAACAAGTGTCCCCATCATTACATGTGCAGTTACACCAATGCTTACATTAGTAGAGCATAAGAATCTATTTATTTATAGAAAACTTGCCACAGTAAGATGCCATTTCTTGTTTGGGACTTCTACAAGCTACTCTAAGAAATTTTTTAACTTTTATTCCAATAAAAAAGCATTTTTCATTCTTTTCTAAACAAGTCACTGTAGAATCAAAATATTAAAGATTTTTTTTCTTTGAAGTAGCATGTAGCAATGAATAAAAGACACAACAACTTTAGAAAGGAAATGTGCAGAGAGAGTAAAAGAGTAGAGGTCTTTGCCAAGAATGTCAGTGTGAAGTAAAACTTCAAACATCAGTAAAATTCCAAGTCATATTCTCCTTCCAAAACTTATTACCAAGTATAGTAAGTAGTAAGCAATGAAAATGCTGAGAAATGTCAAAGCTGGATAACACATTTTTGTCTCCCTGTGGGCTTTTTATTTTTTTCAATTAAAATCCATTACAACACTGGATTCCTAGAAAATGAGGTTCAAAAACCAAAGGAAGAACTTCTCTCTTAGCTCATTACATTTATTTCAAAACCTGCTTTAGGCCTGACACAGCTTAGCACAGCAGAACCAGAAATTTAGAAGTTGGGGGGTTTTGTCAGATTTTTCAGCATTTGCCTCCTTCATATGCAATGACTACAAACAATTTAACCTAGGACTGCTATTTATACTTGCTCTCAACTCTACTGGCTTTACAATACACTTACTGTAACAAGAAGAATTGCAAGCATCCTCCCACAGTTAGCGTTAGAAAATGAAAAACACTCATCCTCATCAATATTTGTATTATATCAGGAGGGAGTTTTTAAATCACTGCCCTTTGAACTATGCCTATATTCCAAATGTTATTGTCAGACAGAGAGAAAGCAAGCCCATGAGATCTCACTAAAGCCAAGGACAGCTTTAGTATATTATACAAGTTGAATCTAGAAATGCAGCCCATTCCATAAAGCTTGACAGCATAATTCCATCAATACTTGACAGCAGAAGACAGAAAAAGTAAATCAAACCCCATGTCTAAAGCTAAATATTGAAGAGCATGTCAAATTAAAAAAAAAAAAAGCTGATTGTAATTACTTCCATTAAAAAAAGAATTTTGCAAATGAGCACAGAAAAGTGACTTGTTTTATAATGATCTAGATGAAAATCAGCCAAAATAGCTTGACTATATTAATCAAATTCATGTAAATGTTACATTGTATAATTTTGGTTGGAAGAAACTAGCAACCTTACAGAATCCAACTGTTAACCTGACACTGTGAGTCCACCACTAAACCATGTCCCTAAGTGCCACGCCCAAACCTTTAAATACCTCAAGAGTTTGGAGCCCAACTACTTCCTTGGGCAGTCTGTTCCAAGGACTGACAACCCTTTCTGTGAAGAAATTTGTCCTGAAATCCAATCTAAACCTCTTCTGTTCCAGCTTGGGGCGTTTCCTCTTGTCCTGTCATTGTTACCTGGGAGAAGAGACTGATCCCCACCTGCCTACAGCCTTCTTTCAGGGAGTTGTAAGGTCCCTCCTGAGCCCCCTTTTCTCCTCAACAACCCAGTTCCCAGTTCAGACCCTACACCAGCTTCATTGCCCTTCTCTGCCCCCTAATCTTAGATATGCAAGATGAATGGACAGAATTACTATTTGAAGAAAAACTAGCAGGTATCAAGTGATTCAATATAATAATGTTCATGTTAAATGAGCTACTTTATTAAACTTCATGAATGAAAATAAATTGGCTAATATAAAAACCTACCAAAAGACCTAATCACTGCATTAGGCTAGTGTGATCACTTAAGAGATCAATCCAGAATTAGTGTAGTAAATTAATGTTTAACAATATTTATTACTTCACTGAGCCCACAAAAAAGTTCAGATGTAGGAATTCAAATCTAACAAATTTGTGATCCTTGTGTGTCCCTTCCAACTTCTGATATTCTGTGATTCTATGAAAATTACCACGAAAATTATTATGCATGATCATTGATGACTTAGAGATACTCTGAAACACGGGACAGTATTTCACAATCCTTTTCTAAACCCACAAGACATCACACACATTCAGCTCTTCAAGATTGCTTCTTAATAGTAACCTTTTGTTGCAGGTTCTTCTGTAATGCAGTGGAAAGAAAGAGTTAAAAACTTCCCTCTCGGTATCCTGACAATTACCAGAATTATAAGGTGGCTTTGGATGTAAACAACAAGGCTTAATAAAGCAGCTTCCCAAATTCTCCATCTTGTGGAGTTAGGATTTTATTATACCCCCCCCAAAACCCCCACAGATATGAATTTAACAAATTCTCTTTAGAAGCTGTTGTGTTGGGAGTAAGATACTCCAATGCTTTATTTGTTGGCTATACTTATTTCTTAACGGCAGCACAGCTGAAACTGAAGGTACTGTTAATTCATGGTCTCAGATGAAATTGCAGTGCTTTACATTCCTAAATAATCACCCAGCCTAGAGGAGATAATTTTACCTGTGCAATTCCAATACTGTAGTACTGAGACAACAGCAAGGGCACAGAACTCCTTAGATTTATCTCAGAAATTGTCTTACAGTATCCACATTCATCATTTCATCCCCAGCCTGGATACTAAACTCCTAACAATTTGATCAGCAGAGCTTTTCCTGTCCTGACACAATGGCCTGTTTACACTCATACATACAGTTGCCAAGATACTTATTTTTAATGAGCTCCCTTAATTTAAAACACATACATTGGGCATTTTGCTTGCACAAAAACCACTGCACCACTCAGCACCATTTACCTATGGAGTCACAAAAGACAACTCAAGATGCTGCCAGTGATCAACAATCTCCTGTCTAGACATGTGCAGGACCCTATTTCATTTCTGTTTATGCTAAATCTGCCTTTCTGGCAGTAGTTACAGTTATCACTCCCTTAGCAGGGTAAATGCTAAAATGTGCATTCATTCTACCATTAGGTTACAGTGATGAAAGGGATTTGTTAAAAATAGCAGCAATTCCCACGGCTGCTTCTTCCCCCCATTATATCAGGTTTATGACTGTAGCATTATTGACATCAAAATGGACAATCAAGACACTACCTTTCTTCATCTACCAAGAGTTGCTTTAATTAGAACTCAGCGTATTAATGATAATTACCTGATAATGATGTTCATCACCTATATGCCCTAATTTTCAAAGCAGTGCATACATAGCACATTAAGCAATTAATTCTCAGAACAACTTTATGTGACAAGTAAATTCTATCTCCATTTAAAAGACAGGAGAGCTGTAGCTAAATGATACTCCCATGAAACATCATTTAGAAGATTAGACCATGAATACTCATGCTTTCATCTTCTGCCAATACAACATAGCTTTCAAGGTAAGATTTATAATATAACTGTACTAAAAGAGGTATAATTTGCAAGAAAAATAAAACATAAAATTAACATATAATGCAGCTCAGTATATTATACTTTCAAATAATGTTGGAAACCTTGGGCTATGTTTCAGCCTTTTACACAGCAGAAACAAACCACCACCATGATTTCCCAAGTATTCATTACAATATTCTTTCCCAAAGTGACAAGTTCCATGGAAATCACCACACTGAATTTAGTCTTCATTTTCACTCCTTAGTCATTGTAGTATTAGAGACCTAATCTCTAAGCATGTAAGGATTTTTTAGATATCTGAAAAAAACCACCAAAATAACTTCGCTACTAGAAATTATAAACTTGTTCTGTGAATCTGTATTGCCTGTGGGACACTTTGATGCTTTTTGGCTCATTTAAAGGGAAGAGTGAAAGTAAGATAACTTAGTTACCATAGCAATATTCCAGGAACAAGACTTTGTTTGAAGTTGTTTCAGGTTCTGCTCTTTTTTACCAGATGCTCCTCCAGCAGTGCCAGACTGAACAAATTTTGGTTTCGTAAGTGTCCAATATTTGACAGATGCTTCAGTATTTCCACCCTAGAACTGATGGCCCAGTTTAATCTCATCTTCTGCCTCTGTGTACAGGAGGCAAGCAGCTGGGGTTAGCTCTGTTTGTCATGTCTGTACCATGCAGAAGTAATTGACTTGCTGTGGTTTCCTGGTTCATGATTGCTGAAACGTTCCAGGTTTCCCACCTGCTTCATTTACAGAGGGATCCCACAGTCAGGCAAACCAAGGCAAGGGTTTACAATTTGGTTTTATTTGTTGTCTTTTTTTCACCCCTCTGATTCCAATATTATAAAACATGCTTTAAAGTTGAGCTCTACTATTTGTGCATCTCAAGTCACCACAAAGGAGTCCAGTGACTCTGAGCTTGAATCTCCTGTGTCAAATTCAGGCTTCCATAACCACTAACTCCAGCAATCTGCATTACCAGCTGTGACCATAACTACTTTGTTTTCCTCTGTAGTATTCCCATAACCTTAAAATATTTAGAAGAATGCCTCTGTGTATAGTCCTACTCACTAGGGAAAATAAAAAGAAAAGTAAGCAGGAAGCTGGACACAAATTTCTTCCAAACACCTGCTAGCAATGCCAGGCATTTCTTGATATAACTCCTCTTGAACAAATAAGCTGTAGTGTTTGGTTGGCTTTTAGAGAAGAAAGCAGCCACAAGCTTTGTACCTTTCAGAGCAATTTGCCTTTTACTACTTTACCTGGCAGATTATTAAAAAGCAACAGTGCCGGCTAAATTATCAAAGTGTGATATGAGCCCTGTTCTTCATGCAGTTACAAATGCTGCTGGGCAGGCTTTTAGCTGCTCTTGTCCATGTGTTAGACACTTCTAACCCAGCTGTGTGGAGCAAGGTGACTCCAGGATGGGAACGGTACTGAAGACAGGTAACTCTCTTCAAAGGCTTGTTGAGCTTAAGCACAAGGTTATGGCTAGAGCTCTTGTATTCCTTGCTTGGACACTCCGGCTGCAATAGCTCATCTCTCACAGAAGAACCATGCTCAAGCCTTTGGGAAGCCTTTTGCACTACAACCTTTGCAGCTGTGTCCTCTCTTGGCTGAAGTAAACTGTGCTCTAACAAGACTTCAGTCATATGATCCATAGCCAAGCACTGCATGACTGGGGCAGGTGCAGTACTAATGATCACATTAATGAAATACAATGAAGAGATGCTATAGAAAACTTACAATTCATTTGAAAATACATGTTTTTAATACAAAACCTAATTTATAAATATAAATGTGGCCCACCCCATAAAATGAGAAACAAGACAATGCCAGGTAAGTGACCATTAAAGAGAAACAGTAAGTTGATGGACCCACATCTACAACATCATCCCTAAGTTCTCCAACACTTGCTGTCATCACATTTCCTTCTCTGAATATTGCCTTTCTCACCTCTTATTTTACCATCCTTCTCCAGAGCATTCAAAATACAAGTGATTGGAGAGGGAGGAGGAAGGGGGAAATTGGTTATGTGAAGAACAGCCGCACCCTTTTTCTTTAGAATGGACAAAGGAAACATTTCACTTACACAGGGATGAAAGCTTTACAGGAAAGTTTGTTTTTTTTCCTGTCAGGTAATCTGCACAACAGTTATAGACACTGTGATAAAACAAAATAGTTATCCAACGTAAAAATAAACTTCCATAACACTTTATTCATTATTTTCTTTCTTGCATTGAACCAAGTTTATCACGGCAATTCACAACAGTTGGAAATTGACTTCATTATTTGAGTCATCAGGCAAACAATACAACAAAAAGCAGAAACTTGCAAGAAACTCAACAAGAGTTTCTTGTAACTTCACAACTTGTAGCAGCAACTCAAACCACAAGAGGAATACAAATTAAATCCCAGAAGCAAAGCCAACAGGAAATGTTGGTACAATGATTCACTAGATGGGCCTCAAAGGAACCCTCTCCAAAGTCAAATAGACACCCCAATAAAACACTAGGGATACTCCTAACACTTCTAGACCTGCACCTCCTTTCCATGCCACTTTAGCTTGGAGCAGTCTCAAGTATGTGTGAAGAGCTGAGTGTCAGCTTAGTAATAATCCATACCTGATACAATCTGCACAACAGATTGTAGAAGACCTAAAAAGACATTTTATGTGTTGTCTAGAGACTTTAAAACACGATAAGTGGAAGAAACTGCAAGTTGAAGATTAGTTAATGCTATTAAAATGGACAGTCATCCTAAGGGATAGTTTTGCACTGAAATTTTTAGCTAGTTTGTTTCTTTTCCAGCTGAAGCAAGAGCTAGCAAATCCCTGCCTGACATTAGGATAATTGGGATGTAGGAAACTTTCATTAGAATGACAATCCAAGAGCGCTTTGTTAAAATACAAAACTCTATTTGCATTTGCTGCTCATAACAGCATTGAACATAACCCAGATGTTACTTTCATATTCAGAATTTGGAGACTTTGTTTGAAGTAGCCACACATTAGGATAAAAGTTCACAAAACAAACCAAGAAACACAAAGAAAAATCCCCTCCAGCACCTGACAAAACAAAAAACGCTCCTATTTGGAATTCATGCTAGGCAACACTCGCAATGAAATTGGTATGGAGGGCTTGTTAGTCCGAGTACCCAGAACTACTGCAGAGAGAAGCGGAGCAAGGGAACCACATGGGTGCCCAAATTGCTGCCCTTCCATCACATGTCACACAGACATTTCCCGGGGAAGCAGCAGCAAGGGCAGTGCCCCCCAAACCCACGGAGCTTCCCGGGGCAGCGGCACGGGCAGTGCCCCCCAAACCCACGGAGCTTCCCGGGGCAGTGTTCCCCCAAACCCACCGAGCTTCCCGGGGCAGGGAGCGGGGGAGCCCCAGGGCCCGCACCGAGGGGCAGCGCGGCCGGGACAGCAGCGGCTCCGGGCCCCAGCAAAACAACAATAACAACAATAACAAGAACAACCCGAGGAATCTTAAGATCCCCAGCCAAGACATCCCAGGGGGAAAAAAAGCAAACAAACAAAGCAGACAGCAGCAAATTGGTTTTAATTCTACCCGTGCGCAAAGTACTATTCCTGGACAACACGTCCAACACTCCCGAGGCATCGCGGACCCGCAGCGATTACAAAGCCTCAATCACCCTACTCGAGACCTCGCACTGCTGCCGCTGATTAACGAGCTGAGCCCGCCGAGCATCGCGCATCGCGCGGCCGAGAGCGCACGCCGCCAGGAGAGCACCGCCCTCTGCCACCGGCCGAGCACGGCACCGACCGGCTGCTGCGCCCGTGCCCAGCCGCGTGTCCCCGCCCCGCGCAGGCCTTACCTGCAGATCCTGCGGCCGCCGCCCGTCCCGGCCCCGAGGGGGGAAAGGGGAGCTGGCGTCCCGGCGGCGTTTAAATAGCCCGCCGACGTCACGTGACCGCGCCGCCATTGGCCCCGCGCCGCCCGGGGCACAGGTGCTGAGGGTGGCCTCGTCTCCTTGGTGGCAGGGGACGCTGAGGAGACACTGAGCCATTTGAAGTAGCAAGGGTTTGGTGTTTGGTGTGCTCGCTAATCCGTCTGGCCCTCAGCCTTCCAGCGCGTGCTGGCAGCAGAGCTCCGGTTCCACAGCGCTGGGCGGCGAAGCAGCGTTGCGTGAGGAGATGATGGCGCACATTCTCTGGAGAGGAATGAGCTACCTGGCGTTCCGTCATGGACAAACCAAGCAAGCCCGTTTGTCAAAAGCTAAAGCCTGTGCAAGAAGGGTAGCAAAACTACTCCATGTAAAAGAGAGTAACCAGATCCACTCTGAAACTGTCTGAAAGCAAAGAGGGTCACTGTCAAGCTCACCCGGAGATTAAGTAGAGTTTGAAAACAGCTTCAGTTGTTATGAATGACCATCTGACCACAGAAACTGATAGGATTCACCCATTAAATATTCCCATAAAATAGGAAATAACAAAGTACAGAACTCAGTTTTTCCACACCTCCTGCCATGCTGCCGGCAGGACTGCTCTGGCTTCACCAGCTGTGCTCGGGACTGAAGGCACCAACAGGGTGGTGTTCCCTTGGCACTTATATTTTTGATCTTCTGTCACCGTTTCCCTTAATGTAGAAGTCCTTTCCGGTGAGAGTGTGTGGCATTTTTTAGGTATTAAAGGGACAAGATTTAGGGCCGTGTGCAAGAGGACTTCCCTTTTACGGCTTTTCCCAATATTGAGGCATCACTCAGCCACAAACCCTTTTATCTAACCTTGTTGGTACTTGGGTTTCCATACACAAAATGGCACAGGCTCTCATGTTTGGCTGCACTGCCGTCACTCAGCCACCCGTGCGTGCCAGCACAGGTCTGCCTGGTGTCTGGGTTGTGCTCACAGACCCTGCCACTGCTCACAGAGGCTTTTGCTGAGGTTTTTACTGACACAGAGGTTTTTGCTAACCCGTTTGCTGGGCAGATTCCGTGGCACACAGACTGCAGTGCCTTAGGAGTACACAGTCAAAAGGGGCTTCCTGACCTGCAGGGTCCTGGCTCCAAAGCGTTTTGTTAAAAATGCCAGAAGTGTCTCCTGTAGACAAGTCCAAGCACCATCACACAGTGGGGGAGACCCACTGCCTTGTGCCCAAATGTGCTGTATTTTCACACAAATGAAGCAGTAATAATAGAGTCCTGGGGCTAATAACATCCCTATAAAAGCAGTGGCTTTCCTAAATAAAGCTCCCAGGCGAGCCTGGTATAATATCATGTCTCAGTCTGTAGAAAAGGGTAGAAAACAAACCTTAATACTTGCTCATGATCTGATGTGGAGACAATTCCCATTTGGCTGTGTATCTGTGCTTGGCTTTATGCAAAGTGGATTAGCAAAACACCAACCAAACACATCTGAATTTCATGCTCTTTGGTTTTCCTGTCAGCTTACTAACACACATTCTCCACAGAATTCAGATTTTCCTCTTGTGTGAAAAACATAATACATCAAGCGCAGATTACTCTGTATACCTTGCCAAAATCCTACCTGAAACTAAAGCCAAACTACAATGCTGCAGAGGTTAGTAGAAATGCTATTGCAAAGCCAAACAGAATATCAAAATAAATAAATAAAAAAGTCTTCCTGATCTCCCATGGGTACCTCAGAAGAAACATGGAGGCCTGAGATTAACATGGTGCAAACACAGTGCAAAAAAAAATTTTGATTTTGAGCCTTCTACTGTTCTGCAGATATGCAAGTACTAAACATTAATAGGACAGGCTAAGGGAACAAAGATTTTCCTGAAGAGGGCATTGTTTGTGAAAAAAGCTATTAGCCCACTTCTCATCTGCTTCCTTTCCACACTTTTATCTTTTAAATTAAGTCACTTTAATTATATGCATCTGCTAGATTCAAATGCCATTATTTATCCATAGTCCATCACTCTAAATACAAACCATCTGGCCCATCTTTGTGACAACACTTTCTCCAGAAGTTTTGGGGATGGTGCAGCCTGCCTAGCAGCACAGTCAGCCAGACCTTTCCTCGGAGTAAAGAGTGGCCGCCAGTCTCCTCCTACCCTCTTACAATGAAAGGAATTGCCAACTTGAATTTGTCACCTGTTCTTCACCTGGCAGAACACACATGCAGGGAGCAGGTGATGGATGAGCCAGCACTCTGCAGATCAGCAAATTTCCCAGTCTCATGTCCCAGCACTTGGATGCTTTAGAGAAGCACCAGTTTTAGGAACTTCTGGACATTGAGTGCTTCTAACCAAAATCTTCTCTATTCTGCTGGTTTGTTCAACCACAGTTTAGGAAAGCACCAAGGGAATTTCATTTGAATGCTGGGGTTGACAACCTTTTCCACAGTAGACAACATTTGGCACACATTTCTCAGCTAGAAAAAGTGCTGCTCTTTCTAGAGGTTTTTTTTTAACTATTCCTAAGCAATTTATAGGTACTTTATTGGTATTTGCACTGGGACTTATTAAATCTTTGTGTAGGAATACTATTTTCTTCCAGCAGGTTTGGGTTCAAGCTACAGTATACTGAGCTTAGGTTTGGTCACCATATTCAGAGAAAAGACATTCTGCTGCTACAGATTTACTAATAAGGATTGACCGCTGGGCTGATATCTGAATGAATCAGTGTATTACATGAGATTGTTTTACTGGCACAAAGTCAGAGGTTACTTTCTGGTATTTCCTTGGTATTCCTAGAGGATGATTGATGTCCAGTGTCATCTCACTTATGTTTTCCCTGCTCTCCCATGTTTGAGGGACTACATGTCATGTACCACAACAAAATCTGCTAATAGCTGACTTTGGACCTATAGACTTCTTTTATTAGAATTACAAAAGCAAAGTAATTGACATAACTTGAAAGAAACTCTCTATGGCAACTTTTAAAAATTTTGAAGTATGCTTCTTTTGATAACATACTATCTTTAGAAGACCACATTTTTGGAGAGGAAGAAGAGAGAGAAGCTGTCAGACTTCAAAGCATTTCTAATATTTGGGATGAGAGATTGCATTAGGAAGCCTGATGATCATGAAATGCTTCATGAATATTGTTTCCTCTTCTCTTGTAATCCATGCTTGTTTCCTTCAAAAAGCTTTCCCTTCAGCTGTTTACAATAATAGTGGCACCAAAAAAAAGCTCACTTAGGGGTTGCCTATTCCTATGTTGCTTTCATGTGTTTGTATTCATCATGGGCATCACTAAGCAAGCACCTTTTTCCTCCCTTGCCTCATTATTGTTATCTCTTCGTTCTTCCTTCTGTTCTTTTTCTTACTAATTAGACGCCTTTCACCTCCCAAGTTACAGAACTAAAGTGTTCTTTAACAGCATCTCATAAATCACTCGGGATGTGTTATATCCATGGCCATTCCATACATTTTGTGGAGTACCTGGGACAAAGTGAATGGGGCTCCCAGGCTCAGAAATGTGTGAGTCTTGGACCATGCTCCTTTTGCTCAGAAGGGCAGAATCAAGGAGTACAACACTGGCAGCATGCAGAGGCCAGGAACTGTGTGCCAGAAAAGGGATTGAAAAACCTCTCAGTGGTGGTCTTACTCTAGTCTTGTCAGGATTCAACTTTAGATCCTGCCAACTGTTTTAGGATTAGTAGGAGAACTCAGTCACAGTAGCTTCCTAGGCATTAGAGGAATTAATACAATCTTTAATAATCTATGCAAAAATAAGGTTCCAAGGTTTTATCCAGCACACATGCTAAGCACTGGATCAGGACTCCTGTTTCAGACCTGTACATTAATCTGCTCTTCTGTATGGTCATCGTTTTAATATTTACTGGGGTTTTGCTGCTCCTTTAGAGAATAAACCTTTCATATTGCTGTCTTCTTCTCCATTGCTTCTCTAATGCTGTGTTGTACCCCAGCCTTTCATTCAGGTAGCCTGGGAGCTGAGTTTTTGAATGACAGCTGCACATTGGGTTTTCTTTAAGGGTAGCTCTGCAACCCTTAATTGTGTCTGAAAGACCGAATTGGTTCCTGTGTGCTTTTTTAAGGTATCACACAGATTAAGAGTGGCTCTCATTTTCCGTTCACTTGCTTCCCATTGGGAGAGCCTGCACAAATATTTTTTATTCATTGATGCTGAGATCATGTCTATGAGGAAAATACATGCTTCATGCACAATTCACCCTAATTTCAACTGACATAGCCACCTCCCCAGGCATTTCACAAACTGCAGCCTCATGCAGTTTAGGAGACACTTTACTGAAGCAAGACTAAGAATCATGCACATGCAAACATAAATAAATGGAAACTTTGAAGGATTTTGTAGAATCTAATTAAACCCAAAAGTAATTTATTATTACAGACTCATTTGATAGATGATCAAACCAAATACACAGGATGAAAATGACCCCACAAAACACATTGTACTGATGCGGTGTTAGTAAGAACAGAATTCTAGTTTCTTAAACTGCTCCTTTAACTGAGAAATCAAGATGTCCCCGGGTTAGATGTGGATGAAACATTTTACATATACAAGCCTTTTGAATTAAGTCTTCCTTAATTTACATCAAGAAGTTCAACTTTGAATTGCTACCCTTAGGGATATAGATTTAGGTTTGGAAGCATCTGCTTTCATTAGTTCAAGTGAGTGCTGCCTGCAAAGCAACATGAAAATCCCAGAGGAAAAAGCATCATGCACTGATTAGTCCCAACTGTAGTTTAGTGTAGGTGTGGGAACTCATGTGCACTTGTGAGCTTCAAAGCCAGCAGTTTCCTTCAATTCAGACTTCACCAGTTCATAGTCTCTCCATGATCACTCCTTTAGAATGGACAAAAAGGGAAGTGCCATAAGACATAGCCCAATTTCAGGTGAAAACAAATCAGTTCCCTCGGAGAACAGTATCACATGAGAATTAGCCTATGTAAACCACCCATGAGCTTCTTCCTCTCTTTCCCATTAAAACTAAACCTACCTGAATGCCTGTCTTAAATCACTTCCTCATCATTTTTTGCACCATTTTCACTTTGCAGTTCTTACAGCATTGACTTATTTTGCTGCCCATCATGCCCAGGTGCAAGAGCTGCTGTGTTGTACTGATGAAATACCACTGGTGGTAGCCTGCCAGTGAAACAGAATAGAGTGGGCCTTTAAAATAATTCCTGGGACACTTCCAGAGATGAAATGGTATGTTTTGGCTCTTTTTCCTGATACTACCTACAAGCCTATAGATTGTCATGATTTTTCAGTGAAACCATTCAGGACTGGAAAATAAACTGAGATCCCAATTGCTCATCCCCCTAGAAAAATGAACAGTCCTGCTGGCTGAGTTTACTTCCCTAGAGTTCAGCCAGACAGAAAGAGATAAAAGACTTTTATCCCTCTGCTAACAGTTCTGTCCACTTCTGCCTTCATACTGCTTGAAGAAGCAGAGAACTGCCTCTCACAGTGGTGGATTAAAGTGAATGAAAAAAATGGAGAAAAAATAAAAAGGTTAAGCAAGCAACAACTGAAAAATAGAATTGTATTGATAATGAAAATAATTATGTTAGTAATTGTACCTTGCACTGCTTTTTTACATTTTGTATTATCAACTTTACCTAAACTTTAATCGGATTAATGTTGTCATCTACATATTTTAAATGCCAGAAAGACTTTAATAAAATAGTCCCAGATTAGCTAATTGATGGGAAAAAAAAAATCCACAGTTCATAGAACTACCGGAATACACTAAAGGCACAAGTGCAAATACACTCAAGAGAGAAGCAAGGCAAATGAGTTAAGAAAACCAATTCCTTTTACAGAGGGAAATACATTTTTTAATGAAGTGCAAATCTAAGTATTTCTAATCTTCTACAGCCTTTGTTGTCAAAGAGATCAGGTTCTGAAATCATGTCTGCTTTGCATTACAAATGCAAGCAGTGCTTTCCAACAGAGCTGGTGCCAGCCAGCACAGCTTCTCTCCCAGTCCTTGAGTATGGTCAGTGGAGGTGCCGTGAGCGGGGCCGGGGCTGCACATCGCTGGCATGGCTCAGGCTGGGACTGTGGTGCTGCTTCCCTGTGGCACAGCCCAGGCCAGGCACTTCTCCCTCAGCTACAGCAGGCTTAGTCTCAGTAACTGAAGAGGCATTTTCTTGCAGATAAAAACAAATCTGAATTACACAAGCAGAATGAGGGAGCACTTTTATAGGAAGCAACAAATGAAAGAGTAGACCAAAATGTCCAGGGCTTGTGGTGAGAGAGATGTTCTGTGCATAGTAAACACTGGATTTACTGAAATTAATCCCAATCACTTGTGTGAGGAAATGAGTTTTAAATTATGTTTCCATATCTGTTCCCCAAAGGTTTCAAATGGCTTTTTCAAAGGAAATGGCTTGACTTTGAATTTTCTTCCTAAAATAATTTGGTGTCAGATTTAGCTACTCATTACATATGAAATTCAAGATAAGGAGGTCAGCTTCTGGTGGATGCCTCTCTGCAGCAGCAAGTGGGGTTCCTGAAAAGAGATAGCGTTTTATTAGAAGGATGGTGCTAGGAAATTTAGCTTTTTGCTGACAGGAACAGAAAAATATATAGGATGTACTTTGAAACAAAAACATTCAAAAGCCCCTTTTGCCTTTGTCATTAAAAACATCATGCCAGATTCATAAAAATCCATTTTAGTTTATGCTTCCTACATTAGTAAAAGGAAATAGTAGTTCTAAGCTTTATCCCATGGGAGCTTGCATAAAAGAGAAATTTGACTTTGCCAAAGTAGCATCTTCTGTCTTCTCTGCATAATGCATTCAGTTCAGCTGCACACTGTTCTTTCTCCTGGCAGTCAGCATATGCAACAGTGTGTTTATGCAAGTTTGACCTTCCTGTTCTTCCCTGTCTCATTTCTGTTTGCATGAGCACTGTCAGCTGATAAAGTGAAGTACATTTTTAAGGTCTCTCTATTTTGAAAAGCCTTGAAAAGAAAACATCTTTTTCTCTGGCACAAAGCTGTTAAAAATAGACCAGACATATTCCTTCCCAGCGCAATCATAAACCAACAGTTAAAGCCCTTCGTTCACGTGGGTGAAGAGAGTCCAGTACACTTGTGCTGTGCCCAGCAAAGCCTCTGTGAAACACAAAGTAAGTTAATAATCCTGCCCTCTCTGCCAGCTGGATAAATGATGGACCCTAAGCCTTGAACCTTTTAAGGACAACAGTTACCATAAACCCCTACAAAATTATCCTTCCTAATTTTCCTTATTTTCCTCTTTAAAAGAGGAAAATAGTTGCTTTACACAGAGTTAATGCTATGCTCCTACATGTTTAGCCACCATATGGCTCATTGATTTTAATCTCATTTGATTTTATCAGGGTTTCATTTTTTTTCTTTAATCTACACCTGAATGTCCCTTTCCCCTAATAAAGTTACTCCCATTAATTAACCTAAAAATTAGAATTAATTCGTTTCCACCAACTAACATTACTGTAATATTGGCTTCACAGTTGTCTTTTCAAAAGCATAATCAGTGCAACTCAATTAAATTAACTAAACAAATAATGGGGATTTTTTTTTGTGGTGTTTGAGCCAAAAATCAGCTGGTAATCAGTTATGAATGGAAAAGCCCAGCTGTAACTTTTCTAAAAATCAACATGAAATAATGAGAAAGGTTTAATTGCTATGTTCACATGAATATAGTTAAATGTTAATGTTTGCTAAAGACAAAAATATATTGAAAAAAGATCACTTTCCCTGCAGAGTATCTCATAGGATTATAAGGATAGGGCCATTTCATCAAATCAGCTGGTTTTCAAATTGTGTCATTTCTTTGAAATATATTTTGAAGATGGATGGAATAGTCAATACTACAAAAAATACAGGACATTACAAATGCCAAGGCCAGTTTTTCCTAACTGGAGATTATTGATTTAATTGAACCTCCAAACCCAGCAGCGCTAGTCTCAACACTGTCAGTTAGGGGAACCTATTATCAGTTGCTTATGGCTTTGCCACATTTTACATATACCAAGAAAAACTCTTCTGTCAGTTATAGGGAAGATTCTGGGGAGCAAGCTCATAGGTTAATCTGTAATACAAGTAATTTAAACCTGCTTAATTGGGAAATTTAATATCCCTGTAATTTGACAAGTGAACTTAAAATACTGTGACCTAAAAAAAGAAAAACAGCAAATAAAAAAACCCCAACCAACCACCAATAAATGACTTTGAGTGCATTATTAAGTTTTTCATCCACAGAGAGTCAGAGTGGTGCAGCAGATAAGGCACTGAGGTCACACAATGAATGAGAAAGATGTAAAAAAATATTAAATAGAGTGAGTGTAGGGCATGAGAAGAAAGGTCAAGAGCAGGGAACGAGGCAAGAATCTGGTGAAAGAATAAAGCAACTTGATTTAAATGGTGAGTTAAATGGATGCAGTGATAATTTTGGTACTCCCTAAACTCTTAGTAAATTCATTTTACATTATTTTTTTTGCCCTATCATAATAATGTCAGCAGTGCTATTTTCTGTTCCACAGATTTGCTTTGTACAAGAAACACATTATATGCAGGCAGTTTTTAACAAATAGGTCAAAGAAACTATAACAACAAAGTTATAATCAACAGATGCTGTAATTATATTGTACTTCATGGATAATAAATCACTCTTAGAAATGCTTCAGCATATATATTTTATTTTTTCAACTCATGCATTTACTGTTCTTGTAGCACTCTGCTCACCATGTTTTCTTTGTTAATGGAGAGTGTGAATAGGAAAAAAAAAAGATGAAAAAGCATAGCTGAATTATTCATGCTAATGATTTCACACCTAAATATTATGTGAAAAATACTAACTATGCTGTTAAAATAAAAGGTAGCTTGACTTACTAAATGATTCTGAGAATGTTTCACCTGTGAAAAGGTTTTCTGTACATATTACTTGATGCAATATAATTGAATATTGCAAAAGTTTAATTCCAAGGTCTTGGGTATTGGAAGGCATTGGCAGGCAGCGGGTTTGCATTTATGTTCTCCTAGGGGATGTGGACAGCCATGCAGAGATCCTTAAAGAGAAGGCAGCCCAATGCCTGGTTATCTGAATCTCCCCTGGAGAATTTTGGGAAAGTTACAAATCCACAAAAAGAACAGGAAAGTACTTGCCTGGAAGACCTGGCACGAGGTAGCAATTTAGAGGACCTGCACTTAAAATTCAG
Organism: Camarhynchus parvulus; assembly: GCF_901933205.1. Taxonomy (NCBI): domain Eukaryota; kingdom Metazoa; phylum Chordata; class Aves; order Passeriformes; family Thraupidae; genus Camarhynchus; species Camarhynchus parvulus. Next base: position 9,786,047 of record NC_044576.1, read on the forward strand.
TCTGGGGCCCAGCCTCATAAGTACATGACCCACCTGAAACTGCATAAAACAAAACACCTGGATTTCAGCACTAGAATGGCAGTTTCACGTGAATGATCTTAATAACATCTGTGGAAAAGTTTTATTTATTTCTCATTGCAGCTGGAAGCTTAAAAGATGAGTGGGTTTAGGGCATAAAATAACCTCCAGAGAGCATGTCTATATACAGCACAGAGCATTTTGTGGGGTTTTTATGTTGTCCAGACTTCTGTTTCTTTTAACACAACTCTTTCTACAGAAAAAGACATCCCTGCTGTGTTAGTGGTGGTGATCAAAATGTCCTACAAGTGCAGTCTTGTTCCCTGCCCCCAGTTCTTAAGATGGGGTGGGTACCATAGTATGAAGCTGAAACTACTGAGGGGGCCCCTCCAGGTGGGGCTTTGGTCTCAATGTAGCACCACAGCTCCTCACCAGCTCTTTCACCCCTTGCTGTCAGGAGGCTGTAGTGCTGTCAGTGTCCTGATGGCGTCTGGAACCAAGGCAACGCCACAGACTCAGGGCTGAAATGGAGGCACTGCTGGGTCCGTGGTCTCTATTTTATCTTCTTTCCCTTTGCTGAATCCTGGAAAACAGATCATATAGTGTGCTTTGGCTTTTGGCAAAATGTTGTAGCTGAACTATTTTCAGCCTCAAAAAAATTACGTTTTCAATGACAAATTTAAACTAATTGCTGGTTTTGCTGTTGCTTCAGAGTCTTGTTTTTTGTTTGATCAGTTCAAATATTTATTCGTGAGTGCCACTCAGGAAGCAATTTAGCCCATCATCTCTTCTACAGCTGAGTGCCACAAATGTGGTTTTGAGCCAGAGGTTATCACCACAGAGTAAGTAACAAGCACAAGTGGTGATTTGGCTCAGGCTGAGCTCTTCCTGGGATGTTGGCTCTTGCTCAAGGAGCAATAATTTGGCATTCTCTGAAAAGGGCAGCCTTATCTTACAACTACAGGACAGAGACACGTACTTAGAACTCTACTTCTGTTTCAGGCCTGGAGACTGACTAACCTCCACGTATAGGCACAGAACTGAGATGATTACAGACTTCTCATTTCTGTCGATAAAACTGAGTTTTAAAATTCAGGTGGAATGGGAGAAAAATGAAGTAAGGACTGGGAGAAAAGAAAATTCATATTTAAGACAAAGCTTTGGTTAAAGGATGAATTACAAAGGTGAGTGACTGATTCTTCTGCTGCCTTAACATTTGGTTCATCTTCCATTGCAGATCATCACAAACCCTTCTGGGAACTTTGCTGGACATCTGTGTGGGCCTTGTGTTTGTATGAGGTTTGGATCCATGCTCGAGAGCAAACCTTCAGCCTTTTAAGCAATTAGACTACTGCTTGTGTTCCTGCATGCTAAAACCTGAAGGCTTGGTATTTAAACAGGCTGCCTCTCCTAGCACTGAGAGCTTGCCTTAGTGAGAAACATCCAAGGGAAAATAAACTTAGTACTTAGCTCACACACGGGGCTGAAGGACAGCAGAAGACCATAACCATCTCACTGGAAAAATAAAGTAACACCATTTGAACAATAGCAACCCCTACAGGCTCCCCTAATTCATGGGAGATACATATATATGTGCCATTTGAGTTTGGAAAAAAATTCCTTCAGTCTGAAGTAGAAGGAATTTAGCTCTTGCAGTGAAAAATACCATCAATTTTGTTGTGATTGAAAATGAAAGAACATTTCCTCTTTATGTTTCATTTTGATCTTCTTTGTTGTATTGTTTTTTAATAGAAGGTTCAACATGCATGGAAGTGAAAAGAAAAGAAACAAGATCTGAATTTTAGTCCTTTTCTCCTGCTAGGTTTAAAAGTGAAAAAAAATTAAATTTCCTCAGACAGACTCCAGTACTTTTTTTCTTTGCCTCATTGTATATAGCAGGTGTTTGTGAAAAGGAGAAAGAAATCCTCTCTGAGACATCTCAACTGAAAATTTGGGCATGTAATTGGAAAGTTACGGTTTTTTTTTTAAATTTCGACATCACAAAACAACATGTATACATATTATTGTATCTGACGTGAGAGAGACTAAAATGAGGCAGGCCTCACTGGGGCTTCTCATTCAACAGTTTAGGAGAGGAAAGAAAGGTGACTTCTGAGCTGCAGGCAATGTCATGCTGCAGGAGAGCAGTTCCATGGCAGCAGCTTTCCTGCACCTGTGACAAAATGCAGAGCACAGGGTTGTTTTGCTAGAGAAGGGATCAATAATTCAGACTTTGATTACTTAAAAATAATATAGGAGGGGAAAGAATATAGAAGGGAAAAAAAAAGGTGAAAACAGTACCTGAAATTTGGAGAATTTTTCTGTGGCAGGACATGAATGAATTTTGCCCAGCAACAGAGGCAGTGACTATAGCATCCTGCAGCAGAAGGGTGAGGCTCATGTAATCATCACAACCCAAATTTATCTTTCAGAGCCTGGGTTTCATATTCTCCCCAGAACTATCTATAACATGTCAAATGTATAGGTAGATATAGGCAGTATCACCAGGAGTCCCTGAGGAACTTCTGCTGCAGCCTCAGTTCTGAGGAAGCATCCCAGGGCCTGGGAAGGCCATGCTGCGGAAGCTGTAGAGCACACAATAGACACATCAGAGATACTCAGTAAATATGAATTGAAGTAGCAGATCAGATCTCCTAGTTGTAGATCAGAAGCCTGAAAGCCTTTTGAACTCCAAAAGGAGAAAAATAAGAGATGCTCTGTGATGTTTGCCACTCCAGCTTTTCTGAAGAAACAGATCTCAACACACACTGAGCCAGTGCAATCTCCTGTTTTAAATTATCAACTCGTGCAGGGCTCCGAGTGCAACTCCGGATTTGGGAAAGACAGAAAGTGAGGCCTTGGTTATTCATAAAACCCCAAGGAAGCTTTACAGACAAGATTGCCTGCAGGCCCAGGGCTTGGTATTCTCTGAGCACATCTGTTCAGTCCCCCTGGAGCTGGGACTCAGCTCTATTTGGGGTGAATGGAAGGCAATTTGTATTTTCATATCATCTTAAGTCAGGTGCTCAGAATTGATGGATGCTTGTCTGGGGACTCATATTCCTTGATAGAAGTTATTTTAACCAGGAAGAAAAGACAAAAATTTGGTGAGGCTTAATTTGCCAGATAATTTGTTTACTTTCAGATGTGTGCAATAACCTTTGCAGTAGCTGCATATGAGAACATGACATTTTAGATGAAGAGGAGCATCATTGGGTTCAGCTGAAATGCCTCTTGGCAGGCAGTGAAATGAGTGGCTGCATATTTACATGCAAAATGTCATTTATATAAATCAAACCTTGAACACAAATACCTGGAGATATTGTTTTCCTGTTTGCAAAAGTTCATCATGATATTTTGTGTGTTCTTGAGAGTAAGGCACGAATTAATCATTTGAAACAGCATTCAGGAGTTGTAGACAGTCGCTGCTCCTATTTGGGCAGCAGGTAGAGAAATGGCAAAGTCTTTTCTTCAAACTAAGGATTTTAAGATTTTATGCTAGAATGTCTACTGTGTGAGAATGTCTTGTAGAGCAGAATCCTATGCACATAGGGACTCTAAGCTGGAAGTAAGCTAGTTAATACCTTAAAAAATAGCTGATCACTCTTGAGAGCTTGAAACAGAAAAGAAAACCAAAAGGAATACCTAAAGTGAGAGAAAGTGATATAAGAAATAATTAAGTACAATGCTACTTTAATTCCTCACTTGAAATTAGACCCTCTGCTGTGATCTGTTCTGTACAAATCTCTTAGGTGTAACATAGAGGGAAAGAGATGGGAGATTCGAATCAGAGAAGGAAAAAATAGGATATTTTTGAAAGGCATGTGGATGCTTGAAGATGAAGCTGGTGGCCCGGTGTTTACAAATTGTGAATTTTTAGCAAAGTGGACTCCACTGACTCTGGACCTTTGATTTGATGCCTGCTCACTCTGAAAAGGTTTTAGTGCTGTTATTTGAGGAATATTTCATATAGATTCCACACCTATGATGGAGCTTCTCCTCAGTTTAGCAGACCTGAAATTTAGCAGTATCCTCTTTATGTGTTTCAGGTTTTGTTTTTCCCTGAGTCATTCATTGGAAATGAAATCCACCAAAGTGTTGTGCACTACTGAGCACAGCAAGGTACAGAGCAGGATCTCTTTTGTCTTATGTCTGTAATTTGGAACGCCACCTGCAGGTTTCAGAGGCAAACCACTGTTGAAATCTGTGGGTATCCTTAATATAAATATAAGCCCTTTCAGGTGACCATTGTAACACTTCTCTATCCTGAATAGTATGAAAGGAAGAGGAAAACAATCCTTTGGAATTCATCCTAAATGGAATTGACTATCAAAATGTTATCAGGAAAAAGAAAAATTGGCTTCCCCCTTCCATGGAGGCTTCTCTTAACTGCCCAAAAAATAAGGTGGAATTAAATATTATTGTGTCAAATTCTATAGAAGTGACTGCAGTGGTTACAGTAAAAGTGGCTTGTTCTATGGAACTCTGTCCTTCTTTCAGTCTGAAATGTCACAGGTACTCAGGTGATTTCAGCCCAAGTTAGAGACATTATTCTCCTAAAATTTCTTCCTGTGAAATACTCAACAATTTCAAACTGGATCCAAAAGCAAGAGGAGATGTTTAATCCTCCCTGTCTCCTTATTGAGGAAGAATGGGGAACTGGGACACCTTTGAACAGGTGGAGAAGGGTTACTACAATCTTAATTTCCATTCTCTGAGAAAGCCCACAGGGCTGATATGAGTGAGTTTCAATTGAATTTCCACAGTGGAGTCAATTGCTATTTTATCCATCTGACATACAGAGAGATTGTCTTGTCACAGTCATTTCAGTCACGGCCATCCACTCTTCACTCTGCTCCGTGTGCTTTCACAAAGTGTTTAGTTCCTGCAGGAAGGCTGGCTTTGCTTTTACTTCTTGAGCTGAATTTCCTCTTGCTGCCTTAAGCAATTTTACTTGGAGGAGCTGGGCACACAGGGATGAGGGATACCTCACTTTGCAGGACACCTTCTTCATACAAAAGGTTCAAATCTGAGCCTAGGTGATTTTTATGACATTTTTACATCCTTTTTGTGTGCTTGTTCTGTTAGCTACGATATGATTTTATCAGCAGATTGGGAATCTCCTTGTTCTATGTTTTATGGGAAAAGTAATAGCTTTCATTGACCCATCTGATACAGCTGGGAAAACGAAAAGTATTTCCTTGGGCCCATCACCTCTTTTCAGATCTGAAAAATAATTTGCATGCTTTCAGGAGGAGTCCTAGCTATGCAGCTGTCTCTTATCACACACTGTTCCCAGCTTCAGAATGCAGGAACAAATGTATTTGGAGTGATGAATAATAAACAATCTTTATCTCAACACACTCTTCAATCCGCAAAGTCTCGAGACACTTCACAAAAAGTAATAAACTTCCTATAAAGAATAAGGCCCAATGTGCTGCCACCTCCACAAGGGGAAGTGGCAAATCAAATATACACAGCACTCAACAGAGGACACACTTTCATGCAGAGCACTTGTGCATTGAAGCATGCATAAAAGATAGAAAGAGTTTTCAGGGTTTTTCCTCACATCTATAAGCACTTGTCTGTTGATGAAAAGAAAACTGGAAATGAAAGATAACCAAGAACAAAAGTTGCATTATCATGATTTCTAAGTTGAAGTCTTAATTAGATTTTAAAAATTACAGCAACCCATATTTTAGGTGAACTTTAAAAATAGAATGGGACTGACCAGCTTGGAATTTGCCCAGAACACCAATTTTGAGACACTTGCCCATTAGGAAACAGTCAGTCCCTGTCAAACATCTGCATTTCTTGATATTAAGAAGCACAGGATCTGCAGGAGGGCTGTGCCCTCTCAGGCCAGATTCTGGGCATTTGCTAACTCAGTAGCCTACAAAAGGAATTTCCTGAAAATGTTACTGCACTGCAGCACCATGTACTTGTCTTACCAATTTTCCTTTGAGCTTTATTCTGCAGTTCCTTATGGGGCAGCTGATGTGAGTTGGGTTGAAGATACAAACCCTTTGTGCCCTGTGGCTGAGGACTTTGGCTGTCTGTGCACCCCAGCCTGGTTTACACAACACGATTGCCACTGTGGCAGAGTTTTAGAGAAAAGTGCTGTTAAGGTGTGAGAAAACCTATGAGCCAAAGCCACACAGGCTAAGAAAAGCAAAACAATAGGCTCAACAGTATTTGCTGAGATGGGGTTACTTAAAGCTCAGGGATTCAAGAGGAAAACCCTGAAAACATGAAAAGCTGTAAAATCCTAGGGAAAGAAAAGCTAAGAATAGGAAGACAGCAAATCTACGACATCAAAGATCAGCCCACACCAAGGAGCAGAGGTAGACCCTTCCCTACTTGACTTATGACTGCCTGTTCATCCAGAATCAAAAGAATATTTGTGTGGCTGTGTAGCACAGTATTCCCAGCTACCCACTGCATATATTCACCAATAAATAAATGTTGTGGACTCTGAAATTGTTTTTCTTGCTTGCAGACTCAAGATACGCAAGCAAAAGCAGCTCAGAGGTGAAAGGCTAAGGAAGAAATGAGCCTTTGCAAGACGGAAATCTATTTCCATCCCTCTTTCTCTCATTAATTCCCTAGTGGCCATTTTCTCTGGGAATCCCAGACTACCAACAAACTCTGTGTTCATGGTAGCTGAAGAGAAGAGAGGAGATACATTAGTGAAGCCTTTTCTCTCACCTTCCTCTCGGCTAAGGGAGCAGGAAAAAAGAACAGAAATAGGTAAGGAATGCAGCAAGATGGGGTAGTTCAGCAAGTAGAAGTAAAAATTAGTATTGCTGCCTTTGGTATGATGGTTGTGGAGGCTCAGAGTGTGCTTGTGCTGATCCAAATAGACCAGAGCCATATTTCTATTTCTGAAAGGAAAAGCAGGAAACAGTCTAAAACTAGGAGTTCTCTGAAGAAGGAGAGCAAATGCTTTTGCCCCCTTCTAGACGTTTATTCCCCCCCGCCAGGAATTCAGTAGCACTGTAGGATTTCCATTTAACCTGGGCTGTAGGAATTCGGGCATGTGTTCCTATCACCTGAAGGCTTCCAGTAGCCCAAACAGGACGGAGCTGCATGAGCAGGGCTGTGGAGAAAGCCTGTGCTTTAGAGAGCTGCCACCACTGCCTTCTGCAGTACAGACCTATTCTGATCCACGTTAGCTGTGAAACCTGGCTGACAGCCCAAACTGGTAATCCTTCAAGCAATGCAGATTTTCTGGTTCAAAGTAGGTATTCCTTTCTTCCCATTTTCATGCTTTAAAAGCCTCCCTTTTTAAATCAAGGTTAAATCACAAACAAACAAATGCTAATAGAAAAGTTCACATGCATAACCCCTGCAGTGTATTTACCTATGGAAATAACATGTAATTTTCACTATTTAATTACTGTTTCATGTCCCATTTCCTGCTATAGTCTATATTTAAATTGCATATTTACCTCTATCTACTTTCTCATAATGTGTCTTGATATGAATATTCATGCCACCATTGAGTGCTTGATTACTTCTGTGCTAACCTTGAAAATACTTCCCTTGCAACACAGCAAACAGCCGGGTGCAGTGGTTGTATAACAGCAAAGAAAAGAAAATACAATAAATAATGCTCAGGCTGTTTGGGATCAGACCATATTCTCCTTTGTTTTTTTCCTCAGCAGGTATTTTTTCTCTTCATATAAATTAAGCCAAGTTCCTTTTGACTAGAGTTCCCTGAATTATAACTCTGGAGACCAGATTTCCATAGAAAAGGAGTAGAGCAAGTAATAGGCAGTGCAGAATTCCTGCCCATGGTACAGCCTTTTCAGATGGGAGAGAAAAACAGTTTCTCTTGCAGCTGGGTGCACATTTCTTTTTAATTATGTGAAATTTGAAAGAGTGTTCCTATTGTTCTAAATCAGAAAACAGTCTGGAGGAGTTATCTGAGGACGAAAGAAGGGAGCCAGACCAACAGAATTAAGCCTGATGAAGTAGCATGGAACCAGTCTGAATTTGAACTTATATACATTATGACTGGTTTATATCATGAAACTTTGATGTTCAATTTATATTTCAAAACAAAGGCTTTTTTTCTCTTTTTAGATGAACAGAACACATTAATTTGGAAAATGAATTAAGAGACATTTTTTCAACCTTTCTCTGTTTCATAATTCAAGATGAATGGAGAGAAACAGGCTAATTTTCCCTGATTTCTTTTGTACCTTAATCCCTAGGATGGAATGGGCCTTGGCCTGGCAAAGCTTGTTTCTCTCACAGTTATTACGGAGAAAGTCTAGCGTCACTGTGAGCCTGTCAAACACAGCCAGGTGTTTCCTGGGCTGGGAGACTCTCCATATGCAGGACTATTACTTGTGGCAGAAAGACAGGTTTGCAGGTGGTGGGAACGGGAATTGTCCTATGACAATGTCATCTTGACGTATCAGCCACATAGAAAACAGCCTGTCACTCTTCTAGCCCTCCTTTACCTCCTTTTTAGCAACACCTGCACACCTCAGTTTCCCCATCCTGCTCAGTTCATCTCCTTGAGGTTGACTTAAAGATGCCTGCAAGCAGCTGCCGCTCACCCTTGCCGCACTGAGCTCACAGCCAGGTAACCTGTCCTGCTGTTCTGTTTGAGATGAACACATCACTTTAGTCTACACTGCTTATACCTTCACCTCTAGGGGCGTTTGCTAAGTATCTTCACACCTAAGGCATCATTCCCTGACAGCTTTGCAGTTATGACTCAGTGACTTCAGAGATTTCCAGCCTACAGAAGAGTGAAAACAGGTCTGAGGTATGAATTTACTTCTGAGAGAAGCCAGGGGGTGTCTCCTACTGAGACACGATTTTATTTCATGGCCTGGAGGGAGTTTATCACACGCTATGGAGTAGTTAAGGAAGTGAGTTACAGCTGCTCAGATCATGCAAAAAGTTTAGGCTGGTATGGATCTTCACCTAATTAGTGCCCAGGGACTGAGAGTTTTCTCAGCTCTGTTGTCTCTCTGCTGTCTCCACTGCTGCCTGTAGAAGGTTCTTTGGATCTGCCCAGTCATGCAGCCCCAGATATAGAGACCAAGTATATTCATTCACATTAAGAACACAAATGGACACAATCAGCATGGCAAGATTTTGATATGGCAGCCTTTCTCCTGGGTCCTTATCATCACGCTTGTTACAGCACTGGTCAAGGACCAGGCTAAAATGCAGCCCTGCAATTCTACACGTGGGGATTTTGTGGAAGGAAAGGTGGACAAATGTGCCCTTCACCATCAGTGCCCATTGCTGAAAATCAGATCATAATAACTTCATTTTATGGACAGGTCAGAGCATTCTTTGCTGAGGACCACTTCTTTCCTACACAATACTTTTAAAAGAGTTCTACTGGGAGAAAAAAATGTAAAAATACAATTAGCAAAGTTACTAAATAAGATCATTGTTACATAACATGCTGTCATTTTTTTAATCTATGCAGGCTGCATCTTGCTCTTTTACATAGTTCAAAGTTGAGGTGGACAAAGTTTAAGTAACTCCATAAGGAACAGCAGGAAACTATAGGATCCCATAACTGTTCCGAGCTTTAAATAAGTTTCATCTTTAATGATTCTGTTCTGCCTCCAAATAAACTGAAAAATGACTAGAATCTAAAGCTTATTTAGGAAGTTGCCATAGTAACAATTAACTACCTCTAAGCCCTTCAGCTTTATTTTATCTTTTTTCACTGAGGTGCCCTAAATTACTTGAATCCTGAATTGCTACAGTAATATATCCATGTCTTTGAACTAAATGACATGGTTTTGCTAGAACCCTCATTATGTGAATATTGATTGAATTTCTAATTGGGACTAGACATCATCTTGCTGACAGCACCACTGCAAGAAGCCATGTAAGACCAAGGAAGATTAACAGAAAAAAAAAGGAAAAAATAGGAATGTTGTTTCTCTAGGGAAGCAGCTGGGATGATCAAACTGGGGAAGCAGTGAATGAAGTAGAATTAACTTTAATGATTGATTTTATATGGACAACAAACCTACTCCAGATGCAGTGCTGCTTGTTTCAGCTATTATCCTCTTACACTCTACTTAATAAAAAAATACCAGAGGAACCCAGAGACTGACTTTGACCTGTGAATTAAATAATTATTCATTACAATGCAAAGGGCCTATTAACCCTAATTATTCTAATTTAGGTGCATTTTCCACTCACTTTGTCCTGACATGGGCAGTCCTGATACTATAAATTGTTTCATGAAATGTTGTGCCCTATATTTTTCATTATTTTGCCTGTTGTCATTTGACTTTATCCACAAAAACCAAACATTTACCCCCTATTTCTTAAATGAGACTCAAGCCTGTAGCATTAACACACACTGTTATTCTCATAGCTGTTCTGCATTCACATATTTCAAATTGCTCCTTGTTTTCTGCATAGTCCTTTTTTATTTTTTGTTCCAGAAAAGGAGTTCATTTTCATCTCATGGGATCTTTTTACCATGTTTCCCAAGTGAAAGTGGGAAAACAACACTTACCCACTGCATTTTTCAGAAAGGAAGTAGTCTTCCTTACATCAGAGAACTACGAGCAGTAAATGACAGAAATTGAACTTTAAAGGAAGTAGAGGAAAATAATTCCCAATTTTACTTGCTATGCCTTTACTAATGTCAGTCCTGAGGCAACAAGGAAAAAGCAGATGACTTTACTATTGCTTTGAAGAAAACAATATTCATCTGGATTACCCTTAAACCTGTCCTGGGGTTTAATAATCACTTTAACTGCAGATAGCTTAAAAGGAGTAGCTCAATGCTGGTTTTGTGTTATTTTCTCCATGTCTGAAAAGAATCTCTGCAAGTCTGCTGAATGCCTTTTTGATAATAAAAGAACAATATCCTAAAGCAAAGATGTTAGCTTCATTCTTATATCTGACAGGAAGAAACACAATCATGCAATGCAAATAGAATCTGGAACAAAAGGGTACGATATGGTCATTTCTGAACCAGAGAAAATGATTCAACAGCAGTAGATCTTTTTGTCTGCACTGCAGTTCTCAGAATTTTCATAATTTACATAACTAAGAGATGTTTGGCAGTTCAGCCTTGTAATTCACAAGGAAATAGCATCTGGCTATTTAGACTGTTATATTGACCTTGGAGGGCTTCCTGTACATATTTTTCTCCTGCAAAAATGCCTACTGCTATCACATAAAGCAAAATAGCAGTGACACCAGTCTTTAGAACATTAGATAGCATGAAGTAGATCCAGTTCCTGGGCCATGCACTGTTCACACTCAGCATAGGACAGGACAGTGACATGGCCTGGCTGAGTGAGGGGAGTTTTCAGCCACAGCTGCCCTGTATCTTGAAAGGTGCTCATTTGAACTCTACAAAAAGGTATCTCTCACCCTCACACATTCCAGCTAAATCAGCCTTCTCCCTTATTAGTCAGCTACTGGTTTCTATCTCCTTGTACTCTTTTGCTAAAATTGTTCTAACAGACTGTGGCTGCTAGGAAAGGGTAGCTGGAGGTGGCTGCCTGTGACACATCTGGCTTGAGTTACAGGTACAATGGATGAGAGAAAGAGGGAGAGCCACCGGGGCCAGGGACAGTGTCATTGTCCCTGTGGCATTGGCTGTGGCCATCACTCACTGACCAGCAGCAGGCTGCCTTATTGACAAGGCTGAGCTGGGCTGGCAGGGCTGCAGAGTACAAGAACTGTCTCCTCAGTGGGTCCTCAAGGAAATGTGGGGCTGGAAGTGGCTCTGAACAAGCTGACTCCACATCAGCCAGCAGGTGAGTGAGTGGCCACCCCCTCTCAGCAGCACTGGGACAAACATCACTGCGACAGGCAGCTTCTGCCAGGGCAAATCAAAGGGGCACAGCTGAAGGGCACCTGTAATACAATAATCAGCAGCAATTCTCAGAAATGGTTTCTGATAGTACGTCCCCTTCTCCCTGTTTTTCTTCCCAGGATGGACATGCCATATTTTCTGAAGACATCTCACCTTGGAAGAACTTCTTACCATGGGCAGGCAGCCACCACATCTTTAGGTCTTTTGGTCCTGGTTCCTGATGCCCTCTGATGCTCTGTCCTCCCTCTCCTCTGCTCTTGTGCCTTGATGGGAGGAGGGTGGTTTGCCAGCCCTTTCCTCTGAGACCTGTGTGGCAGCAGAACAGACAACATGGAAGCATCACAGCCCCAGAGACTGCTCACACCTTTCTTTCTGTGACCACCTGCGTGAAGGCTCTGTCTCCCTGACTCTTCCTCTGTCTGCTCTGCCTTTCCTGGACAAGCTGCATGTGGCCTCCTCAATGTGCCCCCCACCACATGTGATGCTCCACACAGAACCTACATGTACAAACATAACGCATGCTTTTTTTATACATATGCTTCATTTGTTCAGCCTCTTTGATTCATACATTGATTCATGCATTTACTTTCCTTGGAGATATTAATACCAGCTCATACATACAGAATGAGAGAAGAAGTAGCAATAGCATTGAAATTGGCCTGTAACAGATGTTAGTGAAGATAGTTATGATGTCTGCCTGGCATACATCTTTGTTTCTTCAGTGATTTGAGTGGTAGAGAAATAGAGGAGAAGGAGAGAGAAGGATTGTAAACCTGAGGTGTATGTCTGGAAATGAAACAATTTCGTACATTCATTGCTTCTGTCTGGAGAGGAGCCATCTTAAAACTATGAATTACACTGTGAACCTGAGGAGGAAAAGCTATATCTTTGATTTCTTGCAGAAACATGTTGAGGTTTCTCTACAGTGAGCAGAAAGCAGAGTGTGCTTTCAAAAGTTACTGGCCTCAGTTACAAATGGAACCGTTAGAGTCCAGCTGGAGCCTGGTGCTATGAGGCAAAAGGCTCAGTGAAAACCTAGTTTATATCTGCAATGAAAATAGTGAATTTAGACAAATGCAGAGATATTTTCCTTTGCTATTTGTGAACAGACATTTGCATATTACCAAGGAAAGCATTTATACTTAATAGACACGAGAGATGCAGTAAATGAATGGCTGGTTGTCAAAAATCAAAAGTGATGGTTGGAATCACTGGAGTATGGAATTTCTTTCTCCTTTTTCCTTACTCCTTGCTGCCATTACTTCTGCAGTTCTCAAATCCAGCATAATGGGATAACACCACAAACAGGTGCCTGGTATCTACACTGCAAAGATATTTTTGCTCTGTAAGTTTAATGATGAATGGCCAATATATGTGAGCATTGAGAGAAAGTTTCTCTTCAATGTAATTTTGCATCCTATTTAAGAAATGAAGAATTACAGGGGGAATAGGCATATTCATGATTCATGAAAACTTCGGGCACATATTCAGTAGGACACTTCCTAGATTTGGGCTCTATACTCCTCCCTGTTCAAAGTGTATCCATTCAGAGATATGCTTCAAGATCATGAAATCCAGAAGGAATTAGAAATCTGCCAAAATACTTTCCTAAGAAGGCATTCTTTGGGAGTATTGTGCTGAGGACTCTCAAAATAAAAATGCCTGGCTGTCACTTATTGAGATATTTGCAGTTTCACATCCCTCAAAACAATCCAGAAGGTGTCCCACTAAGGTCCATAGCTTCTGGAGACACACTTGAGCAACCAAGTGTTTAAGAACATTATTAACATAAATGACACATCTCAGAGGAATCAAAGGCATCGCAAATATTAAAAATTGATGACAGGATATTGGCATCAATAAGTGGTTAAGAGCTTTGCTGTGTCTAAGTGTGAGGAATTGTGTTGCTAACAGGGCAGAGGAAGTTTGTTTTCATAGCAATTTGCTTGGAAATGGTCTGTTTAAATAGAGTTCCTGGGCTGAATCAGTAAATACTTTAAGAGGGTACTTATTCTGCTTTTAACACCCAGGAATTTCAGTATTTGAACAGCCATTCTGCAAACTGCAGCCATTGCTTTAGCTCAGAGCGTGCAGCTCCGTATGCTGACATGGAGATAACGTGCCACTCACATGAGCGTCTCCATCACTTCCCTGCATTTCCAAAGGCATCCCCAGCTGAAGCACATCATCATGCTGTGCTCATGAGTTAATGATCAGAGCTAGATTTGAAGGAGTCGCTCCCACTTAGGCACAGCCTGGAGCGTTTCTTCAAAAATTCATTATAAGGATCTGCATGCCATTTTCCATGTGCTTTGAATCAAGGCTTGCGCACATCTGAGCTCATCCCAGATCAGGGTCAAATAATCTTGAGATGCTGACATTCCTGTACACACTGCACAAGTAGCTTAGCAATTTCTTCTTCATATTTTCACATACATAGATTTCTATTCACATCCCTAGTGACTGTGTATACATTGGGCTAGATAGATTATCAGACTCACCTGAGAGGATGTGATTTGTGTTGGTGTGTGTCTCAGAACATGCCACAATCAAGACAGCCACCATACACAGCATGTTACCATACAATTTCAGAAGGCTTCAGCCCATAGAGAATAACACAAATAACACCTTACCACATCAGAGGGCTTCAGGTGTCTGCCAATACAGAATAACACCATTCCACTTCAAACGGCTGCAAGCATCTGCCCTTCTTGTCCTTTAGCCCAGCCTTTTATCCCCTCCTGTTGATGCATTGCACCTGTGTGCCCTCTGCTCCCTTTGGTGGTTGGTCAGTGCCCCTGGGCACTCCATGGCTCATTGCTGTCAGTGCTGCTCACCTGCTTCTCACAGCTGTGGCCCATTGGGGATGAGGCTTGGCCCAACCCCACCCCAATCACCACAAACTGTGTGCCTACAGGTATGGATTGCCTTCCTCCAAGGCAACAGTAGTTCCCAAGACATTACACACATTAATCTCAAAAAGATGCTGCTCCTCTCCCTGGGGAATGCTGTTTTCCACACTGCTTTGCATGGTAAACCCCACTGTCTGTTACAAGCAGGAAAGAAGCTCAAGGAAGAGAGTGAAAACTGATCCATGATGGACTTGCTAGATGATTTTCTTTTTTTTTTCATGGCTTGTCTCCACAGTGGATGCTACCAACTTCAATTTAGTTCAGTATTCTAATTTTTATTCTCTTAGTTACACATAGATGGTAAATAAATGCTTCCCAGGGAATCAATTGAGCATATTGTGACTTGAACAACACCTGTTGCTAAATATAGATAAATAGTAAGTCAAAACTGATATTAGTCAGTAGAAAAAATATAGTGGCAAGATAACAACATAACAAACCAGATCCCAAATCACATTGTATCTTTAGTTGTCTTGGACTGCATTAAGGGAAGAGTTTGGAGACAGAAATTTTCTCTCTTTTCCTGTTCTACCTCCCACAATTCACCAATATAGAGCATTGGTGAATGACCCTTCATAACTTGGAATTTATAGTAGCAGCTGTGTGGCAGATAATCACTTGAAGAGGAAATAGAGGCTGGCAAATTTTCTAGAATAACAAAGGTAAAAAGATTTCCAGGTCAGCACACTCATGAGATTCTTATATTGTAACTGGGAATCTTGGAAAAGATAAAACAAAATCCAAAGCAGAGTCTTGCTGGGGTTTCTGCTGAAAGGGAATTAATTTTAAAAAATCATGTAGTGTTTACATTTAATGTTGCTTAGCTAAGAACCCCTTTACAGACACTCTTTTCTGGTGTTGCCTTGCAAGGATATTATGGTTGCTATTGGAATAATTCAGGTAAAACTCTGCTGTTCAGTGTATTGCTGTTGATAATTGCTCCTTTATTTATAAAGAATAATTATCTCAGTGCGCAAATATATTCGACATGGACCTCTCTCACCCCTCCTATTCATACTCCTTAGTGTCAAATGCAGCTTTCTAACTCTCCCTGTTACAGAGCACTCCAGTTTCCTCTTTTTAAATTTGATTTTGGCAAGCTGACTGTACTTAAAACTCATGTTCCTTTTGATGTTGTACACTCTACAAAATGGACCATTCAATAACGTTTGGGTTTAGAAGGTTTCACAGTTTGCACAAAGTAATCCAGACAGAACAAAGAAGTAACCATCCAGAATTGTGATGACACACTCCTGAGTGGATTTTCCCCTGTGGGGAGGTTCATATTTCATACAAATTCAGAGGTTCCAGTAGTATTTGAGGTATCAGCAAATCAGAACTATGCCAAAAATCAATCAATTTCACTGTCAGTAACAACAGAACTTGAAGCAGCTCCCATAAGGCAGAGAAATTGAAGGAAAAACCAGGGGAGTGAGATAAGGTTAATTGGATCCTTGACATGTTACCATTTCCTGCTGAGCCAAGTTTCAGATAAGACATTTGAATGTGGATAAAATGTGATAAGCTAGTTTTGGATGAGTTATACAGAAATTAAGTTTCCTCATTTATCTACATATCATTACACTTTACCATTAAAAACACTTGGTCTAGATGTATCCACAATTTAAATATTTGAGAGCTTACTACAGATTGAAGTGTTACATAGCCTCAGATTTCTCACCTCTACCACAAGCTTCGTGAGGAACCTGAAGAAGGAGCTGTTAAAAGCTAGAGTGAGTTGTGTCAGTGTGTGAAGACATCTCTGTACCATATTAAATACATCTCTGAAGTTCATCTTCTCCTACCTAGAGAAATTCAGTGGTGAGAGGGAGGGGAACCTCATGAGAAATCATTCAGAGGATCTGATGCTGGATGAGAATCAAAGGAATCATCTGCAGATCAGTGAAATAATTTGTAAAAGATAACCTCTTTCTGTGAATACTTAAAACTTTGGAGAAACACTACATGCATTATAAATGAGAACTTCTTTTCTGAACAGTGATGACAATGAAGCTCAGGGTGGGATTGCTTTGTAATTCACTTTAGCCTGTAAACAATGGGCCTGGTGGGCTCTTCTGCTCAAACTCTTTGGAAATGAGTCCGTGGATTGTTTGGGCATGGATCCTAACTGAAGTAGGATTTTTGTTCTTCATGTATGAAAGCATGAATGTCCAGTGAATGATACTTATACATTACACTCCCTACTGATTTTAATATGGCAGACTAGAAAAAAATATTTTGAAGGCATTAAGGGCGCCTATTATATATTATGGGATATTGTCAAGTATAAAGTCACAGCCTCCTTAAATCTCTTGAAACAAAACTCAAACTTTTGTTTGACAAAACCTCTATCTTTTCCCTCTCAACTTTATTATTCCCATTCTCCTCAGATGGCCCAGTGGTAGGGTGAAATAAAATATGATGCAATGACTAGAAGATTGATCCAGACAAGTGAAAAAAATCAAATACAAAGCACTGCTTTTTAAATTATGAGAGCTTTTAAACATTTCCTACAAGAAGATGCAAAAGCGATTACTTGGTTCTTGGCTTTTCAGCCGTGACCAAACTGAATATCATCCTCAAAACTTTGCTGCAGCTCAGCCTCAATTCATAAACCTATTCAGGGCACTGACAGGTGAAACCCTCTGGCCTCTCTTACGTACTAAGTCCAGTTTGATATCATATAGTCCTGTTTTAGTCTTAAAAACTATTAATGTGTTTTCAACCATGTTAAATGCAACAACTCTTCATACAAAGTGGAATCTCTGTTGCCCTTATTCTCTTGGCCATGGGTACTGCTAGCTACAATTTAGTTTGGCAAATGAATCTAGAAGAGTGACATATCAGTCCTTTTTAGACTGCTCTGTGTTAATTCTGAGAGACTGCCCTCTAGCCAGCCCTTGCATTTTGTTTGCTACATCTTGCATATAAATATTTTACAGTCCTCCAGTATAAAAGTTTGATAGAATTTGAACTAAAGAAGCATGGATGAGACAAGGATGTTCAAGCTTATCTTTATAAAATAAAAATGGTTTTTATCTTGGCTCTCTTATTCAAGCATATGGGAAGAAAGTGTATTTGGTGCTCTGAGTTTTGCAGGGAGAGAGATTTTATGTTCTCATATTAATCATGAAACACATGCTTGGATATTAAGGGAGATTGTTAAACTGTTCTGAGCCATAACTTTAGAAAGTCATACCTTCAGAGCATCTTTTTACTAAGACTGAAGTGTTTAGAGGGCAGGCTTTTGTATAAAATGATACTAATTTACTAAATGTCTCTGTGATAAGATTTCTCGTATTTCATAGTGAGCAGAACAGTGGAAGGAGATAGAAAAGAAGGTTTAGAAGTAAATTAGTTATGAAATTCTGGGTATTTTTTTGATAGAAAGGAAACAAATCATGAGCACGTAGGTAGATAAATATACTCCAAGCTTGAAAGTATGGATTACTGAACTGAAAAATTGTATCTTCTTGACTATAATTACATACCCCTAAAAATAGCAAAAACTGTATTTGGAGTGTGGCGTTCCAAGAGTTTGAAAATTAACTATGAAGAAGTGATGTAATTTGGGACCAATATGTTTCAAGATATCAAAATGTGAGACGTGTCAGGATTTTTCTATATAGGAACAGAAAAATGCTGCCCTCCTTGCAGTTACCATCTCTAAAATAGCCAGTGCTATAAATAGTAATGCAAGTTTATGTGCTGTCTCTCCCTTTCAGTAGAAGTTTTAATGCATTGGCCTTGACACCATATCCATACTTCTGTCACTTATCTTTGTTTTTCCCATTTGCAGAAACAAGATGTCTCTACTGCAAAATTTGCCCATAATAATCCCTTAAAACATGGTTTATTTTTATCCTAAGAAAGAACTTTAAAAATTCAAGTCACTATACTTCCCAAACTGCTCAATGCTGTTAACATTCTCCTTTTAGCTTTGCATCATATACAATAAGCATTTCATTTGCCTAATGAAAAACATATTTAAACTAATGAGTACACAGTGTTTTTATTTACATATGCAATTAAAATTTACCACTATTAATAGCTGACAGAGGAGAAGAGAAAGTGTGATTTGTTCCAGTAACTGTGCATTCTTTCAAGAGGACAGCACTACACAGGCAGTTTAAAAATTGTCATTAGTGCAGAAAAAACCAAAATTCTGGGGTGTCCTTGTTGGAATTTGAAATGCAGGGAATTCTCAGAACTTTGGACCTGTAAGCCAAAGTTTAGAATTAAACACAGGATCTGAGGGATCCTGTGTTTAAACTGCCATTCTTGATCAAAACCTTTTCAAGTGAAAAGAGAAGCCACAGCTGAAAAATCCTGGCTACAAAAGCATTACCTGCTCGTTGCAGCTGATCCCTTGAAAAAGGCTTCCAAACTTACGTGCTAGAAGTGAGAATGTGGTTTTATAGTTTAAAGTAGAGACACATTAAGTAGAAGGAAGTTTAGAGTTTTAGAATACAGTACTGTAGGTTTGTGTGTCATAACATGATTGACTAAGAAAGCTTACACTGTCGTAGGAGTCCATAAGACAAAATATTTAAGGATTAGGTTAAAAATATAAATATTCTCATTGGTAGTGTTTTATTGGTTAATAAGTCCTTAAAAGGTCTTGTAGCTAGGGGTCTGTCTTGTGACCTTCTGAACCATCTGTGAAGATGTGAGTTGAACTCACCCTTCCTGCTGCCTATGTAGAAGATAAGAAAAATAAACCCCATTACCTAAAAACTCAGAGATGTTTTCTTTAACTCATTCAAAATTCCTTCAAAAATCCCCTTATGTCCTAGTCCCTGTGGTCCATTTCTGAAGATGAAGCCATCAGCTCTTTCCCCCTTCTGAGGTGCACTGGAGTGAACCATCCCCAGTTCACATTTCTCCCACATTCCCATGGCTTCCTGGAGGAGCCTGGCAGGGTTCTCCCGGCTGGAGCCGTCCTGTGGTTTATTCTGAGAGCAGAGCTGAGGGCAGCAGCCACACCGAGCACTCCTCTCAGAGCCTGGCAGGAGCTCAGCTGGTGCTGCTGCTCTGAGGATCTGCAGGAGAGGAAAAGCACACCAAATGTACACAGAGAGGGGCAGGAGAAGCAGGGTCACTCGCTGCAAATTGCTCAGGAGTGAGAAGCCTGGAGATGGGGCTGCCTGCAGCAGGCAGTGGCTATCTGACACTGACACAGAGATGGGCACAGTGAAATGAGATTAATCAAAAGGAGTCAGAGATACAGAGATCTTTAGCCCACCCCATTCTTCTTAGAAACAGAGTTCAAAGACAAGCATCAGACATCAGCTATCACAGCGTGGACTAACATGACAAAGGGTGCTCAATCTTCCACCTTTCTGCTGTTATCTCTCACAGATGTTACAGAGCTTGCCAGGGGAAAGCAGATTTCTGCTCCAAGCTCACCATGTGCAAATATGCTCTTGCTGAACGGTGCTGTTACTGCAGTACACTCTGTTCTGGCAAGTGAGAATTTTATCAGCAGCACTATAAAGGCACTCAAATTCAATCCATCCTTATTGATATGCACTAATATGCATTTTTCTAAACATTTTGTGAATGGTGTAATCAGAGCTAGGACATCAAAAATATTAGTAATATACATTAAAATAATCTTACTGCAGTTTTACAAGCAGCAGTAATTTCACTTGGATTTGAAACCTTGGGTTGAGTTGCCCATTTTTTAATTTAGAGGACAAATGAAGAGACAGCAGAGAAAAGCTGAAGCTTTAATAACAATACATGTACTGAACAGTAGGATTTTTTTTTAAACTGCCATTCTTGATCAAAACCTTTTCAAGCGAAAAGAGAAACCCCAGCTGAAAAATCCTGACTGCAGAAGCATTACCTGCTCATTGCAGCTGAATGTTGGCTCCCTTGCAGATGGCTGGCTGCAGTCACTCCGGATTTATGGGATGCGCTCCTGTGTGCAATGGGAAAAGGGCTGGCAGTGCTGGTACCAGGGCTGATCAAAGTGATCATCACTACTTTGCTTACACAGACAGACACTCACATGCTGCAATGCAAAAATGGGTTGAAAGGCTGAAAGGATGTGGAAAGTCCAAGTCGTAATGTCTAAAGATGGGCTGTTACTGCAGTGAGCTTCCCAGGGGGATAGCTTTGAGAAAAGGCTGATACACTGAGAGATGCACCTGCAGATCGGAGGCAGAGGTTATTGATGACATTAGGGGTAGTTTTGCACTCACAGTCCTGGTGCAAATAGCTGGGCATAGCCTGGCTAACCCCTCCAGACCTTAGCTGGGTGCCACAGCACACCCTCAGTGTGGCTGCAGTTCAGTGCCTGTGACACTGCTGGGGCTCCAGATGGGGCTCTTACCAATGGAGCCGTACACTGTGTGGAAATGCAGGATTTTGTGCAGAAACTTGTCAGTTGTGAAGTTCTTTTTAAGAGCTGAATCAGTTATTTACTACCTGTGTTGTGCTGGCACTCAGCTCTGAGGTGCTGTTGCTGTTTACAGCATACAAGGAAACAATAGGAGTACCCAATACCAAAGGGAGATCCACTTCTGAGTTACACAGGCTGCAAGGAAACAGGTGAATGGTAGAGAATAGGCAAGCAAGTCTGTAAACACAGACCAGAGGAATCACCAAGTGCTATTTACATTATAAAATCAATGCTCTCATTCACAATGCCAAGAGACAGAGTCAGGAGCCTACACTTAGGTAACAACATCTCCCTTTCTTCCTCTTCTCTCTTTTAATTCATGCTGTGTGTTGGGGGGAGAAAAATCAAGGGGATGGCTATATAAAAATACTGTACTGTGTAAAAGGTGCTGTAAATTTCTGATTTGTCTCTCTTTCCAGTTATGCAGTAGCATGAAGCATGAGCAGGGTTGTCAGCACAATAGAGTCAATATTGCTGTGAAAGACTGAATTGTATTCTTTTCCACCTTCTGCTACATTAACAAAATTGCTTGCTAAGTTTTGATTCTAGGACATTTGCAATTTGCAGTAGCTGATGGTGTTGCATGAAGCAGAAAGAATACGTTGATTTTTTAAAGTGGATTCAGCTGCTACAGTAGGAATATTTTTGAAATTATTGTTTCCCAACTCTTAGGATTCATAGTGGAGTGACCTAACTATATTAATTATGGAATTCCAAGATGTTATTTTAAGAGAGTTAATTTTCTAACCAATCGCTGCATTACAAATGTGGTTATTAGATAGTTCTAGAATCTCTTGCCCTCTTCCCTGGCAATTAATTAGTATTTCAAAATTAAATAAATTGTAATGTTATGGTTAAATGACTCAGGTTCTAGATGGCTGTAGGTGATACAGCTGCAGTGCCTTAAGTTCTTCTGACAGTCTGAGCTCTCAGGAGAAACACTGAAGAGCAGCTTGGTACATGATTTATGCCTGATGATCATTGAGTTCCATTAAAACATGTATGTACTGGTTTGAGGAAACACATCTTATGAATTAGTATGAAATGGCTTCCAAAGAGAAAAGAGCTACTCAGTACATAAGTTACAGCCCTTCCCTTCCTTTCCTTTAATCCTATGGATTCTTGTTAGGGTTTCCCCCTCCTTCCCCCAGAAATTCATTGATGGTTTTGCCTTTAAAATTCAGCATATTTTCACAAGACTCTTCCAGAACAACATGTAAAATGTATTGCTGAAACGGAAGGATATTGCACACAAAAATAAACTGGCCAAATAATGTAGCTGCTCTGAATTATTCACAGCTATCTAGCAAGCATTGTTTGCAGTAAGCAACTAAGTAAACAGGATGGAAAATGAGTTTTGGCATGATTCTAGGAATTAGCATTCTCCATTTCTATGGTAACATTGATAAAAAGTTGTTGCTAATAATAATGAAATACATGCAGAACAAAAATAAGTAAGCTAAATAGAAGGCATCTATTGTAAGCTTAAGTGTTTTCCCCTTTTTACTGGGAAACATATGTACAAGCTTGCACACATCTCAACTTTGGTTCAGCTCAGACTATTGCATATATTATTAGCTCAGTTTGCCAGCAAGCAAAGACAGATGTTTGATGAATACGTATGACACCTAGGATAGCTGCAGGAAGACTATTAACACAGAAAAACTTATGAAGAGATTGTGTTTGTTTCACAGGCATTTTGTAGAATCACAGATTCATTAGCAGCTACTAATGAATCCAGGGTACATTAAAGTTTTTGGTAGTTTTTCTGACAAGAATGCCCAATGATAAAAATACACAGAAGAAACTTTCTAAGCTGGAAAAATTTGCCTAACACATTTATAATCTCAGGTAGAAAATAATTTTCTTTACCTCCAGCTACTAATAATGTATTATATAATTCTTATCAGTACACATATATATATTTATATTTTTTATTGATTTATAGATATGTATCTAGAAAAAAAAATGCCTTACCAGAGTTTCTCAAATCTCAGTTGCAGTGGAGGAACGGTAACAAAAAACCCCATAATGCAAATCTTACTATCCCTTCCCTGAGCAGAAAACTTGTAAAGGTTCCTGATGATACAGAAGAGAGAAGTCTGATCCCATCATCAAATAAATCAAAATCCATTATAGGTAAACAAGAAAGAGCAGGAGGGATGAAGAATTGTAAAACCTCATCTGCATGTTAAGCTTTGCCTCAAATACAATCTGAATGTGCAGCAAAGCTCTACCAGCATTACATAAGCAGGGCTTCTCATTCATTCTCACAGGGTTCTGTATTTTTAAGTTCCACAGAGGAGGAAAAAACACTGAAAGTTGTCAAATATTTTCAGCTTCTGGGTGGAACTGAATGCCTGATCTGAAAGACAGATTTAGCAAGTTTTCCAGGGCACACTCAAAAAATACAAATAATTTAGAGACACTGTGTGGGAGGTGAAGCATGTATGTGAACCAGCAGCAGTAGGAGCAGCTGAGAAAAGCATTGTTTAAATCATCTGGAGAAAAGAATAATACAACACATACTGCACATATGCTAAGGGAGGTACAAACAGCTTTCTGCCAAAGTAAAATACATTTGGATCAAAGATACAGTGTGAAACATGACAAAAGCTGCTGAAAGCAGCTCCAGCCAGTGCCACTAGGCAGTGAGTGTGTGTGTCAGCCTGTGCTCCTCAGGTGCCCACTGCACCTCCCCCTGTGCTGCTTTCTGCTTTTGCTCCTCCTCTTTTGGGGGCCAGACCCTGACTGTCACCTTAGATACCATCAGGTCTGTACCAGGGTTCACACTTGCACTCTGGATAATGGAGTTTGAAAACTCTGCCCACAGTAATTTTTGGCTTGATAGACTTAATTAGGACAAGAAACAAGAGGCTCCTTTGAGAGTTCCAGCCAGGAGAGTGGCTGGATTACCACTGTAGCTCCCAGTGGAAAGCACCCTTGCCTTGCACACCAGACACACCACACAGCTGCTCAGTTCAAGGCAGAAAGTGAAACATTGCATAACGTGCACTGATTTGGCATAGTTGTATAAAAGTCATGAGGTTATTTAATCCTGCTGGCTATTCAGATTGGTGGCTATTAGCAGGAATTGCATGACCAGCATCTGATGGTCATCCAGGTCATGCCAGGGTGGACCTGCACCACCTATCTGGGCAGCCTGTGGAAAGAGGTTGTGAGGCCTTGGACCAGACTGTTTTTCTCTAACAAAAAAGGATGTATAAGCACCAGTGATAGCACAGTTTGGGGAGGAGCAAAGACCCCCATCTTCCTCCTTGCTTTTCTCATCAAAGAAGTCTTGAGCGCAGCAGTTTTGGCCTTGGAGATTAAGAAACATCAACGACTAAAGCCATTAGAGACCAAAGCATTGGAACATTGATATTGCAACTTGACTAACCTGTTTGATAAGCGCTTGCTTTTTCAGCTGTTACCATTTAGATTGTCATGAACTACTTGACAAACAAGTGCCTGCTTGGACTTTGGACGTTTGCCTGGTTTCTCACTCCAGCAGAGCATCTCAGCTGTCATGGCTGTCCCCCAGCTCCCTTATCACAGCAGCTGTGACAGTAAAACACTGGAGAAGCTTTAATTCCTCCTGGTCTGTATCATTGACCAAACAGAGTTAACACAAGGGCTGAGAAAGTACTGGCAGCTCTGGGCTGCCTTGAGCTGGCTCCCCTGGCCCAGGCATGTCAGTGGGTGCCAAGGATAAAACTTGCAGCAATAACAACTAATTGAACATGCTTAGTCAGGGCATCAGTCTCTGTCACTTCCCACCACACATCAGTGCTGGGTATTTCATTTCTCACAGTTTCCCTGTGAAATCTTTTCACTTGTTTTCCTCAGGATGCCATCTACTAAGGAAGATGTTAGGAAATGCTGAGGGCTGGGGAAGCCATGGCAATTAATATCTGAACTGTTTGCAACCAGTATTACTACCGGGTTAAGCTAATTTGGGGAATGAAACACAAAACTGGAATTACAATCTTTAATTTGCTCAGGGAAAACATTTCAGAAGACCATCCAAAATGCTCTTTGGTGAGGGATACAGAACATCATTTAGATGCCACGTATGTCACACCAGTTATTTTGGAAATTCAAGTTGTAATTTTCTCTAGTCATAGCTGTACACAAATCAAGATAATTAAAAAATTATAATGCAGAAGATATGGGTCTTTCAGGAATGAATAAAATGAATTTGAAGGGTAATTTTCATAAAGATTAAATAAAGAACAGATTAGAAGATGTGCAATCCATGAAATATTAAAAAGTTTCATTTAGATACTTGCTATAGTACTTAAACTTCAAAAAATAATAAAAAAGGTAATTTCAAAGATTGACTGGCCTCACAGGGTGAGAGACACAAACATCTGGATTATTAGTTCTGACACATTTTTCATCTTGTTGTTTCTGCTTCATCCTTTTTCAAAATACTAAAAATTTATTTCTTTACAGAATCTTTTAACTTGTTCTTAGAATTCCTTATGAGGAGAGGTTTGTATTGAGTTCATTTCCACCCTAAATATGAACAGACAGAATCCCCTCCCTTTTAGTACCACACTGTAAATAATGCAAACTGAATTCACACAACAAGTCCTCACTGGTATCTTAACTGGTCAATATCCTTTGTGAATCTGGCGAATTAACAAAAACCAAAGCCATATCGTAATCTCAGCACTGTTTTTGTAAAGTACTGAAAAAAACCCAGATGAACAGGATTGACACAAAAAAAAAAGGCAATGCTTCTCACTTCTGTGTTTTTTCTCCAGGGCTTCTGAAGGTGCTCCTTTGTACAAGGTGACTGCTTTTGTCCTTGTTTGCATGTCTGTCTCTATACATACTTATCTAGAGAAAGTGTTTCTATTTCTATAGATAATAATCACACTTTAGTATTTTACTGTACAATAATTTTTCTCCAGAGTAGCTCTGTTTATTCCAATTATTTTCCCTCCTAAGCACACCATTCTCAGGTGCTTCTTACTACTTGTATTTTTTTCATCACTTTGCAGCTGTGCCTCTCTTGACACATGAACTCTTAAATTTCATGCATTAAAAAAGCTCTATTATTACATCAGTACTTTATTTATAAACACACATTGAAATTGGTACAGAATTACCTTTTCTCTTCCTGTAACCAGTGCAGACAAGTCTAGATTAATGCTGGGACTTCAACACAGAAATGCAGCCACAAATCCTAACATCCTAAGTTTTTACTCTTTTTAATCAATTTTGCCTTTAGCCAAAATTGAGGTAATGTAGAAATAAAGCTGTCAGATGTAATTTCACTTCTCCAGTCCCTCGGCTGGAGAGCACAGAGCCATGCTGTTCATCAGCGTGGGTATAACTGCTGTGAAGCCTCTAGCCACACTCTCTTTTTCAGTGTCTCTCCCCTTGCATGTTTTAATTTAAAAAGAGTATTAAACTAATCATTTAGATGTGGAACTCTTCCTCATATTCAGAGGGAAAGCAAAGATTTCATTGCTTAGCTCTTGCAGCATCCTCTGGTCATTCCATGAAACGCGTGTCCCAGAACGGGACATTTTAAAGCACGCATTGATTCACTTTACCAGAACTATTCTTTGCCATGATTGCTTCCCTCACATCATTTATCTCTTCAACTTAAAAATCAGAGTTATTCACCAGCTGAGATTTATTGAGCCTCACCTCTGCTGGAGCCAGCACTAGCAGAATTACAGAGAGCCCTTCAGTAGTTAGAGGCCCCTGGGTTGGGTGGAAACCCAGAGAACTGGAATGGCGTGCCAAAGAGTGAGAGAAAACTGCTGAAGTGATATGAATAAATCCTGGGATTCAAGGAAGGAATCAGCTCACACTCTTATCAAGCTACTCCCATGAGGAAAAGAGTCTGCTCTTCCAGGCATGTGCGTGACTTGATCTGACAGAGTTGTTTGCAGTGCTGTCTCTGTGTGAGAGCCACCATCCACGAGTGTGCGATGGTCACAGTGAGCGCTGCTGCTGAGCCTCCCAGCCCTGGCACTGCTGGGCTCTGGGCCAGCAGGGCAAGCACTGGTGCTCCTCACAGGCACTGCCCTTCATCTAGAGTGCAGCACAGGGGCAACAGGCAGAAAACACACAAAAAACAAGGCAAAGCTTTTAAACTGGTTTTCCTGTGTGTACCTGGCAGTGATCTGGAAAAGTGCTGAAGAGGCTGGTACCTCAGCACAGTCCCTCACTGCTGCACCTTGCACCTCCTGCTCTTTGCCAACAGCCCTCTCACACAGCTTAATCCTTGTTCTGGCAAATTTTAACATGTGGATTTACAGGACAGACATGTAGGATTTCTCAGGGCTATGTCACAAATACAGATTTTTCCAGGGGTTCCTTTGGGCACACTGCAAAGCAAAGATGCAATGGCAACAACCACACAGTTAATTCACCCATAAAGAAAACCAGGAAGCTTCAGAATACACTGAATGACAAGAAAATGTTTGTTTACTGGACTAAAGCCTGGAGATCCTTCCTTGGTGCAGATAATAGAAGCAGTTTTGTGGTGTGCCAGCCAAGAAAAACATCCATTGCTCAGCATGACATCCAGCTAAACTAATCTTTGTTTTCCACGGGAGATGTTTTTTCAATAATTTCTAAGAGCTAAAGGACTTCATTAAGAATCATGCAAGCATTGATCCAGATGTTAAACCTCTCTGTACAATGGGAAGCCCTCTTAGAAAGCAGTAAAGAATAATTGGTCTATTGTTATCTGGTCTTGAGAAAAGAGAACAATATTGCCTATTTACTAAATGCTACTATATGGAGGAATCTATTTTATTGTGTGCATGCTGTTTGAAATACAATTAATTATAATGGTTTTGTTCAAAGTATAGGTAAACATTCAATTTCAACCTATTGTAGCACTGAAATTCATTATTGTTTCTAAATCTTATCCAAAGAAAAGCTTAACACGTGAGAAGTGAAACAGAGCTCCTTTTTAAATAACTAAAGCTAAGCAAAAGTAATATTTCTCAGTTGTTCCTTGTAGACGTTTTTTTATTTCTTATTTCTATATTACTTTTCTATCAGCTTTAACCTTGGAAAGTAAGAATATTGTAAAAATAACTCTTAGGCTGATAAACACAAGCACCCAATGTTCAGCAGGGCTCCAGCAGAGACTCAAGGCAGTGTGAGGCCATGATTTCTTGCACACTGGATTGTGATGTGTCTGGCAGCCTCCCACCACCACTGGGATCCTTCTCTTAAACAGAGAAGCTTGCCCACCAACCACTTTGAAGGTCCCTGATCCCTTGCTGAAAGTTGCCTTTTCAGAAACTGGGGAGCCCTTTCAGTGTGAGGATCTGGACATGTTCACTCCTTGGAGCACAAGAATTTATCTGAGGATGTGCTTAAAAACCATATGGGATGGCATGGCCAGAATGCAACCTCTAGATTTGATACTGTCTGTAATTAGACTTTCATCTTCGCTGCCTCTTTATTAAAAAAACAGTAGGATAATACATTTAAAGGTAATGAATGAGAAGATTGAGGATCTGAACAAATGTAAAAGAAAACAAAACTTTTAGTAATTTGTAAAACTTGCCAGACTCTTATTCTAACAGGCAGTTTAGAAATGCTTATTAGCACAGACACAGAGAGACAGGAGGGAAAATGGTATAGATCTAGAAAGGCTATAGATGTAATTATGGGTGTCCTCAGAGTCTGACAGATTAGGCAATTTTGGAACTAATTCCTAATGGAAATCCTTTTAATGAAACATATTAATGAAATCCACATTGATATTATTGTTGGAGTATAAGCAGAAATTTACTTAAAATAATTACTTTTATGCAAGCAGTTTTTCCAAATTAATTTGGAGCTGCCTGAATTTACTGAAAAGTACAAAATTGATTGATTTCTAAAGATCACATCTTGTAGAAAATGGCAATGTTCTGTCTGGGGAAGGAATTTGCCATTATTTCTCTCATGTTCTTGCAGGGGTTGGATCAATGCAGCTTCAAGCAAGAGCCTTGACTCTGGCCCTTTTCCTGGAGAAGTCTCTGGAGCCTGATGTGCCTGATGAGGGGCAGTGCTCTCTCTTTAGCTGTGGGACAAAGCTCAGGCTGCAAGCAGGACCATGCTATTCCTTCACAGACACAGACAACAGAAGCACATTTAAAAATTCTGTAGTTAATATGGCCTTTTAGATTGTTTTTGAAATTGTTTTTTTAGCTGAAGGCAAAGCAAACAGAGAAGAAGCCTTAAAAAAATAATTCTGTTATGTTTTGGGTTTGGGGAAAGATTATTTGTTCTTTGTGGTCAGACCATCATCACTGTTAAACTTGAATTCTAAGCCACTTCTGATTCATGCAAAATAATGGTAACTGCTGATAACTATCAAAATCTAAAGGAAACCTATTAACACTTGTCCCATGTCAGGTCTCACAGGAAGAAATAGTATTGGGAACGCCTTCATACATCAGCAGTGCCACAGTAGATACAGGGAGCTGTATCACTCAAAAAACAACTCATGCAAATACCATGAAATGACCAGGGCAGCCTTCAAAAGTGGCTGAGTGGTGAACTCAGGTATCTGAACCCAAGCTATCAAACACCTCACTGATGACAACACCCAGGCAGAGGCTGTTTATGCAAATGGCAAGCTGTCAGCACATCCCTGTGTCCAGGGAACAGGAGTTACCCCACTGAGCACTAGGGGAAAGAATCATTTTGCAGCCCCCACTGTGAAAATGTAAACCCAAACCAGAGCCCAAGCTGTGCCCTCTTTGCACCTGTAGATCTGCCACGGAATTCACACAGGTACTAGTAGCTAAAGCAGTAAAAAACTCTCTAAAAAATCAAACTCTCCATTGAAAACTGATTTTCTGCGGATGATATAGATCCTGTAAGCAGTTAAGAAGCACTTACTAGAACATGCATTTGCAAACCGTGTTTCTCAGCTTCCAGAAGTATTCTTGATTATAGTTCTGCCCTCTGTAGTAGGATGTGGGTATGTTATAAATTGCTAGGGTAGGGTTATAAATATTATGTTTTACTATTCAATACAACTCACTTCTATTTCAGGCTGCACACTTACACACATGCTCATTTTTAGCCTGCAAGCCGTCATCCAGAGACAGCCCCTGCCTTAGCTTAGCTGGGGCTGATGCTTGATTCACCTGCCAGTGCCCTACTGCCACTTGTGGTTTTTTTGGTTATTACAATAGGCTTTCCACCTTCCACAAGAAAGAAAAAAATTCACCTGACACATACTTTGAAAGAGAAAAGCACATTTGTTACCATAAGAAATACAAAAAAACCCCCTCCTGCACTTCAGACACATAAACTGAATTTCTATTAAAACATTTTCTTCACCTGACACAGGGAACTGCAGCCAGGAGGGATATTGATTGCTCTGTATGAATGCTCTAGTGTTGGCTTTAACAATACTGTCAGCCTGCTTCACCAATCATGCTAATACATTTAGCAAAGCCCCATCTGTAGTCTGTCATTTACATAACCACTACACATTCACTATTTTAAATTCTCATTCCATCACATTTATATGGTTACCTCCACAGTCCCCCTCACAGCACACGGACTGCCACATCCATTTGAATTTCTGAAGCAGGCAGAAAAAGCCTGAGGCAAGGATTTTAGTGGAGCCACACACACACCCCCCTATAAACTCCTTTCCCTTTTATTGGAAACCCAGCTTCGCCCCTCCATTTCCAGCAGCCTTTAGACACAGGTTTTGCTGAGCAACAGAGCTCTGCCATTCCTGCTTTCAAATTGAGTGTTGGGCTCATCAACTCTGCCAAACCAGCCCATGTTCAGAGCCCAGGAGAAAGGACAGGGACCCTGCCCACCTCTCCTGTCGCTCCCACCCTGCAACCTTTTCTTCCTGTGCCACATGACAGGAGCAGTGACAGTTTCAGAGAATTATTTCCTCTGCACAATTCTTTCAGGAAGCATATGTGTAATCAACATTTAAAGGGGGAATTATTTATGAAACAATCCTTGTGAGGGCTGAGGACTCAGTAATTATTCTGTGCAATTAGTCCCCAAGTAGTGTGAGACTGCATTCCCTGGTGATCTGAGCTATGGAAACATTATGAGTACCTCAGAGAAAATAGTTCTCTCTAAAAGAAGTTGGCTACAGAAAGCAATCACTTTGCAAAGGGAAGAAAAAGGACTGCAGGTAAGA
Source organism: Camarhynchus parvulus (assembly GCF_901933205.1). Classification (NCBI taxonomy): domain Eukaryota; kingdom Metazoa; phylum Chordata; class Aves; order Passeriformes; family Thraupidae; genus Camarhynchus; species Camarhynchus parvulus. The sequence goes on from NC_044576.1 coordinate 9,817,372, forward strand.
GACAGAGCAAGGAATTTAAAGTTATTTTCCTATTTTCTTTTGAGTCCTCTGTCTCTCTGAGGAGAAGCAGGCATCTGCCATGAGGTGAAGCAAGGGCTTTTGCTGTGGCAGCCATTGATAAGAGCACAGAAACTGCTATACAGTTAGACATTATCAAACCAGGGCAGAGTGGTTTCATGCCCCTAAATACTGCTGCCATCTCCTCTTCAGTGGCAGCCATCAATCCACAGACTATTTTCCATATTTTTCCATGTGAAAGCTCCATTCTCATATCTCAGCAAAGAAAGGAAAAGACTGTCTAAAATTCTGTTTGGGTTTTTAAATTAAAATGTGCTCTCCTGGTCTACCTCAGTATTTATGACAAAACAAGCATAAGATGAAGAATTTTTTCCCCAAGAGGTGAAGTCAAATGGTAAATCTTTCTTGCCTCACTGAAGAAATATGGCAAGGGGAATTTAAGAGTGCCATGAGAGCCACTAGCCTTGTGCCTTCTAGGATGGCACAGAGTGTTCAGTGTAATGCCTGCCAGTCAATGGCATGGCATCTGCCCCCTGAGAGCAACACCAGCACAGCTCTTTGAATCCCTAATCCCTTCTCAAATCAATTTCTAGTCTCCTGTTTGTTCTAATTTAAATTGGTGGCAGAAGTGAAGCATCTCCCCCTGGGGCCTAGTCCCTCCTAGACTGTATCCCCACCACAGAAACCTGAGTTAAGGGCTCAGAGAGCACAGAAAGATGCTGCTTTCCTTGCTGGGATGATGAAGGATCACAGATGAACCAAGTGAAATGTGGGTGGCTGTTTGGGAAAATGCATTTTGTGTAAAGTGTAGATTCCTGTGCTTAGATGAGTCGTGCCCTGCTGTTCTCAAATCAGTAATTTCCAAGGAGTTGCTTGCATGCAGGACAGACATCAGCTCCCTCCACCACAGGCAAGGGAGACAAGAAAGGTTCAGAGGTTCTTTAAAGAACACTGGTCACTAGATGGGGAAGAATATCCCAGAGGAATACTTCATTCAAATACCCTGAAAATGTCTAATTTACCTTGAGAGGAAGTAATACTGGAGTTAATTGGGATTGTATTGAAACTTAAATCCTGACAGTTTCGTCTGTTGCTTCAACTGTCACGACTTTTATGTTTGAATTTACTTCCAAAAGCCTGCAGGTGATAGTCTGCACTTTGTCACAGTTCACAAGGTAGGCAGAAACTCAAAGAGAACCATGTCCTTGCAAGAATATTATTTTATCTGAAGTGTGACTAACAGTAAGGTCATATTCTACCCTTTTTCCTCCCCTCTCTCCCTTAAACACCTTATTTGCTAGAGCTACAGAGATTTAGAAAGAAAAATCAGGGCATCATATAATGATTCATAGGCAAGCACAGCAGAAGTATTAATCATTCACATCTTTAACTCTAAAAGCACATAAACTTCCAAGGATGATCAGTCAATGCGACGCGTTTAGCCGGAAATCAGATTTAGAAATGGAACATCCTGAACTTCTGACCAGAGAACAAAGTCTATGAAATGCCATAGAGCCAGTTTCAAAGAGCCCAAATGCGCGGCTTCTACTCATGTAAAGAGGCAGCCTTTTATATAAGCAATCCTATTATTTGCAGTTCAGTTCATGGCGCAAGAAAATATCGGGAAAGATGAGCCAGAGCAGCAGAACAGAGCCAAGCACGCTGGGTCTGCCTGTCTCTCTTAACAAGAGAAGCAAAGGAGGGATGCTGATGCTTGACAGAAGAGTTGAAAACTTGGAAGAGAACTTGTGTGATTCATTCTTCTGTCTGAATAGACCTCAGAGATCTTTCTGATGATTCTCACATATGTTTCTAGTGGGTCTTCTGGAATTAGAAATGTTGAAAGGGAAGGCACTGAATGTAGGCTCTGTTCTGGGATACATGACAAAAAGAAAACATCCCTAGGAAAAAGAAAACCCAGCAGAGACAAATATCAAGTGCAAGTAATGAGCAGAGGACAAGACACACTGTATGATTTTTTAATATGTGTAGTAGCAATTTATAAACAAGTCTGGGTTTCATTGTCTGCAGGGGATGAATAATAAACACAGGTGCCAACAATGGCACTGGAAATTCAACATGTCCCTTCTGACATTCTATATCTCCCTTTGTATTCTTCACAAGAAAATGAAATGCCTTCATATTCTCCATATTCTCTATTACAAAAAGACAACAATAATTTTAATCTGACAGAAGGATAGTCTTGACCCATAACACAGGCTGAAATTCTGAGTAAATTAGAAACTATCAAAACTATTATATACTTATGGATTTCTCAATTATACAAAAGTCTGTAATTAGTACTAGGGGAGAGGGAAACAGAATAGATGATAGGAAGACTGTCAACAACAAAAAACTTTAGTTTAAAAGTTTAGATTCTCTTTATACAAGTAGGTTTTTGATTAAAAAAAAAACCACCACATTTTAAAATGCCATTTGCATTATTTAGTTTTAAAACCAAAAATGTATTGAAAAAGCAAACTATCTTTTTTCCTTCCTTCCCTTTCAGGTTTACTGTATCAGTAAGTTAACATACCATGAGTCATATTTGAACTCTAAGGCTGTTGTATCTATTTAGTTGTCACAACAGCAGCAGTATCTTGTGGGAACAAGGCAATAGGAAAAGTATTTTAGAGATAAGAAAAGATTTATTATACTGTTGATATGACTTTTGCACAAAATACTAGAAACTGAACTAGGAACAATGAAATCAAAACCAAGCTTGAAAAGGAGTAGCAGAGAAGTGGCTCAGAAGCCTTAGGAGCGTATCACATTGTTGAAAGTTTTTGTTGGTACTCTTGAAGAAAAGATCTCCTGGGAGAATTGATACCCATAAACTGGGGGCAGGGTAAGTCTGCATGTTTTCTGAGCATGCCCCACTAGCTAGAATTCTTGCTTTTTGCCTGCAGCTCTGTGTAGTGACAAGCACAGAGGGCATCATCCCAGTAAAGCAGCATCTTCCACTCTCCAGATGTGGGCCCAGTGCTTGGCATGCAGAGCAGGGGCCCCTCCCACCCACAGATGCTGTACCCACACTGGCATTATCTATGGAAAGTCAGCATGCTCCTGTTACTGAGGAGAAGCTCCTACAGGATAACAAAAAGCCACTAGTACAAGATAAGAACTGTTAGTGGGAAGTCATTTGTTGAGGCTGAGAGCTGCCTTGGCAGCCCTGTCCTGCCAACGTGGCTGCCGGGGAGAGGTGGTTCTGCTTTACATTCTAGATAACACTACAATTCATCACTTTTCCTTCTGAGCTGCACTTCATTTATCCCTGCATGGTAAGCTGTCATCTGTGCTCCTTTTTCATTTATAAGGAATAAAAATATGGTAAGATGGTAAATATACCATCTTCTAGGATGTCACTCCATACTTATTAATGATACATGACATGTTAGAATTATTTAAAGGGAAATCAGAAATTTAGCATAACCTTTATCATAAAACTTGGTAGAAAAGAGGTCAGGATGGTTGGTGCCTGTAATGGTCAGGAATCTAAGTAGCAAAGGAATTTAGGACAAATTCTGCCATTTGAAGGGTTGGAAAATAGCTGAAACAAAAAGTCTAGCTCTGAAAGCATGTTATTAACAACATAGTCTCTTGTTAAAAGTAGGTTTAGAGGTAAAACTGTGGGTCAAGCTAAGGGTATGTGGAAGAGGAGTTACATACCCTCTTTAGCTCAGAACCACAGACCAAACTGTAGGTCATTACTACTTTGCAGTACAGGGCATTTTAAACATCTCTGACAATTCCAGGAATTCAAGTTTTTAAGAGTTAGCCAATGACTTGCACAAGGGCCATTGGTAGTCATTAATTCCAATTAAAATTAACCCTACTCAAACACTGGTGCAGCAAGACAGGATGGCAAGAATGGCAGAAAGAATTCCATTTATCAAACAACTAAATCAAAACAAAGTGACATAAAAATTACTTCACCATTAGCATTTCATATGCCTGAGAGGTGCACATTCAAATATAACTTTCTGCATTTATATGGAAATCAAGATTGCCTCCAACTGAATGGGTTATTGCATTCTGCTTTAATATACTGACCCTTGGCTTTCTGCTGTTATGAGCTTTGTCCCAGATAAGCCTGTAGTGATGGGAATCTGCTCTCAAGGCAGAAAACTCCTAAATATCTCCAGCACTCAGGTGACACTGGTAAAAAAAAGTTCCAGAGACTTGCAAAGAGCAGAAGAGAAGGTGGCTGAGGTACCTGTGTGTGATGGTGTTCGCAGGGGTCTTAGGATGAGGGAAGAGATGAGGATCTGACTCCATGTTTCAGAAGGCTTGATTTATTATTTTATGATATATATATTATATTAAAACTATGCTAAAAGAATAGAAGAAAGGATTTCATCAGAAGGCTAGCTAAGAATAGAAGAGCAATGATAACAAAGACTTGTGACTGACCGAGACAGTCTGAGCCAGCTGTGATTGGCCGTTAATTTGAAACAACCACATGAGACCAATCACAGATGCACCTGTTGCATTCCACAGCAGCAGATAATCATTGTTTACATTTTGTTTCTGAGGCCTCTTGGCTTCTCAGGAGAAAAAATCCTAAGGAAAGGATTTTTCATAAAACATGTCTGTGACACCTGTGTGTGAGAGGAGGGGTAGGAAAGTACTCTGGGAATGCCCTGGGTGCCAGTGATGCCTGCCAGGGGAGCCAGCAGCACAGGGCATTCCAGAATTCTCCCTTGGCAAGCAGCCACAGGGCTGAGCTGATAACAGCCTCCTCTGCACAGCCACCTTTCTCCTGGGACTCAGAGCAAGAGTCCTTGTTGTGCCTGCCAAGGGAAATCTCCCTCTGATTGCTAAAAGCTCAGATGAGCTACTTCAAAAGAAAATAAGCATTTGTTGTTCCCTCTCTAGCAAAAACATATCCTGGAAGCTCAGGTTTATTACAGACTGCTGTATTTGTGCTCCAGCTCCCAGTAACACCCATGGTGAAAGGGCATTACCATAGAGAACAGCGGGGAAAGCAGACAGAAACCCGAGCAGCACATCAGGAGCACTGCAATCAACAGCTTCCTGCTGTCAGCAGGTATCTCTGGAGTGATTTTCCTGAATTCCTGCTTGGAATTCATCAGGGTGTGATGCCTAGAGAGTGGAGCTGCTAGGAGGGCTGAGTACCTGCTGGCAAGCACAGCAGAGGTGAGGAGGATGGGGAGCCCAGCCCTGCCCCAGCTCAGCTGGCACAGGCAGAGGCAGCATAAGCCAAGAGGAGAGCACAAGGAGTGGCTGAACCCAAACTGCCTGAAAAATGTGCTCCTTCAGCTTCACTCTAGAGCATCACAGGTAGTATCTTTAGTGAGCCTCAATGAGACTTATCAGTCTCATTATCTTTTTAATTCCTCATTATTTAAGCTTCTTATTGTGATCCTAATCACTGCTATGATTTGTTAACCCACACCTTTTCCTAACCCAGCCATGAAACAGAACCCAGGCCCATCTCATGGGGATGCCCTCTCTGAGGCATAACTGCATGCACACAGGGAACAATTCCTGTGCTCAAATGCACTTAGAGGGGAGGCTGCAGTGCAGGGAAAATGCTTAACTTTTCCAGCATGTGGGAAGGTGCTTAACTTTTCACACGCAGAAGTCCTATCAACTGTAGAGTTAAGCAGTTTTTGAATATCATAGCTGAACATAGATAATGGAGCCCTCACTGCACAGTTATAAATAAAGGATCTTCAGCACAAATCTTAGAATTTTTTCCTAAATCAGTTTGCAAAGGAAACAATGCTGTGTGTGGCCCGCAGGCAAGGATTTCCTCAGCTTTAGCAATAAGTTACTGAGTATCTCCCCGTATTTACACTGGCTGTTCCCTCTCCCCCAGCCCTGTGTGAAAGCCTTTAGAAGATACCTGCCTAAGTCAGAGGAGAGTGCCAGCAGCACTCTGCTGGTGCACTGAAATTTGCTTTTATTTCTGACTGTTCAAATTGCATCTGCAGGAAGCAGCTGGACAAAAATAACTCGAGGTGTATGAGGCATTTGGAAATGAACTGACATGTTGATTAGTAAATCCTGCAGCCTGTGCCAACCGGGGTTTAATTTTTTTTTTTAATAACATCTACAGTATTAATGAACTAAGTAGAAATTTCTCCCATTGTTAACCTTCTCCTTGCAGCTACACAATACCATGAAGGCAGCTGCAGTTTGTGGGGTGTCCATACACAGCAGGACAGCTACAGCAGCCCCCGAAATGCTGTCACATCCCAGAAGAGCTCCAGACATTCATCACCACAGGCTGTAGCCACTTTTTAGCTCTACCCAGTGCTGCACCAGGGGGGTGAGAGGGCAGAAGATGTCCCTGTAAAAGCCAACCCAGTCGGTCAGTGCCTGGTGTGGGGCTGTCCTGCTCCCATCACTGACTGAGGAACCTGAAGGACTGGGGTGCAGCCTGCCAAGCTACAGCTATGAAATCATAAGGATGCTTCCCAGAGCATGCTACCCATTATTCAATCCACTGTTTTGCTTCCTAATGTAGGAGTTTCACATGTGAGAGAAGTTATTTTTAGTGCCATGTGTGGTGCCAAAGTGTTTAATGGTTGCCTGGGTTCACCTACCCAACAGCTCTGGTTCAAGCCAGTGAAATTTAGGGGGCTTTTTAATGTGTCCCTCCTATCTTGTTCCCTCAGCCCTTAAAAGGCTGAGTACTAAAGGGAAATATACCTATAAGAGTTTTTATTATCTTTTTTTGCCTGAACAAAATGTAATATCATTAAACCAGTAAATTATTACAGAAGCACATACCTGATTATAAAGCTGTTATGGGGCAGTAAATGAAATAGCCTTTAGATTTCTTTACAAGTTACCTGCAGGAGAATCAGCAGGGAATTAGCAATGCCTGATACTTGGCCTTTGCTTGGCTGTCCAGGGCAGTAGAGGGGTGAGTGCCTTCTTATCTAGGCTGCATTGGAGCCATATCAATTTTTAATTAGTTGATGTAAAAGCCTGGTTTCCTGTGAGGTTGTTATCCTGGCTTGAAAGTGAATCAACACAAACTACATTTTAATATAGCCTACTATACAAGAGCTGACAGTTTGCACTGCTGTAATTAGAGGCTTCTAGTGCTTCTCAACCTCTTGAAAGAGCAGCTCCTTTCAGGAGGCATGCAGCCTTCTGCACACAGCTCACATGGGCTCCAGAGTACTGTTCTTTCACAGCCTGAAAAAGAATCAGGAAAGGTGGTTTCAAGCACGTGGCTGCACTACCTAGGAAATACATTAAGGGACCTGAACTCAAGCTATTAAAAGTCCTCATCATATTTATGGTGTTGCTGGCCTGTGAGGAGACAGAAAACTGCATACTATGAATTCTTCTTATTATAATCTTTTGAAATTTTGGATTGTGAAGAATGCTGCTCCACAGGCACCTGGCTGCTATTTAATACAGGCACAACCTCCTCTGTGGGCTTCTAAACTGAATCTACACTTGGAGAAAAATCTCAGGAGAGGGAGTCCTCATCTGTGATCAAAATTGTGAATGTCTGCACTGTGGGCAGCACAAACTGACAAATGCACACTTGTATATACAAAAAAACACATTAGCCAATATTTCTGCATGAGAGGGAGTCAGAGGCCTCAAATTTATAGCCAGGCATTAAATATAGAGATGAGATTTCTTTCTCACCTGAAGCTATCTTTGACTGATTTACACCCTGAAGTATGAGCAATAGATTCTGCCTCATACTCTGTCATGTATCCTCCTCACTTATATCACTACAAAACACATGGTGGAGGCTTTGCCTGGTGGAGGGAGAAACCATCCCACTGCAGCTCTGAGCCTCAGCAAATCACACTTGAATTTTAAAGGAGAAAAGGATCTGATGCCTGTGCAAGATGATGCTTGTGGACATTTAGAGACTTCTCCCTGCCTCCAAAGACAAAGAATATACCTCATAAACCAGTGAATACAGCACCAGGTTTATAGCTGCTCTGTTCAAAATTAATTCAGTATTAAGTCATGGCTAGAGAAATCCTCTGCTCACTGCCCTGCTTCTGGAGGGAGCATCCTGCACTGGGGGGGTTCATCCTCCTCCTGTGCAGATTCACAGCCCTGACAGATCCCCCTGGGTTCTACACAGGCACCCAGGGAGCTGATAGCACTGGGGAGCATAGGAGAGCTGGGAAGGGGACAACAGCACCGTGGCTTGCTATTTCCACTGGGAAAACATTACATAATGGGAATGGCTCAGAGCTCCTGCTTCCAGCCTGGCAGCAAACATGCCATGCCTGCCCTGGAATCATCTGAGCAGCACTTCCCTGGCACAGCAGTGATGATGAAGACATTCTGACTGCAGCTCTATGGCACCATACATCCCTGTTAATGCCTTCTTTCCTGCAAACACAGCCCACCTTCTCTGCTCCCTCTCTGCCAACATACCTGAAGAATTGGCTCATCACTAGAAACGTGACCCACTGAGAGAGCAGCTGAAAGCAATTCAGGGTTCTTTGTAATTTGAATTCAGTAGGTCATTCCTCTTAGAGTCAGATGATGACATTTAATTTTCAAGAGATTATGCGGTGTGTGTTTGAATTGTGGGCACAGAGTAGTCAAAAAATGGGAAAGAAATCAATTTAATCCCTTTTTTTTCCTCCTTTAAATGTGTTTAAAATAACACTCAGTTCATCAGCTGGGAGTTGTTGTGGTGAATTAAACAAAGAATAGATTTGCGTATAGAGTGACTACCAAAATGTGCTCTGTGACACCAAATGAACAGAAAGGACACCTTCAACATGGAGTACACACCATGAAAAAAGTAAAAATAGCAAATAATAGGCATTTCTTGCTAGCACCCTGGTCTTACCCAGAATATGAAATGAAATTAGTCTTCAGATGTTTGAAAGAAATGCATTTGCTTTTCCAAATGCATTCAAAATATTTTTGACATGCTTTTAAACCTGAATGTCTGTTAATACAAATGTGATGTTTCTTTCAGTTTAACAATATCAAGACACTCTCCTTGTACTTAGGCAACACTGTCTTAAGTAAGAGCTGTTGAAATTATGATAAACAAGAGTATCAAGGAGAATTACCTAGTAAATAAAGTTTATTATTTATGTTTCAGAGGTTTTCAGTGTGACAGACTGCTTTATTTCTGTGCTTTGTTTCACTTTTCTGCTTTTCTTTTCAAGTGATGAAGAGAAAAAACTGAAATAAATAAATATAATGCAGCTGCCAAAGACTTTTTTAAAAAAGAAAACTGCTGGAGCATTCTCATCTTCAAACAGACAGCATATACCACAGTAGGAAAATTCATAAATAAAAGAAACATGAGATGACATGTAAAGAAATTTGACAAATATCTCCCATCTCAAAGTGCTCTAAAACCTGATTTCTGCAAACATAGCTTTGATACCTTTGCAGTTGTAGTCTTCTCTGATAATTGTATTTGACAGAAATTCCTTTAGAAGTCAAAATGAACCTATTACTAAGCACATTTTCCTACAAGGGGAACAAAAAAGCAGCTTTTCCTAAACTATTCTCTTTTTCTGCATATTTTCTCTGAATTCCCTCTCTCCCTACATTTGCACAAGTATTCATAGCCTGTTCTTTGTTGTGCCATTTGGTCCCTGCCTGCTGCAGAAGGGAGGATTCTGCATTTCCACTGCTGGAGTCACTCCAGATCTCAGTGCTCAGAGAACAAACACCACACACACACCCACCTCAAGTCTGAAATGCTACCTTTAGCATTATCCACACCAACTGCAGCTCACATCCCAGGGGAATCCTCACAGATAACAGAGCAAGTGGCACCCTGAGTTTTTCTTGTTTAGGCTTCATCTTCTCTGCCTTAAAAACCTGGGGGTTGTACATTCCTTATCATCTGGAAGAGATTGCAGACACCCATCATTAAAGATTCATTCCAGAAAAGCTTCAAAGGGAAGGAAAACTTCCCTGGCTTTTCTTTTCCCTAGCTGTACCAGCTCTCCTGGTGAAATTTGAAAAAGGTTAGTTCATTCTGCTTCTGGATGCTCTGCCCACCATTTCTTTGATTCTCTGCAGCAAATTTGCAGTCGTAAAATGTTTGAAATCAGCCTCCAGCCAGAAGCTGCCAAGGTTTCCCCAGGTGATTTTTCCTCCCCATTTAGTTGATATATACCAAACAACACTGCAAATGCACAGAAACACACACACCAAAAAAACCAAACAAACCCCAAACAAAAAACCAAAGCAAAAATCCAAACCAAAGCAACAACAAAAGAGCCCAACCAAACAAACCCACCCTGCATTTTTTGTTACCATAGTGTTTAAATGACAACACTGATCTTCAAAATGTGACATCAAATGGGTTTTTCCCCTTTTAAAATTAATGCTTTCCCTTATCTGTATATAAACCACAAAATATAAACATACCACACACTTTTCCTGGGTCTTTCTTAAAAGTAGTGCTACCAAATCAGAGTTAAATTTTTGTTAGCAACCATTGAAAGTACATGCATGAACAGCAATTTTAGCATGAATTGTAAGTATGAATTGCAAATCACCCATAAACAGGAAAATTTGAAAGTGAAATAGAATGCAGTAAGATTTAATTAAGAGCAAATTAAAGCATTGCCACCACTTTTAATGCGACTCTTTGCTACCACTTTCTGTAGAAAAACAACTCCACTGCCAAACTGCTGAAATAATCCAACTATTGAGGACACAGAGGCAAATTTTACAGTGTTTTAACTTTTCTGTGCATGTTCTTTACTATTTTCTCCTGTTCCTCACCTCTATTTCCTGATTTTGCTTTCCCTGCTCTCTAAAATACCCTTATGCAATTTTCCCCAGCAGGCACTAAGTGCAGTCCTGGGGCTGGAGAGCTTCCCAGGAGGAGTGGTGGGGGCAGGAGGAACTTCTGCTGTGAAAGCTGAAGCTGTAGATCTCCAGGAGTTTCAGCAATCCCAGCAGTCTCTCTCTGCAGCCTGACATGTAACCTGTACACATTCCTGAGCTGCAGTATTTCACGTACAGTCCTGTGAAAAAAGCCACCAATCTAAGTTTTCTGGAAAGCTATCACTTCTTGGGAAAAGTAACATTTTCATTGGGCTTTGGCCACTCAGAATGTTTAGAGGAAATCAGTGAGTGTGTATACAACCCTTCTGTGGACTAATAGGATGCTAAAAGCACAAGTGACTGAAACCCCATGCCTGGGCCTTCAACATGCACATGCTTTGAAAAATTCAGTCAAGTCTTTCAGGCCCTATTTGCTGGGTGCAGGTGTTCTATTTTCTGTATGGTGAGTGGTGAAAGTCTGCTTAAAAAATTAATTAGCAGCAAATTTTATATTAACTACTGAAAGATAAACTTTGAACAGAAAACAATGCAGACAAGTAACCTAAAGTCCATCCTGGTTTTCAGAAGCATTCAGGCTTTTCTTTGATTTGATTACTCTCTGGAAAGCTAAGATTATTCTTCAGCATTGTGACTCAGTGATTTCCTACTGAATGAGGCAGAAGAGGCAATTATTCCTATCCATTCTAGGTATGGCTCTGATAGGAAGAGTAGGCCCTCCCCAGATTGCCATCTCCATAGGGAAGGATATATAGCATCCATATGGAAATATCCCCAGGGTGCAACACCACTGGTGAGCCATGAAAAAGCTAAGAAAACACAAAACTTCAGTCTTTTTTATTATTTTCAGTTTTCCCTAAAGCTACTGGAGTGAAAAGAACCTTAATACTGCTAAATCTTTTTTGAAGTGTGCTACACGTTAGATATCCTAACACAGGTCTTTCCTGGACCTTCATTTTGCTGTACCGTTAATTATGAAAATCTATGGAAGAGGCTGCTCAGGCTTTTGTTCAGTCAATAATTGCATTTAAACATTTAAAATGTCTAATAAATCAATCACCTTGAACTGCTGAAGAGCAGTAGCCACACTAAAAATTAATTTAAAAGAGTTTTTACCCTAACTGAATCTCTCACAGAAGACATGCAAAATAAGAATTCCAAGAACATTATTTTGGGATAATTTTTGTAGAGTATCCATGGAAATATGCTTTTAAAATACACATGTAATGTCATTGTGGTTTAGTGCATCTGTTCTTTGCAGTCCAAAAACCCCAAAATGTTTTAAATCATCCTGTTCAAAGCCCAGGTGCTGTGCTGCTCGCAGCACTGCCTGGAGTTTGGGTGCAGTTTCAGCAGCTGACACAAACTGCAAAGCCTGGAGCACATCAGGCACCATGAGTGTCTGCCTGGGCAGGGGGGGGCACCATCAGTGCTGGCCCAAAACAGATCCCCCACACCTGCCAGCAGGCAAGGGAGCTGCTTCCTTTCCTTTGCTCTGTAAATAAAACAGAGCTTACATGCTTTATTAGCATGCGCTGAGGGGATCTTCCTCAAGGCAAGCAGCCTCCATTTGATCTGACCAATTTCTGCTTGAGTCTCTGCCTGTCAGGAGCCTCCAAACTTACATTTGGGCACACTGGCTTCTGTATCCCTGCCTCTGCAAATGCTTCCCTTGGGCTTTGTGGAATTTGCCTTAGAAGACATTGCTCCAGCCAGTTTCTCCTCAAACAGTTACACATCACCTTTAAGAGCTCACGTGTGAGCTGGAATCACTGAAAAACTCCAGCAGAGTCCCCTGAGAAAGAAGTGAGGATGGACAGAAGGAAGAGGTCTGGCATAACCAATAGGGCTCTTTTCTTAAAGGATACCAGAAGTAGAGACTTTTTGTGGGAACATTGAAGGAAATCAAGGTATTTCTGCTCTCAAATTCATTTATTCAATTCATTTGGGTTAAGTTTTAAAAGTGTGTGCAGGTACTAACAATAAACATGGGTTTGTTAAATACTAACTTGTAACAGTCCAATTTCCACCCTGAACAGGAGAAGAGGCCTTGGAGGTAGGAAAGCTCCAGCAGAGTATGTACTTTGATTTTAATAAAGATTTTTGATACTCCGTCTGATAAAACACAGAAAACATGGACTAAGTGAAACCACTGCAAAATGAAGGCTGAATGGTAAAACAGTACTTGGCAGGTATCAAGTTTTGATTTTTGTGATTGGGGGAGACACTGGCTGAAATCTTCCTTGCTGGAAGGGAATGGTGAGGAGGGCAAGGTGGCTCCAGAAAAGAGCACATGAGGAGAGAGATTTGTAACAGCCCTCAAATACTCACAGACAGACAAAGTGGAAAATGGAAAACTTCTCTGCATGTCACAGGAGAAGGAACCAAATTAAGTCTTGCAGCAAAAGCATTAAAGGGCTAGAACATGAAGTGAGTAGGAGAGGTTGTCCAGGGAAATCGTGCAAGCTTTGAGGAGTTTGATGAGCACCCATCCCAATTTTACTTTGGCTTTTACCCGTCCTGACTTTACTTTGGCTTCCTACTGTCCCTTTTCAGCCCTATTTCCTGAAGTGGCAGCATAGACTTCTTTCCTTTACCTTAGAAAGGATGACTTTATTAACAAGTGTTTATACATCTAGGATGAAAGTACTTAATATTAGTGATGCTAAAAGTGACCACAACCAGATAGTCTCAGCATCTTGGCAGTCTAAACTAAACAACTTTAATTTGTCAGAATGTTGTTTATAGGTCTTTGGGACTCCCATTTCACATGCACACACAATTGATTTTTATTACAGTCAACCGTAGAGTTGCTTTCAAAGGTTTCAGTGACTTTAGCATCTACAAAGACACCCCTGTTAAAAATGCAGGATACCTTTACAAAGCAACCTGTAGAAGTAAATATTCTTATTCTTTAAGCAAGTTGACAAGAGAGCACATGCATGAACTTTCTGAAATTCTGCCATGTTTGTGGGAGGTTAATAAATGGCTACTGTATTGACAGGCTGAGACACATAATTTGTGTCTGATGCAACAATTGTTTATGATTCTCACTTCAGCTATTTGTGCTGGTGCTTAAACTCACTGGGCTGCTGTCATGTAGAACATGCCAGGGAATAGCATGTCCCTCTCCATCTGCTGGTTTTGACCACAAAATTAGATCACCTGAAACAGTGGTAATAAAGAAATCTAGAATTCCTTCTATGTTAGGACAATATGAATAAAGCAGACGCAGAGAAGCTCAGCAATGACAAGTGAGATCTTTCTGTAGGTGCAGACACAGCAGCATAACCACACTCTTTCTTTGCTCAAAAAGCTGTTTTCTGTACCTCAGAAATCTGGCTGAGCTGCCCTGTACTTGTCCTTCTCAATCTTGCCCAGAGCCACTAATTTGGTGCGTGCACTGCCACAGAAATAATTGAATCAGGATTAGGTGGCACCTTGCTCTATGGGAAGCTCCCTCCACATCACTCTTTCGGCAGACACTGGCTCCCAGGCACAAGGTCCAGGGCGAGCCCAGCTTCTGGCTGAACAGAGGCCAGCATGGCTGGTGGCAGAGCTGGGAGCTGCTGTCAGGGCACACACAGGATTATTTACTGCTGACAAAGCACCAGGACCCATCAGATGCGCTTCACTTCTGCTTCTGCTATTCCTGCAGTCTGCTGCCACAGTTATTTGCTGCATTTGGAAGGTTTGATTGTCCCCCTGCATGGGAACAGAAGCCTGGACTGCTCAATTCAGGCCACAGAGGCAGCCTGGGCCTCAGCACAGCCGCCGGGGCCTGCCAGGCCCGGCTGCCATCCCCATGTCTGCTCTCTCCAGAAAGTCCCAGGTGCTGCGGCCTCAGCAATTGCCAAGCACACAGACACTCCAAAACACTCCCCCAAGACAATGGTGCCACCACAAAAAGCCTGTTAATGGTACCAAATGCCCCTTCTAAGCCACATGGATAGCAACACCCCAGTGGAAGGAGGGGTATCTCTTGGAGCCCACCTGCAGGGTCTGAAACAAAGGTAAGCAAGAGAGACAGGCTATCAGTAACAAGGAGTAATAGACATCAAATCCCAGGATGTGTTTTGAAACAGCAGCCACAGCAGGAACACTCCTTTGATGCTAGAGCATATCAGCCCAAAGAATGAAATGGAGACTTGATTCAGTCTCGCCTACACAAGTAAACACCAAGGTGATTCAAATGGGGCTCTGCAGCAGCAGCTGCTGTGACAGCGGGGCCTGTTGTCATCTTATTGCAGGGGTTCCATACTGCTGTCTCCTTATCACAAAAGTTCCATACCTTCTTGCTGTTTCTCGTGGGCAGCTCCTCAGAGCACTGACTCTTCTTCACAAAGCAGCCAACTGACTCCAGCTCCCCTCTCACCCACCCACCCCACTCTTTTATAGCATCATCTTCTCATTGGTTACAGCTGTGGCCTGTTAAAGTCAGGCCTGCTCCTGATCTTTGCTAATTGGCCCAGCTGCAACTCCTTCGGGGTGCAATTACTTTCTGCACTATCTTTATTTTCTTATATTCTATCCCCCCACAAGGGCCAGCACAGGAGCTGGGGACACAGGGACATGCTCAGCCCCAGAGGGTGCTGGCAGCATTGTGCCACCCTGGCCTCACCAGCCCTGCTCACCCAGGAGGGCAGGGGCTGGGACACAGCACAGCTCTGTGTGCACCAAAGAGCTGCTGCAGGAAGCCTGATGAAATCCCCTCTGCTAGCTTCAGGCTCCAAAGGATCATCTCCATGTTCCCTGTGATGGCAGAGAATATTGCTTTGATTTGGAGGAGCTCTTCTCCATGCAACAAAATATTTTTAACAGCTGGCAAGCCACTTGTGTGAACCTGAAGAACCCAACACTCTGGGAAATATCCCACTAAAAATGAAAGCAAGTATTCAAGACCTCAGCAAGCCATACATATGGCACCAAAGAGCCAGAAAAGCCCCGGAAGATTTGGTACTGGAAAGATGCCATCACAGCTGGGAAAATGCCTTTCACAGAAAGATGATCAAGACTGACACAAGTGTTCCTGCCCTACAAAGGAAAGAGGTTATGGCTGTTAAATCAGTGCATGTCTTGGTCTCAGATGATCTCCCACATCTTTCAAGATGATAAGAACATGATTTTCAATACGAGAAATGAAGTAGAGGAGCCATTTCTTGTCCTCTTATCCAAGAACCCTTCTAACCCCTTTATCTTTGCTTTTCCCACATTCACTAAACTCTCCTTTCCACATCACTTTCAGTCCTGACTGTCATTAAACTCAATTTGTAAGATGAAGATAAATAAAATGCCTTTTTTAGTTTCAAAGTAAAGTTGTTCCATATGTTCTGAAACTAAACTGAAATTCTCTGTCCCTCCACAGTGTTTTGTGTATTGCTGAGGGCCCTCCTTGTTACTTGTGGTTGCTGCTTCTTTGGGACCGCTGGGGCCAGGAATGATTGCCTTTCCCTCAGTGGTTATTGCAGAATGACAAAAAATATCCTTGGCTTCCTTTCCTCTGTCTCCATCTGAATACAGATGAGGTGTATCACCAGTCTTTGTCAAAAATCACCACACTTGGATTACAAATCTTCAAGTCTCACTCACATTCAGCTGAGAGCTGCTCAATTCTCCCCCATGTGCAGGGAAGTATTTTTTGAAAATGTTTATTTTAGTTTTGCTTTAATAATGTCCGGCCAACTGTTAACCCCCATCAAAAATCCAAGGCAAAACCTGAATTATGAGAGTAATTAGATATAAATTCCTTCAAGGCTGCTAGTAAAAATAGATTAAATAGATAGATAAAAAATAGATAAATAGATAATATAGATTAAAAATAGATAAAACTGCTAGTACCTGTGTCTTTGATTGAGTTCCCAATTCTTTGCCAGCATTGTGAAGTTAAAAATAAGACCGGGGCGGGGGAGGGCGGGGGCGAGAAAAAAAAAGAAGAAAATAATCTGAAAACTAGAGCAAGAGGACTGCTTTCCTAACCAGGCATAATTTATCTTCAGTTTGACAGAAAGCACCCCCACCCAAAGTATGGCTGGCTGGATTTATCACTTCTACAGGTAACTTCCTATATAGTTTCTTTCTATGGCTATTTTAGTTGCTTTTCAGACTCATTTTTATGCTCCTGAAGCCTTCTTAATACTTCACTGCTTGTATCTTAAATGGCCTATTCTAGAGTACTTAACAGAAAGATTCCATTTTTTTCCCCTTTATCCATCCCAAATACCCCAGGGGTATGCTACACATGAATACTGTTTCTGCTTATATTCTTATTCCAGACAGAGAAGTTAATGTATAAACTTCCAAACTGACTCTCATTTTGGTAATCTTGCCCAATATTGCTTTTTTTTCAGAGCACAAAACAACCACCTGTCCCCTCCACCATGCATTACTTTGGGATTTTGCATTGTCTAGATGCATTTTTATTTTCCTTCAGAAACCTCCAATCCTTTCTTTTAGATTTTATTTTTAAAACGGTGTTTAAATTGTTTCTTAGGTTTTATAATCATGGATAAACTGATCACCAGCTCTCAGACCTCTGCACTCTCTGCTTTTATCAACAAGTTTCATGCAAATACTTATGCATGTGTAATACAAAATAGCAATTATTTTGAATTACACAGTAAGTTTAATCTAAGGAAAAATCCACATACCCTTCCAGCAAAATACAGCAAAAGCACCAGGGCAGATCATGCAGAGGCAGCGTCAGGGACCTCTGACACCTTTCTTAATGAGCAGCCCCAGCATTAGTAGAAAGACCACATCCAGCTCTTGCTAATCAGTTGCTAAAGTAATGATGGCTTCAATCACCCTGATGAAGTTGATGACAATGATTAAGCTGGCTACTTAAAATGTCTTCTTGATTAAAGTGATATTTAATCCATAAATCATGAATTTCATTCCTGTTTGGCTTCATGATGCATCTTTCATGAAACTCAGGTGAGAAGTTCTCCTCTCTGGTGACAAACCCCTTTGAGTTCTCCCCATTTAATGTCACAGAAATGGACTGAAGGAGGCTTTGCCCACCTAAGAAATCAGGTGTTAGACAATCAGCAAGTATTCAGCCAACACCTCTCTTCTTGCACACAGCAGCCCAACATTTTATGCTTCTAAACACAGGAAAGAGAAATTCAGCCTTTGGCATTGTGAATTTTGGACCATAGGCAACTTCAGACTTCAAACAGACAGTAAATCATTACCTTGTTTTTCCACCATCTTCAGCTAGATAAAATAAAGTGTTTCTAGTACACAAAAGAAATCTAACAAATGCAAATAGGGAACACTTGCTTCCTTCTCAAACATGCATGTGATTACCTCAGTGATAATCTAGGGGAAAAAGGAATACTGTTATGTTAGAGTATCCACAGCTTTTACCCTGATAGTGCTGATTGAAATTCTCTCTGTGCACTGTTATTCCTGCCCAGTATTTGTCAGACATTAGTAGAAGCAGTATATTTCATCAGAAGAGTGCTATACTGAAAGGTTTCAAGTAAAACTGGGGTTGTAATTACTTCAGGTCACTGTGGCCATATAAAAACAGTAACTTATTGAGGAAAAGAATTAATAGCCCAGTACAGTAATATAATTAGGCACATCTTTCTAAGAAAGGTTAATCCATTTAATTAATGGAGAGAAAAAGCTCTATGCTAGAGAATTTTAACTACATTGGCTTAATTAACTAGGTAGGAATAAAAAGTTCATTGGATGTGAAACCAGAAGTTATGTATCTATACCTTGCTACATTTACAGTAAAAACTATCACCAATAAATTTATAAACACTATTCAATTCAAATTAAGAGATTTTCCAGAGCAAGGCATATCCTACAGAGTTTGGGTCAAGAACAGATATAGTCAATGGTAAAATACAGTCAATGGTAAAATAGACTGTTAAGAAAAGCAATCAAAAAGCACCAGATTTCCTGAAGACTTGGCCAAACCCATAACTATCTTTATTTTAAAGAAAGAAAATCCTGAATAGTTGTCATAGCTGTTATTTCTGGTATAAATCCCAACCTAGAATAGCAGCTCTATTTTTAGAAAAACAGCAGCAACCTGTCAAGCATGACATAGAAAAAAACCTAGAGCATGAGATGCCATAGGAGAAGCCCTGAGAAAGGCAAGTGGCAACTCCATGTAGGATACCACAAAGAAAGCAGAGGACATGCTGCAGCTGTAGGCATTTGTATGATCTGTTGGGGGAAGCCAAATTTTCTCTATTCCCATCAGCCCAGGTCCATTGCACTGGAACATGTTCTGAAATAAGAGAGGTAATGGGAAGAGACTGCTACCAGAGAGGGCTGCAGAGTGCAGCATGACAGGCACATGTATGCCTGCAGTACCCAGTCTGATGGGAGAGTCAGCATCACCCCAGGGTACAGGAACTAGTTTTAAGTTAGTTTCTAAAATTCAGTCCCTATAGCTTTCTCTGGCCTGACTTCAGGAGAAAAAAAACCCAAGTAACATAACTAACCAAATTTCTCAAACTAAACAGCATTTTTTTCCCTCCTCTAGTTTCTTTGATTCTTGAAAAATAAATCAACTTTGCTGAAAAAAAAATCATCTTTCCATTGGATTATTCAGTCTACTTCATCCATCATTCCTAGTCCAATCCACCTGTCAGTTTGAAGAGTTAGGAGCTACAGCTGTGGGCCAAGAACACCCAGGCACCACTAATCACAGTCTCCACCTGCAATATTCCCTCTCTGGTTCTGCTCTCAGGTGATTATGCTGAGTAAAAATTTCTATTTGGAGCCACATGCTTTTCTGGTCGATAATTATCAAGAAGACTTACTCTCATAGTAGATTCTCCCACCTAGTTCTGCAGCCAGCTCCCCTTTACTCAGCTGGAACTGTCCACCTGGCTTATCTGAATATGCAGCAGGTCCACAGATTTTGTCCTCCAAGTCCTTGGCACATGGCTATCCCCAAATACGTCTTCATCTTAAGTGAGACCCACCCTTTCCCCAAGCCTTGCCTTCCTTCAATTCCTCTGCTGCCCAGTGCCAGAGCCTCCCAAAATGTCAGCCTCCTCTTTGCATCTCAGTAAATCTTATTGTAACAATGCTTTTAAATAAAAAAGACACAAGCACAAAGAGGGCAAACCCAGGATTTTGTGAGTGATTGCTCTTTTGCTGCCTGCCCAACTCTAATTTCATCTCTCACTGTACTGAAGGAGAAAAAGTAAAGAGAAACAAGCTCTTTGACTTAAGGTTAAAAAACATCCAGAACCTCTAGACATAAGTGCACTATTTTAAGCAGCATTAAATTGGTAGGAAACACTTTTTGGGGGGGGTAAGAGTGCTACACCTGAAACAAATTAGCTTCACCATCATCTTTGCTTCAGCTGTGCTGGAGCAGAAACATTTTGCAAGCAAGCACTTCACTCCTTGTGCAAATCTGGCAAAAAAGATACTTGAAGTAAGACTTATTTTGCACAGTACCAATGACATTCCTATAAGCATTTAGCTAGTAAGCAACTGCAGTGCTTCCCATTAAGTTAAGTAGACATAACTTTAACTGTAGCTTGAGAGGTACATGTAGGCATTTTTAACAGCTTGCCATGGGTATATGAAGAGTATGAATTAAAAATATTTAAGTGATTTAAGGGAAGTTTTTGCTCTGCAGATGGCTCCCTAAGCAAAGTGGTTTTAGTTTTTAGGGTACAGATCATCACAAGGCATTCCTGATGCTGTGGGATACCTGCTGCAGCCTTGCTTCAGAAAGAACTCACAGTTAATGGGTCTTTGGCAAAGGGCATACCATAGGAACACGAAATTTTAAGTATCAAACATGACTCGTAATAGGAATTTTATGAGTTTCTCTCATCATTCTTATTTGTTGTATCTGAAGCTGAGCCCTTGAAAGTTCACAGAGTTCCCTGCATGTAGGGTGTTTTCTTGGATGGTTGGACAGTAGGAGGTGCCATCACAGCACAAACCATGCTCTAAATAAGCTTCAGATATTTATATTCTGGAAAGGAGCAAACAAAAATCTTACTGTTGTGTTTGGGAGAAATCTAAGGAGATTTTCTTTTATCAAGCATGCAGATTTTCAGAACAATCAACCATAGCTCTAAATGGCATAAATACTTTAATCCCTACTCAGTCTAATAAACTAGGTTACTACACCATAGAATAAATAAAATACCTACTCCAAGAAATATTCAACACAACCCAAAAGGAAAAAAACAAACAAACCCAAATGTCTTTAAAAAAATCACATTTAGGAAAAAAGCCTCCTACCACAACCATACCTCCAGAGCTGCCTCCTCCCAGCAAGACAGGACTCTTCTGGTGCAGGCACACCAGGAGAAGGAACCTGAAAGGTGGGGAGACAAAGGGTGTCCTCAGTGGTTACAGCTGTGACTGCAAACCAGGTGATCAGCTCAACCCAACACAGGTGTGGGCTGCCCATGGGTGGGAGCCTCATCTGGGGCACCAACAAACAACCACCCAAATTTGCCCAGAGCCCCAAGCAAAAGGGAAACCCTCCTTCTTAACCCAGCGGACTTCATCAAACTCACCCATGTCCCTGTTCCCAAGCCTGGGAGGTGCCTGGAAGGGCAGGTTTGAAAGTAAAACTCCTTTTTTTTTTGCTGTTTTGTAACATCAGTGTGTTCAAAAGCACTTGGACTAACGCTGCTCAAGTAAGGCAGATTGCAAGCAAAAATCATGCATAAGCAGAAGCCAAGTATCAGATGCAGAGAGCTGTTCTGAACCACAAAGAAAAAGCAAAGGAAAAGCCAACAGAAAAAGGCCAAGTGCAGCAGGAGCTTGGGGATTTGCAAGACAGCATCCAGGAGTATTGAGGGAGCTGAACTGAGCTGGAGTGGAGCTGGGGAGCACCCACAGGCCTGCACCCCACTTCCCTTGCCTGGGTTCAGGGTGCTCAGCACACCATGGGCAGAGCTGATGGTGTCAGGGACCCACAAAAACTCAGGACATTGCCAAGGGGTCCCTGGCATCACCAGAGACACTTTTGGATGCACTTGAGCAGAAAGCCTCCTTGGGGTTTGGATGATGAATAAGCTCATCATGGGGTGGTTCAGCACACACTTCTGGGGATGTGATTGAAAACATGACCCTGGGCACAAGGGGCAGGGAGGGATATCTATGCAAAGTGGCACATGAGGCAGTGAGCAGGGATGGGCACTGTACCCACTGTGGCAGCCCCTGGCTGGTGCTGGGTGTGTGACACTGAAATGCTGCCCCATCCCCTTGGCTGCTGCTGAGACACCTTCACTGTGTTCAGGTAAAAAGCCATTTTGCAAAGAACCTGTGCTTTTTTTTGGGGGGCTCCAGAATGGAAGATGTTGCCACCTCTGCCTCTCCTCTGGGTTGATCCTCTTGGTGAATGGTTATTTTGGCTAGTTCAGCCTTTCTACCTGGTTCATTTAGCCCAGACCTGACAGGGTTGCAGGCAAGACTGGAAGGACTGACTTCAAGCAGCAGAAGGCTTGGGTTTTCCAGGAGGGTGCCTCTCTGTGTGCTGAGATGTCAGAGATCCCTGTAAATTGTTGTCTCCAACTCCAACGCCCACTGATCCTCCCACCAGCGAGGCTGCATGGAGAGAGCTGGTACCTCCAGAGGTGTCTGTCCCAACTCTCTTGTGGCTCTGAGAACAAATGAAACCTCTGCTTTGAGTGAGAGATGGCTGCAGACAGCAGGAACACACCACTTGAGCAGGGAAAAAGGACTGAATTGAGGAAGGCCATAAGATTCATTTGTGGCACTAAATAAAAAATTACACTGTTCAGCTTCACTTACACATACGGTAAACCAGCCTGGGTGAGGGGAGTATAAAAACGAGTCAAAATACAGATTGATTCTGAAATAAGTTCTTTTTTTATCCTTTAGAACCATGGACAGGAATGTACAGCTCCACAAAAATGGAGGCCAAACATATTGAACCAAAACATTTCCTGGGATTCTGCGTGACAGTTTTTCTAAGGATATTTCCTTTCAACCAAACTCAGTCTAAAAGCAGCTTCCATTTGCAGTTAAAGTAATCGTGGTACACATTGCACACTTCTTGAAACACAATCTTTGTCATAGGCACTATGATTATTTTTCTTGTCTTTTTATTTGTTTTTACTGGTGAAAAAATAAACACTGGTGAAAATGAACACCTTTTTTTCCCCCTACTTCAATGTGTTTAGACTATGTGATTAAGTGGATATTTTCTCCAGCTATTTAGATGAATAAACTTTAAGTTGGAGCATTCATTTCTGTGATCTAAAAGAAAGTTTGTGTATGTAGCTTTACATATATATATATATATATTCAGAAGTCCCAAATCCAACTCAAGTGTTTATCAGTGATTTTATTGACAACAAAATCCATTTTGTTGAAATCAAATAGTTGTCTTACTTCAGTGAATGGTTCAAGACTTTCGGCTGCAAAAAAGTTTTCATAAGACTCGCCCTAGCATTGAGAACATTGACTTTATGTTCACATAGGTGCTGTTTCAGGCATATCTACAGATCAGTTTTAAGGTAAACATAATTTTATGTGATATAGAAAAGATCTAGTGACCAATAAAGGAAAGCATGAAATCAGGTTTAACTCTACAATAGGAGTTAATAGATTTAAATGAAGCCTGATTGATTCTACTTGCTAAGTGCTGAGCAAAAAATCTGAAATATTGGATTTGTGACCATTAAGATTTGTACTGGGAACCAATCATTCCACTTTTGTTTCTGGACATCTTAATGTCCTTGTTGACTAAATAGGGAGGACTGAAAACCTATTTAACCAGTAAATCAGGCACATGATTTGCAAAGGCAATTCTTCCCTTGCAGTTATTCCAACTATCCCAGCTGGATATTCACAGTGAACAAACCACGTTTCCATCACCTCTGTTCCATTTTTAAGTGCTTTCAGTGTAGGGATTTGCTCCAGGCCTCATCAACAGCCCGTGAGCCAGGAGCACAGGGCTCTGCCTCGTCTTCTCTCAGCTAATTAAGGAAGACAGGCAATGTGCTGGTGCCCAGATCCTGCCCACAAGGATGGAAAGTTGCCCATGAGCCACAGCACCTTCCTAGAGCACAGCCACTCCCACAGTGATGGGTTCTCTTTGCTCTCTGAAGACATTTAGAGACAGCTTTAAACTAATGAAAATGCAAAGGTACTCCACTACTTACCAGAGAAATTGAAATGAAAGTCACAACTTTGTTGCCAATCTGTATGAGGTTAGACAGGAGCCTTATTTAAAAGGACTGTGATTTCCAGGGTGTTTTTCCAAGTTGCCCAAAACCTTGGGAGAGCTTTTCATTTTTAGCATCAGAGGCCTGCCCTACTGTAAACCCTATTCCCTGTCCAAAGAGGGATCTGAGCTTGTGGGATGATCCCTCACCACTCAGACCACTGCCTGCAAGGCTTCAGGAAGGGCTGGTTTGTCCTGCTTGCCAGAAGGTGATGTGCAGCTCCCTTGCCAATGTCACAGAAACATCCATCAGGCAAATGAAACTGAGATGGAAGTTAAGGAGAGTGGCAAATGCTGTCCTGAGCATTCTGAAAGTCTGCCCAAGATATTGCAAACCACAGACAATTTAAAACAGTTGATGTATGTCACAGCCTGCAAATAAGGGTGACCAAACCATACAGAGTCATTTTAGCATCACCTGTCTGTGCAAATGCTAATGGAATCAGCTGAAGAAGTTTTTGGTAATTAGCCCTTACTGATGCCCCTGTCCCTTCTGCAAAGAAGACACGAGCACATATCTTGCCTTATCTTTGCTTAATGTTTCAGAGGTTTTCAGGAATAAGGGCTGTTGGAAGAAAGAGAGCTTCTTGGAAAGAAAGATTGGATAAGAAAGCACATGGACAAACCCTGTTCAGAATAACCCCACTCCCCACGGGCAGCTCAGAAATTTAGAGTTGGTCTCCTGACCTGCTTTGGAAAAAACCATACCATTGTTATCTGAAGTGAAAATGCAGACAAGCTGAATTTGCCTTCATGCTTCTCTATATAACATCCAGAGAAGGAGCATGGAAATTCCATATAAGAGATAGCTTTGTTAAATAAAATTGATAATGTGAATGATCAGCCTGATATTGCCAAGATCTGAGTGTAGACAATTGCTGCAGAACAAGCATGGAGAGTTTTCCTTGTACTGATTGTTCCCTGGGAGGATGGGAGGCACTGGCACAGGCTGCCCAGGGAAGCTGAGGTTACCCATCCCTGGAAGTTTTCAACTTCAGGTTGGATGGGGTTGGAGTAACCTGATCTGTTGTAAAGTGCCCCTGCCCATGGCAAGGGGGATGGAAATAGATATCTTTTAAGGTCTCTTCTAAACCACACTATTCTATGGTACATACGTGGTTTTGGACTGCAAGAGCCAGCTCTGATCTGTAGAACTGGAGTCAGAACTGCAGCTGAGCTCTGGCAAAGACAGATCAGCAATGACAATTTTAAGACTTTGGAAGCAGCTTCACCTCTGCAATAATCAAGGAGAATATACAATGAAGTAAAAAAATGAGGTTAGTTGGAATCAAACTGCTTTAACAATGCTCTGAAGTTACCCTGATAGGCAGAGACATGTCTCCTTAAATTGCCCCAGCTCAGGTGGTGAGAACTAATGAATTAGGTCAAACCACGGGCCACAGGCTCAGAAATTGTAAATCAGCACTGCTGCTGGCACTCCATATAACCTGGCAATACCTGGGAGAATCCAGCCCATCAATTTTTAGCTCATATTTTTTCACTTTGAATTAATGAGAGGAGCCTTCACAGAAGTCAGTGCTGACACCTGCCTTTTGGCACAGTCACTGGTGGAGGAGCTCAGACACCCTGTGGGTCACCTTTGGAAAGGAGCAGAGGTTAGCACTGCACAGCTGGAGACCTGGGGTTTATTTCAGGCAGCTCCACTGCTGAGCCACCACAAACATCCTCCTTTGGGAGCCTTCACATTAACTCTGCTTGCAGTGAAACAGCTGCCACTTGTGCCACACCAGAGTCTGACCTGGAAGTTTTATGTAGTCCAATATCTTATTTACCTTTACAACCCAAAGTTATCATTGATGCACACAGAAGTATCCAGCTTTTTGTGGGCAACTTGAAAGAACTAACTTGAACATTGTTAGCATAATTCAGGTTGGAAGGTCATCTAGTCCAACACCCCAGCAACAAGCTGGGACATCTTCAACAAGATCAGGAGAGAAACATAAAACACAGATCTTAGCCATTCCCTATTATCAGTATGTAAATATCAATATTTGCAATTTAGGTTTCCAACATCTGATTTTTTAAAAAATAGTTAATGTAATACATGTATTTGTAATGGTTTAAAAAAAAATACAGAAGAAATTTTACTTTTTTTCTTTGGAAGTCTCTGCTTCCTAAACTCAACACTTCAAAGGATTGCAGAATTTGGAAATCCCTAACTTAAAAACAAACTAGTGCTGATGACCACAATTTCAATGAAAAGAGAATGATCTGAAAAAGAATCAAAAGGCAAGTGGCTCCGATGATGTGAATCTGGCCTGACACAAATCCCATCCCTCCTCAGCCATGGAAAAACCTGTGCCACAGTCAGGAGATGCTCCCTACCCTGTTCTCCAGTTGTTCCCAGTGTGTCTTGTGGTGAGTGTGGTAATGCTTGCACCACCTCTGTTTGCCCCATCAAGAACAGTGTAAGCCTCAGCTATTTCTAGAACACTTCAGTTCAGCAGACGGCTCCAGTCTGAATAGCAACTGGTTGATTTTTGATTAAGAAAAATTAATTCAAGTACTCAAGTATCTCTTCTTTTCTTTTTGGATATTCATTTATCCTTTCCTGGAAGAGATCAGAGATAATCTAAAGCAAGAGAGTTTAACTTGAGTCAGAAAGCCAAAGTGAAGCCTGTACTGTGTTTCTGTCCTGCTCCTGCTGAGGTATGCAATATACAGGAGCGAATTTCATGCTATGAAAGAATTATCTCAATGTAAGCAAAGGAAACTCCAAGCCTGGGTTTCCTGAGAAAATACATATGACTTACAAACCAGCCTCACTTCTTCATGTCTCTGATGCATCTTGATAAACTTTAACTACTATTGCGTATTCCAGAGAAGGCAAGGAACTATTGTTTATTTTAGAATATTAATCATTAGTAGTATTCTTTTATATTCCTCTATTATTATTTGTAATTTTTTGTTTCCAAATATTTACCGAACTGGGAGCTCTTGTTCCATATTCCTTGAAGGAATGGCAGGAAAGTACCTTACAGCACAGGCTGCATAAATCCTTCTTCAAGGGAGAGGTTTCCCCTCAGGTCAAACCAAAGCAGACAAATGTTAAGTGCATTAAAATGTTTAATGCCTTAAATGTATTCAGGGTCCCAAATGTCAGGCTGATACTCTTGAGTCTGAGTGCAAGGTAAAACCAAATGTGAATGAAGAAGCTGAATGGTTACTAATTCAGTGAATTTAGACCAAAGCAGGCATGGACAGTACAGAAGTGGCTCTTGCATTGCAAGAAATAAGGACAGGGGTACCTCAGTGCCCAGTCACTGCAGTGATGTGGTACAGAGCATGGTCCCCTCAAGGAAAGCAAATGATAAACTGCATGTAGCTCTGCTGATGGTGTGAAGAGAATGGGTTATTAAAAGCTATGGGACAAATACAGGATTTCCATGCTGCTGACATACATTATATCCTATAGTTTATTTACATACTTCAGTCATCAATAACCCTTCTCAATTATAGCTGTCAAGTATTATATATAGTTTCTTATATTACAAAGAAAAAAAATAGAATTGTAGGTGGTCTTGCTGCATTTTTATTATTTATCTGGGAAAACTTGCACAAGAACAGCCTTGTGGGGTATTAGAAAAATCACTCCTTGTTTACAGGAGTGTTGATCAAAGAGCAAACTGCTAAATCTTTTCAAGCAAGGAAGAGTAGTGCATGCTGTCAGTGAGGCGTGAGCACTCTGTCTCTGAAGCACTGGAAACAGTGCTTTAATAATACAGAACTAAAACATAATTAGATTCGTTCCAAGGGACAAGGCAAGCAGGAAAAAAATGGAAATTTCTGCCCGTTTTCCATTAATCAAACACTACCACTGCGGTCATTAATAAATTCAGACAATTTACCTTTCCTAGCAGGTGAAGCTTTCAACAGTAAACAACTGCACTGGTTTTTACTGTTAAGATGAAAGCAGTCTCATCCTCTGCAGCAGACACCGGATGACTCTTTCCTCCTCCACTGTGGCTTTTCTAGTTCTGGGCTATAGTGATGACTTTCCACTGTCTCCAATAAATTCTGTATTTCTTACAAGAGACTATCAATTCCCAAGGAACAACCCGCTGACTACCATGGAATAAAAATGAAAAAATGACCCACCAAACCAAACACAGGCCTACTTTATTAGTAATTTTACTGCTGTTGTAGCTTTTTGATCTCTATATCATGTTTGAACTTTCCTACGGAAAATACAGAAATCCTGCCTGATACCACTATTTGGAAGCGCCAAGTTGTGTTGGCTCTTTTCCCTTTTCACTTTCTATTTCTAAAACTGACTTTCTCAACTTTCTAAAAACCTTCTTACCTTTACTAATTCCCACATCAAGTCTAAACCAGAAAACTGGGTGTCAGTTGTTTCCTGTAAGTAGACCTCAAAACAGAGGAAGCACAATCTGGCTGTGAATTCAGCAATAATGCAGTACAAAACCAAAAAAAGTTTGCATCACTTTATATTTTCAGCAAGATAAATAACTGTATTATTCTATGAACAATTTAAAAATAAAATTAGATAAAATCTTGATCTCTTTAAGGAAATCTATCATTGCAGCTTTTGGACCACAAAAGAGGAGACTTTATGATTATGTGTCAGACAATACAGATAATGGGTTCATTGACCTGTTAGGCTGCTGAAATAAAATAAAAACAAAAAAAATCTCAAAAAGCTGAAAAATCTATACTAAATATTTGCTGTTTCCCAATCTTCTTGAAGATAAATATTTTAAATTCATGGCAAGATAATAAATCCCTTTATAAGCTCATTGTTTTCCTAAGGGGTAAGGAGTTTACTGGGAAATTTCATTTTATTGAAAGGCAATTGATATTAATACCACTTTCAAACACAGTTTTTATTCCAGGTCTGCTCCTTCAAGCCTCAAATTTATTTACTGCAGGTAGGAGTCTTTCAGAGTTCTTTGGTATTAATTTTCAGAATTTCTTATAAGAGTAAGAAATGTTCAAGTAACATCCAAAAGAGGACTACAGGAACCTGGGGATAAATTGGGAAAAGGAATCCAGATTTTCTCCCTACTTACATGAGAAGTAAGTAGGTGTGAATTAATTGCTACCATTTCAATTTGGAAGCATATTGAGCACATGCTTGGTCATAAGCACATGCCATCAACTCATTGTTTGTTTCAAAATTTAAACTTGAAGGGTGCTGCTGAGTGGCTTTGGGATCAGCCACACCAATCCCAAGTTCACTGCTGCTGAGCCTGGCCAGGGACACTCAGCCTGTGCCAGATGGAGCTGGCAACCCAACCCTATCACCCCAGCCAAGGAGCTGAGAGGGCTCACGCTCTGCTGGGATGCTCAAAGGCAAAATAAATCCTTTTGTGCAGCAGTGCTGACATCACAGGGGAGACTACTAAGCTTTGTGGGCATCAAGCAGCACGGATTTGGGATGTGATCCTCTGTTAACAGATGCTGCCATTGCTGCACTGACCACAGCAGCTGAGAGCATGGCCAGGGACCAAATGCATTCTGAAGGGCTCGTGTTCCACAGAACCATTTGTTGATCTAAACATGTGCCTGAAGAAATGACAACATTCCAGCTTTGGGCCTTGGGGTACGGAAGAGTTTTTTCAATTATAAACACTACAAATGTGCCCATACTTACCCACATCTCCTATTTCAAATGCTGGGATTGTTCTACTGGTTTTAATTTTTTTTTAGTGTTATTTTGGATGGTTTTTGAAGAAATTCTAAACAGAAATAATTTTTTAAAAAAAGATCAGGATATATACCTCTCACAATTCTCCATGGTGCTGTGCTGGAGACACAGACTTTCTCTCTGCTTAGTTCAGAGAAAGTTCAATTTATTTAGTCAGCTGCTCTCCCAGTTTGTTTGAATGCAATGCTATGTGTGCAAATTTCCACACCAGACTACACCTGGAACTTCATAGGTCAGATAAAATTTTTAATTATGATCCACGTAAACGACTGAGTTCAGAGCCTCTTCCAGGGGGATTACAGACTGTCTCCAAGGCTGGGAACAGATGTACTTTAGGAATTAATTGCATTTCTCAATGACTTGCATCCCTTCCAATCCACCAGTTCAGTGGGACCAGAAGCAAAGCAAAATTTGGCCTACCACATTGGCCGTTTTAGTACGACTTTCAAATGGATGCTTTGCACAATCAATTGTCAGACCTCAGAGAAAATGTTGCCCCATTCACTGTAAAACAGGAAGGTCCACAGAGGAAAACAGTTGCATTAGAAAACCATAGTTGCATTAGAAACAACATTAAGGCTACCTAGTTGGATGTTTTCAACCCTTTTTGTTTTCCTCTGCAAACAATGACAGTTTCAGTAAGATCTGAAGCGATGCTCTGAACAAATAATACACTAGTCTGTCATTGGTTAATATTAACGTCTCTCTATTCAAACATGCTGAGAACTGAATAGAACAGTTAACATATAACAGTCACACATCCTTTGCTGAGTACAAGATTGTATCTCTAACATCAACCAAAGATATTCTCACCATTTCAGATCTTCAGCTATCATTCAGTGAAACATTTCATTCGCTTAAATACATTGCTCATCTCCCCTTTCTGGGTCTTTTGGGGGTGCTGCATGAACACATTCTCTCCCTAAAGGCATGGCCTATGATACGGTTCTTTCTTCAGCTGAAATCTTGCTGTGTGTTCCCATTATGTTGCCAGAGGTGAATTTGCAGAGTTTGGGGGAGGGAAGATCTTGCATCTGAATTGAAAAGATTGAATTTTCAAGCACCAGTTTGGGCAGGATTCTGCACTGTATTGCAGAAAGATAATCTCAAAGAAATTAATGGTGAACTATTCATTAATTGTGATCACCACTTGAAAATTGTTGAACCAGAGGTTTATATAGCACCCAGTTTTCATATAATGGGAAAATTCAGGTATGTTCACAGGGCTTATGGGCAAAGGCAAGCTCCCTTTGCTCATGTCCTGGATGGGGGATGCAAGTGGTGTGGACAGAAAGGTCCAATGACTGTAGGGGTGCAAAGCTGAGCCCCACCTAATGCACCCTGCCTTTCAGAGGGTTTATCTGGTGTGGGCTCGGGGCCATGCCCACCACAGCCAGCTCAGCTCATGCACAGTGAGATTCTGCCCAGCCACCACATATGGCAGGGAAATGTCAGGGTGAGCCCAAACCCCACAGGGACCCTCCCTCACTGCTACAACAAAAGCTCTGTCTTTGCAGAAGGGAGTCTGAACACCTCACACTCCATCCTGGGGCATAAAACAATAGCTTGCCCTCAAATACATTTCTGTTGAAAACACACAGCAAAGATTGCAGCCATAGAAAATTCTGTAAACAGGACAATTTCATCAACTTTATCTTTAAAAGTACCCCCAAAACCACAAAAGCAACCCAAAATAAGACTTGCTGAATGAAGACTACCAAAAATAATATTTTTTACTGCATCAACAAAAAAAAATGACATACACCTTCAGCATTTCTTTTCCAAATTTACTTGACAGAGGTTAAGATATTGCTTTATTCTGACTCAACATACAACAGCACTGCAGGATTGACTGTGCTATTTTGGGAAGTCTTGAGACTTGTGAACTAGAAAGTCTGGGGCACATTAATAAATCTAACAATTATTTTGCTTCAAAGGAATATTTTAATGCATTCTGTATATACTCTTTTTTTTTTAATCAATCTCCTGGCACTAACCAGGGAAGGCTATTTAGTGATTATTATAGTGGACTTCCCCCCACCCCGAGAATAACGAGATATTTTAAGACAGTAAACCCAGTAAGGTGTGTCCCTGAATCCAATTAATTGCAAAATTGGCACATTCTGTTACAATTTATGGGGGAAGAGGGACTGAAAAGAAAGCTAATGCACAAAGGACTTACAATGTGATTAGGATGCAGCAACCAGGGAATGACGCATCGTCTCTAAGGCCTTGATCCCCTGCAGGGAGCGACTTGGTGGAACCATCTGCTCTTAGAAAGCTCCATCAGAGTCAGATCTCTGCATGCCTGTGGGCCTGCCCATACTGAACCATCTGCAGGGTTGAAGCTTTAAAGTTCACAAGCCTAAGCCATAATTAATTAAAGTGACTGGAGAACTGAATGCTGGAACAAATTAGGCAGCGTGGACACTTATTGGCTGGATTTTGATCATAGTGGATCTCCCTGACTCTTCTCTGAACAAGCCATAATAAAAAATAAGTTAAAAAAAAAATACACACACACCAAGAAGTGCTCCTTGAGAGCTTACAAATGCTTTTGAAGTGTAAAAGTTTAGAAATGTTGAGGGGTGCTAATGAACAACAGAGTTTATGTTTCCACTTAAAAAAACCCATACCAGAAACCAAAACCAAACCTGTTGTAATACACACATACATTTTCTCTCGTTCTTCCTCATTCTCCACCAAGGCAGCTCTGATAGGCAAAGCTCAGAAGATGGAGCAGCTGTGGACTCACTGAATCTCTATAGACCTCAATCCTGCTCCCACTCTTGGCCAATCCCAAAGCTCATAAATGATTCCACTGACTTTCTTGGGGCAACTGACACATTGAATTAAGGTTGAGAGTTAAGCATCTGCTCAATTCAGGGATGTTGTCATCATTCCACAGCAGGTACCAGAACTCAGAACCAGGTGTCTGTGAGCCTGTTCTCGTGATGTGAACCTGGAATCAAGAGCAGAGGGGGAGAGGGGGCTGGATCTGTGTTGGGCTTACAGGACATGTTCTCCAGGGTCTGAATCCCTGCCCAGCAGCTCACTGCAGCGCTGCCCTGAAACCAGAAATGCATCTAAGGACGGTACTTGGCCTTTACTGAAAAGGAGATGCATAGCCTAAGCCTTTGGACAGCCGAACAGGACCACGGAAAAGTCCTCTGGAACTGGAACTGTGTAATCCTGCCTAGAAAGCATCTAAAAGCACGCTTCATCCCTCCTGGAACTTTTCCCTTAAAAAAATATTTTGTTAAAAAACACTATGATATGAGGGCGATTGACTATTTGGTTTCTTCTAAGTAGATGCTCTTAAATTAATGCATATAAATAATTTGTATTTAACTTCCTCCCTTCCTGTTTAGCAAAGCGTCGAACGCACGGACCTCTCGTTTCCCCTCCCGCAGCCCCCAGACGGAGTCACTTGGTCAGTACCGAGTCTCTCTGCGTGTCACTTTTGAGGACAAAGTGTGCCTCTCGCTCTGCCTTGGCCGTGGGGCTCATGGGCAGGAAGGCCGTGTTCTCGCTCGCGCCGCCCCGCGCCTCCGCGCTCGCCAGCTCCGCGTCCTCCGCCCGCCGCGCGTCCGTCAGCATCCGGATCTGCTCCTGCACAGTTTCCAGCAAGATTTTCACCTCGTGTTGTTCTGCTATTAGACAATTACTGACTGGGGAACTCACGTTGACAAGTTCAGCAGAATAGGAGTTTTTGCACCATTTGATGCCTGTTACTTCAGGAACATTTTGCATTTGCATGCAGGCTTCGTCCAAGCCCACAGATGGGATGATGGGAACGGAGTTGGCCCTTGAAGAGGAATAGCTGACCAAGTCCTTCTGATCCACGTTATTAAAATATGGGGTTGTCTCTCTTGAAGGCAGTTGCATATTTATTGAAGGATTCTGAGGAGTTTTTAAACCACTGGATGAATACCTGGAAAGAGTAAAAAAAGAGTTCTTGTTGCACATCAAGTGGTCAAAGCAACCAGCAGCAGGGACACTGTGTGAGATTCAGTGAACTGTGCTGAAGAGATACACACCATTTTCTCCTGAAATAGAGGAGCACTTGGCCGTGGTGGGGCCCTGGGGAAAACAACAGGCTCTGGAGACTGGTTTGGATTCTCAAATCTGCCAGTGGCAAAGCACCGCTTTTCTCTCAGTCTCGTTTCACCCACCAGTATATGAGAAGAATGGAAATTTCTTTCTAAAACATTTCAGAAGTATTATATGTATATAATATAATATGTATTATATTTCAGAAATAATATAATGTATTATTAATTTTCTTTGAAAATAAATTTGGAATTCTATTCCTACATTTCTGACCAGGGAAATGGATTGATACTTGGTTCTGTGTCAGAACTCTCAATGTCAAATGGTTGCTTTAGGAAAACACTTTTAAAAAGTGCAGGTAAAAAGAACATTAAACACTAATGGCTGTGTAGTCTTTATTTACATAGGAATGATTGTCTGTACTCCCCTTCAAACAAGCAGAGCATCTAAGTGCAGTGTACCTCTGAATAACTACTTTTTTCAATAGCCCATACTCGTAATGCTGGCCTGATTTGTTTTATTGGATTTCAACTGGAAATAGAGATAATATATAGGACTTGAGCAAATGTCTGTGTTCTCTTGATACTGTAATACTGTTTAAAAACCAAATCCTTTATCCTCCACTAATACACATTATAACATGATTTTATCGATTGTGAGGCAACTTAGTGAATTTGTATCAACATTTCCATTTTGTTTCAAAGCCAAACTCTCTTGTTTACAAGAAATACTTAAAAAAAACCCGAAATGGAAAGTATAATAAATATAAAATAAACAATGACAAAAAAAAGGATGCTTCCCATCTGAAATTAGTACTTCTAGAAATGTGGTGCTCTAGGAGTTACTGTATTACCAGTCAGGGTTGCTAAGGACCACAGACATCACCTCAGTACCAGAACATAATTTATTTATAATCAGCTTATCACTATTTAATAAGGCAAGGTAATGGTGAATCTAATATGTTTTATCCATGGATGAGGAGAGCAACATTTAGATCTGCTGTGGAAGCAGGTGCTCTGACTTGAAGGGTATTGTTCCAAAAGCTCCTTAAGCCTGCAGGACCTCACTAGGAATATCCTTCCACTCATATGTGCCTCCTGCTTTTTGGGATGAGCAGAGAAAGAGTTAAGGAAGAGAAACTGAATGGTGTGAAACTGCTGTGCTCCAGTATTGGCACAAACAGAAATTAACTGGAAAGGCTTCCTCTGGCCCCATGCTCCTGGCCAGGTGTCAGACAGAAGGGAGCAGGAGACAACTGCAGGCTCATTTCCAGCACGATGCCACTGAGCTGTAATTAACTGGTGTGGGGTGGCACTGGGTTTGTGCAAGTGCTGCACACACCCCCTGCCCACGTGGAGCTGGCACAGCCCATACCTGGACTCTCCTGGCATGGCCACGAGGTGCATCTGGGAGCTGTGTGATAAGGAGGAAGGGCTGGGAACTTTGCTGTCAGGTGAGGGAAAGAGATACTGCTTTGGGGAGTGGCACCCAGGGGAAAAATAGAGCAAGCAGCTTTCTGGGATGTGTGGTAGAACTTCCTGTCTGTGCTCTGCAGCTGTTTCACATCTGAGACTTGATTAATGACATTGGCACTATGCTCAGACACACCTGCAGCCATTCATGGAGGGGCTTTTTACACCAGCTCTCAGGATGAATGAAATACTGATCGGGGTATTATTCCTGAGGGAGGACAATTAAAAAAAAAACAAATGAAAACAAAACAGTGCAGACCTTTGGGTTGTGCCCATTCTTGTTTCCTTTGCTTATATATAATTGTTCAAACGACTATAGCTGGAGAGATCGCATCAGTTGCATTAGTCCCTTTTTTGGTAATTCAGGCCCTAAATATATTCTGGGCTGCACCCTGAAAACAAAGGGAGTGAATGTTTTTAATGAATTTCACATGCAATGTAGGTATTATATGGATGATATATAAGCAAAAACAAGAAAAGACTGAATTAAAATGGGTTTGGTGAGAAAACAGTAACATTTGCCAGTTCCACAATAGAGATTCTTGGTATTTTGAAAACTAACTGGCAGCAGCAGTGACATGTAACGAAATGCCTGGTGTATTTCCATAATATTTTTTGAAATACAGATAGACATACCAATTTTATGCCAGAATTACATGTTTCTGCCTCTGCTCACAGGGCTTTCAAAGGAGAACTGAGGTTGAATTGAAGTGCATACACTGTGTGCAACAGGTGAGGTATTAAACTCGAAAGGATATTAAATCTAAACCATGTGAGACTTGGCTTTTAGTTAATTACAAACTGATCCATGCTTCTGTGTGTGACACCAGACTGCTGCTGTTTTCAATAGACTGAGACTTAGAACTATAATTGCAGAACCTTAATTACATTCTCCTATAATTAACTTTCCCAGAACCACAGTTCCTCCAAAGAAATATATCTGTGTTTTTATCTGAAAAATTATTTTGTCTGAATAAATTAATTCACGTGCATGTGTTTCAAAGTGCAGCTCTCTCTCCACCCTCTTCCTAAAACCAAGCAATGAAAGCAAACATTTATAAATATTTAACAGTAATTATGTTATAGAGTGTGTAAGAGTCTAAATTAAACAATGAAAGTGATAGAAGCACAATAATTCTACTGCCCCCTTTAAGAATAGATATCAAAGAGAGACAGAAGGGACTGAGACTTTAAATATGAAATGGATTTTACTTAGCATAGTCCCAGCAGCTTTGCTGTGAGCCCTGTGGCCAAAGGTGTGAAGTGTACAAGCCTGACAACAAGGTCCGTGGAGATGGATGGGGATCATTGCAGGGGCTCTGCCAGGCTCTGGGGCAGCCCTACACTGAACACACAGACCCCCATCTTCTGCAGGCCTGACTACACTTCAGCCAGGCTGCAGGTGGATGGAGTTCAGAATGCTCACAGAATCAGGGAGACAAACCACTTTGATTTGTGCATCCCGACAGGAAAGATGGAGGTGGAAAAGGAGAAGAAAAGAAGTAGTGTAACTTCTGCAGGGGACAAGGGAACTTTTTGTTTGGGCTGGAAATCTGATGAGAACACCAACACTGTGAAACCCGCAGATATTTAGAGGGTAAACATCCTTAGTGCACAAAATATAGATGAAGTGCTTAAGTGGATTGAGGCCAGAAGGGGTCACAATCTGGTCCCAATATCAAATTTTGCAGAACTGCAAATTCAAAATACAGGCCAGTACAAGCTGATACTTGTAAGGTCACACACTGATTTCCTAGACAAGAGTAAATGCAATTACCCACAGCTTTTACCTCACTCCTCAGCCTGGGAGGAGGCTGTGGTACCTCCCTGAGCCTGCACCACATGATGCTGCCACTGGAGAGGGAAGGCTGCCTGCCTGCTCCTTTCTGTAAGGGTGGCAATTGCAGTAGGAAATTTTCACCAGGAATTATATGCACATATCACACAAATGAGCAATAATATATTTACTGCAAGAGGCAATAAATAATTTTTTCCTCACAAGCAAACAATAACAATGACACAAGTGTGAATCAAACTTGTTTAAAAGAAGTCACCAGACACCCACCCCACCAGTTCCACCTGTAAGTCAGAGTGAAGAGTTTCACTGTGACTTAAAGGTGAGACTGGGTGGGGTTTTTATTCCATTCCAGATATCACTCCTGTTTTCATATAAAATATGCTTGTAATATTCTGGAAAGTCTTTGGAAATCTATAGGGATATGTAAATATTATGCAAAGTATCTCAGCAATTGCAAAAGACTTCAAAGGCAGCTGCAGGTTCTCAGGAGCACTTCTGAAACCCAGACCTTATGTACAGCTCAGCTCAGTGCTCTAATAAGCTGAATTTAAAAAGGAAAGGAAAACCAGAGTATTCTCTGTGCATTTTCAAAGACAAATCTGTATGAAGCTATCTACAGAAAACCAACTCTGCAATGTGCATTATTTTCTTTTCAAAGCCCCTACGTGGCTCACTTCAGGCACGGCTTTACTCACCCGTGACAAGGTATGGTGTCCTGGTCGGTGATCCTGGACTCCTGGAGCTGCTGATATGCTGGTCCTGCAATCCCATTGAACCTACCCCGAGGCAAGGGAGGAGTCCTCCGAAAGGCATTTCTGTGGAGCATCCCACTTCTCTGTCCTGGGCTGCAGCATGAAGAGAGACTTCTAGGAACAACACCAAGAGTACAGTAAAAATTATCACACCAAAAGCATAAAATTCTGCAAAGTAAAGGTTCAGGATTAATAATGCATGGATTACTGTTCTTATAAACTTTGCTGTGGCAGTCTATGATGTCAGTAGAAATTCTCTATGGAAATATAATAGTACAATCCACCATTAGCTGCTGTTTATGCCATTATTTAATACATCAACTCTTTTCTAGGAATGAAAATAATTGCCCGCTATATGCAATGTTTTCTTGCACTTGATGAAGGATGCTTCTCCTTTCCATGCTGCATATCATGATCCTGCTATAGGGAGTTGAATCCTCAGACAGCATAAACAAACAATACAGCTCTCTCATACCCACAGCTGAATTCAAAATGAGATCCTAAACTGAAAGCCCAATATATTATCTATCATCCTGTGAGGTGCTGCTTCCTGATACAAAGCCATTAAATTGAGAAAAAGTGTAAGTGAAGAATATAAGCAAAGCAGATGAACTGCAGATTGAAGAAGCTAAGACAAGTTTTCTCCACCTTGAACAGTATTTCTGTATTATTTTATTCCTGTTTTATATACCGATTGCTTTGTTGTTTATATACATTGATACCACGCTGTTTCTTTATATGATATAATAGAAACTTGAACTTGATAAAAACAAGTCATAGTTTTCTACTTATTTTAGAAAATTGGTTTTGTAAATGTCTGGTGTTTTGGAAGGATATTGGATTTTTTTTTTTTCATTTCACACAGGAATGAAAAAGTATCTAGAACCCACAGATTTGCTATGTAAACCATACATTTGCTAATGCAAAAATATGGGAACGCAGAACTAAGGGAAGGCATAACCCATTTTTACTGCCAACAGGTCTCAGTACTGCATGGCGTGACTAAATATTCATTTTTCAGCTACTCTATTTCTCTTGGCATCTTCTGGGTCTCAGAAATGCATGTGTTACCTCATATTCTCTTACATCTTTAATGATAACTTAACATAGGTTTTGTAGATGCCTTTTACGAGTCATTATTTTTGGCTGTGTGAATAATTCCAACTTGTGACAGAACTCAGCAATGCAAAAGACTTTTGATAAGTTTGCTTCTTTTTTCCTATTATAATGTGACTTAAAAGTAATCTAAATTTTTTTACCTAGTGGGAACTTTAATTACAGTTAGGGCCACATCTACTCCCAGAGCAATACTTTCTTGGAACAAGCACCTTGGACAAATTCTCTTTGAGTGTACATTTCCATTAAAATCAACATTTTCTGCCCAAAATTAAAAGAAGAAATAAATTCAACACTCTCTATCCTACTGCTCAGGCTAGCAGTGTACCATTGTAGTCTAATCTCTGTTTTCTTCCACACCTTTACTTTCCTAGTGCTTTCTATTGAAAAGACCAACAACCCATAGCAATAACATTCCCTCCAGGATTTTTCATGCTTGCTTTAAAAAGATTTTTCCTTTGCTACTAAGGAGGCTGTGAAAAAACCTTTTTAAAAACCTGAAATACTGGCCTCTCAGTTCTGAAGACTGAGTTTGAGTTGCAAGCTACAGTTCCTACTCTGTAAAATAACACTACCCCATCACAAAATAATTGACAATTTCTGCTCAGGAGAGCCTGAGATTAATACAGCAGGGGATCTCAAAAGATGCAGGTGAATTAACAATTTGTGCTGGATAATGAATTTTTGGGGTTTTTATTGACTTGAGCGTAGTCATCAATGGAATCCAAAAGTAAAAAATAAACTTCAGATTGATTACAAATCTTTAAAGTTAGAAACTTTTATTGTTTAATTTGTGGTTGGTTTGATGCCTTTGAGCATCTTCATTGTTGGATGAGAGTACATGATCTCCATATGGAAATTCACAAAAGCTCTATTTGTAATAGAGATAATTTCAACACATACAGCTAAACTTAAGGTAATGGGTATAAACTGCAGAAATGTTGAGACCAAAGGGATCCTGCAACCACAGAACTTCCAGTCCTGACATAGTGTAATTTGTTGCTAATATGAGGTTCTTATGCTTTCAACATTTCTGCCAGGAAAAAAAAAAAACCAAACCAAACAAAACAACAAAAAACAAAATAAAACTGAAGGAAGAATGAACAAAAATATTTTGAAAAATTCATTAAAGATCAGGAAATACTTACAGACAGTGCAGCTGCAAGCTGCAGGATAACAGTTGTTTCTCCAGGCACCAAAAAACCCCTAAGAATTTCTGTTTAAAGTTCTATGGAAAAGGATCTCCAGCACAAAGCTTTTCCTTTTACACAAAACTGATATGAATATCAGCAATGTAAATGTAATGTCCCTCTCAGACTTCGCTATCACTCATGTGAAAAATTCCTCCCTCTCAGGCAAACAATTGTTTTAGGATTTCTTCGGGGAATTTATTTTCCTTTAGCCAACATTGTGGTTTCTTCTTCCCTGCACTCCAGTCTAACTGGGTAAAAGAAACCAGCCCACATAAGTGAGCCATTCAATAAAACAGACCAATACATAAAGGTGTAACAGATATGTCCTTAAAATCTATCAATCAATTACTCCAGAATAAAAAAATCAGAATATGCATGAACTGGTTCACAAGTGATGCATAAACTAGGGAGAAATGCAGTTCTGATGAATTAATGTTTTGAAAAAAGCAGTTCAACCATCCTAAGGTTAATGAAGAACCTGGGATTCATTCTTGCCAGTTGTTTCGTGTGAGAATTTTCTTTGGGTTCAGCAACTGAGTGAAAACAAAGTCTGATCCTACAGGTGGAGTATTCTCTTCTTGGGGCACATACACAACTCCCAAGTGCAGTTACCTGTGTTCATGAAGAGAAGCCAGCAGTGTTTTTGCAGTAACTCTGCAATCCTTCTATACTGCTTCTGAATTAACTACAAACCACGCAGTAAATACATCCTCCAATGACTGAACCAGCCGCCAGGGAGTGTCCTCTGATATTCCCTCAGAGCCACCTTTTTAGGCTGTTAGACAATCTACTGCTAACATTTGTATGGATCAGCTACTGAGACTTTCAGCTGATTTCAGTATTAATAAATACAGTCTACAGCTACAAATCTCCTCTTGGTTTCTGTGAGCATTATTGATCCCTTCATAACATTCTTGTATTTGGGAATAGTCTGTTTGAGGCTACTCAGGGACCTGGGAACTCTATGGCAATCCTTCAATGCCACCTGTGTCATCTGGTCACCATCCTGGTGATAGAACAACAGGAAAAGGGAACAGAGCATTCGAGGTACATCAGATGCACTGAGTTTAATCATCTGCCATAACCTCATCATACACTTCCTATAGTGCACTGATCAACCTCCATCCTAAATTGATGATGATATCCTAGCTACTGTTACAGAAAGTTGTTCTATATTGCAAACTCTGAGACTTCTTTTCAGTTTAAAATTAATTCTGATGAATATTCAGCAGGTACATGTGCCACCACACTCCTTCCTTTTAAATAGGTCTTTTACTGCTCGTTGTGCTTGCTCTCATGTATTCACAAGCAGCAGCCATACACCCTTTCCAGTCTCCTGAAGGCTGACATAAGACAGACTTGTAACACTTTCCACAGAACATGAATCATTCCTCATCTTGGCTTGGGAATGCAGTGTGAGTCCATGGCAACTGGGAGGCCATTTTAGCCAGGTGAGATGACAGTGGTGCATTCTCACACTATGCTGTGTTCCAGCTTTGTTCAGTGACCTTGGCACAAAGAAAGTCTGTCCCCAGTGTTGACTAATTCTTTGAGTGCTGCGCTGGTGCCTGTCCTACCTTCTCAACACAAGTCCTTAATATCTGCCTTTTAAGCACCTCTGTGCATGCACATCAGAGTTTTCTGCCTCTCCCTGCTTTCTCCCCTTAAAGGCATTAGACACATGACAGCAGTGACTGAGCTTGTGCAGAGATCTAACTCACACCCACCAAATACAAAGCCAATCATCAGTGCATATGTTGCAGTACCTGCTGTTGGTTAGACAGTAAACCATTTTTTGCCTGTTTTATATCTACTGCAAGAATCTTCTTCCCCCACATTTATCCTA
Organism: Camarhynchus parvulus; assembly: GCF_901933205.1. Classification (NCBI taxonomy): domain Eukaryota; kingdom Metazoa; phylum Chordata; class Aves; order Passeriformes; family Thraupidae; genus Camarhynchus; species Camarhynchus parvulus. The sequence continues at coordinate 9,859,298 of NC_044576.1, forward strand.
AAATCTTGACTATTCAAATTCAGTATAATTGGTTCCTACTTTGATAAATTCTTCATCTTCCTAAATATTTGACACTTCCTAATCCATCATCTCAGGTCACCGTTCCCATTTTTATAGATTTTGCTTCCAGACATGAAATTTTGTTCTTCTAAATTTTTTTTTCTGATCAAGATTAACCAAACCATCTTGAGAGCTTTGATTTCCACATTTTACCTCCACTTTGACTGTAGGAATGTCTATTTTCATACATTTGATTCTGTTCATATTCAACCTTTGTCCTCAAATACTCATACTTTGCAATAAAAAATGAAATCTATTCATTCAGGATTTCCCTAACTGCTTCAATTATTATCTCTGTCCCACCATGTGTTTTGCTTTTTCTTTGGGAAAATAGCAGATTCCTTACACCTTCCTCCTTTCAGGTTTCCTCTGCCTTTACATTCCTAGTTGCTTTAGTTTATCTATACCTGCTCTTTGAAATTCAATAGCCTTATTTATAGAATAACTTTAATTTACTCTTTCCTCTACTGTAAACTGAATCACTTATATTAGCAGCATAAAGAGTAAAACGCTTAGCAAATAAAAAAAAAATTGTTTCCATGTTTTTTTGTGGTGTGAGAAGTTCATTACAAATGAAAACACAAATTATTATTATTTTTAGGGTAAGTTTATCCTATTTTGGCATTTTTGTAAGACAATACAACTGCTCCAGGCTGAAAGCCTCTGTATTTGGCTTTCATCATGGCATTCTCCGAAATGAATCCCTCTAAAATGAAGGATGACTGCATCCATGAATGAAAGTCAGGATGACTAATTACCAAGGAAACTGCTATTCAAAGGGATCACAACTCAACCCACAAGTAACAAAACTCTAATTTATTTCTATCTATCAGAAAATAATGCAGTATGGGTTTCCTCCTTACCAAGATCAACAGATCATCCAAGACAAATTTTTGAGCACATTGTATACATTGCAGGAAGTTTACTGATTAAACACATTTGTTAATTTTGAATTCTGACAGTTCTAAGAGTTATTTTACATATGCAAGCAGAAGATGTAACACTCTTCTATGGTAACAGCAGTGCACAACACAGGCAAAATATTTTAGGAGATTAATAATAACACAGGCTAAATATTTTTTGGGATTAAATTTCAGTTTTCAACCTAATCTCTGCATTAATTCTTTTTTGTGTAGCTGAGGTTTGTTGAGACAGAAAGTTGCTATTATCCATAATCTGAGTGAAATAATTAGCCAGTCTCTGTCAGTCACATTTCAACAGCTCCAAATGATTCCCTACTCTGACAGTCTTGCTTCCAGCCCAAAATTTATTAGTGTAAGGACCTGGAAACAGCCAGCTCCTGATTTTAAGAAATGATCACCCATCATTACTGTCCTTGAAAACACCAGCAGAGAAAACAGGTCTGGATGTAGAGTAAAGCATTTCTGTAGCAAGCAAAAATAAAACAACAATAGAATTTAGAACAGCACAAAAGAGAGAACCTGCAGAGCTGATACACTTTTTCCAGGTTCAGTCAGGTTTGGAATGAAATGAAGAGCTATTTAGTACAAAATCCTCATTTCACCACATTTGACCATTTGTCCACACTTAACACTATTTAGAAAATAAATTAGGAAGCTCTTACATGGTACATAAATTAAAGACAGTCTTGCAAGTCTTAAACATTCAAGTCTGTTGACTTTTTATAAAACAAGGACCTTGTATAATAAACTTGAAGCTTTAAAACTGCAAAACAATTCTTTATAAATTAACTAGTCATCCCACTTACAATAGTTGTGAGGCAAAGACATCTCTTGGATATTGCAATCACAGTAGTAAAAGGTAGGGAAATGAGTTTTTTTCTGAACTTCACGTTGTGACTAAATGGTGATAAAATTCTTCCCAGAACTTCTGTAGAAAGCGTTCTAGGAAACAGCCCCATAGTTCATCTATGTTTAATGAAATTATTAAGCATGTTTTGAAAATTTCTGTGTCATAAGGAAAAAGACACAAGAAATGGATCTGACATGACAACTGGCATTATTTTTTTTCATGCCAAATTAAAGGCTTAAGTAAGGTAAAAGTAGATAGAACCCAAATATCCATTTCTGGTTTACATGTAGCACTTTGTAGGTTAAGCAGATCAATTATTCAAATGAGAAAAAAACACACAGCTGGCTGGGAGACTGCACTGAAAATGCACCAAATACTACAGAAGCCAGATCACAACCTCATGCAATCCCAGACTTTTTTTAGAGTAATTAAAAAAGAAAATCCTTTTAATAAACATGTCTTCCACTCCAGATTATCTAGCTGAAAAAATTCCAAACTCATTTTCCTCAGCCTTTTTCTCTCTCTCTGTGCACTGGACCAGATGTTACCACTGTCATTCCACCAACATTATTGCTTGTACCAGACTCCAGTTTGGTTTCTAGTCCTGTAATGAAGCACCTGCAATCTTTCTCATCCAAAAAAAATGTTAGAAGCAGAATTCTAATCTGAATGTCATCCAGTGATGGGTGACATTCCTCTATTTTTCTCTTGGAAACCACTATCCAAACTTTTTTAAGCCTTGTTTTCAAAGGCCACCATGTTTTCATAAATAAGTCATTATTCATTTCACATATCTTTTGTTTAAGGAAACTTTAAAAAGGGCTGGAAGTTTGCAACCGAGTCTTCCTGCAGCAATGAGTTATTAACTTCATGAACACTGATAAGGAAAGTCTTGTTTTTAATGATTCCTTCTCCTCCAGCTGCTCCACTGGCTGGGCTGTGCCTGCAGCTCGGATGGTGCCTGTAAATGCACCCTGCAGGACTGGCACGACCCACGGAGGAAGGCAGTGAGCATCCCTATTACCTTTTATGCCTGCAGCTAAGAAAATGCTTGGACATCTGGTTAATAAGCTGGCTGAGGCTCTGCTGGGCACTCAGCAGCCCACCCAGAGCCAGCACACCACAACCTTGCACACGGATCAGCAGCTCTGCAGCCTCCCAGGCAGCTCTCACAGACAGATGCTTGCTCACCTGTGGTGCTTGATGGGCTCGGTTCCTCTGTCAGGAGACAAGGCCTCTGGGAAAGACTGGGTGCCTGAAAAACTAGACTCCATAACTTTGTGCAGAATGGGCCCCGGGTGCCTATCAGGCTTTGAATACTGCAGCAGAGAGAATAAAATTAATTAATACTCACAAGACAAAGTACATTGTTGATGCTATTCACTCTGAATTCATATCAGAGAGGGATAAGAAGTGCTCTAGTGCATTTTTAAATCAAAATTAGGCATTGCAAGTAACACATTCATTCAGCATTGTTTACACAGCAGAAAGGGCTAGTAACCATTACCCCCATTACGTCCTGCACATCAAAACACTGATATCAGCCTTAGCAGCAAAATTACGGACTGATCTGCCCACAATGATGGGAACAACGATCCTTTTGACTAGAAGTCTGTTTTTGTGGCTGTCCATGCAGAAACAGATCACAAAACACATCTCAGAGGACAGCCAGCAACTTCTTGGGTCCTTTGGTGATTTCAGTCAAACACTGCATTCATCATCGGCATGTACAACTATGAAAACCAGACTGAAACAGCACTTGTGTCATCAGATAAGTAAGAAAAATATTTGAATCCTATCCACAGAGCCAGATATCTCTCTGAACCAGTCTGAAACTTTTGACCTGGGAGTATCTGTGCTAGTAAGAACAGTGTAAACATAATTCTTCTTGTGGCAGGTGTGGGTGTAGGGCAGTCTCTGGGCACAGAGTGAGACACAAAGGTCTGCAAAGCAGACACTAGACATGAAGAACAGGTTTGTTCTTTTTGCTTTGTGATTCAACTGCAATTTCAGAAAAAAAAAAAGTCTCTCAACCACTATGGAGTCATAAAGTTGAAGTATAGAAAAAGCTGCACTAAAAAGCTGCACTTTGGCTTACAAAGAAGATTCCATGTTGTTGGTGGTCACTGGGCAATATCTCAGATATATGAGAGGTTAAGTCACATTTCCACTCAGGTGTGAAAAATAAAGTTCTTTCCAGACTTACCTTTTACTTTGCATTACAAGGACCTGCACTAAAACGAATAGGCCTGTTTTCCTTTTGCTTTTTATTTTTACTACTAGACACCTAGATGTCCATGCTATCTTTAAAATAGATTTGTATCGTGGCAGCGGTTACATGATGACATGTTTTAGAAAGAAAATGCAAATTAAAATATTAGAAAAAAATTACAGTGGTGAAAAATGTTATGATACAATAGCATAAAAATTCATGGAGAGGATAGTAAGCATTCTTTCAAAAGACAGTTCTTCATAATTATTAGTTTTGTCTAACAAAAGACCAGTAACTCATTATAACAACAGATTGTCATTTTCTGACTCTCACTTATTCTTATCTACATTTCTGTAGACTTCAGCAAGATCAAAAAGGAAAGTCATACAGGAATATTCTCTTTTAAAAATAGGTTACATGTACTTTTAGTCCAGCCAGTCACACTTCTTATGACCAATTTCCATAGATAAAATAACAGCTCTTCAAATTTTTCTCCACTGCTCTTCTCCTTCTTTCTGTTGAATGAAATATCCATGTTAAACACAAAATCATTGTTTTTCTGCTTCTGAAGGCAAAGCTGTGAGTGGCAATATGCAAAAATGGTGCTGCATGCATGAAGTAAACACAACTGAAATAATAAGAAGAAACATATTCCACTGCCATTACTTTCAGTTACCATGATCTTAGATGTCACTTGTAAATGTTGTAGATAAAATATTCAGACAGAAATATGATTTTTAAGGTACTCGCCTCAGTGAAGGTTTTAAACTTTAATAGTTCTCCTGCCAGCTGCAGAAATGAAACTGGCTTTGATTTCTGACCTGAATAAATCAATTTGAGCTATGTAAAGAATGGCTTGCTAGTGCCAAGAAGCTATTTCTGTCCTTATTTTGAGTTTGTTGAGTACAAAACTGAAGGCCTGAATGGCCCATAAGACCAAGAGTAAGAAGTAAATCATGAAGAGCAGAGATAAGCTGTGCCTTTTGCTACATCCTTGTTTCAGGTGGATGTGGGCTGGAGCAGTGGTACACAGAGACTTTCCTCACCACAGCTGAGGAACACCAGCACACCAGAAGCTGCTCTGATACTGATCAGCAAACTTTAAAGAAGGTCCAGCACCCGGCACCACCCAGGCACAGCCTACAAAAGGTATTTTTCCCCCTAACTGAACATTTTTTCCCTTCTCAGATACACCACTTAATACACAGTCATAACATTCATTACAATGAAAATGTAAATTAGAGTTTCAATTGAGGGTGTGAATATACAGGGAATTCTAACAAAGTAATTGAACAGATCTGGATGCACGTTATGAATACATTTTAATTTATTTAAACACAGTTGGGTTTATTCTCCTTTAGCTTAATTCCAAGTGCCACACCCATTCTCTAAAATCACCTCTGGAGAAAAACACCTTCATACTTCTGTGAGGAGCATCAGTTGGTGCCCCAGGAGGACAATATGGGATCATTCCCCAGCCACATCCCAGCAGGGCTCATCCTGCTGCTCTTACAGCTCAGTTCTCACCTGGGCTGAGCTCCATGGAAGTCTCTGACTACTGTGAGCTGCTGAATGCTCAGCCATGAGGGAGAATAAGCTGTGAAACCCTTTCAAAGGCCTGTTCCAGTAGGTTGAAAGCATCACTGAAAGCTTATCTGTATCTGGGTTTTTTAATGGTTTTATTACCCTTTTGGTTAATTATCTGTTCTTGTTTGAGCAATTACTGAAAAATACTGAGGCATATGGCTAAATAAATTAAAGAATAATGATTGCTTTTAAAAAATTGCATATTTTCCATTTTTCATTGTTTCATGGAGAAGATAATCTATTATGTGCAATTACTCAACTCTCTGACAATAAAAATTCCACCCCCTGCTAGTTAATGCCAAGTGAATCTGTGAAGGCGCCTGAGCCAGCAGACAAGGAATGAGCCTTTGTCACTGACCTGCTGCACTGCTGTGGGAACATAACTCCTCTGCTCTATGCCTTGAATTCCCTGCTCTGAAATGCAGGGCTCAGGGATAACAAATGCCACTGGAATGCTCCAGAGCAGCTTGACACTGCTGTCCTGGTGTTATGCAAAGCAAACACTCATCCCTCCCTGGGCTTTACTCAGCTCCCCCCTCAGTGATTCCCCCAAAATAGTGAAAGGTCCAGAAATCCATGTGGCACTGGAAGAGAGGTGATGTGGGGATCCCATTTCAGAAAGAACTGAGAAGCAGAGGGGTCATGACATTGAAATGACATTCAGAGAGGTTGCCTCAAGGAGGAAAAGAGCCAGAGATTTTTCTGAGGGGGCTGAGCTTGCACAGAAGCTCATCAGGTGGTACATTTAACATCCTCACTGTTCCCTATGCTCTGTATGTTTTGTTGACAGAGGACAGTAAATTCAGGTTTGTCTATTCTGGAAGCTCTTCCTAAGTAGCCATGTAATACAGAAATGGGAAATTTGCTCTTGATCTCAGCTGATAAATCAAATGGCAATTCATGTAAACCCACAGAGTAATCCTTTAAAAGATTTAAACTATCTATCTCTTGCTTGATAGATATGAACTGCATTTCTATCACAGTGAATGAAAAGATTTTATTTCCTACTACTATGAACAAAAGGCAATAAGATGCAAAAGGAACATTTTTTGGTCCCTCATTATAAGAATTTCAGAAACCTGGAGCTAGTGGTTGGAAGCTACTAGAAACAAGTGTAGTGAAAATTGAAACCACACAGAACAGCATGAAAAGCATACTAACCACCTCAGAGGGACAGTGATGGGAAATTAATAGATCCCCCCTTGGTACCATGGGAGAAGGTATTAAAAACCACAAGGATGAAAAAGGCCACTTTAAAAAGCCATGACAATTCTCAGAATCACTAAAGGAATGTCAAGGTTTCAGCTGATCTTTTAAATTTTTTTTTCCATGATATATTTACCAAGTTGTGAGAATTTAAAAAGAAACCCTTGACTATATGTGGCTCCTGCAGGAATCAGGAGCCACCCCAGCTCCTCCTGCCACCTGCATGCTGTGTGAGGGTGCACCAAGCACTTGTCTTTCTAGATGGGGAGAATGACAATTTCCTTCCTTTGGATTATGTGGAGACCTAACTGTTTGCTGCAGCCCTTTAAATATCTCTTGAAAGGAGGATGATCTCTTTGGGACGGGGTACATAATACTTGGGAAGCCCTAGGTTTTATGTATTAGGTGAAATTAATCTCAATCTCCTGTGTACCTCAAGGATCCTGGATAAAAAACTGGCACATCTTTTCCTTGCTGAAGAATTATAGCAAGATTACCAGTGCATTAGTCTTTAAATCCAAGAGGCTAGAAAGCCTAGCAAGAACCACCCAGCCAGAATTTAAGTGTGTTGCTGCCAGAATGTTTTGGAAAAGCAGTGGACTTGGAGGAGATTCAGGAAATCCTAGGAGCTGTGTTCGAACAGATATTTATGAATCCTTCTTACTGCACACAGTATTTTTCATCTAATTTGTACCTCTAAGAAAATACCGAAATTGCTACTGAGGATGAGACAGGTGAGCACAATTACCAGTGATGAGCAGCAGGACTCCAGAGAGAACACAGCTGTCCTCACAAAACCCACCCCTTTATTTCACTTTTCAGAATCACAACTGAGCAGAGGCAGGGAGTGGAGGAGATGTAATACACTTGAGTATAGGAGGAAAAATTACTTCACTGAGATTGGTCAAGCTCTCTACAGCCACAAACCACTTGAAACCTTGTCTGCTATACCCTGGGCCTTGGGAAATAAGTAAAAGCTCCTCCTAAAGCAACACATTTGGAGAGATAGATGGGCCTTCTACTAAATATAGCAACCTCTCAGTCAAAAGGTGATGGTTCTTTCAGAATAGTCATCAAGAATAAGGAATCCTATGCAGCTTTTCTCAGGTCTCCACAAAAGCATTCTCCTCTGCAGAAGAAAGAGCTGTGTGAAAAGCCTGAAAGCATCACCAGGTCTATTCGAAGAGACAAGAGAAAAATCTGGGATAATCTTCTAGGGAAAGACAGAAGGTGGCAAAAATGGGAAAAGTCTCTTGCTTGTAGGGGGGCCATGTGGAGTGAGGAAAGAAACAACTTCCACGATTACCTAAACCAAAATGCCAGACTGGAGGAGCAGCCTCCAGACAGGAACTGCCCTAATTTATTTAAGTTTATTTATTAGCTCCTGGCAATGAATAGAGCTAGGATTTCTCCCCAGGCCCAGGCAGTGGCAGCTGCAGATGGGAATCCCATCCAGGCTGCCTGCTGCCCTTTCCACCCAGCAGATACGCCTGAGGCAGATCTCTGGTCTCTGAGGGGGAGTCACTCAGCCATTCCTACTGAACACCTTTCCAAAGTCCCTTCTCTGCTGCCTCACCAAACCTCTGCCCTTTTCCCCCTCCAATCTGGCAAGTTTTGTAAATATTTCATGAGCTGCCTGCATGCATTCCTGCACTAAAATCTTCCTAACAATAGAAACTGTTATTACACTGTTACACTGCATCCTGCACAAGGTCATTCTGTTTTTCTTCCTTCCTATCTTCCCAAAGGGAGAATGCATTAATGGCAAGGAGAAAACAGTTGCCTGCAAACAGCCACAAGGACAAGAAAATGGTGTGTTAATTACCAGCACTCATAATGTCAGGCTGAACAGAAATAAAAACTGAAAATCAAATTTGGATTAAAACAGTAATTATAATGATGGTGTTCAATCTCTGTGTCCAGAATGTATGAACTGCTATTTGAGCCATTATGGCTATGGCAAAAGAAAATGACAAAATACTGCACTGAATTACAGTGAGAAAATGCCAAAGAGCATATTCTTAGTGTTAACCAAGGCTTATTTCATAGGACAGAACAAAAGGATCATGAACTTTACCTTTTGCTGCCATCATTACAACCAACAACACTCCCAACAGCTCTTTTTTAGGGGCTAGAAATAATATAAGGCTGAATGAACTGAAAGTGAGAGAAAAAATTGCACAAGGTTCCCCAAATTGTGATTATGTCAATTTAGTGGAGCTATCTTCCTTCTTGAAAGAGTATATTTTTCCTGAATTACAAAGCATATCATGAGCATAGGGGCACCACAGTGGTGAATACAGAACTTTTAGTGAATACAAACAATGCTCTCACAGACTCTGTGTCTTAGCAGAGAGGCTTTGCCTACTCTAAATTGGTTAAAAGGGCTTACATTTATCTTTAAATTAATTGGATGTGAACTAGGAGCTTAGAAGTCTTTGGTTGAGCGGGCATGAGTGCTCACTTTTGCTAAATTCCCACTATTTTGATGGATTCTGGCAAATAAGGTAGCCATTCCTTTAAGCAACACTAAGATACTTTTTTTTTTAAAAAAAGGAGTTAATAATTTAGAAAGGTTTTATAGATCTTTTATATTTTCCTATTATATTGCTTACCAGGATCCTTCTTCCAAAGGCTTTGTTCAAAGTAAGACAGCACTGACTGTGTGTGAGCAGGGGAAAGAGAATGACATATACTGGAAAATATCTTCCTAAAAAATACCAGGGCTAAATAAATTGGTTGTCTTCAAGTTCCTTATTTCAAATATGCGTTACATATTTCATGATTGTGAGACTGTAATGACTTACATATAATTACATTCAGAAAATGATTAAATATATTTCAAATTTAGTTTGAACAGACTAATTTCTTTCTGTAAACCACAGTACCTTTAAATAAAGACCCAGAAAAATGAGACCATCTGCACGGTCTTCCCTTGGGCATTTGTTTACATGTGTAAATTTAGTTCTAGATTTTGAATTCACTCTGAATTAACTGTGACAAATCTCTGTGTTTTTTCCTGCAGGTTCATAAATTACTGGAAGGTGTGACATCACTTAAGTTCAAGGACCCTCACTACACATACAGACAAGTATGGGTATTGCAGGAAAATATAACAGTAATTTCCACTGCTGAATGCAGACCTGGGGGGCTCAGCAAAGTCTGCCACATGAACCAAATGTACCAGGATCCATTGAAATAACTTTAGAAGAAAAATTGCTGCTTTCCATTAAGAGGCCTGATAGAAAACATTTTATGAAAGGGGCGAGAATTGTGGTTCCCATTGCTCAGATGTTAATAGCAGCATGACGATGTGCTGCCATCAGCAGCAGGAACTCAGCCAGGCTATTAAGTGCTGTAGCTGGCAGGATTACTTACATTTTGCAGCTGGACTTGGCTTTGTGCCATACACTCTGACTTTGCCAACATGCTGGAAGCATTTAGGCTGTAGGTTTTCCTATTCTGAGTTTCTTTCAGCTGTTCGTGGATCTGCTTGGTTTGCTTCCTGCAGAGAGAAATAAAATCCATGTAAGAAAGAGCTCACTTGATGTTCTGCTAGAGCCATGATACTTTCATAGCCACAGCTCCCTTTGTTCAAAACTTCACCATGCTAGCCAGCTGAGCTAATTCACTGATGTCTGATATTCCAATGCAGCCGTTGTTTCCTGGCAAGGCTTAACAAAGGGGAAAAAAACCCCTCTCTTGTGTTTTAAAATACCTTCTATTCTCAGATCACTATAATGGTATGCTCGTTGTGCTAGTGCAGGGTTTTGTAAGATCATCTATTGCACATTTAACAATAGCTTGCAAGTCAGTCTGAATAATAAAAAAGCATTTTGCTCTGATTTGGAAAAAAGGTTTTGGCAAATAAAACAGGCATTAGCCCCTGCTGGCTATAAAAATTGATGAAGAATCAAAGATTTCTGCTGGCTGATTAGACTTGACCTATAACACATCTTATATTGAGCAGCTTCTGCTTATATGCTTAAACTGGAAAAAATGTCAGTATGGCCACTGAGACTGTGTTTTTGAGTTATTATACTATAATCCACCCTGTCAGAGCTAGGAATACCTCTGCATGAATCCCTTGCATTATTCAGGAGATAACTATACTGTTAACAAAGACTTTCTGTTTCTGCCATACTGTATTGAGTGGAAGTGACAAACAGTTTTTTAAGTTCTGTACATGAAAGAGGATATGAGACAGCAAACTTTAAATATTACTTTTATCTTCTGCAAAAAGTTATCTCAGCTGGGCAAAAACTGTTAGCAAAATGCATTTAAGCTCTTTTATCAGTTTTTTTTTTTTTTGTGATAAGCTACATTGTCTGGGACTATCAGCTTTAAACAATGATGAGCAAAAACTTCACAATACCATTTTAATTCTTTCCTTCCCTGCTTGCTTTCTCTCTCCAGAAGATGCATCTCCAGCAGTGAACCTACAATGGCCTTGGAAATAACCCAGTAATGTCAAGGACTCACCAGCAGCAGCATTGCATTATACCACTAGCAGGTTTTGAACAGCAAGTGGTGCTGAGCCAAATTTCCAAAGGAAGTGATTTCTGGCAAGTATTTGTAAGAGATAAAGAAAATATGGCCTTTCCATACTGAATTTTGAATTTTAGCAAAGCAGCTTCAGCAGCATTTTGAAAAATTTCTGGTGATTTGACTTTGGAAACCCTTATGACATCATTAAGCTTGAAAGGATTTTGTGTCAGATAGTGAATTTGACACTGAATGAAGTATAAAATTAATTTTAATTTCTTATTCACAGTGGAATCTCTGTCTACTGCAAGAAGATATACGAAAGCAGAGGAAAATGACTTATGTGTTCAGTGGAGGGGCCTGTGAGAGAGGACAAGTTCCCTCAAAATTGAAAGTAAGTGGTGAGAAGTATCACAGTTCAGATATTCAATTCTAATAACATAGCTTTAATATTTCTTGAGTCCCTTCGTTTTGGTTCAGTATGACACAATGTAAGCATTTGCTTAAATTCAACCAATTGTAAGTACCTGCTTGGAAGTACTTGTTACAGCTCATTTCCTGAGTACAGGTCATAAGCCATAACAAATCCAGGACTCTGAGCCCCTCTTAGGCTTTGTACTTGCATCCTATTTTGGAGCAAATGGAAAGGAATGAATTTATATTGTAACCATGTCACAAATATGAGTGGCGTGTTTTGAGTATTGCTAGGAGCTCATAATTAGTAAAATCTATGAATAGAGGTAGGTGAGGAAATAATTTCTCAAAATAATTTCACAAAAATGTTCAAGATTTTCTTTAGCCAAAACTGGTAGAATATTGGAATAATCTGAATAGATATATAATCTGAATGAATATGTGTCAAATTAAATTAGTCAGCTGAGTCTGAAACACCTCTTTTAAAAATATTTTTAATATCCGCTAATTTTTGAATCCAATGAAACTGAACAATTTCATTTGTAAAATGTCTAAATGAGCTCTTCAGCTTCTCATAAAATTCTCATAAAATAGGGGAGATTCATAAAAGCAACTTTAGCGTTTTTAAGAACAACTATTTTGTGACCAGCTAAATTACATCCACTGAGGAAATTAGCACATCTATTCCTATGTCCTACTGGAGAACCACCTCTTGCTTGGTCTCCAGAACGGTTATGGAATCTTCAGGAATTTTTTGCAGGACTTTATGTAAGGTATGAACAATGACAGTGAAACACGATCACAGCATCAGATTTCGGGAACCTCTCATGCACATACAAAATGATAATTTAATCAGGAAAATAACAAAGCAATTTTTGGATTTATTTATAAAAATGAATAGAGTTGTTTCTATATTTATAAACACGTGTAAGTAAACTGCAAAAATTCAGCCTCACTACTGCAGTCTTTAACATTACAATTGAAATTCCTGAAGGTAATTTGCTGAGAAAAACAATCCAATCATTAATTTCCTTTTATGTTCATGCAACCTAACATTAATATCAGGTTTATGCATATTCATTTGGCCAAACTATAGGATGCACAGCTATAAAACTAGAAATCATTAATAATTCAAAGTTACTTGCTGATTAATAAATTTATTTTATAAGTTTTGTTTTCAAAACAAATGGGCCTTATGCGTTCTACTTTAGAGTTATTTGGCAATGAAGTGGTCTTACTTCAGCAAGAAATAAAGTCACTAGTCATTTGTAAAAGTCTAAGCTGTAAAGGGCAGCCCATTACTGTACTCTTCATCTGTTGCTAACACTTCCAGCACTTTCTTGATTAACCTAAAAGGAATAATTGGAAGGGCAGAGAGTTTAATTATAGTCCTAAACTTTCTCAGATTGAGTCTATTTTAAAAAAGGACTTTTAATTCACTGGCTTATAGGCCTATTTCTAGCAGCTGGTATTATAGAATTGTCAGACTAAGTAAGTCAGGATCTTCATGGAAACTTCCCTCTTAATGGATGCACTATTCAGAGTTTCTATATCTGTTAGCAATATTCTAAATTTTTTGTACGTCAAATGAAACCCCAAGATAACCCCCATGCAGGAGGAATGCTTTGATAATTCTTAAGCACAGTCAGGGTCCATATGCCTGATAAAGAAGCTCCCAAAAACCTGCTGACTCAAAGCTAACATATGGTAAGTGTTGAGGCACTTCAGATTTGTTGGGTTTTGCATCCTTAAGACACTGGCCAATGTTACATTACCAATTTTACCTGGGCTCCATGACACCCAGCCTAGACACTTTTATTTCCTCTTTGGGCAGCACCAGATGGAGCCACAGCCAGGGTGTGAGGGACTGATCAGCCTCCCTTGTACACTCTGAGGCCTCCTGAATGAACCAGAGGTGCTCATTTTCTCCTAACTCTCCAAACTTCAGTTCCCAGAGTCTGGCACCAGCCCACTTCAGCTCTTCTCAGCCACTCTAATATCAATAATGCAGACAGTGCCCCAGACACAACACCCCCACCCGCCCCTGAGTCATGATGCACTCCTGTCCTGTAAGCTCCTCTTTCAAGTGTTATTTCCACTCATTATTTTCAGACTTAGCTCTCCTCACCAGCTGACCAAAGCCAGGGTGTTTTGCAGGCTGCTCCCACCCAGCTCTCACCACTCCCCACAGCAGTGCAGGAGCAGGGGGGGCACTGTGAGTAACAGAGGGGCTGCTTATTCTCAGTATGCTCAGCCCCTGACTGCATGTTCCTCCTGCTGACAGTCCCATCCTGCCTTTCTGAAACTCTCCTCATCAGCAAAACCCTCAAGCCTTTCTAGGGAGATTCTCACTCACTCTTTCTTCTGAGATGTGCAGATCTAAAATGCATAATGACATTCCTAATGGCAGTGCCAGAGTGGCTGTCTCTGCTCACATTTACACTACAACGAAGGAGTTTGCAGGGAGGAACTGTCCTGCCAGTCTGTCCTTCCCAGCTAGCATCACTGTCACTCTGGATGTCCACACAACAATTAACAAAATCCCTCAAGACATCAGAATAATTTAGAAAAATCGTGAACTGACTCAAATCTTCACTCATGGCCTACCCCTGAAGTTTGAAGGGAAGAAAAAGGCGTAAAAAAGACCAGGTGACTTCCCCCCACACAAGATAGAAAGGTCAATTAAAATTTTTTTCTAAATAAAACCCAATGCTCATTAGACTTCCTATGCATTAAAATAAATTCCAGAAAGGGGGTTTCAGATCAACATCCAAACTTTTAAATAGTGCCATCCTTCACATTTTTGATGCTCAGCCACCATGACTAGTCTCGTGTAGGCACTTTTTAATATTGATTTGTGTTCCCTCATTAACTCCAGCTGGAACAGGAATGAAGGATGACCACCATACAGAACATATCTATTGATACAGGGGCACTGACAAGCACATCATATAACTGCTATGAGGTTTTCGCAACTAAGAATGCACACATAACAATAAATATTATAAATTTATATTCAGTTGGGAAGATAAAAGAATAGACAGCATTTCACTTGAAAATAGTTTGGTCCAGATGATTTCACTACTTGAATAGGTCAAAGTGCTTCTGTGTTACAGGCACTCATATGCATCTTCATCAACAGGCTGCTGTATTAACTACAGGTTACAGGTATCTGCAGAGGAATTGTTTCTGCATTTCTAACTTTTGTTCGTAGCATAGAGAAATGGACATTCAGGGATATGAAATGAAATGCAAAAAGGAGATGGTGTGTTTAAACTATCATTTTCAGAAGAGCAAAGTGATTATTGCAGGGATGGTAAATGACACAAAATTATTACTGTTAAAAAAAAAAGTGCATATGACACAATCTATTCTTTTGTGATATCAGAAAATAGAAAGAACACGTATTGCTCCTGTTTATGTTTTGGTAGGACTTAGTGCAGCCATGGGGAACTGCTGCAGCCGGACCAGAGATAACAGCAATGTCAAAAGGAGGGGAGAAGCTGAAGGGCTGTAAGGCTGTAAAAAGGACAGCAGCTAAACCCCAGACACAGCAGAGGAAGGCTCTTACTTTGTTTTGAAGTAGAAGGCTGCACACAGCATGCCCACCACGACGATGCCGAAGACGATGCAGGCGATGGACAGCACCTGGCGCTGGTACACCTCCTCGCTCTCTGTGGGCAGCAAAGGGCACGTTAGGGAAGCACAGAAAACACCTGCCAAAAGGGAGCTGCAGCACCTCATGGCTTCACTAATGATGGACAGATTCTTGGAGGTCTGGCCTGGATAATTCCTCCACAGAATGGGTGCTTCTCTGAACCACCCCTCTAGTAAGGTTCATGCAGCTGTGGCCTCCTCAGAAGTTTCAGAAAATGGCCCCAGTACACTCAGAGATATATAATAATGACAGTCCGGACAGTTTAACCTTTTCTCCACCCTACATGCTGTTTTTCAGCTTTTCTTAACAAAGATTTTACCATCAATAGGATAAAGAGCCCTACCACCACGGAGTTTTTCTGGCCTAAGGAAAGAACAATCAAGCTCTTCTGTTGTCCCACAAGAGTCAGAGTTCTCTTTAGTTACCCCAAAAATGTGAGGGTTTTTTGCTTTGAATGAGTGAGGTTTTTTGATTTGATTTGAGTACGGCATTGATTACAATGCCTTGCTCCCATGTCCTGAAGCTTATGCAAAATATGCCATAATAAAAAATCAACTCAGTGAACTTGCTTGGAATCCAATGACTATTTTGCTATGAAGCACCAGATATTGCTTTGATAGGTATTTACTTTTAAAAAACCCCAAGATTTTCTATATAAATCTCATAATATTCTAAATAACTTTAAAACAGAAACAGAATGAAAGAAAAAAAAAGAAAAAAGAAAACAGCTAAGGAAATAAGAGAAAACTCTTATTGATGACAGCAGACAGGAGCTGATTAAGCAACTGGAGATTCCCACATTCACTTCAACAGCTCCTTAAGCATTGTAATGTTTATTCTTCCAACCACTTTTCTAGTTCAAAATGTGAACATGCCAAACAGATTGCTATTTTTAAAGAGCAGTTTCTCCAGGCATGCAATGTACAAGCCAGTATTTTCATCCACAAATTCCAGGTGGAAAGCCAACACATGGGATTATCAGAGCACAGTCCAAGCCCTGTATGCTGACAAACCCACATTTCCTTCCTAGGCACCCCCGTGGCTGTGAACACCAGGCACACATATCAAGTAGGTGGCAGCAGCTCCAAGTTTGTAACTCTCAGGTTCATAACAAATATTGTATGAAAACACCAAGGTAAATCTAGGCAAATCACTAAAGACTATGTGCAGTACTCTAATCAGTACTAATTAATAATTTTTCAAGAATGAATATCACAGTGCTGTTACTAAACATCTGGAATCTTAAACACAAGCATCTGTGTCTTGTAAGACCCAGTTATTATTTTGTAAGCTATTAAAAAGAAAATTACAATATCAAATCTTGATTTTTTAATTACTTGTCTACTTGGTCTCTCAAACGACACCACAGTGATCTAAGATACAAAATATCCTCAGCTTCTGCTGACATTTCCCCATCATTTAAATTTGAAATTCTAAAAATTGTGCTTCTAAAACACTATCTTAAAAATAAAAAGAAGCAAATAGATATTTCACCTGTCTAAAATATAGCTGGAAAAATTGTAATTCAAAAGGAAATCCTGTTCATATTGCAGTAAGTGTGATTCCAGTACAGCTTTAGGCCTATTCCTCACTAGAGGTACAAAATCTGGATCTAAACAGATATGGATCTAAACAGTAAATCCTTACTGGCAC
Organism: Camarhynchus parvulus; assembly: GCF_901933205.1. NCBI lineage: Eukaryota > Metazoa > Chordata > Aves > Passeriformes > Thraupidae > Camarhynchus > Camarhynchus parvulus. The sequence goes on from NC_044576.1 coordinate 9,876,346, forward strand.
TGAACTAAATGTGTGGAGTTTAATGTCTTTTGTTTTGTTTTATTTATTTGTTTGCTGTTAAAAGCAATTGTGCCAACACAGTTACCCACCTTCCATTTCCACAGTAATAAACATATCTAACAAATTTGAATTCTTATGTTGATGTAATCACACTGAAACTCATTCAAAAACTCTTCATTTCAGCAATTGTTAACCTGTTCTGCCTGAATACTGATGTCAGCACCTACTGCCTAAGCCCCAACTAAACCATACATAGTTATGAACCGCAGTTTCACTCAAACATTCCATATAAATAACAATTAAAAAATCTGTTCATGAAAAGAAATTGATTTAAGTAATGCGTGCACTAGGCTTAATTTTGATTTTCTTTCAACAGAAGTCCTCATTAAATACTTTATTTTTTCTGTTGCTATTTCTTTTTGAGAAATTGGGAGTTTAATACAGCTATGCTCTTTTGTTAGTCTTGAATAGCGACCACTGCCTTGTTAAAGATGCTTTAGGATAAGCCCTTACCAAGATAAAAGCAATTCAGAGACCAGACAATATTATCTTACTAAAACAACTATGTGAAGATCTGAGTCTTTTGTGCAGTCAGATTAATCCCTGTCACCAGCTTTCAACACATGTTGATCAATATTTTCTTTCCCTTTTGTTTACTTTGTACAGTGCATATTTAAAGACGTACTTATTGATTACCCGCACTCCATTCCTCTAGACACCTTTGTTCATTTTTTACATCCTGCAAATATTTATTTATGTATTGGATTCCACCATTTTTTGTCTCTAACATCTTTAAATATAATCAGTTTGGCATTTTTCCATTCTTTAATCTTCTGCACTGGCTTTATTTAAAATTCACCTTCTTACTAACAGCAATGCAACCTGTCCTTCTCTGCAAACTGTGAAGATCTCCTCATGGTTGCCTTGATCTAACCTCACTATTGTGCTAAGCACAGGTAACACAGCTGAGACAAGGAGCATCAAAAATGGCTTGAATCTGGGGATGGCTGTAGCCAAGCACTGCAAAGCACTTGGGCCCTCACAGAACAGAAACCTGGAGAAATTCAAAGTGTATAAAAGAGAACTGCAAATTCCTTCCCCTTCACTCAAGGATTCGCATCAGCTGGTGCATACACGTATTTACATACTGAAACTAACTTCCCAAGGTAAACTAAAGTGTGACTGAAATGATAAGTCTCTCTTTATTCACATATATTCATATATTCCTTGTGAAGTACATCACCTCAATTACAGTCTGTTGGAACAAATACTCTCGGGAGAGGATTCCTCATTTAATGAGCAGCCAAGAAAATATTTCTGCTAAAAACCAAAATATAAACTGCCATGGATATTCTTGGATAATCCACTGGAGGATTAAGACTACGGAATATGAATTTCACCAAGCATTCAAACTGCAGAAAATCAACAACCTCTACTGAGAGAAATACAACGACAGTGCTGAAAAGTAATGTAGTAAACTGCTTAGATGCAGACTGTTTAATAAAAATTATGGAAAGAAAGGTCTTCTCAGAACATAAAGCCAAGACAAACTCACACAGAACATGGTGCCTGTTGCAAGGCTGAGCTCCCAAAGAAAAGTCCCCATGCACTGAGTGCCCTGCTACATACAAAGCCCATTCTCAATTATGCTATTGATTGTTTCTTATTTTCCAACCTGATACAAAGTTTTCTAAGCTTATCTCACTCCTTTGCTGCTATTATAAAACACAAAATTACTACTGGTGACCCATTGCTCATAGCACAGTTAAATTTCACGTACATGATAAAAAAAAGTACATGTTATATTCCAGGTACTGGGGGTTTGGGTTTTTTAATTCTCTTGCTCTTTAAAATTTACAGTCTCTACCCTGTTTGCTTTCTGCATGTGGAAAGACCCACTGAAGCATACATGTATGTCTTTAGAGATTAAAAAGTGTAGGGTGGACACATTTTTCTAAAGGACATGGTAGTTCTTTTATTGTACATAAGCTGAAACTGGTCTCTTCTTTTTGACTTTATTATAAAAGGAAGAATGCTGGTATGAGGTCCTTGAGTATGATTATAACCATATTACTGAGGGAAAAAAATTAGTTAATTAAAACAGATTATGTTATGCTTTGTCAACACCTAAATCCACAATATCATTACCAGCCATAATCACTGGATCCTCTGGTTCTGTTGTGTGTTTTGAGTTGAAATATCTTTGAAAGGGATTTCAAATATGAAGAACAGCATTGAGCATGTGGCCTATACAAAACAGTAACAAACCAAAAATAGTAACTTTCCCCCTTGTGCTTATTTCAATGGCTTTTGAATAAAATCTCAATGCGGTCACAAGCATCACAGAGAATCATTACCAACTATTCAAACCAAGCCAACTGAGAAATTATGACATTTACCATACAAATGCATTGCTTAACCTTTGCTCTGTGAAGAAAAGCCCCCCATGAATAAAGGTGCAGATTAATTTTTATGCTGAAATTTTTACTCCCAGCCCAAAAAGCACAAGCCCTAAACGCACCCAGCACCCCCTTACCTTCCTCACCCCCTTCTCCTAAAAGAACCCACTCTGCATTACTGCAGGTAACAACATGCTACAAACAAACATGGGAAACCCTTTATCTTGTCATTGGTACACATGAAACCCAATACCTTTCCATGTGCACAGAGCCAGCTTTTCCTCAATAGATTACAGGGCAGCAATAGATTACAGGCAGGGCTTTGGGGTTTTTTTGTCCTCATGCAAAAACTGAGACATGCAAAGGCAGCAAATTGGGTGCTGTGACCTCATTGCCACACTGTTTGCATATCCCTCCATGCCCTGCCCACGCCTTTCCTGCCACACCTCAATTCCACAAGGTATTGGAATACCCTGCAGAGCCAGAACCTCACTTCTGAAGTGAACCTCAAAAGTATCATTTGGCACTTAAACTCTCTTTGGTGTTCAGCAGCCTCAAAGTGCCACACACAACAATGGAGGAGGATGACATCGAAACCTCATCCACAATATCAAGATTTTCAATAAAATAGAGATTCCCATAAGATAAAAGAGAGTAGTTAAAGCATGTTTCTCAATATAGGTAGATTTATGTGTCAGAAGTACTGAACTATATACAGCATTCTAAATTTAATTCATGAAGAGAATAAAAAAAGCCTGCATGTTCCACAAAATCTGTGATTGCCTCAGCATCAGACATTCCACTCTCCCAAGAGTTTTCTCTCTTCTTGCACTTGCAAAAACCTACTGCACAGATTCTCTGCCATATGCTGCGGCTTGTGCTAAGGCAGAGAGAAACGGCTGAGATGCTACAAGGCACAGTTCACAAATTTCTTCTTTGACCTTGAGTAAGTCAAGACCCTTGTTCTTTCTGTAAGCACAAGGATATTGTCTCTTCCATTGCAGAGATTAACGTGACAAAATGCAATATAAACATATTAACCTCTAAAGAAGTCTTTGCAAATACATGAAATAGATAAACCCACCCAGACAACTCTGTTTCAACATCTTTAAGGGCATATGGATTACTTCACATAAAATATCATGTTTTTTTCTAAGTCTCAGCTACTTTTAAAAGATACTGAGTTTTCTTCCTTAAGACTTTGGTCTGTCTGGATAGAATTTCCCTTTTAAAAGGGATTCAAGACTCTTAGGTTCCCAAACCAGAAGCAGAAGTTTTTATCTGCTATCGTTTACAGAGAGGACAGAGTCAAGGTTAATGGCACAGATTCCCATCTCAGACTGGAAACAAAGCAAGCTGACTTCTGCTGGCAGAAGTTCATAAAACATTTCACAGTTTTCACAGTGATTCTTTCGTGGGAAGCACTGTTCGATAATTCCGATTGTAATAAAGATCAACAAAATAATTTTCTCCTACTAGTGAAACCTCCACAGCACAAGGATTTCAATGAATTCAAAGTGAAATAGATGCAGCCCATTATATATTACAACTGCATGATATTTACATTGTTTGACTATTGGCATTTAACACTGGTGAGATCATTTCCTGCATACACAGGAGACAGAAAAGCAAAGAAAGACTGTCCAACATGTGTGACTGACCTATTTTGAGTACTTGATTCTACAGCATTAATGCTACACTGGCACTGGTTTTGCATGAGATTAGAAATGAAGCAATGAATTAGGTGTAATCACTCATCATGAAAAGGGATGCAAAGCTATGTGCTGTAACTCTGAGGCTGAGCTCTCAGTGTTAGGTTGGTGAGTGAAGGGTGAAATCTCAATCAAAAAGTAATGGAAAAAATATCCTCAAATAAAATTAACTGAATGGTGAAGAGATACCTGCGAAAAACACCAAACAATCAAAAAACCAAATGTATAACCTTACACAGGTCTTGTGTTGTCTATGGTTACAGCAGGAGTGAAGGTGCCAATGTCCTTAGTAAGTATTACTTGTTATAAAGTGAAAATTTCATTAGCACTTTTAAACAGCAAGATCTTAATTCCGAAGGTAAATTAATTTTAACTTGGGTATCCTAAGAAACTATCTTTTCTGTTTATCTGCAGGGAACTTGGGATTTGTGCCAGCTACCTCCAGAACTCAAATCTAACAAACTCTCAAAGCCATATCTAAGTACATTCACTGCAACATATTCATTAAATTTTAGGCTTGAAACAGCCCCATAGGAAGCTAAGGGATGAGAGGTAACCTTTTCCTTTCAAGAAGAAATCTTGTTACAAATTCTTTTGTATTGACAATTTACAAGTAAGACAAACCAACTCTATTAAAAAGTTTATCTATTTTCCTTTTATTTCCAAGATGGATAAAGTCAGTCACTAACCAAATTCACTCCCTAAATCTCATCAGTTCTCTGTGTGTGAGCACAAATTTTCCTTGCTGAACGATTCAGTTTTAGAATTTATTACAGCAATTCTAAGTTTCTCCAAGACTTTCTACTCTTGCAAAAATACACCCAGTATGCCAACCTGTAATACATTTCTATTATATACTAATAAGAATTAAAATTACATATGAAGCTTTCTTTTTTAGCCTATTAATTTTTGATGCAATCTGAATATACATGTTTTAACTTGAGGTCTCTAAGTATAAGAGAAAGATAAATATGAAGGCCATTCTTTCTCCCTCCCCAAACTTAATTTTCAGTGTGGATATAAGGGAAAAAATTTATCTGGGTAATAGAGGCTGACAGCCAAAAATCTATGGTGATATTTTAGACAATGAGCTCACTGAAAAAAAACTTATCATAAAAGGGTAAAGCTGTCTAAGACTGTGATGCTCTGGCAGTAATCTTCCTGCCTGGTGGCTGCCTGCACTTTTGCTGATGTGTGAAAGGGATAAGCAGCTAAGAAACAGCCCCCTAAGGAGCAGAAGTCCCACAGGAGAGAAACTTGATAGCTGGTGGAGAGAAAAAAACCCCTAAACAATCTGAAACATTTGATTTCTATTTTACATTAGTCCACTGTTGAGGACATTTCTACTAAAACGCATCAGAGCACTAAAGAAATGGTATCATAGTAATAGGCTGTGAAATTATGGGGCAAACAGCTAGACCTGAACAAGATCAACTCTTGCCCTAGTCACATGTGAAAGCTTGCAGATCTGAGATATAAAGCTAAAGATTTGTGCAAGCTCCTCCTGGGCCTTGCACATGGCCCTGAATGTTGTGGTACCCCAGGAACTGAGCTGTAGCAGAAAAAAGCAATGAGCAGCTCTTGGCAGAAAAAGCAGGGAAGCAGCAGGTATTTTCACAGAAACTCTTTCCCTTCCCCCCAAACCACCACATCATGTCTAAAAGGGAGGGGGCTGGCACCCCACAGAGCACCTCTGGTTTTTTGTCATCTATGGCTCAGTACAGAAGTCCACAGGCCAAAAATGACACTCATCACTAAGCCAAACATACCAGCTCAGTTGTACCTCCATGAGCCATCAGCATTTAGCTCCACAAGCAGCCTAGCAGCCACTGGTTTCTGAACACAGAAAGCTCTGCCCTTGCCACCAAAACTGAAAATGAAATAGAGATTGAGGACAGCAAGAGGAATTTGTGAATATGAACAGCCAAAACTTTGCAGCACAATGAGGCAGGACAATTTCCCCCCTTATTCTTCCAGGGGGAAGAAACTTTGGAACCCAATGTCCCCTGTCTGTGTGTGCTTTTGCTCAAGAGAGAACCCTGATGTCAGGGCTGTGTGAGTGCTTCTCCTGCACGGTGAATGAGGGAGCAGGGAGAACACACCATGGACAGCATCAGCAGTGACCCATGCAGCCACCAGAAAAGGAATGGCAGTGGGGTAACACTGAAGAAACCAACTGCAAAAGCACACTGCAAGAAAACTCCAGTGGGACAGCAAGAGGGTTTTTAAACCTTTTCAGTGCTCTGCATGTTTAGGTGGTGCAAAGCCTCTTTATGGCACCCTTGCCTGCTAGTGCCTCAGTACTTAACCAATGGCGAAAACAGCTACTGGTTTTGGCTGGGACAGAGTTAGTTTTCTTCCTGCTAGCTGGTACAGTGCTGTATTTTGTATCCAAAGTATGAGGGTTATGTTGGTAACACCCTGATGTTGCAGTTGTTGCTAAGTAGTGCACACAGTACTGAACTTACAGTTATACCCACCTGAGCGCTGGGTACTGACACCTCCAAGTTAACATCTGAAACTTCATCTACTTGGTCTGCCATCAAGTCTTTATGTCACTTTTGCTTACTGAAAATCACAGCTCCAAGCATCTCCAACTTCTACTACACATCTTAGGGATGCAAAAAGCTCCAAAGCATAAAGAACAAAAGCTTTAAGATTGAAAAATATTACAACTGTATTTGGTTTTTAACTAAGTAACATTTTTTCCAGAAGGATTTTGTTTTAGTGAAGTTATTTTCCCAGTGCTTAGGTCTCCACATCCATTCTTGCAGGATATAAATTATTTGTCAGGTCCTAGAGACCCTTCAAAACATACATTTCCCACAGAAAGTATAATTCATGGCATTGGTAAGGCTGGAAGGGATGACTGCTGGGGTCACCTGGTCCAACCTCCCTGCTGAAGCAGACTCATCACAGCACAGGATTGCCTCCAGCTGGTTCCCTTGCTCACTCCCTGACAGAACGTGTGAGCTCCACAGTTCTGTATGACAGCCTGAAGTGTGTGTGTGGGAAATGGTGTAGTATCCTGCTCCAGAATGGTGACTCACTCCTTTTTCCTATCTTAATTTTTGGTAGCTTTTTGGCACTTCTCAACATCTTCTCTGAGTCTGTTACCTTCCCTTCTTGTCCTTATTTTTCATTCTAAATCTTATAACCACACACAGTTCCGCACTTTTAAAATGTCTTTGCTAACGTATTTTCCCCCCACCATCAGTATGAAAAATCTCCCAAAGTGAAACTTCCATTCTGCCTTTATTCTTCTGTGACCTTCCACTTCTGCAAAGTCCATGCTCAGCTGAGCTTTCCACTTCTCCTGAGGCCCTTGTCCAGCCATACTTTGTGCTGGCAACTGGAGGAACCAGAGGGAAGGATATTTACATACAAACTTCCTGCATGCAGAGTTTATCAAGGTTCCTTTAGGATGTACACATATACACAGGAATCAATCCAAAGACCATTAGGTGCAATAGGCCCTGGAGAAGTCACATAATCATTTTAGATGTAACTTCATAAAGGTAGTGTCTGAGAAGTTTATTCCATAAAATTATTATGGCTTTATAAAGCAATAGCATTCTTTAATTCTGCTTTAGTAATTCCTTAGCTGATGAGGGTTGTTATTCCTAAGATGCTAAGCATCACTAACACACAATATAACAACATCCTAATTTCCCAGCTGATGTTTTATTTGATCTCAGAGCTTGCATTGCTCCTATCAACAAAGCCCTGTCACTGGAATTTCTCCCAATATCTTGCTCAATTGCTGGTATTGAACATTCCACTCAAATCTCAAGCTAACCTCAGAGCTGCCAAAGTGTATTTGACAGTTACTGTTGATGGCTACATTGTCAGGAGCTTGCAGCAAGTCAAGCAATATCATAATTAAGTGCCGTTTCTTTTGACTGCTACTGTTTTAACCGGGGTGCATTTATGGATTTATTTTTTTTCCCACAAATATGTGGTCAGAGCAGTGACAGGAAAACCACAGAAAATCATTGTTAATAACTTGCAACGTATTTTGCTTTTCATACACTTAGAAAAGTGATGTTCTGCCTGGAGGGCTCTGGAGGGTGAGGACTCAGAGGGTAAGGACAAGGGCTTAGATGGAGAAAGATGTGACAAGGGACACTGTGTTCCCACTGAAGTACTACAGTTTCTGAACAAGTCTCTGCAGGCACAGGACTGTGTATTTAGGCACTGCCTTCTTTTTGTTCCAAGCCTCACCTTCCCACAACCCAGCATTGTGGATGGATGTGACAAAAGGAGAGACTGACAGTGTGCTTCACACAGAGAGGAGTGCCAGTCTGTGCCCCCCTTGCAGCCACCTCCACTCACAGCTCCCAGCTCTGGGGAGGATTGAAGGACTGGACACCTTTGTGCACATCTCTTGTTCTGCTCATTTTCCCTGCCTACTCCACGAGCCAGTGGAACTGTGAGACAGAGATCTGGCTTGCTGTGCTCTGTCCCTCCCCTCGTCCCAAAACCTCCCCTCCAGTCAGGTTTTGCACGTTTGCTCACCACAACGACTACAGCACTCAGGTCTAGGCTGGACAAATGATCAGAGGGAAAACCAGACTGTGCTGGCAGAGAGAGAGAAGTAAATATGGTGACTGTAAGCAGCTCCACTCTTCCTTCAACCCTGCAGTGTCTTTGCCAGCGGAGGGATCACACCAGCTGCTCACAGTGAGCAGTGCAGGTGCTCAGAGGCTGCAAGGCAAGCAGCAGTGTTGAGGCAGAGTGAAGCCCCAGCCCCCAGAATGTCTAGCAGGGCGCTCCCAGCTCTCACCCACGTGCAGGGATCTGCTCCATGAGCTTGGCAGTGGCTGCAGGCTGGCAGCAGCTGCCGGAGCTGAGCTGCTCAAATGCCAGCTTGTCTGGGTGTGTGACTGCTGGGACTGCTGTCTGCGAGCCTCTCCACAGCCCTGTGCTTCAGGAGGACTGAAGGAGGGCATTTCAGTCTTTAGCAACTGACATACTGCCTGACATCAATAAAAGACCCTAATTGTGTTCTTACAGTGTTTGAGAGCACAAGAATTACTCTTCTTGTACTCCTCTTCCTGGCCTCCCAGCTGATATATACAAAACCCAATATAAAGTCCAATCTCTCTGTATTGTATTAATATATTTAGGTGGATTTTGAACACAAGCAAATTGCAGCTCAGAGGGATATAAACACACGTTTAAAGGCAAGCAGGCACATGTACAAGCTATGTAGATGTTGTACTATCCTTCAGGAGAAGATAAATTTTGGCCACTCTCTCCTTTACTAAAAATACACATTTTTACTAATAGCATTTTAAATTTCAAAGTCCCCTACCATGGGCTGATTTTTTTTTTCAAGAGTGAAGCACAGTAATTGTCAGAAAAAAAAATCCATAAACTCGCCACTTGAAAAGGATGCATGGTTATACAAAATCATACAGTGTAACAGAATTTCTTATAATCTACAGAATAATAAGAAATTAAACACAGCAATAGGAAAAGAATTTTCAGAATGACACACATAATGACTTTAAAGCTAAAATTGACTTAAAAATAAAATAAATACTAAATTATCTCTGACCCTGAGGAGGTTATTGAGAAGATGGAGCCAGCAGTGCAGGGCAGAAGGAAAAAACAAGACAATAACTGAGACAAGTGTCCCACGGGATGTGAGGAAGAACCTCCATGAGGGCAGCTGGGTGGTGGGCCAGGCTGCCCAGTGAGCCCATGCCATGTCCATTCCTGGAATCACAGAACATCCTGAGCTGCAAAGGACCCACAAGGATCACTGAGTCCAACTCCTGGCCCTGCACAGAACAGCCCCCAGACTCACACCAAGTGCCTGAGAGAATTGTCCAAATGCTTCTTGAACTCAGCCAGCCTTGGAGCTGTGACCCCTGCCCTGGGGAGCTGTCCCACTGCCCAATCCCCTCTGTGTGAAGAGCCTTTTCCCAATATCTAACATAAACCTGCCCTGACACAACTCCAGGCCCCTCCCTTGGCTCCTGTTACTGTCACACAGAGCAGAGATCAGTGCCTGCCCCTCCCCTGACCCTCAGGAGGAAGTTGTGACTGCAGTGAGGTCTGCCCTCATTCTCCTGCTCTCCAGGCTGAACTGACCAAGCAACCTCAGCCTCTTCTCCCCTCAAGGCTCTTCCCCATCCTCACGGCCTCCTTGGACACTCTCCAACAGTTTTATGTCTCTTTCATACTGTGGTGCCCAAATCTGCACACAACACCCCAGTGCAGAGCAGAGCAGGACAATCACTGCAGGGTTTTGGCACTCAACCAGTTGACTGTGGAGCTCCTGAATTATTTCCTGACTGCGTGAAAGGGAGCAGCTTTACACAGTGACTCTGTGGCAAGCTGAAGGACAGATGACACCAATGTCAAACCTTTTCAACAAAAGCCTGTCTGGTGGCACCAGTAATAAACATTTCTCCACAGACTGCCTGGGTGGGTCTTACAAGCCAGAAGCTGTCATACACAATAGTGATTCCAACAGCACAGGGCAGCTTCTGATGTGCTGTGTAACATTTCTGGTCATGATTTTTATCTTAAAAACTGCAAATGGAAATACCGTGCCAGAAGCAAGCACTACCTCTGGTTCATCACAACATTTTAATACAAAGCTCACTCTGCCAAGCAGTAATGGCCAAGTGTTTTCTGACTCATGCTTTACACAGCAGCCCTTTCTGTATCCCTCAGCCTCACATCTTTTTAAAATATTCACATTACCTTCTGTGGCAGTCATGATGGACAGCTCATAGCTAGAGGTCCTGAGCCTTGAACAAACACTGCTGAAACACCACAGCTCTGAGTACAGCTTAATGAAAAGAATGAGCAGACTTGAAGACGCTGAAGAGAACAACTCAAACAAAAGCAGCTGAATAGCAATAACTTGGCCTACTTGGGCTTGCCTGTGACCCAGTTTTCTTTCCTGCCTGGGTGAGACATGTTTCGAAGAGCTGGGGTAGCACTGAGAGACCGAGGGCGGGCAGGTGGCAAGGCAGGAGGCAGCAGCTGCTGCACTGCCCTGAGAGCAAAAGGGGGAAGAACACCAAAGAACAGACTCAGAACGTGCTGCTTCCACTCCCAAGGCCGTGGACAAAGTGTGAGAGTTCATGTCATGGAGATGTCTTTATGGTTGCAACTGAAATTGCACACAAAAAGGCTTCCCTGCTGGCCAGCCTGATGCCTCTGGCTCTAAGGCACTGCTCTCTCCCCTGCATCTGAAGTTACTCATTTTAAAAGGAGTAACCTTCATGTTTTCCAGCAGCTTTAGATAGTTATGTCATCAATTCAGGAAAAATCCAGTTTACAAAATTATCAAGAAAGCATTTCGGTAAAATCTCTGCACATCTTAACTCTCTTTGAAGTTTTCCTTTGCTGTCAGGTATTGCAAAAGCCAAAGAAAACATATTGCAATTCCACGTTGCTCTTCATAAATCCTCTTTGACAGCTCCTATCTGTTTTGCCTCTCTGAGCAGGACTAGAGAGGAGATTCCTTCAGATGACCTCTTTTACCTCATCCTCTTAGGGGTATACATCTTATATCAACTCTAAGAAACAATCAGAAAACAACATGATTCTTTGAGTTGCCTACATATTGCTACCATCAATTTCATTTTTAACAATATTGTCAGAGAACGCAGAGGTGATATGCAAAAGCGGTAGCTGTGAACTAAGAGAAATGAACTTAATAAAATGTTCCTAAGTAAAGGATTTAGAGATTATTCAGTTGCTAGCGATGAATGAGACATTCACGCTCAGCTTAGAAATCTTTCCCTCTAAAACCAATTTTGTTTATGTATGTGATCTATATCAGAAATATGTATAAATATGTGTTTATACTATGTTAATAGCATGGGAACCCTATTCAAGAACCTTTCAGACTAACATTCCTCAACTCCCAATTCTTCTCACTTGCAGCTTTTATTAAATCTTACTGGGTATTTCCATCTTGTTTAGAATAATTTTTGAATTGCAAACATTTAAGAAGTGCTTTTTATGGATTAATCTGTGAAGTCCACCTGTGAGGAGTATTCCACAAGTAAATCAAGAATTGCTAGAAAGAGTGGGACTGATTCTGGTCTACTTTGCAGTATGCAAGAAAATTAAAGAGTCATAACAGAGTAGAAACACAAGAACTGTCATTCAGGTGTGAGGCGTCCTCTTATATTTTGTCTCAAATGGCTCTTATAGAACCAAAAATCAATTTCCAGGTATTCTTGACTGGCACAAGGAACATCAAATGTTCCAATAATGCAGAATTAGATCTTATAAAATACAGACAAGAGAATCAACTCCCACCTACGTGTTCCTACAGGCAAAGCCTTCATGGATCATGCCTATTGGGAAACAACAGACTTCAGCTCACTAAGAGAATTTTCACAAATGCAACTGCACTATTTGTCTGAAGGAGATATTTCCCAGGCAGAGGTTTGTGAATCCTCTAACCAGACATTTTGCAAGGAATCAGAAATGCTCTCCAGGATGCTCTCTGAATACATGGTTTTTTATGCTCACCTGTTTCCTGCTCCATGTTTTATTGCTACCTGTCTCACAATGGAATTATGTAGTAAGTCATTCCTCCCCTAAACTTTTTTGTTTGTTTTTAACCTTTTGAAAAAAACAGCATCATACTCCAGATATTCTGAAATCAGCCTAAATTTGCATAACTTTATGAGCCAAACTACGTCCTGCAATGATTTCTGACCTGAATTTGTTGAATTTACAGAGAGTACCATAACTGACATCTCCATCAAATGCTGTGGATTTCTCCAAATTCATCCAGTCATTGAGGCCATTTATGGGGTGTTGACCTTCACTAAGTGACTGTGTTAAAGTGTGTATTTTTGCTTCAGTGGATTCAAAACCGTAAGTTAATACTTTAGGAAATAATTTAGGGGTAACTCTTGCCGTACATTTGTAGCTTACCGTAAGATTTATCACATTTTTTAATAAAGACCAGTATGAATGCTTAAATAAAGATATCCAAGACCTATTTATGGTAACCAAGGCCAAACTTCTGAAAAGAACCCCAATTATTTTTAGTAGAATAATTCTATGAAACTGAGAACAGTTTACTCCAAAAGTTCTGTGACCTGCATAGAGAGGAATTATTGGCCAATTCTTCTCACAGAAAAAAAAATTGCTTTAAATAGTTGAGAAAGATATAGGGGTTTTTCAAGAGTCCTTAAGTTTTATTCAGTGGATAAAAGCTAAACAAACTGCAATGAAGGCTGTCATCATTTCCCTACCAGGCACAGAATGGCCCCAATGCAGAAGTAGAAAAGGAACTCTGGAAATGCTTTTAAAAGAATCTCTGAAAAATTAATTCCCAAAACTTTACAAAAAACATCCAACAGCACAAAGATGCGTGAAACACTCTCCAGATGCAAGATCAAAATCTACCCAGGATCAAACCTTACCCTTTTACACTTTCTAGCTTGGTGTTGGGCTCAGTACCAGGTAACTCTTCCAGAATGTCTGGGAAAGGAAATAGAACAGTGAAATCATCCTCCCATCAGGGTGTTTTGAAAGCCTGTGTAAATCCCTCTGAATCCTTTCGCTACCTCAACTATCTTGTTTAAGCTCGTGTGGTCTACGTGCTCCAATTGCATACACATGCTAGGATTTTCCCCAAAGCTTCCACAATGGTAAAAGAAAATTCAGATCTTGTTAATTAATCTTTAATATGAAATGGGTTGAAATTGACAGAACGAGTTTGTGGCTGGCTAGGTACAAGTGATATAAAGCCCTCTGCCATGAATAATGGAGCAGAAACATCTGAGATAAAGAAAGTCTCAAAGTTTAAATATCTGTCTAGAGACATTTGGGTTTGCTGTCTTTTTTTTTTTTTTAATTACACTTCCAAAGCCTAAGAATAAACATTTTTAGATACCAATTAAGAGACCCATATAAGCATTCCTCTACTTTAGGGAATTAGCTGGAGAGAGGGATGAAATGACTAAAGATAAGAAGGAGGGATTTGAAGGAATGGAGAAGACTTGATTTCTCAGAGCTTCCCACATACATGCTGGCCACTTCTCACAATGCAGAAATGCAACAGACTTCTGCTGGCATGTCTGCCACTTCAGTAAACTTCAGTGTTGCTACCAAAGAAGAGATGCTGCATAACATGCACACAACATGGACAAACATTACCTTGTCTTAAAGAATGACTGGAGCTACCCAATAGGGGCTAAACTGCAGGATTTTTGCAGAAGGCATCATCAGGTTTTTACACAGACACACACACCTGTCAGTCTTTCTCAAGTGCTCCTGTTCCTGTGAGCTAAATCTCCTCTGGCAATATTCCATAACTAATAATTAGAGCAAGTTTAGGTGATGAAGTAAGTACCCAGGAAGAAAGCTCATCTCTAGTACAGTCAAAACAAGCAGTGCATTTCCTGAGAAAAGTCAGTGGTCCAAAAATCCACTGGGCTCCTCCAGGGGAACAAAATATTTTACTACCTGGAAAACATCTCAGGTGTAGCAAAACAAAATAAATGTTGATGCCAAACATCTCTCATTAAAAAAAAAAAAAAAAAACAGCTCTCTCTTTTTCTAAATAAACTCCCAAACATGGATCAAGCAGCTGATGAACACATGAGTGTTCAAGGCATGCACTGGTCCGACACCCCACTGTACCTTACTCTGCTTCTCTAACATTACTCCTGTTTCTCTCCTAAATTACAAATACTCTTGAAGGCAAAGCATCCACAAAAATAATTTTGTGGGTATTCAGGGGGATATAATCTGACTTTTTAATGCCTTCTAAGTTGCCTTATACCAATATGTCCTATCTGCCTAGCTTACAAAACAAAAAGACAACTTGATTTTATTATTCACTGCTGCTCTCCAGATGAAAATGCAGGTCTCTGGAATAGTGCAATGATTTATTTTGAAGTACTATATGAACTTTATTTCAACCTTGCCAAATGAGAGCTTTGCCTAGTGTTAAAATTGCCAAATGTCTAAGCAGATTTCTAATAACCTTATCTGCTTTTTATTTGTATGGAAAAATAGCATGCTTATATCTTGTAACAAATAATTATAATTAGTTAATTATAAAGATCTTTTACAAGAATCCTACCCATTAGACCACAGAGATGCTGCTTTTAAGGAAACATTAAAAATCCCTCATAGTTTTGAAGCCATGTATATTTATCTTTCATTCAAACCTCTGGTTTCTGTGTACTAACCTACTTTCCTTTAAAAAAGGAATTAATAAACAACTGCAATAACTTCTGATACTGGGGTTAATTCTGAAGCTTATTTAGTTTTGCATTTAAAAATTCAACTAAATATTTTTGCTTGATTTGCAACAAAGCTGGATCATTTGGATATAAAAGTCATCTCAGGACTCAAGAACCTTTTTAGACCTATGTAGTCAACATTGTCCAGAAACTTTTTTTGAAGTTAGAATTTCCTTTATTTCCTATCAAAAATATATTTTATTTATTATATAGGTTTATTCAGTACCAAAACATTGTCCCTAACCCAGTTTATAGTATGATTCCAGTGAAAAACTACTGGCTGAAGAACTCTGTAATCTCATAAGATTTCTTCAAAGACAAGAAACAAAACCATCTGCTCCCCCCTAACAGGCACAAACTACTCTTTTCATACCCTAAAACTAGAGATTGAACAATGTAATCAAATGCAAACAACTTTTTTTGTAAGACAGCATGAAATACAAGGGGTTTTACATATTCAAAAATATTCAGATATGAAATGAGGCAAAACCCTTTGTATGTTAATCAAATAGCCAAATGTCAGCAATAGCTCTGCTATTCAGCAGCTCACAGACGCTGCAGTGAAAGAGGGAAAAAATGTCTGAATTAATCCAATCCAAAAAAAATTTTCTTCCTCAGCCAAACTGTACCCTGTTAAACCTTTTCTACTGAAACATTTCAAGTCTATGGGAAACTATAAATGAATTTTTATATATATTTATATGTACGTAAAATAATGCCTAAGCACTTCTCTCTGGACCACTGAATACTCTTACACGCTCCAAAAAATTTCCTCTCCAAAGAAAAATATAGCACTAAAAGAAAGATTTTAGAAAACTACAGCCATGTGACATAAAACATACTATAAAAAATATTTTTTAGCCTAAATTGTAGAAATTCTTACCATGCAATAAAACACAGAGCTGCCTGAGTGAAGTGCCAGGGGAGGAGAACTTTAGACATATGCCACACTGGGAACATTTGGCTTTTTGTTGCTATTTCTGTGATGTTACACATTGATTACAACTTTTTTTCACTAATGAGCAGCAATTATCACTAATAAGCAAGTGAAATTATTTGGGAAATGCAGATAATCAATTTACCAGGTTTACCTGCAATGCATGGTGAACCACTTGGATTGTATCAAACAGCTTTTCTCTCTGTTAATTGAAAAACACCAAGTGAGCTCCCAATACCTACTTCTAGATTAACTGAGAAGAGGGTAAAACCTGAGTTCATATATTTTACTGAAAATTGCTCTTTATTTATTTACAGATACTTGCTGTCTCATGTCCTAATTATTTTTAACTTACGGGTTACTGCACTCAGGTAAGAGATGCATCTCCTTCCTGGTTTTTTTTAATGCAAATCTCTTTTCCAAATTGGAAATTAATTTGTATGACCTTTTCAGTATTTTTTGAAGAGCAGGTTGATTAACTCAGATCGTGTCAAAATATTTGACTGAAGAAAGGAGTGAATTGACTTCAGTCGTATCAACAGAAGTAAAATTCATTCTGTCTCAAAGTCTGTACCTGCAACAGATTTTGTGTCTGCCAAGTCCAAGAGTTGGTTTTACTCCCCATGCAGGTGATTAATGGCACATGATTAATTCCTCAATGGAGATAAATACCACAAGACCAGTGACTGCCATCATCCTGCTGCTACTCCACCTGAACAGAGTTAGGAGGAACTCAGCTGACGAGCAGACAAAATTCAATTCACGATTTAGGGAGTGCTGCTTTATCCTGAGGACTTCAGTTCAGACATTATCCAGTGAGCTTCAATTAAGACATCATTCTGGTAGCATGAGCAGTGGCATCTGATTAGCCCAGTTCTGGTATTTTAAACACAAATCACTGATTTTGTTTTTTTTTCCTAACAGCTATCTGGGCATAAGAGAATGGAAGAGAGGAAGCGAGGATTTGAGATTATAAATAGAAAACAAACACCCACAGAAAAAAGGTAATTATGTTCTCTGAAATTTTACTCAACTGCTGCTAATGGTAGGAGCAACCTGGACACAGTGAGTGTCCAGATCACAGCCAGGGTTAACTGTTCTCTGTTAACTCACTGAATGGCAGATTTTGGTACCTCTGATGTGGGGAAATGGCTCAAGCCAAGTAACCAGTGAGAGGTGTGCACTCTCTGGTTTATGGAACCTTTTAGTAAGCCTTGGCAAGTGCTATCTATACTAATCCTACCAATAATATGGTGTCATTATAGTGCAAGAGTTCTATTGTCATCACATTGCAAGGGTTCCATATTACTAGAGTTTTGTACCTCCTTGATGTTTCTTGTAGGCCGCTCCTCTAGGCACTGACTCTTCCCGGTCCTCACAGCAGCCAACTGACTCCAGCTCCCACCAATCCACTCTTTTATAACACTCTTCTTATTGGCTACAGGTGTGGCCTGTTAACATCAGGCCTGCTCCTAATCTTTAGTAATTGGTTCAGCTGCAACTCTTTAGGGGGTAAGATGACTTTCTATACTACCTTTATTTACTTATATTCTATCCCCCTACAATAATGATCTTGATAAAGATCACAGTATTTAAAGTTCTGTGGAAGGCACGGTGACAACAGTTAAAAAGTCAGAACTGGTATTTATGTAAATTATTGCACCACAGTGGACACTACATCTTCAGAAAAAATTTGTAGAGCAAACAAGCCTACCATTCCTCCCCCAAAAATTAAGATGTAAAACTTCAGTCAAAGCCCTAGAACTTTTCACTGTTAAGAAAAAAACAAACCAGCAAACAAGCAACAACTGGTGAAAGTATTTAGCTTTGACAGTTAAGATGAGATTTTTCAAGGAGCCTAATGAATGCTCCAGCTGCATTTTGGATTAAATTAAGTGGCTAATTTATGTTGTGCTTCTTTGTTGGCTGCTAGTGATGGGCAAGCCCAGCAGCACAGATGCAGAATGGCAGTAATGGACTTTGCATGACATGATTATTCAGCAGTAAATGAGGCTGGGGACAGCCCAATACTGCTGTCACTTAAAGCTGTATTAAAGTGCCTGACATGGGCAAGTTTAACTAAACACTGAGATGGCAGCTCCCAGAGTGATCACTGCGAGTGTGTGGTTAGGAATGACAAGACTCAAACCAAAGGAGCTCTGTTCAGCAGCAAAAACTCCAAAATCAGCCAAAAGGCTTTTAAAAAAATTACCTATTAACCTCCTTTCAAATAATTTTATCTTCTCGGATGCCCCTGGGGTTTATTTCTTCCTTCACAAAGTAAACTGCTCTCGTTACTCTTTGTGAGGCTTAACAAAAGAGACTGAGTAAAAATGTCAAAGTCAGTCAGTATTTTCTCAGACGCCTTGTTTCCCAGTTATGGCTAAGACTTCCACGCTGAATAAAAAGAATAAATGATAGGAAATAATATGCTTGTCCCCAGTTGATCAGATTCTTACTCAAAAACAACAAACCTGAGAGGAAAATACTGCACTCCTGCTGTTACCGGATCAGTCTGGATCTTTTATTTTACTTTGAGGTCAAGACAGATATATATCTCTATATTTGCAGTGTTGAACCCACATTGTCTGAACAACACCTAACACTTTGCACAATAAACTCCCAGGAGCATGAACACGTATTGTGCTTAATGTCCAGGACTCTCACTCAGGCTCCCACATGCTACATAAAGCAAATGAACAGCTAAAAGGATCTAAAACATTTGAGGAAAAGCAGCAATACATTAGTCTTTCCACCTCAAGCTCAGTGGGTATTTGCTGGGATGTACTTCACACAGACAGAGTTTCAAGTTCACAGAAAGCTGACTAGCAGATAAAAGGTCCTGATAACCTTCAAAGCTCTGCATTGCTGTTGAAAAATGCTCACTTCCCACCAAAGTCTCCAATGGATTAGCAGCTTCGTGGTGTGTGAGCCCTCCCCACGGCCTTTCATTATGTTTCATAGTCACTTAAGCCTTTTCCTAATAAAACGACAACGCCAAGGGTGAGATTATGAAATACCCCAAAGTTAAGTTGATAACAGTTTAATTAAATGTTGCTCCCTAACAACATTTCTGGCATGGTTCTGGCAATAAAAAGGAAAAGTGAATGTTGCAATTGCTTCCTTTGCTTTTCCCATGACACTGCCTTTCAGAGCATGCTGCAGAAGGTCTGGTTACATGACATGGTTGCTAAAGTCAGTTTTACACTGGGCACAAAAAATACATTTATCTTTGAGTTTGGTTTGGAGAAGGCTCTGTATGATCAGATTTTGTCTGCTGCTTTTTAATTAAAATAATAGGGACAGGTCCTCAAAGGGAGCAAGCAAACCTAGCTCCATTTAAGGGAGTATTTTCCACACCTTCCCTCAAAGTCAACAGCAAAAACTTCCTATTAAATCCACACTGTGCTTTCTGTGGAGATGCATATTTCTGTACAGAGGAAGTTCATGGCACTTATAAGCAGGATTTATTTGCTTAATCAAGACAGTAAATGCATATTTCTCTTCTGTAATTATTCTTTTGGCTATTGCTTTATTCCTTCATGCTGCAAGCAATGGCTCTAAGTGCCGCAGCCTTGCTTTCACCCTACAAGTCACCTGTGATGGCTAAGCAGATAAATGGTTCCCTAATATCTTCTGTGAGATAGCTTCTTCTACAGCGTTATATTTTTTATATATTATATTTTTTCTGTATGTAAACCAACTCTGATTCAACTTCAGCTTGGAAATTTTACTTTGATAAGGGCTTGGGGTCAGTGCCTCATCATCTGCTGTTGTTGAAGCAGGCAATGTGTGACATGTCCCAAAACATACAAAACATCAGCTATTTTCTGTGGAAGACATGGAGAGGAGTGATTAATTTTACATTGCCCCTTAAAACTGGACTGCTCTTATGGCTGTGAATTATATGGCATAATAATTATATTTGTTAAAAACACACACACCCTTCTAGTAGACTTTCAGCACAATTATCCCTTACAACACCCCAAAATAAGGACACACCTACATTGTGTTAAATCAGTAGTATGTGAGGGTATATAGGAGTTTTACCAGGGCAAACTGGATTAACCAAACTAAATTAAAAAAAGGCATAATGTCACAGAAATTAAATAAGAAAAAAAATGAGTTCATTTTCAAAAGTAGAAATGTCAATAAAAATATGGACAAGGAACACTTGATCGCCTAAGAAGCAAAACCAATTAAATCCCAATGTGACACTTTGCCATGGCACATTTACTAGGCAGTGTAAAAAGCCATGAACTCTGACTCAGACATCCCGTATCACACACAGAACAGCCAGAAAATCATTTCTCACGTCTGCAAAAGCAACAGCTTGAAGCAGTAGTTCATGGCATCATAGATCTCAGCACACTGGAACAACCTTCACTCCTCTCCTGACCCATAACACACATTTTACTGATGTTTCTCCCCAGACCAACACTTATTTTCTGACTCAGCTGCAGCACTTACTGATTTGTCTCCTCAGCAAAACTCCTGGCTTCACTTTTGCCATGAGAACCATCATTCCCAGACTTGGCTTTTAGGATAACAACAGGAAACAACCCCTTTTGCTCTACAGCAACAGAATCAGTGTTCCACAGGAGCACTGCTGCCTTTTCCAGCTGATTACGCTGCTGCCTAACCAACAACCGAAGGGGTTTCTTTTCTTGAAGAGGAACTGGACTTTCCTCTTTTTTAATTTTACCTTTCCTGCCTACCTCAGCTTCTGTCTTAAACCATCTGGCATGACAACACGGGTCAACAGGAGGGCTGACAGCATTTTACAACACTGATCCGTGGCACTCCGTGCTGAGCAAACAGCACTGGGAAGCAATCCAGCAGACAGGAGGGTTTTTCAGACACTACTTGTCTCCTCCCTAAAAAGCTGCAATTTAGCAGTAGGTGCAGAAAGGCACAGCAGCAAAGAGAAGGGCTCAGACACTTCATACCCTCTATTTTGGACAATAGAACATTATTTCTTCATTGTATTCATAACAAATGCTCTTGAAAACACCAAGTGAAACACTAACAGCTAAACACAAATGGCATTTGATTATTTTACAAAGGTGCCCCTGTGGCTTTGGACACAGCTTCAGTTGTTTATTTGCCCCTATATAAGACAAACTAGGCAGAACAGACACAGATGTGTGTGGCAAGTGGGTGAGCAGCTCAGCCCAGCTCCTGAGCACAGCACTCTTGCCTCTTCAGGCAGGTGGAGGAATAAGAGCACTGCTGCCAGAGCAGTTCTCACACACAGCCTTTGCTTTCTCTAGCAATGGACTGCTTGACTGGTCCATCTCAGGAGCTGAGGTCTTCTAATTCAGTGACATTAAACTAATGAACTGCGTAACTTCTTACCTGTGTGATACTTTGGATTTTTAGAGTTGTAACAAACTTATTAATCAAGAATGATTAAACTTACAGTAAGAAACCATTTTTCTCTGTAATACTTCCTAGTTGTAGATAACCTGAAGTGGTTCCTTTCTGCTTTCTGTTCCAAAAAAAAACCACCCAAAGAAGCAGAGCACCCACAACATGACGGTTCACATTAACAGCATTCTTAAGGAAAGTAAGATTCATTTCATACATTGCTAGAAATGTGCCTGGACAAAATGGGATGGATCATTACACAACACATGATTAGATCAGTAAGTTAGATTGGAACGAATTAGGAGTTGTGTGCTTGTGCATAACTCAAATGGAAAAAAAAGTTACTTTAGTTAAATGTGTGTGTACATGTTTTAGTGAAAATAGAAAACTAGAAAAGATTACAGAAATAAAGGAGGAAACTATACACTAGATAGCTGGTTTAGGTATTCACACAGACAAAAGGAATTTGAGAGATCAGTAATCTTCCATTTACAGCTCTTCAGTTGTATTTTTGCTCATGAAACTTTGAATTTTAGAACTGATTCCTCTGACATTTTCTGTCATGAATTAAGATTAATTTTATCTTATACAGTAATGCATTTATGCATTTAGCCACTTAAAATTTTTTCATAAGATACAGGGGCATTTGTTGGCATTTATCTTTCCATCCCCGACAGTCTAAAATATCTTTGACAGATGCAATGATAAAAAGATGTGAATGCCAGATTACATGAAGAAATCACAATAACATTATTTCTTGGGAATTATTATTAGAACTGTAAGTTAGCATCTAGTGCGGCACCTGCGATACAAAAATACGTTTTTCATCTATTTTTTAATCACTTATATTCATTTCAGATACAATTCTGTCAACTTTTAAATGAAAATTATTATGTCATCTGAAATTACTTTTGTTCACTAACTATACAAACAGTTTCAAATCAGTTCACATTTTTATCACACTGCACAAGAGAAATCTCACGTTAATATCCAGGAGCGCAGCAGAATCACATTCTTCAAAAAGACATAGATCTCTTCCCAGTTAAGAAAGCAAAATTATGGTCAAGATTCTCTGCTTCTTGCCATCACTCTTTCAGTGAATTCATGCCCTCCTGCAACTCAGTTTCTGTTCTCACCTGTGCTCCAGTCCCAGCTCACCTTTCCATGAAATCAGGTGGAGTCGTGGCTCTGCAGGGCAGCTCTGGCCTCTGACAGATCCCTCTGTGCTGTTCCCAACTAAATGGGTCACGTATGATCAAAGGTTGGCAGAGGTATTTTACCAAATATTTCTAACAAATTGCAGGAAAAAAAAAGAAAAAATACCAGAAGCACCGAACCTAACAAACAATGTTGTGGTTAAAAGAAGAAAAGGTTACCTTTGGTTTCCAAAATGGAAAGATCTTCTGCAATTTTTTTTTCTGTTTGGCTAAATAAAAAAACTCACACAGATGCATTCAGGCTTCTTAGTGAATAAAAGAACTTAATGCATAATCATTTGCTGAAGAAAATGAAAAATAAAGTTAATGAAAATTATGATGTCATTTTACATTCAAGTCAGATGATGAAAAGAAGTATCAATATTTGCATTTCCTCTCTTACTTATTACAAAGGTAAATAAGAGAAGAAAGTAAAAATGGTATCTAAAGAGGCAATTTAATTATTTTAAAGTTATTAAAAGTTTCACAGAGTTGATGTATTTGGAATATATATAATGCAGCTAGAGCAATTTAAATATAGGCAATGTTAGAAAGAAAAACAGCACAAGAGCAATCAAAACTGCCTTTTCATAGATTTTCAAAACTGAGGGTGGGAGTCAATCCTGACTGTTAATCCACTTTTCATATTCATGCTCCTCCTTCAGGTTATTGCACAAGTACACGTTCATAAAAGCACTTATGGAACAAAGTGAGTTTAAGTTATTTATTTAGTTAAAGCCAGGCCTTATTTTGATGGCATTCTCTGAAGTCTGTAACTCTTTTACTGAGGCACTTTGAAGAGGAGGCTGCATTATGGGAGCTGTATCAAACAAGACTGTTAAACTGCTTTGCACATCTCTGTGGCCATTAGAAATCTCAATACTTTCAGTTGTTCCTTTATGTTTTTGCCTAAATACAGAATTTAACGTGAAACCAAGTACTAGGTGAGAAATTCTTGATATCACAAATATGGAGTAAATAAGCAAAGGTGTCTAGAATAGAATAACTTCCTGGCATTTCAGTTGTGATGATCTAAGCCAAAACAATGGACTGCAGCTCATTACTTTTAGAACTTGTGTTTGCATAAAGCTGATAAAATATTGTACTGTAGCTGTGGATAATTAGAAAGCTGCAGAGAGAAGTTTAGTTTAGAGTTATATCACATACTTTTTCTAGCAGTAAAATGACATAAATAAATAAGGACTAGTATAGCTTTGACAGGACAAGAAAAATAGGACAATCAAAACTAAGTCTAAATTCCTTTTTACCTACCCAGAGCACAGCATTGCAGATAAGCAGAGAATTGAGTATCAATAAGCAATTATTTGTCTGAATCACAAAACATCAAGTAGCAGAAAATACATTATTCCAGAGTATTTCTAGAAAAATAACAAATGGAGTCATTTTACCTAGATGCAAGGGAAATCTTTTACCATTGGAACAGGTTGCCTGGGGAAGCTGTGCAGTCCTAGGTTTTTAAGATTAATCTGGATAAAGTCCTGAGCAGCCTGGTGGCACCTGAGCTGACCCTGCTTCCAGCCTCAGGTTAGGGACCTGAGGTTTCACCCTGAATCATGCAGGGGTTTTGGGACCCCCATTTTACAAATACTTTTTAAGTAAGGAGGTAACTCACAGGCACACCAACTACTGCTCTAGAGGACAGAAGTTACAGACAACAGGGAACATAAATAAAAAACTACATGTGGGAGCATAATAAGTAGCATAAAGCAAAATAAAACTTCAAAAAATTAAATTAACACCTCCTTGAAGGTAAAAAGGTAATAACTATTAAGCAATACTCAGAGATAAAAGACTGGAGAAAAGAATTAGAGAAAAAAGATTTGTATGCTAGTAAATAATCTATTCTAGACCAAAAACCACTTCAAACATATTGCACAGAGAGGCCAGTGCATGAAGACAGAGACAGCAAAGAGGGAAGGGATACTCTAAATTATTCTAACAAGTCTGTTGCTCCTTGCACTGCAGGGCTCTGCACAATTAACTAAAAGACAATTGGGAAATAAACATGAGGTTGGCAAAAAAACCTCTCAATAAACCGAAGGCTCTCATTTATTACTGAATTATAAAAGAGGTTCTAGGCTCTAGCATGAAAGAAATAAGGAGTTCTGAATAATAGATGCAGGTGTTCATATGTGGCCTTATGAATAATTCAGAAAATTTAACATTACAGACTTTTTTAAGGGAAAAAAAGATAACATAGACACCAGAAGTAATGGTAATACCAAAACAAGCAGGGAGTGAGAAATGGCTGCAGAGCTGTGACAAATGATGGAAGAGGAAAGGAAAACACCCAGAGAAGAAAAGGGCTAAAAAGCTGTTCTTAAGAACAATGACACAAGTAATGACAGGGAGAGACAGACTCCTTTGAAGAGCAGATGACTTTGCAAGCAGGTTCTTCAGCACAGCTGTGCTACCAACACGAGCATCCACATTTTTTACAACACTGAGAGCAAAAAAAGGAAGGATAAGGTGAAGGTATCAAAGTGATTGAGCAAGCAATAAAGATGACAAAAGTGTAAATTAAATGATTGATGGTACACATCTTGGCACTACAAAATGAAGAGTACAGAATGGGAGAAAAAGTAATGTTACATCATAGGGGGTATTATGGGAAGATAATTCCCTGACAAGTGAATCATGTACTGCTAGTTTCATGAATTTTTATTAGCATGCTCTATATTAAGAGAAAAAACTCTACAAATTTAAACTGAAGAAAGATTTAGGGAAATGGAGCATATTTTGGGACTGGGGAGGAAGAGAATGGGCTTTTTGAAGAGTGAACAGCCTCTCCACCACGTTTGCCACAGTTCCAAATGGGAACAGACTGTGTTCCATTTTTGCTAAACTAGCACCACCAGAACCAGGAACAGGCTGGACATCCAGTAAGGTGTCTGGAGCACATTTCAATTCTGAATTCACAAGGCATTTGCCACAGTAAGAGCTATACCTGCAGACTTTCAGTCGATCTCGAATTTTCTTTGCACAAGGACTGTTTGACTTTCACTGAGCATGGCTGAGCAGACTGAAGGGGATGTTTACCAAACTGATTCATGGCCTACAGATGCTAAACCCAATCCACAAAGGTGTTGAGGCAATGAAACCATCAAAATAGCTGACACATGGATACTAAAACGTCTTAAAAGTATAGAAAAAATTACAAATCACTTGAAGAAACAAGGCAATGTCATTACATTACTCACCCATTGAGGAAACAACTCCTGACATAAAAGTTGGATAAAGCAGCATCAGTGCCAAGGCATACATTTGAATTGTCTTTCAGCTGTCCTCTATCCACATCAATTTCATCAGTCAAGTAAGAACCTTTGACCCAATACTGACAAGTAAGATATTGGCCATCCAGTGTAGTTCTCACAAATCACAACTTGCATTCAGCAAAAAATAAAAACCAGAATTTCCATATTTACCCTGAGGTTTAAAATTTTCATAGTTTTTTTGGAACAAACACTTGACTAGAACATGTGCTTAAAAGTAGTAATTTTTTGAAAAAAACACATGAATACCTATTTAACTTCAAAGAAACAGCATAATTTTAGACAATTACATCTATTTTTTCTCTCCAGTTCACCTTTAAATAACTTTATGGAATAAATTTAAAGTGACTTGATTTGTTCTATAGGATTTCTATAAGATCACTCACCTTCTCCCACCAATGGTCAGCCATCTTATTTTAAGACAGGATTCACTACTAATTGAAAGAATGAGATGGTCTGGTACCACCTTACCTTGAAAAGAGACTGCATCAGGCAAGAGAAATTTTTAAAACATGCTAGACAGATTCACAAGAAAAGGCTGACAAATAAAATATTCACTTGTCTTTGTAATTTTCATCATTCACTAAACAAACACTCAGCTGAGGCCACTTCCTTGGTTTTGACTTAAGCAAATTACCTAAAGTACAGAAGCATAAAAAACCTTCAGGTAGCAAAATTCAGAAGTCACAGTCTCATACTCTCAACTTGAGTTTAATAAAGTCTTGTATTTTTGTGATACGCTTCCTAAAACAATGCACTGAGTGCAACTGTTTGCAGCTCAACAATTTTAAAGGTCTACTTTGTCAGCCACTGTAATGTACAAAATCTCCAGCCCAGCTGGCTTTATATTCAGTGCACAGACTCTACTTCATGGCCTCGAAGAAAAATATGGCACAGAAGACATCCAGACTTTTCTCATCAGCAGCAAATCATCCTTATCTTGAAAGCAAATTTAAATTATTTGAATGAGAGTAATGAGCACAGTGTAGAATAAACACAGAAAATGATGTGTCTGGTATTTTTCATTAATATCCCATGCATGTACGTATTATACTGATAAATACATATTTTTGTTTTTCTAAAGCTGATTAACTGTATTTAACACTGCTGTATTCTTTTTCAGAGCATTCATATTTTATGAACTGGTAAAGTTAGTGTATATTGTGATTTCCATTTTTCAAATGCTGCATTACTTCTGGGTACAGGAGAGGGCATTATGATAACAAATGAGTAAAACTTCAGTGTGTGCATGCTGCACCTTCCATTAAAGCTAAATAGAGCAGTTTGTGATACCATTGATTTGTAGTCACTGCTGTAAACAGCAACACACTTAGAGTAAGTTCATTGATCAGTAGATTTATAAAACTAACACAAAAAGAAAGTCCCCAGGAGTACATTAAAAAAAAGGAAACAATCAGGAAGGTACAAAAGAGAAAAGGTAGGGAGAAGAAGAATGGAAGTTCTACAGAGGAACAAAGATACTACTAGCTTTGCACGATTGCACCAAATTACTTGTACATACTCAATTTTGTACCTACTGTTGAGATTTATCTAGTTTTTTAGATTTAGCTAATTTGGAGCCAATCAGGAAAAGGACAGGCTCACTTCATATGTCAGTCCAGTCACACACTGGATCCTGATTTCAGGTTCTGCACATTATCTTAGAAATAAAATACACGATACCAAAATATCCACTGACTTCCACGTGTTTTAGTCAGAAATCAAGAGCAACACAGAAGTAACTCTTATTAAGTCCAACTGAAATTCTCAAAATATACACTCAACTATCACTCTGAAAACACCCAAAGCCTTTGCAGGCATCAATTTTAAATACTCAAGTCTTTACAGCACTGAAGAACTTTATCTCATGGCACAGAGGACTGGCAAGAGCTGGAAGAGCACAAGGGAGGCCAGGCTTGGGCAGGCAGCCACCAGCCCTGCCCTGTGGCAATGCATCAGCTGCCTTCACTCCATGCCCCTTGCATTACTCAAAACCTTGAACTTTGGGTGACTATGGTCATTATTTCAATGAGGAAACAACTTACACACCTAGCAATTAACAGCAAGCTCTGGGAAACTACTAATAGAAGTAGTAATGGTCTCAATGGCAAATAAACTGCTTTTTCTCTGACTTTCATCTCCTCTGTAAACTGCTTGCTCTAATTAATTTAGTCTGGCTCTTCCCTGTTACTTTGTATTTCACTATTGAACAATGAAGACCCCAAATTATTTTAGTTAATTCTTCTGAGAACTATTATACTGTCCCATTTTGTGCTCCTCCATTACCAGGTTATTTTTGTATTTCTATTTTTTATTTTCCATTTGAATGTGAGGTGCAAAATTACCAAGAAATGTAAGAAATAACCATGGAGTAAACTTTATTACAATAGAGTTTACTTGGTAAAGTAGGCATGGAGTAGTACATAATTAACTCAGCACAAAAATAAAAAGTCCATATTAATTCATATGATAATTACAGGATGACTGATACAATAGATATAAATGCAGTGAGTAAATTACATGAACATGATCCAAAAGGATCTGCATCCATAGTAAATGAAAATGCCTCATGGCGATTTATTAAGCCACCAGTGGTAAACAACAAAGTCCACTTGTCATCTGAATGTAACAGTTTACAAGCAACTCTGAGATCATTTCCACTGTTGTTAAGAACTGAGCATATAAGAACACCACCTGCACACTCACAGGATTTGTTTTTCCCTCTTCCTTTTGTGCTGCCCACGCTTGTGTCCCAGATAATTGTTGGCTGTTAAGTCTGAAGCAATACCAACAGATACCCTGGGCCACTGGACAGTGTTTTTCAGCAGAATCACGCTTGAAATGCGGAAAAACCAACGCAGATTGGAACAGGAAATGATCATGAGACAATTTTCAATTACGACAAAAATATCTTTATTAGAAACTGTCAGCCAGAGCAGGAATATCTCCGCTCTTCCCCGTGCCAATATCCTACAGCTCCTGCAAAAGAAGAGAAAAGGCAGTGCATGAAACAATAACTTAGTGCTCTGCACAGCACATTGCCAATTTTCCCACACTGCTTACCCTTCTCCTCTGCTTCCAGCAATTACTGGCAGGACTCCGTCTCTACTCATTCTAGGCAGGACACAGAAGGACAGAAAAAGATTTAGTTCATTGACAAAAGCATTGATTTTTGTATACAACTGCAGTATACATCACAAGAGCACCACTGCCATGGAACATCTATGGAGGTACTTACGTTCTGCTTCCCAAATCCTTGCATCATTTACAGAATGAGACTTGACATCTAGGCAGCACCTCCAAGCAGCAAAAGGGCAAAGCAGCCCTGATTCACTGTGGCTGCACAAACATGGTCCAGATCAGGGGTTTGGAGCCTCTCCTCCTGCGCCAAGATAACCTCAACACACAGTGAGCAGCCTTGTACTAATAACAAATCCCCCCCATCCCAAACAACAGATCCCAAGTTCTCACAGACATGGCCAGATGGTACTCAGTGCTTTGAAGCCTCCTCCCAGTCCTCCCCCAACCGGAAATATGAAGTGTCACTGGCAGATCTCGTGGCAGCTGTCTGTAGCACCACCTTTGACACGGATCTCACCTTTGCCCTGCTAGGCTTGTTTCAGCAGTGTACAAGTTACTGCCTACATATTTTTGCATCTGGTTAAACTGCACCTGAGCCCAAACAAAGGCCAAACCTCAGCACTGCAAGTCATCTAACTGCATTAGCATACCGTGGTGTCACTTTTAACAATTCCTCAGGCTCAGCACAGCATTTACCTAAATACCATATTCAAAATGCAGGTTATGAGACTGACTGGGTATAAGGTCACATTTAAATACACAGCTGTCTGCTCAGTGTTGAAGCCATCTAATTACCTGTATTTCATGATAAAAAGTGTTTCACTCTGAGGCACACCAGCTGTGCAGGAACCCAGGGCACATGCCTAATCCCAACCAGAATGTACACATAGTATGTGTATGCAGAGACAGGACACAACAAAGTCCCTCTGTGAGCAGATGAGATGCTGTATCCTCAGCTGAAATCCAACCTGGAAGCCCCTTCTCCCTGAGGTGTCTAGGATTTTGAAGCTGGCATGATGAA
Source organism: Camarhynchus parvulus (assembly GCF_901933205.1). Taxonomy (NCBI): domain Eukaryota; kingdom Metazoa; phylum Chordata; class Aves; order Passeriformes; family Thraupidae; genus Camarhynchus; species Camarhynchus parvulus. The sequence goes on from NC_044576.1 coordinate 9,906,601, forward strand.
GAAGAGGCTTGTACCTGGCACTAGGAGGCGTATGGAAACCTACCTGGAGGCTTGTACGCAACTTCCATTTTTCAGGCTTCACAAATTCTTTTCTTTTTAAACCCACAGATAACACTTGGACCTTATTAGTGCCCCCCAGTCAGCAAAGAGTGGAACTCAGTCCACATTCACCGTGGGAGTGACAGAATAACAGTCCTTATGTATCATTAGGGATGATGCACAACCCCTTTTACAGTCTGATACACCATTAGACCTCACCTAATGCAACTTTCTCCTCCTTCCAATTCAGAACCCAGCAAAACAGAGAAACCCAGACCAGCTCTGGCTCTCTCAACTTGTCAGTACACCTTCTCATCAGTTTGTATGTTTAAAATTTCTGTAAGTTTTATCACAAATGATCAGGAGTTCAGTTAGCAGAAACCAAATACAGGGGAAGGTCACCAGAGTAAGTTATATATATTAAGATTATTTTATCCACACAGTTCACTATTTTCACAGAGCATCAAAATAAGGCAATTAATGACACACGTAAGTTAACCACACAGTAAACCTTATAAAAATAATGCAAGTTAATCCAACCCAGTTCACTGCCAATACAGAAAGTGCAGATAAATTGGAAAAACGACATATCAAGAAAAGTAAAGACGGCAGCACCAAACCAGGATGGTAGATAGGTTACAAAACATTTAGGCAAAAATCTTTCTCTCTCAACTAAACTAGAGCCATATGACCTAAACAGAGCCAAGATGTGAGGCAGCCTGCAACTCATGCACCAGATGCATGGTGACTTCCATTTAGGAGATATGTTCTCCTAAACAGATACAACCACTGGCAGAGCTTCCTGCAGTCCCTGAGGAGCCCCTGCTCCATCCACTGCTCGTACAGCACTCAGGCATCAGCTGTTCCTGCAAAACTCTCTCTTCTGCTGCTCACATCTCTTTTCTCTAGAGATGATAAATGACTCTTCTTCCCAGCTAAGTGAATCCCATGGAAAATGCTGAGGGTCTAAATCCATTTCATGCCTCAGGATGCTATTGTTATTTTGCAGCATACTTAAAAAGGACAGGTATTTCATAAGGCAAACTGAAAGATGAGGTCCCAAGAGCAAAGCCTTTAGTGAGTTTGAAAAGATAAAAGCCGGAAGGAGGTAATGAAAATTTGAGGCAGGATGAAGAACAAAGGGATTCAAGGAGCAGTGATGATGGTAGAGAACATTGCAAGCATCAATGCCTACCAGAGTAGCCCTACTTAGGTATTCAGAAATTTACCAACAAAGTACAGATTAAATAATTTAAATACTTATGGATTAATAACAATATAATTATTAGAAAGATATGGTCTCACAGTTCTGGGGGATGATTGTGATCAGAATCTCTAATAAAATGTTGTGCAAACAGGAGCATAAAAACAATCAGTGTGCCATATTATCAGCAAAAGATATACTTGCTTTATATGGTTAAAAAGGAATACAGGGAAAACTGAACTGAATTTCTTTATTTTTTAAACACGTATCCTTTAGAACATATACAGTTTTGGTCATGTAATTCCATGAATGTTCATTCAGCCTCTCTTCCAGCAAGGACTGGAGCATTACAGGGTTTTATAACAGATAAGAGCTTCTGAATGGTAACTAAGGCAAGGACCATCCATGCACACACTGGTTATTTACTATAATTTTCTGGTTGCTGCTGCAAAACATTGAGTTTCAGAGGAAAGAACCCAGGTTACCAGCTTTTGAGCTGTGCAAGGGGCTAATGAACTTTGCCTTTTTATTTCTGGCACACTGGAAAAAATACTAAGTTGTTGCCCATCAGCAAAACCAACTTTTGCAGTTTGTAAAATTCAAAATGCATCAGTCACAGTGTGTGACACAAGGTCACTGAGTCAATCTGGTTAACTGGAGCAGGTATTCCCAGAGTCTTACATCACCTTAGCACAATGAAGAGGCAGCAAGAGTAGGCACAGTGAAAATACAGAATGCACCATCTTCTCCACTGTTAACAGCTGCTCAGACTACAGAAAACAGAATACATTTCACATTGTAGTCATTGCAAGGAGATATATAAAGTTTAATAGGATCCCATTATTCTTGAGTTACTTTATTACTCTGCTCAATTAAATGCTATTTAATGATTCAGCACTTACAAGATACTATATACCATTCATACTTCATTGACTTCAGTGAAGCTCCTGATTTTTCCAGAAAAGATGAGTAGTTCTAAGGAAATATATTAACTTTCTGTTTAAGACTTAAGAACAAACAAATTAAAAGTAGTGACTACATATCACAACTGCTATATTTTCTGTAATTCAGGTATGAACAGATTGAGATTATCACCCCAAAATTATTTACACCACTGATACTGGTTTAACTGGTAAGCAGCCCAAGGATGAAGACTACTTCACATTATGTCTGTATTTCCATCAAAAACTGCAGTGACTTGGCTGTTGCACTTTATTGGAGCATTTTATTTCCAGCTGTATTCACCATAAATTACTGTTACAGCATAAAAGGTCAGCATTCTGGATCATCAGAGTAGGTGATGTAGGCAAGTTGCTGCAACAGTCATGTTTGTTCCTGTGTTATTCCAGCAGGTTACTCCAATACTCACCTTTGTGTTTCATGCCTTAGCACACTTTAACCCTACTTATCCTCAGTGTAAGAAATGAGTTGAAAAGGCAACTCCTTCTCTCAGGCAGGGGCTTGCAGCTCAGAACATCCACAGATGCTTCTCAGGTAACAATTTCACCCTGCAGCTGGGAGAACATGCACCAGGCCAGTGCATGCTCCACAAGAGCTTTCAGCTGCTACCTGTTGCTCCGAAGTGACCATGTTTGCTGTCACAGATATCTTCCCTCATCAACAAAATTTTCACCAGAAAGGTAAGCCATTCAGCCCTGAAGTGCAGTTAACCACTTGGATCAAAAAATTATTATAAGCTGTAGATACTTGTAACCCTATGCTCTCTAATGCTAATGATACATCACTTAGTTTTTTCATGATATAAAAGTGTAACAGCTGCTTCTTTTGATTTTTTTTAACAATCTCTCTTGCTCGCATAAGCATTACCAACCATCAGCCTGCTTCCATTGACACGTAATTGTTAATGCTGCTCAGGTTTCCAGTTTGTAGGACCATGGTGACAACTTTTCCTTACTTTTGTGTTGGAAATGTGAATAAAATGGCATGTATCCTCACAGGTGAGACACCAAAGCAGAGCAGGTGAGCTGCTCGGTGCTCTCCTCACAACGCTCTGCTCCCGTGCGAGGAGGGGAGAGGACACAGCCAAGTCTGCACCCTCTCACAAGGAAGAAATAGTTTCTGCAGTACTGAAAGATAGCCCCCTGAGAGCTGAGGAATCTATATTCAGAAAGCCTGAAAAAACTTACTGGAACTGAGAATCTGAAGCACAGACAGATTAAAAGACCTTGCCCAAAGCCTGTCCAGGAGATTGCATCAGAGATGGATATTGAATCAAGTGACAGTCAGACACAAAACCTTTTGTTTTTTTGATTTGATATACTAGAAAGAATAAACCATTTCTTTATCACCAGAAGTTTCATAAAGCTGGACCACTGATGACAATACTTCAATCCACAATTTTAAGGACATAGTGCCCCTTGACCACTTGGCTTTCATGTAATTCAGGAGGCGCTGTGCACATCAGAACCATACATTTTAAAACAGATTTGCCACATCAATATGCCTTCCTTTGTCTCTGCTATCCATACAAAGAAACAGACAGTGTAGATCAATATCAGCAGCAATATTAAATTAACAGGTATTCAAGTTTTGGAATGCACAATATTGAATATTCTATGGAATGCAAACCTGAGAAGACCCAGACAGGAAAGTGGGTGTGAGACCATGAGCAAGGTTAACACAAAATTCAGTGTGGTACACAAACTGAATGCATAATTCTTGTTCCCAAAGTACTGTTTGTGAGAGAAGGGTCCAGCAGGAAGGAGATTTCAACAGGCAATGGAAAAGCAACAGACACTGCCTCTACTGAGCACTGGAATGGGCTGCCACAGGAGCTCGTGGGGAAAAACAGCACCAACTGGTTCACAACAGGATACAAACATTAATTCATGGACCACAGCTCCCTAACAGGACAGTAAAATAACTGACTATATATATACACTTCACTGATCCTTGAGAGTCTAGCAAAAAAAAAAAAAAAAGAAAAAAAAAGAAGGAAATGACTACACTTATCTACCTTCCTTGGCAAGCGTACACTAAAGCACTAAAGTAGGTGTGGAGTTTGAGTGCACATTTCATCTGTACCCTGGGACACCTCTACAGACAGATGTTCCCACTGACATGAGGTTTCAGTTTTGTCTACTGTGCAAGGAATTCAGCCGGCCCTGGCAATCCAAGTTACATGGTTTACATGGTTTTCAAACAATTTCTGGAAGATGATGATGAAAATGGAATTTCTAAGGCAACTGAGCCCACAAATGCAATGAAAACATTAGAAAGAGTGTTCTCTGGATTACATACAAACAAAGCAAGTTCAGCACTGTGTCTACATTGTTGTTATTTTCTAGCTAGAAAACACTCTTTGCACTAATTGTCATTATTTTCTACAGTCCAGAAGTAAACTCGTCATTAAGGCTTTACAGGAGTGTCTCTAATTTGACGAGCATATTGTCACCTGAACTCTCTGTGCACAGGCTGTGGATTTGTTACAGGTAAAGCAACGATTCCATGCATGCTTTCAATTCCTAAGTAAATCTTCATGAAGACCAGAAGAGGATTTAAGAAGCACAAGCATTTCACTTCTGCATATGATTCTAGAACTTGCTTTTTTCTAGCTCAGAGAAAACAACTTCAAGCATCATTTTAGGCTGCTGTCATAATATTTTCAGGCTTGAGACACAAGATTTCATTAATTTTTATGCCATCAGGATCTGCTCCAATATTAAATTAAAAAAAAATCTGAGAGCTACTCATATGAGAGGACTATTCTGAGCCAAGATTTCAGGGATTGGCTTTAGTTCATGCCTTAAAGAGATGTCTTAAAAAAAGAGAGGAAACTGAAAGTCTCAAAATAAAATTAAAATAATTCAGCTTTGCCTCTTGGGTTACACTTTCCTCAAAGCATCCCATGTATCTATACTCCTTATCCTCTTTTACATATATGCTTGTCCTTCAACTTGTATGCCTCAAGACTGCTGCTCACAATTTAAATTAAGCAGGACATATGCAGAGCCTTTCAATTAACCATTTTCCAGCTGTGCTTGTCCAATGAGACTTTGAAGACACTTGCATTGATTCCACTGGCACTTTACAAGCCTCACATAAGGTGAAGTGAAACACAAAACTTCTGGGCCTCATGAACTTGCTCCCTAGAGAGAACAGTGCCATAGGATTGGCACAAACCCAAAAGCAGTAGGACAAAATCCCTGAGCCTGCTGGCTTCTCCTCTTGCTCCTGCAGCCATGCAGTTAATATTCATCACCTTAATGGGTTCTTGGCAATTTATACTTAAGTGCTGAACAAAATCCCCATGCTGGAACTTAAAATTGATAGGTTATAAGGCTCTTAATTACAAAATCTAAAAAAAATCAAGTAAAACTTAGCATAGGGAAAGAGCATATTAAAAGTAACTGTTTTGTGAGTTCAATAGGAAATTGCATGCTTTTTATTACAGTGTTTTCATTCATATTTAATGGTTTATGCAAGCTGTTCTTACACAAAGGACCACTAACTCTGTTAAAGATGGATCTCAGCCCCCTCAAGTCTGAAGATCACCAGCTGAGAGGTGATCTGTTAAGCCTGTCATTCCATGAGGCTATGAACACATCACAGAGCTGCAGCTGAGCCAACAGAACGTTATCTTCCTTTCCAAAATTGTAAGGAGAAATTATTCACTCCATTTTTAGCTTTTTTCTAACCAATTTAACTTTTTTCAGAGAATGATGGATCTTTGACTCTTTTCTTAAAAATATTTCTCTGATTTGGTTATATTTAATAAGACGTTTCTTCTTAAACCTCATAAATATTGAAATTACTAACAAATTCTTAACAAAAAGAAAAAAATCTGATTTAAAATTTACTTTCCTCTACATGAAAAAGTTAGTAACTCTACCCTGAAATCACATATAAAACACTATTCCTCAAGATTATATGGTCACATAACCTTTATGTTATGTTTCATTAAATACCAATGAAATACTAAAACATCATTATGTAGGTTTTAAGATCCATAGCAGTGGACAAGAGAAAAAAATTAAACCTTCATATAATTTCAAATGTAATCAGTAAGTATATAAGGAACTCAATCCAAAACCCAGTGGTGGAGGTCACGGGAGTCTTCCCATTAACTTCCATGTTCTTTGGACTAAGGAACCAAGATAAATCTGAGCAATTGAAAGGAAGAGAAGGAAAACTTACCCATGAATTCAATTCCTAAATGGTCTGCTATACTCATGAAAGCATGTAAAAGAAGAAGAGAAAAGAAACAGAAATGTTAGAAACAGTAAAATATAAATTGATCTTGATATGGCAGTGCTGCAGCACGGTGTGGGGTCAGGGCCCACTGTGTGGGTACAGGTCCAAAACAAAGGCACAACTCTGACCCTCAAAGGCAATCCTAAGGAGGAATTCAGGGCACTCAGCTGTCACACGAAGGGACGTGCATTTGGGGTAGGAAATGAATGTCTTTATATTTGACTTTGAGTTCAAACTAGCTACCTAAAGGGATTTCATTTTCCCTTCCTCCTGGAACTCCTCTCTCAACCTGCTAACCACTGTCCTTAGTTAGACAAGGTTGGTTCTTTCATTTTCTCTGACAGGGACATGCCTGAAGAGATGAATGGAAGGCTTTCACTGAGTTTGGCAGCTCTCAGCACAGCAGCCACACTGGCACCCAACGTGACTCCCACCTGCTCTCTGCTGTGCAACAAAATCCGACAGCAGGAAAGGGAAGCCACCTTCCCAACTTGGCCATCAACAGACAGGATGCAATAATTTCAAGACATCTCAAAGTGAAGCAAAAATCTTAACACTTTGAGAATATTGACTGGATTACCACATGGACTTGTAAACATTTCAGGGCTCTTTTTTTACATAATGAATTTGAGTCCTCTGAGAACTACATAGCAAAGCTAAAAGATTTTCCAACATAACCCAGCAGTTAGTTTAAACACTTCATTTTATTGCCAACTCTGGTACCTGTGGCGAGATCATGGAATATTTGGGTTTCTGTTGAAAATTCTGGGAATTCTTCACCTTTTGCACCCTTTCAATCCACCCAGGAGAAGGCACTGAGCATCAGCTTGCTCAGTTCACTTAGCATACAAATCTATCGAACAGCTGATCAAACTCCACATTTTATTTTCATGCACTTCAAAAGCAAAGAACACAAGATGATGGTATATGGCACAAATACCTTGTTAGCATGGTATTAGGGAAGGCACATTATGCAAGTTTAGTGACAAATGAATCTTCCCTTTTGAAAATGCATAACTCAAAATCATACATGTATGTATTCCACATAATGACCTTCTAATCTGTATTCTTGCACTTACATACAAATATCATGTACAAACATCCCTAGTACATTTGACAGGAATTTAAATTTTAATAAGAATGCAATTTTTATAAAAGCATGAGATATATCAAAAGTGCATCAAACATTATATTTACAGAGATTTGTAGCTTTTTTTCCCCCACCTAATTTTCTGTACCTGTGAAATCTGCAAACGTTATCTACATGCAATTCACACCTTTGATTCCTTCTGTAAATCAGATCAAAATGCAGTTGAAAATTCCTAACTTTAAAAACAGATAGCAGAAATCAAAGCACCATAATCTGGTCTCCAAGGAACTAAAGATATTGACACGTGGAGGAAGATCATATAGTATCATCTTAAGTCTATGCAGAACAGCTGAAAAAAATATATCTTCTTTCCTAACTTGGCTATATACCTTCTCTACTTGTTTTCCAATTGCAACCTACAATTCTCCCTTAGAGTTCACCAACATGATTAAAAACCACTTCTGCAAAAAGTAGATACAAAAAATACCTTTCCTTTAAAAAGATGAAACAAAGGCATCTCAGTTCATATTTGATTGGTTTATACTTAAGTGAGAATCAAGGGTGTTTGGAGCCTTCCTGGGAAAGATGCTCAGCTGGAAAGGGTGAAAACATGTCAAGTGATTTATTTTTAATGTCTCATGTGCATACAACTTCAGCAACCAGCACAATATTTACTGCTGACAAAGCTGATTTCCCCAGATTACGATAAAAGGATGTCCAGTGGGATAAACCTTTACAATAAAATATCCAAGCTGCCAATCAAGCAGTAGTTCAACAAGCTCTGTGAGAAGCTCTTTGGGAACAGAAAGCAAGGAAATGGTAACTCTGGCAGATCAGCACACACTGGCACTGGTTATGACCATCACTGGCTCTTGGTGACCAGGCACCAGCCCAGGGAATGCTCTCACTGGCACTGCTGTGGTGCAAATCAGCAACTCTGCAGGCTCCAGCTTTGGAGATGGCTTTGTCCCCTCTTAACAGCAGCAAGAAACTCTCCCAGCAGGTCCATGTGAGAGACACACAGCAGCGGGAAATAACCAGCAGGGCTGGTGGGGCATGTGACTGTGGTGGTGACCTGAGACTAAACCAAACACTGAAATGTGAAGTATTGACCCTGGCAATTCATGGTGTGACAAAGAACTGTTCTGTTGCTGTACAGCCCTGGTGCACGGATGATGAATTGCCTGCAGAGCACTTCCCTGGACACAGCAAGTGCAATGCCAAGTAATTCACCGTCAAGAAATGGACTCTGGTAGAAAAAAAAATGCATATGAGAGCTATAAATGTGCTGAAGCGTGGGTGCTGCTCCACAAGATGGGGTCATTAACCAAATAATGTGACTGTATTTTACATTTTGTTATTGTGGTTTCTTCTTTCTTTCTGGTATTGCTATGTTCTTAGAAACTAATATATTTCTCAGATAGGAATATTATTCACTTTTATTTTATATTTTATCAGTATTTCTCCATTTTCATGTTGATGTGGGAAAAATACTGTGCCTTATGGTCCTGGCACTATGGTAATGTGTTGCTAGTATTAAAGCCCTTTTAATTTAGACTGGCTAAATACAAACACACCTGTGAATACTTGATAACGAGGACAAGAGAAAATAAATTTGCAGTCACTAATGGATTAATTTATTAGTGCTCCACAAAACAACATACTGCCTTGTGTCTGGATTGTGGTTTGCTGCAACTTTTTTCTTAGTCATATTAACACTATGAACAGAAATATAAACTCAACATGTAAATCTAACTGAAAAATCATGGACATAAAAGTACCCATTATAAACCTCTACAGACATTTTAACCTTTTCTAAGGACAAGCTGACTTTGGCATAAAGACAGCTTTAGGAAATCAGAGCAACAGCAAAGTATTTTCCTCTGCAAATGAAATTTATCGCTTCAAATAAACTCATAAGAGTTGTCAAATTGTCCTTGATAGATGATTGTCTTGACCACAAAATGCAACATGATAATATGCTGGGAGGTACCTTGGGACAGCTCAAGTACTCTGAACAGATTATCTGTCTGGAAGGAACAGGACTAAATTTTACTTTTAATATTAGACCAATAAAACTTGGTCTGAAATAAAGGAAAATCCTTCAATTCATAAAGCAGCTCGATTAGGACACTGCCTAAAGATGAACTGCTGCTCTCTTATCCATTGTGCTTTATGATGTTTGGCAGCACGTGGTTGTCAGCCTATTTGTATATCTAATGAAGCAAAAACCATAATCAGTTACTGATATATATATATATATATATATATGAAACTATAGGGTTTCTTTGAAGCATATTTTTTTGGGTGCTTCATTTTTTGTGTGAGCACACAGATAATGGGACAAGGGATTTGTCTATTCAGTAGGAAGAGTTAATTGCCTCTATATTCTCTCCTCATGGGCAAACTGACCAATGCTCTCAGAGTTTGGTTGTTTTGTTGGGCTTTTTTTAATATCAAAAAGAAAAAGCAACAGCATGTAATGATGTATTTTAGAATCTCAGTTATTAAAGAGCACAACATTTGATTTTGCTGTTTGCTTCAGAGAAATTCTAATAATTAGTTTCAGTAATTAATTTACACAAAAGTACTCTTCAAAATGTTTGGTGGGGTAGGAAAACTGATTGAAGCTGTTCAGGGGAATCAGAGTCATAAAATCAAATGATTCAACTAATGATTTTTAAAATATCTTCACTGAAACACATGGGAGAAACTTCCCTCTCTGAGACACTTAAAATGGATCAAACTAAATCCTGAGAATTATCTTGAATCAGCCAATACCTGGACCTTCCTTTCACCCTCTCTGATAAACAGGACTACTAAAATTATTCCAGATTAAAAATTTCCCTGGCAACAGGTAGGCTATTCACTACACGTTAACTGGTGTAATAGTAAGTATACAGAATATTTGGTAATTTGCTCCATCTATGTCTAGACACAATAATGAAAATCATACATCCACACATCCCTTACAAGATACTTGGTCTGTTTTTGATGAAATTATAAATCACAGTTAAAGAAAGGATAACAACTTAGAAAGAAGGTAATAAATCTATAGAAGGAATTCCACAATCGGCTAGATTCTCAGTGTCAACAACAAAAGAACATTTACACTCCAAATTTGCATAGATGCAGTTAAGTCCTTGAAGCCCTCAATGTACAGAAGTAAATACTTAAGACAAAATGTAAAGGTTAATTACTTTTCCATTTATTTGTAAAGAAAAACAAAACAAAGGAGGGAAACCCCCTAGGCTTGCTGTGAGTATTTGCATGGCTGTGGAAAGATTTATAACATAGCCTAGGAGGGGTCCATAGCATCCCCTCACCCACTATCAATTCCATAACCAAGGAAAACTTGATAAACATCCATCAAAACCTCTTGTTATACAAATTATACATAGTGCTGAATAATGGAATAAACTATTGATTTTCTTTTCCTTTGAATGACTGAAGCCCGTGGCTGTGATCTTCATTGCAGAAGTGGAAAGATTGTTTCAAGCTTCTGCAAATAAATAATAGCAATGCTCCCACATTCAGGTTCAAGGTAACTTGGAAATTCCTACTGTTTACCTCCCCTGCAGCATGCAGACTCAGAGGATTAAGCTTGTCTCTTTTCAATTAATTTCTAAGATCTTAAATTACCTCTGCAGCTAATAAAATAAGCTACTACTCTTTGAGGCACTATGTTGGATATTAATGGGAAGGACTCAGTCTCACCAAGCAACACAAGCAATCTGTACTGATATTCACAATACTGTAAATCAGGACTGATTAATTTTTACTACTATAGCCATAAATTCAGCAGAAGAAATAAACTTGTCTAATTTCAAATCAGTGAGTAGCCGATTGATATTATATTTTTAAGCTTATTAAGCACCTGCAGAATGTATTTAAGAGTTTTACCAGATTCAGGCCAAAATGTTTATCATCAGGTGTCAGACAAATGCAGCACTTTTATTTCTCCCTGAATAACCCATTTTTTTCAGCAATGAGATAAAGAAGCAAGTAGATATTAAATGCTGCTATATTGAGACATAGTTTTACTGATTTTCTCAGCATTCATAAATCAACACAAGCGTTCAACACATACAAGGACTTAAATTCATCCCAGAGTACCAGAAAATCAACAGGATGTCCACACAAAACACTTTGTCTCCATTCAGATAACTGGGAGATGCTTTCTTACTGTATTTGCTAAAAATGTAATCCTGTTTCTATGAAAAGAGTCAAATGTAAATGAAGCTGCCTGATAGACCTCAGAGCTGATGGTGACAAGATTATTTATGAGGTTTGCTCTAAATATATGTGGGAAATGATAAACCTGTGTGCTCACTGTCAGATCAGCCTCCCCCGGCACGCTGGGCCTGCAGTAAACATTGCACATTACAGTCTGGTTACTTGATTACTGACATCAGCATAAGCTACTATAACCAATGAGTCTGATAAATATTCCCAGAAAAATCCCAAGGTTTCTCTGATATTATGCAGTTTTGACAGATCAGCAAACCCGTGTTAGCACTGTAATTGCAAAAGCTGTAATTTTGTTTTTATGTTACCAAAGCCTCTCATATCTCCTGTAAAGCTTCTTTCACACCCCTGCCTTTCCTGGCTCCACACACCACATCCATTTTACATTCCCATCTAAAAGACCAACCCCACATACCAGGTTTTCTGATTGTGCTAAGGACCACACAAAAACACTGATGTAGCTGTGTGACCTACTTATACAATCTGAATTCTTTTCCTGGGCTTCCACAGCAGATATGACAAGGACTGCATTTGTCCCACAGTCTCAACTGCATGGCAGGTGACTGCAGCACTGTCCCAACTGAGGAACCACTGGGAGAACTGGGCTATGGAGAAATATATTCTTCTACCCACCCGTGTAATTTCATTCACACAAGGGTTCCTGCAGAGCCCAGACTTGTCCTGCCTGAAATCCTGCTCCAGCTCTCAAGCCTGCTCCAGGTCTGCACAGAGGCATCATGCTGCTTCTGCAGATGGACCTGCCTTTATCTGCAGGAATGCTGAAAATGCATTTATCTACGTTGGGCTTAGATGTTCTCAGTCATTAAGCACTTCCACTGAATTTCAGCAGCAATTGGCATGATTGGTGGTATAGAGCCCCTTGGAAATGCCAACCTCTGCATTGGCAAAAATGGTTCTTTCCCAGCTATGTTACTACAAGGTATCATAAAGCTAAAGAGGAGAGGGAAAGGGAATCATTTACTGTCAAAACCCAAAAAGCACATTCATGACTCCCAAAACATGTGATCTGGAAAGTTTTTGGAATCATGTATATGAATTAGATTACTTATCTTGTCATAGGTGTAAAGTATTTCCCTTGACTGCAGTATTCTGTAGGTGAAAAAACCCTGTTCTGGTTAAATAAGTGACACAAATGTCTGTTGAAGTGGGATAAGCCTATGAGTTTCTTAGACATTACTATAGGGATTTTCACACTATTATTTCCAAATGGTGTGGTGTTTGGTAATATGGGTCTGTAAAATATAACCAGCTTCACAGAAACATTAAATGGATTGCTAATAGCTCCCTCATCTTATGAACATATGACATTTAATAAACATTTTTCACGCTAAATGTTACTTTATTCCTTCCACAGATCATTAAGCTGTCCTTCACTTGCCTACTACAAGAAAATGTTTCAGATGCAATTCTGTTTACTGCTCTCTAAAGGCATAGAAAATTTTGTAGGTTTTTGTCAATTTCTTAAAACTAATTACTTTCTTCAACTTCAGGATAAGGAATGTACATAATTTTGGGGGAAAAAAAAACCACACAGCCTTATTCCCCAATGTTTCAAGTAATTTAGTTCTACTGCAGTCAAAAAACAAACAGGCAGAAGCAGAGTGCAGGTATTTACACCACGATTTTACAATATTAACTGAAGGTTTTAGAAGCTGTGCACTGTACATCTCCAATGACAGGGAAGTTGATGTGTTTATTGATATCCACACCTTGTTGCCTAGAGAGCTGGTCTGAGATTTGCAGCAAAGACCTCAAGAGACTCAGAGATGTAGGACTCAGACCTTTTAGAAAGCTGCTGGGTTTTTTGTGTGTTGATTTGGGAACCTACTTTTCTTTAGGAATCAAATTTCGACACTAACAACTATATTTCCTGTACAGTTTCTTATGTTGCTTTATTTTAAATAACTTAGGATGAGGAAAGAGAATTACTTAAGCTTACTCCAATTACCCTGCACATTTTTTTTCACACATGGTCTAAGCTGCTGCATTACTGAGCCTCATTTCCAGCAGTTCTGTGCTACAGGCTCAGAAGACAATACACAAGCATAAAGTTTTCATCATAATTTTATCAATTTTTTATCAAATTTACTTCTTATGGGGAAGTACTTCTGCATGTCAGGAGTCTCTCAACTCACCCTCCTGAACCAACACGAGTTTAACACCAAAACCACCAATGTTCTTCCAAATTTACTGAGTCGTTTCTCCAGGAAACCAGGCATGGAAGTGCCTTTGTGCCTCAGATCCAGCTGCAGATAAGCAACCCACAAGTGTGTGGTGCTCAAAAGGGTTTGATTTGAAAGAGGCTGTTCTCAGCCATGTAGATCTGCCCTATTTGGTTGGGAAGAAGAGCAGAATCACTTCTCTTTGTTATTCCTTTCCATTTCACAGGGATACATACGTGGAAGCTTTAAAGACTATTCAGTGAACTTTATCAGAAAACACAGCCTTTGTCCAACATCTCTTATGATTCAAGGGAGGAAACAGAGAATGACAGTGCACAAAAATACTCCCATTACTGTGCAATTCTCCCATGCCTGCAAAATGTATAGCATGGAACTGACCTGGGCACATCTCTCCTTTTTTCAATGCTAAGCCCCTCTAATAATTTTATAACTCAACTGTAGCATTGTGGTTTCTTTCGAAAAGCTGCTGCACCTTTGCTTGTCATCACAGCGTGCAAGCCATGCACATACACAGCACAGCTGGCTCTGCATTCATGCTCTGTGTGGTGATAAACATTACAGAGATGAAACTTCAGGTATGTATAAGTGCTAGAGAAACTACTTTTTTTTGTTTCTTTTTGCTAACTGAAAAATTTCTATGAAGACACTTTGTGATTCTATAGAAACATTTTATGTAAAGCTGGTGAGTAAACACAGACACCTCAGGTGAATATTTTGCCATAAACTGTTTTCAGATTCATAAAAAGGCTCCTTGAAGGGCAGACTGCTTCAGTACTCAAATTGAGTGCTCTCTCAAGTTACCTATCAGGTGCCCTTGCCAAACCAAATCCTTTGAGGTTGGTGCACTGTATGAGCAGTCCTAATTGAAATTCACTGGCAATTGTCAGCTTGTTTATGACATCAAACCCATATCAGAAGATGGGAACAGAAGAGCTCTGTTTTCCTCTGAGCGAAAATGTTTTCTTGACATCTGAGGATGATTTGTTCAAGCTAATCAATACCAAGGCAGGTCTGATGGAGAAGCACTGTGACTTGGACAAAGCTCTGTGGTGCACAGAGCACTCTGTCAGAAATGACAGACTTTTCAAGTGAGATACTGAGATATTGTTTGAGATGTGAAAGCTACAGAGCTGAGGTATCAAGACCCCAAGGAAAAGTCTCTCCTACCTGGAGCTGTAAATGATGCCACTTCTATTTGACCATGGGTGCTGGCACACATATCCTGACAGCATCAGGCCAACGTGTGTTTACAACCCCACAGACAGTGTAATAAATAATGTCCCATATCATGCAGCCATGCAAATCCAATCATGGCTGTTTGCCATGCCTTGCTTATGGAAATATATTCTGCTTAGAGGTGATTAGCTAATAATGTAAACAACCAAGTAACAGCAAAAATGAATGGCAAGAAATTATTTTCCTCAGAGTCTGGGCATCTTGTGTAATTTTAGATGCAAGCCATGAATTTATGACTTCAGATATGGAGGAAACAATGGGAAAATTACTTAACTGCTTATCTGTTTGAACACTGTTAAGGGTTCAAATCCTTTACTACCATGACTACATTAGAACATTAACTACTATAAATACCCATACCAAAGGTGGTCTGAAATCCTTAATGTTGGGGATGAACAATATGACTCATCCATGAGATTTAAAGCATACAGGGCTGTGATAAAAAGAATCATTAGCAGCTATCACCAGCAATAAAAAATAGCATATTGGAACAAAAGTGCATGATGTGCACACAACCCAAAACCACCTACAGCGAGCAGCAAAATGAAAGCTGCTGTTTGCCCTCATTTGTATATGGGGATGCACTGCAATTAATTGTTAGGAATGTAATGTGAGAATGGTGCCAAAGGGCCCCATATACAGAAATATTAAACTCATGGAGTGTAACTGCTCTCTCAGAGCCATTCAAACAAATGAACTGCCTGTGCACAGAGCAGATGCAAGCCAGAACCACCAGGATGGTGCCTCGCGCTGGTGCCTGCAGCACTGGCAGTGACACCCAGGCCAGCTCAGCACTACTGCAGCACCCACACAGACCAGCATGGGGCAAAAAAGGAACAAAAGGGGGGAAAATTCATTCTACCACCTTCATAAACACAAACTACTATTTAATCTAGGCAAAGTGGCTTAGATGAACATGCAACTTAGGAAAGAGCTACTATGGCCTGTCTCCTGTGAGCTACCTCAGTAAAACCTGACCTTCAGATGATCCAAGTGCACTTGTTTTCCTTCTTCTTGTTTCATCTCCGTTCCACAAACTTTAAGGTGCCTCCAAGAATTTAACAGTTCCCAATAAATCTCAGAGAACATTCCCCCATCAAAGATCTTTTCCCTTCCAGGTTTGAGACACTTTATCTTACTCTGAATTAGATCTCAAAAGTATTGAGGAATACAATGTTTCCCTTATAAGACCTTACTACTAGGGCATAAATTATTTTGACAAACGAAAGCAGGGCAAAAGGAAGATCCATATTTTTTTCCACTACAACAAACCAGATGTGTCAGTAAGCAAATTAGTTTTGTAGGATAGTCTAGAAAACAGAAATAAAATAAAATAATGTTATAACCTGCTTAGATTAGTAGTTTTGTTTTTTTTTTTTTTTATGGTTTGTTTCAATTCATAGGACTTTGCTCAGAACAAAGTTGTGAGCTGAAGTCACATCTTTTAACTCCTTCCTATTAGGGCTATTCAATTTTTACAAACCATCAGTGTGGAAAGAAGAGCTCTCCTTTTCCATGCCTGGCTCCATCTCTGCACCTTCCTCCACACTTTGAGCAACTCTTAAGCTCTGCAAATGAGAGGGTGAGGCAGCACAGCAGGCACCGAGTGCTCTGTGAGAACTGACCCAGGGCAGCCACAACCCCAGGGCAGGGCAGCCAGGGGTGCACACACACCTCAGAGGGCAGGGAAACCCCCAGGCACGGCTAAAACACATCAGTTGTCTGCCCCTGTGCTGCTCAAAGCATTTGTATCTCCACAAAGTAAATACAAATATAGAAAACATTTGTTTTTTTCATTTTCCTCGTCATTGGTAGAGCCAGGAGTATGGAAATTACTTTTTCATGAGAGGTTAATGAATTTTGAACCAAGGTCTGTACAAGAGGAAAAATGAGTGAACACTACATCTACAACTTATAAAGTCTTCGGATAACGTGCTACCCACATGAAATAGGATTTCCACCGTAAAATGTCAGACTCTGAGAAATAACACATTATAAGGTCACAAAATAAGAATTATTGCATCTCGCATGTAAATTCCAATAAAATCTCTAGGAAACACTACAAGCTATTTCTAGCAGAAGCACAGGATACTGTATTGAAAGATCTTATCTTCTTAAGAAGTCAGAAAACCAACGGTGTAAGGGATCCAAAAAGGAGAAAATGCTTTCAAATTACAAGAGAAATAGATAATATATCGGCATTTCAGAAGGAAAAAAAGAAATCCTGCTACCTATGGACATTTTTATTTTATTTTCCTTAGATAAAACTGCATTATGAATTCATTCATTTAGGAATACAGTTTCACTGACACTAAGGTGGGCTAAATGGACTTGCATTTTATCTGCCAACTTAGCCTGCTAAATTGAGGCAAAACTGGCAAGTGACCTCACAACTGACAAGACCATGGCTGCTGTGCTGGAATCCCCCAAGAAAAATCCCATTTTTTTTACAATTGCATCATTACAGAGGAAATAGTCATAAAGGTGTGAAACACACTGTAATATGCTCACAAAGCTCAATATGGTGAAGGGAAAAGAGACAAAGACACACTTTGCTGGGATTTATACTTGAGGGCTGCAATTTCAGCTAGAGAGTAAGAGTAGCAGGAAAATTAACCGAAAGGATAGGGAAAAGGTGCCAAAGTTTAGCAGCATAATTTTCCAGTCTTTGCTCCAAACCCCACTGAAGCAGAATTGCTGCTGACCTGAGATGAAAACTATGATTTCACAGCAAGCTTTGGGACACTGAGTGTGCTAAACAGAGTATCATCATTTTTTTTCCTTTTTAAAATTTATTTTATTTTGCCTGTATATGGTTTCAAAATTAGGAAGTCCAGCTATCACTTCTTTTTTCTCTAGTTACACATCTGTTTTACTGTTACATTGGTGGCAGGGTTGTGAAGGGGATACAAAGGTGTTATAATCTGTTAGAAAGACAAGTCCCTTTACAATGGCATGGAATTGCCAGGTAGCCTAAGGCTGGCGTTCAGTGAGTAGATTCCCCCTGCATCACTCTAACCAAGTTCATTAATCAGATTGCCAAGGTATTTTTGCTTTGGAACATGGCTGGGTCAGAAAACAGCAGAAATCAGTGCTCTAGAATACTCTACTGATCCAAATCCTCCCTTTTCCAGAATATTCAAAGAAGGAGAAGTATTACTTTTCCAAGGAGCTGCAAGGCTCTAGCAAATAATCTCAATTATCTGTATTTTGTGGGACTCTGGCTGCAGATCTTCCCAGTCAGCTGTTCCACTCACCACATTTACCAGAAGCAGCCTGTTTCCCTAGAATGCTGTACAGAATAACAATCTCATGCTATTGCTTCCTCAGTCCATTAATTCAAATATGGTTTGAAATCAGTGAGAAACAAGGGGACTCTACTGCTGCTTAAGATGGCAACAGCAGCAGCTGCAGAAGCAGGTATTTACATTTCTAAGTAGCTTTACAAAGGATCAGTAAACACCCCAGCACCAATGAAAAAGCAAATTTCTTACTTTACTATAAAACCATTACCTCTGCCTAGTATGCAGATAAAAACAAAGTTTTTTTTTTCTCCAGACATATTTCTGAAGAATTCAGTAGCTTGTAATATCAGAGAACACTGTCAGCAGCAGCAACACAGTTCCCTCAAAAGAAAACAGTTGTCCATTGCAACCTGCTGTCTCCTCCTTTATTCTGCAGCTGTGCACTTTCAAGAAAATTTTAAACTGAAAAACCAGCTGTCTCTATTTTTCATTTGCCAAATGCCTTCCCATTAAGGATTAGAGAGTCTCTTCCCTTAAATAAAACAGAAAAGAGAACTTAACATGATTAAAACAAACTTCAGCACCTAAATACCTTTGTAAAAGACCTCAACACCTTTACAGTTGTAAAACAAAGTTAAAGTCACTTTCAAATTGGCAATCAGTCATCTTAGATTGGCACCTCTTAAGTGCTCTTGAAAATTTTATTTCTTTGGGGTAACATCTAGATCATGGGGACAAGTGATTCCTGCCCCAAGCCTCACATTCACACATTCAGCCAGGCTGAAGCAGGAACACCTGCACTCAGCTATTGGTGCAGGGAAGCACAGCCACACATGAATTACCAGAGTCTAGCAACACCTCGTGCTCTTGTAGCTGGCTCTTCCCTGACATTGCTGTTCCTGCCCCTGCCAGGTACTTCAGGTCAGCTCTCAGACACCTACATTTGCTACAATCATATCTATTTTTGTAAATTTATATATATTTGCTCTGTTTTGCTAGGTGCCTACTCCCACTTTTGCCAAACAGCTGCACTAGCAGAAAGCTCACAGGGCACCAACCAACAGCTGGAGCCTGTACTCTCATGGGGGAAATTTCTTTGGAGATCCAGCAATTGCAGAAGGCCAAAGGCAGCTCATCTGAGCCACCTGTAGGATCACATTAGGCCCAGCTGAGACCTTAAACCCATCTTAAACTTCAAGCTACAAAACCTGCTTTTTCTAATATGTAAGAATTTTCCTTTGGTTTTCAGTCTAAATTTATACTGCACCAACTTAGGCCTATTCATTCTTGCACAAACAATCTTTCAGCTTCAATCATTCTTATATTTCCTTTATATTTATCCACTTGGCGTATTTATAGACCCAATGACATCTCTGACATATTTCCCAGGCCATCATTCCATACAGCTGCAATTTCCTGACAGGCATTGGAACATCTATCAATTACTGTACTGGATCAGCAATATTTCACTCAAAGAATGGCATTCAAATACTTTTAAAAAAACTGATCACTGCTTCCACCACCACTTCCTACATTCCTATAAAATACAGTATCTTAAAAGAGCCAAAAGTTTATCATGTACCTATTGGTGCTGGGAGAATCACTGGACACTGGACACAAACCAAACCCCTCCATCCATTACCAGCATCAAGGAGGTAACAGGCAGTGATAGAGCCCTTGAGTCAGACTCCTCACAGGACAGGAGAACATCAGGTCTGCCCTCAAAAGTGCAAGTTCACCCAAACAGGAGCAGCAAGGACTGTGCTGGGTGGCACACCAAACTGTCACTATGAAGCCAGAGATTTTCCTTAAATCCCTTCTGCCTATGAAGGAAATGTCTCCCCCACTAAATAGATTTTATCTTGAATTATAAACCAGAGAGAATGTAATAGAGAAAATGTGTTCCCGTCATATTTGTGTGACAGCTTACAGATAAAGTAAATCAAAACAGTTTAAAATCTAACTCTTTCCTATAACCAAGATCTGCAGTGAGGAACAAGGCTTAGAATAAAAATATTTTGGCTTTAGAAAGGAATAAAAAACTCAAGACAGAGGTCTTAAGATTGCACTTCTGAAAGCAACTTTAAAAAAAAATCACGTTGCGGTAATTACAGGTTATGTACACGCGTAGTCACACAAGAAATTCAGTCATATGCTGTGCTTTTCTCTGTCTTTTGTGTAGGTGCTAAACACAGACATTATAACACAAATACATTTTTATTTCTCTTTTTTTTTTTCTTTTTGTTATTTTTTCTAATGCTGTTTAAATTGCTTGGACAACTTACAATAGAAATTTTGATGTCTCGCTGACTTCTCTTTCCTGTTCAGTCTGCAGCTGCAGCAAGTTTAAATATATGCAGAGTAATTACACAGGAGTTGGTGAATACTTGCTTGACAACAATCACAGTACCTGAAGAAATGCTTGCTGAAGAATTAATATGAGTTGAGGCCTGGAACATGAACCTTCTTTCTAGAAGATAATCTCAGTCAATGCTAGAGTCATATACGAATCTCTACTAAGTGTCTGAAGACAGACAGAAATGACAAATGCCATAAAAAAAGACACACAGCCCTAGTCTGCCTGACTTGAAGTCAGTGTCACTGTGATGGAGCCTGATTAGCTGCTCTGAAATGGCACATTTTCATTTTCTTACAGCCCATTAGGTTGCTTTTAACAAAATTAAACACACTGCGGGGCAAAATAACCAAGTAAACCAAAACAAAACACTTACACTGTTTATAAACATTTTCTTAAGAAATTGCCATTTTGAGGATAAATGTTTCTCTCTTGAGCAAACTAGACATCATTCTTCCCAGATCCTGCCTTTGGACATCCCCAGAACTGGGATGGGGGAGAGCAGGCTATTTCTATGAAATACATTCACTAAAAATACACCACACCTAACTGGACACTACTAAATAAAATACATTGGACAACAAGGGAAAACTAACCATAACAATAACAATACAAACCAAACTCCACCATGATGAGTAAGATGAATTAGATTAATTAGCATCCATCTCAGCTGAGTTAATGTTACAGGATGCTACAGCTTTGGATCCCATTCACTGCTTTTCCTAGGTTGTGCTAATTTCTGCTTTCTCTGCCCACAGCCACTGAGTTCAGCCTGCTCTCTCTTGATCCTGTTTATTTTTGTATAAAACCCCACACATAGGACATGGCTTCCCAGTTTTTTACACATGCTAGCAGGAGAAGGGTGGCAGTGGAATTTTAAGGCGTTGCTAAAGTTTCAGAGTCAGGATGCTCTGCTCCGCCATGACCTCACCCCTGCTTCAAGGGGGAACAGCAGAGATGTTAGACATGAGAATGGACAGCACACCTTGTGCCTGGCCTTGGCAGCCACTGCCCCACTCTCACCTGGAGTGCAAAGAAAGCAAAACTGAAGCCCTCAGCACTGGGCAGCAGGAGGTGCTGGTACCAGCAGACACAGCACATCACATCTCTGTGTGCTGGTCCTTCCCTGGAAGGGAGTGCTCAATGCAGCTGGGAAAGATGCTACCTGGGATGGAAAGGCACAATCCTTGCAAGTTGTTCTGGACTGCACTTCACTGCTAAATGGTGTATTTTAGTGCATTTTCATCTTGGGAAAAAAAAAGGCTGACTGCTTACATTTTTTTTTTCTCAAGCTATGCCATGAAGAAATATAATTTGCCTTTTAATAGAAATGTCAAGGACCCATTCCCTCCAATTTGCTATATAGATTTTTTAAATCCCATACAAAAATGTTATAAGTTTAATTGGAAAAGACAGCATGACAGCATAATTTTATACAACTGGTTACAATTATTACAATAGCAGCTTCCACAGAGCTCTCAGTGATTTTTCAAGAGCATTTACAAACATAAAGTGTGAGTTAGGGAAAAAAAAGTAATTTGCTACAGCTGTGCAAAGTGTATTAAGGAAATCAATCAGCAGTGACACAGATATTTAGAAATGAGAGATATTTTGCCCATCTGAGAGCACAACTGTAAGATTTGGTGACATTAATAGGCTTTTTTTAAATGACCAGATTAAATAAAGCACTATATTTTAGCTCAGATATATGGCACATAAAAAAAAAAGGCAGACAAATGGGTTAGAAAACTATTCTGGTTGTTTTTTTCACTTATGGGGAGAGTGAGATCAATATGACAGAGCATGAGCCTAGGAAAAAATGATGACAAAGGCACCTCTCTGGCAGCCTTAGTGCTGCAGTTGTGAACAAGTTCCTTCTGTTCAGACAGAAGGATTTGCTCCTTCTTTTGCAACCATAATGGCATCAAAGATATCCAAGTATTGCCAGCTTGTTTCCCTAACTGCTAATTTCACAGAAGGTTCAGTTCTGGCTAAGCCCTTGGGTCAAAACTAATGTTATTATTATATGCAACAGACACAAAGCCTTTATTTCAACAGATGATGCAGCATGGAGACTTACATGAAAGACTAGAAAATCAAGCAACTTATTTCTTAAAAGGCATGTTGAACTGTTGAACATGGATACTAAAAGGAGCTTTGAGAGCATAAGGGCAGTAAGAGAACAGAACACTTTACTTAATTAGACAATAATGAAAAAAGCTTATTAGGGAAGTTTAACACACTCACAGAGAAGTTTATAGAAGACAGCAACCCAGTTCTTTTCCTGAAGTGATTTTATGGTGATAAAAGTTCTGCAGATTCATTATGCTCTAGATTTATTCTTTATTTACTTTTGAAGATATTCTCATGGGCCAAAGCACTCTCTTGACCTTGAACTTTGTGCTTTTGTCATTAGATTTCTAACACACTGAACCAGATCAGAATAATACAATAAAGACAGGCTGTAAAGAAACTGAGCTGTGAGTAATACATGTAAATTATGTGGAAAAGGGACCTGTGAGAGTTCCACCTGTGAGGGTGGAAGACGGACAAAATTGCTTTGCTTCTTCAGGGAGAGGGGCAGGCATACCAGTATTTATACAGCAGGCAAATTAATTGGCTTTTGCTGAGCTCTGTGCTGCTGCAGCTAAACTGCTTCCACAACCTGACCTACATAACTTCCAATCTGCTTGGGAATTTCCTCATTCAGCCACAGGACAGCACAGCACACACGAACTGCAGAAATGATCTTGGAAAGTGATACAGCCCCATATGAAATAAATGTCTTGCAAGCAAATTACAACTTCATAAAATATATTTGCGGCACAAAATTAATCAGTTAAACCAGAAATTGCTGGATTAAAACTCATATAATACAGTCAGAAAACTGGTAGAGTAATTTAAAAGTACTGTCAATGGCAATTAGCAATAAGCATCTAATTTATGGGATGCTCCATATCCATATCCAGGGCTTTGCAGCAACACTTACATTTATACACTGACAGCCCTCATTTCTCAGTCTCCTAATTTGCCTGGTGTACTCAAAACTAGAAAAAGCCTGTAAGTTACCCTGCCATATGAAAGATACAAGTTTATTTTCCAGATTGCCTACTCTGAAAATGGCCAAAAAGTAGCTACCACATAGGTTTGATAGAAAGGAAGTCTCATGAAAGCAGAATTTCTGTATAGGGCTGGTTGAGCTCTAGACTCTGTCCCATTTGCAGGATCTGCACTCAGTCTCAATGCACATGTGTAATTTAAGGACAGATTCTAGGAAAATTCTATATAGTTTTGGGGGTCAAATGTTCTTCCACAACCCTGAGTAGATCTGTAAAATCTCCCAGTAACAGTCCCTCCTCTTGTGCCAACCAGAAGCTGGACAGGGAATCAGATACAAACAGCTGCTATCTCACCAACTAGTTTTCATCTTACCTCCCATCCATCACCAGCTTTCCAGTCCAGTGTTTGTTCTCAGTTTCCTACCCACTACCAAGATAATCAAACCAAGTAAAACACTAAAAATATCACTTGGGATTCAAAAGAGAAAGAACTCACAGCCCTAAAACTATCTATGAAATGTACAGCAGCCATTCATTTCTTTCTGGGCATTTCAGAGGTATTAAGAAGTTAATTTTCACATAGTCCAGGTATAATTTTAAAAAAATTACTTATGACATATAGGAGCCTACATATTATTAAATATCGACAGATATGCCAAAACTCCTCTAATAATTTTGTACTTTCTCTTTACTTTTTACTTTTGTGTGAGAGGTTTTGTATTCTTACAGAGCAGACACATTATTTTACATTCAAATACTGGTGCAGCTGCTGGTACCTAAGGCTTGAGAGATGTATGGATAGTAACACAAGTGCAAAATAAAAGAGTACATTTGGATGCATATCAAACAGCAGCTGCATCAGTCAATCAAACTGCTGGACAACAGAGTCAAGTCTACAGATAAATGTAAAATACAGTTCCTCAGCCAGACCAGCTTCTTCAGAAAAATACATTATGCATTTCCCAGTACTGACATGGATAATGTAGTACTTTTCTCCTCGACCAAAGCATGCCACACAATTTGTTTTCTAAGCCAACTTGTGTTAAAGCAGAAAAGAATAGCCATTCTTCTGAATTGCTATCAATAAAAAAGCAGCTCCTGTGTCAGTCAGCTTGTGCAACAATAAAAAACCAGATATGTATCAATGTCAGAATCTCAGCACATCCCACTCTGCACACAAAACATCCTCAGTTTTTATACACAGTCACTGTTGCAGGATGCACACACTGCTGCTTCCCAGTTACTTCACTTATTCTGACATCTCATTTTTACAGTGTAAATACCACACTCTGCCCTAAAGAAAACCCCTCTGTGTATGCCTTTTTTGTCATGAACAGGAGACCAAAATGAATGACCAAAGCAGTCCCACTCAAACCTGATAACTTCATGCAATTGCTTTTTAGTCTTTATCAATCAAAACTACTGAAATAAAAATAATGGTATAGAGGAGAGCTCTGAATTGAATTCTTGATTGAAAATCTGTAGCAAAATCCAGCCTTATCTGAACACAGCTCTCATTAACAACTCTGGCACTAAATGGCATTTTGAATTTACCATGCACTAGGGAGGAGCAGATATAAATCAGGGCACCCTGTGGTCATCACCTAGGAATTAACATTCTAGTGCATTGATCAAGCAGCTGTGTCTATTCCAACTTTTCTTTCACTTCTACCTTTTTATGGCCAGCAATTTAAAACACTCAGGAACCTCAGAGCATCCCCAAGTCCCTGCTCAGCAATGTGCCTAACCCCAGAGCCAGATCCTGACCCTGAGCCCAAGGCAGCAATAGCAGACAGGGCCCTGCAGACCTGAACACCAAGTTTGCTCACATCCATCACACTGAGAAAGACTTTCCCCCTGCTCCTCCTGGCCTTCCACCCCTGCTGCTCCACTGTCTTACACAATTAAACCCCCACAAAACTCATCTTAAAACGTAATGCTTGTCTTGTATTCCCTGACTTGGCTTTGAGGTTTTTTGAGCCAATTCTGTACTGCTGAAATATTTTTCTACTCCTACCACATATAATCTGCTGGTAAGGGATTTTGTATAAAGAATAAAGAATATAAAGAATAAAATAGGATGTGGTTAGGCAGTAATATTAATTTGTTCTCTGATCACATATTTTTCCGAACTCCAAACTGAAGAATCTCTTAGCTAATGCCTAGTACATAGCTGCATTTACTACTTTCTAAACTTTACTATCACTCTTGGCAATAATATTTCCTTTGCTGCTGCTCTTTCTTCTGCTCAGACAGGCCATCTGCCATCCTGCTCTCCAAACTATTTGTCAGCTCCAATCTCTGTAGGCACTGAAGGATATTATAGGCGTGCATCACGTTCATATTGTTCTTCCTGTATTTTGGGCTGAGGACACCACTGTGCTGCAATGAGACACTGACTGTAGAGAAAAAGCAAAAGCCCTCAGCAGCTAGAACAGAAGGCACATGTCATAAATTTTCAATGTGCACTTCCTATCCCTTAAAACAAATTTATTCAAATTCTCCCCTGGCAATCAACTTTAAATGGTTTTCAGCACATGTAGATGTTGGCAAAGGATTCCAAGTTATCCACATTAGGTTTTCTCCCTAAAATGACCAATTTTCATTAAGAAAAGTAGACACATTTTTTCAGTGAAAAATGTGTAGATGTTACTCAGATTAATCAAACTGGAGAATCTCTGGAGTGATTTTAGTGGAGTAATTTTAAGGATTGAAGATCTGACAGCCAACTTGTCAGCCAATGAAGGGTTGTTGAAAGTAAAGCACATTGTAAAGATGAGCTGTGACTACTAAAAATTTTGGTTTATGTCAGCACATAAGAAGGAACATTTTTATATAAAAGATCAAAATGGGAAGAACTCAGCCTGGTTGTTCCAAACCACTTGATTTAGGGTCATGACTGGAAGGCAGGGAAGAGAAAGCCTCTTTTAATACCTTTTATATTTTTGACCCTTCTATACCTGAGTAATTTTTATTTTAAGGTTTAAGTAAGTCTCATTCTCATCTTAGTAAATCTCTTTCTGACTTTAAGCTTCAGGAATTTTCATTTTCAGGACAAAGCTAGGAAGCTAAAACGTACAGGAGACTTCGAGGTCTTATTCTGGACAAGCAAAGGCTCATTTAGAATTCATTTTATCAAGTCTCTTCACTTGAGCAAAAACTAATTGGGTAGTACATAGAAAAAACTAAAACAACAAGAGCAATGAAAAAACTCTCACAAAAGCACTGTTTTAAAATCTCATCCACCTTGTCCATCTTGAAGATGCTGCGCAGCAGGGAAGCATAGAAAGGTCTGGATTTTGTGTGACATAAGAATAAGAGGTTAAATTCTGCTGAATTTTAAAAAGATTTTATAAATACTGAGCACTATTGACCCAAGAGGCAGATTGCTAATGTTGCATTATTTCATTCACTTGAGATATACCTAAAGTGTCCCAAATTAAAAAGCTAAGCAAGGCCTAGCTCAACCTAGCCCAAGACTAAATATATATATAAAAGTTTTCTTGCCATCTTCCTTTTCTTTTTTATTTTCTCTTATGGTTAAAAATAAAAAAGAAATAGAAAAATTTCATTTTCATACATGCTGAATTCCAGCAGTCAGCTTTGTGATGCTCCCAAGTCACTGAGTTCAGGCTGAGCATTTTGGGATTTGTGATGTTTTGCCAACACAGCAGGGTTGATGTCCCTGCTCTCAGTGCAGATCTGCCCTAGCAGATACTGAATAATTTCCCTTACTAAGGAGCAGACACAGACATTGAGCGGCTATGACTGAGTCTTCCTCAGGTTGTCTTATTGGAGCTTCCTAAATAGTTAGAAGACTTAACCTTCTCTATAATATCACCTTTTAACATCTAAATTTGGCTTTTTCTCAATTTGCCAGATTCTAATTAGCCTCTGACGGGGCAGGAAAATACATCTTGCCCATTTACTACACAGGAAAGTTAAGGTTATCTTTATTCATATATATGCAGGGTGGTATGAAAAAACAGGCAGAGCCTTTCCTGCTTTCACAACTACTTCTGGTAAGAGCTTTCTGACTAACACAGGATTGAGGAAAGCAGAAGTCCTGGAGGGAGAAATAGGTTACCCTGAATGTACCTCCAAAGGCACAGAAAGCTCATAAAGCAAGAACCAACTGAAATGGGTCATACTCTCCCCAAGCAGATGCATCTCTATATTTCTCAAGCACCATTATAGTTGCTGACACCTTAAGGAAGTGTCCTTATCACCACCCCAACTGGGCCCAACTTGTCATCTCCTTACAAACTCGCATAGTAACATTGCCCCTCAGAATCACACAGGCACCAAATGGTTTCATTTGGAAAAGACCTTCGAGATCGAGTCCAACCACTAACCCAATAGTGCCAATAACCCAATACTGCTACACCGTAGCAAGCGCCAAGTGGCCCAAGTGCCACCTCCAGATGTCTTTTTAACATCTCCAGGGATGGTGACTCCACCACTCCCCTGAACAGCCTGACCATTCCAATGCCTGATCACCCTTCTGGTGCAGAACCAACCTAAACCCAGCCTAAACCTCCCCTGACACAACCGAGGCCATTTCCTCTTGGGCTGTCCCTTGTTACTTGGAAGAAGAGACCAACCCCACCCCTACAGCCTCCTTTCAGGGAGGTGTAGGGAATGATAAGGCCTCTCCTGAGCTGCCTTTTCCCCAGGCTTTAGTCACCATGTTTCAAATGCCAACAGAATGAATAAAAAATGGCTGAAATGGCATTAGTGAGTAGTATTTTTACTTGGAGCTCTCTAGACATCTACACATATGGCTTAACCCAGTTTCTTCTAAAATAAGTAATCTCTTCTCCAGAAGTGTACCAGTTGTATTTTAAGGCTTTAAAAGCACTTAAATCTTCAAAAAATTATGGAACACTAAACAAATTTTGACCATAAGGGTTGCTTAAAACATGGAGACTGATAAAGACAGTAAATTAATACAGCATTAATAGGAGACCAAACTGTCAAAGACAGCTAGATCAGACTGGAACACAAAGTCTTCACAGAAACAAAAGTACCTCTTGCTTTTATATATATTAACATATATGCATATTTATATTTACAACTGCTCATCTTCACAGACCAACAAGCTCCTTCAAAAGGCCACTCTTCCCCCATGAGTGCAGTGCATTGTCTGCCAGATGCAGATGGAGCCATTCAGGGACATCTCCTCCATCAGCAGGAGCCAAGCTCCCACATTAGAGCTGCTCAGCTTCTAGAAAAAGTCTTTTCAGAAGGACTCATTAAATCCAGAGTTAAAATGCACTAGATCATCTCATTATCAAGAAAATGGCAAATTTATGATGTAAAACACAAGTTATAGCAAATAATTCATCTGGATGCTTCAAATCAGCTCACTATCTTAGTATTTCTCTGAGAAACTATACTCCCCAGTATTTTTTTCAAGATTGAGACCTAAGTCAGTATCTTACCATTTTGTAAACTCTAGCACCTTCTACAATATAGATGAGTATTAAAGCCAAATTCTGTGTTGTGCTTTGTCTAGGGTAGGGCTATACTACAAAAATACACTTTTCACTACAGTAGAAATTTCAAGTTTACCAATTCAACACTACAGCTGGCTGGGAAATAGCAGAAAAAGCCTAAAAAAAGGAAAAAAATCTACAACCACCAACGCAAAAAAAGACACTGACTGACCCACTCCCTTTTTCAGTGTTGTGATCTAGGCATTCACCTGCAAGAGAGCAAAACCAGGTCAAGGACTTGAACCTGTCTTTCACCTGTCATGGACAAGTATTCTGTTCTCTGATAATTCTGGGCTTTTTTTCCTGTACCAGATAAAGTTCCTTCTGAACCTGAAAAAGCTTTCACAATAAAAGCACTGTCGAGACACATAAAACCAGTCTGTATTGAAAATGCAACCTTTTTTCCAAGAAAAAAAATCAGTTTTACTAAAAGCAAACAAAACAAGAATCCAAGTTAAATTTAGATGCTGCTTTTCACAAGCTGCCCACACAGTGGATATTTTCTCCTTGTAAGCATTAGGTATTAACCTCTCCCTGTATCTTCAGATAATTGGAGCCAACTCCTTTGGAAACAAAATGAAATGTGGACATCTGTTCATTGTAAACATTTAGGATACTAAATTAAACTGCAAATTATATTTTTTTATTCCATTATGGAACAAAAAAGTAAACATTTTAGATAAGGACGAAAGGGAAGCCTACATGAGACAGACCAGACAGGCTGTGAAAAGCTATTTGTGATTGAGACATTCATCTGGAAGACTGGAAACAGAGGAGTCAAATCTTGGTGTCAGAGAGGGAGTAAAGGCCACGCGCAGTGACAGTGTGGGAAGGAATCACAGAAAAGCACATGGCAAATACTGAGTGGAAGCAAAGACAGGGGAAACTCACTAATAGAAATATAATTCAGATGCTGAAGGAAAAAGCCCCTCACAAATGGGCGGAGACAAAGTAGATATGTTGGGATAGAAGGTAAAAGATTAGAAAACCAAACAATCTGGTATCTTAGCAGCATATGTAATGCACCCAAATCATCTCTTGCTAACTCAGCTGAGGTGTTGAAGAGGCTGGGGAAGGCAAGATCAAAGAGCAGAATTACTTGCAGATAGGCAATGGGCACTGACAGGTAGGGCTTTGCTGTTGCTTGTTCTGTGTTTCAGTATTGTTTCTTTGGATGACCATCCGGAGCTGGATTGTCAAACCTGTTACTCAGGCTGTTGCAGAAGTCACAAGAGAAAAGAGCTTTCTGTCTCCCAGGCCCCTTATTAACTTGTGACTGTTGATGGCAGCAAACAATTGTACTTTTTCTTCTAGAGCAAACAGGTACCTGCAGTGAGAGCAAAGAGCCAGGACCCCTGAGAGCAGGGTGCTCAGTGAAATGGCTGGAAGTGCATCTGGTCCTCCAAGCATAGCCTCATCAAGAACTGCCTATTCAAGTCTGCTCTTTGGTTTGCTTCTGGGACAACACTGATCTGGTTTGTCTTAAAAAAATTCCTGCCATGAGCAAATTTATCACTGAAGAATATGAATACATATGCTTATGGCTGGCAATTCTGACTCCCTAATGGTCGATACAAGACCCACCAGAAAACAGCAGTCACACATGGCACAAAAGTCACATGAGGACAATGCCATCTTGAAGGATTCATTAACAAACATTTACCAGTCCCTGTGAGATCAAGACTCTATCATTTGATCTTTCTGATCCAGGAAATAATGATTACATAAATTGCTGGGTTTGCACAGTAAAGTTTTAACCAGAAGTGGCTGTTCCCTGTTGCTAAATGTAAGTGTTTTATGTTAGGCCTAAGAAATGAGCCTGAAAATGCCTTCAGGAGTTTCAGTACTGCTTTTATTCTTAGCAAAAGATTATAACTGATGTGGTAATCAAACTCATGGTAATACTGACCCATAATGTTTTCAGTAAGATTGCCATTCTCATGGGCAGGTATGTACATACACACATTGCCCTCACAGAATCTGGTCTTCACAGCCACACAGAGCACTCGCTACTTTAACTCTGAGTGATACTTATTCCTGGTTTTCCTTCATGAGTGGAGATTGTTCAAATTAGCTGAATCAGCACTGATAGAAGCTCTAAGCAAAGTGAAAAGTCTAACAACAATAATTGCCTTAATGAGCATCCTTGTAGTGGAGTAAGGAGTTAATGCCAAGAGTGAAGATCAGCTAAGAGCACAGAGGCTCTTCTGAGGTATTCATTTTGAAAAGATGATCAGAACACTCAGCAGAAATCCTCTTGGAAGAAATTCTAGCTCTCACATATGAGCCTCTTAATGTTTTTACTCTCAAGGCAGTGAGCGTGCATTGACTGATCCTCAGCTTTGTGCTTGTGCAGTGCAGAATTCGTCTTCCTGCTGTTCATTACTTACAGTCATAAAACTGCACTCTGGACAGATCACAATGTGAGGAACCCCACAGCACCTGCCCCCACCCTATTGCATTTTTTACTAGGATCATTTAATGCAGAACCACTCATAGGAGATAGCAAAACATTCAATTCAGACTTAGATTTAACACAGACACATTCAATGACATAGAATTAACTGCCAATAAGAGAAATCCATCTCTTTTCTCCACGTGTCCTTACTAGCTCCTGCAACAGGCAATGACATCTTGATGAAACTTATACCATGCCATCTCAACCACTCGTGAAGAATTCAAAATCAGAATTGTGATAGAAAGTGAAATAGTATTGCTAAGTAAGATCCTCTTGGACAACTGAGTAGCTAATTTACAAAGACAAAATGAATGTTTTCAGCTAAGTTACAGTCATGTTTTTTCCAATTCTCCTATATGTCATTTCATGATGGCCCATCTTTCCTTACACTTTTGTCCCTGAGCATGAACTATGGTCACTACACTGCTGAATTTTTCTCCTAGGAGGTCCAAAAATGTGATCTGACAAGTCAGTGATTGACTGCACCTTATCCATCCAGGCAAAATCAGGAAAGTACTTCCAGAAGTCTGAGGGAGATTGACACCAACAGTGACATCTTGTCAGTAAAGAGCACACGAGTCAGAAAAGTTAGTGACTGAGGGTAACAGGCAAAATAAGGGGCTTCCAGGGTGTCACAGAACATAGACTTCAACTATATTTGTACTTGCCCAGCCACAGAATGGCCAGCAGCACATTTAGGAAATCATAATGTGTTTGCAAGAGGGGTAGGAGGAGTTGCTGTTTCAGAGGCTCATCACCTCAGAAGGTGCCTGTTTTGGGGGAGCTGCACCGCCTCTCACGGGGCCCCGGGATGCTCCCGGCGGAGCGGGAGCGGCGATTCCCACCCGCGGCCCTTACGTAACACTGCTCCCTCCCTGCACAGCCATCGGCTGGGCTCCTGGGAAACGAGCCCTGGCTGAGAGACTCGACCAGCAGGTGGTCAACCTCCCTAAAATACAACCTGCAGAAATCACTACACAAAGACCTAGAAATTCCTGAACTAGACACAAGTCCCACATTTCACAGATGAATGGTAGCTTGGAAAGGCGGCCTTCAAACACCCCTGCATGAGGTGGCTTCCATTTCCTTTTTGGTTTAGAGCAACCATGGCTTACAGAAAGACATGCTGATGAAAACTTCTTGTTGGCTGGGATTTATATTGCTAGAGATCCCATTTTCTTTCTTCCTTAGGATTTGTACCAACTCCATATAAAATGACTTGGTCAATTTCATTATTATCCTTCCACATACATGCAATTTTTAAAGAAGAAGAAGAAGGAAACAAGTGGTTTTGAGGTTTGTTTAGAGTTTTTTCCCTGTTGTCAAAGATAATGCATTTGCCTGATTCTAGCTGTTTTGTAAGAATGTCTACAGAGATGCAGCCTGCACAAGTTGAACTCCAGAAGACCATCTATGGTGTAAAAGCCATGGCAAAACCAGACATAACTGAATACTTCAAATTAAAAGTTTTGAAAATAAAACAATGTTGAGTAACCAGATGCCAATACATCCTTGCCCTCCAGGAGAAGATATGAACAGAGAAGAATAAGGAACTAATGCTTCTTTAAAACGAATATAAGAATTTTGGTCTAATTCAGATTGAATTTTTCCATTTTTCCAAATAAACCTGTATGACTTTTTATTTTAATGTTATTTCAGCTAATTCCTAAATAAAGATCCATATGAATTTAGTAAAGGCTGACATGTAATTTAAAACTGAAATATTAAATGGAAATAAACTGTAATCCCCTCACTAATATTTCTGGAAAGAAAGCCAGAAGGTGTGGGGAGTAGTTGTGCAAACCTACTGCTGGTTTGGTTTCTTTTCTAAAAAGACTGGTGATCCAAAGAAAGTAGGGAAAAACCACCTCTGTTATTGCACACTAAAGTAATGAAAGCAATTCAGCTTGATATTTGGCAACAGCACTCACACGAATGCACTTGTTTTTCCTGTTTTGACTTGAGAAGAGCAACACAAATTTAGAAGACGAATGAACTCACAATGCTCTCCCCCCTCATTAGAAAAATGAGGATTCCCAATATCCTTCTGGTTTTGAAAATCTATTTTGCAGTACTGACAGAGAAAACAAGAAATTTAAAAAAATTACTCAAAAACATCTATACTGCACATTCTGGACAAGTCACTGTTAGCTTATCCATAGCATTAAATATTATTAGGTGCTTCCTACGGATTTAAATTTTGCTTTTAGGATTGTAAGAAATAACATTATTAAAACTGCCACTGATTTTCTTTGCCTGCAGCATTAGTGGCCAATCTGTGACTTCAATTAATCTCTCTTTGACTTTAATGTTTCAGGACATTCTGATAATGAACACATTCACGTTTCCAGTTATCACTGGTGAACACTTTTACTGAAGGTTTGTTAATGTCACACTTCTGCTTTTGAACATTCCATTCCAGCTCCGCAGAATAAAGCCTAAGTTCTTATTTTAAGGAAAAGAAAACAAAACCGGCAACAAAACAAATCAAGACGTTTCATACTATTCACAGAAAGTCAAATTTTACAGCTTCCACACAACTCAGATTTGAAAACACCTCATCTTTTATTGATCCTATCCCAAGGTCTTTACACACCTGATGATCAAAGAAGAGGGAAAAAATGTCTCTCATTGCTTCAGGGATATCTTTTCTTATTTTACCTTGCTGATGTTTCATATTCCTCAGCCTGTCTCTCATTTGAGGCATCTTCTCT
The DNA here is from genome assembly GCF_901933205.1 of Camarhynchus parvulus. Classification (NCBI taxonomy): domain Eukaryota; kingdom Metazoa; phylum Chordata; class Aves; order Passeriformes; family Thraupidae; genus Camarhynchus; species Camarhynchus parvulus. The sequence continues at coordinate 9,941,166 of NC_044576.1, forward strand.
CACCTACAGTTAGACTTAGTGAAACTTCTGGAGAGACTGTGTTGCTTTTCTTCTTTATTACTATTTCAATTAAGGCAATTCCTTTCAATCCATTAATGCATCAAGACTAATCTAGGTTGATTTGTAATGCATTTGAACTGGAGGAACTCTGGTTACACACCCTTATGAAGAAACTGCAGTTGAGAGAAACGTCAGATCCACTTGATGGAGGCTAACAGAACTTCTACTGACTTGTCTTTTTTGGGAATTTCCCTTGACTGTAGTCACCACATCTTTTGCTCTTAAAACCTAATTTTACAAGCCAATAGAATACCACCTTTTGATTATTTAATTTTTGTTAAAGCTTAACATCCTAGAGCAACATTAATATTTTTTCTGAACACACTGGTGGTGTGGCATTCTGCCATTAGTTTGATAAAACAGCATAAAAGAAGCTTGGTCTACAACCTCTCCCTTCATATGCTTTTTCTGAATAAAAAAGTCTTGAAAAGATGAAATAATTAATGCAGAGGACTTAAAATCTTCTCTTTTTAAGACTAAGCTAAGCCACAAAATTTAGACTTAGATCTGGATTTCAAAAGTTCTTTCTGGGATTAAGTAAGTCCCATGTTAAAGCTGTTTAAGAAGGACTTGTCCTCCACAAAACTCAGATATCCACCTCTGGGTAGTCTCCCACTCCTAACTGCTCCTATTTCCATGCAACCTTTGAAGTCCTTCCAATGGCAAAATCTTATCTTCTCCTATACCTTCTAGAAATCAAAATAGGAGAAAAAAAGCACATTCAGAAGGAACTCTGACAACTTCAGAAAGGTTAAGTAGATTTAACAAAAAATTATTCAGGCCCTAGAAAATCAGTTATCAGTTATACAAGTTTCATTGTATGTATTTAAATAATTTGAAAATATATTTTAGAGATATTTCACAATGTTGATGCTCCTTATCCTCTATTTGATACGAGTCCCTTTGCAAAAAACCTTTGTGGTGTCCAGTGCAGTAGCACAGACTTCAAAGCCATGTCTGCTTAAAGCAGGAGGCTGAACTTCCTGAGTTCTCCAGACATCTCCTTCAACATAAATTATCCTCTGATCTCACATATATAAAACTAGATAGGGGGAATAAAGAATAAAATGAAATGCGTAAGATTTTTGCTGATTTTCTTGGGGAGCCTTTTTTTTTTTGAGGACATTAGTGGGGGTCTTGGGATTTTTAATACATGTTTGGAAAGACATTTTTTCATTTGTAACCTAGCTATAGTTGTTTTTCTTATTTACAGTCCCAGTCCTCCAGAAGAGGGATTTTGATCCTTTGCTAAAGTAATCTAAGAATGAGCAACTGCAGGTTCCAGATATGACACTTGCAGGTTTCTCTCTGATGAGATTCAAAGAGAAACATGTGTGCCATGTTGTCACAGGTTAAAGTGCTATAAGACCACAGGCTATAGCTCACTCAGTGGGAAGAAGACTTTTGACATTTGAAAAAGCCAGTTTAACAAAGCTCAAACATAACAACATGGAAACCAAGAGAAAAAAAAAATCAAAGTTGAAATGAAGCATTTTAACAAAGCATAAAAAATTGACACATTTTGCTGTAAGTTTTGTCTGGAAGCTGAAAAGTCTTGAAATCCTCAGAGCAGGGATGCTAAACAAACTCTGTTTCTGGTGGCTGGTCCACACAGATTATGAGTGAAGTATGATCAGATCACAGAAGAAATTATGTGATGGGATTGATGCAGCAGCAGGAGCATGGCCTGGTGACCTATAAGCTTTCCAGTCCACTTTTATTATTCTAGGGAATAATGCATTTTTTCTGCAGAAGGATTGGATAACATTCCCAATATTTCATAGAGGATTCCTCTTTACTCACGCTTCTGAGTCAAATGGGACAAATGGGAATGTTAATATGATGAGTAGAAAAGTAATACTGAACACTGTAAAATTGGAATACACAGTCTGCACAGAAAAGTAGCTTTCAATGCTAAGAACAAAATACTTGTAGGTAAAAAGGAGCAATTTGGTAAAATGAGGTTAGGTGATAAACTCATTTTCAATGTCTCATTCCTCACTTTGGAATATGCCTACAGAACAGTCAAAGCTCTAAAGGTTTTACTTTGCCTCAGTAAAAAAGCAGATTAAAAGAAATATCTGCAGCCCACATACAACTTACCTTTCAGGACTCATTGGGCTAGGCAGGTCTGCTCCAGAACACAATAAAGGATAGTACAGGAGTACATTTCTACAAGTTACGTCATAAGTAAGTTTCCAATCCTACAGATACACACAAGGCTACAGAAAAATTTCTTGTGCATAAAGTTGTATTAAGGTTGTACTTAAAATGCTGAAAAGAGAAGTGTTCTACCATTGCTGTTAGCTGTATTTACAGAGGAGGCAGCCCAGACAAAGAAAGCTGAAACAACATTCTAAATATACTCTCCTTCCAGCATGTGACTGCTGTTTCTGTTCTTTTTGTCCCATTATTATTTCCTCCATATAATGGAGAAGATGACAGAGAGAGAGAGAGGGTTCAGGGACTTCTCCTGCACACTGTTAGCACGGCTGACAGATTTCCTCCTCAGACAGAGCCTGTGAGCCTGGGTGGCTTTGCCATGCAGCCTTTTGCCCTGTTAGTGACATTATTATTTTGTTAGGTTCCCACATGTCTGAGGTTCCCATAGTTTAGGCAAGTTTCTCTCATATTCCAAGATTACCAAACTTCTCAAACTACTTGTGTTTGGATTGTTTTCGATTCTTTTTTAACAACTTCCTCTTATAGCCAGAAAACCTTGTCAAGAGTAGAGATATTGAGGAAAGTGGAAGCTGTTACACTTGTGATGCCAGTCATAGAGCCTCTGCATGGAGTGTTTTGACATTGGTCTGTGTGTGTTTTAATTTTGTTTTTCTTAGGCCTTTAATCCTCTCTTTTAGCTGAAGGAGGGTAGCAGGTGGCAGATCTGACTGCAAGAAGCCATAGATGCCAATTCAGGAACTCTGAAACACCATCTAGTAGTTTCAAAAAGTGTTTCCTGAAAACACAATCTTAAATACCTTCATCAGTTACTTGAATTAAACTACATGTATGTGATCTAGCATGCATTAATCCATATTAATAATACATAATTTGTATTAATATCTGTGATGCAAAGTCAAGACTTGCCTAGCATACATCTAGAATGAGGTAAGCAGCCAGTGTTAAAAGTATTGCAAGGCCATAACACACTGTTTTCCACTATGCAAATAATATGCAGATAATAGCTACACTGAACAAGCTTGGTTTGTTTTAGCAGGCTATTTAAAAAACAACGACCAAAAAAAAATCAAGATGCTTTGGCCCATGTACATAAGTAACAACTTTATAACAAAATTGTTGCTGTTTATCAAGTGACTGGTGCAGATTCACTTCCCAGTCATGAGAAGGGTATATTCAGAAAATACAACCTGTGGTATGACAGGCAAGGTAAGACAAAAACATTGCTTCAGTACTTAATGCATGCAAACTTCAAATAAGCTAAATGTTAGCAGATGTGTCATCAACAGCACATTCCCCACCAGGAACACCCTAAGCAATCCCATGAAACTCAAATGTGCTGGACTTGTTCATAAAGCTTGACTGACACCAGCCAGTGCTGGCTCCGTGCAGCCCAGACTAAAGAGTCCTCATTGCGTTTTCCAGCTTTCAGAAATTTCGTGTTGCGTTTAAAAAATCGCTTCTTTGTGAAGCCACCTCCAAATTCACCCTTCAGCCATTCTCTTTCTAATCCAAACACATTCAACCACAAACCTAAGTTTTGGCAGTGCAAACCCAGAGCCTTTGAAGATGATAATACTGTGCTTGACTCCTGGGCCAAATACTTTTTACACTCCTCGGGTTATGCAAATAACAAACACTTCTGCTACTGAGTGGTACTTATCAGCATGATATTACTTTTTTCCCTCTCACCAGAAGGAAGATTACTGATTTAACTCCTGAACAAAATGTTGTCACTGTCCCGCTGCAGCAGAAAGTTCAATTATCTTCCTTCCAGGCTCGACATCCTTAGAACAAGTGCATGTGCACACACAGACACTGAGATATATCACATTATGCCAGTACACAGAAATGGACCTGAACTGGACCTGTCTTTTCCTCTTTTGAAAACAGACAAGGCTCAAATATAAGATAAATTTCAAAACTGACTAGGAACATACCTAACTCATGTTAGCCTTCTTCATTCATACCAAAAGAGAGGCTCCTTTTGGGCCACAGGTGTGCCCAGTAGAACCATGACCATGTCAAGCCAAAGCCCCTCCTCCTTACATACCCTAAATAACACAATTTTGAAAAAAATCTTAACAAAATAAAAAAAGTAGTTTTTGTTTTCAGAAGATATAAAAAGGCTGTTTCAGCAGCACTTAGCCTCACTATCATGTGGCTGAAAAATGCTCAGGAAACAATCCAGCCAGAACCCAACTGGAGTAAGTATCTCCTAATAAAGAGAAGCAAGTCTGTGCAACCAACAAAAAGAAAGAAAAAAAATTTTGTCTGCACCAGATAAACATTATGAGGATTTTGGTCTTGTTAGATGTAGCCTAATCTGGGAGCCTTTTTGGGGCTTTGTGTTGGATCTGCATGGATTTAACCTCTACTCTTGAGAGAGTAAAGCCAGAGTCCCCTGTGAAAACCAGGTCAGACAGGTACAGCCCTGTCCTGTTGTTCATCAGCTGTCCATTCCCGCACTTTTAGGATACAAACCACCTTTGTCTTTGACATATACACAGCTTCTGTACTCACACATGCACATACAACTTGGCTGAGGTAGAACCTGCCTGTTCACTACAAGCTCTGCACTTTACCATTAAAGGTCAAGCTAAGGAGAAAATAAACCAAACACAAAGCAAACCAAAATGGGAGCTACACAACACAGAGAACTACAAAGCAACAGGTGCCTTCGGAAACAGGTTTTCACATGGAAAAGCACAAGAAAATAAATTAAAAAGCACAAAGACTAGAAAAACAAGCATTATTCTTCAAAAAACCAAACCATAACAACTAAAATCTAATTTTAAAGAGTACTCAAAACCAGAAGACTTAATATGCTACAGTTTCCAGGTATATGAACAAAACCAAGAGATTGGATATGACCCTTTGTTGTACGTCACTTCATTTAAAAATGTAAGATAAACATAATTAATTGGATTCACCTTCAAAAAATTAATCTTGGATAATATTTTTGGCATAGTTTTTTTAGTCAAGAGAATTTAGAAAGGGAAACAGTGGAGTAAGAGAAGATATATGCAGATGTTATTCTGACATGTAGAAAGTTACTTTGTCTCCACAGTACTATCTGGAAGTACATCTTTATTATTTATGCAAATAGACAACAAATCACTTGTCCAAGTGAAAAATAATTAACTTCCATGTAAACTGATATAAACTGCTTCCAAGGAGATTATAATCTCTTCAGTGCTGCACAATGTGCATTTATTTCCTTTTGAAGGAACCACTTTGCACTCTATACCGGGTTTCCTTTTAGATTATGTAATTTTATTTGTTGAGTCGAAAGTAGAGAAACACAAATGTTTGGCTCTAAGCAGGGACAGTATTATTCCAAACCATAAGGAACCCTGTGCCCTGCTGGAGCAGCACATGTTTCACAAGAACAGAGACTGGATGATGTGGTTTTATACCCTACCAACAAGAGCATCCCCATTTGTGGCACACATCTGCAGTGGCCCCCAGCAGGGACTGTCTGACTACAGGCAAAGGGTCATCTCACATGGCAAGAGCAGCCTCCAGCATGGATTGGAAATAGAAGAAAAACATTTGACGTACTTGGATCTGACAAGATTGAGTCGGTTTTCGGCAAAAATTGGTCACAGCGGACTCCTTGGTAGCCCTCTTTGCACCTGAGGAAAAGGGGATAAATGACAAACATACGCATGCGGCAGTGAAAGGTTAATCTCAAGGCACCAAACCAACCCTGCCAACACCACAGCTCCACAATATCCAAGTTATTTGCACTCTAATGGGAGCACGGTTATTACTGGAACATAATGGAAGCAGGTACAATAATTTGTGTTTCAAAAAATTTCCCCTCAAACCTTTCGATTATTTTAGAAAGTATGAAAACCAACATTGTTCTGGCATAATCATTCTTTTAAATATCAATTCAGTGAAACAACTAAAGAATAAATCTGTATAAAGTATGCATATCTGCAAATAAAATAATCTCTTTAGGTAACATAGTAGTTTATAAAGCTTCCATGCTGCACAAACCATGAAACAGACAACTTCTCTTTGGCTGTCTGAAAACGCAGGGAACTGTTAGCTAGCCATTAATTTCCACACCAGTTTATACTGTGCTTAAAAGATAAAATGATAGACATCACCAGGCATTGTTTGCAAGCAGGAAGTTTAAGATGCCTGTGAGATTAGATTTTAATGAACATAAACCAGAATACCCTCCCGCCTCAACAAACAAGAACTGTCTTTGACTGAGATTGTAATACTATTATTTATCTTGAAGCCTTACTTTGAAGAAATTCCATTTGCTGCTTTTGAACTGTTCTCAGAAGTCTCATTTCAGCTAAGTGTATCAGAATCAGATCTTTAATTATTTATTCGTCAAGCAGTTTTTCAGAAGAAAGTGATGGACACTTTAATTATAAATGATAGCACCAGGGATTCCTTATCTCCCAAAGCTCTTGCACATCACATAAGCAATATGCTCAAATCAGCATCACCACCTTTCATTAGGGTTGACAACTGCAGCTTGAATGATGTGATAATGTCAGGAGAAGAAGTTATCTGTTCCTTCACAATGTTTGTACCCAGGCTTCCTCTAAATGTTGCTTTTTAATATGCTTTTGGTTTTAGAAATTAATGGTTCAATGAGAAGCGCATCTCACCAGCATTGACTCAGGGATTAGAAAGAACACTTGCGAGAAAATATGTAAAATATGTTCCTATCAGACCCAAAAATGTAGTAAAAATCTGCAGTAAGATTTAAAACCCTCACACATATAATATTTCAAAACCTCCCTTTTGGCCTTTCTCCCTGATGGATATGAGGTACTGCTTTGAGATCAGCTTCCTCCCAGTACTTGCCTATCTATAAAATAACTGACTTGAAAAAACTGTTCAGGTTTTGTTTCATTCAGATCCCATGACAGCAGCCATAAGCTATTGGTCAATGAAAAAATGTTGTATCAATTAAAACTGTCTACTAGTCAGAAAAACTGAAGTCCACATGTACTCAGGTACTGACACATGCATCTTCTGCCTCTGATTATGAAACATCAGAAGCTGCCTCACATCAAAAAGAAACTCTTCTTCAGAGTCTTGAGAGGAGCTGGCAGATCTCATACCAAACTTAAAGTACAGCCTGCACCGGTGGGGATTCCTGCCTTTCTGTGAGCATTTTCTGTTCACCTTTTGACACACATTTGCACCTGGCCCAGTTATAAATCCTATATTACAGACTTAAGACTCTCTATCCTAAACTGTTGGTCATAAAAGCATGTGAGGAGAGAGTCACAGAGTGGTATCTCCTGGAAGAGCTGTGCACTCGTCAGTGCGCATGGACATTTTCGCTTACCTGTACCCCTGACAAACACACCACAAGGGGAATGTGTTTCTTTCAAAATTCAGTACAGAGGTGGATGATATTCCAAAGGATAATCTTTTAATGTAACACCATAACCTTACACTCAGATAATACCTCCTATGGTGACTGCACCTTGAATGCTGTGTCCAGTTCTCTGTCCCTCAATACAAGAGGGACATTCAGGTGCTGGAGCAAGTCCAGACAAAGGCAACGGAGCTGGTGAAGGGAGTGGAGCACAAACAAGGAGTGGCTGAGGAAACTGGAGAGGTTTAGCCAGAGAAGAGGAGGCTCAGGAGGGACCTTACTGCTCTCCACAGGTCTCTCAAAGGAGGGTGCAGTGAGGTGGGGGTTGGTCTCTTCTCCCAGGTAAGAAGGGACAGGATGAGAGGGAATAGCCTCAAACTGCACCAGGGAAGGGTTAGATTGGGCATTAGGAAAAAATTCTTTACTCAAACTGTGGTCAGGCATTGGAATAGGCTGCCTTGGGAAATGGTGGAGTCAGCATCCCTGGAGGTATTTAAAGCTGTAGATGTGGTGCTGAGGGACATGGTTTAGACATGGGTTTGGGTTAACAGTTGGACTTACTGATCCTAGAGGGCTTTTTCAGCCTCAGTTATTCTACAACTTGATGGCCAAACAGAACTTGGTTTTTTAAACTGCATTAAGCTTTTCAGCAAAGATAAAAATTAAGTCTTCTACTTCCCGTAACAAATTCCTTTTTACATCTGTGAAAGCAAATAATAGCAATAATTGCTCTGCCATTATGACACCCAAGTACAAACTTTTGCATGTTAAGTCCTTAAGCCTTGCAGAATATACATTTGACAGTTATAAAGCTACAATATGATAAAAGTTGAGCATGTGGCATCCCATAATCTCATCTAAAGCATCTATCATGTGTCCTAAATAGGCAGATGTGATAGCCACACATGCTGCTCACTGGTATCACACCTCTAGGTAAGAAAGCCCAACAACCCACTGCAGAAAAGCCTATGAAAGCAGCACTGTGGCGACACATACAGAAGTTCAGCAAAGTCCAAATTAGGTCACTCAATATTGCCATATGCAGTGTGAATGATCAAATACATATTTATGGATGCATTAAAAAAGTCATGAGCTACCACAGAAACCTTGAGAAATGCTTAGGTGCAGCTCATGGTTTCAGAAATGATCACTCGATTCTGAGACAAACTAATGTTTATTAAAGATACCATTAAAAAAAAAAAAAAGAAAAAATAGAAAAGAAAAATAACCTGGATAAGATATTGCCTGTAGTGAAGCAAAAGCTCTGATGTGCATGTGGGACCCCGGCAGCAAAGGCTGGAGAGGACAGCCTAAGATCCATTCCAGCACCAGGAACAGCTCCTCTCCTCTGCTGAAGCACTGCACGGCATCAGCAGGCCGGGCCTTAAGTGAACACCATGGCAAAGGGGTTTAAAATTGTGTTAATTACAGCCTCTTTGCAAAGAACAAGGGAAATTCTTTATTTTGCATTCAGATTTTCACCCAAATGAGTCTGTCTAGGCTCTAGACCAAAAATATTAACAGGATTGTGCTGTATGAATGGAACTAGCTAAATCCTTCTGATTGCAAGGTATGAAAAGACAAGCACAGGTAAAGCTATTCTGCACTGCTAAAATGCTTGCAAACAGCATATCCCTAACTGGTAAGTGCTAAATTCAGGTAAGATTATTTCATCATGTCTTCTTCACATCTTATTTTGGCAACGTGCTCTCCCAGATGATTTTTTGAGGTCACCAGTAACAAACTGCATTGTGCATCGCACTTTGTGAAGTCAGCCACAATGACCTCTGTGTGGAAACACACAGGCACAAACACATCTCTCATTCCTCGTGAGAAGGCTTTTGCTTTTTCCCTTTTTACTTAAGCACACTTGCACCTAACTATTAAAAAGTAAGTACAGTATGAGACTTTATTCATTCTTTCATTGTTTTTGCTAATGTTAAACAGTACTAATACATGTATGTTCTAATCAAAGAGATCACAGATACTTTCTGTGGATATTTTCCAGAACTGTTTCTTGTACAACTTTATGGAGCCAAGGGAGATTTCAAATAGAGGACTATGTCACTCATAAGACTAACATAACACTCTAATTTTGTAGGTTTCATGTTGGATACATCTGAAAAAGTAAAGTGGATGGGGGTGAGAGCGGGGCAAATTGCACAATAAACAAAGATGAAGAATAAAATCTTTTTAAGACAGCAGAAAGGGAAGAAAGAGAGCCTACATAGAAGACTTAGGGTAGGGCATAAAACTTAAGGCCAAGAAGCCAATACTATCAGGATTTACATTTTCCCCAAACTTCCATATAGAGCTCCACATCCCTTTTAAGCCTAAATATTTACTAGTCAAGGGACAGGAAGGTGGAGAATGCAGCAGAGAGAGTGACAGCAGCAAATTACAGAGGCTACAAAAGAAGGCAACACTAAAGCCCCATCCCTTTCCTCCTCTGTGATATCCATCCATCTGAAATGGAAACAATTCTCCCTCTTCCCCAAGTGTGGTGATCACATTGCCTCTGACCATGTGAAGAAGTATGCAGAAAACATATTTCCTGCACAAAGAATTTGGCAAAAATAAAATATACGAGTTTATTTCAAATGAAAATGTTGAAAATGACATGTGGCATCTCAGGGACAGACTACACCAGAAGAGAAAGCTGTAGGACTACACACCAGGAAAACAAGCATGTCCTAGGCCAAAGGTGATTTGTAATATTAAAAAAAAAAAAGTCATAATAGCACAGTGCCTAAAAGATTAACTTATATGAACCTATAATCTGATTCCAGTCTCATAAACAGGAGTAATCCAATTTGAAAGATGGAATTAATAGTACCTATGAAAAATGAAATTTAATTTTTGCAGTGAATCCAAATCAACACACATTTCCATCCCCTTGTAAAACTGCAAATTGGCAGTCTCAAAGATGATATTAATTAAAATGATCCATCTCAGTGGGTCAGTTGCATATTATTTTCTCCTGACACCATTATATCCCCTGCACTAAGATTCAGATGCCAGTAAGAGAACATACTGCAGCTCTTATTTATCCCCTAAGAGAGAAATCCAAGATCATGATAACAAAATATTCTAATGGTCCATAAATTTCCATCAAGTATTTATTTTCACACAGGGAATGCAATACTCTTTAACCTGGGTCAGAGAATCAGTTACACAATAAATCTATGATTGCAAGCCATGACATTATATAGGCCATTGGGCTGTCCCACAGTCTAGCCTGAAATATGCTGTGAACAATGAAAAATAATTCCTTTGCTCTGCAGGTAAGCTAAATATAGATTTCTGTGCCTGCAAGGAGAATGACCTTAACTGGCATACACAGAAGTTTACATTTATTATTTGGATTGTTATTAGGTGAAGATTTTATTCAAGGGAATAAAAGGGAAGAAAAATTAATCTTAACAGTAAGGGTCAGACAGGATATCTGGTCATTTAACACACGCAGCCAGTCTAAGTAGAAAAGAAGCTTCTTTGGTTCCACAGATCAGGCCACCAAATCACAAGTGAGAACACTGTGCTCAAAGCCAGAGAGAAAATGAACCCTTCCGAAAAATCAGTAGTTTGCAGCCTGCTGGTCAGGAACCCACCTGAGGTGGGAGATTCGCATTCAGTTTTTGGTGTGAGAATGGAGCATTAGAGACTCAAAGTCAGGTTTTCTATGTTGCAGAAATGTCCTGATCATTTGAGTGTTATCTATTCTGAGAAGAAGCTCTTTTCTTCAAGTTCTACCCCTATGGTCTATGCTGTGCACAACATACAACCTACCAAAATTAAACTAAATTCAATATAAACACATAAAACCACACTAAATTAAAGTAATATGAATGCATGGCATTAAAAAGAACAAACTGGGGATACAGTAAGGAACTGGCTATAGGCATACTGCTTCTTGAACATACTCATGAATCTCTTCAGATGGGAAGGCCTGAACAATAATCCAGGACATTCACCCTCCTCCTATTTTCCTTTTTTTTAGCCCTTTCAAAAAAGTCAATTTTAGATAATCCCCACAACAGAGAAGCTACTTACTGTATAGTAAAAGTTTCATATCAGGGTTTTAACTTGATTTTGTTAAGACCTTGCAACCTACTATGTGACTGAATTAAGGTATGTATCTGCCTCTTCTTTTTCTTTCCTTAGAGAAATAGTACAACTCTTACAGAATGGACAGCATCAACTTTAAAAGGAAAACCAAAAAACCCACTTGTCTGTCAGCTTTCTTTAAAAATGTTGTAACTATTAAAAATAAGTAGAGCAAGTAACCAGAAAGGAAATTATCTTGAAAAGGCAGACAAAGAATAGTAAAGAAAGGGTTTTTTTTACATTATTTTCTGTAGAACCAGAGCAGCTGAAACAGTCTAACATCATAGAGAAATTATAGTCAGATTGTTAAAAATTCATATTTATGGTTGGTACAATTCACTGTATTCTTCAGTATGTAAATTGTCAGTGCAGCTCTCAAACAGGGAAGGACTGCTATGCTCTCTCAGTAGATGGCATAAAGAGTAGAGGTCACAGCTACAAAACCCTGAGACATTGTCCAGATTTAGACAATAAAACTTTCAGCTAATTTGTTGACTCCAGTGTTTCAGGATCCTTTAGCCTTGGAGAAGCTAAATGGGGACACACTAGTAAATCCTCTATAGGAACCACTGAACTAAATGAGGCTTTTAACATTTGAAAAGGAGTTATGTGGATTTCACTTAAATGCCTCATCCATAATTTGCTGGAACTACTGAATTATCATTCCTCTCCTGATATAGATGGCTTGCCTTCTTTGTTTTTCCTAAAAGGTAGGTCATAAAAAGAAATAAAATTAACAAGATATGTTAGTAAAGCCCATCAAGCCATCCAGCCATCCATGACAGCACCTGAACTAAAGATAATTTCCCTTCCCTGAATAACAGACAAATTTTCTTTAATTTAAAGGTGTTTCCTTAAAAGAAAAAAAAAATGAAAAAAGAAAGTTTCATATTCCTAACCAATGCACATAGCCTAAGCAGAATTGTTACCTAACAGTTCCAGACTATTGAATTCACTTAGAACTCTGGTTAGGTTTTGTATCCAAAGATATATAAATATATTATTGATAGTTACTTGCTATCAAATTCATTTGTGGCATATCCATACCAGGATAAACAGTTCATGCTAATACATGGTCCTTGTGCTTTTCAAGGGATAAGAATTACCTGCCTAAATCTCCTTAACAACAAACCACACCTGTAAACCACAAAAAAACCTTAGAAATGCTCTGTATCACCTAATAAACCAAATGTTTAACCAACTAACTGAAAATCATTTCTTTGCTTTTCTGAGTTTAACCAACCAGAAAAACTGAAAAGCTTTGATTAGGTTTCTCCACAAGATACCTCTGTGATCAATGATTTACCATGGATGATAAATGAACAGAGTCTTTCATTATGCATGGCTGTCATCAGCCATGAGAAAGATTTTGAATAAATGGAAAGTGATTTCATACCATATTCAAAGCCTCACACAGCACAGATGAAAGCCACCTTCAATACGTGAAAAAACAAATGAAAACAAGACTCTTGCTTTATATTAAGCCTGCCCAAGATTGCCATCTTTATAAATAAAAACCCTTCAAAACTCTTTTTGAAAACATCTGCCAGGGACTGGACCTAGTTAGGAAAAAATATCTAAGAAATCAATAGAAGGACTGAAAGATGTAAGATTTATATTTGGTATCATGAGGTTTGGTGCCCTTCGAGAGCCATTTGTCAAAGATGGCAATTATAACAACAAATGAGGTAGTTGTAAGGAGAGGTGCAAACTCACTCCTAAGTGGCTTAACAGGTTTGCTGGATGTGTCTCTTCCCACTTTCCTCCCCACAAATATTACAAGCCCAACATTAAAATCTTTGGCTTCCAGCTACTTAATAAAAGGCAACAGAGCCCTGGACTTTTTTCAAAAACTGTCAAATACATTTTTCACTTTATTACATTGAATATTTCCCAATTCAATAGTACGACCAAAAAATACTCAGAGAAATTAATTTTTTTGTTTCAAGCCCAAGCTAGAAGTACAAAGGATCCTTTGCTTATCATGGCAAAGGCATGCAAGACTTCCAACCTGGCCCTGCATAATAAAGACCCTTTTTCAAACGGCAGCAAAACTTTCTATTTAATTTTTTGACAAAATTTAAAATACACCCAGGCATTCAGCCTGTCTAGTAATAATATCTACATTGAATACTGCTTGTCACAGACTCCTCTCCTAAAAAGCTCAAGGTCACATCAAGCCAGTGCTTACCTAGAGAGACAGAATGCCTCTGCCAGGAACTCAAAACCCCTCAGTAATTCAGTGAGCCATTTGCTTTGTACCTGTTTTTATACCTGGTTTGAAAAAAATAATTGGAGCCGCTCAGAGGTGTCAGTAAAGTATCCTTACCTCCTACCAGAGGGTCTACACAAACCATGGCCCCTGACTTTAAGGCAGGAGATAAACATGCCTCTGGTACTGTATTTTCTATGGTCTCCACACATCACATTTCAGAGATAAGAACAATTTGACATGCACTGTAATTGCCTACCAAAGTTCAAATACAGGAACATTTTGCAGAATAACCCTTCCTTAGCATATTAAATATCATTTAGAGCCCAGAGGAAGACTAGTTTTAAAATTCAAACAGGCCACTCTCTGGAGATCTATAAAATTGCTGACTAAAAAACTAAAAATCTTTGAAGTTACCCTATTATACTGGATGTTTTAGTCTTGTGCAGAATATTCTTTTTTTCTGGAGAGAAAACTCTATGTATTGCAATGACATTATGGCATAAATTTCACTATATAGATGTAGCCTTCTGAAAAAAACCCAGACCACAAAAAATTCTAGGGAGTCAAGTGTTTTGGTCCATGAGTTATTAATGCAACTTAATAAAGCTTCACCAGCCAAAATATTTGTAATTTAGTAGGGTTTGGATGAGCATGTTTCAGACTACAGGGTGTGTATTAGCTGCAGGAAATACCCCTTGACTACAGATAGTGCCTGACCCAACAGTCACATTATTATTTACTTGTGCAAAATGGAAACTTTTTCCCCAATGGAAAACTAGGAATGTGGTTATTTTCTATATAAGATAAAATTACGCACAGAAAAGAACAGTGTTCACAAAAGGATCTGCTACATTTGAATGAACGATTTTCATCTCTTCTCAACACTTTTTGTAAAAGTAGGCAGTTGCATGAGAAGCCACCCATGCTCTGCCACCACCTGCCAAGCTCAACAAAAAGGAAAACTTTGAGGATTGGAGTATTATGAAATTACAGTAACTCCAATAGGTAGCACAGATGTGACATGCTTGCTGCCAGAACATACTGGTCATACATACAAGACTCTTTCTTGATTCCATTTTCAAAATAATGGCAGCAGAAAGCAACAATCAGGAAAGTCATTGTTCCCATTTAAGATCATTTTGTGGATTAGAACTAGTCTCTGACAAGACGTCCCTTGGAAATTTGATGAATACATTTGCTTCTCTTGAATTCCTAATCATAAATCAACTGAACTGAACTCAGCTGTGTGTTCCTGATAATTCTCTTCTGAATTCAGGTGAAAGAAAGGCAGCAGAGTTCACACTGCCTGTAGACAGTGCTACAAAATCCTCCCCATCACATACACACAAAAGGAGCAGAACAGGTCATTCTGATTGTATTCATTCTTATTTCAAAGGAACTAATTTCTAAAGACTAAAACCTTTAGAAGGAAAAAGCAGAGGTTGCCAGCTCAGCAGCTCAGCTCCAGGAGCCACTCCACTCTCCTCGTGTGACCTTCAGCCCGTTCGTGAACAGCATCATCCCTGCCAGTGCTGCTGGAATAGCAGTGTCACAAGATCAGCACAGCCTTCCCTGTGGCTGGAATTTTCTGAGGTAAAGTTACCAAGAGATATGCAATAATGGTGGCAATGTAAACACTAAAGCCATTTGGGTAATAAAATAAACATACCTTTGTCATTTTGTGCAGAAAGGAGAAATCCTGTATTGTCAAGCTCACTTATGTTTATCTTCAGAGAAAAAATACTGAGAATTTTTATAAAGTGAAGCTATGTTAATGAAACATGCATTAAACATTGATTACAAGAAAAATTAGGATATTCTAATTTTCGTTTTTAGATTGAGATTCTAAAATATTAATCTACCAAGTAACAAACAAAGCAAATCTTGGCATTTCCATCCACTGCCATGCAGGATATGAGCCCCCTTCTAGGAACAGGACCTAAAGGCTTCTTGTGTTTTGGAGCACAGAATAGAAACGCGCTGGCTTTGGCTGGAGTGGAGCTCATTTTCTTCACAGCAGCTGCTCCAGAGCTACATTTTGGATTTGTGCTGGAAGCAGGGTTGATAATACAGGGATGTTTCCTTGCTGCTGAGCTGTGTTTGCACAGCATAACAAGGCCTTTCCTGCTCTGGCACTGAGGAGGCTGGGGATGCACGAGGAGCTGGGAGAGGACACAGCCAGGACAGCTGGCCCCAAGTGACCAAAGGGACCACACCACGTGGTGCCATGCTCAGCAATACAAAACAGCTGGGAGAAGGACAAGGAAAAGGGGGACATTTGGAGTGATGATTTCTGTCTTCCCTGGCCATCTCCTGCTGGGAGTGGCTGAACACCTGCCTGAGGATGGGAAGAGGTGAATTCATTCCTTGTTTTGCTTTGTTCACATGCAGGGCTTTTGTTTTCCCTATTAAAGTGGCTTTTCTTCCACCCACAGTTTTCTCCCTCCTCCCCTTTCAGTTCCCATCCTGTCACTGGTGGGGAAGGAGCAGCTGCAAGATGCAACAGTCTGGGGTTAAAGCACAACAAACAAGCAGGGAGGAAAGCCTTGTGCCAATGACCTCTGAGGCTGGGTACCAGCCAAACCACAGACATGCCAAGGCCAGGAGGGGTCCAGCATCCAGACATGCTCAGCTTCACCATTTAGCTTCAAGAGTTTTTCTATTTTTACTCCTTTTTTAGGGCCTTAATGCCAGTAGTGCCACAGAGATTCAGAGGGAAGACTCTGCAAGTTGGTGTGCAGCAGATCTGCAGAGAAACAGGGGCTGCTGGAAGAAACCTGATCTCTGCTACTCCCCTGCAATTTCCCACCTGGGCAGACAAGGAGGAAAGTGCTCAGCAAACCAGAAAAACTTTCAGGGCTGCCTCTGGAGCACAGCATCCCAACAACAGAGCTGCAAACAGCACAGGTGGGGGCTCCTGCAGGTACAATTGCCAGCTGAGTGCCCAAAAAGCACTTTGAAACCAACAGCTCTGCATTTGACCCAGTCTTCAACTTGTCAAAGAGACAGCACTGGTGTCTTTATGACTTACAGGTTAGTTATTTTTCACTGTCAGAAAATTCACTGACTACACATTTGCATCTCATCCCTCTACCTCTCTTGATATCTTGTTCAATTCTCTAAACATCTCAGAAACTAAAGGTTTTGTTGTTTCAGTATAATGCTACAGTAGCTTATTCAAATACACGGCACAGAGACAAACAGCTCAACAGAGATTACTACTCACAAATTTACCATGCTTTTTGGTAAAATTTGGCAGCCCAAGGTGTGTTCCATGATGCAGCAGTTATTTTATTAGGGTTAACTGAGTTAGCTAATCTAAGGTTACCTTGGACATTTCTTCATTCTCTTTGTTACAGACTATTCTAAATAAAATATTGCCTCCCTTGATATTTTCACTCCATTGCTATTTACTGGTATTTCTCTCCTCATAACTGCACAGCTAAATAACTGCAGTTATATAGAAATTGATTGTTCAAAAGTCAGACCAGCCCTGCAGTGAAACAGTTTATCTCATTTTTGTGCATGGAATTGATATATGAAAATATTTATACTGTGACTGGAGTAATTACTCTATAAACTCATTATATGTTTACCTATGCCTCTAATGAGTTTTTTCCCTCAGTTGTATGTAGTAAGTTCCTTTAAATGTCAGTACATAGATCAGAAAATAAAAAATGACCAGTCTTGCTTTTTCCAATAATACCAAATAACCTTTTCCTTCTTGGTTGTCTTTACTGTCTTTCACATTTATTAGAAATGATACATTCATTAATTTTACTTATTTTTACCAACTCAGTGTGTTTCTAAACAGAAGAGAACAGTTCTGAAAAATATCCTCACCATCTTTTGCTTATTGCTGAAATATGTTGGCTCTTCCTTTTAGAAGTTGTTTCCCCTTTACTCCCCTCCACTACTTAAATGATCTACATGATAAATTCAATTTGGATTTTATCCTGCTAAGATGATTTATAGTATATTTTTCATACAAAAAATACTTCCATTTTGAAAAATGGAAAAAGCATAAAATCTAGTTTAGAGCTATGCTACTCCATTTTACAGAGAAAAGTAAGATTCAGTAACAAAATGATGCCTTATTACAGCCACTTGAAGAGCAGAAAACCCACAGTTCTCCAGCCCAAATATGTTCCTACCAAGTGCTTAGTGGGGAAGAAAACTTCTCAAAATATCTGGCTAATATTTTAACAGAAACAGGTAAGATAACCAGCATAAAGTGAGGGAATCCATATACTTGTAGTTTAAAATACTCTTCATTTACTTCATACAAGTCTGAGTTCAAGATTCATAAAGAAAGAAACACCGACTGCACTTCAACTTGGTATTGCTTTCAATCTATTTCATGCTAAACAATCTCTAAGCATTCACATGGAACTTACAGTGAAATGGTTTAATTTGATTTGATATACAATTTTTAAAATGGAACCTGATGCAATAGAGATTAATACACTCATGCTACCAGCTTGGAGTTAGCATAATGACTAAACATCTCAAGTTTTATAAATAACATTAAGGAAGATACACACTGCTGTCCTTTTCTTTTATACACTTAATGAACTTTTTAAAGATTGCACTATTGATTTAAATCCATGGGTTTTAAATCCATGTTCACATTAACTTGCTTCTGTTATTCCTCTGGAGTCAAAAAAACCCCACAAAATGAATGAAAACAGGTATCTCTGGGGCAAAAGTCCAGTCAAACCTGGGCTAGAAATCAGCATTTTAAAGTCTCAGGTTAACATGATCTAATGTAAAGCATAAAATTAATTACTTAGGTTTGTTCTTAGCCATTTCGACACGCCTGGCTTTATCATTTAATTCAGCCTAATTACAAGCTAAATGTTAAAAAACAAAACAAAACAAAAAAAAAGGAACCCAAAACAAAAACAAAACCCAAGAAACTTAAACTTGGTGTCTGAATTAGCAAATTGACATTTTCCCACTGATTTTAGAATCTATTTCTTGCATTACAAACCATATGGCTACTACACAAAAATAATAGAAATAAGTACATCTGCATTAATTTCAGCAGACAGGTAAAAATATTTTTTTATTCCAAACAATGCTTTTCAAGAGTTTCATCTTTTGATGATAATCATAAATCCAAGAAAATTGTTCATCTTCATCATCTACAAAAATATCTTCTTGGATTCATAAAAAATGGTTTCCCCAGATATTAAATATAAAATTATGCCTTATTTAAACAAACTGGATCTGCAAAGATTTACAATTTAATATAAAGGCTTCTGTCTCTAGAGCCATATCATAGAAAATTAAATCCATCAATCCTGATTTTTTTTTCCTTTGAAACTTCAAAATCTACTCTAGTCAGGGAAAAAACATTTCAAGTAATTAGAAGAGTTTTGCATATCTATCACTGCTAATAACCTGAGTCCCAGAGTGCTGTGGAAGGGAATCAGTGCAGTAAATAAGTAACAAGGGTGTGTCAGGGATGAGCTGTTTTCTTCAGCACCTTTCTGGAGCTCGCATTTGGACAGCCCCAGGCCCTTCTCTCTGCACAGAACACAGAAATAAACTCTTCTCAGTGTCACCCAGTGAAAAGACAATGAAACCACACTGAAGTACAGAAGACTCCATTTAAACACCTCTGGTTTACTGTGAGGGTTGCTAAATATTGTAACAGGTTGCCCAGATATCCATCTTTTGAAATATTTAAAACTCAAGTAAAAAGTGCTGAACAGCCTGAAGTAACTGATCAGCTTGAGAGGGGGCTGGACCAGATGATCTGCAGAGGTGTCTTCCTACCTTAACAATTCTCTGATCAATGAAAAGATCATTTCTCTGACAATTACAATAGTTCCCACTGCAAAAACAAACAAACAAAAAACCAACCTCCACATGAACCCCTTCTCACCCAACCCAGAACAAAATGAAATCAATTCTAGAGAAGCAGCCTTTACTGAAGCCCAGTACATTTCCTCAGTCTCTCTATAATTGTTAACAATCATTCAGCATCATGAGCCACAGATAAGAAGAAAAAAGACTTCCAAATCTGAAAATAACATCCTCTGCTTTGTAAGTAAAGAGCTCACATGAATCATGGAAATCAATCACAGAGGTTCCTTTACTTACTAAAGCAATCCAGGATCTGTCTCTCCCTCTCTCTATATATATACATCTTGTTTTCTTCCCTCCATGCCCCAGAGCTTGAGGAGGTCTGGTTTCATCACGATTGCTTTCAAAGTAACTCACCTCACTTAGAGCCATAATACAACAAATAAATGACATAAATGAAATGCCACGTATGAGGTGATGATATTAGTTCCATTTTCCCCCTTTTTATAAAAACATTTGAAGACTTTTGACCTTTTTATCCTATTTTGATTGATACAGTACATTACACCCCGAGGAGATAAAAAATAGGAAGCATGAGCTAAAGCAGAGACAGAGGCAAAGCAAAAGATTGCATACAGCTTGGAGAAAGCAATTTACAGCTAAGCAGATGGTTGGAAAAAAACAAGCCATTTTTCTTGAGTCTGGCTGATGTGATCTGTACTAATTCACTACTGGAAAGCAACTACCAAACCCATCAGCACAATAAAAGCATTTGTAAAACATTGCACCTATTTTTTTCAACCACCTCAATCAGAGGCTTACTGAATTCTTCCTCAAGACACTTATATTTCAACAATCACCCACAGCCTTCCTGCATGTTCCTGCTATCTCTGTGTATGGAGCTGAGGATTTCAGAAAAAGAAGGGCCTTTGATGATTCATAAAAGGGAAGCAGCACTAGTTAGATTACAAAGAAAGTGCAGCAAAACCACTTCTGAAGTTCACTGTGTATAAGTGAGCTTATCCAAGCCTTAGGCCTTCCTTGGGAAGAAGGAATATGTACACAGAACAGAGGTTTCTCAGAGCAAGTGGAAATGAAAATAAGAATTAGTCTCAGGGCTGCTCTTTTACTGTAGAGCCTTCCTTTCTTCACCTCCACCTTCATGTCCAGGCAGCATCCAACCATTATTTATTTCAGTGAAACAGGGGGAGTCAAATTCATTGCAGAGCCTTCCTGCTGCCCCTGTATTCCCCGCAGGAAAGAAAGGATGCTCTGCTGTTTCCATTCCCAGCAGAGGGTCTGTGGATACCTGTGGATAGTGTGCCCTGATTCCTGGGCTTGGCTGAGCTCACACAGCCCCAGCTCACCGCCCCCAGAGCAGGACTAGAAGGAACTGGGACAAACTGCTCTTTTCTACAAAACTGAAGCTTGCCTAACAATCAAATGCTCATGTAATGCAAGGCTCACGTGCTTTAAGCCCACCATCTATTTTTTCATGCCCATCTCTCTACCACACTTGTAAAACTTTTAAAACTCAAGCTGGCTTCCAGCCACTGCAACTGAGACTACCAAACTGCTCAGCACAACCTTGCTTATCTTCAGGAGGAAGAACAGCAGTGCTCTCAAAAGACTTTTGGCACTCTAATCCCCTTATCAATTTAGCACTTACTCTTTCCTCTCCAACCCACCACCAATGTTTATGTAACCCCTAGATGTCCTGAAGTTTGCCTAATTCAATTTCAGAAGGACAATATTACCCCTTAAGCATTCTGCTCTACTTCCAGATGCAGGCACAAGAGCTGCTGTCTGGTGGTGGGATTGCAGTTAATTAAATCAGTGTTTCAGCATTTCTGGCCATCTGCTGAGACGATAACATTTCCTTGCTGCAGCAGAGAGGAAATGTGCCCAGCTGAGCTGTACTCACCAGGGCAATGCCTCCTGAGTGAAACCAGCTCTCCCCTCCCAGCTTCCCTGACAAGCAGCCTGGCAAGCTCTTCCTGAGAGGAAGCAGCTCAGGCCAAGGCTACTCAGGATACTCCCAAGCAGAATTCAGGCTATGGCCACCTCGATGTTCTGGTACCCCAAGAGCACTGTACTAACCCGAAAAGCCTGCAGATGACAGGGGCAAATCTCTTTTAGGGGGAATGAAGTCTAAAATTTAAAGCATACTGTGGACCCACAGCTCTCATGGGAACATCAAGCTTTGGGAACCCAATAAAAATGGAGGGATGCATTCAGCATCACCAGAGCTATGGTCTGATTTTAATGCCTTTTCCTCCAGCCTATGCACTGTGCTGTGAGGCTGAGCACTAACACCACTCTCAACTCTCAGTAACTGCAATAATTTCCTTATGGATGGGTGCAATAATTTCCTTATTGCAGGGTGGATCAGGCTCCCTTCCTACTTGGTGTGAGACAGAGCCCTCTCCATAAGCCAAAGAACAAGTTTAAAAAAGAAAACTACAACTGTAGAGAGAGCTAAAGACACACTCCTTGTTTTTCTGCTCTTTTTATGCTAGCACTGTGCGCGTTGTTTGGTACTTTATTACTTTTGTTTGCCTGTTTATGCACCTACTTGAGCTCTCAGTAAACACAGGTTTCACAAGTATAAATAAAACATACATGAAATATGTTGCTGTCTACAGTTTCAACTCCCTCTGCACCTTCCTAATCTCCTGCATTTTATGCAGCCTATGTTCTGTAAACACAGGTCCTGGGGCAGTTCAATACTCTTGTGGATGCTCCAGCAGTAGAGGACTGCTGTCATCTCTAACTATTTTAAAACTCTGAACAGATGTTTGACTGCACAACATAACAAATAACTTCAGACGAGCAAGATGAGATAATTTTTCCAAGACATTCATAAAATTCAAATATGTTTTCTTAAAATACTGTAACCGTTCCAAAGCCAAAACCTGGAATTTTTACAATAAAAATTACATTTTTCAATAATGTGGATATTCTATAACTTACCTGAATTTTTCATTGCCCCAAAATACTTTTCCTTAGTGACAGAAGTGATAAGAATTACATAAATGCCTTTTTCAATATAGAATATCACTGAAGGTCCCAAAATGACAGTTTCAAAGTTATTCACTTAAATCACAAAAGAAAAAACATCCTTTTTTGCATCTGAATTATTAGTCCTTATTTTCAGAGCTCTAATATGTGAAGGTCTAACAGTCAACGGAACTGGCACTTGGCCTCAGAGGATCCTCCTGTCACACTCTGAGCTTATCTTCTTCCTCTAAAGAAGCACTCAACCCCAGCTAACTTTCAGAGTGAAGTTTCAATAAAATCACTCCCACACTCCCATTCCAAAAATTAAGTTGATTTTTGGAAGTGCTTGATGAGTAACATCCCTTGTATCACAAAATATTTCCTAATTATGAACTCTATCCCAACTCTCTACTGGACAAACTACAGCTTCCCTGAGGAAAAAACAACTCCAAAACCCCCTAAAATTCCCAAAACTTGAAGGAAATGTGTCCAGCACCCATTTACCTTGAGAGGTGCATGGCACACATTTATACAGATGACAGGGAGCTTCCCACCTCCTCAGAGAAGCCGCACAAAACTCCTGCTAATTATAAAGTACAATTAATATCATACATCTAGGACTTAGATTTAATCTAGGATCTAGGTGGACTCTATTCTAGGTCCTTAATCTAAGATCTAAGTGGATTGGAGTTCACAGCTATTTCCTTACTTAATTCTGAATTTTCTATCAGAAGAATAACCTATGATTCTAACAGGGACAGGTAAACCAGAAAATTATCATCATTGTAGTCTAAGCTCAGCCACTTTCTAGTGCTTAATCAGCAATAATTTCTTTTTCTTAATGGAAAAAAAAAAGATCATGTTTACTTGTTTTGAATGAAATACTAGGTGTATTGATGGAAGGAATTGATTGATTGTAAATGCATTGAGATAACACCACCAGGCCTGAAATATACAAATGTAAGCTACACAGAAGAGTTTAAATCTTGCGAACTAAGTGACTGAAGCTGGTTTCAGTATGGGTATAGAAGCTCAGAAATGCACACTATTTTTAGGCTGTAAGAGTATAACCAAAAAAACACCTTTAAAGTAAATAACAATAAGCTCAGAGAATACTGAAAAGATTCCCAAGAATGCCCCAACTTTACAGAGAGCCTTTTACTCACAAAACCTAATTTTTTTGGAGAATGGCAACATCATAACTTTTTGCATCTTTTGGTAACAGAGAGATCTGCCCTGCTGTACATAATTTAAATTGTCACATGTCATAAGGGTCATGCCACTGTGGCTTCCAGGGTATCAGAGGCCCAAGAATAAGTATCAGTAAGAGGTATGTTAACAGATAAGAATAGGTAACAGATTTTCTTCATAAAGCCTGATATCCAGAAACAAGCTACAGTCCATCAGTCATTAGACATACACAGAAAGACAGCAAGAATATTAAAACAGAAATACCTAGAATGAGGGTGGAAAGCACCATCAAACACTGGACTATCACTTTCAGCTGCGATTGACCACAAGTTGCACAGCTGGCTGACTTTCGTAAAACACTAACTTAAAAAGTAAATAAATAAAATTTGAAGGTGCCTGCAGCAGGCCCCAGTGATATCCTTGTCACATCTGGAACAGTTCAAGGAGATCACGTGCCAAGAACAGCTGGATAGGAACCAGCCACCCAAACACTTCCAATAATTCAAGCGTGCATTCATACTTTTTGGTTGCTTCTTAAAATATTTATTCATATCTTAAATGAAAAATAAAATCATGTCACAGACAGCTGGATTCCTCCCTCCGCCCCCACCCCAAATTTAAATCATTGAAAGATTTGCTGTTCTTTATTCCTTTTCAAATGCAATATGGCTACAGAAAAGTGCAAATTTAGCACGTAGAGGAAGTCATCTAAGCAGAAAAGGATGGTGGGATACCTCCCTCTTCTAGATAAACCCAGGAAAAGCTAATGATGAAGCTTTTTTCTCAATCTGATTTCAATTAATTCTATTATCTGCTAGGAGCCACTATCAGTACAGCAATCCCCTTGCTCATTAAACCCCAAAAGACCATCATCACCTTAGGCAGTATGAGACTTTCTGCTCTCTGTTTCAGCACTAACCTGGAATCACAATGGAAAATGCAGCACAGAGGAATTCTTCAGTGCTACTCTAAAATTATCACTTGTCAATAAAGAAAACATACTTTGTCATTTACTCCTTCTCTTAGGAATGACAGTTGTATTTTGAAATGCTTTCTGAGGAAAAGAAAAACCCTCAACAATAAATCCTTTTATATGCTTCACAGTTTCCTTCCAAACATTTTCAATCAGAAGTCTCCAACTCAGAAGTCCCACCTACATACTGGGCTGGAGAACTCCTCTCAATTTTTACCCCAGGCCAATTATGAATTATTGACATTTGTGCTCTATCAGAATTTGTAGAGAGTCACAAAATAAGACAACAGCAAACAGGTTGATTTGTGGATTCTTAAGTCTGGAGTTACCCATCTGGATAAAAGAAGACAAAGAAAAGAATCACCTCACTGGCAAATGCTGATGGCAGAAGGACTGATGTGGTCACAAAGCCAGCATCTTCTTTTCTCCTTTCCAGCATTAATTTTCTTGATTAAACTACTTGAACACCAGTTTTGCCAGTATCAGGGCTTTCATTCAGACTCAGGTTTTTCTTTTTAACTTGTGCAACAGTGTAACAGCCCCAATTATTTAAATAACACAGGTACCTCGATGTAGAGGATACAACCATTGTATCAATGCAACTTCCAGATGGATATACAGGCCAAGAAAAGAAACTGTGCCTAGCTTGAATTCCATTCCCTTAAAATATCTGGTAGATATGCCCTAAATTCTGACATTACTAAGAGAAATAAAATAAAATGTTGCATTTATACTTGTCTCAGAGCACCTTATCATTTGGTTACTTTAAATAAAAAAAACCCAAACTTGTCTAAATGAAAAGAAAGCAAAAGTAGGAAGTTCAGGCGAAATACAATTTCTCTATTGCAGTCCCATATTACTGGAGGCAAATTAAATGAAAACCAGATACAAATCAAACTGGCAATAATGGAAGACTGACACCCAGGAATCAGGAGGATCCTCTTTACCAGGGGCTCCCTAGAAGTTCACCACAGACCCAAGGCAGCTGAGCCTCCTGTGCATTGCAGCAGGGCTCTGCATGCCTGGGTATGATGAGAATTACGTGGGAATTGCACCAAACACAGACAGCCTGCACAGTTTGGGCATTTTGCCCATGGCAAAAGCAGCACCCTTTTCGCCAGCAGTTCTGGCTGGAATTTAAACTGGCTGTCATATATATTTATGTGTATTCATAAATGCATATATATACACACACACTGGAATATGAAAGCACATAGCTCTTGCATATATCTCACAAAGATTGGAAACAGGAGAAAAATCCCTTGTGCAAAGGACTAACACATCTCTGGCTTGCAAGCCATCAACATGGTTGTAAATTATTTAAAGACTTCTGCAATTTTGCAGCAGGTGTGTAGGTTTACATACACAACATCCATAAAAAAACCCAAAACCACTGAACTGAGAAATATTACCCAATCATTGTCTCCGATAACACATAAAAATGCTTCACCCTATATTCTTTCTTCTTGAAGAAAACCCTTTATAAGGAAAAAGTGCTCACAATTTACTCTGCAAAACAAAATTGTGAACAACCACCCTTCACTACCTTTTGTTAAATAAATTACAGGTTCAAACAAGAAGCCCCCATGATGGAACTATGCCTAATTGATTTCTCTAAGTCTGGTGCTAGAGTGCTAATCATTGTTTACTTATAAGAAAATGAAACTATTACATTTGGCAGAAGCGGCGTTCAACTGAACATGCTCACAGCCTTTTGAGAAAACGCAGAGAGGGAGAGAATTCCTGGCAAGCAATGGGAATGCCATGTCAGTCAACCCACCCTGAGATCCACCTCATGGTGCCTGTTTCACTGTTTGTTTAATTTTCCAGAGGATTACTTTCCATCAGCTCCCACAAACACAAGAGAAATAGAGGATTTCATGATGTTGAATCCGTGTCATTACACACGGATTGATTTCACTTTGGCATCTCTGCAACATGGCACTGCTAAAAAGCAGCTATGACCTCAGGATAATTAATTAATCCACAGACATGCATGAATAACTTCCTTCTTCACTGACAACAAGCAGACCCACAGAAATTCAGAACATCTACAACATCCTTGGTTTCAATGTGAAATAAATACTTAGCAGTGATACAAAAGCAATAAATATTTGATTGTTTTGCCATCTCTGCTTTTATCAGTTTCTATCGATTACCACATGGATGTATCAATAAAACACACCACTGATTTGATGGTGGCTGTTGTTACACTTTTGTGCTTTTACCATGAGATGTTATTCCATACTCAGCACACGCAGGGGTACAACACGAGCGGATTGAAGAAGACAGCAATGCCTGGAAGGTCACCCACGTGGGGCTGGCTCCTGCCCTCTCTGCAGCTGACAGCGCCAGGACCAGGGAGTGCATTTCTCTACAACTCCCACCACGTTCAGCAGTAGGAGGGAAGAATGGGTGAAGAGAAAAATGGAATTCCCCATGGGCAGAAAGGGCTGTAATCATGCAAAGAATGGATTTTACAGTCAGGGTAACAATATCCCGAAGTGAGAATGAATACCCCACTCTATTGTCCATGCATGTGATAAGAAAAAAAAAGTTCTCAGATGAAGTGAGTATTCAGACTTCTTTATATATCAGTGTAATTAACAGATTCAGAAGCTGCATTTTTTGGAGAGAAGATCCTTCATCCTGGCAGAATAATCCCTTTCAATATTATGGATCTATTTAATAAAGTTATTGTTTATCTGGATTTCTACAAAGGTTTTTATGTAATAGCCCCTGACATACTTATTTTAACTTTCCTTATGTGGAATAACTACTCACATATTAGCTTGATTAAGAGGTGCCTCAGACTTTTGTGAGTAAAATCACTCAGGTCTTCTGCCTGATTGGTTGGCTCTTATTTTTGGAGCTTGTTTGGGGAAGGAAAAAGACAGCTACTGAGGCGCTTTAAAAATAAATAAAAATAATACCCACAATTTTGATGATGGAAAACAATCATGTTAGAACTAAAGCAGATGTCTTCAAACAAAACTGGAGCTAGTTTAATAGGAAATTACAAAAATTTTCAATTCTAATTAAGTAATAAGATTTTAATAAATTTCAACTCTGAATAAAATTCAGTTCTGATTAATGAACCCTTTTATATCTCTGAAGGAGAAAACAATAGCATTAAAAAGCCTGCTCTCCACATTGAAGCTCCTATACTGAAATAAGAAAGAAATCACTTGCATAAAACCATGTAGACACCAATGGCAAAAACTGCAAGGGGACTCAATCTCTTTTTTCCAGTAAGCTCCTCTAAGGTACAAATGCACAAATTCATAAAACTGGTACCAGGTTTACAAGACAGAATAATAATTATGTTTTATAGCAACGTTGGAAATAATCTATTGCTATATAAAGTGAAACAAATCTCACTGCAGTTTAGCTAGCATTGTTTACAGTTAAACAAACATTGAAAAGATATTTACTTGATGCATCTTATTCCAGTTCTAGATTACTCTTCTCACAGTGAGTTTCCATCCAGGAAAACTGCTGCCAGAACTCCTGTCAGAACTAGTCCTTCAGACTGGGCTTATGGAAATGGCTGAAAAATTATTTGTGCATTATCACACACTGAGGACATTACAGAAAATAGCCACTAAAGGGTTATAATTGACGTTTTAGTTGTCACTGCCCTTAGACAAGAATTTTACAGAGACAAAAAGTGTCACCAACTATCTCCAAAGCAGCTGGTTCCATAAAGTAAATCTTAGCTTGAAAGTCAAACCTAATACAGAGAAATTTCAAGAGGGAGTCAAAGACTCAAAAAGTCTGATCTGTTAACAAGAATAGCCACTGATGAGAGTGGATCACTACTGATCTGTCATGTCAATTAAAGCCTGAAAACATACTTAACCACTGTGAAATAATCCCATAACTTCAAAATAAATTGCTTTCCTGAGTGAATATAAATTCAAAGAGAAGAGTAATTTAAGATTATTTACCTTAGGATTCCTAGCACATTGATATTTTCTCTGTGCTTTTGGTAAATTCAGTCTTGTTAAAACACAGAAGAAAAAGGTTAATGCTCACATGTCAGTCAACAGATTAAATCAGCTTGCATCAAATGGCAAAAAGAATGGTTCTGTGATATTTTTCAGTCCAGAGAAGGAAAAGTTTGAATAATCTGCTTCAGTGAGAGCAGTGGAAGTGGGAGAGGGAAGGCTAGACATATGAGGAGGCACGAACCTTAGCAAATAATAGGAACTGTTAATAAAAAGAAACAATTTTGCTTGAATCTCTTTCTGAGGGAAAGAAGATCAAGTGGTGGAAGACATGTAAGAAGGAGAAATGACGGTACAAGGAAATAAAATTTAAACTTCAATGAAAAAAGAAGAAAAAGCAATCCATTGCAACACACAGAGGCAGTGAGAATCAATGAGAAGTCGATTTCCCAATATTTAGAACTGCAGATAGAATCCTTTCTTTTAGCTGAGAAGTATCGAGGACCAAACTCATTAAAACCAAAAAGAATTGTAAAGTGCCACATTAGTTCCACAGCTATGACCTCCGAACAGAGACAGCAAAACCTAGGCAGAAAAAATCTTTCATGAAACACCTTGTTTTGTGTTCAGAAACAGCTATATTTAGGAATCAATAAAAGCACAAGTTTTCTGAATGTAGATGGATCCCACCTCCACCAGAACACAAAGTGCTGCAAGACCAATGCTTCAGCCCCAAGTGTCTCCCAGAATCACAGACTGGGTGAGCTTGGGAGGAACCCCAGTGGCTCATCCCAGAGCACAGGAATCTGCACAGGAATCCTCATGGATCCATGGTCCTTGTTCCCTCCACTGGTATGCAAAATGACTGAATTTCCAGAGGGTATGAAATCCATTTTCAAAACTGAGAGTTTAAGACCACCTGGTGCAGAAAGCTTTTCTTCCTTCCTAGCCATTACACACAACAGAGCTCAAGATTTTTCTACAAAAATAATAATAGCCTGGCTTCTACAGAGCCCATGCTGTTGCTTGGCTAAATTTGCCACAGAGGAATTTCTAAACCCTTTAGTAATCTCAATAGATAGAGAAAGATGGACGTGTGAGAGAATAGGGTTTTGTCAAGGTTTATTTCCCTTTCTCATTGACATTCAATAAAATGACAAAGTGACATATACTGGATTAAATGTCCTAATTGTATTGCATGGCTATGACTAGTTTGGATTAAATGTGTTATAAGGATTGGACAAAACAAGATGTGTCCCACAAAAATGGACCTATCTTACATCTTATTTTTATCATGAAAGCTCAAGAAAGTAACTGTAGAAGATTTGGAAAATGTACTTTATAGTTCTCCAAATCCTTGTTATTTACAATCTCACAGTCTGAGTATGCAATCCTTAAAAAGCAATATTGCCAATCTTTTTTTTTCTTATTTTTTAGCTCCATGTAATGTAGAGTTCAAAATTTCTAAAAAAAAAAAAACCTAAACAACTCAGCTCTAAGTTTTAATTTTGTGGTTTGCATTAACTGACATCATCATTGATATTATTGCCCTCTTACTGCATTTCTGTTGACAAAAAACAAGACTCATTTATAGCTACGCTCAATCCCATAGGGAAAAAAAGAGAAAAGTTCTTAACTGAAGATGTGGTGACACTGACTGGAATATTTCAACAAATTTTAATACAGTTTTCCACATCTGTGTCACCCTAACAGGAAAATATGAGTTGGGTGAAAATACAGTTGATCAAACACAACTGTACTCAGAAGAAAATTCTGTGAGATATTCATCATTTAAGTCCTACTTGACCCCAAGAAAAGGAGTTACTTTGCAGAATGAGTCTACTGCTAAACTGATCCAAATACCTCTGCAACCCAGAGGGAACATCCTGTTAATTGAACAAGAACAAAGATATATATGTAATTTATAAACACCACCAGAATTCCATGCCTGAGCCCACTCCAGCCAACTCAAGGAACAAAACACTGAAGCAACCACAGGACTGAGGGAGAAGCACAGCTCATGTGGCCAGACTGTGAACAAAATAATCCAACACTGATGCCTTCCAGCGCAACCTTCCATGACTAAGAGCCTGAACTATCAGCATTTACAAGCAAAATTGGTACTTTTTTTGCTCTGTGAGCAATTTCATTAAGATTTCAGCCTTGACCCCTCTCTTGTTGAATGAATAAAGGGCAGATCATTTTAAAACAGAAAGACAAAGCGAATGAAGTAAAAACAAAGTAAATCTTTAATTAGGTAAGTCCTCTTTTGTTGCCTGGTTCCGGCAAAAGCACTAGACCATATGTTTGAAGTGTCTAAATCTGCCTTCAGGTTTCAGATGAATATGTCTCTGTGGGGCTGTTTCTGTCAACTGCAACATTTTTTTTGCGGCTTAGAATTTGCTTGCTGGCAGCCACCTGCTAAAAACACCAGCACAAATTAGTAGGGTGCCTGGGAATTTGGACACAGATTAAAAAGTAATTGAGAGGGTGGACTAAATCACATCTAGAAACCATTGTATCCACTTCAAGCTACCTCCTTCTTGTTTTGGAAATAATTTCTCTTTAGGACGTCCAAGGCATCAATAATGAGTGGAAACATGGGCTGTGCTCAGTTCTGTAAGTGAGCAGCGAGGAAGCTCCATCTCCAGTTCCCTCTCCACCACCACCACACCCCGATTGTTTCAGGCCTGCACAGACACTGCACCGACCTCGGTGTGAGGGTTACTGTGAATATCAAACTATCATAAATTCTGATCTCCTCCACATCACTGCAATGCCACAGCACATCTACAAGATGTAGAAACCTAACCATGACAGGATGCTCAGATAGCTATGGCTGCGCACAACACAGGACCTCATCTGCCTCTGGAGACCCGAGATGCTCCCCAAATAAGCCTGTCTCTCCTGGCTGAAGTCTCTTTTCATTAGCTCCTGCCAGTTACTGCACTCCTTCCAAATCTGTTTTGACTTGTTCAGCCTTGCACTCAGCCAGGGAGCAGCAGTAACCAAAGGCACCATCACATCACTGGGATTTACAGCTCCCAGCACTCAGCCAGGGTCCTCTCTCAAAGCTCTCTCAGCCAGAGACACCCTGTGCACATGTTCCTGCTTTGCCTTGAATCTTACCAAGCCTCATTTCTCACAGAGCAGGTAAGTCAGTGACTGAACACTTGACAAAAAAGAAACTGAGAGACCTGTGGACTATTGAAAGACCATCAAAGAACCTTGGGTCTTTTGTCTTAATAGTATTTCAAGGAATCTAGTGGTTTTGTAAATAACTGAAAAAGGCAGCTTCCACAGTATTTAAGTTTCATACAACTGCTACTAAGTGACTGTACTTTGACAACTCGTGTGAAGTCCAAAAAGCACCTCAGAGACCTAAAAAGTTTGATGCCATGGGTTTTTTCCTTTTTTTTTTTTTTTCCTGTTAAAATCTAAAGGGTTTATCCTCCTGTAATAGGCAATAATGAAAAAGAATTCTTTAAAGGTCAGCAGGAAATGGTCTGTTTTTACAGAGCCAATGAAATGTAGCAGGCTTTTTATAGCCATTGATCTTTGAGAACTGAGATAGCTATGGATAATATTTATTTTTAGCCATATTTATGTAATCATTTGTGTAACACCTGCCCACAATAAGGAGGAAAAAATCCCACTGTTTCTGCAGTTTATATTGTTGTAATGATTTGACACAGTCTATTTGGGACAAAGTCAGTGGTTACACCAGCTCATAAAGCACTAGGTTTTATTTTAGCAGATCAGTCTGCCCCATGGTGCAGTAACTCTAAAAGAACAGAGATCATGGCTGTGTGAGACCCAGCCCTCGTCCCTGCTGACTGTGACACTGCTGCAGTGACAAACCCTGATGAGACCAGTTTCCTTAAGCAGGGCATTACAACATTCCAGAATTTACACTTCCGTCTAGTGTTTGCTTTTCTGACTTCAACCATGACAATTAACAAATTTGAGAGCAGCAAAGTGCAGTTTGCTGAAGCAGAAGCAAAGTCCTCCACGCTCATGTTGTGAGGAAACTGAGGGCACACTTCAGTTTGATTTGCTCTGCCTGCACTACAGAAGGGGTAGGAGCCCCTTGGTTCTACTAAGAAGTGATGCCAATTGAATGTGCTTTCATCACTGTGTACACCAGACTTTCCCTATTATTTTTCTTCAGCATTTACTCTTTTTCACATTTGGAGACCTTGTGTATCCAAAGACATCTGAAAAAGCAAACCTTACTTCTCAGAAGAGAGCATTTGGGTGACTTTTTGTTTAACCTGGGAGAAAGAAATGCATCTCTGATAAACTTTGACAAATTCTTTTCAGGGAAAAGACAATTTATAATTGATAGGCAAAGAGCTGAGTTAAATACATGGACAAAAATGAGAACTCCATCTTGGTGAAATACAGATGGGTCACATTTAATGACATAACTAAGCTAGATGTAAATGACCATTTAAGAACAGTCTTTCCCATACAAGAATATTTTCTCTCAGGCCCTAAAGGTTAAAACTGGGGTTTTGAAGCTCAGATCCCAGACTGTCTTTGACTGAATGGTGTTCCACATGGGAAGTTTTAGAGGGAGTCAGAAACATGCCTTCATCTTCACACAACAGCAACAGAGAGACAAAGAAAGAAAACTTTGGATGCTGAAGTTCATTTCTATTATAAATCCTTGCACACAAAGGCTTATTCTTTGCTAATTATTGCCTTACCAATGACGAAATGAATTCATTTGTAGCAGTAAAAAAAAATATTTCGGTAACATGGCATGATTAACATTTAACTCCTCAGATCAGTAAACAGTGAAAATTGGTGCTAGAGTTTAAGTGGGTACTTAGCTGAAAAGTAAATGAATACAGACCTTTCTCACTGCAGTACAACACATATTTCACAGCATTTGCACAATCATTATTCTTCAAAATACTGACATTAACAGCCATGCAAATGACACCATGATTTTCTGTCCCTTTACTGCTCTTTTCCTACATGATTTTCCTTGAATTAATAAATTAAACTTACAAATTCTGTAGAAACTTTCACTAAGAGTGTCAAAGATCTTTACAGAGTGAATTAATCAAATAATCAGAGCATCACAATGAGGTCCTTTATGCAAGGCTATAGCAAAATATGAATGCAAATCTGAAATACATTTTATAAAAGGAATAAATTCTAATGTCATGATAAAAAATGTACATTGTAATTTGGGTGTAGTTGAGACTGAAAACTGGTGAGGACATAAAAACAGAAGTGCTTTAGTAGGCGCCTTTTTTTATTTTAAAAAGTAATCCTTTACTTCAGCCACAGTACAAAATGAGAGAAAAATAAGGAAAACAGAGTGCTGTGAAAAGTCATTTCCATTCTTTATGTGATGGTCTTAAAGCAATCAGCAAAATCTATATCTTGACTAAAACGACTCCTGGGTACTTTGAACTGTGCAGCTGATTATGGACTCTGCTTTACTGTTCACTTATTTACCTTTTCTGAATCTTTGCAAGGGCCTGGCTGTGCCTGCAGCTCCCCCAGAGCAACACAAACTGGGGAGAGCTCCTCCAAAGGCAGGGACTTCAGCTGTACTGGGGACTTGCAAGGCAGCCTAAGCCTAAGCCTGCGCTGCAAGGCAGCCTAGGCACTTGGCACTCACTCAATATAAAGACGCAACCATATAATGAATCAAAATATTACCAGAGGCCTCATACCCATAACTCATTATGTTAAGTACTGACCTGTCCAGAAAGCTGAAGTGGAAGAAACACACCTACCCCAGCTGCAATCACAGAATACAAGGAGGCATGCAAGACATTCCATTATATTATTTATAACACTCTAAAATGAAAATTGCTAATTAACTTCTCAAATATTCTCACAAGTGTTGATATTTAATACACAACCCTGCCACAAACACCTGCTGGTTCAACATGAAAAAATAAGGCTTGTTAATTCTCAAATTCAGCACAGAAAATTAAGAGAACTTCAAATTTTTGTCCAAATTATATATTGAGAGGTATGAAAAAAAAGAAGTCAACAAGTTCATGCTTTTTTTTTCCAAAAAATATTTCATCTTAAATAATGCATAGTTATTACTGTAAGAAGATAGCAGAAGTTTTCCCTATCAGCAGAAATGCATCTAACTTGAAGGAAACTTATAGAATCCATAATTCACCTTCTGTTCCTGTACATCATTGTCTGGAAATTTTATGCAGCTGCACAATTGACCAGGTAATGGGTTAAAGTCTGCCCCACAAAGATACTTCTGCCTCAAATTATAAATCAAGAGTTTGCTTTTGCTGCCAAGGTGGAGCCTATGGTAGCTCAAACCCAGCTTGTTCATGCTTGACAGATTTCTCATCACAGCTATTAGTAAAATATTTATCAAAAGTATTACAAGGTGAGAGGCCTCATTTCAACAAAACTTGGCAAAACGTGTGAACTTCAAGCTCTTGAATTCAAGAAAACAGCTTATTTTCTTTAGATGGTTTCCTTAGATCAGGATCTAAAATCCAAATCTCAGTCCATAGCTTCAAAATACGCTCATGGTAGACTGTCCTTTAATTCTGTGTGCTGTACACAGCACACACATATGCCTTCCTAAGTTTTTTTTATTTTGGCTGAAAGTAAATGATCCTAAGCATTCCATTAAAAAAGACTGCACAACATTGTTATTCTGGATAAGACAGAATGAAGTGTGTATCTCTACACAGAACCTTGTTCATTATCTTGTTCCAGCTAATGTTAGCCATTTTCAAAAAAATGCTTCTGATTCAGCAAGCTCTATTTATCTACTCCCCAAACCAAAACTATTTAGAATCACATCCATTTTATGAGTGAGTTTGAGTGAGTCACCATTACTCCTCCTACTTTTCTAGGAACAGGCAAACTACATCCAAATCATATTTACACTCTGCTGACCAAGAAAATCATTGATGGAAAGCCATACCAAAAGCGGTATCTCCTGTTCTTCAGCGCCATACCACACATGTAAA
Source organism: Camarhynchus parvulus (assembly GCF_901933205.1). Classification (NCBI taxonomy): domain Eukaryota; kingdom Metazoa; phylum Chordata; class Aves; order Passeriformes; family Thraupidae; genus Camarhynchus; species Camarhynchus parvulus. The sequence continues at coordinate 9,976,996 of NC_044576.1, forward strand.
ACATGTCATTCAGAAAGACCTGACTAGATGTGCTCATCCAGAAGACTGCAGGAAGAGACAAAATGCTTCAGAACAAAATAGCAGGTTTTAGTCCTCTCTTATTTAGCACAGTTTCTGCTCTGCAAGGCAGGGGTGCAGGAACGGGGCATGTTGGACCTGCCACTGTGATCTGCTATCAGATATGATATTATCTGGTGAAACAGCAAGAAGAAAATGTTGGTTGCAGTTCTATTTCACAAACCTTAAAACTGCAGAAATCATTTATTTCTGTTGCAAAGCTACTACCCACACACTCTTCCCCAGCTACAAATTTTGGCTGCCACAGAAACCCTGTCTCGCCCAGTGCTCTGAAACTCAACAGTGGCACCCAGCGGCTGCTCTTCATCACATCCCAGCACCCACGATACACCAGGGACGCTGTGAAGCACTTAAAAGCCATTTTTTGTTTAAATATATGTACAAATTATTCCCATTAAAAAAGGCTCTGCTATCTTTGCTCCCTCTTATTAAGTCAATTTTCTCACTTCAGTTTTCCATTTACTTCATGTTCTATTTTCTTTTGCTTGTTTAGGTTTTTTTTTTTTTTTTTTTTTTTTTTTTTTAGATTTTATTTTATACCACCTACTTCTAATCAGCTGGGCATTATTCTAACAGCTAAAAGTCCTTCTCTGCTCTGTACAACAGGAGGTGCTGATTAAGCCTTCTGCCCTGTTTGGATTGTTTAAAGGTCTCTAGTCAAAACACCTGAGTACTACAAGCAAATTCTGCATTTTAAAAATCAAATAGGAACATGAAAGCTAACTAATACAGAAATTTACTTATTAGATTGAAAAAGGAAAAAGAGAGAGAGCTGCTAAACCCTTTTTCTATTAAATAACGTGCCAGATATTTCCTAGAACCCAAATCTTAATTCTTGTCCATAGGAGTTTACAGGTAAGGCAGCAAAAGTGTGGGTCCTAAAATATGACAAAAAATATATAAACCCGCGCAATGATGATGTACACATCACCTGTCTGAGCCTATTAATTTGCATTTAAATGCATATTTGTTCTAGGGTTTAAAAATTTACCATCATCCTTGAGATCAAGCTTTAAGCTCAGAACCCAACATGTCAGATGACAACAGCACATGCATCAAGGAAAATCTCTTCTGACAACCTCAGCTCTGCATTTACAGTACAAATTTGCATTTATTACTTCCATATGAAGATGCCAGGCATACTTTTGCCTTTCTTGCTTTGTATCTGATTCCCTGAAATATCCTGCTGTTGTTTCCAACAAACTCTTGCATTTAGAGGAAGACATAGTAAAATATCTTATTGTCATCGTCAGTATTGTAACATGGCACTGGGGAGGGGCTCTGGAAAGCTGCTGAGGAGCATAAACTGGCAGGGGGGGTGTGAGACAGGACTCTTTCTTCCCTGAATTTTACAGAGCAAAAGAAGCTGCCCACATTTCCAGCTGGGCAGTACAGTCTCCTGAGCATCAGAAATGGCCTGCTTGCAAAAAGTAGACAATTCACCTGCCTGTTCTTCAGGAGGTCAGTGGCCAAAGCCTTTCCCCCTGGAAGCTGCACTTCACTGATAACCACACAAGAAAATAAAAATTGACCAAGGTTTCCATGGACCCTGACTGAAAGGAAACAGTGCCTTGGTGACAGAGCCATTTCCTCACTGAGCCTTCTCAGTCTCATTGCAGTTATTGAATGAGGGAAGCACCACACTATCTAAAAGCAATGAAGTAATAGATTACCTTCAGTATAAATATTCAACTTCTCTGCTACACCACCCACTCCAGCACTCCCCACAAACCTGACCAGTGAGCAAGGTGCAGCAGGTCAGAGTTCTGAGAACATCCCACTCTATTCCAAGTATACATAAGGACACGATAACAACTTACCACATTATTAAAAATACACAGCCATATATAGGACAGCAATCTAAGGAAACGCAGAGCAAGTGTGGTTTATGTAACTACCAAATGTTTTGGACATATGGCAAAATATTGGGCAAATACCTAACCATTTTTAAAATATTTTCCTGGAAAAAGATGCCTCTCAATTCATTGTAACCCCTTCAAGCATATACTAATCTTAATCAGAACTTCTGCACTGGGTGGAACACTCCATACAGAATAAATATAGCCAAAGGAACCAAACACCAGAAACCAAAGATGATGCAGAACCCGGGGAGATGGGACCTAAAATGACAGGCTTCCCGGTGTAAGTTTGTATAACGTTACTGGCCAACATTTCTGCCTGCCAAATCAGTACTCATGTAACGCAGACGGCTGAACAAAAACTATATCACTGCAAGAAGTCCTCAATTTTAGATATTAAATACCACAGAACAACAAAAGAAATTATTCCAAGCCCCAAGCAAAAAATATTCCATTTTGACTGAGAATCTTAAATAAGATCTTAAATGCCTCATTTAATCCAAGTCCTAGCATGCAATGGTGGCATAGCTCTTGTCAATGAGAAGATGCTTCTCAGGACAGGAAAATTCATCTCCAGGTCAGCACTGGTTTTGTTGCCCCTTCCTACTTCAAACCACACCTATTTGCAGTGAAATCCTGGTAATTATTTTAACATCAGGAAAGGTGAAGCTGGGACTCTTCTCCATCCTCTGTTTCCAGCAATGCACCTCCTCCTAGTTGACAGCTAAGCCTTTCTTCCTCTCTGAAAACGTTTCAAAGGGGTTCACTAGGTTTCTTTGGCACTAGGTGCCACCCTTCCAGAAGCTGGGATCTGCTGACTCAAACAGTCCCTGTACTTCAGATCACTTCTGCAACCTCTGGAATACTGAGAACCCCTGAGGTCCAGCACACACCAGCAACCCCCGCCCTGGTTTTCAGGGGACTGACAGGGCTTGGCTGGCTGAGGTTCACTCTCATACAGAGAGATTCACTCAGCCAAATAGAGAAATAAATAATCTTCAGTGTTTCTGTACTGTCCACAGCAGCTCTGAAGTGTAACTAAAATTCAATGATATAGGTCCTTCCTGCCCTGAAGTTATGCAGCAGCTGTTTTAGAAATGCAGATGTTTTGGAAAATCCTGTGCATTTAGAATAATGATTCCAAATATTGACAGCAGTTCTTTGCTGTGATTATAACAAAAAAAAATATTATCTATTACTAGATATTTTTCCTTGAACAAGCTACATGACTTTTGCCTTTTCCAGCATGAAAACAACACTTTACAAACATCTTTTTAAAGTAGGCTTTTGGACTAGGCTGTCAACCTAAAGGAACTTAGCACACAATTCCCATTGAAAGGCTGTGGATTTTTCTGTAAAGCCACAGGATCCCATAAATACAAATGCATTTGTAAAGATACATACAGATCCATGCTTTTCTTAAATAATAAGTGTTGACATCACAATTTCATTCAAATCATCAAATTTAATTTAGCTCTTGCTTTGCACCAAAGCATATATAAAGAAACCCTCCATCTGTCACTGCAGGAATGACTTCTCTCCCTAAAATACCTTACATATCCACAGAAAACCAGGCCTAAATAATGATTCATTGCTACATTAACTGCACAAAAGCCTGCTTTAGTATCTGCATGTAAGTACTCAAAATACATTTAAAAGTCCAGTGTGCATTGATAGGATTCCCAAAGGCATCCTGTTGGAAGTGGAAAATGCCTTCTATTAAAGTACTCCCCTTCCTAATTAAGAAGCAAATTCAGAATTCAGTAGGTGTCCAGAAAGTTAGAGAGTGCAAATAAAAGATCTGTTTTCTGTTATGGTGATCAGTAGACAGCTATGGCTTAATCTGCTCGTTAGAAGTGAAATATCTTGCCCAAATTAGCAGATCTAACACCTGATCTGCTGTACCACATACACCAGCCCATTAATGGGCAAATTATGGGCAAATCCAGAGAGCCACTCACACCCTATAATGTGCTTAGCAAAGCCATGCCCTCCAGTAGCTGCACTAAACTATGAACTAGAGAGATCTCAGACACCAGCAGTCTGCTCAGTTAAAGCCTCATTTTGTTTCCATGCTGGTTTTATTGTACCTCAGAATGCCTTGAGCTCTCAAGGATGTGATCCAGCCCATCTCTCTCAGGCACAGCATCCGCTGGGTTCAATTCCAGCAGATGAAGAGACAGGTGAAATATTACTGGGGTGAGAACAATGCAACACCAAACCTCTAAAAACTTGTGATGCTTTCACTTAAGATCGTCTATCCTCTGAAAAAGATTAATCAAAAGCTCCGGAGTATTTGTTTTTGGCATGATTGTTAGAAGCCTTATAACTGAGCCAAGCATAGAGAGAGCACACAATGTTGTCGCAATCACGTGGATCTGCTCATCTGCTTTCCCAGCTACTGCTTCTGCCTGCACTGTGTCCATCCCTGGATGGCTGAGGACAGCACCTCAAGGAAAGGCTAAACAGGTTGTACAAAGCTCTGACCAGCTCTTCCACGCCAGGCCCTGCTAGCACAACTGCTGTGACAAAACCACTTCACACAGTAAGGCCTCACTCATCAGAAATGCCACCAGGGAACTCCCGTTGGTTCTAAATTCATTTCCAAAAGGCAAAGTCTTTAAAGCTCCCGTGATGTAACTTTGTCTGTTAAAGATGTTGATTCAATATGATGGAAATGTTTCATACATTTGCATTCATGTCATACTCTTAATGGCTCCAAAGAGTTATTTAATGTCAATTAAATGCTATTATAGTGTCAAAGGGAGTTCATTTTCAATAGATATTATTCTTCCTTAATACTCTGTTGCAGTAGTTCTACACTTTTATTTCAATGATGGTACAGCAAAGTTAACTGCCTACAAATGAACTGAAATAATGAACAATATAATTTTGTTCCCAAAGCAAATTATACTGGCACTTGCCTGTTTGCCTCCCCAGTCTAAAACAGCCTTTTTGTTTTCCAATGCTTAACAAATCACGAGGAGTAGCTACATAAAAAAATGCAATAATATATGAACTACTGTCTGAGTAGATGCTCCTCCTCCTCACATGATTCCTAATGATGCATTGTCTCTTTCCTGGCTTCTACACTCAGCTACTAAGGATAAACTCCTCCCTTTCTGCCTTTTTATTTATCAATGCTTCCTTTTCCTACCCTTCATCTGGTTTTAGATTCTCTCTCATTGTAAGGATTCCTCAGGTATCCTCCTAGCAGCTTCCTGCTTTAATAAACAAGTCACAACAGCAGTTTTCCTCCCATTAATTGAAAGCCCACGATTTTACATCAGACTCAAATGTGGTTTTTTGAGCTAAATCTGGTGTAATAGCTCTTTCAGCCACTCCTTGCACTGAGTGTCTCTAACAGACCTGTGCTCTGTGTAAATTTATTTAACTAAATCCGTGCTTTCTGTCAGCTTTGTCTCAATAGCAGGACACTGCTATAGGCCAGTACCCGTGAACCAGTCCCCAGTGTGATGTGAGTTTACTTTATTATTTATTTATAAATGCTTTCAGATTCATCTCACATCTGTTCCATATGAATTGGCACAAAAATGACTGACCCTGTGCTGCAACAAACGTGATTGAAAAGCATGAAGTTCTTGCCAGGTTACAGCTGGTCTGATAGATGAAGGTTAGATTGACAGGGGTGAGAGAACAGGACTGAGCATTTCTCTTTGCCTGCAAGCCCTAGAAAAGCCTGGTTAAGTGAGAATTTCACAATTTGCTGTCCTCTGTCACTGCTAAAAGAAGACATGTTTCAAATACATTGTGAAATACATCCTCCTTATTTCATGTTTAGATGCACCTGCTTAACACAGAAATGCAGTTCTGGAGGGTGGCAGGGGAGCAGTTATTGAGAAAGGGTAGAAAGGGTCATTTTACAGCAGAACACCTCACTCACAGCACAACACTGCCCAGCATTGCTTTTCCAGCAGAAATCACCAAGCTTGGCAGGAGAGGAAAACTGAAAACTAAGGCTCATACTGGCCTACTAGACTACTTCTAAGCTTCAGGTTAATTAACCTCAAAGCTTCTGATTATCCTCTCTCCAATATCTTAGACAGAGCTGCTGTTACCTCTTTTACCTCAAGAATGTCACATATTTGAGGTTTCACAATATGTGTGAGCTATTGTGATGGGGTCTATTCTAATTAAGTCACAAGCAATTATATGCAGTCTAATTATGTAACCAGGGCAATCACTGGGTTTCATTTGACATCTTTTCCCAAATATTTTGTCCAAAAGCAACCTGTATTCCCAAGAACTGGCTTTCAGAAGAAGTTTGCACAAGACTTCGTGAAGGCTGTGCTCTCTTCCAACAGCCCATATTCCCAGAGTCTCTGATGGGACTTCCAGGTTTTTGTTTCTGCTGCTTCCCAGCTTTCCTCTTAGTCTAGTACCTTGACTTCTACTCTTTTACTAATGTAGCCACTAAGAAGGGATTTTAACACTGCTGTATGCTGAAAAACGTGTAAATGGTAGCTAGATTGCTTGGTGTCTTGAGGAGAACCTGCGTTTGCCTGAAAACATCCCCAGTCATACATGGTCAATCACAGTAATCTATCATTTCCCAAGATGATTCAAACTGTAACACTGCTGAACATCACAACACAGTAAAACAAAGACACATTCAACCGAGAAAAAGAATTATATTAAATTAAAGTGATAGGTATTTGTAAAAGCATCTGTGGAACTCAGTTCTGGATACAAGACTGATGAAAAGGAAATAAATCAGGAGGTCACTCTAAAATATTTCTGCAGAAAGAACTGCCCTGGCATTTTGTATTTGGACTTGCAAACAGAGAGAAGGTGCCATTTTCCAGAGGTGATTAAGAGTGTATGGATATAGAAAGACTGCTCACAGTACAGGATATAGCTAGAAAAATGTCAAAATCTGAAATATGCAGGATTAACAGTGAATATTTCAAGTATAATTTCACTAATTAATAAAATGTTTTACAGTTGCTTCTCAAGCAGGCCAGGATATACCAAGGTGCTCTACAAGCTCACTTGTCCTTGGGCAATTATTCCTAAATGTGGTGGTGAGTCTCACAAATGTGCACACAGCAACTTTGGCTCTGTATCTCAGGAGAAACTTGGTCCAACATCCACGGCATACAGACTTCAACAACCTGGACATTCTGGCTGCTACTTTATCATCATAACTATAACATTCAAAGCAAGTATTTTAAATTAAAGAACTGTGATCTGCCTTATTCCTTGCAGAGAGATTTAGCAGAAGTTAGCTGCTTTTTTTTTAAACAGCAAAGCTAAGTTAGTCAACCAAATCTAATATTTAATTTTGACACCTTTCATCCTCCTTTGAAAGTGTTTATGTTATTAAATATTTGAATTAGTACTTTGGCTTTCTTTAGTTTCATATGAATTCCAAAAGCTCTCATTTAAGACACAAGGCATAGCATACTACAAAAGTGACAACAGTAACTTTAACAAGTAGTTTTTCACAAACTGGACAAAAAAGCCTAACGCTCTTTCTGGAACTAAAGAAACAATTTTTCTCCTAACAATTCAGATTTCATTTCTCTGTAAAGATCCAGACACAGGAAAGTTAGACCACAGTAAAGAGAGGGAACCCTCGTGAGCTTCAGCTTTAAAAGTAGCTTTCTCCATTTTTAAATTTTTTTTAATCTAGCTTGCTGTCAACCATCAGACAGCCAAGCACTCTCAGTGCCTCCCTATTCTTCCTGAGTCAGTTGCAAAAATGTTCTATTTATATAAAAATGAAACTGGGAAGTAGGCTCTAATGCAGGCTGCCTTTGCACAGCTCTGTCAAGAGAACAGAGGAGTAGAACAATCTTCTGTGCAGTCACAAACCAGATGAAATAACTAAGAAAAACCTCCTCAGAAGAGCTCAAAGAGATTTGCTGAATAAAGACAGAAGCCATGCTGCTTCCCTGACATTTTATGAAAAGATGACCTCTCTGAAGATTTCAGATCTTTCCTATGAACAAACACAATTGTTCCAACCAGAATCTGAAAAGTCATGATTGCAAAAAGGGATAAAGACAAAGGGTTTTTACTAAATAAGTCTGTGTTTAATGCCTTAAAATACGTTCAGCAAAAATATAATTCTGGCTCTTTGAGTCTTCACTAGGAAAAAAAGCAGCACATTTTACAAAGCACACACAGGCACAATACCAAGCTTATTGCAAATAAATATTTTTCTTTTAATAAACTCACTGTATGTGTCCAAAACAATTCCTTAAGTGAATTTTCCAAAATTACAACTGAAATTCTACAAAGTTTGCTTATCTTCCCATATGCCGAATATACTCTCACCTTTCCTGCTGCCTATCTTTTTGGCAACAGCAGTAATCATAGAATTGTGAAATGGTTTGGGTTGAAAAGGGACCTTAAAGACCATGTAGTTCCATTCTCTCGCAGCCTTTCTGGGGTTGGGATTCCCCTGGCTCTCACGGAGGACCTTGCCCTTGCCTTGCTGGAACTCCTGAGGTTTGCCCAGGCCCACCTCTCCAGCCTGTCCAGGTCCCTGCGGATGGCATTCCTCCCCTCCCGTGCCATGTGCAGTAGCACCGATTCCAGGAGGATCTGCTCCAGGATCTTGCTGAGCACAGAACTGAGGCTGACTGGCCTGGAGCTTCTCAAGTTATCCTTCCTTCCCCGTTCAAAAATGGGGGTTAATCATAATCATACAACTGGGCTTTCAAAACATAAGTTTTTCAAGAGTATCTTTAAGCTTCTGCTTATCTCAAAGCCCATTAGCTAAATCCTATCAAACTGGGTGAAACTTGGGATTTGGTACTGCAGAACACAGTGCTACTATCAAGAAAGGTGATTCCATTATTTTTATTCACTTTTTACCAGAAGCTCAGGTTTCTGATGTATGGAGCATATGTTATTTTAATTTAAACTTATTACTACTGACTATCTGCTGCAATGTTAATATTTTATTGTAATACACAGAGATCTCCAAATATCTCAGGTCAATGTGACTCAGAAGGCTTGAAGGAAAGTGGAAAAAAACCCCATGCCAAGAATCATAACAAGGGTTTCAGCATCTGTTGTTCTACTTGGTTTCCCATAGCAATATTTCATTATAAGATTGAAAATTACTCATGCATATTCTTTCTTCCCTATTATGGGCCTCAATTTTACAAAAGCCTCTCTAATTTTGAATGAACAAGTTACCTTTTATATTCAATGCAAAATGAATGACCCTTAGAGAATTAATCTCCTGTAGCTCAAATTTCTTTTAGCTGTATAATTTGACAGTAATATTATTTCAGGAATATTTCTGGTTTTATTCTTGTGAAAGGCAATACCAAGGAGGAAATCCAAAGAGACTGAGAAGCAGTATGTATAGAGCAGAGGTGAAATGAATCCTGAAGAAAACAACAGCCCCATGAAACAAATTGAGCCACCATATAGACACAGACTTCAAAAGGAAGGTCACGGACACATCTACTACGTTTTGGTGAGAAGCAAAAGCTTTGTTGTAATGGCTTTAACTCAGCCAGATAACAAATATTTTTTTTCATCATATTTCAAGAGTAACTTACCATTTAAAGGATAGGCTTGACTCTACTTTGTTTTAAAGCATGTGCCATTTCAACATCACAGAGAGAGCTTCTCTACTAGACCTGGTACATCAAAATGTTCAAAGCTTTTAAGAAGTCTGGCTTCCTTTGATTTTCACACTGAAAAGTATAACTGATGGCATGTGCAGAATACCTATGCTACTTATTATCCAATGTGTATTTTTTGCATATTTTTATAAATTGAGACTGCTGGTTGAGCTTCTTTTAAATGCAAAGGGGAAGGTAAGGCTGTTTGTGTGAAAATGCATCCATCAGTAGGATGATTACAGTGTCCCTGGAGCATTAACTTTTTAGTTCCCCCTCAATTTGTACCGTGCTCCTAAAAATAAGGCTTTGTTCCAAGATTTGACTCCCAGAGGCCATCTCAGTGTTAAGTAAGAAATCTGTGTTCACGATACAAAACTGTATGACTGAAACTTACAGCAATTCCTCCCTGGAGTTTCTGCTTTAGTATTTTTCTTCTCTCTCTAGCACGAACATCTCTGAATCAGTTTGTATTACAAGGCAGTAGATGAGTCAGGCACCTCAGAACAAACAAGAGCTCCAGTTCCAGCCAGGCATCGACGTCTGGAGCCCAGGGGGACAGCAGGCTCACCCACCTTCAGGACTGAGCCCAGCCAGGAAACACAGAACCACAACACCACAGGGACAGAGGCAACATTCTTTATAAAGTTACTGGCTGAATGCCTGAACCACTAGAATTCTTCCAAAAATGCAAATGGGCACTTCTCTGCAAAGACTACAGATTCTCCACAGCCTGTGAGTAACTCTCCCTAAGTTGTCTTCCCTGGTAAGATTTGGGCAACTTTGCTGGCTCAGTCACACAGTTTTCATGAGGACAAGCACAGCAGAGACTGATGAACACAACAGTGAGACTGTGGTGACTAGGTAACTAAATTTCTGCTTTGCCTATGGTTGATTCTGTTTCAGGCTGCTGCCAAAATTCAGGGAAAACAAGAACATAAAAATTTGGAGCTTGCGTTTCTTTGTGCCTTTGCTTTCTGAACTTCAAATGGCATAGCTGTTCCTCACGCATTTTTGTTCTGAAGCAGTGAGGAAGCATTTCTAGGGCACTAAAAGCATACCCAAGCGCTGACATCAGCTGAGTGTTCCACATTGACATTTAGGGGATTGGAGAGTATCAGGCTAAAGCTCTTCTGCGTCTGGAGGGACTGATTTCAGCAGCATGGCTGTATGATGTGCTCACTGCATTAGTCCTACAGGGATCTTCTGGATGCTCTCCTAAAACTGCCAGTGCACTCAGGATAGAGGAAGGCTGCTCTGCCAGCACAACTAATGGATAATAGATTAATCAATTGGAACCTTTATGAGATAGGTACTTATCAGGACCTTTAGGAAGAAACTAGAATATACCACATCGCCTTCAGATCCTTGGCATCTGGAGTCACAGACTTAGAAATCCTGATAACAGCTACTACAGGTGAACCAAATTTTAAAGTCTTTAACTATGAACCACAAATGGGCTAAAAACTACCCAAAAGGGAAGACTTGTTTTCCTTTTCACGGAATCACTATACTTCTGTCTTAAAAGACAATAAATTAATCTAATCGGGACACAAATGCAATGGAATTTTAAGTGTTTTTAAAAATAATCTTTCTCCAGTAATAAGCAGTAATCATCTGCTACAATTATGTACAGCTAGAATTATTAAATATAAATGTGTAATGTCAATGTTTAATTTTGTCTGTTCCTTCTGTAAAACATGCAGAAAGATTAACATTTTAGAGAACTCGTACTGTAGATACATGGCAGAAACACGCTTAAACTGTCAGATTAACACAGAAGAAAATCAGACTCTCATATTCTGCTCTTTTTTCTTTCACACTCCTTTTATTTGGATTTAAGTACCAGTGTGATGTTTCTGTTCCACCTACCTGTCATCTTTGAAGATGATTTTTAAATCCATTAACCTGATTAGTCAAAGTAAATGGTAGTTTGAATAGTAATTTAAGCCCAGTGTAATATAATTTGGAGAATACAGAGTTCATTTTAAATGTGAGTTCATAGAAGTGTATGTATCTCTTATACATACTAAAACAGGCACAAGCATTTTAAATTCTAAGGCTAGTTCTACATATCAATTTAGTCCTAGTCAGAAATCATGAGGGAAGTTATATGCTCCAAAAATAGATTCTAGGCAGTAACATAAAAAATATCCAAACATCTCAACTGTATTAAAATTTTAAGATGACTGTGGGCAGATGACTGATTTTGGGGGAGAACTTTTCAAGAGACGAAACAAGTCACGCAAATAATGCGCCACATCCTCAAGACATGACCCTCGGACAGAGATACCACATGCAACCCTGTGGTCCCAGAGATCTTTCTGCAAACCTGAGGTGACACGTGGTGACACCACATCAGTGGCTGCCTGAATCCTTTAGGAAATGCTGGACTTCCATACTTTTACGCTTTTGGCCATATGGAAGTCAGGATATAAGCCAAATTTATGTTAATAACAGTTTAAAGTGAAGAAAAGCTTTATTTTTCTGCACAAACTCAAGGCAGTGTAAAAAAAAACACGTGTCACGTGTTTTATTTTCAACCACACAGCCCTTTGTGGGCTCCTCTGCCCATTGTTTTGTCTCTTCACCCCTGCACATCTCCACCAGGATGAGGGGTTATTTATAAAGCACTCCTAGGGACATTGGACAGCACCAGAGATGAGATTTTAGGACCATTTGCAAAATCTACTTTGGCAGCCCTGTGCATTCTGGAAGCAGAACCAGAAAAACACAGGACTAAAATTTTTTGCTACTTCTAAGTTCTTCATAAGGTCTTTCTTCAGAGGCCTTAAACTAGGCTGCAAACGAAACTCAAACCACAATTATTTCCCTTTGGATCAGGATATTGGCCTAAATACAAGAGAAACTACTCCCTGAAATCTGGTTTAAAGCTAAATTAAAAAAAAAAAAACAAACCAAAAGCAAAGCCAAACTATTTTTTAGGCTGCATGACTGACATATTTACACCACTCACAGGAGCAACGTTTGCTAACCCCACTGCAAAGAATACTGTGCTTGAGTTGTTTGGTTTTTTTTCACTTTTGTAATAGTCATTGATTTGTATTAGAAATAGTTTTATTTTAGTCTTTAAAAATTGTATTGAGATTCCCCCAACAGTATAGCAGTTATCTTCCAAAAGAGAAATAAATTGTCTTGTATAATGTCTTACACAACATTGAAAGCATATGATTTTTAAGAAAGATACTTAATCTTGTGTAAAACCTGGTAATTTTAGCCACTGGTCTCTGAGGCCCTAATACTCTTAACTATATTTCAGTCAATCATAAAAACTCAGAAATAGATTAAAGCAAACAGTGGAGCTTTTAATAGCCAAGGGAAGTATGAAAGATAAAGAATTGCAAGGAATAAAGGATAACACTTGAGCTAAGATGCAATAGGAGACTTCTGACAAAAACAGAGAAAAGATTTTGTATGAAGTCTTTTCCAAGTATCCTGCAGAGCTGCTCAGGTTTTACAGAGAGGCCCTGCACTAGGGGATTCCTAATCCCTATCATCATCTTTACTAGAAGAGGTAAGAATACTCATCGGGATTCTTCTGTCAAATGAGTCCTCAAGTGGTCTATTTCTTCCTAAGATACCAATTGTAAAGAGAGTGCTGTTTCTTTCCACTGTAAGATTGTTGGAGTCTCCAATCTGGATATTTTAAGAGCTCTATTGAATGGATTCAGTTTTGAGCTGTAAGTGGATAAGAAAGGTCAAGTATGTCAGATGCAAGATATTTTAAAATCATAAAATAAGTTACAGCTCAGAAACAGTTTTACTAAAAGAGTGATTAAATTACTACCACAGCTATATTCTCAAAGTCCTTAACACAATGTTGGTGACAAACACATTTATTTGGTAGCACACAATAACATCCACATTCTACTAATTAAAAATATTTCCCATTAAAATCTTCAAGGGGATGTATGTAAGGATGTAAACCTGCAATCCCAAGACAATGCTAGTATGGGGGCTGACAAAGAAATAAAAGCTTTATGCTACACGTTGCTGAGCTCAGGTGGTCACACCTATGACCTCACAAAGGCTTCCCCTTACCCGGTGTAGAAAAGCTCTCACAAAAAAGGCTTCTCTGATATAATGCTACTGGAAAAGGCACCAAAATCCAGATGATAATATGGGCCACAGAAAGCTTGTGAGGAATCAGAAACTCTCCTGATTCCAGCAGGCTTCAAGTGATGTCTTGCACATCTCTAGCTGGAACCACAAACCAACCAGGAGAATGGAGAGACTCAGGCCACTCTTGCAGAGCACAGGGATTGAAAATCCCATGGAGTCTGTGCCACAGTCTGTGCCCTGCTGCTCCAGCTTTTGTGCCAGCCAAGAGCCTGAGCTGCTCCTGAGCACACACTCTCCATCACAGAAACAAAACTATGATGGCAAATGGGGCCCAGCCAGCAAGACTTGTACTTCCTGAAACATGAGGAATCAATTTGCATCTTCCCAAATTACTTTTGAGGTAAATCAGTCTTTCTCCCTATTTTAATCTCACCTGGGAGCTAAAGAAGTTCCTGAAAGAAACATGCTCACAGTAAGTATCTACTACAAAAAAAGTACGTAAATATCTGCCAGCTTCATCCAAACAGTCCTGCCTGGCCTTTTGCTTACTGCTTTCTCAACTCAGCAAGACAATTACAGAAGTCACAAAGATAATTTCTATTACAGCTTTATAGATTACAGTTCTGTCAACGTCAGTGTGACTTTACTTTCATCTGTGTGGAAGTGCACATGTAGGTGCAGGTGATATCCACAGTGAGAGATCCATCTGATCCACCCTACAAAGGGAGGTTTGAGTCTGGTGTTTAATGAAGGCATCTTTGTGTTTTCAGATGCTACAGAGAGATCTTTCCATTTTCATGGATCATTAAGAGTGCTCATGGGGCACAGCACTGGAACTTGCTGCTTGAGCCCTAACATTTGCCACTTAGCTGCTCTTCTCAGATGATTACTATTATTAGCTTTTGCAGGATGTATGATTGTCTATTTTATTTGTGACCCGTAGTGGGTCCAACTCCGTGTCCTGCAATATGAGAGCTGTTAAAATGATTCCCTTAAACTGCTCCACTGAATAGCACTAATTGATTTTAGATGTGATGATCATAAGCTGTCAGACTCTTCCCTCTAGAGGTCTGCCTGATTTAACAGCAGAACGACCAGGCTACAATATACTCATTTTTTTCATAAGCTGATTAAGAAAACCTACAGGACACATAAAATAGCATCTTCCACAGCAACAGTATATAAAAAAAAAAGACAAATAAATGTATCAATTACTTGTTCACCTATTAAAAAATAACACTGCATAAAACTTTAACACAAATTGAGAAGAAAAATCAATTCCCAGAGCACATACCACTGCTATTGCTTTTCAGGGAGTTTTCATGGACTAATGTTAGTGCTATCATGAAATAACACTAGAATTGTGTAATGCTGACAACCATAATTAATGAACATTTTGTCACTGAAAGAGACACAATAGGATCATGAAAGAAATTAAAGGTAAAAAGGAATCTGTGACTAATCACCAGAAATACATGCCTTTATACATGGTTTACTACCAGAAAAGGATTATCATGAGTGATCAATGTTATACCTGATATTTGGGTAACTACCTTAAAATATCAAACACAACAAAATGTTCTTACTCTTCCTTTTTGCTTTTTTTTGGGTGGTGGATCTTCTCCTAATATCCAAACATCTGAGCTAGTGCAAACAGACAATTTCTTTCCATCCCCCACACAGCCTCTCAGAGAACAATCACTTTACAAGACTATTCTGCATTTTTAAAGTTCTGCTCATATTCTGTGAAGTCTTTTTTAATATACAGCAAGACAAATGTAATCCATTAAAATTTTCTTACTTTATTTAAATTGCCTGTTGGTGTTTCAATAGAATCTATTCAACTACCAGATTTTTCTTGAAAAAATAGGCACAAAATCTGGACAAAGCCTTCTAGCAAAATGCAAACCAGACTTTTGATGATGTATCCTTAGAAGGCAATTACCTCAATTTACAACTATCACATTATTAACTTATTTAGAGGAGTCAGACATAACAGATTAAGAACCATTTTGCTACTCAGCACTATTTAAACTTTAGAGTTTGTCTTGCCAATTATAGCATTCTGTTTTTTCAGGGACTGCCGGTTCAATTTGTCAGAATTACTATCCCATACCCAAAAATGTTTACAACTCCTTCCATATTGGCATCATTCACAAATGCTAAGCTGCACTACTGCCATTAAAATAAAAATGAACCACTAGAAGTAGATCAGGATGCTAATATGGGTGCAAAAGAAAACTGCTGACAATTACTCCTTGACACATTTCCCAACCAGAGGTGTGTTTCCTTTTTCATGTTTCACCTTAAAACATTTCCCAATTTGCTTGAGAAAAACACACACACCCCTATCAAGACACACCGGTTCTTCCAAGTTATTCTTTAAATCATACATTCCAGCATGGAAAAAGGGCTCATCAACCTTCCCAGAAGCATAACTGTACCAAAGCCTCACCAAAAGAGCTGATAGCAACAGCACTGCCATCAGGACTACGATGTTCAACTCAATAAAAACAATTTTTTTTTTTTTAATGCTAATAAAGAAATCCACTACAAGCAAACTGGTTTTCAGCATTCATTGCATGTATATGAGCAATTGTCCTTTTTAGCAGAGAAAGTAAGCACAAATGAGAGAATACTTCTCCAATATTGCTCATTACCTGTATTTTACAGGCATTTTAAGAACAGATAAGTATTATACACATCTCCAGCTATAAACTGGGCAGTCTTTTTATCAGCTGAAAGTTATACTTCATTTATTTTGGCTAAGTATTACATTTCTGTCAATTAAAATGAAAAAGATGACAATGGACAGGATTCCTGTGGGTGCCAAGGATGAATACAGTAGTAAATCAGTGTAAAAATGGAAATAAACTACATTTGGCATGCTTCATGATCCCATTAAAAGAACTTCCCACTCCACTAACAGGCACCTCAGTCCAAGTTTGCTCTTTTAAAGGAATAATCCCAGCATGTCTTTGCAAGCCAGGTTTTCACTTACTGCTTCTAATAAAATCCACCAACCAAAATAAAACTTATGAGTGTCCTTTTGCCTTGAATGACTTCCCATTCCACAGGCAGACAACCAAATCTGACTCCGGATGGCTGCACAAATGTCACACGGTGTAAGAAGAAACACAAAGATGAGCAAGGATGGATAAAACCTCAGAAACCCTTTTTGTGACTCCCCAGTCTTTTCATCAGACAACACAAAACTAAAAAGGATGATGTGCTGAAGACCATTTAAAAATGCTACTGGAATATTTGGTATGGTTATTGTTCAGTTCTAGCTGTGATCTAGTAGTCTTGAGCTACCTTCTGCATTCTCCATGAGAACAGACTGCAACATAAATTGCAACAGTGACTTGAATAAATATATAGTATTAGGTTTTTCAGGTATTTCCAAGAGATGTATTAAACAATTTCCAAGAAATGTATTAAAAGCCCCCTATGGTTTAGTCAAAGGAAGACGTGTCCTTAACATGGTTCTTGGACAGAGATACCACATCTGCATTTCACGTAAAGATTGTGCCTAACTCGCCCAGATCCAGGCCTTCACAGGCTGTAAGCTCAGCAATTCAGCTTCTTCCTCTGCTGTCTGTGGAAGAATTCCTCCAGCTAACAGATCAAATCTGTCCTTACAGCTTAGGAATTCTGGTGTAAAAAATAAATCAGAATTTCAGTAATGATAAAGCATGACGGATTTCACAGTAAAATTTGCTAGAATATAATTACACAAAATTTCGTAAGCCACTGAGATGCTACTCTTCAATTTTCTCCACCAAGCCATATTTACTCTCACCAAGAGTGTTTGTTCCAAAGTAAAGCTCTTGATATCCTGATCTCCCAAGCATATGCTAGGTGGATGAACAGTACCATGTGGCTAAAAAAAGCCTGCATGCAACACTTCTTCCACTTCAATGAGAGACGGGCAGCCTACCAAAATTCTGAAAATCTTTTCACAAAGAAGGATAATTTTTGTACAGAATTTTAAAGACAAAAATAGCAGATTAGGAGTATGTTTGTACAGCAAACCACTCTGCTTAAGGATCCCTGCAGCAGATCAGGTCCACAGCACAGCACAGGGGATATGCAGTATGAAATGGTTCTCCTGGTAACATATCCAAGAATGTCAAAGGCACAGGCATTTCCAAAATGGGTCCCACATGACATGAAGAGTTCAATGAGTCTCTGCAAAGTTATGTGTGATTAAAATTGAGATGTCTCCCTAAGTCTGTGAAATCAAACCCACGTCTTGGACCTGCAGGTCCCAGTAAGCATTTAGAGAGCACAAGGATGAGTCCTCCTAATGCCCCATCCCCTGGAGCTCTGGACACAGTGGGAGAGAGCAGGGGAGCACTGTGCACATCTCCCCACTAGCTGCCCATAGAAACTGAGGTGGGTTTTCACATGACAGGAGCAAGGAGAGGAGAGAGCCACACTGACTTGGCAGAGAAAGGGGTCAGAGAGGCCCCTTTTCCTTATATATATTTTTTATGCACACAGTATTGTAATTCAAAGAAACTCTCTGCTATCCTTCACCCTGAAGTGCAAAACTACAAATGGTGACACCAAGCTATGTTTGTGAACATTTAAAATGGGAGTTTATAACTAGACAAATATCAGAACACTCCAAATGTATGCTATATATGATCAGAAAGAAAAAGAATAGTTTCCTTGTCAACAGCATGAAACATACTGGATGAGATCAGGATTATGGCTGTCAAAACCTGTCAACAGCATTTAGAATTCTCTGTGTTCCATTGCATATATTTCCTTGTATCACTGCAAATCCAAATAATACCCTCAATGACTGGAGACCAGATCAGGATTTACAGAAGTCAAAAAGCGCTTTGTGCTCTGATCATAAGTAAAAGGTTTTAAACTGTGCATTGCAAATTACTGCACTGCTTTATAATTACTAAATTCAGAATTTTATAAAAATTTGAATCAGCAATTAAAAAAGAAAGGTCTCCCATTTCTTCTCTACTGTATAAATCAAAAGAAAATCGCATGTAGGAATGGAGCATGTGAATACAGCTAATGAACAACCTGCCCCTGCAATGATGATAAACTTGATACAAAATTGTCTGTCAGTTTTGCAAGACTCCAACAATTTGGAGCTTTAAGCAACTTTCAGGACACAGCATTTCTGTCTTCTCTCAGGAGAATGACATAAGCAGTTTTGAGATAAAATTTTGGGTTTGGATCAGATCTTCCAACCTTTTCTCACACTGTACACTGCCTCACGAACAGTCTCAGGAACCAATGGCTTTTATCAGCATTATAGGTACTGCAGAAGGATGAACAGCTCCTGTGTGATTGATGACTAACATTTCTAGCAAGAATGTGAGAGCTGAAATGAATTCTTAGCCAAGATGTATTAATGTTAATAGGAAAACTATAATTTCTACTGTTTCTTTATCCATTAATAACTAAGTCCTACATACATGACACTGAAAATAGATAGCAAGCATTTACCATCCCTTGCTACCATCAATACACTGAGAAGCATCAAGAGAAATTTTAAGAACTGCCCTTCCCAGCACATGTTCTCTATCTCTGTCCTGCTCTTTATGCCATCACTTTATTATCCAATAATATGCAGCGAAGTAAAGACTCCTGTCTGGACATATCAGAGGTATTTTCCTACTCTGAAGTTAGGGGAGGTAGTTTTACATTGACAGGTACTTTTCACTTGAGAAGAGGAAAAAAATCACTATTTTGATGGAGAACATCTCTCTCTCCTGAGGCCAAAGAAAATGCTTTCCTGTGCTGAACAAAAAGCTGATCCAGGAATACTCAGGCCATTGCCAGCGAGTCTGAAAAATCAGTTATTTTGACACATATAGGCCTATCAACTGAAAAAAGCTCAAGCTGGATCTAACCTTGGGAAGGGACACAGCCCATTTATTACAGCTCTCATAAGGAAGGATTAATGTTAACTCTGTGTGCTGCTATGTGATCAGGCAAGTGATTACATGGGAGGAACATTTCAGTCAGAACAGTAGGGCAGGTACAAGTACAGCCAATAATTTTCAGCATTGTTACCAGTCCTGTGGTTTTGAAGGAAACACACTGCAGGATGGCATAGATTACATACAAAGAGATTGTTATGGCAGAAAACCAGAAGTTTCTAGAAAGCTTCAGTTTGGGGACAGCTTTTTCAGAAAAAAAAAAAAACCAAACTGCTTTCATTTCATATAGGAAGACATGTTTGCCACTCAACAGAGCATCAGTAGGTCTTCCATAAACCCAAATATTAGCGAGTGAGTTGTGAAGGTAACATTGAATTCAACTGGATTTCTACATCTGAATGTATTTTGAGAGCGCAAGCTGAATATGCCTGGCTAAACACAGGTATGAAAACAGAAGCCATATGCACAGAAAGGTAACCAATAAACCACTGCAGCTGAACCAACAACATCTCAAGCCAAAAAGCCTGAGGTGGATGCTTGTAGTGGGGGCTGCCCTTGGCTGGTGCTCATCACCTTGCCCTATCACTCCTCTCCTCAGCAGGAGGTGAAAGGGAGGGAGAAAATAAGACGGAAAAAGAGACAGTGTCTAAATGTAAAAGTGGCATTTTCACAGACAGCTGCCTGCCTGATACATAGTAACATTTTGTTATTTAAAAACAAAGCAAACACTTTTCCACTCTTTAGAGAAAAATTATTTCTCTGAATAAAATGCTCTCAAGTTTCACCAGGACTCTGAAATGAAATGAGATTGTGTTTTCCTATATAATTATGTCACATAATCCTAAATTCTTTAGAAAGTTTCATACACCTTTAAAATTCATAAATATATTCCATACTTATTTCAAGAACTGTTATAACAAGTACTGTTAATTTCTGTATTTTGATTAACAACTGTGAGGAAGATTAAAAAGCTTGGTTTTTTTTTTTCCCAGGTACTATATTGCCAGGCACAATTCTACTTACTCAAGTAAGTTGCAGCACTTGAATAAAATAGAGTTTTATATCCCAGGTTTCACAAGAGGAAAAACTGGAAGCATCTCACTCTTTGCATATGTTTAGCAGGTTTCATTCTTCCCTGATGTATTCTAGTATATTATTCTGTTTGTGTATGTCTTCTTATAGCCACATATATAAATGTGTGCATATATACAATTGTATACCAAATGTCACTGTTGCTTATTGCAATTTTACCACTTTATTAATCAAACTTAAATGGAAACTATCCATATAGTTCTAACAAAGAAATGCTACTGATACATATGCTGTTATCTAACATTTTTGTATTGTAACTTACTGTAACATTTTTTAGTGCTACTTCTTTATAAAGGAATCAAAGAGAACGCTGGGGCAGAACCTGGCAATTCAACAACTCAACAATATTCAAATTTACTATGAACCTATTATTTCTGAGGAGATTACTTGTTTCATCTATTTCACTTCCAACAAGACCTTTGTTCGAACCATTAGGAAATCTATTTTAGAGACAAAATTCTTCCACAGATGTTTCAGAAATCTGCTCACCCTCAAGATGAAGTAATTGAATGTGATTTCCATTGTACAGTGGTTCAGACTGGGGCAAGACTGGGGCATTCATGAAACACTTAAACACCAGAAAACTGAAAAAACCTGTAGCTGAGTAATCACTTTCAAATACAAGTTCAAAATGAAAAGAAGTTACCATTCAGTACCTTTCAGGGACTGGAAACTTCAAGTGAATAAAAATTCATGGCAAGTTCAAAGAACTAAGAATATGAATTAAATCCCTTACGCACTAACTCCTTTTTTTTTTAAATTTAAGAATAGGCAGAAAGAATGGAGAAACTTTGCATGAACCCCCTAAGCTTTCATCAGCAGGAGGGGTTGCTTGGTTCATAAATCATATGAAATAGAATGTGATGAACAAGTCAGTGTTTTATTTTGGTATTGTGAATCATTAGTTTCACTGATTTCCACACCATCTCACTTGCAGTCTTAAGGGAAAATAAAAATTATTTTCAGTAAAAAACATGACACAAGATTCAGCATTCAGCATGGAAACAGCAAAACAACAAAACTAGATTAAAAACCATTCAAAAATTGCTTGCACATACAGGCAGTACAGTAAGAGACTGGGCATCAAACTCTCAATGCCTAAATCCATATAATGAAAAAGCCCAAAAGCTACATATTTTTAAAGTCCCAGTGTACGGAAAAACTCTAAAAACCTGAACTCTCCAAGAGAAGTGGGTAAAGATACAAATATTTCAGAAGACACAGTATTTAAGAAAAATATTCAGAAGTCAGCATTCAAAGGTAAATGCAAAACAGCACTCCTAAAATTTTGGAAAACAATGCATCAGAAATTACAGTACACAGATAAAAATGAAAGAATAATTATAAAAAAGGAAAAATTCTGATGGGCAGCCATCTCACAGGAATCC
Organism: Camarhynchus parvulus; assembly: GCF_901933205.1. Classification (NCBI taxonomy): domain Eukaryota; kingdom Metazoa; phylum Chordata; class Aves; order Passeriformes; family Thraupidae; genus Camarhynchus; species Camarhynchus parvulus. Next base: position 9,999,021 of record NC_044576.1, read on the forward strand.
TTTTAATCGATTTTCTAAAAAGACTGAACTTCTGGGCACAAACTCCCTGTTCAAAAGGTTATTGAAGAAGCGCTTTAAATTTATGAAGTCCACTTTCTCAGCAGCATTCTATCATTTCACAGCCGATAACAAAATGCACCAAAAACTGCATCAGGGTGGGTGGTAAAGCTCCTATCTCTTACCAGGTTGCAAACTGAGGGGAAAAAAGATACTACAGACCAAGTGAAGGTTATGACCTGAACTATTCTGAATCCACGTTATAATAGAAGTCTGTCTTTTCTTATGCAGCTTATTGCAGTTTCTCTCCTCAATTAACAGTAAAAACATAAATACACTGCCCAGTAGTACAATATTTCTTAGTCCATGTTAGCCATAGCTGTGCTGCAGCTTTAACAAGTTATCTCATCCTGAGGAAGTGCAATCTGATTCCAAAGCATCCCCAGCATGGGACCTGTGCCTGTCTGGCTCAGTGAAAGGTTTTCACTCACCCAAACCTTTCAAGCAGTTTAAACAGATGGCCTGTAAAATCCCATACTTTCATATCATTAGGAAAATAAGAATGCTTCTTTTTCCATTAGGACGTGGCTCTTGCTTCTAACCTATATAGGTCAGAACAAAATAATGAAACATTATTCAGGGAAAAAGTTATTTAAATAACCTTCTCAAAAGATCTCAGAATCACCTTATTTTCCTTTCTCCTTCCTATCTTAGAAGCCTATATAATTGGTGCATGACACTAGAGTACTTTTTTACAACAGAAAAAACATTAAAAATTGTTAATAAAAATAAAAAAGAAGAAGAGACTTTTTTCACATGCTAGAATACTTTCAGAAATTGAGCTTTAAACAAAATTCATCTCCAAAGGCAAGAGACTGCTGGTGACAACTTAAGACAAAACCATCAAAAGCAAGTCATCATTGACTTTCTTTTCCATCTTTCCTGCTCTCTTCCATGCCCCAGCATTTCATCTGAATGCTGTAAAGCTAATGGCATACAGCTACTTCTTTGTGGAAATGCAATGCTGCACTGTTCCAGTTTCATCACAGCAGTGAGGTAAAACCCTGCTAACTGGAAACATAGGAATGAGAGGATGAAACTGGGAGCAGCACTGCATTTGAATTAAGTGTGATTTATGGTCATCTCTGTTAAAAAAACAGATAAAGAATGAGTTGATGAAAAGTCCATTTGCCAACTGCTTCATTTTAATGAAAATATCATGGAAAAGTTATAATGTAAAAATTATGGAGAATAAAATGTTTTCTATTCAGAAAAAAAAAAATCTGTAGAGATAAAAAAGACTCTTCCATCTGGAACTGTGCTACCCTAAAATAAAACCACAAAATTTAGCTATTACGCATTCTGAGCTCACAGGCATTGAGTTTTGTTTGATATTAAAGTGACAATAATAACTGAGTTTTCCAGAGATACTGGAAAACATATTATGCAATGGTGGCTCAGATCATTTCAACAGTGTGTAATGTAAGGGTAGCTAATTTAAGCTTCCCATAAGGGTTTCCATGAATGGAAAGCATTTTGTTGAAGGCTAAAGCTTTACTGTTTACTATATTTGCTGAAAAAGACATGACAAATATTTTAGGAACAAAAAAAGAGAAATGACAAGATTTAATCAGAGAAGGGAAGGAGGATTCGTAACTCGGTAACTCACAACATTCCTCCATAACAACAGGTCAAGAATTAAAGCAAATAGTTCCTTGCATAGAGGGGAAAATAATTTAACTAGATATCTGACTGTGGACTTGCATTTCCCTGCGCAGAAATTATTTTATACAAGCAAAGAAACATTCTGAACAACTACTGTTCTGTTGCTTTGGACTTAGTGAAAGCATGTTCCCTATTAACATTGCACAAGCAAATCTAACCACAACCATCATAAGAGATGTGGCATCTACTGTACACATTTTTTTCTGCAAACCACTTTAAGAAAACTTTCTTTAAGGTGTGTTAAGACATGGCATTGTTACTTGAGAGCCAAAACAAAAACTGGAAGCTAAGCCAGCACTGGAAAGGAATCGGTTTTCTATTTTTGTTCTATTTGAATGATGTGAAATGAGTAGGTGTATCACCTTTTTGTTCTTGAACAGGCTTTTAAATAGACCTTTTAGGAATATGTTTATAGTTGACAAATGCGGCAGGGAATTTGTTTAGGGTTTTAAACTTAAAATGCTGTTTCCTTCCCATTCATTTTCTAGAAAGGTGTCTACAAGAGCACAGTGGTCAGCTACAAGAAGTATTTGTTGTGGTTCAATACTTCTCCTCAAAACTCTTCAGTCTCATTGATTAAACAAGAAAGCTGTGGCAGTTTCCCAAGTTACTTGCTCTGAATAGGAACTGATGGGTGTTTCACACTTCTGCTTAAGGTGAACATTCTTCATGTCCATTGAATGTAAATACTCAAAAAATGATTTCCACAAATGAATAGACTATTGTTCATTTGGCCTATCAGTCTGGAATGAATGCAGCATTCTTCCAAATTCTGCACAATCTGTAGAGTAGCCAGTCATAAAGACAGCAGGACTGTAATATTTTCCTTACTGATCACTGCACGATACAGCTGGCAGGTCAAACTGGGACTTCTCTGGCTCCTGTACAAAAGCACTGTATGCTGATAATAAATATGTTGTTAAATGATTATTCAAAATCAGAATATTTGCAAACAGGACTTGTGCATAAGAAAGGATCCATAATACCACCAGGTAAGGCTTTTTCCAATTCCAAAGATAGTACTCTATCAATTTACTGCTAACAGAATTTGAGTATTTAAGTTTCTGTTATTGTTACTGGTTTCCTTCTCTTCTGACCTCCTCTGAACAACCTCTTCTCTTGTTCTTTTTGGGGTTTTTTTTAAGTATCCACACAATATTGCCTTCATTTCCTCCTTGTCCCTTCTTCCCTACAATAAAAGTCAACAGCAAACATGACTTAATAGTGAACCATCATATCCTCCTTTACTCTCTCCTCTTCCAAAAGTCTAGCATTCCTGAGGGTTTCTCTGAATAATGACTCAGCCATCTCTGGAGTTTGACCATGTAGCTTTAGCTAAAAGAAATTCACCATAAATTATTACCTACAGTGTGCCATCAGCAATGATCCCTCTAATCCAATGCATAACAGACAAGCATCATTAACTAAGGGATTATTTAATTAATCCTCAACTGGAGCTGATGCTAAATTCTTATATCCTGTTGGACTGATATTCTGCATAGAGAGACATCTAAGAGGGACATCTTCTGAAAAACAACTTGTGTTTACTCACTTTTTGGTTTACTTTCCATTTTTGAACTCTGTATTAAGATTCTTTTACTTTCCTCCCAGAGCAAGCAACAACACAAATAATGTATATCTAATCTCACACTGAGCCTTTTACCCTGCAGGAAGATTGTCTTGAAATATTCTCCTTACCCTTCCAATCTAACTCCACATAATCCCTTTGAAAAATTCTCCAGAGTTTGACTTTGTACACGGCATGAATAACAATTCATGCTGTATATTAATATATCCAGGAAAAATAATAAATTCTACTCCTGATTATCTTCAACATTTGGAAACAATAATTTTCCAAAGGAATACTATAAGCAAGAGGGTGAAATGAGGAAAAATATGAAAAAAGAGAATAAAATAACTTTGGAACCTATAGCAACAACCTTAAATTCAGTCTTAAATATTAGCTGCTCTTCCACGTGAGACTAATGTAAAGATTAATAGTCTGAATATTATCTTAGCAAGTCTCACATAAGCCCATTGACTTCACTGGAGTCATGTGCACCAGAGCAAGAAAGAACACAGTCAGTCTCATTATGAATACATACTGTAACGTGCCCTGAAGCAAAATGTTATGCTGTGGGAATGCATTAAAAAATAATGTACAAAAAATAAAATCTCAAACATTTGAAAAATAAGTATTCAGCAGTCTTTCCATCTGAGCATTTCTTTCTGTGTTTTTGGAGTGGTCAGAGAGTCTGAGCTAAAGCAATTAAATGCAATGCAGGTGCAAGCTCTGTAACTGAAAACAGAAGTAATGATAATTGAAAATGCTGCAGTGAAGCACTGAAGTCTGATCTTAACAGTTAACAAAGTAATTATAGCAAATGCTAACCATAGGTTTAAAATTTCATAGTTGTAATGAAGAAGTTACAAGTTAAAAGAATGTCTGACTTAGACAAGTATACTTTGCCTATAAGCAAAATTATAGATTTAGAATCTATGTATACACACACATATATATGGATAGTATACACATATATATTTCACCTCAGATTTAAGAAGGCTGCGCACACACATTCTGACACAAACAGCCAAGCTGACCTCTAATTTGTGTTTGCATGGAAAGAGATCTAGAATCAAAGAAATGCTTCTAATATATGAACACAGGGCAACAATGAAAGCATTTTTTTTGTTTCTAAGGTAGCAGAAAATAAATCAGATTAAAGGCTGATTCAATGTGGGCACAGGTGAGAGGAAGAACCATTAAGATTGGAAAACACTAGTATGAATTTATAGGCAACTGAAGTCTTCTAGAAGCCTTTTTTTCTTTTTCCTGGACAAACATCTATAAGGCAGACAGCATTTATCAAATGGAAATTTTACAGATGAGTAAAGTAACCAATTCAAAAGAGACTATATATAATATTACCAGAACAGTGCTGCTCTGACTCACCTGTCATTGTAAACCTCAGATTTTTTCCTCCATTACTGGAACCCACCCCCTCATCTACTTCTCCAATCTACGCAGTGCCATTTAACATCATACCACACACTTAATAAAACTTATCTATCATTAAAACCGTGAAATAATTCTAAGCTGAGTTCATCAAGCAGATTTCTTCCTCAGAACCTGTAGGCCTGCTCAGTAATTTTTTGTCTAACAATTTCAACGAACAGTTGCAGTACCTATTTATAACTTTTGCATGAAAAGTACATATACATAGCACCTTAATTTTCTGAGTTCAAATTATATAGGACATGGTGGAACTTCCAGCTTGCATCTCTGATTGCAGCATTCTGACAGTAATCACTGGGTTTTCACATGCAAATCAGGGCGCCAATCTTACAAACCAGCTTTCCATGGGCATTAAGATCCACATGGATACTTTTGCATCCATACAGCTGTATGGATCACATGCAAAGAGCAGGATGGGAACCAAAATATGAAAAAATCCCACACAATTTTTACAATATATATTACTGTAACTACACATTTCCTATGTGGTCTATTTCTAGCATCATTGTTTCTGTAAGAAGAAGAATAACCAGAACTAATATTCACACAATATAGTATTTGGAGGAGTTTCTTTTATCATTCCCCTAATTCTCTGTTCCAAAAAGATGTCGCAGCACTGAACTATTTTAATAGAAAGAGGAAAAATTACTTTTTGTTTTAACAGAAAACAAGCAAACCCAAACCATAAGAACAGTCCCAGACTGAATTGCAGGATGATGCTGATACAAAATGGAAATAAAGTACACTTTTTAAAACAAGACAAAAGCGCTGAATTTTCCTTTCAGTGAAAACTTGGAATTAAACCTGCACGCTTTCTGAAAAATGTGTATTAGCCCATTTCCTTGGATGGGGGAGACCTGCCCATTTTTTGCCAGCTGGTGGACTTTAGTTATTCTGCAAGTGGCCAAAGTTGAGTTGGTGATTTAAAAATGTGGCCAAGTGCCAAACAAAGCACTTGCTCCAATTTCAGCCTCAGACCTGTCCACAGATTCTGTCACCATTTTTAGCTCAGTGGAAGAGTTTCCTTGTTCTCAGGAACTGACAAAGGTCAGGTTCCTGCAATAGTTACAAGCTTACAGAGCACTCTGAGGCAATCTGGAGCCAGAAATACTATAAGACTTTATTTAGTGTCATCCTTCTGCAATTTCAGTTCCAAGCTCAGTTTTATCACTTCTAAGACTGTTCCTAAAGTTAGAATTTCAAACAGCACAATCAAGCCAGTCATTTCTGAAGTTAAGTGCAAAAAATACAAGGTGGTCTAGTTATTCTACCATCATTTTTGGTATATAGCAGAAGTTGTCCATTTGTCATTTATATTCCACCTGGTGTTCAATGGAAATGAACAACAAATATGCAGCCATTACCTCTTGTCCACTAAGGGAGAAACTAAAAGTCTAATCCATTTCAGTTAGATGGACTGGATATCTTGATACATGCTCTAACTTATTTTCTTTTACACATCTGACCTGTGAATCCAGAGAGACCAAGTAAAGAAACTGAATGTAATAAGAACAAAGGTTTGGTGTGTTAAGAAATTAGAAGGCTGTTCTGATCTTTAATTAAATATCTGAGAGGATAGGGGAAAAAAAAAACCAACAAAGAAGAAATTTTAGTTTTCAGGAAGACCCTCAAAACACAAATGAGATTACTATGAGGTCAAGAACAGTAAACTTGATTTGCTCTTCCCAGGCATTTACACCTCAAAGCCAGCTAAATCAGGTGTTGGTTTCCCTTGGTTGGTACAAAGAGCATGAACATTAGGGAGTTTCTATCTGGTCATTTTTTGTAGCTACAGTTGAGAACACATGAGCAGATGTAGCAAGATAATTTGAGTATACTCTCACCAGCTGTAAGTACAAGAACTGAAAACTGTATGTGTCCTGCTGGGGACAACAGATACTGATGAAGTGTAAAGATGGGGTGAGCTTGAGGATAACTCCATGGTTACATAAATCCTGTAATTGCCTTGGCTGGAAGGGACCCTAAAGATCATCTCACTCCAATGCCCCTGCCATGGACAGGGACACCAGGCTGCTCAAAGCTCCATCCAACCTGGCCTAAAACATCGTCATGCCACCAAGAAGAAAACACACTCCTGCAGACTTCCCTCAGCTGATGAATTCTAGGGGGCCTTTCTAGACAGGTCCTATACATTAATATACTTGAATAAAAATCAGACCTGAAGTACTAGAGGTGGTTTCTGATTTCTACATTCACCAAGTTAAGTAAATTTAGCCACCCTCTTCCCCTAGAACAATTTAAACAACAAATGAAACAGTCACATTTTACTCCCATACACTTCCACCACAGCATTATCATGAAGATGTTATGCCAGACTTCTCTCCTAGTGTCAGAAAAAAAAAGAGGCAACACAGGACACTGAGTGAATGCCAGTAGTCAATAAACAACAGATAAAATAAATATAGATGGAGAGAAGGAAATACAAGTGGGGAATTTTTTAAAATATATCAGTAGTTGTTCAGAAATGCAAACTAGAAGTTAGGAACTTTCAGGAAAACAGCACAGAACTCATTTTGCTATTGTCTAAATCCATGTTTTGTCCACATCAATCCTGTGTGTCATCCTGGTCCCCTATCTCAAAATGGGATACAGTAGAACTTGAAATTACTTGTAGAAGGGGAAACTTAAGGTGGACAAAGTTAAAAGAACTTCCAAAAAAAAAAAAAAAATCCCTACATAAGACAAAAAAAGCACTTTAGTCTCTTTCCAGAAAGACATAGCTCAGGGGAGAAATAACAAACGCCTATAAAAACACAGTGCTCAAGGTCAAGGCGATAAAAATTGATTCTACACTCTGTCTTCCAAAATAAGGAGCAGGAGGCATCCAGTGAAACGAACAGGAAAGAGCCTCAAACCCAGATGACGTGACTCATCACCCAGCAAACAGTTGATCTGCGAACTTCCTTGCTAATGGATGTTTAGAGAGGCAAAGGTTATATCTAGATTTAAGGAAGACTGAACACATTTGAGAAGAAGGAGGTTGTTAAAGATTAATAAGTACACAGAAACTACATCCAGCCCTGCAGCACTTCATGTAAAGAAGGGCTGGAAAGGTAAAATAGATACTTCAGCCACTTTTCCCAGCCATCACTGTGCACAGAATAAGGGTTTAAATGGACCTCCAGAGTGACCTCCTGGTCACCCTGCTGCTGTGTTGGATATAAAACTGTAGTATTACAGTAAAGATATAACATCCTTCTGTACTGTTACAGGACACTTAGCAAACCAGAAACCTGCTACATTTAATCTAGAATAGAACACTAAACTGAACAGCTTGATAAAGCTCCAGCTGCAAAAGTATTTGGAAATGTTAAATCTTTGCCATGTATTTAAGAATTTTATATTGCTCTACTACTCCCCAGCCATTCTGAATGCAGAATTTTAGGGCCATTACTACATAGCTGAAGTACTTAGGAAAAAACCTACAGATTTGATGTTAATTTTTCGTAAGCAACATCTGGCTATTCTCTCACCACACTCCTGCAGTCTCTTTTTTGTGGATGTTTATTTCAGTTCTCTACATAAAATACAACAGAATCTATCGGTTCCTATTAGATGCTGTTTTCCCTGTGATCATAAGTACAGCCTACATCCAGATCTTACAGTCTATCCAGCTAAGAAACTACAGATGTTGGGGTGGACAGGGAAGGTGCAACACAAAATAACATTTTCCAGTGAATTTTCCATGACCATGTAACTGTCTCCTTCTAACTTCCACACCAAAAATGAACAGTCTTTATGAATTACTGATAAAGGTAAAACTTTCAGAGAAACAAATCAAGATGGATGGAATATATTAAATCTCAAAACAATGTGTTGGGTTGGGTTTTTGTTTGTTTGTTTTGTTTTTGTTTTTTTGGGGTTTTTTGTTTTTTGGTTTTGTTTTTTTTTAATCCATTATGTTTTGATGGAGGAATGAAGGAACACAGAGAAATTTCTCCTCCAAACCCATGTCTTGTGGCAGAAGACACTAAGATGCAAAGGATCATAGCCTGTCTATCTGTCCATACCCCAAGCATTTCACATTTTAATAAGTGCAAGACTGAATTCTGAAAAATATTCTTCAGAAGATGAAGCAATTTTTTACTGTTTTTTTTCCTCATTTTTTGTTGCTATTTTCTCTACCTAACACTATCAGGCATATGACAGCTGGAAACATCATGTTTTAGCCAGGAACACACATCTTGAAAGCAGATGGTAAATAAGCTTACTGCAGAATCATAACAGACTGATAGAAATAATCAGTCAGCAAAGCTACCTCAGAGCCAGACAAACAAAAGAAATATTTTTATGGCTAAGTTTACAACTGAGAACATTTTCTTTGCATTACAGCCCAGATCCTACAGCAGTGATAAAACTGAGACATACACCTGAAATTTTATTGTGTTTTTGAGCAGGCTGTGCCTGAGGCAGACACAGGCCCATGGAGCTGAAGAGCAGGGATGAGCAGGATGGTGACTGGATTCAGAGACCTTCTCAAGACCTTGGGAAAGCACAAGTGGATGTCTCTGTCTGGAGAAGCCTCTGTTGAGGCCAGGATAAGAGCTGTCCCTGCATGTGGTTGTGAAAAACCTGCCCAGCTGGTTAAATGTGGTTGTGAGACACCTGCCCAGGTAGGTAAATGTGGCTGTAGAACACCACACAGCTGGGTAAATGTGGTTGTAGAACACCTGCCCAGCTGGGTAAATGCTGTTCCCTGCTCCATGCCCACCTCTGAGCACACTCAGTGTGGGAGCTCCCACTGCAGATCCCTTCACAGCCTAAAACCCCAAATTGTTACAGCACATAGGAAGGAAGACTGGGCTTAGATTGGTAAGTATCTGCTGAACTGAATGTGCTTTACACATCCATTTTACTTCTCTCAGTAGAAAAAAATGACAGGATGTAACAATGCTTTTAAGAAACCGGCTGATGATTGAGATTAAAGAACTCCTCAGAAGGCTGTGAGGTTACTCCCTGTGTTAAAGAGGATCTGTCTGCCTACATAAAGTACTCTCAAAAGCGGAAAGATTCAGACAAAGCTTTTCACACTCTCGGAGAGATCTGATCTGTGCATCTCAGATAAATTAAGAGCTTGGTTTTTGTTAGCTGGAAATCTGAAATTCGTTCAGTGCAGCATTTGCCCATGGATCATTTGTTACAATTATGCTACTTAATGCATTCTAATAGCATTCATCTTCCTGAGGCATGTGAGTTGTTTATAAATAGCCTAGATAACATAATGACAAACAACACAGGTTTATGAAAAAAAATTAATATTTCAGCTCAAGATACCTTATCATAACCTTAATTCAAACATTCAAAAAAGTCAAAGTAAAGCACCACAAAAAGATGTCTTATTTAAATTAATCCACACTGGAGATACTTCCCGGACATAAGTTTTTAAGTGTTGAAATTATAAAGCACTAGCTAGACAGGTGTGTTTAACAACCCAGAAAAATGAAACCCCAGAAAGTCCCTTTACTTGCAAGCTTTAGTAATTTCCATTACTTGAAAATTCTAAAAAAACTCTTAAACAAAGGACTTTCTTCTGAAGCTCTACTAAATTTTACTTGCTCCACCCTTTTTAAAAAAAAATTAAACACGATGGAGAACAATTTAGCTTTTGTCCTAAGATGGTGTTTTATGGGTTTGTTATTTAACAAGAAAAACCTATGGTTTCTTCCAGGGGGAAAAAAGGTAAGAGCAACAGATGAGTACCAGGAAAATGGCAAGATGTGAATGCTAATAAAATACATAGAAATATCCCAGGCCTATGAGACAGGGCAGATTTGGACAGCATGGCAGACAAATGCAAAGTTAGTCTGTCACACCTCGTTAGAAGCTACTGCAACAAAAATGATGAAATCCAAGCAATTCAAACAAAGCAAGGAAAACTGAAAATATTAGCCCAAACCAGCTACCTTTTCTTTTTCCTTTTAATTGCAATTTCTTGCTTTAAAACCCAATATAAGGAAATTAGTTTGGCTGAAAGCCACCAAATAGTCAGATTGCTACAGCAAATCATCTCTAAGGCTGAGAGAGCTAAAAGCCTATATTTCAAAGAAAACCCTATTTCTGTCTTCCAGCTGCACAGTGGGAGGGTATAGGTATGACTGTCCTCCATGGTGCAGAGTGACAGGATGAGAGACAAGGGATACAAGTGGGAATGTGGGCGATTCCACATAAATGTATGAGAATTTTGTTCCCCTTGAGGGCACTAACACACTGGAACAGTTTGCCCAGAGGCACTGTGGAGTTTTAATTTTTAGATATATTCAACAGTCAGCTTGTTCTGATCTTTATAAATTTTAAGTTTTAAAAAACCAAACCAAGATAAGCCTATCTGTGTTCAGGAGGTGTTTGGACCACACTCTTGGGCACAGGGTATGATTCTTGGAGAGTCCTGTGTAGGGTGAGGACTTGGACTTGATGATTCTGATGAGTCCCTTCCAACTCAGCATTTTCTAAAGAAAAGACAACCCACCTAAAAAACGAACACATTCTCGAAGAGTGAAATGCTTAACCTCCGGCACTTTAACAAGTGCTCATTAGTAACAACACCATGTCCTTGGAATTTAATTCCAGTGGATGGTTACAAACTTCCAGCTGTTCAGGTACGTGTTAGAAAGCAAACAAAGGTAACACAATTTAGGTTACTAATAACACTGGACAAGCAGTGACCAAGTTCCACAACGAGTCAATAAATCACAACAGCATAAACACATCTCTCTACATTTTCCTAGGAAATTACTGTCACCTTTCTCAAAGGCATGTCCAAGAGAAATCAAAAGTTTCTTCCTGCCATTCCGAAGGGGAGATGTGATGAATGAACCGATTCCCAAGTCTCTGCAACAATCTTGCAAACTGTGATGATGACACAGTTTGGCCAGGCTTGAGTTTCCGCTCCCACCTGGTTTTTTTGCTCTGTGTCAGCACTGGAAAAATGGAAATCTAATCTGGAAAGCCAGTGAGCCACAGAACCACACCTACCCCCTGCTCCACTAAATTGTGTGTTGGGTGGATTGGAGAAAATTCTGTCTTATCAAAATGAGTGGGAATCCAGCACCAAAACAAACTCACAGAAACCTCAAACATATGGACCAGCAGTTTACAAGTACATCACCCATTTCTACAGGATTCCTCAGAGAAAAAAACCCCAAACAACCCACCACCAGCATGCAGAATTCCATATGGACACTAATAAAGTAGCAGAAGACATAGTTACACCAGCTTGTGTTTAAGCAAGAATATTGTTTTATAAACAACTTTCAGCACCAAGTCCAAGAAAATACAAGCTCAGACCTTAATATTTATTAAATTCATTATACCTTTTTCCTGCTTTTTCATTAAAATACAAAAAAAAAAAGAGAACATACATTTTTTTAGACAAAGGAACATCTGTAATATGCATTTTCAAAAATGGCCCAATGACCTAAAATATTTTCCAAAAACAACCTGAAAAACTCATGTGAATGAGTTAAATACCAAGTTCCACACTTCTATCACTTTCCAAAGAATTATACTCGCTTAGCATGAAAAAAAAGCAGTTACCTAGAATGAAATTCTCTCATGGTAAGCTCCCTAAAAAGCCAGTGTTGTCCTCCTCTCCTTTACCTTACACGGAATTGCACATGAAATCTACATTAAAAAACAAAACAAAAATAACCAACAAAAATAAAAAATCCAAACAAAACAAACCAAACCCAAACCCTAAGGAACCCCACTGAGGAAACAAACAAGAAATTCAAAACAAGACTAATACTAACGAGTGATCATAGCACGTACACAGCCATAGGTACAGAAATCCTTTAGAGAGGTTATACTTTTCTTTCTGTCTTACTGGATATGTAAAAAATTCAAAACGATGCTTTAGCTTTTATGAGGAATATAAAACAGCAACCACTAGTTTTGCATGCTTGTCTAAATGTAAATGTAATGGCATGGAACTATTACTGTTATGCATTCAAAGCCATTTTCTAAACCATCCCAACTGCCAAATCAATCACTGTATTATTAATGTGTCATGTGTGATGTTTTTGAAAAGCTAAATATATCCAAAAAGTCTAAATTACTCTGTTTTACTGTTCATGTTTTTTATTACATATAATAGGTTTCAAGCTATTTCTAAGTGAGAACGTAAAGATCTTTCAAGAAGCACAACAAAGATGCTCTATACCTAAAGTTCCTGGAGTTGGTATGAATCTTGCACTTCAAGAAGCACAAAAAGAAAAGCAGGCAGGTTAATATCCTGTTGGTCAATCTTGCAGCCCCCACCCACTGATTCACCCAAAGTTCCTTCAAGTGCACAAGACTAAGCAGACATTGAGTATTGTCAAGCTGAAAAATCTTTTTCCTTGTGGAAAACAACATTCAGTCCATTAGTAAAAAAGGACTTTTCCAGTGACTATATTATCCACTGAATATATGATAAAAATTAAACAAGGAATATATAGTCACTAAAATGGTAATTTTTTTTTTGGCTGGCTGAATATCATTAATTGCCTTGCTCACATTTTGCACTCAGCAGTCATTACTGGAAGGTTGTTATTTTATAATTATAACTTTAATACTGTAATTCAACATACTTGAAATACTAATTTCCTGCATTCTGACCCTTATGTCTTATTGCTTTTGTGCCAAATATACATTTGAAGACTGGTATTAGATATGATAAATACATTTTTAAAAAGCAATTATATATTTCTCTTTGTCAAAACCAGACACTAAATATTAAAAAGACTCAATACATTAAATGGAAAAAAAAAGGCAAAAACTAATTAGAGTAGATGACATTCACAAAAAGAAAATAATTGTATGAAGACCTCAAAAAAGAAATTAACAAAATCATCCCATCTTTGATAGACTCATCTAGGATGAAAAGAAGTCGCTGAAGAATTTAAGATGGGACCACACAGTGTGATTCCACTCAATTAAGCCTACAATTATTGCCAAATTACTCTTTTCTGCTGAAGATAAAAATGATCTAATAGTATTGGCAAAACATAACAATCAGAAGGGTAAAACTTTAAGAAAAAAATAATTCAGATTCTTCTTATATGTATTACTGACAAAAATAAAGCCCCCTGTCATGGCTTGTCAGATTATTCAGCTATTTCTCAGAATGGCAAGATTTACATACAAATACAGCTCTACAGAACAGGAGGAGGTTTGAGTGCAGAGGTAATGTAATCTTTTTTTCTTCTGCATTTTCTCACAAACCTGAAGATATGTGAATTAAAACACTAGAGCCAACAAACAAGTTTGGCAGACTTTGCATGAGGGATTAAAACTGACTCACATGCTATTTCAGTCAGAGGTACCTGAACACTTTACAGGCATTATTAAAATGCAAATTATTACATGTGAAATTCAAGGCCCTGCTGGGAAAATATCGAGGTTGCAAATATAATCTGTTGTTGCTCTGCAGTAACATCAAACCCCCCTGAATACCATGTTATGTGGCAGAAAGTAGAAATAAAGACAGGGGACTTAGAAAGAACAACCCAACCAGCTTTTCCTTCCCTCCCCTTTTTGGAAATGGTTTATTTTGTGGGATTCCTTGAATACACTGATATTGCAATATTGAAAACGAAACTGAATAAAAATTGATTTGCAATTACTTGATTAGTAAACATAAGTATGGCTAATTACTTCTGCTTGAGTTTGTCAAATATTCTTCTTATATTTACAAGTCAGAGTAATGGTCAAAAAGTGATTCTACAAGCATCTGAAATTCTAGATGTTGTCCTTGAAGATGCAAAATCTTGTTCCCAACCCACCTCAAGCAAACTTCTGCCTGGAGTCAGCATCTTGTACCTTAAGCTACACAGCAAGCTGGAGTACATAACAACCAAAACCCCCAGTGTTGCTTTTGGAATATTTTCATTTTATGGGTTATATCGATCCACCCTTAGTTTATTTGCCATAGATTTCTGACTTGTTTCACAACAGAGTAGGCAGAGTAATAATGGTAAAAATGGCATGAATTCTTTATGTAAGGATAAGCACCAAGCATGATTTTTAAATTCATTACAAGCCATACAAAAAGGACATCACCATGATTAAAAACCCCACATTATCTGTGGTCAAGGTGAACCAAAGGAAAGTAACCTGTAGAGTGTTTAATTCAAACTATGAAATCTGTGCTTTCCCCAGTGCCATGCTTATACTATTCTTAATCAATTTATGCACAAGAAAATGTCCTTTGAAGAGGACAAAGCATTTGTGACCTTCTTAATAAGATTTTAAGACAGTTCCCCACTGCTTACATGAAGTCACACACAAACACTGCAGGTGATGCAGTAGCAATTCCTCTCCCTACCCCAATCCCCCCCAAAAAGATGGCTCTTTCAATAATGATTTCTCTTGCCATAACTTCTCAAACAAAGCACCTTAGTTTACATGCATCTTTTGACACTGTACTTTGTTCCCCTTTTTTCCATGGGGGAAGAAAGAATGCAGGAAAATAGATGTTTGCTCTGTTTCCCTTATGTGGGAGCAGAGTTTTCTTATCAAGAGCCAATTTACCTCAGGGCAACCTCTCAGATGGCCTAAATTCTGGATATTTGTCTCAGATACTCATTCTGGGTTTCCTCAAGGGCTTCTGGATTTAACACTGCTGACACAAGCTCCTTTAAAAGAAAACCTCTAATACTGACAAGCAAGTCAACAACTGTTTCTGTTTACCATCTCAAGCACCCAACTCCTTTGAGGCTTACCCTGCACTCCAAAGCAGTTCTTTCCCAGATTTAAGGATCTGCACATTGCTTTCAAGCCCATCACAATCACCCTGTATGCGTGCACACCAGTTCAATGAAAGCAGCTCTAGAAGATGACACATTCCAGAGCTTAGCAGCTGCACTAAACAGCCAAACAGTTTTTTAAGTGAGAACTGCATTGTTTCTAACTACAAAACTCAGCAACTTTGACTACACTTAAGACTTAATTTTCCAATATGTAGGATACACATCTCCTTTGGAAAATGCACAACTGGGAATGCAGGTAGAAATCTCTTTTCTTTAGGACACGATAAAAAGAAAAATATTTCACAAAGTGACCAAGCACCAAGACAGGGCATTTGGACCATGTGGTGTAATCTGCATTCCCCAGTCACCAAAATTCCACCAAAAGGGTCATGAGAAGCCTGATTTTAACCTTATATTTTGCCTGCTTTAAAGAGGACCTTGAACAACATGTCCCTGACGTGAGAATGCTGGGGAAGATTTCCTGAGATCTTCCCAGTGAAAAAGTAATTGCACAAACCATTTATATCAAGTTCTGCTTCCAGTACAAACAATAGAAGATTTTGATTACAATTCCAGTAAATATCAGCATTTTTCAGAGCTTTATTTTGAACTACAGATCATACAGTAAAACACTTCCTATTTGGAATTAAGAGATGTGCCCAAAACTCCCTTGAAATGCTTTTCAGCCACAAATCTGCTAAATGCCAGCGCTGCCACTCTCACAGAGCTGGCTGTAATTAAATAGACAATAAAATAGCTGTCACTATTGTACACAAAGCATCCACTTGGAACCATACTAATAGAAAAAGCAGAACTTCATGTTCCAAAATGACCAGAAAACAGAATGTTTTATATTCTGCAATATCCCAAAGTAATCTACATGGTAATTTTTTTTAGAAAAGTCAAATTCCTTCCCAAAGAAACATAGATGCTTTAAAAGAAATCCAATCAAACAAACCAAAACCACAAGACCCTTCCACTAAACAAAGGAAACAAACCTCTGATTAAATATGCTTAATTTGTTTTTTTCTTAATTTTCTAGTCTACTACATGTTCCTTGGGTCTCCAATTCTATTTTTTCAATAGTGCTTCAGAAGTACGTGGTTCTGTTGATTCTACTTAGGTACTTCAAAAACATAAGCATTTCTTTTCACAAAATCTAGCTTCTAAAAGCAAACTAATCTGTTGGCCTGTCAATGACCATGGTAATGCATTAGGGAAAAAAATTAAAATAAAAAAATATGCTAATAGATAGCTTACATATCTTTAAGAATCAAATAATTCTATGCCTTTGGCATTTAGCTTTCTTAATATAAAATATTAATAAATATTTCGTAAGTAGAGAATTCCTATTCGCTAACAGAAAAAGTATTACTGTTTAATTTTGCTTTTTTCAAAGGCAAAAGAAGCTTGCCAAGAGCTGGTCAGCCAACAGACTCAGAACCCTCTTCTTCCTCACACTGGCACTGCAGAATATTAATTCTCCAGGTCACTTCTGTACCCATGGTATATTCTTCCATCATGGTGAGGGGTGACTGACAGTGCCCTGCAAAGTGGAACAAACCACCAGAAGCAAGATGCTTCCCATTAAAAACTACAGCACTGCTCATTTCTGCTGCCCTCTATTAGCAAAGCAGCATTGGAAATTCTAATAAGAAAGCAACTAGAAAGCAAAGTGGCATTTCACTGAGAGGTTCAAAAAGGCCAGCTCACATATTTAGGCTGTTTAGGAATGGAATTGCTGCATGGTCAGCACACAGAGCTGCCAGGGTTTCAAGTCCAGTCGCTCACCAGCATTTCCAAATGACAGCCACAGGCCCACACTGATTTTTGTTGTTTGTTTTATCAGAGACCACCTACTCAAAAACCAGATCAATAAAAGGAATTTACAAGGAATTTTTTCATTATATTATATTATTATTACTATTTTAGCTCCATATGAGGAACTCCTGTATAATTTATTCCCTTTCACTGAGGCAGTTACTTAATCCCAGCCCTACACTCATCTTGA
Source organism: Camarhynchus parvulus (assembly GCF_901933205.1). NCBI lineage: Eukaryota > Metazoa > Chordata > Aves > Passeriformes > Thraupidae > Camarhynchus > Camarhynchus parvulus. The sequence goes on from NC_044576.1 coordinate 10,016,518, forward strand.
AATCTGTAAAGCACAATCCTGACTGGCACAGGTAACCAGAGTTCTGCTGAGATTAACTTAAAAATATTTCAGTGGTTACAATGTAATTTTTTAATTACTATCAAAAAATGCTTGAAATAGCTGAATAATTGAACAAAAGAGTCTTTATAAAAATCAAAGAAAATTAAATTCACTGCAGCGCTATATGTCAAAGTGCATTTAGCAAAACAAGGTAGCTAATTTGAATTTCTGTTATTACCTTGCAGGAAAGGAAGAGTTCCCAGCTATCTGCTTTGTTCAGTACAGTGTTACACTGATACACCATGAAGTTCAGGGGTAATTCGACTTTCTTCAAATATGAAAACAAAAAACTCCATAAGCATTAATGTCACCCCTTCCAGAAAGGGAAATAAACACATGGCACTCAAGTTCTCCACAGAGAACACTGCCCAAGGGCACGGTGCTGAACCTGTCTGTGGTCCTGGATCAGTCAGGGAAGGATGACAACCACCTGAATGGAATTCAGTTCTGACTGAGGATCAAAGAGCACTTCATAACTGAATTTTGTAATTGAAGTGAAGCACCACGAGCTGCACTTGAGTTGGTCTTGCCAGGCTTTGTGCTCCCTGATCAGAGGAACCAGCAGAGCCCAGAACACAAAATCAGAGAGAGGACAGAACCCCAGGTGTGCTGGCTTAGCCAGCAGCACATCCAGATGATCAGGCTGCAGAAGGATCAATATCCTCAGAACCTGATCCTGTAGAAGTGCCCTGTGTGCATGGAGTCTGTACCTTCTATCTTTAACTCCAGCCCAAAACTCTGGTGCTTCCCAAATGGGCTCAGAATTGAAATGGGCTCTCCCTTCCCCCCCAAATGAAGGTATCTGTGAAGTCCTTGCTGTCACCTCTGCATTGTAAACCACATCAAATACCCAAATACCCAGTCCCAATGCCACTCTAAGTAGGAATTAACCCTGAAATAGGGACAACAAACCAAATTGTGGACACTGCAGCTCCAAAGGAATCTCCCAGAACATTGCTGCCATATGTGGCATCAAAACATCTAATTTAAGATTCATGTATTCTTTTTAGATCTAATTTATACACTGCCAACGAACTGATCCTTAGCAAACCTTATGCATTCAGCAATGCAGAGTAGCACAGAAACATGCACAGAGGTCAGGTAACTTGAAAGAAGACTCAATATGAATCTTTTTTCTTGCAATATACAGCATATTTATGATATGGAACATCTGCAGAGACCTGCACATATACAAAAACGTAAATATTTTCCTAGACTGTAGATATGAAAAAAGCTTGAAATAATAGAGGAAAGGCCTTAAATCTAAGCACAGGGAGGAAAAAGAGAAAAACATTATGCAAGAGCAATTTTGGAACAAGGTATCTTTAGAGCTCACTGGTTAGAGGCTTTGATGGCCCTAGATAACCTTTAACCCTCAAAGCTATACAAGAATAAAACTTCACTAAACTTCCAAGTGCAAATATATCCTAATCTAATTATTCTGGGTGCGTTCATAGAATTCTTATGCAGCCTAGAGCTTAAAATATTTTGTGTTTGTGGCAGCAGATGGGCTCTATTTCTTGATAAATTTGGTTTGGATGAAAGATAATGTCTAAAACTAGAACATTACAACACATACCTTTAAATGTAAAAATGTGAGATGACCTTTTATGTGTCATGTCTGCACAATACGCTGTCAAGTTGTTAAAAGATGCAGAATACAGGGAATAGGGTAAAAAGTATAAGCAAACCAAAGGCACACTGCTTTCTTAGCATTTATAAAAGACACAAATCAATTTTGAGATTCTCTGTCCACAGCAAGAGGTAACTTTCTATAGCATAAAACATTGGTAAAAATCCATAGAGATACTATAGATTTTCACAACAATTAAAAATGTGGCAAATAATGCAAATGTTTTGCAAAACACGTATTCTTTTTTTAAATCAGAACGTAATTTTATACTGCTGATGCATACAAATTATGTAAGTGAGCAGTGATTCTTGCAGTATACTAATAAATATAATTTGAAACTCTGCTCAAGAAGCAGGAACTGCCAATAAAACCTATCCCCAAACTGTATCACCTCCAAAAATATGAAATTATCTCTATGGAAAAACACTACCTACATGCTCTTGCTCTTCTTCATGTGGCATAAGGGCAGTTTTCAGGCTGTAGAGTTGTCAAAAATTTAATTTGTGACTGAAAAACTAAATTAATTCCTGAAGAGGCTGTGGAGAAGAAATACAGACTGCAGAAGATAGGGGCTGTTAAACACTACAGAATCCTTGACTTTCTGGAACAATCCTACACATTGGAAAAGTTAGATGTGCTGTCTATCACATCCTGCTTCCCTGTGGCATAATTTTTTGCTCCCTGTAACCAAGTTACATGGAGCTCTACAGCAAATCAAACTTCTTGCTATTCACAGCGTAAAATAAAATAAAAATCTCCACAATGACTAGCAGTGCTAAAGCTACAAGAAACAAATTCCCTCAGGCAAGAAAGTCACAGCTCATTTTTTACCAGCACAGAACAAGCTAATAGTGTTTAAAGGAAGCCAACAGTCCATCAGAATTGCTGCTCTCAGCAGATGAGCGTGCTCACATCCATGGCTGGGCAGCAGCCTCTGAGACACACTGAATTTAACCATAATCAGCACACAGAAGCTCGATTTTAATCCATTAAAACGTGCAAGGCCACTGCACAACAGTAGCAGTGTCCTTGCCACATGGTTCATCAGAGGAATAAATTGAGTCAACTTTGGTAATAAAATGCAAAGTGTGAAGTTACAATTTACTGATATTTATTGCTTAACATTTCTTCTTCTTGAAGCAAAAGTGGTTTAGTTTTGAGTTAGTGGTGTGTTCAGCAGAATTTCAACAGGGTACTTTTGACCTTAGGAACTTCAATCAGGCAGTGCTCACTAATTACTCTGTTCAGATTTGAGGAAGAATGCGACCACGGGAGCCACTGTCCCTCAGAAAGACCCCCAGGCCACAGGGTGTCACAGCTCATGCTGATAATGTCAATGTGCAATTCTCTGCATCCAGTTCTCTGTTAAGTCATCACCTACCTTTGCTAAATTCACCTTCAGCAATTTCAAGCCAGCTTGGCTGATTTTGAACAGATAGGATTTTTCACACATGGCATCACAACCTCCAAACACGGAGGCTTTTCACCTCAGGTCTTTTCAAAAAACCTGCATGATCAAGCCCTAAGTAATCAGGAAAGAATAAAAATCAAGCACTCAGATATTCACAGAACCATAATCTGGGCAACAACTCTAACTCAGTAGTTCAGACCCCATGAGCTCATAATCCAAGGTGATGGTAAATCCTCTGACAGTCACGCTAAAACACAAAATACAGAAGGCAAGGTTTGCTCCCTCTGACTTGAACGAAACACAAGCACTAAAAAAAACTAATTGTTTGAAATACGTCAGCACTGCAGTCAAATCACAGCAACAAAATCTCAGAGAAAAGGCTGTCCTGCAGTGGTGAAGCTCTGCAAGGCAAGGAGAAGCCATCAGCCTCAGTGTCACTGCTGAATTCACAGCTTCCCATTGTGTAAGATCAGCAAATCAAACACAGGCAGGAGATGTCAGCCCCTGAAAGCCACACAGGCTCCAGCAGGAGAGGCAAGGGCAGGCTCGGTGCTGGTAATGAAGCTGGGTGCTGAGCCCTCCCTTAAGTAAGCAGAAGAAATCAATATAACTGAATTCTGTAGCTATTTCCATGCTCTCAGAAATGAATCTGCTTGTGCTAGGGGCTTTCACATGGGGGATTACTGGAATTAAAACAGAAACCTTTTATTCATGAAATAAGTGGATAAGTGTTGAAATTATAACAGAAACCTTTGAGGTTGAGACCTAATAGTATGTCTGGAAGGAGCCCTTATCTTTTCCAGTGTGAAATAAGTCTAAATTAAAATGATTCTATAGTTCAGGCAGCTCAAATCAAGTACCAAAGAGAATTGATCCCTCCTCCTACTTGCAGTAATTCAGATCAATGCCAGTGGATAAAAGCCCAGACATGCCTTCCACTGAATAAAGCACCATGGGCCAGGAGGACTGAAATGCATCGTGCCTGACACCTCAGCCTCTGATGAAAGGGTGGATTCTTGCACAAGACATTCTCTTGACCCTTCACATCCCTTCTACACGGCTGAAAAAACAAGGCACCTAACCTATTATTTCATCTCCAGAATTGTTTATGTGCTCTCAAAGAGAGGCGGGCACTTACCCAGCAGAGGCAAATTACCAGGCAGCAATAGATACAATACTGCACAGACACACAACAAACTGGCACACAGCCCAGAACCCTACAGAGAAAATAATAGTTTTGGGTCTGAAAGCCTCAGAAGACCATCAGGGTTTTGCACCAAAGAACAGCAACAGGAAACTAACTGTTCTGTAGTCTTGAACTTTTATTTGGCAGCGGAGGCTGGCTTATAGGTTACAAATTACACATTTACAACAGTTTATTAAAATTTGCCTACAAAATAATGAATGTAAATTCTTAAAGTCTCCTGCTTATCCAAACAGTAGGTTGAAGCTCAGCCCTTGCAAACTGCATCATTTGCTTCTCTTACACAGTATGCACCAACAGGCTGGAAGCTGGGACTGAGGTATTCCAGGGATTAAAGAAAGCCTGTGATGTTCAGACAAAGCTCTTGGCCACCATGGGCGACAATTTATTAGTTCTGTTGGTAAGGGAACACTGAGGAGTGTTCTGATAAAATGCTGTGTACATCAATAAACAGTCAAAACAGAAATGTGTGTGATTCACGTTTTGTTTAACACGCAAGGAAAGCTCCCCTGGATGGAATTTTCCACGTGTGTCACTGCCTGCAGCTTCATTGCACTTGGAAATGATTATTTTTTCCTAAATGGAAGAAACACAAACAAAACCCACATGTATGATACAGACCACTGAAATATATTATTTGTTTCTCATTTTTTTGTTTAGTGCAGACATTTCTACTGCTGACTTAACAGGACAGTCACAGCCTGATTTTCCAGAAACATGGACATTTGCCTTTAAGGGAGTTCAGGGCTTTTTTCCAGAAAGTTAAGAAAAATAAGCATAAAATAGGCATAGGCTCACACACACACTATATATATATATATATATATGTGCATATATATATGTATGTATATTGTGTTGTATACAAGAACACAAAAAATTCCAGAAGTAGATTAGAATGACAAACTTTAGTACAGGAAATAACCCAAAGGATTTCCTCTCAGTATTTCACATAATTGACTTCTTCCAGTAGTACAATCCAAGCAACAACTATTTGTGCAATAACAACAATGTTCAAAATTCAGGCACAGGTTCATATCTGACACCTGAAGTCCATTTACCATAAGAAAAAAATATGTCAAGAAATCTATCCTGCCAAAATCCTCAGTACTACATGCAGTGGCAACATACCTGGTTATCACATAGAGCATGATGAACAAAATAGTGCCTTTCCAAAAAAAGAGAAGAAACCCCCACCACTGAACTGGACAACAAAATGAGAGCAGAAAAAATAATTTTAAAAAATGGGAGTATTTTCTACATTAAAAGGCCTCACCCCTTGATTATCTCATGCAGTGCAATGTCTAACTGAATTTACAAAAGTCAATTCCATGGAGAAGGAAGAAGAAAAAAAATTGATGTAAATAAAACTCCTGACAAAGGTTTTTAAAGACTCTTGCTAAATACACCCTAGAAAGAAGACAGTGGTGAGATGAAGATCATTACAATTGCCAGAGTGAATTTCAAACAAGTTTGTGAAAAGGCTGAGACTGCACACAGGGAACTGAACACAAAGCATTCCCCATTCCCAAAGCCAAGAGGAAGAGAGGTAAAAACAGATACAGATGTAAAACTACTGCATACATAAAACCCCACAATTAAATTGTGGAGGATTTGGGGATTTAGACTCTCACCTGCTGTCCCTGGAGCACATAAATATACTCACATAACCTAAGTTAAACCCTACAATTTCCCTGAGACTAGTTAGAACTAACTTTGTTAGTATATTTAATTTCAAATTAAATGTTGTCTAAATGTCACCATGTGGTGATGACACTGACAGAAATGCAAAAATTAAAAAAAAAAAAACAAAAACAACTCAAAATTAGGAACAAATTGAAACTATAAATCCACTTTATGAAGTCTATATGTTCTTTTCACAGTAAATCTAATTAAATGTGTAACTGCAGCAACCATTGTCACAGAATGTAATTCACCTTAAAAAGAAACAATTGTAATGCTTTTAAATTTAGACCCTGAATGAACAAGTAAGTTGTTTCTCTTCAATGAATGGTGCTACTAAAAGCAGAGGTGTATTTGAACATGGTCAAAGTTGGCTGTCACAGGTCTGGCCACACACAGCTGTCCTAGCATTGCCAGAGCAACAAAGTGAACACCAAAACATCAGAAGTTGTATTTATTTCATAGGGAACTGCTGCTCCTTGGTGTGTTTCTTCTGGGAGATTCACCTGATCAAATACACTCAAATCATGTGTGATAGAACTGAGCAGCAAGGCAGAAATTTTGTATTAATGCTCTCTTTGTTCTTCCTAAAAAGACTGGGGAAAATGTGGGAATCAGCATCTCTTAGATGGTAATTCCCATCCTTTCATCTTTTCAGTGACTATTATGAATAATATTGATTTTTATATAAATATTCAGCTGCTCTGGACATTCTCTGCATAATAGTGGCAATATATATTTGCATCTGTTGACTCAGAGGACACCAAACTTTTGCCAGTTGTGATCAAAGTAGATTTATAATCCTACCCATTTCTTTCCAAAAAAAGGAAGAAAGGTAACCCTCCCTCCCCCAAGCTAAACCTCCAATACCAAAAAGTGAAAAAAAAAAGTTTTGACAAGAGGTTATAGACCTGCATCCCCCTTCAAACCTTGACTCTCCTTCTGATATTTCTTTCATCACTCATGTGTAGGGAATTAATGAAATCTAATCCTATCAAGTAATAAAGACCTGTGGTTTCTTAAAGTACCTTATGCAGAAAGGGTTACGTTGGACATCATGAGTAAATACTCTTCTACAAAATAACATATTTATTGTAAACTAACTATAGATAGGAAGCAGGGCTCTATAAAACTCCTCATTTCCATCTAAACAGCATCAGGGGGCTGGACTCTGCCTTTGTGACAAAACTCTCTAACGGTCCAAAAGGAAATTACTCTGGGGAGGTGTTGGATTCAGTCAAGTACAGAAGAGCACAACTACCTTTAAACACATGATATTTTCAGTGATATAAGACAAGCCACCTGTAGGAATTTACACAAATCATCAAATGATTTGTATTTTCCATTTTTCTTGAGTACTTGCCCTGTAAACATCAGATGATCTCATCTATCATACTGAGACATCTTAGATAGCGTAATAATTTCTGGACTACAGAACTGAAATTCCTGAAATTCATTTTAGATTATAAAGAGTTAGAACTCGATTTCAAATAAATGCTGCTCTCAAATTTACTAGCACTTCTTTCTGTTTCTTTTTTTGAAACCCCAGTAGCATTTCACAAAGAAAGAGTAATAGTAAGAGGTTAAATTAGCAATAAAGGCTATATTTCTTTAGGAGCCAGAGCAGGAAATAAAACCCAGGAGTCCTACATGCTCATCAGTAGTCAATGTGTCTGCTCAAAGAATAACAAGGGGGAAAAAAATCAAAGTAAATGTAAATTACTTTGCCTCAAATTAGATACACATACTGTATTTTTTTTTCCAAGATGGGACATAGAAAAAATAATGAAGCTTCTTTTCAGCAAACTAAACAGTAATACCCCTGGATGACACTATCTCACTGTACTCCTCTCCACAAGTGTTTTCTACATAGACACAACTCCATATCAAAAATAACAGCTGAATATAATGTCAAATGTTTGCTCTCAGTTTTCTTTCACTTCATACTATATCCAGATGAAATATGTATACACACAGAAAGGTATGTTGGGTAAATAAATTTATATCTTGTATCAAATAATTACTGAGCATAAAAATACCATCCAGAGTGGCTTTCTAATTTTTCGGCTCAAAGGGGAATTGTTTCCATTTTAAAATACTGCTGTATTTTACAATACTACTCCCACCAGGAGCACAAGCACAGTCCTAACTCACCCATGGGCATCTCGTTCTTTGCGCTCACTTGCTTATTTTCCTGAAGAAAACTTATTATCTTTAATTTGTCCATAAGAACCTAAAACTAATCTCAATAGTTTACATGGAAAGCTGCTCAATGCGAATCTCCCCCGCTCCTATTTTAAATGTTAATTTGACATTATGCAAATATTAAAAATTGTGTGCCCTTTTTTTGCTATTGGCAATAGTTTTTTACAACTAAAAGCTTAAATTGGCTTCTTTTGATCTAAAAGGCATAGATTAAACAACTAATAGGTAAAATCAGATTAGATGCACTGCATCTACCTTGCTAATTGACAAAGACCTGGATTAGAGATTGAGAATGCAATGGTCAAATCCCTTGTTATCCTCTCACAGCATCTGGCTTTAAAGCCAGATTACCTGATGTGTATCTAAAGGAACAACATTGATACCAACCTGTCTATTGTAAGGTTTATTTATGTTTCCCTGGGAGATTCAGGTGGGGCTGTTAAGGAAATAGAGCTGGGAAGCATTGAAGCAGTGTGATTTTGGAATCAGTAATTGAAACTATATATTAGTAATTCATATGGAAGAATTCTTTAATTTTACAAACATAACAAAAATAGCAGGAAATCTCCTTAGGCAAAGGGAGAACTTACTTGACTGCAGAAGAAAGGACAGAACAGGCTGTACAAGTTCCCCAGAAAAAACTCAGCTGCCAAGGAAAAGCTGCAAACTGTTTTTGACACCTCATAACACTTCCCTCATACCTCTGCTTTTTACAACAAATGATTCTTCCAGACTCCAGAGACAAGCTATTGAATATAGACAGGGCCAAGCCTACTTGTACTGAAATCTTTCTCTCCCAGACTAGAAACCTGATGTGTGATTCTGCCACAATTTCAGAAGGCAGAAACAGCTCTGCTCCTCATTTATGGGAAATGGAAGCTTTTAATGTTTGTAGGGGAATGCCACAGCATGCACTGGCCATGAGCGCTGAGAACTTCTCATGAACACATCTGCACAAAAATACTAATATTGCTTTATGAGAGACAGAGATTAAATTTGTTCATGGCCTGAAAACCAACTAGTGTCAGTTCAACATTTCATTTCTTCAAGACAATGAACTTTTTTTTTAACTACTGAAAAACTTTTTTTATTCTCATGTAGAAGCTTCAGTCTAATGGAATTTAGATAAATGGATAAACTTGTTCACCGGTGTAAGTGTGAAACCCAGCCACAGCCTCCCTACTGCTCAATCCTCCATTTAAAAATATTTTTTTTGGTGGTAATGAAGACCAAGTAATCCTACAACCTGAAGAGAAGCTTTGCACCAGTGTCCACATTTTGTATGAACGCTTGCTAGCTTTGTCAATTTTTAAGATAAAATCTGAGAGATAAAACTCAAAAAAGGATGTAAATACCTATCTACAAAACATTCATGCCCAATATTCTGGCTAAATTGATATGCAATTTTCGCTTCCATTTTTTTTTGCTTTTTAAGGAAAAGCATTAAGTTAATCCTCTTCTAAAGTTCAGTATATCCATGTGTTAACACAGGTAATTCCCAATGGACCTGAGATTTCATTAGCAGCTGTTTAAATACTTATTCAACAAACTGCATACACTTCACTTACTGAAATGTTCCCTAACCGGTGATTGGATTTTTGTCTCTCAGTCACTCTATTAATTGCAGAAAACCACTGCAATTATGAAGATTAATGAAAAAAAGTGAGTTAGAAAATTCTTGGCACCAGACATATATGGCTGTGTGTCACTGGCACATTGAGCCTCCGAGATTATTTGACAAAGTGAGATAATAAAAGTTACCATGCATAGGAGATGAGAGAGCTGCTTTTCTACCTGGGAAGGGTAGAAAAATCACACATTTGCCAGTAACATGTGCAAAATAACTTCCCAAACCACATTTGTTAATACCATTCCAGAGAGAAGATGGAATACTTCACAACAGATATGAAAAACCTCACATCAGAAACCTGAAGGCTATTTTCACACACAGAAATTCAGCAAAATGCAAATAATAACTTTGTGTGCCATGGTTTTTAAGGTACGTTGCTTGTATTTTTCTAAGTACAAATATTTAAAGTTACAAAGATAAAAAACTAACAGGACTCCAAATGTAACAGGAAAGGATAGAATTTTTGTTATTTCAACTTAATTATAGCAAAAGAGACTTTTTAAAATGAACATCATATTCCTTTGAAATATAGATTCTAAACTAAACACAAGCCAAATTTTAAATATACAAGAACACACTGATGGGGATGTTGATAGCAAATTGATAAAAGATTCTGGTTAAGTGATTATAAAATCAGTAATATAAAAAGAAAATTCACTTCGGGGTTTGCAAATTCCTCCCCAAAATTTCTACTTTGTTTCACAAGTTATTTATCTGTTCTTATTTTTCATAAATAACATGCTTGGGAAGGAGGTACCTTGTTTTGACCTAGCAAGGAAGACTGAAGAATTTAGCAGCATAAGCTCCATGCTAGGATCATCACAAAGTGTTAATTTGGCAAAATCAGCTCACAATAAAATCACAAATTAGTAATTCTGCTATGTAAAGATAAAATTTTCAAAAATGTGAACAAGAAGTTCTTTAGAGGATTTTTTCACCGACAGAAGAGATCACATGATCCCATTATAGGCAAAACCACATGATCCATTTATAGGTAGAATTCCAGGGTATGAAGTCACATGCATCTTTGTCACTCTGTTTTGAGCTTTGTTACAAAGTCAGAAAGACACACACTGAACCCTCCAGTGAGTTTATGACTGATTTGTTTCATTTGGACAGATTTGTGTCCCAGAAAATAAATTATCTTAACTCCTTGGTTGGATAGAATTGCTGCAAAAATCAGATAAATGGAAATAACTTGCATTTATTGTCATTCTGGTTTCATTCAAATCTGAAATTCTGTGAAAAAAAATTCATATGGATGAGGCACTTTACAATACATAAATAATCATCCAGTACAAAACTGAGAGCCCCATTATTAACCCTCAAAGCCCTGTTTACCTGAATGATTTCACCAAGACCCCCCCTTGTCCGGCTAACAAACCAGGATCCTGCACCCTGGTCACAAACCTTTTCTCACTGGTTCAGCACGCGCAGAAATCTCTTGATTCCATCACTCCATTGAGCTGCTGCCATGACTGAACAACCAGTGCTAGGGGCTGGATTTTCTGCAAACTGCAGCAGCTGCAGGTTATGTGTGACAGCCCCAGGGGTGACCCTGATCCTACACACATCAGCTGTTTTCCACCCTGATTTTAGCTACAAGCTGCAGGACCCCAGGTCCTTCCAGCCAACCACAAGCTTCTCCCACTTAACCTTCCAGTCAGCTGAGACCTCCCCAGGTAATCAGGATTGCTGGTAAATTTAAAAACTTTTGTCTTACTAATTGTTTTGTGCCTCTATGTGTATCTTGAAAGCAGAATTTATGGGATGAGCAAACAGTCTACAATGGTGTTACAATTTACAGCACGTGCAGAAATCTTGCTCAGTTTCAGATCTCTGTGGCTGTGATTCAGACATTAAATTACTTCCAGTCAAAACCAAACACTGGGTGCTCAGAGAAGCCTTCCCATACAAGCCAAGTGACTAAAGCATTTCAGACTGTGTGCTGACCATCTGGAAACACAGGCAAAAGCAATTCACACTTATTCAATACTGTCCTAAAAACAGGGTTTGAGGTTAACTCAAGGTATCAATGGGTTGGATTTTCAGGCTCCCTTACTTTCACACTCAAACTGAAAAGCAATCAGATTTCACTCTAATAAAAGTTTACCTTCTCAACAGAAACAGTCTAACTCATTCAAGCAAGAAATGAAACACTATTATAAACTAATAAGTATGGCAACAATCAAGGCTAAATACCTCTAAAACTATGGCCTACAATGAAATTCTCTGCGCTCTTTGATTTCCCTCTTTAATGTCTTTGGGCAGCACCATCCTGACACTTTTTAGGGCTAGATCAAACATGCTTTTCAAATGCTGCCCAGACCCACAAACTTCAAAACAAGGACATCCAACGCAAACTCTAAAGCCAGCTGTCAAAAAGCTTTCCAAAATGATAAACTATGAAGAAAGTTCCTTTTTTCAGTAAGCAGATATTCCCAATCAGGAGCAGATCAGTTCATTATACAGAACCAGCATTGTTCTGCCTGTTTGATACAGCCAGAATTGCTCTTGAAACCATCCCTGAGAGTTTTATGGGTATCTGTTGTGTTCTCTTTTCTCCTGCAATGAAGATCTGTGTGCAGGTCATGTTTTACTGCTTCAGGGATATCTGTTTTCTTATTGATTGAAAATTAAAATGGTAATTTATGCTTCCATACTGGACCACTGCAATGTTTTATTTCATTGATTTTGTGGCAGTTCTTTGCATGCATTTAACAGCTTATGTGAAACCCTGACAGCAAGGTCATTTCAAACAAGCCATTCTCAATTCTGCTCTCTTCAGCTCCCCACAATGCCAAATCATTAGCTTCTAATTACATTTTGTACATTTGGGGATTTTATAATCTTTAAAGGTTCTTAAATATCAAGTCAAAATTTCTCTTTGTCCTCTGGCGTGTGCCCTGCTTCCCTCATACACCTGAACCCAGCAAAGCTTTTCTTTAAAGGATTTTCCCATTGATTGAGTGGTATTTGTCCCTTCCAAGCTTTTAGCTGCTGTTAACCTTAAGTGTCAGACCAACAATTTGTTACAATTAGGCTGACAAACTTTCAGCTTTTAACTTCACTCTCAGAGCTCATTTATTTGATCTAATGCAAGCTTAATTACCTGAGCTGCTAATTCTGTTAAAATAAAAATAAACCAAACCAAAAAAACACACCAACCCTGAAATATCATACCTGCCATGAAAAATCTTCCAAAAGTACCCTGTGATAGCCTGATAATTGACAAGGCTTTGATTCTTCTGAGCATGCACTGATTTTGGACTCACAGGACCAAGATTAAAAGATTATCTTTTCAACAGCACAGAGGATGCTTGCAGGGCCATCCCCTGCAAATGGCTTGGGCAAAACCACCTAGGAAAATAAAGGCATGAGTGTAAATAGTAAATAGCATGTGTGGAGTGAGCACATGGAACTGTCTGCAGGAGGTTCACCTGAAACTGAACATGTCAAGAGGAGCTGCTCTGAGCCCCCCTGTCCAGAAGGCAGCTGTGCGACACAGAAATGCACATGCACAGACACTTTGCCATTTCTGTGACACAGACATGCACACAGACACTGCATTTAGCCAGCAATCTTTCGCAAGACCTGCTTCAGCATTTTTCCTATTGCTAAGAGAAAGTATAATATTAAAACATCTGCCATATGCAAAATTAAACCACTGGAAAACCTAATCTTTCTTCATGGTAAGACATTCAGTAATTACTGGAATTATGTCACTTCACTATAGAGTTCGAAGTGTGAAATTTAGGAATTACTTTTCACATAAGGAACTCTGGAGAGAGAAAGTATGATAAAAAAAGAGTAACTGGATCACTTTTGGATGGCTGTAGAGCTATTGGATGAAATTTTCTCCAGCATATGAGATCTTGCTGCTCCACTATGTACTTCAGAAAAGGGAAATGCTTTTAATATCTTGTTTTTCATTCGTTTTTCATATTGTTTATATTTTAATGTTTCTTTATGCTATCTACATAAATGCTAAACCAACAGAAACTTATTGCTATTTACTGTATCCAAGTTCAAAATACAGGAGCCAATCTTTGAAAGCTTGTAAGTACTGTAAAATTTAACACCAGATCAAGGAAAATGCCCTCCTTGCTTCTTTCTGTCTTTATCACAGTTTGTCAATTCCTGGACTTCAAAAACTTCAACAAATATAATTTATCCTATTGGATCATTAATACTGTGAAGCCCACTCCAGTGAAATTTTTCTGATGGTTTCAGGAGATCAGGGGACATAATACAGACAAGTGTGCTGAATGACTCTTTTGGCTCCTCATTGCTGAAGATAAAACTTTCCTTATCTGTTTTGAAACACAAAGTGAGGTTATAGGATTGCTGCTCAAAAAGCATTCCCTATTTGAACAACAGTAATTACTGTGCTTATTCAGGAGGGCATATCAACAAAGAGATGATATCTCAAGACTTCATTACTGGGAGTCTAAAATGACAAGAGTCCAAAGAACATCCTCAAAATACATTTTCCACTGGGTGGCTCTTTGCAGCTCTGCAGGAGTCTCTGTCCTGGCTCTAGTCAAATGACTGAAAATAAAAATGCTATTTGCTTTTACATTAACAATTGCTCCTGTACATGAGGTGGATTTGAGTTTTCTATAAAATATGTCAATCAGCTCCTCTCTCCATGGACTTCCAAAAAAGTCTATATCATAGTTAAATTTAAGACTAATATATTTAACTATATTTTAAATAATTAATATATTTAATGGGTTTACATAACAGCATTTACAGTTTTCTGTTCTACATATATTCTTCACTTCATGCTTTCAGTCACTGGCTTCACCCAATATTTATGGGTCATAGTTCTAATTGTTATTTCAAATAAATGTTCTATTGCTGAAATGACATCTAAACCAAAGACTTTGCACACTGATGTGGAATTGTGCATTTGCGCAAAAATCAAGGACAGTGCTTTGAAATTCCTTTGCAGATACAAATCTAGGTTAAAACATAGAATCATATGCAATATCTTAAATTAAAAAGGGAAGGGAAATAGGTGAGGAGATAAGTTCACTAATTCATCATGATTTGTCACAGGGAATATAAAGAGCTATTATTTAATTACAGTAAAACCCAAAACCCCCATTTGCAAGTAATGAATAGTTGCAATAGTAATTAGTAAGTGTAAGTGTTGACAGCATCAGAAAGTAAGTATTTCATAAATGTTGGGTTATACTGGTTTGTGTGCCTGGTTTTATAAGAGGCACAGACACTCAGTAGTTATTGTTGCATCTGTTCATGGCTGCAGAATTCCATCCTAATTACTGCATCAGAGTGTAGGGAAAAACAAGCCATGCAGAGAACTTGGGAATGTGGAACCCTGGTGCTTGAGATGAACTAAGTACTTGTGCTCCTGGTACAGCAAATCCAAGTGGGGCTACATGGAATACAAGTTTGAGAATGTTCTCAGCACTACTGACCCAGGACTAACCAGCACTGGCATGCAGCACATTCCCTGATCAACAAAACCATTTTAGATGGACTGCTCCCAATGGTAACAAAAAAAAAAAAATTCCTCATAAAAACCCCCTCAGGCTTAAAAGAGGCTGTAAGTAAGCCATTTGCCTGTTTTCATTTGTTTGTTCTTAAGAGCAGATCCTGAAAGAGACAAATGCCAAAGCGGAAAATTGATTTGGTGTTTGTTTATATGCATAAAGGATTGCTTTTTTGCTTGATCCTATCTAAGACAACGAAATGGCAATCACAAAGGATTCCGTTCCAGCAGGAGGTAAAAGAAGATAATACCTGTAAACAGAAGTATCTATAAAATCTGCAGTCAAGAGACAATGCAGTCTTCAGTCATGAAGATTTACATCTGACCTTGCTGGTTTGACAGATTGGTTTATAAGGCTAGGAAAAGGAAACTAATAGATAAATGGGAAGAGGCTACAAGACCAATTCCCAAAATATTAGTGTCCAAGATAAGATTGTAGGCAAAATTTCAGTGAGTGGTACATACACATACAGAATGTATTCCATTAAAAGCCACTTCTCATTACTTATTTAGCTGCTGCTGTGATTAGAGAATATTTAAAACACTGATCAGGCCCAGATTAATGTACCATCAGAGGAAGCTGCAATCACTGCAGCAACCTGCAGTGCAGCATGTGCATTCCCCCTCGTGTGACAGAAGAGACCAGACAGCTCCCCCAGCAGACCTGCACAGCCATCAGTCCTTAACAACCAACACCCAGCTCACCACAAGACAAACACCCTCCTCATAACCACTTATCAGGTCAAACTGCAGATAATAAACTTGGCTGTCAAAACAGATACTGGATGGCTCCTCCAAATTTTGTCCATCAGACAAAACTGAAATATGTTTCAGTCATCACTTCTCAACACTTCTGTGTTGGTCAGTAAGCCCACTTTGCAAAGTCACTGGAGCTGTGTGTTTGAGAGGCAATAATACAAAATATTCTATTTTATAAGGAAGTTGTTGTGGCATAAAGATATTCTAAGCACACAAGAAGTCAAAGACAGGTTGGAGTGCATGGAAATCTCTGACTGTGACTGTTTTTTTGATCTACAAATTCCCTGAGATGAAGATGTCCCCATGGCAAGTGCAAACTTCTACCAGAAGGGGTTCAAAGTCTCAGATTTGCTGCAGTCTAAATGCCAAGACAGGCAAAAAGGCAAAACAACTGTTTCAGATGAACTTTGGCTCTGCATTCAAAGAGGACAGAAAGTTTAATTGTCAGCTGGTCAATAATCATTAGAGGTTAAAAGCTGCTGCCTATTTTAGGAGCAGATGACTATTCCTGAAAAGTTCAGCATTAAGTCACTGCTAAGAAGAAGGAAGCAAACCAGTGAGATTCAAAACATATCACAGATTCTTCCAGCAGCTGTATCCCAGAATGTACCTCTGGATTTTGACAAAAGATCAAGAATTCTCCAGCACAATGAAACACAGCACAGTGCCAACTCCAGAAACTCCTTCTAAGAAAATGGATATACTTTCATTGTTACACTTGTACACCTTTTTAAAAGAAATAATGGTCAAGTACCTAATGATTATAAAGCATAACACAGTTCCTATTAGCTACATACACACTGCCTAATCATTTAGGACTCATAACTGTAAATTTTTCATATGACTATTAGAGCTCCCTGTTATTCCAGCTGAGCGTAAATTGAAAAGAGAATAGCACTTGCATATCCAGGCTTTTTGGATGATAATAAATATATTTATTGACACTTTTGTGTAACAGAAATATAATGCAAACTAACATCTATGCTCTAAGGATGATTCTAAAGAAAAATATGTCAATCTCCTTGTTCCCCACAAAATACTAATAAAGCATTAAAAAGACTTGCAAAAGGTTACATGCTTCAGTAATTAATATGAAAACTACAATGGTAAACTGAGAACCCACTCAAGTCAGTTTTTTAACAGCTCTAGCTTGTACAACACTTAGGCTATAAAGGCCTCTACATTTTATTTACAAAGGGGAAAAAAAGTTTACATTTATTTTTCACATATTATTCTCCTGTTTTCAGAAATGTCAACAGATTAAGTTGGCGAAAAAAATTGATGGGTTTTTTTCACCAAATCTTACTGGTTTTTACTATAAGAATAGCTGCATTTCAAGGCAAGCAATATTGGAAAAGCTCATCTGGAATTTTGCCCACTTACAGACACTAAGCCTTCTTCCTGGCTACTCTGCAAACATTTTCAAGTAGTGAAAGGCTGAGATTGTGGTTTCTCTTTTCTACTACCTAATTATGTAACTCTGATCCTTTGGTGAACAATGATTCATTAGGCATGTTTTCTTCCAAATGATGTCAGCTCATTCTGTCATGTAATGCTGCAGAGTTCTCTCTACACCTAAAAACTGTGTCCCAGAATTACCATGATCATTCTTTTCAGGTTACACCCCCTAATCCCTAAGCAAAATTAATCTTGATTAAGTTTCTCTGCTGGAGAAAATACGTTCTCCCCACAAGGACTTCCACCAAGAGAAGAGTAGAACACTGTTCCCTGCTATGCAGCATCAACTCAGATGAGAATATTTGGGGTGAAACTGGGTTACAGCGACCATTTTTCCAGCAAGACCCTGGGGACTCTATGGCTCTCAGGAGACACTGCCAGGATCTAGTTCAGAAAGGGATTTAACTGAACAAATAATTAAAAGATTAAGAGCAACTCTGTTTATGCTGTGGTGAGCCTCAGATTACTGCTAGACATCTATGACAAAATGCCAGACAAACAAGCCAAAACGAACATTTTAACAGAATGAATGTACTTGGGATGGCTGAGACAGATCTGTGATCTGAATGGTTTCATAA
This sequence comes from Camarhynchus parvulus, assembly GCF_901933205.1. Lineage (NCBI taxonomy): Eukaryota > Metazoa > Chordata > Aves > Passeriformes > Thraupidae > Camarhynchus > Camarhynchus parvulus. The sequence continues at coordinate 10,034,657 of NC_044576.1, forward strand.
AATGTGTGGTGTGATTACAGATTATTGAAAATAACTGAGGGAAGACAAAATCCAGAACAGAGAAATTTATCTTTAAAAACCATGAAAAAAATACCAGATGCAGCTGCAGACACAGCAGTGTCTTCCTTCTACCTAACCCAGCAAAACACGACACTTGGAATAATTCTATAAAGGTATTTTTTAAAAAATAAAAAATTAATTCCAGTTCTGTCAAAATGCAGCATCTTGTTTTCTGATTTATCTTTACATCATGAGCAGATCCAACTACACAAAGAAAGCAAGTCACTCTGAACAAGAGCACAATCATCTTGGTTCAGCAAATAATAAGATTTACTAGAAATTTCATCCTGGCAAATATTATAGTTATTCATCATGCATAATGAATTAACTTTGTACTTTATTTAAAATTTATACAGTCTATCAGTCTATTTTTTGCTAACATGTTGCATATATTGCCACCATCTTGTCCATTTCCTTCTATTAGAAAATATTCTACTGTGCGCTACTTGCAGAAATGAGATAGATATAAAAACTTTAGTGCAGTGTACCAAACATTTCTACTGCTGTAAATCATTATTATTCAAACACAGACTGGTCAGAGTTTTACAAGAGTGAGCATTTTAAAAGCACTGCTATGAGAACTTGCTAGTTTTTCCAAAAGAGAGGGGAAAAAAAACCCCAAAAAACCCACATCAAAAAAAAAACAAAAAAACCCATATCACCCATTTTAATTGTTGCTGCTATTTCCTTCCTGAATTTCAGAAAATTGATGGGTTTTGACAGAAACTTGTTTTGCAACATTAGAAATTCCCGCTTTCAGGACAATTTTAAAGTTCCAATGTAAAGAGGTAAACCCTCAGCCCCACTCCTAAAAACAAATAATAAACCCAATAAACTTATCACCTCTATAGATAACCACAAGAAAATATCTCTTTCCCAAATGGAATGATCAAAATGGTCAAAGTAACAGAGAAAAGCAAAACTACTACAGTCCTTTTTGACAACATCTTGTATGATTTGAACCAAGACTGCAACATGGAAATCATGCTGTGCTGTTTGAGCCCACTTTGGCAAAGCCTGTCTGTATCACACATGATCAGTATCTCACACTGGCACTGCCAGAGCAGCTACAACATCAAATTCTGCTGCTGCTCCCTAAGAGCAACTTATTTGGTGCATAGAGCTGGGAGCTTTGGTAACATGCTGGATGCTCTACAAAACAAAAGGACCATTGCTCTAAATAAGACAAAAAATGATGTCAACCCTGGGTAATGCAGCAACATGAAGTCCCAATGATTTCTGCACTGGTTTTGAGTTACTAAGTCACGTGGAAACAGCAGCAATTTAGCATGGAAGCAGAACCACAGATTTATGAACAGCACACCTTTCCATATAATTTTCCTCAGACCACAAAGACTTTGATGGTGCTTGAATGGAAAAACCTCTATATTTAAGCAGTTGGTTTTATTTAATTGTTGCTGAGTTATTAATCCATCAAATTTTGATTTTATTTTTCCATGTTCTGTCTATACTAACTCAGCAGAGTTCTCATTCTCCACCTTTTCCTCCAGAGTCCTCAAAGACAATCAGCACATGGTCACCCTGCTGCCCTAACCTCAGCCAGCAACCACAGCCCTACAGCTGGTATGTTACCCACCTTACAAATTTACTAAGATGATGTTTGAAATAAACATTTCCAATTGAAGGGAGTGGGGGGGTGAAAGTCTGTTTCAGACTTCTGCTAGTATTTCCCTAATCAGATTAGCAAAACCCTCAATTTTTAGGATTTGGTCATCCTCACAATCCTCATATCCTCCTAGGAGCTCCAGACACAGTGAGAAATTTAAGCAGAAAGCTGAAAATTCCTCCAGAAGTCCACTGGGAACGCCATCCAGGACAGCCATTGTACAAGGACTTGACACTGCCCTCCTGATTTGTGCTGGGGTTGGACTCCGAAAGTCAGAACCTCACTACTACCTGAACAGTGTTAGAGGGAACCTAAAGAGAGGAGATTAAAATAACTGGACACAAAAGGAAGGGCAGAATTAAAGGGCAGCCTGACTCAAGTGCAGCTCCCAAACAAAGTTCTGTTCAGCAGCCTGAAACAGTCTGCCAGAGTGATCCCATCAACTACAGCCCCCTGTCACTTTAGACACTGTATTCATTAATCTGGTTTTTACTTTTCAAAATAGCCAACACAAGAAAAACCCCCAAACCCTAAAAAAACCAAACCACCACATATTTTTGTGTGAAATGAGGCCAAAGGAATGTGGCCTGTCTGTGAGGATCTTCCTGAGACCAGTAAAATCAAATTGATGCTTTATTTCACTTAGAAATGTTTTTCCCCCTGTCCTCAACGAGCTTCATTAAAAAACTAGCAAACAAAAAAGTATTAGTTTCCAGATGATCCTTTGTGAGATGCTTTTAAAAAATAAAATTAATTTGCCTCATGAAGTCAGGATAAAGCATCATAAAACAGGAAAGGTTCAGACAAAATGCATGCTGCAAAGATTGTATACACTCACCAAAAGACCAAGAACTGCTGTTTTCGAAGAAATATTCAGCACCTGATGCAAAGTTTATAAACTTATATAGCTTTATAGCAGATGCTTCCCTTCCAGCAGCAGTTCCACAAATAATCTCACTTTGCATTCCCCTGTCAAATATCCTTTGCATTTAATTAATTATCAAGGCATCACTGGGATATTAAAACTACCTTAAGTGCTTGGAGTTGGACCTCAGATGTGTGTGCTGATCCAAGTGAGAGTGCAGAAATTACCCCAAGCTTCTCACAGTGGCTTCTTCAACAGCACAATTCTTGTGAAATCTGCAGTTTTCTACCCAACAAAGCAGCTGATGAGGCACAAACACAGCCCAAAAGGTGTTCCATTACACACTCCTGGCATTATCTCTTAACAGACTTTATCTAAATCTGCTGCTTATTATATACTGTTGGCAGCTTGCCCAAAGAGTTCACCCCTCTGCCCTGGAATAACTTCAAGGAATCCATTTAAAATTCAAACACTATGCTTATGGGTACAGGATAAGGACCAGAATATTTATCTATTCAATACAACTCACAGAAAAGAGTTTACCTGCCAGTCTAATCTCAGATGCCCCACTTCACACAACATTACAGAATCCACATGTTTTTACCTCACTTCCCCTCTTCTTCTCTGAGAAGGTAGGAAGGGTTTTCTTAGCAGTAAAGGATGGAGGAAACAGGTGGTTGGTTTTGTTTGTTCTCATTTAGATGGATCTAGAGTGCTGGTGGATTAAAGTTCTGGTATTTAGCATTTTGATATAGTTGGCATATATTTCTATTTAAAGGACTCAATTGTCCAGAGCTTATTTCTTCTTCTATCGAGATTTTTTTCCAGATCTTCTGGGAGAGTGTCTGCAGATAGGATTAGATTGGAAATGCTATTGCTTTCAGTGTACTTAAGACACTGGCAGGGATGAGAATTTAAATGAGAGATTTCAGATGTCTGCATTATGCACTTCACAAATTCCTTCTTGCCTAAGGGAGGTAAGAACAACAACAAACCTAAGTCATTTCCAAGTTAATTTAAAAGCAGAGTTTGATGGCAGAATATTTGCATATGTTAGCTTCAAGACAGATGCAATATATGCCATCAATATTTGCACCCATACATGTTAAGGTATGGTTTCTTTTTCTACAAATTCTTTGTGAGTACTATAAAAGCTTCACAAACCTTTTTCCACTGGGGTCTTGAAAAATAAGGAGGGGAGAAAAACCCCCAATTCTTATAATTAGACAGAACATTCCTTTGCAATGGAAGGACTAAAACAATTCGTGGTTTTCCAGTTTTCAGGATATACCCCTTCATCCTGTATTTAGTTTCAGACAGCATGTGCTGAGTAATAGCTGTCTGTATGTGTCATGGCTTTATTTTGCTCTAGAATTAGGAAACAGGAGGCAGTTTTGAGGCAATTTATCCTATTAAGAGATCAATGTGCTTACTAGTTGTATTTTGTATAGAATGGATTTGACTCATCTCTGGAAGTGGAGATGTGCTACACAACCAGGGTGCCTTGCTCAACTATGACGGCAAGATACAGCTTCAGAAACACGTGTAGGCACAAGAAAAATGGTGATAAACCTGAAAGGTTCCACCAGATTTAAGTGTTCTTGATACTGAGACACGGAAATGAATGTCAGCACAGCACTGGTTCCTGATCTCCCACTTCAGTGCCAAATGAAGAAATCCAAGCATTATTAGCAGCCTCAAGAAAAAGTCATCTCAGCTGTGAGCTAGCAACTACATTTACCACTTCTCCCTAGTGAAATTCCAGGTTACAGCCCAACTCTTGCTTAAACCAGCTGAAGGGATCTTGCCAAATTTCAAGGGAGCTGAATTTGGCCTCTTTCTCTTCCAGAATTCCAGGAAGAAATGACAGTTTACTTAAAGCTTCCAGAAATATTTTTGTTTCACTCACATTACTGGTTGCTCTAAAAAAGGACATGTATCTCTTATGTCTGGGAAGTAACTCTGTACATACATAAATGAAAGCATTAACTGCTTAATTTCATGCTATTATCTCTGAACTACAGATGTGTGGCTTTAAAAAAATAAAATGTAAGCAGGAGGATGTGCTAAGCCTGGAACTATGTTTTCCCATACTTCACATTAACTGAAAACATTAACATTAGTCTTTAGTGTTCTGGGAGAGAGAAATTAATTCCCTGTTTCTTCAGTACTGCATGCTGGCACAGGTTTAAACCACATTCATTTTCTTAAGCACCAACATTAACTTTGGATGCACATCTACACAATTTCTCCTTTATTTCCTCAAACTCTTCCAAAAATTATTTTGAATAAGCATTTCAAACAAGACAAAATGGAACTAAGATTTTCATGTTGCTTTCATAGATATTTGCTTAAATTGACTGAAACACAGGTGAATTGTTAAATTGGAGTGTAATTTAATTATCTGAGCATGCATTTTATCTGTACAGTATTATGACTTTTACCTTATTGTTCCCACTGGAAAAATGCATCTTCACCATAACCTTAAGCAGGTGCATAAATTTCATGACTTCAAAAGATGGAAATGGAACCAGGAAATCCCACTGGTTAGTAATCAATTTTTTTTTCCAAAGGAAAAGCATTAGAATATCTAGCCTAAGGTGCTCAGCAGAAAGCAAATAAGATCTGAAATACTATGAATACAGGCTCTAGAAACTTAAAACTATCATTAAGTAGGAAGGTTTCTCTCATTCTGTGTTTTGTTTTACTGCTAAATTAATTTATCCTCTCCCAAGCAATAAAACTAACACAAAACTATTTTCAGAAGATGTTTTAGAGGAATAAATGGATAATAGATGGCTTTGTCAGTGACCTCTGTGTGCAGAACTGCTTGAAGGAGCAATGCCACGTGAACAGCAACAACCATAATAAACACTGGCTTACTGCAGTACCCAAAACCTTCAGTGTGTAAAAGGAGAACTTCTGTAAACACATCAAGGAAAATAATCTGCCAGGAGATTTGGTATGAAAACCATTACACTGCTGCATTAAAACCCTTAGGTTTGCAGATATTTGAAAGTAACTGGCTTTCACAAGACTTAAATTGGCATATGTATTCTGCAAGCTGAAAGTATTTGCTACCATAGAAGTTACAGCAGAAGCTGCATGCAAGAATCTAGGGGAAAATCTGTAAATAAAAAGCACTGTAAAATGGAGTGTTGATACTGTCAAAATTAATCAATAATTAAAGTACTTTGACAAGAAGATTTCTCAAGAGCCTCTATCTGCTGAATGTTAAATTATGAAAGCATGAATCAGATGTTCTTGTGTTCCATGTGAATATCATATCATGTGTTCCTGCACTATTGCATCTGGGGAGGTTTTAAAAGACTCAATTTACATTTAAAAACCTGTTTGTTATTTATTGAGTTCTTATACCATAATATCAGACTTAAAAGGGCTTGATTTCAGAAGACTGTTAGAAAAACAATAGGGATAACTGAAAAAGTACTGATTTTATATAGGTGAAATTTGGTATTTGGATCAGTTAATTTTGTTTTTATTCCAAATAACTGCATCCAAGTAAAGAAAACAAGGCTTATATTTTGATTGAAAAAATTCAGACCAAGTGATAAAAATTATACAAGACTGGATAATATGAAAAGAGTTAGGATATCTAGGTAACAAGTAAGAGTCCTACAGATATATTGGATTTTACACCATTTCACATTGAGGTTTATGAACCATTTTTCTTCACAGGTCATATCTAAAAAGGTTTAGAACAAGAAACCAGGTATGTGAGAACAAAACCATGCAACCTCTTCCTGTTATTTCAGGGGGCAGGAGCTTGAAAGGGAGCACACAGAAATGCTTTGGGTTTGGGGAGTGTTTTCGGGTTTGGTCTTTCTTTGGGGATTTTTATTTGCTTCTTTTGTGAAGGAGAAGAAATATCTAAATCTATACAAGAAAAGCATGATGGTTTCCAATAAAAAAAAAGACAGAAGTAGTTACATTATAGATGATATCAGTATTATTTAAGGCAGTAAAGGTTTTAATTTATTACAAGTGCTACCTGGAGTAAATGAACATGGGCAAGCTGATGCTACCCTGGGAAGGTGTACTCCCTGTACCAGACTCCTCAGGAATTCCAGCTTCCTCACTTCTGACAGGCTGAGTTTTGAAAAGGATGAACCAGGCACAACACTTAAGCACACTGGCCATTCCATTTCAGCTAAAGAAGCAATCACAGTGCTGAAAGCAACCACAGCCTGTGAGAGCACAGCTGAATAAACAGGTGATGGACTAACAACACAAGGGAGTATCTATATTAAAGTTACTGAAGAGTTCCTTAACAACAGCTTATAGATAGCTAACTTTGTATTTTGACTTTGCTTCAGGCTTTCCAAAGGAAACATGAAAGCAAAGGTAGGGACATCCCAGAAAATGGTGCATGCAACTACACAAACAGAATCTAGATATGTGCTACAGCAATGCTCATAAGACAATTTTCATAACAGGAGCTCTATTGATTGCCCTTGACATGGAAAATATCCTAAATTCCAAGCAGAGCCTTTTTCCTCCTTTAAAAGTCTGTTGCTGTATGTTACATTGTCAACTTTATACAGTGGATTATTTTGATGAAACTATGCTTGGAATATTATGACATGAGTGAGATTTTTTAATGTGTTCAGTGTTATTCAATAGTGAATTATTTCCTGGGCTTGCATTCTTGAAAAGTGCCAGCATAATACAAGATGGGGGAATGCACAAAATGGAGTAGCTGGTATTTTAAAACACCTAGGTCAGACTGCCAAAGCCTCGAAAACAAGCCATGTAACTAAATCAGGGAAATTATATTCTTAGTTTTTTAGATTTTTAACTTATGGTTACGTGCACATATCATATGCCAAGCTCAGAACTGTTCTGAAGTCCCATCTGTTTGATCCCTTTCTCCTGCTTTCACTGACAGCAAGGGCTATGCCTGGATTACAGCTACTATTATGCAGAAGACTCACAAGAAAACCTGACAGTATATAAACATTTATCCAAACTGGATTTTCATTAAATGGGGATTCAATCCTTCTGCTCTCATGACAGATTTTAAACAAAGCTGAGAAAACTGGTATAATTTTTTCATCAACTAAATTTAAAAATGGAAAATTTATGCATAAATACGAGCAAGACCACCAAACTCAGAATTCACCAGAACAGCATGCATGCATCAAAAACAGACTGCCCAATGGAATCTGAACTCTCTGGGACTGTAACCACAGTAGCACACTTCAGATGCTGATGGATGACCTGCTGTAATTTGGTCAACTGGAAATTATGTTTTGTTTACTGTACATTTGTGAGTCTATTCTTTCATTCTCCATTGTCAAAACTTACTCAGGCTTTCTACTGCTTGAAGGAGAGATGAAGGACAGGAAGACAGGATGAAAGGTATATCTCAGCCAACTACTCAAACCTATGAAGAGTACATCAGAGTTCATCACCAATGCTGAGACTTCCTGTGCATACACAATTGTCTTAATGGCTTCTTCCAGAGGAGCAATTTAAAAGTACAATCCTCTTCTCCCCTCAAAAGTTTTAGCCACTTATTCAACCAATGTTTTCCAGTCTTAAATGTGTTATCTAAAGAAAAGGTAGGGACTAAAAAGGAAAAAATTATGTAGAAGGAGTGACAAAAAGAGCCCAAAACCCACAACCCCACGAGCCAAACTCAAAAAAAAAAAAAACAAAACAAAAACCAATCCAGAATTACTTGAGATGGGGTATTTTAAATAAAATTGTACAAAGAAAACTTGAACAGGTCTTTTTAAAGCCTGGATTACATAATGCTCCATTAAACATTGATGTGTCAGAGTTGACTGTGTACTTGATTTTTTTGGTGTAAATTACAAATTAAGGCACCCTCACCATTCAGCTTAAATTCTCACAGCGGCAACATTGAAAAAATTTAAGCATATGGAGAAGCTAAATATGAAGTTTCCCTGCCGATGACCTTAAAACAAGCTCATGTTAAACCATTCACAAAAATAAACACTGAAGTCACAGCTTCAAAATAGCACAAAACATCCAGTGAATCTTGTTTGTTACCTAACCACACCGGAGAACTCTTGCCAGTTTACATCCCAGGCAATTTTTCACCAAGAGATAGTGAGTAAAATGCAGAAGTTTGAATAAAAATTTGAATTACAGAATTTGAATTAAATTTAGAATAAAAAGAATTTAAATTAAAAAAAAAATAATTAAATTCCTGTGACTTCAGGACATTCCTGTGTAGGTGAACAGGAAAGGAAGATCCATGATCAGGGCTCCTTCTGATCTCCTGTGTTCCCAGTGGCCTCCTGCAACACAGCCTCCCTCCTGTCCTTGGCTCCCCACAGCTGTGGGGTCAAAGCAGGAGCCCCCCAGGACAGGAAGGAGCCAGAGCCCTACAACACCCCAGTGCCAATGTGACCCCCGACAGCCAGAGGCAGGAGGTGGGCATGTGCCAACCTTCCAACAACAGCACCATGGGGTTTGGGCCATAAGGATACAGAAAAAGCCCAAGGCGTAACTCAAATATTTATTAATTGCTACCAAATCTCTCTTTCTGTCCCTTTATAATTAGCATATTTATCCTTAGAAATGCACATGCAACAAGAACTGCACAACTCCCTAAGAATATCATCTACTAACACCCTTCAAACCTGACCAAGTGGGATAAGAGTTTTTTGTTCATCCAAGGTCCTCTGTCTGCAGCTGTTCCACATGGCAAACTCCCATCTCAGTAAATTGGTGCTCTGCTCCCAGAACAGATGCAAAATCACTCTCACAGTGAGAGTATACAATGCAGCCTGATTCCAAGAACAAAGTACCATTTTAAGCCTTCATAATTCTGTATTCAAATTATTCTTTTTGATGGCAGTGGGAATTCCATAACCCTTGTAAAAAAATTGCTTTTTACGAGTTAGAGGACAATTACAGTATATCAGTACAGTATTTTTCTATATGTGTACATTCTGGCTGTTATTTCTGAGCACTTTTATAGGCTACAGACAGAAAAACACCTGCATCCCACTCATTTACAGCACTGTGACAAAGACACACTCAGTCTACCCAGGTAGAGATACAACATATAAGGGCCAAATTAAAATATTTCTCTCCCTTAATGAGAAACCTATCACTATAAAAGTGATCCTGAACAAGTTGCTGCTTGCAGTGTCCAAGGTCCTTACAAAATTAAAGTACTACCACTGATCACCCTTTAAATTTTAAAATTTAGCTTTTGCTCTATGAAAATCATTGCCTTGTATGGGTCTTTTGGTGTTGCACCATTCAAAGTACCCACCATAAAAAAAATGTTTAATTCCCAGAGAATGTGCCAGCACCTGGAACGTGTACAGGCAACAAAACCCTCAAACACACGGGAGCCAAGGGACTCCCAGAGATACTGCTGCTTCCCTATGGAAGGATAACACAGGGAAGGTGCTGGAAAAATTTCACTCTGCTGGAAAGAATGAAAAGTCAACATTTTGGCTTGCTGAGTTAACAGGGGAAAGCTTGGGTGGAAAACTTCTAACCATTAGCCAGGCTGCACTATCAGAATCACAGGAAATAAATGAGAATTTGGCAAAGATGATAAAAAAGATCCTGAAAGTCAAACCAACCAACCAACAAAAAAAAGCAGCTTTTAAGAGATATCCCCTGCCAATTTTTTAAAATGTAATCCACAGTTTACAAAACCAGTCTGTTTAAAGAGGTTAGCTACTAAATTTATCAGCCAATTTAAAAATTCTCATACACATCCATTTTTCTCTGCTATTTTACAGCATTTTTGTTCAGTTTGAATATACTGACTATGAGAAACAGTAAAATAATTGAGTGACATAATTCCCTTAACAGGTCATGACATTTCTAAGGAAGACCAAAAAACCTCATCTGCTTTGAGAAAAAAAAAAACAGAAAATCTGTGTATTATGATGGAAGTAGAAAAATATATCCATTTTCCACAATAAATGAATCATAATATTTAATTTAAGCATGCCATACAAAAACATAAAGAAGGGAAATTAATGATCACTGAACCAAACACAACTGGATAGGAAAAATGACCAGTATTGTATAAAAAAGTGAAAATCTTGGAAATATTCTTCTGATGATAAGCAGAATTTCACCAGTCTAAATTCATAAATTTCCATTTTTAAGCTAGGCACATGTGACTTTGCAACTTTTTTTTCTGCTTTTATTGGGACTTCGCAGCTCAAGTCCCAAATACTTCAGGAAATCTTCAGTCCTCGACCCTTTTTATCATTTGTGTTACAGTTCTCTATACATTTAGGTGTTCAGATTAGAATTTGGGCATATGAGTGCCCAAGTGATACAAGTGTATCTCAGGTACACCTTTTGTGTGCCATACACAGTACCATAGGAGTAAATTAGGTTTCCAAAATGGAAACCTGCTCTTCTGTTTGAAAGATTGCTTAAGAAATTGGGGGTCTGGTGGATATGTGTGTTAAAATCCTCATCTTTAGGAAGATATTGCAGTATTCCTTCTGCATATCACTCCTCTTTACTGGCCTCCATGGCTAAATAATAATACTAATAAGTGATCTGGCTTTCTTTTCTGATATTCTTTTCAATACATTCAAGATGGCCTTGCATAATAGCAGAAGTTCAGGAGTATAAAGTGTACAACAGCTATAGAGCAGGTTCAGATGGCTATCATAGTCCACTTCATCCTTCAGTAATTAAACTTAAGAAACCCTAATTCTTAAAACTACTAGCCCTTCCTCTCTCTCAATTAACAGAACATACAGTTATTGTCAAATACTGTAGCTGGAATACCCAAATAAAGGAATGCTTCTGGTATGTAGGGGAATATAGGACTTTCATATGTAAAAAACCCAACAAAACGAAACAGCAATCCTTACAGGGTTAGAAAATAGAATATTGAAGATTTTCCTCATCTATGGAAGGATCAAAATGTTGCTTCTCATATCTACATATTTCTATTTATGATTACCACAGACTAGTAAAAATCCCACCAGCTGCGAGGCATGCAGTTGAATTGGAGGAAAAAAATTCCACTGCTTTCCAACATTCTACACCTGAATGCTTGGGGTTTTTTTCCCTAATGCTTCCTCCCTGAGGCAGAAGGCCTTTCTGGCACGTTCTGGCAGGTGACTTACCGGCAGTGTTTGTGGGATCCTGTTAAGGTTTCGATCACAAAGCATTCCCCCTCGTTGAGACAATATGCCAGGTCCTTGTCTTTGCATGGCTTAAAGTGCTCCGAGCGCTCCGTGGAATACGTCGTGGTGTCTGAGGAGAAAACAGGCAAAGCAGAGAAAGGCTGTAAGGATAAACACTGGCTGTTCCTGCAGTACATGGAAAATTAATGTGATCCTACTGGGCTCAGTGACATCAAACAAAGACTAAAAGAAATGGAAAGCACAGGGCATGCCAACCTCCCTTTGACTACAGCATTATTTGCAATCAGGTTTCTCAAAAGATTTACAAGAAATACCAGCAGAAAAACAAACCAGACTGCAGCAAAGTTGGAGTATAATCTCAACCATTTCCAATTTCCAAGGTTTCCCTGCTCAAAGGTAAAGACACTCACTTTGTGTACTTTAACCAGAACAATATTTTCATATTCCTACAACAAAATATGGTCTGAAATAAGATACAATTTTTTTTCATAAAAACCAAGCAAAAGTAGTTAATATGATGTAAATTAAAATTTGCTTTAAAAAACCCACAAAAACAACAAAAACCCACTACAATGAAAGAGGAAAAAAAAAAGCCAAACATGCAAGGTCAACACTAACTTGAATCACCAGTCACAAAAAACAGCCTAAAACTCAAACACAAGCAATGTGATTGTATCATTTCACATAGATCATCTGTAGGTGTATGTAAGCCCACTCCCAAAACACAGATACAGGCTTGATTACAGGTAGAACTGTTGGCTGCACCTATGGAATATTTAGTTAGATTTGGAATAGACTGACAGTGTGTCAGGGTGAACTATCATTCCTGTCTTCTAATAAAACTCTTTAACCTTTCCAATCCAGTTGGATTAATGAACAATAAAGTGAAATTTTCAGAGGAAGATGCCTGACTGACACATTTTAATTTTCTTCACTATGACATGGTTTTGTCTAACCAAGTGTGATTTTCAGAGTAGATTATTATCTCCAGAGAGCCATGGTTTAATCTTTATATTCAATCTTAATTCAAAAAGTTTAACTTCCTAACCACTTTGCAGGACCTGATACACAATGAAGTGGTAAGAGAACATTTCACTGTATATCATATAGCCTATTACAAAATATTACTTTGACTGCTGTCAAATAAATGAAGCAGTGCTCAACAGACACAGAACCTCGCAAACTCAAAGTTATGCAAACACTTTAACTTGGTTTTGCTCATAACTGAATATAAGGTAAATATCCACCGAACTAACACCAAAGTTGAAAACCAAAATACTGAACCTGCAACAATATACCTGTAACTACAGTTCTGCAAGAAAATTCAGATAATCCCAAAAATATTGTCAAAGTAACTCTCTTTGTGCTCAGTATATTTTTAGTAAAACACCTCTACAAGTTTTCCTTACGTGCAGACTAAATGACAGAAGATAAATAAAGATAATAAAATACATTTGAAAAAAATAAGAAAATCCACACCCTGTTCTTTGTATGCAACACTTCTTTGGTTTTCCTCTCCAGAGAGAAAATGTTGTAGTTTAGTGTTTTCAGTGGAGAGAAAAAGTATCCTGGGAATAAACTCTTAACAGTCTTTCCTCAAATGTTTTTACAGGTGGAGAACAAAAGCCTGTGCCATTGTCGCCAGTAGCAGCACTTACAAAAAAGATGCAGGCTAAATAGAAACTATGTTTTTAATGTTTGCCAGCAAACCTTGAGATGAAATGTATCAAGTTGAATTTTGGAGACAATACAAGACGGTTATGGATGCAAACATCTATAAGTGAGACTAGCATCTGACTCTTGGCACTTCAAGATTGATCAGCTTTAATGTAAAAACAAAAAAATCCTCACATAGAAAAGAAGTAGCCCAGTTATTTTTTAAGGCCAGTTTTACCCAGGAGCACTAAAATGACCATTTAAAACTCGATTAGGCAAAAAGTAACTATAAATCTGAGCAACCAGTTATATTTCTACCCCTTTTAAATATGGGAAACTGAAGGTAACACTATTTGAAAGCACTCCTGGTCGTTACAAAAGCTAAGTAAAACTGTTCGATGAGCAGAAAGTCAGCTTGAGCCAGCTTTAGGGAACAGAACACTTGCATTTGCGACCCTGCTCTGAGGAAGCAATCCATGCAAACACCTTGATGAAGGTGTACAATGCACAGACCAAAGGAATCTGAGGCGCTCCCAAAGGACAGGAGCAAACGAGGGGGATCCAGCGCGGCTCAGGCAGTGACGCAGGGAATTCTCAGAGCTTGGCTTTGAAGTGCAGGAGCCTCCTCTTGTACCATCATTAAACCAACAACACCTTGCCAAGGTCAGCATTTTAAAGTTTTAGATGAAATAGATTCTTTAGAAGTTTTGTTCCGCTTTATTTTAATTATTCCTCTGTTTAATATTAGCCAACCCTTGTGTTTTATTTATAAATGGATGTAAGCTGCAATACTTCATTTTCTTCACTTAGACACAATCTCAAGCTTTTCCTTTGTGTTTTATCCCTCACCTTCCAAATTAAGTACAACAGTTGTAGGTAACAATGATGCTGGCAGCTCCTTATGGCAGCCTTGGATTGCACTGCTAAGGCTGAAAGCTACTCAAGAATTGGTAACTTTTTTCCTTTTTTAACAAATAATTCCGTTAAAAGTCACTTTTCAGTTTCAGAGTCTTTTATGGTTTGGAATATTTGTGCAAGTCTAAGCAGGTTGATGCCCATGGACTCTTCAGAGAGCTGAGCTGTGCACAGATGCCTGGCTGCAGAGATCAGGTGTCTGAGCTCAGAGGTCATTCACCAACACTCCAAAGCCCTGTCACTAAGGGATATCCTGGATATCCCTGGAGCTGCTGGGAACTTTCTGCTGGAGACAACCCACATATCCCATACACAAGGTTCACAAAAGTTACAATCCTGCTGTTGTTTTATGTTGCATTCACAAACCCTGCTGCAGCTTCATTAAATATTGATAAAAACAAAACCTAAAAACTGTTTCTAAATGTAACTACAGAAAGTACAAAACAACAGAAAACACTGTAGAGACTACACAGTTTTCCTGATTCCTTTGTCTAATAAATAATAAATCCTATTGCCTCTTGTTTCATTTTACTCCTAACCAAATACAGAATTGATTTTCCATGGTGGAATTGTCCTTCATAGCTTCAGAAGCCTGGTAAACACCATCATTGTATGTGGTGTTTGACTTTTTAATGATTTTTTAAAAGAATTAATAAAACCTAGGCATTCAAAAAATTGAATAATACAGCTCCTTAATTTAGTTTTAGTCTTTGAATTTGGTAACAGTCCCAAATAAGTATTTGGGACTGTTTATAAATAACAAAGGGGAACTTATAAGTATATAACTTATAAGTAACTTATAACATGTATAACTTATAAGTAACTCATAAGTTTATAAGTAACAAAAGGGAATTTCTGTTAAGCATTCAGATGTCCCTGAATTCAGTGCATATGCCTTACGGTATTATTTCATTTTTTTAATTGTCATGTGTCCAGGTGTTTCATGCAAAAGCAGCAGGGGATATTGATTTCTGCTGGAATCTTTCCAACTAAGTTGGAATAAAAAATTTATAGGCAGTCTTGTTCTTATTTTTCTTGCCTTACTATATCAGCAAAGGTTTGCACATGATTTCCATACTCCAAAAACTAATATATCACTGCCAATCCTCAGTTACCACTGTGTAATCAAATGAACCAGAATCTCATTCACATTTCAAGATCTTTTATAAACATAGAGTTGGTTTCTAAAAACATTCAGTCTTTGGGACTGTTGAAAAAAAATCAGTAGGAAGTTCACAGATATTATTTTATTTTGTTTAGGTCTAAAACAGTCTAAAAAAGGGTTAGTGAAGTTGTATTCTTGCCTCATTAATGGATGTCATCATATTTATACCAGCACAGGATGGCTCATTATAGCTGATTTTGAGTGATCTTCAAGGCATGATATGGTTAACTAGAAATGCTATTTGCTCCTTCAAGGCTACCACGTTCAGTGTTTTCAGCGCTGATACTGTGTGTTTTCAGTGCCCTGACACTGCTAAATCTGTAACTGTCAGGGAAAAACGCAGGAAAAAGAAAGAATACAAGATTTAAAATATCCTGGGAAACAGCAGAATTCAGGGCAGCTGCTGCTGCACAGATTGCAGCAGCAGCCATCCCCATCCATCACATCTGTCCTGCAGCATTCCAGCTTCAGAAACAGATTTTACTGGTTGCACCTCAAACAAAGCAACTTTCCTATGCTAGCAGTAAATGATACACCCATTTTTTCCAGGCAGACAACATTAGCTGCTGTAGGGAGAAAAATGACCCAGAAGAACAAGAGATGGAAAGGCCTTGTATAACTTTTGTGAACTAGCAGAGAGGCACCCAAACTCTGCAGCTACAGAGTCATTGACACAGGAAAGGCAAATACTGGGTGCATTTCCACCAAGGAATATTAAGACACAGCTCATTGTAACACCACAGCTCACACACTAAAAGACTTTTTAAAATGCTGCATATTTTGACTACCACTGGGTATTACCAGCTTTACAGATTCAGTATCAACATGCAAACTGGCTTTTCCTTCATCTTTTTATCCATTTATAACTGATCGTGTCCCAGAGAACCATTACTTACCGAGGCACCAAAAAAGCAAGATGCTTATTTTAAATCCCTGATCCCATTTCTAAACACACTGCAAAAAATAAGCCAGATACAGGCAACTGAATTGCCTCTGAAAATATAACTCTAGTTATCAAAAAAAAAACCTTCTTAAGAAACCCCAACATTTTTAACAATATATTCAACGTTTTAAACAATAAATTCCTCTATCACTACTGCATTCGACAAATGAGGCAGCATAAAAAGTCAGTTAATAGCATATAGAGAGTTAAATTTTGTGTTTGCTCAAGTCAATGGCAAAATATTTACAATGATTCAGTATAAGCAGGGTTCCCTGAAGTTCCTATGGGGTCATCTAGGGCTTCTCTCCTGATATCTCAGAATTATCTGTGGTATCCCTAACTAGAAAAAGTCTTGCACAAAAAATGAAACTTACACGCTGAATATTTTAGATGTGATTTTGTTTATTCACTTACTGAACCTTAAAACCCACTGAACCTAAAATTTTTATTCCTGTGCTTCTAGAAGTATCCTGGTTTATGAAGGTTATTTCCTAGTTTAGTGACTCCCCTATTCCCTCTCCAGTTAGAAACACAAAAGGCAAAGATCACAGGTAGAGATAAAAGTGATTTACTGGAAACAGCAAGGAGAAAAGAAAGGGAATAGTAACAGCAACAATATTGATTGCAAAATGTTTAATGAGAGGACAATCTACATGAGAAATGTTCACCAAGCCCAGGACAATGACAAACAAGGAGGTCAAACCCTCCAGCCACCATTATTCTCCCCACTGGAAACAAACTCCTTCCTTCTCAGGTGTGAGAGAGTCCCTTTCCTGCCCCTGGAAAACAAGAGGTGGGCAGGGGAAGAAAATACCAAGTCCTAGGGAAGATATTCATTAATGCAAAAGGAAGGGAAACCATAAATATTTAGTGTTTATTTTGATTTAGCCTTAGCTGATGGCAGCTCTTTCTCAAGTTGTTGATATTTACAAAGAAAACATTCTACACACTGCCATTTTTAATGCAGAGATTTTGCTTTGTCAGTGCTACCTGAACACTTGCTGGCCTCAGTCATGGAGGAATTAAATTTTAAAATTCTAGTAAGAAATTATGACAATTAAAAAGAAAAAAAAAAGGAAAAAGAAAACTTCATGTTTTTCAAATAATAACAGACTTCTTGTTCTGAACTTACTTGAACTCTTTTGCATATTTTTATATATTATTAAAACCAAAAGCTTAATTAAAAACAGGAAAAGTATTTTTTTGCATTTAGAGAGGCAGTTTTGTATAAACAAGCAATAGAGTTCTGGATGTTGATTATTCAAGAAGCTACCCCTTAGCCATTTTTGTGCCAGGGAAAATTGTATTTAATCCAGTAACACTTTCAAAACTATGATTGCAGCATGATACAAAACAAAGTCGTGCTACAGATATGGGACTCGTTGGAGATTTTCTATTATCCTCCAGATTCAAAGGAACAAATCTGTATAATTTAGCAACAAACTGAAAACTCAGCCAATGCATCAAAACAATGCCATTTTCAGGTGTTGGCTTCCCAGCCAGACTGGGGGGAGCTGGAATTGTTACAGAGACAGCCCTGGTGCCTTCCCTTGGCATTTCCTTGTGAGGATTACATAGAAAAGCTCATGTGGTATAAACTCAACCAGCACATCCTCACAGACTGCTTCTCTCCCATCTCACCAGAGCACAGCATCACCTGCACAACTGCAGAGACAACACAGAATGCTTCCAGAAGAGATTACAGACAGTCATCCCTCCAAAAATCACACATGCTCCCTCGTCAGCAACTCCTAAATTAATTCTTTAAGTGTGACCTTGCTGTTCATGTTTTCTAAATGTTTTTGCAGTTTGAAATCACTATACACAAGCACTAATACATAGCTTGAAAAACATATGGAAGCATTTTCAAGTTACTAGTGCATTATTAGCAAATATCGTGTGTTATTTACTTGATGCAAAAAGCTCTGAAATATAAAATAATCCCTTTACTTTCATGACTTAAAAAAAAAAGTCAAACTAATCCAAGCATTAGTTCTAAAAAGAACGTATAAAAATATGCCCACCTAATGCTTTGTCATAACAAACTCAAAAGCAGAAAAGGAAATAATGCCAGTATCACTTTGAAATGCAGTATCAGATCACATCTGTCAGAATTTAAAATCTGAACCCTAAACACCACTGAAATTCATCTCTGTATGGGCAATTTGCACATCAGAGCCTGCACTCTCCTGTGCTGCTCCAACTGAAACCAGGGAAAGCTGAACAAATGGGAAATGACTCAGGAGAGAGCCCTGTGAGGCACAAAGGGCCAGAAGTTCCATGTCTAGGAGCCAAAGAAACAGGAGTGACTAAGATTCTAAAAAGTTTTAGTGTTCAAAGGGAAGAATTACTCTGAAATTGAGTTCTGACAGTTCTGATGGGCTCTCTGGGAGCAGAGCGCTTTTATCAATCAAATGCATTCTGTTGTCCTTCAGTAGGACTTATTAACTGATCTAAAAGATGCTAATAGAGGAAATCAGTGAAAAAGCAACATATTAGAGATTGTGCCAGAAGAGGCACAATCTGTTTCTCTATTCTTTGACCCCTGCAGTCCCACCCACCCCAGCATATTGACATCTCTGGAGACACCAAAAGCCCTTGAGACTGGATGGCAGCACTGCACCAAAAAGAGACACCCTCGTGAGGATGTGAGAATACCTCTAGGAAATATTCTCCAGTAGATGGAGAAATGGAAAAACTGTTAAATTTAGAGCATAAAAGCAAAATAGTCAATTAATTTTAAAAATAAGATATAGACTTCAAGAGGTGCGAGCAAAACGTAGGAGGGACACTCCAAACCAGAAAACTCTGTGTAGGTTAAAAGATGCCAGAAGAAAGCAGATGTAGCACACATCTGTGATATCTGCAATCACCAGCACTCTGAAATAATAAAAACACCAGAAACCACCTCACATAAAATCTAGTGAATCGAATCAAAAAGAAAATACAAAAAACTAAATGACCTAAAAAATTCAGTACTGCTACAACATGAGTATAATATGTGGCGTTACCATTATTGTTACATGTAGTAAAAGACCCAATTAACAGTCCTCTACATCTTTTTATTTCTTATATCACAGCTGTCTTCTTTCTCCCTCTGCCTGTGAAACCTTGTGTGAGGGTGGGAATTTAGATGCAAGGACCAGAGGAGAGTCAGGGAATGACAGAAACCTTAGATCTGGAAGGCAAATATTTCTGTTTAGAACAAGCAGGGACTTCAGCTTGCCCAGCTCTTGTAAAAGAAATGAAATACTAGAATTGATAGAGGAAGTCTCAGCTGCTGGCCAATGTCCTTGCTGAGCAGCAACACTTCTCCAACTACAGATCGGGAGCAATCTGCATTTGCACATGTTCCCACATTATGGTATAGGACTGGAAACAAGAGTATTGTGTGATTTTATACAATTTCATGGCAAGTAGTAGCAAAGGGAAGAAGCAGAGGCCAATGGCCCCAGAGGGCAGGGACACTGGCCTGGTCAATGTTCTAAGGTTTATTGTTTTTCTGAATCATTTACCATTTCCTTAAAGCTGTACAGGAACTACCCAGCACTACCCAGTGAAAACACTACCCAGTGTTTTCAACATTTAATAAATCACTTCTTGTCACCACCAAGGCACTGCAGGCTTAGAGAGAGATACCGAATGGTATAAAAGAATTCTTCTAGTTATATGGGGAAATAATTAGTATTTTTACATTAAAATGTTAAGTATCAAGAAGATTTGAGTAGGTTGCTTGACTGGCAGTGATGCTCTTTCTCCAAGGAATTGAAATAGGTCAAACAATGCATTGACTAGAAACAAGGGAAATAAGAAAAGCTATTTTAACGCTAAGCTTCTGCATATTTCCAAGGCATGCAATCTAAAATTTATTCATTACTTCATTTATAATTCTGACATCCTTGTTGTGTGGACATACAAAGTCAGGCTATGAAGCATTAACATTACTCTCCACATCTCCTTTCACAAAGAAACCCATATATTCTAAATTATGCATTATTTTTTTAAATCTCTTTTCCTCGCTTTATTTCCTTTAATTCAGTCTTCCAGAACAGAAGGGGATGGGCAGGACAAGGTAAAGTGCCTTTGCAACAGTTCCCTCAATCTGCACTGCTCTTTGTGTATGGATTACCTCAGAGGATTTCTCTTTTTCTCAGGTAAGGAGAACAATTTCCCATCTGTTTTTGATGTGGCACTGTCAGAAGTTCACACACTGCAAATCCCTTTGTCTTTACTACCAGCACACAAAAACTGCTCAGCTTTATTGGCCAGCATTTTGCAATGCCAGTAATTAGGTAAATCACACATAGCTTTTTAATTTACACACACACTGCTTCAGCACAGCCAAGAGCCAGTCAACTGTGCTAAGGAAGAGCTGGGTAATGAGGCTCTTGGTGGGCTACCACAGCTTCAGAAATCAGACTGCAGTCAACAAAACTCAAGCTGGGCTCAGTTCGACCACAGATGTCAAAGGTACCTCTAATATCCCAACATCTGTACAAATATTCTGCAATATTTCACAGAATAATATAAACATGATTTTTTCTATTTCTTTAATCTTTGGCCTTTGGCTCATATGCAAATCAATTTAGTTGCATCCCCCTCTGATCTTCAATTTAACACAAAATCATGAGTTCAACATCCGTGATACCAATCAAAGCCATTGCCTATTAAGTGAAACAGATTTTTCTGCTAAATTCCCTGCAACTGAGACTATTATGTTGGTACAAAAGTTGAAAAAATTGAAACCTCTTGGCTGGCTGCTTATTATTAAAGAATTCACAGCCTTGGTGCAACAAGCCAGTATACATATTCTTGTTAAGGGTAAAGCAAGCAGCAAAAGGTAGAGAAGACAGAGTTTGGGGCTGCAAGGGAAGAGACACTGATGAAGACAGAGCATAATGCACTCTAAAATTTCTCTTGGGAACAGCACCACTACAAGTAATTGTCGTGGGGCTCCTGTTTTTCACCTCAGTCTCCACAAGCCATAACACTGTAAAGTTGCATTTGGAAGCACATAAATGCTCCTACATCCAATGTGCTCCACAGTTCTAATTTTATAGCCTGTCACCATACTCACCCTGAGCCAAGTATCACAGGGTCTCACATGTGATCAACTAAGTGCTTGATTATCAAGTTTCAGGAGATGTAATTATTAGTTAAAATCAGCATTTCCCATTTCAGCGCATTTAATTCATTAATTTCAGTGTTAAATTCAAAGTTAATATGTATTTTCTTCCTGTGGTGGGGGTGGTTTAGAGTATGGCTGACTGGCAGGTAAGGGGAAACATGCACACAGCTCTTTTATATAATGCTACCAAGAAGATTATGAAGCATCAGAAACTTAATTAACACCAAAGCTAGCCACCAAAAGGAAGTATAACCTATTTGCCTTCCACATTTAATAATCTCTACAGCAGTTATAACCTTCTACAACCATCAAGAGAGTAAATATAATTCAGTCTTTTAACAGTGACAGCAAACTAGCAAATGAGTAAATTATTGTCCCTCTTGTCTACATCTTTAAAGTTCTTCCAACTCCTTCTGAGACCTGAGCACCAGAAGCACACAAAGCACTCAAGCCTTAGCATCTGAATTTATTCAATGACTTATTAAAAAAAATAAAAAAAAATCTAACACCCCACAATCTCCTCCTTTTCTAATAATTCCCTCTCTGCTGCACACACAGAGCCCACAGCATTGCATTCACACATCAAGGCAAAACAGCCCTGCCTGCTGCTGAGTTCTGGTTACCATCAGCCACAGAAGTTCTCTCTCACTGCCAGGCACCTGTGGGCTGACATAGTGGCACCCTGAGGTGCATCTCACCAGCAATTCCAGCTGCCAGAGCTTTTTGGGGTTATGGGCATTTCTGGACATGGCAGAGTTCACCCTTAATCATTTTTGAGTGACTGAAGCATTACTGCAGGCAAGCAGAGTGCTGTGCAGTAAGCATACTCTGCTTTTTTCAGTAGAATTCACTTGTTTTGGTGCGAGTTGTGGTTTTCTGCTTTTACATAACTGGATCAACCTGTACCGTGCATCCTTCAACAAAATACTTGCAAAAGCTATGATTAAAAACATTCCAGTAATTACTTAACTCCACTGGAAATCATGAAGAAAAAATATGACCCTGAGAACTACGACTAACTAGAATTTTTAAGTTCTCAAAAACATTCAGGTTAATTTTCTATTCATTAATGACTAAACAGACTTTGTAGGTCTTATGCTCTGCCTTCCCACCTTTAAACTTCTTTTAGGAAAATGATCATATATTGTTTTAAATTAGAGCTTACAAAAAACCAAACCAAAGCAAAGCAATGCAGAAAAACCTACTGAATCTCTAATTTGATGTACCTGAGAAAGCAGTGTAATTGTAGGACAAATAAATTCAACGGTCAGTGTTGCCCTCCAATGCTGCACAAACTCACAAAGCACGAGGTGCGCAGGGTGGGCTTCCAGCAGTTTAAATTCAGTGCTACACAAACCGCAGTGTTCCTTCACACTTCAAGTTACAACAAAAACAGCATGACAGAACAAAGCCACCACTGCTTGAATGTCAGAAAGGATAAAGGCAATGTTAAAATAGCATCAACAAATTTTCACTGTAGCAACATTTTATGATACTTGTGATTTTCCCCTATTTCGCATTAGGAAAGGAGAAGAATGAAACATCTGTAGCAGCTTTTCTTCTTGCCCTGAGAAGCTTTAAGATGCATACTCACTCTCCAGTCCTCTCCATGCCACAATTAATTGATTTAGATAATACAGACTAAGCACAATTGTAGCATTCATCCTGCAACAAAACTAGCCTTGAAATAGAAAACAGAAGTATTCCTTGGCTTTCCTACACTCCTGAATCAAATCAAATCCCTGTTAACCTATGTTATCTACATGAAATTTCACATACTGAAGTTGCATCCTTGTTTCATTACTCAGATTAAGCCAATATAAAATTGAAACTGAAATATCTCCTACCTTTACCCATGAGAAATTTGGGCAACATCACAAGCACTTAGTTCTCACTGTACCGGTGTGATGGTCGCAAAGCAGTCAGCTTTGCACTGCTAAACAAAACAGCTTGAGGTTCAACAAATCAGCAGTGTTGGCATCTGATATAGCTCAACTAAGGGGGAGGAGAGTCATTGTGAGATGTCACTGACAACTCCATTTCCACTTCTGTGCAAATTAAATGTAGGCTGGGGCACAGAAATGGAACATAATTAGACATAAAGTAGGACTGCAGGCTCTGGCTGACTGAAGATACCAGCACAGGAAAGAAAAAGCCAATTAAACCAGTAGTTTAACTCTCAAACTGCAGCATTAATAATCCTAATAGAACTACAGAACAACAACCACAGAAGTCCAGTTCTGGAAATGCAACTCTGAGCACCTCCAATGGCAGCCTAATTCCATTGTAAAATCTCTCCACTGGAAAATGCATCATATACACACTGCTCTAGTGCCACCACATTGGAGAAAAACATATATACAAGCAACAGATGTGATCACTGAAATATGAGAATACAATATGAGCAATTAACAATTGGGTGAGAAAAGATAACAGGAAAACTACATTATCCTCTTTTAATGGCTTCTAATTTTTAAAGCTGCTACATACAACAACTGAATAAATGTTCTAACTTAGACCACTTATACATCTTTCAACCTGCTAACCAGAAAAATAAGCACAGTATTTCACAACCATTATTGTGTTAGGCCATTTTTAATGATATTTTATAACTAGTAGGGGATTTATTGTCTACTCAGAAGCTGCCCACTAGGCAGCAAACTTATCACTACTGCAGCTGCCTCTGAATTTGTCATGTTACAAAGCTGACTCAGACAGTGATTTTGTGCCAGAAGATCTTTGGCAGCAGCAGCAAAAATCCTAGTAATATCCTCTGGAAAGCACAACTGCTACTCTTGGAAGGGTGGAAAAGACCAAGAAAAAAAATCAGCTGATAAATCAGATAAGCCAGTTTCAAAATGCTTCAGTAATCATTGTCAGAAGTTCACACGAGATGAGCCCTATCACTAATCAACTCTTCTAAGAGCATCCCATTTCAGATTTGTGGAAAAAAGTCCAGGCAGAAATACTCTTCACAGTATTTTGCTCTCTCCTCTTCCAAAGAATGGTTAACTTTAGACTTTGTTTCTCCAGTCATGTTGCCTTTTACATTATTCTCATGTAATGCTGCCCAGGTCACACCAACAGGTACATATATACTTAAATATGTGAGGCTTTAAATACTGGATAAAGTGGATTCAAACAGCAGTTCTTGACACAAATAGTTCACCTAGTTATCCAGGTTCAAATTAAGGGCTTAATTGGGGGAGCCAAGACACAACTCTCTGCTCACACTGAGATATATTTGCTTCTTAGCCATTCTAAGAAAACACAAAGATAATTTCCTCTAAAATCTACCCCACTGCTCTCCCAAGTACATCTTCCCAGATCAAAGATTGGTGCAAGTTATGACCAAGGGTACCATGAAAGGAAGTGGAATGAGAGCCTGAGTAAGAAAAAAATGGAGGAAGAATAAATCAATCAGTCAGATGCTAAAGCATAATTTCCCCAAATATAAATGACATGGGCTAGCAGGTTGTAAAAGGTCAAAAAACACAAGGCAGGAGAAGGAAAGTGAAAAAGACAACTAACAAACAAAAATGCTGGAAATTCAGGATGTCAAGAAAGCACAATAAAAACCTGCTCACACAAACAGCTAACAGGTCCCTTCAGGAAAAACACTGAGAATTAAAAAAAAAAGGAAAAAAAATCACATAAAACTACATTTTACATAGCTGAGATGTAACTTGGATGAACTCAGGGCTGAAGAAGTATCACTCATTAAACAGTGGGGTAGTTTAAGTTTGTAAATAGCAGGTATGTAGTTAATAATCCAATATTTATTTACATATTTTAACCATTAATTTCACAAATCAGTTGAAACTTCTACTTGATCTGCTTTAAGCTGGGGTATAAGCATACCAGTGCTTCATCTCCAGTTAGACCAATATTAAATCAAGGTTACAAATATCACTTTCTATTAAGGGTAAAGTCCCCAACATCTAACCAAACATCTACGCCTGATTTGGAAGTACTCATTCAAATTGCAAGGTAGTTCATTTTGAATCTGGGAATTTTTTTTTTCTTCTTTAGAAGAGTTATTTTTACATTACTTCAGCTTTCAATTTGTTTTTGCCAAGAGTAAATTTAGACTGACTGCTCTAAAAAGCAGTGGGAAATGTGTGATGGTTTGGACCTAATTAAAACCTGAGCAAAAGCATGGAAAACTTGGGGGCAGGGGAAAGCACACCATCAGAAGTGCTGTACCATGCAGAGAAAGCGCAAATCTTTGGCTTCAGTCATGCTTAGGCTGAATTAGCCATCTTTTGCATAGGGAAAAGTTTCATAAATGAAAAGGTTATTTAAACAGATCCCATGCCAGTCCCCTTGAATAGGCACTAGGACATACGAGAAAGACATACACCCACATCTAAGAGAAGGAGAGAGTCAGAATTTCTTTCCTTAAAGCTGATCTCATTTTTGCTGCAGCAGCCTCAGCGGGGCACTGGAGGTTGGAGTGAGCTAGAACAAGCTAGAACAATTTTCAGACTATCTAGTTTGCATAAGCAATAAGGTTGGCATCTGGTGGCTCTAAAAATAAATATAACTCAAAAAAAAATCAGTCCTGAGATGGTAGAATTAATGCTTCACATCCCTTTTGGCAGCTTGTATCTCTCCTTTTGCCAGCTACTCTATTTTCTTGCTGTTCTCTCCAGTTGAGTATGCTTCATGGTTATTCAGAAGATTTATGTATTTTCTTATGCTACTGCCTTAGTAATGTCAAACATGCAAGATGATACTTTCTGCTAGCTAATTCTCTTCCCACTAGATGACAAGGACTTCAAAGACAGAACAAACATCTTGAGTCTTTATTACCCAACTTCCCACTTGCGCACACACTGCATGCAGAGTTTGTCTGAGGTGGCAACTTGATAGCAAAGCAAGACACAGCGCACATCAGCTCTGCTCTTCTTGTCGATGCAGATGAGCTGCTGGAGCTCAGCATCAGACGAAGGTAGCAGCACACCCTGCCACACACTTAATCATAAGGCTTGCAGACTTATCTCTGAGCACCCACGAGATACAGACACTGCTGAAAATCTCAGCGTGTTTTTGTGGTATATCACAGTCCAAATCAGAAGGAAGTGGCTTGTGAGTACTGAGATCTGCACCACACCTGAACTGACTATTAGAAATGAAGAACTTCCAGAATCACCAAGAGCCAGTATGGAAGCAAATCAGGACTTTCAGACATCCACTGTGGCTGGATAAAGTCTCAGCTGGCATCAGCCAAGCCCACAGATCTGTTCCACACACCATGGCTACTCGATCAATATCTGAATAGTGCTAATATTGGAGATGTCCCAAGAAACAAATACATGGCCCAAATCCACATATTGTATCCATAATCATCCTAACACGGCCAATTAGTGCTGCAAATGATTGTTTCAGAGAATAAACAGATCCCTGATGCTGCATTTTTCCACACCAGCACAACTGCAGGTGCATCACGAGGCCGTGGGTCTGAGAAACCTCACCTGACACACTCAGGGACTGCAGTGCCCTTCCACGTGCAGCAGTGCAGTCTAACCACTGCTGGTGATTTTCCCAGGCTCTCACTTCATCACAGCATTATCAAACAGATGTGAGAATTCTGAGGAGAGTGAACAACCAGGCAAACAGCTGAGAGCTTGTACATTTATAAAAGTTTGGCTGAAATTCAGCCTTCCAACAGCTGCAGCCATGTTCATGACATTTTGGGAAAAAACTGAACTTCGCTCCTATAAAGATTTTGCTTTTGTGTGCAAGTTTTTGCTGCCCTATTTTAGGATTCAGGAAGGATTCAACACTTCACATCTCTCTCTCTCTAAGGGTAAAGTTAATTTTTAATGAATTGTAATTAAGAACTGAAGCCCCACCCTCTGTCCACCCCCACAGAGCTCCTAACTCCAGCAACCATCTCTTCTATTTCTTTCTCTCCCTCTTCAGCGCTGCAGGCAGAATGTACAGAGAGTGGGACCCTCCCATCTCTTCACAGAATTAGACAGATGAATATACTGGGAGCACACCAGGAAGCAATTCAGATTATGGCATTATTTCAACAGCTGTGTACTTTGAACATTCCTTGAAATGCCAGAAGAAATCTGAGGATCTCTAATTTTTCAGTTTTCGTATATAGGACACATTTTACATGGGGAGGGGGTGAGGGCTGAGGGTTTAGTGTTCTGAGCTATCCTAAAAATCAGAGTATAGCAAAAACCAGGACAAAATCTGCCCTAAAACCAAGAATAGTTAGAAGTCTCACTTTGTGGATGTTAATATTCTCCATATTGCTGTGAGCTATAGCTGGTATTATTTGTCTAGCATCAGAGCTATGCAGAGTGCTTCACAAAATGCAGGAAATGGAGATTTACTCCTAGGAAATTTGTCTCCCGAGTTTTAAGGAAAAACACACCATGGAAAGGGTCACAAACTACAGAACTACTAAGGTAACCTTCTTCTCTGATTGGTATTCAGGTTTCCTTACAGATGGCTTTCAATTAAGGCTTTATGGCTGAAGAATTAGATATGCAGTCATTGCAAACATCTAGGCTTTTAGTACAGTGTTCATAATTATGACATAGCAGTGATTTTGAGAAAAATAACACCAAAACAAACAACAACTTCCCCCACACCCCTTTATTTTTTCCTGCAGCTCCACAAAGGGTCTTTAAAACTTCTTTTCCCTCCTCAGCTTTTAATTCCACTATTTCCATACTGCTTTTATCCAGGCTTGTTGACAGACATGTACTTCCCAATCCCATTCTGAACTAGGTGCCTAATTTTGCAGACATACTTCATTCCTTTATGCTCATTACTGAGTCTCTTCCTTATATAATTATGGCATCCAGGAGTCTGTACATACACAAACACTGTTTAGTTTCACCAGGACAGAGACCAGAGCTAATAATATGCATGGCTTGTTGGCAGCAGCGAAAAAACATAGGCTGGTGAGCGCTCCTATCTGTGTCTGATTGTTTATGGAGCCAGGCAGGCGCCACCAGGAATAACTTTTGATGATTATGTGCAGGATTTGTGCCTGATAAAATGATGTCATTAATTTGATAATCTCATCATTCACCTGGCTTTAAATCAAAATGCAGTCCTGTACATGTATGTATGTATGCATTCATGTGGCTATGTAGATGCACTTGGCTTGCTTGTTTATAAAAGTATCAGTTGTTTGGTGAAAGATCCATGGGGTGGATTGCTGGTAAACAACTTGGGCATCTCAGTTTTATCTGGGGAGAGGCTATAACATGAAAAAGACTAAGAAATTCTTCTGTGCTTCAGCAAGTATCTTAAAACTAACACAGAACAGCTCCCTCCCCCTGGAGTCTTGGGTACCCTGGTGACATTGGTATTGCAACAACTACCAGTTCACTTGGACAGAGGTTCTGGAAGAAACAGTAGAGCTACTTTGTTATTTTCAAACCCAGCAATAGCCATGGGATGTTAAAGGCTTCAGCACATTAGTTACTGATCTTAAATCTTTTTAATGATATCAAACATTTTAAGATCCACTGTTTGTCACAGAATATTCTCTGTGTTTATTTTCTATGATCTAAAGCATCATATGCAAGCAAAGCTCATAAAACACTGTTGATAGCAGTTAAGATTCTTGACTCATTCCAGTTTAAGCAGAAGATGCAAACCTCCCCTAGGTTAGCACTACAGAAAGTTTTATTCCACTAGATGCAAGTTTCATTAGATATTCAGTGGGGAAAAAGCATCTTGAATAAATCTCTCTATCAAAACAGCTCTTTGGCCGCATGGCTGATGCACTACAGGACTATGAAAGGAATGGAAAACAGAGAAAAAAATCCCTCTATTCAGCCCAAGTCCATTAAGAAAAGCATGAATATAAATACCATCATTTTTCTGCCTTCTCCATCTTCACTTTGCCCTGCTTCTATGGAAAGCCTTCAAAATGGTAAAGATGGAATATCATCTCTGAACACATCTTTTACAGAAGCTTCTGTCTCTCCAAACCTGAAACTAAACTTCTGGCACCCCAAAGGCATAGAAAACACCCACAAAGCAGGGGTGGGGGAGAAGAAAGTGCAGCCTATTTTTGAAGAGCAGCTTTCCAAAAGCACCTTCTTTGCTCAAACAGGATCACTTTTGAACAGGCACAGCACTGACAGTGGCTGCTGGCAACGCCCAGCACAAGTAATATGAAATCACAACAAAAGTAGTTGTGTGTGGGTTTTTTTCCCCTTTTTTCAGGAAAGTACACAGAGACAAACCTCGTCCTGAAAAAAAAGTAATCTAAAACAAAATAAAGGTTAAAATTATTAACCTTTAACAGAAATAGAAGTAAGCCACAGAGAAACAGAGTGATCCACTGGGTGGGACACGCACCCTTTACAGCAGAGCCAGGAAATAAACCAAGTACACTTGAACCATTCTACATCCACAGTCTCAAATGTAATTTTCATTTTTACCAACGTTTTCACAAACGAGGACGTGCACCCAAAACACCAGACTTAAATGCAGCCAGCAGCTTATAAAGTGCAAATGTAATGAATCAGCTATTTCTCATTCCAAATCACAAAGTCACAGAATCCAGGTTGGAAGGGACCTTGGGAGGTTGCTAGTGCAGCATCCTTCTCAAAGCTGGGTCAAACACTGAATTTAGATCGAGTTGCTCAAGGCTTTGTGTTGAGAAGCCTAGAAAACCTCCAAGGACCTGTGTCTTCAATATGAAATTTAAATGAAATATGTCAAGAAGAAAATATCCTGAGGAGATATCCTATCACTCACCTTTTGAAGAAAGCAAGCATGAGAATTCTGATCATAAATAATGCTATTTCATATTACCTCTTTAAAATAGAGGTGTGCAGCAAGGGAGGGCAAGCAGAGGCCAAAAAGGCAACACAGAACTTCAAATTATAAAACCAACCTGTCTTCAGGTCTGATTTTTTTTTTAATTCAAATTTAATGTAATGACAAACTGTGTTTAAAATACAAAAACAACCACACATCCTCCAACAAAAAGGTTCAAACCAACAGGCTCTTGGACAGAGACAGATGCTCTGTGTAAGTGTGCACATGAGTACCTCTTGTCCTTTATCTCCCAAAGCCATTTTAGGATACTTGTACAAAATGAGGTTTTCCAACCACTCTCTTTGGAAGCATCTGGAAAAGCAACGTGCCAAAATCATAATGAGGGTGCAGAGTACTGTAAGGAAATTACTATGAAAAAATAGTTTATTTAACTCAAAATACTTTAAGCCTATCTATGCTCATTTAATATATTCATGATGATGTACTCTGTGATATTTTGTCAGGCAAAGTTTTTCTACAAGACCTGCATCCATATTCTTTCTTCCCTTCTATTAAAAAAAAAAAAAAACAAAACTATTTTAAGAAACTTCTTTTCCAAGAAGAACAGTCTTGAAATAACTCACTCTAATGGTGGTGGACTGTAAATCTTAAAACAAATGACACATTTATTTCTGACAACACTCTCTAGCAATCATTGTCATTTATGTCTTTTAAAGAGCTCATGATGTTGCCTGTGTAAACATGATTTTTTCCCTCTGATTGGTTTCAATAAAGTAATTTTTCCAGGCAGAACATTTGAATTACCATACATTGAAAAGCAGAATGTCTTATACACATCTGGTTTGGATTTGTGAAGTGGGTTGCTGTTCATACATTTTCAGCTGTGTGGAATAAAATTGTGTTGATGAAGCAGTAAATATTTTTTTATTGAACAAAATGAAAGATGAATTCCGAGAACAGTCCACTGTTAATTACTACAGGTACTCTGCCAAATATTTACTTCAAAAATCATCAACAAACCAAGCTAACAGAGCAGAATACACACTTGCACAGTGACCCATGGGGTTCAAGCACAGAGCCCAGCACATCAGACAGCTTTTTTGGTTACCATCTGCAACAGGCACATCATCCTGCTTTCCTTGGCTTCTGTCAGTCTAGCCTTTAGGCACCTGAGATGAAATCTATCCCTGACATCCTTTGGGCTTGCCCTGGAAGGTGTGCTGACTAGCACAGCCTCTGTCGAGGCCCCAGTTTACAGAGTCTCAAAATAACTCTGCCAAACCCCTGGGTAAGAAGCGCTCTGCAATTCTGTTAGAAGCGAAGCAAAGCAAAGCAACCAGTGCAGCCAGTAAACCCCACTAACCCAAAAACCTCAACCTCTAGCTCAAGAAAAAAATAACAAATTTAATCAGAAGATATGCAACAAGGTTATGTGATAATGAAAGAGATGGGTGGGGAAAAATAACCAAACCAAAAAAAACCCTCAGATTCTTAAATTCTTTCCAGCAAGCCAAAAAAGGAACATTTTCTTGCTTTTTCTCTTAACCATGCCAGCTGGCATGCTATCTTCTCCAGACAATGCAGAAGCCCTGGTTTCCTTTTTTGTATCTCTCAGTTATCCATCTTCACATTGTGCATATCACAGAGATCAGAATTTCTCACAGAGACTGGCCTCACTGCTGAGCTTTCTAAGACTGCTGATCTCCAGTCTAGTCTTGATTTCAACTGCTGATTCATCAGCATGTGCCTACCTCAAGGGGTCTAGAAAGGACACTTGTTACACAGAGCAATTAACTTTGGTCAGCCTGGGAGAGCTTACAGTTCAATCTTTAATAAAGCATCACACCTACAGATAGGTTACCTGCATGGACAGGACTGCTGATTCCACATACCTAAACCTTGCACTGCTGAAGTGCAAGCAGGCAAATGTTTCTACATCCTCTGCTGGCATGGATTACAGAGGTTTTCAGCCTCTCCAAAACCCCAGCATGAGCCCCCCCTGAGTGTCCCCTCAAATTCAGGGCACAGTACTTGGAGAATTACCCACTGTCTGAAAAACATTCACTTGGAAAGCTGCTGAACTGCACAGAGGTTATTATTCAGGAACTTAGATCTGCACATGTTCATTTAAATGTTCTCATTTTAAAAATAAAATCACATGACATTCTATTCCAATGCATCTGTAGAGTCAGTGATTCATCTAATCAGTTTGCTCTTGTGAAGTCTCATTTACTGAGTCGCTCCAAGTACAAATAGCTCTTAAATTGTTTTACTGAATTATTTCATGGCAGTTACAGGAGGATGAGTTGAAAATTTTTTCTTCTGTTCAAAGGCAGAGCTCCTGAAAGTGTCATTTGTGTTAGGCCATGACCTAACTTTCATTGATCCACCACCAACATTGAAATCTTAACCCTGAAAGATCTCTGGATTTGGGGCACAGTGTGTTACTGTTGGCTTTCTGGGAAAGGGATGAAGAAAAATCTGTATCAGTGTTCCTAAAAATAGCAAGCTAGTTCCAGAGCTAGCATTCTGCCTTGCACAACCAATGTTCAGGGAAGGTTTTGAACAACAAAATATAATTAAGCTATATTAGTGTTCATATTTATTCATTTACTGCTTTGATCCTGTCACCTCCTCATCAGTTTGCTGCCTGTGGATTTAGTCATTCAAGGTTTGCAGGTCTGCAGCATCTCCACCCAAACCATTCACAGGTTTGAAGACTCAGGGGAAGACTGGAACAGACTAAACTGTTCCAGGGCTGGGTCCAGCCTACAGATGATGCCTCTGCCTGCTCCCACTGCAGTGAGCTCTAAACTAATTAGTACATGATCTGCTGGCACCTTCTACTCTCAGAAGCACGAAGCTCTCCTCAGCTAAGTGTGAAACTATTTACTCAGTTCTCGGGTTATTGCAGCCTGTGATGAGCTGCTGTGGTTAAAAGCAAGCTGTAAATGCAAGCTAGTTAAATTCATTCCTGTTCTCATCTGAAGTGGGAAGATGGCAGGACTGATTTCAATCAGCATTTTTAGATGCAGGCTGTTTACATGACATACCTACAATTTCTAATGGCAACCCAGCATTTTAACATACAGCCCTCTTTCCCTTCTCATCAAGAGTTTTCATGTAAAAAAGATTAAAAAGAGCAGGAACTGTGCAAGGTTTGTAATTTATTCAAGGCTGCAGAGTGAGAAGTGCCGTTATTTCATGTAACAGCCAGCCATCGAATTAGTGGGGTTAGGATCCCACCTTTCAGCATGAAATCCATTCATGAATTATGTTCTTTATGTTTGGTTAGAAACTACAAGAGGAAAAATCCCATAACATGGCGGGGGGAAGAAAAATTGGCCATGGAAATACAATTAAAAGCTTCCCAGCCTGTCTCAGTCTTCAAGGATATATATTCTGCAAGACTGTTCCCATGATGCAAAGGAGACCTTGGCCTTAACGGTAAACTAATGTCAGGGCATCAGAATGACTGGACAAAACACATTTTATTCTAACTAGGGTTTAAATGGCAAGTAAATAGTAGGGCCTGCCCTTATTTTAATGGACCAATTACATAATGGAGATCCTTCAACTTCACATTCCAACAACTATGGCTTCTTCCAGTAACAACAGAATTTTCATGCAAAATATTTTAAAAATTCACTTTTTCAGAAATTTAATTACTCCTTATGAAATAAAGGCAATAAACTGATACCAAGCAACATTTCATTACATGTCAGACAATTCTGTCAGTTCATAATAGCAGTCCATGTCTGCAGGGAAGCGATACTCAGTCCAAACTTGCTGCTTTAGCATATTAGCCTAACAAAATGCTATGTGTCAAAATCACTGATTTATCTTGTTTGGAGTTTTTGAGAAGTTGAGATTTTAGAACAATTTTTGTACTTTGTTTCATATTTGAGCAATTCAGATAAACTATCAGTCTTCCTATGAAAGGAACACTTAAAACATTATGCAAAAAAACAACCTACCCCATGAGCACAGGCAGAAACCCAGATAACATTTTTTGAAATCTACAAAGGTAGGTTTTGGAAAGCACCCAAGATACCTCAATTTTATTTCCACTACTCAAAATATTTTTTCCCCTTTTAGAAAGCCTGTATGGAGTCTTTGTTACTAAGTAAATGAATTTAGAAGTCAAATTCTCTCACTACACATGACTTAACTTGCCAATTTTTTAGGATCCAAAATGTGGTCCAAAAAAGGATTCAGGCATATATTTTTAATGGTTAAGCACTTCATCATGATCCTTTCCTAGGAGCTGCATACATGACTGAACACAAAGCAGAATTCTGTACCACCTACTCAGAAACAGCAAACATCCAAGTAGCTCCTTCACGCTGGAAGGAAGATTCTCAAAACACCAATGTGTTGAGCTGAAAGTCTTCCAAGCTTCTTTTGAGCTTATTTAGACTGTTTTAGACCCATTTTAGAGGTGAGATTCAATTTCAACCAGCCAGGATTGCAGATCTGTATTCCTGACCCCAATATTGGTTCCAGGCACCCCTAACACAGTCAGGAGCTGGCAGCCAGGCTCTTGTCACTGCACAGGGACCTGAAGGCCACTGTCACTCCTCTCACAGCAGCCTGGCTGTGCACACCCACGGCCACAGAGCATCTGCTGCTGTCTAACCCTGCAGCAGCCGTCCTGGGCATGCTCCACACTGCTGCCCAGGGTACACAGAGGGGCTCTGGCTGCACAGCGCCCCTTGCAAAACAAACCATCATGAGACAGATTAAATCAGGAACCCTGAAGTGAGAAGTCCCATGAAATCCAGACACTATCTGTAGCCTTAAATGCCCCTTCAGGAACAATAGAGCAAGCACTGTAATAATTCTATACCTCTTAAAAATATGTATTTGCACATGAGGACTCTCACTGACTTAATTCTGAACCCTCATCCGGAGGTTTCTTCACATGAATAAGATCCAAATAACTGTATAAGTCCATAAGTAAATTCAGCAGAAAGTGTAGCTAAGATAGACATTGCATTAGTCAAATAACTTCATTAGGATCTAAGATTCATTGTTCACATCCTTTAACTCAACTGAAGTTACATAGAAATCAGCTAGGGAAGTATCATTAAGGAAAAGCTGGCTTCTCTTTTGTCTTAAAAAACTTTTTATACAAAAAGCAAATTTATAAAAGCAGAACCATGGCTTCCTGATGTGTACTATCAAAATGAAAATAAATAAACCAAGAAATTGCTAAAGAGTTATGTAAAAAAATTTCAGACTGTACTAGTCACTCAAAAAACCTTTAGTGGCTGGACATATACTTCATTAGTTGCTTAGGAAGAAGACAAGACAGAAGGTTGGTTAAAGAAATTACAAACCTATTTTCAAAGGAATTATTAATGTCTTTCCCAGAGTTTTCCCACTTGTAAAATCAAATACTATTTTGATTTACTACTACTTAGTTTTAAGCCAGCCTGTCCCCAGATTTTACTACTTCACTGGGCTACTCAAAATATATTTGATTACTGTAAAATTTACCTGTTTGCAAAACACTCGTCTACACATTTTTCAGCCTCCTTCTCCAGCGTCACAGCACATGTTGCAGTTGAGATGGACACGATACAGAGAATATCATCATACAATTTCAGAAAGCTTCAACCCACACAGAGTAACATCACTCCACTTTAGAAAGCTGCAAGCATCTGCCCTTCTGATTCTTCAGCCCAGCCTTTTATCCCCTCCTGTTGATGCATTGCACCTGTGTGCCCTCTGCTCCCTTTGGTGGTTGGTCAGTGCCCCTGGGCACTCCATGGCTCATCAGCTCCAATAGGATTCACCTGCTGCTCACAGCTGCAGCCCATTGGGGATGAGGCTCAGCCCAGCCCCACCCCAATCACCACAAACTACCTACACCTACAGGACCTGCACCTCTTCACTCAGCATCTCCCTCCATCAGGAGCATTCACTCCACAATTTCACATTTGCTGTGCAGCTCAGTGTCTCTTGCACTCCTTCAATGCTTTCAAAGAGATAAATTTGCAGGCACTGTCCTTTCTGCTGAGAGATGGTTAAAACAGACCATTTCTTTTGTTACAAAAGCCTGGCCTCAGTGATCCACACACACTGACACCACCACTCAGCTCTGCTTGTTTGGGAAAGCAGCCAAACAGCTGAAGAGGCAGAAAGAAAAACCCACAGACCATCAGTGCGTGCAGAACACAGCAGCTATTTATTGCTCAGCATCCAGGTCGTTCTAACACCACTGTGATTCTCCTGCACACAAATCTGCACTCAAGTACTGATGCAGAGCTTGCCTCTTTCTTGCAGGGGCCTTTCCAAACCCAGCAGAAAAGTTCCCTGAGTTAGCAGAGCCATTGCCTCTCCAGCTCCTGTGCTCATTTCCCAGCACTCCCAGAACAATGGATGAGGATGCAATAGCAGGAGCCTCATGAGAAAGGTCACATGCAAATACTCAATAGGTAATAACAGCTTAATGATAGGGGAAAAAAAATAAGGTCAAATTAATTCCTTTGACTTAGCTTCTCCCCATAACCTATGGACAGGAAAGGAATCTGATGGTTTACAAAAGTAGAGTCACACTGAACACATATGAAATCTGTGAAAATAAACTTATGCAAAACAGAGATGCAGCTATTGCCATAAAAATGCAATTGTGACTCTGAATTTTGAGACTGAATCATTAATGTTGGGAAGTCCAAATTCCTGCTTAAACAGGGATAGCAGTAAGTATTTTTCCCTTACCTCCAGAGCAATAATCTCTGGATAGGGCATCTAAAATAAGCATGTATGCATGTGGCAGAGCTGCCTTACAATAATACTGTTGCTAAAACTGAATTTAAAAAAATAAACAACAAAAAAAAAACTGCTTTCAAAACTTAGGCCTATTTAATTTGCTTTCCAGAAAACACACAATGAAAACTTAGGAACACTTTTTAATAGATCCATTTTGACAACAAATGGGATACTCTATTTCACTTATTTTCCAATCTATTCTCTTCAGCTGAGGTCTTCATTAATTATTTTTAGCAATTAGAAAATCCATTAGCAAACTATTTATTCAAACCCCTAAGTGAAATAAATTCAAGTTCAAATAGTTTGAAATAGTCCTTGAAGTAGTTTTTTAGATGCTCCAAGTATAAATGTTTGCCTATATTTTATCCTACATAGGGACTACATGTTATTACTTTTGTACTATTTATTGAGTATACAAATGAAACTACATGGAAGTGGGAAAAAAACCACAAGGTTAGAGACAAGCAGTGAGTAGTGTGTGATGAACAGTCAGCTTGGAAAAGCTGCAGTTTGGCTGTTCTTTTCAAAGACCTGCAGATATTCTTTCAGCTGTTCTTTGTTCACCTAGGAAGAACTCATCCAAGCCCAGAAGAATCTTTGCCTTTTAAGTTGCAGAGAGGGCAAAAATTATAATTTCATTTGCTTTTCATCCAAGCTAGTGACATGAGAATTACAAGTAGGAGGAAAACTCTTCGTTTTTGTTTTCATAGGAAACTGGCGCTGCCCTCAGATGTACCAAAAACATGGCACACCCTGCTGCTCTTACCAAACTGATTTTGGTAAGCAGCAGCATGGATCCATGTGTTCTGGAACACCAGAAGGCATCACATGTGGCTCGAGGAGCAGCTTTGGCTAACGTGCCAAACGTGGCACAGTGACCAGCAAATTGATTCTATTCAGCTGCAACCAGGACTTGTGGAGACCCCATCTCTAGAGACAGCTACTCACAGATATACCTGTCTGAATAATACCTATAAGTATTATTTCTTCATAATTTTGGCCTCTTCCCATATCATTCTATATACACAGGGATATTAAAAAACATTAAAATAAGCTTCAAGTCAATGGGAATTTTATACCCAAAATTTTGGCATTTCCTTCTTACCATTACAAAATTAACAGATCAGATGTAATTTCATTCTCAGCTACAACACTATACTTGTTTTTAATACATTCAGAAAACATTAAACTTGTAATGTTTCTCTATATTTAACAGTACTTAGTCCATTTAGTTTTTTTCTAATGTAATTCCCTGTATTTATTTCTTCCAGTTTTATAAGGCACAGGCATATCTCCTCTGAACATTTAATAATAGCATAAACTCACATGCAGTAAGAAAGCCTATTTTATAAAAAAACTACAAATGGTCTAGGTAAAGGAACAATTATTTATTACTCAGTAGTGTAAGTGGAGATATTTCAGAGGATATTTATTATCATGCATTTGCTGTGAGTGCTCTTGTAGCTCTGCCACAGCAGAGCCTGCATGATGCCAGTGGCTTGCTGAGTCCTGATGGGAGGACTCACTGAGCTCCCTGGAATGGGTTTCTCCTTCTCCTTTCACACACACTGAACTTCCAGTAAAAAGAATGATATAATAAGAACAAAGCACTCTGGAGAACATCAGAGAAGGATCTCTGAGACAGAGATGGCAGACAGCCATGCTGCATCCAGAATGTCTTTAAGGAAAAATGAACAAAGCGAGACTGTAGTTAAAAAGAAACAGATACTCCTGTCCTTCAGTAGCTGATCTTCAATTATTAGACACAGTAATTTATTGCTGGGTGAGATTTACTTTATCACTGCATTACCATGTTTAAAGGATGGCTACAAAGAAGACAGAAACTTCTTGTTTACAAACAATCCCAGGGAAAAATTGAGGAGCATGGGGTACAAGTTTATCCTGGGGAGATTCCAAAAGGGACATTTTTCAGAATAAGAACCATTATCCATTGGAATAATCTCCTGAATGAAGTGGTAGATTCCCCAGCACGGGACACTTTCAAAATTTGGCTGGACAGAGTTCTGGTCCATCTTGTCCAGACCCTGCCTTTGTCAAGAAATACTGGACCAGATGATCACTGAGGTTCCTTCTAACCTGGTGCTCTATAATTAAAGGCAAGTAAATACTTCTGCTAAGTACTGGTCTTCATCAGGAACACAAGTCCCTATCTCTTCCAAAATCTTAGCTTCATATGCAAAGCTTCTCTGATGACCTGAAATGCCTCAATAGGAGACTTAATTAATAATTTTGTGGTTTTTAGACCAGTGGTTCAATGACAACTATTTAATGGGCAATGAACACACACTGCTATGCCATTGGGATATGTGCTAGAATTGCATACAAAGATTTCTTCTTCCAAAAGAGAAGATTTCATACTTCTTCCAACATCATCTTCCTGACCTACTGGTGTTTGATGCAGAGCCTGAAGGTACTGCATCAAACTTCAATTTTATTTCCTAAAATATCTAGAAATACATTGCATATTGCTTCTCTCCTTTTCAAGGAAGACAAGATCTGCCTTGGTTAGCTTCAGATGCATGCACTGGCTTGTAATCGATATAAACGACCCCATTACTAATTCATTGCAACTGCAGTTCTGGGACAGGCGTCCACATTTCAAGATGCTGGAAGCGTGTTATCTAGAGATCTAAAAAGTTCTCCTCAAACTTCTCTGACCTTGGCAAAGGAAGGACTGGTGAACACACATGCCCCTCACACACTTTGTAACTGCCCATCCCAAGCTACACATTTGATGAGATCGCCAAATGCCAATCTTCCTACACATCTCAAGGATACAAGATGCAAGGGGTTAATTAACATTAAGTATATGATATTAAGCAACAGAATGCATGTCAGAGTCCATATAAATACTTAATCTGAAGAATAACTTAGAAAGTACATTTCTGCAGCAGTAAATAATTAATCCTCTCTGATCAATACAGAAATGACAGTAATTAGAGAAAATAAGACAGCACTGAAACCATTAAGACACTTTTTTGAAGCTGGGATGTTTTTGATGCAGTTATGTTCTTTGTTTACTGTAAAGTTATTCCAACAGGGACAGAAAACCACATATTTTTGAGTGCTAAAACAGTCCAATGTTTATCTTAAGCAACATTTCAGGAACTTGTGCAAGTTAAAAAAAAAATTGCAGTAAATTTCCCACAATTTATGCAGCCCCTCTTTTCCTAGGGTAGCATTCTCCATTACTATAGATCATCACAGTTTAAAATATTTGTGCATTTGCCAATGTGTCACAAAATGCATATTTTTCTTTTTTATTCCTTAGAATTGCACAGCAATCTGTTTAGCTAGGGCCTCTTGGTTTATAATTTCTTCTTGTAACAAATAAGATGCACACAAGCAAACTGTTTCAGCCCAAATGAAAACAAAACCAAAAAATGTTACCATTGAAATGGCATTTATCAGCTGTCAGACTGATGTGAGAAACTGAGTTAGTATTTCAAATACCAGTCTGTGCAAATAAAAAAGTGTTCTGATCCCCTCACCATGTTTTTTTCTGTAAATACCAATTTACATTCTGAAACTATGCGGCAACAAAAGATGCAGTTAAGCTTTTTTCTTGAAGTTTGCATAAACATGCCAGCAAACTAAATATAAATCCTAAATCTGCTATTACAAGTACAGCCTTTAAAAACAAACCAAATCCTTTAAATTTTCCCTGAACATATTTGTGCATGTAAAGAATTATTTCAATTCAATCCAGAGGAGTTTAAGAACTTTCAATTTGCAGTTAAGTTCCAGCATATACAAAGAGAAAGGGAATTTAAGATATGATGCTGGGTAAGCAACAGGACAGTAGAGGAGTCAGTGTATAGAGAAACCCATGTAATAGTATTAAAAGGCAAAGCAGTTTTAAAAAAATCTGAGAAAATCTTAGTCTATTTTGAGATCTCATCCTCATGGTCCCATTGCATGGGTTTCAGTTCTCTAGCTACAAAATGAAATGCTTTAAATCCCACCAAAATTTAAATTTGGACTTAAGATTCCATTGGTGTACAAAGCAAACGAAAGGCAGCATGCTGTGCACATCCTACACACCAAGGCAGTTTGAGATCCAATATTACATTTATGCTTGAAATTTGTCCAGCAATATCCTGACCCCTGAGGATACTCAAACAGCCAATGATTAAACACATTTTTTAAGGGGAAAACAAGCAAAATCCAAGCCTCATTCAAATCTAATGCACGTTATAGAATACATTTAGGGGCAAGAAACCAATAAGTATATTATATAGTGTTAGAAAAAAAGAAAGGTTTGTTACAGTTGATTGCTGTATGTTGACAGAAGTCATACATGATTTTTACAGGATAGTCTTTGGAATTACTTTGTATCAACAGCCACACCAAAAATTACTCTGAAGCAGTAAAGAATCTGAATTTGAAGTGAACTGCTATGTTACAGTTATGTACTTCAATACCATGATGTCATCTGCATATTTTTCAAAGTGGAAAATAAATGGAAGATGATAATCACAAAACAACTTGAGCCAAAGACTGCACTGCTCTTTGTGTGGAACACCATAGGAAGAGACCATGAAACTGCATGTTTCTACTACCACTACTGTATTTGCCATCACAGCTCTTATGGAGTTGTAATATTAACACAGTGCAAACAGCAATGAAAATATTTGCAGAGTAACCAGTGCCAGAGATGTCAATGATAAAGTAAAGAATTTCAACACAGACTGTTCTGAAAAATATGAATAAACAGACAAGTAGAAAGACTGGCTTAAACAGTAACGGAGAGAAAATGGGCAGATAACATGCATGCAGCTCTCTGCAGGTACAGGGCCTCCTTCAGCACATCTCCAAAAACAGGGTTTGGGTTCCTGTTGGCTCACTAGCACAACACAGCAACACTTGAGATAAATAGCATAACTGAAAGGCTGCAGCACAAAAATCAAACACCTCACATGGAAGTACTTTCCTCAAACATCAATATATCATCCACTATGTTTCATAATGAAAATCTCCCTCCAAAAATCCCCTCCAGCCTTACTGTCCTGCACAGATACAATGCTCTCCTGAAATATTGCAGTGCTATCTACCTTTCCAGCATAGAGACACTGCCACTTGTACACTATGCACCACTACAAAAGGCCATCTCTTTCCTCAGATTGGAAAATTCCCTTTTTTTTAAACAAATTTATGCAAGGGGAAAATTAATGGTTACCAACACAGCTTAAGTATATTAAAGCACAGTAAGGAAAACCAAGAATCCGTCCCTTTCCAGCACCTGCTTTCTTCATGCAGATTTCCCCCCTCCTCTGGCCATACAGGGGAATCTATGTGGGTTTTGCTGCTGCTGTTCAATTAAAAGTCTAGCAAAACAAGTTATTTAAGTTGCTAATTAATTACTACTCTGTGCATGCTATATTCTTTGTTACCAGTACTGTTGTGCAGCTCTGCTTACTCCTTGAACCCACGTATCTACAATTATTGTTAATGTGTGGTAGGACATGAAAAGGTTCAGCTTCCCTGCTCGACAGTTTTTCCCGTTTACTTTTAGCAGGGTTGCTGCAGGAATTTGGAGCTCTCCGAAGTTCTGAAACAGCAACGTTGAAGCAGTGGAAAAGGCAAATGTGTGCGAAAGAGAGGCAGCAGCAGAGGGACTTAAAGCCAGTCACATTTTGCCTGTTGTGACCCAGCAGAAAAAACAGCACAGTGCAGGTGACAAATGAGAGGAGTCTGTGCTGCCGGTGTAATCCAAGACATATCTGTTAGAAACACAAAACACAGCAGGAGTGGTGTTGTCTGTGAGATACGGCTCTTCCAGAAAAAGGTCAATACTGATGTGGATGGAGATACAGGGGCAGCACAATGCAGGGGGATATCTGGCTCCACACTATCAGCACTGACAATCTGACAGGGCCCAGTGAGGGGTGGCTTTATCAAAAGCAGACAGATTGATTCAAAAGCACTTGGAAAATTGAAGAATTTTTTCAAGCTAACAATGTTATTCTAATCTCTGAAGCGACTTCTAGGCCATTGGTGCTTTCACTGTACTGCTGAACTAAAAGCAATTCCAAGTGGTTTTAATCTTGTCATTCCACTAACATGTTTAAATACAAATTTTAAAAAGAATCTGAGTCAAAATGAAGTGCTACACTATGTTAAAATAAAAAGCTATTCATAGGTGAATAACAAAGAGAGAATGCCAAAAAGGGTTGAAATACGCAAACCTGGAATATGCAATACAAGGTTCAAATATTTGATTAGAACAATCTCAGTAAAGGTAGGAAATATATATTTTCATCCTGTTCAAGTGATTAGTTTTGTATTTTCAAGTACATGCTAACAACTCCAAAAAACCCCAACAACCTACTAATATTAATAAATTGCAAATCTTCCCATTGTTCCAGCAATGTAATAGGTGTTAAAACATAATTAGGAACATATATTTCCTTCTCTTCTGTGGGCTTGCCCACAGTGCTGTAGTGTATTCACAAGTAATTGTAAGTTGAAAGGATTTCAGTCAGACGTTCATAAGAACAAGACCTGGAAAGAAGCACCAGAGGACAATAAACACTTTTCCCCCAAGAAATTGAGCAATGCTCAAGTTACTTTTGATAAATTTTTGTCTCGATTTCTTCTTCAGAGACATTATTGTGGTGTTGTTACCACCCTAAATTCTGGGCTCCCACAGAGCTGTTGCCCAGCTTGTTTCTCTCCAATCTCTATGTGAAGACAGACACACAACTTGACATTTGTCCC
Organism: Camarhynchus parvulus; assembly: GCF_901933205.1. NCBI lineage: Eukaryota > Metazoa > Chordata > Aves > Passeriformes > Thraupidae > Camarhynchus > Camarhynchus parvulus. The sequence goes on from NC_044576.1 coordinate 10,078,440, forward strand.
TGATTCAACTGCACTTCATTTCTCTCCAACCATTTCCCTAAGGTGTCTGTGCTCCTTTGAATTGCAGTCCGGTCTTCTACAGCACACCATCCAGCTCTGCTATTAGATGTAACAAATAATACTAGAGCCTGGTTAGATCTCTAATCTTAGTACTACTTTAATTTTGATAACAAATTAATAACCATGCTACAGTGTTTTTCCAATCAATCAGTCTCATACCCACCTACAAGTCATTTCACTTACACCATATTGACTACTTTGGTTACTAGGACTAGAACACCCTCTCCAAACAGAAGCAGGAGTTAAAAATATGAAAAAATAATTAATTACTTTGATGCACTATCATCAAATGGATCTCTTCAGAGAAAATTGTTGTGTTAAGGGAAATCAGAACAATAAATGGTAGGTGATTAATGCTCCTTGGTCTACTTATCCTAGCACTTTGGTCTGTATGTGTTTGTTTTCTATGTCGCAAAACCAGTAACCTCTCTCTTGAGTTTAGAATATACTAATTAAAAAAAATAAAATTATTTTTCTAGAACAATCTTCTTTCCTATACTGAAAGTGAGCACATACAGAGTGACAAGAACAGTGAGTTCAGCTTTTATCTTTGACTTCTACTGTTTGTATCTGTGTACATGTTTTGTATTCTACACTTTGCCTACTGCTTCATTTTCCAAGTATGAACTTCTCATACAAGTGCTGGTGACTGAGAGCTGGAGCTGCCAGTCCTGCAGGAGCACCTGCCCATAACTGAGCAGGGTAAAGCTGGAGAGGAACACTGCAAACACTGTCTCTGGCTCAAGGCAGCAGCAGAAACTGCAATAGAAGGATGCTGACAGTAATTCAAGGGAGTGGATGATGTTTCTGCCTTCCTGAACTGAAGGAAGGGTTTTACACAGCTCAGTGTGTCAAAGGAGCTACAAACAGGGACTTGTGCTGTTAAACAGCCAACAGGACCTTCTGCTTCTGCAAGTCTGTTCCCCGACCCTCCAAGTCTCACCACCTCCTCCATTTGAGTGGGAATTTTGAGGCCAACTGGAAACCTTGCTGACAGAGGAAATGTGCTTTTTCCATACCAAAAAGACTCGGCTGTGCCTGCATGGGTGTCTCAAACAACACAGGTACCGCATTCATTCTCATCTTAGTCTGTCACTCCACACGTTCCTCTGATACAGGAAAAGCAAAGTAAAGCAATGTGGTTCCCCTGAAGAATAACCTTTTTCTTCCCTACAACAATGCTATGGTTTTTTTTTTTTTCTTACAAGCCCATTTTATCAGCTATTTCTACTGTATTTCTTTTCAATGGTGTTCTGAGTTGTGGAGATAGTCAATTCGTTTCTACACCAACTGAAAATTCAGGGAAAATTTGCCCACATAAAAAGAAGCGCATTAAAAAAATGAAATACAGGTAAGTATTTTAACCTTCAGTAGATAAATCTTATTTTTCTAGTGCTTGCTCTATTCATAATTTTTTAAAAAAGAAAATAAACAGACTGTGCTACATTATCTTGTACATCATTCAGAAGGCAGCACTTCCATACAAGAATAGCAGATTTCTCCTCTAATAATAGGATTTCTTTATATCCATAAATGACATCAGAAGATCAGAGACACGATTTTGCCACAAATATTCCATTTGGCTTTGAGCTAGATTTTAAAACTGTCTGTGTCACCCTTCCACAAGGGTTAACAGGGGAAGTAAAATTGAAACCCAGTGGCTCAGAAGCAAGAACTAAAATACCCCAGCATACAAGTTAACAAAATCAAACTGAATAATCATTTATTGCTGCAGAAATATGCCCACAGTCAAGATCAAAAAGAATTTAGAAAACAGGAAACTTATCCAATTTTCTAAGCTTCAGGCTTGGACTGAATCTGTAACCTGGAGAATGCATTATGCAGTGCTTGTTTGCATCAAATGAGAATGTGACACCTTATCTGCAACCTTATTATCTTAACATCATATTGTATAAAGTGAATTAACGGAAATTACTGTGCAGATCTCTTTGAAAGTCAGCTTTTTTCCCCACCCTGTCCCTTTTGAGAAGTATCAAAACTCTTTCTTAAACATAACTAAAAATCTCAATATTCAAACGGGAAAAAAAATCCACAACAAAAACCAACGAAAAAACCCACTGCAAGTCCCTAAAAAGCATTTCAATTCAATGGGAACTTTTTGCTTTTTTGAACACAGAACACCCAAACTACTCATAAATGTTGAAACACAACCTTTTAAAGCTTTTTAAAAAGTGTTCTCCATTGTCCTTCCTCCCCATCAAAACCCAGTATAATTTAATGAAGCATTAAGGCTCTACAGGAATGGCTTTTTCTGAGCATAACAGCAGTACAATTTGCAACCAGCTCTAACAAAAGACAGTAATCTCTTCCCTCCTGTTGGCACTGTAATAGCAACAAAGAAAAACATGGCTTTTGTAACCAGACATCAAATACAGCTTGTCAAAAATCTACTCATCTCTCTTCCTTTTAAAGAAGCACCAGCTTCGCAAATCATCTGTTATTACAAAAATTAAATGCTTGTTTGGCCATAAAAATGCTCTATTTGACACACCAAGTGTGCTTTTAGGTTACCACTGCCTCTGTTTTATTATACTTATTACTATTTATCAAACGAATTCACTCACCTGCATTGACACCAACAGACAACACGAGCTCAGGACTCGGTGCAGTGCTAGCTGATAACAAATGGTGCTGCCTGCATACAAGTTCAGGAATATGTACCAGTATTTGCAACACAGCTGACATAAATACATTACCTTTAGATAAACATGTGTGTCGCAGACAACTTTTATGAAAAATCCTTTCCTTAGGATTTTTCCTCCTGAGAAGCTGAGAGGCCTCAGGAACAAAATGTAAACAATGATTGTCTGCTGCTGTGGAATGCAACAGGTGCATCTGTGATTGGTCTCATGTGGTTGTTTGTAATTAATGGCCAATCACAGTCAGCTGGCTCAGACTCTCTGTCCAAGCCACAAGCCTTTATCATTCATTCTTTCTTTTTCTATTCTTAGCTAGCCTTCTGATGAAACCTTTTCTTCTAGTCTTTTAGTATAGTTTTAATGTAACATATATCATAAAATAATAAATCAAGCCTTCTGAAGCATGGAGTCAGATCCTCGTCTCTTCCCCAATCGAAGAACCCCTGTGAACACCGTCACACACATGCAGCAGAAAGCCTAGTGCTCAAATAAGACAAGTAAACCAGCATCTAAAATTCAATGTACAACTCACATTTTATGAAGGCATAAACCCCTAGGAAAGTCAGAAATTTAGTGTAACATCCAGCACCTGGCTAGCCATGGTGTACAATACTGAGAATGCTTCACCTCACACACTGTCTGAGCACAAATCTCACTTCGTGTCAAAACAGAGAAAGAAGATGAAATCAGACAAGTCTTTACAGAACAGCAAAATTACAGACTAACATAGAACAGCTTCAGTCCCAGTGAGGGATCTGGGAGGAATATTTGAGTCCCTATTGCAGGCACATCAAGAATCAAACATTAAATCTTTCAGGCTATATGATTTATTACTTCAAACCATGCAAACATTCAGACCCATGGAAAGGCACAGACTTCCTGTTTTCTCACTATCTATAAATTTCCTCACCACTGCAGAGAAGTGATCAGACAGAGTCAATTACGTTGTTGAAAAAAAATGTGAAGGGTTAGGTAAGACCTGTAGATGACTTAAACCTAACTTCAATATTTCAAGCATCTCATCAAGTAAAACAAACCAGATACCAATTTCACAAGTGAGAAAGAAGTAGAAGGGAGTCTCACCAATGCCAATAAATAATAATATACTACAAAGATTGAGAAGAACAAAATCAAATCCCCCGCAAAAAAGGAAACTGAATTCAGAGAAAATGGATGAAATTACAAAACTGAAGGACATGATGAAAAGGACACATGAACAGCTGGAGAGAAAGAAAAGATATCTGTGCCTATGGCCATGCCAGTAATGAACTCAAACAAGGCTAAACCACACCTGAGCTGTATCCAAAGGCAGCTGTTCCCTTCAGAGGCAGACAATGACCTCTCTGTGTGGTTCTTGGGGCTGTGACATACTAAAAATTATATGGAACACTGAGGAAACAGACTTTGAGAAGATAATATTTTTTTAAAATAAACCAGCTCTTTCAGTTAGTTGGTACTCAGCTCTCCTCAGGCCAAGACTTCACCATGTCTAACTGGAAAGAAATGGTTAAGTGCTTTCCCCACAATGACATTTATCAGTTTTTCAGCAGGGGATTAGCAGCAACAAAACCAAGAGCTAGGAACAGAAATAGAAGTGTCTGAGTAGCCTATACCCAAGGAAATACTGACATCAACCACTTCTGCAGTGTCCTGGTAAAGGGGTCCAATAATTGATATATTTGCATTTAGAAAGAGATAAATGCTTGTGTGGTTTAAGAAAGAATTTTGAAGCAATATGGACTTCTTTGGCCTAAGTCCTAACCTTTTGCCTAAGAACTATTCTCCTTTAAAAATTATGTATCTATGGCAAGGGGACATTTATTTTTTTCCTCACAAGTCTCAAATATAATTTGTCAGTAAATAAAGCAATTTCAGCACATATTTTTCAGCTCCATGTCTTAGAGCAATTGAGGAAATTTGCTGTCATTACATAAAATCCTTTCATAGCTATTATGACTACACAGGACTGCAGAAAACTTGAAAGATCATGATAAATTATCACTGCTATCACAACAAACAACATAAACAACTCTTTACAAGTTGTTAAGGGACAAAAAAAAAAGTAAAGATCTGCATGCAAATTTAAAATATCCCATTATAGTAATTCCTATGACAATCCATCTAACAGAAAACAGTATCCATGGCCAGATTCTACCAGTTATTATTATTCTTTAAAATACACAAACAAGCTTAAAAAAATAAATTGGTGCAATGAAAAGAAAGCATAATTATTTACAACCTTATAAATTGTTTAAAAAATTTGTCTGACTCCACCTTTCAGAGCAAAGAGCAATGAATAACATTGCAGCAGATGCAGAACCATCTCAACCTGCAGCCCATGCCACACCTCACTGATGATCTTAATGGGAGCTATACTCAGACTTTCATTTATGAATTATACAAAGAGAGTGCATTTATTGTCTAAATACAGACTTAACCACATGCATACGTTTGAATTTAGTGTTTTGCTAAGTTAAGTGACAGTTTTCTCCTGACTCTACTGTTCATTATCTTCAAAAACATCAAAATTTTATCTATTTATTAATTAAATTTTTCCTTCAGTTTGGTGTTTATCTATTTTACATCCTGTTACTTCATTATTTTTTCTTTGGCCCTTCCTGCTTTCCCTCTCAAACACAAGCTGAATAAGGCATCTATCATAGGGTTTTGAACTTGAGCCAAATTGGCATCTCAGTATTCATACTAAAACCACAGAAAATTTCCACATCATTCAAATTAATATTCCACAGACAAATTGGATGACTTGGCAGTTCTTACTGCTACAACTTTAGTTCCATGTCACAGTGAAAACTGAGATGCTGAATGACAACTTCCAATTATTAATTCTTTGTACTTAATCAATTTTACACTAGCCTTTTCTGTCCATATCAGCAAGTCATCACTGGATTACATGTAGTATCATTTATGAATCTTCTTTAGGACATACATACAGAAATAAAATCATGTGAACAAACTCAGTTTGCCCAAGTGACCGCAGAAGAGTGACCCCAGAGCTCACAGAAAAGGGTGTTGCCCATTTTCCCAAAGAGGCATCTACACTGCAAAGATTTAGATTTGCAGTACAAATTAACATCATTCTTCTGTGTCTGAGCTCTAGCCAGAATCTTCAGGGTTTGGTTCCAAGTGCTTCCAGCTTGGTAACCTGCTTTAGATCCTGTCTCTCTCTGTGTTTGACCCAGGACACAGCTGTTTGTATTCCTGCTCTGCAGCTAAGGTGCGTCCTGTGTTGATGCTCAAGAACTCACCTGAAAATGCTTTCCTGAAAGATTGTAACACTCTCTCAGCAGTTCCCTGTATTTCTTCTGGGTTTTTCCCCCTCCACTTCTGCCTTTTCAATTTCACTTTTATTCTTGCATACATTTTAATTAAAATCACTGAGCTTTTGAAGTTTTCTGTTAAATAAAGGCATATCTTGCACACCAGGTGGGCAATTACAAGCACTCACTGCTTGGGCTGCTGGTGAGTTTTTCAGATTAACTCACCTAGCTCTTAGAAGAGTAGAAACACATCATTAGACAACATTCACATTCAAAGGAGGCATTAGGAAAAGTGAGACAACTGACTGCATTTCACTTATTTTTAAAATGTAAACAAAACTGATGATACAGCCACTTATGAGAGAACAAGTAGAAGAGGCAAATACCAGTAAGATATGTGGAAGAAGTTCTCAGGACTGCAGGATTTTGGCTGCTATATTTAAAGACTTACTGCTTTCCTGTTTCTTGCCAGAATTTTTTTTGCAATTCTATGACAGAGTCAAATGTGACACTACCAAAACCAGGTAACTCCAATGAAATCACTATTTTGAGTTAGCTATTTTTATTTACACTCTTCATATTATGAGAGCATTCATCTACTATTGCATAGGTAATAAATCAGGAATAAAACAATCAAATAATAACAAATACTGTATAATATCAGTCATTCATTGGGACAACATGACAGGCAGAAAATCTGCTTGAATAGACTTCGCTGAACAACATTAAGCTGCAAGCTGCTTGATGCAAGTCTGTCCAAGCAAAAGAAACAAAGGAATTGCAGCATTTTTCCTTAAGTGTCTTATTAAACCCAGTATAAATAAATCTATTGACATTGAGCATTAACCAATACACAACTGATGTAAGTTCCGGGAGAGAGACAAAATTCATGGCATTTCCTACAAGCACAGTTTAAATCTGTTTCTTTACCCTGCCAGACTGATCAGACCATGAATAATACTTGGAAACCAAGTGCAGGAGTCCAGAGCCATAGCAATCAATATCCCTGGACAAGCTCCCAAAACATGCCAGCAAGTGGTGAAAGTTGACCATGATAGAAACATATTCAGCTCCTGAGACCTGCAATCCTGCACAGATGTACATTTCTGCTGAGGCTGCACAGAAACACACCAATCTCAAACAACTTGCCTCTTGGCTGCTCTGAACAATCACTTTCAAACTCAAATGAATACACAACTTCCAAGGATGTGTGGAATATAAGGATATTTTATAAGGGCAATTTAGCCAGGGAAAAAGAAGATGAGAAAGTAATAAATTAACCCAGCCAGCTGTACAGAACTCAAGAAGCAGAAGAGGGCCCGATGATAAAGCAGCAATGGTGCTGTTCCCCATCTGCACCTCTGGAGATTTGCTCAGCCTTGTTACTGGCTGATCCCACCAACTGGCAAGAGACCCAAAAGCCTGCAGATCAGAGTCCACTGAGACCATCCAATGACCTGTACCTGGAAACAGCTTTTCAAATGGCATGGCAGAACCTTGTGGCCTCCCTTCCTGCTGCCTTCAGAGACTGCACAATCAATGAAATATGACGATCAACACTGATTGCAATGGCAAAAATGGCTTTTAATGGCAATCAACCTGAGTTATAACTGGCTGCTCTAAATTAAGCAGAGTGACACAGAACAGCTCTAGTTCCTCCACACACACTGACTTTTATTAGCAATGTTACATCCTTTAAGTGGAGAGCAGTCTTTCTCAAGCTACTGCTGTTATTTTAAATGCCTCTCACACTGTGAACAAATTTACTTACCAATGCTCTCAAAGCAGTTCTCTAAATCTCAGATCACTAAATTAAGCAGTCATTCAAGCAGCTTATCTCATTAATCATGAGGAGGCAAAGATCTTATGATTTACAGTCAAAACCAAAACTGATTTTCTGTCAAAGGCCAAAACAATTCACTTGAACATCCTTAAAGGAAACATAAGAATGAGATAGTTCATAATAACTTCAGACAAACCTAGTGGGGTTCAAATGATTGCATTTGGCTCATGTGATTGCCTTTGTTTTTCTTTTCCAACTTCTCCTTAATTGGAAAATTAAGGAACAAATCTTGTCAAAGCATAGATTTTCAGTGTGTTTTGTGATTGTCCTCGTTGAATAGAATACACCTCTCCCCTGCCCATCTCCCACACCTTATTTTTTCCTTTAAAAAGGCTTCATACATGCAAAAAAGTCCTCAAAAAAACCCAGAATTTCATCTTCAATGTTTATCACAAACCTTGAATCTGGTGTAAATAGGAGTTCCAGAAATTGGTGAGAATTTCAAATCTCCAAAATCATTCCACACCTACCAATAATTTCCTGGTAGACACCACCCCAGAGTTAGATTCTAAAAATGATGTGACCTGTTTAGGACATCTTAAAGATCTGTAAACCTTCTACATCACTGAATTCTCTCAAGAGCAATATGATGATAGTCCAAACACCTTTTTTTGCTCATGCCACCTAGATTACCTTCAACATCTTTCATGTGATCTGAATTACTTTCAATACCCATCCTGATACATTTCAAAAGAAGTTACCTTGCCTTTGCTACATACCCTCATCTGAACAAAACAAAACAAACTAATATAATATTTATAAGGTAATAAGCACAAAGACTCTCATAAGAATGCGTTAACTGGGATATAGATGATCCATGATCCCCTAAAACCATATTATACTCATATGTGATTTACAGAAAACATTTCTAAAGTAAAATGCATTTTGTCTTAACATTTGTCTCTTTGAAAAGCCTACATAGAAATAGCAACACCCATGAATATTTTATAACCTTATGCATAATATTAATAAAAGTCTTCTAAATTAACATATAGAAAAATCAAAATTTCAAGTAACTTCTCAAAAGACAGTTTAACAAGTTAGGAGCCACATGATTTTATGTGAAATAGGCACATACATAAAATGTCCACATTCACAAAACCTGTTTTTATATCAGTGGCAATCCAGCCATGGTATGCTGTTACAACAGGTTCATTTCCCCTTTTCAGACCAGCAACAGCAGCTTGTACCACATTTCACATCAGGGATTTTGTAAAGCCAACTGCCCTATAAGCTCTGCTGAACCTTTTAATTCCCAGTCTCAGTGACTTCAAAGTAACATCAGCTGCTCCCAGGGGAACTTCTGGAAGCTACACTGATAGTGCTGAATTTCCCCAAAGTGACAAAGGGTGATGAGTCACCTCAGACTAATCCTAAAATCTCCCAAGTATAACAAATGTCCTCAAAGGAAGGGTGAGGCAGCACAGGGACACTCCAATCCCAGAGCTGGGCTGAATTTCTGCCATGACAGGAAAACACAGATTTATGTGTGTGTACCTGTGGGGGCACACACGTGCAGACACCAAATCACTTGTGTCATTTCAACAGTGTTTCTTACTATATTTAGAGTGCGAAATTTTATTGATTCACAAAGAAGCAAGGAATTAATGGATCATGCCAAAGGGATTGGTTTATTTTTAACCAGCTCTTGTAAGAGCCTAAACTCAAACCTAATTATTTCCTGCATGATTTTCTAAAATTTTTGTCAGCATATGCATTAGTGCTGAGTTCTCAGTTTCAGTTCTAATCCTTTTTGCTCTATTTCACAAGTATGTGCAAATAGAATTTAACATTGTTTCCCTCATGACTGTAGCCACTGAATCCAAAGAAGGACTAAATTACTGAACTCCACTAGGCATATTTCTATTTTATGTGAAAAAACTTCTGGGAAATACTTGTGACTTACTTCATACATTGCAAGATCTATAATTTCCCAACCTTACCCATTATATCTAAGCACAACAAATTCAAGATTGCCTGGATCTATTGTACAATGACCACAGAAGAATGTTCAGGTGACATATCTAGAGTAATGAACCCAGAACCAACACACTTTAAGGGACAAAAAAGTGTAAAAACAAACAGCCTTTTACAATTAGAAACCCTCTTCAGTGGAAATTATTCTGGAAGCCTCACTTATGTGAAGAGATCAAGGGTAGAAACATTGCAAGACAGAATGGAGAGGTCACTTAGTCTTGAAGGCACCTTTGTACAAAGATTTGAAGCTTTATAGATCAGGAATTTTATAATTCTGGAAAGAAAGGTAATATTTGATTGTCACTAAATAAAACAAAATCCCTGCTGAAATGAGTTCTCAAGGGGACATTACGAAGAGCAAATCACCCCTGAAAATTTCCTCCAGCTCTTAATAGATTTCAAAAGAGACTCAAAACAAGCATATCTAAAAAGAAGTCAAACATCACCTGGAAGCAGCTTAGAGGTTTCTCACAGAGAACATACACAGAGAAAACCTTTTGCCTCATATTTACTGCACAGTTTAGAGACTTGAAGTACTTTATGCTGCTTTCATGAAGCATGTAACCTGAAACTTTCATCTAGTTACAGTCTTTAGGCTACACACTGCGGCAACATTAAAAGAAAGGTGGTCTGGATGAAAATGGATTCCTTTTGCTTGCAGCCATATTTATTATATCATTCATTATAGTGAAGCTAGAACATATTGACATTTCTGGCAGAAAGCTTAAGAAAAAGAAGAGCTGAAGAAAATGGAGATTTTTCACTCTTTTATCTCAGTGCAACACACAGAGAAACAAGAAATCTTTACTAAAGCAAAACATCATGAAGCAATTTTAAGGTATTAACTTTGCACCAGAACAATATGCCTTGTTGTGCAAGAAATCCAAGGTGGGCATGTTTCTTCTCTCACTTGAGGAGATAAACAAGATCCTGCAAATTAATTAAGTAAAATCAGAGTGTGACACTACAAGAAGGAATTCTGTACACTTCATAACTAGGTAGGAGCAAATAACTGTATCTGAACCTGCCAGGAAACAGGATTGATAGTGTTACAGGCTGCCTTTCCTGAAAGCTACAACACAACTGGAAATCGATGCTTCCTCAGTCAAACAATGTCAGTTCCTTTTGAGCAGCTGAGCTCTCTTGCACTGCAGATGACATGAAACTGCAGGAGCAGGTGGTGCACTGAGGAGGCAGCACACTCAACTCTGACATGCTACCAAGGTAACTGAAAATTCAGCAATACTGCACAGAGTAATTGAAAGACACAAACAGCTTTGATCTAATATTGCCATTATCTAATATTGCAAACATCCATCTCTCAATCACATACACGGTTGCTTTAAGATCATAAAAACAATTTCAATATAATTATAATGAATGTTCAAGTCTTCTAATTTAATAAGGCTATATCTGGTTTTACTACATCAATTTTTTTCTCATGTTTTATTATATAAAAGCAATTAGGAATCTACAGGCAATACTGTAGGGGGACTTTTTTTATCAGAAAATATGTATTTGGTTAGAAGCCTTCTTACAGTAACACCACTCATCATTGAGCAACACCTGCCTTTGCCAGCTGTTAGGACAGGCATAATCACTTCTGCTTGATAATAACAGGAGAGAGACAATGATCATGGAATATTTTGAAAATTGAGTACCTGTGTTACAAGCCCTCAAACTGAGCACAAAGAAGTTATCAGCAATGCTGTAGGGTAAGACATCCTTCACCATAAAAATACAAGAACAGCTCTATTCATCAAGCCTGACATACAGGTGAGGGATGACATGGACACTGAGGAGGCATGCATAGGGGTTGGCTGGAATGTTATTCCCAACTAAGCTGTATGTAATTCCAAGTCTAAACTGTACCAAGCATTATAAAAGTCCCTTGGTCCATTAGGGAAATCCAGTGCACATGAATGCAGAAGTGCCTGTGCCCACACACAGACCTTCTGGGATGACCACGGCCATTGCTCAAGCTTTGCCCTTTTCCCTTTGGACTTGGAGTGGAGGTGCCAAAGGCCATTTAACAGGATCTCTCACTCTCAGACACATCCTGTTGTGAGTTCTGCTCCACTCCTGTGGCTGAGGTGATTTTTCTCTGCACACATCCCCTCTTCAGGCAAACAAGCAGCTCTGGCTGAAAACTCCATCCCAGTGCCACAGACCTTAGCAGGTTGGGACACAATGACATTGAGCACTCTTCGCTTTGACCTTCCTCCTCAGTCCTGCCCCATCTAAGCCAGCACAGGGTAATCCACAGCCAGGACACACTCAACATCCTACACCAGCCATCTTATCTTCCTGGGACTGCTCTGACTCAGGCAATCAGGATTTTGGCTGGCTGTGCCCAGGACTGGCACACAAGCTGGTTCTAACCTGAAATGGGACTGCCAACACGGAGGCAACGTGACCCCGCTGGCGAGTCCAACTGGCTTCCTCGTTGATGACAAATACTTGAAATTCAAGCTGCATTGGATTTAACAGCCACTTTAAACCTAGGCTGCCAAGAACCTCAACACTTTGTGTTGCAAAGTAGACACTAAGTTACGGGAAGAAGGTTTCATTGTTCTATAAGCCACTAAACACCAACTCACAAGTCGGGCCAGAGCAGATTTTGCAAAAAGTAACCACAAGCTTCGAAGTTAGAGAAGCACCTACTGCTTGAACAGGCTGTGGGATTTGAGAGGTGGCTTCTCCATGAGAGGGAGACAAAGGAGCACAGTTCCTGATCTAAAGGGCATGGTCACTGTGCAAGAGAGACCCAAATGACAGACATTGCCACCATCTGTAGAGACTTTGAGGGAAAGAGGAATGGAAAATGTAAGAGGGCACTGTATAAGTTATTTCCCTGATCCCTGCCTCTATCACTCTCTTCTTCCAATAAAACATGCACATTGAAATACTGAAAAGAATTACCTCTACATGTGGTTCTTTCATCAGCCTGGCACACATTGTAAGATAATAAGGAGAATGAATACATTTCCCTCCTGCCAGATGTGATCTGGAGTCAGAAACACCCCAGCTATAAATGAGTTCTACCAGCTCCACAGGAATCCTTTATTTTATTTTTTAAGTGACTTAAATAATCTAAAAATTATTTGCATCCACAAATCTTCAATCACTGAATGGTTGGAGGCTAATTGGAGAATTATCTTTCCAGCAGGGAAGTATTCACACTTATTTTGCATGGCAGGTTCTGCTCACTGTTAAAATAATATTTGCTTATTTGTTCTAACAAAGTATGTTAGTAAATGCATGGGTTTTGGAAGAGTAGATAAAACTCCTTGGAAACAGAATCCTTCCAGTGGTGCACCTACATCTTCACGGCACCAAAACCTTACAGTGGAAACACTGGGACACGTTCAGTTTGCCATGCCTACAAATAACCCTGTCCTTTCCCTCAACCTTCAGACACAGAGACCTGGAGGTTTTTAAAATATGCTTTCTTAAATTTGTCCCAGACAGACATTTTTATTCTTTGTGAGCATTCTCTTATTACTTATTCATATTGGCAAGATTTTTGCTTATTTGATTAAAACTCCATAAAGATAATATGCTGTGGTTCTAAGACACCAGATTTGTGAGGCAAAACAAAAATTGCACCCAAAAAAGCATTAAGTCCATCTCAGTTTCAGGAGAACCAGAAAGGGTGGCAAGATCTTGCCCAGGTCCCTTTTGCAGATCTCCAGTTCCTAACATAGCAGCTGCAGGTGAATTGCAATAGCATGGAATTTGCTACAGACATGAAGTTTCTTAGCCATGGCTCGAGTGGGAACTGGCCCCAGAGAGAGCCTGAAACTGCTTAGCCAAGTTGTACTTGAAACCTGAGCCAGGTTATGTTTACACTCACACTTGTCAGCAGAGCAGACAGACCTCAGGATGTTCTCATTAGCCGCTGCATTTTAACAACACAAAACAGATTCCCCCACCAAACAAAACAAACAAACAAATCCCCACAGTGTACCTTATTATTCTCTAAGTCAGACTTCCAAGACACTAACTCAGAAGAGCATTCAATTTTATATTTTGAGATCATTTCAGAGAGCTTGGCTTCACTTTGCCCAAGAAAGAGCTTTATGTGATCTAAGATGACATAGTCAAATAACAGAAAATGACAGAATTCATTTCATATACCTTCTCTCATAAATGCAGATCAAAAATTATGAGGAAGTTGATCACACTGGGGAATTGCAAGATTTTAAATAAGGTAGCATTTAGTTGCATTTAGCAAATAGAAAAGAAATCTGCAAAAACCATGGACAACATTATAGTAGAGTAATAGGAAAAAAATTGATATTGACAGAACATAATGATGAGAAACTGATGTGTTTTTCTGTGCTTGTCTGAAGTCACAGCAATTAGTAGCACTGTTAATTGTATGAGAACACCACTTTCAGCTGAGATGCCAGCGCACTCTTAAAAATACACTCAGCCCAAGGAAAAGTCCTGAACCCCCTCTAGTCAGGACAGGTGTTTAGAGCTGAATGGAGTGGATGTCTCACTGCTTTGGATGTGTTGGTAGATTTGCTGCCCCTCTGTACTGGACCAGAAGGAAATATTTGGAACACATCAAACATGAGACAGGTCCACAAGGGTTTGCAAAAGCTCCATACAACTTATCTAGCAAAACACACCCTGCCTACTAGAAGCAGACTGACAAACAAGCAGTCAAATCTCACAAGCATTACTGCAAATGCTTTGCATACATTACAGACATAAGATTGTGTGAGACAAAAAACCACAGGTAGTAAAAAGCAAACTCCCTTCAGCCTCATTGTCTAAAGTTAGTAACACTATTTATCGTTCCTTGCTTTTATGAAGAGTAAGTTTTGCTTCTCCACCACTTTCCAGGTTCTCATTTAAAAATCAATGAGACTTCAAAAGAAATGAATACATTTTCTTGGAGGTGCGCACAGTTCTTCCAGAGCTGGATCAAAGCTGGAGTAAATTTCTATAAACACTTCTCATTTTCTTTGGAGGATTCACCAACTCTTTCAAGCATACTGGGGATTTCAAATTGGCCAGTAGGATATGTCATTAGATCCAATTTCTATGGTTTCACAGACAGATTTACCTTTTTTCAAGTAAATGATTATGCAAGAGCAGTCTGTCATCAGCCCCTGCTCCCCACTTTTTAATTGTAAGTGCATACATTGCAAATCAAAGACACTCAAGTTTTGAGTTAATCAGACTGCACTACAAATAAGCATTTGAAAAGTAGAAATTAAGGCCAGTACTTCCCTAATACATATTCCCACAGACTAGTGCTTCACAGCTTCGTGCCCATTAAGTGAGGCCACAGAAGAGAAAGACATCAATGAGCAGAGGTAACTCTAACAGTCAAAGGGATCAAACTCCAGTTAAGATTAATACTAATTGCACATTAAACAATCATTCTAGAACAGTGAAAAATATGACAGCATATCTCAAGTTACTGGATTGATAGGAGTTGTAGATAGGCCTTTCCATTTTTCATTTATAAATAAGGCTAGACAGGATATTCTTAATAAACATACTTGCACATGCATCTTTCTACACAACCCAAAACAGTCAGAGAGAATTCAGATTAGTCATTCAGGTAAAATTCCTCTGCACAAAAAGAATTCAGTGGCTCCAATCATTTCTTCAAATGAGGCAGTTGATTTTAACTTCAGAAAGCAATGCCAAGTGGCTAACAGGAAGATCAAAGCATTTTACTGTCTGCATTGAGAAGATTACACTGTTAGACTAAAAGCAATTCAGACAAAGACTGATGAAAGATTAACCCATTTTCTTTTGGAACTGAGCAGTTTGGACATTAAAGTATTTGGACAACTTTACATTAGAACTCCATGGCAGAACCAGCGGTCTCAGTTCTAACATTTATGGCCTTTCCTTTCCTTTGTTCAGAAATATATTTTGAAATTAATGGATGTAGTATTATTGCATAGCCAAAAATAAATTTGTAGCAGAACTGTTAATTGTTTTTTGCACTGTTAGACCATTCTCTCAAGACATACAGGATGGAACCAAATGCTCTCTCTTTTTCCCACACAAAAAAGGAAGCAGATTATCATGGGTTGGTCCAGATTTGCACCCCTTTGCCTAATAAATGGAGTAATTTGCTAGAATAGAATCAGGTTTGTCGCATCTGTGAGCAGAAATCCTTATCCTGACCTCAGAAAACTGGACAATAAACACTGCTCTTGCTGGTACTTGCACACATTTACAATACAAGCACTGAAGATGAAAAACAAAAAGCTTTAAATAACAGGTTTCCCAGAAGATGGTCAGCTAAGCAGGAAAGGTGAGAGGTTCCTGCAGTTTCACACCAAAAGCACCGAAAGAAAGGTGAAAGACACCTGAATAATATGAAATTGCCCAAGCCTTCCAGTTAAAAGCTTGTTCTTGCATCTCTGACCAGGTTCAAAATGCACACATGCTTATAGAAGCTCATTTATATGTCTTAAAAGAATTCTTAACCTCCTTTTTTCCAAAGCTCAACTGTAAATATTTCTGTGCTTCATTGTTACATGATGGAATGAAATCTCACAGAGAAAGTAACAATATTCTTGCTCCATAAAACATGGTTTGGAAACTGCGCTGAAAGAGATTCTGTAAATGCATGCAGGCTGCCTATTCTAACCAACTGAAGACAGTACAATTCACACATAATTGCCTAGCTCATTACATCAAATCTTGTAAATATTTTATTACACTGCTTTACAGAAAACGCTCTTCGAATGTGCCACTGCTGCACATTCTACACCTACTCAGCCATTATACTGGAAAGAGGTGAGTGCCATCATGCACAGCAGAGAACAAGGTATCAGAAACCGCAAAGAAAAAGCAAGCAAATAAAGAGAATTTATACTGGCTAGTTTCTCTGCATGACAGCCTAAAAATTTAAGTATGTCTCATTAAAGTTTTGCTTGTCAGTAGTTCATTCCTTTAGCAGAACCCTTGCCACACAAAAGGATGTGTAAAAATGGGCAACAGATACAGCACAGAAGCAGCTATAGCAGAAGCCTGCCACATAAGCCGTATGTTTTAGGTGGAAAAATAATACTTTATTGGGATTTTGCCTAAAAATACCAGCACTTCCATTCCACACAGTAAATAACATTCTCGGCTTCCTTGGCTCCTGAAGTCTCCTATGGAAAGCAAACTACAAATGAGGCATTGCCCAGAGATACTTAATCTTTTTGTGTTTGATTTCAGTCCACTCACTACAGTATGAGGCAGTCAGAATTTATGCCAGACCATCTTTCCACAACTCACTCACAACCTTGCTTCATTAACTTGTCTTCTCTCCCCCTCTCTCCCAGTTAGCTAAAAAGTTATTAAAAATTTGTAGCTAAAAATGATTAAGGTGTTCCCCTTCTATGCACACAGAATGATTCAGTCTGTTGGAAAAAGACAACTGTCAGATTTGTCAAGAACCATTGACTGCCATGCTGTGCTTTTCTTAACTAGTAATGGAAACTTGGGTGGGTTTAATTTGTAACCAATCAAGTCAGAGTAGGATAATGAGAATTAAGAACAAATCTTAAATGCAACTTTTAGCCCATCCCTCTTCTTTCCAGGCCTGACTTCATCCCTGATCCTCTGCCTCCTCCCCTAAGCAATGCAGGGGAATGCCACCTCTGAAGTCCACCCACTACCAAAACCTTGGCATGCAAACCCATTCCACAGCTGAAGAAGCCAATATTTCAGGTTTCATTTGCATTTACTGACAAATTGTTTATATCGCCTACATGCAAAATACTGCTATAATTTTTATACAAGTGTTTTAAATATAGAACTGGTCTTTAAAAATGAGTATTTGTGGAAAAATAATAAATGTAATAAATAGTTGTGATATTCAAAATGAGGACAGAGCTATGAAACTAAATCAAGAATCCAGGCATCCATATTTCTTAGAAGCATAATCTTTCAGTTGAGAAGTAAGAGGTAGCTATAATGTATAACTTTCTAGAAAGAAAAGCTATACATTAAACCACTAAACCCTTCAGAAGAAAAACAAAAACCACCATCTATGCTACGTATACAATCATTACTGCTCACAGGATAAAGAATCTACAAGCAGAAATGTTACCTCCTCGCTTACTACTGGAAAAGAGATTGGTCTTTGGTTTATTAAATCAGTGACAGTGGCTGCTACAAGATCCAGCATATTTACTAAGCTAATTTCTGAGTATACCGAATAAAAATTCTTATTTGTCTTAGTTGGCCTTTATCCCGTGAAAACTACCGGTATACTTCTATGAGCAATACAGGTTTTCTATTGCTCACCTGTTCTCTTGGGACAGATTATTGGCAATAATACCTGGGGTAAAAAAAATTGTCAGTAGCAGAAATAACTGAACAGCACAGCTGGTATTGTTGGAGAGATTGCACAAGAACTTTCATTTCAGAAGTAGAAAAGGCAGAACTCTCAGCACTAAAATCAAACCAGATCCCAGAGCACACATTTGGTGCCACTGCTTGATTATTTCTTTGATTCGAGATGCATCTTCTTGCATTTTGATGTTTTTGTGACTGAAGTGTGACCATATTTTTAGCATCACTATTTGTGGCACAGATACCCTGCTTATGGCATACATTTAAATTTACTATCACTGTCGTTGATGTTTAACCTATTACATGTGATCACTTAACATCATCCAACTAGTGGTGAGCAAGACATGGAAAATTCTTCTACCTTCCTCATGTCTCCATAGGTTTTTCTAAGTATGCACCTTGGTAACTAATGAAACAGCCAGCCCAAATGTTTATTAGCAAAACACTCTGTTATTTAGGAAAAAATTTTTGAACTGGGAATATTAACTTTCATAAGTTCTGTTACTGTCATAATGTCAACTGTGTATTTACAAAATGAGAAAATGTAGAGACCACCCACTTATTGCACCCAGCACTGTATCTGTCTTCCTTCTTTGTATCAGGAATAAAAAGCTCTTCCATCTTCTACAGTCCCTTGTAACAGGCCATTTACATCCACATATGTTATACATACATATATATATATATTATATATATACATACATATATATACATACATATATATTAGATGTTTTTATAAGATCTTTGGGGCACTTTTGTGCCCAGTTAAATAAACAGAGGAAGTATTATTTTTAAGAGGAAATCATAGGCACATCTATGAAGCTCAGAAAGACATGGCAAAACCAGCTCAGCTCTAGTTGAGGGTACAGAGAGTATGGACGTAAGTTTCAGCAGCATGGGCCAACTTCCAAACTATTTTGATGAAAATTAATTTTAAACAAAAAACCTGATTTGTTCTATTTATTTGGCGCTGACAGCTCTACAAAAGTGATGCTGCTTTTCAGTGACATTTACCAGTGCAGGTTTGTTTTTCCTTTTAAATAATGCAAGTTGGATGACCTTTTTCACTGGTGTCTAAGCTGTCACACAAGCAGTTCCCTCTGCTTACCAGAGAAAACCAACTTAAGGACACACTGACCTGAACCAGCACAGGCTGAGTGCTAGAGAGCACAATTCATTTCATACAGGCAGCACCTCAGATTTCAACCTGTGTCAGTGCTGATATACACCAGCTTGGTCAGAAAACATCTCTGGACTCGAGGTAAATCACACCCCTTTTCAGGAAAAGCACATGTGAGTATCAAGTGAGCTGTTCCTCGTGGTGTCCAAAGACCTGCACAGCTCCTCCAGGGTGTGCTCAACAGCACAGACACTACTTTAGATCATGATAAAATCTCTCCATCATAAACAAGAAGTAACACTAACAGGTACTTGCTAGCACTGAATCACCTCTCTTTATTGCAATGTTTCTCTTTACTGCGGTATCATTTTAATTAGCACTTACAAGACAGGCCTGTGAGATCTTGTGAAGCATGGGGCACACATGATGGGCTCTTAAAGCATCATTTCTGTCTGTTTAATAATTATGGTGATATGCTGAACACTACCCAGGATATTAGACATTCATTAGGATGTTATCTTTGCTCTCTAGGAGGGATTTTATGTTTTCATATTACTTAAATATATGCTGTGGTGTTAACCAATTTTAAATACCCATAAACACAGGGAAGATGAAGTTTTATCTGTGTTTGAATTTCATAAGCTTATACTGTTTGAAAAACTCCAAACTTCAGATAAAACTTGTGCTTTTCATTGATGCTCTCTGTGTCTGCTTGATCCCCAAAAATCTCCCCAAAAACAGCTAGTGTTCAAACCACCAGTTCAAATAAGGGAGAGTGAAGAAGGATAAATCATTATACAACTGATTTTCGTATGTAAACTCCGAATCCTAGGAAAAGGAGACAAACACCAATCGGTTTCTGTCACTGCAGATAATAAAAGCAGATCTTACAAAGGCTTTTGCTGGTAGGAGAGGCCCCATAATTTATTCCCAACAGTATTTTAATTTAGCCAACCTCAAACGAAACAAGCACAGGAGGAATTGCAATTCTGAAATGTTTTTCTCCAAGTGCTTCCCAGGATTACTCTGCTGTAACAACCCCTGCTGAAGGTTGGACCTCACATCAAAACCAGCTCTTAGTTTGCTAGTTTGATCCTCTAAAGCTTTTCCAATTACTCGTTTCCCCTGACTTCTCAGCTATCACAGAGGAATAAGGAGGGCTGCATAGAGCAGGAAAGCAAAAAGAGAGGACAGAGAAATTCAGTTTGGCAAACCTACTTTCACAAAATGAGAGCATTAGCACAGCACTGTATCAGACATTTCAGTAGCTTCTCATTAGAAGCTTTAACGTAAACATGTTTTCAAAAATACCTTAAAAAGAATATTTATAAAACCATTCATCAATTTTTCTGCTTCATCCCTCAAAGCACACATATTTTTATAGCAGAATATTCAAAGCAGAGAAAATCTTGAATCATGTAGAGCGAAACTTGTACTACAAACATTTTTCCAGACTTTAATTCTCAGCTAAGCAAAATAAATTTTAAATTCACACGCTGATGATGAAGAAAAATGAACAAGACCAAATAACTTGCTGAGCCTCGTATTTTTCTCTACAAGCATAGGCAATTTGTTCTGCTCAGAATTAAATGCGTACCTGAAAAACTTTCACATCTGAAGAAGCTACCTTGAGAAGAAAAATAGAAGGGCACAAACTTCTTACAGGAAAATGTAAAAACATTCTCTTTTTTCTCTAACATTGGAACCTTACTTCGTTTGAACAAAGGATAGCTTTTCTCTAGCATTCAGTTCCACTGAAGATATGATTTTATCCCTGTTACACAGCATTTTGTGTAGAAATGGATATTCTTTAAATTCTGAAAAAGCTGCAGCTCAAAATAAAACAAATCTATTTCCCAGGATTACTCCATTCCAAGTACTTTAGCTGAGGGGTGCATACTAGAATAAAAGCTAGCCCTTAGTTTGCAAGCTTTATCCATACATTTCCATTTGCTTTTCCCCAACTTTCAGGTGTCCATGCACTAAGTTGTATCCCTGATCCACATACAAGAGTTTCCTCTGAGAGTGAATTATGTGAAGCCGCACTACAAACACGTTACAGATTTGTGCTGAAGCAGGAAGGGAACAGCTTTATCCACAGCCTCAAGGGGTGCCACAAACACTGAGCACGTATGGCAGCAGTGGGGCAACAACTTTACATTAAGTGATCATGCTTAAACTGAAGCACAAACTGGGCAGAAGCCACAGGAAGAGTCCCAGAGATGGAAGACTCTGGGTCATGAAAGTTAAAGCAGCTGCACAGCTTCCACCAACACCACACAGAGATTCAGGCTCTGTACAGAAAACTTCTTCACTATTTTAGATTCTTTTAAAAGGGCTACTATGGTAATATTTTGATATTTATGAAGAATTCAACACAATGAAGAGATTAAAATATTTTCCTAGCAGTTTACTAAGTTTTATAAATACCAACACCCACAGGTATCTATATTTTACAAAAATCAATATTTTGCCACCATCGTAAGAATAATTCAGTCTTGGTGATCTCACGAGCCACATTAAGCTGATATTACACAAGTTACAACAAGCCCTCTACACCAGCACCCAGCAGGACACACCAGATCCCACATTTTTCTAGCCTGCTACCAAAAGCAAGCCTGCAGTAGCTCTGCAATATCCCCCCAGCCATGTCTGACATTTTAACAGCTTCTCTGCTACCGCTCATAAAGCCAGAGCAAAGGGATGGGTACAGAGGCAGAACACAGCCATCAGTCTTTGTTCCACCTGGAACCTTGGGAGCAAAGCCAGAGGTGGCACCTTCCTCTGCTCGGGCACCACACACTCATACCCATGCTGAGCCTTCTCCTTGCTGCTACTGCCAGCGAGTACAGTTTGCTTCTGGAACAATCTACGCTCTTAAATGGCACTGGACTACATGGCTTGCACCAAATCCTTGCTTTTTCCTGCTGTCATCTCTCATGCATGGTACCCCTCCCAGCTCAGGACCACATTCACCATGTTACATACAAAGAATGAACACCTACTGCCATTCCAACAATTCGTTCAGACCTCATTTCAGGTCTGAAATCTGAAATGAGATTCACAAGGAAAGAAAACTGAAGGACAAAAAAAGCATCATAAAATGTAGTCTGTGGGTCACTGCGTAAGCACAGCTGTAACAAGATAATAAATCAGAATACCACAACACAAAATAGCACTTACTTACAGCAGGATCCACATGCTGCTCTTCTTTCCTCCTCACATGGCAATGGAGCCAGGGCTGCCACAGCAGCTCCAAGCCCATCAGGAATCTCACAGGTACCTTGAAATCACCAAGTTCACCTCTCTGAAAGCACCCAGATCACACTGCCCATCCTCAGCCTTTCCCTAGGGTCAGGACTTGGAGTCACCAGCATCCATAGTCATAAAACTTGGAACTTTTCTTGAAGAGAAGCCAAAACTCCCCACAGCACTTGTCCTTCAGAGGCAAGGCAGCAACTGCCCCACACCTGCCTTGCCCTCAGGTGTTCTCAATCTCCTGGCCCCACCCCCAGGGCCAGGGAACAAAGTTAATTAAGGTCATTAACAGCTTCAGCTGGGCTGGGCTGGCCACAGCTGTGTCAGATCCTCACTACAAATGATCATATATTGAGCACACCTGGGTGGCAGGGTTAGTACTCACTGAGGTTACAGGAGAAATCACTTTGAGTACAAAGAAAGGGATTTTAATGTGGAATAGGTGATTCACCCTTCAAGGTTACACCCTACAGTTAGAGAGCAGATAGGAAGAGAATATAATATATCTGCATAATAATATTTTATTAATGATACTAGCTGAAACACATCAAAGCCTTCCTTCCCAGTGCCTCAGTGTGTTCTTACATATCCAAGCAGGCAGGAAAAGCTGTGTCAGGGAGGAGAAAGTACTCATACTCAGCCTTCTTGCACCAATAAAAAAATAAAGCAGATATTATTATTATTATTATTATTATTATTATTATTATTATTATTATTATTATTATTATTATTATTAATTATTAATGATAATGATAATAATAATAATAATAATACTTTTGTCTCACTAGATATCCTGGAGAAGAACCTATAGAGCAAAGCTTTGGTAAGTCCCACTGATTGTTCATGTTTTTAGCCCATTTTAAATGTAGAAACAACATTCTGTTGTAGAAACAACTTTTACTCTGTTCAGAGGAAAAGTATAGGAAAAGAAGCCTCAGCAAGAAGCCATGTAGGTTCCTGTAGGGATTAATTACCTGTGAGGAATGCTGGGACTCTGCTCTGGGGGGACTTCAGGACAGGTTATCCTTACCCAACAACAGCCTCACTGTGCTGGGAGAACAAAGCAGCTCCTACCATGGACTGCACCCCTAAGGAGAGTGCAACAACTTCATGGGGCTCACTCAGAGCACATAAATGCCAAAATATTAAAAAAATGTATAAATGAAGAATTAAAATTAACAGATTCAGACCCAATTGTGGATTATTTAGAAAACAATTTTAAAAATACCTAAATGTTTTCATCTAAACAAACAATTTGAATATGATCTTTCATTTTAAATCATGTGAGTCCACCACATCCATGAAGTTGGAGACAAATTTCAAAGGGAATACATGTATCAGCAGGCAGCATTTGATTTTCTCTTTCTAATTAATGGGTTGACAAATTTAACATATTCCTTGCCTCTATATTTATAGCCAAAAATTTAAATGACATAGTTAAGATATTCTTGCTCATCAGAAACAAGCATGATTAAAAGATTTTTACTGCAGACAAACTAACATGAAATTCAAAAGATCATGTTGTTTTTTCTAAATACTGGGGGGACTATTAAAGTTATACACAAATATTTCTTCAAAGAAAATAGATTTAACCTCCCCTCAAGACTCAGGATATTCTGTAAAAACATTACTGATGGTTATAACAGCCAATCTGATTGTTTTCCAAGTTTCCAGAACACCAAAACTGCAAATGCCTAATAATGTTTGGGGAGATTTTCCAATGAAAGGGAAAACCACTCCTGAGCCTTCATGTTACTGCTCTGACCTGCCTGGTCCCAGAAGCCATTCTATCTTCAAGTATGTTTAGAATTCCATTTTTTTCCTCACTGCATATCATGTCCTTTACAGAGTACAATATCAGGGGACTTAAATGCTCTTACACCCTTCAATCCCTTCAAAAATAGGATGAGCTCCTTTTTAAAGTTCCAGTAAGAGACATCCTTGGAACAGTCTGCATGACAACTTGCTTCCTTTCTGCCTCAAACCACCAGATCGTATCACTCTTCATAGGACAGAGAAAAAAAAAGCATAAAAAATAAAGATATGAGAACTTTAAGATACTGCCCTCATAAATAGTCTGGTAGGCTCTGTAAGCTTGCAAGTTTCTAACATGAAATTCTGCCAGTGAGTAAAGGATTTAAATTTTATTCTACTACTCTTTACCTCAATGATAAATAAAATCCAACAATTAATTACTATTTGTATGCTGCCCATCAAAAATGTAACATAGATCAAAGATGAGCAAATATTTCATACCCTAGAAGTGCTCAAGAGGAGTGGGAGAAGGAAGTAAAGAAAACAACGAGCAAAGATATTAACATAGAATCAAACTGTTATCATCAGTTGGGATTATTTATGTACTGATGTTAAATTGAATTCTACCAGAGTTCTAGAAAATTAAATTTTAGAAATGCACATAAAAATCTTGGCTGTAGCTATTACTCAACCTTCAAAAATTAATAAAGGTTCCAAATTAATTTTCATACTTCCAGATTTCTACAGTCATATAAGTATTGGAATGAATTTATTCATCAGAAATGTTCTAATATTTGGTCATTTAATAATAGTTGATTAATTCTGGCATTGCAGTTTTCAGCTGGGCTGATTTCATTCAAAGTTGTATGTCTGACTCATGTTTATGATGTACATAACAGTTAATGTTGCAAGTAGTACAACTAAACATTAATAACACGACTGGTTACAAAATCTGCAGGATAATTAGTCTTTATACATTTTAAACCCATTAA
This sequence comes from Camarhynchus parvulus, assembly GCF_901933205.1. Taxonomy (NCBI): domain Eukaryota; kingdom Metazoa; phylum Chordata; class Aves; order Passeriformes; family Thraupidae; genus Camarhynchus; species Camarhynchus parvulus. Next base: position 10,103,711 of record NC_044576.1, read on the forward strand.
GCACTGCTACATTTAAACTAGATGTTACTATTTGTAAATGAAATTGCTCTTTGGTCTGTACTTCCCATGTTAGCTCAGTAAATTAATGCTTTCAGGGCAATTAAAAATCTCAAATAATCTGGAAGCACAAAGCCCTGCTGAAAATGCAGCAATATACTAAATGGGTGGGGTTTTTCTCCAAGGAATCAAACAGTGAAATTGCTGTGTTGCAGTTCAGGCAGGATTTTTTTGGTCATCTCTGACAGAATCAGCAAACACAGCTTCGCCTTTAGCATTTGGTGTTTACATGGACCTCCTGATAAACAGCAGGGAAATGTCAGGTGAGCACTGAAATGACTAATGTTACATTTCAGTGTTATTAATACTATTCTTTTCCAGACTTTTTCAGAACACATGACAGAAAACCCATTCACATCAGAAAGTGAGAATATTAAACAAGTTATGTGTTTCTTTACAAAAATACGGACTATTTAACAAAACACAATAGATGTAAAGTGCATTTGCTTCAAAGTACATTTACTTCATATGTCCAGATAAGCGGAATCTGGAAACACCGAGATGTAATGGACACAGAAATATAATCTGTGGAAACTGAAACATAATTTGGGAATAAAAGCTTGTGCAGGTAAATATTTGTGCAGTGAAACAGCAGTTTAGAAGAAGGAGCTGAAGCAGAGAGATGCAGTGGAGTTTAGTGTGTGTTAAGCAAACAAATTCAGCAGTTGCAGCAGGCAAGGTAAAGTTTTCAAACCGTGTCTGTTCCCCAGTTAGAAAGGGAAATAAGCACCGCCCTCCTGCAATATCCATGTGGAATACACTGTGGGCAGCTGTGTACACAAAGGTGCACAGCTAATGAGCACACCACTCTAACTGCACAAGGAGGGAGAGCATCTGCACACCCACAGCAATGCTTTAAATCACAGATTCTTCTCCTCTCCTAAGGTTTCACATTCGTCTGTGCCTGTAACGGACATGTACATCTGAACTTACTTTATTCAACTTTCTGAAGCAGGAGAATATTTTTAAAAATACTTCAAGTTACCTTAACAGGACAATTTGTAGAATGTTTTACCACATAGAAGACTTGCCAAGAAAACGTAAGCAAAGAAATATGAAACTGCTTTGCTTTAAATATAGTATTTGATAACAAGAGCTGCAATTACTAATCAAGGACATCAAAGACAAAACACATACACTCCAAAGAGCTTAAATGTAAATTACTCCTTCAAAAAGACACAGCTTCATGCAATGTAATTAGATTCCTACCAATTATAGCATTAGAAGATTAATAGTAAAATACAAAACATAAGTAGAAATGGGAACACATAGGACAGAACAGGAACCTTTTTTTTATTTCCCCAGAAATACTTTTTAAAATTTATGTTAATCATTAAACAGGCAGACCAAAAAAAGAAAGACAAGCTGGGGCTGTAAGACTGAGATTTTCTTCTTCATCACTTCTTTTTGTTTCTGAAATGCCATCTTCCTGGTACCAAAACCTGTTTCTCAAAGTTATCTTCCAGCCCTTGCTCTTTCTCAGCCCCATCTTCCTCTTCTCTAACTTGATTTGATTTAATTCAATTTAAGGAAATCTTTCCTTAAATTAAATAATGGTGTTTGGCTTTACAGGTTACATGCTCTTTCAGCAGATTTTACAGCTTTAAACAAATCACAGAGGGAATCCTGTCAGAACTTTCCTGTAGTGGGTATGGGGGAGATTGAGCTAAAATGAACACAAATAAATGAAGTCCAAACCCTAGGAGTCTCAGCATTTTCCATTCATAGGCAAAATATAAGACAACCTTAATTAATGACTTTTCTTCTTCATATATCACATTACACTTCAATTAAAGATAGATTTTGAAGTTTGTGGCTTGACAGTACAGTAAATCTGGCTTTAAATTTGACAGAGCTGGATCAAAATCAATACAGCCATAGAGAATAAAAATGCTGATCCAGCACAGGCCCCGCCTGCTCACTCCAAATCATGCCAAGCATTCACAGAGTAATTTCATACCAACCTCTCTTCTGCTGAACAAGAGGTCTCAGTAACACTTTTCTACAAGGAGACATCACAGAATTAATCTCATGACTAACCAAGGTGACAGGAACTCCACAGATCCCTTGTTCTGTAATCTGCCAGATTATTTGGTTTTCCCCTTGATCACACTGAGATCAGCTTTGTACAGGAGGGATGACTGAATCACATGGAGCAGCATCTGCCCAGGTTAGACAGGAACACAGATGCTTCTGGGGTAAGAAAGCAGCACCCAGGTCTTCAGGGGCCAGGAGTGCAAATAAACTGTGACTGTGGCTTAGGAGGGCAGCTGGCTCCAAGAGCTGGATGAACTCCTAATTGTCCCGTTCCTGACAGTTCCCTTTTTGGGGTAAATACCTGTTTCCAGTAACTTCTGCACTCTCTGTCCCAGAGCAGCTGGGGCACACCTTAATTCCCCCTCTGGAAATAGGCTGAAGGGCTGTGTGCCTCCAAGATACAGGAGGACAAATGAGCCCAACAGGTTCAAGAAATACTGAACTAAAAAATCTATCTGTAACGACCCCAAGAGGACACCAGGTTTACATTGCCCCACAAAGAAACAGGACACAAGAAAGGCACAAAGAAATCGGCACAAAAATAAACAAGAAACCTAAAAAGTAAGTTTATTTGAGAGAGAATCTGAATAAAATTTTAAGTGTTGGAATATGAAACTTCATTTGGACAGTGACAACACTATGGAAACTGAACACTGTAAAAAGTCTGAATTTTGCTTTTAAATTGCATTCTACTGTCTCAGCTTATAAACACAACAATCTACAGCTTGGCAACATAATTCAGTTTTATCTAATCTGGTTTTCCCATCATCTGTCACCAAACAAATATCTCAAATAATGTGTAAGCAATTTTACCTAGAATAACAGTCTGTAACATTATAATAAAAGTCTGTAACACTGTTACAACATGGAAGTGGCATTTAGTAAATGCAACTAGAAAACAGAATGTGATTCAGTAAGAATTAATATCCTAAACTGATGAACAACAAAAACAATGTTTCCATCAAACCTGTTTAATGCAGCCTGTTTTCTGCAGCACACCAAGGCAGCAGAGGTGGCTGGAATCCCGTGGGGAAAAGATCCCACAAAGCTATTATGGATTTTTGCCTATCCATACTGCAGAATAAGGAATTAATACTGGTTTGTTTGTTGTTGTTGTTTTTTTTTTAATTTTTATAAAGATGATCAGATGCCTTCAAAATTTGCACCTTCTGCTTCCCTGACTTCCACCTTCTCCCTGACTAGGCAGGAGACAGAGGATGCCTCTGAAGCAAGTCAGACCTGGAGAAGGGCTGGCAGGGATTTCAGGTTGGTGAAATACAACAGACTCTACTACTGGTGCTTGCCAGTGGGAATTCCCAGTGTAGCGAACTCTAGTCCCTTTTCTATCTCAGCTATGCAAAAAACCCCTCTGGGGATCTGTTTTGCATTTCGTGTCAAAAAAGAGAGTTTTGTTTTAGGACTGAGAGCAGAATTGTTCATAAATACCTGTCCATAAAGAAATAAAGGTAAAAATGCAAAACTCAATATTATCATGCCCTTTTGGATATGTTGGTGTTAAGATCCAGGCTTTGAAGAAAATTCACACATGGATTCCAGAAATTCCTTGTTTGGGTTTAAGTTTCTCTTTAAACCCCATAGTTTATAACCTGTGTCTTACAGATTAAACTAGATGCATGTCAAGAACAAAAACAAACAAAAATTATACCTCTCACACCATTCTATTTCTTTCCTCACTATACATGGATAAAAAGTGCTCCATGTAATAAATATTACATAAGGTGCAATACATTTCAATAAAGCAAACTGATACATTTTTGAAGATCAGGTATAAGATTGACTATATTTCACTTAAATTTTCAAAGAAGCAAAGAAATTATTATTAACAAGCTAGTAATAAGCCTGACATGCGAAGAAAAAATGCTGAATTATTTAATGAAATATGTTGAAAATTTCATATAAGACATCAATTAATTCCTTGCTTTCTAAACATAAGAAAGATTATAACTCAAAACTCAAAGTGATTTTAAGCAGTACCTTTCCTGAATTCTTCCCTCTTCCCCATAAAAAAGTGTGTGCTTTTTTCCAACCAAGAGGAAGCACCAATCATATTTTCAAAAAGTCCTAACTGGGAAAAACAAATTGGTGGGGAATGTTTAAGTTAGTTATACTATTACAGAGTCAGGTTCTGAGTCTAGGATCTGGATGTCAACAAGCCCAATTCTTCCTCATCCACACTTTGGATTTCTATGGGCAAAGTGCAAATACACTTTTCAAAATCCAGACCAAAACAAATAGGTAAGAGAATTAAGAATAATGTATTCAAACCTCATACATATACAACATTTTTAAATCAATGTTAAAAAATTTTTTTTGAGAATCTGATAGCTAATTCTGGAATATACAGTAATGTGAGGTGACCCAGAGCACTAAAGCATTTGGTAATTTCATTCCTCTTCAAGAAAGCATACAAACATGTGTTTAACTTTAATCACAGATCAACTTACTGCCTTCATCTGGACGAAATCATTAAAGATAAACACGTGCTTAAATGCCTCACTGAAAGTGGATGAGATTACTCACACTCCTGTGGTTAATTTTGTGTTTCTGTGCTGTGGTGGCCTCGTGGCAGTCTGAGCTGTGAGTGCTGACAGCAGACACGAGCTGCAATGCCCTGCAGCAGAGGCTGCACGCTGCCTCCTGCCCACCAACAGCCTGCGGGGTGGCTCATGCAGACCAGGCTCTCCAGCGGGACTTGGCCAAAACTCTTATAACAAACTGCAGCTAAAGAGTCAAGCCAGTTCCAAGAAACTTTCTAACACTGACATTAATTCTTTTTTCAGTAAAACCACTGATAAAGTTAATAGTTATTGCCAAGTCCACTTGTTAGGTGCTAAGATTAAAGTCTAGCTATTAACAAGCCTGAATTAGAAGTGGTGAAGGCTGCAGAACACCACCTCTGGTATATAAGGAGTATCTTCTGTAAAATATTGAGCTTATTCTTGCACAGAGCCTCAAGCTATGGTGCTGGAGATGCATTCTGTGTGTCAACCCTCCCTCTCTTAACACACCATATTTATGGCCCTTATGACTGCAATGTCTAACTGCCTTCATAGAAATTGGAAGATAAAAGTAAAGCAGACAGAGCTCAGAGCAACAAGCTGAAATCCATTTCCAGGGAATTAAATTCAGTTCAGAGCACGTATCAAATATCCAGCCCTTCTTGGAATAAAAACTGTGCTACAAAAGGCCCCAAGAAATTCCTTCCAAATCGCCCACAATTTCAAACGTAGTCATGTCAAATTGTTTAATCCAGTAAAAAGCTGGTAGCCAGCACTGAGACACACAAACAAGCATATGAGCACTTTAAGAAAATGGGATCTGTGAAACTAATAGAGATCAACACTGTAACCCAGCTGTTTGGTCTGTAGCCACTGACAGAGCAGTGCATTTAGCATATAAGCCACTTGTCACAGCTGGTCTTGCTGAACAGAACTGAACCACTCCTCCTAACTGGATTGCTGTACTGGATTGCCATGCTACACTGACTGTCAGGATGGGGTTTTTCACATCTGGGCAAGGGAAGTGCCTTTGATAAATGCTACCACTTGTTATGGAAACGAGCATCACCTGTCCCAAGAAACAATAACTCTGGACTATGTCCATCACTTGGAAAAGACTTCACCTACTGCCTGCCATTCTTCTGCCACAGCTCCTGAAAAATCCTCTACCTGCCTCATAATATTTCTGCAATTAAAGCACCTGTCATTTTGCAGTCTCAAAGCACAAAACAAGAATTTAAGTTCGCACCGTAAAACATAATGCATCTCAAATTGATTTACTTACACTAAACTGAACATTTTTTTTGGCATCTATGTTGACATGACTGGTTTTGTTCCTGTAGTTAACATCATTCCCAAAATCAATTCTATTTTTTACAGAGCAAGCTAACTTGAAAAGGGATATTCAAGTTAAAACAAGATAGCAATCCAGAATTAGATTTTTCATTTGGTTGTTTCTCAGCATTTAAGAAATATACAAAACCAAATTGCCAGTTTTTGTCCACACAATTCTTTAGTCAGCTGAATTCCACCCAGACTGACAGAGAAAAAACCCAGGTATCTGCATGGTTACACATTTCTGTTTTTCCAGATAAACCATGTGACACAATAAAGTATTTTGGTAACACTAAAACCAGTAAGAGATATTAGTTAAATAGTTTTAGATTCTTTGGCCCATAATGTGTGAGGATGCAAACATTCAGGGAAAGTAAGGGGATAATACAAAGAAATAAAGGGTGGGGGGTAGAACAAATCAAAACACAGACCTCCTCCTACCCCCAAATTTTGAGGCAGTGATACAATAACTTTTGAAGTTACCTATATGTATCTCTAAAGCTGAGAAAAAAGATTTCATCTCTACCCTGGGCAGTATATTGTCCATATTTAAACTTGTTTAAAAATAACTGAATAGGTTCACACATGTCACAAAATTACATTTTGTTACTTTCCAGTTCCAGCAGTTGCCCCTTTGGCAATTCCAGCAGGGAGACTGAAAAATGTACGAACATAGAACTGCAGCATCCTTCTGGATTTTTAACATCCCAGACTTTTAAGGAGCATTAGTATGATGGTGAGGGAAAACCTGAATTGCCTTTAGTTTTATTGCATTTAGCACAGCAGTTGTTTGTAAATAGGATCTCAGGAGAGAGCAAGATGGGTTAGGTTCTAAAAAAAAGGAAGGACTTAATTGAGGGAAGGGGGAATATTATCTCTTTGAATGGTTGTAGGTGACAAAAAGGAGGGAGTACAATTTAAATGCAGAGGCAGACTCCTGCTAGCGGGGTAACTGCTACCAAAAGGAGTCTTAGGTGTGCAGTGAACAACACAAAGTAATAATGAGGTTCATTCTGTCAAAAACATCCAAAAATTTTATACTGCCAAAAAGAGATTAAAGACATCCATGACCCTATTTCTTTCAAATTAGTCTGTGAGAGGACAGCTGTGGCACTGCTTCCCAAGAGTACTTTCCAAGAAAGGCAAAAAGTTCAATATCCAAAATTCCTACTTCTGATTTTTTTTGTAGAAATAATTCTTGCTTCATAGACATGTGCAGATACCTTAACCTCCCTAAAAATACTTTATATTGAAATAGTGTGATTATTTGCAATAAATGTAGTAATAAATACTAATAAATAAATACTAATAAATTACTAATAAATCAGTAAAGAAATTAATTATTTTTCTGAAATGATTTGAAATGGCCCAGATCTGCTGACAAGGAGGTGAATTACTTATTGTAAATGTTAAGATCTAGAATGGATCTAATGTAATTTGTCATTACCAAATGTGTTAAACTTGTCAGGAACAGAAGATACGTTTTTTCCGCCAAGTTCATGAAACAAAAATATTTGTTAATGTTTGGGACAAAAATAAGAAGAGCAGACAGATTCACTGGCATAAAATAACAGCTCTGTGACTCCAGACTCTCTTAGGAGATTTTAAAGCCTTAAACTGAAGCACAGATTGATCATCATGAAAATTAAACTATCAACTCCTATAAATACTTTCACTGATTTCTAATTTTCTAAATAGATTTGCCGTATTTGCTGCCTTACAAACAGCCAATATTTCTTTTGAAAATATACAAGTTCCTCCAGATCTGTCCAAACTTATTTCTAAAAGCTACTAACATCTAGGGAAGAGATTGTAAAGGCTGGCTTATAGGACTAGAAATCCAGAAAAGAGCCAAGCTCTATCCTGGAAGGTGAGGCCTGGTTGTTCCTGTCAAATGTTGGATTTGATCTTGGAGGAGTTTTCCAACCTTAACAATTCTATGATTCTGGGATAAGCAATATTTCAGTTCTGAATCAGCTGTTGGGTGGCAAAAGGAATACATACTGTTGTCTTGAACTTCCATTCCAGATAAAAAGATTAAGGATGAAAAACTAGCTGCGTTTCACATGTTTTAAAAAAATGAATGCTTCAGATGAATAAAAAACCAATTTTGATAAAAAGCTGCAACTGAACAGCAAGAAAAAAATACTTTGATGGGGGTAAGGAACTAATTGTAAACTACTGGAAGGGAAATACCCAACACAAAAAACAGCCCTTTGATAAAGGGTGCATGTTGGAAAAAGGCAATACTCATACTTCTGTTCATTACCATCTAATCCTCACCTTTACAGAGCAGCCCACACCCCCATCCCCAGGAGCACCATCCCCAGGGCATGGTGCTGGCTGATTGCTGCTGTATTACAGCTTGAGGATTAGCAGGCTGATTGCTTCATGTCATCTCCTGCATTTTTTAACAAAGTGCACAGATCCTCATGGAATAGTGATAGCATTTGCTGTACACATCTGTTTTTATGAGACAGAACAGCTATCTATTTGTCAGTCACAGTGCATCTGCCTTGTACCACCATTCACAATATTGCTATTTCCAAATGCTTTCCTTGTGTTTTCCTTTTCCTGCTGTTTAAAAATGCAAGTGATGAAACAGCACTGCCACATTTCAGACATCTCTTCAAACACAACGGGATAACAAAGCGTGTGTCTCTTCATGATGACAATCCCAAGTGGACTGCAGCTCCAGGTTCAGGTAAGATCCCTTTGTAGCACATCTACATAAGAACTCCATCACCACCATCCTTTGCTTCAGTCAAACTCTTTTGGCATGTAAGAGAAAAGCTTTGCTCCAGTCTTTTGACCTTTCTTATCAAGTAATCCAGAAAGATAAGCATATGAAATATTCACCAAAATTATTCAAGTCTGGCTGACTTTGATGAGCAGTGAAATTCAAACTTCCAGGTAGAATATATTATGTTCTTTTAGTTTAACTCCAACTTTTAATTCTGTTTACTTGATAAATAGGGCCATTTGGAGGTCGACTGCAGGCTCTGTTATAGGTTTTATTCCTTCTCCAGTGATACCCCAAACCATGGAATGCAGAGGGAGGGAGGGAGGGAAGCTGCCAGTGAAGGGAATGCTACAAACTTTATTTTCCTCTCAAGCATCAATACTTGTGAATAAAAATAAGGATACACAATGACCATAATCTCCTTTGCAGCCTCTGCCCTTATTTTCTAACATAATTTTTCCACAATAAATTAAGCACCAAGATGCTGAAACCTTCATCCCTCTAATTTCTCTTTCAAGAAATGTGGTTTGTTTTCAAATTAGATACCACATTCTTACTAATTAGCTGCTTAACTCATGCTTTTGTATGAGATACTCACAGTCTACAAGATGAGGATTTTTGTACATGATAAGAATAAAACCAGGAGACTTTGATCTCCAGCTAGCAGTCACAAGGATCAGACCATGCCTGCATGGAGAGCAATTACTCAGAAGCAGGTGCTATCAAGTTCTTTTCTTTCTCTAAATAAAAGCCTCCATGGGTAGAATCAGCAAATTACAACTGATAAACAGGACACAAACAATTTTCCCTGAAATACCTTAGGTTGATAGTCTAAACAGCTCCTGGATAATTTGACAGCCAACATATATAAAAAAGCAAAGCCAACAGAAAAGCAATGATGACTTTTTTCCTTTACCTTTGAATTCCATCATCTTTAAGCACAAAGAAAGGATTTAAAATGTTATGTAAGTTTATGCTGGCTGAACCAGTTTATACAAAATGCAAACACCTACAGAAGAAATAACAAGCCTGTCAAAATCTTAAAAGCAGATAAAGATACAAGATTGATTACCCACACAGAAGAAATCTTGAATTTTTATATTTATCTGGGGATCAAAAAAAAATATTTTTATACCTTTTCTAACATCAAAAACATTCCCAGACTTGTAAAATTTTTGTCCCTAGGGAAGGAGGCTGCAGGGCAGGAGGGTGACACTGCGGGCACGGCTCTGGCTGAGCCCTGAACTCCACCTGGGACAGAGCTCCGGGGCCACAGCAGCAGATGGGCAATCACAAAAGCAAACTCGCAGAGAGAAAGTGGTGTCACAGGGATTGAAAACCCATTTCCTCTCAATGCAGGGAATTATAAAGAGTCTTTATTGGATGGAGAAACACACAGCTCTAGTATCTGTGCAATCCTTCCCTCTCCTTAGTGCTTCAAGTGTTCCCCACTAGGGAAAACAGGTTAGAAGGGTAAGCCCATCATAATGTTAATTCATGGGAACTCCTGTGAGGAAGAGCCTGATTTCTCATTGTTTACACAAAGCAATGGAAACATGTGAAACAATTTATGAGAGTCTACTTTTAATACTGTAAAAAGTATCAGCTGACCTGAATAATGAAATCATTTTTAGAAACTAAAAAGGAGTTAAGGTAAGACTGTGAAACTGGTAAAAGCTATTTCCTCTAGAGCTGAGAGATCACTGTAAGTAATTTTCTTTGCTTAAATAATTACAAGAAAACAAAACCATAACAACAAAACAAGAGAACATATGTTTAACTTTCAGGTGCAGAAAAAAGCCAGACTAATTTGGCATGACAGAAACATAAATCTCAGGAAAAGCACAATTTACTTGATAATTCTATTATTCCAGTTGACAGAGCTTTTGAACATGGAAAATAGTTCTTAACAGGTTTGCAAATCTCTGAGAAATTATTCAAATAAAGGGAAAGAAGCTATCTAAGTCTCTCATGTCACCTCTTTTTGAGACGTTTTTGCTCTTTTTCTTTTAATATGGTAAATTATACTTGGTGCAATGACCTGTTTAGCAGTTGTTTGCTATAGCATAAATTGAATCTTATGTCTACCTTATGCAGTACATGACACTGGAAGTGCAGTCAAAATTCAGGTCTCTCAATGAATTTTTCACTTAAAAATGTCTTTCAGATCAGATGATTGGGAACACAAATATGTGCTCTCTGTCACTTTGCTGTACTAAGCACTCCTCTTTAATGCTGGTGTCAGCACTATCACAGTTTTACTGCTTGCTTATTTCTTTTGTATGCAAATCTTCAAAATAATGAACCAGGAGCTATCACGTTGCTTGAAAAAGTCCCTGGCAGATATTAATTGTGTTTATCCTGACTTGGCATGTTTTGTCAAGACTTGGAAGGTGGCAGGTACTGCCTTAACAGTTCAGACTAAAAAATCATAGTGCTTTAAAATAGATGCAACTTCACAAGCACTGTCCTATGTTAGACATTGCAGAGGGTAGCACACAAACCCAGGCATAAAATGCAGCATCTGGAGTGAACATATTTGTATTTTTCTTGAAACCACCAGTCTGATTCTGTAGCTTGATTAGAAATGTTTGTGCTTGTCATCAAATTTGGCCTGGCAATATGAACCTTGGCTGGCACACAGGAATATCCCCCTTCCCACAAGCAGACAGTCCCGTTGCTATCTCCACGAATTTTTGGAATTAGTGATCCGTTTCTAGAGCTGAAATAATTTTTGACTCATCTCTTCAGGGCCTATCTCCACACAAGACAGGTGAGACACTAATACTCTGTGGAACTGAGCTGGAACTACCTCAAATGGGTTTGTCAGACTCTAGAGATCCTTCATGTTCTACTTCTACTGATAAATCACAGTTTACTTGAACATCTACTTGTTTAAATACTGCCACTGCTCATGGACTCTTTCTCCTGTTAGCACAGCCCTTTTCTTTCCCCCAGTTCATTTTGGCAACCCCTGCAATGCAAGTGCTCCTCCGGAGCTGCTCCTGATCATGCTCATTCCCAAAGTGTTACAATGGATTTAGAAAGCGTTCATGGGAATTGCTAACCCCCTGCTGAAATGCAAAAATCTCTCAGGTGAAGCAAAGCAATTACTTAGGAGTGCCCAACTCACTCAATTTACCAAAGCTAATTATTTCAAGTATTAACTGATGTTTCACAAGGTAATCCATAGATCTTTCAGAGGTGTAATTAAAACTGGAGCTCTGAGCTGGGTGAGAACACCAAGGCCATGCCCTGCCCTTGTTCCTGTGCTTTCCAGGCAAGCAAACAGCCCCACTGAAATGCAGTAACACATTGCATCTATGGAATGTTATTTTCCAAAGAATAGCCTCTTGAATCCATTCATGGTTTGCTTATCCCAAAGAAAATTCAGATGCTGTTAGAAAAACAAACAAGAATTTTCAGCTTATTTACTGAAACATTAAGGGAGGCCATACTTAGGAAGGTTTCCACAGGAACCACCACTGTCAAAGACTGAGGAGAAAGGTGTTGGCTGGGCTCCCCCCCTAACAAACTGGAATTAGCCACACTCCCATTCCCATCAGGAGACTGCTCAGCCCTGCTGGCTTTCTCATTGATGCTCTGCTGAGAGCCTGCCTGGAATTGCACCTAAAGGAAGGGCTGCTGCCTCAGGAGCACGTACAAACATGAATTCACTATGATTAGGGTGTTTTTTTTTGCTGTGGAGAACGTTCATCCTGACAGTAAAGAATGATCAACAGCCAAGTACTAGATTGAGAATCCACAGCTGATCTGAGCAGAGAGCAAGAGATTAGAGTGGTGCTCAATATTTCCCAGCTGGACTGGGGTATTATACACATTAGCTCTTGTTGTTCAATACTACTAAAGCCCATGCAGCATTATATTATTTCTGATTTGTTGTACCTAAGCTTGAGCACAGTCTCTGATAATAAAAGGACAAGTCGCTAATCTCTGCATCACACAGTTGCTATCATCTGACAATTTTATATTCATACTTTATTGATTCCTGTGAAAGAAATATTCTCTGCTGCTTTTGAAATTACATACATACAAGAAATGGCTCAGCCTTATCTCTGCCTTTGGCTGGATACAGCAAAAGTATCAAGATTTTTTTAAAAAGAATGATAGTACAAAGCAGTGTGCTGACAATGTGATTTAGCTGTGCTTACAACCAGAGAGTAAATCCAGTTTATGACAAAATTGAAGTAATAAATTCATCTTATCTACTAGCATAAAAAGGGAGAGAAACCACACTTCTGGAAGGACCTGATTTTGGAGAATGATGCAGCATATTACTTAAGATTTTATTATTTCTTAAAGACATACTCTTACTTTGTTCTTTCATCAACATGTTAAAAAAAAGTCAATCTTCAATATTAAACATGTGCCTGTGTGCCTCAAGAACAAATAAAACAAAAAGCAGGAGAAGTTACCTGTGAAGCACTAACTTCCTCTGTTACACCAACACCATGTGGGATGTCAGGAGGAATAGCACTGAAACCATTTGACCATGGTGACAGAGAAGAGATTCCAGCCTCATGCAATACAGTGTTTTTCTGTATTACAGAAAAATGCCTGGTCCTGCAAAGTGTCCTGTAAATGGCCTGTATCTTTGTCAGTATCTCCATATCTCCTGGAAGATAAATTTCAAACCACCCCTCAGTACCACAACAGTCAAGTTTCCCAATAAGCTTACAAGTGAAATATCCAGAATTTAAAACCCCCGAGCGCCCCAGCTGCCTTCCATCAGTGTGCTGGGAAATACTGCACAAATCTACCCTGGCACAGCTTTAAACATCAGCTAATAGCTCCTCATGCATCTTCCTCTTGAATCCCTTTTCACTTGTTCTCCTGACAGAAACAGGCACAACATCCTCTGGGCACACAGGCACTTCAGGACTGTAAAAGGATTCAGCCCTGTCAACCTACCTCCGCAATTACACTGTAAATCTCCTCTTGTGTCATTATACAGAGATCAAGCACTCCAAGGAACAACCCACTTACTATAGGTCATACGTTAATATCCAGATCCTGTTCTAATTACTGTGATGGTAACCCAATGTATAATTCATACAGTGAAGGAACAAGAGTCTGGCCAAAGCAGTGGTACTCATTCCCTTGCTGATGTTCAAAATGACCTCCAGAGTGGTTCTTTCATTTGTGCTCATCAAGACTCGGGGAAGTTCAGGGCCAAATCAATAAAAAAACATGTCCTGCCTCTGCAGCCTGGGCAGAAATAGTCACATCAATACAGAAAATCAATTCATTTTCTGGAGTTGCATAGGATTAGTATCAAGGAAGACAAGACACATTTGACTTTTAAAATAAGTTTAAAAAAGGCTCAAAGAACCACCTATAAATCTATCATCTATGAAAAAAAATTAGCATGTCTCCACTCAGAGCTAAGTTTTTCTAAATACTAGACAGCAGTCATTTTTAGAGATACTTGACTTGAAAATCTCTTCACTTTTGTTACTTTGGATGTATTTTTATTACTACAACCACATAAAATGCAAAACAATTTCCATACCATCCCTGTTTACTGAAAACAACAGCAATCAACACCTTTGTGCTTTACAGACATCCAAGTCAAGCCTACTTGCAAGCCAACCCAAAGGTAAAACAGGGTTCACAGAACACAAATCACCTCCAGTGACCTGATGCAGACAGAGAACACTGTGTGTAAGCAGAGCCACCTCCCTCCAGAGGCTGTGACAGAGCTGTGCCTGCTGCCAGCTCACAGAACCTTCCTTCCAGCTCATCAGCCCCTTCTGTGGCCATGTCAGAGTCTGGGACTCTGAGGCAGGAACTTCCAGGTGACCTAGGGAGTCCCTCCTGCCACAAAGCCTGCTGGTTTTAGTGCTGCTCTGTTTCCAGGGCATCTCTCTGTAGCACTGCTCAAGCAGGAGAAGAAAGCTGGAAGCCTTCCAGTGGAAACAGGTAAACAGTGAAACTGCTGTTAATGTACCCAGCTCTAAAAAAGCAATGCTCTGTCTGAATTAAGCAGCCCTGCTCATCTGGCTAGGAAACACTAAGGAGAATTTTTGGCATGGCATGGAAAAACACTAACAGGAGGAGAAAAATACTCTTCAGCTTTTAAATGTCCCCATTTCAGTAAGAAGTTCTTAACTTTACTCTATTCTAGGCACAGAGTAGAATATTACACCAGCAGCAAAGCTTGAACAGTAGAGAACAATCAGCACATGGCAACAAGGCTGGAGATGGCAGATGCCACACTCCAGGCTGGGCTGTGAACGGAACCCACCAACACAAACTGCCTGGACTGGCTGAGCTCACACACAGCCCAGCCCTTCTGGGCATCACCAGGACAGACATGAGGCTCTGCCCATCCAGGCTTCTTCCTAACTATTGAATAACTGACTGCCATAGGACACCACATTTCAATTAGATGCAAAGTCTTATTCTTTTGGGTTGGATTTTTTCCTTTCCCTCCACAGAAAAGTTCCGAGGTCCTTCACTTTTCTCTCCCAACTCAGTTTGAAATTTTCTTTTCAGGGATTTCTCACACACCAAAATCCTCCCCTCCATTCACCCCTTCCACAAGCAGATTATTTTAATTAATATTTACTTTATACTATAACACAGTCACCCTGCAGAGTATCTATTTTGTAAACATTACTGGAAAAATGATCATATTTGTTAACTGGAGGATCTTAATTAGCACAGTTCTCTAGAAGGACTCTGTCCAGTACTATGTCCAAAGATGTGAATAGCAGTTGCCACTCTATTTCTGGAAATTCTGCTTGATCATCTTTTAAAGTATCTAAATGATATATATATACATGTACCATGGGATCATAAAATATACAATGCATTAGAAAGTATGCTCTAATGCTAATTTGAAATTATAGCAAAATATATGTAATTTGATCTAATGTGCTTTACTGCACCTTGGAGGTGTGACCTACTACACAGTTTGAACTATCCAGGCCAAAAGCAAAATGCAGCTTTCAATTTAGATTGAAAAATTAGATTAGTGTGATGTGCTGCCTTTTTTACAAATGTTGCATACAACTAAAAAAAAACCCACCAAAACACCAATATTGGTGTTAAGGATTTCTCAGTGTTAGCAGAATGTCACGAGTTTTGTCATCCCGCACTGCAATGGGAGATATTGTTATTTAGTCACATTGCAGCTCCCAGAATAACCTGGTCATGTGCTTGCTAAGCAAGAATAAGCAAAGCAGACCTTGTAACAAAGGATGTGTTCTTTCATTTCACCAAATTCAGTGATAACATGAACTAGATTCAGGTATCAGAAGACTACAATAAATGGAGAAAAATGTGAGTCAGCAGGCTGTGCTAGACACTGACTGGACAGGACAATAATTAGTTCAATGCAGGTGCTTAAAGGTTTATGGAATCAAAGGTCAGAGGAGGGTAAAAAAGAGATGGTCCTAACCTGAAGACAAGAAGCAACACAAGGACACAAGAAACATTATAACACAACACAACTATCAAGATCTGATAACCTCACTTAATTGTGGGTTATTTTGTGATTTGTAGTAGACATTTGAATTAATGTAGGTGTTCTGTAGTTGATCAAGTCACACATTAAACACATTTGTGTTTTGAAGTATCACAGTAAACTGAAATAGTTCTTTGCCATCTCTGGAGTTATTTCCTTGCCCACTTCCTTAAAACCAAGTAGTGGGTGGGTTGAAAGCATTTTGACAGCTGGCTGGCCAGACTGACAAGTGCAGTGGCCCCTGGCTGACGTGCTGTCACTATTGGACACGAAAGAACACAAGCACACCACCGTTCTCAAGGTGAAGGAAAAAAGAGGCCGTTTATTTTCTGACTCCAACATTTATAGTTTTCCAAAAGTGACAGCGGATTGGAGGGTGACAGTGACACCTCTCCAATCGCACTGGACAAACCAACAGTCCACCAATTTTCTCCTCCTCCACAAAGGAAGACAAAACAATGGGTTATTTACAGAAAGTGTGTGATAAAGTTCACTACAAAAATGTCAACATCAGAAGGCTTAGAAAATCTTAAAAAACCAGGGTGACAACATGCAGTAAATCCCCACACAAGGCAGGGTAATAATGCACAAACCTGCTCTGGTTCTCAGCAAGCAACACGCCTCACAATACAGACAGTGCTGCTCTGTGCTCTAAAGATTTACACGTAGGTTCACCCCTGGATTCAACCCTGGGCAAGGAATATAAAAGACAAACTTCAAGTAAGTCAGTGCAGCTTGGCGGAAATAAACCCAAAGACCTAATTTTAAACATTTAAATAAAATTACACCAGAAATACCAGCAAAAGATAATCTATCACCATTCTCCACTTAAAGAAAAATAACAGAAACTACAGATGTCTAACACTCCTAACAGGAAAGCAAGGATTGCATTTTTAGCAGTAGGAAATAAAATGTATCTATTCACCACTGCTTTTATATTTTTAAATAAACTATAGTTTCTTTAGCCATCTCTTCAGCTTTCTTCTTACTTGCTCACAGCATCTTTCACTTTGAATAAGAGCTAAGATTAACCACCCATAGGCAACTCTTCCCAGCAATTTCAGAACAATTTTTAAAATCGTTGGAGGATGTTCATGAAGCACAGCATTCACAAAATACCTTACCTACAATTTTCCTCTAACCTGTAAATGTAATCAACAGAATTCCAATTAATTAATATTTTGTGCAGGGCTTTGTTTTTTGAAGAAACTGCTCTCCTAAACTGCTCTTCTCATTATTCTCAGAAAGGGCTTGTAGCTTCAATATTTAATGCCAGGGAGAAAGAGATGGAGTTATAAAATATCCACCACTTCATTAGTCATTCCATGAGTATTTGAAATGAAGACACAGCAATGTACATGGTAAATTATGAACAGAACAACTGTATTGCATCCCCTGCATTAGAATGGTTTTTGCTGTAAAAACGAGTTTGTTTTCACCTCTGGCAAGCACACTTCAAAACGGGCAGGGATCAAAGAAAAAAGTGTGTATAGCAGTGGTAGCTTGTCTCCCCAGTCTCCCACAGGTAACAACAAAGCAGAACAAATGCTAAACCTTTCTAATACTTTTGTTTTATAAAAATAAAATAATAGGCCTCAAAAACCTTATCATATTGCTTAAAACGGTAATAAATAACAAAAAGAAGATGGACAAGTATGAGTTCCAGGTTAAATTTCTAGAAATATAAAACCAACACACGTAGCATTTCCTATTTTAACTATTTTACCTTTCTTACACTCTGATGATGCATTTTGAATGAATGCTGAAGGTTTTTTGGAAAGGTTACAGATGCTCCACAGGCTATGAATAAAAGAGACAACTGCATTCTACAAAGCCACTGATGCATGAATGGTCAAAACAATTCTCAATGAACTGAAGCTACAGCAACTCTTCCAAGGAAATCCCGTTGTTATTATCAGCATGCCCCAAAACAGTAGCACCAGGGAGCTCTAGGAAGGCCAAAATGCACCTACTCTTTATCTACAAGTCATTTAACCACAGAGAACCTTTCCAAATGCTGTGATACTGAGGAGTGAGGCTGACTCAAAGGATGGTTTATATATGGAACACAGGGCCCTAATTATTCCTGTGTTAAGTCTACTAAAACTCAGGTCATCCGAGCCTTGCACAGATGCTACTACTCAAAGTCAATTCTTTTCAGAATATTTTAAAATGTGATGAAACAATTGACTTTAGATGGATCAGCTAAGCAAAATGGCTTTGAGAATAACAATATTTATTTAGATTGATAGCAGTAGGCTTGAAAGGTATATGGTCCAATTACTGCCTACTCAATTTATGCAGCTGTAACTCTTGCCCACATTTTAACTTGGCACATACAAAATCCAAAATTCAGTGTTTTCACTGGTAGCAAACATTTTGCCAGATGGTTACTTAATCAAATGTATTTCCTTGGTAATACAGAAGCTTTGAACTACTGGCATATTTTTAAAACATCGATGTATTTATAAATCTAAAAGCAGTTTCAGCTCTTTTTATAAATTTATAAAGTCCTATACATGTATAATAAATGTTGAACAGAATTCCCAATTTCAAAGAGTAGATCTAATACATTTTTGTTTAGAATTTCTCCCTCTGTGCTGGAGGATTTGCAAGTCTGAGAACATTAGAAAGAAGTGGTTTTCATTCTGTTGCCATTGGAACACAACTGAAGACAGAATAATTGTCCACAGACCTAATTTCAATATGTAGAGCTTGGGAGTACATAATTTTTACACCAGAGAGGTTCATAAAAGTAAAAAAGAAACTCCACACAGCAACCTGCCAGCCATAAGGCCTTCTGCTTCCGGCTGGCTTAGACCACAGTCAGCCCCCATCGAGTCTCAAATGTAGGATTGGAAATTAATTATTAGCTGAATACTCCAGGTGGACCTCCTGACAGTCTGATCTAGTCAAAACTGAACTCATCCATCTCATTAGGTTTGTCTGACACAGCTCATGCTGAGACACTGAAAAGCTGAAAAACATAAGGCTCATCATAAAAATTACCAGGCTGCCAAGACAAAGGATTTGCCATGACCAGACATGTCCATTCACTTGTAATAGCTTCTCAGAGCTTTTAAAGTGATTTTCTTCTCTGCAGAGCTCAGAATCATCATATACTCAAAGGACAGGAACAGAGTGGATTATCAGTGAAGCCACTTTGATGCATATTATCCGTACATAATGTTTTGGGGTTTTTTTATCAAATCTAGGATTCTCTGTGCAGTGTGATTAATTAAACAGAGCCAAGCTCTAGTCTCTAGTCTAGTTTAAAAAGGCATGAATTCATAGGATGGATATGTATCAATATATTCGTCCCACCAGCTTAAAATCTGTCCTTTTATTTCTATCATGCACTCCACCTTCAGTTACTGAGAAAAGGGTGTAGAAAAAAGGGGTTTAAAAACCCTGAAAAGATGATTTCCATACTGGACCAGTGAAGGCTAATTACACAGGCAGGGATAAGCACCATCACTTGGAATCTGTGTGTCAGTTTGAGAAGACAAAGCTCAGAAAAAACAGGAGCCAACCAACAGCAACAGACTAAAAGCATTAATGTTCCTTCTAACAGTGTCAGCAGGTTTCAAGTCACAGTTTGAAAGCATGAAACCCCCATTAAACAGAATTTGTACACTTGCTTGCCACAACAGAGCTTTAAGGTAACCTCCAAGACACTCTTTATTGTGCCCTAGGAAGGAAATCTAATTTTCCATTTCAGCTTGCATATCAATACTATCTTCCTGTGGTAAGCCTAGGTCCCTTATTCCCATGCCATATGGCAAATCAAATTCACAACTGAAAGTCAAGCAATCACAATCAACTGACTGTAGGCAGGCTTTAAAACAGGAAATTCCTGTTTTCCTATACAGGCCTCTGCATTCTCTCTGCTAAAATATTAATTAATTTCAGCTAATATTAATTATTAATTTAGCTCCAAATGTGTTCCTTTTCCAGTAACAGTAGAGCTTCAGTTTAAACTGTATTCTGCAAATGTTTTATTGATCAGATACTTGTTCTCTTTAGGAACATCCTCACTGATATGACAGAAACAAAAATTCAGAAAATCTTTTAGGATGCCAAAATTTGAAACAATTTCTTTTAACTACTTACTTTTCAGCATGATGTCTGAAATAAGAACACAGAAACAATTTACAGGTACATTAAGCCAATGAAATTGTTCTTCTCAGCATCTGATCAAAAGGCAGATCATAATATTCAAGACAGAATTTTTGATTGCCCTTTGTTTACCTTAAAATTGTATATAAAAAAGGATTACCTACATTTAATTGTTCTGCTTTGTATCGTCATTCTCTCTTTTTCCTGGAAGCACAGAAACAGGACAAATCTGCAGGAACAGGCAGCAGACGTTTCTTTCATCTTTATGTTTTTCTTTCTGCTCTCTCCTCATCCTCTGTGTGCTAATAGACATTTGTATCCATAAGAGAATACACAGGGAGATACCCAAATGTTTTTTGGGTGGGTGTCAATATTTACTGCTATCAACAAATGATATGGCTTTACTTACAATAACTTACAAATGTTGCTGATGGAAAGTAGAGAATAACTTTTTTTCCTCTTTGCTTATGAACATACAAACTTTTACTTTTTCTTAAGTTAAATACCCTTATCTCAACCTTTGAGCTTTCTTCCATCTCATTTTCTCTCCCCTGTCCGGCTGTGAAGGCTTTGTGAGCACCTGGCTTCCAGCCAAGTAAACCAACCACATTCTCTAACTCACAGATATCACTGTTACTGATATTACTGTTCTTTATAGCAAGATAAAATTTAAGAGATGTCTGGTACAGGTCAAAAATATTTGTTAAGAGATTTACAAAAACATAACTGAAAATATTATCACCTATGACATGGACATGTGCAATGAATACCTTCGGTCATTCATTCTAAGTTAAAATGTTCTATTCCCCCATAACTGTTGTTTCCCTCTAAATATGCCTGAATTTCTTCCAATGTGGGATGATAGTCAGATATAAGAGAGCAGTTATCAAGGTCTTCAGGTTTCTAGAAGCAGTTGGAAGGATCTTATGCCTGCAAGGTACCATCTTCAGAGCAGGCACACACCAAAACCGAGCTTGGGCAATGGAAACTTGTGCTTGCAAGGTGCATACCCACATGACTGAGTCCAGGCCATGGTGATAAATATAATTTTTCCACTGATATATAATTTGTATTTTTGAACACAAATCTCTAAGTTTGTTATGTTATGTTAATAGTACAAATCTCATTTTCCTGATGATAAATTACAGTCCAACATCTCTCAGTTTCAATTTCATTCTAATGATATGTCTGCAGCCATACAAAGCAATTTTTATAGTTTCCTCATAGCTGTGTCCAGCCCTTTCTTATCTTTGCAGTATACTGAATGATAAATGCTGTATTTACCAAATGCTAATATGGAAATTAGAAAGAGAATCTTCTAGAGTTGAAAGGGAATACGAATATTAAAGTCTGATGATTCTGTGCAGGAAGCTAAATCATTAGGCCTTAAGAGCTAATGGCCTTAGGAACACAAAACAGCTTATTTATGCATTAAAGATGCAATGTATTTACATTTTTCCAGTTCATTAGTTTTATGATGATTTCCTTGCCTGCACTTTGTTTCCTTTATAGTCTATACAAAATGGACATGTTTTTTGTATTTGGGTAAGTTTGAAAAAGAAAACACACTAGCATGAAAAAATGTTTTCCTATACATGCACATATTTTGGTTGTATAGAAAATCTGAATTTGACAAATTGGTTTTACAGTGTTTTTACGAAAAATCCTTCTTCTGTAAACTAAAGGGCTGAAGTGATATTATTCTGAGCTGACCTTTCTTCATACCAACATTTCAAATGTTTCAAAATGCAATGCAAAATGATGGCCCACTTTGTTGCCTTTTTCTGTGAAGGTTTTTAAAATAACAAATTACAACTTTTTTTTCAGTATTCTTTCTAAAAGTTGGCTTTCCTCTTGAAAGCATTGAGTGTTTTGATGGCAGAGGCAGAACAGAAGGCTTACAAATATCACACTATTTATTTCAATGGTAAGTTACTAATGCATTTACAGTAAGTATAAATGCAAATCTGACAGCAACAATTGCACAACCACAGAATTGAATAGAGTGATGTTCAAAATGACATCTGTTACATAGGACAGATGAGGAATTCACCTGAATTCTAGTCTGCTACACTGTTTGGGGTTGTTTTTTAAAAATTCAGAGTTGCTTTTCTAGATGACAGGTAGTCATTTGGAAAAACAGTATTCTTACACACAGAGGAAACATCCATCACGTTCAAACAGTGGTGGTACTCCAGAAAATTTCATAGGTTAATTTCAGGACTTGTAGGAGATAAAGCTCTGGTTTTTTTCCCTGGGCTTAAAGCATTGTCACAGTTTACCATGTATTATTTCATTAATGCATTATCATTGGAAAAGAGAGCTTTAAGTACAAAAACACATGGCTTATCCACAGATAAAATGGCATGAAACCCAATGGAAGAGCTAATGCCTTCCCCAAATGCATTTAAACCAGCTACAATTGCACTGGCAATTTAGGAAGGTTGCATTAAGAAAGATTTATGATTATGACCTGATCAAATCACCAGGAATTTTCTGTGGACTCTGTCTTTATGTACACTGAACAGGATGGTCTGCAGGAGGAATTAACAGCTGCAATAATGGTTCTATAATGATTTCCTTTTCACCCATAATTCCAGCTGCTCGACACTTTCTAAAATTTCAGCTTTCTAGATGCAATTTCAACAAAGTGGGTGCAAAAACCAAACAGATCTAGTGTTTGGCTTGTTGTAGAGTTAAAAGAGAATAGAAAAGATGAACAAAGTAGAAAAAAGCAATTCCCTCCCACGTTTGCTTTTAAGAAGAGAAAACACCTCTGGTCTTTTAAGAAGTCTGGAGATTTTAAACTGAAATGTGATAACACCACATAGGAATTAAGTTCTGGAGGAAATGGCTGTCTAGTCAATGCTGTGGCTGCTGATCTGAAAACTCTCAGCAAATTTTCAAGACCTTATTCACTGTGTTCCTGACACAATCAGCTCTAATTATACCATTGCAGTTTCTGAAGCTGGATACCTTCATAGGTAACTGGAGGTGATGAGATTCAGCAACTCAGGGAAAGACAATCATTGTTTTTAAAGGACATTTTGTTGTATCTCACAAGGGTAAATACAAGCTCCTGGCAGCTGGTGAAAGAAATACAAACTGATCATGGCAAGGGAAAAATGTTCTCAACCAAGAGTTGTAGAGCTGCAGCTGCTCCACTAGATACCAGTAAAAAATCAAGTCATTCACCAAGACAAAAAGAAGAAACACCTTGCTTCTTAACTTCAACTAAAAACTCTTAAAGTTTCAAGCTTTCCATAGAGAACTTTAAGTCACTGAATACATCTTCAGTTCAGTTACTCTCCTGCCACAAAAGACAAAGTCACAGAGGCAGAAAATGTACTCAACTCCCTTTGGACCGCCCTTGTGTCACGTTGTAGTTCCTAAACGTGATTCTTATTTGTGTAAGCAAACTGTAATTGTTTTCTTTTCCCTTTCAACGGGCATAGAATTAGACCCACAGCCACTCAATTATATATGTTCCCCATGCTTCCCTTTTCCACTAACCATTTGTGATGACCTGTCAGCATGCAAGTGCCCCATCTGCGCCTGAAGCAATTTCAGATCATATGAATCCTGCTCAGCAACAACTTCAGGCTTGCAAGAGAAAGCTTGCTGCTTTTATTATTTTAACTTTTCCACAGAAGAGGTCACGTGGCAGTTAAATCCTGCAATGATTCTGCAGGCAGCCAAAGATGTATCTCCCCACAGAAAACAGACATAGGCTTCCAGCAAATAAATAATTTTTTGTGCAAAATATAAGTACATTCAGAATCCTTTTCTTCCCACTACAGGTATGCCTCTGAAAAGCCCTATTACCTGATTCACTGTTGGCAATGGAGAAGAAAGTCCATTATTAGTGGTTTCCAAAATGCTGTTAACAAGACTGGAGTATTATTCATGCAAGTAATTTTCATTTCTGAAAATTTTTTTACTCCATTAACAGTATTTTCCCATTTAGTTCCCCTGATGGCAAAAGTCACTAGTAAAAGATGGAACCAGTCAAGGAAGAAGCAATTGCTTCTCTCTTGCTGATCAGACAACAAATTGGAGCCAGTCAAGTTTCCACTGAAGCATCAGACTGCTGACATAAAGAACAGCACTGTTAACCACTGATTCTTGTCAATCATGAGACAACTCTTCCTGAAAACCTGATTGAGGCTTCACTTCACTGAACTACAGAAATGCTACAGGAGTGTTTAGAAAGGTACACAGCATTAGGCCTGGAATGATATGCAGATTTATTTTTATCTGAAATATGCAAGTGAACAGTCCATGATGAGAGAATCAAATTTCACAGCTAATAGGTTCACTGATTACCATGAATTGTCAGTATTTAGTTAAAACACCTCCACTCAGCCAAGAATGTCATTATTTCTGATGGAAGTTGGAACATTTCATTGCACATTGTCTCAGTTGTCATCACATCTTTGGCACAGTAATTTTTTCTCTTAAATCAACTGTATTTGCACTGGGATTCTGTTGTGCATGTAAAAAATATTAGAAAATTTACAAAAGTATTAACCTGCAAAACTTGGTTCTGCAATTTTAAGAATCCATAAGGGACAGTTCCTTAAAAGACTTCCCTTTTCCAAACATCTGGTGTGTCTGGCAAGTAGAATTCATTTATTAGGCAGCTCCTGCTGCCACATTCTTCCAATAGGTTTCAAACAAATGCACGACTAACAGAAAATACTTGCATCTACACAAATCCTACAGAAAATTACTCATAATAGCAATTTTTAAATTAAATATTTGCATCTCTCTGAAACATCTATGCTTACTTTGTTTATCTGATAACACTAAAAACTAAAATTGAAGATGGCATAAAAATCTTTGGTTTAACTACAAAAAGAATTCACTGGGACGGCGAATTAGTGTGATTGGTCTTTAAAAAAATTTAAATCCCCATTTTTAGCATGTTTTTGCCTAATAGCAGCAACTGATAAATTTCAAATGCTATGTATTATTCAAATCATTGAGAAATGACAGATACTAGGCCAGGTTGTACAGTATGAACCCTGCCACTGCTTCCCAGAAAGCACTCCCTATAAAACCATGCAAAGTTTTAGATTTCCTGTCCAGCTAACACGGGGATTTCTATATCCAAAATCCCCACCTGCTCTCTTTCAAACTGAAATAAACCAGCTGAAACAAACATAAACACCCACGGTCACAATTCCTTCTCTAAAGGAAATTAAATCTGCACCTGGAATTGAGGATTTCATACTGTAAAATAACAGGTGATCAGCGCCTGAAGTCCGCATGAGAGAAAGGTGCAGCACTGAAAGTGCACTGGGATTTGAAGAAAGATGTGCAGGATGAAAAGAGCACAAAACTCTCCTCTACTTGCCACATAAACCTCATAAATCTAACCCTGCATTCACATGTTCTTGCTGACAGCTCTCCTGCATCCACTGACAGATACTCTCTCTAGTGTG
This sequence comes from Camarhynchus parvulus, assembly GCF_901933205.1. NCBI lineage: Eukaryota > Metazoa > Chordata > Aves > Passeriformes > Thraupidae > Camarhynchus > Camarhynchus parvulus. The sequence continues at coordinate 10,129,460 of NC_044576.1, forward strand.
CCCACTGTAAGATACAAAATCTGTACATGCTTATCATGACTATTAAATGGAATCAAATAGTGCATCAAGATGGTTTAATAGAAAAAGTAAATTGATGGGAAATACGAATTCAATTTTTTTGTGAGTATTAATTTTATATTAAAATATATATGGAAAAAAAGAAAAAATAAAACAAATGAGGAGGCTACAACAACTCATCACAGAATTCAAGAATTACAATTTTCTAATCCAAACTAGGCTATCTTTCATCTAAATTAGAAGATCAGAGATGAGAATTATTAGAAGGTTCTTTCTAAACATTTACAGGCCAGCTGCAGATGGGGACTGTGTTTTTCATTCACGCTGTCACACTGGGAAAAAAACCAAACACTTTAACATCGCCGTCGTAACTCCTGAACATTTGTCTGTTTGGTTTATTAAGTTAGAAGTTACTGTCTGCGATATAAGCAAACAAATAGCTACTGAAGTTGGAACAGCTCTTTCAATTAGCATTGTCACACAAACAAGAACATTTGCGCTGTGAATGAGTAAGTGGCTGGTGCAGGCAAGAGGAGCGGCTGCTGTCTGGGGGAGACTGAAGAACGACTGCGACATTAGGATGCCGTGGCTCATGCCAGCTCCCCCCACTCACACACCCTTCTCCAAGACTGCATTGCGTATGCTTTCACAAATCAGCCGAACGCCGCCAGTCGGGAGGCAGGCAAGCGCGCCAGGCGGGCTGCGAGCGGCTGGCTCGCTTCCCTCGGCACGGGGAGGAGCGCACAGCCCGCCCAAGGAGCGGGAGGCGCCGCACACGCACAGGCAGCCGCGGCACAGCCCGCACACACCCCGCACAGACCAGCACACACCACGCACAGACCGCGCACACCCCGCACAGATCCGCACACACCACGCACACAGACCCGCACAGATTCGCACACACCACGCACAGACCGCGCACAGCCCACACACACCACGCACAGACCGCGCACAGACCGCGCACAGCCCGCACACACCACGCACAGACCGCGCACAGCCCGCACACACCCCGCACAGACCGCACACAGACACGCCGCACAGACCGCGCACAGCCCGCACACACCACGCACAGACCGCGCACAGACCGCGCACGCCTCCGGCACAGCCCTGCCAGCCAGCCGCAGCCCCGCAGCCCCCCTGCACCGGGACAGCCTTCGGGCTCTGCTGCCCAGGGAGACACGGGGGAAGGGATGACATCGGCCCACAGCATCGGCATCTGAGCGTTCCCGGCGCTGGCCCCACCAGGAATCCCCAGACTGGGATGCCCAGCCCGTGTGGCACTCAGAGAGAGCTGAGAGCCGGGCGGGTGCTACAGCCAGCCTGTGAGGAATGCCAGCCCGGCAGAGTGGGAAAGCAGGGTGTTTATTCTTGAGAGGTGAGTGCAGTCTTCCCTTCTTTGAGTCCCAGTGTTAGGGAGACTTGCCAGTCTGACCATCCCCGAGTCTCCCTGGCACTCACACTCTCAGCTCCAGGGACTTTCACTGCTGGGACCTACCCAAGCCCCTTCATGCAGCATCCCGGTGACCCAAAGGTCCCCACTGGACTCCCTGCACCTCCCTACGCACACAGAGCAGGATTCTTCACCAGCTCTACCCCAGGCTTCCCACAGCAGAGTCTGAGGCATCCTTGTTCCATAAAGCAAATTATTTACAGTGCAGCAACAGAGAAATGGCTCGAGCTGCTGCCTCTGAGGAGGGACCCCAAGAAAGGAACCCCTGAGCTTTTATCCCCTGGCAGTCCAAGCAGGCCAAAGCCCTGCTCTTCTTCCCAAGTCCTGGGCTCCTGCAGCTGTGTCACTCACCTGGCTGTGCCACGGGTCCCTGTGCCTTCTGCCGTGCAAAGGGCTGGCAGTTCAGGGACTCTTGCCTTGGGTTCATCACCACCCAGAGCTCCACGTGCAGCCTGCAAACAGAGCCACCTGTACCAAACAGAAGGGGCAAGCACATGCACTAAAACGCCACACAAATCATAGTGGAAAACCGTAAAATCTTCACCAGGCATGGATTTAGAACTGCCTGTAAACTGGAATGCTAAACCTACTTTTGGTGCATCCAGGGAAACAGCCTCAATAACTAGATTACTGATTTATGAGAGGACAAAATTGAAGTTGGCATAATTTAAAGCCCTCAGCTAGGATACTTTAGGTGACTTAGTAAGCAAGTGAAACCAGATCTGATTATGAGGTCGTAACACTGGACAAGCTGTGCAAGAATGGTGGTGTTTTCTAGTGCCGTGCCTCAGAGCACTGAACATTTACTTGCAGCAATAATGGGACCACATTTCCCCTTCTTATTGTCTGTACTACCATCGTGCTGGGATACCACTGGTATGGTCCCAGAAACTTGTAGACTCGTCCACAAACTGGTCCCACTCTTTTTAAGCTATTAAATACAATGAAATTCTTTGTAAGATCTTGTTATCATTGAGCTTCTTACTAAAGACTAAGTTCACAGCATAAATTCATGTACCAAACTGACCTCAATAGCTTTCATGCTGTTCAGATTCTTATCCAATATTTATTATTGGAGACCTTTTAACGTGCATGTAGTTTTCTACCCAAACAATTTTACCGTCTTTGTATTGCTTTTCTCCCTTGAATTTCTGAAAGAACTCAGTAGAATCCAAATCACCTAAATAGCATGTGAAGGAACCAGGACCACTGTCTGTAAGCTTTAGGAGCTGGATGATTTAGTTTGATTTGAAGTTGAACTTTTTTGCTTTGTTCTGTTTTCAATTCCTTTTCTTTTGTTTGTTTGCAGCAATGGGAAAATTAGCACAGATACAGCATTTGCAAATGTTATTTTCTTCGACTGGATTCTAGGATTGCCTCTTAAGACTGAGCACAGAACTATCCTAAATGTTTTCCAAGAGGAAATGAATATATTTGCTACAGCAAATGCAATTCAACATATTTCGTTAAGTCTTGGGGCTATTTTCCTGTAGCATCTTGTTTGTCAGCAACACATGCAAAACTCCAGTGGCACAGCTTTGAATCTCTTTCTAAATAATGACACTGAAGAAAAGCAACTACATTGAGTTTCAATGAAAGTAGACTTTGCTTATCAAAGAGGAAAAAAAAAGAGGGAAAAAAGTTTTTGTTCTGCTACACATGAGAATTGATTAGAGAAGCAGTAGTGTGTGTTAAGACTGTGCAAATGCAAAGTTTTCATTAATATGATTATATCCCTCACTATGAGAAGAAACATGCTCATTTAAGAGAAGCCAATATGTGTTTTTCACTGGAGACTGTACAAAGCCCACGTGGCATCAGCCCACTGCTCTGGGCTCTGCGTGACTTCTGGAACATTTCAAATTGTCCTGAACAGCCTACTGAAGTGAGCCCACAGTCATTGGATTTAACACCAACTTCCACTTCTTTAGTAAACTGTGCAGTGTAAAACCACACACTACCAATTAGTGACAACAGATGTGACTAAAATTTCAAAAAAGCTTATAAGAAGTGGCCTTTAGATAATAAAAATGGTTTGAAATATCTGAGTCAGATACAACAGATGAGATGGCTTTTCTGTATCCCCTTTCTGCCCACATGCTGTACATGTATTACTGAGCTGCCATCATTAATTCAATCTGTACATACAAGAACAAAAATAAAAAAATCCTAATTAATCCTAGCAAATTCCCTGCTCAAAAGCTCAAGTCTTCTTTCCACATGCCAAAAAATTACTTAGGAGTATATCCTTCAGTAACTGTTCTTCCTGCCAATAAAAACAATCTTGTGCTTTCAACAAAGAAGCTCCAGTGCATTTTCCATCAGGTGTTTAATGAGCACATGAACACAGAAAGTAAATTCTGCAAGGCATGGGAACAGACTCATCCTATCCACCACATCTTCCTCCACTAAACTTCACTGGCAATGGGACAAGCAGATCTCTAGATGCAAAACACATGAAAAGAGCATGTTCCCATTTTCCTGAACAGGATGTGTACCTGGCTCTCCCTTACTAATACCAGGTTGATAGAACTCTGTCTGTACAAACCCAGGCTGTTAGCTCTAGCTGTAAATATTCTTGCTAGCTGGAAGAGTCTAGCCTAGTGCAAGAAAAGCTGTTTATTGTTTCTTCACCTAGCCTGGCAGCTCTGCCAAATTACTTGCACTCAGGGTATCTGCAGATAGGTGTGAAAGCAATTACAGAGATACCTAGTCTATTTTTGCCTCTTTTCTCTCCTCAAAATTTACCCATTTCAAAAACCTAAGTAAAGGCTTGGAACAAGGAATATTCTGGGCTTCAAAACACATCTCATTTTCCCTATCAGTAACACAGAAGTTGCAAGAAATCTGGTGCTCCTCAGGAATAGCAACAGATAAAACTATAATTTTTGCCACATTTCATCCTGTCGTTATTCCTTTCTCAAGAATGACAAGAAGAAAGGGATTTCCTTCTGGTTTGTCAGAAGATTGCTTCTTGCAGTCTCTAGAAAACCAACAGATATTTTGTTAAAAACACTCGGTGCAGAGCAGACCTGAGGACCATATGGTTTATTGCAAAAGATTCTCTCTGACACATCCTCCCCAAATGTCAGTCCTGTTATTCTGTGGCAGGGATCAATAATCCCTGTGTGGAGGGAGATATCTTCCCAGAGAGGCCCAAGCGCTTAAGAATGTGTGATTAGCTGCAATGAGAACAAGGACTGGACAAAGCTGTTCCAGCAGATTTGGAAACCAATGATGAAAGCTGCCCCATGAGCAGCTGCCAGCCCTTTAATGAAACTCACAGCAGTGACTCCTGAGCTGAGACACTGCACAGTGCCTCCATACCCACTGAGATTACAGGTGCCACAAGTGGGAAGCATCCATAACTTCTCCCTGCAAGTCATCACCCAGATTTTAGAGAGATCCCACAAGAAGTTTCTGAATCTGAACCTGCAAGTGGAATGTCTGTAGCTCTGCTGGATACCTGACAGCCCTGAAGTGAACACAAGTGCTGTATTATGGGAGTGATGATTCTCCTCATCACACCTTTCTTTCTTGACATGAAGATTATCTTATCCTCCCTTCAGCTCTATTTTCTTACTTGCAAATGAGGATAGGGTAACTCCAAACATCATAATTAAACAACACTGACTGCAAAATCCAAATATTTCCAACTGTTTCAGATGTCAGTTTTTCTTCTCAGCCTACAGAGTCTGAGTTTGCTAGAGGTGTAAATTTTTTCATGTATTTCTTGACAAACATTTTTCACTAGGAAGAATTAATTTGATTAAATGAACTCCGTTATGGTATAAGGTTGATTTGGTAAATAGCTTGCTTCTACATTTTCAAAGTAAAGCTAGACTACATGAATTCTGAACTTAATTCAAACTTCAAAGCCTTTCACATTTTAAGGAAAAAGAAGAATAGTTTAAATTTAAATAAGAAATATGAAATTTATATTCATACAAGCAAACACACCAACTGCCTTTTTAAGACTATTATTTTTCTTTATAATATTCAGGAATATAAATTTTTCAGGATTGAGCCTTCATGAAAATACAATGTCCTGAAATACTGAGAATTCACTTGAAGTGAGAATACCATTCCTTTCTCAATTCATATTAACAGAAGTTAATATTGAAATACAATCACGACTGTCAGTAACATGTGAATGTTAACTTTTATGTGGGTGGTGATAGCTATAAACATTTAAATACTTATCTCCTTCAGTGCCTCTGAAAAGCAGTACTTGTCCTGGTTTATAACTCTATTAATTTGAAATTATACCCCCCTATATTTAACATTGACTGTTAGCTTGTATTTCTGTCTGCACTTTTCTGTGTAACAGTTCAAGTTAAAACGAAATCCTTGTGCAGGCATCACCTTGCTATGAAAAACAAACAACAAAAAACAAACCCACCAAAAACCAAAAGCACACCACTTCCAATATTCAATCCAATAATGCAATGTGTTTTCCTGTGAAAACACTATGGTGAGTTCTTTCAGGAATCAAAGGTCATCAAAAAATGAGAACCAAATCCTTTAAATGCCTTCTAAGTTGTCAGAGATTTTGATTTAAATCTATCGATTCTTTCTGTACGGTATACATTGAATCAGCTTTGGCCTTCAAGATTTACCTTGCATAAATGTGTCACCTGCTACAATATGCAAATTCAATATAATAAACCTGAAACACATTAACAGGACCAGGACAGTATTGGTGTTATCCTGCCTTGTGCAGAACAAGTTTGCAGAATTCCATAAAGCACAATAACTGCAAATGTATGACCCAAAGGTGGAGGTTTGTCCTTATTGTTGGCTATCACAACAGCAACCCAAGGAGTTCATGTGCATCTAGGCACTCATTTCCTTACCTGCCATGAAGAAAGGAAACTCGGGATGGGAGGGACACAGTCTCCTTTCTTCCTGAACATCTTGCCCAGAAAGGCCCTGAGCTGCTGTGCAGCTGCCCTGCCATGCGTCACACGTGTTTGGGAAGGGCCAGGCAGCAGCTCTGCAAAGACAGCTGGGCAGCTGCTCCCAGAGGAGCTCAAGCAGTGCTGCAAACACCAGCAGAAAGCTCAGCTGTCCTGGAGAGGAAGGCAGATCCCAGCATAAAGCCCAGAGTGCAGGGAAGGAAGACAAAAGGAACGCTCCCTTCAGATCTGCGGATTGAATTACTTTGTTTCATATCTCAGTAATAAAATAAGCCCTGAAAATTATCTCTCTCTTGATTAATATCTTCCTCCATTTCTCTTGTAAATGAAATGAGACAGTTCATCTTCTGAGGATGAATTAGATGAAGCAATTCCTGCTCTACCATCAAGCCATGCACTTTAAGACCCCATGTATGCAACAATTATTGTCTCCTCGATCATTGGGACTCATGGAAATGATTTAGTAATGTCTTCAGTAATACTTCCTTTAACTGACAATCATGTTATAAAAATCCATTTTAGACCTGTTTACTAAATGAGTAAATCTGTTTATTACGTGAGTCTAAACAAAAACAGCCACAGTAAAATCTTCAAGATTACTATTATGAAAAATTATTAATTATTATTATTATGAGGATTACCATTATGAAAAAATATATTTAAAATGGTACCTGACTGGTATTACTCTCTGACTGCACACTGCATGAGAATTGGCAAAGCACTGACAAGAAACACAGGATGGCCTCACGAACCTTGGGGAATTAAGAGAAATTTGCCTGCCCAAACAAGTGTCTGACATTCAAAAATAACCTCTTGAAACATAACCAGTGTGCAACAGTTCAGCCAACTAATGGGTTTTAACTAGGCAAAATCAGGCCATCTTTATGGTGAGATTGACAGCTTTGGCTCCACACTTCATCTTTAAATGCCACCTACACCTCAGCTGGGGCACATCACTAGCACCATTGATTTTTTTCTCACTTCAGTGAAATTACTCATTTTCTGTAGTTGCAATGTTACTGCAAAATAAAGCAACTATCTGAACGCTTGAGAGCTCAGCCCTCTTTACAGTGTATGCCAGACCACACCTCTGTGTGTGAATAAAGCTTTAATGATACCTGTGAATGGCTCCATTCCTTGTCTCCTAATGAAATTATCCTTCAGAAAAACCCCAATATGGAAAATAACAATTATCTTCTTTATAAATCGAGGAGAACATTTCTGACTGATCTTTTTTCTTTTTTTCCTTTCTGAACGTTTTCCTTAAACAGCAGAGAAAACACTGGATAAAAGAAAACAGTATGTGGTGTTTTAGGTTACTTTAGTTTGCGTGTTTAAAAGTTGGGCTGGAATCTGCAGGGCATTTTGTAAAGCACAGCTCATATCAGTACAGTTGTTTCTTGTTAGCCTTGCATAACATAAGCAAAATAAGTCTTAGATAATTTCTTCTTTGGTCTTACTAGATGACAGGAATCTCTAAGTCATACTTACAACAGTAAGAAATAACTTAGGATTCCAATATCAGTATCAGCTTTTTAGGATTAATCCTTATCTTATCTGCAGTGCTTAATTGCTGAAGTATAACTGATCTTTAACAACTGCATCTACATTAAATTCAACTCTCCTGTGATCCACAGGTCAACCTCACCTTTGCCTTTTCTTACAAGAAGAAATAAAATTGTCAGTCCTTATTATTACAACATTTGGACTCTACCCATACATCTTCCATAGACTTTTTATGGTGTTTTTGATAAGACCTTGCAGACTAATTTTACACAGGACCAAAATATTCATAATTGTCAAAATTATTGCTATTGAAAGCTCATACTGTACACAATAAAGAATATATGCCCTAGCAATGTCTTTTGAACCATTATTCATTTATATTTTTTTTCAAAAAAATACCTTCTAATTTATTTTTTTTTATAGCCAGGAGTTTTTTAGATCAATGTCAAATCAAAAATGGATATTTACAAAGTGAAGGCAGGCCACAGAAAAAGTCAGATCATTTTGCAGAAAAAGAAGAATTGCATCAAGCTGCACAGAAGTAAGTGGATTTATCAGCAGTCACAGCAATTGCAAAAATGAAATTGTCTACCATGTATGACCTGAAAAAGAAAATTCCTTTATAAAGGCTTTGCACATTTTTACATGGTAGAAAACTTTCTCCCTAAAGCTAACAGAAACAGTTTGAAGGGAATTACAGGACATAACAGAAGTCTTAAGACCACAGGGAATTTTTCAAATGCTGCCTTTGGAAATAATACCTTGTGCATATAATTACTTACAGTTGGAATACCACAAGTTCACATAGCTTTTTTTTTTTTGTAAAATGCATCTATTAATTTTTCTCATGCCACCATTAACATGACAGCATTCCTTCTTTCTTGGGCCTGCAGAACAGACCCCCCTTAGTGTCACAGCACGTGCTGCTCTCAGGGACAGCAATCCTTCATGGTGACCTGGCTGCTCCAGAGCAGATGCACGAGGCAGCTCCATTCTCTCTGACCTGACCTCTGCCTCAAGGAAAACTTCCCAGCCTGTATGGCTGCTAACATCACAAGGTCTTGTCATTGCTTTGAAATTAGTCTTAAACTCAGTATTGAGAAATTGATTATTAACAACCTTGTATAACAATTCTTAGGCAATTTCAACCATTCTTTTCAAAAGAAAACTGCATTTCAGACTGATTCCACTATGAGGCTTTTTCAATACTTTCATCCAAACCCTTTCCCTTATTAGATTACTTGTCCAGTGAATTGTATACAATTCAACCTGCACTGAAGGCATCCCCTGCTGTACGTTCCCAACCCAGCACTGAGAAAAGCAGCACCAGAGCCTTTGTAGACCTTACTGACATTTCAGTTATTTACACAATGCAAAGGTAGTTATTTAGATGATTCAGGAGACAAACAAATTGCTGGCTGTATACATACAGATTTCTGCAAGCCATATACATAGAGATTTCTATCTGTCTGTACAAATACAAGGGATTTGCTTGCTCCAAAAGCTTGCAAATCTTGATTACCCTGACTCTGCCACAGAGGCTGGACATGTGTGAGGATTTGTAGTCTATCCTCAGTGAACACGAAGCTAACTAAAGCAGCTTAGACAAGATCTTTTATTTGATGGCAGAGAAGTAATCTTGGATGCAATACAATCTGGAATCACTGCAGGGATCTCATCACCCTACTCCTTTCATCATCTGCATGTTTTAACTGCAGCCAGCCTGTAACCCCCTTCCTCCTCCACTGCAGTGTCCTGTCATCTCACAGCCCCCAGAGCCAGCATCACTGCTGGAAAAAGGCACGGTCAGATCTCTCACTCAGCTCTGCCTCCTCAAACAAAGCTGTGGAAATCATCCCTCTAAATCCTCCCTGATCTCCTTGTGCTGATCTCGCTTCCAGAGCTGTTCAAACATATGGGCATATGCTTGCCTGTAATTTCAATCTATACATGTCATTCCCTTGAGACATTATTACCCTGCTGAAGTGGAAATTTGTGTCTGTATACATTAGAAAAATAACACTGACAGAAAATGTAAAAATCCCTGCACAATAAATCCTCTATGTCGCCTACAAGAAGTACTGTAACTCACAGAACAAAATGAAAATATATTATGTTGAAGCAAGAAAGTACCCATAAAATTAAAATGGAGATTCTCAGATTTCAGGTGCTTTCATTAAGGAACAGTGTTTCATGAACTAAACAGATACATAGCATTTTTAATGCATTTCTTAGACATTTTCATTGTATGATCAAGATACTTGAAAACACATTTAAGAAAAAATACCTTGTAGAAAAGTGATTTCTGATTTGGTCGCTTCTAGAAGCTGCAACACTTGTTCTCATTGAATTCCACTAACTTTATTGCCAGTCAATGAGAACTGCAAGACAGAATTTGAAGAGAAAACCATAGTGCTGACAGAGCAGAGTAATTAGTGACTGAATGCAAGTTAGACAGGATCCTTATGCTGTCACTATTATTTACACAGGATCCTTATGCTGTCACTATTCAAGCTCATGGGATATTTACACAGGATCCTTATTTGTCACTATTCAAGCTCATGGAATATTTACACAGGATCAGAGAATAAATGCACACATGAACAATTATTGCTGTATTTCCCAGTGAACACATACAAGAGATACTCAAGCATGGATTACACACACAAGGAAAGCTTTTGAGAGAGCAGCAGCTTCAAAGGAATACACCAGAAATGAAGTTTACTTGTTATGGTAAAAGTCAACATTGCATGTAAGATACCTTAGACCCACTACTAATTCCCTGATTTTATTGGGAAACACTACCAGAGGGTTATAGTATAAGTAGTGAATACAAAGCCTAATTCTGGACACAGGATTTAAAGACCTGATTGGAAGAGAACTAAAGTATTTCTAGGAGGAAAAGAATTCTGTTAGTTTTGCTGAAATGACAGCTAGCCAGATAGATAAATAGAAAGAATCCATATATATATATATATATACACACTTATATTTATCTATATATATGCAGACTGCAAAATGGTCAAAAACATTCAGAAATTTACTCTCTATTAGGTATATGAATATATATGCTTATCTATACACAATGAAAAGTTAGTCCTGATAAGCAGTTCTATTTCTTCTTTTATGCCAACTATTAGCCTAATTTCAATTACAGCTCAAGCATTAATATAACTATAAAATATATAGCAGCAAAAAGAATAAAGGTGTTTTTAGGCAAAACCAGTATAAGTACTCTGAGCTATCCTAAAAAAACTTCACCCATTTTCCCACCAACATGGCAGTTTGTTTGTGTTGTATTGTGGACTCCTCATTAGACATTTGTGAATTTATGCAAATACAAAAGCCTGCTGGTAACTCACGAACTATGGTAAAAAATATTATTTTTACACTGCCATTTCTATTTATTCTTATTGCTTTTAATTTCTATGAGTATCTAAATTCACTCTGTATTTCCCATAGAAGCAGGAATCGCCAAGCAAACCTTATCTATTCTACAGGTTTTAATATTCATATTTCTAGCTTAATGTGACAACTTCTATCTATTTTCAAGTTGCCTACTGCTTTTTGTATCTTATCTGCATGTGTGATACAGATTCATTTTACCTTTCAAATAGAAGCAATATAAACTTGTCTTCCTCATATATATGGATACTCAAACAGAGGCAAGATAGCTACAAGTGCTGGCAGTGTCAATAAATCCTGCTATGTTACCAAGAGCAGTTGTTCAGAATACCAGGATCTCTAAGGTCTCCATTTATTTCTCCAACAAAATGCATGTTCTCTTCCTTAACTTGCAAAATGAAACTTCAAGCTATATACTGGTAAAGGTTTCAAACCCTAAATGTTACAGGGTTCAAGGTACCCAAAATGAAGTGAAACTTCTCGACTGCCCTCATTTATTGTAATATCTCTAATCACACTATGTGTGCATTAATTGGATTCAGCAAAATCACTCGAGCTTTTAGTGCTCTGAAAGCCTGAACAAATGGATTAGTACGAAAAAATCTGTGCCCAAAAAAAAAGATAGAGGAAGTATTTTTAATTCCTTTTGTTTAGTCCAATAAGGGGATTAAAATTATATTTGTTAACTGGAATTACAGCAGGATCCCAGACAGTTAACTCTGAGAAAACACAGTCTCAGAGGAATATTCCAGACAAACAAGAAGCTATAAAATAAATATATTCCCTTTAGCTATATAGGAAGAACATATGCAACACATTCTACATCAACTCCAGTTCTGTCAAATTACTGCTATGCCACAACTTCTAGCCTAAGTTCTAATTTAAATGTGTTAGAACCAAATGAAAAAAAATTACCACTGATTTTTGTCCTATTGAGATCTTTTCAATAAAAATTCACACTTAAGACTTTTTATCACACAATTCATATACCTAATCATTCCTTTAAAAATGTGTAAGAGTAAAAGGTTCAGTGTAACCCTAGGCCTAGAAATGCTAATTTTCAATTTCACACTAAGTCAGCGAATGAGAAACAAAAAAAAAATTAACTAAATGAAAGAAGCAGAAGGAAGCCTCTCCCAAGCTGCTCTGGGCACCACAGGAGACAGGGAGCCCTCCACCAGCTCACCCAGTCAGAGGGAATGGCATCTCCCTGGGGCAGGGGAGCACTGGCTGCTCCTGGGGGTCCTGCCCTGCTGGGCACAACCTGCACCGGGAGCAAAGCCTTGTAGGATGTTGGGTATTGCAAGGCAGACAGTCCTGAGGTCTGCATTTCACCTGGCAGAGATAATACTGATTATCAAACACCAGCCCTTTAAATGCTGGAGGGAGGGAGGCGCAGTCTGGTTTGGAGTAAGGTAATTGACACAGATCCAAAAACATCGCTTCACCACACAGGAGAAATGATGTTTGCTTATTTTCCTGCACAGATGAAGGACAGCTTGAGCGATTCATCCTTGAGCAGGTAAACAAAAACGGGTTCTGAATGGAATTGCAACATAATTTCCTTTAAAAGGTTGTTGAAAACATACAGATACACGTATTGTGGCGAGGACGGCGAGCAGGACAAACACCGTGTCCCAGGGCTGGAAACACAAACACACAGGACTGATCCAATGTTGACGATGGGGAAAAGCACAAGCAAGAAGAAATTTCTGGTTTTGTAGCATCAGTTGAACCCTTTGAAAGTATAATTGCTTTGCAGCAGCAACACTGCACTCCCTGAAGCCACCATCAAGATTTCTTCAGCCAGGACTTTGGCCAGGGAACAAAATTTACTCGGAACAAAACTGTAAACACATTAAATGACAGCAAGGACAGGGATTCAGAAAGATGCAATATAAATTCTGCTGGCATTTTTTTAAAGCTAATACTTTTGAGAGAAGTCATGTCAATTTTTGAAATAATTTTCTCTTTAATTATGTTCACAAATTAGAAAAAAGTATGGTAGCAGCTTAGTATAATTTCTGTTTTAGGAATAACCCACATTCAGAGCACATCTGCACATTGTATATCTCATTCGGTGTTTAGAAGCCATATTGTACAGAAGAAAAATAGCTAATTTATTCAGTGCTTTTCAGACTAGATTTCATACTGAAAACTTCTGAAAAGCATTAAACTCCTCCAGTTCCCATAGGCTTCAATGATGCCTGAAATGCAGAAGAATTGAAATCATCTTTGTAACTTGACATATATAATGATCTCCATATCTGAACTTTTTCATGCAGATAAATGAAGAGGCTGTTTACAAACCAAGGCTCATACAGGAAAAACCTTCAAAATTACTGTTCATTCAGCAAGAGAAATAAATGTTATGTCTACCTTGCAGGGATGAATAAATCTACTTATGTCAATAAACACTAATGAAATGAATGGAACTAACAATTGATTTCAGGGCAGCCAGGACTTTGGCCAGTGTATTTACTCTGAACAAAACTGTATAAACACCTTAATTGACAGCAAGAAGAGGGATTCAGAAAGATACAATTTAAATTCTGCTGGCCTTTTTTTAAAAGTAATACTTTTGAGAGAAACCACATCAATTTTTAAAATAACCTTCTCTTTACGTTCTGTATTTTGAATCAAATCAAAAAACTATTATTACCAAGTTCATTTTTATGAAAATCAAACTATACTCAGTAAAAATGTAGGTGCTTCTGTTCATTCATAGCACACGACCAGCCATGAATTCAACATACTTGGATTTTTATCACTTATTAATCTTTATTGTATCAATTATTCATTTTAATAATAATTCTAAAGAGCTATTTTGTATCCTGATTTTTCTAAACTATTTAATACTTAAAAATATCTAACTCAGAAAAAATGGTAAATTACATCAAATCTGTATGTGGAAAGATGGCTGGGGGTAAAATTAGGGGAAACTGAGAAGTTGTATTCACATCCTACCAGAGGCTATAATAACACAGAAATTACAGGGTAAATCACAGCTGCTGCTCCCTGGATGGAACAGAGCTGGCAGCTCCAAACCTATTCCACACAATCTGCGACCACAGCACCTGCTGAGGGGGGTGGAATGGAGGCTGCAGTGGAATGGGAACACCGTGGCCAGCTCTGGAAATGCTCCCAGGGAGGGAACTCGAGGGTGCTCTGCAGCTGAGAAGCCACCAAGCGCCTGTGCAGGGAGGCAGAGAGGAGCTGCTGTCCTGAGCCAACAGCCTGCCTGCTGAGCCAGCACCTGGGGCACAACTCTCTCCTCAGGTGAACCTGGCTCATCTGAGGGAGAGGGAAAAGGTAAAGGTATCATTTGTGCAATTTTAGGAGCCTAAAACTCCTTAAGATCCTTTCCTCCTGTGCACCAGGGGAAACCAAGGATTCCTGTGATGCCTAAAGGATTTCTGAACTGGAGTATACTGCTGGGAAATCAGAAATGGAGGTGTTCAAGTCATCATCAACAGAAGAAAAATTGGGAACTCAAGTTGATAAATTTAGGATTGAAAACGATTGTCTTCAAAGTGAAGTTGAGCAGCTGAAAATTCTGCTTGCTGCAATGAAGCACAGAGAGAAACTGGTGCAGAAACTGGCTCCTGTTTCAGACACCCTGTGGATCTGCAAGTCAGTACATTGCACAGACCATGAGCCTTGGGATGAAATATTTGGTATAATAATGATGATGATAAAACCATAGAGAACCCTGATTCCAAATGTGAGCTTAGGAAAACAGAAACACCCAGAATTACCACTGCAATAGCAGTAAAAATGTTAAGTTCAGCACAAATAGCAGTCTTCCTAACTGGAGACTTCACATCAAATAGGCACTTCAAGCTTTTAGAAAAGGCAAGTCAATCTTATATCTAAGAACAGTGACAAGAAAGAAATATATTAGCCATTGAGAAATCATAAAGAACTGTCATCACACAACTTCTTAGGCTGAAATGTAAATATAAATGTTCAAATTAAAATTATCACAATGTATAGGGAAAGTTTTCAACAGAATACTTTGGCTGAAGTATAAGTTCTAATCACAACCATTTGTACAACCATTTAAAAATGTAAGAATTAATAATACTTATTTCTTTTAAAATCTGTTGATATAATGTATCTGGGAAGACCTCTGCTTAGTCATTTTTAGCCATGGTGCCAACATGATTCAAAGTTCATTTTGTGAATTTACCTATGTATCAGAGAGACCCTGACAACTTTGAAGTCTATAACTTAAGCAAGTTACCTACATGACAATTGAAGACATTTCTACCAGGATAGTTCAGGCTTTCAAGAATTAAGGAGAGGGCAGTCAACTCTTCCATGTTTTATTACATACTTTTACCACTTCAAATGATTAAATGATTAATTAGGATATCCAGATCACTAAATGTTATCAAAATATAAGATGTTTTTCTGAAGTTCCAAAGACATTTGTTTCAGAATTATCCTACCTGTGTGCAGCAGCGCTGTGAATTAGATTGGAGTGTGAGGAAGGCAATATAAGTGTTCCATCAGACAGGATTAACAGGGGAATTTGTTACTGAAGTTACCAGTGCTGTTGCAGCTGACCTGTTATCTCTGACAGACATGTACAGCTATGAGTTCCGTGGCCATACAGTGGCTGCTGTGTCTGAAGTACTGAAATTCTTTTAAGGAAAATGAAAAGCATGAAGGAGAGGAGCAGCTACCAAGTATGAATCAGGATTTCTGAATTGACTCCATCTGATATTTCCATTCCCCTCTCCCTACAAAATGTGGTGTAAGAATAATGTGAACGTGAGAAAGAACACAGTTGAATGCTTCTGTGGGAGCCTGCAAAGAAAACATACAGATTAATACAATGATTTCATTTATTGAGTAGTTTCAGCATAATTACAGCTATATTAAGACTGTCATAGTGAGGCATCAACAGTGCCATCATAATGCCTACATAAAAGGTGACTCATCAGAGCCCTGAAATTCAAGTGAAACACTTACTGTCACTCAAAATGCTTTGGGAAATGAAAGCCAATTTTTGCAGCCTACCAGGCTAACTCACTATGCTATTTTAATTATTTTTCATTGAGATATATTTTTCTTGGCACATAGAACCAAGGCATCAAGGAGAAACTTCTTTTGAAAAACCTCATAGCAAGATGGTATCAATTGAGGATGCAAGAGTAAAAACAGAAAACAAAAAAACAAAAAAAAAAGGAAGAGATGTCATCTAAGATACTAAATACTAAAGATTTGCAGAAGAGGGAACAAGGGAAAGAAGAACCTGTAAGCCTTTAAATTTATCCATAGTCAATAACTGGGCATACTTTGCTGGGACTGTGTCTGACAGAGAATTATGAAAAAATTACTTCTAAGCATCTAAGTAAATAAACTTACAAGCCACTTAAAAAAAAAATCCATGCAACATTGCAACAGCTATTTAGTAGTCCAAAAGCATAAAATCTGGGGGAAAAAAACAACACAGTTCCTTATTTAGTGCAGAACATCGTGTGTATCACGTCTGTGAACATCCAGTGATCTGGGAGAAAAATACAGTGACTTCCAACTCAGTGGAATGTGGAATGTGACCTTTCCAGGGAGTGATCTCCAGCTCAACAGCAGATGAGCCTCAGCAGCAATTCCCTCCTCCCTGCACTCCAGGAAAGCATGGGCATCCACTCTGGGTACTCCTTATGGAGACTCCAGGTGATTTTCCTTGTTTGTTCTCACACTGGCTGACAGCATTTTCAGCCATGGAGCTGCACTCACCTCACAGAGCAGAAAAGCACAGGGAGATAGTGTTCCAGTTGACAGGGGGAAAAGATCAGAAGTGCTTTTTTAACAGAAAAACCATTTTAACAACCATTTTCAGCCTCTTTCCAGCTTTCTTAACTGTTGGATAACGTGTATCTTTAAAACTTTTAATGAAACACAAGAAATTCACATTGCTATTCCTACACTAGGTGGAATTGGCTAATATAGGTAGAAAGAGATTCCATCACAGACACATACATTTAGATATTATTTCGTCTTTGAATCAGTCTAATAATAGAATAATTTAGAGAACTGTACTAAGGTTTTATGAATTTCATTTTGATAGCACAAAAAGTATTATGATGAAAACCCATGGGCTTTGGAGAAATACACACATTCTGAAAAATAGTAATAATAATTCTGTTTCAATGAAAAATAACATTTTTTCAGTTCTTTCTTGTGCTTTCTAAAAGTAATGTAATCCATAAGAAAGTTGTACTGCTTAAGTATAGACATAATGCAGCCAAATGTTCCATTAAACAAAATAAAGGTGGCTCACTTTCTTTAAATTATCAAAATCTGAAAAAATACTAAATTCAAAGTCATGTATTCTTATTTCAACAGAAATTTCTGTTTCCCAATCAGTTCTTAAGAACATATTTCTATAGTATTATCATACAGTAAAGTTTACTTTCTTTCACATGTCCTAAAACATTTTGTCTGTGTCATTTTCAATACATACACTTAACATGCTTAACAGTTTGTCAAGGTCAGTAACACACTATCACCTCAGATGCTTTCTGAAATTATTCCTCATGATCCCTATATTATGAAAAAATGCAAGGGAAAATAAATGGCTGAAAATTGTGATACATAACAAATAACTGAGAGGCTGCTGACCATCAGTTGCTTATTTGAGAAATACTGAGGTAAACTGTAATGAACTGAAACAGCTGCCAGAAGTAGCTGATATAGTGGACAAATAATGGTGATTAATCTCCTATCTATAGCAAAGATTTTCAATGGAAAGTTTGTTAGTGAAGTTTTTCCCTAAGAGCCCAGTCTTGTGAGTGGTTCCCATCATGACCCTCCCTCAGGACTTTCAATATCAGAGAGCACAGACTCCTCTGCTGGATGGGAGCACAGCAAGAAACTCCAACTGTGCATGGACACCAACACAGAGCAGGTATTGCTCCTTTGGGTGGCAAGGCACCTCCAGATAGAGGGGTTTATAAATGTTAAACCTGTGAGATTTTCATTCCAGTTTCACTATAAATAATGTAGGAATGTAACCTCCATAGTAACTGCTTCATGCCAAGCCTCCTTCTTCCAAGCAACATCCCAGGATTAGACTGCGCTAGCCTACTCTAAAAATAAAGTCACCCATCATGTGGCCTTGCACCAGCTATGAGTAATCTGTTTTCTTCCATCTCCAGCTTTCCACTAACATGGCAGTTTGGAACACAAGCCTTCTCCTGAGCAGAAAATAAAATAGATGTTAAGTCAGTGAGACTAAGCCTGGGAAAACTGCTTGCATTGCATTAAGGGTTGCCTTACAATGACACCAAAATGTATTTCCTTGGGACTACTTCTTCCCAGTTCTGTGGTAAAATAAATAGAGTAAATTTTTTTTTTAATTATGTAACAAGAACCCAAAATGAAGCATTCAGATACTTCTATTGTAAAAGTACAAAAAGCTTCAAGCAATAAAATAGCACAGAGCATTTAATTAGTTTTCAAGGGTTACATTTTGTCACCATAAAGTGGGACAGAAACAGGAAAGCAGAAAGGGCAGAATGCTCCCCAGAGGACTATGTAAGGGTGTGAACAGAAATTTAGTCTCTAGAGCTCATGCTCTGTATCCTGTACTCAAACATTAATTTAAAACGAAGCACACAGTGACAAAACACAATCATTTTGACTGATTAAAGTGAAGGCATGTATCAGAAAAACTGGCATTTTACAGATGATACTATAAATAGGTCTAATAGATCAAGAATGACAAAAGAAATTAAGTATTTTTGAAAGTACACATATGTTTGGCTTCCAGAAAACAAACAAACAAACCAACCAGTTCGACAGCAAAGGCTCGGGAAATTTTTTCTTTGGTTGTGGATCTTTCTTGTACTTGTATTAGTTATGGGACTCTGAGGACCTAATTAGTTGAAGTTAGAATTAATTCTGGTCTTTTTCTCTTAGCGCACAAGCAGAGGAGACATCTCACAATATGTACTGACAGGTGGATAGACTGCTAAAGACTGTTCTCCAAAAGGCAAATGCTGCTTTATGCCCCTAGTACTCATCTCTGAAAAACACTTTCAGTCCAAAGAACACTGACAGAAACTGCCCAAAGTATTTGGTTTTTACCTGGGAAGAGTTTGGTGATTTGTTAAATAGAATGTTTCCATTTTTAACGCAAGGATTTTTAATCCCTCGTTCAAACAGAAACAAACACACGCACAGACCTTAGCGCAGTCAAGTTCACCAGAACAATGGTCATTTTTGGTTGGCTAAACCCAAAAAGGGCAGGCTGCATGAATTCTTTTCTCGTGTAGATGATGAGGAAAACCCCAGTGCTTGTCCATTACAAATCTTCATGTGTAAATGTAATTCACCCATAAACAAACTTATTGATGCAAAAAATGTTAAAGTGTCGGTGGGACTCATTCACATCTTAACCTTAACAGAAAAAAAAAGGCAGCCAGACAACTTCCTACTAGAGCACATTTAAGAAGAAGAAATTATGAACTCAAAACTAATTTCCAAAAGTGACATGAAGAAAAAGAGATCTGACCTAAGGCGTGCTATCTCAAATTTGCATCAAAGCTCCCCATGGGCTGCCATGAGCAGCCCGAGCTGGCACAATTCACACATCTGTGGCTGGGAATTTCAGTTAACACTGACTGCAGCAGCACTGCAAGGGCTGGCTCGAGGAAGGGATGACTTATGTGTTTACCATATGTCAACCATTATGGCCAAATGTGGCTTTTCAGAAAAGAAATACCTTCATGAAAATCAAAAGCTAAACTATCTGGAGCACAGATTTTCTATGATCTTTACAAAAATTATAAGTGAAAGAATAAAAATTAAACACTAAAATGCCATGAATATCAGTTTCCTGCAAATCTATGAATATAGTCTAATTTACTTTTGCATATACTATAAACTAATTCACAGAGATACTAAAAAAAATATGTGAGAGGAAGCAAGGCAGGGTTGTACTTATTTCCTTCTCTGATTCCAGCTGACCACTTGTCTTTTGTAAAGAAACAGCAACCACTAACTTCATGTGAGTGCATTCCAAATGCATAAAGGACTTCTGTAAAGGTAAGGCATACAAACAAACAAGCAAGCAAGCAAACAAAAATAAACAGGTTTATAATCTAAAACATTTTCCCTTCTCTTTGAAAGTAACAAGACAAAACAAAAAAGGTCAAACAGCCTGTTTCAGAATCTGGAATTATAGCCAGGATCAGAGAAGAGGGGTGGACATATACACTCAAGGATTCTGTGATGATAAAGGGAGAATAAGCAAAAGAATTATTGTATCTCATCTCTGAAACTAACTCTGAAATGGGCTATTTGTATATGGAAAGACTCCAGTCAAGGATATGATGTACATTACTCCAGAAGACCTGAATATACCTTTAAAAATTAAAAAAAAAAAAAATTAAAATGCCAGGACACTTTGAGAATATCCTAAAGGATTTAAAACATTCCTCTGTCTCATCCCTCACCTTCTAATTACCTGCCACTTCATGCATTTGCCTCACCCACTGAGGACTTGCTTCTGTGTTGGAGTTAACATTTTTAAGCTAAAAGAGTCATGAGATCCCTCTCACCAACACCTACTGTGTACACATCAACATCTGAACTAGTCTACAAGACTTCCTTCTTCCTTTGAAGACACCTAGGGGAGCATGTACAATAACTCACCTAAACTTTTAGACAGAGCTGAGATCCAAAGTTTTGACAGAGGTGACAGAAAATGAAGCACATGAAAACTACAGTCATCACACACTGGTCATACTTCAGTCACCTCTCAGTGCATTTTCCTTCTTTGTCCCCCTTGCCCAGAGCTGGATGCAGTCTCACCCTGAACTTCTCACAGTCACACATTTACAAAACTTTGTCACAGCAGATCTGCAGTAGAAGATGTTTTTCCACACCTAAATCTGTTTTTCTGTATTATAAATCATTAAGATCCAAAGAAAAATGGGGTTTTTTTAAATGTAAGGTTCTCCGGACTAATATCTGAATTCCCTCCTGTAGGAATTGTGAAATATGTCATAATTCTATGTTTCATTAAAATTTAAAGCTACAATTGCCTGTGGTGGCTTCTAAATGCTCCCTCCCAGAGCAGAAGTGGCTCATGATGCCCCTCAGTGGCCACGGTCACTCACCACGAAGCCAACCCATTCCCAGGAGCCTTGGCTGCTATGCCCACTTTGCCTGCATTGTCCTGTTTCTCCTGCAATCTTGGATCATGAAGGTCACTCTACACAACATATTTATTCTGACTAAATTGTAGAAACCTGACATGCAGACAGAGTGAACAGCAAGCTTGACAGTGATTGAATGCAACTGCTTTGAAGTTATGCCAGATTTAGACTGACTGTATCATATAATATTTGGAAATGCACTGCACAAAACTGGGTTTTTTTCTTCCTTTTTATCTACACAAACACATTTTAAAAACAAATCTGCTTTTTTTTTGACACAGTATAGTAATGAGTCCCTGAACACCTTAGCATTAAAACAAGTCTTGCTTTTACAAAATTGCTGAAGATCACTGAAATGTAACCTTTGTGACAGGTCAATAAACTTCAGATCAGTAAACACAAACATGCCTTTGCCTCCAGTGAACATATTCCATTTTAAGAGCTCTGTTCATCCCATCTACAAACACAATTTAGTGTAAGCAGTCACATTTTATTTCTTCACTTTAAAAATGCCCAGAGATTATCTCTAATGTTTATGCTTTGATTTGCTTGAATAAAAGGCTATTTGAGAAAGTTGGATACAAAGATTTCCTGCAATTCTCAATAAAAACACTATTAGAGTTGGGTATTTGATGCACCAAATTATCTTTTAAATAAGCAAAAAAACTCTTGCACTGCATTTTTCTTTAAATGGAATTAATTTCTGTTCTACACACCTAGTTAAAAATAATCACAAACAAAATTGCGGTGCCTATTTGTTTTCATTTCACTACGTCTATCACTGACTTTATGTGGAGAGGTGGTTTTTTACTACTTCCTAGACATTCACTTCACAGGCAGGACTCATGGAGAGTGACCACTATTCCTTTACTATTTTTAAGTGGCTCTCCTGGCCCTCTAAATACCAACTACGTGATTTTACTTTAAGAGTTTCAGCATCGTTGTCACAATCTACAACCGAATTCTGAACATAATACCAGAATACAAAAAGTACACATTTTCAAACACTAAATTAAGCTCACTGCACACAGGACAACCTGGGGGACGTGTGCAGTAAGGTGACAAAGTTGACAGCTCCAAGCAGAGATTTTTCTACACAACAGAAACCACAACAGTCCAATTGTTTGTATAATATGCTGACAGAAAGCTACTAAAGCACACCAGAAAATCATAAAAATACCTACTGTTGTCGTATTTCTTCCCCACTGAGACTTAGGAAATAGTCCCAGGAATATTCACAGGATTTTAGACTGATTAAGACAGGCAAGTTTATAAAATGGATGTGAAGTGTTTTGTTGCCACTTAAAATATAAAGCTGGAGTTGGAGAACTGCACTGGTTCATCAGAAACCTGGGATGGATCGATGCCTTGAGAGGCTACCTGGAACAGAGGCTAGACAGTGTTCAAGGAATAAAGCAGGGGTTTATTAAAAGGCCTTCAAAGGATACACCTTGGGCAGCACAAGAGCCTGGCTGAGGCTACACCAAGATGGATGAGGGGTCACATGTTTTCACACTTTCGTAAGTTTTTTCCATTTACATACTGGGTTTAATTGTCCAATTACAGCTTCAGGTTAGGAAGTCTCATCCTCTAGATTGCTCTTCTCAATTCACTGTTGTTTCGATTTTTGGGGCCTGAGGCTGCAATGGTGTCCTTGGTTCTTAGGCTGGGAAAAGGGTTGTTTTGTGTAACTAAACTGTGAGGAGAACTTGCTAACACTTTATATGAAGTTCAGAGTTACACACTAATGTAGTACAGAATCTGGAAAATAGGAAAGCTAAAACTTCAGGCATCAGGACCAAGCAAGTGCCAGGATTAAGAACACATCAGTGAGAAGTGCTTCAGTGTTATGCATTGTAGTCTCAGGAGTTGCACAAATTTGCTGGTTCTGATTCACCTCTCACCAAGACCAGCTGATGCTGTGAAGTTGCATAACGTGTGTGAAGCATGGAACAGCTCAGTGACAGCACAGACAAGGGCAGGAACAGCCACTTCATCTGTTCTGGTACAAACTCTGTGCCCTCCAGAGAAGCAGGCGAAGAAGCAGCTCCATTGCTCAAGGCAGCACTCGAAAGAGCCTTTCTGATGTGCAAAGGGAACCAGGAGAGAGCCTGCATTCAGAACTGACATTCAGCACCAGCTAAGACATGCCTGGGTAGGGCATTACTCTGAGTTAATCACCTCTGCTGTTGGCCCATTCTGACTTGTAAATAAATCCATCTGACTTTATGACTTTGGATAAAGGAGTTTCAGTGTGTTTGTAACAAATATGAGCACCCAGCATAACCTGTGCTTGTGTAATCTCAAAAAAAAAAATAACCAGTCTATTCCACATAGAAAAACTTCAGAGCTTTCAAAGTATTATTTTTTTTAAAGAAGAAACACTTAAGAAAAAATATTCTTGAAACCATGAGAAAGTTAATAAGAAAATGTGAAAGCCTTCTACTTGTAATCCAAAATAAATTAGAACTTTCTTACTGCATCTCCTCAGTGTGCTGTTCTAGTACTTCAGTTAGGCAAAGCATTTAGGGTTGAAAACGTAAGGCTGCAAGAGTCACAGGTAGTCATTTTGGTATTATCCCTAATTTTCCCAACAATCATTGCCAGAAAGAGAAATGCAAGTAAAGGGGATTTTTTTATTCTCATTACAAACTCTATCTTTCTGAGGCAATATCAGAATTTTAATGACTCATATATTCTGTGAATGAGCATAATGAACACTACCACTCTGACACTTTCAATGTTCTGTAATTTGATTTGTTGGCAATTCCTATTCTTTCCTGTTTACAACCTGCAGGAAACAGGTGAAATATCTAGCCAGTCAAAATACTGAATATTTATAAGGCTGAACTTTATGGATTCATTTTACCTCTCCAGTATAGTGGAGAGCTTTACCTTATTATGCATTTTGAGAAACCATTATGCACATGCCCAAGCAACAGCAATCATTCTGAGAGCAGCCCTATTATGAGGGGAAACAGCTTCAGGGGAGAACTTTGCCAGATGTTTAGTAAGTCTCCCAAAAGTTTCAACTCTTCCTACTTTATAAAGCAGACACACAATTGCTAATGCCCCTTGCTTGGTGCAGGGCTGAAATGAATTTTTAAATTTGCAGTTTCTCTCGGCTGTGTCAAGGGCACAGGGAGAAAGCCAGGGGATGCTCCTGGGCTGTGGATGAGCCAGCTGCAATGGGAAGGTGCCCAGCAGTGCTGGGTGGCACAGGGACCAGTCTGTCCCCTCACATGCCACCAGCCAGTGTGGTCACACTGCCAGGATGACCCTGCTGTCCTCCAGGTAAGGACTGACATCCTCCCCTTTCATGGTAAGAGATGCCCCCCACACAATTCATACCTGACTCTGCTGGCATGCAATGGCTGCACCTTGCCTCTCCCATCAGTCAGCTCCGCTCTGCCCTTTGCTCTGCCAAAATGAGGGAGACTTTGATAAAGGTTCCCTGAACTGAAATCATTGATAAGAGTCTGGCAAAATTAATATTTTAGGGGTCTTCATTCCCTTTTTTAATGGATTAAACAGAAAAGCATCTGATTTTGTAACAAATAGACTACAGGTCCATGTGTTTATGCTTTAAGCTTTCAGCAAATAAACAGACACATATCACACCTCTAGTTCAGGACACTTCCAGTCCCACAATAATTATCTTAGTATTACTGCTCAGGCAACATTCTGCATGGCCAGCAGTAAACACAGAGCTCTCCAGTCCCTCCACACAGATAAGATCTCCTCAACATCTCTTTCCTTTCCAAGCTGGGAAAAGAAAAAAAAAAAAAAGAAATTGCTGGGCAGGGTGGTTTTGTCTCTGTCCTACAGTGTTCTCTGTTACAAATGCTGCCTTGCTGATAATTACTCCTTTTTTCTAGTTTACAATGATATCCATTCACCTTTTTGGCTTTGACCTACTGAAGGACGGAAACAAATCTTCATCGCAAAGCTTGCTTTCCTTCACCTGTATCCAGACCTCTAAACCCAGTCACTTTTGATATTTCAGATTTGCACAGCTAACTTTCATATGAAAATATATTTTTTATGGCTTGATATCTTAGACAAAACATAATTTAAAAAAACTATGTAATTTTTATATATCTTTCAAATGTTTAGGAAACAATTAGAATCCTGTTTTCCAAAATCTCCGTTATAATTTTAAGAGCAGTTCCAAGCTGTTTTATTCCCTCTGACTTACACAATCACCTGAAATGCCACAGCATTTTAAAATTATCTTTGTAATTTTTTTAAGTGCTGTTTGAAACAACAAAAAAGGCCTCAGCAAGGATCAAGATGCAAGCACACACATTAAGGATGAAATCACACTGATACATTTCATATACATGAAAAATTAATGCAAGATGAATGGTGAACACAGAATAAGTGGCTTTTTGCACAAAGACTTCATATTTCTGGCTGATGATAGAAGTCTAATAAAAAAATTAAGTAACAACCTTGCAAGTTTATGAAATATTAATATATTAGGGAATAAAAGAAAATAGGCTTCAGACAAAACAAAAATAACTCACCTGTGGTGAATGTGAGAGTGGTGAATTCATATGTATTTTACCATAAAATACTAGAATGGGGCTCAGTGGTTTAAACAGAAATATATCTGACAAGGGGGAGATGGGGCCAACTCAGATGGAGGACATGGAGCTGAAGAAAATTTTCCCTTTTTAAAAGGGTAATGAAACAGCAAGGACAGCGAGTGAACTGGTTGAATCCAGTCTCCTGTGACAGAGAAGCACCCAAAGTCATGTTGAAGAAGTGACTGCAGGATAAAACATGAATTGCATTGGATGTATAGGGATGTACTTGGCTGAACTCTGCTTTGTGTGGACTCCTGAGCCACTGGAAAGGAGGCCAGCTTAGATGGAAAGAACCCTCCCCTTTCAGCTTTACACTCTCAAGTTCAGAAACAGTCCAGAATTTAGAACAGCTCTGCATGAAAGCATAGGGAACTGTCAAGAAACAGAAGTGCATTACCAAGGGTTTTGTTTTGATGATCAGGGGATAAGTACAGGCAAACAAATACCTATTAAAAGGATGATAATAATGTACTTTTTCGCTAGTTAAAATATCACTTGAAAACAATTCTTTTTCTTGTCTCATATCTATCTGTCTATCTATCTATCCATCTATCCATCCATCCATCCTTTCTTTATTTCAGTTCCAGGTCAAAATGAAACACACACTGCACACTGAGTGGCAGGGAAAACTGTTTTCCCTCTGGTGTTCAAGGACTGGTATCCTAGATTCATTAAATCTCACCAGAAATGTAGGATGTGTTAAAGAAGCAATTGAAAATAAATATTATACTTATTTGAAATTACAAACCACTTCACACTGTTAATTACTTCAGCAAGCTGTGTACTTCTACACTTGCAATCACTCACAGAGAGAAGATTACTGCTTAGGCAGACTCAAAATAAATATACATGCTAATAGATGCCAAAAAAATTTAAAAATTAAAAAGAATGTTTTCTTCAAACATCTTGAAGACATTGATTTGTGAAGAAAGAAAACATTCCCCTAAACTTCTGGGATTAGTAAGGAATAAGAGTAATTTCCCACATAGAGCAACATATTAAAATCTACAAATGAATATTGGAAAAAGGGTTGGTTTTTTTTTTTAATACAGGAAAATTTAAACATAACTGCAAGAATGAAATTATAATATTACTTAGATAATGGCAGGACAATGTGATTATCACATGATTAAAATGGATCACTATTACATAAAATTTCCATGTGACTCATTAGTGATAGTCACCTTTTCTTTACATTGCATGAAACAAAAATAAACTTGTCAAGGATGGAGTTTCACCAAACTTTGTATGAGTGTATTCCCTTAAATAAGAGCAGAATAACAACTTCAGGTCTATTTAAGATGACACAAAAGCAGGTTTTTACAAGCTTAAGTGGCAACATTTTTATAAGTTTACATTAACTCCACCACATGAAATCTTTAACTCAAGATTACAGGTAATATGGTCAAAAGCAATTTCACAACCTTTGCAATCATGGCCCCATGACACCAAAAGTGTTCTTGCAATTAAAAATACAAGTTTCCCAAAGTCACTATGATTTATGAGCTAAGTGCTTTGGCTGTCTCTGGAAAACCTTTAGAGCATGGCTTTAAAATTATTTATTTTGATCCAGTAAGAAAGAATTACAAGGTGAATTTTTAATGTCTGTCTAGTACAGGGCATGGAGATACAGCGAATATCCCTTCCTACATCTACTTCTCTGATTTCTTATGCCAGTCACGGAATGATTCTACAAGGTTTCCATAAAAAAGTACAGAGGAGATGCTGCTGTTGCCTGCTTTTGAGATAGATATTCTGCAGCTTTTCCACCTCTGTAATTTAGAGAGTATTTGAATGAGTACCCTAGTAAAGATATTTTCACAATATGTAAGGTCTTTTCTGCTTTCAAATGCATGACACATCAGCACGGTGTAAGTGGTAATATTCACCTAATATTACCAGGCATGTCTGGGTCTTTAGCAAGGTAGGAAAATCTTCAGCTTCGGTAAAAATGCTTCCATTGTTTGCTTGTTTTCCCCAACTAAAGAAAGTAGCATCCTATTGGGAGGGTCAGAAAGATTGTGACACCTGTTTTACTGTTTCAGAAGATAACCATAATACTCACTAAACGTGTTGGATATGGTTGATGCCAATTTTATTACACTGGCCAGTGACCCAACTTTCTCTTAACTACCTTCATTATGAGCATTTTTCTTCAACAGATAAAATTAGAATAACTTTGATAACAAAACAAAAGTCAATTGTATATTCTAACTTTAGTTACATTTGCTGATAATTATGTTGTGATATTCAGAGAATTAAATGTCATAAGGAAAAATATTAATGCTTATATAAATTCTGCAGAGTGTTCTTCTTTGTATAATAAATAGGTTTCTATGAAAAATGAGCTTTGTATTAGCTCTTTGACAAAAAAGCCCAAAACCTGGTTGTTTCAGAACACAGATTGAACAATAATTGTCTTGAACAGTTATTATTATGCATCTTGTCACTGAGTGAAAAAGGAGATGTTTATCCTGGGCATCGCATCAATAACTGTCACCTCTCCTCAGAGCTCCATTGTAGCATTTCCTATCCCTGTTTACATCTCTGTGACAGATACAGCCACAACAGCCACAACTCACATGGAGAGAGCACGGCTGCAGCAATGCCCAAGCCATTCTCTGAGCAGGAGACCTACAGACCTGCAGAAATTGTGCTGTAAGCCAACTGTGCATAGTGTTCTTTCAGTGCCAAATAACTTCAATAAATGCTGCTATAATCTTCCTAGATGTTGGTAATATAAAATGCTATAAACTACATTTGAAGTGCTGTAGTCCTTTTACTTATTTTCCTTTTTATATTAATGCTGGCTACCAATGCTAAGAAAGCATAAGAACACAGTAAAACAAACTACAGGGAGCTCTTACAACAACAAATAATCAAACATCAGAACTTTTCATTACTATGATTTTAAGTTGTTCTGGGCTTCAAAGTTATTACTCATTTAGAAATTCCCACTGAAATATAGTGGTTTTGGTTTCACTAAATTATTACCCAATTTCAGAAGCTGGACTTGAAATTATTAGAGACAAAAATCTGAAATACTATTATAGAGTAACCCCCACAGATGTTTGGCCAATAATTTTTCCAGTTTTTAAAGAAGAATTTCTCTTCCTAGCCTGAAATCACTTTTTGAATAACTGAAGTTTTTTTACACAGCATTCTCCAGACAGAAGACAAGACTCCTGTTAGAGCTTGCTGACCTTCCTTGCTCAGTTTAAAGGACTTCCCAGTAGCACCAAACCTGTTACTTTTCCAGAGTTCCCAGCACTTTCTGACTTCCAGACCCAGGTAACAAACAGAGCACTTGGCAGTGACTTCATCATGAATTTTATTTGAAAACTGCTCTTAGGCTGAGATTTCAGAGAAATTCATGATCTAATAGAGAAATATTTTAAACAATTCCCATGCAAAAGCACTCCACTATGTTGAGAACCCAGCTCCAAGAGTTTAAAATAACTGGGGAAAAACCAAACTAAAAGCATGGGGACAAATTCCTCAATGTGTTGGGCCTCATGGCCACAGCTCAGCGCCCTTGTGCATCAGCACTCACTCAGTTAGAGAGGTTGAAAGAAGGGAGAAGAACCTCCCACTGAAGAAGTGCTCTTGACACAGCAGGACAGGGGGCTGCACCCTGAGCACCAGCCCTGCTCTTTAAAGCACATGTTCTAGTGAGTCAATCCAATCCAAAAGGGCACTTAAAAATCAAGTTTAAATCAGTAATCTGCTATTAACCCCAGTTACTCGCAGTTGCAGTGTTCCACAGTAACACACCCCACTCGACTTGCCGTGGCTACCAGAAAGTGACCAGGTTTGTAGCATTTTAATTACATGAAAATTATCAATTATTCTTTAACATTTCCCCTAAGGCTGGTGATTTTCCGGTGCTATCTAATAAGTGAATCATTCTGGTTAGGTAAAACATCTCAATTGTTCATTCCAACTTGGCAAGCTCAGCATTAACACCAATGCACAAGCTCCATAAAATTCAACCACCATGGCAAGCGGCAACTCCAGATGCACACTCAACACTGTAATTAAGTCATACAATGAGAAGTTTAGCTAACTGCATTTCCTCTTAAATATTCTACACCAATTGCACTGCTGTTTAAACTATTACTGATTTATGTCCTCCTGTTTTGGGCACACATACTGCAATTTAGAATTACAAGTCCTTATATTTCAATTGCCTGGTAACTGAAACAGGAGCGTGCCCCACACTGCCACAAGGAGAGCCAAGCTCTTGGCTGCAGCGGGGCTTTGCAGGGAGCTCTATTCAATAAAGGAGAAGCCTGCTCCTGTCCTGCATTCCTGCCTGAGCACAGCTGAAGGGAACTGACATTTCACCTGCACACAGATGACACGTCCAGCTGAAGCACCACGCTCCTGCTGCTGGTACCAATCCACCACTCTTAAAATTATCTACACGAGGAAAAAAGTTCTGCTTAGAGCAGGCACATCTCTTCTTTGATCACTTTAAGAGATAATAAAGAACCACAGGATAGATAGATGGATGGATGGATGGATATTGCACATATGTATTTACTTTCACTGTAAAGGGCATGGACTTGATTTGGTTCAGGTACTCCTTGACAAAAATAATAACTTAATATAGTCAGCAACATCAGGGGTGAGATGCATATTCCAGCGATAAAAACCAACAAATGTACATACAACAGAGCTAATTCCGTCCTAGTGGACATTATTTTATACACAAAAAATGCATTTTAAAAGTACTGACACAATTCTAAATAACTGTACCAGATATCAGTGCACCATTTACTCTAGAAATTATCCTGAAGTATTCTTTTGATATAATATGTCACATGCAGTGCCTCAAGACAAGGGAAAAATGGCATAAAAAACTGAGTGGGGGTTCTCATTAAAAAATTCAACTTAACTTCAAGCACAGCTAACAATCTTTAGCTGTTACATTTACATGCAAAAGAGTGAATAGCAACATGAAGAATAACAGACTTTTCATTATGTCTGAAAAATAAAAGATTCCCCTTCATTTGATACATCATACAGTGATAGTGAAGAACACTAAGAGACACGTGCACCTTCAGTACACATTTAAAATATTAACTGCAAAGCACAGCATATTTGGCAACTCCTTCTCCGCTACTTCCACTCAAGTGTAAAACAAGATTACTGTGAATTCTGATGTGCTATAGTCTTTCCACCTCAGGCAATGATCTTAAACATCATTAGCTGAGGAGGTCTGTGCAGGATCAGGACTGAAAATGTGCAAAGAGTCAAGATTCAAACCTGGAGGATATTTGTACGTGAGAAGAATCCAAGCACACAAACAGAACATTCATCTGCACATCTCTAATCCTCTCATTAGATACAAGAACCTGCACTTTCTTTCAAACACCACAGCAAACACCATGCTGAGGCTATTCCCCCAAGACTTCTAGAAATCAATTGTTTTGGGTTTTATTTTTTGGCCTTTTAAACTTGATTTTACATGACACATACATGCATTGACTCTGTACACCCTCTGGTCACTCTAAAGCACTCTCCCTTTTTCTGCAAGGCTGTGTGATGGAATCAAGTGAATCACGCAAAGGCAAAGCCATAAATGAGCTGGACTGGAGATTCTCTCAGAATATTCCAAATCAGACAAGACTTCCTGTCCACTACTACAGTCAGATTACCAGGAGTTAACTTACCAACATCAGCCTAACCATGACTTTGTCCAGAACAGCTGTCACTTGACCTCACCTGTCCTTACCCTGATCACCACATTTATGGGGTTTTAATACTAGTAGTCATTCAGAAGACTTTTGAACCCATGTACAATATCTTGATTAAAAATCCATACTATTGATTCAGAAAGCTCCTTTTCCAGCCACAGGATGTTATTCTTTGGGGAAAGATACCTAGACCTGCAATTCAAAATTTTCTAACTTAATACCAAGTTATTCAACACATTAGTTACTTATTTGCCAAGATAAAGAAATTTTCATTTTTTTCTGTAGAACACACAGGTTCTCTTTTCTTCTCAGTTATTAAAAAATAGATATATTTTTAGCCTTCCTTCCAGCATTCTCTGCCAAATTTAGCTATCATTAGACCTATGCCTTTTTTAGAATTTCACGGCTGCCAAATAGTTTGTAACAAAAACTACAGCAATTCATATTTGTTCCTTTTAGTTACACTCTGATATCATTTAGCACTTGTCCACTGCCTAACACGCAGTGCTCTCAGCTTTTGCATTTCTGTCTATTTCTGTTCATCCTCATTACTCCCTTGTTGAATTACTTCCCTTTTTAATCACATTTTTTTAATCCAAAGTAGTTTTCTTTCACGATTAATGAGTTGTATTCTTTGGCACCTAATGAATCAGACTTGCACAGTTCCAATTATCATTGGTGTTCTTGTTTCAGCATTTCCTCCCACTCCATTCTCTCCTAGCTGCTTTCAAATTCCCATACATATATTTATATATTAAACTGAGAAAGATGCTGTGTTTACTCTGTGACACTGACTACACTGTGTTTTTTCATATCAAACAAAACCATCATAATCGCTTTTACTTCAGTGATCAGTGGCTTAAAGTAACAGTGGCACAGCAAAATGAGAATCTATGTAAGCTAAGGAAGCTGTTTTTCATAAAACACTAACTAAAGACTTCACACACACTTAATACCTGTGATATCTTCAGTTCTTTCCTCATTCCCAAAAGGAATAAAAAGAGAGGAATCAGTATGCCAGGAAGTGTGCTACATTTATTCAGCTCATCCTCCATGGCAGGATATGGGGGAGAAGAAAATCATGTGGTCCACAAGGAATAACGCCCAACATGAAAGGCAGGCTGAGAAAAAGGCTCCTCAGGAACAAACTGCTGAGCTGAACTAGAAACAGCTTTTCATCTTTTGAGAGCTGAGATAAAATAACATAAAAATGTTTCTTGGAAACTCCCCCTATGCACACCTTGGGTGCAAAGTTTGGATTCTTAGCAAAGAATTATCTCAGCCTTTTGTTTTCAATTTTGAAAAAAAAATATTGAAAAAGACAGGGAAAAATAAACAAAAGCAACTAGACAGAAAAGTTTTACTAAGGTAATTGCTCCTCATGTTTTCATAGAGGCACAGGTGTGCTAATATATTTCACAGGATTGTCTGAGGTGGAAGGGACCCAGAAGGATCACCAAGTCCAACTTTTAGGTGAATGGCCCACACAGGGATGGAACCCACAACTTGGTGTTATTGGCATCATGCTCCGACCAGCTGGGCTAATCTTGGGGTCCCTGCAAGGGACCTATTTTAATTTGCAGTCAGGAGAAGCACATTATTACTGAACTAAGCTTCCTGAAGGTTTATTCTAGGTTCTGTGTTCCTCAGCTCCTAGATCTTGCTTTGCAGATATTTAAAATCTAAGTGCATGTTCTGTGGGCAGAGGCTGCATCTCAGTCATGAGGAAAGTAAAATGTGTATGAACCAGCAGTCAATGACTCAATTTTACAAACATTATGTTGAAAGGGATTATTAATGCCATAACTCTAAAATAATTTACACACACTTATTCCTCTTTCTATGAATGAGGCTTTTAAGTGTTCAAATCACTGCTGAAAATTGGGTAACCTTGAAAAATGTTATTGGGTATACAGTAATAATAGTTTTCCCAAAAGTTGATAAAATACAGATTTAATTATGCAGGTTCTTGTACATCAGTATCTTGCATGTGAGTAAGCTCTCTGCATAATAATATACACACATAATATACATTGATAATACACAATTATAATTGAATGCTTGTAATTATTTTCAGGATCAAAGCCCTTATTAAAAATCCAAATTAAAGTGTTATAATGGTAGTAGTCATGACGGACTTGCATGTGGATATAATAAAATTAAGCCCTGTAATAAGTGGGATGTTTTGCATATACAATTAGATAATCTTAAAAATGATCAGTGTAAGGCTGACAAGTGCTGAAAGAAGAGAGACTAAACTGTGATATTACTAACAGTTAGTAGGGAAATAAGAAAAATAACTAAACCCAAAGCCTGGTATTTCTCAGAGACATGGTGAACCTAGCAAAGGACCAAAGTGACGGAAAACCTGAAGGCATGGGATGGTTGTCTGTCTCTGGGCTAATGACCTGAAACTAATCTCTGGGTAATGACCAACACACCAACACAGAGGCTCTGCAGCAAAGGAAGAGCTCCTCCAGCCCAGCGCCCACAGCCCTCCAGGCACAGAGCACCGTAGGGACTCTGCCTGGCTAAACTGAAACTGCTCCCGAGATGAAATTGTTTGTTCTCATTCCCTGCACTCTGCAGGTTTCTCATTTTGTTGCTACACTCAGAAGATTAAAGAGGTTTTCTTTCAATATTGCTAGGTCAGCATTAAGGTAATTGAGTAACTACAGCTCAATGGAAACAGGGGTGTGCTTATTAAAAAGTATTTCCAGTGCAGAAGATTGAGACTAACAAATATTCTCAACTGACGTGTTATAGAAAATCTGCAAGGGAAGTTCTACACAGCCTGAATTCAGTGTCAGTAATCCAGAAGGCAAAAATATGTCAGAGCATTTGAGCTGTGGTGTCACTGACGCACCACCCTCTCTCCCAGCTGAGAGCCTGGACTTCCATGTCCTATTTAAATCACATGCTCCTCAGCAGCAGGGCTCCGAGATGCTCCGAGTGCGCTACATTCGAAGACCACTTCTGCAAAGAACCTCCAGACATGTTTCTCTGCTCCTAGGGATAAAGTAACACTTCCCCAACTCTTATTTCATTTTAACTGAGACAGCAACGATGCCTAGTTTGTTCTTAAGGCCAAATATACTTGTACTAGTACTAACAGCAGATTAATCATTGAACTGCTTTTTTAAAAATGCTATTTCTAGCATTAGGATGCTATAAAAGGCGTCCACCATCAGCAGAGCCACAGCTGAAGTGGCAGTACAGAGGGATGAACAGATGAAACAGAAGATTTCAGCCTGATGCTCTGAGCAGGCTCGTGCTGCAAGAAGCCCAAGGCACATCCATGGGCATGGGAAGCACCTGGAGCATCCCTCAGGCTGTGGGGGTCAAAAGGCAGGCATGGCAGACAGCCTTTCTGCATCAGAAACTGAGCAAGAGCTTTTGAAATCTGGGACTGTAAGAAGTCATAGAGACACAGGGAAGAAACTACTGACACAGATACCACCAAAGACAGGCACAACCGATGTTTAGATTTGCTTTCTGCCTTAGCAATAAGGATTACTACTTGCTTTTGTGGAAAACAAAGGCTAAAGACACTTAGAGCTACCACTTGGGTATAACCAGTTTGCTTAAGAAGATTATACATTGCAATTTGTTTTACAATTTCAAGCAAGCATAAGAACATAAACCTATAAACTAAACTAGGTCCACCAGGGAGAACTGGAGAATTGTTTCTATACAAGATTCACATTGTAACATTCGCCCAGATCTTAGGAATTCAGGTTTACCATCTAGTTCATGCTGTATTTCAAAGAGGACCCACCATCAGTATCAGGAAACAAATGAAGTGCAAATGAAACAACATCATAAAACCTACAAAAATCATTGCAAATTCCACCTCTGTTTGTACAACAATTTTTCAGGTTCAGCCCTGCCAACACTGTGTCACAGCTGCATCCTGCTAAAGGCACGGCAGCACAGCAAACATTTCTTTTAACAAGAGCAGTCTAGAGCTTTTGTTTGGTTTTAAAGTAAAGCTCTTAAGCATTATTACTTAGATAAAAACTTTGAAAAGTGTATAATGGATTATTTTTGTTGTACAAAATGGCTTACTTGGTAGTTTCCTGTAATAGTTCGCCCATGCATTAATTTCTTGAATCTATAAAAATGGTGTCTAGGTAATTTTTCCTGTAGCTTTCTTTTAAACATTACTCACTCAACACACACATTTAGTTTCTTCATAAGTTTCTTAGTAAAACCTTTTTTTACTTAATCCTGCCTAGTGCAGAGAAACAGCTTCCACAGCTAGCTCTTACTAAGGGGGGATGGAAAACAGGAGACATTTTTGTTGTACTCTTCACATGTTTTGGGTATGTTTTTCACCTTTAAAAAGCATGGCTTAAAGTAAATAAATAAATGTTTGTTCCTACATAGGTGGTGAAAATACTGGAACTGAGATATTGGATTATACTCATTTCACGCCATTAACTTTTGAAGGGAAGAACTGTCCCCCAGCCAATACTCGACAGATATGACAGCTACAGTTAAGAAGCAAAGTGCTCAAATTAGATTATAACTATGGGAACACCACTAGATTCAAAATTAGGGCTGAGGCTCCCTCACAAACAATCCTGCACAACTGACAGCTGCACAGTTCTTTTAACTCTGTTTATCTATAAAAATAAAGCCATTTTATACTATAACTGCTGCTTCTTTGGAAATCACAATGGAAATGCGCTTTGTAATTCTCAGCCAGCAGTAAAATTCAAGGCAACTATTTGCTTTAAGTTCAAATAATAGCAAAATGTAGAACAGACTAAGGAAAAAGAAATGAAAAAAAATTAATATAAGCACAGTCTTATTTAGCACCTAGGGAGGGCAGGAAACATGAGGAAAAGTAGGCTCCTTTTCTTCAGGCTCTGTTTATCTGGGTATTGATTAGCATGTGTTCTGTCTGCTCAGACATGCTGGGAACATTTTCCTTCACATTGAGCAGTCCAGAAAGGAACTACTGAAGAAGAATTTGAGGATTAATCAGTGTGTTAATTGAGGTTATCTAGATAATGACAGATGGGAAGACCATACTAAGCAAGTCACTGTGGCAGTCATACTCATCTGTTAAAACCAAAATTAATGGATACACAAACTTAAGTTCACTTGCTCATTGATTTTTATCCAGCTGCACTGGACTATAAAAGAGCTATCGGGGAAAGTTATCCATTAGCTGTCAGCTCAGAATGCCTTAAGAAGCAATTGCTAATCCTCCAGTGATATCTCACTAAATCCTAATCTCTACAAATTGTTCTTGGAAGAAGCATTAAACTGGTCATCAAACCTGGTTTTTAATGCTTCTTAAGGCTTACTCAACCTGTAACCCTTTAGATATCATGCAAAGTACTAAAATACTCAAAAGCAGATAAAAGAAATAAATCAGATGGGTGTTGTCAACTGCCCATCTACACCCTCCTGCAGTTTTGTGTGTGGTGAAACAAAAACAAAACAGCAAAATTCACCATTATAATAATAAAACATCCTAGCATTCATACAAATGGAGACACTGCTTTTGTTTCATATCTTCTTCACAATACAATCTCCTATTATGAAATGGTATAAAACACTTATTATGGGGGAGATAAATTCATTAAAATTTCAGTGCTCTCATATCATTCAAAAATAAACAGTAAATAAAAACCCATTATTTTTCTCACCTTATTAACATCTTGATTGTCTCATCTAGAATTACATGGTACAACCACTAAAATGGGTACAGCTACACCAGTATGAAGGTGATTTAAATTAACAAGTTCTAAGACTAACAGCATTTTAGGAAAGAAGAAAACAGTGATGAAGCTTGGAAAAAATAGGGAATAAGGATATTGATTTCATTACATAACTGCAAAATTATTAAAATCTCTCTCCTATGTAGGTTAAAGGAAACAAATAATTCTGCTTCCCAGTGCCACAGAAGTGTTTCACTTGGAGACTTTGGATTAGAGTTCTGGAGAGAACAGAGAGATAAAAATTACTGATTGCAGGTAGTAATCCAGAAAACTCCAAGTTCTTCAGCTGGGACAGGCACGAGTTATGATGTGTAAGCAGAAATGATCACAGCAACAGAAGAAAAATGGCTGGCAGACATAAAAACAGTAAGAAAACCCAAAATAAAAATTAAAAAAGCAAATTGATGCAAAGGGATAATCCACTCTATCTGTGCTCCTTTCAAAGAACAACAGAAGGAGAGTCGTCATATTAGACCTCAGGAAAACTTCCAAACTTTCAATAGGTGAGGACTGCAAAACACTAGAATAGAATGGTCTTTGTGGAAGCAAAGGGAAGTTGGAAGGCACACACTTCTGTGTGAAGTGCACTCTTAAGTCAGACCAGCACTGAAAATAACATTTTTTGTCTATTAAAGACATTTGAGGATGAAGGTTACACAGTAAAAATACGTAAGCGGACATACAGATTGGTTGGCAAAAAATAATTTTTCAACACACAACATTATAGACCATAATTTTACCAGCATTCTGCATTTTCTGAGACCATTTTGGGGAAATTAAGGAAGTTTTGAAATGTGATCCCTTTGTTAAGAAAGTTTTGAAAAGAGTATACTAAAGGTTAAAATGTCACAGAATTCTTCACAAATCTGAAAAGAACTTTTATTTAAGTTGTGTCTACTACTTGGGGAAGTACCTCAAGAACTAAAGATAGGCAAGGGTTTCTAATAAAGAAAAGGAATGGAGACTAAATCAGATAACATTTTTTGGCAGTAATGACTGAACTGAACAGGGCTCTGGGATAGATGGAACAGAAATCACTGAATTCTCTCATGGATGTACAGCAGGAGTTTTACTGCATGTGACCTCTGGAAAAACAAATGCACTCATCCATAAATGAATGTGCTCTACAACTGCAAATTAAAAAGGATCCCAGTATCATCATGAACAGAGTATGGTGCTACCTAACATACAATAAGATGTTCTATTTTTCAAACAGAAATAGCTGTATTCTCCTTTTAAATACAATATTGTTCTATCTTCTCCTAAATGTTGAGAAATAGTAAGAAAATGCAGAAGGCTTTTTCTTTCAAATGGCTTTATTCTTCATTTAATTACCTGCTCAGGGGAATAAAGCCACTACAAATTAACTGATCAAAATAAAGCTTAGTTATCTAGGGAACAAAGGCAACCTACTGTATTTCTTAAAGTTCTTTCACAGTGCATTTAAATATTTATTTGAATAATAATTTCTGGAAATTCGCAAGAATTTCAAATTCAGAGGCAGAAAGTGTCAAAAAGGTACGAAATCATAAAAATAAATACTCTGGGAAGTTTAAATTATGCTTGAGGAAGCAGAAGAGACTCATAAAGCCCAGACCACATATTTTTAAGTGAAAAATGGACATATTTTAAAATCATGGTACATTGAAGACATCTGTCATTCAGAATACATGTTCCCTCCACCCAAATTTATTATTCTGTTAGAATTTCAAGTACCAGAAAATGATCTAAAGTGAAGTGAGGGAATTTAAAAAAACAGCTGTATAACTGTTAAAAAATACAACTTTTTTACTGGTTGAAAATAGAGACCTGTACCCACAAATTTCCAAAGTGAGAGTGTAGTGGTATGTATGTGCCAAAGGAGTTACAGATAACCAAGGAGCAGGTGAATGAGAGTGAATCAAGCACCCATATGCTGAGGAGAGGACAGTGTGGTTTAGCCTCCTGTCTCTGGGATGTCTGGGGCCCACATCAGACAAGTCCAGCAGCTGTCAACCCCATGTGTTGTAAAGGAAAGGAAGCACAAAAGTGGCAGAACACAGGAAACCACATCAGAGCATCACTGGCATTCACTCCAAATGAAGATCTTGAAGGAAATAACCATCAGGAAACTGGTTCTTCATCAGACTGTTCTGACTGCTCCTCAGCCAACAAACTGTTGTTTATTTGGAGCTACAGATCTCCTGTGGTCATGGTCAGGCACAAGTGAACTGGCAAGAACCACAAAGGAGAAGAACTCACTTATTGGAAGGGCTGGCTACACAAATTCATCTCCTTAGCACCCTGCAGTGCTTAGGAAAATGCCATGTTTAGGCAGAAGGGCCATGCCAAGAATGCAAATTAAGGAATTGCAAGATAGAATTAGAAAGATAGATCTGTATCACTATAAGAAAATACAAATTTCTAGGAATGATTTTCAAATATTTTATCCCCATGTGTAACAGAAGACACACTCTTATTGTGTGAGATTATTTAAAAATTAGTCACTGAAATGCAGCGACCATGGGAAAACTCTATCAGACAGGAACTTGAACATTGCTAAAGGTGAAACAAGTTTCCAAACTCTTCCTCACAAAATCAGGAAAGACTCAGAAGAGAGTGGATAACTCGACAAGTTTCTACCTGATTGATGCAAGCAAATACAGAAAATTCTACTCCACTGTGGCCACTTAAAAGATCACAGAACACAGTAAATGGGAAAATGTGATTGTATTCTTGTAGACTATTATTTTGTTGTTTCTAGCAGCAACAGCTGCTTCTTGGAACAGCAGGAAAAGGATATCAGGCAATCAGTTTTGACTCAGTTCTCACAGAAAAACAGAAGCTAATTCAAAAGATGAGAGTATGATGCAGCTCAGTTACGACAGAAAAGGGGAGATGACAAGAAAAATCACAGCCATTTCAAACAACAGGTAAAGCTTTTCAAAATATTTCAGAAGCTGGAAAAAAAGAAAAAGGAAGGAAATTAAATGGAAGGGGGAAAGTCTAAGAATATAAAATATAAGCACTTCAAATAAGATTGTAATATAACAGGGAGGGAATGGAGTTCTTCCTCTCCCTGAAAGCAAGAGAACACTACAGGGGAAGACAGCAAGTGAGATGACAATACATCCTTTCTAAAATAAAACCTATCCTGAGCAAATGATTCCGAAAACCAAGAGAATTTTAAAAGCTATTAGGTAAAGGCAATAAATAAAGTGTTTAAGTGTATCAGTAACAGGAAGGCTAGGAAAGAATCAGATGTTCTACTAAAAGATCAAGCATCAATTATAGATACTGCAGATAAATTGCTTCAATGCATTGATCTTTACTGCAGAATATGACAGAGAAACATCTCCAACAAACTTTATATTTCCAGTAGGAACCACTTACAGAGAAAATGAAGTACTTATATAAAAGAAGCATCATAGAAAGATTCTAGAAGATTACTTTCTAAAGCTCATTGCAAATTCAAGGGCACTTGCCAAAAAATAAGATATAATCTGAAAAAAACCCCAAAGCCATAATAAATGAATAATCAGAAAAAGATGTGAAACTATGCCTCTGACTCTCACAAAGGTGGGCCAAAATATCCCAAATATTTATCTCTCTCAAGAGTTTACTAAGATTTTCTTATAGTAGAAGAGATCCATAAGAATTAAGCAAGTTATGAATACAATTGAGTTATTATCTGCTTAACAGAAAACAAATATCAAATTTATGTTTTGCAGTTGCCTATATCACTTTTTTTCATCCTAATCAGCAAGTGGCAGAGAAATGAAATCTGAGGAGCGACACCTGGAACTTGTCAAGAAACAAACAGAGCACAGTGCCATCACTGGATTTCCACAGGAACTTCAAAAGACATTCTGAATTCAGAATTCTTTTCTATTAGGTAAAATTTTAAAAGACATGGCTGCCCTTCATAACAACTTTTTTAAAAAAATACAGCATTTTGGATTAAATAATACTAAAAGGATATAAGAATGATGTGAGCACCCTTAAGGTGCACACAACCTTTTGGGGACAATTCCCTGTCCATTGAGACACATGAGAGCCCTTCAGCAAGGCTCCAGAGTGGAGGGACACAGCACACTCAGGTGATGAGGATGATGACAATAAAATGTTCATTCAACACAGACTGCAGAGGCAGCACAAAACAACAGGCTCAACTGGTTAGGAAATCTTTTTGTTTGGGAAATTTAAAAGATGTGCTGAAATATCCCACCACATTTGGAATTCTTTCTCTTTGGCAGTACCACCCATTCCAGGAGAATCCCTGGGAGAACACCACAGGGTCCTGGGCCAAAGAGCACCATAGGAAGTGTTCCCAGAGTGTATC
This sequence comes from Camarhynchus parvulus, assembly GCF_901933205.1. Lineage (NCBI taxonomy): Eukaryota > Metazoa > Chordata > Aves > Passeriformes > Thraupidae > Camarhynchus > Camarhynchus parvulus. The sequence goes on from NC_044576.1 coordinate 10,171,283, forward strand.
ACCTGATGATGGGCACAGCACATCATCGTGGGGCAATTTCCTTCTTAGCTCTTCAATAATTCATCTGCTGGCAGGAGCTTTATCATAATAAATTGGGCCTAAGAGAAAGCACACTAAATATTCACAATACAAACAGTTCCACTGGCTTTTCCCATCTCCTGAGTTTCCAAATCTGTCTCTCTCATTTCCTCTCAGCACAAGACCTCTGCTCCTACCTCTACTGCCCTGCTTGCTGGGTATTTCTGGAAGAATCAGCCCATGACACTGAAAAGGGCATTCACCACTTCACTGCATCAGCAAGGCACAGCAGCACAGCATACATTAAAAAAATGAAATGACAAAAGGCAGCTCCTGCTAGGTTTATTATGGACATACCCTCTGAACAACACATCACTTGGGAATAGCTGCTACATGTCTCTCTTTAAAAGGTTCTACAGAACCCATCAATGAAACTTCTAAATAGTTATAAAGGCCTATGCTTTGGGAAGCTAAGATTTGAAAAGCAAATATAGCAGAGTATTTTAGATTTCACACCTATTGCAAGTTGAACCCCAACCCTACAGTTAATTTTTAAGATGTGCAGTATGAAATCCTCCTTTGATCACATCTTGATTTCACATAAAAACTCCACATATACCATGTGTTGTTTGTTTTACAAAACTATCTAAATATGTACAAATCACCCTTTCTGTGATCCCCTCCCCAGTGGCTATCCACACTAGTCCCACAATCAACTGCTCAGCTCTGTGAGAAGTCAGGCATTTGGTAAAGTTGTTCACAATTTACAGAAAGAGTATCTGGAACTCTGGAGAACTGTAATTTTATTTTTTCTTCCCGCAAACCAAGACTGACAGAACCACTGAGAGTCACGCAAAATACAAAAATATAAAAACATTGACAAAACCCTTCCACACAAATTCAGTAAAGGGGGCCAGGCACAACTGCTCCAGACTGGTAGAGTTTCATTGTGCCCCACCTCAGGCCATTTGCAGGCTTCAGGAATCAGCTCCCTGCAGGAAACCCCAGGAGTGCCTGGGAACAGATATCCCACCTCGTGGGGCACACACTGAATACTCTGGTCATACACAGGACACCAACCTCATTGTTAATATCACAGTTAATATTCCGTTGTTGCACCTCCTTGTTTCCAATCCATTTCATTATCCTATTTGCAACTGAAATATTCCCAGCTCTCCATTCCAAACGGCAGATTGTGCCACTCAATGGCAATTAAATGCCCTCAAGGCATTAAAAAGGCTATTATCAAAACATGTTTTTCAAGCACCAGTGTAAATCATTTCATACAGGCTTTGAAATTCATAATGAGCAAGCCTTCAATGAGAACGTGTGTGTTGGGGTTGTACATCTAGGTGTTAATACAATATTCAGCCTCAGTAATAACTAGTGACATGAAACCTTTCTCTAAAATACTGAGTACACGAACATTTTAAGATGTTAAACAGCTTCTTGCCCACCACTAGTAAGTTTCTCTGCTACAGACCCCAAACCTCACAGCAGGAAAAATAAGCAAACAAAACACTTAGCAAGCTTACATATTTACACAAGCATATCAGTTCAAGTTATGAAAAACATTTCAGCTAATTGAAGAAACAACAAACAACTCAAACTTTGTTGACACTGGTATCTCACTATTGGAAGGAGGTTGAAAGAGACACAGTAAAAAAAATATTTGCCAATTTTTCTCCAGTTGTGTTGGTTGATTTATTACAATAACTCTCCCATAAAACTTGTCCATTCTCCATCTGAGATTCCCTCTAATAAATGCATTTTTATTGTTAGATTGGTTTTTTAGACATCAGCATAGTTACACTTCAGAAAAGTCAGCTGTGAGCAAATGGAGAACAACAGACTAGGCTAAGCAAGTCACTCCTCTGCAACTGTTTATTTTAAATGTTAGCTAGAGCCCACTTTTTCTCACTTATCTCATTGGGTTTGGATTTGGATTAGGATCCCACCTACTCAGAGAGCATTTTGACTCTATCTTTAGAAGACTACACCATACTGAAAGTGTTTCTTCCTTTTGATGTGAGATATGGCAACAATAACACTTTGGTCCTAAAATATAACAAGACAGTAATATAAAACATAGTAGTTACTAAAATTCCCAGTGACAAGCGATTATAAAGTTAAGCTAAAAAGATTTAAATGGGGTTGTCACAATGGCAGGCTTTGGCCTAATGAGTGTCCCAAATTCAAACCTGATTCCACTCACTGCAGGACAAAAATAAAGAATTACTAACTAGAGTAAGTGGCTTGCTAGGGTGTCTCACAGACAGCCTTGCCCTCCTGTCAGATACAGCCCTGTCATCTGGGGACAGATCTTGGCTATATTTGGAAATATATTTTTGAATTACCAAAAAAAAAATAGATTCCTCTGTCTCTTCCTCTTTAGTACTTAAGTCCAATAGATTTCACTGTCAGAGAATTATTAGAAATTATCAGACAAGCAACAGAACAACCAAGGACATCAGGTACTTTCTGAAATTTGAAGCAAGACTGTATTTCCTCCTGATCTTTTGAATATTCATTAATAGACACCTTACTTCTCATCTGTACCTCTTCACCATGTCCTTATTTCACAAATAAGAAAACCTGAGCTTGAGGAGAAGGAAGGGACCACTCCTGGTCTCCTGACTTCCACTAACCAACAGTCTCAGACCTTGTACTGTCATTGAAGTTTTAACAACTTTTCGGGACAAGTAGCAGACAAGCTAGATAAACTAGTGAGAAGGAGTCATCACTGCCAAAGGCACTTTTTTTCCTGGTGGAAGGGGAAGTCGGGGTGAGTTTTGGCCGAGCTGCAGCAGCAGAGGGCAGAGCCCCAGGGCAGTGTGGTTCATCCACACCTGGGCACTGCCTGCAGGGAAGGATCTGCACCCACACACCACAGGACTGCTGCTTCTGCACCCAGTGGGGAAAGCCACTGTGCTATGGAAAGCAAGAAATCATTACACACAGCAACCAACAAAAAGGTGACATGCTGGGGGATCTCTGCTATTAGCTTTGGGATTTGGGATTTTTTACATCAGCTTCCTTACCATAACAACTACTGAAATTGCACGTCACATATACTTAATTTAATACCCTCCTGATTTCCTTTATTTATGTTTTGATCATCCCAACCTCTATTAGAAGAAATTCATTATGTTTGGACTCTAAACTCCTCTCTGTGAAAAGTTCTCGTGTAAAACATTCAATCTAGTGCCTGTCTGTGGTCTACCCTGCTTCTTGCTGTGACTCTTAGAGAACTGCTGACCTACAGCTTCCACTGAATACTCAGCTACACATGAGTTCCTCAGATTCTAATTCTGCTCCACAACACAAAAATATAGGAAATTTGTTGTTAAGTAATATTTGTTAGGAAAGAAGTCCAAGAGTCTATGCTTTCATATGGACTGGCATTCATAAACAGGATTAAAAATGTGAAAAAAGATATTAAGAGAGTGTTACAATTTTTAGGAGTGATTGAAAAATAATCTCTAATTAAATAATACAAATGTAATGTGTCTAATTAATTAGATATAATCTTACAGTATCTTCTTAAAAGCATTTTTAAAAAAATAAGCTCCCTAATAAACTCACACTGCTTTTAAGCAGCCAAAATTCTCAGTGTGCAAATAAAACATCTCAGAAGCATCATTAATCTTTTGATCACCTAACATACCTCATCCTCACTGTAGGACTCTACCCACCATCATCTCTTTAGCAAGGCATTTTATTGCTATGCCTGTCCAATATGCTTTATTTTCTGTAGGTACATCACTGACCAGTCAAGTGTTCAGTTAAAATCAGGGCTAAATGTACTTTAATCATTGTAAAATTTAAATAAATATGTGTTCATGGTTCCAAATTATGCAGTCTAAACAAACCAGGAACAAGGAGTTCAGTAGCTCCTCAGTCTGTGTGTGTTCAGTTCATATTTATAGATCCACCTCAGAGCAGCAAAGCTGTGGCTGGCTACAAACCCCCTACATCTGCCAAGGTGACAGAGGACAGCTCTCCAAATGTATGCAAACACAAGTGCAATCAAGCCTTGTAGTGTACCAAAATACTGAAACCCAGTAAGTGCAAGTGATCTTTTCAGCCACCTATAAAATAACAATTATGGTATCAAACTCTTCTCCTCTTAGACATAGCCCACACTAGCATTTCAGCTTCACATATTCAGATTAAATCCAGCCATCCAAGAACTAAAACCTGAGAGAATTTCCTATTGCAGACAGATACTTCTAAAGCCAATTTCAAATATTAATTTACTATTCATGCTTTCTATTTATGACCAAGTAGGGCTCTGTGAAGAACGTGCTCCAGATATGGAAAGGTATCAGGAGCACTTCTTTCCCTTTGTTGTGTTTTAGGGAACGAGGCAGGGTAGCTCATGCTGGCAGGGACAAGGCAGAGGTTGTGTGCCCCAGACCAGGCCAGCCTGGACACAGCTCACCCTGTCACCTCTGCTGCCCACCCACCCCCCCTCCTCTGTAAGGCAAGGTGACAGCAAATGTTCACCCTCCCCAGAAAAAATGGACTCAGATATCCTGGGGATGCTGCATTTTCTCTGCTGGTTTTATGATGATGCACATCAAGGTCCTCACAGCTCAGAAGTATAATTTATAAATTGACAGTAAGAAAATATACTTAATACTTATATTGTCTTTTATACTTAAAAGACAGTATAATTTATAAATTGTTCTGATTGCCAATCTGTATTTTCCTGAATAGCATTTTTAAAGGACAAAACTAATTGCAACCAACTTTATTACACTGAGGCATAGCTTATAAATAAGCAGCTGACCCTGTGAAATGTGTGGTACGCTCTATTATAATAAATAATAAAATAAAGATTGAAATCTAAAAGCAAAAGAAACACAATCTGCTTAAGGAAAAAGTCATTGCTGTATGTATTTATGCATTACTTTAAGCTTTCTAGTTATTACAAAAAAAAACCCCAAAAACAAACAAAAAAAACCCCGAGGCGATTGAACTTTTAGCACTATGACCATTATGTATCTGGGCCAGAATTCAGGCCAAAGACTAATGTGGTTTAGCTACTTATGAAATAATTATAAAAGCACCTCCACCCTTCTAAATCAGGAGAACTGACACTCATCAGAATAATCTCCTCAGTAAAGTTCCTGAACCCACTGCCCACTGAACCCAGGCAGGAAAATCACCATACCAGTTCAGTGCAGCTTATCCCTGGGTTTCCAACAAAACCCCTGCTTCTCTTTTGTGAATTCACTCACAGATTGAACAAGAAAATTAATTTTCTCTCCACACAACATTACTCTTAAAAAAAAAAACCTAACCAAGCAACCCCTTTGGAAGACAATTACTGGATTGTTTTTAGGAAATATTATACAATCAATTCCTATTCAAAGCTTCTGAGATAGCTTAGTATTACTTTAATGATAACCCACTCAGCACTTGTACTGTAATTCACCAGGGGAAAGGCAACAAAGATTCCCCACATTTTTTTTAATATTCAATGGTATTACTCAGCCACTTAGCTACAGCTCTGAGGCACCCCGAGCACACCACTGGAAATGCTATTTTCCTATGCACTGAACTGGGAGATAAAAGTAACTATCAGCCTTGCATAATGCAGCACAGTTTTCCAGGTTAGCAACACTTCTCAGTGCAACTTCCTTGGTTTTGTTAAAATCTTGATCACATTCAGAAACAGCACAGCAAATTCAGGCTGAACATTTTCAACCTTCCTTGTCAACCACTTGTCACTGCAGTAGAAGTACACCACCAGCGCCCTTCCAGGAGAATAACACACCTTATCTCCATCCCTGCCTTACAACTTCTGACATTAGTGAGAATTCTCAGCTCTGGAAAAGAGGCTATTTGCTATTAATACTAATTTATTGGTTTGCTATTGCATAGTGCTACAGCCCCTCTGTCTGGTAACAGCCAGCAATCAAGACTCAGTTCTTGCTGAACTAGAATCTTCAACTTTTACAGGAATGACACTGTGACAAGAACAATGTAAAGTCTATTTCATATTTTGGTTTCAGAAAATAACAAATCTTAAAATACATCTTGCCATCCCTAATATTTTAGAAAGCATTTTCTATCTATAAGCTTCATGAGGAAGTCAATTTTGGCATATATCTAGCTGAGAACATAATACAGAGAAAAACTACAAAACCAGAGATTTCCTCAAGAATTATGAAAATAATGAAAAACAAAAATCAGGAAAAGAAATAGTTTAAAAGTGATGTACAAAAAAAAATTCATGACCCACGTGCCTTGTCACAGTCTACAGCTAAGCAACTGCAGTCGCCCAGAACACTAAGATTTTACTACAGAACTCATTTCAGGCAAAGAGTAAACAGGATAATGATATATTTTTCAAGGCAGTGCTAAGAATAAACACACACACACAAAGAAAATGTTCTAATGGAAACTCAGTTCTAATAAGCACATTTAAATAACGTTGGCAGCTTTTAAAAAGCTGATGTACATTTACTCACACAGGCATGTTTTGTAGGCACTCACACTGCAATCTAAGACAGATGAACACATTTAATCACACAGATGTTCACATAAATTGGCCCTGATTCTGCAGATCCACAGTTCCACAAAACACAAAATGCATCACTAGCACACACTAAACTGGGCCTATAATGTTTGCAAAACGTGGCCATACAGCAATCTCCTCATAAAAAATGGAAGACTATAAACTACTTTGTTCAGCACAACAGCTACAAGGAATACTATCAGGATATTTCTTCCTCAATGCTCTACTATAAGAGTTGCTAAATGACTCTATGAAAGGTCTGAATTTTCATACAAGCAAAAATACTAGTTAATATTTCTATGAAGAGCACCTGCCATGTTGCACTGCTAATCTGCATCTTTCCTATGAGAGGAAAATACAAGTGGCAGGTGGGGATGGGACATAACTGTAGTACCCTTAGAATTGCCAAGAGATTAATTCAAATTAAAAAAAAAAAGAAAAGTCATAAACCCAAAGACCAACAAACATAAAGGTGTTGAAGTAAAAAGAAGAGACTTTGTAGGTTTCTGGGTTGATTTTACAGGGGCCAAAGCAGAATTTAGGTATTCCAAACCAAAGCTTCAGTTTATCTTTTTACCCAGTTATATTTGTATTGGACACTGAGCCTTTTCCATAATACCTGGGCTTTCCCCAAACGTTTAACTCCTGCAAAAATAAAAAAATAAAAACACTGTGAGGAAAAAACGTAAATCAATTTGGACTTACAAATTGGTTGCTAAACATGATAGGAAGAGAATTATCTTTGAAGCTGAATAGTTTATCTCCTACAGTCAGCAGTAAACATATCCACACAAAAAAATTAAAAAAAGAAAGTAATCGGGAGTAATGTGCTGTAAAAAAGACCTGACAGTCACAGAATCCTCCTATTTAAATGCCACAGCAGAAACAGAGCTTTGGAAATCCAAAACACTGGTCTTAGAGGACAGAAAAGACAGAATACTAGAATTATTTTATATATTTTTTTAAACATTACTAGGGTAATATTGAGTACATTGAAAAACAGAAACCACCATTCAAACAGTCAGCAAAAAGCATTTAGTTAATATATTTTTCTGCACTACCTCCAAATTTCACCAGGAAGAGTTGATCCAATTAAGCACTTCTTCCATGAAAAGGACATGGAAATTTTTAAGCGCAGTTGCTATTTTAATTTTCTTCATGGCTGCTTTATTCTATTTCTTTCTCATGAAGGCATTCTACCAAGGGACCCCAGAAACCTGTGTGACAGAAAGCAGAAGCCCATTCAAAAAGCACTCGCCCACTTGTGCGCATTTACTTTCTCCGTGCTACTCAGAGGCCACCTGAACGTTCATCCTCTGTCTTGTCCAGGTTTGACATGCCCTCTCTCCAATGAAGCTGCACTTTACTCAGAGGAGTGAGATTAGACATGAGGGGGAAGGTAAAAGTCAGAAAGCAGGTTTCTGAGCTGTCCACCTTGGAAATTCAGTTAGCCATGAGAAAGCACAGTCCTAGTTTCGATCTGAAGTACAGCTGTCCCATTAAATGACACTTCCAACCAGACTGAGGGAACTCAGTCCCTAGGAGAAAGAAAACATCTCCATAACACAAAGTATTTCATTGTTTCTCCTGTGTTTTGTCTACTCTTATGATGCAAAATAATAATAAAAAAGTACTTGTGCTTAATAGTAACAGTGACTACAAACCCCTTCCACACAGGAGAACCTGAAAGAGACTTCCAAATAAAACAGACGCACTTCAGCTCGGCACTCAGTCTAACCAGCTCCAATGAAACCTCTGGGTTTCTTTTGTGAACTGCACTGACTGGACAAGCACCAGGACCAAGGCAGCCAAAGACTGCTCCTGGGGTGACTACAGGCTTTCAGATCCTGATCCTCCTCAAAAACTGTGCAAATGCATCAATCCATGCTTGTGTTTTGTGTTTGCACACACACGTGCACAGTACTGCAACATTCTTCAAACACAAAGAAGCTCAAAAAGAAACCACCAGGCTCAGAGACAAACAAGCCTCTGCTTTTAACAAATTTATTTATATATGCTTGTGACCAAGTCATCCCACATGATTTTACTAGGCACTTCTCCTTGGGCAGCTTGTTTACAAAACAATCACAGGAGAAATCAACAAAACCAAACACTGGTAGTTTCAGGTACTTCCTGAAAACCATATGGGCTACAAAACTGAAAGTCAAGGCCAAATCCACAGCAATCCATGTGTTTACTGGGCTTTGCCTTCAAAGCAATGAGTCATATGATAAATGCACTGTGCAACACTAGACACAATTCTGTAGAGACAGGTCTTTTGCTTTAATTTTTAATTTCCATTTTCTGTGGGTTTAGATAAACCATGAACATTACTTTAGCATAATCCTTTGCAATGAATCAATACACTAATTTAATAATGGTATTCTGTTGTCAACATATAATATATCACATAATGTCCTTGTATAGATGCAAAAAAAAAAAAGCCAAATAAAATTCAAGGCTTTGCTTTCACCAGTGATCACAGGTTAAATCAATGTAATGACAAACTCTACAGTGCCCAGAAGAATTCCCTTCAGGGTTAAAAATCAGCAAGGAATAATTCCAGCCATATCCCTCCCACTCATCAAGCCAGTGCTGTGCAAGCTCTTCTAGGTCATAGGATTCCAACAATCACTTTAATGAAGGGAAGAGAGAAGAAATATATCTGAATAGAATCAATGTACACATCTGAGTGGGTCTTATTTAAATATTCCACTTCTTCATGAATTCAGTGATAGCTGCTCTAGTCCCTAACTATAAAGAAGATTAAAAATGGAAAACGGAATTAAGTCCGGTGTCCTCTAACTTAATTGAAACAAATGAAGCAAGTTATAGCTGTCAAATACGAGAAATAAAATAAATTACAATAATTTTTACTTCAGTGATGCGGTTGCACATCTGTGTTTGTTATTTTTACCTTGATAGTAGCCTTCCTGTCAACAAGTATCTAAGACAGAAAACACAAATCTAATAATGTCTGTGGTACTGACCGAAGGTATGTGAATAGAAAATAAGTGAGAATGAAGAAAAAACAAATGCTCTTAAAACTCCCAGTTGTTTGTCTCAGTATTATTTTTTTCAATTCAACAGCTTTTGAAGCATTTAAAATTGGTTGATAACTGGCACATTAATCTCAGTTAATGCCAAAGGCACGTGCTCTGCAATCACGTGTGCTTCCCTCGATTCAATGACAGCTCACACTCGTCATGCCAAGTGTTCACAATCCATGTCATTTGCTGGCAGAAAGCTCCAGAGCTCTGGGAAGAGTAGGTCTGGTTTTACTACGGTTTGGCACCTCCCACAACACCCTCCAGTTGGTGAAAACCCCGCAGTTCCATCTAAGTGTCATCCTTAATGCAAAAAAGATATTTGAGTCAGTGCAAAATAAAACAAACAGCTTTTACCAAAATGTCAGTGCTGGTAGCAGTGCATCTGCCAGATGCTTGTTACTTGAACCCATGCTGTGCATAACAATCAGTCAGAGATATGACGAGGATAAACGACTGGACCAGAAAATCTTTAGCAGGAAATCAAAGTATACTCAGACTAGCCAAAAAAAAAAAAAATAGTTGCAATTGGACTACACAAGATAGATTGATTAAGTGTTCTGTAACGTCTCTTTCCTTGGTTACTATGCATTAGTTGAGCCCCACCTGCCTGACCTCAGTTCTCTGCATTAGCCTTTGGTCATATGAACACAAGAGAAACCACAGTGCTATTTCATAGCTGAATTCACACAGGAATTCTTTTAAAGTACAGTATCTCAATTCGAGGATAATACCATTACTGAAGAACCCAGAATACCATGAAAAATGCATATTGGAAAAATCAGGGCATGACTCTTTTGAAATGAAACCAATGGCTTGATAAAAATAAAACCTCACTAGCATGTTCCAGCCTGCTGGTTGATTTTTTTTGATCTACAGGCTGGACTATCCTTCTAAATTACTGATTGACTTTTACACTGGCACTGGATGAAGAGGCTTAGGCTGAAAAGGCATGGTTCATACATGATCATGGAAAACACACAGAGGCACAAGATACAGAGAGAGAGATTTGATGAGTAAGTGGCTTTTGCTTAGTCAGAACCTGAAGGATCTTCATCAAGAACTTTCAAAACAGCTAACAGATAGCTTGACTTTGAGTGAAACACAACCAAGAATTATTGTCATTATGCACACCCACAAAAAAAGAGAGATTTCACAACATCTCCTCAGATGAATACACACACAGAGAAAAGGCTTTACCAACACTTATTCAGGTGGGCAATCATCTGGCTTTCTGGAGAAATAACTCCTGTTTTGCCTCCCATTTTCCTAAGTCCTGCTTTGAGCCCATTTTAACATGTTTAAACAGTTAAATAAACTACAACACAAACCAGTATAAATAAAGATAGCTGCTTCTTTTCTTAAAAGCTGTGAAATGTTAAATAACCTATGACTCCCGCCCACATATGTGCCTTGCCAAGCCAGAGGATGACACAAGAGCATGCACTATTTTGAAGGCTGGGGCATGAGATTTATCATGTCAGATTTGTATTCACAAGGTACAACGGGATCCATGACTTTCATTTCAATAGCAGCTGGAACAACGGGCACAGAAGGAACACGCAGCTGATCCTGGGAAATTAGGATGAATTTGTTTAAAAAAAAATCCCTTTCTTACTGAGAGCTATTACTGGCAGACACAGATACTTGCTTTGGGGTCACACCATGTCAGCAGTTCACAGCACAAAGACTGCATTTCTCCTTTCTCTCCCCTCAGCGCATACTGCAGCCTCAAAGAATTTTACATGTATCCTTAGAGATGCTCATATGTATCAGGAGAGTACAGCTGTAGGCTTTAAAAAATGTTCATATGCCCTACAAATTCAAATCCTTTTTTATGTAATCTATTTAATCTTCCATTAATGATAATCTCTGCTATCAATGTGCCCAAACAGGGTCAATTTCTGCTGGATTTGCACTTCTAGCATTTCCATCCTATACTGAGTAACATTCAATGAAGGGAAACACCCTGCTCTAAAAGGTATTAGCAGCCTCCCTAAAACAAAAAAGAGTCAGGAAGCTCTGCAACTGCCAGGAACGTCTCAAGATTGTGGTTTTTATTCTTCCTTTGTGTGTCTTGCATAGAGGAGAGTCCTGCCAGCTGAACATTATTTATTAATCAGGACATTCCTGCCTTCTATACCTTGTAAGCAGACAGCCTAGAGGGGCGGAAATTGCTGTGGATTTCTCATACATATCCAACGAGACAGAAAGGGAAGAAAGGAAGAGATTGAAGGGAGCATTTAGACCCCAAAAGATCCCACCTGGCAAGCCCAGGCAGATACACACACACACATATCACAGCAGTCTGAAGAACCATGCAGAGCATTGAGAATAGACATATGGGCTGGAAATCCGGCTTCATTTGCTGGTTTGTTTTTTAAGGAGTGCCCTATACAGCTCCCCATACCTGAGTGAAACAGGCTGCGCTGAGCTCCACAAAAGATTTTCCTTCTGGTAACTTCCTTAGGTTCTACCTACAGAACGTGCAGGCTTGGACACACTTCTAAGGGCTGCTTCTCCCTCAATTACTGTGGCACACACAGGGAAAAAGGAGTTACTGCCTCGTTACCTCTTCTGATTTAGTGATAGTTTCATTGGTAATCACTGCCAGCCATCCGCCACCTGCATACCCACCCACCCACACATACACATCCAATTTGCTGTTCTTCTCCCAATTTTGTCAATTCACAAGATCAGCTCGCACTGCCTATCCTCTCTGCCCCAGTGCTTATCAACAAATAGATTTAACAGACAAAATAAAGTTCATATTGCTTTCCAACAAAATCATCCAGCAGAACACCCCTACATTAGCATACAATGGGGAGCCCTGGGCTGTAAAACGGATTCAACCGAACTGATGTTCCCAGTAGCAGCAACTAAGAGTTAATGGAGGACACCCGGCTTTTCACCTCCTCCACTGCATCCAAGAAAGCGCAGAATACTATAATACAGTATAACTGAGCATTTCACTAAATAGCATTGCACAGAAGTTCTTTTGGCAAGGATCGCATTTGTCCTAAGTAACCTTTATGAGAAGCTGAAAGTTGACGCACCCAGACCAAATGAATTTTCAGCTTTAGCCCGAATCCTTCCGTTTGTGCTTGGGAGGGTGGAAAGAACCAGCCACCAAGCATCAATCGGAGAACTAGCCCCCTCCTCTGCTTAAAAAAAAAATAGTCATTTACGGCAACACGGTGCTGTGGCTACACACGGGAGCCGGCAAAGCGCAGGGATGGCCCTGCACATCCGCGGGGTGCCCCGGGCTCCTTCCCGGCGGAGCTGGCCGCAGCTCCTTCAGGAGCCGGGCGCTGGGACGGAGAGAGCATCCCTGCGGAACCCGCCCTCGTTTCAAGGGAGACGAGCGTGCGGGAAGCCGAACTCCGTCACCAGCAGAGAAGCACATGCACAGTCCAACCCGCACCTGCTGAAGGACCACCCCATCCACGCTGCCCCTTCGGGGGGTCATCGCTAGTCCCCCTCGCTCAGACACCCCCCAGCATCTCCTAAGTACCCTTCACAGATCAGCCTAGAAGGGGAAAGGGGGTCTGCATCCTTCCTAAAACCACAATGAAAAGCAGTCTCCTCAAATGGCTGCTCCTGCCTCTCAACATCCATCACACAAGCAGGGAACTTGCCGGGGGTAAAAAGGGGGCGCAAGCAGGGAAGGGAGAAAGAAGCGCAAACTTCGGAGCTCTCCGGCTCCCTGCACGGCAGCAACCGCACGGCAGCGGCACGGCGGCCACCTCCGAGCGCCGCATCGCCCCGGCCCGACCCCGCGGGCGCTCGGCCAGCGCCGGGTCCGGACGGGGCGAGGCGCGCAGCGAGCGGCCCGAGGGCGCGGGGCGGCCGGCGACACTTACGGGTTTTGGGGGTCGTGCTGGCCTCCGGCGTGGTGGTGGTCGACTCCTGGAAGGGAGACAAGGTCCAGGACGGCGCCGAGTCGTGGACGTAGATCTTGTAGGAGGAGGTAGCGTGTGCCGCAGTGGGCCAGGCGGGCAGCGGCGGGGGTGCTGGGGGCGGCGGGCGGCGGCCGGGCGCCGCGGCCGGCGGTGCCGGGGGGCCGCTGGCGGGCGGTGCCGTGTGCGGCGGCACGGGGTGCCGGGGGGCGGTGGGCCGCGGGCCGCCCCGCGCAGGGCCGCGGGTGCCGGGGGGCCGCGGGGGAGCCCGGCTCATGGTGGTGAGGCGGGGGCTGACACGGCTGGGCGGCCGCGGCGTGGCGGCGGCGGTGGTCTCCGCGCCGCGGGGGGCGGTGGGCTTGGAGAGGAAGAAGGGGTCCTGCCCCACGCCCTTGGCGTCCATCAGCTCGGTGGGGACGTACTCCTGACGGAGCCCACCACGATCCACTTGAGCAGCATGAGGCTGAGCCCCAGCCCGATGAAGCCGATGAAGAGGGGTACCACGCACAGCCACGTCTGCTGCCGGTTCCAGACGATGCAGTCGCTGCAGCGCAGCTCCCGCGGCGGCCCCCCGGCCCCATCCCCGCCCGGGCCCCCCGCCGCAGCCGCCGCCTCCGCCGCCCCGGGCGCCGCGGCGCCGGCAGCCCCTCGCTCATCCTAGGGGCCGTCCGCGGCGCCGCCGCGGCCCCGGGGCATCAGCGCCGCGGCTGCCGGCGGCATGCGGCGGCAGAGAGCGGAGGGGAGCGCGGCGCGGTGCGGAGCGGGCGGCGGGAGCGCCCCGCTCAGTCACGCCGCCGGCACGGCATGCCCCGCGCCGCGCCGCCCCGCGCAGCCTCCCGCGGCCGCGGAGTCAGCGGGACGGCCGCGCCATCCGCCGGGCGCCCGACTCTGCTGGAGCTGCTCGCTGCAGCCTCGTCGCTCTTCTTCTTGTCCCTCCGCTAGAAGGTTTTTCTTTTCTTTTCCTTTTTTTTTTTTTTTCCGGGTAATAAGTCGCAGGGATCAGCCTCCTCGGTTAATTTATTTTTTTATCCCAAGCGTGCGGCTCCGGCGACGTGCAGGTACATTCCTTCACATTCACGCACCTTCTCGCCTCTCCTCTCCCCTCGGGGCTTGGGGGAGCCTTTCTTTCCGTCTTTCTTTCCTTCCTTCCCTCCCCCGCCCGCTCGGCTCCTGCCTATGCCCGGTCGCGGCGCAGCAGCATCCCTCGGCGGCTCCGCGGGGAGGCGGCGGCGCAGCGCACCCGCCACTCCGCGGCCCCGCGGCCAACCCGCGGCCGGCGCCGGGCCAGGGAGGCCGATCCGCGGGCGGGGCCCGGGGCAGGAGGCACGGCTGGGCACGGCTCCGCGCAGCTCCTCCGCGCCCGCGCTAAGTCCGGCCCGGCATCAAAACTCCGGCGAGGATTCCCGAAAAAAAATAAAAAAATTAAAAAAAAAAGAAAAAAAATTGAATAATCCACACACGCGCAAAAATAAAAATTAAGATGAAACCCTGGAGGGAAGCGGCAATGACCCAGTCGGCAAAAAAATATACGGATCCGGCAAGTAAATGGGCACGCAAAGGCAGCTCCTGCCAAGCTTGCAGCTTCGGCTCGATTGTGTATTCCTCTGGCAGCGCCGCGGAGGCAGGCGAGCGCGCACCGAGCAAGGCGCCTCCCACCAAAGCCTAATGGTGGTTTCTTAATGCGCACAAGATAAATAAATGATCCAGGCAAACCCCTCGGGAGGGTGTATGCTACGGCAAACGGAGCCTAGGAAAGAAAGGAAAGAAATGAAAAAGACGAGCTGAAGGGGCGGGGGTGCGGGGTGGGGGCGAAGCTCCCGAGCCCATCCTGTGGTAGGATCCAGCAGGCTGGAGCTGCATGGCAGCAGAGCCCCGCGGTGTGCGGGGAGCGGCGCGGGGTGCGTGTGCCGCGGGGGTGGAGACACCTCGGCCAGCGAGCCAGGGCTCGGGACACGGGTACTCCCAGCTTGGTGCTACCCGACAGGTATCAACTGGCAGCACTGTGTTACTCTTGTTTCTAATGGGATTCTCTAAAGAAAACAGAACAAAACAAAACACCTGCAACAAAAGGACACTTCATGCAGCAGCTGGGGAGAAACTGATGGCACAGCACCATACTGAGGTTGCCAGACAAGTTTTGGTATCTTAACTACTCTGGTTTACTTGGTCTGCACCAAAGCTGAATTCCCAAGTTCAACGTAGTCAACAATGGGTACTCTCACTTATTGGGCAAACATTTCACCAGCTAGGGTGGTCACTGAAGGGTTAACAGCAGTTTGCCAAAGGTGGCTAAATTTTAGAGAATGTTCTATAGAATTATGCATGTACAGATGTTTTTAACCCTTTCTTCTGACCTGTTACCTTATTGGTGTCTTTTTCTGGTATAGATGCATAGGTATCATTTCCTTAGTCATGTATTTAAGGGTACTGATCTTTCTACAGGGTAAGTGAGCGGGAAAGTTGGAAACAATCTGTGAACTGCATTTGTTCTGTGTATAAAGAGACAAATAGAGAAAATAAAATATTGCAAATGAAACATACCTGCTTGATTTTTTTCCTCCAGAATGAACATTAATACCATTTAAACTATCAATATTACATTAACTAGATATCTAGATTATTGTCACTTCAAGAACTCCCTCTGGAGTTTGGCAGCTCCTCTAAAATGGTTCTCTGCTAACAGCCATCAGGAAGATCTGTGGAAGTGGTTTATCAGGTAAGAGTACTATTTACACACTTCAAAAAATCTCCCACTTTGGCATTGGAAAACGTGAATTTAGGGGTTTCTACTCCTTTAGTGAAGAGAAAAAAGGATTAGGAGAAAGCACTTAGAAAGAACCATAGATGGATGCCAAACAAGGCAAACAAATGAGAAAGATGGGGAAGTCTTGCAAATCCAGGGAATATTTTTCACTGATTTTATGGAAATATGGACCCAGATGCTTTCAGTCGTGAGTGCCTGTCCTACAAAGTTCCTGTCCTACAAAGTTCTCACCCTCCTTGTAAGCTTGGCATGCCTTTGTCCTGCTGTGTACTTTGTGCTGCCTTTACAAATATCCTTTAGCTCCTGCCTCTTCCATAACCATATTGCAGTTCACTAAGCCCAGTATGAATCACTCTGTTTTCATCCTCAAATAATTTGTACATGCTTCTTGGAAGAACAAAAATGTTTTACAACACTTACATGACAGAGAGCTTTTATTTTTCTCACGACTACATCCTGAACTCTTTCAGAGTTTCCTGAGTCTCAACTGCACTTCTTCACCCACTAAGATTTTCAAGATATCAGCTCCTAAATTTTGCAATGGTTCTAATGGAAGACATGAGGATGTGATACCATTAAGATCACTCAAGTGTAGCCATTTGTTTAATATTGGAAGACTTCCTGTATTATTAGTAAATATTTTTTTCAGGCTTATTTTCTTACCATTTCCTATTCTTATTGAGGGTTGACAAACTATTCTTGAAATTGATTGTGGAATGCTTTCAGTGGACCTTACTTGAGTGACTTACTTAAAACCAGCCATTACTCTGACATGTTAATTAAGTTCCTACCAATGACTATTAGCCTCTTGAAAAAAAATTTTTGGTCTAAAAATATGAAATGGATCTTGATGCAAGAAGCTTCCCTTAACCTCATAGTAAATGCAAATGTATTTCAAATAGGTTATCCTACAGTTAGAAAAAAAAAAGTCATTCATCTAGACAGACACCTTAATGAAGGCAATGTCTTCCTGTAATAACTTAGTCATAAGTTAAAATGTTATGATGTATACAAAAACACAGTCTATAAATGCTTTTAGGTTATTTCTCTGTCCTTAAAAATTAATATTCAAATTATAATCAGTTTCTCAAATCAGCCCACTCTCGTTAAACTGAATCTGTTCCATGCATTAATTCTAATTTACGTAGGTATTTGGTAGCTTTCACTTGCATTTCTTCCTACTCATTTTGTATCATAGCCCAACTCCTTTACTTTTTCTGGAAATATGTTTATCACGATCAGAAAACAATATGTAATTTGTTTTTCTTGACTTTTCTTCATAATATGCAAAGAAATCTGTAGTATCTCCTTGAGGACATCTGGGACTGGAGTGGATTAAAATTACTTATCTATGATGGAGTCAGAAGTGGTATTTTCTTAGGGACTGCTGTGACACATGTAACAGGTACACCATTTACGCAAGTGTCCCTTTGTTTGTCACAGGAGGCTGTCAGTTGGTATGGCCCAGCTAATGGTTCTGCTACAAGGGTGCTGTTCCTGCTTGGACTCACACATGCCTACAGCCATTATTTCAAATAATGAAATGTAATGGGTGAGTTAAGGAAGTTAGATTATTGTTTAACTGTTATCATGGAATCAGATCTAAAAACCTCAGGATAACTATCCTCGGAAGAGCCAACAAAAGAAGCAGAAATTCAAATTTGGAAAATCCCAGCCATGAAACGGAGCTGCATCCATTTCAGCATGTAAACAATATGCATGTGGGATGCCTGTATCCCAACCCTGCATACACACACAGTTAAAAGCTTTTCTTTCCTCCCTAGCTTTATAAAACACTGAAGACATTCCTTTTTATCTCATGTAAGTATTGTCTGAAGTTTTGAGCGACAAAACCTCCACAGTTACTTTGCTTTATGGTGTAATCAGCACCTGAGAGCATAACCAGTCTTGAATTTGAGATTCTCCAGCACCCACCTCACCTGCTGTGTTCTGGTACTTCAGCAGGTGGATGCGGTGGATAAAACGGAATTTCCCAAAGGATGCCTGAATTGGGGCTGGTTATATAAATAGGTGTTACGCTGCTTCCCAAACTAGGCCATTTGAATATTCTTTGCTTAATTCTCCCTCTTAGCTTTCCTCCAGCTCAGCTACATCATACAGATCTCTAGTGGTCAGCTCACAAGCGGGGAAAACCTTGCTTGCTTTTGTCTGAGGTCAGCATGTATGCGTATTCCCTGTTCCAGGTGAAATGCACAGCCAGCATTCCATTCTCCAGTGCTCAGAGCTGGAGTGCTCCTCCCCATGCCGATTGCTAAAACAGCCACTACACCAGACAGACCAAGCTTTTCTCAGCCATCCTCAGGGGACTGGGGCCAGGGACCTGTTTGTAATGTGGTACCTAAAATATTGAGTTCTTACATGGGTATTAGGAGTTCTTCTGGCCCCCAGGTGCAACAGGTGAGAAATACAGTGCAGAGATGCACAGCACTGCAGCCACTTCAGGTGTGAGCAGCCTGCTCATTTGCAGCTTCAGTCTCAGACAGGTGTGAGATGAGTGACACTTCATTTTGGGTTAGGGAGAGGCTGCTCTCCTTCACTGCAATAGAAACCCTGAATAACAACCCCATGATTAAATTAATTGCATAAGAGAGACCTATCCTGTCACACAGTGCACGTGTGTTGGTTCCTCCTCAACAGCCATCAGCCCTAGGTGACTCAAGTCATGTGTAGCCAATTTGCAAATGCCAAGACTGCCACTAAATATTTAGAATTACACTTGAATATTTAGAATTACACAGTCAATACAGACAATTCAAATATTTATCTTGGCATGGTTTGTAATGATGAAATATTACATGATATTGACAAAAAAATCCCACACCCCAAATTCTACAAAACACGTTTCAGTCAGGAAATATTAGTAAACCAAATACTTTCCTTGGAGGAATTTATTGCTGTAGAACTGAAATTCTAAATGCCTGACTCACTTTTTATCAAACCGAATTTTCAATATTCTCTACTTTTAACTGACCATAAATTCTAAGGATTTCAGTGGGATAAATTCTGTTTGGCAAGTACTTTTAAATTCTGATTTTAGTCGTATTGTATCTGTCCCTTAAGAATACACTTAATAATGATTTCAGACTGAGAAATATAGTGACTAGTCTTAACAATGCCCTTGTGACATACTGAAGACACTGCAGCATAAAAGAAATGAATATATTACTCTTCAAGCCTTTATAACCCCTGAGATTTTTATCAGGAACATCAATTTAAGATGCCAGAGAAAGAAATAATTGAAAGCAAACATGAAAATGCCATCAAAAGGGCTTGCTCCAAAGTGTGATGGGGTCAGCAGAAATCTCTCAGTATACTGCAGTCTATCTTGGACTGAGCCCTAAATCAAAATTCACATCTTTCCAAGATTTGTGACAAAAGCGTGAAAACAGCAAGTGGAAAAGTCTATGAAGCAGTCATTAATAGAAAAGAAAGTTAAAATTATTTACTATTATAACTTATTTCCAAACATTTCTTGAAAATCTACCCTTTTCTATCCCAGTAAGGACACCTGATCCCACTTATGAAAAAAGTGAATATATATAATATTTCAGACTTTGTGATCTTTCCTTTTTCAGTTGAACATTCTTTGCTGTCCCATGTAACTTCTACCCAGTGCAGAAAACACTGCTGCTACGTGGTTTTTGCTGGATATTTTGGATGTGATTCCAACAGCTTTAGGAGGTTCAGCAGTTTTGCAGGAACCTCTTCAAAGCTGCCCTGAATGTCCAGAAAAGCAACAGGTAGAAAACAGGTAGAAAAAGCCAAGGGGAGCAATCTCCTTATCCTTCACATAAAACAAAGGAAGTTCATTCTGTCAAACTTAATGGTAATAATTTTGTGGCATCCATCCTTACAGTTGTATTTAAATGACCCTTTGAAGTAGAAAAAGCCCACAGGAACTCATAATTCTGATAGCTTAATCAGGAAGAAAAAGTGAATCTTTCATCTTTAAAGCTTTGAGACATCCATGAAATCAGTCAAATATTCCAAGCACTTAACTCTTCGTAGATTTCAGCTGTGAAGGAAAAACATGAGGTTTTTTTCCTTCCACAGAAGAGTCAGAATAAAACCTCTTTCTTAGTGCCCCTGCTTAACTCTGAGGAACTTCTCTGTAACTAGCTACACCAGCATAAAGAGTTGTGGAAAATAAATCAGATGGGTTTATCACTTCTGTGCATTTATGAATGTATTTTTGTATGACTTAGGTATGCATGTGTAAGTCCATGGGACCTGATAAGATGCCCCAAGAGCCTTGAAGAAATTGGCTAACGTGGTTGCCAAGCCACTCTCAAGGATATTTGAAAAATCGCAGCAGCCAGGTAAAGTTCCTGACAGGAAAAACGGAAACATTGCACCCATTTTAAAATGGATGAAAAGGAGGACCCTGGGGACACTGCCCTGGCAGCCTCATCTCCACGCCTGAGAAAACTGTGGAACAAATCCTCCTAGAAGTGCCTCTAAGGCATGTGGGCAGGGAAGGGATCCAGCACAGCTTCACCAAGAGCACATCTGCCCTGAAGATGAGGGATGGACCATGTCTCCTGTGAGGAAGGGCTGACAGACTGGTTCAGTCTGGAGAAGGCTCCAGGGAGACCTCACTGCAAACTTTCAGCATTTAAAATATACAGAAGATGGGAAGAGACTTTTCAGCAGGGCCTGCTGGGATAGGACATGGGAGAATGGTTTCAGACCAAAAGAGATGTCTCTTACCCTGAGGATGGTGAGGCACTGGAACAGGTTGCCCAGAGAGGCATGGGATGCCCCATCCCTGGAATAAGTCAGGCTGGATGGGACTCTGAGCAACCTGGTCTAGGTGAAAATGTGCCTGCTCATTGCAGGGGAACTAGGACAAACGACCTTTAAATGTCCCTTCCAACACAAACCATTCCATGATCCTGTGATTTTCATTGAACTGCAGGTGGACAGACACCAGGGGCAGGGAAATAAGAAGTAAAACAATGCCCAGAGCAAGACAGCTGCTGAATAAATATTTCAAAGAGAACAACCAATGGAAAACTAATTGATAAATATCTACATTTAAAGCTGTGTTAAAAAAACGTACTCTGGAAATTTTAGGATTTTGAAACCTATAGAGTTATCAACAGGTAAAAACTTGCAACCCCCACCAGGTTGAAAAGGAGATTTTTTTAAAAAAAGAACTAGGATTCAACCTTAAACTAATTAATTGTCAATGTGCAAGCCTATCCTTCCATTTATGGACACTGTAGGTGTTACATTTATTTGTCCAATGGAAAACTAGAGATACATTGGGTAACCTAAAATCCCAGGTAGTGATTCTAAATCACAGTACTCCATTTCTTTGTGTGCACTATGGCTACATTGATGCACAGTCTTTGTCATGGTAGTTATTTTCTACAGCTCAATAATCAAGGATTTAATATTTAATAAGCAATATCATGCCAGTAACAATATACCTTGCATGCTCTGATGTTTTAATAACGGTAAGCATGGTGAACAAAGAGATATAAGGTTTATTGAAAGAGTTTGTTTTCTTTTGTGGTTTTTTGTTGCTTTTTTTTCACCAGACCAGCTGAGCTAGTTGGCTGACGAAAACAAACTTTCAGCCACACAAGGCTTTATTTTAAATGCTTTCTTTCCTGAAAAAATGACATTTCTAATGTCACTAACAGATCCAAAGGGAGAGCAGCAAAGCTTTTAGCAATGTGTTTGTATGTATGTATATCAATGTAGACATGGATGGGTGTGTAAATGTAGATCTATTTGAGAAGGAAATGTTAAAGCTGTGGAGTAAACAGAATATATGAATTTGTCCCTTGGCTGTGGAACAAAGCTCTGTGACTTTGTCCCATTTGGTACCAAAGCAGACACCAATCAGCTGCTAAGAGACTCCACAGCTCAGTTTTGCATACAAATATAAATATGCAAATATTCCTGGGTCTAAAGAAACATAATGCAGAACCACTTTATTGAATCATATTTTAAGGTCAAATTAAGCATCCATGGCCCACCAGGAGATTCTGGCAGTAAGAAATTGAAGCACATCTCTCACAATCAATTCGGATGCATGGAGGAACCCTAAACAAGACAGCTCTAAAATGTTTTTTTTGAGAACAAAATCATGTAAGCTCCCAATCTCAAATTGGGACTAGAATTTTTGTATCTCTTTTCTGTGCAAAACAAAGATTTTTATTTTAAAAAGCTATCATCAAAGCTGTGACACTGCTTAGCTACTCATTTGTTCTACACAGCCATTCACATTTTCCTTCATCTCTTTTGAGAAATTGAACCTTTTTAAGAAGAAACCTCTCTGGTCAGTCAATCTCTCTATAATCAGAGAATCAAGCTCAGCAGAATGGTAAATCTGGACTCAGAGGTCAGAAATTAAGATTTCAAGCTTTATAGCTCCCTCATCATCCAAACCTGTGGTCAGGGAATTATGAGTGTCCCCAAGGTCTCTCATAAGCTGCTCTCTTTTGCTATTTCTTCACTTACTGTATTCTACCCTAGAATTTAGTACGGCATAACAACCTCCACAGTGCAGCAAAATATTGTTCAAACAATAGTGCTTTAAATCTTCATTTTCGTTGTTTATCTGGACATCTTATGTAAAGCATCTGTGTCAAAAGTGCTGCAGAGCATCTGTTTCCATTAAAATTACTGGTGAATTGTATGAATTCTGTGTAAACCTAACTTGCACAAATTGATGTGCCTGAAAGAAAGGTTTAACTTAATTTCCATAATTGTTAAAGTCCAGGTGTAGTTTCTTCCCTCCCTCTGAAGGCAAGGAAAGATCAGCTTATAGATTTCATTACTTCTGCACTCTTGAGGATATGCCCTAGAATCAGATGTTCTGCACAGAGCCCTCAAATTCAGCCTCCACTCCTCAGCCCTGCTGTACAAGACAAGCTGCACTGACATCACAAGAAATTTTCCTGAGCAGCTGGTGACAAACAGCTTTCTAATAGAAAATTGCCCCTAAAAATAAATATGCTGCATCTATAGATTCAAAAGTATACATAAGCATGTATAGGAAGAACAGAAAACCTCTAACCTCTGCTCTCAAAAAACCAACTGCATCTCACAAACACAGGGATATCCTAGTTTTTGTAAATTTATTTTTCAGTCACTGTCTTCACTCACTGATTTTGCACAAACTTTCCTTAAATACTGAGCTGTCCTTCTATTCTATAATGAGGAAGATTTTAATGATTAAGAATCCTTCTGATTTAGCAGTGATATAATTTTAATCATTTCCCCACCATGGTCCCATTATTAATTCTTAGGAGGTAACAAACCTCCTGGTATGGGAAGATACCTCCTGGGTGTCTGGCCTCTGGCCCTTGCTTTATCTCCTGCTTGTTCATCCTAAAAGCTTTTTTTAATTGAGTGAGAAAAAATCAGGCAGGCAAACGTACACATAGCTGTACACAGTCTGACTCCCTCCACAGCACTCTGCTTACACACTAGTGAGATAAAAATTATTTCTAAGATGAAAAGCACTTTTCATCTTGAGACCCCATTTCCTATCACATAGAACTTTCCAAAAATATGTTACTTTTGAGATATATGTGATTTCAACACTAGCAATGCCAGCTGAAGTGGGAACTTTGAAAGAAATGTTAAGCTCCATCAGTTTGATCATTAAAGTTATGCAAATGGAAAAACACATTCCTTCCTTTTAAACTTTGCTATGTTTTAGTTGCAATCATAAGATCCAAGAAGTGAGGATGGTGTTTAAATATCAGAAGCTTGACAGCATCTTAGCACAGTCCCAGCTGTGGTCAATAGTAGAGCTTCTCTGTATTTCAACAGGAACAAGATTTTACTCACAGTCTTCACAGAGCAGCTGAGAACTGGCTCAAGTGAAGCTGCAGAGATTACTTGTCTGTATGAGCAGGCAGCAGATTTCACTGCATACCAACAGCTCAGGAAGTTCTGAAGCAAAATGTACCAACCCAAACCAGTGGTGGTAAAGACAGGCTGGTACTGCACATCTCACGTTGTCACTGTTAGTACACACTGGTGGTTCTCACTGCCCTGCCGCACAAATGCCAGGTTCCTTGTCAGGAGAGCGTGCTGCTGCAGAGGTTCCTCCAAGAGGTTTATCTCTGAGGCAGCTGCCACTACCTACCCATTTCAAATATATGAAGAGTAAATTGTATAAATAGTGTGGAAACTCTCCAGGAAGTGCTCAGGACCTGTGCTGGAAGACATCTCCCCTAAAACCAGCAGAAGTGTTCAGGCTTAAGCAGAGAACTTCCCTGAGTTATGGCATGGGGAGTTCCTTCCCCGTGACATTCCAGGCCTTTACTTACAGAAGCAGAAAGGTTTTTAATTAGAAATTATTTTCTTCATTACAAGCCAATAGGATAAGGACAGTCACCATTTGATGAAATACAATTGTCCTATCATCTTTCTTATCCCAAAGAGATTTTTAGTTTGGCAGTTATTGTGTCTACTTTATTTTAAAAACCTACATAAGCAAACAAAAAACAACAACAAAAAAAGAAGTTGAATTACAAACAGGAAAATTCCGAAGAACAAATTTTTGAAATCATTGCTCCAACATGTGACCTATGGCAGTGCAGTAATTTAGCCTCATGTTTTATACTGAGTCTATTGAATGAAAGACATCTTCCTTATTAATATAGAATATTTTATATTCTTATTATCAAGCTGCTATGAAGTTTGCAATTTGGTCAAGAAAATCAGATAAAAGTCAGATCTACTCTAAAAGCCAAATATTGACATGCCTACGCAATCTGAATTACCTATTAGCTCACAAGTGGCCATGCTCACTATGTTTATAAAATAACAAGAGACTTAGATTACTCAATTTTAAATTTAAAGTCCTCATCTCTCTGAGAATCTTGAGACACATTGAGAAGATAAATCTATGGCCAAGGTAGCTAAAAACCAAAACCAACCAGAAAGATAGAGAAATTTTTTTTTGCTTTTTTAAGAACAGATTAAAACTGAGAGCAAGGTAATTGGAATATCTATTTTTGTTTTGTTTTGTTTTTTTTTTTCTGAAGCCAGGCAGGTGAGTTTTTATATTAAAATACTGTACAAAATACTCAGGTATGAAGAGCTTGCATTTTTATTCTAATTTGTTTTCCTTCAGGTTCAGAATTACCAGAAAAGAAAATTGCTCTAATTGCAATGCTTTGCATAGAAATAGTGATTATAGCTTAGTGGATTGTTAGGACACGACACTGCACAACTTATTAGATCAAACTGAGCGAAGCCTACACCATACCAACTTTTAAAATGTAGGTAAAGCAAGTTAAGCTCTCTCAGCAAATCTAAATATTTATAACCCAAAATTATGGGTGTCAACCTGCCAAGAACATTACATGATCCCTGATTCAGATCTATGAAATAATCATAGGGAAGAGCTGCCACAATATAGGATGTCATTAAAACCCAACAGCAGCAAAATCAATTTTAATTAGATCCCAAGAAATGAATATGTAGAGACCAAAAGCCTTTCTTCAATATATTAATATGGTTTTTTTACTTGGTTAGTTTTATGGAATTCATCAAAGGGGTGCTGAGTGACTGAAAAGGTGCACATGAAAGCACTGAGATTGTGAATTGCATACAGAGGAATTTCTACATTTGCAGATATTTATTTTTATTCTAATGAATACTCGCATAGAGAATGCAAATATCTGGAGGACAGCTCAGCTCTCTAAGGCTGTACATTCAGAACAAAGTATCTCAACCTACTACGTATGATCAAATTATAATTGTCCATAAGAAAACAGGGTTGGGCACTTCATGTACTAGAAGTTGTCATTTCCTACCTATTACTTAGATTCCAGTCACAGTGGATATATACTGGATTTTACAGATTAGTAGTATTATAGCAGAAATTACTTGAGTTCTGGCCCATTATTTAAATCCAAGCACCATTTTTCTAAAACTAAATTACAGTGTATGTTTCCTAAAGTGCAGATCACAAATCTAGCTAGTGGCAGAGATTTTAATGGGCATGTTTATTTTTTTTCCCTTGAAGTTTCAATTTCTGGTTTATAATCAAAAAAAGAAGCTCTTTTGTTGTTGTATGCCAGTGATGATGGGAGAATGGATTAGATCAGGCCCTGTCAGTGTATGGAGGAGTGGCTGAGGTGATGAGACAAGTAATCTCTTCCACCACTTTAGCATTTCTTGTAACCTGCAAAGCAGTTTAGTCTGAAATATTTCCTAGTTTGTAGACTACAATTATCATATGCTTTGTTTATATACTGTTATCTTCACTTGTTAATAATTCCTGACAGTAATAAAAGACTCCAGGAAGTTAACACAAAAAGCTTGAAGCAAGATGCAGCTGAAAATCACCTTAAATGCTTTCCAATAGTCCCACCTTTCCTGGCAAGCTCTGTTTCATCACACAGCTCAGCCTGGATGCTCTTATGAACCACTGACACTGCACATCTAGCTCAAGGCATGGAAGCCTGCATATTTAACATTTTGGTATCTGTACAACTCATGGAAAACTCAGGTTTCCAAGTGCATTGTAGAATGCATACTGTGTTTTAAGGAAAAGTGGAAATAAGTGTATGGAACCAGTGCATTTTGGCATAGGTAATGGTTTTTTTAAAAATAAAAAGCCCAACTGCAACATTCTCTTACCATCTGGCACAAAATGGTTGTTCTTTCCTGTAAAAATGATGGTATTGGAACTGTAATATCTAGTCAACCAAATCCCAGCCCTCAATTGAATTAAATCAGTCTTTCTGCGCTGGTTGTGTGACCTACTAACCCTAAAAGCAGTGCTGTTGCCAAATACATCACATGTGCTCTGAGGAATGCAACTGAAACAAAAGACAGATGAAACTGTGACATTTTGAGAACAAGAATAGATGTTAGAATTAATATTTGTTAAAATATTATTTGTTTATGAATGCAGGTCAGCTGATTTTTTCCTTAAAAGAAAAAGTAAATTTGTGGATTAATCGGGATTTCAGTGATACTCTGTACCAATGCCATGGGAATCCTCCTCATCAAAGCTCACAAGTAGCTCAAAGTATGGTGTGAATGTGTCCACATAGCTCAAAGATAGACACAGCACAGCCAAGACCCTCCTGTTAGCAGAGGGAGGTTTTAGCCATTTAAGAGGGTGAGAAATCAGTAGGAAACAAAAATTAAATGAAAGCAACCTAATGATAGAGGAATATTCTGAAATACAGTAGCCAATATCACACAACTGGTCTCTTGGCTTGCACAGCAGACTTATACTCTAAAACAGTAGGTAGAATAAGAAGTTGATGACAGATTTTAAGTTTCTTATTCTTTTATAGTTTACTTTTGACACTCTATGGCTAAATTTCTGATTAATAACATTTCCCTTTTTCTTTTCTTTTAAATTAACCTCTTGCTGAAAAGCCTCTGGGGATGGTGGTGAATGAGGGCTGTTTCTTTGGGAAACAGCACAATTGAAAAATAGGGCTGCAGAAGCTCCTTTCTATGGCCTAACATGAGTTTGGAGAAACCCAGATGAGGTGCCTTTCCTAGCAGCATGCAAAATCACTCTGGTAAGTGGTACCATCATGTACCAGAACACAGAAAGGTCTGTAGCAGTACATATTACTTGAGGGGCTGTAGTGGGGTTCACATCAGCAATTCTGTCCCAGACATACAGAGTATTACTGCAGGGCTGTTTGCAGAGTAATTCCAGGGCTGGGCAGTGATGAGAATGTAACATGGAAGCAGTTTTCTTGATTTCATTGTAATTGGTCCCAGGCTTAGAATAAAACTCAAGCTTATGTACTTAATTTACCTAATTGCCTTGCTGTATGAGGCCTCTGTACTTAAATTGTTAGCATATCATCCTGACAGGCTGTAAACTATGGCTTTATATCAGCAAATAAATGTAAAAGTATTGATGTACAGTCTGCCACTGCTAAACACTGTGTAATTTACACATCCATTATGCAGCCACAAACACATAGATCCATATCTTCCTGAGCAGCTCTATCCAAGCTGTCTAGATTTTAGCCAGTGCTACCCATTTATTCTTAAATCACTTGTGCTAGCATTGTTTTAACACCCTAAGAAGACATGTTTGACAGAGCAATCTTAAAGTCATCTAACTGTATCTCATATCCAGGTTGCATCTAACACTGAAGGAATTTGTTTGGCAGAAATTCATTATTAAGAAGGCATTTACTATTTTCCTTCCTCTCCCTCTCTTTTCCTCTTTTCCTTCCCATATTTTTTGGTTGGTTGGCTGCTTTTTAGGTGTCTGGCCTGCAGTGTGTGCTGCAGAACAGAATAACTGCTTTTTAGGACGCCTGGTGGATACAGTCCAACCAAGAATCATCCATGGGTTTTGTTTAACCCCTTTGCAATGCATGGTACAAATGTAAAAATCTATTGCTATTTGATCCAGAAGCTTTGGCCTGATCAGTGTGTGTCTGCAATTGTACATCCCTAAGATTTCCCACTCAGAATTAACCCTCCTCCCCCTCCAGTGTCACTCCTTCTCCTAAAACAGGCTTTGAACAGAAAGTCTCAAATGAAGAAGTGGAGGGCAGTGAATAATGACAGACAATAAATAAACAAACGGGACAACCTGGAATAATCATTGTTTGTCCTGAAAAGAATGAAAGTTTCATCGACTTTGAATTAAAATTGGAAAGTAAATTTCAGTCTAAAGGAGGAGTTAGTTCTAATGCAGTATAATTTCATTCTTTGAAAGCCACAAGCCAACCCAAAGCTTGGTATCCTCCACAGAGCTGGCAGAACTATTGCAGAATTCAGTTCACAGTTCAGCTCTCTGACAGCTCCCACATTTCCTGCATCCCCAGGGCCTCAGTGCTCCTGGCTGTCCTGGCATGGAGGGCTCAGCAGGGCAGGACAGGGGGGTTCCCTTGGACCCAGCACAGGGGAGGGAACAGCTCAGATCCTCTCCCAGCTTTGGGCCCCTCACTACAGAGGGGGCAATGAAGCTGAGCAGGGTCTGGAGCACAATTCCTGTGTGGAATGGCTGTGGGAGCTGGGGGTGTTCAGCCTGGAGAAAAGGGGGCTTGGGGGCCACCTTGTCACTATCTGCAGCCCCCTGAAAGGAGGTGGCAGCCAGATGGGGATTGGTCTCTTCTCGCAGATAACAAGCAACAGAAGAAAGGAAAAAAATGCCTTAAGTCATGCCAGGGGACACTCAGGTTGGATATTAGAAAAAAAGTATTCACTGAAAGAGTGCGCAGGCATTGGAACAGGGTGCTGAGGGAATCAGGGTGCTGAGAGAATCAGCCCTGGAGGTATTTAAAGGACATGGAGATGTGGTACTTTGGGATATGGTTTAGTGGTGGACTCAGTAGTGTAAGGTTAATGACTGGACCAAGGATCTTCTATTTCTGTGACTTTCCATTTTGTGTGCAGGGCCAAGAAGGCCTCAAGGTGAAACAGTTTTGCAAACAAATTTCTTCTGCACTATCAGTTGTCTATCTTCAGGCTTTTCTTTGACAAGAATAATTATTGAGGTTTATTTACTAGAACAATATTGGAACCTTTTGTAAGACACTGCTCTCCAGTCACCATATGAATCAGAATAACATTACTGCAGCTAATAAAATATATTACTGCATTTCTTAAGGTTCACAGACCCCTTTCCCCTCAGTTTTATAGAAAATTAGGACTCAGTGGGTTTTTTTTTTTTTTTTTTTGACACTTGCTATGCTTCTTTTCAGGATTATAATAGGTCTTGGAGTTTAGGAACCTCTTAAATACTTTTCTTGATTGGTCAAAGAAAGGACAGCAATAGTCTAAATCCATGTGTAATTTTTTTTTTCAGAAAAATGAGATATGAGAGTGAACATAATTTCAGTATCATTTCAGTGGGACAGGACTCAGCCTTAAATGTTCTAGTCACTAATTTCTGCTTTGATGATATGATTATTACCTAAATGTAGGAGAAAGCAACAGAATTTTTATACAACGTGGGTGTTTTCACCTGCTACATGTAAGAAAAAAAAGCCCACAGTTTGAAGCACATCAGAGTAGCAATGGTAATTAGGTATTGGCATATCATCCAAGAAAGAAAAGAAAATAGCTTGAAAAATGATAGGGCTTAATAATGCTTTAGTATCCTAGAGCTATGCAAAAAGTTCTCAAAAGGAAATCTATATTGTGAATGGCAAACACTTGTGATTCCTACAAGGGAAAACCAGTAAGAAACACAGGGAATGAGCAGTTTGATCCCATTTAAGTCTGTGTAAGGAATATGATCACACATCTGTATGCAGGCCTTCAAGCAGTCGGATAGATTTCCACAAATGCCAATTGCCATATCACACACAGCACCTTCCTGTAGAAGTTATGGTTGTTAATCTCATCTAAAGTACACCTGCAGTGACAGCATCTACCAGGAAATTTGCACAGAAATGAGAGAATATTGCTTTCTGAATCCATTTAAGACCCCAAAACATTCTGGACCAAATTTTTTTCATTGCCAACGAAAAATTTATATATGAAACATTTTTTATAGCCAATGCTTCCAAAACATAATGCAACCATGTTACTAAATATGATCAGAACCAGTACAGCATTCCAGATAGATAAAATTCTTCTAAAATCTTGGAAGACTGCAGCAACAACATGCATTCATTTATTTGGTTTCTGAAATGAACTGACAGTTCGGCTGACAGAAAATCAGGGTACACCAAATCAGAATACACATATACTTACCTGGAAATCTGAAAAGATCAAAACCAGGTTTAGAACAGTTTGTACAGCTGAGACTTTCTTGTGTTCATTAGAGTCAAGGACAAGCACTGGCAGGGTCAGCTGGAGCTGAGCAGAGCTTAGACCAGGCACACCAGCACCAGCTTCTGCTTGTTCCTATTCTTAGAGCCAGCTGCTCTGAGCTACCTCACTTGCAGCCATGTAGATATTTTTGGAGTCTGGAATTTCCAGCCTTTTAGTTTCTCTGTTCAAGTACAACCTCTCAGACAAGCTCGCCCTACAATTCTAATTGGACCTGGAAGAAAATGTAAAGATTTGAGCATTTGTTTGAAATTGGAAGGCAACCAAATTTTTGAAAGCTGCCTTAAAATGGAATAGCTTTTTTTTCTACCCAGATTGAAATGCTGGATGGCATATCAAAGAGAAATATTGTATTTGCCCTCCTGAGCACAAAATTTTATTCATTAGGGCCTTTTTCCCTTGTTCAACAAAAATGATTTCCAGATTAGAAGATTACATAAGTATATTTCATATATGGATAAAATTGCTCTTTGCTTCACTCTCCTTGATATTTCCCGTACAAAGATACAGGGAGTTCACATTCTGCAGCTGAATTACGTTACAACAACACAGATGGGACTTTAGATGTAAAGCCATATTTTTAGCCAAAGCACAGTTGAAGCAATGTCATCTGATGCAGTTAGAGACATATAGAGAGGCACTTGCAGTAATACACATTTATCACTTTTAGTGAATGGCTGATACACAGCACCCTGTGTACCCTCTCCTTCAGAAGGGCAATAATTTCAAATATACTTTTTTCCTTGAACAGTAAAGAATGGAGCATTCTATTCCCATGTGTGGCCTGATACTTGTGCTTCATTTGGCTGCCACTCAAGCTGTTCCTGCAGTTTCCCCTCTGTGAGCACCTGTGTGAAAACTCATCTTTGCACGGGCACTTGTGTTATTGCCCCAGGGTGAAACCTTTGGTCATTTCTCTCAGAGAAAGCAGATACTCATTGTAAGGATTGTGAAATTCCACCTCCAGAGCACAGGTGTGAATTTCCATACATTTGCAACTGTCAGAGGGAATGCTCAGTGTCTTCATGGTAACATGATCATTTCCAACAGCAAAATCTCTTCATTTCATGAAGGATCTGAGCTGGAATCAGAACCATTTACCTTTATCATAAAGTATTGCTGTGATGTTTCTCAGGTATGAGAAGTTTTATTGTTTCTGGCATATTGCATATCAGATCTTAAAAATCAGAAAAAAAATCTTATTAAACTAGGAATTTGAAAGCACTGGAAGCATTCAGAATTTAAAAGAACTAAGAAAGGCAGAGGGTTTAGTGCAGTTCTCCGATATTCATAATTCATAATTGATGTCCCATGCAGACACATCAGTGAAGTGCTGGACAAAACTTTCTGGAAGGATAAACATACACCCCTCCAACAATTTGATTAAGTAATAGCTTGCAAATATGTATAAGGGCAGCAGCAGCAGCCCCTTGTCAATATAGTTGTCACTGGTTTTAGAAGATTAAGAAGCTGTTGGAAGCATCTCTTCAGCAAGTCCTTCCCCATTAAAGAATATTACTGTTACAGCTCTTTGAAGAGCAAAGGAAATCTAAAAAAAAATCTTTTAAATGTTGGAGGCCTTGGAGCATCTTCTTAAAAAATGCTGAATTTTGTAGTGCTTTATATTTCTGGTAAACTGGATTCAGATCTTGGCAATAGGTTAGGGAGCACCATTCCTAGTAAAAAAGACAAAGAGAGACTAAGCCAAGGAGGAAGCACAGGAAGGAGCAGCTTCCTAGAAAGCCTGCTGCCGTTGGTAAGGAAAGAAAAGATGCCATGGAATGGCCAAAGGACTGCTACCTTTAACCTTAAGGACAATAAGCAGCCACCACAAGCTAGTCGGTGTTTTCTGAGGCACTTCACCTTTAGAGAGGAAAACAGGAATTTCTTTCCTCTGCAAAGTTTCCTACTTCACAGTAAGAAGTCTCCAATAGTATTTTATAAACTGTTAAAGCAAGGAAAGTCAAAACCAGCTTTTGGAAGGCTGTTGTTCTTGCCTTCCTCCCCAGTGGGAAAAAAATGAGCAGATAGCAGCCACATGAGACTGAGGAGTGTGGGTGGATGGTCAGGGTACAGAATGTTAGATTACTCAGCAGTTTAGCTGGCTCTGGTATGTACCCATGACTACATCTTGAGTCCTCCCCAGAAAAAGCATTTAATTCATCTCAGAAAAGTGCAAAAGTTAATTACTGAATAAATGATAGAGCCCCACCTACTGTTTTATTGCATACATTTCTAGATAGACACGCACTTCATGCAAATGCAATTCATTAGTGCATGCATGGGCATTTTTCTATTAGAGGAGCCCTAATTATGGATTGTAATCCTACCCTGGGTATGTTTTGCATACACACACAACTGCGGATTTTGCAGTTAAAATCTAGAAATGCAGGATTTCTTTCCATCCCCCTTGTAAATCAGGCTTCTCTGCATCATATGAGCATACACACATACCAAAAGCTCCCCACGGAAAGATTAAAATTTTTCAAAAAGCTTTGCACATCTTTTGGTCAGCAGCTGACAGAATGAATGCTCATTTCATTAACAACACTGGTATTGGGGATCACTGAGGTTCTGGCACCCATTACCATCCTTACCAGATTATCTGGCATATTTTCCACCCAGACTCTCTCTGCTCATGTGTAAAGGAAAGAAAATATCCCAGCAATGTGAACATCCCTTAAAGTGGCACAAGTTTTGTTATTGAAATAGAAAAGTCTACATGCAATGTGCATGAAAGATAAGGGTGGCATTTTTCTCATTTTAAGGAAGTGGAGCCCCAGGACACTGGGAGTGAGGGAAGTACCACCCAGACATTAAATGTCTTGTCCGGACCACCAGCTCTCCAACACATCCCTGCTCATAAATAATGCAGCACAGAAGTTGACTCCCAGCACACACAAGGCTTTAAAAAGGGCCTGTTTCACCTGTCTTCTTGTCATGGCTGCTCTTCCACTGTAGTTTCATGTGAAGTGAAATTCCCATTGCAAAGGGAATTCTTAAAAGAACTTTTCTGAAATCCCATGTCCAGAGTGGGACACATATTTTGAAAACACTGAAATACATTCTTGTAAACTGTAGCAGTCATGAATTGGCATCACATTTTGCAAGTAATGTCTTGTTTTTCAAATGTTACCAGTTACTACAAGTTCACAGACTGGTGTGATTTTAAAAGAGCAGAATTGTGTCAAAACTACAAGGTAAAAAGACCTCATGGAAGCAAAGTGAATTGAAATAAGTAATGAAATGTGACAGCTGGAGAAAAGGACTGATTCATTTATCACATTGAGATTGGCAACAAGCTTCAAAACCCTGTTGTTATCTGGCAGCAATTGTTCTGTTCTGTCAGTGTAACAGGTGATAAGCCAAAAAGGTGGAAGGAAATCCTCCATATTACATGACACTTATCTCCACAATTTCATGGAAGTGTTTTTGATAATAATTTTAAACAAAGCTCTCCAAAACATTGTTGGCAGTGTCTTCATTAAACTAAAGAAAAATTAATATTTTTTAATTTGAGTATGAGATTCTTCAAATTAAGTATACACATTTCTCTAACCTCTGATTTTGTCCCTTATTTTTTAAGCTGTAACAATTGCCAGCAGCAGCTGATATGGTTTTACTTGCACCCCTCAAAAATACTAAAGCATTTGAAACTGGCCAAGTAAAGGATGTGGTCATGAGTATTGACTGTTTCTTTTTTAAGCTATAGAATATTTTTTATTACAAGACACTGAAATTATTAATATAATATTAATAGTCTTATACAATATCTTTAAACACTTCTAAATATGAATGTTTATAAAATATGGTAGACATTGATAATTCACAAATGGGAGAGGACACCTTGTTCTTTGTACTACAAAGCCCTCTAACCTCAAAATATATAATTTTTTTCAAACTAAAAACATATTGAAGAAGAGACAAGTTGTTTCTGGAATATTTGGAGCATATTCTTGAACAGCATGACATTATGCATAGACTAAAAGTCTAGCATTTCTAAGTTCTTCCGTAAAATACTTTTTTTTTTTTTAAGGGTGCATTTAAATGATCCACGGAATGCATTTAAAGTTTGGTTGATACTAGGACAAGAGTGCATTAAACCATCTCTTTTCTCCCTCAGGGACAAAGATGTGGCAGCAAAAAATATTTTGCTAAGTACAAGTGCCAAAATTCAATGGCAAAAGACACAGGAACCTAAAATTGCCAAAATTGTTCCAAACAATTTTGACAAGTTAATATCAATACAGTTTAATGCTGTCCACACCAACAGGAAGCCAGGCATTAGAGTCTATAGAGTTTCTGTAGCATTGGCTGAAAGAACTTGTGACACATCTTTCTTATTACACTAAAACTGGTAAAATAGCTTACTCCAGGAAAAAAAACAAAAACCCTATGCTAAGTCTGATATTTAATGCAATAATTTGCTAAATAGTTAAACATTTAGGCTGCCGAAGTCTCAGTATTAAAACTCTGCTTTGTAGATCTGCTTTTAAAACCCAACCCCTCCTCTGAACATAATGGCTGTGAATTTTGCCATCTCACCTGGGTTCCTACTCTGTCTTGCTCTCTGAAAGGACAGGGCTTCCTGAGAGGGATTAAGGTGGGAAATAAAGCATTGTTTGGAGTCAGGATGAGCAGGAGATAGGCACAGGCCCTTTCTGACTAAGTAAACATGAAACAAAGAAACGTGAGTGCACTTGCTACTAGTTTTGCACAATGCTCTGTCCTTACAGATTAAATACACACCAAACAGATATCCAAGTCTGGTGAAGCGTGGCTATTTTTTAAACTTCTGAATTTCTAAGAGTACAATCCACATGACCCTCACTGCCAGCTAGGACCTTGTGTGAATATCAATTTTCATATCACACGGGAGTGTGAAGAATGAAATTTTCTCTAGACTGATCAAATGACTGGGATTAAATTTGAAGGGCCAGACATTTGGAATAACTGTCGACTTCTCAGAATCCAGCAGCTTTACACCACTTGAGAGTCTGGCCTAAGGTATATATTAATCTGTTTGAAGTATTTCAAGCATTCTAGTTGTATCTTCTAATAGCAGCTTTGAAAATGTGCTGCAGACCTAAAGGGATGTTAATATTATGTGTACTTTTTCTCTCATATAGCAGATAGAAGGAGAAAAGAATTTAGGAAAATCTGAATTACTGAAACTCATATCCCAACCCTGACACTACCTTATGGATATCAAGAAGAAGGAAGCTCTCCAATTATGCTCACGTGGACTTCAACTTCAGGCACAGAAAAGTAGTTCTGACTATCACACATTCAGAGCAGTCAAATAATTTATCACAGCAAAATATGAAGTGAAATTGGAGACTACAGACAAAAGGCACACAGGCTGGAGAGACATATATTTACAGTTATTTAGAATGAATTTTTTTTTAGAAAGTTAAAGCTAGCATATCTGTATCAGTCAGGTCCAGTTCTTTCTCTCTTGTATAAGATTTTGCTTCCATCTTAAAGTAGAATTGAGTCCTAAGAGAAAGGCAGCTTTAATGGTGTATGAATTTTAAATAAAGCAAAGTAAGAGCATATCAGCACAGCTCAATGCTGCAGACTGGGAACAGATTTGTGATTGTAGTTTTGTATGCATCTTTATTTTCCCAGTATATCAGTGGCATCAGTGCAAGAGATTTCAGATTGACTTCACAAGCTTACACATTTTCCATGTCCAGCAAAGAAGGCTGCAAACTCCTTGAGAGGAGTGAGAGCAACTAAAACCTCCAGAAAAACTGGAAAAAAAATTTACCTCCTCTCACCTCTGTCAGCAGCGTTGTTGTGTGCCAAAAAGGAAAAAAAATGGGGAAGGCTTTATATTGACTGTTGTCACCACTTAATTAGAATTTCTTCCCCCTCTTCAAAAAAATAAAATTATTATGGACATAATTATGTCTCCTGGTTCTCTCCACTAGCACAGACTTGACCATCATATGCCTGAAAAATAAATGGCTGACTCAAATGAATGGGTTACGGCTGAAATAAAACTGACTTCCATGAAGCCTTCAGCTACTGCACACTTTTCAGCCAGAACTGCAACACATTTGCAAATTTGCAAGTATCTGAAAACACGAATCTTAAAACTATCCTTTAATTAATCCAACCTTTTTTTATAGCAACAGACATATTAACCTTGATGTTCTTGTCTATAATTTAACAAATTATATGTGGTTTACCAGAGTTCAGTTTCACATTCTCTGTGGAACTATCATGTTTTAATTAGTTGAACTCCCACGAAAGAACTGCATAGACTCTGCCTTAACCCTATGTATATATAAAAATGTTCAGATTGCTAAATTTGATATGAAAATGCTATTATAGGCTCAGGATGATTATTAAATCAAGGCAATCCTTCTCAAGTTAGCAGCCAGTATTCTTTCAAAACATTAAAATTCTTATTTCACTGGTGTTATTTTTGAAAATTATGTACTTCTGTATTCTTTTTTTTGGTATACCTTTTGCAGCTTCCCAATTTTAACATTGCCTTTCCTTTCAGTGAGACTAGAAATTTATTATTTTATATTCTCCTTGGGGCTACTAATACAGTAGGCACTCATTCCTACCTGTAAGAAAATCATGTTTTTAGAAAATCTAATATAAAAGGGAAAAAATGGAATTATATCAGGATTTGGATTTTTTTTACTTTATGTTGAAAAAGTAAAATTTAGTCTTCTACTTTTTCTTCTGAAAACACATAAATTTTCTTTGTGTTTTCCTCAACACAACTTTTCACAATGATTTCTCAGCAGTCACTTAAAAACAAGTCTTTGCAATAACACCACAGTATTAGGAAAAAAAAACCAAAAACCCTTCAAACCACCAACGAAGTTGTAATCATGAAATTAAAATCTTTCTATATGTCTCAGAAACAATTCTGTTCATAAATGCAAATACCAGGCTTCTGCACAAGGAGACATCCATTTGGCTTCCATTCTCAAAATATGAATATAGCACAAATTTAACCTTCCAAGACAGAAATATGAATGTTTTGGACAAAAAATGTGTATAGTCATTGCAAGGTTCAATAAACACGCTGAAATGCTGTTTTATAGATATTCTTATTTCCCATAAGTTCTTCATTGATAAAGGAAACGGACTTTTGCATTTGAAAATGTTCAAAGCAATTTTGACAGAAGGGAGTAAGAACATTTCTCTTTGTGATGTTGCAGCTCTGTAAGGAATAGAAGATATGTGGAAAAGCCCAAGGTGTCAACCATGATGGGCAAAAGTAATACTTCTCTTACCTTCTTTTTTATTACAAAAATGCATAGCACTGTCTAGTGAGCATAAAATCTCACTGAATTCAAATAAAAGTACTATCTTTTTTTCTACTTCAAGATTGCCTTATTCGTTTTTGTTTAGTTTTAAGAAAAAACAAGTCTGAAATAAGATTAAATCAGTGCTGTAATTCTGCATGACGTGATGTAACTTAATACTACTGGGACAGACCTCATATTAGAAAAAAAAAGTCCAATTCTATCCAAGCAAATGTGAATTTTAAGAATAAAGACTGAATCAACTGATTTCAATAGTTTAACAGCTCTCTCAATGTTACTTAAGCAGCATGATATCAGGGATAAATCAATTCAGATTTCATAGAAAGTGTTTCCATAGTAAGGGAAGGATTAGGAGGTGGAAAACCCTTCCCTTGTTTGCTCATACAGCTATTTAAGAGACATGACATGGCTGCTGCAAATATGAAAGACATAGTTATGGCTCATAGTGGTTCTCTTAATTTTAAGGAAAGGAAAAAAACCAAAAGGAAGGGCATATGAGACTTGATAAAAAACTGCCTAAGCTCTACAGAAAAGGTGGTCCCACTGACATTGACCCAAGAGCCTGTGGGTGACAGAATTTGCATTTACTGTAATCAAAACCCCCCAGCCAACAAACAAACACAAAGCTGAGGAGTGCCCAGCTGCCTTCAGCCTGTCAGATGCAGCCACTGCTGGCTGTTCACTCACTGAGCACCAAGAGCAGAGTGTTCCTGCCCCCTGCAAGCACGGGCACCACCGGCCGTGCTCTGAGCTTGGGGACACACAGCCTGGCATTAAGGCAAAGCTCCTGATGTTTCCCCACACCTTGCAGAGGCTTCTGGCAGCAGCACCAGGAGGGTTGCAGTGTGCAACAGAGAAAACAGGGAGCATTCAGAGCTTACAAGGAGTTTAATCCTCTTTTCAGTCAAAATACTAAAAACTCATCCTTTCACAAAGGCACAAAGTGAATTTAGAGCAAGAAAATTTGTCTCTGCCTGTATTCTCTTGTCCTGCTAGGCAAATAACTGAGGTGTCTGTACTGAAAAGCTCTGCATTCAAAATGCTACTTCTGGAAAACAATTCATTATCTTCCCAGAAATCCTGGTCAAGTATCTGTTGGAAGAGATCTTCATTAAGCCACAGCCAGTAGGAGATGGATATGCTCCAGAATGGTGGCAACAAGTTTCAGCAACAAAAGGTAGCAAATACATGGGAAAAATATGAAGTGAGGAAGGGACAGGGGAGAAGAGCTCATTTGCTTGCAGGAGAGCAGAGTGGGAATTCAATCATCAGAAAAGAAAGAAAGGAGTCTTAATAAAAGAATACCTCTATCAGGAAAGCATCATGTCATTTCACCAGTGCCAGCTTCATTCTGCAGTGGTTACCCACTTCTTTATAACAATACCATCAAGATTAGTGAATTTTCAGAGAAAAAATATCCTTCTTTCCTTCCCCCAAAACAACAAGTTTGCAAAAGAATTTTAATGCAAATCAGCCTCTTTTTTCACCCCATTTCAAGAACTATTTTTTTTCCAAATAAACTCTACTGAAGACAATAGAAAATAATAAATTGAATACATCAGTTTTCTTGTAAGCACTTTTTTTTTTTTTTTTTTGCAGAAGGCTTTTAAAGCTGGAAAATCCAGAACATGGGATATGGGAGTATTTTAGTCCACAATCAATCCATCATGCTGGCCTACTTTTAGGCAAACGTGTTTTAAGAAAAGAGAAAAGAACATGAAAGGGAGGTAAAAGCAGCAGAGTGTAATATCTTGTAGTGTGTGAATAGTCCAGCCACTGAACTTTGTATACCCACAAAGAAAAGAAAAAGGTGAGCTTGTAGGAAAATGTTTCATTTGTATTCCTGATAACGAATCACACTGGTTTACCATACATAGCTGCAGATTGCCCTTCCACTTTGAGCAACAACATAAAATGGTTTTAGGAAAGGTGAATGGAAAATTCCTCCTCTGTAAATAGATTTCACAGGTGAAATAATATAAAAAGGGATATATTTCCCATGAAGAGCAACATACTGCAGCTTTAACTAAGACTGTCTAGTCTCTGCAGGATCCCAGCAGCGGCACACAGAGAAAATCCCTATCAGCAATTTTTATTTGCCTTTCACCCCCTACCAGCTCTAATAACACCTGCTAAATTTATTTACACGCTCTGCTATAGGAAATAAAAAAAAATGCTGCCTTGAATACTAATTTTTAAATGTCATCTGGAATGCACTATCCTTTGTTTTATAACAAAGTAACATACCCTTTTCAAGGAAGTCACCATGTTCAAGACTAGGACAGTAGTCCCATTCTCCATGACAAGTGATATAAGAGCATCTCCTGACTTCAGTTTGTATTTATGTTGTTCACAGGTATATTAATTGTTTTGTGAATCCTCTCTAGCTCCCCATGAGCCTCAGGGTCCCATCCCACCTTCCACTTGATTCCACCGATATGTGCTGCTTCTTCAACAGCCGCACCTCTGACTTGCTCATTGCCTCAGTTTGTGCAAGCTGTTCATTTTGTTCAAAAGTACAGGAATAAAAGAAGGAGAAAAACCAGCAATCCCTCCAAATCCAGAGATCCTGTAGCTGTGAAAGAGTGTGGGAAAAGCAAAGGGAGCTGAGAGATTGACCTTCATGAACGTGAAGGAGATTCTCAATGCATTGACTTCCCTTGTCGCCACTGAATCATCCTTTGCCCTTACTCCTTGTCACACCACATCCTACCTGGCCTACCTTGGATCAGAAGCTTCCCAGTGGCATTTCCTAGATCAGTGACCAAAAAACCCAAGTATCAATGGAATTAAATTAACTGCCAGAGACAGATTTTTGGCAAGAGGTGAAGTTGGGTGACTGTTACTCATCACAATTAGAGAATCTAAAATTACCATATTAGTAATCAGCCAACTGCCTATTTGTCACTCTGTCCCTGAAATTACACATCTGACACACATGGTGCCATTTCAGGAAATGACATCAAAACCATGTAGGCCTTCTTATATAATTATGCTTCTTAGCAGAGGGGAGCATCTGCCCCAGTAATTACTTGTGTCCCCTATATTCATAAATACCCACATTTCAATAAGCATATATTCAGCCTGGATTTATAAAAATTTATACCATCATTAAAAATGTTGTAGATACACAGTGATTTACAATACCACAACATGGCAGTTAAAGGAGATTGCCTGAGAGTTTACGTGGTTTACTTACTTTTACTTGCAAATTAATTCTGATTTTCTGCACTCCTGATACATTAGATGAGAGTGGAAAAGTAGGACAAATCCTTATGACAAAAAAAATGCTAAGCTTGAGAGGAGAAATACAAAATTAAAGAAAATATGACAGGCCTTTGAATCAGCATCCTTCCACTCTTGCTGCCATATATTAAAAGTTGGTGCAATTTCTTGAAAGGTACCCTTGTTACGCTGCAGCTTTTTCAAGAGTGAGCAACTAAGGTACTATAAACAGAAAATCTGTCTGGGACTGATGGACTTGTGGTCCCTTCTGGTATGTGCTGAGATACATCCTAGAAAAGAAACTTCAGTTTCAGCAGATCTGAGTATTCTGGATCCAAGCCCACTGATAAATCTCTCTGTTTACAAGGCAGCTAAGGAGATTATGTCTGTCTTTTATACCTGCCAAGAAATGTTGGTCTCATACGCCATGGAGCAATCCATGCACGTCTCCACAGACACCCTAAGAACTTGATTAGCAATAATACAGACATGAAAAAGCACTGGTAATCACACACCAGCTGATACACCTCACACAGAGACACTCCATGAAATCAGCTCCTCCATTTATGTAACAATTCCCTCCGCAAAAATCAGAGCGACTTTAATATCTCAAATAATACAAAGATGTCTTTTGTGGTGGAACAAAGGAAACAGGTTGATTGACTGCACAGAAGTGGCAACAAGGGCTCAAAATGATCAGTTGTGCCAACAATAGATAAACAAAGAATATGTAATCAACTGCAAAAGCTTCTTAGAAAACAAAGTTCATTGCAGAACAAACAAACAAA
Organism: Camarhynchus parvulus; assembly: GCF_901933205.1. NCBI lineage: Eukaryota > Metazoa > Chordata > Aves > Passeriformes > Thraupidae > Camarhynchus > Camarhynchus parvulus. Next base: position 10,213,623 of record NC_044576.1, read on the forward strand.
CAAACACACCATACCCTCCACAATGTGTGTTTAATTATGTGGATTTTTAAAATCCCAATGGGAAATTCCTTTTAGCTCCTAAAATACATATAGCTTATCCTTAATAAATATTTATTCAGGGTTTAAGTACAGTGCTCTTAGATGAAAAGAGATATTTTACCTCTCTTTAAAAGATACAATAGAAAGCGGAAAAAAACCCTCCAAATCCAGGAAATGCTTATTAAGATTGTTGTAGCTGGTGAATATCTGTAAGTGTTTTGGATGAGTACTTATTTTCTGTATTAATTCTGCTCTGGCAGAAAGGAGGACATGCAGTATCAGCATTGTGATATTCTTTTGTTGCTTGGAAAGCCAAACCCCACACATTTTGTACTATATTTAAGTACAATATAGTAATAGTTATAGTTTATTTTTATCCCCTTTAGCTAATTTGGTAACCAGTCAGTATTTTGTACCCTTCTTTCTGTCTCTTTGTCCTATGCTACTTCCACATCCATATATTCTGGGACTGTGCTGGTGGAAACCTCATTAAGGACTAGATTCTGGATGAAGAGAACCCTGTCCATTCAATGAAATAAACAAATCAGTGAGGTTGCTTCCTTGAAAATCTCGTAAAAATCTGGCTCACTGACTACAGAACATGGGCTGTGTAGTTCCTCATAGTGCAGATACTCTGGCCCCAGCAATTCTGATAAAGAAAAATATACAGAACAAGGCAAATATGGGACCTCTTGTCATTTGCACTGCTTAACTGTTGCTTTAGTTCTCTTCAGCCTTTTTGGGACAGCTAAAACTCTCCCCAAGACAATATCCTGGGCAAGCTTTGATGGATAGCTGAGAATTTATATTCAGTATTATTTCTGCTTCCTGTGTGAAATCATCCTGGTGCAGGGCCTGCATCTGTGGTTGCAGTCTGCTCTCGTGGTTGGGGAGTCAGTCAGTTTGCACTGTCTGCCTTGGAGCCAGGGCTCACTTTCCAACCATTTTTTATTTAACATTAACGATTAAAGCATGCTCCTGAAACACTTAAAAAACCTCAAAACAAACAGCAAGAATCAAAGCCCCAAATCTATTCCCTGATGATAGCAGTCTAAAGTCATAGCACATTTTGAAGTCAGTGTGTCTCAGAGATGTTCACACCCTTTGCATGCCATTTGTATTCACAGGTGTTAATCTGTTCTGAATTGGGCATTTTACTGAGGAAAAATCTCCAAATGCTTAACGTTTCAAGACTGCTGACTCATTGTTTCCTTTGTCTGTTAAACTATACCCCAGTCTCATAAATTGCTTAAAATATTAAAAACCCCACCATTAGAAATGATGCAATATAGCCTTGGAGCATTTCTGAGCCTAATAAATGTCTATCAGTTACAGGGACCAAAAATTAAAGACATAAAGCTTTCAGGAGAATTCTGGGAAATGCGTGGAGAGGCTGCAGCTTTTCTGAATGAATGCACCTGGGGCATATGCCCACATGGCTGATCAAGGTTCAGTGAGGCTTTTTGTGTCTTTACATTTTCCTGTCTAGCTCTTCCCTAATCCTTTTTATCTTTTCTGGACATTGATCCACAGGGGAAAATGCTGAAGCTAAACTAAAACTCAGTTTTGGTAAGAGGAAGCACAACAGACTGAACTGCTTTGTTGGGAGCAAGAGAGGATCCAACAGATTTTGTTGTGCTGTTCTTTCCCCCCAAAACTGCAGGGCCCATGTTCCAGTAGGAGCCCAATATAGAGAGATTTGAGGTACACAATTTGATTTCAAACACTGTCAGAAAAACTGTTTTGGATGGGATTGGGAAGTAGAGGACTTATGTAATGCTTCCTTCTGCCTTGCTCCCACCACTGCAGATATTAATTTTGCTTCTTTGCATCTTTTATATGAACAAACAAACAAACAAACTTCATTCCATTTCTGAACACAAGCATCTCTCAGTTGGATTTTACTTGTCCATCTGTCCATAATTATATGGCTATCAGCAATATTTATATTTATGAAGCTCTAGCACACCAAAAGGCACAACACAGAACGCATCAAAGGCACTCCGTAGAGTGGAAATAAACAAACATGTTCAGACTAAAACACTGTGTGTTTTTCACTGGGAGTATTTGTTTTAAAATACAGTTGCATACAATTCCTCAGAATCTTCCTGAAAATTTTTGTCTGAACTGAAAGGGTTTAGTGTCAAAGTATCTGCAGTATTAACTCTAATATTTATCTGCTCATTTCTCTGGCAAATACTTCAATAATGACTGCCTGAATACCACATCTAACCAACTTGGGATTTCCTTTACAACAATTATATCTGAGGCCCTATAGCACACTAATAAAGCAAAATATACAGTAGGCAGTTTTGCCTACTGTACAAACTATGTCCCAGAGTGCTCTAAGTTAAATGATACAATAGTGGTGATAAAAACCTGAAAGTAAAAAAAAAAGGATAAATCCTTAAGGACAGAGAAGTGACATGTATTTTTAGGGAACTTCTAAAGGCCAAGAAGTGTCACAAAGTCATCCCAAATGTCAAGGATTCTCTTGCAGCTAGGTAGCAAGGTAGTAAATAGGAAAATAAATGAATGTCAGTAGGAAATAACCAGGCAAAATGGAGGTAAGAGTGGTGACAGGTGTTCCCAAAAATAGCTGGGCTCTATTTTGACATGCAGAGTAAAGAAACTACACTAAACATAGGCACATTGCCTTTCACTAGCATTTTTATTCATGCTGCATTTTTAGAAAGCTGAGATTTGAAAAGAACATTGACATTTCGATGTGCGAAGTGTATTGTGCCATCTCTGTGTATCTGGATTTTCAGGGCACAGTAAACTGATGAAGGAGGCTAATGGAGACTGCCAAAATAAGCTTTTGTAAGCTGCAGCAGGGAAGGTCTTGGTACAGGGACACCAACATGCACAGCCATAGACAGGCACACAAAAGCACAGCAGAACAGGAAAGGGGGCAAAAATGAAACTGAACTCCAAAGATAGAAATCTGTGTGCATCTCAGAGAGTGGAACGATGCTAAAGGCTCCTCTGAAGCCCATGAAATGGGGCAGTAAATGCGTTCATCAGTGGGAGGGAAGATGGCAGCAGCACAGAGCAGAGTGAATTCTTTTCTTGGGCAGATTGAACCATTATTGAAAATGGTCAAGGTTATTGCTAAGTAAAAGATGTTAGAAGGGAGAGAGACAGCTATTGTGTTTCCTTCACATAAGTCATAACATGTGCCTCTGCCATCTGCTCTGCCCCTGTTTGCAGCTGAGGTCAGCTTCTTATTCATTATCAATGTTGTAATCAATCACCAATCTCTAATTTCAATCTCTTCTTGGACAGAATAAACAGAATACTGTCAGGTGCTATGTTAGTACTGCTTTTACTACCAAGTGGCTTCCAACTACTGCAGCTCTTAAAAATATTTATAATTGTGACACTGTTCCCAGAGGAGATTCTGTATCTCAGAGCTGAGCCAACAGAGGGCAAGCCCTGTGCAGGCAGCTATTCCCCAGATGTCAGTGCTCAGGATATCCTCTGAAGTCACTGTATGATGCACAGGGAGGCACACCCCTGCATCTACTGATAGTAATAATATTATGCATAGCATTTCACCAAGAGTTTTCAGCAGTACAGGTTTCCAGAAGTTAGCAAGCATTTCAGCAATTTGCATTCAGGAAAGCCATTTGAATATGTGAAAGGAACATAGAGAAGAAGTAATGCATCCCAGTGTAGTCCAGAAGTACTGTGTCAGTCACAGGAAGCTAGAACAATGAGGCCAGACTAGAATGCACAGAAAAAAGAGCAAGGATGCTGTATGCCTGTGATCCTCTCTTTTCTGTAACAGCAAGAGAGGTGGCACAGAGGCAGGGACAGGAAGAGCCAGCAGCATCCTCTCCATGAGGCATGAAAGACACTGGAGAAAAAACGGAGAGAAAGAGAGATTTTGGCTTACTGTAAGAAATGAAGAAGGATCTACCTGTGCATTCCTATAGATAATATTAACTATGTTGTCATATATGTTGTTGTTCTCTATTTTTATAACTCTGTTATTACAGAAGGACATTCCTTTATCTTTTAACCTTGTCTAGTGACCATACTGCCTGTGAATGACATGGCACATAAAAAGGCACACTCTGCCTGTGCTGGCCAGGAGCAATGGCACACTCCTGCAGGTTTGCATTAGAGATGGTATATATAAATATAATAATTAGCAATGTATAATATTTAAGCTACTTAATATTACAACGTTAAATTTATTTATCGTGTCAACAACTTGTCAACACATTTGAGCTGAATCAATATTACATTTCTTGCATCATTGCATTCAATTAAATACTAACTATCTTTTGAACTTAAAAATGAAAATCATGTATATGTACATCTATAACTACAAAATGAAAATTATACTATGCTTGGGACATTATAAGATTTATACATAAAACATTACAACACAATAAAAATGTATCACAACTAACTAACAATGTTAGATTTTGACTCAAGCATCAGATGTCTTATTTCAATGTATAATTTGTTTTCAATAAACTTTCTGAAAATGTTCATTAAACATGCAAACTATCTGCAACATAGGAAGTATGTAATTTGGACAAACTCCAAAATACCTGCAGGGTGTTATTCTTGATTTATGCAACACATAGAAAGGGACAGAAATTATTCAAATGCCTTTATAACTCACTTGTCAGTGCTCCTGCCAAAGAATGGAAGTACTGAATTCCTACAGATAATACCTAAAGAACAAAATTATTTAACTGATATATACTGAATTTCTTTGCATATGATATGAGAATTACTGTAAGTTGGAAAGCTGTGCATGCTAGTAATTACTTGCTGCTCTAACTCACATTTCCTGTCAATATTCCTGTGGATGCTGTTTTCCTTACACACACAGCCTTGGAAGTAAGGTAGCAGCTGCATTTCTCTTTACCTTCAGAATCAATTAAAACTGAAACACTCTCAGCATACCACATTTTGATATTCCATTTATCTATCATCATTGCACTATAATTGAAACTATGACCGTTGAGCTGCTTTCCTTAGTAAAGGAGATGGACACTAGAAGCTAAACCAGCCCCAAAACTCAGATCAACTCAAAAACACACAATAACTCAGAACACTAGGGGGATGGAAACAGAAAAATAAGAGAAACAGCTTTGAGATCCAAGGAATGCATGATGAGCAAGAAGCAAAGGTGAGAACAATTGACATGTAAATTAAAGTAAAAAATAAACCCCAAAACATATATCTGAGACTTAGGACACAGAGAATTTGGGGGTGTGAAAATAGTTTCTTGTCCCATTTTCTGTACTTAAGGTTCAGAATTTTTCATCAGATTAAAAAGATGAAAATGTACATTTAGATACAAAGGGTTTTTAGTTTCCAGTTAATTCATTTGCCAAAAGAACAGACTCATGATAAAAGACTGATTAACCACTTAAAATAAAAGCTATGCAAGCACCACAGAGCTGAAGTTCTAGGGCAACCACACAGCAGCACTTCCTCCTTATTGAGATTGTGAGTGAAAGTCACACCAAAGACAGTCACCTTATACCCTCCTGTATTTACAACCATCTCAGAACCCATAAAATTGCTCATGAATATTTTTGTTCCTTTCCCTTATTCTCACAAAAAATCTCTAAGATTGGACACTTTATGGGTACAGTTGTTATGGGGATTAGAGAAAATTACTTTTTGTCCAAGCTTCCACAATTTCCTGAAGAATCCAAGGGCCAGGTATTCCGATGAAACTTGGCGTGCTCATGAGCTTTAAAATGTATCAAGTCTGGACACAGGCAAGATTTCAAGCCTAAGAATACCTTTTAAAAGGAGTTTGCATTTTGGCGCTGGGATCTAAGGGTCTCCTGCTTTTCCCAGAAAATCACACATCTGTGGATTCCCACAGTATAGGTTACAGTTAACTTCCAGAGACCTTCACTAGGGTCAGATCTCCACTGATTTAGAGCTCAAAAACTCACAAAGAAATAGCCATTATCCTGCTGGAGGAACATGAACAGAGGAGATGGAAAACAGTTGTGAAAGTGTGTTGCAGAGGCTGGTTATTTTACTGCTGAATACAGAGAAACTAGGTGCATTTTGCAGATTTCTGAGCGCCAGTTTGAAAAGTTAGTTGATGACTGATTCTGTCACTGGAATCAACTAACAGACCATACTCTGGGGTGTGTAACCCTGCTGACACCACCAAACTGCAGCATTGAGGCAGTAGTGCAGGGAACAGGAAAAGGGTGTGTGTTAATGAATCCTCCTTTGTGTGCTTTACACGTTCCCAAACTGAAAATCAATAGCAAACAGCCTATGAATCAGACTTGAGTATAATTTTGTGTGTTAAGGCAGGTGGGCATGTTCCAAGGAAATATGATGTTCTGTAAATAGATAGCTGGGCAAGTTGAAAGATTCCTCATTGGATATTGGGATTGAAATGTAAAAATGTACAGTTTTTGAAGTTTTCAAGCTATGATTAGAGGATAATGTAGGAGAAAGGCAATATGTTATGCTTAGAGCTGAAAGAAATAATGTCTGCATCATAAAGCTTTAATATTCAAAGTTACCCAGTTACTTTTAAATTAAAAGCCCCTGACTACTCCTCACTATTGTAACTTTCTATTTTCAAACTTTTAAGTTCTCCATAATGTTTTGTCTCATGCTATTATCTCCAAAGGATTTTGATGAGGTTATTAGAGCAGTGGGTGAACTGGAGTTGTGCAGACATGAACTGCTGTAAAGCAGCAGTACAGAACTGTCACTAAGTCACAGGAATTTATAGCTCAGGGAGCCATAACTGTGCAAAGAGAAACAATAAAATGCAGTTATGCTCAACCATCTGGGTATATTTTCCTACACAGGCAACTAAAATTTTAATAGAAAAGTGCATACAATTAAATTAGGTCATTTAGTAGCATACAAGGTTTGGTTTGACGATTCAGGGAACACAAGGTTTTACACAATAACACGAATTCCTCTTCAATTAAATGAAAATGCTGTTTTTGCTTTCTCTGCATAGCTGTTGGTAATTTTTGTCTTACAGGGTGCTATTTTACTTTTACCAGACTAATTATTGAAATCTTCATTTAAGATAAGAAAGAACATCCCTGTCCTCTTGTGTGTCAAAATGATAACAATGGGTACATTGATTCCTGCTGCTTTGATTCCTGTAATTTGCTGATGCAAACAATTTAAATTTCTTGCTGTGTTTTCTCTTCCACACATTATTGCAACTGTCTTCTTATGCCCTTTTAGTCCAAGCCAGGTCAGAAAGAAGAAGAAGAAATGATGCTTTTTAAAGGAGCTATTTGCAACCTACAAGATTTACAGGGCAGCAGCTAGTAACAAAATAGACATATTTTCGTCATGGTTAGTGACCAATGAGCAGAAAAACCTGATGGGATAGATTTCCATTACACTGGATTTGTGGTACAGCTTCAAATCTGACAGAAGCTTTTTTTCCAGATACTGGAAGTTCCTTTTGAAGGTTTGGAATAGAAATACCAAAGTGGTTGGCAGAGGGGAAGAAAAACAAAACTAGTGATTTGAGAAGATTTTGCTTAAATTACACACTTATTTGGACTGAATCACAGGCATTCAAAACTTGGAGATCACTAAACTCTGTAAATAGTTTTAGGACCAGGACACTATGTGAGCTAAGCAGAGAATCATGCAGGAGTCTCAAAAGTCAGTGCCTTATCATTTGAATTGAGATGCGAAAAGATGTGAAAAGAATGAGAAATTCTGGGTGACCACAACTGACCTGGCTGTTCCTATTGTCTGGTTACAAAAGCAGCACTTCCTTCTGAGACTAAATACAGGCAAACTTATCATTTGGTTCTCCACTCCCTCCCAGGGCCCCTCTCCTCTTTAATGGTAAAACAGAAAAATTTATGTGTTATTTAATTCTACAATGAACTTATGAGATTGGTAACTTGCTTTTCACTAACAGGGGATTATAAAAATATGTAGATTTAACACTGTTGCTTAGGTAAACAGAATTTATATAAAGACTCTTGTATCAAATGCTGAAAGTTCTGGAATATGTAATTCACGGCTGGTGGTTAAAGTCAAGTGTTCAGGGTTTTAATCTGATTAGTGAATTCAGAACTCATGCTAGGAAAGTATATTCTTCCAAAAGGTAATTTCTTACAACACCATATTCCCAACACTTCTCCCCCATCCCAAAGAATCAAATGTATTGCTGTAGCTCAGTACTTTTTGTACAGTGGCTAGCTTAAGTTCTGCAGCTGTACCTGAATGCATGAACAGCTTCAAATTTGTTTAGCAGCCCATTCAACCTTTAAGAATGCAAAAAGCTCCTTCTGTTTCTCTCATACCTTCTAACTAGCACACCATAAATATCTCATCTTACTAACTGCATCATCACAAGATAAAAATGGTAAAACATTTTATATTATTTACATGAGTTTCAAGCAAATTCTCAAGTTTCCATGGCAAAACACATTCATCTGGTATTTTTCACTGTATTTATTAATTTATTCAAAATCCCTATCAGAAATTCCATGCACATGAGCACAGAAAATTCGAACAGCTCTAAATGCACTAAATTCCCATAAATACAATCTTATATCACTTCCATCTTGACACACTCCTATGCAAAATTAATGGATAATTATCTTAACAGAAGAGCTTAAAAAGTGAATGACCCACTCCTTGTTCTAAGAAACCAAATTAACAGATTTGAATAATGTGGGTATAACAGACACCAAACAAGCTCATTATTCAACATTCTCCTAGAAAAACAAAATCTCTCATTTATATTCCCAGCGTGGCTTTAGATTTTGGTCTACACAGTCGCTTGGGGCAGGAAATTTCAGGTACTATAGAGCTCCCCATGGCATGGGGCTGCAGCCAGTGGGACTGCAAAGCTCCTGCTGGATCCCTGTCACTATCAGCAGCGGAATTGAGGTGTACCATACCGAGGAGCACTTCACATTACAGCTCACCACCGATGACACCAGCCAGCTCTGTCACAAGAAGGAACTAATTATTTGTTTGGAACAGATTATGCTGCTTTGTTGAAATCCTCTTCAAGGTGGGGGAATAAGGAGAAGGCCACCCTGTTCTTTGAGTGCAGTAGTGCTTAAGCAGATGGGACTATACATATGGATGAAATAATTAAGATTCAATGTGTAAATGCACTACACATTCTGCCCTCCCTGCAATTAAGAGATTTTACTTTAGGCTACGGAAGCATACTCCTACAAAACCCAACCCAAAATAACTACAAAGAACTTTCTATATGTTAAGCTAAAAAAACATTCTGAAGAGGAAAGTAAGGCATGATATGCCATAACTGTTTTTCAGCACAGTAATAGCAGAAACATAAAGGTGTTACTCCAAAACTGGATTTATGAATTAGTTTCACTCATGTTTGTGTACCAAACATTATGTTTTGTAAGATTCTACCTTCAATAAAAGAAAACACTTTAATTTTTCTTTTAAGAAAAACTATCTCATAAGAATAGGAATATTCAACAAAACTGAAGTAATAGAAATTAGAGTACCAGCTGGGCTACACCACATTTTGTGGAGGAAAAGCATAATACCAATCTTTAGTATTTTCAACCATGCTAATGACACTGAAGGGTTTGCTGACAAATTTTAGAGACTGAATTTAACCTGTAACCCAAGCGTAGACACTAAAATCATATTCTGAAAACTCTCCTAGAACAATCTGCATCCTAATTATTCAGTAGCTATTCTAGATGATCTTCAGTTTAAATTCCTTTATAATAAAATCTATTCATATTTTATCTGCTGCTTTACCTTAATTGAGATTTCCAATAAATTGTAATAGTTTGCCAGCAAATGTAATATTTTCTCTAAACTACAGATATGGGATTGACATCATTAATTACAGTATTTTTGACCACATATTCCCTTGAAACCTTTCAAAACCAGGATAAAACATATTTTTCATCCCTTGTGATAGTGTTAAATGACCAATACACATTGTTAAAGGTGCTCAATCCATGATGGAACCTCATGCAAAATTTGGGTTTCCTGCAATCATAAAACCAAATGAAGATAGACAGAGGACACATTCTTGAAAAGTCAGGTGCACTTTTGTAGAGATTTTTCAATCCAATATTGGATCTTTATAACCAACTGTGGTTTTGGAGAAAAATATCATTAAATATGCAGTTTTATAAACTTAAAATGTATCCTCTTCTATGACAGTAGTCAATTACTTTAAATATAAGTATTTGTTCTAACAATTACAGGAAAACATCTGCTTTCACCTAGCACCAAATCAACAATAACACTTAAAAACCGATGCACCAATAGCTCTGATTCTGGTCAGAAGGAGGGATTCAATGTACCTGTTATGCAAATGAGATGAGATGTAAGTTTCTGAAGTTCGGTCTTATTCTAAAAGTGTTCCTTCTGCTCCTAATCACAGAAGATTACAATTCTACTTACAGGAAATTACACCCATCATTTCAAGTTAATATAAATTAAATGTATGATAGAGATTTAATCCAAATGAGATGTCTGAGATTCTGTTCCTGCTTCTCCTTCTGGATAACATATATTTGATTTGACTGTGCATTTAAAAGTTGAGTTCTCGTCTGTCACTCATCCTGACAGCCCTTCACTGATACTCTCTGCTCTGAGATTAATAAAAGCTCTGAAGGCTCCTTAACCCCAGAGTGAAGACAGAAAGATGGAAATGGACTCAGCCAGCTGCAACCAGAAAATTCTTGGATGTCCTTGCTAAAATGGGAACCAAAGATTCTCATCTGAAGCACTCCAGAAAAGGTAACTGTCTTTGAATGACTTTCAAAATCAGATCAGCAATTTCCAGTGTTAGTGTCTGTTGCAAAGGTATCAGCAGCTATATTCTCTCTTGTGGTACATATGATGAATTGTCATATTTATAAGAACACACCTTCATATAATCAGAGAGATTAACTCTAATCAAATGAGAATATAGAAAATATGTTTAGAAAGATGATGATTTCAAAGTCTGATCTCTCTCTTTCACACCACCCGAAACACAGTAAACTCATGGCAGTTACATCTTTTCTCCCTGTGTGGTCCAACAGTTGCATATGGTGAAAGATGGAGAAGGTGACAATTAGGGCCAGATTTCATGGCCCTGTAATCTGTGCAAACCTCTGGGTTGCAGGAGGAGCCAGTTCATACAACTGCTTCACTGGGAAATCTTGGAGATATCTTGCCTGAATTACTGTATATTATGGAAATTTGGACACTATTTTAAAATGTGAGAGAACCAGAAAGCCTCATGAAGCAAATGAAAGAGTTTGACCTCATAGGAAATGAAAATATTCCAACCACTAACATATCTCAACTTTATCCTAAAATATATGGTTCTGTTTTTGGAAGGAAAGACTTTCTTCCTCTGAATATTCTGTTCTATAAGAGGGTTCAGGGCTTTGAGTCAAGTCATATGAGCTCATGAATTCTTTGGGGAAAAGAGCATAAGACTAAACTTTTGGGTTGTGCACTGGCTTGTGTAAGTTCCATTCATAAGGATTTAACATTTCTCTGTGTATTTTTAAAGACCTAGAACAGATACCTTTAGCAGGGACAGCTCTGGTCTTACAAGTCTCCATTTGGAATCTTGTCTACCATTTTCATTAAGCTGGGCTCTTCTTTTAGAAGACAACCCTTCTTTTCACAGATTGTATAAATGCTAATAAAAATTACTTTTTAAAATAGATGCTAAAATGATCGCCTTTAAGAGTTGTCCAAAGTGGTTTAATTAAAGATTTTTCAAGTGAATAATGCTTTTAAGCCAGACAGAAGAGGACCATTAAGCAATATCCATTTTACAGGTCCAGGGTTCACTCTCTTTTCAGTTGATACCCAGAGAAGACCTAAGTTGAAAATCTTTTTCAATCACTTATATTCAGGTATATGGAAACATTTAGAAAGTTTTGTTTTCACTTTGTCATGGGAGGAAGAAGACCCAGAAAGGTCAATGCTGCCACAAAAACCTGGGTTTGGGCCATCTTCTCTAGTTACGAGTCAACTCAGTGCTTTAATCTTCAAGACCACTTTTGAAGAGGATGCCAAACAGATGCTGCCTGGATCAGCTTTTAATGACAATATCATTACATGTGAAGTTGTACCATATTTTCACCTGTTTGTTGTGTGCTCACTGCCTTCGGGAAGTGCGGGAGGAGCATGTGATTTGAGAATTATTACAATTGTTAAATATAGAATGGATATTTTTCAAAGTCTCAAATGGGAGTTGGAGTTAAATTTCCTTTCAAACTCTCACCAGTAAGACTTCTGGGAATTTTATATATTTTGTAGAAATTTCCAAGGCCATTATACTGACTTTGCTGTATTTGTTTTTGCTTGTATACCTACTTATCATATGAGGAGAGGGAAGAAGAAATTAACATCAAGACCATGAAGAAACTTACTCAACATGGAAATTTTAAACATGCTGTGGCCCATGTGACAACACTGCACAGGACAGAACCTGTATCACACCAGACACCTCCAACAGGATGCTGCAGTTTGAGTGATACTTTGTGTGTGCAAGGAGGAATAAAAAAACCAAAATCCCCCAAGCAAGTGCACAACCCAAAAGTTTAGTCTTATGCTCTTTTTCCCTAAGAATCCATGAGCTCATATGACTTGACTCAAAGCCCTGAACCCTCTTATAGAACAGAATATTCAGGGGAGGAAAGTCTTTCCTTCCAAAAAAAGAAATTAAGAAAGTAGGGGAAGAAATATGTCACATAAATGGTTCCCAGTCTCCCATGAGATTTCATTTATAAAAATGTTGCAACCATTTAACATAATGGAGCATAGAGCCCTTTATGCTTTGGTTGCATACAAAATTTGTTTGCAGAAATTCAGCAGGCTTGGTATAGCAGCAACAAGATTCAGATACTCAGAAAAATGAGGCATTAGAACTACTGTAAAGTTACCTGCTTCATGGAAACAGTTTATATAAAAACATTGCAAATATGTGGGAAAGTATGGATGTGAAAATAATAAATCAGATTTTGAGGGCTAATGAGTCCTTTAAATAAATAGCAGAATTTGGATGATCCCTTCTGTTCTGGTTTGCACTGGTAGGGATATCTCGGAGTTATGATGATAGATAAGCATGCTAAGGGAGCAATCATCCATGTAAATTTGTCTGACATCAACAAGAATCAAGAAGAGGGAGGCACAGCAAGCTTCTACTTTCAATAGAGAATAAATATGGTGTTAGAGTAGTGCATTTGTCAATACCCAGGCACAAAGAATACAATATTTAAAAACTCAAAGCACTAAATGCAGCAGTCCTTCAACATACAGAAATCCTGCTGAGGACAATGCATGTCTTGCTTGATGAAAGGCTGACAAATCTGTCCCAGAGATAAAAAACCCCGTGGTTATTTCTGCTTATTTCATACCGTCACACTTAAACATAAATGGGTGAATTTCAAGCACAGCAGGAGAGCAATAGAAAAACCATGGCTTAAGCAAATTGCTAAGCAATTTGCCTACAAGTCTCACTTACAAACTTCTGCTAGACCAACAAATAGAGCAATACTGGAGAAGAATCCTTAAAAGCCACCAGAACTTAGGTAAGTTCATAAACTTTTAAGTCAGGATATAAGACAACAAGTTTATTGGCACCACCAATTCTTGGACTTCTTTAAATAGCTCTCTCCAGCTTGAGCCACTAAGAGAGCTGGAAGTTCTGCTGCCCGTAATACAAGTAATACAGTATTAATGATGCAAGCAATACCATAAATATTATTTGCATTAATAATGCAGGTAACAGATTAAGTATTGTCTCTCTGATTTACAGTGCAAGCACTACTTGACGATCTTCAGTTCAGTGTTAAGATGACAACAGCTGCTTTTTACTGATTCTTTCATTCTAAACTGGAAGTATCAAGATCTATTTCCTGAAATTGATCTAATCTGCTTTTAACAGATTTAGGGCTAGTTATTTCCTGACTTTGTTTTCTGGGGCCAAATCATGAATACTTTTAGACTTGAGGAGGTTTTGTGGGTTGGGTTTTTTTTTTTTTTGTTTTGTTTTGTTTTTTTTTTTGTTTTGTTTTGTTTTGTTTTGTTTTTGTTTTTGTTTTGGTTTGGTTTTTTTTGTTTTGTTTTTTAAAGTAATTATTAAGTAATCTACGTACAAAACTAGAATTTCAAAAAGAATTCATGTACTACTTTATAATCACCTATCAACATTACATCTTAATACCTCAAACAAGATCAATACACATTTTGTTAAACTACCATTTGAAACAGAAAAGCAACGTTTTCAATTTCAGATGGAAAACTGCAGTGGTGGGAATCAAATGATTTGTCCAGGACTGAAGAGAAAATCTGTGGTGCAAGCAGGAAAGCCCTGACTCCAACTCTAGTGCCTCCACAGCAACATCTTAATTCCTTCCAACTAAAAAAGAAAAGAAATTTCCATGTCCACGCATGTGAACACAAATGTACTCATGCAGTGGGTGCAAAGCTGGAAATTTTGCTGATATTTTTATACCCAAAAGTGTGATGTTACATATCACATAAGAGATGCTCTCTATTCAGATCTAATGACAGTAGCAAATCTCAATAATTTCAGTGGTATGCTTTGAAATAATTACACATGGATATCAAAATAATTTTTAAAAAAGGCCAAAGTTTCTCTATCAGAAAAGCACATTTAATATTATGCAAATCCTACCACTACTGTCTTTCTTTACAGCACATACCTTGCTCAAAAGCAAGGGAAAGCAGGCACTAAGGCCAAGTCAGGATGCATGTGCTCCAAATATGTTCCTCTAGCTAAAAAATAAAAGCTTCTTATGACTAGATTACATAATGCTTCATCACAAATCCTCATAAACACTTCAGTCACCTTTTCTTCAAATGGGTTTATGCCACTGGCTTGACAATTACTGCTTCTGCTCTTCTGCACAATATGAACAAACCACAAGGTCAAAGCTGTCTCCTGAATAACTACATAAATTACTTTCTACATGCCAAAGGTGGTTATCTGAGTGATCTTGAAATTTATAAAGAACACCAAAAAACCCTCTTAGGACAATTAGGGATACAAATCTCACCAGACTGTACAAATATTTCCATCCCAGAACCTTTTCATTTTGCTGCTAACTTGGTTCCAAAGACAAGTGAGGAGAATTCATGTTGGATGTGACCTCAGTAAGTCCTGGAGTGTTTGTTCCTGCTGAGAGCAGGCTCAGCTGAGAGGAGCTCAGCAGCTCCAAGGTGCCAAAGCCTCCTCTGGCTTTCACAGTTACCATGAACAGACAAAACAGCTGGAACCCTCTCAGGTGAACTTGATTCCTTTTCTACCATCAGCACCACCTCTTTTTGCAGACATCTGCAAGCATACATCATGGACCTTTCAGTTTCAACTTTGAATAAACTTAGGGTAAGTACAGATGGAACAAAAAGATTTTAAAGTCAGTTTCTTCTGACTTTCAGTGTTATACATTTGTTCACCTTTGCTAGCAGAATGTATGGGTTTTTTATTCTGCAGCAGAAATGCAAATAGACAGTGAGGTATAGACAAGGTTCCAACTATTCATAAGCTAGTTACAAACAAATCCTGATATTTCCAAAAGGGTGGTTCTGAGTGTGGATACTGTAAACATATTGAAAAAAAAAGCATAATTATTGCAAAGTAATTTTAAATATTATTATAAACCTATAAGTGCTATTTTGAGAAACACTGCTTCCTTTTAGATTAATCTTGCATTTGTATAATATCTGGAATTAATGAATCATATATAATAATGGGAAAATATTATTTGACTTCTCTGATATGTATTTCTGTTTAGTCAGCAAGAAATGATTCAGATGTTAAATGATGAATGATTGCTCTATCTACAGTTCCTTGTTCTTTTACAGACTCCTTCAGCAGCTAATATTTCTGAAATTCCTAAAACACTTCTAAGACACTTTTTTTATTGCTATTGGTAGGTATTGTAGCTGTATTTTCCATTTGGAATCATCTTTCATTTGATAGCACTTTTTCCTTTTTCAACCCGGTTTGAATGGAGATAAGAAGCATGCCTTCTATACAGCACCTTGGTCAGAAAGACAACCATACTTATCATGTCTAAAATTCTCTGTAAAACTGTCATGTAGCTTTATTACCTCTCCTGGTATAGTCACCCTAGGACAACAGCTTAAAATAGCTTAAGCACACTGGGAGAATTAGTTAAGTCTGACCTCCAAGGGCCAGTTAAGTGTTGCAATAAGCAAACTTATATTTTAGCCTCCCCAGCAGAGACCAGCACCATCTACAGTGACCCATGTTTAAGATACTAAACATGGAACATATCTCCTGCTGGGCTTCCCTACATCAGAGTGGTAATTTAAATCTGAAATTGTTCAAGGTAACTACAGATTTTTTTAACATTTACTAAGGGCAATACTTTGCCAAAGTACCAAGTCAAACTTGACACACTTTAAAAGATCATTCTGTACTGAAAGTTACTGACTGATAACTACTGTGAAGCACTGTTTTAACTTGACAGCATAACATGCTGAAAAATGGTGGCCCTCACTTAGGAAAAAAAATAGTTTGAGGGTTAAGAGCTCTCATCCTTGTCCTATATTGGAGGAAAATGATTACCGCATTATTTTTACTCAAAGTGAAAAAAATAACATTGTGAATTCCAAATCACAAAAACGTTGCATGACTTTTTAAAAATAAAAACAGCTCCTCATTTCAGTACAGAATTACTTTTGCTGGCTAAGCAGTTGGTGTTGGGGAACAGGCACAGCTCTTACCTTTTAATTCCCCACTATTCATACCTAAAAGATGATGCATGACATCCATAGCACTGACAGGATTTGAACTATGGGAAACTTCAGCCAGTTATGTTGACATTAATCACCTAAATCTGGCTTTGAACGTTCCTTAAAGGATCACAGTAGGAGTGGAATGAGGGCTGGAATGGGTCTGACCTAAACAGAGGCCACTGGCATGGGGGGCGTTTGTCACTGTCACTGACACTGTCGTGTGATGTGTTGTGCTTCCTGTGATTTGCTCTGGAGCAGTTGTTTTCCTCTCTGGAAAAAGATGCCCCATACACAAAGAATCTCATACCTCTGTAAAACACCAAATAGGGCTTCTCATTGCAACTCCTGTGCAAAGCAGCTCTGAATTTTATTGACATGCATTACTGCCTGCAGGCGCCACAGGACCCCAGGACAGTAATACAATACACACAGAGCATATAGGAAAGTCCATATTCTGTTTATAATCCAACTTAAAAGGAGTTAAAGTGAGATTAAGAGGAAGAATCAGAATCAGTTGACACTTTTGTAATACATGGATGACATGGTTACCTCTAAAGAGTGGTGTGATAATCTGGTATCCATTATATAAGAGCAGAGATTTGAATTTATAAGGAGATTTGAATATTAGCTTAAGGAAAAAAAAAAAAAACAAAATGAACAAACAAATT
This sequence comes from Camarhynchus parvulus, assembly GCF_901933205.1. Classification (NCBI taxonomy): domain Eukaryota; kingdom Metazoa; phylum Chordata; class Aves; order Passeriformes; family Thraupidae; genus Camarhynchus; species Camarhynchus parvulus. Next base: position 10,231,079 of record NC_044576.1, read on the forward strand.
CCCAGACTTTATGCAAATTAAACAAATGTCATATATTATAATAACTTAGTATTCCATGTACCTATCACCTGGTCTGTGGGACTAATGCACAGAGAATTATACAGGCAAGTGAAGCACAGCACACAGCTAAATGATAACAGTAAACTAGAAAAAAAAAATCAGTATTGCAATTCAAAACTAGTTGTCTATCTACTGCACAGAAAAACTGCTATTTGTCCACTGAGTGTATTTTACCTCATAGCTCCTAAGACAGAAGAGAATCACAGAACTTTCTGCATTTGCTTCACAATCATACTGCTAATTTGGCATACAAACAGCTGAAATGTAACTAAAAATTATTCAATCTGTTTAAACTGCAGGGAAAGTCATTCCATCATGCTAAGAACTAACAAGCTACAAAGGAAAAAGATGCACAGTTATGATAGAAAGTGACCGTATTACTCTTTGTAATAATGCTTTGTGCTGAGTGTTCATTTGGACTTAAGCCAAATTGGAAGGCACATTTATATATAAATTTTATACTTCCCAGAACATCTTCAGATTACTTTATATTGATTTAAAGTAGAGTAAGTTTCATTTTAACATGCTGAATTTAAAAATTCTGAAAATACTTTTGGTTTTGTAACTATGTTCCTATCTTGTCTTCAATTTATCTTCCAAGTACAAAACACACCTGAAGCTTGAATTAATTAGGCATTAATTGCCTAGTTATGAATGTTCAAAACTGACAGTTTTGGTTATACTTGCACACTCATCCTGCTGTTGGACAGTAGGGATTGTGTGTTTCCATTTTGTTACACCTAAGATTGCCCCTTAGAACCACAAAGTCATTTAAGTTGGAGAAGCCCTCTAAGATCATCGGGTCCAAAACTTCCAAGCCCACCACTAAACCATGCCCCTCAGTGACACACCTACAAGTCTTTTAAATACCTCCAGGGATGTTTTGTGCCAAAATTACATAAATGACTTGACTCTAGTGAATAACACCATCATGTCGACTTAAAGGGTCTAAATCATATTCTTGAGAATAGGAGAATATTTCCCACTGTGGGCCCACTGACAAGAGAGGTCAGCACAGCAGGCAGAGAAGGAAGCACTGCTTAGCCATTAGGGAGACTAATGGGGTAGATACAGTCTGATAAATGTTCAAACAGCTCACATTCATTGCTGCATTCATGTATGCATAAACTACAGTGTGAGATGCAAGTGGAGGAAAACATGCTTAGAAATTAAATCTACCTTTTGTTGAGAAGAATCTGAAGGCATATTAGAGAGAATATGATGATAGAAAAAGGAAAATTACTGAGAGCTAAATAACTTACTGATTACTGTACTTTCAACCATATTCAGCTCGATTTATGTAAGGACGGGTTTTGTGGCACGATGCATAGATTCGTGGTGTGAGAGATAGAATAACCTGGTTTTACCTTACAAATATTTGGCTCAGTAAAATATTCCTTATGCTGGTTAGTTGGATTTTAACAATCTCATCTGGCACAGCCAAGAGATGGATTTGAAGGGACTGGCTGCTGCCAGCAAGCCCAGCTTAAGGCTCTCTGATACGGCTCTGTTCAGTGTATGCTGCTGGAGCTGCACTGGTTTGCTGGGTTTACTCTCAACTCTGACAACACAGCCAGGCAGACTGAGCTTTTGTGCTTTCCAAGGTGTGAAAATTGCTCCCAAACTTCGTGGGGCATATGTTATTTTCTTCAGGAAAACATAAAAGGAAGAAAACTGCAAATGTTTGCTTACTTAATGTAAAGCTCCACCCTTGTCTGCAGAATTTGGTTCCCATATGTTTTCCTTTCTGAAGTATTTTTATGGCAATAATACCAAAAACAAAATAAGAGTTAAAGATAAAAATGTTGTCACTATCCAAACGAATATGAAATTTCATAAATATTATGGCTTGTGCTATAGCACTTCAAAAATACTTTAAACAGATGGGCTAGTGAGACTGCCATTCATGTTTTAGCAGTCAAGAGGCATGTTTAAACTGCTGGTTGAAACACAATATAAAGAACATACCACATGTAGTGTCAGAAAAAAAGGGTTGTTTGTTAAAAAATCACAAATAATAAAAAAAAAGCTAAGTGGATGACATAATATTTTATATAACTGCAATCTCTTGATAAAAGAGCAGTGGTCCAAGAAAAAAAATACTGCTATATTGTAAAAGTAAAAGAAGCAAAACAGAAAAGAATCTTGTTTCTCTGAATAAAGTATCACAATATTTTTCAAATAACTATCTGGATGAAAAGCTGAAAGCTGCGAGTTTTGTGTACTCCTCTACACCAGAAAAGCACAATAACACCCCTAAAAACCAACTAGGGGAAAAATATTTTCTTCAAGTGACAGCAGTCTAATGGAGATAAAGGATGAGGATAAGAATTTTAATCTATATTTTAATGAAGATAAAGGTGACAGATAAAGGAAGAGGAGAAGCAGGATTGTGTTCTGTATCTTTCCCTGTGATTTGAGATAGTCTCTTACTGAAAGGACATTAGTTAACCTGAATGGTCACACTCCCGAACTTCACTATATAACAAATTCCCCAAAGTAATCTGCTTTATATCATCATCTTTTAAGTGCTAAAACTTAATCATTTAAAAACATCCTATAGGTCACTTTGATTTTCAAGTGAAGATTTCTGTTCATTTATAAGCTCCACAATGGTGAAACAAAAAGGTAAAAAAATATGAGCAAAACCATTAACTGTAGCCTTATATCATGATACAGAATTCAGTTTTAACTCCCAAATCTAAAGGAATCATTTTGCATAGGGCACAGATGTATCCTAGTACAGGTAATGGAAGGGAACAGAGAAGGCAGAGCTGCCTCTGAGAAGGAAAAACTACTGTTGGGAACTACTTTCTGCGTTTAGAAAAACCAAACATAATGTCAGTTCTTCCATTCCCAGCAGGTGAAACAGAGAAAGCCAAGCTCCTATGTTGTTCCTTGAAGCCCTGTAAGAGATAAGCCTTACACTCCACCTATCTGTACAAGGATGTAAACTGAGCTTAGATAACATCTCCCCCAAGACTTGGTAATCATTCCTGCTTGGGTCCATTATCTGAGCAGGAAAACACATCTCTTCAGTCTCAACAATGAACAATAGCTTAAAGTCAGATTCTAATCTTACAGGTTGGCATTCCCAAGTGTTAACAGATGATTCCAGGACACAAGTATATTCATTGGCTATGCAACTCACTTTTTTGTTGAGTCAAAACAAGTTGAGGTGAATACATCTCTCCCAGCTGCATCTGGAAACACTGTTAGGAGCTTGGACAACTTGGATTCCTTTGCCTTCTCCTTTCCATATCTGATCCTTATTCTGTAAGAGAGTGATAAAAGAAATGAAAAGTAGAGAATTTGCATCATTTATTACAAAGTCATCTCTGCTCAACTTAGTCAATCAATTTAAAACAGTCAAGACCAATTATTCTAGAAACAAAACTAATGCATAGAAAATACAAGTGACTTGTGTTAGGCATGAGGGGTCACTCAGTGTTACTCACCATCCCTTATTTAAATTGCTCCCCTAATTTGTAGGGAAGTCTTTGTAGGGTCTATTGCTTGCTTTTATATGCTTTGAGTAAACTAATTTTTGGAATTTTTGCATGCATTTTTAGGCAACAGATATGTAAGAGCAGTACTTAAACTCCAATGCAGCAATGAGGTATTGGATATCCTGTCATTTATTCTCAGACCTGCTACTCATTCTGTGCTACTCATATGAACAAAAACAAATGAGGGTGTGAGAGAAAAATCTGTAAAAATAGCTGTGAAAAAGATGGATCACAAGTAGGTTTAGGCTTATTTTTCATTTTTAACCACACTTTTTTTGTTACAGACTCAGATACAGGGAATTCTTTCCCTTCTCCCCGAGCCCGATAAGCTGGGATCTCTACAGGAATCATTAAAGTGCAGCTGTTATTTTCCCACTAATGGCTGTGCTGGACTATATCAGAAGGAGAAAAACTCCATGAAACACCCTTTCAGGAAGAAACTTAAAAATAGAAATTCTAACTCCCAACTAATATGAGTGACAGGGAGCAGAGCTGGGTGATGCAGGCAGAGGGGACAGCAGCAGCCATAACTCTAACTTTGCTGCCATTAATGTTTATGTTGTGTATGAAGTGGTTTACCAACACGCTGATGGACTGGCATAATGTGCAAGCACAAGATTTATTCCTTCATGCAGCAGCTGTGGGAGAACACAACCACAAATGGATGTTTCAGTAGAGACAGTTTCAAAATAGAGAGATTTATCTTGACAAGTAGAGAACTGCAATAAAAGATGTATTATTTGGAATTATTGGTGAATGCATTATCCTGTCAACATTTAACTGCTATAATCAACTTAAATAATCAAAGCTGCCCTAGAGTTTTTATTGTTTTACATTAATTTGGGAATAATTTATAATTTCACTTACATTTGCATCAATGTAAATGGAACTAATAAGTTAAACCTGAAAGTTATGTGAAACAAGGTGTTGCAGACATCTTTTATGAAAAATCCTTTCCTTAGGATTTTTCCTCCTGAGAAGCTGAGAGGCCTCAGGAACAAACTGTAAACAATGATTGTCTGCTCCTGTGGAATGCAACAGGTGGATCTTTGATTGGCCCATGTTGGTTGTTTGTAATTAATGGCCAATCACAGCCCAGCTGGCTCAGACCCAGAGCCGAGCCACAAACCTTTGTTATCATTCCTTCCTATTCTATTCTTAGCTGGCCTTCTGAGGAAATCCTTTCTTCTATTCTTTTAGTACAGTTTTAATGTAATATATATCATAAAATAATAAATCAAGCCTTCTGAAACATGGAATTAAATCCTTGTCTCTTCCCTCAACCTGAGACCCCTGTGAACACCATCACAACAAGGAACATAACACACTTCAACACTGACATGCCTACTCTGCAGGCCATGCACTCTCATACAGGCTGCACTTCAAACCAGCAGATGACACCAAAATTCTTGGGCTCACTACCTGTGCTGTTTAGGCTATCCATACTCACAATGACCCTGTGATGATGACTTTGCTAATTAGAGATAGGGAGTGCTGGTAGTTATCTTTGGTCCTTGTCTCACCTGAAGTCATTCTGGAAGGTGGCTTACTGTGACTGGCTCACTACCTCTTTGCAGACATGTTATTAACATATCTTTGTGACCTACCCAGCTCTGTGTGCTTCATTAGTCTGTTTGTTCCACTCAGGCATAAACTGCTGATTTTTGGATTAGCTGCTTTTGTCTGTTAATCTGCCCTTGACTCACAGACTGAAATGTTTTAGCGGTGGAATTCTGAAGCATTTCAACAGTTGTTCCTGAACCACTTCGTGAGTGCCTTTAGAAAAACCTGCATGCTTTGCCAGGACCTGGGGGTATTTGTAGACTCTCTGTGTGTGCACCAAGTAGTACATAATATGTATAAATGCTCTGCTTAGATAGAAGCAAATTCAGCCTAACTGTGGTGTTCTCAGGTAATTATGTAGATCTCATATTGAAAGCAATAGCATGAGATCTTTTGACTCTATAGAACTGAGAAAAGCTCTGGCTGGATATATCAGAATTCCCTGCATGAAAAAAATCCCCACCATATGTTGGTACAAGCTCTTACACTGTTTTCAGCAGCAAATTCTGGCTTGTAGGGGATTCTGCTTTGCTTATCCTTTGTCTAGTGGGGTCATACAACAGCCTCAAAGAAATGAGGAAAATAAGGTTTAGCTACAACTTTATTGCAGAAGGATGGGGAAATTAGCATGTAGAATGGTGAAGACAAGAGGGTGCTACCTACACTATGATTTTGATGCCACTCAAGGCGATGACATCTGCATCATTGTTGAGAAGAGAGAGAGAGAACAAGAATCCATGTAAGCTCTGAGGCTCCCTGGGGGCATGCACATCCAGCTGAATATTTTATGTGTGTTCAGCACAGCTACTGGGACAGCAGCCTGTGGCTCGACAAGTGCAGGCACACAGTGTGGCACGTCCTCAATGACAGATCAGCCAAATTAAGAAAAACACCAAGGGTTTGACTGGATACCATCAATAGTTGGATTCATTCTGTGTTTTGTGTCAGAATGTCCAAGTGGGAGAGAAAAATATGCACTTAAATATATTGCTGATGGTTTAATTGCTGAAACTTGCTACTCCATCCCTACTCAGTTGTAATAATGATCAGGGCATGGAGCATTACTTGAAGAATTAATGGCCACCTGAGGTTAACAGCCCACAGCTAAACCTTGAGCCTGCAGCTTTCTCAGCTAGTCATTAATCCCCAGGAATTGTCCTGTGACTCCATCATTACTTCTAATTTAAAAAGTGTATTTTCTCCTTTTAATTTTCTTTTCACAAAATGAAAGTACTCAATTAGACTTTGTCATTAAATCACATCTGCATTGATTACCTAGGAAAAAATAATGAGAGGAAAATTAAATTTGCCTATTTAATCACTGAATCCTGATTAAATATTTGTTATAAACATTTCATTGCAATTAAGGTCGCATAAAAAATGCATATTAGGCAAAGAATGGTATACAATTCAAAGATGTAACATGTCCAGACTCCCTGCTTCTATTTACTTCCTCTATTCCTTACTGAACAATGCACTGCATTTGTGAGAAACTTCACAAATTCTTTTCAGCATCACAGGATTATTAATACATAACAGTAGCTAGGAAACTACACAAATGCTTCACTGATCTGATAGTGAAATCAATTTAAATCACAGTGATGAAGATATTCCTAAAAGAACCACACGATCACAGAATTACTTTCATTTTTATAGGGTAGATAAAGAATGAAAGAAAATACCTAGGTCAGATTTCAGACAGTGATCCAAATTCTCCAAATTTCTCTCTAGAAGTTGGTGGCCATCAGGAAAACCCCATTTTTGTCCATGAGTCTGGTGGGATTCCATAGGACTCCAAATGCATCGAGAGATGTATGGTGCTGTGATTAAATGAGTCTCTGGCTCAGGCCCCTTGCAGGCACAGAGAGGACACTGTACCCTCCAGCACCGTGTGCTCAAACACTGCATTCTGAATTAAAGGGAAATCAGTTGCCTGACATTGTGATTTTATACTGAACTTCAGCAGGAAGTCCAAAGCTCACAGGGATAATTATCAGCTTAACACCTGCTGAAAGGCACCTGCCATGCTGACACAGAGACACATTGACAAGGGAAAAACCTTCTTCAAAGATTTGAATAACCACAGTATATGAGCACTGACCACCTTTCATTGTTCTTGAGTTACCACACCCAGGTGGAGAACCCGGCCAGGGGCTGCTCAGAGCTGGAGAACTGAGCCTGCAAACCAGACTGGGACACACAGACTTTGGGTCAGTGGCTACTGCAGGTCATGTATAACGTAATTTTCTGCGAGAGTTTCATTTCTCTCTCCGCTATACACCAAATATCCCATGTCCCCTTCACTCCCAGTCACAACATTCCCAATTTCCTCCAAGTCCCATTTCCCCTGCTGGATTTAGTGAACAGGTCTGTGCATTGAATCTGTAGTGAAGATCTTGATAAGATTCCTCCCCACCAGATCTCTGGAAATGATCTCTGCTGGTTTTTTTTTTTTGGTACACAAATGGTCATAGAAAATAATATACAAATTTATTTGAGAACATGAATTGAAAATAACAATAAAAGTTTAAAGATTTTTTTTTCCTCCCTGTCTCATTTCAGTTTCTCTAATATGAAAGCAGATGGAGCAGCACAAAACCAACATCTAATCCTAAAATATACCTAAAAATTTTCAGGTTTTTTGAATGTTTCATTGCTCCTTCCAAGTCTTCCAAAATCTCCCTGCTTACTTTTAGAGTGTTTGTATTTAGACTGTAGAAATCATACCAAAGGCCTCATGTTTTTAGCACGTTTTATTTAATCCCAGCAATAATATGAATTATTTCAATAAGAAGGCTGACATATTTGGTCACTTCCATGATTGTGCTATTAAATGAAGTATCTCAGAATCATTTTAGCAGGAACATTCTTAATGAAATTGCATGCATTCTTTGTGCTGTCAATAAATGGGCCACAAGAAGTATTTCAGCCGTGAGACACTGGATGGTGTTAGTGAGGTAACAGGGAGGTTATCTGGAGATATAACCAGCTTGCAGCTGCCAGATGGTGTCCAGCAGAACCAACTGCTATGCAGAGCTGCTGAATTTTTACCAGGTAAGTGCCCCATTGCACACAGTGGTTTTGTGTATTCAGATGGCATAGGGGAATGATATATGCATATTTGAGCCCATAAAAAAATATATTGAATAATCAGCATGTTCTTTGTGTTGTCTTTCAGACACTAAATTATCAATTATACATGTAGAAACATCTTTCTATCAAAAAAATCTCCATCCAATAAAAGCAAAAAAACCCTGCTGAAAAAAACTAACAAAAAAACCTTTACATAGCCCAACATAAGAAAGGCTATTGTAATGCCTCAATTTATTTAAAATAATAATAATAAAAGACATCAACATTTGCGGTTCTTAAATATAACATTTTTTAGATTGAATTATGGATTCCAGTTTCATTTTACAGCACTGCAAACCTATTAAGGATATAATTGGATATCACATGAAAAATTGGACATCACATGAAAAAAACCCACTGATCAAGACCTTGGGTTTGTTCATTTTTCCAAAAAAAAAAAAGAGGAATGGCTACCATAATTAAAATTACGGGATTCATTTTTAGCTGCAGTAGGTGGAGTGAAGTGAACCAAGGCAAAACAAAAATCCAAACCTCTAAATCTTACTCCTGAAGAGAGAACGGGGGAAACTTTCATGGGCACATATGGTCTCATCTGAAAGAGCACTTCCCACACTAACTTCCCACTAGTACTTTATGAAACATTGGTTCAAAACTGATTCAAAAGAAGGATGACCTGGTGAGTCACCAGTATCATTTAAGGAAACCTAAGAAATACCTTCAAGACCTCTTGCCCTACTGTTTGATCTCATCCCATTTATAAAACCACAGTCCAAGATTGCATATATTTATTCAAATACATGAGTAGATTTTTAAAAAAATATTCAGTATGGAAAGAACTCTTTCCACATTTATTATGGAAGCAGCTGAGAACTCTTTATTCTCCAGTCTTTGCAAGTAAAACCATAGTAATTTCTAGGTTTATCACTGCCACCTTCTGAAACACTGAAATCCTCTGGTTTCATTATAATTACCAAAGCCTAGTTACACATTACTAACACAGCAAGTGTTTACTCTAAATAGAGCTCCTCCTTGTTAAAACCAAGTTTATCAACCTGTGCATGTATTTAGCTTTTACCACAGAGCAGGGTTAGAGGGAAGGTCTTGCAATTTAGCATGATCAGCCATTTGTGAAGGGTACATATTTCTCACACTTCACCATTAATCATTATTCTGTAAATAGATGAGGACCTATGCGTGTTTAAAGTGAAATTTACGCATTAAACCACTCAAGATGATCTTTAATTTCTTTAATAAATTAATTCAGTGCTAATGAAGGGTGAAAGACTGACTGAATCAGTCATTAATTTAACCTTTCCCTCTTGAGAAGCTCAGTGAGCTACCACTTCCAAAAGGGTATGTCAGGGGAACAAGTCATTTTATAATAACTCAGTGAAACGTACAAACATGGCAGCATTTAGAAAATGCATTAGCAAGAAATTTACAGAAACACCTTCAGGTTATTAGAGTAATTAATTAATTATCCTTCCTAATGTCATATGGACATCAACCACAAACATTTTAGAGATTCAAATTTGAAACTATTTTAACAATTATAATTTTTTTAATGGCTATAAGTAAATTATGCTTTTCAAAAGGAAATTCAAGAGCTCCAAGCAGGCTTAACCTATGTAAATAAAACAATACGTATACCAGTTTCTTGTAGAAGGTTTTGGAAAAAAGAAGGAAAAAAAACCAAACAGAAACCTCAGGGTAGCATAGTAATAAATATAATACCAGCCTGACAAAAAACAAAGAAAACAAGCAGCAGTAGGACGGTAAGCCCAGCTGGAGAAACCTTCACTTACATTATAAATTCAGATTCAATTCCAGTCCATTCTTGCAGTTTTGTTTTTGTTTTTTTTTTTTTAATTTTCTTATCTTATAGACTTTGACTTCTACTAGCAACCTGTAAAAAGCCATTCTAGAGAATACATAGAGCACTTCAAACATTAGGCTATATTTTCTAGGACAGACTGGATTATTGAATGCTTGGGAATTGCAAGGCACTGAAGACTATTTTTTTGTCTTCCATGACAGTTTTCCAGAGCACACTGGAAGGCAACTTTATTGCACACTCTACCAGGAACTGAGTTCCCAGTACCACAGCACTGGCAGCAAAAGTAATATTTGTACAGATAATTCAGCCTATGCAACTACAAGAAGGCAAAAAAGTCCTTAAAACTCAGTATCATCTGAAGCTAAAGCCAAAGCAATGTGAACCTAAACCAAGGAATCAAGTGACAGTCATAATCCTCCTGCTGAGCAGCATTTCTGTGGCAATGGCATACACATTTGCTTAAATTCAATTTTGGCACAGGAAACATCTAAAATACACTCTTTTCAAAGAAGGCCTATACTTCTGCTTTTCAATATTGAAAGACATGTTTGGTTTGATTTGATTTCTGATTATATTTTTTTCCTCAACTACTCTTTTGCCTTCAGGTGAGAAATATAAAGGCAAACATCATTTAAAAAGCTGTACAGGAGACACCAGCATATGCAGTGCACCAACAAGTCCTAAACTATTCTCTATAACCACTGGAAATAAAGTTCAATCATGTTCTTTACATAAAACATCTTGCTATTATCTAATAGTAAAGTTACATCAAACCAGGGACAGAAAGGCCCAGGTATCTACAGAGTCATAAAGAAATGAATTTCAGCTGTTAAAATAAACCCTGAAAAAATAATTTTCCTAATATTGGCCCCAAAAGAAGACGACTGGAAAGAATGGCACCCCAGCTCACTTTTATGATGGAGCCAAAAGTTTATTGGACATTTTTAACAGAAATCTAAATGCACTCAGATTTATGTAGAGCAGTCATGCAGCCAGTTGCAGTTTGTTTTGAATGGAGATACATCTGCACTATACAGCTAAGATCAAACAGCCCCTTGGAAGTGCAATTATGAGATATTACAGCCATTTAGTCAGAATGACTTTCTTGATCCACAGGAAAGCCAGGAAAGAAACATAAAGGAATCAATAATGAAAAAAGGCAGATTCTGTAAGAAGGTCAAGGTTAAGATTATGTTAACACCAGATTAAGGGTTTTGTAGTTCTTGTTAAGAACTGAAATTTAATGCCGATTTTAATATGTTTCATTGGAAAACTAGAGATTAGCACCTGAAAAAAACAACTGTGAAATAATAAATTAGGTTCCTCAATCTTCTAATGTATACAGAAAAAACCAAATAGAAGTTAATTTTAAGCTATCTGCTGAAACTGTTGATAAACTTATGATTACTTGTGTACATCATTTATGATATACATGCATTATTTCAGAATCATATAAAATCTGCTATTGGTGTAATATAAGATAAAGTAGTTCACCAAAGAGCTCATTATTTCAATCCTTAGATGGGTTCTGGATCTCTATTCCTTCCTTAGTGGCTTTATGAATATCAGGGCGAAGGCGTGTTTGTCTATTTATAAGAGGGAAAAATTAACCCTATTAATCTCAATACTTTAAGATCAGCAATTGTTCAAGAGCTTTGCTTCTAGGAGTTAAGTGAAGAAAAAGCAATCTCAGTTTACTTCCTGCTGGAGTGCGCATAAACAACATTTATCACAATAAGCACTATCTTGCCCACATACTTGGCTGGCTACCTCAGCTCATCTCCTTTAGACTCTCATGAAAAATCCTTTCATACTCTGATTTCATTGAAATAAGATTTATTTTCCTCTCAGTCTTCCTTACTCATTTTTTCTAGCATATTTACATGTCTTGCTTGCTTTTTCTCTGGTGTGTTTTGGGATATTTTTGAGTAAGACTCAGTTGCACCAGTCCAGGATGTTAAGGGAGGAAAAGGGAAATGAAATGTATGCAAGCAGTTGCAGTTACAGATGAATAAAACTGAGGGTTATTGGTGTTACCTGATTCTGCCCTGACTGAAAAATTTCAGTCCCACACGAAATTTGATTGCTGATGGGAGACCTGGGTTTGCATTGTGCGAGAGGCTGATGGGGCCCTGGTGACTTTGCACAGCTTTAGGGGAAGTTAATGGAAATTGCCGGGTATTCGGCACTACAGGAGGAAAAGCAACAATTTGCAGGCTGCCTAAATATAGATTTAGGTATCTGACATTCTGAAACCAAGATAGAGGCCGACTGTGGTCATTTTTAATAGTGTGTCTTTCCATGGTGTTCGGTACTACATATACTGAAAAAAAATCTGTTTTCCTCCTTTCATCTCCCTCTTTTACAACATCTTTTTTTCATAACAGCTGCAAGCAGGATTATTAATATTCCAAACTGGTTCACTGAGCACTGTGTGAAAGCTTCCTCCAAGAGCATGTAACTCGTTATTTAGTAACCTCAGCTCTCATGATAACTGAGATGTCTGTGGTTGCAGATGAGACGTCTGCAGTTCTGCCTTCCCACGTAACTTCCAAACTACATGCAAGTGCAAAGTAAATGTGGTGTTTTCAGTGCAATTCAGCTAAATCATTATACAGCCACAAGTCCCAGTCCTCTCAGCCTTACCCTGAGGTGACTTAGCTTTCCACCACAGCCAGGATTGATTTTCTGGAAAAACAATGCACAGCAACCAGCAATCCTGTTAATCCAATTGGTAACAAATTTATATTATATATTACCTTTTTTTTTTTAATTATGCCTTGGAAATAATTTTATCCAAAAGTAAATCAGGACTCAGGATTTTATTTTACTTCTGGGATGATATACCAAGAAATTTTAGTGCAGTGAGACATCCATCTCTGTTTTGTCTTCTAGACAATCTGAATTTCCAGTGGATCCCAGAATTCCTCTCTGAAACACCTGTGTGGTGCTGTGCATCACACCCACCACAGGCCACACCACAGCAGAGTGGGTGTGCAGGAAGGGATTCTCCTGCTCCACTCAGACTGTGCCTGCTAGGGGTTTCCACAGTTCCTAAGATATGTTTTCTAATAGTTCCTTTAACATTACATTTTGAGGAATAAACACACAGATTATCAGGAAATCATAGGTGCAATCCAAAAACATTGGAAAAAGCTTAAAGAATGTAGTCATATTGTAAAGATGAATGTCCCATTCAGTTACAGACACAGCAGGAGTAACACTGTGGTCATTAAGGAGTTCCTGAGAGCAGCCACCTAAATAATGGTTTTGTTGCAAATTGCTTAAGGTGGGTGAGGCACAGGCACTTTCCTATTCAATAACAAATTCTGCTCCACAAACAAGTTCTCTTAGCAAAGCCACGTCCTAATCATCTACACAAGCAACCCAGTAGAAGGAGCAGATCAGCTCCCCATGCTGCCTCAAATAAAGCCACTTGTTGGAGTTGAAATGTTCCTGACAGGTAAGATGGGTCTACAGCTCATTTTCCTGCTAGTGATCCTTTGTTTGGACACAACATGATCCAGCCCTGAGCACAAACATTCTGCAACTGGGTCAGCTCATTCCTGAGGATTGGTGGATACAGAATTCTGAATGGAGTGTTAGCAATTTCAAGAGGAAATAAATGACAAAAATACTTGAACGGTCTTCCAAAATACTGAAGTCCATAGGCTCAGAAAGAGTTAGGACATTATCTACCACCTACTTGAAGATAACAGCCATACTCCAGGTATGGAATTGTGTCTCTATCCCAATGCATTGAGCATCAGCTTCACAGAGTGCCCTGTACCTCACATGAAAAGGAATATTCTGCTTTTCCTCATGGCTGACACGTAGTCAGACCTTTGTCTTTCAAAACAGGAACTACCCAGGAAGTTATACCAAATTTTACATTTGTGAAGTTGAATATTGCTCTCTGCAACCTCATATTCATCAATCATAAAATTGCCTAAATTTAAAAAAATTAAATAAAAACAACAAGACAACATTACTTTATCTACCTTGGGCATTATTTGTAGTTTGAAAAGTCCTTCCCTGGCGTATGAATTAAGAACATTTTGGATCCTAGTCAAATCTCTGCTGAAATTTCTCAGTATGCTCTTGAAGTCTGATAGAAAGGGAGTGATAGCAATAGTTGATTAGTCAGTCTTCCAAACATTCTCATCATGGCAATGTATCCTATATCCCTAACTGATATATTTACGTGTTTCAATTGAAACCTGTGCCTTTTTGGCTTGGGGAGTTTTACTTCATTTTCCATCATACAGGTGCCATTCCATAGACTTGACAGCCCTTGTCATCCTTATTTACTCCTCTCTCCAAGCTTTTATATATATTTATGTTGAGTTGAGAACAGTAACTCTATAAAACATACAAGATTTGGTCACACTATTAATTACTAAGTAAAACAACGATGAGATCTATTTTATTCCATATAGGAAATCTGAGAGATATTGGAAATTTCTAAGACTTCACCACTACTAAGACCTGAGCTGTCTGTGAAGAACTGAGGTTCTCACACCTAATTTTAATTGTCATCTCAGAACCTATCCTTTTATATGCAAATTTTGCGTTGATTTTTCCCCATGTGTGTTGTGTAAAGCGAATGCCAGCTGAATGATCTCAGAACTGGGAGATTTTCTGTTGACTTTTATGGTGTCAGCCACCCACAGCTGCTCTTGGGCTGGTTATAGTGGCCCAACACAAAAAACGTGGTGAATAATAAGTGTCTAATACATACAGATGGCTGAAAAGCCTTTAGGAGCCCTGGTCCAAATACAACAGAACATGCTCCTCCTCAATCTCATCCATTTCTAAATTTCTCTGAACATATATCTTTCACTTCCAAAAAGGGCAAGGTGCAGAAGAAATACACCAAAGAAAAGATAAATGTAATTTTTCAAATGTAATTAGGAACCTAAAAATACAGATTCATAAAAATAGATTTTTCATAGCAGCTGAGGGTGATTTTGAAAATTCTGTCAAGAGATCTTCAAGTCTTTTAAAACCTGACCCTCTCAGAAGATACAGTGAAAATATAACATTAACTAAGTTTCCTCCAATCCTAGCATCATATTCTGAATAATACTACTTCCTGAGTGTATGACTATCAGAAACTAATCTGCCTTTAATGACAACAGATTGTATTTCTGTACATTGTGTTGCATATTGAGATGAGAAGTAAAAAAATATGGCCAAATTAGATTGGAAAATCCAGAACATCACGCAAAAAACTGTTCATCAGAACTTAGCATCTGTCAGCATGAAAAATCATATACAATTAATTTATTTTTATGATTCTATATCATCCTGTAAAACTGCACAGCTTGCCTGTTTCAGCATATTGAGGCCACAGGGAGGTAAAGCGCAGTAGTCATCCTTCACAATCAAAATGTGTTTAACAAGATTGTTAAGGGAATTCTCTTAACATCCCCTTAGTAGCTGCACGGGCAACTGGTCAGCTAGCGAGCCATGGTCATGTTTTTACAGAGCCTGCCCCACTCATCACCATCCTGCCCAACATCTGCACTTAACACTTGACAGGCTTCCCCTTTCCGTGGCACAGGAATGGATTACACAATATCAGCCCAGCCCTGGAGACCTCTGTGCTCTCTGCTTTCTCTGAGGTGAAAGTGAGACCAAACCTGACATGTTTTGCCTTATGGAAGCAGCAAAATTAATCGGGAGAAAAATATAATATGATCCTTTAAATAGTTAAAAATTTCAGTTGATTAGCTAACATTGCAGAAATGTCTTAAAACATACATTTGAAAACCCCAAACACCATTCCAAAGGACAAAGTTCTTGCAATAGACAGTATTGTCCTTGGAGCACAAACTCCGTAATTTTGACCCAAGGAAAATTGCAGAATGTGAAAAGGAAAGAATATGCTAGGTTGGGTTTTGAGCTGATATCCCTTCCTAGCTTATACTCTGATTATCTTGAAGATAATTTCTTTTCCCTTCCCCTGCATGGAATCTGATATTCCCAAAAAAGGAAGTTCAGAAGAGATGATGAAGACTTAAAAGATTAAGGCATTACGTTTGAGTACAATATGTGAGTCAAATTTAAAAACATAAATAAAACAGGGGCTTTATGCAAAACAGAAAACAAATGAGACAGCTACCTTACAGTAAAAAAATAATAAAAAAGAGTGCAGCGGCTGCATGGAGCACTTACACACCTTCCAGAACACTTTCAGCCGGTGTTCTGCAGGTATTGACCGTGCTGAGGCTGCCCTGGCTGCCGGGGGCTGCGGTGGAGCTGGGCTGTGTCCGGTCCCTCTCGGGATGCTCGCAGCCTTTGCTGCGGCTGCTGGTGCCACCTACAGCGAGCTGGCGGCAGCTCCACCGCTCTCATCCCCCTTCCTGCGCAGAGCGGCCGTCTGAACAACCACCCAAAATGCATAAAAATGCATGTAAAGGAGCAAAACAGGTCTTTCATGATACAGACAAATTGGCGTAGCAAATGAAAACAACACTATTTAGAAGAAGAAGCAGGCAGGCGAGCAAGCAGGTAAAAACAGAAGGAAAAAGATCAATGAGTACTCAAAGACTAGCCTAGTAAGCAAAATGCAAGCCAGATCATCTGGCTTTTGCTAACAGATATGCAGATAAAAAGAAAATGATTATTCAGCTTGTAGAGAAAGACAGAGCACAGTTGGATAAGATGAACATGTATTTCGGATTTTGAATTTATTTCACCATATCTTCTTTTTTTCCATTTCCAGTGCAATAACACCCTGGCTTTTGTTATTCTGTTACCCCTTCCCGCATGTGTTTGATAGATGGCAAACAGTATTATCAGCAGAAAAATGCAAAATGGAAACTCGGCAGCAAGAGTATCAAACAGATGTGTTTGGCCCTGAAGAAGACATTGAGGCATCTGAGGACTCACAGCTTTGTCATAGACTTATTTATACATTTCTGAGCACATCTAAGCAGCTCATCACAGAGCAGTGCAGAGTCATAAAGTAGAATGTCCACATCAAGTGTTCAGTAAATTCTGGTTCCTGTGTCCAACACAGCAAATCTGTTTTACAGCATCTCTCTGGGCAGAATTAATGAGTTAAGCTCTGTCAGTGCTACAGGACTCAGTCAGTGGCAGTCTAAAGCTATTCAAGCTGCTCTCAGAGCTAAGGTGAAGTCCTGTTTACACCAGTAAACAGTATCTGAGTACACTCAGATCTGTTCATGTTGCTTTTCCCACTCACAAAGCAAGATAACATTTTTCTTTTACCTCATTACTTATGTTTTGTATTCAGTCTGCTTAATCTGGCACAAATGATCCCTTTTTGGAAGGCTGTCCTTTCCAGAACCTATGTGGCAGTGACACGACGGCAGCTGGGCTCAGCTGTGGCTTTTAAATTGTAGCTTTGAAAAAAGGCAATAGAAAGAAAATTATGTAAATACTTCAAAGGTGGGTGGAGGTGGCTCCCTTTGCCTAGATTTGTTAGCAAGATGCCCTCATTTAAAGTTATGTTTTACACATATCTATAACACAGAAAAAAGGTAATAAAATTTGGAGTTGGTGGCACCACAGATGATTAGTTTGGAAAGTGAGGATGTAAAGGTAAATTTCATCATGGTAGTATGATCCTAACACCAGCCATTGTATAGTGTTTGTGACACTTAAAAGTTCCATTGCTTCTCTCTAAATATCCTGATCTAATTTTCAGTAAATACTGTGGAACTGGTGAATAACAAGCATACATGAAGAAATCTTAGCAGCTGTACTTCAGAGAATCACAGACTCATAGAAAAGTTAACTTTGGGAAAGACCTCTATGGAAATGACGTCCAGATATTTTGCTTAATGAAAAATCCCTGATGAAGGTAAGTTAATCAGGTGTTGCTGAAGGAGAAGGGAGAACTGAACCTACTCTTTATTTCACTGGACACACAGCAGAGGGTCCAGCCAAAACCTACCTCACGTGGCTTGGAAACCAGAAAGAAGACAAGCTCCCAATTTCCTGTTTTATCAAGCTTTGTACATGAACCTTGTCCATCACACAAATCATTTTGATTTCAGTCCACCTGAACTTTCTGCCCAACTCTTCTCCTATGCTAATTCTTGTATTTCTTATATTTTCCTGAGAGTTTTTATTATCTTCAAATATTTTGCCTAAGTTTTGTCAGAATAGCTACCCACACTTGGAATGCCTTCATTGTCTTCATCTGCCAAGAATTATTTCCTGTACCAAGCCAATAAAGCAGGACTCTTCTTCCCTTCAGTACCTCTTAAATTATCCTAACACACCCTTAGCATTCTCCAAATACTTCTCCTGGGCCCCAGCCTTTGTCTTGCCTAAAGCAGATCCTAATTATCTTGAGGCAGAGAACATGTTTTACCCACCTAAAAAGCCCTCTAAGTTTACAGCTCATGTAAATTCTTGCTCATAATAGTAGCTGTGATATACACTATGTATTTGAAAGATGCATTGAAGATCAGCTGGCCAAACAAATCACAAGTCATGAGATAACAATCACTAATCATTAACTGCAAATTTTGGCCTGTGCAAAACAGAAATACTTACTGACATGGGACTTGAAGAAACAGATAGATTTCAGTGGGGAAAAAAAGCCCAGCCAAGTTAGAATAAGGCTCAAATAAGGGGAGGCAAAATTTACAGTAATATCGTAGGATTCAAAAAAATTCTGAGCCTAGGGCTAGTACCAATTAAACAGGACCAACAGCATTGCATTCAAGTACAGTAGTTGTCTTTCAAATTTTATATTACTTAATGTTGCCTACCAGAAAATTTTATTTCCCAAGGTGATCTAGAATTATTTAAGGCTGCAACAATTATATTTGTGAGTGTCTGACCCTTACTTGTGATGTTCCACTTAAGCTTCTTTATGATTTCAAAGATAAAAACAATTTCCTAAAACATGTACCTCGGGTTTGAGTTACATCAGTGTGAAGGATGGGAAGGAGCAGACATACTAACACTTCAGAAGTATTTTAGGATTCTCACTAAAACCCACTGAACTATCATAAGAAAAAATCTAGGAAGTTTCTTGTAGAGACTTTTATCTGTGTGTTGCAGCATGGTCTCATCCCCTAGATAAAATTGCTACCATTATTCATACGATATTTGCTAAATTAGGTGCGCATTTCTGTAAGCATTGTTTTTTCCAGAGATGCTCCATATACATCCCTGACTGCCAGTTACAGTCCCTCTTGAGAGAAATGAAGCTATGAGTAATACAGACAAACAGAGTGGAAAGTGGCATAAAATGAAAATAAACATTAATAATCTTTAACCTCACGCTGATTCATTGACTCACACAAATCAGCTCCCTGGGATTTGGTCCCTGTTACAGAGAGGGAACTCAGGGTATTAAGTCTTTAATCATAAAGGCACTTAAGCACTCTCTTTAGCACTGGCATTAGAGTAAGGCCATGGCAGTGATCTGGCAACTCCAAGGGCACCAAAGCATCATTGTGCACCTGAGGCTGGGCACTTGGGGTGGGCCACAGTGTGCTCCTGTCATGTTTCTGTTGCTCATTTCCATCTCTTATACCTAAAGGCTTCGGAAGGGTCGAGAGGGACGTCCCCAGCACACACAGAAACCTTCCACTTAGCCAAGAAGGGGAAGTGTGCTGCAGCAGAAGATGGGAAAAGACCGCAAAGGCACCGCTTTGTTAGTGACATCCAGCTGAGAGGGCAAAGAGAGCTGGGTGCAGAGACTGCAGCCTGTATCAGTCATCTGGGAAAATATTATGAGAAGACAATATACCACTTCATGCTTTCCTAACAGTAAAGTTTGGAGTTGTTTAATGGTGAGTAAGGGATCTGGTCACTTTCATATCCTGCAGCTCTCCAACTATTGGAAAGAGCAGTCTCTTAGATTCCAGATCTATGAGACAATAAGGATTTATTACTGCTTTGATCTTTCTATTGCTGTATAATTTACATATTTAGCAAGATATTTTACACTCCCCATCTACCTGTGTTCACTTCTGTATATTCATCCATGACAGATTTTTTTTTTGATTGTTTTTGAAAACACAAACATGGATTTTTTTTTTGTTCTGTGTAGTTGTTATCAAAATTTTAATGGAAGTTAAAAAAAGAAGTAAACTTCATTTCCAAACAGCCAATGCCTTTATCTATGTGTTTTAACACCATTTTTCTAGAAACGAAAGCCAGCCTGCTACTGTGGCTTACCCCTCTGGCTCAAACATTGTTCATGAGCATCAACACTGTAGGAAAATATTTTTCTCACCATTACCTTTGAGAGGCCTCCCACCCTTCACAGAAGATTCTCTACAGTGCTGTTGAGTCAAATCTATTTTGCCCTGAAAAATCTCAATTTTCAAGATTCAACACTTCAGTGATCACACACTTAGAGGGGCTGTCTGTAGATGGTACGAGGCCAATGAAGGGAATGGCACCAGATACTCAGAGTCCTCAGTACTGCTGAGTAGAACTCATAGGATGGCAGCACACAGCTACTAATACTTTACAAACATTGTTGAGCCAGAGGATGAAATGAGTCTAAATTTCTAAGTGGGAGAATGAAGACAAGTTCCATAGGCTGTAATTTGGGTGTATTTATTTCCTACACTATGCTTAGGCTGAGCTATGAGGAACATGAAACTGATATTTAATCGAGTAGCTTCTTCAAAAATAAGTACGTAAACAATGTGTATGTCCAGAAAATAATTACTTCAGTTCCTTGCAAAAAAGAACTTTAGTTTTTTTAAAAAATAAAGTGTTTGCAAATTTTGAATTGATACCTGGTATTGAATTGATTCCTAGATTACAGTAATCCTGGTTTTAAAAGTCTGCTAGTGTGCCAGGTCAGGGATATAGTTGTATTTTGGGCTAAATAAAGTGTAAAATCCTAACACTAGATAGCAGAATGGATTTAGCTATGTATTAGAAAACATCTGGAAAATAGTTTAAAAGTTCTGGATTTCAAGTCCAGCCTCTGAATGCAAAAAGAACCGTGGCAACAATGACTTTCTGGATAATTTTCTTCTTCACAGTGCTAACATGAAACTCCCACCAGGACCAACTGCCATAATTTTGAACCAGGGCTTTCTATGTTTTAAATTAAAATTAGTTCACTAGGAACAGAGGTGAAGCAGTTTCAGTCTCTTTCCAAAGTTCAGTCCTTCCATGTCAGTGTTTTATAACCAGTGCCTGCAGTATCCAGCTCTGCTTAGGGACCTGCTCCTGCTACAGGATACTGCTTGGAGCAGATCATTGTCTATATTGTCCTGAGACGATTCAGCCGCAATCAACACACCAATCCTTGGAAAACTCCTCCAAAGACATTCCTCCACAGCAGTGAGAACATTTTTAGGGCATTAATTTATAGATTTATTAATTTATTAATTTTTGGCCAAAGGTAGACAAATATGATTTAGACATTCTAATCCTTCCATATCAGAGCGGCACTTTAGGGCTTATGTTCTTAAACTCAAGCTGGGGAGGGAGGCAGCCAGAGGAAGGTGTGGGGAAAAAAAACCCCACAAATATTGCTTTCTGCTGTTTTGTGATTAATCTCAAATAAAGCCTCTCTCCAATTTTCCAAAGCTGCCTCTCTCTACAGTATAAACCATATAAATATATAAAAATGTGAAATATGTTATAATACATATTTAATAAATAGCCACTGCTGAAACTTAACCTTTGAGGCTATTCTATTCATTTATAATTAGCTTAGGAGCTGTTTTTGTATGCTTCCATTTTACAATCTTCTGTAACCACAGAGATTAGTGTCATGGTCATTGAAGTAAAAGTAAAACTAATTTTTTAACAATGCTTTATTTTTGCCATTATTTTCCTATTGCTGAAATGCACATGATGCTAAGGACGGTGACATAACAGCTGATAGGTAGTTATGATGAATTATATTTCCTCCTAAATAACTGGAAATGTGACATGAAAGAACTAGGAAGGTCTGAATGGGGAAAGAATTGCAGCTGCTCTATGAAATAACTATCACTGAAGCCATATTTTTGAATCTACATTTTCTTTGCTTTTGTAAGGGAGATACCACAGCCAAAGATTCACTAGAAATTTCACCAAACCCAAGTGGAAGTCACTCATGAATGGCAGCATTCCCCTGACATAGCATGTGATCCCCTTATAACTCAGGAGAGTAGAAAGCCAAAAACCCCTCCTTTTGACCACATTTATATAAATATAGAGGAACTTTACACAGATCAACATATGACAACAGCTTATCTAAGCAAAGGCCACCAAAGTCCCATAAAGTTTTACTGCAGGATTGATTTTGTGTTTATATCTATTAATACGCTAAACATATCATAGCATTTGGCTTCAATACAGACTGAAAAAATAGGAAAAACCAACAAGATTGAGGACAGCTTAGCATCAGAATTGCTATGGAAATAATAAGGGAAGAGGCAAACATGCCAAATTAGACTATTCGGAACACCTTTTGAAAGGTTATTCCTTTCAATTAGAATTTTTCCAGACAAAAAATGAGACTGTGACCAAGAAATCCTAAAAGTCCTAGGGAACAAAGGTAAATTAAATTTAAAAAGTTTGTGATCTGCATAAATTTTCATATGTAAATATAGGAAGTAAGCATACCTTTGAAGAAGAATTATGACAATGATATTTTAAGAAATGCAATTCACATACAATGTAGTCACAAGGTCTGATCTGCCCTCAGTCAGACCCTGTGTGTATTTCTGGAGAACAATGACAAGGGCTTGAAAAACCCTTAGGCCACAGCGGCAGCTTTTATCCCATCCACATTATCCCTCAGTGCAGCAGCACAGCTTTGCACCATTGTGTCTGTGCTGAAGGTCGCCCGGACCTCCCCCAGCCCTCGGGGCACAGCTGATGACAGCTCTTCATGCCATGCTCTGATGGAAACAAAATTTAAAAGGGAAACCTTTTCCTTTGGAGTAACCACCATCTGCACTGCTGGGGATTTTCTCTTGGAGACCTGCACTATTCATGTTTTACATTTGATGTGTGGAACTCAATAGACCATTACAAGGTTCAGCTCAGGGTTTTTGGCAGTAGGTCCTTCATTTTTAACTGTCAGTGCTGACGGGCATCTGTGTCTCCTCTAGTTTGCCTCCCTGCCTGCTACACTCATTTTAGTTAACATAACATTCATTAAAATAACCACTAATCAGCAGCTGAACAGGGCTTGCCTGGCCTGGATACCCTAACCATAAATTACATAAAACTGCTGTTAAGCATCATTAAGAAAAAGCAAAAACTGTAAGTTACTCTCCAAACTCTCTCTACCCTCAGAAATCCCAGGAGAGGTTGACTGGGAAGTCCATTTTCTGAAAGCTCTTGCAGGTCCAGCTTCCCTGAGTTTGGTTCTTGAATTCATTCCAGGTGATCCCACTAACCTTGATGGATTTACTCTAGGTCTGCTGATGGTGCCTCGAAGACATGATCTCATGGCTGCTTCACATTCATCAAAGTCCACAAACAAAAGGGACAGTCCTGCCTTCATTTCTACCTCCTTAGAGCTGTCTAAAAAACTCATCCTTCTGTTATTCCTACCTACCCAGCCACCCCAAGCTAAATCCTATTCATTTTCACAAGCCACACTGGAAATTAGTTCCAAGCACCCACATCAGCTACGATACTTCTGGAGCCACCAGCAGCATGAGGAGCCAGTCCTCTTTGAAACATTTTATGTGATAAAATTTGGTCATTTTTTGCTCTTCATTTGCACTAGAGAATACTAGCTGCCAATTCTAGATACTTAGATGAAAAAGCAATGACAAAATCTTACAAGTGTTTCCTTGATCTTAAGCCTCATTCTTTGGAGCATTGTGATATTTAACTGGACTTCATTATCACCTCACTATTGCTCAGAATAATAGCAATAAGTCTTTAAATGGATTTCTGTTCACTTTAAACAATAGCCAATTTCTTCTCATACTGCTCTGTATTTTGATCCATGAAAACTACCTGGCAAATGCTTTGTCCATATTAAAGGTGAGCAACATTAAAAATGGTCTGATATCACGCTGAAAGCCCACAAAATATTTTCACCTGAAAAACTACAAATCCCCAGAATAGCAGTATATATTTAGTGCAAAGAGAAAGCAGTGGAGAGGACAAGTTTTGCAGGGGGTGGGCAGTGGTTGTTTCATTTTTTATTTTTTATTGCTGTTCTCAGCAATTTACTTCGCTGGTCACGAGACAACATCCAAAGGTCATAATTACTTTGGGCTGGATATGATAAAAATGGCCTCATGATGAAAGGTTTCCTACTCTATAGCTGCTTACATTGTTTTATTGCTTGGCTAATGGCTTATTAAAATAAAATTAAAAACAAACAAACAAAAAAACCAACTCTACCAACACTATTACTTAAAAATATTCATTGCACAGAAAACTTCAAATTGAAGTATATGATAAATCAGAGAGAAATCTAGACAAATGTTAATGAACTTCTGGGTGAAATTAAGAATGTTAGTTAAGCCTGACTATTTTTTATCAAAATGGGAAAAACTGAAGGAGGAATGATAGAGCATTTTTTGAAATCTCCATTTAACTGACAGTCCAAAAGAAATTCCTGAGCAAAACAAGTTTGACATCAAGGCCACCCTTCCCCTGAGGCATTTTGAGCCTCTCTCTCTCTGACACTCTTCAGTCTGAAACTGAGCAAGAAAAGAGCTTTATTCCCTAAAACATTCACTTGCAACACAGGGTACAAAACTTCCAGATCTTCTGAGACCTCTGCTTGTGGAAGTAATGGTTGTTACTCCCAAAAGCAGGCAGAGAATCCACAGAAGACTGACCAAAAGCAGCTGAAACATTAGCAGTGAACAAGATATTCTTTTGAGAAGTGAGAACTGAACCAGAGTACTGTGTTTTGTATGTGTAAACAATATTATTTTGAGTATGTAAAATATGAACACTACTCCTGGTCTTTCTCTTCCAGCAGGTTTTTTTGAGTAACATTTATTTTGCTATTCTTTTGAGTACAAGACAAAATATTCCCCTTTGTTTGTGGTTTGGTTTTGTTCTACATTTAAAGCAGAATGTTCAATTCAACTCCCAAATTACTGTTCTGGCATCAAGTACATGAGCCTTTCTCTCTAATTGGAAACTATATATTATTATAGGTATTATTAGTCTGCCCAAGTGATTGTCAATTATTTGCATAGACTTACTTGCAGGTTTGTCACCAGCCTGGAGTGACTTTGTATTTGTTGTCCCAGAAATAAGCTGTGTAAATGCTAAGAATGCAAAGAAGGCCATCTGCTGAAGCACACATGATGGCTGCAGAATAGTTACACCAAAGTATGCAAAAATACCCCAGAGCAGCAAAAAGGCAATTTCACTGCTGCTTCAGAGGCTTTCAAGCCTTTTGCTTCCCAGGGAGATCTCTCCTCAGCATTTCCTGGCTTTACACACAAGCCTTGTTCTACCTTTCAGTTTATGCAGTTTACTGTGAGCCTCAGTCTTGAGACAATAGCCCCCTTTCAAGATGCAATTTTAAAGAGTCAAAGAAAATGAAAGGAAGAAAAATTGAGAAAAAAATAGTCTTGTTGCTGTATTTTGTAGTTTAGTTACTGAACTCATACAAGTCTTAATGAACATATTTTGAGGGGAATATAAGTCCAATAGCAATAATAATACTGAGTCCTTGGGAGGATTATAAACAACCAATGCTAATTTTGCATCCATTCTATGACAGCTAGTATTTAAAAATATTTTGACTTCACAAACTCCTTTAACAAGATTAATAGGATTGATTTGTTCATATCTTTAATCTGTTCAGCACTTCATTGGTCCATAGGCCAATAAATTCCTTTTCTCTATCTTCCTTAAATCACTTTTGCCTTGAGATCACAAGTTTGATTTTTTTTTGTAAATAAATTCCATTTCCATACCAGAAACTTGAAAAAAGCCCAGGACAAATGAGAAGAAATCTTTTATCCTTTTCTTAAAGGACTGATTTTAATACATTAGGAAAATCAGAATTACCATCTGAGTAATGACAATAAATGATCTTCATTTTCAACCGTTAGGTGGAAATTTATTATTCCAAGAGATATTATAAAGAAAGAGAAAAGGACATTAATAGCTTAGAGTGTGGTTGGCTTTACTCATTCCCCTGCTGCAGTGGTATCTGAGGATAAGCCATTTTACCCTTTTGGAATTACAAGAAGGCAGACTTCATAAGATGGATGTACCAGCAGTGACTGATGTAACTAATGAGAAAAAGTCACTAAGCATCTCTAGTTTGTATAGATAAAGAAATAGTCTATTTGGGAAGGGTATGGTTTTAGGGCAATTAATCTAATAAAAGGTATTGATACCTAGAGGTAACCAGCAAAAATAGGAAAAAAAAATGCATCAGGAATGAGAAACTTGTGAATTTCCTTCTCACAGTTCAATTCTCAAATAAGGTCACACAGCTTATGCACATTGACTTGCATGGTTTCATTCTGTAACGAGTTATTTAATTTTGCAAGCAGATAAACTGACTTATTTTGTCTCAAAGACATATGCAGAAGTGGATAAATTTGGTACAGCTCCCCATAACAGTAGATAAACTTATACTCTTGCCCACTCTGTGGTATTTACCAACTTGAGTGCCTTAGAGTTTGCAGGCTGGTTTGCTCAGTGCATGAGAGACAGTGCTGGATTCCAGGCTTGTCTTACCACCACAGTCCCATTTGCCTATATAGGTTTCTAGGAATTTGCTTGCAGTAGTCAGAAAAGCTGTGACACTACTCATAAAGTAGATGTTTTGTGTAATTTTAGTTTTACACCTTCATAAATCTGAAACTAAGATATAGTGTAAGAGCAGTTATAGCAGACCCCATCTCCAATATATCCAATTCCCAGGTGGTTTGATAACACTTTTGAAACACCTGGATGTCCAATATTTTAGCTACCTGCTTGAACTTCTGACTAAATTCAGTTTCATGTCATTTAGGTTTCTAATCAGCAGTTTGTCTTTTTAACCATCAATGGCTGCCTGCTGCAGGTTCTTTATCAGTGCACAAGCTGTTAACCACTAAAGCATCACTGCAACACATCTTCCTAAACCTAAAAATACTTAGTGAGGGAAGAATTCATTTGGTTTCTTTTAAGCAATGCAGAATTTGCTGCACTCAAATGCTATCCTGGCTCTTTAAAAAGCTCGATAGTTTTCCATCAGGTTTAATGTACATTTAATTGGAAAATAATTGTTTCCTTACACAAATTTCAGCTCAAAACGGAAGCTAAGTTATTTGCAGACAAATAAAGAGACAAGGCCACAGAAAAATCCTGGAGCATGCAGAGAAAACAAACTCAGGCAAGCATATGGGTCCTGACATGGGTGCAGAGGGGAAGCATATGGCTATGCTCACAGAAGGGATTCACTGCATCCTGACATGTTTCCAGTAGAAAAAGGAAAGCAGTTTGAAAACAAGCTGTGCATTTTGTTGCACAGTCATAGAGGCCTCATTCTCTACAATACCTAATATTATATTACTGCAAAGTAAGTGTCAATGACAAGGAAAATTCTAGAAATAGAGCACTGTGCACTTCTGTCATCTATGTACAGAAGAGAGCAGGCCAGATGTCCACTGGCACCGAGTGACCAGCTCCAGGGAAAGCAGCAGATAATTTCTGGATGGAAAACAGAAGACAGTTCTCCCCTCAGTTTGACACAAGGCACTGTGATGGGAGGGAACATTGTTTGAACACTGCCAGAATCTCCAGCTTGCTCCCTGGACAGTTGCACTGATTGGAAACACCGAGATACATGGAATATACTCAGAGAATTTTTTAACTTTTAATGAGATTTCTAGCATGTGCTGCTGTTTCAATGACTATCTTTTTCTGAATAAACAAATAATTCTCTTCAAAACTGTATTTGTGCAAGTCTTACAACCTCTGGGGACTCTATTATCCAAGGTGTTATTGCAATACCTAACACAAAGGAAACATCATCAATAAATAAAACATAGTTTTACTAATACTTCAAATTGCACCTCTTTGACATCTGTTTAAATCAATTTATATTCAAGTCAGAATTCACAGGTATTTCTATAACATCTTACTGCTGAAATTCAAAGCATTTCAGATTAATTAATGAATGGGAATTTCACAATAATCTCTCCCAGATACATTATTTTCATTTTGTAGATGTTAGATTGGGGCACCAATATTAAGAAATATTACTAAAGCACAGTAAAATGCATTGAAGAAGATAGATAATCATTTGTATTTCCCAAATTTCAGGCTAAATGTTCAACTGAATAGTTTTTTATTGGGTTTTGCATCTTTCTGATGCAAAGGGGAAAAGATCCTTAATTAAATGGTTGAAACTTGAACTGGTTGAGTGTCAGACAGTTTCTCTTCCAGCATACATTACTTGTAATATCTTTATATTCCCTGGAAAAGACAAAGTCTGTTTGTACAAATATTTACCAGGTTACACTATGCACAAATGCAGCAATTAGAAAAATTGCAAGCTGCTCTATTTAAATATTTTAACCTCATAATAATTCATTGATATAATTAACATTAAAAAATAAGAGCAATAGATTACACTAGTGTTACTATTACTGTTTCTACTACTTCCTTTCAGAGAATTAATTATATCCATTATCTTGCTGCCGTTATGAACCTGTCAGAAGTTTCAGAAGGCAAATCAAATTTTCCTTTAATAATAAAAAATTATCAAGTCTCTAAAGTCTCTAAAGTTCCAGCAGTACTGCTGTTGTGTAATGGAGTTTTTGAAGCTGTGTATTTCCAACCCAGCCATAATTTCTGGAGTGTGCTGATGGGGAGAGCTGGTTGCTCACAGCAGAGGGGTCAGGGACAGCTGTGCCCCTCCAGATGCAAACCCAACTCACCCTTCTGGCCAGAGGAGCTGCCTGTGGGGTGCTGTGCCAGGGAAACACTGCCAACATTTTTCTTCCTGCATCTGGGAGGATTGCAAAGAAATCCTAAGTTTGGGACTTTTATGTGAAGTCACTTCCAAATACAGAAATTCACATTAAAAGGAGACATGAGACCTTGGGATCATTCCCCAAGCCAACAGACCTCAATGGTAAAAACTGGGGGTGTTCATAGGATTGGCTCTAGTGACCCATTTGACAGCAGACAAATTCTGACACTCCTCCCTGACAGCACCTGTTGAGAAGGCACTGTTATTTGAGCCTTTCTTCAGGAGAGAATGTCAATTCTCTCCTGAAGAAAGTAATTATGTGCTCCTATAGACTTCTAGGGTTTAGTTAAAATACCAGTTTTCTTAGTAACAATTCTAATTTAGAGCACAAAAACAATAGTGTAAACCATTTTATACCTAAACTAGCAGTGATTCTGAGATATATGACTTTATTTGGAATTTAACCTGCTTGCAACAAGAGAATTTGGCCTTTTATATGGGTGAAATTTTGTTTGAGATCACTATCCATGTGATCCACTACACCCTTACCCCTCCAGGGAAGAATTTAACTGTGTGGATTAGAGAGAAATATGAAGTTAGTTTTACTTTTCAATTCAAATCAATGAAACTTCAGATACAAATCTAGTTTGCAAAGAAATTGGACACCATTTATGTTTTAAGACCCTGCCTTGATGTTTTTCATTAGACCCCGTGCTGGTGTTTTTCATTAGAGTAGTATGAATGTAGTGCTGCTGCACTTTACCCAGATTTATGGGAATGTCACAGAGCTCAACTTATTACAATTAACATTCCAATTACATTTCTAGAAGTATTTTAGAAAGGCCATTTAGAATGCTTTGACAGGAATTTGATGCACAGTTCACTACCACAGCAAATCACACTTGGAAAGAGAGCTGGAAATTGTACATGCTTTGAATCTTGCATACTGATTTTGGCTGAGCAGTCACAATGGTTACCTTCCAGAAAATTCAAGAACAAATTGTCAGCGTGTGTTCCACCAGCCTTCCTTCTCTCTAAGTGGAAAATACAACTCAGCAGACAGAAAGTGGCATGTATGTAATTGTGCTCACATGCACTTCAACCATACAGCAATCTCACTGATGTACTCTCCTTACACAGCTCATTTGCAGCCTTGATTGAAAATAATGAAGAACTAACATACACAAAATGCTTTAGAATGTTCTATACCTTATCCTTCATGTTGGGCACTTAAATTTGATCTACTGGCTATTATCCCTAATTATATCTCTGGAGCTCAGGAGAAGGTGACACACCCTGAAGTGCACCACAGGACCACGCTGAGCTCTGCCTTCAGCTCAGCACTGCTGCCAAGCCCCAGAGCTAGGCTGCAGCTGGAGAAGGAGCCCTGGTGATGGGGCAGGCTGTGGAGGGCTGGTGGAGGCTGTGGCCCGAGGCCAAGGTGGGTGGGCAGGGATGGGGGCTCACCTGTGGGGAGGAGGCTGCACTTGAGTTACAGACACACAGTCACAGACTTCTCAGGCTGGAGAAGACATTTAAGATTGAGTCCAAGTGCTCACCCAGCACTGCTGGCTTTGAACACCTGCATGTTTTTTGAGCACTTGAGGCAAAAGAGTTTTGGCAGAAAGTGAGGAGCTTACAGCCCCAGGAAGGATGAGTGAAAAAGCAACATGGGTTTAGACCTTGCAAGAAACCAGTGATGCAAAGAACAGCTGGAAATTTGAACAAACTGGGGGGACAGCTCACAAGACATGGAATCTGGAACTTGTTCCTTCTAGTAGCAGGAGAAATTCTCCTAGTCTTCCCTCACATCTGAATGTTCAGCATCAGTTCAATTCTTGGCAGTTAATAGGAAAGGGAAGAGAGTAAATTTCATGAAAGGAAGCTTAAAATATATCTCAGTTTGTAATGGCCATCAAGAGCCCTCCTGGTCTCAGCTATCACTTGAGCTTCCAGCCCTAGCATTTTGCATTTTGCCAGCTGCCCCCTTTACTGAGCATACTGGATTTCCTTTCAGTTAGGAACCAAATCCTAAAACCCCTGCATAATTTCAGGCAGTCTAACAACATCATGCTAAAAACACTTGGAAAATGCTTCATGCACCCAGTTACTTCCCAGTCTGAATGTTTAAAGGATTTCCCAGCTCAGCCATGGCTTCCCTTTCAGGTACTGATGGTGGCTGCTACCTGCAAAATTCGGTGTATTTGATATTTTCACACACGCCTTTGATTATTACCTTCCTTATCATTCTAGTTTTGTTTTTCTTGTTTTTTTTTTTCACTAAATGTGCTTTTAAGAAAATCTTCTAATTCATTATGTGAAATGATTTTAGCAAGTTTCCAGAATTTGCCTTAGAGCCAACACTTAATTGGAGTCATACCAAATTACATTAGGCCTGATACATAGCATGTGCCTGATATGCATGGATCATTTCCCCCTTGGCAGTTAACTCTTGGCTGGCATGAGTTAGTGCCACTGAAGATAACAGCACTACCTCGATTTCCAGTTTTTAATGGTGCATAAGTTAAAAATAATGCAGTCACCCACTTAGAGCAATACAAAAACACTGCATGATGGTTCAGGCTAAGAGTATTTTATCTTATTCCATTCTGAGCTGGGATTCACAGACCCTTTATGAACCATGTTCATAGAACTTAAGTGGTTTAGCTCCTCTCACCACATTATGTATCTGGAACCAAGAGAGGATCTATTCTTACACAGTGGAAAGTCTGAATGGATGTAAATATTACATGATATAACTCACTTTGAAATCAGGATGTATTTCAGGGGAAATGCCATTCACAGAGATTCTCTAATTGCCTTAGAGAGCTAAAAGATTGCCCTGTGGATTTCCCCACTCAAAACCTTTGAGTATTTCCTATGATCTGGTGCTTCATTTATTCATGGAAAAACTTAGGAATACTAAGAAAGATCAGTATCAAAATTAGTTTCTAAATTAGACAACAACATAACGAGACGGAATTATTGACGTTATTTAACCTCAGCCCACGAGTCTCACTGCATGGTCAAGAAGGGCACCTCCATGGTGTGACTGTTTCTGAAGCTCTCTGTCCTGTCCTCCAGCTTTTCTGCCATGCCAGGATGGAACCTGGACCTTTCCTGTTACTTTTTGTCCAACTTTCACCTTTGTAAAGACATAAACAACAGTGAAGCTTTATTCCTAGCCACTCCTATCACACTGGGAAGTGACACCTGGGGCATGCAGCTCCCCCCATCCATCCTCCTGTGGCCTCCTTCCACCAGGAATTTCAGTGCCTGCTGCTGCAGGTCCCCTGCCCTGGCTCTGCTCTAGGAGCTGGCAAGAGGCCCCACTGAAATCAATGGTGGAATTATTCCTTCATCTGAAGCTCCATATGGCAATATCCAACTGATTGCCAAAAAGAGAAATTATTCACAGCTATTAGCAACCTTTTCTCACACCAATTATTTTTTCAGCTGAAATACCTTGTCTTTTTTATTCTTCTGGCTCCCTATAAAACCCAAAGTTATAGTGAAAATCCATAAAGGTGTAACATCACATAGGTAATTATACTTTCTTTAGAAGCTAAGATTCACAAATAAACATAATTTGAATGAAGCACTGAGAAATCAAGGTCTCTGATTAATCTATTTATATTTAGAAGTCTATGACTGATGTGTTATTTTTTGAATGTCAAAACTTTTTTTATATTAAGGTGAAAATACATGCATATACAAGTAGCATTCATTATCTCTGGATAATCAGCACAGGAAGAGACCCTGAATGTCAAATTCACCTGGGAAATTAAGAGAGAAAGTTCCAAAGAGAGAGCAAAACAAATCAGATATGACAGAGCATGACTGACATCTGATCATGCACTGTTGAGTTTATATCTCAGTAGCAAACAAAAATATAATAAAAGTGCAGCACAGTGTGGAAAGAAATAGAAAGACTTTTTGTGTTGTGCTAATGAGAACAAATAATCTTTGGAATATAGAACCCAGAGAGAAATGAGTTGAGCCATCCATTATTCAAACAACTGCCAGCCTAGTCTTAGGAATGGCTTTATGAATACACCAGAAATGTCTGTATTGCCCCTGTTTATCTTGAGATACAACTCACCATAAGTTCCAGTCTTACTAGGAATGTTATGAGCCAGAATTTGAATTCTGTTTCTAATAGCAATGACATGGGGGATTTAGTGGAAATGCCTGGTAAAAATCTTATAGAAACTGAAGTCCATCGGACTGACAGTATGAAAAAGATGTCAGGAAGTTACATTTAAAATACGTTAAGGCTGTTCTTTCTATAGTTTAAGCCATACATTTTTATAGGTTTGTATAATAATAATTATAAACCTGATGGCAATATTAAAATTTGTACACTATTTCTAAAAGAATTCACTATTGCAATAAATAAAATTCTATTTGATTATAGATTTAATAATGAAGTAATAAAGTTTTATCTTTATTCACTGAAATTAATTACTGTGAAGGTATATTTCACAGTTCTTAAATAAGTGTTTAAGAATAAAATTACTATGTGATTGGCATTCAGTCTCTGACATTAGGGTTTTGGGGTTCTGAGTAAAGGAATTTGTTTTTCACTAAGTTCTACAAAGCTGTAGTGCAATGGCAAGATTGTAGTTTAGAAAAGAAACAGATAGGAATAAGTAAGTTTTTCCATATGAAGAAAAGCTTTATGAAGCATCTGAGAAATGCCTGTAAATACTGCACCAGTTTGCAGTTACAGTTTTTGTAACTGCAAATCTCCCA
The DNA here is from genome assembly GCF_901933205.1 of Camarhynchus parvulus. NCBI lineage: Eukaryota > Metazoa > Chordata > Aves > Passeriformes > Thraupidae > Camarhynchus > Camarhynchus parvulus. The sequence goes on from NC_044576.1 coordinate 10,264,758, forward strand.
GAAGTTATAAGCTAAATCAATGTTTATTTGCACATGTTATGTGTCTTGCTGGCACTGCAGTGAATAATCTTATAACAAAAGGATTTACATGACCCTCTTTTTCATGTCTTCAACTCAGGGAAATGAAGACTCAAGAAAGAAAATGTACTAATCCTTTCATATTGTGACATGCACACAACAATAATCATAGGCAGAATAAAATCCAAATCCATAATGCATGCTCACATCACAGTAGGACATGGGCAAAATCTAACAGCATAAATTAACTTAATACCATGTCACTGCTTCATTATGCACTAACAAATAAAATTTTAAAAGCCATAAAACAGAACAATAGTTTACTCTGTTAAAAATATAAAAACAAACCACCGAACATAAAAAACCCTGTATTTTTGTCTTAAGGCTCTTCTTTATAATGCTACACTAAAAACTGTAGGAACAGATATTTTAAAACAAGTCCTCCTCAGAGACAGTGGAAAAAAACCACTTGAATGAATGGGGGGAGGGAGGAATGGGAAAAGAACCCCAGCAGATCACTCCATTCCAAAACCTCTGGATGGGCATGAAGCCTCACGGATGACAAGATAAATAAAGTATAACTCAACTCCCCTGTAAGCGTTGAACATCCTCCTAAACTGAAAAGATATATTAGCTTTCAATACCCTTCATTTTAGAGAGCATTCAACAACACAAAGACACAAACAAAATAATATTCAGCAATGAGAACCTTCATAATGTGCAGATGTAACAAGTGATGCTATTTGACTTGCATAAATCTAAAGGTCATGTTAAAATCGAGTACTGAACATTTTTATACCAGAAAGATATCAAAGGAGGCCATAGTATTTTTTTTTTACAGATTACCAACTATAGATTATTTCAGCTTGACATGCACAAGTAACATAACTCTATATCCTTTTCATTTATGCTCCTACTCAGCAAGAAATTCTCATAGTTCTCCGTATATCTTTTTTCTCTTATGCATAATTGCAGTAATCTAAAAAAAAACAAACAGAGCAAACAAACACCAAACCAAACAAATATAAAAACCCCAACAACAACTTTGAAAAAACTTCCTAGTGGATAGAGATTTGTCATGACATAAAAACAGAGGATTTCCTCTTTTCTATTGTAAATTTGATGCCCCAGGATCTTGTAATAGAATCGCCTATGTTTATAAGTACTTTAAAATGAAATTTGTTTTCATCCATAAATGTGCATTTCTAGACCATGAGCAAAACACATGCCAGTCCTATAAATTCCTTGAGTCTCACCATAAAACATATTTATATGTCTTCATTAAGGAATATCTTCCTAAAATTTGCCATGTTACCAATGAAGAGAACTACAAAATTTATTCCAGTAACAAACTCATCTTTGGCCTGTACAGAGTATTGTTTATGTTCAATAGTCCATTCTTTCCACACCTAAGTCTCCTTTTTGCCTTTTCTCTCAGTCCTGAAATATTTGGCATTCATTTACCCAAAGGAATTTTTTTCAGCTGCTTTTTCTGAAATCGTGTTCCTCATGAAAGCGTGGCCTACATTTCTCTCTTAGATGTACGCACTTACATTTCTCTGTGCTAAGGTACAGTTAATGCTTTAATTAAATAATTCTTCCCAGATGGCTGAAGTCATATCTAGGGGATAGTTACAGCCCAAGATACACAGCAGCAGCTCTTCCCCAGCACAGGAAAATTTCTCATGTGAAAAAATTCCCCCCTGAATATAACAGGAGCACAAAGAACTGTCCCAAATTCCACTGATTTCAGCATGAAATGGATTCAGCTCAGGAGACCTAAAGAGAACAACACAATTTCAATTCTCTGGGTATCATATGAGAAGTGGGGGGGGAAATACCACTAATGACAATGTGGGAGTAAAGCAATTGTTTCCACAACTCTCAAATCAAAATGCACTAAATTATGTTTCAGACTGGGAAAAGCCTGAAACTGTAATGCAGAAAGAGAGGTTTAATTTTATGTATCCAGGTCTTATCAAAACAACAGGAAGAAATTCTAAACATGAAAACTCTAACCGCACTTTGGGCCCAAAAATCCCTATTGAAAAAAAATATAACGATGGTTTTATGGTGGACATGATCTTTTGAGTTCATCACTATTGTGCTATAAGGTTCTGGCTATGATGTGCATTTCTTTGTACGAAGCTTGACAAATCTAGATTACCTGCATGCAAGTTAATATACTGTATAGTTTTAGAACCTGCTTATTCATTTTCCCCTCGAGTCTTTGAACTTGTAGGGAAAGTCTTTGAACCCCTTTGTTTTATTTCATTCCTTATATAACCTACACTTACAGGAAGGCACACATGGGGGAATATCAGGTTTAATCAGACCGGCTGTTTCCAAACCTTCTTGACTCAGTGCTTTGGTCCAGTGCAACCTTCCTCCTTTGCCCCTTCCTTTTCCACACTACAGTCTAAGAAACTGCAAATGCATCCAAGAAATGATAATACACAGCAACACTGCCTGCCAACATTTCTCTTAGACATGAAATAGCAATTTAAAACAATAACTGAAATTATACTGCGACAGAATGTAATTAGCTACAGCTACAGAAAGAACACAACCTCTAAAAAGGTTACAGACACAGCGATATTGTGATTTGGGCATAATGGGGCATGGCTGAGGCAGATCTGTACATCTCTAAAACTGATTTATAACACAGTAGAAGAGATTCCAGCTCTATTTTCCCCACAACTCTAAAAAATCCTCCACAAATCACTTCCTAGTGTTCACACTGTACAAATATGGGTGCCACATATACAATCCTATTTGATTACTTCAAAAACCAAACAAGCAGAAAATGCGTATATCCTTTTCCTCCCTCAATTAAAAACAAAAAAAATCTCCAGGGGTTTTACTCAGATTATGTCTACCCCCTGACTAAATCAAACTCATCTTAAAGGGCAAACAACCTCACCCTGCCCACCCCCACTGCAAGTTTCCCTTTTTAATGATTGTTCATCCCATAATAGGTTAACAGTGTGCATGCTTGTCGATGATTTTACTGTACTTCAGGGCTGTCATCCTGTTCACAGTTGAAACAAAACCCACAGTAACCTCTCTGACCCAGCTAAGGACAGATCCTACTGGTGCTTGCTCTCCAGTCCCCTGCTAAACCCAACACTGTTAAATATGGGAGATCCTAACAGGCTCTTGAAATTTCTGTGAAAGACAATGTTTTTTCCTCAGGGCTGGTACATCAGTAGGTATGAAAGAGCTAAATTACAATTTGCCAGTGAAGAGAAAAGTATGTTTTCAGAAGAGGCAAAGAAGCTATACATTCCTCCACTCCCCTTCTGGTCAAATGCCATTTCCCCAGCCCTATTTGTGAAACAGAAAAAAGCTACTAATTGTACACAGGTATTCAAAGAAAGCCAGCTGCTGCACTTAATCCATTCCTTGTGGAACTTCACTGAGTTCTAGGATGAGATGTGGCCAATTGCTTGCTGATCACGACTGAAAATGAACAGGGCTGCCATTCCCCAAAGTGACAGCAATTCTCACTTATTCAGAACAATCCCTGGTAGACACAGGTATCTTAGAAATAGATAGGAGCACTATGTGGAAAATAAGGAAGTCCTTGTTAGGGCAATTCTTAGAGGTAAAGGTGAAGTAGTTAAAATATATAACCATCCATTCATAACAAAAAATATTTTCTCCCTCAGTGAGGATGAAAATTGGATTCAATAGCAAAGCAATTTAAAGTGAATTTCCCACTCTGCAAAGTTTACATGGCATGCAGCAGATTATCTTCTGTCTGCAGGTACAACAATTAAATCCACTGAATAAAATTAAACTTTCCAGGGTATGCAGATGAGTTCTGTTGCTATTTCTCCAGCAATATATTTAATAAGGAATTGTGTCCAGTGTTGTGAGAATAAAGGACATTTTTACATTAATTCTTGTCAGCCTTTTTATTTGATAGACTTTTCTTCATCACTCTGGGGATTTATAGGATTTAGTATAATGAATAAAAGAATGAAGTTATTAAGTCTGATATTCAAACCACAGTAGTGACCGCTGAAGAAATTATTTACTCCGTAATATCAAGGAAAATATTTATTCCCTCAAGCATAAATATATTTTTTCTTTTTTTTTTTGTTCATTTAAAAATAATTTTTCAATGCAATCATCACTAAGGGAGCTAGAATCTAAGAATAAAAAAAAAATTGAGAGGCTATTTACATAGACATGAAAATAACAAGAGGCCTTTGCTCTCTGCACATTGAAAATAAAAATTGAAGGAAAACTCAAAAGACAGTTTAAAAACTCCAGTTAAGAAATAATCTACAAGAACTGTTTTTCTTTTTCAGAACTTTCTTTTGTCTTAAGAGAACTAGCTTATGGAACTATGCATTAAGATATGTTAAGCCCCCAAAATTGAGATAAAAATAATCAGGTAAAATGTACTGTCAAGGACTTCAGTCCTATAACTTGTTTTGATTACATTTCTAATATTGATAGTGAGCCATCAGAATTAGATATGGGGTGAAAGAGTATTCTGGCATGCCACAGGACCTAAATATTGTGTTTCAAATTAAAATGAAGTGTGGAATCTCCCGTTCCAAATCCCTCCTTTCTCCTGCTGATAGTCAATCTACTTGTCTTATCTGATTTAGGTCTGTTCTGCAAATCCACTTCTGATTTGAATCTAAAATGGGACACTCAAGGAACGAATAACAACAGCACAGCACCACGAACCTTCATTCGTCATCTACATTGAAAAAATTATTTCTACACACACAGTAATTTGAATTTAAGATTTCATTAAAAAGATGATTTCTTCAATTTTAATAAAACATAGCACAATTTGATTTTTAACATATGCCTTTTATATAAATTCAGAAATACTGACAGACTACTTTGGAAGTCTGGGGATCACAGTATAGGGTTTTTTTACTTCTAGCCTTATAATCACAAAATTCCTAGACTGGATGATTGCAAGATGCAAACAACTGCCTGTTCTCTATTCTCTGGAAATAAATTAAAGCAAATGATTCAGTACCAAAAGAAAGGAGAAATGTGTCATTCTTGCTATTATGAAAGATACAACTACTCATTCTTTGGAATAGACACAGAGCCCTGTTTGTGGTACTGCATTTTGGCTCCACTTGTGGCAAACTGCAGGGGATGTGGCTGGTTACAGCTCTGCAACACCTGGAGCTTCAGTGTGGGGAGGTTAAGGACAAAGCACTCCTAGGAAGCAGCAAAGAACCAGTTTAGTGGACAGGGATAACTCTGAAGGCATTATTCAGTCAGAAGGTCAGAGGCACACAAGCCATGCTGAAGGCGGCAGGACACAGACACACAAAAGTTCACCTACAATTCTTTCTGTACAGAACCATGCCATGAGGCCTCTAAATGTTCACCATCATAAAAAAAAACATTGACATTTCTTGCTAAATACAGTAGGAAAACTCCCTCTTGGGAAGACAATGGAGATTACTTCAGAAACCTGAGCAGAAGCACAGTAAGTATGTAAAATTGATTTGCTCTACAACTGCTTGGGCACAAAGCTGACAACTGAAGTATAACTGATACCAAGTTCCATTTTGAGGAATGACATTAAGTTACTTCCTTTGCCCAAGAAATAGCAGCCTTTCAGCCAGGTAGCCCTGTTCTCACAGGAGGTTCTCAGGGGATTCCTTTATAGCTCCCCTTTTTGGAGGGACACCCTTTCCCATTCTGTAGCCCAGGTGATGTGGGGGATGACATCAAACAAGCACAACGGAGAACTTTCTGCCTAGAATGCTTTTATACTCAGTATAAGCTCTTGGCAGGCAATCCCTGCATCAGGCAGTCATTGCAAAAGAGAAAGGGGTGCAGTGTTTTCTAAGTCAGTGCTGGACAATGACTGAACAAGACCGTATGCCTCCAATGAGTCATTGTGGTGGATTCTGGCATCCAGGCACCAATGAAGTGAGCCAAATATATTTAACATTTCTGTCAATACTTTGTTTCAAAAATTGTGGGTTTTTTACAACTTACAGATACATTTGACTCAACCACACAAAAGTCACACAAAAATATTAAAAGGTCATTTGATTGAAATCAATTAAATTCCTACAATTTAATGTCAATAGCTACCATTCAACCAATGACAACTAATATGGTGATCTGTAGGGGATCTTTGTTTCCCCAATGAACAGGCTCTAACGAAATTATTTCAACCACATTCACACTGTAAATGCTCAACTGTAAGAGCTACAGCCAATTCTCTCAGGATTAGCTGGACAGATTCCGCCTGGAAAAACCTGAAATCTCATGGTAATTATACTTGCATTAAAAAATGCTATCAGGCTTAAAAGGTCATGTGCCACTTCATCACATTTTCAGCTGGTGCAAAGGTCCATTATTGAAAAATGACAGAAACTCCTAAGGTATTCTAATCTGTTTCCAGGGTTATACCTGCCCATGGATTGCCCCACTTTGTAGTGTGATGCTGTTCCTTTCTTACTTTGCCCTTGGCTGAGCTGAATACAAATTCAAAGTTATTTCCTTCTCCCCTTCTTCTTGTAGATGGACAGAAATATCAATGAATTTCAGCTGTCTTTTGAATTTACATTGATGAGTAAAAGAGAATTTAAAAAAACCCAACAACACAACAAAAAAACCCAACCCCAAAGTGAGCAAAAGTGAAATATGAAGGCTGCCTGTCTTTATTTGGAACTCTGAAGCACTTCACTATAAAAATTGGAAATTGCACCTTTTGTGCATCTGGTCCAAAGTTCTCTTTTTGTTCTCTCTCCAGTTATAGATAAGGAAATAATGAACGAGCATGGAAAGAGTGAAGGCTTAAAGGACATTGCACAGGAACTCGTAAAATTCTTTTACAATTTTGGATACTCTTTTGAGCCTGCAAAATAGGTTTAGCAAATGGCAAAGCCACAGTTTGGAAAGCACTCAGTGGAGGAAACTCCTGGACTATTACATCATTACTTCAATTTTGATTCAGTAAGCAATGCACCTATGAATTTCTATATATCTGTTTATAAGTATGAACGTGAGGGAGAAGAGGTGAACTGCCCAGTGTCTAAAAAATCCCCACATGAATTCTGCCTGGCTAAGCAAAAATCACCTGTGCATTCTTTGAAATGTACATTCTATTCATGTTGCTCAAAAATGCTTTTTTTTAAGTAAGCTTAATCTAAATAAAAAGTCATCCAAACTGCTACATAGAATGCAATGTTTCAAAGAAACTAATTCCCACTGTTCTCTTCCCAATCATGTTTTAAATTATTTTCAAAACTACTTTCCAGATTAAAGATTATTCTCTTAAAAAAAACCCCACAGATTTTTAACACTCAATATTTTACATGCTGAATAAATATTTTATAGGTTTGTCAGTGTCAATGATATTTGTATATAATTACATTGTATAAAAACGCATTTCTTTGGCACACCATACAGCTTTCAGTATGTCAGAGGTTGCAGAGAAAATGTTGCAGACATTATTTAATTAGCTGCATTCAAATAAAGCTTTGCAGAACAAACATTAAAATATGGACCTTCTTAGTCCTTCTTTACTTTCCAGAGGAACTGTAACAGATACAGAGTATCATTTTCTACTTATTATGTAAAGTAGAAAAGTAAACACTACCAAGAGCTTTTCAATATGGATGGTAAAACAAAACCTTTTACCATATATCCATAAAATTTAGCAGCAAAGAGAAGAAAAAGTTATTATTTTGCTCATGCACTCCCAGCATTAGACCAGATTCAACTATATTTTTTACTTATTTTTAATATTCTCCTTGGTTAATCAAAGGTCATTCTTACTTATAGCATTTATTTAACCTTAATTCTATATTTTTTAATAAATGGATATTTTTAATTGTATGTTTTTAAATAAATTGATAAAATAATTATCCCTAGTTTGACAGTACTGCTGTCTACAGGAGCCAAACATAGCACTGAAGTTACTTAGGAATATATTGCCTGATCCTGCAGCTGTTGGAGTTAGTAGCAAGATTCCCACTGGATTTTCACAGACAGGATTTTACTCCAAAGTTCCTGGCAGGTCATCAGCCTGCCTGCATTAGCAGGTCTGTTCTCTCGGGGAAGCTCACAGGGGGGTTGGAGCTCATTTTGTGAGCTGCATGCATCCACTGCTCCTTGGCTCATATAAGCTGGCCATGCAAACTCCACCAGCAGAGCAAACTCACTTGAGCAGAGTGCAATTCCACCTGCATCCAAATCCAGCTTCTGTCATCACATATGCACAAATGCTCTGTAATAATACTATGATAATTATTTGCTACCAACGTGGAAAATTACTCCATCTAAATGCAGAAAATATTAAAGACAAATTTATGTCTATCAAAAGTTCAGCTTGTTCACTCGTTTTCACTTAAGTCAAAAAGTGAAAAACATCAGTATATTCATCCTCACTGATCAGTACAGTGTTTTCCAGAGCAATTCCTACCACTAAGTAGCTCTGTTTTCAAGGAGATACTCATCTCAAAATAAATTCTGTAGATCACCAATCTATCACATCACTGCATATATATGCACAACACAGAGGTGCTAACAGAAAAGCCACAGCCTTTCCTCCCATTTCCCCACAACATCCACAGTGGAATTCATAACCCAGTTTTTACCACACATATAAACTATTTCACTTTCAAAGCAGTATAACCTATTGGTGGCAACACATCTCTTCCAGAGATTTAACTTCTGTGGATATTTGCAGAAAAATAATTATTTTCTTCAATTCTTAAGGTAGAACACCAATATTAGAGAAGTGCACAAAAATAAACAGAAGACATGCAAGGCCACAAGTGCTTAGGTAGGGTTTAAATTGTCATTTTATGCTCTCCATCATCATCACTACTTGTTGGACATGCATTTAGAAGGGCTGCTGGGACAGCTGAAGAGAAGAAGGATTATTCTTATTAGTAAGATCTGCACTGTTATGATAATGTTTCTTGTGTGAGAACTGGAGAAGGAGAAAAGGCAGGTTTCAATCTAATTCTAACTCTGCCAAAACAAGGTACTAACATAAGGAATGTGACCTTTATTAAATTACAGCAGATATATGTTACATGTTTGCACAATATACTAAAATGCCAAATACCATCACCAACCACTTAGTACCTGGAAAGACCAGCACACTACTGGGCCTCATTCCTCATGTCACTGTGGAAAAAACCAGCTGAAAAAGTCAAAAGTATTACAGGATTTTTTAGTAAAGTTTTTATATATTTTTCTATTAATAAATTGTAAGAGCATAATACTGTAAAAGATGTGTCACCCTGTATTTTCAGGTGGGTTAGAGCAAAATTATTATTCCTTGATCAGCAGGGTCTCTGCTCTTTAGCCTAATCTATAAAAGGTCTTTTTCAGTAGATGTCGGAGGATTTTAAGGCAGTAAAATTTCTCTTTAAAATATGACAGAAAAAATCAACTTCATAGTTGCAGCCTCACCAAGTGTAACTGTTCCTCTTTCTTAGGAATACTGTGTTTAATACCAGTCATACTACCTAGAACTGTCTGACATTCTTTCAGCTAAGGAATTTTACTTATAAGCTTTACCAAACTCTTCCACAGCTGAGAGCTGATTTAGGTCAGATCTTGAAATGAAGGTGGTTTACATCTGCTTACCCAGGGTGCTGAGGTGAAGAAACTGAACCTGATTTTATGGTCAGAATCAGTTCAAGCAATGACTTTTTTATAAGAGAACAACTGAACTAATATTGTTTGGCCCCATTTCTTCCCAGCTTTGCCTGTCTCTCTGTTTTTTCCCCCTTGCAGAACTGACTTGCTGGTGCTCCTTTGCCTGCTACATGCCCACACACATGATAATTCCAGTATTTGTGCCATATGCAGCTTTAGCATTCTCTGTACAAAATCTAGCTATGAGCCCTAAAAAAGTTCCTCCTTTGCTATTCACATATGACACTGAAAAAAGAAAAAAAATAGATCCAGACTTTGTTTTGGATTGAAGACAAGGATCTGAGTTTCCAGAGTGGAGAAGACAACAGTTGCCAGTGCATATGGTTCAAAGTCAGAGCAGCTCCTGCTCCAGCGGGGCTCTGGGTGACAGCAAACATTGCTGCCAGTGCAGGGCAGAGCCCGGCGGCACAGGACAGACTGACACCACATTTGGTGAGCTACCTCTGCTAAAGCAACTTAAAGGAATTTAAAGTTTATTTGAAAGTGGCAACGTTCAACACCAAGTGTACACACACTTTGATCATAACTCCAGGATTATTTTAGTGTTTCTCAGCCTGCCAATAAATCATTGTTAAGGCAGATGCAACACTGCAAATCAGGGACATGGCTAAGTATTGTGTAAACAGAGCTGAATGATCTCTGACTTGCTATAGTTCCTGAATTAAACAATGCAGGTGTTTGAAACCAAAGCTGGGAAACTCTTCACAGCCTGAAGGAAAAAAAAAATAGCTCATTTCTGATGCCACAGTTATCTGTACAGAGCTTAGTTTAATCCTTGTTTAATTCTACCTACTTCAGTAGGGTTGAGTTCAGCTTCTTGCAGGCAGATGGCAACAACCACCACCCCCACCCCAAAGGAGATGGGTACATAAACCCAACAGGGTTCTCACCCACCAAGAAAGATAAAGGTTTTTATCGCATAAAGAACAAGGCACATTTATTAAGTAATCTGTTGGAATAGCTGTGTTTAAGAGCAGTAAGAAACAGATACAGGCATTATAGATTAAAACTGTTATTCCCATGAACAATCTGGGAAAAAATGCAACAAATTCTGTACAAGGTATACTAAATAGACATAATATTAGCTTAACATTCTCTCTTTGAAAAGGTAGCTGATTGGAATGCAGAAATTATGAATCAGAATTTTAGTAATTATTTTTATATGATTGCACACAAACATTAGTTATTTTGGAGGAGGAATAGTTTTAAAGAGCTATGAATCGTGTTATTTAATGAAAATATTATTATGGGTAGGGATAAAAAAAATAAAAAAATATAAGACCTCGAGGAGGTTACCAGTTCTTGAATGACTAATATGAAGCTTGATATGTTACACATTGACATGTTACATTAACTAACATGAGGTAGGAATGCATTAATGACAGCCATTATTGACATAAAATGTGGCATTTTAAAAACAAATGTGGATTATGATTTTACAAAGATAGTCTGGTTTTTGGAAGAGAAAAAACAGAAATGGGATTAATATGAAGGGACTAATTTCTGTTATTAAGTGGGAAGCTCATAATTTGGGGATGATGGGGGAGGAAAAGCTCACATGTGCTAATTGATAAAGAGTCAAATTCAAGTTTGAGAAAAAGGAAGTAAGAAGATGAGAAAGTCTATAGCATCAAAGTGCACCTGTGATATTGCATGAAATGTATGTTCAAGGGACAAGAATTTATGTCAGAGAACAAAAGAGCTTAACCTACTTTGTGTAGTAAACATAAAACGTCAGAGGAGATGGAATTTCTGCCTGTAAATAAATCAGGTGGGTAAACTCTGGGGGAGGCAGAACTGGGGAGAGAACTATTTTATAGTTATTGCCAACCTAAAGCAGAACCAAATGATGTGGTAAAAACATTACCATGTTCAGTTTGGTGTTTACGAAAGGGGTTTCATTAAACAGCCACCAAAGACTCCAATGTCTCCAGATGCATCAAGCAGGTGAAAAACCTAACATTTAATTATTATTAATTAGTGAATCCTGCATGTACAACTTAGCTATCACTCTTCAAAGATATCTAGTAGATTAATATTTAGATATTAATCCTCCCATAAAGTTTCCTAGCCTAAAACTCTCATATAGAAAAACTATATGGAACACTTCTAACTTTGAGGGGGTTACAGAAGAGTGTTTATGCTAATTAATTTTATCTTCAGGTTATTGAAAGTTGAGCCCAGAAAAGTCACAATCATGCCATCTAAGTATAAATCATAGTTTCCTATTACATACACCATGAAGTTTTACTGCTCTTTATCACAAATAAAGTGTTCAGGCAATAGAGATTTCAGCAGGCAAGAAAGCTTAATAAACATTTTCTTCTCTTATTTTCTTGTCGAAACAAGGAGACAATTAAAAAGCATGTTCATAATGTTTCAAATACTCTAGTTGCCTCTGAATTGATTCATCTGGTGTTTATGCAACAAGAACTAGAACAAAAAATCTGATAAAACCCAAATCCAAATAATCACCCTTCTCAACTACACCCAAATGTTTTAGTTCTAGGGAAATATGTTGATAACACTGATCCAATAACTTTCTAGCAGATGACAAAGTACAAAAATCATGTTGACACCATGTGTAGCTTTTTTAAAGGCATAAACACTTATAGCTGATTAAGTCAATTTTTCCTCAGGAGATGCTCTTGACTGGCATGCTGAGCCTCTGAGGAAAACCAGCAACTTCCTCAAACCTCTCTGGGGCACCCCAAACCTGGGCAGGTGTCTTGGAGCTGTGCTGCTGCTCTCAGGGTTGGAGCTTTTTGTTTGTGGAGTTGGTTGTTCTCTGTGCCATGGAAGGAGAGGAAAGGAGTCTGCAGGGCACAGAGTGATGTGGACAGAGATAAGGGGGTGGCTGTGCCTTTGGGGGTGAAGCTGTGTCTCAGTGCCTCTGCCCATCTCTATGAGTTCCATTTCCTGAGCAATGCTCAGGCTGATAGTGGAATGTGACCCAGGCTCTCAGGTTTTACCCTCCAGCAGAACCAACCCCATTCCCCTCTCCCCAAAAACCAGTGCAGCTACTGTGGAAACATTTGTGGCTCCAACCTTGCCTGATTGTCCTGGTAAAACATGTATTTTCAGAACCTGACTGCCAGGTTAGCTAACATAGTTAAATTTATATTCCTGCATTTCAAAAGTATTTCTATTTTTAGTGTATTGGCATTTTTTAATCTCTACTAGTGGGTTTTGAAACATAATGTCTCATTTGAATATATTAGCATATCAGTACCACAAGGTCATTTCAGAATGCAGGAGAAGAAAGCAGTTTTACATGCTGTTATTTTCCAAGAAATCTGGGAGAAGCAAGAGAGTAAATAGCCTACTATTTTTTTAAAAGGACCCCAAAAACAAAACCACAAAACAAACACCAAAGCAAAACAAACAAAAAAACCTCAGAAACAATTTAAACAATGCATTCAACAATCACTTGATACACCTGTGTCATGGATAGCTCTGGTCTAAGCTGTTCTGGATCCTTTTGCTTTTATAGATATTAAAACCACCCAATATTGTTTTCCACATGTAAACACCACACAAGTTCTATGATGACAAATACAACAAAATTAAAAGAACTCACAGTTTTTTACTCATTGTTGCTAAGCAACTCTACATTTGTAGACCATTACATTTCTGGTCAGTATGAAGAGCAGAGCAATCACAAAAACCCAAAACAAAAGGAGCAGCCTGTTCAATTCTTCTGCTTAGCTGAGAGTGCTCCATGGTTACTGGACTGGCCTTGCTTGGACAATCATTGCACCAGGAAAATCTTTTAACCAACAGCAGTACCATGGCAGAGTTAATTACGGTCCCCTGTTTGCCATTTCAAAAACAGTCTACCAGAGATGAGCAATCCAAGAAAAGTGATTTTTTCATTAAAATATCCAATTAAATATTTATCTGCAGTAAATTAGCAGATTTGAGAATTTCAAAAATTATACACTGCTTATAATCATACAGTAATCCAAACCAGAAACTCATGATGGTATTTTATATTACAGTTATCCAATAAATGCCAGCAGAAGGCTAACAATTAGAAGCATCTAATTCTGCATAAATCTCTAATTCTCTAATTATAGGCATTAATTCAGCATTTGTTTTGTCCATCAGGGAAACACTAACTTTAAAATTTGCCAAGAAATTTGGTTTTGAACTTGCTTGCTCTCATTGTGCATCTAGATCCACGGGTATAGCTTGGATCCAACCATCCAAAGTATGTCTGAGACCACACAAATCTGAACAGGAGATGGACCAGTAGAAAACAGAAATGTTGTCATCAAGTTGTAATTCTTTTTGATGTTATCAAATTCCTTCATCTTTCATTGCTTTCATTATTCTTCAAAGAGACTTAAAAAATTACTCCTCCCTTTTTGATCAGTACAGCAATCAGAAAGTCCACAAGTTAACATTTTCCACTAATATATTGAGAAATTAAGGTGAAAATTAATTTAGGAAGCATAAGGGTTTTTCTTAAATTATAGGATATTTCAGAGGGTACTTACACTCCCTCTTGAACTTGCAAATCTAGCTTTTCTAGAAAGCTCCTATTTGCACTTTATAAGGCATTCATGTATCCAATTAAGATATAGTAAAGGCTACAGAAGTTTGTGAAAGAATCCAAGGAAATGATTTGAGGACTCAAACGAGGTTTTCTTTTACTTTTTGGTTGTGGTGGGAAAATAACATAAGTATAGTTCTTCAGGGAAAGAGAAACACCTGTGCATGCTTTGGCCACTTCAAGCACAAAGCCTAACAAACAATTTTAAAAAATTGAAATGTTATTCCTCCATGTCAGCAGATGTGCCTTACTCCTTTTGACAATAAGAGTTGCTTTCCAGACTTCTGTCCACACAGATGTCCTCTAAAGTGTGCTAGGGGGAGAGGCTAATTCCCTTCCCTCTCCTTGCTCTACTGCTCGTGCTCCTGCTCACACAGCCCAGGTGGTCCCTGCCAGGGCACTTTCCCTGCCCACACCCCACCTGCTGCCCAGCAGGACCCCGTGGCCTTTTCCACAGGGCTGCTCCCCAGCCTGCCCTGGGCTCCATCCTGGGCCAGGACTTGCCCATGTCCCTGCTGAGCTCCATGTGGCTCCCACCAGAGCATTCCTCCATCCTGTCTGGGAGCGAGGAGCCGATGAGCTGCTCCCCCAGCTGTGAGCCAGCTGCTGAGCCAGCTCTCCACCCCCCTGGTCAAGAGCTGCCCCAGCACAGGGCCAAGAGAGAGCTCTGTGCTATGGCTTCTCTTGCTGGCAACCCAGGCAGGCAGAGCAGAACCCTGGGTTTGACCATCAAACCCTTTCCTTACTCATCTGCTTGTCCACCCATCCAGACTGCAACATCCAAGCTAGGAGAGGAGGATGCCGTGTGTGACTGAAGGAAAAATCCCTGCAGCACTTTTTTAAAGCTGGCAACTTGGCCATCTGAGCACTGAGAAACACTACGGGCTCACAATTGTTAATTATTTCTTTTCATATTCTTTTACTTCTACCTGCTCTAAAGAATTTTATGCTCATGTATACAGCAATTATTTTTCTCTCACAAGGAAGAAAAATTAACATCTAAATTACTTCAAAAAGGTAATAACCAGTACAGCTGTTTGAGCTACTATGACTGCAGCAAATTAGTAGAAACAAATGAAGAAGTAGTAAAATACGAATTGGACTTATTTTTAAAGAACAGTATTTAATTAAACCAGGTTGAATACATGAAGACTACCTTTTATCTGACAGTGTGCATGACTCTAATCTATTGATATTTAGAAAAATCCTTCTCTTGTTACTATATTTGTAATGAAAAGAATTATCTCAAAGTATAGCCAGTTATCATCTTACATTCCAGACCCAAAAAGAGGTTACTTAAAAAACCTTTAATTAAGAAAAAGAAGGAGATTTTAATAGCCATTTTCATATCAGCAACTTTCAGTTAGCAAAAAATCATTTTTTCTGTCAAAAGTTAACAGAATCCACAAGTCCAGAAGCAAAGTGTTGGCAGCAATTATTTCAGCAGGGAATTACTGAAATCGTTACATAAAATTTTCTCAAGGGAAATGCAAACTTATACTACATCATTTTAAAGTAAGTTTTAATGTTTTTCTTACAACTAGAATTTGGGAGTTTAAGTATAGAACATTTACATTATTACCAAAACACATAGTTTTTGCTGTAACTAAATATAAAGAATAAAAAACATACAGGGTGTTGCAACCAATTTAACATATTTTAGCAAGTTTTTCAATGACACCAGGCTATGGTGCAGCTGACACCATGGAGAGAAGGGATGCCAACTGCAGGGACCCTGAAAGGCTTGAGAGGTGGGCCCACACAAACCTCACCAAGTTCAACAAGGCAAGACAAGGTCCTGCACCTGGATCAGGGCAATCCCAGCACAAAGACAGGATGGCTGGACAGCAAAAGAGGGAATGGATTGGGAGCAGCCCTTGGGAGAATGACGGGAAGGTGTTGGTTGACAAAATGTTCACCATGACCTGGCAGTGTGGGCTTGCAGCCCAGAAAGCCAATCATGTCCTGGGCTGCATCCAAAGCAGAGTAGCATTTAATAATTTCTTTTTTTTAAGTAAAAGGACACAGAAGGGAAAAGTACATAATCAAAATTCTGGAAAATGTGAACAGAAATTTAAATATTTTAGCAAACAAACATTTCTGTGACTTCAGCCCTTAATACCAGAAAGTTTCAAGTCATTGGAAAATGTGTAGTTGAAGCGCAGTGAAAATTATAAAATATATCTCTGCTCTCATATATCTATATATTTATAATGATACCATGAACACATTACCTGTCCTAGTGTGTAGGACTGTTGCCACACACAATTACTATTTCAGCACAGCATTTGCTCCCAAAGTTTATACACCTTCCACTTTCTCTGAATTGAGAATTATTAATTCCTGTGACACTATTCACCACAGCATCTCCAAGTGTTTTATAAGCATCATTGGACAGATGGGGAAGCTGAGACGGAATCATGAAGCAGCTTTCACAAGGTCATGCAGCAAGACTCCAGTAAAACCAAGAACAAATGTCATGGTCTTACTGTCTATGTGTGAGACACACAGATGTACAAATATTACATCCTTCATCATTCCTCCTACCTTAGATTTAAAAGCAAAGATTCTTGTAGAGATTTATGTTTACCTTCGGAATATATATATTTTAAAACCCTTCATATATTAAAGATTTTAAGTTTATCCTACCTTTTGGTTTTGTTCTGAGTTAAATATTATAGAAAATATTGCCCATTTTATTCTTATAGCTTGGAAAATTAGCTCTGGGAACAGAGACCAAAACCTACAAATTGATGGAAATCACAAGTTCTTATGATCAGAAGCAGTCGCAGGAGATTATTTAGCAGCCTGACACAGCTGGAGGAACACTGGATCAAAGACAGACAAAGAACAATATCTAACCCTGACACAGCAGAGTTGCTTTGCAGAATGTGTTTCCAGGTGTGTGACAGCCTCTACCCTGCTCGTGCAAGGACATGGGGGTGAGCAGAACAAAATGCAGTGTGTGTTATCTTCTGTGGTTTCCTCTGGTTTCTGTGCAAAGTCTCTCCCTGGCATTTGTCTGTGACCCCTGGTTTAATGAAGCAAGGACAGGTGTCCCTGGAATTCCTGCACACAAGCACTTCATGGACCTCTGCAGTTTTACCACTGAACCCCCTTGGGCTGATGTAATCCTCAAACTCAAACCCCACCAGCTAACATCACTTGTGTGTGGATCTTGTTGGCTTTTCCTGGGGAATTTATCCCATCACTGTTCTTTCAACATTTAAAATAGCTTCTCTAAGCATTCACAGCAGTAGCTATTTCAAATAATTTTATCCATATCTCTACTGCCTCTTAAGATGCATTCAGCTTTTTTTCAAGCACGCTTTTCCTGTAGCTTCTAGACAGTAGGACAGACTATCTATTTTTCCAGTAACTCCATATAGGGATGAGAGACATGGTAATAAGTTCATTAATATTAATGTGGTTTACTCTTGAGGAAAATGAGGAAATTGAGAATTTTAGAAACTTCTTTCTAATTAAGTTTTACCTCTTATGGATCATTAGTTACCAAATATTTTTGTAGTTCCAGCTCTTTATACACATTTTTTTGAAAGCAAGTTATAAAAGTCTGTCATATATCCCAGAGGTAGTAGCCAGTCCATGACAAATACTTTTGGTATCATTTAATGAAGGTCAGCTCGCCAAATGTGTGTATGTCTCTCTGCTTGATGCCCCAGCTATCCAATCATCAATATATATGAGTGTATTCAATCAAGTCTGATTATTTTCTTCCCTTTGGTTTAAGTTTCTTAACTGCAGTGCCCATAAATTCTGTTGATATAGACAGGTTCACATTCTAGTAACAGAAATTCAATGTCCCTTCATCTAGAAATACATTAAAACAAAATACAGTGAACAAAGAAGTGAGAGAAATAAAACTAAAAATACAGCTCTCCATGAATCTGAAATTAAATTAAATTTGCAGGGACAAATTGGGACTTGCCTTATGGTAAGCACAAAGCAGATCAAGGTTATAGAAGCCATTAGTCTCCCCACAGAGACCTCCTCTTTTCTTTATTCCAGAGAGACCTTTGCTGTGTGAGATCTCAAAGGCACAGCATGAAAACTTGAACTACAGATTAGTTTTCTAATTCAGCCACAAGTGCATATTTATATTTTCCCAAGTGGGCAAGTGCCTCAGTGCCTTTGGGCAGCCCTGAGAGCCACAGACACACCCTGTTTAGAGCCAACTGACTGCCCTCAGGCAGAGAAAAATTTTCAGTATATTTAACAAAGAACAACATTAATGACTGGCAGCATATCTGGGAGTTATAAAATATAACATTGCTTCCATGCTTAATTCTTGGTCTGTAAATATTCTGTTACAGTACAATAAATAATTTCCAATTGCACTGGACCCTAAAGTGATTGAAATATTTATGTAGTGGCAGAGTTAGAGAAATTGTTCTGTAGTGAAAGATTTCATTATCTTGACAAAGGTTCCCAAAACTGAATGGTTTGAGAATTTGCCTTTCTTAATCCATTTTGGAGATTCTATTAAAATCTCAATTATAGAAAAGACAAAGATTATTCTGACAAGGTAAAGCCCCCACCACGATGTGGATTTGTTTAGATACAAATATTGTGCAATGAGTAATTGCAAAACTAGGACAAATTACACTTTCTTCCTCATAGAATATTCTAGTGCATGAGCAGATTGAGCATATTTGCATGTTCAATATAATCTCCTCTTTTCCTCACTTCACTGCATTCTGATATGGCAATTATTATTTTTTGTCTCCACAAACTACACTTAACCTCCCCCAGCTCAAAAAAGTCATGAAAAGACTATAATCTTTTAGAGCTCTCTGAATTTCTACATATTCATTTTACTTTTCTGACATCTCCCACACATATGAATTATTTTAATTTTTCTAAACAATTTTTAGTAGAATGATGAAAAGAAATGTGAGAGAAACGAATTGTAATGTCCCAAAGATTGTTAAGCACCTCCAGAATTGCACTAAACTACAATTACATATATTCTTGCCCCAGCTTATTGGCAATCAAGAAACAGATATACAACGCGCACACCAAAGTATCCTTAAGTGAATAGAGCACAATTCAGAATAATGTGTAGAAGCCAAAATGTCTTTTTTAGTTAAGACAGATTCAAATCAGATACAAGCTAGCTTGATAATATTTTAATGATTTTTATAGAGATTCTTATTGCTGGTTAGCTACCACTGATTATGCACCTTTACTATAAGAAAACTCACATAGTATTCTGAGGGGCAATTCTGTCCCAGTTTTAAACTGGATTTGTCAGCAATGGCACAGATGGGAGACTGTTTTCTGACAGAGAATGATCAAGAGAGCTGTCACACTAGAAATAGAAAAAAAATTTGAATAGAAAAAACAAGGCACACAATGCTGTGAGTGGTGTTCACCCCAATGTGCATGGTGCTCTGCATAGCTTCACTTCTGCTGTAAAGAGAGCATCTCTTAGAATTTGGTACCTTAATAATTACTGTACACACAAATTCTTGCAAGATACCAAAACCCTACTGTGCATAGGTGGATAAAGCAAACATTGCTCAAATACAAATAAGTACACCTTCAGTGCAGAAAACCAAAAAGAGCAACAAAATACAAATTAGGCTGGGGGACCTTCTCTCTCTGCACCGTTTTGGCCCAGAGAGTTTTGATGTTAGGCAGGTTTCACACACATGCCCTTGTCAGAGTCACTGTGGACAGATGTTCCCTGTTGTACTGGTGTACACGAGGTATTAAGATCAAAGACTGCCAACGGCAATGGTCTTTCCCACCAGATCCTCTCTACAAACATGAAGAAAGCAGATAAGAGCCATCTGTTATTTTGCCAGTACAGATGTTAGTTTGTTTTATAAGACCTTTGCTGCATATCCACTTCAGCTGGGATAAACTCCACTTTGTTTACTCTGGGAATGAGGAGCAGTGTGTGTACATTCTGAAAGGCAGCTAACAGCCCTTTAATGGAACCATAACTTTTCATAGTGAGACAGAATAGCAGGAAGTACAGTTCCAAAAGCAATACTAAAAATAAGAACCAGTAAAAAAACAAGAGTTGGCAAAAATTTGTGTCACTTTTGCCAAGAATTTGATTAAATGTTTGCTTGAAAACTTGATTTGTTAAATTTTCAATATAGCCTGATTAGTAAGAACATTCAAGGGATCTCTCAGCTACATGGATATTCCTTTTATTTCTATTTTCCCTTGTTTCTCTTTCCATTATTGTTTCTTAAAATTATTTTTGCAATAAAAGTCTTACAGCTCCTTGGTTCCTTGTTATGTACTAACCCAATCATCCTTCCTATTTTAACCAAGGTTTCTGCTTTGAGTCTTGGCTTTCTATTAGGAATTCTACTCCATTTTAATGTCACATGTTTTTATCTCCCCAGCCAGAGCTGGGGAGATAAAAAACCCAAAAGGAAAGCAACTAACACAAAGTCCCACCTATAGAAGCAGAACAATCTGTTCATCCCTAATGTCTCAAATTGATGTTATTATTTGGTCTCAGTAGTAATATTCAGATAAATGCTAATATTCTAATAAGAGCCTAAAATATGTATATGTATTTGAAGGAAAAATATATAAACATTTTTTGCCTGCAGCCCAAGGCAAATAACACAATTTTAAGCATACTTTCTTAATAACAGTCTAATTATTTCCAAATGTTTTGTTTTCATACTACTAGAACAGTGCAAGTTCTTCAAAATACAATATTATCAAGTGCAGCAAAAGCACTTAACCTCATATTGGCAGAAACTTACAGATTGTCACATTCCTTATTAAAGCCCCACTAGACGTTTGAGGAACAGCCAGGAAGGTCAGAAGCCCCACATCATATCATCAAGAGGAACATGCCTCCAGGAAGAGTTTGTCCCAAGGAGGCACATGTCAATTCTGAGCCTCAACTCTGCTGTCTCTTGACATGCCATGTGAATTCCCCTGAAACATGGCTGCAGCTTTACTCTGCTCTCAGGGACAGCAGACACACATTGCAGTGCAAATAGAGAGCATGTGTGACAACTACTTTGAGATTCAGAGAATTAAGTTTCATTTCTGCCTTGATTTTCAAAGCAGAAAAAAAGTATTTTCCCCTCACCTAAAATTTAAATTGTCATGCACCTTTTATCTCTTTTTTTGCATAGTTTCACAGCCCACCAGTCAGAAATTCTCATGCTGATTGATTGTGAGACTAATCAAAATTCCAGCTCTGTTACCTGCCAGGTACATACAAAAGATTATTTAGCCAAGCCAAAACTTCTATTTCGTTCTTTGTGGTTTCCTTACTACACCATAGATCAATCTCTCAGATTCAGAAATCTTCAAGAGACTTTGATTTCACATATTATTATGAGGCCTTTCCTTTTAAATTGCCATTACTGCCATTTCAAAATAACTGTCTTCTCTGACAACAAACTTAATACTTACAGAAATCTTGGCAAAACACAGATTTTTGTGATATCAACTAGAGACAACTATTGCACATACCTGAGACCATTACATGCCACGCCACCTTTCCTCAGGCCTAACCAAGAGAAGAATCAACATGTAAGCACAAAACGCCAAAGCCAGCACAACAGGACTCTAAAAGACACTCCATGAAGCAGCATATTTTCACTTTCTGGCTGGGCAGATTGAGACACAGCCAGTATTTCTCTCAGTAGATCTGCTCTGCATTAGCTGTGAACCCTGCTCTCTGTAAGACATTGTCACATGATGCAAATCCTCTTCTATTCCAGATGTAGAAGCACAAGCTAAACTTTTGATGAAAATTAAATGAAGATATTGGAATCATGCATACTCCAATCATTACATAATTTTAATATTCCTGCAGTATTCACATTAAAAATAATGCAGTAACATTTTGAAAGTTGGGTGACAGACCAATTGTCACATTAAAATACACTTGTGCCTTGGTAGCTTCTGAAAATCTCTTCTGCCTGTTGTCAAAGTACTGAAAATAATTAGCTGCTAATGACTAGATGTGGCAACTCCAGGACTTCAGACATATAACATTTCCATTTAGCCATCTATAAATGCAGTCATTAAAAGTAAGTAATTACTCCTGAGTGATTGGCACTTAGCACATGTGAGTCAGACTTCAGAAATACAGAAAGATCTTGTTTCTACTAATGCCTGAATCAAAAACATTTTAAATGGTGTTCTCCAACATAATTAAAAAGACATTTGTTATTCCAGTTGATATATCTGGGGGCCAGTAAAGTAAACTTCATAAGCCAATAAAAGCATGAGTTGCAAACTATTCCTTTCTGAAAAGGAAATAAAAAGAAAGGAAGCTGGGAAACCTTTCAGATGTTTCTATTTCTCTGTGCAATCACAGCTCTCCAACAACTCTGTCCATGCTCCCAGTCCTTTGGAGATTGCATTTATTGAGCTATTAGATCTGCCCCGCTGCCAGCCTGCTGAGAAATTCTCACACAGAAGTGCATTGATTAATTTTTCTGTCTTGCAGAGATTATCTGGTTCATATTTTAGTCGAGAAAAAGGGTGAAAGAATGAAAGTTGAGCACCACTATCATCAACCTGATATTTAGGTTAGAGTGTCCTTGAATTAAAAAATTTAGTCCAACACTGTGAAGAAATATAGGAAAGTACAAGTACAAGCTATCAATGATACAAAGGTCTTTGTTATTTAGGATGCCTTGTCTTAACAGAAAAATGGAAGAACTTCTCCCCTTTTCATTTCCTCTCAGTGTTTCCCAGCCCAGATACACCCCTGAGTACCCATTTACTAAAGAAACAGTAGGCTCAGGGGCAGAGTGGCTCAATGACACTTCTGCAGTCACAAACTCCTTCCCACACTTATTGGAGTAATGGTCAGGGAGGTTCAGCAGTCAAGAGAATAGATCTGAAAATTATAAAACGTGCTAAGTTTTATGTTCTACGCTTCCACAGTTCCTCCTTTTTGGGTAACACCTGCAGTTATAGTTTTAATTTCTAAGCAGAGGAGAACGTAGCTTTGTGCCTTCAGAAAGCCCTGTACGTGTGCAATGGAAGCTGATATCCTGCTCAGTTACACTTGCTAACTGAGAAGGCTCTTGTGGTGATGGTCCCTCCTTTTCTTCCTCTCACAAAAGAGAAAAGATTATTTGCTGAAGCTGAGAGGGGGCTTTAGTGATGAATCCAAGAAACAGAACACTGAGTAATTTCAGAAACAAAAAAATGATGACTTTTCATAGCAGAAAAAGGGCAGTTTTAATTTTTGATGGAAAATTAGGCAAACATTTCCACTCCTGAAGAAAGATGACAATGGTAGCTATGATGGGCAAGGACTAAGGAATTAATAGTCCAAAATAAATCTGGACTATGATCCAAGTCCTTGCCATTCTCCAGCATTAAACATTTAAGATGTTGTCTTTAGTCATTCATGCAACTTCTATTTTCTTTTCCAGATACAGGGAAATGCAATTGTGTTGCTCTAATATTTTAGCAGATTCTAAGAATTTGTTTTCAATCCATCCTAGGTTTATGGATTAGAATTTATATAGTTATATAATATTATTTCATGCTATGAGCATCCTGTGCTGAAAGGACTAGGTAAACTGAGATGACCTAAGACAATGTATCCTCACTTCTACTTCAGTCTCTACTGAAGTTCTTCTGGGTGTTTACTTGATAATTCCTGGGCCACCCCTGGGGATGAAGCACCTCATTTGCACAGCAGGATTGGCAGCTGTACAACTGGTGTTACAAACAGCACTTAGATCAACAACACTCCAGAAGTGATCAGACTCAAGTACAGATGTGCCTTACAGTAATTCTGCATTTTTTTGTTACATCCTCTAACACCAGAAGACAGTCTGACAATCTTAAGTCAGATGACAGTAACCTAAGGAGTCAGAAAACAGATGATACATGTGATATGATAATATGATATAAGCCCTGATTAGTGTTCAGTGGGCACATGAGAATCTTGTAAAAAGATTATGCCGGCATTACTGAAAAGATTCCTGAGAGGGGAAAAAGAAATCGTAGCTAAGCTCTATTGTACTTCTAGTGACCTCTGAACATGCACAAAACAGAGCACGACCAATTTATGTTCATCACCAGAAACCACAGAAGAAACAAAGCTCCCTTGAACACTTTTTTGTACAAGCAGACTGCTTGATGTAGTTTTGTTGAAATTGCATATGAAAAAGCTTGCTGAGTATTTACCTTTTTGTAGATGTTCAGACAGCCATATTATATATAAAAATATATGCATTATAAAATATACATGAAATATGAGTCTATGAGTACACAACAAATTCTGAACAGAAAAGTGCAAACAG
The DNA here is from genome assembly GCF_901933205.1 of Camarhynchus parvulus. Lineage (NCBI taxonomy): Eukaryota > Metazoa > Chordata > Aves > Passeriformes > Thraupidae > Camarhynchus > Camarhynchus parvulus. The sequence continues at coordinate 10,289,301 of NC_044576.1, forward strand.
CCCACAGAATGTGAGTCCTGATTTCTCTATTTTTGTCTTCAGGGATATGCTGCAAAGCCTTCCCTTTTCATATTTACCAGGAAAGGAAATCTCTAGCCATTCTTCCAAATATTCAAACCCACTCAAACATCAAGGGCTAAATGCTTCCACTATTTATTGAGTGCATTTCAAGGACACATTCTGTGAAGCAATTTGTGACTTACTAGGGCAAATAACTACTGTTTGTCCATCTGTACTTTTTTCTTTTTTTCCTTTTTGGGTTTTTTGGCGTGTGTTTTGTTTTTTTTTTTTTTGGTTAGCTGGTGTTGAACTTTCTGTCTGCTTTAGGAACTTACACCAGCTGGAAGAATTGAGAATGTGTTAATTAGCAGAAAATGACCTCAGGAAGAGCAAGCATAAAATGTAGATGTACTTATTAAAACTAATGCCATTTGAAAGTCTCATCCAATATCTGATTCCTTTAAGTAACCATGCTTTGTTTGAATGCTTTTTGATGAGTGAAAGATTAAAAATCGCTTACTTTTTTCTTCACAGAATAGACTAGATGCAATCTTACTCTTACATGAAAAAAAAAACCAACCAAAGATCCTAAGAAGTCTTCCCGCAAGGTCATATCTCTCAATGCTGCCTAGCCTTGGAACAGGAAAAAATGAAGCTGCTCTTCCAGCTCTAATACTGATCTGTTGCATGTCAGCAAGAAGCGAATTCATTATATTGCTGCATCTTTTTACTTCTTTGACTTTATACAGGTTACAAATTCCTTTAAGTGGATGTTGTTCCTTCCTGTACCTAATAAACAGTTTGGATAAAGATTTCATGCACTTCTGCCATGTAGCAAATAAAGACAAACATAACAAATAATAAATTTGGTGAGCATACTCACATTTAATTTTAAACTGAGGGCCTTTAGTCACTTATATCGTATGAAGGCCATCAGAATGACTTTTAAACCCAGGTCAGGTCTACTTATAAGCACCAATACTTTGCACCACAAGAATATCTATTAAAGTTAATGGAATTTCTGACAGGAAAACACCGCGGTCATATGAAAACTAGGACCTTGTCCTATGAGATTATCAGCAGAACCAGGATTCTAAATTCTTTATGCATGTAGGTGTTGGGGTTTTTTTTGTTATTTCTTCCCAGGATGAATTAATTATTAATGATGAATCTGTATGAATAAGCTGTTCTAGGTCAGCCTAATAAGATACATCAAAATGGCTTGTTAAATATTAAAAAGGCACTCAAAGCTCTATTCATTCCAGGGGTATACATACACAGAGTATCTGGTTATGTTGTTATTTCTATTTTTAAGAGCCATTAGTGCCCTTTTCCAGTTACTCTAGCAAGATATTTATATACCATATTAAACATCTACAAATTAGGACTAAAATCTCAAGTAACCTGAAACAGAAACAAAGACTGAAGGACAGATAAATGCTATTAAAGCCAAACGTACATTGTTTTCTGTTGTAAACAGAGAGGAAAAGAAGCCTACCTGTTGATTTCAAAGTGCTCAGCTCTGGAGAATGTTCAAGTTTGCTGAGGACTGAATTTTCAAAGATTATTTTACAAGTGACACTCAACAGCCATGGCAGGTCACCTTCTCCACCCCCACACATACACACCTGTTGTTCACCAAACTCCAAAGAAATAGGTCCCTGCATCACACAGATCCTTACTCAGAATTTTAACAGATTAACACAGAAGTCTGTGTTACTTCTGCATTAGGGAACTAAATATTTTAGATAGAGATTCTTCTCAGTTTCAATCAAATGGTGCTGGATCACTGGTTTCCTTCAGTAATCTGAATAGAAGGGAACAGAGAACACCCTCTTCCCTAAGGAGAGAAGGATCACAACACTGACACATTTTCTGTACAGCTTAGCAGCCAGCAAAGACTTTTCTGGCATGGCATCAGAATTAAAGGAATAACCTTACATTGTTTTCAATAATGCAATACAAAATGTTAATCATTGTCAGCTCCTAGAAGATGTTGTTATGCAACACAGACACAATATCTGCCAAAACTAATAAAGTGGGTGAATATCCTGTCAAATTCAGAAGTATCTAAAGTACAGAATGCCTGGAGTTGGAAGAAACCTTACAGATCACCAACTTCCAGCACAGTAGTTGCATTCACATTAGAATGATTTCTCTGTGGCTTTTCCTACTGCAAGAATTCTGGAAAAGTTACAAATTATGGCCAATTATTATTCTATTGCTCTTCCAAATTCATGTACTTTAAACTGCATAGAGATGGTTTAACACAAAAGCAAACTTAAAGCAGATGACTGTTCTTTCAGTGTCCTAGCATATTGTGAATAAGGGAAAATAAAGAAAAATCTTTTAAGCGTTGGATGAAAGTTTCTCTGAAAGCCAGAGCCCAAGATATAGATATTTTTCACAATTTTGCCTAAGCCCTGAAATCAGACTTGATGCTCAGACCTTCCCTAGGCATAGATCTTCTCCTGCTCATCTCTTTTACATAGGGCAAATCTTCACAAATATGTGCAAGGCAGACATCAGAAAAGAAAAAGGTCAGACAAGTCCTATAGTTGATATGAATTTATATGATTTAACTCTGCTTCCCCCAAAAGATGGGAAGGAGGAGGAAAGTCTTTCCCATAAGTCCTGAAAACATGACATTTTTTCAGCTGTTCAATTAAAATTTTAAACCAGAACTTTTGAAAACTCCAGGCAGTGAAAAAACTTAAGCCATTTTTCATGAAGACCAAATTTCTGCTCAAAAATCTGCAATAAACTCGAGTAAGGAGAACTATAGTGAGGTTGCCAGGCTGACAGATGAAAGTGTACCATGACAATTTGTCCTGGCCATGAGAGACAGCTCTGTGCTTCTCAAGTTTGGTGCTTAAAAAGTCAGTAAGCTCCTGCCAAAGCAAGAGAGGAGATGGAGTTTCAGTTTATACCAAAGCTGTGAAAATAACCCTGGAAGTTTTACCATCAGTGGTGGCGAAAATCCATGGCACAGGTCAAAAAATCACCCAAATCACCCACCTCCTCTCAGTTTCTGGCTGTTCCTGCACCTGCTTGGAGGGTAATTTCCTCCATTATTACATCATCTGCTCTCTTTTTTCCCACTCAGGCAGTCTCCAGCTGCATTTCAATATTCAAGGGGTATCATTTTTCATTACTACTACACAGGACCTTGTCTATAATGTCCTAAGCACTTTCCAAACAGAACCCAGATAAAAACATTTTCCAGGGGGTGGGAGTGTGGGGGGAAGTGCCTTCTCTTAATTCCTTCATATATAGTTCTGATTTTGCAGAAATCATCTTCACTTCCAGACACCACAGAATCTAATTCTAGGAAAACCAACACACAAGAACAGAAAAGAACCCAGTAACCCTGAAACACTGCAGCATGTTGAGAACACATTTTGAAGACAGCACAGTGGCCAAGATCTTCCCTCTTTTCCATTCCACAGGCTTGGACGCCCTGTGCACCAAGACTCTACGCTAATATTTACAAACTCCTCTTTCCATTTCTAATTTTATCCAATGAATAAAGGAACAGTGTTTATAACACTTTTATTCTATTATGCATTTCTTCTGAAGGACACAGATTAAATTCTATACTGGAACATTAGAGCATTTGATTTCACATCACTAACATGTTATTTGAATGATAATCAGAATGGAATGCCAAAACATCTTGAAGGCCTGGAAGTGTGCTTGGACAGTCACTTAGCTAAATCTTTCCCCTAAAAAAGGAATATTTACTGACTTGCAATAACAACATTTGAAAGAAAATTTAAAAAATAATTTTTACAGTGTATTTTTTGTCTTTTTCTCTTTCTTATTTACAGTCCACTTTTTTCTATTCCTTTTCAACAACTGCCAGTTCTCTCCAGTCCTACCTATGTTTTTCACTCTTTCTCTCACATTTACCTTATCATCTACTTTAACAAAACATACACATTTCCTTCCCTTTACCAAAACTGTTAGATCTGAATTCATAAAATGTTTAAAAATGTATAGGATTGCTTTTGGTGGTTAGGGACACATAACACCAGCCATAAAACATATCTAAATCAATACACTTCCACATATCAGAACAGCATGTGGCAGTACAGTATTATGAAATTTATAATTGCATCAGATCTGTGATTTCCCAATAGCACTGCCTCTATAATAACTAATTTTAAGCTAGAAGTCCCACTGGTGACCTACAAAAGAAAGAGAGAAAATGGGACATTTCACTGAGGAATGCTAAGCTGATGATGCAAGGACTAAGCTCCACATTGCAGAGTGATTTATTGTACTTTCTTGTTACAAAAAATGAAATTAATGACTTAATGAACACTTATAATCTGACCTTTGCAGATAATTTTAAGGGTTTTATTGTCTTTTTTTTCCCCTATCATTTACAAAAATAACCCTAGTCTGATACACAGGACAGAACAAGGAACAGAAGATAGTAAAATATTATAAGAAAATAAACCACATTATTTAAATAATCACAAATAAAAGAACATATAAATTAATAATATATATTCTCTGACAGCATAGGACCTCTAAATCTGAACATAAGACTTAAGCACAGCATGCTTTAGTTTTTAAGTCTACTTCAAAATTTAGTCAGAAATGCACATGGAGAACAAAAGGAGGCATAACAGATTCCTGCCACAAATAAGCACCACATTTCCCTTCCCCAAGAGGGAAAGGTACAGTCATTCAAAAGGTAAATGTGCAGTCATAAAGAGAAAGTTGGGATAATTTCTGGCAGCTATAAGAATATAAAAACCACATGGTTGAATATTCCATTCTGTATTCTGAATCACAACATTAAATTAGTTAGAGGAAAAACCTTTCAACCTTATTTGGTTACAGACAAATTGTTCACAATGCTATTGTATCCCGTCACACCTGCCTAGTGTGAAACACATGAAATATACTGCATTGCAGTTGGATAGCTAGCCATACTTGGTGGCTATATATAAAAATTATCATAATAATCACATGAGACCATCCTTCAGGAAAAAAATTTTAAAAAGGAAAAAATTAATTAATTAAAAAAAAAATTCCACTACTCATGGCTGGTGTCCCCCTGCCCTGGTGCCACCTTGGCACAGCCAGCACAGCACACTGGCAGCCAGGTGAGGTCTGTGACTGCCTGGGGTGCCCCTGCGCCTCCCCACCCCGAGGAGACACCCTGCAGAGGATCTGCTGTCCTCCTTGATCCTCACTATAAATCTGTGGGCATTCAAAGGCACATCAGCCCAAGGTCCCCATCCAGGAGGAGGCATGGACCCATGAGCCAGCTTTGCTTGATTTGAGTAACTCATGCATTAGCAGGAAAGCTGGAGCACCAGCAACTGTCCTGATGGTGGCACCTCGTACTCACAGGGCCGACTTCACTCTCAAACTCCAGGAAAACTGGCAGTCAGAAATTTGGGCACAAAGCCTGTGGGCCTCAGGAGCCAGTGTTCCTAGGTCAACCCACTCTAGGGTACAGATTGAAACATAAAAACCCCGAGCTGTGGTTTTGGCTGGGGCAGGGTTAATTTAATTCACAGTGGCAGATGTGGAGCTGAGTTTTACATTTGTGCTGAGCACAGAGTTGGTGACACAGAATGGTTTTGTTGTTGCTGAGTGGGTCTTGCACAGAGCCAAGGCCCTTTCTGGTTTTCCTACTGACGCTGGGGAGGAAGTTAGGAGGAGACACAGCCAGGACAGGTGACCCAAAGTGACACTCCAGACCATGTGACATCATGCTGTGTAGATAAAGCGGGGGGAAGAACTCTGTGCTAGAATTCAGCATGGGCTCCTAATGTCCTTCATGGTGTTCCTACAAACAGACAGCTTTTTCCCCCCTGCCAAATGTTTAGCAGAAATGTTATGACAATACTTTTAAAGTACAAGTCACTGTAGAATCTTACTTTTGTTAAAAGCCCAAGGGTGCACTTATCACTTAGAGCACAACTATCACATTTTACAAGGGAAAAAAAAAAGCATAATTCTATAGACTGAGGAGAAGAAAGAAATTAAACCAGCTCCATTACAGAGATAACCAGAGCTTAAATTTTGTTACAGGAGTTTATGGAATTACTCATACACACTCATTACTAAGAGGAATCAGGTTCGCTTTCATGTCAAAACATCATATAAAAAGCTCCTATCCTTGTAATACTTCCCTCCCATATATTTATGTATCTATTAAAATAATCACTAATTATTTGCTATTAAGAATGAGCTAATTAGATCGTACACTGTGTGAAAGAGATACCAAGTATGTAACTCATAATCCATTGAAAAAAACTGCAAACAAATGAAAACAAAGAGTTCCAAGAAAAGTTAAAGGGACAACAAACCAACTAGGCTTTGGTTACCTTGAACAACAAGCTAAATTACAAACTTACAAAGAATATAAACACCACCAACAAATTAAAACAACCCAAATCTATCATATTTGACTTTTTGTATATGTAGCAGCTGAACAACCTGCAGGGAAACACTTCAATTACATAACATTTATTTAACAAATACCTTGTTCTACCTCCCTTGTGGCTGTATTTAAATCAAGGAGTTCTAATTACAGAATTTATAAAAAATAATAATCTACCAATTACTGTTGGTTTACTTTGTTAAAATTTGTAATTGAGATTTAAAAGGCTAAAATTATTTGAATAGAATAAGACTGCCTGGAGTAAAGTATTTTTAATTAATAAAATGTTTTCAAACAAACCCCGCTGTATTTGTAGAACCAAATTTCAGCAGGCACCTTGGGAAAGATGTTATGTAGACATAGAAGCTGCAAGTGGATTTTTGTTTGTTTTAGTTTTGATACGCATAATTCTCCTCCCAGTTCCATTTTTAAGAATAACAGCTTTTATATAAGGACTTGAAGTAGTCTCTTGTGAGTCACCTTGTGTCTTAGCCAGCATCCATGCTGTGTTAGAAATCATTTTTGCACTGTTTTGGAGGGCAAGAGAAATTTTCAAAGCTCATTGTGTTCTGCTTTGACTACGCTACACTCTTCAGATTGGTACAAGAGCCAAAAAAGCATCTTTGATATGGTCCCCACTTGCAGATAAGTTATTTATCCTTCACATGTAAAAGTTGCAGCTAATAAGGAACCTACAAGTGGAGATCTGAGGGGTATGAACTTGCCTTCTGGCTTGGAGCCAAAACAGAAGCAAGTTTCAGGCTCAGTCCCTCAGATATCTAACAAAAAGCTGCTCCCTTAGAAACTCCACCTAACAATTCTTACCTGTTCAACGTTTTTGTCACAGCACGTCGCAGTTGAGATGGCCACAATACACAGGCTGTCCCCACACAATTGCAGAAAGCTTCAACCCATACAGAGGAACACCATACACACCAGAAGGCTGCAAGCATCTGCCCATCTTGTTCTCCAGCCCAACCTTTTATCCCCTCCTGTTGATGCACTGCACCTGTGTGCCCTCTGCTCCCTTTGTGATTGGTCAGTGCCCCTGGGCACTCCATGGCTCATCAGCTCCAATAGGAGTCACCTGTCCTGCACAGCTGTAGCCCATTGGGGATGAGCCCCTAATCACAGGCCCACCCCAATCACCACAAACTGTGCACCTACACCTTTTCTTACAAGCGGATCTTAATTAATTATTGTTTTTTAATGCACTCCTAATGTGTGAACACTCACAGACATAATTAGCACTTCTATAAGGAAAAAGAAACTCAATAAATAAATGCAGTACTAGGAAACCACTGCCTTCCCTATGTACAGAACCTGAGCTGTTAATGCTTTCACACTCTGATCCCTGAGCACGCATGACTTAGTTTTTTCCAAACTACACAGATAAAGCCTAAACATGCCAAGATTTTAATAAGGCACCTGTGTATTAAAAAAAGTCTTATCTGAAAAGATACATTTATTTCTCATATTCTATAAGTTATTTTAAAATTGGATATTGAACATTTAACTTAATAGAGGATAACTTAGAAACAGATTTATGGATATGCCAAAACATCCAGCCCTGTAAACCAGCAGCTTAGCTCAAACACCTAAAGGCAAAACAAATAGGTATTAAACACCAAACCAAACAGAAGTCATGCAGTAGTATGCAAAAGTTCTCACAGGTCAAGAATAAAGGAATAACAGCCAAGTTTTGTAATCAGTTCTATACATGCTTGTACTTATAAATGTATGCATTAGGTTTTCTTTCAGACAACAGTAAAAACACATGCCTCTACTTCAAAGAGCTTCTGGTGGGAGCAGCATTGTTTCTATGCTAAGAGTATAGAAAAGGAATGCAATGATAAGTAAAATCCATTGCATGAAATGAACACAGTGTGTCTTTTCAAAACTAATGAAGAGTGGTCACAGTCAGGGAGAAACCTCCAAAATATTGTTCTAACTCAGAAAATTATGAAGGTGATAAACATTATGTCAGCAAAAGTTTGGTTTTTTTAAAGTTAACATTAATTTGCTGTAGTAGAACAACACTTTAAAGGACAATCATCTGTGAGATGCAAGCAAAAATGTCCAAATAAGGAGAAAAAGGGTACCAAGCCTGAGGGACACATAGCCAAGATTTTTTTGATGAAATTTATCTATTCATCCATTGAATATCTACAAAGCTATCCTCACCAGCAGGTGAGGGAAGATGTTCAGCATTAGTTCTATTCTGATGTTTGGTTAATCAAAAATTGATTAATCTGATATTGATTATCAGGATGATCAGAGGAAATCCTCGAGTTCCCATCCTATGAAGTTTCTCAGTAATAGCAAATGTTTTGATTTTACCACAACAAAACCCATGAGCTGAATTTGATAGTACCTTATTCTACTGCAATTGGTAATATGCTTATGTTCGTTAGCAATTGTGCTGAAAAAAAATCACACCAAGTCAAGCTAAGCTATAAATTAATTAAGGCTTTTGGTACAGAATACATGCCTCAAGGCTTGCAGTTCCAAATGTCATTGTATTCATTTTATTAGAAACACTTTTTCAGGGGAATAAATCTGTTTTTCAGCCTGCACAATTGATGTCAGTGTTATATAAAGGTAAATACTTCTGGTGTGAACATCTGATAAAGAAGCACATTAGTAAAACATGATACGTCACTGCCATTGTACCATCTGTCAGGTGGGGTGTAATTATGGCAACATCATTCTTATCAATCCCTTGGATAAAAAGGGTGGCTCTGGCAAAGATGGTGAAATAAAGGCAGCTTCAGTCTGTAATCATTAAGTCAGTGACAGTTTTGAAATTCATTCATGCCTGTTTCTACAACTACAGCATTGTGCCAGTTAGAGGCAACAGCTTTTTAAATTATAATGTAATTTATACCAGGTAACCTTAGAACTGTAAGCAAAAATTTTTAAAGTCTCTTTCTGTCAAAAACCTCTATATGGAAGAAAAGCAGGGTTCAAATACCACCACTAGCTCTCCCTCTATATGACAAACAAGTTATCATCGGCCATGATCCATAGAACATGTTGAGGAACAAATCTACACTTTAATGTATATGCGTGTCTACATATAGTCAAATACAAATAGATATGCATATGCTTAGCTGAAAAAACATAAACAAATGACTCATTCAAAAATATATATGCAAAGACATCGTCACATAATTCCAAAATCTGATGTGCTATTCACTTGTTATGGCACTTCATCGATAATTTTAAATTTATTATTAACTTTAAAAAATAAACACAAAATAATATGTTCTCACATTAACTTTTCAATATTAGGGATTGAGCATAGGCTTGAAAATACAAATGTCACATTAATCAAAAGTGGAAAAAAATGCTGGTCTTGAAAGTTTTTAATCACCAGTTGTGGATAATTTATGATGTTACAAATAGTATCCACAGTACATGGAAATAATGCCTAGGAATTTCAGAGACAGAGGACTTAGTTATAAAACAAGCTCTCCTCCTTAAATAATTATCTTCATTACATTGGTACGTGAACAGAACTGATCCATGTGTTCCAATAGGCTGAACTGGAAGTGTCAAATCTCAACACATTTTAGATGCCAGAAAGTTAAGGTTTTTGTTTTTGGTTGTGTTTTTTTTTTTTTTTGCTTACAGTCCTTTTAGAGGATAGTTCAAGTTGCAAATAAGACCATTTGAAGCCAATTATTTGACCTGGACATATTTTTAAAGATTATTTTCCTCCCTATATACCGCCCTTGTAGTAGCAGGAGTACTATAGTCCTTGTGCCTGTGTACACATAAAAATTATGAACAAACTCTATCTATTGACAGCTAGTAAGTGCAAAAACTCATGGTTTGCTCGTGGAAATAAAATACACACATATAAAGTCTGAAAAATAGACAAATATATAAAAGGCACTGAAATACTCACCTTAGCAGTGAGTGGTCACCATCCCTCAGGGATTTACCGTTCCAAGAGATTAAGGCTACTGCTGAGCCATGTCCCCTCCCAACTACAATCGTTAAAGATTACCCTGCTCAAGCACAACTGCACATGCCTTGTATGAAAGTAAATTGCTGGGACAGCCTTAGTTCAAAATTCAGCCTTAAACTGGGGAATCAATGCTATTGAAAGCAGCTGCTTTATTTATTATTTATCAGGATTCAGGTTTATATGCTGTAAATTGAACATCTTGTCCTATCAGATATTTCACAAGGCAATAGATGCCCATGTATCCTACAAGAGTAAAGATGGTTTTGTTGAAGGGTTTTGGGGTCAGTCTTTTCTTTTTTTGCAGTGATGATTTTTTTGGTATTTTTATCTAGGAAAAATCCAAATTGCTTAAGTAAGCAATAAGTAAAAAAGTTGCTAAAACACTTGAAAGCTCATGTTAGGAGAGTGTCATACACTTCTAATCAAAAAAGCTATCCTCACATCTATTAATTTTTAACCTTTTATTAATTTCACAAGACCCTACATAAATCAGGAACATATAAACAAGTACTTCAGAATGGCCAGTGAATGCTGCATACATAATGCAAGCTTTCTTACAAAAGACAAGATTTATTCTGCATTCAGAGGGGCCCATCACTCCTAATTTTGAATCAAAATTGGATTCAGCCTCATATCACTGGACTGAAATAACTGGAGCCTGGACATCATTAAATCTTGGAGAAACAATCAGTGCAATTCAACACATTTGCTGAAGATTCTCCACATGCAAGAGACCACTGCTGTTATTTTTGTTTGAACAGCTTCCCACTGCAAACTCTGGTTTTGAAGAATTTCTTTTCCCCTGTTAGACAGTATTGAGGCATAAATCTCCCTAACAATGTGACCAAATAAGTCTTGGAAGTATTGTAAACTCAACATTCCACAGGGGAAAAAAATTAAAAGTTTCCTGTAAAGTATTATTTTTATTATTTATGAATCGAAGTCTGGTCTCAGACCTTCACTTTGGACTTGCTCTATGCCATCATACAATATACCAAAATGTTCTAAATATTCAACTTTTTATCACATTTACATTGTATGAGAGCTGACTATTAAGAAAAGCTGAAGCCAAGAAGAGAAAAGTGACTCTGCACTAGATCCATCTGCAGTAGATTGCTGATAGAACAGCCTGGAGAGGCACCTATGACAAGAATTTCATTTATTAAACTTAGACTTCAAGGGGTTTCAGTTTAAATTTACTTCAATCATGTACAAGAAGATCATGTCCCATCAAGAGCATTCCAACTTCAGCTTCTTTGGTGCAATCTGTGCAGTGTCTCTGCAGATTTAATTCTGAATTTGATAGTAGCATGTGTAGCCATGCTGGATCTGTAACTTCAGTATCCAGGCTCATTACCAATCTCCTGAGCCATCCATTCTTCCTCAGTTGTAAAAATGTAATAAATTGCTTTTTTTCCCTAGTGTATTTAGCACTCATGAAAACTGTCAGATTGACAGCTGGGAGGCTGAAGTACTCTGTTTAAATCACAGAGAAAAGGAAAGAAGCAGCAAAGACAGACTAAGGAACCAAAACTGCATTAACCCTTGGCTCAAGTGGCCAGCTGAAGACAGAATGGCAAGGACTCAATGGAGCAATCAGTGGCTTTTGACAACAGAGATCTAACTTGGTGATGGCAGATATAAAATTAAATTAAACCCCCCCCACATTCCAGCATACAACTATATTTGCATATTCACGTGCTCAGTAAAATGTCTGGCCAGTTTACAGTAAAATTATGAAGAAAATCTTAACCCATCACATATTTGACACATCAGCTCATTCAGAAAGTGAAACTTATCAGTTGCACTCTAAGTGCAGTGTACTTAACCTGCAGAGTAAGTTGAATGGCTAGAACATAAAGTAAAAATAAATACTACTGGGACATTTTCATATTTTACCTATTTGTGTGGGTTTTTAAAGCAGTCTTCAGTCAATCTAAGACCAAATGTCTACAGATTCAATATTCGGCAATCACACAGCTCATTAAAAAGTTGGATTTTCAGAATACTTACAGGTCTATCTCTTCTGCTAATATCTATTTGTCAAAATTGATGAAAAAATCTTGCCTCAGCTTTCAGCACCAAGATGTAGTAATGAGTCTGACATGGTACACTCTACCTGTTTATCTTCTAATGTGGAAAAAAAGAGAAAATCTAAGCAGGGAAAGGTCTTTTTTAAATAAATTGTCTGCAAAACTTAGAGGCCCTCAATAAATTCATTTGGACCCAAATTAAAAAGAACTAGACGAATGAAACTTGTGCACATTAGCAAAAAAATTTCACTTTACTGATGTCCTGATTAGAAAACACCCTGTTATTTCTCTGCATTCATTATATTGCAGGGGAAAGAATTATGTTCAGTACCTTTTAATGTATTTTAATAATAATGTAAAATTAATAAGATTACTATTTATTTTAAATGGATTCTGTGGCATTACGTGGCTGAGGTTTTATCTATTTGGGTTATTTTCCACACAAACATAATCTCCCACTTTATTATCCCGTATATTAAAATAAGCATCCCAGAAATCCAACAGAAACCTCAGAGCACTTACATGAATATAAAAGTGATATAGTAGAATATTGTCAGAGGAGTGTAAAAATCAAAACCTATTTCTGCTTTTGCTACAACCCAATATCTCAACCTCTCTTTCCAGTCTCTACTTTTATGTCTCTTTTCTATCTAGTCTGTAAGCTTTATCTGTCATTATGAGCATCCTATTATTGATCTGAGTGCAAGTTTTGCTTTACCACAACAGATGATATCAATAAAGATTATTTTGTTCAAACTAGAAGATGGTTTTACATGAATAGATACCATCTCTAGTTATTATTCTTTTGAACTTAACACTACTGAAACTATGAAGAAAAATATCACATGGTCACAAAAAAGGCTAAAATATTTCCTAGTATTCCTAGTTGAAAAGACCTGAAGCTTGAAGCAGTTCCCACATTCCTAGGATTATTTTATTCAGAAGTAATGCTTGGCTGGGCATTTTTGTTCCATGTGGGTTCCCTTTACTCCATTGTGAGTTTAGAGAACAACAGGATTCAGGAAACATTAATTTACAAAACTAAGTTAAGTTCACCTGACGCATCTGAACTGCATGTAGTTGTTTGTTGCAATAATTAAATGTATTGGTTAGGATTGGGTTTAAAGGATTCCTGAAATTAGTCTAAAAATTCATGATAAATTTTTCAAGCAAATAATAATAATAAACATTTGAGAGATCCCCTTGTCCAAGAGACTTTCCCCAAGTTATTTAAACAATGCTTGGGGTCGTGCTAGACTTCTACTAATTTTCTACTCACAAAACTCACCTTCAAAATCAGACAGTCAATAGATTCTTCAGGAAAAAAAGAAAGATCAGCTAATTAACTAAGACAACTGAAATTTTCATGATCTACAGCATGAGAGGAAACAGGTGTAGGTGGTGTGGATGTTCATAATTTTCCTGAACATTATTTTTGGTGAGGAGGGAGGGGGACAGACAACGCACAGATATGAACAGACATGACATGACCCAAACCTGAGATTCTCAGATGCTAAACGTGGTTATGTGATTTTGTCAGCATTCCCACTGGGCCTGGCAGTGCTGCACTGCCAGGGCTCCAAGTGCAAATGACTCAGCTGAGCAGACACTGGGCAAACATGCCCAGTGTGGTTATGAGCCTGTGCTGGCCTTTCCCTGCCAACCTGGTGACTCTGCATTTCCATGCTATATTTGGAAGCACAGGAAAAAGTACTGCTAATATATTCTTGAACAATGTCTATGACTTAGTATCTTTAGAATATGAAATACACTCTGAACTCTCATTAAAGGATTTTCAGTACTGGATTTTTAATTTTTTTCTATCTGGCTGAAAGAAATAAATAAGTACAATCAATTTTATATGCAAGTTGTTTTCAGAGTAAAATTTATATTTTTTGGCTTATCTATTTAATTAATCAGAATACATTAAGTAATGCATCAAAGAAATATTAAGACAAAAGGGTTTTTTCGTAAGCAGCAATAAACAAAATAAGCCCATAAATCCATGCCTTGTTCTTCTGAATCTCACTGAAGTCTCTGGTTTGCACTATTTTATGATGCATTTCTGAAGTGCTTTGACTCATTCACTGTATTGCTAAACATTACACAGAAATACCAAGTAATATATAGGAGCATTAACCCATAAATGTAAGTGAAAATATCACATATTTTAATTGCAGCAGTTCTTTAAGTGAAAGGCCCTATCTTCCCTGGAATTAGGCAGCTCTGTGAAAGGAACCTTTATTCATTTTCCTACATTAGTTGTAGGGAAGTAACATTTTCCTTAGGTTTGCCCTGGGAGATGTACCATACAACAAGAAATGCCCCTTTTGTTAGAGGCAGATGTAATTTAGACAAAATGGCCTGAGAAATAAATTTGGTAAACTGAAACAAAGGATTTGATCTTGACTGTAGTATTCATTGGCATAGAGTTTCAATGTAATATTCATTAATTTCCCTGCCTGAAGACAATTCCTTGAATTTCAGAACCTCAGACTAAATTTTGAGAGAGGTCAGATATAACCCCTCACTTTTATGAGCTCTCCACGTCATTTGTGATAACTAAACAAAACTGAGTAAGTGGTTCTTCAAGCAACTGCAAACTGCTACTTCTGCAAACACAATCATCTACCCCCTCTTAAAAACATAATTACTGATAAAGAAAAGTCAGTGCCTGGCTAATGTAAGGCAGTCACACAGTTACTCAATATGGAAAAAACATTAAAACAGGGAAAGTCACTGCTTTGGTGAAGCATCACCTCTCCTGCATTTAAACCAGATCTGAAAGTTATGGAAATGAAAGACAAAAACATCAAGGAAGAGGCCAAGAGATGGAGTAACAGCAATTGTCTGTCACATCCAGCTCCATCACCAAACTTTCCAGAACACAAGCAGTCTACCAGGAATTACCTCAAATTGGCAATTGGGTTGCTCTGACCTCAAGTTCCAGATGCAGAATGAAAATTTACAGAAGTACAGGGAATATAAATGTTTTACACAATATTACTTCGCAAAGATCTCTACAAATTCACACCAAAAGAAGATCCTACCAAAATATCTGTATCATCCATATATCAAATTAATTCTTCTAGCAATATAATCATGGTTTTTCTTCTAACCTCTTTTCCCAATTGAAATAACCTAACTTTAATCCTGTTATATTCCAGTGCAACTCTTAACAATGAGCTTTGTTTAGACTAGTTCCTAATTGAAAGAGCTTGAGTCCAGGTTTATAAATTCTTTGTGCTCCACTGTACACATGATAATCTTACGCTCTTCCTAAATAGCATAAATAAATTCAGGAAAACAAAGTTCTACAATATTCTCCCTTCATTTCCAGACATGTTTCTATTTTTGATAAACCCCTGCAGAATTGTTTTATATATCATAGATATTCATATCCATAAACTACAAGGGAAGTTATAATTACAAATTGGTTTGACCTAATGTACAACAGAAGCATTACAACACTACTGGCTGCTTACCAGTGCCCTGAAATTGCTACTTGACTGGTAAGGCACTAATTTTTTAACCTAACTTAATAGGTAGGAAACTCTTGGCTAGGAGATGACCCTGAATAAATATTAGCATCCATTCAGAAAAGGTCAAATACTTTGGTTTTTTATCATTACATTCTAACTGCTTATTTATAAACCACTGAATTTCAAAGGCAGGTTATTCTTACTGCACTATCTGGCAAAAATACTTTCTACAGCATCACAATTCTCAAATATAAAAAAGAAAGAATATTCCATAATCTTTTAAGCAGGAGCAGCATGACCTCACAGAATTTCTCAGACTAGCACAAAAATCACCGGATATCTTTCACTCCAAATAAGAGGGAAGAGCTTTCACACTAGGTCTGCTCTTGCTTCCAAACCATAAACACACAAACCCTCTGCTGCTTTAATTCCACTGGCTTCAAATAACAGGCAGTGGTGGAATCTATCCCAAACAAAAAGGGATAATTAAAAGTGTTTTCAAACCCCCTAATTAGCAAGTCAAAGGAAAAAAAATCACTAAAGTTCTGATTTTACAATTTTTAGGCAGAGCACATTCAGTCAGTGTAGACATAGAGAGAAAAGAGGCCAAACATCCTCACTCTGTATCAGCTCAGGGAATAAGTTGTATAAATCATCAACATCACAAGAACAAATCTTGGTACTTCCTTCTCCTTTTCACATCTCTGAATACATTTTCAAATTATTTCCTTCAGCAGGAGAAACTGCTGCACAAATTACTCCAGGAGTTCCTTCCCCCTTTATCAAAATTATGGGATAACCTAGCAAATATTTTCAGTCGGTTATTTGCCTGCCTTAGAAAATAAATTGGTCTTATCATTTAGGTGTGCATCAAACTGTTGAGGAAAGTGTTTGAGGGCTTTTTCAACAAAAGACACAAAAGAGAATGGAGGAATTAGAAGCAGTATGAGGCCTCACCATGGAGATTCTGGAGAAAAGTCCTACCTATGGCAACCAATTACTGGTGTTAGACTGTTTGCCATCTGTTTGCCACTAACACCATTCATACCAGCAGTAGTGAAAGGCCTCTTTCTGCCCACCAAAAGACACTGTTTCTTTAAATCCAAGATTTTGCCTGGTGTTGTACAGGAAACTCCTTCTCATTGGGGCTTATTCCTTCAGACAGTATGCAATGGTTTCAATCCCCACACAGGAAATCCAGACCAACTTTTTATCTGGCTATTTACAAACAATCATGCAGAAAAAGCTTTTTTTCCCAGGATACACTTTGCTTAGAGTTTTAAAACCAAATTTCTTGGCCTAAATACAAGAGGGAGATTTACCTACCTACTATCTGTAGAGCCACAGTTCTAGAAGAGCAATGTGTGCCAAAGCTATGTAAAAATAAAAATTGCCATATCAAGGATGACAAAAGGAAAATAAAAAGCACTCATGCATCACAAATTACCTTTTTGTAGACCTCCTGTGTTGGGATAGACACTCTCTCAAGACCACTGAGACACCACCTTTGATGCTCCTCTCCCTTTAGCTGCAGGACACTTCAAGTCCCAACTCTTCATTTGAGCTGCTGGAGGGTTTGCAGTGGCGTTGGCTGAGATCCTCCTTCAGAGATTACTCTAGAGGGGAAAAAAAACAAACAGGCATCACCATCCCTTCAGAGGATTTCAGGTGCTCCATATAATTAATAGCTAGTGCCTAATCTCACTATCCTAATGAAATTTTAAGTATTTTGACTTTGGGATTTTCCCAGATCTTCTGATTTAGCAAGCTGAATGCAGCTGGTTTAATATTTCCATCCCACAGCCCAGACCCCACACTACCCTGGTCTACAGAGTTGCTATGAGTGCACTTCAGCATCAAACTACCAGGCTGTGCCTTTCTGTACCAAACTGTAAATATCCCAGTCTCCAAAACCTTCCCCTGGGAGACTCAAAGGCAAAACTTTGTTTCAAGCAGAAATTTGTGCGTGAAGTTTGAATGTGAAGCCTCTGAAGCCAGCAGGCACTTCCCAGGGCTCGTATGTGGGGAAAGAAGGGTTTTGCCAAATCCAGCATTGCAGAGAGCAGGAGAGACAAAGAGGGGGACAGAGAGGGGGGCAGAGAGTGCTGTGCCCTCACCCCACAGGGGGACACTGCCCATCACCAGTGACCCAGCAGGAGCACAAAAGCTGGTGCCAGGCACAGCTGGGTCTGACTCAGGTTGAGCTCTGTCCCTTGAGCATCTCGTGATGCTCAGTGCTGGGACTGCCTGGATTGCTCACTGTGAAAACCCAGCCTTGTCCAGGCTGCTTGGCACATCACCTAGCCAAGTGCTGTGCCAAGAAATACATAGCCACAGGGCTGTGCTTTTCTTTTATGGTCAGAAATGATGATAGCGCCTAAAAACCTGAGAAAAGTTAATTATGTATTTCTGTTTTATACCCTACAGTATTGGTAAGCAATAGGAATTCTGAGCGGTACAAAATTAGGAGAGTTTTTTTCTCATGCTCCTCAGTAATTTTACAAGCTATTTTTCCATGCTTTAGAGCGTGAGTTTTATTCCATTATCTAATCCATGCCTGCTAATTAATCAAATTGCTTTAAACAGTGAAATTTGATCTAAAATCTTTTGTTCATTTGCAATCAAGTAAAGTTTGATAAGAACAGACAGTTTGGCAGTGCCTGTAAACCCTTGTGGAGCAAGGAAATTAACATCTTGGCACTCAGCTCTGCAATGATGTGCCTGATTTCATGGAAAAAAGACAACAAATTCATTTCCATACCTCAATAATGCTTCTCTTTTGCTTTAACTTAATTAATTCATTCAAGAATGAAAGCTGAACTTTTTTTTAGGCATACCTGGTTCCTAGAATGTGCAATAGGGTGGAAAAATGATAAATCTGAAGTTTTGTGATAAGAATACTTCAAGGCAAAAAGAATTTATATACTAAGAATAAATTCATCACAGTTTCACTTGTAGCTGGAGTCAACAAAAGTGCTAGAAGTACTTTAAGAGTTATTTTATGTTTGTGACTAATTCAGCATTGATAATTTGCATGAGCTGTGGCCTGCTGCTCATTGCAGCTCATGGTGTCTCAGGAGAGTTCCATAAGACAGGGAGAGGGACATCCCAGACAAAGCTGTGAAAGGTTTTCTAATGTTTGCTCTCCTCATTGATTGCTCTAATGCAGGGATGCCCACCAATATTAACTAAAGGGAAAATTATGTTGCTTGCAATACTAGTTTATGTCTTTTCTTCTATGTATTTATTCTCTTCCAAGAGTATAATACAGCAATATTTAACACTTCCCCAGGCATCCTTGGATAATCTAATCCCTACATCTGGTTTTTTGCACTTTCTTTCTTTATATATCCCTCTCTTACTGGTGAGATATCTTGGGATAAGGTTTTGCTGTCAAATAGGAGATAAATTACCATTCAATAGTTTTAGCTGCTGTAGTTTTCTAAGATTGTATTCTTGAAATGAAAAGCATGATATTTACTATTTTTACATTGGAAGCACTGAGCGCAAATATAAACAGAGATATTCAACACATTCCATCTAATCTGCTCAAAATTTCTAAAATTGTAATATTAATATTTCAGAGAAACTCACTGACTTCTCACATAATCCACCATAACCTTTTATTTTTCTTAACTTCTTCCTTCTTAATTTCAAATATGGAAACATGAACATTTCTGCATCTGGAGAAACACGATATGTGCGGAGCCTTGGTGAAAATAAAATAAAAAAAAACCAACCAAAAACCTGAAGAAGTCTAAATGGCTTATTTTAAAAATACCTAAATGGGGAAATTATGTTCCCAGTTGTTGTGAATATGTTGAGTTTTAGTCAAATAAAGCTTCTTTTGGTGAAAAGTAAATTGCCATCTCTTGGGAAAATACCTAACAGAACATAAAAATATGAAAATAAAAAATTCTGTTTCAACACCCAGAGAACACCTGACAACACACCTTATTTATCATCTGGGACACCCTGAAATTTGTTTTGATCTGAATTAAGCAAAAACTACACTTCAAGAGCTAAGTTCTTCAACTTATTTGTATGTATTTGAATAGCATTTTCCCAATTGCATATTAAAAGTGACATTTAAAATGTTTCTAATTTAATTGATAGATAGAGGTTCCTCTAATGGACTGCATGTGAAATCAACATGAATAGTTTACAAAAAGCCATGCAAAGAACATCACTCAGGAGCAACATGACCTCAGAAAATCTTGTTCATATACTACAGAATGCTAAAGGAAGCAAGGTCCCTGAATTAAAAAAAAAATATGTGATAATAAGATTTGGAAAATTGGGACAGAATATTAAAATATCACACATGAGGATTGTGGAAATGTAATTTCTAACTATAACTTAGTTTTGGAAATATTTCCTTGACCCTCATCCACACTAGTTGGGTCTTATTTTGATTAATTTCTAAATGTTTGAAGAAACATGTTCCCTTCCTGTAGTCCTTAGAGTTTCATAGCATAACTACAATATGCCATTTTCAGAGGTAGTTAATTTTAAATGTTAATTTATTTTCAAGAGTTACTTTCAAAATCAGATCTCACATTTATGTGTCTAAATTTTAAGTACCTAACCTTAGATACCCAATTTTGAATATTCAGGGATTAATCTTCACATGAATGAAATTAAATTCACATTTTGTGGCTAGAATCAATTACTCTTTAACATTCTTAAAATGCTGGTATGCTAAATACAGTAAAAACCAGAAAGAAAAATGATCCAAAGGAACCTATTTGAAAGGAAGGGCTGCCTTTGACCAAGCAGGAGAGGCTGCATTATAGTCGTGGGCACTTTATTTCTGTAACACCAGAGGTAGCACCAACCTACAGGCAAGTTCATTAATCTCCCCAGCTCCAAGGAAATGGAATGTCATGCACTGCAATGGATTCTTTATTGCTATTCCTGCATAGCTGCTCCATTAGGTTCGTTGTTAAAGATAAAATTGAGAAAAGTTTAGGTGGAATTTTAACAATTTTAGAGCTGTAGTGTCAAAAATATTCTTCTCTCAAGATCACTCACAGGCTGTCCAGCTCTACAGTTCATAGGGCAAGGATGTAAAACACGGTCACTATAAAAGTTTTACACCAGCTCCTAATATATCAATGCAGAGACAAAACAATTGTGTATCCATCTTATAATGACAACAAAAAACTGCCTAAATTAAAACACAAATAAACATCACATTCCCCAGGAAAAAAGCTCTCTCAAAAGATCCAGAAATTGGTAAAAAATTAATGCTCACTGAAACCAGTGCTTATAAAATTAATGAAATTGTGTCACTGCCTTCAAGGACTTCACTTAAATTATTTCTGTTTGGAAAAACAGTTTGTCTAATATCATCCTGCAGAGCATCCTGCAGCCATAATGAATTAATACAAAATTAATTTTTTTTAGATCTACACAACAGTCTTATTACAATGAAAAATTCACAGTGTATTATTTTTTTTCCTAACACATTTTGGATAATAAATAGGATATCAAGTTACATCTGTTACTAATGTCATAATGAATGAAAAATCTTGGCCTAGTTTAAGTTATTAGTATAAAATTGAGTTTATTTACTACTAAGCAACTTAACAGAAACACTAGACTGTGAAACCACACACCTGTGCCCCCACTGTAAAACAAAAATATCTAGGAGCTTTATCAAAGTGTTTTCCAAGGATTTTCAACAACAGAGTAAATGGTAACTCTCGTAGTAAATTTTTCAGTTCCTGGAGAGCTGTTATATTGGCATCCCATGGATCATATTGTTCATTGTAATGATGTAAAATGCTGGCATTGACTTTCACATAAATGGTCTCCATGAATTTGAATTGTGGGATTGAGGCCCTTCTGCTATAGATTGGTAAATTAATTTTCCCCTAATGCTACAAATGCTGTCCTATTTATCTTTACCGAATAAATCCAATATTTCAGTCGTTAAGAATTCCACACTGGAAACAGCTGGACTTTTTAGATTTAAACCAGGGAATAAATTCACTAGCAAAAGTCTATAAAACAAGGTCCTAAGCCTCTGAAGGATGTTAGAACCAATCAATCAGGTCTTTATTAAGGAAACAGTATTTATGGAAACTTCAAGACTTCAAATTAGCTGTAGCCTAAAGAAAAAGGATTTCTTTCTCCCCTCCCCTGCCTTTTTTTTTTTTTAATTTTAATTTCTCAAGGCTTAGACTCCTCCAAAATAAGAAGCAAATTCTAGTGTGTTTTCAAGGAATGGAATGATAGCAGAGCTCTAATGCTTAAAAACAGATTGCCCTGCTAATCCCACATCATACCCAGGTTATTGTATTTGTTAATCTTATTCACCACCCAGGAAGGATTTCCTGTCTATGGATTTAACATGTGATATAATCTCAGATTACAGCTCTTTTACTCTGTACAGGGGGATAAGAGACCAGGAGATACGTACAAGGATGGGTTAAAGAAGTGAACTTTAAGATAAAATAAATTTCTTTTAGAAATATGCAGAGTGAACAGGAGTCAAGTTCTTGGGTAATGGGAAGCATACTGAAGTGTGTTTTAATAAAACATGAAACAGATCTCCTAGAAGTTCTTCTTGTATGCATCTATGCCTTTCTCTTTAAAATCAGTGCATATTAAGAAAATATTTTAACTGTGCATTTCAGATCTTCAAGATATTGACAATGTAAGTGTGGAATATCCACCACAGGTACAGATATTTAGAGGAGAGTTTCAATATCAGACATTTTTAAGTTAAGGTTATTAACTGTTTAATATTAACTGTTTAATTAACTGTTCCTAAATGTTTTTTTTTTAGTTGTTGACATTTGCAAAAACTCAATTGTTTGTAATTTATGGTTTTTTATTATTTTTTATCCACTTATATTTAAAAAGTTTCTCCTATGAACAACTTAAGCAAATACTATTATCACATTGGGGAGTGCCAGGAGTGCTGAGTCAGGCAGACCTTTTGCACTGAGGTAATTTTATGGATGTTCTGAGACACCCTATTTGAGGGCAGGCAAAGGGCAGTCCTCATCCCCACAGTGTTTTATATTTTCCAGCAATTCAACAAGCTGCATTCACTAGTATCTGGCAGCTCCCCTCTTGTTCAGTGCAGCACTAAACATTACTTTATGATTTTAATTTATATTTATTTATTATATTGCTATTGAAAGGTATAATTAAAATAATTTTAATGAGAAGAAATGTCCTCAATTTAGCATTCAAGCTTCCAGGCTTCTAGAGCCAGAGGTTTTCTGCCCATATTACTCAGGCAACATCACAGTATGAAATATTGTACATTAATTCTTTTGGTGTGGCTGAGGTACTAACCTTGGTTCACATTGCATGGAAATCAGAGATTCTTTTTACAGACTTTGGAGATGCCCAACCAATAGCACAGATTGAACCATCACTGCAATAACTCCACTGACACAAAGAATTAAAATCAGAATACTTGCAGTTTCAATATTAATACTGCTAAAATATGCGTACTGTGAACTACTTATTTTCATTTTGAAAACATATAAAGAAGGAAAATAAAAGAAGCATGAGAAATGCTTACAATAAAAGAAGAATAGGAGACATCCTAAAAGGGAAAATTTTTTTTGTAGCTAATCATCACAATAAAAGTCAATTATTAGCTATAACTCCTGAATATTAAATGTTAATAATGGGAATATTGTTGAAATTTTAGGCATAATCTCAAGAAAACTCTCTTCATTCAATATTTTTCCATTAATATGTTCTCTTTCAACAGACAAATTTTTCAAACCATGTACTTCTAAGTACAAATCTATTCCTTATGAACAATATTATATGTATGGAAATAATAGCACCTATTTAATTTTTAGTGTAGACAGGAGGTTTTTGGGTTTTTTTTAAGTGAAATAAAAAAAAAGGGGGAAAACCAACAACAAAAACTCTGCTGAAGTTTTCTATCTGCCATTATTACAGAAAACTGAACTACCAAAATTTGGAGTTCTAAAAATCTGGCCCCAAAATCATGGAAGCCTATTCTTTTGAACCACAAACAGAGCTGTGTTCCACACATATCCATGCTTTACCAGTGATGCCACGTGGTGGAAAGCCTCCCACAGCTGAGAGTGAGCAGAATCTGAGCAGCACCTTGGGGTAAGCATGAATTAAAGCCCAGGAATGGGGTGTAGGGTAGCACTGCCAGGCTCTGTACAGGCTGAGAGCAGCAGCCCTGCTCACCCCCCGCCCCACTAACCACACATATCTGTGTGTCTGTACCCAGTGATGCCTCTCATTTCAGAGCAGGGAATCCCATATTCTGCTCCTTGCCAATTTCTAGGTCCAATTACTTCAAAAATGGTATAAAGTCCTTTGAACAAAGATTGGGAATGTCATCCCCACCTTCTCAGCCCTGCAGTGCCCATATTCCTCTCTAGACCTGTACTTGCCTGCTCTCCAACAGGAAGGAATATCTGCCTTTCCCTGGAGACACAGTTCCATGTTTCACTGCAGACACACACAAACCCACTCTCTAAAACTGGACTGAGAAGGTTCTCTTTAACTGGGCACATTCTACAGGGGCTGTTTTGCAGATTGCAGCTGAGCAAATTGCCCATCCATAATGAACACTTTTAATTGCTAACTAACATTCTTATGGAAGTTAGGCACACTTTTAAAGTTAGCCCATATTCATGAATTTAATTAAAAAACCCTTTCATACCTTGACAGTACTGAGAGGTGATATTGCCTAAGTAACTGTCAGCTTCTTCAGGTTAAAAGTGTCTGAACTAATTACAGATATATTGAACCATCCTCAAAAAACCCAAAAAAAACTACACACCAGCTATAAACAACACATTTGCTATGTATATCATTTTACATAGCAGCCTATTTTTAATTAATTTTAATCAATTTCTAGGTATTAGGGGCAGAAGTACCATCAAATGGCAAAGTACCATAATATATGCTCATTCTTTTTTAACAACGAATATCACACATTGCAGAAGGACAAAAAAAGAGAGGAGTGTTCCTTTAAAGTATTGTTATTTCTCACACAGTAGAAATTGTAGATATATATTTCAAGAAATCTCTTTAACCAATGCAATGTAACTGCATCACCTGCTGAAAGAAACTCCATCTTAACTCCTAGTGCAACTGAGCTTTGTTTTATGACCAAAATTGTTCCAGTGACATGTAAAAATAACCCAGATCCATAATTTCACCATGAGGCTTGACAGATTAATTTGTTTCAGTAATTGTTTTTTGTGGAAGTAGCTGGCCTAGTTAAGCAAAACAGAAGCCCCACATCAGCTTTTGTATGGCATTTATAGCAGTTAAAGAGAAATGGAAGAAATTCTATTTTCCCCCAAATTCAGGCTATGTTCAAGTTTCTATGGAAACCTTGAACACCTCTACAGAGATAAGCAGCAAAGGGTAAAACTGTTCTCCCTGGTTTCCACCATTTCCTCTTTTCTCTCTTTGATCCATGTGCAAGTGTTTTATGTATAATTCACTTTCTGCTGTCCCTTATTTCTCTTTTCACTCTTCATGCACTAGAGGGAAATCTGGGGAAATTTCCCTCATTATTTGCTTTCCATTGGCTATCCAGATGATTTTAAAGTGCAATGACTAAAATTTAAACATTTTCATATATCTGATTTTATACAATCATTTATTCCAAGACACCTGAGCAGAGAAACCTAATAGAAACTCTAATAAAGGTACTTAGAACTGGCCACCATGACTTTGATTATCCTGTGAGATTTTCCTCAATAGCTGCTTCCAAACTCTGGGTTAGGCTCCTGTAAAATCTCAGCCATCATACCAGACACAGCCCAAAATGGATATAAATGACACACATCAAACAGGTCCCTAAAGAGCCTTTGAAGAGTTACATTTACTTCTCCTGAAATGAGAGACTACAAACTATGTGAGCTAAGCATAAAATCATTATGTGCTAAAATGCAGTTTTATCTGCAGACCTCAGATGACTGAGGAAACAGACTAGAAAACAGCACAAATGCAATTTGCATTTTGTCATCTAGATTTTCTTTCATGCTTCTCTCAACCCAGGTGCAGCTCAGCTCTGCCCACATACATAAAGCACTGGAAATTTCAGTTTCATTAGAGCCAGTTGGGGAATCAGTTGGAAAAAAATCTACTTATTGAACGTAAAGAGTACAACTTGCCACATGAGCTGATATAAGGGCCAACTAATTTAGGGTCTGTAGATCATTCTAGAGCACTCTGATAGGCCAAACCATTCTTCCCTGGCTTGCATTATTTTTTGTGAGACTGATGCCCACCCACACAAGAAAAAAAGTAATGCTGACTGGATACAGATTTTAAATGGTTGAAATTCTCCAAACATAACTTTAGGGTCATCTGGATAGAAATAAGAAATACAATGGGAAAACATCCAGTTCACTATAACTTGTAAATACTAATAAAGGGGCTTCATAGTGGCCTAATTCTAAAAGGCCCAAAAATAAAGTGACACTAAAAAAAGCCTGCAAATTAAAAAATAGGTCAAATTTTGTGAAGGAGCTCTTATTTTAAGAGCAAGGCCCTTCACCAGATAGTCATAAAAGAGTTTTCTGCAAAAACATGTAACACTTTTCACAGACAGAGATGGATGTAGGCAGTGCTTTTTGTGAGGGCACAAAGAACCAAGTGGCTTTTCTGGTGCTGTACACAAATTCACTGGACAACTAGAGTGCTTGATCATCCTCTCTGGAGTGATAGAAATGCTCATTTGCCTGCAGTAACCCCAGATGAACAATTCTGCTACACCTCCACTACTTTTGATGAACTGTCCCATTAGAGCTGTGCAGCAATCAGAAATGTGTAATTCTGCCATTGCACATCTGCAAAGCTCTGCAGGCACACTCTGCCCAGTAGTGACCCAAAAGAACCTCAGGAAATTTCCTCCTGAGTTCACTGGTCAATGCTGTGTGTCTGATGCTCTTTGGTGTCTGGTTCCTGCCAGAGGGCACAGCCAGCTGCCCACCTGTGGATATCCACTGCCAGAAGCTGTTTGCTTTCATTTCTTTGCTTCTGGAGCTTTTCTTACACCAGCTGATTTTATACAGGCTAGGTTATACTCATCTTCAAAAGTTAAAATTGTTCTTATTATTACACTTCTGTGGTTTGATAAATTTCTCCCTTGCCTTCAAAATATTTTCTTGGCAACAGTCACACAAACACAGACTGCACTGTTAGTCCTCCATGACACAAATATTTTAGCAGCAGGACCTCTAAGGAACAGGCACACCACAAGGCCATTTCTGTCACACTCCATTTTCACCCAAGAAAGTGTCTAAATATTTTTTTTAAATTGTCTGGCTTTTTGAATGTGATATTCAAAGTATATTCCATTAAGAAGTTAGAGTGGTATTGGAGCACATGGCCAAGTTTTCATGCTTATTTAATATCACTGTAATTTTAATTTCTCACAATCAGCATAACAGTTTTTCTCACTTATTACTGCCAGCACATTTCAAAAGGAAGTAAACTTTTTTCCACACAATTCTTTTTAATCTATTGTATTATAAGTAATATCTTGACTGTATAGTTCACAAGCTGTCAACAATACATCAATTAAAATAAAATTAATAGAAGCTTCAATGACAATTTGACAAACTGTGAACTGAACAGCATTTCCCTGTGATATTACACAAACTTTTTACAGAGGAAGTAGCTGATAAAGATACATGCTACAAATGTTTGGGAAAAATAGATACAGATCTTCAAAAGCTCTTGATTAAGCAAATAAGTGACATTGCATCTCCAGAGGTACAGATGCTCAGTTGACAAGAACTGTCTTGTTTGCACACCAAATCCGTGTTTTGCCAAGCAAAGTCCAGAACTTTCCTTGTGGCACATTATTATATTTCAGTGGCACACCCCTGAGGCTTTGGAAGGAAGATAACCACTGATAAGGTTACTTACACTGCAAAGCTTTTCTTTCTGACCAGGGTGATGTGTCTCCTGATGAATTATTCACAGACTCGTGTGACTAAGCCGGCAGCTGATCTCAAGTGCCATTTATGTAAGAAGTGTGGTGCTAACAAAATGGCTGCATATTTTCTCCTAAGCTACTTAATTAGAAATGTTGAAAGCATTCTTTTTGCAGATGCAGCTTATTTCTTTGTGATCAAACACAGTTAAAGGATTTGGTACTTCCCTTTGACGCTGTAAATTAGACAAATTTCTCCACGGAAAGTCTTTTAAAAATTATCACAGTACTTCTAGTCCACATGTAAATCAGGAAATCTGTATGGAAATAAAGCATTAAAGCCATCCATTTGAAGGATAGAGCTACTATAAAATGCGTAAAAATGCAAGTCATAATGATGTCATTGCTTCTTAGCATTTTGATATATTAAAAATAGTGTTTAACTAGATAAAACTTCAGGAAATAGAGATCAAAACTTCCTGAACTGAAGTCTTTGAGGTTAAAGTAATTCCTTAGAAGTGCCCTTGGTGATAAGGAACCACCAATACAAAATGTTTAAAATAAAGAAATCTTAAATATTTACAGGGTAGCTTTTTCTCTTTTTCAGTATTTCTAGATCTGATTTCCTTTCCTGGGAGAAGCTTAGCAGCCTGTCCCCACAAAGGTCTGGAAGATGCTTATGCATAAACTTTTTGCCTTCCTAGGGGAGTAGTGAGTTACATCATGTGTGGTGCATCAAAATAGAACAGGAATGGGTGAGCAGAGTTCCTCTGTGACCTGAAGGGTAACTGCCAATGGGGCCAGAACTGTTCTTCCAGATTAATTTCATAAATTATTTTCTAATCAAAGAACTACACACTCAACTTGTATTTCATAATTTTCCACTTCCCTGATTTTAAATCAATTTGGAATGATTTACATACCAGTTGAAATCACAGTGCCTTGGAAGCTTCAGTGGTACCGTCTTTCACAGGCCATGCAGACATCAGCATTGAGAGTGTGCTGAATGTTCAGTCAATCCTGACAAGGAAAGCTCCTTACAAGAACAGAGAGAAGTGTGGCAGTGCAGCACGTCTACCTCATGAGTCCTCTGCTAAAAAAACACTGAAGGTGCTTTAAATATTGACATTATCTTGGGTTATGATTATTACACAGCAGAAAGATTTTGAGTCACTGAGGACATGATTCCTTGTAGGCATCATTGATGAAGTAAGGAATGGCTTTTATTATGTTGAAGTTTACTAAAATCCAAGCTGACAAGGCAAAGGAAATATACACTGACCCTTCCATTTCACAGTTACAGTAATTGGGATATTCAGATATTGTTGGGCAACATAGAAATTGAGGTAGGAAAGGAAACCTTTCTGGTTTCAGCTAAGTGTCTCATCCACAGGATTATCTCTGCTCTGCAAAGGAGAAAGTTTTACACACCTACCAATATATATCTATCTGTATCTTTTTAGAAGCAATGTTTCCAGCTAAGGAGATAACTTCATTAATACTATGAAGCACCTTATTTGCTATATATAAAGTATATGTTAGGTCACAACCATTCATCTGAAATTGGACATGAAAACAGTTAATTCCTTTCATTTTTTCAATACCCTATTGCACAGATCCTATTATCTTATTATTTTGGTCTTTTGTTTTGAGTAAATATTAGTGATTTATCCTTTGATCTTTCTCTTCATTTGTTTAATACTGTGAACTAAAAAAAAGTCACTTCTAAATTTGAGGTCTTTACCAGTCATAGACAAAACTGAATGCTGCAATTATGTTTTGGCAAATTAAAGCACATTAAACAAGCCCTGTTCCCTGCAGTCTCAACTCACTACATGCAATACAGTGACACACATTAGTTTCTCCACCAGGGAGTTAACATGATGAGTTCCTGCAGGCCAGTACAACTTGCCACTTCTCACTGGCTTTCCCTTGGACAAAATTCCTTCCAGTTTTCTCTAGATGACACAATGCAGTGTAAAGCTGAAGGAAGTTAGCACTTGTCATCACAAGGGGTTTTATGCCATTTAATTAAACAGGGCAGAAAGGTGCAAAAACCAAGCCAGACTCACACTTTTCTGCTTCCTGTCAAAACAGACACAACTCAGTCTGGGAGAGTGCAGAACTTGGTCTAATGATGCACACAACCTATTGACTATTGCCTTCAAATGAGAAATACATTCCTTTCTTATCCTGCTGTTACTGAGCAATAGTAAACTGTGGCCATTTTCACACAGATTTATAATTAATTCATTAAGACTGCATGACCCTAATCTCTGAGGCTGCATAATCACTGAGATAATTCATATAACACACAAAATATTGATGAAGCATAACACTGAACAGCTACTTAACTTCCAAGTCTCTGGATCAGTGTATTAACATGAGATGACATAATAACTAAAACAGTTACTGAGACTAAGCACTGGCACATTTACAGTACCAGGCTTTGTGAGTTAAGCCACCTAAAAACAGTTTGAAAGATTACATATGTATGCATGTACATGACTTTTTTAGATTGCTATAAAATGGTTCATTGTTTTAAACTGCATGAAGAGACTGACACAAAATAATAGTACAGGAATTGTTCTTGTATGTGCAGAAAGACATGATAATACTATTATCTAAATATATATGTGGGCACTGGGAAAGGCAACTCATATGAAAACAATATACACTTATACACTTCCAGGGTTTTCAATTACAAATATTCATTGCTTTAGTTCACCACTGAAATAACTTCACTTGTTTAGTTTCAATACATTACCACATCTGCAAAGTGCAACTGAAATATTTTCTGATAACCTCTATGCTCATTTATTTCCTTGGATCACTCATGACACCAACCACTCACTACTGGCCCTGAGCATGATGCTTTTTCTCCTTAGCTGGCTGAGAGACCATAAGCCAAAATCAAAGCCTTCATCACCTTGCAGAATGTATTAATAAAAAAAAGCACTTGCATCAAGGAAGTTCCAAGTTATGAAAAATTATATTAGTTTTGCTAATTTCCTGAGTGACATGTGAGATGAAAGACAGTATTTTTCTCTATTTTTTCAAGCTCTTGATTTACAGTCACTCATTCTTTTTTTCTGAGATTCTCTATGTTTGTCTCAGGACATGCCAAAGATTCATCAACACCCCAGGTAGAAGAATTCTGCTTCTTCAGCAACAGACCTTGGATTGTGGAGTAAATTTGTCCAGGATCTCAGTACACTGCATCTTTTTAACTTTCCTACCTCATACATGGTCCCTCTTTTTCTTTTTTCTCACCTGGAGAAAGTTCTAAGTAATAAAGCCCAATATAATTGGAAAATCTGCTCTAATGCCTTAAATTGCGAGTCCTCATGCTTTCAGCTGAAGAGGAGGTGAAAGAAATGCAAAGCCCCGCAGCTTTCTGGACATCACACAAAGATGCTGACAGCATGCCATAGAAACCCATATGGAAAAGAACATTTTGAATGTTGAAAAGATACAAGTGGCATAAAGCATCTCAGGATGCACTAACTGTGTGAATTTTGTCACTTTGCCACATATCCAATTCATACCTTCCTCCCCAGCATGAGAAAAATATTCTGAAACAATTCCCATTTGTTACATCCAATTAACAACACCAGAGCATTTTGACACCATCAGCTTTGCAAAGGGCATTTAGTGATATGACTGAATTGGAGAATGGGATGGCATATTTCTCTGCTAAGAGAAGAATATCTTCTCCATTCAATGATCAACTGAGTAAATATTACAAAATAGTCTCTGTGAATGAATTTGCAGCAGGAAGGAAACATCATTCATGATTCAGAAAAAGCCCAAGGAATTCAGAGCTCGCTCAAGAACATACAACTGAAATGAATATTGCAGGAACAGGATATGTAATTAAGAAATCCCAGAGTAAGAATGTAACATCATTTTCTTTCATCACTTAGCCCACCACACACTTAACCTTGGACCTCTCCAGCCTGCTGCGTCCTTTTGCAGAATTGAGAATGAGGATGGCTGACAGCTCACAGAGCTCTCCATCCCTTGCTGTGGAACTTGCAGTGTTCCACACAAGTTCACTTGAGCTGTGAACAAAATTTTAAAAAATCTATTTGTTTATGTGAAGTTCCTCCATACTTAGAGGCACAAGCTGTAGGTAGGAGTGTAGGTTACAATGAATAATGAATAGCTGTCCAAACCAGCTCACATCAAAATGCTGGCTCTTACTACTCTCAGGTTTAATACAGCAGTTTCTAGGATCTTGGTTTTAATGGTTATGCAGTTTCTTGAAACAATTTCATCTAGCCTGTCACTTGCAGCCTACATTCCTTTACTATTTTATTTTTCTACCTGAAAACCTAACTTCAGCTAAAAGCAGAAGTTAGTGTATGGTGTTTTGTGTCATCACAGAAACAATTCTGCCCAGTTGAACATAAAAGGGCCCTTTGTCATTATCTTATCCAGTGGGTACCATGGTATAGCCAGGCTTTGTAAGCTCATTGTAAGAATTAATTCCAGTAAACTCTTCAGAAAAAAATTAATTATATGGTCAAACTGTCTCCAGCAGGACAGTACCACCATCAGGAGAACAAAAAGTCAAAGACAACTTTAATAAAACAGAAATTACTCTCAGTCAACCAAAAATATCCTGGTATGACACAGTCTCTTACAAGGGGGTGTAGCCATGATTTAATAGTTTACAGTAAGTACACACAATATAGATCTGCAAAATAGATGATGAATTGTATCTTCATTTACAATACTACTCAAAACACTCACTACTCAAAGATATAAGTAAATATCATTAACATGGCCAGACTGCACAATAATGATTTTTAAAATAAAGGAATAGTATCATTCCTGAAACAAGGTAAATTTGATGTTGCAGTTTGCTTTCAGTTGTAAATGAAAAAGGAATCGAAACAAGTATGTTCTTAGCTGTACAATACACATTTTAAAGAAATACTGCGCTCAGATACACACAGAAACAAATTATTTTTTGGAAAGCAAATTTGTGTTGCATAAATGAGTGCTGACTGTTTTCCTGGCAAGTACAGTAAATATTTAGAAAGCTAGAAAGAAAAGTATTTCTCTCCTGTTCTTTTAAATAAGAAGCCTGATAATAATGATAGAGAAATACAAAACATGTCATCAGCTTTCAGTTCAAGCCTCAGGGTGATTAGGATCTGTTTTTATAGTGGCTTAAAACTTCATTTTTGTGTATGCCACAAACTTCAGATGAAGCCCAGTGAGAGGCCAGAGGAAGGCTATAAAAATACAATCCTCATCTTGAGCATTTCAAGCCTAAAATGGTTATTTGTTTTTAATTTGATCTTTTGAGACACTGGATGGTCTGACTAATTAAAGGGAATGAGATACCGTGACAGAATTATTGAGTTATTTCCTTCTCAAAGGATGGTTTTGCTGGTTATAATGCAGTTCACAGTCCAATACATTAAGAATATCAAAACTGCTTTTATCACTGCTTCATCTTATAGTGGGAGCTCAATTTCTGTTGAGCTGCATTACTTGCCCTGATTGCCTAAACCAGCTCTGGCAAGCACAGGCACGGGAAGAAATTGATGCAGACACCCCAAAAAGACCCAAGGAAAAACCAATATGTAAAACCTAAATTAAACAATTCTATTCCAAATGAAAGCTGACCTTTATTATAATCTAGTTCTGAAAAATTTATATGATCTGTGACTAGTTTTGTTCCTTCGTCCCCTTTGAGTCTTAAGCTAACCACAGAGGGTTAGGTCCCCTAAAGACTTTTGCCTAAAAATTCATTCAGCCACCCAATCCTCTTGCCTTTCTACTAGGAAAAAAAAGACCCCTTCCAAAGACTATAATTTATTTATGACCTAACAAGACATTTCACTGTACCTCAGAGCACTTCTCTCATAAATAATATGTGATTAAATTATTCTTATGCTGAATCTCAGGCTGTTCAAAACATAAGGGAATACTTAAAGCTGTCTGTTGACTTCCTCAGTACTGTCAAATTTTTGAAGACTTGTGTCAGTGCAACAATTAAAGGACACAGGTGGAGCTAAAAAACCCCTGGAGATCAGTCCAGCTGAGGAGTTCTCAAAGCTCTGAAATCACATCAACTCACACAAGTGAGATACCCCAGTGCCAATCTCAGCCCAAACTCCTCTGGGAGATTGGCACTGGGGTAGCCGTGATATTTTAAGAAAAATCCTTTCCTTAGGATTTTTTCTCCTGAGAAGCTGAGAGGCCTCAGAAACAAAATGTAAACAATGATTATCTGCTGCTGTGGAATGCAACAGGTGCTTCTTTGATTGGTCCATGTTGGTTGTTCCTAATCAATGGCCAATCACAGTCCTGCTGTTTCTGACTGTCTCAGTCAGACACAAGATTTTATTATCATTCCATTCTCTTCTTTCTTTCAAGCCTTCTGATGAAATCCTTCCTTCTATTATTTTAGTATAGTTTTAATAGAATACATATATCATAAAATAATAAATTAGCCTTCTGAAACATGGAGTCAACATTCTCATCTCTTCCCTCTTCCTGGGACCCCTGTGAACACCACCACACTCCTCCAACCGGTTTGTCATTCCTTGCCCTCAGGTGAGGTCAGGGCAGCTCCAATCCTGCGGCAGGGCTGCTGTGGAGCCCTGCCTGTTGTCACACACCTCCCTGGGAGCAGTGCCCACACCCTGTTCTGCCCTGGTGCCCTGGCTGGGCTCAGCAGCTCATTCATGGCTAATGAGGGCTGCTGTTGCCACATTATGCACTCCCAGGGAGCAGAAAGAGGTTGTAAACTCATTTTTAAGCTCAGTTTTAATACATTAATGACCTGATAAGTTTAAAACCAAATAGCAGCAAGCTGCACTCTGGAGAAATGGGAAACATCCCTCCAGCCAAGTGTATACAGCTTACAGCTTGCTTTTGCTGGAAAGGAAGTCTCTGCACTTATCTACGGATTTGCCAGTAGAAGTTTTGTTTTTTTTTTTTTTTTTTAATCTGAGACTAGGACTAGTCAAGGAAAAAAATATTTTTTAAGCAAAGTTTAAAACGTCATTTCTTTTTCTGTCAGCTTTCTCTGCTAAACCTAGTTCTTTCCAGCAATTTGAGCTCAAAACATGGGGGTATGGTTTATTTCTAAAAACAAAGATCCTTTCCTTGGCAGGTAAGATTTTCAAGTTCTTGCAGGTTTACTTTAAACCAATTCTTAGTTTCCTAGATACATATTAATGTTGTGAGAATGCTCTTTCTGTTACAGAGAGGGAATTGCAAATATAGCTGTATATAAATTACAACAGTGGGTGACAGATTTCACAGGTTGGCCATAACCAAAATGTTAAATTTTGTTGTTTTTCTAGTCCAAGAATCACATAAACATAATTTTCTTATTTAGAAATTGTGATTATTTCATGTGTCATGTCCAATAAACATTTAAGGGAAAAGCATGGGAGTTGTAGTTGCCTGTGTGTTAATTCCCAGTGACCAAACCAGGGGGTACATTCAGATTACAGTCAGGCTACAGAAGGGCAACTAAAATCATTCACAGTTGACAAACTGGTTAATAAACACTTCAGTTATATCCATAGCACTGATACATCAATTAATCAAAGTACAAAAACTTGCAAATGCTTTCCAAAACAGTAATTAAATCTGTTTTTTTTTTTTTTTTTGTGTTTGATTTTCTAAGCAGATTTCATTTTGATGGAACTTCTAGAAATAAACTGTGGGGTATGAGGTTATAATAAACCTCAGGAAAAACAAACACATAAGACTATAAGAGCATAGGACAGATAGGGTAATGACATGCTAGGGAAAAGTATTATATGAATGCTTCATATTAGATTAACTCAATGCCTTATATAACCTGGAATTGTGATGGATTAAAGTTCCAGTTTGAGAAAAGAATATACATCTGGAAGCATATTGCTCCTTTCCCAAGGAGGAGAGCAATTATGACATAGAAGAAATGAAAAATCCTACAGAGACTGAAAATATTTATAATGAAATATCAGTTATCCCATTATTTGGCGGCTAAAGGAACTAGAGGAAGATGCTGATATTAAAATTTTAGACTTGCATTTTATGTGTTCAAGGAACAAATAGAGTCACAGGAAGAGAAGTTTCGGGTTAAGGCTCCAGACTTCGTTCGAAATGGTGTGAAGAAAAGGTAAAGTGCTGCAGTAATTAAACATCCTCCAATTTAGCATCTTCATGGGTGTAACAACCTCCCAAAATAAGCTTAAAAATGTTTCCTTCTCCAAAGGAAAGCTACATGAAAACACCAAGATTTGTTGGAATTAAACCCAGGGATCAAATCGTTGCAAGAGGGTGGGTACAGTTGAAAGGCATGGCTGTGGAAGTTTGGAATAAGTGCATGCAGGTAAGACTTGAGAAAGGTCAAAAGGACAATCCTTTTTTTCATGTAGCTGAAAACTCTTCCTTCTTACTTTGGTCTATGAAAGTTTATTCAGTAGAGCAGACTAAGTGCAAATCTAATTGCTAAAGGATTAAAGAGGAAAAAGATAGAAATCTCAAGAAACAGATAATTAGAAAGAATTTAGACACGTTTGTCTACCTTTTCTGAGGAAGCAGTGAGCCAGAGCTAGGTGAAAAGCATAACAATTTTACAAAATTGCATCACTTTTTTCTTCTCTGAAGCCATTTCAACCGATTCACAGAATTTTAACTCTTCTATAAATCTCCATTCCTTGCTAAAGGCTTCAAAAATCTATTTTTGTAAATCCACTACTAAGTTAAGCTGTTCAAATTATGAAGGACCCTACTTACACTGAAAATGGGCAAATCCTTTAGATAAAGCAAGTGACATAAACAATGAGGTGCTCTGGCTTATGATTCCACCTGCAAATCACACATATTTTGGAGTCAGATCGCTTCAATTTGTTAATTGAAGTGATCTGACTCCAACTGAAAGCTCAAAATTTTCCTGTTCTAATCAAAGAACTTGAAACTTTGAATTAACTGCCTACAAAGCTTGGCAATTTCACCAATCCTGAACCAGAGGTCCATTAATTTAGAGAAGAATGTTATCTCTCCACCCTTACACACCTCAAAACCTAGCTCATTAGAGAAGCCTTTATTCAGGAAGAAAAAGACCTGGCAAGAAAAAGCAAATGGTGCATTCCTAGCAAAAATGTGAAAATTAACACTAACCCAAGCATAAAATATCCACACAATGGAAAATATAATTTTTCCCCCTTTCAGTTTGCATCCAAATTTGCAGGTCAGGAATCAGAGAGAAAGAGCCAGTCCCAGCATCACACCACAAACATAACCTGTCCCATAAATCAAAACTTTTCTCCTAAGCAGTGGCAAAAAAGTTTCCTCCACATTACCTGTCAATGCTGCCTATAGATTACTGATGGCTTCTATTTGCTCCCTGGCACCACACAGATGTGGCACAATAATCATCAGGAAAAGAGCCACTTCAGGGGAACCAGGCATCTCTGATGTCCCTGGGATCCCTGCATCTTCTTCCTCCTCCCTCTGGGTAGGGAGAGAAGGAAGGGGAACAGTAGGCTTTTTCACTTCTACCTCTTAATTTTAATTTAGCCTAATATATTGTTAGGATTATTGCAAAAAAAATTATTTTAGTTTATGACAACCCTGCCTTAAACTATGAACTATGGCTCCCTTAAGAATCAAAAGAATACAATACAGTATTATAGTGAAAACAGGGCCTCAAAATCCACACAGAGTTCACAGCCCTGAGACGTTCACAGATCTCACTTTAGTGGAAACAACTGCTTTTGCAACTCCCAAATATTTCCTTTCCCTGGGAGATTAAAGCTCATTTTGAAAACAAAGTTGTGCCAGACACATCACCTTTTACAATATGCATTGTGCCCCAAACCTCTGAGTGCTGAAAAGGAGCATGGGACACACAGAGGACCCCCCCTTGTACAAATCAGTAATTTCTTATTTCTACAGGGAAACAACACAAAAGCCATTATTCTGCTGAAATTGTCCAGGGTGTTCAGTGCTGCATGATGAATCTCTGAGTAATTTCTTTGGAAGATGGAATAATTTCTTTTAGCACTGATTTAAAGGGAACCAGCCCACTTTGGAATGATACAAGCGAGGACCAGGGATTAATCCTTGTTTTGCCATGTTTTTCTTCTACTGATCACCAGAAAGGGTTTGGTACAAAAACCTAATGACATTTTAAAATCTGTGAATTACTAATAATTGATTTAGAGATGTTTCTTTTACTGCTCTCAAGCAGAGGTTCATGAATGGCTGCATGAGGAATTAAGTTGTTACCACACTGCAAAATTTCCACAGAGTTCTTTTCACTTGGAACTTCACTACTTACACTGAACATTAATTCACTTCATAAAAGCTGAGAAAGGAATACAAAACAATTGGATCTTGCAGATAGTTTCCCAACATTGAAAGAAATGGATATTTCCATCCAGCTTCCACTGTGTTTGGAGGAGAAATTATGTAGTAATTAGAAATTTTACGGAACATGGAGGCAGAGAGGAATGGGAAAAACTCAGAGAAGTAAATGAACATTTTAAAAATAACAAGGACTGACCGCAAACTGAAGGGAAGGCATTGAGTGCATCTCAGTTGTGAAAACTGAAGACCAATTTCAAAAGTGACAGGATAGTGAAGCACTGTCCTCAGGGTATCAGAGAAAGTTCCAAAGACTAAGTTGTTTGCTTTGCAAAGGGTTTCAACCCTGAGTTTGCAGTGTGGCCAAAGAGTGCTGGCATGGGGCTACCAAAGCCCTGCTTGCAGCAGAGCCTGGGGTGCTCAGCACCAATCCCCTCCTGCTGTGGCCACTTGCCACAGCTCCCACTGGGATGGAGCAGGAGCTCCTTGCTGGGGGCTCTGCACTGGCCATGGCATGGCTTGGTGAGTCAATGCCAGGCACTGGGATTGCTGCTAATAAACTGCAATTTCCTCATTTGCATGAGGGCTTATGGAATAAATCCCAGCATCTCAGCCACCAGTGTGAAGAAACTGTTCTAGCAAACACCAGGTCTTTATTGTCCTTTTCAATCTAATCTGCTCTGCTTTCCACAAATATTTAACACAAATCAAATCCTAGAGCAAACACATTTTCCCTTCTCAATTTCTTCAAGTTCACTCTCAAAATAGGGATTTAATCAAAAGAATAATTTTAAGAATCCTCTAAAGGCAAGAAATTTCTGAACTTCACTGCACCATACAAGGAAGATTAATTTCATACTATTGATCTTATAAGAGCACTTTTAATAATGCTACAAATTATATGTTAATGGAAAGTTCAAATGTCCATTATATGTCTGGAGGAATTGTGATCATAAAGATGACTATGAGGACTATGGTCTAAAAGCACTTAAATAGAAGCCTGGTAATTTCCATTTTGAGACGTGTGTTTTTTTCCCTAAACTTTAGCAATAAACAACTGAAAAATGAATGATAAATCCAATAACAGCAATGAAATAATTCCAGAAATTATAATTTTTTTAGAAAGGCTTGTTTTCTTAGATTTCTTACCACAAATTCTGTGAAAAATCACTGTCACATTCAAACCCTCATAGTTACTCTCACTAAAGGTAAACAATATGAAAGGCATCTACTCCCCAGTTCCATTTTTAGCTCTGGTACTGCACAGGTATATTAAACCCAGACAAAATATACAATTGACTCTATTTAAGGTGCTTATTCATGAGCACACTCAGCCAGATGAGAAAAAATTCATATCTGAAAGTAGGTAGGGAAGTTTAAGTACTTTCTTGAGGGACAGGGAAAGGTGAAGAAGAAGGAAGAGCAAGATAAATTGGAGAGCTTCATAATAAATTTTAAAGGCACTACATTTCAATCCTTGAAATCACAGCCTTTCAGATTTCACTGAAATTCCTGACCAAACACTGTTCTCACTTCCAGAACTTGGTAGCACTTAGACTTGAGCTCTAAATGATTAAATACTTGAGATTGTGCATGAGAAATTAGTTTTACCTGTATTTTCTACTTGTTTTTCTATGCAAATAATGGTATTTGATTTTTTTTTTCAGAGCATCTTTATGCAGGTAGTCAGGAAGAATTTAACTTAGATACCTACAAAAGAATGAAAAATTATCTTCATCAATCTGCCAGAGAAGAGAAATTGGAATTGCTACAGCTTAAAATTTTATGCAGGTTTTATTAGACTCTGTAGAAGCTTCTCAATAAAATTGATTGCTTTCCACCTACAATGGCTGGAGACACAATCCAGAAGGTGAAGCTATCATTCAGCTCTTATTGGCATTTTACATATTCAGGCTGTCTTTTTCTCTTTGGTTACAGAGTCAGATAGGAGTGTGTGCATAAATGAGCAGCTCAGGAAAGCAAAGCCATATTCTCCCCACAGTCCCTGAAGGGCATATTGTTCAGGAGGATTCAGAAAAGAACTATGGTCAGTCTCCATTTGCTTCCTAAGAGTTGAGCAACGTGGAGTGAAAATCTGTCCCCCATCAGCCAGCAACTGAAAGGCAATTTCTATCGCCATGTTATCATGACCTGCTTCAAACACCTGACAAAACATTGGCTTTATTGCTAATCATATCCCCAGTGATACCACATTTCCAATGTAAAGAAACATGAACATGGTTAGGAACACTGAGAATCATGCACTGCCTTTAAAATCATTTAATTTCTAGTCCCTTTCCAATACTCAGATTAAATCACACCTTTACGAGCTTTCAATTATTAAAATTTATGAATACAAAAGGATATTTATTTCAAATCTGACTCTACAATCTCAAATATAATTTTAACAAAATCAGCTAGTTCATTAAATCTTTATTCCCTGGAATTTTCCATCAGTTGAGCCCATAATGTTTTAGTCCTCCCCTAAAACACTTAAGATCTGGTTATCTTTTAGCAGTGAACATTTACTGCTTTACAGATGGACAATGGCTAATGCAAGCATTGTGTAAATGCATTATTACTCATGGATATGAGCTTAGCTTTTTAATTGGTGTATACCTCTCTTCCATCTGCCTGCCTTTGCTTTTTCCACGCAGATAGAAAAATAGTTTTTATTTAATTACATCTTTTATTGTTTCACTGACATTTTCCCACGCCATCCTTCAAAAATAGGAACAAACAATAACACTCTTTCCTGGCTTTTGAACACCTCATTTACTCAAAGCCTAATTTGCTGCAGTTTGTTGAAGTCCATGAAAATAAGACATTTTTTTAAAGCTAACCAAGTGCTGATCTGCTTTGTGCTTCAAGAATAATTTATTCTTCTTAGCTAGATAAACTTCTTGTTTATTTCTTAAACCTTCAGATTAACATATTAATTGCATAATTGCTGCACTTCTACAGGGCTTAATTCTGCCAGAGAAAAGAGAGACTTGCTAGGAAGGAGTTTATCTATTTCAGACTTTCAGGCCTCATGCAGGGACCTGTATAAACTGACAAGTTGAATTTTAACAAATTAATTAATTAATTGGGATAGCATATCTGATTGCTG
Source organism: Camarhynchus parvulus (assembly GCF_901933205.1). Taxonomy (NCBI): domain Eukaryota; kingdom Metazoa; phylum Chordata; class Aves; order Passeriformes; family Thraupidae; genus Camarhynchus; species Camarhynchus parvulus. Next base: position 10,330,562 of record NC_044576.1, read on the forward strand.
TTGAGCTGTTCTGTTCCAATTTAGCTGACACTTCCCAATGGCCAGTGTGTCCTGTATTTCAGATTTCAAAGAGGTAGGACAAGCTCCCTCCTATTACCAGAGATCTCTTCTATGGACCTGGTCTCACATTTACCGATTTCCATGAAAACAGAAAGAAAAAGACAAAAATGGCTCCAAGCAAACACAGTAGAAGAGAAAATGTTCTGACATTTATTAGTGTCTCCAGCCATTCCCATATAAATCAGTACCCTCAATATATTATCTGTGCATAATTAAAGAATTTCCTTTAAAATCGTTGGCTTTTTCAAATATTCCAGTGAATAATTTTAGAGGCTGATTACTTTGATGGGGAAATAAGTTCTTTATCTCTGCCTGGTGAAGGTTGGGGTTTGCAAGGTATTGATAAAATTCAACTGTTTAAAAAAATAGTAATAGGCCCCATCAATTTTCCATGTCTCTAGCCAGAGCTCTATATCATGAAAATAAATATATGCATTAAATATAAGTATTAATAAATATATCTACTAAAAATAATATCCAAAGGCTATTTCAAAGGAAAGCACATTTCTTAGTAGCCATGCCTAAAAACAGATTAGATTTTATTTAAGTTTATTTGTTTTTTTTAAAGTTGAACAATTTTTTAATCTTAATGTTTAATGCATGAAAGAAGTGTGAACAGTACATATTGATTTTGATATTTCACTTCTGCTCCTCCTTTAATCTGGAGATAAAAATTGGATGTTATTCTTAGAATAATCTAGAGGAACCACTGAGGTTTCCAGTATTTCAGGTAGTCATGGCAAAAAGAAGCAAGTGACAGGTAAGAGAGGAAGAGTTGGAAACCTCAGAAAAAGTTCCAACTTCCTACTTTTCCTCTATTTTTTTCTCCCCAGCCACAGCTCTTTGAGACCTCAAGATATGGCATTCAGGCTGCTGCACCCTTCACTTGCTAGGTACAACATTTACATTTAATTTTCTCTTATCAGAATCAGACTAAATAATTATTTCTGTGTGTCTGGTTCTGGTTGCAAGGAGCTTGGTCTGGCTGTGAGCTGGCTGATGTACCTGCCTGGGCACTGGGGCCCTGGGCAGAGGTTTCAGAAAGCCTTTCCTACGTGATTTAGAAGCCCCACTTTGTGAACTAAGATTTTTAACTGGTATTCATGTAAACATTTTTCTTCCTGGATATTAGACACTGAAAGGAAGAATAAAAAAGGTTTGGAGTTTTTCATTCAATCATCACTCAATTCATGAGAGCTGAGATCATGGAATAAAATGTTCCATCTTCTCTTCAAGGAAGAATTCTAAACATCCCTAATAAACAGTCTTGATAATTTCTTATTCAAGACACTATTCTACAAGGACTTAACTACATGCTGTACTTTGTAAGATAAAGAATCTCCACTAAAACACTGGTTAATAGAGAGATAAAGTCTGAGGGAAAATCCTGGTATGGAAGAAAATGAATACTGGGCTGATATTAAGACTCTTTTGCCAGAATCCCCAACTTCAATGCACATGTTTATATAACACTTTTAAATTAAATATTCAATCTCTAACCTGAGACCTGCATATGAATGCTGGAAATCCATCAAATATGGCCTAAATGTCCTGAAAGCCCATGCTTTAAAAACAGTTGGAGAATGAACTTTGAGCAGAAAGAAGTTTTCTGTGGAGTATTTGACAACTCTGTAGCACCAGTGATATTGAGCAAAGGTATAAATATCTGCATCAGTAATAAATAGTTTGTACTGCCAGTAGATGAAGGAATGTAAAGGAACTATACAAGCCACTCCTCTGTAGTACTCCACCAAGAACAGAAAAAGTTACTGAAAAGAGTAGAAAAGTGTTTAGAGAGTTTCTGACATTCAATTGTCTTCAGAAAAGAGTAGTGAACATTTCTGCAGACATTTGTGACAGATCCTACTTGTTTGCCAGTGAAAGAATTCATCAATACTAAATATAACTCAGCACAATGACACATTTTAGCTAATTTTGAAAGCAATCCTAGTCTGCATCTACATTCATAGCTTTGGAAGAAATTCCTCAAAAAAAAGCTTCCTTTATATGACAGATAGTGAAAAAATATATATGCTAGTTACCCATCTGCAGCATAAATGTTGATAACCGGAAGGGATTTTTAAATAGGCATTTTTAAAATTTAACAGTGTCTATTTGCAAAGCTATATTTAAAGGTCAGAAATAATGAGTGTCTTGCAATAAAATCATGCAGATGATGCGACACAGACAGTCATGTTACAAGTTTTACTAGCAGCGGACTATTATTGTTCTAGAGAAAGAGCCATGTATTCAAATACACCTTATTGTCAGATAAAATGTGTTGCTAGGTTGTACAGCAGGGCAATGAATAAACAAAAAGAATGAACAGAGTCCTGGCTTCAAAAGAATGGCTCTGTGGGATACAAAGAAGTAAAACATGGAGATGAAATGAACTGGAACAGAATCTATTTGCATTAGGGATTGAACACAGTGGGAAGGTGAGCAGCACTTCACTGTACAAGAGCAAAATAAGTTAAATACCCCAGCAATGGTTTCACATCCCAGAAATGAGCTTTCACTGCTGTTAAAACTTCAGCTACTTGTTTTTCACCAAAACTTTTTTAAACAACCAAACTCCTTGTTTGCATCTCTATTTTCAATTCATGCCACAGTTTTAAGTATGCTCAAATGCTATAGACAAGTTGAGAGATCTTACAGCTTTTCAATTATGGATTTCCTTTGAAAATTTTCTTAACAGATCCAGTATTGTGCTTTCACTTTCTCTAATAAATTTCTTCTTTTCAAAGTCTATGCACATGGAGAATCAATTCACACTTCAGAACAAAGAAACACTTAAGAAGTAGTCTACAAAGGTAAAGTTTGTTTAAATGCTATGTCATTTGCAGACTTAAAAGAATGAAAAAATATTTTACCTTAAAAATGAATGACAATTTAAAACTAACAAGCATGCTAAAAAAATGAATAAAATTTCCTGTTTTTTAGGCAAATGTCATGCCATATTTTATTTAAGGTGTGCCTTCTGTTCTGGTCTCTTCCTTCTGTATTACTCCCAACATAAAATATGCTCATCTTACTGGTCATCAGAATTTTTAGGCCATCTGGGAGTCTGAAATTGTTGGAAATTCAACATTGAATTCTACATGTGGGGGTGAAATGTGAACTTCACTTTTCCTCAGAAGATACATGAAGGACATTTTTCATCTTCCACCCTGAGTGAGATCTATGTAGAACCTAAATACTGTATGACTATACTTCCCTAAGAGATAAATTTCCCTGAAGATCTGTGGAATAAGGGTGCCATTTGTTTACAGGCTTATCAGGAAAAAACTAAACCTGGAGAGACCAACTGTCTCCTGATATTTTGAGTATTTCACATGTTTGACATCATTCCTGGTACAGCACCACCTACTTCATTTGGCATCTATAAATGTGAGAAAATGTACAAAAAGAATTGTATTAATTTGGAGTACAGGAAACAAACATGAAGGAATAAAATCCAGGGCCCTTTATGTACTCTGATGGACTAACTATAAAACTAATATGTCAAAAATGGAGCACACATTCAGTACCACAAGAAAAAACTCTCTGGGAAATTCGATCAGTCTGCAAACCCAGGATTTTCATGGGAATGGGCTGTGCCAAATCACCTCAGACATATGCATTGTTACCTTAAAATCCATGGTAAATCCAAATTTCAATGTCACCCTTAAAAAAAAAAAAGGCAAAAAACCCCAAACAGTTTTCATAGCAATTTATAGATCCAAAGGTCAAGCCAGAAAAGAATAGATTTTAAATGACACTGGCATGGGAGAATGATGAAATCTTAATGGACAAATAAAAGGAGTTTAATTAATTCAAATGCTGTTACAATGTGCACTCAGCTGAAGAAGTATTTGAAATTTTATGAGCTCTTAAATAGAACCAAGCTTTACTATAACGCCCAGTAGAACTTGTCCCTCACCTTCTAAAAATTAAATACTTTGTGAGGAAAGATAAAGTTTCTCATGAGGCCAGTCCAAGCACGGGAAATTGTCTGCTTAGGAAATTAAGAATCACCTGCCTTGGTGACCACAATTTCCCTGGAAAATACATCAAAGTAAAGGTCTTATGACCAAAATCAATTACTAGAAGATGTAACTTCAAAACAAAGAGACTCCACTTGATTTCCTGCATCCTCTTAGAGGAAAGGATTGGAGTGTTATGACAATCATAAAATAACACAACATACTCTGAAAGCTGCTCAGGTGCCCTGCTGGGAGGTGACATACACATATGTCCTACTCCACACACCTGGTATGAAATACTAAACAACTCATGGGACTGATCAAAATGACATGATTGTGTATTACAATTCCACAGTTAATTAGGAAAAACGTTGCGTTTCCTACTGCTTCTTCACTGGATGGTCTGTGTCCAATTCAGCAGGTCATATGCAGTTCACAATTCCTCTCATAATCCATTATTCCCTTCCTGCAAAAGGACTACACTTTCATTAGTGTTTACTTTAAAGCTCAGATATTCAGCTGAGCATGAAGCGGCCCATGAAGAGCCTGTTCACCATGAAGTGACGTCAGATTAGAGCAAAGAATGAGAACAGTGAGGATGTACTTTCTTCTCCCACCTTTCTGTATCTAAGCAGCAGGTTGTGTGAAAAAGAAGTGAAGAAAGGCTGACCCTCTCCTGCTTGACACTGACATGTGCAGGCACAGTTGTCACATACAGGAGAGTTGCTGTTCTCCACTGCTCCTCAGAAATGGCAGAAAATGAACTCACTGGAGAAGTTCAAAGATAGATGTAACCCGCCATGCTCCTGCACAGAGCTTACAGGAAACCCACTGTCTCCAATAACCATGGATTTTATCCAGTTGTATGCTCAAAGGACTGATTTGAAGGATTTTCTCAAACTATTTACATAAAGTCAATTAAAATGTCTTTTAAAATAAATAGTTCAAAATTGACATTTTCCAAAAACCCTTCATGATTTGCAATATTAACTTTTCATGCTGCAGTAGATCCCAGAAGATTGATTTGCCATAATTAAACAGTGTATTTAATGTACTACTGAGTGTGAGGGAAAGGATGGGCACGCTCTTCAGGGCTGCTGAAACATGAAGTATCCAAGGTCAAATGCTGGCATTTAAGTTTTAACTCAGGAATAGAAATGCTGGTGGAAAATGCATTATTTTCAGCAGTGGCACAACAGCTGAAAATATCCATGTCGCTGTCTTTTTAGAAATTTTTATTTATTTATAATGTGGAATTTCCAACTCCATCATCATTAAGTTGCCATTTGTACAGCATTCTGCCCAATGTTTCTAGCTCTTTTTAATGCACCTCCATATTGGGCTGAAACAAAGTTCTACAGGAGTGTCCAATTTTTTTCAATTATCAGCAGTATGATGCCAGATTTGTTATGTGCCACCTCATTTCATTTACTGCTATTTACTGTCCTCCAGCTGTCAGCATCAATGTTTATTTTCTACCTGCTTGCTGCCAAGCTGCATTTCTAGAGCTGTTATGCATCTACATTTCACCCACACTGCTCTTTTCATCATTATTTGTAGCACCATCTATAAACATGAAATCCAACCTTCAAATGTCAGGCAGTTATCCACAAAAGGGTACCCAAATCACTAAATGCTGGCTTCTCCACTCATCTCTTCAGAGATTTGATTTAGTTTGACATGTCATGCAAATAATATCCAAGTACACACTGAAATTAATGTGCAAAAGAAAACATTTACTCTGTTCCCTCAGCCAGGCTTCAGCAGTAAACATGATTGTCACCAATGTTATGTTGTTTTGTCCCTCGCTTTCCTCAAAGAGAGTTGAACTTGTAGTGTACCTAAAATAAACAACCACTCAACAACCTACAGTCATAATATTTACTTGTTTAACACTTTAAAACATCAGCATGCCATGCTTAGAATACTGAAAGCAATTCAGAACATTAAACAATAACAAATCACCGCTGCCTTCAAGCAAAAATTAAAACAAACAAAACAGTTAAACATAATTTTTGTGTATTCTGCTGCAAATTGCACACAGACAACAGAGGTGAGAAAGCCTCATAGAGCTCAGACTTTGACTCCTATGTGTTTCACTGAGGCTTGAAATTTAGCATGGATTAATTAAACATTAAAACAATCAAAGTAACCCAGGCCTTGAGTCTCATTCAAAAATAGATACATCTCCTCTAAAATACCCTTGCCCTGGTGCACTGCACAGTTGTAAGGCTGGGGGCACTGGTGACTGGAGAACATGACAGGATAGAGCTGCACAAAGCATTTACTGCAGGAACTGGCAGCATGGAAAAAAGCAGACATGGTTCTGGACAAACAAGGCCTCTCTCATGTGTGAAATAAACTCAAATGATCTTTCACAATTGAAGGAAATATTTTTCTTCCCTTAATACTTGTCAACCTTTATTAAGACATTATTTTCATCAAGCAGTGCTTGAATTGCATGTGTCTGACACATTAATTTATCTGCAAAGGTCAGAGCAGCAGCACCAGGCCCAGAGGAGGCCTGGCTGGCAAGGGGATTTCTTGTACACAGGAGCACAAAAACACAACACAGACTACTTTATTTTGCAGTGCGTGACTACAGGGAACAACACAGCAGCTTCTGCACAAGTTTTGGGAACAGAATGCCTTATCAACACAATTATACATTAATTTCAATCCATACTTAAAGAGATTGTGTCTATTTGACCCCAAGGTTGCACTGCTTCATGAGTCTGCTATCCATGCAGCTTGGGAATATCTAATAGAAATGATGTAATAAAGGAAAGGAAAAAAAAAAAGACTGAAAAATGCAAGATGAAAATACAGGTCAAGGAACAAATAAAATGAACCAGTGCATTTTTTTTCTTGATCCTATATTAGAAGTATCATCTCACTGTTGTGATACTATACACCTTTTAATGCTAATATTACAGATTCTATAACTCTGGAGAAAGGTAATACATATTTCAGTCAAAACTGAAATTGAACTATGCCTACTTTATTTTTCTCCTACTTTAAGATCTTTTATTATTATTCCCATAGTAAATACTTCTTCCAAACATAAGATAGTTAGTTTGAGGTGTCCAGTATGGTAAGAATCTTTTTTTGATGCAATATCTCAACAATAATCTAATATTGCAGCAGATTTAAACTATCTCTGTCACTTTAGCTTGAAGGTGATCCTGTTAGACTAATTTAATCTTAGAAAAGCAGTGACCTTCTTGCAACAAAGCTTGTGATCAACAGCTTAATGCAGCCAATAGCCATATGAAGGGCAAATACAGGGAAAACTCAAAATATTCGGATGTGCTGCTATGACTATTCAGATGCGCTCCTGAAATCAGTGCGGACAGTTTACTGATTATACATCTGGAAGACTGCTCCTATGAAGGAATACTAGCCCTAGGTTTATGAAAATGTTCTAAAGCCTTTATAGGCCAATTGATAAGGCAGACTACAGAAACTGTGAGAGGTTTATTATATTCATCATAAGAGATGCACTTATTTGTACTGTTAAGGAATATAATAGTGGTTTTATAGGACTTCTGTAATTTTAGCATTTCTACCCCCAGAGCTCCTCTTAAATGTTTTAATTGTCTCATTTGACAAGTTACATATAATACTTGCTCTCCTGCTTCTGTAAAGAGACAAGTTAGCCTGATTGCAATCCAGCAGTGAATGCAAGTGATGCTTTTATACACAATACACATGGCTTCAGTCCTGAAACACCTCTGCCAAGGCAGTGGGATCACTCACTTTAAACCTCAAAAAATCACATGAGCAAAGGTTTATTTTATGTTACATTGGTTTAAAGTGCACAATTTTAGCATCTTTGAGACAACATTTAATCCTAGGTGCTAATTATGACCTTAACCCTTTGAGAACAGTGGAGCCCACAGAGCTCTGCAAGGCACTGTCACTTGCCCACACTGGATGACAGTGAATTTTCTCCATTTCAGGCTTTGGCAGGCTGTAAAATGGGGATAGATGGTGCTTACACAGCACTCAAATTTTCAGTCACAGATATCAAAGTGTTTATATACCTGCCATGAAATGTGATTGCAAAGAGAAGAAAAAAGAGTAGGAAAGGTTGATAGACATTAATGCATAACATGAAGATTAACAGAGAATAGACTTTATTTGACGGATATGATAGTGTTTTAGATTTGGAAACTGAGCTCACTGTATTATCATAAAGTATAAGCTGAAAGATAGGTACCCAGATTTGTCTCATGTTTCTTTGAGCTTACACAGAAGAACCATTTCTCACGTGGAAATACTATATTTATTTTGTTATTTGAGTGTTTCTTAAGATTATATTATTAATATTGTCTTTTATTATGTGCCTTTTATCTGAACTAAAATATGTTGTGACTGAATCAACAGATTCATCATATGCTTTTCTTGGACAGAATTCTCTTAGTATTCATAATTTCCCTTTAGGAGTGGACATAGCTGATGACCATCATTAACTATTGCAGAATTTTTATACAGAGAAAAGACTTTGCTTAGGCAAAGGGAGTCTTAAAAATGCCCAAAGCAATGCATCACCTCTAGGGCCCCTGCAGTTGTTATTGCAAGAGGAGTTGAGACAGGAGAGGGAAAAGAGAGCAGGGAAGGAACCATCCAGGGAAGTCTCAACCTTTACACATTTCTGACTCTTCTGTAACTTTACAAGATTTACAAACCAGCTGAAATTTCAGCTGAGCGCTGCAATTCCTCCCTAAGGCCCCATAAAGGTTGGCCAATATGTGCTCAAATTTAATAGCAGATATTGTCTCCTGTCACTGAGCAACCGAGATATTGCCCCACATATTCACTTAGGTCTGCTGCTTCGAACAAACAAACAAACAAAAAACCACTCAAATCCAAAAAACAGCAATAGAAACAGTGTTTTTTATACAGTAAGTGTCCTCCTAAAGAAAAATAAGGAACCAAACCTGAACATCCCAAGCTGATAATTTATCTTGTATAGAAGCAAGAATTTCATAGGGCAAATAGAGATTTCCTCTAGTGCATTACATAAACTAAATAATACTTTAAACACCAACCACCACCAGCCAAAGCCAAAGAAACAAAGCAAATTTTCTGAGTTGATTGGTCCCTCATGGGTACTAAACAGAACAGTTTCAGTCCAGAAGATATGACAAAGAAGACATCTTATCACACATTACATGTACTTTAGTAAATACAGACATTTTCATTAATCTTCTTTTGACTTCTAGGTTTGCTGACAAAATTTACCAAGCTTGAGGGTTTGCATGCAATCTTTCCATTTTGGAGCAAACGTCTTGAGGGTGAACATCCCTCAATTTTATGTCCAAGTTTCAGGAAATGACAGTTTGAAGGCAATATTGATTTTTCACAAATTCTGTGGTGGCACGACTCAATTGAAGAATTTGAGGTCAGTCTCCCACATCTTATTTTCCCCTGGAAGTTACCCTTTTAGAGAAAAAGCAGAATATTCATGTACAAAAAACAATAGTTTTAGTAGAGTGTACCTTACCCCAAGTTCACCTCCACTACTGTAATAAATGATGTTACATTTCACACCTTTCTGATGTGCAAATTCAGTCCTTGTGCAGATGTAACCTCTATTTCAGTGTGTCAGAGGGCTGGCTCTGCTCTGCACAGTGAGGGGAGGTGTGCCATGTGCACTGCCAGGGATGGGGCATTCTGCCTGCTGGGGACCACAGGGGGCCCTCCAAATAAATGCAGAACTGCAGCCTCGAGGGGGCGCCTCAGTGAATCACATTACATCAAAGGGCTTATTCAAAACCTGAATACTCAAAAAAAAAATCAGCATCCATTGAAGGGAAAGACCAGAGTGAATTTGCAGATTCTGAAGCTGTAGAGAAACTAAAGGAAGACTCTGATGTTCTGAGATACCCTCACTGAGTTCAGTTATCAGATATATAAATGTAAAGAGCTCATTATATCTAAAGAGACCACAACAGGTTCAATCCAGACCTAGTTGGAATAGAAAGAAAAAAATCTACAGGTCACTCGATCCAATATGAAAAAAGATCCTAAGCATGTTGTTTTATACATAAAGTACAGACCAATCTATTTGTGTGTGTGGGGCTATCACTGAAAGTTATGTGTGTACTTTTGTATAATAAAACCTGACTTTGAAGAGCTTTGAAACTCCTCACTTGCCAGCCTCCAGTGTTGATATAAACTGTGGAAAACTCAATTGCCAAAAATATTTGCATAAGCACAACTCTATACCTCTCTGCAAGTGAATTTCTCCTGTAGAGCTCAGCCCATACATTTTCTTCCACACACAATCAGATCTATACCTAAAGAAAGATTTTTCCATTTCCTGTTCTCACAACAGATGACAGGAGAAATTAGTTCCATGGCAGATGAGCACCCTGGCAGCACTTTGATTTGTCACAATAAATAAGACTCCTGTAGAGCCTAATATATTAAGTAGATGTCAGTACTGACAAAAAGAGTTAAAGAGCTCCCTCCAGAACAGGGGAGAGTATTTGCATGTTTGGACACCTCCTTGTAAGAGTTTTTCCAAGCTTCTAAATGGGGATTTGAATAGGTTAATATTTTCTGACAGAAGGGTTTAAGTCATTATATTGTTGCTTTTAAAAACTCTTTTAACAAGGGATGGTGAACAAGTATTAGGGTGTACATGTAGAATTTAACATGCTTACGACTGCATTGGAATGATTGGGAAAAACATGGCTTCCATCTATACAAAGTTGAACTTCTTCCTCTCATTCTGACCTATCCCTTTCCCACTGTGGCATGCAGGTTATTCTTTAATTTTTATTTATTCACATATTGCAAGCTGTTTGTTTTTGAAGCAAAAGATGGTTTTGGAATCCTTTGTCATCCTGACAAAGACTGCACTTGCAGAAGATAACAGATCACTACAGTCAGCCATCAAAAGCACTGTTCAAGAACAGAAATGGATCACCTGCTAAGTATTGCTCTGAAATCGACAATATTTGTTTTTCTGAATTATAGCGCTCTTTGAATTTGTCATTTAACTACTTCCAAGAAAGGCAACTAACTGATAATTCTTCTGCAGATGCTTTGATAACGAAGTATTCGCATTTCTAGGGTTAGACCTCAACTGTCTATATTGAAATCAATCAATATAAAATGAAATGAAAAAAATTGAACATTTTAAAAGAATGTTAAAAGGGTCACAGTATTAAGCAGCAGATCACCCAGAAGAACAAAGTTTCATCCTAAAGCTCACTAAGAGATTTGAAATGCTCAGAGACCTTTACATCACTCTGGATTTGCAGAATTTATTATATACAATATGATTAGTAGCTGATGATTAAGAAAAAGATATTTCAGGGCTCTTGTGTTCCTTTGGTTTCTATTTGAATGAATAGAAATAAGTACTGCAGCCTATTGCAGCTGCCTGTAGCAGCATCTGACTATTGTCACGGGCCACAAACCATAGTTAAGCAAAGTAAGGCAAGTCCCACCAAGAATCTGTTCTAATTAATCACTGAAACAATCAGAAGGGTAAAACTGATCAAATGTTTTTAAAAAAAGAATTTAATTTGGAGATAAAGGTTTAACTTTGTTGATGGGTAAGAACCTCCATGAGCAATTAGCAGTATGACTCTGTATGACACTGACTGAAAGGTAATTTACCATTAGTCCACTGGAAAGTTCTTGAAAATGAAATAATCAAAACATTTTTGTTTAAATGGAAATTTTTCTTGGGAAAAAACCCACTGTTCTGATGAAATGCAGGACTTTGATAAATTTGACTTTGATGTCTTTGCAAATAAACTTCTTTTCTTAACTCAGGTCTCTTTTTTTTGCTTTGCTTTCCCTATCACCCAGATGTTAAGCAAAATACAGCTCTGAATTTACATGCAGCTCTATTTCTACATAGATTTAACACAATAAATTTCATAATCGCTTCACTTCCATGATCTCAGAAAATGATCTAGGCATGTAAGCACTATGACTGTGAATGCAGTCATGATAAAAACAAAGTTAGGAAAACTGGTTTTCTAGGCATCATGTTAAAAGAGTTCTCAGACAAGTGAAACAAGACAGCTGACATAAACTGATGGTGCTTTGCTGACTCCCAAGCCAGCTGTGTTGATTTGTACACGCTGAGTTCCTGACCCATTCTTTCACCAGTCAATACAATTTTACAGCTACTTCTGCCATCCCGATGAGGCAAGACTCCAGTCAAGTTACACTCCATTAAATGAATGCCATCCATACACAGCTAAAGCAAGCCTTCACAATAAAATGACAATAAACTTAACAGAACAGATACCCACTCCATACTGAGGACTAATTAGGTTTGTATAAGCTCCAGGGGGACACAAAAAGAACATCTCTATAGTAACCACAGCCTTGCTGCTGGTTTTGCACTAAGCTGACACTACTCTTTTAAAAGTCAGCTGATGCAAACCAGGTCCCCAGTGCCAAGAGACTGGTGCTAGTGCCACCTACTCCTTGCAGTGGAGGTTTCCTAAATGGCTGCACCTTGTTTAGCTTTATCTGTATTGCCAAAGTTCCACCTGTGGGAAAAAACCCAAAAAACCATGAATGTATGGTAAAGAAAGGCTCATCTTGGTTATGGACTTCCTAAAGTTCAGCTGGAGCTGCCTCACAGGGGCAAGCTCCAGAAAACAGTGTGCACTTAGGCACATGCAGCCAGGAGCAGATGCATGTGCCAAAGCAGGTGGGGGCATAAATGTGGGTGTGTAGGCTTCCCTCAGAGCCCTGTAAGGCAGAAAAGTAGCACCCTCACTTTGCAAAGGAAAAGTGAGGGGTGGGACAGCAAAAGGACAGATTTCTTGTCCTTTATTTTTGTTTGTTTGAGATCTTCTCCCTGGCTGAGCTCAGTATTATAAAAAGGAATACAGCTTATTTATCCTCAGCAAGCCAGGCTCCTTGGCAGTGATAATGAGGTCTCCCATTCAAGGTTTTCATGGAAGACCAGTCTTAGTCACTTCTGAGGCCAAAGAGAAGTTGTTACAGCTCCACAGAAAAGATAGTACACCAGGTTTCACCAGGAATGTCTGCAGTGTTCTGAACTATTTCAGCAGATATCACAGATTCACCACAATTTTGCAAAATTTTCCTTCTAATCAGTATCTTTTCTCTCCCTGGGGAAATGAAAATTCACTCTGGAAACTGAATCAATTAAAAAAAAAATCTTTTTATACCTTGTGATAAAAGGTAAGTTTTGTCCACTTTTTCTAAAGAAACCCACTAAACAAATCTCAACAAATCTATTTATTACCTAAAGTACAGGGAAACAAGCTTTTTAAAAAAGGCTTCACAAATAATTCACAAGCAGCAAGAGTAACTCAAAAAACCTCACATACGCCACTTAAATATACCAAAGACCACCATAACGACAAGGAACACCATGCAAACAGCAATGAGCATTTACAGTCAGCTTCATACAAAAATAAAAGGCAGTGATTTGAGACTATATAAAGGAGAATTTAATTCAACAGTTAAGAGGGCAGATAAATATAGATAAAGAATTATTTAGGAAAAGCTTTTTTTTAATCTATCTGCAAATACTTTATAGACATGTATTTCAAAAAGTTTCAAGTCATCAGTGGAAAAGATGTTAGTTCAAATGCATCAATATAAAACATTGGAAAACAAAGCATTTTCAATCCTAGAGAGAGAGACTATATACACTGTAGAAACAAATGACAATAATACTGTTTAGACAGTGCACAAATAGATCTTATACTTGACTATCTAGTTCTCAAAGTCATACAATTATTTCAGAACCAAAGCTGGTTCAGATGCACACATGGGAAATTTTGAAAATCTCCAGAGAATGTCCAGACCTTGACTCCCCAGATAACATGACAACAACCAGAAGGAGAAACCAGCTCACCTGGGCACTGTGTTTGTTGGACACCACCTGTACCTGCTCCCAACTCCATGCCAAGTCCCTGCAGTCCCCAGCCAGGGGCAGCACAGTCTCAGGTGCTCAGGCCTCCCTGCAACCTCAGTCTATTTAACAAGAAAACTTAGCCTTGTGTAGCTTTTCAGTCCTTTCTTCCACCCCAGCAAAGAGAAGCACACTGTGTCCCTCCTGTCTCATCTAATTACTACAACAAGGGTTTGGTGGCCTGTGCAACATGAGCAAAACCACAGGGACAGTGTGCTGTATACACCAGTGCCTATATTGGCTTAATTCAAGTTGCTGTGCACTGAAACTACAGGAATGCCTCATGCAAGCTCCTCCTTTGTTTGAGGAGCAAGCAATAACCTAGAAGAAATCAATAAAAAAAGCGCAAAAATTGGAAGCTAATACCACCGAACAAAGTGCAGGAGCATGTGAGGACTTTTTCCTCATTGCTAGAAGTTTGACTACAGACTAAGAAGCAACATTACCTGAATCTGCTCTGAAGATAAAGAGCTGTAGCAGCACACGTCACAGTTGAGACAGCCATGATACACAGAGCATCACCACACAATTCCAGAAGGCTTCAAGCACCAGCCCACACAGAGTAACACCACTTCAGAAGGCCTCACGCACCTGCCTTTTTTAGCCCCAGCATTTATCCCCTCCTGTTGATGCACTGCACCTGTGTGCCCTCTGCTCCCTTTGTGATTGGTCAGTGCCCCTGGGCACTCCATGGCTCATCAGCTCCAATAGGAGTCACCTGTCCTGCACAGCTGTAGCCCATTGGGGATGAGCCCCTAATCACAGCCCCACCCCAATCACCACAAACTGTGCACCCACAAAGAGTTGCCTCATTGACTGAAGCCCTAGAAAACAGGTGCTTCCTGCAAATACTGTAGTTTGCATCTGCTGGGCAAGCCCTGCTGTGCAGGGGGTTATTGCTGTGGCCTGGTGGGACATGGGACTCAGACTGGAAACCACCTGCAGAGAAAGGATTGTAGGTGATTCCAGTGTGCTGAGCAGAGATCACACACTGCTGGCCTTGCCACATTATCAATTTCTGTAGGGGGGTTGGGGAATAAAAAGCAGAAAACCACGTTTACTTAGAAAAACACATAGCATTTGCATTGTAGTAAGATACACTGAAGCTATGTAAGGATATTTCTTACATGTGTTCAGCCACATCGGTGATAATTTTAAACTGCAGTACTTGGTGAACAGATGGAGAAGGGCAAGAGACATAAAAGTCCTTTGGTTCATGGATAAAACAAGTGTTTACAGGAAGGCATTTGATCAAGGATGCGTTTTTTAAAAGAGGATTAAGTCAACTCAAGAACTGGATGGGGAACAATCCAAGTAATAGCCAGCTGTGAAAATGTAAGAACACCATTCATTCTGCACAGAATGAGACAGGATTTTCATGAGAGAAAAAATGCAATCATATGATTAAGACAGCATGGAAAACATATTCACAACGATTGCAGTCTAATGTTTCAATGATTATTGAAACATCATACTATTTTTATAATGGAAAAGTGAAACAAAGAGGATTGCAGAGAATATTATCACACTTTTGTTGTGATGTGTATATCGCTGTGAATTTTTATGCATGGTTTAGTATTCCAAGAGAGGAATATTTCTATGACATAATTGTTTTCTTAACTATATAGACGAGAGAGAACTTTAGCAGATGTTCTAACTATTCTTATAAATGAGCCACAGACATTGTTAGAGCATGAGCTGGGGCTAGGCAGATGATAGCTCATTCCAATATTATATACTGCAAAAAGCAACCCTACCTCCCCCAATATACTCAGACTTCCCAAAAATTACATAACAAACTTGATTAGTTGGGGTTTTTTGTTAATATTTATAATTTTGCTTCTCTTTTTTCTTATCTCTTTATCTGATAGAGAAGGGGAGAAATGGAGAATGATCCAAGAAATGTAAATAATTTAAGAAAAAATTGTGTTTGGCTACAAGTTTTCAAAATAAAGTGAAACATTCTTAAAATTAAAAAATCCATAAATATTTATCATTTGAAAAACATAAAAAAGTTTGACCAGTTCAAGTTATAACTGGTTTTCTTAAATAATGGTGTACAACAAACATGTCAAGTAACGGAGAACACTGTATTATTTATTATTCAGATGCTTTCACATCTGGGGATAGCAAGGCAGTGAGTAGTAGCAAAAATGGAGCTGTCAGGATAAGTTGTGTCAGACCAGCCTGATTTCCTTTAATACGCTGTACTGGCCTAGAGACTTTGTGAATGGGGAAGAAGTAGAAGAGTCAGACCTGGTCACTTTTATCTGGTGTGTCCCAGAGGTCATTCTCAGGAAAGAGATGGGAAAACCTGGACTAGATTATAGCAGTGGGATGCACAAAGTGTGCAAGAGACTCTTTGAAAGGAAATACAGTGTGTTCTACATCCATGTGGATGGAACTGCAAAAGGAAAAGTTCATGTGAGATAACCCAAATCATTCTTAGTAAGAGCAAAGATCGGATTCTGGTTCTTGTAAAGTTTGTAGTCTCCACACACACAAAAAGATTTGATGCATTCCTGTCAAGGATGCCAGAGGTTCTTCTGATCCTATTCTGAGTAAAAGGGAGCTCTTAAGGTTCTCTCAGTCTATTTTTTTGTAATAGGCTTAGTGATGTTCTGAAAATAAAACACATGTTGTGATGACACATGAAATGAAGTGCAGTTGAATGATGACTTTCAGAAGTGGGTTTAAACCTACATGTGAAAACGCACCAGAATCAGTAAAAATATGGATTTTTAAAAACACATTTAAAAATGTTCAAAAATTTCAAATATCTGTTCAACAGAAAATTTTAAAAGCATGATTATGCTCTCCTCTGATTTTTAATCTCTGTCCTCTGCTCAGGGGATCCTACACAAGTAGGATTCAAAGCTAGCAGAGAATTTGTCATTGTACTTCCCCCTCACCAGGAAGCTGAAGCCCAGGGCCAAAGCTCCTGCTACCTGTAGAGCAGGATGAGAGGATGGATTCCAGCCAACAGAAGCAACAGTGGAGAATTTTGTTTCACTGTGTTTCTACCATTCTTGCAAAAAATAATATGATCTTCTATCACAGGAATGTTTTGTCAGTGAATGAATCAGGGGCATACTAATAGAAGGGGGAGCTTCTGTTTGTACACACATATCTCAGTAATCAGCAGTGATGGGAAAGCAAATACAGAAACCTTCAAGACACTTAAATGGGAGTTGAAATATGATCCTTTCCTAAATTGTCGCTGACTCTGGCAGGGTATTTTTTAAGCAGGATTTCAGCCAATGTCTGAAAAAGTGCATATAAAGCAGCCTTGAGCTTTTAATTTAATTTATATCAGCCAGCCTACTTGGAGTTTTCAAATTGATTCACCACCACTGTTTGAACATCCTGTGACAGGAGCAATGCATATTGAAGTAGCTAAAGTTCTCCTTTCAGCATGCCTAATTAACTGTATTTCTGTCACAGGGAGTTGCAAAATATTGGAATATAAATGCATTCTGGACATCAGACATCAAATTTTAACAATTGTGACTGGGTAAAATTCATTATTTGGCTATGATGCCATCGAGCATCTTCTTTTTTCATGACAATATATTCAAGTGTCCTTCTTTTTCAATAAGGTCAATGGAATGATAAAAAAGTTCTCAATTCTCATAAGTGCGTGAGGTCATGTTTGTTCTTAAATAAAAAAGATACCACAGTAGTTTTGGAAATACTGGGAGGATTCAAAAACATCGAATCACTGATGCCATCAGGAAAATTCAGGTTTCAGATAACAGCTGAATGATGAATGCAGAAAATAATCTCAGCAAATATGATGTATGAGACAGTTGCTTGAGCATTTTGGAAAAATAAACATATTTATAACAATCTGGAAATCACCTGCATGGGAGCTAAGCATTCAGAATAACACGCTTGCTCTGAATAATTTATCCAGTTCCAATATTTACTTTAACATACTCTAGAATTGAATTACTAATATGTAAGCAACCATAACTGGAAGAGTATTAAAATTCTATTTTCTACCACAGGTTTCTCTATGACCTTGAGCAAGCTGTACAGATTTTTTTGTACTTTTGTCCTGCTTTACAAATTCAGCAATGAAGGAACTGGCGGAATTGTGAGGATTAAAATTTTCTGATGCATACAAGTAATGTTCCAGCAACATGGGCACCTAAGAAACCTGTACAGAGCTCTTTGGAGAGAGGGCTGGCAGGACAGGAACTTGCACCAGGACAGAATAGCACCATGGAGTTGCTATTTAGATCTAGATAAGCAGGATAGTGCTGAATCAGTGATCAGTAGTTGCAACCTCGTGTTTCCTCTTGCATTTCAGCCTTTATTTTAACCTGTTGTATCTATGAAGTTTCTTCAAGAAAAAAGAGGCAAGACTGAAATCCTTGAGGCCTCCATATCTCTAAAGGGTCGCTTGGTTTATCTGAGGGAAAAAACGCATCCAAAAATCATGAGAAAAGTATCAGAATACCTACAGGCTGCAAATAAGGTTAGTCCCACTAAAAACAGCTCCAGCAGGGAGAGTTAAACAGACACACTTCCCATTTTGTCTGTTCCTGCACACTTCACTTGGGCTGCAAGGAAATCAGAGCTGTGACAGATCATTTATATTAATACAATGCTCCTGCCAAATTATTTATACACCATAAGCATCAGTCTGGAGAAAGTGCACTCTGGGAACTTCTCTGGTACAGAAGAAAGGCTTCACTAGGAGGAAGGCATGTTAAAATAGCGCAGGATTTTGATCTCAGATATACTCTGGTAAATAGAGAGTGATGCCATTGAAGCCTGTAGACTTAGTTTGGCTTCACACCAGTGAATGTGATTGACAAGAGAAAAAGTGTAAAATTGCAGCATAAGGTGATAAGTCACTGACAAGAAAATTGGAAAGAGAAATACAAGTTAGTGTTGGATTGATCTACTATTCTGTGGGTTTCTCCTGGAATAACTGAGCATCCCTACCAGCCTTCTTTGACTGTAATCAGTTATTTTCTAATCTCTAGGTATATGTTAAATTAGTGGGTGCTCCTGAAGTTAGAAAAGAAATAAAATCTACAGTTTAAAAGAGCATTTTTTTCACAAGCACTAAATAAACATACAAATATTCAGTAAACTCTGATTGGTTCCTCTACAAATTTGTTAGTTTTACTGTTAAACTGCTTTTATATAATGTGCCTTGCTTTAGAGGGAGTTCAGATACCCAAATGATCAACCCTTACTAGTAAAGGGCTTCAGATCTGCTCCATGAAAGATCCTTAAAATTTATATCTTAATCTCAGCTATTTTGAAATTTAGTGTGCTTATATTTGGCCCCTGAAAGAGAGAGGTTTTCACTGCTGACACGAAGAGAGATTTAGGGGAAGCTGTATGCTTTATTCAGCATAGAACATTTAATTTACTGTGTTTGATCTGCAGGTCATTAAAGTTTATTGAACTTTTTTTTCAGCTGATTGCACTGACTTCAGCTGAGGCCCTATTACCTATGATTTCACAGGATCACGTGCTAATGCATGATCCAGTTTCTTTGCTCTTAAATCAACCTGCACATATAATTGCCAGTCAGCATTGCGTCTTTAGATTCCTTCCTTTGAGATGTGCTATATGAAAGTATGTTTACCCTCAAACCAGAACGAGAACTTAATATTAATCACTATGAAAAAAATATTAAGCAGAAATTAATTAACAAATCAAGGGGCAATTTTTTTCCAGCCCAGTGATCTGCCTTTTTTTCAAACTGACACTGCATAACAGGAAATAATCTTGCACATTAATAAATTCAGAGAGGCTGACAGTACAGCATGCAGTTCTCCAGGATGCATATCTTGAATGACTACATAGGTCTTAGCATCCTCTGTCTAAGCAGAAACCTGTAGACATACATAGTTTATAAGGAATAAATAATACAAACAAGATATTGACTCTTCTATTTTCAGAACAGGAGAAGCAAGCATGAAAATTGTTCCTGTAATAGCCATGTCTTCAAAGGTATTATTTATCAGTTATCTACCTACTTGAATCAAAGGAAAGACTGTCCTTCATGCTGGTAAGCTGTGTTTTACCTTATTCTCTTCAAAATGTGCCCTGTGCTCTCTGACTGAAATATTCCAATCAACCAATCTACAACATCTCCAATGAAATTTTGTTAAAATACAAAATTGCTTAAGATATGAACCAGAAAGGTTATTGTCATTCTCTTTCACTGGAGTTTTATTCTAAAAGGACATGCTAAAAAAAAAAAAATCCAAGTTGTGTTGTGGAAAAAAACCCAAAACTAACAGAAAAGAGCACACACCTCAAAGGACCTGATGAACTGTGAACTCTTGGATGACAAGATCCAGAGGTCACCCAAAAGAGACTAAATGAGGACTTAGAGGCAGGGGAAGAGGGCTAGGATTTGCACCTGACCAGGTCAGAAGAGGAAAACTAGAACTGAACGTGAGACAAAATAGAATAGGATGAACAGAGGCTGGAGAAAAAGAAAGACCACAAGAAATTGGGGAAAGTGCATGCTCAGCTGAGGCAGCTATGAACCCTTAGGAGTGGGGGGATGAAACTGAAAGCTCCTGCAAGGCACCAAAGCACCAGGGCTGCAGACCTGCACATGGAGAGGGCCCCCAGAGCTGCAGGGCCAGGACTGCAAGAACTCCACACTGCCCTCGCCTCCCAAAGGAGATGCTGCAGGGTATTGTGAAGCTAAGCCTATTTCTCTCTTAGAGAGGATGAATGAAAATCAAAACACTTTTGAAAAGCTACCCATGGAACAAGAAAGATTCTCTATAGTAACAATGGGAGGACATTACATTGTTGTGAAAAGAATTTAGTCTCTATTATGCATATTATAATTTTACTCCTGCTTCCCTTTATTCATTCCTTGGCCTCATGATCAACTTCTAAGATGTTTCCTTAACAAAGTAAAGGCACTTGAAGTACTTTGAACTCTAGCTGCTTAAAAATTGGATGTCCTTGCACAGAATATGATTAACATATTTATAGACTTATTCCCATACAGTTATTTTCAACTAAGATTCAGCTAACACTTTCTATTATAGTCAGAGCTGAACAATCAAATCAACTGGGGGAAGGAGATGAGGTATTTTTCTGACTTTTATATAATTTGTGGAAAAATTCCCAGGTTAAACAGATCAGTAGATCCTCAGTTCTTATTCAGCTGTAATCACCAACTATTTTAGATTTCAAGAAGGAACTAGAGCAAACAGAAGGTTGTCTCTGTTTTTCAGATGTCTAATACTACAAGACATATTAGACATTAATTATGTATCAATACTACAACCTTGACTTGCCTCTGACCCTAAACCACTACTTCCTAAGCATTATTTCATTCAGAAACCACTCACTCAGTCATTCCCTCATTCTGTAATTTCCTTCAGGATTTTGGAAGTTTTATTGGGTAAAAAGTGACCCAGCACCTTATGTCCCTGCCCTGGGAAAGGACAGAG
This sequence comes from Camarhynchus parvulus, assembly GCF_901933205.1. NCBI lineage: Eukaryota > Metazoa > Chordata > Aves > Passeriformes > Thraupidae > Camarhynchus > Camarhynchus parvulus. The sequence goes on from NC_044576.1 coordinate 10,351,969, forward strand.
GGTAGAACAGACATCAGACAGAGAGGAAGGTGTGTGATGTTTCACAGCTCAAACCCCAGTTTCCCATTTATTTGTGTTTGGAATGATGGCTGGAGTATGCAGGTGAGTTCCCAGTGCAGGTTTACACAGCTCTTTGTACATTTACCCCTACATTAGGAGTTGCTAATATGTTTTATATTCAACAGCAACAATTATTGCTAAAAAACGGGTTGAGTTTTAAAAGTTACTCCTTTAAGAGGGAATCATCTACATAGGTATTTTTCAGTAAAATTAACAACAACTATGTTTATTTGATTCATATTATTCTGCCTTCTGTACTAGTAGAAGAAATTCTGCTACTAGGATTTTTTGAAAATCACAATTTCTTTTGTAGTGATACCATGTATTTCCCTGTAACAAACAGATCGTTCTGATATGAAAGCATGACAAATGCTGGGAAATTAATTGCTTTGTCTGTATTTGGGCAAATTTTGATAACCCTAATAGCTTCATTGGGTCATTACAGCTTTAAATATGAAAAAAATGCAGTCAGAGTAGCTTATCTGTGGGGGACAGTAATTTTGGTTTAGAGTTAGAGTTTGTGATGGGTTTTTTTAATCCAAAATAAGTTAGCACTTAAATTTCACTATCAGGATAGTAACCAAAGAGCTTTCCCTAATACAAAAATATTGTTTGTGAGAGAGGGGGCTGAACTAAACTATTTGACGAATGGTTTAACATTTTCATTTTTGTATTCTGAATGCAACAGTACCCTCAATGAGTTCTAATTAAAATCTTACTGCAGCTTGATGAAATAGTACTTAGTGAAATGAAACCCACATCAGCATGTTGGTTAATTTCTAATCATTTACCCTATAACAGTAAAATATAGTTTGCAGTCTCTTCACTTGCTAATCATCAGGGTGTCATTATGCAGCCTCTGCTGTCTACCTCCAGCAATAATCAGTGTAAAAATTGCTTGAAATTTAGCTACAAATAGTTGTCCAAAGAAGAGTTCCAATCTGCTACTCTAAATTTAATTAAGTGCATATTCAGTTTATGCTTTTTTCTGCCTTTTGATAAAGTTCCTGTTGCACATTGGGAACAGTTGGAGTAGATTTGAGTACAAAACTGAGGAATTGAGCTTGGTGTAAATGTGTGGGCGTCTGTGTTTGTGCCTGCTGTGTGAGCAAAGGAAGGGGAATTGCAACATGGCCTCATTTCCCTGTACACCAGTAAAGATCATCAGGAAACAGCCAATACAAGAGACATCAGTGACAATGTTCTACATGTTGAGAACAGCGAAAACAGAAAACTAATTGGAGATAGACTAAGCACCACAGTAAAAAAATACTTTCTGCTTACCTACAGCAAATCAGAGGGATGGAAACACTGACCAGTGTATGCAGATTCAGCAGCAAGGTCAGAAGAAGTGTCTGAAGAGATGCAGCTATTCTGATAACTGCAATTTTTGTTTTAAAATCCCTTTAATTTTTTGCAACATTGAAATGGTTTGTTTCTCTTTTGAAAGATTTTCTTCGCAGCATGTCTGCGAGACCTTGTGCCTCAGCCAACAAAAGTACTTTCAAGCACCTAATGCCCCTATACCTCTATACCTCTTTCTTAATATTCATGGAAGTATAAAGGAACAATAGAAATAAGTTGGTTTAATATGGTATTTTTTCTACAGGCCCCCATTTGTGTGGTACAACTTTCTTATCTAAAAAGATAACAGGATGCTTTCAACAAATAAGAGATCACATTCTGCTTTCCACAAATAAGAAATCCATCTTGAGTGGCTCTGGAAGTGAAGAGTGATATTGTGAGGACAGGGACTACACACATGATTTTATGCTTCTAACACTCTTTTTGTAAAGGAAAGTATTAAATCAAACCTTCTTATGTAGTGTAAATAAATTGAAACTCTTTCTCCTTATATTTCTAGTCTCTCTGCTCAGTCCAAGCCTGCTTTGCTTGCCAAATTTTAAATACCTGTCACCATGAAGTATGTTCTGAGCCCTTGGCTGATGCTTTTACTTTAGTGAACAGAATTTTTTGCCTCCTTACTAGATGCCAAACTAGAAAATTGTTAATAAATTTCTATTACTGTCAACTTCCTCTGGCTCCTTTTGTTTTAGCAAAATTGGATCTCAGAGGAGATACATATCTATTCCTCCTTCATGTCTCAATACTAATTAAGTAATATGGATTTAATTAAGTAAAAGGCAGGCTCTGCAAATATATAATGTGTAAGTAGGTAGCATCGACCTCCTTCCCATGACTTATGGATTGCTACCACAGAACATTTGCTAGATCAGTATCTTTTCATTTCCCATACTGTTCAGCACACTCTACTGCATGACTGGGAATGTTTTGGACTTGCAGCAATTGCTTCCTACAACAGCAGCAGCAAAAAGCTGCTACTGGAGCAGATACAGACCATTTAAAGTTCTCTTATTGAGGCTGCTATAATTCCCAGTACAAAGAATAAACCTTCTCCAGCAGGAGTAATGCAAGCCTATCCTACACCTGACTGAACTCAGTCTAACACTGAAGTAGTGCGTGGGTAACAGTACAAACAAGGCAGCTCACACAAGAGGTGAGGATTGGAAACATTGCCCTTCATTTGACCTTTAGATAGCTAAAGAACAGAGACATTATTGAGATCTGCTGATGGCCTGTGTCATGTTAGCCTTGAAAATATATGAGTGGCAACAGGTTAGAAAGAGACTCATACATTGTTAATACACATATTTTGTGAGATTTCCTGAGAAAATTTAGTGCCTAAATCATGATGAACAAGTCTAACAAAACAAAACTCTGTATTCCCTGTGCTGACAGCAAGAGCATGTGCTGAGATGCAATTGATCCTGGTTGGAAGCTTTTAACAGGAAATTGTAATAAGTAGATGAATGACATTAAGGTGCTCCTGCTGTGATGGCTTCAGGCTACTCTCAGATTTTCTTCAATGCTCTTGTGCCCCACAACACTTCTCACACTCTTCTCTTGTGAGCTGAGAGGAGAGAACAAAGCTGAAAGCAGGATTACACTAATGCAAGGACTTCCAAGGTGGAACAAATGAAGACATTTACACTGTGTCTGAACTGCAGGGACCACAGTGGAAACTCCTTGAAGTTAGTCCCTTGTTTATCCTGGGCTTGTGGGCTGCAGGGAGGCCAGAGCTCGCTGCAGAAAGGCTCCTGTGCTGCAGACCCACCAGGCATCTCCCCTGCCACCTGCACTGATCCTCAGAGAAATCACAGCCCTGGGAAAAATGGTGAGATTTTGTCTATTTAACTTGGCACAGAAGTACTCTGTTATCCTTTGTGATCAGGAGGATGATCCTCCCCAGGGAATGTGACTCTATATACAAACTGCATGTTATATACAGCCCGGGTACTAACGAGGGGTCATCAGTAATGTTGCATTCATCATTAAACAGATCAAAGAGTGCCCAAATACTTTCTTGTTATATACTATACTATATATATTTTCTAGTGTATACTTTAACTGTTTTGATTAACACTCCAGAGTTAAACTCTTATTAGCTACTTTAATTACTTTCATTTCACTTACAACACAGCTCATTAAAGTGTTATTATTTTACTAGATATATTTACTATGGTAGGTACTGTCGTAACATTCTTCACTGCTCATCCAAAACAGTCATAGGCTGCACACTTAACCTCACCAAAAATACCATATCTGGCTTTTTTTTTTTCAATTTTTAAGCAGCACATGTCACCAAAGCCTTTACCATTTAGTGGTTTCTAACCAGCACACCCACAATGCAGTTCATTAAGCTCTTGAACTCACTTTTCTCATCGTGCATTTCCAAAAGAGAACACATCTCTGTGGCATTAACACCTATGATATTACTACTAATTAGAATGTCAATAACTGTACAATATTTAATACATCTTCATATAAAGTTTCTTTTCAATAGAAGTTTAGCTGAGAAAGAGACACACTAATATATATGCATTGCATGTGGGCACTTCTTTAAATAACTTATATACTACATTCTTTAATCTTCAAATATAATACATAATGTCAGGCCTTCATTTGCTGCAAATATGTACAGGAGCATTCAATTAATAAAGCTGTGATTCTATTCAGTATCACAGAATTTAAACAAAAGCCTTTTCAACTACGCTTGGGGAAAAAAATCTTATTTTATTTTTCTGCAGAAAATCAACGTGGAAGTGCTCATGAAGAGAAAAATCAAGCCATAAATCAAGTCATGCAGCAAACATGCAGATACGTGTGACAGAACACATAGGGATGAAAAACATATCATTAGCTCAGGGCTCTTCTCTACAGTTCAAGAGAGGAGATCTGTGCTACAAGAGGGTTAAATTCTGCAAGATACAGAGCTCTCTGGAGATGATTTGACACAGACAGCTTCAAACATATCAGTATCTTCACTGCATTCTCAGTTTCAAACAATAAGAGAATGAGTGCAAAATGAGAGATTTATAGAGCTGTCATATTACTATAAAAACCCAGATAATACCAGAATTCTGAGGAAATAATTTTTTATCTCACGAATTCTACTGTAATTATGAAAGAGCTTCACTTGCATCTCTAAAGTTTTCAGAAGTGCGTGCAGTCTCCTCAAGTTAAAGTTTGGAAGGCTGCAAATACATGCAGTGCAGGTAACAACACCAAGCAGCTATGGCAAGCTGCACCTCTAGAGCCACTGAAAGCTGATCACTGATTAGCTTCATGCAGCTTTTTGAGTGCCTCACTGTCCCCTTTTCCTTATCTCTAATGCTTTTGCACACCCAGACATTGCAAAAGGTAAAGGCTTTAAGGGGCTGAATGGAAGTTTAGAAAAGGGATTAGTTTTAGTGGCACTGTGCTGTGCTTCACTAAATTAATCTGGCACTGATCAGGGGCCTGTCAAGCGCTCTTAAAAATTCCCTATTTTTTTTATTGGATTGTGTGAAGAAAGATATGTTCCTACAACATAATGTAAAGGACTTAGTTGTGCATGTGTTATTCTTTGCCTCATTAAAACAAGGAGTCTCATCTATTTTTGTAGTTTTTACATCAAGAAGTCATAATCTTTGAATAATCAGTCCTGGATTTTGAAGCTAGCTGACCCCATAATATCTGCTATGTAACCCCTCCCTAAAAAAACATATCAAAACATGATGACCCTTAGAAACATATATAAATAATGCATCTCAGACCTAAATGGTAATAAAGGCACAAGGCCTTAAAGGATTTCTGGTTTATCCTGCTCTAAGAATAGAACCATATATTTGTTAGCACGAAATATAAAAACATAGCTTAATCCAAAGAAAGAGTAAAATGCAATTCAGTTACAGAGGCTTACTGTCTGTTATCATGCTGGGGCCTCCCCTGGTCCCCACTGACTTGAATCAGGCTCCTGTAGAACATGAAAGGACCAGTCCAACCTTGCAGGTGTTAAAGGGAATTCCCTCAGGGAAGCAGGTATGAAAAGAAATCACATGGCTGCTTATGGCCTGGTGGCAGATGAGCTGATGGGACTTTCTCCTTAACAGGTGTCAAAACCAAACCCCACTCCATCAACAGGCACTTATTGATGACATTTCTGACAGCTGCTCTCCTTTAAAAGGCATCCCTGCAGCCTGGGATGGACTTATCCAAAAGTTGTCAGTATGACAGTTTTCATGACAAATAATCCACTGAAATGAGGCAAATGCATGTGTAGTGGTATCCAAATCCTTCTCTACAATGAATAATTAAAAATCAGACATTCACTTGCCATTGAAACTATACCTTTATTTAGGGTGTTCTTCCCCAAGGCAGAGTTTGGCCATTTCCCTCTCTTGTGCACATCCCAGTGTGGAGGCAGTGAGGAAGGATGTGCAGCATATCTGCACAAACACTGAGGACACTCAGAAGCCAGACTTTAAATGACCTCATGCTAGGATTTTCAATAAGGCTTAGGGAAGTCAGGGATTCACTTTCACTGGGAGCTACAGGTCAGAGTCCTTTGAGCTTGTCTAGAAAGCTCAGCTTAAATTAAACACAATGGTTGGGCATTAATCTTCTCAGGGTGGTGTTCCAGCAGTGCAGTTTGTTTTGACAGGCTGCCTGCTTAGAAAATGGTTCCTTAGATTAAGGCCTGGGTTTCCAACAGGCATCTCAGTCTGTATTCTCAGTGGCAGCAGGTCTCTATTAATAGCATTTGTGGTTTCTTTCAGCCCTGACTCTTTGCAATACTGAGTTCCCTGGTTTGGATATACTGGACTGTTATAACAAAAATCACTACAAATTTTCAAAGCCATCATTACAAAATCTACTTCAATTAAGGGAGAAACTATGATCTCTTCTAATGGTTCAAACCTGTGCTAGTTTAATAAGCAGGCAATCACCTTTTTGTCTGAGTGAAATAGTAAAAAAAAACCCTTTTATGCTCCATTTTCACACACTGGAGTTCTGTTTTGCAGCACGAAATTACACATCTCATAGCTGGAAAAAAGGCATCCTGGATTTAGCTTGCGAATCAAAACGAAATACTGAGAAGTCTCCACACCAGACAGAACCATGGCTCCTCCATTGCTCCTCCACCCTGTAGCAGCTTCTGTTGGCTGAAGCTACCAGCAAAACAAAAGAGGGCTGGTGGAGATTTTCCCTCACCTTTGGACAGGACAGATTGGTATCAGGTGACTGTCAGTGAAATGAAAGGGTCCCATGACAGACCAAGTGCTGCTGTATAACACAGCGTAACAGAGTATTCTAAGGTACTGCGAAGGGTGGGAGGAAAAACAAGGGAGTAGAAGGCTGGACACATTGGGGAAGTTACAGGCAATAGTTAAGACAGAATAAGCATAAGAAGAGGAAGCTGGAATCCAGGAGCAGGGGAAATGCAGATGGGGGGTGCTGTGCCAGCAGGGTGGGGAAAGGAATGGGTGTGTTAACAGCACAGGGAGGAGTGGGATCTCAGGGGATGATGTGGTTCAATGCCACAACAAAGGAAGGAAGACAAAGGAAGAAAAACAGTTCTAAATGGGTGGGTAAGTGAAGGACTTTCCATAAGAGATGAAGGGTTGCAGAGCATTGAACAGATTGGAAAAATAGAACGACTGGATGAATCATGAACTTGAAATTTTAAATTCTACTACTTCTGACAGCATGGTTCTACTTTGATAAAGGCTATGTAAATGACATTTTCTGCTTCAAAAGATCTGCAAACAAGTCTTGTTTTGTGTTACATGTGCTGACTTGAAGATGAACCCTCCCCAACCACCCCCCAACCCAAGTTTTTCTTATCTTCTTTTAAAAAGGAGCATTTATTCTGTGTTTAAAAACATGGTGTTCCCCATGCCAGGAAGGAGGAAGCAAAAGGCAGACTTTCATTTTTTTGTTATATTGGTTTCATGACCTTACTAAGATTAAACTACATTTTGCTTTCAAGGACTCCTGTCAGACACAGTTCATGGAGAGATGCAGACTTTGCTGCCCTCTTGGTGCCCCCTTGGAAACTCCATAGAAATACGATGTGCATGTTCAGTCCCTGTTCTCAGGGCTTCTGTGGCGCATGGCATTGCTGCTCAGAGAGAGAGGGAAACAATTCCCAGACAGGCAGCAGAAGGCTCATTCTTGTTATTGCCATCTGTGCAAGCCTCTGCTCACAGCACAAACCAGCCAAAGAGCACCACCCATGTTCCACAGATGGCATTCAGTCACAGCTTGCAGTTTGAGAACAGTGGTTGATACCCAAAGTCTAAAAACTTGCTTTTCTCCATGTCCTTTCAAGAGTCTCGGATCAAGAAGAAAGACAGAAGTGGCCATCAAAGTTACAATCAAGTTTCTCAGCAGGCATACTCTGAGCAGAACACATAGATGTTGTATCAGCATTACCCATACATTACCCACACATCCCTGTTAGAGATCCATTGGATCCCAAATCATTAGTCCAGAGATAAGAGCACATTCTATAGAAAGGAAGTATTGTGCTTGGGTTTTGTTTGTCTGTTTCCCCAAAAAGAAATGATTTACCATTGTTTCCCCCCAAAACCTGCTTCCTGTCACAATTTTTCTTAGGTAATCCAATAGCTTTTGCACCCAGAGTGCTGTGAAGTCCATGTGAAAACTCAAACAGCCTATTTATCCATGTTCTAACACCATCCAAAATGAAAGATTTTTGCCTTTGGGTGTGGTGAATAGGATGGAATGATCTAGGTGGAAACCCTGAGCAATTCCTGACATTCATTATTGAACATGATAAGTCCCCATAATTCCTGCATATTCCATATTCTTTCAGTTTTGATGCTCATCACAAATTTTTCTTATTTCACTTAGCAGCTTTTTGTTCTTTACTTCTGTGGTGTTATAAAGAATATTTGTTTATCATTATTACTTATATGTTTTAATGGAGAGGAGGAAGCCAAATGTTTTAAATACTCAGCAGAACTCCCTGCATTTATGAAAGAATACAAACATTGCTTAGAGTACTTTAGTCTTTTATCATCATTGTTGTGTTCTCATTTGATAATTCACATTTTTCTATTAGTGTGCTATCATTGGCTTTGTAGTCAGCTTTAGTATAGAACACCATTTTTTCCAAGTTATTACTTGAAAATAAGATATTAGAGGCCTGCTGTGCTGACCAGCTATGATAGTCCCTAGCAGGTCCACCAGCAGTGTCAGGGGATTATTTGGCAATACACTCAGTTTTCTTCTTGCTAGTCTGTCTGTAGTTACTCCCAGGAACATGTGACTATGAGTATCCTGGCAAGGACAAATGGATATCCTTCTGCTGTACTGCATTCACCCCACCTGATCTGATTCAGGGTTTTGCCATGAAAAACAATCTTCACTGGTGTCAGTAAAACTGAAAAAGCAATTCAGAATAATTCCATCTGATGGTTTGCAAATAGATCTGTCTAGGATTTGCAGATATATTTTTCCCAAACATTTAGCTCTAATCTAATCTTGGGATTTTCCAGTATGGCACAAAGTCTTAAAATGTAATCAAATGAGGATGATGTAAATTCTGACCCAATTAAATGTATTAATGGGTTATACTAAAAAAAAATTTTAAAAAATCCACCAAAACACACACACACACAAAAGAGAACTATTGGTAGTTGAAGTAAAAAATATGAAAGTGATTGAAATGTTGTTCTCAAATGATCTATCTAAAAGTGAATGGAGGAGGGAGCAAAGGAAGATTTCCCTTTCTTTCTCTTTTCTTCCAAAAAATGCCCACAGAAATACTTAGTAACTTGCAAAACTCATGAAGGACACACAGGACAGAAGGATCCCATAATTTTGCTCTTATCTCTTGTACCGATCCTTGCTGCATAAGCAAAATGTGTAGGAAATGTCTCTGTTGTACCTTGATAACTTCAATACACTTTAGTTACAGAGTTGGCAGTTTCAGTTTAGCTGCAAAGCAGAGATTTTTAATATCAAATGCTCCAAAGAAGGGATGTAGTTACTAAAGACATGAATTGTCTAAAATACTCATTATTTTATCAGCAATATAAAATCAAAGCAGCTGAGCATCCAGATGCCTCAATAATTTCATCCAAAACTTTACTGCGTAAAAACTGTCAAGTCAACAATCTCAGTGTGGCTGGCAGGAAATTATTCCAAGGTCAACATGTGACATAAGCAATCATGAGAAAGCTTATCTGAGACTAGGCAGCTCACGCTGACTCCCCATCATGCAACAAGCTCAATTTACCTTTCAGCCAAAGTCATGCTCCAGTTTCACTCAAGTAACAGGTCCTGTATTAGCTCCCCTAAAGACTTTTTACAGTAAATGCACAATCTGAATTGGTTAATAAAATATTATTTATTATTACCTGTTTTCACCCTACCTGAGGTAGGAAATAAGATGATTTTGAAAATAAATCCACCACTACCTGGTTTTTTCTCAGCAGACATGGATAGGAAAGATGATCTAATTAATATTTCCCCTTTTGTATCTAAAGTAATTTCACATTGAGATTTATGCTTTTATAAATTTCTTCATTATGACAAATGAAACACTAGGCTATAATTCAGCCTTAGCTTTTTTTCAAGATTTGGCTTGCATTATGTTTTGAGAAACCTATTGCTGCAGCTTTTCATGTTCAAACATCTGAATTCCATTGCACTTCTGTTGCTTTGTTGAGTAAAGTGGTGCTCACTCAAAAGAAGGCAACACTCTTTAAGTGAATAATGAATCCTACTATCTGCATGGGAATTGTTCTTGTCCACATGAAAGATTCCTGTTGCATTAAAAAAACCCTGCATGAATGCTCAGGATGAAGCAAGTAAAAATATATTAAGGATGTAGACAAGGTGAAAAGGAAAAAATGATTTCTTAAAAAAACCTCAAAACAACCCTTGCAAACAGGTTTTAAACATTTAATGTCAGTGCAGAACTCTGAATGCCTCATGAAAAAAAAGAGTTAAAGTATAAAAAAAGGTAAGGTTATAAGCAAACATTTATCTTCTGTGTATTCTTGTCATTTACCTTGGAATGGAAGTAAAAAATTATGAGTAAATAAATAACTACGTGTTCTACAAAGATTGTGTACAAGCCAATGAATATGGAAACCCTACATATATTTGAAATTATTTTCTCATCTCATCTGTTTAAGAAAAAAAAATCAACATTACATTTTATAATTCAGGATAACAGAAGCCTTATCAGTTCTGTTGCCAGTACATTAGCATTTATGTATTTTATATATTTTTTAAATGTTAGCTAAAAATAAGAAAATAATCAATAGTTCAATTACGGTTGCAGCTTATTCATTCCAGTATTTTTGTTATGTTGACTTAAATGTTTATCCTTTTTTCTCCAGTGAAGAAGAAAATTCAGCTGAAATGTTCTCTCTCTGTACAATCCTTATTCTTGTCCTGCCTTGGTTAGCTCCCTTCTTGTTATTAATAGCACCCAAGTGAAAATATGGGAGCTCTGTGGCTTGCCTTCTTAATAATGAATAAAGGTGATGCATTGTATGAAACTGCCTCAATAATTTAAAAGGTAATATGAAGCAAAGACTAACTGTAGTGGTCTGCAGAAAACATATTGCATTGAAAACTGATTTATAAGTTGCAGAGATGTTAAAATGCTAAATTTAAGTACAAATTTAATAGTCTATTAGAAATATTAAAGTTTCAACACCAAGCATGGTTATTTTCCTACTTGTTTTAAGTTGTAAATGATTTTCTATTCCTGTCCTTTTTCATATCTATTTGGAGACAGAGTCATTTAGAAATTGAGACATTCTTCTGACAGGATGCCCTTTGACCATCAATTGTACTTAGAGAAAGAGAAAAGAAAGGGATAGAAGAGTTCCCTACAATCCCTGCTTCTGGTTTTAAAAGTAGAAGCTGCCTGGCATCCAGAAGATGGACAAGCAATCTCCTATAAAGTGACTTCTCTTTGACACTCAAAGTCTAAGTTATACAGTAGATCACTTCTGATTATTTAGTGTATAAGTATACCTTTATGCACAGTTGAATTATGAAATTAAAACACATGCACACTAATAAGATCTGACTCATGCCTATTGTTTTTCATGAAAGCTTCTCCAGAACCAGTAGTGAATAACACTTCCAATGCTCTCCCATCCTCTGAGACTCAAATTCTAGCCAGGTAAAGAGATTAAACAAAAAAACCAGTACAGAACTGAATATAATGCTGGTAGAGGAAATAGTAATTTGCATAACATAACTTTGTCATCCAGTCAGAGAAAATCAATAAATTTACACCAATCAGACAGTTCAAGTTCAGAGTAGAGAAATAATACTCTTAAGAAACAGTTTCAAATTGGTACCTAGGCACAGACTCATGCAAACAGCCCTGCTATGAAGGACAATCAAAAAAATCAGCACTCCAGTATAAGCATAAGCCAAACAAAACAAAACAAAAAATTGCTAAATACATTGTTCATTGTAAAACATTTGACCAGCTATACTAAAAGTGTTTTTATTTTGTGCAGTCCCCCCTAATTGAAAAAGGATCTAAATACATTAACGTACAGCAAAATACTTAAATGTGTGTTTCATTATTCATCTTGTCCCTGCAGAAACAGGCAATGCCTGTAAGGGACACAGGGACCTCATTCCCTTGCACACAGTACTTGTCTCAAAAGAGTAAAGCACAAGCAAAGACATTTGTAACAGGGTCACAGCCACACAGAGAAGAGAGAAGGATAACTGAGATGAGCAGTGTAAACAGTTCAGCTTTCACACCAGAAGTACCCCATTTCCCAGGACCTGAGACAGGACATTTGAGAATGACACTGTTGCTATTTTTACAGTCTGGCACTAGTGGGTAGTGCTGTAAGGGGGGCAAGAATTGCCAAGGTGTTCTGGGGCAGTAGAATTGTAAGCTGTGCTTTACGTGCATTTGCATTTACAGGCAAAGTTCCAATACAGGCCACAACGAATAAATAGTGGCACATATATATAATTCCTAATTTTGTATTAATACAAATTTAGATGACAGAGTCTAGAAGTAAAACCATGCAGTCCTGAACCTTGGGGAGTCTAAGATGCAATATGGACACAGACGTAGACTGACGCTCATTGTACAAAGTCACCAAAACTAATTTTAGAATGATGCCAGTTCTGCAAAACTCAATGGACTGACAAGAAAGCTTTGAGTTACTTTGCCCTGGTACTGATGACATATAATTCTTTGACTTTGAAAAGAGCAACCATGGCTACGTTTTAGTGTTATACTGTGCTTATTTTCAGTTAAAATAAACCAAACCAACTCAAACAAAAAAAAGCAGTAATAACAGCAAAACATTATATTTATATCTCTTAAGAAAATACTGCCACACTATGTTGTAAACAGAGATTTGCATTATGTATTCAATAGTTAGATATGAGTGTATCCTGTATTTTCTAGCTAATTTTGTCAAATGAACAGTTTGAATATGCCAGCTTAGCATATTTGTCTCAAAAGCTTTTTCTTTCTTTGCTGGAATTTAATAGTCTTTGCACAGAGTTCATATATAAGAATTTCAATATAAACTCAGAATAACCATGTTGTTGCAACAGTGGTCACCATAAAAATGTCATCATTCACATAAGAAACAGGATGATAGCACCATCCTTCTAACTAATACCTCAATGATCCAAAAGCATGTAAATCTTAAAATAGTTCAGAAAGAAAATAAAGCTGCATTTACTTGACTCTTTAGATGGAAGGAATAATTTGATAAAATTTCTTATTTTTGAGCCCTAATACTGAATTTAATTCTCCATTTCACACTTGGAAAGTATAGTGTTTAACCATAAAGTACATTTTAAAACGTTAAATCTGCTGCACTTTCCCCTTCATTTGCCAAAACAGTAATTGCAACCTTTGATGCCAGGTTTGTTTTACTAGCTCATTTAGATAAGGGAACTTTTGGTCAGTGACTCAGAAGAATATTATCTTAAAATTTTGTGAAAAATTGTCCTACTTCCAAAGCACAGTGAAATACAAAGATGCTATTGAACCTTTTATCCTCCCTGGCATCCTGTACAAATCAATTGACAGAGTTCCCCAGCCCTGCCAGCTATTACTAAACTGACTTTTTTTTTATGGGAAGGTGTCAGAGTTCAATACTTTCTGACCAGAATATTTTGGCTATTCCACGCATGGAGGGGTTTAATTTAAATATGAAACTTACTTATTTAAAGATAACAAGTATTACAAAGAATTTCTGACTTAGCAGCTCACTATATGCACTACAGTGTGTATCACCACTTAGCAAAAAATCTGGAATAAACAGTTCAATCCCAATACCCACGTGATTTCCAGTGCCAGTCCCTGGATTCTGCTGTCACTATGCTGGGAGAGAGCAGGGAGGTACCAGCCAACTCAAGACCTTGCTCTCTTTAAAAAGCTTTTGGCAGTTGTTTAGGGTTTATACCCTTGTTGGGCTGAGCCCCCTGCTCAGTCCTGCCCACACAACCACTCTTTTGCCAAGCTCCAGGAGGAGCACTGACAGCAGGGATTCATGGTACCTGATTACCCTGAACAAAGGTAGCCCTGCTCTGCTGGCCACACCCCTGTGCTGGTCACACCCCTGTGCTGGACACACCCCTGTGCTGGTCACACCCCTGTGCTGGTCACACCCCTGTGCTGGACACACCCCTGTGCTGGTCACACCCCTGTGCTGGTCACACCCCTGTGCTAGTCACACCCCTGTGCTGGACACACCCTTCTGGTCACACCCCTGTGCTGGTCACACCCCTGTGCTGGACACACCCTTCTGGTCACACCCCTGTGCTGGTCACACCCCTGTGCTGGTCACACCCCTGTGCTAGTCACACCCCTGTGCTGGTCACACCCCTGTGCTGGTCACACCCCTGTGCTGGTCACACCCCTGTGTTGGTCACACCCCTGTGCTGGTCACACCCCTGTGCTGGTCACACCCCTGTGCTAGTCACACACCTGCAGTGGTCACGCCCCTGTGTTGGTCACACCCCTGTGTTGGTCACACCCCTGTGCTGGCCACACCCCTGTGTTGGTCACACCCCTGTGTTGGTCACACCCCTGTGCTGGCCCACACCCCTGTGCTGGCCACACCCCTGTGTTGGTCACACACCTGCAGTGGTCCCTGAGCATCAGACACACAAGCTCCCTCCCCACCTGCTCTGAGCTTTCTCTCATTTTTGGAGTTTATTGGTCAGTCCCAGAAGATCAAGTTTGTGAAGCACATTGTCACAAACCCTACTAGAACTGACACATGGGTATCTCTCCTTCCCTTGAACTGCTCTAGAGATCCAAAAGATACTCAGCTGGTTACTCATTCTTTTACTGTGATGTATTTGTTGTTTCTCAGGTACCAAACTTGCACGTGTTGTTAAATGTCACAGATCCATTTAGGCTGCAGAAACTAGACATGAAAAACTGCAAATGAAGCAGCTTCATGAAAAATGCTTATACAGATAAGATACTGCAATTCCATGAAGGAAACATGGTAGTCCAGGTCCACTGTTCAGTCAGTTTTGGGCTTTAAGCAATCTTTTAAGTGATTTCTGTGTACACATATAAAAGGCAATTGCCCTGCAATTGGGGGTATCAATTACTCTTTGTTAGTTGCATCTTTCTTTGGGATTTTTCTCCAGCTGTAAAACCATTCTGCAGTACTTCAGAGTCATTAACATTGGAAAAGCCATCTAAGATCATCAAGTCCAGCTGTTAACACACACTACTGAGGACTAAACCACATCCCCAAGAGCTACATTCACACAGCCTTGAACACTTCCAGGGATGGTGATTTTACCACTTCCCTGAGTAGCCAGTTCCAACACCTGATCCCACTTTCAGTGAAAAAAGTTTTCCTAACATCTAATCTAAACCTCCCCTGGTGCTACTTCATTGGAAAAGAAATAAATTCTTTATTCAGTATAAACATTTGCAAAAACAGAAGCCAGGATTTGCAGGTTTTAGTTTCAGGAAATTGTTTTTCAGTGGGAATGAACTACAATATGGGTACCCTACAATGTTCAGGGTTTGCTATTTTGCTTTGCTTTTTGCACAGCCTCTCATTTTAAACTCAAGAGCCACTAGTGCAGATCTACACCAGCCACAGTAACTTAGAGCTACTAAATACAAGCTTTATTATCAGCTCCTGGCAGTATTTCATGTTTGGATCCTTCTTGCAGATGCTTTCAGAGTTTACAGTAATTACTATTAGAAAATGTCAATATTTGTCAGAAGGCCTGATTGCCAATTCCCACCAATACTGCTTCTTTCCAAAGCAAAGATGGATGCATGATCTCCAGATATTTTATGGGTCAGATCATCTGTGATGTTAAATCTGTTCTCATCAGATGCCATTGAATCATACTGCTCAGGATTCAGCTCCTTGTTTTCCTTTTTTCTGTTAATTTTTCTGAACCAGATACCATCACACCACAAATTTAACGGCAGAACTGTAACAGCAGTAATCATACAGTGCTAGAGGATAGTGATTTTGTTTTCCTGGCACATAATTTAAAGTTTCTTAGAAGAGAAACCTTTTCAGACGAGTGTTTGACATTCAATTATTTAAATAGATTTATAGTTATTAAATGATTCTTCTGTAATTTTCTAAGGCAAAACAACAGGGGAGAGAGAGAAAAAGATCCAGAGAGAGAGAGAGAAACCAGGTTTGTTTTACAGGTTTCTTCCATATTTCAGATACTTTATTTTCCTTGTTTATCCTTGTTTAACTCAAGAAGAAAAAGGTGAGCTATCCAGACTGATAGGTCCTAGCTTTAGGACATTCCTTTCAGAGCACAAGTTGCAGGCTCTTCACATTGTAAATGAAATCTGAAATGAGTTAATGTGGCAGAAATGCATCCTTGAGGCTACAGTTGTCACAATATATGTACAGATACGCTAATATCGTTCCATTAGATCTTTTTTCCCTGAGATGTTATACAATCAAACTCAAGTTCAGCCAGATCTTATGCCATTATACTCTTGCATGGTTACAGGGACAGTAAAGGAAAATTCCTTGACAATTCCTCTCCAGATCAACAAGTTAATAAAATTTTAAATGTATTATAATAAAATACTTACATTAAACATGTCTTTTTGATTCTGGGAAATAAACTGTCTTCCTAAGCACTTATAAAACCCTGCATCCTAGGCAGTAACAGTCTGCAATAATTTGTCAATGTTTTCATCAATTTTAACTTCTATTAATGAAGACTTTTAACTGATACAGAAGCATCATCTCATAGGAAGAATTGTCTAGCTGCTAAAGATGTTAACTCATATTTGACACTCTACTAAGCTTATTGCCTGGGTGTTTGAAAAGTTGAATTGTTGAAGCAGCATTGTTGAATTCAAATAACACAGAGGTCCTGTGGCTTCATTAGCTTTTCACAAAACTAAGGGAACACACCTGCTACAGGGAATAATTACATCTCTCACTTAAACTACTGCTTACCTTCTCACTATTTTATAAAGTGTCATATAGTAAAAAGTTTTCTGAATGTGCAGTGAAAAATGTGCATCATTAATATATTGACTATTGAAAATGTTATTGTCCTAGGTAATTTGACTCCTTTTATGTCCTGAACTCATGAATTTGTTCATAAAACTGATATTTTTCATAGTCTTTGATGGTCGCTTTCAGTGAAGAAAGAAAATACATGTTATGTAACTTGCTACACTTTTTTGAAATTACTTTTTAACATGAATAATTTGTTTATGTATTAAAGAAAAGAAGTAGTTTACCGTAATGGGTGGAGTAGCATAAACCCCTAGCAAACATAACATAGTTTAGACAAGTTTTATTTGGTATAAAATGAAGTAAAAATAATTTTGCATTCATTAGACAAGTATCATGCTTAGGATTGCACTGAGCTGTGAAATAATTATCTGTTATGCTGTGCATTTATCAGCCACAAAACACTGCCACTCTCTTTCAAACCTTATTACCATATTTCTAAACACCCTCATTTATCTGCTAAAGAAAAGTTCCTTACAGCTTTATTTGTTCCATTTTCTTGCTAATAGTCTACCTTTAATCTTCATGCTTTTGAAATGCGAGGCTTCTGCCTCCTGTACACTTCTCTATAAGTATCTGCCTCCTATGTACATGCACATTAAGAATTGTCATGTGGGTCTCAGGTGCCTCTAATTTGCAAGTGCCAAATTGCTGACAGACTTCTGTAAGATGATAACAATGTAGTTCTTTCTTTAAAATTAATTTCCAGCTCAAAAAGGTCACTTTACCTTATTTATGACTCTTTCTCCTTCAACTAACCAGACAACTTTCCAACTTTTCCAACATTAATGTTCTATTAATAGTAATATACCCAGCACATAATTTTTAATATGGAGTCTCAGTTATGATTTTCTAAGTTGATTTTCTTTCTGGAAATTTCCTTGTTAGATAAAAAAATGTTATATATGCCTTAGACTGCCATGTATATTTACCATGGAAATGTAAAGGGACTCTCACATCTGTCAATATGAAGCAGAATTGCATTCATGCTCTTACAAGAGACCCTATTTAATACAGACTGACCTGTCCCTGCCCTTGTTCTCCTTTTCAAGGACCTTGTTCATAATTAATTATTAGGATGTCTTACTTTCTGGTTTAATATTTTTATTGTCACTCTGGCCAGCTCAGTATTGCACACAGTTCTGTAGACACCCCATAGGCTTTGTCTTCTCAGGGTTGAATGTCCACAAGATCTGTTCCTCTCCTTTCCCCTCCACTTTCTTCTAGCTAGATATTCCTCTAAATCTTGTGGGAGCTGAATTTATCTCAGACTTGTATCTTTCTATCCAGTTGAGCTAAAATTGGATAGCAGCTTTAAAAATGATAGAAAAACAGAATGACAGGGAGATATACACACACCCAGAGTACAAGCCATTATGGAAGAAGTCAGGTTAAAAGTTAAATTACATCAGGACAAACATTTGATTGTAAACCATGCAGAGTGAGATTAAATGCCAAAATGTAGGAAAACATTTGAATTGCCATGGAAGTTACGTGTAGTGTTGATATTTTAAAATCTGATTCCTAACAGAAGTCAGTGATTCATCCTTTATTTCTTGTGAGAAAATTAGAGGTCTGCATCATGTGACATTTCTGAACTGGCAGACCAACTTGTACTGAAGCTCCATTTGGTGCCATTAAGGAATCAACTGTGTTGAAGTTGTTAGCTTCTGAAATTCCCTTCTGTCAGTGAATTCTTACTATTTATACTGTTTGGAAAGGATGATAAGTTTTGTTGCAACAGAAGAAATGCCGAGCTGCAGCTTGTTCATTTTTTTTCTTTTGATTGGCATGTGCTTCTTTCCTCTGTACAGAGAGCTTTGACCATGCTTTTTGTCATGATTTTCACTTCGCATTTATTGCTACCCTTGACAGGAGAGGTGACAAAAGCTGTGTCTCTTCCTTTAGGTCCCTTCTCCCAGCAGAGTTGTAATATGCAACAAGATAATAAGGAAACAGCAAAAATGGTTCTTAATTTTTTAAGCAATTATGAAATTTACTTCTGCTACCAGGGAGAAGAATTTAGTAATGAAAGTATGCTGCATAGTATTCCTTTAAAAATAAGCTTGTCAAGAAAGGTGTTCTCCCTCTAAAAGTCGACTGTTTAAAATAGAATTTGGGCCATATTTTACAGAGAGTAGTCGACATCTTCCTCTTTCCAATCTTAAGTGAAGCCCATGGCATTCTTTGGTCAGGCCCTCCAGCTGTAGCCATCAGCATTTCAAGTGCTTCATCTGAGAGCTGGAGTTCCACTTCAATTAAAAGGAAAAGAGTGCCTCCACAGGTAATGCAGTCAAAAAATCTTGAGCACCACGATGTCACAGGATGAGTTCTCTCTCCTTCCCTATCTCCATGGCTATAGACAAAACACAAATGTCTGATGCAGACTGGTTTCAGAGTCTCCTTACATTTAGCTAGATTTAAGTGAGTTTGATCCAGGTCTGTGGCATTTTTCCACACTGAGGTGGTAGCAGTGCTAGTATTTTCTGGGAATTGCAAGGCTACATTTTTTCATCCCAGATTCATATAGCAGATGTGCTAAGCTTCTACAGATACAGCAACTGCACCATCAAAGCTATATCCAGAAATGATGAGTATAGACTATATCTAAATACAAAGGGTTTGTCTATACAAAGTGATAGAATTAAACTAATAACTCTGATATATTGATATATTGATATATTTCATATTTTCTTTCTTCTTTTTTTTTTAATGTCATTTATTAGAGATAGTGAAAATTTTCCAGACCAGCAGGTGATGGTTGTATCCCAATCTCCTATACTTGATGGCACACTTCCTGCAGTTAGTTGCCCTTTTTCACACATGCAACCATAGCTCCATTTCAAAGTGCTTGGTTTTGGTGATTGTCATAGGTTGACAAAGAAGTGAGTTACAAAAGTGGATGTGGTGAACTTAAAACAACAGATGTGTGAGGCAGAACAGCAGTGATGCAAGAGCAACTTTGGTACCAGTGGGATCAGTACCAGCCCAGCCATCTGGAAATATGATCCTTTGTTTTGTAAATATGTCTCAAAATCAGTCTTGCTGTTGACACTTCATCTGACTAAGATAATGCAGGGAGTTCATTTTTGGGAATATTTACCTGTGGCTGTTTTGAGAGTTCAGGTGGTAAAATCTGCTCTTTAATTACTTTGCCACAAATACTTGTTCCAATGAAATGCCCACTGGTAGCTCATAAAAATATGTTGTTACTACTCAATCTTGCATGCATCCAGATGAAAACTCTGCAAATGCCAGCAAGAGAGCCAAATAAATTGAATCCAAACTCCATATCAAATGAATTCAGCTCTTGATTGCTTTTGAAGAAAATGCTAAATGGTAAACTTCAAGCTGTCATTATAGAAACCTCTAATAGACCCATGTGTAAGGACTTAAAAAGAAATTAAAATCACATATTTTAAAGTCTTAAATATTAATTTTCTGAGTAAATTTTGTTTTCTATTAGAGCAGTTCTTTTTTTTTTTCTCATTTTTCACATCAACCACAAGAGCTGGAGCAATGGTGCAAATTTTTCACCCCAATATGGTCATATTCCAATGGGATTTCTGCCCTCACAGCTACAGACCCCACAAGTTCTGCTCAGGAGTGCCACAGTAGCTCAGTTCCAGGGATTGATACAGGAAGTTTCACTGTGCAGCAGCAGCTCCAGGTATGTGTTGTGGACCTGTACATAACATGGTGGATCAATCTTTTTATAGGTAGAAACAAGAACAGTCTGATTTCAGCTACAGAGAAGCAGAGTTTGCTTGGCCTACTTATTTTATGTTTGTCTGATATTTTTGAACTTTGTTTTGGAAGTTTATTCTCTACTTATCTTTCCCCATCTATGACTGCCTCTTCAATGAATCTTTTTCCGTTATCAGCTCGGGATGACTGACTTTGTTTCCTTTGCTGAGGAAGCAAAGTCCCCATTACCTGTCCAAATAATTAACTCTGGTTATCTCTGTGTGTTGCCTCTGCTGGGCAGCACCCTGGCTATTATTGCAAAACAAGAAGGCTCAACACCACATTAGGCTAAAAGTGATTTATGAGCAGATGTAAAAGCTACAGACATTGCCAAGAAAAAATGTCAAATGAGCTCTGAAATGTTCCATGCTCTTTTAGTTGAGGTTCTGGTAGAGCAGCTAAATGTGCTACAGTGTGCAATGAATCCTTGTAAGCACTGATTGCTGATTCCAGAGCTCGTGGTACTGAAGCTTAACCAAAGGAACGCCAAGCGTATTTATCAACACCGCTGAACGCTGCTGTGGTACTGAATAAACACCATCCAGGGAAGGCTTGGAAGGAAAAAGAGAATTTGGCTGCTGGTGATAATTTCCAGTTGTGAAGCAATTATTTAGATAGTAGATTTTAGTCTGAGAATAAAGAGTTTAGTAAGTGCTGGATTTGCATAATAGTAATACATGTCACTTTAAATTTCCTCCTGGTGTTTTCACGCATTTTCTAAATGAATCCTAATTATAAATGTTACACAAGTCTCACATAATGTGAATTTACTTGTATGTACATTTGCATTATCCTCATTTTTAAGTGTACTGATGATTAACATTAGTAGCCAAGCTATTATGTTAACTGCAGGAGTATACTACACACCATCTTTTAGAAATTAAATGTTATGCACATTAAATGTGTAGAGAACTCTAAAAAATTTACCCCTAATCAACTGTACAAAAAAGAAAGGGAAAAAAACCAAACAAAAAACCTTCAAGTGAAATCAGGATTAAATGTGAAATCAGTATTAAGTACGGTACTTGACATACTTAATTTAAATATGAAAACAAATCATTTTTTAAAAAAGCCAAAACCCATCACATTGATTTTTGATACTGTAAATGGAAAAAAAGCTTTTCAAAGAAGCCACTTAGAGAAAATTTACAGAAACTCACTCTCTCGTATGAATTTTTAGACTAAACATTCCATATTTCAGGTGTTGTGTGACAAATATGAATGACATTAAATTTCTTTGAGCACTAGTATGACTATCCTGAGCTAGACCATTCTCCAAAGTGAGTCACTGCTGCCATCTGGAAGTCAATGAATTGAATTAAGATGTTTATATCTTACGTGAAGACTAAAAAAAGCATGACAAAAGTTGTAAATGTAACCTGAGGTGAGAGAACATGAAAACATGGATCCCATCCATATGAAAACAGTGCACAATTTAGTATAATCAGGATATGTGCACAATTTAGTATAATTTAGTATAATCAGGATAAGCATTTATTTAAATAGTTTGATTGAGATTGGGTTTTTTTTTGTATTTCATCAGAATGACTTGTCTTTATCCTGACCTATACTCCTGAAATCTCTCAATTAATATTAATAAACTTTCATTCATCCAGTAGAAACTTCACTATGTGAAGATTTCCTCATGGAGAAATCCTTCTTTCCAATTTTCCATTTTCTGAGGACAGAAAAACAAAAAAAAACAACACCAAAGAGCACATTTACTTGCATGCAGATAAAGCAGAAAAAAGTTGCACGGAGTCTAGTGGCATCTGTCAAACAAAAAGAAATGTTTCCTACCATCTGTAGCATTGAATTTTCCTTGATAAATCCAATGATAGAGTGTTTTAGTCAGAAAACAGCCTCAGAAAAAATGCATTAACATATGGTTAGTATTGCACTCCTATATCCAGCTGCCTGATCCAATTATCCTAATTTAAAAGAAGAATAATTTATGTTTTCTAGTGAATGCCTTGTAGAAACTGCGCCTACATTGTGTCGTCTAATAATTTACACAAAAGCTTTGGACAATCCAGTGGAATAAATTTCACAGATTTAAAGGAGCTGCAGCAGCAGCAGTATTCCAGGCAGATGTCATTTTTCTTTGTGGTTTTTGGGTTTTTTTTCCTAATTAACATTTTTGCATGGCTAATTAAATTTATTAACAAACCTATTTCATTGCTCGGTAAATAAGAATTCATTAAAAACACATTATTGAATACTTAACAACAACACAATAAAACCACATTATTGAATACTTAACAACAACACAATAAAAAGTATAGAAAGGGTAAGTTAATGATCATATTTGTACTAATATCAGCATGAGAATGCTCATTAATATTATTTATTTTAGATTGCCTCAGTAAACATTATTATTTGCTACACATTACTAACATGTTTTAATGATCTTTTATTTCTTCAGTGAACAATGAAAACTGATGATGTGCAAGCATTTGTTCAAGGCTCTACAGCTTGTTATAAGGTTGTATTTGCCCACAAGAACAATTAACACACCAGCACGCAAGAGATTTTATTGATAGCACAAAGACAATCTTAGGAAATGACCCACGACCAGCTCTGAAGCAGATAAAATCACAATCTGAACCCTGCCGCAGGAGCACAGGGGCCTTGCTGACACTGAGGCTTGGGACTGAGCACCCAGGGGAAGTGTGCTCACCCAAAGGCACAGGCTGGAACTGGGGTGTGAGAAACCCTGCATGGCTGCCCTGAGCAGAACCAGTCTGACCATTGAAAATGTGCTTGCGTGGGCCTCTTAACTCTAATTTTGGACATGAACCTGTTTCCCCTGGAGTTACAGGAAGTTTTCCTTTTCAGTTTTGAGAGAATCAGATTTTTCCCTCAAGCTGCTATACAATTCACCAGTTCACACACAAAACACCCAGGCAGTTCCAAGTCAGTTCTTCAGACTCCTTGTCTTACTCCTTTAGCTAACTTCATCAATATTATTTATTCATTATGAGTTGTATGGAGACCAAAGCCCAGTCATTCATTAGTCTCACAAGAAGGTTCATGTAAATTATTTAGCCATCCAAAATCCAATTGCTGCCTTGTATAGTTCACTCTTTCAGGGTTAGTGAAACAAAAGAAAACTCAGTGTATTTTGCATGTCATTTACTGTTTCTTACAAAGGTATTTGTGTGCTGAAGAGAGATATGTGAACAAACACACTTGTGAATGTAAATTATATTTACTGAAGAGATTATTCTGTCTTCTGATGTGCTACCAAAGCAACCACAGACTTCCACAAAGAGAGATGACATAGCACAGTGTGTTCTGTAAGTCACTTCTAATTCCCATCAACTCCAGAACTGCTTTAGAAATTGCTGGGGTGAGTTAAGTTTTCAGCTATCACAGTCTTATGTAATTTCCTGAGACACCTGCATAGCAACTCAGCAATAACTTGAGTAAAAATAATATAAATATTGTAAAAAACAGGCAAAAATATAAAGTAAATTAAAACAGTAAGGTTAAGTCTCTCAACAAAAGGAGTGAGCAGCATTTGCTACCACTGAGCTCTGAAAGGTGCCACCTTAACAACAACTTGGGACTAAACACGAGAGCACAAAATTCAGAAATATGTCTTCAAACTCTAGCAGACTTTTCACACAACAAAGAGAGGTTTGCTGTTTTTAATGAGAAGTAAGACCTTTTTTGTCCACAATGCCCTGAATTTTCAGGTGTCTCTGCTTCACTGCCTGACGGAACACTTGTGATGTGGCACAAGTTCTGCCTCTGAGGGCTCATTCTAATGGTACTGGTTTATTCATGGGGAGTGAATCTATCCCTGGAGTGCTCGACTGCTGCATTGAAAGAACACTTAAGGGTTTTGTTTGTTTGTAAATAACCTAAATATAGTTTCAAAATGAATGAGAATTTGATGCTTGTGTTTGTCAAACATGTAGGAAAAACTTGTGTCACCAAGAATCATAGTGGGTATGGGACACAGGAACACTGTGTAGCTCTCAATAAGCAGCCATTTGCATAAGAAAGCACACATTTGACAATACACAGGAAGAGGCAAAGTTATGAACATCAATTATTTCCCTTCTTATGGCAGTGCAAAGCATCTCACTCCTCCTGCATGAGAGCTCTGTGGAGCCCCACGTGCTTTGGGCTGCTGTGCTGTAGCTGTGCCTTTGCCTCCCCTGACACAGCGTCCTCATGGAAAAAGCATTTCCTCCTGAGATCTTGAGATCCTTCTGTACGTATCCCCATCTCTTCTCCAGGGAAAATATACTGATCACACTAATGCTCATGCACAACAATGGCCCTTTGAAGACTTGCACAAATGAAAACATTAAAAATAAGCCATGATCAAGAGGGATGATGTTATTCAGAGAGAATGAAAATTAAATGGGAACTCCAGGATGCCATTTGCCCATCCAACTTCAAAGTGACTTACAGAAAATCCTACGCTACCAAAATGAACAAATGATACATAAGTAAGGAATTCTTAAAAGAGAAAATAGCCATAGTAAAAAGTTGAAAACAAACCCTAGGTTAAACTAATTCTCACCCAATTTGATAGTACAATAAAGAATGATTTCACTGAAATCAGAATATATTTGAATACAACTTGGCTACAGGAGGCAAGTTTTCATCAATGACATTTATTTGTAATAGACTCAGTTCCTGACAGAAATAAAGGCATTTAATAATGTCCTTAAAGGAGTTTATTTCTTCCTGAGATTATCATGAGACCAGAGTCAGGCATTGGGATTCTAGAAATTTCATAAGTACTGTGTTATGGGAAGTTTTGGTGTTCTGGGATGTATATAAGATATCAGAAGAACTGACTTCCTAAAGAATGCCATATAATTACATTTGGGTATGACAGAGGCAGGGCTGCAGCCAGGCTTCCTTTCCTATTGTGTCATGTGGCAGAGACAATGAACTGTAATACATTTATTTTGTCAGGCCTCTTCAGACAGCACTTGCCATCAAACCTCTGGAGAAACCAGTATTGCCCTTTCTCAAATCCATAAAGAATAATTGGATTCTTTATCAAAATTTAATTATTCTTTTAAAACTCTTTACAGAAAAGTGGTGGCCAGCAGGAAGAAATTAGAGAATGTCACTATATCCCCTTGAAATGTGGATTTATAAATAGGGGCTGTGGAAGAATCAGACATGTAAACCTCCAGAGTGCAGAAGTGTAGGAGGGATAGCAGGGGTTTGCAGAGTGTTTCTTTTCAATTAGTAAGGAAACTGAGTGGTAAATTCACTTTGAAAGAAGCTGTCTCTCAGACAAAACAGAAGATGGGCATCATCATTGCCCAGTAGTTTCTGTCATCTCTAATTTCTTTGTGCCCAGGGCTTTCTAGAGAGATGTGAAGTCTGGGTTTCTGCAGGATTTACAGCATTCTAGGCCAGTCCTTTGGCAGCATCCAAGAGTCTGGATTAAACCAGCATCTGACAAAATTTTCCCAGCACACAGGTACTGGATTCCCATCATTTTCTGAGCCCAGGAGCTGCTACTGTGCGCTGTGCTGCTGTTACCTGGTGATGCTACAACAAGACTATGCCCTTGACAGCTTTTACTTTAAACTTTATTAAGGCTTGCACTCCTGCATAAAGACAGGTTATATTTACTTCTCTAACTGAGACTGGCAGCTCTTGTTGATATAAAACAGAGACAGAACCACTCTGGGTCAACTCAATTCCCTCACTGTTTGAAAAAGACTGTTGAACTTCATTTCACTGCAGACAGCACTCTTTTTTTAACCCTCCAAATTGCCTTTACTTTTCTACCTCACATTCTTCTATTTGGAAAACAAATCAGATTCCCACAGCTAATTTACTGTTAATTAACATTGATTTCATTTTCAGTTAAGTATATATTTCAAGTTAAGCAGTAGATTCGTAAATTTCAGAACCAGAGCCAACATTTGTGCCAGAAAACTCACAAAAACCTCTACAAATCAATAAATAGTCAACAAAGAAGGTGATATTAATGATTTAGATAAAAAAGTTATTTTAAAAGTACCATTACATAGATGTCATCAAAATAATATTATGCAGGTGAACTTTACTGGTGCCTTTGTTTAGGAAATTCTCCAACTAAAAACGGTGGTAATTTGGACATAGGCAAAGGAGAACAGTCATTGAGTGCTAATGAATTTCTCCTTTATTAAAATATTGTCATACTAGAAACTGATCTCAGCTCATTGTAGCAGTAATTGTGTTTACTCACTTATTTACTCAGCAATAGCTAAAGTACTTACTGGAATTACTTCAATACACAGCAGAATGGACCTGAATCGCAGCAAAGAGGACAGCAAAGAGCTTGCAAATTTAATTTCCGAACTACATCCAAACTATTCAAAGATAAACAGCTGGTTTCTTAAATTTATAATGGTTTACAGATGCAAATACGACATGGCTCAGGACCTCTGCCCTCACCATTCTATGTCCTGTGACAATGAGCACTTCTCACCCTGCTTTGAGGTTTTTCTCTACTGCCCAGGCAGCAGTGGCAATACCCAGGTATCCACACAGCTTGAGTACTACTTCCTAATTCTGATTCCTCTATCCTCTACTGTCATTCTTGAGGTCAGATAATAACCAACGGCAGCAGGAAAAAGACTGCTGAACCAACAGTGAAAGTTTTGGGAGATTTCTCAGATTGTAAAAAAGATTAAAAGGGTAACTCTCAGGACCTCTTTTTTAAGTATTGTGGATATCTGGAGAATTACTGCGGAGAGTGTACTGAGCATCAGCAGTGCTCTCTATAAAACTGCCCCTGAAAGTAAGTGTAGGATTGTGCAACAGAGTGTAAATGGATATTGCTCTATGTGTGCGCCTGCAGAGTCACCTGTACAAAACACAGAGTGGAGTTTTTAGGGCTGCATTGGCACTGAGGTCTGTGCATTAAGCAACAGGGTGAATAAAAACCATAGCACTTGTCCCACAAGTCCTCTTCTAAAAATGAACATAGACATAAAATTGATGTCTATGAGATTCAAGTGGGACAACATAACACAATTAAGCTCAATTTTCACATTTTATCCTGAAAAATACTGTTTTCAAATAGAGCAAAAACTGCCTTATTCTGCATCCAAAAGTGCACTGTAACTGAAATCCTACAGTCATCTACACGTCCTTAAAATCAGAATTGTATATACAAGGGAATCTTTGCATTAAAGAGCATTTTATAAGCTATTTGTACAAAGTCAGATAAAAAGTTACATAAAACAGGCCTAATACAGCCAATTCTATGGTCAACTGCTTTCTGGCATCACTTCTGTGAGAAAATGTTGCCAATTTTATCTACAAATATACAACTACAATTCACTAGAAGTGAAGATTAAATTCCGTATGGAGTTAGGCCAATATTTTCCAAATAAGAAAATTTAACAAAGGTCATGACCTAATTTAGGAAGAACCCAGTAGAGCATCAGGAACAGAGAGCAACAATACCTTTGAAAGGCTGCTCTGTACTTCCAATTATTGTTTTATATTTGTCACACTTGTAGATGATGAAGACATGTATTATTGATGAAGTGTGGGCAATTTTTCCTGAGCTGCTTTTCAGCTATCTTTGAATTCCAGCCTCCTTAAGAGTGCCAGCATGGAATGCACTGTGCAATAGGGATGAAGGCTTGAACAATATCTCAAAAAAACTACATGCTTGAGGATGCTTCCTCAGTACTGTGCATTAGCAGGAAAGTTTTAAATAAAATTCCTTTTGACTTACATGTTATTATCAAGGATCACATTTTCTACAAGCAGATTGTCAAAAATGCAAAATGTAACTTCTTCACACTAACCTTTTATGGAGTCTTTCTAAAAATATAATTAGCTAAAAGGACAAGTTAGAAATCGTGTTAATATTAATTGTAGCAGATGGAATTTTGAGGGGAAGCAGAAAGGCTAATTTTAATTTCTTACTTAAAAATAGAGCTGCACCAGCTGCAAGTTATTCCCAGCCAACTTGTATTTCACTGAAACTGAAAAAAAGACTGTCAAGCTCATGGGTAGCCAACATCCTTGCTCACAAATCTAGAGGCAGCAGTATGGGACTTCTGAACTTGTGATGCATTGCACACAAACCCTTCTCCCAGATCATGATGGCTGTGTTAAACTGTGTCAAATCCTAAAGAGATTTATTCTGAGGATAAGAATTTATAGCACTTGTCACCACAGGTGATATTGCCAAAGCTGTGCAGAATATCAGCAATTAGCCTACTCTGTAGTCCTATCTGTGAGCAGAAAATGTGCTTGTTACCCAATACAGGTCTGCTTGGTATAAATAATTCTAGCACTTTTAAATGCTGATTTACTTTAGAAACATGGAGCCTGACCTGGCTTCAAATTCTTCAGACTTCTGAGGGATTTTAAGGTGCTTCTTGGTTCCTCAGTTAGCTGCTTTACCAGATTAATTGATGTATTATCATTTTTGGGGGAAAATCCTCTTTTGCCTTTTAAACGTCTAGATACATACACAGCAGCAGTAGCTCCATTATCAGAGACAAGCCTTTCCTGCTGAATTTCATTTCACTTCTAGGAGTGATTCATGGTATCCATTCCAACTCAGTTACCTCTTCTGAAGTTTGTGTAACCCTGTGCTATTCAGGAGTTAGTTTTGACATTTCTCCCACTAAATTATAGGGTGTCTCACCTCTCTGAAGACACAAATGCCATTTTAGCAGATCAGGTGCCACCTCCAGTAACTGACTAGCCCACTGACTTGACTCAATGTCGTTAAATTTCCTCCACATGGTGACTCAGTTCATGCATTTCAGTGTAAAGGATCTCTAGTTAAAGAATCTCATATTGTACATCTGCTCATAAATTGATTAAAAATGCTTCAAAGAGACTCATTCAATGGATTAATGCATGCAGGTCATTACTGGCTGTTAACTGAGATCTGAACTGATGGAAATTAATTGCTTCAGGATTAAATTAGCTTGTGCAAAGGGATTCTCACAACTTTTGAAGGAAAATGCAAGAGCACCATCATCTCCTCATCTCCAAAGTCTGCTTTGAACTTCTCTACACTTTTTAGAAGGCCTTGTAGACAAAATATGTTCCTAGTTTAAATCTTGTTGCATAAACTGGTGTTGGGCATTACCAGAGACTGCAATTTAGCCTGTACCAGTTTCAGGTTTCATTTGCAGTGTGGTTTTGTTGAACCACATTCAATGCAGTCTGGCAATGCTGCCAAGAAAGATGTGCTTTCTTCAGAAGATGAGAGGTTAATGTCATTTTATCTGCATAACAAAATGTAAATTTCTCAGTTTATCTGATTATATATATGATTTAACTAAGTAGGGAGTCCTTACAGCAGTACCAGCAATTTTATTTTCTAGGAAGTCTCATTTGAGTGCTGCTCATGGGATTTCAAGGGTTAAGCATTGTTTTCTGTGTACATCATAGAATTCCTTGCTATCTTATGTTGCAACTTAAAATCCAATTATTATCAACTATTTAACATTTCTTATCTAGGGTTATTTGCAGCCTGCTTTTTAAAATAAAAAGATGGTTAAAGAGGTGGGTAAGATCAAGATAGGTGTAATAGCCCTATATTCTCACATCTCAGCCCCATGATATATACCAATTTTATATAATAGTGCTTTTTATCTATACTTGCAAACAGATTTAACTAATTGGTTAGTTGAAACAGAGTTAACTAATTTAATAAATATCTGGTTATGTTCAAAATAACTGTTGGGAGGTGTGAGGGGAGAGAAGAAGTTGAAAAAAAAAATATCTGTGTATATATATATGCACAAGTAAACATATTTAAAATACTCTGCTGAGTTTTTCCTTTAAAAGTTTAAGTTTATTGACTTCAAATTATTTATTAATTCAAGATGAGATCAAAATAACTTCGAACTCCTTAAATTTTGAAGTGAAACAAAATCTGACTTCAAAATGGCATATGGCGAATTCAGGCTGACACTAATCACTATGGACAGGCAGCCTTCTTTTAGCTCTACATTCATATCCTTACTACAGCATCAGGAGATGAGCTGAGAAAGCAGCCTATTCTTACTGCAAAACCCAGAAGAGCATAAATGTTCTGACAATAAAGCCCTTTTTAACACAGAAAATATAAACAATGTTTCCCTAATCCTTGTTAAAGAGAAAATAATGTCAAGTGCTTAGAGTGAACCTAATATTTGCATAACTTCATTAAATTGGCAGACACTTTTTATAAAATTCCATTTAGCTATCATTCATTGAAGGTGAAATACACTAAGCACTTGTGGAAGAGGGTTTAGCCACTAAATCTAAAAACTAGGTTAAAAATGCACAGTACCCACTTGTAGTACATGGTAGGAGTATGCAGCTGCTTAAATGTGAGCCCTGAATCCTCAAATGACCATGAGAATATAGTCTTGGAACTATAACAAGAATAAGAATTTTTTATTCATTTTTGTCTCCCTCTTCCCTGACATGTACATATAAATATATATTTCTCATATATATATATGTATGTGTGTATGTATATGCATATAGTAAGAATTTACACCTTTTCCCATCAGATAGGGAAAAAAGTTGTAATCCTCAACTCCAATTTACTATTTGCATCTTTACTGACTGCAACAACCTAATCCTTCTTAGGATCAGTAGGGAGATCAGCTGCACTGACTGCACTGCCATAAGGCTATCAGTGAGAGTCGTGGAAGTGTGGGAGTGAGAATGGACTGAAGAAAAAACCAGTTCTCTTTATGGTTTGTTTTTTTGTTTGTTTTGGGTTTTTGGGTTTGTTTGTTTTGGGGTTTTTTTGCTATCACCAAAAATGTGTAATAACATCATCACTTTACAGTCTGCTTGGTCTTTCCTTTACTGCTGCACAGTACAGGCATTCTTGCAGGTTCTATGATGTGTGACCTTTCAAAAGCTTTATTTAGAAATTTTTGTTCTTATTACCCTTAAAGAACAGCTCTTCAATGGCCAGAATGTGTTGGCTAGTATAAATTTATTATCACAATTATGCTAGGCTAATGTAGCTTGGATGATTTTCCATTTCACTCCTGATGTGCCTATCTTGCTCCTAATCAGGGAAATTTATCTGGCTACAAGTATTTTCTGGACAATAAAGTAATTTCTCACAAGACAAATAAATCACAACAGAATTAATTTAACATTTCATTAGAACTTTTGCTGTTTTTTACCTGTTAGAAAAGTCTATCTTATTTAAAAAGTGAAACAGAGATGTACAATCATGTCTGTAACAAAACCCCTGTCATTGAAGAGTACAAGTCACCTCTCATCACTGGCTTGTAAAATTTCGGCATCTGGCAAAACTAATCAATGCTTTTTTTCTTCTCTAGAAAGAAATGAAGTACTTACAGAGTGTGATTGCACACCTGTTATGGAAGACATTAAAACAGTTGGGATTAATAGTCCGTAAAAAGCACCGTCTCACTCCGCCCTTTAGGAGAAGTCCTGGATTGCTGGACTAGCCATGTACTTCTAAAAATGAAACTTAAACAATAAGATTCTCATCTACTTTGTCATTATGGCTAAATTAACATCACAGCATAACCTCAAAATTAATGAGATATAACTGTAATTGACATCTGTAAAAATATATTCTAATAGTGTATATGGACAACTTGGCAATCAAAGGAGTTGCAGGAAATTTTAAATCCATTTTAGTTTGCTTATGAGAAAAGTGTGCTATGATTTATTTTGCCTAGTTGACAACTATTCAAATTTAATTAATTTTAGACTAAGAATTTAATTAAATTTATTAAATCTTAAATTTAATTTAAGATTTTAATCTTAAATTTAGATTTGAATCTTCTCCCTTAAAAAAACGATTTTAATCTTCTCCCTTTAAAAATTCTATAGAGAATTTCAAAATCTCACATTTGACCAAGTATCTCTAAAATAGGGCAAGGAAATTTTTCATGGAATCCTGCAACTACTGTGATGGCTTTAATGCCCCTGCCCTAAACTTTAATATGCAATGGACAGAGCCAATCCACAGTATTATTTAAAAAGTAGTTTTCTGCACAGCTCACGAAGAGACTACACCATAAACAAAAAAGAGTCAGTGATGACTACACTGAGCAGTATTGCCAAATTTGAGGAGAAGGTGTGAAAGGCAAAATTTGTTTATGACATGATAAATGCAATTATAAAAATACTCCAAACAAGTGTGACAAATCAAGAAACAAACTTAAGGTGGGGAAAATAAAACAATGCTATGGAATTTTGCATGAAACTTGCTATCACAAGATATCATTGAGACAAGTGGTTTAGGAGGTGTCAAAGGAAAGATGAGACTGCAGTCAAGCATTTCCTAGAGAATACAGAACTATTACACACTTTACTTTTGGAGTTAGGTCATGACATGAATTTTGCCTCAGGTCAGGAAGTGTTATTTGTCTCATATAATAACCCTGTGTAGTTCAAGACTTTAAAAAGGCTTCACTTTTTTTTTTTCCTGAGGGATGTATTTCCCACTGCACGACATCAGGATGCTTGACTGCATTGACAATTGCTCCAATCTAATCCAATTGTGTCTATAGCATCACTAGAAATAAGATCTGCTATTATGCCATTTCCTCTGTTACAAGGAGATCATGCATTATGGGCATCCATTTACAGCTCCTGATCATGCTTGGCATCCTGCTGGCTAATCTTATCATCTTGCACTGTGTATATTATATTCTAATCAGCAGCTCCTCGTGGGTTTTTTTCTTTATTTTTTTAGTCTCAGCTTCTATTTAATTTTACAAAGTCTTGAATTCCTCAAAGTTGCCTTTTTTCTTTTCCCTGGAAAATGTAAAAGGCCAACCTGGGGGCAGATGCATTTTTTAGCGTTGCCTTTAAGTGCCATAGCAGGTAACATCTGTCCTAACTCACTAGATCATAAAATGATGAGATATAAGGAGACATCTGACAAGTTACAATGGATGCCACAAGGTAATTGCCACAAGTTTATAAAATGCACAATGCTTTTCAAGAATGGCTTCCCCTATTTGTTTCCTAAATGAGTAACCAACTGTATCAACCAGTTCCTGTTCTTAAATAACCTTTCCTTTTATTGCTTTTCCCCGCAAGACACCTGCCTTGTGCCCAAAGTAGTGAGACCATCGATAGAGAGTGTTTGGAAATGGTAGTAGAACATAGTACTTAGAATATTCCCCCTAAAATTACCCTAAGTGGTGCAAATTTAAAGAACAAGTAAAATTAGCCAAAGTTTCGAAATTGCTTTTCTATAATTAATCTTGTTAAAATCTGCGTTACTCCAGCTACCTCTAGATCTCGTAAGGGTTTTGATTGTATGGAAATATACCAATTTTATTCCAGCATATCTGCAAGGAGTTATGATGTCTAAGGTATGCTAAAACAGAAATGCTCTCATAAACACTGTTTGAAAAGACATTTGTACTGACACTGCTTCTGTATAGTCATAGCTTTGCTATTTAAACAGCAGAGAAGCAACCAAATACCATGCAGAAATGTAATTCACATTGGCAAACCAAGTACTACCCCAGTGCAGTGACAAGAATGTTATCTTTGTTTAATTTGATGCACAAGATTAAAACATATTTCAAAAAATTATAAAGCTGGAATTTAAAAGCATCTATTACTATTAGGGTTTCTTTTTCTCTTCAAGTGTGACATGAAATGATTGAACATTAAGTAGGAAGAGTTCAGTTTGAAATAGTAGGAACTCCTAACATGCTAAAAGTATGCATTTCCTAAAAATTCCCAAGTGACGTCAAAGGAATCCTTTAGAAAGTGGTGCCATGCTATTTAAGTACTCAATTTGATAGTTTTATTTGTTGTTACTAGTGAAAATAACACATTAATAAAAACTGATATGACACTGTAAACCTACAGAAAAACACACATATCTCTCTTTTGACCTTCTGTGTCACCCTAGATTTTTTTCCTTAAGAGTGTTATATTGAAAAAAAAAAGGTTTAAACAGTATGTATTGTACAGAATACTATATATGTAGTCTAGTGCATTTCTGTGAGATTTTCTCAGCCCCCATCAATTATTCTAGTTTACAGGAGAGGAAAGGAAGTTAATTGAGTTGTTAATTTTGAAGGTCACACAGCTAGATCATTTGTATATTTTATTGCAGCCTGCATTGTATGGCATTTCTTTTTCACAGTTGTATCCTTCTAAATTCTATAAATCACTGCTCAGAAAGAAACCCCCTCAACATGGGAAAACATCTGACCTACCACAGCAGTTCAAAATAGAAATATTGTGACATATTATGTCACCGGTCACCTGGTGAATACTATCAATAGCCATCACACACACTTAATAAACTCTTCAGCCAATACAAATAATTGCACCCACAACTATATGAGATTTGATTGAGTCTTTGATTTTGCCATTTGGGAGACCACATTCCTGTGCAGTTGTTTGTTTTATACAAACATGTTGTCATTTTATACTTTCTATAAATTCCCAGGTCTTAAGCAGAACCAATTCCTTTTGTCTAGTCATGGATTTTACTACTTTTGCCTCAGAGACCCTTCAGATCAGTTCCATCCTGCTTGATGTGGTCTTCAAACTGCCTCCATGCAGTTTGCACTGAACTGAAACTCAGCTTGAAAGCATTGCTTGCATTTCATCTTTGTCACAGGCCCCCTTTTTAAACCCAGTTTTTCAGTTGCTAAACTGTATTACTGGCCTGCTCTTTGGGCCTGTGGCACTGTCTCAATAATGGTGCTTTCCATAAACTATGGAAACCTTATTAGTAACTTGACAATGATAATTATGAAAGACAATTTCCAAGCACAAAATCGAATTCTTGACAGATGGAAGTTTGTATCAGACCTTCAAGGCAAGAATAGGACCAGCAAAACCAGCTCCCTTAGCCGCTTTCTATGGCCATTGGCAATACATACCTGAAGTCCACCATGTATTGCCTGAAGGTCTATATCCATGTTTCAAATATAGTTGCAAATTTGAACATATTATCCTATCCCTTCACAAGCAGCTCTAAAGCTGACAATTCCTGGTTTATGCTTCATTTCCTTGACAATGTCTCAGTTGTGAGTAAAGGGACTAATTGGTATTTTGTTTATTCCTTTTCTAAACATTAATAGAGATTCATCTTCTTTTAAAGTTTATATGAAAAGGGAAAACATAGCAATCATGAGACAAGAGATGTTATCTCCCCTTCTCATTGCCTACAGATAAACAGTAAAACATTAATACTGATAGATATGTGATAAGGAATGAATCATCCTAGGCCACTCTCAATCATTTCCATTCTATCCTAAATCTGGGGTTCAACTCTCACAGCCTATTGTCAGCACTGCATATTACCTCAATTGCCCATGGGGGCAGAACCATGCACTTCAGTCCTGTTCCCAGCGGGGATTGTTCCAGGTTTCATCCAGCTCACTGTTAACTGGACAGCACTCTGAATTTCTTGTCCTAAAGCCTGGTAGGCCAGCCTGAAAGAAAGGATCCAAAATGTAGTAGGAATATTTTCCTTTTTAACTTTTTTTACTGTCACTTCTACAGCATGTTAATTGCTAGTGTGACCCAAAGCATGCAGGAATCAAGCAGACTAACTTAGCCCAGAAACATCAGTGATTTTCCATCTCTCTCTCCCTGCAGAAAGTAATGAATTAGATGGTTAAAACATTTTTACTCCTTCTGATCTTTTAACTGGATTATCAATGTCCTCCTTTGATTTTCTCAATGGTTTATTTTAGGAGGAAGGGATACTATGAATGCTAAGGCTGCTGTCTCCTTTGAAACAGAATTTTAAAAGCTGTGATGTAAGAGGGGAAAGAAGGATTCCATTGAAAAAGTAGCCAGAGCTGGTCTCAAGGGTTGGTCTCAAGACAAGCAGAATAGAGAAAATCAAAGAGTAATGGACCTTAGTTCAACTGATGAAACAAGCAGTCAGAAGATGCTGATTTAGATAGAAAGAAGCTGGCAATTATTTAAATATCTGAAGAATAAAATCTTAAAAAACAGACAGGAGGAAAGCAATGAGAAAGAGGAGAAAATACAAAAAATATATCGTGAAACTGAGCAAAAGAAAACTGAAACACTTTACAGCATGTATTTCCATTTAATATCTGTACATACACAAGGCTGCATCCTATTCTTAAAACCTGGTTAGCTCAGGTATACTTGGCATGCATCATGTCAGGCAGGAATTTTAAATTTATTTGGACAAGGTTTTTCTCTGTTCTAAGCAAGGTGAAGGCACTCTGACATTACAAAACCCTTTGTGAATAGACAACAGTAGTGTTTATGTTTGTCCCATTTGTATTTGCATTAAAAAAATAGACATCATAGTTCTGCAATATTGTAAATATGAGATCAAAATTGTGCCAATTAAGGCAAATACTTCAAATACAAGCTCAGAAAACCTCAAATATCTAACTATTAAATATAGAGAGTATTTATAATGCATAAAGCTTTGCTAAAGAATATGAGGGAGGCTTAAAGATGTGCAGGTTTTCAGCTCAGTTGTTCATGCTGTCACACTGAAATTGCAAATAACAGTTGGATAACACCTGCAAAATAACCCTCTATTACATCTCTTTATGAATTGTGTTTTCTTATTGAGTATATTGAAATAAGTTACTGTGGAAACACGTGCTTTTCATTTAAGAATATAACTTCTTTATGGAAATAAGGTTTAGGTCAGAAAGGAGAAAGAGAATAAGAAAACACAAGGTGTTTCATTTTTAGTCACCTGATTAACCACAGGACAGATCTACAGATAGCCTACACTGGTGTCACACTGCAGAAAGGAATCAATTTTTAAAGTTGATTGCATATTTATCTGTAAAAAAGATACTGCTAGGCAAAATTTTGCTATAAATGTTTCATATAGATCTTGAACTCAGTTCTGAAACATACATCATAACCCCCATTTT
This sequence comes from Camarhynchus parvulus, assembly GCF_901933205.1. Lineage (NCBI taxonomy): Eukaryota > Metazoa > Chordata > Aves > Passeriformes > Thraupidae > Camarhynchus > Camarhynchus parvulus. The sequence continues at coordinate 10,389,509 of NC_044576.1, forward strand.
GACACATTAGGAAGCCAGCAAGTTTTTTAATTGTTAAAGTTCATGTTGGACTGCCTGCTTTTTGAACAATGGAAATTTTAAGTGGAAGTAACTTGTGATGTAATACCTTGCATGTGGACTGGAGCCTTCAGCATCTTTTAATTCTGTTTTCTAAGTGTTCCAACACTGAGAAAATCAGGGCTCTAAAATTCAGGATTATTAGTACCATAAGCCTGCATAAACTTAGGAGAAAATATTATCTACACATGGATAAGATCTAGCAAACAGTTTAACATCTCTTGCCTTCTGGCTATCCAGGAGTTTAGATACTTTGGTTAGAACATTTCCACTACAGATCTTTCTTATATATATTCTCTGAAGAATACTGAGGTTCATTTTATTTTCAGTAGACTTGTTGCAAGCTTAAAGAGCACATAGTAAAGATCAGGGAAATGTCACAGATCACATCACAAGTACCCACAGACCCCCCCCAAATAAAATCAAGATTAAAAATAAACAAACATTGTCTTCAAAGGACATAGATGAGATGTTAAAAACATCCCAGAGACTGATTTTAACATTTTCAAGTGAATTATTTACGTGCTGAAATTTTCAACTATGCTAATATACAGAGAATTTGATACACACAAAATTTGATAATTATTGTTCTACTTAATGGTTTTAGAAAGTGACTTGGGAGCTGTGGCCCCAGTGAAAGCAACAGAAATTGAGGTTCTAAGCATGTGAACTAGAAATTCATTGTGCTCTTTTGAACATGTTTATTCTCATTCTTTCTTTCATATTATATGGAAATAGAAAGTAAATCTGGATCCATCTGAAAGCATCTAATCAGCTCCCTTCACATTAATTAATCGTTGCTCCTGAAGCCAAGCATATGTTCAGCCTAGACGAGGGCCCTCACATCAATCCCCCCAAAAATTTAAGGATTCTCTCTGTAGTGACAGTATAGGCACTTTGCAATCAGTTTTAATTATTATTAAACTTCTGCCTCCTCAAACACCTAAACATTTTTTTCAAAATTATTCCTATATTTTTGTTGGTTCGTGCTTTTTCAGAGTCATCTAAACAAGTTCTGTCCATATGGTGATGTTTCATTTACAGCAAGAAAAGTAAAACTATTTCTGGATTTAAACATTATTGTCACAAGTTTTTCACAGTCTCACAACAGCAAGAAATTTTAAAAGTGTTTGATTCTCTACCAGAAAATGGATAAAGCATTGCCTGGTAGGTCTCTTGCATTAATCTGTAATCTCAAGGCAGAACTCAGTAGAGGGAAGCCAGGCTTCATTTACATTCAGAAGATGGTCAATATCTTCTTGACCTAAAATGCTGACAGCTGGAATGATGCAAGATGGTTCTTTTCCCTTTCTTCATCATCATAACAGATTGTTAGCTATTGTTACTGGCAATTTCTTTACAATCAAGTTCTGCTTTGATGTAGAGCCTTGAAAATATTGCAGTCATCCTAAAAACTGTTCTGAAAGCTGCCAAATATCACTTCTTTCTAAGTTTAGAATATTCCCTGGTACAATCAAAAGAAAAAAACATTTAAAACTCATGAAAACTGGTCTGTTAGGAGCATGCTGTTCTGCACATGCAGACTGTTGACTCTGAGGGAATTACAGAGCAGATCATATCTCAATACCAATGTGCTTCTGGAACCTGAATACGGAATACAAGGAGAAAACTCAGTCCAGGCACCATGTATCAGTTACAGCTAGGAGGCCCCCAGAGAACCACATTACCTCCCATTAATTATGAAGTATTAGCCCTAATCTCCTGTAGTGTGAGAATATTGCTGTACATTGCTAATAGGCCCTAAAAGAGTGGCTCATTCTTTGCTCCTCCACTGTGTGGAGTTTCCAAGCCAAAACGCTGTAAAGCTACAGAATCTCACCTCATCCAATGCTGCTTCCTGGCAGAAAAGAATCCCAGTTAAACCACAGATGGTGTTTGTGTAAGGAGACCTCAAGAAGAAGCTTTGCAGAGAAAATAAACACACAGCAATAAACCATAGAGCCTTGTTATTTATCCTCAGGATGCTATCAGCTTCTACTCAAATGATTGATTTGTGCTGAATCTGTAATTTCATTCCTTTGCTGAATGGATTCATAATGCTTTTTCTAATTTCAGCTAATAACTATCGTACTTTGGTTTTTTCTAACATCTTTTTTTTTTAAACTAAGTCTTAGCTGCTGGTTTTGTTTTTGTTTAATGAAAAACTGTGACTAGGGGGCAGATTCTAAAAAATGAACTGACTTTAGAGTTTAAAGGAAAACGCACTAAAAATAGTAAATCTCAAAAGCCCCGAATATTTTTTAACATTGGTAGAGTGAATCTTCTCTTTAGCAGATGAATCTCAAGAAATAAAAATTAAGTGAGCAGACATAATCACTTCTTTGCAAGTCTTTTCACCCACAGGTATCAAGAGAGACCCACTGAAAAAACACATTCCTCATTTGATTGATTTCTGCTCAAAAACTCTTTTAATATAGAGTTGCAGAGAAATGGAGGGGAAAAAATGCTCAGTCAATCTAGCAGAGGTCATGAATGAATGAATGCCAATAATTTAATACATAATGCAAATAGTAAATAAAGAAGCACAGCTCAGAGAACATGAAGGCTTCCTACTTGCAGTCAAATGTCACCTGCTTTCTTGCAGAACAGCTGAGCAACTGTGGAAGAAAGTATTTTGCAAAATGATTGCTGTTTATACTGATGAAAATTGGAAACCATTAGCTGCTGCTTTCTAGCTTCCACATGCAGTCACCAACAAATAAGAAGCAGACTGACAGCCAAGATTAAGGTAAAAATGCTAGTGAATGATACTGCTCTAAAAAAAGAGATGACCACACAGACCACAGCCAGCCAGACTAGCTGGATTCATCTGAGCTCCCCAAAGTGAGCACTGCTGCACATTCTGTGTGACAGGGGATAAGCTCAGCAAGGGAAATAAGGGTATTCATGGTTGAGATGTTGTTAGATATCACCAGGCAACAAATACACCAAATGCCTTAGGACTAAGAGAAGGAAAAATAATTCGTGTAGACGATTTCTTAGCACATGCAGTGTGCAGTAAGCAACCATTAATAAAGTTGTGTTCTGTGAATAGTGGATAAATTATTTTGATTTTGCTCACATTATTTCAAGAGCATCTTAGCAACAGTAAAATCCACCTGAGACATTGGTTAAGTTTAAACAGAACTTTAAGTACCTGAGTATTTCGATGGACTGTGATGATCTTATGCAGTTATGAGGGCTGGTGCAGAATCTAGTCTGAGAACGCCACTCTTTCAGAATAGTTCAAAGAGAAGGAAGAAAAAATGTTTTGGTAGGCAGTTGTTTTCTTTATTAGACTTTTCCAGAAAGAAGCTAGTACTTCAAGTGGGTTAATATTCAGATGAGAATTACTGTGCACATTCTTCCATTTATTGAGATAGTATTTTAATTTGATTTTAATGACTGTAAAGTGCTCCAAGACATTTGCAGGAATAGTGCTATATAGTGGCTGATTATATTATGAATTTTTAGTATGTCACTTTTAGTACAGAGCAGTCAGAGAAGTGCAGGTACCAGCAAACCGGATTTTTCAGCAACAGAGTGGCCATAAGGCAGTGCAACCCTGTGCAACTCTGTGCACCCCTGACTCCTTCTTCTCCCTTGTATTTGCACAATGGTTTTACATTTTTTAGTGCTGTGTTCTGTGCCTTAGGTTTACATGCTGGAGCTGCAGAAGTACCTTCTTATTGTGTTTGAATTATTTTTAAAGTAAATATTTGACATAGAACTGCTGCTCTTGAAGGTAGGAGGCTGGAGTTCTGACATTAACTCCATAAAAGCATAAAATCTGTCATGCAAGTTACTACATAGAGCCACTGCTCCTCATAGCTGACTACCAACATTGCATAAACTGGACATCAATTTAGCAGTTCAAGCTGTAAGATTACTCTTCTGAGTGCCCACCATAATAAATCTATTCAATATATGTGAGTTAGCAACTGCATTGGTGCTTTAACCTGAAAGGAAGGTGGTAGCAGTCTGCTAGGCTCTGTTATACTTGAAGCATTTAATATTGCTTTATGTCACTGTTGGCATAGGGCTAAAACAAGCAGGAGGCTTTAGAAATTTGCTTATTCATACTTTAGCCTAAAATCACTTTATTGACATCAAGTGAACAATGGAAATGAGGAAATGCCTTTGCCTGTACAGGACTGGTGGAGACTGTGGCAATGTAATTTACTAAAATCTTCACCCCACACCTCTCACAAATGACTTTCCCACCACTATCCAGCCTTTCCTACTACAAGGTAAACGCAATTGTGGAATGAGGTTCCACATAAAAGGTCCCTGCAGCAGGAATTCAGAAATTCAGGTCACCAGCAGAGATGAACACAATGTCCCATCCACTTTGGTTATGCTGATTTATGGCAGATGAGGTTCTAGTTCTTTACATAACCTGTCATCTCGTGCTTGTGGCTCTCACAGGCACAGGAACCTAAACACCACAGCTGCATGGTCAGTATTGAGAGAGTGACAATCCAAGTAAAAAATCAAAGAGATTTCTTATATGCTCCTGTATGTTCTGTCAATCAAATATGGAAAAGCCCAGACTAGAGCCTTTCAGCAAAGTTGCTTTTTAAATAATGATACAAATTTTCTAGCTATCCAAACCTACTACATGCGTATCATTTTCATTAATTGCCCTGCAGACTTGGGAGTATCATGCTTCACACTGTTTTTCTTGCCTGGAATAGTTCTATAAACTGTTATCATATGTTAGCCCAGCCAGTCGTAGTCTAATGTATCTCTCCATCATTGACTCTGCTGATAATTGCCTGGAGGGATGCCAAGGGACAGATTAATATCTGTTGTTAATATCACCACTCCAGATATAAAGAACTTTCTTCCTGAATTTCACATGAGACAGGAGAGACTGTTGACAGGTATTTCTTTCTCTTATTTATGCCAAAATTCTTGTTACTGGGATATCCAGAGGACAATTCCCACAATGTAAAGTTATGTAGCTCTTCAAAACACCAATGAAAATGATCACTTTGATTCAATTTGAAGTGCTACATTAATTACACATGTAACCTCATTGTATTGTCTTGTGTTTCAGGCTGTTGTGACATCAGCTAGGATATCCTTACCTATAAATTTATTGGGACCCTAATTATTTCTTACAATCAGAGAAAAAATGTGCACCTTGATACCTATTTGTAGCAGAGTATACATATATGCATAAACATAGGCATGTGTGTACCTGTCCACACAGATGCAAGTTCAAGTATATCAATACCTATCATTAATTTGATATCTTATAATTTTTATTAGAGAAAGCCATTGTCTACTGATAACATTCATGTAGAATTCTGGTTGGTTGATTTAATTTCATTTCATGTAAGAATTCACAAGCATCTCTCCACAGAGATTACTGGGTGTGCAGGAGGGTGATGTACAACCCACAGTGTAACTGTGGCTGGCTCCAGGGCAAGAACATTCCCAACACAGTCTATCCAGAATAACAGATATTTTCAATCCACTCTCAGTAAGTGATCTGATTAATAGCCTTATTTCCCCCCCTCAAAATGGAAAACTGTATTTTACTTGTTTAGCAGAGGAAAAACTGAGGCATAAGGGATGTGAGGATTTGCCTAAGCTCAACCCCTGTGCAGTGCCTACGTGTGAGGCAGAATGGGTTGGAGTTCCTGACAATTTAGCCCCTAATTACCATAGTAATTAAATAAAACTGGCTTCTTGTGAAGCTGAAACTGGAGGGAGTGATATATTATCCTCTTTTTCAACCAGTACCTGTGGTTTATATTGGCAAGCTTCAGTATGAACACTCCATCTCTCCCACCCAAAAAGAGCTTCCCCCTGAAGAGAGCCCACCTTATTTTGAGACATAAACATATGTCAGGGGATTACTCTTTGTTTGTGTTCTAATCATGGTTTGATTGACTTGTTCAACTACTGGGAAAATCTTATAATTTGTATCCCTACTGTTTCCTTCCCTTGTTAGGAAATCTTATTATATCTAAGCAATCATATGTTGGTGGTTGTTCTTTTCCCCTCCTTAAGCAAAACACCTATGCCGTGTATTCAATTTTTGTTTCCTTGTGTTTTCTGTATATCACAAAGAATCAAAATTCACCATGAAGTAGAGCATATCATTCATTCAACTGAGATAAGAATAGACACAGAATCAAGTCACAGAATCATTGGCATACAGCATGAAATGATACACATTGACTCATACTTCAATATGCGATTAATTTAAATCAGAGTTTATAGTTTTTCACAGTGAAGGTCTGTCCAATTATTCAAAACTGCCCAATTCACATATCTTGACAAAGTTTGTGAGATTTCAATTAAGTGACTTAGGTTTTAAAAGAATCCTAAGCAATACCTTTTCAACAATTCTGAAATTCACTTCAGCAAAAGAACTTCAAGCCTGATTTTTCTTTCTTTTTTTTTTTTTTTTTAATTATTTAAACTTGTGGTATGAAACCAAGATGGTGTGGCTAAACTTACATAAAGTTCTTAAGATAAAAAAAAGACACAACTTTCTGATCTAATTTTCATTCTTGTCAGAAGATGGTAGCAGCAGTGTCCAGCCCCACTGTCCCATGAGTTAGATGGCACCCCTGATTTAAGTAATATTTTCCTACATCTCCACTCTGTAAGATGGGTGCACACATATCAAGGGCATTTGGACTGCAGGTTACATCTGCTCCCTGACTACTTATTATTCCTATAAAAATGAGACCACTGCTGCCATTCTTCCACTGCCCTACAAGCCAGCAAGCCTACTCAGGTGAGAAGGGATGGTCAAACTTTTCCTTAAATTTTTAGTTAGAAGGTATTTAGTGAAAATTTGTTAATTGTTTTATATTTCACTGAGCTTTGAGTCTCAAAATTTGCTGAAAATACATCTAAAGTCCAGGACCATTGGAGTTTCTTTGCACAGCATGATACACACCACTGTTGTATTTAGGTAATCATCCAAGTGGGTTTGCACTTGGAACCATACTTTCACACTTTTTATTTTCAGGAGACAAAGAGTTTACTGATGTTTTTAGCTCTCAAGGTGACAGAACTTAGTTTTCCCACAGGGAATTACAATAACTCTCTAAGAACAAAGCAAACTGAAGCAATTCTGAGAATTTCAGTTTCTACCCCTTCACCATCTCCAAGAGAAGTCGGCAGATTGAAGAGGTGTGATATATCAAGCTAGGGGCACATTAATTCTCTGCATGAGATTTACCTAGCAGGGTGTAACGTCCTCAGACTGAGCAACCTGCTCTGCTAAGAATGATTGAACAGAACTCTGTGCTCACAATGTGCCTGGAAAGAAGACAATCCTTTCTGAGGTGAAAAAAAAAAAAACTCTGTCTCACATCACCAACTGCATTATTCTCACAGGTCCTCTAGAAGAAGGAACAAAATCAACCTATTCAGGTTTTCTTAACAGCAAAATAGCTACAAGCTGAGTAAAAAGACAAACCCCAAACCCCAGAAAGACAGATAAGCCGTGCAGGAGAGTTACAAAGGGAAAGATGAAAATGCTGCACATTAAGGTAGAAATGCAGGTTTTGTAAATTGAGTGTCTAACTCCACAGAAACATTTTCTGAGTCATTGTATTTTATTTGAATTTTTATCTAGAAAGCAAGCTTTGGCTAATACAGCTAATTTCTTCTCTTATATAGTCTCAGATCAGGAACCAACTCACTTTCAGACAACTTTGAGCCCAATAGACTGAGCAGCAAACAATCCTACCTAGCTCTGGATTTTCCATTCCAATGCTGGATTCTGGATCATTCAAGCCAACCTTAGTTTGCCTGATGTAATTTTTGCCAGGTAGTACAAAATCCTTTTTTTAGATCAAACTCAAAACTCAGAAACAGAGTTTGCGTTAGCATTTGTTGGATTCTTTTTTCTGTATATATATATATTTTTTTTTTTGTAGTCTGTTTTTGCACAATACCTAATCTCTTATACTATCAGGGTTCTGTGGCTGAAACTCTGAAGAGCATTATACCCATGGCACTCAGCTGAGACCAATGTTTGTTTCTGTGAGCTATTCCATCACTGACAGTCACCCATGTCCTCAGCTCCTTCAAAGAAATGGCCACAAAATCTCAATCCTAATTCTCCAATTACTTGGAGAATCAGTGATTTATATCATTCCGTCTTTCTGGGGGGTGGGGTTGGTGTTTTTCGGTTTTGGTTTTCTCTGAAAACTTCAGAAGTTCATATATATATATAAAATAAAATAAAGCAGAAATAAAGTGATAGGCTTTATACTCAGTCTATACTCAGACAAAGTGTAAAGTGATAAATGTGTTTACTATGGCATACTATGGATATTTAGATTTTTTTTTTTTGGTAATAGATATTCACTCTAATCTAAAATACACACTATCTGAAAATATCCAGAATCTAAAACATATCCTTTAATTTTGGTAATGACAGTAGTTCTACACAAAAATTGAGGACTAGATGGACTCATACTTTCTAGAAATGAGGAGTTTGTCTCAAGCCCAGGCCGACTAGAGAATGTTTTGTACCAGTGTTAGGGATAATCAGTGTGGGGATTTTGTGAACTGGCCCCAAGAACTGAGCCTGAGACTGCTCATCTGTGATGTGCAGCTATCCCAGACAATCCAACCTATATCAAAAGCTGCTGTAGCTACTGGTGGGTTTATTATTTTCTTATTATTCTCATAATGTAATAATTCAGCTACCCACTAGCCCTTTAACAAAAGGTTAATATAAATTCTCCCAAAACTCCTGTACCGCAATGGGTCACTGATGGTCACTTCTCTGCTGATGTGATTTCTGTCCCCTTTACCTGTGCTCACACACCATTGAGTGGAGCAGGAGTCAGGAGTTAGACCTTGGCCAGGACACACAATTTAAGAAGAACAGATCTGTGTCTGTATCTGTAACATAATTAAGAGGGACTCCATGATGCCTGTGGCAGGGATGAAATTTATTAACAAACATGCTACTGTCTCAGTCTTCGTCTTCCCTGGCCAAGCACTCTAAACCAATTATTTATCCTCCATTACATCTGGCAGCATTTGGGAAGGAATCTCAAATACAGAAAGACTGGCTCAGGATCCATGGACAGTTTTTGCACTTTATTACACTTCACCCCTTCATTAATTCCATCCTAAGGTTGATTAAATGTATGTGCTAATGTGGATTTTCCTAGAGAATATATTGCTTGTCATTTTACTTTCCCTGCTGCCACAAGGCATGTTTGACTCATGTGTTCTGGGAACCTCCCAGTTAATTTTCCTAATGCTGCAGTGTGTATTAGCCTTCATTTTTCTACTTTCTCTTTATCAGTGGACAGAAAAAGCATAATAAAATCTTTATAGGAGACTGCACCAACAGTGAATGTAAATCACATGTAACTGCTCTACAGGGAAAATGTAATATTATAGGATTATGTTTTGAAAAGAGTGAATGAATTGATTTTTTTTAAATATGTTTACAAGTAATTAGTAAAGATGAAAATACAGTTCAGGTGTTTCCTTAGACACCATTGTCTCTGGTTTATATCATTCAACTGAAAACAGAACCAATACACTTGCCTTATATCTGTACTCCAATACATTATAGTTATATATCTTTAGATATGTATTTTCATATTTATATATTAAAAATTGGTGAAAAGTCACATGTACATGAATTTTAATTTGCATGTATGGTGACCTGTTTATTATCTCAGATCAAAATGTTGCTGTCCTGTTCCTCCAATAACATCTGCAGATTACTACGCAGAGAAATACAATTATGTCTACTGTATTTTTGGCATGAATGGCAGGCAGGATCTCATCAGAGCCTTCTTTCATTGCAGTGACCTGCTCTGTCCTTCACAGAAATGAGCAATATTTTTGCCCTCTACGCAAAAGCAAAGAGTAGCTTTGAAAGCTGTGCTCATCACAGTGACAGCTATTATAAAGTGAAATATTTTAAATGCACTAATTCTAGATATTCATAGCTCTCATGTAAATTAAATAGCATTGCAAATTTTGTGAATAGCAAACGACAATAAGGCATACATATTTATCTACCTTTCTACTGTTCTCTGCCATTCTTGCTCTGGTTTCACGCTATACCACGAGCCCATCTATGTTCCACAATGCCTGTTTCAAGATATATTTCTTTTGCAGATAAAAAAGTGACAATTCTTTCAAAATAAAAGTATGCACCAAAAAAAAAAAAAAAAGAAAAAAAGAAAAAAAAAGTCAGGGAAAAAGACTGGGTTAGTATCAGAAGCCTAATGAACTGTTCTCAGTATTGGAAATTCAAATGGTATTTTTTGTTCCAAGCAGAGAATAAGCTTTACTGAAAACATATTCAACAATAATAATAATCTTATATTCAACAAATATCTACCGGTGGCAAGGATTCCAAAGCCATTTTCAGAATCAAGGACTGAACTGGTCAGAGGCAGCCCTTCTTCCTGATATTATTGTCCTTGAATAGGAGAGAAATGGAGATAATACAAAGAACTTCACCTACTGAAAGAATCATGAAGTGGGAAAAGAAAAAGTAGGAAGTCCAGAGAGCATGTGAATGTGTGGAAAAAGCATCAAGTGTGAGTTCCCATCCCTGTGTGTCATGGTAGGCACCCTTGCATGGCTTCTGGTTCCATGGTGCAGAACAGAAGAGCACAGGGAAAAGCAGTGAGGAAGAAGAAGCTCACAGAGATATTGATTCACTGGAAAACAGAACATGCTGAAGGGAAACTCAGGGTGATTCTCTCACACAAAATGACACAGTGATACATAGAATTTGTCAGTCTCAAAAGCAATGAGAAACAGCATTTGATAACATGCCACAAGAAGCTAATGATGAAGTGGACAGTCTGGACATTTGTGTTGGGGTCTCTGTTAGCTCAATCTCCTTTGCGTAATATTGTGAAAAGTGCTCGGATCTCCTGTTTGGAAAAGGACCTATTCCTACACAGACCATAATTCTTGCTTCCTGCACTTTGCTTGTCAACAAGGGCTATTTCCTGCAGTAGTGCTCCAGTTTAGCAGCATTATATGGGAATGAAGGTTATTTCACTTGCTGATGCATTTTTTAAATTCTGAGGGTTTTTTAGTGGCTGTGTAACACGCATCATATATTCTTTTCAGAACACAAAACAAGTAGCATGGATATATTCAGCTTCACCATTTTTTGTATGAAGGTTTAAGGATTTTTTCCCACTTTAGCAGAGTAAACCTACCTTTAAACACCAGAGACATGTAGGTAATAAGCTCAGAGTCTGCACGGCAACTCTCTCACCCCTGTGTAAATCACAAGCCTTCTGCTTAAAGTCTGGAAATCCTTTGTTCCTTTTAGAGCATGACTCTTATGCACTCAAGCTCCTGGTTTGTGCTCCTTAGCACATTTCCTACTATCCATAAGTAGGGTGCAAGGCAAATCCCTCCTGTTTACGCAGAAATTTACTGGTTTAGTTCCAGGGACCCTCCTGTAAGCATCTGCTGGTGTTCTCCATTCCTTTAAAGCAATGCAGCCACACATCAGCTGGCCTGGCCACCCTGCAATCAGGACCCAGCTCACTTCCCCCTTAGTTATGGGGGACAGGGGACAATTTTGGACTGAAAAGTGACAGCTGTGATCAGCTTAAAAGCATACCTCTTTTGTCTCTTGCAACTACATTCCTTCATGAAGCCACAGTGACCCAGTGGTATTTAGAGGATGAGTTATATGCCTTTGCCTTTACATATAAACATTCAGAACAAGAAAAATTAGAAGCCTTCAGGGAAAAAATTACTTCTCTAGTCTTTTCCCATTTTATGGCTGGTGGAAAAGTAATTCCCTTAGAGTCGTCCTTGAAAGCAGTCTGCTACCACTTCAGGAATATTTTCCAATTCCTTTTTCTTAAATTTCATCAATTTCAGAACTTAACTTGTACTATCAGTGCATAAATCTCTCCCAACTCTTGTGTTGTACATGTGGCTGTAAAACCAAGGCGCATTCCCAGAATCATTCCAATCATGGAGCATGTAAGGCAGGCAGTACACTGAGCCTCCCAGTAATACCACCAATAAAAGCCCCAGCTACCCAGACCTACTGCAAAATTGCTTGTTTTGCAGAACACCATTTCAGTCACCCTGCTTTGCTGAGCCCTTTGTGATTGATTGCCACCATAGTCATCAGTGCTCAAAGTGTCACTCACACACTTGCATTTATATTCTGTTCTCAATCCATCTCACAAAAAGAAATGCTTGCATATTTTTGACAATGATAAATTACAAGCTACTGAAGAGAGCAAAGACTTAGTTACTCTTTTAGAAAATCACATCCTGGACAAATATCTTTATGACACAGAGGATTTGACAGGGAACACAGACAGTGGCAAATGAACAACAGCAAAGCTGGCAAATAACCTCATTTCACTTTCCTTCCCAGCCACGCTGAAGGTTATCACAGGTTTAATGTTCTCTCCCAGGACAGCAGGAACAGTAATGTCGCCTACAGAAAATGAGATGAGGGTAGCCAGTAAATGGACTCCAGGATTCATGCAAAACATTTAGTCTTCTTAATTTCTGGTTACTGTTTTATAACTGGAATTAAATGGCTCAGTTATGAATATGAGAAGCAGTTTGGCAATCCATGATAACAAACTAATAACCTTATGAAATTGTGCCAGACGGAAATTTTCCAGTCAAGATGTCCACACATTGATTTTGTTTCTTCTTTTTAACCAGAATATCTCAGTTTGATAAACCTTCCTAAGGTGCAAGGAAAAAATAATACACAAAACTAGACCCAGTCCCTCTGTCCATTCCACTTAGTTCATTGCTTCCAAAAGCTGTAACTTCACCTGAAGACTAAAATAAAAATAAAAAACTTTTGTCAAAAGAAACCCAGAACACCCTGGGGTTCAGCATTGGTATCTATGTCATATAATTAAAAAAAAAAAAAAAAAAAACATTAAAAAGGAATTCTGGAGGAATAGGCAGCTACATCAGAGGCTATATTTAAGAGCAGTTCAATTCCCCATAATTGGATTACATACTTTAGCTCATCAATTCTATATATTGGCCCCTAAGACATTTTTCTTGTTACTTCATGTATTGCTTAGCCAGTATAAAGAACATACAGATGTTACAGAATACACCAACCACCGAGAAAGAAATGACAAATGTCTTCAGTGCAGCCAATTCCCCTCTCAAGAGGACTCTGATTCTTGGGTACATCTCTTTGTGTCTGCACTGCTGAGGATAAAACATGATGTGGTCTGGAGAAACCAATATTTACGTAAGCCTGTATGTCCCTGTGGTTACACAGAGTAGCTTGTACATGCGGGCTCCACAACAGGAATAGCTTCAATCAGCCTTTTTGGACAGCTGTATCTCTATGACAAATTGTTCAGGCATTAAGACTTCTGGGAGCAGGTGATAAGCAGGAATTTTACTTCATTGTGAGGGGAACTAGGCAATTTGGGGTAGTCCCAGGATAAAACTCCTGTGAATATTTGTTAACAGGTACATTCTCAAACCATTCCAGCAGATATTTTTTCCCTATCCCTGACTCCTCTCTTGCCCCCAACCACATTAACTTGAGGTGAGTGGGGTTTCTCACAAAATAACTTGGTCACAAATAAGATAATCAGTTTAAGATTTTTCTATGTCTCATTATGTGACACAGACATTTAGTCACACAGTTGGTTTCCTTGTTGAAAACAAAGCAAAATTCTCCATCTAGCTACTAAGATAGGGGCTTTTTGAAGCTCATGCTGTCTGTGATCTTCTCAAGTTCAAGAAATTCCTCTAAGAACAAAGTATTCAGATTAATGTGTGAAAAAGAGAAAATATCTTTCATTTAGTATAGAATGTTTATAATGTATATCTCTATGATCTCTTGTGACTTTCAAAGACTGCCATCTTTACCAGAAAACTCAAAAAGTAAGGGTGACATTCCCAATCTCTGCACATAATCTACTTTAAACCATGTCAGAAAATAGGCCTAACCTCTCTTTTCTGTAAATGTTGACATGGAATTTCTGAAACTCTGATAAGGCCTATAAAGTGTCATGCTTTGGCAATTTTGGAAAAGTCAAAACTATGACTGAGAGTCAGCTCTGAAAATAAATAAATAAACAAAAATCCTAACAAGGAGAAATCTTTTATAAATAAAACTATATTCTAACTTTTACACATAAACCCAAAACCAAACCCCAAACAAAAGAAACCAACTCCTGTACTTAGAAAATATCTTTGATACAGGTACTTTATCACATCTAGCCAGGAAGATGACATTTCATGAACCAGAGAAGAGCAACCAATTTTGGCTATGAACAGCAAAATCTACATGTAGACAGGCCTTGCCTGTATCAATACTAATATTTTCTGAACACAAAATCATGCAAAGTCATGGCATTAGTCATACAAAAGCAAGATGAGCTCATAAATAAATCATGGATGGATCAGAGCCATAAATATTTGAGTGGGTGTTTCTGTGTTTAAACACTTACTGAAAACTACTGCAACAACCTGACCTGAATATGATACTACTTCCATTTTGGAAATAAATACAATATCTTCATGTTCTGAAGGAAGATAAAACCAAAGCTTTTGAGGTTTTTTTTAATACATAACTCCTCTAGTGCCCAAAATAATCAGAAAAAAAATTAGTACCCAACTGATTAAGGTAGTTATCATCATCAAATCTTGTTTTATCTTCTTTATGAACTTTTCCAAAAGCTCTTCCATCAAAAAAAAAGGTAGCTAAGGAACTTGTTTAAAAAAACATAACTTTTTCAAAGCTCCCCACTGTATAGAATTTGCAGTCTATATCCTACAAGTATATTGAAGCCAACTTTCAGCTCCAACAACCTCAGATTTTGTAAGGTGCTACTTCCCATCATCAAAACAATGACTGTTGGTTATTTTTCAGAAATGTCACTTGCCCATTTTGTATGACATGAAATGTGAGGCATCATCTAACATTTTTGGTTATCTTTTTCCTGCAAATTGCCACGTTTGGTATAATGGTCACTGTGACCAGTTCATGCAGTAACAAGGGCAGTCACTGTTCTCCTTTTAAAGGCTCTTAAAGGTTTCCAAAATAATCTGGGATTTAGGAGGAGCCAAAATTTTGTTGAAGTTATGAAAGCTGTCTGGATACACATATGCATATTATGTAGTAAATTCACTTTTCTGATCAACTCTGGCAAAGGGCATCCAGGGCTTTTAAACTCAGAAGCTTAACTATGAGTGACAGCATTCAATCCATTGAAGGATGTATCCCACAGAAACACAAAACAGTTTTCCCATACGATTTAGAACAAAGTAGGATCTGATTTCCAGTTCCTAAAGTTATTACAATTTATGGTTTAGAGAAAGACAGAAAGGGCACAGAGAATTCAAAAAAGAAGCAGCATAGTAAACACCCTATCATTTTTTTCTCCTTCACTACACATTTTCTCTACCAGCTTGGAATTCAGCGCTGAAATCTTGCTTTAGGTATTGGATCTAATTACAGCAGCAGCTGGTAACAATTTCCCAGCTCCGCTGTATGCACAGGACATGAGAGTGTATAGAATGAAAGAGCTCTGCTCTGGGGAGCAGGCGCAGCAGCAGTGTTATCTGGGGTCAGGGCTGTGTGAGCCCAAGAACCCCAGAGGTGCTGGGAGCTGCACCCAAAGCTCTGACAGGGATGAGACCGAGGGCACAGCTCTGCACAGAGTGTGGCACAATGGAGATGGGAAATCCCTGGATGAAACCACAAAGAGGGAACAGAGCTGCACAGGGAGAAACACTGAATAATGCTCTCGTTAAACGTGTCAGTGGCTGCAAACAACATTTTTTAAAACACACTATTTCGCTTGCATTGATATCTACATCTAAGCAGATACTGCTTTTCATATTGACAGAGAGATTTTGTATAAGGGGTGTGGTTAATTCCACTTTACGGCACGCTGCTGAGGCCAAAACACAGCAGCACCCCTCAAATCAGTTGTTACAGTACTGAATTATGAAAGGTTACAACCTCTTCAGAATAAGAAAAACACTGAAATATCTCCAAAAAATAAACTATTGAGTCAGTGAAAAATAACAACAGCTTTGACTGGCATTTTTAGGGAATTTTTATATTTTAAAAATGCAAACATGTAAGCTCTGGAGTGTTAAAATCTCATTTCCCCAAATCTAGAGTCCCTGGGACACCCTATGATATCCTGGACATTCTGCTTCAGTAAAGCTGGCTTTATGTTTTAGTAAGTTAAGAGATCTAAGACAGAATTGCTGGACAGAACAACTAAAATGCAACCTGTAAAACAGGCCGTACTCTGCAGGCTTGAAGCAAGAGACAGTCAAGCAAAGGGGTAGCACCAAGAACTTTAGGCAGGCCAGAGATAATGATGATAATATCTAATTTACTCTCCAATTCAGGATCCATTGTACCAATAGGTCACAGTTTTCCAAAGAAAATTACCTTGTGAGGTTAGATCACATTGTGTCAGACACCAGAAAGGCAGCATAGACATTTCTGCTAGTGGCAAATGTGGCTGTGAAAAAATTTAAAAAGGCAACAGCTTCTATTAGACCAGGGAGAAGTAAGAGTAAAGATCCAATTGAACTGTGTAACAATGACAGACAAAAAGAACAGTCCCTGGGCCAGCTGGGGGGTGCTGGGCACATTCTCCTTTCCCACAATCTTTTCTTCAAGTCATCCTGGGCTAGCTGATTGCAAAATTCACCTAAGATGACAGATTTTTTTATAAAAAGCTGCAATGCTGTTGATGGAGCTGAGAACATGGCAACTTAGTATACTTCATGGTTTTCACAAAGTAAAATGCAGCTAATTCTGGAACTGATCTCCAAAACCCAAGCGAGTGTAAGACAGATGTCAGCTTTTCCTAGGAGAAGACAGACAGCTCTGTGAGAGAATTCAGTGGAGTCAATGTTTCTGAAAAGCAGGCAAAGCTGAGGGGTAGAAAGAAATATGTGTGCAGTCTGTAACAAGCACCTTCTGTGGGAAGAATAGTTTAAGGGACAGATTTTGGAACTGTGTATAAGAACACCTGGGCTTAATTTTGTTTATGGCCCAGATTACCTCCTTGCCAGGAAGATATCCTGCCTTGCTTTGTTTCTTGAAATGCAATTCAGAGGAAATGAATGTTATGATACATACCAATTACCCCACTTGAGGCAAGAGAAATATTTGTAGTGAAATGTTTTTCATTCATCCCTAATGGGACACTTAGACCATTATAAGTTCGTGTATTTGGGCCTCAGCCAAAGGACTGCTTCATAGAAAAATGGTCCTAAGATTCTGCTGCTGATTACACAGTTACACAGTTCTGTTCCCTATCTGCTCTTTGGGATCTATGCACTGACAACCAGATCCCAATTCTATTTCAATCTTAAAAGCCAACCACTTTCCAGATTTTATTCTGGCAGTATTTTTTTAATTTTAAATTCAATATTAATTATAAGTGAATTGTGTAAGTTCAGAGTAGCTTTCTGAAAGAAAAGGAGAATTTTTTCAAAGGTGGGAAAAAATTTAATTGCAGGAAGTTTGAAATTTTTTCTTGAATAGAATCTGTTGGACTCCTCTTACAACATAAACATTTCTACAAAATGCCTTTTGCTGCTGCATTTATCCCAATTTTGTCTGGGATAAATTGCTCTAAGTGTACCATAGGGTATCAAGTTTAAAAAAGTCCCTACCAGATTGTGATAAAAGGTTTGGTGTCCCAAGGCTTACTAAGCTCTGAGCTCAGTGTCTGTGGCTTCCTGGGACAGAACTTTTCATGGCACCAAATATGCTCTGATACAGAAGCACAAGTCAGCTCTTTATTTTAGGAGTACTGACTTTAAGAATCTTTTTGCCCTAAAAATCAACTTTCATATTTCTACTCACATTGAAGTCTGTTGCCTTCCTTGTGAATGTGGGCAAATGGTTTGTAGGAAAGAAACACCTCTCATATGTTCTGAATTTCTGTGTGGTGAGAGCATAATTTGTTTAGCTTTGGTGAGGCCTCAGCTGGAATAACACATCCAGCTTGGGAATGATAATGATGAATGACCAAACATGTTAGTGCTGATTAGTCTAAAGAAAGGAGACTAAATGTCTAACAGTCCTAAAAACATCTAAATGAGATGCAGAGAGCAAGGGAGGTACCTCTCCTGTATCTAGGATTAGACAAAAAGCTTTAGGTTTGAAACACATGAAGGAAGATCCAAAATAGATGATAAGCAAGAACATTTTTAACAGTGAAGGCTTATTTCACTTGCAGTTCTTGAAAACTTCAGTGGGAGAACAAGGTTGAAAAATTGTCTGTCAGGAACAACACAGGCTGGCCCAAGGAGGGCCCAGCCCCTTGTTACCTGCACATCCCTCTCATGTTGCCCAGAGTGGAATCATCCACCCTTTTAAAAGCTCCCAGCATGAAACTCTGATTCTAATGTTAGCTTTCTTTTGAACAACCTGATTAAATTATCTGTATATTTTGTTTCTATAGTAGGAATGAGACTAAAATATGCATTAAGTACAAAAATATACAAAATATAAAAAATTGCACCTTCAGTACAAAATACATGCCTTTTACCATAGAGCTATGAACTTCAGTCACTGCTTTAAATTTAGCAGGTGCAAAAACTCATGCACACAAATGCTTCAAAAGCTTTTTCTGAAAGCCTGTTCATCAATTTACAGCAGGCACTGAGCATTAAACCCCCTTTGTTTGTGTTTGATATTATTCTAGCAATACCATAATATTGGTATTATAGCACCGGTACTGATATACTATTGTATACCTACTACTATAGTATTAGTATGTTATAATACCAATATTATAAGTACTGTATGGTTAAAACAAAAACAAATATCAGGGAAAAAACCATGACAGTAAAACACGGTACAGTTTTCTATGGGTTATAATCAGATATTTATACTTTTTCTTCTGAAAGGTGAGCTTTTCTATTCTGTGACTTCAAATTCTGGCACCCTAATCTAATATAAATGCTTACAAATCAGCACAAGATCCATGAAATACTAAAAAATAGCTCTATTTTTATAATGAGAACTTTTTTTTATTTTTCTACCCTAACATAGCAGAGCTACATTTCTCAAAAACCAGCATGAGATCAAACATACACTGCTAGGGGCATTTTTGCTAAAATAACTAAAGAACACCAGTGACTAATCAATATGAGAATAAATCGAAGCAAAAGGGTTGATAACTTTATTTTAAATATAACATTTTATCTTCAGGAGGGAAACAATACATAAAGTTTAAGAGCAATTCAAACTGGCAGCCCCAGAATAGGGTTTAAATCAATAACTCTGAATTTCCTGCAGGTAGATTACAAAACACAATAAAGCACCACAAGTATGTGTAATATAGAAGTTTGTTTATCTAACTCCACAGTGCCCAAAAAGGATTCAGCTTTTTTTTCCCACTTTCATTTAAAACTCATGAATACAACAGACGTGCTGATGGCAATTTTTAGATGAGGAATTAAACTTTAATTTTCAATATTTTGTTGGCCTTTACTTGGCTTTTAGAATTGTTCTACAGTTTATCCACCTTTGTACCTCTCCTACTCAAGAGGAAGGCTTTACAGACAGTGAGGGCAAACCTCACACTTCACCCTTCTCACTCGTGGGGATTCAAGGAACACCTCTAAGTTATTCACTTGGCAGGCATTAGAAGCTTCCTGCCTGTCTGAATAGTTTCTGTGGAGACTACACTTCCATCTGCAGAAGAACAAAATTATCTGAGCAAGTTGAAAGTGATCAGCAGTAGATCTAAATTCTAAAGTCGGTTATGTGGCCATTGGCTTCGAGGAACTAGCCACCTTTTAGCTGGAACAAGTAATGTTTAGGGGACCATGCCTTTTCCCCAATAGCACCAACTATCTTCCTTATAAAATTCACTTCTCCACTAAGGGCATAATGTGCATTTCTCATTGGTCCTTAACCTAATTCCTAATCCCAGATGTTTTTTAATATTTAATTAATTACCTAATTTATTGAAGCTGTTTATCAATTCCTATAAAAAATATATATAAACATACACATTCTTCCTTCCATTTTTCTAGATATTTGTGTAATATCCTCTGTAAGTTGCAAAACCAATAATAACTCATAATTTCTGATCCAATACATCTTGAGCTCCTTTGAAAGCTTCAGAAAATTTCTAATCCACCCCACTGGGAAGAGGGCTGGAGGAAACATTGTGCTGTGTACTGGTTTTGGTTCAGAAAGGAACATAACTCCTGTCGGGAAAAATCATGGGTGCTGACTCTTCGTTATAGAGTGAATGAGGAAACAATAATAAGAGCATGGGTAAATTCCTCTTGTTCAAGAATCTCTTCCAGCATTGGTGGGAAGATATGATCTCATAAGAGCGCAGGGTCTCTTCCCTCTGCCCTGCACTTTAACTCTGCTTCCTGCACATCAAGGCTGGCCTTGGTCAGAGCCTCCCTGCACTTGAGAGTTCTCTGAGCAGAAAAAACACCTGGGAAAGCATCACAGTGTGAGCTATGAGACTTCAGTGAATATATTCAATCGGCTGCAGTACTGTTCAATCTTTAACCACTGCTCAATTCCCAGAATGAAATTAAAAACAATTTAAAAATCATGATTTCTGTATCATGTACAAAAGAAAACAAGTCCTACTTAATTCACAGCAAAATGCCACTAAATGCTTGCAGGTATAAGGAGAGAGAATTTTTTTTCTAATTTAAAATATAGTCAAGCTCCTTGAACTTTGAATTAATGTGTTCAACATGTGCTATCAGAATTCAGCACTGCTATATGAGTTACATGCCTGCTTTGTAATAGGCGTTTAATTTAGCACTAGATTTTGAGTGGGTTAATAGATAATAAGCAAAAGGCAATCTCAAAGCCTCAAATTAAATGAAATAAAGACTGTCTTCAGAGATCAAGGCAATTTGATGAGAATGAAAGGTATCTTTCATATAACATATGTCTGTGCCACAAAAGCTAAAATAACATAAAAAGAACCTATTTCCACTAAAGACACCTCTACTTCTTAAAGAATCAGTGATTCCTTAGACAGCCTAGACAACTTTATTTCTCTCCCAGTTCATTTCTTCTTTTTATATCCTGTGGGGTGCAGTAGTTCAGTACAGCCAAGCACTTTTATATTTCCCTAATGGCTGGGTTCCCTGCATTAATATCCCAATGGGATATAGTGCTATTGAACTGCTTCTGCTGCTCTGGTGAAAAAGAAAAATTACTCTATTTTCTGCTGAGGGAGAAGAAAGAACTTCAGGTATTTCAGTTACTAAACATTTGAAAATTTATTCTCATTGTCTGAAAAGTTGAAAGGGTTATCCATTTCTATCAGTTTTAAGGTTTGGTTTCATCCCCTAAATCCAGTAAATAAATTAGGCTTTTAAAGTGAGCCTTAGGCATCTAAATTTTTGCCTATGTGCTTTTGAAAAGACCCTTCTAGTTTCAACTCTGAAAATGCTTCTCTTCTTTTTTCCTAAAATTTCCAAAAGATCTTTCTTGATGCATCCTCACAGCTGTTCAGCTCTGAAAGGCTCTCTCACAGTTCTCCATCAGGAGCCATTAGCCAAGCATTACTAGCCTGACCTTCCATAGTAGTCTGGTTTGATAAATATTTGCCAGCAATGCCCAAACCAAACCAATGAGGATTGGGATTTCCGTGATTTCTAGTTGGCACTCCAGGGTAATTTTTAGCTTCAAGTGCTGATACCCAGTATACATAGAACCCATGCTTAGAATACTGATCACAAAACGCAGAGCTGAGGAGGATCAGTTATACTGTATTTTCCACCATTTGGAGGGTGCTGATTTTGTCTGGGGTGGAGATCATTTTCCTAACAGTAACTGCTACAGGCTGTGCTTTGGATCTGTGCTGAAACAATGGTGATAACACAGAGATGTTGTTGTTATTGCTGAGCAGGGTTTTGCACAGAGCCAAGGCCTATTCTGCTTCTCACCCCAGTGAGAAGGCTGAGGGGGCACAAGGAATTGGGAGAGGACACTGCTTGAACAGCTGACTCAAGAGATATTCAGTATCATATGGTGCTATGCTCAGTATGGTAAAAAAGAAGAAGGATAGGGGGATATTCAAAGAGATGGTGCTCCCAAGCAATTATGGAATTCCACACTTCAAACTTTGAGGCCCCTTTTTTGCCTCATGTCCTTCTTCCAAGTTGTCACATGTGAAAATTACTCTAGTGGAAATGCACAACACAATACAGCTGAAGGGGACTACCTGCACAGAGGGTCTAAGTCCTTACATATCCCACCCATACAGATGGGTTTTACTAATGCGTGTCTTTTTGTTCAATTTTTCAGATGGATTATTTTATTCTAAATTAAACATCCAATGTTCTTTTATGTGGAATTATTTCTCCTGTCATGCTTCCAGTAGCTGTTGTACTTAAATAGGAATTTAATCAAAAGAAAATACACAGCAATCCAGCCATAAACTCCTTCACTGTGAGGAGGCCCAGGTTTCTGATGGCTGCTTCTATCTCAGAACATCCTTGAGATCAACTATACTGAGCACCCATCACAGCAATCCTCTGAAACGGCTCTGGAAGTCCAGTTTCCATTAGGCCGTAAAGTAATAAGATGAAGTAGAAAAGGATGGATTGAACTCTTAACTGCAATCTGGGACTCACAGCAATGTAAACCTTTTATTATATCAGACACTAAGAGCTATATAGAAAGGATAAACCAAAAAAAGGAAGTAACTAATTCTAGACTTTTTTTTAGCAAATATATTTTATATATTGATTTATATACATACATAAATTAGAGTAAATCCTAATGTATGGATTAAAATAATGTATTTGTGAGTACACAAAATTTTACTTACAAGGACTGACTTTCAGTACTGCTGATTAAGTAGATCTGCTAGAAACTTCACACAGCAGCCTCATACCTTTACTGCCTCTGCAATCTCTCATGAGCTTAAAAGCAATTAATACTAACAACACAGCATTCAAATACACTGCTGAGTAAGAGACTCCTCCCTTATAAAGGAGGGCAAGGAAGAATTGGATCAGTAAGAAACACTGAAATGGAAACCGCTCTCAAGCAGAAGACAGAAGGAAGTAAGTCTGACCCTGTGGTTAGAAAGGGAACATTTTTGTAGCAGAAACGTTTCCTAAAGCCTGCAGCTCCTGACACCCCAGCAGCTCTCCCTGTGCATTTAGAGCATGGCTGAGTCACTCCACATGGTCCTGGACAAGAAGAGCACAGCTCTGGAGGGGCTGTGGAGATGCACAGTTGGTTGGGAGCAGTTGTTTGACAGCTGGATCAGGTCCCAGCAATCATGAAACTTTTACACTCTCTGCTCCTGCAGAGTTCACAGCACATTTACACTCTGTGCATTCAGCCCCCACAGGACATAAACCAACATACTATGGCAACTTTGAGACCCCCAAGCTATACTGCAAGCTATACCGCACTATTGGAAGACAGCAGAAAGAAAACCCAAACACAGGACTACCACCAACATTCTAAATACAGGAAGGAGCAACTTGTGTCTGCCAGGACACATTTCACAAACCATATTAGATTTATTGCTTAGCAGTGGCTCATGCTAAGCAATCCATGCTAATTTCTAATAAAATATTTCTGACTGTAACATTTTATCAAGAATTAATTTTAACTCAGCCAATTTTTTAGCCTTTAACATTTTCTTAGTTACAACAGAAACAGAATTAAGTGAATTCTTGACAGTAACTCACGATTCCGCATGATGGACTACTGTCTCTAAAAACGAGATAAGGAAAAATACAGAGGGGGATTTCATATAATCCATGTCGTTCAAATAAACGAAATAATTAATATAATAAAAGATACATCCGACTCCCATGGAAGGATTTATTATCTCCCTTGCAATTTACATCCCTTAATAGAAGAAAAATTTGTAGACCATTTTAAAATTCCTGAGGATTTCACAGTAGCTGCTGAAAATCCAGGGTAATATAAATTTAGAGATAATGGATGAACTGTACTGTAAGTCAAATAGGTGGACAGATGAACAATTTTTGAAAAGGAGGACCTTGCCATCATCCTTCCAAAAGACAGGATAAAAACATTCTATGTCTTACCAGACTTAGCAGAATCTTATGAAATATTGAAATCTTCTGGGAAACATATACCTTTTTTCTGGCCAGCTCTATTCTTAACCTAAAATTCTTCTAACAAGATGAAATTGTATTGTAGGCTTACCAAAATTTCTTAGATTTCTTTTTTGATAAAAATTTTGGATTTGTTTTACAGATACTCAAGTAACTAGATCTACTGATTTTGAGTGCCGACACACACTTTACATTGCCCCCTTCCCCACCTTCTTGAATGTTTTACAGGAACTTGTGGTATTCAGGAAGAACAAGAATACAATTTGCAAAAATTATTAAATGCCATTTCCACATTTCCTAAAAAATGTGTTAAAAATATATTATTTGCAATGCATTTTTACATTTAAAAAATACACTACTATGTAAAGTCTACATTATTTTACCCAACAGAGTAGTTTTGGCATTGCCAGAGATGAATGTAAGATCCCCATACCACCCACAGAAATGTGACTCAGTGCAGTTACAGAGACTCCACTGGTAGTAGAAGATCCACACTTGCTACGCCTCTCTAATTACTGGGTTGCATTAATGTGATTGCCAGCAGTGCAGCCAGTTGGTGCCATTATGGCAAAATGACAGCATCATACTGTGGTCAACTGGCCTCAAATGGCTTATTTTATATACACTGGGGAGTAGCCATCACTGATGGAAATTTCTGTTAATTTAGTCTAGATTTGAATATGTACATTAAAAGCAATAACGCTAGTGTACTCTGACATGTCTAAAATGTTTATTCCTCCCTAATGAATGAGCAGGCTGAAAATCAACACTGTACTCTATGATTAATACTACAAGAAGTTTGGATGTTTTCAGGTCTTTCTTCCCACATTTTCCTATCTTGTACATGTCCATGCAGCAATTACTCTCTGTATGAAATCACATTCCTGGCTTTGTATGTATTTTTCCACCACTTCAATTTCTCTACATGAAGCAAGAGTTCTGTGATGTGCAGGTTAGGACTGCAGTACAGTCTCAGTAGCTTTTGGAGGAATATTCCTGTCTTTGAGTCCCATGTTGCTATTCCCTGTGCCTGAGATAGCAATTTCAAAATTCCCTCCAAACCATGAAGTGTCCACATTCCTTACTGGACTCCAGTAACTCTCTGTGTGTGAGACATCATCTGAAGGAATCCCCTAATCTGCAAGAAACCATACAAGAGTTCCTTTGAGCTAGATGTATATTCAGTGAATTCTCTTAATGTATATAAGATGTATATTATGTGAATCTCTTAATAACCAATAAACGGGTTAGGCAAGGCTGCATGGCTGAGAATTGATAGGAAGGATTCACCAGCTGAAAACCAACTAAAATTCAATTCTTTGGCTACAAAAGCTGGAAAAAATAATTTTTAAAAATGATTTAATAAATAAATGATTTACCTTGTTAGTAATATTGAATGAGTGAGCTCACTGGTATTCTTAATTGAATAGGAGCAGAGTCACATATGAAAGAAAAGCACCCCTCACAACCAGTACCCTTATGAACACTTCTGAGTCCCAGACTCAAGAAGGATAACTGTCTTCTCAAGCCCACAGAACAAATGCTAATAAAGACTTCAAAAATCATTGCAAAAATTATAACAGAATAAACTGCCTAAAATATCTTTTCTCCCTTCCTTCTCAACAGAGAAATATGCATTTTATTCTACTGACCATTGCTCAAAGTATAAACTATGGCGCCATTTAAAATTTACAAAAATGCTTTCTTCTTAGTCCTGCAGTTCAGTGTGCTACCCCTTTCCTAGTTCAGTCCAGTAAAATCTCTCATACATTTTTTCATGTTTTCAGAGGATGCACAGAATTTCATTTTTCTGACTGCTTCTCTGATGCATGTGGAGAGTAAGAGAGCTTTTGATGAAAGCCAGTTGTAGTGTGAAGCCTGACCTGCAGGGCCACCCCAGCAGATACATCACTCACACATTGTGCCAAGGCAGTAATGCTTCCATATATGTACAACTTCTATAAAGCTCTGTTTTGTAATGGTATTGGACATAGTAAATATTTGGAGACAAAAATTAGAAGTAGCTGCAGCTGACTATAAATACATATTTCTGAATCATGCGATGCACATCCAAGAAGGAATGACACACGAGTTGTGCATGGCAGAGTTCCCAGGCATGGCTGAGTATTGAGTGGGATGTGTGTGAAATTCTCACCTCCCACCATCCTGTCTTACACATTCACTCCAATGCCTACAGGAAAAGCAAGAGTCTAAGTATGGTAATAGTGAAACCATCAGAGCACATACCAGTCCATAAACATTTTTCAGGACAGAGGATTAACTAATAGAAAAGCCATAACACCAAATAAGGTCTCTCAAGTTCTGTAAAAAACCTAACACTGGGAAGATCTGTATCTACAATGATTTGCTTGCTCCAGCACAACCTTTGGAATCCTACAGGTAATGTAAGTTTAAATAAAACAGTTACAATACTGGAGGGTGGAAGGGGAAAAAAATGAAAAAGAATCTTGCTCTTGTTATGCACAAGTTAGCCTATATTTACTACCAAAAACAAATTATCAATGCAAAAATCAAGATATTTGCTCATCTATCAGTCCAGGTCTTTCTGAAAACAAAATAAGAGTGTGGAACCTGAGGGTACTTCTGAGAGACAGAGCTGCACTGGAGTTCCCCTTCCCTGGGATGCTGAGGAGTGTTGAGTCCTTTGCACTGGTCTGCTATGAGATACCACTGAACTCATTCCCTTCTTCTCTTCCCCTTCTTGGTCTTTACATGTTTTTAGAGTGGAGGAGTGCCTCAGTTAATAATACATCCTGTCCATTCCAGTATAATCCATGGGGTTCTATTCAGTCCCATGGGGCATTAATTTGGTCAGGCTGCCTGGCTGTGAGGATACAGACAATATTCCTCACTACTCCTCATATTGCCTATTGCAAAAATTTCAGAGAAGCAGGAGGAGTTTCTCTAATACTAACTAAGGCAAATACATGTGAGTAGTATTTGGCTTTGTGTTTTCTTTGTGATACAAACTCAAGTCTTTAAGTGCCTCTTTGTGAGATGGCACAAATTTGCCAACTTATATGTTAAAAGAGTGCACCGGTGTCCTAACAAAAAATTAGCATATGAATACCAGTTAGATGATAAGAGATTAACATAAAAATGAATTGCAAAAATCTGGATTGCAAAAAAAAATTTGCATTGTGCTGTCAAATCTCCAGTTTACATTAAAATGTGATCCTAAAATGAAAACAGCACAGAGCATCATTGAATGTCAACTTTCTTTTTACCCTCCAGTGTAGTAACAGTGTCCAAGCTCTGGGGATAGAGAGTTGGAAGTTCACACAGCATGCATTTAACTCAAACTGCTGTGAGAAACTGGTGTTTTTCTTCTTTTGCAAAAGCAAGCAGAAATGAAGAATAAAAGGAAGAGATTACTCTGTCATAGCAAGATGATAACTTACTCCCTTCCTATCACACTTTAATGTGCAAATCAATCCTCATGCTGTTCTTTGCCAGTTTCCACCATGTTATTGACCCTGGAACAGCTGGGAGCTCTCCTGCTGCTCCACCTGGCCTCGGCTTAGGATCAAATGGGGTCATCTGTCAAATAACAGATGAGAAGTAAATGGATGGAGGTCTTCCAAGGGGTGGAACCATGTGCTAGTTGTGTAGGTAAATTACAATGAAACAATGTAAGGCTCATTAGTTTGTTAATTAAAGATTATTAAATAAATAGTCTACGCACTAAAGTAATTTTTTTCCTAGATGCCTGCTCCAAATGTCATAAAAGGTACAATTTTAGAAATAAAACCATTTGTTTTCTGGTGGCTGAAAATCTTGGAGGTAATTGTGGTTTAAAAGTTCTTTCTTTTTATACATTTAATCTAAACCAAAATAGTTTTGAATTTTAAATTATTTCTCAGGAAGATTTTTTTTCCGCCTTCACCGTTAAACACACCACTTGCATTTTCAAAATAATTGCAGAGCTTTTTTGGCTTCCTCAGAAATCTTATCTGTACTCTAAAAAGAGACATGTGCCTATACATGTAACAGAACCTCAATACAAAGCACAAGTTGCCCTATTCCAACTATCTTTTAAACCTAAGCTCCATCTTGAAACAATTGGATAACTTTCCTGTTAGCCTTTATCTTTACCAGGAGCTCTTTTTTAGTATTCTGGTGCTTCTCATTAAAGTTTTCTCTTTCCAAAGCAAATACCCACTCACTGAAATTCTGAGATATTCATGTCCTACACACAGTGAAGCAAGTGCAATTCAGTACTTGTGCACTGATGCCAAACATTTTGTTCCAATAGTCCAGTTCTATCAGCTAGGGTCCTTTCCAAAATTGTAAATATATGCACAGTATTATTTCAATGATTTATCACAATAACTTGGACATCTTAGTGCATGTCTCAGCTAGAACACCAATTTTGTCATGCTGAACACTAATTAGTTTAGAAATGCTGTCATGCTTAATCAAATTAAGCATAATATCAAGTAACCTCACCGAATTCAATGACTCACCCACTTCTCCTGTGGGAAACAATCAAAGCAACTTCCCATGTCACACAATTCCTTAGCAGCTTTGAAGGCTACTCACATTTTCAAAAGGTAATAAATTTAGATTCTTCAAAAGATCTGCACAGATCTTTATGTGTGATCTACATGTGTAATCTATCTTTAGGGCTAATTTAATAGCCTTTTGATTGAAATAATGAACTATTTACTGTAATTATGCATGTAGCATTGTTTTAAGTATAATAAGACTGGCAAAATCATGAAAACCATGTTGTATAGAACAGAGCCACTAAAGGAATTAATGACCAGAGTACAGTATTTCACAGAACTGATATAAACATCTGTGGTTCAAGATGATATGAAAGCATTCTGTGCAGGCAGTGAGTACCCCTAACTTACTCCACCAATTTACTTTAGCTGGGTGCTGAAGGAGTTCCAGAAGTTCCCCAAGAAAAGTTTTGACTCCATACAGAACACTAAATGACACAAAGGCCATATTTATTTTAGTTAGAATATGCATGTGTGTCCTAACTGCTCATTTTTGCAGGGGAAAAATAAGCAAACGTTGATGGCCTTGTGGGTAAAGTTTCCTTACAAATTCCACTTTTTTCTTTGTTGTATGACATAAATTTCCATAAGAAACAGCTGGGTAATAGGAAAAAGCTTAATATTCAGCTTGCTATTTTTGCATATATTTTATGGTAATACAGCAAGAAAAAGTGCTCCATATATTTGCTTTATCAAAGTCAAAAAAGCAAGATGAGTTTGCTTGCATAGGTTTGACTTGACTTCTGTGGGCATTATGGCTGAGCAGAGATTAAAAAAGAATTGAGCTTAGGAGCTGTCATTTCTCAGTGCCCCTACTCCCCAGCAATATACACAGGGCTAAATAAGATTTCCCCCTGTAATTACCTTATCAAATACATCTTACATTCACTGCAGAATTCTTAGCTCTATAAATCTAAAGTAATCCAAATGTATGAATTTTTTATACAATTGTTTCAACTTATGATGCAATGGCGGCTCTTTTCTCTGTCCTTTACAGAAGCAGCAGTGGAAGTTCAGTCAACTAACACCACTAGCCTTGGGGAACAGTCATTGAGGAGTGGTACTTTCATCATTAGGGCATCAATTAGGTTCTAGTTTGGCTTGATGCTCTGGGTTTCTTGTTCACTGCAACATTACTGCAATTGGTTTTGTTTGACAAGTCAGCTGCAAAGCTCTTTGGGGTTACCTGCAGATCCTGACCTTCCATCCATTGCAGTAAATAAAATATCTTGTGCCAAAAAAAGCTGGGAACAAATGAGGAAAGTCCAAACAGCAAAACTGTAAGGCCATCTCTCTGTGTGTCTGTCTCTGAAGATCCAGAAGAAGAGAGTGTAGAAAAAAGTGCTTTTAATCTCTTACTGAAGTCTGTCAGGAAATAACGGGTTTTAGATTTCTGATTATACTCTTAAGGGCAGGGGAAGCAAGAAGCTCTACTAATATCCCTAGAAGCGCCTCTACTAATACCCTGAGTGTCCTCATCAGGATTTAAACTAAAGGATCCTGAAGAAACATAAAACTACATTCATTGTGAGGAAAAAAAATCTAAAACTACAGGAGCAGTTTTGCTGACAAGGTAAAGTCACAATACTTTAGATCATTTTATCTCTTGATGCATTGTTGTCTGCTGCAAGCCCTACATATCCTGTCACAGATAACAGAAACTAGGAAAAATGAAATAAGGCTGAGGAAGTAAGTTAAATAACACAGTAAACTTGCTGATAACAGGATCTGCTATGACTGTGAGATAACTTCCTAAAGAAAGTCACAATGACCTAGTTATTCAAAGAATGGAAAGCAGATGACCCCTGGAAATAGGACCATCTTTCTTCAAGAAGAGTATGCTGGGCTGCCTGCTATTTCTTAATCCTGAACATGACATCTGCAAAGCCAATTGGACAATTTTTTGTCCTTATCTTTTCTAACTAACACCTTTTCTGTCATTGAAAAATAGTGAGATTGCAGAACTCTTCAAAAACTCGCTTGAGAAATTCTGAGAGAACCATTGCTCTCCATTGTGATAAAGCAGTTTCAGAGATAAAATATCATTCAGGGAACATTTCTTATTAAGATCAGCATTTAAATTTGAGAACTACAAAATATCTATCTTTTCTCCTGTGGCTTATTCAGCAGCATGTTTATTATTAATACTGTAGTACTTACGAGCAAGAAAATGTCTTCTCTTCTGAACTCAATATGCTTCTGAAGAGAAACACACCTATAAATGTCTATCTACCTACTACTGATTTTTCTGCTCTTTAAAGAACAAGCAAGTTACTTGAGATTTTAATTATGTTTCCTAAATACATCAAACCTCTACCATAATTATTTTTCCACCATGCTTTGTAGGCAGTAGAAAACTGAACTGGACAAAGAAAAGGAGGACTTGATTTTTCCAACTATAGTAAACTAAATTTTACTCAAAGAAACTTTTTGGGCTTAAGCATGTAACATCTTTAAATATTTGAAAGACTCTAGCAAAAGCACAGGAAGTTTGCATGACATATTATTTCACATTCTTTCCATCTGTTGCTAAAATGTTGTTGTATTGATATTTTTTCCCACATTTTTAAAGGCTGTTTACAATATTTAATTTTACTCTAACAAAATACTGTCTAATACTCCTTCCAAATAAAATCTCTAAAGCTAAAATATTCAGAAGAATATTTTAAAATATTTCTCAAACACACATTTTAATGAAGTTTATATTTAATGTTTGTACTGATCTCTTTGTTACTGTAGGTATTCTTGTCCAGCAGCTTTTTCAAGTAGGATTTACTTCTCCTTTTAACAAGAGCTAAAATAACATCTGCCAAAATAACAGGGGGCATATTTGGACTCTGTTTCATGAAAATTACCTAAGGATCTTTGATGAATATATCTTTTCTTTGTTCATTCCAGCAGATAAAAGAAAACCGTCTAAGTGAAAGCAGGAAGCTACAAGAAGCTGCCAGAAAATAAAGATTCCAGCATTTATTATTATTGTGTTTTTTCAGTGCTTGCTGTCTGTCCTGCTGAACACACCTTCATTTTACAGCTCCAGACTTCACATTTTTGAAAGGGCAATGTTGAGAGCAAACCTTTACTCTGGATAGAGTTAAAATGTAGTTTTAGATAAGTAACTCAGTTTTTCACAGACTTTGTACTACTTCAGTGCTAGCTCAGTGTCTCTAAGGCACTCTTCATTAAAAGGATTTGCTCCTTCCTCCTGGTGCAATAGGTGCTCAGCCACTGTGGACTTAACTTTATCACTCTAAAGAAAATTAAACCAAATTATGAATTACGTGGCTCTAAAATGCCTACAAACATATGTATTTTAAATCACTGTGTCCTTGTTGATGATTTAATCTATTACATGCCTGTTTAGTAATGGCATTAAAACCTTCGTACTGGTTGTGACAGTCAAGTAAAATGGTGTTAGAGGGCTGTCAGCATTATCAGGAGGCCAGGTCTTAATCCTCTTTTTGGAGACTGAAATCCCATCATTTCAGACTGCAGAGGGCTTCAAAGGGCAGATCAATTTTTATAAAGGCACTGGGGATACTTCTGCATAGTGGCTGAGAGAGAACATTCTGTTTATGTATCTTGCTTGTAAAGCAAATATGCAGTGATGCATTCCTTTTATCCCTTTCAACACCCCTCACACAATTTGTCCAGTGAAGCCCTCTGATGGAGGGGAAATCTATCACAGTGGCACCTCCAGTAGAGCAGTCTGCACACAGCTGGTTCCTTGGGAAACAGGATCACCATCTCACTCCCATTTCTCCCATATGTCATTCTAAAATCAAAGCAGGTTGTCAGGAAAAAAGCTGCCTTCAACAGCTGCTTCTTTGGCACTAAAAGCCTTAGGCCAGTCTCTTGAAAGAAAGGATTCCATGAGCCTCAATTTCCGAGCATCTGATTGATTGTTACAGTGAAACATATGAAACAGCTACCTGTATTTAGAGATGCATAGCTTCCTCCTACTGTCTGAAAAGCAGTGACCTTGGCATACCATTTAAAAAACCATTAATGGACCATTAATGGCACTCCATGGTTTCAGTTTGGCTGAGCTTTTGGGGACAGATTAGAGGTTTTAACACTCGCATTGCCAAAGTTGTGAAGCATTCATGGGAAACATCCAAGTCACACAATTCTAAAAGGTTGTGCAAAAATGTATCTAGATAAGGAGATTTCATACAAGTAACTATTTGGTATTTACAAAAACACCCAGAAGGTCTTCGACTGCTTCCCCTCACTCTCAACCTCACATCAATTTATCTTTCATGGCCAGACACGCTGGATCTTTGTTATGCATTGAAGGATTGTAAGGAGTTCCCTTAGACTGTTTTCTAAGAAAGGTCAGATTTCCTAAAACGTAGAAATGAGTTTCAAAAGTGACAGAAGTGAAAAGTGCCACCCTGGGCCATTTCCAGAGGGGCCTTCCCCGGGCACCCTGTAGCCCAGAGGAAGGTGTCTCCCAGCAGGGTGTATCTCCTGCTGCTTTTGGGCAGATTGTCGTGGGCGCCAGTGATCCCATGCCGTGCCCTCTGAGGCAATGGATCACTTGGGCTGTGCCACCACACTGAGAGGCACAATCCCACCGCTTATCCCACAGATGGTGCAGATATTCCCTATTGGATGTGCACTCGATCACTGACTCTGAGTAGAATGGAGATGCACGAATTAAGTAGGAGGGAAGCTTTCAAAACAGGAAACAGGTGTCAAAGTTACACCACTTTTAACATTTAAAATCTACTCTTTTTCTTACAATATAATCACTTTTAACGAGCTCCAACTGTGAAACACTAAAACAGCATTTTAAAAGTGAAAACTCATTTTTTGCCTGCTTTGTCAGTTTTCTAATAACCTGATACATTAAATTCCTTGCAGAAATAATTAAGATACCGAATTTAAGCCTGATTAACAAATACCAATTTTATTCATTAAATCCTTGGTTTTAATTTTTAAATAGGAAACAAATTAAAACTAAAACATGTAGAGCAGGAAATACAATCTCCTTTAATGTTCCAACCCATTCATTTATTGCATTAATTTTAAAGTAATTGTACTTAACTTTTGCTCAGCTAGGTATCCCAGAACTTGAACAAATTAGCATATTCATACTACTAAGACATAGCACAGTGATCCTGTCTATTTATTTACTTATTTATAAATTAACTTCTTTGCTTGTACCTTGATTTTTTTATTTCTTCATCCAACTCTTGATTTTTTCCTTCCATGAATAAAAGTTCTAAATTCTAGAGACACGTCAAAGCATAAATACCACAAAAAATCTTCCAAGAATAAACTTAAATACAGCTTAAAGGATACATGCAATTTCCCCTACTCCAAGAAAAAATTTACTCAATGCATATTACAAAATTACACTTGTATTCAATATATATATATAGGTGAAGAGTTGCATAAAGCTGGAAAGGAAATGAATTACTAGTGAAGAAATGCATCCTTCATATTAAAAATAGATTTTTCATTGTTGAGGCTATACACAGAATTCCCTGGCCAATTCTCAAGCATGGTTTTCCTTTGTGTGAATGATGCATTTATTCCTATCAGGCATTCACTTAGTTTGGATGCAGAGGGGGCATGGGAGACAGCTTTACCTACTGTGCCTGTGGAATTTCTGTCAGCCCTGCACTCTTGGATGTTGTGATTTAGAAATGCAGGCAGGCACCTGAGCTAAGCACAACAGGGGGCTCTCTGCCCTGAGCTGCCGCCCTTGGTGCCAGAGAAATGCCATCTGCCAACATCTGGCCAATGAGACACATCATGTGGGCGCTCTGGGGCTGGTGTTTTACCTCACATCTGGCTCTGCAGTACCTGCAGCACGTGGGCGCTGGCTGGGCACGGCACAGGAGCCCCATCACCGCCAGTGAGGACTTGGCTGGGCAGGACTTGGGATTTTCCCTTCCACCAACCTCAAACTGCACTTGGAGCTGGCACACAAGGAAAGTTCGCCTTAAGCTACTGTGCAGCTGAAGCACAATGGGGAGCACATGGACCCAAGACTTGAGTGAGTGGCTGGGAGGGAAAACTAGACCCTGATGTTTGGCATCTCTGCTTTTGCATCTCCAGGTCCAGCAGAGTGACCAACCAATGAACTCTGTTTGCCCCCTTAGAGCTGGGCCCTCTAACGTTTGCCCCTCCTAAAAATTTAAACGAGCCACAAAACGCCGAAGAGTCACAAAGAACAGAACTTTTCTAAGAGCTGCATAAAGTTTATGCAGACTAATAAAATCTATACAAAATAAAATCCTGATAGGATTATTTAACCATCCTGATGTACTCTGAAGAGAGTCAGAAATAAATAGTTGGAGGTTCTTTGTCAGATTTTTCTGTCATCTGATTTGCTCTCATTTCTCTCAAGGACTTACACGTGTGAGGATGTCTTGCTTCACTTTCAGATAGATAGGCCATTGTTTCCCCTTAAGTTTTAGCACGAGTTTCCCCTTTCACCTCAGCTAAAATTGATGCTCTTGCTTGATTACAAAAGCAATAGAACACATCAGTTTTCTCATTACTAATTTTTGCCCAAAAGCCAGTAATTCTTATCTTTACCACGCAATATCCAGGGGCTAGCACACACCAAAAACCCCCCAGAATTGCTAATGACACACAGAAATCACATTAACATTTTGATTTGAAATGGTTCGGATTCAATCATGTAAAATTTTATAGGGGTCTTCACAAACAGAATTAAGCATATACTGTATTAAAACTGAATACTAGCAAACTCCTTTCAGAGGCATAATCACTTTGTACTTAACAGGACCCCAGTTTGCTAAAAATCCATTTTGAGCAGGAGATATATTCAATTAACTAATCAACTTGCTCTAGATTTGAATTCTCTGACCTAGTATTTACGAAATTCCTGCCTTTATACTTTTTTATAACCCCCCTCTGTTATTTTTTAAACCAACACCTAGTAATTATTCCAAAAGCTATTCTGTATGCTTCATAAAACAGATAAGGAAGCACCAGGTTGCCATTTATATTTGTTAAAATGAAAAATATCTCCTGATTTTCCTTTTGATGAATCCAGCTGTCAGAGAAATTAGCATGAAAGGCTAACTCATGCAAAGAAGAACGCATAAATGAACAATAAATTATACAACAAATAAAATACATCATTTATATTTATTAGGAGCCTAATTCTGGATGCTTTTATCATAGCATCCCTACTCAATTCAAATACTAAATATAGGCATTGTCATATTGGATCAGGATATGTTATTCCATCTCTGAAGATGGTAGTACCATACAGTAACTATAGGCGCAAATGACAAGGGAATAGGCCATAAAAACCCCACAATATATAAACATAGGATTTATTCTGATCTCTAAAGACACTGGCTTTACCCCAACTCTAGGATACACTGTCACTTCTATGGAAACTCTAAATGCTCCTTACAGTCACAGAAATATACAGACCTCTTTTGAACCTTTAGCCTGGCCCAAAAGTCAATGAAGTCTTCCAAATTCCTTTTGCAGCGAGCTGCCAGTCTCTGCCATAAGGCACATCAGGCTTCCAGTCTTCTGCTGGCCTGCCACAGTTCTTTTTCAGATCTTTGCTCTAGATTTTCTTCCTCTAAAATCAAAATAATTCATATGCAGGGCAAAGAGCTGGTGTACATTCAGGACTCAGCTCATAAAAGGCTGGGAGAGAGCAAGAACACACACCTAGAGCAAAGCAAACCTAGCAGTGCTTTCAATATCATCACTTTAGATGTAATTATCCTATTTTAACCATTGTTAATTCACAACGTGGACATAATTGGGTTAGGCTTCAGTTACATCCCTAGGTAGCTGTAACACAGCAGTGTTTGCTCTGGTTCAGTATTCACCAAGGACATCAGCTACCTCTCACATGAGCAAGTACCATGTATTTATTCCCACACCATCCTTGCCTTGTTGCCTCAAGACCTGGTTCTGTTGCCTGTCCTGTTGCAACAGAGATAATTCTGAAAATCCAGGGACTGTTATACCTCCACCTTCCTTGTGTAGAGTACCATCAGCTATCTTCTGATCCCATCCTCATTTACATGCAGGATGCAGTTAAAAAATGTGCCAACGTTTTTGTCTAGATATAAGGGTTACTGAAATATGATGGTCTTCAATCAAAACCAGCATCTAAAATGTTCATGATGGAGGCAGGAGTAAAAACTTGATCAGGTAAAGAGCATAAGCCAAATTGTGGATTTGGAGCCATCTGAAAACACAGTAAAATCAGTTTCTCATGGTGAGGAAAATGAGAAAAGGACCTTAGTGGCTACCATCATAAATGTTGGAAAAGAGCTGATGTCTGGATTCCAGGGTATTATATCAATGTTGAGAGCCAGATTAATATTAATGTCTCTCGCTTGTAGGATTGTGTGCCAGGGAAGCAGGGAGTATCACTGCATGGACTGACTTACTTTGGGTATTAGCTACTAGGCTGTGCCAAGGATTCTTCATTCAGTCTACTCAGATAACTGTTGCATACATGCTGAAACTCTGCAGATTTTGGCTTTATCAACACTTGCACTGAGTAATTAATCATATCTTGGTCTAATGCCAGCTGTTAACAGAATTCCCTTCAGAGAATTCCCAGTCTATTTGTTAGCTAATATCTATCACTGTGATACCAAATTAAGCAAAAATAATTTTTACTTTAAATTATTTGATTATTCATACATATTGTTAATAATTAAGAAAACACTTTTTAAATAAAACCAAAATCTTAACTATTCTACCTATGAGCTAATCTTTATCTTTGGATCATTCCATCTGCATTTATTTGAAGATGCTCTTTTTAATTCTTAAAGAAGCCTGTGGTGTTTCACTCAGGCTACAGTTGGCTTACTCAGAGGACTAAACTCAGAAATGTATTATTCTGACAGCAGGAGCAAACAAGCTGATGAGTCTTCTGTTGGCATGGCAACACAACACTGGTACTAATTCAGATCTTTGATAATGACAACAAAATATTCTTTTCAAAAAGAGTAGTAGTGAGGCATTATTTCATTCCACAATTTCTTGGTTTGGAGTCAGAATTTTGTTGGCATTTTTTGGTTTTATTTTGAAAAATTGTATTAAACTATCCTGTTTCTAAGTAGTCTGGTTTATTTGGATCAATGTTGATACAGTCTCTCTTCACTCTTTCTTTTCATAGCTTGACTGTATTCCCACCTTGATGTTTACAACTGCTCCTGAAAACTGCAATTACAGACAGCTCTCAGTGTGCAGACTAATTAATTAACACCCTCAGCTTCTATTCAGAAGCAGTCAGTGCTGTAATGGATGACTTCTGAAAACAGATACAGAAGCACTAGGGATTATGAGCTCTTTTTCTTTCAGTATAAATCTGTGCCAGAAAAAAAAAAAAAATCAAAACCAGCAAAAAACCCCAGGTAAGTATGATATTTTAGAAATCTTCTTGCAGCAGTACAGATGCTGAACTGACAGAGACAGAGCTCCAGTCCGAGCTCATGACGTCTGTGATTTCAGTGAAACTGTACAGAAAAAAGGTAGTCTAAACTAAGTTATATTTGATACACACTCATAAAAAATACTTAAGATTAAAAAAATACTGAAAAGTCCTTATTGTGGACAAGCAACAAGAAAACCCTTTACAAAAGCATTATGGAATATAATACCACTTCCCTGTACACATGCATTCTTCTTTAAATATCAAGGACCTTCTTTCCCGATTAGATCTGATCAGTTCTGCCACTAATTTTATGGAAAACAGACCTGTCCCTCGGCCTGCTTTCTGCTGTTTCAGCAGTATCAATTTCCTGGCCCTGAAAGCCAAGCCAAGCTGCAGAGTCAGTCTCAGCTTTAAAGAACTCACTGGTCTGAACATGGCACACAAAGGGGAGGGAAAAACAAAACGCAGAAGGGCCAATTTATCCAAATTCAAAGATGGATAAATTGGATAATGGATAAGTTAAAACAGATGCTAGAACACTCAAGAAAAGAGATCAAGATTTCAAATCTCATTCTTTCCTGTGATTCAAGACACCTTGCAATTAAAATCAAATGAACAACCAACCCAAACAAGAAACAAAACCCCCATTATTCTGCCCATTTGATAGCTAATCACGGAAGCGTAACAAACTTCTCCAGTGTTTGAAAGTGTTTCCAAAAGACCCTTAAACTACAATAACCATTGACAGCCACACCATTAGTTACAAGTTATGGAACTGGGAAATTATTTGCATGCCTAAGGAGGAAACTCATGTTGGTTGGTTTAAAACCCATTATATGGGTAGACTATTCCCCTTCAAGCACTCACTACCAAAAATTACTGACACCTTCCAGTTTGTTATGCTGATCTCTTTAATTTTCATCACTTCTTCCATCGGAAATAAAACTCCATGAGACTGACATTGTGTTCTTTTCATCAAGAATGTGCTGTTTTTCTGTGAATAATTTATATTCATTGTTTTGTGGTTTTGTCAATCACAGCACCACAGACAGCAATACTGACAATTTTTTTTCCTCATGCACACACCATTTTAGAAATGACTTTAGTAGGAGTTTTGGCAATTTAAGCACTGCAATTTGGAGACCAAGTCATGCTGGGAGTACTGACATCTAGTTTAAGAAATGAGTTCTTTAACTACTGGTCTAGCTTCAAGGTGATTTTTCTGATGCATTTTTTTTCTTTAATGCTTTTAGGAATGCACTTACATATAGCTAGCTTTCCATCATTTGTATTTGTCCTGTGTTCCAGTGTTACTAAATGAGATTCAGTTCAGAACTAAGGTTACAAACAACACACACAGTGAAAGGCAGGCTGCAATAAGAAAGAGTGAAAAAAGTCCGTTCTCTGGGGTTCAAATCTCTCTCCTTCAATGACAGAACCACATCCTTTTTAAAATGTTATGTTATATGGGAAGCTACTGCATTTTGGAAACTGGACGCAACATCCTATTTATACTTAACTACCTCTGTGTTTCATCTTTTTCTTTTACAGGTCCTTTGTTGGTCTATGTAAGCGCAAGCAAAATTCTGCTTTTCCTAGAGGTTTGTGACCCCTTGTACTATTTTTTTAATAAATACCTGTGTGATCTATCCCATTATGCTTTTACTACTTGGACTGAATTACATTAATGGGTTCCACTCAGATCTCCCATCACACGTTCACTGTTGAACAGAAACTCCCACAATAAAGGACAAGAAGGAAAAATGCAGAATTATCCTTCTATTTCTTGCAGCCATTTCCTTTCCTAGCCATCACCACTTAGATATACCATACAATTTCTAATTATTTACATCAATGCTAGTAGGAGTCCTGAAGAAAAATGCAGGCACTGGAAAATTCCAAAAGCAAGGCTTTATAAAAGCTAAAGAAGTGCTAAAGAGATACTAAAGAAAAGAAAGTCCTCAGCTTCCTCTGAAAGATAGCTGAAAAGTTTTTCAGTTTATGTTTTCTTATACTCTGTTTCATTTGTATTTAAATTGAAAAACCAAGCCTTTGGTGGAAAAAGCCAATAAGAAATTCTGTACTTGTCAAAGGGTAAACATATTCGTATAGGCATCAAAAATAAAAAGAGTTATTAATAGTCAGAATTACCATGACTATTTACAGACATATTTTTCATTTCTTCAAATATAAACTATGGAAAATACAGGAGTATTTTTACAAGACTTTGAAAAATATAACCTGTTTTAAGGTTAAGGTCATCTACCTGGTAGATATAAAAAAA
This sequence comes from Camarhynchus parvulus, assembly GCF_901933205.1. NCBI lineage: Eukaryota > Metazoa > Chordata > Aves > Passeriformes > Thraupidae > Camarhynchus > Camarhynchus parvulus. Next base: position 10,429,869 of record NC_044576.1, read on the forward strand.
TATTTTTCATCAGAGGACAGAGATGAGCACATAACTTCAACCTCTAAAAGAGCTGTTAGTATTCATCAGCAGAGGTGCATTGCCAGAGCAAATGAACTACCAATATTTCTGCCTGTAATTATCTTGTCCAATTTGGTTAGACAATTTGCAGCTATGGTTTTCATATACTGATAAAACCTGGTGAGGCTTCTGTGTGAATATACCATCCTCCTTTTTTATTATTATTTATTTTGTTTAACTTGAAATGGCTTCTAGACTTCTGGGAGTTTGGCTGTTTCTAAATCACCAGCAGGGTAGACTCCTGTACCCTTCCTTCACTGGATGCTTGTAAGAGACAGGCAGCATGCAACAATCTACAAAATTACACCATTAAGGACTCCATAGGAGTTGTGTTTTCCTATTAAAACATGGACATTATCATCATCTTCAGCTTCATCTCAGTTCAGTCAGAGGCAGAGAATGACACTGATCACCACAAAGAGAGAAAAGCAGATGGGAAACCTTAAGGGATGTGCCATGCTGGAATCAGCTCAGGCAAAGAGAGGCACATTGGATTCATGATGAATGAGGCATTGAAAATAGCACAGGGAAGGAGGGACAAAAGGATCACTCCTAGCAGGTGTGGAAACTCCATCTGTGGCAATGAGAGGCACACAGAGGCAAAAAGCACCCTAACAATACCAGAGTACAAAAGAACACAGGAAGAAGAGGGTTTAGAATGAACTAAGAATGATCTAAGGTGAGAGGGGCAATAAGTCTTTGTTATACCTTCTTCACATCCATTTCTTACCACTCACATATGAGCTCATTTTCTGAGCTTGTAGACTTCCTTTTAAGATAATTTTAACAATGCAAAGTCACTCCGGGCTGCTGAGAAACATTTTTGTCTTAACCCTTGCTAAGTCATACATAAAGCAGGATCCAATCCTAAACATTATTCTGAGGAGTCTGGTGTGAGAATTGCAGATAAACTGTATCAGCTTCCAGTATCTCACATATACTAAGGTTTACTGCTTTTCTAAGTGATTGTTGCTAGCAGAGAACTAATGCCCACATGGAGTTTGAGCATGTCTTCAAGGTACAGTAAAAGAAAGGCAAGGCAATCTGCTGGGAACTGCAGTTTTTAAACTTCATGAAAAGCAGCAATAATTTGAGAGCTAATGGGATACCATCAGGGAGTCCTCAAACTCTCAGGTAAGGCAATTCTTTCTTCTCAGCATGTTCTACAGCTAGAGGAGAAATATTCTATTAGCTTGGACCTGAATCCTGAAAGGAACTCCCCATGGACATCGATCTCTTTCCCGGAACAGCCAACAGTAACTACTCAGATATCAAGAACACTGAACACCTCTTTTGAAACATTCTGTGCAGGAATTTGCACATTCAATTCATGGTAGAAACTACAGCAGCACCAAACGTAGTGCCAGTGCCTGTTTCCTGAGCTGGCATCCCCAAAGATTGGTTTTATCCTTAAAGATTGAATAAAAGCAATCTGTAACATCTTTAAAGGAATTTCATTTATGCTTATGCTTTCTAACAGTTCCCTCTCTGCTTTCCAGGAAATTTTGTTGTTCCTTCCTAGGAAATTTTCAAATGATTTCTAGCAGTGCTCCTGCTGCTTTCTGGGAATTTTTTACTAAATACTTTCAGAAATATCTCCTGTATTTTCTAGGAACTTTTCAATTGCTCTCTTAGGCTCACTACTTTCTAAAATTATTGCCTCAGTACTTTCATGCAGGAATCTCCCCAAAGCCTTCCAGGTCTTTTCCTACTGCTCTCTAAGAATTTTCTATGTGCTTTCTTGAATCCTCCCTATTGGTTTTTGGGAATTTTGTCTAAATGGTTACTAGGATTTTGCAGGCTTCCTAGGAAATTCCCAACTACTTCCTAAGATTCTTTACAGATACTTCCTGTTGTTTTTCACTAATACTCCTGTTATTCCCTAGGCATTTCCGCTAGGATTTTCTGAAAATATTACTGATTCCTTCTAGGAATTTACTTATGCTGCTTCCGAGGAATTTCTCTTCTACTTACAGACCTTTTTCACTCCTTTCTAGGAAACCACTAATAGATCCTAGGAATACCACCCTGGCACTCATTTATGACTCATTTAAGGACAGCTCCAGATGTTTTTGAGGAAATTCCCCATGACTTTTTGGGGATCCTGCTAATGCTGTTGTAAGTTTCCTTTCTACTACACCAATAGACACATAAATAGGGGTAACTTATCCTCACAATCTGACAAAAAGGAGGGAAAATATCCCTGGGCTAGAAATATTGCCAAATCATTTCAGTGCTCATGCAGGTGGCAGGTCAGGTTGATTTTCTGTGAATCCTTTAGAGCTACACTCTGTTACTGGGGGTGCACTGACACAATGATAGTGAAGCACAGAGTTACAGCTCCCTCACTCTCTCACTAGCCTGGACCTCAACAAATACAAGGTTTCATCTCAGTCAATGTCATTTCATCAGCTGACATTCTGAATCTTGCTGCAAATATCCTTTTCTTAGTAAATTGATTACAACTGGTAGCAGGCCTCTACCAGATTGCTTTTTCTATCACACTATCATTAGTAACATGTCTTCGTGGCCAGAACTTCAATCCCATCCTATTTTAGTTCCAAGTCAGGAGACTCAGCTCTTATCACAGCAAACTGGTAATTTCCAGTTCCATTCAATTCCCAAATAAATGTATTGCTGTTTCTCCCAGGCTGCACCCCTGGCTAGGAAAGAGCTCTTCATAACCAATCACATAGTTAGCTCATGGCTTTCACTCAAACACTTCAGAATTCTCTTTCTACAATTCTTCTACAAGTATTGACAACAAATGGGCTGCTTGAGACAATAAGACCACAGACTTTCATGACAACATCACTCCATGTGCTTTTCTGTGTTTCCTGAACATGTGTATGTCCCTCTGATCTGTTTTTTTTTTTTTTCCTTTTTACTCCCTGGGGAAGAGATGATTATTTAGTTTTGGACTGTACATCATTAACTTGAGTCTGACATTCACAGATTACAGTTGGGAAGGAAGTAGCTGCTTAATTTCAAATATCACCTGATAAATGATTTTGAGCAAGTCATTTCTGCAATTTTAGAAAATTGGCAAAATTATAAACCATTACATTAGTATAATAGAAATTCACTTAATTCTCAGTATTGTTTTATTATACATCAACGCTCCTATTTTGTATTTGGGGCTCAGGTGAAAGGTTGCTTTCCAAACCAACCGATCCTCTGCTGTCATTTATAGCCTGAAAACTTTAGGCCTCTGTGTCAGGATCATAGATTGCCTAAATAAATGTCAGAAGGATTCAAATATATTGATACCAATTAAAAACCTTTGCTGTTTTATTGATGGAAAACACCTTTAAGTGCTTTTCAAATGGATTCTGTCAAATTTCTTTAAAAATCACAGATGGTTTGATTTGGATTTTCATTGTCAGAAAAAAAAATCAAGAGGAATGTATAATCTACTGAAAACTATGATGGTCCCAAGATGCAACACAAGTAAGACTTCCACAAGTTAATGAACAGCTGCTCACTGTTCAAAATGTGCTTCTGTAAAAGGGGAAAGAAATCAAGGTCTTTTGTCCACTGACTTTTACTGACAAGAGACCAAAGCACACAAAGGCAAATCCACTTTAAGGTTTAAAACCAGAATAAACCTTTACAGTTGGAGAATAAAGTAGTTTCAAGTCTTCAGGGTTCAGTGGGTTATTTTCTTCTTAGGCCAGTTTGTTAATGAGAAATCTGTTTTCAGCATCCTTCAAGGAATGTCATTTATCTGAGACACAGGGCTCTGAAGGGACAGAAATGCATGGGGAAATGCTTCATTTTGTAAATCACATAATGGTTCTTGAATTTTCCATCTGGTAAGGTAAGTAACTGGAACAGAGGGCATTAAAAAACTAACACAAGCACACTACAGCTCTTCTAATGGATATTTTCTGTGGATCTCAACCAAGGGAACAAATTACAAGAAATGAGGGCTGTTATTCTCTCACAGAGAACAACTCACAAGTGCTCTACTGTGGCAGTGTTTCCTTCATGTTTTTCCTTCCATGCAACCAGTTGCTTCATAGCAGCAATTTCTATTCTTGCTTAGTTGAAGAAAACTTTAATAGACAGTACTTCTCAAGTCAATTTGGGTCTGCAGTGCATGCAGGATTATTGCCAAAATAATTTTTAAGTCCCCCAATTAGACATTTCTAAGAAGTGCTTAAAAAAACCCGTATTTATTGTTCAGTGAAACCTATAATTTGCCAAGTTTCACCAGCATTTTTCTGAAATGTTGAGAGCAATTTCTAGAAATACCTATTTTTTACATGTCATTTTACTGACTTATCCTACTTTTTTCCTGCACTGATCCTATTTGAAGGATCAGTATGAGTCTCTTGCTCTTTCTCAAGTGCTGAATAGTGGCAAAATATTTCAGATAGCTATAAGTTTTTTTAATACATTCCCTTCTTATCATTAATATGTCTGCTGTGTTTTAGCTGAAAATATTTTTGTAACTGGAGAGCTTTGCTGTTGTATACAAGAGCTCCAATAACAACAAGGGCGTTGATTCATGCAATATGCACATACCTAGAATTTTCATGATGGGTCTCAATGGACTTGAACATCAACTGAAGGCTGCATTGCTAAAGGAATTTCTTCTTCTATTTCTTTGTTGGTCAAGAGCAACTAAATTGCATATTCTGAGTTACAGCACTTGGAACTGGTTGTTAGATCCAAAAGGATGGAAAGGAGTTTGGAGTTAGCATATTAAGCACATTTTGTTCTAGATATGATCTTAATTTACATTGTATTGCATTAATAGTTTCTTTAATGTTAGATTTCTCTACTGTCTTGAGTGGAAGATCTGAAAATATGTGAATTATGCTTGCAATTGTTTTGCTGTAAAAAGACAACTGTTCTCTACTGATCTGACTAAAAATATAATTCTCATTTTAATGACATTTTAGACACACAGTCACTAAAAATAAGTAATTCAATAAGGAATTTAGTAGCATTTAGAAGACAATGTTAAGAACAGGTTGAAGGTTCCATGATCCAGTGGTTATATGACTGACAGCAGAACCTGATTTTCAGTAGAGTTAAGTGTTCTTTACTGTTTTTTACCAGAGTAAAGGGCATGTAAATACATTTTCAGACATATTCAGTCTCGTTTTGTGTGGTTTGAATATCAAGAAAGGATCTCATTTCTAAGGAATCATGCTGATGCATTCAGGCAATCACAGATCGTGCCATTGCACTGAGATGCTCAGATGCTCAAAGCAGGAGTGAAGCACCTGTGCAGAAGACATTCATGGAATTGATCCAGGGCTGACACAAGACTTTCCTGTGACCTTTGATCATGGTTGCCAGCAAAGTCTGAACTATTTCCCTAATTCAAAAATTCACTAATTCCCAGCCAATTTCTTCAGGCTTACTAATTACCCAAACAGTGCAGAATATTTCTTCAAGCCCAGAAGCAGCAGGATTTTCAAGGAACATTTTTCCTTTTCTCTTTTCAATAAAAGAGATCAAATAATTTCAATTAAAGCTCATTGTAAATGTGCAGCACTTCCAGACTAACAAAAATATAGTACATTCTATATGAAGAGATGCATTAAAATCTTGGATTTTATGACTGTTTGTAAACAATTAAACCTATTCCATTATCTCCAAAAAATATTCTAGAAAAGCCATGTTGGGAACAGGCTGGAAGCCTTACCAGTCTCTTCTAGTGAAGGCACATTGGAGAATACTTTGTAAACACCAACCTACAACACTCATTAGGGATCATCACTGATTCTAGAAGTGTCAATATACTCTCTTTGGATAGGTATTTTTACTTGGATGAAAAACATAGATGATTATTGCCTATATATTTGTATAGATGAAGGCATAGATAAATTAAGACTTAGTCTTAGCTGGACTTCTCTGTGCCAGTTTAATAATAGGACAAATGCATTTCTTTCAGACCCTATAAACTGGATTTTTTCCTGCATTGTCAAACATTGAAAGTGATCAGCTCTGGAAGCACTTTTTGACACTAAGTGTTGGAGAGACAGAAGTCTTATCTCATTATCCCAGTTCTTCTGCTCTCTTACAAGCAATGCTCAAAGATTCCCAGAGGGACAGAAGCTGCCATTTAGTGATGATTTCAGTTCCTACCTAGCTATACTTACTTTTCTGAAAAGTCTTTTTGGGGTTGAGGTAGTCATGGTGTTTATTTGGTTGTTGTTTTTCCATATGAAATTTTAAAATTACAGAGAATAAAAGCAAAGTGAGCAGAATGTAAAAAAAGGGGGGGAAGAATGACGATTATGACAACTAACCTGCAAACACTGTGAAATCATTTATTTGCCCATAATCTGTTCTAGCTTTAACATTTCTTTGATGACTCATTTATGATGTATCACTACTTCCATTGGCTGGGGATTTATCTGAGCTATGGTTTGACAATAGAGCAAGAGTGAGTTGCAGAATCCTCGCACCAGATTGAAAATTATACAGTCACAGAATAGTAAATGCCCATCTGCTGTAAAGTCCTATTCTTCTGAGGGAGTATTTTTGAGAGCTTGCAGGGATTTTTGTGTCTACTGTGACACTCAGTGGGTGAGTCAGGCCCAGCTCTGTTAGTCAACACCTCTCTGACGCTTTGTGGGTTAGTTGGTCTTCCTTCAGTAACAGCACAGGCAGTCTGAGCCCCCTGACAGAGTCCTGGAGTGCTCCCACATCCTGTGCCTGCGGTTATCTGGGCCACACCTGCCTTATTTCAACATCTGAAAGCACACAGAAGCAGCACTGGGTGTCAGGGCCCAAAGTGCGTGGTGCTGCGCCTGTTTCCTGCTCTCTCTAAATACAGAATTCTGAACAGCAAGCAAGGGTAAGTGTATTCCCAGCACAAAGCTGTGCAGCTCTGAACGTGGAGTCCTGCACAGATCACCTACTTCCCAGCCAGCTGCAATTCTCATGAATATGCAGCTATCCAAATCCTCTGGAGGAACAACAAGCAAACATACTGAAAGCAAACTGGTTACTTTTCCCTCCTTCCAAACCATAGTTGCTTGGCTTCCATCTTTATTTATGCTATTATATATTTCATTCTTTTTACTTTTGAAACTTCCCCCTTTTCCCCTATATTTAGGAGTGAATAGAGTTGTTATGAACAAAGACTAAGAAGTTATGGTTAGAGAAAAGTTATTGAACAAAAATAAAAGAAATAAAGAGGAGGTTGGAGAGCAGGCTCAAGAAAGAAACAGGCAAGGATTAAAAAAAAAAGCAGAGACACAAACCAAAGGACAAAGTAGTGCAAAGAAGAGCCAGAGGGAAGGAGAGTAAGCTGCAAGTGGCAGAAAGGAAGAATGAAGGTGACAGAAGAAAAACAGTTGTAGGAATTAAAAACAACTCCCCTAAGACTCAGCATTTACAAAAAGATCCTTCCAGATAGTGTTCTCAGATCAGTTTCAATTTCCTTCCTTCACTGTGTATGGTGGTCTCCATACAGAGAGACCATAACTCCATAACTGTTAACAGTTAGAGGAAACATTTTTTATTTTAAATTTAGAGTCCATGTACTTTATCACGTTTGTTTCTGTTCAGGTGGCTGTAATTCCAGGCTGGCATGACAGAGCAAGAATTAATAGAATTAAACGATAATTTAAATTCTTCACGTTGAATAGTCAGCAGGACTGAAGAGAGTTATGCACATTAGTTCCACTGAATATTCTGTTAGGCTTATATTCATTACATAGGCCCTTTCGTATTTATGTCATCTTTCTAAATTGAGAATTCACTCCAGTCTTTGGTCTATCACCCCTATTCAGACATAGATTTTCCTCAATAGAGACAAAAGTCCCAGACTTATCACTTCCCAATTACTTTTAAAGAGATTTCTGTCCTATAAAATTCTGCACTTAAAGAGTTAGCAGATAAAGATTTTACATATGTATAAGGTTTGCCTTAAGGCCAGACAGGATGGATACTCAGATAAGAGATTCAAAAAAGGGATGCTATGCTTTACAAATGCAATTAATTTCAATGCTTATTAAAACAGACATGTGGAATAAATACATGTGTAAACAAAATATGCATTATATGCACACACAACTTATCTATCATAGTATATAAAGTCTAGAAAACTTGTAGACACATTGGTGTTTGCAAAACCACTTAGTTAACAATAAAGCCCTAGATCCTTTTAGCCTGGTTCTGTATCCTTCAGCATGGTTTTGTATGGATAAAAGTATTCTTGATAGCAAAAGAATTACAGTGATCTTTAGTCAATGCAAAAAGAGTGCAAAAAGTGTGGAGAATGTTAGCCATATAGATCATTGCACATAGCTTGCTTTTCTGTTTTTTTCAGTGAATAGAAATAAACTTGCCTACTGCCACCCAGACTTCATTCTGAACTGTGTTGCTTTCAGTTATGTTAACTACCACTTTGGGTTTCAATATAAACATTTGAATGAATATTTTTAAAGGATGTATCACCTCGTTAGGTGAAATATTGAAATAAAGCTTTCACTTTAGAAAGATAAACAAAATTAATATCCCCTCATGGCAGCATCTACCCATTTTCCACTATGTCATAGCAGACAATTAGGAATCACATTTTTGAGAGTGGCTTTCCAGTGCTTAGCACAGTCATTTTACTGGTACTGTTTACTTAGGTGCAGAGCAACCTCTGGGATGAATTCTTAGCTGATCAAGTGGGAAAATGCAACATCCCAATAAAAACAAAACAAAACAAAACAAAAAACAACAAAACCAAAAAAACCACAAAACCCACTTTCCACACTGATCAGTATTTACACTCCACTGTGATGTGTGCTCTGAGCCACCACTCCGGAAGTTTTCCCTGCTCCTTTGCAAACATGGTGAGAGCCAGTGTGGGTCTGCTTTCAGCACTTGGCTGCTCTGTGCAGTCTCCAGCACAGAGGGGGAACAGCATTCAGTCTGGGGGCAGAGAGGCTTCCAGCTATTCTAATTCAGAAAGATTTTGTGTTCCTGCCCCCAGCCACCACTCTGACACTCAAAAGAGAATCACAGAAATTATCTTCTGCAGCGTGTCGTGGCATAGATACTTTGAAATTATTTTGAGCTTCAGTGCAAGCACTCTCCCAAGACAACTAGGTTTCAAGGCCCCAGATGTATATCCCATGAGAATTCTCTGCTGTGATATTCTCTAACAGAGTAACACTGCTCTGTTCAAGTCTCTTGGGCATATGTCTTTTTACCAGAAAAAGGAAAACTATGACAGAAAATCCCAAGCCTGCATGATACTAGTTGAAATCAAAGTGGAATTACAATATTTTTGATCATGCAGTGGCAATGGAGAGGAAGTGCCATTATACACAAGCATATTCTTCCCTATTTTCATATGCCAGGAATCCATTAGAAAAATTAGGTTTACATTTTGTTATTTATATGAATTTATTTAAAAAATTCAAAAAAGGAACCCAACATGAAATAAGCAATAGTTATATTAAAAAAAATCCAAGGAAAACAGAAAATAAAAATTTTGCTATCTCCCTGTACCTAATTTCCAGCTTTTACAAAATTTAACCAAGATAATTACATATCATAAGGAATTGCTGCTGTTTTTTCTGTAACACACAGCATGGCAGACACAATGGTAGAGCCTGACATGAGACAGAGGTCCCCAAACTTCATCAGCATCAACCCCGGTCTAGATAAAACTGGGAGTCATAGAGGAGTTTGGTCTCCTAAAGATACAGTTTCACTTGAACATAATAGGTATGTAACTTTCAAAATTAAAAAAAAAATCTGTGGATAAAAAAACAACTCAGCAAACTTGTAGGCACAACTGTAGGAACTGCCATCATTTACAGTATCTAAGGCAACCGAGATGAATTAAAATGCTTTATGGATTTAGGGCAAAGTTGGTCTGACAAGAGCAAAGAAGAAGCAGTGGCTAATATTCACTGAAATAATTTGGAGAACAAAGATTTCATGGCTAGCATCTTAATGAACCTTTTTTTTTCAGCCAGGCCTTATTATGGTCACAATTTCTACAGAGGTTAGCTCATAACTTGTTTGGGTTTAGGGGGTTTTTTTGGGTTTGTTTTTTCTTTGGTTAAGGCTCATACACCACTCACATTGCAGCTCCATTCCCTAGCAAGGACCTCAATGAAAGATCACACATCTGCCACTGAGAAGAAAAGATATGGACAGGAGATTGTAGATAGATATAGCCAGTGAAATAGTTAACAAAAATAGTTTGCCATTCCTAGTCAGAATAATCACCACAATTTTTCAGATGCCTCATGGCATCATAAATTAATATTCTCCAGCTGATTTGCACTTCTTTTAATAAAATACAAAGTTAGTTAATGCTGCATATTGTAGTGTTCTATAGTATCATAAACACCCATGTACATCACAAATTGTAGAATTTTACCTCCCTAATGTTCAGGACCTATTCTTAAATAGAGCAATTTTTATTATATATACATTAATCAAAACTGTTCAGCAGCATTATTCATGATTATATTCCTCATTCATGGTAGTTAGTTACTATTTGAATTTTGGGCTATGCCCATTAAGCTCTGGGGCTACATGGCATGCCTTGATTTGTTGTCGGGGCAAGCTCCTACATCTAGAATTTCTTTGCAGAAATATTTGGCATTTTCCTTTAAGATGCAATGAGCTTTCCAGATTTTTCTAACAATTAAGTCATTAGGTATATGTTTTTCAGGCAGAACTCCCAAAGAGATGTCAACTCATTATGAATAAATTATTTAAATATTTCAGCTGGATATATGTGAAATACCCCCATTGAATATTCTGGTAAATATTCATCTGTCCTAAACATAAGTGATAGCCTGTATGTTTCCAGATTTATTTTTTTTTTTTCAGAAATAAAAGAAACAGAAAAGCTCCATACAAGACAAAACCCCTGAATTTAAATGAACAGACAGTGGTAATTTCTAACTATGCAATTTTAGTTATTTAAACACTAACTATAGTGTTTATTTTATATGCTGAAGGGCTCTGCAGTCCACTGGTACTTCATTTCATTGAAGATAAAAGGGACTGGTTTGAATTTGTCATGGCAAATGAATGTGTGAAATCTAATCTCTCATGCAGACAATGAAATCCAAGAACCAATCTCAGATTTAATGTTGAAAATATAAGAAAAATATTCTGCAGGTTGTTTAGATCTGTCTGATTTTACCTTACTGGCCAGGTTCCATTCCTTGTGAAATACCTCTGACTTAGAATCATGGGCTTTTTAATAGCACTCTAAATTAAACTTAATTCCACCTTCATATCCTCTGTACTAAAATGAATGCTCTAAGGTTAGAAGCCATTGTGAAGTTTAAATCTGTTTGAATTACTGATCATGTTTCAGACCTATTTTAAATAACCTTTATAATATACACATTGAAGTTTCTGGTGAGGGTACTGTAAGATCTGTGAAACATTACTATGATATAGCAATAGCATTATTAATAAACTGATAATAAAGGCGGAAGCTGAAACAGACTTCTTTCTCCTCTGAAACAAAATTCTTCTTCATATCCAGTGTATTTATGACACATCCCAATGATTCAACAGTAGAGCTAAAGTTACCTGTCCTTATAGGCAATAAAGTGTCAGGCTGCATAACTTTCCTTAACCACCACAGTCAGAGGTGGTTACATGTCCTCCTTTGAATTAATGATTGCAAATCTATGACAGGTCACATTTTGTTAATAAAACAAAATACTTGGGAGGATTTATTCTGATCATTACATGGTGTAATCAAATGACTCTGGCAGTGATTATAAAATCTCTGACAAACTATTTTTTTGTGGAGAAGTCTTCTTTGCATCTTAAACATTGTCAGTTGTGTCTCTTAGGTTCACTGCAGGCTTTGCCCTGACAGTGTGCATATGCATAACCTGTTATCCTATTAGCACCATAAAATCAAAGTTTTAAATGCCTGGACTCTGATGGGAAGTGCATCTCTCTTATAAAGACAGATTGGGGTCAGACACAGCCATGGTTCAGAGACAAGAATTTGTGGAGATAAAAATCTACTCATGAGTGACAAACTCTCTTCGTCTCCCTCCTTCCCAAGTAAAAAGAATGCACACATTTCTCAGTACTGAACCCTATACCACCTATTTGCAGGAAAGATGAATATTAGGAATTGTATTTTAGGCTGCTGTTTTACTTCACAGTATAGATGAAGTGAGATGCAAAATCAAACAAATGCTCTCTCAGTAAAACCATAACTTTCATGGAAAAATGCCATTTGCTAGCAGAACATGTACGTGAGCCACGGCCTCTTCTCAGAAAGCAGCAAAAGGTGATGTACCCAAGGTCATAGTGACTATTCTTCCATTGTCATTTCCAAGAAGTCACAAACCACCTATTTCTCAAATGCCTTAGAAATTTGAAATTTTTTTAAAAAATAACTTTATAGGGGCCCAAACTTTTTCTCAAGCAAACTACCGATCGCTAAAATATATATGTTATGTTCTGTCTGTACCTCAGAGGTGCTGTCTGGAACAATTAATTTAAAAATGTATCTATATAAATGGGTACACTAGCTCTGTATATAGACCTAGTCAAACAGGGCAGATAATGGGATAATTCTCCACTCCTTGCTCCATAGAGAAAATTAATTACCAAGCAAATGCATGCTTATTTTATTGCATCAGTGCTATGCAAGCCAGTTCAGAAAAGCTAAATTTCATGCTTCTTTAGTTCTCCCTCAAAGTGTGGTTTTCCAACTTGTTAAAGAAACAAAGGAGTGAAAGGTGAGTGGTTTATGGACACAGGTTAACACTATAAACTGATGCAAAGAAATAAAAAACCTGAAAAGTTCCTGTGTGCTTGATGGAATAACAGCTGGTAAGGTATTACACAGCAAATGTCACTTACTGTAAACTATTAAACTACAGTAGGGCAGAAGGCTGAAAATGAAATTAAACTCAGCCATACATCACCAGTGATTCTCCTTTCAGCAGCTTTGAACTCTGCAATGGATGATGCAGTGAATGTGTGTGCTGGAGGCATTTGCAGAACAGGAAGCTACTTGCTCTGCAGATCTAAACTGGAGCAATTTCAACCATATAGGAAAACTTTGAGAACATTAATTATATTGTGTATTACAAGAAAAAAAAGTAGGATAGTACAAACAAAAGTAAACAAAATTTTGACAGAATTTAATCTAGAAGAATATCTTCTATAAGTGTCCTTCAAACAAATGGCATCTCCTCCTCACTAATTCTCTTAACAAAAGGCTGAGGTACAGCGTTATCCTTGTTTAGTGGAAAATATAGAAAATTAAGAAAAGCTTTTTTTTTAAATGATTTCTCTTATTATTTGAAGCTATTTGTTTTAGAACTGTTTTTCTAGTGGAACAATTACAAAAATATCACATCACAAGGGAACCAACATTCCCCAGTAATGAAACATCACTCCAGAAGAAAACGTGTTCATACTTCCAGGACTTGCAGTGAAATCTACAGCACTTCAATAATTTATGTTCACTTTCGAAACCTCTGTTTTGATCACATGAAAAATCAGGCTTGAAGAATTCCAAGGAGCTGAAAGCACAACCAGCTGAATCCAAGACTCCAGTGACTTTCATTTTTACAGCTCACATAGAAATGTGACATATGTATACCAAAGTGAAGATGCAAAGCCAACCACGAAATGAATTTAGAATGGGCTCATCCAGCTGACATCACCTCATCAGCATTGTACAGATGTCCACAGCTCCACGTGTGCCATTTACAGATAGAATGTGTTCCTATAAAGGTTTCAAGAGTACAAAATCTCTAAGCTCATACACAAAAACTAGTTCATGGTTTAAACAAAGCATTAGCATTCAATATGATACAGGAAACAGAATTCTATAAATGTTACATTCAACACCTTAAAAACAAGAGGAGCATCTGCAGTTCCCATTTTTGCCTTTTTTTTTTTGGCTACAACTTTTAATTCATTTTAATGTCATACAGCATTTTAAGACACAAGAAGGGGTTGTTCAAGAATACTTATTGGCCTTTTAATCCAGACTGCATTCTTAAACAGAAAAAATTAAATTATCTGTTTAGAAATTACTTACTCAGTATTACTAAGTTATGTTAAAACTGGCTATTTGTAAAGCACTGTAATAATTTTCACTTTAAAGATTGATTCACCTTTAATTTGGTTGCTGTAGAAACCTTGAGACTCAATAATTGGATATTGTGCTATTAAAAAAATTAGAGAATCCACAGATGGACACTGAGACATCCAAATTTCTTGTGTAGTTTTGAAAATCTTGGCCCAAAAACATGTGGTATGATGTTTTTAGAAAGTTAAAATTATTTTTATTAGTGTATTTCAAGACCAGAGTGAATAACCTGAATTACCAGAGCAATCTGGTCTGGTTTGACAGTTGGCCTTTCTTAGAGGGAGAATTTAGACTGGAGATATTCTGAGGACCCTTCCAACTGGAATTATTCTGTGCCTTTTTAGAAACAGTTCCTGAACACATCTGCTGGAAGATTTGTACACTGATAGTTTAAGGAAGGCTGAGTACCATGTTACACAGTGGCAATCCAGATGGCAATCCACACTGGATCACAAAGAAAATCTCTCTCTGAAAAAAACCACACCCTGCTGCTGTTAAAAGGAAGGAATCCATGGAGCAAAGCTACAGGACCCAAGAGACTGACATAAATTTTATTTTAACAACAATCACTGCTTACTCTGAATTATTCTGACAGAAAAATATGCAGATACTTGCCTACACTGTCAAGCTTCTGATTTTAGAAGATGCATTAAGTTTTTCCCTGGTATATATCTGCATGTAAAGGGTAAGATTTTATGAGGAATTTACTTTCCCAGAATTGCAAAAGAATGCACATCTACCCCTGCCAAGTCAGTGTAAATAAGAAAGTAAAGAATAATTAAAATGCCTGGTTAACCTTAATTGACAGTGGACTTGGTTCAGCCACAAGGTCAGCACACCCCATACTTATAAATATCACAGCTTTTTGACCTTTCATTAAACTATTACCATGAACTACAGCAGAGCCTATGCTTGCTTTTAGAGGTAGTTTAAGACAACCAGGACTGTCTCTTAAGCTAAAACTATTCTGAAAAACCAGTTGAGAGAAGGTACGGCACCACATGGTCATGAACTGTGGCTACAGTTGGAGAGAGCCAAAGCACAACTGTGAGTGGGCATATGATGTCAAATATCTCATTTCTGAGAAAAAATTGAAAGGTGGATAGCAAGAGTGCTATTAATAGAAAATAAGCACAAACAATAACTTTCTTAAGCAATTGAGAAAATATTCCAAGCTGCTTCGTAAATTTAATTTCCATAAGTTATACAGCAGTCCAAAAATTTTAATGTTAAGAAATTCCTGCTGGTTCACACAAAGTTCATTGAGTCTTTTGTATGGAAGCAGAGCTCCAGCCTGCACTGAACTGTTTTCAGTGCCTCGAGTGCTCACAATGGTGTGTTGCAATGGCAAAGCCAAGAACCAAATTCCACATTGTTGCTACTTTCATGGACTTTGTCCTCACAAATAAAGGACATGGAGTGGTAATTCAAGCTCTGATTCAGTTTCTTAATGAACTTTAACCTCCAGAAGCCAAAGCCACACCAATTCCCCTTTCACCTTATGTTCTTTTTCCCTTTAAGTACTAATTAATTCTATATATAATGGAAGCTCTTTTTTCTAACATGTGCCAAGACCTTAATACAAGCAATTGGGCAGATCTTCAGTATAACTTCATTGACTTTTAATGATTTACAACAGATGAGAATCTGTCTTCAAAAAGCATACTACTAATTAACTTATGAAGAGTTGGCTGCTTGCAGTATTTAATATAATTCTTGAATGTTCCTAGGCATGCATCTGAATTTCAATGAAACTTGTATCAATAGACAGATATTGACATTGTCATGAATACCAAGTGAGTTCATTAGCACTTGTCCTGCAATGGTGAATACCTGCTGAATTTTTAATTGAGTGGCCTTCAAATGAAACTGCTGGCCACATATCAGGCTCCAACAGCTTTTCATCAAATCTCAAATTCTACCAACTTTTCCATCTTTTATTTGTGAAATGGACCAAGAAAATAGGAGGGGAAAAAAGAATTAGCAGAGAAACGAGAGGCAAGAATGTCACACACCACAGACATGCTTACTGCACTGAGGTTTTGACATAATTCCCTACACTACATATAGGGATGTGATTCCAGCCTGCAAAGGGTCTATCAAAATAGATGAATCTTTGACACTTTTCCAAATAAAGCCATTTGCTTAATAATTAGGAGAGAATTGGAATGCCTTGTGGCAAAGGGCAAAGGTTAGAAGTACACTTCAGTCTTTCAAAAGTGGCTTTCATGCAGCAGAGACTCTGTCAGCTCTGGCAATGCACCTTAAGCTCTTGGCTGCTTATTATCTGATAGCAGCCCCTCACAGCATCCTTCCATTATGGTTTGGCAGCTGGTTCACATCCATTTCCCACACGTACAGTTTCCCCCTAGTTTAAAACGGGTCAGAGCCAGGTCATCTCCAACACTGCTGTTAACATTGACACTGCTTGCAAAATGGCAGTGAGGAAAAATGAAAGGTGATATGGAGGCCGAAGGGGAAATAGAGAACAGCAGCAACAAAGAGTTATTCTTCCCAACGAAACACTAATGCATCTGAAAGCATTTGCAATTTGCAGAGACCAAAGAGAGTTAGGACTGAAGGACAAAGCCAGAAGCCCACAGTAGTTAAAGGTAATTGACCTTGAATGCGAATTTAGCAGTGAGAGAGAGAGTAGAGAAGATTGTAGGTATGGGAGAACAGCATGCTTTACTTTTTTTCAAATGAATGCCAACTTATTTAAAGGGGAAAAGTAGATACTATATAAGAGCAAGAAAGGAGCAAATAAAGCCTATGTACTTAGTGATGGCTGCATTTTCTGGTGAAAAATAAAGAAAAATCCTGGAATGAAAATTCTTAGCAATGCCATTAGCTAAGTGTCCTCATATGGAAAATGCTCAGAATACAGTGAAGTGAGATTGTTTTTGTGAGAGACTGATTATGTCTTATCCCTCATCTGAAGTTTCAGTATGTTTGAGTCCCATCGATATCAACTAGATTACAACACCATTCTGTGAAGTTAGAAACAAAATAAAAAATATCTGGGATGCAGGAGACAGACATGCAAACAGATCATTGCAGCATACACACAATTAAAATTAATTTCAGAGGTAACTATCCCTATTATTGGGATTCCATACATAAATGCATATTTAATATCCATCTATGTAAAAGTTGTAGCACTAACTCATTTGTGCTCATTGCTGTAAGACACTAACAAAATTCCTTATCTTGGAACTGAGAAATGCACATGACCTCAAAATCTATGTAGTGGGGGAGAATCTACTGCTTAAACAACAGAAGAAGAGATTAAAATCAACACCTCTCCGCTATGTCAGATGAATTCCAGTTTTGGAAATTTGGTGGCCTGAAACAGTAAAACAGCTGGGGAAAGTATGAGAGATTAACTCCAGTTCCATAACAGAAAAGAAAGAATTTACAATATCTCTTTGCACATGACACCATTTCCTGTTCTAAACTCAAAACCAAACTTATATGAGCAGGAAAATGAGTAGACCTCTTTCATCCCAGTCTTTTTTTGCAATAGGACCTATGACTATCATCATCAAGAATGTTATAATGAAAAACAATCCTAAAATACTCCAAATGATAAATTCCGTTTTCTGAAGCAAATATAAGCATTCAGATGGGCAAGAAAAGTTCTCACTGGTCTAAGGGCAGAGTATGACACATGAACTCCATCATGTGATCAGTTCAAAGCATAAAAGCAGTCACCCACACATGCTACCTTCTTAATGCTAATTTCTTAACTTCTTATTGCCCTTTTTGATTTTACTCAAGGTGATTAATATGGGCATTAATATAAGCTATAATAACCTCAGCAAAGCATGTAAATCTACAGGGTTTTAAGTGTGAACATATTTTTTTTTCTCCCTCCTCACTTTCACCACAACTGAATTTGTGTACATGAGTAAGCAATTTCAACACAAAGTGACAGAACAACTTTTACTTTCTCTCAGTGGAGACTTTAAGATTAAGCATTAAAAGGGATTGTTTTTCTCCAGCAAGGCCAAGAGATACCCTGGTATATTGTAGAAAGCAGAACAGATTGCCATTTTTTTCAAAAGGTAAAATCCTTTTGTACCATGCAAGTAGCTTAAACACTCCCTAAATGCACAGAGCCCTCCTGGGAAGAGAAGTTTCTGGCTGCAGCCTCCCACTGAGATATTTGAATATGTTGTGAGTCCTCCTTCTTTCATCTTGGTTAAGGATCAACTAAATGTTAAATGCTAGTGTGAGAAATCAGGGTTGTTCAGCAAAGTGCTAATTTTTCCCAAGTTCAACACCTGGGAATGGAGAACCACAGTATTATCTTATACATTCACTCAAATCTGGTGATTAGAAGCATTCTCATAGAGAGCCAAATCTGTCTTGTATATTGGGGTCTCATATACAGATGCCCATCTGAATTCAGAAAGCCATTTGCTTAGAACAGCTGCTGGTTTAGGGTGGAAGTATTTGGAAAAAGGATAATATTTCCATGCTGAAAGACAACCCACTTTCAAGAAGATGGTTCATACAGGAAAGCAGCCTGGATGCCTTAGCTGATTTGAGTATGATTCATGCACTTCAAGCAGTCCTGCATAAACAGACACAATTATTAAAGAATAGCTGCATAATGTTTCCATTCATAAGGGGGTTTTTATTTGTTCTCATTTTTTTCCTTTGAGGGAGAAAACTTCTCAGTTCGGAATGATTCTGTTCTTTCATGTGCAATACCACCAAACTGTTTTTTGCTATTTGGAACCCTCGATACAGAGTTCAACTCAGCAGCACCATTGTAGTCCCATTTTAAATGTTTCTTACTTGTATAGAGTTTTATAAGATTAAAGGGACTTCTTTCTGTTTAAAATGGTGCTCTTGGAGCCCTGGTTAATTTTAGTTTTGCTTGTAATGCTCCTGAGGATGTCAAAACGTAGACCTCATGCCAGAAGATGAATTCCTGCAAACACTGCAACTACACAACACAACAAACCCACACCACAGAAATTTTCTAGTAAAAAACAAGGTACAATATTTGAATTGAACCTCTTTTGTTTTTTAAATAAATGAGAGGAAACAATTCTGCCAGACTTTTCTATGTCAAGGCTTTGTGAATATTGATGTTTCTAGCAGTAGTTTTATTCCATTAAATATGGATTTTATGCTTCTGATAAATGGGTAGAAATAGATTATTATGTTAGGAGGAATGAACAAGTGGTTCATTATACCTCTACTAAACTTGGCTCAGGTATAGAGTAACTGCCTGGAGTGCATCTATCCTGTAGCCAGAAAGATGCTGAGTTCTAGTGTAAAACTGCACAAATTTAGCAGCACTAGACTGACCGTAGCTTTACTGCTAGTACATTTTAAATGGTGCATTTGTTTAATTTCCCCACTGACTTAGACCAGAATCCAGAGCACTTCTCAGCACAAAGGCATGAGGCTCCTGCAGAAAAAGTTGGAACTGCACTCCATGATTTGCTGCATATCACTTGGTGGTGAGGAAAAGATGCTGAGACAGTAGAGGAAGGGAATAGTTGTTTTGTGTTATGTTATCTTGGACAGATACCAACCTCCTTCTCACAAAGAGCAGCCAAAGACAGGCTCTCAGCAGATCGTGGCATGGATTTTGGTTTTTGAGCCTGCTGTGTGGGTGTCTATATCTAAGCTGGTCAGCTCAGGCTCCTTTATATGGATTGTGATCTAAACAATAAAAAGGTATCAAGGATTCAATTCTAACTCATTTTAAAACAGACATTAACTTCTGATCATCTGAACTGCACCACTGATGACGTGGGCTGCCTGGGTGACTTTCTTAGATATGCATACATCATCCTTGAGATATACATTCATATTTATTCAGATGAATTCCAATTTCATTTATGGCATTGGGTTCCACTGCTCCAGGTTGCCACTTTATCATCTCTCCTTCAACACACCTGCTTGACTTTGAGACCACCAGAAAAAAAAGATGCAGCACAGGCATGAATGCTCCTTGACATGGATTTCTGTGCTGCTCTCTTTCCCATTGTGCAGATTTTTCTATGTTTTTTGGTCCACATCCATGTCATGGTAACAAGAGTCTTAGGCTGAGTCAACCACTGTATTTGATTCAGCTCACAGTTAAACTTCATACTTTTACTATTGTCTGTGAAAGGTATTTAATTTTTTCATCAACCTTTGTGATGAATAATGGGTATTTATTATCTTGAGACGTTCTCATTTGCATTCAATCTTGTGGCTTAAGCTCATCAATAATACTAATTCACACTTACATAGCACATTTCATCTGAAGAACATAAAGCACTTCATAATTGTCAAATGATTAAATTTTACAACATCTCCCCAAGGTAAAAAGTATTTCGTTCACAGAAGGCCTGGTCTCTATTGTTACTGTCTGCATGTTGGGTTTTTGGAGAATTGGCATGAAGCTCAACAGCAAGCTGTACACATATAGTTATATAAAGATTCATTTTCTGTGTTCAGCACCACATTGGAGAACAATTTCAGCATGTTAAGGGATCTTTGTACTAACTTGTTCAGCAATATTGCATTAAACCCAGCAGTTCTCAACCACGTTCAAACTCAGTACAATGGTCAGCACAGTTCAGGTCTAACTAAAGGATAAAATGAAGTAGATGCTTCAGTCATAAAGCCTGTTCAGTCTGAATTAGGAAGCTATTAGTAGACTGTATAGATTGGATACCTTTATCTGTATTAATTTCCTTAAGGTTTCCCAAGTTCCCAAGAAAACTGGGGTGGACTCAGTTTTCATGTGTATTCAACATCACCAATCTTTCCTGACTGTTTTCATGGCTACATCACGTGCACCCAATCTTTGGGACATACAAGACCTGCATATGCAGTTTCTCAGAGCACATTCTCTTTTCTTTGGAAAAAATGGAAAGCAGGAAAACTCCACAGATGTCTACACCAAGAAATTTCTAGAGTTGGGCACTACTACTGTTCACCTACAGGAAAAGGGAAACAGCGAGTGATGTCCTAGAAAAGGGGAGATTGGTGTAAAAAGGAATAAAAGGTCCAAAAAGGAATAAAAAGTAAGGGAAAGCATTCAGTTGAAATTTGATAAAAACATTCCCAACAGAACCTCTATAGGCACCCCTGTCCCATGCTGGGTATCAGGTCATGTCACAGCTGAAGCCCCAGAGTGGGGCGGCAGCTAAGCGCCTCTGTATAAAATATGGGGTATGTCCCAGCTCCACAGCTTTGCTCTGACAAGGCTTCACCTTCCAGACAGATCTGATTTAGCACAGGGCATGGAGAGATAGGGAGCATTAGTAACGATAGAAGTTCCCTCGTGTTGTTGTTCAGCAAGATTCTGAATCACATTTCCAAAATCTACCTAATGAAAACTAAAAGCAAAGGGAATTATCTAATTGGAAAAGGATAGTCTGTCTTTCCAGAAGTGACTGCAGGAGCTGTTCCCTTCCATTTTACTAATACCATTGTCCATAATCTTAATTGTGCCCTGTAGGCAATACTTTTGACACAATATTTTTAGTACAGCACAGACGTCTCCTACAGAAAGGAGCCACAGGTGAACACCAGAACAGTCAGGGAGAGTAAACACTTGAGATTTGGCAATTTTGATAATTAAATTTTCTCCTTCCTTTCTGTAGTACTTCATTCAAGTAAGTGAATAAAATGTTCTTTGCATCTATTTTTCCTGGACAACCGTCTGTTTAAATTAGTAAACACTCATGCTACACACAATTAAACTTCTTCCTAACCAGCTGTGAAATAGCTTGTGTTTTCTGTCACAATCTACAGCAACCTAAACCCAAAAATAGAATTACAAATCTAGAAATAAGGAGGCCAGACATGCAGAACTGTTCCTAACAATGGCTAACACAAATAATTTCCAAGTTAGAATTCGCAGACTAGAATTGGCTAGGATTACCTTTAAATCACAAAATCCTGCTTTTTTAATGCCATCTGAATGTCAGAACTTTGGAGTGCCATATTTCACTTGAAACATGTCATTTCACACTAGGAGAGGGATATTTTTCAGAGTTATGCATAAAAAGATGTCTCTTCTCCATGGTAATTTATGAAAGAGATTAAGCCTGTGCTAACTTCACTGTGTAATCACCTGATAGTGCTTTCCCACACTGCTGTGGTAATGAAACACTAAGTGCACAACAATAGCAGAGAAGGTTTTACACCATTACCATACATGCAAGAATATTATTATTGTTGCCATAATGAGCAGCTCTTATAATACCCGATTTTGCAGACATGATACACAGATTTTACCACCTTATTTACATCACTGGTTCAGTTTCCTGGCAAAGAGTAACTACCTCTCTCAAGGGTTTTTTTCCAGCTTACCATCCCCTTGCAAAGGAATATCTGCAATTCTTTCTCCTCTGGTGAACTCAAGTGTAATTCTGTCAGTCATAGTGTCAAAGGAGTGGGATGTTGATGGGGTTGTACCTTGAGAATATTGTAACCAATGTATATATCTTAATATTATATTTGAATGAATACCAAGAAAGCTAGAGAAGGGTGCACATGCTGATTACAGCATGATACTTCATAAAGAATATTAAACTATTAAGACCATGTAGGTACCTATTCCTAAAACTCTGATCACTTTGTAATCTTGAAAATTTCAATCTGAGTCTGAGCATAACTAAAGAAAAATCCTCCAAAATTCATTCAGCCTGAAGAAAACACCAAACCAAACACATACAAGACATGAAAAGTAACTGCAGTGTTACAAAGATGGAGCACTAAGATGACAAAACAGACCTGTGAATACAGAATGAGCCCTGTATGGATGTGGCAGAGTTTGTGGAAAGCAGTACTTGGCAGTTTGGGGACCATTCAGTGAGGCCTCTGCACTCCTGCAGCTGTAGCAGGACAGACAGAAAAGTGCCACAGCAGAAGCACAAGGGGAGCTGGTGTAAGGTGGCAGTCAAATCCCCTCTGCTCTCTGCACTGGGCACTCGGTCCTGCCTAGTCCCTGGCAGTGGAACTGCTACATGAAGCAGCCAGAACTTTGGAAGACAACAGAGAAGCCAGCTAAAACGAGGGTATGAGTATAATGAAGCCTAAAGGGATGCTTGCTTTGTTATGTCTTCAGAGTATGGCCTCAGAGGATATTGTGTTGTACTCTTGCAATAGAAAACTTTGAACAGGAGAAAGGACAATTTTTTTCTTTTTTATTTGCTGAATATCTTGTATTGCATGCAGTCTCTTGGTTAAAAATTCATAAATCCTTAGCACTCAAAATTCTCAGGCAGTCCTACTTTCAACACACTTTATATTCAGTTGGCCTTATTCTTAAAAACAACCAGTAAAATTCTGCTTTACAACCTCTCCTGTGCTAAGGGATTTTTGCAGGCAAAACAACTCCCTGAATCCTGGGTTTCCATCATTTACAATTCAAAATGAAAAATTTCTAACAAAATTAGCTAGCTGTTAATTGTATTTCAAGAAATGGGGCTCCAGAAGGTGTGGAGAAAGAAAGGAAAAGTTATTTGCATTCTTAATTATTTATGCAATGTGACAGAAAAAAATAAAACAACAGAGAAGCAAAAGATTAGCCTATACATAAAGTTTCCACAGAGTCCAAATTTAAGTGCACACAATGCAGCACTGCAGTGTCATGTGATTGTAGCTAAAACTGAAGTTGAAAGTCAAAGAGTAACCAAGAGAAAATAATTTTATAATTTGTAAGAAAATCTAAACTTGCATGAAAAAAAAATTGGGGGAATAATATTTTTCATGGACTTGAAAATAAGTGCTGAGCCAGGATTGATTAAACTTTCTTTGGTACAACACTGACACATTTGATTTTGATACCTTTTAAATTAAACCTTTAGACTTTGCTATTTGAAACAATAAGCTTCATTTACAAACTCACCTGAACTAATATATATATATATATATATATATATATATATTCGAGTTCACTCAAGATTTGCCTTCATTTTCTAATTCACCCAATAAGCTGAGGAATCCATTATTCATCCAAATCTAATAATTATTCCATCAGAATTTAACAGCTAAAGTGCTCTTTATTGCTATGAAGATTACTGTGGCACTGCTTCTGTTTTACTTATAGCAAACTGAATTAGTGTTTCATTTCCCTTTTAAGTGGAATAGCATATTATTCATTGATTCAGTAATTCAGTGGCTTTGAGTTATCTAATCAAGTGCTCCTTGAGAGCATAAAGATGATAAAGTTTTACAAATTGTAATAAATTGCCTTTGAATGTAGTTATAACTCAATTGAAGTTAGCGTTGCTCATTCTACATTTTAAAAGTCAGCAGCAGTTTTCCTGATTGGGGGAAAAACCCCTACAACATATTTTTCACACATTTTCTGGTGAAGGGGAAAGAAAACACCCTCCTTTCACAACTTCCCAATTCTCAGGGGTGCTTTCTATCTGTGTATTGTCAGCTAGTTGCTTGGAATTTAATTTCTACTTTTGCATTTAGTGCCAGTGCTGTCTACTGTCCCTAGTACACCATCAGCCACAGGAACATACAGCTGGGTCCACTCCTGCTGTGTGTGACCAGTTATCACCTCCACAAGCAACAATACCACTACCATGAAACAATGAGGAAATGTATCTGAAGCATTAAACACACTAAAACAAGTATGAATATGGTACTGGAAATCCATAGTGTATCAGAAAAATTAATTCAGTCCTCCAGCGTCACAAGACATTAGGGATAGAGCGAACTCATAATATAGTTAGAATCTGCATCTCATGAGTGCTCCCTCCTATTGTTATAATTCTTGAAGAGCCTATAGACAGCACCTTGCCCTGCTGCCAAACCAAGGCTATTTAGTTCTTTAGCCTCTTGCAGCACATGTACCATCTCCTTTAAGAAATGCCAGTTTGTGTTAGTGATTCATTTCAGTACTAAAGCACAAAAGAGAAAATATCTTACAGTTTTCCTTCTGGCACAAAATTAAATTTCACACCTGGCACAAAATTAAAACTATTAGATTGTTGTTCTATCATAATTTAATCTCAACTATTTTCAAGACTCTCATTAGTCTCTAAATTGCCAAAATTCATTTTCCCATTGCAGAATCAAATTCTGCATTTTCTATTCACCCATGTATAAAATATTTACACACATTCTTTTGCTTATTTTTAAATATTTACACACATTCACACATTGCATTTTCTAACACCACTGACACTTTGTTCTCTTCTTAAGAGAAAGCCCAGCTCAGGCAGAGTTGATATGAATTTCCATACACAGGTGCAGGACAGGTTGCTCTGCTTGGAGCCAAATGCAAGCCATAAAACCAGGACTGGAAGAGACACAAGTGAGCTCAGAACCAGGCTAAAGGGGAGCACGTGATTTCAAGGTAAATCAAGGTGCTGGCTGCCTAAATGGACCGCCTTGCTTCCACTCCACCCTTGAATCATTTCTTCCTATATGTTCAGAATTTTCTCTTTCTGAGAATAATTACTATTTGCAGAACAATTTCTGTAATAACAGAGATTATAAATTCCTCATCTATCATTTCCTAATGGATTAAGGTATCTGATAGTCCAAATTTGAGTTTTAAAGGCTGGGTTTTTGTTGTATTTCAGGACAATATTGCAGATTGTTAATTCCTAGGGTTTTTCCCTATCAATTAACATTTATTGTGGTTCTTCCCTGAGCCAGTCTTGAACAGTTGGTGTTTTATGACTAAGCAGTTTCTTCTGTTGTATTTTTTATATGTGCCAATGAAAAGCAAAGAAATATGATCCTCTCTCTAAAGGAAATCTCCTGAGTGATAAAAAATATATTGTAACTGCTGCAACAAACTTCATAGAACAGTAAATCATCTAGTAATTTAAAATTTTTAAAGAATATTTGAGAATATAATTTATAATCAAATAGGTGGCTATAAACCCTCCTCAACAGTATCATAATACAAATTATCACTCA
Source organism: Camarhynchus parvulus (assembly GCF_901933205.1). Classification (NCBI taxonomy): domain Eukaryota; kingdom Metazoa; phylum Chordata; class Aves; order Passeriformes; family Thraupidae; genus Camarhynchus; species Camarhynchus parvulus. The sequence continues at coordinate 10,455,916 of NC_044576.1, forward strand.
ACATCCATTTAAAAGAGGAAGATGTAAGGATTTTTAGAATTTGTTGCAATTCCAAAACTTTTCTTTAGAACTACATATTTTCCCATTGCATTCACTGCATACAAGCTGCCAGTATTTATTTTTCAGGAATTAAAAAAATTGTATAATTTTTGAGCTGACACTGCACTTATCAAAACTCTTTCATCTACAGAGGAATTTATACTGACTTAGACAGAACTTTGTGCTGGAAATCCTGTATCTACTATTATTTCAGTGTTCTCAGGCAGCCCATGCAGGAGATTTGTTTCCTTGTCTATATTAATAGCATGTGGTCTATGAACAATAGGTCACATAAGTATCAGACAGTTGAAGTACCAGTACAGTTAAAAGCAGGCAAGTATTTGGGCCCAGGTCCTGCAGGAAACAATCTCTTAAGAAAGCTGCAACAAACGTTAAAAGGTGTTTCAGAGAGATTGGCTGATGCACTGAATAAAACTTCAGATAAAACTTTAGCATTGTTGTTATAACATTGTAAGAGATGCTGATTGGAAGCTTGACTAAAGTCAAAGGAGAAATGATCCTCAAGTTTTCAAGACCAATGTGATCAAACAGAGCTAATAACAGCATTCACTTGCTATTAACTTAGCACAAACTAGGACAGGAAAATTAAATATAACTGCAAAAGAACTTTACAGAGAGCCATCATAAGCAATTATATTTGCACTATGAATGTTAACCTAAAAATTACATGCTCTTGTAGTTTGATACACCAGCTATTCAGAACACAGTGGGAAATGTGTTCGCGAAATCATTTCAACCTTTCCAGGTTTTGCCCTTTTACTGACTTACACATTTCAAGCAAGAGAAACTGCACAAGTAGGGAGCCACTTGCGGAGTTTATACCAAGGTGAGCCTTAGCTCTGCAAAGTTTTATTTCTGAGTTAGTGTGTCTGCTTATTCAGCAAGGCGACTTTGTGTGACACTAACAAACTGGGATTTACTTCTCTACAAGACCAACGAATCCAGTGAAGTCCAGTGTGAGCATACACTCCCTCAAAAATCATGTTATAGACATTTCTTCTGAGTAACACAGACATAAGGAGTCTTTCCTTCCAAGACCTAGAGGCCAGTGTTGAAAGAACGTATTACTACACAAGGTTGTAACAAAAATTAGTACTGCAAATATGAAACAGTGCTCCTTGGCAAGGAACAGATGCCAAGAGATGTTCTTTACTACCCCAACCCTGAAAGAAATTAAAAATTTGTAACACAACTTCTCGTAAAAGCAAATATGAATAACTGCACCATTTCTCTTGGGATACCCTGCTCTGAAAATCAAATCTGCATCTACAATTTCTTAGAGATTCAAGTATGTGATGCATCCACAAAATGTTAGACAGGATCCATGCAGACCACACCTGCTCAAAGTCCTATTGCAAAGGAAATACACATATTTATTCCATGAAGGCCTTCCACATGTAAAATATTTAGAGAAAATAACATTGCTTACCTTGAAATGCATAAACCCCAAAATTATCATGCTACTGGCATAAAAATTTTAGCACCTTTAAAAATGAGTGTATTGATCTCTACAGTTATTGAGCTTCTACCTTACAATTTAAAACCTCACTTTGAAATCATCAAGGCTAAAATTTCAAATATTTGAGTTTTTTAAGAGAAAGCAACATTTTCAAGTCATTCCATATCTCTGAGACCTGAAGAGTTAAGAAAAACAGTCCATAATTGTGAGTTTTATAATAAAAGAATTGTCAACCCTAATGATCTCAGTAAGGGAAAAATTAAGAAAAGGCCCACAGGGAGATGAGATGCCAAAAATGTAATAGAGGAAACAAGAGCAAAAACATCATCAGGGAAAGAATCTTATGTAACTTAGAGCAGTCTGACCTTAATAACACTGTTTGAAGAGACATTAAAGTTTATTGGTTTTACACCTCAACCTATAACAGCACTTAAATAAAAACAGGTCCTCTAGCACACTTGAGTAGCTCCACTGAAATAATGTTTCTGGGTAGCAGCTCAGTATTTTTCAGATATTCTTATGTACTAAAGCCTAGCTCTCTTCCTTTAATTAAACTTACTAGCTTCTCCAAGTGTGTCTTTTATTTTTTCAATGGTAAAGAAGTGAAGGGCCTGGCCAAACAGACACCTGTGTGGAAGGATTCGATCCCACTTTGTACCCAGGGAGCATAAAAATTGTGCGTTAGCCTTAGGCACTGGCATTACAAGAATGTAATAAGAGCAATGAAAACACACCAGCCCCTGCAAATGAGTATTCCATGTTTTGCCCTTCCTGCCATGTTGTCATTATATTGCAGGGGTTCCATACTGTTGTCTCCTTATAACAAAAGTTTCATACCTTCTTGCTGTTTCTCATGAGCAGCTCCTCAGAGCACTGACACCTTCTTCACAAGCAGCCAACTGACTCCAGCTCCCCTCTCACCCAGCCACCCCACTCTTTTACAGCATCTTCTTCTCATTGGTTACAGCTGTGGCCTGTTAAAGTCAGGCCTGCTCCTAATCTTTGCTAATTGGCCCAGCTGCAACTCCTTAGGGGTAAGATTACTTTCTGCACTATCTTTATTTTCTTATATTCTATCCCCCTACACTGCCACACATTGCCCCTGTCTTTACCACCACTATCCCCAATATAAGAGACATCAGTCCATACACATCTCTTCCCTCATTATTTAATATACATTCTGCATCATGGTTTTCTTGCTGTCTAAAGCACCACTTAATGTGTTTCCACAGGGTATTAACCAGCTGCATTCAGCACACATAGTGAATTCATTGGAACACCTTATTACCATATTAATTTTTATTTTGTCCTTGCCCTAGTCCCAAACCAGTAGTTTTTTTGGAATGCCTAACACGACTTTGGAGCACACTTTTCATTTCCACACAGTCTCCTATCACAGATCTCTTCCCCAAACCTTACTTCTGCCATGCTGGCTCAGTGAAATTCTTACATGGATCAAGAGGGCAGGAGGATAAGTAAAACACAGCCTCAACTAGCACACAAGCAATTTTTTAATCATTCTGTTATTGAGACCTGATTAAAGCAGATACAAGAACCATCCACTGAGGTACATTTTGAAAGACTATCATGGTCATCATATCTGGCATCCACATGGGAGTTTCCTGATTCCATGGAAAAGAAGGAGGTTGTACCCCTTGAATTAATTCTGATTTCTCTCCAGACAAAGGGATGTGGGAAATTTTATTTTCTGTCTATCTTTTTTTCATCATTAGCAGGTACCAGTCTGACTGTTCTTAAGATCTGCTTTACTAGAAATTAGCAAACTTTCTAGAGTTTACTAGACACCAGCTCTTGTGACAGAGTTTGCCAGAAACAAAACCAAACCTGATCTGCAGGTTGCCTGTGAGATTTCTAACTTTGGCTGGAGCCTCTCTCCATTTATGTATAATTATTATTCTCATAGAGTTCAGTTCTTTTCAGACAGTATTTACTTTCACTGCACCATAATCACCAGAAATGTCAGATTCATTCACAGTCTTGCATTACATTTGGCTTATGTAGTCTTACCTTTGCATTAAGAGGTCTCCAATTCAGAATCTGCACGTTATTACTTGAGTCTAAAACAATATTATTACATTTTCCACAGATTTTAACTTCCTTCTCGCCCAATGCCTTCCTTTAATTCTTTCATGCCTCTTTCTCTTTGGTCACAAAAGATTCTTTTTGATCTCTTTTGTTTAAATCTATGAGAATTTCTTCTCCTCTGCAACCGGGTTTTGAGAACTCAGTAATTTCTCTGCTACATTAATAAATTCTAAGTTGCTGCAGGGTGAAATTTTTTTATTATTTATTTTTTTTGTGGTGCATGCCATGGTTAATTGCTGTAATTGTTCTTTTTCTTGTATTATTTATACCCCCACATTACAGTACTGCAATTCTAATAACACTTAAATTTGATCACTATGGGTCACTGGTACACCTGCTAAACTGAAATCTTTGGGTCAAAGATTTGAAACTAAATGAGGACTTTTCGATCTTGCTGTCCATTATGAAATTTGAAAGTAGAATTTATCATCTAACTAGTACGTAATTTCCAACACTAACATAACTCTTTTTCCTTTTTTGCCCTTTTAAGAATCAGAGTAAGCCATTTTCTCCATTTTAATACTATTGATTGTTTTCTTTATGGCCTCCTTGAGCTGGTCATTTCTAATTCATTTCCTCCAGCAAAGGCTGCAAATGTTCTCTCCATTTACTATAATTAAGCTTTCATTAACCTGTACACATTTACACCAAATGTGTTGCAGTCTCCTTCCATGGAGCTATAAATGTCTTTTTTAGTTTGCTGCAATACCCATTAGGCAGTGATGACAAAGCTGCAGACAACACACTACATAACTTGTCAGTATTTCAGTCACAGCTACACTCAGTAGCCATTCCAAATACTGCCTCTTGATTTTTTTTTTTTATCCCTAACAGAAAAGAAAAAAAGTTGAAAAAGGATGGGGTCAGGGATAAAGAATTACAAACCTATAAACCTAAAATAGGAGTGGGTTCTTTTTAGATTTTAAGAGAAGGGTAGAAGATGAGGGGGTTGGAGTGGAAGAACAAAAAGGGCCTTCTAAGCAATCTGATTGTGGAAAGACAGACTTGCAAAAAGCCCTCCAAGATTCCTTCTCTAAATTAAAAGCTTGCACCAAAAAAAACCCAAAAAAACCCTCAAAAAATAAAACGAGCTGGAAAAACCCCACCAAACAAAATCCCAAACAAACAACCCATATCAAAACCAAACAAACCAACCCCAACCAACAACCTCAAAATCAAACACATAAACTCTTATTCATAAAAAAAATGTGAAAACTTAGGATATGTACTTCTTCCACAAATGTTCTGGGTTTGAATTTTCATATATAAAGGAATAGATGAGGTTCAGTCTCCTCTTTGTACTCTATTCAAGACCAGGTATCGAGCCTGTGTTGCAGAAAGTGCCTTCCTGGTCACTTTACATAAAGTCTTAATCATCCCAGCTCTGCAGGTAATAACAATGGTCTGCCTTGCAGTGGTGGCTCACTGAATATCAAAGGGCCTGAACTTGCTGCTTTAGTCTGAGTATGAATTGAATAATTTTAATTTTGATGACTCTTGCTAAAAGCATTTTTACTCCAACATCTTTGCTTATGCTCTTCTCTATACATGTACATGCTTTCCCTGGAATCCATTCATAATAACTCATATATAAATTTCCCCAACTTTGCAGATGCCAATGACAGAAAGACATTGTGGGTTTGCTTTTATATCAGATAATTCTATTTTACATATTGGGCTGGTAAAAGGAGAGAAGTTCCACTGAAATAAAGCAGCTCACACAAATCAAGGCATACAAGGCCCTTTTGCTGGAAAATATAAGGAAGAAAATGCTAATCCAGAAAAACCTGAAGATTCTCAGTGCCTGTAGTTATCATTGTCTAAAAGCAGTGCCTCACTCTGTTGTGCAAGGATTCAAAAACAAACGCACCCATTCCAACTTTACCAGCCACTATCTCACTGCAATTACATGTTAAAACTGTTGTCATCTGACAAAAATAACAAGGATTGCATCTTGCTCAACTCCAGAGGATTTAGGAAATGCTTTCTTACAGTCAGATTGGGGTTTTCTGTTGTGTTCAGATTGGATTACAGTAATTCTTTGTTTGCAGATTTGCCAGGACTGTTTTTACAGATCTTGCAGGAACAAAAAACAATGAGAAAGAAATCTCCACTTGAGGGAACAGCGTGTCTGGTGTAGCTGCTCTGTAGCAGCATTTTATCCTACAGTCATTTGAAAATTGTTTGGTGCTCCTCATTCAAGATTCTGATATGTTCATGACTGATGTACTGGAAGGAAAATCCTAAATTATATAGTTCCTACTATTTCCTAGGCCATGTAAGTGCCACACACTGGGAAAACAAGATGCCAGAGAAAAGGCAGTTGTATAATTTTTTCTAATGTTACCAAATTTCCTTCTTAAATATCTCAAGCTTAGTTTATCTCTATATATTTCAGAAGTGCTACATTATAATGCTTCAAAGGAAAATCCAGTGCAGGTTGTTGGAAACCTAGTCTGAAAACTAAAAAAGTAATAAAAAATACTAAAGCACTGTACTAATGCATTGGAAATCATTGGGGAAAAAACATCCTAATTTATTGGAGTTACTAGAGATTCCCTCCCTTCAGACATGCAAAATTTGATTTTTCAGGTAATTTGAATCCTGTAGTCTGGACTTAGAGTAAATTTCTTTGAGTCTATTGCTTGGGTCAATATTAAATATTATTTTATATATTAGATGTTGGTGTCTCTCTCAGAAATATTGTAAATGACTCTGCAGAAATGTATCTCATTCCCATCCTGATTTTCTTGTACTTTATACATACTTTGCACTTACGCAAGGGGTTGTAGGAGATACACAGGAAAGAAGGATATTGTGCCCTGAATCTAATTTTCCTCTCACAACTTCTTGACTCCAGTCCTACATGAAGATCACAGAGAAAAGTTTCCAAAAGATTATGTAAAGTCTCATGAATGCAACAGGTCTTGCATCAAAAGTGCTATTTCTGTTATATTTCAGTGAGATTGAAATATTTAATATATTTTGAGGCTATTACTCTTGCATATGCTTAAGTCTTCCATGGAAACTTGTGTTCCTGAAATAATTTCAGGGCATTTCTAAAAATTACACCCTGCAGAGTGATGCCAGCGTTTTGCAGATATTGCTTCCACTCTTTGTACATGACTCAGTTTGTGTTTAAGTTTGTGGTTTGTTTGGTTGTGGTAGTTTTTAATTAGACAATCACTGAATAATTAATTTAACAGATTAAAGAATTAGGTAGGTAAAATTCCTCTAAAACGATTTACATGGAAGTATAAGTGCATTGTACAAAAGGTAAATAATTTAAATAGGGATTCTCTATTAATTAACAATCTTTACTTTTACTGGGCCATGACATGCAAAATCGGTGGGAACTTACAGACTCAAGGTTGGAGTTGCTAAGTTTCCTGAAAAAGTGAAACATTTCAAGAGAAAGTTCCTACAGAGTGATTTGCAGAAGTCTATATATATTGTAATTAACTAGGAAGAAAAATGGCAAAACTAACTGTAGCCCCACTTGAGGCTTTTTAAATGAATTTTGATTTTATTTTTTGTTCTGTTTTGATTTTATTTCTTTATTTTTATTTTTTTATTTACTTCTATTAACAGTATGAAGTAGCACATAAATACTCTGGCAATATTTTCGCAGCCAAAAGAACAATTTTTTAATATCTTGGAGTACCAGGGCAACCCAAGGACCCCTAAAATTTATGGCTACAAAACAGTCTTTCCCTCCAGCTGTAATTAAACAGAATACTCTGTAAAATAATACTAATTAGAATTATTGCTTCGTGTTGTTTATCATTTAATGTATTCTTATTTATTCAAGAGCACAGGAAACTGAGCTTACCATGCCCCCCTCTCCATAACAGACTACAGGCTGGGACTCTGCCAGAACTAATTTTAGACATGACAGAATGACTAACAGCGGAGAAGGAAGCATTGTTTCAGGGAACCAGTCACAGTCTTCCATTCCAGAGGTAGCTTCCTGCTACAGTTTTGGCACTTTTGGAGCCTTAAATAGCACATATCTTACAGGTATAGTTGAAATAGGGAATTATAAAAGTGATAAAGAAAAACATATCTTGCCGGGGAGTTTGCATGTAATTATTTTTCAACAGATTGATTTCTCTAAACTCACCTTTGCCTCTGCTTCAGGCTGTCCAAATCTTATTATTTATTCCTCTAAACAACCCCCTTCCTCCTAAATCTATCACTTCAGACATTTACAGCTTAAAATAAGAATCCTGTTTTTATTAAACAGCTTCATCAGCTCTTCTCCTCCTCCTCCTCCCTGAGGTGGACTGCTCATATAAGGCAGTGACTTGTTCTAACTGTGCTCTCCACCAAACCCCTCTTTAAAACCCATACAGTGGAATCTACGAAGGGTGGAGTGACAAGAGTAGCAGCAGCAGATCCTGAGTGCCAGCAGCCCTGAGCAAGCGTGCACCTCTCTGCCCAGGAACCACTGCTCCTAGAGCAGGGTGTCAGGGTTAGCTGGAGCACACACTCCTGCCCAGCTAACTGGTGCTGCCCCTGGGCTTTCTACCTGATTGTTTCTTCTGTCTTTCAAAGAAAGTAAAATACTCAGGTCTGGAATGATATCCTCACCTCCTTTACTGAAGCACCTTTGAAATAGTTTGTGTCATACAAATGGTCTTTATTACAGGGAAACCTCTTTTGTTGCTATATTATGACAGCTGATTCATCTTATTTGTCAAGATAAAAGATTTAAGAAAAGTTATCTCTCTATATATTTCTTGGATATGAGGCTTTTGCTTAGGAAAAGAAAATAATCTCCCCAAGAAATTACGTGTTTAATGAGAGAGAACATTTATTTCTGCAACCTCCCCAACACTCTATGTAGGCTGCATCTGAGTAGCAGAATCCCACAAAGCCTTAGCTTTTTAAAATGCAGCCAGAATCCCTTTTGTGTCATGTTTACTTCCCTTTATGAGGAAAAAGGAAGTTGATGGATAGATGCACTGCAAAATATTATTCAAATGTCTTTTTCTATGTGTGACAAAGCAACACTGAAACAACAAAAAAAGCCTAATGAAAAGAGAATAGAAACAAAAGAAGTAGTAGATTTGTAGGTCAGCTGGAGAGGAGGTGTGGCCTCCTTTTACAAATGTAAGTTTGCAAGGAGGAATGTTTGAGGAATGGAATTTTATTAATGGGATGACAAGTCTCAGTGGTTTCCTGAGTGCCTGCCCAGATAGGCTCTCCTGTTGCAATCTTGTACAAGAAATGAATTCTTTCCTCATCTGATTATACCTGTGCATGCATTGCCAAGTTGATAGTGTAAGCAAACAGAGGCTAAAGTTTTAGCTCTTCATTGTGGATGAGGAACACCCCACAATGTCTATAGAACAAGATGCTTCTTTGTCTTTCTTCTCCTTGCAGGATGTGCGATTAATCTCCTGGCATAAGTAAGTACTGGCAGAAGCCAATGCCTGCCTGATGCACACTGAGCTGCCAACAAGCTCTAGAAACTTGGCTGCAGCAGAAGCAGGTTGCTTAAAGAGCAAAGAACTGAACTCAGGAAAATGGTGAATCTGCTGTGCTGCTTGATTCTCCCTCTGTTGTTTTGCATATTAATCCCTATTGACAGTTTTTTAGTTCCTATCACCTTCCAGATTCCTGCCATCCATAATGTGCTTGTTCCTTTGCAGGCTGTCACAAACTAGGAAGTAATCTTGGGAAGAAAATTTGATCACAAAACTGGGGGGAACGCTAAACTGCAGCTTGTTCTCCCTTCCTGCAGGACAGATGTGAGGCTGGTACCTCCATCATTTCACGTTCACCGTGAGAGTTGCTTTCTATCCAACCCCAAACCTCTTGATGGTTCCTGCTGCCTACAGCTTGACTTTCACTCCACTTCATCAGCACTGAATGTGTGGCTCATTCACAGACTCTGCCATAAGCCACACCAGCAAGAGCATCAACTCAGCCAGCTTGAGGTATTCACCCTCTAAACTCAAGGCCAGCCACCAAAGAAACTCCAGGCACATCCTTTGTGATGCTATAATAAACTTACTCAAAAAAAAAACCCAACTTGCCAGTTTCCCCCAAAAAACAAAACATTGAACTTCTGAACTTGTAAACATACAAAGAGAAATGGGACTTTATACTGAGTTGGCCATCCTAGATGTGTTCCCACTGTTAGTGACAGCAGCTTTGTAATTTACAGACCCTCTCTGCAAAGCAGCTCCAGTCCTGGCACAGGCTGTAATTTAACACTGGCTGGCAATAAATTAATCTGAAATGCTCCTGTGATGCTCGCCTCTCAGACCAGCTAAAGGAAGCAAATGAGATTCTGGGGGCCTCCTGTGCACTTCCCCCTGAATTCTGTAGTCTGTTTGTATTGGCTGATGAAGACAAATCCTGAGGGAGGTACCTGCCAAATAATTTTTATACTGTTCATTCATCTGACTATTATTTTCCCTTAACAAATAAAGAATGTGTAAATATATCCAAATTACCAACATAAGAGTCACATAAGTATTCTTTGTTAATCAATTACTGAGGGATTTTCTCCATTTACACTTTAGGCAATTAGCACATCTGTAAAAAGCATTTACAAAAGTTCATGTAAATAGAATGCTATACATTACTTATATTAACATCTCATCTGTGTATATATAAAAACAAATAATTAGAAACACAGCTCAAGGTTACCTTTTATGGTAGATATATTTTCAATTAAAATTACTTCAATTTTTCATTTCTAGTTCATTTTGTAATATCTTCTCTTTAATTAAGAAACTACTATGTATCATTTGCTTTTAAAATAGGTGTGCCTCCAGATCAGTCTGAAAACTACCTGAAAAGCATGTGTAATTATTGTGATTAATGCAAAAATGGGCTTTTTCAACTCAAATTGCACAAAAGGTTTAATTTAGAGCCAAAATTGACTAAAAAGTATTCTATACAGGAAAACTTACCTTGCTTTTTTTTCCAAAACATTTTATCTTGACCTGTCTTCCACCTAAGTTAGCACTCACAAAAATAACGTTTCCATGGTAACTGTTCTTTTGCTTCATTTTTAGAGATGCTGAAGAACCTCAGCTACCACTGATACCAAACAAATCTGCGTATGCTTCACACCCCTGAAATTCATATTGCACATATTTTCCAGTGCAGGTGCTCATTTTTTCGTTAATTTTTTCCTCTAAATTTCAATTAATATCTGTCCCTGAAAAATATTTGGGCTGTGTAATCTAAACTCTGCATGCTTGACAGTTTACAGAACTGGTAAGTAGAACTAAACACCCTCAGCGCTCAGTGAGAAGTCAAACATAGCTAGATGCAAATAAGCTTTGGAGAATGCAACAAGGGATGGATTTGCATCCTTCGAGACTAAACAGCTGCAGAAACGTGTCCTTAAATTTTAGTACAGAGAGAGATCCTAATCTAAAAACCACAAAGACCAAAAATCCACTTTTTAATATCATGGCCCATTGTTTAGCTCTGCACATTGCCACACAAGCCGAGACTGCCCTGTGAAAGCACTCCCTAGAACAGACAGGAATTGAATTCCAGCATTTCACTCACAACGTGGCTGAGAGCACCCAAAAGGCTATAACCCTTGTTTACACTTAGAAAAGAGATTTCATTCTTGAAAAGTGGTTAGGGACTGTAGAAACAGTGTTAACTCAGTCCTCATGATGCAACAGAATGCACTTCATAAGTGACAAACAAAATATGTATTCAATGAGGATTACAGTGGTAGGTGAGTTGCATGGCAGGCCCAGCAGATACAAGAAAATACAATCCAACTCAGAGAATTAGCTTTTCTCTAAAGTAGCTGTCAGAATATAGATTAGTTTCATTTCTTTGAAAATCCATGGGAAAATGTGGGATGAGAACTTGATCTTATAATGTATAATCTTCTAATAATGAAGTTTTGGGTGAGTCTTTCGTTATTTCCAGTCATCAAAAATGTCTTTTCCAAAAATCAGGCCAAGAAAAGATAAGTTACTGAATATTTTGTAAAATTTGTTACAGAAATTATCCTTTACCCATTTTTTCCAATTTTCTACTGAGGAAAAGACAGTAGAGAACCAATTATCAGCAAAAGACCAGAGCTGCTACCATTTATCCACTCATCTTCTGGACCATATTCCACACAAATTCCATAAATATCACAGAAAGAAAGAGATGACATCAAAATGAAGGGTTTTGTTTGGTTTTTTTTTTTCCAGGAAAAGATGCAGAGTGAGACTGTCAGCACTGTAAAGGTTTTCTTCAATATTTTATTTATGAATATAGAGTGAAGGTGTTTGTGTATGGGGTTTTGTTGCATTTTAGTTCTTAATGAGGGCAGAGATACTGGAGAACAGAATGTCAATATCTAGACAACATTATATGTAATTTCTGTAGGCTAGCAAAGCTCCTTCCCTGAATAAAGCTGATTAAAAATTAGATACATTTTGCATGATCTATACCAAGGGTAATTCAGCATATCATCCAGGACTTGTCTCTTAACAATACTGTAGATCTTTTACAAGTACCGATTAGGAGGAAAGAACAGAACCAAAACAAACAAAAAACCCCAAACCACACACACAACACTACTATAAGTGGTACTTTTCAGTCCCTGAAAATCTACATTCATATTTTATCAGATAAATTAAATATTATTTGGCAGCTTTGCCACTACTTTATTTTTTGTTATAATTGTAAAATTAATTTTGGTACAGAGAGGCCTGTGCACTTTCAGGACTACTACAGCATTGTAGACAACCACTCTTTAGTAATAAACCACATCCTTTAAACCATCTCAACACATAAAAGAGGCACATTTCCTTCTTGGGACAACTCTCTGAACTTCCTCCCTGCATCACTCAGACTCACAAAGAACCGTTCAATATTTTTATCTGATTGGTATTTCTATATACATATTATTATCTATAACTATATACATTACATAGGATATTCTATGTATGATTATGTGCATTACATAGGATATATAACACATCTCTTCACTGATATACAGAGATTCTTTTAATGTGCTCATTTCTTTTATGAAAATTATCTTCACAAACACTTTCAAGAAACTGGATAATCTAAATAAACAAGTGAATATTGCAAAAAAACTTTTAATGATTATTTCTTTTAATTGTTAAACATCCTTTCAGAGATTACACTTTTTCTTTCTGCCTTATTTGCTTTTTATAAAGAACTCCAATGGTAATTGAAGTTGGGATACCTAAACAAGATGTAAAGGATAGTGGTTTCCACGCAGCACCTATTACCCAACCAGGAATCCCAAACCATATTAAACAGGCCTAATTAAGCTGCCTGTATGACAGCATGCTAGGCAGCAAGACTTTTATTCCTCAGGTACAGTTATGTCAGTTTCATAATGTATTCCTGTTCCAGTGTTTAAAAAAATCTGATATTAATTTCTTCTGGTGGTTTTCCCCAATACCTTCAGAAGCATGTAGTCTAAAGTAAGGTGACACAGAAGTAGGGGCATGAAATCTCCTCAGATCACTGTGGGCCCTGGCTGTGCCACCCACCCAATCCTGGCACAGCAATGCAGTGACACTGCTGGGATTGCCATGGGGGGGAGTGGCTGATTCATTCTGGGAGGATTTTCTCCCTGCTGTTTCCTCCTCTTTCATCACCCCCCACTGCATCTTCACTTGAACCACTGAGACTCCTTCCCTTCCCCCAAACTCTCTCTCCTCCCACTCATTCCCTCACTATTTTTTACCTTTCGCTTTCATCCAAATCATCATCTGCTGCTCAGGTCCCTATCCAGACAGCAAAGCTACCTGTGCCACAGGAGCAGCCAGAGGGGGCCTGGAATCATAGCAAACTGCAGAGGGTAGCTAAATCTTACAAACAGATATGACACAGTCAAGAAATTCATTTCATGTGTGGCTAATCTGGTTACCAATATCTTCATGGTGGAACCTTTGCATCTCCTTCAGGCTGCTGCCCACACACCTCTGCTCACCTGATTTCTCCCTAATGCAATTCCATAGTCTAATACAGAATATACTTAACAAATACAAGGAAAAAGCTAGCATCTAAGAGCTTTTTTAACCTTTCAATTTTACAGAACTAGGGCGGAGAGCAATCAGAAAAATAAAGGGAGAAAACTCGGAGGTAGGGGGTAGGGACAATAGACTGACACCAAAGCTTGTGAAATGCTAAAGGCAGAGATTTCCTTATCTGGATTATCAGCAGCCAGGTGGAGATGGGTTTTTAGTGGACTTGGCCATTAGCAAGCAGCATTCTATATTAGTGGGTATGACTGTAGGCATTCTTTTTGTTAAAAAGGAGTTGGGGTAGCAGTCAGAGTGCCAGATACCAGAAATTGGAGCAGTGGCACTGACCTACACAGTACAGTACAGAATATAAGCATGTATACCCTTCAAAGTGCCCCTGAAAAATCTTCTTTTTATTCTCTAGCTACTTTAAAGATACCTTTAGAAAATGGACTGTAAATTGTGAGAAAGGCCAAGGAAGACTATTCTACTCTCTGTACAAGAAGTTAGTTCCATCACTACCCTTTTCCCCAAAAGGCACATGCTAAAATAAGGTGTTTCTTTCCTCATCTGTTAAAATTCTGAGATAATGAAAAATACTGCAAGGAACCCATGATATAAGGGAACTCATACAGCAAAACAATGCTACTGTCAAGTAGCAAAAATATATATGTTCTGTTAGATACCTTAAAAGTCATTTTCTGAACACACCATTCCCTAGGTGTGAGAATACGTTTGCCATGTTATTAGAAGACATTAGATATATATTATGTCCCTCTGTATTTAATGTAATCTTGGACTACAATGTTGAACAGCCTGGCTCTGCAACTTCTACCACATACCACACTCACACCAAAGCACAGAACTGCAGGAAGTTGATGAGTTCTCACACAGTATTCAATGTAGTTTGTTTTATTAGAGAGAAAAAAAGTAATTGTCTCCCTTTCTTTGTAAGCATTTGCTATAACTTATATGTGTCTATGTGTACCCTGATTTCATTCACAGAAGCAGCTTGTACTGCCACTCTTTAGGTAGGAAAATGTTTAATAATTGTAAAAAACCCCCTCCATTTTCATCTCACAAGAAAATAATACTGGATAAATTTAATTGTAATTTCAAATAAGCATGATAAATCTGTTACCATAGGAGTTTCCCTGAACTTTCAGGTGATCCTTGCAACAATAATATAATGAAATACTACTTCATAAATTATTTCCACCTTCCAAGGTCCTTAAAACCTTTCTCATTCTCCATGTTTGTAGTTAGCTCTATCCACAAAACATTCATGCAACAATAGCGTACTTGTCACACTGCACTGTAATATAAAGTACAAGAAAAAAAGAGTACTCAGGATGTACCTGTCTTCAGTCCTGCTTAATGTAGAAAATACATGGACCTTTGTGAAGTGTTTTAACCTTGAAATGCAAAGTTATAAATAGCTGCTTTTAGTAAGCAGATGCAGCAGATCAGGAAAGGGGCTGTGTGAAGAGGCAGTCACTAACAAAGGAACATCCTGCAATTTGATCATATCTGCCAGTAAGAGTAACTGCTATTGAATATCACACTGCTGTCTCAGAGACAGCACACCACCCTGAATGGGTTTTATTAATAGGTTATTAACCTGAATATTGCAGACATATCCAAAGATGTGTCCTCCCCATCTCCCTATGCCTCTGTTGAAGGGGATAGCAAAACCCATTTTCTGTAACAATGTAAAATATCCATGTGCTTGTGCTGAGAACAACTGGTTGAAACACTGGTGACCTACATAGGATTAGTCCTATTGTGCTACCAGGGACTCAAAGATTCAGGGGAGACAGGGACAATGGGGAGGCACAGTTTTAGAGACACACAGAAAATCAGCTAACACAGAGACATTTTCATATTGGATTAATGAAAGTAAATTTGCTGAAAGGATTCTACATTAGCACACTTCTAGCAGAGAAAAAAAGATATAGATTTTTTTTAAGTGAGACACAAGAATCCTTACCTTTCTCTTGAGTCTTCATGGAGGCCACTCACTAATCATTACAAGGTTTTTTAGCAGTATGCACTTGTGTTGCAACTGGGGCCTGCAAACTCATCCAAACAGGCTCTGAGAAATGAGAGGATCATAAGTTTCTCTCTAAATTTCCAGGTGGTAACAATCAGCACAAGAACAGCACTCACATGTCTCCTGTTACCATATTATCCCCACACCTTGCAGCCTGTAATGAGCGTAACTGCTCCATGCCCTTGCTGTAGCAGGAGAGCCTGTTGTGCTCATCCTGCAGATCCAGAGGCAGCTGAGCACCTGGCTTACTGACACCACAGACTTAGCTGGGCTGGGAGACTCCTCTGGAGGACCAGAATGTTGTGGCAGTGAAGCCTTTCTGGTAGCCTGCATCCTTCAGCTCTCTTCCCACAGCTGAGTCCCACTAACACAGCAGCTCCATCAATGTTTCGTATCTATAGGACCATTCTTATAAGGAGGATGGCAAACCTTTCCCTTCCTTATTCTTATTAGTCGCACCATTTAATATCCCTGAAATGTAACTTTTCAGCCTGGAAGAACTTTCCTCATAGAACTAGATACTGAACAAAATTCCAATTATGCAAATCTCATTCATGTGGACATTTTGTTGAATTTTTTATTGCTCCACTGTTTGCCCTTTCAGAAGTAATTTTTTATTATTGACCTGATGCCTTGAGAGGCTACCAGGAACAGAGGCTAGACAGCTTATTGTTCAAGGAATAAAGCAGGGGTTTATTAAAAGGCCTTCAAAGGATACACCTTGGGCAGCACAAGAGCCTGGCTGAGGCTACATCCAAGATGGATGATGGGTCCTGAGTTTTCACTTTTTACAAGTTTTGGTCCGTTTACATACCGGGGTTAATTGTCCAGTTACAGTCTCAGGTATGAAGTCCCATCTTCCCAGACTGCTCTCCTCAATTTGCCACTGTTTATACTTTTTGGACCTGAACCTGCAATGGTGTCCTTGGTTCTCAGGCTGGGAAAGGATTGTTTTGTGTAACTAAACTGTGAGGAGAACTTGCTAATGCTTTATATGAAGTTCAGAGTTACACACTAATGTAGTACAGAATCTGGAAAATAGGAAAGCTAAAACTTAAGGCATTAGACCAAAGCAGCATAGTAATGTTTTAGATCCCCTTTGAAAAGTGAGAAGCAGGTAAGAATTGGGCCAATTTACTTTAGCATTTGTAGAGTTCTGCAACATTTAAATCCACAGGTTTATTCATATGTATGGAGCATCGTTTTGCCTTTTATTTTTGTATTCACACCTACATATGTATAGTACAGCAGATCATATGTGCACTATACTCTAAGACAATCTGTTCTTTTTCTGTATTTCCTTTCAACTTCATTCTGAACAAGGTTTCCATCTGTTCCTGTGGCTGTCAGCCTGCAGACATTCTAATTTTGTGATCACCTGTTCTCACGTATTCCTCATTTCTCCTAGTGTTTCTTCTCCCTTTCTCAGAAAAGCCTCTATGCTTCTGACATCTGCTCACCACCATTATCTTTTATGAACTCCCAGGCAAAAACCCATTCAGAGATGCTGTCAACTGCTCTGTCAAAATATTACACTTGGCACATCTGACAGCCTGCAATGTGCTGACCTTCATTGTGTCAATGCCCTTGAACAATATCTCTTTTTTTTCACTGCTGCAGTACAAACTAACTTTATTTTTTTTAGACAGCAGCATGACTTAATAGAATTCCATAACCATTACTGAACTGACCACCCTGCACATGAGACAGGAACTAATGCAGTTCTTATTTAGTCAGTGAGAAATTCAGCTGAAAAAATAATGGCTTGACTCATCTAAGTATTGAAACTAAAATATTCCTGCATTTTCAACTGAAGGAGACTGAGATGTCTTTTCTCAAGGTCACAAGGTGTGATCAGGTGTGATTGAATTCAGAAGGGACATTTGGTCACTTCAAATCCCAATACGCTTCCCCAGATGCAGCACCAATTTTTCAAAACTTACACTTTTGCTCCGTTAGGATCCAAAATGTAGGTTCACTCATTTACCAGGAAAATTGCTTGGAAGTGAGAGCATTCACAATCTTCCTGGAATATATTTATCTTGTACAAAATAAATAAAAAGTTGCATTAAATGTCCACAAAGCAAGTAGCCACATTCACTGCAGAAAAACAAGTTTTGGCAACTTTTGTTATTGCTGCATCCATATTCCTTCAACACAGTTTCTCTGCCAACGTTCTGAACACACAAAGGCAGGAGGGCTTTCCTCCACATTCTCCTACATTTCCATAGCTCTGGGATTAAACGGTGCATAAACTGAAAGCACTTCATCTGCAACTGTCAGGCTAATGAACACAGAGCTGCAGAATATTTCTCTAACTGGAGGTCTAATTAACTCATAGGAAATGATATTAAATGATTCCATGGCACTTGAGCACTCTTGGGATGTAAAAAATGTAACATTATTTTCACCTGTATTACCCATAGCAGCTGCCCATATTTTTGCCATCTTAAGAAGACATCATATTTATTTTAAGAAAGAAATACAGTATAATCTCTAACACACATACAAAAAATTGCCATGGAATGCTTGTTTTACCTTGCATTTTAACACAATCAAAACTAAGTATCTTATTCCAGGAAAACTGGTGGTTTGCCTTTTGTTATTAGAAAGAAGTTTCCATTTTCCAAGCGTGCAACCAGCTGCACTATGATCTTCAAAAGGTCTCTTAGAATCGAGACCTTTCTTGTGCTTCAAAAGCACTTGATTCCAGAAATATGAACCAAAATGTTTACTAAAATTGTGGTTATCACCATAAAAAGGAATATAAATCCTATACTGAGGTAACATCATGTTATGGTGGTGATTACTCCTATTTACACTTAAGAGCTGTATGGGTCCCACCTCCTCTAATATGAAAAGTTCAGCAGAGTTTTATCTTTTCTTTCAATTTACCTATTAAAGATCTGATGATCACTTTCAGGAAAAAAAAAAAAAAGAAAATTATAAAAGGGGGAAGGGGACAAAAAATAAAAGTTGTCTTTTTTTAAAAAAAGAGTGGTTTTCTTAAGGAACAAAAAATAGGACAATTTATCTCTTCTTGTAGGAAACAATTTCCAATTACAAGCTATCAGCAGGAACTTAATTTTACTCCTTGTTGCTATACAGTATCAAAAATACCCAATTCACTACAACTGTCAATTGTCTGTTTTAACCAAGGTATAGTTTTCTCTACTTTTTAAAATGGGCTTAAAATGAGGAAATAAATATAAGCTGTAGTGCATTGCTGACTGTGGTGTGTGGTTGAACCATCACAGTAAATATTTTAATGAAGACTTGAAAAACAAGCTGCAGTATTAGTAATGCAGTAATCATCTTCAGGTTGTCCGCATTTTTAACTCCAGCTTTCTTCACTCAGGGGACTTTTTCAGGAGGATTTTACTAAAATAATTTCCTGAGCCTACAGGAAACTCTTAATTACCTAACCTTGATTTTAACCATTGCTAAAAGATAATCAATTTCATCTTCCAAACAAAATAGGTTAATTTAGCTCATAGAGTGGGTCTGAATATTAATTGTGTCTTATTTACATATTCTTCTTGATTAGCAGGCATGTAATAAGGGGGGGGAGAGTGGAAATTTAAACAGCCCTTGAATGAATGGAGGGAGAAAATGAAGGAAACAGAAAATCTTCCAAGGAACGGTTAAGAAAAGGGGGTAGGTGAAATTGCAGAACTCCCTGCACAAAGGTTTCGACAACAACTGCATACATTTGTTCTGTGTTTGTAAATATATTTTTTTAAAATGCCATCCTGAATTTATGTAAAAAGATATCACTGCTGCTATGGACAGCAAAGGTTATCTCATTAGTCAAACCCCTGGCATTCCAGTCTCAGGCTATCATCAAAAACACATATATGGATACATGGAACACACCATAAATGCATGCTATATACTATGATTTTGTAACAAACCACCCCAAGAGCTCTAGGAATATATTTCATTTTTCTATGGAAATATACACACGTGTCTAATCTGATGGTTCAGACATCCCTATTTGCTTAGCCTCTGTGCGGTTTTACAGGAATCATTGTCACAACACAGCTCTGACATTAATTCATTAAAACAGTCAAAATGTAACCCTGTTCAGGAGCTGCAACACTGTGTTACCTTACTGCAAATTTAGGGGTGGAGCAATCTTTCCCATGGCAATTGGTTGAGCTGCTACAAGTGTCTCATTTGTATCATCTCGTTCACCACTTAGAGTCATCAGCTTTCCCCAAATTGAGTGACTTTGTGACTAAATAAGTTTCGTATTACACAACACATAAATTAAAAAGCGTTAATATTGATTTGCATATTTACATACACACACACAAAATGCAAAAGCTCTGACCTGTTGTGCTAAATATATGAAATACTAAGACATTCCTCTTCCTCAAAATCTTTGTATTGTATTACAGATTTGGCTTTTGAGAGCTGAACATAACAAATGTTTTTTAATGACTGAGAATATCTGCAAAAATTGCATCTTCCATAACCATTTCCCAGTTCACTATTCTGCTTAATAAATCAATAAATAGACTGGGACAGCTCAACTGGGTATGACTTTATAAATTTCTCTTGCCTTTGAACTATGCTTCATCTGGATGTAATGTTTTTCTCCCTCCCTTATTTTCCTTCTGTTGTAGAACTCAATTTTCAAGTTCCAATGATTTCACCACAGAAAATAATATAGCCTTGACAATAAGGTTTTATTAACTTTTATTGTTCTAAAGCCTACATCTGAGATGAAATCCCAGAGCTTTAACTGTCAAAGGTTAAATAAGTGATTGCTGCTTCTAATGGGTGTCTGAAAGACACTCAGTTGTATTTTCCCTTATATATTCTCTACTGAATGAAAATATAGATTACAGTAACTCGAGATAGAAGACTTTTAAAAACAAATTCCCAGTGCAGTATTTTTTAAGAAACTAGACCTTAATTTAAAGGGGAAACTTTCTAAGCTAAACAGTTTTGCCTTGCCTTCTCTTGCCTACTCTATGTAAATTTTTCTACTAGTTTACTCAGCTAAAACTAAAAAGCAGACTTGCACTTATTATGGAGGAGAGGTATGATATTTCAGAAGGGATTTCTTCCTGCATTATCACTGAACCACACTTCCATGGAAAGCATAGCATAGCCTCTTGTTTTAAAAAGGAACAATTGAGTTGGGTCTCTGCCTCAGAAAGGTAAAGATCTGTACACATAATGATCATGAAACAGTTTCACCTTTTTCCTACTTATTTTGCTGCAAATTCTCCAGTGAAGCCATAGATAAAGCCTAAATGAGGGCTGAAAGAAGACACTTCTTCCAACACAGAATCAACATGTAGAATCCTGTTCTCAAAGTAAATTTCTCCCTCTACTTGTATAAGACACAGACAGAGGATGAGCCTGCATTAAGGGGGCCAGGAGAGTTAACGAAGCCAGGGTCAGGGAGCTCTTTCTAGGAGGGAAACCTTGAGTCATGCCTTCTGATTCTTCAACTGCATTGTTTTCTGAAAGTGACCATTAAAAACAGGGCCATAATTAGAGGCAGTAGAACAGCACAAACCTTCTGGTCTGTGTTTTGCCACATATCACAGTAATTCACAAAACAGCACAAAAATTTTACTGGCTTTAGGCTGGGTGTGCTGATCATCCTATCACTGATAAGATACAAGTGCAATTTTGGGCATTTTAATCTTCAAATTGTTGTTGCCCTGGAGCAGAATAGAGGCAATCTCTGCAGTCAGAGAAAATGTGCTGCTGTCTGCACACAGGATGTGATCTGTCTGCAACACATCACAGGATGCAAGGAGGGAAAGGAGAGTCATGTTCCCAACCAGGCCATCAGCAGAATTCCCAGTGATGGAAGCAGTGCCAATCTTCAGCTCAGCTAATACAATAAGAATTCTTACCCAGTGACACAAGTAACACTTAATTAGACAAATCCTGAGGTGGATATTGATCATATTTTGATTTGAAAAATTTGGTTTTTCGTATTTTGAAAAATTAATTCATCTTCATCACAGGCTACAGCCTGTAACTTTTATGTTTCTTTTCTCTTCGTGAAAAGACTCGAAAACTATGCAAAAGTGAACATACTTCCATATGTATTTCCTTGTACTGAGAATCCAAAATAAACAGATAAAGGCTCTCCTGCTCATTAACTTTGTTGCATTTTCTAAGTATCAGCCTCTGCTTCATGGGCTCAGTGATGCAGTATATAAATGAGGCTGAAAAGAAAGCTCCTTGCCCTCACAGTGTGGCACAGGTCCCTTGCAGAGTGCCAGGTTATGATACCCACCCCAGAACCAGCCAGACAGGCTCAGCCCAGGGCTGGGTGAGCTGGAAAGCAGAACAAGGCTCAGAGAGGATGACCACAGACACTTCTCTCCCTGTTTTGCTATTTCTAGCAGGGCCAAATACAAGGGCAGGGCCCACAGGCACAAACTGCTGGATGTTCCTTCTAAATACTCTGAAATTAAAAATTACAACACATGGACTTTGGCCTGAAAACCCTTTGCCACAGAAAACAGGTACTGTACTCTTCTCCTGAGATTCTGACATTTGATCTCTTATGTGCTAGGAACGCTGGAAGAAGCTCTGCTTTGTCCTGCTCCTTTAGTGATAAGAATGAGGAAAAAGGTAGGCTAAGAACAAGACAGAGAAATGATCACCAAAGAGACTATACAATAACATGTGATTCCTCAGGGTAGGAACTGCTAGAAAATTTATACTAGAACATCAGAAGTGTAAAGCACTATGAAAAAAAAGGGAAATTATGTACATTGAGATGCCTAGATGCTATGCAAATTCAATAGTGAGGAATGATTTTAAAAGAAAAAAAACCCTATTTTTAAATACCCAAGGAGTTTTTTCCTTTGAAATTCCATGAAACTTGAAATGGGTTGAACCACGCATCCATACAATTTCAGGCTGAGATAAAGAGTAAAGTTACCTAGAGTGTTATTGGCATTATTAGCACCATGCTCTGACCAGCTGAGTTAATGTTTCTCATTTGTGTCTGTGTGTATGCATACACTTGTATGTGCCTGTAAATTAAAGACAACTTTCTATTATAAACAAAAAGAAACTCATTCACAAATGTCTCTGGTATCTCTGGACAGCTCTTTTAAAATCAGGTAAAAGTTTTTTGGGTTAAATAATGTTCATGACATGGACAAACATGAGCTCAGCTGCCTGTCACAACAGCAGATGGGTGATGCTGATGTACTCAAGTGGAGAGGTTCCTGTACACCCTGCTGTGCACAGTGAGTGAGAGCACTGCTAGTCCCAGGAAGGAGCAATTTACAGTCAGTCAGGTCTGCAGTGATTCCTTCTACTCACAAGGTTTCAAACTAGAAGTTGCGCAAGTAGCGAGACTGGGCAATTGCAATGATCTCTCCAGCATTACAAACTATAAATAGACAAAGCACTCAGCATTCTGTTCAAGTTGCCAACATTTTCTCTTAATTCCTTTTGATCTTTTTCTTTAATCTCCTACAACCAGTTGTTCAAGGCTCAAACACATGCATATCTCTATGCCGTTTTATTTATAGCTTGTGTTTTTCTTTCCATCCAAGACCAATCTGATGCTAATTTTTTTCTTTAGCTTTGATTTGTCAGCTCACATTCCTTTTAAGGTGTATTTTTTAGGTAAGGACAGGAACAAAGGTGGCTCTTTGTCTACCTTTCATCATTTAAGCCGTGCCTAGACTATAAGCTTTCCATAAAACAAAAGTTGAAGTTCAGTGACTTCGAATCAAATGTTCCATTACTACAGGGCCTAAGAGGTTGAAGTCCTTCTAAATGTAGTACAAAGCTGTCTTGAGCTATTTGCACTTCTGCAAGAATTATTTCATTGTTTCTACCATTAGGGTTTCAAATCCCCTTTGTTGTTCCCCTGTGTGATTAAAGTAAAGCAATGTTTCAATGATTTCTTATACCAGTCTTGGAGTGCTTTCACAACTAAAAAAAAAATCTCGAAGAGACAGAGAGTATTTTCTGAATTTCTAAACTCAAGGATAGACATAGATTAAAAAAAGAAAAACCCCAACAACAAAAAACAACCAACCAAAAACACCTTCCTGAAAAACTTCAGAAAAAAACATCAAACCATCCAACACTGGTGGGAAGACTGCCTGCATATCTAATAGAGCAGATGTAGACAAAATCTACCATCTAAAAAATGATCAGAGGAAATAAATACCCATTAAGCAGCATTGCAGCACTGTCTGGCTTTTGCTCTGTCTAGTTCTAAGAGAAATAAGCAGTTGCCTAAGGCTGACAAGATATTCTGGTACCATCCGTTCTTCCAGCACTAAAGCAGGTACTAGTGGTGAGAGGCAACGGCTGCTGCTGCTATTACTCTGTGCAATTTGTGTGTGGCATGCATGTGTGTACATGTGAGAGCAGAAATAATAGAGCATTCTAATGCCTTTATGAAAATTACAGCTTTTATGCTTTTCTGAATCAAAACAGCCTTTAAAAGAATAAAATATTTTCAGAGCCATACATTACTGTTTTTGTCATTCTATGCCTCTCACTAATGTCCACTTGCCTCATAAAATTAATAATACAATGTATACACAACCAGGGGTCAGACTTTAAGAGCATTCATGCACTGCAAAGTACAAAGAATTGCCAAGAGAAGCAATTAAAAATAGCCTTTCTACAGAGTTACAAGTTGTGGAACAGTCGACCTCATTTTGTGCCAGTTAAACAGAGTTGTATTGAAATGCAAATATGTTGATTCCACAAGTGTTTCTGTGGGTACCTGTTAAAGAAATTTCCTTCAAAAGCTATTAAAGAGTACATTGGTTTTGCATCAAACCATACATGAAAACACAATAGGCTCTGTTAAATAAAGATAAAGGAGAGGAATAACCTTGTTAAAGGCATGACTGTATGAAACAAGATTGTGCATTTACCACTATTTGGCTGTAATTACAACTTGTAGAAAAACAGTATTTTACTTGGGAACCAATACAGTGGCTGCTGAATTCTTTTAGATTTAAACCACTATTCATTTTGGTTTTAAACATTTTTATTTCCATTTCAGTGTTTTGGAGAGCTTTATTTAATATATGGCAACATAAATTCAGTAAGCACATGCCAGCAAGAAGGAAGTAACCAGGCTAGGAGTGTTATTTGAACCCTGGCTGTAAGGGCTCACTGGGCCTTTGTGGCAAATGGGCAGCAGTGAACGACGAGATTTCCAGGTACTTGGAAGCACATCTAAGACATTTTTGGAACTTGATTTAAATCCACTTTGCATAATCATTTCAACAGAGACAAATAACAAAACAGGAAGAACCTCAATTAATTTCCACTGAGGCACAGTCTAACTCTGTTATTCATAATGGTGTCATGAAAAAATAACCAGAGCTGCAATTAAGATCAGGTGAGAAAACAAGCATCTTATCAATATAGCTATAGGAGAGAACACTGGGCAACAAAACTACAGAACTCTGCCAAAATGGGACAGTTGCAGAATTTCTTTACATTATTTAACTCCTTCACCAAAATTCAGCCAATAAGGTGCATGTGATGATTAACATGAGCAACTGAAAACCTCCAGACAGCACATCCATTCACAAAGAATCCTCTCCCTTTACATAATCCACTCTGTTGTTAATTAAATTGTGCTGATTGGCAAGACCATTAGCTGCAAGTTTCTTAGCTAGCTAGGTCTCCTGTGGGATGTGAACTGCTTTGCTTCCATGGGAGGCTGAAGCTGACATTGGAGTATCCTAACTGGGCTCTCTATGTTTTTGTAGGGAGAGGCTCCTTCTTATGTCTACATTTTTCTTAGATTCTGCAGTCTTGATAGTAGGTGAGGCCTACAGATAGTTCTGGAAAATAATCATTGCCCTGGTATAAATTCCCAGTGCCATTTAGTCCCAGGAAATGAGATTTTCACTGCGGTTCAAATGCATCCTTGTTCCTTTTGACAACAAATTATTAAACAAATAAATAAATACTAAGGATTGAAAAATTTCCCAGCAAGACTTTACAAAGATTTATGGTATAAATTAAGGTTTTTGAGTCCCTGACCTCCAGTTTAGTTGCTGTATTATTTATATTGTTGAAAACCAATGTTTATCACTATCTATATTGAAATAACATCACATTCCTTTTTCTGATACAAATTAGATTTAAGTCAGAGCTTTTAGCTTCAAACCATTCTGAAAAGCCCAAGGATGTATTGATTGTCACAAGACACAAGGCATCAGCTTTTCACCTCTTCCAGACTGTTACTCAGAGAAATACCACTAGAAGGAATTGTCTAAATGACTTCAAAGTGTAGATTGTGATCAAAATAAGCAATGCAAGATACTAAATCCTTTCAGTTTGGGAAACAGATATAAATCTCCTTGGCTCTTGAGATTTCTGTTTTCAAAGCACAAGACACAAACTCAGCTAACCTCTCTCAGCAGCTATTTTACTCCAGTGGCTTCACAGCCATCTGTTTCTAGTGTCAGCAGTGCATCAGAATTGAAATTCAGACTCCATCCTGAACAGGAAGATGAGGCTTTTGAATAAACACCATCATCCAAAATATGTCCCACATCTCCAGAGCAATAATAGCAGGGAAGAAAAGAGTGGTGAGCTCCGAAAATGGGCCATTCCTCCAGCTGCAATGATTCACAGTTTTGTCTTGAATACATTGCTCGCATCTGACATTGTCTTTGGACTGGCCTTGAATTTCAGTGCCTACAAAACAGAAATTGCTTGTACATGTTCTGTTTACTCTGGAGCAAATTGCCGTGGTTACAGTACAATCTAGAAGTACAGAAAAAGCTACCACATGGTCATGGAAAAGGCAATGATCAAAAAAAAGGAGGATCAGTAACAAGAAGAAAGGAGGTGTTTCATTTCAGTAGTTACTGGGGCTGAAACTACATTTACAGATCTCTGAATACAAATGAAGCACTGTTTCCAACAGTATAATCAAGAACCACTCTACACTTTATAGCCTGGAGACGAGCATAACTAGAAATGTACAGAGGGCAAAATGGCAGTTTCACTAAAAAAGTGAGATTTAAAAACACATATTCATTCAGACTGTAAGTGAAGACTGAAGTCTTTAGAATTCTTGAAGCAATAAAAAAGCCTGTGTTTACATGGGATTGTTAATATCTAATACCATACATGAAGTACATAAAAATACATTTCAAAATGTTAAAATAAAGTAGAGAATTTTGATGTTTTTTGAACGTTCAAGTATTCATCCCAAGCAGAAGTTAAACAAAATCAGCTTGGGGGGGGGGGGGCGGGGTTTGCTGTTGTTTGGGTTTTTTGTTTGGTTTTGGGTTTTGGGGGTTTGTTTTTTTGTTTGGTTTGTTTTCTGTATTGGTGATGAAATACTGCCCTCACCAAGACTCACCACATAGTTCAGCTGCAGGGCTAGAAGTGCTAATCTAGAACTAAATGAAATTATTTTGCCATATGCCTTTCTCTTTACATGGCTTTTAGCAAAAGGAGCACCTGTAAGTCAGTTGATTACCATGTGTGGGACAGAAGATAATCACCTCAAAAGGTCCCTTCCAACCCAAACTATTCAATGAATCCATGATTGTGGAGATTCTAAATAAGAATTATAGATATACAGAATGCAGTACGAGATTGCAGGTGTACCTACAATAGTGAAAACTGTGTAACATCCCCTTGGCTCACACAATGCTTAGAAGATGCTTTTCTCAGTTATCTATGTCCTGCTCAGACTACTATTTACTATATTTACTCTTCTCCAATGTCTGAGGAGATGTTGTAGCTCATGGAAACTTCTGCAGCTGTGATAGTTAGATGTCATTGATCACATTGTTATAAAAGAAGAAAATTTGGGCAATTGTATCTTTGTCAATATTTGCTGCTGTGACAAAGGGTTAGTTCTTCCTATATCAACTGCAATTGCAGTATGAGGGTTGCAATAGAGTTTTGAGCTATGTTTTTTGCATTACCTTTTTTAGACATATCTAGCTCAGCTTTTAATACCTACTGTAAGTCTTGCTGCAATCATGTATATACTCTGTGAATTCTAGTGGATTTACTTGTTAAAGATAAGCTACTTTGTATAGAAAAGACTTTATAATGAGCCCAGTGTTGGGCAGTGATGCATAGACACCCACTGCACTAAATTTCCTGGAAGTTTGGTAACACAGATTTGCTGTATTAAAAAAAATATCAAATCTAAATTAAAGTAATAAAGATTGTTTCTTTCCTCCTGGATTTTTAATGTCATTTATACTAAAATAAAGATCAGAAGCCAAACCCAACAGCCCACCCATACAT
Source organism: Camarhynchus parvulus (assembly GCF_901933205.1). NCBI lineage: Eukaryota > Metazoa > Chordata > Aves > Passeriformes > Thraupidae > Camarhynchus > Camarhynchus parvulus. The sequence continues at coordinate 10,483,841 of NC_044576.1, forward strand.
GTATACGAGTTTGTAATAGAAAAAGACAAAGGACATACTGTAAAATCCATTTTACAGAGTGGGAAAGAGGAAGAAAGATATCAGAGGCTTTACCTAAAGGAAAACAAGAAATACACAGCAATAACAGTGACTGGCCTCCAGAAGGCAGAAGTTATCATCCCTGCTAGAATGTGTGAATCTTCTCTGGTACCATAATCAAGTCTCTGCCAATGATATACACGCTGCTGCAAAACGCCAGCCATGAAGGAAAAGGAAAAAGTACTTACCTGGTTGTAGCAAGGTTCATTATTCCCTCTTCTGACAGGACTGGAAAGAGCAGATTTCTTTAATACCAAGGTACTTCAATTACTTTTGGAGTACAAATACATTCCTCTTATTTTCTTCTTCTTTGGCTATAGAGAAAAGAAAAGATCTCTGTCCTGGATTGTAGAAACCATGACTATGCTTTGCTCTCCACAATTTGGAGCCTATGTTGTTGCAGGTGCAATTTTTCAGTCTTCAACCAAAACACTGCAAATTACTTTCATCAAGTCCTGCAATAATTTTAGCTATAACATTGTCATGAGTGTTGAATGTACCTGGTCCTGTGCTGAACATGAGAAGTTTATTCACTCCTACAGACTACTGACACAGCAAATAACACCTAAATTCTACTTTAGGTAGTGCAGGAAAGGCATGGAGAAAAAAACCCACAGAAATGGAATCTCTGTTCATCTGTATATATTCTTTAAAGTGTTCACTTCAGGTAAGCTAGGAAGAAAGCAAGGTTTTCATGAATTCTACTTGCTCTTTCTTATTTACCATTTAACTTTTACATATAAACAAACTTGTAAAACAAAAGTGCAAAGTTTGACCAAGCATTTAAATGCCCTTGTGTGCTTTTGCTAAGCCAAAGGTGATTTAAGAGGAATCCCACTTAGGGGTAAAAAAACCCCCCTTTGATATCACCATAACACATATGTCTGAAAACACAGGTAAGATTCAGTTTTGAAGCTTTTGCAAAATATCACTACAAAGCAGACAAAGTAAAGATAGAACAGAGAGCAAATGTCCTTTCCAACAGAAAACACAATGTTCATTAATCCATATAAGTAAAAGAACACAGCATAATTCATCTTATCAACAGTTTATTATATGACCATAATGCAAGATTTGAAGAGCCCTAACACACTGGAAAATTTAAATTAATATAAAGACCAAACTGGGAGTTAGTGCAATAGGCATGAAGGGAGTCATATATATGTATTTATTATCAAGGACACACAAAACCACTTAGATCTATCCTTGATTTTTCAATATGGTTCTGTTCTATTAAAGGCAGAAAGATGAGCTGTGCTAACAGGCAGAAAAGCATGGGCAAGCGCATGACAAGTCTATGACATGGTGAAAATTTCCAAAGCATTCACATTTGTCTTTAAACATCTGAATTGCTACTTTCAACACAATGTTTCCTTCCACCCACAGCTGAGAACTAACCAAAAGCTTTCAAAACACTTACTGTACATATTTCCTTTCAACTGCATAATATGAGAGTGCTCCCATGGTCCACCTTTGACAAAAGTCCTGAATAGCACTTGGAACGGCAGAAATGCAAGAGTAAACAGCATGAGTGACTCATATTATATAACACTGCCTGGGAGGACATTTGCCCAACATAGTTCAATTAAAGTGAAAGAGAACCATCAGCTGGATTGAATAACTGAGGAATTACAGAGACTTCTGAAACAAAGAAGCAAGCCTGAATAGAATTATTGAAGCACGAACATTTGTAAGAGATGGGAGACCTGGAGTTTGAGACAGAGGTGGCCGAAACATGTTTTGATGGTGCCACAGGTTGTCACAAAAGTGGCACAGCCTCTGCCAAGGCCTCTCAGAGCATCTTCATCATCAGACATGCTAAGCAGTCACAATCCAACCAGGAGAGAGACCCTGGGGTACACCAAGTAGGCACCCAACCCTGGAGAGCCTACACATCATTCAGGGAGGGTGGGGAGCTTGAGGGGAAAGGGATCTGAGCCCACCACTGAGGGTAGGATTAGTTACAAAGGGTGTTTCGAAATCTGTGGGCATTTGTTAACATTTTGTAAGTGTCTGGTTTTGTGGATTATTTTATGTTGATTCTTAATATGTAGTTAACTGATTGTTAATTACATGTTGTTGTCTTCAATAAAGTGGTTTGATCCTGATTTTGGTTTAGAATTTTTGATCTGAGCTCTGTGAAGTACAGTTTCACATATCTCAATATTTTACTTCTTTTCTCCATGGCATAGCAGCTGGACGAAGTTTACATGAGATATGAGCTCCTACCAGTAAAAAAAAAAAAAAAAGGAAAAAAATTCAGGTCGAAAGTTTTCAGCTGGTGGTAGTGGCACTTTTTGTGTACATGATACCACGCACTTCACAAGATTACTCTGAAACCTGAGAACAAGCAATCCCTAAAGTCCATCTGTTACAGACAATCATACAACTAACTTTACACTTTTTCACAATTCTATAAAAATTATTTAGCTATTGCTCCAAACACTTCCAGGGAAAGTTAAATATCATTAGTGTTAAGGAAACCTCCTTCTCTGGCCATCCAGGAGCCACTCTTGCTGGTCCCTCTCCCACAACCTGAGATGGGACCAAAGCCCATTTGCAGCTGCACCCCCCTGCTCACACAGTCAGACCAGGTTTCCTCAGTCTAGGTTTCCCACAGCAGTCTCAGACATCCAGATCGTTCAAATGGTTTCATCTTGGTGCAGTAACTAAATAACAAAACAACAGCTTGAGCTGGTGCCTCCAAGGAGGGACCCCAAAAAACGAGCCCCTGAGCTTTTATCCCCTTACAGTCTAAATGTGTGAAAGCCTGGGGTCCTGCCATGTCCCTGAGTGTCCCCCACCAGCTCCCCAAGCCCTTTGTCACGAAAAGGATCAGCACTTCACAGATTCCTGTCTCAGGCTCCCACCACCCAGAGCTCAGCCTGCAGCTCCCATTGCAGCTGCACCCTGAGCTGCCCACACCACATGTATTCCACAAGCTAGTAACTCTATTTGCAGTGGAGAACTTGGAGAATTTGAATGAAGACTGTTCCAGGTTCTTGAATGGGAACTAGTTCTGGAGTAATACTAGTTATATGTAACATAGTAATTCTTATGTAATCTTTCTGAGAAAATCTATCGCAGTTCAATTTTAGGGATTTCTGTCAACTAATTTAACTGCCATGATTTCAGTTTCCCCACCATGGAGGAGGATGCAGGAACACTTGCTTACCTTCAGCTCCAAAGGTAGCACCCTTCAGCTGTCTTCTTCAATCCAGAACAGCCCATGAGTCTGCTGCTTCCCTCATTTAATGACTGAGTAGATTAATCAGTTCGCAGAACTTGTTAAAACTAGTCAAGAGAAAAAAGTAATGGGGATAATTGGCTAAATCCTAGCTTTTGCAAATATCCAGGGCTCTGATTCATGACTAAGGACAGCTTGCATTGAGGTGGCAGTCCTGCAGTCCTGCTCCAGCTGACTACAGGGAAGTGCAAGTATTTTTGTGGCAGCAGCTGAATAACCACAAATTACAGCCTGATGTATTACAGAAACCCAGAGGGTAGTCTCGGTTTACCTCAATACCCTGGGCTCTAAGACTGTGAAATTTCAACTTTTCCTTGGTGTAGAAATACCCAAACAGCTCAGAGCATTGTGCTTCTGGCACAGAGGGGTAGGAGCTGCTACATCAATCTTCTATTATGTGACTTTCACTTTTTGCAACTGTTATAGCAATAACAATTTAAGTGCATGAAAATGTCAAATATTTATAGAGCTACTTATTTTTAATTAGTTAATTAATTTCAAATTAATAGAATTTATTTCTAGTTTCCTTCAGTTTATTTATTCATCACTCCTAGATGTGTCACATGCTGGCCCTTTGTTTTTTTTATACTACATATCTAGCATTTCCTGAGTCAGATGATATTATTTAATTTGCAGTAATACACTACTAATACATACTACTATTAAAACAGTGTATTTTCAAAGCTGGAAATTATTCCAGCTATGGTGAGTTGTCAGTCACACTTGCTTCTCACACTACATATTTTAATACAATTCTCATGAAATCAAAATGGGATTTACTACTAGGATTTTCCCACACATTCAAAAGCATAATTCTTAATCCTACAATTACAACACAGAATATCACATTTGATTATCATTGAAGACAGGTCAGGCTTAATTACAACAATTTTGGTAAACTCAGTGTGCTCTTCACGAATTATCTCTCACACTGACAAAATTTTCACACAATTGTCAGGGGTGAAGGCTGAGACAGATCACATGGATATCTCCTATGTCTGCCTTCATTAAACAAAGCAGAGGGAGGGCCTGGAAACCTCAATAGCTGTGTGCAACTGCTCAGCCTCAGCTATTAGTACAGTCCTGTTTATGCTGATCCCAGTCTTACAGGAGAGCTTTCAGAAGACAGAGTTTCCAAGATGAATATAAAGTTAATAGAACAGGCATTGTGAATCTAAGGTACCTTAGAAGTGCATGGCAACTGTAGTGCAAAGTAGATCTATTTAATAGCACCTGCAAGTCACTGTCCACAAGTATTTATTCTCACAGCTCTGCAATGCAGGGCTGAGAAGGAAGCCTGGTGATTCCCTCGGTCTGGGAGCTCCATTAGCAGAATATCCACACGCTCAAACAACATGCAGTATTCGTAGCCAAACCCACTATAGCAAGTCTTGAAAACAAAGCCTAAATTTTCCTGACTAGCACATCCTGGGGTGATCTCCATCACAGTTTTCAGTCTAAATTCTGTGAGTTAAAACTGAGTTTGACCAAGACTTCAGTAGAGAGAGCAAGCACAATATTGTTAGGAATTGAAGTTTACAGTACTCAGTTCTGGAAACAAAATGGAGAGTTCTAAGTAATGGAAAGGGGTTGGGTGGTGGGATGTCTGGCTTTTTTGCTTTCTTGTGGGCTTTTTTTGGTGATTTTTGTTGTTGTTGTTGTTGTGGTTTTTTTTTTTGGGGGGGGGGTTGTGGGTTTATTTTCTTTCAGCAGAGGAAGCAACAGAAACTTTGTTGAGGTTTTTAGCTACACTTTGTAGATCCCCCTTCTCCGAGTATTTAGTATTCAGGCAGAACATAGGTATAGGTCTAAAGTAATATGATAGCTAAAAGTAGACACAGCAAATTTGAAACACCACTGGTCTCAGTTCTAATGCATTCTGTGCCTTGCATTTTTAGACATATCCCAGAAGTTTCAGCTACATGTGCTGCTTCACCATTCAAATCAAAAAGTGAAAGCAATTATGCATCTGAAAACACAACCTTTTTCCAAAACCTACTATCTTTACTGAAGAAAATTGTGAATCAGGTGTGGAAAAAATGTACAATGTTAAAATATCATAAAGTCATGTAAAAAATACGTTTGAAAGAAAAAACTCTTGCATTGGACTGATTATGATTAGCTTTTCAAGGCAAAATAATCCGCAGTGAAAAATTGGAAGGAAGGAAATTAATATCTCATCACATTCCTTTCCCAAAGATAATGTCAAAGCTGCTCAATACAAACAGATTTGAAAAAGTACAAAAACAACAGAGATAGAGGCAAGTCTATCTGTAATTCAGATATCAGTAATTCAGCTCTTCAGCAATGTGTCAGAGAAGAAACAATAGTTGCTACTTGATCACTTCAAATTATCAACTACTGACTCACTCCGTGTCTTCAGCAGAAAATGGACAATAACTGATTTAAACCTAGTCTGTTAAGGCCTGTACTTGTCCTTACTGGCAGAGAAAACAAATAAAAATTAAACTTTTCTTCCTCCCTGTTTTGTATGTAATAATCATGGCAGTGGAAGACATTATGATCTCAAGGAGCATCCTAAACCATGTAGGGATTGCCCCCTGATAATAGCATCATAGTTACTATAACATATGGATTTTTAGACATATATTAACTTAGTGTCCTACTGGTCCCTTCTGCAATTTCTATTTAAATGGGATTTTTGCCAGGTTACTGAAGGTAGTGGAATGTTCCCACAGCTCACAAAGGACAGACATAAGCACATAAGTGGTACTGCTGAGGACTCAGGGTGGTATTCATCCCATGACATTGCATTTGGCTGATGATCTATGACTACAGGGATCCTTTGCCCCCACTTATAGCTCATTCCAGCATTCCTCCTTTCTTCCTGCTCTGCAAATGAAGCACGGTGAATTGCTGCTTCATCATCCTGACACCTTGCACCAGCTCACTCCATTGTCTGCCACAGCTACCCAAATTTGAAATATACTTCTGCTGCTTTGGGGCTCCATCAATACACATCAAGGCAAAAGGAAAGGAAGGAATAAGATTTTTTCACACATACGTAATACATTGATTCTATGAACATAAATTCCATTTGTAAAACCCCTGCATTCGCTTCCACATTTTTTTCCAAAGGATTACCACCAAAAGGATTACCAAGCACCACAGACCTTTTAAAACCCCACCTAAAGTTCATTAAGGTCTGTAAATGAAAATCACACCTCCCTGAGAATTTCCACCATACATCAGTCTCATTGCAGCTACAAATACTCTGCCAGAAATTATTTTAATGGCTTTCCTCCTCTACATAAACATTTCCTTCTCATAAATTGTGTTTCTTATATAAATATCTGATTTGAGAAATAATCTGGTTTAGAGTAGGAAAATAAACAATAAACTTCTTAAATCTTAGTGCAGTATTAAGAAGCGTGATGCTTTTGGCTTTTTCTATGTATCATTCATAGTTAATTTGAAACAAAAGGCTTTTCATACCAACACCTTTAACACTAAAAACCATACATGGCATTGTAGGTGTGGTAAGCAAAGATTAAGTTGATACAAGAAAGCTATTACTTCCTTATTAGACCATACATAGATAGACCTAAATTCTTATCAAACCTTGAATTCTGTACACAGGATGTGTCATACACGCTGAGACCTGACTGCTCTCATTTCAGGGGTCCCAACCCAAGGATCAAAAGCTCTTTATTCATCCCCAAATTGGATAGAAACATGTTAGAGGGGAGTACCCAGCGGCCTGTGACAATGTGCAGCCACACTGACCTGAGGGCTCCAGAGCTTTGCCTGTGCCTGGCCTTGGCTGCTGCAGACACGAAGGAGGTTGGCAGGGCAGCCGTGGCACTGAGCCTCCTGCCAGCACCTCAACCTTGAGAAGGGAGCAGAGGCTATTTCTCCACAAGTAGGATAAAAAAAATACAAAATTTGAGGTAATGAATGTCCCTTCCTAAACGGCGTGATAAATTAGAATCAGTTTTTTTCTTTTGCACACTAAATGAACTTTTTTTTGCACATTAAATATAATTTTCGTTTACACCACTTGCCACATTCTCTTACTTAACACTTTATTATCCCAGCAATGTTTATTTTCCTCCTCCTCAGCACTGAAATCAGATTATTTAAAAGAAAATCAACAAATTACACCATTTCACTGATATCTATGCCCTATTTTTTCATTCAGTTCAGAGTGTGTAATTTTTCTTCCCCTTTTGGATAAAAAAAGGCATCTGAAGGATCAGAGTTAGAAGGACCAGTTAAGTTTGGTATATTCAAACATCCATACTTTAGGATACTCCGAGGGAACAAAGATTTATAAATTCTGTAAAATGAAAAGTTATGTTGTCACCTTGTCACCCTGGTGAACTCTGCCTTTTTGACCAGGCTGGGAAATGACTTCCAATGTGGGAAGCTCTTTTATGGTCTCAGTGCACCTCAAAAATACATTTGAAATCAAACAGGTACCATGGGTTTGACTGACACAGAGATTTGTTCATTGTCCAAAGCTTGAAACACATGAATTTACAAACAGATATCACTCTAGAACCTGATGACAATCTCTTCATTATACATGCTCCTTTGGTGATATGGCTGCTGTAAGTTTTCACAAATGTATTCAGAGACATAGTTCATCTGCAAATGAGATGTCCTTTTCAATTACATTTCTGGGGGAAAAGAGTTGCCTAGAAAACTTTTGGACAGTATTTGGGAAAGAGTGAAAAGAATAAATTTTTGAAAAAATGAAAGGGTTTTTTTCAGGAGAGTTTTGGGTTATTTTTCTTCCTGCTGGCTAATTTAATTTTGGGTTACTACGCTAATACTCTTCTCCCATACTATGTTCCTTCAGTAACAACTACTTGAATGATTTTGTAATTGACTGCCACAATGCTTATAGCTGTATAGGCAAAATTTACTGTGATTACATCCAAATTAATTATTTCCATCCAAATACTAGTAGAGTAGAATTTGCTTGGGGGGAAAAAATGCTTTACATTCCCTCAGCTCTCTCAAAAAAAAAAACTCATAACCCCCTCCCAGAGAAAGAGCTTTTAAAAAGCAAACTGCAATGCAAAGAACCGAACCAACAGATTTCTTCACGGCTTAATCAGAATTTTGAATTATGTATGATGGATTGAATCTGATAAATTTGGCAACTTCTGACCATGAGCCAAGGGGGGTCTCAAGTAATGTGATTTCATGTAATCCATGAATGCCCGAAGATCACAGTGGGCACCTCTCTCAAACTGCATAAAGGGAAAACCATAAGGGCAGAGCTTGAGCCAAAGAGAAGCATTAGGGACTTCAATTCCTTTTCTCCTGGGGCAGGGATCACACCACTCCCTCCCATGACACCCTTCTGCTTTGGGAGTGTGGTAGAGGAGCTGGAGAGCAGCCGTGGGTCACTTTTGCTTCTGCACATATATCATGTCTTGCCAAGATATTTTTGGCTTCTAAGGAAAGAATTGCTCTGGATTAGTGGCTACCACAATTTCACAGTGGGCATTTTAACAGTCAGGAACTTCCATCAGCAAAACCAAGTCCTTTCCTGAAACCATGACCAGGAAGCAGATTAAGGTGTATAGCCCAGGTTCCAGCTGGAAGACAACCACCATGGTGTACTTTAAAGTTTCCAAAGCAAAACCTCATGGTTGGGAAAGGCTAGTTTTGGAAAAGGACTCAAAAGCCTTCCCTTGTAATTTGTGCTTGGTAAGAGACATTTTTGTCACCACCTTTACAAGTGTCTGCATAGGTAAGCATAAAAAATTAATTTTGCAATTAGAGTTCTTAAAACGGAATCTGAGTCTGATATTCCTAAGGCATGTTAGAGGGTTTAGAAGATGAAGCAGGCCAGCTGCACTTTCTAAATAAATGAATAATGTAAAAACAATTCTTGCTTTTCATAGATACTGCACAGTATAACACACAATATTTGTTTTTTCATTTTGCAATGTGGATGTTTATGTTTACAATGGCACTTTTCTCTAGGGAAGTGGCAGTTACGACAGCTGAGGACAATATCCAGAATCTGCTTCACAATTATTGTGCTACAATGGTAAAAAAGAGGGAAAATCAATGAAGCCAATTAAACTACATTAACTGCAGTGCCCCAGTCCAAGCATAGCTTTCCCTCTGTATCCAAGCTTTCCTCTTAGAATCTACAGTCAAGGCTCAAGTATTTGAGTACCAAACCAAAACAAGCGACAGTGGTGCTGTTCATACCACTGACAGGAATAATCCTGTTTGCTAAAATCTGCTCTCTTTAATCTGTTATTGATGCAGTTGGTAAAAGAGCTTGTTTGAAATTGAATTTGGCTGATTTGAAAGCAGGATTCTGAGAGGAAGCATTTTTAGTGGCCTGCCAGAGTAATTGGTAAAATGTAAATACACAAACCAATTACAATGGTAAAATGTAAATACACAAACCAATTCCTGTGAAGCCTCTTAGTGTAAATGTAACTGGATGAGTAGAGGAAGTTATTTCCCTGAAAGTGTAAGGTGGGTCCATACTTGCCACTCATTCCTTATTTAAGAAGAAGGCTGATTTTTATGCAAGAAGTGCTCTCTCCACTGGGTAGAAGCATTTTTATGCTAAGTTTAAACACAGGGAAGCAAAATAAAAAAACAAAACAAAACAAAAAAATATTGCCCTATGCAGATTAGGAAGCCATGCTCTGTAAACACAAATAATGCAGCTCAAACAAATCAGGTCTTAAGGTCATAACAAGTGAGGTTTGTGCTGTATTACATCTTTACTGAAAGGTTTGATCTATGACATTTTCAGATCATCTGAAAAAGACATCAGGAATGTAAGGCACAGGGAAGCAGTGAAAAGGTTACATACTAACAGCACATAAAAATGCAATTTCCTAGCATTTAGTAGATTGATAAGCAGATATTTTCTAGTCAATGTTTCAGCAAGAGGCACAATAAATAATTAGGAAACCTTTTGCCCTTTTGAGCCTTGAGTTAAATTCAGTGATGTCACCACATAAAAGAAGTTCAATGTATTTTTTGTGGATCCAAGGGAAAATCATCGACATCACATGAAATGAAAGTATGTGGCAACTGTCAGAGAGTGAAATAGATTACAGCACAGGCTAGGACACTCAGACTGGGAAATATGCTTGGATATAAACAGAAGTTGAGTGATACAAAAAAGAGTAAAGTATGAAGACATACAAACACAATGCAGTATTTCTGAAGCCCATTTCAGACAGCATTTTGGATCTTCTAGTGCTCTGGGTTCTCTGATGTTTCCAAAACCTCAAAACTGAGTCACAAGCAAGGAGAAAAAGCTCCTGACATGAAGAAGTGGCGGGAGCAAAATATGGAATCTATAGTAAAAGTGGGGTAAAAAAGAGTAGATTTTCCTATGGATATATAAAGAGTGTGTTATTAGCTGCTCTTACTACAATTGTTTTTCATTCCCTGAAATCCAATTTCTATATCAAAGAATTAAGTCAGAAACAGGACTTTTTCTTTTAAAACAAATACATAATTTTACAGAATGCCTACTCTACAAATCCTTCACAAATGTTATGTTAGAATTTTATACAGGAAGAAAAGAACAAGTGATGAAATTTTAGAATGCAACAAAATTTCAAGTTTTGTGATATCTTTTATGGCCCAAACACATGGCAAATCTGGAATGGCATTCCTTTGTGTCCAAGTACCTGAAAGCAGATGAGAAGTGACACATGTGAACTTAGTCGTACAATAAGAACAGACAATGGCAAAAACAATGACTGATAATGCAACAGTATTACCATGAAACAGTAATAATGTTAATTCTGTGCTACTTCTGAAAGATGATAATCCTTTTCTACAGTAACATCCTGTTCACAGTCATTTTGCCCATGACAGTGCTCTTGCTGGTGATGTTCTCTGAAAGCAGGAAGCCATCTGAGACTTCATGGACCTCTCCCCTGTCCTCTCCCTTGTCTATGGAGAGATCTTTCTGTCTACTCTGACCTACAGATGAATATTTGTTGATAATATGAATGGTCCATGGCTGTAAAAGGCATAATTAAGTGCACTGTTTCCTTCATTGAATTTTCTGAAAAATTCTAAAATTCATTCCACCTTGTTTGATTTCTAGGTATTGAGTGAGGACTTCGTAAATCTACTAAACTCATTGTAGTAATGCTAGTATTGAGTTGAAGGCCAATAAAATCTTAGCTAATCCACTAATACCTCTCTCAACCAACTCTCATGAGACAGATCCAGACAGCAAACATTTCCCTGAATGCAGTAAGATTTTATCTAAAGGAGTGTAAATACATCATCGTTACAAATGAAATCTCAGCCCTCCTGATCAACCATAAGTAAGTTAAGAAAGACTTGTTTCTAGCTAAGGATTTAAAGCACTTCCTGCTCCTCCCAGGCCTTCATGTTTAAACTTCAAAAATTAATACAAAAATGAATACTAATACTTTTGTATTGCTCTGCATTTTCCCACTAGTGAGGGACAACACACCACAAGGTATTTTCTGATTTCTCTAATGGTGACAATATTGGTTTTGAGACAGCAAAGATATTTCCAAGTAAACTGTGGTAGAGAAAAATGCAGAGACTACCCACTAGTCTCCTAGAATGTGATACAATTATTGATTTCACCTTTCCAAGTAAAAATATCTTAAATCATCTTAGTCCAAGCTTTTAGCTGGTTAAATAGAATTAGTTTTTAGTAATTATAATTAATTTTTAATTTTCTTTTATGAATAGAAGATTGAAAAGTGAGATGAAAGCGCTGAGGATGAGGGCAGAATGGGAATTCCTTTGTGTCTCCATGTTTATGTATGTCAAGTCCACCCTTTGAACATTTCACAAACAATTCATTTCCAAAGTGCTCAGTACTTGAAATCATAGGGAAGCTGTACTTGTTACCTTCTTTAGTGCTTTGTCACAGTATATGATTCTTATGTCCTGCTCCTCTATATGCTGCTATTGCTAGTAGACAAAGGGCCTGAATGTATGTTAGATACCCATTGCACAGTGTTTGTGTAGGTTGAAGTTACAGCCACACACAGAGCTTTATTTGACATGGGCTTAACAGCAGGTGTGGCAGCAATGCTAAAGCTCAAATCGGACTTGGGGTATTTATTAATCTCATGTTAAAAAAGATTCATTTTTATCTCATGGTCAATTGCTCTATATTGCATGAGCCTTTCATCCTAATGTTAAGGTACTTGCCTTTTAACATGGGAAAAAATGTGCCAACTGAAAGGGAGTTTAGAAAATTTAATTTAGAATGCTTCAGGAGATTAGAGAATTAAATTTAGAATATTGTCAATAGCTTCATCTACATAAGAACCACACCACAGCCCCAGTGACCCCAGTGCCACAGCCAGCCCAGTAAGAACCATCCCACTGCCCAGTGACCCCAGTGCCACAGCCAGCCTGGCTGTGCACTCATAAGCAGCAGCTCCACAAAAAAAAAAAAAACCAAGAAAAAGCCTGATCCTGAGTAAGATGGTTCATATGTAGCAAGAACCATCAGCAGAAATAAACTACCCACAGAACCAACTTTTGGGAGACTGTACACACAGGATACAATTATTGGAAGATTAAATCAACTTCCAAGTAAGAATATCTTGGCAAGTAACCTGAAATTAATCCCTCATAGCTTGCTGAGAGCCACTCCACAGCAGCCAAAATTATTTGGTTTGCGGTTATTTTCAGCTGAATTAATTCAGAAACAGTTATTCTCAGGAGGCTGAGGTGGGATATAAAGTGAGCTTAAAATCTGAATACTCTGGAAAAAAACCTACTGAAAAAATAACCAATCAAGAATATTTTTTTAAATCTATAACATAAAAAAATTAAGTTCTGAATAATTTGTAAAATCTGAATCTAGGGTTTCCTGTGGATGTATCCTGGTGCAGAAAAATTAGCATATCTTTAAAGAAACAGGGACAGAAAAAACCATTACGATCTGGACCCTAAAAATCTTTATGTCAGTCCTGAGGGGGAAAAAAAATTGTTGCTAAGGATGCCTTTCTCAAAATTTGTACTGACAGGTTAAACAAAACATTCAGTTTCCACAGTTCCTTCGCAACAAAAGAAGTGCTCACATAAACACCCATACCTTAAAAAGGCAAATAATCAAATCTTTGCCAGTTCTCTAAGTTTCTGACATTTCTTGTCTGACAAACATGTACAACAATGCCACAGAGCACTGGAAATTTTTCAAACTTCAATGGGAAATATAAGAGATTCCTCCAAAAACTATTTTTTTCTCACTTTCTCACTCATGCAAGTGTGACACCTCTTTCTCACCTTCCTCAACAAAATGATGACTTTTCAAGGAAGATTATTTTCATAGCTCTCTGAAGTTATGATGGAACACACTGAGCTGCTGCTTCATTTTCTGCACATCCTCTGTGCGGACTCAGCATTTCGAGAGAAGAAACTGAGAAATGAACAGTGACAGACAGGGCCTGCCTCCTTGTCCTTGAAGAGTGGTACTGTACAGACCTAATGCAAGATGACTTTCCCTAGTGCCTGCTCAGAGGGGATGCAAGCTTCGTCCTGTCCCTCCTCCACTCTTGTGTCAGACCCTTATCCAGATCCTGCAATGGTTTGTTTGCCTTGAAAGTACTTCATCTTAAAAGCATGCGATAATGTCAATTAAAAAAAAATAAAGCTAGGCTTCAGGGTGATGGAGAACTCTCTAAAATACTAAAGGATTTTAAAATATGTACAAAATAAATAGAAATGTGGATTTCTTTTTTCATTAAAAGTATTTCAAATGTTTGGGCCTACTATGATTTATCTAGGGGAACAGCAGCAGCTCTGCAGATATACCATAAATATTGCTAGCTGTCACACAGAAATAAGGAAGTGAGTTATTGCTCCTCAACCCCTTAACAAAGACATATAACATAGACTAGGCACTCTGGCTTCAAGGAAGTTAACACAGTACTTTTCGTTCTTGAAAGCAAGAAATACAAAGCTGTGCGAGGTTCTTTCAGGGTTGTTTTCTTGTTGGGAAATGTTTGCTCTCACTAATGCTACACAGTAGCAATAACTGTTCACTATTTAGCAGCAAACAAACAAATGATTTCACAGCTATGCAGTATAAATAAATATTTTCTTCGAATTATCCCACACAAGTTAAATACAGGTGTCAATTGTCTTCTAGAGCTACTGTCCTCAAGAGTCTTGGTTGTAGCTGAAGATAAGAAAATCCCTTTACAACACTTTTTAAGGATATAGGCGGACATTTATGATTTTTGACAGGTTACACATAATTGCAGTGGAACTCTGCATTGTATTTAATTGACTGCCTGAAGAGTTTGATGGTGTTGAAATTACTACAGTGATTCCATAGAAAAACAGTTGATCTGGTCTTCTATTACTTAAGTATCTCAAGCTGATTTACACCAGTAAAGAGAAGAGGAAGCAGACAGCACCTGGAAAACACATCACTAAATCTTGAAATTTTACCAAATCTCATCCATATCGTTACATTGAGGTTTTTTTTTCAGTCTAGCTGTCACTCCTTTAGTTTTCTGTATCCTTGACTAAAAGCAAAAAGTACCAATTATGAAGAGAGACCTTTTACATTGTTTAGTCCAAGGGCTCTACTTTGCAGATGTCACTGCCACTTAGTCTGAGCAGGATGGGAGGTTGTGAAATACAGCTTTTTACCAGGGATATCATCTCCTTTTCCACACAATTAATCTATAAATAATCAACATGAGTCATCACCCTATTTAGAGGCTGGCATTGCTGAACTTCCATTGCTACAGAATACACTTAGAGAAGGATCAGCCTTCAAAGCATGTCCCTTCTTGCTACAGAAAAAAGGGCAAGAATGTTTGGAGAAAGGCATTAAAACCTGACAATATTACACATTATGTACTCCACTACAAAGCAATGAGAAGCTGGCAGGTGGTCAGTTTGCCACCCATTAGAGGTTTGGTTGGTTAAATGGCAGAGGGCAGGATATTACAGTGAGAAACTTTAATATTCTGTGACCAGTTAAAGGAGTTATGTTGATCCTAAAGCCACTGGAGTATGGGAAGAGAATCAATCTGTAGGAATCTGACGCAGTCACAGGAAACCTACACCATGCCTATCAGGTAGAAGCCAGCCTTTAACATCACTCATGAAAAACTGCATGGCTTCTTTGCCTATCCTCTATCAGATATCCCATAAACAAAGCAACCAGGAACTTCTGAGTAGACCTCCCACACATACTCAAGGCAGTTTTTTACTAATGTAATTGATGTTATTAGTAGAGGAATAAAAACCACAACAATAACAATGACAACAAAGGAAAGTTAATGTCTGGATCCTGCCACAGTATTCTAATGAAGGAGCTCAATAGTCGTGTATTTCTTATAAGTGACTCCAGCTGTCACTCAGCATTATCTGTTATGAAAATAAATTCTGCCTTTCATACCTGTACTGGTAGATCACTAGCGCTAGAACACCTTCATGTAATCATTTAAAACTCTGCACTGCAGTTTGTGCTTAAATAAAGCTACTTTTTTTGTCACATGAGTAAGTCAAGAAATCACAAATTTGAGACAAATCCATGACTCTTGTGAAATATCCTTCTTTTTAGTCTAAGGAGAGCTGTGTTTGATTAGCAGAGAACAGCAGACACTAGGAAGGTATCTCTTTTCCCAAATACAGTTCTTACAATGTGATAATATTCATACAATAAACTCTATACCATCTTGTAAAAAATATGTAAAAAGCATTATTTTCCACCTTTTCAGTGGGAAAAAGCATGTTAACAATCATAATAGCTTGCATTTTGTAGCTTTAGCCATCAAAAAAATCCACTTGAAAAAATATATCTATATGAACTTTGTTCCCAAGGGACAGACAGAAAAGTTGGTTTTGTCAGCACAAACTCTCTAAGAATCTTGAATAAAAGTTGTTCAAAGCATTATAACAGTAAACTAGACTAATATTTGTCCTATTCTCGAAATTTTGGAGATTTAAGCATTAATGGCACTAAATTAATGGCATTAAAGGACAATGATTTCAAATTGCATGTAGTTTTTAAAATAAGGAGGAATTTAGAGAAAAAAGTATGAAGTGGTTTCTACTGCTAGATGTTATTCTTCTAAATTACAAATGCATAGATTCCTTGGCCTTTTTTTGCTTACATTTAGATCTTTCATGTCTTTTCTCTACTGGATGGGTTATTTCTTTGAAGTGCCATGTAACCAACTAAGAAGAGTATAAAAACACATTTTTGGTTTTAACCACTAGACCCCTCTTCCTAGATAATGAGTTTATTTTTCTATCAAATAAATCAAAACCTTGTTGCTGTACATAAGCACATCAATATAAATGGTTATAGCCTGGTATAAAAATATTTGTCCTTCTCTTCAGTTTCCTTTAGGGTTACAAATTGAGGTAATAGCTTTTGAGTAAAAGGTCCACACTAATACGATTTGGGTAGATTAAAAAACAAGCCTCATAAGTCAGTTTTCCAGCGATGTTTATTTTTGTCATTGTTCCTGATACTTGTCATGCAAACATTAGTCTTGTAGGATGTGTCAGCCTTTGTTAAAGCCTTGATTTATTTCACATAAGAGAAAGAAACCTGTAATTGCATTAAAAGTTAATGGACTCTTAAAAAATAGCTTTAGTTTGGTATGCAATTTTCTAAAATTCCAGCCAGGAAGGGCCCAAACAACCCTAGGTCTGTTGCATTAACACCTTAAATATATGTGTAATTATATTCTCTAGCAATTCATAGTTTTTTTCTGTGTTGTTTCAAAGAGCTCAGATTTTACTAAAAAAGTGGTTGTAAGGAAACGTGAAGGTGACACTGAATGTGTCCACCCCATGGATGAGGCACTAAGAAATGGAGAAAGAAGGCTGGGTTTCACTGAGCTCTGGGTGGCAGCAGAGAAATCTCTCAGTCTAAAACTTCACTCAGCTCAGCTTAACAGGAGCAGAAGCAAGGCCACTTCTCAAGGCAAACCTGATGGTGGGAGCACTGGTGTTTGGTTCCCAGGAGCCTGCTCCTGGGTGAGAACTGCCAGATGAGCTGCTCTAGAACACAAATCCTTCAGATATCTCAGGGTGAGTGTAGCATAAACAGTGCAAGTATAATCTCCCTAAATGTTTTGGGCTTGAAATGGAACCACAGAGAAGCTTGGTCCTGTAAGTCTAATTGTTCTTGGACCAATTGTGTCTTGTTCTTGCACAGTGTTGGATACCCTGACTTGGTAGTTTTTGCAGTGGTTCAGACAGCCACTTCTGCACGGAATTCTGCTTGGGAAACCTGTGCCCTCGAGAAGGGAGACCACTGATCTCTAAAATGTGCGTTTTTGGGGTATATGTAAAAAAACACCATCATGAAAAATGCACAAGACTTGTGAAAAAATTCCTTTCTAGTCCACTTCTTCCTGATGACATTATTATATCTCTAGCACAAAAATACCATACAAGATTAAATTATTTAAATGAAGTTACCAGGCAAGGCTGTCAGAAATAGGAAAACAATGTCAAATTATTAATTCCAGTTAACTGAATAAACTTCTAGATTACTATAATTTCAGGTGTCTAGTATGTTAGGTCACCTTTCTCAACATCTAGATAAGCACATCTTACTCTGAGGTACCAATATCAGATCACATGTATGAAGGAGGCATGGATAAGTTCAAAGCTACATTTTTCAGTAAAATTCGGTCTTACCTATTGTGTTTACTGTTCCCTCTAAATATTTGCATGAATCATTAGAAGTGCACTTTATAAGTTACTTCAGTAACATTAAATTTGAGACCAAGCATGCAAAAGGAATAATATGCATAATGGTGTGTGGTCTCCAATACTAAGCATACCCCTTCTGCATCTGGTTGTACATGAATTGTTTGTAAAACCTGACTTAAGTCTCTATTACAGTCCTTGCAAGGTTGTCATGTCAAAATATTGATGTTATTCTAAAATGCCATTAACCTGAGGGTGTCCCTGAGGGTGCATAATGCACAAGATTAAAAGGTCAATAATGACTTCCCAGCAACACCATCAGCCATTTTCCAGAGCTGTTAAATTTCTGTGCCAGCCTTAATTTGAGCCAAGAGGATACAAAATGTTACAGTGGGCATCAGTGAGTAGGGAATACTCACTGGGTCATGGACCACGAACTCTTTTCCTGGGTGAATTACAGATCCTCTGCGTGCAAGTGCCCAAAGTGAAAGCCCTATTGCTGCTGATGAAGCAATTACAGGGTGCTCACACTATTTCATTTTGCTTTTCATCAATGTTCAATTGCACTATTTAGCCTTAGAAAGTAGTAATTGACCAGTTGTCTGATAACCATGTTTGACTTGGACTCACACACCTGGGAAGCCCCAAAGAATATAAGACCACCAATTTTGAAAGTTCAAAGGCTTCCTCCATAATGCAAAAGCAAACACAAGAGTAATTCCACTGGCTGTAATTCTTGTTGGATTACCTTATGCCTCGAAGCCTTGCATTACTCTGTTTAGACTGACAATGCAACTTGTGATTAGATAGTGAATTTACTCTTTGAATAGGATGAGCAGCAGAACAGCAGAAAATGCCATTGGACTGCAGTTTCAAATTCCAATAAAGTCTGGCACGCTCCACTGCCTATGAGCATCTCTGAAGTAAAGCACTGTAGTTAAGCTTTCACCTTGCATGCTGGTCTAGAATTCAGAGAAAGAAAGGAAAGAAATCATTATAAGAAGCCCCAGCTGTTGTTCAGATTGTAACTGCTTTACTCTTGGTACGACAAAGTATTTAGATGCTTCTCAGTATTGACTTTTTCACTTAGTTTCCCTCTTCTGACCCCACTCTTTTAAAGGCATTATCTCCTGTGCAGCCTATGAAACACAGTCCAGGATGGAAATTTGTTTGTGGAAGAGGTTCAGTGTCTTCCGAGTGAAAGGAGCATAGAGGAAAGCAATCAGAGCATACAAAACACCTTCATTGCAACAGTTATAGAACAGTGAGAGTCCCTAGGTACAATTTAGGTGATTTATTATGCAGTGTTGGTAGTCACTGGAGAAGACAGTCACGTAAAAAGAAATATTTTATTGTGTTAAAATGCTAAATAAGTGTGCCTTCTTTTTCTTCATATTTTCATATCTGCTGGCATGGCAGAGTCTGATGACCCTGTATTGTCTTCAGACTAATAAACAGTGTCTGTCATTGTCCTCTGACTGAGACACATAAACCTTGCTTCAGTTTCCATGCACAAACAAAGCAGGAAGGCAGCACTCATTCCCTCCAAATCTCAAACCACTGATATTTTAACTTTACTGAATTACAGTGTAGGCTGAAATGAGTGTAGGCTATATAAAGTCACTGATCATGAGGGTCAGATGGAAATGTGTAATTTTCTCAATTATACAAAAAAAGAGTTAATACAAGATGGAAAAGATGGAAACATCTTGCCTGGTGGTCAACTAATCAGGCTGACCTCTTTTGTCTCTCTATAAATAATAGACTCCAATTCATCCACACAGTGATTTTTTTTTTCTTTTTTGCACTGTTGGATTTTCAACCATCTTTTGAAGAGCATGAGTTCTGCAACTTCACACAGAATTTCAGTATCACTCTTACCTACGGCAGAGATGAAAGTCCTTCCCTTCTCACCCATCTCCACTGTAAACAGCCAAGGACTCCCTTAAAGCTCTTTCAACAGCTTTTTCTTGAAAGTTCATTTTTGTTTATCCACCCTGACATCTGTGTTTCTTGTACAACACACCACTTTAGAGAAAATAGAGACTCATATGGAGTTCTAATACTCACCATCCACACCCTTTAAACTGATAAAATCATTTTTCTGATCAGGGGCAGTAATTTAAGTAATTACTGATAAAAGGGCAGAAGTTGAAAGCTCTTAATAATCTCCAATAATTTTTCCTCAGCATCATGAAATACTCTTGGCATTCATGTTTTACAGAAGTCAACATGTTAATATGGCAGGGACAGGGAGAAATGAAATAAATGCTTTGTCATGAGGCTGCCAAATAAATCTTTCCTACTTAAACCTCTGCTTATGCGATTTCCTTTATCGTAGTTTCTGGCCAAAACAGAATCTAGTATGTTTCTACAAAAAGAAGTGAGAACTGGGTTGTATTGAGCAGAAATGCTGTGCTACTAAAAAGAGCTCATATGGGTGAAGAAAACCACTTGGATGGCTTATTTATTTCCTGTAGAACAAGGAGAAAAATTAATACCATATATTAACACCAAAATTTTTTGGTCTGTTGAAATAATCCAGAAAATTATGAGATTAAAAAGCAACATCAACTATATTTTTGTACATATTTCTTTTGTTCTGTATTCTAAAAACTAAAACAGCAAGAAAGTTTCAGTGTTCCAGCCTCTAAAAGGTCACATGGGTACCCCAAATCTATCACCTCTCTTACTTAATGTCTTTTAAATAAAGAAGCATGGCTGATCTTAACTTCATAACCTGTCACATGTTGGTGTCAGAGTTTCAAGAATTTAAACCTTAATTTGAGTCCAGGGTGAAATCACTTAATGTTTAAGCAGACCTCACTAGTCAGGTACTCTGAACCAGGGGAACTAGCAGGGAAATAGATTTCATGCACAGTGCATGAAGTATAGAGGTTAAAATGACTGAAGCATGACAGCAACCTGAGAAATATTCTTCCTCATCCTCCCCTTCTCTAAGAGCATTTATTCCAAAAACAACTGTAAGAAAACACAATTTCTTTTCTAAGGCTGGCAAGCACCTCAGCATGCACACACAACCTGCCAAATTCCTGAAGCGTCGCACATACAAACACATCCTAGCACATTATCTCATTAAAGACATTTCCTAAAAGAAAATTAAATAAGTCACCCTTCTCCAAAAAATAAACCAACTGACAAAACAAATGGACAATACTATTTGTTTTGAATTAGACTTTATTTATACTTTTTACAGTCTGTTTGCTAATTCACATGCAGCCAAAATAGGGATGACAAAAAAGGATGCTATCTGCTCAGGACTCCTCAAAACCAGAGAGCAAATACAGCCCTAAGCTCTGAAGAAGCATAAGCAGGGCACCTACTCTGCTGGAAGCCTGACTGAAGGGGAATTGTGATTAATCAAGCACTATGCTTACACTTATGTCTTGCAATTGCAAGGTCAGCAGAAGGCAAGTAAGACCACAGGACGATCAAAACTTACAGTATGAGATATTTTCATCCCACACCCAGCAAGCTGGACTTGCCACAGATCAGATGTAGTTTGCAACAAAGGAAAGACAACTAGAAGAGGCTTGCTGCAATTACAGTCTCCACTAGTAGAATAAAGTAAGCAAACCACTACACTCTTTACATGCCTATAGCGTCACAAAATTCTTACATCCTTGCAACTATACACAGTAAGCTTGTCTGGGCAGGGAAGATGTGTTTATATACATGTAGATAAAGACACCCTGAATGACCTCCCCTCAGCAGCAAGGCTCATGTTTTTATAAAAGTAAGAACAAAATAATTTGCATGCATCCAGATGGCAATGTCATGTAAGCAATTCTCCAGAGCAGAGACTAAGCTCCACAGGGTACAAGATACACAGCTGTGCATTATGAGAGTGCTGATGTTGTTCTATGCTGTGTTGGGAAACAATTCTGTCTAGAGGCATCATATGTCCTTTGTGCAACAAAGGTTTGGAGACACATCCCTGAAACATGTCATGTTTCATACCTCTGGGCACCGTCTCTGCAGTTTGATGATTTCTTATTGGTCTTAAGAGAGGATAAATTCTGGTATTCTAGTAGCATCTCACCCATGATGAGTCATATCAGATGTTGCAGAAACATCTGCTCCAAAATGCCTTTTGAATCTCCAGTTAGATGGAATACCTGTCTGGAAAGCTGCCAGTGCCTCAGAAGTGATGAGTAAAGAAACACACTCTTTTTCATGAAGTGTAAAACCTAGACAGAAACTGATTTCTGGATGGTTTCTGAAGAAAATACCAAGATCCTTGCTAAAAGAAGCCAGTTATTCTAGCTGTTCCTAATACATTTTAATGTACCATGGCCTCACCCAAGTTTTTCAAGCAGCTAAGGACAGACCACAGTCAGAATGGCATGGGCCATGCCTCAGAGACTTTTCATTTCTTTCTTGCCTGTATGAAGTTGAGAAAACTGAACGCATAGTATACAATGCGTTCTTGTTCCATACAATTGTGTATAGTAATACAGCTGATTTTTCTTTAAAGGTATTAAAAATAATGACTAAGACGTTCCAATATAGAGAACCATGGAATTGTTTACATTAAAAAGACCTTGAAGATCCTTGATCCTTGAGTGCCACATCCACCACTAAACCGTGTCCTTAAGTACCACATCTACATGTGTTTTAAATACTTTAAGGGTTGGTGACACAACCACTTCCCTGGGCAGCCTGTTCTAGTAGTTGGTCACTCTTTCAGTGAAGAAATTTTTTCTATTATCCAATCTAAACTTTCCCTCGTGCAACTTGAGGCCGTTTCCTTTCATCCTGTCCCTTGATACCTGGTAGGAGACTGAGCCTCACCTTCCCACAACAAGGGCCAGTGGCACCTGGCCTGTATCAGGAATAGTGTGGCCAGCAGGACCAGGACAATGATTGTCCCCCTGTTCTTGGCACTGATGAGGCCACACCTTGAGCACAGGGTTCAGATTTGGGTCCCTCACTGATGAGGCCACACCTCGAGCACAGGGTTCAGATTTGGGTCCCTCACTGATGAGGCCACACCTCGAGCACAGGGTTCAGATTTGGGTCTCTCACTACAAGAACACTGAGGTGCTGGAGCAGGTGCAGAGAGGAGCAATGAAGTTGGTTAAAGGTCTGGAGCACACGAGCAGTGAGGAGTAGCTGAGGGAACTGGGTGTGTTTAGCCTGGAGATAAAGTGATTCAGGGGGCACCTTATTGCTCCCTACAACTTCTTGAAAGGGATTTGTGGTAAGGTGGGAATCAGTCTTTTCTCCAAAGCATCAAGTGACAGGATGAGAGGAAATGACCTCAAGTTGCACAACAGAAGGTTTAGATTGGGTATTAGAAGATATCCAAGCCACAGGTAGTCAGTTTATCCAGGAAAATGCTGTGGGAAACAGTGCCAAAAGCCGTAGTGAAGTCTAGGCAGACAACATCCACAGCTGTTCTCTCATCCACTAAACATGCCACCTTGTCATAGATCAGGTTGATCAAGCAGGACCTGCCTTTCTTAAAACCAAGTTAGCTGGGTGTGGTCTCCTGGGTGTCCTGCACATGCCTCATGGTGACACTCAAGAGAATCTACTAGGCCACTGAGGTCAGGCTGAGGTCAGGTCTCTAGTTCCCTGGATTCTCCTTCCAACCCTTTTTGCATATGGGTATCACGTTTCCTGACTTCCAGCCAGCTGGGGTTTCCCTGGTTAGCTGGGACTGCAGGTAAATGGCAGAAGATGTCTCAGTGAGCACTTGCACCAGCTCTGTCAGTACCCTTGGACAGACCTCACCTGCTCCCACAGACTTGTATGTGTGTCCAAGTGGTTCAGCAGGACCCTGACCATTTCCCCTGGATCATGGGGCTTCATCCTGCTCTCCACCCCTGTCTTCCAGCTCAGGGAGCTGGGCATCCTAAGAACAAATGCTCGTGCTACTAAAGACTGAGGCAAAGAACACATCATATGGAACAGGAATAACTTGAAGACATCTGTGTTGTGTTATGGGAGAGTTTAGCCCAGACTGGGTGTGAGCAACATAAAAAAAAGAAATAACTCCTTGGTGTGTTACACAGACATATTTAATTGTCTTATGGAATCTATTTTTAACTTGTCACCTGCTTACACATAAATGAGGATGTATGAAGGATGCTATTATTTACCTGCTAAGAACACCAACATTCCAATTGTAAGCATTTTTTAGTCAGTCTGTTATCTTTCTTTTTCCTCGAGTCAATGTAGAATATCTCCTACAAACTAGACTGAGGGAGGTTTTGCAGGGGTATTTATTCTAAGTTGTTATTCCTGATTCCTCTTATTCATTTTCTGTCATTGGTGCTGCTCTTTTGAAGTAAAAAAAAAAGTACACAGCTCTGAATTAGCATACATTTAAATGGAAGAATGTAATTCAGACAGCAGCTATACAAGAATGAATCAGGAATTGTTATCTCCTTTAAACCCAAACCTTGCTGTAATACAAATCAACTTTAGCAGATTAGACCTTCATTATGTTCCATT
Organism: Camarhynchus parvulus; assembly: GCF_901933205.1. Taxonomy (NCBI): domain Eukaryota; kingdom Metazoa; phylum Chordata; class Aves; order Passeriformes; family Thraupidae; genus Camarhynchus; species Camarhynchus parvulus. Next base: position 10,508,310 of record NC_044576.1, read on the forward strand.
TTACATCAATGACAGTCCTAAGATCTCATAGCTTGGGAAGCAGCAGGGGTGAAATATGAGCATTCAACCATTGGAAACTGGTTTCACAGGTGCAGGGAAATTTAAAAATGCAGCTACAGCAACCACAATATTCCTATTATTTAAAGTATTTCACACATTAATACTTGTGCAGGATGACACTGGCAGTATTAGCTGCAGGATGGTTGGTAGGCAATTCCCTACAAGGCTGGGGCCAGTTTCTATAAGGATCCCCCTACAGGATTCATTTTGCATCTTGTTCACAGGCCAGGATGCTGGGAGGACTGAACCATCCTAAATTCTGTCCATTGCCGTTTGCTGTGCCATTATATGTTTTGTCAGTATGCATGCAATTTCTTGCAACCAAGGAATAAAGTAAGTCTTTAAAAACATGATACAAGTAGGCACTACTCAGAATCATGGTTGCAGAAAGAAATGGATTTTCAGCAGGAACAAAGTGCAAAACCTTGTTCCTGCATAGGGTTTTTGCTGCCCTCTGCATTTAAAGCGGTACAACACCACCCTGCCATGACTTGCAGTTTGAGACACAAGCGGAAGACATCACCATGATATTAAAAGAAAATAATTCATTAAAAAGCGAGGGAGAGAGAGGAACGCGGCGCGGCAGGAGCGGGGCCAGGCTGGCCGGCTCGAGAGCGCCACCTGCTGCGGGCAGCTCCGGGGCAGGGCTGGCGCCGAGCAGCTCCTCTGCCCTGCCCGGGGGCACCTTCTCCGTCCTGCCTGGTGCCACACCGCCCGGCAAGGCTCCCTTCCTTCCTCCCTTCCTTCCCCTGGCCGCCTTCTTTCTCCTTCAGAGATGGACAAACACTGCCAGCGACAGCGTCTGTCTGGCAGCTGTCTAGAAATCAGACTCGGCCTAAGTGCAAATGAGCTGTGGATTTAGAAGGTGAACAGTACCTATCTGTCTCTTCCTCAATTTACAACGATGGATTTAAAGGATCCATCTTCAAATCTTTCCATCTTTATTCTTAATATGGTCTCTTTCCTTAGCTTAATCAGGCTTTTGTCATCCCATATTAATAAATGCTAGTAGTTTATGCTATAGCTCTTCTCCTTTTTTACAGATGAAACAAGTTATTTCCGAGAGACATAAAACCACACTGGGTATGAAGGAAGGAAAGGAAGCAGGTAAAACATAATTTCTACTGTCAAGCTCACAAAACTGAAGAAATTACAGGTCTTCTGTATTTTCACATCAAAAAATCTCATTCTGTGTCAACATTGCTCAGCTTCTGCATCAGGTAACACAACCTTCCTATTAAACCTCAAAACAAAATTCTCACAAACAGGGTCAAGTGCTGACAAAGGGCAAATACTGAGATGAGAAGTCCTCTTTGGGACTGGATTTATTTCACCATAGTGGCACAGCCACTCAGAAATGGTGGGGTGGAGATGTCAAGCACCTGAAAAGAGTCCAAGCAACAGAAACCTTGCATCTCCAGGAGACTTGGACTACTGCTAGTAAGACATAGCCTGCTATCCCTCTATGCATATACTCAGCATCACCACTCACATACAAGTCCTGAAACAGGAAAATTCAGCAAACTGAAGCACATGAGTTTGCTTTTTCTTCCCTGCAACATCTTGTGGCCAAGTAAAATGAGGGGGAAAACCACAAACCACACATCATCTTCCAAAATAATGGAAGCATCAAGAAGGAAAACAGAGCGATCTGTTTCATGGTTGGTGAACTGTGTTTCCTAGTGTGGAAGTGAAGCCTACACAAATAACCTGTTAGCAAGTCTAATTCAGGGAGTGTCCTGAAGAGAAAAATCAAGCGCAGCTCTCAGAGACACAGCAAAGAAGGATATCTTGACCCACACATTTTAAAGTGAAACTGGTAAACTCAGTCAACTGCCAAGACCTATCATGTAAAACACACCCATAGAAAGTACCCAGTTTCTACTGCACTGAAGCTAGTACATCAGATCTAAGGATTCTCCTTGAAGTCTTTGTAGGTACTTGAGGAAAACAAAATGAAGGTCAGGAAGAGAGAGAAAAGTCTGTTGATTTAGGCTTGCCATTCATGTTTCATTACAAAGGGTATTAATTGGACCCCATGAAAGAAATCTATCCTAATTTTAAATAATAATAAAACTACAAAATTAAGTGGTTTGATACACTGTATTTTGTTTTATCTGAATTTTCTGTTCTAATCCTCATGATCTATGAGTTATGAAAACTGAACAAGCTTTCTCATTGAAGCATTTCTGTGTAGTTGTGGTGTTTTTTTCTTTCAAATGCTGTGTTCCAAGAAACCATATCACCAAAACTGCTTGGTCCCCTTGACCACTGTGGCACTTTTAAATAGACATTGTTTACTCCCCCATTCAAAGGAGCTCTTTCACATAAATGTTCAGTTCTGAAGCAGCAGTGATGTTCATTGATGATGCATGAGATCACAAGGTCCTACATGACTTAGCATAGGAGGGTGCTCTAGACTTGGCCATCCCTTCGCTTTTTAAAATCTTCCAGGGGAGGGAGGGGAGGGGGGAAGAGAGAGAGAGTTCTCTTTTTTGCTATGATGAAAAACGAATTACAGTCTGAATAGCAAATAACAACAGTGCGTGAACTGTTTATCAACTCACTACCATTGAGCATCACAGTATTATCCCAGTCTTCCTTCCATTTTTATTCCTTTGTGTAACTGTGACATGAACTTTCAGGGTACACACAGGAACATATGTAAGTGAAAGCTTGCGTGTGTGACATGCAGAACTATTTTCATAAGTATTTAGAATTTTATTGTCTATAGTAGGCCATACAAGACATCCTGTTCCACAACCAAGTTCTTCCAAAGGAGGAAAATGTCCTATTTTGCCACAGGTTTCTTGATTTCTTTCACCATATACTAGCAAATGCAACGCTATTTTGGGGAAAGGTGAGTGCATTTGTCAGGTGAATTTACTTAATTTTCCTAGACATGTTTCAATCTGCACTAATTCTGCCCTGATGATTATTCTGTCAAAATATAATTTTCCCTTTGGTTTCAAATGATGAGGAAATTTTCTTACAGTTATAAGCAGGATGTCAGTGTCAGTTGACTTTAATTTTGCTTGTGTAAAAGTGAATGTACAAGTACGCATGGAATATATGCATTGAAGTGACCAGCTAGGCAGATAACCACTAATGTCATCTGTAAGGTGTTTTCTTAAATAATAAACCAATATATCCATTCAGTTTCACACAGAGGCAACTAGAACAAACTAGTGAATTCTATCCTGCATAACTTGTGTAGTAGGAAGGTAAAGGTAGAAGCCATTTCCTTGATATTTAATACATATAAGCAGGCTAGAATGTGTTAAAGTTTCCTGACATACATCCTACCTAAAAATAAACCCAAAACCCCCTCAAATCCTACACTTTAAGTCAGTGTTATTTTTTTCATAGTATAATTTAGCCAGGAATGACAGAAAGGAAAAAGGGAGTCATATCCAAAACAATGAGGATAGACAGAATAACCTCAAACAGATAATCATATAAATAACTCCTTAATAATCTTTTTTATTTATGACCTTGTTTTTCTTTATACTTCTAAGGGGGACAATATCAATTTGTTTGAGCTCAAATTCATTATAACTTCAGATCTCATTAACTGCCAAAACAATATCAGAGCGAATGTTTTAAATCTCTTGGTTTTGGAAAGATGTTTCTGCTGAGGGGAATTTATGCAAAATTTTGCAAAGAAAAACCTCACTCATTTTTCAAGATAACTTTTTTCTGCCTCTGGATGGTGCCGGCAGAGGGAATGAAAAGCTTCTCTCTGTGGAATTTCAGTGCTGTGTCTTGGTGAGGCATGTGAGCAGCCTGATGCACAGCCAAGGGATGGCACGGCTATTCACAGAACATTACAGTGGAAAGCAGATAATGCTCTGATGCAGAACAGCATGCCCAGCCACAGCAGCAGCCAGAGCTGTGCAGGGGTGGGCACCCAGAGCACACTCAGTATCACCTTCCTTGACCATGTGCTGCTGCCTGGTAGCATTATTGCCACTCTACAAACAGAGCCAAGCCACAGAACCCAGGTAATCTGTCAGAGGTTCCAAACCTTTGATAAGGCTGACCTTACTAAATTAGATTCCAGGTAGATTTCATCACCTCAGTTCTTACACAATGCCTGTGCAAAAAAAAAGCAAACAGACCTGTAATATATGACTAGATAGTAAGAATATCCATTTTCCTTGGTAATAAGAGTTTTCATATGTGAGCTTTCCCTGTAGAACTTTAATAGAAACCTGTTTTTCTATTAAAATGCAGTTTGCCTTGTCCTTGGGATTTTATCTGAAACATTTATTCTTGTAAAATTCTATATGAACCTTAATAAATTTTCTCTAAGACCTCAGGCACTAGCCTTACTGCTGTGTTTGTTACATCACAATCAGTGTTGCAAGACTGTGTCACAGGAAAATTTCCTGAATAATATTAGACTAGAAAATAACTTTTAAAACCATGTTGGATAAGTGAAATTAATATTTGATTGGGAAAAGGCAGAATGCTGTCAGAAGAGCACATTAAGGACGGGAGCCTACACACTGTGTGTAGGACATTGGCATGAATAGTAGCAAAGATGTGGAGAATGAGTGAGCCAGGATAAGAGCACCATGATCTGTAGCCAAGATGACTCAGTGAGTTTATTTATGCATTTACACCAACAGGAAGAACAGTAATAAATTTCCTGTCTTTCTAGATCAAGATCTTCAAAAGAACCTGACCACAAATATGCACCCACTAGGAATTTCGTATGCATTCACCATACAACATTCCCCACAGCACTTCCCAGTCAAGTACTTCTGCTGTAATCTGATTCCCCATCAGCCCTGCTTCCATGAATTCCACTGGTGTAATCTGTTCTTTTGACATCCCTGCAATTTGCCCAAACTTGTGACTTGCCCAACAGGAGTCATTGCTCAACAACTTTGTCTAACATCTGCTTTGGCCTCATGTAAAGGAGACATTGACCCTACCACTGTTCTGGCACGTTGCACCAAAGCAGAAAATTATGGAACTCCTGCAAAGACTAGAAAGGAACTGGAAACAGTTTGAAATCACAGCTACAGACTGTGATGCCTGTGCAGGCAGGGACACAAGGACCAAAGGTCACCATAACAAAGTGGATTGTCCTTCATATAACCAGATACAAGAAAAAGTTCAATATATCAGAGACATCTGATACAGTACGAGGTCTCATCTTGCAAGCTATTGATGAGTCTGCATTTGGGATTTCTCATTTATTTTTTTTTTTTTTTTAGTTTTCCCATATTCAGTCTCACCATAGACCATCAGTCTTCCAAATTTCTCTGGAAAAATTTTTTTCTAAATTTTGAGTCAAACTATCGTGAAGGTTTAGCCTTTTCCCCAGTGTGTAGGTAATATGAGTATTTTAATTTTCTGCCGTATCTTTTTTAAAGATTGCCATTTTGTTTTTGAATTGCTAAAATAAATAGCATTGTCTTAGTGCTCTTCAGACTGGATTTTTCTGTGTGCCTACAAAATGTCCACTGAATTACAGCACTGATTACCTAAAATGCACGACAATTTACCTGATTTGCTTTCAGTTCTCCTGACCTCATTTTGCAGGGTGCCAACAGAAATTCTTGGTGGTAATAGAAGTAGGCAAGAGATTGCAAGAATTCTCTATGGAAGGGCTCAGGGCAGCGTGAAATCAGAAACACAGGACTCCCAGAGAATTGATTAAGGGTCTTGACCCTTAACTGTGGGGTGTCAGAGCCAGATGAAACAGCAAAAGCCAGCTTTATTACTCCACTCAAGCTCTAGTCACAGCAGAAGCAGCATGAAGCTCTCTCTCTACATGGCAACTCTGACACTGTGCTGTGAACTTTGTAATAGTTACTTGTAAGCATGTGCTCCAAAAGCAGGGGAACATAAATACCCAGGTTCCACTGCACCTATTTCAGGTATCAGCAGCTGCATGGCACTAGGAACTTCCTGGGAAGTTACAACTCATAATGACCTTAGTAAATAACAAAAAAAGGGTGATTCCTTAAGGTATCTTTCTAAGTCATGTACAGTTTCATTCCAAGTTTTAATGTCAACTGAGCCAACATGATTTATTTCTTTTCAGTAGTTTCATGGTACATGTCTACAACTTCCCAATTTGTCAACCAAAAAATTAACCAAAGAGTTCTTGAATGTTATTAATCTACAGACATCATTCTGAATGATTATTTGTTTGGCTCATTCTGAATAAATGTTTAGCAAGGGATAAGGAAATTATCTAGTCTTGTTGGACTAATTTAAAGCAGGAAACTTCTATTTTATTGCTATGGGGACTATTGCACATACACCATTTCCTTCTGTATCAGCTACTAATACCTTTTTTGGACGTTCTCCCCATTTGATTTTGTGACTAAGAGACACCAGTTTCACTTTGAGCCTTACATAATGTACCTCGCTCTTTTAGAATATTAGAGACCTCAAATTGAGAACACGCAAGATTAATAATTCCACCTGTGTTTCTCAAACTAATGCCACAGTTGTCACTGCTGATTATATATATATATATATTTAAAAACATGTTGTGCAAGTTGTGCAAACACACTTGTGCACAAACAAGTGTGTGCATAAGTCTAGAAATAAAAAAAAAGAAAAGGCAGTAACAGAAAATCTTGGTGCTACAATAAATCACTAGGGATACAGAGTTTATTTATTTAGCTAAATGTACTCAATATTGTCCTGTATGCCAAAATGTTATTCCTTTTTAAGCTACTTCTTCTTGTTTAAAGCAATTCAAAACCACAGCGAGAGGAAAAAGTTACTTTGCTTTAATGGAAAATTTGCAAACAATTTGCTACAAAATGGAAAATTATATATCACTTTTTTTTTAATTTCTCCTTTCTTTTTACCTTCATCTCAGCTACTTATAAAAATCAAAAGCAATTTTTAATTTAAAAACCATCACCCTCCAAGGCTTTTGTTGAACATATCAAATACTTTTGAGGACACATGGCACCAATATTCATTTAGGGATAGATAGATTCATAATAATGAAAAATGAATGAATACCTCAAATGTTCATAAAAGTAACAGCACTTACAATGATATCATTAAGAATTTTTGAAGTCCTTTTATAGTCCAGGTCATCAAATCAGGCCTTAAAACACACTGATAGTGTATCATTGAAATTAATGAAAGGACTCCCGAGAATTTGGCTGATTCAGACATAGATATTGTAAAAAATCAGCACCAGAACTTTTCAGCTCTCACTCTCCATATTCTTATGAGGAAGAAACAAGTCATGCTGTAAAGTTGAAGTCACTAATTTTCAGTAGGAACTTAGAAAACAGTAGAAGCCACAAAGGATCCATATACAAGGCTTTCTGTCCCACATCTCCAGCCTGAAGGAAGTCCTTTAGAGAACATGGGGAAATTATCATGTTGATCTACTATCACTAAAGCTGTGTTAATGTTTTATTAAACAGCAGCTTTTGACTTTGCTGAAAAAAATGAACATATGTGACTTGTTACTCTCAATGTTACTAAAACAAAGCAAACAAACAAAGTTATTTTGTCTTCACTACAACTCTTGCTTTTATCAAGGCAAATCTTAGTAGAAGCACATTCAGTTAACAAGAAGCTTTAATTTCAAGGCCTAATGCACATGATGAAGTCTCAGGAAATAAAATGTATCACAGCTTGAATGTGTCATTCTTCCCTTTAAACACTTAAAAAGATGTTTGCTTCTCAGCCATCAGACACACAAACCCCCATGGGTCAGAAGAAACAGTTATTGCAACTGTAGGCATTTATTCTATTAAAGAATTTCTGAATGTTGGACAGACTTTTCTCAGAGTTAACAGTGTGATGAAAGACCACATATTGGGCAAGTGGAATCAGTTTTGCTGCTGGAGTTGAAAAAACACAGGCTTAGGAAAAAGATGTTAAATCCTCAAAACATTCTCTACTCACTACTAAAAGCAGAAATTGAGTCTTTGATGTATAAATCCGTATTTACAATTAAAATAATTATCTTACTTTCCTTGATTCAATCCTTTTGACTTTTTTTCTGAAAGAAAAATAACAACACTCTATCTGAACTACCACTGAAAGGCATGATTATTCACTTCCAAGTTTGCTTTAATTGCTGCTTAATGTTCATTAATTATTTTCATGTTTAAAAGACTTTTCCTCCCCTGTAATGGTAAAATTTAGTTCCTCAGATAAACTGTAGCTCCCAAAAAGGAAACCTGACATGCCAATTTTATCTTAGTGTTGATGCTTCTGTTGCTGCAGCTCCATGGGAGGGAATCTCAGCTGGTGTTCACGGCTCCAGTTCAACTGATCCTTTGGAAGCTGGGCAAACTGCACTGAAGGTTTGATATCTGATTATGAGAATTTGCAAAACTCTGCTCTGCTGTGAGATAGAGTCCAGTTCAGAAGAGAGTATTGACTACTCCTAGCTGCCTTCCTCTAAGCTGTTAATCGATGACTAATTGGTCATTTAGATTTACCTCAAAATAAATCCTGCTTGAAGAGTGTTTTCCCTAACCCTGTGTCAGTCCCAGCCTCCAACAAAGGTTCTCACTGAAAGTAGGGCAGTTGCCAGGAGTACCTCAGAAAAAACCCCCACATGGGTAAAGACCTGCTCCATCCCCTTATAAAGCAACATGCTTCACCTGCAAAATTCAAGCCCCAGGTTTATCACCACAGCTCATCAAGGGCACACATTATCACCATTCTAACATAATAGTGCTCTTTGTAATCTGAGCACATTAAACAAAAAGCTCCTAAATTCAACAGGTTACTAAGTTGAACTGCATCAGCACACAGAAAAACCTCAGGAACAGCACTTTGGCACCACTCAGCCAGGGCTGCCATCTCCACCCAGCGCAGTGCTTCCCTGAGTTCCCATGCAGGACCTCTATTTTGAAGTGTCCTTGCATGGAATTCAGAGATGTGCTTCATGTACCAGTGCCATACACGTAACACCTGAGCCCTGACAAACCCTGAGGACTTTCATATGCTCTAATCAATTTCTCCAAATAATTGCAGCAGGCTAAAATATACTGAATTGGTTTTTTATACCTTTGCTCACACTTTATTTGCTTACACATGTCCAGTGACAATATCCAGGCTCTAACAGTGCAGACACTATTGTTTCAATTCACAAATAAATACTAGCAAATAACCAGCCATGCAACAGTGTTGGTATGTTGTTAAACTGAAAATTACAGAGCAAAGATAGCTTTTGCAATGCACACAATTCATACTTTATTATTTGGCTACCATTTTCCACCATCTCATTCAATTGGGGACTTCCTGCAACATGTATTTCACTAAAAAATCATAATTTACCCACTGCCTTGTAACTTACAATCAAAGTACATGCATTTACAATGTGTGATAACTACTAAAAATACAGGCACACCTGTGCCCTTGCCCTCTCCCTACCCCTCCATTATGGAACAGGCAAATTTTTTTTATTCTGTGGGGATTGTGGGGTATGTTTGCCATTACAAATTCATTTATACAAACTGGCTTAGTTTTGCTTAATAGTAAACAAACCCTTCTACAATTCATGCTGGGACTATGGTTTTCCTGTACTAACATCTTTCAATATTGTCTCCATGCCCTAATTCAGAGAAAGAGCACTGCCTATCTGGTAGTCAGAGCCATAACTCACCATTTTCTGAGACACTTCTGTTAATTTCCTTCACAAGTTTAGGATGTGGAAATAAAGAAAACAATTATCCAATGTTCAATATTTTTCACATACATCTATGTATAATGTGGAACCCTGGCAAGTACCACCCCCAATTTTATAGCATAAAAGTTAATTTCCATCTTTGAAAACATTCCTTTGTGTATATTTTAATCCTAACAGTGATACTGTGAGGAAAAAACTATTGCTCTGTGGGCTCTAGCCTACTTTTTCTGAACTCAGTTCTTTCACACAAAGACTTCTGGGAGTACCTGAATACATGCATGCAGAGAGTGACAGCAATGAAATGCAGTGAGCCTGCAAGATGAATAAAATCACAGCTGGAAAGAGCTCTCCCAGAAACACAGTACCTATACTTGTAGTTTGAGATCAGAAACTGGTCCTGATATGGAGGGAAAAGTATGACTGAGATTGCAAAAGCAGAGGGAGAAAAGCAAACCTATTTTTAAAAGTGTAAGAAGTACCTGAGAATTACAGATCAGCCAGCTGAATGAGATATTTGGGAAGATCCTGGAAGACTTGCAGCATTCTTGCAATGATAAGTAAATAAAATAATCTCCTCCATGATGTAAACAAAACATCTCACTACAGCAACTGAATTTCCCCCCAGCTGGCTTAATGAACAAGGTTAAGCAATAGATGGGCCACCTCTCAGATTTAGTGAGGCATTTGACACTGGCATTACAATAAATGGCAAACATTTGGAGATGTCCAGTGAAATAATCTCAAAAAATAGCAGTTTATGACTTATCAGACTAGGAGACTTTGAGATCCTTCAGAAGTCTGCCCTGTGATTACTTTTTTTTAACTATTCAAGCCATAATACCTGTATATTATTTCAGTAATTAACTAACACAGAAAATTCACACATCACCATGTACTGGGATAATTTAAAAGCATATTGAAAGAAAACACTAAGATGTAGAATAATCCAGGTAAGCCAGAAAAAATGGTTTAGAGACAGTAGGATAAATTCAATTAGGACGAGACCAAAGCACTGCCCATAGTAAAGAGAAACAAAGAGTGTAAATACAAAGGGAAACAAACCATCAGATTTTACCAGGGACAATTCTGGTTGTTAAGATTAAACCTGACTAAGAGTTAACTTATTCTGAACTGTATTAACAGGAATATTTAAATCTGAAATTGAGAAAATTGTTCTACTTTCCATCATCCTGGTGAGAGCCAGTTAGAACCCTGACTGTAGCTTGGCCTGTCCGCTTAAGGCAGACAAAAGCAAATTACCAAATCCTGAAGAGAACATTAAGAGGCAAAGGTTTAAAAATGTGTACTAAAAGGAAAGGCTGCCATGAATTCAGCAGGGTTAGTCTAGAGAAGAGGGATTTTACAGGTAACATGACAACAGTTCTATAATATGAAAGCTGGTAAAAATGCTATAGCAATAAATTGCTCCCCAGTCTCACAGGGAGGAGGAAAAACAAAAAAAAACTTTGGTTGCTGAAGAGATTTCGCATGGAGTCTGGAAAAGAGATTTCTAATTCACAGTGTTTCTATGTCTATCACTAGTGTCCAGGGAAGGTGTGTCACTGCTTAGACAGTAAGGGACAAAACATCTGTCATTAATGCTGTCTCACTGAAAGGAGCAAGCTGGATAAAAAGGTCCCTTTCTAGTGCTACACTTCCAAGATTTGTAAGCATTCTTTTGCTAAAAGACACAAAATACTGAAAAATATTGTACAGTGCTGGTATTTGCAGTTTCACAGTAAACATGTCAAGCTGTTTTTTCTCCATCTTAAAATAACTGAAAGCCCAGATGGTCCCTGAAGTGCTTAAATTGCATTGATCATCACCTGTTCTGCATAGTACATTCTTTTGCACATTCAAGCTGTGAGCACTGTACACATTCATGCAGCTTTACAGAAGAATGATAGGTAATAGTAACTTTTCCCAGGCTTATGTGTATACCACCCCTGAATAGAAAATTTTACCACTAATAGCTTGTTCATTTTTAAGCTTATTTTTAAGCCATTGAAAGAGTTCAGGTAACAGCAAAGTTATTTTCTGCTATTCAAAACAAATATTTTAAATCTGCCTAGTGTATTGTAGACAAATTGGGCAAAAGAGATATGAAGTATTCACAGTAGACATGTTTTGTTTTTTTTTAAATCCCAGTTCACAACATCCCTTGTTATCATGCCTGAAGCCCATGGAATGTGTGCTGGTGCTGTTTTATCCCTCATTTAATTACTTGCTTTATGAAGACAACAACGCTGGTTTTAATGCTGATTTCTCAGGGAAATGTCAATACTGTATAATTTCTCTCTAATGATATTTGGGGGGAACAGTGCAATTTTTTAAATTAGTTAATGTGACTAATAATGCTGTGTTCTTGAAGCCATTATGTCTGTAATTTAGCCCTGGCAGTGCTGTGGTGTATTACAAGCACATCCCCAAAATTTAGGGCTCCTTAACAATCTTATTGTCCCTGCAAGTATTTGCTTAAGCTGTGCAAAAAGCAGGCAGACATTTACCTGCCTTCTGCTGACTGCTTGCTGAGTCACTTCCATCACCCTCCATCCTCTACTTACTACCATGACCAACCTCATGACCTAAGTTTTTCTCAGGTAGGAATCTCTTGCTCAAGTTGTGGGGGAAAAAACCTCAGGAGAACACACCAAAACCTGAGAACCTCCCCACACACAAACTCCTCCCCTTCAAACAACAAATCTATTCCTGGTGTCTTCATCCAGTGCTGGTGGCACAGCCAGAAGGCTGCAAGATACAGTAAGAAGATAAGTTGATTACACAAATTCAGTTTCTCTGAATACTGACGTAAAGAAAAGGAAGGGACAAACAGAGACAAGGCAGTTGAAAGCCTGCAAATTATTTAAGCAGCAACCTGATGTAAGAGACTGATATTCAAGTTCTTGTTTTAAGCTGGCTCTCAGTGGTATCCATGAATATAAATAATTTTTATAGTCATTACACCTGTGAAACTCTGGGTAAACTTCTTTCAACATTTCCAGGAAAATTTTAAAATACCAAATTTAATATGAGATACCAAAAGAAAAATCATAGTCTTAGTCCATCATGTAATTAATGAAAAAAAACAACACAAGTTTCCTAATAGCACTTACCTGGAAGCCTTGAGAGCTCACACAGTCAGAAGGACAACTCTGCAGTGATAATGTAGAAGAGAAGAAGCACCAGCCACAAATCATGAGGAAAGCACAGCCTGCCTCCTAGATTAACTACTGCCTAGGCACTTGCTAGCAGGGATTGATTTTTTTTCACTTCATTTCAGTCTGTGAGGTTTTTCTACCTTGCACTGAAGTTTCCCATGCATTCCCATCAAAGTGAAAAGAGAATGAGTGGATATCCCAAGTTTATATGAACTCATGGAGATCCCAATGGCCTGGTGGGACAAGAGAGCTCTCATCACTTCTCATCACTCTCACCTGAGGGCCAGGGGCAGCTGCTGTCCTCCAGCTGCTTCACATCCACCTGAGGCTGAGTCAGCCAAAAGGGCTGAAGTATTTCTTAGCATGCCTCTCCTTTGAGGGCAAAGTCATTTCTGTTCCTGCAGAAACAAATTCCTCTACACCTCACCAGATCAGGAGCAGCATTTTGTGTTTTGGCAACACATCCCCACATCTTCTCAAAGAGATGGTAGTGGGACAGATAGCACCTAAACACTCTCTTAACTAGGCTGGGTTGCAGAATTGCATTTGTGTACTATAATTTACATGCATAAAAAGTATTCAGCAATTGATCATTCTTGTTGACAACCATATTCAGAGGCTTATTTTTCTTAGAACCTCTAATCAAGAACTGTTGAGAAGGATTTTATCAAATAATATTGAAAGAAAGATTGTTCAAAAATGACTGATTTTGGATGCCTCAATTTTTTGCCCAAGTTCATTTGGAAAGAATTTTTCTGCAGAGCACTAGCAAATTTAAAACCTTATAAAATATCTCTAACACAACAAGACAATGTAAAATTATTCATCATGTTTGAAAAGTTGGGCTGTGGTATGTTCCCAATCAAGATTGTGCTAGAAACTGAGATACAAATATATGAACTGCAGAGTGCTGCCAAAATGATCAACCCTGTCTGCTACATTTCTTGGAAGGGCATAGAATCATCCTGGTCCATAAATGGCTACTGTTTCTATAAAACAAGTCAATTTCTGTCTTGCTTTCTGGCTTTAATTTTAAAGGCATAACTCCACATGCAAGCCAAATAACCAAATGCTATTAAAATATTTGTTTTTACAGAAGGTGCTGTCTGCTTGTCTCCTAAGTAGAAGGGTGATGAGAAAGTGAATTCACTGACATTTCAGAACTCAGGCCTTTTGCAGTGACAGGGACACACTAGTTAAGCAGGATTTTATGCCTGTTCCAATTTTACTGTGATCTGAAATGTTTTAAATTGGCGGTGTCTGCCAAATCCTGAGAAAGGTTTAATTGTGAATGTCCAGAAGAAAACTGAATGCAACCCCCTTGACTCCATGCCTGTCAAAACTACCCTCATTGCACATATATGATGAGTGTCAAACCCTTGTCAAATCCTGGCAGAGTACTGCAGCAGGAGGTTCCCTATCTTATATGAAGAAAGGTTTTATTCTAGTATAAATAAATATATATATATAACACACACACATATATTTTTAAAGTCAATACAAGGAGATGATACCAGTTACTCAAAGATCTCCTATTATACCTAGAACAAATGGGAAAGAAATTAATCTGGCTTTCCTTCTTCACCTTTGGCCCAACTTTGGCCCATCAGGAGTTTCCTGACTCCAGCACTATGAGTTCTAGATGATCATCCAGGTGAACCCCCAAAACTTATGAGCTGGGCTTAACAACTGTCAGAGCTGAGTTAATATGCACTCATTTGCTTCAGGGTTTGCAGCTTGCCTCAACACTGTGCTCACTGACTTCAGATCTCTGAGCACAAGAAGAACACTTCCACGTCTGCTTGCAGCAGGAATATGCAAAGTGAAAGATTTCACTCACATCTGTGTGAATAACAGTATTTAGACTATAGTCTCATTCTCAGATCCTGTACTCTAGGTTCAAAAGGAAAGAAATTAGTTATTCTGAACCTCTGAGAGAGTCAGTTTTTCAAAGCACTTCCCTTTAGAACAGTTTTAATGAGGTTTTAATTGCACTTTTCCTCCTTAGGCAGCACATACCTTTTCACAAATTGTTTGTGTGGCATTAAATATATCCTCCCAGTGAGCAAATATTTGGTACCTAACATTTTGCATGAAAGTATTTAGTGTTTGACGTAAGTTCTTCCATCATTACCTTATTGCTATGGTGGTCTTCCACTGGAACTCAGCCCATCACATAGCAAACAATCTTTGCAATTATGTCTCCAGCCCACATCCAACTGCCTTGTCCTACAGGTTGTGGCAACACTGCCTTCATGGCAAGGCAACATTACAGTTTTCTCAGGATACCAAGTCACCCTACACAGCTGATTGGAAGCTTCAAAACAGTACTTGAGATTGGCTGCATTGGCTGTGTGCTGTTGCTCTGAGTGGGGCTGAATTTTTCCCTGGTAGGACAAGAGGACTGGGCAATTGTGAAGGGGAGAAAATCATCTAAAACATCATTCCCATGTGGGAAATGAATTGAAGCTGGGGGTTATGTTCTCTAAAATCAAAACAACCAAGGTATAGACTAGACTGGAAAAGGCTTGCGTTTACTTTTACCTCAGAGGACCTGTTGTGATGATCACCAAAGCTTAGATCACATTTTTACCTCTAAAAGCTCTACTTTCTACACTTTGAAGAGCGCCCAGATTATCCTCTGGAGCCTGCATGTTCCATCCTTTTGGATGGAGATAATCAAGTAAGTTCAGCCTTAGTTGTTTCCAGCTCATGTTAGATGAGGGATATCGCTGCAATAATCTTAGTCTGGACTCCTGCAGAAAGCATTTTGAGACTCAGGTACACAGTCCATTGTCAGGATTACTGACTGCTCAATTATGAACCATCAAGAGATGAGAAGAAAAAATAAGGTGGAGAAAGACTTATAAAATACTTTCAGGAACAACAAGAAAAGCTGTGCAGGTATCTCAGGCTTTAGTGAAGTCAATCAGAGGTCTAGAAATTTCTCTAATAAGCAAGTGAATACCACATTTTAAAAACAAATGTATGTGTTTGAAACTTAGCTACCATTCATGAATTTGATTCTAAATTGGTTTGATATTTAGAGAAAAACTTCTTCTCACACACATTTGTGGCACTATTTTACTCAGACTGGATTATTTCTGGAAGTCAAATCTAGCCAGTTTTTATTCAAAGACTGGAGAATTTTTTCCTTTCAAAAACATCTATATTTGGAGAACTTGTACTGCATGTCAGTGAAAGCATATTTGCTGGTAAGCAACCATATGTAACAGATGCATTTTACAAGATTATTTTCCTAATTATTCTTTTAGCAAAAACTGTAGAGATCCATTTATCTCCTGGAAAATTTTTTCCCTTAATAAGTTATATTTTACAAGCTTTCTAATACCTCACACATGTTTGACTGGCCAGCAGCTTGCAACCAGATACCTGGACTTGCCCTTGGGAGTCATTTATTCAAGGACAGCTCAGTTCAGGCTGCTCACTTACAGATGTTAATGTAAGATGAGCTGTGTTACATTAATGGGTAAACAGCTACCTAAATAGCAGTCAGAAAACCTCAGTAGGTAAGTCAAAAGTCCAGAGTAAAATTCCAGCCATAAAATCTACAGAAACAAGATGAATTTGCAGTAACATGGTGCTGAATGCCCAGCACTGTGGTTAAATGAGCTTGCGCTCTGCAATCCAATACCAATGCCTAGCACTGTGCTCACACTTTCTGCCTTCAACATCACTACATTTTCTCTGACAGTATAAAATTTTCATACTATTTTTCCACCGACTTGTTTTTTTTTTTCTCTGCTTCTTATACAGGTCTATCTCTTCTGCCAATTAAGTCAATGGGATTTTTACAGTCGACCTACATTGAAGAAAAACTGGCATTAGGCCTATTGAGTTACAATTTCCACACAAGTAACACTAGAGAGGTGGTTTTTTCACTTCACACATGATAAAGACCTTCTAAGGAATATGAGTGAACGGATAAAGTAACTAAACACAAGTCAGAAATCAAAAACCTCAAAAATATTAAGTAACAACATGCAAGCTTGTATTGTGAGCAGTGCAGTTTCATAAACAATAATGACTCTTATCCAGAAAATGAATGGTATCTGAACACATACTGAAGGATTTTATGTCTATTACAGTGATGAAAGATGATGACTTAAGAACAACTTCGAGTGGTTTCATTTAAAACACTATTAAAATCACTATTAAAATCACTTTGTCCAGCAGGTGTTTCTAAAACCTTTAGTTCATTAGGCATGCAAAACCCCCAGAGATCCCTCTAGCATGAAACTGTATTTTGCTTGGTGCTGCTAGGACTGCTACAAGATAAATGGCTTGTGAGGATATGGATTTGAAGTATTACAAATTACTTTTCAACTGCATATCAGTGCCATTTTATTGATAATGAGGGATTTGCTGACTATTTACAACTGACATTTTGAGAAGTTGTTCTGTAATCCAAAATGATCTCCTATTCTACAGCATTCATTTTTAAGCTAGGATCCAGAGGGAAAAAAGTAGGCGTTCGGCACAATATGACATTTTGATGTATTCTGAAGAGTTTTTAAAGGACTTAGCATCCAAAATAGCAGAACGGATTAAAAAGTACATAAGGACATTTTCATTAGAGATTAGCTCTTCTCAAAAAGTTCAGATGCTTTTATATGAAGCACAGGAGTTCAGACCCTCATCTGAAAGTGTTTCATGGAATTGAGGTCTTTGGGATGTATCAAGGTGGTCTTCTGAGACTTCCCATTCTTTATATAGCTTCTTGTAACAGACATTTAACGAGTTGTAAAAGGAAGATAAAGGCAAACCTGCATGGAGTTTCAGGACTTTTGGATCAGGCAGGCACTCACAGAGCATCCTTTTAGCACTTAGATCAAAACTAGTAAGAACCAGGAACTTTATGAGGCCCTAAAGGGAGACTGGAAGTAAAAGCACTGAACTATTCTTAAACTTCAAGAGAGTTCTGTTATGGTTACCTGTAAAACCAGAATGAATTCAGTTTGCCTGAAATAGTTCTGTTTTCTTTAACTAAATGGTTTATCCAAGGTTTTCTTCTATTTCTACAACAACTTTTCTGTAATAACTGTTCTGGAACCTTTGCCAAAGGAAGGTGTTATGCACAGTTTAATGGTGCACTGAAGTGACAACTCACTGACAAACACTAGATTGTAACAAAACAAAAAAAAAAGGAGAAAAGGCAGGAGGTGGGAATCAAGAAGGGGAGATGTCTATGTCTCTGAAAGAAGCAAAGTGGCAGAAGATCCTGGACCTCTAAAACTGAGCAACAAGAAAAATGAAGTAAAAATAATGAAGAAATAGTGAGGCAGTTCACAGGCTTTGTGCTACAATTATTAGCTGTTTATTGTCCTAGAAGACATGGTCCATTCCTCTCATAGCCTTATGATTAATATTGATAAGGAACTCCTAATCTGTGTCTAAATATATCAACAGGAGCTGCTAGAAATTTCTGTGCCTCAACATAGCTCAAAATTTATTTTTTTATGACTATATTGAATCACAATTTTTCCAGTATGTTAAACATACATTGTACATACAAGACATAGAATATGTGAGACTTCTCAGCTTGTCAATTTCTATTGTGATGCCAAAATGTGAATTTTGGAGCCTAGCTCTGGACAGGCAACTAAGCCCTGGGTTGTTTTCTTTTTAACATAGTGTTGTGTAATAATGTGCACAGTGCTTTAGAAAGAGAAAGAACACAGGAAAACCAAGTTGTTGATTTCCACCACAAATTCCCTGCCTGAAAGGAAAGCTCTCCATAAAGGAAGTTAATAACCCTGGTCTGCCTGCCTTCCTGAGACAGGACATCGCTCAGATGCTGGTACAAATTCATTGTCTATACATGTATCTCTTGCAATATTTATTCATTTTCCTGCTGTCAGCAGTGACAAATTGTTTCCTTGCATTCTTTAGGTAGAAATTGGCTGCTTTTTCTTTTTCTTATATACCTCCCAACACCTCAGTCACATCCATAGCTGCTACAGAACTCAAAGCAAAGGCATTTTATGAGACATGCAGCAACAACAATCACTGTAAAATATCAAGCTTAGAGAAGAAATTTCATGAAGCCTTCAACAAATCCTCTCATATCCCATCACGTTTTCTTTTTTTAAATAAAACAAAAACAATGGTAAAAACCTCAACAAAACAAAAAACCAACAAAATCAACAACTCTCCTATTGCTCTATGACTATACATAAAGAAGTTTAATAGTGCAAAAATAAAAGATGGGCAAGAATTTCAAGTTGGGGTATGTAAAATATTTTTCAGCCTTTTCAATGGAACTTTTTGCCCACATTCACACATAACAAAGTCCAGCATCTAAACTGTAGTTTAAAACTAAAAGTTAAAAAAAAAGGGTGTACAGCAAAAGCTCCACTGAACAATGAGCTCCAGGAATGACAGCCTGAAAGGCATTCATAAAAATAAAAGGGCAGATCTGTTAGTTGGACCAATAAATTAAACAGCTATGGTCCTCCAGAGGATACAGTGACAAGGAAAGAAATGAAAGTCCAGATGCTGAAAGATTAAAGAAAATTAAGTGAATTCCATGAAAATCCAGGAGACACCATCCTAAAATTTTAGTACAAACATTACTTCCAAAGGCCCCTAAAACCCCAAATTATTCTAAAATGCCACAATTCATCCATGCTGAGTCAAAAGCGTCTTCCTTTCTTTTGTATCACAAAAGTTCTTTACCTGAGTTTTGTGCTGTGTAGAATGAGGGCAGGAGAGTCTTCACCTTTTATTTGCTGCTTCTCATCAAATACAATTACAGTGCCATAAGTCTACATTTTATTTTCTCTATTGGACTCCTTGGTTTGTTAAAAATTAAACTACCCTGAAAAATACTCACAAAATATTAAATAAGCAGAAACATATCAGTTGAACTACTTAAGAAAGCATTAAATTTGTTTAGATGTTCTCCAGCTTGTTCTGTGGTAAAAGGATGCACAGAAATTACTTCAGACAAAGAAATCAAAACAGAATAATTTCATTGTGAAAACCAGGCAACATTGCATTCTTGATAGCCATTTACACTCCTTTTTATACAAAAGCTTTATTGCATTACATTTCTGAGCATTATTTCAGTATGTGTTAAATAGTTTTTGAAGGTTTATAGACTGTATCAAAACACATCAAATCAACCAGAACACAGCTGTTTGCCACTCTACTCTCTAGCACAATCCTATTTTGGACGTTTCTTATTTTGACATTTCTAAGCCTTCAGACAGTTTTCCCTCTCCTGTATCTGAAATTGCGTTTAGTGCTGTCTGGAGCAAGGTGGTAGTAATAATATTGAAATTTACAGTTTCAGAGAATGATATAGTTTACTTCATCAAATAGAAACAGTTCCATTAAGGGAAACACAAAGTGCCCTGATAATGTGTGCCCCAGCTGTGACTGGGAAGATGAGAAAGCAGGTTTATTTTCTTTTGCATTCAAGGCTTGACCCAAGACCCATTGGAATAATGGAAAACGTTCATATTTTTGTAAACATCCTTGATACTTAACTGATATGTGATTTGTGTTCAGTGGTTCCTGGAGATCCAAACATGTTGGAAAAATTTTCCTTCAGATTTGTTCTACGTCAGACTCAAACTTTGGACTTGGTTAACAAATTGGGGCAGCGAACACTGACCTCCTCAGCAATCCCTGTGGGTGATTTTCCTGTTTCAGCAATCAGCTGGTACCTTTCCTGCATTCCACCACTGTTACACTGGCAATTCAGGGAAGCTAAGCCAAACTAGAGCAAAAAAATGCACCTTACCTATTGGTCTGCCTCCATCATGTAACTATTACTGGAGAAGAGGGTTCTTTCCCTTGTCTTGGGGACAAAAGGGCAGCTTCCTTCCCTGGAGCTTCCCAACCTTCAGCAGGGGGAGTGCTTAAACCAGGACAAAAGCCAGGACAGTTTGGCATTTCTTGTCAGTTTCATCCTGTCCATCTGTAAATTATCTGCTCTGTTCAACCTGAGAGGAATCCGGCCACGGGGCACGATTTTATCACGCCTCTATTTCGGGAGCTGTTTGGCTAGGGCTCGGGGAACATGAGGCTTTGGGCTGAGGAATACTGCTCGGAAAGTTTCCTGGAGCAAAGCTGCGAGACCGGGCCCTCAGCCCCGAGCCCTCCCTGCGGAGCGCTGCCGTGTGGGACCGCTGCATCCCACACGCTCCTTTCTCCATGGCTGCGGCCGCCGCTCCTCCGCCACCTGCGGCAGAGCCTCGGGAGGCGAGCCGAGCCCTCACGGGCCATGGACGGCCCAGGCTGGCAGGGCCCGCAGGGTACAGCGGTACCAGAGCCCGGAAGGCTGCAGGCTGTGCCGGCTGAGGGAGGCCCCGCAGCCCCTCACGCTCTCCCTGCCGCAGCGCCTGGGGAGCGGCCGCAGCGGGACACGGGCGGAGCGACACGAACCGGCGACAAACAGCAAAGCCAGGCAACGAATCCTGCCCGCTTCAAGCGGGCTCAAATCCATCCAGTGAATTTCACCCCAGGGAAAGCGAGATGCGCTGTTTGACTGACACTTGTCTCGAATATTCTCCGCGGGGCGGCCTCAGTGCTGCCCATCCCTGCTTGCAGACCCGGCTGCGGGGCAGCTCTGCGCTTAGAGCGATGCGTGGGACTGCTCTGAGAACAACACAGCTCCCACTGCAGTTTTCAAGAAGAGAACTCAGTTCGTGACCTTGTACTTCCCTGTGTCCGGGTAATTACTGCATTACCCTGGAGATTTTTAAACCATTTCAGATTCTCCCTGAATCACCACATCCAGGAGTTAATGCATTCACTGCTGCAGCATTTATAAGGATTTGGCTGTCAGCTTCAAGCCCCACATTTTCCTATTGTCTCTAAGAGTACAGTTCATTAATGCCTTCAATCTTGATTACAGCTGATTACAAAGATGCCACCATTCTGCAGAAACAAAATTATCAAAGAAAAAGAAATCTGAAAAACTATTATCTGTCGAGCCTTTGAGAACTTCACTTGATATTAAAACAGGTAAAGCAACATAATTCAGTCTCAAGAAGGCTCTCTATTCCATTAAAATTTCATTGATTTCCTGCTGATAGAAAATGAACCTCAAGAGACATTGATGAAAAAGCTTTATAAAGGGACATGACAAGTTATCATCAATTACTGCAGTGTAACTTGAATTGAACTTTAGCACGGTGGGCAGGTGCAGACCCAGGATTATGAACAGAGTCTTAGCCAGCGGCCAGTTTTCTCCCTCATTGTTTTGAATTTGCTTCATTATTAATAGGTCTAGGGGAGGAAAAAAAATATTTTAAAAAAGAGAATCCCAATGCCCCTTAATTTATCACCTTTATCTGTGGCCCAAAGTAAAAGCATCCAAGACTTCTCAAAGTGCATCGACTGTCTCCTTGGCAGACCGAGTATTTTTAGCCCACTGGATGTGAGCTGCTCCCGAGAACAGATGGGTTAGCACTCCAGGCATTTCATGGCTGTGTGTGCACTGCTGTAGAACAGAATGAATAAAAAATGACCTGACTGTGAAATCCTTATTCCCCACTTCCATCTCATTGACTTCAACAAATTGTGTACATGTCTCCTCCCCAACAGGAAATAAAGTCTGCCAGTTTCACAATGCCTCCTGGTTTCCTCATTAGAAACTGATTCTTATCTAGGGTGGGGAAGGGGAAGGTTTGTTTGTTTGTTTTTTCTTTCATAGTAATATTTCAAGGTTTCACAAGTTTTCTCACTCTCTCCTGATCCTGCCTTCTCAAATAATCGGTGGTCTTTGGCAGAGGAGCTGATACAACACTGACCTGGAACTCTAAAGTGCCTGTTTCTAGTCCAGCCTGAGGAGAACAAGTGGAATCCAAGCTACTCATTTTTGCTACACCACCACAGCTGTTCTGTGGCATGTTTCACCTTTGCGAGGAGCTGGTATATTGCAAATGCTTCCATTTGGTATTTGAATGTGTAGTCTGAACTTTGTATTTCTTAATCACAAACTTTTATCCAGAAGGAGATGTCTATTGTGATTGATCACAATGACAACTTGGAAAATTAGATACTTTTTTTTCTACAAATGTTCATTAATGGGCTTGGTCTTTTACATAACCATTGATAGAATTAGCCTTTGCAGAGAAACTGGAACAGTAGGTCTAATTTCCTTTATGTTATTTATTATTCAATTTAAATTAATTACTTTTTGATGCTTAGACTTTTTAGCAGTGTATAAATGTAAATCATACTCTAAGGATCCAAGCATGTAACACAATATATTCAAAATTGTGGACAAAATGCATCCATACTTTTTTTTCTAAACTCACTTTCCTAGCTTCATTTTTTTTCTGGAGAAAATTATCTGGGGTCTTAGTTAAACCTTCACAAATTTATTTCAGTCATCAGATCAGATGACTGAAATTTAATGGGCTTGACATTTTGAGTAACTGTTCCCTGGGTATTTTAATTCTCCCTTAAAAGGAAACTAGCATTAAGGGAGAGAATGGATACCTAATGAAATATCAAAAACATTGAATATTTGCATTGAATTTGGAGCATAATATAGTACATTTTCTTTTAGAGATTATTAAAAATATAAATTTTTTTCTGTGTTAAATTTGAGCACATAAAATTTGTGTTAAATTTTCATATTTTCTGCAATTAAAAATGCCCTTAGATAATTTTAGTCTTTTTTTATTTTTTACTCTAAGGAGATGAAACAATTTCATGAAGCTTGGCATTTTGAAAACAGAACATTTCTCCATTAAATAGTGTCAATGGAAGATTTTAGAGTAGCTCTGGGGAAAGGGAAAAGTGATTTTAACAGGCAGCCCTGATAAAAAAATTTCATATTTATCAACTAAGGATTGCCACATGAACTCCAGCAAATGATGTGGGAGCTCAGCATTGGAATTCAGTGAATATTTTTTGTCCCACAGAATGGTTTGCTTGCCTACATGTGTCTCTACTGCTTTCTTATTTAAAAATCAGATTCCAATATATCTTATAGACTACTGAAATTCAAAATAAATTAAGTAGCATTATGTGAGTACAGCATATAATAGGTAGCAAAATATTGGCTGAAGGCAGACTGGAACTTATGCATTGCTGTTAGAATTTTATTTTTGTCTTGGATTCCTTGAGAGAAAAAGTCAACAGTAAAAATGATAATGAAACATATACTTTAACACTTCTTCATTACATTGGATTTGAACAACTTCCTAAAAAGATATTTCACATTAGCATCTGGCTATCATGAGCAAAAAGACTTTGAGAATCAAGAACAGACATAAATGCAACAGGCTGGCTATCTTACTAATTGCAGTGCAGTGTTCACTGTACAGCACTCATAAATGACTTGCTGTAGTCCATTATTAAGATTAAATTTCTAGATGGGAAGATATTTTCTTGTTTACAATGCTGACATTTCCTACAGGAGAGCAGAATGACCAGGGATACCTTTATTCTTCACTGAGTTTTTAAGTGCTGTGAAAATTACACTGGCAAACTCATCATATTTCATGTGGTAAGCAGTACGTGGTTTCTACATTTGTAAATCCTGACATGCATTATACATTTTACAATTTTCTGCCCCAAATAAACTACAAGAATACTTAGTAACTTTTGTCTAAGACAACTATGTCTGATTTTCCTTTCAGGCAGTCAATGCTCTACCAGCTTGTAGAATACAAGGTGCATTACACTTGGCCACATCTTCACATGCATTGACCATTAATAACAACAATCATGCCATTAAAATAATTAACTTCTACCAAACAAAAATTTGCAATCACTCTCAGTCTACACACCCATAAAGAAAATATGTCTTCACTGTGTTCTTGATCCACACTCCTTCTGTATCATTCCTGGGGCACTGTAATGTTATTACTGAACAACTTTGGGCTTTTTTCTTACCACTAGGAATTGCTTCCTGTTGCTGTTGTGTGAGGGAGAAGTAGTGACAACACTAGTTCAAATGGTAAGCTGGAAAACCTGTGCATCTCAAGAAGTACTTAATCCAAGCTTTGCCTGCTGTTATATGGAAATTTGTATGGAATAAAACAGTCCTACCTCCTCCCTTTTCTCTCCGTGGCTTGTGAGCTTGGGACCTTCTCCCACCCACAGTTCTCATTAAAACTGAGAACGGGGGTGAAATGGCAGCTGAACTTTGAAGGAGTCATTAACGTGCCAAGTGCTTTCTCTGTACATACATCACAAGGACACAAATAGGACCAAACTAAATGTCCACTCTCTTTTGAAGTTATTTCTCTTCTATAAGAAAAGTCACTTATTGTTAAGATTCCATAAAATGTTACCTTCATTTAAAACTAGTGGAAGAAATTCCAAGAGAGAAGAACCCAAATGCATTGAAGGCTCCAGCCTAGTAGAAAATTTGCATTAGCTACAGGCCATCATGTAAATATACAAGCTACAGGATTAATCACTAGCAGTAAACAAATATTTGAAGAGATGCTTTCACACAGCACTTGCATGGCAAGAAATTAGCTATAAAAATCAATTACGCATCATTATCATCTGACAGTATGTATCCAGGAGATTCATCTCAGGAAACACAAAGCAAGCATCTGGTCAAGTGCAAACACCTCATTCTGCAATTGATAGCCTGGCCAGGAACACATTTCAGAGAGGTCATTTACCCCATCCTCTTGGGAAGGGAAAAATGAATCTTAAAGTAAAGCCACAATAAGACATAAAAGAAAGCCACTCCTTGAAAATAATTGAAAAATAAGCTCTGACCTGTAAATTATGGAAACAAATTTATTGATACAAAGAGAAAAGCTTCTCCCACTGTAAGCTACCACAGCCTAGCAGGTTTGTGTTGTGGTAGATGGAAGAATTTAGACTGCAGTGAAATATAGTGTAACTTCATTAATGCTCAATATTCAGGTTTCTGGTGTTTCAAGCGAAGTCTGAGCAGAAGTGGATCCCTGGTTCATACAAAAATGAAGTCTTTTACTGTAGTCAGTGTATTAATACTGCTTCACTTCAGCCAAGAAATAGGTTTAATTTGATTCAAGGTAACTGAAATCTAGTGGAAATTCTCCCTCTGAATTTGTTTTTTTGAAATAGTTTCTACTCAGCCTGAAAATTAATCTCTGTTATAAAAACAATTTTTAGGTATCTCCTTCTTGAGGGAGGTGTTATTTAGCTTAGGATTTGTTCAGAACAATAGGGAGTTAGTACCTAAAAGAATAATCCAGGATATCTATTATAAAATTAGTATGCAACACTCATACTACATCATTATTCCATTAATTACAAGAGTTAGACTGGCATCTACTTTCTTTGAGTAGCCTTGGAAATCTCATTCATGATTGCTGTCAATTTCTTTACTTGGATTTTTTTCTTTTTTAGAGAAGAGGGCAGTATTAAATTGGAGATGTCTGTGTACAGTAACAGATTAAAACAAAATTCAAAAGAACAGATGAATCTGTGCATCTATGAAGAAGCAAGAATCAATCCTCAAGAGATGCTTTTTTCAAAGAAACCTGCAAACAAGCTTTGGACCTTGTGTGCAATATTTTATTGGTGTGAAACAGATATGAGGAAAGTTAATTAATTTTAAAGTTTAAAAGTTTACCTTAATGCCATGGCATTTTTCTTTATGAAACACAATTACCGAAGCAGATCTCTCAGTGAACTCCTGGTGGTCGCATCAGCAAGAAACATTGATAGGGAATAGTGTAGGGAAATTCCACAACATGCCCCTCTTACTACTCACCAACAGTTACCACCAGGAAAACAGGTCAGGCAGCAAGACCGAAAGGTCCCAGGGGAAGAGCTAAATCTCCCCATGGCAGCCAAGGAAATGGCAGCACCAGGACCATTTTTCAGCCAGTGAGGAAGAGCTGCAGCCAGCACTACATGGAGAGGCAGGCAGAGGGAAGCATTCAAGGCTGCAGCACAGACCAGCCCAGCTCTTAGAGATTCAAGGGTGCCAAATCTACCTCCAAGGTAGATTTAGCTCAAAACTGAAATCTTCCAGTCTTGCAGAGAGAAAAAGAGGTAGCAGTGCCTGGTCTTCCTCCCAGGGCAGCAAAAATCCAAAATGCTTTCAAAAGAACAGGATAAGCACATTTTGCCCTTTCTTATTTTCCTAATTTTCCATATTTACTCCTTCACTGCTTTATCTCCTATTCTTCCTACTAACTGGGCTACATTTTCATAGTCCTCTTATTGTCTTGTTGCCCCCTTAGGCAACAAGAAGCACCTGTTAACTTAGAAAACATCTCCATGCCTGTACTTCACTCAAGTATATTGGCAACAGCTGCACATCTCTACCAAGGAAAGCTTCTGTTTTTAGTTTCTGCTAGCTATGATCTCCTTTTATTTCCTTCAAAACTTATCTTCAGCCAACTGCACAGTATTTCATTGCAGCTGCTTCTGGTTTTATATTGTTTAGATTTCTTTCTTGGTAACTCTATGAATTGGCTGAATACTTTTTATTATTTCTGTGGGGCTTAAGGGAGAAAAAACAAGCAATTCCTTTACTTGTGAATTCTGCCATTTATTAGGAGAGTAAAACTCTCAGGAGAAATTGCAGTATTCCAAGTAATATCATTTGCAGGGGAACTTAAAAGGACTTTATTTTAAAGCTAGGTAAAACTTAGAGTGAGAAATTGATGACAGACAAAAAATTAGAAAATTAGAATTAAGAAATGTGCTCTGAAGTGAAAATAATGTTAATCACATCACACGAGGCCACATAAGCTAAAGAGCTATTATTTCCAGGCCTTCTTAAAGCTGAACAAAACACAAGCAGTTGCTGGGAACTGTGTCACTAGAAATAAATAGCATTATTAGTAATAATAGTATAATATTAGTAATAATAGTATTATTATCAGCTTCTGAATGTGAATTGCATGTGGAACAAGTTCTTCAATATTCTTCTATAAACATTCACAGCATTGTGTTGAGTAATCTTCTGAAAACTTTGGAATTTGCATGTCTTCTATCATGCCTAGTGCCTTTTCCAGAGAAAAGGTAGCATTTCCTGGGGTTTTTTTGTTGTTGTTCTTGGTTGATTTTCTTCAGTGCATAAAGGCAAAATACCAGTCTACAAAGACACCCAGGTGCTTAATCCTCTACAGTCACCTACTGCTTTCTGACCTCAGAGATATGTCTGTGGATACTTATATTTTTTATAATTTTAAAGGTCCTTTTCCATTGTCCTTTAAGTAAAGGTCGAATTGTTCCATGAAAAAACTGTGCAGCTGTGAATAACCTGAGGCTGATGTGGTTCTTGAGATGCCTCTGAAGGAGGGAGAAAGTGCAGAGCTGGTTTTCTCAGAGAAAGCAGATCTTTTTTGCTTATTTGCTGTGTCCTGACTTGCTTTGTTCCAAGGTGCTAACAGTAACTATTTAAAACCTCCTGAGCCAGTGTGGCAAGTGATTAGTACAGAAACTGCCCAGTTGTCTCTGTGGGAAGTTCAATAGAATTTTCTTTTCATGGGCCACAAACATTGACGGATTAAATCACACAAAACCCAATGTTAACAGAAGAAAAGGTTCATGACCAAGAATGAAGCTTGTGTACAAAAATTTGTACTTTAATATGAGCTAGCCATAGTATTAATTATAAAAAAAAATACTGTTATTACTACCACAAATATTTACTGTTGTAGCACCTGAAATGTTTAGTGTGCTTTATTGGCTTGGATAAGACAAGTTTCTTTTTCTGGTTGATTTTACCATCTAGATCAGACAGAGTACAGAAGGTAACAATGAGTCAAGAATCAATGACTTTGAGGAGAAAGGGTTCATGAGACAGGAGGTTCAGGAGAGGTCTCTCCTAGATTTTGAACAGAACCCCACAGGGCTCAGAGACTGCCCAAAGCAGTAGCCAATAGAAACATGCTTAGTGTGCCTTTCCTAAGTGTACTGTGATGAGATTTTATTATTTTTCTAGTCCAAGCACTAAGCAACTGCCCCACAGATCTAGGCTTCTGTTCAATTTTCATGGGGTTAATATTTATGGTAAATGGCTCAGGAACACATTGTGTGCATCTTGGTTTTACACATAAAATAGCATGATGATAATATAATTAGCTGTACCGTTTCTATGTATAAATTTACCAGCCCCACCCTCTCATAACTCAGGAAAGGAAAATACCCAGTCCTATAGCAAAGTAAAGCTAGCAATATCCACTGTGACTCTTGCACAGTGGAAAAGCAGGACAAGGCCAGTGAGAGAATTGCAGCAAGTCAAACAGTTTCCTTTAGAATAAACTGACCACTTACTATACAGGAGTAAAGTTCCTTCCAAGGCTTTTGGGCTCCATGAAAATGTAAATAAAATGTGTTTGACCTTTGTCTCTGCTGTGGGGAACTTTGTAGGCCGGAATTCAAAAGAAAAAGGGCAACTTTCAAGCTACACCTAATTACATCCACAATCACAAACTTCACCGGGATGTTTGAAGGCTGCTTCTCTTGTCATCAAAGTGCACCACTGGGTAATGAAATTGTCAACAGAAACTGTCAAACCTTGCTTTGGAACACAGAATCTGTTCACCAACACTGATACAGTACTCTGTGAATGGCTCCTGCCCATGCTTCTTGCAGTATACAACATGAGAAAATTAGGACAGGAACACAGCATTCTGTGCAATTGGCTACAACCCCTTGAAAACTTTTTGGAAGTAGTCCTCTTTTGCAATTTGCTGGTAATTTCTCACCTTTCAAGTGCTAGCAGTATGAATAACGATGATGATAATTCAGATGCAAAACCAGAAATATTTTAGGCCTCCTAATGAGGATACTTTTTGGCCACAAGACCAGTGGCTTTGAAAATGGGTTAACTACTTCCATTGTTTACTTGTGTAACTATCTATTACTACAGCTATCCAGAATGCATTCCTGTTGGTCCTGGATCAGTTATTCAAATAAAGGGCTGTAGTCTGGTGGGTTCTTCTGCTGTCCACATGGCTCCAGGAGTAGCTCCCCACCTGAGGATGTGATGATTTCTTCCTGGAATGATAAAACCAATTAAAATACCAAAGATCTAAACTGCACCTACCTTCTAAGAATAGCAATGAAGGCTATCACTCCTCTGTAACTGGCGAGCAACTATGAATAAACACTTGATAAAATAATTACAGACCAGCAAAGGGATCTTACAGGTTAGTCATGTTCTTCATGCTCTGTTTGTCTTATTTATGCTGGTAGCAACTTGTGCTACTATCAAGCAGTGAAATCAGCGCGCACAAGTGACTGATTTGTACTATTTGTAAGTTGCTGCACTATTTAGGAAGTCACCTACAGATGCTTGTAGAGGCTGTTCTCATGGGTTAATTGAACAGACAGATGCCAGTCTTACCATGCTGCTACCCCCAGGCAGACTGAGCAGGAGCTCAATGTTGAGTGCTCACACACAACAGTAAGAGCTCTCTGACTGATGACAGCAAGGTGAAAGACATCACCCTTGCTAAGAAAAGGCAGTCTGTACTCACAGCACCTATGCACAGAAGATGCACACTCACACCACGTTCTGTAAGGTTTGTTCTTCCAACTAATGGTTACCACCCCCTTGTGTCTGCCAACTGAGTTGCTCAAGTGACCTCTCAGTTTTTTAATCAAAACGAAACACAGTGAGTCAATCAGTATAAGCAAGTAAAAAATTAGTTATGCCAGCCCTCCTCAGGCCCTTAAAAAAAATCCATGCAACCTCTGGGGTGGGGAAGTATACTCTTGCTAAAAATAGTCAGGAGGAAAGCAGAACCTTTTCCAAAATATATAGCGATAGCTGCAAGGGAAAATGTGCCCACAGCACAACCAGTCACATACAGATTGCTTGGGGTTACCAGGAGGCTTTGGGACAATTGACAGTGTACTTCACCAGAGAGGGCAGGCAGAAAAGCCTCTAAGAAAACCAAGTGACAGACAGGATAAAATACCTCCTGAGGTGATTGCTAAAGGTACCAGTTTTAATACAGCCATAAGCTACACAGGGAAAATAGAACTGTGTCTTGGCATTAAAGCTGAACTGGTTTCCTTCATAGGCTTTCTGCTGGGGCAGCTATTAACTCTTATCATGGGACACCAAAGCAAGTTTTTTCCTTTTTTTAAATGGCAGGAACTAAAATCCATTCTGCTTCTGACAAGTGCTCTACTGCTGTCTGTAAATAGATGTGTTCCTTATACAGTGCTTGCCTAACGTGAGTTCTGATGAAAATATAGGAATATAGCTGGAGCACAGATGGCTGGGATTGGTTGTCACCATCACCAGGAGCAGAGGGGAAACTACATTAGCCAGAGGTTCCACATCCAACACTTACAATCTGCATTTGAGGTGTTGCATGTTTGCTTTTCTTTCCCTGACAAAGCCCTGGTTACATTCTTCCAGGTGCACTGGGGCTGGCTGGCTGGGATGGAACTTCACAGCTGCCTGTGCTCCAATGTGACATTGTGTTTTGAATTTGTGGCTAAAACAGTGTTGATAACACACTACAGTTTTGGCTATTGCTGATCACTGCTTACACAGACAAAGGCTTTCTCTTTTTCCCACTCAGGCCCTGCTGACAGAGTAGGCTGGGAATAAGGGAGAACTAGGAGGGGGGACACAGCCCAGTTGGTTAACCCAAATTGGCCAAAAAGGACATTGTGTACAAGAAGGGTGTCAGGGATTTGAGCTTCCAAAGTGGCCACTGAGAAAGGTTTATTTAAATTAGGGGAGGACATATATTTTAGTCAAATGTCACACCTACCATCTCCCTATGTGGAAATATAATTTGTGGACATTTAATGTCATAGTGATCTCTGAGGGGACACTAAGGCAACACTAAACAGATACTGCAAAACAAGTGAGATAAATCAAGATTTAAAAAAAAAGGGAATTTAGAAGAAAAATAACCTCAGACTGAATACTTAAAAAATTAAAAGCTGTGAAGAAAAGGAGGAGCAAAAAATTTATAGAATTACTCTGAGACGAGAAAAAAAAGATAAAATAGGATGGGGAACTAAAAAGAAAGGATGAAGAGGAACTATAAGGGTGGCTAAGAAAAAAAACAGAATTAAAACTGATGAAGATAGGGAGATGCCAGATGAAAACAATTTATGCTTTCAGAAACAGTGCTACTATTTAGTTATAGTCTGGCAACAAGAAACAGTACCTAGAGGTAAAGTAATTCAAACTCATCTAAAATCGAATAGTAAATTCCTCTTTCAAGATTGTTTTGGGTAATAAGAAGTGACCCTTTATACACCCCTAAAAAGAGCCCCTCCATGTTCCCTTTTTTTAGTGCAGGGTCACACTCTTGCTTTTGCACATTACAGCCCTCACATCAAAGGTAGAAGAATGCTGAAATTTCATTGAAAGACCTTTCTATGGTATTTCCAATCCAATTTTCCACAGCAAAAAGGCTCAGAAAGCGTTACATCTGTCAGCCCTTATTAGGCCATTTGTAGCCAAGGAGAGTACACACTGTATAAAGGGACACAAGTACATACTGGAGCATTTGAAAGAAGGGGAAAAACCTTCTGATTCACTGCAACAGAAGTATGAATGTTACAGATGGGTTTAGTGTACAATATTCTTTCCCACTATGGTCATTCCTATTTTCCAGTGTGGTTTCAAGCTACATGGCTCCTCATTAAATTATTAATCCATTCCACTCAGCTATTGATCTCCACCTAGCAAGTGTTATACCTTGTGAAAATCAATCAGGTCTGTGAGTGTTGGGTGTCGGTTTGGATCCACCCCCAGGAAGCTGTAGAAATCCCCTGAAGCATCCACCAGGAAGTGCTTGAAGCCGTTCTGCTGGCGGTAGGACAACGCGTAGCCCCAGATTTTCTCACTGACTCGCACCAGGAACGCGCCTTCAGATTTATTCATCAACAACTCCTCTGCTTCCTGACGGCTGATAATGCCTGGCAAGAAAAAACCCCATGGTTATGCACGTAACAGGTCTACCAGAGGCAATCAAATGCAGCAAACACTGAACAGAAATGAAATCACAATGGTGTAACTTCTGAAGGCTGGAATGTTTCTAGGAGATGGAGACAATGTTTATGCTGTTTGCTTCTGAAGGCTAGCTGTAAGGGATTTGATGGAGTCTGGTGAGATGGTTTGTAATTTGATTATTAAGACTTGCTTTTCCCCATCCTTACTTCTTTTTCAAAGGATAAATAAATGCAACTGGCCTATCAAACCAGCAAATTCTGGACAAGCTGTCATTTAAGCAGACTAGCATAGCTAGGCACTGCAGCTTGAATTTGCAATGCATTGCTGATATTTGCAATTGTATTGCAGTTCTGCAGACTCTGTTGTCTTATAACTTCTTTATATGTCCTACAAAAGGAATGTAAAGTAAGTGCCAGGAGAAAAATAATGTCTCTGCTTTTGTACATCCACACACATACACAGGTAAATTGGAGGGAAAGGTTTAATGGGAGTAGAGTTTCAAAAACTCTCCCATTTTATTCTCTTGTGTTGGAAAAATCTTCATCTCTCTTGTTCCTTCTGATTCTGGGGCACAACACTGAAGTTGCTGGTACTTCTGCTTGCATAGAGGTTATAACAGAAAAAACCTATTCTGATGCCAACCTACAACAAATGTGTGATCAGAATTACACCTGGAACTGAACCAGGTCTTACCATCCACCCAGAGAGCCTGCTTCCAGCCTGTCTGGTCGGCCTAGAGGACAGTCAGCTCATGTCTCAATTATCTGTGAAACACCAGATGCTCACTCTCATCAGGAGCAGATGTTGAATTAGGCCATTCTGAATGTGAACATGGCACAAACGTCAGTAAATAATGTATGTACATGTTCCAAAGTTACTCTCTGTGGGGATAACTTTCTCCAAACAATGCATGTAATATTTAATGGAACTGCTTGTCATCCTAGAAACCTATACATGTCCTAGAGAGAGTTCCATGAAGCCACATTGTTTTAGTGTAATAACAAACACAGTTCAGGGATTATCAGTTTGCACAGAGATGGGTTCACCTGAAAGTTTGGAATGCTCTAATTAAGTCCTTAAGGAAAATTATGCATCTGGGAGACATAGGAAGGGACTGAGGAGGTCTAGGTATTAAAAGCAAGCACTGTGTGATATTTGGAAAGGTAAAAAAATATCTCCTTGTTTCAAATTTTTGTCTACTTTGAGAATATGAATTTCTTTTACAATTTTACTTGGTGCAGTGACAAAGGGCTCAATCTCAGTGGGGCTCAAGGTCCCCTTGGGAATACTGTAGTACTAAGCAGAAATGTACACATATATAGTCTGCTGAATGACACCCATTTCTCTTTTTTGAAGGACATTGCATCATCTTTGCACCAGACATGAAAAACAGGCAGTGCAAACATAAGCATTTGTTAAGAAACAGCAAGTAGCTAACTGCTCAGCAACAGTGTCAATTGATGCACTTTCCAAAATTAAAAATACTTTTATTGGAGGTGTTCCAAGATGAATTATTAAAAATTTTTGAACTCTGTTCAAACGAAAAGACAGTACCAATATGAATCCATATGACATTATGGGAAATGTATTATGGGAAGTTGCACCACCATATCCCAATACCAGGTACCCAAGAATTACACAAAAACTGATTCTGAAATCACAGTATCTGTTAACCCAGTCTTCTCTCAAACTGGCCTAATTTAAGTATGCATGAAATGTGTTATTAGTGATTATAATGGCTACTTCCTTGACAAATCTCTGCTGGAAATAAATGTAGATGAGCCACGCTACCAGTCTCGGAGCATTTAATGACAGGAAAGGATAAACAGTGCCATCACCAGCAAATACTACATTAATTACCATAAATCAGTATTTACACTGTAGTTCTAGATTGAAGGCATGCTGATAACTTTTGAGATAGAAAGTGGGTGTTGTGATAACTACCTCTTCTCCAAACAGTGCCAGAGCTGCTATGCAGCCCTGACAGGGAATGAGGTAGACTAGACAATTCAGCCTAGGTGAATATAGACAATTTGCAAAACAAAGAGAGTTGTAAGAAAAGAATTGTTGTATTATACAGTGAACACTATTAGCATATTTCTAGGGTTTGAATCACTATCAGGCATATAATATGAAATTTATTTAGCATTGATTAGTTTAATGGCAAACAATCTGTTCACCTGCTCTCAACTCCCAGCAGTGGAGCTAAAACACTGGAGGCTTCCACACAATGCCATCTTCTTTGCCAGACCTTAGTTGTGTTCTGGGCACTTCATATCATTGAGTAGGTAAGAAATGCTGCATTGCTCAAAGCCAAATTCTTTTTTTGTTTTAATTCTCTTTTCTGCTAAAGATGGTATAATAAATTATCAGCCAGCCACTCTCTTCCCTTTTACTGTCCTGATTCTGTTAATAGCTCACGAGAAACCATCTCTCCCCACCATCTCCTCCCTCTCCTTGCCTCCCAGTTATTTTATTTTTCTCTTGTTCAATTCTTCGGAGGATGGTTATTACAGCAATGAAAGTTTCTCTCTACCCTTTAAAAAACATTATCCTGTTCTCAAGACAATTGGAAAAAGAGTGACACTGTTCACTCCTGAGATGATCGTACAAAGACAGACAACATCTGTGAAATGCCTACATTTAAAATTGTGTTAACTAAAATCAGGAATCTTGGGTTTCCCAAGGCTCCAATATGAGGTATGGAATCGCAAATGCTCTTATCTGTGCTAGTTAGTACATTAATGACATATATTATATTGAATAGAAACCACTGATGCTTTGAAAACTAATTTCCCCTCACTCTCATTCTTGCTAATCTCTTAAAAAGATTAAAAAAAGGGAAAGCCCAATCCAGGTTTTGATGCTTATAGATATTAACAGCTTGGATTCTTAGCAGAGAGAATAACATTTTCTAAGACAGTTATTTCAAATCATAGAACATTCATCATCAACTGACATGTTCCTAACTAAAAGCTTCATTTTTAAAATACAGGACAAGTTTTAGATGATGATAGGCACATCTTAACATTTTTTTTTTGTAATTGTGTTCTGTTTACTGCCACCAATCTTTCAAACAGGAAAAAGAACATCCTAACATTTAGGATGTATTAAGCTGATGTGAATAGTGGTGAGTTCATTATTAGATAAATGAGCCCAGCTAAGAAATCCTAATGCTGCCTTCCAAGTTTACAGGAGCCTCAGCAGCAGAAAGTGCTATTCTGCAATATTCTGCAGTATTCTGCAACGACACCTCAGCTTCCCACTCTACTTTCAGGGTTATCCTACATACATCCTTGAGTGAAACTCAAGATGTATGTATGTATTTGTTGCAAAAAATGCCACACCAAGCATGAACCCAAGGCTGATAAATTTTGCCAACAAGATAGACAATGTAATAGAAGCCTAGAATTATTTTTTCATGATTATACAGATAAAGTAACATCACATCTTTTGTTGTAACCTACCAAGGCTCTAAAGTACCACGTGCAATAGTCATGTCTATATAAAAAGGTAATTCAGTCTTTAATGGTCAATATATTTTTAATACATGCACATGTATAAAATAAATATTATATATAATACATGTATATTATAATATATTAGAGGCCAGCTAAGGTTAGAGGGACAGCAGGTACAAACACAGCCCATTTTCATTTACCATTTTGCAATAGAAGCTATTTGTTGAGCTGATATTTTGATATTTTCTCTTTCTGTATTTTTTCCATTAGCTTGATCTCAAACACTCCAGTGCATGAGGTCTTACTCAGAAAAAGTGTTACAAATACTGGCAGGAATAAATGAGAACAATGTAATGAAAGAATTCATGGCAAAAGTGCTTTCACAATCATTATGAAAAGCCTTCTATCTTGTGCAAAATTGATTTGATGAACAATTATGAATATTCACATGTAATAAATGCAGAATAAAGAGACCATTCTGTTAATACAACTTAAGACATCTAACCAGGGTGATGTAGGTCACTAATCAGGATCCAAAACAGAGAGAAGCCAATACCAGCATCTCCTTTGTTTTCAGTAGGATTAGATCAAAGCCCAAATGAGTACAAATATGCCTGGCAATCATTACATGAATGATTCACATGCTAAAGGTCATAAATACACATTACGCTGAGAGCAAGTGTAAGCAGTAAATAAATAAGTAAACGCAAGGAATTATGAGGAATTAGCAGATAACTCCTGAATAGGAGGACTATATTTGGGACTATAGTTGTTCAATTATACAGGCAGATCTAATCAGAAAATATAAGAATATATAAGAATAGATATAATTTGAAAGATAGTGATAAAATGGCCATAAGAGGGAAGGAGCAGTTTGCCAAGCATCAGCCAAACCCTTCCATTTTTTTGAACTGAAAAACCGAGCTAGGCAGACATACTACTGCAAATATAGCATTTAGAATAAAAAAGTTCCCAATGGCAAATTTTTTTCCAAAAATCTCCAAATCAACTTGTTCTCTTCGAGACTTAATTTGAAAGTCAAAAGTTGGATTACACTTCACAATGAAAGAAAGAAAAAAGCTGAAGTAAATTTTAAGGAAAAAAAAAACACTATAGAAGCTCGAAAATAACTTTGTTTAGAACAGATTTTAGGGTCTTGGGCATTTTGAATCAAAAGTTGTGGTTTAGTGAGAGGAAAATACATCATACGTTTTTCTCCTTACTTCATTGTGATTTTAAAAAAATCATGCAGTTGGAAGTAAAGATCAAACCTGCCTGGGGCCAAAATCTGAATGATGGCAATCAGTTTTGAAAGAAATAAAGTAAACAGGAATTCAGAAGGGATTGATCCAAGTGCAGCCAGTGTGGTTTCAGAGGAGCTGACAGGCTCTGTCACATGGCAGTGTTAACATAAACCACTGCCAGGAGGAGCAAGAGCAGCTTCTGAGAACACTCTGAGAACCTCATGGAGGGGGCAGAGCTTCCAGAGCCCACAGAAGATGGAGATGCTCATGAGGAGCCAATACAAGGTAAGATGAAAACTGAAATTGGGGAACTAAAACTTAGAATAGATCTGACCTTTTAGAGGTCCCAAGATAAGGTGGGATAGTAGAGGCTTGGAGCAAGCACTCAAATGACGCTAGCAACCATCTCTGGTCTGGGGGAGATGAAAAACCCAGCTCCTTCAGCCACTCAGAAAGAGCAAAAGCATAAAAGCAGGGAAGATGAAGTAGTGGCTTCCCTGCAGTGGAAGAACTAGAGCAGCTATGGTTTTATACTCTCAAGGAAAAGCATCACTCAAAGCAAGTTTCCTCAGGCTGACTTTTCCAATTCTCTCCCACAGATGCAAGTCTATACATGGAGTCTGAAAGTGACTGAATATAGTTCTGGTTGTTCATTGGGAAGGTCACAATTAATCTACAGCAGGGTGATGTCTAGACTGAATACTTTATGTCATCCTTGAGACTGCCAATGTCACACAGAATTTAAAGAACGCTGTTATCAGTACAGTGGTTTATGGACTGTGCTGCAACTGAAAGAGTCAAAAAATAACAAAGGGTCTAAAATACCACATATAATAGTCATGTCTATATAAAAAGATCATTCTGCCTTTAATTATAAAAAGTCATACATTGTCATTCCTCTGGTGTTTCCAATAGTATGCACAACTAAATACATGCATAAATATTTGCAGCAATAGGATCTTACAGTGTATTGCTATTGAAGAGGTTTCACCCTCTCCTTCCTTTTAGTCACAATGCTTTTTTGAATAATGCCACAAGAATAGATCAATAGTATTGTGTGGGAAAAGCTAGAGCTGAGAGGTAACAATAGTTCTGCCTCTTCTATTCCAGAATAGAAGCAATAAAGGCCAGAAAGCAAAGCAAGGGAGTAAATCAAAGACATCTGGTAATAGAAACAAAGCTGTTGAAGCTATTCACCATCTGCTGTTAAGGCAGAACAAACTCACATGGGACTAGATCTTCAAAAGAGTTCTGTTTCCATTTAGACATTGAAATAAATGGCCAAGCTTAGTAAGAAAACCAACAAATAACAAAACAAAAATTCAATAAAAAAACCCAAACACAAAACCAGCACAATGACTGGCAGGTTTGTTGAGGTTTGGGAGGGAATTGTGGTTTTTTTGTTGGTTTGTTTGTTTTCCAAACTCTGGCTGGAAGTGTCATGGCAAGAACCCAAGAGCCAAGGGGCTCTGAATTCCTAGGTAAGGCTTTTGTTATTTACAGCTAGTAAGAATGCAGCTTTTTCATGCTGTGCTGCAGGTTGGTAATCTGATTCCTAGCAAGTAGTAATATTTATGGTCACAAAAATCCAAAACATAAATATGTGTAAATAAAACCTTCCTGTCTCCATAGAACTGCACTGGTAGACAAAGCTGGGTTGTATTTAGAAATCAACAGGTAAAACACACATTAGAAATATATTCACAGATGAGTTCTGTCAGGACTCAGGGGCCAGTATGGGTCCAGCCTTCTCTGAGCTACATAGGCAAAGCAAAGTGAGACTCTCTAGGGAGCCTCGGGACAAAGTTTTCTCTGCTCCACACTCACCACCTCTTCTGCACAATTTCAGGAGTTGAGCATGCAGTAACATATCTCAGATAGAGATAAATCTGCGCTGGGGAAAGGTGAGCAGGAGCCCATTAGCCATTCTTCACCATTCCTCTCCTTTGTAACCATCCTGGCACATTTCTGGGGTATGCAGAATTGGGAAGCAACACCTCAGCGAGATTCAGCCAACTCTCCAGTGTGCCTTGCTCACTACAGGAACTATGCCCTGGGCTATGCATAGACATGTATAGCAAACCAAGGCCCAGAGGAATAATGTATTTCTGATGGCAAGAGATCCCTTTAGGCAAGGATGAGGCACCCTGATAATCCATCATGTGCTAAATGAGCTCTCCTTGAAGACTTGATGCATATCTTGAATCTCTATACAGGAGAAATTCAAGGAAAAGTATCACAGGTAAAAATATATAGGACTGGTTTTGTTTTGAGTGGAGTTTTTTAAAGGGTTTTTTTGTAGTGTTTTTTTGATTCGTTGGTTTGGGGTTTTTTTCTAATGTGTATTCAGCTCCCTGTTTTGTCAGGATACAACAGTTCTTAGAATAAAGCAAACTCTGTCCTCAGAAGATTTCTTAATTCCCTAAGAATAAGATTCTCTAAAAGGCAATTAAAAACCTACTGAAATTCTGAAAGGAATGTATACCTTACTCCCCTGGGAATCTTAAAAAATCCCATCTAAATGAATAATGCAGTAATAAAGAGTATTTTTCTTCAGGTTTACAGAAAATTGGGTGTGTTACATCCATTGTTGCCAGTTCAGCTTACAGTTAATTCCCTATGCACTCTGCAGAAAATATACCTCTTAATTGTCTCCTTCAGAGTTCAT
Organism: Camarhynchus parvulus; assembly: GCF_901933205.1. Classification (NCBI taxonomy): domain Eukaryota; kingdom Metazoa; phylum Chordata; class Aves; order Passeriformes; family Thraupidae; genus Camarhynchus; species Camarhynchus parvulus. The sequence continues at coordinate 10,548,432 of NC_044576.1, forward strand.
TCTACATCCAACTATCAAATACTGTAAAAACCCTTTATACCCACTGTCAAAACATTTACACCTCATTCACTAGCAAGCAGTGCAGCACATAAAAGACAGGTGTTGGCATTACTTGTCTGGCTATACCAGTGTATAATAGAGCTGTAAATTTTTCTGTTAATGTCTCCTCAAAGCCTCGTGTTGGTTTCTCCCTTCTTTTCAGAACAGCTTACAGAATGCATTAGCTGGGAGGAAAACAATTTAATCTCTCTCTTCTCTTTTTACATTATTGTCATGTATCAGAAGAAAATATAGCACAAAATACTTTTAACCTTTTATCTCATATATATATGTATATATTACTTTTTTGCTTTAGATATAGGCTCTTCTGACCTGAAATCCCAGCATTAAATCTCTGTTACTACCCTTTAATTTTTGTGAGTTTTCTCTTCTTGTCTAAATAGCTTCTGAAAATAAGCTTATGCTAAAAGATGGAGCAGTTAACCATTCAATTTTCAGTGGCTTCTTAAACTAAAATCCTGTGTGTAATTTAGTATGTATGAACAGTAAATTGTCAGAAATTGTGGGTCAAGAATATTTCATTTTGTACTGTTTTCCCTGTTGGAACACTGTCGTGTTTCAAAGTCAGAAGCCCCAATGATCTTCCATTGAGTGAACTTATATAAATATTCTACACTCAGTTATAGATACCTGCTATTTCCTGCATGTAGCATGGAAAATAAATATATGCATGAGGATGTCTTCAAACTTGAGAAAATATCAGTACATTAATCCAAGTAGGGAATTTTGTTACAAATATTATTCCTGTTGGATGTATTCACCTCCTTACAATACAGATGAGATTGAATTTTTATTTCTATTATGTACAAAATGCTAGAGCAAGCTATACAGACAATCAACAAACTTCTGTGATGGGTGCAGGATGTGATACATGCAGTAGATATTAAGACCTTGTTGTATCTACTGAAAAATTGAAATTTGCTTATCCAGTAAAGCACACAAATATCTAACTAAAACCTGACAGGGCTAGAAATTGTACAGGGGAGTAATAAACACAGAGCAAATAAACTGATTTATGCTCTGATCGTGGCTCAGCAAACTGAAACACCTCTGTCCTGGTACAGTAGTCACTGATACTGTGTTTTGTGTGCAAATTGAAGAGTGGGACTGTTTTTCCTAAAGGTTAGTGGGCAGTATTCATCATCCTTTCCCCAGGCAGACAGAATGTTTCTTTTATTCAGTCTTGGCCTTGGAAGCAAGAAACAAGAAACTTTAGTTTGTGGTCATCTTTTGCAAGCATTTCACTTGTTTACATTACTCACCTTGTAAAGGCTCATCTAAATTCTCAAAGTTTACTGAGTTTGAAAATGAAAGAGAAAAACCTTCTAGTATGCAAATTAGATCTAAATCAAGGGAATTTATGAGAAAACTGATATGTGCAAGAGGAGAGAAGAGGAAAGGCCCTCTTGGGACCTATTTCTTTTTCCAAAACTCTAGCCATCATTAGGCTCTTGTTTCTCCTAAATACTTCTGAAGGAAACAAAGACATGAACAAACATGAAAGACTGAGATTTACCAAACCAATTGCACAAAACAAAACAAAGTCCACAGCAAGATTCTTGTTTACTTTGGATTTCTGCAAAAAGGAAATAAAGAAGAAAAGTAGAAAGTAGAAAAATTAAAGTAGAAGAATTAAACTAGTCTTTTAGTAGAACCTTCCTGGCTTTATACAACTCATTCCAAGGCAACATTGCCAGATGACTCTCATTGCCAGGGGGAGCACATGGACCAAAGGCAAGAAGTAGCCTTGGCTGGGATGACCTTCCCGCAGAGATCTCAGAGCCCAGCACTGGCTGATGGGCAGTTGCAGTAGGGGGCATGGGGACACAGATCTCAATACACAGAGAATAGGGAAAGTTTGTGAAGCTGGAGGTAATTCTGGAAACAAAGGCTCCTTTAAAAAATAATTTAAAGAAATATGTAAAAGCAGAAATTATTTGCAATTCAAAATCAGCAGTCACTGAACACTTCACCCGCTGAAAGCACCACGATGAGAACTGAGTGCCAGTTCCCTGACTTGCTGTGCAAGCTGCATTTGGAACTCAACCCACTGCTCACTCAGCGTGTGGAGATGTTACTATTTCCCACTGCCTGCAAGTGAAAGACAAGGGTGAAAAACTGCAAGTGTTAAAACTACTGTCAGTCTCGGGGATTGTTTTGGAAAAAAACCTGTCTCCTCAGATTTTTATTTACTTGCAGCATCTTCCTTCTCTCAAGGCTATACGCACATTTAACCACCAGGATTTTCTTTTAAAAACAGTGTCAGAAGAAATACTTGTACTTGCAAATCTATGGGTGTTTAATCTCAACAAGAAAGACAAGCCAAGCACAAAACTTCAACTGTGCAGTCTTTTAAAACAGCTACATATTTTACTATCTCTGAAATAAGCACTGCTGACTGAAGTGTGGAATACTTTACAGGACATGTAAATCCATAATCATTATTTTAAAAATTAAATGCGAATGGATATACATATATATATTTACTTATTTTAGCACCAGGTTCAGCTTCTGCACTACACATTCAATATATTGATGTTTCTCAATAAGTAAGTTGCTTCTTTTTGTCTTCAAATAATTTTGACATAAGAGAAATACCATATACTAACACCAAATATATATTTTTTCATTAACAGTCGTTCAGTATCGATATATTAGTTTTGATGCTTCTGAATTGTGAATACTTGGTTGCTTAGGCACACAAACATTTAAATTTGCAGTGCAGACTGGCTCCTTTGTGTAACCTGTTCTAAAACCATGGCCACATTTATGGGTATATAGAAAAGACAATAAATAATGATCATTCATTTAAAAAGGCTGCTGTGGGCTAAGAAAAAATGAACTCCATCCCAGCCAAAAGCAGGACATTACCCCACCATTTGCATGCTCTATCATGACTATACCACTTGTAGAGGAAAACTGGATTTAATTCAGCGCCCATGGATTTCATAATATCTACACTGTGGTAGATATTATCCTGAATAAATTATATAATAAATCAGCATAAACTCTGGCAAAACAGCTGGGGCCTGATTAGGCTTCTTAGCCTTGTATACTGTGCAGCCATTTATTCTGAGGCAGGTTTTCACCCATTACACCCATTTTTCCATCATCTAATTAAGTACAGAAAATAAAGAAGAATTAAAAAATAAGACCCATGTCCACACAGACTGGACTGAAATGATCAGCTGCCAAAAATCTTTCTAATAATAATAGCAATAAATTACTTAGAATTTTTTATCAAAATTAACAAGACGGCAACATTAAGTCCTCGTGCAGTTCCCTGTACCACTATTGCCATAGCTGTAAATGGCTAGGAAAGAGAGTAACTACATTTACTAAATGCAGGAAAGGAATTAATTGTTTAGGTAATAGGAAGCTACAGGCAAATTTCCTCAAGCCAAGTGAAAGGCAGAAAAATGGACAAGAATACTCTGAAATCATGGCAGCCACATGACACAAACTATAAAAAGGCAAACAAAAGCAAAGCTGATGCGTCTGTAACACTACATTTTATGAGTATTCCTGCCTTTATCATGTCATCTCCACTAAGCATTTGAGAAATTAAAAAACCCAGCAAGATAAAATAAAAACCCACTCACACAAACACACACAAAAGGTAAAAACAAAAAAGCAACAACTAAAAACTGGAGAGAAAAGCAGTGCATTCAGTCATGAGCCAAATTATAAAAAGCCTGCAATTCTTAGGGGTTAAAACTCAGAGAAAAACAAGAGTGCCACTTTCTCAAGCTCATCTCTAGAAAAATAGGAAAATAATTTTACAAAAAGGTCATTCTCAGGCATTCTTTCCTTCTTCACATTGTTATAAAGTTTTTCAGTAAGTCTTGTATAAAAGCAATAGAATGTTTCATTATAAAAATAAAGAATGTTTAAGAACCTTTTCAATACATATTCTAGTTTTTCATTATTTTTTTGAATTAAGATAAATCCCAACACTTCTAATTCAGACTTAGAAACTGAACTCACTGTCTTTATCAGAGGTTTCACATGTTTTACTTGGATGTAACAAAGCAACCAAAATATAGACTATAGCTTCAGGCAAACAGGAAATATATCCTAGTCCTATTTAGGAAAAATCTTGAAATAAATGAGATATACTGAATGAAAGCACATTTTAGAACACTGAAGAAAAATTACCATGTTAGTGTTTATAAAGAGGAAGAAAACTGCGTTGGCTTTAGACTGGCAGATGGATTCAAATAATTTTCTGTATGATGCATCTCTGAATGAATCCTTCAATTACTTTCCATAAAGGCAATTAATCTGCTGTTCTACCTAAAACAAACAAGCTTCACAATGACTTCAATGAAAGAGCAAAGTAAAATGTTGACCTGAGTAATGACTCTTAGATATTCAAAATCTGCTTGTGTGTAAACTGAAAGCCAAAGCTCTCCGCAGACATCCATGCTTAGTAAGGTTTACTCACATGTCAAATTGCTGTGAACAAATGTCTTGAATAGTGTAACACAAAGTAGACATGGGTAGGAAAGGTTTTGTAAATCTACTGATTACTAACAGAGAGGTGATACCTAGGCTGGTCATGTTTTTTGAGCATTATGAATGTTCAGCCTTCTTTGGGAGCCTTCCTGCTACATTGCTAGTTTAAATGCTTTATTTATGCTAATATTGATTTGCTATTCAGCGCACAGGGAATGCATTATGAATAAAACTTCATTAATTCAGTGGTCTCACTGTAAAAGCGTTTGCCTAATGAACAAACACTGAAATGTCTAGAAGATAATTGAGTTACATGGTAGTAAACAAAATATTACACTACAGCCTCTGACAAGCTGTTAACTTGTTAGAGTTGCTAATGTTTTCCACTGGCCTTTACGAATTGATACTGATTTGTATTGATTTATCTATGTTTTTTATCTGACTACATGGAAGTTAGGTTTGGATTCTTCTTGCATACAACTGAATTCTTCAGACCTCTAGTTTGACTTCAAGCAGCAAGGGTTGGATTTTAGATCCTGGGGCCATTTCTCAATGTATTGTCTTTCCATGTGCCTCATGACACAGCTGAGGGTTGCTGCATGCTCCTAGGTGAAACTGAATTTCAGCAAGAACCTAGACTAGTGCCACAGATTTGGCCCACAGTTTATGGCCTCTCATGAATACCCTGAGCAGATACCAGCTGATAAAAGCAGTCGCATGGTGCAACTGGCTCTGCAGTCACCACAGCAGTGTGCGAGTACAAGGCAAGGAAGCTTTCCAGGAGGCATTACTGATACCCTTCTTGGCCATTAATTAGACAGAAGAAAAGCAGTGGAATGCATTCTCAGTTTACTTTTAACTAATAAGGAAGCCCTCAGTTTTAAACAAAAAAATGTAGCCCACAATCAAAAATTACTGATGAGCTCTTCTCCTTTCTATAATTAAATTAATAGATCCAAAAAGTACAAAATCCTGATTATATAACCAGAAACACACGCTCACAATGGTCTTTAAAAGCACATATATCTTACAGCTCACCTAGAATGCTATAATCTCAAGGGTGTTGAAGAAGCTGTCAAGACACATTTTCCATAAACTTGAATGACAAGTGTACTAGTAAATCACAGTGTCAGCAGAGCTCACTCAAAAGGAGGAGTAAAACAAAAGCCACAGTTGACATGGAACCCTGGAAAACTCAAATTTTCCAGCTGAATGTTTCAACAGATAACTAGGCAGAAAATATACTGTGTTCTTTGCTTTACATGCTTTTCTCTCAGGTGAAGGAAAATGTTTTTCCCTTTAATATATTCCCTTTGTGTAAAGTTTAAGAATGCATTTATTTTCTAGGTACCTTAGCAATCTGAAATCTATTTTTATCTGTGAGAAGCTTCCAGATGACATCACTGATCTCATAAGAAGTCATTCTACATGTTTTTTTAATCAAGTAATTATTATAACCTTTATTGCTAAAAAGGGGTACAAATTTAAATCATGGTATATCTGGAGTAATTTCCCATATTCAAATTAAAACAGCAGGTCCAGATAGATTTCTACAAAGCATTTTCTGGTACTGCTTAAGAAACTGTACTTCTTTATCTAACTCGAAGAAAAGTAAATCTCGGCACAATATTGATAACTAATTTTTCTTCTCACACACTTGGCTAGATTTGGGAACCTTAGGCTAGCTTTGTTAATTACAGTGCTTTCTAGCTGCTTGCAGCATTCTTGAGCATTGATTTCTGGTGCTGTTCCTCAGAGGGAAAAGTTACCTTTAATCACTCAATAAAGTGAGCCAGACACCGAAGCACTGTTGAAAGTCAAATGAGAACAACATTGGGATGGTAAAAACTTCACACCTAACGAGTGGCAGTGTAGTACCCATGTGCAGCTCTGCCAGTGACCCAGTTCTGGACATCCCCTGGGGTCTGACATGGTTCTCATTTAAGCCACCCAAAACCAGGCACTAAATTGCCTCATTTCCTACCAGCAGTAGAGCTAAGGTGAGTGAGTTAGCAGCTAGGCTCAAACTCACAGCAGGAGAATCTGAATGAGGGGTTTGAAGCCACTACTCAGAAACAGAAATTACTTCAATGGAGGAACCAACTTCATCTCAAGTTCCAAAAAAGTTATAAACAGAAGCAGCCACAAATTTTTACTTACTTTTTGAATCCAAAGTCTGGAATTAACACTAAATTTTGTTAATTCATCCAGTGTCTTTCATTTACACTAAATTTCATTAATGAAACATGATAAAAGGATCTGAACTCATACAGAAACTGTACAGAATAATTTGTTCCTCCCACCAGCTAGGTTCTCAAAACTTCTGTCACCAGCCTGTAAACAGTAGCATGGTTAAGACAGAAAACAGGAGAGAGAGTTCTGTCCCATGACTAATGAACTACTACTTTCTTGTACTTTGGATTGAGTATCTATAAATGTTTATAGCACACCTCAAGTTGAAAAGATTCCTTTTATCAAGCATATTGGAATGAATTTATAATAGCCACATGCACTCATGAAAGGTTCATGCTGTGTTTAATTGTGAGAAGCAGTGGTAGCAGCACTGGCAGAATGGCCCAGGGAATTACATATAATTTAGATCTCAGTCCTCTCCATTGTGGATTAAGAACTCTTGTGTATTTTGTTATGGATGTTAATCTTGGATAGAGAGCTAGGGTTGGAAGCAGCCAGAGCCAATGTCAATCAGTGTGCCAACCTGCATGGCTCTTTTGGAGCTTTTCCTCTTCAAAAGAGTCGTGAGTTTGTGATTTGACAATCCCATTCACTGAAAGGCCAGGAAAAGAGGGAAGAACTGACCTTTCTGAAGTTGAATAGGGAAGGAAGCTGTCATTCCCTTAATGTTTGCAAGGGAAAGGCAAATTTCTGTCTCCCTCACTCCACCCCATTTTGCCTCCATGCCAGCAGCACACAGTACAGTAACACACACAGGTTGGTTGCCTCAGTCACAGAAATCTCTTCACTTCCTTTCTCTACCATCTCCTACTGTTTACCTCCTGCAGGGAAAGCAGTTCAAGCGTCCTGATCTGCTTCTAACTGGGTGAACTGGAATTAAGCTAAACCAGCAACATATTCTCTCTCAGGCCCATGCTTTCCCCCCTGCATGGCTACACACAGTACCTGCTGGTACCCTGTTTGAGAGAGTTGTCTTTGCTTAGCAGGAAAGCAGTATTACTTCAGAGGAGCTGTCAAACGAATAACTTGTAATCTTTTCCCTTGAGGCTGGATCAATAGGACTGCAGGTTCAATGCTTAGCAGAGCAAGAAGAAGGACCAATAAGGCATCCAGCTTCTGGGAAATCAGGGAAATTTACTGACCTCAGGTCTGCAAGTCTTTGCTGGGCTTTAAATAGATAAAATAATAAATATAACTCAGTCTGTCGTAAGCTGATGAAAAAATATACAGAAGCCTGTGAAAGAGAAAGCACATTCTTGTAAGCATGCAGGCAAAGGAACAAGAGGTGCAGGCATGGCTGATGGACACTTAGATATAGACTAACAATGAGCAGGATATGAGCAATTCATGCAGGACTAACAAAGTTCTGCATAGGATGCCTGTGGTTTGCTAAAGGGGGTGATCAGGAAACAAACAGACACAGCACTTAAAGATGCACAGCATAAGCTGGATGTCTTGTGCTGGTAGGGACTGATATCTAAAAGTGCCTTGTGCATGGATAAACTCCAGCTGACACATCTACAGTGCCACTAGAAGGAGAAAGCATGATCCAGCAGGTAAGGACCAGACTACAGTACCTGGAAAAGGGTGTCACTGCTCAGATTCAGGCTGCTGGACAGATGAATAAGGCTTCTGCTTTTGCTTTGGTCACCATCAAATAACCAGAATTCCTTCTAGAATTGCTTCCACTTACTATAAGCAATCTTTGGGCTTTTTACTTGTGTGTAACACTCCTTATTTTGTGTAAAATGTGACTTTATGTCTTTACATATGATTTCTTCCAAATAACTCTTGCTCTTGTATCAGGTTTTTTATAAATTATTCTTCATATCTAAGCACTAACAACAGAGCTTTCTGTCCAGACACACCTCCCTTTGTTTTATGCAATGTGATAAAGCCTGAAGGAGTTGCAGTAACAGAGAAATGTACTCACACACAGACCAACTCAAAATGGAGACAGAACTGTAGTGAAAAAATACAGGTAAATACTGTAAGCTACCATGATGGCTTACTGAGCAAAATCATAAATGCTCACAATGGTATGCTCTAACAGTAGCAGATGGAGAAGAACATCTTAAAAGTGTTTTAAGTGAAAAAGGAAGATGTCTTCAAAATGTAGAGGAATTTGATTTTCAATATTTTTTCAGTAAATTCACCTGGGAGTAAACTCTCTGAAAAAGTTGCTCAATATTCTTCATTTATGCAAAGAACTGCCTGACAAACTTGAAAAACCTTTTTTTTAAAATTTATTATTTTTAACTAACCCTGCACTGTCTGGTATCTGTACCTGATCTGTTTGTGTCAGTGAAACTGTTAGCACACCACACCTGTTTCCCCTTTGTGCTCACATGTTCTTTATTATCTCTCACTCTAAATCTCTGCCATACCTGCTAATAAAAATTGCTGCCTTCTATCTTCAGAACATGCCAAATCTTTAGAATATAGCTTCCAGTTAAAAAGCAGTCAAGAAAGACAATGTCTTGTAAAAGAATAAGAAAGCTCATTTCACATTAGCAATTAGCCTATTTACATTAATTATTCAACTGCCTCATTCTACAATTTCCCTGCTGTTCTTTTGTGCTTCCTTTCTCCTTGCAGCTTGTTACAGCTCACATTACTTCACTTTGATACTTTGCTCCCTTCCAAGAGGAGCCATGAGTTTAAAACATTTATTTTGTTTGCTAGTAACCTGTCTGCGCAGACACTTTGGAACTCTAATGGTGTAAGAAAAACAATTCCAAAGCGTTCAAAAGAACTGACAGACTGAAACAATCATTATGACCTAAGTGGAAGGAATTAGTGTGTGAAGGATCATCTTATTTCTCAGAAAACAGAAAAACACCTCTCATTTCTTACAAAAGAAGCCAAGAGCTGAATTGAAGCTGAGGAAGCATTTGAGTTTTTTCATATGATGGGTCTGACTGAGGACAAAAATAATCAAGTACCAGAATCCACCATAGAACCTCAACACTTAACTCCAAATACTGTGTGATCTTTGAAAAATACTATCAGAATATCCAGTAAATGTTTGATAAGAATATGTTCAGGAAATACAGGAAAAGAATGTTTCATCTCACAGGAAGTAAAAGAAGTAAAAATTATCATGACTCTTATAACAGTTCTCATGTTCATATCTGCCCATGTAAAAAATATATATAAAACTGCAAGGACAAACTGGCTCATGTCTGGTGCTGCATTAAAACCTCTATGTGTAGGTTATAAAAATTACTGCTTTATAATAATTCTGAAGCAAAGTTACAATAGTGTTACTATTTAAAGGCAATGGTAGAAACCCAACTTGAGCAAATCCTCAGTCCTTGAAATGCAAGACAGACTTTCCAGCCTCACAGAGGGTTTAACAACCCCTCTGTATGATACACCAGAGGGCTCACATTCATCCTGCAGCACCACTCTGACAGGAATATCATCCTTCTGTGCCTCAATTCTGTAGTGGGGGAAAGCACAGGGCTAAGCAGCCTTGGTAATTCCTGTGCTCTGTGTAACCACAGGATGGGGACAGCAGAGGTGACAGCTGAGCCTGCCTTCCCATTCAGGCCTAACTACTTCTCAACCCTTTTTCTAATGTAGGCTTATGTGATGAGAGTGCAATTTGGTGTCCAAACTTATTCCATATCTGTTCTTCCTGCCAAGATTCCCAACAAAAGTGACTTCCATTCCTACCTAATTTTTCTGAGAAAGCCACACAGACTGGGGATGCTGATTGATACTAATTAAGTGTGGCATGACTTATTTTACACAAAATCAAGCAGGTGGCAATATCTGGCAGCCTGTGTTGACCTGGCTGTATCCTTGCAGCAGCCACAAGCCACAAAGCCTACAGATATTTGAACTGCTGATCACAACTGTGTCCATCCTCTCTGAGAACTGATTGGCAGAGAACAGAGAACTCTAACTTTTTAATAAAGGAAGTAAGACATAATCTCTTCTAAATCTCTCATCTTGAAAGAATCCTTTTTTTTTCAATCTTTCCCAGACAATGGTTCAAAATAAAATGTTATTTCTGTAAGCCCTTTTTTAAATCTCACTTCCCCTTCTTCATTACTTGCATAAATTAGAGAACTGGATCTGTCCTGCAAATGTATGCAACAGGTGCATTGACAGTCACAGTTTTCATTTGAGTCAGGAATTCTGCCTGATTCCATTTGAGATGTTTCCCAGCTACAGAATGTTTTCGATACCAAGCCTTGCATATAGCTTTTTTTTTTTTTTTGCATCCTTTAAGTCCTGTGGAAGATAGTGAAAAGCTCTCAGTGAATTCAGGAGATTTTTAACAAACTTTGTATCTTTTTTATCATTGGCTACAATTCTAGAAGAGAAAAAAATCCCAGACCCCAAGGGCTCAGTTTACTTAAGCAAATAGTCTGTGTGCACACTTTCTCAAATAGATGTAAAACCTAGATAATGATAAAACAGTGAATTAGAAAATAGATCCTTAATATCAAGAAGGCTGTACTTCTGCTAGATTTACAACATTTGCTTTACATCTTCCTAAAATGCATTTATTGAAAAACTGAAAAGCTCCTCTTCAAGAGCAGAAGAAAAATCATGCTTTTTGCTCAAAGCAGCAAACTTTATTCACTGTTAGATGTTTTTCAAACAAACCACTGCCATTTCTGTGTCTTTTAAAAATATTACAACACAAGCTACATGTTATATTTCCCACGGTTCAGCTATATGAATATTCCAAGTGCCCTCACTGTTGTTCAAGGACTCAGAATGAATAGACTTTCAGAAATATCTCCTTTATTGAGAACACCTGATTTGCAGAACCATTATCACTCTTTTGATGTGCTAGATTTTCCTCTTGAAACAAGTTTCTTCCTGAAAACAGCATTAGCTATCTGGGTTAAACCTTGATCTGTAAACGTTTGCAACACCTTCCTGATAAACTGAAAATTTTCTTCCCTGGCTCCCCTGACCTCAGAGATTATTCAGCTCCTGCATCTCAGAATTCTTTCAATCCATCCTTTGATCTGCTCTGATCAACTCCTCCACAGCTCCCCACTCCCTTAACTGCACCTCCACTCTGACTTGCCCTGGTGAAATGGTTCTCCACAACAGCACCCATGCTCCTGCAATTACATTTTAAAGGTACAGCCTTTAGGGCAACTACCTCATGTTTCCAGATCTGTGATATCAGCCTCTGAACTTTCCTTTCAACCTGAAGGCAAGTGGAGATCTGATAGTGCTGCAGCAGATGCTTGGCAAGCAAGCCCACAGCCACCCACAGACAGGTAAATAAATTCTGTATTGTGCTCCCTACACACCTGAGAGATCCCTGTTATATTGTATATAAACAGCAACAATCATAAAACATTGCTCTCAACTAAACCTGGGGAAATATTTTGAGACCAACACCCTCTGCAAAGACCAACACCCCTATATTCTCAATAGAAAATAACCAAACACAGAACAAAGTATGTGAGGGTGAACAGTCTAACATCTGAAGTTAAAAATACCAAAACTATCAAAAGTAACAGCTGACAAACTAATTGGAATGGGAAGAAAAAAGTTCTGAAGTAGATTGCAAGCATAAGAGAAAGGCTAAAAGACAAATGAAAGAGCGAATATGGAAATAATACACATTTTTGCTACCAGCAAGATTTTGTTAAATACTTAGGGGAGGAAGGGTCTTTAGTTTTGCTGCCATATGGAATTCTATCCCAAGTGTCTTATGCCTGCAATAAACTGAAAACCACAATTTGCTAATGTCTGTGATAATTTGGCAAAACTCTTCAACGTGTGGAAGGGGAAGACTGTATAGGGAAGACTGATAACTTTCCCTTTACTCAGCATGGGTCCCCTAGGGGTTTGAAAAGAAAAATCCTGTTCAAAGCTAAACTTAGAAAAACAAGGAATGCGTCCCCCTTTCCAGCCTGTTTGAGAGACAGCTCTCCCATCCTAAACACCAATTTACTTCCCTGCTTTCAAAGCATATCAGCAACTGGAATCTTGGCAAAGAATGTTCTTAATTCAAATTAACAAAAGCCTTTCATGCAACTTGATACAACATTAGGGTGCCCATATAAGTTTGATTAATATGCATATAGTCATCAATTAGCAGGTGGATGGATCAGAATACAATTATTAACTTTCTGGTTATCATACTGTACAAAATTTACCTTTAATTAAATTTAGACCAATTTCTTAGTTTTCATAGTCAAACAATTAAATAATATTTCTTTTCACTCAAACCTAAGGCAACTATTAGACAATACAAAATAAATAGTCACTGATTACATTCAATCCCATAATAGTCCTGGTCACCTTAATCACTGGCTCTGATTCTTCTTTGTTTTAACTGTTTGAGAATTGAGTATTGAGCGCTGTGGCCACAAAGTAGGCATAAGCTACTTTAAAAAAATGTTCATTGCTTCACAATCCAAATGAAGTAAAGCTCATATCATAATTTTATGATTTAGGACAGAATTAAAGTTGGGTTTAATTTATATAAAACATTTGAAAATAGATATGTATTTTTTTTCTTTGCAAACTTAAGAAAATCATTCTAGATTGGAAGGGCAAATGAACTGGGTTTTGGCAGGGATCTATTATTCAGAGCAAAAAATAACTGAGTTTACATGCAGAATTCAGCTGTATGTTACAATTTGTATCCTTAACATCAATTTTTTTAATGAAGATAACAGTAAAGCCTATTTCAAATGAGCTAAAAAACATCTGCTGAAATTTAGATAACTGATGATAATTTCAAGAGACAAATAGAGATGGATGAAGTTGAAGCTGATATTTATTTAAGAACTTCTTGTGAATAAAGAAAGAAATTTTGTGATTTGAAAGAGCTTTTGTTACTACAGATTTTACTACCCTGCTTCAAATGAAACATTTTGTAGTGATTCTTCAAATGAAGACAAAAGGAAAACTTCAGGTACATTAAGCAAGCCATATGTTACCGTGTTTCATGTACCATGAAAATGCCTCAGACAATGTGTATTTTTAAACAGAATCCAGATTGGTTTGATGACTTAAAGTGGAAAATAAGCCAAATATATGAGGATAAAGACGTTTGCATTATGATTTGTATTTTGCTACTTTAGCTACACACATCTGTCTCAAAGCTTCATCTCTGCATAACTAGAACAAGTTATATGTCCACAGCACAATTTGATGACAGTGAATCAGCTAATGCTTAACCTCAGCTAAAAAGCTGAACAGCCTGACAGTCAAAGCAGGCAAGCCAAGCTCTACTGACCCTGGAAAAAACATGTAATTCTGTAATAAACTGGTATCTACTTTTTCAGTACTGCTGCAATAGCTCACTCAGTGCATTGCATTCAAAAAACCCTTAACGTGAGGCAGAATAGTAAACTCCCATTTTGTGGTCCAAAACTGAGATATAAGAAAATACAGAAGTTGCTCAAGGATGTGAAGGACCTGATTATACCTGTTGTGAGAGATGCTTGATGTGACCCAGTGGCTCGAGTTGTCAGCTGTAATTCTGGGCTTTGAAGAATCGTTTTCATTTGTACTGCCAATGTCTTATACAAGTCAAATATATTCTGCTGTATATTTGTTCATAAACAAAAATCATTCATAATGTATCCTGGTTCCCTGAATACAATACAAAATAACAAGAGGCCCAGGAGTCAGACTCGATAATCCTTGTGGGTTCCTTCCAACTCAGCACAATCTGTGATTCTGTTTGGTTGTTCTCAAAGTTTGTGTCCTTTACAAACTGTAACACAGACACCAGCTAACACTACAAACTCTAATTATTACACCTGTAATAGCCTCTTTAGATTCCACTGCTGCAGAAGAGTTGCAAGGCAACTGAGTTCACAATTTACAATTGTAACAATTAATCTGACCAGAGCTGCAAAAGCCAAAACAACTCATGCAGCAAATAGGTACCAAAACAGCACACACAGGAGTCCCTGCAAAGAAAACCACTGAGCTTTAGACTGGGAGTGTAATTTGATTGTCTTTATCTGGCTCTTTGAGTGAGAGAAGGAAAAATTAGGTACTTTGTTCACTTTTATAAGTCATTGCATTCAATTTCTCAAGATATGATGAACATGATCTGGGAAATTAATGAATGATCAAGAATGTCTTAATTCTTCCAGTGATTAACAAACTAATCCAAAAGCCACCAAAATTAGTAGAAAAACTGCACATGCATTGGCTCAAGCCTAGATACCTCCTTATACAGAAACATCCTGGTTGGAAGCACGTCTGGCAAATGTCCACAAATGAAATTTTAGTCACTTGTCTCTCAGAAAGCAACCACACCTAATGTCTTCCCAAAGGAAACACACAGCACTGTCCACATCACTGTTTGTAAGAAATGAAAGTATTTAGAATTTACAAGCTGTACATGACGGACTTCAGTGTCTTTGACCAATTAAGCCAATGAAAATAGCAGCTTGTTGATGTCTTTTAACACATAAGGCTTTGTGTATCATAAACAGAAATCTGAAACACATGAAACACTCAACTTATTCAGAAATCTTCCTTGCCTGACTCACTTCAGAACGCCCACACATCCTCATCTTAGCCTTAGAGAATCATGAATGAGATGAGGGTCAGCTTAGTGCTTTGAACAAAGCAATAGACTCATCAAAAACAGCAAAGAAAAAAAAACAGATTTAACTTTAAAGTCTTGCTGGTCCTTCAATTAAGTCAGCTATTAAACCAGAACTTTTTTTTTAATGTCTAAGAATACTGAATATAAAGATCATTGCTAATACCTATGAAAATAAGACATCTTACCTGTGAATTTGATATCAAACATTCAGCTGTATTGCAAATACTATACAAAGCAAAAGTCTCAGAGATGCTAGCAACTCCAGCAGATAAGACAGCAAATTTTGGATCTGCATATGTCCCATTTCAGGAAAACTGCCTAACATTATACACTCTCAATTATTTTTGAGGAAAAAAACTAATAATTTTTGTTTGCAAAAGAAAGCAAGAAACAAAAAATGCTCCCCAGTTTATAAAGTAAAACAATGATTAAAAAGATGTGAGTTCAAGTCATTCTTGCAAATCAGGTAAATCAAAAATTTGAACATCAGTCCTCTATCTACCACATAATTGTAGTATTTTCCAGGTAATTTTGGAGTTCTTCTTACCCTATCTTGGTTTCAGTACTCTCGCTTGACTTGCTATTTTGCAGCAACTATATTTTGGCCAAAATATTCCTGAAAAAAAAACTCTGGTGATATGAGTCCCACATTGGTCTACTTAATTAATAAAAAGAAAATAGGAAAATTGTATGCTAATAGTAGGAAAGATGCAAAAAATCTTGTTCTAACAGGCACTCGGTTTCACCATATCAGTAAGCTTTGCTTTTTTGGGATGGAAGCTGGCAAGATTAGTTTCCTGAGCAGGTGCTCACAGCCCTGTTATACAGAAAATGGGAGATCAGGGAATTACCATGGAACCACTGAGCAATCCTGTTGGTGCTCCTCTCAAAGCCAGCCCGCCGAGGGATCTGCTCCTCCTTGAACCAGCGGATGATGACGTCTCGGGAGAAGGGCCGAGCAGGGCGCTCCCAGATGTTACTGCACGCAAAGACAGAGCACAGCAGGGTGGGAAAACAAGGGACAGCATAAATAATGGTCTCTTTCTACATATTGACAAAACATACAGCTGCAAAATGGTCAGTGTAACTTCTGCTCAGTACAACTCACTGAACAACTTTTTAAAATTTGTTAAATTTACTTTGTGTTTTTACGGAAACCACAGCAGTGTGATTTTTATATTTTCAATGGCACCTTAAACATTTTCTTACAGAGCTTAAACTGAAAAAACAATTTACCACAATGAACATTTCAGTCAGCTTTCCTTTTCCACCTCATTTTTATTCCATTATAAATATTGACAAACAACTCTTTTTTCTTGAGTATATTCCTTTTTACTGGCAAAAAAATCTAAATCATGATCAGCTATAATACATTGTGTCTCCAAACAGGAAGCACTAAGCACAATAGAAGGAATGTTTCATTTAAACTTTTGTTTCCTTTGCATTCTCTGCTTGACAGCCTGCCGTACTCTTTCTACTACTTTCTATGTGTTTTAGTTAGTACGAATAATCCTCCAGTTTGAATTCTTCTCCTCTCCTGCAATTAGTTGTGCTCCCTAAACAGTCAAATGAAAGATTAATAAATATCAAAGATACTTGGTTTTGTCTGAAAAAAAGCCACAAAAAAATAAAAGTTTCTGAAAAATAGAACTGCTATCTGTAAAAAAAAGAAAAGAAAAAAAAAACTGTTAAGCAGCAGGCAGTTTTAGACTTGAGGCTTAAGGCATTTGTCCATTTGACTTCAGCCTCACATACTGATCTCATACTGCCTTCTCAAGGAGTCATCTCTGTGTGAATTCTAAGAAATCAGCCTGAAGATAAATGACATTTAGTTTGCATCAAATCTGTTTTTCTTTTCCTTTAAACTTTCTTTTTTCTGATCATAAGGAAATAGCAAGGCTGAGGACTCCCAAAACCTGAAGAACAGCTTGTTGAAATGGTAGGGATTGGAGAGGGAGCAATCCAAGAGAAAACTGTTTCAAAACCACTCCAGCACAAACCAACCTGGACGCTGCAGGAGACAGCAAAGGGCTCGCACTGTTGTTGTTCAGTTTGATGTCCTGATCATTGCTCAGGTTTGTCCCCTGGAACAAATGACTCAGGCCAGCCACCCTTCCCTTTTGAATGGCACGCAGGGACTGCCGTCGGTACTCGTCCCGCGCCCTGCGCGCTTTGTGGCTCCTCTCCTCGTCAGCAGCCTTGGAGCGGCGCACTGGGCAGAGTGAACGGGAGGAGAGATTGAGAATTACAAACAGCCATGGAGCCCTCTGCTTACAGCAGCTTAGTGACCTTATTCCTACGTGAGCTGGTTTTAAGAGTGTATAAATTGCAACACATTACCAAAGGCAGATAACTGGATGGCTTCCCTCATGCTTCAAACACAGGCCCACCTCTAGAAGGAGCCTCAATATCAATGATCTGACCACTACTGGCAATTAGTGAGCTTCTACATATTGTGATTAAATCTGACACTTCTTTTGGCTGTAATAAGAGAAATTCTGCTTGGGGATATCTTTTCCCCTGGAAGTGCACCAAGTTCTATGTTTCAAGAAAGGATGTTAATTACTGCTTTAAATTAAGTCTCTGTCTAACAGTGTTCTTGGCCACCATGACCATAACTAGAATTGAAGAGTCAACTCCCAAAATTTACCATTATAAAAACTGACATGTAGGTTGAACTTTGTCAGTGCTGTTTGCTTTCTGAAAGGCATACGTTTTCTTTGTCATGGTGCTTATAGTCACAGACATTTCCAACTTGAAATTCACAGTCTAAAAAGGGTTTCAGTAACAATGTATAAATTAACAGGCATTGGAGAGGGCATGCTGATGCTATGGATGGGGCTGCCTCACACTTCAGTCTCTGAAATTGTATATGGAGAACCGGAACTTGCACTGGAAGATTTAATACACACCTAACCATGGCACTGACCAGGGAGTTACCCATTTCTGTAACCTGCAATGAGACTGCTGTCCTGGCCACTGTGGCTCAGGCATCTTTCACTAAAGCTTCTTCATTTTAATGTTCAAACAATCCTGTCTTTGACATGGTATAACTTAAATGCACCAAGAATTCTACTGCAAATATTCATCATCTATCAGCTCTTTTCTGGTGCCTCAAGCCCTATTTGGATGATGTTTTTGCACAAATAACTGCAGGCAGGCAAATTATTCCAGTGCAAAACAAACCTTTAACATGCAGTGAAGCAAATATTAAAGAAGCTAGCTATGGCCTCCAGTAGCAATTATCAATCCTACCATGACTATCCTGGCTTAGATCATAGCCAGTTCATAAAGTGAACACTCCATTTCCTACTCCCCTGTGACTGTACCTGTGACTAGGAACGCATGATATAATACCAGACAGCTGCATTTCATTAGTCTGCTTGCATCTCTCTGGTTTACACTTCCAATTTAAAGCAAGCAGAAGTATAACTGGATTTAACTCCCAAATTCTAAGGTTTCATGGAATCAAGAAATAAAAGCACTCAAAGCCAAATGAAATGAAATAAAACCTTGTGGGCAAATGAGGGAAAGGGAAAAGACCTTTAAGCTGAGAATTATATAATATTATCATAAGCAGGAAGATATGCAGGACTAAAAGCTCATCAAGATAGCATAATAAACGAGTCATAGATGCTTCACATGTATACAACTGGCAGGATTTCAGTTTTACTTAACTACATACCCTGCAGCTTTGGCTAAACACAGTAACAAACAAATGCACAGCGCAGGAAACACAAGTAACAGACTTCACTATTTATCTTAGAGATCATTATTTTTAAGACTGGATAATGTCATTTACATATAGTGCTTCTATGGCTCCAGTATTTCTGTGATTTATCTCCTAGAAAGCCACTCCTAATGGTCACTTTAAAGATTAATTTTATGCTTGCAGCACAAGGAGAGACTGCAAGGAAGATGAGTGTGATGCAACTTTACAAGACATCTAGAAACCCTCCACTGTTTGCCACCATCACAATATTCAGATTGAGGCCAGAATGCCTGGAGCTTTCTAGGACTCTTTTCCACTGATGTACAGGCTGCCTGGCAATGAGAAAGGCAAGGTATCATGTTCCTCTTTCCTCAGTAATAGGCACTCTTTTCAATAGTCATTCCTATTGTATTTTTACTAGCCAACAAATCTGTACCATCAGAAGTCGGTGACCCAGACTATATTTTTCCAAACTATCAAATTTTAGTACTTCTTATCACAAATGTATGGCATGAGGTAGCATAGTTAAATATCAATAGCAACTGTTAAATATCAATATTCAGAAAACCTTTTGAAAGTATGACATGCAGCCCTCTCTATGCAGACATGTACATGTATGTATGTGTGTTTAAATTTATGTACATACTCGTACACGTGTGTATGTGTCTGTGCACACATAAGGATAGGGAAGGCTGCATACAGATATTGAGATTTTATATAAAGCCATACCAATCAGGAATATACAGAAAAGTTTATCACTACACCCCAGACAAAATTATATATACCACATGAACCATCCTCCCATACTGACACTTCCCACAAATTTATCTATCTTGAGAAAGTCGTTTAGAGTCGGAAGATAAATCTGGGTGTATTTTTGTAGGAAGTTTTTCTTAAAATAGAATTTCATTACTATTCATATTTTACTTTATGGCTTAGAACCATCTCACTAGGAAGGAGAACTTTATGTCTGGATCAAGTCTAGCACAAATATTTTAAGAAAGAAGAAGCCAAAATTCTATATTACTTGTATTCTTAGACATATCATAAGCTTTCCAGTAACAAGAAAGCAAAAGTAGTCAGGACTTCTAGCAATGACTTAAGTAGAAACAGATTCATTTTCTTAGCTGGCTGTCCTTTTACAGTCAGTTTACTTCTGTCATGACCCCTGTGAAAAACACTAGTAGTGTAGTCAGTCAGTATTCTCAGCGGGGAGATTAGATATCTGGAAAAAAACCTAAAAGCTCTGATCACCATAAGAGATCCATATATCTAGCATGAAGAATTACTACAAATAATAATAGAGACTCTACAGACTCTTACATCTTTCTTTTATGGGGAAATTAGGAATTTGTCAAGCCCATGGGAGATCTACAGTTCAGCCAGGTCCTGTAAGACCAGCTCCAAGACCAGTTTTCTTTTCTGGTGTTGGTGGTACCAACTACAGGTACAACCTCCAGTGCTCATAAAATGAAGAAATGTTGGCCCTTCTGGAACTGGAGCTTGTGCAGAAATGCCTGAGCTGCTCAGAGAGGTGTGTATCACTGTGATTGCAGCCTCAGCACAGCAGGCCAAAAATGGGTAACCAAGCCCTCCTGGAAAACTGGTAAATACATCCAAGACTGGTCCATGCTGCCATCATTATCTGGTTGTCATTACTAGAAATGAACAGTTCAAAGCCAGCTCAAAGATGTCTCTGTGACATGCAGTGTAAACATCCTCTCACCAACAAAGAGCAAAGCACAAAGCTGGGTATGCAGGGGCTCTTTGGGTCCTAGAGAGGTTGGCTTGGGATCACCTTGTTTTCCGTGAACAGTTTACGAGAATCTGTTCTGTTTCTATGCTAACCTAAGGTGCCTTTTGTCTTCTATACTTTCTTAGGATTGGGAAATCCCTATTAGCAGTTCTGGCAAAGTTCTAATACCAAATATTTTGATATAGATGAGGATTAATTCATACTGCACTGCAGCTGAACTTTATCAAATAATTTGTGAAAGACTAAGACCTCTCCATTTTCTATAATCTATTTTCTAAATCAATCTATTTTTGATTTACAGTCAGATATGTGAAAGCTGGAAAAAACCCAAACGTATGCTATGAATATCCATCGTAATTTAAATTTTTTTTATTTAAGCTTTCCTCTTGTTAAAAATTCTTGGAAGCTTGTTTATGAGCTATTCAAAATGACTAGCTAATAGATAAAATTCAATCTTCAGATTTTCTGAGAGCACATACAAATCACTCAGTGTTTCTTCCCTTTCCTAAGTGGAAAATATAACTTCCCACAAATACTCCACCATATGACTTCAGTTCAGCCATCTTATCTGAAAGCACATGAATAATCTCATTCTTATTCAACAGTGCACTGTGAGACTTATTGGAGTTCAGAGGGCACATATATGTAAGGTTGAGCACTTGCTTAGCTAATGCATAGCTGAACTGGGGACCACTCACTTTAAAATTCAGCATTTTATCAATGCTCCTGCCAGTAAACTCACTTGAATTTTTGGGGAACATAAATACCCAATGAATTCCTTTAAAAGTTAGGCAAAAATAAATTCATAGACACATTCGTAGAAGAACATAAAAATACAACAATATAAAAGAAGCTATAATGAGTCAGCTTGGTATCCTTCTTCCAAGAGAGACCAAAAGAAGGTGCTCAGGGAAAGGCAAAAGAATAGATCAACTCACTCACCTCTGCCTTCATTTTTACTGAAAAAATTTTTTTCTAGAGATGAATAAACCTGGTCAGATGGTATCTGAGCACTTCCCTACCTGATGCAGTTTGCAGGGCTTTGTAAGTGTATTAACAGAATGCCTTTTACAATATTCAATCAGATGAATATTCGTGCTACAGATTTTCCTATCATGTTTCACAGACACTTTTTTTGCTTTCTCAAAGAGAGGTCACACTTAAATAAACTAGAAACCTAAAAATGGGACAGCACACAGAAATGTCCAAAACTAATGAGAATACGTACCCTCTGCTGTCCAAGTTTAGCTTTGTTTTTCAGTTTCAAAAATAAGAGTTTTGAACAGTAGACTCTCTGAATAAGTCTTCCACAATTCATCTTTTCACTTGCCAACCAATATCCCTGCTCAACTTACTAGCTTACAACTGTCCTCAAAAATACCCCAATATATATCTTTTATATGAAATCAAAGTGTGTAATTGCTCTTTATTATTATTCCCTTTTAGCATTGATTTCCCAAATTATTCTATACTTGTTATTTCGTATACTAAAAGCCAAAATCATGTATTTCAGTTTACACAGTAGTTCTGTGGGCCATTATTGTTCTCTGGCAAACAGCAGAAGCAAACTGAACTGAACAACAGAAACTAATATTAGCACCGCTTTGATTATTGCCTTGGCAATAAACAGCTGAGGGATAATGTGATGGGGAGAGATGAATCCCCGTCACATTCTGAATTCCACTTACTAAACAAATTAGTAGTGTCATCAATATCATTGCTACATTCCTCTCCCCAGCACCTGCTCTAGCACTACTGTTCCCCTGCAGCACTGAGCCCCAACTCTGCGGAACAGAGCAGGGCTCACTTCAAGGAGGTAAGACCCAAAAAAGCCTGGCCTTGCTCCTAATTGACAATATGGTTGCCACTGCAGGTTTGTACTGGCAAAAAATGTAAATACTACATCTGCTTGTAATTCTCTTATGCATTCATGCATTTATTTATTGCTTAGAAAAGCTAACTTGTGGACAGCTTTGCCTAACTTCACTAAATTTCCCCTCAGTGCCCCACAGGAATATTGCAGACAAAATGGAAGGATTATCATAAAAAGAAAAATATATCTTGAACTGAAATAAAAAATGAAAAATCTGGTGAACCTGAGGTACTAACTAATTTCATAGCAATTTTAGATGTTCCCACTTCCAAATATTTGTTGCTATCTGCTACACATTTTGGCTCCTGCGGTAAAGTTAAGGAAATGGGAGATGTTAATACACCTGAGGAAACTCAGTGCAAAGTTTGATAGCACAGTCTAAACCAGCCAGCAACTGGTCTCAGAGAAGGCACTGAACACTGCATCTTCTTATCTTCAGTTCTTACCCATTTGCTAATGGAGCATGGTTCTTCAAACCAACAGGGATAAATTGAGACACTGAGATAAGCATAAGAGGATAAACAAGGATATGGAACCCTCCAGTCATTAGTCTGCAGTTAGTTTAATGCTAAATCAATTATTGCTAACAGCATAACTCTGGCAGCACAGAATTTACAGCAGGCTGCAAACCCAGCAGCAGGAGAGAAGGTGCTGAGGCAGAGCAGCTGCTGGTGACCAGGCTCAGCAGCTCTGAGCCACCTGAGCTGCTCTCAGTCACCTCTGGCTGAGGGGACAGGCCTGCAGGCACACAGACTGGAGGTGGTAGAATTCCTCTAGAGCATACAGAGTATACCAAAGCTTTCACAAGCACTGGGGGCAGACTATCCCCACCAGCATGTGATGCAGTCACAAGTGTTTTAACAGACAAAAAATGTCATTACAGAACTTCTGGTCAAAACTTTCCATAGCTTATTCCTTTTCCTCCCTCCCTTCTCCCATAATTATTCTACTGCATTTTTGATGTCTATCCCTGCACAAACAGCATTCCTCAAGAAAACAGAGGCAACAAAACATCAGTTACCTCATTAATGCAATAGTAAGAAAATAATACCTGGTTTTAGTATTGTTTGTAGTATTTTGTTTTATTTCAATGCAAAGGTAACCTGGATTACTTTTTTTCTTTTAACATTATGATTTAAATATATTTTCTTTCCTTATATAGTACCAAAGAAATCCTAAAGTACATAATACCATCCTCTATGCTGGGTTGCCAGCTGATGCTGATTTTCTGCAGACCTAAAGGGCTATTTTTCCCTCAACTGACTTTACTCTCACATACCCAACAGAAACTGACAGAAAGTTAGTTTTCCTTTCCATATACACATGTACACCTGGATTTAGATAATTCTCCAGAAAATAATTACTTTATCTTTATTGACAGTGTGATATGCAGAGGTTTTGTTGATCAAAATTAACATACTCTGTTATGAGCTTGGAAAATGGCACCAGTGTATCATATAGATTTAATTCATCTTGTACAAAATGATTCATTATCAGATCAATTCCAGGTAATAGCACTACAGTAATTAGTCCTCAGGAATTAATGAAGTGATGACTAAAGCCATAAAATAAACTAACTGTATATTTTGAAATTTATTCATGATGTGGGCCATTACTTATCTACAGTACTAATGTATGCACCTATATAATAATATAGTTGTTCTGTTACTTATACACTTTTTAAAATCACCAAAACATTGAAATTAATCACAATTATTATATCCATAAAGAATTTCAGCCTATCTAAAAAGGAACAGTACTTCCATAGAATGAGATCATCATCATCATCAGGTGGTTTTTTAGAGCAACAATCTAAGTATGATTTACTGTAATCTTTTGGTATGAAGTGAGTTTCAGCATTGATATCATAGCTTCACCCCACTACCATATGGAAGCAATTAAAATACTGATGAAGAAAGATTCTATCTATTCAAAGATAGCTGAGGACAAGCTGTCAAAATAACTGTGCCCTCAGTTATTATTACTAAGCCAAAACTGTTAATTAAGTACATTAGACAGAATTTAATTATCTCAGTCATTGTACACAAAAACTTTTCTATAAGGCATTGACACAGATTCAGGAAGAAATCCAAAACTCCTGTTTCTAACTTTAAGCTGGCAATTTCCACCAAAATAATACAGCACTTTGTATTGCTCTAGGTAGGAGATTTGTTGGCCACACCTTCTCCATTCTGCAATTGTCCTTTAATCTGCTTTCAGAAATACATGAGTGCTGTGGAGGAAGTTTTACTCACACTGTTCTTCCCACTCCTGGTCATCGTCACTGTGCTGACTGTGCTGCTGAGCTTGCTTGAGGCTCAGGTACAGCTCCTTTGCCCGGATTTCTTCCTGCTGCCTGATTAGTTCCTCACCTTTCTGTCTTTCCTCTTCTTCTCTTTTCTAGAGAAAACAAAGTAAGCCACAAGTGACTAAAGAGGAAGAATGTGCCAAAAGTTGAAACGCTGCTTCAGTTGCTCCCTATCACAGAGAAGCTGCTTTACCCTGGACAAATCACAATCTCTTCTAACTTTGGGCTTCTCACCTCTCACAAGGGGCATCACTGAATTTTCCCACCTCTTAGGAATTCCTGAGGAGGGTACATTTTGAGACCATAGGTATCAAAGGAATGAGGAACATGCAAGGATCTATGATCTGAAAACTATACAGAAAACATTTTATCACGTGGTACCAAAGCCTGTGCTATTCTCCAGGCTGTAAGCAAAGCTTGGTTTAAGCCCATGTGTACTCCCATTGAAGATACTGCTGCCTTTGAGCACTACACACATCATCCACAGAACCTTAGAACTCAGGAACTGATTTATTGCTGCTCTTGGTTTAGCAACTCTCCCAGTTATCATAACCAATACAGGGAATAATATCAATACAGGGAATAATATTTTCCAAAAATTAAGATCACTACATTCTGGAGGGAAAGGCAGATCCTTCAGCACAAAACAGACACTTTGTAAAATGTAGCTAAGAGTAGCAAGCCAAAAAAGTTCCCTTACAAGAAAGCCTTAAAAGAGATGGAAATTGAGAAAGATTGCTTTTTCAGTTGGCCTCCCTCACATTATCAATAACATAGGAGCTCAATTAATGCAGAACTAGGAATCTGTATGTTTTCCAATGAGTTTTCCCAAATTCCCTAGGTAGTGAAGAAGCAGATTTAAATCATATAGTTTAATTGAAGCCCAAAACCCTCAAAACTGAACTTCATTAAGTGTTATTCATATTATTGAAATAACTTGAATTACAAATAAAAACAGTTTTTATTTAATTTTATAATGGAACCAGCACTATACCCTTATGGGTAACAAACATACAGGTGAGAATTTTTTTATAAATCCCTGAGTAAAATTAACCTGAATTACTATCCTGGTTACCTGACCTAAACTATAAGTACAGGAAACCCAGGTAGATTGTTGCAAAATGTTAATCCTATGAAATTTTTAAGGTGAAGGTTAAGCTTCCAGCCCTTAATGTTATATGGTTCTGTGAACAATACATTAGACTGCTCTTACTATTTCTAAGAAATAAAAGCCTAGTATTGTTCTTCAGGCAATTCTAGTGCTACTATCTTGAATTATTTCTAGCATCATCCTTCCATTGTTATTTCCTGGCTCCTAAAAACATGAGCTGAGTGGACCATTCAGTAATTTTGAGAAGTCAATGCTTTTAGACAATGCTAATTTCAAAGCCAAGCAGCTTCCTCAGAAAAAAATAATTTTTTTTAATATCTCTGTAGAATTAGGGATTGCACATTTTAGCTGCAAGTAAATAGTTCTATTCTCTTCTTGAAAAAAATATGAGATCAACTGTTCTTTATTCTTATGAGGAGAATATTTATTCACTTAGCTTCACTACCTAAAAAAATTCAATACATGCAGTCTATCCTTCAGGAAAATGGACAGACACAGAAGCAATCCTGGGTTATCAGAATATTTTCTATTCAACATCTTAAACCACAAGGTAAACTCAAAATAGAGAAGGGGGGAAAATCAATCTCACTGCAGTTTCCCTGAATCACACAACAGTTTTGCTGTAAGTTTGGGCTTGTTTCTTAATGTAGCTGTTGTTGAAACATTTCTAGTAAAAAGATGGAAGGATCTAAGAAAACCAAAAAGCACCCCCACACAACACCAAAACCTAGAATTCAAGTAGAGTTTGCGTTCTTAATGGAAGGCAACAATGCCAACTAAGAAAATTCTTCCTTTTTAACTGAAAAGGAAATTTAAGGCAAAGAAAAGATAACCAAAGCTTAACATGGGCACTTGATTCTGAATTCACCAAAACTTTTTTGCATAATTTTCCTTTTTACAGAAAGAGGAGATTTAAATTGTATTTATTAAATTAGTGCACAGATGTGCAGGTATATTGTCCAACTCCTTCAAGGTGTGTGTGAGAAGAAACAATCCTTGCTTGTATGACACAGGAAAAGACAATCATCCTTTGTCAAGTACAACTAAACAGTGTGTGTTTGTATTTAAAATTAACAACAATTGAACTTTTCACATTTACTCCACTGGAAGAATACAGCAAGCAGCTTGTCTGCTTCGCCCCAGGAATCTAATCCTGCACATCAGAGCTGGGAGTGAAGAGCTGTAATATCTACAAACACCATCTTCTGCCTGACAGTTGAGAGAGATTGTACTCTGTGCCTGACCCTTTTAGCTCTGCCAAAATAATTAGGAAGTGACAATTCACTTCAGAGTTGCAAATTGTTGAGAAATACCAAGCTGCTGAAACAAATCACGCTGGCATTTCAACAGGCAGCAGTAATCCTCTCCAGCCTTTACTCCACTGGAGAATTTGAACATGCTAAATGATCTTATATATCCTCTGGCAGTTGAGAATTTACTACAAACTTGTTTCTGTCTATGTGTATCTCACTATGTTTGACAGCTTTACTTTGAGCAGCTCTAAATAATATTTAACATTAGCCATGGTTAAGTTTTAATGTTTTAGTCCAAGGCAGATGAAAGGAGATTAGGTCATCATTTTGGTTTTGCTGCAGAAAGATTTAAAAAAATACACTGAGGAAAAGGTAAAATAGAGTAGTGGGGTTTTTTACAGAGGAAAACTGGGCTTCTGGCTGCCATAGCTCTTGGGGTCTTCCTGGTGAGTCTTACAGGTTGCAGGGCAGCTGAATGACCACCCTCCTGCTACCCATGGCAAAACCCACACGGTGTGCTTGTTACAACAGCCCTCTCTGAAGCAAATACCACCTGGGATTCTCTCAGAGCCTCAGGCTGGCAGGAAGTGACTTTGGCAGCCCTGAAGGCTGCAGCCAGCTGGATGCACTACAGCTGCATTGAACCTCCTGAGCCCACTCAGCAACCACCTGGGCCAGGCAAGAGAGTCAGGGCTCCTAAAACACAGCTGAGAGCCCTCAGGGACTCCCTGCTCTGAGGAAGGAAATCTGGAAACCCCAGGGTCACCAGCTGCAGCACAGGCTGCTTTCAGCAAGGCTGATACAGCCAGCTGAGTTCAGAGATCAGACATCTCTCCAGTCTCACCTGACAGGTGCCAACAGTGCTCTGAGTAAAGGCAGAAATATGTCCAACTCCTTCCCAGACTTTTTCTGAGAAAATTCTCTCACTTGCATCAGAAAAGAAAGTGTTTGCAGAGGCATTATTTTTTTCTCCACTTCCAGTGTCTCAAAAGGCACACAGGCTTTGCATCTCTTCACTGTGCATGCATTTGCACAAACATATGAACTGCACTCATGCTTTATGCAGGAGCTACAAGATTTCTGCCATGAGCGTGTCCCAGGACATGCTATTCACACATCTCATACAAGGAGGTACCAACTTACTCTGATCACAAAGACCCTGTGTTCCATAAGCTGGAAAGCAAAGCTAAGGACTGTTCCTGGCTGGGAGAGATCTGATATTTACTGCACATGCTGGAACAGGCTCTGCTCATGTAATTTGCCATAGATTCAGTCACCATCTACTTAAAGTTTGTCTCTGGAGCTTAGAGGCTCTTCACAGCTTGAATTCCTAACATGTAAGCTACCTTCATTAGTGGTTCAGATATTCCCACTTATCCATGGAAAACACCTGAGCTTTGCTAGTTTTTGCCAGCAACCCAGACTGAAGAGAGTGGCTTCAGAAGCACAATCACTACTGATGTCACTGAGGAAGATATTTTCCTTTAAAATTATTATCAATTAGAAGTAGGTTAGATAAAACCTGAACACCCAGTTCCCAACCAAAACTAACAGCTTCCTCATTTACAATATTGTTCAAAAGACAACAGCATAGGGAAAAAAGAATTATTGAATTTTGGTGACCCAAAAGGAAGCAAAATGAATTATTGTAATTGCCATTGAAATAACCCAACTAAGGCACTTTCAGAATGAAGTGGGTGCTGAACTCCAGCAAGAAGCTGTTGTCGTATTCCTAGATTATAAATATGCTGTCTTTGGGAAAGAGCTCAATGTTTTCTTGGCACAGCAAAGCACAGAGCTGAACTTACAGCTTATTTGCACTTGGAGATAACAGTGCTTGACGTTTACTTGGAGACAAGAGTTTTTTTCAGATCAAGACAGAATGCTCACTGCTCTATCATAAGAAGCCCACAGTACTCCAAATGGCTATGGTGACAGTTCACTGTATTCCTAAACTCTACATCTGGCAGCAATTTTCTGAAGAATCAGGTCCACAGCACTTGGGGGCACAGTAAAGCATTCAGGCATGCATTGAAAGCTTATCCAAGCTCAATAGAAAGTGTATTCTTTCTACTGAGCATAAGGTTAATTAGATATTTCCTGAACAGAAGCACTAATTGTTCTGTTCTCTGAACCTATCTTCTTTGATGAGACACATTTCATCTCCCAGGGAATTTTTAAGAAGCAATCCAGCTCTGCTGTCAACTGTGCTTATATTATTAAATTTGGCAGGTATCGGATGTTGTCATAAGGAGAGTACTTTGCTATTAATATTCTCCTGCTTTATGTAGACCATATGAAGACTGAACTGAGTGATCTCTTTTATTTCTAAATGTAGCTGAAGGATACCCACCCCTGGCTCGATGACACTCACATCTTCAATTTGCCTTAGCTCTGCACATTGTTCAGACTCTTAATGACAGCTACTGATAACCATAGAAAATTATGCCTATGAGCTCCTAGTCTTTGTGAATTAGCAAAAAGATTAATGATAGTAATTGGCTTTCTTATTTGTCCTTTGCAATAGGTGCATGAAAGAATAGCTGTCCTTAAACTGCAAAAACTAGAGTAGTCAACGTTTATATTCTAGCATCATAAATTAAAGGCAATTCTGCTTAGAAACACCGAGGAAAGCAATACTTTTGGAATAGTGTTGGAAAAAGGAAATAGGGATCATCACTCACTCCGATATGTAAGATGTCATTTATCTAGTGCAGACAGCCCGAACGTCCCATGATTGGTCAAGAGGAATAAAAGCTTCTTAGAAAGGAGTTTTTGTGACACAACATGGTTAGAAATGAAACATGCCAGCAGAAAGGAGACAATTTCAATTTCCCAAGTCGAACTGCTTCAAGAGGATGAAGCATTAGCAAAGACTGGACTTTCCATGCCTCAGTCTGGAGACCTCTTTAAACATGGTCTGGTCATCATCACAGAAGGATGATTACCAGTATGTTAAATATTTTAAATCTGTTGAAGCAAGCTTGCTCCCTGATCTACATCAAATTCCACACCCTTTTCTTCAATCTATCAATTACTTCTGTCATACATCAGTAGATTCATTAATTCATCTTTTTCCCTGAACCTTAGTTGTATTCCTTCCTTCTAGTTGGACGTGGGTGCCAGAAACACAACTTTCTTTCCCTGTCTATATACCATGCACAATGTACAAGATCTGATCTTTCAAGAGTATGTAACAGATAAGCTGCTTTTCTGAGTAGCAAAGGAGTGGTGTCAAAGTACCAGGAATCAATCCTGCATTTGGATTTCTGCTGGTGGAACCCTATGCCAGACCAAGTCTCTCCCAGCAGATCTCAGATTATAGACCTAATTGAAGAGCCTATGCTGAAAGTGGAATTAGACTCTGTTATTGGATTAATACAGGAAATTATGGGGAACGCTTGATAAAGGGCATTTGAAGAAACAATCACTGCATCATATCTGGTTTCCAAACTAATTCTTTAAGTCAGGAGTTTCTTTCAGCTGGGTCTTGTTTTGAAAACTTTGGTCCATTTATTTAAATTTTTGCAAATTCTATCTTCAGACGCTTGATTTAAGAGAAACCATTGGGAAAGAAACAGTTTCTGCTTCCTTAGCAGAACAAATACGTTGGCAACTTTAGGAAGAGAGATGGAGAAGCCCTGGCCAAAGTTAAGTATTTTAAATTCAAAGCAGAAACTGAACCATAATCTCATCCCACTTCCAGCAGTGCTCCTACCAGCCGCACAGCTGGATGGAGGACACCTGCTCATGTCCTGGCAAACAGTGGAAACACAGATCACTGTGACATTACCTTTCCATCAATATGAACATGAACAGAATTTAGAGCCATTCCTTTTCATTTTATCAACAACTGAACAACTAGTTTCCCTTAATAGAAAGCTGTGAATACTGGCCACTGAAAGTCTCAGAAGTTGCTCACTCTACTCTTTGAAAAAGTCTCTTTGAAACAGAACAGTAACAGTGAGCTTGTGGACATTTTCCCCATCAAGTGTCCTGTGAGTCAGCCACATAGACATGAGTGAACACTGTCAGCCTTTGTTCAAGAGGGCTTTACTTTCCAGAGAGCAGAGGAAAGAGTGTTTAATTAGTTGCTCTGCTCATTATTCATACATTAATAAAGCAGAAAGGTATACTTTCATTACTCATTGGCATCATATTTCAAAGGCCCCATTCTCTCCTGTGAATTCAAATTAATTGTGGAAAGGTAAATCAGCAACTCTATGCAGCCTCCTCTGCAGGAGCTGCCCTGGCTTTGTGCTCCACAACCACCTCAAATACCAGGCCCACAGTCTGCAGAGTGACAAGAAATTTGCTATTTGCAATCAAACCACATAAACTTAACACTAAGTTTTCAGCATACCTCCCATCACAAAGGGGCAATGGGAGAAGTCTATCCCCTCTTTCTATACCTTAAATCACTGCACCAGGAAAGGAAGAAAAGATACAGCGAGCTGTCAGCAGGGGAGAGGAGAGTGAATGGAAGTTACTGGATCCTCAGAGTCAGATTTTCTAAAGCTTTCTCCATGGAAACTCAGCATCACCAGTTGTGTGCAGTCCCAGCATGCACATCCCAGTCTCAGAGGACTGTCATGACATCTCTACATGAACCCATTATATTTCACTTTTGCATTTTTAAACAAGTTTTTATCTTTATCAAATAATATGAAAAGGGTGGACAGATGTGTTTCCTATTTAGTTTTGAAATTGCTATTTTCAACTAAAAAATGTGAAAAAAATATTATTTCCAACAAACATTAAAATATCGTAACTGAGCTCATAAAAAGTTCATTGTAAAGTCAATAAAAATCAAGCAAATTAACTTCTCCCAGAAAAGCCAACTGGACTTTTCCCATATGTTGAGTAGGGGAAGGATCCACCCCTTATTATTTTGAAGGAAGTAGTGACACAGTTTTGAAGTTCATTATGTGAACAAACTCATTCAAAATACACAGAATACATTGTAGCAAACTAACTTAAAATGAGATCTTTCCCAATTGTGCATTTTTTTTCCCCGGATGATTCATCCAGCACAGCTGACTGAACAATTCTGTTAATGTGTGAGCTGAATAACCAGTTTGATTGTTCTGGCACTTCTGAATGAGACCTGTAATTTTTTCTCATTGCTCACCCAGCTGTTCTGCTGAACACCATGTAGCTATCTGTACATTCCAGAATGAAAAATTACAACTCTGGATTTTAAAGCTTATTAATAAGCATGCACTGAAGGTGACAAAAACTGTGAATCTATATGAAAACACTAAAAAAACCCCTAAGTGTCTCTATGCAAACCTTCAGTTCCTCCTGAATTTTTTCTTCCTCCAGTTTGGCTGCTTTCCGATCCTCCATTTCTATTTTCCATTTTTCTGCCACTATTCTGGCTTTTTCTTGAGCCATAGCATCACGGAATTTCTTTGTTATTTCAGCTTCCTTTTGTCTCCTTCAGAAAAGGATGTAAAAACAAAAATTTAATGCACTAATTTTCTTAAATTGAGGATCAATGCATATTCACTGCTTGCAATAAATAATTAGCATAAGACTTCAAGGAAAGATGCAAGCAAAAAATTAAAATGTATTTAACAAGAGACCTACCACAAATCATATTTGAATAAACCATCCAGAAAGCAGACAATTTACAATTTTTGATAAATTATTAATTAAAATGGCACTTCTAAGTTAGACAAGTACTTCTTGGATGTCTTTAAGTCATACCTTATATTTTTCTATTAGTCTAGCAAAGCATGGTTGGGAATTTACTGTCTTTCAAATGTAAAAATTTAAAAATATCTCCCAAATTCTTATGTTAGATTCTTATGCTAGTTTATTCGTATTGACAATGTAAAAGGAATTCAGAGCACAAGTTGGAAGGTTTCAATTCCTGCTTAAATATGCAAGCACTCAAAGCAAGAATAATCTCATATGAAAAAGGATAACATAGAATAACCTGATATTAAAGAGTCACTTTTCAGTGCTGCACTACAAAGGGAAGTGTGTGAGGCAGGTGGCCTAATTTCTAAAAATATCAATCACCAAAACACTTTTGAATCTCCCCCAAACCTGGAAGAGGCCCTGCTAGAAATAGCCGCATGGCACTTTGTATAATGAGTTTTAAACTGCTGGAATAAAAATTAATACAAGCAAATTGCAAATAAAACCAATTTCAAAAAGGATTTTATGTAGTAAACCCCCATTGTGGGCTCTGAACTGTGATATAACAAACATATCTAATTTAATCATCTTAAAACCAGACTGCTTCATTTTTCTTTATTTGCAGGCTGGTCAATGGTTTAGCTAAATTCCCAAGAGAGAAAAAAGTTGGCACCACTGTTTTTGCAAATAGGATTTTTGACTTTCAATATTCAATAAAAGCAAAATGACATTTTTAACACACTGGAAACCTGACAAGCAAGTGGAAGCAAACGTTCACAAAACATACTTACCAGTTTTACCTACCATTACCTGCCACCTTTCTACAAGGTCATGCCTCCCATTATGCCAAGTGGACCCTGAACTCAGACTCTTAAATCCTCACCATAGCTCTTCTGCCTCCTTCTGTGCCTGCAGCCTGGCCCGCTCTGCTATGAGCTCCTCCGAGATCTGCTCGTAGGGTTTGTCCCCCGGGGCTTCTCCCATCACCCAGACCCAGACCTCACCGTCCTGGCCCCGCAGCCACTGCACGCGCTTGCCGTTACCTGCAACACCACCGAGAACACACCACAACGTAAGCACTGCCTCAAATCCTGCACAAACAGACGTGAAAGGGTGCGAAAACTGCAACTTAGAAAACATTAAGCTTGCCATTTACAATTCTAAAGACAACATTGCTCAGAGGTCCAAAGAAATCTTCAGATTTGACTAAATCATGTCAAATGCTGGGGAAAAAAAATAACAAGGTTTTCATGCTGAGGATTACCCAATCTTTAAAGACTCACTGTCTCAAAGAAATAAAAATTATTAATTCAGGCATGCATTTCCCAGAATTCCAGTATTATAATCCCTTTTTAATTGCTATATTTGCTCACTTCACTCAACAAGGGATTAATGAAGAGCATGGAAAAAGAGATGGGGCAAAACCAATGAGTGATATTATGTGACTAAAAATGCTTTGTGCACAAAGAATGCCCCATGTTCAACAGGTAGAAAAACTTCATAGGAACACCTTCAAAGAATGCAGGAATTTCCTGCTCCCACTGTGTGAAGCAGGAGTTTCAGGGAGTCTGCATACTCGGAGCACACCACTCAGTGCTGCAGAGCCTATTCTGCTCACAGAGGCAATTGAAAGGGATTAAATTTCTGGTTCAGTTTTCATGACACTAACTACACAAAAATCTATGGTTACTGTGTTGACAGAGTGATTTTAAGAACACCACAAAAGGCCCGAGAGCTCTTTACAAAACAGACTGCATTTGGTGAGCCATCAAATACAAGAACCAACTGTAGGACTACAAAGGTCACTAGATCCTACCCGAACCCATTTTAATAGTTATTTACATTATCTGACTTAGTGTGGTTTAATGTTTTCCTTCTGCTTTTATAAATACAACTGTCAATTATTATAAGCATTTTAAAGGTTCATAATAAGGAATTTGTAGAAACACCTCTTATGCATCAATTTTTATGTTTCATTTCTTGCAAATTTCTTGAAACTGTCCTCCACCAAAGGAGATTCTGCCACAAAGACCGTTACCAAATGAATACTGGATTTATTTCAAAGAATTCAGACTACAAGGACATAAAGGGTCAGCAGTTTTCATCATTCCTTGTATATTATAGTCTCCTAGATTTCATCCTCTCGCCCAAACATTGATATGAGAAATTTGTGCATCACAAAAGGAAACTTCTAAATCATTATCTTGTAAAGGGAATCCTGACTCATTTGAAAACATGAGGAAATGGACAGAGCACCATTTTCCTAAGGAGTTTGTCTCCCGTGTTCCCATAAGAGTTAAAAAAAAACCTGTCCTATTTGAACAGGCAGGCTTTTCTTCCACTTTTCCTCCATCTCTCTCTAGCAGCATCAGCTTAGCTACTCTCACCTTAAGCTACCACTTGTTCTGTGTGAGGACATATCCATTTAACCGGATTAAGTTTCCCAACGCACAATCAATAAAGTGTTTCTGACATCCCAGGCTGAAGGCAGAAAACTGCAGGAGGCAGTGGAGTTGGGGCTGTTGACAGCAGCAGTGTCAGCACCAGCCCACACTCACAAGTGTTGACAATCCAGACTGAAGGCAATGAATGGATCAGATCTCACCATGAAAGCTGATATTCTATATCAAATTTGAAAATGTAATTTATACGAATCCCCAGCGTTGGCCTAACAGTACTAACTTCAAAGAGAGGTGGAAATTTAAGCTAATAGCGTTTTCCTTCAATAACTCTCAAAAGCATTTGCTCTTTCACAGTCTATCAGATTATGTCTCAGGTTATAAATGTGAATGTATTTTATTGTGGTTCTTATTTTGTACATTGTGTTCCTGTCAACACAACATTTATTTTGAACTTGTATTTTTTGGATACAGCATTAGAATACCATCTGCTGAGACTTGACTGGCCATATCACTACTTGCCCACAAGGTTTTCTCCTGCTGCAGTTCCTGGTAAAGTGTGGAAAGTAGGTTTTCTCCTACTGCAGTTCCTGGTGAAGTTCCTTGAGAAGTATGGAATGAGTACTCCCAGGAACACTAATTCCATAAAACCAAAGGCAGATTTTGTTTTAAAAGCACAACATGTCTTCTTTCTTGTGAGGAAGCTGAATATCCTAGTTTCTCTCCTTTATTTAGTGCATTAAAGAAAAGATTACAAATGACACCCCTTATATTAATTGATCTGTACTATAACCGGTGGATACAAAATACTAGTCCAGTTCTGAGACAATTTCACTATTTCTATTCATTTATGAGCTTACCAGAGGGAACCAGGAATGAAAAAAAATATATATAACTTTTCAGGTAAGCAGACAAATTTTATCTTTGCTTCACTCAAGGTTTTCTGTGCCAAAGGTTTATTAATGTGTTTCTCAGAGGCACAACTAACCCATTGCAACCCAGCCCAATAAAATAAAAGCTGATTTGTAGATGTGTCTTGAGAAATTGTTCTTTCCTCTTTTAAAACAATGGATCTTTTTTATAAAGTTCTAGCCAGTAGATGTATAAACTCCTTTGAAACCATCAGTATTGTTGGTTCAGCGCTACACACAGTACAGAACTCTACTGTATATGCATAAAGTACATGCTCAAATATAGTCAAAGCTGAAAGATTTGTGTATTAAACAATCTGGCAATTTCAACCTTCAGCATTAAACAGACAGACCCCCATATATATAGATATATATATATATAATTTTAAAATAATTCAGTTTGAGCACAGATGCTCTAATTCAGATTTTTCTCTAGAAGAAGGCCTTTTCACATCCAACCACTGAATTTACTTCAAGAAATTATTCCCATGCAAACCTTCCTTAAACCTCTGCTCCTATAAAGCTGCAGCTGGGCTTTACTGTACAATCTGATCATAAAACGCAGTAGATTCTTAACAAAAAATGACATCAAAAATGAGTGTGCGGGGAAAAAAAAAGAGCACCTTAGGGAGAAAATCTGACACTGTGAAAGCAGAATTTCTGCCATACAAAAAGCCTCTGCAGCCTGCAGAATCACATTCACAGTGAGAGGGTCAGCTCTTCTAGGCTAATGATATTTTAAACTGCAGAACCTATGGTAAGATCAAGAAAGTCCAGAAAATTATTTCCCCTAGTACTTGTAGGAAACTGGTGTTGTCTGCTTTGCAAGCAGAGAATCACTACTTATTAGGGCTGATTATTACAAAATAATTCCCGCTTTAAAATGCCTCTCAAGTATTACATTTTTTCTGCAAAATAAGATGTTTTGTTAATACACTTTACTTCCAAGTGAAAGAGAAAAACACACAAAAAAAGAAAAATTCAGCTAAATGTAAAAGGAAGAGACAAGTCCTGACTAAACAAATTTGAAATGCAGATGAGAAGGAGGCAAGAGAGCCTCATGTTTACTGGTCAGCAGTAGGTTTCTGAGTCCAGTCACAAAGCCTAATGCAGAGTCAAGAAAAAAAATTAAACCTCTTGAGCCCCAGTCTTGTGCCTTGACCACAAAAGTACTTTGTTCTTCTTGGAGAGACTGTGACAGGCTGCAAATAATAACCTTAAGGAAGCAGTGGACATCAAAGTTAGTCTGGATTGGACAGTAGCAGTGGAAGTACTTTAGAAACAAGCAATGCTTTATTAGGAAAACCTACTGAATAATTTACTAGGTCTTTGCCATCCCTACTCTCCCACCCTGTTTCACCTAAAACAACTTTGTAGCACCAAAAGAAGACAACATAAACTTTTGAAGTTCTTTTCACCTGAAGCTCATCCATGAATTAGTATCTCACATGGAGAGCCTCTAAATCTACACCCATACTACTTTGAGACCAGTAAACTGGCTTCTGGCTCCTTACTCCAGACAAATGCCAGGTCAGAAAATGCAAAATCAGGTCTCTCAAATTTGCAGCATAAAAGGATCACAGCAAAAACTTTCTCAGAGACCTAAAGTCACAACCAATAGCAACTCAAGTTTGTACATATAAATACACACAATCAAAAATAAGACCAAATCATGTTTTCTATTTGTCTGTTATTTGCACAGCCAATTCTATAACAGCAATGAAAGTGTAAAACAATGCCCTGGAGAGCAATTGGAAACTCGAGCTCTCACCTATAAGAATTATGAGGCTCTGCCAGCAGCACTCCTGATCCCGCCCACAGAGTGCTGGAGTGCTACCAGAGCTGAGCCATGGGCCAGCACAGGCTGCTCTGGCCTCTGTGCTGCCCCAGGGCCAGCAGGACATTGTCACCTTGTCAGTGCCATGACATTGCCAGGGAGCACCAACACTGCCTGGATACCTGGGGACAGAGAGAAGCACCAGGACGGGGAAGCCCAGCTCAGGCTCACCAGGTTCCAACCCTATCAGCTCAGACATCCACGCTGTGTCTGAGGCTTGGAACAAACACAGACACACCAAGGAGACCAGAGCCCCACACTGCCTCTGCCAGCTGGAACAGAGGAGATGAGCCACTCACTGGGTTTAGGAGTTTTATGGGTTCTTGGCCTCCTTTTTTACATCTCCAAATAAAAGTGCTTTGGAAATAATGGTAATTAGAGCAAATAGAATACTGCTGGAGTCAGCTTCCTTTCTCCAAGCTTGGTCACCATTGCTTTAACAGTTAGAGAATCCCCAGCAGCCCCCATTTGTGATCCATCCCCAGTGTTATCACAGAAGCTATTCCAAGGGGCTAGAGGCCTGATTTGGTGCCAGGATTCCCAGCTGTGCCATCACCCACTCTGCCTGCTTAGTCCAGCAAAATGACAGAGAGCACCAAGCACCCTCCTGCCTTTCTGTGGTAGGAAACACCACAGGGTGTAAATTCAGAAAATTATGTGATCTCTGATTTATAATCTCAGAACCATGGGACAGCATTCAAATGCTGCTGAATGTTGTACTAAAGAATCTGCTATTTCCATGAACAGCCTTGTTTCTCTGGGCTTCCCACCTGTTGGAAGCTACAAATCTCTGCAATAGCAATTGACTGTCCTTCCTCACCCGCTGGGAAGCTTTGCAGTCATAGAAGTATCTTTTGACTCTCTACAGAAAACATCTCTATTCTTTTCTCTCTCTGGGCTAGAAAAAAACTCCTGAAATTCATTAGGCATTTGAAACAGGCTGCATGTGCATTAAAAGTTGATCATCCTGATCTACTTTCGCCATGGAGAGTTAAACTGTAGCTCATGGAGTTTGCTGTGTTTGTAGCGTTGTGGGTTTTTGTTCTTCTGCAATTCAAATATCTCGTATACTCTGGTCTAAGCACAATGTCCTTTACTTGAGATTTCTTGGCTTTCCAAGCAAATTATTTTTATGGCTTCTTTAAAGTAGAGGCTTGAATTTTGCTAATCTGCAGGGTAGATGAGGTTCCATTCAGAGCTTCATTTAGCTAGAGGACATGTGTTAGAAGCTCATTGATTAGGATGAAAATGAGGATGTGAGCTTTAGGCTGTTCTCAATTCCTTGAGCTTCGCCAACATAAGTATTGAATTATCTTTTTTTTTTTTTTTACTAACACACAATTTCACATCTTTCTAAGGAGAAAACCTAGGAAATTACTGTGAATGCTTTTGAGAGACTATTCAAAGGACAGAATGCACTTCTCAAAACAATAACTGCTGTAAATCCATTAAAATATACAGAGAAGAACTAGATGATAATGAGGAAAGTAATGAAAATAACGTCATCCCACAATAAACTGAAGATCTACAATTAATTTGTGCTCTGCCTCTGCTAATTCTATGCTATGGAGCATAGAATCCCTCTCTTCCCAAAACACGGTCAAAAAACCCCTTCATTTCAATTCTTAGAAGAATGGGAGGAAATTCTGCCCCTGACATTTCAATTTACACACCTTTGAATTTCAGTATTGTGTTATGTGCCTTTCCATTGAGGGAAGGATTTGCAAAGGCAGAAAGAAATTCAGCTGATTACATTAATATATCAATGAGGGTTGCAGGATTTCAGCATTGCTGAAAAATCAGCCTTTTATGGCTCTCCAGCTGCTTCCTGATCATATAACAAACTCAATCTTCTGTTTATGGAATTACAGCCTGTTACCATGGAAATAATTATGCTGCAATAAACCCCTGCAGCATCAAATAAAGGAAGAGTGACTGAAGGGAGCAAATATTAAGGGAGAAAGCAGTTACACAGGATGCTGGTAATTAACAAATGTAGCAGAGATAACTGTACACAACACTCAAAGGTAAGTGGGTTTGCATTAGGACATGGTATGTATATATGTAACATACACACAGGGGTTCGCCCATTAGAAACCAAAAAGAAGAAAAAAGAACCACAGAAATAAAATACCATTTAAGCTGAATCTGCCCAGCATGTTCCAAAAAATTTTGTGGCTCCCTGGCCAAGGCACACTGTTACATGTAAAAATTTTATAATTGGCCCAATTTCAACCAGGAGATAACATTCAAAACTCTTTCTTAAAGACATTTTTCTAACTCCTTGTACAATCTAGAGGCAGCCTCTTGTTTGTCCATTTTAATGGCTGACCCTCTCACTGTAAACAGCATAACAACATAGGTAAGCATCAGAGGAAAATTAAAGGTTTTAAAATTATTCCCATCAGCATTGCCCATTTGAGATTTTTTCCTTCATTAAAGAATTTCAAGAACATAGCACCATATTTTCTGATTCTTCATCCAAACTGAATCTTGTAAAGTGTAAAAGTGTATAGAAGGCTTGGTTTCTCTCACAGACTTATCACAAAGCTTCCAGGTTTTCCCTTTGAGAATAAAATAAAACCAAGTCTGCATGGCAGCTTCAGGGTCTGCTGGAAACTCCAAGCAGGAGGATAAGGGCTCTGTGTCACAGAATGAACAGGGAGCTATGGATCATTTTCTGTACCAGGCTCTCCTGATTAATGCAGCGTGCCAGGTTTGCACTCACTCCTTTTGTCAGGCATACACGACCATGGAAGCAGGGAGAACTATACCCTACAGTCAGGCTTTTTGGCACCACAGCAAACAAGTGGACTCAAAGGTTATTGAACTGCCATCAGTGTCTGGCTAAATCCACTGCTGACTTGAACACATTGAGTTTTCCTGTACCTTCCAAATCCTGCTCTCAAACCTGGTTCCTTTGTCCTTGAATGTTTTAGTCATTTATGTAAAAAAATGGCCAAATCAGCAAGAAAATATTGAATTAGCTTGGGCAAATCCCATTCTCCCCTTGGCCACAGTTCTGCCCTCTTTCCATATCAAGTATTCATGAGTTTGCAGACAGCCACAACCTCATATTGTTACTGAGGCACAGTATGTGGGAGAAAGCCCAACACTGCTGTGTCCAGACAGGCAGAGGAACACGACACTGCAGAGAAACACAGCGCTGCCCTCCGTGCCAGAGGCTCACTAAGCCAGCAGCCTCTCTCACAGAGTGCCTGATGCCGGATGTCTCAGGGAACAGAAGCACTGAGGATTGCATGTCTGCAGGAGAAGGCCCCAGTAGGCAGCAATATTCTGCTGTCACTTTTCTGCAAAACCGAGAAATCAGCTGCAGGATAAGATAAAAAACTGAAAAGCACAGACTTATTGCTGGTCATAGGAGGTGAGAGAAGTCTCTCTGGATTTGTTCCATCTGGTGCATACCTCCAGCAGCTGGAGGTCTCTTGATAGCCCCACGTTCAGAGAACTGAGTTCAGAAGCTGCTCTCTAACCCTACCTCAGCATTCAGCTGCACCACAGGCCCTGAGCAGCTCAGTTCTGGCCCAAGGTACAGAGCATAACAAAGCTGCAGCATATCTCAAGTTGCTCTACATTGTGAGTGTTACATTAAAACTCATCCAATGACTTCAAATTAGGTGGGGTGGCTCAGTACCCTAAGAGAAATTGTTTTAATATTCTTGTTCCTGTTCTCTTGTTACTTTTCCATCTATATCTGAATTGGAAACAAAGGACAGGACTGTTCAGAATTCAAGACCACATAATGCCAGAAATTTGAGAAATCCCAAGGTCTGACGTCCCTGGTTACATCCATACCCAGGGATACAGAGAAAGAGACACTGAACACTGACAGGAGCTTTTCTCCACAGGAGATAAAATCTTAGCTAAGTATTTCCAGGGTCTGTAGAGGCCTGAGCATAAATAAGGAATACATTTCCAAGTTCAAAGTCAGAAAAATGTCACTGCATGTCCACCCACTGAAACACATGCTCACTCACTGGCCTTCCTCTGACACTGATGTATTCTCCAGCCATCCACTTGGTATATTTGAGATACTTGCTTCCAAACAGCATCATCTATTCTCTAATGACCTTTCTAACACAAATGTCATTTAGATAGACAAATTATTTTCTAGCCATGCTGTGATAAGCCTACCCTATTTTCTCCTAGCTTCTCTTGTTAAGGACAGGTAAATAAGAGCATTTACAAATAGCTCCCATCTAAGCACCACCAGCTGCAGTTCACAATGAATAAATGGCAGAAATAACAGCAGCAGACCAGCATTGTCTCCCCTCCCACATGACTGTCCTTCAGCTACCTAATGCTCAATAGTTTTTGAGATCTCATTTTGGGAATGCTGGCAGTTCTGGATACTGCATCAGTGTCAAAACCGAAATTGGCAGGGCCCTCTGCTTCCTCCCAGCTCAGCTGTAGTGGCTAAAGAGCTCCTGCCTAATCACACAAATATGTTTCTGTACAAATTGCAAAGCTGCCTGTCAGTCAAATGTCAGAGAATCCCAAAGGATCTCGAAATTTTGAGGAGACTTCTCTCAGTGATTTTAGCACAGTAGGAACAAGCAAACTGTTTAATTACAATGAAGATATGTTCCTGAAACATCTGCCCAGGAGCAATTTGTAAGTGAATTGAAGGTGGACCTCCAAGAATTCAGCTCACCTGTGATGTTATTCCAGCACCAGCCAGCAGCTATTATTCAATTAAAGCTGCAAAAGATTTCCTTTACATTGAAAAAGCTCACTAAATGCTATCATTTTGGTAGGACCCATATAATGCCCAAATTCTACTAATAACCTTAGGCAAGGTACAAATAGCAAAAAAAAAAAAAAAAAGGAACAATTTCTTCAGTATAGGAATAAATATAAAGGAAATACTTCATTCTGAAGTGATGTTTAGACATTGCTTCCCTTTAGACATCAATCTGTGTTTTTTAATTGGCAAAGAAATTAAAACCATTGAATAATCTGAACACATTTCATTCACCCTCAAAGTGAAATAATTCCTTTGACACAGACTCATTCTGATACTAATTTCAATTTTAACCTTTCCTCAAGACACAAGGAACCACACAATTCAAATAAAGATGCAGGCACCATTTAGCATTACATTTTGCAGGTGACTAATATTTTTTTTTAGAAATTAGGAATAAGACTACACAGATGGGTGCACTATTTGGCTTGCTAAACACTCTCAACAACTTGCATCTTTTTTCATGGTTTGGACTTGTTTTCTAAACAGCAAATTTCATATTACTGAATAGGACATTTATGGAGAACCTGCATTCAGGGGCACTGCCTTAAAAAATGCAGATTTGGGGCCTTTGGTACTTAGTTTCCAAACAATTAAAAAATTATCATGTTAATGAGCATTCCCTAAGTATGAAGATGATTTTAACTCTAGCACAAGGTCTTTCTGACTTGCATATGCCAATCTTTTTGCCCCCAGCTCTGCACTTGTGGTTTCCATAGGACAGCACACTTAAAACAGAGGAACACTTAATCCTTAAGTCACTGTAGGAAATCAAAATTGTACTCCAAATCACTGCTTTGTTTTGAAAAATCCAAGCCTTTTGCTGTGCTGCTGGGTGCACACATCCCACTGTAGCTAAGCTCCTGAATCCATGGGGAATTGCAGCAGCTGGGGTATAGAACTCTAGATCAAGCAGAAGGCCCTATTCAGAGCACTTTTATTTAGAGAAGTGTCCATTAACAGCTTTTCTTCAATCTCATCATATCCCATCCCAAAGAGATGGGAAGAAAAGTTTTCATATGTGGCTATTCAAACTTTGAGGAAAGCAGAAGTGCTATAAAGATAATTCCAGTTAAATTAGTATAAAATTATTTTATACAAATGCTATGTTGTATTCACAAACAACATCCACGTTTTCAGAAACTCAGCACCACATTAGCAATATTGAAGTCTCACATCTGTTCCACTCTTTCAAACTACAAAGATATCTACAAACTCAGAGTAACTCCTGGCCTAAAAAAAGTAGCATGAACATAAAACATGTCATG
This sequence comes from Camarhynchus parvulus, assembly GCF_901933205.1. Classification (NCBI taxonomy): domain Eukaryota; kingdom Metazoa; phylum Chordata; class Aves; order Passeriformes; family Thraupidae; genus Camarhynchus; species Camarhynchus parvulus. The sequence continues at coordinate 10,592,548 of NC_044576.1, forward strand.
TAGCAGAGTCAAAACCAAACCCACAGGTGAAAAACCTCAGATCCCTCAGTTTCAAGGGAATAAAGAACATGTAATTGGGGTAGCTTTGCATTTCTTGGTAGCCACCAAGAAATTTTGTAATTTAAAACAGGACTAAAACCATTCTACATTCTACACTCAGGAGAAGGAGGTCTGGAAATTCACTCATATATTAAGGGCAACTTAAAATTAAGCAGCTTCAAGGTCCAAAAAATTATGATGTCAATTGTCTTCTAGGAAAAAATATTTTAAGATAAAAAAATATTATTGACATCTACTCTGGCCCCTTGAGTCTACAGGCAAGACTATTACACAGTAATTATTATTTTATATCCATAATTTGCAGTTGGCTTTTTTATCTTTTTTGTTTTGAACAAGAAACCATCTTCACTGAAGACCATTTAACATCACATTGTGGAACTGTGCAGTAGAAATCAATAACAAGTATCTGTACAGTTAATGATCAGCACATCTGAAAGAAGTTATATTTTCCAACTCTGGTGCACATCAGTTCATGAAAGTAAAAAAATATTTCCAGCAGAACCAGATGCCTGACTTGAAAATCTGATTCCAATAGTTCTTCACTACAGTTCTGAAGAAAGTAGAAATTTCCTAACAGTGGGCAAAAGTCAAACCTAAGCAATACCTTTAATTGGCAATTTAAGAAGGTAAAATGGAAATGGGTTTTTGTGAAATTTAACTCAATGTGCATTTGTGACTACCTTTGTCAGAGCAAATATAATCTATAGGGTACTCTGCTGCTCTCCTTTCTCCTATTACTTACAAATCAGAAAATTACCCAGAAAATGGTCTCCTGCAGTAAGAAGCTGGACAGGTTTAATGTATAATTTATATATGGAAATGTAGGTGTCAACACTGTGACAATTCATCAGATAAATATTTTTGCACTTAGAGTTTTCTGTATCTGTATCCCTCAAAGAATGAGCATGATACAGATTATCTCAATGATATGATGTTGTTTTGGTATGTGGAGCTGAACTGCATTTTTAATTTTTTTCTCAGCTACAAATCAATCAAAATGAACAAGGCTTTTGTGCTGTATGAGAGAAGCTGTTCTGATGCCATCCCTCTCAAGAGGGCCATTCACAGTGAGAGCACTAACATGAAAATACTAAAAATTTAACAGAATGAGGTTTTCCAGCATCCACTTTGCCATCTCTGAGGGTCATTTTCAACTCCTACTATGGCTGACTAGGTTGTTCTGGTCACTCCCCGTTCGTTTTAAGGCTATCGTTGTAACTTAGTCCAGTCATTCCATGCAGGTCTGTGCTTCAAGTGAGTCTTGGAAAATAGTTTTGCTTTGAAGCACTTTTCTAATAATAGTCTTTGGATTGATAACTATCTGAGGGGCACTTTGTAAGGTTCAGAAACTCTAGATATTTCAAGTCTGACAACTGAATCCAACAATGTCTCTGTACTGGGGTGTTTCTACTGTAAGTCTGTTCAAATAAGCAACATTTGAAATGGGATTGCTGTCCCATAACCGAGTTTTCTCAAAATCAGCTACCAGAAGTTATTAGAAACTTTGAATATTCAAGCTTTAATAGATTTAAAGATATGATAAGATCTTTGGCAAGGAAATGAGTGGTTTAGGTATCTCTGTGACATCTCCTTGTTGAGTGAGGAATCACTGTAGTTACATTTCCGAGATGAAAAGGTTTTCTATTTTACACCAGCCTATCAGCTTCATCCTGTGGATGGGGGAAACAGTTGGAAAGGCACTAACTCAGAGAAAAGAGCAAGGAATTAAGTATTTCTGTTTACTTGAAAGCACTTGGACCCAAGGCCAGTCAGTAGGAAAAGATATTTGGAGAAGTTATTGTCTGATGTTTCTTCCATCATTGTCCTATTCATTTTTCAAGTCAAAACACACATTCAGCATTCATAGCAGCCTCTGGGAGGAGCTCCATATTTTAACTAGATATTGTATGCAAACACATTTCTGGTTTCTTTTTAGTTTTGGTTGTTGGCTTACCACACTATTGTCCTATTCCCTAAACAATCTCTTGGAGACTATTTACTAATACAGTTGGAAATTTAGTCTCATATAATATGGCTCTTTTGGTATTTCATTTATTCACAAAGAGTACTTCATAACAAGCTCAAATTCATAAAATTATTTCCTACTAAAGCTAGATGAAACTATTTAATGCTAAGTCAAGAAACTGCAACAGCACAGGCTTTTGCCTGACCTAGAGTGAGGGGTGACGATGTCAGGTGATTAAAAAAAAAGCCTTAGGACTAGAGGAGAAACTTGGTCATGATACATCAGTTACCACTGACAACATCAGCAGTGACTCCTGACTGAAACAGGCACTTCAAAATAATTCCCCTTACTCCATCACAAAGATACTCCCAAAACAAAGGACCAGCCTGGAGATACAAGGAGCAGGAACATGTTGCTTTTGCAGTCCCAGACTGTCATTTTGCCCATGGGGACAGCTGGCACTCAGCCTTGCAATCTCTTCCAGATGCCTGCTGTACCACAGCCAGCTGCAAGCCCACCATCCCCAGCTGTGAAGCATAGAAGGAGGTCAGAAATCTTACTCTGGTTGCGCCTTGCTGTCTTTCTCAGCACAGCCTCCTCCATTCGGGCTTTTTCTTCCCTTTCTCTCCAGCGCCTCAGCTGCTCTTCTCTCATCTTGTAGAATAAGATCTGCTTCTGCTCTTCGTTCAGCTCTGCCAGGAGCTCAGGGTCAATATACATATCACGCAAAATTTGCTGCAGCATGATGACTCCAAAAAAAAATATATATAAGGAGAAACAAAAGAAAGAGAAACCTGCTTCCAATTATACCTACTACAGTGACAAAAGCCCACTGATGGCACTCCAGAAAGCAAACTGCAGCAAAGGAGCTCTCCCACACCTGCCTGCCCAGGAGAGGTTTGATTCCTGCTCTGGCCCTTTTTGTGCAGGCATATTCTGCTCCTTGTCTTGACAGGGACAAAGTTCTTTTCTTATCTCATCCTCCAAATGTAGGGACAGGTGTCAAGTGAATGTAAGAAAAATGAACAGAAAAGGCTAGGGAAAAAACATAAAATGAAAAGGCTGGGAAAAAAGTAAAAGGCACTTGAGTGCTCCTGACTGCAAGTCAGTAAAAATAAGGGATTCTTGATTGAACCCAGCAGCTTTGCTCCCTTGAGCAGAAGGAAATTCAACATACAGAGTCTCAGAGTTTCAGGTCAAGCAGTTCCCTTCAGCAGCAATACACTCCCAAGGGTGTGAGCGTTGCCCAGGGGTTTAAAGTGATGTCATGGTTAAAGGTATCACCTACACCAACAATATCCATGTCACTTTGGGAACTGATCTCCCCTGATAAGAGAGGAGTTTGCATATTATTTCTCAGTCTAGCCTGGTAGCCAGTCTCAACAGAGCAAGGCATGTTAAAGGTCATAGTTACCTGGTGTTGACAAATACTGTCATGCAGTAAATTGACTAAAATGCTTCTAAAATTAAAAGCAGATGTTACAAAAGCCACAAGAATCTTTTTACCACTTTATAAATAAATCAATATAAATTAAACAAGACTAAGTTCTCAGCATTCATGCAGGCTATGCAAGCCCTGATGTTAATTCATTTTCCACTTGGTGACAGGAAAAAGTTACAATGCTGCTCTTCCAGGAGATTATAGCTCTTTACTATGTAGCAGTTTTATCAAAAACAGCAAAAATACTATTTCAGCACTAGGGCCAACAGCCACTTAATTATGTAAAAAACCCAAACCAAACCAAAGCCAACACACTAAAAAGCAAACCCTCTGGATTCAGGAGCCTGTTTTCACTGGGTAGAGGCTCAGCTCCTCTGGGGAGGGAGGGCACACTGTGGGAGGGGGCTGCTTTGTGAGACAAACCAAAGTGTGGCCACTCAGAGGCACAACAACACACAGATCACATCAGCAGGCTGAGCCACATCCCACTGTTTGATTTTTACACAAGAAAGAAGAGAAAGAGTAGGCCTGTGTTTCTTCAAGAGAAACCTGCTTTACAGATAAGGAGCTATCAAAGCCCTGTATGACTTCCAAGACCTCATATTCAAAAACATCCTGCTAATGCACCTATATGTCCTTCTTTTGAGGAATGTAAAATACTTTTGCCCTAATTTAGATGGAAAATCAAACTGATATAAACTACAATTCTGATGAAGACATTTTATCACCTGGAACCACAATGCCAAAGATGCTGGAATGATGCCTTCAGCTGAAACAGGATTTCAGAACCCATCATGTATGGGCTGTAACAAGTGTAGTCCGCATGCTATTCTGCAATTCAGGATTGGTCTTGTGGACAGATTGTCTCCTAAAACAAAATGCTTTTATTATTACTATTATTTTTTAAGAAATACAGCTTGGAAAGAAAAAACGTAGAGTAAGAAAGATTTTGTTATGCTTCTCTATTTTACTTAGTCAGGTATAGAAAGGGGAGACCCTGAGGGGGTTGGCTTTTGTTTCTCTGCTTCTATTCAATTATATTAGAGCTGTGCCTCCACATTTTGGCACTAATTGAAAAAGACTCGCCTTTGCAAAGGCTTCAGGGCAAGCAGTTTCACTGTTTTACTCATTTGTCATCATTCTTTATTTTATTTTGCTTGACTTCACAGACCAGAAATTAAATCCTGATCAGAAGCTATCACGGTGCAGAGAACAAACTCTTCATCACGGATTGTGTGTATCTGAGCATGACAAGTAGGACCATCTCTGAACAACATCCAGCTGCAGCAGCAGCTCAGGACGGATATACAAGACACAAGACAGAACGCAAACAAATATTCGGGCAACTACTTGTAGTGTTCAATGAGCAACCACACAAGAAAAACACCAAGAGCAAATAGATGAAATGACACTTCACGTACAACCCATTGCTTGAAGATTATTCAACAAAAATATTTGAAGACGGTAACCAAATAATCAAGTGAAATTAATCTTTGTGGGAATTATTTTTTCTTCAACAAAGTAAAAAGTCAAATGTGGAAGAGTTATCATCTAATCACAACAGTAAATCTGATCAACTTCCTTGTTGTAGATTCTCTTTGGTTTGCAGCAATCCCAAAATAAAAAACTGGAAATACAAAGGAGAAGATAAAAAAACATTCCACCTGATGTAAGCCAACAGCCAACAGAAGTAGAAACAAACATCATAAATTTTGCCATTAATTTTGTAACCTATTAGACACTGATTCTCATTGCAGTTCATGTTTCCACAAATATTCCAAATATATAGATCGAATTATCACAAAAAAATTATCACGATCTCTCCCGATTGCTCAGAAAATTAAGCAAATCTATGAAATCCAAAATAACCCTAAAGAAACACCAAACCTACTATAACTCTTGCTATTTCTAGGATTAGCTCATATTTTGTAAAGTGATGAGCTTTGCATCTCCAACCAACGTAGAGTCAGAAAACTCAGGGATAGGAAATAACTCAGGCAAAACAAAAAATAAAATTTTATTGCAAAATAATTATTCTCTCTCCCCTTCCTTTCCCAGGTCAAATTAATATATAGATAAATTAAAGACTGAGAAGAGCAGGGAAATTTGTATTAAGGATGCCTGCTTCCTGATTTTGGCCATCCATCCTCTCTCCAGCCTTCCTGAGAAGTATTTTGAATGGTTTAGGATGACAATGAACTCTCCATTGCTTTTCCACCTTGATTACCCCTAGTTCCATAGTCCCAGCTAAGTTAAAATCATTACAGAAACATTGTAACTCAACAGCCTATGCACAAAATAAAAGTGACTATTAATGGGGTTCTTTGTTGGCAGTTATGATGTTACAATAATTGCCACAAAACTTGATGCTCTAATTAGTAGCAGTCTGCAAGGAGCCCAGAGGTGTTTAAAATTTAAGCTTGGAGTTTCCTTTAATCTTAAATGGCATCTTCTGGGAATAGACACACGCTGCCCCGTCTCTGGTGTAGCATCTTTCTGGCTAAGCACTCCTCAATACTGCCACTAGGATCCATCTGCTGGGGGAAGGGGAGGGAAGGAGGGAGAGGAAAAGGCACAGAAAACATTTTAATTTCATTTTTTAAGGGGAAGTCCTTTATTGACTAAGGGCTGCAAATCTCTTCATCCATTTTCCTCTGGGCATGTGCACCTTCCATTCCCTGATCTTAACAGCTCACTGGCAATGCTGATTATTGCTGAGCCAGGAGAATAGCATTTGTGTTTTATGACACAGCCATATAATCTACTCTAGCCATGTAATTTGCATAAAAATATTGTGCTATAACCTACACATTACAGGGGAAGAGAGGGCTGTAATGCATCTCTCTCCTTAAAGATTTATATGATTAAGAAAATATTAATTAAAAATATTTTCTTAATATTATTAAGAAAATACCCAGTAAAGAAAAAAAATGTGGCAATCATGTTTTCCAGACTCTGAACTCCATGGTCTTAATCAATTTCTTGTGGTTTGTGTCTTTATATTTTTCATTTTTTAAGAGGAAGGAGCATGCAGTATCTTAATTTTTCAAGTCCTGCTGTGTCAGCATCAAAAGAAGAACAGTAGAACCTGGAACTGAATGGTGCAGGAGGGAGCTGACCATGTAAAGGGGAAAGGTAAAATTAACATTTGGTTGAGGTCTCCAAAACCCTACAAATCTGTCACTACAAAAGCAAATGTGTTTTGGCATTCCCCACGAACTAGCCTTATGTCTGATTTGAAGTTGCTGTTAATTAAAAGCTAGAAAAAAACAAAAACCAATTGAGAACCATCCCTTCCCCACCTCCTCTATCACAGATGGGCACAACAAAACCTGCCTGGTTTTCTTCTATTTCCATAGTCAAGTCTGTGGCTCCCTCTAAGGGCTGAAATGAGTTTCTCAGCAGCACAATCTGCAGCTGGGTCAGAATGATTGCTTCCCTGAAGCAGCTATTCCATTACAAAGCACCACATAAAGCAAAAATGAGGGTATGTTTTTCCAGACCTTCCTTTTCAATAGAGCTCTAGCATCAGTAAATCAGACTGCAGCGTGTTTTGGAACATGGACAGGCTTTGCATGCTCATCATCTTCTCTGAACTCATTCAAGATTGCTGTTTCTGCAAGGCACTGTGTTAAGGACAAAAAAAAAAGGAAAATTTAAAAAATTAAGATATGCATAGCAAAATAAGAATTAAATAGCTAGATTAAAACCTCATCTTAATGAAATGAAATGCAGCAAGAGAGCTACAAACCAATCCATGAGAAAATACATCTTATACTGTCAGTCTTACAGCTGCAAGTGAAACGATGCTAACTGGGGATTTTAATAGTGCGATGAAGATTTACAGTGACAGGAGTCTCATCAGATAGATGGGTTTTGCTTGGTTTTATTTTAATTCAAATCTGTTATTCCTCAGAACCACACAGAAATCAGACAATCACAATTACAGAGAGCAGTGACAGTAGGGAAAGCAAAGGGATGGGCACTAACCCAGGAAAAGCAGTATTTGCAGTCCAGGGCTGCAGACAGCAGAGCCATCTGTCATTACTCCAGTCTCCCAAGATTAGTTTTGTACTCTGCAACACTACCTGCCCTTCAGAAGAAGTCCCATCAGTGATTATTTTTGCCTGGCACTATGGCAATCCTACCCAGCAAGATTACTTTAGGGCTATCCCTTTTTGTTCTGTGCCACAGCTGTCACACACACTGGAGCCTGTGATGCCTTCAAGGTTCAGCACAATTTATTAGAGATTTGGGGACCTGAGTGGAAAGGACAGCCCTTTAATTTTTCTTCAATTTTATAATAGATATTCCAAATTCTGGCCTGCATTACAAAGGTCTGACAAGTATGTAGAACAATATATACTTGATGTTTATTGCTACTAATACACTAACAATAGCAAGACACAACAAAGAGCTGGCAAGTCCCATCATAACTTTTCAAATGGAGAATAAAGCATCAACTATTAATTCAGAACGATCATGAGTAAAGTAAACCAAACAGGAAAAAAAGCCAAAGTTCCTTGACAGAGTTGATCTGAGAAAACATGGTAAAAAGGCTACAACCAGTGTTCCCAGCCACTGAAGAGAGAGACTTTGCAGAGGAAGGGCAGAAGATGATGACAGAACACCCCCACACACTGCAGTTAACTAGAACAGAGTTCTTGGTACTTCAACAACCTCTCCCTGGGATTGTGCTGTCTGATTCAATTGGAGTATATTTCATTGACAAAACAGTAATCAAGCTCTTCAGGTTGGGCTCTCAGCTACAAACGGGCTGTACTTGCTTGGCAGGCAGCAGGCTCTACTTGGGAAGCAATTACAGCTCACTAAGTGTCTGCAGTGATCTAACCTTATCAGATTAAAAGGCACACTGGTAACAGCCTCCGAGAACTTCCTTTGTTCAAAAAGATATGCAGAATGCGCTGCCTCCTGCTCTCCTGTTTACACTTCCTTGCTCACATCAGGACATTATATTGCACTGTATGGAACACAGCCTGTGCTTACACTGCACACTGCAGGCCAGCTTTGTGCTGGCTAAGTACAAAACTCATCAGCCCATTTGTTTCTCAGCAGAAGTCTCCAACAGAGACTGAAGGAGGCCATCCATGACCCTTCAAAGCAGAAATTGTTGCCTTTCAACTCTGCAGTGATAGGCTTTTCTTAAGGGTCTATACACCTTTTCTTTTTATTGATTTACCTCTATCTGATCTTTATAATGATCTGTTAACCAAGAAGGAAACTCTAACTGCAGACAGCTGCCTGAAGAATATTGCTGTGGTCTGCTCTTCTTTCCCTGCCCCTTAGCACACACCTTTCCAGACCCAGCTGTCTGCATAGCAACAGCACACTTATCTTCAAGCAGGAACTCAGTATTCTCCTCCATACAAATTACTTGCTTTGTGTATCCACAAAACCCAAAGAGACCTTTGAATTCCATGACCTAATTGCTACACAAAATTATTCCAGCATTTGGTATGTTTTCAGTGAAGTTCATTACAATAAGTTACCCAAGAGATATCATGCTCTACATAATGCGAGTTTCTTCTCTCAGATATATATTAACTTATGAAAATGCTCAGTAAGTTCACTTTTTTCCATCTCACCATAAGTGCATCAGAATATATCATGTAAGAGCTAATTTTCTTTAATATACTCCCTGGTACCATTCAGCTGCATTTTACATAATGCAGCAGTTGTAGCATATCAATTTCACATCATATCAGACACTACATTATGGCAGCTGAATTGATTACTTGTGTAATTGAAGGACACCAATAGGAAAAGTTTTAATCACTTAAGTGACTCATCAGCTTTATATACAAAATATCTTGCTTTAGTGGCACCATACAAGTGACCTACTCTCAAGGCCATAGCATTTTAAGCCCCTTCTTATTCTTGTGATCTTGGTTTGCAGTACAATCCTACAGATTTACAAAAGGCAGAGCATAAACTGAATGTTGACTGTAAAGGATTTCTTTTGACTATCAGACTCCTGTTTGCAAGACCTAATAAAAATCCAGCTAGACAAAAGTAGTTTTGTTTCTGATGGGAGTTTTTGTGCATCTGTTTTTGTTCTGTTGCTCTTTTTTTTAATTGTAATCTTTCACTCACCATAAGAGGCTAACCTTTTCTTTGTTTTCAAGGGTCAGATGGAAAAATCCACAAGCATTTATATTGTTCTATTATATTATTGTTCTATTATATTGTTCTTTTATTTTCAGCTTCCCTTACTGCCCACCTCCTAAGGTAGTAAAACCGCTGCTGCAAAAAAGTGCCTAACTTGCTGCGGCAGATCACATTCAGCACTTTCCATGTCCTGACACTAAGGTGCTGTTCAAAAGTTTAAAAAGCAGTACCTAAAGGATTTTGAAAATCCTTCTCTTTTACTTGAAATCTTATTAAGACCTTCTCCACTGCTGTCATATACCATAGAACAAAGAGTAGCTCAGGACATTCTTGAAACTTACTTTTTATTTCTTTTTAAACTTTAATCATCTTCACAGTTTCAAACCACAAAACCTGGATTAAGCCTACTGGCTCATTTTCACAATACAAGCCTGCATAGCTTTGGCATTCATGTCTGTGTTCCGTTCACCTGACAGAAAATACCATTTTCAAAGCTATTTGCAAAATTATGACAGATCCAAGTTTCACAATAGGGGTGTGTCCCTATCAATCCCTTATGGCAGACTTACGAAGTAAAAGCAGCTCTATTTCATTCTCTCTGCCCTTGTCATATCCTCAGTCATGAGTGCCACCTCCTCATTCTTTTCCAGCAGTACCATGTGCTGCACTTCTCCAGGCTTTTATTTCCTAAGTTTCTTCTTTTTATATTTCTATGTTGCTTCCTCCACTAAGCCTCTGCCCACTGTCAGCAGCTCCTGCTTGAGAAGGATGACCAGCTCAAGAAATTTCATCCCTGCTCCTCTCACTGCAACAGAGGACTGCAGTGTTTTTGTGGCACCCCAACTTTCCCTTCTCCTAACAGGAAGATGAGCCTCTCTACAATCCCTGTGACCCAAATATGCAGAGGCAATAAACTCCATTGTATCAAATATATTATACAGTATGACCACAAAATGACTAAATATAAATATTTATTACTAAATACTCAGAGTTGATTGAGGAATTTCTTCCTACAGAAACTCTTGCTTCAACTGACACTGTACCATGCAAGCTAGTCCATGCAAAGAGACATTACATGAATTGGGCAAATATTCTCGCCACCCCTGAGTAACAATGGATTCAAGCAGGTTATGGCTACTGCTTCAGGTCTTTCTATCCTTTTAGTAAGTCATCTTAAGCCACCTTCATGCCCTCAGTTTAAAAAAAATATATGTATCATTTCTAACTGACAAACAAGCATCGTGTTCATGTGCTCACCTTAGAATTCCGTAAGTACCTCCTTATTTTACCGCAGTGCAATGAGCGAGCTGCCTGGGGGCAGATGATGTACCCCTACCACTGTTTTGTGATTTTCTGCTCTCTCACTGCTACCCATACGGATCAGCAGTGGAGAGCTCTCCCATTCCCTGCAAAGCATTGGAAGACAGAATCTGCTGTCAGCTGCCCTCAGAAATCTGGAATAGGGTTCAGATCCAGCCACCAAAGTACACATAGGTCACAGGCCAGTAATAGCTAGAGTTTCCAGCTGAAAGCCACTCCCAAGTGGCTGCAGCTGCCCATAGATCCATTTCTATCACAGCAGGAAGAACCTTGAAGTTTGTTTGCACAGCACTGATTCAGTTCTGATGTCTCACACCAAGGCCACCACACTCCACACCAGCAGCTGCCTTCCGGACAGGCCCTGCCTTCTCTTCCACAGAGCCCTTGGCCTGACTGCGCTGAAAAAGCTCTGAGCCCTGCTCCTCTCACACCAGCACACCCTGCAGAAGCCTTGAGCACCTCTCTGCTCCAAACTCCAGAGCAGCTGGCTGCTCTTCATCCTCAGCCTCCTCTCAGTCCTCTCCTCACGTGCCCAAAGCCAGGCTGGCACACCATGACATGGCTGCTGTCTGTGCAGCCTGAGGCCCAGCTCTCTGTGCCGTGGCCGCTGTCTGTGCAGCCTGAGGCCCAGCTCTCTGTGCAGCCTGAGGCCCAGCTCTCTGTGCAATGGCCGCTGTCTGTGCAGCCTGAGGCCCAGCTCTCTGTGCCATGGCCACTGTCCAAAAACCACAAAGCCCAGAGCTCCAGGCACACCGCAGCTACAACAGGCATGCCAAGGGGAAACAAAAACTGCCACAACATGGCTTCCTCCACAGCTTTCTCCTTTGAACCAGCCTTAGCCCTAGGCTGGTTTCAGTGCTCTGCCTAGGGTTAGGGTTAGGCCTAGGGTTAGGGTTGTGAAAATCTAAAGGCCCAGAGCTCCAGGCACACTGCAGCTGCAAAAGGCATCCCAAGGAGAGCACAAAACTGAGGGCCAGCTCTCTGTGCTTGTCACAAACCTCCCAGAGAAGCTGGGCTGATGGTGCCCTGGGGGGTGCTGCTACCTCCCTGCTACCCCTGAAGGGAGAAAATATCATTTATTCCTCATGAGAGCCAGCAAGCAGGTCAGCTTCTGAGAGTAAAGGTAAGCTCAGGGAATTCATCTCAGTCACCATAAACTGCACTGTGGCTCCAAGGGTGAACAATGGAGGAAGAACTGGTCCCTCTGACTGGACCAGTAAAATGTGATGAATTCAGTAGAGGTGGGAATTTTTACATTAATACTCTCAGGAGTTTCAACTCACTCATTCAGTAGGTTACATCTTATGGATACAAGCAGTTCCTTTGATTAAATTACACTGATAATCATCAGTCTCTCAGTGAGATGAGTCATATACTGACATGAAACAGGTTAGTGAGAACTTTTAATTTTTCCCTACTGTTCTTCGGAAACTAAATTAACCATCAATTCTGAGCCCCAGAGTCCTCCAGTGAGCCACATGAAGCCACCCCATTTTCTCCTATGAAATTCAGAAAGGTCACAGATCTGCTACATTCAGCTTTAAGAACAAATGCTACAGGGATACGTGGGTGAAGGTATAATGCCTTGTGATGATCAAAATGATCCAATAGTCCCTGCAGGCTTATTTACTATGAATCTATAAACTCACCCAAGAGTGACACAGACTGCTCCTAAGTGGAGCTGTCATCAAGCAGATCAAAGAAATCAGCACTTAAAAAGTATAAATGCCAGAATGCACTGGAGCAATGTTGGACTTGTACTGAAAATTTTCTTTTTAGTCTTTATTAATTTAAAGTAATAATCCTTATAAGCATAATTATTATAGAAAAGAAAACAGACTTTTATATCCCTCTCTAAATTTTATTGGAATTACCTGCAGATTTGTCACCAGCAGGGGCCCTACTTTGTTGGCCCAGATGTCAAAGAAAATATAGACTGAAGCAAGCATTTAAGTTTATGCTGTATAGTCAACTTTAGTAAAATCAATGGAATTACCTGGACTGTGCAATATTTAAGAGCTTTGTAGGTCACTGAAGAAATGGGATCAGACATTGCATTTTCCCTGAAAAAGCACAGTAACTAGCAGGGACTATTATTTGATATGTGTGGGAGTAGGATAATACAGGCCAAATTCTTAGCCCAGAAATAACCCTTTGGAAGCCACAGGGAAGCTCACAAAACCAAGCAAGCATTCAGCTGAAAGGCCAAAAAGCTACAAAGACCCTCTAGAACAGGGGGATTGTTTGGAGAAAAGATGCACACATGCAAGTCCCTTTGGGCCAAGGAAAAGTAGGTAGAGCACTGTAACAACCTTGAGGCTTGTCTACGCTGCACAGGAGTTTGAACTGCCCCAACTCCACTCCTGGCCCTTCCCACAGACTCCAAAGCTATGCAAAGAGTTTGGCTCAGTTAAACACAAAACTGGTCCTGGTGATCGTATTTTACTGCATTTTCTCCCTTTCTAATCAGCCTCTCCTCCTACAATCCTTCAGAAATACTCAGAGACTGCATTTCTCTAGTTATTGTTCTTCCGTTACAAAAATGCTACATTAAAACTTATTTTCTGGAAATAAAATCCATTGTAAAGCAAGATGGTCAATATTTGCATTCTTTAGGAGGTATACTGCAGACATTCAGTATGTAGAACAGGGACTAAATGCCTAGAAAAAAAGAAGCTGCAGGAGGATGCAGATGGTTGATACAGGAAGTCAGTTTAAGGTCACAGCTCAATTTAAGGTCAGAGCTGAATTTAAAAAAAGGAGAAAGGAAAACTGTTACAACTAAAGATAAAATAAACAGACTACACTGTTTCAATAAAGCAAGAGCCCATATTTTAACCACTAATATTCCATTGTAATCTAGATCTTCAATCAGAAACTATGCTGGACAGGTGGAAATTGTGAAATTGCAACCAAGTCCAGATCTCCATGACATTTGCCTCCCAGAAATTCATTAGCTTCTGGGCTTACTATAATACATTTTCCATTGTGAACAAATATCCTTTTTTTTAAATTCAGTAGCAGGTTGGACACAAAGATGCTTCTCTGCTACTGGTATATCACTGTATCTTGCAGCTCTATATATAACAAAATGGTTGGCACCATTAATGTACCATATGTGATCTCCTAGTGAGCAAAGATATTTTGTGATTTTTTTTCTAAATATTCAATTTAAAAAAAATCATATATAAGGATATTTACACACTCCATCACACAAGGATTGTAAAAAATGATATATGCAGCTCCACTCAAAAGATCAATCCTAATTTCATAACTTTTTATATCTAATTATATATTGTCATCACCAAAGTGGATGAGATGAAGAAAATTCACAACAATTTCAGAACAACAAACTCAGTTCTGAGCACCATAGATACTTGCACATATCCTTCCTTTGTCATTTCTCTTTCCAAGTTCATGTGTATAAGCAACAAGTCTTTTTTGTGGATTTTACAGGCTCTTCTATGCCCTACAAAGTCAGAATTTCAGGTAGTTTCAATCATTTCTGGTTTTCTTAGGAAAAAGGAAAAAGAGGAAGCAATTTTTTTACCTTCCAAGCAATTTTATAATACCATGAGCAAAATGCACAAGCCCTTTTCTCTGAACAACAAGGGTGCTGGATTGCTTTGCTGCTCTTCAGAACAGGAATTTTTCACTCAAATGATGGAGAAGAGTATTTCATTTCAGGAATCTCTCACAAGGAACAAGCATGGGTTTGGCTGGGTTCTCTGTATGTTCTAGAGTCCCTCCAAAGGTCAGCTGGAACGATCTTCCAATATCCCTAAGTGACGACTCTGGTCATTTTTTTATACAGCTGAGCTGTAGGACCTACCTGCTTCTTTCTCTTGATATTACAATTTTCACTGCCTCAGGAGACAGAGCTAGAAATAGAGCAGCTCAAGTCAGAATTCATTCACTGGGCTTTGAATCTGTCTCTTGAGCCTCAGCATGTGCAACTAAAGGAGAACCAGCCTAAAAAAACCTCTAGCTATTAATGAAAACTATTGGAAGCAAACCCTCAAATACTCAGAGGGTCTTAGAAAGAACTGACACCAAAAATTAATCTCAGCAGTGAAATTTCTCTGATCTCCATTATAAACTGAAAAAGAACAGCAGGATTTATATAACAATAGGTAATTAAAAAGTGGCATAGAAGATAGTGAATATTTCACTAATGTTGGTTCTTGCAGTGTTGTTTGAATTTTGCAGCCAAATACATGAGTTCTCTGAGCCTGACAGAGATAAAGCACAAATAACTGAATCTAATAGTGGTTTCTAAGCCTTATCCCTGAGCAATAAATGTACTAATTGCAGAAAGCAGGATCTAGCTTTCCTTTTGTGCTCAACATGTTGTCACACATGCATGGAAATAATTAGCATTTATCAGAAGGGTTTTGGCTCAGAAAAGTTCAGTGAAAGCCTAAGTATTTTGGAGACATAACAATAAACATTTCATTAAGAAAGGCTGGTTGGGGCTAGGTCTGTCTATGCCAGGGAGACATTCTTATTGCTCTGGCCCTAATACTAAAATCCTGGATGTACCTGAATGAATTCTCATCTAAACCTACACTCAGCAGACAGTAGGCAGAACAGAGGTGTGTGCATTGTAGCCCATTCCCAAACCAGCTTTATGAGACTAGCTCAGTATTTCTGCAGCCTTCTAATTGAAATACCAAGGTTTCAATTCCAGAGATGATACCCCAGCACAGCTCTGGTTGTGGAAGCATAAAAAAATGAAGCTGAAATCTTCCAATGTAGAAGAAAATGAAATGTCAAAACATCAAAAAACTTTGCTGAAACCAAGTTTCTGTTGTGGAGCTTCCTCTATTGCGACACACATTATGAAGCAAATTATCTTTTTACTGAACCAGACAGGAAGAATGAAAAATCTATAGATAATTTAAAATCTGCCTGCTCCACACAGTATCTAAAATATTTTCCAAATGCATAGTGGCAGAACAGTTCTCCTAAACAAGGGATTTGCTCATTTGCCCTCCAGATCATCATTGATACTCCCTTAACCATGGCTTAGTGTCTAAAAAAAGTTCATTAATTTTCTTTCACAAAGTTTCTTACCAAAGTCCTGAGGAAAAAAAAAAGGATTTGAAAGTAAGTTACATGAAAGGACATGACATCTCTGAGCCTCAACAAAACTAGGCAGCCCATAGGAAAGTTCTGTCTCTTTTTTCTTCCTCCTTTCTTTTTTCACAAGAGAGTTAACTTCTGACAGGCTAGGGTTTCTACAATGCTAAACATTACAGTGAGAGAATCAAGGAATGGAAAATTGGTCTGTACTCATGATAATAAAGGCTTCCCAGGTCAAAGAGAGTGGCAATGGTTTGTAATTATACTGTCCTTTGGTCACACAGATCCCCAGCTCCTGCCCCACAGAGCAGAGCTCAGGAACGTGCGCTGAGATTGCTTAGGCTTTACTGCCTTCATGCAATTCACAGATTTCTAATTCACCACAAGGACTCACTACCTAATTACTAAGGCCTCAGTGCTCCAGGGAGAAAGGAAAGTATTAGCCCTGCTTTAACCCTTTTAACAAAAACCTGCAAAGACAAAAATCTTCACATACAGCCATTCAGACACAGCTGCATCTGTGCACGTCTGTGCCACAGCCTCTCAAGCAGCCTGAGGACTTCTGTGGGCAGCAGCATCTGCACAAACCCACCAGACTGCCACAAACACACAGCAGCAGCATCTGCAAAAACCCACCAGACTGCCACAAACACACAGCAGCAGCAGCCTGCATCACAACAGAGGTGGGTGTTAGTCCACTGAAGGACTGAAGTGCAAGACTGGCAAAGTAGAAGTGAAACTCAAGAAGGTGAATGACCTGGACTGAGGCCACAGAAACCACTTGTCCCAGCAGCACTCCTTAAAATGTTGCAGAAGTGAAGGATAGTCAGTCCAAATCCATTGCACACAGAACTCTTACTCCTCAGCACAGAGTGATTTGGCCAGCCTGCTGAGACTAATGGTACTCATGCCTTGGAGCTAACCTGGCCTTCTTCCATGACACTGTTCCAGCACCAAACAAGATTAAGAAGGGTGTTTTGAAAACTCTGAGAAACATTAGCATGTGGGGCTCATAAAAGTGACTCACACAGAGTAGAAACCAGAGCACTGCAGCCTTACCAACAACTTGACTCTTCACATGCAAGCTTCCAGACTACAGCTAAATTCTGCCAGTATCACAAATTATCACATCTATTCCTGTTAGGCATTTCTCTGCTTTCCAGAAGCATCTCTTCGTAATGAGGACTGAAATGACATATTTTCTACCTTCTTCCTTTTCTTAGAAAGGGTAGCTTCTTTCTGGTTCCTAAAATCACAGACTTCAATTTCATCAAGTCTCTGACTATTACAAGGATCTCCAGATAAGCTTCTTTGAAATGTGAGTCAAGGGAAAGGCAGGATACGGTGGTAGTTGTTTCCTCAGCTGAAGATACTCAGGCTGACAGGCATCTGATGCTTTCCATTTAGTATTTTTATTCTGTACTAAAAAGCATAAAAATCTGTGGGTGTATGTATATTTTTAGTGCACCAGCACCAAACAGAACAGAAAGCAAGAAGTGGTGCATAAAAATTGCAGTAGGGGAGAGCAGAGACAGATAGAACTATTGAAAAATAAATAGATTTGCAGGGTACTTTATGGATGTACAGAAAAGGACACCTGAAGTGAGTGTCACTATAAATGTTGCTGCTTTTAATCAGGAATACCAAGTTAAGCCAGTCTGAAAGTGAAAGAAGAGTGACAGTAGCAATTCATACACTTATTGAACAAGTCTTTTTTCACCATCAGGGAATGTTCAATTTGGGAATATGACCATTAGGTATATCCCATTTTAAAACCCCTGACCAAACTGCCAGAACTCCAAACATGCTCCCTGCATATGCACAAATTCTGTCTCCAGTGAGTGCATAGGGACCAGAGTGCTACATGTTCACAGTGACAATTTGGTCCTGGATTTGGTGATATCTGCAGCCTACTCAGGTCTGGAGTTAAAAGAGAATTCTAAAACACCAAGAAATACAAGAGAAACAGCCTGCTGAGATCAAATCAAACATGCACAAGAACATGCAGAGTAAATCCAATGCACAATAGAGGTGTGTGCTTCTTTTCAGAAAATCTTGGACAGAACTCTGGTAACTGTAATTACATGTTTTTACCTATAAGAATGTATAAAATTTTTCATAATAAATCAGACATGTACCTCTAGATTCAATAATGGCATTTGCTAACATGTATTCCCCATCAAAGTACTTCACAGAAATCTGAATTGCAGAGAGCAATAAATCTCTGATGCCCTGCATACAGCTGGAGCAGCATGCAGGGAGGTGCTGCCACATCTTTTGGAGTCCTGTGATGTTGGGCACTGCTCCCTGAGTGGTGATGTGTCCCCATGAAGAGGATGGCACTTGCTGTGCATCTTAATGTGCTGCTGTAGATCAGCCTATTCCCAGTTCTTTCCCCAAAGCAGTTCACTGAAGCACGACCACAGGCTCCAGCTTGCTTCTCCTCTCAGATATGTTCACCCTCTGCTCTAACTCCTCCACTCTCCCTTCTGTTCTGTTAGGTTTATTTTCATCACAGTTACAGAAGTTTAGTGCTGAGCAAGTAAAATGATAGTTCCCTTTCTAAAAATCTTTTGATGTTTCCCAAAATAACTGCATTTACCAGACCTGTGAAGAACCAGACCAAAATACCCTTTCACTAGTATTCAAAGGCAGAGAAGATAAACAGCGCTATATAAATCAGATAATATTCCCCAGTGCAGAAATTCCTTTCCAATAAGTCTTTTTCTGGCATTTTACTGCTCAGATCAACACAGATACACACTGTCCACTATTTTTTTTTCTCCTGGGAAGAGGACAGCTTACTTTAAGCCACAATCAAATGAATCACATTTCCACCATGTAAAAAATTAAAGCAGCAAATTAAGCTGCAGATGAGAGATACATCACACTGCAGAATATTTGATTAACTTAACTTAAAGCAATCCATCAACTAAGAAAGGAAGAAAGACTCATCCATTTATTCTAGATAATTTCTCTTGCTGAAAGGAAGTTTTTTCATTGGTATCTGCAGAGAAAATAGTTTCTGCCTGCCTCTCAGTCCTGGGATGTGCCTCCAAGAAGAGGCATAAATCCAGCTCAGGACCCCAAGTGGAGGCCCAGCTTTACCTCAGAAGCTGTAGAGGCACAAGGCCTGCCTGAGACCCAAGCACATTGTCCCTCTCAGCAGTGCTGACCAGTTAATGCTTCACCAGAGCTGAGCTTCGTCCTCACCTGAGGAGAAGGGACACTGCTAGTTCCTCTCACTGCCTCTGCCACTGACCCTCTACTAAGTTACTGATGAGATATCTTTCGATTTTTCAGTTTGGTGTAAATTTTCCTGTGCAAAAATTGCTCCCTGTGCATTTGTACAGCACCCAGCTCAATCAGTACCTGATGCTGGTAAGAACCTCTTACAATAGATTATGTGCAAACAGAAAGAGAATTTTAGCTTGACAGTGCTGTTCTATAAATTTGAATTCCCAAACCATCTTATTTTGTCCCAAATAAACAGATTAGTTTGCATATAAAATCACAGTTCATTTGACACAGGATTTCCATACCTGGCTTGTCAGTGCTTTGTGCAGTGTTATAAACCTCTGTTTCCCCATTAGTATTCACTGCAGCAAGATGATGAACGACACTGAAGATGTGTTTATCTGATGTGATTTCTTGTCTTCACCCATTTGCTATTTACCTCATTTTCTTTCCTTTGTTGTCTTCAGTCTTTTACCAAGGAAAACTTAATTTTTTTTCATGATTACCATTTTCTGCATATCCATGAGCCTGATCCAGCTTCTTTGAAAAAATTCCTATTGACTTCAGAACACACTGGAACTGCCCTCTGTGGAGGATGAATGTGTCTGGCATGCCTAATACTGCAGTACCACCACTTAGCCATCCTCTCTGGTTCTTGTCTCTTTTGGGGCTTCACACTTTATCAGCTCTGCCAATAAAATGATAACATTTACCCCCCTTGCTTGCGTGTCAAAAATATCCCAACCTCTGGCCATGCTGGCAGCATGTGGCAATCCTGCCTAAGCCTCAGCCTGCACTCTGACCTCAATAAACAGTGATACCCAAAAGCCAACGAGAACCAGCTCATCTCGTCGATCTCTGAACCAGCAGGAGGGTTTCTTTTTTGTGGCATGCAGCTTAATCCATGACTGATCTTGGTCCCTTTTAAGTGGTCAAGCATACATGCTCTACGTCTCCATCACCTGCAAAAAGCAATTTTTTCTGGATGTGACAATGCAAACATAATGCAATACACACAATAATTTTCCCCATTACAGGCTGTAAGGTAGCAATCTTTACCTTAGGAATTTTATTTTCCAATTCATATGCAACTTTTCAGGACATGCCATTTCCATTGGAAAAAAACAAATTATGCCAGAAAGAATTCAGCGCATCCTCCCTCTCCGTAAGCCCAGCCAAAGGGACTGGCTTTTTAATTATCGAGCAAGAGCGTCAGGAAAACATCTCCACCTCCTTCACAGGATCCTCAGGCTCCAAACTCATTATCAGATTGCTTTTTAAGAGTCAGCAAATTAAACTCCCTCCAGCGTTATAATCACCACAGTGATTATAATTCCATGGTGCAGTGAAGTTTTAGGATGCTACAGACTTGGAGCCAGTGTTACAACCACAGACGGCACCACACAGCCCCCACCAAGCAGCACCACACTGGGAAGCTCAATCTGCTTACTGGAACAATCTTTAAATAGTATTAACTGGCAGACAGCATTTCCTCTAGCTCAGGCTGCAGCAACACTAGGGGGTTGTAATGCATCCCAAATAGAACACAGCACATGCTTCGTAAGCTGTCCTATAACTGGCTCTTATTTATTAGAGATTCAACTCTCCCATAAAGTGGGATTGAAAATGCAACAGGAAGAAAAAAACAACTATATTATTTTTCAAACCATTATGTTCAAACTATTGCTTCAAAACCGGCAATTTTTTGATAACCATTTTTTGGAAAAGCCATGCTTTTTTTAATAACCATTACAAAAAAATAATTGAGAATATTTCAGAAAGCATTCTACTTGATCAAAAACAGTAAGCCAGAGATGGTACCTTCAGACTCTAAAGATTCCTTTACAGGAAAAAACAATCCTCTTTTATATTTTTGCCACAGACTTGAAAGATGAGTGTAAAAGGCTTGGACCATTTCTCAAGCACTTAGCACCTCCCAGGTGAGGTCCAGGTATGGATAAAATTTGGCAAGTCTTTAGAATCAGCTTCTGGAACACTCTTAAATCTGACTGCAAGTAGATGCCAATCTTAATCTAGTTTGTCTTGGAACTCTGTCTCTTATTAGATTCAATAATCACTCTTCTGAAAGACAGCAAAAGGAAATTCACTAAAAACTATTTTAGAGATCTGAAAGGATCTCTCCCAGTGTGATAATTACCATGTTTCCATTTCTGTTAATGACATCTAAGAACTGGAAACAAAAGTAGTGGTGGAGGATTAAGTAATTATGGAGTATTAGATGCATTTGAAGAGCAGGGTCACAGAAAAAGGCAGGAGGAGGAAAGAGTGAGCATGCTGTGGGCTGCTCATCAGCTTGAAAGCTATAAAATATTCCCCCTTACTCACAGCGTGGTAGCTGTAAAGGACACAGACTCACAGTACAGATCAGCTGTTCTTTATTGTCCCCATTCTGGAGAGCTACAGATTTTATGGGTAAGTAAAGCTCTTGTTAACTATGGATAGATACAATCTCTAGTCTGTGCTTAATTTTCTCTCATCTACAAATTGCAGATGTATGTGACAGAAACAGAAAACTAATTTAGGCTCATTTAAATATACAAGTGTAGTTCTATGATAAATGCAATACTATAGGTGACCTAAAATTCTTGTGTCTTCTATTTCAAACAATACTTAACACTTAAAGTCACATGAAAATGAAGGCTGGTTTAAAGAAAACTAGTAAATTATAAGAATGGCAATGAAAAGGAACTTAAAGTACTGGAAAATGATGAGTTCTTATGAAATTTGAGCATTTGAAAGCAAACTGAAATTCATTCCTCTCTATTGACAGTACAACATCTATCAAAGCAAATATGCTCACATGTGCCTCTGCATACATGCTGCACTTTGCCAAGCGGGACTGGAGCTGCAATTAGGTGGTCCTGCCTTTGAATACACTTCTTTATGACTCAACCCTCAGCACAGGGAAAGCTGGAATACAAGCCCTTAGCTCTGACCTTTCCACGTGAAAGGAATATCTTTCATACTGGATTTAAAATATACCTTTGAGACTTTAATTTCCATTAGTTTCCAGATCATTCCAAGGTATTGCCTAACTGGATCAAAGGGCTCAGCCTTCCACCTTCATTCATGTGATGAACTCACGTCACCGTTGGGTCTCGTGACATCAGCAGAACTAATCTTAGTAATACTCAATATGTTTAAGGGTGAAATAATCTCTCTCTAAGAGCAGTATGACAACTGAGCTGCCATTTATAGTAATTACCTTCCTAGTCAATTAAATGATTATTTAAGTAAAGTCAAACATTTCAGTAGTTTGGGACACAGACTAAAAAAGCAGGTCAAAATTTAACTTAAAAGCACTTTAAATATCAGAGAGATGGGCACAAAACATAAGTGGACTAAACTAGTATTAGACAGGTATTGCTTCTGGCTAAACTACCTCTACTGTACAGGTCATTTCTATAGGACTGACTTCCTATTGCAATTCAGGTGGAGACAGCTGAACTAGGTGGACTGTTTCTTCTACTCCTCATCATTTATGTGTACCTGTCCTACTTTCTGAATGTTCTGCTCAGAAGGCTTATCCTTTTAATATATTTGCTGGTCATGGCTCAAAGTTTTTATGCCCACTTTTGTTCCTGCTCTTTCCAGCCTGATTTTACTCAGACAGGACTGTTTCTGCTGCCCAAGTACAAAACTCTGGGCAGGACAATAAGAAATGACAAACAGAAACCCACACACTTCTAGGTACAGGTTTGTCAAACTTATCTTTAAAAAAAAAACCAAAACCATTCACTCCTGTAAAACCATATAACAATTCAGATAATTTTTAGATGTAGGCTGTATTACCTTCCTTACAACTAAAAACACTAAAGCCAGCCTGGAAAAATATTACAAATTCCTTGTGTGTGCAGTTTTCAGCATTCCCCAGCACCTTGCCATTTGCTTCAACAGCATTATAAACCCATAATATATCAATACCATAGGGAAATCCCACAGCTGCTGCTTTTAATACAAGTTGCTTTTCCTTCTCGATTTTAAAGCATTGTATTAGATGCACTTAAATCAGAGTCAGTAAACTTATTGCTGTCTAGAATCTAAAGAAAATGCAGCGACTCTTCTTCTTTAGAACAAGAAATAGACTGCACCAAAGTCAACAAAGTCATCCTGACCTGCCCAGGCTGCAGGAGGGGAGACAGGGTCCCAAAAGCAGTTTTGAACCAACTCCTCAAAGGCTCTCAGCCTCATTTCTGAGGTGTTTTGTGAAACAAAGCTCTTGCGCTCGAGGAAGGATAAGATTATGTCTGAAGGCTCCTACCTGTACATGTCCATCTTTTCTGTTTCTAAGGACTTGTTTGTATGACAGTCTCCAACAATCTGGAAAAGAAAAAAAGAAAAAACAATCCTTGTCTTCTTGCTCGGCTGCAATCCAAGTAGCTTAATAACCATTTGCCCAAACTTACCATTCTTGTGCTTTGGCATCTATCCATATGCATTAAAAAAACCTAAATTAAGTAAGTAAAATACAGTGCTGCTTGGAAAGAGCTAAATTATTTTTTCACTATTCTAATATCGAAATCAAATTTTCAGGGGGACCTGTTTTCTAATGGAGTTACAATTTAAATTAAATCTATACAGAAAAAGTACTTCATTCAGTGCCCAGTCCAGGTAAGGACAGTGACAGTATATTGCTGTTTATAAACTGGAATGGGGACTTTGCTATGGTCTTTTGTAGTTAAGAGTACAAAACTATATCCTGTCAAGTCTAAAAATATTTGGGAATAAAAGCAGCTCAGCTTTACTGAAAGATCTGTAGAAGCTCCTTCAAAAGCACCAATTCCAGACAAGAAAAACAAATACCCATTTAAAAGAAATTACCCCACGTTACAAATTAGAGAATATTTTAAGTCTATTAGAAATATCAGAAGTATTTGGAATCAGTGCTGTTCAATGCAGATGTTGAATCTAGCATCCCAAAACTATTTTATCCAAATAATTTTATCATTATTTGTGCAAAAAAAGTAGAACAATAGGAAGAAATCTAGCCACAAAAAAATTCAGCCAAGACAAACTCAGCAAAAGAATCTTAGGACTTGCTCAGATGCAGTCCCTCCCTCCCTTTATTAAATTTTTTTTTCTGAAAAGCCCCTCCCACCCACTTAAATAATTTTGATATTAATAAAACTATTTAGATAATTTCTAATGATTGCAAGCAGTTCTTCCAGACAAATAAAACTGAGAGAAACCTGCCAAGAATTTTGAACCAGATAGTTCTGGGTAACGTCAAAAAAGCTTGCACAGCATTACATAAACATGAATTTGTCCAGGAAGACTTTATTGCAACTTCCAATGCCCAGGCAACACCAACCCATTCATGCAGCAGAGCTCAAACCTACTCACACAGTGAAAGTAACCTGGTCAACATCATTGAGTTAAAACAAACAAGAAATTAGCCAGTAAAAAAAAAAATAGATATCAGATTTTCAAAATTGCTAAGACACCTGTGTCCACCTGCATACACTTAAAATCTGATCCTTCTTGCTCTGCTAGGAGCAAGCATAAAAGTAACACTTCATAGATATTGAAAAAGTGATGCACAAGTAAGCAGATTCTGCTGAATAGCGTGGGTTTGGAGCAGAGCTCTAAATTGTAGGTCACACCTTACAGCATTGTGTTACTTGCATTAAGCACCAACAGAGCTTATAAGGCCATAGCTTTTAAAATGTGTGTCAGAACTGAGAATGATCGTTTTTTATGGTACAAAGTCTCTTATACTGCATAAAAATATCCAAACACACACACCCACTAAGCAAGAAAAAATATTTCTGGCACATCCATTATGCAACCAACTTCCATACTGTCTTCCAAGGATCCTCTTCACATCTCTCTCATTATAAAATAGGTCAAATGCACATGTCAGGATCAAAAGCATAATACTCAGCACTACAAAATTTCAGACAGTGCCACAAAAAAATTTTACATTTAACAGAATTTAGGCAAATTCCCACTACTGTCCACCTTATTCTGGAGATGTCTGAGATTAATAAGGTACCTCACTTCATAGGTCATGCAATACCCTTATCTTCAACATTTCAGGAACAAAATCCTCCTCTCTCAATGGCTTTTTCCAGATCTTGACTGGAGTCATACAAGCAATTAGCAAGAACAAGACAGGTGCAGGCAGAGGAGAAGTTGCAGACAAGATACACTTTTTAGGCATTGTACCAGAGGAGCAAAAGAGAAATGAATGCCCTTTCCAGGCCTACAATATATCTTTGTACTATAGCTCTTCAAACAACATTTGTCACACACAAGCCGAACAGGCAAATGCTCAGGCCTATGAGTTTACTTGCAGAGAAACCATCATTAATTAAACCCTAGAAGTTCAGGATTTTTAACCTGGACAGTGGAACCTTTGTGCTGTGCCTGTTTAGGTGGAGTCAAGGCACAAAAGGCCAATAATTGCATTTGCTGTGTTATTTGCCATCCTTCCACATAGGTCTCCTGCCACTGGGCTCCCTGGTGGGGCCTCCTTGTTCTGCTAGCTGTGTCCAACATCCACCTCCATTCCCAGCAGATTGTTTAGCAGGCAGAGCTGAGGGCTGGGCTGGTGCTTTCATATCAGCAAAAAGGCTTCTGCTTTTTCACAGCTGTTCTTTTGCTTGGCCAAAAAGCCCCTTGTAGGAGTTGTCAGCCAAAGGAAATTAGTGTTTTCTCTGCCATGGAGTCTAATTGGTTTTTTCTCCACTGACAGCTCTTCAAGCTAAATTTAGGAGCCAGGAAAATTAGGCTGAATGCTATTTGGCTGAGACTATGGCCCACTTCCCATATACACATGATAACCATAGGGAAGGGCTCCTTTAATTCACTGTGTGCTGCAAAATTTAAGATGTATATTAACTGGATGATCAAAGGTATCTTTAGAGACCAACATCACTCAACAAATGCAGAAAACTAGATCTCCAGTGAGCAAGACAGAAATTTCATTCATTTCCATAAATGAAGCCAATTTATCCCCAGCTGTCACAATTTGTCTGAGTGCTTATCTGTTCACATGTAGCTTTGCTGCACTGACAATTTACTCCTCTTTCACAATGAAATCAACACCTCCTGGACCAAACAACTGTGAAAGAAGTTGAACTTTGATTTAAACCATCAAGTTTCCTGACCCCTTATTAAAAAAAACCTACCTGAAAATATTACCCAAACACAAATTGTGCTGATGGTGTTTTACTCACTGATTTTGAGCACAGCACATTTGTGGCTATTCCTGCAAGCATGACTTCCAGCCTTTGGCTCTAGAATTTCCTTATCTTGCATAATAAATTGCAGTATCTGGGAGCTCAGGCTCAGCATTAGCCTATGAAGCTGTGGTATGTCCAACAGACCTATTCCCTAAGCACCAAGTCAGTTAAATTATTAGGCATGTAAAAAGGCACATTCTGGTACACAAGTTTAAAACATTGTGATACCTTTACACTAAAGTGAATTTTACCCCTATTCTCCACCCCTCAGAAAAGGAACAAGTTTAATGGAATACAATTAAGCAGCTTTTCATGCTCTTTGGCACATATGCTCTCCCTGACTGCACTTGGCTGGCTTTATTTTGACTTATCTCACTGACCTGTTTTAGGTTATCATATTTTTCCTCTTATCTGCTTTCAGTCAGGGTTTTGCAGCCATTTTTCTTGTTGACTCCACAGGGCATAACATCAGCCACAAGCCAAGAGGATCTGCTTTCTACCCACAGCTTTCCCCCCACACACTTTTTCCTGTACTACCTCCTTGGTGGAATTCAATTACCCAAGAATAAAGCCAAAAATTATAAAAATATAAGTTGCTTCCCCCCTCATAAACAATCTCCATTTCACAATCAATTGCATTTTTTTTTCTCACCACAACAATCTATCAATTTGGGTTACCACAAGAATATCAGTATCTCCTTTTACCAGGGCCTCTTCTGAGGCTGCATTTCTCTACTAGTTTTCTGAAAACTTCTTCTGTCCATCTCAGTTTCTTTTTCTACTTTACCGCTAAGTGATTTATTTACCTCATTTTCAAATTAAAAAAAAAAAAGCTATGCATGACACCACATCAAAGAGAGCTTTTGTGGCTGTCCTACCTGATTTGTGACAATTAAGAGAACTTTAGACATGGATTATAGAAACTTTTTAAAATCCTCGTGATTAATAGAGAACATTACTGTAAGTACTAGCCAATCAGGCTTACATTCCTCTCTTCATCAGCCCTTCCACCTATGGCTCAGGCTAAACAGTGAAAATCTCCTTTAAAATCTGCTGCTTTCTCATGTTCTTTGAATAGTAAAACGTTCAAAGGTCCAGCCCATGGGATCATAGGCATTGAATGCTTTAAGGAGCTCAGCATGGCCCAATGCAGTCCAGAAAGGCTGCAAAAGCAACGAGCAAAGGTTAGATTCTGGGGACAACATAGTGGGCTTTCCCCTGTTTTCCAGTTCCAGGCAAGAGGTATTTTTAGTGCACACTGAAGTATTTTGCCATTAACATTGACGATAATTACCCATAGCCTAAACCAGAAGAAAAGAATATTGGGGAAAATATGGGCCTTTTCAGATTCTGAAAGTGGGTGGGAGGAGATATTTCAATTCCCAGGTAATGGGAGGGCTCCAGCATTCAAGGAAAAAATATAGTCATACATCCCTACTCCTTTCCTCCTTGAAGAGAGTTGCTGAAGAATACAGAAGAACAAGAGTTAAAAACCAGCCAGGTCAGGAGTTGTTCATAATTATATCCCTTTCATCCTCAGGATATTAATTTTAAATTCTCTCCCCAGGTCCTTTTTATCCTTGTGATTTTTCTCCTACATCTCATCACCCCTGAGTGCAGTGACAAAGACACAAAATGTATCTTTTAACATGGCCATAAGTGGCTTTCCATGGAGAC
This sequence comes from Camarhynchus parvulus, assembly GCF_901933205.1. Lineage (NCBI taxonomy): Eukaryota > Metazoa > Chordata > Aves > Passeriformes > Thraupidae > Camarhynchus > Camarhynchus parvulus. The sequence continues at coordinate 10,620,671 of NC_044576.1, forward strand.
ATAGATAATAGCTTATCTGATTTATAGGACAATTTCCTTGCCATGGGTTTGAAAGTCTGAAGAGATGGAGGATCTGTTCCTCCAATACTCTACTTCATGTACCAAGATAAGATAGCTCTATTGGAAAGAATATAAGTCAGTCCAGTCCCAAAACAGTTGCATGACTTTCTAGAGATGAAATACAATAATTTACCACTGGAGAAATTAAAAAATCTTGCCTTGGATTGAATTGTATCTTTCTCCTCCCTTCCCTGGTAACAAAATCAAAAGCAGCAGCTTTTGCTACCCTTGGTTACAGCAAAATGCTATAATCATGGAGCTGCAGCACTCACAGCCAGCAGGAATATGTTTGACCTTACAGGCTTTATTTGGTCTTAACACACATACACTCACCAGCCCTCCTGGATTTCTCCATCCCCAATTTACACCTTTATGCTTCATATGAAACAAATTTAATATCACATTCCCAGACAAGGAGACCTGGAGCTTTATTTTGACTACTATACAGTAAAATACTTCTACTCAGCATACAGGTACATTTATTACCATAGGTTCATTTAGGACATGCCACAACAAACCAGGAATTATTTTATCTATTTCAGTGAAGAGCATTAAAAAAATACTGTGAGAAGATGGAAACTTACCCCTACATGATTTTGCAGGCTGCCACCCTAACATGAATGCAGGTCAACTATTACTTTTGCTGTGTTTTAATTATATTGCTAGACAGACACATCAGCTATTTTGCAGTATTATGAGTTGAAACTTTAGTTCATCTTGGGCTTTTCAGCTATTCTTGAGCTGCAGAACTCTAGGAGTTTCTCAACCCTAACCATCATCCCTCAGCTGTTACACAGGATACCTCAAAATAGAGACTTTTGTTTCCTGCCCTGGTGATACAATACATTTACTAAAAACTACCTTCAAGAGAAGATGACAATTTAAACAAGAAAAAAAATAATGAGCAATTTTCTCTCTCAATCCAAAGTTATTTTGTGGCACTTATCTCTAGTCCATGTTCTGCAAGTTAAATTACAAACAAATTTAACATAAATACTTTAATGAATTTAAGTGCAATTAAACAACATGAAACTTCCACCAAAGAAGATCCCTGTGGAGCTGATGACTCTAAGTTAAGAAAGCATACCTGGGAAAGGATATATAGTGTCTGCTTTTACTCTTCTTTAATCATCTATTACCAGAGACATTAGACAAGCTAAATAGACTTCTATTGTGAATAACTACCTCATTTTTATACTCTGGAAAGACACATTATCTTGTTTTTCTGTTTTGAATAATACTGATGATAATAATCTCTGGAAGAACCTTCTAAAGTATACTAAAACTAAGTGACAAAAGAATAAGTTCAGTATGTGACATTACTGAAGGATGAGGCAGCAAAACATAAGGCATTTGACTGGATTAAGTGGTTTCAAGCCCTCAAATTGGCTCATACTGCTCAGGACCCAAATAACAATAAGTAATAAATACCCTGAGAAGCATTCATATTGAAGTATAGAATCTATACTTCCTCTAGGAAAAAAAAAAAGAGAAAATCATTTCTACACATGTGAGCAGCTATAAAAAAGAAAAAAAAATCAGAATCCACTGCTGTTTTAGAAGGGGCAAAATCAGATGCTGAAAAAGGGAGATGTACGAGATTCTCTCACTCCCTGAGGACTTTATAGGTCAAGACTAGCACTGAGAATTGACACAGCAGTGGTTCAAGGGATCCAAAGAGCTCACTCCTCATGGCTCTTTCCCCACTGCAGAAGCCTCATGAAGTTGCTGCGCTACAGCACGTTTTCTGCACTACTGCCTCTGCTCTCATTAGGATGATCAAAAACCAACTCCCACAGCAAAAGCCTGGTTCCTATGTCTCTTACTCAATATCTTAGGTACAGATTTATGTGTGAATTAATAATCTATGCCTTCAGATCAGGAAAAAGGCCTTTTGTACCTCAGTCTCAAGGGATTTCTAAACTCGGGCCCTGCAGGCAATGAGTGCCCATTTCCCTCTCTTCTATGGTGAATTACTCAAGCTGATGAGTGATATTCTAGCAAAAATGCTGATTCAAGAGAACGAGCAGTATTCCTTCAGAACATGTTTATTCTGCTAAAAGCCTCCTCAGAGGCCAGGGGGGCGGGCAGACCCTGCTGTGTGACCAGCTGGCTGGCCTGGCTGGCGCCCTTCCAGCCTGGCTCCCTGCCCCACAGCCCCAGCTGGCCAAGAACCACTGCTGCAAAAAACCTGAAACAAATCCTTCTGGTTTGCCTCCAGCTCCACTGTGCCAACAATCTATTCCAGCACGGGATGAAACAAGATGTCAGCACCCCAGAATTTTTCACAAAGCAGAAATAAATACCCTTTTCTGGTCAGTTTTAGTCATAATCTGTATATACTGTACTGCTTTTTCACATAAATAACTGCCTTAACAGTGTCTGCTTCGCTGCCCCTGCAGAAGCATGGACTTAAACACAAGGAGTACTGAGGAACTAGTCCCAAGCTGGTTATGTTAATCAAGTTTTTATGAATAACAAGCATGATAAAATTCTGAATCCCTGAGAAGAGTTCCACATTTTAATACTGTTATAGTTAAATGCTGCTTTCTGTGAGGCTTTTGGAATTCTTCAGTCAGCTACCACTCATACTACTCATTTCAAAATACTACAGACCAAAACCAGAGAGGTGTTTCACAAGGACTTTAGCACCATATGCATGATGACAGACATTCTACTATCTACTTTCTGGAGAAATGACAAAGCATCCAGATTTCTAGTTACCACTGTACTGACCCAGTAAGACACCAGTATAGACTGTCCCCTCTTATTTGTAAAACAACCTCCTCCTCCTTTAGAAATCCTGCCTTTCCATAGCTTTATAGATCCTAATTAGAAATATTTTAGAAATGTATTTGCAAACATCACTATTGCTCTAATTAGAGAACATAAAACTAGGAATCAAATATCAAAACATTTTGGGTCTTGATAAGATGATAACAGAATTCAGTAGATAATTCAATCTCACAGGCTTCTAATTTATTTCATGTTGCTCAACCAGCAGCTGTAGCCTTCTGCCCACTCCCACTAGATCTTTAAGATCAAACCTGATTCAACTGTCAGGTTGCTCAGGTGGTTTGGGTTTTTTTCTGGGTTTTTTTGTGTAAAAAAGCTGCATTCTACTGTACTTCATTTACACAAAATGATTTATTCAGCAAATTTTGGCAAGAGAACTGGACCCGATGAATTCAGCTATTTTTCTGGAGATGACAGCTTCTTTAAAGCACAAAAGCAAATCTGTTTTTAAGTAACTGCTTTTAATTTCTTAAGCCAAATAATTTTTCTTCCTAATAGGCAGTAACAGCTTTTAATTATGTTCTACTTCAACTCCCTTTACCTCATCCTCTTTTCAAAACAGCTCAGGACACTTGTGTTCCTCACAGGTAAATTCCTGTATGCACTGAATTCATGTGTTTTCATTTAAAAAAAACCTCACATTAATTAATGGATACATTAGGGAAAGACAATATAGCTAGTTCACCAAACAAAAATAAGTGATCCATTTTTAATCCTCATAAAATAATTTCTGAGGCATGATTCATGAATCAACATTTTCAATGAAAGCATTTGTAAAGCAGAAATGCTATTTTACTACCGTTTTGGTAGCATTCTACATTATATCCTAAATATGAACTGCTTAAGACATCAGATTTCCAGCAATATTTCTTACATTAATTGCAGCCACTTTAGGTCTTTTTGTTTTAGGAAGCAGATGGAGGAAAATTCGTATTAAAAGGACAGAAAATTCCTACCAAAACAATAAAATAAATGGTAACCAACTGTCAGAATTGGATGCTATATTACAGAGTTTATAAGAGATTAAAAGATGATTCATTACATCATTAACTGTGACATGCAGAACAGCACTGAGATCAACAGCAGCATTAACGAAGATGGAAGCAGTAAGAGTGGGATGAGTTTACAAAAACAGTTGCAAGGAATGTGGGAAATTAAAATGCAGAAGTCTGATCTCTGCACAAGGAAATTGTAGGATTATAGTAAAGCACAGAGATACTAAACACAGACATGATGAAAAAGGATGGTCTCTCTGACTTTTGTGGGGATGAACCTCCACAACCTGTTTCAACCTGTGTCTAAACATATTTTGAAGGAGCCAGTAAGAAGGTCAATAAAGGAGATACTGTTAATGCATTTCAATTTCTACAAACCTTTCAATAACCTTTATCTACGTTATCTTGGGATATGAGGGATGATTATCTGATGAAGTCTGAAGAGTTGAATAAAGGCTGCTTTTACAATAGAAAGGCAAAATTATTAGAGGTTACCTTTGCTGGAACCTGTGCAATTCAATATATTTATAAATTACCTAGAAATAACAGATTTTCTGTAAATACTAAGCATATTGACAGAGGAATTACAAAGGAGGACTACAATCAAAATCCATCTGATTATGACAGACATGGAAGAGCTAATAGTGAAGGATAATTCCTTTCTCTTACGACAGCAACTAAAGGCCATCAACTTTGATCTTTTTGGTAAATATTTTAAAACAAAGGGAAGTATCTTTCTCTTACAACAGTGAAACTGGGTGGTGTAGAGATAAAAATTATTAATTAATTTACACTGGTAAGAAAAATCCAAATGAAAGTTGATCAGTATGTATTAGATATATATTGGTGTAAATACTAGGTATGTTTCTAAAGGCCAAAGTTGCCAGAAACAAAGGGAGAAGTATTTTACCCCATCTGTTTCTTGCATCCTTTCAGGGCCTGCTACTGGCCACTGCCACAGTTGAGCTGCAAGTTCTGTCTTTATGATAAACAGGTATTTAGAAATGACAGGCTTGATGTGGGTCCTGTAATCACTCCTCTCTCCTCCCCACCTCAAACCCTGCCACAGTTATTATATGTTAATTTCTGTTTCCAGATAGAATTTATCCCTGCATGTTTATGCCTGCACAAGAGCTGTGTGCTGTCTGAGAAGTGACTCCACCTTTGACCTCATGCTCTTGGAATAAATGAGCATATTTAGATCTTGAGCCCTCAGGAAATTATTTTATATTAAGACATTAGTACTGAAAAGAACTACCACAAGGAACACAATATTTTCCATGCTGGATCACCAAAGCTTTGTATTCCATTCTGTTTAGAAACCCTGAATAAGCACCTGGAATACCTTGGGCTTTGTGGAGATGACACAGAAGCTGAAGATCAGATCCTTGAAAGTTTGAATGGGATTCTCCTGGCTATTACTGAAGATAGTTAAGTATCACTCTGGATCACCAATTAACCATTTGCACAATTCAAAAGAATTCATGGCAGGTTTTGTTTATTGTGATAATCTCTATTTCAAGAAGTGATTGCTACTGGAACTATAGCTGTCCTCAGGCTGTGTTGCTTTTTTTTCTCTCTGTATAAAACACAATTACCTGTGACCAGATAAAGTTTCTGGTCACTAAAATACCAAAAGCTCCAGAGAAATTCCAGGTTTAATATTCTATTTATTACAAACTCCTAGGATTAATTTAGGGTGACCCTATCAGGTCAGGCATTTTAAAAGTAGTTTCTAGTCTACTTATACAAGAGTCCCTTAAGCCTTTGCACATTCTCCTAAAATGACATAAACCTGCATTTATTTGAATCTCCTGGCAGATGGTGATTTACTATCTTCAGGCCAGCTGGCCATTTTTTTGATGAAAAAAGGCCAAGGGAATTGTCTGTTCTAATTGCTAGTCTAATAAAAGATATTGTGCCTACCTGCAGAATTAATTGCTAGGCCATGCCTCAGGAATAGCCTCTTAATCCCTGACTTCCCATGCCTTATGCAGGCATCCTTTTATAGTCAGAGAAGATGAAACTGTTTTCTTCTTTGCCTGGCCACCCCCTGCTTGAATTCAGCGTGAAGCAGAGTAATCAGCTGGAACCACACTTGCTGCAATTCAAGCAGATGACTGTGCCCATACATTCAGACTCAGACAGCCTTTACGAGCCTTGTTAAATTGGAAGCTTGGATCCCACAGATACCCACTCAGAACTCTAGGAAACAAAGAAACATGTGAATAAAACAGCTGCAAGCCTACTGCAGGTACTGCTAACACTCTTATCGCTGCAGAGCAGAGGTCCTTCCACCTACTCAGAGGGAGTGGGATCTTCCCAACTTTGGCAAAAATCCTGAAGGGCAATCCACGATGTGCAGTGAAAGCAGCCCACGTGCTCTCAGAGATAGCCAAAAATGGTAAGTCATGCTCAAATATTACTGCAAGGCATCTTACAGCACATTAACTTCATGTTTTCACTCTTGAATTTTGTTTCACAGCTACCAGCTGTTGCTCTTGCAATTGTTTCATTCCCTCTCTCTTATCTACACAGAGGAAATGAAGATACCATGTATTGAAGCAGATTTGGTTTTAACACTGATACCTTTGCTGGAGAGCACAGACCAAGAAATGCTGCTGCACGCTGGGAGGGCCATTGGCCGCATCTGTTACGATAACCGTAGGTATCCTCTGAAGGGAACCTGCTCTTCCCTGGCTCTAAGGCATTATTTTACAAGGCATTGCAACTTGGAACTCATAATAACTTTATGAGACCTGAGCACATCATGCTCATGCATACCTCAGCCTCCAGTTAGGTATGCAATTCACAGAGCTCACAGACACTGGGCTGAATGATCCCAAGCGCTGCCTGAACTCTGGGATTCCCCCCTACATTTTTGACTTTAAACGGCACATCTCTGTCAGAACTGCTTTGAAATCACAAGAGGAGCAGAGCCTCACACATATCTTAACCAATTTTGCAGAGTTGCCTTGGGTCCAAATCCTGAGTAGCTTGGTCTTCTTCCAAAGTAATAAGAACATCTATAGAGGAAAGCACTTGTTTAAAAAGGGTATTAGAAAAAAAAGAGATAAAAAATACTGAGTTATTTATCTATGCAAGGAATAGTCTTCTCTGAGAACCACTGCTTGCATGCAGATCTTTAAGCTCCAAATTCCCTGGATACCAGCTTGCTAGCTGGGCTCAAAGGTTAAACAATTTTCATTTACTTGCCCAAAACAGTTTAAGATTTTTTTTATCTTTATCTCCCAGACTGCCCAAAATATTTACTGTATGCTGAAAATGATATGAAAATTTTCACCCAGTATCTCATATCCATTACTTTCTGCCTTCATCCTATCTTCTCTAATCCTTCTAGAGCGGATCTGCACAACTTTACTTAGAAATTTGTGGGTTTGCCTCCTTCACTGTTCTTATGAAATCCAAGCATGATAGGTACCTGGTATGGATTCCACTAACCTCCCCATGAGTTACATGTATTTGTCAGGGAATGACAATAGTTTAAAAAAGCTCTTCCCTAAAATTCCATTCCCAGCTCATGTAACTCCTGTACACAGCACTGCTGCAGCATATGGCCATCCTGCACATCTGCTTCCCTTCTGGCAGAGCACAGGCCCAGCACAGATTTGCCAAGACGACTGTGACATGCTTTAATAAATCCTATTACTAACACAGCAATAAATGCATCAAAGAAAAGAAAAATTAACTTCACCAATTCCCTGTTTGAATTCCAATTGCCTATGCTATAACAGCACCAGAGCCTGTCTGGTGTCTGCCATGCACTCTGTCACCCAAGCAGCAGCCCAGCTCTCAGCAAGACACTGCTGCAACTTTGCATCTTACAGTTCTTGGCACCCTCAAAATAATTTCAGATATTAAGCTTTCATTCATTACAAAACAAACTACAAACAGAAAGAAAACAGTTATCAAGGTTTTTCTCAGCAAGCACACATGGGTGGAGACAGTGGCTTGATAGCTTAAGTCAAAGTCGAACCAGGAGGTTTAGCAAAAATCTGTCCCAAACTTGCATTTCCTCCACACTCATATTAGCCTGGAGCCACCACCAAAAGCTTTACAAATTCCAGCTAACAGTGTGAGAAACAACCAGACTGCCTCACTGCTGAGCATCTCAGTTGGACCCTTTCAACTGGTTTAATCAGTTCCTGATTTAACCACCTTCAACACCTCTGCTTTGCTGACCAGGCAGCCTTCAGGAAGAGCTGGTGAAGGTTGGAGTGATCCCATCACTGGTCCGAATATTAACTGACTATGCAGAGAGTGAACCACTTGTCCACGTTGCTCTATTGGCCTTGTACAATCTGGCAGACCTTGGTAAGTAAGGTCTTTTTTTAAAGTTTTTTTTTTTAAGTTTTTTTTAAAGTTTCTGCATCTTCGAGCAAAATATCATCTCCACACTGTCACTGCCTTTCCATGTCCACAGCTTTGTGAGCTTTGTTCTCTCCTTTGTTTTTGGGGTGGGTTAGGGCTGGTGTTTGGGCTTTTTTTTCAAAACATTACTGATATCTAATCAGGAACTGGCCACAGTACCTGGATTGGAAAAATAACTACTCTTTTATGGAGTACCAGCAACTCCTTATATTACATGAAAACAATCAAGTTTAACAGCCAGTTTTTGACCCCAAATGAAGAGATGGCATAATTTCACATGATAAATTGACAGTTTCAACTAGTTCAGATTTGGTACATTAAAAGTTTGTTCATTAAAATTTAATTTCTATTTAATAATTAAGTTTCTATATCTTACTAAAACAGCTTCTATTTTCATTTACACAATTTTCAAAGCAAATGCATCTCCACTAATTTAAAATGTATTTGCCCTACTTTAGACAAGTTGTGGGTAGTAATGGAAGAAAAAGATCAAGTACAAAGTTATTACCACTCTCCATATATGGTCTGGCTAAAATTTGATCTACTGCTTCCTGCATTTAGGGGGATATGCTGGGAAGGGGACCATGATATCACACTGTCACATTATTCTCTAAAGAAGTCTGTCCTTCTTATATCTGTTATATTATTTAATACCATATTCAATTGAAATATATTATATGGCAAACAGGCAAGCTTTGCCAACATACATCTTGCAGATATTTAGGATGCCAGCAAGGCTAGAAGTACCTAATCAAGGCAAAAAATATACTGCTACAGGAAACTGACAGGTTTTGCAGGTACAAAATGTGCCAATTGTTATATTAAATAATCATACTACAGATGGACTTGTACGAGTCAGTGAAATTTAGTCGGGATTAATTTGACACCCAAAGTTACAGAGAAACAATTAAAGAACCTGGGGGGAGAAGGGATAGAGTTCTGCTGTCTCAATGCTGTCCAAAGAAACAGAAGAGTCTACAAGAACAGAAAAAGCCTTCAAAGACAGTGTCTAATCACTTCCAATCATAGGGAGATATCTTTAAACATTTAATCAAATAAAAATTAAAAACCCTGACTTTATCACATACACAGATTCAGCCAAGGAAGCTCTAAGCATGACAAAAGTTGCTGAACAACTGGTGAAACAACTGAGGAGAGCTGAGAGCCACGAGAGGTTAGAAATTGTCTTTGAGGTCCTGCAAGCACTTGCAGAAAATGGTAAGGCTCCTTTTGGTCTGGGTGGAACAAGGGGAGACTGGCTGTTGTACTGGTTTAAGCTCTGGGTTCCAAGTTTGCAATGGGATCCTGCTAACAGAACGAGCAACCCTTTCAGGAGAAATAAGCCCCAAGAACATGCGAGAATCTGGCCCGAACAACACATGAACAGGTGAGAAAAACAAAGGAAGGAGAGAGCACCATTCCAATGCATTTCAGTAGATCCAAAAGACAGCAGATTCACACTTACTCTCCATGGTGGGTAAGAGGAAAGCAGCAGCACAGAAGATTTTTTTTCATTTTAAAGATCAGAACAACCAGGTGCCAGTTCAATCCCTGTTTGGGCCATTTACTTAAGAGCTGGACTCGCTGCTCCTTGTGGATCCCTTCCAGCTCAGGATATTCTGTGACTGTGAAGATGCATACTCTAAGCAGCAGTACAACAAGCACTGACACTGCTCCACTAAAAATACCTAGATATCTGGCACAGATTTTAAAAACATGAAAGCTCATGACTGGCAACACAAGACATGTCAAAGACCAGTGCAGAAAGCTTTGCTCGTTCTGCCTCAGCGTCATCCTAGCTCCAGAAAGCTGTTACACACAAAACCGTAACAATGACTGCACCTGAAAAACAACTGGCTAAAGTTCAAGATTTCAGCTTTCTTGCTTGAAATGCTTCCACAAAGGGACAAGAAGCTTTTAATGTGCTTTTACTGTGATCTCTACAGATGCTCTGAAAGTGCAGTTGGTGGATGCAGGTGTGCCAGAGGTGCTGTCTGAGATCCTGCTGAGGCTCCAAGGCAGTTCCCAGGCTGAAGATACATGCATTGTGAAGGCTGCATCGGATCTCATTGTCTCTCTGCTCCTTGGAGGTAAAAAGGGGGATATTACAGGCCAGGTACATAAAGAATCAACATCCAAAAGTCTATTTAGCAGAAGAGTTTCCATTTCTGTTGGTTTCTTTTACTTAATCAGGGACCCATTCACAATCTCCTTTACCATCCTTGCAGGAATTCTTCTCAGGCATGACACCTTTCATTTCTATAGCCTATAGCCCAGTGCTTGTGCCTACCAATAACTTAGTTTATATTACTGCTATGCTGCATTTTGAGCAATATGGATTAAAAAATAAAATATCAAGAACTGGCCACTTACACTGCATGCCACCACTCTCAACCCCAAAGCAATCAACAACATAAAGGTCTTCAATTATTAACCTTAACAACAACTGATCAGTCAGTGATCATCACTGACTGATAGAACAGTCCAGTTTGGGGGTTAATCATAATCAGATATGAGATATTCTTTATTTCTCGTAACACAAGTAAGGACATACAGCAGGTTTTTGCTAAGGGCTGTGGCATCATCTCTAAGAACACAGATACATGCACCACATCTAGACACTTGCAGGTACAAAGACAAGGGCAAGGCTTATTGCTAATTTTACAAAAGAAATTGTAAGGTTGGTTATTCTCTACCCTTCAAAGATGGAAAGCTACTGTTTGTGAGTGCAGAGAAACCCAACACTATCAGATTTCACTACTCCCTGGTTCTGAAATTGTTACTTTCTGTTCTGCAGACTAGAGACTTGCATACTTTTAAGTTACAGATGCTATTGATACTAAAATAACTTGGGGGCATAATTGTAAAGAAAGGGGTGATCAAGTATGCAAGCCTTTGCAATTCTTTTTTCTGTGCCACACTTTATTAGAGAGAAGACTCTGGAAATACTTAATGGCAAATATATTTGTTAGAAATAAAAAAACAGACACCAAAAAAAAACCACACACCAAAAAAACCCGACCAAAAACACACAGAAAAAACCCCAAACAAACAAAAAGCCCAAACAAAAAATCCACAGAGTTACTGCTGAGTTATGTTTTAAATTACTTTTAGGAAGGGAGGGTTACTCAGACATTGAGATGGGAAGAAATCTCAAGATAGGCCATTTTCTCTTTCAATTCCTATTATAGAAAGCAATGAGCCTTTACACTCTGCAGAGAGAAAGAGATATTCTTCTGAGCAGACTCCTGGAAAGCATGCTGTGCTCAATCAGTCAGCAAAAGATCCCCCCCCACTTCCTGTCCTATCTCACTGATAGCTACTGTACTGGCTTCAAACTCAATTAACAAAATTGCTCAACTTTCCGCATTAATAGGTGCTTAATTATTAGAAAAAAATCCCTCACATCTGAATGTTGGTTTTGGGCTTTTTTTTAAAGCAAGCTATCATCCACACATCTCTTCACCTCCACCTCACAACCCTTCTGGAGTCCCTTTCTTCCTTGCCTCATACCTTGCTCTGAATCAGCCATTGTGCATCATGCCTCTCCAAAGGCCACAGAAATGCCCCCAGAACCTTTAACTGGCTATTTCAATTTACTCAGCTCAATGGCGTGCTTTGTCACTCACTCTTCTCCCCCCATGTTCCCCACAACAGCATGAGATGTTTCATGTGGAAGAAGTGAATAATCCCTCTCATGCCTCAGCGTGTGCCACTGATGTATGCACAGCTTTTAATCTGAGAGAAAAAAAATCCTATGGAAATCTGTTCTCAGCATCAAATGACTTCCAGGCAGTGAAAAGATGACAGACAGCTTTTGCAGCTATGAAAAATGGCTGTTCCTATCAGACTTTAACTATGAGCCATTAAATTGAATGTTCTGCTGCTATCCAAGCAAAAACTCCATAGGAGAGAAAAGCAATTTGGAGCTCTGTGACAATCAAAGCAAGGCAACCACTAATGGGCTCTGCCTATTTGCACTTTACTACATGAGAGAAAAAAAAACTGTTCTGACATTCTTCAGTTTGAGAGGTGGGGGAGGAGAGAAATTAAGTTCAATTAAGGTTAGTCTATATGAAGATCAAAATATTTTCCCTGTAGAATTTTATCTGACCAAAAGAGGTGACCCATTTCTATGGAACCTGCTTTTAAAGAGGACTGGGCAATTTTCCTCATATACTCTAATCTCCAAAGATTAGGACTAGGCAAGAGAACACTTGAAGAATGACAAGCAAAACCATCAGAATGTATGCATAAAATGGTATCAAAAGATTTCTGTGTGAGTCGAATCCTAACTATTTCTCGGACTGACAGTTCTCTCATGAAAATATCCAACCACATTTTACAAGCATTTGACAAATTCTGATCTAACATATGTAAGAATACAGAGGAAAAACAGGCTACTAAGTGAAATGTTAAGAGATGAAAAGAATAATAGGCACTAATTCAAAAGACAACAGAAGTGTCTATGACTTTGAGGTGGAAATTAGATCCAAACCAGCAAGTGTTAAAATTACTAAGCCCCCTCTTACATGCTATACATAGAAAAATTAGAAGTCTGTATGCTTCAGTCTGTAAATTCAGTTAGAACCACAAGTACTGTTGCATACAGGTAGAGAAATTATAAAAGAAAGGCCCTATAAAGTCAGGCCTTTCTCTGCTGAATTATCAGCTAAGCCTCTAAGTTCCCATAAGAAAGAATCAGAGGAATGAGAAGCTGTTAGCAAAACTATTATGATAAGAGAACCATTTGCACCTGCAAAAAACAGTCTGTCACATGAGAATCTGCAAAGAAAATATGTTAACATCTGGGTAAAGAAAGAGTCTTATACATACACATACAAGCAATTTCTAACTAATTAACTGAGTGGAAAGAAAGTCATGAACCAATTAGAGTTATACATGAGCTCTTGAAAACTGTACCAAAATGAGCTGCAACATTTGGCTTTTCTGCATGAAGAAACTGAGTCCATCTGCTTATTACTGAAACAAAGTACTAGAGCTACTTTTGGCCAGACCATGTATTTGCATGAGGTGTGTACAGTTCCATGGAAAACTCCTTATTCCAGATGAATATATCTTTCTATTTAGTGTTGAGACCGTTTTGCCATTTTTAACAAACAGCTTTCACAAGGTAAAAGCATACAATAAGGAGATGTTCATGTGTGTCAGGCATATACTTCTCTTAAGGCATAACAAACTGCATAAAGCAAAATAAAGTTGTTTTACAAATGGCATACTTCAGAAAGGATGTCATCTGTAGCATAGAGGGCTTCCTTTTGTTCTTTGGCAGAACTTTCTCATTTCCTAATAAGGTGAGCTGAACAGCTTCTGAAAACAAAGCTGCCACCTGAACAGAGCAAGTTCTCAAAGGCGGAAGGAGAGATCCAGACATGCACTGACAAAATACTGCAGAGCATTGCTGGGCAAAGTGGTAGTTTTTGTGGAATGTAGAAATCTGCTCTTTCACTGGGATTTAATAAACCAGATCTCTCCAGGTAAACTCATTTTCCGAGCTTCATGTGAGTGCAACGCAAATAGACTTCTTATTTCAGAAAGTGTGTTTCTCAAAAGAGGCAAGAAATATCTAACTCTAATTCTTTCAAGGCAGCATTAATGACAATTTATTTCATGGAAAACAAAGAATAACAGTACAGAACTAGTAATCAGATTTACCATTGGTGGGTAAGATCCCTGGTTTCACAATAGTGTCTTAAATCAGTAGAATAGCAAAATTAAAGGAGCATTAAAACTGTCCTGGTGAGAAATGGAAAATGCCACTGTTATTCTACTACATGTATTGTGGAAAATTCAGCAGCACTGAGGGGAAAAAAGGGACTGGGGAACCTATAGTTTTGAATTTGACAGTGATTGTCCCTTGAAAGCTCACTCCAGCTAAGCTCCACTGGAGTCTGTCTCAGCATCAGTTTACAGGTAGCTGATGCTCACTTCTCTCTAAAGAGCTGAAGGTTGCAAAAAACAATGCAAAAGCCATAGTTTTGATCTTAGCAAGACATGAAAACAGTCAAGGCAAAGAGTCCCTGAATTCTGAATTTGCACCATTGTGTTTCTTACCTCTCTCACCTGCTTGGTTCTGCCTCTCTCCAGATGGGAACTGCCTGCGGCTGTTCCAGCTGGGGGTGATCCACCAGCTCCTGGACCTGCTGGAGAAGCACGTGCGGAGCGGAGACATCTCTGTCCAACAGGCTGCGCTCAGTGCCCTGCAGAGCCTCGCTGTTCCAGGTGCACAGCTGGACACCCCTGACTCACCTCACTGCCATCCTCTGCACACACGGGGCATCCCTGCAGCCCTGGCCCACCACCAGGGCCAGTCCCTTGTGGTTTGAGGGGCAACTGAGCTTCCTCCCCTCCCCTGCAGGAACGTTTATTTGAATAATTCATCAGGAATTCCCTGTCACAGGCACATTTTATGAAAAATCCTTTCCTTAGAATTTTTGCTCCTGAGCAGCTGAGAGGCCCCAGGAACAAAATGTAAACAATTGTTATCTGCTGCTGTGGAATGCAACAGGTGCATCTTTGGTCTCATGTGGTTGCTTCTAACTAATGGCCAATCACAGTCAGCTGGCTTGAAGTCTCTGAGAGTCGCAAGCTTTTGTTATCATTCCATTCCACTTCTATTCTTTGCAAGCCTTCCGATTAAATCCTTTCTTCTATTCTTTTAGTATAGTTTTAATATAATATATATATATAGTAAAATAATAAACCACCAGCCTTCTGAAACATGGAGTCTGATCCTCGTCTCTTCCCTCTTCCTGGGACCCCTGTGAACACCACCACAATTCCTCATCTACATAAAGAGTTTAAATATTATGAAGTGTAATCTCATCATCAGCTGCTAAAGTAGTTTCATACTAATAGCACACAGCAGCTCAAGGAAAAAAAAAATCAAAACAGGGTTCATAGCTTAAAATACAGAGAATGGGGTGGAGACACCTGGTAGGGATATCTAACTTTCTCTTCTATAAAGCTAATATTCATAATATACAGAACTAGTAAATCCTAATGTTCTTTGAAGTTGGATTTTAAAAAGCTCAACTCAATTATAAAATACCTATAGTGGATATTTTCACCCCCAACAAAGGGGAGAGGATGATGCATCTGACTCCATCTTATCAGAAGGCTAGTTAATTACTATACTATATTATTCTATACTATATTACATCTAAACTGAATCTGCCAAGCAATCAACTGCACAGCATTCATTGACTGTCAGCCAACAGTCCCGACACACACACACCCCTGGCCTTGATAGGCCAAGGAAACAACACACCATGACTTTGGGTAAACGATCTCCATGTTGCATTCTACTTTTGCACAAACACAGGCACAGCAAATGAGATAAGAATTGTTTTTCCTTTCCCTGAGGTTCAGAGAACGTGAATCTCAGAAATATTCTTGGGAAGATTGCTTTGCTTTTCTCTGTGAGGTGAAATGTGGCTATACCAACATACAGCATTTTGATTATCTCTTCTGTTCAAGTTATTACAAACTATTTTAGATGTTCCCAAGTGTGTGGACACTTAAAATGCTATTCCCATAATATACTTTTCATCATCTCTTCATAAAGATATCTGTAATTTACCTGTAATATCTGTTAGGTATTCTCTAACAAAAACACTTCTAGAAACACAAACACTATCACTTTCAACAATATAATCTGCTACCTGAACAAGAAAAATGAAAGACACCGAGTGCAAATCCATAAACATGAATTAAATATGGGTGAACACTTGGAAATAGACACAGAAAACTCTTCAAGCATTGATCTTAAAAGATAACAGATGCTCATAAAAAATTAAAAAGTCATTATGATCTAGTAAAAGGAGTCAGTCTGTGCCACTGAAGAACAAGAACATTAAGAGCAAGTTACCTAATAGGCTGTGCTTCTCAGTTTGCCCAATAAAAGGATGAGGGATATAACAGTTAATTCCCTCATTTCACTGTCCAATTTTCCTCACCACTCCCCCAAAAATACATGCAGAAGATAGAAAAAAAATTGCTCTGGAGGAAGCAGCTTTTGGTAGCACAGTTAAGCAGTATTAAGACTCCTTGCAGACAAGCTTCTGATTATTACAAGGGATTTACTGCACCAACCACTGGAGCAAAGACACAAAAATGAGGAGAGGAAAGCACAGAAACAAAGGCATGAACAACAGGGCATCAGTGAGCTCAAATACAAAAAGAAAATCCATTTCCAAGACATATGGCTGAGTAAATCACTTCTGCCCCCCAGTTAAGAGGAGCTAGCACAGAAACAGGCTTCCTCAAGCGACTGGGCAAGTCGGTGGATAATCTATTACAACTACAAAAAGGAAGAGAAACAACAATGCTGTGTTTTATGTACTTTGTTCTTGGCAGGGCTAAGACCAAAAGTGACCAAAACTACCCAAGAGCAGTTCCTATGAAAGTTTTAGCCCAAAAGAGAAGTCTAAGCAATCAGGTAGCCCTGACTTAATTTCTGAGCTCGCTAACAAGTTGGACTTTTCACTAGAAGCCTAACACAGCACACAATTCACAACAGTTGTGTCATATCTACATTTTCAGATGTTTGTGCTATTACGAAGCCTCACATCAACCCCTCTTTCCCATTTTGTAGTTGTCAGCAAGGTTCAGATGCTGGAGGAAGGTGTTGCCGAGCGGATTGAGGCGCTGCTGAGGTCAGAGAGCCCTCCTGTGCAGTTCAAGCTCCTCGGGACATTACGGACACTAGCAGATGGTCAAGGTAGGCACCTGCCAACGTTCACTGAGATCAGCCCTGAGCTCCCCTCCTCCCCTCCCCTGCAAAACAGGCTGTGCTAGACTACAGGCTGAGTGTCCTGCTAACCCAATTCCACTCCATCTGGAGAGCTTCCAGCAGAGATTATTGCCAGAGGCTGCACGCTTTCCAGACTGCCCCAGTCAGCCTCAGAGGTGGTTGAGAAACAAACCGCATGGAACAAATCTGCAGCAGTCAGCGAGAACAGGCAAAGGCCTAAAAAGAAGATATTTTTGACCAGAGATAGAGCAGCAAGGCCTGAGTGTGATGAAAAAGAGCCAGGTTTTAATGGCAGCTCACAGGACAGCAAATCAATAAAAAACTAGAGAACACAAAAGGAATAAAGGGAGCTGGGGTGGAGCAAGGCAGGAGAAATTAATTTCTACCAGTCTTTCTATACATGTTGCCAGTTTTATCTTGCTCATGTGGCTCAAATGTTGAATATACTTTCCACGGTAATGTATTGGATTATCTACTTGTACTTAATTCAGTTTAACACAGAGGGGGGTATGCAAAAGCAACAATAATCTTTCTGTGCACATCATTGTGCATGTTTCTCAAAATGCAATGTTGGAATTACATTAAGATATACTTCAATATCTTAATTAATCCTTAGGCTTACTTAGCTGTTACCAGACAGTGACACAGAACAAGTGTGCAGTTTGGTATGGTCTTTCACATTGCCAGAGCAGCTGCTCTAGGGCACTAATCAGTACTAATATGCAGGAATAACATAAATTAAAATTAGAATAGCTAGAATAGACCATTTTGTGATGGGAAGTGATAACTGACATAGGACAATTACAGACATTACTTCATTAGTTATATGGAAGAGGATAAAACCTCACCCTGCTACATTCCATGTTGCACTCCATTGCACTACTGCAGACACCACTTAATATGATAGCTATTTGCATCTTTTATCAAATTAACATGCATGACAGAAAATTTAGATCTAGTCCTTCTGTTAATTTGCTCTACTTCCAGTCCAGTGAAAAGCTGCTTTCACTTACATTTCACTGTGGTAGGAAATGAACATTGCAAGACACAGAGAAACCTAGCATCTTCTTGTTCTGAGGCTTTGAAGAAGTCATTGTAAGGTCATTTCTCCAAGGTTGTATCTCAATTGTGACAAGGCATCTAACATTTAAAATTGAGACCTCACAGTAACATAGATCTAAATTATCAAACACTAAATTATCTTTGAAAATTTTATTTACCAGCCCAAATACAAAGTTAGAATTTGGCAGAAGATACAACTTCTGAATCTGAAACAAATTAATTATCAAAATGCAAAGAAGAATAAAATATGTAGGAGACTCAATGTTTATCCATTCCCACCTATGAACACACACTTCTCCCACTCATAATTACCTTCTATTCTGTTTACCCATGAACTAATACTGCCTTTAATTAACTCAGCCTGAAATTCTTATGAACACATATCCACTAAGAAGTCCACACTAAATTAGTTAATTGCCTTATCTAGTATAAATTCATTACTCTGACTATCAGCAGGCATGCTGAGGCTTACAGACTAGAAGAGGCAGGTTTCTTCCTAACCACAGAAAACTGCAGGCAGATGTGTCAGCTTCATTACTCTAAAGAGATGTTAACTCCTGGTTCTTCCACCATTCAGCTTCAGAGGAGCAGAATGATTTATGCACTTCAGTAGCCAAAGGACTTTCAGCCCAACTGAAAGTTCAACCTTATAAAATGACAAATTTGAATGAATTTTAAGTTAGAAGGTCTTCCTGTTAAGAGTAACTAACTGGAGTTTGTCTCAAAGAGATCTACTGCTTGCGAAACTGAGTGAAGAACCTGCCTTTGCCACAAATCTTAAACTGGTTCCATCCTCCAGCCTCTTACTTCAGCTTCCTTTACTAAACTGGATTACTGTGATCTCTGCAGACTAACAAGGAACATCTGACTAGAAACAAGTCTTGTGTTACAGGAGATAATGTGCAGGTAGCTCTGCAATGCCCAGTAACTCTTTGTCTCAAAACAAAGTATGCCAGCTAGGCTATAAGCTCCCAGATTCCTTGTGGGATTTTTAAATGTGGATTGTTCCTTAGCATACTGGACAAATTAAAAAGCAAGTGTGTGTACTTCCCCATCTCCCTCTCCCAAAACAGAGAGAGCATGGGCTGATTTACAGCTTCTGGAAAATATCCAGAGCCATCATGTGGTTTACTGACACTGACCTTCTGGTGCATGCTCCATCTGATTCTTCCAGCACATCTCAAAAAAAATGCAGTGCACAAAGAAATGGATAGGTAAAGGAACAGGAGCAGGGTGATACCTCTATCAAACCTATCCCTTCTGTTGCAGCTGTTCAGATAATTAGAGTTCCACTTCCTAGGACAACCTATCGAGTGAGGTTTTTTACAAATGTCAACCACAGACACTAATATTTCTAGAAAATCTTGAGATAGGGTTCCTGAAATGTAGGGGAATGCAAATTAAAAGGCTCTTACACAGTAAGGGGAATTTCTGATAATGCCTTATACATGGTTCAACACAAATTCTTAAGATTCAGGTCATCCAATTACTGACATGCTGCCATTCTGTACTAAGACTGGGCTTCCCACACTACCAACAGTAATGAATTATCACCAAAACAGCACAAAAAGGCTCCCCAGAGCCCACAGTTACATTTGCACAGGGCTCAAAGTGCAAGGGCCAAAAGCCAAGTGGCAAAGGAATGGGCCTCCTCAAGTATCACAACAGAATATTTGTTTTCAAACACAGAAAGCTGCTTATTTTAAGTCCTACTTCAGCAGCCCCTTTAAAATGTTAAATCTATTGACACAGCTTATTTTGTCCTTCCCCTGCACAATTCCTTTGGAAAATATTTCCAAGATCTTTTAAAAGCAGCTCGGTGCTTCAATTAGAGTTCTTGAAAGCTGCCGAGCACAGGTCCACCGCCCCAGTTACTTCTACATTAGCATTCCTGTGGCAGATAGACTGGGGCGTCTGATTTTGAATGCCTCTTGGTGATGCTCTTCTCTTCAGCTGATGCAGCTGAACTCCTGGGGCAGGACCCGCTGCTGCTTGACAGGCTGGTGCAGTGGTGCAGCGGGAGCGACCACAGCGGCATCTGCGGAGAGGCCAACCGGCTGCTGGCATCCATCCTGCACCACAACAGATCCCAGGTACCAGAACCCTGCTCTGACACCTTTCTGCTTCACCCTTCTCAAGTATTCTTAAAGCTTGTAGTCAGAGCTAGGGATTAAACAGTGCAAGCAGCTCTATAATGAAAAGCAGGAAGGTTCACAGTGAGAACCTCAATACCAGTAAGGGGGAGACCTGTGCACTCCATAAGCACTGACACCTCAGAGAAATGAGCACCATGGTCACTGACTGTCACTTGTCAACACTGAGCCTGCTTGAGTAAGGCTTGACAAATGGTAAGCATGTAAAGCTTTTCCATGGCCATAAATATATGGCCATATTTCAAATTAAAATGGGTAAAGTAACCCAGAGCTGTCCTAAATGTCAGTCCTCTGGAAACTCCAAAGAGCCCACTTATCCATGATGGACAAATCTGGCATGATCTTTACAGGCTGGCATTTTCAAACAGGCTCCTGTTTTTTGTAAATGGTGCTATTATACACAAGCATCCCAGACATGCTTTACTATGAGGTAGTAACTAGAAAAGTAGATACTCTCTGCACAGGCTTTGATAGAGCAAAACTAATCCTTGCTAGATTGATAACTTGAAATGAAAGAATGGAATAAGGACAAATAAATATTTATCTTACAGATTTGCATCTATAGTTAATTCTAAGTATTGATATTCTAGGTATATTAGACCAGCCCTAAGCAGACATGTATGATCAGTGCCAAAAGCAATGTTACCCCTAGTCTTTGAATACTGTCAGTTTGCACTGAAGCAAACAAATAATTTCCCTCTATTCAGAAGCTGAAGGGTGCAATTTCATTTCCATCTTCATTCTACTGCATTCCTATATTAGATTTCCATCTGTTTTACCTTTGCTTTCACAGGAAGTGGTCAAAGCCATCCAGGCAGCACAAGGAGTGAAGCATCTGGTTTCCATGACAACAAGTGAACATGCTGCCATGCAGAATGAGGCTCTGAATGCCTTGGCAATAGCATCTGCCATCGATTTAGGTATTTTCCTCCTAAAAGCATTTATCTGTGCAAAATCCTCAATTATGCTGTTAATTCTAGGTAACATGTACAAAAAAGCACGTTTCTTGTCTAAATTTAGCTCTTCAGCATGAAATAAAGGTTGTCAGCATTCAGATCATAAAATCAATAGGCTTTGGGAATGGCCTGAAGGTTTTGTTTTTTTTTTTAGGATAGAGTCAAATTATCATGCTGTGTGGACAAGCACTGTTTGAGTAGTACAATATGATGCTAGAAACCTACAAAAAAAAAGGGGAAAGTGAAAGTGATGGAGATCAAAAAAAGATTATAAAGGTTAAATGAAGGACAAATAATATACTCAAATGGTCAATGAAGACTGTAAGCAGCAGAAATAACCTTCAAACAGACATGAGGAAAGAATAAAACAGAAACATACATAAAAATGCATTGTAGAAGCTGCAAATAAGGCAACTGAGAAAATGGTCAAGATTCAAACTACTTTTCCAGAGATAATTTTCAGAGTTAGGTACAAATGTTTTCAGACCTTTCCTGTACAACTTGAAAATTAGTCTGAATTTATTACAATAAAGAGACACCACAGAAATCAATGTACCTCAAACGATAAATTGAAAAGAAAAATAAACTTGAAATTTGTAATTTTCTTTACCAACCTGTACGACTGAAGAGCCCATTTTACTGCTTGTTTACCATTAAAACTCTCAAACGCATTTAGGCAACTAATGAGAATCAACATTTCTAGCACTGAACATTCCAGGTTTTAATTTACAAGTTTATCCATATACAGTCAAGAGTAGACTGGTCCAGTCTTCAAGAATAAGGCCAGTAAAGAGATTCTGTACAGAAAAGAGCACAGAAATTCTTCAGTGCAGAAGAGAGATGCTCAAGACATCCCTGTATAGCCAGTTTGAAATGAAGCCAGTCCAGAACTTTCTTTAAAAAAGGAAACATACTCACTCTATAGTTTCTTTTCAGATAACAGCTCAGGGTTACCATTTCTTTGCTTATTTTTCAGAAACTCTTGAAGAATCTTTTAAAGAATCACAGCTAGTTCAAAGCTTACACAAACTTCTACGAGATGATAACACAAGTCCTGAGGTGAAATACAATTCAATGGGCCTTTTGTGCAGACTTCTTAATTCAGGTAACCTCATTTTAAGCTGTCTGTGACAGAAGGAAGAATATTTGTGAAGACAAGTGGGTTTTGTTACCAAAACATGCTGCCTGCAATGCTCCAGTGAATGAGTAAAGGATATTGGAGGTTCATTCTGTATTGATCACCAAAAAACAGAGTCAAGTAGTTTCCTTCTCTGTGAAAAGCTGATTAAACCATTAGTTGAATAAAATAAAAAAGAGAGGAAGGCTTCATTCCAGTGAGTCAGTGGCACTACCAAGTCTCAAAACAGCAAAACTAGAGTCTTGGAGTAAAAGCATCTTTGTCCAACTTCACTGTGCACAAATATCTGGCAGTTCCAGAGCATTTTTGTGTCCAAATAGTCTATACCATGCTCATAGGCAGGCAGACATTTGTTCTGCCTGTGTTGTGAGCAAACCAGAAGCTGAGATAAAGCAGCCATTTTAGCAATGCTGCCTTCACACAGAGACTTTCAGTAAAGCATCTGAAGGGCATCATTTCAGTTTCACTCCATGGTCAGGGAAAACTTCAAATGCTTCCAGCAGGATGGGACTATCCCAGATGTGCAGCAGTAAATGAAAACAATCACCTTGAAGCTAGGAGTCCAAAAATCTTGTGGCAGTTTCTCACATCTTAACACAAAAAAAAACATAAATTGAAAATAACAATTGTACTTGGGCAAGGATGGATCACAAGGTGAGCTGCCTTTTAAATCCTGTATTGACAGCCAAGCTGGATTTGGCAGTATTCTCTATTTTATCCCTGTAGCCACACAGATATTGGAAGAGGGATAAAGAACTTGCAGCTTTCAGCGCTACTATAAAGTATTGACATAACAGATACAATCTATAATATTATATATACTTAGCATTTTATAGACTAACTGTAAGGCTAAGAGCTGAGTCTAACTAATATGGAATGATAGCAAAAAGCAGACAGGCAAAAAAGTCAGAAATTTTCCTGTATTAGAATTTCAAAATTTGATTTTTTTTTCTCCTGTCAGTCAGTTCTCAGAAGCAAAGTAGAAGGAAAAAACTCTAATCTGGCCAATATTTCCAATGGCTGAAAGGATATCTGTTAAAAAAAAAGTGTTTTAATTGAAGCAGCTTATTATGAACAGCAAGTACTCCAAGCTTTTATGTTACATAAATTGTTGGGAGCCACTACAACATGGCAGGTAACTAACAGTCATCATTTCATCTCCCATTCAGGTGATCTGAGACAAGAAATAGAAGAGGACAAGATTAAAGACACCCTTGAGCAGCTCTGCAGTCACAGCAATGCCGATGTGGCCAAGGAAGCCATCACAACATTACAGGTTTTGAAAGGAGAGACACCCCACTAACCTCCCTTCTCCCACATGGCAAGCAGCTCTGCTGCTGAGGCACACACCACCAGCTTTGCAACCCTTGCATTTGTCATGCTGCTGCACAACCAGCACTGCTGAAGCCCAGGTGCAGCTCCTGCTTTGAAAGCTGTGTATAAAAACCTCCTCATTAGCACATCTCTTTGGTCTGATACTTGCACCACTGCTGCTCCTCACTGAGCCACTAACACAGCAGCAGGAAAAAGTCCTGTCAAGGAAATGGGGTTAAGAAACATCACAGGAGAAACATCAGGCAATTACCACTTGTTATACATTTTTCAGCAACTTGGTTTTGTGAGATTAGGATACACACTTGCAATTTTTCTTGTATCATTGGGACTATAAAATAATTAAATAAAAGCCTTAAGCTTTTATCATGCAACCTGAAACATGAGTTAGATTAAAGCTGTAGTTTAAACAATGCAAAGGGATAACTGGCACCAATTCAACATCTGCACACTGTGAATGACACTGTGAGCCCAACTGTTGGGTGAACATGTCAAAATCAAATCTATCTTTAAGTTAACTCCCCCTTCAATCTCCAATTTTAAAGCCCATGTCTGAAACTGTACCTGCTCCTGTCACAAGTTATATTCCTAAATACCTGAGGCTACAGTCTTGTCCTGACTTCAGAGTTGCACCTACTGGAATGAGACTCTGCAGAAGCAAAGTTTAAAGAAATCACAGTCAGTGAACACACAGTGCTTGGACAAGCCAGTCAGAAATTACAAGTGGACAGGGGTGAGGATGTAGAGGCAGCCAGCATTCCATTACCACCCATAAGAGAACCTGGGTTTAACTTTAGATAATGGGAAAAAAGAAATGTAGTAAAACAAATGTCTCTGAACATTTCTGTGGAATCTTTTTGTATTCAAAAAGGCCACTAGATGAGAAGGTAACAGATTTATTCTACAACTTGTTCCTATGGGAAAGTTTTGAAGCAGTTGAAGGTACATTGTAGAGTCATGGTGTCCAGACCTAGAAGATCAAATTCAAAACAATGAAGTGGTAGAGACTGAAAAGTTTGGGAGCAATTACTTTTTTTTTTTTAGCCAGCAGAAAAGCTATTGGGGAAAAAAATAAACAAGCACTGATCTTCAGAAACCTATTATAAAGCAGACTGTATTTAGCAGTCAACAAGGCCTCATGTTCTCAATTTGAGAACAACTGGCTTATGTCTGCAAACAAACATGACAACTTTGTTCCCACAACAAACTTGTTTCCCACTTGCAAAACCCAGTAGCACTACCTAGCCCATGACACTCATCACCAAATATCACTCTCAGGAGTGGCCTTGAGAAAGGGAATTTCATAAAACCACCCAAGAGAAGTGACACTTGTTGAGTAACACACAAGCAAGTTTTGACCACATAATAGGAGAAAAGAAATAAAGCACTTTTAACTTTTTTTGATGCACAGAGATTGAATAGTTACTCTACACCATTCTGCAGCTCTTCACTTGTTCATGGCTTTCCATTAAAAATGCAGAGAAAAGCATCAGTCTCATCTATTATTCAACAACTCAAACTGAAGAGAAAAAATATAAATAATTAGTTTCAGCAAATACAAAACCAAGCACCCCGGACCTTCACCATTTCTGGGTTATCCACAAACTGCAGTCTCAGTAGCCAGTCTAAACCTTCGAGAGTGAAATATTAGTGACTGTAAGCAACAAATCTCAGGAATCAAACTCCAGGAGTAGAAAATATTGAATTTTATTTAATCAAATTTAAGGCTTGAGAAAAAAATATATTGAAAGTCACTCAGAAAAGCCATCTCAGAAGAGGAGACAGGAGCTCCCCTACCAGTGGCTGAACAATGTTCAAGCTGCATGACAATGCACAGGCAGTAAGGGGAAAAAAAGAGGGAAGGATGGGATGGGGATACAAAACCCAAGGCAATTCTACACATAAATCAATGGCCACATCAAGCTCCATCGACTGGGAGAACAAGTCTGTCCACATGGCACTGCATGAGCTCACCAAAGCTAAAGATCTTTTGGGAAGAAACATTCAGGTTTTCACAAGGCAACCCAGGGTCCTTTGGTCACTGCACTTTTTTCAGTGCTTATATTCATCCTCCTCTTCATGTACAGGGAAACTGGGTCCAAATGCAGTTATATCAATAACACCAGAGGCAGCTGCACTGTCAAACACACTGACACATACATACATTGCTTAACGGAAGTAAGTTGTGCTCATTTCTGAGAAATAAAAGCGATCACATTGAAGTTTGCTTCTCTCAGTCCAGTTCTTCAAGACCTCTTTTGACATCTTCATGAAAAATCTTGGTTCCGCTGTAGTGTTGGTGAATTTGTTCAAAATGCAACCGCTGAAATCTCAACATCAACAATGTATCAGACCTCTTGGTGAGATCACTGAATTAATTTTCCTTTGAGGCTTCAGAGGCAGGCTCACACCCAGCTGCTTTTGCTGACAAGACTTTTTTTAGACCATAACCTAAATCTTTAGCCATGAAGTCACTGCAGGTCCACAGAGAAGGTGCTAAATAAAACTAAGCAGAAAGTGTTCCCATTACAAGTCTGAAATTACATTAGCCACATATGGGTGTACTTCAGAACATACAGGGGCAAAACAACCTAGAGCCCCAGGATTTACAAAATTATACTGAATAAGCACAGAGAAGTTTCTCCACAGTGGCAAGAAAGACAAATCACTCTATGAATTTAAAGGTACTCAAATAAGTTGAACTTCTCTCAAATTCAGTTCCAAATAAGTGAAACACTGATACAAAGGCTGGTGTTAACATGGCCAAAGCCATTAGGAATGAAGTGTGGAAATACACTACTTCAGTTGAATTCTGGTTTGCATACAAACAGTACTTCAAAAAAACCCAAGTATTAATTAGTCTTCAGGTAGCTTGGCAAGATTTGCAGACCCTGGAATTGTGATCTGTAATGCTGGCTCTTGTCAGCAGCTAATTTCAGTGCATGAGCTCCACAGCCATCTTTGACACCAGAACGATTTTCACCAAATTGCTGGGATTCCTTCCTAGCATTAGGAGCTGGCTGTGTCAAAAACTGGCAAAGGGAAATGTACTCCCTAGCTGGTGCTTTTAAGGCAATGTTTTATGACTAAAAACTTCCAAATAGGAATCTGCCTTCTCCGATTTTACTTGCATCAGATTATCACACAACCTTAACCAAGTAAATTGGCTGATGAGGTGTTACAAAGTTTCAAGCACCAGAATTTAAAGCAAAATTCACTGGCCACTGATGTGCTGCTTACCAAGCTGAAGTACAATCACACATTTCTGGCTGCTCCTCATGGATCAGATTCAACAAATAGGTAACACAGACCTCAAATTCACGGCTTTACAGAAGAAATGCCTCTTGCTCTCCCCTCAGTGATCTACTGCTATTGTTTTCTTGCTGTATACCAAATTTAAAGAGTCACAGTGTGCTTCCAGCCATTTTATTTTCAGGTTTTCAGATGAGTTAATAGCACACTATTCTCTGCTACTGTAAGGAAATCAGCCATCCTTAGACAAACTTCCTTTTCCTGTTGTGTCTCAATCACTGGCCAGAAAAAGAACTGTGAAAGCTGAAGTACACATGAGCACTGTCTGAAGTGCTTCAAGATTACAAGCTAGAAGGATGTCTGGACAATCCACCAGACACAAAGATTCTTACTGTTGATCATCTTTTGCCAGTGAAATGTTCGTTAATACATGCATAATAGAGAAAAGAACATAATATATTTAAAAGCTTGGCTTACAATGAAAGCCATATACTTTAGAAAGACAAGTATTAAATCTTTCAGGCACACCACATATAGTAAAATATCATTATAAAAATAGATACTTTTCTGAAATTTACACTGTGTTAGGCACTGTAAGTGAACCTGCTCTCCCTGAAAACTCTGATGTCACTGGAAGCAGTAAATGATGTTAGTTATATGGCCCACAGTAAGACTGACAGCTACAGCTACTTCCAAAAACACTTCAGCCACAGACTTTCACCTTACAGCTAAGGATACAACACCAAAGTCTTACAGAAGAGACTGGAACTCCTACTGACCTACAGATCCCTCTACTAATCCCCACAAAGGGAGGACTGGAAGAAGAGTTTACTTTTCTCTTGATTAAAATGAAAACCCTGACATAAGAAGGACTAGTTCAGCTTCACGTAGAAAATGACTAAAGAAATCATTCTGCTTCACTGCATTTTGATTCACACTTGAACCATGAACCAGGCAGAACTGATGGCTCAACAGCTTCATACAAGATTTTAAAATTCAACAACTTTATAATATTTTGCTAAATCTGTACTTCCCTATTTAAAAACATATTCCAGTACGGATTAACACTGAATTTGTAAGTCTTTCATCAGTCCTGGTAGTGGCAGTTAAGACTTGTGAAGAAAACATAGCAGTTGTGACAGAAACTAGAGGAATAACAAAAGCCATCAACAGCTAGCACTGCATGCTTGCTACCTACTGAAACAAGCTGCATTCTCAAGTGTATGCAGACAGCACTTTTTAAAGCTATTACTGATCATTGAAAGGATAAGCATTTTTAAAGAGGTTTTTCTTCTATAAATAAAGAATATTTACATTTTTCTCAGACAGGAAACAGCATCAGGGCTTTACACCCTCTTGCCTGAAATGGAGATTTGTAAGACTTAATGCTACAGATAGTCAAGATTTTTCCCATCCTGGGAGCTGGCTTGCATTTTTCAAAATAGCGTGGGATTTGCACAACCAAAAATCAACTAAAGATCTAGACATTTTGTGATTTTTTTTTCCCAATTTCCAATTATGGTTGCTGGATATGTTGCCAAAAATGGCTGGATAAGTCTGCTGGAGAGATTAACATGATTGCAAGTTTCTGAAGAAAACAGCATGTGACATTTGACAAGATTACATTTTAAGACAGAAGACAGGAGTGAAGACAGAACAATCTTCTTAGCAATCCTTCAAGGAAAGGGTTTACAGCAGTTTCATGGCTCCCTGCTACAGTCTTTAAAATCTGCTCTGCCAGTGTCTTGGAAAATTCCATTTCTTCCTCAGATCAACGCTGGTGCGCTGAGTTGTCTTGCCAGAAAAAAAGGTAGACAGCATGTGTTTGGTGATTGTTTTTTGTAACAGCTTTTAACAAAAACCATGAGCAGGGGAAAAAATCCACATAAGGCTTTTAACAACAGGAGTATTTCATGGTCTGTGCATTTCTTCTGCCTTGGTGTCCAATCAATCATCCTAACACTACACTGTCTTGCAACATGGGTCTGCTTTCATATTCAGAAGGCATTACTTGCCTTTACAGCTTCAATATCAGAAATCAATGTCCTGGCCAGGAAAATCCCAAAAATCTAAAAAGATAAACAAATACACCATTTTGTGAGATAAAACACTTGTAATGCACCAGTCTGCAAGATGTTTGTTGGCAGGTTCAGATATCATTTCATAGCCAAGATCATCCATCAGAGCATAGCTATTACTAAAAGGTAATAAAGGCAACAGAATCCTGCAGGTAATAAAACTCATGAGAAAGATGCTTTCATGTAGAACTTCAGCAGCCTTCAAAATAATAAGCTTTCAGATGCCTTAGAGCTAGAACAGATCCACTTAACCAAGTCTGAGTGTCATAAACGCCCATGCTTACCTACTGCTAAAGCTACAAAGCAGACATTTGCATTTGTTCCACAACTTTGAATAACAACCCAGACAGTTTTCAGATCAATTTTTTTAAATACAGACAGAATGTACAATTACCTGTACTAAAATGAAATTCTTGTCACAGACAACAGAGTAGTCCCAGATTATTCAGAGACATTTGAAATTTGAAATTTTAACATTCATGTCAGTTCTCAGGGAAATCTTCCTTTACAAACAGAGGATAAACTTGTAACTCAACAAATTTCCTAAAACATTCTTAGCAATAATATAAAACAGGAGTGAAGTTTTGGAAAGCTAAAAGATTTCATTTAAATGTAGTCAGGTTATGTCTAATTCTCAGTCCCACAATGAATAGCTTAATGCACAAGAAAGACTCAATTGGAAAATAGAAATAACTGAAAGTGGTTTCACAGAGTCTTGGGACATGAATAGAGAACAGCATTGTCAAGTTATTGTCAATCAACTGCCAAAAGATTAAACTTTGTGTCTTGACCATCTTCCTAGCAAGAGGTGCTATTCTTAGCACAGCATTTCTCAATCCCATGGAAGCATTATCACCAGATGGTGATAAAAACATTTCAAACCCTAAGCTACAGAGGGCAGTATTACCAGGGCTGAAGAAAGGTCTTTTGCTAGCACTCTATACTCAAGTATTGTCAATTACATAGAAAATACTTTCTGTAGCAGAATTTAAAGTTTATTGTTTCCCATTGAAGTGAAGGAATTTCACAGCATAGAAATTAACGCAGTGCAAACAACTGCCACAATAAAAGCAGCAGCCACCTTGAAAGCAGCAATGGAAAATGCTTTACTGAGAATTTCAGCTCCCTCTCTGATGTACCAAGCACTGATGAGGTAATAGAAGTCTCCATCTTCCATCTGGTTCTCCTAACACCGCATTTGCTACCTGGTCACCTGCTCTTACACTCCCAACCTTTTTGAACAGCATGCTACAACCACTTTAGGTCAGCCACTGCAGGTTACCTACAGCTGGCTGAGGTAACCTCAGCATGAAGGACAAGGCTGTATCTTAGTTCAGGTTGGTGATAAAAGGCTGCAGCAGACAGAAGATCCCCCCTCCTTAATGACATTGAAACACAGGGAAAATTTTATATAATAATCATATATTATATATAACCATATTAATATTACAATCTATATCCCAATTATCACACACTATTATTACTGCACTGTATTTTTATTATAACCTTCTCTGCTTTGTGCAACAGGTGTTTTCACACTAAATCCCCTTGACTATAATTGGTGTTTTTGCTATCCTCTTATCAAACCTAAAAAATCCACATTCAAAATATATTTTACCTCTATCCATAATCACTTTTACCTTCAGTAGGTCTTTATCTGTAAACATGATGTTTTTTTCAAAGAATCATAATAACAACTAACCTGGAGCAGTGAGATAGCTATGAAGACACCCGCAACAATGTAGATATTTCGGGGTAACCAAGCTTCAAGTGCATGGATACATCCTTTGACAAAAATCTGATCATCCCATTGACTTTTGCTCTGAATGTAGAAAGGAAGAATAAGAATATTACTTTTCTGCTCAAGTTTACTATAAGATCAATCACATGATCTGTCTAGGCTCGTGTTCTGTCAATTTTGCAGTAAAGTTTTTAACCACACTTCAAAAACACACATCTGAAGCAGGGAATGTCAGACACTGACATTTGCATCTTCCTGAAAATCCTGTTTATTAGAAACACAGTAGAATTAGCAGGCAATAGATTAGCAGATAATAGAGGGTCAAATTAGCAAACAATAGATCACCAGATTTAGACAATTACAACTGATAACTGAAATGAACACTTGAAATCCAAGTCCTATCCCTTTCTGAAAGCCACCTTTTCCCTCACCTGTTCCCGCTTGTTTTCTCTGCCCTCCCACAGTAGGAAGCTACTTTAGACAAAGGACAATGTCTACCCTGCTCTACCTGTAGTACGATGCAGCACAGTTATTAGTTCCTAGAATTTTGAGCTGACACATCATCAATCCCACCAGTTTCTTTTGTCTATGCAGGCACAGAACATGACACACAGCCCTTACCTTCTTTCTGATATCATAGCCACACTGTGTATTCACAACTTTTTGCTGCAAAGCAAAAGAGATTTCAAATAAACAAATCAATTTACTTGTACTCACTTCTGTTCACAGCAAGTTTTTCTATCTTTTAAATCCATAAACATATCATCAGAGCCAAACATTTTTAAAAGCATTTTTAGCAAGAACAAGCAAAACCCTAGCAGAACAGAAGAAAATTAATGACAAAGCAAAGGTGTGTACTATAGATGATGATATCAGATGATATCCTGCACCAGAAATCTCAGCTGCTTCTATCACTTGGCATTCAACTAGCAAGTTTTTAACATGAAAACTGCACTGCCAGCACAGAGGTGAGACATCTGCATTTACAAAACTGATACTAAGTTTTATTGAAATATTAATAATATTAATCTCACATTAAACAGACTTAAGCATCCTTCTGCCTCCTTAAGTATAGCACCAGCAACAGAGAAATGTGCAGATGAACAGTACTGCTCCAAACTAAGCTAGAAAATAATTACTGGGGAATCTGAATATGGCCCTGACAAAGGTTTTCCTTGGCTGATTTCCAATACAATCAGAAGCCTACCAGGTATTAAATATAACTCACCAGTGGCTCTCTCAGCACAAGGATTGCTGGATGGATTTTAAGCTCTAAGTATTCCCAGTAATACCATAAAGCACTATAAATTAGCCCCTACCTCCACATTTTGGCATCCTCTGCAAGGCTCAAAAGTTTCACAAAGTTTAGAAAAACAAGTTAACCAATAAGCACCTAAATCTTGCCAAAACCAAGGACTGACTCAGAAGCTTTAAACTTCATACAGGAGTACTTCACTAATTACTGACAAAGCAGCCAGTGGAGTTACTCCTGCCTGTCTGGGAGAGGGGTGGTGAAACATTAATTCCACCTGGGATAAACACACTCTTAGAGCTCTCAGCTATTTAAAAGCCAGAAAAAGGCCAGGGATCCAAGGAAACAACACACTGGGAATAAAAAAAAAGCCAGTCATCAGTGCTTCAGATCCAAACCATACTAAAATGGGTTGAATTCCTGGCGACAACACATTTTCAGTTAACAGGTTGCCACATTTGAACTCTAAAAAGAACGCAACAGAAACACAAAAAAAGGTCTGTCTGCACAAGAGTGATTTTTGGCCATTTAGGACACCTCAAAGCCCTTCAACACCTTATTCAGGAAGTACTTCCTGTGATAACTTGACAATCTCAGGGCAACAACAAAGCCAGGAAAAAACTTACAGCAGGATCGGGTATACAACAGGAAAAAGGAACTCCGCACTTCTCACGACTTTTGCTTTCACTCTTGCAGTCAAAGTAGATGTTGAAGTCCCAGTCTTCTGGACCTTGGGCACCACAGCAATGGTTCTGCAGCAGATAAATACATTCCAGAAGTTTGTTCAGTGGATAAATTATCTCTAAAATACCTCCAAACAGTTAAGTGTTCTCTTACAAATCTTCACTATCCCTAAGTCTGTGCAGAATCAATGACAACAGCAGAGTTAAAAAAATGAATAGACATGAAATCAAAGCTCTGTGAAATCCAAGCAACACATCTGGAATACTGCTCCTGGAAACAGGCGTCAGCATGTCAAGGAAAATCATAAAAATTATCACTTTACATGTAATTGTCATACAGTAAGTTCCATTGCAAATTTTTTTAAGCAAAAGCTTTTTCTTAGGGAGCAAAGGAAAGGGGAGCAAATGAGAAAGGTTAAAGGCAGATGCATGCCTGAGACAGCTTCCACAGCAGACATCAGAACAAGCCTGGACCTCAGGGTATCTTCCCTGCCTGCTGCTTTCAATACAGAAGGAAGGAAACCAGCACATCTGTAACACAGTACTATTAGCCACAAATTATTATCATTCTATAAAAAAAATTAAAACTTTAAAATCTATATTCTCCTAGAAGGCATCAAAGAAGTGACAGGATATGAACTTACAATTCTCTGTAGTGAATCAATGATGTTCTGGAGGTCAATGTCATCTCGGTAGGATTTAATGTTATTCTCAAAGAATTCTTTCACCCTGTCCCTCACCCAGTCCTGGAACAGGAAAGCCATAACTGCTACTGCCAGTTCCAACAGGAATATAAACACAATTGTTCCACAGAACTGTAAAACACAAAAGTCCTAAATTAGAAGATATGAATTCATTTTGAATGCATTCCTATACCAACAGAAACAGATACAGAACTGGGTCCAAATTTTGATTCAGTACAGACACTGAGCACAGTATGAATACAAGGTAAAGAAACCCCAAGAGGCAGAGTTATTCTTTTCTTTTTGTCACCTGAACTTGACAGTAAAAAAAGCATCAGACAAAGTCATTATTCACAGCAGTGAAAACAATAATAAATGAGAATCTGTAAAACACAGGGCTAAAGAAGTCTTTATTACCTCTTGGATTGTTTCTAATTTTACAATTCTTTTTTAGACTTTTTTGTCCAGCTTAGCTGTTTTCAAATCTAAAGCAAAGAAGCCTCAGTATAAAAGGAACCATTTAAGAAATTTTACATCAGTCTCTGAAGTCCCAAAGTTTTGCCAACATGTACAAGAAACTTTAAAGTTTTTAAGGGATTTTGTTCCACTATATTATACTCTCAGTGATTTCTAACTGACTAAGCATGTTCCATAACAACACAATGTTAGATTCTGATATACCTACTATAACATCGCTGCAGAGCAGAACAAATTAAAAAAGGCACGGAAGAACATGTTCCACAAAGAGGAAAATAGATAAGCTGGAACCACCCTGCTTTCAATGCCATTACTCAGAGGTTTACCAAGGCAGCAAGTTTACCATATATTTTGCCACAAACCAAATTCTATCATGAATTATCTGGGTTTGCTCCCAGTTCTTCATCAATTGCGGCTTTCACACATATAATAACTCCCTCACGTAATGATGTTACTTACAAACTTCAGCAGGCAGATGTTTTCTCTCAGTGCTCCCACACAACCAGCAAATCCCAAAGTAAACATCACTATTCCCACCACTAAGACAAGCACCACTGGGTCCAGACCATGAAGACCAGTCACCTTTGTCAAATCAGACAATACACCCTGCAAGAAAAAAATAGAACAGAATGTGACCACTGTAAGCATCTCATTCACTCAGCACTCCTTCTGGATGATTTCCACAATTCCCAATGAACTGGTTGCAAACCCCTGAACTTGCCAACACCAACAGAAAGTCTTGTTGTAAAGTGGTCATTGACAATACCAGTTCTCTTCACCCCAGCAGAGGAAGTATTAAAGTTACAGCTAGCAATTCTTTTAGTAAGTCAGTTTCTCGGGCTACATCCTCCTACATCTATTTGCCAAACAGAATTCCACAAGATGGTGCCAAAAGCTCAATTCTATCCCTGACTGTTCACTTAGTTTCACGGTAAAAGAATTAATGTTTTATATCAACTTGAAATGCATCAATCACAAGGGCACTCCAATATCATGGCCTAAAAAATATATGAAGAAAACTTTTCCAATCCTAATGTTTAAGTGGGAGAAAGGGAAAGACATTCTAAGGACAAAGGACCTTATGGATGACATTTGAAAGAGGGAAATAATATTTTCTTTGTTTTCAAGGGAAGCATATTTTTTCCTCTCTTTTTGGTTACAACCATTCTAGTGCCAGAGGGTCTTAGTAGTGCTACTCCAAACTCTTTCAGAAATATAACAGCATAGTCTAAACACTCCCCTTTCACCCCTGATAGTCTTACACCAAAAGCAGCTATCTATTCTCTATATTTGCAATTTGCCTAATATAGAAGCAATATTTTTTGCTAATTATTCAGAAACCATTTATCTTGACAATAATCTCTGCTATGAAGTCTGTGTGCTTAGATTGCTAAATCTATGTGAATGCAATGCTAACACAGTGAAAACCTTCCTTTTGCTTTCTAGATTAGGTTTAAAAAGTTATTACACCAGCTACCATTAAAATTCCATGAAATACACATAGCAGGATTCTCAGGGTATGTGCAAGAACAAGATGGAACATGGAGAAGACAGAAGGGACAAACAACAAACTCTTCACGAGTACAATTTGCAGGGACACCCAGGCAGCCTTGCAGTAGTCTGAGTGTTCATCATACAACCATCAACAACACACAGAACATTTTAGTAAGGAAATATTTTCACTTTTGAAACAAAGAAATAACAAAAAATCATCACATGTTCACTACTTTTCATAGAGTATATTCTCAAGCTAAGCATATTTAGTGTAAGAAAAATATCACAGACACTTGGAATAAGCTGCCCAATTCTTTTAATAAAATGCAAATTACCATCTTTCTACCAGGTATACATTCTAGAATAAAGTGCAAAGGATATATATCCCAAGATAAGACCTTGGAAAAATCTCTATCACTTCTTATTCAACTGCTTACTTAACAAAATAAAATCTACAGCATCAGAAGAAAATGTGCCCTTGGAGGAACTCCATCAGCTGAGGACACTGACTAACAGCACTGCAGTGTTCCACAAGACTCCATCTTCTTTCATAGCATGTTCCATAACAGATTCTGTCAGAGCTGTTAATTTGGCAACAGCAAGACAGAGTTGTTTATATCAAAACTGGCTGATGGGATGAAAAGGAAAAAAAATAATTAAACTGAAGGACTCAGAATTGCCTTGCAACAGCTGGTGACTAACAGCTGAAACAGGCTATTACAAAATGGTCCTAGTTTGTTGATAATGTTCTACCAGTCACACACTTTCATTTTTAAAAACTGTTACACCTCACAGCTAACAAACTCAGTCTACCTGGTTAATTATGAGAGTCCCACCTAACCAAACCTTGGCTCAGACCCCACAGTCAAGAAACACCTGTCAGGATCAGATGGGCTAATGCAGCATCCCTGTAGAATCAACATGCTGTGAAACCAAACCCTGTGTGACCAGGGTGCTGAAGCATTCATAACCATTGCCAGCCATCTCCTTCCCACACCCAAACTCAAGCTTTTTGTTTTCACACAATCTCACTTGCCCAAGCAACATTTTTTGGAAGACAATTTCCTCTAATCAAAGGATGTTACAAATAGAAGTAGGCAGGAACTGGGCTTTATTATTCAGCCTCAGATGTCACTGGTCCACAACACTTTCTTCACGTTCACACTTAACGTTTAAAACATGCTCTTTTAAAAAGAGGGTTATGGGAATTTTGCTTAAGAAATGATGTTAAGTCAAAAACCCTGAAAGGAAGGAAACAATGGAATTAATTCAGTAAACTCTCATCCCACCATACCCATTTTGCTAAAGCCACTCCTGCCTGTGTCATCTGCATCTGGTACAAACAGGCTGCCCTTTACAACAGACTTCCTCAGGTGCACAGGAGTGCAGCCTGATACCTGCACTCAGTGTCAGACATTCTGTAACAAAACTCACACTTTAAGTCTTTCTTTCAGTCACACACAACAGTGACTTATTTGTCCATGCCCTTGAAGTCCCTCTAAGCAACAGTCTTGATTTGAAAACTGCCGGTACCCTCTCCATTTGTTATTAGCCACCAACTTGCTGGAATGAAGTGAGGCTGACCAGTCTCTAGTTTCCCAGATCTTCCTTTGTGTCCTCCTTGAAACCATTCTAAGCAAAACTGTTTTCCTGGTAAGAGGGCTCAGGGTTATTCACCTTTTTTCTACCAACACTTTACAACAATTCACTTTGTGACTTTTGCAGTATCTGTTGTTTGACAGATATTGACTCTTAAAATTTTATGCAAGTTAACTTTTATGTGACTTTTCAGAATAACCAAAGTCAGTTACAAAATCATAAGGATAGGCCAATTAGATACACCAGTTAGAGAGATTAGATCTTCATCAAATAACAGGAGTCACAATGCTAACATTTTCCCATGTAGTATTTTCAACACTTCTCACAAACCAGCAGCCTCGTTTCAATATATTACCAGCCAAAAGAGAAGCACAGGATTTATAGCCAGAGAAAAAGATTGCTGAGGAATTAATCTGTACTCCTAATGCACAAAGAAGAGAGACAAAATCAGAGAAATGAAATGGACCTAATGTACTTCATGTTGTGGTAAGAGACAGGATGTTCAGAACTCTTCCACCACCTGTAGTTTATCTTTGGATTTACCACTGCAGCTCAGTTTCTACAAAGTTTTTCTCTTACTTCCCATCTATTGTTCACCGAGATGCTTATCTGTAAAATACAGGCACGATTGGCTGAAGAATGGCACTGCTCTGAAAGACTGAAAACAGCACAGAACAACTGACAAAAATAACTAACAGATTTCATGAACCGTTCAGAAGTTCAAAAGCACAGGAAAGGCTTTGAAGCATTTATTTGCAAGACAGCACAGAGAACAGAAAAAGCTCAGGCAAAGTTCAAAAAATAAAGACAGAAAGAGTCTGCCTTTGCCTTTTAGTCCCTTCAGTGTACCATAAAGCCAATTTGGCAAATGGAGATATTAGTCTCAGCCACACAGATCCCATGTGCTTGTATACAAAACAGAAGAATGAACATTAGAGAATAAACTCAAGGAAAGTTTAACATCCTCCTTAAAGGGTTGGAAAGAAAATTCTTTTGTAACAACAAAATAGGAAGCAAATGCATTTGTGTGTCAAGATCGGTTGTCATATAGCAATGACAGTACTAATCTCGTTATGAGAACATGTGCAAGCAGATGGGGAGCAGGGAGCAGAATAAACACCTCAGAATTAAAAGCATCATAAAACTCACTTCCAAAACGCAGAGGACTCAGAACCTCTCTGCATGTGGACAGCTGCTGTATGGAACCACTTCAATTAAGGAAAAGTGAACGTATGATGGTAATTGAAGTCTTACTAGTTCGTGACACAACTAAACAGCGAGGGCACCTGCCTTCCACTCCTGCCTGAGATGCAGATCAGTGAATCTAGCAATGGCCACTTTCTCCTAGTGCTTGAATTCATTAAACCCATACTTCTACAGCCATTCAGTGGGGGAACCATTCATTTCCATACCTGCATCATTCTGTTCTCTTGTGACTGGAGAACTCTGAGCACATGTGCATGTAACTTCCTTCAGCTGAGGAAGTTTCTTAGCTACAAGAAACCTTTGCTAAAAATCAGAGTTATTCAGCTACATGATGTTCCCCAGTGTTGTTCCTCTATATGGAAGCAATCACTTAAGCACTCCTTGGGGAATAAAGTGGACAACAGACGGCCAATAGACAGGGAGCATCTCTCTCAAGTATTTCAGAGATATACATTTAGATTTAGTGGGGCTTTTTAACATATAAAGACAGCTCATACCCCTCACAAATATTTGTTTGCAATAAAAGGAGGTGAGTAGAGAAATACAGATTTTAGAAAATATGCTTTTGAAAGAGAACCTGTTCATAAAGGCTAAATTCTCCCCAGCATCCTGCTCTTACAAGCTCATAAAAAAGCTCTGAATATCAAGGGTCACAGCTTAACTCCTGATCAGGGACAAGAAGTAAATCCCAACTAAAATCAGTTTAGATTATTTGAACATTCTCCTGAGTACAGATGCTACACTTAACTTCTGCTGCTTCCTGAGGAAGTACTTTTACCGGAACAGGAGGAGGCAGCCACTGAAATAAGACCAGACTCCTTACCTTTTCACTCCATGCCCACAGACCAGCTGCAAGGAAGGCCACTCCAGCTAGCTAAATAAAAAAAAAAAATTAAATTTAATAATCAACCACATTATCAAAAAACTTACCTAGTAGCACTATTGCTCAAATAAAACAAATACTGCCTGTAATTTGAGACAACAGTAATGGGACCTTATTCCCCATGAGTCCATCTCTTACAAAAATTATTTGAAGGGCATTTATTCCACAACATTTACGCATTTCATAAATTACTTTTTAAAAAATATTTTAATTTGATTCCTCATGATAACTCAAAAAGCACATTATTCAAGAAGAAGAGATACTTAACAGACAGCCCCACAGAGCACCATGCAAGTGGGAGTTATCCTTGTCCCAGTGATTTGCTATAAAGTGTCTGCCTGCCCACTAATGAAGATGTCAGAATATTTAATGGATTTTGAGGTTATTCCCTATTTAGTCACTTAATAGTACCAATATTACGGCTATGACAGTAGCCATGCTTGCTTCTTGTGACTTCTCAGTGCCAAGGATCCCTATATTAACCTCTTCTCTGATTAGAAACAGTTCATCTTCTGAACCCTTACTTTGCTTAAGCCCATCTGAATCAAGCTGGATTAATGGTCCGTTTGCTTACTTTCCACAAGCACCAAATCTAATTTACAACAAACCCTCCACTAACTCATATATTTGTATAACAAATACTGCTGAATTATAGTCACTCAAAAGAAGCAAGAGTTCCTTGTTCTAATATTTTATTCCCTTTCTTCAATGCTCAGGCAACTTGTTTTTAACATCCAATTTCAATAATCAAACTAAAATGACCTCTCATAATTTTCCTGTGTATGCAGGAATTATTATATGCCATAATCTGGATTAAGCAACCAAAACCACCACTGACACATGGAGCTAGAACTGAGCAAAGCAGTACTGAATAAACTGCCAGAAGCAATAGTACAATGAGTACTCACCTTGGGCTCTGAATCAGCTAAGAACATCTAAAGTGATCATTTGGATCAAAACACAACTTGAAAAATACTATTAAAAACCACATCTAAAAACCACATCAATATAAACAGAATATTGACCCAGATTAACCCTAGATCTTAACCCAATGATCTTCAGATAAAAAAAAAAAAGCAGGGAAAATAGCCAGTAATACAACTTGTATGTCATTAAGTTGCACAGTGCATGTAATTGATGCATCCTTCATCCTTTTCATTCCAAATGCTCCAGGAATGCTGTGAGACAGATGAAGACAGCTGGTATAATTTGCAATAATCAAGGTAAATTATACAGACAGCTAGATCTTTGGAAATTTTTTCTACAGAAAACAAGGTGGAAAAAAATTACTGGGAAGACATATTTCACTCTTCTGTGTACAAATTAAGGGTACTAGAATACTAATATTGTGCTATTGAATTTATAAATAAGGTGACCTCTTCAGACTCTCTGCCTTCTTATAATTACCTTCTTAATTAAATTTTAACAAATTTTTGATTAAGTAGATTTTTCACTAGCATGCATTATTTTCACCTTTGAACATGAACTTTGCTCTCGTGCTTTTATAAAACATTCAGTTTCAAGAAAATATACTACTTTTGCAAATTTATTTCCATAAGCATATATGCAAACTAGCTACAAGTAAAATAGAATTTATCAGAAGAAAAATAAACTTAGTCTCATTAAAACAATGTGGATAAATCTTAATTCAGCTAAGACAAACAATTCAAAATTTCACTAGAAGCAACCAAACCATATACATAAAAAAATTCTTTTGCAAAAGTCCAGTAAAGTATGAGGTACTTGCAGAAGAATCAAAGCCATCAGCCACTACATTGACAGGCGCAATGACAAAAACAACCAATCTTCAACAACTTCCAATAGGAGTGAAATGAAAAATGAAATTAAATCCTTTTGCTTCAAAGACTATGTCCAAGATACTTTAAAGTATCTCACTGAAAACCATTGTAAAAACACACCATGGTGATCAAACTAGCTCAGGAGTCAGTGTGATTGAGCATGCCCAGAGTTCTACAGAGGATCAGCCCCAGGAAAATCCCCTCTGTAACACACCTGCACAGAGGCACCCAAGGGATGGCTGCAAGGCAGACCAGGGAACTGATCCTGCCTAACCTAAGGGCCAGGTTTTAACCTCCTTCAGCTCACTGAGCCAAATGGCTGAGTGAATGGGACAACAGGCAGCTGAGAAGAAGCAAGGACAACCAAAAGTGTTCTCAGGGTGAGAGTAGGCTAGTCAGCTATTTCAAAAAGCACAGCATTTTGCAATTTGCCTCTTAGCAGAATGTGAACAACATGTAAACAAGAACAAACCGGATTTCCCAACTCACTGTTGCACTGCAGAGCCCTTCAAGCCATTGAATCCATGAAAGGTTGGATGGAAACATACACAAAGCAGCTCAATTGTGCCCAGAAACTGAAACACTATTTACCAGCATTTGCTTATTTCCTGCTTTAGAACTGATAAATCCACTTTTTAAATATATTGCATCAAACTGTAACTGCTCAGATCTACAATACTGATGCCAACTCAGTGACACCGTGTCCAAATTACCACTTTTAAGCATCACCCATGTATCCATTCCCAATCACACTTTGAATTCCTATGATTCCTATGACTGTGCTGCCAGAATGACACTACCAACTGAGAAAACAGGGCTGATTGTTTCTCAGATGTAGGCAGCTCTTGCAAGACAAAATTCTGGCAACACAAACTGATTGTGGGTCAGTCTGTCCCTAAATCTGATCAGCAGCAATAGGAATGGCATGCAGTTTTTGTGTATTCTCACAGAGAATACATTTCCCACCCCCTGGATAATCCTATTTTACACTGCAGGTCCACCCATGGTAGAGCAATCAGCAGCCTGCAGCCCTTCCTTCCTATCCTTTACTCTTCAGAGACTCTTCCTCTCAGGGTCAGGAAACCACCTGGTGGTGCATTCTCTCCTCTTCCTGGCACAGCACTGCTGTTAGAAAAGGTCCTGGAAAACAACATACGTTGGAAAAGCCAAGAAAATATTTTGCTAACCTGGATCTTCTCTTATTTTTCAAAGAGACAAACTCAGAATTCTTTTCCAGAACTGAAGAGAATTTTTACCTTCATCACCATGTGCAGGGCAAAATGCCAAATCTCCTACAGGATGAGTGACAAGTTCTGGTTTTGCCTCCCAAAACACTTAAGAGTCACACACAACTACTGACCTCTAGAAGATAAACCCAGGTCATGGTAGCTAAAAGCTATTTTACCCTCCCCTCTCAATTCATGCGAGAGACAGTGAGCTCATATGCAACATAAAAGGTCTTGGCAGAGCACACGTGCAATCCTTCACTTCACTGAACCAGCCACGGCCCAAAGAAGTGCAAATCTACCCCAAAAAAACACCCTTTCCACTGGAGGCAAAGCAGCAAGCACCAGAGCTCTCACAGAAGAGACTCAGAACAGAAAGGTGCCAAAACCAAGCTCTTCACTTGGCATTGTTGCAGTCTTTAAATTGCACCATGACAAATGAAGTGATTTGACAAAAAAAAAAAGCTTTCAAGCACAAAAAGGTTCAGCCCTCTTATCTTGCTCTCTGCAGGGCTATCTTAATGGCTGCAGCACTGCCTTATCACCACTCATTAACAAGAGTGTACTTGGACAAGCCGAGTCTTGTGAGCATGCCTAAAAAGCAAGATGGAAACAAAGTAATCACACATGAAAATCAGGCTTAGGCAGAGCCTTCCTAGGGCCTCCATTCCCTTTCTTAAAATAATAGAGAAGTGATATTACAAGACAGCAGTAAACAACTAAAAGCCAGAACTTTCTATTCCCAAGTCACTCCCCTAAAAAAAAAAGAGACTTCCAAAGAATGAAAATTTCTAAAAAGTGATTACACTGAGCTTGCCATTAGTCATATTTGCCCTTTTCGAGTTCAATATTTTGTTTAATCGCAATCTATGTGAACTGCATGTGAAGCATGACACAAATTGCAGTAACCACTCAGTGAAAAGTCTAAAACTTCTGAGACTTACTACATCAGCACATGCTTTAAAGTTTATACAGTCAATGATGTCTTCAGAGCTACAAGGGGAAAGTCAACATTTACCTTTAATAAGGATGACTGAAGGAAGAAAGGCAAATATTTTCCTGCAACTATTTACTATTCGTGCATCAACACAGGAGAGCTCTAACAGCCTACATGGGCAAAAGGCTCTCTGACACCCAGCTAAATCCATCCCTTATCCACCCCTAGAGCAGCCAGGCTCACCAA
Organism: Camarhynchus parvulus; assembly: GCF_901933205.1. Classification (NCBI taxonomy): domain Eukaryota; kingdom Metazoa; phylum Chordata; class Aves; order Passeriformes; family Thraupidae; genus Camarhynchus; species Camarhynchus parvulus. The sequence goes on from NC_044576.1 coordinate 10,663,887, forward strand.
CAAATGCTCACAAACACATCCCCAGAAGCACCTGTCCTGCAACCCAAAGAAAGCGAATCAAAACTAACATTCCCTCCTTAAATGCTACTTGTGAGTTATGGCTACATTTCCCCTTCTGGTTTGGTAGTCCTTCAGTTTTTTTAAGGCACACAGAATATTCACTCTGTTTCACAAATGGTGGATTTGCAGTCATTCCAGCCAGCAGGATTTCACAGGCTCCTGAATCTTTGTGTCAGCTAAATGATTCATGGATTGCCTATAGGGGTGTCTACCTTCAACATTTACATAGCTTGTTCTACAACTAAAGGTGCCAAAAATCTTATCCAGAGAGCTGTAGCTGCACATCATTTACTAGGTCAGCCTGATAACATCAACAGAAGCATCTTTTGTTGAAGAAGCTACCAGGACTACAAGTACCTGTTCAGAAAGCTAATTCCTCCAGCCAACACATCAGCTGAAACACACAGGCTGTATTATCAATTCTCCTCCATGTTTTGGCATCTCTTTAAAGAACAGAAAAATCTTTAAATCTTCATCATTCATCTCAAGAGAATAAAGTTTTTATAAAGTGAAAAAAATGTAGTGACCGCAGAGAAGAAAAAAGATTTAAAATTTATTCCTGTGAAAAAACAGGCAAATTCTTCAGTCTTCCTCCCCTTACAGCAAAGACAAAAAATTTCAGTTTAAAAGATTGTCAGAAACAGTCACTCATAAACCCCACTTCATGAGACACTCACTAGAAAAAAGTAGAGGTCTAGAAGAATCCTAATATGTTCATGAACAAGAGTGTTGATTTCTCACATATCCCACCATGAACTTCTGAAGAGCATCCACATAGTTATGAAGTGATTTCTCTGAAAGCCAGAACAGTTTGATAAGCATCACTTCTCACTGTGCCACACTCCACCATGGGTACATGGGAATTGCACAACACAGAAAAGGAACTGCAGAGCTGGTGGCTTGTAAGCACAATTTCTGACCTGCGGAAAGCATCCTCAATTGAGACACAGAAAATGTCATGCCTAATGAACACTTGCACTATGCAATATTGTAGCAAATCAACCCTTAATGGAACAGAAGTTTCTGCAAATCTTTTCTGCCCAGGCATCCACAGGAGGATAACTCCCCTGTGGTTTGATGCTACAGTATCATGCTAGAGCATTGTACTAGTAAAGAAAAGGTGGTGACAGTAGCAACAACTTCTGTGGTTTTCAGCAACTTTACTGCTAGCACTGGACAAGTCACTGCATCTGAATTCTTCCAGGACTACTCATGCCTTTCCATGACTGCAGTTCTAGGACTTAAGGCTCAAACTTGTTAACATTTGACCTGAAAGTTCCAAAAGGAACTACTGAGTTTCTCTGAAATGCTTCCTCACCTTCCGCTCACAGGCATCTTAACTCTTTCTGGTGCAACACTATGCTCTAACCTTTCAAGGGCTTTCTTTTCCAAGGCAGGTGCTTCATTAACATCTAAATCCACTCATGTATTCACACTTTTCACACTCACGATTCTAAACATTATAGGCAGGTTAGTCCATAGCTAAATATTTCAAGACTGTATCAGACAATTCAGCTGCCCACAGAGCATGACATGTGCTGCCAGCTGTTGACACATCCCTGAGGAAGCTCCTTTCTTCTCTTCTACAGGGTGTATTTACAGCTACACCACCCAACAATGATCAAAAATAGTCTGAAAGGAAACATTATAAGAGGATTCTTTTAACAGAGAAGCAACTTAACATGGATAATATGGATACTGAATCCTCACACTTTCAATAATAATTTATTTCTCATAAGGGATAAGCTTCTTCAATAACACAACACCTGGGGCACACTATACATCAGTTTCCTGCTTGCACACAAATATTTCAGCTTGTTCTCTTGACCAGAGTAATGAAGTTAATAAAACTTAAGCTATGCCTAAGCTATTTCAGCCTCTTCATTTTGTACTCACCCAAAAGACAATGTTGTAGCTGAAGAGCAAGTATTTGTACCAACAGCTGACTTCTGCATTAGAATATCGGTAATAGTGCATCTTCTATGGCACAGCCTCTGCACAGAAGAGAAAGAATGACAGGATTAGGTAAAGATTTCATGATAAAGGTTTCTTCCCGGGTCTCTCTTGCTCTGTTGAGAAAGAGTACAGTAATCTGTACCATATGCCATCAAAAGGCATTTTCAAAGTCAGCTCACACTTCCACTGACCTTACACTTCCTTTCAGTATCTGTTGCTTAATAATCTTATCTTTAAGCACCCTAATGTTATAACAGGGCAGGCACACCCACAAAGGAAACTTACTATACAGTTAGCCTAGGAAGATCAACATAAGCAAGTTGACACTCATCTACCTTCTCACTCCTTCAAAACCGTTTTACTTCTGCAAATGGCTGCTTGGACTTATCCACAAACCCTGTGCATTGTACATCCAGCAATCCAGCTAGCAGGATATCCAAAGTGGTTACCTGAAATCTGTCAGTGTCTCTGGATTGCTAAATACAAAAGGTAATTGTACCCAGCAGCTCTCCCATATTTGCATGTTCCATTACCAGATCATCTCCTGTAAGAGGTTTTATTCTCAAGAACCAAAGTCCCACCATTTAAAACCCTCAGCTCTGTGGAGTTTGCTTTGCTTCCTTACACACACTAGAGAGATAAGATTCAAACACAACTCTTGCTCAAGTATTTCAGACAACTACAGCTGTTCAGAGAATCATAACTAAACCACCTCTGCAGAAATGCCATGCACAAGAAAAACAGAGAACAAGCTGTGAATTCAGAGCAGGAGTAAGCACTTGCACAGCCCTCACATTCTGGACAGCTGAGTGCTGCCTAAGACAGATGAGCAGAATTTCAGTCCTCCACTTCCTTGAGATAAATGTCAGTAGAAGGTTTGCAAAGGCAAGGAAACAAGAATGCAGAATTTTCAAACACCTCCCAACTAAAAAAACATTCTGTGCAAGCTGGTCATTCACAGACAGAGTGCAAAACCCAAGCCTACTCACAGTAAAGTCTAAAACTCCAGACCACGGAATGGACAAGTGAACTGCACCACATCCACAGCTATGAGAAGGTAAACTAGGTTTTCTGGGGTTGTTTGGTTTTGGAGTTTCTTTTCCTAGAAAGGAATCTGCGTCTCAGTGTAAAAAACACTCCCACTTACAGAAGAAACAGAAGTTGGCTTTGAGAATCCCATCCAGTACAGACTAAGAGTGTGAATTCATACTTCAGCTTGCTATTTCTAGATTTCAGATGTTGATTTCCATATAACTTTAACCAAACACTGAAAACAGGTTTTCTTCCTTCACCTTATAACTTCAAATGTGCACAGCCCATTTATAGCAAAAAACACTTAACTTTCATTAAAGCAAAGGAAATTGTCCTTTATGGCAGTATGGGCAGTGACTGGAAAGGATCTTCCTCCATTTGGCCAGCTGTACCACATAAAATGAGTTTTGTAATTTAGCTACTGACCTTTGCAACCCATCCAATGTTACAGGCAAAATTTAGGAACCTTTACAACTGTTATGAATCATAGCAAAGAATTCTTGCTTAAGCACCATCCCCTTGCTTATCTAAGTCCACAACTGAGCGAATATAAGAAAAGGAACAAAGATTGGTTTTCCCAACTTCATTTCAGTTTCTAGCTCCAAATGGCAATTTGCATGTCAACAATCAATATGCATACATTTGTCCAAGTCAGTCAGTCTGATGTGCCTGGGCAAGAGAGGAAAGGGAGGGTACAAGAACAGGTTCCTGCTAATCTGAGCAGGGTGCAAGGCTCATTTGCATGAGGGCAATCCCATTTTACAGCAACACACTGGCTGCCAGTGCAAATACATTCTCCAGATGCAGACACACTGGGGCCTCCATCACTGCTGTGCCGTCTCCCTCTGAAAATCAGGAACCTGGTAAAGAGACAGGAGCAGCAACTGCAAAATGCACATAAGGAGTATTGCTTCTGGTGCTGCTACATCTACAAAAGAGAAGGCAGCAGGTTGCATTTAGCTAGCACATCACTAAAATTTCACAAAAACTAGGTTCTGCTAGACAAAGAGGCTTAAAACATAACCTGAGGCAAAAAGGCAAGCACATTACTTTACAACCTAAAGTACAAACATCATCTGAAGACTTACTTTTTGTTAGGTTACCCTCCCTGGAACTGGACTTATATGCAACTGTTCAGCCCCAGCTCCACTGAAACTATTCACAGGAATAAGAGGATTAAAAGTATCCTTATTGACAAGCACTACTCCCCACCCACCTCAATGTTTCAACCACCAGCTTGCAAGACATTTCTCCATGCTTCAAACAACTGCCTAAATGCCCCAGTCAATACCAATCACAGTATTTCAGCAGAATGAAAAAGTAAAATACTTTTTCAACATACACATTTCTAAATGCTCAGAAATGATGGGGGGTGTATTACCAGTACCAGCAAGAAGCTGTCCTGCAACAGCACACAGCTCCTCAGAAAGATATTAGCTTCCAAACCACCTGCCTATCTTAAGAGCTGATTTGGCTTGCTCTGTACTTACCTTCATCAGAATTCTTTTGGTGGTTCTAGACAGACCACTGAACACAGTATGGCTGGTATGGGAGCAGCATAATAAATCTGAAGTGCAGGTATGTGATTTTTTTCCACTAACACTACAAACAAATGAAGCAGTCCACTCAAGACTACACAGCCACCCTCCCCGTGTTTATACTAAAAGCAATCATGTTTCCTAACACAGAAGGCATCTGTAACCAGTCCAGAAATCTGCTTGTCAGTAATTCACTTTGTTCACAGCACAGGCTGCATAGCTATGGTTAGGCAATACTAAAAACACTTGGAAGATTAAAGCAGTATGTGGGCAGCACAGACTAATAACGTTCTCTACTGTGTTTCAGACAAAGCAAGTCACATTGTGTCAGCTGACAGTTATCACCCACTCACAGCAACAGGAATTTCTAAAAATCAAATACAGAGCCCTGCTGCTTTGGTAGAATATAATTTTCTCTTGGTGTTTACAGCTTCAGTGACAGGGGGAAAATGTAGTCATTCATCAAGAGGACACTGCCATTCCCAAAGCTTTTCGACACCCACAATTCCACTCTTACCTTCAAAATGCTACAGCAGTGATACTCCTAATCTATGTTCCTAACTCTCATAAAACAGAACGTGATCTGTTAACTAATCTACATAAGCAGAGAAATCATCATGGATAAGATGTTAAGTCTAGAACAACTGCAACAAAGTAATTTTCTACCTTTAGGTCCAAAAATTATTTTAATCCTCCAGAGACGTTTACTTTACAAGGCAAACGTAAGTCATACTAAAACTCCAAGTTCAGCCAATACTGCCACCATATAGAGTCCTGATCCCCTTCCCTGCCCCTCCTAAAGTCCACAACCATTAATCAACCTATTCAGTGGAGCAAACAGCCACACAGCAAACCACTAGCAAATCTTCAGATCAATCCTGTAATCTTGTACCACACAGCAAGAGGTAAACAGGTTTAAGCCTTCAATCCACCTTGCCAGAGCATGCACAAATGCCAGCGTGGGGGCAAGTCAGGAGGTGGCAGAACAAGGAAGGGAAAAGCAAAAGCTTTCCCATGAGTGTGCCCATGGAAACACAGCACCCCTGCAGTGCCAGCCTACACCAGCAGCACACCTGAATCCAACACTCTGAAAGATGAGGGGAACAGGGGCACAACAGAGGCAAGAGGGAAAAAAAATCATTTGCCAAGCTGTTGGCTTCTCCACCACTGTTCATCAATACAAAGCATCTATATGAAGCTGGTGAAGCAAATGGATGTAGAATAATTTGCTGAGGAGCAAGAATTTTTAAAAACAGCAAGAGATGTACTTTGGTCTATGAATTGTTTTGATATGACTCAATTCCACCCCATCAAGACCAAATATATATCAAAAAGCATCATTTCATTCAAGATATGGTGCCATTACAAACAACTGCCATTCTTTGAAGGCGCTCAGTCTTTAGGGGTTTTTGTGAAGGTAAAAGGCAGCCTAATCCCTGACCAGGAAAAATTCAGGGATATTCTTAGGACCTTCTAGAAATGGAACAACTAAGAGGCACCTATAGATTGCTCTTTCCACATCCTAGAGAGAAGTTGACCACCAAAGGGGTCCTAATGTTCAGAACAGTATCTGGGTGCCAGCCATCAAATCTTCAAGGGCTGAGCTGGTACAGCCAAAAAGCAAGAAAAACTGACAGGATGTGATGCTCTTACAGGTTAATCTCCTCCTGGAAACAGACAGTCCTGCTGATGACTCAGGAGCTCCAAGCAAGCATGCGTCATTTTGAAATTTTGTCTCCAAGAAACTCAGACCACGGCCTCAAAAAGAACAGACAAGCTTCTCTTAAGGAGCACAAGTATAGTTTATTTACTTCTGCTGCAGTTCAGATGAGCAGAGGAATATTTGCTCATTCTCAGAAGAAACCTGAGGATTAATCAACAAAAGGGTATTTTTTTAACCTGAAAGACTTAAGATGAAAGGCAAATATCATTAATAGGCTATCCCTGTTTGACCAGAAAAAGAATGGAAGTAACAAATCTCAGAACTCAATGGAAAACTTGGCCAAAGCCAGACAATATTCTTAAGACATCATCTTTTGGGACCCTTCTTTTGTACTCTGCTGAAGACTCAAAGATCTCAAAGAATATTTCAAGGAGAAGTTGCTCCACTGTAAGCACTAAAAAAAAAAAATCCCTCAGAGAAGAACAAATCCCCAACCTATTGGGAAGGGTTTCAGGTTTCAGTGACCAGGATTTATTCTATTACTACATCACAAACTATAACTTAGGAAAACTTGTCAGAAACACACACGAGTGTTTCCAAACCCCAAACAAGGAAGCAGTAATTCAAATGAGCGCCACTCCAGGTCTCTCTACCTCACACCCATTATGCTGCACTTTTGGCCAAGCCACTACTTCTGTGTGGTTGAGTAGCATCCAAAACACCATGTGAGCGCTCAGAACTCAGAAAAAGTGGACACTGCACATTTTTGGGAATAAGCTACATGGTCATCAAGAACCTCTTCTGAACTCCCCATTTGACTAACATCACCAATCCTTTGGCTCTACACTGCACAACTGTAATTCAAGGAGTTATTCAAGCTATGATTCATGGAATACTTTCAGCTCCATTTGATTTCTTAAACCAACAGAACTACACTAAAGACTTGCAAAAGGCAAGCAGAATTCAGTACTGCTCCCACAGCAATTCAAAAGCTGTAACAGAGGACAACAGCAGTTCTTCCTATTTCACTTTCCACTGTTCTTCATAAAGAAGCTATAAAAGATACAGCTGGCTGGCCTTGCTTCCATGTGAAGAAGTATTTATTCCTACTCAGGAAAAAAAAAGCTACTACTAATATTTAAAAAGAAATCTGCAAAACAGAAGAAGTTCCAAAGAGTCTATATTTTCATTTATACAAACCAATCAGAATGCCAGTCAATGACACTGTACAATGGAAGTCTTGACAATGTAAATTCAAACTACAAATATTTTTAGTTATTGACACTGAGAAGAGACACAACTCAATTATTCAGAGAATTTCAGTACATTAATGATAATTCTGCCCCACCGACTTCACATTCATTGAAGAAGTAACTGAACAGCTGAGGTGGTTTCTGCTTAACATACAGAGGTGCTTGACAGAGGTATCAAGTGAAAGCAAGGATCTCTTACCTAGTTCAAGGAAAATCTGCTCAAAGTAGCTGACTGCAAACAAAGCATCTACTCCACATTCTGACTTAAGGCAAGAGAGAGCACAGGAAACAGAGAGAAAAGGAAATGTGACATGTAAACTTGATCTAAAAGCCAGCAATTTTCCAAACGTAAGGAGAGACAGATCCTTTTGTAAGATATCCATCTCTTTACTAATATTTAAGAAATGCAGAGAAGACCAGGAGCATAGAATGCAGGGCCTTCACTGACCTTATCCTCAAAAGCACTATTGGTTAAAGCTCTGGAGTTAAAACTCAGTTGGATTACACCAAACTAAGTGAAAACAACATTAGATACTATTACTACACTTCAATAGATGCCTCATCAACATAGAAAAGTTTAGAAAACTATTTTGTGCCTATGAAAACTTTCTTTAATAAAGCTATTGGTCAGTTTCATCTGAATAGGACCTGGCCTGTGCTGCAATTTATTCACTACACACAACAAGCCACAAGTCATGCTTTCCTTTTACTTCACAGCAAGTTCAAGTATTGGGAAACACATAGAAGCCAGTTAGTCATTCTGAGCAGGAATTTATCCACCCCAGGCTGCAAAACCTGTCAGGACAAGTAACCAGAATAATCTTAGCTGACCCAAACTTCTCAGCTGCTTTCTACTGCCTCTCATGAGAGCAGATACACACCAACTCTCTGTAACATCAACAGTTGCAAGGCAAAACTCAAAGTCTTAATTTAAAAGAAGCATGTAATTTGTTTTTTTTTTCCTCCTTCTAATAGAAGGTTTTGAAAACCTTACAAAGCAAATATCTTATCTGAGGAGCCAGAACTTCCAGTTTGGGGAATATTTTTACTGCTATTTAGTAATCCAAGAATAACAGAACCTATTTCATACACTTTGTCTGCTCCCTCTCATACCTCCACACAGACCAAAAGGCTTCAAGAACAGCATGGGTCCCTCCATTTGCTATACCATTTCATATCATAAAAAAAGACAGGAAGCCACCACCTTTCTTTGCTGACAAATACACTCGTTCTTCAGAGAACATCCTAAACTTTTATACATGTTGTGAATTTTCGCCACTTCCAGGAATGCCACTTGTTCAGTCTCCAGTTACATTTCAGTCTGAAAGAATATATCTTTATTTTCTCTTTTCATAAGGAAAAAACCCAAAGAGGCTGATTATAGCAATATACAACAAAGAAGTGATGAGCATATAATTTGCTTTGGGTTTTGTGGTTTGTTTCCTTAAAAATGCTCCTTGCTTTAGATATAATGGGCAGTCTGTCTACATCCACACCATATTTCTAAACCTTCACACTGAATATTCCTATATATGAATTTATATATATAAACATATCTATTACATATAATAAAACAGATATTTATTTTAACAGTTTAAACCAGATCAAGGTATTTTTTAGTTTAAAAAAATTTAAAATTCCAGAGTTGAAATCTAATCTCCAGAAACAAGCATGCTAAGTAATGACTGCAATATCTGGATAATACTAGCTACTCATTCAATATTCACCACTCATTCTGTTTAAACAATGCTAACTTTATGTCACAGAAACAAGAAGTAGAGTTCAATCCACAACACCTCTTTTTTTCTCCCCTCCCACCTCAATTACCAGGGCCTATGCTTTCAACACCAGAGCAACACTCATTTCAAATGAGGCACCAGGGAACGCTACTTTTTGGGGAAAGGTGTGAGGAGTTTGGGGACAACACCCCCAAAGCTTTCCTTTGCTGCCCTCCACCTCCAGCAGCTGCATTCATAACAACCAGGACAGGCTCATTTTACTTGCCAAGGATGACAATCACCAGCTTCTAAGCCACAAGAGAAAATGGCTCTTTGTGGCCACGTAGGCAGTCAACCACTGTGAAATTCATCTCTTTACCTCCTTTCTGGTAAAGAAACACACTTGTGAAACTTGCAAAACCCAACTAGAAGATAAACCTCTAAGGCAGCACTGGAAAATCTTAAAGATGTGACAAAACAGCCTTCACCAATGTCTCACAATCCTAACCACTTCAGCAGAGTCAATGTCTCAGCCCAAATACACAGCAACAATTAATGCCCCAGGAGCTCCAGCAAGTAGGCTTGCAGAGCACTCTGCACACGCTACCACACCACAGGGAAAAGATTAAAAAGACAAAAACCAATGCTGCTTCAGGACAAGCCCATGCTTGAACAGCTCCAGCCCTTCCCCCAAAGCCAGTGCTCTGGCAGGTCGTGAGAAAGCCTGGACTGTCTCGCCCAAAGTCTCTGCATCTGCCCCTGGGGAAGGAGAAAAAACAGGTTTTCCACCTCTCCAGATGATGCCAAGAACAACACGGTGCTATTTAGACATCAGGGCAACAAAGGCTCTGAAGGGACACAGTCAGTGCTCCTTCCAACACAGACCTCAGCCTGCAACAGCTAATTACAAACACCAGCAGAATTAGTAGGTGCAGAGCTTGGACACAAACACTTCCTAACCTGTGCCTTCAGTAAAATGAGAAACACAGCTCCTGATGGAAAAAACGTGACAACGCAGGAACCCGCCACCTGAATGGGCTGACAGTACAGTGTGACTGGCCACAGGAGCAGCACAGCTCAAACAAAACACCACCACAGAGCTGAACTGCACCTTCCCTTCTCACTTGCCCCAGCTGGACAAGCCCTTTCAGTTGAACCCTCTCCTGTTTTGCAGGAGCAGACCACTGCTATGACCACTCAGTCAAAATATCCTTTGCAAGCTCAGCATGATGGACGCTTGGCAAAGAAAGCTGCCTTGCTGTCTTCCAAGAGCCATCTCACCAACTGCTTTCCAAGAGTCATCTCACTAATTGCCTTCCATTAGTTTCAAGTCAGGCAGCTTTTTTGATGAAGCTCCCTGCTCCACAGGCTTGCCATGCAGCCAAACTGAAGTTACTCAGGGCAGGGTGGAAAGCTTTGCTGTTGTTACCCTCTATTAGGTACAGCTCCACCACTGCGGGCATATTTCACCCCCATGAAGTCCTTCCCCGAGCACCATCTAATAACAAACTGTTGAGGGAAAAGCAATATGCATCCACAGAACCAGCTCCATACCCTGGCAGCCAGAAGGCTGCTGTCACATAAAGACCAGAGTCCAAGCTCTCAGGGGTCTCCCTTCAGATCCAAGTTACATGAGGATATTCCCTTTGTTTTCTACTCCAGAAGTTTCTAGATGGCAGCAAACATATTTCAGCACCCATTTTATGCTCCAAAGCAAGAGTACACAACTTGCCAAGCTGAACAAATGAGGTTTTAAAAAATTTTAAAATTCACAGCATTCAGCTGCCTCCAAATACTCTGCTTCATCCTGTAGCTGTAAAGGCAGCAACTCAAACACCTGACTTTGTTACCTTCAAGTCCATCAATTATTTAGACAAAACTCCTTTCCAGAGAGACTCAAGTATCAATTATTTAGTCTTTGAGCAGGAAACAAAAACTGTTAAGAGAGGAAAACAGATTTCTGGAAAGGGCTGTTGGGACACATGAACACATTTGAGGTTGCAGACAAACAACCTGCCTGAATCAGAACGAGAATAGCAAAATAAAACAACCCCTAAAGCCAAAAGCTCACATGCACACACAAGCTCATCAAGTGCCAGAGCCAATTAGGGCCAAAGAGCCCCAACTACATCAGGGGGTTTCCAGGACAGCTCTTCCCATGGAAGACCTTTATCAGTTTGGTGTAAATGCCGGTTCTCTAGCCCAGGAGCACAAAACAAAGACAAGTTTTTTTCTAATACCCCAGAAGCTCTTTTACAACACCAAGACAACATTCAACAATGCTCGCTACAAAGATCGAGGGGAAGCAGAGCCCTGGGTTTATTACACCCTTGCCTTTCAGGTTCAGATTAAGGATGAAGACGGGCCTAAGATTTTCAGATTTTGCAGAACTTCTAAAGACAATGACACAGCAAGAGCTCTCAGAGGAAGCACAGATAAAGCATTCACCTTAGATAAGAAATTCTTCCACTCACACATATCACACATAAGCCGTGGTACAATGAAAAGGACAAAACACTGTTGCTTGGCTCCCAAAGAGTTGAAGAAAGACAGGAAACACTGAAGCAAAACAAGTGCTGATCCCCCCCTGCCAAACGGGGGTTGAGGCACACTTTGGATCAGAAAAGAAAATATACTTATTTTTAAACCCAGCTAAGAGCCCTGGATTTGGATATAGTTCCTATTGTGGCCAGCATGTTTTATTTTCACTTGTTAAAGGTTTTCTGCACAAATGATAACAGAATTCACATGTGAATAACCAAGCAGAGTGGTTTTCTATCTGAGGGCTTCAGTTCCAAGACTTATGTGAGACTGGTCAAAAAGCTTCACAATCAACTACAAACATCACAATCTCTTAAGCAGTCAATTTTTAAGGACCACCACTTTTGCAGGTGATCCTCAACACCTGCACTTTGCTATTATCCTCACCTGTGACATTCCCAAAAGAGAAGATTTTGCCCAACAATGATTTTTCAGCTGACTATCTGAAAGCAGATTTTATCCAGGATAAAGTTGTTTTAGAACACAAAAAGGAGTTCAAATATGACATTCAGCTATAGTTAAGTAGTTAAATTGCACATTTAAAATGAAGTCATCAGAGCTTAGACATTTCAGCCCCCCCCCTTCTTTTTAGGTTGCTGAATCAAAATTCAGATTCCCGTATTCTTGGGAAGATCCAAACTGTTACTTTTTAAAACCCACACATACCTAACCTTGATAAGCTTTAGTCTGACTATCTCTGACGTTGTTCTTAACCTTCATGAGATACTTTTGACTGAGCATGAGCAAAAGAATCGAAGAGAAGGATCCTGTTCCTGTCCAAACTGTGCTGGGAGCTGAAGGCAGCATCAGTAGCTCCACCCAAGCCACCAACAGCAGAGCTTTGGAAGAGCCAAAGACTTTAGGACTGGGGCAATACCAGAGAGGAAGACACATGACCATCCTTTGGATCTAGAATGTAACCTCTGCATCTAGAAATAACTTCTGCTTAATTCCCCTTTAGTAGCAGCCTGCACCATTCACTGTTTGAGGGTCTCATTTACTTTATCTGAGCTACTTCAGCTTGAAGCAAAACGCAAACCACAGCACGTTCATGGATTTTGTGAATTGCAGCCCTCCTAGCCTTAGAAAAGAAATGTACCACAGGTGGCAAAGTGTGAAAGTCTGTTCTACCAAAAAACAGGAAGTTTTGACACAGGAAGCCACAATGCAAAGCAACATGGCACAGAGAGCTCACAAGTGTCTCTGAAATCCACACATTTTTTCCATACTCCACCCGGGTCAAATTTTTTGTAAAAGCAAAAAAATAAAGGGAGGATCTGTGGAACAGTTTTTACAATCGCTCTGTGAACTCCACTTCCCCTCGCATACACCCCAATGAGAATTCTGAACTAACACAGGGACATCAAAACAAGCGTTTAATTTATTCACACTTATCAGTGCTCAAACTGTGCCACACCTAATCCACAATGAGAAACTTGACAGCCTAAGAGAATCAATTGTAGCAGTTCGTCAGCAGAAAAATTCCTCCCTTTTCCAAACACCCATTTACAGGTAATGGCACATTAGTAGCCACCCAATAAAGCTTTACAAACTAAATAAAAATACCCTCTAAGAAAATCAGAGGTCAGCCTCAAAACCATCCAATATTTCTCAGTTATTGATTAGAAACATACAATAAACTCATTCATCATCCAGATATAACCAAATTCATAAGACACCATGCCAACAATTTTTTTGCTACACCCAAGCGCAAAAAGTTATGCCTTGAATACCAAGGAAAGCATCCCAATTAAACAGCATCTTAGGGCTCAGAGCAAGGGCTTTTTATGGTCCTTTCATTCAGTATTACAAGGCCTAACGCCAATAAAAGGCAGCCCAGAACACACCCCCTTGCAGGGCTGTTAGCTACGTTACCCATGCAAAGGCTCTGCACAGACACTGCTCCGAGCAAAAGATCACACTTTTCCCGTCTTTTCTGCCACCCTCCGCTCCCCACAAGGAGGCAGGAAGGACAGGAAAGAGGCTTTAAACGGGAAAGTTTGCCTACAATGCACTAAATGTCAGACAAAGCCTGTGCCCAGAAACAAGAACGAGACTTAAGTGAGTTTTCTCCTGATTCGGGGACAGGAGATAATACTAGAACACAAAGGGAGCTACAAAGGAAGCTAACTGGATCAACTTACACTAAAAAAAAATAATCACACAGAGCACACACCACCCAGAAAATCAGCTTTCCATGATTGTGATTTCGACCCAGACGGCACCTTCAGCAAGTTCACCTAAGAACAAGATCAACAAACATAAAATGCCAACTGTGAAACTTACTTGTTTTTACTTGTAACTTACATTGGTTTTTTTCAATATAAACGCACTTACAAACTTTTAGAAAGCTATTTCTAAAAATTCCTGTTTCTGTGGCATTATAGTTTTGAACAAGACAGCCCTCTAAGGACAGGCAACAACACTATATTCCATCCTCCAAGAACAGAGCTAAAAGGATACAGATCACACCCTAAAAGTGCTTTCTTCCAGTGTCATCACCCAAAGGATAAAGAACACCATTCTACAAACACAGGTGTCCTGAATTCCTCCAAAAAAACCCAAACACACAATCCGAAAGTTGCAAAGCAGTTTCCACCACAGCTCATTCCTACTTCACACCAGTGATGAGACTTGAATTCCCACCTGATCCCTTCTCTCTCCACACAATTCTTCTCCCAACCAGATAGTGCTAGCACCTCAACCTTCCACACCAAAAGCTTCACACGTTTACTGTGAGTATACAGTGTCTCAGTACTGACGCCTTACTCCCTGCTGGAGACAGCCAGAAGAGAGATGGATCATCGCACCAGAGAGCACTTAGGAACAAGACACACCCTGTGCTTCCATTCTCTAGGAACTGCTCTCCTTCAATCTCATCCAGAGTTCTAGGTCACACGGCTTATGTCACTTTAACAAACAAACAAAAACCCAACCAAACTAAAAAGCAGTGCTGGAAGAATTTTGTCTTGCCAGTTATTTTTAAATATCCTTCACACCTCCACCACCACCTCCTTGGAAGATCCACCAAAGAAAGGAAAAACTACCCAAACAAGTAGCTTCTTCTACAGCATGGAATAGATTTCTTTGTGAGGTTTTTCTTTTTTTATTCAGAATGTCTCAAAATGCTAAATCTACATAGAGCACGGAAGATAAAGCAGGAGCCAAAACAGAACAGACCGCGGAGCATCACCTCCGGCAGCCCGCGCTCCACGCCCGGGCCTGTTACAGCAGGAGGCTGAAAGGGGCGCAGAGAGGTCGATCACTACCACAGTAGACAGCCAATTAAAGTTAAAATATTTTCAAAATTAAGTTACGGGCCTCAATCCTTACACCCACTGCGCCGCTGCTCCCTGTACACAGCCTGGGCTCAGGGCAGGGTCCGGCAGCCGCCGGGGCGACGGCGGAGAACGGAGCGGGCAAACTCTGCCTGCAGCACTCCGAAAGGCCTTCTTCTGTTATTGTAATTTTTGTTATTGTTGCTATTTTTCTCCCTCGTGGCACCTCAACGAGACAAGCTAGCGCGAACTCCCAGAGGAAGCCTCACCCGGCCTCTCGGGCTTCCTTTAATGGGAAGGACAATGGCAGGGGCTCGCCCCAGCCCCGCGCAGCCGGGGCTGCTCCCGCCCGGCCCGCCGGCCCCGGGGATGCTGCAGGGAGCACATTGCTCCGGGGAAAGGGGGCAGAAATGCCGGCGTTTCAATATGGGGAGAGCAAGGGGCACTCCGGACGGCGCGACCCCCGGGGCAGAGGGCGGCGGGTGCCCGGGCCGGGCGGCACTCACCGCGGCAGGCGCCTGCTCGCTAAGTTTCGCCGAGCTGGGCGGAGGGCGAGGCGGCGGTCGGCGTAGGTCCCTCGGCTGCCTCGGCTAGTCCATGGACACGGCGGCGCTGCCGGAGCCTCCTCCCCGCGTCAGCTCGGCCGAAGCGCCAGGCGTGCCCGCCAGGCGTGCCCGCCAGGCGTGCCCTTGTGCCGAGCCGCCCCGCCGCTCTCCCGCCGGGCCCGGCAGCGCGGAAATGAACGGCCCGGCCACGCCCGCTCCGCGCTCCACACAAAGGGGGCGTGCAGGAAGCCCGGCTCTGCCTCCGGACCACGCCGGGACCGCCCGGCAGGCGCCCCCCCGTGCACCCCCGGGGCCGGGCGGAGGCTGAGGGCGGCCCCCGGCCCTGGCGGTCCCTCCCCCGCAGCCCTGCGAGCGCGGCCCCTCGGCGGGGCCCGCGGATTCGTTGTTTCGGGCTCGTTCGCGGCCGGGTGGCTGCGGCCCCAGCCCCGGCCCTGCGTACGGGGCTCGGCCCAGCCCAGCCCGCAGGGCTCCGGAGCATGAGCCAGCGTGTCACAGACAGCACATGCCGAGAGATACTGCAGGCACGGCCGAGCCTACCTGGAGAGCTGGAAGGCGAAGGAAAGGCATGAAATAAAATAGCCCCGAAGAGTATTTTGAGTCTTCGGGCGTCCCAGGGCTTTTACACCTCCCGAGAGAGACGCTGAGAAGAGAGGAGGGAGGGGAAGGGAGGGCTGAGCTGTTTAAAGCCAGGTAGTTAGCGGGTGATAGCTCCCACCTGAGGCAGGTGGGAAATGCTCCCCTGCCGTCTCGCTTGGCTCCCGACCTCCGCGCTCCCCTTCTGTTCCCTTTCCACGCCTTGTGATCTCTCTTGATGCAGGGAAACATTTCTGTCACCTTCATGCCCATCCTCATACATAATGCAAAACTAATGTCTTCAGTGCTTCGCTAACTATGAAAATACATTTTGGGCAGGAAGGGAAGGCCAAGGGAGGTCATGCAGCACCACACGTGTTCTTACAGGCTGCCTCAATTATCTACATTTTCTTCACCTGCTCCAGCCCTTGGATTTTGAGGAATTCCTTATTCCCCCCGAATCAGGAACAAGCCCGCTCACAAGGACAGCAGCAATCGCACTGAAGCAAAGGAACTGTTGCGCAATCAAATGGTGTGAGCTTAGCACTTCTCTCGTGTGCTAATTCTCCGCTCATCAAAGCCGACAACAAAAAGCGTGCTTGAATTAATAGTAAATGCACAGTTCCCCTCACCCAACCCCTTCTGATGTCTGACAAAGCAGATACACACCCGTGTGTCACCCACTCGCCGCTCACATGATCAGGACTCCTCATTTTCCACACACAGTTGTTTAAATGAATGGGGGGTTGGGTTTGGTTTGGGTTTTTGTTTGTTTGGGGTTTTTTTAAAGGGAGGGGGAGTATTTACCAGCCTCCCTCAAGCTTGCTCGATCCTTCTTAGAAACCAAAGCAAAATTGAACTGAGTGTTAAAGCTGACAGAAGATGCTAGAAGAACTATCTGAATTTTGAGCAGAATCTAAGAGGGGAAGGGGAGCTCGGAGAGGTCACTGGATTATCAGATGGTAAGAAGAACTAGAAGAGATCCTTTCTCCATCTCAGAAGTACTGAAGTAATCTCACAGAGCGCTGAGTCACTTCACCAGAAAGTCCAGAGCCAAGGCAGAATGCTCTAGCATGCTGATTCTGTAAGAGATAGGAAGATGGTGCAATAGTAACTTCTATGATTCAGTGGGGAAAATGGGAAATTTCAGGGAAATTCAGCAGCTTTAGGATGTAAGGACTGTGGAATTAGGAAGGGCATTTGTCGATAAAATAAGGTTCTCTTGCAATTTACTATTTGTAAAATGGTTAGTGTTAGCAGTTCACAGCATAGTTGAATTGACTGTGCTCACTGTTAGCATGGAGCTGGTTCCAACAGCCTCTCTGTGTCCCATTTATTTGCCTTTGACATTATCTCTGCACAGTACTTCACTGTGTTGCCAGGAAAATTGGAGTAAAAATCTCATCCATCACAGAAACCATTAACTAAGTGCTAGGGCAAATTGGAACACTCTTAAAAGACAGTCACTTCAGCAGTAAGAGGTGTAATAATCCTCCAGGAATGAAAATAGGAAATCCGATTTTTAAGTGAATATGTGCAGGCCAATGTTCATGTGTGGTTTGTTAATGTTGTTTCCCTCTGATTACTACAAAACGTTTTCTAAAATAAATGAAAACTTCGTGAGGAGTAGCTGGTGGAAAATGGCCTGACCACTATGTATGTTCAACATTATCGCCAAATACCATTTTTCAGTGTAAAAAAAAAAGTCTATTTATGGAGGGAGGCATCCAGAAATTAGAGTTAGAGTTGGAATTGTCATATGGTTTTGATAATTATGAAGTTAAGAGAGAGGGGTGTGCAAGGAAACAAAGCCCACAGAGGCTACTGAGAGACCTTAAGCAACTTCAAATACAAAGGAATCAGTAGCTGGATCTAAAAGAGAAAGCAGAAACATTGTATGGAAAGCCTTTGTAACACGTTTGAGATCGATTAGAAGAGCAATAAATCCCCTCCCAACAAAATTCGAGGGGATCAGGCTGAATCGGTGATTTGAGTTTGTCCTCAGTCCCAGAGCGTTTCCCCACCTCCCCCTGCAGTTAGCGGCGGCTGTCGCAGCTCTCTGCTCCGGTCCCCTCGATCGGCCCCGGACAGTCCCTGCGACAAAGGCAGCCACGGCAGGAGAGGAAATTAGGACCACAAAAACGCAATAGGTTAAATGTTGGAAGTACCGCAGTGTGTCTGTTAATAACTCATTCCCTCCACTTAGAAATATCTATACACCATAGGCTGTGTCCGTTAATACAGTATATCCTTCCTCCGAGTTGCTTATTCTCAAAAGGAAAACGTCCATACAGGTGAAAAGATCGCAGGAATACGTGTCTGTTCCAACAGCTTCCTTCCAGCTGAATCCGACCCTACAGCGGCCTGCTCCTGGAACCTGTTCAGCAAATCTTCCACTGCAGAAACCCCTCGGGTTCACCGCTCCCCTGCACTTCGGCTGGGCAGCAGTGACATCCAGCGGTGCGGAGAGAAACAGAAACTTGCTTTTTTTTTTCCCCCTCCTACCACGCGCATCACAGGAAACGCATCAGAAAATGGCAGGGATCCCTTGGCATTCCCGTCTCGTTGTGGATATTCGCAGATGGCACCAAGGACAGACAACGCGGGAACCGATAACGCTCACGGGGAAACAAAGATGCAGAAGCAAAAACATCCTCTGGGGCAGACAATCTTTCTAATGGCCCTAAAAGGACCCTGCAAATAGGAAATGCAATCGGGGATCCCTAAAGTTCAAATAAAAAGCACTTTCCTATATTACACCTACATCAATGACTTCACAGCATTTTCATGAATAAAATATTTGCATTAAACCCAGTTATGTGCTGAAGAAAAGATAAATGGGCTGACAAAGGTTGATTGAAAAAAAATTACTACAGCAGAGTTGCGTTTCTCACAAAGTGCAAGCCCTACCCTTGCGCTTTGTGCACTTTCCTACTGACCTGACCCATCTTCAACCTTAAAGATGAAAACATTCTGCATGGATGCAAAATGCACATCCCAGAATAACAAACAAACTTTTAATTATTAGTTTCCAGTAACTAGCTGAGTGTTAAAGTATGATGTGATATTTGATGTGCTGAGAAGTGGTTTAGATTTTGAGTACATGCCATGTTAAAAGAAAAAAAATCACAACATTAAATGCATACAAGGAACTAGGCCAGCAGAGGTAGCTGTTAGCACAACAAAATTAACAACTGTAATATTTTTTTTCCAGTGGACATTCTAAATTCAGTCTGCAGTATTGGAAATTCACTTAGATATAATTTGTTCCTCCTTTACTATTTTACTCTAATTTTAGTTATTTGGTTTAGCCCATTTACAATGGTAACTGTCTGTTCCTAGCTCCTATGTTCCACCTATTTTCTATCCTTTCCATTCTTATTTTGTCAATAAGAAAATTGATATTCTATTTGTTTTCATCTTTAAGGTTGAAGATAGATTAGGGGTTCAGAAAGGATGAGTCAACTCCAACTAATCCCAAGGTTGGCTTGAAAAAAAAATCAGATTTATTGATAATTTTTCAGAACAATTTCAAATGTCATTTTGACCTGCTAGGGCTCCAGATTTTTACCTGATTTTTGAAAGACAGGGTAAGAAAATTTTAAAATGCACATAAGCTTATATAACTCTCAGATCAAGAGATGCACTAACTGTTTGTGGGAAATAATACTGTTTAGAGCAGGAAAATACCTCCGTCCGATGTTGTTTCTGTATATACCCCTCTGGGGAATCTGCCAAAGCAGAGAACTTTCAGTTTCCATAAGTACTTTAATAACCTCAAAAGACTTCATGGCTCTTTCTAAAACTGTTTTTACATTAGAGGAACACTTTAGCATGTTGTAGTGTTAGTGATTTATACATTTGACAGCCATTATACTTCCAAATGCTGGACAGCATAGCTCCCTGCTTGTGTTGCCACTGCCTTTGGGTAGGCTGAGAGCCGGGCTGCAGCCCCATGGCATCCTTGTCATCATCTAAGGCTCCCTGCAGTCCCAGCTCTGACAGAGTGCGTGGAATTCAGTTGCCTGTACACAAAATTGTAAGGAGATGCTTTCTGGATTCAGCAGGTTCTTCAGGCACCTCACTTTATCTTCAGTTTCTAGGAATTTATCTGGCTTCCATCCCATTCTCCAAGGACTGTTTATGCCTTTCACATTTCATGTTTATACGAAATGCACAAACAGCCCTTGGGACAAGGCCTGAAATGCAGGTCTATCAGTACCTCCTTTGCTGGTCTTTGTGCAAGACCAATTCTCTGCCAATGGCAAAGCTTTCTATTTCTCATGAGAAAGAAAACTCAGAACTCTAGAGAAGCCACAATCCAGAACACTCCTGCTAAAGGACCTTTGTTATTCATAGCCCCTTGCACACCCATTGTTTTTAGCCTCTCTTGTGTTCCCTACCCCGTGCACTCCCAAGTATCCATGTGCTGACTGCAGACAAGTGGACACTTACACAATGCTTTCAACTTTTTAGGGGCTTGTGTCAGCACACCATCCCAGTACTGCCTTGCAGCAGTAAAACCCAGGAAAAGCATCCCTCGGGCACAATTCTTTATTTCATGGTTCTCTGCACCTGTCCATGGCTCCAAGGAGAGCTTTTACAGAGGAAGCCCCTATCACAGTCAATTTGCTGCTGTGCTCTTCAAATCCTATTCCTTCCTTCATGCCCAAGTTTCAGCTGATAGTAGCATACATGAGTCCAATTTCTACTTAGTTCCCAAATGAAACATATGAATCACTCAAAATTCTCACTGCTAGTGCTGTTTCTGGGAACTGTGAAGAACAGACTGAAGAGCATATAAATATTTTTTGCTAAAATCAGTTTTACCTGGACATAAGTACTAAGAAAAGAAAAGTCAGAATTTCATCCATAAGGATGCAAATTTTTTAAAAAGAATCTTAAATACAAAAAGGAATCTGCCCTCAAGCCACAATTATCTTCCTTTCAGGGAATCACATGGACTTAGAAGATCTAGAACCAGTAGTGAACTAACAAGAAATTCACTGTGCAGACATAGTGGCATGTCTTGCCATGCAAAATCTCAGAGTTAGACTGACAGGGTGTAGTCTTCTAGAAACACAGATGTATTTACATGTTAATGAAAAAGCAAAAACTAAAGGCATTTCATTTATGTAAAGTTTTATTATATTTTCTCCTCAGCTGGTGCTCCATTACTACAGCCTTAGAAGAGTTTTGTTTCCCTAGGTAGACAGGTTTTCAACCGACTGTCTCTGACTGGAAACATCTAGGCTAGGTCAGATTTTAGACTCAGCCTTTCATTAATACAGCCAGATACAAAGGACCAGTCGAAATCCTGACCACCTGGAAGGCTGCAAGGGAACCAAAAACAACCCAAGAGGATTTTCATCATTTTCTATGTTTGAATAGAGAACCTTTCCTGTGCTTTGATCACCAAATAGTTAAGCAATTGCACCACACATTCAAGACATGGATACATTCTACATTTCAAGCTCTAATCAGAAACATGTGCAACTGTTTTTCCACTTATGAAGCTTGTGGTTTTATCTTCTCAGCAGCTTCAAGGACAGATGGAAGGCTGACTTTGTCTCCAAATTCTTTCTCACGATGCTCCAGTAAAACACCCTAGTCAAAGACACAAGAGAGAAATTCAGACATGTCTCCCTGCAGAAGATCCACTGCCCAACTGAACAATTCCAGGAAACAAACTTCTGATCTAATATGATAAAAAAAAAGCCTCCTAGATGGCCTGCAGTACCTGTCTTCCCGCCCCAATCACATATACACCTCCCAGGGTGAATCCTTCTCCTTCCAGATTTCCACTATATCCATTTCTCCAAGCACGGAAGAAATTTTGCCAAACTCCCAAGCGGAAGAAGCCAGACAACATCATTTTTCGTCTGCGTGGACCATAAAAGCCTTTCTGCAGGGGAACAGAAAATATGTCAGCAAACAAAGGGAAAAGGACTTTTCCTTCATGTGGATTTTAAGCTCATCCACAAGCCCCATGTACACCTACATCCCTACCACTGACAACAGCACTGCTTTGTGATAAACATATTTTTTTGCTTGGTTGGTAGTTGGGTTTTTTTTAAATTCAGTCTGATTCTTTCCCACAGGCAGAGGGGAGAGAGAAAATAAAAGGATCCTCTAGTAGATTTTGAGTATTACATAGTCTTTTTTCTTCAGAACCCAAATGATTTTTAAATGTGTCTCCTGATTTAGGGAGAAAGCAGGGCCGTGGCTCTGTAGGACATGAGATTGGCAATCCAGCACATGCTGGTATACTGGAACAAGCCATATCACTGCAATCTGGCCTGTACATCATTAATTAATTATATGTGTCACCTTCAAATCTTGATTCACACATCATAAACATCAGCAGGTCACACAGCCAGTGAAAGAAAGGAATAAATATTAACAGGCCATATTGTTTACCTGCTGAAGGGGAGGAATAATCCTGCAACAGCACCTTAGCAGTGCATTGCTACACTGCAGTTTGTATGCTCAGCAGGATATATAAATATAGAAAAACAAAGCCAATTAACTTCTTAAACTGCAGTGCTACTAAATCCTTTTTCAATCAGACTACATTCTACTTATTTATACAAGCTCCTCAAAGAGGGCATTCACAGATTTGTTTTTAAACAAAAGGAGAACACCAACTTCACTGTACCTTTTCATCCAGAAAGATTTCTCCTTTGAAGTAATGCTGAAAATCCTCCACTTCAGTCCCTATCTTCTCTTTCACAACAGCATAGAGAGGGACACCCAGCTTGGACAGCTGGGGTTTCAGAGAGGAGAGCTCAGAAGCCTCCTAAGCAAAGGAAAAAAACCCAAACATTTCAGTCAATAAATGGAGGCTGGAAAGCTTCACCTTGAATTTCAAGACCATCAAAAACACACAACTTCTAGCCTGAGGCACAAGCCAGAAACAGACCTGAAACACTTAAACTAGTTGTACTCCTAGGCAGCTCTTCATCAGATTTACTACAGTTTTTCTTTGTTAAACATGGAGGAAGAAGATTCTTCTGAGCATTCACTGGATAAAACATATTTTTAATTTAAAGCTGTAGAGATACTTTGCGTATAATAGGGCTTCAATTATCTTCTGAAGTATTTGAGAATGGTAGAAATATAATGCCTGCACATCACTTAAGTTTTTCAGAATTTTCAATCCTTTTTTTCCAAGTTGACATCCATCATTATCAGTCCTTCTGCAAAGTATTTTGAGGGTTCTGTGCAGAAGCAGGCTATACAAGTTCACAGTAGGTAATGAAGATACACTCGCCTTCCTAATTCCCCCAGTAAAAAAAAAAATCAGGGAATTTCTTCATAGACTTTCACTATTCCAGAAGCAAACCTGCTTTTTCTGGTGTTTAAGAGTGTAAGGTGCCACCACTCATCTGCTGGGTTTTTGGTTCTCCTAAAGGAATCCCAATTCACACAGTTTGTACAAAGATCCCTGAGGTTTTGAACAGATCAGAGTGTGCACTGAAAAGGTTTCCTATCTCCTGTGGAGATAGGTCATTTTTACTGGACTGAATTCCCACATAAAAAAATCAACTCCACACTTTAAAAACATGGACACAGTTTGCATGATGACTCTCAGTCACCTAAGTGAAATACCTTAACTGAAAGGCTAGCAGGACACCTAGAATTCACTGAGTACCAAGGAGCAAACAGATAGGGATGAACAGACAGGAAAATTTGAAACTTTCAGTTATATTACTGCTGCTAATAGTAAAAATCACTCTGGGATTCCTGACTGAGCATGTGTGAAAGTTACAGAGTCAGGCACCAAAGTGCATTCTCCTCCCGCCTACGCTACACCTGTTCAGAGAGCAGAGCACTTGGACCTTCCACGAATTCTACACGTATTTAAGCACTTACTACTGATGGGAGCAGGTGCCTTAATGAAGAGGTTGCAATATTAATTACTCCATGTTATAGAGCACTGAGTAACAACATAATAACTATTTTTCCCTATAGCTATGAGAAACAATGTCCAAGGTGCAAGCCATGGCTGCTCCCAGGCACTCGGTACATTCAAATTGTGTTTTAGGTGTTTGCTTCCAAGGAGCTCCACCCAAGGAGCCTAATGTCAACTTAAGGATCAAAATTTGTTTTCCAACCCACCTTGTTATGGAACAGAAACTCCTTATCTTCAGAGTCTGTACCTTCCTGCCTCACATTTAGCACCCAGAACCAAGAGGTACTCCCTCTATGCACATCTCTTTTTTCGCAGATGAGCTTTATCTGATGGCTTTCTGCCAATCCAGTCTTGGGCTGTATTTGACCAGACACTACCTGGCTCACAGAGACTTATTTTGGACTATATATATATAAATAGCTTATAAGACTCATTACCAACTGAACCTTGTGCAATCTCCCCTTCTAATTACCATGGGCTAGGTCCCTGGCAGATGTAAAATCACGTAACCATCACCTTCAGAAGGAAAAAGCTCAGGGCCTGGACCATACAAACCAGCTGCAAAGGAAACTAAGTATGCTGGTAGCTGGTGACCAGTTTTAACCATGAAACAAGACCTTTCAGATACTTTAGATGTATTTGATGACTGTGCTATTCATCCCCTCCCTTTATTTACAGACTATCTATGCAAGCAGATCTCAACTCTTCTTAATTAATCCCCAAGCCCAGCAAGTACCTCTCTGCACAAAAATCATCCAGGTCTTCGTACAGCCATGATCACTGCACCATTGTCCTTCCATAGTTCACCTGCTTTGAATGTCCTTTGTTCTGTTTGTACAGAAGAAACAACACCAACAATTATATCAGTCAGTCTTGTGTATAACAATTAATACTTTATGGACCAACACAAAGCACTGCAGAGAATTCCAAATTCAAATACAGTTCTAACAGAAAAAAATTCTATATGTGTAAGAGGAGATTATTGCATTATTGATTTTTAGAAGTGTGTCGTGTTTCATCCAGAAATAACAGTTTTGGTTGTTTTTCTTTCACCACAAGTATTGGATATCAAGGACACTCAACTACAAGTCACAACTAGGAAAGAAAAAGAAAACTGCTTCCAACCCTGGCCTTAGAAAGGTTCTTATAAAAGTCCAATTCTTGAACAATGTGGTCTGAAATAGCCAGAATCTTACCTGATCCCAAAGTCTTTAGCTCTATCTCCTCTAAAAACTCCAATGTAGCCTTTTCTGGCTTGGACAAAAATAAGTCAGTGTTAGCAAGGACGATCCCTGTCACAGCTGCACCAATGGCTCCCAGGCCAACAGACCACATGCCCATGGTGAAGGCCCCCAGGTCAGGCAGGAAGGACATTTCTGGAAAGAGAAAGAAAGAACAGCTCTGACACTGAACATCAATGATGCCAGAGGATGAGGAATTGGATTAAAACAACTAAAAGCTCATGCAGGTATTTTTGGTTTAATGGAGATGATCTGTATATTTATTAATGTACTGAAAGGGGTTTTAAAAGATAGAGATCACATTCCAGTTCTGTGCCCGACCCACATCAAACTAGATATTGACAAGATGTTCTTATCTTTCCCTGTCACCAGACAAAAACATCAATAATTAAGTGCTCAGATGCAATGAGGAGAAAGATGATCGAAGTGTATATGTGCAACAAAGATCCTCTAACAATATGATCTGTACATTAGCCAGTAACCTAAGTTATTACAGTAAGACAGTAGTTTCTTTCAAAAAAAAAAGAGAAGCATTTGTAAATTAAATGTTTTACACATGCTAATCTATATTAAACAGTGAACTTTACAAATATACTATAGAAGACTTGGGAAAAAATCTAAACCTGCTATATCTGGTTCATCATAACTGGTAACCTTTCACACTCCTTACAGTTCCCCACTGAAAACCAAAGCAGGCACAAAGCCAAACTTGGAGCTCATGCCTGCAGACAGAAAAATGTAGACTTGCAGCCATTTTATTACCCAGTGATACTGCAAACATGCCTGGGACAGCAACTTCTTCCTCTGTGCTAACTCACTGCCACTCTTGCTAAAGCAGAGAGAACAGCAGGAACAAACAGCCTGCACTCACACACAGCACTTGGAGCTGACAGCATTGCAGGGGGAACCATGACATACAAATATTCCAGTATTAAAGTACAGACCCTGCTGGTGGTGGCTCAAGCTGGGAGGTAATTTTGTTTAACCACCTTCCACAAGCCCCCACAGCCCAATCCCGACCCTTGCAAGTGTTTCACAAGCCTGGAAAGGGCTTCCAGTGAGGCAGTATCAGTTAATGAGGATGCTGGAAATCACAACAGCCCGGCCTCACGGACAAAGTTCAAGATCCAGCTCTGTAATAACTGGTACAAGAGTCACTGGAATTTTGGCAGCACAAGAAGTCACTGTACACTTACATCTCAAGAGCTGTGTATCTGCACTCACACAACTGTAGCATTACACATTATGGAGAATCAAATTTTTTTCACAAAACCCCTATTTCCTGATGGAATATTTTGGTAAATAATGCTGTCTGTATATACTTTTGTATGGGTGAGGTTCCCACCTCCATAAATGTAAGAAAATATTACTCTTTTGAACTGTAACTCCTAATAAACCAGACATACACATCATCTGTATCCCCACAGCATAGTTGCCAGAATTCAGAAACAATTACGAGCAGCTCCTCAATTTTGTGCCCAGAATTTTCTGTGAGAAAACCCCTTTCTATCCTTAAACCCAGCTCCAGAAGACTACTGATAAACAAATGCAACATTGGGAAACAAAAAAAAAGATCATATTGTTCTTTTAACAGCATACTTGGTTTCAAGGGAGGCAGTATCATGGTATCTAAAAATGTAAGTAACTCATGATCCTGAGCAAGAAACAAGGCCAGTTTACACAAACATCATGCAGATAAGAGAACAGATCTCACCCTATTTCACCACTTGTTCCTAACTAAGGCAAAACTTCCTTGACTGTATCTGCTTTCTTTACATACTTCTTTCAAACACGAAGTCATGTTGTAATGACATTTTTTTATATCTGCTTCTGACACCTATCAGAGACCATCCTGACCCCAGTCTTTGGAGTGATACAAATGTAACTCCAAATAGATGTAATGGAGCAATTTCCTTGTTTTAAGACTTAAAATCTCTGTAGCATACCAAATTGGCTAAAGCCCTGCTCCCTCGCAGAATTTGACTATCCAATTATTTGGATTTCAATCTCATCATGTCAAGAAGTGGGTTTTTTTTCTAATTTACAGTTACAGGCAGTGGAGGGGGACCCAACTATTAAACCCTAGCACACATCATTTGTGTACAAAAATGTTACAAAATATGTGGCAAGTGATTAATGAGTAGTTCTCACATAGCTTTTCATTTTCATCAGCATAAAGAGCATCTCTAAAAGTCAGCTTCCAATCAGTAGTTATTGATCCAGGAGATCATTAATTGTAGTTGGACTCTATCACTCTCCACACAGTGACAAAAAACCCAACCTTACACATATGGGAAATTTTTGCTATTTATATAAATAGGAAAATGCAGCTCTGCAGGGTGATACCTGAATTTCTCCCCTGCTAAGCAAACACCATAATGAGCCACTTTGAAAAATATGCATGCGAAGCAGCAGGCAGGATTATTAAACCATTTGCTAACGAGACAGGCTGAGCCCTGACGCATCATGTCATTGAACCCCAAGTGCCGAGACTGACTGGAAAACAGCTCACTTGCAACTAGCAGCTCCATTTCTGGTAAGCTGCTGTTTATTAAGACATCTGAATCTCAAAAGGACTTCACAACCCTCCCCTCTCACCTTAAAGTACAAACAGATCAGGATTTTAAACACCGAGCAGCAATAAGAAAGCATCCCACAAGCCATAATGCCTGAAAGGAGACAGGAGAACATCCCGCGAGGCCGGGCAGGGGTGCAGGACTCACCAGAACCCATGCAGGCTGCTGAGCGCCCCGCAGGAGCGCAGCCCGCGGGAGCGGAGCCCGGCAGCGCTGCGGGCGGCGGGGCAGGGCTGGGCAGCAGCCCGCAGCCGCTCCGGGACCGGGCGGTCACTCCCTGCCCCAGCCCCCGCAGCGACAGCAGCCAGCACGGCTGGCCAACCCAGGGCAAGGCTCAGTTAAAGGTATCCCCATCGTTCAGCCTCCCGGTTTGCTCTTTAACTGAACACATGGTCGGCCTTTTTATGGGGCGGGTAGGTACCGGGAACAGCGATTACAGAAAGCCTTTCTGAAGCTGGGAACACAGCACAAAACTTTTAGATCTGCATGCTAAGCCACGCTCTCCTGTAGAACTGGGCATTTTTAGAAGTAACTTTTCCCCTGTGTTTCAGCCTATTCTACATCTAACCCCTTCAAAAATGCATGCAGTATGCCAAAACAATACAAACAACCCTGGAAAAAATTAAAAAGTCATCACAATGGAAATCACAGTCATCACAATATTAGGAAAAAAATTATTAGTATAGAGGCTGTACATCAATAGAGAATTAACCCAGTGTTTCTATAGTCAGTTACTTGCTTTAGTGACAACATCCCTTTGCTAAAATATGTCATTTTCTCTGAGACTATCAGATCTTCAACGTCTTAACTCTGTTAAAACTTCCAGAAAAATATGAACACTCCTCTTTAAACAGTACAGGCCAAAGAAAAAAGGAAAAACAACATCTTTTTGTGTGTATGTTTTTGTGGTGACCACAAGAGATCTACAAAATAACAGTGAGTTATTTTATGGCCTGTCAGTTAACCAGAATTTAAACAAGCTTAACCTTATTAATCCTGTTTTAAGTGCTAGTGGATGGTCTTCACTTTTGTCAAGACCAACTAAAATCTTGTTTTCTAGATGCCTCATTTGCCTCCCACCCACAACCAAAGAAAAAATTGTCATTCAGAGGACAGCTATCCTTAAACATTTATTTTGAGTGTAAACAGGACCCACTGCAGCTGTGTCCCTCTGTTTTCAAGATGCCAGTAAGACTCAGAGTAGCAAACAGATTTCCTCAGATACTTTCCCTAAAAAGAAAACTGTCTTGCAAGTTGGACTGCACTAGCAAATACTCTCTAGCCTAAAGTGGTTTTGACCATTGCGTGTTCTTCCTTCCACCCCCACTCCAGCTTCCCCAAGACGTTCCATATCAAGCCTAAAAATGTTTCAAAGCTTTGTCAGAACTTGCGTATCCCAAACAAGTTAAGCTGATTTTTTTATGAGACATTTCCCACCTCCCCCCAAATGAGTCATGATTACAAATACCTTTGTAAGTTACCTCCTATAAAGAAAATTTACAATTCTCAATAACCTGGTAACATGCTCATCAAGATTTCACGAGCATTTAAATACCATTAGGGATTGCAAAATACAGCATCCTGACAGACCTTCAAACTTAGCCCTGCTTGAAGCCGGGATCTGACTGGAGAAACCTAGGAGTACTCTTCCAACTTAAATTGGCTGTAAACACCAAAATCAATGCACAGAGAAGCCTCCTAGCATTTCTTGTGGCATAAATGTAATTTTCACAACACAAGGGATTGTTTTCCTTTCTTTTTAGCATTGTAAAGCCTTAACAAACTGCACATTGTGTCAAGAGTAACAATCATCTTTTTAGGTTTTTCCCAATTTGGGCATGGTTCACTGCTGAACTCCGTGGCTGTAGCTGTAGAGAAAGTTGCTGTGTCAAGCAAACAAACCATACTCCTTCCTTTGAAAGGAAGTTAGTTGTTACCCCCATTTTTAGACTGTTTTAAAGAAACCCAACATCTCAACAAGCCTCTTCTTTAGAGCAAGGGAGAGCAAAGAGCTCTGGCACATGGCTTTGGAAATCTTCCAGCTCTCTTGGTGTATTGAGAGGGAACAGGCAGCTAGACACTGTATGGAAAAATTCAGATCTCTGATGAGTCACTGAATGGATACCACAGAGATGTGAGATATTTCATGGAGCACAGAACTGCAAAAAGTACCTGTCTGAAGACAATACAGGATGAACTCGCAGCTTGGTCTGCTGGTGATGCAGAGCAGGAAAGCTGCACTCTGTGTCAGTCTGAAGAGGCGGTGGAGGAAAGGGAAAACCAAAAGATTCACTAATAATACAAGCTAGCATTTACTGAAAGCACAGCAGGTGCTAGGCAGCAAGTGATCCCTCCTGTTCCCATACAGCTGATAACAAGAATTCTAAGTCCTACAGATTCAAGCTTAAATAAAGATTTTCCCACCTTTTTGGGTTCTTAGGCCTTGCTTATATTTTCACTTTCCATATTTTCACTTCCACATTTCTCACACTATACAATTCTTAACAGCAAATTGTTAATAAAAGCAAAGA
Source organism: Camarhynchus parvulus (assembly GCF_901933205.1). NCBI lineage: Eukaryota > Metazoa > Chordata > Aves > Passeriformes > Thraupidae > Camarhynchus > Camarhynchus parvulus. The sequence continues at coordinate 10,694,328 of NC_044576.1, forward strand.
CACAAGAAAATGGACACATTTCAACTCCACCCCATATGGCAGAGGGGCTCTATGCATGGAGGCTGTAACACATCGCCATATACCCACCCAGTGCAGAATAATTCCCACACAACCTTGTTTCCCCTTGTCTGCTATGAACCAGCTCTGATGGGAATAGTGCCCCTATGGTTATAAAAGAAAAGGCTGGGAGACCTCCAAGCTGGTCAGTCCAAGGTGGATTTCCTGAGCAGAGCGATTGCACCCAGGACCCAACCAGCGCATCACGAATGAAATGAGAAACGAATGAGAAACGAATGAGAAACGAATGAGAAACGAATGAGAAACGAATGAGAAACGAATGAGAAACGAATGAGAAACGAATGAGAAACGAAGCACGGAGTCTCTCTGTCCTTCACGGGTCCTGCTGTGCCTACTCACACACGGGATAAGATTGCCTAGCAAGCAGGGATCTCTCAAAACGTCAAACCACGAGGGCAGGATTTCAAACCTCGGGATGGCGAGAGCCGCGGGGGTCCCGGGCCGCCCCTCGGTGCTCAGTGCTCGCCGCCGCCTCCCCCGGCCAGCGCTCTGCGGCCGCGACCCGGGGCCAGCGGGGAGGAGAGAGCAGCCCCGGGGGGACAGCCCAGGGGAGGGACCGCCCGGCCCAACGCGGACCCGTGACCGTGCCACCCGCCGGACACCCACTGCGCGGCACCGCACTCACAGTCCCGCCCATTCCCGATGCGCCGCACGCACACGCGGCCCCGCACCCGCACTCACTCCGGTGCCCCATACCCGCACCGCGGCCCCTCGGCCCGCAGTCACCCCGCGCCCGCACTCACACCGGTACCCCGCACTCACACTCACTCCGCCCCCCGCCCCGCGGCCCGCTGTGGCCCGCACTCACCCCGCACCCCGCACCGCGGCCCCGCACTCACAGCGCCGCCGCTCCCGGCCCGCTGTGGCCGGCACCGCCCCCGGCGCCCTCCGCGCACGCCCCGCTGCCAACCGCGCTCGGTGCCCTTCGGCCCGCGGCTGTGCGCCGGTGCGGCCAGCGGGATTAGCCCCGCCGTTAGCGGCTGGAACGGATGGAAGCCTTCTGCTCCCTCTCGGAACCCATTGTCCCCTCTCGGGGGCTACTGCAGCTTCTGGCTAAGCGAAGAAAGAAACGAAATACATTATGGGATACAGCGCTTAAATAGGCACGGCAAAAAAAGCACCCAACCCACAACGACCTGAGTCCAAGAATGTAGTGAGCTTATCATTCAACTAATCTGATTAATGGGGCACTTAGAATGTTTGCATATATATTGCATTCAAGAATATACTTGCTCAGATAAACCAGCCAATAACATGTCACAACATCGTTTAACAAACACGCTCTTCAGATGCTTGTGGTCATTGGGCACCACTCCAATCACAAACTCAGAGGACTTGTCTTCACTACATTGGGACTATTTCCTGAGATCTCCTGTTAACCCGGCAGCTGAAATCCCAAACAACAACAACAACAGCAAGGTAGTAGCAATGACAGAACAGTTTGGTCTGTCTGGTAACACAACAGTAGCTCAGGAGAATGAACATAACCCTTTTGATAGTACTGGCATGTCTACATTGCATCAACCACTGTTTCACTGTTTCTCACCAAGTTCCAAACTTAAGTAGACAAAATGGCCTTTCCTTATCACTCTGCTCCTACAGCAGAGCACAGCAGCAGCCGTGTGCTGCCAGTAAGCCACATGGAATAGCACATTCTGCAAAACAGCCTATTGCACCATGTTGCAGTGCACATGTCAGAATGGCATAGGCTCAGGCAGTTGAAGGAAAAGATTTTGAGTCTTTTTGCCCAAAATTGTGGCAGTTATGCTTTTATCTACACACATTATTTTAGAAATAAATGGATTGTAAAAAGCGCTAAAGTCTTAGCAGCAGTAAAAAGATAACCTAAGCAAACCTCATAGCAGAAACAGCATTACCAGACTGCATGAAAGAGCTGGGGAATTTGAAAGGATTAAGAATTTGTGGCTGCTTTTTACCTGGGAAGTACATGAAACAATATCTCTACTTTTTCTCCTTAAGCAGTGTGGGTTGGTTTTCTGTCAACGCCAAACAATATGCTGAAGGGACTTTGTCATTTTTTAAAAATTCAATCAGCATTGAATCAGAATATCAGAATATATGTATCTGCCATGCTGACACTGCAATCTTTAAAAAAACATTATGAGCAAAAAAAATTATTGGCAAATTTTGTCAGCCATTATTGTATAATTAAATCCCTAATTTCTGCAGGCTGTCAAGATTCCTTTCTTCTGAATTTGACTGTAGTTGTGGACCGAGCTGACAACATTTGGCGATGGTAGAATGGCAGCTCCATTATTTTTGTTTCCATGGTAAGTACACAAAATGAACTTTTTTCTTAATGATACTTCTGCACATTACATCTCTAACAGCCTGGCAGCTGGCCTATCCCAATTCTAAGGTAGTCAGTATTGCTGAGGAGGGAAAAAACCCCGACCTACCACAAAATGAAAATATATATCAACTCTTTCTCTGGGCAGGAGTCCATGACAAGGCACCAGGCGAGACTAACAGGCAGTTCTTCTCTGAAGTGACTCTGATTTCATTTGTCCCTATTGTAAAAATGTTGCAAAAAATGCAGCAACATTCTTACAATAGAGACAAATGGGCTCAAAATCTGAGCCCACACATCTGGATTCCATCCAGGAATAAGCCCCCTACTTAACAAAGCAGCAAAATCCTTTGAATGGATGCACACATCTAATAGACACAGAATCCAAAGAAATATAGTGCCATGATAATCTACTGGTATCTAACCTTCCCTACCCACACCTCCACAGAGGTGTGTGGTTTTCAAGAAAAGCTTGCTTTCCTTGAAAAATTACTGTATTGCATTAAGGGAGTTGCAGCAAAAATTACTTTGTCTTTATTAAAATATCTTTGCCTTCATTGCTTAAAAAAAGTAGTGAAAATTTGGCAGGAAAACAAGAATTTAACTTCTTTGTTTTTCTGGTTTTTCCTCTTAATAAAATCATATTAAGATTGATCTATTATAGTTAAGTTTTTCTGTGCACCTACTCACATGCACCTACTCTTAAAAAAGAGACTAATAAACTCTTTAACACATACACACTTCACAAAGAGACAAGAGACACCTATACTTAATCTTCAAGTTCCCAGGTTTTGAAGAGTGTTCTTAAAAAACACATTCAGCCTTTCACTTCCTGCCTTCATAATTCAGTTTTATAACAGTGAATGAGGAGAATCAGTCTGTAAACTGCTTGTACATCAGTTAATTAAATTTCCCTGGCATGCCTGTCAGTCAGAATGCAGTGTATCAGTAGCTGTGCTAAAACATGATCTAGTATTACGAAACTTTCAATTCATGTACAGAATGACAAAGCTGTGCGTTATTTCAGGAGTTTTTTTCCTTTTCTTGTTGGATCATGCTTCTATAGATCAGCCTTAGACCAAGGGCATTGTTAGACAAATGGCTTATATTAAACAAACTGTCTTTTCTATGAGGAAACAGGAGATCTCTAAAGCAACAAGGAAAGACGGTGGGATCTAGGCCCCAGTTCTGTAAAAGGACTTCCAGACTTTCAATACCAAGCCAGTAAGATTAGATGTAGATATATTAAAAAAAATACAGCTTGAACTTTTCACCTATGTGCTATTAAAGGCAAAGCCACACAGATTCAGACTAATGTAGATCTCCACTAGGCCAGGCATAACCTGTCTCTCATTTGAAGGCTGTCCAGTGACATGTACCTGTGTAGGGGTGCTCTCAACCACATCCTGATTGTCAGGAAATAAACACACAACCTAGACACAGAATCTCAGCTTTCTCTGAGCTAAGATCAGGGTGCTGAAGTCAGAAGAAACCAAAGGAAATACAGGTCTTTTGAAATTAGTTCAGTCACATAAGCAGTTCACAGTGGGACACCAAGAAGAGATTGGTGCAATACCCTCCATCTGGACAAGAACAGGAAGAAAGAATTAGTGAGTCTTTTCAGCGGGTACACAGACTCTTACAACAAATCTCTTTTGCAATAGCCTAATAAACACTGAATCACAGAAAAGCCTACCATTTATAAGACAAAAGATAACCAAGGCATTTGGAAAGTGCAGATGAGGTCATTAGTCCTCCCACTGTCCTTCAGTCTTTAAATATTCTTGTGTCAGGTATGTGTAATTACTAACTATAAGCAAAATAGAATCTGTGGTCTGTAATTTGCCTGTCTCCTGTTTACTGCAGTGCTACAAATAAAGTTAGTCTGATTTTTTAGTATTCTCATTGTAGATAGGACACTCAAGACCAGTAAAACAAAGTTCTATTTAATGACTATTCAAGCCACTAGAATAGTGATCAAGCCTCAGGCTCTACAAGCAAAACCAGGCTCTTGAACATCTCAAATTACCCTCAAAGATAGCACTAAAAAGGCAGAAACTGCACTTCTGCAAGATCAGGACATCAGAGGAAAACAAAGTCATTTTGCAGTGATCCTAGTTCATCACCTGCAACTACTGTGTAGCTTCTATTAAAATCCAGGCACTCAATGTTTCAGGGTATTTATCTTACAAGTTATTGTGATAAAACTGGCATGTTTAATTTCTTGCTATGGATTTCAAGAGTAGCTGAGCATCTTACAATCTATAGAAGTCATGAGTAAGGCCAAGACTGCTTGTGTTATTAATACAACTGAAGGGCCCTACATTGTCTTTAAGACAACAACTTTCAGGCAAATAATGTATCTCACCAAGGTGGTTGTATGTAGCTAAAATCTGATGTAAATACTTTCCATGTAAGTATTGGAGGTGATCAGTTTTTAAGGTTTAAAACAACCTGTTGATTTAGCTGTTACTCAGAAGTATTTGTCCAAGATCTAAGGCAAAAAACTGGGCTTCCTCTAACAAATTTGACCTTCTCCAGTAGAAGATGAGCTGTTCTTAATATTTAAAATCTGGGAGAAAAATTCCACAACTTCTTTTACTAAAGAACATCCGTGTGATAAAGCCAAAATAACCCTGGTATTAGAAGTGCTGGTGCCAGTGTGGGTCATTTTGACAGAACTTGGCTAGGAATCAAATACACATGCCAGCAAGCTCAGTTCCAACTCCTGGTGGCAAGGTTGTAATGAGTAGTTAGGCACAGTAAACTTCTAATCTAGCAGAACTACAGCCACACTCTAACCATAGCCTTAGAGTTGAGCTCTTAATTCTCTTATTACACTGAGCTATTTGTTTGTGTAACTTTCTTCTGCTGGGGCAAAACACAAACGTGTTACCTTCAAAGTGAATTTCAACACTGCATTTCTGTATTTTGTGATACCATTTGCTCTTTATACATCAACCTAGGAAGGGCCACAAACTATGTATTTCATATTTCCAATGCACAGTTTCTGTTTAACTCTTGGTGAACTTTCTTTTTGAGCGGTTATGCTCATCTCTCACAGGAAATTGTTCATATGAACAATTTCCATGTTGACATCTACCATTTTTACATAACTTGAGCACAACAATTTGGAAGAAAAGCAATATAACAAAGTATCCAATGCACAATCATAGGGTATCGGAAATTAACAACTCTACATAATGGCTCACCTGGTAAGGGTGAACATCATGGAGAAATGCAACAGACAAGATGTTCTACTTACCTAGCAAGGTACATTTCAAGCCCACAGCATCCCTTCTGCAAGTCCTATTTCCGAAAACATACGGGTTTATGTGCCTTTAATAGGAATGTGGAAGACTCCCAGCAGAACACATAACTAAATCACCATCAGCCTTTCTTCCTAGAACCAAATTATACTCCATAACCCTTCCTCGTGACTGGTTTAGTCACCAACATAGAACTAAAAGTTTGCAAAGATATTGTTTAGACTGTGCCTGAATGGTGGCTTTGTTAGATAAAGCCTGTCAAATTGTAATTGGTTTGAGGAAAGTTGATAAGGTTTTTTTTGCCCAAGTTAAAAAAAACCAAAACATTAATATAGTCTTCTGTTAGTAATGTATTTAAGTGTACTTTTTCTTAAGCATTTCTCCCCACACCCATTTTGTTCACATCCACGGTATTTTTTTTCCACTGCATAAACTCTCAAACAAATTTAAGTGTAGCACTTAAAATAATTGTGTGGGGGGTAAAACCCAGGAATTTCTGTTAATTTTGCTAAATTAATAGCAAGCATAATTTTAATGCATTTTGTATCCTATTATTGATTTAACTAAATTTGTATTTGGGTGATAAATGGGTGACAATGGGACAGCATGATGTGTGGTATGAAGCAGTGTGTAGATTATGTTGAGAACTTTCAAGGTTGCTATTTGCTGTGCTGCACTACCAAGCCAGCATTTTAACAGGGATTGTTATTTGTATCTTGCAGGTTAAGCTTGGAACACAGGCTTTTGGAAGGGAAAGAAGTAAAGGGCAGTGGTAAGGCTAATTCCATTTCAAGACACAGCTACCCAGGGAAAGATCCATGTCATTGCCCATTCCTGTGGTTTTACTACTATGATCCAAGAACGATTCACAAAAAAAAGTTAGCACTCTGAGATAATTTGGCAAATGCTTTTCTGCCTATGCCAGCTATTGTTCCAATAACACACAACCTGCAGATGCTCTGCTTAGCTGAAATGGAAAAAGCTCTAGAGAAGACAGTTATTGAAAATGTGATTAATTTACAGCTTCTCATGCATACTAAGAGATAGACTACAGACCCAAAAGGTTTATGGGATATGAATGAAAGTCACTTCACCTGGGAGATGACAGGCGGAAAACGATGACTGAAGACCTACCAAGCCAGATGTGCAATGCCCTAGATGCTAAATAGGGAGACAGTGAAATTCACAAGAATTCTGAATTGTAGCCATTTGACTCACATGGAAACCATTAGAGTTGTGTTCTTGTTGAACCAGGGGAAGCCCTAGGTAAGCACATTACAGATGACTCAGGGGAGTTGGCTCTGAACTGAAGCAATTTCTAAACGACAGAGATGCCAAAGACAACCCTATCATCAAATGCCATAGGTTGAGCTTTGGATGAAATACAGAATAAACAGGAAAAATTATGTTTCCACTTTAATTAAGATGGTATTCAGGCTCACCCTAATCAGTTAATTTTTAGTAATTTCCTTTAACTCTTGCTATTAAACCATTCAGCTTATTAAGAACCACAGAACATGACAGATCTAAATGACTGCCTAACAGCTGCAAGCAGTTCATTAGGTGCCTACAATCAAGCTTTTCTCCCAAAGGAAAAAGGCATCAGTAACTACCCTTCCATTAATCCAGGGTTCTCTTCCTCTCTCAAAACAGTAGCAAATTACTCACATGCTAAAATCCACTGAGAGCTTACCCTTCCTAGGACAGCATCTCCTCTATGTGCATCAAGGGACTGTTACACGAAGAAGCCAAACATAGCTTTTTTCAGAAATGTTGATTTTGTTAAATATTAGCAATGCTCTATGGCATCTTTATGCTATTACTACAGAAAACAGTGTCTTGAACCAAGAAACACATGGCTATTGTGACATCCTCATCACTATGTCCTTAATAGTACCAGGCAGGTCATCACTTAGGGAAAGTGACAATGTCCCTGTGAACCTATTTTTGGTCTTATCTGATCATCTGCCTTAACCACCCTGTGATTGCTTCATGCTACACCCTGCAATTATTTTCTGGCATTTTCTACCTGCATTTCTATTCCCAAATTTCATCATATATTAATTACTTCATGTCACTGTATAAATAAAGCACCCAAACAAAATTAATGACCTAGGGAATACTTTTTGCTGTCCCAAGTAAACATGGGTGGTTTGCAATTTTAGTAACTATAAAAACAAATATATGCAGCTCACAAAATGACTATTTTTTTAAAGAAGACCTAGGTAGTTACACTTCAAAATTCAGAGCTAATGAAAGCTTCTAGAGACCATTTTCCCATTAGTCAGAAAATTCATGAACGTAAACAGGGCTTCATAACCACAATGGTGAGTCAAACTCCTTAAACAACAGTAAATAAAGCTGAGTGGATAAAGAAGGGAAATGAAGATCAAAGTCTAGTACTTCATTTAAAAAAAGGCTTTTAATATAAATCTGAACACAAAAATAACCAAAACACCCTCCAGTCATCACAAGCAAATCCTCAAGGTTCTCTTATTAGTTCCCTGACAGCTTGGCAAGGGCTTGTTTTCTCTGTTCTGCAGTCATATACTCACAGGCTTCCAAAATATTTACTATAATTAAAGTCTGTTGAACTGTTTTTGCTTTTACCCATATTCTTCCATTCATTCCCAGCACCAGTTCAAATGGGTACAACTGTGACAACTCTTGAATTATTTCACATTTGGGAGCCAAGAGCCTGTAAACAAGAGCAAAAACAAAAAGGTCAGAGGAAGGAGTGCCCACACTTACAAACACCACATTATTATTGACCAGTAATTCCAGCACTACTGCGATTATGGGAGCTATTTAAGAAACAGTGAAAGATTATAAAGTTGCATATACATCCAAAACAGCAATACAGTATCAGATTTTCAAGGCTCCTGTCATATAAAATAGATGCACCTAAAAAGAAAACAACATGGTAAATTTAGGTTTTTTCTCATTAGATTCAGAAGCAAACCCTGACTAGTTTAACGTGAATTGATACTTTTACAACCATTCTATGAGTACTTTCTAAAAGTACACTGTTTGACCAAATGACATTTTTGAAATGCTACTTATTTGACACCCCAGAGGTGTCTTTCAAAACAGGACTTCCCTTCTACTTCAGGAAACAGTATTAAAAGCAATACACAGACTACTTCATTTTTATTAGGTGACAGCATACTAAATACTGTAACATGTCTAGGATTAAATCAAGACTGAACAAGTATTGAAAAAACTAAAATAATACTAGGATTAAGCTAGTATTAATTATATACTAGCTATTATTAGTATTAACTATTAGCTATTATAAGTATTAACTATTATTATATACTCAGAATATACTGTTATTTTTTTACTTGCATACAGACAAAATTTGGAATACAAAATGGCTGCAAAAAGCTTTTGTATCAGTTCACACTGACTTCTGATAGGACATATAAATCAGACAATGACAGGAATGAAAAAGCTGCTCTGCACTGCCAGATTGCTTATCCAAAGAATGACAAAACAAACAAATAGCTCCACCCAAAAACCAACAACTAAGTTTAACTATTGTTTATCCATGTAACCTGGTATTCTTTGACGGTCACAAAAAAAATCCTGTATTTACATCAGCATAAGCAACTCCAAAGTTCACAATACATTTAAAAGCTTACGAAACAGTTCCTGGACTAATGTGGCAGTTTTAAACTAAAATCCTACATTTTTTATATCTGTATCTTTATTTCAGTGCGGTTTTTTTTTGGAAGTCAGAAAATAACGTGTACTGATGTGCAAGGATCCCTTTAATCAGCTGTCAGCCAAACATACACCCCATGACACACAAAAAGGACAACAAGCATTGCCAAGTTTTAAACTCCAAGGTAATATGTACATATCTGAAACACTATCCTGAATGTTTGACTTCCCCAAGTCACTACTTTTATTTTCCATACTGCCTTGGCAACCAAATTGCTTTTTTTAAACAGGTGATGCAACACCACACAAAAGAGCCTGTAAGTCTCTTAAGAGGAAAAATAAACTTTCCTTCTAGATCAAGCCATACCCTATTCAGTAAATCTGGTTTCAATGCACTACAAGAATCACACAGGCTGGTTTACCAAATTGCCCACACCACTCAGAAGGAACAGCTGTGGGAATCTTACACGTGAGAGTGACTACTTACATTTTTTAGTACTTACTTTCTTATTAGACCCAAGGAAACTTTAAAGAGGAAGCCATCTTGTCCAATTATTCCCATTCCACTTGACTTTCCACTGCTGTCTATACAGACCATCTCTGGTTCCATGTCTTTATTTGCTACAACGAACTGACCATAAATAAGATCTCCCACCTAAACAAAACAGGGTCAAAGAACAAAGGTGTAATCTCTTATAATGATTTAGTAGGAAAACAAAATAATATCACACAGGCCTATTTGTTTTTTCTTTACAGCTCCTTTTACATTCTGGTAATGGTGTTTCATCTGAGTGCAGAAACGGTGGCATGCATGTGCAGCACAGCCATTCATAATAGTGCTGTTAAAAGAACACACACAACTTACATTTTCTACCAGCATCTCAGGTTTTAAAACCTTAACATCAGAGTGACCTATCAGATGCACCTTGCTCATGAACTGCATCTGCTCCTGGCAGCACTATGAGCAAACTAAAACACGTGAGTGAAGTACTCAGCCAGCTGAGAGAGAGCAAAGCACGCTAGTTACACTCCTCACAAGAAACCCCAGAAAGGCTGCGGCCTAATGGTGCAAAATCCGAGGAGGACCAAGGCAAAACCATTATAACCAGACCTGCCCACCTCCTCTAACGTGGGCTTACGAAAACACCCTAAGAAAAGCTACTGAAACGCACCAGAAGCGCCACCAAAGGACGCAGCTGAAGCGCTACCGCCAGCTAACAGGGCGCTCACCTGCACGTTCGGCCTGTTCCTCTTCGTGGCGCCTTCGAAGGCCAGGTAGGACAGGGAGGCGGGCTCGCTGCCGCCCACGTCCAGCCTGAACACGTCCCCCGCTTTGGCCGTCACGATCCCTATGACGTGGTCTCCCTTCACCGGCACGTACTGCAGCGGGAGAGGCGGACAGAGGGTCAGGGGAGCGCGGGCGACACGGGGGCTAACACACACACACACACACACGGACACCCGGGTCCCGCCGCGCCCCTACCCGCTTCTGCTGCGAGTCCACCCAGTAGGCGCCACCGCCCCCGGGCCGGTGCCGCAGCAGCCCGCACTTGGTCACCAGCAGCCCGGCCCCGCTGCGCCGCAGCCCCGGCCCGCACAGCAGCCGCCCCTGCGGCGCGGTGCCCGCGCTCAGCCGCAGCCGCTCGCCCTCCGCGTCCTCGTCGTAGTGCGCGGGGAGCAGCAGCAGGTCCCCGGGCAGCACCACCTGCCCCACGAGGGCCTCGGCCGCCGTACCACGCTCCATCGCCATGGCAGCCATGGCGTACGGCCCCTCAGGCCGGGGCGGGCGGCTGCGCCTGCGGCCTGCGCTGAACGTTAGCGGGACGCCAGCGACACCCCTCGGCCAGAACGGCCCCGGCCGCCACAGCCGGGCCTGTCCGCCTCCCGGGCTGCTGCAGCGGCTCCTCGCCCTTCACGGCACCTCCGCCAGCTGCCTGTCCGTCAGGGAGGCTGCCCGCCTTCCGTTTCTGCCGGGGAGCGGCCAAGATAATGTTAGTGTACTTCGGCGCCGGAATTAACAAATGTACGGAGGTAATTCTTCCAGCTGCAGTTGTTCGCAAGGTTTTTTAATAGCCGCTTAGAAGTTGACAGTAAAACATACAGCTGGTCAAATCTGAGGTGAACGTCAGCCGATGAGTTTTGCAGGGAGCAGAAAAAATCACATCAGTTGTGAAGGCAAACTGCTCACAGAGAGCTAGCATTGAAACAGTTGGAAAGGATCACAGTGGGTCATCTGATCCATCCTCCCTGCTTAAGCAGGGTTGTACTAGAGTACATTGCACAGAACTGCATCCAGACAGCTTTCAATACCTCTAGATAAAGAGATTCCGCAACCTCTCTGGGCAGTCTGTTCCAGTGTGGGGTCACCTGCACACAGAAAAATTCTGCCTCCTGTTTAAATGGAACTTCCTATACATCAGTTTCTGCCCATTGCCTGGTATGCCAGTGGTTAGCACCACGGAGCAGAGCTTGGCACCTCCCTTCTAGATATTTATACATATTAATGAGGCCCCCTATCAATCATCTCTTCTCAAGGCTGAACAGGCTCAGCTCTCAGCTTTTCCTTGTAAGAGAGATGCCCGAGTCCCTTAATCATCTTCATAGCCCTGTGCTGGACCTGCTCCAGGATCTCCATGTCTCTGTCACTGGGGAGCCCAGACCTATACACAGCACTCCAGGCAGAGCCTCAGCAGGGCTGAGCAGAGGAGCAGGATTACTTCCCTGGACCTACTGGCAATGCTCTTCCTAACGCACCCCGGGATACCATCGGCCTGCTTGGCCACAAGCACACTGCTGCAAGACCTCGTTGTCCATCAGGCCCCCAGGTCCTTCTCAACAGACTTGCTCTCCAGCAGATCACCCCCAGCTTCTCCCGGTGGTGAGGCTATTCGTCCCCAGGTGCAGGACCCTGCATTTGGCATTACTGAATTTCAGGTTCTTCTCTGCCCATCCCTCCAGCCTGTCGAGGTCTCTCTCAAAGGCCGCAAAACCCTCTGAGGTCTCGGCCCCTCCTGCCGGTTTTGTGCCATCGGCGACCTCTCCGAGCAGACCCTTCACCCCTCCGTCAGCTCCTGCGGCCAGCGCTGTTGCGCAGCAACCCCGCGCGTTCGGGGCCGGGCCGGGCGGCAGGAGCGGGACGGGCCCGGGGCTGCCGTGCCGGAGCTCTGGGAGCGGCTGCCGGCAAGGAGCCGGAGCGGGGCTGCGCTCCGAGGGAAGGCGAGCGGCCACAGCGCATCCCGCGGCACCAGAAGCAGGGCAGCGACACCACGGGCTGCTGGGGTCTGTCTCTCTTGGAGCGTGAGGCGAGGCGGGGTAACGGGCCAGTCCCAACACCCGGCGTAGGGACGAGGAGCCGGCCCGGCCCGCCTCGCCTGCAGCGTAGGGGAAAGGGAGGGGTCCGGCCGGTGCTTAAATGGAGCCCGGAGCAGAGGGCGTGGGCGGCCTCGTTAGGGTCACCTGGGGCTGCCGTGAACGCAGATAATGGGACTGGATTTGTTGCTGTGTTAAGTGCCCGAGCTCTCTGCTCCGGCATGGATTCAGCCCCCTTGACAGCAAAGGAAGGCTCACGTTTACTTCAAGGCTCGTGTTTACTGGCCTGGTAAAGCGTGTGTATAGAGGTCTGTGCCTTTCCTAGCTCTGGAGTGAGCGCTTTAGCTCCTTGCCTTGCATACATGTGTAAAGGATAGCTTTGATAGATCAAACTAAAATTACCCCTTAATCGTCCTCAGAGCTACTTGTCTGTTCTTTGAGTGTCTGTGTAGAAGTTTTCTGGGTCCTGTTGTCGTTTTCAGGGTTTGTTTTTTTCTTTGTTATCATGCAGACCTAGAATTGGCAGCATGTTTCTAATTAGTTTATGAATTATACATGTCCAAACAGTAAGGTGGCGTTTAAGCATTATTTTTCTGCAGTGATTGTTTATAACTGACCTGTTACTGGAGCTTTTAAGAACTAAATCACTGCCAAATAACTTGTATAAATTGCAAGCTTAGTAAAAAAGCGATGTCCTAGTCAGTGACACTGACTATGTGTCGCTGCACTTTAAGCAAGAATTCTTAAAGCCCCTAACTTAATTCTGACATTGATGTCTGATATCTGTCTGTTCATTGTCAGTAGATTTGGATGGAGTCTCAGTATCTGAAGCAATGCCTGGGAGATTGCTTGAAGAAAGGACTGGCAGAGGTTGTAGAGCATCGGCCAGCAGATCCAATAGAGTATCTTGCACACTGGATTTACAAATACAGAAGAAACTTAGATGAAGAAAAAAAGGTGGATCCAACTTAGGCAAAAAAAGATTGCTACAATATAGTTGATGCTATTTAATACATCTTTCATTTTAATGTCTAATTGATTCTGTGTTACCTCTGAAATAGAGAATACTGGAGAGAGCTGAGCTGGAGCAAGAACGGGTGGCAGCCCGAGCAGAACTTGAAAGGTTAAAAATCCAGGAAGAGCAGCGGAAACTTGAAGAGCAAAAGCAGGTTATTAATACTTAATAATAGATCAGTCCAAGCAGCATATGGTGCTGTGGCATCTTGGAGCTCTTTGTATACTTCTAGTAGCTGTATAATGATTTTGATAAAGGTGACATAAAGCAGGTTTTTTAATCTCACTTTTCTGAGTAACTGAAATTATTAGCCAGTGCATGGGTAGGAAAAGCTACATAATATGCAGTAAAATGTTATTAAAAAGTGATGGCTGTTAAGTTAAAAGGCAGCCAATTTAGGAGTTATGTGAGAAGTAACTGAAAATACTGTTTGGGCTTATAATATGAGAAATAAATACAATATCTGTGTTTCTACCCCTTCTTTGTAAAGGAGTCATGTGAACCCAGGGTTGCCATGGTGATGTTGATGTGACCTGACTGGATTTTTTTGTATGGATGACTACCATGATGTTAAAATCAAATGCTTAATTTTAAATTTATGCTGATCACATTAAGCCCAGCTCTAGTGTAAGATGCATTCATTTTATTTCACTTGCAGCTTTAAAATTTGGAGTTTAGTAATTTGTAAACCAGAAGTAATGTGCTTAAGGGTTTCATGAGTGATGTGAAATAGTAAATGAAAATAAAGAGATTGTGTCTAGAGACAATTCACTGAGAATTAGATCATTTCACCTAAGCTATGGGAAAGATTCTGAACAATACTCACATGCATTTTTTAACCTAACTCAGTTTTGTAGTCAAATACTGAGGTGAGTTTTGCATTTATGTAAGAAAAAGGAATAGAAAATTATGAACATGTTTGTAACTGCTCACAAAATGCAAGAGCAAACAATATTCTCTAAGGTTGTTGAATGTAAATACTTAGATTATGCAGTTTCTGAAGTTCTGATGTAATAGGACTTATGTTCCCAATTAATAAACACTTCCTGTTAGATATTTCCAGTTATAAATACTAAAGGTTGCTGATGGACATGATTAATGTTAATGACATTGCCTGCCAAATTTTTCTATAGATTTGATTCTATATTGATTCCTCAGTGTGTTCTAGGTACTACACAAAGTATCAAAGAACTTAATCCAGAGGATAGGAGATAACTAATACAAACTGATAAAGAGCTTGTGTAATGAGACATTATCTGAAGTGTGTACACTAACTTCAGTTAACTGTTTTTTCTTCCTCTTGGTAGTAAAGCCTCTGTATTAAAAACCTTTCTCAAACCTTTGAAAATGATGATGATGATACTGAAAGGACTTCCTTATTAGCATAACATAGCAGTTATGTTTTATGCTTACCTTTTATTTATTATTTTAATATTTAATACATTGCAAACAATGTGGTGGAAAAGATACATGTGGGTCTTTTTTCTTTTTAATTTGTCCTTTCTTGAACTGATTTCAGGCTGAGTTGGAGAAAGAACGTGCAGAGTTGGAAGCACAGAAGAAGGAAGCTGAAATGCAGTTGCAGCAGGTAGATCAAGAGGTTTAAGCCAATGCTTAGTTGGTGGTTTGAAAATACCATTTATCAGCCATTTTTTCCAGATGCAGGCATCAATTACAAAACACAGAGCAGAAGCCCACGGGTGTTGAACTAATGCATAATTAAAGTAACAGGAGTGTAGATAGGGGAGAATGTCTAACACGTGGCTTCTGCAGTCTGGGTTTTATACGTGAATTTTGGTCAGAACAGAACATAAATTTACTCCAAAAATCCAGCATAAGGTCAGCTTACCTGTTGCTTCTACATTTCTTTATGGTATTTATTAGAAAGTTTAATAAGATAAGCATGTCTAATTAAAGTACCAATATAGTTATATTTTACAGTGGGTTAGCATAAAATCCATTTACTGTACCTGGAAAAAGAGCTGTGGTTTGGAATTGCAGTGCATCTGGATTCTGCTATCTTAGTGATGCATGGGAATTTATACTAACAGAAGAGTGTCTATACAGATATCCATGTTTATGGTCTTTTAATGCTGCTTCAGGAAAACATACATGGATAATCGGCGTGCTTATCTCCCTAAAGCTTTTAAAACTCTGTCAAGCTCAGAGTATTTTAGAAATACGTACATTTTTAGAAAACTCTGCTAAAATACTGACAAAACATAATTGTAATAAGATGAACATATGAAAGTGACAAAAAAAGACTATGTAAAAACTTTAACTTGCTGTTAATTAAAAAATATTTAAAAATAGGGCTAAGCATACCAAGACATATTCCCATATTACCAAACTTGTGTAGCACTTATCTGAAGTGTTCTCTTTACATTAATACATAATGTTATTTTAACACATCTGAAATGTGATTTCATGACATGGGATATTTGAACTGAAAACTGGTTTTCTTTACCACAGGAAAATGAACAGACAGTAGCTGAAGTTACAGATGGACCTGAGGAGCCAGATGAGGGTGAACCTGTAAGTGTTTAGAAAGAGATTATAAATTATTGATTCTTAAAAATTTGCTTTTCTGTGCTGACAATAGATTTATGAAAATATAACATGACTGTTCTTAGGGTCAGCTTTTCACAGGTGTTTTTTCCACTGAGGTAAATCAGGTGTGTATGCAAGATCCCATATGGCCCCAATTTTTATAATTTTCTGACAATTACATATTTTAAAGTATTCTTGAGTTGTTGAGCATGTTTTATGGGTTCTTTAATAAGAAAATTGTAAAACCAGACGTGAAAATTAGTCTTAAGTGCCTGCTGCTTCCTACATGTGCCAAGTTTTCATGCCTAAAGATGTTAGATTACATTGGCTTTTGGGGATGTTATTTCAGGTTTTACAGTGACATGTTTGCTGCAAATTATGGACAGATTGATAAAATAAGACATATAGGCTTGTACTATTGATTCTCAAAATCACAATGCATCATCCAAATTTGCTGGATTTTATAATAGAAGTCTGGTGATGACATTAATTGTATTCATTTTACTGAATGGAAGAATACATGATTATACTGATAAACACCAACTTGTCAGTCATGGGCAGGTTTTTCTATTTTCCTTTTTACAAAGCTCAGTGAATGCTGGTAAGTGGTAGAATATTTTTGTTGTTGTTTTCCAGGGTCAAACAGACCTCCCAACAGTAATAGAAGAAGAAGAAGAGGAAGAAGAAGAAGAAGAAGAAAATTAGAACTGACCTGAGAGCAGTAAATATATTTTCTACTCATTACTTGCTATCCTGAAGTATAGTACCTTGATTTATGTATTTTATAAATATAACTGATTTACATAACTGTTTCTCTGGTGTCTGTTTTCAAGGTGTTTGTGTAAAGTTTGTTATTTCTGATACCGATTGTTCCTTTTTGTTCTTAAAGTGTTGTAGCTAGCATGGCTGACTTGCCAGAAGAAAACTGCAGCTGAAGTGAAAGCAGCAAATATATTTTCTACTTATTGCATATTGAAGTGACCATAATAAATAACAATATAACTAAAGTGTCAACATGATTTGAGGATAGATGCTACAATATGATAATTTGAATCAATATTAAAAGAATAAAATATTACTGAAAATTATTTTAAGAATTTGAATGGTTTCTGATAGAAAAAGGAAATGCTCTGCAGATTAAAAGATGGAGAGGGTATTCTGGACTTCAAACTTGGTGCAAAAATCCAATCAGATTTCCCAAATGTATTTGAAAGAGGTGAATTTGACTCAGTATATACTAGAAGATCTTCTCTCCTAGAAGTCATGAGATGATCTAGGCTTTATCATTGGAAGATATATTTATTATAATATTTATTATTAGAACCTTTTTTGGGTATTGTGTGGTACTAGGTAAGCTTCAAGTGTCTGCATGTTAGTCTTGATTAATCAAGTTTTTAAGACTTTTCTGCATTTTTCTTGAATTTGTAAACCAAGAAATTAAATGTGTTCTCTACTAAATACCATCATTATTTCGAAAACTTCACTTCTAAAAATTTAGAAGAATATTTTGTTTGATCCATGGTTATCTGTAAAAATAAGTTTAATAATACTTAAAGATTGTATTTTTAAAAGAACAGATGTTTGTAATCACTGGTATCTTGATATGGGTTGTCAAGAATGTTTTGTGTCTCTTTGTTATAAATGGAGAAAACATCAGCATCAAGAAATCCTGCTGTTCTTCAATGAAATGTGCCTTTGCATGGTCATGGCCACTACTGTGTAATGAAAATAGCTTTCGTTAGAAAATCGGTGCATAGTTAATGCATTCACTGCATTCTTCAGTCTTGGGATGAAAGAGATTTTTTTTATAATTTCACTTCAATTTTTTAATAGTATAGCTGGGTCTAAGAGGTTTGCTATCCTTGGCAAACTGTTAAAAATATCTATATACCCAGCAGATAAGGGTCAATCACATAATAAATGTTTTCCTGCTCTGTATAACTTATTTTGATCATGTAGATCATACTAAGAATAATCTTACAAAATTTAAAAAACATAAGCACTATTGATTTTTCTATATATTAATGTTTTTTTTCCCTTAAAGTAACTCTATTAAAAAATCCTGTGCCAATCTTATTGCTACACTGCTTTTTGAATGCTGTTAACAACCACGTCTTATATGAGCATCCT
Organism: Camarhynchus parvulus; assembly: GCF_901933205.1. NCBI lineage: Eukaryota > Metazoa > Chordata > Aves > Passeriformes > Thraupidae > Camarhynchus > Camarhynchus parvulus. Next base: position 10,712,656 of record NC_044576.1, read on the forward strand.
TAAAGTCATTTACCGGGTATAAATACTTAGAAATATTTGTGTAACTTTTGGAGTCATGAAAAGTGCAACTATTTTTTATGTCTAAGTGGTCAGGCTTTCCTATCTCCTTTCCAATAATTCTGATTGGTTTGCAGTGGTTGATGTTCCAGATTTTGACAGAGTTTGCAATTACATTTATTAGAAACAGTTACAAAAGAATCATTCAGGGGCACACTTTGATACCACAATTCTAATTACACCTGTTAACACTGCATACACAGCAGCCTCTTGTGCCAGTCTCAAAGGGATGGAGAAATGTATAAACAGATGGAGTTTGTCTTTTCAACAATATGTATAACTGATTCTTAATATTTAGATTAACACTTTCAAAAATTGGTAACTCATGTTCATTTTCACTTAATGTCCAGTCATGTTGACCATGAAAATTTCAACCTTCATACAGCCTTCAGAATATAAGACACTATTTTAAAACATGCTAGAAATTAATTCTGATGACATGTTGCTTTCATTTTTTTATCCTTTAATCTGTTTGTATCTTTGATTTTGTTATATGTGTGTCCACTAGAGTGCATCCTAAATAAGCACACTGGAAGCTCTGTCAATTACAGCCCATGAAAACTACAACTTCTGTTTGTCATTCTGTTTCAGCTTATTTTTAACTATGACTTTTTCTTTGTGATGCTGCAGTCCGTATTCCTCACTTTATTTCAAGGTAGGAAGTTTTGGATGGAAACTTTTATCAGAAAATTACTAAGCAAGGGTCAAAATAAAGTGGTAGATTCCAATTTACCTGTTTCTTTATTGTTAGGTACAGAAAACTTTTCTTGTTAAAATGTTATTTGTAGGAATTCCCATTTTTTTCAGGATCTGATGTGCACAGACCTGATGCATTACAGCTTTATAGGAATCCTTATCTTGGATATGTGACAAGAGGTAAACAGTTCTTGGCTCCATGCTTTCTTGAGGTGCAAACCTGCCTGTAGGTTACTTGAAAATGTAGTTCACAACAAAGATGACTTCTCCTTGGGTGTCTAAACCTGGAGGGAAATTAAGGCAGCTTAAAATAATTTTTGCCTTCTCTTTCTGAACTTTCACCTTCTTTGGAGTTTAGCAAGCTAGAGCCTGGAGGAGGATGGATGACTGTTTTAGTTGCTGCACACAATGTGATTTCAGAAGTGTTAACACAATTTAACCTCTGCATAAAATGTAAAATTGTACATTGGAAAGAAAAAAAGCAATTACATAATGTAGCTTCATCTGCAGCTTACACTCCCTTTGAATAAATTTTTATGAAATTTAGGAAAGAAGGATAAAATTCATAGATGATGCAAACTGTCACTGAAAATAAGGTTCTAAATACTGACAGAAAATTGATGAAATTATAATTTTTCCTTTCTTCAGAGTAAGAGCAGTCTTGTTTGGGCTGTGACCAAGCCATGTGCAGATCCTTCAGAGAACATGCTGATAGTAACATGCCCATTCACAGCTGTTCTCATTCCAGCAATACTGAAGCACAAGGATGAAAACAGATATGAAGCCCAGAATAGGATAAAATAATTCAGATTAACTGTCAGTCTGCTCACAGAGGTGAAAACAGCTCTGCAGTGTGAGAACCTTCTCCTGCATGGAGAAATACATGTTGCAGCAGGCACATTTTAAAGTTATCTTTTAATGGAATAGGTTTTATTCAGTTTGTAGTCCCTTTTATGATGAATGATTTTCCTTCATAGTCTAAAGGAACTAACTTATCTTTTTGTAAGCAGAAGTTTTATACAGTGATTTGCTAATGGTAATGGGAGTCATATGAATTAGTCTGGATTAAATGTTAAATTGAATTTCTCTAAACTTTGCTAATACAGCTTACTCATATTTGAAGTCACTTATTAATTGCTTTACTTCTTTGAAGAATTTCCTGTACTTAGGTTAGAAAAAAAGCAGTGTTGTCTATTGACTACAGCTAGAAATGGGAGTCCAAGCCTGTTATTGGCTGATAAGGACTGATGTACTTTTAAAAATATCTTACCAGTGTACTTGTTTGCTTTTACAGTTTTGTTTTTGAGTTGTTGCCTTTTTGGAGTTTTTGTTTGGGTTTTCTTGTGGGGAAGTTTATTTGCTTGGTTTTATTACTTTTGTTTGTTTTCTGGTGCTGCCATTATAGAGCTTCATGCAGTCATTGTGTTTTATACTTGTGTATTTGTTACAATTCATACAGTGCAAGAAGTTATACTATTACAAGTATTTGTACAGGTATAGAGCTAATAGTAATGGAAGAAAGGCCAGGTAGAGGAAAGTGCCCTTTTTTTGAGATGGCACAGTGTAGCAGATTTTTAAAAAGTTAAGCAGAAAACTCATTCTCAGAATTTGAGAGTTCTCAGGTGTATATGCAACTTCAGTACTGCGGGTCTTCCCTATTAACTTGTACATCATAGAATCATTATCATTAACCAAAATTAGTGTTTAATTTAGATCAGAATTTTTGTAATCTACACTGTTTTTTTTTATTTTAAACAAATTAGAAGATACTATATCATGAAAAATTACGTTTATGAGAGCCTGTCTGAAGGTACTGAGTACTCCCATTTTTTCTTTAGCTGTAGCTCATCCAAAATCAATGCCCAAAAATTCAAACCATATTAATACATTAATACTGGGCATGTTTGTTTTAGCCCCTGAAAGTAAATGCACATTCATACTGTCAGGTAATGGAATGAGCATAGAAGGTTGCCACTTGGTTCTTGTTGATTAATCTTTCTTGAGTTATCCATTTCAAAGGCTCTATGGACATTTCTGTACTGCTACAGAAGTATATGCTTCACCAAAAATTCCAAATTTTCCCCCATTACTTTAATCCATCACAATTTAAAAATTCAGTGTACTTTAAATGATGATATGAAGCTTGGATTTGATTTAGAAATAAAAATTGATATTTAGGCATATCACACCAAAGTTATCTGAATAATCCTAGCTTCTCTAAGGGCATGTAAAAGGTTTAAGAATTTTTTAATGAACTCCCCAAGGGAATTCTGCCATTTTCTCCATGTAGTCACTCATGGATCTCAATAGAAGTTGAATTTATAGAAATTTTGGGGTTTTCTTCCAAAAATCTTGGGAAAGTACTTGTGCAAAATGTGACTTCCGTTTGATGCAAGAACCAATTGGTGTTTAAGTTCAGCAAATTAGTTTGTTCAGCGGTTCCTCCATAGTTTAGATGTTGTCTAGCAGATGCCAGATAAAGAAATTGGCGTTTCCTGGCGGAGGAGGTGGATGTATGCTTGAACTTGATCAGTATTTTGGTTTGTCTGTTTTTCTTAATGAACTGAGTCATATTTTCAGCTCCATTATGGAGCTGATTGTTGTTATTTTGTTTCAAAAAAAATTGAGGCCAACCCTTTTTTGGCGTACTGAAGATGCATTCCAAGGATCTCAGTCTTGGTCTCATTGAAGTTGCTGAAAAGGTTGTGGTTGAAATCATAAGAGGATTGAGCTCTCAACTAACACAGACGTCTACTCCTGAGAAGCCATCTCCTAGTTATTAGATTTTTAATGTACTTATTATTAAAACAGGAGGGAAGTGATTGCCTCAAACTGTATGTGCAATGCAGATAGCACAGAAATAAAAAGAGCTTAATTGTGGGGAGGGTTGGAAAGAGGAAACATTCAGATAATAAATAATTTCCATTTCAGCAGAAGGGCACTGCAGCTCTCTTTTGCTGTGTTTCAAGTCACATTCCTGGGAGTGTGTTAGGCTTCTCCAATCATTCTGCCTAATTTCTGCTCCACCTCTTGGATGTACTTTCTTGCAGAAATGACTGGCTGCACACAGACACACCTGTATTTGGTTCATTATTGTAAGCAATTGCGGTTTTGCCACTGATGTGTTTAGTAGATAAGTTAAAAAAATTCTGTTTATTTAGCTGATAATTGTAACCTGGGAAACAGGATCTGTTTGTTTGATTGTAAGCCAGGCTGCACTGAAAAGTTACCCTTAGGCCCTGACAGCTGAAGATTTCTAGGGCTGGGACTGTGGTACGTTCTGAGGCAGCTGTTCTTCAACATTTTTTCTGTGGGCATATGTATCTAAGTGGAGCCTATAGCAAAAATGTACCAGTATTTTGTTTCTCACTTGAACTTGGGTTAAATGCTATTGTATTTGCTTGTATTTTAAAACTATTGAGTCAGATTTATTGGTAAGAAGTATGAACCCTGTAAAAACTACCACTGATGACATACTAAAGCACTATACTGAAACACTGACTATTCTCTTATCTCAAAAGTTTGTGCTTAGAGGCACCTGCCTCTTAGTATCTTCAGGATAAATGGTTTTGCCACTGCTCACATGTAGGTTGCTGTTAACTGTAGCACGTTTTCCCCATACCCTCCTTATGTGACTTTTCTAGGTTGCTTTTTTTTGGCTATCACTTAAAAACTCAGCATAGTTACAGTGTGTGAATCTGTCTATGAATTTGCCCAAGCTTTGCATGGCACAAAAAAATCAGGAAATACAGCCAGACCTATCTATTTCTATTTCTATACATTCGGCTTGTCTCTTGACAGAGTAAAGGCAGGCTTCTTTATTTTGGTGCAGTTTCTTCAAAAGTCTCTCCAGCAGCTACAACTCTTTCATTATTCTGTGACTACAAGAAAGTCACCACTTTTGTGTGTGGTGAGCTCATGCAGCTGGCATCCATATGCCACTATTCTTTTCCATATTCTTGAAATCAAAGGACCATCTAAGCTTTAGAGAAAGGTCCACTGAATTCTCTCAATTTTGCTTTGTTTGGTAGGATAAGTAAATTCCTAGTTTTAAGTTAAAAAAAAATATTGCTTACAGTATTTTGTTATTATAAACACCATAAAAATGAAACCTACAGCTTTGAAGAGGTTCACATATTTGTGAACTCAAAAATCTGTAAATTCATTTGATATTTTAGTTTCTAAGGAGATCAGGTCTGTGCTTACTGAATTTGCTAGCAGGAATCCAACTTGAGTCCTAGTAAAGCACTCATGCCAACTGCTTGGGAATATCTATGTGTCTTAAAAATAATTACACATTGAAATAACCTGGCTGACCTTGCCTCTAAAGACTGACAGAATCCCAGTGACACGTTTTATGGTGCTGCAGAGGGAGAGAGGGAACAAACTAGAGCTGATTACCGACAACCTCTGACTGTTGCTCTTGGGATTCTAAGCCAATGGTAGCAATTGGGAAGAATTTAACAATTAAGCTGCAGTAGAAACTTGCCATTAGTTTTCTCATAAGTCAAGATTTCTGAAAACATAGAAAAGAGGATACCTTGGAGGAGTTGGCTTATGCTAGGTGCTGATTTCAATACCAATTTTCAGAAGCAGAAAATGAGATGCTTCACTTCACTGGCTAAACCTTCTAATATATGTGAGTCAAATGTTTTTTCTTCTCAGAGTCAATAAGAGTAGATGATAGGTTTTGATTGTGGCAGGTCTGCTCTGATCTCTGTTTTCTAGCTGACTTACCAGACTGTTGAGAGGCCAAAGGCAACACTGGTGTTTAATTACAAGCAACACAGATTGTGGACATAAAAAAGAAGCAGCAGCGGGAAACCTATAAGCTGTCAACCTCCTGTCAGGAAACAGGAAAGAATCCTCTGCATAGAAATCAAGTAATTGATATGAATATAGGAAATTTAGGTGCTCCTTAAATAGATTAATAGGAAAACCTGGAAGAGGGAAAAAAGAATTGAGGAGTAAGAAAATATTGGAGGAGAAGAAAGATAGAGATATACCCTAAGATCAACTCTTCCACATGTTTAGCTATGAGCTGTTACCTGTGGGGAGTTTATACACCTATGTAGGATAGGGTTTAAAATGGTGAAGAGAATAGGTTTGTCCTTCTCTTTCCCGGCCTAGTAGAGCTGTGGGCTTCAGTTTCCACTTAACGGACTAAAACTGTCTTCTTCCTTGAGATGATCTAGTGTGGCTGGTTTATTTTCTGGAGTACTGAGATTTGTGCATAACTTGAATACTCTCCATTGCAAAAATGAAAAAGTTGTTGATCTTAAACCTTAAGAATAAAATTTTGAAGTTTATTGTCTTAATTCACATTGCCAACACTGATCATATTCAGGAGTTTTTTGGGGGGCTTTTTTTTTTCGTTTGAAAATTTTTCATGTTTTAGTACAACTGGTAAGATATAACATTCCAGGTACTGATATTTCTCATTGCTACAAGTGTTCTTGTTGCTAAGGGTCAAAGCAAGATTGTAACACATTATAATTCTTGAGCTTTTTAGTTTGTTTCAGGGTAAAGGATTAGAAAGAAAAAAAAAAGTGTCATTATGAAACTCTGAGAAGGCAACTGTGTCTATAAGCCTAAAGATCTTTTGGAGAGATCCATTTCCCATTCCATATTCTATTAACCAGAATCTAAAAATATTGATGTGTTGTGATTGCTGTGTGAATTTTTGTATAGTAGTGTTTATATACTTGTGTTAGGTGATCCTACATATCCTTCTTGCATTACTTAATGGATGTTTAGACAGATATCAAAGAGTAGTTTTGGCTTTGTTTTAGTTCAGACCTGCTTATCTGAAACTGCTAAATGACTAACTGCAGTGAAATCTGCCAGACATAGATAAAAGATAATAATCTTTGCTGGTTGCGAATATATTTGCCCAGGTGAAGTATGTGAAATTGCTACCTAAGTGGCAACCTTCCCAGTCTGGATCAGCAGTAGTAGCAAGGTCAGGTTGGAGGATTTCTGAAAGATGTCACCAGTCAGTTGATTTAGTTAAGAGTTTCCTGCAGACCTCACAGCACCAGTAGAGCATTTGAGCTCTGTAGCAGCGACAGTGAGAGAATTTCTGAAAAGGCTGTGAATAATCATGGATAGGAATCATGGCTAAAATGGATGTTGGATGGTGTGTAGTATCTTTTTCTCCTGATAGCCATACAAGCCTAATTCTTGAACTCACAGCATTGTGTAGTTATTTTCAATAATGCAAAATGCATGTGAAATTATGCTATGCATTATTTACTAGATTAGTATTGAGTGTTTGAATAGATGTTTGCCTGTATCAAGCGGTTCAAGTATGTAAATATTTTCATTGCAAGCATAGAAGAGTTGGAAAACATATACTAGTAGTGTAGGAAACATACACTACTTCCTATGTTTCACATACACTACGCATAGTGAAGACTTGTAAAGGGTTTTGGTCCAAAGAAGTAACTACAGTTTTATACCAGATGAAGGAGAACTATGTTCCAGCATTGTTTCTTGAAAAAGTCAAATGTGCCTCAATTTAACCTAATGTTCCTTGTCAGGAAGCCAGAATTCACCAATTCCACAACTGTTCTTGCAGATAGGTTTCTGAAACCTAACTTCATGTACTAAAGTCAATATTTGTTTCAAAGTCCAAAGACCACCTGTACTGTAAACATCTATGAAACACTGCAGCAAAAACTGTTGGGTAATAGCTGTTTAAATGCATCAGTCTCTTTCCTAAGGTACTGAGGAAATCCTAATGGTTTACACTGATAATGTCATGAGACATGGGAAAGCAGAAGATCATCCAGAGCCCAAGCTGCTGGAAGCCAGCTGAGTTCCCTAGCCAAGCTGAGATAAAGATCTATGGCTGTAATGGGGTTTAGTCTGGGCAGGTGATCAGACCTGTCATTCACAGCTAAGAGCCCTAACTACTCCCACAGAAAGAAACTGTGGCTGCTGTGGATCTCATGTGTGATCACACCCCGTGCAAGTGAAATTAAGGCTTGTGCTTTGTTACATGTCAGATGACAGTCTTTCCCTAGCCAAACAACTGACCATAGCAGCTGGAAAAAACATCCAGTAAAATACATAGATGGCTTTTTGTAAGGTTTAAGGGAGATAATTTCTAATTAAGACTTTTCCATACCTGACTAAGGCCTAATTTTAACAATGAATGGGTGAATTTACTACATTTACTATGAGTATGAGCAAAATGGCTTATGAGTAAAATGCTACATATGTATGTTGTACACTGCTACATTTGCAAACTGAAACTTTTAATTGTGTGAGGTGAGTATGGAACAGGGCTCTATTTTTTCCCTTCTACCCTCTCATCATTTGTGAAGGATACAAAGAACTTGTGATTCTGTTGTAATATGCCTTCACCTAAGCATGTACCACAAACAAAAGCTTGTGCATTGCTCTACAGAGCTTATACCTTAAACAGGAAAGCTGCTAAAGACTAAAGGCAGGACTGATTATATACCAGCATGGTTTAATGCTGTTTAAATGAAGCAATAGTAACCAATCAGCAAATTGAAAACTTTAAACTTTAACTAATCTAGCTATTTTTGCACCACTTTTGGTACAACAAGGGTTATTTATGAAAAATGATTAGAAAAAAGACTTTAATTTATAGTTATCTTGGGATTGAGACATGAACTGCTAGTACTTTTATTAGGTGAATAAATTAAAAATTAATTTGTATTAATTTCTGCTAATTTTAAAGAAATAATGCTCCCAGTGAAATTAACACCAAGATATATTTTAACAAAAGCCCAATTTAACCCCAGTGTAGCTTTAATTATTTCCTAAAAGACTAAAAGTTGCCACTTCATGTATAAAGGCCTGGCACATATTACTTTATAACACGGCCATGAACAACCTGTTCATGTTGGTCCTGCTTTGAGCAGAAGGTTGGAATAGAGACTGTCCAGCTTTAAACATTGTGATTCAGTGAGGCATTGGAATAGAGAGTTTGAGGTCAAACAGGTGCAAAAAGGACAAGCACAGGGGAGAGAAGCCAAATTAATTATTTTCTCTCGTATTGGTAATAGAAGAACCTGGAAACACTTCTTAGGAAATGGAAGGGGTGGCAGTTGGGAGATGCAACAGAGGACCTCTCTGAAGCTGAAGTTACTGTGGAGTGGGGTAGATAGAATGCACACCAAGAAATTGCTCTGACTGTAATTGGTATTTACTCAAAAACTCATAAAATGAAAGGGGTGAATTGGTCATGGTCATGTGCAGGAGGTCCCATAGTCCAGTCTGGAGAAGGTGAAAGGTGAGATGAAAGAATAAATACTGGGTGATAAACACCCTTCTCAGGGCACACTACCTTCTTTCCTGCTACAATCACAACTTTTTTTATGCTCTGCAGTATTTATTTTACCCTGAATGTTTATGTGCCAGTGAAATCTACACCTGCATGTTTGGGAGGCCTTGAGCCACTCTCATTTTCAGATAATACTAGATAGAGGTAAGAGTTTTGAAGCAGGTGGGAAGCAAGTCTTGAATTCCCATGTTCAAACTCTGTTACTTTGATCAGGTTTGTCATTCTTCATGTAAAGGAAATAAGCACATCTTAACCAATCTTCCTTATGTTAAGTCTAAAAATAAACCAAAACAGCTACCTTCCCCTAACATAAATGGCTAAGTCAAGGCTTTTCACCAACCAACCAAAAAGCCCTAGAGGATATTCCCATAAGGCTTGCAAAATTTATTGCTCATTTCCCATTGGAAAAAAAAAAGATGGACTGCAGTAACTCCTTGAAAACACATTATTTGTATAATGCAAACTACTAATAGTAAAGAGCAAAAATTAAACTAGTATTAAAGCCGTTTTTGTAAACACCTGAAAAATTGTTTCCACAGGCATTAATTAGGAGTAAATTCCTTGCATGAAGTGAGAATAAAATAGCCAAGTAAGAAATTTAAACTATTAGCCTGTTAAACAGTTAACTTGGTAAAAATCAAATCTGAAGATAGAGGTGAGAGTACAAAACAGAAGCATTTAGGAAAACACTTTCCTACATGTTATTTGTATCCATGAAGTATTCCTGTATATCGCTACATTTAAACATGTTTTGGTTCTTTAATGTAGTGGAATTGGAATTGTAAGTGCCTGTAGTAAAGTGTGTGATCTCTGCATATCAAGTCGTTATCCTTAACATTTGAAAGCTGTGATAAGAGAGAGAAATTTCACAGCTTAAGGAATGGTTTCCCCATAACTGATACTAGTAATACAATGATGGGCAATACAAGAATTATAAAGAGATTTCCAGAGAAACTTTATTAGGACTCAGTCCAGGTGAGTATGGCAATAAAGTTAATAGAAAATTTGGAATCCTGTTACATTGAGTGCTGAGTCATTATCAATAAAATGGAATAAGGAAAAATGCTGATGTCAATGCTCTTAGTGTCATCTTTTTTTTTTTTATAGACAGGAGTGCTATGCCAAAAAGACATGATGGTAAAACACTAACTTACCTTTTTTCAAATATTTAAAAAGTCAAATTGTCTGGGAAGAGAAGCCAAATTAAACATTACATAATCCTACAATGCATTAGCATTGGTCATGGATGTCCTAGAAGAGAACATGCTGAGGTGCCTCATGACCATAAAGCAAATGTATTGCACTTGATAGTAAAAGTACAGCTGGAAGAAGCTCAAATTGGAGGTTTTACACAAGTTAATGTGAAATGCAGCTGGGCAACATTTCTGGAGTACTAGTACTAGAGAGGCTTTTTAATGAAGGGTGACCCTCCAAAGGTCACAAGGACCAATGCATTTAACTAGAAAGAAGCAAGTGCAAAAAGAACTGTGAAAGCAAAATATACAGTGGTCCTGCAAACTCATTCCTCATGTATGTCAATACTTGTGCTCTTCAGCATTTTTAGAGCTTGTGGGTTTTTTATTTTTACATGTGATAAGAGAATTGTGCGAGTCCTGCATTCTCCTGAAGTGTTGCCTTAAAACCATGAATGCTGATTCCCAAACTACACTTTCTCTCCTTAACTGGCATTGAAAACCAAGGAAAAGCAAAACCAGAGGCAAGAGAGAGTGGAACTCACAGGCTAATGATAAGCAGTCTTGTCTGCTTTTGTTGGATGATTTTTTGTAGAATCAGAAAGAAAACTCTTTAATACACACAAAATCATTTTTTGTTTCATCCATTCCCATTGTGTCTTTTGGTGCCTCCATAAGGAAGAAGACAGTATTTGCATTTATGAATAATTGCATATCAATCATGCTATTTTACTTTAAAAGTCAATATCATTTTTGAATGTTACAGATTAACTGGATTTAATACGGTTAGTTACTCTTTGGTCTTATTTGTTTGTTTTTTTTTTTTTTTTACAAATTATATTTTTCTGCATGGTGTTAATGTGTAATTTATTCAGGCTGGGATAGTATCTTCATGTCAGTGGGATGACCACAGTTTACTCCAGAGAAATCTGTGCCTCATAATGTGTGTCTGATGTGTGAATTTGTGGAATTTAAGTGTAACCAGTACTCGTCATCCCTGAGATGAATTCTGTACAATAGAAAACCAATGAAGAGTATTCTAAACGAACGATTCCATGTCAGTGATTATTGGAGAGGGGCCAGTGCTGCAGCAGATTACTGGTGAACATTCACAGGCATTGGTTATTGTTTTCAGGAATGTAGGCAGAAAGTGAAAATTCTAATGAGTTCTTACATAAATATGTAGCAGTGAGAAATCTAAATCCAAGGAATCATCTTGGGGATTTTTTAATAATGATATTAATAATAACAGTAATAATAATGGCTAAGGGTTTGAAGTAAACTAAGTTATTAAACTGAAGAGTGGTAAGGAATTTTTTTTTTTTTCATAGACCAGTGCTTTTGTCAGAGATTGAGACTATAATGGTTTCTGTAAAGGAAATAAGGAAAATTACACATACTTATAATGGTGCAGTAGTGGTGGGCATTTTGTGGATCTGTCCCACAGGCATGTTTACTTGCTTTTTATATACTCACTTAAAGACACAGATACCCACAAAATGCCCTCTGCCTTCATACCTGACATACCATTAGCATATTCCAGACATGAGCCATTTGACTAGAAGAAATTCGCTGCAGCAGAACTGATCACTGAGCTCTGAGATGTGGCAGTTACTGTATTTACAAGGGTTATGGAATGTCATATGGGAATATGATACAAAAATATAATTAAAATGGACCTGTATTAATAGACGAAAGGACAGGGGAAAAGAAAAGAAAAGGCTGAAGGGTAAGCTCTGTGTAGCAGACTGTGAAGCAGCGTGGTGCTAGATCTTATCAGATGTTTTGTCCTCAAATGTGCACAAAAAATGAATGAAAAAAAAATCATGAGGCAATTCTAGTTTTCTAGAGATGAAAAAGTAAAAGGAAAGTATGGTAACATGATGCAGAGCAACCTTCTTCTAGTCCTTCATTAGGAAAGACGTGAGTTTACACATTTTGTATCTATCCCTGCAAAACCACAACACAGAGTTGGAAGCACACCATAGATCCCAGAATCAGGGGAGAGCCAAAGAGAAAAGCAGCTGGCCTGAACTGTCACTAGCACTCCGGTATTACTTCATGCTCAGTGGAGCTGCTAAGATAACCAATCTTGCAGAGGTTGAATCCAGAGTGTTTCCAAGAAGTGAGTTAATTAGTGAAGTATCCTAAAGTTAACTAACTCCCCTGCCAAGAAATGGGCTCTTCCATTTTCCTCACATGATTATCTGGGCACTTTCACTTTTCCATATATAGGAGCAGCTCAGGCACTGACAGATCAGGCTAGGTAGGGATACAGACTTCAGGCACATGCATACTCCTTGCATGCAGGCACGGATGCAAGCACATGCTGCTTTCACACACTGAAATTCAAGTTAGCCCAAGAGGTAATAAGTGAAGACAGCAATAGTACTGCTGTTAGAGCCTTCTTAAACAGAAGGCACTGAAGGTAGAGCTCTCCAAGCTCCGTTTGTAATAGCCCATCAGGAGCAGCATCAGAGCCATGAATGGGCCGGTGGATGGTTTATGTGATTACACGCTTGATGATGAAGGGGCTTTCATGTTCACATCGGAGTCCGTGGGAGAAGGACATCCAGGTAAGAAGCCAGCTCTGCTAAAAGTCTAAAAAGTGTAATATTTTCATTTGAGGTGTTTTAAAAGCCTAAAGAATAATTCACCTGGTGTTAATCTTACTAGAGAAGTTATTTGTAACAGGGTGCTTTTTCTACTTTCTTTCTACTGGACTTTGTCCATACAGACTATAGAACTGCTATAACTAGAGTGCTTCCAACAGAAGTTTATGTGCTTTTGCAGGGTATATATTCAGCTGAGGAAGGCAGTGAGGTTTATGCTGCTCCTTCTTTTTCATCTAAATTTTTTTTCAGTATTCCTGTGGAGACACCACTGTATCTCTGACAGGCTCAAGTTTCACATATGGGTAAGAATGCATAGCTTGCTTCTCGAGTTCCATATCTTTATGGGCCCTGTGAAACTGTCCTGCACATATGGAGTGGTCTAAGACTGTCATCCATGACAGGAATATCCCTAGGTAGCCCATCTTAGAGCCTTTTTTTAGTGGTCCCAGCAGCTGTACAGGGCAAAGCCACCAATTTGCCCCCCGCCTCCCACCCCTTTCCATCATCTGATGCAATATATGGAATTGCTTAAGCAAATAGTGGACAGTTATTTGCTAAACTTTATGTATGGTCAGCAGAGATTAGTTCAATTTTATTGAAAACAAATATTCATCCACCATAAACATACACCTTATGTCAACAGCAACTGTTCCCTCAAGTGAGGCCAGGGGACAATGGGCTATTTGAGGTCCTGAAAAGTGTATTTGTTTTAGAAGCTGATTTGGTGGCCTGTGCTTTTTGCTGTAATAAGGTTTTTCATGTCTGTATTCATATTATGTGAGTGAATCATAAATGGATAGGATGATTTTATAGCACAGGATAAAAAGGTCAGCAATGAGAACTTTATGTCTATAGTTTGATACTCTTCTAGATTAACTTATTACTGCAGATCAAATCCATGGCTGATGCAATTGAGTACCTCTCCATCAATGTGAAGGCAACTACATCAGGTTAAACCAGTTGGGGTTCTTTCTGATGTAACACAGTCAGAAAATGATAGCCACGTTTTGTCCTTGGAACCTATGTCCCATGTCAAATTTATATATATTTACATCCAGTGTCTGTAGTGCTGTGGAGTTTCATGGGAAAAATCACATAATACAGTTGTGGTAATTTTACATGGATGATGTTATTTCCAAAGACAACAGGTCTCAATTTGTGCTACTCTCATCATTATTTTTTAATAATCTTGGGGCAAAAATAGGCATGTCTCAGAGCAGAGAGTTCAACTGAGTCCCCAGATTCAACTGAGTTCCTTGGTTTCTTTCCTTTACCAGTCTTTATCTCATTTCTTGTTTTAGCATTTGGCCAGCTTTTTAGTTCTTATTCACATTCCCTTCTTTCCTTCCAAACCCTCTCTTGAGTTTAAGGCCCATGAATGTTATTTCTCTCCTGTGCTGAAGTACAAGGCCGGCCCGTGAGAAACACAGTTACCACTTGGATATCCCTGCAGCTTCTCTCGCCCGGCAGAGCTTGCTGGGTCTCTGGGTGCTATGAGATACAAAGTACCAACCTGGGATATTTATTTTCGAGTGAGGGGAAACTGAAATTTACCTGGCTGTTTTCAAGGCTGTGATGCTTTCTTAAACAGCCTACTTCTTCACTTTGGGTACTGAAACCCCCAGTGCCTATGACAAAGGGAAGATAGAGATTTTCCAGATCAAAGGAGGACAGGCTGGCAGTAACTCTGGGTTGTCCTGCAAATTCTTTTTCCTGAGCATCAGCACTGGATCTTAATCATCTCAGTGACAGCTCTGGCCCCTGACAGCAAATTGATGACCCCTACATCCTGGCCAAGGCCCCTTTTCCCCTCTGTGGTTTTGCACAAGAGGTGTGGACATGCTACTAGGATTTTATCACCCAGGAAAATCTTGGCTATTTCTTAAAATGAGGCCCAGTGCCTGAGGCTGCAGTTGGGCTTCTGATGTTATCTGTAGCAATAGAATTTTATTGTGAGTTTTGATTTCCTCTGTTTATACAAAATGGATAATTTGCGTGTTCTTGATTATTTCTCTTCCGTATGTGATAGTATAATTTTGCTAGAGGGCATTATGTGCAGTAAAGGTCCTGAACCAGATCTTTGTCTGGTGGAAATTTGAATTGTTCTGATTGTATTAGCTGAGTATTGAATGCTTTAATGGAGACCTTCTTAATGCACAAAGCAGGAGAAATTACATGCTTATTTATCTGAGTGTACAGAGAGCTGCCTTGTATCTGTGCAATGCCTGGAGCTGGGTGTCACTGAGAAGTCCAGATTCCATAGAAGCAAGTAATAGCTGTCAATAATTAACCTACAGGTATCATCTGTGCTCCCCAAAGACATAATAGAAGACTGTTTATGCCATCTTCTCACTCCAGATTCTTCAAAACTCCCTGGGCATAATATATGGGAATTCCTTCCAGATCTTTAATCATTTAGTAGTGTAAATTCCAAACTCTCTGAAGACTTACACATGACTTCTTCCTTTCAATATAATAATAAAAGCACACAGACAGAAGCATGAAAAAGATAACTCTTTTTTTTGGTGTCTATTTTGTCACTGCTCCATTTTCCTTACTCCTGTAGTGTCTGTCATGTTGCACAGGTTTCATGGTGCTTTGAAAAGCATTGTGTGTTTCTGTGCCCCACAATGTCCTACAGATGTCAAACCACCAAGGAGTAATTCCCTCCCCAAGCTGGAGTGGCTTCAGGTAGAACTGGCTGCAAACTGGCTGCCATTCAGTTTTCCAGAAAGTACTAAGGAATGTCTCTAAAAATCTAATACCAAACATCTTCTAAAAGCACCTTCAGATTTTCAGCCATAATAAAAGCATGTGTTTATCTTGTAGATGTTCACAGGGGAAAAAATCATGAAGGAAAAAACCCCAGAAAATGCAGATCTGTGCAGCATGTCTTATATTTAAGATTATATATACTTAATGATATGCATGATCCTTCAGTAAACTGCATTGAACAAGGAGAACAGCTGTACAAGACATTTGGACACTGCTAATATTGCAGTACCACTGCAGTTATCAACTAGCACTCCTCAAGGGTTCTTTTAAATAGGAAAAATGTACAGCACAATGCAGGTATTTGAAGACTTTCTAGTGAAAATCTTTTGTAGGAAAGCTGATTTTTTGATGAAATGCTTATGCTAAGTTTCTGCATTTATTCCCTGATTAATTTTTTTTAGCAGAAAACTGAGAATTGCTCTGTTTGCCATATTTTGAATATAAAAATTCACATTCTAGTTTAATTTTTTTCTCTTGATAAAAATAACATATCATTAAAAATAATGAATTTAATGTTTATGGTTACAGGTTTTGAAGAAAATCAGCCTTGCCATTTCAAATCTTCAATGTTTATTATATTTACTACACCATCAAAGCCAGAAGTTTGGCTGTACCACTTTGTTGTGCTTTGTGGAGTTTTGTTGAAAAAAATTTTCAGTTTTTACTGCTGTTCAAATTTTTTTTTTTGCTCTGTGTGGTGAGTCTGTGAAACTGAATTCCTGTGAAGGTTTTGAGAACTTTTGTTAGGCTCTTACATACTCTAGATTAAGGTAACAAACTTATGTCTAACTATCTGGAAAACTGTGAAGTTTCTTCTAATTATCAGAGATCACCTATGTGGTTGACCACCTCCTTTACTTCCTAGTATTACAACTGGGATTTTGAGTAGGGTTTATCATCAGCCTCCCCAGACTCATTTTATGGTTAGCAAGAGCTGTTCCATGGCTTGTTGACATTTCTGCCATAAGGCTGGGTCTGTGGGATGACTGGATTTCTTGAAAAGAGTCTTGGCTGTCTAATACTTTTCTTGCTCAGTCATTTCAGATACTCCTTTTGCAATATTTATTCTATTGGATGGTAATTCATGACATGAAGGTATGCATGGACTGAATTCTGACCTATTAAATGGTTTTTTTAAAAAATTATAGTATCTCACCAGAGGTGTTCCATTCTGCTTTCCCTGTTTCTAAAAAAGAAGGGGAAAAAATAAAAAGGAAAAAATAATAGACAAACTTAACCTCTCACACTTAGCAGATAATGAGAGAAATGGGCCAGCTGAGATGAAAAGTTTAAGCAACATAATGGAGGGTGCACAAAGCCTGCTAAGCATTGCTAAAAATAGAATGCCTGGTTTTATTTTACACCAGAGACCTTTACTAATAGACATGCCTTTACTTTAATGCATTCATCAGCCAATCATCCAGCTGGATTTCTCTTTCCTGTCTTGACAGACATATCTGTGTCTGGATTTGGATCTAGTTGCACTAGAACTGCTGATTGTTGCACCAACAATCAGATATGACATGTATTATCAAACTGATTTGCCTCAGACTATTTTTATGTAAAGGTATGCTCCAAGTATAGTAGATCAAATTATTCTAATCTGTTGTTTTAGTTTATTAGGCTCTCACCCTAATAGATGTTAAAGATTCTTTAACATCTATTAGATGTTGGGTTCTTCTCCAAAATGTAATCTGATCTGACCTTCATATATAGATAATAATATTTCATGCAAGAGCTCTTCAAACAAGCTAGTAAATGCCAGTTGAATTTCATTCATACCTTTTAAAAAGATAATTCTATTTTCATGTAGACATTTGAAGGATAAGGAATCCTGCATGCCTCTAGATGAATGGTTTCCATGGCTCTCACTCTTTTTAGATTCTCTCCTTTTTGAATCTTTATCTGTCTCTTGATTGATTTCATCCTGTAAGATAGACTTTTCTGATTTAGGGCATTCTTCTCGTTCTGTGCTAAACCTTCCCACAGTTTCCTAACACCCTTCTTGAGTGTTTTGGCAAGAATACATATAACATCCCAATGAGTGCCATACAGGGAACTTAGGCATGTGGGAGAGAGGCATCTAATGCAGGTGAGACATGCTTCATGTGGAGCAAGGGCAGCAATAAAGGTTCTTCACTGAAACTCTGGGAGGTGAAAAAAAGACTACAAAGCAGTTCCAGTCACTACAGTTTGCTGCTGGGTATTGGACCTGCACTAAGAAAGCCATCCTAACCCCAGTTGCTCTGTTGTCTCACCCAGTTAATAAATTGCATATTGTTCTCAATATTTCTTGCTTTAATGCTTGAAAATGTGGATATATGTCCTTATAAAATGAAAACTTTGATGAGAGCAAGCAAAGATACATTTTAATCACTCCTGCCACCTTTTTACCCAGGTTTGCTAAACAAGGTTCAGTTGGACATCTAATTAAATTGCAAGTCTGATTCCTGTTTGGTAATAATTGTCCCAAATTTAGTAATCCTTGTACAATTCTTGCAAGGCTGAAAGTTCCAATGCAGCCTACATTTGCTAATTGTTGTTTGTGTTCATTCTTTTTGTGTTTAAGTGGTGAGATGGGAGTGAATATGGGAGATAAGAGTGTCAGAATCACATTAGTTCTCCAGTCCTTGATTTGTCCCTCTTAGCTAAATGTACACCTTCTTCATGAAAATAAGTGAGAATTTATTTTGACTTGAGCTTAAGTGTATTAAAAGCCTCTAATGACAGACTCTTACAAAACATTGCTTTCCAACAGATTGTGTTGCACACAGCAAGGCAGGAGATTAATTTATTTTGCCACACAGCTTGTTATGTGAAAATCTAAAAGCAATACTAAATTTTTTTAAAGAACAATGAAATTAAATTATATAAGAATATTTACCATTTTCACATGGAAAACCTTGCTATGGGTGCTGCCCTTTTGTGTCCATTAGATTGGCTAGATTATTTGATTAAGATTCAATATTTGTTTTAAAGATTAGGAAAGAAACAAAGAAAAAGATAAAATATTATTATGAAAAGCTTCAACTGAAACCTTTGTATTTGGCATGTGACTAAAAGTTTACCTCAGGCAAACTGCAACTGGTAACCCCTTCTTTGCTGCTGTGTGTGTATTCCCTGTGCTGCTGTAGGTGGGTTGCAGGGATTATAGGAGGTGACATTGCCAGATGGTAGGAAGCAGTGACAAAAATCTACCCAAAACCCAGCCCTCCACTGAGCTGTGCATTATCTCTATTACTCTCAACACTTTCTCAGGCTTTACTACCAGTGTAGGTCAGGTACATTGCAACTTTCTGTTGGGGTGGTGGTGGAACATCCTCATTCCATTAGAGCACCACTGCTTTGCAGAGCTGGTGGTGCTGGAGAAGGAGAAAGCTGCAAATAAAACCTCTTAACCTCTCAGGTTATTCTGTGCATTAAACTCGTTTCACATCTAAGTGCAGAAAACTACAGATGAAGTTCTAGTTAGTTTACACTGGTAGGTAGATTCCCCACTGCATCTGCTGAGTTTGCTGGAAGGATGTTTAATGTGTCTTTCTATTTAGCTACCTTAAAGATGCCAGTAATAAGCAATAAAAGAATTCCTTTCTGAAATACCTACTGAAAGTGATGCAAACAGTCCCTGTTCTGTATTGAGTGCTGTGGTTTTGAATCACAGCTTTGATGTCTTGCAGATAAAATCTGTGATCAGATCAGCGATGCTGTACTAGACGCCCACCTCAAACAGGACCCGAATGCCAAGGTTGCTTGTGGTGAGTTGTTTGCTGCTTTGCTTTAAGTCATCACAAAATCACATTCTTTTTTTAGGATATTTGCAAAGACCTAGCTCGTTTCAGTCTCGAAAAGTTACATAAGAATTTCAGTTTTCAAAAGGAGAGATGAGAAGAAACAGTAAAAGTTTTTGTGAAGACTGAAGAGCAAGCAGGCTGTAGAAGAGTAGAGCCATTGATTTTGTGTGTGAACTGAATTGTCCTGGAAGGAACAGGTTTGCATATCACTGAATCATGCTCAGTGTTATGACTTTCCCATTTGTAAATTGGACATATTAGTGTTTTCCTTGCTTTCAGACAGATGGTGAATATGAAAAGAATTTTTTATAGATGGAGTTGCATTGCTAAAAATATGGATAGAAAGGATTTACACTGTATACATCCAATAGAGCTCTCAAAATCAGCATCATCACAAACACAATTCTTTGTCTTAGTGGCTGGCTTGTTCTGCTATTGTACTCCTGTTCTCATCTCTTTTCAGAGACAGTATGCAAGACAGGAATGGTGCTGCTCTGTGGGGAGATCACTTCTCGTGCTATTGTGGATTACCAGCGAGTTGTCCGAGATGCAATTAGACATATTGGCTATGATGATTCAGCTAAAGGTTGGTGGAAAAACTCATGAAAATGTGGAAGAGCAAGCAATAGGCAACTACAAAACAGGTCTGTCACCACTTCCATACAGGGGCTTTAGGAAGCCTGACACAAAATTAATGTGCTGTGTGAAAGCTGCTTACATGGTGCCACATGATACATTTTCTGGCTTTACCTCAGTAAGTAAAAACCTTTTGTTAGTTAAAACTGAATTTGGAGTAGGCAGACTATGCTTTGAACTGTGGTATTTGGCCACAATAGTTAAATGCAACTTGAACCATAGAACCTACCACTCCTCCGAACTTGCAAGAACTTGACTCTTGGTTTTCATTTGGCAAGCTGGTTGTTGCACCTCGATGCAAAAGAGAGAGAAGAAACCTAGTTCATTTCATTGTACCTTTGTATTTTTGTACTGCAGTAGCATTTAGAATTCCCAGGTGTAAAGGTGGTTGTCACTGCAGAGTGCTTTGCCAGCTCTGAATATCTCCTTTTACACTGAGCAGTGTGTGGTCCAGATCTAGGTAATGAGATATGCAAATGATAAAAAAGACAAAATGCTCTGTGCACCAGACACATTTCACTTTCTGATTTGCATGTATCTGTTTATACAGTAGAAATATTCCAAGTATTCTGTTACAGTGAAGTGTATCTTTTAAGAGCTTTTGGTTTACAAGCTGTTTACTGCAGCCCTTTGACTGCAATTAAATTTGCAGGAGGTTGTGATGGGAGAATATTACAGCAGCTCAGCTGCAGGTTGCCTGCACTGTCACACAACAGCAGTGCTTCCACAACACAGAGGCAAATCTAGGAGGTCATAAATCTCCTTTTTATCCAAACTGCCAACAATGATGAGGGGAGATTTGGTGACTCAATAAAAAACAATTTCTAGAAGTAAAAGAACCCTAAACCAAACACTTACGTACAGAAATATAATTTTCTTTTCTACATAGCCTACTGAAAAGAGGGTGAGGAGCATTCAAGTGGATCATGTGCGTATGGACATGTATACATGTTGTACTGGCTGAACATGAGTTTGGTCAGCAGCTGTCAGTAGCTACAGTTCTAGGAAAGGTTGGATTTGGAGAAGCAAGTTGCTATTAATATACCAGATTTGTTGTGAGACCTGAATCTGGTGTTTTTCTGTTTGTGGTTCATGCAAAGTCCCATGAGATTTCAGTATGGACACTGCTTTGTACATATTACAAATAATGTGGAAAGAGCAGAGTCTTCACTCACTGAAAATCTCAGCTTCTGGGAATTCATGTAGAGGACTTCATTGGTATTCATTTGGGAGAGGCTCATGATCTGGATTGGATTGGCACAGAGTCAGTGCAAGAAAAAATAACAAGTAACAAGCAAGAAAGGCAACCCTATATATCCCACCCCATCCTAAAAAAGGTTTCAAGTGTGATATTGACAAAAATTTTACTAAAGAATAGCAGTTTGGTTTTGAGTTCTGGATGTGGTATCCTTCAGAACAAAAATTTTGTCCTCTGGTTCCAGGTTACTTTCCGTAATTATGACAGAAAGAGTTTAATTCACTGCTATTATTTTTTCCAAATAGGCTTTGACTACAAGACTTGTAATGTTTTAGTGGCACTGGAACAACAGTCACCTGATATTGCCCAAGGTGTTCACCTACACAGGAATGAAGAGGATGTTGGTGCTGGAGATCAGGTAGACGTAGCATCACATCTAAAATACCAAAGCTGTTTTAAGGAAAAAAGTTTACTCCATCTTAATGCCCTATTTTTTTACATCAAAACCCATGTCAAAGTATTTCCACACTTTCCTTTACTCCAGAATAAAACCCATAATTCTACTAAAACAGTTGGAGGTTCCTTGAGGGCAGACTTTAGTCTGGTGTTGTTTTAGCACTCCAGGCAAATCAGGAGAGCCCTGGCAGTTTGTAGTAGCTGAGGAGGTTCCCTTTAGAACTCAGCAAAGGTTTTTTGCTTATGTATCTCATGGTTTTGTTGTGTAGTTTTAGGCTCATCAGACCATTCATCTTCAGACTTGCCATGTAATATGGAACAAACAAAGGATCTTTTCACATTCAAGGAGCTGTTGAGATTTTGTGCAGCAAAACATTAGGTGATGTTTCACCTGCCCTCAGCAGTAGTATAATAAATACCAGAGTACATTTAATTCTCACTTATTCCCAGAGGCAGCTCTTGTAATAGGTGCTCCATGTAATTAAGGCTGTCTAAACTGAGTTTCTCTGAACTAAAGAACACATGTAGGCATTTATGGTGTGTTCTCAAGAGAGAGATACTGGCATAAAAATTAATGTGACTGTTGCCATATGAGTTAATTCAACATTTACTAGTTATCATTAGAAGTGATATCTAGTTTATATGAGTGATGTTGAGAACTTTAAGTGCAAGAATCAGAGTTCAGGAGCCAAGGAAATATTGTTAAAAAATCCCTTGAGGACTAAATTGAAATGATTTCCTGCTGTCATGGGGACATGAGATCTCTTTACATAAGATGAAAAGAGATTTGACTTTCTTTGACACTTTGATGGCCTCACTTTCCATTTGATGCAAGTGCCTTCCTGTCTTTTTTCCCCTTTTTTTTTCCCCCCACAACATACACTGGATGAGGAGAAAGAAAATGCTGCCAATTCTATTTAGCAAATGATAATCTGATGCAGGGAACATGACAGAATAATAAAATTAATATATAACAGTATGAATATAATATATAACAGTAGAAGTTGTGACTCTAAGCATGTGGCATTGAAAAATCTGAGGCAGGTGCCTTAAACTCTTTGAAGGGTATGTCCTTCATGGAGTGCCCCATTCCACTGAAATTTCAGATGTGAGCTGCAGCATAAGTGTGTCTGTATTCATACATAAAAGCCTCTGAAACATTTCCAGGGTACTGAAAACATCTTTCCCATGGCAGAATAGTCCTGAAATATTTTCTCCAACAGATTTTTTTTTTCTGTGAAAGAACCTATTGGGTTTTTTCAGATGTCTTCATTTTTGTTGAGGTTTCTAGCTCAACATGTATGCCTTCAGGCTAGTGAAAAAATTCTAGGAACACGGTCTGCTTCTCATTACACTGTAACATGTTGGAGCCTGATCTGAATTTTGGCTTCTTGCACTGTGATGTAAAACAGTAGAAAGTAAACCTGAGGATACTGCTGACTCTTTGCTTCAGATGAAATCTCATTGCCTTTGGTTGTGGTGCCTTTAACAGTGATTGAAGTATGTTCTCTCCTCCTGCAGGGTTTGATGTTTGGCTATGCAACAGATGAGACAGAGGAATGCATGCCCCTAACAATTATTCTTGCTCACAAACTGAACGCCAGGTTAGCAGAGCTGAGGCGCAGTGGAGAGCTCCCTTGGCTGAGGCCCGACTCTAAGACACAGGTAAATACTGCAGGGGATTGCCCAGAATGTTGGAAACCAGCACCTTGTCTTTCCAGAAATACTGAAATTTTTTTAAGGCAGCAGTTGATGTGTTTCAGCCTATCAGGATTACCTACAAAGAGCAGATGAAGCTTTTCCACTGCTTGTGACATTGACTCTTGGCTGTTGGAAAATGTTTAACTTGTCTCAGAGCACTCCACCACCTGCCACTGAAGGGACATTTAACCCTTCAGAACTAAAGTGGTTTGTGCTTGTTGGAAAAGTGACATCCAAAGGATGTTAAAGGATGTCAAAAGTGACATACAAAGGATTTATTCGTATTTAGGGGTTCAGGCTGACATCAAGATACACCAAGAACATAAATTTCTGAGGCTTGAGAGTTTTGAAGGAAACCACGCCTGAAAGACATATTTTGGATGATTTCATAGAGAATCAAGTTGCCCTTATTGAGTTGGGTTTTTTCTATTTTTTTTCCAATTTTTTCTTTAGCATAGCAAAAATTCAGTGAGGAAATAGGAAATAGGCTTCATTTTTCATACCTTGGCATCACTGTGAGCAGTGATCACTCTAACATCAGTACTGACATTTTGCTACAGTTTTTGGGATAGGCTGCGTGACATTTGACGGATCCCACTAACACATTTACAGTAGCTCTGATGTTTGCTCCCTCTGTCCCTGTGTGCCCCAGGTGACAGTCCAGTACATCCAGAAGAACGGGGCAGTGATCCCCGAGCGTGTTCACACCATTGTGATCTCGGTGCAGCACGATGAGGGCATTTCCCTGGAGAACATGCGCAGGACCCTGAAGGAACGCGTCATCCAGGTCGTCGTCCCTGCCAAATACTTGGATGACAAAACTGTTTATCACCTTCAGCCCAGCGGACGTTTTGTTATTGGAGGGCCTCAGGTTTGTGTTGTATTATTTTGGTGGTCTTATGAGGTTGCCTTTCCCTGTATGTGTGTCTTCAATGCTCAGGTTTGGCATCTCTGTCCCAGGGTAAGGAGCAAGCTGCCCAGTGGAAGACTTTTCCTGCAGCTGGATGTGGGAGAAGGGCTCAGGGTTTCACATGTCCTATGCCAAAGTAACCTTTGAGGGCCTGGTGATACTGTACATGTGTTGTGACCAGGCAGGCAAGTCTGCATCCAATCTTTCATTGCATACAGAGTGTACAGCCCAGTTCTGGATTTTCAAAACCCTCTGGGAACCAGCACTGAGACCAGCAGTCCTTCCTCATGGGAAGCATTTCTTACAGAGAGATGGACAAGAGAAGCTTTACTTCTCTTACTGTGAACCTGCTTTTCAGATCTGCATAGCTCTCACTGTTCTGTCTGACAGCAGTAAGAGCTGAAGATGTTCATCTGTCCTGAAAATCAGCCCCAATAAGGCTTCTTCCGGTGAGAAAATAAATGTTCCTTTTATTTTTAGGCAGTGCAGGAGATGGGATTTACAATTTGATCCTGTTCTCACCAAAGTCAGGAAGAACTTCTACTCTCTGTAGGATCAGCAGTTCTGAGATTTAGTTTTTGAAAACAAATTTACCATTGTGAATGTTTTAATCTTCAGATGCCTTCAGAAATATCACAACAAAACTTCAAAGCTCCTTCCTGAAATTAGGTTCGATTTTAAAACAAATCCAAGTAGACAGCATTTTCCCTTTATTTTACAAATTCATTCACTTACTCAAATTTTCTAGAATTATTTCTAAGGCACTCTGTCTTTTTACATTAGTACCAGGTAATAGGTAGGAATATATTGAGACTTATCATTATAATTATTGATTCTACAAAAAAAAAAGTATTTTTATGCAGTTGAATGGGTTGTATCGCTGTAATTTTGTGTATCATTGACATCCTAGGCTATGCGCAAAAGGAGAGTCAATCTTGAGCTGTAACTTAGAGTGAATGAACCAAGGCAGCAATCATGGCTACATAGAAAAAGAAGGCTACACACAGGAAAATTTTTATGTGTGCAGTGAAGCGCACCCATTAAAAATGTAAATCTTTCAGGTGTGTACTGAACTGCATCCATTTTAAAACGTACTATAGTTACAAGTGATAAGCCAGCCAGGTATTCCTTGCTGCTCTTGTGCTGGAGCTGTGTTGCATATGTTTGCACATACAGACTGAGAAAAGTCACAGTGTCCATTTACAGCTGTTTAAACTTGGGCTAAGTTTGCTCAGTATGGGTCAATTTGCCTATGTGTCCATGACCTTCCAACTGTTATCATCACTTGTGCAATTTACAATGGCATTGCAGCATAGAAATAACTATTTCTCCTCTTGACTTTACCAGCTTTAGCTTTCTGCTTATTTCTCAGAAGAGCTTTACTCAGTTTTATTTTTAACAGAGCTAGCTACAGGAGACTGTCTTACCTCCAGCTCAATTCACCTAAGGAAGATACAGATATTTCACTTAGGATTTTTGTCTTATGTTTTTGAGAGTGGTGGGACCTTGAATTCTGGCTATGGCAAAAAAATTAGGTTTGCTGCTGTCATCGTTTTCCTATCAGCAGTACCTGCTGGTGTGATGAGGAAAGACCTTACAGCTCACCACAACAATGACTTCCCCACACTTTACAAGTGCATTTGTACTTGTTCAGCTCCTTTGAAACAAGGGGTGGGTTTTTTTGCCTTTCACATGTCCATTTATTCTTCCTCTCACTCAGTTCTGCAGCCAAGTCATGGTGGCATGCAAGGTGTTCTCATTGCAACTGTCTGCACCATCAAAAATTGAGGTTTGAGGCAAGCAGAAAAACCCAAGGACAGGATCCTGTAATACATGCTCAGCTATCTAAAATCCAGAGTTATGTCTCAGTGCTTTCTTAGCAGAATGGAACAAACAGTGCCAAAGGTTTACTTCTGTGTATATGCAGTCTTTCTAAGAAAAACCTGGACTCCCCTCTTGTGTTTGCCGTGCAAACATTCCAGCAGTTGAATTTCAGTGACATGATGTTCTGAGGCAAAGAATTTCAAATCTGCCTGCACAGGTGGCAGTGGAATTTAAAATTTGAACATGTTTTCTTCAAACCAGAAAGCTTAAAGATTTAGTAAATTGCAGGGGTCAGACAATTAGTCTGGTATTGATCAGCTAACCCACATCAAATGAAAATATGAAGCACTTGTGAGGAGCAGTCAGGATTGCTGTAGGCAACCAGAATATTATCTGTTCTTCCTTATTTAATATTTTAGAATATTCATCTATAAGTATCTGTTCTTAGAAAGAAATAATCCTTTCTCAATTACCTATGACTGCCTAGTACTCCATACCCGTTGTGTACAGTTCAAATTAGACTATAAATATTTTGGGGTAGGAAATGCAGTTTTTAGCACATATATCACAGTCTCTGATACTGCACTGGAAGTGCTGGGTGCCACTGTCTATGTGACCATCTATAAGGTACCATTGACATACATTTGACTGTAAATAGAAAAAGAATCTACTATTTAATATTCAGACAATTTGTGATTTTGGCTAAAAGATAGGAAAGGCTGGATTTTTTTTCATATTTTAAACAGTGTGAAATCTCTCAATAGCTCCTTTATGGCACATAGTGTTTTAACAATATTCCGTAATATGTTGGGATGCTTAGTAGATAGTTTCTAAATCAAAGCTTCCATATTTCCAATTAAAACAGGCAGTGCATGCTGTAGTTATCTGGGTGTAAGCCTGTTGGCTTGATTCACCAAACAAATTTGTGAATGGCTTATCTTGAGAACCTGGCTTTAAAGAACAACTACAGACACTGCTGTACCTTGGTGAGACAACCTCATTCCTTCAGCTATCCCCCAGCAATGCCTGTGCGGTCAACTTGCCCTGAGGGCATGCATAGCCTTGTTTGAGGCTGAGTGGATGTGACATGGAGCACTTCTGTCCCTGGCTCAGGGTGACGCCGGTGTCACAGGGAGGAAGATCATCGTGGACACCTACGGCGGCTGGGGCGCGCACGGTGGCGGCGCCTTCTCTGGCAAGGACTACACCAAGGTGGACAGGTCGGCCGCCTACGCCGCTCGCTGGGTGGCCAAGTCCCTGGTGAAAGCTGGGCTCTGCCGCCGTGTTCTGGTCCAGGTATGCCCTGCTGAGGGTGCTGCTGCTCTCAAAACCATTGTCCCTTTCTAGATTCTCTTTGAATGCCCATGGTACGAACCACCGTAGTAGAAGTGGTCTTGGAGATGGTTTTGTGGAGAAAGGAAGACTTGATGCTTGGTTCAACCCCACTGTAATGTCACTAATAACCAGCTGGCTTCTTGAAACTGACACTTTGCAGTTAGCTTTTTGGCTATTTTATTGGCTATTTTATTGGCTATTTTTCCAGATATTTGTTGAGCCCTCAACCCTCTGACACTCGGTCATTGAAATGAGCATGGGGTGACTGGATAATTAGGGAGAAAGTAATCCAGAGGCCTCAGCATTTTCAAAGTTTTCTTTTTTCTATAAGTACAGATTGTGCAAATATGCTAAGTGAAGGAGAGGCCTTAGTTTTCCTAAGATGATTAATAAATTAATGCTTTCTTCTGCTGCCCAGTGTTGCCCCGAGGTGCTGTGTTTATTGGCTGACTAAGGCACCTTTTTTCCCCACAGGTTTCTTATGCCATTGGGGTTGCTCATCCACTGTCTATTTCACTGTTCACTTATGGAACTTCCCAAAAAACAGAGAAAGAGCTGCTGGATATTGTGCACAAAAACTTTGATCTTCGGCCTGGAGTCATTGTCAGGTAAAGAAACACACAGAAAGGAAAATATCCCAGCATCTGCACCCAATAAATGATTTATTGCAAAATCTTCAGCTGTTACGGAAGGTTTGGCCTTGTATAGTATATGGAAGTCAAATAAAACAGCTTTTGCATTCCAAGAACTTTAAGTTACTTTGCTCTGATAAAAAGGTATCTTTTGGTTTACCAAAGGAGTTTAAGATTATTTCATCTTTTCCACCTAATAGTAGTTATCATGAAGTATCTTAATATGAAAATTTTTTCCTTGTTTTTATTATACACACAGGGATCTGGATTTAAAAAAGCCCATTTACCAGAAGACTGCATGTTATGGTCACTTTGGAAGACAGGAATTCTCATGGGAAGTGCCTAAAAAACTCGTGTTTTGACATTAGTGACATGTCACCTTTTAAAACCAGAAAGGAAGACCACTAATGAAGAGGATGCTTCTGAAAATCAAATTTGACAGCTTTATATTCAACATAAGGAATTTTAGATTTTAACAGGAAAGAAAGAAAAGGTTATTTTCTTGGAAATATTGATTTTTTTTTAACCCTCAGTGTCTCTCATTACCTAAGATATAATGGACAGAGTCTGTTTTTTTAATCAGCATAAGACAGCAAAATACAGTTTACTTTTAACTGCTGCTCTGTTGGTTCTTTGGATAAAGACAAAGTGTGACTCAGGTACTCAAACCAAAAGCTGAACCTCAAACCTTTGATGGGCAAAGGTGAAGATGACTTTCCCAACTCTGACTAAGGATCAGCAGATCTGTTGCTTCTGATTAGACAATGGGAAATTCTGGGGTCCAATTTCCTTACTGGAGTTAGCAATGCATACAGCTGGGGGCTGCTTTGATGGGAGAAGGCTGAATAGCACCTAACAGTATCTTTGCCTCTTTTATAAAACATGTTAACATACGTGTAATATTTAAATCACCTTCAGTGCATATGTGCTGTTACTGTCGTTTCAATTACCTGTGTTTTTGAAACATAAGTGCTCTCCTACAACACAACAATCATAGAATAAAAAGCTTTTTCCTACCATGCATGTAAAGGTATATCTTTTTCTATGTTTTTTTTCAATGCTGCTGTAAAATGGTCCATCTCAACTCAGCTGCTTCTATTCTTGTAGGAATTTAGTTTACCAACATAATTGAATTTTTTTTGGTTTTGAAATAGTTATATGCATTTTCCTGTTAATAGGTGTATGATCACTCTTAAGTCCTTGTGATTAATGGAAATTCAGTGAAAAAGTATTAGATTTTTATTTGTAACTCTTAGGTTATGAGACCACGTTTGTCTTCTGTGATAGTTTTGTTTGTCAGTGGGCAACAACTTAATCCTCCATGCAAGGGTTGCCTGTGTATGGCCCCCAAGAGGGACTTAATGCTTTCAGCCAGCATTCTGGGAAATCTGTACTGGAGAAGTGCTGCCACCCCGTGTTTATCTCCTAAATAAATGTCTCCATACAGCGCCTCCCGAACAGACGTGGTGGTGGAAAGAAAGTACCTGTGATGAACATTAAAGAAAAAGCTGCCATTTATTCCTTTCAAGTATGTCACAAACACAATTTCTATCTAGTCAAGCCAGAGGTCTCTCCACTTTTATGAATTGTGCTAATGTGCTCTGTGTTGAGATAAACAGGTTTGTGTGTACCTTCTGATCTTCCAAGGACTTTCCACATTAATCAGTGGGCCTCCTTGGGTACTCACCTGGGTACATTTTGGCAGGAAAATATCTTAAGGACCACCTACATCTTAGTGAATGAACTGGCAAGGATTTCCCAGGGCCTGTTTTCCTGGCTGCATATTGCTTATCTTCCAAGGAATATGGAATATGCGTGTGTCAGCCTCAGCAAGGTAGCTGTTTGGAGCTCCAGGTCATAATGTGTACACTACAACCAGCAGAAGTAAGTGAATGAAATATTAATAAAAACAAATTGATAAAAAACAAAATAAAAAATAATTTAAAATTAATTAAGAAATAAAAAAATGTTTCATAACATGACATGAAAACAGAAGGTCTGTGCTCAACAACAAGAAACAGCTGCAGACAAAAGGAACAGTTCTGCTCAGGTGGTGACAATAACAACCATTAAAGGTTTGTTGGAGGGGAGGAGGGCTCGGCAGCGTGTGCAGGTGTGTGACAGGCTGTGACTCTGAACCCTGCATTGCACACATGGGTCACACCCCCTAGGACAATTGGATTAATCTGCTAGTAAATGTGCGGGGTAGGAAAGGTGGAACTTTTCTGGCAATTTTGCTATTCAGCTCTTCCCATAAATGGATTTAAGCACATGAGGTTCATGGCTGCGTAAAAAAAAAAAAAAGAAAAAAGAAATTAGCCAAACTCTGGATGCTACAGGATACAGATCATAATCCATTGTTTCAAATCTGTTGTCGTTTGCTGTTCTGAGCTTTCTCTTGGAGCATGACATACAAGTTAAGGCATTATTATGTCTACTTTATCAAAGTGTGTTTGTGTGTGTGTGTGAGAGAGAGAGAGGGGCAAACACAGACAGATGGGAAGGTGGTGAGACAGCCAGAGCATGCAAGAGTGTGCATACACTAAACATGTTTACAGTAACCAGTTAATCTGAAAAGTTCCCGGTGGAGCTGGCAGCAGCAGAGCCAGTCTGCCTCAGTGCCCTAACGAGGACATGCCCTTGCCCTCCCCTGACTGTTCTGGCAAGCTCTCCTTGTGCTTCCCAGCAAGTGGGGCAGTGTGTGCCTCCCCTTAATCCCTGATCCCAGCACGGCCGGGGACTGAGCACAGGGTGAACAGCCAGCCACACACAGGCACACAGCCCTGTGCCTGACTGCGGGGCTTTGCTCTGAGGCACCACAAGCAACAAGCAACTACCCGTGGTCTCCTGCAGAGAGAAATGCTCGGCTCCTGCCTCCCCTGGAAAACACTGTTAGTTCTAAGTTTAGCGGTTCTTCTTTCAGGTAAGATGGTCTTGAATATGAGTAACAATTATTTAAATAGAGCTGTCTTAGAGAAATGAAGAGCCTGCTTGGGAACCTAGCCCTGAGTGGCCCCGAACAGCTGCTCACATTGCTGTTTCCAACAAAGCAATATTTGTACAGATTATTCAGAACTGAGCCCTGATCACCTCAGGTATACAAGCTGGTACTAGGACCGTGGGATAGGAGAGAAGCAGGATGGAAGGAGAGTTCCTCTGCACAAGTGGTATTTGGGGTTCTTTCATGTGTCATGACCTAGCTAAGTACCTGCTTCTGCTTGTCTTTTAGATTTTACCAAAATCCGAGCTTTTGCCGGTCAAAGTGAATGCAAAAGTGCAACCATAGATGATGTGAATGGGTTTCTCAAGGTAAGAGGCTGGCTGACGCAGGGTCTGGTCTGCACCCACCTCCTGTGCTGGTGGGCTCCTGCAGTGTCTGCCTGCTCTGGGTGGGCAAGCACAACTCGTGTGTTGCTTTGGCAATGTACAAAGTACAGACTGGGGAGGGGAGGCACACACAACAGTAGAAAAACATTAGGGTCATCTGACTCACCACAGCTCTGGTCCTGATACTGCTAGTCCAAAAAGTGTCCTTGTAGATATATTTTCCAGTTTGGCCCTGCTCCAGATACATAAAGTGGCTTGAAGGTAAGCAGTATAGTGAGATAAATAACAGTAGCTACCTAGAAATACATGAGCTTCTTTGTGTTCACAGATATGTTAATTCTAAGGCTCCAAAGTCTTTCCTTTTCAACTTAGACTTTTTCTCCCCTATCTCCACAGAAATTTTCAAAATGCATGCCTGATATCATTGCCAAGGGTGAAAAAGCTTCAATTAATTTCCTGGCATGGACTCTGCAAGAAACTCTTGATCTGCTGCACCCCGTTCAGGAGCAGTGTGAGGCCCCTCCTGAACCAACCCCATTGAACAAAATGGCAGAGCAGAAGCACAAAGGAAATTTTTTCTACCACAGAATGAACCAAGAGACTTCATTTCTTTAGGGGAGGAGGGGCAAAATATAAAAGATGTCTCAGCAACAGGAAGCACTGGGACTGGGGAGGCACAGCAGCACAAACAGGGGGTCCTGCTGTCCCTGCATCCCCAGCACTGGTGCTGAGCAGCAGCACAATCACAGGGCCAGCAGGGCCTGCTCTGCCCTCCAGCCAGAGCCTCTGTGCTGTCATGGAGCTGGCATGCCAGTCATATTTGTCCAAGAAAAATTTGGATAGTTTTGGCCACAATAGCAATGAATGTCAGTGCTGTGAATGCAAATGCCACAGTGAGCTGCCTCTAAAGTGTAACTGGGGCTGACCCTGTAGTTACAGTGACAAATGAGGGGAAAATTCCATGGGTCTGGCCAAAAAAAAAAGTGGGGGATGAAAAAATTTCAAACAAGCAAAAGTGCTTGCTTTGATGATGCCGGCTGGTGGAGACAGGCCAATGAATTTGCTTGGGAAGGGGAAGCTTTTATATCCACTTTCACTCTGATATATTGTTTCCTTGCTCTCTTTCTTTTTTCCTTTTATCCACCCAAAAGTTTGCAAGCAGCTACCTCCATGCCCTCACCCAGTGGCCCCAAAAAATTGGGGGCTGGTGTGCGTGACCATTGACAACACTCAGTACTGCAAACCCATGTGCAACAAGGTAACATTCCTGCCTTATAATCTGCAGCATCTATTCTTTCCTTTACAACTGCTTATTTGGTAAAGCCTAATTTTGCTTGCTATACTTTGTTTTATATCCCTCAGGGCTGGGAGAGGTTGTAGTGTTTGTGTTTACCTGCCCTGACTGTTTCTTCCCCTCGCAGCTACCATGGCATGCCCCAAGTGTTTGTTTATTTTCTCCCCTCCGCTGTTTCCCAAGGGTTATGACTTCCAGTTCCTCAGGAGCAGCAGGCTGTATGAAGAGTGTGGCAATGCCACGGGGTTCTCCTGGACCACACAGCTTGTTGGGGGAAAAGCACTGGCAGTCTGCAACCGTGAGTGCTCATTAGATATGTCTGTTCGTGGGGACACCAGGCTTCCTCTCTTTTGATCAAAAAAATAGGAGGAAGGAAAAGTTTCTCTTTTTGTGACAGCCTTGTCACGTGTGACATCGTGAGAGCCAGTGCTGAGCTGGCAAACTGATGAGAAAGAAAACACATTAGCTATAATACTCTCATGCAGGCACTGCTGTTTCATCTTGGGATACCAGATATGACATTTATGCAAATATTTGTGGGAAGAAGGACCTGTTTTTTTAAAAACCAGTAAATTGGAATCACCCTAACACAAACCGCGTGTTGCACAAGGATTGTGTGACCTACTGGACAGACAGCAATAGGACATAAAACTGTTTATCTTGCAACAATAATTGAAGAATCTCAGCAAATTGGCCAACACCTGTATGTACACACAATAAAGCCCAGCAGCTGGGCCCTAGCCAGCAGTGCTGCCATCTTCATGGCAGCCCTGTAAGGGACTGTACGGCTGCTCCCATTGCATCCATTGCTCAATCTGTGACCCAAAGCAGGCTCTATGACTCTGCTGTTATTGCCTTAATTTAAAAATAAATGTGCATATAGATACACAAAAAGCCCACCCTACCTCTCCTATGCTTAATGGAAAATATTTTACTGTAGACAGTGCCTAGTTGCTAGAGCAGTTGCTAGTTATTTTCCAAGGCTTAATAAAAGCAAGCATGCATCTGGGCACTTTTGTTCCAAGTTGGAGACTTTAGTTTAGAAAATTGGAATGCCAGCACACGTGCAAAGATCAGGACAAAGCTAAGCTAAGTGAATTCAGCTGCTTATTTATTTATTTATTTATTTATTTATTTATTTATTTATTATATCTTTGATATTTTCCAGCCTCTGAGGTGGCCATCAGTGGAGCAAAATCTGCCTATTTCCCCAGCAACAGCAGCTGTGTGCACACGGTTGCCTTCCCTGAGGCTCAGGCAGAGCAGCTGAACATCTTCCTCCAGGAGCTGGCCGAGCGCGGCATCGACGGCTCCAGCCGGGACCCGGGGGCTGACTGTGTCACCTGTGGCTACTGACAGCAGCCTGAGCACAGCCCGCCTCTGACTGCACTGGGGCAGCGGAAGAGAGCGCTGAAATCATGGCTAGCACCTGTTAAACACACAGCTTCTGTTTTGTTGAAGGTCTGGAGATCGTAGTCATGACCTCAGCTTTGGGGTATGGATATATAGGCTAAATCTAATCCTGCAGCTCATGGCAAGAGTGTCAAAGAGAGAAAACCACTTCTATGGCTTTAATTTGTCTAGCTGGAATTAAGTAAGATTTTTTAACAGTTTTTTAATGGATGCCTTCCTTTGGCTTAACTTCTTCAGGATCTCTGCAGATAGTGATAACACTGGTTGTTGTCAGAAATTGTCCTGTGTCAGGGGTCCTCTTCACTGAGAAGGGGCTGCACTTCCACTCGCTTTTACAGCTGCCAGTTAATCAGTATGATTGCTCTGATGACCATTAAAGCTGTGTAATGACAAGAGTTCCTGGCTGTAGGGGTATAAAACTTTATTTACTTGCTTGCTTGACTGGGGCCTAGACTACCAGCAGAAAACCTGTCCATTGTCCACCTGGCGCTAAGTGAAAGTGGAGATCAGAGGCAACTTATCACTGGTGATCCAGCTTATTTGTGGAGCTGTAGCTACCAAACCATGTGCATGTGAATCATTGTGAAATATAAACAAGAAATTTAGATACTGCTTGCTTGGTTTTCAGTGGAATTGGCTTGAGGCAATATTTTAATTTTCTTCTGTTGAGCAAACAGTGAAGCTGTAGATCTGAAGACAGACTCATGTGTTTGTGTTTCCTTTCCCTTTTTTACCTTTTCCCTATTTCTGTTGATCTCTCAGACACAGAGTTTTGTGGTACATGATGTAAAATTGACCTTTACCTCATTAATCAGATAAATGATCCAAATATATATATTTACATACTTATATTTCAGGCTCAGAATCGAGTTATTACAAGCAAAAAACCCCATAAATAACCCCAGTTGCTTTAGGGCCCAGAGGCAGTCAGTCATATGACAATGAGTGGAACAGATAATTATACCAGAAAAGGGATGAGTTGGCTGCTTTGGCTGCTTATAAACCATGTGGCAATAAATTAAGTCATTGTGTTGGAGACAAAAGTGCTGTAGCCTTAAAGAAAAACAATGAGTTTTGAATCACTGAGTTTGGGGTTTTATTTATTTATTTATGGCAAACAAATGATCTCTATCAAATGAAATGATAATGTTTTTAAGTCTTTCCAGCCAAATCATTATCAACTGATGCTCAGATAAAATATCTGGAGTACTTTTCAGTATCATTTTTCTACTGGTGCTAAACCCCATTTTTTCCTCTCAATTTTGTTAATCTATTCTAGTGACTTTCCAAACCAACCAACAGATGAAAAGAAAAGCCACTCATATTTTATTTAATGAGGAAATGAATCCTGTAAACTAGCAGAAACTTTCATTTGTGGGTCATAATTCCTCACAGTGAGTGTCACACAGTGTGGAAGAATTAGGCTGGAAAGTTTTAATTATCATCTGTCATGAGCCT
Source organism: Camarhynchus parvulus (assembly GCF_901933205.1). Taxonomy (NCBI): domain Eukaryota; kingdom Metazoa; phylum Chordata; class Aves; order Passeriformes; family Thraupidae; genus Camarhynchus; species Camarhynchus parvulus. Next base: position 10,748,287 of record NC_044576.1, read on the forward strand.
GATATTAAGCTGGAGATTGCGTTGCTGGGGTGTTTTTCAAAAACTTGCAGAGAAGAAGTTTTGTTCTATTCTCACCACCTGATTCTTATTTATAATGAGACAGAGAGTTGACTCAATAAGCCACTACGACACAGTTGAAAACTAAAGTAAATTTAATTGTGTTATTTTCCAGAGTACATTTGCATAATTTCATCCATGTAATGGTTGCTGTGTGTTTGCATTAACTTCTTGTTGGTGTCTGGCCTGTCTGAGCATAGGACCATTCCTCATGCTCCTGCTCTAGTCCCAGAATGGGGTTTGTTCTGGCACTAGGGGGTTGAGGAGAGAGGAAAATTCATATAGAATGAAAGAATTTAATAACATTTTAAACCATTACTTTTCCAGATCAAACAACAGAAGCAGGGGAGGCTTATTTCTTGAAACATTCTCTGAATTTTTTTTTCTTTTTAGGTTTTGCAATACAACCAGACTAAACCACTGCCTCCCCAGAGTGTCCTGCTTGCTTTGGATAAATCCACCTGCATAAGTGTCAGTCAGCTAAAGGCTTCAGTAATATTTACAGTGTAACTATAGAGAGGGAGGCTTTCCTAATATTAATTAAGGGAATGCAGTGCTGCATTATCCTTACTTCTCTTTCAGTCCATTATAACACAAGAGACGAACTCAGTGCAGGAGCTGAGCCAAGAGCAGTAATTACAACCCAGCCAAAACATGGAAGGCAAAGTGTGGAGAACTGCGGCTCATGGCCCCAAAATCACACAAAAAAATTCTCTTCTCACAGGAACTTAGCAGCAACAGACTGACAGACGCCGTGCTCTGGGGTGGGTCACAGGCAGAGAGAGTGACCCCGAGAGGTGTTTCCAGGGTGAGCCATCCTGCCAGGGCAGTGCTGGGAGCAGGGCTGGCTCACACGGAGCCCTGCAGCGAGATCTGCGGCGCGCGCCGCATCCTCCAGATCACCACTGCAGCTGGGGGCAGCAGCATCAGCACACTCATCACCAGCACTGCAGCCAAAATGACCAGCAGGATTTCCCACGGCGCCAGGATTGTTTCCACCATGATTTCCTCCATGTCAGGAGTCTGAAGCTGTAAAGTAAAAGATAGGCTGCGTTATTTACTTGCAAATAGGAGTTATGTCTGAAGAGATGTGTTTGTGTCAGCCAGCACAGGGGTGTCAGCGTCTTTGGCCTATTCCTTTCTTAACCTAAAAAATAAACCCATTTCCTGGGCTGCAGACCCCAGAAGAGCTCCTGCTCTTTCTCTCTCTCTGTGGGCCACCATAGGGCATCAGTCTGCCTTTCCCCGTTAGCTCAGCTGTTGTTGATGCTGGGTAAGACACCCTGTCCACCCTAAAGCACTGTTCATAACCCTTGGATAAGCCTTTCTCTTTAAAATTTCGATTTTTAAGGCCCTCCTCTCCCACTTAGAGCATTGTTACACAAAATGATTAGTGCACCGATCTGTAGTAAAGCTAAAGCTGAAAATAAAAGAATATGATGGAAAGGAGAACTGGAAATTGAACTGCCATCAGAATGCATATTTTATCTTTTTCCATGTACAAGGCTTCAAAAAGAGCAGGGTGCTTAGGAAGGAGTTAATCTGTGTTGATTCTGTTAAGTGCTAACAGGTGTGTCCTAGGGAATGCAGTGTTCAATGCCATTCCCGCCACAGGACCCACACACCTGAAAGTCATCAGGGTGACCAGTCCTGCTCCTGGACCCACACACCTGAAAGCTGTTCAGCAGGTGTATAGATGAGGTGCCAGGGCCTGAAGGGGTTTTTTGTCTCCCCAGTCCCTTGTGCCAGTAGTGAGGAGGTTTCCTGAGGGGCTGCAGTGCTGCCTGTGCTGTGGGAATCGGGACTACAGCTCACCAGAGGAGGCCTCAGGTTTGTCCAAGCATGTGCTTCACTGGGTTTTTGTTACTAAATCCTGACCTTTATGCAAAGGTGAAGATGGAAACTGGGTTGATAAGAGTATTTATGTCTAAAGAGAGTAGAAAATTTGTATAATTTCCAGCAATTGTGTACATGACAGTGTTAAAATTGCCATCAGCTCATATTTTTTTTCTGTGAGTGTGTGTTACCAGTGTATGCGTGGTAACAAATCTTGGAGGATTCAGGCTATGATATCCTTAATGAAACTTGGCTATCCATCAGCAGAGTCCTGATGGAGATCTTGGCTGCTGTATCATGTTTTAGTTGGATTAATCTCAACTCTTACAAGCACAGAAAAAGTTCAGAGGAGGCAGCTGGAGCTGCCCTAGCTCAGGGCCTGGAGCACTCTCTCTCTTCTCACCAGTGAAGCCACATGGCTGTGGCAGGAGGGTGGCTGGAGCTGGAATGCTGCCCACAGGCCCCTTCCCTGAAGTGGGCTGTGCTCTGTATCTGTTTTCTACAGAGCAGCTCCTTGATTTTGTGTGAGTTTATCTGCTCTGACCTCTGGCTCTGCTGCTGTGGGCTGTGCTGCAGAGCCCGTCAGGCTGGGTGATATTCTCACCTTTCCTGTGACAACTTTTGGTGTTGTTCCTCTCTTCCCACTGGCTGCTGGGTGAAGACAGGTGTGAGGCTGTTTTTAACCTGGAGAGGACTTTTTTTCCTTGTGCTGCTTCAGTGCTGCCTTTAGCTGCTGCACAGGGAATGTCACAGGGTGTGGAGTGTTAGTAAGGGTGTCTTAAGGAATGCAGGGTTCAGTGCAATTCCTGCCACAGGACGACACACCTGAAAATCACAAGGGCTGCAAGTCCTTTGCCAGAACCCATACACCTGAAAGCTGTATTAGCCTCCTGGCTGCTAATTTGAATGTCTCTGTTAGTTAACTCCTTTAAATAACTCAGTTTCTGACTTGTTTTGTGGTCCTTTTTTCCTGCCTTTTTCTCTGCCAAACTTGTTTCCCCTTGCCCCCTCCAAATTACCCATGGACATCTTGATTTTGGAGATGTAAGAGTAGGGAAAACCTTACAAAACCCCCAGATATATTTATCCCACTATTGCATCTGGGAGGGGGGAATTGCACTTCCTCAATGTCCAATGAAGACAAATGCAGAAGGCAGCAGCACTGTAAGAAAAAAAAAAAAAAGGCTTATTTGCAGTCTACAGAAATGGTGTGAAGGTTCAAGACAGCCCTGTGAATCTTACAGAAACTTCAGTTATGGTAACTTGAGAAGTTCCCTTGAGCAAGATGCTTGTGGGAGGTGGTAACCCAGTCTGTAACCTGCTCTCACTTGAGATTTCTCTGAAAATGTATTGCATAGGGCTAAAAGATGAACTGGTATCTGAATTAGCAAGTATTTATATCATTTATTTGCCTCCAAGCGACAGAATTATTTGCTGTCATATAATAATTTTTACTCTGTGCCTGGAAAGTCACAGAGCTAGTACTACTGGCTAAAATCTGGCAACAGAAAAACAAGTTTTAAAACTTTGGGAGTCCAGTAAATTTGTAAATGCAGCCACCTGTTTTATATCAGCAAATATTCATATTTTCCTTTGTTTCTAGGAAGATATTCTGATTAGCAGCTGGAGCACTTAAAGTCAGTCAAAGACTTGTCTCTGTGAAATCAAGTGACAGGGCTCACTTGGCGATGAATACAGTCAGATTGGATAAAAAACCACAATCAATAGTACAAAACAATTCAAAATTTGTATAAAATACAAAACAATATATCAGAAATATTATATATTGATTATTAGTGATATCTTTATACGTTTTTTATTATTTTATTAGGTCAGAAATTCCACTAGATTCCACTATAAATGATATCAGATAAAACCACACGGACTACATTGAATTTCCAATGGACTATATTGAATTTCCAGTGTCTTCTACAAACAGGTGTAGAAGCTAGGTGTTTATGTGGGGAGGGGTTTATTACCTACACCTGAGAGCTGCTCAGTCGCACACAAAAGGGGCTCCCAGTAGCTTTAGCACAACCAGAGCTGTGAAACACTTCCCACCCGGCAGGGGTGTGACCACTCTTCTCCTAGGCACGCACTTATTCTGAAGGCAGAACAAGCTGAAAGGGGTAAACCAACAACAACAACGAACTTGTTCTGCTTCATTTTCCACTCAGTCAGTGATATAAATATTTGCCCTTCAAGTGGCGAGAACAAGTGCTCCTGGGTGCCCTGAGCGAGCTGCCAGCTTCCTGTTAGCACTCCAGGGTAATTACCCGGGCTGCCTTTCTGAGGAGGTCACTGAGCTGCGCCCTGGAGCCCTGGGAACTGCAGGAGGGTGAATGCATTCCTCTGCCACCTCCCTGGCTCTGCGCTACAAACAGAGGCACCAAACGGTAGGAACGGGAAAAATTCTCTGACCTGGGTGTCTGGCACAGTGAGGGACTCGAGAAGAGGGTGATGATCGAGAGATAACTACACTGCAAGTTGAAATTGTTATTTAGAACTCCTACAAGAACCAGAAATCAAATTAATGAGTTTGGTACCTTGGAGAAAAGGCTGCATTACTATTATGTGAAACCTTAGACAGATCTGATAATGCTGCTTTGGTCTCTAGAGGGCCAACCCTTTCAAAATATTAACAGAAATTTCACTGAATAAGTTTTTTATAAATATCTCCCTCTACAATAAACCAAAGTAATAATTAAAATATTTCAGCAGTCATTTTTAAAATATGTCAGCCTTTATAAGGTATGAAGCAGATTAGTCTGATTATTTTTAAGTCAAATCTCAACGTATTTATCTTTCAGTGAGTAAAGACACTGCAGGATACAAATCAAGCTTAAAATCTCTTAATGTGAAAACTGGGTGCAGAAATTAAATGTATGAAATCTGGGGGAAGATTTTTAATACAATAATTATGATGAAGACAGACTATTTAATAGACAAAACTAGCATAGCAAACTGTAGTGATTAAGCTGATCAAGCCCTTAGTTTCACCTCACTTCCAAAAGTAGTTGTAATCAGGAGACCACAATGAAAGTTAAAAATGCAAGAGGAATTTCTCGGTTGTTATTTTAATCACACTTTTCTGGACACGTAAGTTCAGATTTTTGTATTTTGTCTAAAAAGATGGTTCAGTGCTCTCACAGATAACACATTATGGCATATATCAGTTAGGTTTCTGATTCTTGAATGTGTAGCAGTGAGGACATACCTACATCTGAGTCACAGACATTTCCTGTCCTGAAATATTTAGATTTTAAACACTTTTGAATAAACTTATACAAGCTGGAGTTGTGCTTACTGTAGAAGAAGAATAAGGGATTGCCTTATGCAGTCCACTTACAGACATAATTCTAACCATTTGGCAAACTGTTTTGCACTTAAAATTAATTATGTGAATAAGAATATATATATATGTGACTATATTCTTCAACTCTTCCCTGCCAGCAGGGAAGAGTTGAAGAATATAGTCACATATATATTCCCTTTTACCCGAATTAGAAATAATTTAGTTATGCCCCTTACTTGCATACTGTAAAGGATGCCCCCTTTTCTATAAAAAGGCATCACAGCAGCTGAATTTGCCGAATATCTCTGTCTTTCCCAGGCTGGCAGCAGGCCCCTGGCTGTGTCCTGGCACCCTTACCTGCTCAGTGCCCCCGGGCTGCGCTGCCCCGCGGCTGCGGTGGCTCCGTCCGGGCGCGCATCCTGCGCTGCCGCCGGGGCTGCTCCGCCTGGGCAGGACAGACAGGGCAGGGCAGGACAGACTGCCGGGCTGTGCCAGCCCCCGGCAGCGCTGCAGGAGCTCAGGGCCGTGTTTGTGCCTCCACCGCCTCCCGCTGCGCTCTTAAAGCGGCACAAACCCGCCCGAGGCAGCCGCTCTGCCATGCCCGCGGTTTGCTAGGGAGCAGCAGAGCAAGAGCTGGCTCCTCACCCTGCGCAGCCACTCAGTGAAAAATGAGAACCCGTTTTTCACCAGAAAACCACTTGGGCTTTCCTTGTAAATCATCTTATTTACTCACGAGTGAGTAATCTGATTAAGTAACTCATTCTGACTGATTATTGTGATCAACGTGTGCAGCCTGCAGAGTATGAAGGCTGATGCCCCTGAGTTTATTGCAGATCCAAGGCATCCATACACCCAACACTCTTCTACCTATGTATATTCAACAGCCCACTTGCTACTTACCAGCTTAGCTTTACTTCAATGTGAAAAATGCGTATTTCATGATTGGCTTTTCACAAATATTAAAATGAATATTATATGTGTTGTGTTAGAAAGTAATGCTGTATTAATTCTCTTAAGTAGTGTGTTAAATATAGTTATTGGGTTATAAAAAAAAGTTAAAATAGAAACTATGCTATGTAGGATACTTTTTTTAAAGAAAGGACTTGCAGCGAGGTAGCAGCCATAGGACACCTGAATCTTTCAGAGAAAGAGAGTTTATTGCCCTCTTATCAGAAGAAACAAAATTCTTCCTGCGTGGAAGGCGCTGTTAGGATTCAGAGGAAGAAGTTGACAATGACCAGACAGAATCCTGTATTTGCATGGAATTTATGCATCATGTATGAGGTGTATGAATATGCAACAGGTTATTGTTTTTAAGGGTTAATCCTCTGTTAATGTGTGTCTTTTTTCGGGCTCGTGCTGCCCAGAAAAAGGTACCCAGACGTCCCTAACTCTTTGTCTCTATTGTCTCATATTGTCCTAATTCAAATTGTCCAAATTATTATTACTCTAATTGTATTACTATTTTTATAACCATTTTATTACTATTAAACTTTTAAAATTTTAAAAACAAGTGATTGGCGTTTTTCACATTCAATATTTGAAAAACAAGAGCTATGCTCAGTCAAACCACAATCACGCTGCTGCATCTGCCTCTTGCCTCTTGGCAGGAGAGGGTGTGAAGGCCAAACTGCAGCCTGCCTTAAAAATTGAACAATGAAATCTGTGGAATGATCTGTGCTGGAGTGGATGCATCCAAAGGGCTGTACAGAGCTTCAGATTGCAAAAATGTCCCTTTAGACTTCAAAGCCACACAACCAGCAATAGGTTTTTCAGTTTCTTACAAAGCAGAATAAAAATATTAACTAGGGTATTTTCACAGAAAATAACAGTTGTTAATAGTTTTTCACACGATGGATAGTTTTATAGATTCAAAACTATTTTCTGAGCAATTCTTGGCAGGGGGATGGGTGGAATAATTTAATAGTATTTTCCACTATACCAGGCAGAATCAGTAACGTTTTTCCCTGCAGAACTTGACAAGCAACTTCCATGTCTCTCAAGATGCGACACTAATATTTCATCTTGCTAAAATCAAATTCCTTGCTATGTTGCTTTCTGAGAAACCTGTTTATCCTGTTTTTTTACTAACTCTTCAGATTAATACAATTTTAACTTTACTTAATCCTAGTGGTGGTACTAGTAGTCCTACAACCAAAAGCAGGAAAATGCATGCCATTGACTGAAAATTGAACATCACAGAGTTTGGCTTGTCAGCATGCTGGGTGGTCAAGAATATCCACAAGTACTAGTAAATACAAATCCAATAGTGGCAGTTTTTAAAAGCACAACTAATATTTGGAGTTAGGATAGGGTGGATTAAGCTTTTGAAATAAGTTCACAAATAATTCAGAAAACAGCTTTTGAAATAAATGCTTGCTAGCCTTGGGAAATTCTGTCCTTCTACAAATCAGAGGATGCTGTACAGCCATCTCATTCAGTTTTAGGAAATAAATTTGGTGCCCAAATGCTGAGCCAATCTGCCTTTCAGCCCAAGACTGCTGTTTCCAGACCTGTCTGCTGTCAGCAGGGCTGTTGGAGGCGGCAGCTTCAGGCACGGTGACAAACATTTGCTTTGAGGTTCTGTGTCCTCATCCCAGTACCTACTGAAGGTAGCTGCTTTCTTCCACACACACCTGCAAATAGCTTTAATTTTGAGATAACTCTGTGATCCCCGGGAGATTACCAGGATAGAATAAAAAACTTACCATGGCTTTAAATGTTTGCTGACGGTGGGCTGTGTGTCCAGCTTCATTCTCAGGCTGATGTTTATTGCTGTACATTTCTTAAACTTTACTGGAATGTGACGAGTGGAAAATTACTATTTGAGGTGATGCTTGTGATCCTGTTTCCTTGTGCTCGTGGCAGAGTTAATTTCACAACAGGAGTCATGCAAGGCTGCAGACTGGGCAGGTGAGCTGATGGGTGCAGGCAGATACAGGTGAGCTGAAAAGTGTTTGTGAGTAAGAACAGAGTTTGAAAGTGAAACAGAGCCATACAGACTCCTGAGTCCTCATTTCCACTAGGTTAACAGAGGAGTCTATCTGATATGGGATTCAGCAGTTTTTATTTTGGCTGTGCTGTCCAGAAATAAGGCGTTTGTTAACAGCTTGCAACTCTCCTTACATGCCAAACAGATGCATGGATCAAAAGGACATTGCTCACAAAAGTTTTATATTTGCATATGTTGGAATAACTTTATAGATCTTGGAAACAGGGTCCTATTTAGTATGCATTGTGATGAAGGATTGAAATACTGCTGGAGTGAATAATTGAATCTACCTGTGGAGGTGAACCACCTGCAGGCACCAGGCTGCTCAAGCAGAAAGGTGTCTTGCTTTGACACCAACCTTGTTGCATTGATTTTCCTAATCCCTAGAAGACAAGCAGTTTAGTTAGCAGAGAACAACAGCAACAATGATTCACAGGCCCTGACATCAAGCAGAGGGCTGAAAGAAGACCAGGAAGACCCATTCCTTGTCACAGAGCAGGTGGTGAGACCATGTGGCCAAAATAATCCTGTAATTGAATTTAAGCCAGTGCAGGAATGTTGTGCATGGCAAGTTGCTGCTCTGGAATTACAGTGATTTACACAGCTACAAGGTCCCAAGCAGCTCTTTGCTGGCCCCCAGGTTCACATGAGCTGTGTGTGAGCACACCTTCCCTCCCTGTTACCTTCCACACTTGGGCTGTTCTGTCTCCCTGTCATGCAGAGGGTGAGGGGAGCTGATCTGGCTCTAGAGCAAGCTGGGACTAACACAGTGGGAATGAGTGTGGCTCATGTCAGGAATTTGGCTTTATGGAGGTGTACCCCCAGATGCTCAGCCAGCCTTTGCACCATGCCATGGAGCTGATGAGGAGCCTTCATTGCCTCATGTTGAATTCAACTGCCCTGGAAAAAGGAAAAATCCAAATCAGACATCTCTGAGTGTGCAGCTATGCTGCACAACTGTAAATCTAAACTTGGGGAATTCTCACCTTCAGGAGATGAACAGACTCAAGCAAGAAAACTGAGAAAGATTTCTCTTCATCCTTTAGCTTAAGTTGGATAGTGAGATGGTGAGCTGGGTGAGACTGAGCAGCTTCTGCAATGAGTGCTGGGTCACTTGGCATCCTCCAGCCTTGGCCCTCTGGGAATCCCAGTGAGGGTCTGACAGGCACCTTTGTGGTGCCCCAAATTAGTTGTATCTGAATCTCATGACAATATAGCCTAAAAAAATTTGCCATGTCGTGGCTCCGCTGATTTCCCCTAAATCACACATGCCCAGTAATTTTCCTGCTGTCTCCCTTGTGTTTTCTTCCACACATCCCATGTGACAGGGGACCTTGGTCTTCTTGTGCTCCTTGAGTTAGGAAAGGCATTAGGAATTGCTGAACAGTGGCTTCTGGTCACCTCTTTTGAGGTGCATGAAGGCTGCTAAAGCCTTGCTGACTCTGAAGGTTTCCAGTGGGAAATGTAAGGAGGGTGGCACTGAGCTGCCCTGCTCGTGTCTTCTCTGGGGCACCTGTTGGGGGTCAGGGTGGCCAAAGCAATGTGGGCTGAGCAGAGAGTCTGAATGGGGAGTTTTGGTGAGGGAAACTTACAGAAAGGGATCAAAATACACACCGAGTAGAAGTTCATGGGTAAAGGAGTACTGGAAGATTTTGTGGCTGCAAGTCACTTTAGATATGCAGCCAAGAACTCTAATTTTTGGTCTTGTAATAAGTCAGCAGGCTAACAGCAGTAGGAACCCATAGGCAGCAATATTAACACACTCAGTGGGCAATGATTAACAAACAGACAAAATGGCCTCTGCTTTCATTATACAGTTTGCTCTTTATGGCTGGCATTTGTTGAAAAGACAAATCAGACTGGGAAATAGTGCATTTTATTTTTTCATGCTGGTTTATCTAAGTTCACTAGCTACAAAGGAAGACACGAGTGATAGGGAAGCACATTCCAGAGAGCAGCAAGGGAAGCACTAAAACTGGCAGACAATAAGGTGATTCTTGTTGCAGATCTTGTCATTCCAAGTGCCGTCAGTGTACATCTCCACACACTCCTCCTGCCCTTTGCCAGAAGGTTCATTTGAATACCAGTTAGTATAGCTCAGCTGAGCACCGTTCAGGAGCTGGAATCTTCCTGGAATAAGGGATTGTTTTATCCCCAGGTAGGCATAGGTGTTAAAATATTTCACAAAGTACAGAATGGCATCATTCTCTCCAGGGCTCTTTGGAGTGGCAATAGAGCCTCCAGCCTCTTTACATTTTTCCACTGTACCATCAAAATCAGCTTTTTTTCCATTGGTAGCAAAGATTTTTCCTCCTGACTCTGTTATCATCTTGTTCAAGCGAAGGACTGCAAGAGAAGGGAAAAGCTGTTAAATGTGTGTGCTGTTGTGTGCTCACTTTGCTGTCAATTTTAACTCCTGCTACTTTGCTCCATAACTTTAGATTAAACCCAGGAAAAGGTAAAGGAAAGGAGAACTTGAAATCAAAGAAATTTGAAAATGGAGAAGGGGGAAAAGGGAAGAAACACACAGAAGATGAAACAGGAGAATCACATAAGAATTTGGAGGAGGAAAGGAAATGAGGAATTCTTTTTATTTAAAAAAAAGCGCGTATGATTTTCTTTGAGACTCTCGATAAGACTCTGAGGTGGTTTGCAGTATACTAATGTTCTTGAGTGAGTGGGATCTTAGATTTGATCTGGTCCTGCTTGTCTTAGTATGTTTTTAGTGTTCTGTCTGTTGGGGGCACAAGGTGTGCATGGAGCAGCTCTGCATAGGCAGGGATTTTAATCTGCCACATTCCTGCCTTGCTTGCACTCATACTTCAGAGCTGTTACCCAGGTGTCTTCCACTAGTTATGAAAATCTAATTCCTGCTCCCCCACCCCCATTTGAAAGTTTTCACTCATTGATAAAACAGTGAAGAAGATATAAAAAAGAATGCTATAAAACTGCAGAAAATTCTGCCTTCTTCTTAAGAAGCAACTTTTGCCCCCCTGGTCTATCCCCACTAACCCAGCAGCAGAGGAAAGTAAAGGCAGATAAAATACCTCCTTCCAGTCTGGAAATCCGATATTCCAATTGATGGATGGGGTCCCCGTGTTTATTACCAGCCAGAGCTGTGAGATCTGTGAACAAAACCAGCTAGCATGCACTTTGCTTTACAATGTCAGTCTTGGCTTTCAAATAAAGCAGAACTCATCATATGAAATTAATACAAACTTTTGAAATGTTTGTTTGACAAGTTTTAGTTTACTGCTGGGTTTTAAGCAAGTGATATCTTCACACATTAATCTTTGTAAGGATAGGGGATAAGTTCCTGGAAGTCACCTGCAGAGCAGGGATGTTTATGGAAAACTGGAACTGGCAAACTGAGATAGTTTTCTCTCTAGGTGATTGAGCCAGTCCAGGCAAAACTCTGGCACTTGTGCAGTAGGTTTAGCTGATTTTTAACTGTGTCTAGGGACTGAATCCTTCATAGAATCCTTCAGAGCTGTTCAAGCTCTTGCTTACAGCTACAACCTAGGGCTCAGCAACAAGTTTCTTGTCTATAGAAAATTCTAAACTTTTGTCTGTGAGTTGAACCATTGAATCATTACATAGAGATTTAAGCATCTTACTTCATGTAAGGAAATTAATAATAAGTCCTGATTACTTTATTTCAAGTAGATCACACAGCAGATTATGGTAGATAGCACTGAGTTTTCAAAGCATAAAAATAGAACACAACAGATAAAAATGGAGATAACTTCACATACCTGGTATTTGCTGTTCATCTGCACTGTTGCTTCTTTCTCCAAACAAAGGCTTGAAAGGGAATGGAAGAAATCCTGCAAGTTTACCTTGAGCACAGAATGGGAGCAGGAAAAAAGCTACTGCTAAGATTTTGTGCAGCTGTGGAGACAGCATCATTTAAAGCTAAAGGTAAACCAGACTGGTTTAGTCTCCAGGGTAGAGTCCTGCATTTAAATAAAAAAAGAGAATGTTTTAGAATTTTTCTGAGCGTGAAGTCTTACATATATTAGACTTTGCCTGCAGTGACATGAATGTCATTCATGTAGTCGCAAAGCGATCTTATTTCAGACAATTAAGATATTTTCCCAAAAGACAGTCTGCTAAGTCTATGAAAGTCTACAGAGCAAAAAACCCAAAACATCCCTTCAAAGCTCTTTCCTGTACATCAGATATCATTATATGCCATTTTTCCCCATACAAAAAGTTATAGTTTCATTTTACAGGAGAGCAATAGACACATGGCTGCTTTAGCAAGAGAATGTTTAAAACAAAGTGGGACATGCTGTCTTTGTCAATTGGTTTAAGAGCAAAACTGCTAATACTTATTCTTCTATTGCAGCATCCATTTTTAACATCTCTTCACCTCAGGTGACATGGTCTATAAAAAGAGGTGAAATTGTTAATAAAAATGTTGATGCACACATTGAAATTGGAAAGTCTTGTGATACAGTTTAATAGATTCAACATAGCTGAAACAGCAACCTATCTAAAGATGTGCAACTTACCTAGCAGCTCCCGTGTGAATTAAGAAAGACTCATTAAATGGTCCAATTTATAGGGCATGTAACTTGAGATTCATCTTCTTATCTACAGAGAGCACAAAGAATACATCATATGATATGAATTGGCATATAATGGAAATTGAATGAACTTTAACTTGAATGATAGGGGGAATGTTTTCTTCAAGAGGTAAACATACTTAAAACATGAGGAAAGTATTTGAAGGTACTTTTGTAACTTGTAGAAACACTTTCACACATTTTAAAACCAACCAACCCTGGAACAGAACAAATTTCTCAATTCATATTTGAAATACCTGATATTTCCACAGAGTGGGTGTGGAAATGTCACAGAAGATAAGCAATTACAAGTTCACCTGAAGTATAATAATACCAGGAACACCACCATCATTTTTGTTAGACTGAGGACTCACCAGTGATAATGACCAAAGTCTCATAACTAAACAGAATCTCACAATTGTAGCAGCAAAGGCAAATGACAAATCTGCAGCACGTGCAGAGGAGACAGAGAGCAAGACACATGCTGAAATAACTTACAGAATACTCCAGGGGAAGTTTAGATGTCAAAAAGAGCAGTTTTCTCAGTGGAGCAAGGACCTCTCAGTGAAGGAAAAAAGCTGCTTTATGCCAGTCCTGCAAGTACAGAGGCCCAAGATGAGAAGCTGAAATGGCGATGGCCTTGCCAAGTATTTTACAGCTGTTCTCAGCTCTGTGCAGTGAAGATTTTAAGGAAAGGTGTTTGTGTTCCAGTTCAACCATGATGTGGCCACATCATGCTTGTGGTGTCAGGCCAGCATCCTGGTGCTGCAGCAAGGCCAAGAGCCAGGACAGCAGGGCAGTGAGGTGCTTTGGGACTGGAAGGGGAATGTCAGCAGTATCTGTATTAGCCTAACCAATGCTACTGGGTTTGGGCAAGGCCAGGTCACCTCCACAGGCACTGTGCCCTTGTGCCTGCACTTCCACACTCACCTCAGCCTCTGATGTGTGCCCCAACACCTTTGTCCTTGGTGGTGTGCCCACAGATCCTGCTGCATTGTTTATTGAGTGCCCTTGAGTGCACCAGTCCTGTGAAAAACAAACAGGCAGCTGTATGCACACTGACAGAAGAGGGCTGTTTTCAATTTGCACGAGCTACCTTTGTTTCAAGCTTCTTGTCAAATTTCACGTTTCTTAGCTTTTGAGTGTTTGATGTAATGCTTTCAACATTCTTCTGGCAGAGATTTTTTACTTTTTATTTTTTGGGAAAAAAGCCCCACCAAAATCAAACAGAGGACGTGAGACAAGCCAGTACCAGGGATCTAGATGAGCCCAGAAAAGGTCACTGGCAGAGCCTGGCCTTTTGCATCCATGGTGAGAACAACTTGAACATTTAACTGCACCTGGAAGAAACCACAAGTTAGGCAAGTGTAGATGAGGAGGAGGTTTGGCCTGCAGTTGTGGGTTCCACATCCTGACTCAGGGCCTGGGAAACCAGAAGGGGGGACAAAAGCTTTCTTGTGATAGACTCCTGAGGAAAAACTGATGTAGATTGGATAAACTATAAACCTTTCTTGTCTTGATTTTCATCAGCATATTAATAAGGTGGTGCAAGTTAAATAGATATTTAAATACACCTTCATTTCTAATACGCTTGTTTATGATTGCCTCATAGACTATTTTATATGACTACCATAGCTTGTAAACTATTTTCTGATCTTTCCTTGAACCACATATCACAGAGGTCTAGCAAGATTCAAGGACACAGATCTGATAAAGAAGAAACTATCTTTGAGTACTGAGGTAACTTTTCTTTGGTTTCCACATCAATCAGTAAGAGGTTTCCTAGTTTCAGTGGCAGTGAAGCAAATGATGGATATTCTGAGTAGGTTGTGTTGTGCAGTGTATGTAGGCAAAGGCAAAATCTGCTAAGGACAGAGGTGGGTCAATGCTGTTTTCTTAGCTGCTCAGAAATACAGGCAGAGTTGAATGGCTGTGTGTTCCTTCCATAAGCCTGTTTGTTAGCCTTGCCTTGGTACATTTAGTCTCCTGAAAGTTAGGTTTTTTCTTCCGTGGTACTATTCACAGGTAACCTTAAAAATTGTTTTCTTATTTTCTGTTTGTATTTAAATGCCCCCAACCCCAGCAATATTTTCTGTTTAAGTTGATTTTGTTCTGTTCTGATGTTGTTTCCACCCTACCTTGTTTCCACCTTGTCCTGTGTTTTCTGCATTTCAGAATAATTGTCAGGCTCTCCCCAGCAACTCTCTTATGCCTGGGAATAGCAGGGAGAGCCCAGAGCATGGGGAGACACGAGGTCCCATTTCTCAGAGGAGGGCTAAGGCTATTTTTGCTGAGCACAAAAAGCAATTCAGCAAGATGTAGGCACTTGGGATAGCAGACTTCAACAGGCATTTTTAAAAATTAAATGATGAGCAGCATTTTAGAGCAGAAAGTTTCATTTTACCTGTGATCAGTGCACATGAATGCTACTGCCATCTTGCCCCACAGACTTAGGTGAAGGATCCAAGAGGAGAGCTGGATGTCTCTGATGTGTCACTTGGTGTAGCTCAGCTGAGAAAAACCACAGAAGCTGTAAAGCAAGAAAATATCTCATTTCTTTAAGAGTTAAATAGTTCCCATTGCCAGAGCCTCCTCAAGGGTTAAGGAACCTTTCTCTGCAGTGTTGTTCAGCTCCTGAGCCACAAGGGCAGAGATGGGTGAAAGCTTCATTCCAGGTTTCACTTGGCATCACCTGGGTTACAGCCCTTGAGGCAGATTCTGCCAAACCCTAACACCGACTTCAAAAAAACATCCCAGACCTCTTATCATTTTTTAAGGTGCTACTCTAATTTCCAAGAATCCTGTATCTATTGTGTTTTGGAATCAGCTGTGTTTGTGTAGCTGTTGGCTAATAGGATTTTATAAAAGTGTGCTTCAGCTTCCCATAATGAAAGATCACTTGCAACCTGATACTCCGAGCTCCAGCTCACAATTTATACAAGATAAGGCAACCCTGCCAGCCTGTGTCACATCCTGCCAGTTAGGTTCACAACAGGTTGAACTGGAATTCAGTTTTCTCGAGAACCATGGGCCATGGGGTTTTTTTAATCAAGTTTCTACGAAAATCAGAAAAAAAATGTTTGCTGGAATCAATGGTCAGTTTCTTCACATGTGGTAGGGATTGATGGGGGCTGGTGTGAGGTTTTTGAATGCTCAAAATTGATAATATTACCCCTAAGCTGAAATAACTAATTACATTACACCATTATAGAAGAGATATCACTCTAGACCAGAGAAAATTCTCTCTGAAATAAATATCCCTAATTTTTCTGGCCTAAGTCTTACTATTAAACATACCTTATTAACTATATTCAATTTCTCTTATGTGAGACAGGTTCAATTTCTCTTACGTGAGACAGGATCCAGTTGCCTCAAAAGGGTTGGAATTTTTGCCATCTTTTTACTTGTACTAGGATCTTAATTCTTAATAAACAGCTTCTATAGTATGTGGGCAGTAACTAATTTTCTGATTTAAGGATCTTACCTTTACATTGCACTTCTGTAGCAAATAATTTTAAATGAAGAAAAAAGATTAACCTGGATTTTTCCTGGTCTGGTCATTATACATCAGGAATTAATATTGCACTTTTAAGGAAAGATTTTATAAAAAAAATTTATATTACCATAGCAGAACACAGAAACAATGTATTTTGTTTCTTCATGTGCCCAACCCCTCTGTCCATTAAAAACAAACCAAAACAAAACAAAAACCTCCAAAAACCAAACATAAATGGAGAAATCAGATCTTTCACAAAAAAAACAGACTGAAATGCTGGTATTTCAAATAGCATTTGAGGGTATAAATTGATAGAGTTATACACAAACACACACACACAAAAAAAGCCATATCCAAAACCAAAACCCAAACAATTTCTGTATGCTTTTCCTCTGTGGAACTGCAAAGAATAATCCAGCAACATTACAGATCAAGTGTGAACCATAAAAAGGAAAGTACTGCCTAGCAGTTCTCTGGCTGGATCTGAGGAGCTTTTATTTTTCAGCAGCATGTATGTGTTTGATTATTTTCTCCTTTTCTCAATCATAATGGCTAAAGCAGAAAAAATTGGGCTTTTAGACCTAGCTTAGATACTTTGCTTATTGATGTAATAAATACTAGCTTGTGACTGGAAAATAAAAATCTTATTTTTCTTAACTGGATGAAAACCACCCCGCTGTCTTGAAGTCTAAATCTGTTTAGATATAGATGTTATGTGGTGTTAAAACATTTGTAAAACATTTTTACACATCAAGGGTCTTAACAAGAGATCTCTACAGTCATTTTGCAATCCCAAATGTGGTAGAAATAAATTTTTCATTAACTAAAGGGATAGGATACCCCAAAAACTAGTTGGAGATGTATGTAAATGAATATGCTTTTTCAGTTCAGAGAGTAAAAGATGATGTTGGTAGGGATTTTTTGGGGGAAGGATTTGGTGATTTTTTTGTGACAGGTAAACACTTTGCTGTAACAAAGAAACTGCACAGTTAGACTCAAAAACTACTAATGAGGTTTGCTTATTAAAATACTAATCTTTAAGAGATAGTTTTAAGCAAACCTTCAACCCTTTCTAGCAGATTTAGTGTAGCTGGTCAGATCTAAACCCAGGAAAATGAAAAGGTATAAATTTAGCCTTACCTCTTTTTCTCAAAAACCACAGAGTTAGAGTTGTCATGGCTCTATTCCTTTCCTGTTTGAAACTTTTGGCTAAAATGGTACCATGGTCATAGGTCTCAAAACAGAACTGCTTTGGAAAGCTGGTTTGAAAGCAGGTTCACACTTTGAAACCTATCTGGCGTGGTCCTGGGTGTACCTTTTCCATTCCAGAATCCCAGTCTGCTCTCTTATCACTTGGAGTGCTGCGTGAACCTTGGGGATGAATCATCCCTTGCCAAAATTCTGGCAGGGCTTGGAGTGAATGGGAGCAGACCCTACGTCTCTTCCTCCTCATGGGAGCCTTGGGAACATCTGGGACTGCCCAGAGTCAGGTCCAGCTCCCAGGGGCTTCCTGCACAGAGCCAAATGTGGGGGAGGAGATTGTGTTTAATGCATGAATTTTAAAGCTGGGGCTTTCTTTTTTTTCCCCCCCTCAGGTAGTGTGTAAATGAGGATGGATGAGCCCAGGGCTTCCTCACTGCAAGGTAAGAATGTGAGAATTGGCTGCTGGTGGTAACTGTGCTCAGCTGCCCCTGCTCACCAGCTGCCCAAACAGAGCAGCAGGGAGAATACTCTGTGAAATGTTGCTTCTTGGTCCTACCAGATTTGAGTTGAAGTCTGTCTGTGCTGTTGCTTGGTATATAATATCAGCAGAGATGTTTGTGTTTGAACTGATTGAACTTCCACTCTTAGCTGCCTTCCCAAAATATTTTCTGCTTTGAGAAAAGACAGGTGGCCTTCCAACACTGCAGTCCCATGGTTTTCTGAGGGAATGTGCTGTTTTAGCAACAAAATGCAATCTTTGGCATTTTATACACTCTACCTACTTGAATTGAGTGCAATATTTATCTTTGTGTTTTATAGAGAGTAGCCTCTGAAACTAGAAAATTTAATTGTAAGTAGTATTATTGATATTTTTATAAAACAAAAGGTGGATGCTAATGAATCAGTGAGTGGTTCAATGTGACACAGGCTCTGTGATTGAAAGTGATGTCCAAAAGCTGAAACCATAATTGCTCCAGTGAAGTCAACCTCTGTGCATCTCTTTTGAGGAAGAAACTATTAAGTACTTCAAAATGCTTCCAACTATGACGCCACAGGCAATTTTAACTTCAGCATTTCCAGTCTCCCAAGTCAAACCTTGGAATTTTCCTCTAATCTTCACAAAGGTATGGAGACAATCTGCCATGAGAAATGAAGTCAGAAGTATTCCCAACCCTCCAAAAGGGAGAAACACATCAGGCACATCAGTTCAGGCACATTTTAATCATGTTAATCACCTAGCACATTTGGTATTTTCCTAAGGCTAAAAAATATCACAATACGATTCATCTTATATTTTAGGCTACAGAGAAATTGCAGGAATTTAATCAACCCGAAACACAGCTACTTCATCATCTCCATTCTCTGAGGTGGCTGAAAGACCATTCTCTAAAATTCACAGATTGTGAGACGGTACATATTGCATTTTTTGTCATTCCAGGTGCCATCAGTGTACATCTCCACACATTTCTCTTTCCCTTTGCCATTGGGCTCATGCTGGTGCCAGTTGCTATAACTCACAGGCATACCATTTAAATACTTAACCTGACCTGAATCCTCCCCCTTTGTAATGCCCAGGTAAGCATATTGGTTATACTGTTTCACAAAGTCCATAATAGCTTTATTCTCCTCCTCGTTCTTGGGGGCTGCAAGGGTTCCTCCAACCTCTTCACAGGATTGTAGTGCAGATACAAAGTCAGCTTTCTTCCCATTGCTAGCAAGTATTTTCTCTCCTACTTTTCTTATTTTCCCATTCAAAGCAAGCGCTGAAACATGAAAAGAGTTAGCTTTGTAAATTCTCTATGGCATACTGATGTAAAAGCAAAGAAAAAGAAATCAAGAGATGAAAACTAAAAGTGCTAAAAGGAACAGAGGGAAAAATTGAGCTAAGGAAGAGGAGTAATAAAGATCTTTAATTTTACCCATTCACTAACTGTTCACTAAATATATTTTTCTGCTTGTGACCACTTGTCCTTGTCTCCAAGACAGGGATGTCTCACCAACACCTCTTAAATATCAACCCTGTTATATTTTGTGTACTTTCTAAAGACGACCAGCATGCTTCAGATTTGAGCAAAGGAAACAGAAAAATGATAATTGTTTAGTGAAACCCTTTTCAGTACAAAACAATTTACCACCTTTAACAATCTGGCTGCTGATAGATAAAAGTGGCACAAGACTGAGTTTCCATGAATCCATGTGGAAAGTGCAACACCAGGTAGTCGGAATATTTTTTTTAATAAACCCAAGTTGAATAAATGTGCATTATGATTGCCAAGAGGAATCTGCTTCTCTCCAGGGAAATAAGACTGACTTCCCTTGCTTTGAGTGAGAAAATGGAGTTTTGGGGTGTAGTACCCATCCGAAATGCAGTTTCCTTCCTGCAAGTTGTGGCTCTGTAACTAATTTTGCCTATTGCACTTAAAATTGATTGTGAGCTGAAAAAGTAACAAGGGGAGGAATTACCAGCCTCAAGTTGGAAAAGTCGGTGCTTCAAATTTGCTAAAGCAAATTTGCTGGCCAAAGAATCAGGCAGACCTATACAGATAAAAACAAAAGTTATACAGTTATACTAGGCTGTGCTGCTAGGAACAATCCCCTGGATAAAAGCAATTACTTTCCAGAACTAAATTGCAAATGTATTTTTTAAAATCAGCAAGAGTAAAATAAATATTTTCCCAGTATTTTTTTTCACATTGTTGTTAATATATATTAAAGCAAACTAACAAAAACATCCAATCCTCTGAAATGCTGGTAATTCTCCTCTGCAGAAACGAGACTGAAGCTCTACAGGCTGAAGCCTTTTGTTAGTTTATCTGTGAAACTGGCTTTGCCAAAGACAGGTTTCATTGGTAATGACAGGCATGAGGAATACTCTGAGGAGGAAACAGTTTCTATGGCACCGTGTGACTTTCTTTTTAAAGCGCTGGATGTTTATCTTGCTTTAATGGGAGCCATAAACAGTGGTAGTGGAAGGTTTCTGAATAGTGTAAAAAACATCCACAGCACTGCTTGCTAAAGATGGGAACCCACTGTAAAGGTAGATTCTTTTTTTTCATACCACTTCCCACAGGTAATGGAGGTCCTACATGTAGAATAAAGTCACTAATGTACTCCCATGATAATAATCATGATCATAATTCACAGCTAAAACAAACAGCAATGTAGAAGCACAAAATCTTGCTGCATCCCCAGCAACACTGCAGCTCTTTCTGCACTTCACAATCCATTAAAAACCCCCTATATTTTACCTTATACAGGGAGACTGGGAATAATTCTGATCATGCTTTAGCCTTGTCAGCAGACCTGGAGAAAGTATTTCTACATATATATAAAATATTTATATGTTAGGGTGTTTCTTCCCCCAGAAGAGAGAGGAGACCTGTTTTCCTGTTTTTTAGAAAAATATTAAACTTCCTATTTCCTCCATTCTCTTTTCCTTCCTGTGCTTAACACATCTGCTTCCTTGAGAGCATGTGTCCTTTTGTGTTGTCCGTTCATGCAGCCTTTGTGAGGTGGGTCTCTTGCAAAAGAAGAAGTTTGCTTACCTTTCAGACCATTCCTTCCAGGGATACCAGGCAGCCCAGAAATTTCTGGGCATTTACTCAATGCATGGCAAGTCACTAACAAAGCAGCCAGTGCTATGAGGGTGTAGGATGAGTTAGACAGCATGATTTCTCAGGCCAGCTGTAAAAAAACCCCACACATTTGTCAGGCAATTCTGTAAGAAATTGTAGACATTGGTTTATACAGCTGCACACTCCTCCCACCATGATCCCTTCTTGAAATTTACATTATTTCCTTGTTTAAATAAAGTTTATAGTTCAGGTGTAAAAGATTGATTTTGCAACCATCGTGTAGTTTATACACAAAACTCTTTTTAGACTGATAAACTTGGAGTAGTGAAAATAAATTATCCCTTTCACTGTCACTATTTGTTGGATTAATCCTTGAGAAATGATAAGCTCAGAGGTAACTGATCACACTTAGGCCATTAGTTGTCTGCAAGGACTGTAATCACCCAATGGTGCATAGGATATTAACCTGAAAGGCAGATCTGTCACAGTGGAACTGGTCATGTTTGGGAGCTTGTTAAAGCACAACACTATCTAAGCACGTTTATTTGGCATAAACTGATACTGTTTTACACATGGGCAAAACTTTATAGCTCAATTGACATTCCTATCCCGTTTTGAACAAAATTCCACAAGCTTGAAAATGTCAGTTAATCTTGTAGAAAATCAATTTTTGCTGGTTGGCAATAGGTTTATTAATTTTATTTTATCCCAACAGATAAAACAACAACTAGGGTTATAATCTTAGTGCTGAGCTGTCACAACTAAAAAGCATTTTAAAACTGTACATTGTGGGTTGTTTACAGCAGAGTGAGCAGGTGTGCTGTGCAGCTGTGAAACATGAAGGACTGTAAGATACTGTGGCATAGAAATATCCAGTGATTGACATCATTCAGTTAAACTAACAGGAGATATAAAGAAAGGTTCAAGATGCCAGTATGAGGGTCTGTTTCCAATGGGGTGATGCTCGTGGGTTGACTCATACAAAACAAATAACTTAATATCCATTGCTTCACTTTTCTATTGGCACAAATCGAAGATGATCCTTTACCTACTCTCTCTCAAAAAGCTCCATATTTTTTTAAAAAATCAGCATTTACACCTACTAGGTTCTAAATCTAGCTCTACCTAAAATTTAAAATAAAAGCTTTGTTGGCTTGAATGCTGTAAGATGATTAACACCTGGGTTCATCAGCTATGACAAGGTATTTGCTATTACATTTCAAAGTATATATGCCAAGCAGAATCAAAATATCATCTAGTGTCATTTATTAAGTGAGGCAAGCTTTTAAAAGAAGAAGCATTGCTTAGATCTTCCATATTGACTCTGTTATAGAAGACTTTTGAGGTTATTTTTAATCTGCATCAACAGCAACTGGTTTTTCTAGGGGAATGTCTCATCAACCTCAAACTGATGTGACATACCCTTGAATATACGAATATTCAATTATGTCATAAATTTGCAGCACATAGGATCTGTTTAACTAACAGCAGTATGGTCAAGAATGTGCACTTTAAAGAAGGTAAAATCAAATCCACTGAGTGCATATGTGCAGTATTAAAGGTGCTGTAGAGTTTGGTTTGTTGAATTTGGAGCATCTCGAGTTGTTTGCCCTTTACTGAAGGCCAGCAGACCCCTCTGGAACCACCGGCCAGTGACTCAGAGAGAGCAGGTTATTAGAGACCCTAACAGAAACCTACCTTAGGTGGTAGGAATACTTACATCCTTGAGATAAGGAAATGCAATTACAACATGTACCCTTTGCCTGGTGACGATCATTCAGGGAATTACATTTGAATGGACTACTGCATCCAGCTCATAATTGGATTATGATGCAGAGTCAGACTCCTGATCAGTTATATAGCAAAACTGAAAAAACACAGCCCTTCAGTTTTAATCCAGTTTTAATGACCTTCATCAGTCATTACTATCTAGTGTCCTTCAGGCAACTCCTTATCTACCAAAATTGCTAGTATAAGCAAAGTAAAAAAATTACTAATAAAGGGAAATTTAATTTTAGAACATAAATATGACCACAGAAATCAAAAGGAACAGGTTTGCCTTCTAGCTGAATTTTTTTGTGATTTATTAAAAGGAAATTCAACTTACCCTTCTGCTTCAAAACGAAATGAAAAAGCAGTTCACACAAATTCCCTTTATATAGTGTGGTGTTTGTTAAATGATATGGCTGAAGTGGATACTGGGGCCACAAATGAGCTTTTTCAGTTTTGCTCATATATTTGTTATGCAAATACTGGGGTCAGTTTTAAGGGTTGAGAAATTTCTTTTTTTTTAACAAAATAAAGCCAAAGTTGTAGAAAATACAATCCAGAACTAACTAACCCCAGATCTGTAGATACAAAAGATATAAAAACATAAAGTAAGCTTCAGCAATTTTAGGTCATATTTTAAAATTGTTTGCTGTTTTATAAAAGCAAAAAATAGCAGATGACCACCAGTGGCTCTTGTAAAAGGAAAGATACACTTGTGATTAATCTTAGGGAAGCCCGGTACCTTCCAGATAGTCTGACCCAGTAATCAGAATTCTAAACTTTCCTCCCCTCTCTGTATCTGATGTACTTACCTTAATGTAATTTTCTAGCTATGTGCTAGAATGCTCATTCTGGTCTCTCTTGCACATGACAGCTGCTTCTCTCTTGGTCAGAGATGGATCTTGGAAAAAATCTGTATACATGCACAAAATGCTCAAATGGACATCATTTTCAAGGAAAGAAAAAAGAAACCAGAGGTTTTGCTCCTGTTGTTTCCCAGAAATAAGTATTAGGATTTTGTAACTCCCTTCTGGTTCTGATGCATTCTACTCTAAAATGTTTGATCCTAGATGGGGTTTGTTTTATAAACCTCAGCAAGCCAACACATCAGTGCCTCACCTGAGGGATAGAAATACCTCAGCTTCGCAGATTTTCTGTGTTTTGTCAGTTTATACTGTGGTCTCTTAAAAAGAGGATGTTTTCTATTTTTCATTTGCATTTTACATAAACTATTTAAGTTTTGTCATCACCCCTAATAATAGTGTTATTCCTTCTGAATGACTCCAGCAGGATTCACAGCTGCATTCTAACATCTTTAGGCTCCCTGCTCAGCAATTAGAGATGTTTAAGATCAACTGGCTGACCTAGCCAAGATAAAATACCAAAGCAGACGATACATTTAGGATTCCCCTTAGACATAGTGCAGGGACTTAAATACAATTCCATTCACAGCTGTGAGTCTTGTCCTGCAGTTAAAAGTGCCCACATGGCCTGTTCTCCATCTCAACCCCCCCACAAACAGCAAACTGAAGATGTAGCAGGTTTCCTTCTTAGCAAATGATCAGTCAATACTCACAAATGTATGTTCTGGACAATCTATCTTCGAGGATCTTCCTCTACCAGATGGGCAGCAGAGCTCTGAATGCACATTAGTCCTTTTACACCACCAATGGAAACTATTTCTCTCTGTAGTTCAGATGAGGTAGATGTAAAAAACTGGTGTTGAGTGGATAAGATGTGGATTAGACAGTACCCAACAGATAAAATATTTTTCCAATTCCTGTTGCAGTTTGGAAATAGCACAGATACCAGACAATTGACCACAAAGACACAGGTAATTCTGTTTCTGAATGGCAGCAGACCTCTGGGGAACATAGGAAATTTCTTCAATTCCAGAATAAGATAGAACTTAATGGACCCAGATTTTGAGAAGCAATATTTTAAATTATTAGGTGCCCAAGTTCTTGGGAATGTTACCAGAACAAAATCTCAACAGATCCAATTTCTAGGCAACTCTGAAACAGTTGTAAGGGCTGGTTTTTCTGCTGCATCACTGCATATACATGCAGCTCTAACACATGAACATGATAAGTCTCTGGAGATTTGTACTGTTTCTTCCACCTAACACAGTTTATATTATAAGAAAATTAAAGAATTGAAGCATTAAACAGGGAGATCAGTAAAGCTCCATCAGCTTATCTCTATCCTTTTATGAAAGTGTGGTATGAGCAAGACATGGCTTATGATCTAGGAAAACCTTATCAATTCTTATCTTTTGGTAAAACTTTTGAAGAAAGATACATTTGATAACAGTTGTTCTCCCATGAGTCAGATCATACTTACACAATGGAATCTGATAAGAAATCTAAAACATTATCCTATGTGAGAGATTACTTAGTCATTAGATTTACTTTCCTTAGTTATGCAGCAGAGAATGAGGGAAAACAAACAAACAAGGAAGAAAGAAAGTAAATTTTTTCTGCAACCTAGCATCCCTGTAGAATAGCTGGGATGGGAATTCTGAAATCTGCAGGTAAACCTGTGTGGTAATGGCTGAAAGCCTTTAGCTGGGAAACATCCACGAAACTCAGCCAGGGAATTTTAATGGTTTCAGAGGACCCCAGGTACTCCATGCCTCCTTCTAGCATTAGGAAGAACCATAAGAATATTAAATATGATGTGCTGCCAGTGGATTAAAGCCAAACCTGCTCAACTCTCAGCAAAGGAGAACTTGGGGGGAAAATGGAGTCTGATTTACCAAGATGTCATGTGGTCAAAAAGACTGCTTCTTTCTATAGCAGCTCTGCATGCTACGCTCAAAAAACTAATTGCCAAGGAAGTTTCAGAACCAGAACTAATTTTATACAGCTTTCAAGCCTCTCATTTTCAGAACACAAGTTAAACTCCTCATTTTGCTGTTTTGAAGTGAGCTGATCACTAACTGATTATGATAACTTAGCATATCCTGATCTGTGTAAAGCTATGTTGTGCTCTTTCACATAAAATAGTGATGTACAGCCTTGCTAGTTTATAGTAGCAATCTGTGAGACAATAATTTAAACTGTGTCACTGTGCTGCAAGTTCCTGATATTGATTCTCTGAGCGAGTCCTGGTACAGCATCCGTGTGATAAACAGGTGTGGTCAATTCTCCATGTTTACCTCTTTCAAAACAATAGTCATTTTTTATATTTGTATTCTAGTATTTCCACTGTGATTTATTTGCTGAGCTTTAAATCATACAGAGTTAAGTGTCTATAGCTAGCTTTAAGAGGGCTCATTGGCATCAGCTCAAGACTTCATCAGAAATACAGGGCACTAAGCATATGTCACCTCTTATGTCATGAAACAACCCAGTAGGTGAAGTGTTACCTCCTCCTCTCCTGCAATTCAATTTTATTGACACAAAACCAAACAAAAATATGGGAAGTTCAGCAGTCCCCCACCTTTGGAAAATAAGAAACACTGATAAAATTATTTGTATGCTAATTTACAGTGCACTGATGCAGGAATGGGAGGGAAAAAATGTAGACAGTGTGGCACTTTATCCCACTGCTAACACTGAAAGAAAACTCTGCTGTGTGTGCCCTAGACCTTAACTTGAGGATAAACACATTACAGGAAGAATGGAATTGCTGATGAGACCTGTTTATATTTATGAAAAAAGCATGGCATCAGAGAAATGCTGTCAGCTCAATAGTACACTGTTATTTTGGGGAGTGGATCCCAGGGAGATTTCTATGTTTAAATGTACACAGGTAGATGTAGAAGAAGAAGGAATACTGAATATAGATCATGAGTTTCCAAGCGGAGATGGGGAGCAGAGCTTGGAGCATTGGATTTTAAAGAGTGGGCTTCACCAGACTGAACTGAACCTTAACCCTAACCCAAATCCCTTTCCATCTATCAATTTTCTATTCTAGGAAAAACAATTCAAACTTTGCTATCAAGAAAAGAGGTGACCAGATTTCAATTTTTTATTTTTTAAGTCATGGTTCTCTCCTGCCAAAGAACTTTCAAGTTAAACCTATGTTAACAGAAGTACCTGGCCTTCGCTTTCAGATTACATTAGATTCCTTCTCTCTCATATACTTCAAATAATTGATTTAAACTACAGATATCAAAGTGGTCTCTTGGGTTTTTTGAAAATGGTAGGCAAGTTGCTAGATTAAAGTAATTTTGACTGAACTATTGTTTCTATGCCTTGAATTAAAAAAGGAGAAAATCAAACAGCACGTTAAAACAAAGGCATCAAGCAGCTCTTGCTTTGACAATAACAGAGTTTTAGACACAGCTTTCTTCCTTCCTTTGGGCAGGCCAAGTGCTCCTCCCTTCTCCCTTCCCATATTCTTTATCCAGGTTTAGTAAAAATTTGGACCATACTCTAATCAGCTTCTGTCTTGTCTTTTCATAAACAGACAGAAACATTTCACTCTAAATTCACAACCTAGTAATGTTTTCAAGTCTGTTTCTTACCTGTTTCAGAGGCAGCTAAACTAAAGTTTCAGGAGATGTTATTTCTAGGATCACTGAGGAATCCTGTTTTTTTCCCCTCAGATCATCAATTCACCTTTTTATCCTGTAGGACAACTGTATTGTCCTGTATTACCAACTCTAATTCCTCCTTGCATCTTCGGCAGCAAGCAGCCCCCTTACAGGAATACTACAAAACAGCATGGGGCATGACTCCTAATCTTTGGCCAACAGCACAAGGAAATTACTCACTGCAATGTCACTTAGGTGTGTCACAGAGGAGTAAACATTGCCTTCTTCCACTGGGAACAGTGCAAGGAGTAATGCTGGAGGTGTCCTGCCACTTTGTGTTCCCATAGAGATGAACTGCACCATTTACCTCCCATCAAAAGTGGTAATAGCAAGCAATTTATGCTTGAACAGCCACTGGCCAACATTGCCTTGGAAACATGTGCTTGCAATTCATATCTTGCCCTTATGAATAGCCACCTGGCTCTTGTTATCAATTTAAAATAATCTAGCCTGCTGATAGGAAAAAAATTCTGCCAAGCTCCTATTATGTTGTTATTGCTGGGAAATGACTGTGTAATGTCTCACTGATAAGTGTTAGAACACATGTATCCAAAAGCATTGTCAATGTTTTATTTGCAATAGAAATTCAAAGTCCTTGGGAGAAACTTGTGCTTGAAAACACATGGCAGAAAATACAGAATAGCAAAAGAAAATAATAAACTCACCAAGCTGCTGTTAAGGTCTGATGATCACAGTGAAATGAAGCTGCTTTGTATTTTACTGAAGGGACACAACCATTAATGAATTCTCAGCAAGCACCAACTATTGTGGTTTTTATTGCTGTTATGAGCTGAAAATTAAGATAACAGGTATTACAGATTTCCATTTCCCATAGATTTTTTCAAGAGAGCAAACACAAAATTCTCTGCGTTTCAGCTGATCGTGTTGTCGGAAGCACATAGAGCTTAACATACCAAATCTGCTTCTTTTGCACATGTTTGATCCTAATTTGTACAAAAGCAGAGGAGCATTTTATAGCAGACAGCTAGTAAAATACTTCATAATTTCAGTTCCTCTGAAAAGCAGATACCCTGAGCACCTGATGGGTTGGTGAGGCCCAGCCATGCATCCACCCAGCTCCTGCAACTGCACGTGGTGGTTCTGTTTCAGCAATGCTGCTCTGAGCTGCAGTGCTGACATGCAAAGAAAAGGCTGTCAGTGCCCAAGGAAGCAGATTCATCTCCTTACCTTTGATTGATACATCTCAGCTGACTTGAAACTACCTAAGGTGCAGTTATTGCAGAGGCTTCGGTGCAGAAATATTCTTGGAGGGTTCCTGCAAGGGTAAACGAGAAAAGCTCTATTTAAAGCCCCCTGAAGTTCAGCTAATAGATAAAAACAAGGAAGAGATGAAGACTCAAAGAAGTAGAAATAAAACAAATGAGAATGAACAGAGTTCTACACCCTCAGATTCTCTCTCAAGAGAGGGGAAGATCTTGAATGTTGCTTGAGGCCAAAATGATTCAAACTGAAAACGTTTAGTAGGTTATTAAAACACAGCAGACTTAACTTGAATGACAAATCAAAGACAATGTTTAATAACTCTGAGAAATGTAATAACCATGAATGTCAACTACTTAACTAATAAAATATCATTTTGCTATTCCATGGGGGACACCCCTTACAGCCTTTAAGTAGCTTTATATGTAGTTTTGAAGATTAAACATTATTTTTGTTAGTAAGACAAAAGAAACTCTATACAATTATTAACAATCATTTCAGCTACCTATTCTAGTATAAAATATACCTTTTATAGTATAATGAAAGTATTAATTATGTTTATTTATAAATTGGTTTTGGCACTTTTACTTGGATTTGAGGACTCATTCTAGGCAGACAGGAACATGCTTGTTTCCCAGGAGTGGGAATCTACACAAGAACTCCTCAAACATTCTCATTTTTCAAGTGCTCTCATTGTTTGTCTGCCTTACCAGGACATCTCAGGTACCCAAGCTAGAAACCAGGTTTTCCCCAGCTGTGCCTGTGCCCAGCCCTGTGCACAGCCCAGCCTGCTGGGTACAGCAGAGTGCCTCTTTCACAGGGTCAGCCATTGCCATTGTTCCTGTGGACAGTCCCCTAAAGCTGGAGTGATTTTAGGTATTAACTTATAAAAATTAGTTTTCAAAACCTGGAGAACAACTGTGCTCCTGTTTTGGTACCTGTGTCGCCATGGCAATAGTACATTGCATTTCTCTGGCATCTATTTTCCCACACAAATGGGGCCCAACTGTTTAATCACTGTTTAACCTGTTAACACTGTTTAACCGCTGTTAAAGATAAAAAACCTTTCCTGAGGAACATACTCTGTGACTGTAACAGAGATAAATAATGTAAACGATAATATTTTCAACAACTCACACAGTTTGCCAGAATAAAGACCAAATTCAGAACTATTTTGAGAGTATTTGACAAAAATAAACCTTAGGACTGCAGGACTCAAAACCACTGGAGAGCTCCCACTAACCTGAGACAGAGTGATATACACAATTTTATACATAACACACATAACATATACATAACACATTTAAGCACTGCAGATACATTTGAAATATTTCTTAAACAGCTTTTATAATTGATATTGTGTGAGGAGCTGAAAACTTTTCTTGTCATTGAGTCCTGCCATATTGTCGCCAACACTTAATCCCCACTTATTAAAAATACAGGTTTTGCTTTAAGATAGTATTTAAAACATGGTATTATAAAGAAACAGGAATAGAAATATTTTCACTTTGCTTGTAGAACTTTTCCACTGAAAGGCTTTTCACTTTTTTTCACCATTAGTCATGAAACCTAGAAATGCACTTCACTCATGAAAATGACAGATGAGATTCTCCAGAAGGTGGCAATTGCAGCTTGAAGCTAAATACCATGTAGTAGAAAACAGCCTATAGAGGACAATCAGAGACTTCAATATAATATTTGCTCCACTAGTTTTTGATGCATAAATAAAAGCTCTACTTAACAGGCTTAGGAAATCCCATAAATACACCCCTTCTTCCATTTTGGCTGCAGCTCTAGAATAAAAAGGTAAAAGAATTTTAAAAGTACATAATTTCCTCCTGTCTTTACTTTCTGTGAATATGTATGGCTGCTTAGGCAGGGTGGAGAGGCTGTAAGGGGATAGAGAAATTAAATGCTTATGATCTGTAGGCAATGTAGTGCTGGGCAAGCCCCTTCTGAATGGGACACCTCCACAGGGGTGTCATTGGACACATAAAGTGCAAGACAGGAGATAATCAAGAGAACAACTAATGCAGACAATATGATTTTGCTGAAGGGGTTTCAGGATTTCCAACTAAATCTGGTGAAACTCTGTGTCTGTCCATCTCAGCTAAAGAAACTTGCATGGTTTAACTTCTCTTACATCAAAAGAAAACTTTGCATTATAAATATGTTTGGGTATAATTGTTGGGGCAGGATGGAAATTTGCATAGAAATTTTATTTCTACACAGCTGGAACACAAGGCAAAGGTGGCCAAGAGTTGTAGCACAGCTGTGCAGATGGGAAGAAAGGGGAAAGATTTTGTTCAGGATCCTCCCAAGTAAGCCCAGAAAGCCTGATGAGGAAAGGAAACAGTGAAATTCAGGCTGCTGCACTGCTGAGCAGGTGCAGGTGTGTTTGCGTGAAGCCTAACACAGCAATCTCAGGCTCTGAAATCAGACACCTAAACATGGGTTGACTGCTGCTCTCGCATTCTGTGTATTTAGTCCACCAGCTTGAAATTTTATCTGAATTTAAACACCCTGGGAGAGGATGCCAGCCAGTTACACACTGTAGAGTCTTCCTCCCACTGCAAATATGCCAGAAGTTTCTTTGCAGGATGAACACAGAAGCTCAGCTCAGAGGGACAAACTGTGCCACTAGCAAAAGTCATAAACAAAGCAGAGCTCACAGAAAGCCAGGAAAAAGCTCTTACAAGTGTCTACCCTGAAGCACTGATCTAAACAGCTCAACTGATGTCTGAATCTTCACTGGGGTCACAGGCCATAAAAAGAGACTTTAACTGCAGATGCCTCGGGAAAGAGTCATTTGTGCTAGAGAGAGCACAGAGTATCCAGTCATGCTGCTGGTGTTGAGAGGTTTAGCAGAGCTTAAAAGAGACACAAGGCTGTGCCTAGCTTTCCAGGCAATCTTGCATTATTTATTCCCCTGAGCGTTTTTGGTCAGACTGCAACCCAGGAATCATTTTTCACTCCTTAGCTCTCCAGGTGCTAAGCAACAGAGCAGAGCCATTGGGTAGTGCTAAAGTCACAGGCCCTGTGCAAAGCTTCTCCTCTGCATGTTTAAACTGAAGAGTTTGATGCCTTCACAACAGGAAACCAGCCACAGCAAAGAACACACCTCTCCTCTGCTCTAACTGTGCATTAGCCACCTGCTCCCCCATATTTATGTGTTATAAGTAAAAAATAAAGCAGAAAGTATGAGTTGCTACTGATTGAATGGCTTCCTGTTTGCACCTTGTAGCTTCCACTAAAAATTGCCACTTGAAAACTAAAGAGAATGAAAAGAGCCTTTCAACGATTGTGTTTTGTTCACATGTGACAGGATAGCTCCTCCTGAGTATGTACTTAACCTGAAATTGTGTTTTAGGAAGATAAACCCAGCAGCTGATTAACAAATGCTGCTTTCATCCTGAATTACTTATAAGGTCTGTGGAGGTCATATTAGCACTATATGAATTGGTTCTAATCAGGGATATAACAGCAAATACAGATTAGTTTATAATTAATGCAAAATTAGGTGGTCATCAGGAATGCTGATTTAAGCCTTCTGGAAGACAATAGACCACAATTTCAAACTCTATCTTTTTAGCACCTACTGAAGAAAGGTGTTCCTCAAGGAAGAAAAGGTGTCCCTGACAAAAATGATGAAAAAAGACCAGATCTGATAACACCTTGCTGAATTTTTAAAGTTTCAAGTAATATGACTTAGTAAGAGCTCATTTTCTATTTCTAGATGTGGCTCCTGCCCTGTGGACTTTTGTCCAGCCTGAGATCAGCCTGTATGATGCCTTGCAGGCTGTCAGATGCAGCATCACTGTTCTGCTCCTCTGAGCACTGCCTCAGGACAGGAGAGCTGACCAGGTAAGCCCAGACTGACAGAGCCACATTGCACAGATGCCCTTCCAGCAGAGATGGGCTTTCACCAGTGTAATAAATGCAGTTTGGTTTTCTCAAAAGGAAGGGAAGCTGGCAGCTTCCCTTCTGCATAGGAGGTGTTAGAGCTGGGGGAGCATTTCCCTTGAGATGGTTACACCAGGACAGGTTAAACAGGACAGGAAATGCTGGAAATGAAAAGCGACACCAGAAGGAACCTAAAAGCTCGAGGACTGGGAGTTTATTCCAAGAAGTGCAGCTCAGATGTTCTATAGACCAATCCTTGCTGGGACCAAATATGCCTTTCCTGTACACAGCCTGGTTTAAAAGTTAATTATCTGATAACTCTGGGCCATAGGAAACTGAGCATGCAATAGGAATGTTTTCCCATTCTGATTTTGGAAACTTCCAGTATGTTTAGCATAAGAGTACTTTTGCACTTACCTGCAAACCAGTTTGTGGTCTGTACAGATGCCATTTGAATGAAGCACAGTGCTCTCTGAAAATAAACATTAACTTAAGGTTACAAGAAGCTTCATAAATTTCTCAACTCTGTTGGAGACTTGCTGGGAAAAATAATATAAAAATCAGTCTAAATTACACTTCAGAGCTGAACCCTTCAGAAGGTGGCTGATATGGCATCGGGAATAGTATTACTTAAAAAAAACAGTTGAAAGAAAGCAACCATTCATATCTTCAAAATACTACTCCAGGTTTTTTTTTCAAATCAGTAGTTTAGTCATTGCAACCTACTGGCTGATGCTCTGGGGGCAAAACCTATCACTGCTCTTAGTCCAGCTCCAGATGAAATGTCTCAAAACAGTTCACAGTGGTTTTGTGTCTCAAAATAGACTTACATAATCATTCCAAATGAATGCATTGGAGACTGAACTATTTCTGATCCCTAAACCCAAATACATCTTTTAAATATTGCACCATTTCCTGAGTTTTTAGGTAATAAATATTGATTAAAAATTCCCAGGCAAAATTTTAAATGTTCTGTTTTTCATAGCTGCAGGACACCAATTAATGCAGAAAAGGAAAGCAGTTCACTTAAGAACTGCAAAGATACTTTGCCAGTAATGACAAGGAGGGCATGAAGCAGATCAGCAGATAAATCATACTCTGGAAAATTCATATCCTTTACCAATTTCAGTAATTGCTTTTTTGCTGTACCTATATAGGCTAGTGCAGAGAAAATAAATGTCATTACTTATAAAGGTAGACAGGGAATTAGGCAATGAAAATAACAGCTATAAAACAGATGAGCCGGGCATCAATTGCTCCTCTGTACAGACACATTTCTATGTTCCCATGGGTCCATAACTTGCCAGTGCAGCCACAATCCTTCTCTCCATAGAGGCACTTAGCTTAGTCTTAAACTAAGTGGAAGACAAATTGAAAATCTGCTCCTCCATGGTTAAACACTTACAGCCTTCAATGGAAACATTTTTCTTAATTGTCAAACTTGTAGTACTGCGTTTGTTGTCATGATATCCACCCATTCCTAGTGAATACAGTCCATAATTTTGTAGTTCACCTGAGGTGAAAGAAGCTCCCATCAAGAAAATCATAAAAGCTTATAGGATCACTTCTCTCACATTAAGGACCTATCACACAAACAGGGCCTTTTGCTTTTTTTTCTGCATGAGCTAAATTCCACTTGAGGAACATTTCAGTAGCAGGCTTTTGTATTTAATTTAAGACAAAAAAAAATCTGCTTTCCACTGCATCTAAATCTTGATTTACATCCCCTGTTCCTCAGCTGATGCCTATAGATTGCCAGAACACATCATCTTATTCTCTTCTCGTGATTTTCTACTGCACACAAAGCAGCTTGCCTGGCTGGTTTACTGTTTTGTTCCTCTTTGTAGTTATAGCACAATTCATTTTCCAATCACATGGGAAGAGCTGCATGAAAATAGCTGAAACTTCAAAAAAGAAATTATTTCCATGTCAGTAGCTACTGCAGTGGACTTCTGTACTCAGAGGATAAATACCACTCTAGGCTCTAAGTGATCATTATCAGTCAATTTTAGAACCAGAATAAAAGTGCCCCAGGAGCAAAGGCATCACTAAATACTGAAGAAACATAGGACTGTATGCACTGTCCCTTATTTACATCATAAAAGAATGTATCAGAAGCTGCATTTAGAGAGCAATCTCTCCAAGTTTACAGCTCAGCTCAAAGATTAAATAGAGACAAATTTTTCATTTGTTTCAAGATTATTAACAAATGCTTCTCTCACGCTGTATTTATGAGGAACTCAGGCAGAAAGAACCACCAGCCTGCTAAGCATGCCATAACTTATTACCCTTGAAACACACATTTTAACACGTAATGATTGAAAATATGAAATCTGGATTTTACTAGGATATTCAAAATTGAATGTCCATGAGAGAACAATTATAAATACACCCTGTTTCTGGGTATTCCAGGCCCCTTTTAGGGGCACAGCACAAGCACATCCATCATTTTACCAGGCCAAAAATTATACTCACCTTTACCTTATTTTTTTGTGTCCATTTAATTCAGCCTCCAAAACCTGTGCTTCTGTTTCCAAAGCAGTTACTTGTCTCTGCAAGTCATCAGTTCCTATAAGTGGGACTCAAGGCTGTTATTAAATAATTTATACTAAAATCACTGCACAACACCTGTCTCCAAGATGCTCAGCTCTCCTATAATCTGATGCCACGTGAAAGAGATATTTGGTTTCCAGAGCAGAAATCACAGGCCACACTGCAGATTTGTTCAGGGAATTTGTCCAACTGGGAGTGCCTTGTTCCTGACCAAAGTGAACACTTGGATAGGCTTTGAATTCTCAGGGCTGCCAAAGTCATCTTCTGTTCAGAGGGAAAAGCCCAGTTCTCACAGGCAAAACAGACATGTGAACATTTTAAAATTAATTAAAGTTGGAGCAAAAAATGCATGAACAGGCAAAGAATGAGAGAAGAAAAAATGCTGTTTATAACACAAGATAGAGGGCTTGGTATTTCACCCACAGAAAACAACAAGCTGGTGACTCACTCCAGACAATTTCTCCCTCCAGTTCTGTTGGGCAGCTCATCTCCTATGTAACAGATGGTTTCTTTTTCTGCTGCTTACACTTCTGGATGTCACACCTTTCCTGGAATTGTGCTATAGGAATACCAGACACTAACACAAATATTTTTTGGAAAATATACTAAAAGCTTGAAAACCAGACTATAGAAACATGAGAAATTTATTTCTTACTTCCATATTCTACTTTTGTTCCTCTCTCTCCTTGCAGCTCTAAAGTTCCTTTTCTTCCTGAATATCTCATTTTTCCAGGGAAACTCTATAGGCCTCTCAATTCTTCTTCTAGAACTTAAAACAAAAGATTATTCAAATGTTTCCTAAATTTTTCTCCCACTATGTTTCCTTGGTGTTTTAAGAGAGCACCAAACACTCCTTCCTCCTTGCTCTTCCATCTGCCCACCCCCAGGAAAATAAAAACGTCTCAGGAAAATTGAATTATTCCCATGGAAATCTTCATTTCCTAGGAAATGCATTACTTTGATGAAAAAGCCTTTACTACCCCTACATGTGGCACTGAAAATCCATGAAATAAATGCCCTCATGTTGTTCCATTCTCTTAAACCAGAAAGCCAATCTTGTTCAGCTGTAATCCAATCCCACATCACAGAATATGATCTAGAAAATGAGCTAAATCACAGCATTATTAAGGATTCCTCTTTGGAGTAGTTTGTTGAAAGATACTGCTGGGTTTACTTATTTCAACCATGGAATTGAGGAGGGCACACAGAAGAGTAGTGGACCAGAAGATGTCTATACAGAATATCAGTGCATGCCACTGAAATTTTATGTCACAGTTCATATAAAGAGATAATGTTGAGAATTTTCTTTGTGGATGGAAGGCAAGCACCTCATTCCCAGGTGGGTGGGTACATGT
Source organism: Camarhynchus parvulus (assembly GCF_901933205.1). Taxonomy (NCBI): domain Eukaryota; kingdom Metazoa; phylum Chordata; class Aves; order Passeriformes; family Thraupidae; genus Camarhynchus; species Camarhynchus parvulus. Next base: position 10,784,657 of record NC_044576.1, read on the forward strand.
GATAACACAGATGTGATATGGTAAGAAAATACACAATTTCATGTGTACTTATTAAGAGTTTGGGCAGAAACTGATTTGGTCACTTGGGAGAGAGCGTGACTGGGTTCTGCCACATGACAGAAAGCATTTTGGAGCCATTTGCTGCTTGCAGCAGCACATGAAAAAATTACCTGACAAATCACACCTTGGGGGAATTCTGCTCTTGGGGCAGAGAGTATGAAGCAATCAAGTTATGACCATCAGATTAGGAGGCAACTCTAGCAAGCATGATTTCTGGTTTTGAGAGCTGGCCCCTGGAAAGAAGGAGCAGTACAAAATTATTTAGTACAAGATAATAGGAAGTGATTCAGAGTACAAATGGTACGATCAGATTAAAATCTCATTCTATCTCTATTTTATGGGCTGCTGTGAAAATGTACAATATTATTTTTTTATTTATTAAAAGCCAAGTATCTAGAGTAGCATTATAAATGCAGAAGGCATGTTCAGCTTCCTGAAATTGTGCAGAGCCTACAAAAGGCTAGTGGGGCAGAAGAAAATGAGAGAAGTAAAAAGAGAAAATGAAAGATTGAAGGAGGCATGAAACAAGAGTAAAGGGATGATAGGGAGTGTCAAAATTACAGTATTGCTAAATGATCATGGCTCTGTACCTGCTCACCCTTTGCACCTTTGGGACCATCTCTAGCTGGTAAGACACTGGCTGCAGCAGCACTGCACTGAACTTCTGGGCAGCAATAAATTGTCTTTTCAGGGTTTTCTGTGCTAACTGAACTTCTTACTCTTAGCAGTGAAAGCCAAGGCATTGAAAGGATGAAAAAGAATCATTGCTAAATCCACAGATCAGTGACAAATCAGTCATTTAATAAATTTTTCCATTTGCATAATTTTGAGGTGTTACCTGGGAAATACACTCCTGTCTTCAGGCAAAAGAGATAGTGTTTGAATCGTGTCATATAACCCCTGATGGTATCTGTGCATATTGAAAAGAAACAACCAAACTTATAACAGTCTGAAAGTCTTGAGGTCTAATGAAAACACACAATATCACAACAGTCATTAATCTCACCATACTACAAATTAATTTCAGTGTTTTGTTCATTATATGTTGAAATGTACAGCCTTTATCTTCATGCCAAATGAGTCATACAATATTCCAGTTGAGGATGAATCCTCAACAGCTCATTGTGTTTCTGCTGGGACTCCACACCTATCAGGTAATGCCTAAGCTCAAAGTGATTAAGTGCTTCTCTTATCAGAATCTCCACTAATACACCCACACCTAAAAAGGAAAAAAAGCTCAGGTATGTTTGAGCAGCAATGATCTGAATGCCTCCCCTATTTCTCCTTTGTATATTAAAAAGACACATTTTTCCTCAGTATTACATCTCAGAGCTGAGCTCCTTTTGGATTCCAAAAGATCTGCAATCCTTTGCTGCCCTCTCTGAGCAGAACAGCAGTAACAGATAGAAACATCATAAGGTAAAGCTCTGACAGGCTGCACCACAGTGATTGCCCTTGTTTGCAATATGAGTGTCAAATGTGAGGCAATCACACCCCATGTATCCTCTTTAACTGAAAAAAAACCCAAATTAAACTACCACAAATGTGTGCTGACAAACTTTTGTAGTACATAAGCTACATATTAATGGCAAGTGGCCTTAATTTGTCCCAGTTCTACCAGTTAAAAAAAGAGAAGCCTCAGGAAACACCATTTGGTTGACAGATTTAGGTAACAAGAGAAAAATCGAATCCAGCATGAATTCTGCTATTCACCTCAATTATTTCCCTTTATTTTAAGCTTCAGAAAAGATTTCCCACAGAGAGCAGCTTCCCCTGTCAGGTTTCATCTGATAAGGTACCATATAGAGTATAAGTATTAGAATATTACTGTAGGAACATTATAATTAGGATAAAAAGCAGAGGTTAAGAAGCACCATTTTTCTATATTCTTCTTTTTGCCTCCCCCATTAGGCTCCCATCAAAGTTTAGAGCAATGGCACATACTAAAATAAAATAAGGAAGGTATTTAGCTAACTAGTATAACAAACTTGAATCCTGGTTTATATTTCTTACCCAATTTCATGGACTCCAGACAGTTCTTAACACCCTGTAAGGATTTCCTTCTGCTGATTTTCTATACTATGCTAATTATACAATACTAGGGAAGTTGGCATTGCTCGTGTCTCCCTTGAAGGTAATAAGATAAAGCTCAAAATAAAAGAAAACTTGAAAACAAAATGTAAGCCTTCAGAAAAGTTCACTCCCTGCAGGGAGTCAACCTCACACAAATCTCTGTTGGTTTTTCCAGCCAGGACCCAAGATCTATTTACATGCATAGTTTTCCAGGGTGCTCCAATCCTTTATTCTAGAAGAGCCCAAGTGCCTGTTTACGCTTTGGCAAAATGGTGGTGGGTTTTCCTAGCAATTACATCACTTTCCAAGGCAACTGATGACAATTAGCACCAAAACCAGCTTAGGTTGAAAGAAAAAAGCAAAATGCACCAAATTTGTCACAAAAATTGAATAAATCTTAGGGAGCTGAAAAAAAAAAAAAACCAAACGAGGTTTTGCAATCCATACTTATAGAAGGATAGAGAATTCCATGTGGAGATTCACACTGTGTGGATTTAATGACAGTCTTCAGGTCCCAAAGCTTACACAGTCTGAGATTTCTCAGGAGAGATCAGAATTAGGCTTTGAAAGATGCCCTGAAACTTATATTTAGGAGGTGGCTAGTTTGGAAAGTCCTTTTTGAAGGCAGATGTCTCAGGTAATTAATTTTTCCTCCTTAAAATATGCTTTAAGCCATGATTGACCCAATGCAGGTAATGGCAGAGAGGGGAACCTGGTGAGGCAGCAGGAAGTCCTTTTTCCAGATGTGGTCTTGGAGGTGACAATGCTTGGTCATCAGCCCAAAAGCCCAAAACCTGACAGCATAGGACAGCTCTGTTGAATTAAAGTCCTAGGAAACCTGTATTTACACACAGACTACTCAGGGGCAGAAGGCTCTTAGGCTGTGAGATTCCACCCTCCTGACAGCCCTCCTTGTCAGCTGGCTGGGGGCAGCCCACAAAAGTCCCTCCAAACCATCATGTCTGCATCAACCTGCAAAGGCTGCAAGGCCCCAGCACAAACACTCATCCCAGCAAGGGAACTCTTCCCTTCCCAGCACCTTTGCCACAGCAGTACACAGGGAAGCTTGGCTTGCCTGGCAGCCAGCACAACAGAGTGCTGGAGGGAAGAAGCGAAACAGAAACTGGCTGAATTTTTAGCATGAGGACAAGGCAGCCAAAAGAAAAAGGTATATCTTCTGCATTTCTACTAAAAGCTGTTATTTTGTGCTTTGTTTTGGCAAGAGGTTGCTCCCTTATCTCTGCCTTGCACAATGCTGATGACTGCCCACCTCAGTGTCCCCAGCCCTATTTACAGGGGCTGCATGTGTCACCCTGGGGCTGAGCCCTTTGCTCTTTGCCTGGCCTTGGGCTGTGGCACAGCACAAATGAACAACTCGGGAGCCAGCACAGCTGCAGGCACTGCGTTTTGGCTGTAAGGTTTTTCCCCCTTTTTCAGTCAGTGGATACAGTTTTCAGTGACCTAGGAGAGGAAGGGCTCTCTGAGACCTGCTTTACTGCAGTGACTGCCTGTCCTGCAACAGAGCTGGCGCTGCCCAGCTGGCCAAGGTACCATTGCATGGACACAGTACAGTGTGTGCTAGGTGGCTCTGCAACATTAATAACATAAAATTTAATGCTGAGGAGGAGACTTTTTAGCAATTTTGCTTGCAGAAAATTTCCTTACTAAGAGTAAGGTCCGTTAGATGTTTCCAGCTGCAGAAGTTAAAGCTCTCAATCCCTGCAGGAGTGTCAGGAGGGGTTTTGTTCCCAGGATCCCATTTCTGGCGCTATTGTTCTCTGTTCTGGTGGCATCAGATAGAGAAGTTATAGGCTGTCAGTTATTGCCTTGTATCTTTCCTATTCAAGAGCTAGGATAAATTTAGTGTCTGTAAAAATATAATGAACACTTCAGTTCAGAGCAGTGCTACTTATCATATATGATTTGATAAAAACATTGCAGAGCCAACATCATTAAAAAGAGATTTGGAATTAGAGATCTGTTGGGTTTTTTTAAATAAGAAGCTGAAATTTCCACGGTGACCTTTGCTGTTTTGGCCAAGAAGCAGACGTGGAATCCATACGCTGTCAACACGCAGCATTCAGGGCTCAACTCGTAACCTTGTAACCCACAAAAATGTCTGGTTTGTTGTACAGCTGTTGAACTTCCCTGGAGGCTGCTTGCCTGCAAAAGCAGAAGTATGAAGCAGACAGGATTGTCAGCTATTTCCCCATCCCTAGGTTCTCACCAGGTCAAGACACCATTTTGCTGAAACAAAGTTCTTCCACATAGCAGAAATTTCACTAAACTCTACCAAACCCAGATGTTTATATGAAGAACAAAATTTACAGGACTATTGTAAATATCTGCATTAAGCAACAAATAAAAAATAATAAGGGCAGGTGGCTTAGTATTCACAAGCTATTAAATGTTTTTCTTAGCTGAGTTTGTAATTTCTTTATCTGCTTATCTCTACATCTTTCTCCAGAATTACTTGGTTGTCATTCTCGGTTTGCATACAGAACTCCTCACTATTTAGATCCTTGAATGTACCTTCTTTCTGCAGACCATTGTTTTGGGGGAGTGGTCTTATGTCTTTGTATTCTTGAATATCTAGTGAAACTCCGCAGATTTCCTTGGAGAAGGAGGCAGCTCAGCACAGGAGAGCACTCGGCTTTTGAAGTTTCAAACTTGCCTTTGGAGCCATCAGTTTTGAGTTTTCTTCACCAGCAGCAATATCATATGGGAATAACAGCAGTGGGAACTATACCCAATTATTTTCATCACAACATAGCAGGGTGACAGCTCCCAGACACTTGGAAAAGAATAAATGGTTAAAGCACTGGGTAGAAATGCACAGCTACCTCACTGATTCTCTTTGATGTCAGACCATCAGAGTGCTTTTATTCTGAAACCAGGAGTTCACAAAGTGTTTCACACTTTTCATTGAGACAATTAGAGACAGGATTAAAGACTTTTGAAGAACAAAACTCTAGAAATAACCTTGCCTTAAAAAAACCTCAGAGCAGGCATCATGGAGCACGATTCTTAATAGGTGCTTACAAGTGAGCATAATTAGGGCTCTTAGAAATATATAAAATGGAAGTTGTCCTGTGCAGAATAATTTTCTTGTGAATTAGTAGTGATTTATCCCTTGCCTGTGTGTCCTACCATGCCTCCATGCTTCTGCACAATCAGAAGGATGGAGCAGAGCTGAAGTTCTTTATTTCTCTTGACTTGTCAGACTGCCAAAGGGACTGTGCACATGAACAGTTGCTTTCTGTTTTGTTTTCTATGCTGAAATAGTCAATCCTCATTAGTGATATAATCTTCAAGACTGCTTGGTATGTTAAGAGCAAGGTAAAAGCACCAACTTCTTATGAGGGAGAAGGGAATTTCTACAGAAGGACACCCTAGGAACAATGCCACAGGAAAAACACAGCTTGCAAGGCTGAGCATAATCTGGACAGAAGCTGTTAAGAGAGTGAGACAGTTCTGAAGCAGACCAGACCAAAAAACCCAAACCACCTGCTTAATTCAGAACAAGTTCTGTTTGACATTCAAAGCTGATGATTCCCACAGGATCCCTCACTTGGGATATTGACTATTAAGAACACCTGTACTGAGCTTCTTCTCCTCTTCTGAAAATCTGCTGAGTTTCTTGTCATCTCAGGTTAAAGACATGTGAACTTTAAAACGTGAGATACTGAATGAAGATAAATAACATCAAGATGCTGTTCTTACCATCCCTAGTCAGCTCTTCTACTTTAATTACATTACAAAAGTTTTACTATAAAGTCAAAAAACTTCTCTCTTCAGCTTCATGGAGCTTTGAGGGATCTTACCTTACACATTCGGAATGCATCTGCATATGGTACACCCATCACTCCACAAAAGCTTTTATCCAGCCCCAGGCCACTTTGCACCCAGCTTTCTGTTTGACTCCTGCAAAGAAAGCATTGCTTCATGCAACTGGAAAACTAAGCACAGTGTAAATCTTTGCATATTTATATCTTTATCTTTGAGAATAGCTATGGTTTCATCCCAGTATTAAAGGAGTTAGGGAGCTAGAGAGACAGAATGTTGCAGGTTTTTGTCTGCTCCAGTATACCTGCATACAAAGGTAAATTACAGTGCTTCATGGTTAAACCTGAGTTTACACCTTGATATTTACTCAACTGAATCAAACAAAAATATTTTGATGTTGACACATGTGTATGATGCTGAACTTTTCAGCACTATATTGCTCTGAGAAAGAAGTGGTTAAATTTTGCCATCAAACAGTAACAAAACAAAAACAAATGCCATCCATACAAAGCTCAGAACACATCATCTAATTGTTGGGCTAAAGGGGTCTATACGTACTGGGAAATTTCTGTCCTTCATTTGACTTGAAGGAACAGGAATATTCCCATACTGTTCTTTTGTTTTTCCTTCACCTACTGTAAATGAAATGTAAGAGGAAGGACTTTCTATTCTGTTGAGACTCCTTCAAACACAGGCCATGAGGAGGTGATCTTGATGCTTAAGGGCTCATAAAACACCATGGCAGATCTCCAGTTCTTCACTCTGGCTGCAACAGAAGATGCAGAATGGCAGCTTTTGCCAAAGCTGGATGAGTTGTTCCCATTTGACAACTGATCTGTCAAATAAAAATTTCTCAAGGGTTTTCATCATTTTACAGCAAAAATTTATGAAGCAGAAGCCTACACTAGCATGCAAGAGCTGACATTCACATACAGTTGAAGTATCAGAAGCTGTAAACATATTTTGCTTCTCAACTTAAGTGCACATTGAGAAAGGTTTTGTGAAGACTGAGCAGATAAGAATCCAGATAAGGATCCCATATAGATTTAGTAATACAGGGTATAGAGTTGGCTCACACTCAAGAATCTTTAATATGCACAGCAAAACTTGTAAATCATGGTGTAGATACTGAGATTACCTACCAAGGTTATGGGATCAAGGAAGTCCCTACAGCTCTTTATGATTTTTATTATGTTTCAGTAGGATTTTTCCTTTCTGCTTCTTTAAGTTAATGATTCTGGAAAAGATTCAAAGTCATTATAGGGTCTTCAGGACCTGCATTTCAAGAGCTGATCCAAAAGTACTCCATAGGGGAAACAACAGAAGCTAACAAGGCAAGTGAAAGCACAGCCACCAATGAATAAAGTGGCCTGTAAGGGACCTCTGGTGGACAAGAAGAGTGTTAAATTTCTTTGTATTTCTTAACAGAGGAGTTTATCCATTTAACTAACTTACAGCCATTCAGTTGAATGCTATCTCGTGTTATAGAATAATCAAAACCATTTTCCACTTGAACAAAAAGAGTTTGATACAAAAAGAAATAGAAATGAATACAGTTGAATCATAAATTCTAAAATCATCTGTAACAATGGGATTCTGTATTGCTGTGTATGTACCACTAACAAAGTGAAGCTAAGGGAATCTTTCAGGTGATATAAAACTGACAAGCAGTGAGTTTTCCAAGAGAAAAGAGTGATCCTTTGAGGACATATCAGTCATTTCAAAAAAATATTTCCCAGGCTGGGTGAGGTGATGGTACCTGTTGCTTCCAGCACATGCAGTGGTTGATCAGAGCCATGGTATTCAATCACAAGAGCTTATATAGCTACTTATTACAGTGCAGAATATCTCCAAGGACCTTATCCTACTCCAAACTAAATATTTTTTAAAAGTGTTACAAGCTTGGGAATTTATTTTGATCTCATGGCTTGAAGAGGCTCCCAGCTCTGGGCTTTGGGACCTCTGTTTTCAGAGTGCATGTATAGTCTGACAGACCACAGAGTTTGTGCAGATCCCTCTAGGATCACAAATCCCCCTTTGGTAACTGGCCTTGTCTTCCCTTGCTGCTCTTTCCCAATCTCCACGTGGAGCTAAAACTCCGATAGCTTCTCACGTGGGTGTAACAATAGGCATGGGAGATGGTTTGCTGTACAGAAATAACACTCTGAAATGGTTCCCTAGGAAAAGCAGCATGTCTTGGCAACAGCTGTCCTGGCAACTAGGTCCCCTGGCAGAGGGTGGTGGCCACTGATCTGTGGAAACCGATCCATGACTCATTTTTTCTCAGAGACCTGAGTGGAAAGGGACTGGAATGGGAAAGCACCCACATGTGGCTTCCCCCCATCCCTTGCACTGACAGGAAACTCACCAGTCAGAGAGGTTATTTGAATGGTTGGGAGAACAAGCAGCCCTTTGGCCACAGAGTTTCTGGTTCCCAGGAAATCCTGTAGCCCAGGAAAAGCAGTGCCACAGAAAAAGCCATTTCATTTTCATGGGCTTGTCGTCCCTGAGCTGTCCCTTTCAAAGCACAAGTGTGACTGGAGCCTCAGGGTGACTGAATGACCAGCAAGGGGTTGAGTGGGGAGCAGGAACTTTAGAAATGGATCAGCTGAAAGAAATGAGAAGTACCTGATTCCATGCCAGCTCTGAAGGGCCAGAGTCAGGCTGAGCGGGGCTACACCAGGACAGTGGGGTCCAGAACAGCAACACTTCCAGCAGGTGCTCAGAAACTGATTTGAAAGTAACATTTCTGCTTCAGAAAACATGACTTGGCAACAAAATTATTTCCTCTTGAAGTATTTCTCAAGGTTTATTCCACTGCTTTAATCTGAATTATGCTAATTCATGCATAGGATGATTCTATTTAGCCATGAATATTTGGACACATACATTTTCATATAGGAGGAATGCAAAAGAGTTTATTAGATGATAGCACAACCATTGCATGAATTCAATATTTGCACAAGAAGCAGAGAAATGTTTTTCATCAGTTCATGCTTCCCCTTCCATTACCTGCACAGTAAACCCAAACACAATAAATGTTTCAGGATGCTATTAGGCAGGTGGACTCCCAGAGATTTTCAAGGAGATGGAAAAAAGCACCTCAAGCAGTAAATCATACATCTTGAAAATTGCATAGTAAACACTTGGAGACATATAAAATCCCACTTCTAACCTAAACGAGTAAACAGCTTGAAAAAATGGGCTCAGACATAAAACTTGTGAGCTGACTACAAATGATCTGCAAATACATTGAAGGCCTATATTTGTTCAAATACATTATTCATAAGAAATAATTTGAGTTTTAGTTATATGCAATTTATGTTGCATAAACTTAAGCAAATACTTGTAACCAAAAGCTGTTTTAAAGAATTAATGAGCAATCTCTAAATAAAATTCTATTACTAAATAAAGTCTTCCCTGATTTGCAAAGCCATATGCTTCCTTTAGCGTATACATTAATAAGCATATCTATTAAGAGCTGAGGCCTGGAATGCTGTGATAGAGAACTTAGATCTGACTGAGCTCTCACCAAGCAGGAGGGGTGTGAGGTGAAACCACGGCTTTTGAAGCGTTAAAATATCTAGGATTCAACAGCAACAAAGTCAGTTGAATTCTTGTGCTAAACAGCTACATTTCTTCTCTAGGATCAACATTTCTGAATTTTTAGTAAACAAATAAAGCGAAAGGGGAATGTAGCTCTTGTCCTCTAGTAAAACACTTCCACTGTCCATTGCTGCACTCCCTTGGGCACTGAATGTGTCAGTGAACATTTCAGGCTAAGAGTACTGCAGTACAGGGTGGTACAGATTGAATGCCTGTACCAGAGCTTCCTGTGGAACAGCATCAGGGGTGGCTTGACTTACATTATCTGCAGTAACTCCATACTCCTCTGTGCTAACTCTGAACTAAACAAGTGCACTATGCTGAAGCAATATTGAAATTATTATTGTGTAAATTCTCATATTATATAGAAGCCTAATAAACCAGATGCTTTTATACAGTTTGAGATAACAGGGAATGTCTACAAACTAACACCTCCCCTAGTTATTACCCTCAAAAGTTATTACCCAAATAGTGAAAGAACTAGTCTGGCTTTCACAAATATCTGTCTCTTCCATCTGAATTTAATGAAAGTACTCAGGCTGCTTGACCAACAGATGATACACTGCAAAGCTTCCCTCTAACAGGGATAGTGCTGAACCAGAAAAAACAAAAAAAAAAGAACAGCCAATATTTACAAAAAAATTAAACACAATTGCAATTACTCAAGTAGAGTAGCTGCTACCTACTTTCTACTAATATCTACCAGTCCTCTTGAATTCACTTCAGCCAAAAAATGTGAGTTGTACAAAAACTTCCTATTCTGCCTTCACTTACTCATCCTCTTTATTTCAAAACCACTTTTAAAGTTCTGAATAATCCTGAAGTAGTTTCCCAGCTTAGTCACAGGGCAGGGGCTGCTGTGCAGGCTGACCTCCCTTACAGGAATGCTCCAAGGCTTTGCAGGCTGTCACCCAGTGGATGGGCAGCAATGCCCAACAAGCTGTTTCTCTCCAGTGCCTCCTCTGGATCTGACTCTTTTGAATACAACGACAACAGAAATGAAATTTTATCATTTATAATTGTCATTCACAATTTCCTCACATTATGGACTAAACTAAAATGGACTCTTAAAAATTTGTTTAAAATGAACAATCAAACCCCTCTGGTTTGGCTAATTTATGGAACAAACCAAACAGCTAGCTGTTGTCATTTACCTTATAGCATTGCTTCTCATTAGAAATCAAAGCTGCTGCATTTCTACAGTAGCTTTCCACAAAATATGTCTTGGTATCTGAAAAAATATTAGGGATTGAATCCTAACTGCTCTTAAAAGGTAGCTGCCAAAAATACGAAAGTCACAACGATTATTCAGACCCAGGATTTTGAAACACTAAATCTTTCCAAAGAGAATGAGCCAAAGATATCTTGATGTGATGACAGAAATGCAGAGATGGGTTTGTTAATGTGTTCTGACAGCACCCCTGGAGTCTCCAATACCGCTCAGCCACGTCCTGTCTGACAGGAGCTGTGCAGCTCCAGTGCACTAAGAATGACTGTGACTCTGCCAGTCACTTCTCCTGAACAGTCTGAATAATCTTTAAATGGCCCCTGGTTTAAATACAATTTACACCAGCAGCTGAAGTGTATAACAGAACAGGATCTTCTGGCACAAACTGCTTCTGTTAGGAATTGCTCCAGTAGCTGAGCAATAGGTAAGTTTCTGGAGAGCCTTTCTGCTACAGCTCAAACACAGTTCTCATCTTTTTGTAAAGTTTGATGCCCCAAAGTTTTCAAGTACCTCAATGGAGTAGTTACCCCCATGAAGGCTGTGAGTTTTCAGAATTTTTGAAATTTTTGATTTTTTTTTTATTTTTTAAAATGAAATCTAATTTCAATATGTTAGTTTAAATAGATAGAATTCTGAAAAATATGAAATAGATCCCCAACAGCTTTCATGCATACAAGAGAAGACCTAAAAAGTAATCATCATTTTCACACAACATTTTCTAATCTTATTTTTGATAACCATAGGCTACATCACAGCTCTTCAAGCACACAGGAATTGCCTAGCAAATGACAGCTAACTAAGGTCACAGGAAGATTTACTGTCATTAATATCACCTCACAGTAAGAGGGAATGTTCTTTTCCTGTTAGTGAGTCACCAAACACAGTTTCTGTTTGTCTAAAAGTGATAAGAGCAGCATACAAGAAAGTTAATTTTCACTGATGACAGAGTGAATGGAGACTCATGTAGCTGACAAATCTCAATGTAAAATCCAAGCAGGAATGCTAAAGTATTGAATTTGTTACTGAGATGCAGTACAGGCATAATGGGGACATCATTTATGCAATGTAATAAATAATGTTACATATGATATATTGGCAATATATGAAGCCATGTGCACATTTATACCAAGTGACAGCCCAGGGACAGGTAGATTAGAGTCTGAAATTACCAGCAGGATCCATCTGTTCACTTACACCTTTGTCCACTGTTCTCTCTTTACCACTCTGTTTCTATTGATCTCACTTTGAATATTAGGATGCTCAAGCATTTCTCCTGCCTGTATATCATCCATTTCAGGTGATGGTTATGCTGAGCTTCTATTTATTCTATAGCATTACTCTCTGCTGACTTCCTTGGAGAAGCAAGCAGCCCAGCAGCTTGCCAATGAAGTGCTTTTGATGTTTCAAGTCACCTTCAAAAATATCAGGTTTTAATAATTTTCCACTAGCACTCCTGCCTTTTGGGAACAGGAGGATGAAGAGGACCCAGAAACACAATACATCTCAATTACTTTCAGCACAGCAGAGCAGAGTGGCAGCTTCTGGGAGCCTGCTAGCAAGGCCACCTTATTTCCCAAGTGTGAGAACACTGCATACGAATGCATGGCTAATTTGCCAATTTGCTTTGATGTCAGTGCAGCTGAGTGCTGCTGTTCCAAATGAAGAGTTTATAAAGGGGTTTCCAGCTCTGTTGCTCTTAAAGATCTAGGGCTGCAGGATCAAATGTGTCCTGGAACCAGATACCCCATGAGATGGCCTTTGCACCAATGCTCTTATTACTAAGATCCTGAAGAATTACTTCTGTCAGATCTCTGAGAAAGCTGCAGTAACTCTGGGAAATGTTTTTTTCCTAGGAGGAATAGTGCATTTCTTGTACACAATAATTTGCTGTTGTTTATGCCATCAGTAATCACCATTGGGCATGCATCCCTCAGCTGAGGGTAAAACAAAACCTGTCCAAATCACCGCCCAACCAAGCTTGGTGTGGTTCTGCTTTCAAAAGGCAGCTGCTTGAGGGAAGCATCTAGCAGAATGCCCTGCCTATGCTTCATCAGTCCCTCCTGTCTAAACAAGGACCTTATCTCAACCTGGAAAGAGGAATTGGGCCTTTCTTCCCCTTATATCAGGTTTGTTTACCTTGTCTGCCTACACTTTGTATGGGCCTTTTTGTTCCTGTAAGGAAAGGCTGACCCCTGCCACCCAGCTCTTCTCATGTCTGTGACTGCTCTGCTTTGTGCTCCGCACAGTCCATGTTTTCTAAAGAGAACCTCAACACTTCATGACCCAGCGAGTTGAATCAGAAAAGCTGAAGAGAACAGTGCAAATGAAGTAAATAATTAATCTCACAACTTTGCAAACATTTGCAGCTTTCTCTTAAAACTACTAGGGTGCAGATTATAACTAATAAAAGGAAACCCTGGTCTTTTGCTACAAATGCAAAGTATAATATTTGATACCTATGGATCTTAACTGGAATTCCAGGACTGAATATATTCAAGAAGTTCAGACATTTGCATTTAGATCCTGCTTGAATAAATTCCTATGATTGCTGAGTGGCCCTTTAAGTCTTCCTTTTGGCCTCAGTAAAATTATTTAAGTGCAAATGAGGCATTGCTTTCTGTGCAGTTTTCCCAGACAGATTTTGGAAAGTTACCTGATGGAAAGAGGTAAAACAGTGAAAAGACTTCAATGCTATGCATTGATTCCTTCTTTCATCACAGAATAATATACACAGAAATCAATTTTCCACATGCACCAAACAACTGACCAAGCACTGACCTAGATATACCAGAAATAAATAAATTATCATTTCAGAAGAAAATTCAGTCTCTCTTCTGAAATAAAATTAACCCCTAATACTGCATTTATTAAGGGGGTTTCTGTGGTAAATAGCAGCTGCTATATGTCACTATTTGGAATCACAGATTTTATTACCTTATTTCAGAATGTATTGAGTTTATTGGAAAATGTGATGATATTCTATTTATAGCTGTGCCATGATGATGAAGTGGCATTACTGTAAGGTATAATTATGGTGAGTTACTATTGGCCTTATTAGAAGCATGTCTTGACTTTAGTCTCTATTACTAGCTGAGCTTGGAGGTTCCTCTGACTGGAAAATTGCTGTTTTATCTTGGTCTGCCTATCGTTATTATCCTGCTCACCATTTCTGCTGTTCTCAAGAATTCTGCAAAGTGCAAACATTTATTTCCTTTTTCCTTATATTTGCAAAGAATAGCATCAGATGGTTTTGCCAGTGACATTTTTAAAGAGAAAAATAGGAAAGCAAGGCAAAAAAAATTACTGAAATACCTGTCTTGAGAGGTTAATGGCAGGATTAAGAACTGGGTGCAAGTGTGGAATATTTAAAGGCATTTCTGCCATCCTCCCCAGGCTGCTTAGCAGGAAACCACAAGAACTGGTGTGAAGCCACATTGAGGGATGTGAAGCCATAACTGAGGTAGAATTTGTAATTATGAAAGGCTTTGGGGAAGGGCTAATGCAGTGACTGATTTGTGAGGCAGAAGGGCAAATTTGCCTCCTCTCCTGCCACGGAAGCTGCAGTGGCGCTGCATGAGACTGCTTGTCTGTGACCAGATATTGCGGCTCCCTCATGGTTCCCGTGGCCCCTTCAGCTGCCTGCCAGCATGGATGGACAGAGGTGCCACCACCAGTGTCCAGAGCTGAGGCAGGGGTGGCAAGTCTTGCTTGCTTGAATCAGAAAGGTTCAACTTTTCCTGCCTAATTAGCTTCAGTGGAGCTGTAAAGCACAGTGCCTCAAGGTTGGCTTTGAAGGCATTATTCTTCTAGCCTTCCTTCAGGCAGAGAGATGGATTATGTGACTTTTCATAACCCTTAGTAACCCTCTCTTCTACACTTTTTTTTCCCCACTGGTTTAATGCCTTAATAGTACTTTCTTGCAAGCAGCTTCATTTCATGAGTACTCAATCTCTTATGACACATGCATTTGCATTAGAGTTCTATTTTTTCCTCAGCTTGGTAGTGGGAAATTTTCAGACCTTCTCTGAAGTTAAATTTCCTTCTTCTAGCCTTCTAGAAACATAAGATTTCTGCAGAATTTAACAGGAGTCAGAATAATGGGTTTTTATGGGTCCAGAAAGATGTAATTGACTGAGCAGCTTCTTTTAGTTCTAACACAAGCATTTCTAATTACCTTAATCATGAGCAGAAATCCTTTAACTGTAGGTCATTTTGAGCATGCTTGGTAAGGATGGTGCCTGAGCATTCCCAAATAGCTAATGAATTGTTAGTTACAACTTAGACTAAAAATCGTTTTTAAGTCTATAGAATTTCCCCTTTTTTTGGCCTTTAATTTCCTCCTGGCTTGTATTCTAGGAAAAAACAAAGAATTGAAATGCTCATAGTCTTCCCATCTTAATGTAAAATATTGAACTGGGCTATGTGTCTTACAACACCATGTTTGCCTTAGAAAAAGGTATGAAGGATTAATGAAAAACCTTCTGAAACAACAGCACTAGTAACAGATTTAATTCACTACCAGACCAGAGCCCATTTAATCATGGTAATCTAGAACTGAAAGAACCATAGAAGAATAGTTACCTGTGGAATATTCCATCCTCATTTTACATGCTGCCCTCATGTTCCTCTAGTCTTTTACCACAGAATCACATGAAATCAAGAGATTTTATAAACCTTCAGATCAGCAATGGTCACAAACATCCTTTTCATGCTTGGAAGGTTGAGGACTGTACTAAGCATAATTTTAAAGGAGAATAGTTGAACATAGTTACCAGTGAGATAAATTGTAGGAAAGCCACTTTACTGTACCTGGATCCATTTTGATCCCCATTTCCTTTCTATTTCTGCTGTCTTTGCCTGGAATTGCATTCTGAGCAGGGCCACAGCCTGGAACATGTTTGCAGTGCTAGAGATGCCACTCATTCCTGGGACTGAAGTGCTCAACACTGGCTCAGTCTGGCCTGCAAGGGTTAATGACCAAATTATTGTCAAATTCCTCCCCCATGCCACTTTATTGCATTTACATTTACCTAATTAATCTAAACAAATAATCTAATTTTTTTATGGCAAATAAATATATTGTATAAACAAAGGAACAGCAGCTGATAACTAATTAACTGATATGTCTAATTCATGGCATAATAGAGACCAATGTATATCATAATCAGGCTTCTGGAGTACTTGATAATACCAGCAACAACGCTTGTGAAAGTTCTGCCCACACACATTCTACATTTAGGAGGGATTAAAAATATAATGAAAGCAAGGAAAATATTTCTGTGGAATGCAAGAATTCTGGCTCATGTCTCTGTCAGAGTCAATTTGCATGATGCTGAACTTAGCAGTAAATACAAAATCTGAAATACAAACAGAAAACATTTTTCTTTTGCAATATATTCTCCTCAAGTTCATGGTCTTCAGATCCCATCTGGATTTCCCAGCATTTTTTGCCCACTCCCAGCTGTCATTTTATCATCTGTTGTATAAAGCAGATATTTAATTATGGGCTGCTGTGAAAGACATTCAACAGAGATATCCCTACCTACAGCAGAGTTGTGAAAGAACTAATGATGCTTCTTTTCAGTTTCATACACCATTTTTCCCTGATCAAAATATCAGGTTTCATTATTTCACTAATTGATAGCCCAATACTCAGAAATATCAGAGCTATCAGAGCCGAATAATCAAAATATTATTAGGGCTTTATAAGGCTGTCTACCACAACTAGTCATTAGAGGACTTCAGCTGTGTCTTCCAACTATTTCCACATACATCTAAATTGCAATGATTTAGTTCTTGAGCCCTGATTAATAAAAGCAGGGTGTGCCAAGTTACTAACTCAGTTTCAGTAATTATGAGGCCTAAGAGAAAGATTTTGAAAAATGACAGAGAAGCTGATTTTTCTTAACCCAGTTTAAGAGGAATAAAAATCTTGGCAGTATATGAAGCTAGCACTACTCAAGCACTGAAAAATCAGATTTTATACTGTTTATCAGAGGAGAATATTGACCCCAAGTAATTCCTGTGGCCTCAGGGGAGACAGTGCTTTACAGGCTGCCCTCCAATATCTGGTTACAGGGAGTCTAAACACAAGAGTTACTACCTTCTAAAATCTGACAGAAATGACAAGCCTGAATTCATTTTTAACAAGTTTGTTAGTATTAGGTGTAGATTAGATCTTAACCTCTTTCTATTTCTTCCTTATATTAGTCTCATATCTGATTTAGGGTTAAAATCATCTTCTCATTAGGGATCATATTTTCAGGGTAACCTGGAGTGTTTCTAATTTTGCTTTAATATGTTCAAAGACCTTGCAAGGGTAGGTTAGCATTCTCATAAAAATGTCTGGGTGTCCCTCCTCTGTTATGCCATTGTAAAGCCACTGACTTTAAAGAAACACTATGGAGACTCTAGTTTAAAGAAATGTACTTCAGTCTCCAAGCAGCTCCAACAGCACCACAAGGCTGAATTCTAATACTTACCTGAGTTTTCTAGCGGGTTAGAAGACACTAAAGCTTGGGCAACCAGCTTTACATTAGCCAGAAATAGTTCTCAAATAAAAATCTGCAAAGAATGTTTATGATGGGGTCAGAAATATGCCAGCAACGTATTTTTCTATTTATGTATTCTTGAGCAAAAGATTTAAACAGATTTATGGCACTACATAATTTAAATAGCAATCATTTGGATCCACTTAAGAAGTTAGAGCCATGAATAAACATAAAATAAATAATTGCATATCCAAACATATCTTTTCTCCTTTAAAGCAACCATTTCTTCATTAGTACACAAACACTGGGCTGCTTGAAAGTCTGAGCAGGATTAGGGCTGGCAGTGTTCCTCCAGGGACTGCACCAGGACAGGAGGATGTGAAGCTGGTGGTAGCAGCATCATTCAGCTGCTGCTTGAGCTGGGGATCTGGGTGCAACATAAGGCACATGCATCTTTCAAAATGCCCAAGGGCAAGCTAAACATCTACACTAGGAATTATTGTGTTGCATGCATACATACAAACAGAACTTTCACCACTCATACAGCTTTTACTCCTTGCTCTTTCAGACAGGTCCTGTTAAATTTTAAATGTTTGAACACTTCCTCAGATTTGGACATTGCCACTCTATGTCTGTAGAAAGAGACACTTTGTTGAATTTGTCCTCTAAATCGTTAATAATTTGTACTAAAATGGGGGCACATTTTTAGCACTGGAACATCCTTTTCCTGTCCTGCCATTTCCATGGTACAGAGCTATTTGTACAACCACAATCTTTAGGTAGGCAGTAATTTTTAAGAAAATGAAATGCTGTATTTGTAGCCTCACACTACACAAATTAAACCCAAGATTTTTTGCAATATTTATGCTTGGCAGTCACAATTGCATACTTATCCAATGAAAAAATTTGTGTCAGCTCTAACAGTCATTTATGTCTCAGGTTTTCTGTTTTAATAGCACAAATACAGGAAAGGAGAAGAATTAAAAACCAGTGCTAGTGTTCAAAACAAGGTATGAACACATACTGCATTAAAAGGGTTCCATGATTAATATCTAAAATACAAATGTTTGAAGAAACAAAACTTTGGGAAATTATGTACTGCATTATCTTTAAAAAACTTAATTAAGTGAGAGATAAAAGAAGTAATTTTTAAATTTTGTAATAAAAGATCCTCAGAATAACCCCTTTTCCTTAGAATCAGGCTCTTCATTCATGCACATGTACACCATGGATGAATTAACAGGAGCTTTGGTGGTGTCCTAGCTGTGCCAGTCTACAGGAAGCAGGAATGGCACCTGCCATACATGAAATTATGACAAGAGAGATCAAAACTAATGTAAAGCTTAGTATTGACACAGGAAGGAAGGAAGGAAAAAGCACCCTGCACTGATTGCTGCTTCATGTGCTGCAGGTTGTTCTGTATGCCACCTGGCTGTTCAACAATGAGGAGCACTTATTTACAAAGGTCACAGAATCTCCTCAAAGTACTTCAATTGGTGTGGGATTGCTACTCTCATTTAAATTAGTTGTTTTGTTACTACCCTCTTTTTGTATAAAACACAGACTAGGCTGGGATTGAATAGGGCCATCCCTTGCCTGTCCTCCCTCCTTCCCTTCACACTCTGCTCTAAAGATGCACAAAGACTAAAAAAAGAAAAATTATGGATATATATATAAATGCATATAGACATTAAAGGAAGTTGCTAGAAGGCTTATGCTTTGACAGAATCTCATTACCCTGGGATTTCACAAGGGCTGACCCTTAAGAACAGACTTTAACACTGCTCTTGTCAAATGTTTCCCACTGGAACTTTTTCTTTATTTTTCAGCCTCTGACAGCCTTTAAGAAATCTAAATTCTATAGCTCTCCAGATAACAAACCAGGCTACAACCTGACCTCACTAAGAGCAGCAATTAGGAAGTGAGAAAGCTGAGTTTATGGTAACAGAAACTTTTTTAGGAGAAACCCAGGAGGACAAACACTAGTATCAAGAGTTAATCTTGTCAGTCCAGCACCTTTCCTTAAACTCAAAGAGAAAGACCACCCTATTTCTATTTCCAGTTACCAATAGATTTCAAATAGAGATTACAGGATTGTTGCTACCTGTTCCATAGAAAGGACACTGCTTTTCAATTCTTTGTTTTCCCTTACAGCAGTGACTGGCAAAAGCTAAAAGATCACATAGGGCAACTAAAATAGTGCTTTTTCTTCCAGGCAGAGAATGAGGAAGAAAGAGGGAGAGATATCTGTGCAGGACAGTTTATAAGACTGAAATACCTCAGCAATGTTGGCTCTCTGAGCTATATTGAGGCCAAGACCTTTTGAGCAGGGCCCATAATCCTTGGGTCATTGACCAGCTTTACCTCCCACAGCTTATAAACACTTTCTTGATCCCCCCTCTCTGATCAAGGCCTCAGACTCAGTAAAACCCTTTCCATCAAATCTTTTCCACTGTTTCTTTTCCCTCCCCTGCATTTGCCCAAAATTCCCCCTTACCCTATACAGCCAGTACAGAGTATATTGCAGTATTTTGTTCAATATGTTTTAAGTAATGCATATGATATTGCTGACTTAAATCAAAATTACATGTACTCCTCAGTTACTCAATGAGGTCATGCTTCCTACAGGTATTTGGTACTCAGCAGGACATTTGTTATGATTCAGTCCATTCTACCCTCAGGCTTTTACTCACAGGATAGACAGCATTTCACTCAGTACTCCTATAATACTCTATCAAATGAATCCTTTCATCCCAAAAAAAAAAATGGACAGAATTAATATTTTGAGCTTAACACGTCATTTCTTTTTCCTACGGCTGCAAGTTAAGGAAAGTCCTAGAGGACTTAGAGGGACCATTAACTATAAAAAGTCAACACCAGGGTTCTATTTCAAGCCAAAACTAAAAGATCAAGTGGATAAAATCATCCCCCAGGTGAAACACTTCAATACAAATGAGGAGAAGCAGAGTATTCTGCTGCCCAATCGTCTGATGACTGTATGACTGTAACTTCCACCTGTGCCTTGCTGAATTCTGGCAGAGGGCTGCACTGCTCAGTCTATTATTGCTCAGCCAGCAGAATGACTTTGTTATGGCAGGGGATGTGGGGCAGCTTCTCCAACAAAGGCAGGTATCAGAGCAAATTGGTAACTGAAGAAACAGGGCTTGAATGAGCTTATGACCTGCTTATCTATGGGCAGACAATGCATCAAATAGGGATTGGAGTAATTTGTTCTGTAGGATATTTAGATTTTTATTCAGCGCATATCACTGCCTCGTGAATCAACTGTGTTTTCTTACCTTGATGTACTGGGAAAATGAAGCATTTTCTGTTTAATAAGAAAGAAAGGTATTTCTACTGCCATATAAAAATAGTAGAGATGAATTAAACATTATACCTTAAATAAAGTGTATTCCAGACAAAGCATACTGTACAACATTCATGCTTAGGTGGTATGTCATGAATCAGCAGCTTTAAATCCTTCCTTTGAAAATATTTGCTGGTACTTTGTTTCTTTGAGTGAAATATGCTTTTAGATGCAATTTAATGGTTGAAGATTGTGCATGTCTCTTCAGTATAAGCAAGCCAGAATTTTATTATTTAACTATGTCCTTTAATTATAGGATTAATCTTCAAAGCATTGTGAAGTACATTTGCAAAGTCACAGAGAGAATAAAAGGCTTACAGAGGATAAAAACCTCACAGAGCATAAGAGGTAGCAATGGTATAAGTGAATGGTGATAATGAAAAGATACACATATGCTCCAGCTCTACTTATACACTAAGATTACAAGGCATGGGGATGAAGGAACTGTGATGTTTTTGTCCCTTTACACTGGCAAAGCTACTGTGGCAGCTGTCCTTACAAGGCTACTGGAACACTTTACAATCAGCTCTTTCCCAAAACTGCTTGCTGTGCATCAGCTGCCTGGGGTCATCCTCACTGGGGGAGCTGTGATGCATCACAAACCTCGAGTACACTTCTTTTTCAGTAGACTCAGGAGGCAGGAACTGATTTACTGTAGTGAATCCCACCATTATTTCAGACTATTAATTTAAAATCTCACAATTTTCCTTCACTTTTCAATAAGACATCTCAGATGACACTTGGTCATCCTGAACCCTCTGATTCCTCCAGTGGAGGAAAGAACATATTACAAGCTAATGTCAAAAACAGTTCAAAATTGGAACAAAACTATGTGATGTTGGAATATTTGTTCCAACATCATGTTGCCATTTGGCATAAAAATAATATATTTAAAATCAACTGAATTTGTACTTGACCGACTAATAAAAGAAACAGGTCACTACTGGACTCCCTAAATTTCATGTAATTAATAAATTATCTACCTTGAAAGGAAACAAGACAGTAATTTCTTTCAAATAAAGATATCAGATCTCTTCCTTTGTCTGTCACACTGCAGGTGTTTGAGCTCAGCACCTGTCATTACATTATGTAGGATTCTTTTTTATGTTATTTTTTGCTTCATTAAAAATTCTTCATTGATTCATAACAATCAATCTTTTGACAAGAAATCTAATCTAGTGGTATCAGGGACACTGAGCATAAGTTACCTGAAGATGCTGGTTAATTAGTCGCTGATGGATTAATATCTGTGCAAATAATTAGCATAAAATACATGCAGTATAATCTAAAATAAGTGGCTCACTGGCCATATGTCTAGCTATGTACCTCATGCAGAATATACTTCTAGACACTAATATTTCTTTTAGGTACAAAAATCAGTTCATTATTTTCCCTCTTAGGCATTAAAAAATTGTGACTAATGTCCAGAAGCTTGCAGTATTGTTTTTAAAATGTAAACAATTTTCTAAACACAATTCAAAGAAACTGCATTGATTAATTTTCTGTAAACTCTCAGAGTGCTCTGAAGTTCAATTGTCATAGTTACATGCTTCATAAAACAATATAAATCTTGGGAGAAAAAAAATCAGTAGGAGGGTGAATGGATCCAAATAATTTGGTCAAAGATCAGGGGGAATTCAGAGAGGCAGCCAGGGCAGGCAGGAGAGGATCTCTTGTGTTTAAAGCAATGCTGCCTACTTCCTTGATCTTAACACCACTGGAACGTGTGGTACCAACACCCCCACCTCTCCCTGAGCCCAGCAGCTCCTGGCTGGAGCCCTGCCTCTCTTCACACCCTGCTGCAGCCTCCAAACGCCCTGAGGAAGGGCAGTGACTACCCAGCAGCTACAGCTGCATGAGCTGCTTGGTGCCACAGAGAGAAACCCAAATGCGCCTGATGTATCCCAGCACCAGTGTTCCAAACCCAAAAGTGCCTGATGTATCCCAGCACCAGTGTTCCAAACCCAAATGTGCCTGACGCATCCCAGAATCAACATTCCAAACCCAAACGTTCCCGATGTATCCAGCGCCGGGAGCGGGGCCGGCGGGGCCGCGAGGGGGAGCGGCAGCGCCGCGGTTCCGCAGCCCCGGGGAGCTCCGCATCCGCCGCCCGGCTGTCCCGCAATCCCCTCCCGGAGCTGCAGCCCCGGCGGTCCCGCGATCCCCTCCCGGAGCTGCAGCCCCGGCTGTCCCGCAATCCCCTCCCGGAGCTGCAGCCCCGGCTGTCCCGGAATCCCCTCCCGGAGCTGCAGCCCCGGCGGTCCCGCAGGCTGCAGGTTTGGGATGTCGGGCGGTGCCGCTGCCCTGCGGTGCCAGGGCCGCTCCCGGCTGGAAAAGCTGCCGTGGTGACAGCGGGAGAATCCAGCGGTGCACATCTGCCCGGGCAGGAGCAACGGGGCTGGCAAGGGATCAATTGTCTGTGTGCGCCTGCTTCCCTGCCATGATTGGGTATATGTATGTTATATTTAATGTCATTACTACCAGGTTTGGTGACAGAGTCAGAAAAACTGGGATTTCTCCCTCGCTTGCTAATACTTTGATTTCTCAGCTCCAAATCATGCCAATACAGACTAAAGTCATGAAACACCCACACTGCTATCCTGCCCTCACCGGTGTTCCCTCAGACACAGTCATGCTGCTGCAGCTGCAAAGAAATCTATTCCAGATCCGCTTGTGACAGCTGAGCGTCAGAGTTAAAGCACATTGCAGGGGACAGAGCAAAGCTTGTCTCCATTAGCACATCCCTGCTCTGTGGCTAGAGCACATAGCAGTCTCCAGCACTGCTGCTTTGATTAAAGGTCCTCCTGGTACACTTCAAATAGATTTTCACACAGAATATTGTGGTCTCTCTGAAGGACTGTTTGACATCTGAGTTGTTCATCTGAATGTGGCACGCATTCTGTCATTCCCATTTCATTTTGGAAACCAAATTTTACTGGGTTCCATACAAGTCTTGCACACTGAATTTTCAGCTGGAGCAGTGCAGAGTCATGAAACTGTAACTAAAGATGGTGCTCATGGCAACAAAGTGCGAGGGTATCAGATGACTCAGAGAGCCTTTCCTTCTCTTACACCGTCTTTATGTCATATTTAGTTGTTAATTAATTAGAAGATATGAATTGAAATGTCTTCCCTCTCTTAGCAATACTTCTGTATGAATTTTAATCATCATGCAGCACAGAGCTCCAAACTGTGCCTGACATACAGCTGAACAAGGGTTATGTTGTTACATTTAAGTCCTAATCCCTTTTCTTAAGTACAGACAGATGTGTTTAATCTATTTAAATTTGCCTTAATTGTTTGAGTCTATAGAAGCTGACTGTACTTTCTGCTTTAATTTGAGTGATTCCAAGAAATTAATATGCACTAAGCTGTTTCCCTAGATATTGCAGAGTTCTGTTAGCAGTTACAGTGACTAAGCAGACACAAAGTACATTCCCTGGTGATGTAAAGACGCCCCACGGTGTTTGCCACTGCCTGTTTTTCCCTTGATATCCAGACACAGATGAGGCTCTCTGATGGTTTTAGGATGCAAGCAGCCATCTAACTCCTCTATTCCCCTGTGCCACTTGTTCGCACTGACATCAGTCCCTTCCCAAGTGTGGGATTGATGCCAAGCTGCCTGTACCTGATTTTCAGCCTGGACACCATGTGAGGAAAACTGGTTGCCCTTCCTTACACAGTTGCAGTGAATAAACTAATGACATTTGTCATCTTTCACCTGGACATTTCCCCCTTCACATGCAACGCTAAGCTCAGCCAAAGAACTTCATTCTGTGTTAAAAATAAAGGTAATGAAAATAAATGAAAGAAAATGCAAAATTGCCTACAAGGTAGCCAGATGGGCAGCCTACTTTAATATTCTCATTTGATCCTGCACATGAAAGAATTTTTATTTATGTCCTCTTGTATTTCCTTTAAACCAGAACTTTAACAATTATTTTTGGCCCTATTGTGTATGACAAATAATTCTCAAGATAATTCTTTTTCCATCAAAGCATTAGTTTTTCACTGTGACTATACCCAGATTAAAATTTAAACACCAAAGTCTGATATTGTTTCTGTTATCTAATTAAGTGTGAAATATTTTAAATGGAACATTAATGGAATAACATCCTTAAGTGTTTTCTGCAAATCTTCTGGGATTCAAAGTCTTCATCACAAATACATAAAGGCTACTAAAAAACTCTCATATATTAAGTGCTCAAGACAAACCGCTGTGAACTGAGGTATCACTTCTGCCATATTTACAAAAAATTTTCCTTATATTTATATGTTTTATTCAAGTAATATTGTTCCTGGAACTGTAGCCAGTTTTGGAAGCTGACACAAATTAGAAAGCTAAAGGCTACTGAACACATAAAAAGTTCTGAGTGCATAGCTCTGCTCCTCTCACCTTATGAAATCTGATTATCACGAGGTAAATCCTAATCCTTACCTGCCAGTGCAGGGCAGTGTCAGACTCCTGAGAAAGTGGAATGGAGTGCACAACTTCCCCCTCCATCCTCGGTCACTAGGAAAAAAAGAACAGATTTAGGTCTTTCTAAGCAATTGATCATGTTTCCTGAACCTTTATTTACATTATTTTATTGTCACAAGCATTTTCTCTCCCCTTTTGACTGTGTCCCTGGTTCACAGAATTTTGTTTTCAGGAGGAAAATGTAGAATTGAGGGAAGAGGGAAAGTCTAAGTTCTATATAAAGTCCGGGTTTGGTTTCATTTTCCTGATCTGTCAAACTGTCTCTTCTGTTTTGTCAGGCATTCATGCGCATGATCCTGGTCTCGCTGCCATGAAATAAATCTTTAACAATGTAACTTAATGGAAATATCCAAGTATGTACAAAGGTGCAAATAAAGTCAGAACCTGACCTACAGCTCATACTTTACCAGGTGTTTGTATCTATCTCATTTCAATTTCAGACTTGGGGTTTTTTTTGTCTTCCCTATAACACTCCAAATAGAATTTTTTGGAATAGAAACTTCTCCAGTTTGAATGAATGGGTATTTTTTTAAGTGAGAAAAATCCATTGACTGTATTCCAGCTGTATAAATAAAATCTTTACTGACTTTGAATTGTTTTTACGTATTTATTTCCTTTCCCAGGTATCACAGAGATTGCTTTTATTCATGAAATTTATCATGCAAAGAATATATGCTTAATCTCAAACATTGTGACACAAAAAAAAATTTGTATGCAAAAAATAGCTTTGCTTACACGCATTTATATAAGAATATATTCCAAATTGAGGAAAAATAATAACCATCTCAAGAAGTAAAAAAAACAAAGCCATATTTTCATTTTATGATCCCTCTACCACACCCTATATTTGGGAATACACATGGAGATGGGGAAAAATTGTTGGTTTTTTCTCAGATGTCTTTTAAAGGAGTCTTTCTAGTATTGAGTGTTTTTTATCAATTTTATTGGGAATAGGATGAGGTCTAAATTGTATTTTGCTTCATTGATGTCTGATGTGTATAAATATTCATGAGTCAACACCTGGAGTTGGCTATTTTCTAAAATCTGTATAACTGTTATTGCAGTTTTATCTGTGGACTGTGATGTCTCATTTGAATTCATGAGACCTGTTATAAATTTTAAATATATATGAATTGATATTAAAGTCTAATGAAGAACAAGAGTCCCACCTGCCACCTGCAATTTAGTACTACCTGCATAAGAGGGAAAGAGGAATCTAAGCAGTGAAGATGGAAACTTGATTGTTTATTAAAATTTCAGATTTGTTTTGATCATTCCTTCTGATCCCTGTTGATAAAAATCATGTTCCAAAATGGCTCCTTTCCAGATTTCTGTAGAGATCTTGGAGCTTTAAGCCACTAAAAGTTTGGCAGAGCATCTAACTGCCATATTTTTGTTAAAGAGGAAAACTACTTAAATTCCCTGAGAGGAGTCTATTTTATAGGCAACTTTGCTCACATATCAGACTCTCTTTTATGCTTTCTTATTTCTGAGATCTGCAAAACAAATTTTATTTACAGTTTTCAGCTTGGTTGTGTGTCATGAGAATTGCAAACCGATTTACTTGCACATTCATACCACCTAAAAGATGAAAGGTATTTGTCATGGTACCAAGAAATATATTTATTCTCGTTTTTAAATACTTCTCAGAACTGTTTTTTCCACCAAATTCCATCAAGAGTTATTTCTGAGCTCAGACAGAGAAGAAGATTCAGCTCTCCAAAGTGATCACAGAGAGGTTGTGAATATCAGGGCATTCAGAACATGATGGTGTCCTTGGTAGGATCCCGGTGTCCCCTGCCTAGGGATAAGAGGACATCACAAGACACTTTTATAGTGCATTTCTAATTGCCCTTTAAGATTAGATTTGTGGTGAAGGGAGGCAAGTTCACCCCTGATAGCAGCAAGGCTGGTGCTGCACAGTGTGGCAGCCAGCCTGAAGAGAACAGAACAAACAGAAGAGTTTTCTTTGTGTGTGTCTAACCCTAAATCTGAAATCTGTTATCAGCTCTCTGTATGAGAACAAACTCGTTAATGGGCTGTGACTGCAACAGTTCATAATCATCACCATGTTCCCTGGAAAAGCATGAAAACACAGGGCTGAAGTCTGGTCCTTGGCTGTTATCACTGTTCTCACACAGCCATTTTCCATGTTTTTAACCAAAGGAAAAAGGAGAAAGTACTAGAAAGATTTCTTTCCTTGTTTCTTTCTCTGACAAGTGGAAGAAAACAAGCAGAAGTCTGTAGTAAGATTATAGAATACTGCAGAAAAGCTGGCATAACAGGGAGTCGGACACAGATAATAGAAAGATATTTTTTAAAATTCAGATTGAAAGCAGAATATGATAATGAGTCAAAAATGTTTGATTTTTCCCTAGGTGCATGAATCTCCTTTACTAAAGACAGTTTTAAACTGTCAGTGTTGGCCCCTTGTTCCAGCCTCCATCATGCACCATAATTAAAGAACTTCTGTGTCCATATCACCAAAAAATCTGGAATCAGCTGCAGTATTTCCCTTGGCAGACACATTTAAGTGACTTTTTCCCTGCAGCAGCAGGGAGGATGCACCTCTCCAGAGGTGGGAAGAAGAGGCAGCAGCAAAGCTGACTTGCTACAGCTCCTGCCACTTGCACAGAAGAAAAACTTCTGCTGTGCTAATTGAGATCTGAGTGTTTCACAAATGGCACAACAGATGCTGTGCACTGATGAGAACAACACAGACAGTGATGCTGCAGAAACTCTTCAGGCAGAAACGTCATGTACTGAACATCTCACATGTGAATGGCCACAGCAATGATTTTGGGAACGTTTGGCCGTGCCCTGAGCTAAGCTCCTGCACTGTCTGAAGTATTCCTTGGGGTTTTCATTTCCAGATGGAGAAACAATAGCTCTGAGTTCATCATGTCATGTTCAGGATGACATCTTCCTCAGTGAAACACCCCCTGTCACCAAAAGACAGTGCCAAGGGTTGGGTGTGAGCCCAGTACATGAGGTGGAAATGGAAACCACAGCCTTCTGCTGCTGAGACAGCAGCCAAGAGTTGACTCATCCCAAGACTTTCCCACAAATCCTTGTACACTGCTTTTTACATTAGAAAACTGATACTGATACAAATATGTGCTGCCAGGACGAGGGTGGCAAGATGGGAGTAAGAAGAACAACCACAGAAATAAGCATCCAGATAATTTTCTGGATTATGAGTGCTCTTTGAGCATTCCTGGAAGTTTACAAGGCCATCACAAATCTTAATTAAAGCTGAATACAAAATAATATTTAGAACCAGAAATAAAGATCAATACTACCTGAAAGATAAATCAGGACCCTTCTTTGGCAAAGGGGTTGCCAGAGGAATGAGCGGCCAAGAATTCATTCAGAGCTAATCTGTGCTAGACATACTGTTTAGCTGCATTATCTGATGCTACCTCTTCTTCTGATTCAAGGTCTGCCTCATTTGTCAGGTCCTGTCCTTTAATCTCCAAACACAATGGCAAAGTGATTGCCGGTGATTTTATGCTTTTTTGTGCCCAGGACAATGGGACTGTTCAGCTGTCTGAAAGAGCTAATACATACTTTATGATGAGAAAGGAACAGCCAGAGCCAACAAGGAGAGGTGGGATTCTTTTCATCGTTCTATAGCATCTTCAGCAGCAAACAGCATTTTTAATACCATAGCTTTAAAGTGCCTGAGGTTTTCTTAAAGTAGAAAAGCGTGGCACATTGAGACAAAAAGATTCTCAGACATTTAATCCAGTTGAAATATTCAAGATTTATTCTGAATTGTATTAGTCCACTGTGATTCAGAATGTTAAATGCTTCATCAAACACTATGAGACAGAATTATTTCAGTAGCCATCTGTGACAATGAAAGTGAAGTAATTGCACAGTGGGTTTCTACAACAGCATATAATCTCTTGAAGCCTTAAAGAGGGACCAGTTCAACACTTGCCTGGCCTTTTGCAGGCAGCCTTTGATATGTTGATGCCTTTCAGACTCATTTGAAAGTATATCATAGCTCACTACAATTAAAGGAAGACCTTATTGCAACAAGCTTCAAAAAGAAAAGAGGACATTTGCAGAAAAATAAATTAACTTGGAGAAAATAAAAATTAAACCACTATTGGCAGAGAGTACTAAAGACAGAGGCACAAAGCTGCAGTGCACCTGCATCCACCATCCTCCCAAGAGATACCTGCTGGTCAATCATGTCTGAGGGACAGCTTTAGAAAAAGAATAAGTAAAAATTTTAGTCTCTTCTTTTGATTACAAAAGCTGTAGAATTTAAGGGGTGAAATGCACTGCCATTAAAGAGAAAAGAATACCTTCTGCTTAT
Organism: Camarhynchus parvulus; assembly: GCF_901933205.1. Taxonomy (NCBI): domain Eukaryota; kingdom Metazoa; phylum Chordata; class Aves; order Passeriformes; family Thraupidae; genus Camarhynchus; species Camarhynchus parvulus. The sequence continues at coordinate 10,814,078 of NC_044576.1, forward strand.
TTCAAAGTAAGCTTAATTTCAACCAACCTTGTATTTTCATGGCTGGAAAGCAAATCCCTTCTGCTCTGGGAGGAGCTCACACAGTTTGCTGATGCTATTGAAGATCATGCTCAGCCACCCTCAGAGGCTGCAGGACTCCAGGGACGTGGTCAGCATTTGACCCTCGTAGTGAATGGGCTGCACAGTCCTTGAACTGAAACTCTGCAAAAGGCAGAAATGAAATAACTGAGTGCCCTCTGCAAGGGCAGCAGGCCAGGCCAAGATCAGCATCCACCGAGCATCGCTACACCTTCTGTGAGCACAGAAAATCATCACCCACCTGCAGTACCTGAAGGAGAAACTCTAAAAAATGAGTTAAACCACTATAGGAAAAACTTAGCAAACTGTGGTAATGGCACACAGACACGTAGCTATAGGGTCTATTTATAATTTATGGTTTACAGATTTATAGTGTGAAACTCCAGTATTATGCAGTATCATTTACAGTGTGAAACTGCTGTTCATACTGTCAAGTATGAAAAAAGCAAGTTTCTAGGTCTTTTTTTTTCTTATTAAACAATAAAGTTACATAAGTGTGAACAGCATCTTCTAAAGTGAAACTAACATTTTCACTTTGAATATGGGAATATTTAACAAGAGATAAATATACTCACTGTAGTTAATGAGCTGTTCAGTCATATTCTGCTCCTAAAATGTCAGCTTGAACCCCAGCTCTACTGGGATCAAATCCCACTTAGGAAAAAAATAAAATAGGGAGAAAAGTGAAGCAAAGAGCATCCAGATTTAAAAAAAACCTCTAAAAAATGAGAGAATAGAGTGAAGAAAAAAAAAGAGGATGGAGACACAGAATTTTACTGGAAAATACAATGTTTTCTCAAGCTGAAATCTGTTAAAGCTGATGCAAAGTCTCTTTTGTTGTACACAGGATTTGCAGTGAGCCCTGTAAAAATGTAGAGAGTGAATTTAAACTAGTATTTTAGGATCCATCTTTCCCAGTACATGTCTGGAAAATGCAACTTTAAAATGTACTTTGCATTGGCAGGGGAACAAAAAAGCAAAAAAAGAGAAGAGAAAGAGGGAGGAAGAATAATCACGACAGAAAATAAGAAAAGAGAGTCAAGAGCTTCAGAGAGGTTTGCAAGTAATTCACAAAAACTCAGTTACCAGAGTAGAAATTACATCTGAGCACAAACATCTTTAGAATGGTTTAAGAATTTCTAGGATTACAGTAAGATAGGTGTTCTTCCTTTTGTAGAACAGAGAAATCTGAAGCTAAAATATTCCGTTACAATCACAGTTATCTCAATGCTTGTGCCAAGGCAAAAGGAAGTCAACTGAGACTCCAATATGCTTGGCTTCAAAATTCTGGTAAATTACTTGAAAGTGTACTGGTCTTCATGAGTGTCTGGACACAGCCCCAATTCACAAAAGAGAAAGTGACATTAAAAAACTCTTACAATTAAAACTTACAATTAAAGAAATGTTTCATGCGATCACTTCTGCTGTGATCCTGCTGTTCTAACAGCACAACTGAGAGCCCACAGAAAGACCTTCATATCAACAACCATTATTTTCACTTGCAAATAGCATTGAAAGCACAAGGATTTTAAACCATAAATCGCTATAAATCAAGTACCTCATGTTCAAAGTGGGATCACTCACTTCTCTTCCAATGAACTGTTTTCCCTGCTACTGCTCTGTGATTGTAGGTATAGGTTTAATCAGACTTGATGTAGCGCCAAATTTTAGGCAAACAGATCCAATGATGCTCATTAAGAGAGTCTGGCCCTGTAAGTGCACAATGGGGGTGATCTCACGTGGCTCAGATGATGGTGACATTCAGAATTGTGTCTAGAGGCTGTAAACACAGGGATAGATATTTTTCCTCATAAATAACAAAAGAAAGAAAACTACTTGGAACTCTAGAGTATCTGGAAGAAAGAGAGTAAATGATTCATGGGGAGACATCACATTTGCAAGATCATGCTGTGGACAAACTCACTTCCAGCCACATTCACGGAAATGTTGTTCTTGGCTTAGCCTTAATCTGCACAGGGTGTTCATCTTTCTGCTCAGCCTAACGCCAGACTCACGGCCAAGACACACCAATTATCTCACACAGCAGATGCTGAGATCAGATTGTCTACAGTATTCTGAGGCTCAGATCACAAATACTGTCACCTCAGCATGGCCCTGGATTTACAGAGTCTAAGCATTTGAGCAAACACATCCCAGTTTTGGATAACTTGGAGCTCATGAAGAAAGGGGCCTTAACGAGGAGCTCTCAGCAAAGAGCAGTTGCAGCTGGGGAAGAGGGGAGGGAGCCAGGCTCCTGCCTCCAGCAGCCCACCACACCCTCACCACAGACCCTTTGCTGGCCTTACTGGGTGCTAATTCCTCAATTAGGGCTTCATGTTTCTCACCTTAGAGCTCCTCCACGGCTGGGTGAGGAATGCAGTGCAGCCACATAGAAATTGTGACTTTCTGAGCAGCTGCCTGTTTTCTGCTAAGTCATTCCCCACTGCCAACTCTTGGTCTGCTTGCACGGCCTGTTCCCAAGGCAGGAATAAAATGAAGAGCGAGGCTCACAGCTGTTGGCATCCTGTATCTCAAGATATCTGATATCTTCCTCCCACAGGCAGACTTTCCATGGTCTAGCTAAGTCCAGTTTGTTTAAGCTTCAGAAGCAGGCTAAAAAGAGTAGGGAAAATTCTCTTTATCCCAGGTATAATGGGTTTTGCAGAACATAAACAGTCTCTGCTTTCCTAAGCAACTCACATAGTGGGTCTTTGTTTAGCCATCCCCTGATGGGAAGGCACTCTGCACAAGTCCTTGCAAAATAACTTCCCTGGGTCCAAGCCCCAGGCTGCAGGGTGGAGGAGGAGCTGCTGCTGCTGCAGGTGAGGCTCAGCATCTGGCAGGCTGTGAAAGCAGCCAGGCCAGGGCCAGAAGCACCAATGATCCTCTCCCTGCCTACTCCAGTCTCCCAGTCACTAATGGCAGCACTGAACAGAACAGAATTTTTTTAATCCACTGAAAAATAAAACCACTGCACCTACCAATCCCTGTGTACTGCTTATGAGAGAATGATAAAATGCAGCTATGATCTATGTTCTACAAATAAAGCTCCATGAGAACTATTTACTTCCCCCCTTCCAAAATCTACCGAGCAATCGGCGTTTCACATGTGTTTCCAACTATTGTGTTGATCAGCTAACACACAGGTCTGAGGGAGGAGATGGATTGCAACAATATAATAAACAGTTCACAGGAATGGATACAAACATCAGCTTTGTAGCTCTCCTGTGAATTGAATGGATTCCTGTAAGCTTTTATTTAACAAACAAGTAGCAAGAGTGGAGAGAAGAGCTATACAAGCCTTAAATGATTTAACATACTTCTGAAATACTAACCCTACTCCAAATGCTTCCCTTTCCTCACCTGTTTTTCCTTAGTGAGCAGATTTCGATCAGGTGGATTACCTGGTTTAGCTGCGATTATATTTCAAGCAAGAAAAGCAGAAAACGCCCAGGATGACATTACTGGCCCAAAGAGGTGCGGAGGCTGCAATGCCCTCCCATTGTAATGGCCCATTAGTGCTGAAACATCACCCACTTCTGATGGCAATCAGCCTGTACCTGCTAATTACTGCACATACGGGCGTCATGTTGCCTTTGCTACTTGATTTAGTTAGATATATATGTAGGGCTATAAAGGGATCCTTAGAGGAACACAGCAAAGGAGTAAATAAGACAGTTTGTAAATATTATTGTTCTCTTCTGTTATAGCTCATTGGAATCACACAGTTCTTGTATGTGAGATACATTCCAGAGGTGTCAAAATGGGAGAGGGACAAAATTAAAAGCAAAGAATGGCTTAATGCATTAAAAAGGAGGAAAAAAAAATAACAGGAGTGAGAAATAGCTTCAGTTTCATTGTATTATGTCAATTGTGCCAGCTCTCTTCCCTTCATAGCTGGAAAAGTCTTTGGTGAATATCCTATATTTACATCACAGAGAACCCGTAAGACACAGCACCCCTGCCTCCATTTCACACGTTTCCTGAATCATCAGATGAAAAGAACAAAAGATTAAAAAGTGTGTGAATCCTACCACAATAAGAAAATATCACAGGACCTCTGGCACTAGAATTATTACAGCTGTAACACTTGCTGCTGTCTGTTTACATTTGCAACAGGAAAGGACAGTAAAAAGGAAGTTTTATGTGGTTTAGGTGCTGTTTAGATTTAGGCATGAAGGCTTTTCAGCTGTCATCTCTTTAGAAATGGCATCTCCTAAAGACTGACACATTTCACTGCAATACAAGGCAGGCCAAGAGTATTTATGCTTCCAAGGTGCCACAATACTCTGCTGAAAGCAAAGCCATGCAGAAATGGTAATGTTAAATACAGCTTACTGCAAATGCAGGAAATATTTTTGGGTTTTATTATCATCTATACCTCTGAGGATTTCTACCAGGAACCTACTGCTAGGAAAAGAGAAAAAACTTGCTGATATATCACAGCATTAGAATTGTGTTAGTTTGTGAAACGTGTTTGGTAACCATGGGTACTAAACAATTTCATAAGGATTTCACATAATCTAGGAACTATAAATAGACTTGGAAACAAAGTAGGAGCTTAATGCAATATCCACAGGTTGCGAGGCAAAATGTTCTTTGTAACATAATTTATTCCTATGTGCTCCAACAAGCATTTTTAAGGCATTTCTGGCAATACCATAATTTCTTTTTTTGTACATATCTTCTTTTCTAGCTTATCCTGCCCATCACTTGTGACTTGATCAAGCTGAGCCTGGTGATAATGAACCAGGGAGTAATAACAAAGCCCCACTTAATTTATTTAAATTTTAGAGGAAAGTGTGCAGAGTAATGTGCATCAGCCAATGCTAAGGAAATTTAACCAGGTGAAAGATAGATAGAATGGAGTATTTTTTCCATGTTATAAATTTTTTCAACTCTTTGCACACTTACCTGGGAAAAGAACTGAATTTCTCATGAAGAGAAACTGACAAACATAGTAGGCAGTTCACTACCCAAAGTTTAGATGACTCAATATGAAGACAACTCAGTTAATCAAATAATTCAACTCATTATCTAAGGCATTTTACAACAAAGCTAACAATAAATTAATTTAGCATTTCAGCTCCTGAAGAGAGCTTAGAAATCCATGGTAATACAGAGAACTCTGTTTAACAGAATAGTGGCTGCTATAATTATAACTTCTATTCATATTTTAGCATTCTCCTTCATCACCTTCACCTCTCCTTTCAGTGTGTGTGCTTTGGGAAAAAGCACTTGTAGATTTTTGGGGAGATTTTTCTAGAGTCAACAGAAAAGTGTAAAGCAGCATCTTGTTTTAGGGTTACTCTGACACCCCATAATGAAAGAGCTTCAGCCTCACAAGCTCAATCTGTTTCAGCTTTGTGAACATTTTTGATGAGCTGCTTACTCACATCTTTATTCAGCTTTCTTTCATTGCAGTATAGCAAATGCTGCACACATCTATATTTTCTATGAATTACTTCCCATCCAATCACAGATACCTCAGACCTAATTTTAATAGAGGCTTCCAGCCCAGCCAAGCCAAGCTGATGGGGTCTGTGGCATGACATTCAGACTCAGCTGAGAACCAAAGCACTAATGCAGTGGGACTTCAACCACAAGCCACAGCTCAAGTTCTCATAATTCATCAGCTGTTAATCAAATCACTCAGGGCTCCAAGGCTGTGGCTAGGCTGGGTGAAATAGCTGGCAGCAACACTTGCAGTGAAGACAAAGGCTGGGAACACACAGAGCCAAATCCAAGCAAATGCTCCAGCAGTTCTTCCCTGTCAAGCTAATTCATGTGTGCTCAGCTTTTAATGAGAAATTCCTGATGAATTTAACACAAATGGCCATTTTATAAAGGCTAACTAGCACATGGATTTATACTTGTAAAGCTGGAGCTAATTATAGATTTTTTTCATGTTTTTGGCTAAACTTGTTGTTAAAGTGGAAAAATATGCACAATACAACATTAAGTCAAAGAAGTGTTTTTCTCATCCTAGCAAGAAGTTTCAGTTATTAGATTTCTTATATTAAAATAAAAGTCACCAGCAATCTTTTCTAGCACTGGCTGGCCACCATCATCTGTGTAGCATTTTAATTGTCTACAGAGGATTTCATTACTTACCTGTTAGTATTTCAAAAGTTTATCTTTTCTGAGGGTTTACTTGGACAGAGCCAGCCCAGTGGATGCCCCAGGAGGGTTCCAAGATGCACAGTGGGGCTCTCCAGCCTTGGCATGTCAGCAGCCAGCCCAGCTGCAGGGACCCTGCCAACCTGCCCCAAGAAATCCACTCAGCCTCTGTTGAGGGAGAGTGGGACTTTGCAAGGAGAGACACAGAGTGAGTGAAACCTGAGCTACAGGAGAAGGCCAGGAGCACCACTGCCACCCCACTCCAGAGGCAAGCAGGCCCTTTCCCAGCAGCCTTAGTGCTTCCCCAGATGTGCCTGGCAATGCATTTTGGATCACTAGCCAGAAATTATTTTTTCATGTAACCATAAAAAGAAAACTTCTGAGAACAAAGGTGTTTAAACAAAACTTAACATTTCCTTATTTCATTCCAAAATTGTGCATGGCTTTGTATTCATTAGTAAGCATCCTCATCAAGGATCAAGCTTGTTTTTCAAGGTATTATTGTAGTCTAGTTCCAGGACTCAAGTTCAGTGCATAGAAGGCTAAAAGAATTTTTCATAAATTTTCTCTCCCTCCACTACTCTGATAATGCACAAAGGAATTTTTGCAAAGGGCAGGAGAAAGAGAAGAGTATTCTCTCATGGATCTTGCCACTGACAGCCTCCTGGTTTGACAGGCTATGCCACTACTCCACACCTCAGAAAACCATTCCTTATACATCAACAGAAGTGCAGATTTTAAGCTGACTTCAAAATGCGAATTACTATGAAATCCCAACATTGTTTAAAAGGAAACACATAAATAGCACAGCTTCCAGTATAGCATCATGAAAATCTGCATTTCACAGAGCTAAGCTAACAAACTGCAAAATGGAAGGAAAGAGATTCCTCTCTCAGCTCTTCCTTGGGAAGCCATTTGACCAGGTACATACAAGACAGTGACTGTGGGGAAACTTAGGGCTCTCTATTAAAACTTGGGCTTCTATTAAAATTCAAACTCAGAGTTTTCTCTTCCATATTATCATCCTTGGGGTCTGTTTTTTCTTTTCCAAAGGACAAGCAAAAATTTCCCCACTGCTCTACTGAATTCCTGTTGCAAGGATGAATAACTCACAAGGCTGGATCTGCCTACTGTTACTGTGGTTACCAAAGTTTCCTTCCCACTGAATCTGAATATCAGTTCTGTTCCAGTTTGCATATTTCAAGCTTCTGTTACTGATAAATGTTTTTTTCTTTTCTATCTGCTGTAATGCAAACAACAAAGTAGTGTTTACCTTTAAAGCAGTGTTTGACTTCCATCCTGTGCAGTGTCCCAGGCTGGGTCCACTTCTCACCAGTTGTTCATTTTGGGTGTTTCCACTGATTCCATCTGACTCCAAACCCTACAGGAAAAAACCCAACATTTCTTGCAGTGGAAGGAAGTTAATAACACCAAGCAGAGGACATGGAGCAAGTTACAACCACACATCTCCAAGGATGTAAACTGTGCACCCTTGCAGGAATGCCATAGCAGAAGAGCCTGATGTACTGAGCATGTACATATTAACTGTGCAAAACCTGTAGGGTTTGTGCTTTAAAGAAACACCAGACATTCTAAACATAGATGACAATTAACTCTGAAATGGGCATACTTTTTCTTCCTCCTTCAAAAAATCCTTTTAGTGGACACCAACAGCAGCAGAGGATGGCACTGATCCTCCGCACTGTTTTGGTAACAGAACTGGACATTGTTCCATAGAATTCAGATTGGCAGCTTTAATCCAGGGTGAATGCATGGTTGGACCAAGGTACAAAGAAGTTATTGATGCAAAACCATACCATAAGGTCGTTCCTAGGTTCCATTTCTCCACAGACGATAGCAAAACCAGTAGAGCAAGATTTTGATGATATCAAATAGCATCCTTGATACTGTATATGCTTTACAATTCCTCACTTTTGAAAAATGCACTGCCAGCCCCACTGGGAAACACACACAAATTTTCATCTAATATAAAAGTGCAACAGCTTGAAGACATACAATGTTTGAACAGCAGTTCCTTGCCTGCATTCCCCCTTGTATTTTTTTCTCTTTAGGGCATATACACTGTCTGAAGCACCTTCTATGGTTCCTCTAAGACTAGCAACAATGGTCCAGAGTCTTTAAAGTGAAGCAAACTCTTGAATCTTGTCAGGGTTTAATCAAAAGTCATCTTACTTAATTCTAAAATACTCGTTTTAATTTTCCTTTTAAATTTAAGGTTTTAAACCCACAGGATTTTGTTTAAATATTTTGAATAAATTAATTCAAATGGAAATTGCTTGACCTTGGCTTTTTTAATTTGGCAGAGATGAAATAATTGTAACTGTCTTAATGTAAAACCTATGTAGATTAACTTTAGTACCATATGCAGAGCTCAGCAAAATGCATTTCTGACTTTGGAACACAGATATGCAAGATATATAGATATCCCCCCCGCCCACAAAAAACACAAACCAAAACAAAACAACCCCAAAAAGAAGCCCCCCAAAAAGGAATATGTTTTAACCACAAAATTAGAGGTCATTAAACAAGAACAGAACAGAAGCAAGCCAAAGAATTGCTGTTTCCAGCACAGCTGCTACAATAGAGAATGAACCTAGCTGATAAACTCCCAGGAAACTTTAATGGATGAATTAGAGCCCTCAAGGTTGACACTATGTATAAATTAATGAGGTCTATATATTGTGATGAAGGATTGGCCTCTGCTTGCCTTCTGTTGACTGACAGTGCTGACTGTTTTCAGAAGCCACTGAGAAACAGCACATCCATGTTTTTAGGAACACATCACCGGACATCCTGGAGCTCCAGGGTCCCTGCCAGGACATCAAAGGAAGCCATTCTCGAGCAGGGAGGAATGTAAGACCCCTTCAGCGGCAGTGCTGCTGCTGCCCATGTGCCCACTGACAGTCAGATCTATTTATTGCATTGCATTGCAGGCCCCCCAAACCACTGGGGCTTCAGCAAAGCTTGGCCTGGTAAATCCCTGTGAGCCTGCCCTTTCACATGATGCACTGTCAGACTTTTGGTATAAAGCTGGAACAGCATTGTCATTTCCCTGGAATAACTGATAATCTAAACACCAAAGTGATGGCCAAAAGACACAAGGACTGGTCCCAGGCAGTGAAAGCAGCTGAGTGGGACAATCACAGAGAGCCACTGAATAGCAATGGTGCAACACAAAAGGGTGTTTGAGAATTTCTAAACTGCAGAGGCAATGAAACACAAGATGAAGGGAGGTCTGGTTTGGAAAATTATGCTGCTGTCATTATGCTACAAGATAAGCCCACAAGATGCTCCTTCCACCTACCTCCCAGACCTCTATAAATTTTAAAAAATATGTAGAAGAATTAGCAAGAGTCAATAGTTATACAAAGAACAGGACAGACCAAGCCCAGCTTTCCCAAATTTTCCTGATTATGCCTTGATTAGATGTTCACTGTATTCAAAGAACAACTCTCTACTGAAAACTAATGATTTTTTATGTCATATCTGCTGCTGTATGTTATTTCACTGTAGATAAACCAATGCATTTAAGGTGGCATTAGCAGAAGATTTATTTTTAATTTCTGTTTCAAAGAAAAATATGCAATTTTAATTCCATTTATTTTTGCAGTGCCTTTTTAGCTCAGCTCTGACAGAAAGGAAATCAGACATTTGGAAAAATGAGCTAGGTTGATTGAATATTGATAAGCCAATTTTTAATTTATCAAGGTTATCTAGAGGAGCTAACACGACGCTGCATACTAACAAGAAATATCAACACACTAAGTGGTGTGTACAGTGAAATATTTCTTTGGGGAAAGAGCTCTGGAAGGACTGGGATTATTACAATTAGACCCATACAATGGGGATAGGAAGGGACTTCCTAGGAGGAAATTAAAAGCAGGTGACAAGTGTGACAAAGAGACTGAGATGAATAGATGGTAAATTTTGTATTTTGCACTGGCTGCAACACAAAACCCACAACAAACGAGTCTGGATAAGAGAGACATCCTCTGAGGTGACATCCTCTGAGGTAAAATGGCACAAATAATGCTAATGTTTAACTCCTCCAAAATTTCACAGAAAGCCAGGTAATTGTTACAGACCTTACAATACACACTCCACGTTGTGAAAAACCTGCAAGGCTTGGCAGGTCCCCATCAAAGACAATGCCCAAACAGCTGAGAAGAAGCAAGTGAGCATTATTTTTTAGTCTGGGGATGCAAAAATGAGTAAAGTGTACTGCAACAAGAATAATGCCAGAGGAATATGTAAGGTTTTGGAAAAAGTGCACTGATTCCTCTCTTGACTCATAGCAGCAATTTAACAAAATTACATTTTATAGCACTACTGGACCAATAGCAGATGTTTGCACTTGTTCATTGGAGATAAACCATTAGAATCCTTCATTTCATAGATTTATCAATCATTTAAAAGCTATGTGAGACTCAAGTGAACATCAGTGTGGGCAGGAAATGCTAGAAATAAAGCTTTTTACAGGGTTTCTCCCTCTCATGAAGCTAAAATTACTGAAGCCTTGCTTAAGAGCTGTGTGTTTTATCTCCTGCTCACTCCCTGTGTCAGCAGCAGCAGTGGAACTGTGGCACCTGACCCTGGCCCTGCCTGGCCCAGCCAGGACAGCCCCAGCCAAGGTGTCTCCACCGTGGCTGCTGGGAGCACCGAGTGGGAATTCTCACCACAGCTGCATTAAGATCTGATTTCACAGATGACTTCCCTTACTGCTGTCCTGCATAAAAGAAGAGTGTCTGATGTAGATTGCCTTTGTTAATACTCGTTTTTACATCTTTTCCAGCCCTGCAAGACCTTACTTTCCACAACCTTTCATCTGTAGCCATAAAAACACATGGCAGTTGGATACAGATAGCATACTCCAGGTATGGACCTTACAATTTACTCTTTTCAAAAATTCCTATGAAACTCTCGGTTCCATAGTTTGCAGTAGATTAATGCTGTAGCTGATTTATGCTTCAGAGACAGGTGCAAAAAATGTTCTTAAAATTTTCCCCCACATGGGAACATCATTAGGCAGACTCAAGAGAATCTCTGGACCTCCCAATTCCAATATTTTCCCTATTCCACGTGCTCCTGTCAGAGCTACTCCCCAGTCTGATGTACATGCTTCATTCACTGTTTGTTTGATTCTTCACTGATCTAAAATAACGTCTCCATCCTTTGTTCACTTGGTTTATCTCTCATTAGGGATATCCCATTCACCTTCCAGGTGCAAATTCTTTTACACCTTGTCCATTTGTCCTTGGCACGTTTGGAATGGAATTCTTTCTTCCACAACTGGTTACAATTCAGCATAAGTGACATTTATCTACTCATACTATGTCCTCCTTTTAGGAGGACTTATCACCACCATCATTTGTAATATCTGCACTTTTATTCCCCTCTCCCTTGCATTTAGGGGACCCATCCAGTAGGACACAGCCTGATAGCACAACAGGCCATTGAAAAGCCAGGTTTTAATTCTATCTTAGCACTCAGCCACTATTTCCAAAACAAGTGACAATAGAGCTATAAATCTGCTACTATTTTGAAAAACCTACCTTTATATTTGCATACAGAAAAATTGCATTTCTTATTTTTTTCTGAAAACACTGATATTTCAGAGGGTTTTACAAAGAAACAATCTGGTGTGTTTACCACAAAAAGCCTTAGTCCACCCCAACATTCCAAACCAAGTATTCATAATCACATTCTCACATTTCAGCAAATAATTATCAATCAGGTTATTAATGTAGAGGGTCTAAAGCTACAAATTTGAGACAGATTACAATTTGTTGCACTCAATGCATTATGAATATACCCAAAGTCATGATAAAGGGAAAAGACACTATTGTACTTTAATAATGGAAAAAAAGGCCAAAAAATGTTTTAAAAATTTTTTAGATTCTGTAAACTATTTTATATTGGCATAATTTTGCACTTGCATAGGATATCCGTTTTTAACTTTTCAGCTGTGAGACTTCATTGATACAAGTTTGCATTGTCTCACACCTTTCAGAGAGAATGCAATGAGCATAATGAAGCTGGGACTGACAGAGGAATAATCTGCATTTGATCTCTTATGAATGACCCATAGTTCTGCTGTGGTTCAATTCCTGCTGTCTCTTAGACCATATTAATTGGAAACAGAAATCTGACATATTAAATTGATAACAGACGGCTTTTAATTTCCTTCAGACCTTATCATCCTTCATCAATGTGCACAGCTCTGAGCATCTGAGAATCTCTGTGTGAATTAATGATGCATCTCCATATCTGCATGATAAAGATGGACTCCTCTGACAACATTTACATCTGATACTATTAGAGCCTCTCCAATGATAGCCATTAACAAGTCCATTAATGAGAGCATATTTCCCTGAGGCCCTATGGCCATTCGACATTGTAATCTAAGTCTATACTCTCCAGAAACTCCATTAGAAAGCAATGAAGTAAGTCCCTGAACTATACAAAGGTTATCAGCCACATTATCTCACTGAGCAAAAAAGATGAGGGAGGCTTCCTTCAGTACTGGCAGTATAGAAGATTAAAATGCACAATAGGATTTTCTCTTAACAAGTAACTATGTTACAAATACATTGGCTGAAAGCCACATTGCTGTGGCTTCAAGCAACTCATACTCAGACCCTTAACTTTCAGGAGATTGTATTCAAGTGGAATAACACAATCCAGGAATTCATCATACAGATAAATATAATAATCTAATAATGAAGGTAAAACCCCACTCCTGTTGGCTTGAAGTCTGTATCCCAATTTACACAGATTTGATTGAAATAAGAGTTACTGCAATATGCAATTCCTTATTCACCAGTAGATAGAATTGTAGTTCAAGAAACAGAAGAATTACTTTCATTTCAAGATGATTCTATTATAAAAACACACTCATCAATCTGTTTTCTAAGAAACTGGTTTCACCTCAGGCCTAAGAGTGATAATCATTCACCATACAACAGGCATCTGAGGTGGCAGCTTCAGAACAGCAAATATTGCTGACAAAAATAGACAGTTGTTCCCAAGTCCTAATTCTTATGACAAGAATTAAATGAGAGGGCATCACTGCTCCAATCTCTTCCTGATCTAATCTGGGAGCAAGCACAATTTCAGACTCCTGGACACATACTTGCTATCCTTCATCTATGTTAAATCAAAAGTTTGCTGGAATCAACAAAATAGGAAGTCCTAAAGAAAATGTGCTTTTGAGGAGGAATATTTCATTTCTTAAACTGGCAAAAGCCCATAGTTAACTATTCATTGTTATCATTTAAAGGTTCTTCATGAAGGTAAAATTTCCCAGAATGTCAGCATTATGTAAAGCAAAATATGCCCAAAATAAAAAGGAGAAGTATATTGAAGCCATGGGTAGACACTGATGAGAAACATCCCTATAGCCTTCAAGTTCATTACTAAACTGGCCTCATTTTGCCACAAGTCTTCCCTGGCCATGATGGATTTTGGTTTTCCAGAAAAGCACGCATTTGTCTTAAGGCATTACAGAAGCTGAAAAACAACTGTCTACAAATTACTTGATTATCTTGCAATGCAAATACAAACACCCCAAGAGTTACCACTGATCAGTCAATGTTTTTAGGATTATGGCTCCAGCAATAAAAATCTATTGATATTTAGAAGATATTTATGTTGTTCACTTTATGTACCATGAGAAAATCTGACAGGAGACTGTTAGCACAGGTATTGAATATTAATACCTCTTCATACTGGTGTCATAACAAGCTCTGTGCTTTCTTACCAAATTGACATGAGAAATACGATTATGTAAGATTCTTTGATCTTTTTTTTTCTATGTAGCCTCTGTTAGAAATAGAAGAGTGAACTAGGTGAACATTCAGTTTAACACGAGATAGGAATTTCTATCTCTATAAATAGTATCTAATTTAGAAGATCATTAAACAGCTTCTGTTTCCTCTTAAGTCTCTCTCAGATGGCCTGGGAGATTACACACAATACCTGTGTCTCTACTTAGTTTCCTTAGCCATGTTAAAATTTCAAGACTTCTTAGAGGGGAAAAGATACTTTGAAAACCCACTCATTTAATACTGCTCTAAGCTGGGGAAAAAAACCCACTTTGTCAACAGTCATGTTAAGAGTATCTTAACTTCTGAGCTATTATTGCTTTTTTAGAATTTAACATTTAGGAACAGAACTTGAAATTTCACATAATATGTTATAATTTACTCAGCAATCATCAAGGTCACTCCTAAGCAACTGCTCAAGAAATATAATATACAGAAAAGTAAAGCAAGTTCTGTGTTATAAAATACAATGAAGCATTTTAAAATCCAAATCCCTTCCCTCCCTCCAAAGGAACAAATTATTTTTTCCTGGAAACCAGCATGCTGCTAGATTCAGACTCTGTCTGCCAAATCTGAGTCTGAGTGAATGTTTCACAGTGAAGACATAATACCTTGGAAAGAGAAAACACACATGACGAACCTGACAAGAACAGCAGTGCACACAGGGCTCAGCCATGGGAACAAGTGCTGCGCCAGAATTAATCACATCCAGAAAAGTACAACTCCTTCGTGTTCATCTTTAGCTTGCCAATGGTGCTGACAACTTCTAACATGCAGCTGTATATTAAGAGCTTTTCTGAAAACCTGCAAGAAGATTAAAGGATGGTGATAAATCTCCTCAGATTCAGCTCAAGCAATAAATGGCAACGAATTTTCGGGAACACACTGAAAACCCAGTACCAGCACACTAAGGTACTTGGTCCATGCTTGTGATAGTTCACATGAAAGCCTGAATTCCAGGTTCTCAGTGAAATGTATATTTCCTGCTATACTCAACCACCTGCAGAGTTCTGACAGTGCCAGCTCATCCTTTATTGCACAGTCTGACCAAAACGTCAGGCAGAGTTCTGCACCAACACTTCTGCAAACCCAGCTGAATGCAAAGTCTCAACGAAAGCATGTTAAAAGCACAGCAAAAACAACCCATAAAAAGTAAATCCCAACTTACTCCATTTTTACTATGCATAGCATATAATTTTTTCTCATAGACTGAGTGGTATTTGCTTCTTTTGGAAAATCAACTTTTTTTTAGTGGCTTAGAGGAGCCTCTGAAAGCTGCCTGAAGCAAGTATTTCCTATGTATAAAGATCCATTTAGGATCTTCAAATCTAAAAAGATTTATTGAATAATCATTGCAAGATCATTTCTCTAGTATTTTACATGCACAAAGAATCACTGCCTTCCAGTTCTATTTCAAGACAGGCATTACCTATTGTCTGTTTTCAGGATCCATTACATTCTGCTCAGCAGTCTGCTAAGGCATGACTTGTACTACTGAACCATCTCCTTGAGACTTGGCATCTCTTTAACAAGACAGTCCTTGGCAGGAACTTGGCTTTCATAGTAATAAAATAACACAGAGGTTTTTAATTACCTCTGGACAGTTACCCTTCATTGATTGTTCCATGACTCCATCACGTCACTGTTTCTGGAAATCACTCATCACAGACAACCTCTCCAAACAGTCTGACTCTGCAAGACAGGAAAGAAGCCCTTTTTAGTGACTTAGCAATAATAATGAGAATTATACAGAATGCTGAAATGAAAAAGAAGAAAGAAAACAACATAAAATTATATAAAGGTTTGAAAGAAGAAAAATAGGAGAGAACAGAGAAAGTTAAAGCAGAAAGGCAAAACCAGGTAGAAAGCAGCAGAATGGGAAGCAGGCTCAAGGGCAAATGTAGGAATAACCATTCCTCTTGCTTCTCCAGAAGCAGAACAGGAGCCTGCCAAATGTCTAAAAGCAGGTACATACACAAGGAAGTGCTGTGCAATACCCTGTCCTCCAGTCTTTGGGGTCACTTCAGCAGTCAGGATCAGGCTTTTCCAGACTGTAAACTGGAGAGAAAACTAGTTTCCATAGACAATTGTGCCCTTAAGTATGTAGATTTTACCAGAAAAGAAAAAAACCCAAACCCAAAATACTTAGATCCAAGTCTCTAGATTGGTCTTTCTGGAGCTTCACACACACTTTGTGCAAATCACTTGGCAATCGATTTTGGCTCGAGGAGTTTTGGCAGCTCACAGTCTCCAAAAAGCTTTCAGTAACTTTTGTTGACTTCCTTGTATGTGGTTATAAATGAACCTTTTCTCCTCTTCTAAAGTCCCATCAGTATGGGGGGCACACAGAGCTTCAGGCAGGATTATATTTATCAAGGCTGTTGCTGCAAATACTACTTTTACAGTCTCAAATGTCATCTCAAAATCTAAACACCTGCAAGTCTCTGATATGGTTACATCAATTGCAATTCGTTCAGACAGTGATAAACTGTCAAATCTGTTTGGTTTGTGCTGTTTTCCCCTTATCTTCTGCTTTTTCAGAATCTGTGACAGCTTTATGGGAATGCATTATTCCTTGGGAAATGTAAGATCTGCACAGCCTTTTCAGTGAAAGACAGTATTCCTGAGTTCTGTAAGCAGTAAAAAAGAGCTGTAAATGGACTGAGCAATTTTCTTCCTGGTTTCAATGTAAATAACAGGTAACAGGGGACGTGCAGAACTCGCTGCGGATCCCCTTGTGGTTTTGCTTCTGGCACACACTTGCTGCTTTGTGCTGGGGAAATGAAAGTTGCATCATCTTGAGTGCCTGATGAAATCACTGGGCAAGAGTGATTTTCTCTTTCATGCTGGGCTTATTACGATATCTCCCATCTCAGTGGTGGTCTGAAGCCACAGTTTCTGATAACCCCCTGGCCACCAGAGTGCAGATCAACTTTTAAATCTCAGAGTTGCTGCTATGCTTAAGGAAGTATTCCAGTTAAAATATTTGTCTTCACAATTCTTTTCACAGTAATTTTCCAGGGAATTTTAGACACGAATGAGTGGCACCTTTCCAAGTCTGACAAAGAGAGATGTCAGACAGCAGAAACCCCTTCTCCAGATATTGAGGTATGAAAACTTGTAACGATTATGAATTCTGAACCAAGTACTAACCTGAGGTTTACTTTTGTCCAAAATTCAACCTTCATGAAGCTCTAGAACTAAATGAAGTACAAAGCCTATGTCTCCTGAGATTGTCCTGCAATTCTGAAACCTGTAATGCAAGAGAGCTTCAGAGAGAGATTAGAGTACTAATCTGGATCTCAGAAATGCACTCCAAACACAAAGTAAATTATTTCCCTGCAGGCAGATGGCCAATTTTTCCATTCTCTTCCCATTTTTAACCATTCAACTGATGCAAGAACTGATTCTCAAACAGGACATAAATGTAGTCCCTACAGAAAAATTTACTTTCTAAAACCACTTCTACCTTTTTTGATGGAATTGGATTTCAGAGGATTTCTAAGATGAGAATGACTTTTTAAAATTAGTTTAAGGGGTTTTTTAATTCAACATATGTCTAGAATTACTTGAAAATTAATCTTTTCCCCAGCAACCAATTGCATCCCAAAAAATAACTTCCTAGATAGGTAGCTTCTAATATTTCAAAAGAACAACTACAATGTGGCATAATTGCAAGGGATAGTTTGATAGTATACAGAATATAATTACATGGTATTTCACATCTGAGTCATCCTAAGAATAGAAATGGAAGGAAGCAATAAAAATTACTCAATCACAAGCTTAAAATATTCTAGGCAATAAATTTAAACAGCCAACAACACACTTAACATATATGTGGCACAGGCAGCTCCCAGTAAGTTAAGAAGCACCTGGCAAATACTGTTAATTCCCTTGCACCTAAGTTAATTGCAGATTTCAGCAAGCAATCAGATATGATTAAATTACATTTTTGGAAACTACCACATGGTTCAGAGGCTGAAGGAAGCCAGCTTAAAATAGACCTTTGAAAGGTAACACTAATTAGGCAAAGTCTTAATTCTACTCCTCTCAGCTTCAAAATTGCAGGGACAAACTCTCCTTTCAGAACACTGTGTGAAAAGCAGCTGTAATCACCAGACTGTACAGGTATATTGAACACAGGATTTTAACCTCCCATGGAAAATTTCTTTTGACCTCATTTATTCCCCAGAAAGAAGTATTCCATAAACAAGAAATCAAGATTTTTTAATTTTTTTTTTTAAACTGGGTTCTCCCAGTGCCTCAGCACATCAATCCTAATTCATACAAAAAGCACTAATAGAGTTAGGGAATACTGGAATATCCTGAAAGAAAGAGGTCTAAGAAAAAAGCTAAGCAAGCAGCATTACTTGAGAAGAGATAAACAAGAAGGGAGAGTCAGAAGATGAGAGGTCAGGAATCATTTGGGAAGATGTATTCAATAACTAAAAATGCATGATGCTCTATGTAACTCATATCATAAATTACCTCATCTCTCTCTCTCTCTGACATCTCCCCTAACCCAGGCCCATTTTCCATTTTGATTGAAGTAACCTGTTCCTCACTGACTTTCTTAACACCCATCTCATTCTTACGCAGTCGTGGAGCTGGCATACTTTGAGTTTTTCATTGTACCAAAACATGCCTCCCTTGGTCACCTCAGACCTCCATTCTATCTCCCATTTCCATTTTTAATCTCATTAGCGACTCCAGTAAACTACTAAGCTCAAAAAAGGTCACTTTTCACCCCTGGAACCTAACACACAGCAAAGCCTATCCCGAACTTGAAGGGCTCTTCCTTCTCCTGCCACAGCAAACCTCAAGCTTCTGTACCTGCAGCACCAGGAAACTGACTGGAAAAGGATCATAGAACAGAAAAAGTGGCTTTTATGCCACTGAAAATCACAGAAGACAGCTTTGCAGACCCAAGCTAGACGGTATAACCATGCTGTAATTATGGCAATTAATAACAACAACCCCATTTTATCCTGATTGGTGCTCTAGGTCACTGCATTCTACCTAAAGACCAATGGCATGTCCCTGAGGCAGAGAGAAATCTCAGTTCACACTCAGAACCCATCTAATGCCATGGGGTCTTTCAGGCTTTGTAATTGCCAGGAAATTAAATGTATATTTTAAGCCTTCAAAAAATGTACAAACCTATGTCATGATTAGCAGTACTGTGTACATGGTGAACATTGAAGAGTTCTAGAAAAATCCAGGTGTGTTTGTATTTTTAATAATATACTGCTAGTACCTTTCCCATTTTTCTCCTTCAGGGAAATAAAAGAGTTTTACCATACCAATAGTTTGAGTAAGAGTTCATATAGTTTAACATAAAGAGCTGAAAATGTTAAAAGAAAACTGAAAATCTCTGGTTTTGTGAGTTGTTCTAAGAGCTCAGGCACTTGGAAAGCAGCAGCAACCAACTCACTTACTTCATATTGTATTTTCCCTCTTGCAGCACATCATTTGTTCATCAAATTTGCATTGCTGAGCCCCAGAGTGGAATATTTCAGATGAAGACAGAAAGGACAAAGTGTGGGTGGATAGGCACCAAGTGCTTGTACATGCCAGACTGCCTGATCAGTAAAAAGGAATTACTCATGAATGGGACTTCTGAGACAAGTATTAGGCACAACTGTGCTTCCAAGTCCTGTAAAAAGAGACACAGCTGCCACTCCATTCCAGGTAGACCTAACCTAAGTAGCACATTAATTTTTTTCTGATTTCCATGACTCATCTAGCACTAGTAGAGGGCCTGATCTTGCAAGATATATCCTTAGCAGCTGTGAACTGCATCCTGACAGGTCACATGAAAAAGCACTGATACTCCTACATTAAGCAAGATCTGTTACTTAATGTAATTGATAAGCTGGAGGGGGATCTAGAGGAACTCCCACAGGTCCCTCATGAAAATTGATCCATCAGACCCAGGGAAGAATGGATGGTATCCTTGACTCTGGGTGGATCAATTTCCTTTGGACACTCCTGAATCTTTTCAGTACACAGAATTTGTAAGTCCCATGGGCAAAAAAATATGTGTGAAGACCTTATTTTTGGGGTTTTTTAATGGGCTGATATAATCAAATGCCAGTATTTAGAAGCCAGTTGCCAGGAAAGAAAGATCCAGAATCCCACAGGAAAACATTTCACCCTACACCTGCCTTATCTGCTAGAGGTTTAAGTTCTGATTAGATCAAATTTTGGTACTAATGAGGAGCTTCCCTGTTCATAAATGTATGTATTACTACAAATATATATTGATAGTATCAATATACATTGATATATGCTAGTTGCCCTTCTTTAAAGGATATATAAATACAGACACAAGAAATGGCTACACACGTGCAAAGATACAAATAAATAGAAGTAAATAGAGGGTCTCCTACAGCGACATCATCTCTCTTTCACTCCATGAACCATTCCCACTTAACTCTTTGGCTAAACACCAAGGAAATATTTCAAGCTCTGAAAGGTGCCCTGATCAGAACAGCAACAGCAGTAGATGTGCAGCGGCATGAACACCAACACCAAAGAGAAATTAATTAACTTAAAATTATGTATCCAAGACAGTGAACTCCCTTTAATGAACAAACCAAACCAGCATAGTTACAACATTGAATCCAATAAACACATGTCATAAGACACACAACTGCAACAGCCGCTTTGCAGATTCCACAGGCACACCAGAAACAGATTTTTAAAAACACACATACATGTATGTATAAATTATTCATCTTGTCATTCTATACCATGAGCTTACTATTTGCTCTGCTGCAACTTCCTACATTTTCCATAACAGTCTTATGTCACTCAGAGTAAAACTTCTTCACAAAGTGAGCTTTTGAATGAAGAAGTGCTTACTCTTCTCAAGCAAGAGTTTCTTCAAGGGACTAAAGTTTTACAGCTGAACCATCAGTCCAAATCTAGGTGACACTGACTAATGGAATTTGGTTACCAGGACATTAAGTGAGTTGGGTCAATCACACACACACACCTGCAGACTGGAAGTATTTGTACCTGAAACCAGTGTGTTTGCATTGCCAGGAAGGCCAATAATTGGATAGGAATGAGAAATAGCTATTCTCATACTTGAGTTATTCCTTCAACTTTATTTACAAAGAACACAGGCACAACAAAGAGGAGAAACTTGAAAGCTTGGCTCCTATTTTAAACCAGGTTGTGCAACAAAGCCTGTAGAATTGCTATTCCAGTGGCTTTCCTGAACACTGAATCCTTGCTTTGAAAGTTAAGATCAGTATCTGTAGCTTGTAGCTTTTTTTGCAATTTGTATTCAATAGAGCTACCAGAAATCACTCCCTTGAACAATACCTGGTCTTAAAAAAGAGGATAATTCATTTTACACTGGGCTATCCTTCAACAATTTTTCAGTCATTCCCGAGTTTAGTCCACCTTATTTATAGGACACTATCCATGAACGATAAATTAGGTTATACTAATTAGAAAAAAATCTATTTAAAACTAATGTCTAAAAAGAAAATGTAACAAAGTTGGACTTTAATCATACATGCGTTGTCTAGTTAAATAAACCTTTTCTCAGCAATTATTTTATTTACATTGGCTTAATACCATTTATTATGGACAAAATGGCAAATATCACAAAAGTGAAAGCAACCGTTTGATTAAAATCATGGCAAAGAGAGTTCTAAACTCTCCTTGCATGGTTTCATTTAGAAGCACTTTATCCCTATAATACAGGGGAATATTATCAGTAGAGCCCTTTGCTTAGGTAAATACAATTTGTTTCCTTGAAGGTCACTCAGGACCACCCCTGAATGCAGGTACATAGGGTTACAGAAAGGCTTTTAAGTAAACTCTGGAGAGAGTTCTAAAGTTTTTTTAAAATTCACTTTAAAAAAACCCCACTCCAAGGCACCCCCTTAGAAAATTGCAACCAGCAACTTCTTTGTCCGAGCATGGCAAGAGACAAAAGCATTAATCAGTATTAGACATTGATTTATTTATGTAGGATAATACCAAAAAGGAATGGATCCCCTAATATACCCAGGTGCTGCTTTCTGAATACCTTCTTATTTGTACTACCAAAGAACAGATAAAACCAGCTGTTTGAATCCATGCCATGGCATAGGGAGCTAGATTTAGATCTGTGCTTGCTTTCTAAAATATGTGCATTTTTGTCCCAGAGTCCTTCTATATGCTATCAATTAATCAACAACAGTATATCCAGCCACCAGAAACTGATACTGAGAAAAAGAACTTCATATTTAGAAAAAGCCTTTAAGTTAAAACATTTGCTAGCTAGAGAGTAGAACATCATGACAACCCACACCAAAATTGTGTGCATTTTTAAACTCAAAATATTAATTTAAGAGCAATGGAAATTCTATGGTGAAGGACATTACAAAAAGCAGAAAATCCTGAAGGGTTGGTTTAAACCCCAAAATATTTATCTTGCCTGGAATTAAAGCTAAACAGAAGATTTCTTGCCATATCCCACCATCCAGAATTTGCTTCCTCCACTTGGCAGCCCCAAACTCAGGACAAGAAGTTCAACGAAAATGAGCTGGCAGGTGCACTGGGAGCCTGTGAAGCACACACCCTGCCAGGTTTGACGTCGGGAAGGCATGAAAATCCACCCAGCCCCCAGGGCAGCAGCAGGCTCTGACCAGACACAGAGGTCCGGCAGTGCTGGCCCAGCTGGGCCATGCACGGCTGACACCAGCCCCAGGAAGGGCTGGCACCTGGGGGTGGCCTGGGCTTTTAACCTGGCATCTGGCAGTTACCCAAGTGAAAGCAATGTGTTCTCTGCACCAGCTCAGCTGCTATCTATGAATATTTTAACTCTCATAAAAAATACATTACCCCTACCCTGCACTCCTGACTTTGCGGGGCTGCCAGAGGAATGTGGACAGCCACCTGATTTCTGTAAAGAATTGCAAGAAACACTGATTTAGGACCAACCTGTTTGTGTCATTTAGTAGGTATTTTCTGGGTGCACTTGGTTATTCAGAGAACAATAATGATAAACTATGTCTTCCTGTAAATTTTGTGTGATGGCATCACTTCCTGGTGCCTTGCCATCTCTTCCTTCTGGAGAACAGATATCAAGACCGATTCTTCTCCAATTCCTATTCCAGACACAACAATCTCAGCCTTCCATAATACTTTGGAAAATAGAAATCAGTTTAGTCTCTGACCTAGGACAAAAGTTCTTGAAGCATTTTTCATTCTCCATATCATCATCATCACTTTCATTCACTCCAGTGCATCTCCTGTATTATCACTGTTTCCCAAGGCTGACTCCTGGATTTATTAAACTTTTAGTTGCTTTTCTTAGCCACCTTGTACAGTCACTTCTTGACACAGGGTCTTTATTCCTGCCCCTTGGTTCAAAGGGTTTTGGGCTCTTTGCCTAGCAAACTTCTATATATATAACTGTCATTTTTATGCAATCCATACAACCTGAATTATCAGAAAGGAAAAATTTGAGGTAACTATAGTATATTAATGGCAGCTGCACTGTGTATTAATTCACTTATAATTGGGTCCTTCAGAGAAGAAAGCTAAATGCATAAATTAACATAAGAAAAAATTTAGTAGTGAACAGTAAAAAAAGATCTTATGCTGCATTAAAAAGATGACACACATCCTCTAAATTTAATGTATTAATTTTAGATGCTGATGATTGTATAAGACTTATTGCACAGCTCAACAGTTGGAACATGCTGTTAACATGGGAAAATTCCATTTAGAAAGTAAGTCAGAATCTTCAATAATAGATATGTATGACAGCACTTTGTTCCATTCCTTCACTTTTACATTAGCATCTACCCAATTGCTTCACCTCACAAGACAGACACCAGGTCAGATATTGTACAAGTGACAGCAATCTAATTTCAAAAGTGTCTGCTATTCCCTTAAGATCTGTAATTTCTCTTTTAGTCTTCTGGGCAGATAATTAAAACAGCTTCATGCAAAAAAATGGCAGTCACCATGCACAACCAAAGACAAATCATCTTTTTTACATGCTAACATGTTATAAAGCCACGACTGCTATGGAAATATGCCAAAGCCATGGCGTAGAAACAACTGGCTGGCGAAATCTACCCAGTTCTTCAGCTGATTTTTTAAATCCAGGAATACATTTTACATTTATAAGCCATCCTAGTCCTTTCTTTAGAGGTTCAATACTTGTTCTCAAGCAGCCTCACATGGAATGAGTTCCATAAAATAATACTGGTCTTGACTTTTCATTAACTTTGGTTCACAACCCCTGCTTTCTAGGACTGATAAATTAAATTTGTACTGCAGAGTTGTTTCAGTCCAACCTATGTAATAGCTCTATTTTTTTTTCCACAACAAGTTTCTCATTTTTCTTCGACTTCTGGAAGAGCACATGTTTTTCTAAAAATAACTTGTAAAAAATCATGAAACAAGAAATCATTTTAATTTGATGATTTCTGCTTTGCAAGCCAAACAATTAAAAGAACTAGCTGTTATAACTGGTTGTATCTAAAATGTTTAAAAAATACAAAAGTGGGGAAATCCTAATAAAAACTGCAGCATCAAGTGGAAAAGGAACGCGCCAAAGAAACACTTGCTTTAGTTGACTTACTAATAACAAGAAAAGATTGTTGTCTTTCCCCTCCCCACACCCATTCAAACACATTGCTGTCCTTCCCAGCTTTGTTCTCTCCTTAAATGATTCCCTCCTTCATTGTGGCCATTATAGACTGCTACAGGGAAGTTGTTTCATTTCTTCACTGAGATCAGCAGGTTACAGAGGAAGATGAAGAGGAGCCCTCTCCCCAAAATGGTGAGGAATAATTTCTCTCTGACAGCAAGTCAAGGAAACGATGCAGGTAGATTTAGGAGGTACTTCCAGCAAGGTCTCGGCTGCTAACATCAGAATATAAAGGTGGGACCACTGAGGGAGCTGTGACCACCCCAAATTATGGGAGTGGAGAAGAAAGGGATAAAAATTTCATGGGCAATACAGAAAATGGTTTCCCAGGAAGAAGAAGAAACATTCATAACCTGTTGACCTCTCCTCCTTCAGCCCACGGAAGATGTTTACCCAGTTAAATGCCAACAGCCCAGGACTCACTTTCTTCATGATTCAGTGAAGCACTGGTGTCAATAGCTGGATTCCAAGTGTGAGAGAAATGTGTGCTCCTTAACAAGCCTGACGTTTTACAGCTGACCTGCTGCAAGGTCCCAGAGTGCTGTGCCATTAGTCTGCAGACAACACATCCAAAACACCTCTGCTGCCAGCAGAGAGCTCACAAATTTCCATCTGATAATTTCAAAAGCAAAACATTTATCCCTTGAAGCCAGCTGACAACACCTAATGCTTTGACCTGCAGAAAGCATGCAGCAAAAATTACCCCAAAAGCATGGTATAACTAGAAAGATGTAGCTAGAAAACTGATGTCTCTACTGCAGGGACAGAATGACCCCTGTTCCTCATGGAGCTGCCTGTGCTGTCCCTCTGCTCTCGGATGGCAAAGTGACAACTACGTGTCTGCTTGTTCAAAATTGCAGTTCCTGTGGCAACCATTGCTCCCTATTGTATCACAGAAAAATCATAAAAAAATATGGTAAGTAGGAAAGGCAAGCAGGTTAAAAGGTTACAGTGTTTTCAACAACACAGCTTCATACTGTAGCATAAATACGTATACTAGAGTGTAAATAACACAATGAATAATGGAAGATTTACTGCAGGGCAGCAGCAAGGAAAAGGCTTTTGGACACTTAGGCATGACTAAGATACCTCATGATTTATTCATGCTTTTTGCCCCTGTGTCAAATGGGCAGGTATCCACATCCCCAAATTTTTAACAACTGTTACTCAAATGCCTCCTCCTGGGCAGAATTAGGAATACAGCCAAAAACTAGATGAGCAGGAGGAAAAAGCTACGTTTTTTGTGCCAGAGGGGATCCACAGAAGCACAAGGGTGACCTGGGTACTCGGGCGAGCCGAGCAGGTGCTGCTCTGCAGAGCAGCTGCCAGCCACCCCCTCCAGGCCCTCTGCCTGGCACTCCACAGACACCAGAGTCTCCTGCTCAGGAATAATGATCACTGGACCATGGGGCCTCTCCAGCATGCTGGAGCCCTTTTCCATGGCAGCCATTCCCAGTAAGGGCAGCTAGGACTGCCTCAGGCTCCCAGCTTGGGTGAGTTGGCAGCCCTGGATCCCTGCCTGCCTCCTTCACATAAAGGTTTTTGAGAAATACTAAATGTATTTCAGTATTTTCAGAAATACTGAATGTATTTTCTAGGAATGCCAAGAGAAGTTTGATGGACATCTGCCACATTAGCCTTTTGTTGGGTACATTGAGTGTTGGAAAAAGGAGGAAATACAAAGTTCCAAAGACTTTTTCTATGCAAATCTCATTTTTTTATAACTTTAAATGAGTTTTAAATAAACCTGTTATCAACAAGCATATTATACATGAATTAATGCAGAGCATTAGAATGAAATGCAAAATGTGTTTGAAAAGATTAAACAGGGCAGCGCTATTGGCTGTCACTTGTTTCACTGAAGTACTGCACTCCTTCTGCAATACCATCAAAGCTCATCTTCTCATTACCTTTTATTTGCTTTACTTCCCTATAATACATTTACATAAAGCATAAAATGTCATAACTTCACACATGGTGAAGGGGATCTGGATAACAAGGCAGGGAGAGTACCTTTGCACTTCATAAAGGAGAGCTCAAAAAAGATTTCTCTGAAGAGGGAAGTTTATTGTTGCATAAATTCATCAAATATAGTGAAAACAGTATCACATCTCATAGGAAGTGGGCAGTTCTGGAACATTTGATGGGCTCTGGGCCAGATTTTATCTTGTTCACTCTGATGAAATCCACAGCGAATCTATTTAACTAATTTTGTGTCACCTTACCCACAATCAAAATTTTGTTCAGAAGTGCAAGTTCCCCATCAAAATATATTGATTTCTTTCCCCTGAGATGTGACATACCAAAGATGACACTAGATACACCTGTCAAGTCCAGTACAATGCTTAGGTATGTCACTAAACTGGCATCCAATTCAAATTCCTTCTCAAATTAAGATCCTCTCTTTCTCTTCTTAAAAATTTACTGATATACAAGGATGATGTGCAATACACTAAGCACACAGAATTTGAAAACTTAATTATCAACAGTTTTAAATAGCACTGTAG
This sequence comes from Camarhynchus parvulus, assembly GCF_901933205.1. Taxonomy (NCBI): domain Eukaryota; kingdom Metazoa; phylum Chordata; class Aves; order Passeriformes; family Thraupidae; genus Camarhynchus; species Camarhynchus parvulus. The sequence continues at coordinate 10,841,296 of NC_044576.1, forward strand.
AGCATCACTCACATCTTCATTTGTAATTTTACAAGACAGTAAAAATTACAGTGCCAACACTACCAAGACTGGTTTTGCAAAGTAAACTGGACAACCCTCAGGTACCAATCAGTACCTTGGTTTGACACTGCACATGAAATGCAGTGGTACAAGTGGTCATAACCTGGTTTATGGATCAGTAATTCAGTTATTCATTGAACAAAAAAAAAGTATATCCACTTGACTTATGCAACTTCCCTCCTGTAGGACAAGGATGTCCATTCTGGAAAGATGGAAAGCCAAATGCTTCTTTACAGTCTCAGCCACAAGGAAATAAATAAACACTGATAAGTTTTATTTCACAACAGCATAAATCCTTAAAATCTCCTCTGCCTCCAGCTGTAGAAAAGCAACTTGATAACAGAATCTTTTTGGCTTTTTACAGAGCATCAGTGACAGAGGTCTTCAAAGATTAAAAGGGTTGAATTTTGTCACTACTTAGCTTGCACCATTCCTGTGCACAGCACTGCCCTCTGCATCAGAGGGGATCTTGAGAAAAGCCTCCTTGTTTTGAAGAGTTGTGTGTAGCAGATGAATTACACACTAATTAACATGGTGACAGATGAGACACATGTGAGGTTTGTTTGGTTTTTTCCACTTGTTCCTAAAAGCCACAATTAGCCACATGTCAAAACAGAGCAGTGCCAGACTGCACACTGCAATCGATGCACTGATATCAGCTCTCACCTCTGTTTCTAGATCTGGCATTTCAGGCATAGCTGTTTGGAGTCCTTCTTTTTCTCCATGGAGAGATCAAAAGAGTAAACAATTTTCAGTTTGGATTAGTAGCTATTGACTTACAAAATCATATCCATACTTTGTATATGTGCTAGAAGATCATTTGCATTCATATGCTTTGAAGATGAAATATTCTTTTTCTACCTGTGAAACTGTGCATTTCCTGAGCTGAGCTGCACACAGGAAAAATATCCCAGAACCTGCAACTTTTCTCTTTTTGCTTCTTCTTCCTTTGGATGGCCAAGCTGTCTGTGTTGACTGCCTTGTCAGACAATGAGCAATGGCTACAGTTCTGAAGAGAACAATTATTTTGAACCAAGTTCACAAAAGTCAGTGGCCTAGGCTGACAACACAGAAAAATGAAGTGAATACTCTCATAAATGTGGTGGGCTTCAAAACTTTCCCCATTCACAAGATGCAGTGTGGGCTGGCAAATATACATACACCTACTTCATATATCAACTTTTATATTTTAATTGATTTGTGGCCACAAATCTGTAGACTCATTTGGTAAAAGAAATTAAAAACAAATGCTTCTTTAGAGAAAATTCTGTTATGTAAACCCTAAGTACAATTTTGATTCTATCATAGCATAGAGGTAATAAATGTCAGAAGACTAAAGGTTCTGCAGAACAGAACTCTCTTCAGGCCAATATACTTGTCTATGCCACCAAATTTAAGAGGAGGAGATGAGATTAAAATAGTTCTAACCTCGATTATCCAAACTGCAAGAAAATGAGTTGGTATGACTGGTGTCTTAAGCACGTCATTAAAAGTATCTTCCTGAACAAATACATTTGTAATTTTCAAGGCCACATTCTCAGAAGCTTTGCTCATTCTCTTCTACTCTTGCTCCTTTAATTTCTGGCTAGCTATAAAAAAAAACATTTTGTACCTACCACAATGCCAAGGTTCAATTCACTAATGAGAACTCAGCTTTAATGCATTACCCTTTGTGCTCCATTGCTGGGATTTAAATCCCAGCTGGATGTTCATATTCATTATGAGATTGCAATTTCTGGATCTCTGCTGCCCTAACAGGAGAACTTCACTTTTAGCAATAAGCAAAGAGGTTGCAAATTCTCACTGTGAGCATCTGAGATAGTAAGGCTGCAAAGAAATTGAAATTGCTTGTCATCCCTATGATCAAAAGCTCTGCATTCAATTCTTAAATATGTATTTCAAGAATGCACACAGGATTTCTCAGGGCTTTTATAATTAATGGAGCTATTCAGGTGAAGAACTTTTCTATACACAACTCATTGTATGCAATACTTTGCACGAGTATTGTTTTCCAATGAAATTTCTACCAAAGATGATCTTAAAGTCCTGGTAAATCCTACAGATTTAAATCTCATAGATTTTCCATTACATTTTTCATAAGGAGAGCTGATATGCTACAGTTACCCTGGCTGATGGCTTTTAAGTTACCAATGTATCAAAGCTGAGTTGTGTTTTAATTTTCAGGCCTCTCCAACTTAATTGTTACGATAAATTATAATTGGTAAATATTGAAATTTGAATGATTTGTTAGATTCTCAGGCTGAAAAACTGAGCTTAGAGCTCTGTGTCTAAATTATGTCAGTGCTATGCCCTTTCTTCTTGAGAAAGCTAAAGAAGCCTAAAATTAATCATTATGTGAACAAACTTCTCAAATACCAAGTATTTGTAATCATCTTGCATAAACTGAAGTCTGTAAAGAATCTGCCTTAATTATGTATACAGCAGTCACTGGTAAGTAGCTTTTAATCAGAGATCTGATTGCCATTTTTTTGTACCTGGTCCCTAATGAGATACCCTGTTATATGTCATTTCCCTACCCAGTTAATACATCAAATTTACATTTTCATTTTGAGGATATAACACACTTTATAGCAAGTATCTTTATGCCTCATTTTACAGAGAGAATCACAGACTGGATATGTTCCATGTGATGAAAAATTGTGACATTTGTGTTTCATTATAATATCCTTGCCAGAAAAGCAGATCTGGGAGCAGAAGTAGCCCAGCTATAAAAACACAGAGTAAATTCAGAGAGGGCAGCAGCAATTACTATGCATAACACAAGAGCCAGTATCTTGTCAGAGCCATGGATGTAGGTGATAAATTACATTAGCAAAGGGTTGAAAAATTGCCTTTTTAAAATACAGTAGTGGCTAAAAAGGGAACTGATCCTAACTAGATTAGATTCAAACACAACACTCTTCCTCAAATTAATGATTATGGCGCAACACAACATTACACTGACCATGTGGACCTTACTAGAATTTAAAATTTTCTGTCTTCTTGCTCTTTAAAATCAACAGCTACAAAATATATTAGATTTTCTCTGCCTAATATTTGCCTGGGTGACAAGCTCTTCAACATACTAGGGAGCTGAAAGGTTGCATCTGAGCTTGTTTCATCTTCCTCTTCCAAAAACTGCAGTTACAGAGCACCCCTTTTTTCCTCGTACATACTCAAGATGCCACTGGAGCCTGCTGGGTTTGATAGGTTGGTTTTCCCTCTTGTTAGAGAACCACCTGCCCTTCTGCCCTGAATTTTTGGGGGTTTTTTTGCAGAACTGTGATTTGCACTTGGGCTGGTTACCAGGGTGATTCAGCAGAACATTTCTGCAGAATGTCCCCAGATCTGTTATATGAACTGATGTAATTTCCCATATATCCTCCTGGCAGCTCCAGGATGGGAAAATGCTGCTCAGTCATCATTGCACAGTCCCTTCCAGAGACAGACAGGTACAAGCCAGAGGCCCAAAGTGCCTGGTGGGAAACACTGCAGAACTGCAGCCTGTGACCATTCTGAGCTCAAACATGACTTCAGCAAGTGCATCATTTTCTGACCAAGGAAATCTGCAACTGATTTCCAAAAAGCTGCTTGCAGCCTTTCAGGAATAGTTGTTCAGTACCACTATCACTCTATAAATAATGGGAAAAGGATAACATTGATTTTTTAAAATTATTTTTACCACTGCAGGCTTAGTGCAAAGCCTGAATTTTCTTGGCAAATACAGAGTATTAGCATTACAGGGAAACGTTGCTGTTAAATGATCAAAGAGAAAAAATTCTCCCAAATTCTGCTAACCCATCAAATTCCACCCACTAGGTACCTAAACAAATAAAGGGCTGAAAAATAGCATGTTCACATATGTCCACATGGCTGCAGAGCCTCCTTTCCTCCTCTGCTATCCACAGCTAACATAAATCTGCCTGATGATGTGAAATTTCATTATCATTTCATTTGCTGAAAATAAGCAAATCAAAATAACAGTCAAACTATTTCCTTTATGATGTGTGTGTGGGTAGGGAGGTTCCTTTTGAGAGTGAATTGCACATTAGAATAAACTTCTAAAATACTGTATTATTTTCCTGGTCTTTTGGAGTCCTGTTTCTGTGTTCTGCACACTGACTCAACTTTCAACCCTCAAAGTCTCAGCAAAGTAATTGAATAATACAGAATATTAAAGGGACATTCCCTAGCTTAAAATACTTATACAGTGCAAAATGTCCTGAAAATATCAATGGTCATCACTTCTTTTCTTCCTAATTTTCATTAGGAAAGTCATCTCTTCCTAAAGAAAACTCTCCCCAGTACTGCTGTCTGAAATGGAGGGCGTAGAGCATTGTGACCCCAATACAGTGAGCAAAGTTCACGGAGACAGTTGTGATAAATTACATGGATTATAGCAGGCAGAGGAAGCAATGAATCATTCAGTATCTTGGATCTTAGTTTCACTGTAGTCCTCTTTGCCACCCACTTGTGAGATCCCAGTCCAGAGAATAATGTGGACAGTCCTAATGCTCCAATAAAACCTTTTCTTTCTGTAACCAACACTGCCTCTTCCTGCTGCTTAGTCAATTAGACTGAAAAACTGTATTAAAACAGAGAGCATTGACAATCTTGATAACACATGGTTTAGCTACAGCATGGTTAGGACAGCAAAACCCAAATTATTTTAGAGCCACACTAAAGCATGTAAACTAGTTTTGAAGAGAACAATCTTCATTACCTACTAAACCAAACAAACAAATGGCACAGAGAGTAAACAAATCAGACTTCAATGTAAGATGAAGCATATTCCAACAAAAACCATAGTGCAGAAAATAAATAAGGTCACTCAACTCTGACACCCTCTCCCTACCACATGGGGTGAAGGAGACACAAAAAAGAACTGCAATGGTTCTTTAAATTCTGGTCATCCTAAAAATATCAGAGAACTGAGGCAGAACTTGGCAAAAAAGGGCATATTTGGGACTTGGAGGCCCCCATGAGTGCAGGGCAAGACAAGAGATTCTGGGAAACAAAAGAGCAGCTGCCAAGTCCCATGGCGCATGAGCTGATGGCCCACTTGTGCCTGGGGTGCACCTTTAGTTCAGCTTCATCCCAAAAAATACTGGGTTTGGGTTTGTGACTTCTCTGTGCCATGACTTAAAGTATGGGGAGGGGAAATTCACCTTCAAGTCCTCAATATTCATCTCAACTCCTAATGCTGGCACACCCATTGTGATATAAAGAGGAAAATCCTTGGCAGTTATGGTGAAATCAAACAGCAGCAAATTCTCCTGCCACAGAGCTTCCTTGTCCCATTACAGTTTGGCAATAAATGTGCCCTGATAAATTCTACCCAAAGATATTGCTTTCTCAAAGAACAGGAGACACCTGCCTGATTTCCTCTCACAGTGGACAGCTATTTAGAACTGGCTAACAAGGAAGTGCAAAGAATTAAAATAGAACAACCATGTGAAAGAAAACCAATCACTCCTAATGAAAATTGCAAGAATAACAAGGAGGCTATCACAAGATGGCTATAGATGTTCTGACTGTGAACAGATATTTGCAAAGAGAGGAAATAGACAATTCTTCCAATGCAGATAACCTCAAATAACTTTGCATTTCCTTAATATTTTTGAGTTTGTGAGGGGGGTAAACTGAATGCCTCCAATTTTGTCATGAATATTTCACACATTTCTAAGACTAACAACACTTACATACATCAGAGGGGTGCTGTGAAACTTAATGTTTGCAAATCACTGTGAGACATGGATGAAAGGTGCTACAAAACAGCAATATCTGGTTGGTAAATCTTTCAAGCACAAATCTTCAGCTGGTGTTAATTGTCTGTTCCACTCTAAAGTCACTGAAGCTATCTAATTTTTAAGCACCTGCTTCTCAAATCAAATGAGCTTTGTCAGAGGACAAATACCATTCTGATTAGAAAGTTACTGGCAGAATAAAAGACCAGTTTATCAATATTAATGTAGTACTGACTCTGAATTTTACCATACACTTTAATTCTGAGAGGTGACTTTCTTAAACTGCAGTCAAGGTCCTCATGTTTGTTTTTTTAACAAGTGCCTGACAACCCTAAAGATGCAATCCTGTAGTTACTGACAGGCTGTTTTGTTTTCCTGTATATCAGGTACAGACACAGCGATCGCCACCCAGGACAGCGCAAGCGCAGTGAAGGAGATGGACCCTTGGTGGGTGCAGGGGCACCCTGCAGTGGGACACAGACAAGGGGAGCAGGTGCCCCTGGACATGCCCACCCAGCAGCTGAGATGACAGAACAAAGCTCTTCTCTGTTCCCTGTCGATGAGGAATTGCTGCTGCTCAGAAGCCGACCATAAAAATCACCCTCCAATTGCTCAGCTCATGACTCACTCCTGCAGGTGCAAGCGGTTTCCAGGGTGACACATTCACAGGCTCCAGGCTCAGAATCCTGTGTGATTTCTTACCACTTCTTGTGACAAGCTGCTGCACCAGAAGCCAGGATTCCTTCTGTGAGAGCTCAAGCAATTAACCCAGGAGACATGCACTGAGAGAGCTTGGAATGGGAGTAAAGTATCAAAACCATGCTGGTTCCCTGCCTGTGTGTTTAATACCATCTGTCAGTATTGGCTATTATGGCTGCTTTCTGGGGCCAGAGTGCTTGCAAAAAGTTGCAATTTTCTGAACAACAGGGAGCACTTCTTGCTAAGCTAATATGAGGACTTCTGTAATGGCCAGCTTTGCGGCATCTCACAAGTATTTCTTGAAAACAGATTTTATGTTCAGCCTCCCTCTCTCACCTGCCCCTCCACAAGCCAACAAAAACACAAGCTTTCTTTCAAGTAGTTGCTTTTCAAGCTTAAAAATCAAATATAACCCAAAGTGCATTTAAGACTAAAATACCAATCCTTGCACATTAAAAGATCAAAGAACAAATGTAACACAAAGCAGACCAGCTTGCCATTTTCATTCCTAAAGCTCTTTGAAGACCCTGTGCATCTCTCCTTGGGGACTATATTTGAAATTCTGTCACAGATATTCTGTGATAGCTATCACTACACCTGTAACCCTAATTTTTTCCCCAATTCCCTTAGAACTGCAGATTCAAAACATCATTAATACTGCTATTTTAAAAAATTGTATCTGTAATTTTGCTACATCTAAATGCTTCTAAACTGACAGAATTTAGCAACACTCATTCACTTCAAAAGATTAAAGTGATGGAAAAATAAATAATCACATTTATACACACCCTTCCTTAAGGGATCCCCAAGCACTTAGGGAAAGTATGATTTAACCATTGTGCTTCTCTGCAGTCACATTATTCTTATTTTATCAAGGGGAAAATGTCTAAGAAGAATAAGGGCATTCCCTAAGGTCGCTCAATTGTCAGCTGCAGCACAGGGAGTTTAATCTGAATTTATATCTGAATTTTTATCTGAATTCTAGTCAACAGTTCTGCTCCCTGAAATAACTAAACTCTCCAAGTTCCACAGCACTGTATGTTCCAACACCGCCTTGTACTCTTCACTTCTGTGCCATTTGGGAAAATACCATATATACATTTTGACTCATTGCAACACTGTTCTCAACTTCAAAGAATTTTGAGCATAATTAAGAGGCTTTCTTATAATGGAGGTGATTGCAATAAAATACAATGCAGCTAAGAGCCATGGGACTGAATTCTGGTACCATTCAGTGGAGATTCTGCAGGTTAAGAGACACACCCAAAATCATCATCATAAATGCAGCTAATTGAAAGAGCAGTACATTTACATTTGTCCCAAAAGACCATTATGCTAGAGGGACTGTCCTTGTGTGGAAGCCATGTTATCACCTGATTCTTTTTCCCTTAAGACACAAATTATAAAAACCCCATTCATTTCATGGATTAAAAGATGCACAAGATGTAAAACACATAATCAATAATCCCAATTATCACCAAAATAAATGACTCTCCACTCTCTAATTTACTAGCAGGAAACATGCTGTAAAAGCCTGGGACAAAAAAAAAAAAAAAAGTCAGGATAAGATAGCTGCATTTTAATTTAGATTTTGACAAGTCTTAGCACAGATTGTTTGAATGATTCCTTCTGCTGAACAGGGACATATGCTGGCCAAGAGTCAGAGTGCCAAAATACAGCCCTAAGAGGAGCAGACTTGGACATTCTTGCTCTGCCTCATTCAAACCTGCAGTCTGTTTCTTTTTCTTGTAGTCTTACGTTCCTGTTTGCAATCCTGGTTTCTTACAAGAAGTGAAAAATCAGAGCTGTTGTTGTGACACACTGTGCTGAGGGAAATGGGAAGGCTTCAGAGAACCCATTCTACTCTGCCATATGAGCAGCTAGAAAGGTTTGGTCACACCTAACACCACAAAAAATATCCATTGGGAGATCAGCAAGGCTGCTTGAATTCACCTTTCATTACAAAAAGATGGAAGTCAAGACAGCAAGATGAACATGGGAGCACCTTTCAGGAAATCTGGTCAGATTTTCCTAAAAAGCTTTTTTTCTTTTTTTGGAGCTTGGAACAAATCTTAGCCAAATTTTGAGCATCCTGGAGCCACCCTGCAGCCTGAGATTGGAAACACACAGTACTGCAGAATCAGGTAAACTTCTACTAGGAAAGGTTTCTCTGAGGAGAAAAAGGCATCATCACAATGCAATTTTTTTTCTGTACAGCTCCCATACAGTTGATTCATTTTATAAGAAGCCAAAATAACAAGGTCAGTTTTAGGCAAACAGATATAAGTCAACTTCTTTTGACTTATAAATTTCATAGTATGTTCCATTTATGCTGGACTCCTGCATTATAATCTTTCAACCTACAGACAGTCAGACTTACATTTTCCTTTTGGCTTCATTACCCTCTTAAAAATAGTCTGCAGATATGAAAGAAAGCTGCATGTTAAGATCAAAAATGCCACCAAGGAAATTTAACAAACTCTTGTCTCCTGAGAGGGTATCAAAGCAGCTCAAAGCAAAAACATGAAGAGAAGGATTTGGTCTCAGAATTGAAAAGAGGACTCAGTTGGGGTACCTCCTACTGTGACTCAACAGGGCAGAGATTTCACCTCATACATGCAAAATTTTTCAAAACACAAACCAGTAAGGAACTTCATAAATGGGTGCCAATGTCCTAAACAGGGCAGCACTGATGAATCCTGTACACCATACAACACACATACAGGACATAAGCCATCCCCCCCACAGAACACAAGTTAAATCCCTAATAACTAATCAGTGCAAATAATATCTCTAATATGACCTTGATTTTGGAAATTACCTGGTGCACATACCTAATTTTAAATCCTGAAATTAATAAATTAAATTAATATATTAAAACCAATGAGGTCCTGACTTGCTGATGCACTTTGGTAGACTTAGGGCTTTATTGTGATTTACATCGGCCTTTTCATTTTTGTTTTTCATAAATACATTAAGTATCAATGTTAGGGAAAAAGCCCCAAAACCCAAATCCAAAAACCAGAAGAAATTTGCAGAAGAAATCTAATGAGATCTACCACATAGTTTGTAGACAAATGTCCTATCAGAATACATTCTGCATTTCTTGTCAAAATATGAAGTCAAGTTTTTCCACAGTAAATACTTTATCTATAAACAAATAGTTTGACATGTTTTGGAAAGAAACTCAATTTTTTCAAATTCTGGTTTTGTAAAAAACCAAATTACTGTTGAAATTATGCAAGATTTGCTTCCAATATCTGCTATTACTGATAACTTTTGAAGGGCTTGTTTAACATCCTTGTTGCCAGTGTAGCATGACTTCCTTGTTTGTTCTGTGTTCAGATGGCTGCTTACTGGAACTAAAAGCTGAATTAGAACTGAATATTCCAAAAGCATCAAGGAAAGCTGGGGCTCCTCCACAGATCCTGAAGCTTTATTTCTTTTCAAATGAAAAGGGAATAAAGACTATCCTTTTTAAACAGCATGACCTCCCACTACTGGCTGACTTTACACATCTTGTTTTCTAAATCTATATGATGCCAGTAGTGTGCCAGGCACTCTTTACACAAATGAGAGAAAAAAGGACTTTTGTTATTCTGATTGCACCTTTCAGGTTTGATTTTCCTTGTTGCTGTAGCAGTCATTTGAGTTATTTTTACAAGTGCAGGGACCAAAGCAGGGGCTTTCCAGGTGTACTTTGAGCACTGTGGGGACAGCCCTCCCACACCAAGTTCTCCTGTTTATACAGCACAACACTGCAGTTCATGGCACTATCGACTCACACAGTCAAGTTCAATTGGATGCTCACCCTAAACTACATCTTCCCCTCCATTAATTCCTCATTTCCATCTCTTAATCAGCACTCTCTGAGTTTATATTTATACATTTGATTAACTGCTCCCAAAGGGATCACTATGGCATTTACTCCTCTTCAGCCTCACTCTTCTGATTTGCCTACTGCTCTCTACCTTTTCTTTGTCTGCCTCAAAATTAAATATGCCTCCCATTATTTGTGCCACCAGTATATTTCAGCAGACTTCCCAGGAAAACTGCATGACACTGGAATAAGAACCATCGAGCCGGAGCTAGAATTTTGCTCATCACAAACTTTCATATTTGAACATTTTTATTCAAGGCTTTCATTTTTGCTCTCAACCAAAGAGAATTCCTCTGTCAGAGGAAGCCAGGCATCAAAATTTGGCTAACTTCTTTTATGCGCAAAAAGATTTGCACAGTCTCTTCCTTCTTCCCAGAGAAGAGGAAGCTTCTTTTTCCATTATGAAACCACAACTTATGAGAAATGATTCCCCATGAATAATACAGGACTATTAAAAACATCAAATGGCCACTTAGGAGGGCAGTATTTTTCCCAGAAGGATCATTTTTCATAAGAGAAAACTGTTTACTTCCTTACTACTGAAAGTGCTTGTTTCTGTATATGTTGCCCTAAATTTTCAACAATTCAGGATATACTGCAAATGTAAATGAGCTTATACAGGGATCTTTGGTTTGTCAGTGATATTTTCCCCAATTAGACATTGCTTTTCATCTTTCAATAGCAAAGCTACCAGAATTTTCAATTAAAATTGATCCATCTCCTTCTGCCTATCTGCTGCTATTGCTTTTTTCCTTCTGCCTATAGACAGGAAATGGATACAGCTACAGTAAATCATAATATCTTGCCCCATTAGACAGATTACAGAGCATGCCAATTTAGTCAGTTTTATTACTCCCCTGTGGTTACCCACTTCTATCATCCACAGCTAGTTGTACCTGAATTTTTCATGGCAGAAGTTTGAAATTCAGTAGGAAGCTGTACAGAACAGATCTGTTTCTGACAGCATGTACTCTTCCCTGAATCAAGATTAAAGATGTTTTGATGCCTAAAATGTGCCTTGGAATGTTCTCAACATAAAGATACCAACTAAGAGAATATGCAAACTGTGTAAAACCCTACTGCCTGGCTCTGCCTGAAAAGGAAAGCAGGATTTTGAGATTATATGTCCATTTGATGTATAATCTCTCAAAGAAGGAGCAACAGTAATCACAGAGGTGAAGCATATCCTACCACCTTCCACCCAGTGCTCCCCCTTCCTACCTAAAGAGGACATGAACTTCCTCATCAAACCTTAATGGTGCAGAAATTTCCCCAACTCCAGCAGTCCAGAGCACATTGAATTTATTGCGTTCAGGACTATAAACCCATGTTTTACTGCTGAAATTAATTGCGCCTGACACTTCCATCACATTAACACACATTAGGCACCATGACCTTTGGATGATCAAGGAAGACCTAATTTAATAATTTAGAAACAGCATGATGGCTGAGCAGGCCCCAGAGGGGAAAGAAAAGCGCTATGAAAAATGATCCTATTTCACTAGTGCGGATATTTGCTTACTAAACCCCTCAGATGAACTTTGGCTGCTACTTTACTATTTTCTCTATGGGTCACACACAGCACTCTACATTCTCAGAGTGTTCCTTCTGATGCTGGTCATGTAATCCTCCATCCAATATCCTCTGAATTCTTAGAGGAACAATGCACTTTTGCCTGCAAGACTGCAAACTCACACCAGAAGTTTGTTAAACAGCAGCTGGAATAGCAAACAGGCTAACAACTGCAATTAAACACAGGCAGCTATAACTCACTTCAGGCTTACAATACAAATTTGGCATCTCTAAAAAAATAATTTTGTCAAAAACAGCTAAATCAAACATGGTCATCAATTATAGATGATTGATTCTAATCGGTGTGACTCAATCTCCATGTGAAGGCAGACATAATTCAGTATGGATAGACAAGTTGACAGAAAGCATGAAGGACTAAGAGATGAGCAGACAAGACAGACAATATATCCAATCCCATTCAATTTCAAAATCTTGAGGTCCCAGAAAAGCATTTCCCTACAGCAAATACTCCTTTTCCACAGGGCAGAGGGAGATAAAGGGTCAGAACCCAAACTCATGGAGTTTGCACACAACATTTGAAGCAAAATGCTCTGCAGCATTAGAGCTTGAGTGACCTGCAAAAACAGATTGCCAGTGCCTTGCAAGAGAAACTGGAACTCTACCTGCCTTTCACATTTCCTTTTTAATAATTTCATTATTATTTCTTTGTTATACCAGCTTTTAAAAATCCTATATTCAAGTATTATTTATTTCAGATGTAGTACGACAATTACAGTATGGCAAACTCTTAGTAGGTTTTTTACTGAAGATTTGACAAGCATCTAATTGAGTGCTGAATTTAATCTGTATGACTGGGAAAAGAAAAAGAAAACAGCCACAAAATAATTAAGATTAAACAGAAAATGAGGTCTTATTTATAGACCTGAGATCTGACACCACACAACTGTCATCAGATTGCATTTGCAAAATAGTTCTTCCTTGTTTCTTAATTCTGGACAACCCTTTTTAAAAGTCTCATCACAGCACAAATGTTAAGTGTCGCCTGCACTCAGCTGTCAGCCCTTGGGGTCTGAGGCACTGCCACCCTTACCTGTGGCCCAAGAGGGAGGAGCTCCCCTTGCCAAAGGGCCACCTGGGTCACTCTGCTCCTGCCCTGCCTGCTGAGACCCGAATTTTAAACAGTGCAAATTGAGCCTCAGCTCCTCCTACCACGAGCTGATTTTCACAGCTGCTAATTGCCAAGCAGACACCAAAAAGGAATCTTAGATCTGGAAGTGTGAGAGTAGTTTTCCTTTGTCTGAAATCAGTTCCTAAGTCTTTTGCCATGAGGATTTTAAATGTGAAATAAGTAAAGTCCAGGACAAAATAATTTTCATGGTATATAACAAAGAGCTCTTTTAGGGATTTATATGAAAGCTAGTACAGGGGACCAACATTAAAAACACAGTCTATTTTCTCCCTTTGCAGTGAAGTCAACACTTGTGGGCTGCAATAAGGAAAACATGCTTCAAAGAAATCTATCTAAAAAGGTCAGATTGCACCTCCTCAGCTGGCATAGTCTCTTATCAATCCACTTCATCTGGGTTGGGACGAGAGGATGAAAATGCACAAACAGGCAAAACACAAGGCTGATTTAGCTTCTGACTACCTGCATGGAGTTAATGAACCACAAACATCTTGAGAAATATATATATATATATATATATATATATATATATAGCCTGCAAACAGTAACTTGTTGATAGAAGATATAATTTACCGCATAAAATCAACAGCAAACACAGATTAATTTTCTTCCTTTCTGAAAGAATAAAGTTTCATTCTCAGGTACTAACAGCCACATATTTACTTTCTGCCACAGCTGCAACATCAAGGCTCCTCTAAGCAATTAGCAAAGTGACAAGAAAGCACTTATATTCACTTTACAAGTAGTGGATGGCATTTGTACTTCTGTCATTTTCACACCTTTGAGCAGAGTATCCCAGTTTTCCAATTTTCTTGCCTCTCCACACTATTTACAATTGCGTCATGCTTCTCCCTCCTCAATGCAAGCAATTTGGGTTTTGACACAGATTTACAGCCCTCAACATTTAGAATACTTTCATGAACAATTTCTGTGCTGGTTAGACTCAAATTCATGCAATTTCCTTGTAAACAAGTCATCTTTGCTCGTGGTGTTTACTAAAACAGGGTTGCTAAGAAATGTTCATTGCTAAGCAGCAGTGTGCAGCACTGTGAGGTGACCCAGGACACTCTGCCTGTCACCCTGAGCCCACCACAGGCCTGCAGAAGGCACAGTGCACCCAGCAGAGGGTTTATTTGTTACACATCATCTTGGACATGTCATGTGCGTGCTCCGCCCATTTCCCTTCCCTAATTCTGCCTTTTCCCAACTGGGTAGGCACTATTTGACTATTTTTGCACACACTCATACTTTGTAGGAAGAAAACCACTCTAAATTAAGATTTCTACCCCATGAAATTCTATTTTCTATCATGCTATGTCCGCCAGCCCCCTGTTGTGAGACCCTCCAATACACAAAGGCTGCTGGGGAAGAAGCATGGATGTGAGCATCCCTCCTCTGCACAGCATTTCCCATTTCTGTTCATATGAACTACTCCTGTCTTGACACATCAGAGGACAAGGGAAAGAGCTGGTGCGCTTAGAAAGTGAGTTCATTCTACAACTGCAGCCATTTTTGTATATCCACATCCTCGCATGATGAAACCTGATGCTGTGGAATGGTAAAAATCCAGACAAAATAGCAATTTACCTCTGTTATAAAAGTTTAGTAAAGGATTTCATTTAGAAACCCATTCTTTTGTCCTTCTTCCCTGCTGTTTTGCTGGGAATTATACCATCAATTCAAATGAACAGTTTTTCTGTCATATAAATTTCTGCTTGGAATGCAAACATTTATCTAAGTCAAGCATAAGGTTTCTCTGTGATACCAACTTCTCTTGTAGGCATCTTTTTTGGTGCCTCTGCTGAGTTTTTTTCCTAAGGGCTACCTAACAGGAAAGGTGGCAAAAGCCTTATTCTCATCTTTATTCATCCCACTAGAGGCACTTCTATTAATTTTTGCATCTAAGAACTCATCTCATCTTTACTGATCAAAAATTCATAATTCAATCAGCTGTATTGAATTATGAGCTGTATCCCAACCCACCTTGTGATGAGTTTAAGAAAGCACATTAACATGATAAAACTGAAGTCAAAGGGGATGCTCCCTTTTCAGACGATTAACCTGATTGTTTTCAATGTAACAATACAACATTTACATCCTTTCAAAAACTGTAGCAAAATTCCAAAAGCACCTGATGTGGTTTAACATACAGCTATTATATACTAACACACTTGCTATTATATCACTGGTGTTGACTAGTGAAAGCACAGCAGCTGTCCCAGTGTCTGCTCCATTGTTTGCTTCTCTTTTGGGTTTAGATCTTCCCAATGTGGGGGCTTTGCTTTAACAGAGGGGCAATGATAAGACAGGGTGCACAGTTTGAACCTGTGCAAAGTGCCCTTTGCTGCATAAGCACTCCCCTCCCCTGAATACCAGGGGATTAAAAAACAAGTTGCTAAAATTACAGGGCTTGCCAACACCAAAACAAAATTTTTCATATATTTCAGTGAAAAGCTTGTTTGTCTTAGGCAGAAATTATCAAAATCTAGGCATTACTGTTGGAGAAAGAAGAGAAAATAAATTATAGCCTAAAATTTCAAGACCTGCCTCTGTCTCTTGAAGGGAAAATTTAATCTGTAATTTAGACAAACCACTGAACAGAACAGAATCCTTCCTTGAAATTATTTTCCCCTGCTCTAGTGCCTCACCTGTTTTTGATCTGGTAACTCATCTGAAAAGTGCTGACTATCCATCTAAAAAGCAATGAAAGAAACTTTGATTCTGCATAAGTTATAGAAAACAATTTGGAGAGGAGAGCAAAACTGAGTGTGACATTTGGGACCATTTTGTATATTTGCAGTAGCAGACAAAAATATCTCAAGGAAATTCTTCATATAAAATTGTGCAACATGAATTCTGACTACATTCACCAAACACTAATTAACTGGGCTCTAAAAATGCTGATATCAAGCACTTGGGGGAGGAATCAGGGAGAGGGAGAAAAGAGTAGGGGAAACAGAAAGAAAGGGCAAGAAACTTTGGAAACAAAACTGTTTCCATAAATTCATCATTTTGGACTATTCCTTAAGATTTAATACAGCTAAAAATAGACCAAAAAGCAACTCTGTCCTGCAGTACTACACAGCTCTTAGAACACAAAGGCAGCCTGTCTTGAAAAGATGCCAACCAGCAAAAATCCCTGAAAAGCCATGTAAAACCAAATGTGAGCAGCACTGTGCCTTCCGTCCATCCCTCTCATAAACACTTTTGTCTTCCAGGAGTACTGGCAAGGCAGTTTCTGCAAGACATTGCCCCTTGACTACATCAAGTGTTTTCAGAAATTCCTTACCATTGGTGTATACAAATTTGAATTTATTTCACATTGCAATCTTGTGATATGGATAAAAATGAGAGTTCCACATAGAGCATTAAGACTTGACACTGGAGATTTGGAAATAAAAAAATGTTGTTTCATTTTCCAACCTCACTCTTTCAGACTTTACTTTTCATAAGGCAAAAATTTATACACAGCTGTCTTGGAACAAAGAAATGTTGCAAATTTTCATTCCATTTGTTGCAAAAACATAGAAAATAAAAAAAAATGGCATTCGTGCAAATATTTTAATTTTCCTCCCAACTCTGAAAAGCATCTCCAGAACAGAAAAGCATTATGCTTATCCTTCTTGGGAAACAGGAATAAAGAAGGGTCAGTCATGAAACAAGAATAAGCCCTTATGGTTTCCTTGATTTCAGCATGCAGGAGCAGGGCTGAGTTGGGTGTCTGTAGACAGGAGGGATTCCTCCCACCTTGGGACAAATTTCTTTATCAAATAAAACCTGGGGCTAAAGAAATGATCTTATCCATAAGAGAAATCCCATAGGGTTTCCTGCTCTGGATTCCTTGGTGTGTTATTTACACAATACCAGTATGGAGTCACTAAATTGTGAGGTTTTTATTGAGTGAACTGGAAAATCAGAAAGTTCAGCAGCTTGAGGCAGAGCCAAGGCTTGCCACCATTGTAAAAGGTTGCCTAAGAAACTGTCATGAGTGGTTTTATGGTCAGGGTAAACAGTTCTTGTGTCAAACAGTTTTTCATTGGAGGCTCCTGGGCCTCCCAGACCACTTCATATCAGATATGGTCCCCCAGAAAACATCTGAATTCTGAATTTCACAGAAGAGATAATACTCTGTGTAAGGAGTATTGAAGAGTATTGAGTTTTCTTGAGGACAAGAAAACCCTTTTCCAGAATGATTAAGCAATTCAGGAGCATGAAATATGTTGTCAAGGAAATACTGAATGCCACAAATCACCAGAGCTGCACTGTGTATACTAGAAATCAAAAAGAGTACATGATAAAATTTAGATTCCAGTGTGAAACTCTTGAATCTAAGTCAGATGTACACCTAGCTCCTCTCCCTTTCTTACCACCCTTACAGATCCCCTGCCTCCCGTTTTTTCTGTCTTTGATTTTTTTAATATATATTTGATTCAGTTTGCAGAAGAATTCCAAAGACCCATTTTAAACAATTACACTTCCTCCTTCAATGCTGCTCATTTTTCTGGTATCTTTCCAAGATGTTGTTTCCAAGTGTTTTAGTCTTGTATCAGTGAGAACTGAAAAGAAAACAAAATAGAGGAGGAAAGAGGTTTTCTTTTAGATGTTTGGAGAGACAGACAAACACAGGTGAAGACAAAGCAAGGCTGAACAGGGAGAGGGAAGGGCAGGCAGAGGGAAGGGCAGGGAGAGGGAAGTCTCTTCCTGGGCAATATTTGGGAGTGGTGAGGAGGTGAGGGCCACACCAAAGCCAGCCCAGCATGAACAAGGAAAGTTTTTCTCCAGTTAAGTACTTTAAAGTAATGCTTTGCTGCAGAACTGCTCTTCTACAAACATACCCGTGTAATCCTGTTTATCTTGTGTACCCTCAGGAGCCTGAAGCTCACAATAATTTTCTGACAGTTTCTGCAGTTTCCCAAGTGGCTTTTATCACACACAACATGCCTGAACTATTGTCCCTCCAGAGCCAAACTGGTTTTGAGCTGGATCTGCTGCACTTCAGTCTCTGCATCCTGGACCAGCCCTAAGAAACCTCCCTGTGCAGAGTTTTTGGAACTCTTCAGGGCTGTCTGTCAGCTCACACAGCTCTGCTCCCACAAGCTGCTTCCTTGGACTAAGCCATGTGCTGGAACTGTAACTCTTTCCATTGAAATAGATCTGTTAAAAGTCCTGCAAATTAAAGGAAAGTTTGGAACTCATATCAAATCAAGTAACTTCATTGCCTTCCAAGTCCTTCAGCAACTGAAAGATAAAGAGCCAGAGAGCGACATCTGCATACACCAGAAACACAAAAAAATACACCAAAATAAGAACTAAGAGAGAAGAAAGAGACTTTCAGCTTTACCTGTTGCCTTTTTTTTTTTTTTGGGGGGTTGTTTGTTTTCTTGTTTTAATTTTAACAGAAACTGTCAGTTTGTTGAAATCTTAAACTTTTAATAAGGCATGAATTCGGAGGGAAAAAAAAGGCTTTCATGGAGAAACTTCTCAGGACCCAGGTCCTGGGAGTTTGCACTGCAGTTTCCTGAACTGCTTTCATGTTCCAAGTATTTCTCAAGCTGGAACTCCTAGATTTCACTAAGACACTTACAGGCTTTATTCTGGGAAAATTTGACACTCTGAAGACATCTGGAAATACAAAATCTTCTCTGACTCAGAAATGTTTGTCCATTTATGACACCCCAGAATATTCTGAGAAAAATTTTCTTCATGTGAGCTCTCATACCATTTGAACAGTTTCATTTCTGCCACAGAATCTATTTGTTCAGTAAAACCAATTAAAAGTCTAAAATTAAAAATACTAAAGGCCTTAGCAATCTTAAAATCCATGGTATGTATTTATACTGAACCAAAGCATATAAGCTCTTCAAAATTTGGCTAGTTACTACTATTATGAAAGACTTGCAAAATAAATATGTAGGAACAATTCTAAAAGTTTATTCCATGTTCCACATCACCAAGAAAAAAAGAACACCATCAAAATAACTACAACCTTGAAAAGCCTGAAAAGGCTGAAAAAGTTAATAAATACCCCATTTAGAAATAAGTACCTACCAAAGAGCTCACATGATCACTTTTAAAAGGATGTGATTAACCTTGCTCAGTATCAAAAGTTTTGCAAAACCAGATCCCAAAGATGTTTCTGATCTGGGGAAGGGCAGCAGTGTTTATTAAGTGTGTTGTGTTTTGGTATTGGCATAAAATGCATTTTTGGACTTGAAGTTGTTTTAAGGGAAATTCAGCTCATGGCACAGAGTCCAGGCTTAAAGTATTACTAATTGTCGTGGGAAGGTCTTTTATCAGATAAACAGACATTGGAATTTTTATTTTTCTTTTGGCTGGAATACACACCCTCTGGTTTCCTTTGCTTTCCATTTCACATACGTGGCTTTGTTTGCTTTGGGGCTACAAATAATGAGAATTTCCCAGTTTGCTTCCTAATGTAGTCAGCAGCATCAGCAGCCCAAGTGACAAAGACAGGTCACACATGATCTACCACACTCTCAATACTAAGCAAGGAAAAAAAGAAACAACCATGAACACCAAGTTCTGTGGGACATAACTTTGTTTTTAAGACACCCTGAACTGCTCCTGACACTTTAATGGAAAATTGTGGCAATCTGCTTTGACCAGAATCTGCTATTCAGATTTTACCTGACAATCTGTGAAACCAGGGGTGCGAGCAGTGTGCTCAGAAGACCCTGCCCTCATCAGCCCTGCCTGTGAGCAGCAAGCCTGTGCTTTCCTAAGAGGATCAAGTTGACTTCTGAGCTCCTTTGGCAAGCCCTGAGAAAGCCTTGCTGTACTTTACAGAACCGTATCGTTTCATGCACCGCGTTAAGAAAAACATTGTAGAAAGTTTAGCTCTAACCACAGAGCTTTAAATATGTTTAGAAGCTGCCAGTTCATTGCATGAACTCCCTGCCATGCCGAGAGCAGTGCAGAGCTCCCTCCTGCTCAGTGCCTGCCAGTGCCCCAGCAGCCTGTGCCACCACAGCGGGAGAAGGGAGGCTGATCCCCGTGGGGCTGCAGGGGCAGCATGGGCACGGACCAGGCTGCACACACGAGTTTGTGCCCACGAGGAAAACATGAGCAAAAGCATACACAGCTGTGGCTTTTCAGTCAGAAAATTATCAGTTTATTTGCTATGAAGAAACCTGAAGGAACAAAGAACGGCAAGCTCAGTTTTGAAACAGGAAAAAAGAATGTCAAGACATAAATTAAAATCTGTATCACTGTCAATTACCCACCAAGAGAAAAATCCCTGAGGCTTCCCTTTGGTGTTAATGTAACTATTAAAATATTCATTGTTCTTTTCATATACAGCATGTTTTCTTTTGTACTTTCTTCAAGAGAGTCACTGAGATAATTACTTAATTACATAAGCAAGAACTTTAAATTCATAAGGGCTCTATTCTTGCAATGCTAATGCAAGAGATAATCTCTATTTTTTTGTCATAATATGTCAGTATTTACTTACAAGCAGCTATTTTTTAATCAATTAATTAATTGTATTTTAATCTGACACATCATTGGCTTACACTGGTTAATAAAATTCTCCATCACAGATCAACTAGTCACAGAGTTTAAATGAGGAATCACAGCAACAAAACTTAATCCATCTGTAAATTCAGCAAAGCTAGAAATGTTATTAATGTAATCATAAGCAGAAAGTAAAATGTCTAGAAAGGACTGCATTATAGTCACTCACTTGAAGAAATTCCATTTATTCAAACAGACTCAAAAAAAAAGGGTTATAATCTTTGATGGGAAAAAATTTACATTTTCACCAGTAAAGCAGTTTGAAAAAAAATTAAATTTTAACATTGCTAAAATTTTGAACATTTACCAGATAAAGGACTTTTCCTAATACTTATTCATGTAAGACCAATCCAATTAAATTTTTAAATAAAATCCAGTTGCTGCAATGTGATTGATTTGGACTATGAAGTACTTCAAAAGATGCACAGCAGGATGGCAGAAAACATGCACCATCTTTACTGCAACATTTAGCACAACAAAAACAAGTCTGCTTTCCCCTCCATATCTATCCGAAGTAATGGTTGTCTCAATCCAAACACCACAAATACCTCTGTCTCCCAGTGAGGTTCATCAGTAGGCACCAGCTTATTACCCTATAAATCCAGCAAGCACAGAATGCATCACCAAACTGCAGTACATTGCAAGTCCAGTAATTGAATGTCTACTTAGAGGAGATTTGCTTTGTCCTAATATATCCTGGTAATGGGGCAGAGAAGAGTCCAATAAAGGCAGGTTAGAACAGAGTGATCTTTGAATTCAGTAATAAGGTCCCTGGTTTTTAGATGCACACTCCAGAAGCTGTCTGTAGTTCACTGACAGACAATGTGGCTGGATGGCAAAGACCAGCTGGTACAATGACCAGCTGCAAATCATCTCGCCTGAAAAGAGGGTTCTTTTCAGTTTGTGAGTAATCACCAACAGACTTTTGCAACCACACAGAGTGGTGGCTACCAACACAGCCAGGTGGGCTCTTCCATTTCACACCCCTCTGACAAGCTGTCCTGAGCATGAATGTTACTTCTTTATTGCAGTTTGATTGCTACGGCGCCGAGCCAATCCAACCAGCACCAGGCTGCTGTTCCTGCTCTTGAAATACTAACTAATGAGATGCAGACATTTCACTAACTTCAGTAACACTGTTAGATATCCTATATTTTATATATCTTGCTTTATTAAATTTGTACAACTGAGATAAAAGTAGCTGCAAGGCAATGTCAGCTTCATTTAAGAGGGGGAGCGGTGATAAGGAAAACAGTGTTCCAAGGAAAAACTAGAGAATGCCCAGAGCAAAGCTAACAGGTGCTAAGAAGGAATGACAAGAAAACCCTAAAGTTTCATAATTGTAGATTATTTTCAAGATGTCTAGTGACACCTGTGTGAGATGTTTTTCATCATACTCTGATAAAAAATATCTTTTTTAAGGCTGAACATCCCCTTTATCCTGAGGTAAAGGAAACACTTGGAGAGAAGAGAGGGGGAAGGGGGAAAAAGCAAACCCTGAAGTGTTGCAGCACTGACAAATATTTCACTAACAAAAAAAAAAAATACACACTTAATTTGTTGTCAGTGAAAAGAGCACTATCTTCCCAAACCTCACTTTTTTTTTTTTTTTTTAGAGTGAGATATTTGCGAGGCAATAAGAAAAGAGTGCAAACCAGACAGGCATGGAATGACATATGAGCATCTAGATAAATGGAGTAGGTTGAGAAGAGGAGATTTAGTGGTGGAACTCACTGGCAGAAAAAGACTGCAAGAAAAATAGAAGCAAACCAATCAGGGTAAAATATTTAAATTATTTAAATTATTTGCAAAATCAGGCCTCAAGTCATGGATCCCTATTCCTGGGAGCACAGGCAGTACTGGAATGCTGCCTTGTGTAGCGGTTTTCTTCAAAATGTGCTGTGTAAAAACAGCCCTTTTCACTTCTTCCACCCTTATTTCCAGAGGAGGCAGTGCACACAGCATTTCCCAGTGACACTACTGACCTGGCAGCATTGTCTTGCAAGTAAATACAAGGTCACCAAATTACTTCCCTGTACAGAGAAGAAGTCAAGAAAGATAAAATATAGATTTGAACAGGCTTAAAAAATTGTCAAGTAAGGATGAATGCATTAGGCAATAACAGAATATGTTCTCTGCTCCATTAAAGCACACCAATCCGCAGATGATTATTTCAAGCTGAAATATTCAAATAGCAGTTGGGAGCCATGGTAGTATCTTGATTTTAGTATCAGCTACTGATTAAATTTCAGGAATATTGCACTATTTAGAAAGACTGCAAGATCTAACAATCAAAAAAGACAATGCTTCAATTCTTCTCACCCTAGCAGTCCAAGGGCAACTGATTTTATCATGGGAGGGAGGAATGTGACTATATGCCCTGGGGGAATGGTCCAAGATAGAACAGAATATTTCTTTCAGAATCACATGAGCTAAAGAGGAACAGAAGATAGGATATTTTAGCTTGAACAGATAACTACAAATTAGTGAACTGAATTTAATGTAGCTTAAAGTACTGTTAGAGTTCCAAAGATAAAGCCACTATAGACTGATGCAGCCTTGTACATATTCTGTATTTCTGATCTCCCCAGGATAGAAGTCAGACACAAGCATACATATATGTTGGTTTTTCTTATTCAAACACTGGCTCAATATTGGAGCAGAATGCCAAACTGGATTATAATTTCTTTCAGTATCAATAGCAGCTTCTGAAAACCAAATTATTGTTCTAAGTTTTAACTCCCCAGCAGAGCTGCCCTTAGTGTGCTCCTTGCTGTTACAATGGTATATTCTGCTGGCAGCAAGCTGCCACAGCATTACCAAGCATGTAATTTGAAGGCATTACAGTTCATCAAGCATTGTATTGAAACATTATTAACACCTGAATGGGCAAATCATTATCACCAAGGCCTCTCTAGTTCACCCAGCTCAGGGTCTGCTTCTTCAGGGCTGGCCATCATACATTTCATTTTAATGACCATTAGGGTGAGTAATAACAGTAGACTGAGGGGACAAGCACCCCCGCTGAACTCACAGGGATTCAGGAGGATTCTCCTCTTTCCAAGAGCCTTCTTTCCTCTCACAATGCTTG
The DNA here is from genome assembly GCF_901933205.1 of Camarhynchus parvulus. Taxonomy (NCBI): domain Eukaryota; kingdom Metazoa; phylum Chordata; class Aves; order Passeriformes; family Thraupidae; genus Camarhynchus; species Camarhynchus parvulus. The sequence continues at coordinate 10,865,028 of NC_044576.1, forward strand.
TGCCTAAGGACAAGGAAAACATTCCATCTTTCATCAGGCCATAGAGAAAATCCTTCTTTGAGTGCTTATGGTAAACCTTAAAAATGCTGTTCTCCTGTTAAGAGTAAGGCTTCTGCTGTGTGGACTATTTTAAAACCCTGCACTCTTGAAAATGAGTTTGCTTCTTGTTGCAATATTCCAGATTTAGTGAACTACCAGGCTTCATCCTTTTATACCATAACTGCTTGTAACTGCTCAGGAGACATAAAGCAGTGAAAATCTTGTACATAAAGTGTTCTATTTGTATCTGATAGGATGTTATTTAATTACTAGAAAATAAGAGAATTATGATTAAATTAGAATATTCTTCGGGGTGGGAATATCATATCATAGGGGAGATCATGTTTTACATCACAGTAAATCAGGATGTATTCTGTCATTTTGAATTAAAATTGATAGTCTTTTTTATTAACTTCAACATCTCTCATACCTCCAAGAGTTATTGCTGGTGTATCAATCTAGAAGTTTTATTAAAGGTGAAAGTGTGTGAATATTATAAATCTGTTTTTTATTTCCAAAACATAATTAACTCGTTCCCCTGCTAAAAAATTTATCAGAGAACTGCATGTAGACAAAAGAGATTATACTGATGAAAAACAGATTCTTCTTTTGTATCATATCAATGCACAAAGCAGTTTTGTTTCAATGCCTTTCAGTCAGCAACAAACTCCTCCCTAAATTTTTATAAAGTTCCTTCAAAAATTTTTAGTACTTTTGGGGGTGGGGAGAGCGGAAGCCCTTCACAGATGAGACACAACTTCTTCCTTGCAAAATTGTGAAAGGAAAGGTAAATCACTATTATTCCATGTCTGACTTCCCTATTCCAATTCTTTTCTGTCCTTCAAGTGATCATAGTCCTGGTCTACTGATCAGGATGGGGTTTATTGCACAATTATTTGCTTTGGCCTACATCCTTGGGCTCAATGTCTCCATTATCACATTAATGTATGTTGAGATTTCATTGCAGAAGAGATAATGCAAAAAACATAAAGCAATCTAGATGGTTAATGACTTCTCCTTAATATGCAGGCTGTGTGTCTCTAGTGACAAACACTGATAATTCACTTAGGAGAAATGTGACAAGATGTGGGGTGATTTAAGTCCAATACAACAACACAAATTGTCCTTGCTGTTAATCATCCAGCGTCTTAATGCCTCACCCATTTTCACACCGGTGTTTCAGTAGCTCAGTGAGGTTGGCTGCAGGCAACCAACATTTGCAGTCATCCCAAATATCCTTCCCACTGCTACAAATCTGTCTGAACACCCTCAACAAGAGATATGCCTCCTCTTATTTAAATATTTCAGTATTTCTTTGATCTGATGTTTTAGATCATGAGGAACAAAACCATGACAGACCAGAATATCACTAAAGCAAACTCCACAACAGGTTTTTCTGCCTAGTATTTCAAGGAAAATGCTCACAGCAAACTAGCTTTCAACACCACTGACCAGCTTTCGTTCTGAAGTGTTAACTGAACAGACTTCTTAAAATGAACCCAGATTATCACTAATATCAAAAGACCCTCCACAGTATAATTACAACAGCTAGAGGTGTAAAACCAGCCTGCAACTCTAAATGCAGACCAGACTCCCTCCCTTTTCACAGGAACTTCATTTAGTACAGAAAAAATAACCAGATATATCTATTTTGAAAAACCAGTTTGAGTCTCTGCAAGGAGCAAAGAAAGTGCAGCACTTAGTTTTTTAAAACATTCTTTTCTATGACACATGAGATGAAAGCAATCATATTCACCAAACACCTTTTAAATTCTTGCCCTAGAACCTACAAAGATTCAGTACCATGAAAATTCTTCCACAGCCACAATCCCAGCTAAAATTCTGGTAGTACAAGGGATGTTTAGGGGCTGCTGGGCCTTCTGTAGTGAGATGATGAAGCTGCTGCCTTTGTCAGATTGCTCTGGTGAAGGTTTGGCCAATTCCTAGTGACAGCCATTGTCTCTTGGCAGGACTTTACTTAGCAATATACACGGGACTTGCCCAAGATGTGCACAGCATCCTGCTGAAAACTGCAAAGCTTACTCCTGCTGGATTGAGATCTTCCATCCCAAAGCTCAGCAACATAAACAAGATCATGTAGGAACACCTTGCAATTGAATTTTGTTCTTGAATAAATACACATTATTTCATTTCCAGTACCACAAACCTTATATTTTTATGAGGTAGAACGTTAAAAATGAGTTTAAAAAGTCCTCTGTCCTGTCTGAGCAAAGAGATTGGCATGATATATTGATAGGATTATTTTCTCCTGAGACTTTTTTAACTCATCTGGTCTACAGCATTGTGCCTTCAAAGTTCTCTACTTCTTTTTAGAACATCATCCATTCTAAAGCATATTTGCCCTGAAACCTGATATGTGCCCTCAAGCTAAGGAGTCAGAAAGTATTTCATCTAAAATATTCCTCTCAGTCATTTTTTCCTGCCAAATTGCACAATGTCTGGCTTTAGCATGACTCACATAACCAGCACTCTGCAGTCTGGGTTGTGCTGTTGCTGCTAAGACAATTACAGAGCTGCAATGTTTTGGCTGGGACCATGCTAAAGTCAGAAAAGGAAACTTCTCTAGTGTTACACACTAGGACACTCTAGCCAATGGCACAAAGATTCCCATACCAAAAAAAAAAAAAGTCTTTTTTTGTTGTTGTTTTTCTAACAAAGTAGATGAGAAAGGAAAGCACTTTTGTATTGCAGGATTGTTGTCTTCAGGATGAAGAGATATTGACTGCACAACCCTTACATGTCTCTCCCTCAGATTATTTGATTTGGGGCATTTCCTGCTCCAAGCATCACCTCTCAATATTGCAAAACAATTTGCTTTTTCTCAGACTTCACTATAGGATAGGAAATTGAACAGATCTGGGAGATTATGACATTAAAAATCTAAATAGAAAGATTTGTGTAATGTTAAATACTGATTTAAATGGCATAATTTAAACAGCCTAGTCAAAAGGAAGCTAAAAGAGATCAGTCACCAGCTGGATAGCAAAAACTTATTAATCAGCTATTGTTATGAAACTAAAGGTGGATCACAAAAGGCTTTGGCACCTATGGTTGTTTTCGTTGTTTTTGTGTTCTTCCCCCATCCCATGGTGGGAAAAGAACTTATCTCACTAACATGACATTAATTCCTCTGTTTCAATTTAGGCTTCACTATGTCTGTCCAAACACTGGTTCTGCAGCACCTTTTGAATGGTTTTCAAATTCCCCACTGATTTAATAGAATTCATCATCAGAAACCATAGAAATCCTTCTGATAACACCTGTGCTGAGAAAAATGGGACAAGTTTTGAAGTTACAGGGAAATGGTGGAAGAGGAACCAAAGTGACCATTAGTTTGGTCTTGTCACGTGTGGCCAATACATTTATGGAGCAATGAGCAGTAACCTGGCTGCATGTGTGTGGGTCTTTGAGCTATGGGGAGAGTAAAAGGGTTTTTTTTTCCCCAAAACATTCCCTCATGTCACCAGGAAAGAAAATTTAATTCTATATTGAAGGACTAACAATTTCATCTAGTTAGTTTTAAACCCTTCGATTTCCCTGAACTGCCATCCTGTACATTTGCAAGTAATAAAGAGATGAATAGTTTCTCTATTTGAAGAATTTAGGATGGAGAAGGTCTAATCTTTGTATGTAGAAATAAGGGAGAGAGTTTGGACATGTGTCATCTGAGGAACAAAATGTCTTTGAAAATTCTCAAGCTGAGGTACTGCTATCCTCAGATTCCACACATAAAACCAGGGAGCCACAGCTGGCTTACATAAATATGATCAAGGCAATAACCATTAATAAATAAAATACAATGTACAATCTAGCAATTTGATCTACCAAATGTGAAAGCTTAGACTTGCAGGTTCTGTTTGAGAAATAGGGATATCTAAGAAATACTCGAGAGCCAAATTGCGAAGTCATTATTCACAAGAAAGGCAACAGATTCTCCTTTTCCATCCAGTGCCTAATCCAAGAAACTCGCCACACTCTAGGGCATATCCTCAGCTGCAGTAAGTTAAAATAGCTAGGGGGGCACAGACACAGATTTAACATGATGCTAATTTTCCCCATTGAGAATTTTGAATCCTCAAAACTCATCCCTCTGTACCCACTACTAAGAGGCTTCCCACCAATGCTCTCTGGAGCATGCACAGCAGGAAACATGCATCTAACATTTAATTCCTGAAGTTATTTCAGCCCATAGGTGGCTTCTACAGAGGAAGCAGGAGTATTCAGGGTTTCTTGAGTCTTGAGGTCTTTAAAAGAGTTTTAGTCAACTGAGAAAGCAAAACTGGTCTAAGTTAATGCCAAGAGGACCCTGATGGGACTGATACAGCATAAAGGATCCCTCCCTGTCTGGGAAAGAACAACATCTGCACCAAGAATGTCTAAACCCATACAAACATGACTTAACTTTTTGAGAGACCAAAGCACTGAGCTCTGCAGACAGCAAAGTGAAGCTCCTAAGGGCCACAGAGAAAGCAGAAATTCATGCACGTGCAAGTCTCCTCTGCCTCTGGACCAAATGACACTGCTTCTAAATGAGCAACAACTCTTCCTCTTTTTAATTGCTGACATTTGTTAGCACGACTACGAGAGTTATATTTGACCACACGGTTTTAAATCGTTACGATTTTTCATTTGAAAAATAGCACTGTAATGTTTCCCAAGAGCTGCAAAAAATAGAGCTCAAATTTTAAAGGAAAGTCGACTTCATGGATTTCTTCAGTATTTCCCTCACAAAACAATTAAAGCCAAGCAGAAAGCTGCTTGCGTCTTTAAGCAAACTGCTGCGGGGGAGGAAGGGAAGAGGAAATCATGTAAACACTCTTTAAATGTTAATTCCAGAGTTTAATTGTAGCTCACTGCAAGCCTATTAAACCCTGACTAAGTGCACCTGACAGACTGACAACAGCATAATGCTAATGCATGCCAGTGAAGAGCAGTAATTAGCTTCTTTAAAAGGGTGAGATTTGGGGGAAACTGCTCTCAGAACAAAAGAAAATGGGGGGAGGGAGAAGGAAAGGAACGATAAGTTTTTTCCCTGTTATACCTTTCTATATTTTATGTAAATCTCTGCAGAACTCAGGCAACTCTCAGAACTGTGCTCTGAAGGCTCATGAAATGGCAAAAAGATTGCCAGACTACTGGGCACAAGACAAGGGCTGCTTAGTTTTTATACCATGATTTTTTGCATGGATTGTGTGAACAAACTAAGGTAACAGTGAAAGTGATGTTTAAAAAAGACACAGAAAGAGGGTGACTGGCCAGTCTGATATTCTGCCAACTTCAGAGCATTGGAAACTTATAATCTTCTACAGAGTAGTCTTTCTTTCTTGCTAGCTCTCCTGCATAAATATCAGCAGACAGAACTCCTTCAGCAGAATGGGAGGGAAGCAGAACTGGTTCATGTCAATTAATTCATGTAAATTAATATCTTATTGCAGGTCATGTCCTTTCTCTGAGTAGTTACATTACATTTAATTGGACACCCAACTTAAGAGCCAGTAACTGTGCTTTACAGTACAAGCTGATTTGTTTAATTCTAACCAGAGATCGGATCCCTTCTCCAAGAAGAGGCTCCAGAGGATTAGAGTACCAAAAATTTTACAGGGTTCAAGTGTAGCTTTTAAAAACTATACAGAAGTATCTCTTGTTACCTGTACATTGCATCCAGCCTACTGTAACATTGAAAACATGGGAAATTCTAAGAGTCTGAGCTAATTTTGTTAAATCATACATTTGATTAAAACTTTTCACTCTATGTTGTTATTTCAAAACTTGAATGGAGAATTTCACATAATATGTATGTTTCTTTCAGACTGGCTATTGCAGCCTCCTTCCTATTGGGTACACTCTCAGGATGTTTGAAAATAACAAAAAATAATCCTATAAAAATCCACACCACTCCCAAGATTTCAAATGCAAGAAGTATTTTTGGTCCTGAGACTGTTTAAGGCTACAACAATTCTTTCTCAAATCAGTACATGAGTATTCTAACAAAGGCATCATCCTATTTCGACAAAAAGCTGTGACAGAAATCTGTGGCAGTGAAGAAACTCCAAAAAGTCAGCAAGCTGAGACCAACGAGAACATAACTTATCTGCCATTTACAGCAAACATTTCCTTAAGACCCAGGAGCACATTTATGAAAAGGAGTTCCAATATCTTAAACCACAGTAGACTGATTTCCCACTGCAGGAACATTTTTGTGCATTTGCTTCCTTATTTAGCTACCTTAGTGGAATATACTTAAACCACATTTGAACTAAAGAAGTTAGACTTCAGGAACATTTCTACTTTTATTAATCTTGCTCTGAATTCTTGCACATATCAAAGCAAACTGCCAAGGAAACTTCAGTATCTCAAGTCATGGCTCTTCTAGATCACTGTCTTTTCCCTGGCTCTGAGGTTCAGAAGCAGAATGAAAGCAATTAGCTTGCATTTCCTTGGAAGAGTATTTTGTGCACCTGGTGGGAGACCTGTCTCTTAAATGGCTGCCCCAGGAAAGGGGGCAAGTCCAAGAATTAAAGTGCCTCAGTAGCAATAACTGCACAAGCTGTTCCACTGGCTCTGCGCTTGCTCTTTGTTAGGCAGCACCTTGCACAAGAACAGAAGCCAGCAGAACCCTAGGAGATTAAAAATAGTAAGGAAATAAAGACCTAGATTGTGTTCTACAAGAGGGGATACTGAAAGCTCATGAACAGGGTTTTCTGGGTTTTTTTCAAAATCCCACTCTACCTGTTTCAATTTTTTCAATTCACTGTAGGATACAAATTCCACATTGGAACACCGGTTTCTTAACTTGAGAATTCTTATACAAGTGGATAATACATTTGTAGTTTTCTATGAGATGCTCTGCACACTGAAAGGCACTGAGATTTTGTGGGTCCATATGCCTCTCTCTCTGGTTGGTGGCAAAGCTCATCTGTAAGCAGGAATCAGAGGACTTATTCCACCTTCAGTTGTTGTAAGGAAATTTCCTCTAAAAATGATCCTTTTACTGTTGGACTCATTTTGTGTCTTTAATGATGCACTAAAAATTGGAAGCTTTTGTTCTCACTGCTTCTGTCCCTGAATCTGGACCTCTTCCACCATCTCAGATACCTTGCAGGGGGCTGTGGTAATTCATTTGATCATGCCAGCTTCCTCACTGTGCCACCATGTGTCCATGGCAGAGCAGCCACTTTGCAGGCCTGGGGTTTCTCTCTCAGCTTTCTCAGTTATCACTTGGGCCACGTGGCAAACTGGCAGAAAGGGGAGACATTGGCCTTAGGAGAATCTCAGTGTCAGGTGCTCTTTGGCACTGGTCACCTTCCTAACAAAAGTGTGTGCAGCTGCCCATGGGGAGCTGAGAGGCTCCCTAGAAACAGGTAGACAAATTTCAAGTGGGATGGCAAGGCTGCCCACTGCTCCTTTCGTCCCTTGGAATAATAATTTGTCTTTTTCTCCTAGGAATGATTGCCACAATCCTCTCCAGATAGCAGCATGCAGTGCCCCATCCCAAGAGTCAGGAACCAGCTTCTATTTGTCACAGCTAGAGGGGTCTGATCAGCAGGGGCACCTAATACATCCAAATAGGATCTCTGCAGTAAATTACAGATCACCACAGCAGACACAGCCATCCTGCCAGATTTGTGAACAGAACTCCTGATCAAGTCAGCTGACTTTCACCCACCATGTGCTGTGCTCTCACTCAAAGCACCAAGCTGAGAAGTCTCACAATCTCTCATTTTCTATTTTATTTTCCCATGACACCTGGGAGGACAGCCAGAGAAATCTAGCCAAATTACTAGAACTGTACAGGAATAGCACTGAGGAGTACTGGAGTTTTCCAAAACATGTCTGAGGACAGCATGTTACAGTTTTCTGAGCATGAAGTACTTAGGAAGTTTTGTCTTTTCCTCTTGAAGACTTCCCCCATTTACTTTTAAATAAGATCACCCCTTTAAATAAGCTGTGACTTTCAGGCTTAGTCTTGTAATGAGACAAATCTCTTGCCAGGTTTTCCTACGTACACCACATATTTATTCAACTCTGTACTTTAGAGACCAAGGAAGAATACCATTAAGAAGAAAAAAAGTACCAATCTGAAAATGAAGGCTATTATCCTTTTTAAGCATGAGATTTGATTTCTGATATCACAAAGTATGATATCCTCTGGGGACAACAGACAAGGTGGTTGATGAGAACATAGTAAGCTTGGGGAAAAATGTCTTCTAGAATTTTTTTAATGAGATCTGCCTTTTAAAAAAATACCTTTATAATGCTCTGGTGCAATTTGCAGACAATAGTAAATCAGAAAGAGTTATGAATATCAGTCAGAGCTGAGAAATGTTAGTGACAGAGCCAGAGGCACTAGTGGGCAGAAAATGACAGCATGAATTTCAATTTAGAAAAATGCACATAAAAAACACCTAGGGACATAGAAATCAACGTGTGGCTGGCTATTCACTGAGTGGAAGAAATCTAGAAAATACAACAAAAGAGAAGTGTGAAAGAAACTCCCACGTTGCAGAAATACCAAAAAACTACGCAGAATGAGTGCAGTTGCACGCTAAAATCCACGAAGACAATGCATTGCAGAAATGATAATTGCCTGACCTTTGGCCCATTTTTGGCATGAACACACTACAAAGAATTAATTCAGTGCAGGAAATAATGTTAGCTGTAAGACTGACAAATTGCAGTGTGTTAAGAAAAGACCAGCAGAACAGATTAAAACATGGAAGAAATGATTTATGACAGAAAATTTATATAATTAAATATTTATCAACCTGAAAATGGAGACAGGATGGGAAGACATAACAGTCTGAAAGGGTATTAACAATGAAAAGAGAAGATGAATTACACACTCCCATGTCTGCAGTGTGCTGGCATGCAGGACTGGGTTCTAGCCCGTTTTAAATGCTGAGCTCTAGGGCTTAGGGAGGCTCATTCCTTGAGCTCCCACCATTTTTCCCATCTCATTCCTCAAACATCATCTAACATTGATCTCTGTTCATTTTATCCTCCCTCAACTCCTTTGCTCCCAAATTCCCACAGCTTGACACCATCTCTATGGTCTGGCATGGGGTAGCCACTCAAATTTTCCCACTCAAGCTTTGTTCTGTTGGAACTGCAGAGTAAATTCCTGTAAGGGCACTTCAGTCCTGTCCAGGCAGGATAAGTCTCTCCGTGACCAAATGCAGGCAGGACACAAACATTTCCCTGTCTCCCAAAGATGACCCATGAGAGCAGAGGGCCTGATGGCCAACCTGTAGATGAGAGAAAGCAGCTGTGCCCAGTGCCATGGGAAGCCTCTGTCACAGGATGACTTACAGCAAATTACTCAGTGCTGTGCAAACATAGCACAACTGCATGTTTCTACTCCTCTGTTAAATCTTTAACCAACTGGTGGAAAACCTAGGAAAGTTAATCAAGTTCAGCCTTCACCAGACATGTCATTAAATGCACCAGGGCTGCTTGGCTTGAATGTTTCTGATATTGCACACCAATATTTCAAATTTTCAATCATTCTCACACCTAGTACTTTTCTGTGATAATTCAGCTGTACATTCTCAAGGTATGAGATATATGACACTAACTTTCTAGGCTTCAGCTGAGAATCCCCTGCATTTACACAGACATCTTGGAGATGTCCAAAAAGAATTAGGTTTATTGAAGAATCTATCCAGAGCTGATAATATTTGCTCAAGATTTACAAAAGTTTCTGGGAAACTTATATTCCATATCTGAGAAAACTGATGAGTGATGATGCTGTCTTCAGAAGGAGAAGAGATTTCTTTCTCATATAAGAATTACAAAAATCCTTGCACTACTCCCATTCTCATAATCTCCACAATTGCAAGTAACAAGTCCTGTAATGAGGTATAAAGTACTTCTGATTATCTTGCTCACCATATATGGGATAAATAATGCCCCAGATTGTCATTTCCATTTTTTAAGGCTCCCCACAGACATATCCCTTGGCCATCTGTTCTCTGGACCTGCTGTAAATGGATGTCTGCACCATGCCCAACCTGCTGAGACAGACAGCTACCCCTGGTTCATGGCACTGCACTTGCCTCCCAAGGAGGGCATTTCTCAAGGAATTAATGACTGGGAACTGTCACAGAAAGCTATACAATTATGAATAATACCACAAAAGCAAGCAGGAAATTAATATTTACTATTTCCTATCACACAAGGCATAGGAAAATCAGCGTTATTGTGAGGCAGCTCACTTGAACAAGCTAAAGAATGTACAAAACAAGAACATTTTGAAGCTCTTATTCAGATAGCACCAAGACCCAAAATAAACATTGATCCAAAACAGAAGGAGAATAACTAATGGAAAACACATCCAACAACATCCACAAAAAATTATTCATGTGAAGCTTCTGATTTGAGATATCCCAAAAGTACTTCCCAGAAGCAAGAAAAATATCCCAAAGACAGGTTTTATATATGTGTAATGTTTCTTACCTTCACAGGTTACTGGCACAAACAGGATGCTGAGCAAGAAGAACTTTTAATCAAGCCCAGGATCCCAGCAATTATATTTTGTTTGTTTTCAAAATTCTATACATCAGAGTGAAATACATTAACTATCACTCCATCACCTCTCAAAAAACCCCTCCTGTATCCTAGGAGTTAAAGTGCTTTACTGTACAGTTATGTAAGTATCAATCACTAAACAGAGCCACTGTATTTAGCCTTTTGAACAATTTTTCTGATAGCCTTTCACTGATTTCCTCCCTTTTTAAGCATAACACCAAGGAGCTCTTTCTTAGTCACACAGGCCATATAAATTACAATGGCCACACATGAATTCACAGCTGAATCCAATTCAGAACTACATTACTATTTCCAGACCTTCTGTACCTCTTGTTGTTTCTTAGATTTTGAGAGTATCTCTTGATGCACCACTTCTTTCTTTTCTTTATCATCTGAACCCCTTCCACATTTAAGAATATGTCTTTTGTTTAAGTTGAACACTTTGAAATTACCCATTTCCAAGTTCAATCATCTCCTCCCTTATGCTTTCAACCTACTGTTCCTATGCTTTAAAGAAATTTGACCACCAAACAAATCAAACTACTGAGGCCAAGAAGGGAAAATAATATGAGCAGAAAATATCATCCTATAAATCTAGCTGACACTTGATAAAAATCATCTAGGGGAAAAAAAAGCTGAAAACACTTTACTTTTTTCTAACAATACAAAGATTAACCCAAAGGATAATACCTACTGCAATTTATGAATCAGTATTATGTCAATCTACAGTCAGGAATTATTTTTGAAGAATACAATTTTTATTAATTATCTTTAAAAAATTACTGTACATGTGCTGTACATGTGTGTAATTATTAATTACTGTGCCTTACTGAGTTATATTAAAATGACAACACAATCTCTTTAAAACGAAGGTCAAATTCAGTTCCTTGCCTACTACTAAAATTATATTTTGCTTCACTTACAGAGCTGTAAGAAAAAAATCTAAATTATGTGTTCCCATTAGCTGCAGATGCTGATAGATTAGCACTATCAAAACAAGAAATAAAGATGTCAGTGTTGCTAGACAACCACTTCTCTTTTTAACCCTACCAGTGACGCAAGCTGTAAGAGCAGTGAGAAAAATTTGCTGTCATGCTTTAGGAACCTCTGCAGTTATATTTGTGATGAGATTATTTTTATAGGGCTTTTTTTAAATATTAAAAACAAATATTCATGGTCAGTTTAATTGACACCTCAGATTTGGCCCTTACATGAAAATGTTATACATAACATTTCTGTGCTATAATAATTTCATTATGGTATTAAATTGATGCAATACCAATTAAAAATTATGGGGCTTAAAAGTCAGTTTAAATCTATTTTTATTAAAACATATGTATGGGACTTGAAAACATGTATTCTGTATTATTTCTGATTATCTAGCTGATAGTAAACTACTAATTTTGCTAGTAGCTTCTCTTAGTAGATAAGGAAGCATGATGAATTCATAGGCAAACAGAAATCCTGATACTCTCCAAGGTCATCACATCTATTTCTAGCTCCTCTAATAAAAACCCTGTTAATGGAGAAACCAAATATTCAAGAGTACAGGAATGTTAAAATTCCATTATAATAATAATTATTTTAACTCATCCCTGCTCAGGTGAAATTGCTACTGATACTATATACTGTGGAATCACTGAAACAGTGGTAAATATATTGAGTAAACAGAGGATCAGCTCTGGAGGAAATGTTATATGTGATATTATCACAACAGATTTAAGTGCAGGTATTTTGTTCTCTAGTATAGCTTTTAATACATCACCAAAAATTGTCTAGAATTTTCTGGGTTTGCTCCAGTCTCTATCAGCAGACACATGTCCCAAAGAGGTGTCCTACATCACTAAACTTGTTTACCTATCCCTCTTCCAGATTTACATTGATCAATAACTGTAGGTATTGAAGAAAATGCACTAACACTCCTTCTCCCCCACAGGGACACACAATAAAAATAATTATTTAGGTAACTCAAATGCTAATGTGGCCCAAACAAACTTTTAGAAGCAGATTAAGTAAAGCACTCAAAATCAAGCAAATGTCTCGCCAAGTTTGAAAAATTCTCCATTTCAGTCATTTATGATCGGAATAGAAAATGTTTGACACCTTTGTGTAAATGTGAATTTTGCAGAAAATATTGCAAAAAATTGGTTGAAAGTCAGACAATCTGTACAGCCTCTGCAATACATCTTTAAGTGATACTAGGGAAATACTATTCAAATCCCCCATTATTGTAGATTCTCTTGCTGGTTGGAACAACCCAGTTAGAAGGAGGCCCAAAAGCAAAAGGATGATGGGGTCAATTTCAGAGGAGGTTCTGATGTCTCAGATGAGCAGCTGAAGAGCCCAGCACCCAGCCATGCTCAGGTAAATCCTGCAGAATCAAGTCTGGCTTTTTCAGCTGCCTTATGTCTCTGCGCAGCTGAAGGGCAAGGAGCAGTACAGAGGGACTCAAACAGCACTAAAAAGATGGAAGGAAAAAACTCCTAAAGGGTTCTTCTTTTCCTCCACCCCAACCTGTTGAGTTTGTGAGGGTTTCCAGGACGAGGTGAGAGATGAATGAATTTGACTGTATATTTTTAGAAGGCTAATTTATTATTTTATGATATGATATTATAGAATGTTACACTAAAACTATACTAGAAAAAAAAAAAGATACAGACAAAAAGTTTAACAAAATTATGACAAAAACTTGTGACTGACTCTTCAGAGTCCAACACAGCTGGATGTGATTAGTCATTAAATTAAAACGATTCACATGTTAGATAAAACAATTTTTAGACTACATTCTAAAGCAGCAAAAACATGGAGAAGCTGAGGCTTCTCATCTTCCCAGGAGAAAATCCTGAACAAGGAAATTTTTCCAGAAAATATGACAGTAACACCAACCTTTGGTGTCAGTACAGTGCACGTTCCAGAATAATGTGCAAAAGGGAAGATGAAAGACAGTGTGACATGGAGCCTATGAAAAATTTTAGACTCTTGTGCTTGTGTTTTGTCTTGCACATGTTTTTTTCCCAGCCTCATTTTTGCATTGAGATTGGATTAGTTTGGTGCAGGCCAAGTCATTCAAGCAAGATTTTATCATCTTGCTGCTCATCTATCTCATGAAAATACTGAATATTTACCTCTCCTGCTTCAGTATGTGAAATGACCTCAATAAGCACTTTAGAAAAACAGATAAAAGTGCATTTTCATCTTGAAACTGGCCAAGAAAAATCAATTCTGCATAGATCAGGTTTATTAGATACAGGGAAACTGATAGCCTGTGGGTTTAATCTATGAAATTATACACACTCAAACATGCATCTCAGACAGTAAAGCAACTCAACCAGGGTTCACAGGGAGATTTGCAAGTGCAGATTTTAAAGTTCTGTGTTAGTATCTTTTTCCATAATACCAATGAAAAAAGTTTTCAAATTATAATCCAAAAATCTGTCAGTTTTATTGCAGTTTCCAGCCCATATTCCAAAGCTATGGAAACTTTTTCACAAGATCAGCTAGTTGGGTTTCAGCTTTCCTCTGGTGCAGAGCTACATGCTCAGTACTAATGAGTACATAAAGACTCAAAAATTTCATCCAGTTCCTACAGGCATACTACAAAGAGAGGTAAGCAGAATTTTGTAATAAATAGTAATAAAAAGTTCATCTATTGAACTTCCATGGTTATTTTTCCTTGTGGAAACAGAAGTGAAATTTTTATTTCTCAGCACATAATTCTGAGATGTTTGTTCTCCTCCCATATTCTGGTTCTGTCAGGTCACCTGAAGCATTGCCAACATCTTTAATAAAAGCAGGTTGTCACCTTTCATGTTTAAACTGATGTAACAGTGATAGCTACTAAGGGTCATTTATTCAACTGCATGACTGGAAAAATGAACATTAGAGCCTGTAGAAGGCTTAATCTCCTAAACATCAGATACAATTTTCTCACATATAAACTGTCCTTTCAATTTGAAGATAGGATTTAGACGTTGATTACTCACCTCAATATTTTTCATAAATCACAAAGCAAAAATCATTACAAAAAACAAATTCCCAAAGAACAGGGTGATTCATATATGTATATATATAAATATATATATATATATAACATCATGCGTGAAAAAAACGTATTTCCTTTAAGACTCTTTGACAGTTTTTAAAACCCATATTCAGATGTTTTACTGATGAGATGGAAGACATACATTGTTGTGAAACAAAAAAAAAATGGTAGCTGACCCTTAGATATTTCAGAAAAATCTTTCTTTCATAAAACAGACTTTCAAACAAGATGAAATTGATAAATAAGCAAAACAAAACTACTGTTATTTGCTGATATTATTATAAATGAATTGAACATCCAGGTATTTGAAAAGAAGCAGACACCAAAAAAGAAATAATGTGATGGGGATTCTTGAAACCTCTGACTCAAACAAGGAAAGAACATTGAAGCAGAACAAAAATGACAAAAACCTCCCAGCCAAACTTGCTAATCAGTTAATTGAGAAATACTCACAGAGAAAACAAATTATTCCTTCTAATCAAACATCATTTGCAGAAGAAATGAAATCACATTTAACTGAAAAATGGCACAAAACCAGGTGAACAAAAAGATAAATTTGAGATAATTGAAAAGATAACTGCAAAGTCAGGAAACAGAACAGAGATTTGAGGTCTAATCAGTTTCTTGGACATTTTGAAGCATGGAAGAGTTGGTTCAACAAATTAACACACTAAGGTGGGGTACATGGAGACTAAGATTGGTAAATTTTATATCAATGTATTTTAAAGTTTCAAATATTTTAAATTCATACAGGTCCTATTTGGAAAAATAGCAATATTTCTTGCACAGGAAAATAGTACCATATTCCCTCCTTTTCTTTAGAAAGACTGTCTTTGAAGTCTCAATTGCTGATATTGTAAAATAAATATTAATGACATGTTTTATTTACAAAACAAATTCTCTTTTAAGTAAACAGATTAAATCTTTCATTTTATGCTGAAGAAATATTAGCTAGTTGGGGAATAAAAAAATAATAATGATTAAAAAAAGCAAACCAAACAAACAAACAAAACCACAAAAGAAAAAGAAAGAACCCAACCAACACCTCTAACCCAGTTTGTTAGGGCTTTGTGAGAAAGCCCTGAATCAAAGAACCTGTCCTGATTTATACTTTCTAACTTCAAAGCCTCTCCTAATATACCCTTTCTGACCAGAAACTGTGAAATAATTTTTAATGCAGATGGACTGAATCTGGAATTCAGTGAAACAAAGTATCAGTCAAAGAAAAATAATGAAAGGGAAAAGCAATAAATTTTCCAAAAGCCTACACTGAAAGAGGTTACCCATGCAAGATGTTTAATTAACTTCTTTTATTAAGTAAATTTACTTAATAAAGTAAACTGTTCACAGCTCCTGCATGTCCTGTTCCCATGGGATGCTGATTCCTGAGCACAAACAGGACAGCAGCTTGGTGGCTGGGGCTGTCTGTCTGTCCCTGGAGAGCAGCACAGCCAAAATTCATCAGGACTGCTCCAGCCCAGACTTACAAACTGGGACATGTTCAGCGGCTCTAAGCATGGATATTTTTGGTGACAAAATTGAAAGTAGTGCTAATAAAGGCTTCTTAGCAGCCATGTGATTTGTCCATGGCTAATAAAAGATGGTTTGATTCAAGTGGCTCCCTGGGTGTAGCTCTTCCTATACATCTGTTCTGCTGAGCATCTGCTGTCCCTCCCCTGCAAATGAAAGGCCTGCTGACAGCTGATCTTATCATCTTGGATAGAAAGATATATTTTTAGGCATAAACCAGTCAAATTAATTACTATTATTTCTGAGTTACATGCAAAATCAAAACTTTTACAAATCCAGCACACGGACCTGTTGCAGTGAGTGTAGAGGAGGCCACAGAGATGGTCAGAGGCTGGAGCCAGGCTGAGAGCTGGGCATGGTCAGCCTGGAGAAAAGGAGGCTCCAAGGACACCTCATTGCAGCCTTCCAGGACTAAGAGCAGCTTGCAATAAAAGAGGGAGAGGGCCTTTCACACGTGATAGGACAAGAGGGAATGGTTTAAAACTAAATGATGAGGGATTTAGATTAGAAGTAAAGAAGAAATTCTTTATTCATATGGTGAGGAGGCACAGATGAGGTCCCAGCTCTGGAAGGGTTCAAGAGCAGGTTGGATGGGGCTCTGAGAGGAACCTGACCTAGTGAAGGTGTCCTTGCCCATGGCTGGGGGGCTGGAAGTAGATTGTAACTTTAAGGTCTCTTCCAACCCAACTATTCTATGATGCTATTGTTCTCTGGTCTGGAAAGAGCTCTGGCCAGGTCAGACAGAAGGACTCCTCAAGCAGTTCCCAAAGCTGGATGGAAGTCCAGAGCTACTCAGTTTTAGTTATTACTTCTCCCTGACCAGAATAATAAGAGGAAATGGGAAATATTTGCCTCCACTGCAAGCCTTGAATGTAAGAATAGCTCCACTTAACATGAATATTATGATTATTTTTCCACTACTTGAACTATTTTGGAAAGAGACTACAATGTTGTTGCATGCAGAAATAGCAGACAGATGTTTGGGTTAAACTTCTAAAACACTGAGGCTTATGTGAGTTATCAGCATTTAATTTTACAGTTTATTCTTCTGATGTGTATCTGCATGATCACCTCAGTGTATGAAGGACAAGGACAAGACAGAATTTGAACTGCTGGATGCCACACTCGAGAAAAGTTAATAACTGCTTTGTTCAGTTTTAACTGCTGTATCAATACCAGTGAAAAGATGCATTTAAAAAAATTTATCAACAACATGCTAAGCAGGATGGTTTAGATTTCAAGTTCTACAAATATCAAAATTAGCACATGATCTGACAAAACTCTTTAGGTTTCTCCTTTTAGAGAAATTACCCAGATTATTTCTTTTTAAACTTTAAAATCTTACCATACTTACTAAAACAGTGATTGCACTTCTGCATTGAAAAAAAATAGATGCAAACTTACTCAGCAGCCAGGGGAAAATATTTCTCTCTAGCATTCAAATATGCATGACAAGAATACAGGTGCACTTAAAATCTCTCACCATTCAATTAGGTAACTGAAAGAAGCAGCCATGGCTTGTCTAACATATGTACAAGTCTGGTCTTGATGAGGCTGGAAAGACTCACACTACCATGTTTTCTGGGTAAAATTTTTGAAAATTAAAAATGGCATCCGAATGTCATAATTGGGCAAGGCTAAGAAACAGCACACTCAGAACTGTCACCATCAATCCAGCTGTCACCCTCTTTACACCTCTCTCCATTTCTGCCATTATATAGAATTATATTCCTGGGACTACAAACCATTTCTGACCAATATATGTAACGATTGAGCATGAAACCTTTCAGCAAGATTTCCCAACTCACAGTAGAAATAGATGCACTGCACTTGGTTTAGAGTTAATTGCGTGAACTATTATCAATTTTTGCTGTTACTCATATTTTTAATAGGGTCACTATTATAGTACATTTTAGAGGAAAAAATAATAAAAAGACAGAATAAAGCTTTCTTCCAAATTCCCCATTATAAGACTATTTTTCACCTTTACCAAACTCTAATCAGCTTGACTGGGATTTTCTAGTCTGAGCACTTTTCTGAAAAGATGTGTGTGTGTTCATGTGTGTTCATGTGCAAGGGGAAAAAAGGGAAAACACAGTTTTCCCTTATAAAAAGTCATAACTTTGACACAAACCTAGTCTAGCAGACCCATCATGTGCATTGCAGAGCGGTGTTTTCACTTTGATTAATAACTCCATAAAAATTAACCTTCTATGAACCTTACAGCTTTTCAGTTAACAGAACTCAGTTTAGGCTTGCAAGTGAACTTCCCTGAAGAAGTTTTTTTCCTATTTATTAGTTTCAGATAGGATTTACTACCATAGAAATAAAACTTGGAAGAAAGTGAACTATTCTAATTAGACAACTCATTAATCTGCTCTTAAATGATATTTTAGGAGGATGGGCTAGGAAATTTTCTCCTGACATACAGGTTTATTCAAGATCAGAAACAAACTGGTGAATTTACAATGAATAGCATATGAAATTATTTTGACATAAATATCAATACAGAAAAATAAATTACGTAAAAGATGACAAATATAATTTCATTTATAAAATTATTAAGAATGAGGGAACATTTCTGCTTCTAAAACCACAGTATGGATAAACCAGAGTCAATTTATATAATAGGCCCTTAGGGAATGATTGCACAGAGGCGCTTCTGGAGGAAAATTGAGACAGCTTTACATATCATCAGGACAGAATATAAGCACCTAGATATCTCTGTATTATAACTAGAGGCACAAAAAGAACCAAGATTTGTGTTCTAGAAGAATAATTTTCCAGGTGGAAATGAAATGAAAGAGAGCAGAAGGACAGGTAAAAATTAACAAAGATAACCCAGATTTTTATTTATTTTGAAATTGACAAATGCCTTTCCTTTTTTGTTAGACTGGCTTTGGAGAAAAGCAGTCTTAGGCTGGAAAATATTATTAGAGGGAGTAATAGCAATTTGGTTCGGAAAAAAGGGAACAATGGTACACTTTGGATGTCAAAAAAGTAGAGATAAATACCATATATTTTTAAAATTGCAATAGGAAAGATAATAATTGTTGAGAGTCAAGCTAGAAGAAGTCTGGAAATTAGACTGAAACAAATATCAGTAGTCACACATTTGGAAGATGACCAGGAAAAGTTAAATAAATCCTTTGCCTTTTTTCTATGCAAGACTGGTGAAACAGCAACTGAAGCATCTGTGTACTGAAATGGAACCATCCACATGGATGTGGAACCAAAACTTAAAAAAGAAGCATGAGGGAAACAGTCCTGGATAACCCCTGGCCCAGATTGCAAAGGAACTAATATGTGAAATTAGAAATGCATAAACAAGGTTTGCAAATAACATTAACTAACTTGCTCTGCAGGTCTCTAGCAGGACTAGAGAAGAGGAAAAAATCACACACTCAACAAACTTAACAAACATGTTAAGCTGAGATGACATAGTCTGGCTTCAATAGTATGTAATCTTCAGGGGAAGGCAGATGGATTTAGGAGTAAATCTATAATTTAAAAGGGTGAATTATTTCAAAATAGTATTTTACCCTAAAACCAGAAAACCTTCTATCACTGTCACTTCAATACATCTATTCAGTAAGCTTGAAAAAAACAGACTCTTTTAATGAATGCATTGAACCAATTCCAATATATCCCATACTCCTAGCAGATCTTTCTCAGTCCTGTTCTTCCTGTTCAAAAATCAGATTTTAAGCAGGTAAAACCAGAATCATCTGGCACTTAAAATTTTCCCAGAAATTTTACTTGCATTGAAAAGGAGCCTGATGCCATGGTGACTGGGCTGTGCCGTCACTGTGATGCCTAATGTATCCAACAGGAAGGCAGGGAATCCTTAAAAGGCTGAGCCGCTGGGAGGGATGGAGGAAGGGGCAGAAAGAGAGAGTCAACAGAAAATAAATGAAAGGCAGACAAGAAAACCAATGTGAACTTTACTAGGATTTTAAAACAAAGTCACAGATAAGTTTCTTTATCATTACAAAGGGTGGGTTTACTCAGAAATAACAGCAAGCTCTAAACCATTGCTAGTGTTGTAAAAATAGAAAATCTCTTTCTGGTGGTTGCCCTATTTCTGTTTTTTTTTTTTTAACCAAACCCAATTGTTCTGTATTGCTGTGACCTGGGAGGCCAGACTTCAGTCAAAGCAGGCATCCCTGTGTGATTGCTCCAGCTCTCCTCAAGTCTCATGCAATTAAAAGCATCAATACTGACACACATTAATGACAATAGTTAATGCAAGGGCTAATTGAGACCATCTCCCTCACAGGCCATTTCCCAGCATTAATAGCATGGAAAGCAGCCGTTAATATGTAATTAAATTTCCAGGATGCATGGGCTATCAAACCAGGTAGCTGGAACCCTTCTTCACACCTTTTAACCTCTCATTACCTCTGGAGCCCAAAATAGCCACTGTGCTTGGCAATTCTGTGCTAATACCTTCCCCTACAAAAGCAAACTGGCTGGCACCAAGGACCAGTTCTGCAGCAGCAAAAGCCAGCTCAGTGAAGCAAGCTGCATTTTCTAAGCTTTACTTGTCAGGGAGATACCAAACAACATATTACTAACTACCCTTTCAGAGCTAAAGGTGTGTAAATATTTTGCTAACAGCAGATACCAACCCCTCAGAATTTCTGGGCTCTGAACAACTAATTCTAATATACAATTATATTCCTCTGACAGAAATTAACTGATTTCATTAACAAAACAAAACATTGACATTTTAATTCCTTCTGAATCTGATCCCACAGTGCATGAATCAAAAATGATTCCAAGTGAAAATGGCTAGTGTGGGGTTGAGAGAGATGCTTCCACATAGTTTTAGGGAGAACACCAAGATTTTGAGACAGGTCCTCGTGTATATCACCATTACAAAAAAAGGAAATCAGAGGTACATTTTCCCATTTTGGGCACACAGTTCGAGCTACCTCAAGTTTCTGGAACAGTCAGCACTACCCAAATATCAGTCTGAGCATTCGTCAGTAGGAGTGCACTCGCCACAGGGCACTTCTAATGCTTTTGAATAAACAGCAGACAATCACTCATGCCAGCCTCTGATAAGAGCAAAGCCAAAGTGTACTGCTGAGAAAAGGCATCCAATTTATCCCTGAACCCATATAAATACTCCTTATTGAAATATCTGTTCCCCTGATAGCAGACTCCTTGGGCTTTTGGGGTTATTTTAAACTTAACATTTATTTGGGTTCTATGGCAATCTGAAATGAAACCTTTTAGTATTCTGGAACAACAACTGACATGGCAGACTTCCCAACTCCTCTCAGTCAAGGATGGACTCTTTGTCATTCAATTTAAGGTATAAATTTAAAGTTGGTTTCCAGGAAGGGTCTTAACTCCAAATACTGGCAGCATCTGAATCCATCTTTCAGCTGAGGCAAATTTTCATTCATCTAGATGAACTATTTCAACTATTTCCAAACTGGACACATTTCTGGTGAGAAAGGGGGAAGAAAGAACTGCTAGCCTAGCATTTGAGCGGACTGTCAAATTTTCAGTTTAAAAAAATTTTGTTAAAGAATTTTCAGCCTTAGAGATTTGCATCTTTCTCAGTTCCAAGTAAATGTTGAGAGTTTTGGTTTAATAACCACATATTAATTGGTCTTTTAAAAACACCAATGGCCAAAATTTTTGGTCCCAATTTAATTGAGAAAGAAAAATAAAATTAAAGCTCAGGTCTTTAAAAACAACTGAAGCAAAGGGATCTTTTTCAGGAATGCTTCAGACACCAAAATACCGCTTCACAATGGAAACTTCAACCAAACCAAGCTGCAGTATTAAAAACACTTCATAAAATCTGTTTTCAAGGGCTCAGCATCCTTGTAAAGTCAGGTAGTGCACATTATATGTCAAGGCTATCGCTTTAGAAACCTGAGATCATCTCCTTGCTGTGCAGGGAGATTGAGTCACTGGTACAGCACTGAAGAATTAAGTTCACTTGAGCATTCTGTGGGAAGGAGCATCCCTCTGTTTTCTAAAGTATCCTCTCATGTGAGACAGAGTGAGAGGCAAATGGTTTTGGAGATGGGTTGCCCACCTCTTAAGCTGAGATGTGGGCAGACACAACAATTGCTTAAAAAGCTGCTGCAAGAACAGAAAAGAATTAATCAGCTCCCCTTAGCCATGATGAGGACAAACAGAGACAATCAATGTATTTTGTCAGGACTAGTTTGATGAGGTATTGTGTTAGACATCAGGCAAAGAAACCAACCCCAAACTTCCTAATAACAAAAATACTAAACTACTGCAATAGGATGACGACAGCAACTCAGAAATTCATAGCACTGGAGCATTCAGAGAGTACAGGCAAAACCAAAAAACCAGAGGTTGAGCTGCACGCGGGAATAGGAATGAAATCAATCCAGTTCAGTTCCTTTTTTCTAAACTGTGATTTAAAAAATCTCAATCTTTTCACAAAATGGAATTGGAAAAAAAAATTACCATTTTCAGCTTTTCCACTAGCTTCAGCAACCATGAAACATTCTCCCCAATTAGCATTGCAGCTTATTTATTGGGAGATCTACAGACAAAACGTCCTTTTTTTAAACATGGTCCTGTGTTCTATCTTCCATGTGGTTCTCCACATTTCAAAAGTAAACAGAAACACAAATGTCTACACACAGCTAATGGGAGCTGTGTGCAGCCACCTTTGCAGCCAAAGTAATCATTCATACCATTTATTTAATTCATTCTGAAAGCATCATTTTTCATAATTACAGACATATGGACATAACTGCCATTCAAAAAAAAAACTTGCTGGTATTATAGTAAGTTCAGATTCTTTAATATAAATACATTTCTAACATCAAATGCAATATTTTGGGCTGCAAACTGAAGAAAGAAAAGATACAACTTTTGTAGTGGTTTTGCATTCTAGAATTGTACATTTTAAGTCAATTATTTCTGTACACAGCAGATCACCACTGCAGTGGGTTTGCCCTTAACAGTCAAGGTTAAAGTTACTCTCAAGTCTATTTTACTTTCCATAACTCAAATTTCATTACTTTAACCTCAAAATAATGTTTGAGAGAGAATATATAGCAGGTCTAATGCTTGGAATTTGTTACTGGAATTGAAAATAACAAAGTTTTCAGCACCTAAACTGAAGTGCAAAATTTTGAGTTAAGTGTGGAGGCTTAACAGTGACTAAGCACAGAAGCATATGTCTGTAAAAGAAAAAGGCAAAATAATAATGAAAAATGCTTTGTTCTCTCTTTATTTGTAATAAAATAGGTATGAGGGGATGAAATGTAGCAGGACATGGGAAGGTAACAAATAAGTACATGGGTTACACTGCTTCAGAAGAACTCAGGAAAATCACTGCTTTGCACAGACTTTGGTCATTTATTGGAAGGCACCCAGCCACTCAACAGATAAAACTGACCAGTCTAAAGCATGATTCTGCAATGATGTGATTTTCACAGAATCATACAATTAACTAGATTGGAAAAGACCTTTGAGATCATCAAGTCCATTTTGTTGCATTCAATGATAAGGAAAAAGACCAGCTCTGACCTCATTCCATTTGTATATTCTGTGACTATTTAGCATGTGGGGAAAAAAGAAAATCACAGTAAACATATTCTAAATAAAAATATTTTTTTTTTTCCTGGATGCCCTCTTGTGTTCTTATGTTTGTCTGGGATGGTTTTGAGTACTGCAGTGGTAGAGATGTCACAGCTTCCTCAGGCAGCCTGGGCTTTATGGCAGCTACAGGCAAGTGCAGCTGCACTACAAGTTTTTGTATGCAACACTGCCAACTTCTGCCTTACAATTCAATTAGATTCTTGACCTGCTCCTTATCTCTGCAGCAGAGACTCCCAATTATTTTGGCAATAAGTGACCTAAGGACTACTCTGGCATATGCAAATCTTCACTATCTGATCTGAAGAAGGTTGTCAATCAACTGCTCCAGAAAATAATGCTCCTGTCATCAGCTAGAGCTTTTAAATAAATAGACATCTGAGAGAGTTTTACTCATGCAGCTTCTGTAATGTGCAGCTTTACAAGTTTAATTGGAATTGGAATTTACTCCATATTTACTCTGACAAAAACAGTCATTGACAAAACAATAGCAGCAATCCTCCCAGCCAAACTGGGTCTATTCTTCCAAACTTCTTGCACTTGGTCAAATTTCAATGGAGAATGGAATTTGCAAAGAACTAATAAAGCATCCCCTTAGGAATTTAAAGAACAAGGCTATAGAAAGATATAAGGGAGTCCTTACTATTTTTAATAAGGCATATAAGGGAGATATAAGGGAGTCCTTCCTATTTTTAAACTGTTTTCATTATCACTTTTAAAATGATGTTAATGTCTTATTGATATGATCATGAGTGGGCGATTTAGTGACATTTCTATCCATGTGAAAGGTAGAAAGAACTGTACTAAAGAATGAGCTACCAGGTCTGTGGTTCTCTGAATGTGCAAGAATGTCAGTCACAGCCACTTTAGCTCTACTCACTCCTGTCCTGCCATGCAGGACACCCAGCTCCAGCCACTGCCATCTGTCACCTCAGAGAAATGAGTTTTAAAATTTGGTCCTATTCTCTGCCATTGATACCTGTCCCTGCCCTGTCTCTCTCCACTGAATATTCCCAGTGGTCCAGGACCTTAAGGGACAATCCAGTATCACAAAGAGTGGCTGAAGCAAAGGCTTTGTTACAGCAGGTGTCCTCCATGGCACAAAACCTTTTTCTTCTCCTACCCAACCATTTTCCACATGAAGTCTGTTGCACCTTGAATACACTTACAATTCTGGTTGGTTTCTAAGTGACCTGAATGAACCCTGGATAGACGTTCTAAACACAGCTGATTATCCAGAATGATGCACTTCTCCATGGCCACTGCCCAGCAGTACCAAAGACTATTTCTCCTGATGAATTTAGGGCCACAGAGAGGTCAGATTAAATACTCCTGTGGATATATTTCATGCTGTTCACTCGCAGACTGAAGGAGAAGTCTCCTTATACTCTACAGCAGCACATGGCTGACAGGTATTTACTGTTCATGCCACTATGTAGAGTTAGATGTGGAAATTAATGGGGCTAAAAGAAGGTTGCCACATTGGTTCAAATTTTCAGGGGGAAAAAAACCCCCGAAGTATGATTTTGCCTGCAATCAGCCTAAGGAAACATTTCCTAAGCTCTTGGATATGGGCTGCAGTTCTGCTTCATTATGAATTAGAGTCCAGTAAATCCCTAGTACCTTTAGCACTGTCAGAAGTATATATACAATTAAATAAAAGGAAAAAAAATCTGAAGAACCCATATCTCACTCTCACAGGACCATCCCTATCCAATAAGACCAGAATAAAAAACCCCCAATCATTTTGTACTCTGCAGAGGGAAACACAGGCAGAACACCTAATGGATATTTAAGTGGTACAATCATTTGTACTATCCTTCATTCAGTTTTCTAATCAAGAATGTATACCTATCTCAGCTCTTTCACCTTTTGCTGTAATTCTTTTCCTAGTTTTCTTGGGGGATTTTGTGCCAATTAGTCAGGATTAAAATCATCCATACACAGTCATATTAAAGTAATATAAGATATGAAACACCACACCCCTTTTCAGACACAGATAAATTTGATAAATATTCAGAGCACCTGAGCATAGCTTGACACAAAGGTAGTAGTACAAATAATTTAATAAAGGCCATTTAAAAGCCCACAAAAGCCTTCCAGATTTAGCAATCAGTTAGCCAACAGTGAGAACCTAAACATTTTTCCCACTTTTCTAGTGACGCTAAAGTATTTACAGCCCTCACCAAGTTCTGTGAAGCTGTCCTCTATTAGCTTCCTAAGAAAATATTTGTATAAACAAACTTATGCATTCAAGGGGTGTGAGTGCAATGAAATGATTAAGCCATATTTTGGAGACTTAGGGTGATTAGAAACTAGCTGTGTTTGCCCAGAGAAATCTTCGCCATTTAGTGCAAGTAACCCACTCTAACAGCTTCATTTTTCCTCCTGAAAATTATTTGGGGAATCCCCAGGAGGGGTTCTGTCTCTAGCACCAGTCTCTGATCTGCAGAAATATGTCCTGAGATGATAAACCAGATGATAAACCATATCAGAGACTCAGAAATTATCCCAACCTTGTTGTGTTTGGAGTAACCAAGAAATGTTTCTCCCCCCAACAAAATTGTGGCTGCAAACATCTTTTCCTATTTTTTTCTCCCTCTGATGCCAGAATTACCGCCCTTGCCCTTGGTTTCCCACTCCCAGCTAAACAGCCTATAAAATTGCTGCAAGGAGCCGAGTGCTGCTTTTCACATCGCCGCAGACAGAGCATAATCTGCACAGAGCATCCGCGCCAGCCTCCAAAGGAGAGAGAGGATCATGTAATCGCCGAGATGCCGAGGAGTTCCTCCGAGCACGGACTACCGGGGAGACACGAGCAGGGAGGAGGCTCTATAGGCGGACAGTGCATCGCGTATTGAGAAGTAACTTTGGGCAGCGCGTTGCGGGGCCGGGCAGCAGCGGGGAAGGGAGCCGGGGGCACATGGTACATTCCTGCCTGGCTGTGCTCCCTGCCGCTCCTCCTGCCGGCTCCCGGCCGGCTCCCCCTGCCGTGCCGTGCCGTGCCGTGCCGCAGGCTGCAGGATGGGACGCGCTCGCTGCCCGGCCAGCCCGCGGCTGTCACCCAGCGCAGCCAGCCCGCAGCCCGTGCGAGCAGCGAGCCCTCTCTGCCGTTTAGGATGACTCACTGGAATCTGCCGCTAATTCCTCTTTTGCTGATAGTGGACGGAGAACAACCAAAAAGCTACACTGGACTAGACCAAGGTAAGAGATCTAAGTGTCTTTTTTACCCTACGGCCACCCGAGGCTGTGTAGGAAAGCTGGCACCGGCGCTAATTCGGTGGGTGTCTGAACACCTGGCATTACATGCCATCAGTGTGTCTTTCTGGTGTTAACCCTGCGCGCACCACCCAGCCACCCCCGGAGGGATGGAGGCAGGTCAAAACACAGCCTAGGTACTGCATTTTCTCCCCTTAATGCAACTTTTGCGGCTGCACTACCCCGCCTGCTCCCGTGGATACAAGAAGCTTCTCAATATTGCTGAATGATGAGGCTTTTGTGCTGTGCTGCTGGGAATGGAGCGTACCAGGCGTCTGTCATGGACTCCGTGTGGATTCATTCCCACAGCAGTTGTTTCATCACTTTAATGAGTTGAGATTCCACAGTCCACAGAAACGCTTCCCTGTCATTGCCCCTCTCTCTGAGGGCTTCTCAGATAGATGCGATCCATTTGGGGGCTTTTCAAAAGTAGTGCTCACTGAAAGCACCAGGGCAAGTCTGCTGGAGCACAGGCAGTGCTGCACTACATATTCTGTCTGCATTCCTCTCTGCTGTTTCTGCTGTGAATCAAAAATTCAGCCTTGCAGGAGGGTTTTTGCAAGGACAGTAAATGTCTCTGGCACAACAATTTAAAGTAAAGGGAGAAGCTGTTTCTCCCCATTCTGAAATCCTGGCAAAATATTCTTCTTCCATTTTCTGAGGAAGTACTGTATTTCTAGCAGAGTTATCTAAGCAGGTTTCTGCTGGGGCTGATTGACAGTTTTTAGTTGTGATTTTAATGGAAATCTCTCACTGAATGTCTACAGCTTCATTTCTGTCAGTCCAATGCTTTTTAGCAAATGGCTTTCTTTGGAGGGTGACACCTTTAAAATTAGCCCAGAATCATATTTTTCTAGACCTATAAACAAGAGTATCAGACCAGCCAATGCATATTGCAGAGTCCCAGAATCTCACCTTTGGATTTTAATGGTATAACTGCAGTGGAAGACATTTGGTTTGGTTTACAGGTTTTCTGTACTGTGCAGAGTCACAATTGAAACTGAATTTATCTGTGTTTCCTATATATCATTATGGTTTTTCTCTGCATTATCCTACATGTTCTATTTGTTCAGACCTTCTGTGGACTGGCAATAGGTTTATTAATAGTTGACTTTTAAACCTTTTTTTAAAAACTGCCCTGACATTACTGCCATGAAAAAGACTCTTTGCTCAAGGAAGATGACACGTCCCACATTGATCCCACCCATGGAGGTGACCAAACAGGTACCAGCAATTAACAAAAAAAGCACCACTCAGCTTCCCAGCAACCACCAAGACCCACAAGCCGTTGACCCAGCATGAATATTTTTGGAATGAACTCAAACATGGCACCAATAAGCACTCCCCTTAGCTACTACCCTCTCCATGCACTCTTTAAAATAGATTAGGGGAAAAATGTTCTTCTTTCAGAGAATTCTCAGGAATTTAAAACAGAGTTTCGGGAAGAGGTAGGACAACATCTTGATGTGTCAGCATGGATTCTACATCATTTTCCATCAGAACATGGTACAATTTTCCACTTGTGAAAGTGGAAAGCATTTACCAACATTATGTTTTAAGATTATTTCTAGTCATTTAGACAAGTGCAGAGACTTTGATACTTTTTTAAAAATTTACTTCTTTTTCCTAGCATTTAGATATGGTGCCTGACTGCAAGGGTATCAGATTATTTCCAGGGAAAGTAATTCTAAAGTACAATTTAGACAACAGATCATTGTGATTCCATTAAAAGTTGATAATATTAATGTAACTTATTTTTAAATTAGTGCCTATTTATTGTATTCCAGCTCTTAGTCACTTGCTAGTGAAGCACATGCCATAGTCTCTGGGGTCTGAGTAGCTATTTTTGAGCCTGTCTGCCTAATGTCTGGAATACAAAATTACCCTGTTCACAATTTGGCTTTTCTGTGTTATTTTCCTTTCGTCTGAGACATCAGTATATTATCAATTCTCATCTGGGTGGCTCCTTTCAGGTGGAATCTTAGTCCATTTAAATGCAGACAATTTACTGTGATAACAGTTTACTGTAACTTAGCAACAAGAGCTAAAAAAAAAATCAAGTTACAGCCATAACACACGCAAACCTTGTATTGTGCTGCCCTGTACTCAGCAAATTAAACCCTTGAGATAAATGACATTCTAGACCAGTCAGTTTAATATCATTAGCTGGGCTGGCCAGTTGCTCTAATTACAGAAGTCAAAGAGTGCAGGAAGCAGCTGCAAAGTCAGCACATGTGCAAGGAGCTGTTTGTAAAGCAGAAACACGTGCTTTAGCTTGAGTCTTTTTGTTGCAAGATGAATTATTAAGGAAACATATGGCATTTAGTATCACTGACATCAAAATGGTCTGGCTGGGGTCCAGGTGGCAAGACTTGTATGAGTGGCATGGGGTTATCACTGGTCTCTCTGTGAACATTCATTTCTGGCATAATATCTTCACCAAAATAAACAAACCCTTCCAATGCTATTTCTCTATGATCAGACTCTTGGGTCATTCATTGCTGGTGAGCTGGGAGGACAGCACAAGGAGGATCAGCACAATGCTTATAGGTACTGTCCTACCTATTTTAGTCAAAATAGAGAATCCACTGTCAATGAAACATGTTCAGGGAGCAATAAGATGCAGACCTGGCACCCTGGAACTGGGTGAAAAGAAGAAACATCCCTAAGACAGAGACATACTCAACTCTGGAGCTCTGCTTGAGTCTAAAAGAATAACCAGCTACAAACAGCTGAAAGTAGAGTCAGGCAGCTGCTCTGATGGGTGGCCAGGGATCCCCTCAGCTCTGAGTTTTACATCCCTCTTGGCATTTCACCTCCAGAAACTGAATTCAGGAGAGGCAGGAGTTTTGCTGTGGTTAGTTAGGTGGATTCAGTCTTATAGCTGATTTCATTTAGTAAAGAAAAATGTTCAGCCAAGTTCTTCCCCTCAAAAAATCAGCTTGAATAGAAGGTTCTTCAGTTGTCTGGTACTGCTGTATATTTCATTTGAACATAAAGCTCCACCCAAAATGAAGAGCTCTAAACAAATCAACAAGGTTTTACACATTAGGAATGAACAAGCTCTTGATAACAACCTCTTGAAAGGTATCAAATCCACCCCAACTACTTGATAAAGCATATTCTGCACAGAGGCCTGCAAAAATGGATTAAGTTTCATCTCCTTTGAAATAACCATACTTAGCCACTTTCACAGCTCTCTATTAATGTCGCTGGAGCTCCAGCAGCTGTAGATTCATTCCCGGCACCCTGAACAGAGTTAAGGTTACCACCTCCCCACTGCACAGGACTTTGTTGTAAGGTAAGCCAACTGCACCTACAAGTGACATTTCAAAAAACTTTTTGTTTTTCTTTTGGTTGGGTTTTTTTGGTTTTTTTTAAAGTTTTTATTTGACTAGGTTGGAAGAGACCTTAAAGATCATTGAGTCTAACCCATGCCTTAACACCTCAACTAAACCATGGCACTGAGTGCCACATCCAGTCTTTTCTTAAACACATCCAGGGATGGTGACTCCACCACCATAATTAACCATGATTAAGATGGTATTTCAAGCCCTATTTTTAGAATAGGAAACCCTTTGCACACTTGTCATATTGCTTTCCACAACCTTCTTGTAACATGCTCTCATCAATTGAGATCAAATCTAATCTTAGTCTAAGACTGAGGATGTTTATAGGGGTTAAAGTAAGGCAGGTATGTGATGCAAAACAGGCATCCAACTCTCATGTTTAGGCATTACCTTCTGAGGAGAGCATTTTTCTTTAAGTGAAGAAGTCTTACAATTATAAGGTAATAGAATATTCCTAATTGGAAGGAACCCATCAGGATCATGGAGTCCTGGCCCTGTACAGCAGCATCCCCAGGAGTCACACACATGTGCCTGAGAGTTGTTCAAACACTTCTTGGACTCAGCCAGCCTTGGGGCTGTGCCCACTGCCCTGGGGAGCCTGTTCCAGTGCCCAACCACCCTCTGGGTGAAATACTCTTTCCTGGCATCTTTCAAACACTCTGTGAGTTAGTGATGAATTTACTTGGTGGAGAAGAACTATTGCTCTCTTTACCTTCAATTCTTGCATTTTCCAACAAACTTTATCACACTCTTTTAGCATTTTTAGTCCAATGGAATTGAACCACGTACACTGGTGAAGGGTACATCCAACTGAAGCATAAAGGAGTAATGTAACAAATGTGTAGTGTTATCTCAGTATAGATGCATGGAAATTGTGTCAGAATCTAATATAAATACAAGGTAATATGTCCAATTTTAATCACAACTGACTTTGAACAGACTTCTTCAAAATAAAATCATGAATTTCAGGTTTCTGTTTATTATTTTGTTAGGACTAATATTTTTCCACTAAAATATATATTATTTCTGTATTTATTTAATCCAATGGTCTGCATTTTCTCTACAATTAAATACAGATGATGACGATTCCAAGGCACCCTTTTAGTTATTTCTTCCTCAAACAAAATAAAAAAAAATATTGTGTTCATCACAAAGTAGCTTTTCCCATACTCAAGATTTGTCAAATAATCTGGATTTTTGAAAACAGAAGTCTTTAAAATCTGAACCAAAAAGAAAATAACTTTTTTCTTCTCTTTCATTTCATTAACATGTGAAAAGTCTTTTCACTCAATATCAGCTTGCTTGTTTGTATTCCTTTGATAGTAATTCAAATCTCAAAAATTATGAGGAAGCTAGGTATCCTAGGCATGTATTCTCTTTAGGTTTCGAGGCAATTTCATTACAGAGTTGTTGGCTAGTTTAGGAATGTTGTGTTAAAGACAATCTGTGTGAATAAACTGCCTGTCCAATGGGAAACACTTCTGAGAGCAAGGAGTACACTCTAGAGCAGTTCTCCTGGATGACACTTATGAAATTGATGTTAGACAATCTGAATACTGAATACTCAGCAAAGTCTGCGTGGCTTTTCCTTCCTATTTCTCCTCATGTCTTTCCCAACCTTTTCATGTTAATGGTGTGTATTTCAGAAAAATGTTCTTATTCCTTGGGGCCCCAGCAATGTTGGGTAACATTTAGTGAAACATGGATCATCCAAGTGATCTGTAGGTTATGCAGAGGACAATGGCAGGATCCACATGGTGAAGCAACCAGAGTAAAAGCCAAATAAATTGTTCATTTATAAGGAAGCTTGGAGCCTGGAGCCACATGATACTCAAAATCATGTAGCAAATGATTTTTTGTGTTGTAAAGATACGGAGGGTTTATGGGCCAAGATCAAAGCATCAAGATGTACAAGAGCACAAAGTGTGTGATGGTAACAGAAAACGAGATACATAACTCTCTGTTAAAGAGTTCTTTCCATCTTTTGCAATGAAGATACTCAAGTTTTTTCCTAAGTTTCAAACATTACAGATTCTGTGATGAAACTCAAAACACTCAAAAATCCTATGAAACTGTGTGCTGCTTACACATACATGCATGTGTGACACCATAAAGTTTCAGATCCTAAAGAATCCAAAACCCACTGTCAAAACAGAAATATAACCACAGCTTTACTAATCACTTTTGAGGCAGGGTTCTAGGAAAATAATAAATTTAAATAGGCATCCTCACATAAATAGAAAAGAACATGGAATCTTTGAGCTGAGTAGTCTTTCTTCAGTTCCCAAACACCTACAAACTCTGCCTTCCTCACAACTTTACAGTCACTGCTGTGTCATGTCTAATACACTGAATATATAATAAACAAGAAAATACCCCATTGAACTCCAGGACACATAGGTCCTGCCACGCCAGGACACAGTTCAGGTCATGAAACACATAGGTCCTGCCACGCCAGGACGCGGTTCAGGTCATGAAACACACAGGTCCTGCCGTGCCAGGACACGGTTCAGGTCATGAAACACACAGGTCCTGCCGTGCCAGGACACAGTTCAGGGGACACCTGGGGACACCACCGGGGTGTGTGCAGCAGAACAATGACCTGCCCTGCCAGGAGCCACCTGGAACTGTGCATATCCCATCTACTGCTCTTGGAGAGCAAAGCAGAACAGAACTGGGCCAGGACAGAACTAAAATAGACAACCTCCCTGCTACCAGGAACTGTGGAAAGCACCTACTATGTTACAGCTGTTAACTTCTTTATAGCTGGTGACTGAGTTGAGAGGAAGGGACCAATACAGAAAGCCCTGCACTTCTAAGAAAGCTAAATATTGCTACAGCTAGTTTCTTCAGGAGGGAAATGAAAGAAAGAGTTAATTAGGCTTGCTGTCTGTGGTGTGAAATATTAACCTGACACTGGTGTTTATTCCATGTGAAACAGCTTTAATGGTTTTATTTAAGCCTTTACATTTCTCTCATTGTTTTGCTCACTGTCCTCTGTTGCCACTAGTATTATTACACTTTCAGTAGTAGTAATAAAACAATTACTGAGCCTCTCTACTGCTTAATGTGTTTGAAACCTCAGGAGATGTAAATAACTAAGTTGGATTTTTGTGCTTGCAATGAAGTTTGACACTTGATGGGGAAAAAAAAGAAATTAAAAACAAAACTAGCAGAAAGATCCATAAATATTAAAGTCAAATGGGACCATTGAATGAGTCTGGCTTCCAGCATACCACAGCAACCCTGTCATTTCATCCAATTTTACCTGTGTCAAACCTAGTATCTTACATACGTAAGTCCATTATTATAAAAATAGTTTCAGATCTCAAAAATGATAATACAAGCTGCAAGTGCAGGACCTTACAGCTGCTGATCTCAACAGAGTGGGATCATTCCTATCTCTTCACACCACCTAACCTAAAGTCCCCTTCCTTGCAGCGCATTCATCCTGTCTAAACGTGGCAATTTAATCTTAAAATGCATTTCTCAAAGAAATCTAAGAGAAACTTTACAAAGAAAGGGAAACTGGTTAGAAGACCTGAGCTAGAATTCAACAGAGATGACAGGTGCTTCTGCCACTTGTTATTAAGAAAAACCCCAAAACTTATAATTTCAGAAGTCTCAGGAAAATTGCAGTCACATCACACTACTAATTTTGGGAGTTTCCTGCCTGAATTAATGTACTTTTTCCTCAGCATTCTTTCTTGGATAACCTAATGGGGAAAGAGGCATAATTGCTAGGTTTAACATTAGTCAAAGGATTATCAGTGCTGCACCTCAAAAGGTAAATGTAAATGTTAACTCTGTGCAGTCTCTTGCAAAGAGAATGTATAAAGTTATCTGGAGCCAAATGCATACATAACATATAGGATTTAAAAAATGGAAGGATGGCTTTTACACAGTAGGAAAGAGCAGGACAAAGAGAGACAGCCTTGCTCATCATTATAGTGGGATTGACAGAGGAAACTCCTCAGTTCCCTCAGCACTCACTACAGCTGCCTGAAAAACCTGTTTGCAGGATGGCTTCTGCTCATGAATAAAATGAACACAGCTGGGGCAAGAAAGGGAGGGCACACGTGGAGATGAGGGAAAGAAATAGGGGAAGGGAAAGGGAAAAAGAAAAGAAAAAAACTAGATATTTTCTCCATCATTACTCTAAACACATCTGACAATTATAGTGGATTTAGAGACAAATCAATAAAGGAATAAGGATTAAGATACAAATAAACACAAAAGAAAACAAATACAAATTACTGAATCGTTAAGGTTGGAAAAGACCTGCAAGATCATCAAATGCAACCTTTGTCCAAACACTACCTTGTCAAATAAACCATGTCACTGAGTGCCACATTAGGTCATTTCTTGAACATTTCCAGCGATAGTGACACTACCACCCCCCTGGGCAGCCCATTCCAGTGCCTGACCACCCTTTCAGTGAGTGAAGAAATTCTTCCTGATATCCCACTTGCCCTGGTATAGCTTGAGAACGTTCCCCTTCATCCTGTCACTGGTTGTCTGGCAGAAGAGACTGACCCCCTGGCTCCAGCCTCCTTCTGGGCAGTTGTACAGAGTGATGAGATCTCCCCAAAGCCTCCTTCTCTCCAGGCTAAACACCCCCAGCTCCCTCAGCTGCTCATCAGAGGACTCATGCTCCAGACTCTTCACCATCTCCCTTCCCCTTCTCTGGACACACTCCAGCACCTCAATGTCCTTCTTGTAGTGAGGGGCCCAGAACTGGACACAGATGGAATGAGGCAAAGTTCCTAAAACAACATTTAGGTGATGTAATAGATGTCCCCTCCCCAAAAGCCAGGGCTGTCTTACAGCCCATTACTGTGGACAGGAACTGGAACATCTGTCCTCAGATCTCAACCCTCTGCCAAGGCACCTGCCCCTTCAGCTGCCAGTCCTCGTGCAGTGGGAGCAGGGATAATGCCTGCTGGAGGTGAGCTGGGGCAGGGATGGGGGCTGATGCTGTTGGAGCCCAGGTACCACAGCAAAACATGCTTGTCACTCTGACATTCATTTATGGCACACTACAAATCAATTCAACACCTTTCATCTCCTGTCAATCACATTCTGAAGCACTGCAGGACAAATGGATTTTCTCTGTGACAGTGGGATAGGCATCATGAATTCTGATCCTTCTGCTGGATAGTTCAGTACCCATAAATTGTCAAGACAGCAGAAACCACACAGCATTTTAGTCTCCCACTGCCAGAGCACAAGGGTGTCCATCCAGAAGGAGCAGATTACAGCTCTGCACTGCAGCAGTACAGAACTGGAGTCTGCTGAAGAAAGAAATACTGCAGAGAAGAAATGTGGGTGCCAGGATATCACTAGTACAAAAGTGGAAAGCTGTAGAACTAACTGGGGATTTGATTTTCACCTGTTGTGACTCAGTGCCATGCTAAATCATTACAACCTCTTTGCACTGAACATCTTAGATTGCCAGAGCCAAGCTTCCTATGCCAGTTAACCTGCTGGGGATGAGAACTTCTGTGATACTACTTCAAGTAAGGAAAACCAGAAGAAAAACCAAAAGAAATGCAACCCAATATGTATTATTTAATCTATCATCAATACACAGTCACTAAATAACAGCATTGTTTTTATCTTCAGATCTGTACTGTTAATTCACAGTGATTAATATCCCATTTATATCACTTCTTGATATGTTTTGACAGCCAGAAAATCACTCTTCTGCCTGAACTTAGGAAACAATTTATTTTCTGGGGTGAAAATGTAAATACAAGGCACAGCAGAAATAGCCCAGTCATCCTTTGGTAAATATGAAAGTTATTGTTACATACACATACCCCTCATTAAGAAACCTACAATCATACATGTTTGTGAGTACTTAACTGCTTAGAAAGTACAGCCTAATATTGCTAAAATGTTATTACTGTTATGGCAGCACAAGTGGGGCAGGCACAGAAGAGAAGAATAAACCAAACTTTTTCAAATCACAGATGGTATGGGAATTGTCCCAGAAATAGGGTAGAAGTAGTAAAGAAATTAAGTTTAAGGTTCCCACTCTGGAATATAGGCTGATGTCCTGCAAGTGGTATCTTCTGTAGTGAATCTTGTGTAGTTCTGTGTTATTAAATTCTGTGCTTTCCTCACCCACCCCTCAGTTCTGATCACTGCCCAGCTCTGACTCCAAACTGCCAGCTCTCACCTCTGTGAGTATAAATAACCAAATGTCTCCAACAGGCCAGGCAGCAGCTGACTCCAGGCTTTTAAAGGTCAATAATTTCTTCTTAAAAATCAATATATTTGTAACTGGTGTAAAAGCTTCCAGCCTAAAAACGTGCTTAAATGGACAATCCAACAGGGCTTTTTTCCAAGCCACATGAATTTTAACAATGCTCACACTTGTCAGTTTTCAGATTGTCAGAAGGCCTTTTATAAGGGATGGGGAATTCTGAAGATTAATTCTGTTCCTTTCCAGGAAACCACCACTTCATCATGCCCTATTCACAGTTTATCACAGTGGTTACTATTCAACTGTGATGACTCAGGCACATTGAAACAGGCAAAGTGGGGAAGCCATAACCAAACCATGGCATTTTGCTGTGTCAGAGGGAAGGGGGCATGGTGTGCTTAGCTTCCCTGAAAGGAGCACTTTCTTTTAGCTCACTCTGTTCTCCAGCCATCTCTGTAAGAGTCATCACTGCTTCAAAAAAAGAAGGGATTGTCTGTAATCCAAGAGAAATGGTTCGAGCTAACACCCTCCCCCCACTTGTATAAATGCTTGTGCAATAAATATCTGAGTGGAATCACTTGCTCTTCTAGAAACTATTTGTTTGGTAAGTTATGATACATTTAATTTATTATTTATAGACCTAAGCTTTCACATCATAATGAGCCATATCAAGCAGACTTGAATACTAGTGCTTGAAATATATTGAGAAATGTATTGGGTTGAAAAGAATTCAGATAATTTGATTTCCCTTCATGCCCCATCTTTTACTGCATCCACAAGCAGTAATAAATCAGAATACCTGCTACCTAATGAAAGCCTTAAAAGAAAGGTTACGGCAGGGTAGAGCTCATGCAAGCAACAAGTGCCTACGTGAAAATAGCTCTAAGTGTTACCTTTGATCAAGATTTTTAGACTCCAAGACAAGCCTCATAATTCCCTTGTAAGAGGGGCTCAGAGAAAACAGGCTATGGAGTAACACAGGACCCACAGGAACTCAGTTTCCTAAAATTAGGTCAGCACTGGTCTAAAATTAGATTCAGTGTTCTGCTGACCGAACTGAAAAGAGGAGGAGTAATTTTTAATCACAAATTCTTGAGGGCAATGATCTATCTAGCTGGAAGTCACCGAGTACAGGCCACAAACTTGCACAGTGTTTAGCTCCTTCCTCTTCCCAACACTGCTAGAACTCATTGGAAGCCTGAACACAACCAAAACTTATAAATTAACAACAAGGGATGAATTGTTTCAAGTCAAACATGCAGCACTATTTAGACAAATGATTACACTCCATAGTTACACGGCATTCAGTATAAGACTTATTTATCTACTATAATTGATTCCTCAATTAAATTGTCTGATCAATTTGTTTTTGTTGGGGGGTAGGGGGGGCTGTGAAACTAAAAAGAGAAAAAAGAACAACACACAAAACCATAGTGTACTTCAATTCAAATCACCCAAATATTACAAATAAATTGGTGGAGATTGTGATTATAAAAATGTATGAAGTAGCAACCTTGGAACATACTGAACAATGATCTTGAACAATAACTGTCTAAAATTCATTCTAACCATCTATGGTCTTACAATGCAGCAGATCTGAGGTTTAGAAATTAAACTCTGGGGAGAAGCAAACGCTGCATTCTAGTAATGAACAAACTGACCTTGTACTACAGAATCACCTGAGCAAAACATTTAGACTCAAGCAAGAAAGAAGGCAACATAAAAAACAATGCCCGCTTCTACCTTACCAGTATTGCAAGACTATTTCAAACTATTTTATTATAAACTTGTTTGACCTACAGTAATTGTCTGATCTGCAGCAAATTGCATTCCTGCCCACACCACTGTTCAGTCCCACTGAGGTCACATCCCCTGTGGATCCCTCTGCAGAGGTGCCTGGACAGACTCTGGGGGATCCTGCTGACTGCAGCCAGCAAATGCAGAAATCCAGAATCATGTCCAGAGCAGCATCTACTGCACTAAAAGTCCAGAAAAGCCATTTTGTGGATTGCCATAATGTGTGAGGATATTGGAAACTGCCAAGGTTGCAAAGCAGACCTTGACAGCTCTGGGACAGAATTTCCCTGTGTATCTGGGGAATAGGCTAACTAGTGAAATGTAGGATTTTGTTAGTTTGCAGACATAGTTACTCCAGAAGTTCAGCATGAAATAATCTAACCTGAAAGTATCAAAGACTTGGACAAAAAGAATTGTCCAATTCTTCAGCATCACAGTATGGCAAAAGAAAGGCCTACTGAGCTTAAAAGTCTAAAGATTTCCTTCTCTCAGACATCTAACATTGATGCTAGTTCATGGTTAATAAATGACAGGTTAGGAAATAAAATCCTGGGCTACTGGCATGGATCAGCCTGGAATGGAGATTCTTAATACTTTTGTAAGCACTGCTCAGCTGGAACAGTAAATTGCAAGGAGTGTGCCTCCCTCATTGTGCAGAGCTTGTACAGCACATCAGAAGAAGGTTAATGAATGCCAGGGTGAGAAGCACTAATGAGATAGCAAACAGTGCTTTGAAGAGATCTGGCTTTTGGCAGCCAGAAAACATGTACCTTCTTTTCATATGATCGCTGACTGGGAACTGAATTCCCAGCCAGGTCTCCACTGAGGTGCTGAGTTTTGGGGGAGCTCCTCTAGCCTGTGCTGCCATAGCTGTTGAGGCTTTACCATACAACTTCCAAATGAAAAATCACATCATTTCCCTTAGCATTCTCCAGGGGCAATATAATGGGCACTTGCAATGCTGATGCCTTTAAGCTTTCACAGCAAACTTCCCCGCGCAGGCTTATCCCCTGCTGTGTTCCAAATAGCTCATGTGAAACCAGGAGCAAGCAGCTGCTTAGGGAAGGGACAGTCAGTGACAAGGGATGCCAAACCAATCCGTGCAAGGAAGCAGCGTGGCAGGAACAGCACAATGTGTGTGTGCATTTATTGCAGCTGTGACAGCCTCAGTGAGCAATGAAGTGCTGCAATGCATGCTGCTTTATCACAAACTGCTGGGGATCTGAAATGCCAGTTGTGCTTCTTTTCTAAAATTTCTTGGGTGAAGAGCTTGGCAATCTGCATGGGGTATTTTGTGGCTGATTAATTTTATAGATGGTGCTAGGTAAGAACCCTCTAACTCACTGAATCCAATAGCAATTTTAATCAAACTCTAGTTGCTTGCTGATTTGGAGACATAGGGTGCCACTTTATTGGCTTCTATAGACTGCTTGCTCTCCCTATATAGAAGTAGTTTAAAGAAACCTTCTGGCATACCTGTTTCTTTCCAGAAGAATGGACCTACACAAGGGCTTGACTGCAAACCTGAAAGTCTCATACAAAAAGCAATTTAAGTACAGTGCAGCTAATAGATTTATACTCCTTTTTGTGGTAACTTTTTAACATGATAGCACTACAAAAACAAACTTCAAATTTGAAAACAGTTTGTAAACTGAAACACAAAAAATGACAAACACAAGAATGACAAAAATGTTACTTGTCATGTAGACTACTGACCAGATTGTGGAATGTTACAAACAATCCTATCCCATAAGCAGCCAGCCAGTATTGCAAAAATGAGTGAACCTGTGCCTATCCCTTCAGGGAAATGTGGAACTGAATGAGGACTTGTAGGAAATTCTGTTTCAGCATCATGATCAACAAATAATACCGTGTGGGCTCCTGGGTCTGCTCCCTTTCTATAATCAACTTTTTTCTATAGACTTATTGTGTAAATCAACAAAAGCAGCTTCTGAGCCCCTGTTCACAGCATGAGAACAGCAACTACAGGAATCCAGTGAATCTCTGAAAGTCATTCTCCAGAGGGGAATTTCTATTTCTTGTCTGATGCAGCATCTTTGTGCCCAGACTCATTTGAAGGTATCTATGCTTCAAATCTTACAAAAACTTTACAATAAATAAGTTTTCTTTATTCCAGTTTTAGATTGAGTATTATTTCCCCTATATGGTCTGCACAAGCCCATTGATTC
Source organism: Camarhynchus parvulus (assembly GCF_901933205.1). NCBI lineage: Eukaryota > Metazoa > Chordata > Aves > Passeriformes > Thraupidae > Camarhynchus > Camarhynchus parvulus. The sequence continues at coordinate 10,905,600 of NC_044576.1, forward strand.
TTTCAAAATCGGGGTTTTATCCTTTTGAGTTTGCAAGAGTTTTGGGCAGGTATCTTTGTGCTTTAGTGTTTGCTACTTTTTCCTACATGGCATATTATAGGTCAGAGACAACGAATTAGCTTTTCTGAAGGGTTTGTTTTTGTTTTTTTTCTTATTGGTTTTAAGTTACATTGACCACTGAGGACACACACATTATGGAGGTGCTGAAGTAGGAAAAAAAAACTGTTTCAAACCAGGACAATGAAGATTTTTGGCAGCACAACACATAAATGAAAAGTTATTTCTATGACTATTTTTATTATCACTGGGTACTCAAATAGCATTCTTGAAATAAAACTTAAAAACTCAGAAAACCCTACAAACAGCAAAAGACTTACTTTGTTATCATCCCTATAGAAGGAAATGGGAAAAACCCTTGTGCTCACTAAAACTGATAGATATAGGTCATTAACTTCACTATACTACCTCTAACAAAATTACAATTTTCTGAATTCCATACCTTTCCCTAAACTAGAGCATATTATTCCATGGATATTGTACAGATCATGACATTGCTTTAAACACATTGGCTGATCTTCCCTTACAACTCCCAGAGCAGAGGCAGCATGGAAATTCCCATGCAAACACACAGGTCGTGCCAGCCTGCAACATCCACCACAGATGTTTTTAGTAATTGGTACTACAACTGCAGCAAAGGACTGCAGGCTCCAAGAGGCTCCAATCCAGCTCTCTCAAATGGATTCATACTGTCTTAGCTGTATTTTAGTTTAAAAGCACAGGTACAAAATCAAGTCATCAGCTGAACGTGTATTTGCTGCCTTTATCCAAGGCCCTGTTCCACGTGCATTGCCTGTGATAAGCCAATTAGGCTCTTTTGAGACCTGATACCATCTGTTGGAGCCACTGGCAGCCCAGCAGGCAGCAGAGTCTCAGTCCCTCAGTGGGTTTCACATTTTACCACTCAGAACTCCCAATTGCCCTCCCCAGCCCCAGAATGAAACAGAAAAGAGAAAAGCTTTAGTCCTTCTCCACTGTGAAATGAGGAATAAGAGACAAAGCACGCATTTGTGTGTGTGTGTAAAGTCAGTTTTTGCATTTCCACACTCGCCACACTTCTGATTTTACCTCAAAGAGATGAAGGTTTCTGTTGCCACAGCAACCATGTTAACAAATAGCAGCATAGCTTTTACACAAATGATGTGATTGTCAGGAGTTGGAGAGTCTAACTGGCTGTTTATTACATCCCCCAAAATACACACTTTTTACCTAAAACAAATACATCACTTTTTTTTTCATATTGTATATTTCTCATTTCACAACAGCAAAGGCTTTTGTTTGTATAGGATATACCTTTACCAAGAGCTTCTAAATTTGATACACCTTATCTTTTGTGCCTTAGGAAGGCATCACATGATTGCAGCATTCTTTAGAAGGCATAAACTGATTTGCATTAATGCTTCTCTCAGTGAGGTAACTGGGGGACTATAAATACAGCTCCTGTCTTCTGATTACTTAGCAATTTTGCTGCTCTGAAGGGGAAAAAGAAAAGCAGAGGAAGGGATAATCTTCACCATCGGATGAAAAGGGGAGATATTGTTCTGTACATCATCCAAAAATTAATGATAAATCTGTTGCTTCCTTTAAAAAGCAAAGATTTTGAAAAGCTAAATTCTGCATCTTCAACACTTGAACATTTCTATTGCGTGTGTTTAGAATAAATTACTAATGTCCACTACAACAAATATTAACTTTGGCAGATTTTACTTCTAGAGAGAGCAAATTTTGGTTTTAGCTGATGTATAATAGGAATAACAGTTTGCACTTCTTTGGTCTCTTCCATCTTCATACTTTCCTTCAAAGCACTTCAAATAGCAGATATATCAAGTATTAATTGGAAATATGGCCACATTTTAAGGATGAATAAATTAAGATTCCACCTCAAGGGAATGGGAAAATTCTGGGACATAACAAACCATAGACCATGGTAAACAAGAAGAAGTGATTAGCTATTCTGAACACCTAAGCACTTGCTCAGCCTTTTATAAGCTGAAGAAGACAGAAAAAGTTCCCCAAACAATGTCATATTTAAAAATTTATGGATCTGTTTAAATACAACCACTGTGTATGTGTACAGACACTTGCTTAAAAACCAGCCACAAAATTTAGCTGGCTCAAGAATCTTTTTTGAATTCACATCTCATCTCCTCAGCCAAAGCAATGACTTAGCTCCTGCATTAAATTTACTTTGCACTTCACACAGCTATTATACCAGCTAAAAAAATGGCTTTCTTCCAAACTCTTGACTAACACCATGTCAAAAACTGTTCAATAGGAATGCTCTCTCCTGACACCCAGCAGCATTTTAGACTCTAGTTACACATTTCCACTTCACTGTCCACTCCTACCTGAGGGAGATACTACAGTCCCAAGATACAATTATACAGCAGATAGAGTAGGTAAATTAAGTCCTGTTTTTACTTATTTTGTATCAAACAAATACAGAGAGGAAGGGTCTACTCTTGTTACATACAATTTCTTTTCACCCCTACAATAAATCCTGTTTCTATTGGGCACCTTTCATCCATATCTGGTTGTTTTGGTGAAACAAACAAGCTGTAGATAAAATTCTGTTCAGCTGTTGAAGTTCATTCTCCTCTTTTTCACACACATGCTACAAATCCAAGATGAAATAGGTGTTGCTAGGAAGACATATTTCTGAGAGTTTTCTCATTCCCTCCCGTATTACCCTCCCAAGTCTCTGTAAAGGGTCAGAAAGATCAACTTCAACATTTTGAAAATTTTAGCAGCAAATGTTCCTTGCCAACAAATAGTAAAGGAGCCACCAGAGCAAATTCCCTTTTTTTAATATCTTTGCAAGCTGTATCACCTTGCTAGGATAAGCAGATGCTTATTTCACCTGCCCTTAGAGCTGACTGAGCTCTTTATATGTTTTATGTGTCTCTGGTAGGCAGCACCTTGGAGAGCCTGCACGAGCCAATCACTCTCTGGGCTTATTTCCATTGGGATTTCTCTCCCAGTATATTCTAATTATGCCTAAAACATTTACAGAACAGCTTCCATTTTAAAGAAGAGCTCACAAGCCTAATATGCCATGGAGCAGATTAGCTTCACCTATACCAGGCACGCAGAGCAGTTTGACAGCTTTCAATTCTACCACAATGTGCATTTTGAGGATTTCTGTGAACAAAGAAAAAACATGCCCACCTAACACTTCAGAGAGAATTTAGATAGATATATATTAGGCTATAACTGTAGAATATGGGCTGATATTCTGACTATAAGGACTAAAAACTACCAAGGGGGTAAAGTCTGTCAAATGGATGTTAAATGTCTGTCAGCTTAAACAGTATTGATTTTACATCTTATGAACAGTAGCTTTCACAGAGTAGCCTTTTTCACCAGTTTTGCTATAAGGTTTGGGATTATTTTATTTCCTTTTTTTAAAGAAATTGGAACTTCTCATTTAATTGAAAAAGCTTGAACTTTTTCCAGTCAAGAATGAACATTTTTATTTGTAATGAAACATGCTCCACAATAATTAGTAGCCAGGGTACATAAGTGGGACAGGCAAGTCTCTATGTCAAAATTCTAGAAAATATCTCTTGAAAGCACACTGCCTCTTTTCAGGAAAGTTCCCTTCCTAATCTGACAAGTGAGAGAGGTTTTCTGCCAGTGCCTCTGTGCTGCATGGTTCGGGTTTAACTGTGGTGTGCACTAGATGCAGCACTTTCCCTGGGTTTCCTAGGAGCTCCAGATGGCACACAGGCTGGTTTGGAGGAGAGCTAAGTTTGGAGGGATTTGACTCAAGGTTTTCACCTCTATTTACTTTATACATATTGGAATTGCAAGGCCAGTGTCTGAAATAAAAGCTTACAAGGGCAGAGAGGCTAGAACTATTCAACATCTGCAATAAAAAGGGTTTTCTGCAGCTGCTTTTTCTACCATACATGACTGGTCACAGGCAGACAATCTCAAGCCAGAGTTGCAAGCAAGACCTAAATATTCAGGTTTTTGAAGCTCATGCAGAATATCATACATTGAGTAACTCAGAGACCTTGGCAGTGGAACATCTAAATTAAACCACAGGAGGACTAAAAGTGTGGCTTGACATAAAGTTATTCTTTAGATGTACCATGTTCTTTCCACATTTCCATTCCCACATAGTGTAATGCTATGCAGAAACACCCAAACCTGCATGCCAGCTAATAAATTAACTGAAGTGCCTTAATTACTTGCCCATGCAAGTTCATGAATTCTTTTGAGAAGCATCTTGCAGAAATGTTAAATATAGGCATCTCTGCATGACACTAAATTATGTCCCAAATATTTAGAGCAGTAGCCAGCTTTGGCACATTTCAGATTTTAAGAAAAATGAAGAAAAAAATAAGCCCTTTGACTTTAGTTACTAACTGCCTGCCCACTCAGATCACACTCTATATGAGAAGTCAGTTAGTATTGGTTTTTTATTTATTTGAGAAATGCTGTTATGGTAATTAAGTAAAAGTGCACATGTGGCCTGTTCAAGGAGTTTTTGTTGTGCTTGAGAAAGAAGCCAGGCTAATACAGCCATGGAAATTGAACCACTCCATTAAAGCAGAGACAAGCATAGCATAGATGGTAGAAGTGCAAGCTGCCTCCACAGCTCTGACAGCCAAGTTACATCAATCACAGCCACGAGGGGCTGGATTTAAGCACAGCTCTGCACCTCTCCAGCCATACAAAACCTGGCCTCACTCAGTGCTCCTCAGGGAGTGCCAGCTGCATGGTGAGGGCAGCTGCCCACCACCCATCAGTCTACTGAACACAAGGAGCCAAGCAGATGACAGATAGTAACACATTTTTGTCATAATAACCAGAGGAAAAAAGATTCTTTATGCCACTACTAATCTTGTGATCCCTTTTGTTTCATTGTTTTAGCAGACACCCTGTTTCCTGTAAAACCTTTAAAAGCCATTACCCCAGTTCAATACTGCTACTGCCCAATTTTTGTTCGTCTCATTCCTGTGCCAAGAAAAAGGAATCCCCATCAATGTTTCATGTCTTCCTGCTATCTCAAAATGCACAGAATGCAAGACCTTTTGCAGAGGACAGCAATACTATGACAACAGAGAGAAATTAGAAGATTCTTTGCCATTCTAGCTCATCTTTCATACAACAGATACTCCTGATTTTTGTAAACAGTGATATTAAGGCCCTTCCTGGAAGCCATGAAATAGAGCAGTTATTTTGGTGGATTCAGAAGTGGAAGATGAAAGAAGGTACTGCACCACCCCACTGGTCTCAATGTGTCTCACACGGGCAAAATTCTGCGGACAGTAACACCCTGAAACACATCCTGATGCTCACCAGCCAGGAGCAGCCCGGGAAGGGGGGCTGGAGGGGCTTGGTGGGGAAGGGTACAGGAACAGCATGGAACAGCTGTTGCATCACTCTCTCAACACCTGGGTTCAGGCCCCACCCTCATGACCCTGGGCAAAATATGCCCAAGCTGGGTCTGACATTCACTGAAATTCTGCTCTTTAGGCTAAAATCGGTCACTACTGATGAGTATAAGCATCAGCATGGCCAGTTTGAGCCACTGGTCAGAAAGGAAGATAGTGCAGATAAAACAGCAGCCTAGAAATTATTGCAAGACCTTTGTTCAGGCTGCAATGTTTTGGGAGTTTTGTAATGTGTACAAAGTGCCAGAAACTCCAGAGAAGTTTATAAAGAGTCAGTATGAGGCAGGAAAGCTGATAGTTTTAATTTAAGACTCCTTCTTACTAAAAGTAACAAACAGTAGAGAAGTCATTGCTCAACACAGAAGGTGTAACAGCTGTAACCTAGGGGTAGGTCAGAAAAGCCCTGGTTGCTTAGTTTTGGGTTTTTTAATCTGGAGGAGAAAAAAAAACAGTATTAAGATAAACAGTAATCCTTGAGAAGGTTATCAAGAAGGTGGAGCCAGGCTCTTTACTGTGGTATTGCATGTGAGACAAAGGATATAGTTTGGAAAAACAAATAAGAGTTTCAGGCTGGGTATAAAGAACGTTTTTTACCATGAAGGTGGCCAAGCAGTGGAATAGGCTGCCCAGAGAGGTTTTGCTATTGCCCTCCTTCCAATTTTCAAGATCAGATCAAATAAAACTCTGAACAACCTGGTTTGTTCTCACAGCTGACCCTGAGTTGGGCTGGAGTTTGAACTAGAGACCTTGTGAGGTTCCTTCCAGTGAGATTTAGCCTGTGATCCTAGGATCTGCCAAAAATAACCCAGAGTTAATTATAGAAAAGCAATCCATGCATAGGAAAGATCAATGAATAATTCAGCCAGCGTGTATAAATCAGAGAGGAAAGCCTTACATGTAACTCTTTCAGATGCATTTGGAGATATATTAACTTTGCTTTTTCAGTGTATAAAAGTTCCTATTTGGAGAAGACATGCTACCACATACTTGTGAAGAAAACAAAATTAAAGTACTTTCTTATCAAAATTGTCCCACTACAACAACCTCCTTACAAAGTAGAGTGTTTGTGATGAGTATTATTTTTACCAAGATCATTCATACTTCTTTCACAAGAGAGCAGCATTTATTTATATTATTTCAGGGAAAATTTACTAAACCAAATGGACAGTAAAAGTCTTCACCCTATGTCAGCAAGGAGTAAAATCTAGGAAAATTCTTCTTTCCATTCCTTAAAAGTTTAGTAGCTATTCTCCCATCCTTACAATATTCACCAGCTTTCTTTTTCTCCTTTTATCTCTCTCAGTCAGTGGGTAAAAGGCAAATTGCACATTGTTGTCCTGTGATTCATCCTGAATGCAAAACCTCCCTTTTAGTATGACATGTGGTGTTAATCACCATTTTCCTGTCACTTGATGTCAGAGCTGGCAATTTCCTAGCATCTTCACTGGGCGGCCATGTGTACATCATTTCCCATTTCTTTGCTGCACCCAAGCTTGGGTAGCAAATGCAATTAAGCCCATGTATTTCAAGAGGAGATTTTTTCTATTTCACATATTCAGAACCTGCCTCACGTTTAGACAGTGTTAGATTAAACTACCCTCAATCCCAGTGGATATAAATCAACACATCTTTTAATACACAGGGTTTTTGTTTGTTTTTCTTCATCCATGCCAGTGTACTCCTCTAAGCTATTTATTTGGATGAAGGGAAGGCCAAGTACATTTTTCCACCCCTGCCAGTAAGCTGATTGCTCTTTGGCTCAAGCTGCTCAATATATTCCAGACTAGAGAAGGGAAGTTTCTTGTCCTCAGCAGCTTGGCAGTGTTCTGATATGTTAAACAGATGCTTGTGTTTTACACCCAATTCATAACTACTTATCACTGGTGGACTTAAAGATCTTATACATTAGTTCTTCTTGACTCCCAGAGGTCAAGATGTGCATTAAAACATCTCATTTGTTTCTCTTTTGTGTTTGTGCTTTGTGTTAACTCTATTGGAAACCTTTGTTCAGCTCAATTTGCAGCATTAGGATTTGCATGTGATTCTTGGAGCAGGTCCTTCTGAGCACCCAAGGTTTCTCAGACAATGCCACTGCCAAACTCCTTGTGTCTGTTCCCACCAGAAAGCAAGCTGAAGGAGAGCTGTGAAAACCGCAAACAAGTAACAGCAATGTATAATGCATTTGTAAAGGAAATGCTCAGTCTCACAAAAGTGTTTAGTTCTTGGAAAACTGTCTATGAAACGAGGAGTTCAACATTTCCTTTTGTAATTCTACAGCTAATACATGTCAGTCTCCCTGTAGCACCAAGGGTAAATGGAAAATCTGTTTTGAGTTCATAAATACTCTCTTAAAATAAACCCTAAATTCTAGAAGTGTGTGATGTTAGGAATTATCTTTTTGCCATCCATTCACTCATTCCCCAATAACACAACCAATTCACTGCACCCTCCACACCCACACCATGCATTTTAAACAATTTACATACCACTCACTCAAAATTAATAATAAAATAACTACCACCCCACACTAGAACATTTGAGCCTAGAAAGTGATGAATTTACACAACACAGAACAATATGAACATGGACAAGATTTGCATGAACACTAATGCACAGCTACTGTAGTAAAGTATCCAGCATAACACACAATAGAAAGGATGTTTTCATTATCAGGGTTAGGTCATGATCCCAGTTGTTACAAAGGTACCTCATATAGGGAAGGTAACAAGGGAAATTTAGATTGTGGATACTATTGATAATCAAGGAGCAGAGCAAAAAGATAATATGAAGGAGACTGAGGAGAAAAAGGAAGGCACCAATAAAAGATGGCATAGCAAAGCCAGAAGAAACAGAACATAAGCATTAGTTGAATAGCATAAAAAATGTATATTGGTAGTAAAAATTCACTAATTTCTAACAAAATAGCACTAGTTAAAAAATAAATAAAATTCTGTAGAAAAAAAAATTTAAACTTAGTGATAATGCTGTATAGTATCATCCCTAGTAATAAAAAATGTGATTTTAATAAGAACCAAAATGAAAGAGTAGTCTCAGATAAATGTGAATTTTTTCCATGCTTTCACTTGGCACATTTGTTACCCCCTCCATCCTGGCCTTAGTGAACAAGTAGAAAAGAAAAATATTTGTAAAGAGAGATGCAAAAACCCTGTTACTGTTACATAACCAGTTTGGGTTTGAGGCCCCATCCACCATTTTCGTTGTTCAGCTATGAACCGCAAAACAGCCTATCATGTTCCTCTTGTGCTTACATTCAATCCAGAAGCCTTAACACCCACGCACACAAGATGTTCTAACACAAAACTTTCTAAGTGTTGATTTATTGAAGATGCATTAGCCTTGTGACTTATACTGTTTTTTTGGACATGTAACTCTACTATCCAGTAGGCCTTTTGAAAAACCACTGCCAGCTTTTCATTACTGCTATTTTAATGTCTTTCCATAGAAGCATGATCTCCTAATTTATAGCTGTCCAATGAGTAAGGAAAATAAGTAAAAATCTTGTTCATACACATTGATATCTACATTTCAGTATAGGCAGTGTGTTCCAACAAGATACACTGGAGAAGGAATATATTCATTATGTTTCTTAGGGGGTTTCATTTACATGACACCTCTTTTAAAATGTATCTGCATACTGTTAATTGTACATTGAGAAAAACACATCAAAAACAGACATTTACAGAGAAGTAGCAAACTAAATATTAAATCCAAAACCAAAGGGCCTAATTCAGATTTTGTATGCCAATGGCTTCAAACCTTCCTTTTGCTGTTCCAAAATTATTATTTATGATGTCAGAAAAGGTCGTGTGAATCCAGGACTCTAAAACTTACATTAGCACTTGAATTTAGTCACAATTAAATTCACCAAAGTGAATCATGCAATTTGTGCTACTCCAAAAATCTAAACTTATTCTATAGGATCTATCCTTTTATTTAGTTCTCTAATTTACCTGCCTCTGCCTGCCACTAACCCATACCTCACTTTCACTTATCTCACTTTCAACATAGCAAGGGAAAATTGCCTTAGCATTCAGAAGCAGAAAACCAATTCCTGTATTCGAGGAAATTGAAATTTGGAAAGATAATGAATCAGGGGTATATCCTGGTTATCAAAATCCCTGAATAATTCCACAACTGTAGGTCACAAATAGATCAGGCAGTGTCAGGTTGGACTGCAGTTTGATTACCTCTGGCTTTCCCCTTTGCCAGTTTTGTCTAAATTGGATACTTCCCCAGGTGAAGACACACTTGTTTTTTAAGCAGTCCTTGGTGCCTCTTTGCTGCCTGACCTATGTCAAGCCCTGTAATTCCTCACCAATACTTACATCACCTGGTACCCCACCAGAAACAGAGATTTTGGGAATGCTGATCCATGAAGAACACCATATGGCTACAGATGTTCCTGAGTGCCATGGTGTCTAACCCACCTTACACTGAGCCAGATGCCATGGTAATTAAAAGCTGGATACCAGCCAGAGGCTAATGTACAGCATACTTCCAAAATTCTTCAATGTGTAGAGATACAATAATTTTATCAATAATTAACTTCAGGAAAAAAGATTTAATGAGTTACAGCAACAGAAACAAATATAATCTATGATGTGCATTTGCAGACAGAACTATGGCTCATCCCCACACACACATTGTTGGTCCCATTCATGTTTAGATATTCTCTAACCAACTATAGTGCAGTGAACAGTCATGAAGGTGCATTTATTTTCACTCATCTTTTAGTCATTGAATTCCATCTTTTTTGCCAATAAGAAAGCTTAAAAATAATTTTCACCACCAGTATGAATGTCTATGCTTAATTGCACAAACATTTGTGCTAAACAAACCTCAAAGGGCTATGTCCTTTACCAAAGAAATCTCATTAAAAATTTAAATGCATATTCAAAGGAAAAACTTCCCTAGTATTTCTCCCTTAGCTCAGGGAGCACAGAAGACACATTATCCACAACTTTCAGTCAAACATTTTTATGACCAAATTAAATGAAAAATATTGTGATGTGGAAGATCCTGTACAGCAGCTCACAGACCTGACAAAAGTGCAACACACTGGCCAAACTTTTTTTTTTATTCTTACAAAAGTCAAGACGTATCTTCTTTGCGTGCTCTAGAGAAAATATCCTTATTGATTATCAGTTCATCTCCTTCAAGATTAGAATTACTGAATGTTTCTTCATTACAGAACATTTTTATCTTCAGCCCCCTCAACAGAGATCCTACAAAACCATGTGCTTACAGAGACAATACTTTTTTCTCTCTGAAGACAGGAAACCTACAGCAAATCTATAGAGTATATTTGCATTTAACATCATCAGCTAACTGTGCCCATGCTTTGTCACACATCAACATTGGAACCAGGCTTTTAGCACATAACCACTCTAGATTATGTGCTTGGACACAGCCACAGCAAAAGAAGCAAGACCATAATCGTTGGACTAGTTTTGATTTTACTGCTTATTTCACCTCTATTCATTACATAAACATTATAGCAAGAGGAACCTTCCTATGAAATTATCACCTAGATTATCTCAGTAATCAAACTTTGATCTCTTTTACTGATTTCTATAGAAATACAAAGTGACTCTTCAAAACTTAAAGTTATTTGTTTAAGGAAACACAGGAGGGAAAGGGTAAGAAAGAAATGCATAAGACCTACAGGCAAGTATTTCTTGCAAGTTTTGGGAGGCCCACTTGTTCAAAGTACCTACCATAATTGGGAGCAGATGAAATGGCTGTCCATAAGCCTTTGTCTTAACCTGATTTAATCAGTGTGCATTCCTCTGAGCTCACAGGCACTGTTTCATTCTTTGCAAAGTTTCTTTGTCTGGTCTGGGAATTTGGAGCCTGTCCAATCTGATTAGTTCATCAATAAAGGTATAGAGGACAAAAGTACTCTTCTACAAAAGAGTTTGCTATTCATTCAGCAGCTTCATTTATGTTACTGTCCTGGACACCTTCATGCAGGTCTCCCTTAGGACTGATTTACTGTTTTTACTTCTGAGAGCATGAAAAAGAAATAAAAACAGGCATGCACCAGTAATATCAATTAGAAATAAACACAACATGTCCCACTATGGCCATCAGCTACTCAGAAAAGATATGGGCAGGGATAACTGAGTGTGGTACTGACAGTTTTCTAGAGAAGGAAACATCCCACTGGAGTCACTCACTGGCCCTCTGGAGCCAACACCCTGCCACTGCCCTTTCTCTGTGACTCAGGGCAAAGGCACAATCACAGAGGAGATAAGTGCAGCGTGATATGAGCTGCTCAGATACTGTGGGAACAGAAACCAGGTAACTGTCTTAGGCAGAGACATTTGCCTGGACAGAAAATAATATCTTCCCTAATACATAGTAGCATCTATTAAAAGGAATATTAACTAAATATAAAAATAATTAATATCCCTTTGGACTAAAAGACAGATTTAACAATTTAGTAAAGGGCATAAGTCTGCCTAGAAAGAACAAAATTACAAAGCATCAACTTTCCAATGTTAACACTGAAATTTGGCTATGCACAATTCACACTACAATCTAAAACTGCAGTCATAAAAACAAAGAACAGCCTTTCAGCACTTTTTGGATCACAATTCACATGTGCAGATGAGGTCATGCCAGCCCTATGGTTCGTGGCAAAAGCATGACAGTAACCAAGACAACAGCACAAATGCTTCCTGCAAATTCCTCCTGACAGAGTGTAGAGAACATGATGACCAGAGTATTCTTTGCTCCAGATAAAGCCCAGTCACCTATCTTAACACAAGTTCTCATTAAGACTGAAGCTTGTCTCAGCTAATCAATTAATTCTTGCTTTATGATGCCCAGTTTTAGACAGCTGGTGCATAGTTAGGGGCTCAAACTGGGGAGCAAAGAATCCATAAGCTGTACCTCAACACTCAACAGAATTCCTTGTGGGAAATTGCACAGGGTAGAAATATTTCTATGAGAATGGGATACAATATACAAGCATACTGCCCTACCACTGATATTCTTCTGCTGCATTACATTCTGGTAACAGAGCACTTAAGCACACATCTTTATTCCTCTTTACTTCTCTTAGATCTAATGCAATTAAATCTTCCAATTTGTGGATTAGCATTGCATTAAAAATTTGATGCCATCTTAGGAAAGAATGAACAACTCTTTCATATTAACCATTCTTGAACTCTAACAACTCCAGCACAACCTGAATACACTTCTGAACTTTGAAACAGTTTTCATTAAATTTCAGTGCACCTCTGCTGTTATTGCTTTCTAGGCAGTTGAATGCTTATTTGTACAAAACCTTCTGAGTTATGTTCATCATTATTTTCAGGTTCATGGCTACTTTAGTTTCCCTGACAGCAACAGAATGAGCTCATTCTTCACATTCATTTGTTTTCCCACCAATAAATTTCTCAGGTCACATAAGTTCATTTCAAAGAGATGTCTTCTTTTGCTAAGTGCCATAACATGCCAGTCATCTAGATGTCTGATGGTCTTCAGCTTCCTAATTCTCCTTGGACTGTCTCAGGACCCACCTTCCCTTGGCACTGACCCACGGGCACAATCCAAATCTTACTGATACCTTTTCTCTTTACAGCATCCCTTTCAAAGACAGAGGTACCATCTGGAGTCACAATAAAAACCATTTAATTTTTTTTTTAATATTTCTGCTGTTATCTCTTGCTTAATAAACTCCAAAGTCATAACAACTTCTTTTAAGCAGAAGGGCTGCAAAATCCAACCACCCAAAATTTCCCACAGGTATGTGCACTAAATAGACACCATAAATTTAGGACTCAGTTCTTAGTAGGATTTCTGTATTTTATCAAGTCCCTGTGATAGTGCAGACAGAGTGAACAAACTACCAAACTTCAATTTCTTCTGAAAAATCAGTTCCCTTTCTATTGATTAAATTTTTCTATCAACAGTTAATTATTTCATAGCACAAAATCTCACAACTGAACTTAATTTTTTTTTTCTAAGAATCCACATTTTCTTGTGGGCTAGGCTACATCTAAGCTGCTTCAACATAGTATACTTCAGTATTTTTTGACCTATGTTTTTGAGAACTTTTCAAATTTCCTCAAAAACGTCTATGTTCTCACAGTAGGTTTTATGGAAGAAATCTCATTAATATTTTATAATATGATGAAGAGAGAAATTTAAGGCTAACTAAGAGGCATAGGGCATCGTCTGGGGAATGTTATTGTTGCCATTGAAACTGCAGAGCTATATTTTTCTGTTCTTTTATTTAAAGGTCAAATAAACTTTTAAATAAAAAGAAGTTATGGGTATGGAGCATTGCAAGCTTGGCAGTTATCAGATAATTGTACCTTGGCACTTTCCACCCTAATGGTGGATTTGGAGAGATGTAACTCAGTTGTGAACAATCACAGAAGTTGATTGGATATAAAGCAGAAATAGAGTGGAGTTGTTCCTATTTATCCAAGAAAGCTGTTGCTCATTTCAATGTTGCAGTTTTCCCTCATACTCTTCTGCTGCATTTTGATTAAATAAAAAGGCCCAATAGGCAGACAAAATGAGGGAAGTTATTACACTTATATAACCTATTCAGAGAATTTAAAAAGAGTAAGACTTCCTTAGCATTCTCCCAGGTTTCAAAAGAAAATAATCTACAGTTCCTTCTGTAATGACAATTAGCAAATCAAATACTCATTAGTGGTGGGAAAGTGTTTACAACAGGTCAAATCCATATCCTCTTTCATAGTAATTAAAAAAATTTATAAAAACTTAGAAAGAATTAAAAAACATTTTAACAAAGTATACTTTGTTGCTACACTTGTAACTAGTTATCAAATTCATCAGAGAAGCCTGGGCTTAAATGTGTGATTTTCAGCTTTTCCATAGATTTCATGAAGATTAATAACCACACATCTGTACATGTTCAAAACTACAAAAATAGTCAAATATCAGGAAGGATTTGAAGAAATTTAACTTTTAGAAGTTAAATATATTGGGAATTCTCAAAAAAACCAACATTTTCTAATAGGCATGGAACATCTCAGACAATCAACTGTTTCTTCCTCTCTCTTTTCAACACACTCTTCCAAAATGTATCCAAATTGTACCATTTCTAACTTATATCAGCTTAACCATTTATGCTGTTGATTAAGTCTGCATGCACATCCTTTTATTATGATCTTTTAAAAGTTCCAATGTTGTCAACCATTTAACTAAGCTAAAATTAAATTAAAATACACGGACAAAACAGTCTGCCTCCACAAATGTTTTTTGAGGATACTCAAACTATTAACAAAATTGCAAAAATTTTAAACTAATGAGGGCATTAGTCATTAATAGAATAATCTTTCTTTTCTTTCATTAAAGATGAAATCATTAGACACCTAACTGCCAGACTGAATTTCCTTCTGCTTATTCCTTAAACTGGCTCTCTAGTTACTGCAGAAAGGCTCCACTAATAATACTGAAAACTGTCAGCCTTATTTTAGATTTCATAATGGAAAGTTCTAACTTTTAGATCCTGAAATGTAAAGATGCACCAAATATAAGATCTTTTCTATGCACAGGTTCAAAATGTGATTTATAAACACCTGTGTAAAAAGATGGAGCATATGGACAATTATAAATAAAAATATGTTATATATTTTACATGCACCTAGTCTTCACTTGGCACCTGGTGTACTAAGAAATGTGAGCATTAATATTTTACCCCATAACACTGAACCATGTGGCACTAGCTGGATGCAGGCTTTCTCCAGATCATGCACTGGCCATCACTGCCAGTAGTCATGACTACAGGTAACACAAATGGGTTTCTTGTCACTATAACTACTGTAAGTTCACTATTTATCCTTTACCTGAAGCACTGAACAAATTACAGGGAGAGGGCAACAAGCAGTGTCTGAAGGCAGCCAGCAGCCAGTGCAGCATGCCACCCACAACAGTTAATCATCATTCCTCATCACATGTGTAACCCAACCACAACTCCAGCTGTAAAGTACAGCTGGGACCTTTCAGAGGTCCCACACATCAACTGTTCAGTGTTTTCTGAAGAGATCATTTGAAATCATAGATTTTGTCAGAGTAATGTCACAGGATCTGTGCCAGGGCCAAGTTCAGCGCCCCTCATTCCTCCTGGCACTGGATTCTGCACAGCCATGCTGGTTCCCTTTATTCCTTCCCTTGCAGACCCCACATTGTAGAGATGCCAATGTGCAAAAAGCTCACAAGACTTTAAAGACTCTTCCACATGCTCCTTGCTATCCCCTACTTTTCAACAAAATAGAGAAACAGACATTTCACTGAGTGAAGAATTCCCTGCTAAAGCAATGGTAAAGGGGACATAAAAATGGTTTCTAAATTATACCATTAGTACACAAAGAATGACTCAGAATATTCTCTGCTTCTAAGACATCACATTCAGCAATACACCTATTGGAATGGTTTCAAAACCTCTTTGCTTTTGTCTTATTTTCTCCCAGACAGCACAGGCATGTCAGGCATTTTGCAGTCTGGGACAGCTACAGTTCACTTCAGTGATCCCCTACCAGTGCACCATCACACAGGTTAATTGCTGTGACAGAGATTTTGGCAACAGCAAGTAGAACTTTCAAAAAGAATTTTCTAGTGAAACAATCTCATTTTACAACTGTCATGGTTTAACCCCAGCTATCAGCCAAGCCCCACACAGAGATTCACTCATCCCCCCACCAGTGGGATCAGGGAGAGAATTGGAAAGGTAAAAACCAGTGGCTTGATTTTAATAGAGAAAACAAAATATGCACACACAAGCAAAGCAAAACAAGGAATTAATTCACTGCTCCCCATGGGTAGGGCAGGTATTCAGCCACCTCCAAGAGGGTAGAGCCCAGTCACATGAAACAGGTGCTTGGGAAGACAAACACCAGCACTTCAAATGTTCCTTCCTTCTCCCTTCTTCCTCTCAGCTTTATCTACAGAGCATGATGTCATATGGTCTGGAATGTCACTTTGGGTCACCTGTCCCAGCTGTGTCTCCTCCCAACCTCCCAAGCACTCCCAACTTCCTCACCAGTGTGTCAGTATGAAAAGCAGAAAGGCCTTGGCTCTGTGCAAGCCCTGCTCAGCAACAACCAAAACATCTTTCTGTTATCATCACTGTGCTCAGCACAAATCCAAAACACAGCCCCATGCCAGCCACTGGGAAGTAAATTAACTCTAGCCCAGCCAAAACCAGAAGAAAAACATAGCTTGAAGTCCTCAAAAGCCCATGAACCCCTAATAATTATTTATTCAATAATTTAGCAACCATTTCACAGTTCTATGTCATTTTTCCCTATGTAACAACGTTCTGAATCAATATGCCATTAGAGTGTCAAAAATAGTTTAAGGATCAATGAGCTATGAAACTCATATTGCTGCAAAATCTTTATTTTTCAGTGAACTGTAAAAGCTGGTCCTTTGCTTCACTTGTTTTATTTCTTTTCCATCTACCTCAGGCCTCCCTCTGATATGCCAGTCACTCATGGTCCACAACAGACAGGAGTCTCTATGACTGTATAATAGATGAACTTGATAATCATTTGCTCTTCTCTGCTTGCCAGTTATTATCATTTGCTCTTCTCAGCTTACCCCCATCCTGATTCTTCCTCTGGCTTTTTTGAAAACACCATTAGTTAATACTTGAAAAATCATCTTGTTTCCAAGCCCAGGCCTTAACAACAGCCTGTATCTCAAAAAGGAGGGAGAAGGGTCTTTAACACCAAGGGCTTCTGTTATTTCAGACGTTTTTACCAAGGCTGACAGAGCTACCTGTTCTTTGCCACAGGCTCTGCCTTTCTAAAGAACATTGTGCACGGCTGCAAGAGATGAATAAGAGTTGTGGAGGAGAATATTGCCATGGAAATACTTACAAACGCCTTCATTTCTGAGTCACACTACCACAGGGAGTTTCTGGCTTGCTGGGAATGACTCAAGTGTTTACTGCCCAGCTGCAAATTATATCCCAATTATGGCTGGATTCTGAAAGTATCCCCTTTTCTCATAATTTTCTCTCAAGCTGAGCTCTACAGCTCCTCCTCATGAAGCTCCTGTGTTTATTGGTTTTGCTTTTCTGTTCTCTTCTCCAAAGACATCCAATGGATGTCACAGCTCCCAATATAGATTGCTAGACTAAAAGCCTTTGCCCAAACATCTTTTGATGCTAAAAGGTATCTAAACAAAGATAATTTTTTTCAGCAATGTTCCCTGTTCCTCAGCTCCAGCACAGACATTTATAATCAGACCTTCATGAGAAACTATCATCTACTTTCAATATATTGTCCAGCTGCAGGGCAGGTCCACTTCCATCATCCCCCCAATGCAAATTCATCCTTTGTTAGGACAGAAGTTACTAGGTGGTATTTGAGAGTTAGTTGTGTTTCTGTGCAGAAAGATTCTCCAAAACTAATGCACACTTTTTGTATTTCCTCATCATACATGCTGCCAATTTCTTGGTCTTTCTGAATGGTTCAGGCTCAGTGGGCACTAAATATTAAATCTTAGTCTCATCATATGGATCTTTGTTTTCAAGTCTGTGAAATCTAGAATTTCCAATGGCTGTTCCATGTTCAAAATGTAATATTCATCAAAATATCTTTGAATACTTTAACCCACCTACTAAGTGCTTTGACTAGCAAATGCAACAGGGGTCAGTATCTTGCTCTTTGCCTTTCCAAATATTTTGTCTTTATCTGCATCGTTTCCTGACTTTTTTTTTAGTAAGGTGCAGATTCTTTTCACTTTGTAAGAGAGACAATTGGCAAATTACCTCTTATATAATGAAACAAGAATGACAATATAAAGGCAAACCATTTGCAGACAGTCATGTGCTGACATACAAATTTGCAACTTAACTGTGGCTGTCAAGAGATAATCAGAACTACATGATGAGTTGCCAAGCAGAGCCTACTCAGTCTGTCCCTTGGTCAAGCTCTAGTAAGTTACATAACTTACTGTAAGTTCTCTAAGCAACAAAAAAGTGTCAAATCAAAGTACAGCCATCACCTTCCCAAGATTATTGTGGAAATCCTGCATCTCAATTTATCCCTGCACTCTTCACTTCAACTTAGATTCCCTGGATTCTATCAAAGCAATTGTAATTGGAAGCACAAGTTGTCATTAGGAAAGGCAGAACTGCATGTTATTGATCCAGCCATGCCTCTGTCCTCTCCCTCCACTGCCAACCTGTCCCCTTCCCTCAGGATGCTCTTGGTGATAAAATACTTGTTCACTTAATTACTTTCATTAATGATGAACCTCAAGTTTCAAAACATGCAACAAAGACAAGACACACTAATTAGGTATTGAATGGTCTTTATCAGATTAAGTTCAGTTAATCCATGATTGTTCCCATTTAATTCTTTCATGGAGCGCATCTTTTCTTCTTAGAATTACCATCCACTGAAAACAGTAATCTTTAGGCCCAGTATAGGCAGCTATTTTATTATGACATCCCTGGGAGATGTGTAGAAGATATAAAACTGAAATGTTTTCAAGCCAATTCAGAAGGGCAACAAGAAATCTCAAGAAATCTGAATCTCCCTCTGATAAAAGGGAAAAATCAAAAGCATATGGAAATTTTTTTTCATTTAGTGATGTATTATCTGTCTTATAAAATTATTTAGCACCCACTGATTTATTTTCTAACCTCTGTAGCACCACATAAGCCTTAACTATACTGCACAGCTGTGAAATCCTGATGTGCAGATTTCACTG
The DNA here is from genome assembly GCF_901933205.1 of Camarhynchus parvulus. Lineage (NCBI taxonomy): Eukaryota > Metazoa > Chordata > Aves > Passeriformes > Thraupidae > Camarhynchus > Camarhynchus parvulus. The sequence goes on from NC_044576.1 coordinate 10,924,793, forward strand.
CTATGAAGCTGCTGTCTCCCTTCTTTCCCTTCCTTGTGCAGAGTTGCAAAGTTATCTGTGGAGAGCAGCAATTCAGACTGCTACACATCTCCTCCTCATAGCACTTTAAATACAGCCAAAATGCTGATACTGTCAGAGCAAAGGTACTCAGGTTCAGAAAAACAAATCATTCTAAATAGCAGCATAGCCTTGTAAGAATGCATGAAATGTCTTCCATGAGGAGTAAAAACATTCCCACTTAGTCCCTGTGTTCAGAAATATGTTTCCTCTAATAGTTACCTGCTCATGGAATTCCCACTGCTTCACAGGTAATGCTTTCCCTTGAAGGGTAATTCACTGCAGAACTGCTCCCAGTAGAAAGCACAGGCCAGGCCAGGCCAGCTTATCCATTTTTCAAACCTGTATTGTCCTCCAGATGCATCCTTTAAGCCTTGCACAGTTCAGAAAACCTTGTGTCCTAAAGCTTAAAATGCATACCCCTAAAAATGATGGTGAAATCAGTACTCTGGCAAGCCTAGAGCTCTCCCATTTAAACACTTGGAATTTAAATAAAATTGTGATGATAATGAGGTCAGAAGCACCACAGAGTACTCAGTGGAAAGCTGGACTGAGGTCTCTAGATCAGATCTAAGCAGTGTGTGGAGGAGCCTCCTGAACCATCTGGCTATTCCTTGAAGGAGTAGCCAGTACTCAGTAAGGATGTGGTTTTGTTCCTACATCTGCTTGGTGCTCTTCTTTATTTGAGTTTTTTGTCTAATAGCAGCAGAGGAGTTAGGACCTGACTATGAGGAAGGAATTAGATTAATGGTTCTTCACCACACAGAGATTTATGAATTAGTTGCAAGTCTGTCACCTGTTTTACCACTATTTCCCATCAAACACACAGCATCAGCCCTTACAAAACATCAGTTTTAAAAGACTCTACACAAGTGATATACAATTAATAATCTTGTGTTTATCTTAAGGAATTGGAGTGGTTCATAATGCTACATAAATATATTATGTGTGATCAAAATCTTAAAAGGAAAAATGTAATCCCCCTTTAAAGCCAACAGATCTATGTTTCTGATGTAATAGTCTCTACAGGAGTAGGAAACAAGACACTTCATATAAGTATAGAGTCCTAAATTACAATGGAAAGAGTTAATGAGGAAAAAATTTGTCATGTCTGACTACAAAAGACTTTTCACAATTAAAGATGAAAACACAATGAAGGTATCAATGAGGAAGACTCCAAAGTTCCTGGAATGACAGCAGTGTTTAAAAATCACCATTACCTTTTCTCTCTGGTAAAAGAGCAGCCCAAGTAGCTGAGATCTCTGACAGGAAGAAGTTAACCCCAGTCACAACACTTGTGACCAGCAGTGCTCTCTGTGAGTGCTCTCAGTTCAGCTAACACCACCCAGAGGACACAAACCACTAGTAAAAATAAATTTAGTTTCATTTGAATTTCTTAGTTTTCCTTGGATTAACGACAAATACATGACCAACTACCAGCATCAGCTCACTTCAGACCTTTGCATGTCTGCACTTTATCCCACCGAATTACATAGATGGAAAGCTCCCCAATGTAATAGAAGCAAAAAGACTTCCCTAGAGAAAAAAAAAAGGTTAATCAGTTGAAAATGCAGCATGGTTCCTATCACAGACTCATTTAAATGTGGTATGTGCAGTGCAGTGAAATGAGGCAGACAGAACTTCAATTCCTTACACTGTAATTTTCTTGTTATTAAATGTTTTAGCTGTTCTATCATGGAAATAGTTCTCTTTTCAGGGGTTGCCCTACTTAAGGCATAATGTGCATATGTGGCTCTCTTGAAAACCAATACCACTTCCTTTACCTAAATTTGTTGCTATAAACCAACACATCAAGCAGTGGCTGAAATTTTTTATGAGTTAGAGTCTTTTGGGGTTTATTTGTACAATATCCTTTCACCTATCCTGTTTTATAGTCATATTGACAATAATTAATGCACCTTTTTGGCCTGACAGTAGTTATTCATTAGCATTCATAAAATGCAGCAAAAAAATCATCTCTTATCCACAAACATTTTAGAAAGCTTACTGGATATTCTAATGGAAACAAAAAGATAAGGTTTGTCAGTAAGTAACAGACATGTTAGAGGGTATGCCTTAAAAAGGCTGCCTACAACAGTCTGAATAAAGCTCCAGAGAGTTAAAAAACCAAACAAAACCAGCTCCATACAAAAAACCATCCCTCTAAGAATTTGCTCATAATAAATATAGCCAGCAAATCAAAAACTGAAAAAAGGATACAAATTAATTTTGTGTCTCACGACCAAAGCTGCAGGGAACAGTTTACCAGAAATTCAAAGTCTGGTGAATAAGCCCCTAAAGGCTCACTTGGAAAAGCTTGAAAACTGACTGGCATTTTCCCATCAGGCAAGGGATGAAAAGCAAACCTGAGAGCTGCCAATATTTATCTCTCTGCATTTGGAGACTGTGTGTTTTATCTGTGGAGGAAACCAGCTGGGGAGGGGAGAGGCAGAAAGGCTTTATGAAACCAGAACAAACACTTTACAGTTCCATGTTTTTTTCCCTCACAGAGATTTCCCTGCTGACATTAATTAAAATTTCTTTAAGGTTATGCACTTGGAGAGTTTGGGAATTTTTTTTTCTGAAATAGCTTATTAACCACATGACAGGTTTTGCTCTGCACAGTGCATTAAATGCTACAGGACCAGCACCAGCTCCATCACCTTCAGAGCTTGGTCCTGCAAAGGAAAGGCTCTAACACACCAGCTGCAGCACATCCTGCTGGAATCAGTTAAAACAGAACTAGCACAGATATTTTCTGTGTTTCTTTGCCCCCACAGAGCAGCATCACAGGAATAGTACTTGCATAAATAACCATGTATCTCCCATTCACACCGAGTCAGTCCTGCAGGCTGCTCTCCACTGCCCCTCCACACTGACCCTGCACCATCCAGGCCTCCTTTTCCAGATTCTGCACACGAAATATTTCTGTTTATACAACAGAATTGATACTGATTTAAAAGATGTGTACTCTCACCATAGATGGCAAAGTTTGCTATCTGCCTACTTGCTGGGATTTCTGGTTAGAAAAGTTGGATGGCTTTGGGCGTGTGCTAATAACCAGCAGTTTAGATTGGTAGCTGGAGCATTTTGAACAGATCATGAGCCCAGGGACTTTTGGAATAAATATTAAAGAAAAAAACAACAACAAAAACCCCAAGAAACCAATGTGATGTTTCCCCAAGTTTGCCAAGACTGCAGAACTTGGCAGCAAATCTTGTGAGAAAACATTAATATTGCCACTGTATATATAATTTTTGCTTAGTAAAAAGACATCCATGAAATAAAGCCTTGTTCTGCTACAACTTGCTTAAAAAGTGTCACCATCACACACCACCACCACATGTAATACAATAATTAAGGTTCTCTGTATTACTGTCTAAAATATGCTTTAATCAAACCAACACAGGTGACAGACGAGTGTTACTCTGTCCTAATTTACAACATGTCAACTGAAAAGACAATTTTCTGCTTATTGTTAATTGTGTCTGAACAGAGCTCACCAGAAGCTGTCTCAAGACAGAGGCCTTGTTTGAAGGCAGATGTTTCCATTGCTAATTAATTTAATATCAACACACACACCTTGGCAGGGGCGTGACTGAACCCTCCAGCAGCTGGCTGCCGAAAGGCATGATGAGGTTTTGACAGATCAAATCATAACCCGTTGTAGCTCCAGTTAAATCTCAATTTCCCAGATATTTTGCTAAGCAGAGCTCCATTTTTCTTGATGTTTTTATAAATAATTTCTAGATTTCTCAAATAAAGGGTATCAGCTATAAACTCTGTAATTTTAATTGCATTTAATCTGCAACTTTTCAGATATGCAAAAAGTATCACTGAAAGACAATACTTTAAAGTCCTAACTGAGAGTACAACCCCAAGATTTAGTAGGAAGATTTTTAGGCTGAATAATGGGTAAGAGAAATTTGGAGTTGAGAGAGGAAAAGGAAAAAAACAGCCACAATTTTCTTGACTTCTAGTGTTGTGTCAATGACCTGTGAATTAACTGCATAGCTTTACCTTTGGGATTTTTTATTTCAGCTAAGGAGCTAACAAAACAAGAAAACAAACAAAAAAAAAAAAAAAAAAAAAAAAAAAAAAATAAAAAACTATTGTTACCTATGACAGTTACCAAATTATGTCACATTCTATCTAAGTGGAAACCATCTTAGCCTGTAGAGATCAATTTTGGCTTTGAAAAATTTCACCACGAACTTTCTACATTACTTCACCCTTCAGAATCTAGTCACATTGACATGTCATGGAATTAATTTCAGGATATTAACCTCTTCAGTGGGGAAAAAATTGTTAAAAGAGGGAAATTAATATCTTTTTTGATGGCATACATGCAACTTCAGCAGCAACAACTTGCTTCTATCTGCCAACACAGAGTGCAGAACTTAGCTGAAGTAATAAGCAAAAGCCCACTAAGCTTCTCATTGAGTTGAGTTCACTATTTTAATCACAACACAAATGGGCTAAAAGCTGAAAATATTGGGAATACAAGTATTTTGTGATATCTGAATATACTGTAAGGAAGTCTGGGTTTACTTGTTTGTAGGCATTTAGTGGAGAAACTGCTTCAGAATTTGATGCAGACTGAATCCATTCCAGAGAGAAGTCAACGAGTATACATTTATAAAAAGAATAGAAGAAAAGATCAAAACAAACGAATTTTTAAAAGGGGACTAGAAGAAATTCTAATATTTCGGCTTGTACAGATGAATACTGAGAAGATTAAATAAATCTATATTTTTTAAGCCCTAAATTCAGAAATGTTCTCAAAGCACTTGTCTTTGACCAGCTGTTCTCCATGTTTCACAATAGCATGGTTTACAATTCACATTGAAAGGGCATTTAATTATGACAAGTGTTCTGTGGGTTTGCTACACAGTTGTCAGTGAAAAGGGCTGTTGAGTAAATTAAGCAATCTCCTGGTTGTAATCAATCATGAACATGGGTTACACAAACTGTCAGTCACAGAAAGCATTTACTGAGACCCCCACATGATTGAAGTTGATTAGACACAAATGTTTTCAGTGCATTCAATGGAAGTTTTGAACACCCAGCAACTCAAAGGGTCAAGCCTCAGCTTTATGCGGAACTGGCTTTTCCATGCACATCACACCAGCAGAAGAGCTGCACTGCAATTAGTGCAATCACTACAGACAAAAGGACATAACTAAGATTAAGCGACACACTGGTTTTGTATAAATTTTTTTGTCAGTAATCTGCACCTGTTTGTTTTATTCTTATTTCTTAAGAAGAGCTCTCAGTGGGAGTGGAAGAAAATATCTCTGTAGTGAAGGCCACAATCAAACCTGCCTCCATATTCAAGACCCTTAGATAAGCTTATCTTCAGTACAGTCTGAAGGAAATGATAACAAGGACCTTGCTCCTCTCTGTTCGCGTTCCTACTGTATCACTACTTGTTTTGTGGAAATTAGCTCCCGATTAGATGGCTGGAGAAACAATACCTAGCTATGGGATGTGATTTGCATTCACATCATCAGGATTTAACTTTTCTTCCAGGTTTTTACAGGTAAAAAACTCAGCAGTATGATAGTCCAATAAAATTCAAGAAACCAACCGAATCAACTGTTAATAAAAATTTCCCTTTTTTTCCTGCAAAGCCTTTCCCTATTCCCTCCTGGAGCGAGTAGATTACACTGGCATTTCTGGGGTATTTTTTCAAATGAGATCATCATTCTTACAACTTAGCTAGGCCTGATTTTTTAAAAAGTTAATTGCAGTGTAAGACTCCACAGAACTGACCTGTGATGGTAACAGCATGGTTTTGAAGCATGAAGTCACATCCTCGGTCTCTAACACATTTGACAAACTAACACGTGCTTGCAAGACTTCTTCATCTAACCATAGGATTGGTGTCTCAGGGAAGATATATCTGGTACTGTGTAAATTAAATTAAGAGGTGCATAAATACCTCTTCTTTAAGTGTTGCTTTTGCCAAAGGGTTTCTTTATTTATCCTTATTTTTTTAAACAACTGCTAGCAGTGGCGGTAGAGGAAAACCTCAGCATACTTGTTTCAAGAAATAGAGCTTTCAAACCTGCTGGTTTCTCAAACTGCAAAAGTTTATTGGAAGAGAAAGAGCATCCTGACATAAATAAAATAGGAAACACTAATCCAATAATTCTCTGCTTTGAAATACTCAACCAAAAGAAAACCTCAAACCCAACCCTCACACAAAGACCTCAAATCTATAATGGTAACCACAGCCCAGCACTGCTGTCACTGGTTTGGAGGTTTATGTCGTGCTCCTCTCTAGCAACAAAAAGTTAAGTTTTGTTAATGCAGGAAAAATAACACTATCATTGATCAAACAGAGATCTGTTTCCTACTGACCTGTGAAACTGATATTCTCACTAATTTTATTTTCAGTCTTAACCCCACACTTGCCTGAACCCTTGATAGCTGTTCTGTTCCCTCCTCTTGCCCTTATCCAGACACCTTTCTGCACAGCATATACAAAAAAAAAAAAAAAACCCAAAACCAAAAACTTGAGTGAGGTAGTGTTAGTTATTCATCAATATTTCATACCCGTGGGTAATTAATTTCATGACTCTCTATAGTGACAGCAAATTGCACTACTGCTTTGTATTAAATGTCAGTTTTGGAAATGATTTTATTTACAGGTTACTGTAAAATGAGTTTGTTGTTCCTTATATTCCTGCACCACATTTGAAAGTTAATTATAAGATGAAACTAAAGCTAGTGAAACAATAATTCAGTACTGTTGAACAAGCACAGGCCATTTGAGAAAAGGCATTTTCCGACAAGCTATGATCCATTAACATAATCGGAACCACAAAGCCAAGGCAGCATTTGTCACCACAGATAAATCATTTGGGAGATAATTCAAGTATGATGAAGACAAACCTCAGCTAGGTTTAGGAAAGGTGTGAGATTTGTGAAATAATACACATTCACCTAATATTAGCTTTTAACATAAATCACACAAACACCAGAGAACCATTTCCTCCAATATCCCACCTGCAAAACTACATCCTTATGTCCAGATTGTAATGATGCAAAATAGGCTGCTTCAGGATGAAAGTATAAAATATGAATGTGCTAAATGAAATATTCTAGGGACCTGGCAATCTTGAGATTCTAAGTATTTATCTGAGATTTAAGACATGGACTAAATTCCAAGCTTTTCTCTGTCTCTTTTCCAATGTTACCTTTAGAAAGAATATAAATCTATTTTCTGCTTAGATTATTGAAATTTTCTCTTGAGGGATTGTCTCTTCCTGCTGTATTAAATCTCCCAAGTATAGAAGATAAAAACTGAAATCAAGACAGCTCAAGATAGCAATGTAATTAATGTACATCCTCAATGTCTATCAGTCTTGGGGTATTTTAGACAAAAGTTGGAAAAAAACTTTTCTAGTCAGGAGAGGAGACAGATCCCCCTCTAGGTGTTCAAGTGTCATGCACCATGTGGGTTTTTCAGTTCTTTTTGCTCCTGCTTTCAGAAAATGATATGGTGATGGTAATTCAAAGATACTCCCACCTGGAGTGGACATTCCCCCTGAAGACAGCAATGAGGAATCAGGTTGGTGGCAGCAGCCCAGCAATTCCACTAGAGCCTTTGCAGACCCTGAACTGGAAAGAGCATTTTAAGGCTGAGCAGATAAATCAGTCTCACTTCCCCCTTATTTAACTAAAATTATAAAAGCATTTGCATTCATAAACATGCTTGCATGCATGCTTACTTATGAGGGCATAGTTTAGGAGTTTGATCACCAAGGTCAGATTAACATGGTAGAATGTTATAGTGGGTAGACAGAACAAAACCATGTTGCACTGTATCCCAAAAACACATTTAACACTACTTCCAAAACAAAATCACGAAGGTACATAAAGAAATGTGAAATCTGGTGTGTTTTCAGAAATGAAACTTCCAAAGGAAACTTGCTGGTCTACTGTAAAACTTTAATATTGATTCAGGCTTCATAACTATAAAAACTGTGGAGTGCAGTTCCTTTTTGGATGCCTCTTACCTCAAGACTGATGGCAAGAAGTGGGCCAAAAAAAGCTACTGCCAGCACTTCTTGGGCATGATGTGTGCATAAAACATTCACAGTGTCTTCTTTGGAAGATTAATGTGTCAGGAAAGGGCAGAGGCAGTTAATTTGCTAACCTCTTCATGCCTACAGTTCAAGAGACTCAGCAATCCAGGTCATTCACTCTGCATGCTTGGCTTTCAGCAAGTGCTTGCTGGTTTTACACTGTGAAGGGATTAATATAGTATAGCTGTGGCAGTGACATGACACAAGCCACTTAGCTTTATTCTTATCAGCTGCATACAATGGTGTAGTCTTCACAGCTAGATGATTTCTCCCTTCTGACACTTTATAGGGGTTTATTTCATAGGGTATCATTTGTTGTTGTGCATCTATCATGGGAAATGAGGTTCACTAAAAATAAATCTTTCCAGCATTCTTTTTAATACAGCTGGAGGAGCAAAGAGAGGGGAAACAAACTCCAAGAACTGACAGCTCAGAACTTTTAGCAAAATTAATTTATGGCAAGAAGTTGCTGTCTACACCAAAATCCACTTTTTAAAATCACTGCATACTACAGTGGTGCACATTGATTATCTGTTTTGAAAGAGCAACATGTCTCAAACATCTTCTAGCCTTTATTCACTGCTCATTCTGACATGCAAGCACATGGTTTAGTAATAGGATTATATTTATATCAATCCTATTACATGATGGGATTACTGCTCCTGATCCCAGGAATGCTTTTCAGCCCTAACAGGAATTTTACATCATGCAGCTTTAAGGACCAGCAGTTTCTGTCAGTGAGCATCTTAGCTTTGAAATATTTGCAGGTACAAGTCAGTACTGAATAAGGCAGCAGAGATGGATATAGCTTGCACAAATGATAATTGTACTAATTTCATTAATTCTGCTAATGTGATTTGTGTCTTTTATACTGTTGCTCTGTTCTAATTAGTCAATTCAGGAAATTAAAAGCAGCATTTGGTGAGCTATGTTTCAAGAATAACAGGCAGGGCACTTGAGAGACAAAGTCTACAGTACCTTTTCTAAGACCCTTCAATTGTGGTAAAGAAAAACTTGCCCCTTCTTCCTAATTTCAGTTTCCATCTTGCCAACCAAGAGTTTATATTGTTTCCACCTTGGAGGAGTTATCTCTTATCATGTCAAAATATGGTCTTTTTATAGCATTTAAACGGATTTATTTGTCAGAGCTGTGTCAGTTCACGGGATGAAGAGTGGTAAGAAAGGCCTTTACTATTTTAGACTGTACTTGAACAGATGATAAACATTCACTTTCATTAAATTTAAAACCTCAGTGCTATCAGGACTGTTGTCAAGATAGAATAGGTATAACATTCTTAATGTCTTACTGCTGCTTGGTCTGGCCCATCTCAAAGGCACCACTTTACTACAAGCATCCTACCAATCTTTCTGGAGAATTAATTTTTACAGTGCTAGGGTAGCATTCAGGCATCTGTTTACCTTCCACTGACAAGGGTTAAGGGAACAGTTCAGCATGATTATCAGGGTGGCTTTGCTTTTACAAACTAGTATTTCATTGCATTTACAGCTAAGAGGATGCACTCTGATGGTAAGAACAGGAAAGGATGTAGGCCGGTGATAAATCTCAGTGTTAGCCCATTCTGAGTCAGTATCAAAAATAGCTCTGAATCGAGGACAAAACTCTTGTTATGTGTCATGAAAAGACTCACAATTAATTATGAGCACTCCTATTGACATCATGCCCATCCTTCCCTCCATGGCTCAGAGAGGAAGGTGCTACAAACCCTTTTCTCTTCAACTCTACTCAGGCACTGAAAAAGTCCTAACGTACTCTGCCAGACTCAGTCCTAACATAAATAGGCATCAAGCACAATCTTCTATCTCAAAACAAGAGGCCTCCCTTGCAATCTGTAACATATTCAGTTGCACTTTGCAGGAATTTCCATCTCCAGTGAGACGAAAACCTGTAGTGTCTCAAGGTTTTCTAAACAAGCTAAAAGATTTATGGACAAGTATATCTTTAAACACCAGAAATTAAGTCTTGTGGAGCCTGTGATTCAAATTTTGATGCACCTAGTGTTTGATTTGGAGTTTCATGAGATTCTTTACTTAGTAATGTTAGAGAAAATTATAATACAACAATAAGTGTTAGGCAACTGCCTTTCAGGTAGGCATTATGAAAATATTGTTAATGCTAGTCACTTGGCATTCCTAGTTTTGCCCCAGTGTAGATATGGAAAGAACACAAAAAGAAATTGAAAAAGCAGTGCATATTTTTCTTCATTTAAGTGGATTTTTTTGTTTGTGGTTTTTTTTAAGAGATGAACAAGAGTTTGTTTTATTTTATATGCAGAGACAAATGGTTTACCCAGCAAAAGTGTGGAAGATCTTCACAAGAAGACCTAGATTGAAAGTCTAGTGAAATACAAGGAAGATTAATCCAGAAAAGGATCATTTGCTTATGAAAGCACCTAATGAGAAAAAAATGGGACCACATTTTCCCTGACAGCAGTGTTCTGGCACTCCAGTTCATTGGCTTAATTTAGTCAACTTTTTCCTTAAATATTTAATCACAAAGTTCCGAATCCAGACTCTTTTAAACTCAGAATCATTTGTTGAAAAATAATCACATTGCTGATTAGATGTGGACAAAATTTGCAGTCACTGATAAATTTGCACATCTGATACTTAAAACATTTTGCTTAGGGGAAAAAAACAGCAAAAAATTGGAGAGGGAAGAGATCTAATTGCCTGCCCAGCAGTCTCAGCTTGTGTCTGCATCCCAGAGTCACAAACTGAGAGTTGGATGTATCATGTACATTGCAAGGTAGCAACCATAACTTGAATTTAACAGCAGAGGATCAGGTCGACGCATTTTGGGGGTAAAAACTGCTCACAGTGCAGAGCAGTGAGCAGCCATGATGACTTGTCAGATGTGATCCTGCTTGCTACAACACATTCCCCATATCAGCACTTATTATTAATCAAAGGTTATAGGGAGCTGCCTGCAACAGCATTCTGCAACCATGATTAATTAACCAGTAGCTTTTAAAGGAAAAACAAGTCACTTTTTCAGAGCCAAGGATCTCTAGATTAAAAACTTGTGAGTACAAACGTAGGACTACAGCATGTCAGCTTCTCAGCTGATTTTGTCCATCTTGAGTGGCATACGAGCATGTCGGGCAAATCAAATGTTCTCTCACTTCATTTCCAGAAGTATGGTAGAAAAGCAGCACTACATGGTGCTGAATTACCTCTCAAGAGTCAAACAATGATAATGCCTGGCTTTCTGCAAAGCACAGGCTCTCTAATGAGAAGATAGAACCCAAACATTAGCTAGTAGCAAATGTCTGTAATTCAGACCAAGCTTTTAACTAAATTGCTTATCAGAAAAAAAGAATCTTAGGCTGACATAAATGACAATTCTCTCTCCCTGACATCTGCATGAAAACCCAACAAGCATTTGACCTCCATATATTGCTGAATAGCCACACCCTACTGGAAAAAAATTATTAACTGGGATTTAAGTAACACACATACCTATTCTAAAAGCCATTCTTATTGATGAAGAAAAAAAAGTATGTCACATACTTCTAACAATTAGCCATTCTAGTTCCACAAGCCAATCACATTAGCTTCATGTTACCATTAGTGTGTGTGCTTGGGGGTCAAGATGGGGATGTTGAGGACAGGACAAAGTTGCAGGAGCAGAGCTTTTGGGGGATGGTTTCCACAGAGACTGCTAAGCATGGGCTCTTCCAAGCTCTGCCCAAGCAGCCAAGGGGGTTAGTATAGCTCCTAACAAATAATTAAAATAGAGATGCAACAATACGTGCAAACCTGAACACAGTAACACCCATTGTGACACTGCCTGAAAAAAACCCAAATCCATATTCTGAAGTCCCACCTTGCATCCAATATGCCCCCAGCTGGTTGCCAGGCAACCAAAAAAATATCACTGTGCCTGTGAATTAGGCATGGGTAAAGAAAGCACAAATGTGCAAAATAAATGCTTCTTTCCCTGAATGGCTCCCAGGACTTAGGTGGCCCAAGCTCCACCTGTGTCCAGGTGTTCCTGGGCAGGTGACAGCAGTGGCAATGCAGCAGCCTGCAGCCCTGAGTCCCCCCACAGGCCTGCTGCAAATGCTCCACAAGGAGCTCACAACACGGATCAGGCAGCTCAGTTCAGCAATGAGAACAAGCTGCCACCATGACTGAGGGGGTGTGGCAGAGCTTTTCAGAGGAAAACAGCAACCACAGGAAGTCAGATACAATCTGGCTGCTTTCGCTCCAGCAACCAGCACTTTCTTGCAATTTCTCTGCTCTGGATAGGATAAATCTAGTGAAAATGAGTGCTGGTGAACTTGGAACGCTAAGTCAGGATCTATGTTATGCCCAGCTCCTAATGTCACATGGGTACCACACACGTACATGTGCACATCCCATATTTTCACCAAAGGAAATTCTCCGCTGTGGAAGAAACTCTGCCTGCCAATCCATTAAGAGATGACAGTTCAGAACTGAATTTCAGCATGCAGGTAGAAGAGATACCACAGCAGCAGCAGGCTGAAAATGTGGCTCCTGATAGAGACACATAGGGGAGAAAATGGCACTGAGAGCAGGATACCAGTTTGTCACCACTGTCATGATGGAGGGGACACAGAGACAGAGAAAAATTCTTGTCTCTTCTGGAACAGGACAAGCTCTGCAGTCAAGTTATTCCAAGATGTCCATCACATAAATGTAACACCGTGGAATAGTAAGGTTTCCCACAAAAGAGTAAAAACATTATTTGGAAGAGAGTGTTGGTGGTCATCAAATCCAACCTCCTGGTCAATTTGGGGCTGTAGATTACATCAACCACAGCTCTGAGGCTTGCATGCTTCCAGAGATGAGAGTCCAGAGCCCCAGCAGGCAGCCCCTTCTTGTGCTGAACCATCCGTCCAAGGAAGAAACACATCTCCAGTGAAAGCCCTGCAGGAAGGGGACTGCATGGCCCCATGCTGGGGTTGAACCAGACTTAAAAAGATGACAGCCCTGGTGTCCAATTGCTTGTCCCCAGAGACACTGATTTTCCTTTATTTGATATAATGCTGTTATTATATAATCCTTTATAGCTAGTGAATTAAAAAGGTTGACTTACAAAAAATCTCTTGACAGCAATACTGCTAGAAACTGACACTATTTGTTATGATTGAGGTACTTAAGGATATCACTGAAATTGGCTTAATTTCCAGTTAGACTGAAGAGAGCTTAATTTTCATCTTAGTCACCTTTTCCTACAAATATGTTGAGTCTGAAGATGAATTCTGATGATGTAGAACTCAAATATGCATTTCTCTAAGTAAGATGAAAATGGATTTGCATTTTGAAACAAGCCAGGCAAAATGAGTTCCTTATAAATCATGCTGTTAGGCACACAAAAGCAAAAACCTGTGGGTTTAATCTGTGAAATTCTGCACACTTGGACATGCACCTCACATAGTAAAATAACCCTGCAGAGCAGCAATTTTGATTTGAAAACATTCATCCACTGTTCTTGACACATAGGTGAAGAAGAGAGAGAGAGGAATGATAAAGTTACCACTCAGTGGTCAGTGCTTCAAGGATCGCACTTTTTTCATTCCTGAGAGAAACAGAATAAAGAAATACAGTACTACATAGATTTCCCTGCATTGATCTTCATTGATCTTCACCTTCAGACTTGCATTCTTTTCATCTGTGACTCCATTCAGTGAGGCATCAGCTCAATATTTCCACAGACTCATTCCCTGAGAGCTACAAAATTATTACAGTCCCTTATAAATCATCCCTAAGCAGCACAGGGCTCACAGTCTGTGAGGAACTGCATTCCTACCTTTCAAATCCAAGACTAGCAGACCTTCACAGATACCTTCAACTGAAAGTCAACTCCATGAAGATCTAACCAATCATCCATGTTACAGCCTTGTCCACAAAAAAAAAAAAAAAAAAAAGGAAACAGTAGCAACGGTAGCAATTTCTTTATTATAACAATATTTAAGTTTCATACTTATTAAATACATGTAGATCCCAGCAAATCCATGGGTTTGGGGCCTGCTTCTGGGGTGTTGGGAGTTTTTTCCCCTTAAAAGAAATCATGGCGCTATAGGAGAATGGAGTGCAGATTTCCCCAGGAGGTTAGAATCTAGAATCACATAATGAGTACAGAAGATTATGTGCAAAGATAATTACTTCCCATAGAAAAAAGCCCTTGCATTATTTCCTTAAAATGTGGTGTGGTAAGCCCTTAACACCTATTAAATGCACTTCAGTTCTGCCAGAAACTTAATACCTAGCACTGCTTTGCTTAACCACTAATTATCCTGACAAAAGGCACTCTTGCCCAGCCTTGCTACTCCACATTCCAGTGATTTGTCACACCAGATGCTAATATCCAACATATACTTCCCATACTGACGTCTCTACCTGACACCTATAACAACTACAAGGAAAATGTCCTCTTTCCCAGATTTCCTGACAGCATTACTTGCCAACTCCTCTCTTTTCACAGACTTTCCACTGGGGTTATTAAAAAGATGTGGCATTACCAACAGGCTCAAATCCATTTCAAGGGGTTGGTTTAACAAACGCTGAACTGTGCCCAAAGAAGAGCAATTAAACATGAAGGGTCCAGAGAGCAAAACTTGTGACGAGCAGCTGAAGGAAGGGGGGGGTTTAGTCTGGAGGCAAAGAGGCTCAGGAAGATCTCCTGGCTCTCTACAACTCCCTGCAAGGAGGTGGTGGTGAGGGTAGGGGGTCATTGCTCTCTTCTCCCTAGAAAAAGCTACTGGACAGCAGCTGCATCAGAGGAGGTTTAGGTTGTATATTAGGGAAAATTTCTTCTTGGAAAGATTTATCCATAATTGGACCAGGCTGCCCAGGGAAGTGGTTGGGTCACCAGGTGTAGCTGTGACCCTCAGGGACACAGTTTAGTGGTGGACTTGGCTGTGCTGGGTTAACAGCTGGCTCCATGACCTCAAAGGTCTTTTCCAAGCTAAAGAACTGTGTGACATCAGCACCACATTCATCCTCAAATCAGAGGACACATTCCATCTGAGGATATTGGCACCTCAAGCCCACCAGTCTTCAGTCTAGTCAGCTTCCAAAACTGGCAGCAGCTTCTGCTTCCAGACCTGAATAAATGACTAAAATAAAAGAGCTGTTGTACACTCATGAGATATAAAGAATACTTGTTAATTTCCTAACCATCTCCCAAATAATTTTCACAAAGAAATGCTTCTCCCACAACTGCAACATCTCTCAGCATGCATCACAAACAGCCTGTACTGGGTTTTGAGCCCTCCCCCCTGGAGCAAGCCTGCAGTCAGTTTTCACCCTGTTCTGCAAGAATCCCCTCCTCAACTCTGTCATCAGTCTACTGCCAACAGCACCTTTAGTGTTTTCAAGGTAATCTACACAAGAGAAAAGTAATTTTCCATGCACACTGACTGACATTTAGCTCTCACCACACAGGCAAGAAAATCATCAAGGCAAAAAAACACGTCTGATGTAGAACAGATAAAATAAAGCACGTCAAGAGAAGAATAAATTGTATGCCAAAATGTTGAGAGAGACAGACATGTTTTTTCTTTCTAAGACATCTGCAAAGGAAACCTGGTATCAACTGAATCAAACTGCCTAGATTAGGACATGATAAGGAAATGAAGTTATATATAGCACAGAGCTCTCCATGCACCAGAATTGTCCATTGTGCTAAACCAGCCTAGAAAGCCTCTTTTGCTTTTTTTGCTACCTCACAGAGCTAGAAGTCTGAAAGGAATAATAGACGAGAGCTCTCCTCCAGAGACTGCTTTGCAGATTGATTTGCATTTCGTATTTACCTAATAAAAGAAGTGTGCCAGTTGGTAACATGACCAAGGGTTTATGTATAAGAAATAACTTCCAGAATGGCATTGTGCATTTCAGGACTGTGTTGATTGCTCTGACAGGAACGACCTTTCCTCAGAACTACAGGGGCGTGTTTCAATACATCTTGACAACTTTTGTTTGTGTTCTTCCAGGAATTTGTTGGCAAATTCATAATTTAAAAAGTTACTATTTTGCTTAGCAAGAAATAAACTATTTTCCCCACATAAAACAAACAGCACAGAGGAAATAGGACAAGAAGAGTACCCTCTTCCATAGGGAATTGCAAACCCATATCAGTAGTGACTGCATCATACAAACAGATTGCCAGATGTGTCTGGGAAGTCACCAATCTGCAATGAATCACTCGAGAGCCAGTGAGAGTCAGGAGCAAGGGCCACTTCTTGGCAAGTGTGAGACAGCCCCTCCTTCAAAGAGCAAGCAGTGGGTAGAGAAATAGTGTATGAGTCCAAGAAAACCATTATGTGCCGTAAATCTTCTTAAAAATTAAAGCAAACATCTGTCTTCTTAAATGAGTCTACCTTGAAAAAGTGAATCAAAACTAACCTAGAGTTTATAAGGCCTTTTAAAACCTACAGAGCAGTAAATTTTAAATCCTACTAATCTGGTATTTATACTGGTATAAATAGCTTCCACATCCCTGTTCATGCACAGGCATGATTCATTTTGCTTCTTGTACTCCCCTTCCTTTTTCCTCTCCCTACAGGCATCTACTCAGAATATTTCTAAGTGTAAGTGTAAAGGAATGAGAAAAAAGCCTGAGAAAATTTAGAACTAAAGTACCAGTTATGCAACAGAAAATGCAACAAATGGTGGAAAAATCCCAGGATAAGAATAAAACTGTAGGCTTTGACCTAGGTTAGAATTCAATCCTGCAGCAGTATTGCAAAGGCTGAGGACTATAAAACTGTAATACTTTATTTGGAGCATTGGCAGGACCTGCTTCCAATATACACGTTCTTCTCAATTTCAGAAAGCATGAATTCTGCAAAGCACTTGAACGTGCAATTAACATTAAGTGAATGCTTAAGTCTCACTAATTTTAAAGCAGTTTAGACACTGAGTATTTGCAGAATCAGAGGTGTCAGAGCCTGGCTGTCAGCTGCCTGCACTGTTTCAAGAGAGACACTACATACTTCAGATGGAGATCTGCATTTCAGAGAAAGGGAGAGAGAGAGAGGAGAAAGAGAGGGAGGAGAAGGAGAGAAGGAGAAGGAGAGAAAGAGAGGGAGAGAAAGAGAGGGAGAGAAAGAGAGGGAGAGAAAGAGAGAACAAGTAACTGGATTTCTATGAGTGCTACAACTGAATAGATTTATTACAGGCGATAGAGAATAAGGGACAAATAACACCCTTGCAAATTTGGTAGGGAAATCACTCCAGTCACAGAACTTAGAGAAAGGGTGAAAAAGAACCAGAATACATGGGGTAAATATTTTTCAAGTCTCTTACACCAGGACAAACTGTACCTGAAATAAACCTCTAAAACTTGCCAATCTTGCCAAACATTTGTTCCTAGGATCTCATTAGCTTTCCAGACACGCTGTCAGTGCCCTTGCTGAGAGCACTATCAGTGGAGCCTGCAATGCCAAGCCAAGGTTCTGGGTTAAGTGGCTGTTAAAGGGGAGTTATTAATAGAGCACTCATTCTGTATATCATCATTGCCATATCAATTACATCACTTGGATGTCACAAAAAGCAGGGCAAGCTGAAATATCCTAACCTGAACCAAGTCCAGATTCTGCCCCTACTTTTATCACTTCAGAGAGATCCTGCTGAATACTGAGCTTCCCCAGCTGTGCCACACATTTGAAACATCTTTGCAGAGAGGATCAATTTACATCCCAAAA
Source organism: Camarhynchus parvulus (assembly GCF_901933205.1). Taxonomy (NCBI): domain Eukaryota; kingdom Metazoa; phylum Chordata; class Aves; order Passeriformes; family Thraupidae; genus Camarhynchus; species Camarhynchus parvulus. The sequence continues at coordinate 10,942,641 of NC_044576.1, forward strand.
GCAAAAATGTGCTGCCTTTAATACTTGGGGTTTCTGCATGGCATTACGGTTGTCAGCATTACTGCAGCACAGAAAACGAGGAAAGGCTTCCTCACTCCTGAAGAAATGCTGCATAGTTAATCCGCGATGAAGGGAAAGCCCCCGGCAGCCAGGGGAACGGCTGTGTCCTGGAAGAGCCCGAGAGCTCTCAAGGACAATCTCCCCTTGCAAAGCCCAGCAGGAAGGGAGGGATGGCGGCGCAGCAGGAGAGTGGGACAGCTCTGGCTTCAGGCGCTCCGGGGGTGGCGATTTTCCAACAGAGGCCGCTGCAGCCTGTGGTACAGCTGGGAAAGCAGAGGGGGACAGGCAGGACCTGGGGATGTCTGCCTGGTGCTCACCACAGTGTGCTCCCTGGGATTTCTGGAGCAAGCATGCCTCACTAGGCAGGGACTCCAAGAGGAAATTCAAGGCTCCTGAGTCTCTGCAGAGGACTGCCTCAAAGCAGCTATTCCCTGCATGACAACCTTGCACTGTCCTCTGCCATCTTCATGTGGCAATATTGACTAAATATGCCCTGTGTGCTACATGCATCCTCTTTTTTTCTTTTAGACATGTTTGCTCTTTAAGTTTCCAGGCAGTGTGGATTTTTACTGGTGTGTAAAGCTCTCATATGCTCATCATCATCCAGAAAGGTAATTTTAAATCCTACTATATTAGTAGTCATTCCCAGATGTGTAATCATGACTAAATGTGAACATTCAGAAACATTTTTGATGACTGCTGCAAAAAGTAAATCCACTACAACTGCAGCAAATATGTTCACAGCCAAATACACATCAATAATAGAAAAACAAGAGACAATTTTGTAAAATGCAGATGAGTGAACAGCATAGCCACATACATTCACTCTTTTCAGTCACATTGAAGCTCATTTTGTCATAGCAAGTGGCACATTCTTCTCATTTAGTCAAAGCTATGGCTGTATTTTGTGATCCAATGCTTGTGTAGAGCAGAGTTCTTTTTTCAGCATAGCAGAAACCTCTGTGGGGCTGATACTGGCTTAACTGAGGTGGTCCCCAATGGAAACGCAATAAAACTAGATTTTAACTGAAAATGCAGGAAAGGACTTCTACATAAGAGCCTTCTTAATCAGTGAAGACATTCCCTAAATACAATGGGTGGAAATCCTTGCTTCCCTTGCTCCCCAGTATCTGAGCACAGATGCGGCTGCTGGGCAGAGCGAGCGCAGCCGAGGCCCCGTTTCCTCTGCATATGTTCCTTCCTCCAGAGGACAATGACAGCCATATCAGCAGGCCAGGTTATGCTGGCAGGGCACGCAGAAAACCCATTCCCTCAAGCAGAGATGGGAAGAACATCCCCAAAGAGCCTGAGCCCAGCTGCAGCCAGGCTTCCACACGTCTGGGTGTGTGCCAGCCCTGCCACAGGGGCTCGGAGACAAACACCTACATGGAGGTCTCTTCACATATTTTACAGCAAACAACACTGATTTGAGAGAAAGCCAGTAAGGATGTGCTCTTTTCTGGGTTCCCTCCTACTGTTTCCACCATGCAAGGGAATTATTTTGGAGCAGAATATTGCAAGTTATCTTACTGCAGTGTTTTAGGGCTTGGGATGAGCTGGGGAATATCTTTTGATTAATATTACCCACCTCACTAAACACTCTAATTTCAAGCAAAAGATGAGATTAAAGTGCACTCTACACAGAAATTTTCTCCAAGCTTTTTTTGACTTTTTGTTCAACAATTTACACCTAATTAAAACTACTTTGAATGGTAACGGTGATACTAAATAATAGTGAGACTAAAGTGGATCAAAACAACACAGTCAACATTCTAAAACTGCACCTTATATGTCCTTACAATAAAATTTAAAAACAGTCCAAGTGTATTAAAACATTGTTAAATCCATATTTTGTATTTGAAAATATCACTTGCTAATAACACTTGGTAAATGAGACATGGACACTGTATTTTGAATCTTATTCATCAGTCAGTACTTGCAAACTCTAAGTTATGAACCTGTAATCATCAAAGGTGATTGAGCATTTTTCCTTAACCTGATCGCAGAAAATCATAGGGAGAAATATCCTTAACTTTGGCACTCTCACTCTTGCCTTGTAGGACAAAGCTAGAAATTAAATTGGAGAAAGAATGGAATAAACTGGGAAATGAGCAAACCTATTTATCAAGTCTTTGACACACACACAGAATATGCAATAGAAATACTTCTACACTTGTGCATTTCATGCAACGATGCATATTGAGATGTCTGTCTAAAGCTTCATTGATGGCTCATTAATAGTTTTATTAATGGACAGTTTAATCATGCACAGAAGGATTTCATCTACTTTCCTGATCGTGGCCTTTTATTAATCTTCTCACAGAAGGGTATATTATACCTGGGCCTGCAATCTCAAAAGACTGGTGTTGGTCTATGTCAACTAAAAAAACATTTTAGAGAACAATTGGAGTTGTTTGGAGTTGGATTGGGTAGCAATTTCTAATAGAGGCAATGGGGTAGAATCTGAAGAATAGCAGAGAGAGGCCAGGATCTGAAGGAGAATGCCTGAAGGCACACCAGCTACCCCTTGGATTCTGTTCTTCTAATTTTTTGTTATTCTAATTATTTTGTTACTAAAGGACAAACTTTGAAATTCCAAATGAGAGAAACCATATCTTTCAACAATTTATCAATATATATTGAAAGCTTAGACTGTACTGTTATCTGGGCATTTTGTTAGAAATACTTGAAAACACACTTTTTTTTTCCCCTGATTGAGGTTAGAAAGCCAAGTTTTTCAGGAAATGAAGTTACATGCCGACTTATCCTGGCACCATAATTCTGTCAGTGTTTCCAAGGGGTTAAGTTTGAAAATGAGTGATTATGAAGCTAAATGTCTGTCTTGCACACGAAAACACTAATTATGATTTCTCAAATGAATACAGAAAAAGCCACACATCTTTTAAAGAACCATATGCTTCTGCTTTCAAAATGAAAACAAATTAAAATATCCACAGGAGCTTTTATAGTGATTAAAATCTGCCAACCAACAGAGCTAAGTAAGTTAATTAGCACCAAAGAAGCCTCAAGTGATCTGCAGTTTTAGTCACAATCCTTTTGTCTAAAATTTAGATGACTAAAGTTACTTTGTACGTGGAAAAGATTTATGTAGCATGGTACAAAAGACAAAGTGCAAACTTGGGATGATTTTCACGTAATTTCTTTTCTACCATATTTCCTGTGCCTGTCTGGAGCACAGAGCTATCAGATAATAGCAGCCATTTTACAATCATCACTTTAGCAAATGCAAATGCCCACGAGGTTACTATTTAATCAAAGTCAAAAGGAAAGATCTGATAGGCTTAAATTCCCAATCATAGCCAAATTTTAAATGAACACAAAAAAGTGCCCTTTTTGGTACCTTTTGGGCCTCAAACTGTTTGAAGCTCTTCATACAGTTTAAAAATATCTTCTAAAATAGTATTACAACTTTTCCCCAAAAAACTAAGAAGCTTTACTGAAAATAAATCCCTGACATTTTCCAGTTCTCTCTGACAGTGACCAAGAACAAATGCACAACATCCATTGCATCCAGTCATAATATCACCAACAAGGAAAATAATTTTTATTTTACTACTGCAAATGGGTCTGCAAAAATACTGAAAACACTTTTCTATGAATACTAGTAGAAATTTTAAATTAATCTCCATTGTATGTATGAGCATCTGTGTTTATTTTCCCTGAATAGTCTATTTACTGGCAGAATTTCTAGATGAATAAAGTTACTGGCAGCACAATTCACATAAACAGAACTCACTTCTTGTAAGCATTCAGACCAAACCAAATTGAGCAAGGAGCTCTTCCAGCAAAGTAGCAAAAATAATAAATGTAAAGGAATAAACCTTATTGGAAGTTTGTGAAACACCTCCTATGAGAAAAGAGGATCTAGGACCATGCATCTGGGACAGAACATTCAGCCTTTCTGATACCAAATATTCTCAATTGCTTGTTAACAATCTGATGAAATTATTCAATAAGTTCTCTGTGAAATACATTTGGGAAAAATTCCATCCCTCAGTGATAGTTTGAAGACATGAAAAAAAGAGAAGAAATTAGTCAAATAATTACTACCACATTACAAATAGAGAATGAATTTAGACAAGAGCTTCAAATGACCAGTGGGCACAAATAAAAAACATTAATGACAGTGGTAGAAATGCAGTTTCTGTGCATTCTACAGGTGCAGAGAACCAAATGGCTTCTTTGCTCACAGATCTTGATTTCTTTTTGCAATTCAGTAAAAAAAGTGCTTTCATGTACACCTTCTCCTCACCAAAGAAACGGGAGTGAAAGTGCCACTGCAGCCTAATGCCCTCAGACCTGTCCATGAGCTGAAGCAGGCAAGAATGGAACCATCAGAGCTCCTGCCAGGCAAGACAGGAGGTCCTCAAGCTGTCTCACTTAATACCAGGTTCTGCAGGCTGAATTCTCATCTCACACAAGAATCAAAATACTCTGGGAAACTGTCATGTAAAGTTTCAACAATTTTTGTCATTTTTCCTGCCTCCAAAATTCATCAACAACCTCCTTCAACACCCTGACACACACCCCCTTTTGCTTAACAAAATGGTATTTTACCATCACACCCCAATTGGTAGAACAAGCTGTTTTTTCACTCACATTACTATAACACCATGAGGGAAGAACGTATTTCTAATTTTACCAGTATCATTAAACTCCTTTTGCAGGGTTGCTTTAGCATCTATACAAGATTGCTTCTCCTTTATTGCAAGTCAAGTGTTTTCTGAGCAGTGTAACGCCTCATAGTTCAGATGAAAGATTACAGATAAGAGCAAGATTCATGATTATCAAACCCAGTCAGGACAATTTCAGTCTCACAATTATGTCATTAAATCTGTGGGGGAAAGGGAAAAACTCACTGCTTGACTAAGTCCTAGGCATTACTGATGGCACATTTGTTTTTAGCTAGAAAGCCTCAACAGTCCTTTGTGAGAATTTCTTCATCTTCACTAACTGTGATCTAAAGTTGGGAAGCTAGCTCTAAACCACTTCCACAATCCTTAGTGTGTTGCAAACTGGGTAAGTCTTGCACTCTTCATGGGCTACTATGAATATTATTTGCTCAAAAAAACCTGAGGCATTTAGTTATGGAAGCACAGAGCATGGAAGAAAGGGTGTAGAAAATGCAGAGTCTTCTTTTCCTAGACCAAGCCTGAGATGTTGGCTCAGAGAGAGGCACCTCCCTGTGAGAATGTGCCAAGTCTCTAACCCCTGAGAATTAGGGATTTTAGTGTGGTTATCCACAAAAGGAAATGATAATGCATTTGGAAAACCTGACTGTAATGGGAGTTTCCTTCATCTCAGTGAGATTAGGGTAAAGTAAACAGTCTGCTACTGTACTAGAAGTCATTAGTGTGTTTGCAACTGACAGAATTCAAGTTGGTGCAATAAAGCAAAATCTCTATTGATGGATGATTGTCTCATTTAATTTTTCCCCCCAGCATATAGTTTGTGCACAGAAATTATTAATTTATTTTAAATTAGACCATCTGATATTTCTTGGAAAAACAGACAAGTTTTGTGAAGCAATAACTTTAAGTACCAGCTGCATTTAATTATACTTTTAGTTTTACTTGATTTTGTCAAACCACTGATTTGATAAAGAGTAGGGAGAAACACAGGGATACAGCATTTGCAACCTACTACATTTGATGCTTTTTTGAACAGGGTACAGCAGGGCAGACAAAGCTTTCTCAAGCACAGCAAAACAGCAAAAGCTTGTAAAGACAAAGCTACCAGTTTATGCATTACTAGTAAATTCAAAACAAAATATTCATGGGCAACTATTTGATTACCACTCTAGAAAATGCTGCTGTACCTTCAGATCTCAAAATAACCCTTCACAACCACCTGTGAATTGCACACATCTAAACAATTTTCCTGTATTGCCTTCAGCCGTCAACATGAGCTAACCAGCAACAACATTGCCATTAGATTCTAAATTAACAGGCATTGATGGAAATTTTTCTGCTAATAACTGAGACTTTTGCTGACATTGGATGCTATAGATAAAAGAAAGGAGTCCTGATGCATCCTCTCCCATAATGAGTGTTACCCTTTTTTTTTAAAATTTTCCTTCATAAATATGCATCACTTTTCTAATTAAGTAAAAGATCATACCTTTGGCTGCAATGTGTCTGTGCTGCAAAGGTTTAAATCTTAAGCAGACACAATCCTGTGTACCAAACTCTAAATTTAATAGAAAATATAAAACAAGTTGCAGATATATTTAGTTAACAATGGGGTAAGGTCCATCTCCAAGAATATGTAGTAATAAGAGGATAGAAAACTAGAGTTGCTATCAAGAGAGTAACATCATTAAAGTTTACTGAAATGAATAGCTTTTTTTCTGAACTGTCACTCTAAATTATCAAAAAACAATGTTGTCTAAAAGTTTCATTCATGGATGCCACAAGCAATGTATTTGTTCAATTCTCTCCTCTGTTCTGGTCCAGATTCAAGAACTGACACCCAATAAAGACCTATGCAATGAAAGCAGAAGCATAACTGTGATAGAATGTTTGCTCCTGTAATAGCTTCTTTGGGTAGATATTTCTGGAATTTAGTAACAGAATCAAAATTGATTCTGAGCAAATGCAGAAGGCAAATTCTAATAAGGGAACTGAATATCTCTTAAAAAAAATCTCTTCTCTGAACACCTCTTCAATTTTACACAATCATGATCATTCTCACAGACAAATAAGGCCTATACCTCAAATTAACAGTCTATTGACTGATGTAAAGGTTCAGTTTTTGTTCAGTGGATGTAATCTCTGTTTAGAAGTGAATGCTTTAGCTAGGAAGTCAGAAATACAGCTATGGAAATGGCATTTTGAGTGGCAGAGAAGAAAACAAAACAGCAGAATCAATCATGAATAGTAGCAGGGAGATCTGCGCTATCCAGCCTGGGGCTTTCCATCATTAGCTTCTCACATTGGAGGGTGGCACATTTCAAACACAGCATGCATACAGAATTAGAGAGACACCAGAGAAAGAGTCAGAAACTCTGGCATGAACCTTGGTCTATACCTTAAAAGGAAATACACACTGAAGGAAAGACAACATAATCTGAGACAACTCAGCATGCTCCAAAATGATTGTTTTTTTCAGCAATATATTTATGAAACAAAGATAACAGATTATGAGGAAAAGAATGGAGTAATTAAAAATGGACTGAAAATGTAGATGGAGTGCACTAGAATTGAAAATGAACTTCCTAACTTTTCCTCAGTAGCAAAGCACCTAACCTGCTGCATTAACTGACACATCTAATGGTGTCACCAAAAACACATCCCAAAGTTATCATCACTTCAGCAGATCTAAGAACTCTAAACCAAGAACTTCAAAGTACTTCCCATGCTGCTTTGGATCTCACTATCATACAAAAGCATTGAAGAATGTTTATATCTGGGAATTTGAATTTGTCTGTCTTCCCACCAACCAGAACCTATTTGGAGAGGTTCTGACCATGACTCATTTCTCAAATGTACATAATGGGTCAGGTTGAACTAAAAGCTGGGGCATCCTGTTCCTGATTACAAAAAAAAAGGGGCCAATTTAAGTCTCTTTTTTTTCCTTAAAGTGATTGCTGTACAAGTGAAAGATGTCAAAATGACGGCTCCATAAGATAAACTTCACCATTAATCACAGGGTGGAAACAGTTCAGCGCAAAAGTCAGCAGAACAGGCTACAGAAGCAGCTGTGGCAGTTCATTTGCTCCTGTTCAGCCACTGCATCTGAGCCAGCAGTAATTCCCCAAGCAATTTCTTTCCTTGCTTTGTCTTCTCAGCTGATGCTCCAGCACATGCAAACAGTGCTGGGGTTTGGTTGTTGGTTGTTTTGCTTTGTTTCCCAAAGGTGGAAAAACATCTCACTAATGCAAATAGGTGGTACTCATAGCCCCAAAATGATAGGCCATTTCATGTAGCTTAATCAGATAACAACCCATAATATTTGCTTGATTTTGTGTTCAAATCCTTATTGCACACCTATTTTCAGCTCTTGAACTGATTTCAAGGCAGTGTTTCTAGGGTAGTGTGCCAAACCAGCTTGCAGTCAGTAATAGATTCATAAACTAAACTTTAACAATGCTCATGTTATTCAAAATGGGTTGTGATGGAAAGAGGAGTTTGCTGAATTATTCACCTTTCATGGATTTCTCTGTAACAAATTAGCACTGAAATTTCAACCTACTTTTTAGCATCCCAAATGACAGAAGTTTGGAGAGCTACTGAAGGACTCAGAGCTCAGAAAGAAGTCTTGTGATCTGATAACAGACAGGAAATCTACAACTAAATGGGATGCAAAACAGCAATAATTCTGCTGAAGAAAGTATATGAAGCAAAATGTTAAATCACAATCCATAGCAAATTTGTCTAAATGATGAGCAGTTCCAGACCAATAGCCTTAGGCTTCAAAATTCTTTCTGCTCAAAAAATGAAAAGACAAACAAAAATGGAAAGAAAGAAAAGCTGCAAAAATGGAAAGAAATATACAATTAAAAACATCTAAGTGTTAATGCCTTTTAATGCCTCCTAGGAACAGAATGTCTAGAAAACTAGATAGATAATATTAATGAAGAATCATGATAGAGGAGCTATAAAAAAAGCTATAACATAAGCAATAGAATTTCTCTGTCTGGACTCAATAGTTACCCTAAACAAAAAATTTTCTTTCCTTGAGTTGGGAAATACATGCAAATCTTTGGCCAGATCTGCAGGTAACAGCAAAAGTATTAATTTCTTAATATTAGAATACAGAAACACAGAAACCTAAAGGAACTTTTCTGATGAGATACCCAAAATACAAGATATTGGATGATGTTGTTTAGATTTCAAGACAGCGCCTTGTCTGTTTTAAACCCAAATCAGAGGCAGATGGGATACAAGAGGTGCTTATTCATGGTGTGGGAGCTGCCAAGGCCAGTGGGAGAGGGAGGCAGAGCTCCCCAGAGAGAGGGCAGCTCCTAACAGTGCAGAGAGCTGGAACCTCAGACACACACAGGTTGAGCAGGGCTTGGAGGGAGGGGCATTCAGAATTGCAACCCAGACTGCAAAGGGGCTTAGCCTGCAGAAGGAGCAGAGGTTTGCAATAGTCCCCAAGAACACACCAGTAATAACAAACACTTAGCTGGTCTGGAACTTCACTGCTCTGCTCAGATGATGCCCTAACAACAACATCTATTCATCTGCTTTACCTCACCATCCAAAGGCACCTTGCTCACTTGAACAGAGAAAGGGTGACTTTTAGCCAGACTTTCTCTCTGTTACATATAAAGGGGTCCCTGCCAGCATTAGCCCCAACTCCTTTTTCATATTCTCCCATCCCTCTTACCAAATCATGCCATAGAGTCTTGTCTACTCACTTTTCATTTTTACCGAATAACAGCTGCATTTCAAGGGTGCTTCACAAATATATTCTTGGCCTGTAAAGCCCTTTGAACAAAATTCCCTGTATAGATGCACAATATGCCACAATTATTGTCAAGGCAACACAGGTTCAGAGAAACACAGCAGTTGCTAGGAAACACCACAGCAAAGAGAAATGGGGAGCTGTTTACTGACACATGTTTGAAACATTAATTATTGTTATTTGGGGGTTTGAATCTCAAACAATACCTATCTATTTCTAGTTAATAATTCTAATATGAATTCTGCTACTGAAAGAATCCACTTGTATCTCAGCATTGCTGAATTAAATTCCCCTAAGCTCTAAGACCATAAACAGGCTAAAAATCCAGGACTTGTGTACAATCTGTTGATGGTTTTGAAGCATTTTTAGGAGACAGGGCTCTACCATGCTCGTCACAGATCACCACCATCCCAGAAAACCAGCTAAGCTGCAGGAATTTATTTCCATTTTTCATGGGCTCCAGCAGAATTTTTATCAAGCCGTTGGAGACAGATGTCTAAAAACAACACAAAAAAACTTTTCATTTACTTTCAAGCAGGGGAATTATTTGCATAGTTGTTTGAACAAAGCACATAGAGGAAATCAACATTCCTGAAACTTTTGCAAGCAATAAGCAGCACAAAAAATAAGCCATACAGTATTATGTAAGCTAGTCAGGTTAACAAAAAAATAATGTCAGAGCAAACACTCTCATTCTCTGAATTTATTGCAAAATGGAAAGAATTTCCTCAGCATAACTGAGACAAACAGTAAATGAGATTTAAGTGACAACAACAGAAAAAAAAGAAGGAAAACCAAATTTTTATAAGTGCAGTTATTCAGTCATACATTATAGGCAACAACAGGAAAAAGCATGTTAGAAAAACTTTGCTAAGGTTGCCAAGATGAACAATAGGAAGGTGGAACATTATACAAAACAAAACAAAATCCTACAGCCTTTCCATCTAATCTTTTAAATACACATATACCATGATAGTATCTGCATGGGATAAAGACTGAGGAAACCCATTTTTCCAAGAGAGCATTCAACAACTTAAGATGTTGCATTTCTTCATTAATTTCATTCTCCAAAAAGGTAGCAACTCAAAATTTCACAAAATAGTCATGCTCACAAAGGAAAGCTATCCTAGACTTAAATGAATCAAAGAACCCAGAGAAAAAAAGTGCTACAGTAACTAGAAATATTAATAATATACATGTGAAAGAAACAGAAGCTGTAAAAGCTATTAAGCTATAAAAGTAACATTAAAATGGAAAGTCTCAATTTATAAATGCTTGACACTGCAAATGTAATAATATGTATAATGCAGCCTTCACACTTGGAACAAACAGAAAAAGCCCCAGAAATTTTAACATTTTAACAGAGGCAGCTGCAGTGAACTAGTTTGTTAAAAATTTTGATAACTTACTCACATAGTAAAACTCCATAGAAACAAATCAATTTCAACAACCTCTAATTCAATACAAAATAATAATAAAAAAAAGAAAATCCACAGGAGGCATTTCAGTAAGATGAAATGTCCTTCTCCAAAGTTCATTTTTAGACTGCAATTTATATCGAAGAAAGCAAAGCAAACACCCAACTGTGAATAAACCTTTTTGATTTTGATTGAGAACAGAGCATTTTGTCTGACAAAGGCAGCTGTAGCTGCTGTCATTCTTTCTAGGGCATAAAAATATCACTTAGTTGGACTCAGAGATGGCCCCAAATAGTTAGGGATAGGGTAGGGCTCATTTGGAGTTTCACAAGCCCAAGAAACATGTATTTTCCCCATTCCAGAGCCTCAGGGCTTCCTAGGCTCACTGAGCACAGGGTGTGAAGCCCAGGCACCTGTACTTCCACCTGGAAAATCCACCAGAAATAGAAAGTCAACCCTCTCCTAACCCCAATATAGAGGCCTGCTACAAAGTACACTGACACCACTCTAGGAAACAGCCTCTTGAATCTATTATCAGAAGAAAGATCCTGTATTTCTGCTACTGCATTTATTATCAGAAATAGCTGAAATTAAAACTAAACAATGTACAAGTACATCCATAACAATCATCACAAGCTGAGAAATTGTCCATCAGTAAGTACACAAAGAACCAATTTTAAAACCCCTTCTTGCCAAGTTTTGAGTTTTTGATGTCATCATGAGTAGAATTACATTAAGAGAATTGTCAGGAGGCCAATTATTATTCCAATCCATGTGCATTTTCAACAGCAAATTAAAATGAAAAATACAAATTTCCCATCATCCATTTTTTATAGGCTTGATTCTTCCTCATTATTTTGTGATTACCTGTGTATAGAAATGGTACACTGAAAATGTTGCTGTTAGTATGACTGATCATAAAAGTGGGTACAAATAATCGGATCCTAAATAGCAGAAGAAAGATTCATTAAGCATTCATGAACAGACTGGTAAAGTGCAGATGAGTTGAGGGAGCATGATCTGTCAATCACCCTGGTGGTTTGGGAGACAAGTCTGCTGAATCATCCAAATAACTAATTTTAAAAAGTAAGTGCTCTTAAATCCAGCAGTGCTCTCTTGGAGTTCATAGGGTAAAACCAGGATAATTTTAATGACCCACAAGATTCTATAAAGGAAAAATAAAAAAAATAGAGATCTATGAAATTTACTTCTCCCACTTATAGTCATTACTCAGACAATAAACTGGCACATCAGCTAAGAAAAAGTGTGTCCTACTGTGAACCAATTCAAATTTCCACACCAGAGCACAAGCCAAACTTGAGAAATAAATGAGTCATTTTGGTCTGCTCTTGAAAGCAAAAGTTTTCTGCTCAAGGCAGGACCATGGAGAGGCATCTAGTCAAGAATGCAGCTGAAAGCAGAGCGTAAAGCTTAGCAAAGTACCTGCCTTTTGGAACTCTTCCCCAGATAAATGTGCATACTTACTAAATAATTTGAACACCTGAAAATTTTCATCATGACTTGCCTTCTTAGTAAAGGATATAAAGCAAGGGGATTGCAGAGTTTAAAATGTGCCAAGGCAGTTCCAGGTTTTAGGGATCAACTTTCTCCTTTTGCCTCAAAAGTGGTTTGTAACAATTCTAGTAGCCTTGACTTGAATCTTAAGAAAAGCCCCTTGGAAATATGGTACATTTTCATCAGAGACTGAAAATAGGACATTGATGTAATTTATGAGTGTATGATGGGCAGTAGATGGGAAATAAAACACCTATAGAAAACTAATAAAAATTAAATACAGAAGCAAATGAACTCATGAACTATGCATTAGAGAATGTTGTGCTCCAGAAATTAAGCTCTCACGCTATTCAAAGATCACTTACTGATATCTAACAATACACAAGCAGAAATATTTTTCCCTTTTGTGTATTTATCTTTGTCTCATCCAGCAAAAGCAAATATACCAAGATAGATGGTACAGCAGCTGTCAGTTTAGTGACAACTGCTTCAAAAATATGAATCCTTCAGTGTCCACTATTATCTCCCTAGCAACTTTCTTACAGCTATAATTTACTGATAGGAGCTATATGGAAGCAATATATTATCATGTCTCCATCAGTGGTGTAGCTTTAAAAATATTTCCTTCCTGAGATCATCTAGAGGATTTCAGCTTCCCCCAAACACTTCCCAGCAGGCAGAGCCGTAAAATGTGTACTATATATCACCTGCAATTCGATCATTTGATCATCTGTGTCAGCCAGCATCAGCTCTACTCCAGTTCTCACTCCTGCAATGCAGCTCCTGCCTGTGCTGCAGCTGCCTGAGGTGGCCAGGATTGATGGAGATCCCCCAGGAATTCATTGCATAATGACTGCCCTACAAGGCAGAGAGCTGATAAGCAAGTCAATGAAACCCATGGCTGCTGACAGGTCACCTGTGGGGTCCTTGCAAGCTCAATATCATTGCAAGCTTACCAGAGCTCAGCATTTCTCAAATCAGATAAAAATATCTTAACCAAATGTAACAATGTCAATGGGAAGGCTAGATCATAAATGCAATTTTCACCAACAGAAATATGTGCTTTGTATTTATGAATATTATGTTTGAGCTCTTAACTACTACAATTCTTGAACTGGAATCATCATTGGAATTGTGATGGACCACTTGAGTCAGAATTCTGATTTTGCCAGGAGCTGCAGTCATTGCCATGCAGGCTTACAGAAATTGTTTCCAACCACTCAGCTAATTGTTTGGTGCCAAATATGGTTTATACAGATGAACAATAGTGTGCAGATTTAAAGAAATATTGCTTATCTTGGCTCTCACAAGGATTCATAGAGTTGCCCACCATTCAGATTATGCATTTGGTACTCTTATATTAGTGCTCTGTTGAAACAGAAAGGCAAGCACAGAAAATCTGAGCTGGCTACCTGAAACCAGACTAGAATTCTAGCAAAGCAAAAAAATAAAACAAGTGCACAGAAGGGAAGACTATATGGTTATCTGAGGTTCCTTTAATCATGAGTAGCCAATAATCATTCATTCCTTCTGCCATCTTGCCCTCTGTACTTGCCCTGTGCATAGCACCACTATAGGAAATCTAACTGCAGATTTCTGAAAAAATCCAGATACTGAGCCCTACAGTCACATACTGTATTGGGCTAATACTGAATTCAAATCTCAAAATTAGAACAAAATTTCAGAGATTACCTAAAATGGTTACACTGCCCACATTATATTTCATGGCAGTCATTCTCTCTTGGAGTGTTTTTCCTCCATCTCACTGCGGCACTAACTTAGGCCGCTCAAGGCTGAAGCTTCCTAACTCACAAAGGTAAAAAAATCCCAACAAACAAATGGTATCTGCAGAGAGATTTGCTGAACAGAAGATGCAGAAAAAGAGGATTTGTTATTTCTATTTTGTAAATGTGCTAATTTTGAGAGCAAGTGACATTGAAGCATCAACCTCTTCCAGGTCTGACAAGTCCACAACAAAGAGCATGTACCACACTCTGTTCTGCTAGCAAGTGATTCTCACTCTTTTTCTCATTAAGGCTCTTCAAATAAAATAATCTTTGGCTTCTTAAACTCACATTGGCCAGGATGAACATAATGTCTGTCACCAATCTTGGCTTTCAGGCTTTATTAGTCACACATTTAATCTGCTGTCCAAGGCTTCAGCTAGTGACTTTGTTCTATTATTTTATGTGTCAGACATGATATATAGCTATGAAGAATGATTACTGTACCTATTTTTCAGGAGGCTCTTTATTTAATACACAACTAAATTCTCAGTTCAACATCTGAACAAGGTGTATGTTTGCAGGATGAATTAACAGCTCAGGAAGGAGCATTATGGACTGCTACACAAATAAATTCATGCTCCAAGTCATCTGTTCACCTATTCAAATTATTGAGGCATTTCAGGTCAATGCAGTATAACCATGCCCTCAAAACATTTTGAGAAGACAAACAGGCATTCACCTTGGCAAAATAACCAACTTCTTAGCAAAACCCTAACAAAGATTAAATATTAAATCTTCCTTAGGTAGACCAAGCTAAAGCCCTAAGGTGTGCAAACACCACATACATTTGTAAAGTTCTGCTTCACTTACACAGTGAGCAACTCCTTGTACATTTGGTATCTTGAGCTGCTACTCAGGGGCAGGAAGGGCAGGAAATGTTTGCAGAACAGCTGTGAGGGAACAATCAGAGGAAGAAGTGGCGTGCGGGTGTCAGCCCTGCGGGACATCCCTGTTGTGTCACACCTTCCTTGGGGTCCAAAGGACATGGGAGGAGGCACGGGAGGACTCTGAATGCAAGAACAGCTTGTACATTCCTTCCAAGATCATTGTGCCTTGCAGACTTGGGCAAATGAGCAGCGGGTCTCCACCCTGGCCTTTGCTTGAGCCCATTCTGAGCCTGCCTGTAAAAGGTTTCTGATGTGAACAGAGCAGTTTTGTCTCCTAGGGAGGGAGGAGGAAAAGCAGCCAGTGGATTGAACCAGCTTGTTTTATGGCTTGTATTGGCCTAAACCTTCTGTCAGCTCAGGGCATAAAGTTTCCTGCAGTGTGTACTGCTGTTGCCTCCAAGTCTGTTTATCCTCAGGGTCAGAAACAGGCCCCTTTCCATGCAGATGACCAGTACAGACACATGGGACAGTGTGAGCAATGCAATTTTTAGATGACAAGAAACTTTGCTGGCACAATAAGCAGAGAGGGATCAGAACCTGCACAGCACTATCTTAACCACCAACAAGCAATATTATACAAACAGGTATTTTCATCTGTGGCCTTCAGGATGTTTTATAATATTTTTAACCACCATAATTCCTAGGTGACAGATGCTTAAACAATCTTAGAAAAGTTACCTGGCATTTTGGAGATAGTTGCCATGCCTTTAGCATTGCTTTCATATGCATTTTGGAGGCACCCATTAAATAAATATTGGGGTGAGATGAAGTTAAGTAAGCTTTTTGATGACATCCTCACACATTTCTCTTATGATAGCAATATTCAAGCAAAAAGGCAGCTCTCCACTTATTTCAGCAGCTGATGATTTCTTAGACCCTAAAATTGTTCTTGATAGAAATACAAATGATAGTGCAAAGACAGGAAATGTTTTAGACATAAGTGCAGACAGCCACAGAAATCACTGAAGAGTAAAAATTGATTCCATTTGCTAAGAAAAAGCAAACACTTTGAAAAGATTAGACTGGGTTATTCCATTAGAAGGCTGATGAAGTCTAAAGCTCTGCAGTGGCATTCAGATTAGGCCTATGAAGAGCTCGTTCTGACAGAAACATGCTGACTAAGAAAAATCCCCTTCTATATTTAAAAATTGTAGCAGATGGTGCTAGCAGTAGGATGCTGCATCAAGTTGCTATGACTGTGGGCACTGTCATCTATCACTGAAAGTCTCAAAATGCCATCACTCAACTGCAGGTCTCAACCTCAACTCTGTAAAATGCTGCAAGTACTAACATGATTTATTTGGTACCAGCGCCCCTGGGTCAGGCTTCTCTGGAAAAGCTTCAAAACTTACATTCCTATGGCTTAGGAGGACTTGGGATGTTTTTAACATAGTCAGGATATTGGAGATCTGTACCCTGAATTCAAAACAAGGTATTCAAATACCTTCAGTAAAAATGTTGCCCCAGTTCCAGCATAAAGCCCAGAGCTTTTGAAAACTTTGTGTATTTGTACACAATATAACACAGGGATATTCAGGCCCACTGGGATGCCAGAAGGGGGTGAGCTGGAACCTGGCACAGAGGGGACAGCTCAGGTCACTCAAAGATGGTGACTGAGAGGTGGCATCTTCAGCCCTCCTGGAGCCATGTGGGCTCAGGGACCTTTCCCTGAATAGGAGGCTGCCAAAAAACTCATCCTCAAGCTGAAAAACGTGCTGCCCCCATCTCTCCTCCTCCTCCATGCAGAGGAGGCACAGGGGAGCAGCCGCGCTGCATTCCCACTGCTGGAGCAGCTCTGCTCCATCCCCTGCCTGTATGGCCACGGGAGCAGCCTCTGCTCTCCTGAGGGTCTCTGCATGCTCACAGCCAAAAATCAACCATCACCAACCACCCCTCAGCAATGGGGGCCACCACTGCCCCTGGCAGCGTGTGCAATCAGCTGAACAGGACGGGCAGAGATGTGGAGAAATTCCCTCGCAGCCCTCTGAAAAACCCACAGTATTTTTTATGAGTTATTAAGCACACAGCCCTGCTGAGCGATGATTTTGGAATTATAAAGGTATTCTCTACAGGAATTTTGTATTCTCTTTCTCCCTTGCCATGGCAACCAGGGTATGGCAGTACTTCAGAGGAAGACAGCGCCTCACAGTACACAATGTGTTTGCAGCTCTGCTTCTTTATACCGAGTCAAGCATTTTTAAAGTTCTCTTGGAAAAATTGGTTGAATAAAACAAAAGCTACGCAGCACAATATTTTCCTGCCTGTTTTAATAAAAGGATGTGGATATAGTCTGCACTTCATAGAATTGGGAGTCCAGAATTCTAACCAATGGCAAGGGCTGCAAAAAGGGTCCTAGTTTGCTTTTTTACAGTTAGAAGGCATATCTGAAAGAACAGACAAAAATACTGGGGAAGCAAAAGCAATTTGTCTTTTAAAGACTGATCTGTAAGGACTTGTAGAAATCCTTTATTTTTTTTTCTTTTCATTGTCAGTTCTCAAAATTCAGGATACTGCTTCTGAATATCTTACATGCATGTCAGTAGCTGATGCCTTTTGTCAGTTGTAAAAGACAGCAAAGAAATAGAAGGGAAATTAACATAACTGAAATAATCATGTTTATAGAGGGAAGGAATTGATAGCTGAAGAGCTTCTTTATCCCAAGACAGTAGCATTTATCCCAATCACAATGTAGCAGCATCTTTTCTCATTCCTAAAATAGTTAGAATTATTACTGTGCCACTAGGAATTTGATATGCCTGTTAGGATCATGACACAATCAGTAGACATGCAATAGTAATGATGAACTTCTTCAATTAAACAACAATTCTTTAAAAGAGTTGTCAGAAATCAGACTGACTTCCATATAAAAACAGCTCTTGATTAGCAAGAACTGTCTTGCCTTCCTCTTGCTATCCTTGCTGAGACAACCAGAATTGTTTCCCTAATACTTATTCGAACACAGATAAATTACTTGCCTTAGGTAACATTTGATGACAGCAATTTCAGCCAGTTAGCTAGAGCAACAAAATGATTTATGTATGCTGGTTTTTCTATCCATTTATTCTCATACAGTAGAGCACAGAAAACAGGAAGAATCAAACATCTCTCCCTGTTTTCTGAAGTCCAAAACCCACTGCAGTCAACAAACAAACTCCAAAGTGTCTTCAGCAAACTGGAGAACAAGATTGAGAACATCTCTGCTCTCATCCTTCTTTCAGTATTCTTAACATGAAAAAAAAGTGAGACAAGTGAAACAAATGAAACTCTTAAGAACTGTCTGAAAACAGCTTTTAGGCTTTCTAAGCAGTGTGACAGAAAATCAGGGAAAGAATTTTATTCTCAGATATTAGTAAATGGAATTCCCAAGAATGAAAAATAATGAATGTTTCCACTTCCCAAACACTTGTATTGATTCTGGTATCAATTTACTGAAGAACCACAGCCATCTACTCTTACTCAAATCAAAAATCAGAAGGAAGAAAACAAATATCCCAACTGTACAAATCATTACAGAATTTTTAGCTACCATTAATTGCTTATGATTTCGTTAGTGTGTAATATTCAAAAGTTATTATATTATCCTAATAGATGGTAGATACAATTGAAATCTGGTGGCAGGGGGGAAGTCCCACTCTTCTTCAAAGTATTCAAGATTTCTAGGACACTGACTTTATGAAATGAATTACAATGTTCCAAACTCATATTCTGCCCTTCTTCATCAAATGAGTTTTCGAAAGTGTTCAAAGGCATCTCATAATTGTGTTATTGCCCATTGTAGACCAAATGCAATCTTGCAATCCAACCCCAATATCTTATTTGGATATTCTAAAAAACATTTATTATTGCCTACTGCTCACGTAAGTTCATTTACTTTTTTTTCCCCTTTTTTTTTTAAATGTGCTTTATTAGCAGTCCATAATGCCCAATAGGAATGAGCCTCATTTCTCCTGAAGAACAGAATTTCCATGGCAATACACGTCACACACAGCAACAATCTCCTATCTTTTCCCAACACATATGACTGCTGGAGCTTAGCTTAATATTATATAATAAAACAGTACAAAGAGCACAATCTCAGTGGAGCCTTTAGTGCTTCCCTCAGGTATCTTAGATATTCTTGGTTTTATAAGAGCCTTTAGGTCATAATGTTCCTTAGGCAACTAGAAGCTCTAATTAGAAGCAGGTGCATGCAGTTTTGGCTCACATTCCCCAAGACAAACTCACCTGGATAGACTCTT
Source organism: Camarhynchus parvulus (assembly GCF_901933205.1). NCBI lineage: Eukaryota > Metazoa > Chordata > Aves > Passeriformes > Thraupidae > Camarhynchus > Camarhynchus parvulus. Next base: position 10,961,978 of record NC_044576.1, read on the forward strand.
AATGAAGTAACAGAGTGGATGACAACAGCTAAAAGACCAGACGTTTGCTCTTGCTTCTTTTGCAAAAAATTCTGATGCAAAAACTTTACTGTTGTGAAACCATTAAAATGACTGGATTTGATTTTTTGCTTTGTCTGAGGCAGTGGGGGTTTGTTGTTGGGTTTCATTTTGGGTGAGCTTTTTTTTAAATTCACAGTGGTTGCAAAGTAAAGGCACATAGTAGGACACACAGTAGCACTATTTGCTGGTACTTTTATAAATGTTATTACATCAGTACATTTAAGGTCAATAAACTCATCTTGAATCTGACATAGCAAGCAGATACGCTGATCTGTCTCCAAAGCATGCAACTGTCCAAGTCAATTAGACCTATTGCATCTGAGCATCCAAAGTTAACACTGAAATAATAATTCTGGTCAAACTCCACAGATGTGGATGAGAAGATGGTGTAGATGGTTCACATGTGAAGGTTACTCTGAAAAAATGAAGATAAATAGGAATGGAATATTTACATCATGATTAGTCTCTGTCTTAGTGGGGTGTGCTTGAAGTTTTTACCAATGCAAACCTTTCAGCCTTAATACCAGCACAGCAGCCATAGCTGGCAATATTTGTTCTAATTCCCCTGCCCACAAGGCAAAATTACCAATTGCTAGGGAAGGGCTGAAGTTTGTTCATTGTGCTGTTGCTGTTAAACCCAGAGCCAGTTTTCACTGTACGAGAAAGACAGCATGACTGACATAAAAATGAAGATATTTTGACATGCAAACTGATTATTTTATTTCTAACCCTCACCGATAATTATCCAACTTTCAATCTGATCCAGCTAAGTGGGAACACAAAAGCCTATTATAAACTCAAGCATATGGCACTGATCAAAGGAATTCAACTTTCTTTTCCAGGCTAAAATTATTTTCTTTAGTAAAACCAAAAACCAGCATTGATCTGCTGCTTTCCCTTCATGTTTCGCTTCAGCAAGATAACAGGAACTCAACTGCATTGTCAACAATGGACATTATCTTCAAGAGGAGTGACTTCAGTCCTGCTACTCATTTAGTAACAATACCATTTCTTTAGTAGGAAGAAGGCTGGATGATTGCTTATGTGCAAGCAACAATTAAATCTGAGAAAAAGACAGCTTTTGTAATAATAATCTGGAAAGGCATTATATCATTCCCTGAAAAATGAGTAGTTAATGGATAGAGCGCCTCAAGAAAGGGTTGGCATTGACAAGACTAGAATTTAAATAGTATAAAGTGAAACTAAAATTCCAATTCACTCTAAATAACATCTCCTACAAAAGAAACATCTGGTGCAAAGGAAAATTCAGTGATCTGGCATTGCAGTACTGCATCAAATATCAATACTGGTGTTGAAATGACCATGCTGCCTATGCAAGAACATCATGTGTTGGGATCATTCTGCATGGCACCACACTGAAAAGGGGCTCAGCCTTGCTGCTGAATTGTCATTTCAAGCTTTGCAGTGGCATTCAGGAGCAGTCATGGCTCCAAGTGAAGCCTTGCTGAGAAAATACAGTAACTTTAGTGAGTGAGGAAGGGGAGGAGGGGATGTGGATTCATATATCTATGAATAAGAGTCTATGAATATGAGTCTAAATCAGGCAGCAATAACCACTTTATGCACTACCATTCTGCACATAGTGATCAGCACTAGTGAAGAGATTTCTCAACTTCCTTGCATAAATACATGTCTATGCATCAGATACTTCATGTTGCTGCCACATCAGTGGCAACTGTATCTTTTAATATATTCATAGATCTTCAGTCTTTTGATCTGGAAAGTATTCTGACTGCCACACTACATAGTTAGAGCTAGGAAATTTTCTCATTCCTCTCTCCACTCTGGATTTAAGAGTGTAACACACTATTTTCCTGTCCTTTCTTAAGAGAAGCTTCTTTGCAGTGGTATTTGTCAACAGCCCAACAGCAGTAGCCCATGAAGAAAGGTTCCAAGCGCTTTTTGCATTTACCTCCTCTCATATGTTTGCTTAGTCCCTCACAGAATGCAGAGCTAAGAGGAGAAATATACATTGATTGCAGCACATTGCAGCTCCAAAGAAAGACTCAGCTGTTATTTCTCCCCCCCAGAAATTAAAATTGCCTTTTCAGAACACCACACAGGCAAATGTGTCCCCCTTTCCTTCTACACAACTGCATCTGAAATAATTTCCTGCTATTGGTCAATAAAAACCTCCAATCCAGATATCAGAAACTCAAGGAAATAGAAAGGCTAAACTCACAATCTTACTTACAAATTACAATGCTTTAGCATAACAGCAACCTACTCTTCAAGCTGTTCAGAGAGCTGTTTCCATAGCAGATTTTGTGCAGCATTTGGTTGAGTGTTAGAAGTCTCTATGTTAAATTGCTGGAAGAGGAACACTGCATCAGTAAGGACAGTTATCATGCATTTCTATTTTTTTTTTTTTTTGGACAATGCCAAACAAAATGAACCATTAAACAAACTGCAGCACTGGGGAAGATAAAGACATCACACAGGCTGATGGTGCATGCCAAAATCTCTCCTCCCCTGAAAAATGTGAGGAATTTGCATTGATAGCTCCAAGAGTTTACATATGGTTCAGTGATATTTTTCATTCCATCGTGATCAAAAATTGTTGAGTGGAGGGGAAGAGGAAAAAAGGGAAAAGACAAATAGCTAAATATAAAAACTGAACTAATAAATATTAAAGAGGTATTTTTTTTGATAACTTATGCATGCAAACACATACATGAATCAAAGAAAAACCAAAATATATACAAATAGTTTGAGTCTTCTATTCATGTACTTTGGGCCATGGTTCCCAGATTGCTTATTTTTTTTCTCATTTAATCAGACTGAGGAATCTGAACAAACTGCTACTGAGCAAAAACCATATCTTCCTGCATGAAAAGGGGATAAAATATAAAATCATAATTAAATGAGTATACTAAAGAGAAGGTTATTAAGGCTGCAAAACTATTGCAGCAATAATTGCACGTACAAGTAAAGCATTCCAAAGCTAGGGAAGGTCATGATTAGAGAGGTCTAGATAATCTTGACTTCACCCTCTGTAGTGTTTTGATCCAGCCTTAAAGTGACATAAATAACACCATGCTCTCTACATGTTCACAACAGGCAGTGCTCAGTGAACCAGACAGCAACAAAAACTTGGGTTTGGTCTCTGTTCAGGGCAAACTACCACAGGCTGGCCAAAGACATAATGACAAATCACATACTAACCAAAAACTGCTTTAGGACAGCTCTGTCTGCCAAAACTTCCCCTCACTGCCAAGTGCTTCACCCCGAGTTTTCACTACATCTCTAATGGAGGAGGAGCTACTCTCTTCTCCTTGCAGGTCTCGAGTTTCTTACTCAGCACTCAGCTTTGGAGGGCAACTTCGAGATCCAGTGTAGAAAATCTCTTAAGCCCATTTCCATTAGACCAGCAGCAGCCACCTAAAACACCTTCCAAACAAAAAGCATGTTTCTAGTAGAAGCTGTCTTGTTCCAAAGCCAGGCAGTTTCCTCATGAACCTTTTATAGAGCCTTTGGAGAATCAGAGACATTGGAGCAAATCTGAACTTGCATGACACAAAAAAAAGCCTCTGATTCTCTCAAAATCCTCCTGTCTCAGTCATTTTCTTCAAAGCTGGCCTTTCTCTCACTGGGCTGGAGTCAAAAGGTTTCTCTTAATTTCCCCATAGGTTTTGACCAGCTTTTATTCTCTCCTATTCTGAAAGTTTTGGTGATATTCATCTATTTTCTACACAGCTTCTAATGCAGTGAGAATCAAGGGAAAAAGACATTGGCCCATTCAGTAAGCTTCTAAAGGCATTATTTAAAATTCCTTCTTTTGCCAAATATTTCAACCAAATATTTCAATCAAATATTTTCAATCAAATATTTTCAATCAATGGACTTTTTTTTAATAGAAATAACTTCTCCCTGTGACCAAATGGGAAAAAAAATTTCAACCACTCCTATGTGAAAGAAACTGAATTTGAGCTGCATACTACTTCATTAAAGATGAATATCCCAGCCTTTTGACAAAACTAAACTGTGTGGCCCCAAACATTGAAATAACTGCTGAGAGATTAAGCAGAATGCAACAGCTCACTCAGAAAGTAGGGTCAGTTATAGGGAAGATACAGGAATTCTTATTCAGCACACTTTTTTCCAGTGTTTTGTTACAGAAACTGTTGAATGATTTTTATAAAAAGAAAAAGAACAAGAAATATTTTTATAAAAAAGAGAAAGTTAGAATCCTTGAGAAACACAAAGCTCCCCCTTATGACATCTATCCTTGGTTTTCAATGACAACAAAAATGTGCCTTACCTTCTCTAAGAGATTAAAAGAACTGCAAAAATAACTTGCCTATGTAGTCATGTATTTTTAAAGTAAAAAGGGTCATATTTTCATATGAACAGTACAAAAAAAATTTTAAACAGGTTTTTATCCAAATCTGTATTTTTCATTGAGAAAAATATTTGGGCAGGACTCTTCTAAAAACTTCGTCTGATGCCTTTTTAATAATGAGGTAGGGCTGCCATATTTTTAACCAGATGACTAGTTCAAATAATTATGTTTTAGTGCTGCATTGTAACCAGGCCATTTAGCTGACATGGCTGCTTGAATTAGGTAACACTGATTTCTCTTTTTTAGTACACATTATAGCAGTTCAATTTTGATGTATGTGTCCTGAACCCAGGACAACAACATCAGCAGGCTGTTTTCCTAAACCAGGTTTTCTCAGATCTTGGAGAAGCTCCTGCAAATGCAGACTTGTCTCTTGGGGATGGTTGGACACATTAAGAGGCATATTTCTCTGGGATGCACTGACTATAAAGGGAATAAAACCAGACCAGCTAGCCCAGCAAAAGTACCTGTAATGTGAGGGGGAAAACCAAGCATTTAAAATAAGCAGTTAAGACACAAACTCAGAGCCTGAGCCCTCAGACTGGAAGGATTCTTTGGAGGTCTCAGTCCAGGCCAACAATGCTTCTATTGCTCTTGAAGGCAGCACCTTTTACACCTTTCCTTGTTACAATCACAGAATGTTTCTTTAGAAACATTTAGATATTGGGAGCTAAGGGAAGATATGTTTACATAGCTGAAGTTGTGGAAGGATAGGGATTTCTCTGGTGTAAAATGATCCAAGAGATTTTATTCCTTAGGCAGGAAATACCCTTACTCTAATCTAAGACAAATCATTGGTCACTAATGGAGACAGATGCTGAAGATGACAAACCAAAAGAGTATAACACAAAAGCCACTGAGGCTGATATGCTAGGCCATGTAACTTCTGGGCAACAGGGTATTTCAAGGAAAAGAAAACAACAAGATTACACCCATAATAGGACCAATTTTCATAGTGATTTACACAGCAAATTGAATCAAGTGGTTGGTTGCTAATGGAATACATTCACCTCAGCAGTATCTTATAAACCCCCAAAAATTTTGAAAACCTATTAGCCATTTTTTTCCTGCAATTCCAGTGAAGCAGAAGTTGTGTACGTTAGAAATTAAGAAATGAAAGAGAACATAAAGAAGGACATCTGCTAGTACTTTTGCTACTAATAAGGCAATTTCCTAAAGAAAACAAAAGGTCAGACATACTTGAGCAGCGACTGAGATACATACAAGATACTTTGTTAAACAAATGTGGCTGAGCTTAAATGGATCAACTTTGTAAACCATGACAGAACTCAGTTTCAAGGTCAATATAATCCTTGCCTCCTCTGCCTAATCCCACTATAAGGATGATGGTTTTGGAATTCTGACCTTTCAAACTGCGTTGAAGCAGCCATGGACACACTTCATAGCGCTAAGACTTTGTGGCCTACAAGCAAGTGCTGTGCACACGGAAAAACGCCATTCGCCAGCCATAAGTGGCTCTTCACAGCAACCTGGCTGACCTCATATTCAGTTGTATTTGCCTTGAACACCAACAGAGAGAGTTGCATTTCTTTTACCACACAGCTTAAAATTGACCACTTCAGCATTAGCTCTTAAAACTGGTTTCCAATGGAAGACTAGCATGTACCACTAGATGTATCTTCAAGGTCTGAATTTTCCCAGAGATACTTGGGGTGTGGAGAGCACCACAAAAGTAAAGCCACTGGATTAAAGGAGAGAATACTGGTTTTTTTTTAATTGTGGAGGAGGAGAACTTGTCAGCCTACACTGCAGCACTGCTGAAAACTACCAGAGTGCTGATATGAATCATAGTGGAGTCAATTATGTAACACTGCAGAAAAAATAAAGGCGATCCTGGGGGGTAATGACAGGAATACTACATGCAAGATTGGAGAGGCAATCAACCCTTTCCTGTCAATGCATTCGGAGGGGATACTGGGCTCAAGCTGCAGCTCTTCACAGCAGAAAGTACACAGACCACACACAGTGCCCAGCAGAGAGAAGCAGAAATTAAAATTTTTTTTGGGGGGGGAAATGCACATAGATGACTTAATTTAAAGAGCACCAAATTTTATTTTCCAATAAGGAAAATATTTCTATAAAAAGGACAACATGAGCTGTTGTGAATGGCCACATGTATGTTGAGGGTTACGAAGGGAGGCTGAAAGGAGGCTGCAAAGAAAATATCACTTTTTGCAGCAAGAAGAATTAATATTATTATATTCTTAAAGTGTTGACCTGTTCTTGAACTGATGTAGTCTTGGTCTGACAAAACAATGCTAACTTCGCAGAATACAGAGGTAGACTCACCAGTGGACATTAAAAAGCAGAAAAGGGATATGGAAGGGGAAGAGGCTCCTTACAGAAAATACACACTGGTTACATGACAATGGTAGACAAATTTCTTAAAAAGTTCTTTCTTTATATTTGTTAAAAAAAAAAAAAAGAAAGAAAGAAAAATACCAACAACAACAACAAAAAAAAAGGCACCAGAAAACATTGCAGGCAAATTTGATGTTCCTCAGGACAGGGTGCTAAACTAATTAATATGTTGAGAAGAAAGAAGCCTTCTTTCCTATTGTTCTATTATTAGATGCAGTGAGAAAAATAATTTTTGAGAATAAATTATAGGACCTACAGTACAGCTTTAACTGAGATTATTAGGAAGAGAGTAATGAGGTTCAATTTCTAACAAAAGTTGCTATAAAATAGACATCTTAATGGAGTTTTAGGTTGGTTTATTTTCTTCAGAAGCATAATTTAAATGTATTTCAGTGATAAGACACTAAAGCAGTAACTGTAGTCAACATATGTGCCTTTTCATATGACCTAAACTGTACTCCTTACCTTGAACAAAAATGATCAGCTAAAGAATTTAAACCAAAAGTGAGCAAATTTATTAGCTTAGTCTGGGCTTGAAGGAAAATTTAGGGTGCTTCCAAATTCCCAATAATTTCTTAGTACAGAAATATTGAAAGATGTCAAAGACATGTCAATTAAGTTGTTTTCCAGCAGGTGTGTTTCCCAAGGACTGCCTTATGCTGTGCAGCATTTCAGAGGCACTGCAATCAAATCCCATTACAATTATTACGATAACACATTGCCTGTAAGCCATGGCCTTGTCACCTCACCAAAGTGCTGGGCAGTATCTCAGTGGTCCTTGATGGTTTCCTGTTTAACATCTTTAGGAGCTTGGACAGCTGGAGAAACAGAGCACTTGCTTGTGGCTACTAAGGCATGTTGCTTGTTTCACTTTCTAAATGAACTGGTTACACCTCTGGTGCTTCACAATGTCTCTGTAGCGTGAACCCTTCATTTCCTGTGCAGGAACCCTAGGTGGGAAATTAGCCATCACATCTTCCTGAGATGGTCCTTCATCATTCCAGGGAATGAATGGATGGCATCCCTTTTATTTATTTTTCTGAAAAACACTTTTGCAATGATTTGATGAAGCTCTGAGAGGAATAAATATGCCAGGAATAATGCTACTGTTTGATTTACCTGAGAGTACCTATTACGTGCAGTCTTGTGCAACTATCAGCAACTTATCACAGATGAGTTGCTCAGCATTCTTCTGTGGGTGTTTGAAATAGTTTTCTAATACACTCTGACACAAAAAGTTATGACAACTGCACATAACACTGTCAGTTCTCTCACCATATCTTTTAGAACATGAAGTTTCAAGCACTGTGTGCTATTGTACATATTATACTCTGCAGCAGCTATTTTTAAACAGAGCACAGCAAAAAGTTTCTGTGAGCATGCTTTCAAGTATTAGATTTGACACATTTTACACCTCTCCATGTTGGTTTTCTTTTCAAAAGAATGAACTGCATGAGAGACAACAAGACAAGCCTGAAATATAGGCACAGGGGGGTTTTATGTATGTATTTAGCTGCTGTTTATGCTTTTGAGACTTATAAATTCCACACTATCTCTGATTTCCTATTACAGCTGTGTGTGCAACTTGCACAGTCCTTGCTATGCTTTATCACTGCCATATGGTTCTGAGTTCAATGAATTAATCTATAAGGTTTCCAGTCAAATCATTGGTGTTGGGAATAACAGGGAAGATTCAGTTATAGATTTTTAAGAATCTCCCACATCACATTAATTCACATAACCTTTATTTACCACAGAGTGCCCTGCATGTAGATGTGAAATGCTTTGTGGGGAAAAAGCATTTACTTGTCCACAGCAAATTTGTATCATTAGAGAGGCATTTATAATGGGATTTGACTTAATGGAGATGGAGGCCTACAGACACCACGTTAATGCTTTACAGCAGTAAGCTTGTAGCAAGCTTTTAGCACAACATAATGATTCACCAGGCTAAAATTATACACTGAGCAGTGCTTGGTTGAACCAGCACATTATGTTTTCAGTACATACTCGCACAACTTGGCAAAACACAGCTCCTTCAAATTGCAAACATGATTTATAATAATTGGCACTATCTTCAAATTGTGCTCACACTTAAAAGTTCTGGAAGAGAAAAGGGTTAAACTTTCCACACACCATCACTGGGCAGCTAGTTTTATGGCTCCCCTCACAGAGCTTAATATTAAAACCCTTGATACTGTTGTTTATGGGAAATTCATAATGAATAAAAGCAAAGTATAATGTTGTTTTCAGCAAGAGACTGCTTACAGAATAGGTTCTTATCAGCCATGTACGAAATCCTGTTACATGACCTTGTGGAATGCCTTTGTGGAGCACTGAACAACAAAAATTATCATAAGATTTTGGCAGAGTTTACTCTGCATTAGCTAGAAACTTTCATTAAATGCAATACATAAAATTATCAGAAGGGTACTATGATGAATAAGATGTTCTTACATTTTTCTTTTTCACCTATGGGCTTTCCCAGAGCTGAGAAAAGCAGCTCTTTGTATGTATTTCAAGATGAATTTTAATATGTATGAGGAGCAAGAAAGTGATGGCTACTGTGAAAAAGCCTTCTGTTTACCCAAACGATAGACATGTCACAGGCATTCTGAGGACAAGCTGCCCTTAACACACGCTGCCCTCCTGCTGATCTGAACCTTTGAAAGGGTATCCTACTCTATATAGAATTACTCCTTCACCTCTCTGCTAAGACTATGAGCAAAAGTCTTCTCCTCCTACTGCAAAGGGCACCTCTCCACCTGCAGATGACTGAATCCAGTACTCTTCAACCCAGGCTGCTCAGACAGAAAAGGTGGATAGCAACATGTGACAAATGACAGTCTGCTCAACACAGGATGTAAAATCACATCTCTCACCAATTCTATGAGTGTAACTAGGAATAGCTAGGAAAAACTAGCTACTAAATGGAACATTAGGAAAGAATTAGAAATACCAATATTCAATTAACCACGATAATATACAATATTCATTAACCACTTTCCCACATTACAGTCCTACTGCACCAAAAGTTACATCCAGATGAACACATGCAGGTACAGCACTGAAAGCAAGTTAGAGATTGGGATACATCATCAAATCTCAGCACTATTTTAATCACAGGCAGTGACAGAGGATGACCAAAAAAATAAAATCTGGGAAAGACCCTCAAATATGTTTGGTTATCAGACACATATCAAACTGAAAATTTTTATGGAATACCAAACCTTTTGGCAGGCCTTAGAGTATGAACTTTGTCAAAAAGCATTTTTATGCAAGATGCTTCATTGCTAGCATGTTCATTAATAAAACTTTTAGAACACTCCTTTGCTAGCTGAAGACAAAAAAAAAACTTTATCTAGAAACAAAAGACAACTGGAAGAGATTGCTTCTAGACTTCTAGAAATTTGTAAATAGGAAGAAAACCAGCAATAAAACCACAACAGCTCTCTTGCAGCCTGCAGGCGAACTTCTGCTCATAATCACTGTGCAGCTTTTCAGTACAACTTAATTGAGCATCCTGGGCCAAAACCAAGCAGTGAATTGAAGTGACAACCAACCTCTGAATTTAAGTGACAAGAACAAAAGGTGATTTTCCATTTTGGAAACCAAACCTCAGAAATGAATACCTGAGGCAGCCACTGAGGCTGCAGTTTCACAGCATACCAGCCCTGTCTGATTGCCATCCTCTCCAGACCAGCTTCTGCACCCGCTCACTCCTGGCCACATATTTCAAGCTTCCTTTCACATTGATTCCCACCACTGATCACACTTATTACAAAGCTATTTCAACATACAAAGTCAGTGGGAAGCTCATCAAACTACCAAAAGCAAATAGTTCTCTGACAACAATCTGTGATAACAACAAATGCTGAATAGATGGTAATAATGCCTGAAATTGCTCCTGCCCACCCCCCAGCAGCAGCAACCAGAGGAAAGAGGCAGAAATTGCACTTACTGTTGGGAGCAGATCTAACTGGAGCCTTCTCAGGTGTCAAGGCAAGTTCAAATGAAAGTTTGTTCTTTGGCATTGTCCAGAGTATGAACTGTAAGAAAAAGCCAATCTGTTTTTAGCAATTTTACCTCCTGAATCAGCAACCAAGAGCAAGTCAATGCACGTTTAGCAATATCTACATTTGCTATTTGCCACAAAATATCAAAACACACACTGTAGCAATACATCTAAAAGAACCAAAGTATTCTCACACCAGAAAGAACTTTTTCTTTGTATGTTACAAGAAAAAAAAAGTGTTTCTTAGCTTTACTACAGAAAAGCAGGGACTCACAGAGCAAACTGACTGAGTTTCTTCTCTATATGCCTAACGCAAGGAGTATCAGTTTTGCTTTGGAAGACAGGGAAAGGACACTCAAGGACAACCACCATGCCAGAAGCAAACCCCATATTTTTGGAAGAGTAGTTTACCAAGTCAGACAGGAACAGTTAAAAAAATAATTTTAAAAAGGCATTTTTTGAATGCAAATATGATTAGCCCCTTTCTTTACTACTGTAGCTCAAACTGTAGATGCAGATTTTTTCCCTGTACCATTTGAAGAATTCAATGATTCTTTGTGTCGCTATTGTGACAGAGAAGATTTCCAATATTCAGTTTCATGTCTATGTGACAGAAATCTCACAGAGACTGCTAACAGCACCACAGTATGGCAGTACTCAAAAGGCAAATAAGATCAGTTCAAAGGCACTTTTCTTTCCTAGCTCTGTAATTTTTATACTCCCTGGCCTGCAACAAGCCTGCACTTCTTCCCATAGATCAGCTGTGACCAAAGACAGGGCTGCAGCCTATTCCCCCTGACACCAAAGGGGGAAAAGCAAAATTGCTGAGTGACCAAAGAAAATACTATTCTGCATGTGTTAAAACCAAAACCAAAATAAACAAAAAACCCCAAACAAACACACTAAAAACCAAAAGGGCACAAAATCCAAATCCAGCCCAAGGAACTAAAAGACATCTTGATGAGCTAATCAATTTTACCTTTAAAGATCATCATTACTACAGCACTGAGAAAGATTTACAGCTGATTTAAAAACTGAAAACTCAATTTTCAAATAAACTTAACAAAATATAAAGGCAATTTCCAGCAAGAATAACATTTAAATGGATGGAGGCAAAAGAGGTGCCAAGCCTGTCCAAATGAAGAATGCTTCTTTTAAAAGATTATTTTAAAAATAAAAAAAAAAAATTAAAAAGAGGCATTTAACTACTTAGTTACAGCAAATTTTATTACACAATGAAATACATCCAGGACTGAAGGTATGAAAAGGTATGTTCAGAATTGATTAGGTGTGAGTTAAAGCAATGCTCCAAAAGGTCACAGAATATGAATTTACACTCTAAAAGGTAAAGCTTTTTTTTAATAGCAGGCAGAGTATTCTTTTCTTTACACACAATATTTTAAGTAGTAGCTCTGCAAGTTCAGCAAGTTACTGTAGGCTACCCTACCTTGAGCATTTCTCAAAGGACCTTCCCAGAACCAAGAATAGCACAAAGTGATATTTTTACTATTATTTCCAGAGCAGCATGAATAGTAACATATTTTTTTCTCCTAACACTGCAAAATAAATTCATAGCCTAGTAAGCTTCCCTGTGATTCTCTGCTCTCCAGAAAATGGTGTAATGTTATAAAATCTCTGCTCACAAGTCATCAGAGATGTTCTTACTGGTTCTGTTTGTTGGCCTTGCACAGGTAAATGCTTCAGCTGAGATTGTCTGTGAGTAAAGCGCAGAAGCAGCCCCATTTATTCTAGACTGAGAGCACTTAGATGATCTTTAGCCCATGAAATCTCCCAAAAGATCTGACTGATTTTCCCCTGATATCAACAGAAATCCCCCTTCCAACTTCGAAAGGAGATCAAATCCAGGAAGAGCAAATCCAAACCCAAGAGACAGAAGCTCAGAATAACTCCCTAACATTTCTGAATTATATGCTTCACTTTTATGCTTTGTTGTATGCAGCTCTGGAAACAAGAGGCCTGGTCTCCTTGGCTGACAGAGAATCCCTAAAGATACAAGTTCTACATTATAACTTTTACTTCTCTTGATCTGGGTCAAGCTCTTTCATAGCAGGCTTGTGAGGTGTCAGGAAGAAAGCTGATAGCAACTGTCTAAAAAAGAAATTCTAAAACAGAGTTGACATTAAATGACACAAATTAATTCTTTCTACAAATGTAACCCACACAATTTGCTTCTAGAGAATATCTTGATGTTTTTAGTAGCACTAAGGCAGTCAGAGGGTCAGTTATCCTAATCTTTCGTCCTTAAAATAATGAACACCTGCATTTTTGAGGGTTAAAAAAAGGTGAGCATTACAAGAGGGAACAGGAGGACCCACCAGTTCATGAAACAGGATATGGTGGATGAATATAGAAAGACTCATAGGATTTTACTCTTCTAAGTGCTGTCAGTTGAATTAGTGATAACAGTCACTAGAGATGTAGCAGATTTCCTGGAAGCACATTCCTGTGACTCCTTATATGTTTATTGCTAAGCTTGGGAATAATCTCTCCAATGTGAATGAAACAAGAACAAATGTTAAGTGGTTATATGCATTCTTTAAAAATAATAACTGCACAAAGGAGACAGAACACAGAAATGTGGGCTTTGATGCAAATGATGCAAATATGGAAAATGACTAAACCCCTGGATTATGACATTTTGAGTTACAGCCCTATTTTACTCTACTTTTCATGGATGCTTAGGCCTCAGAAACACAAATAGATTAGCATCAGTTTTTGTTGTTGGCCACTTTTGCCAAAGTCGCTTGAGCAGTGGATGTTCAGGTGAGCAATTGCAGACATGCTTCTTCCAGGAGCTGGTGACCAGGCTGAAGGGTTTACATGGAGCAGGACAGCTCAGTATGGGGGGGCAAAACCAGCACAAGCTGCCCTGGAAACCAACTGCTTCATACCCAGGATTTGTTGTTGCTGGAGTTTGTGTGCAAAAGTCACAGCAAATTTAGCATAATAGTATTGTCCATGGTGTAAATCTGGAATTCAGTTAGCTGTAAACATTTGATGTTCAGCTAATGTTTGTTCAGCTAATTAATCGTCTAATAGCTGCAGTATTCAGATGAGAAGCTCATGAGAATAGATATGTAATTAGTTTTCCAATATTCCATTTGTGCCAATTCCATAAGGCTGTTTTGCAACCAGCAAAGAGCATAGAAGGGGAGGATCCTAGATGGCTGGGAAAAGATGAGCAGAGCATTTTCCTTGGTAGAAGCAGGAGGGATTCACTGTATTACATCCAGGGATGCCAACTGCAATGCTCAGGAGGGCACAGGAAGGAAAACTATTTATTTATAAACCCTCAGAGCACAATAAAGCAATGAGAAAGAGCCAATACAAGCTTGCTGAGGGCACATCATGTCAAAGCAGTCAAACTCCCTTCTTAGACAGGATAAGTGGCCTCACAATGAGGATACAGCAGTAGGAGTGACACATCTGAAGTGTCCTCAGCCACTGGGTTTGTCACATTCTCCAATGGACTCTGGGACAGCTTCCCCTGCAGGGAAACTGCCTGAGCAGGACCACAAGCAGCCAAAGAATCATCACGAGCCACAGCTATCAGTGACTGCTCCTGTGTCAGCCAGCTGCCTCCAGCGGGGCTATGGGGCGTCTACACTGCATTCTGCCCAGTCTACTCAGTAGTTTAACATCATCAAAAATGGCATAAATTACGCATGAGAATTTTAAGAATATTACTAAAGCAGGAGGAGATGTACTTGGGAAGACAACATTTAAATTCAAACTGGCAGTTCCTGGCAAACTAGAATTTAAAACCAACAGGACAAAGTTCAAGGTAGACACATGCAAGGTGAGCCCACAGAACTGCTAACAAATCCACTGACACAAAGAGAGGAGCTCAGTAAGCAGGAGGTGCAGCAGAGCCAACAATGTAACTCAGTGTGATTGCTAAAACAAGATTTTAAGAGATGAAAGGAATTCTGTATGCAAGCAGTAGTAGTAACTCTGCTTGCAATCTACTCTTTTTAATGCTGGTGTCTCTCAGCTGGAATACAGTACCCAAATTTGAGCTCCAAACTATAAAAACCCATGGAGCATGCAGAGAACAGCAAGAGAGATGAAAAATACCAGAAAATATCCCACAGAGAGACTGTATAGGTTTGCAACACTCACAAACAAATCTTTTATTGAAACTTTTCAAGGGCCACTTCAAATCCATGTCCCATGAATACTGTGTACCTTATCTTGGGTGAATTTCAAGTGATACCTCAGGTCACTTCCAGGCCCCATTTCTATTATGCTTTTTCTGAAGTATTTCCAACAAGCCAAACCAAACCAAACTCCAGCACTGCTTTCATTGTATAAAATAGACGTAAAAGAAGAAAGGCTTAGATTTGCCAAACTGAATTACATAATCTCTATTATTCAAAAGTAAAAAAATTAAAAACCTACTTACTCTATAACTAAACTAATATTAAAGTTTGTAACAATCTTCTCAAGAGGAGCATACCAAGTCAAAGAAGTTAAGAAAGCAACCACTCCTAGTGTCCCTACATGCTACAGCAATCAGAGAAACTAAAGAAGATGATGAAGGAAACCTACTTTTAATTCAGATTTAACACCCAGTAATTGGGGGAAAACTCCTTTTACACTTGCAGAAAAACATGAAATTAATAATAACACCTGCCTTCCAAATGAACCAAGACGCATAGTATCACATAATTATAATGAAGGATTTAAGAAGATTTAGAAAAAAAAACATTTAAAAATATTTTGACACTCTGGCACTAACTTCAGCAGAAGGAATTGCATTAGGCTTGTTAAATGCCAGCTAAATCAGCTTTCCACAGGAGACCATGTGCTTACATTAACTATCTGTAAGAAACTGAAACTCACTTTCATAGTGCTATGATTAATTACTAATAAGCTCTACAATACTAATTTAAATGAAATCTCTTTTCAGTTCAGTGAGAGCTAAGAGATGCTTGAAGTGACTTTGCTTGTACGAAATATACATTACTGTAAAACTGTGTGAAAAAGAGTTTTCCCCCATGTATCTTCAAAGGAGTGATGAAATGTCAAAGAGAGACAATATTGCTATGGGTTTCTTTGGAAGTTTTGTACCAATACATGAGCTGAGTGGGTCACAGCACTGGGTGCTGTGAGGGCTGCATGGTTTGCCTGGCTTTGCCATTAACTCAGAACAGCATCAGACAAAAATCACAGGACAGATACCCAATCCTTCCTTTGAAAAACAAAGTTAGTGGCACTCCTTATCTTTTCTGAATCCTTCCTTATCTATGAAGGAAAAGTGCTATTTTTAAGCGTCTTATTTTAAGAATTCAACATCCCCTAGCCAACAAACTTAACTGCTCAAAAATAATCAAATAAAGTACAGATCCCCCAGGAAAGATGAATTTAGTACTGTTTGTGGCACGCTTTAGAGTCCTGAGACAAAAGATGCCTCACAAATGGTAAGTGTTGATTTCAGGAGCAAAACATTTACACAAAGCCTTTGCTGTAGCACATCAGAGCAATAGGGAACCCCTGCAAATGAAAGGATTGGTAAAGTCCCTGGTGACACGACCCAAGGGTGGGGTACAAGTAACCTAAATCTGTGTGAGCAGGGCCAAGGGCCTCTCAGCCAGTTGGGTGCTGGCAGCTGCCACCTGCAAGGTGCAAGGCAGAGGCGTTGGGAGGAGATGGCACCTGGGAGGAGATGGCACCTGGCCTGCACCATCTGTCCCTCTGTGCCCTCAGCAGCAAAGCTCTGCCAGTGCTCTCAGACTGACCCTGCATCATCTTGTATGGCACTGAGCCCCATCTTCTGCCAGTGTGGTGATTTAACAGAATTAAGAATTGTTTCAGCTGAGAATCTCATATACTGTCACTATCTTGAACCTCAAAGTTAAAATAAAACGTGACTAATGATGACTCTGCAGTTTATTGTTGAAATTTGTCATTTAGATATGCTTTAGGCCTGATACACTCCAGGAACTACAGCAGTAGCCAGAACTACATTATACACTTGGTACACCAGCTCAGGCATTAATAAATCAGTTGGACAATGCAGTTTTGGTGGCCAGGCCATTGCAACCATCAAAATCAGCTGATTAGGTTTAATTTCAGCTAAAGACTGAAACTGAGTTTTTGAAGCAGTGTGAGCAGTTCCAGCTCCAAATATTCTGTGATTCTGTAAAGAACACACACGCCTCTGTCACAAATCAACACATGAACTGATGAAAATAAATGCCTAAAATAACCTAATGGGAGAGCAATGATTTTTCTCACCTTTAGCGCTGATCAGTTCAGTATGTATTTACTCATGTCACACTTAAGCTCTCCTGAAGCACAGATGAGTGTGTGACAGAGTGGATATCACGCTCTGCTAAACAAGCTCAATGGCACCTGCCAGGGTGCCTGGTCACCTCTGAACTTCACCATGTCTGTCTGATTGAGGCTGATTCCCTTGAGATCAACTATCAAACAGAAGGATTGAAGAGCAGGGAGGGCATATCTGCATGGAGGCAGCACACAGGGCTGCAGAGAGCACACCAGCACCCAACCATGGCCTGGCGAGCCTTTTCCTTGTGCTGCTGCTCTTGGGAAAACCATCCCTGGGTACCCATGTGCTCATCATGCTTGAATTGCACCTCCCATATAACCAGAAACAGGGAACAAATGTCCAAAAAGAAAAGGAAAAACGAGCCAAAAAATCCACCCCAAAATCAAATTAAAAAACAACCCAACCAAGTGTCCAAAAAACCCCAAGATATCACCTTGCATAGTGGGAAAAGCTAAATGCAAATAACTACAAGTAGGTGCTTGTAAATCACAAGACACATAAAGAAATTGCTAAAACAGAGGAGGAACTTTGAAGCACTGGTCTTAATAATTTTAAGCACTTAATAGTGATTTTCTTTTATTTTATTCCTGTGTCTCTTTGTGATGATGACTGTCTCATTTCTGGAATTACCAATGGTGTCTTTCTTGGTTGTGTTTTTCTCATCACAGCAAGGGTGTAGTGCTAATGAGTTTTTCTAAGAAACAGAAATATACACTGGCAGTTTTTCAAATTGTAAACTGGAACGAAGCATTTCTGTTGTGAGGAAATCTCAGCACCAAATCAATCTATCCTGTCTCACTGGTTATGAGAAAAGGAGGGTAGAGAGATGCAGAGTTACTTGAAAGAAAGGCTACTGTTGCTTTTGTTTTTTCTTTAGATAACTTTTCTAAATTATTTCATTCAATTTGTCAATAAAATCCCTAAAATGTTTATAGTGGTTTGTGACAGTATCCATTACACTGTAGACAAGATAGGAAAAAAACCTTTCATGAAACTAATTTAAAAGCAAGCCATTGATTAAAAAAAGGAATGAGTAGAAATTTTCAAAACCTTGAATCAGCAATATATTATCAATGAGGCCACAGCATGTGAGACAGTTCTCATAAGCTGCAGACTATGATCAGCACAGCATTAGTTTCCAGTACTTATCCCACTCTTTTCTCCAGCCTGATCTGGGGTGTAAGATGGTGAAACATGGAATTTCTAATTCTCTCTAGTTTTTTGCTTTGTGTGATGTTTTACTACCAAAATGATAGAGCACAGCCTAATATACTCATGGTTTGAAATAAATGCATAAAAGCACCACAATGCAGTGTGGGAGACTAAAACAACCCAAAGAAAGAGACAGCAAAGAAAACTTCTTCCAGGAACAAACTGTGAGAGGCAGGGAATGCTTCTACCTGAATTACATGACAAAGAAATGCCAAAGTATACACACACAATATGCTCAAACAAATTCTCAATAAAGGAAGGATATCCCAAAAAATCAGCCCTTTGGTACACTCCTTGCTTTTTCTTATGCCACCTTATGCTGATTTATGAGAATGGTGCTCTCCACTGTACATGGCACATAGCCACAAGGTGAGAATCCACTGCCTGAGCTGAGATTTTCTTTAGAGTGTGCAGAATGGCAACCAAGTTGTGGCGCGTTGTTTTCCCCCAGTCTCATTTGTCACAGCAACATATATATATTCTTTCAAGTCAATCTTCCATAGAGTAGCCCTTTGTATCTACCAGGAAAACAACGTGTCACTGAGACAACAAAATCGTGATTCAGGCTAGAAGCAGAGGTCACTGCCTGCTGGCCCTCAGCCCAGATCCTCAAGAGCCCACTCTTATTTTGTAGCCTACGTTACCATAAAAGCAATATTTTATTAGCAGAGGATTTCAAACTTTTAATGTATGTCCTGCTTTTTATGGCTTCATAATGTGTGCAAAACTCAAGTTTTTCTTCACTTCCTTTTCACTTCAAACCAATGAAACACATCCTGGCTGCAACACCAGCACCTCTTCTTCCCAGAAGTATTCTGGCACTCTCTTTGATATTGTCTTTTTTCTTGGAATAAGGCCTGCTTCTCAAACCTATTCACATTCTTCCACACTATCACTTTCAAACATCTTTTATAACAATTTTCATATAGTGACTGTATAAACCATTTTGAGATCAAAGACTTTTGAGTTGTCTGTAAACAACAAAAATACTGAAAATTTATATGGGAAATTTCTGGTGCTTTCCAATCTGGATTTTTTTCTTTAGTTGCTGGGTATTTCCTCTCAGAATTAGGGACAGTTGCTTTTTCCACAGCTTCTGCTTTGGTCACATGAGGTGGCAGCCTGAGGCATCACACTTTTGGGAGGATCCTCATTCTATTCTGGGACACCAGAAAAGACAAGGCTGTGGCCACAGAGAGCAGCTGAAAGCACAAATTCACACACTGAACTTTCGCTGAGCAGTGGAGCTATAGAGAATTACCTGAATATAAATAAAGCAGAACACAGCCCCCTAAACATGATAAAACTACTGACTCTTCTCCTTGATATGCAACTTTTCAGTTTTTATTGAGAGACAAATAATGGTTCATCATTAATGCAAACACCAAGTGATTCATCAAATGACAATTTTTTTTAGAAGAAATTAATGTTCCTTTGTGATGTGACCACACATATTCGTGTTAAAAATGATGATTAAAAGTGGATAAAGGGCCCAGGAATGGAGATAGGCCAAGGAAAACTCAGCTTAAAACTTGCAAATGTTGAGCCCATGCCAAGTAATCTGCTTAACCAAGAAAAACCCCAGTAAATAGCCTGCTTCCTGAAAAGTGTACAGCAGTTGTACAGTAAGAAATTCTCCTTCTGACTTGCAAATTGAAACACTTTTCAACAAAAAACAACAACAAAAAAGGAGCAGCCTTAGTGCAAGTAATTTGAGCTTGTTATTCAGCATCACCAAGAGTTCTACATAATGAAACAGTAAGGCATTGGATAGCCCTGCCAAATAGCTGCCAATTTCCAGTTTCTAATACTGAAATAAAAGTGCTCATGCTTGGAAGTGATTGGTCATGGATGGAGATGATTAAGAAACAGACAAACAAATTTTCCATCTTCCACTTCCATGCCTCAGAAAAATAAGAACTAAAGCCATGGATTTGGTTAAGAAGTACAGCCATGGATCAAACCAGGAACAAGGGAGATAAAATACATTTCACAAAGGAATCTGCAGCAGAACCAGCAAATGAACTTGGTCCCAGATTGTGTCTTCAGACACTCCCAAGATGAATGGATTGTAATCAGATTTATAATACAGCTAAATATGTAATGTAATACAGCTAAACCGCCAAGAGTTCACACATGCCATACCCTTCCATAATTATTATGGGTAGCAAAACATTGCATTTCTTAGTAAAGGATCAACATTGTGCCATGATCTGTTACACCTGAAGAGCAGGGGATTGTAGTCTTTGCAGCCCTGCAATCCTGGGCAAAAATCAGGTGACCAAAGCCTTTACTGTCACCCTGCAAAGTTTCCACAAATGGCCATGTTTGGCTCTTGCATGATGAGTCCTGGCAGAGACAGGATCATGTGGTCCAAGGTCTACATCTTTATTTTACATGTAGTACTTCTGAGAAGCATTAAAAAGTATAGTGTAATAGAGACATTTAATATCATCTAGATCAGTATGACAAGAACAACAAATTGCAGAAAAAGCACTGGAAATCACTTAATCCACAGTGCCTGCTTAACAACAAAAGAAAAGAGGTCACAGGGAAACCACTGTGGAAGAAGACATTTTATTTCTCTCTGTGTGTTTCCATGCTTTTAAAAAATTGAGTCCATAATTGCACAGGTGCCACAGGGAGAAACAAGTGTTTGAAGTCTAAGAGCAGCTTTTTGCATGAAACCAGCTATAGATAAAGCCTGAGGTTAAAACACAACATCCCAGGGTTGCTTTCCAGAGCACCATCCAAAAGAGCACCATCCATCTTTAGGTGCATATAAATTAACCACAGAAGTGAGTTTTGCCCAGTATGTTTTGTCCATTTTTAAAGGGTCCAAATGCTGCAATTAGCTCTACATCCCAAGTCCCACTCTGTGGTGTGAAGCCCTGCGCTGATGCTCAGCACCACTTCCATAACTCAGCGAGTGCCTCTGACAGCATCAACCTGCAGGACTCAGAGCAGCACAGCCAGGGGCACCTGCAGCACAGGGAAGATGTGCTCCCACACACCTGTGAGCAATTTCCAATGTTCACCTCCTCTGCTTGACATTAACCTATGGTCATAGTACCAGGGAGAGCCTAAGGGAAATTTATCTCCATTTTAAAGGAAAAAAATAAGATTGTATCAGTCGTAATCTACATGTTTTCCTGACACATTTCCACATTTGTCATATTCTCAAAGTTTAACTGACAAACATAATCAAATCTGGCTTCTATTCTAATGTCATTGTCAAAAAAAAAGCCTTTTTTTTTTGTCAAATAGGAAGGATTATTTCAAGAATTTTCTCTTTCTCATCAGCACTCTCTTAAACAAGTTGCATTGAGCAATCAAAGACTATCTTCAGAAAGCCACAAATCAGACATCATGAAATTATATTCTGGGTTTTTTCTAGAGTGCTTCCTCTTTCCTACTTAAAATAAAACTGAAAGGGAAGTCAGTTTTATTCACCCAAGAACTACTTCCTCAAAATTTTCACTACTTGCTAAATGATTTTAAATACAAAAATTAAAAACTCTCATGTATTCAAAAAATCACAGCTATTCTATTTCACTTTTGTTTTAATCATTCCAAGTGTATATTAAAAATAAATTTTCAACATGAAATAATGCTTAATTCTCATAACCCTTGCAAATCCCCTTCTAGAGTAGTAGTATTAATAACCACCTGTCCAAGGGCAGATTACTGCCCATCTTGTATCAGACCATGCCACTTGGGTACTTGCTTTCTCATGACAAGCACCTGCTCCCTTTTGGTAAAAAAGCAATTAAAATCCTGTAAGAGTTCCCTGTTCAAGGTCAGAATCCATGGCACTGACAAACGATAGTAACAAACCAATGCCAAGCAAGAGGAGACACCAAGATAACTTTTAGCGTTATAATGAAGTGAAAGTCAAAATACAGCCACTATTCAGATTTAAAAAAAAAAATAAATCAAATCCATATTCATGTGTTGCAGCAGCCTTGTCAAAGTTTTGAGATACTATGCAGCAAAACTAAACTGCAGTAGTAACATTCGGAAATCGACTTTGTTGCTAAACATTTGGACCCAACCTTTACACACCAAAAATTGAGGCAAAACAAATGACTCCTTCCAAAGTCAGTGACTTCCAATGGCAAAAGAAGCCCATGTGTGTGTTCACAAAATCAGAAATATGAATTACAATCTAACCCATCTTTTGATCAACAGCACTCTTACAGCTTTCTAGGGAAGTGTAGTGCTTCTAATTCAAAGCCAGCAGCATAGAAAGGTTTTTACATTAGGAAAAAACAAAACCACTTGAGCTCACCAATAAACAGCTCTCAAATAGTGAAAAAATAAATTTGGGGCATCATTAGTATTATCATAATATCTCAACAAGGAATATGCAGAAGAGACCTAAGTGTTATATCCTCTAATAACAAGTTTTGCAAAAATGTCCTCAAATTCTGTGGTTTCTATGGGATTGTATCAGCTTTTTTCTCTTCGCCTCCACATCCTTGTATACAAGTAACTGGGTGAATGATGAAAAGACCCCATGAGAACTTTTTTACTCCCGCTTTCGGTAGTTTCCCACTTTGCCAAAATTAGACATACCATTATGTTTTTACACTTGCTGTAGGTTCCACTACGCAACACTCCGGGAGGGGTGGGGGTTTCCACTCTGCAGTGTCAGTGCCAGCAGGAAGCTGCTCTCTTTACAAAAAAGGGGAAGCTGCCTGTCTGCAGGGTTTTGAAGCCACAGCCTACTTTAACCCTATATGGGTACATCCACCTCCCCCCGCAATCAAGGGTGATATAGCAAGAAGCTGAACAAGGAGAGAGAGTAAGCACTGATTGCATCCAAACCTGTGCCTAGCACAATGCCAAGCACATCCTGCTAGTGTTGGAAGGCAAGACAAACTTTGCCTTAGAATGCTTTTGGCACTTAAAGCACATTTAAAGCACATGCACTACTTTACTGAAAAAAACCCCCGTCTTGACATAGAAGCTACATTAACGTAGTGGCCCCCTGGTAACCAGGTTTACTAAAAGCCAAAATTAATCACAACTGTCTGCTCCTGCTGCTCTAGGTTCTGATAGCATCTGCAGCAGAGCTTGGAAGGCCTGCCAGAAGGTTTCCTAATATTTATAGAGAAGCCATGTTCATCCTCATAACTGTTGGAAAAGCTCTCCTTAATCTGGAACACACGTAGGGTTTAAAAAGAACCACAAACAAACACAAAACCAGAAAAACCCCAACATTTTCACTTCAGTACCAAAAGGAAGGGGAGTAGCATTTTTTCAATGATATTATCAACACATAAAAATCTTTCATCTCATGAAAGAGAAGAATGTACGTCCAACTCAAAAATGCATTTTTGATATTTCTTGTTTGCTTCCTATCTTTCCTTCTGTTTTGATGATGAAAATCTAATTGATTTTTCAAAGCAAAATAAGATTTTGCTTTGAAAACTTTTATTTTGAATTAAAATTAACTCAGAATTCAATTAAGAATACAGAGACCCTGCCTAAAAGTTATTTAAAAGTTGGCTTAAGCTAAGAGTTGGATCAAGTACTAACTGAAAACAAAATTCATTTATAACATCAAAACACTCTGGATAATTCAGGCTTGAAAGTACAAGTATATGACGATTAGTCCCTAATTCCTTATGGCCATAAAGCCATAATCATGCTCATAACTGACACCTACCCTACCTGGTGTAAGTATTTATACATTCAGCAACATACTATGCTTTTGGGCAAATAAGTGTCATTTTTAGTCCAATTTTCAACAGAAATAAGTTTTGTGTGCTTATTCTGCTTGTTTGTCAGGTTCCCTCTATATTTAATTCCAGCAAGTAATTCAGATTTGTAAAAGGTAGAGGTCTCAGTGCTAAAGAAATACCTGCTCTGAGAACAGCTCAGGTTAGTGCCATGGCTGAAATCAAAGAGCTTCAGCTGTAGCAGCCCCACGTGGCTGGTGCCAGTCAGGATGCTCACAGCTCTGGTTTAATTTCACATTCAGGAAAAAAGAAAACAAAAGCCTTGAAATGACAAACTGCACCCAAATCAGCAGTATTATATCACAACATAAAGTTAAGCTTAGTAATGCAGCAACAACGAATTTCCTGTAGAAAGAAAAAGGAAAAAAGGAAAAAAAAATGCAGGTCCTACTAAAAGTCTACAAGATGGTTTTCAAGTTGTTCTGTGGTGAATATCTCTGTGTTTACAATAACTACAGTGTGTCTTTGAACAGCTCAAACCTGGATTCTCTTCAATCCATTCTACCTTAGGTGTCAACAGAATAGCTGCCAGTTTGTTCATATTCTTTATTTTTATGTCACATTTAAACATTTATCATTAGGGGCATATCCATCATCCTGAGGAAATATGATTGTGCTGTCATTTTTCTTTATGCTGTGATAGTACTTTTCAAGAAGGAAAAAAAGATCTCATCTTCTTCTATGATCATAACTGCACTAAGGAATAAAATTCTCAATTCCAGGTTTTTTTGTGAAACAGTTTAATGACTAGTCAACTTAGCAACACAAATATTAGTATTTTGCTAGAAAAAACTTCTTAATGACTATTTAAAAATTTCTGTCACTATTAAAAAATGTGACTATTAAAAATTGCTGGTGGATTTTAGGTGGGGTGGTTTAACCCTTCAAACTCTTCCTATTGCCTTTCTCTTGGCACCTAGTATTTAATATTCTGCCTTTTCCCTTTCTTTGTATACCATAATTTGTCCTATTTCCTTCTTATGATACTCCCATCTCTGAAAATATGTATGTCAAATTTTATTCTGATGCTACAATGCATTTTCAGTGCAAATTAGCAGTGTGTTCTAATAGTAATCCATTGCACCCCTCATTTTAAGGGGAAGGAGGCAAGACACATGACAAAAATCATAGAGTGAAATAGCTGGAATTCCACCCACTGGGAAAGGCTGGATGGCAGAACCACTGTGCAAAGCTGCTATAAAGAAATGCAAAGTAAGTATTATTTTACTTTATATGAGTCTTACATAAAAGATTTTTTTTTAAATTTGAAAGCACCGGTGTAGGATAATTTATAGTTAGAGATTTGTATTGTTCAGCAATCACATTGGGCAGTCTTAGACTTGAATAAAATTTAGTTCAGACATTAGAGAGCAGAAAAATGTCTCTTGGAACTATGTTAAGCCAAACTGTGCACTAGGAAATGCAGACAAGCACACTGCAATAACAGCTCATTGTAAAATTCCATATTGTTGATATTTGCTGTCAAAACACACTCCCCTGTCCCTCCCATCCTTCCCTTCTGTGGCTTCAGATGAACCTCTGATTATGGGACTCATTCTGTGCCCCTCGGTCATCCACTTCTCAGATCTCATCTAAACACACATCACTTGGTGAAGTCAAACCACTTTTATCCATCAGTAGCATCCATTGCAGAAACCTCATCCTCTGCAAGCCTAAATTAAGTGTATTTTACTAACCTCTTCCAAAAAGTATTCTACTAGCATATAATCACATCCCTAACTTCTCACCTTCCCATTCTAAACTGTTCCGTCACATTTCCTGTAAATAAATGTCAGTTCCATTTCCATAAAGTTATGTCATTGTCTTTTGCCATCACCTCTGCTTTCTTCCTCATTCTTTATCAACGGTTCTGTTTCCCCAATCTTCTTATTTCTACATCCTTATTAAAATTTCTATACTTTTACACAAATCCAAACCCAACTCACCACTAACATGAAGTCTTCAGTGACTACAAACTAAATTACCTACCCAGATTGTTGCTTTCACTATTTACTGATTTGCCTCTGCTTGGAAGATTTTACACTGTAGGCATATATGGAATGGAGAGAATCTCTCATTTCTTACTGATTCAGGTCTCCAAACAGAATACATCTACAATTCTTGCTGTATGATTTAAGTGAGCTTCTGAAGAATTTCTAGTATGCATTGGACATTATTATGCAAAAATCAAGTACAAAGAAAGGTCAAACAAAAATTTATATATATAAAACAAAATAAAGTCAACAAGTTTAATTCCAGAGTGTTAGTTCCCAGCTGTCAGATTTCCATTAGAATACATTGTAAACAGTTTCTAGGTAGCTCTGTAGGAATTTTATATTAAAATGAAAACCAAAACAAAACTGCTAAAAACCCCAAATCAACAGAAAACTCCGGAAAACAACAAATTAACTCATACTACACCACAACAGGGGGTTTTTTTGTAATTTTAGCAGCAGTGATATAAGAAATCAGCCAGTAAGGAATGCCCAGAACCTGCTTCATTTCCTTCACCACATCAGCGCACTGCTCTGAACCGCCCTGCCAATTCCCATAACCCCAAAGGCAGAGGGAGCCGCGGAGCAGCGCTGCTCTCGCTGGGGCTCAGGGGCGGCAGGGATGGAAGTCCCCGGTCGGTGCCCGGCCCATGACACTACGTAACGGAGGCTGAGACTCAGAATTTCCTCTCGGGCAGCCCCTCCCGCTGCACTTTCGCTTTCTGCGGCTATAATGGTGACGGCGAGCCGGGAGCCCGCGCTGCCCGCACGCCGAGCCCGAGCGGCGGCTCCCGGCTCCGGCGGCGGCACCGAGCGGGGACC
Organism: Camarhynchus parvulus; assembly: GCF_901933205.1. NCBI lineage: Eukaryota > Metazoa > Chordata > Aves > Passeriformes > Thraupidae > Camarhynchus > Camarhynchus parvulus. Next base: position 10,988,889 of record NC_044576.1, read on the forward strand.
GGCTCTGCTGGCGGACAACATGGTCCTGGAGAGCCAGGTAAGTGTGCACAGCCACATGGGCTCCTCTGTCCGCTCCACACTCTGCTGGAGTTCTTTCCTGGAGCCACGGACAGCTGCAGGAAAGCTGCAGTGACAGTGACTCTGTGCCGGCTATGACAGAGCTCAACCGCCCATGGGCGCACAGCCATGCGGGACACAGTTATTGAAGGTTATGCTACAAGTTTAAAGTTGTGATGCAGGTTATAAGTTCACTGCCATTCTGGGCCTTAGGTCATGATTAGATCACTTGTAACCAATTGATACCACCCAGGAGGAAGACTAGGTGGTGGTAGCTTTATGCAACGGAGGTGTTGAGAAATGGAAAAAGATGTTTCATGTTACTGTGCTACGTGAACTCTTTTCTTCTCTGGAGGGGAGTAAGAGAAGAGGCAGAAACATAGACTCAAATGAGTGAGACAGTTTCAGTCTAGGCAGGTTTAAAATTGATGCAGGGCACTGCATCATAAATACAGAATCAAAGTTAACTTGCAGGGATGTTTGAATTTGTCTTTTGGAGTCAGCCCCTCCCAAACTCAAGTGATGCTTTCCAGAACATCAGTAATCAAGTTTCACATTTGCAGCAAAGATGGGTACTTTTTCCCGAAGATGTCTCTCAGTCCCTCTTTTTCCAAGTTAAACAGCAATGCTGAAATTTCAAGAGTAACCAGATGTTTGCTTTGCAACCTGGACCTTCTGTTACCTTATGCAACAGAATAAAAAATATTTTCTCTAAGATAAAAAAATAGGTTTTATTTTCAAAAAAATTGCAAAGAGATGTCTTCATTTTCACTTCTGCTACATCAAAAATACTCATAGTACTTTACAGGGAAGTAAAGATTTCTGCTGCAACAAATAAGATCCAATTCTGGGCTAAGTTTCTCTGGTGCATTTAAGCTTTAAGTGGATTGGTAGGGACCTGATGCACATAAGACTTGAAATCCCTTGAGAAACGATTTTCAAATTAACTAATAAGATATTGCACCACGTACAGCTTATTAGAAAGAAACACTGAGCAGCAACAGCACACAGCTACTGTGCCTGGGATTTAAAAGCTGGATTTAGCTGTCATGTCCATAATTCTTAGTGCATTGGTTATGTAAAGGAGTAGGTGAGAGGACGGTTTAGTTTCATATTAAGGAAAGTAAAAAAGCTCTACAGAATATAATTGCAGGATTAGTAAAAAGCATAAGGCAGCTTGGCTCCACTATTTACATATCAAGGCAATTTAGGGAAATCCTCATATAGAAAACTTTAATAATTGAAAATGAGATTGAGAAACAACTTGGTCTTACATTAAAGGCTAAAACATATGTTTTCATATTAAAAAATCATATGTATGGAGAAGAATTTGGTAACTTTTCACAGGAAACTTTAAAGGTTAATTTCCCAATGAGACGAAATAATATTCAAGAACTTTTGTTCAACACTGATAGCTACTTTAGTAATATCTCTGCAGCTTTCCAGATATGCAAGAGATCTACATGTCACAGGATTTCTATGCATGAGAACATTTTGACAGTAATTGCCATTCATCTTGAGGGGGAAGTTAAAGAGACAAAGCAAGTAAATGCCTCAAGAATAACTTTTTAGAAAGAGCATCACAGTATGGGGCCAACACTTAAGAGCAGAGAACCTATAAAGGCAACAGATGAGGGGAGTAGTTGAACCCTCATCAAAGAAAGATTAATCATAAGAATTAAGGGTGGAAACTTGCCACTTTTAATAATATGTACAACCCTGATCACAGAAAATTAAGTTAGCATAAAAACAATTTTTAGCAAAGCTGCTGTTACAAAACTAGAAGGACACTAAAATTTGAGATTGTGCACCAGAATGCATCAGTGAAGTCTACCAAGGTAGCACTACACTTAGGGTAAGGGAGGAAATCCCAGGAAAAAAGTAATCATTGACTTTAGCCTCATGCAAAAGTCACATACTGGGAGACAAATTGTTTTATTGTATGTGACTGCAAAAAGGAGCAGTTAAAAATAAAATTAAAAAATATTACAAAGAGCTGGAGTGAAAGTGCTTTGCTTGGACTACATATAAAGACAGTGGCTACTGCTTTCTAATTTGTGAAAGCAGCTTCAGAGCATTCCCATTGAAACAGAGCAAGTTACTGGTTTTTAACGCAGATAACGTATTAGAGGAACTGAAAATATAATAAATGCCTGAATGGTTCACTTGAAAGTGAAGGTGATCAAAACAGTTATTTAATGCTTTAATTTCTAAGGATCCCTGGTTTCAACCTTTAGCTGCAATTGTCATGGACTTGGGTTGCCCTTTGTCACACAGCCACCCTTGCAGCAGCCCTTGCACAACTTCTGTCCTGTCCTAAGGAGACAGGAGATCAGCCTGGCTGTCACATCCCATTAGGGGCAAAGCTGATAAAACCTGCTGGGATTCCAAGGTGACATCGTTTCTTTCATTACCTTTGTCACAATATTGATTAGATTAGGTCTGAAGCCCATCTTCGGCCTGCTACTGACCCATCACATCTCCTGGGAAATTCTGCAGAGTGGGAAACAAAATTGAAAACGACTGGAACAATAGAGATGTTCAAGATGTTATAGCTCATGGGACTCCCCCAGATGTGACAAGTGCTGATTTTTACTAACTATGCATCCTGATACTTTAATCCCAAACTTGACAACTACATATTACATTATCTCCTTCACAGTAGTCAGCCTTCAGGAGCTTAATGGCATGAAAATAACCCACCAAATATTTTCATTTCTTTCACTGGAGTAAATAACAACATGGTCAAAGTGCTGCCTAGTTAATTTTCCCTATCAAAATTTTAAAGAGTAAATAAAGAGCAGATTGGCTTGCTGTCTGTGCAGCAAACCTTGTATCAATTGTCTCCCATGCCATGTTTAGTTTAGATGTTTCACTCATGCAGGACAGCTGAAGATCCAGTTCAGAGAGCAGCACAGCTGAGACATATGGCACCCAAGTAATCATAGTAGTTAATAGCTAAAGACCCCTACACCTGCTCTGATGTTTTCAACAGGCTTTACTTACTGGCATTAAATGCTTCTAATATAATACATGCTCTGTGTTGATATAGGCTTTGTATGGGACAGATCTGATAGTTCCAAAGGAAAAAAGGACTACTCTTAACTGCCAAATATATTTTTAGATTTAGACAGTATAAAAGTTGGAGATTTCTAATTTTTTTTAACCTTTTTTCAATGCTAGGTCAGATTTTTCTCTTTCACATGTGGGCTGCTTTACAAATACCATCAGTAGGCACAGCTGAACCACAAGGAGCCTGAGCAATAAGTTCAGTAAATGTCACTCCTTTTACCTACACCTTTACCTCCCACATATAACACCCACTCCCTCTGACAGCACCAAACCTATGGTTTGAATTTGCCTTTCTTCTATGTGTTCCCTCCTTCTCCTCATCTTCACACAGCTTTGGGAACAGGACAGCTCAGCAATTAGTATCCCATAAGTAAAATAAACATTCCTATTGGCAGTGAGGAAGCTGGAGCACATCTGTCTCACTCAGTAACACCCTGGCAGAAAATTACACCCTGTAGTAACCTGGAAACCTCCAGGCCTCACAAAACAAGAGCATCCAAATTTGATTGTTGTATGCTTTGAAGGATAAAGCAAAACTAAGCAGAACAAGAACTGTGTATTTCATTCCACTTTAGCATGCCAGGACACTGCATGTAGATGCTTGTTTTATTTCCATGGGAGTAGAAAAAACATATCAAGAGGGGGAAAAAAAGACATCTAAGACTTTCTTCTATATAAAATGTTATCTCTTAAACATACATATGAAAATACATATTCTAGGTTGCTGCATGATCCTTTTCACGACTGCTAAGATTCCTTTAAGTCCTAGAAACTCTCCCACCCTGCTCTTAAACTAGTCATTCTTTTTTTCACTCAGAAAAAAAAGGAGCAGAATTTCTCTTAATATATTTCCAGGTACTTTTATAATAGAATTTTTTTTTAATATTACTGAAAGATTTGACAAGCAATTAAATTTGCATTGAAAAAGACTTCAAAAATTAAGAATGTACAGAGAAAGAATAATACTTGATTATGGATTTATTTTAAATAAACTTGCTTTAAATACACTCTAGGATATTTAAATTGAATGAGATTCATCTATCTATACCCATAAATATTACTCCAAGCCCCAATAAATTCACACAATATATCTTCATGCTCTGCAAAATCTTTCCTGTAGGTTATTACTGTGCAGACTTTAATTAAGATGTAATAACAGCTATTACATCAAAAAACTATGGTTTGGACCTTGAGGATGTAAAAAAAGCAATATTTTGAGGATTGTCCAGGAATAGTGGATCAATTTTTTATGCTTTAAGGGCTAAAAATTGTGGGAGGAGGTTTCAGCCAGAACTAGAAGGCTTTTTCTTTGAAAGGGTACAGTTCATCACCCAAATAAAAATGTTCAGAAGATCCCTTGCTGCATTATCAAACAATATCTCCTAATTATGTTACACTTTTGCCCTTGCTTAAGGCATTAACCAAGTGATACAACAGCCGTACTCTTCACACATTCTAAAATAATGAAATGCTGAGCACAAGCCAAAAGGAAAAAGTAACCATTCCTCAATGATAATATAGAATTATAAAGAAAAATAAATTAAACAGATATTTTAGTTGCACACACATATTTTTTTTTACAAAACCCCATGGCCATTTATTTTTGCCCACATATATGTGACAAAAATCTAAGAGGACATTTGCACTGAAATCTTTCATTCATATTAACATGGGAAGAACCCTTCCTTCCTCAAAGTAACACAGAGTACACATGCGTGGGGAAAACCACTTTTCAGAAGTTTTAAATAGCTTCAGTGTCAAACAGACCTTGTCCCACTTCTGTGTTCCTACTTCTTCACCCTCTTTTCTACATTCCCTCCTTACATGCACTACTCTCCCAGCTCCCCCAGCCCTCCTGCTGCTGCCCCAGCAGGTCCATGTGCCCTGCCTCGATCCCTTCTCCATGCTAATCCAATACATGGCCCAGCTGCCTTTGGCAGCAGTAATTACATTCCTCTCCTGCCCTATCAATTGCTGGCCTCTTCACTACCACTGCTGGCTTTGCTTACCAGGAAGAGGATTTCATTTCCATTCCCCACTTCCCTTCACTCCCCAGCACCTTCTGCTCTAACCACGAGATGCACTGCAGTCCTGCACACAAGCCTAAGCCCATCTCCAGCGCTGCCACCTGGTACTTTGCAACCCAGAAAGAAGAAACCTTAGCTGAAGGCTGAGAGCTCTTGCTCTGTGCAGATCACAGGCTGACAGAAATGGACTTGACACCACTGGTTTTGTTTGATGGTTTCTAATGTGCCTTCCCACCAGAGGAACAGAAAGCCAAGACACCCTAAAGCTGGCTCTCAGCTCTATGAGTTTGATACTGTGCAAACTTCAGATGGAAGAAGGTGAAGATGCAAAATTTTTGTCAGTCATTTGGACTGTGCACAGCTGGCTTGTGTCAGGGTGCTTTCCTCTCCCTGGTGATTGTTTCATCCAGAGTCTAAGGTATAAAGGTGTCTCCTACCCACACTGCCTCTCACCTGCAGAGAAAGAGCTCCCAAGCCAAGTCTGAAAAGTATTTCAGAGCATGTCAGAAGTGTACAGGAACTCACTTCTTTGAAACTGCTGACATTTTGGAGGATGAAAGAGGCTTCAAATCTCCAGGGCTCCAGCCTTACAGGCACTGAGAAAAAATAAATCCCTTAAAAAGAAAAGAAACAGAAGGAGAGAAACTGCCTATGTATTTAGAAGTTAATATATTTAAATCCCTTGAGGAAGGAAATAGTTTGGGAAAGTGACAGTGAAAAATAGAAGACTGAAAATAAGTCTGATTTTTCTGATATGTTTTAATTTTATTTTTTTAATGAGAAAAAGGTTTTGAAATAAATATAATCTGCAAAAGAAATACAAATTATCCACCAAAAGGCAAGAAGTTAGGAAAATCCCATGTAGAAATAGTCTGGACAAAATTTAATTTGTTTCCAGGGACTGTACGTGTTTATCATCAGCAATAGGCATCCCATTACTGCTTGTGCCACCAACCAATAAGAGAAATGCATGTTGCTTTTTTTTAATTCAAGTACTAGCCTTCCTTACAAGACAGAGTAACTGAATCCTAGAACTGGTACTGTAAATCTCAGTAATCCATGCAACCCTTTTAGCCAAACTGGATGTTTGAAAGTAAACTAGAACAGCTCTACTACACTGAGGGCAGCTTTATTTCACCTGCTGGTGTCTGCAAACACAGAGCTGGACATCTATCACTGGCTCTGATAGACACTTGAAATGAGAAGAATAATGCTGCACTCCGTGGAGTAGATGGGCAAGCTAAGCCAGCAAAGCTGCAGGAAGCGCACTAAGGTGGGCTGTGACCAGACCCAAGTTACCTCTGCAGGGTGCCCAGGTCTATGGCCAGGGACTGGGGACAAATTAAAACAACTACCAGGTTTCTCTGCCTTATGCCATGGGGCATCCATGCATATTTTAGGACTAAAACCAGACAACAGTACTGAATGCTTTCAAATTATAAGCAGAATCTAGTTTAGATACATTGTTTTATATTATCTTCTGACCTTGCTTTTGCCACAGAAAAAAGAGCTCTGAAAACCATGTTTGCATACTTAAATGAGAAAAGGAACTGCTATGCCCTTGTATTTTTCATTTCTGAAGGTCTTAAGGGAGGAGTGGGAACACACAATAAATAAATAGCTTAACAGACTGTAAACAACTAAAGCTTCACCTCTTGCAAAACTATAGTCTCTATGATTAATGTTTCAGGAATTATATTAAAGTGCAATAATTTTCCCTGTAGACTGGTGATACCCAGGAGAAAAGATTCTCTGCTTTGAATGACACCATGAAATTTGATTTGTGTATTCTAAAGAAAGAAATAACAACATATTAATTTAGATAGATTTCTTAACAAAAGCAGCATCTTCCTGTTTTGATCAAAAATTAAACAATAAAAATGAAGAAGTCAGGCTGTCTGACTGCATGAAAGAAAGGGAGAATGTGCATGAAATAGTCCTCTCTTGTAATTAATAATAAAAAATTGACAGGCATTACATCTGCCCTGCACCTTCCAGTATCATGACTCGGGACTGTACTGTAAAAGCTCTACAGATTGCTAACAGCTCCTTTCTTTAAGGGTTGTTTGTGCTAATAAAAACTTATGAACTAAGTAAAGAAGAATTTAGGCCATCAGTCACCACTGGATTAAGATAACATCAGGGGTTGTGGAGTTTGCCCTTACTCTCTGGTACTTTCTCACCACTCAGACCAATAACAGGTATGTGCTGACTGACATTAATTTTTAGGGCACAGGCTCCAGCAGACTTGTTAAAGGATAGAGGAAAATCCATAAATTAAGGTTACCTGCAGCATGCCCACACACACAGATGCAATCAGCACCAAAGCAGCGCTCCAGGCAGAGGTGCCCTTGCCCAGTTCTGCCCCTGGCAGGGTGAGGCTGGCTCTCCCCAAATGCTGCCTTCCCCACTCTGTTCCCATGGCAGCAAGCTCAAATTTCACCACAGGTTTAGCAGCTCTGTTCTGCACCATAGTCACTGATTAATGCCATGACCCTTGACTCGTTAACCTCAGCAGTGACAAACCAGAAGGCTCTGGGCTTACAGCCCCAAATTTAAATTGGTTTAAGGATGGTGCTTCCTGTGGGGCAAATGTGGGACTTGCAGAGATGTTTTGTATGAAAAAACAAAGATCATTTTTACCCCTCTTAGCCTTTTCTGAAATTTAGTAGCAATAGAAAAGTAAACAGGTAACTGTTCTAGCACAGCCTTAAATAATTCAAAGGATCACACTCTTTGCCTACCTGAAAAATTCAGAGCAGGCTCTGTTACGTTAAAGAAGTTTTTAATCAATTCTAAAATCATAAGAATACAGAAGATGGATGACACTAAAACTTAATTTATTTTCTATTTGGCAGAATTTAATAGAGCCTGAATGCTCCTCTCAGAAAACTGAAATAGGAGCACAAGTTTTAAATAAACTTCTTCTGGGCACATCTGCAGGGAACAGTTCACGATCAAGCAGCCCTTGAAATTTCTCATGCCATTTGCTGTTACTGCAATGCACAAGTTTTAATCACTGCAAGGAGCTTCAGCTGTGTCTGGGAGTTTTGTTCTTCCTAGTGAGCCTAACTGGAAAAATCCTGAAGAAAGCAGGTCATTGCACCAGGGGGACTCAAACAATCCCTGTGCTTCCAGAGGGCTGAGGCCAAGCAATGCTGCAGAGTGGAAGTCAAATGTTCAGATGGCACTGGGCAAGGAAGAAACTAGAGAAAGGTGGGGGCCAGCCAGGCTGTCCTTCCAGCCCACAATTCACCAAGAGCATGGGCCAGGACAGCTGATCCATATCTGCCTTCCCCAGGCTCCCCAAGGCAACAGAGAGCTCAGGGGCTGCAGCCAGGCCCCCTCTCTGCCTGGCTTTGGCACAGCAGGGCACCATGGCACTCCTGGAGCACAGGGACACACACCAAGCCCTCGGGACAGATCTGCTGGCAGAGACAACCCAGAGTGGCCTCTTTCAAGCACAAGGCAGTACTGGCTACATTCCAAAGCAGTACTGGTACCAAGCAATGAGAGAGGAGGAGTCTTACACCTTAAACTTTGATTTCTTCATTTTGCAAAGGCAGAGAGGAGCAGGTAGGACTGAGGGGGCAGAGCCAACTGGGCAGCTCTGGGCTGTGGGGCTGGGCAGGGAGGCTGAGCTGCCCAGGCAGGTGAGGGAGGCCAGAGCCCGCGCTGGGGCTGGGTCCCAGAGCACTCAGAGGGCACAGCCCAGCATGGCACAGCCCAGCATGGCACAGCCCAGCAGGCAGCAGCACCCTGCTCTGCCCTGAGATGATGGAAGGAGAGAAAGCCTGCTATTTAATGTAAAACCAAGTCTGGAGAGAAGAAGCACTCTCTGCCCCTCTACTGCTGCTCAGGAGCCTGCAGCAGGCACTGCCCCCCAGCAGCTGGAAGGGCAGGCATGGGCACAGCCATGGAGCCTTGGGGACATTCACTGCTGGCACCAGCAACAGCTGCTGTCTGCTCATGTGCCAGTGGCTCAGTCACAACAAGCTGACACTGCTTGGCACAGTTCACAGCCACTTGCTGCAGTCATGGCCTTGGGATGCATGAGCAGCTCAATTCACTACTACAGCACTGCTGCTCCCCTCAGCCCTGGGTTCTGACCCAATTATTGTCAATTTTCAGTGAAGTTACTAAAGGCATGAAAAAAACCCCAACAACCAAGTGGAAGGGGAGCAGAGGCAAACCTAGTTGGTTTTGCCCATAATCTTAGAGCTACATCTCTAATTCCAATCAAAAATTATTCTTTTACATGATTGTCAGGCAGAGAGAGCTACTGCCAGCATTTGATGCCCTGGTTCTGAGCACTCACAGTATCTGTTTAAATTAGCAAGCAATCAGCACCCACAGCAGTTAACATCCCATGGACAGTATTCCAGTTGTACATTCCCTCCTTATTCTTCTCTGTCATCTTTATCACACAGGGCTTGTTTTGACAAGATAGCTCTTTTTTATTCAGGAATTCTATGTACTTTTTGCTCAGATTTTCAGATTCAGTCAGTCACTCTATCCTCGAGCTGTGTGTAACATCAATATAAAATAACAAACACAACTCAACAATCAAAACTGTTTTCTCTTTCTTAGTAAAAAAAGTCATACTGCATGGTTCCACCAAGGAGACTAACAGAAAAAGGTTCACTATCAGTTATGCATTAATAGAAAATTACAACTCTTGATGTGGAATGGATCTAAAGACCAAAAGAAGTCTGAATTTGGCTATTCAGTCTCAAGTTTGAGCATAACTGTTTCCAAATAAGAATGAGAACTGAAACTACTTCATGTCAAAGGCACTATTAAAACCTAAACCTTTGCTCAGTGACACTGCACCTATAAAACAATCATTTCTTATCAACTCCCACATTCCTTTTCAATTCACCTTCCTGCACACAATGCATCTTTCCCCACACCTGTAACAAGAAAAGTCACTTATATTCACCAGTGTGATCATAGCAGGGGTGCTACCAACCCATTTTCCCCAAACCAAAGTATTAAGACCATCCACAGAACAGCAACTGGACACTTGCTCTGTGCCTCTCCCAGAAATCATGCATGATGGCTTTCCCCACTGCTTCATTCTCCTTCATTCCCTCATTGACAGTAACTATTCCTTTCACATTACAAACAGCATAGATACACAGCAAAAATGATGTGGTACATACTCATATTTATGACACAGAATTCGTTTAAAAATGAGCTAATACATAAGCTAATAAAACATTCCCAAACCAAGCAGGTACCATGTTAGGTTTCTGAGGTTTTCACCAAACCTGAGGTAATTTTCAGTAGGTAAGGATGATTTTAGCATCTTAAGTGGTAATGTAGTTTGAAAAGAAAGGACAGGAGCTGTTTCAGTTGAGCTCTGCATTTGAATTTCCAGGGTTTGTTGTAACCCCTATAAACTCAAGAGAAAACTCAGCTGGTGTGAACTGAAACAAGATGTTTGAGTGAAAAAACTGCCAGTGGAAACCACTGAGCCTGAGAATCAAAACCAGTGTTTGGACCTGCACTGCACAGATGTCTGGCCAGCCCGATGCAAATGTTATGTTTTCTTGCACAAAATTCTAAGCCCAACTTTTTTTTTCACCGAAACCAAGGGTTTAGGGTGCAGGGAAATACATTAATTTGAAATGGCATCTCCTAATGAGCAAAGAAAGATCACGGACCCAGCAAGAGCAGGGAAATTACCTTTGCATATTTAGTTTTCAAGAGATGGAGGAGAGAATGAGAGAAATGGAACTGTGGTCACAGTGGGGAAGTTTATGAGAAACACAAGCAGTGTGGCTCAGGCAGCTTGGGGGAGTGCTGGAAGATTTCAGAAGGTGCACAGATTCCTTTCTCATTAATGAAGGGGCCCTGACTCCAGCTCTGCCGAACTGGCTCTGAGTGCAAGGCTATTCAGCTCCCTCCTTTGATTGAAAGCATGAGTCTGTTACTTATGAGCTCTCAGAAGCTTTCCTTTTAATAGGAAGTGGGGGGAAGGGGTAAAAAGATGGCTGGAGGAGGGGAAGGGAAAGATGAGTAGCAAAGAACACTGGTGGCTGAACATGGGACTTCAAGGGATATGCAGGACAGGCCTTTGGGGAAGGGTTAAAAGCTTACAAGGTGAGTGATGCCTTTCCTGGGCTGATTTTTCTCTCATTATTCACCAACATGTTAAGAAGTAAACTGCATATTCAATCAACCCTTAACCTCTTATTTTCTGATAATCTTACAAAATTATTTATTCTGCTAGCATGGAACTAAAAAAAAAATTGATGGTTTTCAATTTTTTTTTGGTAGATATCAGCTGTATTTTAATAATACTAAAAAAACACCTAAATAAACCTAATCCTGACATCTTCCCTGCTGCAACAGGGAACATGCAGCCTGCTGTTCCAAATTGCAGACAGTCACGAGCTCTCGTCAGACTTTGTGTGGGCTTGAAATGTTCTTTTAGTCCTTTGCAGCTGAAAACTGAGCACAAATTATCACTGAAAGGATATGAAAAATTCTGCTGGGACATTTGCCATAGCTGTACAGGAATGCTCCTCAAAGCAATCAGAAAAGGGAGCAGATTACTTAGCTCAGGTTTGAGGACTGTATTGACTGCTAGCTGTTTCTAAAAAATGTTACTTTTTTATCTGGAGAAAAAGACAAAAACTCACTGATCAAACTGTATTTTGCTAGTTTTTATCTGTTGCCAATGAAGAGATATCAACCCCTTCTGGTCTGTAAAAACTTTGCTTATCTTCTAAACTGAGCAGAGATCTTGGCAGGAAACGGAATGGGCAACTTCAAGATAAATCTAAGTACTTCGTATGTGCATCAACCTGGGATGCAGCTTCAGTGCTGTAACATTTGGAGTGCTGTGCTGGATTCAGTGCTTGAGCTCCTAGGTGTGTACACTATTAGTAGTCACTTCTACAGAGATAGTATATCCAGAGTTAAAAAAAAAATTAGCAAAATCTTTAAATTTTTGCTCTTGGTGAAGTAATTTTTATCTGCATTCAAAACACAAAATACATGCAGAATCAGACTTTGAACCAAGTGTATCAATATAGAGGAAGGAAAAATAGTTATAATAAAAAGGTCCTTTTGCTCAGTAATGAAAATAGAGACTTGTGATCACAAGCAGCACCAAAGGGAAAGAAGGGATTAAGTAACATTAAACATCAGCCTTCACTTGGGATCACTCAGATGAGTTCTGTTGCCTCTAACAAGTTTTGTGCTAATACTCGGATCTGCAGCATTGGACATGCTAACCTATGGTACCTCTTCCCTAGCATCATAAATTTATTATCATTTATTTTTGAAAGAAAACAGTGGAATATCCCAATATCACTAACCAAACAATATTTCCTCACTCTTTAAAGCACACACATACATACACCACAAGAACAATGCTAACTTCTGAATTGATGCTCTTTGATGTGTGAACATACGAGACAATTGGAGACATTCCAATTATCTTCAGTTCAAAGTTGGGCCAAAATTAGAAGCAGTTATGAATAATGGATTAAGTTTTAGCAGAAATGGCAGTGCTGCACAGAATAAAGATGAGAGTTTAGCTTAGCTGTGAATATGTGAACCAGGTGAGCCACACTGCTTCCTTAAACAGACACCTTGGAATTGCACAACCTCAGAAGTTCAATTAACAAAACACATGTCAAATCAGGGTTTTGTGACAGGGTTTTGTGACAGGTTATAAACTGTTTTCAGATGCAATTCTGATGTTTCCAGGATAAAATTAGAAGCTGAAGTTCCTTATGAAATTGGTTTTTTTTGGAGGGTTTTTTTAAGAAATAACCATGCCAAAATCTGGTCATTTACCATAGCACCCTAGGAGTCACTACCCAGGCAAGACACGTATCTTGAAAGTGTCATCAGCCAACATGGAGATAAGCACCAGCTCAGATCAAAGGGTGCCTAAGCAGGCTATTTCCATTCATTGGGAAATTTTCCTGACAATCTAGCATTTTAATTAAAGAATAATAATCTTCCAAGTAGTAATGCTTCTATAGCTGGATAAGTTATTTTTGCTTGGATGTCTATGCTACATTGCAGAAAAAGATGTAGAGTGAGCATTCCATTGTTGCATTATATTCCTGTAATTCTACTTTATTTTGTGGATTCTGTGAATAGTGGAGCTCAGGTGATCATCATGATAGTGCAGATTGTAGGAATGGGGAGATATATGTGGCTACTTCTTTGGATTTGCACTCTTGTCAGAGACCTGTTTTCCTTGACTTTGCTGTCTCCAGCGTTGTGTGTAAATGTGGGCAGTGCCAAGTTAGGGAGGGGTTGGCACTGAGGCTCAGTGCCTTGTTATTCACAGTTTTGACAAGAGTAGCAGACAGCAGGCCAGAGATGATCTTTTATGGTTTGTGCCCCGGTTTCTGTATGGTTATTTACAGATGCCCTTGTTGAAATCCTGTGTTAATCCTGCCTTCCTTCACCAGCCTCAGTTTAAGTCTGCCAGTATTTTGCAAACTATAAAAATGATTACTTAAAACAATCAATGTTCTCTAGATTTTTAGTAGCAGTAAAAAGCTTTAGCAACAATGAAGAAAATATTTTGCTCAATAGACTCACTGAGAACTGCAAAATATAAAGCAGCTGTTTCACCAAATTCATAGAACATCCATTACAAAAGTTAATTAATAGCTAATATGAACTATTATGTATCATGCAATGCTAAGGCCATTCAAGACTTTCATTTACTTTAGAAAATAACTACCAATAAAAAGCATATTCAATGCTTTTCTTCTTTTGCTTTAAAATTACAATTCTCTTTCTAGAAGCAACTGCTCCACTTGAACAAACCCTTCTTTATTCAATAGACGTAGGTGTGAGTGGGGGTAGGTGTTTCATCTACCAAGGACACGCAGCAAAACTGTGCTCAATTTGCAACACAGGTGTTTAAAATGCCAACACTTGAGTGCCTCTCCAGCCTCAAATTTCTCCAGCATCACTGAATTTTTATCCCAGAGAAACAGCAGATCCAATAAGGAACATGGTAGAAGTTACAATGTGATAAATCCCCTTTCCTGGACTGCACAAAGTATAATATGACAAGAAATTCCTCAGTCTTCTTATCAAGGGGATTTGATGCAGGCTGGTGGGTAATCATGGGAGGATTTTGTATATAATGTTTTATATTATGGTCCTAATTATTCTTAGAACAGGATGAACTGGTAGAATATAGTATCAGGAAGAAAATGGTTGTGATTTGTAAATCTATAAAGCATTTATGCTGTAAACAGACAAGAGAGCGTTTTAGGTCTCCCTAATTGAAATTGGGCTAGATTTTATTAAAGAATTTGCAAAGATAACTACTTAAATAACTTAATGCATTTGCAATACTTCATGTGAAACAAGCTGTATTTTTTACTTTGGTATTATTAGGTCTGAACCAGCTGCCAGTGGGATGCCTTGTAAGTTTAGGATTTCTAGCTTGTCTTTGCCATGCATATATTCTGTGGGAGCCCAAGTGAGAAAATAGGAAATTATAAAATACTCATAGGGAACTAGTCTCCTACACAAGAAAAACAATGTGATTTTCAGTGAACATTCCCAAGTTAACAATCAGTACTGCAACACTGTTAAGTCATTATGCTTAAGCAGCTTCATTTGAGGGCAAGGCACTTTGAAGTTTTTTTCATGTATACAGATTTTAAAGAAGTGTGAGAGTACTACCTCGCCAAAAATCTCATATAATTAGCAAAGTTAAAGGCATTATGAATAGACTGGCCAGGAAATCTGCCAAGACATGGAAAGCCTTTACCTTTAAACCACCAGCTCAAATATCAGTCAAACAGTAGGTAACTATCAGTTCAGGATACACAGAAGCACCATGGAGGGACAGGATGGCAGGGAAACTAAATAATTTTTTAAATTGTTTTCATTCTTGCTATCCAAAATAATTGAAATGTTTGTTACATATTTTAGTTTTTATGAAATGCATGTGTATATGAGCTTTACATAACATTTTACAGTTTGTATGTAGAGTGCTGTCTGTTTGTTTCAAAACTTTACAGAGAGAAAACTAAATAACAGAGCTGACTATACTTTCCTAGGCAAGGGGAGACCTCACTTCTGAACACCATTTAGTGCTTTATTACATTTACTGCAGCCATGTCTTAGTGACAGCTATTCATTCTATAAACCCAGCATACATCTCTACAGCTTCTCTCCTCAGCTATATCAATAATCTGCATCTTGTTTGTACCTTGTCTAGCTCTGGAGAAAAAAAAAAGTTCTTCAGAAAGTAGGAAATGAAGGGAAAATAGCATAAACCAGTACAATACTTTCCAATTCCTACAGAGATCACAGATTTCTGAGATCTAGTCTAAAAAAATGTTTTACTAACGTGACCATGGATTTTAGGGAGCTTCGGTATCCCTGCACAAATGAAAATAAAAAGTCAAAAACAACAACAACAAAAAACCCCGAAACAAACAACTCAAAACAGAGAAATCCACCCACAGACAATCTCACCACGAGTCTCTAAACCTGAACGGAGCCGGGCCGTGCCCACGGTGTGCACAGCTTTGCTGTGAGAGAGCAGAGCCTAACGGGGAACACAAGGGAGCGACAGAAGGAACAAGCTTCCCCAGGGGAAATAGGATCAGTTTTAAGTTTCCCACATGCTCGTGCCTAGGGAATCCCCTTTGAAGTTGCTGGCTGACATGACATCTGTTTCATGCCACAGCAGCAGCTGTAGGGTTGAAATCCAGACTCATCAAAACATGCGTGGCTCTTGGATTCACTGTGTTTGTTTTACACCATCTGATTCTTCCTCTGGTAAGAAGGCAGAACAGTATCAATTGTAAAATTTAAGTAAAATAATAACCTCACTAAGTGATTTTTAATTCTGGCACAACAAACTTGAAAAAGGCAGACAAAAGGGTGAAAAATCCAATAATATCCTCCTGACGAAAAATATACATGCTCCACCTGCCCCTAAAAAAAAAAGCAACTAGAAATTATTGAAACTTGTTATCCTATGACTTAGCAAACTTTTAGGTGAGTGTCAAAGCAAACAGGTTCAATGAGCACATTGTTTTTTCGTCATCAGCTATTTGAATTGTGGCTTGACTGGCACAGCCCACAGGGAAAATAAAAGCTTCAGGAGGACAGTAAATCTTTTATTTGTAGTACACTTGCATTTATGTCCTCATAAAGATACTTTCATAAAGGTTTGAGCCAAAGTAGCTTAGTCATGTGAATTCTTTGACTGATTCATGTCAAGATGCTTTAGCAAAACAGAAGATTAAGTAATTGATCACTCAATATCACTAGTACACAGATAATTTATTTTTTTATTTTATTTTTTTACTTTCAACATTTATGTATCTACAGCAGGGAGTTTGTTCACCTGCAGAACTGCCCTCAGCCTAACCCAGTGCAAATTTGGCCACATAGAGCCATACTACTTTACAGCTTCAGGTTAAATAGCTTATGCCTGAATAGCCTGAGACTGTGTCCTAGGATATGTAAAAAAGGATAAACATACATATATATGGAACAATAACCTCTGTTCTGTAGTACCCAGCACCAATTCAATACAACTTTGTCGTGTGATAGTGTCAGTCCTTCCCAAACTATGCTAAAAATCACTGTAGGTGACAGAAAAGTTCTTATAGATGAAACTAATTAAGCTCAGGAGCTCATCCATTTGTTCACTGGCTCTTGTTAGTCATCAGAATGCTTCCTTAGAAATTAGTTTTGAGTACTTAATTTAATGGCAGCCTTTTGCTAAAATTATACCATATTTAACTATTTTTGCAATACTTCTCCATATATTTTCCCTCAAGATACTGTCAAGACTACCACACCTTGATTCTATTCCAAATAAAGGCATTAGAATTAAACCAACAGCAGTTAAGAGCCCTGCAAAACAAGTAGACTTCAGACTACTGTAAAACTCCCCCCAAAACTGCTGATGAGCTTCTTGGCAGTGTCAGCAAAAGGAGTCCAAGCAATAGATGCTCATGGGAACTGAATTACCTGCAGTAATTCAGGTAAGACAAGACACATCATGTGTTTAATAGAAATGCTTTTAAGCTAATACAGCTGCAGGTGAGTTACTGCAAATGAGCTCATCAGCCCAGAACTTCTCTCCATCAGCTCAAAAATGAAATCTGTAGAACCAGAGAATGAAAATTGAAGGAGAAAAAATGGATCCCATAACTGATTGTAATGAATCTTCCAAAATACCTGTGGGAATGCTAACAATGTCACTGCCATAGTTTCTGCTAAAGCAAACAGAAGGTTGACTAATCAAACTGGCAATTTTGATCTGTTAATTGTGATGCCCTGAAGCTTATAATACTAAAAATAAGCTCATTTTTTGTTGAGCTAGTTAAAAAGAAATAGCAACCCACGTGCATTTACAAAAATACCATATCAAGAAGATTGACATCAGCAGACATGCAGATTTTTCTTCCCCTGGGCACCAAATTGCTGATGTATGTACATGCTTCCTCCCTGGCATAATTCATTTTCCCTTTCTGCCCAGTGGCAGGGTCTTGGAATGGCTGGTGCCACAGCAAGCATGAATGTGCAAGTAAAGGACACACTAGCTAGGATAAGTCCAGAACTCCTGCATCTTGAACCCAACCTTGAGCCTAATGTAAAAGAGAATATCAGTTGTTTTTAAATAGTCAACTTTAAAAGACCTGAGATAAAATTAATATAAAGAGTGCCTATTACATTAGCATGCCTCTGTTACTCCTTGCTGGAGTCAAAATCAGACTGAATCACAAACATTAAAAGCAGTTAAATAGGGGGGTTTGTGCCTTTTCTACCCTTTCTTTAAAAAAAAGTGAGATGGCTCCATCAGCTCCTGAAAACACACAAATTGCCATTTATGTATAACAAGTTCTAGCAGCTCCTTTAAGCAGAGCAGGCCCAGCCTCCATCTTTCTCTGACATCTTTTCCTTAGTTCACTCTGACTAAATCTCCTCTGCCTTTATAGAGCTGAGGTCCTCAGACTCCTGTAAGGGATCTCTTGTTACATCCTTGATGCAAAGCAGAAGTACCAACCTTTTATATTTGTATTTTATTTAATCAAATCAGATTGAGCCAGTTGTTTCCCAACTGAATGTACCTTAAATCTTAATCAGCAGGCAAGATAATTGCTAAAAACTACAGATTTCTATGACTAAAGTATCTATGAAAACCAGGAACCCAACAGACTAGTGGAATTCCTTTGGCAGCAGCGCCAAAATAGCCATTAAAATCTCAGTTGTTAATTAACAGCCACACACCAGTAACACAGGCAACTCGTGTCAGGTTATGTTAAATCTGTTATTTTGGCAGAGGCACTAAAATACCTGGGGATTAGCACCATGTCCTCTCTAAATCCTGGGGAAGACCTTTCCTTTCAATCCAAGGGGGAGCTACAGGACACAGCATCAGGGAAAAATCTGTTTCACCCTGCCCAGCAAAGAGTTATTCTCAGTGGTGTCACAGAGCTGCGCTAATGCCAGTGAAAACACAGTTTGCTCCACAGATACAGAACAGAATTTTCACAACCAGTTTCCCCTTTCAGACAGAACTAAAAACAGACATAGCATCAAACCACATCTTAAGTTGCTCCTGTGTTTTCATCTTGGTTTGCTCTTAAAATTGCTGATACCTAAGGGGTAGAGCTGGTCAGGACCCCTCCAGCAAAACATTTTCAAAATGGAAAATGCCATTTTCAAGCTACCATACTCATTGGCTCAGACAAAACTATTATGTGGAAAGATTCCTCATGCCCCAGGTCAGAGAGAGGGAGACAAAGACATAGTCAATAATAATCAAAGACTGCTGGCTAGAATGCTCAACCCTGCTTCAAGCTTATAAAGCTTTGCTCAGTTCAGAACCACAATTTGAAACTCTTTCCTCCCACTCCCATCTGCTGCCAAGTTATTAATGTGCCATCAAGTTATTGTGCAGCATGAACCTCTGAAATTTAGAAGTCTTCAAATTCATCTAAAAGTGGTTTGAGAACAGCTTTTAAATCTGAAAATTTGTGTGCAACAAGGAAACCTTGAACACTTGTGCAGCCCTATGAACAAGACCAGAACCCAAATGGTCCTTGAACACAGCCACCTGAGGCTTTGAAGCTCTAACTCATTCTACTCCTTAAATTATGAGTCTTACAAATGATCCATACTAACATGTGCCCATGTAAAAGCCCTATTTAAGGCCACACTTGTGGAATTTAATGGCATTTCCTGGACAAATTCCTTATCTCAAATCCAAATAAAAGGGTTCAGTCTACAGCCAAGGCCATCAATCCATAAAACCCATGAATGTAACACCCATTTTTAATACAGCATTCTTTTTTGAATTCCAAATGACAGTATCAGGCTGTATATGCCTTAAAGCCTTCCACAATAGCAAGAAGAGAACGCTGTGCTGCAGGGTTTCTGCACTGCTCTGTGGGTACAATGCACCAGTGAAAGAGGATATAACATGCACACACCGTCACCCTCTATGCCCTGGCCACTTGCAAGAGGTCTAGAGAGCTCTGGGGAACAGTTCAGACATCCCCTCCAAGTTAGAAACAAGGCTAAGCATAAACCCAGCAGTGCTTCAAAGACCTAAGCAATGTGCTGTATTCATCCTACTGTGTGCATAAAAGGGTAGGAATGGACAGATGAAAACTCGATCCTGTGTTGGTATTTAATCAACTATGAACAATGCCATACACAATTAGGTTCATTTTCAATGACAATTTCTGTGGCTTTGTCCCTCTTTGTTTCCTTCAAAGCAGATGCTGGGGCTTTAAAGCATGCTGACATCCTCTGTTAAACGAAACCAAATGTTCATTATTAACAGACTTGTGTGGAAGGTGACCAAGTGAGGGACTCGAGTAGCTTGACAATGAAAGCTCCAAGGACAGCATTTCTAGGAGAGTCCCTTTATAATTGACTTTATAGCCTCAGATCAGCATTAATGACATTTGTAATGACTGACTTTTCCTAAGTACAATTACATTTTAACTATACACACAGGCACATTTGAACAAGTTGTTGCCAAAATGTTATCTAAGGCCAGTAGAAAAAATTCACATTTCTTCTTCCCTGACTCTGTTTATAATCTTCACTCCCAAATTGATCTCTCCTTCATTTTCATCCATTTTCCTTTGCTAAAATCTATGTTTTTACCAAGCTATTGACCAGCAATTTTCCACTGAAGAGGAGATGTAACTGTACTGGGAAACTGAATCCCAACACAATAAAGCAAAAGCTTACTGCCCAAATATAAAAACATACAAAGTAAGTGCAACAGCATGAAAATACCTTATCAGCATCTCACAGATGAATACTGAGGGCACAGTGGGATTAAAAAAATTTGTCAGTCAAGTGTCCAGAGCACAAGCAGGAACAGAACCCAAATACTGCACGTGCCAACCCAGGTCATTAATCACACGGTAATCGAATGTGTTAGGGCGATGTTGGCCAGTGGGAGAGAGGCTGAAGCAACCTTGAAGGTTGAGGCAGGCACGGCGTGGCTGCTGCTGACTCACTCTGCAGCAAGATGCTGCTCTGACCAGCTCAAGGGAACCACAGCAGTGTCACCTCAAAAGCAAGCCACAGAATGAGAACAGGCTCTGCTGCTGGTTAAACTGCTCTGGGGTCCACCCACCAGCAACATGAGGCAATGCCTGATGGAAGCATCTTCAAAATGCAAGCAATTTGCTGAGGAACAGAACTTACATAACTACAAAAACAATTAGACCTCAGAGAGTTTCTGTATCAACAGATTTCAACACAGAATATAGATAGCTAAAGGTCATCATCCACACTTTGCAGAAGGGGAAATGAAATGATAATATGATTCATCTGCTACATGCTGTACGAGCTGAATTTAGGCCTTCAGCTCCTCTAATTTGAAAAAACTACATTTCCAACAAGACTACACAACACACTGTCCCCAAAACCAAGCATCATGTATCCTAGGAAAGGAAAAGATATTTTACTGAGCTTTTATCCTAACACACCCTCCCAACATTTATATACACATACTTAGGTATGTATATAAACAAGAAATATATACATAGAAAAAAGTCTAAACAGACTCCGCTGGACTACTGAATGGAGAAATATGGAAAAACACCACAGAGAAGAGAGAGCATACCTAGCTAGCATAATTTTCCTTAATTTTATCTTAATTCCTACATTTCTTAGTTCCACTGACAAGACAGATATAATTTCTGATGTCACTAAACCAACAAAACCCCAAACAAACAAAAAGATCAGAGGCTGTTTTTACAACAGATTGAATCTGTGACTAGAGCTCAATTAACTAGGTATGTTTTGCTAAGATTAATGACATATTCTTCTAAAAGTCTCAGCAAATGTTTGAGTAAGGTTGGAAAACAGATTAGCTCAGAAACAGAATGAAATCCAATACCTGTTTTTCATGCATAGTTATTTGCAGGCTTGCTGGTGTTGCTCGTAGCTGTAAATACTAGATGAGGTATTGAAAGATATTCATAGCATTCAGAAAGAAATACTATCATAAGCCTACAAGTTCTTACCTTCTGCTTTCAATAACTTTTTATAAGGAACTTCAAGATGTTTGAACAAGACTTAACAAAACTTGTCCCTCACATTCTGTGGGTTACCATTACATTTACCTGACCATTACACAGTGCCAGTGCAGACACCACCCCCTGGATTCCAGCCCAGGACTGCTGCCTGGAACCTGCTCGGTGTCCAAGGCAGGCAGGGGGCTGTAGCTGACCAAAACCTCACCATAAACAGGCATCAGATCTGCTACAGCACCTGCACACTCTAAATGTTGTGGAGCACAGCTAAGAGACAGGATTGAGACTGACAGCAAAGCAGACTTGGGGGGGGACGTGACTTTTCTAGCAGTTGTTTAAAAGAAAACCTAATTTTAAATAAGGAAAATAATCTCTATAGCAGAACTGTTAGAATTTGGAAGCCAAAAAGGAATTTAGTAAGCAAGCAGTAAAGATGAGTAGTACATATCTTTCTAAAATTAACGTGTATTTAGGATGGGTGACAGTGCTTGTCCTCAAATCGTGACCAATCATGAATCTGTTCCTTATACTCCTGAGTACGTGCATGTACCCAAATTCATCTGCCATGCCCACCTACCTAGAGTGGCGTACCTACTTCCAAAAGGTTTTTCCTACATTAATCACCATGGAAACTAGAGAAGCCTTCTGCTACATATTGAAACACAGCAATTGAATAAGTAATTTGAATAACAAAAATAAAGCTAAATAACGACTGGAGACAATGTAGCAACCTCTAAACCATCCCAAATCAAGTAAAATTGTCAAGGACAAGAAAGATTTGCTTGTGTGGGAAAAGGCTGAAAAGATGGCAGCCCTCAGCTGCTCCTGGGTACAGGTGAGGGACTCTGGGGCAGATTGATGCACCTCGGAGCCTTTCCAAGGGAGATCAGATTCTAGACAGGACGCGTGTCCGTGTGTGACACAACAGGGGCTGGTCCCGCGCCAGCCCTGCGGCTCGGGACAAGCCCAGGGCTATCAGACTGGCTCAGGCATCCAGAAGAGAGAAACTCCGACCGAGAGAGGAATAAAAACAATTATCAGCGGGCAGGGCTGGCCGGCCGCGCTCCCGGAGCAGCGCGTCCCGGCCCCGGGAGCGCTCCCCGCGCCCCGGCACACGCGGGGGCAGCGCGGAGAGACGGGCGGGCTGGTGGCTGCAGAACGTGTATCTAGGGGGAAAATACACAGAAAAGGGAAAGCCAAACAAACCAAAAACAAACGCGGGGGGGAGAGGGAACCAGCCGTCCCACCCAAACCACGCGGAAAGATCGAGTGTTCCCAGCAGAAAGGTGCCCGGCCGCCCCCGCCGGGCGCGCCCTCCCCGCCGGCCCCGTTTGAACGGGCCCCGCCGCCGCTCAGCCAACGGGGCCCCGCGGCCGCGCTGACGTCAGGCGGGCGGGCGGGAGCGGCGGGCGGGCGGCCGGGGCTGTCGCCAGAGCCCGGGCCCGGTGCCCGCCCGCCCGCCGGGAGCGCCGCGCCAGGAAGATGAGGGTAAGCGCCGCTGCCAGAGCCGGAGCCGGCCCGCCCGCCACCTGCGGGCTCCGGGGGCACGGAGCGCCGGGGGCCGCCGGGCGGGAACTCCCGTGAGCGCGGAGGGCACGGGTGGGTTTGGCGCGGAGCTGCCCCTGCGGCGGAGCCAGCGCCCCGCCGCGTCCCGCCGCACGGAGAACGCCAGCGAGCGGCTCCCGGGGCGGGCGGCAGCGAGGGCACGGCCGGCGGCAGGTGCTGCGGGGCTGTGCCGCAGCGCTCCCGCCCCAGGAGCGGGGCTGGGGCGCGGGCAGCGCGGAGAGCGCCCCGGGATCGCGGGGCGGCGGCGGAGCGCGCCCGATGTGCCCGGCCGTGCCCCCCGTGCCCGGCTGTGCCCGCTGCCCTCCCGCGGGGACAGCTCCGGCAGCGCCGGTGGCACCGCGGCATGCGGCACCAGCCCCGGTAGGACAGCCAGGGCGGCGGGGAGCGGTACAGGCTGCGCCCCAGAGGGGTCTTTCTTTAAAACCGAACTGGTGGAACAACGAGCGCCTTAAAGGAGTTAAAATGCTTGATGGCAAAAGCGGGGTACGTTTCCAGCTAAAGCATCGTTTCACTGGGGGTTTGTTTGGTGGTTAGGTTAGCTTAAAAGCCCTGTGCAACTTCAAGTTGTTGGCCAGAAGTGCTCATCACAGCCAGACCATCCTGAGCAGCAGCTTGGGGCTGTATTGGTATGGACCTTAAAAGGGAAAAAAGCAAATTACTGGCGAGTTACTTAGTACAGATAGCGAAGCCGTTAGCTTCAGCCGTTTCTCGGTGTTGTGTACTGCAAAGCTCAGGCCGAACAGATAAATCTGTAAAATACCAAGTAACCTCAATGCACTTTTGTGCAGAACTGTCATTTTTCATTTCTTTTGATATGACATTAGATCCTGCCTTTTCTATTTTGTTGGACTGTGTCCTGAACTTCTGAAACTGAGCTCCATTCCTCTTTGTGGTCTCCCTGGTTGCTATTAAACAGCTACTATATTTATCTTACGGGGAATTACACTTCCCTTGTGTCTCTTATCACGTATGCATGCAACGGTCTTTTGGTAAAAGCCACGGAACAGTTCTACTTATCAGCGTCACACAAGTAAATCTGTCACTTTGATAAACAAGTTCTGTTAATACTGGTATTTTTTCCTCACAGTGCACCTAGCATTTATCAGTGCCTAAGAGGAGAAAAATGTTCTATATTCCAGTTGTAAACATGAATGATTGACTTTGGAGAATTTGAGAGGAAAAATATACCTTGCATTAAAAAATTGCTCAGGAGAAGACTTAAGTGCAGGAGATGAGCACAGTTAGAAACAGCTGTCAGGTTAAAGGTGCCGATAATGGCCTAATCCTTTTCATCTACATAAGTGCTTTTCATCTATGTCAATATCTTTTCTCTTTCAGAGACAGTGAGACAGCAGCTCAAGAGTTAATGCTGCTTTCTTTGCACTTGATCTCCTAAACAGTCTTGACTATTTCAGCAGCCAGGGGGAACTGTTTTGATGCTGAATAGCATTTCCAACCTTTACATAGAGCAGCAGGATGTTTTGTTTAGCCTTCTGCATAGATTTAAGCTGTAGCCAGTTTAAAACAAACAAGAACCCCCCTAGAGTTTACTCAAAGGCTGCGGTACAGTGATACAATTGTGGCCAAGGGAAGGGAGGTGCAAACCCTAAACCTTCGTGTGGTTTTTGTGTTGCGACAACAGGTTTGTATCCTAAGCAAAGATCTCCAAAGAGACTGTTTAAATTAGGCTTGTATATGACAGTATATGTCACAGTTCCACCCAGTTCCTGGTTTCATGTACATGTTTAAAAAAAAAAACCAGCAATTTTGATCAGACAGGATATCCCCTGCTGTTTCCAGTGATACTTACATACAGAAGATGCACTTGTGCTGAGACCTGGATTACATCTAGCTACAGAAGTGGTGAAGGATTTATCATCACAAGTGAAGTATTTTGGCCAAAGAGCTGACTTCAAAATGAGTAAAAATGGGAACATTAAGGCTTAGTATTTGTTTGTTTGCTCAGTAAGGCACCACTTCAGTATCTTGGAAATGCAGAAAGCATTCTGTATTTTCATCTCTGTCTAGTTTTATGCATAAAGAACCAGGGAAAAGCTGGGGAGAAGGAAGAAGTGAAGTGCAGTAAGGAAAATTCTTACAGCTCATGCATCTACAGCTTTAGAGACATAGTTTAAAGTGCATTTCAAACACCCAAGCCAGCTTGCAGACTGCTTGGATTCAGAACTCAGCTTCAACGATGAGGCTGCCTGCAGTCAAATCTGTAATTGTGTTTAATGTATGCCTCTGTAAAACCCACACATAAGACATCCTGCAAGAAAGCTTAACCCTCTCTCCCCCTTTCTTTGCCCTTCTGCAGGAAACTATGCCCCAGACGCCAATATTTTCCAGCATGCTTGGTTCCAGTTGTAGTGGGCAAGTGCAGCCAGACATGGGAGAGAGATGTGTGGACCCTGTTTACCAGGATGGGAACCTTGTTTCTGGATCACTGGAGGCCTTGATAGAGCGCCTGGTGCCCACCATGGACTATTACCCAGATGTAAGTAGCCACCAAAAGGGGATTGTTTTTTACTCCCATGGTTTAGTACCCCCATACTGCATTAGTATCTGATTTGGTGCTCTCTCATGAAATTCTACCTCTGTCTGATTCAAGATTGAGATGTAGGCTAAAGATGCATTTATTTTACTGGCAATATTCATTCATTAAAAATGTTGCTCAATAGGGATATTCTGTTTCTAAATGAGAGCACTTGTTAGAAGGATAGAGCCATCTTGCACTCAAATGAGTGCCTTAAGAACCAATTAAAAGCAGCATTAGCCACAGAATTTTCATAGTTCTAAGCTGCTTTAGCTCTAATGCAGCCAAGATTAACTACTAACCAGGTCCTACCTAGGGAAACAGACCTGAAAACAGCTCTACTATTTTTCCCCTTAATTTTCTATGCATATCCTAGTTAGGCCATCAGAAACAAAAATCACAACCTAAAATAGATTTTAATTAAAATACTCTCTTTCTAAAGACATTTTAATGGGCCAGTGCTGTAATAATGTATGTTCTGGAGCCTGAAAATGATTTTGCAACTGACTGAACATCCTCAGTACAGTCCTCAAAGTGAATCTTACCTATATGTAACTCTAGGGTATGCAGTAAGAATTTGAACCTAGGATATTAAGATACCACTTTATCACTTAAAATTACTCTTTGTGCCCATTAATTAAAGATACTATTGGAACAAGTGGCCAAAGATCAGAGGGTCTATATAACTTATATTCTATTTGACCTCTGAAAAAGCAGCAACTATTACAGAAGTATCCCAGCTCTTTGAAAAACTAACAAGGAGCAGGAAACTGCAGTCAATATTAAATTATATGCCAAAGTTAATGTTTATTACAGTGGGCCATGCTATATCTTGTATGTTTCTCAGTCTAATTTGTATAGAACGTTTTATTGTGGTCCCATTTAAATCACAATAAAGTCCCTCCAAGGTCCCACAAATAACACCACACATCCTCACAATCATCATCATCCACAAAAAGGGGCTCTCCATGTGAGAGCTCAGTGGGAATGTGCAGAATTGCCATCAATCATCAGTATAGGATTAAAAAAGCAAAACAAGCATGGTTTACTATTCCAGTTCAAAAGTAATCCTAAACCTTATATTTAAATATGGCTAGCATACAATTGTGCTGCCAGTACCAAATCCTTTCTAAGACTCAGAGGGATAACCATTGTTAGACATTAAATCTCCATTCCACACCCCCAAATACATATTGTAGAGCAGATGCACAGAAGAAACTAGTGGGTAGAGCTGGTGTGGTATTGCAGTGGAATGAAAGCTTTAGGATAATCCAAGGAGTCTGTTCCTTCTCTTTCCTCTGATACAGGAATCTTGTTACTTGCTACTTGTATTTCAGAAGTGTAGCAAAGTTGTTTAAGTAGCTGCTAATGCACATCTCTTATTGTACCTTGCAACATAAAATATATTTATAACACAGCTGCTCTGAAAACGGTTCCAGGAATTGAGTAAGGGGTCTACAACTTACTTTGGAATGCTGCTAGTTTCCGTGGTGCTTTCCCTTCATATCCCATGCAAGAGTGCATTACAGACCCAGCAGCCATGGGCCCCACCCTGCAGGCTGCAGGTTAAACAGGCAGCAGGCTCACAGCTGAACATCCAGCAGAAGCAGTCAGGGGTAACTCCAGGGGAGAGAGATGGACAACAGCATTCAACCAAATTCATCTCCTCTATAGCACAACACATACCTTCAGTTAAACCAGATCACCCAGTTCAGGTGAAAGGAATAATTATAAAATGACTAGAAAAATAAGCTCTGAACAACATAAA
Organism: Camarhynchus parvulus; assembly: GCF_901933205.1. Taxonomy (NCBI): domain Eukaryota; kingdom Metazoa; phylum Chordata; class Aves; order Passeriformes; family Thraupidae; genus Camarhynchus; species Camarhynchus parvulus. Next base: position 11,016,447 of record NC_044576.1, read on the forward strand.
GAAGAAGCTGTATTCGAGTTATCTTCAAACTCAAATTTTCTATTTCCCTTCAGTTACATGTTTATACTTCATTTCATGCTCATTTGTGGTTTTAGGGGGGCTGCCACAGAGGGTTGGTGGTAGCCATTTGAGCTGATATCCTGTCAGAAGAGCAGCCAGTCCTGTATGTTCAAGAGAGAAGTATCAAAACCTCTTAGTCTTAACTCTCTGGCCACTCATCCAAAGAAAGGCAGCAAGGTGTCACCCAGAGAAGCCAGTGGCAGAATTAGAGCAGGGGTTACCTTCTTTCAGAGTGACACAGTGGTAAATTGCAATACTCATCCAAGTTTTCTGATGACTACATCTGAGCACAGTGCTTGGAAGGCATTGCTGCCTGCGTGCACATTGATCACAGGAACCTTCTGGGCAGAGAAAAAGGGAGTGGGGACAGAGCAAACACACTGTGTCCTTCTGTGCTGGCTACAGAGGCAGAACAAAAATGTGTTTGCCATGTTGGCAGAGCACGAGACAGGCAAGGGAGGACAGGAAAGATAAGTGCCTGCATTAGTGTGCTGCTCTTCTGAGTCTTGTTTGTGTGCAGGACTTGCTCTGCACATAGGGAAATGTATGCTCATGAGACAGAGGAGTTCAGGAGGTTAGGAATGGAATGTACCAGTCTGCAACCCTTGTGCCCAAGCAAGAAAATATTTGAAGAAAATATTTCACAAACACAAAGTTCCAGAATGAGCAGTGAGTGCACACAGAGAAATTTTATTTTTTTCCCCTGCCTCGAGAAGTCATCAGTGCATTCTTGGGTCAGAGAGTAACAATTCCTTCTTTAGTCTTGTGCACTCACACTCTTCTTTTTTTAACATAATTCAGCTCATCTCTTAGCAACAACTTTAGGCACTAAAGGAATCTGGCTTCTTATTCTCTTGCAAAGCACAAGCCCCTTTTGTGTCTACTTACATTCTCCCAACTGCAGAAAGGATTTTTTTTTTGTTTTGCCTCCCCTCCCAAATACCTGTCACTTTTAGGATAAATGGAGCTTAACTTTCACTCTTATGGAAGCATTTTTTAATCATTCTTTATCAAACTAGCTAGCTTCAGAGCTAAATTTCCTTCTCCAAACCATCCTCTTCATGGCTAGAGGACTGCCTGAGAAGCTGTAGGTTTTTACACTGTTATAACATTTAGCCTGTGTACAGTAGTGCAGATGCAGCAAAACACATAAATCCTTGATCTAGGTAAGGCATATGACATTAGTATGAAATCTTTACTATGCAAAACAACTGTGTTCCAGCCCCTGAGACCTAGCACTAAGCTGAAATGCATGCCTTAGTTCAGTCTGAAATTTCTTTATTGGATAAGGTGTGGCTACTAGCAGAGAGACAAGGAAATGGGGGGGGGTGGTCACTATGCTGTCATTTTTAATTTGGTAGTCCTTGCCTGTGTCAGTAATAAAAGTATCAAAACCCCCTCAATTTGATACCAGTATGGTGTAAACCAGCATATCTTGATTGACCACAATGGAACAATTTTGTTTTCCAAAGTAACTAACCTAGTTCCAGTTAAATTACTTTAAAAATGGAATAAAAATAGAGTAGATGGATTCCAGAAGGAATGATAACTTATTTTATGTTGTCTGAAAAAGCATTGCATGGATCCAGTACAGCTATTACTGATTACAGAGACACATCAGCAGGCCTAAAATGCAAAGTACACACTGCCATGGCCTGTATCTTCCTGCTTCTTGCCAGTTCAAAACTTTTATGAAGATCCTATAAAACATTATCAAAAGAACCAAATAAAGGCACAGGTCATGTGACACTTTTCTTGCTGTGTGACAGCAGGAAAATGATGCTGTGAGTGGCCCTTTCTCAGAGTCCCTCTGGATAAACACTGCGCCACATCACACACGCTTCCACCAAGGAGACCAACTCTAGAATTACTGTGAGAAGCCAAATTACATCTTTGCTTAAAACAATGTGTTCCAGCTTATCAGAGCAAAGGTCGCTGCCAGGGCAGTGTGGCTCAAGTTGTGGTTCCCTGCTACTGACATCTCTCAGCCAGGCCCTCTCAACTCCCAAATCAGGAATGTGGGGAAGGGATCAGAATGTCACGTCCTTTTTTTCTTCCTCCCCACTCATCTCATCTCTCAAATGCAAAATGCAGTAAAAAGTGAGGGCTGCTTCAAGTCTTCAGTGCAAAAAAAAATTTCACACAACCCAGTGACAGCTGACTCACCCAACAGCTAAATGCCTGTTCCACATAGTCCAGACTCACAGTTCTAAGTTCAGGGACAACAATGAACACATGAGATAGAAAGTGAAACAGAGGATAAGTAGGCATAGTTAAAGACACACACCCCAAATCTCACAATCCAACACAGTTCTTTCTGTTGCTTTCATTCTGAGTAGGGAACACATCAGTTTAGGAATCACTGCTGCTGTATCACACTGTACATTCTGTACTTTCATTACATTCCTTCAGAAGGACAGAGTTGTATGTTTAGATATGTGTTTAATACTACTGTACTTATCATTCACTCCCAGAACACTGTGACTTTTGGTTAGTGTTATTTATTTTGTTTTTAAAAAATTCCTTTTTCCTTGATATTTGGTGATTAGTGCTAAACTTGTATTATAGGGCATGCTGAGTACTAAAGAAGTGAAAACATTTTTCATTAATAGAACATTTTACTCTGATTAAAGAAAGATACCACATAACCTCTTTGGGGTCATAAAGATACCATTCTTGTTTAATTATAAGTATGTTTTAGAGACTGCAAGCAGCAGAATTTGTTAGCAGATAGTAGAGATACCATATTTTAGACAACTGGCCCTAAGATTTTAACTGTCTTAATTTACTTGCCCAGCCCAAGTGGTACAAGCTCACATTGACTCTTCAATGCACTTGGCTGTGTCCTGCAAAGTCACATTACTAAAACATGGGAAAAGTAACAGTGCACATTTCAAACATAACAAAGGTTAATTGAAATACAATGTCAAGGAGATCCCCTATAATTTCCCAACTCCAAATTTTACCAGAAAGCCTGAGGGAAAAATGGAATTACTTATGAGGTGCTACTGTCATTAGTCAGGCAATTACAGCCCAATGCAGCAGCCCAGCTTCAAGCACTGGAACAAGACTGGGACAAAAAAAAATCATCCTCTCTTCAATTAAAAGATCCAGAATATGGTTCAATGGATACTTGTCCAGAGTACCATACAGTGCATCACAGCTTTTAAATTGCAAAGGAGAGGCTATTTCTAATGAGACATCCTCATTGTTGGTATTTATTAGCACTGTTCATATTCAAAATAAACTGAAGCAAGCCCCAGATAAATAAAGTCAAGTTTAAAACTAAATTATTGTCCTGTGCCCCCAAACTAAGTGAAAACTTTTGTCAGTGATTGTGGGGAAAAAGGAGTGAAAATCCCCATACATGAAGAAATTACGGCTGTGGTTTGGAATATACACGAAGCAGTTTTCTGCAGCTCAGTGAAAAACATCACTCTTAAAGAAACCAAGCAGCATTAAATAGTGGTGTTGAAGAGTCATAACATCCTTCATTAGATGTATTTCATTTGTGGCTTTGGTAAGTGATGACTAATTAGGCACACAGAGTCTGGCATTTTAAAAGGAAACCATTTGATAATTGGAAAACCCCACAGTTAAAAGCCTTGAAGCCTATAGCATTTCCTCTCAACAGAGCTGAAAAGGACCTACATTTCTCTGGAGACAGGAAAAATTATAGGAATTTTAAATGAAGCAAAGTTACATTCATCATTTACAGATTAGTTTTTCCAAGGAAGACACATTAGTTTTGCTAAAGCTTTTCAACTTGTTGTTTTCCTTTCTTTTTTTTTTCTCCTTCCACAGAGAACTTACATCTTCACTTTCCTACTAAGCTCACGAGTCTTCATTCACCCACACGAGCTCCTGGCTAAAGTGGGGCAGATCTGCATTAAACAGAAGCAGCAGCTGGAAGTGGGGACTGAGGCAGAAAAGGTAAATAGACCATTGTGTCCCTCAGTTACTGGTGCTGTCATTTATTTTCCACTCTCTCCTTCTCATTGTAAAACTAAATAGACTGATAAAGAATAATATGAAATTGTAATTGGGATTTGTTGCTGGATGCACTTGTATTTGGGTCTTGTTCTTTGAATTATCTTTACTTCATTTGCCGGCCACATTTGCTGGGGTTATGTCCTGCCTCAGCAGGCAGCTGCAGGTCAGGGGAGCAGTGCACTGGAGCTGTGTGTGTGTGCCATGAAAGCTGCCCAGCAGCTGGTCTGCACTTTTGAACTTTCACCAAGTTAGGAAAATCAGATTCAAGAAAATCCCTTTCTCCATTCAGCCTCACCATCCTATTAGAGTCAACAATAACTTCTGCTGCAGGTTATTGTTGGGGTGTTTGAACTCAGTATAGCAGTAAATCAAAGAGTTACCTCTCACAAAAATTAAGAGATGCACTTATTTAAAACGGTGACCTGCACTGACATGTTTTATTGCAATCACTTAAAACCAAACTTACTTCCATCTAAGTGTCACCATTTGTAAAATGTGTATTGAAAGACTTTCAATTATTTGAAATTGAAGTTCCAGAAAAGCCCAAGCTGGGCAGCAAATAAGAGTGACAGAAACAGGAAGGTATCAACAAGTAAAGACCTAAATTTTTCAAATCCTGGGCATGTTTTGGAACCTTTCTTCTCCAATGAGACATTGCATGCTCCCATTCCTAATCTTCAGCACATTAGTAGCCCCATTTTGTTTTCTCCTTGGTGTATCAGCACTCTGAGCGAGGAGCACAAAAGGCAACTCTGGTTTGTCAATAAAGAGTTTTTAACAGCAATACCGACCTAAGGGCTTTTTCTCCCATACTATTCCTGACATGCATCCTTTTATTAATGTCACAACATTGCTCCACAGGACAAACTAACCATGTACAAAATGACTTTCATCCAGGTCAGTCCCCTGATCTGCTCTGCAAATATCTGCACAGCTCATCCTGTAGGAGCAGGGGAAACCAAGGGTCAGGGATGCAAGGTGCCAGAATCACTGCATCCAGTTTTGCACTCAGAGGTGGTCATTGTCCCTGGCACCACTACCAAACTTAATTTGTGACTGAGCAAACTCTGCCCTGTAAGTTGTAATGGCTCCTCAGCAACATGTAACTAAACAATAGAGATGGGAACCTCTAAAAGGTGCCAGGACCATCTGAAATACAGAATGAGTCAATCTGAGCTGTAAACCTACGTAGGGAAAGACTGCAGTGAGTAGAAAGTCCAAAAACATCTTTGAAATACTTGGATTTAAAATGAATGGGGTGTAAGATGAAACTTTTGTGAATAACAATGCACTTAAGAGATTTTCTAATGAAAGCCACCTCTGGGGACTAAATCAGCTGGCTGTTCAGAGATACAATGCTAATTGTAAAGTAGCATTAGTGTGGCTTCACAGCAGGCTTGTTAAAAAAGTCCTGGCTTCCTGATAGAAATGAAATAGCATCACATCCCAATGTCAGACAGAGCAGCTCATATTGCAAACCCCCACACTCTTACACCTTCTGCTGGCACCTTGGACACGGCCTGCAGGAAACCCAGCAAGCAGCAGGGTGACAATAATTCACTTCTGGGAGGTGGCTTTAATTTACATGCTTTTCTGGTTGCCCTTTCTGTTATGCCCTTGATCCCTTCCTACCTTCTTAATATAAGCTGCAAATCTTTCCTGCCTTCTAAACACAAACTTCTTGGAAAACACTACATGAACTTCTGACATTCCTCTCAAATTACTGCTTTATTGCCCTCTACTGCCAATATCTCTATGTTTTACAGAACAGTTTGGCCACAAGCACTTGCAAACATTTGTTTTTCTACAAGGCAACAAATAAAATCTCATTTCACATACAGCATACAAAGTCTTCACTCGAGATACTCTCAAGTATTCACAGTCATAATCCATTAAGGTACCATCAGCTACCAGCACCTTCTAATTAAGTGGCTGCAAAGCAGGAAATAGCTGACAAAAAGCAGTTAAAGCATCTCTGATCGAGTCTGCTTATGCAAATCTCTTAAGATAAGCTGGGCAGCTTGGTGCCTGGATAGCATGTGAGCTGAAAAAGTGGCAAGCAGCAGGTTTTGAGGTTACACACCACAATCCTTATCATTCTCTTGGTTTTGACATTACTGGCTAGACAAAGAGTTCTACAGAAATACAACCCAGAAAAAGTGGATTGCAAAGAAAAACACTCTGGGGTTCTACAAAGAGTTCTACAGAAATACAACCCAGAAAAAGTGGTTTGCAAAGAAAAACACTCTGGGGTGTCTTGGAGTTTGCTTAGAGTCCTTTTGACTACTCATAAAAAGCAAGAATTTCACAGTTTAAGACATCAATTATAACATACAAGTCAGCAGTTAAGATTGACCATAAAGGAAAAAATTTAACTCTCCCTCAGTGCATTAGAGATTGGAAAGTATCAAGCAAGATTATCAGGGAAAAATCACTTGTATACTATTATTGAGTGGATAAAAACCCTGTTGTTACACCTGTGGTACAATTTTTCTACAGTTTGATTATTTTATATAGCCCAAGTTAAAGTAAGAAATAAAAAGAGAACATAGAAGTTATTTTGTACCAAGTTTGTTTTGCCTGTCTTGGAATATATAATCCCTTCAAAAGTTACTATTTCCTCTGAGTTTTTTTGCCAGTAAGTCCTCTTTTTTAAAACTAAAAATGAAAAAATATGTATAACCAGGTCACTGCCATTACATCTTTCCTATTGCCCTCCTTTATAATTGGGAGTTGTTTTTCAGTCCTGTTTTGTCTCAGGAACAGGGTCAATCCACAGAACACTTAAATTAATAGAGTTATTTCTCTTCTCAAAGAAATGTTTGTGGGAGAAGTATTCCCATGGACTCCAAAGAACTCTGTCAGGCCTCACAAGGGGAGGCTCATGTCTGGAGCAGGGCTGGAGAAAAGTAGGTTGGTAGGTTTATTGCAGCCATGGCAGAAGGGAAACTGTGCTGCTGCCCCGGGAACTGTGAGGTTTCCACCTGGGCCAGCACATGCACCAAACCTGTCCTGCTGCTTTGGGCTCCATCAGAGCGCCCATGGAACAGAAATCCCTGCTCTGCTGCACTGAGGCCTCCTAGCATTGCTCTCAGAAAGCGTGCACCTTATTGTCATGAGTGTTAAAAGGCATCTGATGAAACACTGAGCTTTTTTAAACCTGAAGAGTGCAGTTTGTCTTGCAACATGCCTGGCTTGCCATACGAAGAGGGCAAACCATAACAACTCAAAAATCAGTACAAGAGATGTGAAGTCAGGGTTCATAAATCACTGTGTTTTAAGCTGTACATAGAGTATAATTTGGGGTAATTTGGCTGAGTACTACAAGAACAAAGCTTCATTTTTCTCCTTCAGACCTTCTCCTTCTATATCAGTGCCTAAAAATACTGATGAAATGCAGCCTGGCGTTATGCTGCTCCTACTTCAAATCATGACAGCTAATGCTACCTCTTCAGTGGGCTCCTGGCTTTAAGGAGCAATCTTGGACACAGCAGCATTAAAGAAGCATCAGCTATGACTGATTTAGTCTCTTCAGCTGCTGGGGTCGGTCTAGACAACCCATAAATTCTTTAAGAACTGAATGTTCATATGGAGATGCTTGCCATAGCCTAAGGTGAGGTTTTTAAACCTTTCTGCCCTCACCACTGCTTTTTCAGTTCCAAAAATTAAAAAGAAAGGATAGTCAAGATGATTAATACTACAAAACTGTTCTGTAGCAGCTTTTGGTAAACAGAAGTGGAGCTGGCACATACCTGTTCACTTTAATTGAATGGAAGTGCACTCCCTGGCTAATTAATTGTCCATTACCACCTACAGATTATTCTTTTAATAATGTCAGGCTCCATGCATTTCCTGGCAAATAAGTATGAATTGTCTTTTCCCCAAGGCAGATGACAGTGGGAGTTTGGAGGACAAGCAGCTGTAATCTGGAACTCTGTCCCACACTGCTGAGAAATAGCTTAAAGCTCCACACGAGGGGCACTGACAGACACTGCTTTGCAGGAATGCAAAGACTCTGCTGGCAAAAAGAGTGGGGATGTTTTGTTTTTGCCCTCCCTACACAGCAATTCTGTGTTTATCTCATTAGCAGCATCAATTAAATGCTGTCAATAAAAACAGGTAGGAAATGCATGCTAGCACTTTACAGGCCTTAAAAAAAACAAAACAACCCAAGAAAATTCCCTCTAGACTGACAAGGAGGCACTGGCTAATTGTCACATTGAGGATTGAAGGGTGCATGGTTTAACTACAAAGTTCCTTATCAATGATTATTAATGACCTTTGGTTTTGATTAGATAAACTGGGGCATACCATGATGAGATGCTGTTTTGGCAGGAGCTGCTACTAGTATTTGGAGACATTCCCTCTCTCATTCTCCCTCAGTTTCCTGAGGTGGCAGTGCCATGCTGGGTGCCCTCCTGTCCCCAAAGGGCTGGGCTGGGGACAGGGAGCTGCTGCCTTCAGGGACCTCTGCACTCACACAGCTGGGCAGGGAACACAAACAGAGCTTCCTCTTTTTCCTCAGTGCATCACAAGCTGGGTAGGAGGATAAATATAACCTAAATTAAGGTTTGATTCTTCTTGTTCATTACAAGTGCCCTTAGCAGTCACACTCCCAATTTTCCAAGACTGCTCCCTTGGATGTATTGATGCTGCTGTCCATTGATGCAATGGAGAGGGGAGTAATTGGCACCCAATTCAGGTCTAACTAATTAAAAACCTTAAAAGATTCACAGGTAATCAAAAAAAATTAGAAAAATACTCTCTCTGCCCTTTCTGTGGTTGATAGCCATTTGAACAGAAGCCAATACCTTTTATTGTCAAAGTCTGTTTGGATTGAGACATCATGGAGAGAACACACACGTCTTTCCTGACATTCATTTATTTCATATACAGCTCAGCCTTGATGGTCTGATAAATTCTATAGAACTGAAATGTCTTTGTGAATGTTTCTCATGAACATGGTTGGTAGAGTACTGTGGTCTGTACACATTTGAATTCAAACACTGCAGTACTGCTGCCTCAGATGGCACAAATCAGCTTAAACCCTGTGGACTTCAGTTAAACAAGTCACTTGAACTGTTCTGTCTTCCTCCTGGTTTTATACAACTCACCTTGAAAATGCCTTCACAGTGTTTGGTAGGAGACATTACCAAGCTATCATGAAAGGAGGCTAAATGATACTATTTAGGAATCTAGTGCACAGTTAAATATGGTCTTTTTTTTGTCCCCATCACTTACTATTAATGCAAGGTATTTTCAAGGGTGTCTCTAGATCTCTGTGAACCTTTATCAGCCAATTAATCTGCAGTCAAACAGGTCTGTGATGAGTAACCAACTCATTGTTTCTTTCTAGGCAAAACTAAAATCCTTCGCTGCCAAAATCATTCAGCTCCTGAAGGAATGGACTGAAACTTTCCCCTATGATTTCCAAGATGAAAAATCCATGAAAGAGTTGAAGGAGATTGCTCACAGGATCACACAATGTGATGAGGTAGGGGTGGAAGAGAAGTGCTAAAGCAGTATTTGTCAACTGTTCCATGAACTGTGCCATGTTCTGTGCAGTCCTGCAGGCAGCATTTCCTAAATGAACCACAGCAGCACTTGCTGAGTTGTCAGGGTAACCACAGGACATGGGCTGCCTGATGGACTTAATGGTGCATTAGCAGGAACTGTCTACATCTAATCACCACATGTAAGGAGAAGAGAGAAAATGGTCCTGGCAATATGAAAAATGACTATGTGCAAAAGAGAAAGGACAGTAACTAGAATGGCTCAAGAGGATTTAATACTGAATTACAGACCATCCTTTGTACATTGTACATGACATACTTTGTACATTACAATCCTTTGTACATTGTCACTGCTCTGTATGTCTAAGTTCTGCAAGACACACCAGCTAGCTGTATCACATGTACTCTTGGCCAAGGTGAAGGTGTTTATTATTTAGCAGCTCATTCCCAGCTTCTAACAATAAAAAGCAATAAAAAGCAGCTGGTTTATTGCAATGTTTCAGGTGACAGGCACAGTATTTCCACACAAAGTTATCTTTGAGCTCTGCTAGCTAGTCCCTCCCCAGTCTTAACAGCTCTGAGTTTCTAGCCTCTGAAGAAAACTAGGCCTTGAAAAAACCTTCTAAAGCAAACAGATAAAGTGAATTGGAATAAAACAAGGGGTGATAATTTTTTGGAGGGGGGCAATGGGGCCAGGGAGGGGGGTTGTTGGGGTTTTTTGGTTAGTTTTGGCTCTTTCCCAACATTCACAAAGCCTACACTTTCTGTTCCTTGAGAAAATCACTGTTAACAGCAATAGACAGAAGGAAGAGTATAATCAAGAACGACAAGAGAATTAGTTGTAAAGTGCTTGTACAAATGTGAAGTCTTACTTCTGTAGAAGTAGAAGCTTCTTTTTGTTTTTAAACCCACAACTTCAAGATACTTTTGAGAACAATTAGGAGGAACCAGGAAGACAGTTGTATTATGTGCTTTTGTTGATTCAAGTAGAGAGAAAATGAAGAACAACAGGTCTGACAGCAGGGCACGAGTCAGGGCTAGGACAGCAGAGTGAGGTGAAGGAAGTACATCAGTTTTGTTGCATCAGCAGAGCTGTTTATGTGAGTGCTGGATGAGAATGTCAGTGCCCCAGGAGGAGGGGAAGAGGAAACAGGACTACAGCCTTCTCTTCTCCTTGCAGACAAGGGCCAAGGGGCAGATGCTGCCAGAGACAGCACTGTGAAAGGAGACTTGGCAGAGGTTTATTTAACATCTCTGTCTTAGTGTTTAATTTGTCTGCTACTTTGAACTAGAAAAAGAGTTGTGCCCTTTCTTTCTCCCTCTTCCTTCCCACTCCTATGTATGAATAATGGTCATTTGAGAAAAACCCATCTTTGTGGGATGGCTCCATGCTGTGGTGTCTGAGGCATCTGATGGCATCCATTAATTACAGCACCACCTCATTTACCCCCTTAACAAGGCTAATCAAAGTTCACCAATGGAGAGCTGTGCTTCATCTGACCCCTAGGAAATACTAATTTGACACTGACAAAAAGCAGCTCTCACTCTTAAGTTTTTGTTAGCACATTGAATTATGCTTCAGCATGGAATTATGGTAAAGGCTGGGGGTTTATTTTGTATTTTAAAGCTTTTTCAAATCCCCTTAGGACACTATTCTTCATACATAAAGGTAGAAGAAGTCACCTGAGAACTCACACAAAGCAGTCAGGTGTTGTCCTGGTGATAGCAGCACACCAAAAAGCTACAGCCAGGATTGCACCCCAAAGTCAGTAAAAATTAACTCAAACAGGTACAAGTCATTGTACAGTCACTGACTTATCTTCCAAAGTTGTAGGGAAAATCAGGGTAAAACTAGTAATGAAAGGAAACTGCTGAAACTCTTAAGGACAACTGTCTAAGCATGCTAATGAATTCATAATAGCTTAAGTAAGCCACAGCTTTTCATGTCTGAGTTTCTTTCCTCACTTTTACATAATATCTGCAATACTCTCACCTATCCTCAAGTGTCATTTTCTGCAACCCTGTCAGCAGGTCTGCTTCCTCCCAGACACATGGGCAAGTCAGGCACAGTGGCTGAAGGCAAACCACTCACAGTGGAAAGCTCAGTATGAGAGAATTCTGCTTTGTTTTAGTCCCCTCCACCAGGCTCCCTTGGCATTTCTGAACACTTGTAGCACAGTATCAGAAATGACTCCAGACAGCTGCTGTTCAGCAGTAATCCAGCCTCAAGATGAGCTACACTGCCTTCAGCTTTTCATTTGATTTCACTTGGGACTCAGATTATTGCCTTGTAAAGCACCATTCTGACACCATTATTGCTTAATTATAACAGGCAATATACAAGTATTTGGTAGTCATCTCCCACATCTGCTGCATAATTTCAGTCATCACTGCACAGCAGTGGCTCCTTTGAATGGTCACAGATTCATTGCAGTTCTGTCTAGTGAGGACTGGCAGAAGTGAACCTTGTGGTTAACTTCAAGAAAAGTAATTTACATGAAAGCAAGAGAGTGATTCTGTGAGGAAAAGGACTGTCTGGTTGAATTAATTCTCCTAGCAGCAGAAGAAACCTGGGTCACTTAAAGCAGTAGCAGACAGGATGGGGGAGTAGGAAAGCAATCAAGTTAGCTCTTTGGGGGTGATCTCAGAGAAATGTCTACAGGACACAATGGCAGAAAAATAATCACCTTAGCTGTCAAAACACTGAGCAGATGGATCGTGTTCCTGTGGCTTTAACTTTCAATGAATCCTTACAAATCTTGTGTTTAAAATCTGCACACGATAAACAGGAAAGGCATCTTAGTTGTGTGAGAACATGATGTATATTGTGCTCTTACATAAATATTTGGATACTTAGCTGTTCAAAGCTAAGTTAGGATATTGTAGGGGTATATCCCTGGACACTATGTGAATTCCCTGGATTCTGCTTGGGCTAGACAGACTGGATTCATCAGTGGGTCTGATCAGAATGAGAGTTTTTGGCCCTTGCTGCACAGAGGTTCCAGGAAGCCTTGTGCAAGCAGCTGCAGCACCTTTCACATGCCCACTCCAGCTGCTGACACAGATGCCTTTGAAATGGGGCACTCCCCAAAGGAGCAGACCAGCCAGCCAAGCCAAGCAGAGCTGGGAAGGCAGGCAGGCAGAACAGTGTCATTATGGAGTTGTGTGGGTATTTAGGACAAGGTCATTTGTCACAGAATGATCAGCTCAGAAAAGATGAAAGAAATTGGATAATAGGCATTTATTTTTCCCAGGCAGAAATTCTCTGGTGATCCATGTCTGCAATAGCTAAAGGTTTTCAGCAGTTGTTGTTTCTCCCTTCTGCTTAGGAAAATGGAACAGTGAAAAAGATCATTAGCCAGATGACACAGAATCTCCTGATGGCCCTTTCTGCACGGAGCCAGTACCAGGAAATCAGAGAGAAATTCCGGCAGCCTGTCACTGACAAGGGCACCATCCTCAAAACCAAGCCCCAGTCAACCCAGAAGGACATCCTGAGTGTGTGCTGTGACCCTCTGATCCTGGCACAGCAGCTGACCTACATCGAGCTGGTGAGGCTGACTGGGGTGGAGACTTCTGCTTGCTATTTAATAAATATTAACATTATTAACATACTCATCAATATGAGTTTGGCCGTGGCTTCACTGAGAGCCTCCAGTGTTTTAATAAAAAAATACCAAGTCAAGTCATGAACAAGACCAGTTAGACACACTGATAAAAGCACCTCGCTCTAAGAAGATAAAGTTACCTAAATGTTCTCCTGACTTTGATTTGTTTTCACAGAACTCTGTTTGTCTGTACAATGACAATCTCTCCTCTCTCCAAACACAGGAAAGGGTGAGCAACATTTATCCAGAGGATCTGATGCAGATTGTCAGCCACATGGACTCCCTGGATAATCACAAGGTACAAAAAGGTGTACAGAGGGAAAAAGAAACATAGATGAACCAGGGTAAAGAATAATAACTCCATAATTTGAGTTTACCCTGTGCAAGAAAGACTGACATTTCCTAAGCTTCTTTAAGCTCATGCCTTAAAACACGTACAACAAGATTTTGTCAAGATGTGAAAAGCAAGTTTATCCTTTGGTAAACTTTGGCTTTATAATGCTACAGGAGAGGTTTAACAGGTGACCTGTTCTCTTACAGTGCCGAAGTGATGTGACCAAAACCTATAATTTGGAGGCCTATGACAATTGGTTCAATTGTCTCAGCATGCTGGTGGCTACAGAGATTTGTCGGGTAGGTGTGCACAGAAAACCAGATAGCAAAGGGATCCTGCCTTAAGGACAAGAGGCAAGCAGTGGTCTAAATGAGATTTACACATTAGCAGTGCAATTAAAGATAATAGCATTATTCAAGCATTAAATTATTTGCATGCTCATATGATTAAGAGTTCAAGGCTGTGTTTGACTTTGCATATATTCCTTAATTTTGTGCAGCTGCATTAGTCATGCAGTGAAATGGAACTTGTGTGGACTGAGCTGGGAGCTCTTTAGGATTTATCTTTTTTTTTAAATACAGCAAAAGATTCTTAAAAACACTGCTCTTTAAATGCAGATTTACCAATAAACAGCTCTCCTTCCACTGCATTTAGATAACATTAGCACTGTGATATATTAATTTTTAAATCTATATAAATTCATTTTATTCATACAACATTCATTATAGGAAAATCAAGAATAAACTTTCTTTAAAATCTGGAAAGAAAGTGTACTGCTAGAAAGTTTAAAAAAAGTAAGAGAGGAGGAATAACCTTACTTAGAGGTTAAGGTAACTTCTGTCATATAATAGGCAAAGAAATGGAAGAAAACTGCCCCAGAAACCTTTTTTTTTTTCCATGTGTGTTCTCTTTTTAGCTTCTTATTATGATTTTTTAGATTTCTATTAATTCCAGTTCTAGCAAATTGGAATTATTTTTTCCTATTCCTGCTTGGTCAGTGGTCCTTCCACGGAAATCCCAATGGCTGCTGCATTTTCATGAAGTCCAGTGTACTGATCCTAATCTCTTAAGATTTCCTGCTCTCAGAAATGTATTGCAGAGGCACACCAAGACACTTCCAGAGCTGGCTGGTAGGGCTTGTACATTTAAGAAACCATCAAAGAAAGGTTTTAGCACACTGAGGGCTAAGCCAGACCTTTGACTACTGAACCATTTTCTTTTAATATGACAGAAACTTAAGTACTTGGGCCAGAGATTCTGTAGTCACTGCTTAGGAGCCATTTTTATATAAGCCAGAGAGAACTTTTAGGTTTAAACAGGGAAAATATTTTCATGAATTAATGCAATTCCAGGCAATAATTAATTTTGCTTTGGAGTTTATAAAAGAATTTGCAGATGAGATGCTCAGCATCAGTTGCTTGATCCTGTGCACCTTTGTGTGGGTGGGAATTTGTGTATTTGCTCATCCTCACTGCCTGCTCTCAACAGGTCATTCAGGAGTACATGTAGCAGAACCAGAAAAGCAGGATGTGGCAGTTGCTTTCTCTCACATTTAGGTTCCATGCCCCTGACTTTAAGTCTATCTCATGCTTCACCCCCTTTTTGAGGGGTTTAAATGTTTTGCATATATTCTGATAGCAGTGTCACATTATCTTCCTTTTCCAGTAACAGGAAATTGCTGAAAGTATCCAGCTTGTTTAAACAGAATTGCCCAAGACATGGACTTCTCTGTATAAACAAAGATGTGCACTCCCTCAGAGCTACACAAGTAATTGGTAGTCATCCCAAATATTTCTGCTGTTTATTAAAAATTATTCTTAACAAAAAATCCCAAAGCCTATATTAAGATTTAGCTGGACAAAGTCTTGAAATGTCTATTCACTGAATCTGCTCCAGTGCCTTTGGCTGGACATCCTATCCAAAATTCAAACCATCCCTTGCTTCTTGGGTGTTTCTCCAGGTTGTAAAGAAAAAGCAGCGTACAAGAATGGTGGAATTTTTCATTGATGTGGCAAGAGAATGCTTCAACATTGGAAACTTCAACTCCATGATGGCTATTATCTGTGAGTATCCTTAGCACAGATGGCAAAAGGCATCTCCATTTCACAACCTGACTGGCAGGACTGCTCACACTTGCCCTGAATTGGCCGAGCACATCAGCATGCACCCTTCCCCAGGGACAGTGTCTGCCACTGACACATTCATGTGTGGGTGGGTGAGCTTCAGCTGCAGCTTCTGCTTGTCAGCCTGAGACACCTCCCAGAATGTGTGGTGGTGATACATAAGCCCAGTTATTTTAGCCCAGTATTTTTTCAACTGAGTTGTTTCTTGGTCTCCTCTCTCCCTGCATTCAGCTGGCATGAACCTGAGCCCTGTGGCACGGTTAAAGAAAACCTGGTCCAAGGTCAAAACAGCCAAATTTGATGTTTTAGAGGTATGTACAAAGTTTTGGCTTCGTGTAGAAATCCACCAAATAGTTTCATCCAAACCTCTGCTAGCTACTGTGTCAGTGGTCACCAGCACACAAACGTTGTGAGAGTGTTTCCTCCATTTCAAACTCTCTACTTGTCTGCAATGAAAAGTGGATTCCAGCTCTCTCTAGATTATTTCTCCCCAGAGTATTTTTGCCAATTTAACTTCGAGGCAGTTTCAACTCCAGTGAATGCTGCCCTTAAAACCAATTGGAGGACTCCACCTAGTGGAGACCTGCATGGAAACAGAACCTGATTGAAACCATCATCAGAAACAGAGGTGACAGCGAAGGAGAATTTTGGTTTTTCCCCCCAGAGAGTCATTTATGATTTTCTTTCGGTCTGCTTTGTTCATTGAATAGACGCAAAGGCAGTACAGAGCCCTCCTTCCAAGCAAGGTAGAAGTTATAAAAACCTGCACCCAGACCTGATCAGTATAAAGGTACCCTACCTTGAAAATTTAAATAGGGACCAAATGAAATTAGAAAGAATAAACTCTGATGGCTAGAGCAAAGCTTTTAATTCTTAGAAACAGGTATTACTTGTCTGCCTTTTCCCCCTGTATAAAACCAGCACCACATGGACCCATCCAGCAACTTCTGCAACTACCGCACGGCGCTGCAGGGCGCGGCGCAGCGCTCGCAGGGCGCCCACAGCAGCCGCGAGAAGATCGTCATCCCCGTCTTCAACCTCTTCATCAAGGACATCTACTTCCTGCACAAGATCCACACCAACCGCCTGCCCAACGGGCAGATCAACTTCAAGGTGGGCCCCTGCTGCTGCCCAGACTGCTCTGCCACCCGAACCTGCTGTGCTGCAGCCTGAGCTCAGTGCATCACCCGTTCCCGCAGTGCCCACGTGGGCACCACCAAGTGCTGTCATATCTAGGGGAGTTGATTGGAATCAAATTCTGGGAAAGCCAGCAGTTGCTTTTCTGTGGCAGCAAGCCATCATATCTGACCAAATTTAACAGGTCACTCCAGGCTGAGGCATCAGCCTTAGCTGATTTCACCTCCTCAGTTTGGCTGGCTGCAATGGGGTGTATCAGGTCTGCAAGGGAGTTTCTGCAGCTTCTGGGTTCTCTCCCCAGTTAATAAACATGCATGTCCAAGTGACCACAGTCTGTCAAAAGAACTTCTGGAAAAAATTGTATTGTCATAATTAAGGCTGTGTAAGTGGAGGGGGGCACACAGAAGATACAGGGCAAACCCTGAGTAATTACAGATTTAGAAGGTACAGGGCAAACCCTGAGTAATTACAGATGTCTTAAAATCCTAGGAAGGAAAGGATATCTAAATGTTTCTATATGTTACTGTGATTTCCCAAACTTAGAGAGTGCTTTCTGAAAAGATCAGATGTGTCACATTTCATTTAAATTGAAGTTTGGAAATGTAAAAAGTAAAGCTAATAAACTATTTACTGTCCAGTTCCAGTCACAGGAATTTAGACACTCCACACAGAAAATAGGCACTATTATACAGGAAGGAAAGGTTGATGATGAAAAAACCTGAAGGCAAAAGATCAGATGATGGGCTGAGATAACACTGTCCTAAACTTGAGGCTGGCAGCAGATGAGGAACTAGCAGCAAGAGGGGGAAATGAGGGGAACCATAAGAAGATAGGATAGCAAGGAATCCCAGAATACACAGAGTTGGAAGGGACCCACAGGGATCACCAAGCCCAACTCCCAGTGCTGCACAGCACCACCCCAAGAGTCACACCATGTGCCTGACAGCATTGTCCAAATACTCCTGAATTCTGTCAGGCTGGTGCTGTGACCAATTCCATGTAAGTCTGAGTAAGGGACAATAAGAAAAGCAGCATAAAGAATAAGACTGAGAGGCTCTGAAATAGAAATGAACTAATATTTCAAAGAAAACAAATTCTATTTTAATAATACTCTTTTAATTACTTCATGCAGAAGTTCTGGGAAATTTCAAGACAGATTCATGATTTCCTGACATGGAAGCAGGTTGAGTGTCCTTTTGAAAAAGACAAGAAAATCCAGACCTATCTACTCACAGCACCTATTTATAGTGAAGAAGGTAAAATCCTTTGTTGAACATTATAGTGAGTCTTTCTACGCGTTAAAATCCAAAATATGCAGGTGAAAAATATATACATGCAAAACTGTATTTTCTTAGTAATTTCTTAAGTGTTATCACTTTTTCTGTTGGCTTCTGATGAGAACAAATTTCATAATGAAGACTGAAAAGTTACATCTGCTATATTGTAACCCTTGGATTTTTTCCCTCAGGTAAAGAACTCATGTATCTAATTGTTGCTACTTTTTTTCTCCCCAGCTCTGTTCATTGCATCCTTTGAAAGTGAAGGTCCAGAAAACCACATGGAAAAAGACAGCTGGAAAACACTCAGGTATGAAGCTTCCTCAGAACATGAGTCTTTCTGCAGACACAGAGGCATGTAACCATCAGCTTCTTCTGTCCTATTTGCATACCCAGCTTAAAACCATTATACTGTTATTTTTCCTTCAAAATTTAAATCTGAAAAAATTTCTGTGGGGCTTGGATTTTGATACAGCTTTTCCAGCCAGATCTGTTGAGGCTGCAAGATCACTGCTGGGGCTGTGAAAGAGAATATCCCTTATTTAGGCTATCAAATAGAGTAAAATAATTGCATTTGTAGTAGTGTTCAGACATGATTTTCTCAGGGGAACAAACCTATAGAGACACTAACAAAGTGCTCTCATCACAACTATGCTCTTACAAATCATATAAAAGGATGAAAATTTCTAGGAATATGGTAATTGTCAGCCTACCCTAAGGGATAAAGTCTCAAAGACTCCTCATCCTCCTGAGAATGGAAAGCACCACTCCCATGTACATGATGAGATCAATTAATTAGAATTTTTCCAACACTGAACCAAGGCAGAGAGGTCTGTGAATTGCGCAGAACATGAAGATCTGACACATCTGTAGCACACAGGGGATGAACACAGCCTGCATGCCCTGAGCTCTGTCAGGCACATGGGGACTGCATTGTCCCAGACAAGACCCACTTTCCCACTGATCCCAACATTTCCTAGGATGTCCCTGTGAGCTTTTCACTTGCAGCCCCCGTGCAATGCACCTTGCACTGAACCCAGCACTGCTCAGCCTGCGGTAGTTTAGGATGAGAGACACAGAACATGTGTTACATGCCTGAGCTGATCCAGGGGCCTGGGGTAATGTTATGCAAGTTAAATTTTCATCTCATTTAATGTCAGCCTCTCTACTGAAATGCACAGATTTATTCCAGTTTCTAGCAGTTGAAAATCTATCCCTTGAAGAGAGCCTGTCAGCTACTGATGCCAGATAGATCTATTGCCAAAAATGAAAACCATTTTTGTTGGGATAGAAAATAGATAATTTTTTTTATTGCTTTGTTTTTAGGACAACTCTGCTTAATAGAGCCTGAGAAATTTGGATCAGATTTGCAGACTTCAAAGCACATGTAATGGACATGTTTTTACAACCTGAATGAAAGACTTGGACTGAGCTAAGAAAGACCTCACTGGATGAGGTCTGTTTTGTACATACAGTAACTTTTATGAAATAAAATGTGGTAAATATTTCACATGTCAACCTTAAGGCACTTACTGAAGGGTTTTGGTTTTTTATTTTAAATATAAGGGCAGGGCCCTGTTCTCAGAGATGAAATGTATCATGGGAGATGGTATCTTATTCTATCAGCATCCAAATTTTTATTTTTTATTACTTCCACCAAAACAAATACAAATTAAAACACACATCCTAACTGAAGCCAGTGTTCAGGTTAAATACCCCATTGGACCAGTATCCTACAGAACACTCAGTATGTCTCCCTAGCTTTGAGATGAGGGGTCTCCTTCAAATCAGCAGAATTGTTCACAAGTGTTTGTTCCTCTCCTCCATCAGCAAATAGTGCCTTACAAGGTACTGAGCTTGTGTAGTTGTACCTTCTGACTGGGCTGGAAGTAAGGGAAATAAAAATATGGATGTCTCCAAACCAGCTACAATGTACTTTTTAAATAAAGTGGAGAATTATGGCACATGAAGTAGAGTATACCTGCCTGTAACACTGATGGTGCAGCAAACCTATTTTTGTTACGTGATGTAAAGAGATGAGAGGGGGTAACTGCTGGGTCTGTGTGTTTGTGTGTGAGTATGTGTGTGTGCACATGAGGGGATGCACACATGTCTAAGTGTTAATACTTCTGGGAACTATCCTTTACATTCTGGCTGTCAGAATAGTTTGTGTTTTCCTTTTGAAAAATCAGGGAATGTTTTTTTCTGTTCTTATGTTTAAAGAGAAGAATATCTAACCTAAATTATAATCTCTGCAAAACAGGCCTAATATGCTTTTCTAAAAAGAGTCTTTGGAAAACAAAAAATCAGCATGGGCCAGGGAAGAAGGGGAAGTAAACTCAGATGTCCAATTTGAAGTTAAGGCTAAAGTTCCCAAAAAGCTTAAGAAGAGGTCATTGCTGTGAATTGGTAATTTAATTCCATTGGTTCCTTTGAAAAGTCCAGTTTGCACTTACAGACAGTTAAAACAAAGACACAATTCAATGTAAGTTTTTCTAGCCTTTTGCAAGCCATGATTAATTGTCTGGGACAGCACCCACTGAAATCTAAGGGTAAACACTTTAAGAAATTAGTCAAACCTTTGAACAGGTCAGTACCAAAATTAGAGGTGATCTGCAAACCCACTGATGCTTGCCATTTCTAATTTCTCCTTTTAGTACTGAGTTTACACCTAATTTGACTATCTAAGTACCTGAAGAGCTTCTGTTAAGAAGGGAGGAAAAAAAAATTTAGTTAGGACTTTTGTCAACTGATCTCTGAGTTAAGAAAGAAAAACAAACAGGCTCAGATTAAAACCTGTTTCGTCTAATGAACAAATTATTATCCACAAATGCCTACTTTTCTTTTTCAGTAATTTTCCCTCCGAAGGCTTGAGGGCTGAATATGAGCTAATAACTTGAGCCAGGTTAATAGGCTGGTTTTTCTTTTTTGTTCATTAAAAAAATCCAACAAAAACAGTCCCTCTGAAGCTGGCAGTGGTCACAGCCTCCCTGACAGAGCCTTGCAGAGAACCTCTGCAAGGACTTATTAAAAATGGCCAGCCCTAGGTAGATGGTGTTTATCTTATTCTGCCTTCTGTTGAAGAAGGGGCAAGACTTGCTGGACTGAGGGTCTGGTTTATTCCAGCCCAGCAGACTCTCCTGGCCTGAGTGCCTACAGCCAATTGCAGTGCCACTGTTTGATGCAGCATCTGCAAGCACTTAGCAGAAATTTGCTTTATTGGCCCTGGAGCACGGTGAAAAATTAAAATGCTTTCCCTCTTTTACTTCCCCCTTGACAAATACTTAAAATTCGAGGAGTAAGTTGATGTAAGGAAGGGAGACAAATCAACATTTTGCTATTCCCATAGCATTGGCATCAAAGAGAAACAAAAGCATGTTACACCATGAGGAAAGAAGAAGTAGAATACTAACAGTTAACAAGAACAGCCCAAGAAAGGGGAAGGGATAATTCTTATGACCTGCTGCTATTTTTCCTGTGCTGAAGTACTGGCCTTCAGCCCTGGATTCCAGTAAGAATATTTATACTGTATTATTACAGTGTTTTGCACTTTCAGAGATGTTCTAGCTAGTAACATTGTCAGACACTATATGAGGGATTGTATATCAGCTTTGTTTATGTAATTGAAGTTTAAAAGGGATGCTTAAAATTTAAGGAAAAAATATATATTTGAAATTCAATTTTAGAACACTTTCTGTAAATGTATGAAAGAGCTTTCACATGAATGTGCACTCTGCCGGTCAATCAGTCCAAGCATATACTTGAAATCCATGCAGTATCTACATTGGTTCCCTTTTATTTTCCTCCCCAAGTTTGATACATTCCTTAAATACTGTGTTTTGCTATTCTGAGCTGAAATGCTAAATATAAAGCTGTACCATAAAGCAGGATATTCTGTGTTTGACTGGATGTGCTTGCATTAATAAAAAAAGAAATTGCTTCAACCATGACCACCTTTTCCCATAGTTATTTTTCCCTTGCAAATGTATCAAAGCACAAGCCAGAAGCTGAATGAGGTGTGGAAGGCAACATGGTCACAGTGAACCAACTGGTCACCTACTGACTTGAAAAGCTATAGTATGAAATACTTAAATTTCTTTCAGCAAAGGCAAGAGCAACACTAAGCCAACAATATACTGCCATTCTTATGTTCTTGCTGTAGTAGTATTTTATGGATTTTATAGGGTCTGTGCTACAGAATATTTTTGTTCTCTCAATGGAAATGTTCAACAGTTCCACTGTGTAAAAATCTACTGTCATAAGAGCTGAATTTCATTTTCCCCCCTGTATTTACCCTTTGAGCAGCAGAGCACAGAACGTGTCTGGCTGCAGCAGACTGCAGGGTTTCCTGTGACAAGCTTCTGTTGGCATTTCAACACCCCAGCACCTCTGCTTGCAACCACTGCCCTTTTTCACGCCCTGCTTGAAAAAGCCCCTTCTGCAAGGTGACACAGAGAACAGACAAGCACAGAGCTGTGAACAAAATCCAGCTTTGCTGCCCCAGTGCCACTCCCTTCTCAGGGATATAAGCCTTGGAAAAAGAAAACAAAATTACATCTTGGAAAGGCAGGAGGTCTGGAAGTCCCCATAAGCATTTCTGATCTGTTGGAAGCTCTCTAGGGAAATGGTTTTGGTAACCAGACACCCACACCACACTTGCAGAGCTGAACACAGCTCATTAGAAAAGATAATGATGTTTACCAGCATTAAGGGGATTGAGCAGATAAGAGTCTTCCTGATGGCCAGTTCACACTCATAATTAATATGAATATTGCATCCTTGAAAACTCACTTCCAATTATGTCCCATCCAGTCATTAGGATAAATTAGCTACTTACACAGGCATAAGAGTAAACAATAAAATTGCTTTCCAGGCCCTTCACTGCTATTAGAGCACAACACAGTGTGACAAGCAGCAGCTCAGTGCCAGGAAGGTATCCTTAGTTACGTTAGCAGCAATTTGATTTATCAAGTTAATAATTCCCAAGAAACAACTTTCTTTTAGCAAATAACTCACAGGGCAAAATTCAGCTGAGCAGTTAGCTGCCAACTAATATAGTACATCTTTTGGGGAGAAATCAATTCTCCTGAGGATGTGCTGACAGATCTTCTCTCTTCAGCCTTCAATGTATGTAATTTTATCAGGGCAGCCCCAGCCTCCCAGCTATCCAGAACAGCCTACAAGCAGTGTGTGGAAGCACAGTTTTGACCTTGCTCTCTGCAGCAATTGAATAGGGCTGTGTGGACAGCAAGATATTTATATTAAAAAATCAAATTGCAGAAAGAATTCATCTGCAACTTTTACTGCATGTTATCAAGGACGTTTCCAGACCAGTAAGCATGCAAATACTAGCAATGGCTTCTTTCATGGTTGTCCCTGGCAAGGCAGGGAATGTTTTGAGGTTCCAGTACATTCCTATGGGCTCTGACAGAGGTTCTGACAATTTGCTGTCCTTCACTGTTTCCCAAGGTGGACCTTAGGCTTTGGAAGAGAGAGAAACCACATTTGGGGATATGGTTCTGCAGTAACGTGGAGGTACAACAACAATTATGACCATCTCTCTGACATGATAACAATAAATAATTGAAGCATTTCTAGTGTTTCCAATGTTATAAGCAACTTTTCACATCAATGTTTTTATGGCTTCCTGATAGCACATTCAGCTCTTGCACAGAAAATGGATGCAGATAATTGCTGTAAGGTTACTTAAGGATATTGGTTTATTTCTGTAAAGAAATATCAGAAGCAATCAAGTTCTGTGTCAGGCAGGCAGTGCTGGACATTCTGAGGCATACTCTGCCCTGCCTTCAGATGTGTGGTGAGGAAGATATTCAAACCACCAGGAAATGCAACAGCCAATAAATGCACTGTTTCTGATCTATTAGGATGCATCCTTCTCAGTACTGGTTACTCAGGCTCCCAACAGCCAATAACAAAAAGCACCGAAACAGAGAAGTCTTGTCAGAAACGCTCTTTGGCAAAAACAGCGCACAGTTACTTGAAACTATTAGTAGCACCTACCAGGAAACCAAACCTCCCCAATAAACCAAAACTAAACACACAAAGAGAAACAAAAAGCCAAACCCCAGGTCTGTGGGCACACAGAGGAGTCCTGTTCACAAACCTACTTCAGCACTAGGCCTGGAGACCGTTTTACAGGATTGGAAGGAAGCTGAAAGGGAACACAAACCAAAGCACCAGCTTCAAACAGCCTCACCTAATCCAGGGCAGAAAAGAAGAAATTTGAAATTTAGTGGATATTTCCTTCAAATATGTCTAATCTTATCTAGCTGCTTCGGATTAATCAGCAATCTTAAAAGTAATGTAATTCTGTTTGGGGGCAGAAGTCAAATGAGTTCCAGCAGAATCTCATTACAGAGAAAACTACTTAACATCTTTTTAATCCCTGTCACATGAGCACACTAAGGCCTCTTCTGATTCTGTGGCATATTACATTAAATATAGCATCCTGCTATCCATCAGTGTCAACACTGTAAGTTTCCTTTAAAATATTTACACAACATTGTTTACATTCAATTCAAAGAAGACACTGCTAACAATATTCCACTCCACAAACATCTATCAAATCAAAGAACAAAGTACAACACATCCTCAGTAACAGCAACAGAGCACTGAGGAACTCAGCAAACACAAGTTGTAAGGGATGGAGTTGAATGAAGTTTTGGATGATTATGGCAATACCAGAATTTCATGAAACAGTGAATTATTCTTGTGTGGGGACATAATAGCTCACCTGTTGATGACCTGACCTCAGTTTGGAAAAAAACAAACCACTCCCAACACCAAAAAATCCAAGCAAACAATGAATAATTTGACAGATGCAAACAAATCCATTTTGTTTTTCTATATACCTCTTACTTCACTTCACAACTTAAAAATTTCAAGTATCCAAGTATTCCAAAAAGAATTTCACAATAATCCAGCAGCCAAGAAAATGACTTTGAGAGGATTTTTAAGAGCACACAAACACCACCCCCCCAACATCTGTTCCACGGATGCATTTACAGGCCAGAGCAACATCCCAGCTGCTCCCCAGGAAAAGCTGCGAGTCACAACCTGAGAGTAGCCAAAGCTGTCTCAGAGCTGCTCTCCCAAGCCTTCCTGAGCACCAAGCACTCTCAAAGGGTTTTAGTTTTGCTTCAGACTATCCCTTCAACAGGATCATTTTCCCCATGGATTGTAATGAAGTCGGCAAGAAGCCACTCAAGCTTGCACAAGGCTGCAGGAAATGTGCAAAGAGCTGAGGCTCTCAAGGCCAAGCCATGCTGTGCCTGCTAGCTCGTGTTTCCACAGCTCTGCTCAGCTTCACCTCCTGTCTCCTCCACATCCATCACACTGGGACAATCTCATTTTCCCCCTTTTCCTCACAGGAGAAGCCTCCCTGCTGTTTCACAGCTGTGACTTTGCTGCCTGGGCACATTTGCCACTGCCTTCAGCAGGAGCCAGGTCAGACAGCACACCCAAGAAGGCTGTTCCATAGCCTTTGCCTTAAATTCCACTTCACTCCACAGATACAGCCTTTTTTAAAAGCAGCACTTCTGCTCAAAGCCTGAGAATTCACCAGTGCTGGAAAAGAGCAAATGCTCCCACCATGGATATGCAAACGGCAAAGCAATGATAAAGAAACCCCAAAACAACCCCACAACGAATGAGGAATGAGTTAATGTCCTCTTTCACCTGCAAGTCAAGTACAAATGCAAAGTATTCTACCTATGCCAGAAAATTCTAAAGCCCTTTGCTAAGTTAACTTGCACCAGCAAAGAGTTTTTACACCATTGATAGAGAAAGCTGAGAGGACACAGGTCAAAACACTTTAGTGATGTGCTACATACAAGCCCTGTAGCTACAAGGCAACCTTGAAGCTGTAAGAACTGAAAATGCTCCAGAAAAACTCACCACATAGCAAACACATTTAGAGCAGCACAAATAAACCAGTTAAATCACCACAAACTCCAAGTTCAGGGGGACTTTACCTTACCCTGGAAGAGACTAAGCTAACCAAAACAAAGCTATGTTTTAATAAAACCTTATGCAAACACTTAGACTTACATATGAAAGGGATTTATTTAACATTCTACCTGCAAGTCAGAAATACTTTTGCTGCACAGCACTTCCATGCAAATCCCAGCTCCAACCCCTACTCTTTAGGCCAACCCCTACCAAAGCAAATAAGGTCTCCTAAAAAAAGGTAGAAGCCATTCCCTTTCTAGTGCAATCTCAAAAATAACAAATAGCAATAAAATAATAAAAAAATAATAAAACACTCACCTTACCCAAAGCCAGGAGAGAGCCACATTTCTTGGAAAAGGAGGAGAAGAACCTTTCCCTGCCAGCTTCAGGCCCCAACTGAGGGCAGGCAGTCCCTGCCCAGGGCTAATTGAGCCCAGCTGCCGTGGTTATTGCCAACACCTGGGCCAGGGCAGCTCCTCAGGCCTAACAAGGAAAAGGTGAGCATCGCTGGGGCACGAACGAGACACAGCTTAAGCTCGTTATCCTCATTTTCCTTCACAGCTGAGTAAAATTTGAATGATTTCTCTCCTTAAGGTGTATTTGGGAGTCACAGTCAGCAAGAACACCACAGGCAAATGAATGCTACACTTACTTTTGATACACAGAAATCTTTTACCATTACACTGATGCATCAATAAGTTACTAATTTATGCTGAAACACCATTTTAAAGGTTATTTGAAGCTTTATTCCTTTCATTCATGGATCTGACAAGGCAAAAATTTTGTTCTAGTTTATATTTTGGCATGAACTAAAACCATTTAAATGTCTGCATTCAGATACAAGCGGTTAGGGCTCACCTACCACTTCTCTTTTCCTCCTGATGCCGTTCTCTTCTCGAACACAGTTTACAAATAAGTTTTGATTTTCATAGTGTGCATCTCAGAGTCCAAAGCCCCTTATGGAACTAAAAAAACTCAGTATTTTCTTCTGGATTCAGGAGACCCAGAACTATTTCCCTAAGTTTTTTCCAGTTTTCCATCTGTATTTGCTGATTCTCTAAATCAGTATCTACTAGTCTAATTGAAGGATATATTTTTTAACAATTTCAAAAGCACAACCCACATTCATCCCTGCAAGGGTCTAAACTAAAAGTCCACCCTGAACTAATCTCATCTTGACTTCCTTTAATGAAGAACACTTCTCTCTAGGGAAGACTACAGCTTGCAAATTCCTTGGAAAAGGTTACAATTTATGTGAATAGCACGCAACAGAATCAAAAATTACTTCATGATTCAGTGGAGCATGTTCCTATTTAAATAAGTGTTACTATATTTACTATTCTAGCACTAAAACAGTGACTCCTCCAAGGAAAACACTTGGATCCCAGCTCAAAAAAAGTGTGTTATGTAAACAGCATCTGTCAGAACAGGAGGACAAGGCCCAGCACTTGGCCATGTAACCCAAGCACCGACCCTGGGCACACAGATTGTGACTCTGTAGCCTGATACTGTCACTCTTCTCTGCAGTGACCCAGCACACCCCAAGCTAAATAAACCCCCTCAATGTGGAGTTTATTCTTCCTCTGCAGGCAGAGCACACCTTGGGAAAGCCAAGAGCAGGTCTTGCCCCCAAGCAAGAGATTTTTGTATTTGAAGCACAACTAACTTGCCCCCTTTCTTGGATGAAGTAAGGAAACACATCCAAGCAAGAGTTACCCATTTCCATGGGAAAGAGCATCCTTGCCCTGGGTCACAGCTCACAGCAGCAACAGGGACACAGCAACACTGCTGCTCACAAACATATGCTTGTAGCACAGCGTGGCTGTGCCCAAAGGCAGTCAGAAGCTGAACACACCCAGGTAACTGAACTCATTTTGTTTTTAAAAAAGGCATATCCCAATTGCTGTTCTGGTTCCATTACAGAGCAAAGGCAATGGTGTGCATTCAAACACAGGGTGCACAGAGCTGCTGGGCTGGTGTGTGCCACAGCAACACCTACACAGGTGGGTATTGCAGGGAGCTGAACTAAGACAAGGGAAACCCCCAGGATGCAAGGGCTCCTGTAAGATCAGAAATCCTCAACCCATGAGCCATTTGGAACACTTGCATATGTTGCCCAACACACGTATTAAATATTTCCAAGTGTTCTGACTTCCTTTTAACTCCAATGCATTTGCCTCCACTTTTCAGGATAATGAGTGGAAAAAAGTTTCCCAAGTGTTCCTGGTGACTCCATCGATCTCCAGACCTCCCCCATTGCCACCACACACCGGTTTTCATCACCCAGATGGGGACACTGACACTGATCTCCCTCACTGTTGCTGATAAGCACAACCATGCAGTGGAAAACAGCAGAACCTGAGACACCTGGGTATCAGCACTCTGCCATGTTTCCAAAACATGAGAACTGGGACAAGTGGATCCTCCTGAGGCAGTGTCTGAGTGCTGAGAGCTGAGGTGCAGCAATGCTGGGCCTGTGCCCTAGCTCTGTGTCCATTCCAGGGCATGCCAAGCAGTGCTGGTGTCAGGGAGGGGCAATTTCAGACGCTCATTCTTGTGCAGCCAGGACAGCAGCAGCTGCCCTGAAGTATTAAAGGCTGGAGTCTCAGGAGAGTGCCCCACTTGCATCTTCACCCCAAGACGTAATATCAGTGTATTTCAGTCCTCAGCAGTACCCTACAATTTTTGTTAGCAACAACAAAGATATCCAAGTGAGGTAAATCTGGTGTAAATTTAAGTTGTCCAAGGAACAAACTCTGGTATCTGGTCTGGGTAGAACCTGAGATGCAAAATTGAGCTGGTTGAACTTCTCACTGCAAATATTATTTGAATCCAGTGTGTTATGCTCTGTACAATATTATTGTAAAAACATATTCCAAAGAAACAGCTTAAAACAATTTCTAAAATGCAGAAATTCCATTTATTATATTGAGAATATCAATTGCAAGAAGTCCTGCAATGCATTCTCTTCACTCTAAGTACAATACAGTACACTGTTCTCCACAATAAGTTACATAAAGGCAAATTTTATATACATATAAAAAAGGATCAGTGCCCAGAACTATTTGCACAGCATACCTGCTATTCAGAAATCAATCATTTAAATCTTTAGTTGCCTTCAGAATTCTTGAGCAAAATAAATCCATAAACAAATCTTAATTACCTGGTTTGAGAAAGGTTTTCAACTAATATATAAATTCAGCAGAAACCACGCAAATGGTTTAACCACTGAATTAGCATTCTCTGCATTCATTCTATAAACAAATGTATTAAAAAATGAGGCATGCCATATAGTATCATATAAGACAACATGGAGAAAAATGACCTGCCTGCATTTGTACTGTTTATGCATCCCAAAAACACCCAAAAGGTAAGTACCAAAGTAGTAGTGCCACTGTACAAGGCACTAATGAGACCACAGCATAATTCTGCTTAAACATGCTCAAAAAAACTCAATAAACAAAAGAAAAACCAGAAAAACAAACAAACAAAAGAAAACTGACCCAGAGGAAAAAGAACCAAAACCAAAAGCCTAAAACATCTGCAAACTGAAAAAATAAGGCTGCTAGAATGATCAGTGTAATGAAGAGCATTATATAAAAAAAGACTGTAATAGCACTTGCTTTTTCAGTCACTGAAACAACTATGAGTATATGACACCTTACAAAAACATGTCAGGAAAATGCCCAAAAGAGAAAGAATGCACAAGGAAAATACTGACATAAGAGTAAACAGGCCTCTAATAAATTAATATGCTAATGAAAAGGTGGTTCCTCAACTTAAAGGATGAGATACATAGGCAGGGCCTTGGAATAAGGAGTGAAGGCCAAAAATATTTAAGCAAACAAGTTTAATAGCACAGCTCAGTTTATAGAAGGGATATGGCATCTACTGTGGGAAAAGAGCAGGCACAGAAACACCAAGCTGGAATGTTTCCAACTTCCATCACTGAAATAAGAAGGTGGCGTTTCCTTCACAGTGTGAACTTCCATTTTATGCTCTAAAATTCCACTTAAAAGGATCTTCATTCCCACCCCCCAGATTATTCTCTATTCAACCACGTCAATGTCTGTTATACAGCAAATGAGGCACAAGCCCTTGCTGTGGAACCAGCAGCCTGCACAGCTGCTGTACTGGTCAGCATGTCTATGTACCTTTCATGGTGAGATTATTTTCCCACACCTTTCTCTTGTTTCTACGATGGAGTCTAAGTATAGCATCCTTCTAAAGTCACAGTGCAGTGAGCCATACTGATTGAAAATACTCAAGACACGAAAGATTTTTTTCATTTAATTCTCAAAAGAATGCAAACATAAGAACAGAAATGTACCACATGGAAAAGTGTTGAATTGTACATTCCAGAGATTTTTCCAGTTGACACTGAAGACACTTTCCTTGAACTACATGAGCCATCCAATGTAGCTGAAGTGCTTGAACTCACACGAGATGTGGGTATCAGTCAAAGGATTACTGGGAAAACAAACACGAGAACCAAAAACCCTCTAAACTCTTCTTCACTGAAAAAGAGAGGCACTGCGTTTGTGAGCTGGATTAAGGCTGTAGAACGGTGCTGGTTGAGAGTGAAGTGCAGTCCCGGGCTCGGTCCCTCAGCCCGCGGCCTCGCTGTTAGTCCTGTAGGCCTGCTTGCGGAGGTGCGCCTCGATCTCCTCGCGGAACACCAGCATGCCCAGGTGCGAGTGCGACGCCTCGTTCATGGCCTTGGACTGGATGCACATGCGGTACTGCTCGGGGGTCAGCTCGTCCGCACAGTGCTTCTCGTGCCACAGGTGGAACAGCCCGGGCACCGGCGTCCTGACCACCATCAGCTCCCCGTGCAGGTACTTCCTGTACAGGTGAACGTCCTCGCCGCCCCAGCCTTTCACTTCCAAGTCAAAGCCCCCTACAAACACAGCGTCAGAAATCATTATCTGGGCGCACACGCAAGGAGAGCAACACTATGCCTAACGTGCTACCAGATCTGGCATGACGTTCCAGAAATTCTGTAGCAATTAACTAAGCTTCCCATGCCATAGCATGCCAATCTGAGGGACAGGAGCTTCAAGGATAGCACATCCTTTGTGGTGGGAACTGCCCAGAACACAGATCTGCTGACTTCAGAAAGTCTCTTAGAGCAGTGTCTCCAAACTGCATTATGCATGACATCCCATGTGACAGCTGCAGAAAACTGTAGGCAAACCTCACTTGCTATGCTTTTGAATTACTTTTAGGAAGCATAATGAATTTTAGCAGCTGGAAAATAAAGCAGTCATGCACCATATGAGAAATCCTCTCTAACAATGCCAGCAATTACTCCACAGGTCACAATTCAAAAGGCTGGATTAAGGAAAGGAAGATGGTTCACCATATTAAGTTCTCTTGTTTTTCCAGGACCACAGTGAAGAGCAACCCAGGCTCTTGTATATTTCAAAACTCCAGAATTATGAAGGTCTTCATTTAGCACTACCATACAGATGGCAATGTGACTGCTCTTAGCAATCAGCCTGCATTCAAGCCACCAGACAGCATGCAGGGCTGTGTCATTACATCTTCTGGCAGATTTACATCTTCTGGCAGACTATGCTCAGCACTATCTTCCACATTTCAGCACACCAAGCTGTTCTCAGTTTTAAGAATATGCCACAAGGGGGGGCAAAGCACATTGCTAAAGATTCCAACAACTGTATTCAACTTCCCTAGGTTATTTAAAAGAAAGGATTTGAATGCTTCTTGTCTATGTGAATGGCTTATTTGAGTGACATGTTTCTTAAACTTGATTCATTTGCTTCAGCCTGACACAAAGTATCAAAAAAACCCCCACCAGTATTCAAAAACTTATAGAATGAAATGTTTCTACTAAAACTACTGTGTCTTTTCTTTTAATACACTCAACAGATGGGACATCAAAATCCAGAAAAGCTAATTTATCTCATTGGTCAAACTTGTCAAGCAAGTCTGACTGCTGGGCCTGGGGAAATAATACAGGAAATAAATTACTTTCCTGTCATTAGGTAAGACCAGAGAACCACTTTTTAAACACACAATTTTTTTCTTTACTCTCATCTTACCAACAGTCAGAAAGTCTGTCCGATATTGACAAGTCATCCCAAAGCCAAAATCCCTCCAGAAACCAGAATCCTTCTTGTGTACCTGCAATTTTAAACCAGCACAATTTTGAAATGTACAATACAACCAAGGGGGTACATTGCACTTGGTTTTGCAGAAAGCTAAGCTCTTCCCATAATTTCTTCAGAGCAGGATAGAGCATAATAATACTTCTGGTATTTCTGTGTCACGCACTCATGTGGGGCTTCCCAGTGACTTGCTGCTCGCTTCACCCTCTGCCTTCCAATTCCACTCAACCTCATTGCAGTTTCCACAGCAGCTGCACCACCTCTATTTTCTATGTATCTGCCCAGACCAAGCAGTAAATTAATCCATGGCTAAATCATCTGTTCCCAACACTCCACTTTCTAAGGCCACATTTGTCTC
This sequence comes from Camarhynchus parvulus, assembly GCF_901933205.1. Classification (NCBI taxonomy): domain Eukaryota; kingdom Metazoa; phylum Chordata; class Aves; order Passeriformes; family Thraupidae; genus Camarhynchus; species Camarhynchus parvulus. The sequence continues at coordinate 11,048,952 of NC_044576.1, forward strand.
TTGATCTGATATGACGTGAAAAGTAAGCTTTGTGATTGAAGTCAACAACCATAATACTGTTAAGTTTAAGAGTGAACAAAAGAGCTGTCAGGCAGGGGCTCACTTCTCTCTCAGCTGTGATTATCCAAGACTGTATGTAAAACCTTGCCTCTGGCTTTCAGCAGGATCCTTGCAAACAACGTAGGAAAATGAGGGCTATTATGTTTTTCTTTTAATACAACTCTTCTTCATACTACTCTCTTCCTCTTCTAAACCTGTCCATCTCAGAAGTCTCAGCTGCAAAACCCAATTTCATCCATGCAGTCTCTCGAAAGAGAATCAGACTGGACACTTAATTCAGAAGTTTTTGCCTTTCACCAACGCTTTGTTTGCTGGAATGTAAGATGAAAGTTGCTGCCATGCAATGCCACCATCCTCCTAAAATACTGGCTTGTCAAGCCACAATAAGCAGCAGATCAGAACTACCAACTTCATTTGGTTAACTGCAATTACTTCTTTTAAACTAGGTGGAAGGTTTTTCCCAAGCGTTTTGCCCATAATGGAGAAAACTGTTTAGATATGCAGTGTCAAAGGTCGTAAGATATCCCAAACAGACTATTAAGTTACACCTAATTTTGTTTTAATACAAAGCACACCTAATTCTACCCAGAATAAAGCAAGCTGCTTACCAATTGCTGCTCCACAGGAGGTGGTATATCTTGATTGGCATAGACAATAGCAGGATTGTAAAGGCTGAATACCACAGGATAGAAAACTTTTTTCCCTGGAAGTCAAAAGATAATTGTTACTCACTGTGGGCATGCTTTCTGAAGGCAAAAAGAAACCAGAAACACTCTTTTTATTTAAGAGATTACCTATTAGGCATTTCCTAGTTGAAAGAAATAAAAACAAGTTCTAACTGCTCAGATTTCCCACCTAGGAAGCTTGTAACATCCTGTGGGGCAGAGCCCTTAGGATTAAAAAAAATACATATGTATGAATATTATACATATTACACTTGATTTACATTTATATATAGTTATACATGCTTATATAAAATATTAGATATCTTGGTATTGTTCCAGGTGACTGAAAAATTCCTGCAATAATGATATGCAGTAAAACTAAAAATAATCAAATCCAAGTAACACCTTGCATTGTTGAATTTTGTGAATTTATCTCTGTCCACAAACATGTAAAAGCAGGTACTCCCAAGATATACTGCAAGGGCATCAAACATCATGAGAATCCTGACTATGCTGAAAACACCAGTTCTGTGTCTCTTATAGAAGCCAGGTAAACATTTTTCCACTGATGTCTTGCATCACCAATGCTGCAAAAGTATTGACAACAGTCCACAAGAATATTCACTATCCTGACTTGGGCGTGGACTCTGAAGGAGTAAGCAGCATTTTCAGATCTCATTGAAAACAAAGGTGACAAACTGCCAGTATGAATTTCAAGCAGTGTCCTGAACTCTCTCTTGTTAAAGCTCTCAAAATACTCCTCTCCAAAATTTTTCTCATTATTTATACAACTTGTTTCATGAAGAACAGAGACAGACAGAAATGAAAGAAAAATCAAGAAACAGAACCCAAATATCTGGCTTCTGAAGAATTTTCTTGCCTGCTTGTTAGGTGAAGAAAAAACATCTATTGATTCCAAATTGACATTTGGAGAAAATGGTTTCTGACTGCAACAAATTTGAAACAAGAGTAAGCATTAAAAAAAGAACCCAAACAGTTTGACAGAAGGAGATCTTCAGCAGCATGCTTGTTAACTCAAGAAAGATTTACCCTTCTTGGCAGAAGCTTGTCGAACAAGCAAGCATCACACAAACTTAGAAAAACAATCAATATTTCAGAGCCTGGGATGGAACAGTGGAACATGAGCTCAGGTTCCACAGGGAGCACACTGTAGCTCTACTGAAAACCATTCCTTTGTGACATGTCTTGGCCATACACATGTGAGAAGAGATAAACCAAACTTGTTAGAGATTTCAGCATAACAAAACTCATCTTCCACTGTAGAGTGCTACAGTGGAACTGAGTTTTGCTATACAGATCTACATGCAGTCTAATTGTTAAAGCAATTAAGTTGTCCAGCTTTCTTTCAGACAGCTAAATCTGAAGAAAACATCAAAACTGTACATTGTACAAAAAAGACAACATGTTCTTAAAACAATCTACACTAAGGCAGAAGTTATTTCTCAGTCTAAGTATTATTGCCTTTTGTGCAGAGAGTGATTAGTTTTCCAGGATGCGTGCTACTGAATAAGTTCCACCATTCTAGCTGAGTTTTCCTTGTTTTCTATATGCCCAGCACAGGGCAGCTGAACTCAAGCAGGGTGACAAGGCTCCCTTCCAGCAACAATAGGGGAACATACCGGGCTCAGCGTTTAAGCGGCAGCTGTTGAGGAATTCAGCTGTGAAATAAACATCAACATCACAGAAGAACATCAGGACCTCGCCCTTTTCCCAGGCTCTGGCACCCATGTCAAGTCCTTGGCCTCGGTTGAATTCCTCATTCAGAGAGACAAGCGTGTAATTGTGGAAGTCAGTTTCTCTACAAGAAAAACAGAGCCAAACCCAAAATAAATCTGTGGGGAGGAGCAGAGGGACCATTGATAGGTTTTTTAGCATTTTACAGGAATTTCACTCCAGAAATTTAAAAACAGTTATATGATCAGAATGAGGAAAAAAATATGTTACACTTAATTTTAATTTTAAGCCTTGTAAAATGATAGAAATCAGTCTTTGTAGCTTCACTTCATATTTAATCATTCAGACGGGTTAAAAAGGCCTTTTGTTAACTGATGTGAATTAAAACGCTCTCATGAATTACAACGGCATCTAAAATTTCTCCCTACAAACCAAGAAGTCCTGACCAACAGAAATATCTGTCTTCACTAGCTCAGAGAACAGGGCAAACAGGAAGCCATAGTGCTGGCATCACCAGACTCATGGGGCAAAGGCTATGTGTGTGACAGGGCCACCATAACCCACGCACTTTGCTTCTCCTCGCTGTTCACCAGTAGCACACATGCCTGTACTCACAGCAGAAGAGGGAAGGAGCAGCCAAAGGAGACTGGAAACACACTCAGAGAACATCTTCAAGCAAAGTTAAGTGTCTACTTCAGAGACACCTCAGAGGACAATGCTTGAAGAGAACAGAGTGAAGATATTCAACAGTAGCACCACTAAAAAGACACAGAACAGGTAAATGGCCAGTGAGCCTGCAGCACTGACTCAGTGCTCTGAGGGACATCTCACAGGGCAGGCAGCAGGGCCTCAAAAATGGAGGGGTACAGCACACAGCAGATGCTAGGGAGACTGCAGCACAAAATGCAGAAGTTCTCTCCTCCCTTCCTACGAGATGCCCTTGCATGTCAGGCCAGCTCTCCATCACACCTCCAAGCTGGTGACAAAGTAGCCTGTGCCTAGTCTGTGTCATGGGGAGGAGCCTGGCCAGCATCCTGAAACAGGGATCACACCAGAGCTCAAGGAAAACTGGTTCCCAGCTCAGGGATGGGTGCAAGAGCTCAGGTGGTGAAGGTGTCCCTTGGCTACAGGGTAAAGGATGCTGACACCTGTCCTATCTCTCTGGAACAAAAACCATAAAAGATACATTTGTGAATTTTACTGATGTAATGCTGAGACAGCCATGATGAACCATGCTTAAAGTTATTTCACAGCTGAGAGTAAGTACAGGCCTACTTTGACTACTACATTTCTCTTCCTTATAATTAAATAAAATTGTTTCTCCAGTGAGGTATTAAAATATACATCCCTGTTCCAAAGAACTTAAACTCTAATCAATCTGTTAGCATGACTGAACAGCCGCTGCAAAACTCACCCCTGTTGTTTTTTGGACTGTCAGATAGAAACCTCAAAGTCTTTTCTGGCTATAACTTGATTTTTAGTAGTCTTCAGGAAACTTTTGCAACCTAAGCTGTAAAATGGCAACCATAAATAGTGTACAGTAAATAAATAATGAATTTCCTAGTAACCTGTAATGGAGTATAAACTTTATTTGGTTTATTTCTTCATTCTTTTTTAAAAGCTGTTTAAAATGCCAGTTTTACTGACTGATGTTGGATTGATATACTTACCTAGCTACAGATTCTAGGATGCTTTTCACTTCTGATAGACCATCTTGTCCAAAGTAAACCACTGTGAGGTGAACACGCTTATCCTGATGAATACACACATCCCTATAAGCACAAAGATAAGCTGATATTAGTAAATACTTGCAACACAATAAAAAACTTTAGGTACTTAAAAGCTACAGCATTAAAAAGAATTAGCAGATTGAAGTATTCTGGTTAGTCATTAAATGGCTTCAAAGAAAACAGAAAAAAGAAGAGATGCTTTCCCCTCTTCTTTCCCCATCTTGCCCATTTACATCAGAAGGTTCCAATACTGTGTGTCACATCCCAATACCTTACTTTATAAACAGGCACTCCTCAACTGATGCAAATACACAAGTTATGTTCAAGATCCTCTGAGTCCAGGTTCACAATGACCCTGACTTTTGGTCATTTTGCTGCAATTAGAGAATCTCTTAAACCCTTTTAGAAGGAATGTTTTTCTCCATACAGTAGGTTCAATTACAGACATCCCAAGGCAGTTGCACACAATGTTGGAATCATCAGCTCTGTTGCAACTCAACCAGAACAGGAATTCATTTTGAAAAGAAAACAAAATACTGAAAATCAGGAACATAGCTCACTATATAATCTCATGCACCTACCTAAAGTTTTGCATAAATTGTGCAAATGCCTCAGTTCTTCCAGCAAGAGGAACAATAACGTTAATGATCGATCTAGAAATATCGACTGTTTCACTCTTCACTTTCATGAGGGGTCCAAAAGGTCGGAACAAGGTGACATGCCTGTACTCCATGCCATCCATCTTCTTATAAAACAGCTCATACTGTGTCCCCTTATCTCTCTCTGTACGATAGTAACCTGAAGAATAAGTCACACAAGTAATATGTAAAGTCAAAGATCCCAGCAGTTTTACTTCAGACACACTGGTTTTCCTTAGAACTAAAGAATTGAGGGTAAAGCTTCTGGGTTTCTCCTATATGAAATTTCCACAAACTGTTATTGATCACAGTCACCCTTCTACTGTTTTAGGTCAGACCTGAGAAACAATCCCAAACTCCAGCTTCCCCTGCTTCTTAGAGACAACAGGTTTCATGGTCCTATGCCAGTTTCTCAACTGGAGTTGGGTCTTCCCAACAAAAAGGCAATTCAGCTATTTACTAAGGAAAAGGATGGCTGAAATTTAATATTGCCTGTTCTTAAGCCCTTCAGTAAGAATCTAGCTCTGAGCTAGCCCACAGTAAAATCTGAGATCATCTGGCCAGTAATCACCACAAGAAAAGCAAAATTTGTTCCATGGGCAGAACAAATGACAGTACCTTGCTTGACAAAGTCTGCAAAACCTGACATGTGGCATTTAAACAAAGCAACTGTGTGATAATGCTGGAATGCTTTTAAATTGTTTTCACTGCTGACCAGCAATTAATGTTTTCTATCCGATAAATAAGTGGTACTTTACTAACCCACACTCTTCTAAGGACATAGGCAGAAGTTTTTCTATGTGCCCGTCACACCTTAGGACAAAATTGCTAGTCCCTCCAGAAACAGGACTACCTGTTGAGAGATATTTTACTCCAAATGGGTAGAAAAAAAAACCTGTCCCTTTCAGAACACGGGCCTTTAACTTAAGGACCATCGAAGAAGGAAGTTAAAACAACAGACTTTAATTTTACACCACATAGGAAAGGACTGAGGCTCATCTGTGGTTTTGACCCTACTAAGCTCTGTGTTGCTAATTCCATATCTATGCTAACCTGAGAGTAAGAAATGATGGCAGGAAAAATCCTCCAACAAAAATACCTTATGTTCATCCCATCTCTGCTTTCCTCTCACCAGCAAGGAAAAGATGTATTATTCCAAAGAACCACAAGCTACACCATGAACTGGCATTACGTTCCAGTTAAGTGGCCACCCAGACCATAGAGAAAGTTACAAAGAGCTGCATACCCCCAAGTGGGAGTGATGCACACCCCTGCCCTAACACGATGCATTTCCTTGCACCTGGCTGCCCTGAACTGCCCCTTCTCCAAGCTGGTGTCCTCAGCAGCTGAAATCCCTCCCAGGACTCCCACCCAGAAAGCAGCTGGTGGCAGGCCACAGAGCAGACAAACCATACTGGTGACACAAAAGGTTCCCTTTTGTACCCAGTATTGATAGCGTTCTTTTTGTTGTCTTTATTTGCAACTGAAATCAACACCAGACAAAGTATGCAAAGGAAGCAGCTCTCAGCCCTAAAGCAGCTTAGAGTTTGACTGTCTCAGGAACCAGGAAGAAGGGATGATAGAGCTTTGTGTGTCTCTCTATGCCCAGGCAAGTATTCTCCATGCTCCCTTCCTTTTCAATCCAAGAAGCAAAGGGATGTGCACACCACCTTGATCTAACTTCTTTCTTTATATCCCAGATTCCATTCACAAAGAAAGAATCCTTTCCCTAAATCTACCTCCATGTTCCTCTGTTCCAGCCTCCATCCCCAAACCAAACCCAGTTTCATGCATTGATGTTCCCTCCTTCTGCCCAGTCTCTCTTACACCCCTCCCATGCCCAGCTCTGTAATCCAGCCTGTCTTGTGGACAATGCACTGGCAGACCCAATGGACAACGTGGATGACCACTACAGAGGGGCTGTAGGACACATGGTGTAGCAGAACAAGCTGGTCCATCACACTGGAAGTCAGTGATGACTGAGGCTCTCAACTGAGAGGCTTTTACCCTTTGAACACAGTTCTGCAATGCTCTCCTTTAAGAGACTGAAATTCGCATTTGTTCTTTTGTCAGCACAGAGATGCATAAGTAAGCACCACATTTTAATGCTTATTCTCAAATCATTATTAATTACAAGCACTGAAAATGGTGTTACAAACAATGAAAGCCCACAATGCTGACTGCCAGAAGCAGCACAAGATTTTAAATCCCTCTCAACCCTTTTCCATTCCAACTCTTTGTGCTGCACACTGTAGGCTGAAAACAGCATCTTGGTTAATGGAGTAGCTGATGCACCACGGTGCTCACACATCACGCTTTCGTGCAATAGACAGCAAATACTTTGTACCAGGACTCCTGGGGAAATTAACCTTCATTTTGTGTTTTAGATTTTATTATTTTCTCTGCTATCTAATAGCTGTTTATAGATAAAAATACCATTTACAACATAAATGAAGTTTTTTAAAAGCATACCAGCTGCCAAAAGCTTATCTTAAATCAAACTAAAAGCTCAGATGTCAGTCTACCACAGAAGGCTGAAGTAGAGAGTAAAAATTGCTAGATTAATTTAAAAAAATTAAACTAAAGCAAAACCCACTGCTATAACTTCATAAAGACCTTAATATGCAAATTCAAATTGGAATAGTGCCTAGCCAACATTCAATTGTTGAAATACCAGATTCCAAACTTTTGAATATCAACATGCTACCAGAGCCACATTTCTTTTAAATAGGACGTACTCCTAAGAGTTATTCTCCTTGCTATGAGCTAGCTTCTGTTGCTAATCTGCTAATTTGAACACTTTTATGAGACAAGGCTCTGTGCACAGAAGCCAGATTTGAGAACAGCCAGAAAAAGAACCCATATCTGGTTTACTTCTTAGTGTATTCAAGTTTTTAACACTTGGAACTGACTCATTTAATAAAACCTGTTATCTCACCTTGCAACTAGCATACACTGGCTGCCATCTAAAAGAGAACTCCACAAGCAAAGAGGTAAAAAGCAGCAGAAATAATTTAACAGTTGCTATTCCTGGTCCATGAAGCTTTACTCCCTTGGCAGAAGTTCTGCTCCTCACCAAACAAATTACACATAGGAATCCTGAGGATCAGTTACTACCAAAGCCAAAAAGCCGTTCCTCTATTGCCTTGAATATTACTTGCTTTACAACTACCAGGAAGTGTTTGGTCTATGGATTGCAGATGGATCTGGTTCTTTTGGTGTATTAGAGTTCTCCACTGAAGTTCCCAGGACAGTGGCCAGTTGTTGGTCTCATGCAGCACACAGGCAGGGGCTGTTTGCATGACCAGCAGTCCACACTGTTCTGGGGATGGTAACAACTGGGAAGCTTGCAGCATGGGAATAAAGGATTTTTACATTCCAAGGATGGGTGGGGGTGGGAAGTCTTCCTTTTCAATGATGACCTAAAGAAAGTTTCCTGATTTTGCCCAGTTTCAATTGGAAACACAGAACCAAGAGAAATGGATCCAAACAGCACTGCTAGACATTCAATAACAAGACTTTTATTAGCAATTAGCTAATTGCCAATTAGCTTCTGAAAACATGCTAGTGCTTCTATTTTCCAACAGTTAATTTTAAATATTTGTGCAATGGAAGAGCTTGTAATCTCTTGATTAAAAAAGCCAATTACACTGATAAATGTAAACCCAAATAAGCCAGTTACACTGATAGAGAAGTGTGTCCTCAAGGCTTCTCTATCACCATTCAAGACTCAATGTCACACGCTTCTGGAGAAAGGGAACAGACAGAGGTAATACAATTATCTCCTCTGAATTACTCCCCATTTCTCAATATTATCAAATACTGATCTCAAAGAAATCTATTTTTAATGGAGGACTATCTTAGAACATGCAGCTCAGCACTTAGGTCCATTGCTCATAATCCTAAATCCATTCATTTGTGAAAATATGCAAAATTGCATCTTTTATCCTCTCTAGGGATACTCTTCATCCAGGGGGAACAGGATACTCTTGTTTCTCATACACTTAGATCTAATGTAGGCACTGAGCAAAAAAAAAACAACTTCAAAGGGTTTCTCAAACAGTAACTGCACAACAAGACTTTTTTTCAGGTCAGATTTTTGTTCTATTAAGATTAAAATTCTGGAAATTTCATTATGGGTAGCTACAAAGGAAAACAGGTACAGCAAACAGAGCTGAGAAATTTGCTGGTTTTCCCATCATCAGCAGAGCAAGTCAACTGAGCTTTGTGAAAAATAACTTCAAGTTTTCAGAAAGTATCTTTGTAGCTGTAATATAAACTTAGAAATATTTTCTTTTTACTTAATGTTATTCCTCAAAGCCTGCACATCACCATGGTGTGGCTGTGACAGATCTGCCTTATCAGAATTCCAAAGCAGATTTGGATCATCACTCTGTCTTGCAACACAAAAAAATAGCACGAGTTCAGGAAGCGCTTGGCCAGAGTGCTCCCTGCTGTGGACACAGCTTCCCTGCACCACCACAGAACATCTCTGTGCAGAGCCCACAGAGGCTGAGCTTGCAGTTACAGTTACATGAACAGTTACATTGAGGACACACTGCAAAAATGCAGAGTGCAACAAGAAAGTTGGCATCCATCAGCATGCATCTGGAACTTTTCTGGCCTGCCCTGTACTAAGAGTAATAAAAATCTGTAGATTCAGACTACCACAAGTATTATGGGCTAATTAAGTGTACTTTTTCAGAAGAAAGTTTATTTAGGAAATTCCTATTTTTAAAACAGAAAGCAGAGAGATTTTAAATTCAAGTTATTAGTATTAGTTGTCTCAAGTTACTCCAGTATAGATAAATCCTAAAACACAATAAGAAAAAAAAAACCTTGATTTTTTTTTTCAAATGAAGACAATGATACTTAAATGACTGGGCATCAGAGGCAATTCTGGGAAAGAACTTCAGACATATTCAGCAGACATTAAAAGACATCATTAAATAAAATCCTCTATAAGAAAAGATGTTCTAAACTTACTTAAACAGTCACCAAATTCTCTAAGGAGAGTGTACCTGAAAGTACATATCACAAAACTTTACATGGTTCAAAGTTTAGTCTACTATTTCACAAGTCTAGGAAAAGAGCAGACAAAATTCCCAGAACCAAATATTGACCTATATAAAAATAGCCCATTGAGGTAAACAAGCTAGAAGGCTTCAGAATAAAAATTTCTTGTAGCACAGTTTTGTGGCTAAGTTTTTGTATATAGATATGCAGTAGTTTTGAGGAAAAAATCCTGCAAGTTAGAAGATAAAATCAACTTATCTATACTGAGCATAAAACATGATGGTTATGTATTAACTAATGCAGTACCATGTTTTCTCTTTTGTCCCAGAAGTGAAAAAAAAAATCCAAACACCAAGTTTCTCAGCCTCCAGGTTCAAATTGCACAATACTCTGGTTTTAGTCACAAACCACTTATTACAAAATAATTACCAACTGAAGAGGATGTAGAACTTAAATTACACGCTTCAACTGAAGCCAACTTTAAAAAATTTTTTCTCTAAATGAGCAACACTAATCCAGCAACAATTTTGATGCGCTCTTAAGACAGTTACAGGACCTGTTCTGACTTCAGCTGATACACCAAATCTGCTAGGCAATTTGATCCTACCAGTTTAGGACAGCTTAAGGGACTAGTATTTTATAAACAGAATGGCATCAGCTTTCCAACTGCACGTCCATCAAAAGGGGATGCACAGGCAGAGTGCTAGAGCCTGTTTACAGGGCTGCAGGGCAAGGGACCTGTGTGTACCAACACTGGCTGGGTCTGCTTCTTACCTCTGACTCCTGGAAAAACAGGGGTGGAGAAATATATGCTAACATTCAGAAGATGCCTTTTTTTTGCTGGCTAAATTAGCCAGTAGTATTTGCACATTAAAAACCCACAGAATACACACACAACCCACAACTTCTGTCTGAAGAAAGATACTAATAGATCTAGATAACACTATGGCTGGTTGCTAACACACCCATATGTAGCATAAAAGACTTGTCTTTCCCTATAGTTCCTGTAACCCTGTGTTTGAAGTTACTGTCTCTACAGCAAAAGGAAATCAGTTTGATTTCCAAAAACAAATACTGGTGCGAACAGAGGCAGAGGTATGAAGTGTAATTCTAAGGTCCTAAAACTACTTGCTTATTTGAATGTCTGTCATTAAAGGCAGTACACTAAAAAATCAACAGCTATTTCAGTCATGGTAAAATAAAAATCCACTTGAGTACAAGCAATATCTAAAACAGCAATGGAAAAGCAGCTGAATACTTAATGTAGAAATAAAGCCCAAGAATGATAACCCCTGGAAAAAATAACAGGGTTTTAAATGAAAACTGTACTAAGAGCCTAACACAGGCTGTGTTGCATTGACCCAGCTGAGTGGATTCCATAGCCTGTACCACCTTCTAGAATGAAGAAGAGTACTTTCATCAAACTTTAAACACAGTAGCTGTTAAAAACAGAGACTTTTTCCACTACAGACCAATTACATCATGTGAGACTGAAAGAGCCCATTATTTCAAGGCCAATGGTACCTTTCTCCAGCATGTCTGCTTAATAATACAGGTATCAATACTTACTTCAGAATCCCTTCTATAATAATGGTCTTATAACATGGTCCACCTTTTGGCCTTTAATGGCAGCATGAACTGTATTTATTACTGTAAATATGAAGAAGAGGTACGAGGGCAGTTTTTGATAATACTTATCTCCATCGCACAAGGCCATACCTTGAAAGCCACCTGTAATGGGATTTGTCACTACCGCACCTTTTAAGAGCTGTACTAAGTGTTGAAAGTTTAACTGCTACATATGCCTTTATAATCATATGTGTTCTGCAAATAAACTTACAGGCACTGAGACAAAACTGAAAAGAAAACAAGAGAACAGTTCAAGGCTGCACAGCTTAGCAGACCCCATAACTGTGTACCATGAAAGGTCTATTCAGGACACCAAGTTCTTCAGCTGACAGGCCTGGAACATAGCCTACCTCTCCCTCCAGTAGGGCTGTGCCAACTCGAAAAAAGTCAAATGCCTGACTATTAACTAAAGTGGCATAGAGATGAGTGAAGGAAAACCATGTAGCTTCATACTAGATTGTTTAACTAGTCTGGAAGGAGAGAGATCAATCAATTTCTCCCTCCCAGTGCCATCAGTTTCACTGGAAGTCCTTCAGTTATTTAGTACCATAAGCAGCTGTGTCACACTGACTGGCTACAATCAATTATGAATGCATCTATATTTTAAGTAGATACAGCTTCCCCAGTACACCTCTTGTGGTGAGTCCTTCTGAAATGCATTTGTTACTCCAGGAAAAACACAAGATAATGAAGCAGTAATATCTTCAGCATCAGAAATAAAGGCTCTTATTGTGCAATTACTCTCCAAGACTCTATTCAAGTAAGTAAAATACCTAAAAGTACAAACCCCATTAAATGCTTGTTGTGACATTCTGCTAAGGGACCAGGAAGCATGTAAACATACCTTCTACAAAATCATTTTCACTATACAGCTGCCTGTCTCCTACTCCATCATCTTCATCTTGTCCATCTTCTTCATCTGGATTATTGATAACTTCTAGGCCAGCCTCGATAACTTCCACCAACTCATCTCGTTTATCCTTTCTAACAGGTTTCTCTTCTGGATGCCGAGTGAGCCCCATCTCCAACTGGAATACTTTCATGGATGTGAAGCTTTCAAAAGGAATGACTCCATACTCACTAGGCAGTTTGGCCCCCACGCTCACCTCAGCTTTGTCAATCTGGGAATGAAGAAACTCTAGGAGATCATTGGATGTTTGTTCCTTGGTGCCCTGGTAGTTCATACCATTGACCTTTGGGCTCTTTTTTTCCTGCAGGGACTTCAGTTTGTCACTCATTTCCTGAAGCTCTTGCTTTAGCTGAGCAATCTGACGTTTCAGACTGGTAGCTCGGTTTTGATAATGCTCTTCTTGTTCCTGCAAGAGAGCTTGATAGTATTCTTTACCCATGGTTTCACCTACAACACCAGGCAGAGATCCATTGCCATCTGTTTGTGGAGCACACTCCAGCAAATACATGAGCAGGACTAAACTGAATAGTAAAGCAAGGCCCACCAATAGCCAACGAGTCCTGGCTTGAATTACTAAGCCTCTTCTGGGCATTCTCATATTATTTCTGCTTCCAATCCCAAAAGATTAATTATCTGCTCTTGCTTTCCAGGGGACATCACCCCAGACTTCAAATCTTAAGAGAGAAAACACAATTGTAATAGCTACTACAAGTTCTGGTAACACAGCAGATGAGCAGTTTTCAAGCTTTGCCTTAATCAGGTATCATTGCAGAGATGTAAATTTGAAGTTCCTGTGTCATCCATAACCATCAACTGTAAGTCTGGCTGACGCCATACAATTTGTTCAGGATTTCCTACCCCAAACAAAAAAAACCTGCAAAGGTGGAGGAAGATTGAAGACACCAGCAAGGAATCATATTTCCATTTCCTAATTCAGCCCTAGTTGAAGGGGCCTAGCTTATTTGAAGTTTTGTGAAGGAAATCTGCAAAAGTAATTTTGTAAGCTTTGAACAGACAGCAATTTCCCCCCCACCACTATGTGTGAGAGCCATCTACAGTTTAGTAATCATAATTTTCATTGGCTAGTCTTGCTTTTCCTCTGGCACTTGAGTGTTTTATTCCACTTCCCCTCCTTTCCTTGGAATCTGTGGTTTGAGTCAGCAAAATGAAGACATAACCTAAAATTAAAGAAAGGTGCATATTAGAACAACAAAGCAGACAGTCATTTGAGAAACACATGAACAAAGTTCTAACACATGCATGCAAAAGACCAATGGTGGAAGGAGTGATAAAGGGAGAACAAAAAAACATTTCTTTTTTTGCATTACCCATCAGCAACTCCCTTTGACACAGTGTCTGGAAAATAGTAATACGGACAGTCCAATAAAATGCATTTGTCACACGGCTAGCCAAAGCAGTAACAGTTCTTATAGTCTCACCACAGTTTATTTGACATTTTGTTTTAACTCCCCCATTCCTTCTTGGGCTTTTTGCTTTATTTTACTCTGTGGGAGGACAAAAAGATACCAACAAATCCCATGCCTTTCCTATTCCTCTAAACTATTTTAAAAAAAATTAAAAAAAACCGTGAACTATTTTGAAGCAGCAGAAGCTTGCAGTTTCATTTGCTTTAAGTAAATACCTTTCAGGGTATAACTGTTCACTCATGAATAAATTATTATAGATTTTAATATCAAAGTTTACCGAAACCACATTTCAGATTAAGTCTAATTCAAAAGAAACTAAATTTCAATTGATGAAAGAGATCCTGAGATTAGCCATCTGCTAATATTTCCATCTTCTGACATGGCTGGGCTAGCATGAAGAGGCAGTGACCACTTCATGGGTCACACTCTTACATGACTGCCCAAACCAACCTAGAGGGAAAGACCAGAGAAACAGCCACAGTTATGTAAGAGAGGGATACCAAAAGTCCTGCTCAGCACTGAGTCAGCTAAATGTTTTATGGGCCTCTTCAATGACAGCATAAAAGACTAAGAAGTAAGCTCAATGCACGTTAGTCTACTTTCAACATTAATAAAATACTTTCATTTAAAATTTGCTTGTATAAAATAAATGAAGCTCATTAAAATTTATCCAGGGACCTATTAGCTCTACATCCATTTTGACTGTGTTATGCAATTATGGTTTGGGGGAAGTTCTGAGACTCCCAGTTTAGTTTCACTATCCTTAGGAGACTAGAAAACGATGGCCCACTCCCATATCCCTTCTGCATGGGTTAGGCAGTTATCTGGCACTGCCAGCTGCCACGCAGCCCATCTTGTGCTGACCCTGAGAGTCACTCAGGGTGCCACAATGCTCCCCATGTGTTTGCAGCAAACACCTGGCACTGTGTCTCTCTGATTGAGTCTTTGTGACACTTCTTCCCTCCCACTCAGCTTCCAGCCAGGATACTGCTCCAGTGTGAATCAGGTACCCTGATCAGTGGTGGTACCATATTCAGCATCTTCACTTGCAAGAAAGTTCCAATTTTAAGGCCTGAAAGACTAAGTAACTTATTCTTACCACCAGCAGCAATGCCTGCCACAGCAACACAAAGTTTGCAGGCATATCATCCACACCAAGTTTGGCAAGAGCTGCACACCTTAAGAGTTGTCCAGCTGAAGTCTATAGGACTGCTCAAAGCAGTTTTTAATATTTATAGTGCTAAAGACCCTGTTAATAAATAATTTACACAGATTATGTAGAAATTCTTAATACAGCAGATTAGAGGTAACTACTCATCTGAAACTGAAGCTTCTGGAACTCATGGAAAGCTACTGGAGACTTTGATACAAAATAAGTAACAGTTTTATCAACTGAATACTAGATAACATCCTTTCAAGTCCAGACAAGCCAGAATTTAGTCACTCCTCACTGCATAAACACAATATTATATAAATGCAAGCTGAATGCCTATAAAGAGTGATTAACTCCAGATGTATCCTCAGACTACTGACCAGTGTCCAGATGTGATGAATCAAGGGAGACAGAAGAAGAATTCTACAGGATAAAACCACTTCACAGAAATGATACAATATCATCCCAAACTTTCTTTAGTACAAAGATGACCATACAATGATTTATTACATTTCTTACTGAATTCTTGTTCTGTTAGACTGCAAGAGGTGAAGCCACAATTAATAGCATAAAGAACCATAAGTTTCTTTAAAACTCAGTAAATGCTAAACTGTACTAAAGCTACTCCATGCAGAAGCTGACACATCTTCAATCAGTAAAGGTATATTGAAAAATGATCAAACTATCTAACTTGCATAAAATACCAGTAACTCAAGCTCCAACTATTCTAATTGTTATTAACTGACAAATCAATACCTCTGAAGATGGAGCATTAGTTCTAGTAGGTTTTTGTAGTCAATTCTTGCTCCACCAATAAATTGCCCTGTGCTCAACTCTGATGAGTCACTCAGTTTCTTTAGGTCTCATTCATGTCTAAGAAGCAAGGGAGAACAGACCTCCTGATGTGGTGTCAAGAGGAGATGTGGTGTCAAGAGGACACAGTGTACCAGGAGATGAAATCCCCTCAGAGAATAGCAGGGGGCAGTGAGAGAAATCTTGCTCTTCCCACCCTTCTCACTGTGACCAAACATTCATCATTATGGTAAGCCTGGACTGGGGAGGCCAGCACACCCTGCAGGGACTCGCTGCTGGACGGCTGCAGGTTCCTGGCCCTTCCCAGGAGCCCTTCACCTGCTCACAGCACAGGGCTGCCTGGGGGCACTGCCCTGCCCTGAGGGGTGCCCAGGGAACACGCACAATAACCCACTCCTGAAGCAATGAGAACTGCACCAGCTCACCGGTACTTTTCCTTCTAGGCTCTAATTATCCCTTTATGACCTGAAACCCTTTATCTATGGCCTAGTGACAATCCTGTTAACAAGACAGCCTTTTACAGAGACAGGCATTGCCTATTTCTGTTTGAGCATTTTTTCACCATAATAAACAGGCGTTTTTCCCACTAGAGCTTCTCCATGGCCTTTAAAGGCCAGGAATGTTTGTGCAACCGGTTATGTCGAACATTAAAATTTTAAATTGCACATGGAGAGCTGAATGGGTAAGTTAGTTTGCTGAAGCAGTGGGAACTGAGCCAATTGACATCTTTTATTTTTTCCTTCAGTATTACTTCTGCTGAGGGAAGTTACCATAAAGGAGTAAGACACATTTAATCTTGAATACTTCACAGAGTGAGTGAAAGCAGTAAGAATCTTCCTTCCTTTTTTCCCACTGGAAAAGGAGAGCTTATGAGCACTCTATTTCACTATGCTCTCTTTTCAGAGAACAGGAAAAAAAAAAGCCCTTGTTTTGCATATTTACAACCTAAATTTGATCTGAATTTGGTCTGGCACAGCCCTACTTTAGGAATTCCAGTAACTATGCAGAACATGACTACAAGAGAAAGCAGGCTGTGAAACCCCAGAACAAGCAAAAACACATGGGATCCCAAAAATCGCAATAGGGAAACTAACTGGGTTACAAAGAACATTCTGAAGTTGATAAAAAAGGACAGTAAGGTTATCTGGTAATTAGTAATCACACAGAAGTTCCTGGAATTTCAGAGCTTAAATATTAAGTTCCAAAACTTTAAATTGCACCTGCTATTATTGCATGCTGGTATTTAACTGCCTATCAGTTTTTCAGAACTAGTCTATTTGCAGTAGTTTGTATGATCTCCAAAGAGTGAGACATCTGAGGCTTACACAAGTCTTATAAAGATCTGCAGGTTTTCCAGAGGCACCTGGTTGTAAAGACTTTCTGCATTTCCAGGGCCTTCTGTATATTCAACAATGGAAACGTTTCTGTTCCTTACAAAAAAGTTCATTGATTCTCTAAGCACAAGGGAATAGACCAGCATGCTAACTGAAAATGCTTTACATTTTTAAAATTGCAGTAGCATTCTGCTTTTGTTCCTTGTTGCAAAGGATGAGTACATCTTTCTGAATTGGGGGAACATTCACACTTAAGGCAGTGACCTAATTCAGTATGCACCTGGCTTCATGCCAGACTGTGGGGACTTCCCTTGTGTGAGCATGTTTTACTTTAGACATGCCCTTTCCATTCAGCATGCCCTAGACAGACACTGTTTAGCTGCTCATGAAATTCCAGCTGAGAGTTATTTTATTGTTCATAATTTCACCCAGATGCCACAGATATTCACTGTCTTAAGCCTCCTCCACACACATATTTCTCTTCTTGGCAAGTTACACAATGCAAACATAAGGTCCAATGTCATCCCTTGCACATTCCCTTCTTATTCTGAAGAAGAGTGCCACTGAGAACAGAATAGCTTGGAATGTTAGAGGAACACTGGGCACCCCTTTATCTTCTCACTCGCTGAAACCAAACACAAAGCAAGCTGGGCATCTGGTGTTGCAGACAATCTTTGCATAAAACCCAGAGTGAAAAACCTCAAACCATACCTTAAGTACACATCACTTCATCTCTGCTTAGACAATCTGCCGAGCTATAGCCTCAGAAAAGACAAAAGAATTTTTCCAGGGATTTAAGACACAGCTCTAGTTGAGCCAGTACCTAAGTCAGACTTGTCAGCTACTAGGAAAAAGGGAAAAAAAAATTCACAAGAACTAACTGCTGAAGTTCTCACTTTCCATGGAAAACTAGTCAAGAATCTCACCCTCTTTACTGACAAAAAAAGCCATCTTTTTATTACAATTCTGCCACCTGAAATGCTTTCAGCTATGGCTCTGCCTCCCAAACACACACACATATGCACTGCTGGATGGGAGAGAAGTTAAAAGGCACTATCAATTTTTGGAAAGACAACCCACATTCAATAAAACCAATAGGAAAGTGAAAATAATCAAAGTATTTTAGACCTTACCAGTTTCACACTGAATTCTGAACAATCTGAAAGTTTTACTTGTACACATTGCAACCACTGCCTGGGATACACCAATCATACGAAGCACATGCAGCAGTTTATTTTCAACTTTTTGAAAGTTTAGAATATGACACACTGTTCCAATTCATCCCAACACCCCCCCTTTAGTTGGTCAGCACTGAACTTCAGTTTTGTTGCTCACCTTACCTGGTTGACACCAAAAGGAATTTTTCAAGCTACCTCTTGATTTTCATCAGTTTCCTTTCCTCTGCCAAAGCCAGAGTCCCATGGGGCAAACGGGAACAATGATGACTGTACTCTGATCACTGAGCATCTCACTTCATTTTTAGTAAAAGACATGGGGGGAAAAAATGAACAGTGGTGAACTGTCCACATTAAAATTCATCACAGGCTGTTCATAAAGTGTTCAGCATATCTGCAATAGGTAACGTCAGATATTTCTTTAATTTCTAAATGGGAAGGAAAAAAAAATCATGCCTTTGGCACAAGGACTGTTATAGAACTCACAGTACACCAGGAATAAGCATGGGAACCATAGGAAAAAGTTACTTCAGTGAAGAGTGCAACAAGCACAGGATTTATTACTCAAGAAACAATATTCTCCATGCAAATAGTTTCTCCTACAAAAAGCAACATTGTTGTTTTGCCAGCAGAAACGCTGTGCTCCAAAATAAAATTAAAACCAAACCTCCACAAATTTCCTCTGCAACATTAGAGGCTGCAGTATACAGGGAAGATATATCAGGTTTCTTATCTTCCTTGTTTCATGTGATAGATCAACTCACTCTCAACACCAGGGAGAGATAAAAATCAACAAAAAACCCTGCCTTTTCCAAGGACCAGATCCTGCTTATTAATTACATCTTTTCAGGATACGCAACTGGATCAACAGACTTTGTCCAAACTTGTAAAACACAGAAACATAGAAAAGAGTAGAGTTTCATTTTAATAGTGGTGCTCAATCATCTTAGAAATCAAGAACAATCAAGCAGGTCATACTCTTTACAGCTTGCCCAAACTCTCTCTTGCAATTTCTGCCTCCGTTTCAAGTTCCCAGGAATGTGTTTTTACAACAGCAACACAGCCTTGGGGGCTGCAGGAAGGACCCATCCTGCTCATGCACCACACACCCCTTCCCTGCCCCATGTACATGGCCAAAAAATAAATCAGCTTGCCAAGCTGACAGAATAGGAAATACTGTGGGGTTTATTGCCTCTGTTCTCAGAAAAAGTAAGCAGAAGGTGATATCCACCAACCTAGAAATGGTGGCATTTTTGCCATGACAATGCCTGGAAAAAGCAGTCACACTGGCATGCTTGAAGGAAATATTAACTGTACTGTAACGGTCAAAATGCAATTCTTTCATAATCTACTGTGAAACAACAAGGAAAAAGAGCAACCTTCGCTGAAGCAGTTTTATCTCCTGTAAGTGAGAGAAGCAAGCAAGTTATCACTTGTCCTGGTATTTGTTGTTTTTAAACAAAACTAAACCCATTACATAGTTAAGTGGACAAATGAAAGAACAGTATTATTCACATTATTTACTTTATAACTAATCCAAAGTAAGCAATAAGCTTATGAATAGAAGCCCTGCTTTGGCTTCAGTGAATCCAAAGCAAATCCAGTCGTCTGGAAAATGCTGAATTAAAACTGAAACCCAACCAGCTACACCTTAACCACACTGGTCAGTATTATTGCATTTCAGGAAACAAAAGTCAACTCTCAGTCACTTTACTGTTTTTATGAAGAGACACATCTGTTTGGCAAGAAAAACTAGGTAAAATGTCCTAGGTAGGACCAGTGGAAGGAGTTTCATTTGCTTGCTTGTTTTAAAATTATTATTGAACAGCTGTCACAAAAAGCTCTTCTACCTTCAGCTTTCACAAGACAGTAGCTTTTCTGTATGACACAACTTTTCCTATCACTTACATTATTTAGCTTGTGGGTTTCTGCACTGCTGTTGGTGCTATTCCTCTTTTTAAATTTGGCAAGAAAACCACAAACTCCAAGTTTGGTGAAGCATGTCTTCTTCCCCTTATTGTCAGGGAATTAAAGGAACAGCAGTTTTATATGACTACACTTACTGCAACTATTTTGCTGGTTGCTAGAGTTCAACCTAGAAATAAAAACAGAAGCACAAGAGCTACCTGAGCACAGTTATAAGGGAAGATCCTTCTCCTGGTATTCCCAACATCTTGAAAGTGATGTTGTATTTCACATGAGCAAGAACCTGGGCTGCTTTTACAACAGGCTTTGTTAAACCCTTATTAAGGACACAGTCCCCAAAAGGGGCTGCATAAATTATAACACGGCAGCATTTGGGTCCCTGGGCACAACACCTGAGCAGCCATACCCAGCAGTCTGTCCACTGAAAGGTGGCAGAGCCTCCCACCAGCCTGCGTAACACTGCGCACCCAGTCAAGGGAAAAAATCTGTGGAGGACAGCTTAAGCAAAACTAAATCCCACTTAAAGCAACTGCAGCTTATCTTCAAGGATGCACAACAGTCTCTGTTAGACCACATGCTGGGAGATGTTTATACTTCTTTCTGTAGGACAAAGCAACAGCTGCAGCAAGAGGCAGAAATTAAACTTAAGATGCCCAGCGGTTTTCAAAAAGGTAATGCTGTAGGTGGGGCTTTTTTGCACAGAAAACAGCCTGCTTCAGAAGAAGAGATAAACAGTTACACTTAGCAACACAGTATCACCTTGAATCAAAGTGAACGAGGAAAAGTGAAATATTCTTTGCGCACCCTAAGTGTCTAAACAACTTAAAAAGCTAAATATTTCCCCCACACAAAATGAGCCTGCTCCCTCAAATGCAACAGGGCAGTAAAAGGTGATCCCAGCTCACGTGCACAGCATTTGCACAGCAAACCTACATTTTCACTGATGCCATGTTCTATTTATTAAAACCAATCACTGAGCATGGCTGCAGTCTTCCACTGTGGAATGGTAGCTGGCAAAACCAAAACGATGAGAATAACGTGGTTCTCCTGCAATTGCTTCAGCTGAGTTCCACATCTAACTGCATTCCCAGAATCAAGCTGTCTTCTGTTTTCTCACATCTCTGTCATCTACTTCTCTATATATCGAGATCAAGACAACATAGCTACTGTAACCTAAGCACAGTGAAAATATAAATGCCAACCCATGTAAACTCTTGAGCTGTTTTTAAAGTGTAATTGTCATTCAAGTTCATACATGGAGCCAGTGAAGACTTCTCACTGTGGGAGGTAAGAACAAAGGTCATACATGCAGTTTCCTCGTACTGTAAAGCAAATATGAAAATGCTGTAGAACAAAACAGATCCTCTGAGGCACTCACAGGTGGTTCTCACATGGAGATTTTCTTTTTCTTAAGTAATGAAATGAAGGGATCGAAAAGGACAGTCCATATCCTGTTCTTTCTAACATTTGCACAGCAAATTGGCCAGCATTTAAAAAAAAGTTAGGGACTTAATAATGTGGAGAAGTTAAACTTTTTCCTTTTTTTGGAACTTTTTTCTATGATAAGAGTGACACTGTTTTCAAGGATGTAATATTCCAGACTATGATGCAGCTATAGCAGTTGAAGTAGAAACAGGGAGAAGTTAAATTCTCAAGTGCATCCAACTTTCTTAAAAATACTTTCAAACTTCTATTAATATCCATCTTAAAACCAGAAATGTTTACAGGAAATTGATTTAAATGTAATAAAAAAGTTTTGTTGGACAACTATGCACCACAGCAATATTCTCACTGAAGTTATGATTTATTGCCAAATTTTTTGAGGGTTACCTGGATCAGGGAATATTTGTATATGTCTCCTCAGTGCATGTTTGAAGACTCCTGAAGCAACCACTGGAAGACATTTCTGTGCATTCTGTCCAAGGGGTAGTCTGGCCTGAGAGTTTTAAACAGCTTAAAATACTACTTGATCCAGAAATCCTGAGAAAATGCTGCTTTGAAAATCAAACACCCTCAAGTTTTTCTTAAATAAAACTGAATCAGCTAGCTTAAATTCACTTGTGGTTTTGAAAACAGTGCTCACTTTGCTATTCCTCAGTCCTCAGTTGAAGATGGAAGGAGAAACACAAGCTACAAATATTTTTAGAAAGGCTCAAATTCAGTGTAATAGCTCAGGTTCTGCTTTCAGCACAACAAATCAGCCACGAATATGTCACCAGCCATGAAAGCTGGATGCCAAACAATTGAGAAACATCTGGTGCATTCCAGAAGCACAGCTAATGTCATCTGTAATTTTTCAGTATGACATTATACTTAAGCATGAACTTACTCTTAAAGGACTAGCAATACCAAGCTTCACCGGAAGCAGAAAAGCCAGCAGCTTGTCAGAACTGTCTATCTTGATATTTTCCTTGTATTGAAAGAGCTGCCAGTATGAACAACTAGAAACCTCAAACACTGAGCACTTGCCATTATGCTGCTTCACCTCTCTTGCTTTGTTTTTCGAGTCCCTGAAGTCAGTCTTTGAACCACTTGAACTGCCTTTCCTCCCCTTTTATTCAGGAAGAGATCCTCATGGTTTGAAGGGGAGAGAAGCCAAGAGTTTTTGCAAACCTCCGCTAAGTTTTTGCAGGCTCCTTGCACTCTTCTTTTGCTGTGTTCATATCTCACTACCTTTTTTTATCCTAACTTTTTTTGCTTGTTTTGCTTCTCAGCAGGGACATACAGGTTGCTACCACAGACACTTGTCACAAGCGCTGTATTTAACACATGGTTCTACTGGCAACAACTTCTATTACACTGTTTGAACACTGGTTTAGAGTTGTTTTTTTCCCCTCCCTTCTTGCCCCCTCACACAGTTGATTTAAATCCCTATCATTTCCACCTGCTCAGGACCTTAAACTAAGGAGGAATTCTTAAGAGTTAAATGCAAAAGAATTCAAAAACACTGGATTCTGTCCAAAATCTAATTTAAAAAATCCAACCTAAAGAAACGTGTATAGCAGCATTTCATAGCAGAATCTAATACAGTATTTTGGATGTTAACACCCAGTCCTTTGCCAAACAGTGGGGGCACTGGGGCAAAGTTTGCCCTGCAGAGGCATCTTACTGGAGCAATGATTTAACTGTGCTGGGAAGAAACCTGCCATGCCAGCCTCTGTCCAGCAAGCATTGATTGCAACCAATACTCATCCTCCTACTTCACAACTTGTATGTCACTTCTCCAGAAGACAGAAGTCTTGTACAGACAGAAGACATGTATCAGGAACTCATAGAGCACATGAAAGCTGGACTATACTACCATCACTCAGCAGTCTCAATTTTCACTCCACCAGAGCACAAGATGCGCAAGGCATCTGCTGCCCCTGGGGCAGTGAGCAACATCAACAGCGCTGTCAAGTGCCATCCTTTTTGACACCACCGCGTGGGGAAGCCTTTAAGAGACAGCAGAAGTGCTGAAGTCATCTGAAAGCTGTCACCCAAAACACTCCTGCAGGACATATTTTATTTCACAGAAACTTACGAGAACAGCGCTCAAGAGTAGCACTCGGTGTTTTCACAGTATACTTCAAAACACAAGCTCATTTACATCATTTCCTCTGCTTTAATTCAGCTGTGCTCCCAACAAGCTTCAATTGCTTCCTGTGCATCACTGCTCAGCACCTGTCCCTGCAGCAGCAGCACAAACTCCACCCAGAACTCTCTAAGTATTATTTCTGCAGTTTCTACGGAGAGGATGCAAACCCCAGCACTGGGGGAGCAGAAAATCTGCCTGGTTACTGATCTGGCTGCAAGTGACTACCACACACAACACACTACAAACACAACATCTACAGACAGAATTAGCTCAGAATCTCTGTACAGCAGCGCCTCAGCCATCAGCTTTAAATTTTCATGTCTTCCTGCAATTACACACCTGACAGCCAGAAACTGTCCTTCCATGTCTCTGGCAACTGGCATCGGAAAAACTATTAGGGCCCTTTTCTTTGCACAATTAACTGGGGCTAGTCAATACAAAACTGCTGTAGGTTCATACACAACTTTTTGGAGAACTCAGGCGTCCTATAATTTTGGTCTTCTATGAAAGCATTCATATATTGTCCTGACAAAAAGCACAATTAACAGTGCAGACATACTAACCTCATTCTGTGGTTGATGTTCATTTGTCAGAGTTAAATACAAGAAGCGTCTACATAAAAGAACCTCATCTGTTCAGTAATTTTACTTGGAAATAAATAACTGCAAGTACTGTATTTCTAAGCTACTTTAAACTCCTACCTGTTCTGCATTGTATTATTTTTACTCTGAACACCTGAGAACCTGCCTGGAGCTACATTCAGCAAAAGGAGACGACTGCTGCCAGTCACAGCCATTAATAGTATGCAGGTAGGACCCATCTCCAGAGGATCTGTTAGCCATCAGAGAATTTCACTTCTGCTCTACAACTAGCACATTGATTTCCTTGAACAGAAATTCCTTCTGCCAGAGAAGACTAAAATTACTTTCCCAAGCTTTTGGGAGAACAAGTGCCAAAAGTGTCTGCCCATCAAACCCTCCCCCAGCATCAGCCCAGCCACCCCTACACTGGTGAGACAGCCACAGCACTTCCATTCTGCACTTTTCTTTAATTGTCAAGTGCGTACTTGTATCAGACTGCCACAGGTAAACATTCTTACCCCTCCATCTATTGAAGCCATGCATTGATGGACATTTTAGGTCACTTCTGGCCGTGGTAGAGCTGATGGGAAGCCTCACTTTTGACAGCAGGACGCACATGGTGGCTGTTGGGTGCTGATCTGTGCTTTCTGGACAGCTGCCCTGAGTGACACCCCTACCAGAGAGACCAGTACCAAAAGAGAAGGGTCCTCTGCCAGGAGCTGCTTCACCAGTGAAACACCACCAGTTAGTACAGGGAGGAGGAAAGGTAAGAACAAAAGCCAGACAGACCTGCCCTCCACCACCCACTCACTCCACCAGGAAAGAATTAAAGGGGGGAAAAGGCTGAAGTAAAACAGAGGCAGCTCTGCCCCTGCTATCACCACCCTCCTCAAATGCACCTCCCCAAGGAGACATGGGCACCCTCCAGCGCAGGCAAGGCAGGGAGATGGGCTCCAGACCAAAACCTTCCCAGGAACACAGGAAGGGCTACTGGAAGCAATCAGACCCAAGAGCACCGTGCTGGAAAGCATCTACACTGCAGGCAGCCTCAAATCAGTAAACAGGCCAATCACTATTGCCACTTTTTATTACAGCTGGAGATGACTGTCAGGAAATAGACTTAAAAAGTACATACATGATTTCCTCACAAGATAGTTTCCTCATGTCATCTGATTTAGAGCCTCTGAACTTCACTCTGAAACACCAACTCTTCTGATGCTCTTTCCAGAGCTCACATTTGCACTCACAGCTTGAAATAACTTGTCAGTTTTATCAACCTGATTTTAGAGGATTTGGTGTGTGAATGGAAAGAGCCTTTAAAACAAGTAAGGTAAAGCAGAGATTGTTTCAAGATATTATTCCACCAAACCCCATTCAGAAATGATTGTGGAGCAAGTGGCTCCTGCCAGCCTTACCATATCCCAGAGCTGCAGCACAGACAGCCCAGTGCCAGCAGACAGACTGCAAGCTTCTCACAAGTATTTTACTGCGCCAGGTTTGCACATGCAGTACCTTCAAGGATTAGGGGGAAAAAGCCATCTTCCTTTTTCCTTGAATCTCCCATCTTTACTTACTACACACAGCTTGCAATGATTACCTTGTTACTCTTTTAAAAAGATTTTCTCAGCTATCAGTGACCACCAGAATCACCAATTTAGACTACACACACCATAAAGTATTAGATACCCAAGAAATACTAAGCTGAATAACTTGTCAGTCTACATTTTTAAGTACACACAAAATACCTGCAGCCTAACAATAATTTTTTTTAAAGGCCTGGATAAAAGCAGAAGCTAGCTGCACCCAAAATGGGCCTCTAAACCAAGGTCTAAAACAGTACCCTATTCAACTACTTTTGCACCAAAAGGCACTCATGCCTGGAGGGTGTAACTTGCAGAATTTTTCCTGCCCTCAAAAAAAAAATTCTAAGAGCTTAATAAAAAAGAAATTAAAGATACTAAAGTAATTGCACACTTCCAGATTTTTTTAATGAGCTATAATATTAACGGATGTGCTGGTCTTTTCTAATTATCATTCAGAATGAAGCTGTTCTGGGAGACAGTAAGAAGTGCCCTTCCACAAATTTCTTCTTGTAAGCTGTGGTTCCAACTCAGAAATAAAACTATACTCCCATTCCCTTCATAAAGCATTCTATTTCTTTTATCAACACCTTGTGAGTTCTGGTCTCATTTCCCCACTTCTAGCATTAAGCTTAAAAGAGTATAATTAGATTCATATATAAAGCAGTTATTTGTGGCTTGGTCTTTTTTTTTCTAAAAACAATATGCTCCTGAAAATATTTTCTTCCCAATGTGCTCTTTGAGAATGATTTTTTTTTAAAGTCTTGTACTCTTGAAACCCCTGCCTATTTTCTATGTTGTTTTTCCAGAAGCAAAATTATCATGGCTTTTTCCATACTTTTATTCTGAAGGGCTGATCCTTTAGAGGGCAGATGAGCTAACAAAAAGCCAAGGACATTATCAGCTCCAGCACTTATCCAAAGCCTTTCATCCCACCTCTGTGATCCTGTTTCCGCATTATTTGAGAAAATACTGCAAGTCATGAAGCTTGCTTCATAATGACAGGCTGCTTCAGAGACAAGAAAAATATTGTGCAATTTGTTTTCTACAGTGAAAAAAAAATTACCTCATATTTCTCATACCCACCCTCCTGGGAGTTCAGTTTTACCTCTTTTTAAAGTTCAGGTGATTCTGATGGATTCTTTTTATAAAGAGGTCCACAGAACACTTCTGGCAAGCATGAAGTAGCAGACTGTGATGCAGGGGTTGAAATTCTTGTGCCAAATATGCTTGTGGGTTTTCTTGGTAAGAGACCACAGCTACTTATTATTTAACCATGCCCTCAGATGATATTTCTCACTGACTTGGGAAGACCCATATCCTGGAGTTGGATCATAAAAGCAAAGAATTAACATTCAAGAGTAATTTGGTGCAACTTCTACCACAATGCAGCAGCTGTACCAACAGCTTTGGGGGTTTCTTTTTCTCCTTTATTCCTTCCTTCCTTAAGCCTGAGAAAAACGCTAAAACAAAGTCATGGGATCAAGAAGGAAAAGAACTATTCAAGGTCAACTAATCTTAATCACACTGGAGTTCTCACACGTTTTCTCCAGCAACAGACAAGCTAAAGAACGTCTGTTTGGGCAGTACAGTCATGTACTTCAACAGCCACTGTTCCTCCTGCCATGTTCAGCTGCTGATGGTTTAGGACAGTGGTGCTGTAGCAGTGCTCAGTGCAGTCTCCCGATATTTCTGATAAGGACTCACTGGTAGAGTCTCCCACAAAAGCCTCAGGATGTAATTGAGGCTCGCAGCTAACACCTCTCTGCAAAACACATCTACCCCCACTGACAGCTACTGGGAATATTCCCAAAGTGCTGTCTTTGGTGCTCCTCCTTGGAGACACTCTAACTAGCCAATAAATAAAGGCAAGCCAGAAGTTTCCCTCAAACATACTAAAGCAAGGTAGGGACTTGCAGCTACGAGGCCTAGCATTGCAGCCTCCAAGAAGAAGGGGGGAAAAAAGGTATTTTTACTGCACGACCTTAAACTGAGAGATACTGACTCAGTGTTGAAACAACCTCTCTTTTCTGTAGTTAAGTTACCGGTGAAAGACAATAAAGTTAGTCCTTATCCATCATTTACAAGTTGAGCAGAAGAGATCAGTGTCTCAATTTCCACCTTACATAGGGACTTGAAGAGAAAAAAAGCACAAACAAACAACAAAACCACAGAATAAAGTAAACACTGATTACGCTCCACTGAAAACATGTCCTACCAAATTTAAATTCCTACATACTTAGGTTTAAAAAAGGTCTTGCAAATTGCAATATCCCCCGTTACTGCTTTAGCATTTCTGAATTAATTGACTGGTGACAATTACACAATTTATTTTTATGCTCAACACCAAACTCTCACAGTTCGTGAGACCACAGAATTTACCGAGCAAGAACGCGTCTGACAAAACGGAGATGTAAACCACAGTTTAAACAACGCTCAACATTCCACCGAGGATAATTAAGCACGCTCATCATCATCATTTCCCCTATTTTGGGGGGATGGTGGAAGGAGGGGGGGTTTCTCGCGGCCCCAGCGAGCCCGAAGGCCGCTCCGCAGCCCGGCACAGCCCGGCACAGCCCGGCCGGGCGCTGCCCCGTGCCCGCTCCAGCGCTGCGCTGTGCCGGGGGGGCCGCCTGCTGCATCCCGCTGCCTGCGGCTGCACAAACGCGCTCGCAGCACGCCTACGGCCAGCGAACACAATGGAAACGCAGCCGTGAGTGACAGATTCGTTTTATTGTTGAAACAGCACTACGGTACAACCGAGTGGCCCGGTATGCCAGGCCGCCGCGCCAGGGCGGTCGGGGCAGCCCCGGCTGTGCGCCCGCGGCCGCCCGGGGCGCTCGGTGCGGGCCGGCCGCAGCCCGCCCCGGGCCGGGACACGGGGCCGGGCCCGCCGCGGTGCCGCTGCCCTCGGCCGGGAGGGGCTCCGGGGCGCTGCGCGGCACCTTCTGCCGGCAGCGGCGAGGGG
This sequence comes from Camarhynchus parvulus, assembly GCF_901933205.1. Classification (NCBI taxonomy): domain Eukaryota; kingdom Metazoa; phylum Chordata; class Aves; order Passeriformes; family Thraupidae; genus Camarhynchus; species Camarhynchus parvulus. The sequence goes on from NC_044576.1 coordinate 11,077,829, forward strand.
CGGCGGGCCGGCCAAAGGCGGCGGGCAGGTGAGGGGCGCGGGGCCGGGGAGGAGCGGGGAGGAGCAGGGAAGAGCGGGGCGGCGGGAGGGCAGAGGGGCGCGGTGCCGCCGTACTCACCGCGCGGGCCGGCGCGGAGCCCGCCTGCACTTCCTGCGTGCTCGGAAATGAGCGGGCGGGACCCTCCGCCGCGCCGCTTAAAGGGGACGGGCCGGCCGCCCCCGACCGCCCCCGGGGCGGGACCGGGTCCCCCGCGCAGTCCCGTGGGGAAGCGGGGCCGCCGCCGCTGCTCGGCAGCGGGGAGGGGCCGAGGGACCTTCCTCCGTTCCCGCACCCCGCCCTGCAGCGCCGTCGCTCCCCGCTGCCCAGAGGCGGGGGCGCGCTGCGCTCCCGATGCCCCGGGAGCGGCGAGAAGCGCTCGTCTGTGGGCTGGAGCGGAGCGGATCAATGCACCCTCCGCAGCTGTGCCCACCGCGCCCGCCGGGCCGGCCCCTCAGCGCCGCGGCCGCACCGAGCGCGACCGGAGGTTCCCCGGCGCTCCGGGCCCCTGCGCTGCCCGCTCGCAGCGCTGCCCAGCCGGGCACTGACCCTGCCTGCCCTGGGAACAGCCCCGGCACTGCCCGGGCACCGACAGCACAGCTGCTCTGCCTGCCCTGGATGGGGCTCCGCGGCTCGCAGAGGTCCTGCACCCGCAGCAGCAGAGTGATGCTGATTTCTCATGTTAGCAAAACCCTGACATGTAGCCGTTATGGTGGAAACAAGAAGCAGAATTTCCCAATAATTGTTTTTTACTTATCCAAGTATTTATGTACGGTTCTGTATTTCCAGAAGAACATTTCACTACGCTATTTTTTTTTAATTATTAGTTTTCTGCAGGGCTTGACCTGAAAGGAAGCCAGGCTTGGGAACTCATGCAGCTTCCAGCCACATGCATGAGTGGCGGCTTGTAGCCGTTTAAAAGGGGAAAGCTCAGGAAGCTGGCAAGATAGGAATGTTCTTCCCAAGATATGTACCAAATAGTTTTGATTCTGCTCATCAAAAACAGAGTCAGAGAAAGCCAGTAAAGGCTTATTAGGTACAGGCCTGCACCCTCTAACCTGACATCACTGCTGGATTGCCTGGGACTGCTCACCTGCCTCAAAGGCAGGCACTGAGGGCATTCCAGAACCGAGCCCTAGTGGTCTGAGCAGCAGAGGCTGCATCCTTTGCCACGCTACTGCTCTGCTGAGATCTGTACGCCATTTAGCATAGAGCAGCCCTTTGTCTTCAGGCAGGCATAAACCCGTTTGTTCATAAATAGCTGCCCCACACAGCGTGGGAGGGGCTGGGTGTCCAAGGACCAGATCTGTTCAGTCTAGGTTTCAAGCCCTCAGACAGCAAAGGACTTTCCAGGGAATATCTTAAATGAACAGGGAGAAGACCCTTGGCTGGTGTTACCGACCATCCATCCAGACACTTTCCTAGCCATTAAAACTTGTCACAATGCTAGATCATCATTTTAGGTATCCCTCAAAGGTATACTTAAAATGTATATTCATAGAAGAGAATTATCAGAGGGTTTTAAATATTCACACATGCACTGCTCAAACCAGGTAACTGTGGCTTTATTGTTCTTTGAAAACAATATGTAAATATACTATTTTAAACCTCACTTCATGGAAAATTTCAGTAGTGCATATTACAGATGACTGTTGAACATCCTGCTTGTCATCTCTGTTGTGGATAATGAGAAGGAGTTTAGTAGACACCTTCACACTGGAGACTGCAGTGTTCTGTAGACATAATGTTTGCGAGTGCAAGAAGATAACGGAATGGAAATAACCGAAATTACTGATTTTGTTAACTAACCCTACATTGTAGATCTGAAAGAAACTCTGACAATGCTGCAGCACCCACTGGTTGGCCTGCAGAGATCAACCAGACTGAATATTGTCCTTCATGTTTCCCAGGTACCACCTTTCTGCACATGAGCTCGCTGCTGCTATGTGGGCAGAGCTATAGAGGGCCTTCCAGGGGATTATACACAGAATACTTCTTCTCCAAGTGCCAGTTTCCTCTGCTTACCAGAATTTCTTCTCTACTAGAAAGGTTGTTTTTTTTCCCAGATTGAGAGAAGGAAAAAATAGATTTCTTAACCTCTCCTAGGAACAACATGGGTATTCATAGTCATCTCTGTATGAAAGGTCTGCCGTGTCAGGAAAAATGATGTGTTTGCAGTGATATGTATAGTTTCCTGATTCTTCTATCAGAACAAGCTCTTCTAAGATTAGATATTCCTTCATAAATCAGACGTATATTTATGCAGACAGATGTTATAGTTCCTATTTGGTGTTAATCTTACAGGTGTACAAAGGAATTCCCATGTTGTTTGTGAATAAAGCAGGGAATAAAACATTTAGGAAATATCTGTGTTTTAAGATACAATTAATTTCAGCCTCAGAATTTTTCTTAGGCAGTTGCAGAATTCCTAGCATCTGAGAGCAATAGTATATATATTTATATATTTATAATTTATGTGACTCAACTTTTAATTTTCCTAAAATATTATGATAGGATGGTTATTTAGGAGACAGACTTTAAAAATGTTTCCCTAAACTTGGCTAAACACTGTTTTTAAATTGGTACAGTTGGGGGAAAGGAAGTGGCTGGCTGGCAATAGCTTATTCAAAAAAGAAGCATTTTCCAGAACAGCATTAGCTCCAGCCTCTAGTGGTTTTGGTTTTCTTTTTCGTGCCTGCTTTTTTTTTAAGAATATGTGTGGGCTGGAGGGGAAGAAACAAAAGAAAAAGAGAGAGAAGAGCTGATCTGAGAACATGATACCAAAGTGAAGGAGTAATGTAAATGAGGCCAAAGGAGAAAAGAAAAAAAGCAATCCTTCAACAAAGGATAGTTTTGTTCTATTAACCTCTTGAGCCAAAATGAAACATGCATGTAGAATAAGAAAAATGGTCCATTATTTTGCCTGAAAATTCTGAGCTTTAATTGTCAAACAATAGTCATTAGTTTGCCTTGACACAAGGCTTTTTGTCAAATACCACAGCTCAGCTTTACCGATGGCACAATTCCAACATGATCCCATGTGAAACCACTTGCTTTTTCCTGAAGTGTTGCAAATTATTTATAACACATACTGAACAATGCAAGCAAAATCATGAACAATTTTAATAGCCCAAAATCAACCCTCCTACAATATTTTAATCATTGTGATTTACATCCCTCAAGATCCTCAATCTGAGCTTCCCACCAAGTTGCACTCTGTAACCCTTTGTCACTGCTCCTGTTGCTCTGGGCAGTGGAACCCTGGGGTCTTGGGAGAGGCCGTGCTCTTGAGCAGCATTAACTCACGCCTGCCTGGGGCCATGCCAGGCTCCAGCTCAGGCTCTGCTGGCACTGCTGCAGTGAGAGCCCAGTCCAGGGCTTACTCTGGACCTCTGGAAGGACACGGTCCTGTTGTCATCATGGGGCATCAAGGACACGTGTAGAGGCACTTGGAATGCCAGGATGTTTTACCGTGCTGCTTTCAGAGACTGGAATAATCCCTTGACTTGCCTGAGCTTTAGGAGAGACAGCTCATCTGTGAAATTAGTTTGTACCAACATACCATGCAAAAATCTTCCTGTGTTTATTGTTACTGTGCCCTTTATTTTGCATTGAGCAACATTTCCTTTTTGTCAACGCCTAGGGTTTTGGCCTCTGCATCTCTGAGTGCTGAAGGACTGCATTTTTTTCATGTAGTATTTTGGGATCAAATAAATAGTAATTCTTTGGTATTATAATGTACCAAATTTTGGACTCAGAAGCATATAATTTATATAATGTTTGGTAAATGAACTGCTATGGATTGCTTATTTCCTGTTGTTTTGGGATCACAGTTGCTAAATTACTTCCTTTCAAAAATTCTCATTAGGAAACAGTATCAACTGACATAAAATTTATATAGAGTCCTTTCATACATTAAAGCAGACTCAATAATTATGGTACTAATTCATGAAAATAGAAGATGTTCCTTATCACAAAAACATAATCAATACAATCACAGCTGTAAGTGAATGTAAATAAGATTTCGTTTTATCTGCTATCTGGAAAAGCTTTCTTCTGATAACAGAAGTGCTTACTGTAGTCCACTTGCTTTTTTCTTTGAATAGTGACAGTTTAGCATCTGGAAAAGTGTATGGAAGGATAAATCGGAATTTTTTGGATACAATCTCTTCAAATAACTTTTTCTTTTTGAAACCAACATATAGTTGCTGTTAGCAACAAATGTTTACCAGGCTCTGTGACAGCAGCAAATGGATTGTGGAAACATTCCTGTACCACCAGTACAGTGTGGCTCTGGCTGGTGCCATGGGGGAAAGGAATACAGAAGGGGACAAGCAGGGAGCTGCATTAAATGCCTGGGCTCTGCTGCTGCTCCAGCGGAGAGCAGCAGGCCATATTCTGCAGTGGTGGCTGAGCATTTTCCTGGCCACATGGCCGTGTTTTTCCTGGCAGGAACAAGGGGTTGTGTGCCCACAGTTCCACTGCTCACTCCCAGCTGCATCAGGGTCTCACATCAGAGTCAGCAGTAACAACATATATGGAAAGTAATCCATTAGGTACTGCTGGAATTCTATACTGGTTTATTTCTGACCATTCCAAAACACCTTTACTATATAGCTTCTGTCTAATAGCACCAAGAAGTGCTGTAGGCATTTTTCTAAAAAGAAAAGAAAACTTTGTCACAAATACATTGACTGACTGCAAAGCAGTTCTGAAACAAAGTACAAGCAACCATATTTTGTGCCTAGAATTGAAAACAAATAGGAGGGCTTTGACTGGAAGATTTGGTGTTATGCAAAACATACTAAAAAATTACACAATCCGGTTTTTTTTTTGTCCTTCAGTACTGCAGAACATTAACCTAAGAATACCTTAAAATAACATATTTAAAATCAATTCTATTAAATTAGTTTTTAAATTGTAGACTTGACTACCTAGAATGCAGCAAAAGAAGTAAGTTAGAACATTCTATATATGAGATTTAAGCCAGAAAATCTTTCATGAACACTCCTTGTCTGATGAGATAACAATACAAATTATCAAGGTCTTTGGCTGGTTATCTGGTTGGGGTTTTTTTCAGTGCCTGAAGGCCACATGCACCAAAGCTCAAGTTACTCAGCTAAATATTTACAGTAAGTGCAATCTCTCTAGAGAGAAATATTTGGGCTTTCTTAATCTCACATTCGTGTTTTACACAAAATAGTGTATCAGTATTTAATATGTGCTACTGCATGATCAGGTGTACCCACTGAGCCTGCCCAAGAGTCAATAAAACCACCACCACTTCCACACCAAATAAAAGCAAAACTGTAGAAAGGCACAGGACAGAGATGATCATCCATGCTGATAGTTTAGTAAACAGTTAGTACAAAGACAGTGTTCATTTCTTTGTTCATTAGACAGGACCAGAGACTAAGAAACTTCTGTGTTCATTGTCTGTACTGTGCTGCTCCATTGTTTGCAATATTTATCTACTCCAGTTTAGGGTTTGGGTCTTTTTGCTTCTGTTAAGACTTGTCTGTCACAGCCCAAAAAACATCTCCCTCCATTTGAGTAAGAACTCCAGCCAGTTCATAAAACAAATTATTTGTTTCTCTTGTTTCTGGTACCATTCATTGTTGCATATACACCATTAAAATGTTTATAAGTGCAACATTTTTCATATTTTTAAACTCGTCCCATAAAATGGCAGGGAAGTAATAATAAATCACCGAACTACTTTGATTTTATTAGCAGTACTGTTCCAATGACTGAAAAACTCTCACAGGGCTGTAACAGTGTTAAGAAAGGGCAAAAGGAAGGTTCCCTTGTCAAAAGAGAACCCTCCTGGGTACCACAGAATATCAACAGAAAACCAGAAAAAAATACCATACCTCACTTGAGCAGCTGAAAATACTTTGTTTAGATTTTCATGGAAACTGGCATCTGTTGCTGTGGTGCATAAAAGCAGTGGCTGATTTTGGAAAAGTGTTAAAGTATGCTGTTGAGACTTCACTGCTATCGTTATAAAATCAATGGGTAAGGATGAACTGATTTGCAAAGTCAGGAGCAAATGTCACTGCATTCCTAGCAGTCTCACAAGCTTCTCTTTAATTGCTGACTTGTAATGATTGTTTTATCTTTGTTAGGAAAAAAGTTTTGCTAATGAGCATCTTACAATGACTCACATCTGTTGGTAAAATGAAACTCAAAATCAAATTAATTCAAAGCAAGATTTTACATTAGAAATGCAATTACAGGAGAGCTGAACATTTTGAAAATCACTTGAATTTGTTCCCACTCCTTCTCAAGAGCAAGGAAAATGTGTTCTTGCTTCTCCTTTTCTGTTCCTATTAGAAATAGAATGAGAAAGACCCAATCTGGCAGCCTGCACCCCATTTAAATTATGGAATATCAAGTTCAGAAGTATTTATTAGATGGAATCGAATTGTTATAAATGACATTTCCATTTCAGTTTCATTCTCTTTTTAATCTAAATGTAAAGAATGTCAGTTACCAGTTCTGGCACTATGCTAGACAAGCAAGGATTTGCACTATTTAAAAAACAAATCATATTTATGACAGGATAAGCAGAGATAAAATGTTTTCTCAAACTGACTTTTTCTGCAACTCAAGCATCTTAGAAGCAGTGTGCAAGTTGTGTTTAAATTACTGATGTACACTCACAACATGAAGATGTTCATTATGAGTGCAGACAAACGCAAATAGTAAAATTTGGCCATGTGTAGGAGGTGAAAAAACATTTCTTAACTTGTGAATGCTAAAATGCTGCTGATAATTTTATGTATGTTTTCTGCTCCCCCTGAGCTGTGGTTAAATCTTGTGTGACAAGGTCTTCAGTTTAGACTTGATGCCTTTCATAGCAATAAAGGTAATATGGGCTACTCATATCACTGTGTTTCAAGGTTTAATACCCTTGAACAGTGTTCTGCTATGTATTGCCTAGGAAATATAATTCTCATTTGAAATCGTAACAATTAGAAGCAATCTCTAGTTTAAGGTCTAGCATTTCAAAGCATGCATTTCACATTTTCTAACACGAGGAAACTATAATGGAGACTCAGAAAGCAAACAGAATTGATTCCATAACCATTATTTCTGTTGGTTACAAAGTTGTCTCTGACGGTAACTTGTTGTAACCTAACTTGATTGCTTACTTTATCTTTGTGCATGTAAAAATGGGGATCAATATTCTGCAGTATAAATTAAAGTATTCTTTGTAGCATTTCTACAAAAACTCACATCATCTGGTTTTCCTTGGTATTTAACAAACTGTCACAGTTCATTTTAACAAATGATTCTGGAAGAACAACACTGGTTTACACCTCCAATTGCAATGTTTTAAAATAAAAATCCCTACAGGCTGCATAAACTTTATGCCTTTCTGTTTGCTGGCTGGACCAGGGCACTGTTCAGAAAGCCTCTGCACAGGAAAAACAGTGAAGTATGCATTGAGATGATTTCCTGACTCGATGCTAAAATCTCCCTCAATTATTTATAGCCTGTACCAGAAAGAATAATTCTTGTCTTCTGCTGACACTCTTAACCACACAAATACTATCTTGGAGAACAGTTAACCCTGTTTGTTTCTCACTGGCTGGTTCTCAAAGCTCTGTACACATTTTAAAAACATATACTATGGCTCTGGTATTGATTTCCTGGATCTTTTCATACACTTTTCCCACATTTCAGTCTTTACAATGCTCTTCCAAGCTTTTCAATCATCTGAAGATGAATCCTTACTAGCTTTCTCAAGGAAGGGGATCAGCTCTGTCTCTCAGCCTCCTCATCTGTCCCATCAGTCACCCTTTACTTAGGATTCCACCCTTTTGACATGTGCTTTTCCAACAGACAAGAATTTATTCTGAATCTCTTCCTTTTTTGTGACATACTCTTCAAAAAAGGGAAACTATTCTTGTTATTGGCAGCAGTTTGGCAAAAAAAAAAATAGAATTAATGTATCCTATTGGTTTATTGATTTGCACTGGGCTATAGCTTACACCACATTACATTCTCTGAAAAACTAAGTGGAGTTTTTGGTTTTTTTTCCCCTAAAATAAATATCAAATATACCTAAATACAGGCAAGCAAGATTCTTTGCAAACCAAATGCTTAAAATACATATTCATTTGATTTAGTTTTATTAAAAATTTTAAAATACTTCCATCCTTAAGCGCAGTAAATTCAGAAAGGAAATTGCATTGGCAGGAAGTTATGAAAATGACACATGTTCCAAACGAAAATCAGTGTTCACATCAAACTCTTTCAATCGTGATCAGGTCAGGAAGGAATGCCCTGAACAGCTGAAAAATTATATAAGGGCTTAAACAATAATTTATGTGACCTGCTGAGAGAAGAAAAATCAGACTAGGAACTGCAGTGATTGATTGATACCCAGACTGACGCTGTTCAGGAATTGTTCAGGATTTCAAATCTATGATAAGTACAACTGCCGTGCTCTTAAACTGTTCTCACTATTTAGATTACTCTGTAATCCATATGAAAATGCTTTCAGGTGAGATAAAATTGCATTTTTATGAATTGTACCTTTTTAACCCAAACAAGGAGTTAATTATTTCTGATAAGCTTAAGGGAAGGTGCACTCATCTATCCTCAGGCAGGCAAAATGCTTTTACTTAACTTCAAAGCATTATCTTTAACAATGGCTCAAAGAAAAAGATTTCAGCAAGAAATTTGTTGGTTTATGATACATATAACTCTTTAAAAGACCAGGTAAAGCTAAAAAACACTATAAAAAGAGAGGAACTTTTGATTTTCTCAGAATGCATTAGAAGTACTTAATTATTGTAACTGGAAGACACAGGTTGCTGTCCCAAAGTTTAGAACTGAAAGTTTAGAAATGAGAAATACGAACCAGAGCTTAAACTAACGACTCAGCTTTACTGGAGAACTTAATAAATACCAAATAATATTTCATTCATTGTCTCTGCTAGGTATAAATTAAAATTTTATTTGTGTTTACCTGTTCTCTAGTGTCTAATATTTCATTCTACAGACTGTTTCCCAACAGGCAAGTTAAAATATTGTACCAGGGATGGGCACCAAGGCTATTGCTACTTTGACCACATTTTGATAATATCCTTTGTACTTTTGCTAGTTGAATCTTGGGATATTGGACTTTAGACCAGCAAATGTAAATGAATAATGTATTTATGAATGATCCCACTAACTTCAGAGGGACTACTTAAATTTTACGAAGTTTGATAGAGAGGACATGAACTTAAGTTTTCTTATTAAGATTTTAAGTGCTTGCATAAATTCCATAAATTTTTATGGAATGATTTGGTTCTGTTCAGGAAGTTTGCTTGGGCTGAAAAGATCAAATCATTCATCACATTGTGGCCCATCTACACTCTGTTCATGGGGACTATTGCCTGTTGCTTTTGAATATTATCTCCAGTATTTTGTTATAAATTTACCACTGTAGCTACAGTGAGAAACAACACTTTCAGGTAAGCTGAGTTTTGAAACAAAATAGTTCAAAATTATAAGCAATTTTTTTAAATTTCAAAAGTTATAGAGTAGAAATATTCTTGAGGGTATCATAGAGATTCATGCATATTTTGCATGACAAGTTGTAGACAAAATCCCAATTAATTAAATATTATGTACCTCATATCCATGGGACAATATTTTAAGAATTTCTACTATATGAAACAGGCTAATTTCTGAAAATTAAAATTTGCAACCTCACAGTAGATTTTCTGAGTATCCTACCGCTGGAAGTTTGTGGAAACCAATATTGCAAGGATTTCCTTGTGCTGCTCTAAGGACTGCACTGACATGTAAGATTCATGCTTTCCCCCATCTGTCACAACTCAAAGCACAGATCAGGTAAACCATGTCATTTCTGCAGATATTTAGAAAAGGTTGGCAGAAATTTTTAGAAAGTTATTGCCTCCAACCTGTGTATTTAGGTGAGTCATTTGTTCCTTCTGAATTCACTTTCCTCAGGGCAGCCAATTGCCTAAGTATTTCTGGCACCAATGGAAATAATCATCTGCTCTATCCCTTTTTTCTCATGTGGGAAGTACATTTACTCTCCAAAGAGGAACTGAAACAAAATTGTCACCATTTTGACTAGCAGCAACACAGAACAAACAGGAAACACTTCAAGGGAAATATTTACAAAAATAGCTTACACAGAAGACAAAAGAAGCTTTTATACTATGAATGAATACTTAAATGCCATAATCTATTTCTTGCCAACATTCATGAACAGGAAAGGAGTCAAAATTAATTGGATTAGGAAATATGTAATTTTTCATTAAACTGCACTTAATGCAGGTAATTGTGCATGGAAACTGTAATTACGGGCCATGTATGTATTTTATATGCAGGACCTATGTCCAGTAGGATAGGTAGCAATAATAATTAGTAAAATTTTCACACAAATTAATGGTTGGAACAACATTGACTTATGCTAAAAGTCTAAAGTACACACTACTCCCTGCATCCACTGGTTATTTCAGCACCACTTTTTGTCCCACTCACCTAGTGCACTGCAGTGTTGTCACAGGACTGTTAGATTAGAAACTGGGTGTTTCACACCTCTCAGTTGCATACTGTTGCTGAAGATACTGGATAAAGTTACATTCTTCATTTAAGGAAGAAAAAAACCCAAACAAAACCAAAAATCTTGATGCCTTGGTTGCTCATGGCCAGTGAGGAATTCCCATTTACAGACATAAGATACAGGAAAACAACTAGACAAACCATATAGTTACCACAAGTGTAATTTTTGTCTCCTTTTTTGTAGATCTCTCAGTAGAAAAAACAGCCCATATAAAGAGATGAATTTTCAGTGCCCTTTGTTTTCCAAGTGTGCACTCTGACAGTCGTGTCATGCCAATGAAGATCACCGGGGCGTCACAGCACAGCCCCTCCTGCATTCAGAGCTGTGTTTTTGCTGTGCGTGAGATTACTCAACATGGCACATGTCTGTGCAAAGGAAAGGCTGCTGTGCCTACTGCTTGTCTAAAACCAGGACAGGATCAAGGCAGGCCAACAGGGAAGCTCTTTCAATTCCAACACACAACTTCATATCCCACTTTTTGCAAAATGAAAATCTGTGTTCAGGTTTTGGCAGTCTGACTCAAGACCATGTTTCTGAAATCACAGACTTTAATGGAAACATAAAGTTGATACACAAAACAACATCTGAAAACAGATCTGAAACATCTAAATTGGACTGTGACAGGAGCAAGCTTTGGTAGAATTGGATTATTTAGAATAACCATCACAACGCTAACAACGAGTCACTCGGGATTTACATCCCAACATTTGTAGCAAACGAAAGGTTACCCTTAACCATGGTAGATTACAAATAAAGACAAAGGTAGTGCTGATCATTTACTCTTCCACATAGAACATGACTCACAGTCTGATTGTTCTCCCAAATACCAAGTTGCTTTTGTAAGGATAACATTTTTATATTCCACCTTAACAAATTCCAGTGACATTTGCCTTGAGTAGTTTCAACAGCAGAGTTTTAGACCAATGTTTTCTGTGCAACCGTTTTTTATTTGTTACTTTCAAGGTAATAGGTTTATTTGGAATTATGTTATGGCAGTGTCCTGTGCATGGCAGTATATGCAATTTGGAGCTGAGAGGAGGTCTCCAACCCACTTAACAAGACTGCAAATAAAATCACTGTACTTGAGTATCTGCATAAGGTATGCTGAGGCAGAGGACGTCCTGTGGCAGAGCTGCAGGAGGGGGTGAGAAGGCTACATAACTTCAGGCTGTGAAGGAGTTGGATGGCTGGTTCCAAGGGCAGCCTGCAGTAAACCCATAGCCAAAGAGGCAAAAACTCCCGCACCATGCACACACAGAAGGGAGGAGGGGTGTCAGTAAGGCAAAAGAATGGAAACTTGAAATGACAAGGACCTGCTGGAGGAAGAGACTTCCCTGAAACCTGAGGTGACCCTGCAGAACCACTTCAGCACTCTGCAGGCTGGAGAGAGAGGACCCATCACATCAGCGGTGAGGCAGCCCCATCTGTCCCTGTGCAACAACCAGCACAACTAGCAAAGGTGGCAGGTGACAGTAGCAGGGGACTCTCCTCTGAGAGGCATGGAGGCAGCCACTCATCAACCTGACTGATTACCAGAGAGCTGCAGCAGGGATGTCACCAGAGCCTCATACAGTCTCCTGACCATTATCTGCTGCTGCTGTTCCTTGTGTGCACCAGGGATACAGCCAGGAGTGCTCTGAGGAGGACCAAGGACATTACAGATCCCTGGGAGTGGTGCTGAGGGACTCAAGTGCTGGCAGCTTTTTCATCAGTCCTCCCTGTCAAAGGGAAGGGCTTTGAAAGGGTCAAGTGAATCTGGCAAATCAGCAAATGGTTAGAGGTCTAGTGCCACAGCCAGGGGTCTGGCTGCTCCTGGGGACTCGTGCTGAAAGCCTGGGCTGGTGGAGTCTGATGGGGACCCACCTGCCAGGAACGGCCAGAGCATCTCTGGTCACAGGCTTGCCAAGCTGGTGAAGAAGGCTTACACTGAAGTGGCTGAGAGAGGGAATCCTCAATCCATTCCACTTCCACTCATTTGATGCCAGCGCCAGCAAGGGATGCCCAGAGCTTGGAGAAGGATTGCAAATCAGCAATGGAGAACCTCAAGTGCTGTGCAAGGGAATTCCAGCCATTCCTGCCAGTAAGTTTGCTCCATCAGAGGCCCAGCTTAAACACCTTTTTGCAAATGCACATAGCATGGGGGGATAAACAAGAGCAGCAGGAGACTGAGCACACCTGCAGGGCTGTGAGCTTACTGGCATCAGGTATGTGGTAGGATGGCTCCTATGACTGGAGTGTTGGAGTGGAAGGATACAGGCCCTTTAAGGAAGGACAGGCAGGAAACAGGAGAAGGGAGTGCTGCCCTCTATGTCCATGACCACGTGGAGTGTTTGGAGCTGTACTGGGGTTGGATGAGGAGTTTATGGGCGAGGATTAAAGGGAGGGCAAGGACAAATCACATCATAGTGGGAGTTTAAGGCCACCCAACCAGGAGATGAGATCCAAGCAGATGAGACCCTCTACAGACAGAGAGGCGCTGCCTCATATTCACAGGTCCTGGTCCTCATGGGGGACTTCAACTACCCCAATATCCACTGGAGGGACAACACAGCAGGGCATGAGCAATCCAAGAGATTCATGGACAACTTACTTCTCCAAGTGATGGAGGAGTAAATGAGGAGAGTTACTATGCTGGACCTTGTTCTTTCCAACAAGGAGAGGCTGGTGGGGAATGGGAATCTCAAGGGCAGCCTTGGCTGCAGCGACCATGAAATGGTGGACTTCAGTATCCTGAGGCCAGCGAGGAGGCACACAGCAAGCTCACTAACCTGGACATCAGGAAGGCACACCTTGGCCTCTTCAGGGATCTTCTGGGTAGAGTACCATGGGATAAAGCCCTGAAAGGAAGAGTGACCCAAGAAAGCTGGTTAATATTCAAGGATCACCTCTTGCAAGGTCAGGACCAATGCAACAAAGAGGAAGTCAGGCAGAAATGTCAGGAGACCTGCATGGATGAACAAGGAGTTCCCGGACAAACTCAAACACAAAAAGGAAGCCTATGCTTCCCCCACCCAGAAAAAGGGTGAAAGCAAGGACAGACAGCCTGAGAGGAATACAGAGAAATTGTCCAAGCAGCCAGGGATCAGGTTAGGAAGCTAAAGCCCTGATTGAATTCTATCTGGCCAAGGACACCAAGGGCAACAAAAAAAAAGCTTCTACAGGTACATTGGTGAAAATGTGAGCCGGCTCCAGAAAGAAATGAGAGACTTGGTTACCTGGGATATGGAGAAGGCTGAGGTACTCAATGTCAGTGAGTACATTTTTGCCTTGGTCTTCACCAGCCAGTTCTTCAGCCACTGAGGCCCAAGTTTGCATGAGCCCCTTTGCCAAGGTGGCAAAGGCAGGGACTCTGAGAATAAAGAAACTCCCACCACAGGGGAAGATCAGGTTCTGAACCAGCTAAGGAACCTGAGGGTCCACAAGTCCATGGAACCTGATGACAAAATATGGAACATAAGGTGACATGGCATCACTGAGGGCAAACCCTACAAACATCCTTCTATGACAGGATTACAGTACTGGTTGGTAAGAGAAGAGTGATTGACGCCATCTACCTGGACTTGTGCAGAGCATTCAACACTGTCTCACATTACATCCTTGTCTTGAAACTGGAGAGGCATGGATTTGATGGATGGACCATGTGATGGATAAGGAATTGTCTGGATGGTCACACTCAGAGCTGCTGTCAACAGTTCAATGTCCAAGTGGAGACCAGTGCTGGGCTCCTCAGAGGTCAGTATTGGGACTGGCACTGTTTGACACCTTTGTCGGCGACATCCACAGCAGGATCAAGGGCACCCTCAGCAAGTTTTTCAGTGACACCAGGCTGTGTCGTGCAGCTGACACAACAGAGAGAAGGGATGCCATCCACAGGGACCTTGAAAGGCTTGAGAGGTGGGCCCACACAAACCTCACCAAGTTCAACAAGGCAAGACAAGGTCCTGCACCTGGATCAGGGCAATCCCAGCACAAAGACAGGATGGCTGGAGAATGGACCGAGAGCAGCCATGGGGAAAAGGACTTGGGGGTTGATTGATGAGATGCTCAATATGACCAGGGAATATATTTTTACAGCCCAACAAGCCCACTGTATCCCAGGCTACATCAAAAGCAGTGTGGGCAGCAGGTCAAGGAGGGGTTTCTCCCCCTCTACTCTATTCTTGTGAGACCCAACCCAGAGTGCTGCATCAGCTCTGGCACTCCCAGCACAAGGACTTCATGGACCTGTTGGAGTGGGTCCAGACAAGGGTCACAAAGACTGTCAGAGGGCTGAGCACCTCTCCTATAAAGACAGGCTGATAGAGTTTGGGCTGTTCAGCCTGCAGAAGAGAAGGCTCTGGGGAGACCTGAGAGCAGCCTTTCAGTACCTAAAGGAGCTACAGGAAAGCTGGACAGGGAGTTTTTATCAGGGCATGTAACGTTAGGATAGGGAAATGGCTTTAAACTGAAAGAAGGCAGATTTAGGTTAGATATTAAAAAAAATTATTTACTGTGAAGATGGTGAGGTACTGGAACAGGTTGCCCAGAGAAGTTGTGGATGCCACATCCCTGGCAGTGTTCAAGTCCAGGTTGGATGGGGATTTGAGCAACCTGGTTTAGTGGAAGGTGTCCCTCCCCATAACACAGCAGTGGGCAGCAGGGCAGGGAGTTGGAACTAGATGACCTCCAAGTTCCCTTCCAACACAAACCATTCTATGATGTCACTATTCTATTCTATGAATTCAGTCTAAAAATCCTGTGTAGCCTATTTATAACTCATGAAAGAAACTATGATTGTACAAGACTGTATGTTTTAACATTACTAATACGAAAAGTGATGGAAAGTAAATGTGTCAGACGAACATTCTTGATTGCCATCAGTCTATACAGCTTATCTTGTATCAAATTTATCTCCATTGTGCTAAAGGTAAGAGAAGTTAAGACTAATAAAACAAATTCTCTTCTCATTAAGACAAGACAATACATTTTACAAGACTTCAAATGTTGAATCTCAAGTCCTCTATTGAGTTACTAAATGTTTGCTTCCAAACCAAGATACTGGCTTTGTTAGTGCCAACATCATTCTAACACTTGTCATTTCATAGCAAGTTCATTAATCTGGGAGCCTGTTTCCCTCCTCCCTTCTATATATTGTTTGTGCTTCCTGCTTAGATCAAGTGGTTGTATGCCAAAAGCCACTATAAAAGTAGCAGTTCAAGTACGTTTTACCATCCCAGAATGCTGTAACACAGGATGGTTAGTCTAAAAACCACTGAGGATGAAGTGCAAGGCCATTTGCTCTAAGAAGTTGCCAAATGGAACCATATGCAAACTGGCAACTTAGAAAGAAGTACCAGAACTACAACTCTTATCCAGCTTGATATGTTTTCTGAAAGGGGAGAGTACCAATTATAGTCTTCAGCATAAATAACACACTTGAAAAACTACCAATAAAGGGATTTGCCAATTTTCAAGTTAGTTGTTGATTGTACAAAGAACAACTCAATGGACTTCCCACTCTTTGCCTCCTTGCTTTCCTCAGGAGTCCATTACCTTTCACAAAGAAAATTTTAGTTATCAAACTTGTCCATAAATTTTGCCGCTGAGTGTGAAACCATCCAGTTAGCATAAACACTATCATTTGCATATCTTGAAAACACAGAGTTAGTGCCATCGAATCTTGTGAGTGGAACGGGGCTCTCCTCAGGCCAGTTCGGGTATGACATGCCTAAAAATGAAAACAGATAATTTTTTCTGCACTGAAGAACCATAACTTCATGTGCAGACAGTAAGGCCCTTGGCAAAACTCCCTTCAATACTTTAAGCCAGTCCACTGGATTTTGTCCCAAATCAATTCATATAAGTGGTGTTTTGAAATCCCTGAAGCAGAAATTCAAATGCAGGCAGAAATCCTGGATAAATTAAAGTGCTTACTCAATAAAAAACTGTGTGCATGCATGCACATGTGCATAATAAAAAGTTAGGAACTGTTCTTCTCATAAGCCTCCAACTTTCCATAATTTTATAATTTAACAATCATGTAGCAATATATTGCTTTGCAAGAGAAAGTTCTTGCTGTACAGGAAATGCTCCAAGAATTAATAAACCTATTTGGGACAGGATCCAAAGTCCACTTCAGTGATAGAATATTTCCATTTACTTAAATGGGTGCTTTTCCTTTGGCTTCAGTGAGGTTCTGGGGGCATTTTCACACCCCCACCAGGGATCCCCTGCTCAATTTCAGGAATTCCCAGGAGTGCAACTGAGTAAAGTCCAACAAAGTGCTGAGCACTCCTGTCTTGATTCAGTATTTCAAGTTGTATTTCAGGCCTGTAATTATTTGCATTGAGTGCAGTAACTGTTTCTGTGTTCAGGCACAAGTGATAACCAAAATGGATGCAGAGTGCTTAGCACCATGTTGATTCAGCTGTGCAAGCACAGAACCATAGCAGGGTTGAGATTTTCAAAAACAGAAATCTGCTTCTGTTGCTTATTAAGCATTCAGCATCTGCCACCAACCTTGTGGCAACTTTTTTCTGCTACTTCACTAAGTGCCCCAAAATCAACAAGAGTTGAGAAAACCTAATGAAGAAAATAATAGCTAAGGTATAGATCAAAAATAGACCCAAAGCCATGTATTAATGGCAACTTTTAAACTAAAAGATCCAACTTTTCAAAAGTCATACTGCTTGAAGAATGAAAAAGTATCTGATGTTAGTAAGTATCTAAAACCATGTAGAATATTTAATCAGAAGACAAAATATAGGAGTTTTGGCAAGAACCATTTTTACTGTCCATCTCACCATCACAATATGAAAGCATATGTTCTTTTTAAAAACACTTGCTACATCATTGAGTTGAGGTTTAGTACTAACATGTTTATAACAAATCAAAGGACGTGAAAACAGCTGATATTTTCAAAATGCCCATTGTTAATTAAGTTTTCAAAGGATTTTACATGTCAGTTTAGTCTGTATATAATATTTATATACAGTATTTCTACCTTCTGTATATAATAATCTGTTTTCATCCTATGATACATTAAATACATTTCAGCTTATAGATCCAAAATGTACTAATAGCAGCTGAAATTTAGACATCCTTCTGAATAAATGAAAAATGTTGCAGATGAGTCTTATCACTGAGTTATGGCAAAAAACAGTATTAAAAAAAAGTCTATTGCTTAAATTAGAGGTGCAGAATCTAACATATTTTAAATGTTGTAGCCTCCCCCAACAGGATAGTTGAATTAGACACTCATTAGCATTTTATATTTCCCCTGAGAATACTTCCCTGATCTTTTTTTTTTGCTTTTACTGTATGATATCTAGTAATTTTACTTATTTTCACATCCTTTTAATATGTTTACTTTAGACACAGCTGCAAAATGACTAAAGGATGATCCTGATGCAAACTTTGACATTTACCAAAAGAAAAAAACAAACAAACAAACAAAAAAAAACAACCCAAAAAAAGCTTCCAAGCAATTTTTGATTGGCTTCATTCAGACAAGAAACACTGTAATGGGGTTACAGAGTCTGAGAACAGTGCAGAAGAAAAATCAACTTTTTTTGTGTGTTGCTAGAATCTAGTAAATGCATGTGAAATTCTACCATAGAGTTTGTTTTCAATCCATGTGGAAGGGAGGGTTCGAGGGAGGGGAGCATTATTACAGTCCACGAGAGGTGTCTCCTCTTCGGAGAGCCCGTCATCGTACAGTAAGGAGTCGGAGGGCGTGGAAGCTGCAAGGTCCAAGTAGTCCTGAGAAATCAACACAAAAAGCTGCATTAATGCATGTGGCAGTTTTGCTGTTTGGGTAAAAAGCACAAATGCGCACCTGCTTGCTTTACAGCAAGGAACTACAGACCCACTGCATTCACCTTTCTCTAGAACTCTGGCACCTGAGGAGGGGCTCTGCTTTCCAGCAGCCACAGCAGCTCTGGAAGTATCTGATTTGCCTGACCACTGCCCCTGCTACAGCCATATGAATACTTCCCCTACTTAATTCTGCACATCAGCAAAACACCCAATAAACTGAAAAGCTGTTCTAACTGCTTTGTTTGACCTTCAGCTGCTGGTATGCCTGATCCATATGTATGCCTGAAATATATATATATATATGTATGTATGAAGATACATATACATTCTTAAAGGACAAGGTACTCAGATCTCATAATCATTTTACAAAAGCTATTACATAACAATGCATAAAATAAGTATGTAAATATTGCCAAATAAAGCTTTGGTTGCTGTTCTAAAACTAAATATTTAGGTCACCAATAAGAATTCATTCATTTTTTGTGTAGTTGAATTGCTTTGAAGAAAAAAAAAAAAAGTGAAGCATTTTCAACTAATTTAAAATGCATGAAATACTACATTCTTCTACTTCTGGCTCTCTAACGTTATTTATTCAGGAGTAACTTTTCACAATAGTTTTTAAATTATTACTATTATTTAAAGAAAATAGACAGGTTAAGGATAATCCATCCACATTTTGGGCTGAAGTCACCAAAGCTATTAGAAGACAGAGTACTGCCTCCAAAAAGCTGCATGCACGTGGAAGGAACTAGGTATGTAAATGCTTCAACATTTGATGAAAGTAAGTTACTTTACCTTAAAATAAAATTAAAAAGAAATTATTTCTGTACACTCAAACTCAGAAGACCACAAAAACTTTCAAAATCCATGCTTTCCACACTTACCCTACTCTTCACCATCATCTTCTCTAGTTCCTTGCTGATCTCAGTAAATGTTGGTCTTTTATCAGCTTCTTGCTTCCAGCAGCGCAACATAAGGCTGTACCTGGGACCCATCACAGGGTGAAAGAAACCCAAACTGTTAGAAATGGCTCCTGCTTCTGCTCTAATGATTAACAGCACTGAACTTCACTGTGGCATGAAGGCCATCCACAAGTACATCAATCTCTGTTGTGAGTACTGTTAAATGTTCCCTGGAATTAACAACTGACACTCACAACAATGGCCTTTTATTTTCAAGAGTCTCCGAGTTTAAATGATGATGCACTTGGCTGTCCTTGAAGGACTGTAGTCTCAGGTTTCACTTTCTCAAGGGACCACCTCAAATGTAAGGCAGCATGCCAGATTGCTACTTCACTTTGTATATGACACTGAAGAAATTCGTGTATCAAACTGAAAAACACTGCTGTTATACCAAAAAGCAGAATTTTGGTTTTCATTTGCTCAAATTCTTAAATTTCTGTAAACTTTTCTTCAAAGTGAAGCCTAGCTGAAGACTTTTTGCAGAAACTAATATTCTTTTCATTACTTCTGTTATTGTTCTTTTGATTAAACCTTTATTTATTCTCTCTTTGACTGCCTTCTACAGAATAGAGTGTGGAAAGGAAAGTGAACAGAACTAAAGTTTCAGAGTTGAGTGATTACCAGATGGACACTGGCAAGTTCTGGAAGTGTAACTCTCCAACCTGTGCCATTCATGTCGTTTTCCTAGCTCAGCTGGTCTCAGGACTGAGGGATCTGTCCACATAAGTGCTCTAATGGTGGAAACAGTGGGTTATGAGAACTACAGGAAGCTATTGAAAAGCACTGCATTTTATGCCTTCATCCATGATTCCTCTCGTACTTGACTGCATATAGGAGAGAACGCAATTTGAGAAAAATGCTCCTTAAAGTGGGCTTTCACAAGAAAAATTTCTGAGTAAAACAGAATAAAATCTGAAAAAAGTCAGAAAAGCATGATTTAGTTTCAATAAAAAAATCCCAGAAACTCAGATGTGGTCAGCTTGCCTAAACTAATAATTATCAATGACAAAATGTTTGTGGAATGAGTATTCCTCACTGAGATGAAACAAAGATTAGTATTATAGATTTCTTAGATGATATTTGCCAATCGTTCTTGTAAACTGCTACCCTGCCCTAAATTTGGAAATACTTAATGTTTTTCTCTGTATGTTAAAAAACCTATTATTTACACTATATTTATTTAAACCTTTTTTTCTCAGCCCAGATGTGGTCAAAGCATCCTTCCAACTGAAAATCAGTCAAAAGAGTGGTCATAACGATTAAAGCCTGGGAACTTTCAAACGACCACAACCACGATCAAATTTGCAGGCTGAACATAAAATCACTCCTCATCTCCAAATGTCACGGAAGATCACAGACAAAAGATACTTCACATTGACTGTGTTTTAATAAATCAGCTAACAAATTATGAACTGTCTCCAAAGCCATGGGCTTATCAAGTCACAGAAAATTTTTATCATCAAGAGTGTAGATTTCTGGACCATGGTACCATTTTTCCTCTGGAACCTTATAGACAATGACTGTGCATGGAATATCTGTTTAGTTACAGAAAGTACTATGACATTTTCTTGAATACTTCAGCTACCACTATGTTTTATGGAAGTTTCCTCTTTCCCCCACCCTCAGAAGTTTTGAATGCACAAATTTTTTTAATTGTTTGGCAAGCATGTTATTCAATAGCCTACAAATGGTTTGGATATAGCTGTAGGCTTTCTATGGGCGTTTTTTCCCCCTCACTTTACTGTTCACTAATTTCATGACATTCTTTAAAGCACAACATATTTTGACTATCTCTCTAAGAAATACAGAATAGTATTTATGAGGTATTTATTTAAACCTTTTTCTTCAAGTATATTTATTAACATTTTCTGAATCTAATCAGATCAAGAGTTACTTACATTTCTTCACTGCAGTTTTCTGGCCTCTCCATTCTATAGCCTGTTTTTAGGAGGTTAAAGAGTCTTTCAGGAGCAATACCTGGGTAAGGATTGCCTCCTAAAGTAACAATCTCCCATAGTAGAACTCCAAATGACCATCTGAAAAAGACAAAATGAGCTTTTATATAGAGTGGTAGGTTTCAGGAGCTTAGTGTGGCATTTAAACAACAAATCTCCTAGTATTTTTAGAACCCAACAAAATTCAAGACACCTCATGCCAGACGAGTTGTTCAGATGCAAGCAGTACATCTTGTTCCCATGTGCATTGAAAAGATTAGCAACCAAGAGAGTAGAGAAAACAGATATCCCTCTTTTATCCACTGACAAAAGCTACTTATACCCTGGGAAGATCCATCTTCTCTCAACAGCAGAAAGAGGAAGTCCTTCCTCTGGTGGCCCAGACCAAAGACTTGTTCCTCTGCTGCACAGGGCTCCTGCAGCAGTCTAACCTCTTTAATTAGCTCTTGTATTCAGAAATAACTCTAAATTAAATTTACATAGTTACCACAGGACTGGTTTGCTGTCTTGACTATGAGGCAACACAATGTGTTTATTTAAATCATAAGTAACACCTTTGATTTCAGCTGGTCTCTTGGGCCATTTCAGTGATTCAGGACTTAAATTTTCTTCTTAGAGTTGATGAAAGAAGAGGAAAGAATTACCTCTGGAAATACCAAATGCCTAAAATGAACTTTGACACAGAAGAAACAATTTTCTGAAATAAACAGAAGAAATAGTGAATTTTTAAACCTATTTTACTGCTGAGCTCAAACAAAAAGACCTTGCATAATGGGTGAGAAATATTTAGATAAATTAGTCCATTTCTGGAGAGCAAACCAGGAGAAAAGAGGCAAAAATGTTTTTCTTTTCTTACTGAAAGGCTTTCTGAGACACAAAGAAGCTACAAATCACCCTGAATCTGCTCAACTGACAACTGACAAAATCTGGATGTTTGAAAGGAAGGAAAGCAGCCAACACTGGGACTGCTCAATGGGATGCATCTGGAAGCAAAATTGCATACAATTTATGAAAATGCTAGCTTTGGGCAATTTCTCTGTAAATTCCATTTTTAAGAAAATTTTAGGAAGTGTTAGACACCTACAGCCAAACCAAACAGCCATGTCTAATTCCCTATAAAAATTCCATCTCAAAATGTTAGCCAAACACCTCACCTCCTGTCTGACTCCCTTCCACCTGCACTTCTCACATTTTAAAGAACAAAAGTAACCCCAAAGGTGCAGCAATAAAACTTCCCCAATTGTCAGAGAAGTCAAAGTGACTCTCACACGGTCCCAAGTGGTATGCTGCCATTCTTCTGCTTAATGCCATTCACTGAATTAATTTTTAATCACTCTGCACGTTCTTGAAAGCTTATGAATATTTATAGCATTTTCATATACTTTATTAATATTTCTCCTCATACCATTTTTGAAGCCAATTACGCTCTGCCATCAGGTTACAATTCTGTCCATGATTAATTCAAATAAACTTCGGAGCATGACAGGTTTTATTTCTAAAACCCACTTCTGCTTAGGAGGAATTTTACAGAATATGGAAGGAGGGATCAGATGAACAATTTCTTAACTGAAGTTGTTCAGTACATGAATGCTGTAGAATGCTGCAGTACTTTCAGACTGTTATATAGATTAAGTACTACAGGAGGAGAAATGAGAGGTGAAGAATTTCCCACTGTGTTATGTTTATTGCGGAATAAAACCATGATCACAAAAAGCCAGGAAAGAAAAGTATGTGAAGAGGAAGATAGTAGGTTAGCTTTCCATTGATGTCATAGACCTCTGAAGCAAAAATGGGGTTTTTGTAAATGCTGTCAAGTAGTACTGTTATTAAACTCTGCAAACCACTAAATACAGAACAGCTTGAGAAGGAAAAGGGTGGAAAACAGAAACAGAGTATCAGAAGAAAGGGCATATTGGAATGGTTGTACAGTAATATGTTCACCTAAAGTATAACTGCATCACCACAAACAACAGAGAATATCCATAAGATAATACTTTCAGTGAGTGAAATTATCTAAAGTATCAATCAACATAGCAAAAGGAGTACTTCATTGATCAGTCTGCTGAACTGGAACTGGTGGAACCTGGTGCTGGAGAGGATTTGCTCTGCAGCTCTGTGTGTGTGTGTCAGTTCTGCTCTGCAGGAGCCTGGCTAATTTAGGAGCTGCTGTACAGCACTCCTGGATTATTTCATGGACAATGACACAGCAGAGGTGAGCCAGCAGTGAGACAAAGGCACAGTGTAAACACAGCAGACACCTGGAGCCCTTCTGGCGCTGCATGGGAGCAGAGGTGCATAGCATAATGCTCTGAGGCACCCCCAGGAAAGCTGGGCAACCAGCACAGCTCTGCATGGAGATCCTAAGGCAGCCCTGGGAGGCAGGGAAGTGACACAGCACCAGCACATTGTGCTGCCCAGGGCTCTGAGCTGGCCTGCTTGATGCCAGCTGGGCAATCTCTGCATGGTGCTGGATCCCACTGGCAGCAAACACACTCCTGGGCTTACTTAATAGCACTCATCAGGAAAAAGGAATGGGAGGAATGCTATTGGATCCAGATGATCAATCAGCAATGAAAGAAGAGGCAGTTACATGACAACACAATCTGTTCTGGCCCCAAACCATAGTGACAAAACTGAAGAAATTAAAAATATGCTTAGAAGTTTTAAAAGGAATTTTAACGATTCTTTGGGAAAAGTAATTTTAGAGAGGCAAGTCAGCACAACGGGTGCTCTGAGGAGGATAAAAAGAGACCCAGAAAAACCTGTACATTGACCTAAGCAAAAGTGACATTCTCCCAAGAATTATCCCTATTTTTTCCTGTTCTTACTCCATTGGATACAAAGTAAAGGAAAATACTTCGGAGTTTCATTTTGTAAGGAACTGCCAAGGCAGGCAAATATTTTATTTCACTAAAACTGGTCTGATCTACAGAGAGAAGAGTAAAAAGTGAATGGTAATCATTTTAGAAATACAAATCTAAAGGTGCATGCTTTGACATCCTGCTACTATCAAAGTGTTTTTCCCCTCAAAGTGCAACATGACCCAAATCGGCGTTTCACTCCATTTGAGTGTAATGGCAAACTTAGGAGGCATCAAGATGCTACCTAGCAGAAAATCAGGCCTATGTACTTCTGCTTTTACAGTCCTTCAGAGGTTTTTCTCCTAAATAAATAATCTTTAGCTTTGGAGTCTGCCTGGTGACTAGTCACAAGCATCGTTCGCCCCAGAGCGAAAGAAATGAAAAGTATCTGACCCTGAATTGAAAATGTCTACAAACACTCTTCTGCCTGGCCCATGCTTATCAGACATGGGGATAATTTAGCTGTGGTTGTTTTGCCTCCTCTTCATCACAGGTGGAGATTCCAGCATATCCACCTTCAGGGTCTCTGTTTCCCTAATCATGAAAACAAGCTTGTATCTTGGCACTGAAACCAGACTGAGCTGACTGGAGTTCTGTCATTGATTTTAACAGGAACAGAGCTCAGGCATTAAATTCCCCTTCCTTTCTTCCACTCCATCCTTCACCTGCCACTCAGTGTTACAAACAAGTGATGAACAGAACAGAGAAGTTCAGGTATGACCATTATCTGTAGCAAACTCTACTAACTCTATCCTATAGTCTATATATTCAAATCATGTCACATGAACAGATCCAACCCTTGCTAATTTCAACAAGAATTATGTACATAAATACCTTTGATGATATTTTATTCAGATTTAATTCAACAGCAAAATCTTGGGCATCACTGCCAGCTGATGGTGCCATCCAGACTTTTTCACGTTTCTTTGCAAGAGTAATGGCTTTGGCTCCTACACACCTTGCTGTGCTCCCTCCCCTAGCTCCATAAACAAGTACACAAACTAGAAAATATTCAAGAATTTACACTTACACATCACTTTGTGTTGTGTAGATATGGTCAAACAGTGACTCTATGGCCATCCATTTCACAGGGATACGACCCTATGAGGTAAAAAAGCAGTAATGGTCAGAAAAATAAGTTTCCAAGTGAAAAAGCAGGTATTTATCTTCAAAATAGTGAAACACAGTCTGTCCATAGTACAGCACTTGCCAATGCACTTATGATTTGACATTTCATAAGAAAAACAGTGAGAAGAAGAATTTTAAGTGCTTTTAGAAATCTAGTTCATGTCTTTTACACATTTCAGCAATCTAATCATGTGCAATAAGCTGGTGTAGCTTTTTGCAGGTAGTCACCAGTTTAAGTTAGATACACTCAACTCTTCCCTTAACAAAGAGCTCTGAAAATGTGCAGATGCAAAAATGATGAGGAATGATGGTTAAAGGGGAAGAACTATCTCATTTACACCAGGGATGATGCATAAATAGAAGCATCTGGATGTTACAGATACCTTTGGTTTCAGAACTGACCCTGGACAGTCGTATTTGGTTGCTAGTTTCTAACTGGAATCTACAGGTTGTTATTTTTCACTGGCAGAAATTCACTCAGAAAATCTGACTAATCCACCCCAAATATTCATGAAAGTCTAGGTATGCAAAATTTCCAAGATGTTTCATAACCTTCACAGTATGATTAGCATTCATATGCCTTACTTCTCATTCTCATGAAATCCATATATATAGTATTTCAGTAGGATTTGAAACTTCCTCTTCCTTCTCAAATTCTTCTTTCTCCTGTCTTCCCATCCAAGAAGACAGATGCTTGTTAGGCTCTGAATAATACTACAGTGATGAGTGTCTCAGAAGTAAAGAGCAAATATCCACTCAGCACATCATGCCCCACCAGACAAAACTAAACTGGCAAACTGCCTTTATGCAAATGCTTTATGCTTAAAATACAGAGCAACTGGTACAAATCATTGTAAAAACACATCCATCAGAAGATAGCTAAATGAACATGGCAATGCCCTTTTACATAAAACCATGCCTTCTAGAAGTTGTTTTTTTCTTCACAACTCATTCTGACTTATGCAACATTCACACAAACTGGCCCTTAAAAACAGAGAAAGCTAAACTAAAAATTCACAGTATTTATGGAAATCTTCTCATAAAATTTTAACATTTTCACATGCAAAAAAATCCAGCTGGCAGCTCTTTCATATTAAGCCATAGAGGGAACTGAACCACCACTGCTCATTTGACACAGTCAGTGGGAAGCTGTGTTCACAAACATCACAGTCAAGCCCAGGACTGACTTGTGGAAGTTGTGTGGAACTTGATATAAATTGTCTATATATTTTTCAGCTCTTCAGTATTTTTAGTTTATATTTTAAATTATAAATAGGAAGAGAGAAAGAAAAAAAGACGGCGGGTTTTTTTTGTGTTTTCATGTAGTTTGATGAGGAACTGGATAAATAAGGAGTGGAATGATAAATGAGGAGTGAAGAGGTAATAGTTACTTAAAGATGAAACATATTTTACATATTTATATATATATATATGTATTTCTATCCCACTGGCTAAGCTCATGATTTTGCTCCATTGTCATTTTTATTTCCTTAAAATAATTATCTTAGGTTGATAAAAATGGCTATTCTCCTTTTCATCCATGCTCAAGTCCCACAGTATAAATTAACTTCCGTGATCAGGCAATAATTTCCACTACTGCTTTTAACACACACTGTACCTTGCTCCTCTTTACATAGGAATCTTCTTCATATACATCACGTGAAAGGCCAAAATCAGAAATCTTCATTTTGCGCCCTTCTGCCACCAACACGTTCCTGGCCGCTAAATCCCGATGCACAAGCTTTTGGAAGGAAACAACAGGAAAGTTTATGCTTCTTGTGGAGGAGCCAGCTGCTTGCTTCACATCTATCAGAAGCTGAGATCACCCCTGGCTGCCCTACCTTCATATCTGCGAGGTACTGCATCCCTCGGGATATCTGCCATGCAAACGAGATCAGGTCTCCCATGGTCAAGGCTCTCTCGTCAGGGTTATCCAAATAACTGGAATTCCTGTTGCCATCGCTGCCCACGTAGCTTGGGCCAACTTTTCGGCTTTCCCTGAGGAAACTGCGCAAGGAGCCGTATTTGGCATATTCCACAATTAAATACAGTGGGCCTGAAATAAACAAACACACAGGTCACTAAACAATTCATAGACAAACCATTTTAGGGGTCTTTTTCAAACAAGTCTCTTCTAATCAGCACATTGTTTTGAACTGTCAGAGGCTCCAGACACCTCTGCCCTTTATGTAAAAAGCACTGAGTCAGCCATGAAATAAAGACTATTTTTACTTAGATCTTCTATGCAAAGAGAATGAGTTTCAGGCTAAATCAAAGCAGAATGCTGGCTCTTACCTATAATCCCTCATCTAGATAATCTGAGACCAAAAATCCAGACAACCTTCATACAAATTAGATCTATGAAACAGCCTTAGATAAACTTTAAAATTAAACTAATCTTCTTGAGCTTGTGATACTGAGCTCAAATCATCTGCTAATTCCAGCACCATGTTTAAGGTGACTTTTCATAGCACTTCGAAACATTCTGCCATTACAATCCATTAATTTCTCCTCCCCATTACCCACATGAATAATACCTACTCAGTAATACCTACCTAATGATAAATACATTTCTGTGCTGTATCAAAGCCCTCCTACCTCATACACTAATGAATTAACTTGATATTTATTAAAGGCCTGTGACTCAGTAACATTTCACTTCCTTTGGGATGAAAAATACATTGTACTGAAAGAAAAAAAGAAACTAACCAGCCCCACTGGCTCATTACCTTACTAAGACTCAGAGATGACTCACTCCTGAATTACATTCTCTGTCTACAACTAAAAAGTGACATTTGCAACAGAACTGGGTGGGCAAAGAAGGCAGGCCTTTGCCCAAGGCTGCAGAATCCATGCTGTGATTTTAGGCTGCACAACTGCAGATGCAAAAGGAAGAGAATGTTGCCATGCCCCCTCATTTAAAATGAGCAATTCCTATGCACAACACAATTTGCCTCACTGGCAATTCATAATACATGTGTCTGCAGATTTTACCCCTTGAAACATGCTTGTTGATGACTATGGCTTTTAGAAACCATTTCATAACCAGAGGCGGACAATAGTTTTGAGACAGTGGAAGAAAACTGAATATCAACCTAACTATCCAGCTACCTTCATCTATTTATGGCTGTAGTTGTCTATTTACATTGCTTTAGTATAAATAATAACAACAATAATGAAAACTCAATTAAACTTGAAATATAACTCATATTTGAAAACACTGCTTATTAACATAATATAAAAATATATTGATTGGAAGAGAATTTGTAGGAGACTTGTTAATTTAAAATAGCTTCAGAATCAAAATGTGCATTGAGGAAAACCCCAGGAAGAATGCTTAGTTACACTGAATTAGTATTTCCCTTTTCTTTCAAGTATTGCTTTTTAATATTTTTAATACTGTATTAATTTAATATAATTTAAGATTTTTAATAATGTTTTTTAATTTTTTAGGGTTTTTTTCACCCAACAGCAAATCTAAAGGATGATCAGCAATTATTAAGCAGTGGTTGAAATCCACCAACAAACTGCATTTCATTTCCTTTCTGAATGGTTTCATCTTAGTAACAAGCTTTTAGTATTTACCATCTTGACTGCAGGCTCCATAAAGTTTGATGACATGAGGATGGCTGACTTGTTTCAGAAGGTTGAACTCTGACAGGAGATCTCGCAGCTCACTCTGGGAAGCATTTTCTGCAGAAAGTGACCAAACACACAGTTTTGGTTAGGAAAGCATCACTCAAGAGTTCTCTATGTAAAGACTGAAATATGAGATCTGCCATCTGTCCCAGAGTTAGCAAGAGGTTGGAAAACTCCGTTCCTCCACACAGAGGAGAAATTTTCCCATCTCTGGTGTCCTGCAGCCATTCACATCAGAACCAAGTGAATGTGACTGCTGCTGCTCTGGCTTGGTAGCAGCCTGCTCTGCCCTGATACTAATGACTGCAGAACAAGGAGGCCAGGCAGGAATCAGGAGCAGAGTCTGTAATGTCTTAAAGATGCCATGAAATTATTACAGACCTTTTCTGGTGTTCTAAAGCAACTTATTTAGGGTGAATCAGTGCAATAAAAGCTTCAGAAGCATATGAAAGCCAAGCTCTCATGCTGATCAAACAAAAATAGACTCGCTCACTCCTTCTCCTAAATACATTTTCCAACAGAGTTAAAATCCACTAATCTACTGGCTTACTCTTGTAGCATACATCCAGATTTAGAGTTCAGAAGCTAAATGTACAGTACAAACTGATTTCACTGTGGGACATGTATGCAGACTTCACTGATGTCAGTGAAAATCATGTGGCAACATATGGTCCCAACAGGCTTTCTTAGCCTTTCAAGTGCTTTGCCTTTTTGCAGGATTCTTCAGACTGACAAGCTTCCTCTTTGAGTGCACTGAGGCTTGAAGGAGATCCCTAGTCATAAAGACACTATAGGTCAGAGAAAAACCTTCTTCTTCCTCATCCTTAATCTCTCTGACACACAGAACCAGTCTGGGTAGTTTCTCCAATGTCATTACTGGGCATTGACAAGGATGTGTTCATCTCATCCTGATTTAAGGATAATAAAAACAAGTTTGGCTTCTGCTCTTTGGTACTGTACTGTGTGCTTTTTTCATAAAGGCTGTGAGCGCCAAAGGATTTATTTGCCTATTCAAGTGTGACCAGTTTGGCCTCCTTATAAAAACAGTTATTCTGCTCTACTGTTATGTTTGTATCAGAACTACACGTTTGTATCTGCCTTGTATTATCTTGTTGTCAGAATCTGCACTCAGAATAGAGAATCTTCTACTGCAGGGAGAACAGTATCAGCTGGTCTCTCACTAATGATAAAGACTACAAAAAGCACATATTTATGTAAAACAAAAATCAAGAATGTCAACTTAATGCCTGTAAGAAAAGTCCTATTTTTGTAGTTCTGGAGCTGTGTGACGTGAACAAACAGAACAAAGCAAAGCTGACCATGTACCATACCTGTTTGTCTACCCAAAAAAACTAACGTCAGGTGGAGACACTTAGCTCCATCAGCGGCTTTAGGCCACTCATTTTAACAAACGGAATAATTTGTATTTATGTATTGGTTGGTGTTTTCCCCTTTAATTTTATTGTAATGAGGGCATTCATATCAGGTAGGAGGTCAAATTTAGTTAATATGAGAAAAGTGGTAATAATGGGCTGAAAAAAAATTACCCATCTGTTCCTTTAAACCTCCATCCACAGCTCCAAGACTATTTTGGCTCAGGCCATTGCTCCCTGTTCCCTCCACAGTACCTAGCACCAAGCTGTCAGAGAAGGGAGAGTCCTGCCCTGGTCTGTTCTTACCCAGATTGTGCCCATCTACCCAGCCGAGGCAGGAGATCTCTTTCATGCAATAAGAGGCAATAACATTCTGGTGTGCCTAGCACTGCCCTTTAAAGATCACTCAGTGTCTAACAGTCCCAAACACTTGGACAAATGACCTGCTCTGCATCTGGTACAGGGAAAGTATGGGTGGCGCTGGCCTGATCCAAACTAACTGCCCTTTGTCCTTCCTGGCAGCACTGCAGAGGCCACTGAAGCTAATGCACTGGTCCTTATGCCTCAGTTGTCATGTAAAGTTAGCTAACAGTAAAGTTAAGCCAATAATAGCACATAAATATTTGCAGAATGACAGATGCTCTCCACAGTCAAGCTGGAAAACGGAATTTCAGGAGACTATCTGCAATTTAATTTACATTACAGAGGGATTCATTAGAGCTTGAAGTATTACTGTAAATGTCAGATCAATTTATTAAAATAAGGCGCTTAAAATAAAGGTTTACTCCTTCACATTGTCAATTTAGTCTATTCTGTCCTTCATAATAGATAGGGAAAACTGAATGTCAAACCATCTGCAAGTAGAAGCAACATTTTTACCACTATGTCTTAGAATCTGAACTGAGTCACATGTTGATGAAAATGTCCTAGAAAAAGCAGTGTCACTAAGTGCACAAATAAACATGAGATGAAATAATGACTATTGTGTTGACTACGTAATACAATCTAGGTCATTACTTGAGTATTACAAGTAATAGTTAAAAAATCTTCACTTCTGAAAAATCTTAGTTCCTAAACTTCCTCCATGTGACCTGCACCTCTTGCAATGAAGGCATGCACTGCATAATGCATTTACTTCTTAGGTAAAGGGGTGAGATATGCAGCATCTTTCCTCTCAAGGAGGAGCAAATGTAATGAGAAATGTTATTCTTCTCATTACCATTTCTGTAATGTTACCATTACAGAAATGGTAATAAGAATAACATTTCCCTGAAATGACATGCTTTTACTTGTAAGCAGCAGTGAATGGTTCAGTGCAAGGTCTCCTATTATCAGCTTAACATTATCTAGGCATACTTTGTTCCCTGCAGGTTTAAATTCTTAGGGTAAACTGAAGGCAGCAGGAGACAGCACTGGGTTATTCAAACCATTTTGACAGAGCTCCTAGTGATTGAAAAGCAGATCAGAAAGTATAAAACTAGACAGAATCCTCAATCAGGAGAGTAAGTTTTAACAGGTTTGTTCTGTCTCCACATATGATTATCACATGATTTATTTAAAAAGTTTTGTCCAAGGAAACTGGATAGAGGAAAAGACTCAGAGAGCTTTAACAAACCCTTGCAATATTCCCATCAACACCAAACAGAATTGAATATATTTGCTATGTTAAGACAGAGGCTCCTTACACATCACGATTTAGAATTTCTTACTTGGATCAATGTGATGCTAACTGCTAAAGTCACAAATCTGCAGATTGTGACTGTCAGAATGCATCAGAATGCTGGAAGAAAGAGAGGCTGCGGCACTGTTGGGTTTTCAGCCGACCTTTTGCTTTCACACAAGCCCCTCTTCAAATCTATTCAGAGGTTACCACAAATAGTTTGCAGATTATTTCAAAAGCCCCAGTGGGAAGTTACCTTTCAGCATTTTCACTGCCACAGTGGTATAGCCGGCCCTTCCCTTAAGTCGGAACGCTGTCGCCTTGACGACCTTTCCGAATTCTCCTTCTCCAAGAGTCTTGCCCAGAACTAGGTTCTTCCGAGGGAATTCCCACTTTGGATCTTCCTGCAGGAGAGAAAAGAAACCCTGTGAGATGAAGCAAGGAAAGGAGTGGCTCTTGCTAGGAATAGGTGCACTTCAGTGCACAGTCTTTGGTTGCTCTTTTTATCAGTGAGTTCTTATAAAAGCTTCTGGGTATCAAGGTATTTTGCAAATGTATTTTCCCGTACCTGAAAACCTTCAAAAGAGGCTATACAGGTAGTCAGTCTATGGATAATTGATTGTATTTACAGGTCTGGGAAATTGGGTACAAATGAAAAATGAAGTGATACAGGATAAATCCTTGTGTTCAGAATAATTATGAATATGTAACTTTCATGGAGAAGTTTTACTCACAGAATAAGGTTTTCCCTTAAGAATTGATCAGAGACAACAATCATCCTCTTATAAAAGTAGCGCTAATAAGCCTTAAGGTTGTAAAATTATGACAGATGTACAAACCAGACAAGAAACTAAAGCAAATAGAGCACAAGGTTTGTGAAAACTTCACTACCTAACACTCACATAGATCTGATGCCGCCATATAAAGCAGCAGTGTTTCTCCACCATGCTGGCTCATGAAAACACCCCATCTCACAGAAATCCTGGGTAGTGTGTAATCCAAAGCAGGAAAAAATAAAGGTTTGACAGCATGACTGTGCAGAAGTCCTTACATGTGGGTAAAACTCCCACACCAACTGATATCTACAATGTATGTATCAGAAATCAGGAAGAGATCTCAGGAGGGATTTTTTGTAATGTTTGAAACTTAGCCTTGTTGTAGTACTTTGGCACATCACAGAGAGTAAAAACCTGCTGATTGCTAGTGCTTAACTGGACAGTGTTAAAAGTAAAACCACAGTACTGTCAGATGCAGTTACATCAGTAAAAATCATTGGCTTAAATTAACCTAAAATGTTACAATGTATTAAAGCATAATAAAAAAGGAGAGAACATACTGGCCTTATAGAGCAAATTAAAATGTTCATCCAATTACTCACGAAGTACCTTCAGTGCATGTGATTTCCGGTGCTGCTATTTGAAGGTAATGGGTGCTTCCATGAATGGACTGCATTCCTGTAACAACATCTGCATGCACAAACAAGGCCGACACCAAAAGAGAGCATGCCAAGCAGCATCAGGCTTACTGGTATTTTGAAGGTGTCCACAGCCACCTGGTTCTCCATGGAGTCCAGGGAAGGGCGGCGGACGTTGCTGGAGGAGTAGCTGATGGGGTAGGACTGCGCGGGGCGCCGGAACGTCATCTCGGCGGAGGCGATGGGCGCCTTCGGGGAGTTCTTGTGGTAGCGGTGGATGCAGTAGAAAGAAACCAGCACGGAGATGACAAAGCACAGCACCACTGCCCCTGTGATCACTGTTTTGCACACGTCATCACACAGTTGCTCTGTAGACCAAAAAGAGCTTCTTAGAACTTTCCTTGTGGCCTCTTACTTCTCGATAATAATTCAGTTTTAAAGATGCTAACTATTTCATTCTATGTTTATTATTAGCCAAAATACACAAGATTTTAAATATCCATTATCTTTTCAAAGAACTGCACAGAAAGGTCAAGGAAAAAAATAATGCACTCCTCCTCCTGACACCATGGGTGATGGTTATCTCTAACATTTTGAAGCTGAGATTTTTCAGAAATTATCAGGAAGCTGGAATTACTTGAAAGTAATAGAAACAATTATTCTAATTCTCCTAGCTGCTTCTACAAATATCAGGTAAACCTCACTGAAATGCAAATGCTGCTGCAAATCAAAGGATGACCGACTTGTTTGTCAAGTAGTAAAGAATAAAAATGAATCCTTAGCCATGGCTATAAATAACACATTCTGGAAATTTTCAGGCTCCATAGTGGATGTCAAGGTGCCAGCTCCTCACTAGTTTTGTATTACCAGTCTCTGACCAAAGATATGGCTTATTAACATGGCCACAAGTGCAGACAGTTCTATTTGTACACATGATGTATACAGAGAAAAAGATTACTACCAGAACAGCAGCTAGACTTACCTTTGATATCATCTTTCTCACAATAACAATTCTGTCTTGGGAAGCAGTAACAAATCCCATGTCCTGACTTAATTCCAAGATTTCCAATGCCTTTCCCATGGCCACCAATAATGTTTCCACCTAATCAAATACAGACAACAGGCTAAGATTCTTACATGTAGGTAAAGGGAAAAGAAAAGACTCAGTTTTCCATGGGTTTACCCCAGTATGAATCTGAAATTGAACCAGGGAGCACAGTGCAGGGATAATGACAGGAGCTCCTGAGGGAGATGGAAGACAATAAATTCTGAAATTTCTGAGATCCTGAAATGGGAGGACCTTGTATTGTTTAAACATTAGTCCTCATTAGCTGTTACTGAGTTCTGTTCCTGCTTCTGATGCTGATTTCCCCACACCTTGGAAAAGTCAGCCTACTGTTCTAGGTATCATTAGTTCCATCGTCACATGGAGATAACACTTAACCAATCACCTCTACAAAATGCCACAGGACAGTCTAGTCAAAGCACTAAGAGTAAACGCCTAGTGCAAGCGATAAAAAAATGAACTGCACTATCTAAAAATGCATTATTTAATATTAGTAAAAGAACTGCAGAAACTCGTACTCTTGATTTCAAGTAGTTCTTCATGCAGAGTAACAGCAACTGCATTTCCAAGTAAATAATTTTTTTCTGTATATGTTATAAAAATGACGATTAGCAGTGACATTTTTATCGCTAAACAGCCTTTATCACAAAGAGCATTTTACAGGCAGCTCAGGTTAATTTTGGAAGAGAGACTGCTGAGTCACCGCCCTCTGAGCTGATACTTAAAATCACTGGTGTTCCCAAAAATTACTCATTATCCTCCCTGCCTCTCTCCAGCCAACTTCCTCCAACAGGAAGAGGTGATGAAATAAAGTTTCCATTTGCCACAGAAATTGTATGCATTTATCTGTATCTGCCTATGTTTGAAAACCTGGAAGTAGATGGAAGCAGGGAATGAGCCAGTCCTACCTAACCTGTTCTTGAGCAGTTGCTTACTACATGAAAGTTTCTTGCTAAGAATGCAATTAGGTTGCCTCTAAGTGATAGGCACAGCCACAGCACCAGCTGCTTCAGCTGAGTGCCCTTGAATGTAATATTCATAGTGTTACTGTGAGAAAGCATTTTTGGGACTCAAGGACATAGCCATCATAATGACAAATGAATTACAGAAATAAGTAT
This sequence comes from Camarhynchus parvulus, assembly GCF_901933205.1. Taxonomy (NCBI): domain Eukaryota; kingdom Metazoa; phylum Chordata; class Aves; order Passeriformes; family Thraupidae; genus Camarhynchus; species Camarhynchus parvulus. The sequence continues at coordinate 11,113,436 of NC_044576.1, forward strand.
TTTCACAACCTAAAGAATATCCTTGGTCTTAACACATCTTGGCCTATTTATTGTTTGCCATTTCCAAAGAAATGTCCCCTGCCAGTAAAGCTGATAAAATGGTACTCCTGCAGCTCTGAGCTCCCAGAACACACTCATTTTTTTGTCTGCAAGTATACTGCTTTCGGGCATCAGCCCAGGTTCTCAATTGTGTCAAGTCATGTACACAATTATTCAGCTTAGGTGTTAAAAGGGCTTGCATAACATCCTGAAAACTTGTCTTACTCGCCTGCTTATTATCCAGAAAGACAATAATTCTTTTGAGCAAAACATTTGATGATGCATATGTTGTATATATTTTAGTACTGCAGCCCCTGGCACAAATATTTCCACTTTCAAAATGACAAATTATTGCAACTATTACCAATAAAGAATTCTGTTCAGATGATTAGAGAAGTTACTTGCATTTCCTTCAAGCATTTCTCCCACTTAAAGGGTTGTTTTTATACACTCTGATGAAATAATTATCTTTCTGATAACACTAATTTACAATACACAGTCCATTCTTGCATGTAAGAAATACTAAGAAGCCTCTTTAGTAATTAATTTCATAGAAGAACATTAAGTTCCAGGCTTTAAGAAAATGCTAGTTCCTCTAAGACTCCATTTTAAAATCTCAACTTGAAGTATATGATGTCAGAGTCAGAAGCAGCATTCAAGAAACATGTGACTTTATTCCTGAATTAGACTGTCAGATAAAAAGATCCACTTAAAAATTATCATCTCTCAAAAGATGGAAATTGCTCAAGAGAATTACACAGTTTTTTCTACCCTGTGTATCTTCAGAGTGAGTTGTGAGCTTGCAGGTATTCACAGGTATATGAGTAGAGTGTAGAAATATATGGTCAAGTAAAAAGATCCAACATAAACACATTTAAATTCTTCCTTCATAAATTCTGCTTATATGAGTATCTGCCTGAATCTTCAAATAGGTAAGGCATTGGATCATTCTGAATGCCACCTGTCAAAAAAGGGCAGCTACATTTCCCCAGATGATCTTTTGTATACACATTGATTTTAAACAGAAATTTGTTTCTTCTCACTTATTTACGCAGGAGCTCAAATAGGCTGGTTCCTCTCATATTGTACGTGAGCTAGGAAGTGGGGCACTAACGTGCCTAGAACCTGAACCTCTTCAGCAAGTACCTCTGCTGAAAATCACCACTTGTGAAGGAACAGGCAGCAGAATGGGAACTGCTGAGAATACCTTATCCCTCCAACAGCCAGCCAATGGTGTCACCTGCCTGGCTCAAAAAAGGTCAAGATTAATCCCCATAACCTTAACTCAACTGTATGATTCAAATACAAGTGTGACACTGCAGAGATGTTGAGCTTGTAAAAGTATCTGCACTAGGCCAAGTGACATTTGAGAAGCGATCAGAGGTGTAACAGAAAAGCCCATCCTAAAACGTTCCCTACTTGTGCAGTCTTGGGGACACACAGCCGGGTCTCTGCCCTCCACCACATCACAGATTCCATCTGGACAAGTCTTGATGCTCGGGGTGCACGTGGAGTAGTTTGTGGTGATCCCTGTTAACAGAGAAACAGCTGCACTAATACCACAAGAAAGGAAAGTTCATTGTATCTTCTCAGGGCACACTAACACTCCAAACCACAGGTTATGGTGCTTTAAAATGAACATCTATGACTGCAAGCACCTGCTAAAGTAACAGGCAAGACAACAAATGGAAGAAACCATTTTTTGCTATCTTTTCTGCTTTTCACAGCCCTCTGGTCATGTCACTTGCAGTTACTGTGAATACAGCTTGAGAAAGAGCTGGCTGACCACTCTGAGACTGAAGAGCAGTTTTCACATCTGAGGATTTCTCTACACAATTTCACCCACTTGAATAAGAGGGTTACAAGTGGTTGTAGAGAATGTATGACACTTGTGCAGTTTGAAGGGATCAAGTACTGATACAGAATCGTTGTTCTGGAAGAGTCGAGCGCTGTCACCAGTCAGATCTGTGCTCCAGAGCACAGAAAAAGACACTGCTTTGTGTTCACTGTCTGCTGGGTGCACCTGCTCCAGCCACACTGCTGCAAGCTCAGTTCACTTCCTGCTGGTTTATGTATCATGTTCAGCATCACCAAGGACAGGATGAAGAATGGCCCTTCTAACTTCACCTCATTTTCCTTTTTAGTGCATACTTCATATGGGTATTATGATTATTTTTTTTAGCCCCAGCTTCTGTGTAGTTCACCATACCATATTTTCCAGCCAGAATAATTCAGTTTGTATCTATGGAACTCAAAGGCACAATTACAACCAAACAGAAGTTTGACTTCACACAACATAAATGTACCTTTCCCACTTCCCTGTCTCCACTGGCATCTTCCTGTTAGCACTCCCAGGCCACCACACTCTTCACATTCAGCACGGTGCTTACTTATAGCACAAGAGTCAGGACAGTCCTCTTCTTTTTTTAAAACTGTTGGGAAAAATTCAGGACAAGGGAAATGAGCACACAAGCAGGTCAGCTCAGAAGAGGAAATCTGGTTTTAGGGATAGATAGGAAGGAAAGACAGATGAACAAAGCAGTGAAAGACTGAAAACTGACTGACCCAATTATCAGTAAACTTAGAGAACAATTAAAGAAAAGCCCAGGTGCTCCCTCTCTGTGAAATAAAAGATGAACAGCAAGATCATGAAGGCATGGTTATGTCTGCTTGACAGCACACTGTCACTGCCTAGAACTACAGATATATGCAAACATATTGATAACAGAAGAATGGAGAGCACAAACACCTACAGCTTCATATAGAATGTTTAATTAGGGGGAAATACTTAGTTCTTGGGCTAACACAGTAGTAACCCAAAGAGCACGAGCTAGAAATGTGTGTTTTCAGACAATATGAGGCTTACAAAAGGAAAAATCCACTGCATGTTTTTGTTTCTTTTGCTTCAAACCATGTGCTCTTCTCACAGGAGTTCTGAACTGATAAATGTAACAGAGGTGTTGATCAGGTACAATTGTACAGTTTTGCATAAAGTGAATATAGTTTGCAGAGAAATTAGTATGTTTCCAGTGAAATCCTCCTCTGTGGGTGTTACAGGATATTTTTAACTTCCTTCCCCGTAAGGGTGGGTCATCAGACTGCCCTTAAGAACTTGAATTCAATGTGATTGCTACATGAATACTAAGAAAACTATTAAAAAATTGTAGAGAGAAGGGAGGAGAAAAATCAGTGAACAAACATACTTAGGCCATATAGTTCTTTCTTAAAATATATAGATAAACACACACATACCCCTATGGATCCTTTTTCTTCTTCCACATGAATATGTGAAATACAAAATAAAGGTCACACACACACTCTAAAGATTCTTCTTAATCATCATGAACATTATGAATTGCATAAAATATCTCACCTTTCTGTACGTTAGTTCTTCAAACAAACAGCTACTACAGGAAGGCACGAATCAAAATTCAAAATCCAAACTCTGTGATCCATTATCTTGCAGCTAAGACTTGGTTTTATAGTTAATGCCGTCATTTTACAGATCACCCTGCCACTGCATCACCTCACACCAGTAACACTTGCTAATAAATCAATAGTTCGACAGGGGTACTTACGAGTCCCTTCCAGGACAACAGTGAGGAGGGTTTTGGTGTGCTTCCGGCTCTGCTTGTCAGTAGCTTGCACTGTGTACTGTATTTCTTTGCACTCAGGTCTGCGCAGCACAGAGGGATCATTCACATAGAGGCTCCCAAATTTGTCCTCTCGGCCTTGCAGAATGCTGACAGGATTGCAGCTCGAGTTGGGGGACAGCAACTTGTAGGTGATGTTTACACCACGGAATTTCATGCAGTTTTCAATGCAGATCTTTCCTACCTAAGCTCAAACACCAACAAAGAAATCACAGACAGGAACAAAACTGTACACAAAAAATACTTAGTGCTTCTTAAAAATATCTGAAAGGAAATGGAGCATACTATGACTTGCCAAATTCAGTGTTTATTTGGGGTTTCTAAATTAGTTATTTTCCTACAAATGCAGTATGTAAATGCTTTAAATGTGATTTATTCTCAGTAAATTGAGACTTAAAGCATTAACTGTTGTCTTCAGACGAGCAGTGAAAATGCAAAAAGCCTTGACACAGACTCAGTGGTATTTGGTGCCTACTGCTAATGGGCAGCAATGTTCAGTGGGAACAAGACCCTGAGACATGGGAAATTCTGAGTTCAATCTCTGTTCTGTCTCAGGCTGACCATTGAAAAAACTTTTGTCATCGTTGAAAAATCAAAGAGCTCAGCATGAACAAAGCTGAGACACTCTTCAAATAACATAGAAATTGCTATTACATAATTTTTGTAATATTACAGTCAAAAAGTTTCTGGTCAGAAGAGCTCTCTGAAGGCCTTAAAAGGAATAAGAACGTCATTGTTTCCCATTTGCAATTTTAAAACATTTTAATCTAAAAACAAAAATATGATGGTTTGCCACATTTGAACTCCTGTGTGCCAGAGTATCTAGGCTAGAACACTCAGTCTAAAACACATCATCTAAGAAGCACAGGAATGTAAAGCCCCATGTCCTGTCCAGCTCCTACAGGAACTGATCCAAGGCTCACTTTGGTTTTTCCATTTACAAGAGTGGGATTTTGATCAGGCCCAGAGGCATTGGCTTTCTTTGCAGGGAAAACCACAATGTGAAGGGTGGGGTGTTATTGAAAGGAACTTGGTGATGGATTACTTTCAAATGCTGCAGTTAAGAAATGTTTTCAAGAAACACCACTGCTGGTAAAAGCATATCTCTACATCTTGGTTCCAGCATTCTGACTAAGGAATGTTATAAAACAAAGACGTTTTTGTGTACTAAGACCTCTTCCCATGAACCTGGACTATTTAAAGTCAGAGAAGAAGCCTTTGCAGTTCTAGAAGCATATTTTGTTATAGGATAATCCCACTTCATCTAACTTATTTCCATTCACATCACTGATGGGTCATTTGGCACCATTCCTGTCAGGATTTTAGGTGGCAGGATAACACAAAGCCATCAAAAGCAAGGGCATTTCTTTCTGGCTGTCTCCTCTGCACAACATGCTGGGACTGGCAAGAAGAAGAAGAAGACAAGATTTCCACTGTTCATAAACTCTGTCTAGACACAAGGTCTAGACACGTCCCTTCCAGAAGCACGTCAGCGCAGCTTTGGTGCCGCGCTGCAACTGGCAGTGCTCTGCTACTGCTCAGATGGTGCTCCTTGGAGGAGGAGAACACAGTGATGATCCTGGCATTAACCTTTGCACAGACCACCCTGAACTGCCCTTTCTGCCTACTCTGTCATAACTGCTCTTTCCAGGCGCCTTTTTCATCACAAGCAATTTCCTTCAGTGGGGTTGGAGAAGACCCTGTAAATTCAGATACCCCATAAAATCTGAAGAGCAGATCAGCCAGTTTATTCCTTAGAAGAGCACATTGGCCAGTTTTGCTTTCTCCATATAATTAGAGAAGAAGCTACAAAGGCCTCCCTCAAGAAATTTCTATGAGAAAAACAGACATTCTCTTTTTGCCTAATTCCGCTGAGGAAAGCCCAACCTCGTAACTTTGCTCTGCTCCACAAGTTCTGGAGCCAGCTCAGCTCTCAGGCGCAGCAAAACACAACTCCAGAAGAAAAAGATAAAAACAGCTACTTCCCCCTTCTCATGAGGGTGAAAAAACAAGTAATCAGGGTAAAGGGTAGTCAGGTTTAACATCAGCTCACAGGGGAGGAACCTACAAATTTGCAAGACTCTCAATAGTTAACACAGATATACCATTATTAGAAATAAGAACAGAAAGATCCATCTTTCAAGTTCCAATGTTTAATAAAGTCTGGATAATGATACTGTTCCTCTTCACTGAATTCCAGGAACATTTGGACATATAACCTCTCTAAAAATCTCAGCCAATGTTATTCATCATTTGTCTCAGTAAATGTCAATAGAGCTTTAAGTCCTTTGATAAGTTAAATGCCACTGGGCAAGCCTGCACTGTCAGGCCATGCTTCTGTTATTCAATTCATTTAGCTGCTCAAATAGACAAATGGCATCAGCCCAGCAGTTAATAATTTCTTCACGCTCCTGTGTTTTCCTTAGGGCAGGAGACAGTTCAGCCTTCATATTGATTTGGCCCAGTACTTTCCCTGACTACTCTGGCACATCAAGGCCAATTATGCAGCCAACCTTAATAATGTGAAGTGCTGGGGACTAAGCTGCTTACACTGACTTGTGCTCCAAGCTGAGCATACTGTAAATTCAAATCCAGTTTCACAAGTAAGTGGATGACACTTGAACTAACTGAGAACACCACCTCCAGAGCCAGGATGAGTTTTGCACTTCGCTGCTCAGGAATCAGAACAAAATCTCTTTGTGAATTTGTGTTTAGGCAGCACAAAGAAAAACATCTCCTCCCAGAAACTTGGAGCTCTTGCCAGGAACAGTTTTTCCTGCTACTACTGCCACCCAGTGAAAATGCACAATTAGTGCAAAATGACAGTGTTTTCAAAGATCCTAAAATTCCTTTTCAGATGTTTGACTCTCATGACAATATTCCACATCAGTAGCTTTAAAATTCAAGTGGCTTTTTTGCTTTGCACCCTAAAACTAAAAAAAATTCACATACTCTCAGATTTTAAAATTGAAGTGTTCAAGTCATCTAGGATATGCATAGATAACCATGGTTGTCCAAATTTAATCTGGAACTCATTCATTCACAATAATATTGTATGCATACACCTATATATAAAAAACATGCATACAGAAAACAACCCAACCAATTCATTAATCTAAATTCATACACACCTAACAGGTAAGTGTCCACATTTGTTTCAACTGCAGACATGTTGCGACACAGACACAAGAGTTCTGGATGCAAGAGTTAGACCTTGAGTATCTTACATACCTGTGTTATTTTTTCTTTTAGGGGGAAACCCAGGTTTCATCCCATCTCCAGGCAACAGGCAAGGGTAAAGCTTTCACAGCCTGGTGCTACAAAAGCCTCAAACCTAACATCAGAAATAATTTGATCTGCACAAAAAGAACAGACTATCCTCTGAAGTTTCTAACCAACTGCAAACTGAAAAACTGCAGCCACAAGGCATCATGAAATATCATAAAGGAGTAGCTTTTGTAGTGAGGCACCCACATGAGCACACTTGGTACCTTTCTCTTATTTAGGATATTCAGTGCAGACTATGGACAACGCATTTCACCAGATTAGATATAATAACATGCAATACATCTAACTTCCCTTTTTCGTTCTTTTTAAAATTAGCCAGAGGCTCAAAGATTAATAAAACTTAATTCTTCCTTAAAATTCTTCTAATGAATTGGTTTTTTCTGCAATTGGGATGACCATATTTTAATCTCAGTCCTCCTCTCTGCTACAATACTTACAAGGCACACTTTCCAACCCTTCCAGACACAAAAGGGTTCATCACTGATGTTTTTAATATTCACTTTCATAATATTAATTGCATTGAACTAGTGCCTTATTAATGTACACGTTTCATAGGAATTACATTGTAATTTTCACCTGACTAATGTCAGCCTGCTAGAAAGTGTCTCTGGAAATCATTATTAATGGCAATGGGGGTGATTAAGCTAAAACAAGGTTAAATTAGGAAACACATGAATTACTAACTAGCCATTACCTAAAGAAAAGCTATTAATATACTGAGACTCCAATAGCTGGACAAATGCCTTTGGTTTGCCCTTGACATTGTTGCAGTTATTCATGCCTAAGCCACTCATGGTTGCAAGTCCTCCTGTCCACAACATGTTATTTCTCTCCATCAGTACTTCCATGTGTGGCTCCTCCTGTTACTACATGGTGGGAGAGGTAGTGCCCAGCCTACCTGCTACCTCCTACATCCAGCAACAATCACAATGATAACACATTTTTCAGTGATTCTGCTTAAAACAGTTAAAACCAACAAGGGCTGCAACACATCTGGCCCAGTGATCCAGCTCGTAAGCTCCATCAGAAAGGGGATGCATAATTAACATGGTTCTTACTTGTGCAAAACGTTCAGCATTTCTGTTCACCGTGAACTGGTAAGTTATGTTTGAAAACTGAATGCTGACAGGGAGGATGGAGACATTGAAATGGAGCATCACCGATCTTTCTGGGCCATGGAATTCTGTGTCATTCACCAAAACATCCAGCTGGAAGGAACGATGCTCTGTGACTGAAATGCTTTTATTCAGTACCAGTTCTGTGAAGGAAAAGATTCATCTATTAGCAACCCACATTATCTGCAAATGCATCTTTTAATACTGCAAGCCCAACAAAAATAGATGCACCAAATTTAATTATACACATCCAAGTTTCCTAATAGGAAACAGAAGGCAACTTAAATATGAAATATGTTCTTAAGCTCTCTGTCATTCAAGATGTTTGGGAGGCCTTCTTCCCTTCCACCAACAAGCCAAGAATCCTACAATCAAAACCTCTTGCTTATCAGTTTATACACCGTCATTCCATACACTCCCTACTGCAGAGATGCACAAGCTCCATTTTTTCAGTACATATTTAAAACTCGGTGTTTTATTTACATGACATTTCTCAGCTTTATTTGGCTCAATACTTACAAAATGCTCAGAAAAATTCAAGAATAATTGGTCATCTATTAAAAAGCAACTTGTCCTTTATTTGAAGAAAGAGTCCTTACTGTACTCGTGCCGAGTTCCCCTCACTTGGCTGCCATTTGGGCTGAAATGGATTTCATCAAAGATGTGCTCTACACGAAATGTTTCACTTATCCAGGGATCGTCAGTAATGATGGTTCCTGTGTATTTCTTTCTGCTGCTTTCAAGGGGATAAATAGGTGTGGTGTCTGCATCGTACACAGTCAGCGTGGAAAGAACAGTGCCCTGGTAGGAAACAATAAATGGCACTGCTGAAGGACCTGAAGCTGTCTTCTTCTAGTAACCGTTCTGGAGATTGAAATACTGGTCAAACAAGACCTTACAACTGTCACTGAAACCCAGGCAAATGTATTCATAAGTGTCTTGTCAAGACTTGTTCTAGTCAGGAGATGGCAGCAAACTCCTAAAATCAGTCTTCTCCCTTCCAGACACAAATACGATCAAAATGTACTTTGAAGGGAAAATTGACTACCAAGAGATCTTGCTGTTAGGAAACAGAAGTTCTCTCATGAAACACACATTGTTTATGCCCCCCCACAAGAAGTCTTCTCTATTCACATTAACTTAAAAAGGGTCATTGCTCCTCTAAGAGCCCAAGAGCCCACATGTGTACTTCTCTACTGAAGCAAGGGCTGTGTGTGTACAGGGGCACCAAGGACACCCAGGGATTCAGACCTCTTGAAAGATCAGCTTGGCACAGCAAGGGAAAAATTAAAACCATTAAAACAAGATTCTGGAGCTCGCCATTAACTCCATAGGTGCAGTGGTTTGTCTGTAGAAGTCAACCACTACTTCTACAGCATCCTAATAAATGTTCTGAACATAGTCCTGATACATTACACAGATTTGCATGTATGGGACAGGCATGCACATAACACTTGCTCTAATAAACCATTTTAATCCCCTGAGGGAAGCAACCCCATAACAAACAGAGCAGAGCACAGTATGGAGAGACCCAGAGCGATCCTGACCACAGACTCAATTGTCCATTCTGACCTTGGAAACTGCTCAAATTTCTTCACAGTCTTTAATCACTAACCCAAACTCCTCCTTCTTTAGGATCTGAGCAAGACATAATTTGGGGCAAAGGAATCCTACAAACAGCATTTTACAATGATAGCTCTACAGAGCATAGTATGGTGATAGGCTTGTTGCCAAGATCCATTATCCAGGCAGAACACAATGCTTCCCAGGAGTCCTGCCTCCCACTGCTGTGCCCGTACTTCCAGGGACTACGTAAAGGAGAACATTACCAACATTACCTCTTTCCTGTTGAACTCCACGACAGCATCTGCAGTATCAGTGCCATTGGGAAGGAAGGGAGGAGAGTCATCTTCATCTAACACATTCACCAGGAAAGGCACCTCCACCTGCATTTCCCTGAGCCCCTCTCTGACGGTGCACTTGGCAATGAGCTCGTATCTCTCCCTCTCCTCCCGGTCCAGGCGCTGCGTCACCCGCACGCTGGTGGTGTTCTCGTTGTACCGAAAGGGAACTTCTTCCCCTGCAGAACACGCACAGCCACAATCACCTACTGTACAGGGCTCTGATGGCTTTAATAGTTTTCTGCAGTTCAGTAAATCCATTTGGATAGCATGACTGCATAATAAAAGATTCAGAAGTGAAACAGAAGGAACTTGTGTGGTTGCATTAGAGTAGGGAGAAAGCAGAGAATGTATGGGAAGATTCTACAGTTTAGAAGCAGCACAGTTTAAAGCTCAGGATTATTCTCAGTCTACTTCTAGAAGATATAAAATTCTAAAACTGATCTTTTCTTTAGGGAAGGGGATAGTCCTCCTTCCCATTTCCTCTATGTATCTCAAAGGCAAAATCTTCAGGATCAGTTTAGGTTTGTAAAGGAACTTCCTTTATAGAATCAAATCTAGATGGTGTACTACAAAAGAGTTCTTTTAACAGTGCAGCTGCTTGAATCTATTGCTAGTACGTGAGCGGCTCAGATCCTGTTTTACCTGCAAGCAGTTTGTAGGAAATGCTGAGATTCTGACACAGATGATGAACTGAGGGTAACCGGAGCTGATGAAATGTACCAGGTGGTTTATTCTCCTTGATGTGAAAGGAGAGATCCATTTCTGTGAAGCAAAGCTGCCTTGCTGTCAGGGAACTGCAAGTTGATGCAGTAGCATTGATCAAAGAGAGTAAAACCGTGGTGCGCGTAGCAGAGTCACATTCCTTCTCTTGGAAAGGGTGGGATGAAAGGAAGACATACAGCATCACCTTGGACAATGGCATCCAATTTCCTACAGCTTCAGGAGGAAAAAATCACCATAAGAAATATTTTACAGAAGACAAGCCAACATTTCTTTTCCTTATATTCTACCCTAGTCCATTATTCCATAAATCCTATTATGTGGCAAAGCAACTCTCCAGTATGCCAGATGCTGGTGGGAAGACCATATACCTTAATAATCCAAATAAGCCTAAAACTATAGGGTTTGGCACTAATTTTGCATTATAGAATCTCAAAACCTGTATCAGCATTCTGTCTGTAAGACATTGACATAAAAACATGTCACTGGCAGTAATGAACTCTTTGTGAGGTCTGCTTTTTGAAGAGACTAGAGCAGAGTGGGGTGGAAAACAGGAAAAATAATGCATGAGATGGCAACAGATACTCAGGACAAATCCCTATCACGACTAACATTTCAGTCACAGCATTCCAACAGTACAAACCAAATTGTCTAGGTTCAGAGAACAGATTGCTTCATCGTTTTCAACTATGAAGAGGTGGGCAAAAGATAAAATCAAAGTTAAAATCAACCTGTGGCATCTACTAATACATCAAGACTTGTTTTGATTCCCTTGACTACAGACAGCACAGTAATATCTCTGTAATAGATCTAACTCACTTGAAAAGAAGTTTAGGTCACTTTGATCTGTATGAACAAAACAAGGCTCTCGGGTGTTAAGTAGCTGTTCCTCCTTTGTTCAGCACAAATATTTGATATACATGAATGCCAAGTACCACAAATGGATGAAATATCAAACACTCAGCACTTCAAAAATAAAGCATTAAGTGTCTGAAGTTGAAAATTTCAACATCAAGGCACCTAAGTCTGAAGGTAGTGTTGATATATGGATCTTACAAACTGAAGACAGTTACTACAGACTCTCTTCAACAGTAAAATTTCTGCAACTGAGCACAGTGGCATGCCATTAACTCCTCATCCATTTCCTCCTCCACCATCTAATGATAACTAATTTCCTCATAGATCACAATCACCAAAACCAATTTAGTGCTAGAGCATAAAAGAAGAGTAAAAACTCCTGAGATAATGAACTTTTGTAGTTCAACAGTAAGCTTCTCTAACAAAAGCAAACCTCAAGAGATGGAGAGAGGTACAATTAACCATTTCTTCTAAGAGCTCTTTGGTGTTACATGCAAACATAATTTGTGAATCCAAGTCACCAGAATTCAAGGACCATTTATATAAGAATCTGAACCACTCTCACAGCATTTGTCTTGGAATCCCTAACGCAATGGAACTGGTCTAACTTTCATCAGCAGATAAACAAACTGCAAATTTCAGTGTAAAGCTGTGACCTATACCGCTATGAAATGCAGAAAAAATATTTCCAGTAATGCAACTGTCCCACCCTACTAGAACCTCCCAGTGTGAGTAACAGGATCTCTCCCAGGTCAGCATCTGCTTTGGCATACTGCTGTGGATTTCACTGGGTCTGGTTCCTCATTTTAAAAGGTCAGATGTGTTTTTTTCAAATTTGATGCTCATCTTCCAATGGAGAGATCTCATTGTCTGAATGTATTTTTCTTTAAGAACAGATACCTCAAGAAGAAAAGCTGGTTTTCTCATACTTACACAGCATGTTGAAGTCCTCTCTATCCAGGCTTTTGGTGAGGTAGAGAAGTCCTGTTTCTTCTCTGATTTGGAACCAATTATTTCCTTGTGGCCTTGCTCGAGGAACTTTGAGATTGTGACACAGATGAAAGTGGGCCACTTCCTCTCGCGAATCCCTCAAGGCATGGATGCGCAGGAGCGGCGTTCCTGCCGGCTCGTCAATGTAGACATTCTCTGAGTACTCCTTCCTGGGGAAGTAGAGACCCAAGGCCACTGCAAAGGAAGGAGCACGAGAGAAGAGGCAGGGACAGTTAAATGATTTTGGCACTGCTGTTTTCTTAATAGATGTGTTTCTAAAGAAACAAAGGTTTCATTCTCTAAGAAGTAAAGAACCATTAAAAAATATGTGGAAAAAGGTAGATCCTCATCTCTTGTAAATAAATACAGTTTTACTTCAGTGAAGCCAAGGACACAGCCACCAAAAATATGGCCTATTGTTAATGTTCAATTACAAAATTAACTGCTTTTTGAAAGCAAAGCAGGTTTGCTGTAGACAAGGCTCAGTTTAAGATGAACACTTAAAGAAGCTCTGCTTGCCAAATTTTGTTTAAGTTCCTATCTGGTGCTCTCAGTTGTAATTTCATCAGCTCACAGATGATATTCAAAGGAGGAAAAAAAAACCTCCTAGATGAAATCACACACTTTAAAAGCCTTTAAACATGTTCTCTGTTGACAGAAAACACAAAAATTTATCAATGGCTTGCACACTTTTCCTCAAGTTACACAAAACCGCTCTTGTAGAGTCTTTTTGGCTCCCTCCTTTCTAAACAGGCCAGCATGATACTTTTAGTACAGAAAATGGTAGTTTAAAAAAATACTGAGAGTGTTTTAAGTATTTTAAATATGATAGATGGGAAAGTTGAAAAGTGAGGGAGAAGGGAAATGTAAATTTCTTTTTTAGTACAATGACTGTGACTGACCTGATCATTTCCCACCCTGGCACTGAAGGCATTTACATTTAGTAGGGCTCAACTGCCCCTTGGTGCTGGTTTCTTCAGCTGATCTCACCTCACCAGGTCACTGTGCAATGGCCTCTCTACCTGTTTGCAGTGCTTCCCTTCCAATTTCACTTCTTGCAAATGTGGTCACAGGGGAATGCCTGATTGGCAAGGAGGGGACAAAGTGGTGCTCACACAGACTGAAGTACTGAACTGTCACTCCTGGACTTTACAAGCACTGACAGTCAGTGCTTGCTCTCATCCAATTTGAATACTTGAATACTACAGAATTATGCATCACTTCATCCAACTGATGTGGATGTCAGGCATATAAAAAGCTCACACATCTGCTGAACAAATGTAAACAATAACAACTTCCATATGTTACTAATATAAAGCTCTCTCAGTTTAAATCAAGCCAGATACAACTGGAAATGATGGTAATGCAGAAGTAAAACTAGGAGTATACAAACATCTTCAAAACAGCATCAGGCTGTAGCACATATTTATTCTGCATTAGTATTGGATCCATACACTGTTCTACTGAATGGAGTGCACCACAAACAAACTGTAAACAAGAGACCTCTAATTTCATTTAGAAATACCACAGAAACCATTGTACCTTGCAATGATTCAGACATCATCTGTATCCCTGGATGCAATTACATACATCAGGTTTTCAGAGGCCCATTATTTTTTTCTACATATATTTTGCAATATATGAATAAAGTGTTAAAGTAATATGGTAGGTGAATTCGTTCCAAAGGAATTAATTCATGGAGAGCCCAACCAGGGTATTTTTGAGAGTTTTAGGAAAGCATTAACTCTTGACATTTTCTGTCCAGGAAAAAAAATTATTACTTTTGATTCTGGCGCTATCACCCTCTCTTCTTTGTAAGTAAGATTCCTGAATATTTGTATTAAATCACAAATATTCTTTTCAGTCCCTCCATCTTTTTTGAAGTACAGGGAAACTTGGGGAATAGGTGCTGCTAGAACTCCTAACAAATGGGCTCAGTAACAACAGGAATAAGGTGATAGCCAAATACAAAGCCCATTCCAAGTGCAAGTAAATAGACCCCCTTGAGGTATTTTGTGTAAAAACTTGATTTTAAAACAATGAAAATTTCTTCATGAAAAATTCAACACTGAAAATTCACTACTCAAGGCTAAAAAATTACTTCCAACTCACAAATGCATACAAATGAGGCTTACACAACAGTGGCTGCTATTTCCTTATTTCCAAGACTGGGGTGAACAGTCCTGTGTGCAGTACAAGAACCAGCACCACTGCAGAGATACAAAATCACCTCCAGCAGAAGGAGTTTATACAGAGTATACATAAACAATACCACTGTGTATCGTGGGAAGTGGAAAGGGAGAAAAATGGAGTATTTTGACTTGCAATTATTTGCTTCCTTATCTTAAACAAGTGTGCTAATCTTTAAATGCTTTGCTCTACAAATGAGGGCTCACACTGCACGCAGGTACAGTCATGTTCAACCAAGCACATAAATAATTATGACAGACATGGCCACTTGAATGCCTGAAACCTGGCACACAACTACATCTCAGCAGAGTCAGCATCCCCACTGCTCTGCATTTGAAAGAAAAGGCTAATATTGATGCTGCAGACTCTGAAGTTCTTTGGCATCAGTTCATAGGAGTCTTCTCCATTGTCAGAAAGGGGAAAATCCTGTAATATAAAAAAATCTGATTTCTCTGTAAATAACAAAAATGCAAGACAATGCTTTGTATTTTGAAGAGAGAGGATCCCTTACCAAAATAATTTAGCATTTACACACTAATTAGCTGGAAATGTATTTCACAAGTTTCAAAGCCACTTCAAGGAATTTGAAAAAGCGGCTGTAAGAGATTTAAATAGACACATGCTCTTTTTCTACTCAATTGAAACCTAGAACTGATTAAACTAAACTGTCCATCAAAAATGTTAGTTTTTAGTACAAAGCAGACTTCCATATTGAGGACAATACCCAAAGACAGTTTTATGTGACACCAGTGAATATGTCAAATTTTCATATTTTACTTAGAAAACAAGTATTTGAAGTGAAGAGTCTTTACAACACTGCAAAATAAATAATTATATACATAAATATATATATATTTATATAAAAATTTAATTAAGCCATGTAGCAAGATTCACCCAGTGTTGTGAAATTACTGGGATTTTGTAAAGTGGTTTGTGTCACTCTGACTCAGCACTGAAAAAGATGAGAGATATGCAACAGACTGCCCAGGTCACAACCACTCTCTGCATATAAATCTTTGGAGGCTAATTTTAAAGGAGACCTTTGAAGTAGAAATGTAGCACCCACTTCTCAGAGGTGTGTTCATTCCTTTAAGCCCTAGTGAGTTAAAACCAGATTCAACCAACTTGCCATCTGGCAAGTATGCTGCAGGAGGAAGAGGTTCTAATCCTGGCCACAGCTCCTTGTGTCCTGAAAAAAAAATCCATTTCCAAGGATTTGTGCAAGCTTCCTATGGAAGCCAGATGGAGTTTTTAATGAATCTGCCATTTAAATAAAGAGGAATTGAGATGGTTACATTCAAAACTGATGGTTAAAGTGCTTTTGCTTAGGAATTAAAAGCAGAGAAAAATTTTGCGTTACAATCTTGAAATGCACCACAAGAAGCTTGTAGCTCCGTAGCATCACAAAATCATTAAAACATTCTGGCATCTCTGAACATTGTTTTAGAGGACACTTCAGCTCTCCATACTACAATCAGCACAGGAAACATGGCAAGCTCTGATGGATGAGCAATATTATTGGATAATAATAGCGTATCAGTAACACACAGAAGAGAAAAGTGATCACGTTTAAGCGGATGTAATGCTACTAACTAATAGCTCCTACAGGAAATAGATACAGTTATGACAGCAGTTTTCCAGTGCAGGGAGAGAAAGCAGGTAAAATGAGAGTGGAGAAATGAGATTATATGTACTTTGAAGCCTTCATGATTGCCTTTTGAAATAAGGCAATTTTTCATGTGGCTTTTTTCCAGTCATGAATGATTAGGTAAATAATGCCTTTTTTGATACAAATTGATTTTTTCTGAACACAATTTGCTCTACAAAACTTTAGATGTTTTTAATGATTTTTATGCTTGCCACTATTGTCTTGAGTAGCATGTGGGGATGGCTCTTGATGAAAACTGTTAAAGTGACTACAGCAACATTATATTCTTAATATCAACCTTGGTGACAGAAAACACAGTTTAACATTTGAGTCACAAAATGAAGGAGAAGGAAATTTTTATTAGATATAGAAGAAGACTTGACTGTAAGGCATTCTCCCAAACAATGCCTGTAACCATCTTTCAAGGTACAACTACAGACTTCAAACAAATAGTTTTGAACTAGCAGATGTCTTATGAAGTTCATAGTCAAACTTCAAAGCTTGAATGACCACTGCTTCGTTTAGGTTACACTAGGCAGTTGAATAAAAAGTTTACTCTTGATTTTAAAAAATCCAAATGGCCAAAATATAACATTACTCACTGAAGTTATTTTGGGTTTCATTACTGACATAATTGAAAACTCTGTCTCGAGCCTGAGGGTCTGTTACCTTCAAACCCCTTTTCACTAGTTCCTGTTGGTACACTTTTGTCCAGTAAATGAAAATCTTCACAGATCTCAAGGTGCCTGCTGGATGAATATGCATTTAAAAACAATAGGACCAGTTTGTTTTTTTAAAAAGAAAAAAGAAAAAAAAATCGGCAAAATGGAAATGATGGTTGTTTTTCGTTCAGCAAGTAGTATATACCTATACAACCTACACCTGACAAAACTTATGCAGAGCTTCTCAACTTTTTGGAGGAAAACAAAACAATTTATTTAGAACAGAACAGCCCCAGGCAACCAAAATCTTGAATCCAGAATTGACATGCAACTCTAAGAAGAGGGAGATGCTTTTAATGCAATGATAACCCTGCCAATGTAACATACAGGATTTAATAACATAACAGATGAACATGGGAGTCTGTTGTTAATAATCCTCCATTTGTTGCACAGCATCAGATTTCAACAGGCAATTATCTGTCAAGCTTAGTTTTGTGTTCCTGAAATAATTATCTTTACTTCTGACAAGTAGCCATTATGTTCCATTACTAATATTAATATACCTAATGTTCAATTCATCAGAGAACAAGGCCAGTAATACACTTTCCTATTTTAAATTAAAGGACTTGCCCACTTAATTCCCTTCTAGTCTCTACATAATTAGGAAATAAACTTGCCCTCATAAACCAAAAAGTCCGTAATTTAGGAAAAACACTGTCACTTGACAGAAAAGTAGTATGGAAGAGCAGAGCTAGAAACACCACTTTGGATTCAATGGTCAGCTGTGCCGGGACCCTGATCTGCCTTCAGTGCCCACCCAGCCAGGCAGCAGGGAGAGCCAAGCTCCCAGGCACCACATAGGGCATGCACCTCTCACACAAGCACAAGTCACAGAACTTCTCCTAGTTTTATACAAAAACTTCAGTCAAATTCTGCCACCAGCTGCTGAGGCTGCAGCATTCCTGCCTGGCTGTAACTCCTGATGGGTTTCAGAGTCAGTGCAAAGCGCCAGAGAACAAGTGGCATTCTCCTAATTGACTAGCAAGCCATTTACACAGCTCAGCAGCACGATGTTATTTACTTTTAGATGTGTCATTTTTAAGCTGATCGCTACAGAAATTGCAACAGATTCGGTATGAACCCAAGAACGTAAGAAACTGTATCAAAGTGAAAACGAATTTTTTTTCTTTTTTTCACAAAGCTTCCCCTCTGGAGGGAGGTTAGAGCGGAATGGGGAAAGATCACTGTAGGGATTAATACCAGAATTTTCTTACAGTGGTTGCAGTCAAACTAATGGAGCTGGATAATTGCTCAATGTCACCTGTTGTGTACATTTACATGTAGCACAATTGTTGGAGAACAACAGAATAAATTTCAGTACCAGCAGCCTCCGTGAAATATATGTGCTTTACAGAACACAGTACCTCCAGGGAAAACAGGTCCATATGAAGTGATGGTAAGCAGAAACAGTCCTTAACTGGAATATACTCCAGACCTGTTCAACTACTCTGCTTTAATTTAATTGCCTCTCCTGCGATTTTCCTCACCAGATTCCCACACTCATATTGAAAATGACCCTGAATTTCAGACTGAAAATATAGAAATTAATTAGAAATATTATATCAGATATTATTAAATATAGTATTATAGAACATAGACTATATAAGATACAAATATATATTTAGGTAAATTATTAAATATTCCACTAGTCAGCAAAACGAGAAAGATTTTCTGGTATAGGAAAATAAGACAGACATCGTGAAGCAAAAAGATGGATCTGACAAAAACAAAGTTTGTTTCCTATGTCAGGCATATTGAACAAAAATATAAAAAATGTCCAGATCAAAGAGAGACCCTAAATTTATCAAAAAGAAATTAATTTTGATTTGTGACAACTGCCAAGATTTTCATTTGTGTCTCAATTCTAGACTGGAAAATCTGTGCAGCTCAGGATCTACCAGAGAACAGGACAGCACCTCTACTGAAGCTTCACTTGTGAGTTCAGACTGAGGTCAAACCTGTGCCTACACTTTCCTTCCAGAGCCTGTACCTCTATGTAAGTTTGAGAAAATTCCTCTTTAAGCGCCACAAAGGCTAGAAGCTTCCTTCCTCTTGCATTCTTACAATTTTTTTATTACTTTAGCAAAAGACAAATTTTTGATGCTTCATTGTTCTAAATACCAGTGTTAGTAGAACTCAAACTATCCATTGTAGAAATTAATATGCATGGAAATCTTCTTGTGAGAGATTGCAGAGGTTTCTGAAAACTCTTCAGATCCTGATTCTGCCAGTTCTCCTTATTTGTGTGATTGAATACTTCTTCTTTAAAATATGGCCTAATTGCTGGAGAATACCTGGATGTAATTTTGCTCTGTAGGACTACTGAGCTGAAATGTAAGCCAAGGAAATAATTGTATTGCAGCACAAATTATATTAATGAATACTTAATAGAATTTATTTACTCTGTGTGTGATCTCATGTGCCTTCTAGAATGTGTTTCTATATTATGTGTATGTAAACATTGCTATGATGAGAAGCTATAAAAGAGTGAGGACATGTGTCTCACTGTTCTGTGCTAAAACTGACACACTACTTGTACCAAAACCATAAAATCCTCAAATAATAGTGGAGTGACATGCAAGTGCTCTACATCCTTGTTGTACTTTAATTAGCTTTCACATGTATTTACTAACAGGGCTGAGTTCACACAGAAGATAAACATTATAGCAGCAATTTGGAGAACAAAGTACTGACAACCAAATAGATTTGTTTCATAAAAACATAAATATAAATCACAGGACACTTATCTGCAGAAATTGTTCAGCATACTTGATAAGATGAAAAGATCCTTAAAGGCAAAGACAAGTTTAAATTAATTATCTTAGTTAAAAGGATATCAGCCTCAAAAAACATTTCCTACATTAAGATACAGATCAAGATCACTGTGCTGATTCCTTAACAGAGTACTACGTTTTCACAATCCCAAGTCATGAAAATGAATGAAAACCAATTGATTTAAAACCTGTTGATTTATGACAAAGATTTGTATATGCACAAACTCCTGCATTCCATTACTACTTAAGCTCAAATTTCCCCATTTCTCTTCCTCCAGCTGCACTTGATTCTGCATCACCAAAATGAACACAAGTCTTCCTGGCAATTATAAATAGATGAAGTCAGACATAAGGGATCACTTTCTGACAGCTCAGTGCAGTTCACAAACACCTCCATCCATTTCCTCTGCCTAAGCCACCTTCAGAGAGGGAACATGCTCAGGTGAAATAAGTACCAGTATTTCTCAAAAATGGCTTCTTTCCCCTCAGCATCACTGGACTGCAACAATGAACAGAACCTCTGCCAAATGTAACAGGACCAATTTGGGATAATTGCACAATGTTTAATTGTTCTTGATCAACACCAGTGACTCTGCACCTGGGTTGTGGCGAGAGGAGTCTGATTTTCAGAGAAAAGTTGCATGCAATACCTTCTCATTTTCTAGGGAGCGGATGACTTTACAGCATCTGGATCGAATTTTTACCTTGGATTCTCCACCATTGCACTGGAAACCCTATTCTCTATATTTAGTGCAGATGTGTAAAAATTAGCCTGCTTGACCCCATGCAGTAAAATAGGAAATAGCTCAGCCTGAATTGCATTTTATCCATAGCTAATATCTCTAGCTTCCCTTATTTTCCCCAACTCCTGCAGCTCATGAAAAGAGAGACAGAGCAGTATAATTACTGCCTTACAGCAGGAGGCAAATCAATGAAAACTTCTGCTGGTGGTTGAAAAGTTGCCAGAAAAAAGGTAATGACATGAACGTCCACCCCTCACAGCAAAGTGCTCTGTTATTAAGAGCTGCTATTCTCTTTTCAAACACTCAAGGGAGCTATGAGCCTACAGTTCAATTTTCAGTCCAGGAAGTGAAATCTCACTGTAACTGCAAGCTTATTTGTTTATTGATTTATTTAGTTTTGTCTTGAATTAACAGAACATTTAGGTTTAATCACTACATTTTAGGTTAAGATTACTATTTTTATATGAAATCAAATGCAGAACATAAGCTCTTATGCTGTTATTATTTTTGATACTTTATAATCTTATTCTAATGCATATACATATAAGGACTAAAATACTGTTAAGACACACGTTCACTTGAATTTCTAATTCCTTCAGCCACTGGCAAATACATTTTCTTAAGTGCTCTTACAAGGAAGACTGCTTCTAAAATAGTTTCATAAAAATCTATATTGCACCTGCCATCATTAAAAAAAAAAAAAAAAAAAAAGGAAGAAGATAACCCCCAGTAGCCCAACTGTGAACATCCCTGTTTAATAAAACAGAACTTTTCCTTTGGGGACTTTCAGTCATTACCACACAGTAGCTACTCATTATGCTGTTGTCTTAAAGCATAAATGTTGTCAGCAGAAGGGCAGAATTGTATTGACAAGGCTTGGAAAGGGGCCGACAGACCACTAATGATATGTGCTGGGCACTGCTGCCTGTTCCAGACAGCTCTTCTCTACTGCCTCTGAGACAGTCACGAACTACATCATAGCACTGACAAGGACAGGAATGAGCTAGAGAAGTCTAAAAGAAACAATAGTAAAAGTAGCAGTAAAATCTGGAATAGCAGGGGCCTTTACATGACTTTACAAGAGCTTTACTTTCCTTTAAGTGAATTTCTGGGTTCCAGCCCAGTCCCTTGGTAGAGGGCATGCCAAACCACCACAGACTGCCAAGAGAGCACACGCACAAAACAATTCTCATCTGATTATTAAAGACTGAATTTGCTTAATATATTTCATAACTGTTTCAATGCCCTTTTTACCGTACAAAAATTTTTACTGTAACAGCTAAAACTTTGCCCCATGTTTACACCCTCCACTGCCAACAGAAGAGAACCAATTCTTTGTATCTCTGATTCATACAGTCACTTTTGATGAAGATTTTGCTAATGCTGCTAGGCTGCAGCTTCTCTGTCAGGTAACTTCTTACTGTCTTTAATTATTAGCTATTTCTTCTACATCAAGGTCTGCACCAAGTCCAGGCTTGCACTGATGAACACAGACAGTCCTTGATGCTGACATTTATTCTGAACTCAGACTACCATAGCAGTCATTGTGATTACACGTTTTTGATGTACAAACAAACTGTAAGTGACAGACCCAGAGTCAAAGGAAGGGCCACCATCCTTCAGCAATTAGCTCCAGGGCAGCCCGACCCAAAAAGAATATTGAAACATGAAGTTTATGCATTTACATTTTTCTCAGATGGTGAAACTGATGCTTTCTGCTCTGTCCATGAGCTGAAAACATCTCCAGTGGCTTCTCCTGTCACAAAGAAGTAATCAGAGCTTGGTACAGCACAGTATCTCCATGCACACTTTATCAAGGCATTTTGATTTTACAACTCCTCTGCAAAGGTGCTTGTTGCACTATTTCATCAAGAGCTCATGTTTTAAATTTAAGTGTCAGTAAAAAAACCTCATTTCCTCTGCTTCCCCTCTTTCCTGATCAAGGCAGCAATATTCACAGACTAGTAGACTGTAACATATAATGAAAACATAAGTTCAGATTTCAAATGAATACCACAAAAATGCAAATTTAAAACTTGGGTGAGTCCATTAAGAAGTACCTTTCTTTACCTCTGCCTTAAACACCCCCCCCCACACACACCAGAAACATTGTCATCAACAAACCAAGCTGGGTTTTAAAGTTATGGTTTGTGACTCAAATGCATTGACTTTTCTGTGAATGCTTCTCATGGAATAGTTTCCCTGCATGAGGAATAAAAAGCTGCCTGGCTTGATGCTTTTTATCATAAAAACTTAACAAAGCTTAAGTTTACAGCATACACTTACCATTTTATCATTAATGACACTTGTTGTGTTTCATGCCAAAACGAGATGACAATATACAAATCTCTACAACTTCCAGATTTCTTTCTATGCCATGGCTACAATGAATATGCTCATAGAAAAGTTGACTCTTCAAAAATCTCCTCTGTCAACAGGTTCAGGACTCAAGGCTGAAGCGAAATGTTCCCAGAATTTGTGAAGTCAGTGTAACAAAAAGACAAGAAATGGAAAAAAAAACCAACCTGCTGGACTAAACTGGGATTCTCATGCCACATGGGATTAAAAAGAGCTGGCTTAGGAAATTTCAGATCGAAGTTCCAACTTGCTGGTGCAATTAGAAAAATTGAGAAAGAGAAGAAGGAAATGCAGCATGATCTTTATAATATAATTAAAAGTCCATAACAAAATGTTATCTGTGTAAATCTTTATAGTCAAAAACTCAGTTTCAGTTTTAACATGGATCCACACTGATTTTAGACTCTACCACTACACGTATGATGCAAAATGCACACCACAACCATGCCAGTTACCTAGGAAATTTTGGGAATAGCTTCAGGCTACAGAATAAAAGGTTCAGGGTATAAATCAACCTTCAGGTCACAGAGGTCCCCTGATGAGCATTAAAGCCACTTCCCAGAGCATTACCCAACCACAGGTGTATGTTTTTATATTTTGGCGCACGTTTCTTTTGCTGATGTGCTAATATTTTTCTGA
Organism: Camarhynchus parvulus; assembly: GCF_901933205.1. Classification (NCBI taxonomy): domain Eukaryota; kingdom Metazoa; phylum Chordata; class Aves; order Passeriformes; family Thraupidae; genus Camarhynchus; species Camarhynchus parvulus. The sequence continues at coordinate 11,137,077 of NC_044576.1, forward strand.
GCACAGTAAAATCCACTGGGCAACTGTTCACTTTGCTAACCAGACTTCAGTGTGAGTAAAGTGAGGACAGACTTGCTTAAAAGTATTTTGTGGCTTTCCAACTGCTCTGCTCTGGAATGAACATTGACAAGTTCTGCTGGCCCTCCCTGGGAGTTCCCACACACCGGCTGGCAGAGATGAAAGCAGTTGAAGGAAAATAAATGTCATTCCTTTCCATATTTCTCTAATTTAAAGAAATTATCAATTTAATAAACACTGGTTTCAAGGAAAGAGAAGATTCTGGCTTTGGACTTACACGAATCATTTTGAAGGCAATGCTGTTTCCAGTGACTATTCCCTAGTTCCTTTCCATTGAGCACTGGAACAGGCAGTCCAGGGGTATCATGGAGCCTCCCACTCTGGAGACATTCCAAACCCACCTGGACATGTCCCTGTGCCACCTGCTCCAGGTGACCCTGCCTTAGCAGGAGGGTGGGACTGGATGATGGCCAGAGGTCCTTCCAGCCCTACCAGTTCTGTGATAGCACAGCTGGCACCACTGAGCCAAGCCAGCCCACACTCCCAGAGGAGCACCTGGACATGCAGTGCTCCAGCTCTCCCCAGAGAGCTCACACACCATGTGCTAAAATGTGGTTCATGTTCCTCAACAGCAGCTCATGCTACTGCCTAAGCAGGGCTGAGCCTGCACCAGACTACAGGCTCAGAACAGCTCACAGCTGCAGGCACATCCCACAAAAATACCTATTTTTAATACAATCACTGCCTCACCCAAACTTGCTGAGGTCAAGAACACTCTAAGACTTCACCAGCTTTGAGGCTCCAGGCAACGTTTTGCAAATACTTGCTGACAGGATAAGAAGACAAATTTTATCATACCCATAGCGACATAAATGTGTGAGAGTATGGGTTACACCTAAGGAGAGAAAGATGCATGCTTGGGGACTACTGCATAAAAATGTTTAGTCAAAAAGAATGAGAAAGTGCTACATTTTAAGAACTTATGCTAAGGAAAACATATTTAAAAGCCTCAGCTACAATTCCCTGGGTAATGATTCATCCTGTTTTAAGCTTCTTTGTCCAGAATTTAGGTTCAAAATAGTATTCATACAATTAGCACTATTCTAAGAGTTTAATGTGGTTTTCTGTAGCTTTAATTCAGCAATATTTTGTTTTTAAGGTTGGGCAATATTCCCTTTCAAACCAAAATTAATGCAGCACATCAATGGTAATTTTTCAATGATCCCCATCCATTTGAATGAATGCTACTTTACCAAAAAGCCCAGTGGAGTCAGTCAGTCTATATATCATTAGCCCACTATTTTTTATTGGATGCCATAAGGACTTTGTGGACCTACTCAAAGCCTTCTGGCTGACCCAATTTTTGCTGAAATATGACTTTTTACAAAGATCACATTGCTCTGACTCTGCAAATGGGAATGCCTAGCTGCAGATATATTATTTTTTGCACATTTGATTGGCAAACCTCAGAAAGGATCTCACATGTTGCTGCAGTGAAGATCAACAATGTAATTTTAAAATTAGATTTATTCATTATGGGTTTAATCCACTTTTCTCTGAAAAAAGGCAGAGCAAATCCACTTATACAGCTGTATGAGCAAAATATAACTCTCTTCTGGAGCAGGAGACAGAGAGTAGAGTTATACATCAGGCCTCTGGGCTTGTAAGGCTGAAGTCCAGAATAGACTGGGCAGCCCCCACGGCCGTATGTCCTGCATCCATTGTAAGTTGGATTCACCTGCTCACCTGCAGACAGCATTTCCATTTCCACAGCACTACCCTAATCATGGGAGGTTAGTCCATTTTGAGACACCCTGGCCATCTCTCAAGCATATACAGTTACCACTACCTCTTCCACTTCTAAAGGAAAATTAAGAAGACACAAAAAATGGTATTTGATTAGAAATAGTGGTCTTGTGCTATAGATTTCTTAAAAACAAGATATCACAGAATCACCGAATGTTTGAGGTTGGCAGGGACCTCTAGTGATCATCTGGTCTGACTCTCCTACTCAAGCAACACCACCTAAAGCCACTTATCCTATAACCTTTTTTATGCCAAGCCCAGAAGTATCCCAGCCAAAAGACATTTTGACCACACTGAGACATTTACAGTCACAATAGCACTTCATACACGTCACCTTTGATTCAAGAAAATTAAGCAGTACACAAGCAGAAGATGACTTTCCTAGAAATGTTTCCTTTTACAAAATAAGAGCCATCTGCCAAGGATTTAGCACAATGATAAAAGATAAAAAGCAGCTGCATTAAAAAGTTGCTATGGATTTGATATTTATAAAAGCAAACAAAATCAATATACATAGAATCCACACAATAAATATATAGGCTAATAAAAACTGCACTGCCTAGACCTTAATTATAATCGCAAAAGAAAAATTCAAATCATTTCTTTAACCAGTAATCTTATTTTTTTCTGTGCAATTTGGATTAAATCTGTCTCTTCTTAAGTATGGAGAACACCCTGTTTTCTAAAACAATTAATTTACCCTAGAAAGCTCATTCATAAATGAAGCTGTTAGCTAACATTCAGCATATCTTCATTACAAAGTTCAATGTTTCAAATACAAAGCAAGAACAAGATTAATACTGCTCATATTTCTCTTCTGATTTAAACAATTTACATATCAACACTTGAGTTTCATATTGGTTATGCACAAACTACACTATGTACTAGTATATGCTCATTTATAAGCTAAATACACATCTGTGAAAACCGAATGAAAGTAGTAATACAGATACACACACACATTGAACCCTAATCTTTTGGACAATCAAGAATTGTTCAGCATAAATGCTTATATGCTCTTCTTCTAGATAGGATATTGTGTACAGATTTTATATCTGAATACATTACTACTTCCAGTAGACCTTACAGAATTGTAATGAGCTTTTCCAGTATTAACTTACAGAAGCCTGTTCTTATAGTTTGATACCCCTCCTAACCTCCTGCACAGCTCTGTTTCCCAAGTTTTCCTTCAATCATCACACAGCTGGCACCCAGAGCCCTCCAAAACTCCATCAAACCAAAAGCCTTCTATTTATCAGCTTCTAGGTAGAGACAGAGAAAAGTGAATGAAACTGGATTGTCTCCTACAATAATGCATGGCAATGAAGTTTCCAGTCCTGGAAACACGTTCATGTGGCTGTATAAGCACACAAGTGGCTCCTGTGAAGCAAAGGTACCCATGCAGTCTGTGCTGAGCTTGTGCCTCGAGGCTCTGGGACCTCCGTGACACAACTTTTGCTGCTATTGGCAAGGCCAGCAGAAGCTGCTCTCACCCACATTTTGCCTGTTTCTCTCCAACCCCATCACCTCAGATGTGTCTCCCTCCCACTGTGGAACTGTGTGTGACTAAAGGAGAAAACTGGGCTTAAACCAACTGTGCCCAGAAGGAAGGAGGTACAGACAATCCAGTGCATGCGGCCTTGTCTGTTCCAAAGGCTCTCCAGAGCAAAGGAGAAGAGTTGTTCCCATTCCTTCTCCCTTCCCCTCTGACAGAGCTTGTCAGCCAAAGCAAGCAAGACTTAACTGCTCTTTAAAAGCTGCTGTTTACAATCCAGTCAATTACAATTATTTAAAATATCCTCACTTGAGGACGATAATGCTTCAAAGGCATTTTCCAGAATTTTTCACTTGCCCTCTAAGTGCCACATGTTCCCCAGGGGAGGAAGGAATGGCAGCCCTGGAAGCACTGTCAACTGAGAGTTAAAGCTTTAGGCTTTCACTAGATCAAGCTCTGTGGGCAGTGCCTCACTAAGACTGCAACCAAGAGACTCCATTTCACTGGCACAACAACTGACAGGATTTGTGAGATAGTGGCACCGAGTTATTTGTTTGGGAGACACGTGTGACTTGTCCATCTGCATAAAAAACGTATGCTAAGGTCTTTTAATGAGGACTACATGCAATGTCTGATAAGAGAACAGATTGCTGCATTACCTCTTCCACCATAATCCAGACAGATTGTCAAGCAGACTGGGTCAATCACCATGTGTTTTTATTTATTCTTTTTTTTTGCAATTCCTCAGAAAACTGACAAAAGAAACACAGCAAAACCCCAATGAAAGAGTTGATGGCTTTTGTATTTTGGCATTACTTTACTCTGCCTTTGGGATGATGAACTTTCTCACACGTTTGATTGATGTAACTAGCTCAACTGATTAATCACTTTGCCTCCTAGCAGTTCCTTCCTGCTTATATCCAAGGAAACAGTCAATTAAGAGTATAATTAATTCTTCCTTTCATGATGGGGTAAATTTGGAAGGTTGTGACCACATGAATGCAGGCAGTGCAGCTGGTTAATCTGCAACTCTGAACCTTGTGCTCCTAATGAACAAACTAGAGCTCTTATACTTCAAACAACACACAAAACACCCAAATCCTCTACAGTGCATTTGGATACCTACAAAATCACACATGGAGGAAACACATTTAACCAGGCAGTTGCACTGAAAAAATCTATGAATGTGCTTTTATGCCAAACGCATAAAGAAAACCATCCAAAACAAAATACTGAAAACTAGTAAACGAAGGTTAAGCACATTCAACAACTGGGTGGGCACAAAAAGTAAAACAGATTTTTAGCACAAACAATAGAAAACATCATCTGGATATAATGGATAAAGACTTCTCCATCGTGTTTTAACAAGTAAAGTAGTTGCTCATCAAAAACAAACTCCACCACAACAACAGACCTTGAGAGGCAGAGACTGAATCATGGAAAGTGCATCTACAGGCTGTGTAAATGTCAGTCTACCCAGCTGCCTCACACCTTTCTCACCTTAAGGTAGCAGTTCCCAGCAAATATCTAAGGATGAATTCACAGAGCATTTCAGTAGCTGACTGCACTCATACATGTTTCATCCCTTTATCCGCATTACATTTTGGTAACATGGACTCCAGAAAATACAGAGATCTCCTTCTCAAAGGTACCATGAGTTTGGAGATTGTTTGATTATTTTTATGAAGTAGTTTTTTGAACACATGTTCTAAGTATCTAAAGCATTCTGGCTGGTCAGACCATGTGAATTCTATAATAATTTAATTGATTTATTGTATCTTTATATTGAGTGTAATTGGCTACATAAATCTGGTAAAAGCAAGATACAGAGGCAGATGAGCAAACTAGTGGGAATAAGCTTCTGCAATTACAAGTGAGCCAAAAAAGATGCCTTAATTAAATTTTTTTTGAATGAGCGAAGAAGTGATACAGAGTTCCATCTTCATAAATTTGCTCTCAGAGTCACAGATCTGGATCAGACTTTGGACTGAGAAGTTTGGTTTCCTGCCCAGATCAGTTGCAGAGTAATTTCATGGAATTATCACAATTCAACAGAGAGACATGAAAAAAACCCTTAACTTCTGTTTTCCTTCAGCCTTCTAAACTGCTGGATTCACATACAGTTTAATTTGGGTTTGTACTTTGCTCCTCTGAGCATTACAAATGGAAATACCATTATTAACTTAATCCAAATCACTTTTACCTTCAGACTCAGCTCCTACCTCTCTTTTTTTTTGTATGCCCCATCAAAAGGAAAAATTGCTAATGAACATGCTAAGTAATGTAGCAGTTCCCTACTGGTCATCATTATTTAGATGGAAACAGAAAATGGGTACTTAAAATAATAATAGTTGGTAATTTGATCACAGATTCCAGATGATTTCCAATCTTCAAGGCATTAACCACAATAAAATTCATTATTACATTTTCTCTACTTATTCTTCCATGAATGGAATAAAACTGTGTCAGAAAGGAGCAGCTAAGTAAGACAAGGATTTTTATTTCTCTGCATGTATATAAACATGTGCACCCAGAAAAGCACTGGATATACCTTTAACTAAAATCCAAAATACTTATTTTCAACCAAATAATATTTGCAATAACCACTCTGAAAAAAGTCAAGCTAACATCATGCCAGTCATTTTTTGTTTTTTGGTTTTGTTTTTTTTTTTTTCAAATAACCAAACAGATGTCCCAATGAAATTTGCCATTATTCTTTCCAGTAGGAGAGCCTCAATGACTTTTCCAGTAACTTTAACAGAATTCACTCCAATTCTGTTTTCCTGGACAACATACTAGGAAAAAATGGGAAATTGGTGTTTTGAACTCTTCTTATGAGGAAAAAAACCATTAAATCAATCTTCATTGATACTAAAACACAGTTCGAGCAGGAAAACGCTATATTCTGCACACTATTCTACTCAACTGGGTTTTATTTTTCTTGAAACTTGTGGGTAATTGCAGAGTACAGTGTGACATCCAAAAGATATTGATTTATAGTTAGGTGGCCACATGCACAAATCATCAATGAGTATGCCTACATAAGAAAGTGCCTCTGTCTTAGCAGCATACACTGCTTGGGTACAACTTCTCCCTGAGTCTTCCGTCTATTTTTCTACACATTCTGATAACATGAGAAGCATAGGGCTGAGCTCCTCCCTTCTATTAGGGCTTGCTCTCTGACTATTTGTAATGACTACAAATCTGCCTATTTTCCATGTAAAGACAACTAATGCAACTGTTCAAATAACTAGAGGAAAAAACTTCAAAACAAGAGCAACCAACCAACCATGCAACTGAAGGTATTCAGACAATTTGTTGGTATTGGCTTGGTATTACTCATGAGCAAAATAAAAGAGGGTCAAAGTAAATGAGTATTTCATTAGAACTGTTGTCAGTACAATATGTGAGGTGCACTGGGGGTGTCTGGGATCCATCTACACACCTCAGAAAACAAAGGTATCTTGCTAATATACAGCTGACACGGATGTAGACAGGGAGCCTTGCAATTGAGTTCTGATTTTATCAACTCTTAGAAATAAAAGAAGTCTACCTCCTGTCAGGAAACCATGCAAAATGAGAAACCTGCCGCACTGATCACTGTTCCAAGTCACTGATCTGACAGAGAAGGCTTCAATGGCTGAGGAAAAAAAGCCCAGACTGGGAGCTCTACAAGTGGTTGAAAAAGCAGCCACGTAGAGTGGCCTCCTGGATCACACCACTGTCAGCTACATCAGTTCTGTGTACACTGTCAAGGAGATGGAAAAAAGGCAAACCTGATCTTAAATGTCATTCCATCCCCTGTAAGTACTCAGTGTGTTAGTTCTGCTCTCAAAGTAACATCCATTGAAAGATGATTAAGGTTACTGAAAAACTAAGGCTGTTGAGAAGTGTCGGATGGGGACTGCTGCTTTGAGGAGCAAAATATCCACAAAGAATCTCAATGTCCAAAGTCTCCCAGTTCAAATCTTCTCCTGCCCAAACCCCAACAGCACAAAATCATGGAATAATTTTTGTACTGACTGGGTAAGTATTTACTTGGATTAAAATCACACAAACAGGGAGGAAAAAAAAAGAAGTAATGTTTATTTACATACTCCTGGTTCTTTACTGGTGGAAACAAAATTTTTGAATCACCAGCATATTTCTTTCATCCTTTCCACAGACCTTATGGTCTTTTCATAGTTCCTGACTTATGACAAGATAAAAAAGTTCCAACTAAGGTGAGAAATATTTACTGGCCCAAACAGAAAAGCACAAGACAGTCTGAGTGTGCAGCTCTATAACAGCTGTTAGCTATTTTAAGTCGCAAAAGATTCGCCCTTTGCAGCAGGTTTTCACAGAATAATGGATACAAATTTGTGGTGTAGTTTCTGTGTGGATAAGTACTGCCAAACCCTTAAAAACATCAATGTGAAATTCTATCTCCTCATTAGAGAATTCTTCCCTATCAGTGTAGTACTAAGTAGTCTCACAATGTTTAATGTATTTCCACTTCTTTGAGTTGTCAAGAATCTTATCCCTGTTTTACACTTGGGGAACTGGGGCAGAAAGGTTAAGGATATATCTAAATGGCAAAACTATGTCCATCAGGTAAAAACATCTCTAACACAGATGTATCTTCAGTACAGACCTAATCCACCTACAATCTGCTTTTAAAGACACAATTTCCTTTGCAAAGAGAAGCTGGAAGTAGTAAGGGGGTTATGTCCAAACAGAAAGTTCCTCTCTAAGAATGCTTTGCACTGACAGTTCTGATACACTGCATACCAAGGGACCCAGGGGACTTAACCAAAACCATGCACCCTGCTTTGTCACAGGCATCTCATTTAATTGAAGTCTAATAAATAATAGATTAAAGCCCAGGCCACAATATAATCTCTTTTCTTACTGTGATTCCTGTAAAATTGTACAAAAAGGACTTTCAAAAACAACTTTAAATGAGCCAGAAGGTCTCTACGAAAGCAGCAACAAAGACTTAAAAATGTCAACAAAAAATCAAAGTGTTAGAGCAGGACGCTGCTCAGATGGCATCTGCTGATGGCCAAGGCATGCTCCACATCCAGCGCCGCAGGCATGTCCTGAGCAGCTGGAGATGTGAGCACCCAACACCCACGCAGCACATGGAGCTAACCCGGGTCTGAGGGTGCTGTGGGACACCAGAGGCTCCTCTGGGCTGAGTGCCATGAGACCAGGGCTGCAGCAGGAGATACTCAAGGACAAGGACTGCAGGGAATACTGCCACAAACTCCCTGAGAGAACATCATCAATGTTGGCTTAAATGTACGGGATTAAGGCAATGCAACAGTAGTGTTACTGAAACGGCTTTGATTTTGGCTCTTAGGTGTCCTTGAGTTCCAAGATTTTAACTAATTATTTTGAGGCTTATCCAAAAATATAAGAAGGGCCTGATAGGAAATGATCACAAACATCAGCAGCTGCTATGCAGAGATGCTACTGATACAGAGACAGCTGGGTACACATTTCTGCGGTCATTTCCTTGATGAATAGAGAGTCCACTGTTGCACATAAAAATGGCATTGTCAGCCTCTCTCAAAACACTATAGGTTCAGTCCTAACTAAGACTTGTCTTTAAGCGACAGAAAGACTCCAAAATCTGTCAGTCCATGTCCTGCTGGTGTTCCAGGCCTAGGAAGACAATAGCTTTCACCAGCAACTCTCAAACCTGCAAAGCAAGCATCTGATTCTGCAGAAGGTTACATCAGACATGTCCCTTAAGTGCACAGGGAACAGAGGTTTTAAAAAGGATACTCATTCAGCCAGCTAGGTTCATGCTCCAGCAGGAAAACATGTCACAAGGCCCCTGGGGAAAAAGAACTCAATGCTCCAGGCAGGCAAGCCAGGACAGTTGGCAAAACAATGTAGGAGAGAAGGAGGAAATCGCCTCTTCAAAGGCTAACAGGGGAAGGGGCAAAACATGGGCATGTTGAAGCCTGCTCCTAAATGTCATTATTCAAGGGGAAGTTAATGACTCTTCCCCTCATACACAGGATGTGCTCTTCCCCCATAAGCTATCATTCAAAGAATCAACTAGTACTAACTAGGCATGCTATTAGCTGTTGATATTTAATAATACCAGAACAGAAGCCACAGCTCTGGCCTTGCCAGGCCTCTTGATTAAGGGCAGCACCGTAACTAACAGTGCCTTTGGCACTTTGACAGGTTCAGGAGGTTAGTACAAATTTTTGACAGGATTTGCACATCAGTGCTTTACTGAATCACTCACTGACCAACCTTTCTGGTCCAAAAAAAAAACCCAATTTGTGGCCTTAGGGAAAAAACCAGCAAAATTATGTCATTTTTTCACAGGGTATTGTTCCAAATGTAGTAAAGGGAAGAGCAGCATCTGCAAATCCTGGACTGAACTTCTCCATTGTATCAGAAGAATGATCACTCAGCAAGTGACATACTGGTGCCCCAGTAAACAAAACTGCCCAGGAGTTACTGATATGCCAGTACCTCAGGGCATGAAGAAGGAAACTGCCAGTAATACAGAGAGCTGATGAAGAAAAACTCTGAGGTGCTTCTATAGTGAACCAAGCTAGATCAGTAAATAGAAAAATCTCAGAGCAGGGACGCAGCACTTTATTTCTGCATAATCCACATTTGCACCCTGAACCCTTGAATCAGTCATGGATGTCTTCGCCCTCAGAGGATAACTCAAAACACAAAAAACCCAAACAGCCAATAAAAAAAATTACACCCAAATCCCCCCAAAAACCCTAATACAAACAAAAAAAAAGAGAAACAAAGAAAGAAACAGACAATAAAAGAGATAATAAAACAAAAAAACATAAATACACAAAAAAACCCCATGCTACTATTCCATTTCCATAAAAGTAACAATCCAAGCTAAACAAATTTTGGAAGAAGATATTATCTGCATTAACCAGCTACAAAGCTTTAAAGGGCTATAAAAATACAAGAGCCAATACACAAGGAAATGTATAAGCAAAAGCAAAAACAAGACCAAAACCTTGGAAAATCATTTTCCAAGCTTCCTTCTCATGAGATGAATTAGGCCATGGAACAGTCCCCATTGCTCAGGCAGGCTGAAGTTGGACAGAACACTGGAAATGCATACTGCAGGGAAACTTGGAAGCCAGACACTTCCAAAGTCCTTTCCACCTTTAGCCTCTCTTATTCTACAACTAACAGGTCTGAACTGTTACAGAGTTTCCAGGTTTTCACTAAAACAAGGACGAGACATTTGTCATTGCAAAGCTGCCTGTAGCAGGCAAGCCAGAGTGGCTCAAAGGAAGGAGATAAAACACAGAGATGTCAGAGCTCCCCTGCTGAGTGCTTTGGTCCGAGTGCTCAGTTTAGCAACGTGAAGATGTTTATGCTGCCTGCAAGAGGACTTCAAATGGCTTGTCTAGAGAAATTACTTTAGAGGAATATTTTACATGACATCATCCAACTACATTAAGTCTGTTCAATTACTGGTAATCAACTTAGAATATATCTGTGTAGTTATTTTTAGAGGTTTTACTGAGGTTTATTAGGAGAACATATTCTAGCACTCCCTTTATCAAGATGCCATAATGCTCAGCTATTTTGGAAAAGGACAATTTTATTTTTATGCTCTTTGTGTAACATTTGGGGTTTTGAAGAGATTTATTCTTTCTTATACTCCCCAGAGTTAGTTACTTCTGAGGACAAATGTCCACTGATTAACAATGAAAACACACAGGTTGCAGAGAATTTAATTAAGGGATAGACTGCAGAGCACTGGGTCTAACTATCCAGGAATTTGCTTCTCCCTTCTCAACGAAGCTCCAGGAAAACACTCCAAGTCCAGACAGCCTCCAAAGAAGTTACATTTCTCGTTTTCAGAGTTCAAAATAACACAGAGCGTGCAAAGGACAGCAGAGCTCCCAATAAACCCACTGGGATAGCCTTTGGATGCTGCATGCTGCTGGGATGTGCTCACTCAGTGGCAGGGGGCTCTGCAGCCCTGCCCTTGCTGCAGGGCCAATGCTACAAGTTCCTGCACAATAAAAGAATTTCAGCAGCACAAGGGTAGGGCAGGCTCTTCTGCGGTACCACCCCTTCACAGGGAAACTTCCCACTCCTCTGAGAGCTGGGAAAGGGAGTAAATAGATTTTAAAATCTTCTGCTTACCTATTTCACATCGATGTCGTCTTACCCTTCATGCCATATTAGATCAGGATGGAATCCATAAAAAGAGTACTCAGCTAACATGAACGGGGTGAGGATAAGTTAAAGACAAAGCAAGTTCAAAAAAGAAAAAAAGTCTCCCTCCCACTCTATACTTCCACCCTTTCTTTAGACTAGCTTTTATTACTTGACCAGCATTTTTAAGGGGTCTGTTTTGTTTTCTATACACATGTAACTCCCATTACTGTCAGTAGAAATTATGTATGCACATCAGTAGCAAACCAGACTACAGGATATTTAGCTCTCTAAGGTATCCATGTCCCTGTTACAGTCATGATTCAGGAGAAAAGCCAACAAATATATTTGGAATCCTGCCTTTAAACAAACACCATATTACAACAGGAAAAAGTACTGCCTGATTCTTCCAAATGGAGTCAATACACACGAGAGAATCCTACTTAAACCAACAAAAGACTGGATTAACAGCAGTCATCCTTTTCCACCATTCCCTCAATGCTGCAGTGCCTCACATGATGAAATTGATCAGATATATCTCTTTAAAGAAACAAAGATAGGATTTTTCACTAACCTTTATACTGAGATAGTTAAAAAATTACAGCAATACTTGAGAAGAGCAAACAAGAAGACTGTATTATTTAGTTACTAGAACTAAGAGTACTTTTCCATTCACAGACCACAAAGAGCTTTTACAATATTGGATCTCCATCGCCATAAATCGGAGGAGGAAATAACGGGTAAAGTGGAAGAAATTTGGCCAAGAACTGAAATGAAAAGGAAACCCTTTTTCCTAACTCCTCATCTGACATGTCCTCTGCAGCCTGTCAAGCTCTTCTTGACAAGCCAGTGTGTTGCCCTCTCAGAAGCCAAAATCCCATGAGATCATGGAGGTTATTCTTTTCCACATAAAGAACCCTCAAATGCAGAAGCTCTGACAATAACCTGTTCATTCATTGCCATTATTGTCCCAAGTATGAACAAACCTCCCTTCAGGTATCCACACCAGTTTAGTTCCTCAGACTTTCATATTCACCCCTTTTTAGTGTTCCTCAACTTCTAAGGCTAGGAGTGAAAAACACACATTAGCAGCAGCACATTCATCACAGTGTGCCTTAAAATCAGAGGAAGGCACTTGAATTCCAGTAAGGGCATGTCTTTTCCTTCCACCACTAATCATCTCACTGCAACGTTTTCCCTAAACCACACTTAATGTTTTTATTAAGAAATTAAATCAAATCATCAATACAGGGATATGAACTACAGAGTCTCTGGGCACAGAACACTTGTCCTGCCAGGCTACACGCCACAAGACTGTAAAAGCAATCATGCTTTTTAAAACTCTGTATTTCTTCAATGAACTCACTGCTCTCTCTGTGCCAAATGCAATTCTGACAGGGTCTCAAAACCAACACAAAAGGTGAAATGAAACTTAATGAGAGTTTTGCAGCTGAAATCCACAAAGCTTGATCCTACCCAAAGTTATTTCACTTCTGTCACAGGAGGAAAACTCATAATGGACCTTAAGCTCCCTCTGAACACCTCTGTTTGAAAAAACAGACCCATATTAGCAGTGTATTAGCAGCCACAAATGCTAGTCTAGACATTACAGCCACAGCCTCCTTCTTTAATCCTCTCTGGCTCATATGTATCTGCATGCACTAGGCTGTGATCATCCACATGGCTTTCTTGGCAATTTGGATCTCTCAAGGAACCTGGCCTGACTATTACACTAGAAATAACCAGCGCAGTTTTACTTATAAAAGTGATTAATTGAAGACTCTAAGCTGTTACTACCTTGAATAGGAAATAAAATGTGATTCAGCAAGCCATAAATCATGAAAGCTGCCAATAAAAGCACCTGAACCGTACAAGACAGAATCATGCAAGCCTACTATCTGTAAAAAAAAGTGCATCCTTGCAACAAAATAATACCGAATACGTGTTTTATTAAACAGCTATAAACTTTTCAGACAATAACTGATTTTGTGCAAAATATCCTTCCCTGATTTATCATGGATAATAAGCTTGTGAATGCAAACATTCAGACATTTTTAATCTTATTATTTTTTTTCTTAAGGGTGTGAGTCATAAGGATTGATCCAAGCCCTCTGAAGGCAGCAGTGCTTGTCAATGTTTGGACAAAATTTAAACTCTTTTTGGTGGATGCCTATCTTATCTCCTACTAGGTCATTTATTTATTTACTTCCCCCCTCTTAATAATTTAATACACTGACAGCAAAGAATTGCTTAATTCTCCAGTAACATATTGACTTTGCAAGGGGTAAATGAAACTAATTAATTCATTTAGTAAAACTTACTTGCAATGGCAATACATCTATCATAACAAGATTATTTTATCAAGCACACTGTCTATTAGCTTGTAAAGAAATACTGTAAAATAAAAGCAGTCTTGCTGGCACATTGTATTGTCTTCCATAAGGTGTTTGCTAAACAGTGCAGCTATATTGTGATAGTGGATTTCACTGTAAATCTGTTTCTCTCATCAGTGTTGTTTTCTCTCTTTTCCATAAATCTCTTTTGCATGTGGCAACGTAGGAAGAAAAAGCAACTCCTACTCTCCTTTACAATGACTGTGGAGGGATAACATTGAATATTTGTCTTCTTTATGTCTGACAGACCTTATATAGAAATATATAATGTATGTAGCATGTATAAGATATACTGTATGTAGCAGGCTAAAAAGTGCATCAATTTAACACATGCAAGCTACCATGCTTTCACTTTTTCAGTGGGAATGGTACACAACAATCACTAACAGAGCCTGCACTACATGGAGCTTGCAGTTTTCTAATAAATCAAATGGCCTGGTGAAGAAAGGTATCTTAAGTTACATTGTTCTCAGGAAATTAAAAATGTTTCACAGTACATGACACCTATCAAGAGCTGTGAATAAGTATAACCACAGTCTAACAAAACCAATCTACTTCATAATTTTTTATAATGCTTTTGACTGCCATACCTAAATGCTACCTAAGTAAATTATTTCTATACTTAAGGATTAAGAGTGGCTGTAACAGAAGAATCTGGTCTTTTTCCTCCATCTCCAAAGCTCCCCAGAGCACAGGGATATCTTTAAATCTGTCTTGGACACAGTGTTTCCTAAGGTTTTTTTGAACATTTAAAAAGTGGGTTGCTCCTGTTTCCACCCAGTCTTTTCACTGTCCATGTTTCCTCATGAGCAAACAGTCTGATCCAGAATTTTCATGTGTTTTGCTCAAGGTCTTACAAGATGCCTTGCTCCAGAAGAACACAGTAAATGAAAAGGTAATGCTCTTGACTTAGCAGGAATGTTTGCTTGATCCCACTCCTCCATCTGCAGAATATAATGTCATTTCTTTGAAGCAGCTAATAACAGGAACAACAATCTGTCTGTCAACCACAACAGCAAGATTTTACTTAGCAGAAGCAACCCCAGGTAATGAACAGGAAGCATGGATGGAACTGCCATGGGAAGAGAGCCAGATAGATATAGTTTGTTTCAGAAAAAAAGTAACTCTCTGAAATACCCTTCCGTGGCTTGTTATTACATTAGATTTTTCTTGTTCCCTTGCTGCAGCTGTCTTTAACAAGAAAATTTTAAAAAAGCAAACACAGGTGTTTACCCAAGGATCAATTCACCTGCTGTTCCTCTGCTCCACCTGGCCCTGTCGCTCAGTACCTGGCCCAGCCGTACAGCTGGGATGACTCATCTCTGCACAAGAACCTTTCTACATGATCTATTTTCAGGGCTCTGGTGCTGCAAAAGGAGAAGGAAGGATAAAGACCTTTCTTTAATACCACTTCATTTATCTACTTTACATCACGCTTTTACCTCTTCTGAAACAGCAAAAGCACAGTGGCAGAAACCTCCAGGCTTCTGAATGCCAGGCTAATGTGCAATTCACCCCCCTGTAATGAAAGGCATCATAATTCATGGGCATCTGCATCATCCTCCCCCAGATAACAATTTACTGAAGCAGAGAAAAGGAAAGAGATTTCCAAGTTTGTTGCAAAATTTCAGATCCGTGTTTGAATGGAGTTGATGGATTTCCAGAAGCAGAGTGGAGTGCTCTGCTTTGAATTAGCCATTATCTTTTACATCCCTCCATGTTTCCTGTCATCACAAAAGAAGATGAGTTACCCTTTAACTTACTGCAGAATAATCTCTGACTACCAGCAAAGGGGTAGTTAATGCTATTGGCAAGGATGATTTAGGAGACAATTTCAAAGTTCAGCTAACTATAAAAACAGAAGTCATAGTAAAACAGCCTCATTCATTCTGCATACTGAGTGTGAGGGAAGCAGGACTTAATACCACAAGTGCTGGGAGATGTGACAGCGTGATGCAAAGCGGCAGTTTCTCACTTTCTGCCCTGACAAATGCATCCAGCTCTGCTGACAGGAATTGGTGTTCTTCAACCACTGCTAAAAATATATATATATTAAGTATGACATCAGTGCCCAGACCAGATCTGACAGGCCTAAGTGTATGAAAAGGAAATCCTTACCTTATAGATGCAGCAGAATAATCCTGACTTCACAACTTCCATATTTAAGCAAACCAAGTAACCTTAACAGCTGCAGACAGGATATATTCTGACAAAGGCTTGATTCTAAGCTTATTTTTTAAGCCTCCTATAATGAAATATCCATTGTTTCAGAAAGTTACAAGTCCTTTTCTGTGCTTAAAGAATAGCAGCAAATGCCCTCCAGCTACTTGACAGTCAGAAGCTTTTCTTTACTTTTTTCTTCAACTTATTTTTACACATGCTCACATACATATAAATATATACGTATAATTGAGTTTTTTCCACAAAAAATGAGAAAACCCTCTCAAAAAAAAAAAAATAAGGAGCAGTTGTGTATTCAAAATTCAAAACTGTCTAACAAAAATTTTGTTATGGAAGATTATCACAAGAGGGGTTCCCAGCATTTTGTATCACTCCATGTCTCTCAATCCTCATCCTCTTCTTATGATCGAATACATATTTATCATCAAGGCTTTAATTGCAAGCACTACTGAAACAGTTGTTTAGTAAGGCATCTTAGATCTTTACCATGGCTGACAGTCCATCAGAAACCTACAGTTCAAAAACCAGTGATCAAAAGGTAACACGTTTTCCCAAGGATATTCAGCTGCCAGAGGCACAATACAGAAACACTGACATCGAGACAAAGACCACCACCATATGTCAACCATGTACTGAAGGAAACCACAGTTTGAGAAGAACCACTCCAGAAAGAGTAAACCCAAATAAACTTGTGTATATTTATCTGTGTACTTGATGGTAAGTAGACTTTTAATTTCATAACGAGAAACACAGACTCCTGAAAATGCAAAGTGCCTTAAATGTACCTGATTCTCCACCAGCATTTGCAAAATAACAGGAACATTATTTAGGGAGCTAAAAATCAGCAAAACAGTCCATGTGGCTTATTTCATTTCCAGGGTACTCATTTTATGACACTCTGTAACTTCACACTTCATGTATCACTGTATCAACATCTTGTTATAAAAAAACCCCCATGGATACTTAAAACAGTAAAATGCAAAATTTCTGCATGATACTCCGTAGGTAGGACTGCTAGGTGATTTTTGATTAGGGCTTGAAGACCTTGTTAAATATTGACCTAACTCTGAGCAGAGATCACTATGCCCATCACAGGCCATTTGTTCCCACAACAATGCAAAATCGTTTACCCAGACAACTCTACAAAAACATCAGCAGTGAGAAAACTGCCAACGACCACACTTAAACCACTTCAAGATTTCAGTGTTAGTGTCTCATTGAGATAAAGGGAACAATCCCTCACTCCTACAATTTTTCTTCAGAAGCAATTTGCAAACTCTGGAATTGTCACTAAATGTGCTTTTCATGACTTGATGTTGGGAAAAGTCACCATGGCAAAAGGAATAGAAACTAAGTTCCACTGTGCTCTCCAGAAGTAAGTATAGCACCTTTAAATGAAAAAAACCCCACAAAAACTCTACTATTAATAATAGTGACAACTGCATTCTTGTTTTAATTATTTTACAATCCCCAGGTTACCTGAAATCTAGGTGAGAAATCCATCTTCATTAAGTAATGCTAGAAAAAACTATGACCCCATTAAACATAGAAGCGAACCATTATCTGAAAATCTTGCCCATTCTGCTTTTGACAGCACTTTTACATTAACATTTTCCTGTTTTTCCTAAGCTTCAGTCTGTTTTCATTCATCCAATAAAACTGGTATAAGGAACAGAAAAGAAACAAGCATTTTAACACTCGCTTTGCTGAAATTTCCCCAGGCAAACAAAACAGGTACAGAAGCTGGAAATGTAGCAGCTGAATTAATTTCATTGTGGTTTTTCATTATTTTAATTTCTTATCTAATTGACAATTTTTTAAAGCTCATTCTTTCTAAATAGGTTTGTATTTTGGAACTCCAGTAAATCCTAAATCCATGTGGACATTTAACAAAAAAAGGTACAGGCAGGCCTTTGCACAAAAGGCTTCAGTGTTGTTACCATTTTGGCAATACACTCCCTGATCCAGGGGTATATCTATACCCATTACCTGGCAGTATCTAAGGGCACTTATAATTAAAGCTGCTATAAAGAGGTGTCTAGTGTGAAAAGGCAAAAATCAGAACCTTCTCTGAATCACCTCTGCCATGATAATGCTCCTTCCTATCTTCTTAATGAATGCAGAAAGAGCAAAGGCTTCGAAGGCTTAATGTTTTCATTCTATTGCGAGACAGATTAGACTCACAAGCTATTCAAAAGTTACACGTGGAAAAAAATCCAAATAAAACATTCCTCCCAGACAAAATCACATGCCTAAACAATCACAGATGCTGTGACAGTGTCTGCACTCTCTATCAGAACATTTGGAAAGGTAATCACGCACCCAGTGCAATTTCATCTGCAATGGCAGTTCCACACATTTGTAACTTGCTGTCCAAATGCCAGAAAAGGTGACAAGGCAACAATTCTGCTTCAAATAAAGACTAGCTAGGATTGAGTTTAGTCCTTAGAAAGGAGGAACAATAGTATTTTTCTTCTTCATAGTGATTTCCTCTGTCTTTCTCACATTCAGAGTGGGATAATGTCACGCTGGCATATATAGAGTAAACAAAAATCTTCTAAGAATGGGAAATGGGATAACATTACAGGATTGCACCATATGACCCTGGAGTTTTGTGAAACACCTTATCACCAGCTCCTTCCAGTGGAGGAGACCAGTGCTGCCAACCAACAGTAGCTAAGTATCTCATGTCCCAAACCCCATTTTAAATTATGCATATTTAAACAAACATTTTAATTGAAAATGTGAAACTATAATAAATGCAGTGGAAGATGCTAACTATGAAACAGAACCAACAGTAGAAAAATACAAGCTGCAGTTCTTCAAAGTTCGAAATCTAACAAAGCATTGCATTGACAAAAGGGAGAGTTCTCAGCAGCTGATGTCAAAGACAGATAAACGGTCCTGGCAATTGCAATTTAGGATTCGGGGTGGAAAATACTGAAAGTAGAGTTATAATCCCAGTGCTAATTTTTTTCATGGTCTCTCTGCAATCATTAAATTCTTATTTAACAAGAACTGCCTACCAAATCATAAATCCAGTTTAACTCGAGAAAATGGATCCTCAAATCCTGTGTCTCCTTCAACAAACACCATCACTCCAGTGCATTTCATTTTTTATCTGAAGAGAGCAGCACTCTTTACTCTTCTCAGTGGCAAGGTTAGGCCATATGTACACAGACTTTTTCAAGGCCTTAATTGGAAATGCTCAGTGGCAGTGTGAGGTCCCCAGCTCATTGCCTGGGATTTGAGAATGCTGAATGTGGAATTAGAAATTGATTTTTGAGAAGCAAAGACTACCATATATCATATACATCCCTGGGGATATTCTGAAAACCAGAAACTCCAGAAGCTCATCTTGACATCAAAGGCATCTAACTCCTGTCTATTCAGCTGTTCATGATTAACAATGTAAGTATTTTGATATTAACTCTCAAGTTACATTAACTGCAGACTAAGTTATCATGATCTCATAAGGAGCCCTGATTGACCAAACACCAGACATTAGCTTCAGCAGACATACAAAGGCTGCATTTGTCCTGTTTTTAACACCCTGAGCACAAAACCATAAGAAGATGAAGTCAAAAGTTTCCAAGAGACATCATCTAACTCATCCAAGGTAGGATTGGTTATATATAACCAACATGAACACACTGCTGTCCCACCTGTTCTTAAAATATTCCCAATTAAAAGAAACTCCACAATGACTGCAGACAAAAATCCTTGTAGCTCCCTGCTACCAAAATGTTTCCCTAATATCCCTTGTTATGTCCCAAGTTTTAGTTTCCACCATTATTCAACTTCCACCAATACTTCCACCTTTGTACTACTTCTGCTTAAACTGAAAAATCTGAACTCTGTGCTCAGTTGTCTTTGTAAATAAATATTGCCACTCATCTATATTTTTCTTCAAAAACAGCATTTCCTAAATTTCTTGTTGTTATCCTTTGCATTTCAAGTAGTATGAAAACCAAAATGCACCATTCAAAACTGGATATTGCCAGGCATCATCAGGAAATAAACTACTGTGTCAGGTATGACTCTATGTAGTAATTCTTACATTATCTTACATATCATTACCAAGGTTTACCATGGAAAGGAGAAAAAATCTTTTGTCATAAGGACTATGTAGCAACAGAACATTTTATAAAATAAGTAGAAGTCTTTGCTACCAGTCTTATTACACTGACAAATGTTACTACTATAATCAACCTAAACTGAGTTTTTGATGAGCAATCTAAATATTTAAATAATGTACATTTCCTTTATTGTCTCCTGGAAGCTGTATTTAGGACAAACATATTCTGAATGGCTAAAGTAGAGTCTTGTACAGATTCATCCCCTTTGCTTTCTAATTGCCAGCTATGAAGGATGGCTCTGCCATGATGCCAAAATTGCCTGTGCAAAGACAGAGAACAAAATTTTTCCAATAAACTAAAAAATGTACACCAACCTGCATGATGACAGGAAAACAAGGATTTAAGAAATTATTGGAAAAATTATAAAACCACAAATAAAAATAGTCTACGGCAGCTAGATTGAAAAAAAAAAAGGTGGAGGGGCAGCATCAAAAAGATAAGTAAAACCCTGGGCTATTATTGCTTATTTCCTTTAGACATTTACTGCCCTAAAACCTTCGGTCCAACTTTAATTTCAAATTTTATTAGACTAGAATCTAAGAAAATAAATAGTTAAAAAAGACCCTTTTTCCAACAACAGGCTCACGTCAATGCCTCAGTAAGAAAAAATAATTTTATAAATGTTTCTGGTTTTCACAAAGCTTTTAAGGGTGACCTATCACAGCTCTCTAAGGATGATCCTGTTTGTTTTTAAATCTATAGAAACTAAGTTTTGAAGGTTTGGGTTTTATCTCCTTTTTTAAATTTAAAAAAAAAAATCTGCAAAATACATGTTATAAACTCTCTCACCAGCCAGAAAGTCCCCAGCAAAGCAATTTAAGACAACTTTTCTAATCTTCACAAAGGCAAAAGTTTACCAAAGCAATAAAATGGTTTAAAATACGTTCTCATCTAGTGCATGTCAGCAATGCTGAATTGAAATGTGCAATAAAATTTATATTACAGCCATATTGTTTCCCCTTCATTACTTAAAAACATTTATGTATGTGTATGTTCAAACCCAAAATCTAAACACTCCCACTGCTTTTTTTGTTTCATAATAGCAATTGGGATGAGCCATTTTACACAATCATCATGCTCAGTCCTTTTTACTTCACTGGCATCCACAAGCTCAGCCAGAGAAAGCTCTACCCAGAATTGCTAAAAAGCAGTAACAGACAAACATCTTTTTTTTTTTAAATATTTGTTTCTGTATTTCTCTCCAAAGACACTCTGACTATCAAAACACAAATGGGGCACCCAATACATAACTCACAGTTCAAAGGTAGCAGAAGCAAGCCAAGGTAGCATCCAGAAAGTGTTGCCAAAAATCTACAGCCCAGGGAAACAACAGTCCTACAGAAAGGCTTCAGGGCATCTCCCCTGGTCTAACTGAGGAAAGTTAGACTGTTAAGGCTACTCATTAAAACACACAAACAGAACTTGGCTGATGTTATCAGTGAAAACTATCTCAGATGTGCGTGCATCTTAGTGTAGCCACATTGACCAAGTGGTCAGGAACACTGTATCTAAACCTCAGGCGACAAGGGAGGAAAAAGACATCCAAACCAGCTCTAAACAAACTAGCCCTGATATTGTAAACCAGGGCAAAACAGAGTTCTGTGCAAGCCAACCTCACCTACATGCCTGAGTAATAACAAGTGCAGCAGTCTCCAAACTAGATGAGTCTTTGTATTCTCCATGCAGCAAAAGAACTGGAGATATTATTTTGACTGTCAGGGTGTTGGTCCCACAGCAGGAAATCCTGCACCTTAGAGCCATCTCAATGGTTAGACAGCACACACCACAAAGGGGGAACTTGACATCCAATGGGAGCAAAGAGAAATCTGGCACCTGAATGTACTGCCAGAGAGTTTTACCTTTGGGAACTGCGCAATTCTTTATGGGGCTTTGATGCAGCAGTCCCACTCTAAAATGCTTTGCTGATGCAGGATAAACTAAGCATATGCCTAAGTACTTCAGAGATGTGAGAAGGCTCCACTCAAGCGTTTTACAAAATCATTGTAAAACTTGATTTGTAAAATCATTGACTCCTCACTGCAGGGGCCAAAGCAGCACTCTGTTTTGTAAAAAATCCGTGCTGGACACTTATTCCAAAGGTCCTGTCAGGACTCCCCAGTCATCACAGTGCAAATTTCACATGGCAGCCAATGCCCTCTACCCAAATCCACTCTCTTCCACTACTCCCGATTTTAATTTTTGTGGGTTTTTTCCTCTGAAAAACAAACTTCCTATTAAAATAAAAA
This sequence comes from Camarhynchus parvulus, assembly GCF_901933205.1. Classification (NCBI taxonomy): domain Eukaryota; kingdom Metazoa; phylum Chordata; class Aves; order Passeriformes; family Thraupidae; genus Camarhynchus; species Camarhynchus parvulus. The sequence continues at coordinate 11,159,512 of NC_044576.1, forward strand.
CTTTAGGCCTTTTTTTGATGAGAATTCTTTGGATTCTTTCCTTTCCCCTCGCTGTTATTCAGATTTCATGAACAGCACACTTTTGACTTACAGTCTTGCACACCACAATCTGGCAATACAAACATGTTCATATAATTTTTTAGTGTCTACTTTTATGCTGTGCAAAAGAAAGCCTGATTGCTGCCCTAGAGTACATACACATTGCAAACCCTCTGGTCTTCTGAGATGACTGACTGCCATAAATGTATGTATTAATCATGCTATACTGGCTATTCCTATCTAAATAGACATAATCATTCTAACATTTTTTAAATCAGCTTTTTAAAGTCACAAATTGTTATGGGCTAAACTTCAGTAAACAATAGCTTTTCTTTGACTTTATGTTACATTTTATTTGCATTAATGCAAATTATTACTCCCCTTCTTGACCAAACAGCTGGAACACCAGCAGTCAGTACCTTCATTCCAAATGCACAGCAGCAACACACAGAACTACTTTTAAGACAAGAGGCAAGTTTTAAGCAGCACAGTGGCAGGGGTGGAAAGAGAACCCAGAGAATAAAATCCATTCTCAACATCTTGTGAACCATTGGTATTTTTTACATCCTTTTTGATGTCTACTCTTCAATGTCTACTTTAAGACAATAGGGTATGGAAGGGCACCTCATCAACAAACACAAAACATCTCCAGAAGCCAACCAGTGCAGAAGTATCACCTCTTAAGGGAGTCAAAGGAAGCTGCTCTACATCCTTGTTAGGGGCCAAACTGAAAGCATCAGCTCTTTGCGCAGGAACGGTAGAGAACTTCTAGAAGTAGAACCCAAACTTCTACTCCTCCCAAATCCAGAGAAAGCATTGCTTGTGTCTTTAAGCCACTGGGAGATTTAAGTCTCATCTCCAAGACACCCTGAGAATGGCACTGACAGGGCCACAGGATGCCTGCTCTAATTCAGTGGCAAAACTAGCCTTTAAGGGGCTTCGGAGATATATGAAATTCTGGTCTACTCACATCAAATTGAGTCTTTCCATTTCACAAGTGAAAAGAACAGATAATGGAATTGTCCGTATCAGAAAACTTGGTGCCTCTGAATTAGGAGAAAAAGCTAGATTTAATTTTATTATCTGAGATTGAAATTTGTCTCACTTAGAAAAAAGCCGTAATGGACATTAAAAAAAAAACACAACCAAAACCCAACCACCCATTACAGCAACACAAGCAACTTTGTTATATCAGTTAAATATATTGTTTAATTAGTTTTCTAAATGCATACACTGAAAAGCCATTAGACAGCCATTAGGAGTAATACATCCATTTTCTTTTTACAATCACCTGATTTACAATCAGCCAAATTTCTAAACTAATTCAGTCAAACAACATTTCTGGCACAATTACCCCAGCAAAGTTTCCAATTCCCTTTTTTGACTGTGATCACTGTAATTTTCCCTTAGGCTCTAAAGCGCTGATGATCATCTTCGTTTCAGCAGATTTACAGAGCATCTCTTAGGTTAAAATGTTCCTAGCATGTTTATGGTCTCATTTCAAGATCCAGAAATCTGAAACTATTTAGCCATCTTTATGAAGTAATCTTTAAAAAAAACAGCTTTGTGTTCTCCTTATGTGGGAAAAAAAAGAGATGGCTTTAGACAAATTTCAAAAAAATCCTAAAGGATCAAAAAATCCCAAAGGATCAAAATCCATCTGTTTTTTCACACCTCAGCTGACTTCCTATTTTGTTAACAAAAATTTTCTTAATAACTTTATTAATTAGCAACATATCCACATGAAAACTTGTTAAAGGGCTCATAATGACTTTGCCAAAACATTGTGGATTATCTCAGTATATTTCATGGATAAAAGAGAAAACCACATTGTAAAAATAAAGCCTTTGAATAGATTTCATTCTACAGCTTCTCCAATGCTATTTTTCATCGATGCATTATCACTCTAGAGATTCTGTAAGGTTTCCCATTGTGTTTTCCCTACGTTGCATCAGCTCCAGTATAACCCAGTTTGGAATTGCATTAGTCAATCAACAATGCACATGATATTTTAAGGATAAAGTAACTGATGGTGGTACTTCACAGGAAACTAACAGAGAGAGTGTGAGACAACAAGCAAATGTGTAGCACAGCTGTCAATTGAATCTGAACCCTGATCTAACCAAACTAATATGCAAACCTCAAATCTGTCCTTCTCTCACAGTAATCGCTGTATTTATCCTTGCAATGCTTCAGTTGCTTACTTTCCAAAATATAAGACAGTTACAAAAAAAAATCATCCGGAAAAGAAACAATTCCAAAGTTTCTTTAGAACATTTTGGTGAATTTTTAAGCTTTGCTTCTGCCAAACCAAACAAAAGTAGAAAGCAAGAGCTAAGAACAGACCGCAGCATGAATGTGCCTCAATCCTGGAAGAAGGTGCTCTTAACGTCCACCCTGCTCCCACAGGGAACCACCACCACCTGTGTTCAGGTAAGTTTTGCAATGCTCCTGAAACAAATACCCACACTCAATAAGCACTGTCAGGCAATTTTTACATTTCAAAACCAAGAGATAATTGCAGTCCATCACCAGCTGGCACCACTTACAGCTCTGCCGGAAAGCTGAAGGATGCCAATGTCTGAACAAAGCAAACGCTCTCCTCACCGCAGACAGGCTCTAAATGACCTTTACACAACAAGGCTCTCCAGAAAACACCAAACTTCTTTAGTATGGATTTCTTCCAACCCATGGCCTATCTGTGTTTGCTAGGTTGCTTTATGGGAGAGAAAGCAGCCTGGAGGAGTGGGACCAGCAGTGCCAAGCCAAGCATGAAAGTACAGCAACAAGTGAACAAATCCTTTCCCTCCTGCCAGAGGCCAAACTGGGGAAAAGGGAAAAAAATAAAATCAACAAAATACATGTGTTTGCACCAGCCAGTCTGTCATTTCAGTTAAAAAAACAAAAATGTAAGAGACTATGACATGACATAGAGATGGAAAACTGATGGTGGGCATGCTACTGAATATGCATCTTGCATTCAGGTGCTGAACCCACACTGTTGTTCAGACTGACTGCTGATGTTAATGCTATGAGAAATCTTGTCTGTTAATCAAAGACTAACAAATGAGCTTTAAGCATTAAAATGCTGGCTTTTTGTTATCTTTGTATTCATTTCCTTTACACTGTCTCTATGATAGTAGCAAAATCCTTGAATGAAGCCAAGGACCAAGACTGCAACTGACTGGCAGAAATAATCAAGCCAATAGCACATATTGCCCTGACACCTTGAGAAGGCAGCATATAACAATGAGAAGGGAACTAAATGTAACACAAATATGGATCCAATTAGCATAAAGTTAAAAAAAACCCAACACAGTAAATTACATTCTGTGAAAGGAAAACGCTGCAGGATGTGAACTTCACTGCAAAATTTCATTTGTGAAAAAACTAGAAGGTGAAGGACCTGACAATGGGAGTAAAATGAGGGGAGACATGAAGCCTAGAGGGCCACAGAGAAAGCCCAGGCTCCTTCCCTGGTAGGAGCACTGGGATGAATCCTGGTGAGTGCTATGTGAGTGAAGCAGCACTTTCACAGTCCAATGCAGGCAGCTGCAGGTGACCAGAGACAGGACAAGTGCCACCTGGGGAAGAGCCAGAAGGTGAGATGATGAACCTCTGGGCAGAGAAAAGCAAAAAAGTAGGAAGGAACCAAAGCATCATGATTAATACTCCTTTTCCAATCAAAAAGAGCAGCAAGGTTTGAAATTCCCATATAACACTTTGATCTTTCCTGATTAAGACATACAGGATCTATCTAATGAAGTGCCTCTCGTGGTCCTCCACAGATTCCCTTTGCCCACAGTCAGGGTTATAATAAAAAAGAGTAATTTTTACTTTACAATGTAAAATCCTGATCATATATTATCTGACACATAACTGTTAAAAAAAAAACAGGCACAAAAATTATGTCTGTCTTAGCCAGTTCCTGACACAAGTCAATGAATGGCCTGTGCTCCACCATTTGACCTGATCAGCACTGGCTTGATCTAACAGCATGAGTGCACAGGAGATCTTTTATTTGACAGAATCACATAGGTATTCTTTTCCTAGAGAAATGCACCCATTCTCTATCATGAAATACAAATATGTGAAATAATCCACACTTGGGGGAGAAGAACATCAGTATCTGCAGTTCGTTTCTGAAGTTGGTCTGCCCTTGATCTGGATGCATGAGTTGAGTCTGGACTTGCTCTAAATTGTAACCAGTCAAAACATAAGCAGCAATCCTAGCAGCAGGGAAATGCACTGTAAGAATCGATCCCAAACAGTCCATAAATGAGTATAAGAACTAGTACATTCACCAGAAGTTTTATATCACGGTCAATAAAATAGAAAAAAAACTTGGAATAATCTGCATTCAAGAGGACATCGTTGAAGTAGGATCCCGACTATTTCCAAGAGCAGGCTTCCCTTCCAATTTTAAAAAATTTGCATAGTGTAATGCTTACAAACTGTGTTCTATTCACGGAAAAGAAATTACCTCGTCAAAAGTACTCCCTTTAATAATAAAAATTACTTTCCAGACAAGACAATCCTACCAAGTCTTTTCTACATTAAACTGAACAAGGTCCTCCTCTGATATCAATGAGCTTTCAGAATCAAAACTCCAGCACCAAACAGCCAGGCAGTGTGATAGGCAAGTAAACACCCTGAAGGCCTACAACTGACAATGTGTAAAACTTTTGAAAAAGACATGTGCACACTCCATAATAAACCCTTCATTTCTTTTAATCGGTAGAAGAGACAGAAGCCTTAATTTGGGGAAACATTCCTTTTATTTTTACTATTTCTAGGCTACTGCACGTTAAGGACAGTGGCTGCAGGAGACTCACACGTTGCCTGTGGTGCAAAAGCTCCAAGGCTGCGCCTTTCTGCTTCAGAACAAATGGTCCAGTGTGCTGCCTGCAGCCCGCCAATACAAAATAACCAAATGTAATCCTTTCCACTGACAGCACGCTCACCAGATTGACTACGCCAGCTCACTCAGTAAAATGCCTTTGGGATTGTTGTGAGCATGAACTACGGCAGTTTTAAGCTTTCCAAAACTTTTAGATAAACCAAAGATGTACCAGGAGCAATGGAGTGCAAGGGTATCCCTGCAGGTTAACTTCAGGTGGTAACCCTCTATGATGAGGTCTTGCCCAGCTGAAAGAGATTCCTACACAACACCAGGCAAGAGCATGTCAGTTACCACTGAAGAATCCCTGGCTTTCTCCCAGGATGGAGCCCACCGAAGTTTCACTGCGTCCCTCACCAGGGGAATGCATCATCACTCCTGAGACAGCTGTGTTTCTAAACAGGAGCTCTGTGCATGCAGGGGTTTTGCTAGTACCTCCAAAATAGAACACTTCATCTTACCCTTGCTGTAAAATCAGCTCTTATTGCATAAAAGCTAATTAGTGTCACACACCTAAACAATGTGAAGCACTGTTTCTCTATCAACAGACACCCATAGAACGTTGCTAATACACTGGACTTCTTGAAACAACAATGAAAACAATTACCCTAAAGTGTGGGCATTAATGTACACAACTTTTCTTCCCCACAGTTTTAGAAGAAACTAACGGGAACCAAATATTAAGCCTCAATAGTCAAAGCTGAGAGCATAAGCAAAATATTTGCACCTTTAAGTATAAGCAAGAAGTATACAAAAAAAAAATCTACTTGGCAGCCTACTCTACCCAAATAAATTAGCTCTTGTAATATTCCTCCAAATATATTTTTGGCAAATCCCAAAGTTAACAATTTAGGGCTACATTTAATAGAAAAAAGTCTTTGAAACTATTTCCAACTGCTGAGATTTGACATTTAGAAAGGTTTAGATATCTGTCTTCAGTAGACAGAACCCCTTTTCCCATGTGAGAGTTTCAGAATGAAATTCATGTAAAGTTGTACAACTAAAAGTAAAATTAAATGGTGGTCCAGCTGAAAGGGAAATATGGCAGGAAAAAAAAAGCCATTTGAGAGAGCAGCTCCGGAGTTCCTAACACCAGCTAGTTCAGGATGTGCAATAATCTGGGGTATCACAGCATGAATCAAAGAAAGCTCATCTATCCAGCTTAAACAGAAATCACGGGAAGTCATCTTCAAGCAAACGCATGTGAATCATTTTGGCTAATGAAAACATACCCCTCAAGCTGAAGAACTTACGTAAATTACATTTCTCCTAATTCAGCCAAAAACATTAAAGAAAATGGATTTGCCAAAGATAAAAGCAAAGTAGGCATGATAGATCATCCATTAGCAATACAAGTACGGCTAATTCTTCCTGACAGTGAAATGTCTTGGGATACAACCCACTTTATTTTTTTTTATTAGATGTGTGTGTTTAGATGCAGTATATCCTACACATTTTATCTCCTTATATCCTAGACTTCACTACTGGTGAGATTTTACAAACATCAGGCCTTAACAACAACGTATTAAGAAAAGAAAAAATATGAACAACCGAAAGTATTTTAGCACAGCAAAGAAAAATAATTAAAAAATTAAATAGGAGCTGCATAATCTCCGCAAGTACAGAAAGTAGTTTAAAATGGTGCAAATTAATGCAGTTAGTCTGAATTAATAACAAGAAGAAAAACATCACAAGCTTATGAGGAATCACAAGGGCAGAATTAATATTGCACTCTACTCACTGTTAGACCAACTAGTGAACTAGTTTGGGCTTTACTTTTTTTCATAAATGCATTTTTAATGTGCAAGGTTGTACTGCATTCTCTAGCATACAACTTTGATTTATTCATGTAAACGTCAGAAATCCATCAGCAAACAAAGCCATATGGAAGAAAAAGAGATATAATGGATTTTCTGTTTGCTTTAGAAACTTGACATCTGTGGATAGCATCATCTAAGTTACAATCCAATCACTATTCATATTCTGGTCATTTTCATTTACCAATCCAAAACGCATTTTATCTGACGATACAAAAAGCTCTGGGAGTGGGATAGCAGAGAAGAAATCGTGTTTTAAAAACTTAAAATCGGAACATACTTCAATATTTTCCCTTTCACATCATAAATTCAGAGAAAAGCAAACTCACATCTGTTCTAACTTAGCTTTTAAAAAACGAAGAAAACGTATCCGGATCATTTATATCTTCTGTGTATTTGTGGCAAGATTTTCGGAGCCGGCCCGAGCCGCTGGTGGCACCTGAGCTCCGCAAAGTTCCCGGGAGGCTGGGCTCGGCGGTACTTACCCCGGCAGAGCAGGAGGAACCCGGCTGTCCACGCCGCCGAGCGCATCTTCCCCGCGCTGCTGCTGCGGCCCCGCCTCGGCGCTCCGGGCAGCACCGGCCGGGCTGCCGGACGCTCCGCGGGCTCTCAGTCGGGCCGGCCCATGGCCCGGGCCGGCGGCAGCGGGCCGCGATGGGACGCACGGAGCCGGGCAGGGACGGGACGGCCCGCGCCGGGATGCTCCTCCGTCGCTCCTTCCCTCGGTCCGGTGCCGCCCCACCGCCACCGGCCGGGAAGAAAGCGCCTCGTTCCCTCAGCGGTGCCGCTCCTCTCGGGCTCTGCGGGGAGAAGCCAAGTCACGAGCGAAGCCTCCGCTCCGCCGCCGAGCCCCCGCGCTGCCCGGGCGGCGGCACCGCCCGGCTCCGGCCAGCCCCCGGCCCCTCCTCCGCGGCCGCCGGGCCGTTCTGCCCGGGCCGCCCCGCCCGGCGGGCAGCCCCCGCCCCGCCCCGCCCGCGGAGCCTCCGCCGAGGGGCGCAGCACCGGCCCCGCCCCGCGCATCCCCGGGCAAGGTGCGGGCCGGGCGGAGGCGCCGTGGGGTCCCGGAGCAGCGGCCCGCTTCCCCCGGCCCCGCGGGCAGGAGCGGGGCGCGGGCGGGAGGGGCGGGAGGCGGCGGCTCGGGGGGAGGAAGACAGGCGAGCCGCGCAAACACACCAGGTGCGAGACAAAGCGGGGACAGGCGCTGCGGCACCAGGATGTACCCGAGTGGCCGTCTTCCCCGTCAGCCGAAACACATTAAACGTGTTGAATAATTAATCCTTAGGAGAGGAGACAATTTTTGCTTGATGGTAGGAGGATGCTGTAGAAGATGTGCGCTACCTGGCAGGCAACCAAAGTAACCCGGAACGCACGCGTCCCACTGAGCGGCGAAACGCCACTTTTAAACCGCAAGCGGGAGGGGGTGGGAAATCTAACCCAGCCAGAGCTGAAATACGCTTTAACAGGTCGGGCTCGCCGAGAAAAGCGCTCCGAAAAAGCCGCCGCTCACAAACACCGCCCAGAGCCCCCACTGCGCCGCTGCCTCCGCCCGGCGGCCCCGCCGCAGCGCCCGGCCCGCCCGCGCCCTGCCCCGGCTGCCGCAGCCGCGCCGGACCCGCGGGCAGCCCCGGGAGGGCGCGGGCACGGCCCCCCGGCACCCGCGGGCACCGCGCCCGCGCAGGCTCTGGAGGGACCACAGCGACTGCCGGCTGATAGAAACCCTGCCCCTCTCCCAGCGCCTCTCCTGTCAGGGCATCTCCAACCTGCCGAGGAGATGTTTTCTACTCCTCTCCCGAAAGCTGATGCTGCTTCCACACAGCCGCGCTGCTCCACAGATCTGGTCGTCAGGATTCAGACACAGATCAGCAGCTACAGCGTTCGGCTTCCCCAGCCTTCTCACTCTGAAACGCCCAAGCAAGGTCAAGTAGACACACAGAGTAGATTGATACTCAGTGCCGTTGCACCTAGCAAGAATTGCTATAGATTATTTAAACAGAAGTCAAATAGGAAATTCTCTCTCTAGATTAGTAAGGACCCTGCTTACAATACCTAGCACTTTAAGAGGAAAAGTATCAGAAATCAGAAATGACCCTATAGGAATGGTAAAAGAACTAACCTATTTTAACTTTTCTGTTAGATCTTCATTAGGTTAGATCTTCTTCCACGGTCTTCATAAGGCTTGGGAAAACAACAAGCCAAGTCGAAGCAACTAGAAGAGTAATAATGAATTTGAGATGAACAATAATGACCACCATTAATTAATTGCTTTTGAAGCTGCCTGTCAGATAGTATAAATTAAACTTTCGAGTACTTACTTGTCAAGTGTTTGTGGGGCTTTTGCAAGTGCCTGAAAGAGGGAACTGAGAAGGTTACTTGGGAAGTCTCTGTGAACAGAGGAAAGTCTATAGCAAAGAAAGCAGCACATAAAACATTAACATTAAATCAATGCTTTGTGGAGAAATGTCTTACGTTAAGCTAAGCTTTATCTTAAATCATATTTAAAAGCTCGTGCAGTATACAAATCAATATTGATGCCATCTAAAATACACCACTATCATCTGCACTGATAAATGCCAGTTTTCATCCAGGACAAAGTGACTTCTTGGAAGAATTTCAAGGACTTACAATCTCTTCTGGCATCTCAGCAACTGAAGCCAAAGCTGTACTTTTCTGCCAGCTTCAGGCTCTGCTCCAGCACACTAAAACTGGTTTTAGATGCCATCATGTTCGTCATGCAAGGAACAGAAGTAAGGTCACCAGAATAATTTTTTCATTTGATTTCCAGGCTTTTAAGCTAAGCAGTTTTATGTGTTTTCAGAGGACTGTAGCTGACTGTCAACCCAGGACACTGACACACAACACACCTGGAAAAAACTGGACTACTTGGATGAAAACAGGACCAAATACAGGTGTCTTCTGTGTTCCACCTACTGTGGTCGTGTCTCTCATATTAATGTAGTCACCATTCTTCCTGAAGCTGTCGTCCTTTATGGTCAGCAGCGGTATATTGACAAAACATAGTTCATCCAGGAAACATAGCCTACCATAGAGAAGACAAAAATAACATAACTGCAGCATCTCTCAAACCCTGCAAAAGCCTATCAAAATGGAGGTATTTTAAATTTTCCACTTGAAATTCAAACTTCAGGAGAAAAAACTTAAGCCCTTCCTGCCCAGCCTGGTTTCCACATCCCTGAAGAGTCCCAACACAGGCTGTGAACCATCTGCCCTTGAGTTTACATGAGCCATACAAGCCTATAGCAAGCATCTCCTTCCAACAGCTAACTTCTGCTCCACTATGCATAAAATACACTTTCACGTCATTCACTTGGTTTCTTTGTCTGAAGGCCTTTTGAAAACTGAATGAAAATCACTGCTTGTAAATGGGGAATAAAAAGCAAGGTGTCCTTAATTTCCCAGAAAAGCTCAAGCTTTGCAGTGACATCTCCCATCATTCTCCTAGCAGAAATACTTTGGATGTAAATCAACACTTTCCTGCAGGCTAGTGCAATTGTGAAACTGTGGCTCATACTCCTCCTCTTCCCCACCCCCCCACTTTGACTCATTTATTTGGCACAGCAGGCTGAGCTATTAAATTATTGTAGGTTTTTCTTTTATAAAGGCACCCTGAGATGTCTCGATACAATAACGCTTCCTGAAACTGATGCTGATTGATAACTGTTTCTTGGTTTCATCACAAGTCTTAGATCATGTTCATTTAGCATCAGGGCAGGACACTTGAGGACTGTTCTACCTTTCCATGTTTTCCAAACACTCATGCGTGAACACTGAAATATTTTCAGGCAAAACTCATCCTAGAATATTGTATTTAAAATCCAATTCTTGATCAGTTCAGGACTTAAATGTTTTTTCCCCCATGCTACAAGGTTGGTTACTGTAGAAACTCAGTCTGAAGTACTGCGGTTGATCAAAAAACTATTTTGAAACTATAAAAATGGGTTGTTAACATCCAACACTATTTTGCGATCAAACTCTCAAATCTTTCATACAGTTACAACTGCAGTGGCACTGAACAGATATTTTTTCTGAGGTAGATCTAATAGTAAAAAGATAGATCAAATTTTGATCCTGACAGTGACAAAGAATTTATCTTCATGTCATACTTAATTAAATATTATATAAATATAACATATTTATATTATATAAATATGTACATGGTTTTTCCACAATCCCTGGGCTTTATTTTCCTATCCTTCTGTCAATTTCTTTCTTTTCTATTTGTTAGATATTGCTAACATATAAACTGCACAGTATCCACATTACCTATTTTTAATTTTTGTCTACTTGAGAGCATTGAGAGAGGTAAAAGCAGTGTGTTTTCCAAAAAATACTCATCCAAAAGTGCTATGAATTGGTCAGAAACAGTGACTACCATGAAGAAGCAGCAAACCTGTGCTAGGAGATGTCTCCATCTCGGCACCTAGAGAAGGGAACCAAGAAGCTATTTCTTTCAAGTCAGGAGGAAAGAAGTCATTCTTGTGGAGAAAGTGCTACAGACTGTCCTGATAACAAGAAGTTTAAGCAAGAGCTTTGGATTGTCCAAAAAGTAGATTAAAGGCAAAACCAGGATTCTTGTGAAAACAGTGACAAGGGACTGGCATAAGTGAAGATGCTGTATGAGAGAAAGCAGAACAGACCATGAGCCTGGCCCAGGGCCATGACCAGGAAGAACCATGTCCTTTGGTGACCTGACAAAGCTGTCCCTCCTGGGAGCTGGCTGCACCAGGAAAGCCCTCATCTGACCTCTCTGCTGCTTCTTGGTAATAAAATTCTAAGTTCCTCCAACAACAGTATTTTGTGGCACTGTAAATGTAATATAAAGCCTTTTTGAAAATACATTCATCCACAAAAATTGCCTGATTCCTGGCCATCAGATTGTTTCACTGAAAGCCTAAACTTAATTATCAAAACCATCATAAAATCATAAATCACAATGTCTGGTGCCATCAGAAGTCAGTACCAAAATAGGTCTCTAACCATTTATCTGAAATTTTCAAATGCTTGCCTTTGTTGCTGCAGGTTTCCATGAAGCACAGGATGACTATGCTGGAGCATTTCCATGCAGAGAGGAAACAAATTCTCCCAATATTTGCAAACAAAAGGTGCCTTTTTTGTTTCAATTCTATTCAGAATCTCATGTCATCTTGCATCTAGCTTTTTACAGAAGCCCTCTAAAACTGACAGGAAATAAAAGCTCGGTTTTCATGCCATTGTTCTAAAGATTGTCCTGGAGGTGCCATGGATGCAGCTGTTATGTCAGAAAAAGGCCTCTGGAGTGAAGGTCACTGTAAAACACATTGTTGTACTTTAAGTAATGTAAGTTCCAAACTCAGTGAAATCCCAGGTTCTGATTTCTGTACTGTTGTGGAGTAGCAGGATTACAGGAGTGTGAGTGCATAAGGATGTGAACCTCTTGCTGTGATGATGAGCACTGCCTGGTGTGAGTGAGCCTGCAGCCCTGGTGTGCCTGTAGCAGGGCATCCAGCAGAGCTGTGCCGGCAGCTGCCGTTCCACCGCGCAGGAATATCCCCAGCTAGCAGCAGGGACAGCAGCAGGGCTCATGACTCATGGCTATCTCATCTGCAGAGACAATGCTTTTTGCCTGGAACCATGCTATAACATAAACCCAACAGTTGTAACCCACAGGCATCTTGGCATTGAGGCTCAACATTTATCCCATTACTCAAGAGGCACTAATTTCCCCAAGATATGAACAGATATCGGCGCGACAAATCTCTTCACATCAGTATGAGCAGTAAAGTTCTTCTGAACTTTGAAGGCTGGATTTTTCTAGCTTTTAAACAAATGTTTGGGATCTGCCTGGAAATGTTATGATCACGCATAAGGATGTTCACACAGCCCCCATCAGAATCTGAATGGTAGGGGGTAGATACTTTTCCAACAAAAGTTAGAGAAATACATTGAAACTGGCAGCTGATAAATTAAAACCAGCTAACAAAATAGAAAACATCCTTTGTTGACTCTTCTCCAGGTCCATTTCCAGCAGATAATACACTACTGTGATCATAACAATAAAATGTTATTTTCATCCTAGTTTCTTAGAATCTGGTGTCAAATCTAACAGCCCACATGAGAGATGTGTAACCTAAATTCCCTACTGTTCATAAAGTTCATGAAGTTCCAGCCTGGGTTATGACCAAGGCAAGCTTCCCGCTCCCTGCCAGCAGCAGTACCCCTACAGTGACCTGGGGGAGGTGAATGTGTTGGAGAGTGATTCTGTCCAAGGTACAATCAGATTTACCCACTACAACTATTTCTGAAGTTTGCAGGTGACCTTAAAAAACACTCCAGTACCAACTTAATTAAAAATAGTAATGGCCAGAATAAAGCTGTGAGACATCCTAAATGACCAGTAAATATTTGTGAAGCTGAGCTTTCACTTTATTTTTTCATTCCTTATTACTCTTGGCTGCAGAGAACTTGAAAACATAACCACACTATACCCTAGAAGTTTCAAACCTGAAAAGCAAATGTAGTTTGCAAATGTAGAAAAGACATTTCAAATATCATAATTTTGCAAATAACTAATAAGGCAGAGAAACTAACTCAAAATATATAAATATTTGGGTTTCAGTATGAAAAGCAGTTAAATTGGACTGAAAAAAGTATATCTTTCATGAGCAGTATCAAATCTCCTATGCTTGAAGTTCAACAGCTAAGCTCCAAAATCTTCTCAGGTCTAACTTTGTCTCAGTGCTCCTTAGAAGAGGCACAGCCAGCTTTGCATGAGGGAGCCAAGAGAGACTTCCCAGCAGTGCTACTCTTCCTGCCACCCACAGCAAGGTTCAGTACATGCCATAGTAACAACGAGAGGGCCTCACTTCTTTCAAGCTTTCATAGGTTCAGAATAGAGACACTATAACTCATGTTACTGGTGGGTTAGCCCCAATGCCATCAGAGGAAATGGTGACCTGAGAGTTTTCAGTCTCCAAAATCATCAGGTGAAATGCTGTCAGGGAAGAACCGACAAAATCATGACCATCATTCAGTTACAAGCATGAAGGCACACCAAAGTTAATGAAGAGAAGATCACAATCAATGGAATAACAATTAATTTTGTCATTATAGGAATTAGTATAAAAATATCAGAATCAGGACTTATAAGGGACTTCACCTCTAAGTTAACCTGTATTGGGTTAAATGATCTACATAATCTGATTTACTTTCAGCACCATATGTTACTAAATCGTAATCACTAGAAACCAGGAAATATGATCCTAGGGTAATTCCAGAGATCTGGATTCTCACTGTACTGTAACTTTAAATATATGGTATCATGACCATAAAGAGAGCACTCAGGTAGGTCACACATCTTCATTTGCACCATGGTTTATAGAGGCACGTTTGCCCCTGTGTTCCATTGATCTAACAGGATGTGTTTTTCTATTACACATGCACAAGGTCTCTACATTTAAAGAGCATTACATTAAAACTGAAATCGAGAGCTTGCCTGTGAGGAAATGTTTGAACTGAGATTGCCCCATGCATTTTTTATTTGCTCACTGGTATGCCTTACAAGTCTCATTCAGGAACAGCTACAACAAATGTGTCAGAACTGCTGCTGGAACTCGTAAATTCCTAGGATTCAACCCAAAGACATAACCTCAAAATAACATACCTGAGACTCACGAAGAATTCTTGTTTTCTGCGCATTGAGTAAGCCCAGAGTCCAGTAAATGCAAGGATATACAATTACATGTACAAACACTCTGAACAAAGGGGGTGAATTCGGATTGAAAAGGTACACCTTATTTATGTTTTACGTATTATGTTTTATGCCTAATGCTATTATACTGTTCTTGAATGTAGGCTTTTTGAGTATGTAATTTCCTAGAACTTTTTAAAATTAAAATTATACCACATGGAGCCACACTGAGTGCTGCATAAGTTATAACAAGATTTTAAATGGCCGAAAACAACTATTTAAAAGGAAAAGAATCTTTAGTACTCATTACAATAGGTAACTATGACCAAGATGCCAAGCATATTAGTTCAACCTGGTTTTCCTAAAAAAGCAAAAAAAAACCCAGAAGACAACCCCCAAAACAAGAATAACGCACAGCAAAAAAAAATGCCATAATTCATATCTGTTCTTTAACATTGAAATTTGATCAAAATTTGAACTTTAAAAGGATTAGAAATTTCTCAAAATCATCATGGCAAATAAAAAGCAAAGTGAGGGGTGCTAAGTCTTGGCCAGCCCAGTAGGGATTCACCCTGTAGCACAAGGTCCCTGACCCTCTAACATCCTGCATGGCCCTAAGGCTCTGTACAGTGGAGAACATGTTGGTCAAACGGAACACTCTGGAGATTTACCAGAAAGTCTTCAGAAAGTGCTGAGGGTGCAAGTTCTTTTAGTTAGAGGCTTAATGCACAGGCAGATGTGGATTGATTTTTCAAGGAAATGGGAACAAACCTCTCTTCCCTGAGGTCCCTGTTCAAAATGCCAGGTCATGACAGCTTTCCATAGTATATACTGACACCATCTCTTTTCTGCAAGATACGCTTACCTATATGAAAGTGCAAAATCTTACATAAGGTTTATTTAAGGAGAGGAGACAGGGTCTCTGTCCAGTTACCCATTACATAGCACAAGGCTCTGACTTGCACCTTGCACTTTCCCTAGTAAAAACAGTGACAACAGTACAAGATAACAGTAAACAGAACTCTTACCAGTGTAAAATATGTGTTTCAAAGGTTATAAAAAGTAACAGAGTTTTGGTTTTTTTTGTTTTAGTGTTGCAATGAAATCACTGAGGACAATTTCATATTTATTTTTCTCATTTTCAGATAGAAGGAATGATAGATTTCTGTTTTGGTGAAATTATCCCTACCTTTACACACATACATAGAAATAATACAAACCCTTAGAAGCTCATTCTACTATTCCTTTGTGCCTTGACTTGCATGGCCTTAAAGAGCAGGAATCAGAGCCCAGGGGAGAAAGACAAGAGAAATTTTAAGTACCTAAAGCAGCTAAGCAAAAGTAGGTTACCAGCGTATTTTTAATTTATGCGTATTACGAGATGAGCTGACAGTCATGTGTGTCTCCTATTATCAACAGCTAGGCAGTTTCTTTTTTAAGTCATCATGGTCAGTTCAGCTACTCGGAGTCTGTTTCTGTTTGTTTGGGCTGTGGAGCATCCTGTATTTTAGCTCAGAGATATTTGTCTTTCTTGGAGTTTCTCTGGAGCTGCATATATGATGAAACAGTTATTGTTTCTTACCACTGCAACTCAGAGCAATTCAACACAGCTGTTTCAGTTTTGTTAGCACATACAGCAGCTTTTAACTAAAACTAAGAGCTCAGTGAGTATAAGCAAGGCTTCACAAAGTGGTGTTTGATGAAGGGCAATAGTTGTGGAGGAGGGTCACCACTCAATAATTGGAAAACTTGGAAATATTGCCTTTGTCCCTTAGATTCTAACAAACAAAATTCATGAGATGCAACTTGAAATGGCCTTTTTTTCCATTACATTTTCTATACTGGTCAGTTAACACCTGGGGGAAACTAGTTGGACTGATCCAGGTAAACAACTCAGGTAATTCTGTCCTCTATCAACCTGCAATCATCAATTTTACAGCTCCAATATTTCTAAGTTAAACCAGACCTTTTCAGGCCTCCTACATCACAGCTCATGTAAACTAGGCGCAGCTGGTCTCTCCACCAATAAATCAACCATTGAAGGAGTAACAAAATACATACAACTAAGGCACAGACAGGACAAAAGATTGTGATTGAAAGGGAAACCATTCAGTGAACCTAGGAAGTCAATTTAGAGAGTCTTGACATATTTCATCAACATGTGCTGAGGAAGTGCTCCCGTGGGGAAGGTGGTTTTGTCTTAAGTTTTTTATACTGATTCCACAGCAAATGCTTTGCATAAGGCATCTCTGAATGAAAGGGATGTCTGGTATATTAAAAAGCAGCTATGCCTCTAACTAATAATGATGGACACTGTAAGAAGTAAGGTCCTAGACCAGAGTTGTAGGGGTGTGGACATACAAGGTGTTGGCACGTGCAGCCAGTGGAGTCCCCAGCCACACTGGCAAGTTGGGTCTCCTGAAGGTGCCCCCACAACTTGTGGGAGTATCACAGAAACAGCCTAAAGTGATAAGGGATAATGGGTAATACAGTTTGTCCCCCTATGTAATAGTAACTACTTACACATTATCTTGTAGGGAATTTATCTTTACTGACCACAATCCCAGCTCTGTTGGGATCTGTTGTAGAGGTGGTGTTGTGTGCACTTTTTTTTCAGAGGCTGCTGTATATC
This sequence comes from Camarhynchus parvulus, assembly GCF_901933205.1. Taxonomy (NCBI): domain Eukaryota; kingdom Metazoa; phylum Chordata; class Aves; order Passeriformes; family Thraupidae; genus Camarhynchus; species Camarhynchus parvulus. The sequence goes on from NC_044576.1 coordinate 11,176,584, forward strand.
TACATGGAAAAGATACTTAATGTCAAATCAAATTAAACAAAAAATTGCCTGTTTGAAGCAGAGCATACATAGCTTTCTATGCCACTGGCCAGGAAACAAGAGAAAAGCACAGGTTAAAAGTACTTGAGACTGGCTCAATAGAGTCTTCTAAGAAGCTAAGCGAGTGTTGCAGTTCTACTTCATTTTGCATGCCTAACACAATAATTCTTAACAAGATTCCACAGATTAGAGGACATGAAATTAAGCAGTCTACATTGAAGTACAATGTCAGACATTAAGCTGACAGCTCTCAATACCCACTGCCTAAGGTGCTAGTGGGCAACAGTGTCAAAATAGTAAGACATTCACAAGAAAGGGCCATGGATTAAGTCCTTTGAACCTTGTTAACTATATTAAGGAAACACTGGTTGTCACCTGCTGACATCTTGGTCTGTAGAAGACTGGAAACAAGAATGCCTGCTCTGTCAGAACTGATTTCCAAGTCGCTGGGAACTTGAAGTTTAAATAGACGACAGGAGACTCTAGCACAAACCAACTGGAACCACATTATCAGAGCGTGAAGTTAAGAGTAATAGCTTCTTCTAAGCTGTTAAACAAAAAACCTCAAATCACAACCCAGAAGTAATCTTAAAGCACCTACTGCCTTAACATCTTCCATTTTGGATGTCAAAGATTTAACCTTACCTAAGTGTCCCACAGATCCCAAATTTGTGGCTGTTAGCGTAGGAGTCTTGCTCTACAATATTAATCAAACTATTTTTGCTGGATGTTTTCAGACAAAGTTGATTTGCTCTGTACACTCATTGTGAATCTAATCCAGTCTTTTAAATACATCCTGAAACGCCATTGTACCTGTGTCAGCAATACACCTATCCTCTTCAAACTTCCTGTCATTACCCATGAGAGAGAACTCCTGAAAATAGTTTTCCCTCCAGAAAATGCTTGAAATAAGACTGTAAAGAAGTTTTTATTGATTATTGCCATAAGAAACCTGCGGTGACTTCATAAAGATGACTCAGAACTTAAGCAGGGTGACTTAATGTCACTACACAATCCTACATGAGTCGGAATTCAAAACAACTCCACTATGAGATCACACTAAAGATTTGTCCTCTGAACTTTTTTTTGTTTGTACTTCCAACTTCCTCCCTGAACTTTGAGGTTGATGTTCTTCTTGTCTACATCTTGTACTTCTCTGTGTAATTTCTCTGTCTGCGTATGACCCTTTTGCAACCAAGTGTTCGAGTGCTTCCCTGCAGACTGTATAATACAGACATAAAAGCACAAGGGCTTGCATGAGGCACAGAGAAGGGACCTGGACTAAGGACATGCACCTGAACAGGCATCACTGCATGGGAGAAGTGAATGCTCCTCAGGAGGACACCCTCAGGGCAGGACAAGCTCAGTCCTTGTCAGTGCCCTGTCCAACAGCCACCTTTCCAGCACAAATGTTGAGTGAAATGTCAGGATTGACTTAAGATGTCTTACTTGCATAGGGCTTACCAGAATCTGCTTCCTGAGGAAATTAGGGTCTCAGGCCCACCTTATTTCTAGCCTTTGGTGCTGGTTGCTACAGACTGGCCACAAGTCACAGAGCAAAGTCTCAGACAGAGTGGCCCAGAGCTGCTGTTGACAGAGCCCACAGGAGTGGCCTTATTGCTCCAAGCTCGGCAATGAACCTGAGAAAGTTGCTTTGCTGCCATCCATGACCCAGTACAAATCAGCAAGCAGCTCACATATGGCTCAGCCTGCAGTCTCCTTAGTCAGCATCTAAAGCCAGTCCCAGGTGTCAGAGCTTGCAACATTTGGGACAGGACTTTTCACTGAGTTTAAAGGTAAAGGCAACAGAGTAAATTTTTTCCCCAAATAGAATGCGCCTCCTGTTCAACGTTTTTCCCCCCTTGCATAGTGTAAAAATGCTGACTCCACAGCTAGTAGGAGAGGGTTTCATCAGCTGCACCGGGCTCCAGTGAATAAACCCAGTGATTTTGTCACCAGCCAGTTTAGCTCAGAGCCTGGCTGAGGCAGCTGCTCAGTGTCTCCAGTGTGTGAGTGGACATGCTCTGAAGCACAGGGTCTGGCAGTGACAGTTTTCCCTTTCACACATCACCTGCTTCGCTGCTTTTGCATAAGGGTGATCTAAAGCTTAGCAAAGACTTGGAGCTGGAAATATTGCACACGTATTAGAATTACTGTAATGCTCTCCCTGTGCAGAAAGCAATTCATTAGCTACTGGCTCAAGAACCTTTGGCTAACAATAGACATTTAAACCATCAGGTACCAAAAAGCAGAGCTACGGTATCTTAGCAGGCATGGACTATTTATTACTTGCATAGTTGCTGCAGTAAAAGTGCTTCAACTACTTTCTAGATAGATGCCAGAAAAAGTTCACTGCAAGTATTAGAAGAACATAGTTTGCTTTTTGTTGCTCCAGTGCAAAATAAGCTTGTGATTTATATTTCTGTAATAGAAATACAGAGTTGTTCATGGAAATAACTCATGTCTGTTTCTCTTAGTGTTGCATGAACATTAACCACATGCTCTCCATTATCATTATTATTATTCATCTCAAAAGGGAGTCATTGAAAAACACATTTGCAATTAGAGACCCCAAAGGTGGTCTGTGATACAAAGTGAGCTGTCCAGAGTCACTAGCTAGGAGCAGAGACCAGGACCGCAGCATTTGACAGGAAGGAGGAGACCAAGGAAAGTTTTACTTGTCAGCTGGAAGTTGGCAGGGAGCCCCAGGTAAGCTTATCTGTGTACACTCCTCATTCCCTGCAATGTACAGCCACCACTAAACACCCACTGCATGACCTGGCTGACAATCAGTTACCAGGCTGCTACATCTTAAGTCAGTTTGATGTTTTCTCACTAAACCTCTATTCTCTGAAAATCATAAATGTGTAATTCACTCTGATCCTGCAGGTGTTGGATTTCTGGGCCTGCAGATGTACCCACAATAGTCATTGGAGAACTGCAGTCACATTACTCTGTTGGTGCTCTGGGTCTAATATTTTTTTTTCTCAAGACAAGCAAGCAGGAACATTTTCTCAATCACGGGAAACAGCCAACATGGTCAATGACAGACACTGGAACATAAAGTTATTCAATGCTAGAACAATATAAAGCCACTGAGATGAAGAAAAATAAAACCAGATCCTGGTCCATATGCCAGGAGAAATTCTTTTGCTTAGACTCTTATTCAAGGCTCACACTTTCCAGCCCAGCATTCCAAAGTCCTACAACCCATCATGTACTATACAACTCAATCCATTTTCCCTGCAAGTCTTGGTCAACTTAGTCAAGATGCTCTTCCAGTGTTTCCACACATTCTACAAGCTCATTCCTGTGACACATACAGTGTATTTACCACTCCAGAGATACTATCACTATAGCTATAATGACATACATGTATGGATTAGGATCTCATGAGCCAAGTCACTGCCACCACTTGTTTACTGTGATGGGATCTGCTAACCACAGCAAAGCTTGCCTCAGGCTTATGATGAACAAATTCATATGCACATAACTACCCATGATAACAATTTGCTTTTTCAAGAGTTCAAGTAGCATTTGGTTGATGCTCTCAGGCACATGGTGTGACTCTTAGGGATGGTCCTGTGAGGGCCAAGAGTGGGTTCCTTCCAATTAAGGATACTCTCTGATTCTATGATGTTTATATGTATACACACACACACACACATATATATATACACATACATATATAAAACTGTATTGGAGTTGAGGTGTTAAGAAAACTGTAAATAAGCATTAGATTTATTGTTTAATAAGTATAAGAGTATTTACAGATTATGCAATCAACATTATCACAAAGCATATGAGAAGTGTTAAAATATTTATAATATTAAACCAAATCCCTTTCATCATTTAAAAAAGGTTGCTTTTTTTGCAAGGGGAAGTAAACTTCAAAAAATGTGGGGACCCTCACAACTATTTCACAGAGCCTTCAAATATTTTTTATCAGACTAGCACTGATCAGTAGTACCTTTAATATTTTTTTTCCAGACAGATGTCAGTATTCCTTCGTCTCTGCACACTTTTACTCCTCCACTCCCTCAGAAGTGACAAAAACCTTCTGCACTTTGATAATATTTATTTCAAATGAAAAATCACCTCATAATAAAGCAAGTGCAAGCCAGATCAGGAAAAAAAAATCAATTAATGAGGGAGGGTTTTTATTAGTCAATGATGTAACTAATTAAAACCATTAATTGATAAGCACAACATAGCAACAAAGTTACCTTACTCCTAACCCAGCAAAATGGTCTGCCTGCTGCACATGCAGATAGTATGGGATGACCTGCTTACAGATAAGTCTGCAACTGCTGACCAATCTATTTTTACTTAGTGGTAGTATTTCCCCAGCTCAGCAGTTCTGACAGATCACAGCTTTGAGTCTGAGACATTTGTGAACCATCTCTTTGTTAGTGACAAATAGCAAAGTGCACATCGATAAATCACACCCTTTTCTCTTTCTCTTCCCTCCCCCCACACAGTTGATGCTTTTTCTTGTGAAACCAGCCCAGGCTGAACACTATTAACCTGGAAGAAATTCTAAAGAACAGATCCTATGTAATAGAAAATGACCTCAAATAATTAACATTTTTGAAGTGGTTTTTACCTGAATTTTGTCCAAGGTACATAAATCATCATTCAACTTTCCTCTTCCTGGCAGTGCACTTAGACATAGCCAGCCTTAAAATGATGACATCACCATCCCGTGATCCTTCATTATAAGTAATTAAAGCAGTAATGCGGCTTCTCTCTTGTACTAGTCATCAAGCAGACTCACTCATATGAAATCTCAGGCATAGTGCACCTGAGGTGAAACAAAAGAGCACAGAACTCAATGTTTTTGGTGAACTGCTGGTACCTTTGTGTGAATTTATTGCTGCTGAGAGAGTAGCGCATGTTAACATGCAGGGAGGCTAAATTCTGCTATTAATCCATAAGACAGGCACTGCAGAGGTAATAATAGGTTTCCTATTCACGTACAGTATCAAGGCCATAACAAGGAAGGAAGGAAGGACTTAGTTTAGTCTGTGCCTCTTCAGATTTTGGCCTTTCTCATAAACACACTGGCAAAGCTATCAACATTAATGTCTGGATAATGTGTTCAATGACAGCGACAGTACCCAACAGGAACTCTGTTAGACACTCAAACACCTTTCTGCAAAGACTAATGATGATGAAAACCTTCTTATGCTTTGGTCCAGACTCAGCAAGCTGAATCAGCTACCCAACAGCAGTTTACCTATCTAACCACATAGGTATTAAAGGGTTTTAAGCTGTTGTCGCATGAATTCCAGACTGCTATTTTAACTGATTACAAAGTTTCAAAATATGCATTGCTATTTTCTACATGGCAAAAAATAAAGCATTTGTCTTCCAAAGGCAATTACAACACAATGCATCACATTATATGTTAATTCACATATCACTTGGTGATCTCTTCTATGTCTTTTTATTTAATAGATTCTGCAAAATATGGTCCAGTTTAGGGGACTACTTGCAAAGCCCCATTCCAGACTTAGTTGCTTCCATGTAAAAAGCAGTTGATAATCTCAATTACAACTGTTCTGTGTATCTCTCTTTTCTGTCCCACTCTAGACTCCACTGCCCTGGCATAATCAGCACTATTTATGCTGCTGAGCTTAGTTAGGAGACTATCATGCAAAGAACAAAACTTTTTTGCAAGTATACCAACCTACACTGATCATGCAATAAGCATGATAGATATGCAACAAAAGAAGGCATTTAGGAAAGGAAAAGAGCACTTTACAAAGAATTCTTCTTAATCTATAGTTTTGCTTGTGACAAATTCTGGATTACAATTATATATTTTTATTACTTCTACAGTTTACTAGATTGAATGATGCTCACTATTCAAGAAATATTGGAGGACTGGCTATTCAGAACCTGATAATCTAGAATAACACAGTAATTTCTTTGGCTGTGGTGATTGAAACTACCTGCACACTCACCCCTCACCTGCTTTTGTCCTTCAAGCCAGTTTTCTACCTCCACCCATCCTGAATCCACATGATGGCACTACACCACACCTGTATCAAAAAACACCAAAAAAACCCAGAGCTTAGAGCTGAGCATATAAAGGAGGAGAAGCCTTGCCAAAACAAGATGTTAGTTAGACTTGACCTTGCATTACTAAGTATAAATCTTCTTTTTAACCTTATCTCCAGCTGAACAATACAAATAGAGGCAAATCTGAGAGCACAGGGAGGATCCAGAAGATGTGGTCATGGTTCTGCAGGTATGATCAACTTTGACAACGCCCCAGAATGATAGAATCTAGGAAACCCTGTTCCATTTCATCTGGAAACAATGAAAAGAAAGAAAAAAAACAAGGCAGAAACCATTTCATACAGTGAAAAATGATGAAGTGCATACTGACTTCCTCATCAGTCTTTTTAGATACGTGATGCATGATTCCTTCCACACTCATTCTTCTACAAAGGTTACACAGTCGATCCCCAGTTCCAGAGAAAGATCAGACATGACTGTCATACCTAATATTTGTCTTACCAGTTCTTGAAAAAAATAAAAATTACAAGGTATGGCTAGGCTTTCTGTTCCAATGCTTCATGTCCTCCATATTAAAGAGTGGATGTTTTTCCTTATATTAAATGTAAATGTCCCTTGCTGCAATTTAATCCATCTTGCTTTACCAACAGTATTTCCACCTATCTGCAGCGTACAAAGTGTATAGCTTTCCTGTCTTTCAACCTACTTTCCAGTGATTAGGACATATGTCATTATATTAACCTTATTTTACAGGTAAGCAAGCCCAAAGAAAATTTACTACAGTATTTTAAAAATAGTGAGAGAAGTGTTATAAGAAGAGCAAGCAAACAAACTGGCTTGTCAGCTGGTTTTAATATGATTTTAAAAAATAACCTTCACAAAAAACGAACACACATAAATCTCCCTCAGCCCCTTAGTGTCATGGGTATTAGACTAACTGGAAAGATAATTAGTTATATCTATTACAGAATTCAGGATACAAGAGTGGGATCTTTTAAGACCGCTCAGTACTCAGAAAAATTTATTTCCATCCATAACTGTATTTCACCACTACCTGCAAGAAAAGGTTGGCTAAAGTGCATTTTATATTTCTGACCAGAAGTATAAATGATTGGCCTTTTTCTTTATACAAAAATTATCATCTTTTCTCTCCTGTCATTATCATCTCTCAATTAATCCTATACTGAGGGTTGCTTAATTAGTTAATTCTTCTATTTATTTAATCTGTTTACCAAGAAAAAATTTTCATTAAAAAATGAGTACTGCAGGCGTAAAGTGTGATCATCTCTTTAAGATTAATGTGTAATGTATATTCAGTTTTGTTATGAAATTTATAGCTAATATTTCTAAAATATACATTTTCTAAGTAGAATTCCAACCCATTTTCTCCCTCTGCAAAGAACATTAATAAAAAAAGGGTTTCTGTTTCTTTGTTTGAATGAACACTCAGTTACAATTCTGGTTTATTTGTTCAGACTGCTGACATTTTCATGGTCTTTTATTAAAGACCTGATTAACCTGCAGAAAGAGCACAGTGTTTGTACAGAGCTTATGTTCTCTAAGCCCACTTCACACCCACATATTGCCTTCTGTTAGGGGAGCACTGGTAATGTCAGCATCCCCTATCATATGTCAGCACCTTCAGAGGACTGACCCCTCTGTCAATGCAATGGGATTTGTAAAGCCAGCAACCAGAATATGGGTAACACCAGAGTGTTGACCTGAGCCTTTGGCCAGCAGCAGTGCTGCTCCTGCACACCCTGGGAATCGAGAAAATACCTGGCCATGCTGTTTTGCTAACACCTTTATCCACATTGCTGTCCACTGGCACCCACTTCCCATAATAGTCAACTTCCTCACAGCAGGTCTGCTACTTCTAGGGAAAAAGCATGGGCTTAAAATAACTGAGGCCTTCTGCATGCGACTCTCTCAGATATGCTGAGGATATTATTCTTCACAAGCTGATCGCTCCTTCCCTGGTTTGAGAGTCTTGGAAAGGTAAAGCACTCACTGCATGGGAAAAATGAATATGACTAAGAAAATTTACCTATGTAAATTTTAAATTAGGTCATTTGAAGGTCTTGCATCAAATAATGAAAAGTCTCACTGATATCCAAGATATTTAATGAAACCAAATTTTTTACAGCCTCAGTATGTTTGCCTGTTACATGTCACTTGGGTTATGACGTTCATAAACACACAAATGACACTGTTATGAATCAAACAGGTAGAGATTCTAAATTGGAAGGGAATTTATTAACATTACACAGTGTCATGAGGCCCACACTAGAGATGCAAAATAGGAAACAGGTTATAAAATGCAAGATATGACCCTAGCAAAGTCATTATCAACTAATTTAAGATACGATGTTGTGACACTAAGGGATATAAAGTAATTGTCAGAGGATGGGACAGGTAGAAAGGATCCAGAGTGATGTAATTACTGAGTCAAAGATAATTGCAAACCTGAACTGATCAAGCTTTTGCTGAACAACAGCTTTCAATTTATTGATCTGTTTTGCACAGGCTGAACCACTACAAATATCTCACAATTTTAAAAAGTTCTCACAGTCATGAGTTTCATTTTTCTGGACTGGCTGCATACGGTCTGCTTTTCCTTAGTGTATGGTGCTTATATTATTTTCCAACTTCCTATATTTTCTGAAAAAATAAAGCAGACTATATTCTCAACACCCAAGAAAAATTTGCAGATGCAAAAAATACATACCTAGGTTTATGTGTCTCTGTGCATCTTTTCTCAGTGCTTCCATGTACACAAAATATTTAATATTCAGTAACTCAGCCAAGTATACAATGAAGCCACGGACTTGCATACCTTGTGCAAGACTTTCCTGTGTTAGGAATCTCTGCTGAATGCAATAAAATCTCTATGAAAATCTCTCTCACTCAATGGGAATATAAACAAGAAATTCTGCTTGTATATCCATGCCTACCCTTTCAGGTACACTGCAAATTCATGCTCCACTAAACTGGCTCTCTGACTCAGACAAATTGACATTATGCCTCTCCTCCTGCCAGAGAGCTATAGGTTCTACTAAAGGGCCTACCAAATCTGTGCAGAAAAGGCTCCACGTGACACAAATATATGACTTGGAGGGTAATATTTTCATGCATTTTCTGTTTCTCCATTTCCTTTTTCAGCTCCTTGCTTTGTATTTCCTCTGTGCCTGTGAGTGCTTCAGCTCAGCCTGCTTCCTGAGCATTAGCAGTCCCGGGAGCCCAGAGAGAGCATTTTCCAACAGCAAGGTACATATTGACAATCTGAACCTCCAGAGTGTTCCTAGTGTGAAGATCATACACATAGAAAATATCAGGGTACAAGGAGAAGGTTTGTCTTTCAGGATCAGCAGGATAGCAAGCTGTGATACCATGCAGTTGTTTACAGACTAGCGAATGTTGGGGTTGTAAGAGTTTTCAACTTACAGTGAATAAATACACATAAATACATCTCAAAAGCTGGTGCCCAGAACTTCAAGAGTACACAGCACAAAAAAAGTTATTGAAAATTACATACCATTTTTTTAAAGCTTTAACCTAGAAAATGCTAAAAGTAAGATAAATCAGATATTAAACCAGAGCTAAATTTGATCTTAGCCAAAAGGGCATATGCCTGTGTTCAGTTTTGAGTAACATCTATATCAGATTGGCACTCATAGCCCAAACAATGACCTTTTTAAAATTCATTTTTAACATTTGGTTTTATATAAGCAGGAGAAAACTTTGGCTCATATACTGCCTTTAGAGGAGTGCATTTGAACTACAGAAGGGAGGAAGATGGGAGGAAGCACCTCACAAGACCAGAGTAGTTATTCCAAAGAAAACAGAGCATCTAAAGGTAGAAAAGTCTCTCTAGGATATCAAAAGCAAGTTCTGTTCTCAGAGAATTACCTTACAGAAACAGCTGGGTGAAAACTAGGACACCACGGTATGTTGCCTAAATGTGGAATTTGGGATAAAAATGTAGTTTATAGTAGAGTTATTTACTGAAATGTTTCTATTTTTATTACAGAAAGAACATGTGTTCCTAGTCCTGGCTGGCAACTGAAAAGCATAGAAATAGCACAGTAGCTATCACTGATGTCTAGAAAAGGGCAGAATATCTTGTGGCATGTTGAAAATGCTTTACTTGCCCAGCTGGTTTTAAATGATACCAGCTACAAAGTCCTCTGGACTTTAATCATTCCAGCAAAGGAGAGAGGGTTGGAAGAGCTTAATACCTAACTCTTAATCTGGTTGCTCTCTGTTCTAAGGATGCAGGGAAATGTCTGTTTCAATCTAATAACTTTTTCATTTCAGAATTCTGCCTCTCCGAGCAACAGAACAACAGCATTGTTCGGTCAGTCACACAATGAAACTTTAAGAAATGCAATAACAGATCTTGAAGGGTGAATATTAAAGCTACCATCTTCTCTGTTCAGCCAGAGCTGCAGTCAAATACCTGAGTTCTGCTGAGAGTGCCTTCATGCTGGCTCTAAGCGACAGTAAGCAAAGTAAAGGAAGAAATATCTGTAGGCTTGTCATGTACTAATATCCTTTTGATAATGCAGACTGTTAATCCTAACCCAGGTAAAGAGAAGAAAAGAAATTGGGTTCTTATCTTAAAGAGTCCACATTGGCCAGATGAACACTTCAAGGTCATTCAGTATCGCTATAAACAAAACAAATGTATCGGCTCTATTGTGCTGCTAAAATCCCATCTGACTGACAACGTTTTCACCAAACACAACCAATTTATTTTTGTTTAAAGCTTTAATTAAGTATCATAGATTGAAGTGAAGTAATTAATAACTTTAAAACACACTGACCCACAGAGAGCAAATACCTCAATCAGGTGAAGCCTGGGGAAAGGAAACGCATGAACTAAAATAAAACAATTCTGTCCCTTCAGTCTCTCCTAGTAAATCAAAGAAAGGAATTTTTATATTAATTGGCAATGAGTCTATGTCTAGTCTGACTGCTGACACAGTTAGTCATAATAATAAAAAACATGTCTGTGGGATGTGAAAATGCAGTTTGAATGTTAATAATGTCTTCATTTTCTGTTCTGATTGATTAGTTTGAATAAAATTTAAGCAGCAATGTTCCTCCCCCAATTTCTTATCTTGGGAAAAATCACAAAAATCAAGTAACATGAGTTAGTAACGCATATAAGTGACTGCCTCTATAGGGAGTTCTATTTCAGAGACAGTTCTCAAAAAACATAACGATGATTAGGTGAGAAATCATTGCAGAACAAGTTTCAAATTCTGAATATTTTTCCATCCCTCACTGCTTACATTTATCACAGGTAGAATTTGCTTAGCAAACGCAGCATGGAAAACACTACTGAGAACAACGTGGATGGTAAAACTAAAATTACTTGTCCTACGTCTTACAAAATCTAAGTACTGAGACCACATTTAAAAAGAATATTGTTACTCTTTTCCCAAAACCAACCCTCAAAACCTCAAGAGAATAAGCATGAAGTTAAATGTTTCCAAAAATCTGACTCAGCTTGCTGATACATACAAAAGCCAATGCTGGTGAACCAAGCCTGTGCACTGGGTTTGCATTTCATCATAACCCTTTGGCATCACATCTTTTAAATATGTTTAGCACATTTACATGTCCATTTTCCAAACTGCTGAGGAGATATTACGTAAAATTATGAAGCATTATTTTTAATCTTCTGACATTGGAACCCTCAATTTCAATGTTTTTGTCACATGTTAATTGTGAATGACTGCTCCTCATGAAGTTCAGGCAATTAAACTTATGTTTTGTTAAAAGTCTCATTGGTCTTTTTTTTACTAATACAGAATAAAAAGAGCTTAAAATCATCCATAACTCATTAATAATTCCAGTTACATTACCTGAGTCATTGTTCCCAGATAAAAAATATCTTCAAACACTGAAGCTCAAGAGGCAAAATAAATCATTGGCTATTTGCTGTTTATTCTCCTCTTTATGAAGAAGTCGCTTTTCAAAATATAACTGTATCTCAGATAGATGTACCCAGTAATTTTGGAAAGAGGAACTGAACATGTAAACTTTGGAAACTTTCCTAGTCAAAAGGTAAGTAGATGCCCCAAAATGACAACATTCAGATCTTAAAACTATGAAAATCAAACACTTTTCTCTTTCTTGGGATTAAATAATACTGCATATGCAAACCTAATAGATGAAAAATCTGGAAGAAAAAGTCTTTAGAAGTGAAAACATGAAAGGATGGCATGCAGCAATATGCAGAAAAAGCCCTATTTCCCATAGAGGAGAAGAGGAATAAAGAGGGAAGAAACCCTTGTTGTGAAAGATATAAAAGCTCACAGTTTATTTACATTTTCCTTTGCTGAAGTCAGTCCTGGAAATCAGATTCAGATATTTTGCCCACCCCCTCTCTTGGGGCTGAGCATCAACAGCACACTGCTGTGTACTCAGAATGTTGAATTATGACCTACTACAGAAACACTACACTTGGCATCACAGCTTCATAAACTGCAAATTGACATCCATGAAGTAGAGCTTTTCCAAATGTGTCCAAAGATTGTGAATTAAGCAAAAATGATGATCAGAAATGATCCCTGATTTCCCTTGGAAATAAACACCCTATTTTCTGAGTGGTTCATGTGAGTAAGCACTTGAGATGCATCAGAGAACAGTCTTTTCACTTATTTGGATGATGAACAGGGCCTCATTCACACAGCAGTTACTTTTCAGTAAGACAGACTGTTTTGGGAACAAGCTTGCAGTCCTCCCTGCTGAGCAGCTCCTGCACAATTCCTTTACTTCAGCAGCTGAGTAATGATTTAGTTCCAATGTCCTCCCTGAGATAAATGGACGACTGGCCTCTCTGCCAGTTCTTCAAATCAACATCACATAGCATTACTCTCAGAAGGACAGAAAAGAAACAAATCACTGTAGTCACAGAGGGCAGAAATGTGACAAATAAAAAAATCCCCATCAGACAGAGTGGAGAATGTTGAAAGTCACATTTAGATTTACACCTCCCACTACAGGAGAGAAAAGTGCAGGAAACAATCAAAGTGCACAGTAGCAATATCTTGGTTCATTATCATTGAAAAGACCTGCAAAATGCATGGAAGGGGATTTTTGAGCAGATGTACCACAGCCTTGCTGCAGTGGAGCAAATAGAGTTGGGTGGCTTTCCCACTGTCTAGCTTTTCCTTGGAGCTGAATGGTTCACCCTTGGGGAAAAATTATACAGTCAGCTTTAACTTGTGCCATTAACAAAGACCAGTGAGGCAAAACCAAAATGCAGGCAGCTAGCTGAAAAATCTGCGTTGAGGCAAGAGAAGTTTGATATTTTTCATGCTAACAGAGACACCATGAGCAAAATACTCATACAACTTTACTAGAAGCAGAAATAATAAAATATTTTTAAATTCCCTTAAATTATGTAATTCAGATCCTCATAAGAAAATAATATAAAGGGTACCAAACACTGCAAAAAGCATCTTGCCTATTTTAGTGCATATTTCAACCATACCAGCTCTTTCAGCTCTTGGTAAGTCCATTATTTTAAAAACACTTACAATAAAAGAAATGTAACAGTAAAGATTTCAGTGCATTAAAGTTTGGATAGACTTTTACATATCCAGGAAAGACAGAAGGGCAACAGGAACAGTTTGATTCTTCCTGTCATGTAGGATTAATGTGTTTGACTCAGAGGTATCACAGTATTGGAAAGACAGAGCTGAAATTGTAGCTGGCCATTTTGTAATACCATCATCTTAGTTGAAAGATCTTATGATAAGTTTTTCTGAACAACAAATTTTAAAAAAACTAAACAGAAACAACAAACCACCCCAACAAATAAACAAAACGAACGTAAAACCTCCAGCATTTGAATTGGGGCTTGCATAATAAAAGTGCTCTGGACACAGAAGAACTTTTGAGTGACATTTGGGAGACATCAGGCCAGAAAAACTGTAATCTTTAGTGCTCTGAGGTCATGGTGCAATAAATGACCTGCAAGGACTGAAAAAGATACCAAGGTTGTTCCTGGATCTGATCTCAAGCATCTTACATCACCATAGCCTTTTTTTTTTCCTTTGTACACTGAAGGCTGCTTACTAAAAGTTGGTTTGTTTTTTTTCCCCTGCATCAAAACCAATGTATGAAATCATGCAATCTTTAGAAAGTTACAATTATCTAAAAATGAGATATTAAAACTGTTCTGAACATTTAAATGAGAGTAGCTGAAATCGCTTCTGTTGCAATGAAGTGTCAATTTTCATTATGTTTTTAATTAAAATTACATTCAATTCCACTTTTCCCCACTACTGTGATATTCATGGTTATGAAGTGTAGAAATAGGTAAACAGCAAAAACATTTAACAGTTCCATTTTCATAAAAGTGAACATATTTACTCTTTCCACTTATAATTCATCTAGTTAACAGTCAGAAGGTTCTGCTGGGATGTACTTCTCTAGGAATCAAAACAAGGTGCATACTCTTGAGATCACTGCTTACCATACTTATACTGTTTGGGTTTTAACCCTAATTATATTTTCCCTTAGATTTTCTAGCTACGCATTTTAAATATAAATATTGACGTTACCTGAACATCCAGGATTTCCTTCACTGAAAATTAATTCTTCGTATTATTAACCAGAGGTTGATTTCTCATCTGATTTTGCCAGTGGACTTGAGGAGTAAGAAAGCAAGGGCAGGGAAAAACAATTGCACATCCAATTGGCACCCAACATACATGCACTACAAGTTACAGGGAAAGAAGCAGCAGCTATGAGGACTCTAAGAGCTTTCTGAAATCAATTTCTAGCTACTAGTTCAGGGACCAGTGATTATTTTACAATTTGTTTGACCGACCCAAACCAGCCATCTCCAGCATTTTATTAATCCTCTGTGTACATACTAAAAGATAGCAAAAACTCAGTAAGACAACTATTAGACAACTCCTCAGAAATAAGAAACCGGGAGTTTGGCAAAGCATTAATTATACCTTCCAGACACAGGTGTGAGGACAAATGACCACTTGAAGTTCTCCAAAGGGTTGCCCAAGAACCCAGCCTTCCCAACAAACCTAGAAATTTGACAGCAGTATTTGTCTTTTACATCTGTAATTACTACTTCAGCCCCACTCAGTGCTTGGAAAGTTTGAAGGCTAGATCATTGTCACTACTGCATTTTAGAAAGCTGAATTAATAGCCGGGTATGTGTTGCCATCTTATTGCAGGGGTTCCATACTGTTGTCTCCTTATCACAAAAGTTTCATACCTTCTTGGTGTTTCTCATGGGCAGCTCCTCAGAGCACTGACTCTTTCTTCTTCACAAAGCAGCCAACTGACTCCAGCTCCTCTCTCAACCACCCACCCCACTCTTTTATAGCATCTTCTCATTGGTTACAGCTGTGGCCTGTTAAAGTCAGGCCTGCTCCTAATCTTTGATAATTGGCCCAGCTGCAACTCCTTAGGGGTAAGATTACTTTCTACTCTATTTTCTTATTTTCCATCCCCCTACAGGTATGCAATTAATTATTTTTTGAGACATAAGAAGTAGGTACTTAAAACTCTTACACTCACCACATTCTTTCCTTAGTGTAACCAATAACTTAGTCATGCCTTCACCACTCAGAAGTGTAATGCAGTTATCCAGGACACATGCCAATATAATCCTTGTAGCACACACTTAAGAAGCTATGATTCACAAAATACTTCAAATCTTTTATACTGAAATATTTACAACATGTGAAATATTTTTTTTTTGTATACAGACATTTAAATTCTACACACTTTAAAAAAATCCCAATTCTCTTAATACACCTTGTGGAAATGAAGCCTTTCTACACGTCAGTTTTGTAGTGGTGGAAGGCTGTATTTCACACAAATAGGCCACATCAGTTCCGTGCCTTTTTTCTGAAGCAGTTATTGCTAAGAATTGGTTTGCAAAGTATTTGAACACAGTAAATTACTCAAGCAGGCTCTTGTCAACATGCATTAACACCATTTACAGCTCTGTTTATCAGAGGCATTTCCCCACTCTCCCTCCACAGCATTTGTATTGAAGTTCATTGTTCTACAAGTTGTATTGATGTTGCTGTGCAAAGTTCAGACTTAGCAAAGCTGCTTATCTGCATACTGCAATACTCTAAGTAGCTGCCTATTGATTTTTCCTTCTCCTTTAAAACCATCATGCCTTCTTCCAATATTTTACTTAAATACCTAGTGTAAAGGACTGGAAAATAGTACATGGATATTTCAAAGAAACTCATCAAGTCTTAAAAATAGTTAATTCTCAATCAAGAAACATACATTTCCTTTCATGTGTTTCATGAAATGTATAAAAGAAATTAAATATCTTAAATTAAATTCCCTTTATTCATTAAAGAAATAAAAATTCAGAAGGACACTGTGAATTAATATATCATGTTATAATCAATATCACATTAAAATAGTTGATTTTTTTTTCACATATAAAAAACTTCTAGAACTATAGTAGCCCTAGTACAATTTCTGGGCATAAGCATTTTAAAAGGCACATATTAGAGCCATTCAATTATGAAGACAGACAGCAGTATTTTTAGCAAGACCTTTCTAGGAAATCATTTAAGATATATTACACATAGGTGCCCAGAGTCCTGTCATATATCTTGAGCATGGACAATATGTCTGCAAGAATGCTGCAGTTTCATGACAATTTCTCAAATTCTATTCACGGCTTTAATAATATCCCCATTTTTAAACTATATCAGCTATTTTGGCCTTCACAGTCCTGTCATTTTCTTAAAAAGTTAATTTTAAAAAATGGCAGGATAGCTCTTAACAGAGAGAAGTCTTTAGAATTATTCTTTCTTTAATGCTCCTCTCAATACCGATCAAAAAGCCATGAACGCTTGAACAGAGGAGCTCCAGCCTTTATGGCTTCTGCTAATTCTGTAGGAGGCAGTTCTCAACACATGACATTAACCTGCTGTCTTCTTTAGGTTCACAGACAGCTGCTCATGGTTTCATAGCTTATGGTGCATTTATTACCTTCTCATGGGCCTTTATACAGTGTAAGGTCTGTACTGTATTTGGTTAATTTTCTGCAAGTTTTTAGTCTAGTTGCCAAGATCCTAATCTTGAGTACCACTAAATGACTTGTTCTGCCCAAAAAAAGAAGACCAGTGGTGAATATTTTACTAGCATTTTGTTCTATTATCAGTAGACAAAATTCATATCCTCCTTCTGGTGATAGCACAACTCAGTTATGATTGGTCTTTTGGCCAGTTGCTCATGCATGCTTTTGTAAAAGAACTGTTCAAATTGTTTGCAATGAAATCCAAACCTGCTGACATGTTAATTATGGAACCTCCACTTGGGCCCTTTAAAATTTTCTCCATGATCCTAGGCTGAGTGACTGTGAGCAGATTTACGATTTCAGGTTGAAATTATGCTGAATGCAGAGGTTTCGTATCATTTCATGTGAAACCAAGCAAATCTTAGCAATTCGGGATGAATTTTGTTATGTACTCTTCCAAAGGTTCAAATACGAAAGTCAAAGCCAGGAAGAGTAAAAAGAGAAGAGATCACATAAATCTCTGGGGACATAGTGATGGTCTTTTTGACAAACAAGTAGAAAGATCCACAAAACTGTAATATTTAACAGTTGCCAACATTCTGTAGTTCATAATTTTCACAGCGTTTACTCTTGGTTTTGGTTAGAGGGTGTTTTTGCTCACAATCTGTTCATCTGTTTCAAATGACCAAAACACTCATAGCATTCTTCTTGTTATTGATGTGATGCCTGGAGTCCTTTTGCTTACAGCCTAGGCAAGCACACAGAAGGATTTTACCATTTCACATGGCTACAGACCATGAAAGGTGTACTTTTCTCAGCAAAGATGATGGCCCCTTCACCACTGATATAAAACCAGCTAGGGAATTAAAAAGCCTGACAACAGGAGATGAGATTTTTGAAGGCAGAACAAAAATGTGATCACACGGTGCAGAGGCAAACACTGAAGAGAAAGGATATAGGGCATAACATGCAGGAGGAGTCAGAAGACAGCCATAAAGAGCATGAGAGACAGGAAAATTCTAGGAGTGGAAAAAGGAGTCTACCTGGGTGGTGAGGATGCTCAAAAATGGTGTCTGGAAAGAGAAAAGTGCTGCCAAAAAAGGCACACTAGAGAGCTCAAATAGTGATCTTAGCTTCTCTTCAGAGGAGTCTGGCAAGAAGTTGCACGGTAAGCACACATAGTGTCATTTACTTCATCTTGGAAGCTATTACTGTGACCGCGGTCTTAATCTGCTACCTAATGAGATGCTAACCCTCATCAATGAGCAGTGATTTCAAATATTTTCTGCTTCTCACTAATTATTTTTCTCACTAATATTCACTGCACTGATTCTAGAATTTTTTCTTAGCTATGATCTAGTCTTCTGCTGGGATAGCAGAAGACTATCCCAGCACACTAATATTCTTTTTTGAAAAGGGAGCAATTTATTATTTCTTTCCAATCAAACAGCAAGGAACGAACCCAATAAAGAAATCTTCGAACAAGTTTTTTTCTCTATAAGCTTCTCTAGTGGTTTAGGGTAAAAAAAATTAAACCTGTAAATGTGTCTAATAGAGAACAATTTTGATTTGTTCACAAAATGTCTCAACATTATTTTGTCTCATGTAAGTAAAGATAAATAAAACTTTTCTTTGCTACTTCTCTCTTCTGCTGGCTATGGCCAATATTGTATTTCCCATCATTTACTAGATCATGTCCAGTTTGATGAAGACATCTCAGATGACTACTACTGGGAAAAGAACATTAATAATAAGGTCATAACAACATAATGCTAGTTACTGACCAAGGGATAGCATTGAGACTATTTTTAAATGCAGATTTGTTAGACTTGTGATGGATTAACTTGTTGTCTGTGAACTGCTTGATCTCCCAGGTTCAGACATGTTTCTCTAATTAAAAAGTGGATATGAAAGTCAAACATTCTGCATTTGACAAAAGGGGATGATTTTTTTGTTAGCTTCTTATTAATGTTGAGAGAAACCATATGGAGATCAGACTTCTGATTGAGAAGCATTTCATTTTCACCTCCTAGACAAACCACAGCTCAGTCTGGAAATGGTGCAAGTGGTGATAGTTTTCAAGCTGAACATTAACAGGAAGAAGAAAAGGAAAAAGTTAAACTGACAAAAATTTTAAACACAGCCCTGGAGGAATCTGCCAAACATGGTAAGTTCATAAAAATCAACACCTCATTCAAAAATAATAGATAAAATTTCTGGCTAAACAGTATTTTCTACTATATTTCCCCATAACTCACATGATGCTGCTTCAGATTTGAAAGCACTTAGCAGAAATGTCCTTAACAAAGAGGAATCCTTAATTTTACATGTATTCAGCCAGGGCAGCCTAAATAATCCCCTCAGTGAGAGGAACCAAGACATGGGAGTCCATGTCAAGCAATATCTACTGTAGAAATCACAGAAAAGAAAGAGAGCAGTGGAGGGAGGCAGCAGCATCCATGCCAAGCCGTATGTATTGATTGGAGAACCAAAAGGTGAATTGCTCAGTAAGAACAGCAGTTAATCTGTGCAGTAGTGACAGAGAACCAACTCTGATTTTACACGTGAGTCTGTTGCAACATGAAAATTACACAAACTCTTGGTGGGGGAAGGGGGAAGTAGAATTTTATTAACTCAGATAAACTGTACTGACAGAGAAAGCAAATCTGATTTGATTGTGACACAAGCACCCACTTTTAGCTGTAGACACAAGGTAAAAAATAATTAGAAATGGGTATTATTACAAAAATAGATCTTCTGTGTAATTTATTTGTAGCTCATGATTCTGTACTACAGAACATGCTGTGCTGTTTTCTCCCTCTCATCTCCACCTTTTGATTAATAAACTTGCAAAAAGTCTGAGTCGTTATCTCAATGACATTTTCAACTTCTAATTACTCTGATCATTTCTGAAATTAAGATATAGCTCCTACACTGTTTTGACTCATTTTTTTTTCAAACTGCCACATGATGACTCCTTTTATGATTAATGAACACAAGAAACTATTGGGGTGTTCCTCAATTTTATTTGCTGAATGCTGCTTAAAGTTCTAGGGTCACAATCCTAATTCTAGCATTGTGGAAACAAGCCTAGTTTCTGTAATAATAGTTTTCCCTTTGTACTGATTTTATCCAATATTGTGAAATTAGAACAGCCAACAGAACTTCAAAGCTTTTCAGATGAAGCACATGCATTTAAACTGAGCTTTTATTTTACAGTTTTGCTACTAGCAAAAAACCATTTTATTTCTGTGGTCTCATTCTATAGAAATAATCTATGTTCTTAGTAAATATTCATTTATAGGAAAATAAACCAGCAAAATACAGCACAAGAGGTTGAATATTTTTCAGGACTATGAAAAACAGAGCAAGACAAATGAAAATGAAACATAGAAGATAATTCCATAGTCTCTGGCTTCATAAAGCAGGGGTACAAAAAAGATGCCCAGATCACTTCTCTGTACACATTTAAATAAATATCCAGTCCCTTTTTGATTGTTTTCACTCTCTCTGCCACCAAAAATAATTGATTTTTTTTCTTATATATGAGAATAATTTAATTTTTATGGCTCATAACTGCAGCATGATCAATACTACAAAATAAGTGCTAGAAATGTAGATATTTTGCATTAACTCAGTTAAACCATTCTTGGTATTTTTCTGGGTTTTACTCAGCGTAGCCCTTGCCCTCATTCAAAGTGAGCACTGGAGAAATATTAAGACAAAAAAATTTGAAACTGTGTCTTCCTCTAGCTTCTCAGACTTGTCCATCCAGCCAAGAGTAATTAAACACCTGTTTCTCACTCTCCTGCACACACATAGAGATATAAATGTATACCAGAGTATATTTAATTAGGAATACCTCTGTTCTATTATCTCACCTTTTTGATACAAAGTTTTTCAGCACAGAGATCATGACTTCGAGAGTCTGCATACAGCTGTTGCCAAAACCAGTGCCCTGATTTCCCCATATCTGCATTATATAGTAGCATTCTATAAATGCACTAGGATTATTGAAACCATCACAGGAAAGAGTCCCTTATTTCTGCAACCAGCGTGGCACCAAATCACAACTGTGGATTTATAATGCTACTAATTTTATCTGTTAGCACCTATAGATTTCATTATTCTACAGAATCAAAGTAAAAGAGTGCAGGCTAAGCCATTTCAAGATTATATCCAAGAAGGATATTAAAGAAGGATATATTGAAATTTTTAAGACCCCAAGGATCCACCTGGCCCCAGGTGCCTCTGTTCTTCTACACAAAACATTGTGCACATTCAGGAGTCACTGGGGATACACCAGGGTGATATTTTTTGGTGGAGAGACTATACGGATGTTTTAATTCTAACATCACAGCACAAGATTCAAGTTGCCAGTTCTGCTGCATGGCAGTACTGTTAGTTAAGCAGCTTTAGGTTCAACCAGATATTTTGAACTCTCTCTTGGCTGCAGCTTGAAAAGCACACAGTGAGGCAGAGGATACTCAAAATAAATCTTGGCTGCTGTGGTGGCTGAGGAAAGAGTTACACCACTTTATCACATACCCTTTGTACAATGTTAAATCTAAATTAATTAAATAAATCAGTTGATGAAATCACCCTATAAATGTGACAGCACATCATAATTCAATGCAGCTGCAAGATCAGGGAGCAGATGGAAGACGTTGGATTTTTCTTTGAGCTGAAGTGCCATATAGCTGGTCCCATTCTATTTCTTTAAAGATTACTACAAGTGCATGTGTACAAAGGGCCTGATTCTGCAGCTGCTTCTTGCACAGTATGTCACTGTCAGGAAACTTTCCACAGAAACAAAGCAGCTGCAGAACTATACCTTTCATACTTTGTTCAGTCATAGGAGGAGAATCCTGGCCTGTTACACTGGTGAAAATGAGGACAAAAGTTTGCTTTAAGTTTAATTGTAGTCCATTAAGTAGTGAAATGATCCTCTCTGTTGTCCTCTCATTATGCACTGTACATTAAACAGAGTTCTTTTAACAAGGCTAATTGTTTCCTCTGAAGTTCAAGCTTCAGTACTAACAAGCAATCTGGATTTTTCTCATGACAAGCAGTGCCTCAAACAGAAAACAACATGCTTTTGGCTGGCTAGAGCTTTATATTCTTAATTCACCTTTACACCTTTTAAAGGGATCAAGGAAGAAGAGAAAATATTAAATAAAAATATTTTCAAACGGTCAGTATGTCCCAAACAAAAACACAAGTGACTTAGAAATTGCTTTTGGAACAATTTATAGCCATGTGTAAGGTGGAGCTCCCAGAGCAGGCTGACCACCTCAGCCATGGGCCCATGCAAGTGGATTTAGTGCCTGGGGAGCTGCTTGCTGCAAACTGCCAGACTTTGCTCTGCCCTTTATTCTCTGTGTCACGACATAGTGACATGGGAGAACAGGAGGGTGCTATGCAGCTCTTGGTCTTTATTTTCATCTTCAGGCTCTCAGGTTAAAAAGACACAGTGCAGAGTGATGGACTTGCCTCATCAAAGGAAACAAGCAAGAGTGTCATTCCCTGTCCTGGCAGGCGACAGTAAGGCTGAAGAATCAAATAGGATTCCCTTGCAGTGACTTACAGTCTCACCCAAAAGCATACCAAACACAGTAAAAATCTTCCCATATTGCTGAATTTGAGTTTATGTTGTTTTGTTGTTTTTTTAAGAATTCTCTCTCAAAATTGTATGAAGCTTTTATGAATAGCAAAGGTAATCTTGAAAACATGAATCAGATGAGAGAGGAAGACAAGGGAATCTGAAAAATGTCTATGTACCATGCTCCAAAAATGGGAACGATTCCTGTGGAGTACAGGTGTCATGGTTTGACACTGGCACAATGCCAGTGCCTTATGAAAATATACTTCTCTGGTGTTTGCTGTGAGATGTGACTAGGAAATAAGCAAAGCAGGCCTCTACTTTAGGAAAAAAAGTTTATTAACTAAACTACAAAAGGAAAAAAACTACACACACACGCACACACACACTTGGAAAATGAAAACTTTACGAAAAGCATTTCCTCCTCCCCCCCCCACATTTCTAATACATCTTCTAAATTTCAAATCTCTATCCATCACTCTGTAAATACTCAATTTCAGTCTATCAAGAGGAGAGGAGTCCTTCTTGGGGCCATGGTGACCTCTTCTTTGCATGCATACCACTGGACAAGAACAGAGCTGCTTCAAGGGTTATCTTTTTAAGGGTGCTTTGACTAGTTCTGAAAAAAAGCACAGTTTTTCATCACTCTCGGACCTCTTTCCCCCATACTTTCTCCCCTGGGGCCGGGGGTCTCTAAAACTGAACCCTCTCAGTTCTGAGCCATCGCCTCCCCCTGCAAGCAGCCTCTGCCGAGGAAGCATGGTTCTGTCTATGGCTGTACTAAAAGAGTCTAGCAACCAGCTACTCTATCAGCTTCTTCTTTACTCTCTCAGCTTCACTCCTGCTCTGACTGTCATTCACTTTTCTTTCTTCTTTATCATCTACTCCTCTCCTCCGGAAAGGTCTAAATGCTCTGTGAAGTCTTCATCGTCTAGAAAGGGGTTAACAAACTTCTGCACGCGGAGGCTCTTCCTTGCTGCCCCCCCTCTTTCTTCACAGGCTGATATCACTTCAAGGGCAGCTTCCCTCTCGTCTTCTAGCTGGTGGGGGCTGCCCAAATCTTCTCGGGGCCTCTCTCCCTCTGTCTCTCCTGGGGGCTGCCCAACGCCTCCTGGTGCCCCCCACCACCCTTCCATCCTGAGGGGTCAAGCCTACCTCTGCTGGGCCACAGGTTTCCCCTCCCCTGCCCAGCTCGAAGCCGGGCAGGGGAGGCCTTGCCTCTTTGCTGGCCGGAAATCAAAGAGGGAGCCCAAGAGAGTGCTCTGCTTCTAACCCCTGTGTTCTCAGAGGCGCATCCACCCTCAGTGGCCAAGCTTGGTGTCAATTTAAAATCTGAACACCTATTGGCTTCTGGCCACTCCATTCCCAGAAAACTTGCTTCTTGTAAACTCACGACAACAGGCTAAGACCACTAGAAGGTTGGGATTAATCTTCCCTTCTCACTCAAAGCTGGCTTTAGAAATGAGGATTAACAGTGGTTAATATATTAAACATTCTCATGAGCATCTGCCCAAACAGTAACTACTAAAGGCAGAGAAAACTCCCCGTTTTACTGAGAGCACTGCTTGCTGGTGCTGGTGGGCATGGGCACAGCTTAAGCTGCAGGGGAAGAGATAGATGGGTGCTTCTTTCCCCACTGAGGTGCCTGGGCACAGGTACTACAGAGTGCTTCCCAGCTTCCCAGTCTGCAGTCATAGTGTTCACACAAACAGAAGCCTGCAAAGGGAGGTAATGCATCTGTCCTGAGGTGAACACCTATGATCAGAATCAGGCTGAAAATTAAAGGGTTTCCAGAAGCCAGTCTAATAGAACAGGGCCAGTACAGAATTGAACAAGTTACATCGTGTTACTCTACCTTCACATTTCCTCTTCTATCATACTCTTAAAGTTTATACTGAAAGTTTCAGGGCTCTGTAGACCACTATGCCATTTGTATTACCATTCTGTCTTCCTACTCAATTATTAAGCATATTTGAAAGCTTAGACTTCGAAAAGCATTCCTTAACACTTGAAGATCAATAATGATTTTTAATGAACGTGATCATTACAACTCCAGAACTACAAGCCACAGATCCAGAACATTTTCTTTAGTATCAGTTTTCAGACCTCAGACTTACTAGGTAATTACTGTTTATATTAGAAGCTAAAGAGTTATTTTGTTTGTCTTAATTGTGGTAATCAACAGCTTGTTTGGCAAGACCATAGTACATTAAAGAGAAAATGAAACTGCTTAACAAGAACACCTTTTTCATGACCTAGATAAAATGTCTTGATGGTTGCTTCTATAAGAGGATTCTAAACTTTATGAGTTCCAGAAAAAAAAGAAGTGAAAATTTTCCTTCCCACAATTTTTTTCTTTTCTTTTTTCATAGAGATTTGAGACTAATGCTAGGTTTTGTTTGCAGCAATAACCTGAAAACAAGAAGGTGTTGGGACTGAAATAGTCAATTCTGACCTGTCAAAATTATGCCCCTTCATTTTTGATAATGGTTACAAAGGTTTCAAAATCCAACCTTTGGTTGAGGTACAACAGAGAGAAAGAATGGAAATGCTGTAGTTAGAGAATGAACAAAAGCAATTGCTTCCATCTCTTCATTTCAGCCCCAAACTGTGCATGATTCCAGAGCGGTCCTCCTACTCTGGTGTAGAAAAGCTTTATAGTAGACTTCCTTCATGATTCAAAATACTGATTTTAGGTTTTTAAACATCTAATCTAACAGCTTCAAATTAAGCAAAGAACACTCCACCTGATTTGTGAACTATCTTAATATGACGAATAGCTAGAGATCTCTCTCTTGGCCCATTCATATAAACTCCAAGCTTTACACAATTCAGTTTGAACTCTTTCTCCCCTATCACTGCTAGAAAGGCTATCTTATTAACATTACATACATCTACTCATCATCGTGACAGAAAAACAACATGATCATATTTACAGCAAGAGTCACAGCTGTGGGTGTCCCTTACAAAATGAAATTAGTTTTGATTTTGTGTCATGCCAATGTTCATTAATGACATGGACTCTAAGAGGGCAAGATCAGACAGAATGATGAATCATTGTAACAACAATAAATTAATATCTTAGCCAGGGTCCGCATACCTCTCTCTTCTATCTGACATATATTAGATGGTCTTCCTGTAAGGCTGTTGGAATTTGACACTCTGTCCTTCAAAGAGGAAACTTATGGATTATAAGGATGAAACAATAAATATATATACATAAAAGCATCAAAAAAGGCTCAACACACCCTGTTGACCACCTGAATAAAAGAGCTATACCAATGGATAGGTAAATATGATAACAAGAAAACCCAGCAAAAACTGCATATGGCCCTGTGCATCACCATTTGTGTTTGAACTCATGCTAGAAATAATCTTACTATCAGAACTCAGCTAGTTCTGAGAAAGTCTTTAGCTGAATTTGTGAAACAAGTTTGAAATGTTTTATTTTGGAAAAATTACGTCAATATTTTCTGAGAAGCTTAAAATTGAAAATAATGGAGCCTAAGTTATAAAGTATTTGAGGAAAGAGGCAGTTTTGCTCTGCATCTGCAAAATGTCTGATATGTTACTGGAAAAGGGATAAATAATACAAATTAGTATTACCGCTTAATTTCTCAAGCAAAACTGAACATGTTAAAATCCAGGAAAATCTACTTATTTATATGAGGCTAATAACAGAAATGATGTAATTTATGAAGAACATAATTTGCTACGAGAACCAGCAATACTGGAAACACTGAGATAGTATTAAAATTAATATTTATAGAAGTACTGAAGGCTATGGGGCAGAGATGTGCACAAATAAGCTTCAGCTTGGCTGCATATATTAAAAAAAGTTAGAAGATAAAGTTTAAATAAAATTACAAGGAACTCCATTGGTGTCTTTTTTATTTTCTATCGAGATTATAATTGCAGTAAATATCTTTATGTTTGGAAGTACAGCTTTTCTCCCTCCATGTGCTAAGGAGGATGAGTACTGCTGGTACACAATAACGAAATGTCAAAACTTTTCTCACCAAAGGTTCTTTCTCCTATTATTTATCCTTGATTTAATATATATTAGAAGTTTCCTATTTGAATGAATAAGTGCATTTAGAGGCTATCTCATTGACATTTTTCTTCTCTTTTTTAATAAATTTACTAACTTTAATTAAACAGTAATATTTGCTCTTCAGAGCAAACTTTAGACACAAATTGGATTGGTCTAATTCTTTTGAAACAGCTTTTAAAGTGCTTTGGATGAGGAATAGCAAAGTGGGACATTAGGTCATAACTTTCTCTATTTTTCTAGTTAATTAGTTTGCTACCAAGAATACAGAATATTTACAGGACTACCAGTTAAAAAACATTTGCCCTCAGGGATCAAAAGTAGGGAAACTCATAAGACATGGTAGGAAAATCTATATACACTTGTGATCTGATTCACTTTTTAATTCTTACAAAAATAGCAGCACAGTTCATTAGTTTCATTTTACATTGAAACTAATGGCCAACTCTTTAAGCTACTAGGTGACTTAGAACTCCAATTTGTTTCTCATCTCAGAGACAAATGGAAGGTCTTTAACTGTACTTTGTTCTCAAATCTGTGTAAAAGTTAATGGGCCCTACAGGAATGATTTGCTTACTCTTTAGTGAGGGTCATGGAAAATCTTCCATGTTAAAACTCCTGTGCAATTGCCATTACTGACACTAAACATGTAGTAATGGTGATGGGGTTTTTTTCTTAAGAGAGAGATGCTACTAAATAGTAGTTTGTGAAACATTGCTTCACATTTATTTCATACCTCTCATAAAGAAACACTTCTCAAATTGTGTATAGCTTTCAAAAGAAAATTATAGGTAGGGTTCATCACCTTGATTTTAAGCTGAGACAGAATAAAATTGCTGAATTTTGTACACTGAAGGGCTTTGGCAGAAGACTGGCACATAGCACAGAAGATAATCTCCCAAACTTGAAGAGGTTTGCAAACATTAAAATGCAGTCAATGCCCAAACAACATTCACTTCTCTTCCTCCACAGGTAGAGATGGCAGTATTCCATTTTCTGAATAGCTGATGTTCTCATCATACCTCATAAGACAAAAAGTTTCATGAAAGAGGTAATTGCTACTGCTCAGTAGGAGTGGATGGACTAATCAAGGGGGTAGCTGTGCTGAAAGGTGCTGTCCCAGCCTAGCCACCTAATTTCATATATTCTTTTGGCAAACAAGACAGAAAAATCCATTCACAGAATGAGAAACTACTTCAAGCAGGCATGCTGCAGATTCCAACAAACTTCTCACAGCTACTAGGAAAACTCTTTAGGAATTACAGAACAGGAATAACCCTTCAAAAAGAGGGGAAACTGACAAAAGAGGAAGATATGATAGCCTTTAAGATGGTTTCACATACATGCTAATCAGAAATCATTTCACTGAAGCCAAGAGATACTTGCAAGCATAGGTAAGAAAGTAGGAAGAGATTAGACTTCTCCTGAGGATGCAGTTACACATTCATTTATCTTGGTCTCAGCACTCCTTCTTGTCCTGCCAGGTCTTTAGTTCTACCATCCAGAAATAGAATGCAAAATGCTTCTTAGTGCTGGTCTCTGAAAACCACTTACGTTAACAATTCTGTATGTATATGTGCTCACACAAAGCTCTGTGATATGAAAGAGAAGCTGGTCTACTAAAATGATTTTGAAACTAAATCATACAATCATTACCAGTAGAAAATAATTTTAAAAACCAAAACAACCAACAAAAAAAACCCACCAAAACAAACAACCCCCCTCAAACAACAACAACCAACCACAACTCCCCTCAAAACAGTCTTCATAAAAAGATACAAAGACTCTTTTCTACCAAACCATGGTTAAGGGTACTGGCTTTTTAAGATAATCTAAAAATATATGGCTAGCTGCTTCTGATAAGCTACATTTCCAATTTCACACATTATATGGGCTTGTGGATCAATGGCTCAGAAATTTCCTTGTTCACTGCAGTCAATTGTGCCCTGTGGCCTTGTTATGCTATGGCTGGGCAGGCACCCAATTACCAGCTTGCCACCTCCCTGACAGATGTTATTCCCAGGGATGTTGATAGCTTCTAAAGAAAATGTCAAATTAAAAGCACTCGGTAGTGGTCATCCTGCCCAAGAGAAGTTTGAAGGAAACAGAAACTGAAGTGATCTAGCAGTGACCCCACGACCAAGAAAGCCCATGAGGGCAGGGAGAAGTTTTCCTGGCAGCCAGGGTGGATGAGAGACATCCTAGAGTGCCCGTGTCCTACAGGGCGCTCCTCAGCAGCAGCTGCTCACCGCTCTTTGGAGCCATGGATCACTCCCCAGGCCAAGGACTATTTTAAGGGGAGAGGACCTCCAGGCAAAATTCCAGCTCCAGATTGCTGTGCCAAGGCAGGAAGCTTCCTTCAGCCTGGGGCCCTCGAAGCACACGAGGCTCTCAGGTAAAAGATGAGTACTTATGGCATGTATGACAGAATCTTGGAAGTCTGGGCCATTCACAGGTACTTCAGAACCTTATACCACTGTGCTCATTAATCACTGATGAAGGGAAGCAATAAGGATACCATTTTCTGGAAAAAACCAAACTAATTCATATAAAGAACCAAACACAATCTTAAACAGTAACTTAAACTGTACCCATGGGCCAAACAGGTTTAGGATTTTTATTCCCTATTGTTAAATTCACCAAGAATTAGACTTTGACTTTGAAGTAACAAAGATTTTATGGCAAATTATTGGTATTCAACTGATTTTTCAAAATTGATATCAATTAATTGGGTGCTCTTTCACTAAATTACCTGAAAGGCATTGTCATCTTCCTCATAAATCATCTCAAGTTCAGGAGGAAAAGCTTCTTAAAAGTTTGTCTTCTCTCTAGCACCAGTGAAGGCAGGAAAGTCAATTTTTCAACAAGAGGTAGTGCAGAATCTCTAGCATGGCAATGAAAGCATACAGTTATAGTGCATCACATACTGAGGAGGAGCCACATGTTGTAATTTTAAATCCAGGATCAGAACCCCACACTCTGAGACACTTTCTGATGCCACTGTAAATCTCACTGCATTAATCAAACTGTTGTTGGCAAGTCACTTCAAAGACAGTATAAAAATGCAGCAGAGAAGACCTGAATGGTGGCAGCAGAGACAATACAACAGCTGGTTTTGGAAACATAACCAGGGTTACAGTCTCTTCAAGACTTCTTTCAGGTCCTCTCCAGCTCTTTATAAAGGCACACCAGGAATGTGTGCCAGTTGGGTCGGGGTTTTTTTCTGCTGAGGTGACTCCTACGTTTGCCAGCTTGCAAAGATGCAGTGAAATTGATTTTAGTTTCCTGCTTAATGGCTGTGATGCAAGTGGCACCTGCACACTGAGCAGCAGAGCTCCCCCAGCACTGACCTTTGGCCACAGCACTCACGGCTCCAAATGGATCTTGGCAACCTACTATTTTGTGGAACAGATTATTACATGATTACTATGGAAATACAGGACACTAGCAGAATATTAGCAAAATAAAATATAAGCCAATAAATACAGCAGTTGCTTGTTGAAATATAATTTCCAGTCAGGGAAATATATGGCAGTGCAAACAAAACAAAACCTAGGCAGTTTCTATTCCCTTTTAAATATTTAGTCTTTGAATCTTCTGGAAAGTTACATTACTGCTTTTGGATTTAGGTTTTTTGGTACTTTTTTTTTCCTAGAATATTGCCAGCTCCTTTCCCCCCCTGCACCACTCCAAGCTCAAAGCTCTTATTTCTCCCTGACAGACTACTAGCTGAAATCAAACAATCAGTGTTGATTAAGTTTATAAAAATGGAGTTCCTCATCTTCTAATCAATATTTTTGTTGAATTGCAACACTATAAATTTTCTTGATCATTTACTTTAGCCCCCTTCCCATAAGAAGTAACCCTTCCCAACTAGTAGTTAGGGATGTAACCTATTCACACATTAAAATGATCTATTACCCAGGTCCCCAGGGTGCTGTTTTCTGTAATAGATGTTTAAGTACCATACCTTATATGCACACACACACATATGGATAGATAAATCATTGGTATCTTTTTGAGGTTCGTCCCATAGAAACTGCACATACCCCTTAATCCCTCCAAAAATATTGACCTTTAATTAACCTGAGCCACAAATAAACATGCAAATCTGTATTTAAATTGCTTCTGAAATAAAGATGCACCTAAAATCACCCCAGCATCTGAAAGCCTGGAAGGAAAAAAAAATGCAGAAGCCAAGGATTGGGAAAATCATCGTGTACTGAACATCCTTTCTCTGATTAATATTCATTTTTGTCTCTACTATTTTCTAGTATTTTATTCTGTTTATAATACAGAATGAAATTTTATAAAACTTCACCTTGCCATGGTTTTATTCAGCTGTGATATGAATGGGAATGCTGCACAAGTCACTGTGTGGCTGTTTTCCCAGAAAGATGCATTGTGTGAAATACTAAAATTTTAATTACTCTTTCTACACCTCCCTTTACCACATAAATGAACTCCAGTCCATATTCCATATCTCCTTACAAATGCAGGATTTCAGTGGTGCTCAAAGGAGTATGTCTGTGCACTGCAAAGTGCAAGACAGCAAATGACACATCTAGTCTTGAATACTGTGACAAGTGCATCAACAGGCCACCAGTTTCACCACATGGTTAACTGGACAAAGATTGATTCACCATGTGTCTTTTGTCCTATGCCAAACCTATACTTCAAAGGTCCTTATATCGCTGTCTTCATTGCCACATCTGCCCAGTGCCATGACCTCTTTGTAAGTACATCAGTCAGGAAGAGTTATATTAACTCTTCTGAATTTGCTTTAAGATCTGTATACCAAAAATTATTTTTTATAAAAATCAAGTATTTATCTTGCACAGCTACAATACCAAAAAAAAATTGCTCAGTGAGCTAATACTGGTTTTTGTATTGACTCCATTTGATTCAGTCACCTGGACAACATGTACTAAGGAACCCCCTGATAGAGAGCCAAGAGTCAGAGAGATCAGCTATTGCAGAAAACACCACCAACTTCCAGCGGCAAAATACTTATTTTGGCCTGCAAGTGAAGTGCTACTCTCCTCAAAACTGACAAAATAGCCTGTCAAAGTGAAAAAACCAGAAACTGCATATTTAAGAAATGGCATGCACAAGTGTCATCAGGAGACCAGAGCCAAGGAGTTAGACTGTTCTGAGTTTATACATTTGTTGCTAAGAAAAATGTTTGAATGACCAGCCACAATGCATAAGTAAGAGAGTTAAGGATTAGAATTACATTTAAATTATATTTAAATACAATGGCCTTAGAATCACATCTATTAAACTACAATAGAATTATTTAGAAAGATGTAGTACTGAGCGTGCTCTTGTGGACCTCACTGTTCAGACTGACTTCCATACACTGGCAACAGGATTAGGCTTCTCCCAGTAATCTAATTGGCCACCAAAGAAAAACTTCTGATTTTTATACAGAAACACTCACATGGATAAACAAGTGTGCAAACACCCATCCACACACACATGTGTTTATGAAAAACATAATGAAGGTAAGACTTCCCTTGCTGCCTTAAACTAGCACAGACACACAGATATTGAATACTTCCAAGGCATGAATGCTTGAACTAGAACTACATTATCATCCTGGAAAGAACATCTTATGGAAACTGCTATTGCATGATTAACTAGTGTCTAAATCCCTGCAGGGAAGCAAAACAATTATTCTCAACAGTTACTGTATTTGTATTAATGGGAAGGAAGAGGACAATCCACAGAACCTTCTAATGGGTAGCCATAATAAAAAACACCCCAACAAATTAAGTATGTGCATTTTTGTTGCTCTCTCAAAGGCTGTAAAATTCCTGCTCTGGACACTGCAAGACACAAAGGCAAGACTAACTCCACTTTTGCTTTTAGCACTGCATTCAGAAAGCAGCCCCCCAAAGCCAAGGGAAATCAGAGCACTGAGGCACACACAACTGGGTAGCTGAAGGAGCAGAGCAGATACTTGCAGGATGAAAAGAAACTACCAAGGAGAGGTATTTGTGTCATTTGTATCCATAAATGGTGAGTTTACAAGCCAAAAGGAGCCAGCGAAAACCATGGCCCAGAGCACTCGTCCTCAGTCTCCCTGGGTTGTGACTGGAAAATTCAATGGCAGTTTCAGAGCTATTTAAAGCATATAGTCCATACAAATAAAAGACTAATAGCATTTCAGCATAGCAGGTGGTCCACTATCAACTCTGATGTATAGCTGCTTCAACACAGCTGCTTATTGCTCATTTGTAAAGAAATACCTTAAATTAATAAAGAGAGAATGAAAATAATGGATAAAGATATGCATATAAATTTAGCCTACACAAAGCTAAGTTGCTACAATTTAAAACCACATTTGATGTAATTTAATTAGAAATATTGATTGAAATGAAACCAGCTCACTGGAAGGATGATGATAATAGGCTAATAATAACAATTGATTTGGTTTGATAAATGAACCAAAAAGTGAGCTGAAGGTACTTAGATTTTGACCTATTTAAGGCCCACATTCCCTTTTCTTCTTTTCTTTACTGAATTTCTGAGATTTTTTTCAAAATATTATTAGAATAATACATCTGAAAAACATATAATTCACAGAAAGATTTGACAACTGCTGCTTCTGATGGCCCATTTTGAAATGCAGAGTTGTTGTGTCCCCCCCTCACTCCACTCCAGCTTTACTGAATTACATGTAGTGTGTGAGCAGCAGCAATAGTAATTAAAAATAATGAGGCCTGCTAGGTCTCCTAATTCTATTATCTTTATAGCATCAGGCTTCAAGCAACTCACCAGCAAAACAGCCCAGATGAGAAATCCCTTCTGAAGGTTCAGTAGTTGTTTACAATGCAACAGGATAACCTTTTCAGCCTGGAAATAAATAAATAAATAAATAAATCAGACATTAATGGACATGATTCAAGAAAAAGTAAGGGCTAACTAATTGATAATTGGCATAAAAGTATGCTTTTTTTTTCTTCACACAAGAAAACCTGAGGTAACTGAAAAAAGTGCTGTAAGATTCATTTTATTTTCTTATTTCTTTGCAGAAACTCTTATTTGTTCATGGAATAAAATGAAGAGCAGAATGTTGCATATGCTGACTTTCTGTGTGCCCTATTAATTCCATGTAAAACCCACAAAAGCTACTTTCAGCTTCAGTGGAACTGACAACATTATTCTAACTCACAGGGTGCTAAAAAGTGGAACTTAAACATAGGTCTAAACTAGGACTGTAACACAGTAGGTCCTTTGTCTCTCCAAAACTATTAAACACAGAATTCAATTTTATTGCTGTTACACTCTCACACTGTCTCTGAGCAGTAGATGTTTTTGCAGCTCACTAACACTTAATTCCTTACGCGACAAATGAGGCAGCAGAATTTTGGTTCCTAGGTTTAACATTTGCAAAACAACTTTCAGAACATGATTAAATATTGTGCAATCTTCCTGTTTCTGCAGGCAAACAAAATCAGTAGCCTCCTGGAAAACTGGGAATAGGTACTCTCCAACTCAAGAGCCTCATTCAGCAGCTCATTTGTGCTCACTCCATCACCAGCTCTCAAGTCACATCTTGCTCCACTGAGACTGGGGGCACATTTACAGAATTAGAGGTGAAATACTCACTTGTGTGTGCACACAGGGGGCTGGGGTGAAGAGCTTAAAGTATCAGTATTTTTTGTATTCTGTATCTCTTGACCTCACTACAAGCATCCTCAAATCTCCTTCGAATCACAAAGGTGACCAATGTCACTAAGAGACTAAAAAAGGAGCTATCTAAGTTGATGCTCACAGTGAGTCACAGTTTAAGCCCATGGAAACCACTCATTATTTCCCTAAATGTTTCCCAAAAACTTGAATCTGATGCAGCAGAGCTTAGAAGGTAATCCAAACTGGCAGGCACTGTTGTAGCAGATATTACTTGCAGACTTAGGGTGAATAATAAGATTTAAATTAAAAACATTGAAAAAACAGAACCTGCATTTTGCATAAAAATCTAAGAAGTCTAAAATTTTTTAAACTTGTTTCAAATGGAATCGAGACTAGAAATACAAAAAGATAATTTCTCTCACATATATATTCATGTTTTGGAATATTATATAAAATAATGCCATTGATACTAGATACCATTTATTTTTGGAATCTAAATGGCAAAATCAAAACTCCAAAATGTACTGCAAAACAGATGGCATTTTTTAATAATTTTGGGACACCACTCTTATTTATTCAGAATATTTCAACCAGCTTGAGGTCTTTCCACAAATTACTGTAAAAAAATATTTTAGGATTTGAGGTTTTTTAAAGCTGTATTTCTTAACAAGAAGGAGTTTGTAGGCTTACTCTTTTTATTGTATTTTTTTCTTTCTAAGGTTTTTTATGATAATAGCAGAGCATACCTAACAATTCTGAAAATCATGCTCTTACTTGAACAGCCAAAAAATACAGAGAACTTATTTTTCAGGGGCATATTTGTATTCCCGGATCAAGAAGATATGCAGCTAAATTGAGTATGAGGTTGCTTAATTAAGGGATTAGTACAATTAAATGACTCCAACCCTCTCAATGTCAACACAATAAAAAAGGCAGAAGAAACCAAAAATAAGATCAAAATGTAAAGCTTTGAATGAGAAATTAAGAAAAAAAAGAAAACCTCACACTTTACTGTTCAATATCCAACTTTTCCCACATTTCTTTTTTTGTATTTCCCACAACACCACAAATATATCCAAATACTAATGCAAATCATGTTTATTTCAATAAACACTGGCCTTTGCATTACTTGTTTTGCCATAATTTGCTAATATTCTTTCAATATGAATACCTTATAATTCCAGTATTTCTATGAAATCAGCAAATTCTATACCCCATCTGTTTGGCACATAGAGTATATGCACAATCTTTTCAGAAAATATGCCTGTTTACCTCAGTTGTGTTGCCTTCCACCTGTGGATTCCTCATGAAAAGGTAACAGCAAGAGCAAAGGTCAGAGACCAACAAAAGAAACTGAGAAAACTTTCTTACATATTTCTATTAATGGATAAACAAAACTGTAAAATTC
The DNA here is from genome assembly GCF_901933205.1 of Camarhynchus parvulus. NCBI lineage: Eukaryota > Metazoa > Chordata > Aves > Passeriformes > Thraupidae > Camarhynchus > Camarhynchus parvulus. The sequence goes on from NC_044576.1 coordinate 11,212,393, forward strand.
AGCACAAACGGAAGCAAAGAGGAGTACAGACTATCTGAGATTGGTAATTAATCCTCTGGGATCTGTGTATCCCTTGCTGAAACAGTTTGAGCTGAAGGGGACCTGCAGAAGATGCTCTCAAATGACTTTGGCATCCAGCAAACGCAGTATCATGAGACATCCAACTACTCAGACTCTTGACCCCCTTCTTTAAGAAGTGCAAAACCATGATTTCCTGGGGCCTCAGCAGAAATCCACCACCCCTTCTATCTTATAACCCCAGTTATCAAATGTGGATGTTATTTCAGGACATATTCACACAAAACCTTCCCATGGTTCTCCACATATCTTTATATAAACATGGACCTCGTTTCCATCTGTTAGGGAAAAACCCAGGCTGGCCCTGGTTGTCATGTGCAAAAGAGCAAAGACAACTCAGAACTATGTGTTTCAAATATCTTAGCAGAGTAGGCCAAGTTCAAGCACAGAATTAATAACTAAAAAATAAAGATCAAACATTGGACGTGCAGGCAGAATCCTCAATGATTTTGGTAGCAGTTTTGAAGAGAGTGTAAGTTGAGACTTGCTATGCATTTGGCTTAGCAGTGGTTGTTGTTTACCATCTCATTTTTTACCTCAACACCCTCTTCCAGCTGTCTCATATATCACGCTCATAATTGCTGTGGATTGGAGAGCACCGTTCTGTGGCCTGAGTGGAAATGGAAAGCTGAGGAGGAATGTCACAGATAATTACACTGGTTAGCATTAGTCAGAGTCCGGGGTAGTGCTGGCAGAGAAATGCAAGGAAATATGAAATTGTTTTTCTGCTGAATGCTGGAGAGTTCTGTATGGAATCACAGGGAAGGCACTCGGGGAAAAATATATTAAAAAACAATCAGTTTGTTCCGAATAGAGGCAGCCCATCCCTGCTTCCTTTCTGGGATTCATAACAGAGCACTGGAACTCATAAAGGAAAAATTCAGTAACTTCAGATATAACCACTGAATAAACACATAAACAGCCTCAGTGGAATTAAAAAAAAAAAAAAAAAAAACAACACATCAGCAGGGGGGAAGCAATAGACCCATCTGAATATGTGGATTTAAGCATCAGAGGAAATCAAATCTCACTAGTGCTAGAAAAGAGCATGAAGGAAACACATGACTCCAGTGAAACAGATCATATACACTCTCATTGGGGACTTCCATAGCAATCACCTGCATCATTATTTTTAATTAAATGCACATTAACACAAAGATAATAAAAGGCTTTTGTGAGTTGGAAGCAAAATGACAGAGTACTCAACATGGTTAGTATTTAAGGAAAGTGTAAAAGTAATCATTAGGATTATAAAGTTATCTTAATCAAACACCATTATAAGCTGCCATGCAGAATGCGGCCTTAGCATCGGTTCCCAGTTTGCTCCTACCTTGGGCTGACACTGATGACCACATTACATGGCTGGATCAGGAGCCTGATTCAACCACAACTGGCCAGGTAAGAAGGATTAGTTGTCAGGCTGGATGAGTTCCCTTGTTCTATGTTCAGGACATGATGACCCAGACACTTACCCAGCACACCGGAGGAGCAGGGTGAGCCGCTGGCAGTGACAGAGACTGTGCATGGAGTGTCGGGGCTACACCAGATGGAGCTGGCTGTGTAAGCTCAGCCTGGGCACCTGGTCTTCTCCAAGGTGCAACCAGACAAACAGCACTCTGAAACAGGTCCTGACAAACAGAACATGCTCCAACATACATGCATCAGCTGTACATCCTAAAGCACTTCTCAAACCCACAGGGACAACTACTTTTGTCTCTATTAGCACAAAAGGCAAAACCAGTCTTCAAATTTGTGATAGAATTATAGACAGAGGAAATGGCTAGGCATTTCTCAATTATGCCTTGATAGAAGTTCATTCCCTCCACACACTATCTACTTACTTTCCAGATGGAAATAGACTAAATTAATTGAGTTAAGCATGTTTTGCTAATGGTGCTACAGAAAGGGTATCCACAGACCTACAATGAGCAGGTACAACAGCAATGCAAGTGAACCACCTTAGCAAAGAACTACAGGAAAGCCCATTTTTATAGATACTGATTACTTACAGCTCTTCATGTAAAGAACAGAAAGGAAATATTTTTCTAAATGGCAACAGCTCCTCATAATCTCCTGTCTTACATTATAGCCAAACTTTTTCCACTATTATCAGCCTCACAAAGTCACAATTTGTCTCTTTGATATGGAGAGTCTCAGCTTTGTAAACAGACTGCTATTATAATTGTTTTCTGGCTCTTATTAGTGGAAATTTTAATTTGCTGAGATTACATATGCCAGAAATAGTCATTCTTGTAAAATTGTATAGATATTGCCCAAATCCTATACTAATAGACAGCTCAGAAATATGTGTAGTTATGGGAGTCATACTGAAGACAAAGATAGAAAAGCCGAATTTCAGTTTAGTCTCCAGCACTGCCCAAAAAATACTTAGCAAGGATCCTTTCGAGTGGGTCATCAGGAGGCACTAATAAAGTGGAAAATAAATCAAAATGTCATTGACAAGTGTTTCCTATTGGCTGTAAGACTAGGAGCAGGATTTCTCTGAACATGTGCCTAAAGTGTTTTCTTTTGATGCTGAGGATATTGGATTTGGCTTCTTTACATCTGATGGGTGTATCTGCATGCCTTGGAGATTGAGGTCTGTTTAACAGAATTAAAGCTTATTTGTTTAATCTAAATTACTATCTTGTTGAAATAGCACTGCCACTGAGAAAAGCAGATGCTGAAGCTGGCCTTTCTAAATTCAAGGCAAAGTTTGCCATGACATGTAATAATAACTACTTGGTCTTGTCTTTGTATCCTGGTGTCCAAAATCTATACTATTTGCAAAAATAAAAACAGTATCACAAACCTGCTTGCTATACTACTTGATAAAAATTACCTGCTGTATCTTAAACTGAACACATTAATCTGTCTTCAGCATAAACATGGAAATCATAAAAACCTCTACTCATGTCCTTTGCTTTAGCACACCTTTCAAATCTTGCAGAATCTTACAGGATTCCAAATCTGAACAAGTAGACCAAACACTGCCATTAATTTACAGCGCACTACTGGAGGATGGGAGATGAAAGCACTGCTGAAGGTGACCTGCACAAATAACAAAATTCTACTGATCACCCTGGTGAGTCTGCACCGCTGGGGGCACAATTCTGGCTCTGGCTTGGTGTGACTGGGCCATGACTATGCCAGTCATTTCCTCCTCCCTCCTACTTTTCCCATTTGCTGCCACTGGCACACACACATAACCATGCCAAGAACCTGATTCAGTTGAAAATGTTGCTGGGGAGGAAGAGAAGCAGGGACAATGCGAGTCAACAGGAGCTGCCTGCAATTAGACTGGCTTAAACTAATCTTGAAACTCCCTTAGAACCCAAAGAGGCTATTCCTCTTTGTATCTATCAAGATGCGCATAGAGTCAGCTACCTCATTTAATTGCATAGGCGTAGCTAAAAGCTATGAATGAGAAAGGAAGGAGATAGCCTTGACTGAAACTTTATAATGCAACCTGGTGCACTGTAGACATAATAAAATTATTTGCTAAGCCAGTCCACACATTAGAAGACCAGCTGCCTAGTGTCTAACTATGAAATTACTCTGCAAATGAAAAGCAGGAATAAAGAGTAGCCAAATGGAAAAATACTTCCTGACCCAGCCAAAGAAAATAATTTACAACAGTTTCCCAGCACAGAGAAAGTAAAAAGGAGCAGAGCACTAGGATGTAGAAACTGAACTTCAGGGTAGTCAGCAAATAATGAGGTATTTGAATGGGTGTTTCAAAGACCCACCCCAAGTTATCTGGGGGAAATAGAGCTAGACCTGTTACATAGCTTAAAGACAGAGGATATTCAGTTTCTAAAGTCTGACATGTAAAAGCAGCAATTGATGTGATATCAATATTTATATGAAAGTGAAATCATCTGCCTTTACATATCACTTTTCATTCAGTGATCCCCAAGTTCTTTACATATTATGTATAACTGTTGCAAACCAAGATGATTTCTCCAAAGAAAGTAAAAGGATTGTAAAAGGACTATTCCATAATGTTAGTCCACTCCTAAATGGAACTTAGAGCACTTCATAGTCATGGAAATCGCCACAGATTTGCCCCACTGCGTATCAAAGACTCCAAGATATCATTCGTTCCCCAGAGAAATGAAGCACACAGAATTGTGTTTGCCTTCCCTCGTGTTTTTCACCATAGGAGTTACATTCTCAGCAAGTTTAAATTACCTTAACTTCAATTAACTTAATGGATCTATATCAATTTATTTCCACAAATAACGTGCCTTCAGTATTCTCATATACCATTTAGCTGTAACTAAGGGAATTCAATTCTAGGTATTACATTCCTTTTTTCCCCCCCAAAAACCCCAGTTTATACTTTTGCCCAGAAGAGCTGTGGGACTGTGGTAAGTAAAAAGAAGTGCCTGCCTTCTTAATCTTGTCATCACACAGCTAATTAAAAACATATATCCTTTTTGGAGGCCTGGGCCCTGGAAAAGCAAAAGTATTGGCAGCCTCGTCCTGGTTGCTAGTATATGTTTTTTTCATGTTATGAAGTTTTGGATTGAAAGGTTCTGCACACAAGAGCACCAAGAGACATATTTTCTGCAGATACACAGAGAGAGTTGAGAGCATAATTTGCACTGTACTGTGCTCCTAACAAGAAAAATGCTGTTAATATAAAAATTTAATACCTAGCTACTGTCAGGTTTTCTGTGGTTTTTTTTCCCAAAATTCTAAGAATTTAATAGAAGCTTCCTTCTTTCAGATGCACCCTAAATATAAACAGATTGACATAAACAGATTAGGGACCACAGATGTTTGGTGACCCACTGGCTCTCTTAGACACTGCAACTGAAATAAGCATTACTGAGCATCGTCCCAGAGTCACTGAGAGAAATCAAGAAAAACTCCAATATTTTATGATCACAGCAGAGTTCAGAATGGAATACAATTCCCCCAGACTTCTATTCTATGCCTCAAACTTTGGAGAGAGTGGTACATTTTTATGAAGAGATGTGGAGTTTCAAAGGAATGGCTACACTGGAATTGGTGATGGCTTCTTCAGTTACTCGATTTGTCAGGCTTTTTCATTGCTTCAGTTTCACCATATACGTAAAGCTCAAGCCTTGGCTTTTACTGTGAACACTGAAAACTTTATACCTTAAGAGCAAGGTGATTTCAGTCACTTGGTAGGTGGTAATCTTTCCTCTGGTACAATTCATGAAGAATTTCATTCACAGGAATAAAAATAGAAGCCTTTACTACATTTTAAATGTGATAAAGAAAAATGCAAGCACACTGAAGTATTAAACTCGTTCTTACTTGTACTTTTTTTGTCGGAATTACAGCATTAAGCCCTCTTATCTACACAAATTATAGGATTGTACAATTGGCCTGTGACAGTTACACGCCACCTATCATTTTGCAACATAAACCAATTCTGCAGGTTATTTGGATTTTCCATGTAACAAAAAATTTATGTCAGAGCACTCTTGGTACTGAAATAGTTGGTATTATCAAAGACTCTGACAGCATATAAGAAGGCACAGTAGACAGAACAGAATTCTGAGAAGCAATAAAAGAGCTATTTAGAAGGCAGTGATAAAAATTGCCTTATATTTGCTAATACAAGCAGGTGATATCCATTTCCCATGGCATATAGTGTTTCTTTTCCCTCTTCCACTTACAAGCCAGGGAAAACATCGACCAAAAAAAGCCATATTAAAAAAAAATGCAGCTGTGCATAAGAAAAAAATATATTCTTACACATGTATATGTATAAATAGAGACATTCACCTTTTGACTACTTGAGACACCATCCTGAACATGTGGTAACCACATCTACCGAGAAGCAGGAAACAGAGAGAAAATCTTTTCCTACAAAGTGAAATGGAATGAAAGTGAGCTCTCTCAGCTCAGTTGCAGGTCGCATAATCCAAAACTGAGTCAATTTACTTCTACATTTGGGTAATCAACACCCTGTCACCAACTGACTTTTTAAGAAGACTTCTGAGATTTAATGAGCTCAGCTTGAAGCTGTCATTGGGCAATATGGACATGGGAGTTAGTCAAGATTTCTGCAAAACAAAAAATTATAGAAAATGGTGTTTGGCAAAAAATGAACTCAAATTTATCTTAAAATATTATTCTCTCAGAATATAAATCAATAAAGAAAGCATTAAAATTTGCCAGTACTACTGAAAATTCAGCAAGTACAAATATTAATGTAAACAATTTATATAAGTTTTAAAAGAAAAAATCTGTATGAATTTATTCCTTAATTTCTACTCATATTCTCTAAAATTCTAGAGAACACAAACTTGCAGACAAAAAAGGACATTTTATCCAACAAGATCAGAGGAGAGGTGGAGGGAATTTCACAAACAAATTTTTAGCTGTCTCCTTAGGAACATATTTTAATACACCAGAAATGTTCTACTTCACTTGTTAATGAACTCAAAAATTAAGCTTTTCTGAAATGCTTCCAACTACATCAAATTTTTTGCAATGTTGATTCAAAAGAATAAAGAACTCTTGTTATTTTTATTTAGAGAAAAGATAGAATATCACATTTGAGAAGATTCTATTCTTAACAAATGAAACAACTGAAAAATGCAGCAATAGGATATTCCATCAGGAAATTTTTACTGGGATAGAAATTATTAAGGACCTTCAACAAGAAGAGAATTAATTTTATAAATTCTAGAGAAATTTAAAGAAAATAACCTGCAAAATTGAAGCATATTGAAATGAGGATGACTGATGCAAAATATATTATCTAATTTCCATGTTAAAAAATATGACCATTTTAAGAGATGCCTGTTTGAGTTACCAAGAATCTGGGAATCCAATCACAAAACCAGCCCTGCTATAAACTGGGGAAACTCTAGGCAGAGGAAGTCACCCAGCCAGTGTGCTTAGTGTAAACAGAAGAGGATGGAAACAGAAGGACCAATATAGAGCTTTTAGAATTTCAGTACTCTCAGGCTTTATAGAAGAGATGATTACAGTAATCTTTGGTTGTTTTGGGAACATTACTGAATGAAATGTTGTGGTACTCAGCTAATTTTTACTCATCTGAGCTGCCAACTGCCTGTATGGTAGTCATTCAGTATTAATGTAGTTTTGGCCCAGGGCTTTCATTTCTGAATTTCTGTTTGGATAGCCTCAGATGTGGTGAGACTGTCAGTATGCTAAAGTTTCTGTTGAAAGGCTTTTTATACATATATATGGGAGCTTCAGTGTTTGTGACTTCACGCAGAATATAATTCAGTGCTGCACTGACACAGACAAAATGCATAACTTGAAAAGTTCAGATTTTTTTTCCTTCTTATCTGTTAGCAATGCAAAACACTAATAACAGGATTCATATTTCTGGAAAAACTTACATTTGAGCCAACCAGGCAGTACTACAGTATCACTCACCTCTGTCAAGCATGCAGTGCCCTGGCTCTTGTCGCTCCCACCAGTTTGTCACTCTGACACTTGGAGCACGTGCACCACTTTGTCACTCTTTACTGGGCTCCCCTGAAAGCCAAACTCCAAATCACCAGGCAGTAGGAGCTTTTTGGCACTCTGTGAAACTGTAGCAGGAATCAATACAGCTGTTAGACACTGTTTCATAGGCTTTTTAGTACAAGAGTGCTGAATGACAGTTTTCAGCCTGCTTTCACCTCCTCTCCCCTACTTTCCTCATCTCCTAGAAAAAGGAACCAGAAGAAAAACAGGAAAACAGTAAGGTTCAGCACATGGTAGCTGATATTCCACCACTGACACTAAACTGGGGCTTCAAAATGGCACCTGTTTTTTACCTGCAAGTCCCTACAAAACTGCCAAGGCATGAAATTAATGCCAACCTGAAAAGCAACATTTTCCCCTTCCTCCTCTAATTCTAAACAACTACTAAACCAAGCCGTGTCTGGAATTATTAGATCAAAAGTGTGCAAATTGCATTTGTGTTAAGGAGTTTGCACTGTCACAGTCAGAATATGGGCATGAAAACACAAAATTTGGGCAAACACCTGAAAGTCTCCTTCAATAATAACCAAAGGCTTTTTATCCAGCTATGTAACATCCCCACACATACACCTACAAGACCAGCTGTTTAGAAAGGCTCTTTTTTAACACAAATGATAATTTTCTTAAATGTATTCTAAGCTTTGCAATATCCTTGAGAGATTGATTACAGATTAATTCTCCTGACCCCTTTAAAGCACACATTTCCAAATACTGCCAACAAACATTCTGATAATTTGATTCAGGAGGGCAAAACCTCTATATTACCAAAACTGATCCTTCCAAGAAAATGAAAGCAAGAAGCAGCTTTGTTTGAAACAGTACAAAACTTTCTCTTTTCTGCAGATATTAGGCAACAGATTTTCCATTTATAGCTCATGATAATTTTTGTCTCATTGACATTATAAAGGGAAAATCACTACAAAATCAAATCTACAGCAATGGGCAGCAAGAGGAGACTGGTTTAATCCTCTCTAGGTTTGTTTTTCCATTGCTCTACAGTTTCTATGCACCCTCCATGTAACACTGAAGGAAAACATACAATTTCTAGTGAGGGCATTCACTGTTTTCCATCTTCAAGGTGAATATGTTGGTTGAGAAGCAATTGGGAGGATTTAAAGACTTGCTCTAAACTGCAGAACAAGTAAAGGGCTAGTGGCCAGAAGCTGATAAAAACTCAGCAAGCTGGGCAGGAGCAGGCTCAGCCCAGAAATCTGAGAAGTAACTTACATGACAGGGACATGGATCCTGCTTCCGAGTCTTTAGAAGATCTGTGCTTTTCCAGGGAGGTTGTTTCACAGTGCCCCTAACACAGGGTAGGTTTTTCAATTTTATCTTTTCAAATCCTGTGTGCTTGCTGTGTAAATGACTGATATTTCTTCCTTGCACCAGTAAAAAGAGAACATGCATTGTTTGCACAAAAATAGTGATCAGACATAAAAAGACCACAGTGAGAAAAAATGTGAACAAATACATAACATGTACAGACTCGAAGTTCATGATGACTCAAAGACTTCAGATGACTGAGGTTTTAACAGAGGACCTAATATCTTCCTAAAACTCTGAGAAGAGATCTTGTAAATATATCTGGTGCAGATGGAATGGAAACCAGAGCCAGTCGCAATGACTAGCAAGCAAGTTGAAAACCAGTTCGAAATAAAATAAGTACACAGTGAAATTACTTTAGGAGAAAACTTAATAGATTTATTATTTAGTCACTCACCATGAGGCTGAGCACTGTCCAAGGGAAACAAGGCAGAGGCATAAACTCCTGCTTCAATTTAAGTGGAAATTCTAACCAGCCCTCTGGCTAATGCCTTACACATATGTTGATGTCAATAACAAATTTCAAAACAAATCATCTATTGGGTTACAAAAATGCTGTGAAGACAGTAGACAATCAGCTGTTCTTCCTACTGGAGCAGCAAAATCAGTAACAGTGACTGAACTAATCTAAAATCTCACTCAACACTATAGTGCTTATATACATAACCAAATACATTTGGGGTTTTCTTAATCAACTGTGACTAATCAAGGTAATATTAAAATATATTAGAACAGGGAATCCTTTCTCAAAACTAGAGCCACAAAATAATTTGAAATCACATTAGTATTAGTTTGTAAAATGTAATTAAATTAATTTAAAATTCAGTGTTATGCAATTAAAACTTTAAGCCAATTGGCCAAATCATTAGCAAGGAATAAGTTAAATCAAAACAAGTGTTGCAGAAACAGTTCAGAATGATAAAGATACATGAATAATTTAAATATTTACCATGAAAACTAACCCAATCAAAGAGGAAGCTACTTGAATAAACAAACATGATTAGGAACAAAAAGCTGAAATAAACATTTCTTTAAAAAGTGAAACAGCAAAAGTGCAGGCTTTTATACTCTGAAGGAAGGAAAACAGTTTTCCTAATCACAGGTTTTAGAAGTTATTTTGCTTTCTCAAATGAAAGAGATGGGCAAAACAAGAGACTTAGCACTTTGGAGCTAATTCATCTCCTTGGTAGAGCTATACTGAAAGTTCTGAAATGTTTTCATTGAAAACAAAGTAAAAACCACCCTTCTGCTGGAATGCAAAGTATGAACTATTCAGAGTGTGGACAAACACCACTGCGTAACTCACAACTGCATTGTCCCAAAAAGTGTTACTGCATGAATGTAATGTTTAATAAAAGCAGTAGAAGAAACAGATGTCTCAATAAATTCTTTTAAAATTCATAAAAAATTATGGCATATCTCTGTCCTAATGATGCCATAGTGTGCGGCTTAGGGACTCTGATCAGACTGTCTGTTTTTGCAAACGGAGCAGATACACATGAATCAATCACGTCCACTCCAAAACAGGAGCATTCTTCCTTATGTCCTCCACTAAAATTAGTGCTGCACTACTAATGGCAATGAACAATGCTGACAAGCACCTGCAGTAGGGTGTAAAGTTAGTTTTAAATGTCTGTCTCTGGTCCCTTATCAGTAAGCTGCAGAGGGCAAATGGTGCTTAATGTCTCATCTCCCAAGAACAGCTCAGCCTGAGCAGTACTGAGCCACTGCTAAACTGTTTCTCATTAAACCATGGTGGCTCCAGTCTCAGCTTACAAAATAGAAATGTTCTTCCATAGAGGGAGGAGGAAAACAAAAATATTGACAACACTGGCAGGTCCTTCAACACTTATCAATGAGAGAAAACTCTCATTTAAAATAAGTTCTAAAGAATTAATCCACTTGGCTGAAAATATAACACTAAAAAAGAAAAGGAGTTGTAGGAAGTAGAGAGACTGCCACTAGAGAAAGTTCTGGATAACCTCACTTTAAAGCTGATTTGTCCAAATAATCTTAAACTAAGCTTTCCCTTGCTGGTTAGTGTAAATGTCTAAAGCACTAGGAAGTAGCATGAAGCCATAAATAAGTAAGTGATATTTAACCAATAAGACTTGTCACACAAATAACTTCTGGGCCATTAATTAATGTCTCAGGTGTATTGTAAAGCATGGGGCCAAAGGTCTGGATTGGCTTATCTCTCTCATAAAACAGGAATAATGAAAAATGTGGGAGGAGGACACCAGGGAAGAGTCAGACTCCTGCGTTTCCAGATGGATGTCGTGGTTAAAATACATCTCACAGCCAAGATGAGAGCTGTATTTTTGGTCAAAGACTAATTAATTTCTACTATTGGAAAGGTGACTGTATTTTGGTTTAAATGTAAATATTTACCTTTCAGCAATCACTAAATTAACTTATACACTCTGGCACAGGAATTTGAAAGCTTTGCACTCTCAAATTTACCAACAAATCAGCAAGCAATCTAAAGTATTTGGAGGGACATCTATGAGAATTGGGAGTTAACAATCTTTTAAAATCTGTGCCAAGTTTCTTGGGATAACAAGGAGCAGGAAGATGCTCCTTGCTATCCCAAGATAGTTCCCCAGTAGCAGAACTTTCTGGAGCCCCATGAAGCATTTTGAATAACTATATAGTCACTACCTGCATCTTTTTCTCAATAGTCATCTGTCACTGGGTTTTGTGAGCTGCTCTTTTTTGTTCTTGTATTTCCCAAGAAATGTGTCCCCTCTGCATGCTCACTACTTGCAGGGACAACTTTCACACCTCCCCCTTGGAGTTAAAGCACAAAGGCAGGGTGTTTGCATCACATCATTACAGCAGTTTGCAGCTTCAACATTACAATCAAAATCTAAAAGAGACCTTAAAACTATCTTCCAGATTCCAAAACCTCAGTTGGATTGACCCTTATTTCAGTGGTGCAAATTAACAGTAAGTGCAGGGAGAAAAAAAAATGTCCTTTCATTCGAGCAACATAATAGTTTTCCCATTTCAATGTCCATATTACAAAGTAACTATTTAACATTCTACTATGGATAATGATTAGATATAGCACACAATCAGAATTATCAATTTTCCTTAAGAAAAAAGAATTACAGCTTATACTAAATTTTTTTCAGTAAAAAAAGTAGAAACCGTTACATGCTCAGTCCTCAGAGCATTCAAATTCCTGAGATGCTCTGTTAGTCAAAGCATCACCATGTACATTTTATATAGAAGGTAATTTAGTTTGACAGCAATAATGTTTAATTTCTGGTAAGTGACTTGCTTCTCCTAACTGTGTAGCAGTAAAAAGCTGTGAGAAAACCCTTAAAGTAAAAAAATATTTTTATGTGTTTTTCTTTTTCAGGTACAACAAACTACCCAAAGGATTTTACCAGACACTTTCATCTCAATATTGATTAGGGGATGAAGGAATTTGTTGAACTTGTTGTGTTTTAATTGATTTTCTAGTCATGGACATTATGACTCCCCATTTGTTGGCTGTCACAGATACTGATCAACAAAGGAATACTTAGATATAATGAACCAAGCAACCTCCACAGGCACAGGGAAAAAGCCACAAAGTTAGCCTCAGTCCTCAGACAATTCTCAGGGTAACCTGTAAACATTATTAAATAGCTGACTGAAAGAAGAGGTGAACAATCCTTATGCTGATCTCTTTGTTGGTAGCAAGCCTTGTTTTATCAAACATACACCTTCCAGAATAGTAAAAAACAAAAAAAGCCACATCTAATGAAGAGCTGTGTTCTTCCAGTTCTGTGTTTCCTTCAACTTCCCATTGAAGCAGTGGTTTGCTACTCACCAGTAACTCAGGTTAACATAAAATACTGTTGGAGTATCTTGGAGAGTATCACACTGATAAAGCAGCTTGGAAAAATGTTACATTCATCAGAGGTTTCTTCATCTACTATTTCATATTTCTAAACATTTGCTGATCTTTAAAGCAACAAAATAGTTAAAAGTCCAGTGCTGAAACGAGGCTGGACTGAAAACTTTCCCAGCAAATGACCCAGCAGTGGCGTGCAGGGATTTGTAGCACACCATGATGTCACACCCAGCAGCTGTACAGAGGGGAGCTCTGCTGAAAGGCCACTGACAACACACGAGATACACTGGGGAGAAGGTTTTTTCTGACTTGCTCGCTAATCCTCCTCCTCCTCACAGCTGACAGCGCTGACACCTCAGACAAGGCTGAAAATTAACTGTCCTTATAAAACAAATGAACAAGAGTTTTGTAAAGCTGAATAGGCTTTGAGCTTATGAGTTCTGCTGGCTGGCAACTCATCTTTGAGTAAGGGTCTCAAGAACTTTTTTAAAACAGCTTTTCTAAGAGTTTGTGTCCTTTTTCTGAATTTTTCAGTCTTTTGTTTCCCATTCTCATGAAACAAGTCATCTGCTAAACAGCTTAGCTCTTAAAATGCCTGAAAGCAGAATGAACACACATATTTTTCTTCTAAAAGCTCCAACTCATTTTAGGATTATTTTAATTAGGGTTGAATTTTCTTGTTTTGATAAAGAAAAAAATATTTCCAAACAGTGTTCACAGACTGAAAGTAACTGCATCATTGCCAGAGCCTTTTAAAATAAAAAAGCAGAAACAGCAGAAGTCTGGGTAGACAAGTGACCTCATAAGAAGGGTTGCTGGTGAGTATTCTGCCACAGAACAAAAGCTGTACATGTTTTTTAAGAAATGTGTTTTTACAAATTGCCTGGAAGTTGTCCTGGATGTACCAGAGGGCAGAGGAAAGAGGTTGCTGGCTAATGAACCATGGAATTACAAAAGGTGAAAATGAAAGAGGCATATCAGGTTAATAATGAACTGTGCAATACCTGTACAGACTTACCATTTTTCTGACATTTCTCTCACTGTTTTAAATGTCTGAACCTTGTGGGTTCCTATATCTTCCCTTGAGACTCAGTTCCACTGTCTAAATAAAACTTCCTGTCAGGAAATTTTTCATGATGTTCAGCCTAAATTCCTCTTTTCTCAACAGCAATACATTATTCCATGTTATAAGCCCTTCTTCTGCAAGATGATAAATTATTCTTAATTTTTAATGTTTATCCTTCACAAAAAGTTATTAACCATTATGTTCTTAACTGTCTGTCAGTCAGCCAAGCTTTAAACATACAGATCCCATAAATCTGATATAATGCTAGATTTTTTCCTCTACTGTCCCTGAAATTGCATTACATTATTTAATGCTGAGATTCCCATACAAGGGGGAAGGTAAGCAGGTGGCTTGTAGATTATTTTTACCCCAAATAATATTATTTGTTCCTCAAGCAAAAATTGGTGTTTGGCTAGAAAAAAGAAAAGCAAAATCCACAGCTGCTCTATCAGGATTCTGGTTTCTCAATTCTGCTTTAAATCTAAGAAATACTCAACTTCCTCCTAGTCTATAGCAATAATTAAATTACAATGGCCCTTCCAGTGGATGACATAAATAGCAATTGCCTGCTAGCATTTCAGTCTTTAGTCCTCCTGAGCTTTCCAGGTGTTGCTGACATAACTGGAATACAAATACCTGTAGCATGTTACATCTGTGTACACTTTATAAGCACTCAAAACAACTATTATTACTGTATTAAGCATATATGCAAATCTTGGCAGAGGCTAAAAATCCAGCACACAAACACAGGCTTAATGGAAAATCCTTCAGAACTGATCCACCACTGCGAGTGAAGTTCTCATGGGACTAGATTTTGGTATTTTGGTATGTTCTTTCCCAATATTCATTCAAATCACATTCTATCACAATATTTAAGTGCCTAGTTCCTGAAATAATTTGGACCCAGGTTGCGATAGATCATTTTGAAGCAGCAAACAAAAATGTGTTTAATTTGAGAAGCAATTTTTCTTCATCAGTTTCATTAATATCTTCTAAAGAGAACAATAGATACCTTGCTTTTTTATATTTTTCTCCTCATATATCTGGTGAGAGTCAAGACAAAGTATGAGTGGGGAAAAAACATCAGCAAAAACTGTATGCATTTATTATTGCTCAGTAATAGCCACACAGAAGACCAATAGACAAAAATTTGGAATAAGTTTGACCCAGCTGGAAAGGGAGAATATCTTTGCTCTACAGGCCAGGTCCATTACAGACTGGCTGTGGGATTTTTTTTTTGTTTTAATGCTGCAAACAGGATACTTGATCACCAGTATTTCTCAGTATGGCTCTTTCTATGACTGTTTTCCAAATCTTTTCCTTATTTCCCGGTAGACTTCCAGTATTACATAGCAATTTCATATTGTATATAGGACTACGGAAGTAATGAAAGCAAAAGCATCACTGTGATTGCCTACAAAAGGGTTATGAATAGGAACAACAATGAGAAACATAATGGATTCCTTCACCTGCAATGAAAACTAACTTGACTTTACCTAAAACACTTTCAGGGTCAAAAGGCTCTGCAGTTCTAGTCAGTTCTCACAATGAGGAAGAAAAAAAAAAGCACATTGCTTGCATTAAGTCAAAACAACAAAGAATTTGCATTTGAAATCTGAAAGAATGACAAAAGAAGACATTAGGAAATACTTAGTTTGGTCACCTTTACAAATGAAATCTCTATACAGCCTTAAAATGAGGAGGATTAACTGGAAGATTATTTAAGGTCTCTTTCTGACAACACCATTGCCTCAATATATACGTTCCTTTTTCTTCACTCTTCAATCTCATAGAGATTTCACTACTTTCAGTACTTTAGTGGGACACAAACACATTCTAATTTACATTTAGCTAACATTAACTTTCTTGCTAGTTAGAAGCATTTATGCTTCTAGAGAGGATACAGTAAGCATATGCAAGCATCTGATCAGTTTCCAGTTCTTGTACCTTCTGTACTTCATGAACACACATTTAAATATCAACTTACCTTCTGCACTTCCTGCACTTTCTGCACACACATATATCAACATTTTACAATTAATAAGCTCTGGTTTAAAGCCCTCATGTCAATTCAAGGACAAATTATTACAGCAGTAGCTAGAGCCAATTTGGATCAGGCTTAGGCAAATTTAGAATAGACTAGTTTTAAAGATAGGTGAAAATGCCTCAGTCTGAACACATATTATCTAGTGATGTCCACATATGTGGTGGAGAAACTAATGCAATAATATAAATATATTTAAAATTTTCAGTTCAATCTTTAACTGAATGTAGGGGAAAATGTACCATTATTGTTATACTTAATGGATTGAATTGTTTGCTTACCAGATTATATGTGCTTGATGAAACTCTGAAAATCAGCAGTGGAACACCAAGGCCATGTTTACCATATTTGTTCAACAGATCTGTAGAGCCCCATTTCTTGCCCTGTCTCTGGGAGAGCTCAGCCCAAGGCTGAATGCTGGCCATCCTATACCTGCAGCCTCAGAAGCAAGGCAAGTTGGCAGCCAGCAAGAGCTCACAAACTTGCAGGACAGACACAGGCCAAATTTCTCCCACTTGGCATAAGTAAGCTCATTGCTCTTGTTGGCTGTTAATGTACCAGTGACTACCACATCCCCTTTTAAACAAGAACACACTCACAAGAATTATCTCAGACAAATGTCTGAAGAGCAAAGCAGGGGCCAGAAAAATAATTCTAACCATGCTTAACCCTAAATCCAATAGTAATTAAGACCTAACTCTGAGGTTTCTTCCTTCTTTTTGACACAGTCTGTTGACCAATAGTCATCTTCATGGCTCACTGAAAGAACTCAGTAGGCTGCTGAGTAAAGCCGGAAGACCATTCTTTGCTTCCAGTCTTGCAGCACTGAAAGTATCATTGTTCACAGTTAAAGGTTACACACTGTTATTTTTTGCTTTGGAGAACACAATACAAAGGCCTGCTCCAAGGACCATTGTATTTTTTTGATTTGTATTCATTGGACATTATGCTACTTTGGAATCAGGCTTTACCTCTGTAAATATCAGAAAGCACTGCTGAAGAAGTAATGCATGTCAAGTGGCCTGCAATCCTTGAACAAAGCAGACCTTGCTCTCCCCATCATCATTATTCACCAGACATGGCAGAATGAAAGGCTGAAAGGATCAAAGAGCAGAGCACCAGCAGTATCTACGAAAAATTGACAGTGGAAGCAACACCACTAATCAAGGCCAAAATACAGGACATCATAAAGGACAGACATTCAGGCTCTCTGGCTTAGCTGACATCATTTAAACTGGGACCAGTTGAGTAAAATGAAAGAAGGTACTTTAAATACAAGGCAAGTTTTAAGTAAAATAAGCAAAAGCAAAATTGCACCTGATAAAATTAAAAATAAAACTAAACATGAATTGATTACAGTTAACATCAGTCTCTACCGAATTTTTCTGATCCTTCTTCCATAGCAGATAACTGTTACATATACATAGAAATATATCAAATTAATATTGCCTTTTCAATCTTACATTTTAGATTTTTGTATTCTCTTATGTTTCCTTTAAGTACCACTTGACAAAGTAGCAGCTCTCATCTCCCAAAAAAAAGCTAGGAAGAAAATTAAAGAAATATACTGATACTGTCATAAATTGTCAAAAGAAAATGATTGAGAGAAAAAGCTCTGGCTGCTGTCCTAACCAGTACTGACTTTCATAACCTCTTTTTCTAGAACTTGTGTGCTTGTCAATACAACCATTTCTATAGAAGCAAAATCTCACTACATTTTACTTTCTAATTACTTTGTACCCTAAGACAAAAATTCATTTACTTTCATTGTAGTCAACATTCATTGCCTGTAATGCTAAACAAAGAAAACAGCTGAGTGACCAGAACTGTCTGATACTAAATAGAAAAAGTTAGGCAACTATGAAAAATTGTGTTTTCTTTTTCCAAGAAACAAGCAAGTCATTTAGATATACTAACATTCTTTGAACTTGACCCAGAAAGTTTAGCTCTAGTGCAGAAGTAATTTAGTTTCACCAGCTCATTCAAGCACTGACTTCTCCACCTGAAGTGCCAAGGTTTCCCAGAAATGAGTGCTAGGCTGGCTGGTTACAGTCTGAACCTTGGGCTTCTTGCCTACCAGTTAACACACAGAGGTTAGCAAAAACCTGAAAACTGAGTAAAGCCTTTAACCATCATCAAAATGCCCACATTTAGCAGTAAACCCTCTGAATAATACAGTCCATTTTCCATTACTACAGTCAGTGTCCCCAGAGTCAGTTCTCACAACTGCAAAACACTTGCAGATTCAAGTTAAATATTTTAACTAGATCAAGTAGAGTGGGTTAGTTTGCTGTTCTGAAAAGTACCTCAAAGGAATTTCAGCTGAATGAACTAAAGAAAGATATTCTACGGTCTCAGATTCACAATATTCAAGTATTTAACTATTTTGAACAAATAAAATATAATTAAAGCTGCAAATATGAAGTCTTTAGACTAGTAATTTTCACAGCCAGGGACAATAGGCAGAGAATAATCTGTCATTTTCATGATTGACCTGTAGACTTTGTAGGAAGCCATGTTTACAGTTTCAATCTAAGTTGAGACCAATAATTGTTTACAATTATTCTATGTAAGATAGTGGAAGATACTCTAATACAAAAAAACCCATGTAAAACAGACGAAAATGAAAAATGTTTAGACAAAAGTCAAACTGCCTGTTTCAAATGCTTTGACCTGATAGCAACAGGAAGTATAAACCCTCAAGGACTGTCTTGCAATTAAACATTTAGAATGATAAATGAATTATCATAATAAACACTTAGCATTCAGGTAGAAAATGACTAAGAAAACCACTTTTGCCCATTTGTGGTTTTTTTAAAAGAAGGTCAGCTTCTTTTTCAATCTAAGGTAAAACTCATTCTTTATATAATTCATTATCCATTGACAAAGAGGTTGATTGCACCAGGAATAAATGTGACCCATTTCCTTCAGAATGCCTTCAACTCCTCTGCCGTTCTGTTCAGAATACAACAAAATAGCTTCCCAAACAGAAAAATGGAAGCAGTAGTGTTACAATTTTACTAATTAGAGATCTATTTCAAAGGAAAGGATTGTCTCAAAAGTACACATTTCTCTGGGTAAACATCACAGCATTAATAACACAAATATTTTTGTGTTTCTACTTCTTCAATTGGATCTGTGAAACCAAAGACAATCCCTTTCCTTATAATTCTAAGGCTATCCAAGTCATTTGACATATAATCAGTGCTAATTGTAGCAGTTAACATTATATCCTCTAATTACTTTCCTGACAGGACTTAGCCAAGTGAATTCCTAGTGTTCTGTTTTCTCTTCCAGACTGTAGTTTAAAATAAAATAAATACTACTTCACTTGCATTATTCTATCTGAAGTTTTTAATGTAATTTGAGGAAAACTATATTCTACATGACAGCAGCTTTAGATCAAATGCAGCTGAAGGAAGTGTACCTCCTCTATGCAGTTTTGTGGTCCTTGTACTATTTCTTCATGTTGCAAAATAAGCAAACATGAGACATTAATATTTTCATATTTTATTACTGCTCTCTTCATGATAGTGTGCCTGGCACATCTGGTAAATGACCTAAGAAGTTTTACTATAATAAGAAGTTCTTTTTTAAAAACTAGAGGCAAGATAAATCACACCTGGTAATGCTCACACTCACATAATCTGTTCTACAACCAGCTGCCCTTCATGCAAGGCAGTGGTTGATATTGTTACCTGCAACCTGCTGCTTTCTCCTGCACAGTTCATGTTCTTTCCATCATCCCTTCACATCCCAGGTAACTTCTGTGCAAATCAAACGAAATTAATTTCACTTGCCAAGTTCCAGTCCTTAACATATTTTGTTACATCATCATATTGATATTTCAGTGGGAAAGAATTAAATAGGATAAGCAGCTTTGTTTGCCATTCATGTTACTGCTTAATAGTAATACATTACTATTTCATGCAATACCCAGCCTGATGATAAAAGAATCAGAAAAAATCCTTTGTTTTGTTATGCTTGATCTTCCACTCCAACTGAATTTAATTTAAAAGTATAATAAGCCAACAGAAAATATTTTTCCCTAATTGAGATGTACCATCTGCTCCAGTAATCAGCAAAACACATCTCAACTCATTCAGATGTTTGATGCACTACTTTTGTACAACTGACAACAGGAAATGTGAACATGATTAGAATACAAAGTAATGTTTTGTCCTAGCAATACTTGTTTTACACATGCACTCAGTGGAGTCACTTCGGAGAAAACTAGTTGGTCCTCCTATTCTTCTACCCTAAATAAATTTCCTAAGTATTTCATTCTCACAGAGTCTAAAATAGTAATTTTATCTGCTAGCCACTGACAAAAAAATGAATTTAAATGCATTTTTTTACTTGGAAACATCTGAAACCTGTTATTTTTTACACATAATTGGCACAAAGATTATCTCTGCTGATGACTTAGAGAAAACTGCATTCTAAACTACCCCTCCATAGTTTGAAATGTCTTCCAATTTTTATAAACTCCAATCCTATGATTCGGTAAAATATTTAAAATTTGGAAGTGAATTTGGTAGTTTGAAATAGGAATCACTCCACGTACTAAACCAAATATGGTTCAAAGCTGTGGGTTTGAGGTCTGTACTATTTTAGCTTATATTATCCTGTCAATATTGAAAGTATTTTGGTCCATGTAGAGCACAGGACTTGTTCCAGAAAGATGTCTGCACCCCGGTAAGTGTGTTAGTTGAAAGAGGACTAAGTCTACAGAACAACCTGCATTCAAGATAGACAGGGGCTTCTCTACCAGAGAAACACTTTAAAACTTAAGGCAAAACAACTGAAAGAATAACATTAAAGAAGTAACTGTACCCAAATAAATCTTCCTTTGTAGAAGGATTAATCTGTCGTGAATCAATGATATTTTGTCTTAATCCCTTTGTGTACCTCTTACAAGAAAAGGATTCTGTCTTGTAGGACAAGGATAAGACACAGATACTTAAATGTCATACAAAGAGAGTTTTCCCTTTGATGTTGTGTGAGCTACACGTGGAAATCCCTCTTAATTCAGGACCACCGTCGATCAGGACAATCAATAGGGATTTTCTGCTTTAGAAGACAGTTATAAAGTTTAAGGCTACTTTCTCTAGGAAATACACATTTTAGCTCAATTGAGTCAATTATTTGAAATAGTTTGAGTGTAAAGTTCTTATTTTGAATGTAGTTTCACTTCATGTGAGATTGTTCCATGTTTATGTTGACAAAGGTTTTGGATTTGTAGAGTTGGTTTTCCTGTTCTTGACACGAAAGAGGGACCAAAGGCTGATGCTGTTTCTAAGGTTAAAAAGTGAAAGAAAAATTGTTTTTGAAGCACCACAAAAGCTATATAATGACAAAATTTATGTTTTAATTCTTCTATTAAAAAGATAAGCAAGAGAAAGTTAAAAAGTTATGTACACATTTCCTTTTTCTCATGTCTTAGAATCTATGCAAAGAAATATGACTTCAGAGCTCTGGTCCTTTAAATTCCCTTCTCTGCCAAAACCCAGTGTTCTTTTTAATTTAAATTATCAGAATTATAATAAGTGGGGGGGGGGTGTTGTTTTATCTAAGAGATAAATGTAGAAAAAATGAAGAAGTCTTCAAGAGGAAGAAAGATGGTGTGAGGAGGCTTGAAGAGGTGCACAAAGGCCCATCTATTCTTGTAATATCTTAGCATCTTTCAGTAATAATAATTCTCAGTACTGTGCTTTTTAATCTCAGCTCAGATCTGATGGGAAGATTCCATCTATTTTAGAGGCAACAAAAGTACTAAAAGCCAAGCAGTTCAGGAGCAGGGCTCAAAAGACAATCAAGTGATTCCATTATCGCACTGAGTAGTCCACCAAATTATTCCAATTAACATTAATCAAGTGTTGCTAGTTGCTAAGATAACAACTGGTATGAATCAAATACTTTTCAGCCCAACTGACAGATTTCAGAGGTTTTGTATCTTAACTGACAACACTACTGTAAAGTTCAACATTCACCAAGACACTTTGTTTCAGTTCCATTTTAGTTTTGTTTGCAGTAACATGTTTCATCTTTTCAATCTTGCAGTGAGGATGTACTAAAATTTCAGATTTTGTAAATTGTCTCCTTTGCTTGGTATTATTTAGCTGTGAACATTTTTATTGATTTTTGGAGAATGATAACATTTTTTATTGAACCAAATTCTTAACTTCAGAAATAAAATTACTAAAAACACCTAATCAATTGAAGTTTGCTATATTTCAGTATTTTTAATCTGTTTGAAAAAAATTGACCCCATATTTTGCAAGTTTTTCACAAGCTCCTAATTCCAATGAAAACAAAGGCATACAAATAAACCTGTATCAGAAGGAAATGTTTTGTTTCCCAGTTTTCTCCTCTAATTGAAAGAAAGCAAAGATGCTTCCCATTAACAAAATGTTTATATGGAAATCAACAACTACAAAAATTAATTAGAAATCAAATATCTGATATTTGGCCTTCTTCTGTCCTTCCATCAATGACATTATTAGTGTGCTGGCTCTGCATAAACACTTGCACATTGTCATCACATGAAATATTTGATTTTCCTTAAAACAAGGCTATTAACGTTCTCCCACCATTTTAGAGAGAATAAGACAGCCTAATCTCCTTCCTAGTTATGCAGTTCAAAATGCCTTATAGTATGAATATATTTACCTCACACTTTTTTGATGTGCTGTTCTCAGTCTTGATTTTCAACTTTTATCAATGGGAAGAAAGACTTAAATTAATATTTTGTTTCAGTTTATATGTGGTCTTATGTCACACAAGGCTCTCATATAAAAAAGCACATTTTCTCAGTCAGTAAGACTGGGCAAAGGAAGAGTCAGAAGAGAAAGAGAGAGGCACAATAACAATATCTCATGCATGAGCTCCAGCTTTAAAATTCTCTGTGCAAGCGTGGAATCCTAACCATACAACACACAATAATTCCAGTTCTACACTCATGTGGGTTATATGAGTCTAAATAATGGATGTGAGTTAAACCATGCAAAAACATCACATCTTCCATAATTTTCCTATTAATCTTTACATATAAATACTAACAAGCAGGCTACAAATCTGCTGTACTCGCAATATGTTGAGTTCTCAGCTGTCTCCCCTGACAATGTGTGAATACAGGCTGTGCAAAAGTCATTGTCACCCACAGGGAGGTGAGTGCTAGCCTTCTTTTCAGCATTTCAGGGTCCTACCTTGGGACCTATTAGCAAGAAGGCAGACTGCTTTATTATTTGAAAAGCTGTTCACTATGATTTATGGCCTTGTATTAGCCTCCTCATCTTGAGATATTAGACAATCATACTTTGTCATGGACAATCTGAGGTGGGGAAAACACAGAGCATTCATCTTCTCTTGCCATCCAGGACACTTCTTTTCATCTATTGTTTTTTCCTCTGGCATATCATTTCCTTGTAATCAATTTAAATTGAAAACTTTAATGACCTTCCCTGAGCATTACACGGTCTTTTCACCTACTCTGAGGGTTTTTCTGCAACGAAATTAAAACCCCAAAGCCTTTTAAACTTTACAGTATTTTCCCTACCAAAAAAAAAGCATACTAGTCTCATTTGTGATTATGAAAGGATTTTAGAAAATTACCAATTAAGCAGACCCAAAATACCCAGTATAAACAATTCCACATTTTAAGTTTGTGGTTTAACCCCAGCTGGCAAATAAGCACCACGTAACCGCTTGCTCACTCCCCATTTCTCAGCCAGGGGAATGGGGAGTAGAATTGGAAAAAGGTAAAACCCTTGAGCTAAAAATTGTTGAAAAATTGAAATAAAGTAAAATGCCATAACAATAATAAAAATTAAAAGGAGAGACAGAGAGAAATAAATCCCAGGAAAGACAAGTTATGTACAATACAGCTGGTATTATACATACCAGCTGACTGATGCCCAGTCCTTCCTCAAGTACTGACTGGCACTTTCAGGCCAACTCCCCCAGTTTGCATGCTGGGCATGACAGTCTGTGGTGTGGAATATCCCTTTGAACTTCTCAGGACAGCTGTTCTGGATTTCCTCCCTCCCACTTCCTGTGCACCTCCTCACTGGCAGAGCAGGGGAAACAAGTCTCTGACATAAACACTGCTAAGTCACTACTAAAACAATGTATTATCAATATTATTCTCATAGATAATTCAAACCACAGCACTATAGCAGCTACAAAGAATAAAATTAATCCTATTCCCAGCCAAAACGAGGACTATATCCACCCCTTGTTCCATACCATTTATGCCATGCCTAGGTCCCATATTTTGCACCACACTCCAGTTAGCTACCATCATGATTCTTGGTCCTTTGAAATACACACACATACACATGGAGGTATCATTCCCTGAGGCTATGCACCATTCCTGTGGGAGTCCGCTGAGTTAATTTATTCCATGACTTTGGGCTCCACCTGTCATAATTGTTGTTCAGGGCAAAAAAATTGGAGTGGTTTTGGGTTGCTGCATCATGAAGCCAGTTCTGGTCCCATCACTGCTGGGCTTGTCCCATTCATTTTTCATTAATCTGGGTGATTTCTGCTATAGCATCCTTGACATTGCCTATAGTCATCACTGAAGTGATTATATACAGTGTTACATAGCAATTAGCACCACACAATTTACTTTATTAGCTAGCATCACCTAAAATCCAGTCCCCTTGAGATACTCATCAGTCTTCCCCATCTTCACCTAAGCTAGCAAACAACTACATGCAAAATAGGTGCAGAATGAGAACAGATACTGACATCTGGAACCACTGTGCGACAAAGCAACTGCACGCCTTAGGCAGAGTCTGCTGCAGGTCATTTGAAATGATAAACCAAAAGGTCACAGAGGATATAATAACTGATCTTTGCCACTGCCTTTCTGAAGGATGTATCACCTGAGGACACACACAAAATTGTTCAACAGCATTAGTGGAGTCATAGCAATGCAAACTCATTGAAAAAGTGAAGTTGTATAAAGACATTATAGATGTTTTTATGAAACCTTGGAAACAAAAGAGTTTGGCTTTCCTCTGTGGGCGGTAGATGAACATGGCTTAATCTTTTGTCTTTTTACCCTCAAAGTAAAGGCCTTTCACTGGGAGCCCCAGTGTATTCCCTCATACTAGGAAGAGAATAGGAGGAAAAAAAGCGGGTATTTATGGATTAATAAATAAAAAGACCAAAAAACCCACCATACTTCACTATCATAAAAGCCCAAGGACTTTTTTTTTTGTCCTCCCATTTACAAACAAGAAAAACAAAACAGAACGAAAACAATCTGATAGACAGACCAAATCAAGTGGTTTGTGATAAAAATCATCCCCCACAACAGTAGGAAAGCTGTGCTGGGCTGCTTGTCTTGAGGAAGAGCATCTGATTGAACTGAGGACTCCCATTGCTATGTGTGTCCTAATACTAGGCCATCAACAATTCCAAAGTGCTCTCATGTCTTTTCATCAACAAATTCTCTGTTGATACCTCAGAAACCTCTCCAACAGTATCTGAAGGAAAGTATCATTTTTTCCAAAAAGTTTACATTTCAAGCACTCTGAACCACACTAACTCTGCATGGGATCAGGTCTTTGATTCTCCCATCTATATGCCTGAGCTGAATTCAGAGCAGAGAGAAATAATTCTGAGCATTGACGTGTCCTACAAGTTCAAGTACCACTGACTCAGACAACCTGGGCATTGAGAACCTAAAGGCTGAGTGAAATATCAGTAGTATTTCAGTCTCAAAGTACCACTGATAGTTTTGAAATGATCTTTCTGGTTTTTTACCCTTACTTTTGCCAGTTATACAAAACAGCATAGCATCATGTAGCACATCTTCAAGCTGTGCTAAGCAGCATCACATGAAGCTGTCAAATTTACTCCAAAGACCAAAAATGCTATGCCAAAACAGCATGAAAATTTAACTGGCTGACTGATAAGGCTTCTGTTTGCATTATTATTTTAGGATCTGACATAAATGTAACAAATGCTTTGGTGAAATAATTAAACCAGAAAAAACTGTCAACAATTCCATGAGTACATTACTTTTGGAAACAAGGCTAAAACTCCTAATCTCTGTAGTCATTTTGAGACTGCCATTTCTCATCAGCCAAAAGGTGCCATGTAAATTGTGCCATTATAGATACCCTTGCATCATCATAAATTTTTCTGCAGGCAGAGACAGATGAAAAGATGACTTTTGAGATATGTTCTTCTGCTCACAGAAAATCATGCCCACTGAAGTCTTAGATATAGAAATAGCCTCTCTCTTGTCCTGTCTGTTAACCCTTTGAACTTGTTTAAAATGTCTTTACATCAAAAAGCTTTGAGATGGCTGTCTTGCTGAAATCACATGGTTAGAGTTGGGCAGTTTGGGAGGAGGAAGTGTGGATAATGTGTTTACACAAAATAGTCCCGGGCTGATAAACATGGTAGTGAATCCAAGTTAACAAAAAAAAAAAAAAAAAAAATTTAGAAGTCTGTATTTTCTAGTTGAAAAACCTTTAAAAACCCCAACCTGTAAAACTTAAATAAACTTCAAACATTTTGGTGATTCATTTTGCTTCAGTGAACTTGAAAAACTGAGTTGTGGGGTATCTTTGTAGTTTAAGAATAAAGTACTTACGTCCTGGTTCAAGTGAGATAGTTCATCAAGCAAAGACTGAACAAAACAAAAATAGGGAAAAAAAAAAGCCTGTTTGCTCTGGTCTTATGTTAGTGACATACCTGAACTATTCAGCTGCCAGCCGGAAGAACATCAGGCAGCCACCCTACCTGGGGAAGAGCAATGGTCAGGAGGAATGATGTGCTGGACAGTAAGCCAGTCCAATAACCAATTAGAAAAAAACACAACACACATTATCAGAAAAGTACAGCTGAAGAGGTCCATCTGGGCACTTTATAACCCCTTCACATACACATCAATATTTAAAACATTGTCTTCTTTCATGCGAATCAGCAGGAAGATCTGTTTTAGCCAGGCTACAGACAGTCTGAGAAAGCAGCAATTAAAATCTGTTATCCACATCCTATCACTTTCACTTCAGGGATTTCTCTTCCTCCCACTCTCCACAAAACTAACAGCAATGCAAGGTTTTGCCTTTATGATTGAACACTGCAGGGAGCAAAGAGCAGACTGTCAGTTGTCAGTATTATCACAGAATGGTTGGGTTGGGAAAAACCTCTGGAGGTCATCTGGTCCAAGGCCTCTCTAAAGCAGGATCAGCTAGAGCATGTTGCACAGGATCACATCCAGAGAGATTTTTAATATCTCCAGAGAAGGATACTTCAGAACCTCTCTGGGTAGCCTGTTCCAGTCACTCCCAAAGTAAAGAAGGTTTTCCTTACATTCAGATAGAATTTCCTGTGTTTCAGTTCGTGCCCATTGCAGTTTGTCAAGTTGCTGGCCTCCACTGACAAGTGTCTGTCCTCATCCTCCTCCTGATGATCACTCTTAAGATAGTAAGATATAATGGCTGCAGTTAGGTCAGGGTTATAGATATGGATTGAGGGTATAGTTAAACAATCCTATGTTAGGGCAGTTTCAAGGTCACATACACACAGGCACACTGCGCTCAAAGTTATGGGGATGAACAGAAGCCTACAGAAGCTCAATCCTCTGTCATTGTCACCTTGGTGCCTGAGGCTGCCAAAGAAATTAAGGGCACATAGTATTGACAATTCACCCACCAATGTGTGTAGAGGCTCTAATGACACAACTCAGAGGATGAACAGCAAGAGGAAGGCCCCAGTGCAGTGAGCCAGTGGCAGTGCAAACCATCACAAAGCACACAGAGAGACTGCTGATGACCACATAGCTAACCTTGAATTTACAGTTGAAGCCAAAGGACAGCTGGTTTAAATAATGTCTGTATGTGGGTGCAGCATCCAGGCTGAGATCCCACTGCCCCAGCCCAGAGAGCTGTTGACACAGTGCTGTGCCTAAAGTAATATATAAGTGTGCTCCAGAGAGACCACAGTTACTTTAGCAAAGAGCTGCTCTAGCATAAAGTGGGAACGAGTTTGTGACTTATCAAGTAGTCAAGAGATGAATACATGCCCATATAAAATACCCTGCACTCTGCAGAGCTGGCTGATAACCCCTCAGAAATATTCTGTTAAAAAAAAACTCAAACCACTGCTAAGCTGGTTTAATGTCTCCAATTTGACTAACTTTTAGAAAATCAATAACAAATTTCTGAAGAATTTTAGTTAATATTGGCAAGCTTTTTCATCTGAATACTTTGCTACCAATACCATAAGCATGATTCTGAAGAAAAAAAACACAGGTTATTGATCCAAGTGCTTTGAGACATAACTGATTATTAACAGAAGGCAGTAAGAAATATTACCCTTTGGTCCAGTGCAGAGTAATTAAGGATATTAATCAAATCCAGGTTTTCTTGTGCAGATTCTTGCCTTTGCTATGAATAGTAGCCTGGGATTCAAAAGGGTAATGAATACCATAGCTAGCATAGGAAAAACTAGCTAGTATATGTAAAAATACAGCCATCCATTATCAAATACTGGTAGGGTCAGGCATTTCATTTTCTTAAAAAAACCCTATTTATCTTTTGAAGGTAAATTGTAGGCATTGGAAATGACAATGGCAAAAAACAAAGGATGTTGGTAGCTAACAGCACGTCTACAGATAAACACAAATGGCTAGAATGTTTTTGACACATTTCACATCTAAACAGTAAACCAGTGTCACACAGAAATCAGAGACAAAAGGACACCTCCTATCCCAAAACATGGTCTCCTTAGAAAAAGAAGCAAATGCTGGAAACCAGATGGCACTTCTCAGAGGAAAAGAAAGAAAATAGAATGAAAAAAAAAATCCCAGGGGGTGGTAGGGAATAAAAGCAGCTCACAGACTCTGGAAGAAGATCTCCAGTAAAGCAAAAAGGATAAAGCTACATTTTTTTTTTGGCCCAACTTTGTTCCTGTGTTCCCAAAATTTCACAGAAAGTGCATCATGGAGAAAGGCTTTCTTAGCCACTCTCCTCAAATGCTTGGAAATCATTCAAACCTCAATACATCCTGGTGCTTATCACCTCCCACCTGCAAATACATGCCATTTGATAAATCTTTATTGCATAAGAGCTGCCATCATTTTCAAACTAGCTTCCTAGACTTTGGAGTGCATGCAGGGTTACAATATGCGAATCTAAGGATTAATCACAGGCTTCATACCCTTAAGTGTTGGGCTTCATCCAGGCTGTGTTGTCCACTTTGAAAGTATTCCCATCAGTACATTACTGCCATTTATTCCTAACGCACTCTTACACTTTTGTTGCGCAAGCATAAAGGGGACAAAGATGGATGAGGATGATCTTTCAGAGCATTCTGCTTTAGAGTTTTACCCCACACTGAACAATCTGTGTGCATAAAGCACAGAGTACTAACGTTAAGGTTATCTGATTAGTCAAGAAATATTACTTATAACAAATAACCCAGACATCCCCTATTCTTTTATTTGCAGCTTTTCTTTCAAGTATTCATGTATATTCTTATGCAGAAAATTCCCTGCAGATTTTACCTGGAACATTAAATGAGGTTTCTGTGTGAAAAGACATACCAGAGTTTTGGGAAATTAAAGAAATTAAAATGCCATCATCATTTGCACACAATTTTGTTGTTCCTGTATAGACACCAGATATTTCAGACACAATTGATAAGCTGAAATATGTGCAGGCAGCTCCAGTTTGCCTGCATGTGATCTGTGAAAAGCTGACATCTGATCTCCACCATCCATTTCCCAAGACCTCTCAAGCAGTGTCCCGCAGGCCAGGGGAGCAGGTGACCTGCTGGCAGCACCAGCTGGATTCCTCTTGCACATGGCCCTTGTGCAGATCTCTGCAGCATAGCATCCAAGGCAGATGGATGCTATGCTGCCAGCTGTAGTCTCAACTATGTGTAGGTTTTATCTTATATTGCCCAGTCAAAGATAAATGGAGAAATGCTCCTTTAGCCACCTGACCTCAGTATAGTCTAATTTTAATTAAATAGAACATAACAACAACAAAACCAGCAGAGGGAAAAACAACAAAAAAAAGCCAGAACAGAACAACAACAACAAAAAAAAAAAAACAGCAGAGGGAAAAACCCCCCTTCTAAGGTCTGAACACCCTTGGTGTTATCTTCCCTGCAGATCATTCAGATGACAGCTTAAATTTCCTACTCTCATCAGATAAAGGAGAGGGAAGAAACTTCAGAAAATGCCTCCAGTTCAAAGATCTTTACTCCACACTTTCTCTGTTAATAGCTAACTTCAGAAAAAAATTCACAATACTATTTCCACTTGGCTAAGTTTTGGACTCCCTGTTAGTCTACTGATAAATAAGAAACATTTAAATTAGTCATGTGCTGATATTCTGTATTATATCAGATCACTTTCTTGTACAAGATGAAGTTGGATTCTTCTGTGGACTTCTTTTAACTGGAACTACACAGAAACAACAGTTATAGATACATCAAGGGTATAGAGCTCATACATTACAGATGTATCTGGATTTAACACAGAACATATTCTGAAAAGCTGTAAAATACCTTCTTGTAGGTCTGTCCTTTACATATATAGTGAAAACAGAATCATTCTACATATTTGTTTCTTCCCCTAAAGACGAAAGCACATCTGAGTAGTAACATGAGCATTGAAAGCAACACTATCAACAAGCATGGCTCAAGGCATTGATTCAGTAATAGACATGTTCTTCAAAATAAGGCAATGAGTAATCCAGAGAAATCACAGTGTAGGAGGACTAACTCCTATTACATATGAAATTTCTGTTACAATGTGTTGGGATGTCATAACGTTCGCATTTATTTTGGACACTTGATAGTCAACAATGTCCCTGTTGGGAAAATGCTCAGGAGCAAAGGTCTAAAACTGAAACATGTTTTTTCTGGTTTATCAAGCTTCTGTTTAACCAAATTCAGGAACTTGGGAAGAATATAAGGGTCTCATGCCATCCCAGCACCACAACATTTAATACAATATTTGGCCTGCTTACCTCATTTATGTACTTTCTTTTTCACTAGCAGAGTTTCACTAGGTCTCTTTAACACAATTTATTCTCAGAGGTCTGACTTTTCTTTAAGTCAGTATTTCAACAGTCGCTCTTTGGCACTTAACTGGTAGAATAATGCTTCTCTAGCTAACATAGGACCATTCACCAGGGGTTCAGAATGTTATTGTGCCAAAGTATTCTAAATGAGTAATTTCACCCTGATTTTCCCCAGTGGCTGCTAATGCCTGCGTGTCAGGTACTGGCCAGATGGTAGCTGACTTTTCTAGGACACGCTAATAGTACAGATGACCACAGAAACAGAATTAGTGGGAAATGGAGCCCATCTGAATCTGTAGGGCATGAACCTCTACTTAGCCAAGTATCATATAGAAAACTCTACAAAACAGGAAATTAGTATTCCAAGTCTACAGAGGCCATACACCCCAACTGGCTAATGCACCAAGCAATTCCAGCCGTGGAAGTCCTGAATCCCAGGAAAAATGTTCAACACCCTGAATTTCCCAAGGCAAGCCTAATTCAGTTGGTGTTCTAAATGACATTAATAGCATGGGAATATTAGGAGCAAGCACTTGAGCTGTGCTGGAAATTCATAATCATGCCAGACAAGTTGATTTTCTTTAGCAGCATCTAGTTATGCAACTTTCCAAATTGATGTCTGATGACAATCCTGGCCAAAAGTATGCTCTCAGCTACAACTTACTACAACCTACTCATTTGTGTATAGCTGCTACAAGGCCATTTGGCTCGTGTTTATGACAGAAGCTCTGTGGTTTACATCTTCCCCTAGTTATGTTCTTTCATTTCCTTTTCATAAAAGCTGCTTTGTCTTGTCTGAACTACAGAAACTGAGCAAAACAGCAAACAAAGGAAATTATTCAGTAGATACATGAATCACTAACATTAGCAAGACTATATTATTGGTTTTCCAAAACTGTTTCAATGCCTGAAGCCTTTGCCATAGGACAGTAGAAATAATACGCCATAACTGTTGTTTTTCAGTCTCCAGATCTGATTATTGGCACTCAAATATCACCATATTTTACTAACCTGAATTAGTGAGCTATTCTTGCTGGAAGCAGCAAAGTGCTAATAGTTTGTTTTTACAACTGTTCACCACACTAAATGCCTGGGCTTTCACAGACCTATAATCTGCTGGTAAATCCTGCCCACTGTCCACTGAAGCATATGGCAATTCACAAAGGAAAAGTGCTGATTATGAATTTGCCTAAAAGAATACTTAGCAAAATGCCAGGGTTTTAATAAAATCTATGTGTGTGATTAAACTTTTCCATTCCTTTAAAATATACCAGCATCAGAGGTCCTCTAGAAAATACCTCAGCCACAATGTAAAGAAAAATAGTTTTAAGTTACTGCAAAAACAAAAACCAAAGCCACAGTTTACTGCAATGCAAAGGGACACATTCTCTTGGCAAGCCTGGCTACTAGAACAGAACCCCACAGTTCTGGACTCTAGAATGATAAAATTCCTGTGCCCAAAGAAACCTTATAGCAAAATTGATTTTGCTTAAAGGAATAGATGCAGAATCACAGTCTTGATACACAAGGAAAAATATTGCCTAGACCTACATGTTTAATGTATGTTTTCACTGTACCAACTTTCTTTCCTCTCATGGCAGGCCTCACCAAAGCATGAAGAAAAAATGAAATGAATAGCTTAACAAAATACATCATTTTTCCAGGTTCATGAGACACCATCATAAATCTTTCCCTAAATCCTTTTGAATGCAAACTCACATTTTGCTTGGTTTTAGCTTCACCATTATAGATCAATACACAAAGTTAAACTTGATTGTGCTGAGCCATGCCCACAGCATAAAGCAGCCTAAGAACTAACTAGAGATAGATAGGAACATACTTTTATACTAACAATTATCTTTGAGGTGTTAGTTTTACCTCTTTACATCACATTGAAACGAAGACAATTTGAATTTTCAGAAAAGAATGTGAGACTGACTCCAGCCCCCAAGTAAAGGTCAAGGCAATTACATAAAATGAACTTTACGAAGTCAATACTAATCCAACAAAAATAGTCTTTTAAATACTCCCAGCAAACTTAATTCACCTCTCCTTCGAACAGCATAAGATTTAAATAGGACAAGCATTATAAAAACTTTTATTCATTCCTGCACCAACATTGCTCTTTACCATTTCAGCTCATTTCTACTGTTATTCCACTTATTGATGAGCAACATCATTTGTAAGACATGATGAAGCCATTTAGTTATATTGAATCTCACTCTCCTTTCCAAAACCTCAAGATGAGTAAAACGAACATGAACCAAAAATAATTTAAACCAGTTAAGATAAAATAAAAATTATTTTAAAATAAAATCCCGCATACTGCACTGGGTGTATTACTATTTGCCTTTGTTAAAAGTAGTAGTCAGTAGCTGTCAGTAGTTACTCACTTGTTCTTATTTGAAATGCTTACAGCAGATAAAACTATAGCTGTTTAATGGCTAACAGCTAGTTTTGCTGCTTCTTTGTGTTTACTTTTCTTGGTAGTATTACAGCTTTGCACCATTGTTTTTACCTCAGCTCGTAGAAAAAATGCCTCATTTATAGCTCTATATACTGGCATAAATCATTCCATCCCTGAAGAGAGAGAGATGAAGGAACAAATAATATGAAAGGGAAACTTACAGGAAGAGAACATGGCATATTATGCAGGGCTTATGGTTTCATCTGGCACTGCTAGCCAGGCATCCAGACAGAGCATGTAGGTGGTGAGGAATATAGTGCTTTAGAATAAGCACTAACAGAAACATGATAAAAGGTTTTCTACCTCCCTCTTATCACCTGAAAAAAAAAAAAAAGGAAAGACAAACGAAAAAAACAGCTTGGAAACCACATCACTGAAGCAGTGAATACACAGTAATGCATTGTGTATAAAGGACTCATCTGGGGCTTCCTACATGGAATTGACTTTACAATCCTTGCAGATGCACAGAGTGGGCAGAGTGGGTCAGCCTGCCTCCCGTTCTTTTTCTCACAGATGTTGTGATGGATATGGCAGGCAAATATCATCCAGCTCTCAAACCTTATGCCACTCAAGTCTGGACCTGATGGACACCCAGTTCCTCCTCATTCAGCCAAAAAGCACATTCCCCTGCCATGCCACAGTCACTGTGGAGATAAGTGTTTCCTGGCAAGCAGTCAGGTCACCTGTAAATGCCTTTGAGTCAGAGCAACTCAGGCAGATAGGAATGCCAGGCAGAAATGATGGCATGGAGCTTCATGGGCTCAGTGCCAAATGTAAATAGGCCTGTAGAATAGTCTTGACCAGCCTGGAAATGTTCAAACTGCGGGCAGTCCAAGCTTCCCCAGACCACCTACATTAAAGGCAGAGGTACAGCTGCCTGATCTGTGCCCAGAAGCACTACAGCACAGAAGAAATTGATCTTGCTGAAGAGCTGCTTCCAGCCTGCAGACAGGCAGGGAACACGATGGTGACACAGCCTCTGGAGTACCAGCACAGCAAGGGCAGCCTCTGTGCGTGCTGCCCCCATGACCTCATGTCTGTTCATAGCTCTGATGAACGGGGCTCCAGGCATTTCTGGGGGGCTCTTCCAACCCCTCCTTCATTACCTCTTTGCTATCCTGAATACAGCACACAGATGCAGCATTCTCACATCTACAGCAAGGCCTGGTGTCACAAGCCACTCAAGTTCCTGGGCCTCCTCCAGAAGCTGAGGAGACAACCAAGCAGGTACTTAGGGTACAACCACCAGCAACATCTGTCAGGCTGGTGCTATGGGCAGCTGCTGGATGAACTCAGTGATGAAGTGCACACTACACAGGAGAATCTCAGCACTTGTACATGAAACATATCTGTCACCAGTGCAATATTAGTTGCAGGTGAGGATGCATGCAGTCACCCCAGGGCAGATGGGGTTTTAGAAACAACAGGACCAGACCTTCCTTTCTAGCTCACCTTACTCCCCAGGGACTTTGGAGGCAAACGTAACCATAGAATCCCTCAGAATCTTGCATCTGACAATTCATACAGAAAATAAGCAGGAAAAAAAACCTAAGGCAATCTGAAATATCAGGCAATATACCTTAAAGCTATGTTGGCATCAAGATAAGCCAGTTGAAAAAAAAAACGAGCTGATCACATAACACCTTGCATTGGAGAAAAACTGATCCAGCAGATAATATAGAATATAGATATATGTAGTTTCTGCATAATTGCTCAGGAAATTAGAGCCAGAAGACTGTTAGCACCTTCCTTTGACATTACCAGTTAAAGGGCACTGCAAAGCCCAAGAGAATGTCCTCCTAACTTTGTGGCATAACATCCTATAGAAATTGCCCTAGAATATACTAGCTGAAATTCAGGCAGTTCAATGAGCACAAGTGGTTCGCCACACAGCATGCTCAGCCATCCACCCACATTAACTTATACAACTGCCATAAGCATCTCCAATTTCATCAGCTAGGAGTAAAGACAGAAGCTTTCAATACGTATGCTACAGGGCATATGCTGATCATGGGCTGGTGTCAAGAAAGAACATACCCTCCTTGCACACTATTATACAATTACAGGTAAACACATTATGGGGATTTATATCTTCATTTGAAGCATCTGGTATAAATCAACATTGCAGGCAGGATACAAGATTAGAAGGGTCATTGGGTCTTTCCTGATACAGCAAATAATTTGCTCTGTATCAAGCAAAGCATTTTTTTCCTTCCCTTATTCCAGTAACTCCATTCAACAGCTTCAATTTCCCTTGAATTGCTTTCTTGCAGCCTCCTCAGTGTGTCAATCACAAAGAAGAAGCTAATCATCCAAAAATGTCTTTTCCACTTCCCCAAACGTCTACTAGATAGGATTCAGGCACAGAGATTAAAAAGCTAAACTCAGCAACTTGTTCTGACTCTCTCCATTGCACTCCAGTCACCAAGGGGGCAATTTTTTTGCTTCAAATATAAAAAAACATTCATAATGGAGTTTATTTAGACCTTCTTGCTTTAAGTAAGCAAGTTTTTAATCTATCACATACATTCCTGTAATGTAGGTTTGATGTTAATGGGTTGTAAAGTGGGTAATAATTTTCTAACTGACCTCTTAAATCAGATTAGATCATATTATTGACCATGCTGTTTGTTTTATAACCACAATCATATTGTGGAAGAACATCTCTTGCAAGTAGCACATTTGTAAGTGCCCATTAAGGCAAAAGATGACAGGTCTGCATGTTTGGCACTTTTAAAATATTTCTTTTTACCTTGTTGGCAATATTCCCATCAGGATCCTAAAGCTATCCATTTGTATGTTTCTGGGTTCCTGCCTGAGGGTTTTGTTTTGAAAGATGCTGTAAAAGAGACAAAACCAAAAAATAAAAAAATATGTAGACACTGTAACTTTCAGAAAAGAATACTCAAATCCACCAAACATTCCTCCTTTTTTTTGTGTGTGGTTTTTGTTTTTGAATGGTTATCTTGGTCAATGAAACGTTCCTTCTTAAGAGTAAACTCAGGAAGTTTTTTAAGAGTGACCCAACAGGAATTTTTCAAAGATTTGTAAGAAAATTACCATTAATGAGCTATTTTCAACACCCATTCATGCATTCAAAAGCTGCATTTAGCAAAGGTTTTCGAGCTCCTTATTCCTCCTAAACGAGGATGATAGCTCATGGTCAGGCACTGGACTGGGACTGAGACTGACACATTAGGTCCTCAAGCCCTCAGGGCCAATGTCAGCCCAAAAATGTTTGAAACCAAGTTTCTCAGACAATGGTTTTACTTTCTTTTACCACAGTTTGACGTGCCTTCTGAGGGACTACTGCAACTTACTGTTATGACTTGTAAGCAGACAAGTAGTCTGAGAAAAAAATACAAATCTGAAAAAGAGCAGTGGAGAAAAGCAAGAAAACAAAACACACTGGGAGCTGCCTTTGCTGCTAGAGGAAACAGAACATTAATTTTTTTGTCATTGAGCCCTGCAGTGTGGCTTTGGCAAAAACACTTTTCTCCTAATGTGCCAATTGTTCCTCCTTAAAATGAAGATAATATTTTCCCTCATTACACTCATTTGTTAATTTGTTCATCCAGTTTTAAGGTTTTCCAAGGCAAGATTTATATTCATATGCTGTTCAACATAATAGGATCCCAATATTAACTTTGGATATTAAAAATCTTCCCATAAAGATTTCAGCTTCATGATATGAGGATTCCAAGTAAACAGCTGAAGTATTTATGACAGGCAAGCAAGGGAAAAAAAATCCTGTCTTCCATTTTCATTTTATTGCACTTGACTGAGTCTCCAAATTGTGTTTCAGCGTTGCAATTGAAATGATAAGCACAGAAAAGTAAAGGCAAATGCCAGAAGGAACATGAGTGCTGTCAGCTACACATTATTCTTTTCTAGTTGTTATTTCTAGTAGTGAGCTAAGCTGTTTTCCTCCAGTTCAATGAATATAAATATCCAGATATTCGCTCTCTCCCTAAAATTTAGAGATTTTCGATGTAGGTTCGCTATGAAGCAGCACTAACTGATGCTGAGTTGTTAGCTTTTTATTACATTTTCTCTCTATATGATATAAAGATTTCTCCCAGTGCAGTTGAAGTAACTTCTCCAAAATTGCCAACACAAAATGATATCCCAACTGTTGTTAAATCTGCTGCTAAATCCCTACTGAACTTAAATGCAGAGTAATTTGAGTAATCTTTTACCCTGCAGTAACGTGTTCATTAGGCTAAATTTTTATGCACTGAAATTACCCAATAAAATTTGGATTTGTGGAAAGTATTTCTTCACTATGTAGACAGAGATTATTCAGTCTTTAGTCAGGAAAACATCAATTAAGTGTTAAACTGAAGAACTGGCATTCAGCCTGACTGCTCATTGTTGTTGGCTTGTTTAAATTACAACGCAACAGAGTTTCTGGAAACACAAATATGGTAAAAAATCCAGATAGAAGTAAGTTCTAAAAATGTGAATTTGTGGCCCATCTCAGCAGACATGGCAGAGTAAGCTGTCAGGCACATCCATAGAATCATGGAATGATTTAGGCTGGAAAAGACCCTTTTTGCTACAGTGAGGGTGTTGAAACACTGGTAGAGGTTGCCCAGAGAGGCAGTAGAGGCTCCATCCTTGGAAACATTCCAAGTCAGGTTGGGTAGGACATTGAGCAACCTGATCTAGTTGGACATGTCCCTGCTTACTGCATGAGGGTTGGGCAAACTATTCTATGATCACTGAATCCAAGCACAAATCTAACACTGAAGGCCAAGGCTAAACCATATCCCTAAGCACCTTGCCTACACATCTTTTAAATTTCTCTAGGGATGGTGACTCAACCACTTCCCCTGGGCAGCCTATTCCAGTGCTTGGCAAACCTTTCAGCGAAGAAATTTTGACTACTAGGTAATCTAAACCTCTTATGGAGCAATTTGGGGCCTCTCCATCTTGTGCTATCACTTACTCCCTACAAGAAGAGACCAACACACAGTTGCCATCAGCAGACTTTGGAGGAGCAGTACATAGCCCTGCGCTGCTCTCAAGTTGCTCTAGGGTGACAAAACTGTGCTGCTTTATGCAGGGCCTTTTATGGGTTACCCAGAGTCCACATAACACTTCATCTCCATTCACTCTTCCCCTATATGCCCCTCAGGTTATTAGCCTAATGCTAGATTAAAAGAAACCAAACCCAAAGAATGCTATTTTTCCCCACCAAAACTTGCCCAAGTTCATCTTGAGAGCACCTCATGACCACTCAGCGCTAGACTACAGGTGGCTAAAAAATGACTAATGTCTGTACTGCAGAGCTGCTTTAAAAGGCTCTAAAGCTCAGCTAAAAAACAAGCACATATTAACTATAAATGTAGGAGACGGGAAGAAACTTCCACTTGAATTTAACATACAGTGATGGGAAGATAAAGGAACATAAATCTCTACATTCAACTATCACACCAAGGCTGAAACCTTCCTGTGTTACATTCTGCAAAGCTGCTTCAATTTGTTCAGACAGAAAAAAATATTTCTGTCAAAATATATTTGACTTTTCAAAGAAATTACTTAAACTAACTTTCGATTTGAATAAAAAAGATACATTTAAAAATTTAATTTTCAAACCTACTGATTTGAAAAACTTTGTTAAACATTCAGCTTCCCTGTCTTGTCCTCCTTTTCCCTTGCCCCTGAATATAGTAGTTGTGTGACCATTAGAGCCTCTTCCCTCTCTCTCTTTTCTAAAATATTCTAATGAAAAAATAGCCAGAGCAGATATTTCAAAACTTACAAAGTAGCTGAGACTGTTCCCTTTTACCAGCCAAAATCCACTTGTGAAAGCAGCAGGATTAACCTACAGATGTATGTGGTTTTCCAAGATTAAAATATATATGTAATTACACTGTATATGATTAAGATGGTGGTTCATAATCAGAATGAATTGATTTGCGAGTCAGTACAGCAAGAAGCAATTATTGTACTTGGCATCTGATGTACTCATTTAACAGACAGCTCTATACCAGGAACCAGAGTTATATGCTGCTGAGACTTTTGGTGATGGTAACTTGATCTTAAAAGCCTCTCTTTAGCTCTCATATGTCAATACACTCTTTTGAAAAGATCAGCAAAACTGGGTAGTTACAAGCCTTGCTCAAACATAAAGGCAGTTTTCATAGACAACACACCAAGACTATAAAAGTAAAGAATGAACTCCAGCTAAATAAAGTAATGGTCCTCCAGTGGAAAGACAAAACACAATTAGAATTCACATACTTATTTCAAGATCAATATTCTTCTACTGATTTGCTGAGGAGGCTTTTATGAAATTTAAGCATAGTTCACTTTTAAATACTCTTACCGCCAATGGCTGTAGGGGGCTGTATTAATTCCTTTCCTTTTATAAATCAATAATTAGATTGCCAATTTGCTTAAAGTGCTTTTGAAAAAAGGAAGGAATATGGAAGCTATATTTTACCATTCTATATCACATGTTGAAAGGCTCAGTAACTCATACTATCACCCTTAATGAATATTATGACACTCAGAAACAACATGGAATGGAATCAAAACCAAGTATGAAACTTTTTCTACGCAAGCTTCAAAAAATACCGGAATGAATAAATGTTCATCATGACAGCACACAGACACAAACACAATTCTTGGGCTAAGTCCATCTTCCCAGTGCAACTTTGCATTGTAAGGGGGGAGATTCAAGCCTAGAGACTGAAGCAAAAAGATATTCCAAATATCTTTTGATGAGGACAGCTCATCAAAAGATATTTGGTGCTACTTGAGTTTCAAACTGATCCCAGTATAATTTTTGTTAGCTAGAGGTAAGAAAGGAACCAGGAGAGAAGAAACTACCCAGCCACCATAGAGATTAAAAGTTATGTTTGTACATAAAAGTACTCAGTAATCCTGCCCTATTCACCAGGCAGGACTCCAAAATGAGGTATGCTACAGGATCAGCAGGAGTGAATTTCCTTACAGAGGAAGGAAAGTTGTGCCTTGGAGGAGGAGTACAAACAGTGGAAGTTGTCTGTACTTGTGGATGGAAATCAGGACACACTCAGGCTCATATGAATAGATGCAAGTTGTGTAGAGAAGACTAAAATCCTCCAGAGCACTTGGAGGAGGCCTGCAGAATATTTGCTAGGATTAAGCTTCCTGGAGCAGGCGGAGTCCTTAGGAAACCCCTAAAGAAAATTAATAGTTTACCTTATAACTATCCTTAAAGACAAAAAATTGGGAATCATCACATCCACTTCTACTTTTGATATGTTGTGATATTTTCATAGTACCTTACTCTGCAAAATAGCTTAAGAAAATCTTTTTTTTCTACTATTTTACTGCAACATTACAGACTTTGTCAGAACTTATTAATCATCTTCCTTCCTAAAAAGCTGTATTCAAGACTTGGTTTGATTACAGCACTCATTCTGACCTACTTGAACTTAAAATAGACACATCTTTACTTTTTAAAGCAAACTAGGTAAAGGCCATTCCTTTAACCTCGGAGAAGGTCCTGAGCATTTAAAAAAACTAAAGCAAACTCAGAGCTGTGTCCCTGATTCTTCCCAAGATATGTGGCTTTGTCTTCAATATATACAGGATACCAAATAAGATGGCCCTTTGTGCGTGTGATGGAATAAGACTGAAATAAACACTCATGGAATAAGACTGAAAATAAAAATATCAACTTTTATGCAAAAAAAAAACAACCTCAACAAAAACCCTCAAAGGAAGTTAGTGTTTTGTGTCAAAGCTAAGATTGCCCACTGATATAAAAGTTCTAAAATAAGGGTATTCTCTTAACAAATACAGTGAAGAGGAACATTGAAGTTTTTCTGCGAATTACAAATTCTGCACTCTACATTCATTCTGAAAAAGTACACTGGAATGAATGATAAAGGAGTCTTTGGTTGAAGGGTGACAGGAGGAAAGCTGAGAAACCTATATTTGGTTAATAGTTACTAACATCATTAACACACGTGATATCTGAATTCCATGTGAACTAATACATATTTAATAAAAAAAGTAATAGTGCTTTAGTAATAGTTCAACACAGTAACAGCAGAAGGTAATGTCTAGACAACCAAGCCAATGACATTTTTCACCCTTTCATTCGTGATCAAAAAGGTAATTATAATTCAGCATAAACTTCACACTTAGTGTGCCTGGTAGGTCCCTATACAATCTACAGCGTCCCACATGGGGAAGCATCCATTTCTTCTGAAACATCCTGGCAGAGCAGACACTGCCCTGAGGCAAGAGCCTGTTGTCCTATGTGAGTGGGCCCCATTCCATTCTTAAATCTCTGAATTGGCTCAAAGAAGCACAAGTCAATCATAGATGGTCAGGGTCTTTATGATACACCACTGTGTGCTCTGGCTCCTGTCCTCCGCTCCACTATTCCCAAATAAGTTTGAAACCATTAAGAAAATGTTATTACTTGGCTTCAACTTGTGCTCATGGAGATTTAGCCTTCTAGGATGGTATAAGTGCCCCCAAACCACCGTAATTGTTGGGCTGCAGCAAAGCCTGATACTGGAGTGTCTCTAACATTAGACAAGAATGTATGAATGGCAGGTCCTGGGCTCTGGGTCCATGCAGCTCCCTTGCATTCTAGCAGCAATATGTCAAACCTTTGCTGTCAGAGAGCAGCAGAAACAAAAACCCAGTTAGTAATAAGCAGCATTCTGAAAGAGAGATAACAATAATCAGGGAAATTGATAATTTTGCAGGTTTTGTTCAGGAAGAAGGCACCATCCACAGTTTAGTTTTAATCTGCTTTAGAGAAAAAAGTATATTGCGTTTGGCATCAGATAAATACAAAAGGGAGACTGAGGAGATTAATTAGTCTTAGTTTACTGAGTGCCCTTCACTATTATTGTTGAAAAAATGCACTTAGGCAGCTAATAAGGAAAGTATTTTAACTCTAATGGACATAAACATTGTATTAGGTTTTGGCATTAGAAAATGGAAACAGAGTTGTCTTAAGGCTGGCTGACATATTAAATACTATCTTCTTTTCTTCCACATTAGAAATGTTAATTGAACAACAGAAGACATCAATATACCAGTGAAGTTCTCCTCAAGTATTAGCAACTTTCCCTGGTGACCTGACAATACTGGATAGGTGAACAGCTGTTCAGGAGTGCAACCATTATGAATTCTATTCCATTTAATAGCAGATGCAGGAAATGGAAGGTTATATTACAGATCAATACGCAGGCTAAGGGAACCTGACAACCTTTGGTTAGAATCAGAAGAATAAATGGCATTAATTAATTCACAGAGTTGTTGAAAAAAATACTATTTTTCTGTAACTGAGAAAGAAGAGAAATGGTCTTCTGTGAAATACAGTATTGATTAATGTGAAAAGCAGCCTGTTATAAGTATCCTGCCGCTGTAAAACTTGTAAATTCTGTTTAGGTTGGCTCTTGAAGAAATCTTAACTATTTTTTTGATCATCAAATATTTAGGCAGAGTAGTACCTAGAGTACCTATATGTACTGAATATACTTTCCAGTTTAATAATAATGACACTATAATGACACTTAACTTTAAAAATTATATTTCATAGATCATTCTCATATATTTGTAACCCCCTAACTCTGAAACCCTGATCTTGAATGTCAACAGCATGTGAGAAACTACAGCTACAAACTCCATTTATAACTGGAGGGTTTTTAAGCTTATAACATAAGAAGAATTGTATAACAGAAATATGACATGCTAAATATCCCTCAGAGAGCTTTAGGCTCTGGATGCATTCAAAGGATGTATGTAAAAGGTTATTTCTATAACAGGGGTTAACAAACATCAACTCCGAGGTGCTGCAGAAAGGATGCTGAAAACAGGCTCACACTCACAGCAGTTTATTACTAATGCCATATACTGAGTCTAAAAGTGGAAATTATCCCCAAGATGCAGTAAAAGAATTCTTGTAGAAGCAGCTGTGAACTTCAAACACCTCCATACAATTTTAGCAATTATTAGAAATTAGTGCCAGTTATCTTTTTGAACTACAAATTCTACTACTTTGGGTCAATAGCTCATTTTCTGAAGACCTTTCTGAATAACTTTTAGTAGAGAAATTCTCTTCTAGCCATGTAACATAATGGATATAGATTTGTTCTTCAAACTCGATGGTAATAGAACAGCTACAAATTCAAAGGGGCTGCCAGGAAAAATTTGTTCATCCAAAATAATCATCAGTGGCACCTAAATACTTCTGCCCTGTCCTCAACAACCTGCAAGTTCTCACCCTTTCTGGGGTGCATTAGGAAGAGCATTGCCAGGAGGTCAAGAGAGCTGATCCTGCCCCTCTCCTCAGCCATGTGAGGCCTCACCTGGAGTGCTGCGTCCAATTCTGGGCTTCTCAGTATGAGAGAGACATGGATTCTCTGAAGTGGGTCCAGTGGAGGACAATGAGGGTGATGAAGGGATTGAAGCATCGCTCTTGAAAGGAAGGGCTGAGGGAGCTGGGCCTGTTCAGCCTCAAGAAGAGATAACCAAGAGAGAACCTTAACAACGTCTATGAGCATCTAAAGGGAGGTTGCCAAGAGGATGGACCAGGCTCTGCTCACTGGTGCCAAGCCAGGAGGCAGTGGGAGAAAACTGATACACAGGAAGTTCTGCCTGAACACGTGGGAGAGCTCTCCTGTGTGAGCGACTGAGCACGGGAACAGGTTGTCCAGGAGACGTTGTACAGTCTCCCTCACTGGACATCTAAGGAAGCTGCTCAGGCACAATCCTGACTACTGAGTTCTTGGGGACTCTGAGATTGCACTAGATGACCTCCAGGTGGTCCCTTCCAAGTTTAGCATTCTGTGATCACTTCATATTCACCCTTCACGTGGTTAATTTTCCCAGAGGTCAGAAAGCCCAAGCACAGCAAACTCTCCTGACTAGCCATGAGATTGTGCAACTACTCCCAGGAGTAGTTGCATCCTTGACAAATCAAGGATGCACCTGTTTGAAGCATCCACCTTCCTGAGTAGTA
Organism: Camarhynchus parvulus; assembly: GCF_901933205.1. NCBI lineage: Eukaryota > Metazoa > Chordata > Aves > Passeriformes > Thraupidae > Camarhynchus > Camarhynchus parvulus. The sequence goes on from NC_044576.1 coordinate 11,256,749, forward strand.
TTACAGCCTTCAGCACAGATTTTTTCACAGAAATCTCCTGGAAAGCGACAGGAGCATACAATTCAGCAAAGTTATCTTCCTCATGTTAGAGCTATGGAATCATTTCGGTTTGGGTTTCCATGAGCCCTTAAACCAGTCTGCTTATGCTCACTTTGCGACTACATTAGCAGGTATCTTTTGCAATTAAGCAAAAAACTAGGACTGACTGATTGAATCACTTAAAGTGAATCCATAAAGCAATTACACAGATTAACTACAAATCTCACAGCTTGTGTTTCTATGACGGCACACATAACAGTGATAACCATGTGATATGGTAAAAGTTATGTCATTAATGTATTTTCCATCCTCTTTTGTTTACTCTGCTTGCTTTCTGCCCTCTAAAGTATTTCCCATACAACTCAACTATTTTATATCCTTAAGCAGTTTTAGATAGCTGCAAACTTTAGAAATAATCCTAGTCCCAAAACTGTATTTCTTCAATCTACTCTGAAAAGTAGTTTCCTTACAAATACTCCCTAAGACCTCAAATGCATGAATTTCAGTCATGCAGAAGTGGCATTGTTTTGCCACCCTACAGGTTCGTCTGCATCATATCTTAAGATACAAAAACATAAGCTTTGCACTTTCTTAGAGAGAAAAGTCAATTTCTCAGACTTTTGCTTTTAACCAGGAAAATGCTCAGAATAAAAAGCTCAATGAACTATGACACTTTTGGTATTTATAAGCTATAATTTGTTCCTACGTTGTTCTCTGCAAGATTTAAATTAGGATAATGAATAAATGATGTATATGCCAATTTCAACTAGTAATTTCTGCAATGTGTCTTCCCCCCGGCCCCCAAAATACAGATAATACAGCGCACTGTAGCATTCTGCTGAACAGTTTGACATGATATTGACACCTATAACTCATTTGTTGTAACTCATTTGTGCCCAGAGAGACCTCAGAGCAATGCAATATGTGTAAAATCTTCAGGGTCATGCCCCCGTCATTAAAATTAAAAGTAATCTATTCATCTATTTTTAATATTACTGAAGAGAAAATTTTAAAACTATGAATAGTACGAATGTGATGATATATAAGGTACTAAAATATTGGTTTAATTATTAGGAGAAAAAAAAGCTGTGGAGAAAGACAGGTCTAGGCTGCAGGGATTTTTGTGGGAATTAATAGGCCCAAGTTTGAATATCCAAAGTCTGATGAATTTCTTGTGCAAAGGCAGGTTAAGTCTTGCAGGAAAGAAGATCAAAAAGGAGAGGAGCCTCTCTCCCTCTCATTTGGGCTGCTGAGGCACACAGAGCTGGCCTTAATCAAGTTGTTCTAGGAAATACCACTTCCTTCTCCTCAACACTTTCTATTTCTCCCTCACAAAGGAAAAAATGTAGTACTGGCAACACATACAATAACACTAAAACTTTCAAGTTAGAGCTTCCAGAGGTCTCCAAATTGTTCTGATCAGTGGTGCTCCCCAACACCTTCAGACAGAAACTCGGCTTCTTTCTTTTGGAAAATGATGAAATCAAACCATGCTATTACATCCTACACACCAATGAAGGGGATTTTTCTAAGTGCAGTGTTCTACACTCAAAGGGGGGAAAAGTACCACTCTGATGGTTTAATCCACTCTTTTACCCAGGTGAAGAAAAGACAACTGTAGGTGAAGCAAAGCTGCCAAATTCTGGTATTCTGCTTTGCCAAAATACATATACTGCAGAGCCACTATTCATGAGGTGCACAGCATAGAAAACTTTACACATGAATAGATGCCTAACTTTTCTTTGACTCAGCTTTAATTTAGTTTAACAGGAAATGAGAGGGTTTCTACAGGCCAAAGTGTACTTCACTTAGATTTTCATGTGGCTACCACCTAACTCTGGTTTTATAGGCACTGTCACACCCATACGTACTTTTAAAAATTAATACTAAGGTATGTAATTGCAACTAAATGCCCTTGACACCTGAATGAAGTTCATATCAGGCATTTTCAGTGAATACAGTTTCAGAGTGATCTTCACGTGCTGAATAGGACTGCTCAACAATGGCTATCACAACCTCGTTTGTAAGTAATAAGAATTATGTTTCTAGCTGTTCAAAACTAATATGTTTCAGATCTATTGCTATCATTTCACTATAAATGGTAAATAACATTCATTGTAACAATAAGGGTATATAAGCACACAATTTCATTTCAATAGGTATGTTGCAATTTTCAATAACCAAAGATAAATCCCTACTTTTAGTACACAGATGATGCACAGTTTTATTGATTTCAAGTGAAATTGTTCTTGTTGTTCCACTAGCTGAATTCTAATTTTTTGCACTTTTCTTTCCCTATTCTAATTTTTCAGGGTTTCCTCCCTTTCAACATCAACCTGTGATCTTGAATTAACAAACTATATATATACACATTGTGTTTCTTTTTCAAAACCACTTAACATTTTCATCTAGAAGCCCATTTGCCAATTCTGTCTCAGATTGTCCTTCTCTATCTAATTCACAAGGGACATGCTGTTACATGGACAAGAAATATAAGAATAAATATTTGCACTGGTTGTTAACCTTGTACCCTAACATTTATGTATAGAAGTGTGATTTTTTTCATATTGCAATTAGCAAGTATTTTTCAAGCATTTGGGGGTCTTCTACTAACAAAAGTCAAATTGAAAAGAAATAAGATAGTTTACTTGTATAAAATAACAAATATCAGAGGAGGCTATCATCAGTAGAAAAGTGACTATAAATGCATGTTGTGAAGTAGAGATATACAAAGTAGATGGCACTGCTTGTACTTCCCCAGTGAGGCAAACCAGAGAGAGCAGCATGCTTAGGAGGAGGGACTGAGCACCCCAGCCAGTGCCAGGAGCCTAGTTACACTGGCACAGCAGCCAGACTTGGCCATCCTTCTTTGGAGGTTTTGGGCAAGTCTGGGCTGCAGGCCTGGGGAATGCAGCACAAGGAGCTTCTCCTACACCTCAGTTATGTCAGCACAGCTTCCTGTATGGCCATGCTCTGAACTCATCCCAAAGAACTGCAGCTGAGAGCAAGCACGGCCAGAGACACCTCACACCACCATCCATTGCTCAGCTGCAGGGCAGCTTCCCTGGGCTCTGGGGGGAGCAAACATGCCTGCCCTGGCCCTAGTGCTTGTATAACCTCTGTTGACCAGTAGAGCTGTCTGCCCAGCAAGTTTACAGCAAAATGAGAAGGCTAAATTCAGCCTTCATTCCTCCCACATCTTACCCATACATGGCTACTTTTTATCTGCTTCTGTAATTGCATGTGCACATGACATTTGCCTTTGAGTCCCTTCCCACCTCTTCCTGTTCCATGCTTATATATATAATGAGGCATTTTGGAACTGACTCATCTTGAGAGACTACTTCTTATGATATGGGATTTTTCCTTGCATTCCCTTCTTCTTGATTTAGGCAGATTACCTTCTCCCTTTCCTATTTTCAACTTCCCTTTCCACTCTCTTAACAGGTGCTGTGGTTAACAGGACATGGAGAAGTGGAGACTACATTCCAAAATTTATATTTTGAGAGTGCTGTTTTTATTTTCCATGCCCCTAATGGTTTTTTTTTGTCTAGATTGTTGTCATCTTATTGCAGGGGTTCCATACTGCTGTCCCCTATCACAAAAGTTTCATACCTTCTTGGCATTTGTTGTGGGCAGCTCCTCAGAGCACTGACTCTTTCTTCTTCACAAAGCAGCCAAGTGACTCCAGCTCCCCTCTCAACCACCCACCCCACTCTTTTACAGCATCTTCTTCTCATTGGTTACAGCTGTGGCCTGTTAAAGTCAGGCCTGCTCCTAATCTTTGATAATTGGCCCAGCTGCAACTCCTTACAGGTAAGATTACTTTATTTTCTTATATTCTATCCCCCTACACTAAATTGCTTTAGTTTCCTAAATACTAACACAAACAAGTTTTCCTTGGAAGTGTTTTCCATATACATACATATTTACATACATATACATATATATGGATGGATGGAGGGATGGATGGATGGAAGGTAAGAAAGCAAAGAGGGCAAAAAAACCCACAATGGTGCACAATTGATTAAAATCACCACCACGAGAAGGCCATCTCATCATTTTCTGATGAAGTGGCCTTCCACAAGTAAAGCAAGTTAGACTGTTTTTGTCTGACAGCCATCTACTATGAAGTTCAATAATTTCAAGTGCTTTCAGAGTTCTAGCTTTAGGGCCCAAACTTAAATATTTTAGTAAAGCCATTTGTACAATCATTGTTTTAGTTTCTTTTCTTTTAAAATGTTTACCAAGCTGTAAAAACTTTTGTTAATAATTTCATATGTAGTTTGTCAATACTTAAGTAATTAGTGGCCATAGCACTAGAAAGCTTTCAGTAAAACTACTGAATTAATCCCGTTTTTTGCAAAGTCTAATCATGTCTCATGGAAAACAGAGGCATGGTTTGAGATAGGTAAGCAATTTAATTTTTAACAGCTCAGGCTCTAAATTTTCCAGATATATTTGGTTGAAGAATTAGGTAATTCTGGAATAAAATTTCTTTCCAGCAACATTTTTTAAAACAAACATACCCAAAAAACATTTCTCATTTGTTTCATTCTGTGTCATAAAAAGTCATAAAAGCTATAAAGTCATAAATTGCATAAATTTTCAATTTAATTTGCCCAATTACATGTACTAATGAAGGAATGAAGAAAAAGCAAACAAGCTATGCAATTAAGTTCTGTGATATTCCAGGCAACTCTTCCCCTGCACCTAAGCACTGCTTGTTCTGCCACTTCCCAGTTCTCCCAGTCTTGGCCTTCAGTGTACACTACACACATATGGAAAAGACAGGAAAAGCAAACATGATGCTGCAGGAAAAGGCCTCAAGTAACTAAATCCTTGTTCTGATTTGTGATTGCACAAGCTTAAATCTATGCTCCTGAGGTGTGCATTTCTCACTGTCATATTGAATGGTGACATTCTCTTTAATTTTGTCTTTAAGAGCTAAATATTAGACATGGATCAGGTCAGGAGAAAAGTACACAAAATATACCCTTTCTTTCTTCTCAGTAAGAATAGTAATTTCTTTGAACTCTAGTTTTGACTATTTTCCAATAGAGAAATATCATATTAGATGTTCTATTTTTTTGGTTTTTATCATTGGGGGAAAACAGGGCAAATTAGAAAGTACAGAGTCTAAACATTTATTTAAAAGACCCCATCAAACTCCATATGGTCAGCAGTGATAAACTGCTGGTCAAGGACATCTATTAAGCTGTATTCAGAACTCCTATGGCTATTTCAGAAAAATTCCCCCATGTTCATTAAGAACCTTAAGGTCCAGCAAGTGAAGGAGGAAAAAAGTGAGGGTTTGTGTTTTTTGTCTAAAAATGTAATTCAGGATACTTAATAATGCATGATCTAATTCTTAACTCTTTACTGATTCAATATAGATTGGTGATAAGATTCCATCAAACACATTATTCTAAATCCCAGTAGAATAGCCATTGCCATTTCCAGATTATATCACAGATTATTATACATACAGTGCTGCATCAAAGAACTTAAGTATGACATAATGAGATTTTCGAGTCCAAACTGGAAGGCTTAGAAGCATGAAACAGTACCAAAAAAAAAAATTTGTGAAAAATGAAGTATGCAAGAGACACTTTTGGATATATTTTACTAATTTCACATTTTCATCTTTCATGATACCCCAGCAATTTAAAAAAGCTTTAGACCCTCCACTTGCTGTCTATATGCACCCAGTTACAATCATGTCCATTAGTTGCCTTAGCAACAGAGGCAGAGGTTAAGTCATTTTCTAGAAAAGGCCCAGTGCAAATTATGGCATTATACCAACTTATTGCCAATCGTTTTAATTAAAACATTTCGCTTTCAACTCAGCTAACAGCAGAGATCAGTAAACAGGGCAGATCAAATTACTGATATTTAAACTCTCCTGCCTTTGGAAAGGCCCACTGCAGCTTAATTACAGTTGGGTAGGACTGATGGAGAGAGAGCAAAGAACCAAGATAATTCCAGAGAGGCTCAACATATGAAAAATACAATATCACAATTCTAAACATGTGCAACACCAAATAGAACAAAGAATTTCCAGGCACTTAGCACTGTGCTGTGGACACATCCATGATACTGGCAGCAAGAATATATTTTTCCATAATGTTCCTCTGCCACTTTTCCATTTCTTTTGAGTTGAAGATGCAGAAGATGCTTGCCCATTTTGCCCTTGTGATGGTGAAAATTAAATTTTAATTTACCCAAAATGTGCTAGAGCTCAGAAGAACCAGTATACCCAGGCTTACACGCCTGCGTACTAGGGGAAATGCCTTGAAGCCACAAAAGGCAAGAGAGGATCTTGCACAGGTAACAAATTTTAAAGGGAACACAGTGCTTGCAGTATAAGTTAAGAAACAGGCCAGGAGAATCTGGGAGCGAGTCTCAGCACAGGTAGAAAGCAGAAAAGGAGCAGGTCCAGCAGGCAGTCAGTAGTGTGGGATAGCCAGAGTACCACAACACCTGACAGCCAATACAGAAGGAATCACTGCCCACTGCTTTCAATGCAGCCCAGACAGCGCTCATCTCAAGTGTTCATGTTGAGTTTCTCATCCAACAACACCCACAAGTCCTTCTCCTCAGGGCTGTTCTTCATCTTTTTGGTTTAAAATCATGTGAAGGCAGTAATGGAAATACCCTAAAATTTCTGCATCTTGAGTCAGTACCTTGGCTCTTATTACAATATTACTTTTAAACATTTGTACTCTTGTTTTGCTGATGTAAATTCTGTTGCAATACTATACTAGATTCTAGCTATTCCTCCTCCAATGAAAAATTGGCCCAAACTTATTTAAATACTGTTAAAATATAGAAAGGAGCATTTTTCTTATGGCAGCAAGTGAATTGCAAAAGAAATTATGCAGTCAGTTCACCATCTCCTAGTTCCTAAGACCAATCATTCTTTCCAACCAAATACCTCAGGGGTCTATATTTTTATCATTAAAATACACTTATAAATCCTATTGCTAATTTATTACAAACTAAAACAGCATGATTTTTTTTCTTTCTGAGTGAATTCTGAATATATAATAATAATAGTAACTCATTCATGTGCTGGTAGATTTCCAAAATGCACTAAATATACCTTAAGCTGCTCTTTTATTATACATCCCACTGTAATGAAGAAGTACATTCAAAAGAAAAGGGTTAAATTGAAGCAAGAAGAAAATATCCATTAAGAAAAAGCCATTATTCTTCAGCTAATTGCAGGAGCTAATCAGAATAATTAACCTAAGAGGAATCATAAAAAGACACCTACTCTCTAAAACATACAAATATATGCAAAAAATATAGAGGTCTTCCTACAGATGACCTTCTAAATGACAAGATAACTACTTTAGCACTTTCATGCAAACAGAATACTGGTAATTTGTAAAGAGAAAATAGACAGAAAGGACATGAAAGCTTTATTAATTTAAGTTTTCAAGGTGCTGCAAAGCATGAAACATTTTAATACTTCCTTTGCTCTTCCTCTGCTAATCACCTATTTAGTTCCATACACAGCAAGATCAGTATGTATGATTATTTTGAAACCCTGAGAAGTTTGCCACATACTTCTGAGAAATAGAAATACATGGCACATATGCAGAGTTTTGTCATCGATTTCAGAGATTGAGCTGAGCAGAGCCCAGTGATAACAACATAAAAACAAAACTTTAAAGAATATAGCATTTGATATGATAAATCAGAAATCTTTTTCTTAGCCCCAAAAAATTTATAATACAGGCCCCTTCCAAGCTTCCACCTAGCACTGCAAGTGCTTTAAAGTCTTAGGTTCTGTAGTCATGTTAAAAGAACTCTTGTAAGAATAGGGCTTTTTTCTCAAAAAGGCTATTTTTAATCTTCCTGTCTGTTCAGAAAACTGTAAATATAGCTCTAATCCTTTAGCTCAAAAGCCTAATGTAAAAACAACACCTCTGTTTTGGGTTTGATTTTTATTCTTATTATTTCCAGATTGATAAATTGATATTAGAATTTGGGAAAGCCGATATAACAAAACCACAGGACTGTCATATACTTTTATATGCTGAATTCATTAGTAATACTTAGTTTAAGGAGAAATTTTGACTTGCACCGAATATTGATATGATGAAACTAACTTGGTCACTTTCTCATAGTAGTAACAAATGTAACAGTGAAATGTTGAGGTGCATGCTTTATAATGATTTTTGGGTTTTTCAGGGGGCACGGGAACATAGGGGTGTTGATGTTTCTTCATTCCCATTTAATGAAGAAACTTTTTATTAGAATAAAGTATCAACTTTTCCCCAGCTCTGCAACAGGCTAGCAAATAAAACTTTCCTGATACCATACCCACTTTAATTCAAGGCAAATTTTTAATTAGTTTGCTAATTCGGAGCCTTACATAAAGCAATATAATTTTTTCCAGTCAATGAATACTTCAGAAAAAGTAGATTTCATACACATCCAGCACATCCAGTCCAAAGTTTCTAAACAGTTCCTCTTCTACTCCAAATATGTGATAATATTTTGATGAGTCAAATACTACTTTGTTGAGTCTTTTAAGCCACTGAATTGATTGATTGCAAGGTTTGAAGAAATTACAGGAAAACTATTATGTGTAAAGCCTGATAAGGAACAGTTCAAATTGAATTTCATCACAATAAAGATGCTCTTAAGCCTACTGCATGTTGTTCCAAACTACATTTGATATTTGAACTCAGAACAAATCTGTATTATCAAAGAATTCTAGTTTTAACTGACTCATAATTAAAGCTTAGTTTCTTTTTAGAAATAAATGCAAACATTTGTGAATTCTATCACTTTAAGCACTCCAGAAAAATAAACAGGAAAAAAAAATATTGATAAAGTTTATATTCTTTCAAACCAACACTTAAATGTGTCTCTAAATTTTACTTATATTTTAGTAGCTAGAAAAAAAACCCCACCATTTCTTGGAAAAGCTTCTTTTACTAATGATTTAAATTATTTACGAAAGTCAAGTGGATTGATGCTTAATCTCTTGAAGCAAGGCAAAGCCTTTAAGAGGGAAAAATTGCAAAAATCAACCCAAATCAACCTCCACCCACACTCCCACCACTGGTACTCTTTAGGGCAGCAAGAGGCATCCTTGCAAATTAATCTTCCCCCAGCTTCCTCACCACTAGGCACTCTGACATATGCAGGGATTTCTATGCTGATAACAAATACACACACAGACATACCCACACTCTAGCATTGCTTCTTTACGTCAGGAATTTGGGTGTAACACTTCAGAAACCTTGGTTTTGGGCCAGCTTTCCACTGGAGGAGGAGCAGATAGAATCTAGTATAGTACTGCAAGACAATTTACACAAACAAAACAAGAGTACAAATCTTTAAAAGTAATATTGTAATAAGAGTCAAGATGCTGACTCGAGATGCAGAAATTTTAGGGCATTTCCATTACTGCCTTCATATGATTTTAAACCAAAAATATGAAGAGTAACCCTGAGGAGAAGGACTTGTGGGTGTTGTTGGATGAGAAACTCAAAATGAACACTTCAGATGAGCACCTGCATCCTAGGCTGCATTGAAAGCAGCATGGCCTGCAGGGCGAGGGAGGGGATTCTGCACCCCTGCTCCACCCTGGTGGGACCCACCTGCAGCACTGCAGCCAGCTCTGAGGGTCTCAGCATGGGGACATGGACCTGCCAGAGGGAACCCAGAGGAGGCCACCAAGATGATCAAAGGATCTTGCCTATGAGGACAGACTGGGAAAGGTTATCCAGTCTGGAGAACAGAAGGCTCTTAGAGAACCTTTCAGTATCTAATGGGGCTACAAGAAAGGTGGAGAGGGAGTTTTACAAGGGCATGTAGTGACAGGACAAGAGGGAATGGATTCAAATGGAAAGAGGGCAGGTTTGGATTAGGTATTAGAAAGGAATTCTGTGCTGTGGGGGTGGTGAGGCATTTGAACAGTTTTCCCAGAGAAGCTGTGGATGCACCATCCTTGGAAGTGTTTAAGGCCAGGCTGGATGGGACTTTGAGCAACCTGATCAAGTAGAAAGGTCCTTGCAGGGGGATGGGAACTGGATGATCATTAATGTCCCTTCCAACCCAGACTGTTCTAGATTCTATGATTTAGTGTCTTCATAGAAAACAGAAGCTTTGAAAACTGACTCATGCAGATTTACTTCAGTCCCAAAACACTTAGCTCCCATAAATTATGCTGGATTTCCACTTCAGCCACCAAACCTTCTATCACCTCCACTCTGAAATCTATCATCTGTTCTCTGAAATCTGTCATCTGTTCTCTGAAATCTATGTTTAACGTCACCTTTCTTTCAGCAATGTGATATGTTGAAAGGTTGGAGGTCTCCTTTTCATCACAGTGTGATAAATAGGTATGATTCGTGCTTATAAAATTGAAACAAAAATTAATATTGATACAGTAATTAATATTTGGAAATAATAAAACAGTTAAAAAGTTGAAATGCCAAAAAGGAAAGGGAGAGGAGGGGCTCCATTCCCCCACTTCCCTGCAGATGTTCAAGGCAGGAAAAAGCAAGAGATAACGTTGCTAAAAATTAACAAAAAGAAGCGAAAATCTGGTTGGGTCCCAAGAAAATGCTAATTATAAGAGATTTATTGTTTTGATGCTAAAATGTATAAATATGTTAGTTTTGGCTTACATTATATTGGCTTGGTGCGCTTGTGTAACCCAAAGGTAAATTAAAGGACAAAGAGGAAGAGGAGAGGCCTTCATCATTACAACCCCCAAAGACTTGTGCGACCACCAAAACGAGTGATGGAGCATGCGCGGTAAAGGTGCTGATGAAGGTGGAGATAGAAGTGTGATGAATCAAAAATGGGAGGAGATGGCATTGACACATGGCTTATAAGGGGTGAATCTTCCCTTGGCAAGCTCGTACGTGAGGTGGCTGGGGTCCACAAGCCCTGCACTCCGTACCCCGCGGTTATATTTTGCTTATGCGCCATTATCTGAATCAAATTATCCCTTATTTTAATAAAATTATATTGTCAATATATATTTTATAAACTATTCAATTGAAACTGCTGCTATCTTAAATATTTTTTTTATTATTATGGGATAATTGGGCAAACATAACAACAGTTATCTGAGTCTTGGTCAAAATACATAACCTATAAGCAATTCCCTTGAAGCAATGATTTTGGACTTCTTTATGCTGATATTCTACAATTATCATTTAGATTGGGAAATTAGTAAACTTAATTGTGTGTACTGGGATTGTTTTGGTTTGCATTTGCTTATAGCTTTTCCTCATGTAAAGCCCCTAACCCAATGTAACACAGGCTGACAACACATGATATTTCATTCAAATTAAATATTTGGAGTATAATATTTTTATATGGAGTAAGAACATCAAGCCACACAATACATTGTGGCTCAGGAGTGGTGCATTCATCAGACCAAGGGAGTTCTGAAAATACTAAAATCCTGAATCAACCTATTAGAGAAATCAAAAGAAAACCAACCAACTAAACAAAAAGTACATAAAAACGCTCAAACACTAACTATTAAAGCAATTCAGTCTCCTAAGACAGTATTATATGTGCATAAAACAAAGGGCAAGAAAGAAACTCTGGTAGTGTAGACATATATGTTACTATGAGCAATCACATTTTTAACATTTAATTGTTTTTACATTGAGACAATTTTTTCATTTATGTTGACAACAGGTACCTCATGCTGGCCTCCAAAAACTATAAGATTATTTTTTGCACTTATTTACAAGACTGAAAAATACTCTATTAACACAAATTCTAGGTGGATTAAGAATTTTCTTGTGTTTTGGAAGTTTTCAGTGGGATAGGAAAGAAATGCAAAGCAAATGAGTCTCCTACTCTTTGGGAAGGCCTTACTAGAGAACTACATTACTCCACCTCTCTCCCTCTCACTGACTCATTATGTCCATGTGGATATAAAGGAGAATAACCTCAAGCCTAAGACATAAGCATGCAACACCATCCAAACACTACATGGGCAAGCAACCCGAGATGTAAATTCACCTTGCTACCCTTAGAAAGCCAGAGAATGGATCTGAGCTCCTATTTCAGTAACTAACTATGGATGAACCAAAGGTGACTGAGCTTTACTGTACTTGATTTCTACCCACAAGAAAATGAAGATGTCTGCTGCTATTACCAACAGACTACCTGCCAACAAGAGACCTTAGTGAATTATACAACAAATGATACAATAAACCATCCTCAGACCACTCAGACTCAAAGGGTAAGTTCTCTCACACCTGGATTAGGTGCAAGGACTGCAAGAATGAGGCATTCTCTCATTTGCAGTTCCTGCCCTGAATACCTGCACACTTCTGTTGCTTACTTCTCCTTACTGCCCCTTTGGGAGCAATGCCTGTTAATTGAAATGGCCCCCCTTTCTAACAGTCAGCAGTGGCTTTGATTACTGTATTCCAATAAATAATATGGCTGTATTAATTCAGACAGAGCAATTAACACACAGGCCAGACATTTTTACTGTGCCACTTTTACTGTATACTACCAATTAGGTGTTTCTATCTGAAATACTATCCCCTATTGAAAGCCAAATAAATTCAGCTGCAGATTGATGCTTCCAACAATTGTGTCCCCCATTAAACAGCATCTGACAGCACCTTTCAAACCATACACATTGATCCTCCCTGCCCTGAACCTGCATCTGGATTCACACTCAATCCTTTCTGTCTGCCTTTTCTTTTTAAGGAGCTAAAATTCATGCTGTTACTTTGAATCAGATATTTTTAAAGTTGTATTGGAACATTAGATCCATGTTTCACTTTCTGTATTTAGATTTAACACAAGTATCACTCATATAGAAAGAAAATAAAATTTACTCTCTAGAAAAATAATATTCTATCAAATCAATGCTAAAACTTTATCAGATTTGCAAGTGTAGAGAAGAAAAGGAGGTATTTGTAAAGCACCACAGTATTTTTCTTAAAAACATGGATGATTGCAGACTTTGATGATACCAGAAGAGTCTGATGAGAAGCATGAAGTATTATGGTAAGGTTTATTTCACATTGCATAGTCATCACTACCTTCAACTCCTCTAAAATAAACAAGAGAAATAGACAACTAAAGAACATAAGGTTCTAGATAGAAGCACTGCTGTAGCTAAAAGTTAAATAAATCCCAGTGAACAAGCAGCAGCCACTACTACTGTTGAAGTAGTCTCCCTTCCATGGAAAGGTAAATGATTCATAACTGCATGACTCAGTTCAATGATACACAAATAGCAGGGGAGTCATCTCAAAGTTCGTAAGTTTACTCAGCAAATACATTTGACAAATTAAACTTATATTCTGACTCAGCTGCACTTCTGTAGGTTGTACTAGAGGTGGTCATTATTTGAAAAAGCTGTGAAATTTCTCTTGTCATGCCTCTGTCTCTCCTATTGTTTCTCTAATCTGTTTGAAGAACATCCATAATGGCAGAGCCAGTGCTCCATCACCATAAGTTCTCCTTATTTTCTGTCTCTCCAAATATAGTTAAAAAGTATTAGTTGTAGTCTTTCTACACCTCTGAGGGTTGCTGTCTCGATTATTTTTAGCATAAGGACTTCAAATTCCATCTTTCTCAATAGATTTCTTACAGCGTTGCTCTTCTCTGAGCTTCCCATCAGGCCATCGTTCCATGAAACTGTGGGCCATATGAAGATAGATCCCTATTGATGCCTCACCAGTGCCAAGCAGGGCAATGCTATTTCATGTCATGCAGATTGTCTGTTTATAAACCCCTGTTCAGTATTCACAACAGCATGAAATTGCTGACTCAAATTTTTGATTGACTAAAACCCTAAATCCTTTTATGCAGAAACTGTTGGCTAGCCTGTTTACATCTGTTCTTTAAAAATTATTCAACATGGCTGTTAGCAATCTTTTTTGTCAGAGCAATTCTGACAAAGTAAATATGTCTACTGCAAGCATATTAACCAGAATAATCTGAATTTCATAATTTACATGGGCCACAGCTTAATACAGAGGAACTGGCAGCTCAGACTAGACCATAATATTAGACCATAAAACTCCTTTTTCATTTCCAAGAACAGTGTCTCTGTTTCATAAACAACGGCACAACAAATACAGCCTTTTGCCATGTGGAAGAGAGCACAGGGGACCTGTGCAGTATGTACAATACCTTCTTAATATGGTGGAGTCTTCAGCAGGAAAGATGTCAGTCAAAGGCAGCAGGGCCCTATGTCTAGAACTGCTACAACTCACCAAAAATGCATATGGCTGGGTTGGTCTCTCCACTGGCAGTGAGATTTTTATTTACCTGCAGCTCAGTATTAAAAATCTTTCAAATCTGTGAAAGTTTTGCAATTTGGTAATAATTTCATAGTAGACCTCTAACATAGGATACTAAAAAAAATTTACTATGGCTGATTTACACATTGACTCAAATTTTCAGGACCAAACTTTAATCTCTGCTAGTTTAGTTCTACTGCATTAGTTGATAATGTGTAACGTAATTCTGTTTAGTAAGATTCAAACCTACTCAGAATATCAAAAAGGAAAACCATTGTATTCTGTTAAGTTGAACCTGGCAGCTCTACCCATTCCTGACTGAGTTAAAAATTTACAGAGCAAGAGAGTACACAGCACAGAAAGGGGAAGATACCAGAACAAAAAAAGGTGGAATCACAAAAACCCCCAAAGCCTAAAGTGCTAGCAACTACTTTTGTACTTAGTGCTGATCCAGAATAAGGAACATTAAATCACATGAAATTTTAACTGTTGTTTCCTCCCATAAAGCAGTTGGCATCCTCAAACCAAAGCTTCTATTACCCTTGTCAGTATAGCAATGTCATGGAATAAAGCACTTCGCAATCAGCCTTGCTATTCTCTGCATTATGAACACAAAAAACCCACACCATAAAATACTGCTTAAAATATGCAATAAATTGCACCCAAGAGCCGTTTATGATACGTAATCCATCTTGACAAGCTTTTGGCTGACTTTGTTGGCCTATTGACCCTGCCCATAGGCAAAGCATGTCTCTTTGCCATAGCAAATCTTTTCTAGACACCCCTGTCACAGTGCAGCTCCATTTGAAACAGCTGAAAAGGTCAACGACTGTCTCTCCACTTTCAGACCGAATTCAAGTCAATTCATGTCTAGGCATCCAAAGTGCTGGGATTTGCTACAGGATCTCTGCTCAGGCACTTTGTTCTTTTTGCCATTCCTTTCCCCCATCCACCACTTTCTTAAAGCATCTTCGGCTTATTCATACAGTTACAAAACTTTTAATTAAAGATTTCATTCCTGCATTTAATAAAGCTCTGCATGTCTTGCAGACAGCAACCAAGTACAAATTCAGAGATTAGGCTCTTTTTATTCATCTTTTACCCAGACACAAAATACAGAACCATGTGCAACCTCGGGACTCCTATTTTCTCATTCTGGACTGTTATAGCTGTTGCAGTCACTGGAGTAATTTCCAGACATAAGAGCAGTAAATTGACACCTGCTGAACTAAAAGTGAGAGGAGATGCACTGTTCAAAGAAAGTCTCCTTCAAATAACTCTACTGGCTGCCCCTCACAGCTGAGATGATGTCTCTCAGATGTTCTTGCTGGGTTTCTAAAAGCCAGAGCAGTCACCAGTTATTTACTGCTGCTTCCAATTGCTTGACACTAAGAAGAAGAGAGCAAAACCCACTATTGCTTAGGCTACAAGAGCCATCCACTAGTGCAGCACTCAGTATGTATTTGTAAATACGTAATAAGTAAAAAAAGAGCTGAAAAACAAAATTGTCTTGAATGCCCAATTTAGAACTAACTGGAGGAGCAAGATGAAGAGCAATGGAAATTGTAAAAACAGTATGTATTTGCCAAGGTATCTAATAGACTATTTTAGTTAATCTTATTTCCATGTCAAGTCTTACAGGTTGGTGAGCTTTCAAATCAGATTGCCATTAAAGGACCTGCTTTGCCATGGAAGAAACAGCAAAATTACCTTTGATTTAAAAGCAGGCATAAACCATTGAAGGATAAATGAACCTTTGATCAATATAACACATAGTATGGGAAAGAGGTGATTTTTTCCCTTCATGATCAATCGTTCCTTTCACTTTTTTTTCTCTCTGCCATGAAAATTATAGATTCCAAGATATATCTTTTTTCAAACACTGAGAAAAAAGTTACTTTAGAGATCTTTAGTTGTATATATTGAATTTCCAAATAATAAAGAATTTTGAAGCAACCAAATGAAAAGAGGTGATAACCTCCAACTCGACTTGAGTAGAAAAAATGTTACTTTCTAGTGTGTAAGCCAGTAAAATACACTTTAACTTCCCAGTCTTTAAAAGATAATAGTAGTACTTCCAAAGTCACAAAGTGACTTGGACTGCCAAATAAAGTACTTTATGGTCTGAGAGCCCTGAGAAGATAGCAGAGGCAAGGACTATAAAATTGGCCTCAGAAAGTTAAAGTATATCTGACTTCTAATTCTGTTACTTTTCCTCCCCAAGCCCAATCCCTAAAATTCAATCACCTTTTCTGTTTAGCTTTGACCCAAAGCTCAGACATGTCAATGGAAAAGTACTGGGCTTGTTCATTTTTCATGGATAATTTTCTCCCTTTCATCAAAAGTCATGTACAAACTGCAATATCAACTTTCTGATGAACACAGTGCTCTCTTCCCCCAAATGCATTGAAATAAATTTCATTTGGGGAAAAAAAATTATTCATTCCCTGAGGTTATTATTCAATCAGCACAGTTTGCACTGGAGAAGTCTCCAAGAAGATGGCACATGTTGCAGAGTAATTTCAAGCCCACCATCTCCCAAGTACATGCCAATAACTTGATGCAAGCAAGCCACACAATTGCCTGGTGTCATCAGTGGAAGCAAGGTGTAATAGCTTGCTTGTAAGTACTGATGGCAGAAGAAATCAATACTATCCATGAACATAAACCAGCCAAAGGTAGAATTCCTCTTTCAAATCTGTGAGGTAGATTTTACCCTAAAAAATTATTACCTTGTCCCTGAAAAGGCAATACACAAAGGAAGGTAAGGAAGAAATATGTATGTAAGAGTGAAGATCTTTTCTTTGTGCAGATTCTGTTTCTGGAATCTGAGAGGAAAAAAAACTCAATCTCTTACACACACTTCACTTATTTTCTCTTTTCATATTCCCTAAAAATTATTTCTAAATAATTTCTGTGTTTTCCCTCTCCAAAGTTCTTGAAGGAACAATCAGATAAGTAGATTTTAACATGCACAGAATGGGCCCCAGGGCTGCTCCCAATGCTATTGCTGTACAACAGAGAATGACACCTACAAATAAAAGTTACTGCTATCTTGCAATTTCCTGCTGCCACAAAATAATGAAGCTACCCTTAAAATGAGGGTTCTGCTCTAGTGGATATATTCCTTTCTATCTGCAGCACACACAAGGAATAATAAGGTATAATAATACATACACACACGACACTAAACCTTTGGCCAGCATGAAGAATTTGAATTGGCAACCTCCAGACTTACACATCTGTCCTGTTTCAGTCTCAGTTTAGAGCCAAGCAGCTGAAAGTTAGCATATTCTCTGGAGATTTACACAAAGTAGACTTAGCAACCATTCACTGGGATCACACAAAAATTACCTTTTACTACCAAAAATGTGTTTATTTGATCTAGAGCCTTGTTTCCTACCTGAAAATAAATTAAAACACAGATGTGTTGTTTTATCACAGATGCAATAGGCTTACAGTCAGCTCCAGGGCAGGTCCGAAGTCTAGAGAACAGGCTTACTATTAAATGGTTCTTTCAGATTGCTCTTATCTTTCTAAGATTTTACACTTCTGATGTGTCCTCTGAGGTTTTTGGAAATCTGAAGTCCTGGGTTTGGCTGGGATAGAGTTAATTTTCTTCCTAGCAGCTGGGTACAGAGCAGTGGTTAGTTTCACATTGATGTTGATAGCACACTGATGTTTGCCTGTTGCTGAGCAGTGCTGACCCTAAGTCAAGGACTTTGCAGTTTCCCATGCTCTGCCAGTGAGCAGGTGCACAACTATTAAACTGTTCTTATCTCAACCCAGGCGTTTGCTCACTTTTTTACCCTTCTGATTCTCTCCCCCACCCCACCAAGGGGGAGTGAGTGAGCAGATGAATGGTGTTAATTTGCTGGCTGGGGTTAAAACACACCAGGAAGAAAAGACTTGGGTTAATATTTTGCTGTAAACTTATATTCTATAAGAAACTCTATCTTTACTAAAAATTCCCACAATGTAAAGGGAAAACAAATATAATTGTGTATTATCAACTGTAGGCACTATACAGTTACTTTATATACCCTAACTAAACAAATGAAACACAACACACATCAAAAAAAAATCCCCAAGAAACCAAAACACAACAACAAAAAATCCATGAACAGCAGTTGTCTGTAATGATGTAGGTGAGGTCCCAGACATGTGCTGGCTGACAGTGGGTTTCCAAAGAGTTAACATATTGCAGCCAGAGCCCTCTCTGCCAGTGACTGCTTTTCTGTTTACTTCTATAAATGAAATTTATTAAAACCATTACATGCACAGTGATGCCACAATATCCAGAGCAAAGTTACTAAATCCAAAAGAGCTTTTATTTAATCAGGAGATAGCTAACAGATGTAATGACTGGGAGATGAGGCAGAACCTGGTTTTACATTCAGACCCTGACAACATGGTTTTATCGCTTTCAATAATGTAAATGCCTTATTTCTCTGAAGCTATTACTTTAAATAAAACATGATCATTTCTAAAAATGTCCCATTTATTACACTTAAACCTTTCTGCTCATGTGTCCAATTGGAACCAAATATTTTCTTGTCTTCCAAAAACCTACTCTGGTCATTTTTTTTAAACAAGCAGCTCTATCTCCCCATCCATCTTGTCTGCACAAAGAAGGGATAACCTGCAGCTGAATTACAGAAAGCCTATTCTCCCACTGGGATCTGAGATAAGATAGACTGCATTAACCCTAAGATTCATTTCCCAGCCAGGAATTCTCCTTAACTCTTTTAAGAAGATCACAGGAAACAGGCTGGATAATGGTAAGAGGTCTATTGAGTGCACTTTCATCACCAGCTTTCATGAAGAGAGAAATGGTAATAAGGTCACAGAAACCTGAAATGCTGTGGGTGGCTAGAAGACACTTCTCTAACTACACCAGCATTTCACTCTTGATACACAATACAGTACAGGCCATGACTACCCAAACATCCAGGATGCTTTCTACACACAAGATGAGTTTCAGATGAAAATTCTAACAGGTTCATCCAGTTTGCTGATTGTCCCCATTCAGTTCACTCTCTAAAAGAATTCATCAAAAAGTTGTTACCTACATAACATCCTTTTTTAGCTAATTGCCATTTTGAAGACAGTTATTTGAAAAATGTTCAACTTTTTATACAAGCACAGACATTCTTACCTGTCATCTGGTACAGAGCCATCCTCCAAGCTACAAAAAACAACCAAATATTTTGCACCATACTGTCACTGTCCAAAATGCTTTCCACACATTAAAAAAACCCCAACAAGTCTTAACTTGTTGTTAACTTTTAAAGGGATTTTAAAAACTACTTTACCTCCATGAATTCTACCAAAGTACAGAGAATGATCAGTACACAGCAGTTTAATGCAAAAATATTCAGCTTAGAAATTTGTCCTGCCCTGCCCTTTTGCTCCCTGCACCCATAACCCCACAGGAGAACACAAGCCAGGAACACTTATTCCACTACAGCCCATAAGCCAAGCATATCTGTATATTCAATTGATTGACTCAGCCCAGTGCAATACACTCCACATTTCACATTGTAGTGAGAACATCAAGCTGCAAAGCCATCAAACTTCTTACTTCTGCTTCCCTGATCCAGCAGCTCGGAGAAATCTCAGACCAGATGGAAAGCATTACTTTGAGAAAAGGTCTCCATTTTGAAAGTGAATAGAAAGTGAAGTAATTTCCTCACTACTGTCTGTGTTGCAGTCATAATTAGCCACCATCTTCTGAAAGCAAAGACAGTTCTTTGACAGACATTTGGGAAAATCCAGTGTATTGAACTGGCTCATTTATTTCCCTAAGTCTAGATGCTAAGATACACAAGGAAGTAGAGCTTCCAACAAATAATATTATGAGGGCTTTAATCTTGAATTTTTCAAAAAGTAAGTAGCTATAGAAAATATAGTTTATATTAGAAAACATAACCCCCTTTTGATACAGCATAGATTTCAGAAAAGGAATTTAAAACCTGCTTTGTTAATACAGCTTGCGCCTAGTGTTTATAACCAGTTACATGACAGGGCTGAGACATTCCTTCTCTCAACATCTCCAGCTGAATTGGACAGAATGATGGAGCCAAAATTTTACCAATCTAACTCAACCAATTGCACACTATATTCATGTGTTCATCTTCCCTTTCAGGTCTTTTAAGAGCAACATAAACCAGATATTTAAGTTGTGCACTCGTTAGATAATTCGCTAGGCTTGCTCATCTGTTTGAGTATACAACAAAGTAGTTTAAATTATCTCAAGCTTGAAGCTAATGATTTTGATTATCACAGTCCTTACATCTGCTCTGCAGCTGTCTTTTCAACAAAATCGATAGCACAACTGATTTAGTGCCCTCTAGGACAGCTTCAGAAAATTCTTCTACAGTTAATGTAGATGCAATTTTTCTTTGCTCTGCTCCTGGCTGAGAGCACAAGAAAGGTGCAATGTCAGGACAAATCCTGTGATTCTCAGTTGGGTTGACCTCCATAAAGGCAAGAGGAATCAGAGCAGCCACGCTGTGCTGTGATGTGCTCAGGGAGCCCAGCTCTGAGGCAGGGCATGTGCGGCACAGCCTCTCCTCGGCTGCAAAGGGAGGGACCGGCTGCGGGTCTGCAGCAAAGCTGGGGCAAACACTGCTCCCCCACGGCTGGCAAGCATTTACAGGCACTACCTTGTGCACATTTTACAGCAGCACTGTGCTAATTAATAGGAATTGTGAAGAGTCTTGTCTCCAAAATTCCATCTTCTGTTCCCTCTTAAGCCATCATATAAGGAATATGCTTTAGCTTCATAAATGCAGGAAAACAAGAGTACCAAAGTGTGTGCTCTAGTTTTGTTCCTATCTTGATAAAGAAAAAAAAATTCCAGGAATTAGCTGTGCTGCAATTTGTGTATATCTTTAAGTTCAGGTGATCCTTCTCTTATTTACTTCCCGGTCCAATAAGTGGAATATATAATCAGTCACAACTTAAAACAAATAGCAATCATCTCTACATCATCCCAGTAAGACTCATTTGTTTGGTGAAAATGAGGTTATAAAAATCCAACTTTGCCTACAGTTAATACTATCAAAAAATTATAACTAATGTTGTATTCCTGTATTAATGGTTTTATTTTAAGAATATTTTTAATAAATATGCAACAGAAAAAGTCACCAATGAGCAAGATTAGAGCATCATACTCTCCCTCCCCTCTCTCAGGGATTGTAGTTTGAAAGCAGTTCAAAATATTATGTGGACTAGCTTTGGCAGGCAGATCCTGATAAAACATATCATGTTCTTGCCATGCAATCTGACGCACTGCACTTGGCACTGTCTGCCTGGCAATGGACAAGAAATAAATTAGCACAGAGGCTGAATGACCCCAATCTCACTCAAGAAATTTAGTTGCTTCATATGTGGGTTGAGGTTATTGCAGAAATATTAGCACTCAAAATCTGCATTCAACCAACTACATATATTGTTTATGTGTGTTCTAGATATTACAGAAGAAAACATCCTCTCCCATTAAAATTAGCTACCAATTCCTAATTCCACATTTATAACAAGATACTTTAATAACCCATTCTTTAGAAACACTTAAAAAAAACCCCAAACCACATCCCACCTCAAAAAAACCCAACCAAACAGAATGAAACTTCCCAACTTGTCTACTGTTTATTGTGTAAAATCCCTTTCCACAACACATGATCTTTATTCCTCCATTTTCAAAGTTATCACATCATAAATCTTCACTTCCCAACTGGTTAGTTCAAGATTACAGGTATGCTAGTCCCCACTTTTGTTTCTTTTTTCAATTAAACAAATGCCATTAAAAAATAAACATAATTTTTGCACTCTATTTTGCATCATCATTTCCAATCTCTGTGTTAAGCACCAAACAAGTCAGGCAGTTGGCTGGGCTATGGACTAGCAGAGTCCTGCATGTGGAGGTCAGAAGAGACAGTATGGCTTTGTAGGCCTGATCTGCAGGTGCATGGTAGGTCCAATGTCTTCTAAAGACAGGATTACAGATAGGCACTGAGTATTCCAGTGCTGCAGTACATTTTACATAACCTAATTTTGCTCACAGAGTTGTAAACTTTGGCAAAGATGCTTTTACAATCGTTTTGCCATTAGCACCCGCGTATCAATGTTTGCCATGCATCATTTAAAGGATTAGAAAAAACCCAAACACAAACTGTTGGCATTTAGCTAGTTATTGACAAGTCTGACACCTGCTCTCACAGCTAATTCCACATGGCCACCTTTGCATAGGAGATTCTTTAAAAGTACCATCAGAAGGGGGGAAAGGGAGGGAAGCTTATCTTCTCTGCTACAGGCAGTCCTTTTGTTGTCAAGATTTTGACACAGATAAGGACTTCACTAGCTCTACTGGGAATTAAACCAATTGACTCTAATAGGCTTTAATGTATCATGATTAGCTCGTTTATAAAAGATTCTACCCAATCCTCAATTATTCAGATATGGGTCAAGATCAAGGGAGTACATCAAAACAAATCCTGCACCTGCAGAAGAATTCAGATGTTAGTTAAATGAGAAACAGATCGATCTAACCTCATAGGAAGATGTAGGGAAAACTGTTAGAATTCAGGACAGCTGGGACATAAGCACTCCATGTAATGCTATTTAAAGCAGTATCAACTACTCAAAGTGCATGCTGCTTTTCCTTTGCCAGGCTGCACTAAAGAGAATCATGGATCATGATCCATGGTTCACAATTTGTCACAGGTGGGTGCCACTTTACTCTCAAGAAAACATTAATATAAGTAGTTGAGCTATAGATTGATAAATGCATCTTGAGGAGAAAAAGCTCAAAGAAAATTAACCATATCATATGCATCACATGACATGCCATTAGATTGAAATTCACCAGCCAGATTAAGCTACAGATTCAGCCTGCAAGAAAAACTGACTGTTGAACTGTACTGGCTTTGTATTAGTCTTTCATTCATGGTTGACAGAGGTAAAGTAATACGTTTTAAATGAAGACTATAAATCTTGAATACAAGAAATTGAAACAGAAAGGATGTCAATTTAAAATACTGAAGACCTGATCTTGTTTGGTTCCTTGATAACTAAAGACATTAACTCTGGGATGTAACTTCACCATCCAGATAGTCTGCACTTCCTTCCCTTCAGCTATTTGTTTTCATACAGAAAGGACCAAATTAAGGACTCATTTTTTCTCATAAGAGATGCACAATCTACAACCCGAATGTTCTTTCCTTTGCAAAAAAAAAAAAAGAAAAAAAATTCCATTGATTCTGTTGTTGGTGCCCAATACTCTTAAAAGATCTTAACAGAATGTGAAATAAGTATATAAAGTTATATATATATTAGTTATTACTCTTTTGCAAGTCACAAGTCATCTTCTGGGCATCTGACTTGCTTATGGACGCACAAACACTGAAAAACACTGAGCTTCAATGGAAGTACCAGTGTGTTTGCTAAATGTTCAAAACTGGCATCATTATTAATCTCAAAGGGCATTGTTATATTTTTCACCATCTCTATAGCAAGGCTAAGGCAGAAAAGTGATAAAAATATTGAACAGTGAGCATCAGAAGCAGTTATGCAGTTAAAGTTGCCCATGTAGTTTTTGAAGCTTCTAGAGATTGATGAACATGTATTGATGTGATAGAAGCAGAGCTCCTGGCTCAGGTGGGTGACTAAAATCTGCCATCCCACACGTGCTCACTCTCTAAAGTCAGCTGACATTCACCAAGCACATACTCCTTGTGGGATTTCTGGGAACCACAGAGGTGTGAAGCCAAATGGAATTTCAGGAAATTGTACTTTTTTTCCCCCTAGTCCTGTTTCATAGCAATGAGCAGCTTTTCAAGCAGTATTTTCCACACTCAGTTTCTCAGTTGAGTAAATGTTTACTCAGATGTTATTTTCAACAGGGATGCTACTTTAACTGTGATATAGCTCAGATTTAATACTTCAGTGGTGACAGGACCAGCCGTGTGCATCCTGAAGTGAAACAGAATGCTATATGCATCTCTGAAAATGCAATTAAGCCTCAGTGAGGCACTAGGCTTTCCTAAATCATGTTTTTCTCCTTCATGTTTTACAAAAGAAGATCATTGTTCCTATCGAGAGCAGACTTGCATCTCTATCGACCCAACAGGCCTGCACAAGAAACCTAAATTGCCTCATAACCAGCTCATGACCTCAGTGCCTTTTAATTATGTGGGTTTCCCTGTGGCCTTTAGTTAACATAGACATGTGGGACAGGAAAGGGGGAGTTTACACCCCACATAGAAGAAATACAGACTGTGCACTCAAATGTACAGATCTTGTGGCTTACTTCTGAAATGGGTATCCCACAAATTCAGTAGAGCTTATTTTCAAACTGCAGCGCTCTGGTTGCCAACCAAGAACAGCCTAATTGCACCACCCCTGCTGTGGCTGCAGGATCCTGCACACACACCTAAGCACACCGAGCCTAGATAGATCACACAGCAGCAGCAGGGGAAGAAACACCTGGGAGGAAAATATGGGGGCAACCAGTTCAACCAGCTCATGCTGAGCACTTTGGTGCTGCAGCACAGTCAGGATGCATGGTCAAATCCCACCTAAGTCTTCAGGAGGCCATTTACATTCTCTCCAACTGCTTTACTTCCTAAGAGAAGGTGTTGGTTCAGTCTGAATCTAAGGTTTCACCCTTAGATTCAGACTGAACTAGTTTATACAGGAGAGTGAATGAGTGGATAGATAAGCCCAAACAAAGTACTGTATTCAAATGAGAATACTCACTAGCCACAGAAGGTTTTCTGCTGAATTAGGGTTGTTCATAGCAAGTTTCACCTCTTTTCTTTCATTATTAAGGCATCCTATCAGGTATTTATGTTTGCTGTTTAAAAATCTTATTTTTATCCCTTTATATCTCCAAAGTAACACAGAGACACACCTCAAATAAACAATTTCACTTTCACAGCATTCCTCAAACAAGATTTCTCTTTACTGACCATTCTAGCCCAGATTCATTGATCAATCTTTCATTCCTCTTGGAATCTTGAAGCAGAAACTTAAGAATCTAGGGGGTTTTGCTTTTAAATTTGCCTTATCAGCATAATTCAAGAATAGGCTTGAAGAATTAAGTAAGTCTACCAATGTCTACAAGTAACTGCCTTAAAATTGAATTAACATCAGAATTTCTCTTGTACAGCTCCTGTTCACCTTTTGACAATGGCTGAAATGTTACTCTGACACTTCCTGTTAGTTTCCTGGCTGTCCTGTGCGTCTGCATTTAACAGATATTTTGTTTGGGGAAAAATATTAGTAAATATCTTTCATGATCTAAGAGGTCAAATATTGCCTCCCTTCCCATTAGGTTCTAAAGAAGGGTGTCTGTTATAGCCAATAAAATCACTGAAACACTTGTAACTCCTGTTTTTCTTGCTTCCTTGCCCTGTGTACCACACTACTCTTGAGAATCACTTTGGTTCCCCTGCTGTTTCCTGACAGGAGGATGTTCTGTCAGCCACGGACAGATAGCCCCCTCTGCCAGCAAGTGGTAGAAACTCTCCCTGCAGCAGAAAAAAAAAAATTTTGCTAACTCCACACCTACTTTTCAAAATTATTTTTGAAATAAACATCAGTTCTCTCAATCTTTTGTGGACATCTTTCATTCCCAAAAAATTCTAAAACTATTGATTCTAAAACTATTGATTGCCTCCATTTCCCAAGCTGTGGCAACTCTTCTGAAAACACACTCAGAGGATTTCAGCTGTTTGTGAGAGGCAAGGTGGCTGTCACAGAGCACCCAGTGGTGAAAGGATGCTTATGACTTGCCCTGGTCCCAAACGCAGGCATAATACTTACACAAAGCTGCAGACACACCAATAATGAAAATCTGGTGAACCACTTACTCTTGACTCATAGGAATGTTGAATACAGAATATCCATTAGTTTCCTGACAATGTGGATTATTTATAGGCAAGTCTGATAGCACCACCTATTATTAAGGTTGCTCAATACTTCCTATTCTGTGACCCCTGGTTTCAGTCTTCTTATGCCTTTGCCACCCGGGATGAATTTTGCATACTGATGCCTGTCTTCAACAATCCTTGTTGAAAGTTCAACCCTTTCAGGAGCAAGATGATTAAGAAACACAATGGTTTTGTTCATGTTTTACAGGAATCTGGGAACCTCTTTGAAATTTTTCATTATCTCTTTATTCTACAAGAACTTGAGTTTTGGCAGAACAGAGCATATTTTTTGTTTGCATGTAAGAAAATCTCCCAAATATAGCAAATTTATGAGCACGTGAAGGTGGGAAAAAAAGACACCAACAAACAAAAAACCATGGTTTTCATATGAACTGAAAAAGGAATACCAAAATAAACCAAACCACTGAAGACCCATTACCAGTGAACAGTTGCTATTTTTATATGAATCATTCCTTCCTAATAATACATGTTCTAGCCCAAGGCTATGGAGAACGGGGGAAGGCTTGGTTTTCCCTCCTGGAATGGCTGTTCTTTGGTGTCCAAAGGAAACAAGTTAATATAGCACTGGCCTTGAGGACATTACTAATGCTGTGCCACTGTTTTCAATGGTGATGTCAATTTATCTACTGACAGAGAAAAGCCTCTCTGTTATCTGCTGCTTGTACCCTGAGCACTTCTGGGCTTTGGGTCAATTAACACATTCTTCCAGGCTGGAACAACTATACAATTGTTGGTTTCAACTACAATAAGGAACCAAAGTGCCAACGGCAACCTGAGACATTTTTCTGATCCTACACTGAAGAGGGCTACGCTAAAAATGTTCCAGATTTGATGTATAAAACATGTACATGCTTAGAATCTACTGATGACAAGCAGGTCTCATTCAGCCGAGGTTACTTGTCAGGGATATGTAGAAACACAGTAATTCCTGGCATAAACACAGTAGGGTACAAAACAACTAACACATCCAATCCATCCAGGGAAGCAAAATGGAATGAGCTGTGATTCCCTACACAGTGTTTTGATAATGTCAGTCAAAGTTCCAGTGCAATTGCAGCTCAGCTGTCTTTGACACCTGGGAGGAAGAAGTGATCTGTACATGTGCATTCTCCATAGGAAATGCTAAGGGTCAAACGCCACAGCTCTCTAATGTTGACTTCAAATGGCAAAAACCATCTCCAAGGAAAACTCCAGCAAAGAAAAACACTTAAACAGTTTTCTTTTTAGTTGCTATCTGTTGCTGTGTTTCCAAGAGTCAAGCAAATAGACCCAACCAGAGGAATTACACAGAAAACTACAACAGCCCCAAACACACCAAACATCTGGACAGCTTAGTCAGTACATGCCTTTACAGGCATGAGCAGCACAGAATAAAACCAGGGATGCAAAGGCAGGACAAGTGGTTTCTATATCACATCACGCTGACAGAATTCTACAGAGTAAAGACCAGCCTGCTGTCCCCATTCAGAAGAGTAATCAGAACTTTTGCAATGCCCTTACTGGCCTACTGCCTATGCTGGAGTCATCCAGCTGTCAGAGCATCATGCTGCTCCTGCTACAGCCCTTCATGGCCTGCCAACTCCTGAATTACTGGAAAATTACTTGGCAAAATGACATGGGGATAAAAGAGAGAATCCCAGAACCTTCCCAATCACAGATGAGAAGGAATATTCCATTACTATCTGTGTTCTCTGCTAAAGAAATTAAATTAACTGACATTACCTCATTTGCGTATCAGTTTTTAATAGCTCTTTTGCTAGATGAAAAAAGGAAATTGCTGAAGACTGCCACAAGTGAGCTAAAGAAACTTGAAGTTTGCACTAAATGCATGCACTACTATGCTACACTTTATTGCTTCTTCTGTTTTCCTACATCTAGTTTCATTCCAAGTGGAAACTCAGTTTTCAAAATTTCCCAAGGATTTGGGAAAGCAGCAGAGGTTAAAGTAGGGAATGGAACACATGCCTCAGGCAATCCAGCCTGAGCTTAGCTGTTGTAAAAAAATCTCCACAGCCAAGTTAGGTTATTGAACTCAAATGGCCCAAAGAGAGATTTGTTGAGTTTGGTTTAAGGCTGTGCACCAATATTGAACTTCAGTGGAAAATTAACAATTAAATGGTGTTTGTCTTAAGAAAGCACAACTGTAAGAAGATTCTACCAAGCCTAGGATTTCAGCCAAATTTTCCCCTTTTTAGAAGGTACTTGCAACTTCTTTCATCACTGTTGTTTTTAAAGCATTTCTACTCTATTATTTGTCATTATTTCCATTGCACTGCTGTGGAACATTTAAGAATGTTTTAGCATCTGTAATGACTTCTTATGTCATCTTTAAAACTTTCTTGTGCAGTAAAAACAAACACGGGAGCCCTGATAGTAAGTTTAACCTTCTAAATGGGTACACAGGACAAGTCACACATATTAAGGCTTAAGTGGACTTTTCTTCCAAGTCCTGGCAGCCCAGAGAAGTTTTTCACAAGCTCTGTGTGACACTTCTAAGCCTATTTTCATGAATATGCCTAGGCATAGGGTAGGAATTCAGCCAGGATCTCTGGAAAAATAGAAAGGTAGCTATGAAACCCTGAAGAGAGTGTGAAGAAGAATCCAAGAGAAGGAGAGCTTCAGAATTAGCATACCTTGAAAAGTAACTTCTGTCAGATACAATATGCCTTTTTGTCTTTTACACGCATAGGAAGTTTACATATTAATGTTTGCATGATGGTAAATCGAAGGACTGCTTCATTGGATTTGAAGGAGCACTTCTCCTCAGGCCGGGCCTCTGGTTTGACTCCGATTAAATTACAAAGCTAAACAGAACAGGAAGGATCTGTGCTCCTAATTCTGCTTGATAGATCACTTTGTCATTTTCAGATGCCAGATTGAAGATAGCCGCCTCTCCCTTGGCAGAGAACAGCGCTTTTAAGCTCCAGGCTATCAGAGAGAGCAAGCGCCCACAGTACGTGCACAGACTGACAGTTGCATTAAGATGTTTCCTGCTGCTTCTTTAAAAACTTATGGCAACCTGCTCATTATTAGCCTTCTGTACTTGCAGAGAGTTAAATTGGGTGAGATGAAGTAGAAGTCACAGCTGAAGGTGCTCTGGGCTGTAACACAGCAAAGGAACCACACACCTCTGCAGATGTGCTGACTGGGGAATCATCCTATGAGAATTGGAGCCAGGTTTAGCAGAGATTATGCAGAACGACTGGGAAACCTCTTCAGGAAATTAGCTTTTTCCCATTCTTTCTGAATCTGAGGGGATCCAAAGGCACTTCATTATCATAACTGTTTCATGTTTAGCTATGGTTGTTGAAAGCACTTCTCTTAATTTGCTGTACAACTCTCAAATTGCTGATTAGGGAAAAAAAATAGACAAAATATGAAGGCAGATCTGAGAACATGTGGAGCCCATTAATGGAACAAATTCATGGCTGGTTTTCACTTATCCCTATTTAGTATTTGTAGGGGGCTTTTGTTTTCTGAAATTTATCAGGTGCAAGCTGAAAGCGTATAAACCAGACTGTAGTCAATGTACATGTGTTTACACACAAGCCTATCAGCTGAAGTAATGCAATACCATCCTAACATGGAACTACTAAACCTCAGACACACAGCTAAAAGCCTGCAAATCCTCCCCCCCTACATCCTGTTTTCCAGTATACTAAGCCACCCACAAAAAAAAAAAAAAAAAAAAAGAAAAAAAAGAAAGTAATTAAGAAAGGCAGAAGGTTTCAGGAGTTTTCAGGCAGTTGGTAACAGGCTGCTATTCTGCTTGAGCAATAAGCAGTGCACAGGCCCCTGGGGCTCAATGGCAATGAAGCCTCAAATATTTCTGATACACTGCTACAATAGCATGTTGTTCTTGCACAGGACCTTTCCCATAAGATGGATATACAGAAGAGGAAATAGTAAACTGCACAGGCCCTCTAGAGGTAAGGTCAGTATTACTCGCTTTTGACAAGTTTTGTATAACCTAAAAATATTTAAATAATCATACCTAATCCTCACTGAGGAATTTTCAAGCATCTCAAAACACTTCAGTAATGAAGTCTGGCATTTCTGTAAAGAGGCAGAAGCAGTTTTCCCAGGCTAAAG
This sequence comes from Camarhynchus parvulus, assembly GCF_901933205.1. Classification (NCBI taxonomy): domain Eukaryota; kingdom Metazoa; phylum Chordata; class Aves; order Passeriformes; family Thraupidae; genus Camarhynchus; species Camarhynchus parvulus. The sequence continues at coordinate 11,287,101 of NC_044576.1, forward strand.
TTGAGAATCTAGTCATGACCACCCTCCCATCCTTGTTCAATTTTCTAGTATCTATCCTTGATAAGTCTTATTGTAAGTAAATTTATTCACTATGTCTTACTAAAATCTTAATTTTTAGAAATATCTTTTTAATTCCTTAAGATAATTATTATACAACACTGATTATCTAGGAAAATAAGACCTATAAGAAGTAAGCTGCTCATATGCAGAAAGCTACATGTACAAGAACTAGCACTAAAACTCATGCAGCTGCTGAAGAAAGCTCCTTCCTTTGTTCCAGTCAGACTGTTAATCAAGAATCAGATTAGGAATTTGCAACTGGGGGGGTAGAAGGAAGACAAAATTAAAATCTTGCTGATTTGAAATACATCATTGTCTTCTGAAATTCCACAGGAACAGCTGGAACATGCAACTGTTCTAGTTTAAAACTGGAGAGGAGATTCTACCCCTAGCAGTGGATAGACATGAGTGGATAAACATGAAGCAGAGTGCATGAACTAGACAAAAAGAAAAATAGATCAAATCTACTTTCTTCTACTCCCACTTCTTCTGAATTCTCACCATTGTAATAGGAGCTCAGACAGCTGCTCGTGGCCTGGTGGAGCCACAAGAGGCTCAGCTGACAGAGCTCACACGATGGCCAGGCTCTGAGAACTAACCATGGAAGCACAGGAGAGCAACACCGGCTGGGTGACCTCCAAAGGAAGAAAAAGATGGCCTTGTGCTCTGCAGAGTTATTTGGCTTAATGATTTCTTAGACCTTGCACCATTTGAGGAGGAGGCTGTTTGGGATTTTATGGTAAAGTGTAAAGGAGAATTCTGATGAAAATTCAACCTTTCCTTTCTTTAAGTCATTCAGTCATTTCAAATGAGGTTAGTTGTATAAGCTAGAAAAACTGATTTAGATTAACAAATGTGTCCTTCCCTAATCCATCTGTGGTGATTTTAACTCTTTTGAAATACACAATTTCATCTTCAAAAAAAAAAAAAAAACCTCTGTGAGGTCAGTCAGCATCCTCTACAGGATCCAGAACTTGTGGTAAAGCATCTGAGATAAAACCCATCAAAAGGAAGTCCCAAGTTTCAGCCTCACACTTAGCTAGACCTCTTTAAACCCCACAGTGCAGATGAGTTGGCTTTTGGGGCTTTTTCTGTCTTAGCTTCTTTTGTTTTATTTAGCTTATCTGGATGGGTTTTGTAATACAGATGAACATGTGGCCACACACAGATGTTGTTTCTAGCACAAATGAGGGAATATCTAGCCAGATGCAGAGGAATAGATACAGGCAAAGAATTACTATTTCTCAGAAAAGCAATATCTGTTTACATATTCCCAAGATTTGTTTTGACTCAAAATGCATATGGGAAATTTTTAGACCTGTATTTTACTGAGAGACTCTGGCAATTCACAGAAACAGAAAACAAAAGGCAGTATCATTTCACAGATCAAGGCTAGTCTGAGTATCTGATGGACAAGTATATGACAGCGGTCCCTAGGGAAGGCCAGTAAGGAGTCTAAACAGCTTACACAACATGGTAAAAGACAGCAATTGTGTTTATTTTTCTAGTCCCCACATTTATTCAGATCACATTATCCAAAAGGAAGAGGAATCCTACATCTCTCATTAGAAATGCTATTCAATTATATTCAACTAAAATATAACAATTTAAAACAACAGAGCTATATTAGCAAATTAACAAAGCAAATTAACAACAGTGCAGTTGCTGAAGGGCCAAGGAATGGAACAACCATAAGTACAACAGTAACCACTTAATATATCATGAGAAAGTAGGAATTCTTGGGCTATAATATTCTCAATAATTTCCTCAGCTGTTCTGCAAAGAGATGCAGGTACTTTAGTGGAAAAGTACACATCTTTATTATAAGTTTTCTCTAATATGCTAGTGCACTGGGACTTGGCGTGCCTGCCTTTCTCATCTAATTAAAAAAGAGAGGAGATGATTCATTGATAATAGAAATTATTCCTTAAGTAAATTGCAGCCTCTGCTGTGCTTTGGTATTTGTAAGCAGTAACTGGAAACTGTTGCATTTTTGCCATGAAAGAAGATAATACTGATGTTTCATCTCAAATATGTGCACAGCACATCAGAGTTAGTGAGGGCATCCATGACACATGTGCTGGCAAACACTGCACTCACAGGTCATTACTGCTGTGCTGAAGCTGGTCACAGCACTGGGCTGTGCCAAAAAGGCAAGGCAGCACAATGTCCCACAGGAAGAAAGTAACCACTGGTAAAGGAAGAAAGTTTGAATGGTCACAAAGGTTGTCTTCACCTTTATTTGTCTCTGTTTTGGTTTCCAGGTCAATCCCTGGAACTAATTCTAGGGTTTGTCTATTGTTTACATTACTACTGTTAAAAACTTCAAGAGAGAAATTAGAAAATCAGTTCACTGTATTAAATGGAAGACATTAATTTGACAAAGTGTAAGTGAAACGGCACTTGGCAGCAGGAGGAAGACAACTCCTGCACTGTCAGATGCCACAAGAGAATCCTCTGCCAAAACTCCAAAAAGATATTATGTTAAAAGCACTACATCACCAAAAGCTCACACTGGCAAACCATCAGTCCCCCTTGAACCATGTCTGTCCCAAGGACACCTCCTGCCTGAGAAAGCTGCAGCTCTGTGTGTGTTAACCCCTTCACAGACATCACACATTAAGCAGGAAACACAGACAGTTCAGACTGGGACATGGCTTGCCCTGAACTTCTAGATTGTGCTTTTACTGAATGAGCTTCATTTAAAAACACACAAAACTATAGGTTTGCACTCAGTGCAACCCCAAATCATACACAGCTTACTAGTTTATTTGTGTTGAAGCTGGATCAATATAAACACACCGGACTTGCTGAGATAAAACCTGATCCAACATCTAAGTTCTATGAGTGATATTTTTTAATGTTTCTTAAATAGAAGAATGACTCATAATTCTTGACCAGTCCACATCTAGATTTTAATTTCACGCATCTTTTAGAGTTCCAAAACAAAGCTAATGAATGCTGCTGTGACTCATATCAGCAATCACATCACATTGAAAAAATTCCATTCAAGATGGAGTGCTTGAGCTACAGGGCAGACTGCATCCCCTGGAAACTCAATTCCTTCTCTTGATGAATGTCATCACTTTCTTTATTTCAGTTTTATATCATTATATTGACCTGATCAACTGAAGCTCATCTTAAACCAGATCAAAACTGCAATCCATTCTTCTTATAAAACTTTGGGAAGGAACATTATGAATGAAAGTCAGACTGCATCACTTTAAATATCACCCAAACACAAAAATCCTGTTGTTTTCATTACCTCTTTCTCCTTTTCTTTCCAAGCAGTAGGTTCATGAAACATGATTTATCACAAACCAGAAGCTTGGCATACCCAAAGTTGCCCCAAATGAGCAAATGCAGTAAATCTTTTCCTGAATATAATGTATTTTTACGTTAGCAGGCGTGCACACCAGCTCCTGAACAGTCTAAGAGGCACACAAGTCTTATCCAAAACAAAAGGCTAATCATCCTGATCAGCCTGAGTACCTGGGATTCTTTTGTCTTGTCTTTAGTATTGATTTAGTGAAAATAAGGTCACAATTTAAATACCTGTTATAAAAATACATATAATTATATATATAGATATATTTGTATAAAAACATACAGCTTTTTCTGTTTTGCTTGAAATTATTTGTGATGCCTACAAAATGCAAGCAATGAGATACAAAAGGTTTCCTGTACAACCATGCTAGTACCATGAGGAGAGAAAAACTGATGTCATGGAAGTCAGCCCTTTGAAATCACAGAATCACAAGGCTGGAAGAGACCTTTAAGATCACTGAGTCCAACTCGTGCCCTAACATCTCAACTAATCATGGCACCAACTGCCACATTCAATCTGTCTTCAAACACATCCAGGCATGGTGGCTCCACCACCTCCCTGGCCAGATTTTATCACTCTTTCAGTAAAAATCCTTTTCCTAATAACCAACCTTCATTTCCTTTGGCACTGCTTAAGTCTGTGTCCTCTGGTTCTGTCAGCTGCTGCCTGCAAACGGAGAGGACACATTCTTAAGCTTAAATGCAGAGTCAGGGAACAATTTCCTGTCTGGTGGAGTTCTGAGCGTCTCTGTGGATGGAGGCTCCACCACCTCTCCAGACCCTGGCTTGTTGCCTGGCTACCATTTTTCCCTTGATATCTCACAGGATTTCCCCTCCATGCCATTATGTCCGTTGTCCCTCACCTAGATCCATCTTCACTGCATCCTCCCACTGGGTAGACCCAGTCCTGATCTGGGATAATGCCACACAGCCAGGCTGTCCACACCACCTGCATGGTTTAACGCATCCTACAGCAATGCGGCTATGAAACATCTTATGAGTTAGATATTCTTCTGCCTCTTTACATTTATTTTTTATAAACTGTCCTCACTGTCCACACCCAATCTGGTTATAGATATTTGAATATATTAACTTTGTAGGAGTAAGAAGAATTTATCTGGCACATGCCCAGAAGTTCAAGCATATATCAATATCTGAGTCTGAACCATTAGTCTGTATTGACACTTTTAATAAGATTTAAACTATAAAATTGGACTTCCTCCTAAGTAACCCATAAGCGGTTTTTTTCTAATGTCAACTCTAGAACAAAGAGGCTATGATATAAATTGGCAGAAGTATGCTAAAAATTAGACCAAATATCTTCAAACCTCTGAGAAAACATTTTATTTAAAAACTCAATTTGAAAAATTATTTAATAAAATCTATATTTATTTATTTATAATTCTTTTTCAGGTTAGAGGGTCAGCTCTGACACTGTCTCTGAGCTGCCTTTCCTATTTCTACCTCAAATTTCATTATATCACAAGAGGCTAGATTCAGACCACGTGTTACCAGACAAAAAAATAACTGACTTCTTCAGTGAAGAAGTTTTGCCTGTTTCCTGGAGGACTGAATTTAGCTTCACAGGCTCTCACTGGCGAAAGGCTGATGGTGCCGTCTGCCCATTGCAGCCAGACAGAACCATCCTATGAGGAGACACGAGAGACATCATATTTCCCACAGTGGGAGCAATCTCCCTGAATCTCCACATGGTCGGCAGCGTGCCATTAAAGCCACTTAGGATAACAAGCCCTGTATAAACAGATTATCCAACAGACAAGTTTTGTCAATATTGCTTCATCTTTTACAGTGCAATATTTGAACGCTGGTTTAGCATGGCAGAAAGAAAAAAAGTCTAGAAAATCTAAAATCTTTGAGAAAATAATGTTTGTTAGGCAAAATAGTATTCCAATAATTACCTCAGCTTTTTGCATCTGTGACAGTATTTCCTAGGTCTGGTATTTGACAATGAGGGAAGTACTAAGTACATGAAAACATCAACATAACCTATGTGAGAATTTTGTACAACAGGAATTCCTATAATTTTTTTCCTGGAGAAAGAAGGAAGCTCCAGCTTTCCATATGCTCCCATTCAACTGAGCTAACCCTTACAACATGGCTTGCTGAAAACAAACTCAGTTGCTCAACATCTGTACTGCAGCTTTCATTAACGCAATTACTGACCTCAGTCATACTGTATTATTGATCAGCATCTGCACAGCACCTCACGGGCAAACACGGGGCTGCCTGCATTTCCTGCAGCTCACCCGCTTTAACCCGCTTTGCCTGAGGCAGCAAGGCAGAGCCTCTCTCCTGCAGGCTGGGGGGCTCCCCTTGGCCCCACCACTGCTCCCACAACAGCTCCAATGCCCTCCACCTGGGGCTTCCCAACACAGTGGCTCTGGGCTGCAAAGGGCTGCAAAACTAACAAAATAAACCTCTGTGGAAGCAAACAACTAAAAAGGCAGCAAACTGCTGACTGTTGGCAGAAAAATTGGCTCGGAAGCAGAAGGGATGGATTTTTCCTTTTGCACCTGGAAAAAATGTAGGCAAATCACTGCCTTCATGCTCTCTAAGTCAATCATGCCCAGCTCAACAAAAATGGGTTAAAGCACACTCATATTATTGACACCTCCGAGAAGAAATCCATCTGTAGCCAGTAAAAAGCTCTCAGACTGAGTGGTACCCTGTGTTCGATGAGCTGCATACCTGAAATAAAGCCTTAAAATTCTGAAAGCCATAATTTGTTTTTTAAAAGAGCTAAAAACATAGCCCCAGAATTAAAATTATGAGCTACATTTAATTATATTTAGAATTATGATCTCCTTAAATAGATCAATTCAAATACTAATGCCTTAAATATAGATTGCAATGTCCATTGTAGGCTGTAAAGTCATATCGTTCAAAGTTTTTTTGAAGAAATTCAGGTACTCAAATAAATGCTGAGTAATTTTTCACCAGAAGGAAAAAAACAATTTTAACCAACATCTTTCAAATTTGCAACTACTCTGGAAATTTTTTTATTCAAAAAGGGGCAAAAAACAGAGATGTTATCAAAGTTTTGCTTCGATATTTTCAAAGTAAAAAAACTGACATTGTTTCAAAGCCAAATTTACTTCAGTTTTAACACCTGAAAATTAATGTAAAATATTCTGTTTTGATTAATTATTTGAAATAAATATCCTATTGATTTTACTACATTTTAAATCCTTTCATGTCAATGTAATAGAGCATTTCACTGGCAAGGAGGGAGGTTCCCAAATGACTATTTTCTAAATATAAGGAGGGTTTATTTGCTGCATATTTTACCAGTCATTTTTCTTTATCCTTCCTCCCTCCCCTGCCAGTCAACTTCCTAGTACTTAGATGGTTTCTCACACCACCAAAAGTATAGAGCACACTTAATTTTAGGTGTTAATCCAAGTAGAATCTGGGTAGTGAAGCATAACAAAACTGACTAAGAGAGCCAGAGGAAGCATAAAGCACTCTCAAATGCACTCAGTAACTTCGCTGCTCTGCAGAATGACAGCAAAGCCCAGGTCTATCAGCTCTCATCCAGATGATGTTCTCAAATCAAGGGCAATTTTTTTTCTTTAATTTCAACAAGAACAAGCCTAGAGCTGAACAAAATTAGAAATTATGGACTTCATGTAGATAAAATTATCTAGCAGCTGTTATGCGGAAAACTGGAAGATTATCGTAGTGGTACCTACTGGCCTTAAAACACTTGCATTTATTAAAACATTATCAAGAGATAAGAATTGCAGTCAAACTCCTGGAAATTAAATTTAGGCACAGCAAACATATAATTCTTAGATGGCCTAAATGGCCAAAGCCTCACAGAAGCTGAAGACACCACACTCACATACATAGCCAGCATATACACTTTTCATACGGCAATGCTATATGAAAGATATAATTGTATAATGTACACATGTAAGCAGTTTTTATATATATAATGGTACATAATATGTTTGAATGTTTTCCATTTTAATAAAAAGGTACAGTACAAGGTACTGTGTTCTATAAGATATCTTTAATGAACTAAGTTTAGCCTTGTTTTATTTGTCAGTATGAAGAAGAAATGTGGTATAAAGAATATGAAAGATTTAAATTTTTAAAGGAAATTAGAGCAGAGTTCCTCCATGTCCTACAAACAAAAATATGGGACAAAGAGAGACCTTTAACTACTCTCATTTCTCTAAATAGCTAATAATGAGTCCTCAGACAAATTATTCGTGTGTTCCACTGCTCAAAGTAGAAATTCCTATTTTGCCATCCAGACCACTCTGGGAGATGCACTCATGGCAGACATTTTCAACCACTGCTGCTGAGCTCACTAAACCTGACAGTCCTGTGTTCACAGTATAGAAATAATTGAACAAATGTCTTTCTTTTGACAGTCTGCAGGAATTATAAATCATTTTAAGGATTTCTTTCAGGGTCTCTCTCTATGACAAAATCTGTTCACACAGCAGGGTAAGGCCTGCAGGACCATCCAGGGCTTCTGAGCACCAAACTGGAACTACTAAAATAAGGTGTGGTTACATTAATCTTCCTCGTTTCAAATAATAAATGCAGGTTCCTGTCAGACTGACAGGACATGGGTGTTGCAAGTCCTATGATCTGAACACAGCTCTTTGACAAAAAATTTTAGGAGACAAAGCCAAGCATGTGCAAAGTCAACATAACAGCTAACCCCTAATCAAAACTTTACCAGAAACATCAGGGAACAACAGGGAAAAGTATTCAGAGCCTGTTTAATTCAAACAGTAATCTTTCCTAGGACTAGTCCAGGCCCTTACTATCTTACATAATTTCACTGTTACCTGCCTTTATTCTGTTCCTTTCTGTCCCCAAGGGCAGAAGCCATGTGGCACCATTGTCATTGCCACATCATTATCTGTTGCAGCAGAAATACAGCAATAAGCAAGCAAACAAACAAACAGACAAACTTTTTTTTTCTGACACCACCACTACAGGGGAATGCAAAACAAGAAAAACCCAGAAGAGCCCCAAAGCAATTTAGTGCATGAATATGACTGCTATCAGTTACCATACTGGAAATGTTGTGGGAGTTTTACTGGCCTGTTTGTAGATGTGTGTGTTTGTTTTCACAAGGTTCTCCACCAAGAACAAAGCACCAGCAAGCCTTGTGTCTCCTGTAGAGTTGATTATATTAGATCATTTTATCTTATTGACAGAGGGGAGAGACAGGCTGGGTGTGATGAATGGCTATTGTTATACCCTACCTGACCACCCTGGCGCCCACCCAGGCACGCAGCCTGATGGCAATCAGGTAGCCTGACTCATGTGATATTTGACAAAGGATAGGTCAAGATCCTCCCCATCTGTTATCAGGAAAAGCCTTCTGTCTACTTGCAGCAACACTGCAGTATTACTTTTACTACTGAAAAAATGTGTGGAAGTAAGAGGTGCAGTTTGCAGGTTTCCCTACTATTGTATTTACACTATTAATAAGCAAAATGAAGCACTTGGATTGGAATAAATGGCATCTCTCTTCTGCAGCATAGCCTAGCAAACACATATGCTTAAAGCAGACCGTGCTCTGGAGCATCCCCGACACAGTGAAAAGTGAGCATGTACAGTCAGCCACCCTTATCCCTGCTCAGCTGACTAAATTATGAGCCTGCTAGAAAACTGCTGTAGAACTGACTCACAGGGAACATTTTAGAAGATACCACAGACATTAATACAAATACAAGCGTTTGGATGTCTGAGGTATGTAGCTGCAGCTTGAAAACTCAGCAATGGGAGCACTTCTGTTGTGAGAGAAGAAATTCCAGTAACTGCAATATGGAACTGCACATAGGGAATTACTAATACATTAACGTAAAAACCTTCTTCTATCTCTAATGACATGAAATACAATACAGAATGATGAGCAGTAAGTGCATCTGTAAGACCAAGCAACGTTGTAATTTTGGACCATCTAACCTGAATATCCAAAGACATCTAAGATTTGCTACTGCAACTATAACCCTGCATCTTTGTGGAAGAAGTATTGTAGTACTAGACTAGATGATGCATTTCCATTCAGTCACATAACCTGTGATGTAAACTAATTATAAAAGAATACCTTCCACATTCAGGGGTAGAGTCACATCTAGCTCATGTGTCTTACTGCAGTACATTAATCCTACTCAGTATGAGAACTGAATGCTTCTAGGCAACTTTTCTTGCCTTCACCATAAAACTAGATAAACTTTTTGCTACTCTTTCTGTATAGGGTTCAGCATTTGTCAGTTTGCCAATATTAACAGCAAGCAACTTACTACAATAATTAATATCCCTTAATAATTTATTACTAAAGATTGTAATTATTTTTCTGTAGAGAGTTACTCTTATAAGATTAGGCAGGCACATACTTTCCTACTCTTAGAGCTGGCCTTGTTGCTAGGCAGCAAACAAGAACATCACAGACTTTGGAAGATCTCACCAAATAAATTATCATCTTTTTTTCTTTGTTTTGATCTGAGCCTAATACTGATAACTTTTGTGTTCCACAGTTTGGTGGGTGCTTTGGAATTAGTTCATTTATTACTTGAGGCTCTTATTTTTTTCATTCAAGAAAGTCATATGCAACTACTGCCTGTCTCTGCAGGCTGAGGCCAAAGATGATCAGCTGTGGAGAATTATTGCTAGTTAGCTCAGTCAAAAAGCAATGCCTGTTCATCAACATACACAATGTCACTGGACAATTTTTAGCAAGCTAAAATCCCCCATGGCATATGGTAGCCAGCAGGCTGAAGGGCACAGGACATGAGAACAAAGTTTATTTCTTACAGAATCCCTGGATAGCCAAGATTCTGATTTTCAACCCTTCCTTGCATGGTGAACGGATGAATTTAGCAAAAGCTGGTGTGGAAGCCTGAAGCTTATTCTAATCTATAATTGCACAGATGCTTTCAGAAGTTACATATTGAAATTATATCACCCTATATGATGTAGGTGCTTATGGATGTTTTAGCAGCAACCTGGGTACTATATCATAGCAGCAGTCCAGGGTGACAAGTGCAGTAAATCATCTCTAGCCTGGAACTATAACACATTACAGCCACAGAGTTCTTCAACATGGCTTTACTGCCCTTTATAAATTATTAGACAGTTAAGAGACAAATACTTCTGCCAAAATCCCTAATGATAAGCACCATGGCAATGAATTTACTTGTCATTTCCTATGGATTGTCATGCATCTTGGCTCTATGAGAGTAGCAGATTTAAATGAAGACCTCCACTAAATGCAGTGCCTTTAAATAGGGCTTTCTTCTTCCATTTCTGTAGTTGAAGCTGAAGCAACTCCCTGTCCTACACCAACAGAAACAGCAATACACGATTGAAATTGCCCTTTTCCAGGGAATGTAACATGTGGCTTAGTGTCACCACTGGATACTGGCCCTGTTCAAACACAGCTTTTGAACATTGGTGCACCAGTTTGCATTCGTGCTGAGTGCACTTCAGGCCCTTCAGGTCGAAGCAGGAATGCTCTACACTCACTTTGCACTTTGTAGGTGAATGCAAACACACAGAGCCTGAGGCAATGGAGCAGTGCAAACTCACATAGCTGGTAAGCATCCAAGATCTAAGAAACTTAGAGAGGCATGATGTTGAACTCCTTGAAAACAGGTAAAAACAACTCTTATGAATCCAAATTACTTAATATAAAAGAGATTTTTTTTGTCATGCAATTAAAATTCATACACGATCCATAAAATCTGTTTTTAACAAACATAATGCCATGAAAAGGCAATAAAGACTCATTACACAAACCTTTCTCCTAATTTTTTCCACTACAAAGAAAACCTAAGGCCCACATTACATATTTTATAAATCGTATATCTCATAAGCATCCTCACAATGCAGTAAAACTGCACTCAGTACAGCAATTTCTGCAGTTAGGGACAGAAAACCACCATTTTTCTAAGAATTAACTGAGGTAATAAGATTTCCCATTCATGATTATGTAGAAAATAGGTAATTACAACAAATCAGTGAACCAAACATTAGTCCCCTAATGCATAGATTTTTATAATCAAAATCTGTATCAGTCTAGAACATCACTTTTTTTCCCTCCTGGAAAATTACTGCTGATGGCTTATTCCTACAATTGGGCTGCATTCACACACTAAATTCACACACATTTACTAAGGTAAAGTGGAAAAATGAAGCATTCATATTTATTTTTGTCCAAAATCATGTCTCTTGCAATGTCGGTCTTAATTCAGAATTCAGAAAATGCTGAAGTCAAATACAGAGCTGCACAAGTGGGTTTACATTTCAAGTTTAAGATGATTTCTTGGAACATTTCCCGCCAGATAAAAAGGTTTCTAATCATAGTCTCAACTAAGATTCCCACATCCTCTGCTTCTGGAGTGCTTTTGGCTTTACATTGATAGTCTGGGTCCCAAGGGAGAAGCACAGCTAACGATTCCATCACACACCCCCAAACGCCTCACACACATCGCAGCATGATGCAGCCAAACAGGGCTGTCATGTAGCTCATGTGACACACAGATGGACACAGCCATAGCCAGTGACAGCACAGGCAAATGCACAACCCCTCTTGCTTAAGTACTAAATGTATGTTCAAATACATCATTCATTGCAGATAAATATTTATACTCTGCTTTTGAGCTGGCATGTGATAATCTTGCTGCAAAATACTAATTTATGCATATTCTATCCATATTGAGCAGATCAAAACTTGTGTCTTGTCACTACAAATGCATATTTACAATGAGCTTTGAAAATATTTTATCTAAATTATCACACCTCTGAAATCCCTCATTAAGAAAAATTACTTCAAAATCTGCAGGTGAAAAATTATCATTCATTTATGATCCTGTCTCGCACCAAAAAGTTTGAAGCTTGTGACATTTACAGGCTGAAAAATCTTCTGTTTCAGCAGATTGAAGAACTATTCAAGTTCCTAAGATAACCTTTATGTGTTAATAAAAAAATAGTAAAATAAATTAGAAATGAAAAACTAAATCCATCACTGACAGGAAATAAGTGAACATGCAAATGTTTAGATCTTTAAAAATTAGTCTGTGTGCCATTTCCATTCCACAGTGGATAAGAAAGGGCTTTGTCCCTTTGGCTGACATGTGACTCTTACTAATGCTTAAACTGCATGCTTCCTACTTCATCTAGAAAATGAAATTTGTGAGGTATTTGATAACACAAGGCAGAATAAAACAAAAACATAGTACTTGTATCTTCTTTTCTGGATATATTGCACTTAGGGAAAAAATTATTACAAGCCTAAAATCCACACAGTAATCAAATACTCCCTTTGAGGAATTTACAGGAAGAGGCATGCTTTTGAAACAATCATATGTATAAAGAGTCAGCAGACATGATGGTATAATATTTTACCTCATCATTTTCCATCTATTTGTTTAAGAACCCAGATTTCTATAGGGAAAAGACAGAACTAAAAAAAACCCCATAGTTAAAATTACACATTTTGATTCAATTTAACTAAAAGGCAAAGGAAAAAAACAAGAAAAAATTACAGTGCTAGAAAGACTTCTGTAGGACAAGATTGTTTGACTCAGCCTGTCCACACTACATAGCATCTGATGACAGGCTCTTTAACAGAGCTATAAAACATGCTAACAGCGCTATTAAGATTACTTCTACCATCTCCCAGCACAGGCACAAACGCTCTTGGCACAGTCACATTTTGTACCCGCCTATGCCAAATTTCAAAGAAGTTGCATTTAAGACACAAGAAGTAGAGAAATAGACACTTGTTTGCAGCCCAGAAAAATCCAGGTGGAACCTCTTCCATTAAGGAAAGAGGTCACCAAGTAAGGTCATAAGGCACAAAGATATGTCAGGCTCTAAAGAAACAGTGTCCCCCCAAGAATGTGAGGTAGGCACCAAATAATGGGTAGAGTTATAGTACAATTCCTCAAAAAGCATTCTAAAGATAACTGGGGAGCTACAGGATAACTGGTAGTGTAGTTACCAGTGGCCGAAAACAAGGAGGAAATACATGGCTAAATCCCATCCAAGGAACAGTGGTTGATTTTTTACTGTGAACCTCAGAGGCAAGCGGAGGACACTGTTTAAATCAGAGAAGCCTCGAGGAGGGAGCTCAGACAGACTAACAAGAGCCTCCCAAGAAAACAGCAGGCAAAAAGTGCCACTGGCATAGACTCAGCTGCCAGAACTGAGAGGACACCAGCTCTTTTCCAATTCCAGGTACCCTGCTGGTTTCTACTTTAACTTCCAGAAGTGACATAGCACAGACTGATAGCTCAGCAAAAACCTTTCTTCTGTATCCAGAGATAATCAAGAAGTAAAGTAAGCAAATGTCCTACGTTGACTATATGATGCTTATCACAAATAAGAAAATAGGACTAGAATATCAAGTTTGGGAGAATGGAAAATTATTGTTACTATGGTCTCCTAATGCTAAGTACTCGCTCTGCTTCAACAGATTTCTGGCATGCCTTAGTCAAAGTAACAGCAAGTATTCATCTATGCATTTCATAGCATTTGTTCAGGAACAAAAAATTCAACCAAACTGAAAGTATAACAAGAAATATTTCTCTGAAAATGCCAAACAAATTCAGACACCCCCATCAATACAAAAAATCAGCCGCCAAAAAATTGAAATTAATTGAAAGGAAAGTTGAACTTCAAGATCTTCTAGAATTTATTTTAGTATTTATTTGAGGAGTATCTATTTAAGAATATACTCCTTACCAAAGACTTAACAAATACAAATTTTCAGTTTACATCATGCCTCAGACATAAGGAAAAAGTAGTTCTAGAGCATAATTGACGTTTCTTAATGGAAATTAGTTTTTCAATCACTTAAAATTCACTCCAATTAACAATATAAGCTTATTAGGTTTCAATAAACCAAGATATCTGAAAATTCTACTGGCTCAAAAGAAACCAAACCAACAAAATTAAAACAAAACAAAACAAACAAACAAACCACAACAAAAACTACCAAAAAAACCAAAGGAATATTAAATTCACAGCATTTATCTCATTTTTTCCAATCCTTATTTTGCACAGTCTGTGTAGAATTTAAAGGGATTAAAATGCATTCCTAATCTTCTCCTTTGAATAATTTCTATTGCCAAAATTTTATATGTTCCATTCCTAATCCTTTGTGATTCTGTTTAGTCCCAGCAGAGTGCAGATGTTTTACTGAGATCTACTGCAAACAGATCCCACTAAATAAGACTATATAACATAATATAAAACTCACTGTTACAAGAAAATGCAGAAAACACATTATAAGACCTATAGCAGATAATATGCAAACCCAGCTTTTACCTTTTAAATGAAGATTATACAACTACTATGTATTTTAATGAGAAGTACACTTTAACCTTGAAATAAGTATCTTAAACTTGTCTACCTGTTCTCTTTGACTCACTCTCTGCAAACAGCAGTTCCTGATAAAAATGAAAACATGCTTTTGCTACATGACTTCCAGGAGATTCTCTAGATCAATTAGCATTTGTACTATCATTTCAGGAAGTGATATATAACCCTGGCCACTTTTTGAGCTATCTCTTGGAGAGCCTCTTATCCCTCTGTCAACTCACATTTGTCTGCTCATGAAGTTACTGGAAAGAATGACTCAACATTAATTTCAATTACAGCAGAATGAAAGTCCATTCATAAATATTGCCCCTGACAGACTTCATTTGCCTTCTTGAAGCTGACCTTGATTAACCAGTACACACTCCATAAGCCAAAGAAACAGAATCAAGAACTTGCAACATTGCTTTAACACCAATACACAGTACTTCAGGGGAAAAAGAAAAAAAAAGTTCACATTAAAAAACAAGTTTTTAGTATATTAAAGCAATTTCCAGCAATTGTACCATCTTTTTAATATCCTTTACTGTAATCACCTAAGGAGTACTGAAGATGCACTAAAGGCAAGATTTCATTCATTCTGAAGCACATCTAATTGAATCTTAAAGTACCAGTATCAGCATTCTTTTCCTTTGTGAATGCCTGCAGAAATGTATTGGATCAGGTGTCAAGTATTTATAAGTTATTCATAATATAAACATAGTTTGATGGAAGTCTTGTTATTCTACCAGTTTCAAGATATACAAAGGTATACAGTGCAGGTATACAGTGCACCAGTGACCAAAATATAAAAGAATTCTGAGAAGCACATATGTATACAGCACATGCTATATAGACAGAAGATTGCTAGAAAATGAACAAATATTCTTTCTGTGTGAGATACAGGACAGCAGATGGTGAGGTTAGTTTTTCTGTAGCATTAGCATCTTTTCCCTGATTGTCATAGTGCCTCAGGGTCCTTTGAGCATTTAACAACCCAGTAAGATAAGGTGAGGAACAAACACAAGGAGAGACTAAAGTCCAAACCTGAAAGTATCTAGGAGCATTGGATTATTGATTACTGAAGTCATGGGGATTCAGGCTTTTTGTTCTTTTGAGAATCAGACCTAAATGATCATCCAAAGTGGCATGGAAAGTTTGAGGGAATTAACTTCCACCTCTATCGTCTGTGCCAGCCTGCACAATCACCCCTTAGATTCTTGGTTTATTTTGTCTTCATATTGTGAAGTGCTGCAGCTGCCAGAAAATGAGGCCATGTGCACCTCTTCCCAACAACAACAACAAAAAAAAAAAAGTGAAGACAGCTTTGGTGGAGCTGTCAACTGCAAAATTCACTTGACTCTATCCTAATGTACAGGACAGGGTAAATACTGTTCACATGATCTACAAAAGGCAGCTAAAAATAAAAAGCCACCAACTTTGAAGAGGCTTCCACTTTTTAAACACAAATATGACCTCAGATACCATGCTGTCTTCGTGGTTTGGCTTTTCAAATTTATGCATGTCACAGTTACTTATCTGAATTGGATTATGTATTGTAAACGCATCTGGTGTAGCCAGATTATAAAAAAGGGCTTTTAATGCCAACCATGAAACAATCTCCTCTGCAGTCATAGTAATACTGTACCATGCTTACTTTCTGCCCAAAATGCTCACAGATACCTTGCAGTTGTTGAGTCCATTTCAAAATAATATATTGGTTAATTTAATTAAAACTTCAATGCAAGAGGTTCTCAGGAGACTATATGAAATCACAAAAAAGCGGATACAAGGACAATATGCTGCTGAGCTAATTGCAAATATATCCAAAAAGCCCTTTATCCTAATTTAGTGATAAAATCTATTTCCCAAGCTTCTTTCAATCAGGTGATATTTTCTGCTGAGATAGCCTCCAAGTAAAGCCAATATTCACTAAAAGCAATTACTGGTGCTGCCAGAACAAGTATTGAGGAGCAGTGGGAGAGCCTGCCCAGTCTGGTTCAGGATCTCTTTCTGTCTTGGCACCGAGTGTTTGCTCTGGAGGAGGTTACACCTCACTGCTGCCAATGGGCTAAAACCCAGTGCACATTTTGCCTTCAGTAGCAGAGAGCAGCTGTCTACCAGAAACATTTAAGAAAACTGCTGATTACAATACTTAAATGGCAAATTAAGCCATAAGGTTGAATACAATGCTCCACAAAACAATGGATTTGGCAGCACGGGCCCTGCATCCCCCCTGCAGCAGTTTCCATGGCTCCACTGGAGCGTTGCTCCTCAGAGAGCTCCCACACTCCCACACCTGCCCTCATGGCCTGGCTGTGCTGACACATCCATCCTTCCCACACACCCTGGTGTGCCACGAGGGCCAGCGGTTCCCCGGGACCAGAAGCCCAACAGTGAGCCTGCCATGACAGGGCCCTCACCATGCTCTACCTTGTCACCTCTCTGCCAGGGCTGCCACGCCAGTCTCCCAACACCAGCACCATGGCCCAGCTGTAGAAGCGCTGGCAGAGGCCCGGAGCCCGGCCGGGAGCAGCCTCCCCTCACGCGGGCTGTGGCGGGAAACACCTGAGGAGGCGATGGCTGCCACGGGCCATGGCGTTTCCCGCCATTTGCAGCTCCCATGGTTGCTTTGTTTGGCTGGGCCAAGGGATGAGCACACGAGAGGTGCCCCACTGTAAGGAGCCAGTGAGTTTTCCTGCCTACCTCATACCCACCATTCTCCATCACACAGTCTCCTCTACCACCTTCTCCCAGCCTGAAAACTGGCGCTGCTACTCTGCAAATAAACTCACTTTCTTACAAACTAGAACGCAGACAACTGAACTGCAATTTCCATTTCTGAACAGCATCTTAACAGCCTTGGGGAAAGCACCTTTCACTTAAGGCAGTTTGTGATCTAGCTGCCACAGGACACCATTTGTTTTCCATCATTCCTCATGCTCCTAAGATGCCTACTTTATCAAGGCAGCAACCACCCCCCTTAAGGCATTTTAGTTCATCTGCCCTTATAACATTCATGGGCAATAAGGTATGACTTATCTTTCTGTAAATACAGATTCTATTATTTTTAAACTCCTAACACAATTCCTTGCTGATTTCCCACACTTCTACCATGATCTTATCCTGCATCTATTTTAGATCCATTCTGTACTCTGCTTTTTGTAGGAAGCAGAGCTACTAACATCCTTAACAAACCCCTCTTTTCAATTTTCACGCTCTTTGACTCTAATCAGCTTTCTACCAGCCAGCAGCCATAGCACAAGAACAGACTTTTTACCATGAAGTATCTCAATTGACTTTAGGTAATTCAACCAGACAATATAAATGCCTCTTTGAACAATTCAGCATCTACCATGTAAATATCTTAATTAGTGAATCAACGGAGGATTTTCCTTCACTTTAATGACTGCATTGGAAGGTGAATATCTTTGGCAATGTGTTTTAGAAACACTGGTTACTGAGTCACAATGTTGTCTTCCCAAGCAAAATGAAGTGATGCAAATGATACAATTGTTTCACCATACCCTTGATGAAAAAACATCAAACAATTGAATATTCTAATTTTCCTCTCCTCCTTCCTTAGAGTGCTGCATGTCATCTCTAGAAAAATCAAGATCCCATGCCACACTGGCCTCAAGAAAAGCACACTAATTCAGGCTTTGACTTAAGTTTCCAACTGGTAAAAACCAGAAACTCTATTAACACTTCAGAGTCTTACTGAAGTTTAGGAGCATTCAGTCTTAGTCAGGAATTTGTCCAAAAGAAAAACTCCCAGCATCTAACAGAAGAGACATTTCACAGATGTTAGTCAATTGATTAACGATGCAGTTGCAACGTAATAACCCCATACATGTGATTGGGGAATTGTAACTTGCAGTTCTTCAGCTGTTTGACACCATTTATTGATTAGAAAAACAGATTGCCATTCTCAGAATTGTAACATATTTTAATTACTGCCATATATAACATCTGACTTTCAGCCCATTAGGATAAAATTATCCACATAGTGACTAAGTCCTCGTCACCCACAGCTCCCAAAAGCTGATTTATCAGTGATGCCTATTCAAGCATGATTCTGCAACCTTTTCCCCTACCAAATAAGTTTAATCTCTTTTTATCTCATTTTGCAATGGGAAGACTCAATCGAAGATGTTTATTAGAAGGAAAGTAGTTGGATGCTTTTTATTTCGAAGTCCTTGTAGAAAGTTACGGAAAACTGAATAAAAGATCTATAACACAAATATTTCAGAGGCAATAACCCCTACCTCACTAAATTGTCCCTTTTTTATGTTATTTACAAGCATCTGGCAATGGTGTGCATCCTACAGTATCTGATCCCCTTTGCTACAGAAAAGTAGAAATGATTAATTTTCCAGTAGAGTTCAACAGTTACTAGCAATTCCATGCACAAAAGACTCTGCAAGAGACAGGGGTTTTAGTTTGCTTTATCAATATTTTATTGACTTTTTTTTCCTCCTCCTCCCCTAGGATTGTTTAATGATCTGTGTGGGGAGAACTGTGAAATTTCAACACTGAGAACAATGGACCTAATATCTCTCTAAGGAAGCTCTCCATGCCTTAAAGTGACACTTGTGCAGAATCCAATAACCCAGAACAATCCCAACAAGAGTATTAGTCATTAGATTTTGTTATAAAGGCAACATTATAAACACCTTTACACAATACCCATATCTTTCTACAGAAAATACACACGCAAAGGAAATAGGTAATATTTTGACATTAAATTCATATCTTACATTTAAGTTTCTTTTCTGTGACTAATCCTTCTGTGAGCAATCAAGCAACCAAGTCCAGATATATAAAAGACAGCTTCTTTTTCTGCACTGGGATGGCATGCAGCAAGTTGAGCTACCAGAAACTAAGGTTTTCCAGCAACAAATACCTAAAAAACTTTAATTCCTATCATTCAGAAGGAGCAAAGACTAAGGGAAAAGAGTAAGAAGGCATCAGTGTGCGACAGTGGTTTCTAGGAATATAATCTACTTTCAGCATGTGTGTACTACCCTGTGAAAAATAAAAGTGTGTACTGTAACTGTGCAATTCACATCACAGAGGACCCTAGAAATAACCAGGTCTTAAGAGAGAACATTGTCCATTGCCATATTGTACCAGTAGTCAAGCAGAAACCTATCTCAAATTTAATCTCTCAAACACAGGGTGAACTATCACCATTTAATTCCTCAAAGGAGATCCTGGCATATGGACAACCTGTGTGAGAAGTTTCAAGGCAGCACAGGTGTACAAGTGTTGCAATTCCATATGCTGTGTGTGAATGAGACATTTGAACAGTAAAGCTGATTTAAGCACAAGAATCGGAAGACAATCTCAATTATTTTACATGTGCCAATTCCAAGTCATTCTCATTTTGAGTGTATTATGGAAGTCCATTCTCCTATTGAAAAAGTATTGTTTACACTGATACTGCTCTGAGAATAATCTCATGTGGCACATTTCTCTGAATGTGCTCTGTCACCCATTTACCCATTTGTCCTTTAGATAATCCAACACACCAATTTCTCCCAGCTCTTTGCTTGTTTAATTCTTTGCTTGTTAACTGAGCAGCCAGTGGGTGTTATCTTAAGGCAGCATAAAGGAGACTGCAGCTTGCATTTTTAACCAGTAATGTTCTTCTGTACACTTGTACTCCCCCATTCTCATCTCACTACTTGTAATCCCACAACAGCCACAATCACAAAAGATCAGAATCTGGAAACTGAAGAGAAGTCAAGGAAACCAAGAAATACACACCATTTGTGTCAGTTTGCACTCTTGATAGCAAGGGAGATGAGCACTGAGGTTTTAGAACCAGGTCCAGACTTGGAAAATCTCCTATCTGTCTCTCTTCAAGGTAAAATAAAAACCCCAAAGTTAACAGAAACATATTATACCATTTTTACTAACCTTGGGTTCCTGGTGCAATTCTGCATCAGAAAGCTAAAACTTTCCGGATTTGTGATAGGTTTTTTGCCTTACAATTTATACAACATAAAATTGCGCCCTGAGCACTCCTACCACGCAGAAAGAATGCCCTTAAAACCAGATTTATCTTTAGTGGCACTCCTATCAAAAAAGGATGGGGGAGTTGTTTTGTTTTCTTGAAGAGTATTGTGAATTTTACTGGTAAAGGATTCTCTGTTACAAGCTCTTGGATTGAAATGTATGTCCCACGGGTGTATAGAAATCAGAAAGTGGGCAAGGCTCAATGACCATGGGATGAGAACAGAGTTTAAGAAGCATACAAAGGCTGTTATATAACCTATTAATTCAATGACTTTACAGCATTTTCTGCTCTGTTGGGTACAAATGAAAGGAAAAATTACCTATTCCAAGCCTATAAGGCTCACAATCCCTAAAAAGGGCTGGCAGAATCTATTCTGGGAGATAGTGTTCATGTAACCAAGGGGGACAGTTACTTCTGTGCTGAAAATTCCAGCTGGAATTGAAATGGAGAAATAATTCTGTTCTTTCTGGAACCAAACTCTGCTCTACAATGATGAATTTTCAGCCACTCTCCATGTAATTTTCGCTCACTAGAAATCAAACTCACCACCAAAAAATTCTGCTTTTGTCACGGAGATTGAATTTAGGCTGGACTCTAGCAAAGGTGGAACCTTACAAGTCTTTGGACTTATGATCTGTCTTCATAGAAGGCAGATGAGAAGTAACACCAGGGAGAGTTTTATTCCACAGAAAGAGAAGGAGCTTAGAAATGACTAAATAAATACAAAGAGAAACCAAAGTAAATGTTCTGACCTACAGTGCTGTGCTTAGTTGATCACTAAATCTTTTCTTACTAGTACAAGGAAACCACAGTTACCACTCAAAAATGTGCCCTGGTTTTGGCTGGGGTAGTTTTAATTTCCTTCCCAGTAGTTGGTAAAGTGCTTCATATGCCCTTTCTACACAGACAACAATCTAGGCCCTAGCAAGTGTGCCAAAAGTATCTTTTTTTTTCTTTTTTAAATCAGACAAGAGCAAAAAAGCCTTGTTTACTGAAATGTTCATCCCTGTAACACTTCTTCTACAAGGCCAAGGTGATGCCTTCACTATACGAGTTTCACCATGACTTCTATGTGACTTAAATAAAACCTTTACAGTTCACAGTAGCATGGAAGCAAGTCTGCCACATTTCACATATATTTGGCTTACATATATTTGCACCTGCTAGGTAAGGCAATAAAATGCTTCCTACACCCCAAACAGGAGTTCACACAAATCACATCATGTGAATGAGCAGAGAGCTCCCCTGGGTGACTGAGCATCCCAGGTATGACAGGAACTGTTTCTGCAACAAGCTCCACAGCAGCTCTCAAACAAAGCATTGTCAGGAACCATTGCCTAAAGTTACCCTGCAGCCTTCTCCACACTCAGAAAGATATTACACACACACACACATTCACTTTAAACATTCTCAGGATCAAGAAAGAGAATTATTAACCACAAGAAATAAAACCAAAGCCTAAGCAAAATCCACAACTCAGGCCCCAAAATGTTCATGTTTACAGGTGTTAGTCTAGTAACACATGTAACTCCACAGTACATGAAAAAAGAGAAGAGTACCTGGAAATTCAGAGCAATGGGCCTTACAAATGCTTTCTACATTACATTTGTGTTAATATTTTGAAAGCTTAATTCAGCCATGCCATTAACAATTTAAGATAATTTTAGTTGCTTTTATGTCAACTTTCACAATTAGTCTAATCAGGTAGCATGAGAGCATACTTGTTATAGAAGCACACTCCTTCATTTCAAGAAGTAATTGCCAACACATTCCCCTACTCCATAAATAAAGCTTTTCTTTTTTTCCAGGCTCAATCCCTGCAGTGAAATGGCACACAGATGACAGCACTCAATTAAGTTCAGAATTAATGTAGCATGAAAGCACGGTCTTACCGAGAAGGCCAAGTGAAATTGAACAGGAGGATTGCAGATATTTTCACCATATTTTACTGCAAATGATCACTCATTTTTCCTGCCATGGAACAGGTTAGTAGGGCAATAGTCAATAAAGGGGACCTTTGGAAAGCAAGGGGTTGCATTGAACTCTTTAACATATTAATTCAGATCTAGTTCTTAACATTCGCCAATAACTGCGTTGGACGCACACACCTGTGTTGTTGTCAAATAAGATACTTCTGAGAGGAAATCTGATTTTTCAACCACATTTATGGGTTAGTGGATAACTCTCCAAACTATTTGTGAATAGTTTCCATATATTAAGTTATTAAAATTAAGCTCTTTCATTGCATGATGAGCTCTCTGGTAATTTATGTACATGTGTACATACTTATGCACATATTTACAATATATGCATATTTATGATATATTTTTTGCGGATCTGCTAACTGACATGGTTTCAGACACTGACCTTGTGAAAGAACTAAATTATAAATTGTGTTGGCTGAAAGTTATTATTCCTGTCTCAAGAAAACTGATGGGGGTGGGAAGGGGAGCAAATGTGCCTATGGTCAAAACAGTAGAGTTAAATTTTGGGAAATTGAAAACAAAAATGTAAAAAAGGACTCAAAATTGCTCTGGATAATTTTGACTTAATCTATTTAAACATGTCTATCTACCTTATGTTTTTTAAATAATTCAATATGGACCACTGAATATACGAATATATTTTATGAATATGAAACTAGACACATTTAAAATTAAATTAATATAGGAAAAACATTTCAGCTGTGAGAAGTGTTTTGAAAAATGTGGTGTCCAAAACAATCCTTTTTTTCTGTGAAGTTTCAGGTCTAACTATTCCCATTCCTCCCCCAAAAACACTTCATTCTTTTATTTTCAGTCAGCAAGAGTATCTAGCAATCATCTGTCAAATCCACAATCAGATCAGACTTGACAGTCATTACTGCTCTATATACAGGTAGGTAGTAAATAGAATATCTAGAATTTCAATACAAATTACACACACTTCTCCTTGGTTTGAATGTACCTAGGAAAACTACAAAATGTGTTGATTAGCATACTAGTGTCTCCAAAACCCATGAAAAAACTTCTCTCCCCCCACACTGTGTTCTGCCACAATCAGTGCACTAAACGTGATTTTAAAGCACAGATCTTTCTCAGATTTCTAAACTTTTCAAGGAAAAGGCCAAAATCTTTGAGGGATGTTTCTAAAGTTCAGTGTTCTCCACCTTGTTTTCCTTAGCATCCACTCTTTTTCTTCAACTGCAGGGCTGTTTGGTGTTTCTAAAGTTCAGTGTTCTCCACCTTGTTTTCCTTAGCATCCACTCTTTTTCTTCAACTGCAGGGCTGTTTGGTATCTGATAACAGCTCTGTCATCTTCCTGAAGGCATTTATAGGACCTTTGAATTTCAAGTGGTACCGGGAAACTCTCTTGCTGAAATCATGGCACCATCACTTGTTTTTGTCCCCAGGGGTAAAAGGAAAATCAGTGATACCAAAAGGGAATATAATATTTAAGAGCTCTATTGAAATTTTTCAGACAGGAGCTTTTTTATCTTCACTAAAATTTCAGAGACAAGATAATTTGAAGCACAGTGCAGTGAATCAGAGACTGACAGGTTAAAATAATTGAAAGGGAGCTGGAGTTTTTTGTTAATTGCTGCTGCAGGAGAAGTCCCGTGTTGTGCCATGCATTGAATCAGCAAGCAGAGACCCAATATTTACTATCAATCAACATTACAAGCATTTAATGAAAAGTTTCATAATGGAAAGGTTGAGTGAGCTGAGACGGATCATTTCCATTAACCAACTCCTCTCCACAACCTACAGCTCCATTATGAACCAGCAAGTCTCCAATTATTTCAAAGCTCAGTTTCCTCATATTAAAAATATTTTCTGCAGCACATTAAAAAAAAACAGCAAAAAGCTAACTTTCTTGCAACTTCAGTAAAGTAGAAGAAGTGAATTGGGACAAAAGGAGTTCCTTTGCTTATTTGTTGTGTGTATGTTTTAACAGGGGTGACCTGGAAAAGAGCTGAGAAAGATACAAAGAAAAGAATGGCATAAAGCACTCGAACCTGTCAAGCCAGATGTGATTGACAATAATTTCTTAATTAATCCAAATAAAACATAGGACCTCTATTTCTATAAAAACCATTTCATTGGCAGAAGAATTTACCTCTGGATTGTGTACCTGGCAAAGGGAGTAACAACAGGCCCCTTACTCATTATATTGTCACCTCTTGTCATCTTATTGCAGGGGTTCCATACCATTGTTTCCTTATCGCAAAAGTTTCATACCTTCTTGGTGTTTCTCATGAGCAGCTCCTCAGAGCACTGACTCCTTCTTCACAAAGCAGGCAACTGGCTCCAGCTCCCCTCTCAACCAGCCACCCCACTCTTTTATAGCATCTTCTTCTCATTGGTTACAGCTGTGGCCTGTTAAAGTCAGGCCTGCTCCTAATCTTTCATAATTGGCCCAGCTGCAACTCCTTAGGGGTAAGATTACTTTCTACACTATGTTTATTTTCTTATATTCTATCCCCCTACATATACCTGCTTGCTTTCTAAGATAGGAATATGTGAAGTTTTCAAGTGGAAAATGAACGTGACTCATGCAACTGAATTTACCCCTTACTAGAAGCCCTTTAAACTTAACTGAGGGCATGCAGGAAAATGGAAAACCTTCAAAGCAATCTAATGTACAACACAGTTGTTTCAGGCGCCTACTAACTTCAGCTTTCAAAGCAGACCACTGGTGTCAGGGTCTGAGTCTGCAATCAGCTGGATGTGTCTGGAAGTCATCCATATCCAGATGTTATAGACAACTCACAGTATGTACATCCACATTCACGGTACACATCTCTTCTCCAGAAACTCACATTCTCTTACTCATATCCTCCATTTATTCATTGATATATCAAATGAGAAAAGGGTCCTTGAGAATAAAGTGAAGACTGCTGGAAGGCAAGAACATAATCTGGAAGGGGAAGTAACTGTATAGGTACATAGAGAAAGCCAAAACTCAAGCAGCAGCTCATGTCCACAAACAACATTGACTGTGATCAGTATCCTGTCTGCATTACAAATTAGATATTTGCCTAAGCTATCTAGACCACAAAAGTTTTTGAATTATTGTCATCATATATTTTCCTCACTCTTTTTGGCAAGAAGGAACATTTGAAGGACTCACACAGACATTAGTCAAAAGATTGATACTGTCTGTTCTTGGCTAGAGTTTATGCAATGACATTAGAAAGAATTTTTAGAAACATGTCTGGCATCAAGGTGAATAATCAAGTGGTTTAAATGCTATTCTATACTTAATAATACAATTTTATTAATACATGTATTTGAAACAAAACTAATACAAGTCCACATAGAATATATTAGCAAAAATTATATAACCTAATTATCATGTAGATTTGTAGGAACATCATTGACATAATTTTAGGGATGACAGTGAGGTGAGCAAGCAATGAAAAGATTAATTGGGGTCAGTCTTGACCAGAAGTTGATTTTCCTTCATTTATTACAGAAGAAAATTCACACAGTTCAGTCATGTTTATGGTCGTTTTAGAAGGAAGTAAAGAGGGAGAATGATTTTTCAAAATACAAATACCTAGGCTGTATCTTCATTTTCATTAAGCGTGTCATTAAGGGGAATGAAAAGCAAGATAGATGTACTAGTCCAGGAGAATCAAAGTGAAGGAATAGAACAACTCTATTCACTAGTCCAGCAAGTCTAGAGGAAGAGCAAATTAATTAATATTTCAGGTTATTTTAATGTTATTAGTAATGCAGAAGAACAGCTAAAAATATTTTATAAAGTTTACTGCTATATTTATCTTCAAAAATATTGGATATTTGTCTAAAATATCCCCAAATCCACGAAGAATCATTTGAAATTATTGATTTTGGGAGTAGCATCAAATACCTAATAAAAGTTAATATTCTGAAAGAATGGAGGGTGCCAGGGAGAAGAGAAGCAAATATACCAGACACCTATAAGTGCCCGGGTTCTTGCAACTCTTCAGCCATCTTTTTTTTTTCTATCTCAGCCATTCTGTGGGGATCCCGGGCATGCTGGTGGGGCACACCAGCTAACTCTAGCCCTTAGTTTTACTTGTCAAGAAAACTATTCTGGTTAAGATAGCATTATTTCACACACAGACCATGAGACCCACTTAACCATCTAAAGCTTGACCTGATGTAGCAGAATCTTTTCAACCAGAAAAATGATGTCTCTATCTCAAAGATAGTAAGAATGGTACAAAACCTAAACACTGGGTTTTACTTCATTGCTCCTTTCCTTCCTTTGAGATCAGGATGACCAACCAGGTCTGACACGGCCCTTCTGGGTGATGGCTTCCCCTCTAATAGCCTCTACAGTGCATTTTCTACTGCACTTCCAGAGTGCAGTAAATGAGCTTGGTCTCAGGGCAGTTACCCACATTTTCTGTAAAAAGGGTATTTTCAAAACTAACTGCCGGCAGGCAGCTGCAAGGACAAAATTGGTCTGTCTGAAGCTCCTTCTAGCTCTCTAGTGGCAAATGTGAAATACTATAATTCCTCCCTGTATATTTCTGGCTATTATTTTTTATTGGACTCATTATAGCTGTGTCTCAAGAAAAATAGGGCTCATCAGGTAACAGAAACCAGGCAAAAGAAATAATAATTTCTAGGAACCCTGGGCATTAATCTTACTCAAGGTTTCATACTGCACTGCTCCTTCTGCTTTAAGAAAAGCAAAGCACTGTGAACACAGATATACTCACACACAAGCTGTGACTTTCCAAAGCAGACAATTCATATTGGAAGATGAAGGGGAGTGGCAGGTACAAACTAATTGAAAATAATTATTCCAAAATGGTGCTACCCTTAAAATATTTTCGTTTAAAATCCTGACATGTGCATGGGGAAGGTGGGAGTGGCTTCATGGTGATTCTGCCTCAACTGGTACCAGGTTCTGTGTTAAGTGCACACAGTTACAGCAACTCTTACAAATAAAGCAAAAACAAAGGTTTCTACCATTTCCTCAACTTTGCTTTGTAACGGAGCACATCTACTTCGGGTCAGGCATCAGCCACTGTGTTCCCAAGTACTACATGTTCTCAGCTTTTAAATGTGGTACTTTCTTATCGTTTTAATTAAAAAAGGTCTTCAGCAGCCATGAATCCCTAAAGATTGTTTTTTTAAAAGTGTATTTTTCTACACTATGCAAGAAGGTTTCACAATTTATCCATCCTTATCACCATATGGTCAACTTTTTCAATGCATTCTAATTAGGACTCCATCCTAATTAGATCTATATCTTTAGCAGTCACTATTGTGCTGTGGGTCTGCTCACCAAGACAGCTCTCCTCAGTTTGTTTTCAGAAGAAACTCTAAATGCTGAAGCTGAGAAATAAGTATTTCATCAGCTGAATATTTTTCAGCATTTTTCTGGTCAATCACCTGAAGAGAAACCAGATGCAAATCAGAGTAAGATGATACTTCGCTTTCTGAGGTCTTAACACATTGTAGGGTGTGATTAGAAGTAATGCAGTAGAATACAAGTTGCTCCTAGAGATTTCCTTTCTAAAAGCACTGTCCTCCTTTCCTGCACACATGGGGATAATGAGTTTTCACAGAAAACTCTCAGATAAAGTTTTCCAGACCTGTCTCTAAGGCACTATACCTTCCTGCTGGCTCATTGCTTCAAGTTTTGAATTAATCCATTTGGTTGGTGGATGGAAAGAAAAAAAAATCAGGAGTAAAGAGAGAAAGCAAGGAAGAACAGACATGTAGGAAAATTACTTAATTCTATTCTTCACCCATGCCTAGCTGTATCTACAACATTTATGAGACTGGAGCTAACAAATCCAAGCAGAAAGACAAGCTGCATCACTGCTAAACAAGGAAATTCAGATGATAGTTGCCGGGCAAAGTGCTCAGCTGCTCAGACAACGTTTCTAAGACAAATGCAGTGCTCCTACAACAACCCAGCAATTTCAATCTAGCTCTGGAGCATCAGCAATAGATGACAAAGCAAACCAACAAAACCTAAGTACAGGTAGCATGTTCTCAGCTTCTCACAGAGAGCTTCCAACTCTGTAGTAAGCCCACAGCTGCCCTGTGATCCAGCATTCACACCTGATCATGAGCACAGGAAGCCAGCAGTAATGGAAATAAAGCAATTAGATGTTGAGAGAGGCTCGTGCTGCCTTTACAGAGCACCCTGAGCAGATTTCATGAGTGATAAGAGCCTGCCACTTCCCTTGCCAGTGCCTGGTTTTCTTACATGAAATATATGGATAATAAGTAAAAATATACATGTATTTTTTTGTAGTACAGTATTTGTAAACCTACTAAACTTATTGGCATTACGGTTGGATTTTATGTCCACACACACTCAAAATCGTGTTATAAATTATGGGAGGTTGAATTTTTGGTTGGATTGTTGTGTTGGCTTGTCATGGCTGGAGTTTTTTTTTCAAATTTATGATGTTTCTTTTGCTTTCTACCCCCACATCTTTGTCTAAAGTTCTTAAGCGCCATAAAAAGTATTTACATGCCTTTAAATGAACTATACATTTCACACTGCAATATTTAATCCTCCATGATATTGAGAAAATGCACTCTGTTCTTTGAAGGTAGCAGTACATCTCACATGTTATTACTAGAAAAGGTCATGAAAAGATCAATACATGCCTTGTGCTTACATATCTTACTAGAGAAAATTGTCCTTTACAAGCAATATTAAAAAACCTCCCCTAGAAAGAAGCAGAATCATGAGGAATAAAAGTGGTAATTAACAGAAGGCAGATGGAAGGCCTTGAACTTTCAAGGTTTGATCCTGTGCAGCCTAAGAGGAGATAACAGCCAGAATAGATGCTTAACACCAAGCACAGATGTAAGCAGAGCTGACTAAGAACAGTGGGGGGAGGGGTTGATCTGCATGGTTACTTACTGAGAAGAGGATGAGAATATAAGCAGTAAATTAAGCAAAATCAATTCTTCCCAATACTCTACCCATGCATTTTTTTCTAATTATGGCATAATTCCCTGCTCTTTCTAAGCACTAACAGCATCTCAGAGCCAGTGAAGATTTTACTCATTCACAAAGGAACCAGATAACAAATATAATTTAAAGTGCAAATCACCAGTTGGCCCAAAGTTTATTTTTATGATTTGTTGCTACTGCTGTTGTTCTATAACTTCATTTTTGGTTTGGGGTAGGTGAGCATAACAGAATCAACATTTCTCTATTGTATCCAAGGCCTTGCAAAGATTTGTCATTATAGATAGCATTTAAAATCCTTTAAATTCCTTTCTGTCATTTAAAATTCGTCAGCCAAAATGTTCATGCTTATCACAGCTTCCTTCTTGCATGGCTTTGACCACTGTGAAATCTGCATCATTGCTGTCCTCTTCATGTACAGAAAAGTGAGGTACAAAACAAACCAAGTCTGAGATCCAAGAGGGATTTTTGTTTTGAAAGTTGGAGTTACTACAGTGTAGAATCTGAGCCAGAATTTTAATCATAGGCTCATGATTATTATAATCATAGGCTTCACTTACTGCCTGAACTCCTCCAATAAATTGGTTTTCAACATCCCAAAACGTCCATCTGCCAAGGGCTTGGTTTCTACACATGCACATCAGGTAGGTGAGGAAGACACCAAAGAATCCAGAACTTTTCATTTGTATCTTGTTAAAACACATAAGGCAAAGTAATTCCAGCTATTTTAACTGAGGGCCTAGCAGACATTCCCACAGTACACTGAGTAAGTTTAACTCCATGCTATAAGTAAGGTTTATCATCAGCTTCAACCCCAGTGATATTGCCCCATTCACCCATTTTTAGGATATCCTAGCAATGAGAACACTCACCCAAAAGAGATAAAAAGTCTTGTTCTGAATATATTCAGAATTGATTTTATAAGACTCATCACTAGAAAAACCGATTTCCTCCTACAGCTCATGAAATGCCCTGCATTCCTTTTCCATTCACTCTATTTGAATCCTGAGGGTCCCTCTTGAATCCTCAGAGAAGAGACCAACTTCAGCAGGAGAGACTGATAATATCTCCACATAGAACAGCCTCCAGTCACACACAGCACAGCTCCAGTGAGGATGGGGGCAGAGCCCTTGCCAGTCAGAGGCAAGGAGGACAACACCAGCAACCTGCATATTGTGCACATCACTAGTCAGTCCTGTTTCACAAAGGAAAACTGTTAAATAACTTAGTATTTTGCTATAGTGGCATGAGGCTTTGTTAGGGTTTCTTGGGGGGTTGGTTGGTTGTGTTTTGGGGGGTGGTTGTTTAGTTGGGTTTTTTTGTTGTTCTTTTTTCATTAATATGATTTAAATAACAGCAAGATCCCTAGCTTAAAAAAAAATCCACATTTTGGGCATCTTCTGGGATAGAAATAAGTTTTAGTGTGTAGGTGTGCAGCTCATTTGGCTTACTAACTCCCTTTGTAGAGTAACTCAGTAGGCAGCCATCTCCATCTGTTGAATTTTGTGTCTTGCTGAGAAACCAAGGTCTCTTCTGGAATTTTGCATGGAAAGTTTTGACTCTCAGTTTTCCTGGTAGAAAAAGAAGGGCCAGAACAACGTGCTGTTTAATCCTTGTCTCTTACTTGTACTCAGTAACCTGTTTATCTCCTCTTACAAAGACACTGGGACTGACACCTGCATGCATGCCCACATCCAAGACAGGGACAGCTTTCAAAGCTGGATATTCAAGCTCGTATACTGACTTTCAGGCATCTCCTCAGAGTACTGTTGTTGTGCCCCTTCCCTGGTAGGTTCTTATGCATTTTGTCCCAGGTAAGTGTATCTATCTTATCACATGCCAAGCAAGAGTCCCTTACCAGACTGAGGATCAGTTCACTGTACCCAGCTGTCACAGTTTTACTTCAGCTCCTCATCCAGATACTTTAGCAAATAAATGGTGTTAAAACAGTTACCTCCACCTGGAAGCAGTTTCTGTGTCTGGTTGCAGATCTGCAATATTGCAGGAGGTAGAGCCCAAACACAGGCTTGTGAAGGTGGCAAGCACCCCCAACTCCAGAGCTCTGTGCATTTCAGGAATAAAAAGGATTTTTATCTCTAATTGTTTTCAAAAGAAGGTCACTTTCCGTGCATTGTCTACCATAGATTGTTCTGCCTTTTCCTTTTTATAGCTCACAACATCTAGCTAACTAATAACAGGTTATGTTCCACAGGGGGTCATTCATATCCTATTACCACCAAGTGACCAATTGTCAATTTGTAGCCCTGTTTACTTAAGCTGTTGCCTAGAAACTACTGTGCTTTTCCATTTGAAGCTCAACTTTATTGCAACACAGACAAACAATGAGATACAACCATGTGGACAAATAAGCAGCAGCCTGCTTTCAGTAGTTTACACCTATTGTTTCACTTCCCATAGGTGGTGATTTTTGTTAGTGAAATGATTTTGGCCCAAGACATCCAGTAGTGTGGCTAAAAATCAAGATGGTGTTTAAGATTAAGAACCTCTGTTCCATGAGAAGAAATACAGTCAGTTCTTATTCTTCACTGTTCCTTTACTCTGGAAGGAGTCTAAGCACCCCAAAATACAGATTACATTTTAGCCTTTTTCTAATACTTATCTACATACATCCAGTCATACAATAAAGTCTATGGTATTACTAAATAGGCATTATTATAAAAAAACACAGACTTCACCTCATGGTTATCAAAAGCAAACAGCCAGTACAGACTGATGGGAAAAGTTAAAGTGAGCAACTACTCCTAATGGGAGAACAGTCCCTTCATTCACATCAGCGATTTGGAGGAAGCTGAGGGAATATAAATGAAGCAAAATATTGATTTTTAACTTCCATTATTTCTTAGTCTTGGTAGCAACTCAATGTACCTTAGACATGGATTTTCTTAGGCAATGAACAGGCACAAACAATTGCCCTTTTTGTGTTCCTCACCTCAGCACATCAGACACTGAAAGCAATAGGGAATCAATAACAGCTGCACATAAACACATGCCTGGGCTGGAGGTTTCCTTCTGATCCAAGTGTCAGGCTGAGACCCTTACCTATGCAGAGATCTGTAACTCCCCAACACTTTGAAGTGCAATCTTCCTACCAGAGATTAATGACAGAGGTTGCAATGACCATGCCTCAGGCTTGGTTTTCTGCAACTAGTCTAGGTAGTCTCCATTTTATTATGTATAGATATGGACAGATAAAACTGGGCAAAATACTTTTCTCCTCAACCTGATTAAATAGATTTTATTAAGTTTCCTTCATCTTTTCTGGGTTATAAACCTCAGTCTGGACTTTTATGCAATTTCAGGCTACTAGGAAAGACAATTCAGCAGATTCAGTTGGAGGTGAACTTTCCTGGCATCTGCATTAGACCTCTCCAGTCACTCAGTAACTTTTCCATTTGCTTCAGTTATGTAACCACTCTTGAAATAACATATGGATTTACTATAGAAATTCAGTTTCTCACACTGTGTTTGAAAGTGAGCACAATCATTGACCTTGAAATATCTCAGCAATAATTCTAGCTGATTCTCTAAGAAGTGAAATAAATATTCTACCAAGATATGATCATTATAACAACCCACATAGCTAAGGCTATGTTTTAGTTTAGAACTACATTGCCTGACAAAGCTGTTTAGGGTGTATATAGAATACTTGTGCCTATAATGAGTCCATATATGTTAGTACACTCTATACAGATTCCTTAAACTATGTGAGAGAGTGAGTTTCAGTGTGCAAATTAGATTGTCTTGTTCTGGTGCAAGTTTATGCTGTTAAACAAGCACATCCAGTCAATATTTAATTTAGAGCAGACAATACAGGGCAGACTGATCATTTCCACAATGGTCGTAGGCAAATTATGTACAAAATAGCACAGCATTAAGAGAGTGAAAAAAAATACAAATATCATCTCTTTAAAAACAGATAGTTTCATCTCTTGCTTGTCTGACTGAACAAATAAACACAAAAAACTTTTAAACCAACGCATGCAGAGAAAATGACCCAAGTGTGAAAAAGCACTACCTCCAGTGCTTGCTAAAATCTTTGCAGCCATGCTAAACTTACATTACATACAACTTCAAGTGTGAAGATCTCAAACTAAATATTATCTGTGAAAATATCATCTGAGTTATTTCAGTTAAGGTGTGCATAAGGTATAGAATATTTTTTGAGCTTGTTTGGGTTTTTTGTTCTCAAAAACAAGCTCCAGTTCTCTATGCACCTTTAAAAAATTGAGCAATTCTCACTGAATGGTCCCAGTATTCCATATGGATTAGTAAGCAAGGCCGAGAATAAGCCCAAGAGTACCATGAATGAGGCACTTTGCAGGAAAGTGCAACAAATACATTAGCAAATATTCCAGTGGTTATTTCACTAATGGTCATGAAAGCATGGTAAAATGGCTTTTGAAATATTCTACTGATATTCCTTGAAAACACAGGCCTGACAAAAGAAGTCTTGTTTTTCAAAGGTTTGCCCATGAACATTTCTTTCTTCCCCTCATTTATCCCCCTTCTTGTCTACCCATCACTTTTCCCCCAGAAGAGTCCCCTTGATATCTACTCATGTATTTCTTTCCCAGACACACTCACACACACACTCTCCCTCCATTTGTTCTGAGATACAAAGAATAGCTTGCATATTGCCCAAACTTATCAGTTATAGCTAATAAGTTTTGACTGGTATAAAAGACTTCAAGTTCTATGTAGTAGCAGAGTATTCAGGCTATTTCAAGGTTAAAATATTTAAAATTGGCCCACCAAAGAGATACAGAATAGCATAAATTCAGATATTTCAACTTCTAAGACAACTTCTTTCTCCCATTGTCTTGCATTACACATTTTGCAACCCAAAATTTGTCAGGTTTAACATGCTCTCTCCACCCTCAGCACAAGACAACTTTACTTAAGAATCCAATTTGTCTGCCATTCATCAATGCCCTCCACATGAACCTCATGGCATCACAGAAACATTTCTATCCCCTGCATTCACAGTGCTGGAGTCTCTTGAGCCAACAAACTGTCAAATTAGTGCCAACTCATGACAGCTTTATGATATGTAATCTTGTTCACCAGCAAATGGTCTGAGACCCCCTGCTTGCTACTGCTGTCATACAAGAAAAGCTTTTTTTGTGTGTCTCTGATATATTTATATTTTGAAAGCAGATCCCAGCTGGGAAAGTAGTGGTTTTGCCTCACAAAAATCTTTCATACGCGCACTTAACTGCTCTCTCCATGTGTTACTTAAAAAGCAGCTTTTGCTTGAAAGGTTATGTTAGGGAATAGGAAATTAATTAAAAATTAGTTTAAGATGTACTTTGTCCTGCTGATTCAATATACTTATGTAGCAAGTGAAAAATCCTTACTCCTTCAACATTCAATCACAATTGGCACACTGAAAAAAATATCTTGTCAGGGTTATGTGGGCTGTAAAGTCCATGTATCAAAAACCGACGTGCAGATAAATCAAGTTTATTCGAACATATTCACAAAGAGGAAAATTCACTAGGAAATATGTCTGAAGGTTTGAAGATGATAAACAGTCGACAACAGAACAATGTGGAGAAGTTAGGAAAGTAGCACACATCCCTCTTACGGAGTTCTTTGAGACAGGAAATTAGTCTTTCCTTTACATAACTTTAAAATAACCTTATTCTAGTCATTACAATATAAAACAACACCAGTAGACTAGCTTACTTTTTAAATGTATCCTGAAGTAGTTAGCTTTTACATCCCTCTTCGTACAAGTGACAGTAGTTGCCTGCATTTATTTCTTAATTGGTAGCAGAATTAACCACAAGAAGTAGCCAAAAGGAAAAATTAGTGTGTGAGAAATGCTTAAAAGCAAGAATACTATTTTCAATTTGCTTCATTTATAATTCAAAAGATAAAAAGGGTGCAATTCTGCAAAGTTCCCATACAAAGCACCATAGTGAAGTCAGTGGAAACACAAAGATTTACAGGAACAAGCCCTATAAACTGTATGAAAACAAAAACAATAACAAAACAACCAAAAAAAAAAAAATAAGGGGACACACACACAAATGGGAAAGATCAGTGATTACTTTCACTTGAAAAAATTATCCCTGGAGTCTTCAAGGGACTTGAAAGCTTCAAAGTATAACAGGGTTGTGCTAGAAAACAGAATAATTTTCCTCTACTGCCTGTTCCTCTGGTCTAGAGAAGAGCAGAAAACATTAGTGGTTTTGCTTAAAAATATCTATTTATATGGGTGGTATGCATTTCTAGGCTTGAGCTGACCAGTGCTAACTAACAGAGGACTCAGACATAACTTCATGTGGAGTCTAGCAAGCAGCACACCCAGATTACTCACATAAGAAACAAACAATGAATGGACAAATTTTCCTCACCATCCAATCAATCTAGCCATGTTAGGACTTGCAAAGGCTACAAGGTCATGTAAAACTCACCATTCTCACCCTTGATCAAACCCTAACTCAGGACCTTGGGCACCAGGGTAACCCGAGCACTGCACCTCCTCACAAGGCAGCCAATAGCTATGACACATTGCTGCATCTCAGCTCTTCACCCTCCATACCCCAGAGAAAAAAGCCCAGCCCCTCTCCACTCATGAATGAGGATTCTGTAGCTTTAAGATCAAAACTCATTGCAGATAGACATCTGCTATTTTATAACTGAAGCTAAGATACTTATTTCTTTGAGGGGTGTGAGGTGTAGTACTTTTTACATGGCAGATTTTAAAGCTTGGCAATTACAGAAGAGAAGAATCTTCAGCTCATCCCGTTTCAACTCTAGTTTATTAGAAAATGTTGCTTGTTCCTGTACTCGGGCCAACTGGTACTATGTCACATAGTCTGATAGTTTGGTATCAACAGAAAATGACAGCACAAGTAAGCAAGTTTTCATCCTATAGCAAGCCATATAAATTAACCAATTCAAAAGTAAAAGCCCAAACTTCTTCCATTCTTGCTCTTTCAGGAAGCATTTCGGAAATATCCACATGAATGATGATAAAATTTTGCAAAATAATTTGTCCACTGGACTTTCAGCTGGCAGAACCATTGCAAGGTACTAGTTGGAAAGACAGAACCTCAGAGAGTGCTTATGATACTTTAGTCCTTTAGGTATTTTCTGTCTTCAGATAAGAATGTATATATAATGAAGAAAAGAACATTATATTGCCTGTGTAGTTGTCCATGGTAATATGACTTAACTAAATTAATTCAAATGGTTTTAAGTAAAATCTCAAATCCATTTGGGTTCATCTAGCCAGGGACATCCACGGAATAGGAGTTTGTCATGTTGTAAGAATCACAAGCACTATGCCCTGAACCAGGGCAACGCAGTCAGTGGCTCTGCATGTACATCTGCCTGCCTAGGAGCAGCCAAGAAATGCTACTTGGTCTTTCCTGTCACACATCAACAATCCATCTTTCCCATTTACCTGCCATCTAATCAGAAACAGAGAAGTGACCTTTCCACTTGCAAGTTAACGAGTTAGAATTGCTGCTCACTTCACAGGAGGACAGCCAGAAACTCAAGCAAATACATGATCTACAAATGCATTTCAGTGATGCCAGGCATAAAGTCAAGCAGAAAGACGGGTATTTTAGTCTTTTTTTTTTTCAGAGAAGTCTTATGTTATAAATGACATAAATCTCTGTCTCTCCGTGCTCAGTATTAATACACAGAAAGGCACCTTTCCTCCTCAGCGCCCGCTTTCAGTCTGAACAGAGGAAGGGGGGTGGCCAAGCTTCTTGACACAATAAAAAATGAAAGCCGATCTCTGGAGTTCCTGTTGAGATGTATCCTTTCATCCTCACTGTGTGTCCGAAGCAGCTAAAAGGGCTAGAGGTATTGCAGGGTATTCAATATATAGTAGAGCTTGTATTCACAAATAATAAATATACTCAAGTACATCTATAAAATATGCTTATTCATTGTGGTCTGTGATCCTTCCATGAACACTGTTGCTACAAACTTAAATAAAGGATCACCCGAGGACAGGCTGTAACAATGAATATCTCTATTTTATAGCTGAGACTGAACGTTTCTGTGGAGGATCTCAAGCTGATGAAGTTCCATGATTAGAAGTTGGTAAAACTGTATTTGTAGTCAAGGGAAAACTGCACAGACCTCAGTATGAAATGTACTCAAACTTTAATGTTTACAACAGTTATAAACAGTCACATTCACAACTGTCACTGTTAACTGACAAATAAATTCTAAGGAATGGATCATTATTGCAGATTTTGAAGAAAAGTACTCTAGAAACCCTTCAAACCCCAGTATGCTACAGACATGCAGTAATCACAATATGGTGTGCTCATGCTTTGGAGCCATCTGAGAATGAGTTCTGAGAACAATCTGTGTTTATCAAAATTGCCAGACTCAATAATACTTTGAGTGTAAGTGCTCTCGATCTTGAGAACAGGTATATTACTTTCATGGAGAAATCAGTTCTGCAGGGAAATCAGATCAATAAATCTCTCCAAAAGTGCACAGTTTCTTGCTAATTTTCCATTGCTGACTACTCAGTAGAGGAGCATTAGCCAGCCTGCCTCTCCTTGATCAAGCATGTCATTCACTGTCCCCAAAGAAGGGATGTGCTGTGCCATACCAGACACACTGTCCTCCAGGGGATCAGAAAGAGACAGTGCTTCACCACTTAGGACTGCATTTGCATTCAGACTTCTCACAAAGCAAGAACTGAAAATATTACTTCTAAATAAAGAAGAGCAGGACTCTAATTCATACTTAGTTTCATGGAAGGGCATTAAAATTGATTCTCACCACTGTGCTAAAGCTTCACATTTGTTTTCAAAAAGTACTGTTCAGTATTAATAACAGATGCTCTGTCCAACTAATCCTTCACATATCCTGTCATTTGTTTTGGCTTTCAAGCTTGCTGTTCTTAATGGGCTCTTTCTCCAAATAATGCACGTTGTGGTAGATGCTGTATCGTTGCAACAGACGGATGTGTCTCTCTTCCTCCCCCCACACACACATTTTCTGATGTGCCTTTCCAACCTACTACCAGAGTGTTAAAAACCATATCCACACACAAGAATCATCTTATTTGAACTGCAGTGTACTGTACCCATAGGTGAACAGTGAGTTAAAAGTGAGCATCATTTCACAGATATTAGAACAAGACACACAAGACACTGCATTTGATTGCAGGCTCAGCCAGGAGTCCCTACAGCCTTAGGTAATATCCATAATCCTTAAGATAGACCTTTCTGATCTGTAAAATGAGAATAGTTATATTGTCCATATTTTTTTATTTTTTTGAGCAATTTTGACGCTTACTGTTCTGTACTTGCTGATGTTCAACATCTCAGAAAACTAATAGGGATCTCTGAACATTCCAAGGAAGAATAGGAAGAAAAGCAGAAAAAAATCCTTATAAGTCAGACTGTTTCTTTTTCCATGCATATATATTTATAGAGAAACTAACAGTTTTCATTCTTTCTTTGCCAGAAACAGATACAAACTGTTTGACACAACTAAATCGGAAGAATCAAAGCCCATCTGACATCTCCCTTCATGAAAAGATTAGAGTCATGGCTGGAGGCAGGATCATCTCTCTTTCTCCTTTTCACTGACAAAATCTGTGATAAATTGCTATATAAATCTCATTCTCTCTCTCTCTGAGCAATTATGTAGGTGTTGTTTGATTTTATATAGCTATATATATACCTGTAGGTATCTATACAGGCACATACAAATCACACTCCAGCAAAACACAGCACCAACGCTTGGCAGACTACATGAAGATGACTTTTGTAAAATCAAAATACCATTCTGCTTTGTCAGACACATTGTAAAGGAAAAATAGTGAAACAGTATTGATCTAATACAGAAATAAAAACCTTATATATATATATATATATAAAGTTCTGAGATATATATATACACATACTCCCACACAGAGAATGTATAGATATATATAGAGAAAAATGTCTGTTTCAAAGTCCAGAGCAGGATTTCCCATTCACTAGGTAATTTAATCATTGCTGTCTTAAAATAAGTTGGTTAAAGTACCAATAAGATGCACAAGGAAGAAAATCTGTCCATCATCAGAAGTTATAGTTGGTACAACATTATAAATTATCTACATGCACATCCTTTTCCTTAGTGATTCCTTTGAGTAGCACTTTTCCAGGAAGATGACATACAAGCTTCATGCTATATTGCAATCATCAATCAGCTGATGGTTTTTTAGTGTATATGCATTTATACATGTATGTGTTCCACAGAAATTACTCTGGCACCATTCTTGTATGATTCCTGTTCAGCATGTGCACCAAAGCACGTGCTCAATTTAAATTCTGTGGTTGAAGTTAAACATGGGTTTGTGTCCTTCATCTATGCAGTTTAAATGTCACAGGCAAACAAGAATTTTTCTTGATCCTGATTTGGGCTGGACTTCTACAGGTTCTGACCACAGCCCATCACATACTGTGAACTCTTTCACCTCCTTAAAAATTGGGTTTGAGATTTGAAGATACAATTTTGAAAAAAATTTTTAAGAATTGAAAACCCCACATGTCACTAGCAAGAGCACAGAGGACATGCATACACATAAAAGGCTCCAGTGTCACTGCCAATTGTATGCCATCTTCCATGCATTGTACAGACTCCAAGTTAAAGGCACCTGAAAATGGCAGGGATTAAGTTTTTGATAGTTACCTTTAGTCTCATACATCACTAACCATTGACATTTTACGTTGTATAATGAGGTATGCCTTAAAGAGAAGCAGCAGCAAAACACACATGCACATTGCCCCAACTCAATCCAATTTCTAGGGCACCCAGACTCCTGAATTTCTGATGCATTTCCCCATTCTGGTGCCCTCTGAGGTAGGTGAGACAAAGGTTTAAGAGACAGCGCACACTAATGAAGAGACAACTGAGACTGCCAACTTTCCTGTTCCTGCAAACACTGGCACTGCTCCTGGAACAGAGGGAATAGCAGTCTGTTAAAGTACTGTTGTGTCCCATAGCTCAAACATCTGCAGAAATTAGGGGATTCACTCTTCTTTCCCCTCTCCTTTCTCCCAGCTTCTTGGACACTTACACTTGCAGCACCTTGTGGACTCTATACCACAACACTGACAAATTTCACAGCACAGAGACACACTTGGATTTTGTTGAGCTCATAACACTAAGCTTCTGTAACAGCTTTTCAAAGCATTATACTGAGAACTCTTAGAAAAAAAAATGAAATATTTTTTGATCCCAAGGAGAAAGGAAAAGCATCTACATAATATTTTATTACATGTGACTTGTTTTCAGTATTGAAATTAAAGTTTCCGACAAGGCTACAGAATATAAAATCAAAGTCTCAAGATTCAAGCTGAATATATCTAACACTGATTTCCACTGAAAGTTTTGTTATATGAAACGGAGTACACAGAGTCTTTTCTATATTTGCATAACTAATACATTACACTGGAAAAAGATTTATTTTTAAGCTTTAAAAATACTGTTTTAAAAACATAGGTAGGACTTCATCCAGAAACATACAAGATTTATCTTTTGTGAATAACAATGTATACTGAAACAACTTCTCAACTTTCTCCAGAATTATTTCTTGAAAAATTGGAAGCATGGAAGTAAAATCATATAATGAAACTCTAAATTAAATAGTTCTAAACCAGTGTGTTATCTGAAGAGACAAATAAGGGTAATCTATCTTGTTACCAAATGGCATCTAGCTCATGTTCTGAGCACCCTTATTGTAGTGAGATATGTTTGCTCTCTTCTGAGAGTACATACACCTCCCTTTCTTAGCTATTAGGACTAAAATTAGTATTTAAGAGTTGGAACAATTTGGCGTGTGAAAAGTTTAGTGCTCATATGGCACTAATTTAAGTAGATCAAGAATGGCTATCTACCTAAAAATATACATTGAGCCACATATGATATGCTCATGTTTAATGAAGAGAACACAGGATGAAGTTCTGTATCAGGGACTATAATGGTCCCTGCTGTGCTCAAAACCTATTCCTTAAAAATAAATAACAAAAAGACCTCCAGCAAAACCACCACCCCAGAAAAACAAGATATACACAAACAAAAATATCATCAAAACTACACACACACCCCACACCTGACTTATTTTCCCATTCTTTAGTTCCATGGAAGAGTTGGTTGGCTTAGGAGGGGATGTGAATATCATCTTTGTTATAATAAAATGAGTTTTCATCTTGGAGAACTTGTAAAGCACATTATCTACAGCATTCAGACATGAAAACTGTCTAGCACACATGCCCTGACTGTATTAGATGTGCTTTCCAAGATAAGATAGAAGAGTTTAGTCCCCTCCTTGTTTCTCAGGTCAGAAAGGGCTAACAGTACTTCAAAAGACAGCACATACTCTCAGCTGGATAAGTTTTTCCCTGTGGGGGGAATTAGAGTCCCAAAGGAAGCTCCTTTCTTCTACTAAAAGGAGAAATTTTGGCTGTTGAGGGAGGCAGAGCTGTGGGAGAAGGTTTTTAATGAACTCAAGTAGAAATTGTGTGAATTAACAGCTGCGTCACTGGATCAGGAGTCAGGAGATATGTGCTCTATTCCTGGCTTTGTGACCTCAGGCAGATCAGTTTTACTTAATAATTACTGCACTACAATTGGCAGTAAAAAAATCATGTAATGCAATACTCATACAGTATTGTTAGCCATTTTATGTTGCTTTCAGTTCAGTAGCAAATGAGACAGGAGGTGTCTCAGCCCTTCTGAAGAGGTAAAGTCCAAATGCAGGACCTGGTTTGCTGAGTACCATATACTTGTACAGTGGGGAGCAAAGACTGAATGTAGACAAGAAGTGAGAAAGACACCCAAGAAGTATGATTGCCCTAGACCTACTGGCCAAGCACAGACAATAACATCCAGACAGCAATCACCATCCCCTCCAACTTGGTCTTTTCAAAAAAAGTCATCAGTACTACAGAAAACATGGAAGAGTTACATATTAAAAAACAAACCAAAAAAACCAACCAAGAAATCATCAAGCATTTTAACACACAAGCCCAATAAAGTTACAGGATTGTCTAAGACTCTGCTGGTCACAATGTCAAGCATATTTAAGGAAACCAGTGAAATGGAACAAATTATACAACAGGTCACATCTCAGCTTCTGAAAGTAGCATGGATGCCTTAAAGTTTGGAAGGGTGGGAGGATTATTCCTCTAAACACTCTTTTATTACAAGACTATAAATCACTTAGCTATGTATTATAAAACAAGGACTATATCCCAAAGCCTAATACAATTTAGAAAGGCATTATGCATCCTTTTCCCTTCTGGTTTTGCAGAGTCTTTCCCCATTTGATATTAATCCAGACAACCTGTCTCTTCACATTAGCTTCAAGCTGCCTCTAAACTTTCAGTGCACCCTGGGTATGAGATTTCTGCTCTCAATCTGCACCTTAACCAGTAAAATTTCTAGTTATACTGTCAATATTTTCCCTGGGTCAGGTCAATATTTGATCTCTTGGCTTTTTCCATAAATGAAATTAATACTGCAGCAAGAAAAAAGCCCTCGGAGTTTTATCAGTTTTGAAACATAAGCTCAAAAAGGAAACCTCAGGTGTTTTTTGAAAATGGAAGGAAAATATCCCAGCTATGAACTTTAGACAATAACTGTAGTTTTTTATTATCTATCTGTACTTACAAATAAAAAAAAATTGTATCTATTATTCTTCAGAAAGCCTCCCTAAGTATTAGGATACATTAATCTAATCTGATGCAAATTAAGAACTTTGTGCTACATGATTGTGCGTTCCTTCCCCTTTCTATATAAATTTGTGTGGCTGTAGAGCTCAATAACCCAGAAGATTGTTACAGCATAAATTCTTCATCAGAAGAACTACCCCAAGGCAGCATTCCCTGGTGTCGCTGATCTCCAGCTGCATTAACAGGTGCTTACTGCAGTGCTCATGTACAGTATCCAGTTTGCCATAGTGAAAATAAAAATGTACAACAAAAAGCCCACACAGGATTTTTCACCTCTCTTTGCTATGCAGAAAAAGGTCAAATGTCCTGCTGTGGGGTAAGAGAGCTGTACAGTTCAGTCTCAGAGCAGGAATGGCCCCAGACATGATGGGCCATGACTTGGCAAGCACAGCTCCAAGCTGGGTGTCTCAGCACTGTGACAGCACACCATCCTCACAACGGGCTCTGGCTGGGTCATAATTAACATTGACTCCATGATTCACAGAAGGTTGCCCATTGCTCTTATAGACAGTTATGATGCAGGTTGACCTAATTGGTCCTTTAATTAAAACCATCACCATCAGCTAAAACAAATCTCCATAACACATGTTCACAATACCAGGTGCAGTAAGTTATGATAAGAATTGTTTCTCATTCTTTTCTCTGATCTTCTCACAGCCCTTCCCCAGCACAATGCCTGGGAAAGTTGTCTGTTGCTCTCTGTGGCCAGAGAGCTGCTGCCACAGCACACAAACTCAGAACAGCTTGGCTCTGTGCATCCCAGGATCAAAGGCAAAAGCCTCACAGACCGAAGCTCTCTTCTCTAAAAACACATCATCAGCTTCAACACCTACAAAATATTAGCTTAAATCCAGCAGCACAAGGAGAATTCTTTGTAAAAGGCTTTTCAGCTCCAGTCCAGTAAAATCAGATTGCTCAGCTAAATTAAAAGCTGGATTTTTTTTATACCATTCAGGAACAATTACACTTATACTCCAACTATGAATTTGAAATCTCCTATTTGGTTGCTAGTATAAGCACATCTTTTTTCCATTCCTTTTGTAGTATTTATCACCAACACACAACCATACCCCATACAAAATTATTGAAAAATTGTGAGAACCAAGAGTATGTTTAGAAGAGATACATTTTATTTCAGCAATCAAGTAGCATTATAATGGAGTTTCTAAAGACTGAAATATTTCAATTATTATTTGGTGGGAATGAATGTAAAGTGTTTTGTACTTTTCCTATATTTCCTGCCTCTATTTGCATAAACTTTGTTGAAAGAAACCAGTCTTGTCTTTTCTAACAAGCTAGAAAGGTTAAACTCCTACTGCAATATGAAAATAAACACATTAAGAAAATGCTAGAACTGACAGATTATGTGTGCTTTCTACTACCTAGAGTGTAACACCAGCAGGTTTCAGAAAATGGAAATTCTCCAATCCCATATTATTCCAGTAACATCTGCAA
Source organism: Camarhynchus parvulus (assembly GCF_901933205.1). NCBI lineage: Eukaryota > Metazoa > Chordata > Aves > Passeriformes > Thraupidae > Camarhynchus > Camarhynchus parvulus. The sequence continues at coordinate 11,331,978 of NC_044576.1, forward strand.
GAATTATATAAACCTCTACCACTTCTCCAGTAACACAGTAAAATGAGCCATAACCAGTAAAACACAGCAGCCTGGTACAGTGACAGCAAACATCACCGGGTGGATGTCAGGCACAGCCAGGAGAGCCCCACACCAAAGGACTTGCCTGTGGCATAAGCCAGGCTCAGCTGCCTCTGACCATTCTCCACATCCACCATATGTCATTTCATACCATGAGATTCCTTCCCAGAGCACAGAACAAAAAGATGATCCCTGTTGGCCCCTTTTGCATTTAAATCTCACAGACCAGGGACAGACACACTTTGGCAGGAAGATATTCTGAGCTTATTATTGCTGCTCTTTGTTTTGTGTACTTGTGAAACATGAAACCAATGTTCAGTTATATATCATGGAATAAAACCACCTGGCTCAAGTGCCTGCTCAAATATTATTCAAAAGGTAAATTACTAGTATAGAACCTCTGCAAAGACTATTTCTGGATCTACTGCCCAGTGCCAGCAGGCAACAAGACACTTTCCACAGAAAGAAGCCAACCTAACTTCTCCTGTTCCTTTGAGAAAGTCTGGATCACAGGACAAGGAAACAGCAGCCACAGAAAGACCCATAACAGTCTGTCTGTTGCAGGCAAGAGCTGCAGTCTTGCAGAGGACTGAGCAGCAGAAGCCAACTTCTCTAGGCAGCACCCCAAGTACAGCAGCAGCCAAGGAGCCTCTGGGCATCCTGGGGTGCCAGCAGCTCCTGCTGCAGGATGGGCAGCCTGGACTGTGCCTCCTCAGGCATCAGAGAAGAAAAGTTCTCATAATACCAGGATATGGGGGAAGAAATAGTCTGCTTAAGTGTGTGCAAACCCAATTTCCTTCCTGATGTCCTGTCCTTCCCTCCTTTCAATAAGGCACTGCTTTATTATGTTACTTGGCAAAGAGCAGTTTGTTCAGCACAAGGGCAATTAGTTTAAATTTTTCTGTGTAGGAGCTTAAACTACTATTTGTAAGTGACCTCCAAAGGGTCCTTGTTGCTGCCAACAGCACCTGACAGCAAGTTAGAGGTTCAGTGCAGTAATAAGCAAACCAATGCTGCTTGCTTACTCACTGTATACACATATAGTAACCAGATAGTAACTGCTCCCAGTTGCAGGGTAGCAGGGGAAAACCTTGGATTTTCAGCTGCTAATTCAAGAAAAAAAATTTAAATGTATCAGCAAAATTCCCCCCCTTTCTTAACCCAGAAGGGAGAAAACAGGCACACTTCCCTTGTCATAGCCCTCCTCCTCTCTGTCCTCAGATCAAGAAAGTAGCCTGGGATTACAGTAAGACTAGCAATTACTGTACTGCTCTGAAAAACACAGGCCCTTTGCCTCTAGGGGCCCTGTTCTTGCACTTCTAACAGAAGACTTCCTACAAGAGAAGTTCTGAAACCTTTCCTTCCATTAATGAAATACTGCTAAGAGTAAACACCTTTCAACAGAAATTATCTATTATCACCAGCATGAGTGAGTATCATAAAAAAAGGCCTACTATTGTATTCTGTAACAAGCCATGGAGTTTAGCTCTATCACATGTATTTGTGCTAACTTTTAATGGAGATAACTTAGGAAGAGAGAGAGGATTTAAAACAGTTTGCACAAAAATCTAGCAAAGTGACAATCTGTAATAACCCAGCTGTAATCCAGCTCTCAAGATTTTCCAAGGCAATGTGTAAAACCAGTTGAAGTTTTCAGTCTATTACACAGAAAAAGACTCCCCAGTCCTGATGCTTAACCCGAGCTTTGCTCAAGAGCCAGAGAACAGAACAGGACATCACTGAAGATGGGAACACATGGAAGCAAACTGCTTCCATGCAGCTGCATGGGGGAAGAAAAAGCCACAACAGAGACAATGAAGGGTATTGAGCTAAAAAAAAATCGTTTATAACAGTCATCAGTTTAAAAAAAAATTAGCAAACCTTAACTGCCCCATCCAAACACAAATAATTCCTTAAACAGAGACAGCACATAGCATGATGGGGCTCAGCAATGTGAACCTACTCAGCCAAAACCAACCTCTGAAGTCAGAGCTACTTCTCCAAGTATTTGACAAAAACACCTCTTCTGTGCAGCTGGCTCACTCTGGAGTCCCTGACTTGGCTCTGCTTCCCATTTCTTAACCCCTTCAGAGGCTGAGTCTCCAGCCAGCCATTGCTCTGCAAACGCCATTTCCCAAGGGGCAGCAAATGAGCGCACGCTGGCCTGTTTCCACCTCAGTTACTGCACTCCAGGGAGAATAAATCTTAATATCTAAGGGAGAGCAATCAATGTAAACTTATTACAAACGCATAATTTATTAACTTATTTTTAAAAGTTAGTCAAAATATCAGGATTTTTTCTTCATTAACTTTTGCTTTCTTTTTTTACCCCCATTATTTGACTAAAAGGAAGCCAGAGAAGACAGTTAGTTTTAAAAGTACCTACTTCTTCCTGTCTTAAAAGCAAAGTATTCCCTGTATATTAAAAAAAAAGAATTAACAGTATTATCTTATACCAAGACAGAAGAGTTATATTTGCCTGCTATTTATTAGTAACAACATTCACTCCAAATATTCATGGACATGGGACACAGCTGAAATTGCAATATGGGTACTGATGGAAGAACAAAAATAAACCATGTCTTTTCCTTTATATTTTACATACCACATCAGGCATCATTCCTGCTCCATCACTCAGGCAAGAAGCAACAGCCACCCCATGCTGCTGCTCAGGCATCACCAGAGCTTTAGTGGGGGAAAAGGGACCTCAACCAGATAAAGAAGGGAGCAGAAAGCGCCAGACATTTGAGCTCTGTCTGCCTGCCCTCACATCTTCAGGACTGCCGAGTCACCTCCCCACACTTCACATCTCTGAGACCAGTTACTGCTCCTGGCCCCATTATTCTAGATTTTCTTCCGAACAAGCATCCCTTTGCCATCCATTTACCTAAGACAAATGCAGCAAATTCTGCACCAGAAGTTGCTTCAGAGCTGCATTATATATTGTAAATGTCAAGGATGAGTATTTCTTTTTTGTCTGTTTTACAAATATCTTACACTGTATTATACCAAACCAAGAGGCTTGGAGAGGGATGTGTATCCTTCTGTTTGTACAATTTATTTTAGTCTGTGCTCAGCATTTTCTACAGCTGCAGCACCATATTCTGCAGGAAGAAATGCCATAAAAGTATTTTTAACCTACAAGGAAGCTGAGGTTAAAGAGCCCTCTACTGAAAGTTGTGTTTTCTCACAAGATTCCTACACTTCACGACTTCTTTTTCTCCTCCACATGGCTGAGAACAGTTGCACTGATCACTCAAGCAGTAACAGCATAACCTCCCTCCACAGCCAATAGTTTCAAACAGTCAAATCCTGGAGATATCCACTATGTTTATTAAAAATGCTTTCTCATTCCACTGGTAGCAACAGTGCTCCCTAAGCCTGAACTTCTAATTGCCCAATATAACCAGAGAACAGTCTGCAAGGCCTACATTTAACTAACTAAAGTTTACAAATTTGTATGTACCCAGGTGTTCTGCAGGCAATGAAGAAGAATGTGCAGTTCTTCCTCCCAAAAGTGTACAGCATAACTTTTTAATCACTTTATTTGGGAGGAAAAAAAAAAAGCTATGCTGTATATAGAAGAGTGTTGATGGTTTCAAGTTTTACAGAATATCAATTAAATTCATTTTAAGTACAAAACTCAATGGAAAAAGAGAAAAATATGAGAGATTGTAAATAAATTACAGCAAACTTTCCACTGATGGCAACTGGAGGATAAAACACACAGTTATCTGACACAGAGAAGGTTAAGAGGACAAAAGAATGAATTTGGTGGACATGAAAAATTGAAGGGAAGACAAATTCGGAACTGATGTCAGGCCACCCATTTTAATTGCGGAACTGAATGCCAGACATTAACACAGAGCCGGGGTCATCCAGAGAACCATCAAAGGGCACTTGGGGGACATTGGGCACTGGGGTGCAGCAACTTTCTACAGAAAATCTTACTGGTCTCTACTTGCTTGTGCTCCAGCTGTGTTAGATGTAATAGCTAACACGAACTGGGGTGCTCCTTCAAGACAAAGGAAAAAAAACACATTAAGAAAGAAAATAGTCATACCACTGAGGCTGTCAATCATAAGCAAAACAAAACTACAGCCATTCAAAATAAACTGCCCCTTTGGAGCTGAGGTCACCTTGTCAATATCAATCTTCTCATTTTGATGCACATTAAGAGCTATTGGAGTGTCCCCTTTCATCCTATGACTGTGAATTGACCTTACTGACACTACTGAATACAATATGGTCATTTAGGGATGTGGTAATTATTGGTAACTGCACTAACAAAGTTAGTAGCACACAAGGCATCATTGCTCTGGCTTGCATTGCCACCTGGCCTTTATTTTAGGAGATTTATTTTCATTTCATATGCCTTGACACAAACTGAATATACATCAGTCCCCTATTTACAGTTCTTTTCCATGGGATTCCCATGACAGTTCCTACTAAAAAAAGAGTATTTTCACCTGAAAAAAGCCAAAACAAAGCTGTTGCTTAAAAAGTCTGAATTAAGTCATACCACACAAGCAGTCCTACAATCTTGTCATAGTACCATCCTGTATTCCCTATCTTCTGTCAAGATACAACACAGCTGGGTCAAGAGTGAGATCTCCTGCCAGGTGATGCAGCCTGTCACTGAAGAGGTGACAAAACACACACCACCAACACCTCTGATACACACCAGCCCATCAGAAGCAAGCCCCACCAAACTGCACCTCCCTCTTGCCAGGATTATACTCTGCCACCAAAATGAATCAAAAGGTAAAACTGTCTCCAAGACTTGAGATGGGAAGAGCAGGTGCCCAAGACCTGTATCCACACTCCTTTCTGCATGACTCCTAAGCAGCTGCAGCCTTGTGAGCCCGAGAGGTGGCCCTGCTGGCCAGCCCAGGCACACACACCAGCTGCTGCACTGCTGCCAGAGATAAGCCACAGTGCTTCCTCAGGCAGCAGCTTCCTTCGGTCTGAAATTGCCTTTCCTGATTTACTGACGAAGATATATAATGTGATCACTGCAGAGATGACTTTTTGTTAAAAGGAAAGAGAAGTAATCAATGGTAGCTTGGGCTGGAAAGGGACCTTGGAATTGATTTGGAGATGACATGCTGGGCTTGGGCCCAAAGCACAGATCCTGGCCAAGCAGAGTCTAATGCTTTTAGAGTTCATTTAAAGATGACCCAAAATTAAATTTTCAATTGTAGGGGTCTAATTCACTCCAGATTGTTTAGAAACACTGCTAAGAAGAAAAATCCCAATACAAACATCCTTCAGAGGTTTTGGAGTTCAACTTCTTAAATTTTTAAGCAGACCCTGTATTTTATCCCGTATTTGTTCACTTTTGTTGCTATAGGTTGTCACATTCTGCTAACCCAGAAGACCAATCAGAGGCAAGTTTCTCAGACAGCTTGCAAACACAACTGTTTTCTTCACACTGTTTCAATTCAGTGCTACTTCTGCCATAGACAGACCCACATTTTTAAAGCTATTTATTTTCTCCTGAAATACATACAAAAATGCAGTAGCAAGAAGGCACAATACCCCACCTATTTAGCACTTGAAAATATTTCACTTCATTTTGCCATATCACAAGCAAGACTTGAGAAGTTACCTGGCTTTAGAGATTGCCACACATTCATCCCTCCAGACTGCAGTAGTGCCATCACATCAGATTCATCTGCAGTGCAGTCTTACCTGCCAACTGTGCCAGCAGCATTTGCTTCTCAACTGAGAGAAAAGCGAGAATAAACCCCATGGTGATGACCTGGCAAAAGGTCACTGAATCTCACTCTGCTGTGAAATGCCACTGAAGACATCCAGAAAAAGATCCAGAGCACCAGAAATGCAGCAGTGACAGAAAACCTGTCATCTGCTACTCAGAGTATTTCAGTAGCTCCAGCAGCCTGAGCAGTACCTTTGCAAAGTTCTCTATGCCAAAGCCCCAGTGTTTTCCCCTAAAGAAAGCATCACTCTGCAAAGACACGGGAGATGGGGGTGAACATGGTAGAAAGAAGAGAGGAAATGGAGGTGAAAAGCACTTTCAAGTGAGTCATACTCACTTTAACTGTTTCTTCAGCTGTGTCTTGACAAACAATTAATGGTAGATTTTCACACTAGCACTCATTTGGCAGAAGATATTTAAGTCAATACAAAACACAGATCGGATTTCAAATTAGCGAGATCACCAATGAATTATATGACAAGAACGATAGCAAGCCTGTGCTGGCACCAGGCTGCAGCCTGCCACCTGGTATTCCAGATTGCACTGATCCCAGCCTGTGCTGGTCCCCACCACCTGGTGCATTGCAAAATGCCTCTTCTGCAGTACTGCAAGGCTTTCTGAGCAGGCCTCTTGGAAGGAGGGCCCTTCTGTTTCCAAGGTCACCCACACTTCCAAGAAACAGCCTTGCAGAAAGGCTGCTCAGCTCCATCAGACCTTTATGTGCATCTCAGCACCATAAGAATCATAAACCACTTCAGCCTGCTGACTGACCAGTGATCCTATCACTGCACTCCACCTCATGACCAGGACTACTTTCTCATGCCCATTTTGCTCATTGAAGGCAGCTGTACTCCTCCTTGACACAATCCAAAGTGAGCATCCCCAGTCCAAAAGGGCATGTATGCTTCCACCCAAATCAGCTTCCCCTTGCTACCAGAACTTTATGGACCAGCTATTTTTCTCTCTCTTTGAGCCAGTTTGATAACAGCTCATACCCATGTCCTGGTCACAGACCATGAAGTGAAGCATGCCCAGGTGTGCCCAGAGCTCCCCTCAGAAAGCTCCACTGTTTCTGGGTAGAGGGCATCTTGTGCTGCATCATCTAACCAGGGAGAAGGACTTCCTAAATGGAAGCAGACAAATTGCCTATTCCATAAACTGTATGGGGGAAAGAGCTGTTGCTATATTTAGCAACAAATAATTTTGTAAGTCCAAACAATAGTGAAATAATCAACTGTAGAGCAGGAGAGGTTCCATGACTAATCTACATTGATGAGCAGAGAGAAGTTGTGCCAGGGTCCAGAGCAGATTCCACACTGAAACCTCACTTCTGGCAGGAGTAAGTCACCACTACTGCTACACACAGACAGCTCTGCATTGCTATTTATCTTCCTGAAAACTAACAGCAAAAAACTCCAGGGGTGAGGCCTGAAGAAAAATTGGCAGAGACTGCAAGCCTTGGCCAGGGCCTCTCTAGGAGTACTCACAAGGACACAGCATGCAGTACCTGGTGCTCTGTCCACTGCCACTCCCAGGGATGCAGCAGCTGGAGCCCATTCCAGAACACAATGTTCAGAAAGCAGCACAATCAAAAAAAACATCAGCTCAGCTAGCCCCTTGCACTTCATGTAGCAAGTAACAGATAGAAAAACAACAGCATACTTGGCTTAGAAAGACATTTTCTTACCTTAGTCAGGGGCTTCTAAGGACATTTCCAGCAATGCCAAGGAATCAATGGTGCAGCAGAGCCTTCCTTCTTACCTGGTTGCAGCACCTTCTTCCCAGTGCAACAGCCTTCACGACCTTTACATGGACCAACTTCAGCCACCTGGCACTGAATATTTGATGCTGAAAGACCTGCAAAGCAAGGTGTAGCAGATCAGTGATCACTCACCTTAATCAGAAAAGCCTGTGTCTTATCTGCTACATCAGAAGCCTAGCAAATTTTCTGGGATTTAGCTAGCAGACCAGTGGGGAGGGGAGCCAAGGGATTGCCAGGACACACAGAGCGTGTCTGGGGAAAGTGCAGTGCTGGGGCTACACCTGAGCTCCCAGGGCAAAACAAGTACCAGAGAGCTAGGGATGGACTTCACAGAATATTCTGAGTTGGGAGGGGCCCTCAAGGATCACCAAGTCCAACTCTTTTAAGTAAATGGCCCACACAGGGATTGAACCCATGACCTTGGCACTGTCAGCATCATGTTCTGACCAGTGAGCCAATAAAAGATTGATGAAGATCCAGTTGCATATCGGGGGGAAGGAAAAGATACACGACCTGGAATAAAACCTGCCAAAATGAAGTTAAATCATTATTATTTTTTTTAAATAAAGGATAAAGATATATGAAACTACTGCTTTGTGACTCACAGCTACAATGCTCTAAATGCAGCACCAGGAACACTAAAGGACATCTGCCATGCCATTGCTCTGTTTTCCACCTTGGCAAAAGCAGATAATTTATGATCTCTCTGCTATCAGAGTAGCTTAGAGGCTTCTTACACGAGTAAAAACCACTGAGACTATTAGAGGTAGAATAAAAATGCAAAATATATCTACTATATAACTCTCCATATTAGCTATAGCTGGAAGGAAAATAGGAGGCTCAGCAGATTAACTGCTTTACTCATTATGGCAAATTATCCATCCCAAAAGGCAACTAGTGGCATGAAAATATTATGTGTATGTTAGAGGACATTAGCAGAGGGGTAAGATTTCCCCAGCATTAACAGTGCTAGTTTATGCTTTTATCTTTACAACAAATTTTTACCATATATTACAAAAGCTTCTCAACAGTTCTTTCAGTAGAAATTAAACCTTGAGCTCACAAATATTGACATCTCTGTCTTTTCATGATAACATACCTTAAAGGAGATAAATTAATATTTTTCTGCAGTGAATAGGGGAAAAAAAACCACTGATTCAAACCGTGCAAGAGTAGCCTCAAAGGTAAAAGTCCACTTATCTTTTCCTCCCCTAATATATGCTAATTTGTTCCAGTGAGGACATTAACATTTAAGAGCAGGCAGGTCTGCTTCACCTGCTTCAGTGTAGCAGAGGCTGCTTTGGAGTGACAGCTGAAAGCCTGGGGGCACAGGCTGCCCTCAGGGGGACAGGCCATGGGCACACCCCAGCCCCCAGCACGGGTGCAGGCCCAGGGCCCCTCCTGTCAGCAAGGGGAGAGAGCAAGGGAGGACTCAGAGAAAGTCTAACAGGCTGGAATGCAGTAAGGCATTGTGAAAGTCAAAGAGAAATCTCTTCCAGGCTGGAGGAGCAAGAGGCTGGGATGGGTTCTGCTTTATACCATTAGGCACAGTTGAATAAAAGGCACATTTCCCTACTGAGCCCTTTTACCCCAACAACAGGATGAATTATGTCCAATATATATTCATTCTTCATTTCTTGAGAAGATGAAAGCGGCATCTTTTAGTTTTCCAGAAGTGAAAGGCTGGATCTCTATCTTTCCCGCTTGCAAGCCTCAGGGACTAACAGGCATCACTCCATCTGGGAGACAAAAATCTGCCCTTCCAGCTGAGACCATAGCCCAAGAGTATTGATCAAACGTCCACCTCCCTTCCACATAATAGAATTTCCCAGTGAGCTAATTGTTTTTTTCTTCTTTCATCTCCATAAATGAGGTCAATGGCAAGGGCAAAGAAGAGAGAATTAGCTCTAAGTGTTCTTGGCTTCAAAGCAAGAGGAGACAGAGCTTCCAGATTTTGGAGAGTATTTTGGTATAAAGTACCATGGGACCTTACAAATATCTGAATTTAGAATTGCTTCAGCTTAGGACAAGGCTTGCAGCACTGCCCAAAGATTTACATTTTCCTACACCTGCTGTTACAGTTTGGCAATGTCACTTGTAGGTCACTGATGGCTTTCATCCTGTACCTCCAACAGGTACCTCACAATAAAGTGAGTGACCAGCTCCCATCTAGAGCTCCTAAAGCATTGTACAAAAATGCATAAAGCTTCCCAGCAGATGTGGGAGCGGGCACGTAGCACAATGCATCTCTGTGCCTTGTCCTCATTCTCTTCTGCTGCAGCTGCAGAGCTGAGCAGCACCTCCTGCCCTGCAGCCCCCTGTTGGGAGTGCAAGTGAGGAGGCAAAGCAGAGTCTGACAATGCAGGTTCAGACACGCACCCGCATCATGCCTACAGAAAGGAATACTCAACCACCAGCAAGGGGGCCAATGACAGAATTAAAACCCGATGCCTGAGAGGAACGTAGGTACTTTGACTTTCTCTTCCAAAACAGCAATGATTCTCTGAGGTCTGGCCATCAGCCCTTCTCTCTTTTTCTCCCCCCAAAACGTGGGCATTCCCTTGTGCAGTTAAAAAGCCCTACAGGACTCATTAGTATTAATTCAGGCAGAATTAATAACAAGAATCAGGAATGATGGCCAGGGACAGGCAGCTGCAGACTACTGCTTCTATGGGTAGGGAAGCAATTAATTTGCTGCTGAACTCTTCACAAAGTGTTTTCCCATATTTTGGGGACAGTTAGAATGTAAAAGTTACATTGACAGTGGAAACAGCAAGTTCTCCACCAGAAAGATTAAAAACAAAAACAACAACAAAAAATCCACCCACCTCCACAAGTCTATTCTGTACTTTCTCATGTTTGAGTCCCAACACTATCACCTGAATGCTGGTTGTGTGTGGTGAAGCTTCTGGCACACTCAGGGCTATTGCAGCATCTGCTTTACAACCCTCAGGTTACCACAGAGTCAAAACTGTCCAAGGGCAAGACAAGAGGGCACAGCCAGAGCAGGGGGACAGGACAGCTATAGCCTCACCAGCCCTTGCTCCTGGCAGTCAACCCACTTGCCGCACAGGTGGTGATGCCTTAAGTTTTAGCTTTCCTATTTTCCAGATTCTGTACTATATTAGTGTGTAACTCTGAACTTCATATAAAGTGTTAGCAAGTTCTCCTCACAGTTTAGTTACACAAAACAACCCTTTTCCAGCCTAAGAACCAAGGACACCATTGCAGCCTCAGGCCCCAAAAATCGAAACAACAGTGAATTGAGGAGAGCAATCTAGAGGATGAAACTTCATAACCTGAAGCTGTAATTAGACAATTAACCCTAATATGTAAATGGAAAAAACTTACAAAAGTGTGAAAACATGTGACCCCTCATCCATCTTGGGTGTAGCCTCAGCCAGGCTCTTGTTCTGCCCAAGGTGTATCCTTTGAAGGCCTTTTAATAAACCCCTGCTTTATTCCTTGAACACTGTCTAGCTCCCAGCACTGCCTCTGTTCCAGGCAGCCCCTCGAGGGATCGGCGGGAGGAAGGCTCTCATCTGCCGGGCAGCCAACCAGAGAGTTCCCAGACAGGTGGGAACAGTTTTATGCTCTCCCAATCAAGGCAAGGCATACCTCAGTGGTGAAATTCCCAGGTGTTTGCTGTTCCCTCGTTAACACTGGTGCTGAAGCTGTAGAAAACAGTTCTGCATTTTGGAAAGATACCTTTAAACCAACTTCTGAGTCTTGTGGGACTTGCAGAGACCACCTCTCAAGAGGCAGAACAAACCTAGCAGATGTTACTGGTCTCAAAGCAGAGAAGGTACTCTGTCCTGAGGGACCAGTCCTCACTAACCAAAAGCTACAACACAAGCAAGGTCAACAATAACACCATGTCCAACATTTGTAAATGGAATTCTGCAAAGCAAAATTTTTATTGGAACATTCCTGACACATTTACATATGCTTTCCCCACACTTTTGCCAGAAAGGACACCTTATAGAATAGAAAACCTGCCAAAAACATATGCAGTTCAACTCTGGGAATAATTTTTGAAAGTCTGTTCCTTCCTGGATGTGAGCAAAGGTTATTATGTGTCTAGAATAGATCCAGTCCAGACAGATGGAGCATCATGGGGGGAGGAGGTCTGAACTCACGGTCTGTTTGTTTCCTGAAGAACCTTTTGTAATGAACTCTGTAAAAAGACTTTTTGTAAATCCAAGTGAACTAAATTACTTTATACAGCACTGGAATAAACAACTTATTGAAAACTAGATTCTTTTTTTAATTGCTTAAGCAATGAATCTTGGAAACAGAAGAACAAGGAGGAAAAACTGGATAAAATAATTTAAAAATGCACACCTGTCAGTAGGCTGGAAATTAAACCTCTTCCAAAAAAGAGTTCCTCATTTAAATCATATGAGCAATCCCATCAAAAGTCAGGAGTTTATTATTTTCAGGAATAAAGATCTCTAGCATTCTTTTCAAGTTCTGACCAGTCTCAGATCACATAATCATCTATCAAGATCCTCAATAATCCATCCTGTTCCCTGTGTTGTTACTGTCTGTAATGAACAATGTGCCCTAGAAACTATCACATGATCTGAAAACCCCTGAATCTTTAACAGGATGCAGTCTTGTAAGATTTGCAGCCTCTCCTGATAATTTTTGAAAGGGCAAAAACCACTGTGAACACATGCTGAAAATTTGAGCATAAAAGAGAAATCTTATAACATAGTGGTGTTTTTCTTTAGCATCTTTAGATACATATTACTCAAAAAACCCAAGAAACACAAAAAAGCAGAACCAAAATAAGGAACTTATGATCTTAAGCCAAAACTGAGAAAGAGACCTGAGACAATCTTAGCAGGCGTCATGAGACTGAAGTGATTTTCAGCTACAGCTAATGTTATTTTAACCTATCTTTGCTTGTAACATTTGACCCTGTTGTGGTCCAGCTCTTGTTCTTACTCAGGTACTGAAGTGCCAGGTTTAATGCAAATCCCAGAGGGAAGAAATGAGCACATTTCAGTTCAGTCCCAGCTATGATACATCCCCATTCCTAGCTTCACCTCCAGCACTGTGTTTTTACTCCTTTCCCCATTCCTACAGAAGGGGCAACGCTGAGTAAAGGGCTCCTGATCATTCTTCATCTCTTTACCACAACATGGTGGTGGGGACTTCTTTCTCCAGGGGACTTCTCCTCCTGCCATGGGAAAACAAGACAAATATTTGTTCAGGCAATTCAAAGTAAAAACCTAATGCAAATATACAATTTGTGTTTGAGTGAACTTTTGAGTAAGTCTTTACCTAGTTTTGCTCACATTCAGGTTATGGTCTTCTAGTACTCAAAAAAAGCCTTGAGAACTCCTCCACAGATATTATCCACAGATAATTTAAAATGAGGCTTAAATGGCAACCTGTTTATACCACAAAAGGTGAAATTAGTAAATGGATGATAGTGTAAAAATCCAACTAGCTTTTAATATTGAATTTCTATGGATCATAGGTTTGTTTCACAGCTCTGTGAAACCTGCCCTTAAGAGTAAATGAAGAATAATTACAATAGCAGTTTTCAAACATGTTTCAAGCATGTTTCAATCGTGACTGCCAGTGCAAGAGGGGCTACAGCAGAAAATGCAGGAAAAGCAAAAACTGGCTCAAGACTTTTCCCTCTCTTCTGCCTCCCCATGAGATTTTGCCAAAGCAGATGACACACCAAACTGTGCTACATGGCAAACTGCAGCAAGTTTCATTCATCCAAGTCAAAAGTACCTCCCCTGTTTTCTTTCTTCAGACACCACTGATAAAGGAAATTGGCAACATTCACTCAGGATCACTATCCAAATGCCACATCCTTAGGCCATAATCTGAAACCCTGATTTTTCACTCAGGAAACCTGGCATTTAGCAACAGAAATTCAAAGCCAAAGAGCCAGTTGCTCCAGACTGCATCATCACAGATGACCTATCTCAGGTTCACTGCTAAGTTATTTTGGTGCCAAATAAGTTTTCAACACAATCTTCCAGCACAGGAATTTAAGAACCTCCAAAAGAGGGAAATATAAACCAGAAGGAAAATTTAAAATAAAAAAAAAAAAAAGTGAAGACAAAACAAATTCAACTGTACCCAGCAACATCTTGGGAAAAGAAATGAATGAAGGAAAAAGTTGTGGATAGCTCTGTATCTGATTTTATACAGTCAGCATAGAAATGCTTTATCATCACCTACAATATAAGCAACCCAACATTTTTAGTACTGTATAGAAACATGTATATTTTTTGTACCAAAGAGAGTTAATTTTCATCTATTTCCTCTATTTCCTCCATTCAGGCAACTACTTAATACATTGATCTTTGTTGCATTTCCATTTTCTCCACCAATACACTTCTTATAATTGGAATGAGCTGCTCTATTAAGCTTCTTAATAGATTCTATGTTCTCAAAACCCAATAACTTCAGGACAATACATTAAAATAGACAACAAATTAAGCTTGGTGTTTGCAAATGTGAGACCCCATCAACAGTGACCTTTAAAGTTACTGCAAGGACACTGTTTAGAATTGGTTGCAGAGAAACCAGTATCTGATACATGTAATTGCATTCATTTGTGCCAATGCTAAACACCCTGAGACTCTTCTGATGGCCAGGAACAAATTACAGTTCTGGTATGAAGCAGCAATGCACACATGTGCAGATGTCAATGAATTCATTTAGAGCTGTGGGTGCACAGTGGCTGTGGGATAAACAGGACCTCTGCATCACCCAACACAGACATAGACTGGTTTGAGTGATGGAGTCTGGGCTTAGCTTTGTATATGCAAACAGTGTTGAGCATTACACACAGCACAGAAGTATTTTGACAGTCTAACATATTTATTTTAATTATATCAATTTGATCCAATAGCTATGCCACAATATCACATTAACTTAGTTTGAAATTCCATGTAAGCAGAGTTTTTATTTGCAAACCATTACAAAGAAGTAATTCCATTTAAAAATAGCAAGCAGTATAAAATAATTCTCTCAAAGCTGGTTGGCCCCGGTATGATTTCTACCTCTGCCAATAGCTAATAGCTAATAACTACCTTCACATGCATTTTAGATCACTTCTTAAGTAAGTCAGAGGGGTTTTCTGCCACAGCTGAAGAACAGGGTGACCTGACAGTGTGGACGGTGAGCACCTGAAACACTGAGCAGCTGGAGCCAGGGGAGGGGCATGCCTGACAGACACATGGCAAGCTGCTGGAGGGGGTATTTGCCACAACCCAGCCTCTAGGATAGGGCAGGAGATCACATTCACTCCAGCAGGTGTATCACCAATTCCAGCCTGAGACCAGACTGAAACAACACTAAGACCTAGGAGGAATGAGGCCTGGTAAAGTGAATCTGGGTAGATAGCCCAAAAGGGAAGATTGTCTTCATCTAGCTTTATGCTTCCTGGGAAATGTTTTATTTAAAAGTGAGCCCCCAGCTGTCCTTCACCTGGCATTAGCCTTTGCTAACCACTTCCACAAACAGCTCCATGGGTAACATCAGCAACACAGCCGCCCTCCTGGCTGCCAGTCGACCCCTCAACACCTCTATTTATGTTTGATTCCAATGCCTGTTTCCTTGCAATTTCAGTTTCTTTCAAGTTACACATTTCCACAGCTGGGCAGGCTGAACTGTTGCAGTTGAAATCCCCCTGCTCACAGGCAATTAGGGAGCGTACACTTCCATGTGAAATACTTGGGCATACAGTTCATTTTGTATTACCCTGCCTGCACGACCTGTATGGCACCTTCTACCAGCACGTTACTTTTTTTAGCACGGAAATCGTTGTACAAACGACTTTGCTTTTGTTACAGTTTTCCACATTTGCCTTAGGCTTAATCACGAGCACAACCGCTAATTATTTGCACCTCCCACAGCGCGGACTGGGCTTATCCAAGATAAGAACAGTTCAGCCCCTCCTTCGCCACCTGCCAGCCCAGGCCTGCTGCCAGCAATTCCTCTGATAACCCAGGCTGTGGCAGCAGCTGAGGACGAGCAGTAAATATTGTTTGTTTTCCTAGGGCACTTTTACTTGGAGGCTGTGGCGAGGGATGTGGGGCTGGGCGGGGGCACAGCTGAAACAATCTGCGCCAAAACCAGGCCAAAAGCACTGTGAGAGATTGCTGTTATCACTAAAACCAAGATTTATTTCGTGTCTGGGGACAAAACCCAAGTACCTTTGTTAGCTGGCATTTGGTGGTTCTCCTCAAAAGCAGTATTAACGTGTCTCCAGCCAGGCAGGGGCTGTAGCTCTTTTCAGGCTGGCAGAAATACCAGCCTCCTCAGCGGGCAGGGCTCCCTGGAGCCTGCTCGCAGGGCTGGAAATCCGGGAGCAGGAGCGGCGGCAGGGCAGGCCCTGACCCGGACCCGGTGCCATCACCTTTCTCTCGGCAGGGCTGGAAATCCGGGAGCCGGAGCAACCGGCAGGGAAGGCCCTGGCCCGGCCCCCAGTGCCACCACCTTTCCCTCGGCAGGGCTGGAAATCGGGAGCGGGAGCAGCGGCAGGGAAGGCCCTGACCCGACAGGGAAGGCCCTGACCCGGCCCCGGTGCCACCACCTTTCTCTCGGCAGAGCTCACTACGCACACCAGCTCCCACCTACCACCCGCTGCTTACTAAACTTGTGTTCATGTAAAACAAGTCTGGTCAATTTCCAACGTTTTCTCTCCCATTAAAGAAAGCCACCTAAAGGAGGCAAGAAGCATAATCCAAAACAAGTATCTTCACTGTCTTCCCAGGAGTAACATCTTCACTCTCAGTTGGCTCTTCCACAATGAAGACTGAAGCCCACCATTTTTGTCTCTGGCAGAGCTATTATGGATAAACCAGATCTAAGTTATTTTTCATTACATGCAAATGGCAAATGTGAAAACCTAGTCTAATGTTGCAGTGCTAACTTTCCAGGCAACTGCTTGTCACATGTGAACACATGGAAGATGCAAACAGCGCCTAAGATGGAAGTTCACTCACAACAGCATAAAACCAGGGTTAATAGAAACACTTCCTTGATGGCTTAATTAGACCGAGCCTAGCACAGCTGGACAGAAGCAGAAAGAACCCTGCAGAAACAAAGTCATGGCCAACCATCCTGTACTACTCCGTGGGGCAAAATGCCAACAATTTCCTTGTAAGTCTCTGAAGGCAGCAGTTGTCTATTCAGCAGAGACTCTTCAATTATTCAAACATAAACCATGTTTTCATATTCACGTGACCTCATCTGAATCTCACAAGGGAAAAAAAAATTACTGACAAATTAATTTGAATCAGGTGTCAGCCTAGTATCATATAGACAAAGATGAATGCATTAGAATTTCAATATCAGTAAACAGAACATTATGAGATTAATTAAGAAAATCCCAAAATACTAAATGTTTAAAAAAAAAAAAATCTACAGACCCATTCAACCAAAGGCTTTTGTGTGAGGCAGCCTGGTCCCACATGGGATCTCACATCTAAGATAGCAAATATTACTACAGTGTAATAATAATGAATTTCAGCTTGATGACAAAGAGTAAACTTTTTCAGGAAGGAGACCAAGAAATTACTGATATTATCTGCCCCACTGCCTGTTTGAGGATGAAGTATTAAAAATAGGTATATCATAGTAACTACTTTTGTATGCCATATATGGCATAAAAAATAAATTCTGCTGCTCTTCCAACAAAATGATTGTTCAAAGTCTTCTGTCATACAGAGAAAGACTTCAACTGTCAGTTAATTTGACAGGATTGAAACCATCTACCACCTCTTCTCTCCATTCATCTTAAGCCTAACAATGTACCATGGAACCAAGCTGGCTGTACACAGGAACATTTTCCCAAAGGAAGCAAGCTATCCTGTCAGTGCCAACCCCACAGAAAATCACAGAGTAGCTACACACATCTGGGGAAGGTCTGATACTGTTTGCCCAGAAAGCTGCAGTCAGTGAGGGACCTACTGACAGCCTCAGGGTGCCAAAACTGGCCAAGTAACACAAGATCTAAATGCAACACTGTTTTGAAGATCTGCTTAATAACCTAGTGAGAAGTGGAAAAAACTGAGATGCTTTCATGCAGGGGGAAATGATCTAAGCACAAGAGCGAGCTACTCTGATCAAAGATAAAGAATTTCTCAAACTCCTACCTAGAAACTGTTGATCTTCACACCTTTTAATAAAATATTTGCCAAGGGCAAAATTTAGGCAATAGGTCAAAGGGACATATTTGGAGACATTCAGGAGAGTTTTCTTTCACAGAAGTCCACTAAGACAACACACAAAGAAACAATATTCTGTAATTGATTAAAATACTTTATTGGCTAGAAAATGCAGAAATATGCAGTATGCATAGAAATATACTGAAATATGAAGTCTTCCAGAATATTCCTGTATAAAAACCACAATTCATACTTCTACATCTTATTTATATACAATACCAAATGTATTCAAGAGTGTAAGGTCATATTTGCATTTCTTTCTTCTCTTGAAAACACATTTGGTGTAGTCCAAGGCCTTTCTGTTTCTTCAAGAGAAAATTGCACAGCTACCCTATTTCCTCATTTGGCCTGAAACCTGATGAAATTTTACATACTCTTCTCTCCCTTACTAGATCCTTTCAAGCTTGACTTCTGCCTCTTTTTCTCCCTTTGTCCCAGTATGCGATAGACTTTTTTCTTAGCCTCCTTTTGCCTCTTGAATTTCTGTTCATCCTCCTTCTGCTTAACTTTGAGATATTCTTTAAGCTGTTCCCGATGCTTTACTTTGGCTTTCTTTATCTTGTAATTATTCACTGTACTCAAAGCACTGAGTAAAGCTGATATCTAGAAGAGAAAATAGACAATCAATATACATGCAGCTCAGTTTTGGTGAGCAAGAAACAGTGTAACCTCAGCAGACACACAAAATGAATCTGAGATTCAAGGCAAGTTCCTAATTATCTCTGCACCTGTTACCCAATTTCTAAAATGGTTTAATTTTTTATCCTGTTAGGAAGTTAATCAAAGCTTTAATTTTTGTGAACTCTGATTTTCATTAGATAGCTTTTAAAAGGCTGTGCCTAATTGCTACTATAGAACACTTAAACTGCAGTTTGGATCTTCTTGCCCCTGTAAGCACTCTAATTCTCAATTTTGGAAGCAGACTATTTGCTTCAAATCCTGTCTGTGTTAATAATGCATGGCAATGACAAGTCAAATAAAAAACTGCAGCTGCCAATTTAAGTCACCCGTAATATGAGAGCACTAAATCCAAGTGAAACACCTTGCAAGTGCTGTGACAAGGACAAAAGTCGTATTTAGGCTTCAGGTGACCTACTAGTCTAAAAAATAAGACACCATCCACTCAGTGACAGTTCCATATACATACTGTGTGCCAAACAGGAAGAAAACAAATTGCAAGTGATCATTTTTCACTAGGAACATATATATCTTTAGCATTAGCAGTAGATTCAAATGCCAAAACAATAGTCAGAAAAGCTTTAAACAACACATTTACCCTTCAGGAGTCCTTGTTTCAGAGTAAGTGATAATTACCTTCTTTTCATGAGGCTCCCTGATAACAGCTGGTCTCCACTGGTCTTTTGGAGTCTTGCCTTTCTTCTCAAGATTCTTAGGCTTGTTCTTAAAAGGCAGTGCCTTCTGCAGTGCTTTAGGAATGTGGAGCTTATTGAAGTGCCTCTTCTCCCTCACAATAGGCTAAGAGAATGAATACAGAACATACATATAACACTCATGATCTTAAAAAACTTTAATTTTTCATCTTTTAGTGGGGAAAATACCCCACAAAACACCACAAACCAAAACAGAAATACACATCCCTCAAAAAAACCCCAAACCAAACAAAGCATAAAAAACACAAACCAAAAGTAAAAAAACAACATCCTCTGACATCCTTGGACTGAACTGTAAATGATATGTTCACCCCAATTACTACAGCAGAAGTCTCAGTAAGCTTCTGGAGAAGACTTCTACTCTGCAGATTACTTTATAAACTTTAACTGACCCATAACAATCTACTCTCAACTGTTTTATTTCCATCTCATGCCAGGACTGTGCCTTGTAGATAAAAATTTAAAGTCCCACATGCATGTGTATGAACAAGTATTTATACTGCTCTCAGTCTGCACAGGTCTGAGACACGCTGCAAATTTGACTGGTTTTAAAAAACAAAACAAAACAAAACAGAAATGTACCTTATAGAGAGAATCCTTGTTTTGTTTCAGTTTGATGCCTTGCTCATACCTCAGCTGGCCTGTTGTTTTCATTCCACTCCAACTATCTTTCTCACCGGCTGGTTTCAGCAGGGATGTTACAGGGTTATAAAACATTGGGATAGAAACAGGATACCAAGTCCTCACAAAAACAATATCTGAAAGAAAAGGGAACGTTAGTTGGCTCTAAAAATATGAAATATAAAGAGTTCATCACATCCACACTCTAAGGAAAGATTGCCTGAACAGAACAGATACTGCACCACATGCTAGCAGTGTGTTTGGTATATAGACCAAATGTCTTCAGCTTGTGGTAAAAGCAATGCAAAACCCCATAAAGGCATGAACAGCACAGATTCATGAAGAGTAGGCAGCTGAATACTATCCTGTTCATCATTCATATTCAAGAACAAGCAATAGAATTCATATATGTAATGTGCCTATATAATTACTGACAAAACCAATTTTCTTTTCCTTTGCCTATTTTTATAAAAGAACTAACTTGCTTTGATTTTGCACTATCTGTGATTTTGGTGTATGTAGGAAAACAGGTCATATAAACCCAAGTAAGTATAAACTCATATTCTCAATATCACAGTGACACTCAGCAAACACAGGAGATCCTCTGCACAATTTCCCCAAAAGATTACAGGAAAAAGTTCTCAGAAAAGTGTCCTCTAGCACTTGTACCACTAAATTCAACTCATCATGTTCAAGGAGAAAGCCTGTGTTAAACACTATAACCACGCTCTGTAAAGCATTAAAACACTTAATGCAGATGCATGTCTTCAACTCAAGCCTTTTCATCTGCATACTATATGACTTCTGAGTAGAAGTGAAAGAAATCCAACATAAAAAACACTTCTTTTGAATTTCACTCTGCATCTCACAAGGTATTTCTTACTTTGTGAATTCACATCTCAATTATCAAATCCCAGAATTCTGAGACACAGCTTTACAATCTGTGAAGAAGGATGAAAGTTGTGTGATATTTTACATGCAATGTGCAACTTACCACTCATCAGCAACTTGTCTTCAAATGTTGCTCTGAAAGCACCCACAGGAGCTCTGAGGGCCTTTTTGATCTGGCCTCGGATGCCACTCACACTACGGATCGCTGCACCTTCAAACTTAGCCACTTCCAACTGAGAGTTAAACATGCCCTGAAAATGTGAATTACCACTCTCATTCAAGATGCCAAGTCTCTCTCTGTGACCTATATAGGCCACAAAAACAGAATTCCCACAAGCATATCTTATAAAGAAACAGGAGGAGCATAGCATTGTCTTTAGACTAAGAGTGCTGATCACACCAAAAACCCACTGAGCTGACCTTGGGTGAGCTACTGAAAGCAATCTACTTAGTCATACATCACAGGCAAGGTTGCTAAGCATTAAATATATGTATTTAAAATTTCAAACCAGAACATATCTACAGAAGCTTTACAGTTCTCCTTTAGAGTAATTGCTGGAACACAGGATACCTTAAAAGCAACCAAGCTGCCCTAAGTTGCTAGTTCTGAGATTCTAATACAATACAGCTCTTGAAGGCTTGTGCTTCTTTCATATATCACAAGAAAAGCAAAAAAAAAAAAAATCTGTCTATGCCTAGTGCAAACACTTGAGTGCTTCATTGCTGGGATCACTGCTTAGCTGCTTGCTGCCTCAAATGCACAACAACCTAAGCTCTCCCTGAGCCTGAAAGCCCAGCAAAGCACAGTGGGAAGGTCAGTGAACATTCACTTCTGCAGCACTCCCTACCCCAGACATTTTTGTAACTGTAACGAGAAGCCTTAAGCACTGCTAGAAGTCTCCTTTGACTCCAGAGCTAAAATTTAGTGCCATCAGACTGATCAGACTGATAAGTGGGATAAGACCAGGCACAGGTTTACATCCTCTAAAGGTGTCTGTCACTGCTAATCAGTGGGTTTTAGGAAGGAAGCAGGGGGTGGGAAGGAAAAAAAAACCACACTGAATGTGAATCAGGGGACTGTTCCAGAATTTTTGTCTGGTTAACAATTATTCATATTCCTTGTAGTAACCAGTACTTTCAGAGGTCACATGAAAGAGAGCTCAAAAAAGCACAGGCAGCTCCTGAGATCCAGAACAGCATTCAACAATAACTGAAAACTTGGGCCTCAGGAAAAACAATCCCAGGTTGCATTCCTTCTTAACATCAGTACCTCTGGTTTTACAGTATACCTACCTATGAACTTACCTTAATAAAACAAGTGTTCTTGAAAATTTTGAATGGAAAACCAGTTAGCTTTAATTTCTTTACAATAGTGATGGATTTATCTAAATCAAGCACAACTCCTGTGGCAGCAATCCGGAAGTCAGGCTGAAACATCAGACAGGAAAGACTGCTGAATGTGTATTCCTCCAACAGTGAAGACACCATTTAAAATCACAGAATCATAAAATATTTTGCCTGGAAGTCATCTAGATGACTTCTAAAGGTCATTTAGTCCCACCCCCCCTGAAGTGAGCACAGACATCTTCCAATAGACCAGGTTGCTCAGAGCCCCAGCCAGTCAACTCTGAATATTTCCAGGAACGGGCATCCACAACCTCTCTCATCAACCTGTTTGCGTTTTACCACCCTTGTTGTAAAAACCTTCCTCCTAATATCTAGTCTAAATCAACTTTTTTAATTTAAAATCATTCCCCCTTATCCTATCACAGCAGGGCCTGCTAAATTTATCCCCACAATTTTTTAAGCCCCCCTTATATACTGAAAGGCTGCAATGAGGTCTCCCCAGAGCTTTCTCTTTTCCATGACGAACCCCAACTCCCTCACAGCCTTTTTTCCAGGGAGAGGTGCTCCATCCCTCCAGTCATCTTTGTGACTGTTCTCTGGATCTGCTCCAAGAGGTCCCTGTCTTTCCTGTGCTGAGGGCACCAAGGCTGGCCATGGTACTCCAGCTGGGGTCTCACTGGAGCAGAGCAGAGGGGCAGAATCCCCTCCCTTGCTCTGCTGCTGGCACTGCTCTTGCTGCAGCCCAGGATGTGATTTGCTCTCTGGGCTGCAAGTTCACATGACCACAGCATGCCCAGCCTCTCATCCACCAGAATCCCCAAGTCCTTCCCAGCAGGGCTGCTCTCAATCCCTTCACTGCACAATCTGCACTGACACTGGGGGCTGCCCCAGATCTGCTGCAGGACCTTGCACTTGGCCTCATTGAACCTTATGGGCTTCCCCCTGGACCACTTCCCAAGGTTCCCCTGGACTGCATTCCATTCCTCAGGCATGTCAACCACACCACTCAGCCTGGTGGTGCCTGCAAACTGCCTGTGTCACTGATGGTCAAAGCACAGTGCTGGTCCAAGCACAGACTGCTGAGGGACACCACTTGTCACCACTGCACATCAAGACACTGCACTGTTGACCACCATCCTCCAGATGTGGCCATTCAACCAACTCCTCCACAAACAGTCCACCCATTGAATGAATATCTTTCCAACTTAGAGAGAAGGATGTTGTGAGGCACCTGCACTCCACATTTAACTTTAAAGATTCAGAATTTCTAACCTTTACAGAAGTAAAGCAGCATGAAAAATGCAGATTGACTAGTACAGACTAGTTGAGGTGCTGCTGACATAACATTCCTACCATTCACTAATGAGATTTCCAGAACTGCCATTCTAATTACCTTGGAAACAATCTAAAAGTCCTTGTGATCTACCTCACTGTGTTCTCTTTATGAAACAGAATCTTACTCAGACAGAAAGTCTCAAAGGAGAAGTGCTTTGTGCACTGCTCTAAGACACTGTATTATGCGAGGGACACATGATGAAAACAGACTTTTAAAACATGTAAAAAGACAACTGTGCAATAGTACTTGAAGGCATATTTTAGGAAGGAGATAATAATCACCACTGATTACTGACACGCTCATTACAATGCCATGCAAAGCTTTTGTTACCAATTGTCTGCAAACATGAACCTACCTTTGATTAATATATATCTAATAAAGATCATATCTGATAAATACTGCTTTAACACTATTTAAATTGGAATTATGGAATTGCTTGGTTTTGAAGGGATCTCAAAGATCATCTCATTCCAACACCTCTGCCATGGGCACCTTCCACTAGACCAGGCTGCTCATGGCCCCATGCAACTGGCCTTGAATCCACAGCTTCTCTGGGCAACCTGTGCCAGAGCCTCATCACCCTCACAGTAAACAATTTCTTCCTGAAATTCTCTAAAAAACAAACAAAAATATCCTCTCCATACAGTTTCCCACCTCAACATAATACACCTTTCAAAAGCTTGAGTCCCGCTACTTTCATAGTTCCTACAACTACACTGTTTTATCATAATGTAACTTTTCTTCCCAGAACATATATATTTTCCACAAATATCTACGGAAAGTGTTAATAAGCATTCTGTGGTAACAAACCTACCGTTGTGCCACTGACAGACTGCACTGCCAAAAATCCTGTCCCCTGAGGAGTGATGGGCCCTAAAAGAAAATTAAATTTAAAAATTTTGGAGAAGTCTTACTACGCAATATCTAATCCCTATTTAAAGTCCAAAAGCTTAAAAATACATGAAAATATACTCAATGAAGAAAACCAAAGTTTAAAGCACTCAAACTATTGCTCACATTTAAAGCCTCATAAAGGAATGGTTAACAAGAAGTTACTCATGCAAGGGCTGGGCCCATAATGTGTGCAAAGTCTATCTGCACACAAATCAGGCTCTTCTTCAATATGCTACAACTTAGAATGCTCAGAATTTGATTGAAAGCCAAGCAATTCACAAATCATTTAAACAATCCACAAATATCAGAGAACTGCCTATTTTCCCACACTACTTGATGTTATTTTTTGTTCCACAGAGAAAAAGTTGTACTTCTCATTGCAAAAGCTGCATTCCCTGGTACATCCTGCAAAGCCAGAGAGCTGTACACTGCTGAAGTGAGGTAGGACACAGCAGCAGGCTCACCCCAGAAGGCTGCCCCACAGTGCATGTGCAGTGGGAGCTGCACACTGCTGAGGTGAGGCAGGACACAGCTGCAGCAGGCTCACCCCAGAAGGCCGCCCCGCAGTGCATGTGCTGCGGGGTGTACTTGAGCAGCCGGTGCCGCCCGTTGTGGTCCTCGATGTAGAACATGGGGATGGTCTGGAAGCGCCTCCAGCCCAGCGACAGGATCAGGGGATCGCGCGTCTTCAGGATCTTCTTGTACCACCGGTGCTTCTTCAGGCGCAGCTGGTTGGAAGAGAAGGTGAACCATGCTACTACAGGATGGCAACAGTGATTCTGAAACTCGAGCCTTAGTTTTTCAAGAATGATTGAAAGCAACTTCTATCTACACTAGAATTTTTATACAGTAAGTTTTATCTTTGTTTATCTTCAGAAGATCAATCAGTATTTCACTCACTCTGAAGCCATGTGTGTACACATACAAGCAAGTATTATATTAAAAATACATTTATATATGTGCTAGTAGCTTTTCTGCAGTCACTTGTATATAGATCATGAAGGTCAGAGAACAATTAATGTTTGCAATTTAGCAATCACAGTATCAGACCTTAATCCTGAGACACCTCTGCAGCTGAACATTAAACAGCAGTAACCTTTTCCAGTTATCCAATTAAGCCTGTAAAGATCCAGAATCTGCTACTGTAGAATTAGACTTTGTGTCTAAAGCCAATCCCCTATTCAGAAGACAAGGATGGAAGTTTCTGTCTGTTTTTACCCTATTTAAAGTACACAGAAAGCAGTAACTCCAGACACCCTGAAGCACACCTGCACCAAGATAAAATGCACTCAGCCCTTTGGCTACATACCTGTACATAGCCGACATTTCCCTCGCTGTTGCCCAGACCACCCAGGATGATGGGATAATGAGGATCAAAGTTCAGGACAAATTCACAGGGCACATTCTCAATCTCTATTCGAACATACATGCCAGGCCTGAATCCCTCATACTGCACTCTGGTTTCATCATCCTGATCTTCAAATTCTGCTCGGTTAAGCTATGTGACAAAGACATAATTCACAAAATTCAACTACTAGCAACTTGTTCAAGAAGGGATGGTTCGATTTAAAACATTCTAACATTTATATAAATCTTTTTGGGAAAGATCTAACAGGTTTTGCGACTTCCTATTCAGAGGAAGATCTCTACCACCACAAAGCCCTTCCAATTTGAGATCAAGTGGGCCTGTTAGCCTACTTGAAAGACAGTAGTACCCAGGAGAAGCAAATGGCTGAGTGACTTCTGATACACCTTTCACTATGGTGGCTTTGGATTTTAAAGATACAACTGTCCAAAGTACATTTTTGGATTTAGAAGCCCAAGTACCTTTTAAAGTTAATGTCCTGATCTTTAAGGTATCACTTCATGAGGATGCTGCAGCTCAGCAACTTAAAAAGATTTTTGTGCATCCTCACACTGTACATCATCAAAAGCTCTTCTGTACCATAGGACAAGAACGTAGATACTGTGCAAATATTTAACAAGATATCCTCGTGAATAACAGGAGCCTCACCCTCTTGTTCTAGTCCCTGACGCTTACCTACCCAAAAGACACTGACTCTTTTCCTGGAATGTCCTTCTTTACCCTTTAAACGCTCTCAGTGCATCAGCATACCAGAGCTCAGATTATCCTTTGTGACAGAGGCTAATACAAGCAGGTAAGGATTAATTTAACAACTATTTAGGGCAAAATTTTGTCAAAAGACAAGACAGTGAAATTATTAACATTATTAATGTAAGGCAGTGTTCTCCCAAGCCAGTCAAAGAAGGAAGCTACTTTTAAGCTTAGAAGTTCTCATGTGGAAAAAAAAAAGGCCTGGAACAAAACCAAAACCTCACATTCTGGGTACAGTTACACTGAAGACTTCTACCACATGTACACAGCAATAGTCATTATATTATTTTTTCCTCAAAATAACTTCACAGTTGGATGAAAAAAACTGTCACAGAGAATTTACTTATCCATTAATAACAGTGCAAAAAATAACACTAAAAATAATACCTGGAAAATATATGGCAGAAATTAATATGAGGAGGATTTTCACCTTCCTACACATAAAAGGATGCCTTTTGTTTAAAAACTTTTTAAGTAGTTGAAGTTTAGATGATACATCCTGGCTTATTCAGTGATTAGTATGGTTAAGTATTGCACTCAGCTTAAATTAAGCTTTCACTTGTTTGGTTTCTTTACTTGCTTTCCTTTCCAGATAACAGAATCAAAAAGCTCAAGAATAAAAAAATCACAACCATGTATTTCTTTGTGTGTACTTTCTGAAATACCTCCTGAGCATCACCTGTGTTTCCAGGAAAAAATCTTTGGGAGACAAACTCCATGGAGCATTTTGGAAAACATATAGCCAGATAAATTGACAAATTAGCAGATTGTACCTGTGCTTGTTTATGCATTTCTTCTTTAAGATCATCAAAGTATGTGGCATCCCCTTCATCATATTCTGCATCAAACATTTCTTTAAGTTTTCTTTTCTTGTCCATGCGCTCCTTCTTCTTTTCCTCCTCCTCAGGTTCTGGTTTGGACATTTTTTCATCTTCCTCCTCCTCTTCTTCACTTCCAGACTAATCAACAGTAAGTTGTCAAACATGTAAAACAACTGAAAACAACTCATTCTGATCAACATTCTGATAGATATTATTAAACAATATTTTTTATAGTGTCAATTATTAGACAACTGAAAAACATTTCAGTTTTAGACAGAAATTAGTAAGCTATTCATACAAGGAGACAACTTCAGCAAGGACCAAAAGATCTCATGATCTAATCATATTCCTTTTCACTGACAAAACTTTTTTGACTAAAGATCATTTTAACGTAAGGGAACAGACCCTAGAACTGACCTACCTGTTATTCTAGAGCTAATATAAGCATATATAATACAGGAGGAAAAAAAAGTAATTGTTGATAGCACTGAGCTATCAACTGCTGGAAGGCTGGAAGCATTCTAGAGACCAGAGAGAAGGAAGTTTGTTCACAGACCATTTGAAAACTGCCAAAATGATGCCATTACCCTCTATTTTATAACAAATGCAAAGCCATCAAGTTGCTTAGTCCAAAAAGAAATTGATTTTTCACTTTGTACTGTCACAGACCACTACAGTTCTGTTACTGGAAGATATCCAAGCCACAGCATAAAATTGCTTCCACCAACCTCCTTTATGCAGATAAGAGGAATGAACTAGGAAACTGTGTCAAGTTTCCACTATTTGTTGTGTTTAAACAGAGGGCTATAATCTTCTGCATAAGATGAGATGACACAGTACAAACAGTTATGATTACATTTGGTTTTAAAATACTTCTGTCCTGCCTCCAGATCCTGCAGCTCTTGATTAAGCCTGACACCTACTGTTAAATGAGTGAGGTGACTTCTACATAATTAACTATAAACAAAACTTCAGGCTCAGGCTAAAAACATGCCACTCTAGATAAAGTCAGTAATAAACATAAATTTTCTTTCCTGCTCCCACTGATTTCCTTCCATATTGATTCTATGAACACCGAATTTATTACATAGGATGCCTATCACTTGATAAGAAACACACACTTATCTTGAGTTAGATAAGAACATTAAAATGCTAAAAGAACATAAAAATGCAGATCAGACCTGCTCTCCTCCAGCAGCAACCTTTCCTTTGTGCACAACCCCAGTTTCCAGATCTTCAAAATCTCCATACAGCTCTTCTGCAACAGTGAGCACCCAAGACATGTGAGCATTAGTTAACCATTCTGCTGTATTGCTCCACACCATCTCTCACATGTTCAGTACTATGCATTTCTCAGAGCTGCTGTGGAGATTAGTTTCAGTCCAAATATTTTTGATTCCCATCAAGTTTTATACATTTGTTTTGCCCTCTCTACAACTTCAGCTGAAAATTCCCAGCTAAGCTCAACGTGGCTCCTCCTTTACCCTTTCAACACCCTTGTGATTTAAAAAATGTAAATGAAGCGTAGATCACCCCAAAGGACTCCCAATACATTAGTTTGCACTCTAATGACACAAGACACCAGCAGAGCAATTGAGCTCCTATGCCTAATTTCCAAAAAAAAAAAAATAGAATATAGCTGACAGTCTTTAGGTTAAAAACATGTGCTTATAGAAGCCTGTTAAAGCACAATCATGATGCATGTAAGATATAGCCACATTACTAAACTTTTTAAGTATTTCCTAATTTAAAAAAAAAAACCAAAAAACAAAAACACCACCTCCAAAACATGTGAAGATAGATCTCACTTTTCAGCCACACGTGAAAGGCAAGTTTGTCTTGCTAATAAGAATAGTTTCTATTTATTTCTACCATGGCTATCTAAAAGAATAAACCATATATGATGAATAGATGAACTCAGATACATAATTCAAAACTGGCATGACCAAGTGTTGAGACTAAGGACTCCATTTAGTAATTTAAGTTACATACTCTATTTTTCAGACAGTACATTTCCAGAATGTGGTATGTGCCTACTGTTTCTACAGAGACTGACAGCAATATGTAATTATGTTAGTATCTATATAATAATTTATATAATAGTTTGAAAAAAAATCTCCAAGTACAGCACTAGGGCACAATATTCTATATACATAATTAAAAAGTCATACTTTTCTTAAAAATCCTGTACAGAGGAATCATTTTTAAAAGTGTTACACATACCATCTTCCTCCAACAGCTTTGCTGCATCTTTATCATCCTCCCACTTTCCAGTAACAAAGCAGTCTCGAATACTGCTCATAACCTGCAAAATAAATTGCACAGCTGCACTGCCTTGCACAGCTGCAGCTTATCATCAACAGAAATGTTCTCCAAGACATTCCCCACTCCCCCATCAAAGACAATTCTCACATGCAGCTCCACATCAAGACACCATTACCAAAACTACACAATGCCTCCCCAAAAGCAGGATTGTGAACCCAGTTTAATTCTTGCCAAAAAGTCTTTTGATTACCAAAATCTCTACCCTACACTGTATTTTCGCTTGGGTCTCCCCTGCTTTTTATTTTTTGGTAAATAAAGAACAAACTATTATCCACCAAATACTCAAATGAGACAAGCATTAAATTGATTTACTGTAACTTGCCACTCTTCTAAAAACAAACATTGGAATCTGTTGCGTATACTGACAGCAAGTGGCAGAATCTAAGACACTGTGGCCATAGCTCCCACAGCTCTGTTTCAATAACAGCTCAGTCATACTTTATGAGACACAGCCAGGACAGAACCAGGCAGGATATGCAGAAGGAATTATCCAATGGCATTACCTCTTCTAAATCCCAATCTTGTGGCTTTTCTACCAGGAATTTGGAGCAGTCAAGAGCATTAGCCTTCTGTTTGGATGCTTTGTCTGGACGGCTGACACGAAACAAACCTCCAAGTTCATCATCTGCATCCTCACTCTCCTGGTCCTCATCCTCCACAGCTAAACCAAACACAGAGGCTGTGATGATTTCCCCCACAGTACACGCATGAAATTCATTAACCACCTCTCTCCTTATGTTTCCCAACAGCTACAGCAGTTTAAAGAAATAAAAGAACCAAACTGGAACAGTTTTGAATGTAAAAGCCTGAAGAAAAAGGTACACTGATCCACTTGTTTTCATAACTGGAATCATATTAAAAAAACATTGTCCAATAAGTAAACAGAGGATGCTTGTTCAATATCACATATCAGAACAATAGCAAAATGATCTGTGAAAAGGAAGGAACAGGAATTAAGCTTGTGTGTAAATCAAGAATACCAGACTGGAGAATCTGTCAGAAAGTCTTCTCACACCTGCACTGTGGAAGGTTTACAATCTCATCATGTTCTACAAAGGTTCTGCACAATGAGATTGGAACTCTCAGACAACAACTGTAAAAGTTGTGAATTAAAACAGGACAAGTTACATAAACAGCAATTTTCTCTTCCTTTTAAGCCAGCTATTTTCCCTTGACAAACACCTGATACTAAGTCATGTATAAGAGACTCTTCCACAGTCACTGAGAGACAGAAATTCCTGAAACCAGCCAACAGACAATATGCCTTTATGAAACACAATTACCACAATGGGTTTGCATAATATCTATCAGATCATTACACAAATAACCAAACCTTAAATGTTTGGAAGAAATAACTGTGTAAGAAAACATGAGTAACAACTTAGCAGTCTGGAAAATGAACTCAAAATGCTTTTTACGGGAAAAGTAAAAACTGTCTTCTTGTTACAATTATTAGTGAAAATGAGCATCAGCAATTAAAAAGTCAATTAACTCTCCTCAAGCCTCCTGCCAAAAGACCATGATCAAATACTCAGACTTAAAAACTTGGTAACAGCTAAAAGCCAGCATATAATGAGTCAAGTTTCCAAGCAGATCTGTACCTGTTCCGTAGACAAGTTTCCGAAGGTTGGGGGTTGATCGCTGCTGTCTCAGAAAGGCCTCAGCTGCCTTCTGTGTGAGGTCCTCCTTCCATTTAAGTGCACCTGAAAAGGGAAAAAAGTTGCAAAAAAGAACAAGACTGAGCAACTACAAAAATAATTTAATTAAGGACATGACAAGAGACTTAAGAAGTGTAGACACAGCCCACAGTTTCTTTTTCTCATATTCTGTATATACACAGAAACATAAACCGTGGATAACAAATTATACCACTGATTTTTTTAGGCTAGAATTTTAAAAAATTATTAACAACAGTAAGAGATTTGATCATGTTCACGATGATACATTTCTTCACAGACTCACAGAATGGCTGAGGTTGGGAGGGACTTCTGGAGGTCTCTGTGTCCAGCCCCACTGCTCAAGCAGCCACACCTAAGGCAGGCTGCTCATCACCATGTCAGGACAGCCTTTGAACATCTCCAAAGATGGAGACAGCTGTTCCAGTGCTCAGTGAGTAGTTGGTGCATTTTAGTAACATTCCCCCAAATATGTTTTAGTCTTTCTAGATGTAACAGAGCATCATAATTTGTTTTACACACACAGCTATAAAGATTAAATAGAAGTATATGCAAAATCAATGAAGTTTTGTTTATAAAATGAATCACCTCTGTTCTAGAGGAAGGAAACTTGACACTTCATACTACAAAGTAAATGAAAGACTTAATAGCAAGTATTTCAATCTTTCCCAACTTGAAGTTTTGCTACTTAAGAATTATAACTAAATACACATTTATATATATATATGACAGGCAACATTATGGATTATTCACTAATTATATCCTTTAACAATTAATACAATGATGTGGACAGTAAAAATTAAACAGTTATAGCCTACCTGTTGTGTCAGCAGAAAGATCTATTTTTTCTTCATACTCCTCTTCCTCTTTCAGCAGGTTCTCCACATCATCATCCTCAGTATCCACAGTTTTAACTTTGGTGTGTCTAACACTATCAGCTTTCTTTGCTTTACTGTGCTGAAATCCATTCCTATTTGACTCATCAGCTTCTAATTCCTCATATGATCCTCCTTCATCATCACCCTCTTCAAGGGAAGAGTTCTCATCCTCAGATTCTGATGCCTCTTCTGCGGTGCAGTTTCCTGAATCTGTAGTGAGCACTGCTTTTCTTTTGGGGCTGTGCTCTGAGATTTGTGGATTTGTTTCTGTATGTTCACTATCCATATCACAATGCTTAGATTCAGCTCTCTTATTTGCAGCCTCAAATTCACTACCTGAGCTTTCATCTTCACAAGTCCTTTGTACATCCCCCTCCTCCTCCTCCTCATCTTCCTCCATCTCACTATCTTCAGCGGCAGTTTCTCCTTCTTCAGAGCTCATCTCCAGATCATCATCACTGTCAGCAAATGCTGGTAGCTCATTCACAGCTTCTTCATGAGGCACCTCTGTTTTCAGACGCTTGGCTCTCCTAACAGCCATCCCTTCCCTCAAGAGCACTCTCTCACTTTCTTCCTCAGCATCATTTTCATTATCACCATCACTTCCATCTTCAGACACTGCTTCTTCTTCATCTTCTTCTTCTTCTTCTTGGTCATCTTCCTCATCACTTGCTACACCATCATTTTCCTTCTCATCGTCTTCAAATACGGCCTTCCGACGAACTCTTCCAGTCTTCAAATCCACCTGCCTCTCTTCTTTTGGCATCACAAACCTGTTCTCCCAAAGACCACATTTGGGGTAAGATGGTAAAGTACAAGAAAATTTTAATGAAAGAATGAAGCTTCATGTTAATATTGTTAAACAGTTCTACAAATTTTCTTTCAAAGAAAGTGAAGTTACATAGATCATTAGAAAGGCACTGTCATCCTGTAATGTGTCTTTATTCAAGAATATTGACTGTTGTAGCCAAAAGTAATTCCAATTCATTTCATTTTCCAAGGAATGAATTAAAACAGAAATGTTACTTTTATCAGCAAGAAATTCCTGGAAGGCAGGTCTACATTGCTTGCAAACTTTCTAGTACCAATGATTTCTATCCCAAAATACAGTGTGGCATATGACTAATCTCAGAAGAGGAAGAAACAGACATTTTACAGGCTGTGCTCTATTGAGAATTCTTCCTAAATTAGAGCCTGAAATTAGAGATTCAGTCATGCTCAAACACTGCTCAACATTCAAAACTTACTCTTGTCCTACATCTTCTGAACCCAAGGGTGTAGAGTCCATGAAGAGAGAGACCTTGCTTGATGCCATCTTAACATCAATGGCTGAGTGTGTGGAGATGAGGCTCTGAACAAGCTCCTGATTTGGCCTCACTTCCTCCTGGAAAGACAAGACTTTTTACTTTTCAATTAAGTTGAATAAACAAATGTCTAGTGACACCTATCAGTCTAAACCAGCAGAAATATACATATGCAAGAAAAAATTGCAGAGCATTTTAAAGAAATATTTTCTCAGAATAGAATAGCAAGGTGTCCCTTCCCCTCTTCATATTTCAAGAATATCTATAATATCAACCCAAGAAAAATTGAAGAGGGACTCCTTCACAATATGCAACCACTAGAGTAAATACCAGCAAACACATTGTCACAGACCCAAAGGTATTTAACATTTAGCACAATACAGAGAAAAAACTGAATTCAATTTGTTTGTAGGTAAATCTTTTCTCCCTTTGACCAGTCAAATCCTTTAAGTTTTCTCCCAGCAATCACCATGTCCTGCAAAATAAGAGTAGCAATAGTCCAGCACCTATAAAGCTTAGGCCAATATTTGGAAAGTTATTACATAAACTTTAGGTATTTAATATTAACTGATCATCCAATGTTTTGTACAATTACAGATAATAGAAATAACCCTTCTCTGAAATCCCTGAAAGAGAAAAGAACTAATTATCCACTATGGATAGATAAGGATTGTTTTAAAGAAGCTTATTTTTAAACACTTATTTTGGCTTTAAGGATAAAAACTATATTTTCCAAGAGAATTTAAACCACCACCAGGATTCTTTTACCTCTTCTTTTTCATGAGCATGGCTTCCACCAAGGTCAATGTAAACAGCATCTTTGTCATACACAATACCCCCAACTCCTGACAGAGGGGCATAGACGAGCTTCTCTTTCTCATTTAAGGAACGTTTCTTCTGCTGCTCAGGGAGAGCACAGGGGTCTGGCAGGAAACTCACATCACTGACTGTGAAGTCTCCAACACCTGAGGGGACGGACAACGATTCATCAACAGGAAGCTCTGTACCAAACATCCAATTCCTCTGCCTTACCACTGAACTCAGAGAAGTATACAGAAATTCACCAGAATCCTGCAAAGCTTTGTTTGTTTCTTCGCTTGTTTTCAAATGACAAAAACAGCAACTCCCTTTTCTGAGTAGGTCTGTAAATTTATTATCATGGTATTTCTTAATTTAAACTATTTAATCATTCACTTAAAATATTAAATTATTCAATTCTGACCATAATAAATATATTACATAATTTACTAATTCACATCATTTAAATTAACCTTTCATTATTAGGGCTGATATGTTTTACATTTTAAGCACTTTCTAAAAGTGATACACTTATAAAAAAATTTAAATACTGTGATTAATGTGTTTATCAGTGCAACAAAACTGCACAACTTAAAGCAAAACTATTCACAAGATTTATTTTCACCAAAATGTGCATTATGAAAAAAATTTCAAAAACCTAACAGGTATTTAGAAAAGTGGCAAATCTGTTGTATAAGATACTTTGAAGATACAAATAATTTCAGCTATGCTGTTTTTCACATATCAGTACAGAAAGAATTCTAAGACTGATAAATTACCTGGCATATGAATTTGACTTTTGTTTTTTAAGTGTGCTCCTCTCAGGTATCCATACAGTGATATCTTCCTGTCACATTTGGGATTGATTCGAACATCCTCTGGGTTTGTCAGCTCTTCCATTCTACTCAACAGTTAAAATGACAGTTAAAATATTCAGAGTCTCAATGACAACTTTTGAGATAAAGTAATTTAAGAAAAAAGAACATCACTGCTGCCACTGCATGATCTGCAGACTCTAATAATCAAAACTGAATTATCATAAGAAAGAAAAAATTAATGGAAAAACTGATCTTCTAAGAACATTTTAAAATTCTTTTCTAAAAGCTGTATAACTATGCTCAACACATTTCCAGAAGGTTTACTGACACTTCACTGAGCAGGGGCTGCTTTCTTAGCACATTTTAACTACTCTTTATCGGCTTTGCACACACAACCCTCCTCTAATCAATTTCACCGATAGAGGGCAAACAGCTGAACGTCACACTCCCCGCAGCCACACAACACCTTCTTTTCCCTAAGAATGCAGGTGAGCAACACAAAAGCTCCCACAGAAAAGAGGGGCTGTTTGCAGGCAGAGGAGGGGAAACTCCTCTCTACACTGCACACGGGAGGCAGCACACAGAGCCCAGGAGGAGAATGGGGACACAACCCGGCCGCAGATCAGCTTAAAGCTGACCCAACAATCATGAAACCGCAACACTTACAGCAACCTAAAACATTGTTACCAAAATACTACAGAATGCGGGGTTTGCATTTTCCCTCTCTTTGCTTGATGTATTTTACAGGACTTCGCACAATGCTTATCTACTTCTCTGACAATTTTTACTGAAGAATTAGAGCTAAAGAAGAGGCTCATTCAAGGTGCCTTGGATTGTTGTGAGAATTTAGTCATAACTGTAAGCATTCTGGCAATAAAATATGAAAGGTGAGGTAATTTCTCAAGCAGGCACAGCTGCCATCAAGATTGCTTTCATGTTCCAAAGAGACTGTGAATCAAATGCTATACTGGGAGACAGAGCAGAAGGGATATTCCAGGGAATTCAGAGGACTAATTCACCAGCTGTTGTTTAATCAGTAGAATGATTGTTTCTTTTCCACAGAAATTCAGTATATTCATCAACGAGCAGGATTATTTTAATTATCCTGTGTTTCAAAAGTATTTACAATATTCCAGAGGTGTGTACATGACCTGACACAAGTGAAAACTGAACGGCACAAACCTGTCACCTTCCCTTCCCAAAGCCACTCAGGGAACACCAAACACCCATTCATACACAGAGCTGAGGGCTAACAGCACAGCTTTTTCAAACAACAAGGTGCTATCTACGCTGGGAATAAAGAACAGAGACAAAAACACACACCTGTCTGCAAGAACATACGGGTGAGACGTTTGCCAAGTGAGAGGCCGGAATTTCATAACGGAGATAAAACGCCCCAAATTGTGAATTTCCTGCTTTTGATATTCTCCATGAACCATCCCAGACAAATAAAACAACTTGGCACCCTAAACACATTAAAAAGACATAAAAAATTTGATTTAATACCCATAAAGCTAACAAGAAAAATACATAGTTAATGCAATTCTAATTTGTAAGTCTTAATTGAAAATTATATTACAACTGGTTCTGAAAGATCAAACTAACCAGGTTACTTCAACATGAAAATTGTTCCTTAAATCTCACTGGAAAACTATTCACATCCTCCAGACCTCATACAGACCTACAAGCAGATCCTCCTTGCACAGCACCTGCAGAACAGACCTAGTAGCAAATTAAGCAGCTTATCACACCGGGATAGAGAATAATCACACAAGTATTTTAGCAAACAGAAAAAAGATGAAACAATCTGATACAGTATCAACGTTGTTCACTTATCTATGTAAAAGATGTAATATAATAAACACTTAAGTAATAACCCACTTTTAATTTAGCTTCCATAAAGCAAAATATATGAAAAAATTAATGTTAAATGTCATACCGGATACACTTCAGTCCAGAATCTGTGCTTTAATTTCTTTTTAGTCTTCTTTAATTGTTTGTTGTTCTTGAATGTGTCCAAGTGGGTTAGAACTCCCATAATTTTGGGAAAGCCATGTACCTGGCAAATGTTCAGGAATTCAAATGTCTCCATCTCAAATCCAAAGCTGGCATCAATGAGCATGAGAACCTGTAAACACAATATTCACATTTCACTACAGCAATACCACAGTGCCCACATGAGCTTATTTCAAAGACCACACCTTTAAATTCTTAAGCTTCTCAGGAGCCAAAATCCTAAAATGCACTGACACAGCAGCCAACAGTCAGATGAAAATGGAAGCAAAGTTGGTTTAGTGTTTTAACAATAAAGAACTCAAAGCATACAGGAACTGATGCCAGATCTTCAAGCACTGATGTAATCTCAGCTCCCAACAATAAATCCAAACAGATTCTCAGCACCACCATGTGCACACAGAATCTGAAATATCCACCAGCAGAAGTATTTGTACTGTTTGGTACCTGTCCCGTACTCAGTAGAAAACATAAAAGTAGAAGAATATCCAGATCAGTGTACACATGTATT
Organism: Camarhynchus parvulus; assembly: GCF_901933205.1. Lineage (NCBI taxonomy): Eukaryota > Metazoa > Chordata > Aves > Passeriformes > Thraupidae > Camarhynchus > Camarhynchus parvulus. Next base: position 11,369,473 of record NC_044576.1, read on the forward strand.
TAGATATTTACACAGTTAATACTTAGACAAGGATCCCAATACCTAATCAGCTGTGAATAATATACTCCAAATCCACATGTAAAGTAAAATTCTAAACAAAGGGATCATGCATTGGATCCCCAGGATCAGTTGGTGTAATCTCTTGATCCAAAAGTTGCAAGTAAATTACAACAGTGACCAGACTCCACTGAAATCAGCTGTATTACTGCAAAACAGATGGAGGCCTCAGGGTGCAAAGAAAACCCCAACTAGTAAACTAATAAGTATTTCTACTTTGAACATTAGTTGAAAACTTCTTGAATAAAACTCATTTTCAGATTTTATATGGTTTAACCAAATCCCTTAATGAGAAGTCACTGTGTCACCTTGGCTCATTATAAGACCTTCCCCTAGAAGTTTACCAGTTGCATTAGCAATGAAGCTCAGCAGCATTTCCCTTGTTTCACATCCTCCCCACCACCACACACACACACACACACACACACACACACACACACACACACACTACACTTTCACTTTCCCCCACCCTCAGGATGAGGAAGGTCCTAGGGTTGTTCCAGAACATAAGACGTGTCAAAGAGCTCAGGTCTTGTTCTCTTTGAAACCAAAGACAGTTTTGCCTTTGACAGCAAAAAATGTGTAGACAAACCAGACACTGGTGCAGTCCAACCAAAAGGAGTATTTTCAACATAAATTATAGTAGAAATCGCATTCCATTGTTAACTTACCAGATCAGCAACTTTAGCCAGGTCAATCATTGTGTTAATGTCACACCCACATTCAATAATGGTCAGCCGGCGCTTTTTACCTGAAAACAGAATTAAGCATCAAAAACTCCAACAGAGAGAGCAAACCAATTTGTGCACTTTTATTTTCAGGTCACATTCCTGGAGTTCCTCCAGGGTATCTGGGACTCAGATTCTGGTCTAGCATCTAAATCATCCAACATTAATCACTACAGAAGTGTCTGGTTTTACCTATTTATAACTGCACTAAAATATAAATTTTTTAAACTTAAAATTATCTGAATCTTCTTTTATTGTACATATGCCAGATCACACATCCAAATGATATCTTCAAAATGACCAAAAATCATGACAACATGAGCACATCCCAGCAAGACAAGTAAGGAGCAGAAAAGAAGCATTTCCATTTCTTGTCTCTTTGTTCTCACCTGAAACAATTGTAACAGGACCCCGGATTTCAACCAGCTTCTGCCTGGTGAAGTTCTTAATGAGACACTTTATCACAGTGCTCTTCCCAACCTTGGGAGGGCCAACCACAACCACCACCACGGGAGGTGGCTCCAAAGGAGTCCGGTCAACCACGGGAATGTGATGCTTTTTAGTCTTCAGATCCTGAGTTCTGAGGAGAAATTTGTAATAAATAAATACAGGAACGCCATGGATAGTGGCATTTACTATTTGAAAGTCTTCAGTATTTGCAAAGGCTTGAACACAAAATGGAGCACAAGCAGAGACACCAGGCACTCCCACGGAGCCTAAGGAGCTATACAGCTTTTCTATGGATTAACAGAGTGTACAATGCAACAGAGATGCACAAAGCACCCCCACTCCTGACACACACACAAACCACACACAGCCTGACTGGGTGAATGATGAATGCCAAGCAGACACAGCAGCGAAAATCACAGTCTGTGGATGGCTACACAAAGTATCAAAGAAAGCCCAGAAACTCCCACCCCTCCAGCCGCCTCTGGAGCAGCTCCGACCCTCACCGATGGAAAGTCCGGGCCATCCGCACAGCGGACTGCACCGTGAAGGCTTTGGGGTTTCTCTTCCGTGCATTCTCCTCATCGCCTATTCCCAGCTCATTGAGATAACGCTTCCTTTTCTTCTCTGCCTTTGGCCCGCTATGCTTCGCACGATGCTTCTTCTTCTCTTTTTCCTCCATCTTACCGGTTCAACACTTGTTTACAGCCAGCAGGATCCCGAGTTCCTCCGTGTGACAGCGGGCGCAGCTGGCACAGGAGGAGAGCACAGTTAGCACAGGGCACGCGTGCACAGCACATCGGCCGGAGAGCACCGAGCAAGCACCATCGCACCCTGCTCACGGGGCCCGTTCCCGGTGCACGGCAGCCCCCGCGCCCCGCACTCCCGGCCCGGGGCCCCGGGCAGGCCGGCAGCGGCCCGGCGGTGCGGCCAAGGCGGGGAGCTGCCGGGCACACCGCGGGCCCTCAGCTCGCCAAGGGCTCCGGCCGCGGGGCCGCTCCCCACGAGCAGCCGCCACTCACCGGGGCCGTGCGAGCCGTGGGCCCGGTCCTACCCGGTCCGACTCTGTCCTGGCCGGTCCGACGCTCTCCTCCCGGCCCGACGCTGTTCCCCCCGGCTCGGGTGCTGCCCCCCGGCCCCGCGCTGTCCCCTCGGTTCGGGTGCTGCCCCCGGCCCGGTCCCGCCGCCCGGCCCACGTGTGCCCGCACCGACCGCTCCGTTGCAGAGCCGCCCTCCCGGAAACAGCGGCTGCGCGCGGAGTTCCGTGCGCGGCGGCGGAGCGCTATTGCCGGCGCACACGGTGTCCCACGGCGGCAGGGTGGAGGCGGTGCCGCGCCGCCCGCACCGGGAACCGGGAGTCGGCCCTTGTGTGTGTGTTTACGAATAAATGACTCTCCTGCAAGCTCTGTGAAAGCCCGCGGTAGCTGCCCGGCGGGGCCGGCCCCACAGCACCCGGAGCGGAGGAGGCGTGGGGACCTTCAGGTGCCCGCGGGCTCGGGGCAGCCCCGTACGAAGTGGCAGATGCGGCCCCAGCAATTTCTGCGAGAAAGATAAAAAATCAATCCTTGCCAAGGACTATGGGAGGACGAACAAGTCAGAGCGTAAAAGCCTATGAAGAGCTTTTCCGTGCAGTGAGTTCTGACGGAATTCACCAAAGAATGACGGGAACAATGGGGATTTCAGCCCTGAGCCCCGGGGTGATGAGGCCATGACCGAGCCCCGCCGTGCCAGCCCCGCCTGGGCGCTGAGGGCCGCGCTCCGGAACCCTCCGGGAACGGTGACTCCACCACCTCCCCGGGCAGCCCATTCCAGTGTCTAATCGCCTTTCCTGTGAAGAAATGTTTCCAGATTTCCAACCTAAGCCTCCCCTGGTGCAGCTTAACACGGTGTCCTCTCCTGCTGTCGCTAATACAACTCAGGTGGGGGCGTTTTGCAGGTACCAAGCCCTGCAGGCACAGGGACATGACCAGGCATGCAGAGGGCAGGGTACCCGGGTGAGAAGCGAGCCATTGTTTTATCTCGGCTCTGTGCCCCGCCTGCAGGCCAGTCCCCGTGAGGTGCGCTGTAGGCGCACTCCCTGCTCAATGGAGAGCCCTCTTGCCAGGGGTGATTCTCCTTGTGGCAGAGCCAGCGAGGACCAGGGCTGCTAACGAGGTGTCCGGGCGTGAGCTGCTCCCTCCGTGCTGCTGCCTCCCAGGCAGGTGCCCTCCCGCTGCACTTGCGGGGCCGTGGCTGTCACACTGTCACACTGGAGGAGGCGGCTGTGAAGAAAGGAATGTGATCGCAGGTTCCCGCATCAGGAGGAGCTCGGGACACCCTGCAGTGAATTAGCCCAGCCTGACTAAAAGTGACATTGGTGAATTTGGGTCCTCGCTATCTCTTTGACAAGTTATGTAGAAGAAAATACATTTTTCAATATTTAGCGTGTAAAATCCTCTGTTCTTCTATAAATAGGAGTATTTTACAGGCAGTAGAAGAGTACATCAGCTACTGAACACATTTGGTTCCTGGCCAACCATCACCTGATCATGACAGCAGAGATGCTGGCAAGTCCAGGGGAGGCTACTATACCATTGCTATGGAAGTACCTCCTACGTGTTGAATAAGCATTCTCATTAAGAAGGTATTATGAGGGAGAGGGTATACGTAAATAAATAAGTCTTAATGCATTTTTTAAAAAATATTTACTAAAAGAGTCATAGATACAATCATAAATACAATCATCTTTTTATCCTTCATTCTCAAATACAACTTGTGTTCAAAGTGCCTTGCAGCTATTATCTGAAGCCATATAGCTGTTCTGTAATACATGAGCTTGTTCCAAGCCTTTAGGTCAAGGCAGAAAAATTATAGCCAGATGAAAATTACTGACAAAAGTGTGGACTAATTTTCTGGACTTCTTGTGTACACACCTCCATAGACAGTTTGTTCAGGGATATCAATTTTATTAATAAAATAATGGTCTGTGATAAAGTTTTATTCCCATTGTTTCTCTTGTTCTATAAACAAAATAATTGAATTAATAACAAAGGTATTACAATCTAAGCATACATTAAAATATTCCAGAGCCACCTTTTAAACCCAAAAATAGATCTGCATGTAGAGTTTTCAGCATCCTAGGCCTAATACTGCTCTAACACACATCCATGGCAGTTCTCCAGAGGTACACATGAAGAACCTTTCCATGATTACTGTGGTCTTCTGGATAACCATGGGTCTTGAGAATTCTAAAAATAGACTCCATGTGCAAATGCAAAGATGAAACACATTTTTTTCTCCTCAGTGCAATTCTACAAGTTCATGAAGGTAAAAAAATCTTAATTTGGCAACTAGACAATCACGACTAAAAAAAAAGACAATTTGCAAAGAAATTACACAAAACAAAATCACAGAAATATTGCCTTTTAAAAGACTGTGGTCATTTTTAAATGAAAACATTATAAATTAAGTACCCAGGAAAAGACCATTAGTGTTCTTTATGAGGAACACACCTAAAATGCAAACACACCCAGTGAGATGTCCCCTGCCACCACCAAGGCTGCTTTTCACATGCTTGTACCCCTCTTGTGTTAATGCTTCCTCAACTAAAAGCTATAAATAAGCCTGTTATCTAAGATTCCTTAATTTAAAATAAGTGAATTATGACCAGAATAGAAACAAAACTCAGTAAGGCTGCAAAAACACCACCATAGTGCTAAACCTCCTGGCAGAACAAATCCAGCATAGCCTGAACACAGAGAGCTCATCAGTGCTGACACACTTGTGAAGATGAGTCTATGCATGCAGGTTAGTGTCATGTTGCCCATAACCAAACACGTGCAGGAATACTGCAAGGGGTGACAGATGGCCTGGGCTGGGGAGGCAGCTCACATGCAGCAGGTAGCCCTTGCTAACATGGCTTATCTTTCTTTCCCTTCCATACACGGCACAAACCTCAGAGCAAGCACTCTGCACCTAGGCCTGCAAAACCTCTAGCCACTTCAGACAACACTGGCAACTGAGAAAAAAAATCACATTCATTTTCCATCAGGCAACTGGACCCACTGCCACTTTCATGTCTGACCCAAATGACAGACTGAATTCTGGCCACCAAAAGCAGAAAAGTAACTTTTTGTCTGACCTTGCTCTGCATTTTGCTCATTCTCAAGCAGCCAATCTAAGCCCATTCCCAAAATTTCATTTCTCATGCCCAGCCAATGAGGGTCATAGTCATTTACTGTCTCCAGCAGCTGCTGCTCATACAATGGGGCTGCAGTGCCAAGTGCCCTTTGATACCCCCCTTCATGCTTTGGACCTACCAAAGGAGGACTAGCATTGCTAGCTGCAGGCAGAGGTGAACTGTGCCTCATCTGCTCGGGCTCAAGCTTGGGTTCCCCTCCATCAAAACTGAAAGTGGAGCCATTCCCAAAGGGAGAAGTGTTTGACTTGGCATACAAACAGCTCTCAATACCCAGGCCCTGGTTAGCACTGAAGTAGTTTAAGACAGGCTTTCTGTACGTGTTCTCTTTAGGTGCTGGGTACTGGTGATCTGTACAAGGCTGGAAAACATCTGCATCTGAGTAGTAGCCTTCAGGGAATGATTTCTTCAGGTGCGGATACTCCTGTGCCTGCTGCACAGGGAGCGAGAACGGGGGGGCGCTCCCCCCGCTTCCCGCACCTAGCGGGACCCCTCTTCCCGGACAGTCCAAGCCGAAGTCAGCCGGGGTCTGACCCAGCGCTCCAAAACTGTTATCCAAGCTCCTGAAATGCATGTCGAGCCTTGAGTACAGCTGCTCCGAGTAGAACGGCGGCTGCCCTCCGAAGCTCTGGCTCCCTCCTGGCAGGCCTGGCTGCGGGCAGAGACGGCTCCGCTCGGTGCCCGGGCCCTGCTGCGCCCGAGGCCGCTCCTGCCCAGCGCACCGGGGCGGCTTCAGCTTGCCCGGCCTGGCGTAGGCGGCGGCCTCGTTCTTCTTGTGGTTGAGCTGCCGGGCTCTCCGGTTCTGGAACCACACCTGCGGGACCGGCAGACACTGAGCACCCGGGCCGCCGGGGAAGCCGCTCCGCCACCCGCCCGTCCTCCCTGCCCGGAGCGCCCCTCTCACCTGGATGCGAGACTCGGGGATGTCGGTGAGGCTGGAGAGCTGCTCCCGCAGGGCGATGCCGGGGTACGGCTCCTTCTCGAAGGCGCGGACCAGCAGCTCCAGCTGCGCCTTGCTGAAGGTGGTTCGCTTGCGCCGGCCGCCCTCCCGCCCCGAGCTGGGGCCACCGGGGCGCGCCCGGGGCTCGCCTGCGGGGAGAGAACGGGGAGCGGTGGTCAGCGGGGCCGGGCAGCGTGCTCCTGCCCCAACGGCGCCAACGCCAACACCGCCACCAACACCGCCACCACCAACACCGCCAACACCAATACAGCCACCACCAACACCGCCACCACCAAATCCGCCACCGCGACCCCCGCCGCCTGCCCGCCCGGCGCGGCTCACCGGTGGCTCCGGGGCTGGGGGCCAGGCTGGCGGAGGGGAGGCTGGCAGGGACCAGGCTGGCCGGGGGCAGGCTGGCGAGCTCCATGCGGGCCGAGGTCTGCGGGCGGTCTAACGGCACGGGCAGCTCCGCGCCTTAAGAGCCCTCCACCCCGGCCTTTAGCGACCCCCACCCACCGGCCCGGCCCCTCTGCGGCTCCGAGGGTGACTCAGAGCCGTCTCCAACACCTCCATTGTCATCCCATCACCAAAATACACATAATGAGGGCTCGCCCCATCCAAGGAGCCAAAGTGTCTCCCAGCGAAGTCCCCGCTGCTGCCACCAACCCATCCATCTTTAATTCAAATGGAGAGCAAATAATTTAATGAAGAAATCTTCCACCTTTGGTTCAGCCTCTGAAGGAGCTCCCCTACTCTCTGCACTGCAGGCCTGGAGCTCTGCTGGAAACCCGGTGCTCCCCCAGTGCAAGGAGGCCTCCATACCACCCTTCTCCTAAAGGCAAGCCATCCCAGTGCTTACTGCACCCAGGTGACAAGTCCTTGTCTTCCCCATTTGGTTACCCTGCTCCTGTTCCCATCCATGGGACATTTCTCATCAGCTTTACTGCAGGAAATAAAATGCTGGTGGCTTTACCAGACATTGCATCAACACCCAATGTTCACAGCAAAGGACAAAGCCTCCCCCAGCACACTCAGGTCACCCGGGTCAGATGGAGCAGTCTCCCTCCAGAGTGTATGCTGAACAGCTCAGCAAAGGTTTTCCCTTCCTGGGGCAGCTTTCTTTCCCTCCAGACAGCTCTGCTCATCCAAGTCAGGTACAGAACAAGCAAGGTCTGTGCTATCAGCCCAAGGTGAAATCATGAACAGCATATTAATTCAGAAGAGTGGCCAGAAATATCATTTAAGAGAGCCAAGAGTGACATAAGGGACTTACAGGGAGCAACAGTTGCAACACAGAAAAGGATTAGATGTTAGAAGAGAAGCAAATCAATTAGTCAGTGTAATAATTTGTCAAATGAGACCACTAATGGCTGTCACTGAAGGTGTTCAAGAACAGCAGCATCATTACATCATTTGTTTTTCATCTCAACTTGTCCCCATTCATTTTTCAAACTTGAGACCTCCTCCAGCTTGCTGTGAATCTGAAGGGTACAGGGACAAAGTGTGTGTGAGCTGGTACACACTGTTTGCATTCTGTAGGGGCCAGTGCACCCATCATCCATGCTGCCACTTCTGGGTTGAGCTGCACAAGGGTTTTACCATTGCACACACCACCACAGTGCTTCACAACAAAAAATGAATGTCCTTGCACACAGGGATGGCAGTCAGCTCCTGTGAGTCTGGTACTCCAGAGACTGGATTCCTTTAGCATCTCAGTCCATAAGGCTCAGAAACCACTAGGCCTAAAAAACATTTTCAAGCAGAAGTGCATGTGTATCTGAGTGCTCAGATACAATAAGCAAACTTATAAAGCTTGGGGGTGTAGTTTTACCGACTGTGTTCACTACAGCAAATTCAGCTTCAGACATTAATTCTTGTTCTAGGCATGCAGTGTTCACCTCTAGCTGCCATGAAGTCCTCACGGGGCTGTGCACCCAGTCGAGCACAAGCCATCTCCAGTGCACTCTGGGCTAGCAAAGCTCATGCAGCTGCTCCTTCAAAAAAAGCTGATCACTTTTTTTCTTTTTTTTTTTGGCCAGTTTAGTTTTTGGTGAACTTAATACAAGCATCAGCATGGGACAGGGAAGCACAGGGGCAAAGGGAAAGAGAGAATCGGGGGCCTCAATTTGAACTGGCTCAATAAAGTGTGGAATTGCACATGACGTTTCCATCTCTGCAATTCCAGTACAACGGTCCATGGGATACATGCTACACTGGATCAAGGATTCCAAGGAAGTTTGCAGGGTACAAAGAGAGATTACTCATTCAGTCTGGACAGAGGGAATGCTGGAACAAATGCTCAAAATTTTCTTTCTGGATTTCCAGTTTTCATAGCAGTAAAGATCATCTCATGGCACAAACTACAACACAAAGCTGCCCCTGTAGGCAGGCTGCAATATTAAGCTCAAAAGAACAGGGAAACCACCTCCTCCAACACCCACATACACACCTTATAGACACAGCCAGTGCAGAAGAGATAAGAAGGAGCCAGCAGAGGCTTGCACAGACTTGCAGTGCTTGCTAACAGTGACTGTCCATCACTACTAGCTCGGCTCAAATAGAACAGCTTTTGTTAACATCCCCTAGCATAGAGAGAGCAGTTCACACTTCCCGGAGTTATTGTTTGAGGAACTCTGCCAGGCAGCCTCTTTACACCCTTCATTTTCAGATATTTTCTTTGCAATGCTAATCGATAGAGATTGCGAGTTTTGTTTTTAAGTCAGATTCCAGGAAAGAAGATGACGATCGTTGCCTCCCCCTCCTTTTCCTCCTTTTCTGCTAAGGCATATGGACTTGGCCTAACATAAGAGCTAATTTCTGCCACAGCTGCCGATAGAAATTAGTATTCTGACCCCTACTTTTTATTCATTTCACAAATAGAGAAATGGGAGAAGTGTTGGAAAAGAAGCAGGAACACCCAAAGAAGCATGCTTTAGAAAAACAGCATCTCTTTGGTTCATAGATTGTCTTCAGACTTCCACAAAAATCCACGGAATTTTGCTATAGATTTTTTGCTAGTAGAGTCCAAATGTGGAAACCCATTCTCCCGGGGTTCCTTTATGCCCTTTGTGATACAAGTGCATCTACAGAGGAATCCAAATCACGGGCAGGATATGCTGAGAAGAGAACAGAAATGAAGGATACATAAGTAAAGTATATTTAGGAGCAACAACAGAATTATTAGACAAGGACGAGACTCAGTGCTTTTTAAAATGGCCCTCGAAAAAAGGTTTGCACCAATCCTATGCAGGGCACGGGAAGCAGCTCTGTTCTCTCCCTCCAGAGCAGCCCTCATGTCAGGAGATGCCAGGCAGCCCCAAAGTCATGCTAGCGTGAATGGCATGCTGAATCACCCAGTGCAGCAGGGCCCTGTCACCAGGCGCCTGCCTGGGGAGTCTTAGGACAAACACCCTTCAGAAATCCCTACATCAAACATTTTCCAGGGCAGTACAAAGCTATTGATGTTTGAGCAGAACTTTCAGCCCGGAGGAGTCAAGATCAATTTCACTAGTTGGTCTTCGGACATTAACACCTCATAAAAAGGATGCTCATGCCCTGCTTATCTGGAATGTGTCTTTAATTATCTTTTGGTATACACCTTTTGCAGCCCATTACTTACCAGTCAACACTGCTTTAATTATGGGCTTGGCAGTAACAGGCAGCTCTTACATCGTTGAAATAAAAATGCCAGAAAGGAACCCGGGAGAATTGCAAAGAGATTTCATGTTCAAATGGAAAATGGTGGAATTCAGCAAAGGGACATGGATTCTCATTCACAAAGATTTCATATCATGAGCAGGACTCTCATGGCCAGGGGCACCCAGGAACCCTCCAGAGAACATGAGCAGACAAGTGATGGTTGTGCTGTCCCCTGTTCCTCAGGGAAAGGAGCACTTCCAGCAGCCCCACTTGCTTTGAAAAGTAATTCAGTGTCCAGACATGTCCAGTTCCATGGGGTGCCAGCAGGATAAGCAGGATGGAAGCACATTTTGCACCTTGAGCAAAAAGAAGACAAAATTTATGACAATCCTTGCTTTTCAAGGGTATTCATTCCCCAGTCCAGAACTGGCTCTTGAGGGATCTGTCACCTACATTGAGCTTGCTCTAACAGTAAACACCTTTGTTAATCCAAGGCATTGCTCTGGACTTTTCTCCTACCAGAAATAAATGTTGCTTCTAATGCTTGAATGTGGAGGCAATACCAAGTTGGGACATACCAGTCTTGCTCTAGTTCACACTAAAATTTATAGATGTCAAGGTGAAAAAGGCATTAGGCCCGTTTCAGATAACTTGAAATAATTTTCCACTTCAGTATTTATTATATTTAAATAAATATAAGAAATAATTTAAATGGTTTATGTGACTGATTGTAGTGCTCTGAAATCCAAGGTAATAATAAAAAAAGACTAAATGTCTGTCTCACCTGATATTTAACTCTTCACCAATGAAGAAAACTGGATACCTGCCATGGGAAGGTAGGAATCTATAACCAGCTCAGTAAATGACATACTAGTACTTGAAAATTATGATGAAGGCCTCAGTCATTTTCAGCCCAGAGCTTCTATTTTGTGAATTTATTCAGTCTTTCTCTGAATGTATGTGGAATTTTAGCTTCCAGAGCATCCTCTCACTAGGACATGTCACGTGAAACAATCCTTAGGTTTCTGTGTTCTCAACATGTAACTTGCTAAAATCACTTGGTGCTTGTTGCTGCCCACCCAAGAATGTGGAGTGACCTTCACTGATTCCAGCAGTTCACACTGACCATTTTTTCATAAAACTCCTTCACTCTCTACCTTCAACCACCTCATTTCCAGACTGAAGAATCTCATCTTATTCATGCTAGATGCTCCATGCCTTCCTCATTCACATTGTCTTTTCCAGAGCTTTTTCTGGTTATCCTGTATCCTTCATGAAAAAAGAAGATAGAGTGACTCTCAGAATTTAAGATGTAGAGGAATAATGGTGTTTTAACTATTATGAAGGTAATGTGCAGGGGGTTTTTCCAGTGCTTTCCTAACAGCTAACATTTGCTTTGTCTTTTTGACCCTCTCTGAGCTTGCATTCTCATGGAATTATCTATCAAACTCCAAAATCTCATTTCTGCGTTGTAATGGTAATCTGCTGTGAAACCTGAAAAGTTCCTTACTTGTACTGTCATGTGCTGCCTACTGGTGAGTTTTTGAGTCATGTGGCAATCTTGAAATAAATTGTCATCCCTGTCAAAGAGAAAGCTGCCTTAAATTTTCAAGGAAGTAAAACCCGAGATAATACCAAAGCTAAAGTATTTGTAAAAATTGTATATTTTGTGAAGTGGCAGCCCAGCAGTACCCAACACTCTTCATTTTTTCTGGGCAGTAGGGGAAAAATCTTAGAAGATGGATGTAGGATAGCTGGGAAAGTGGTGATCAGTGCCCCCAGCCTCATGCAATACAATGTCTCCTGCTCTGGTGGAGGAAAAATCTGGGTTCTGTGGGACAGACCTGCCTCCCACAGCCACACATAACACTGATCTGCAGTTTGGACAGGCTGAGCCTGAGTCTGTAAAGGGTTAGGATGACCACAGGGAAGGACAAATCAGCAGAGCAGACTCCACACCAGAGCAGGAATGAGCTGGAGTAGGATTTCCTTGTTCAATAAGCCTAATGAATAGATTATCACTATTCTTGACCCCATTGAACACACAGTAGAAAAGCCACACAGCCATGCAGTAGGAAACCTGTGGTCAGTAAAATCCTGCCTCCGGAAACATAAAAAAATCATGGATAAAATATCCTCCAGAAATCCAGCCTGGGCCTCCAGAGCGTTACTGAACACAATTCAGCCTGGGAGCCCTCGCTTGCTGCAGCACCACTGAGGTAAAGATGATTTCCTTTAAATGTCATGGTATTTCATGCCCAGTACAGTCAGGCTCACAGGCCACCTTATTTTATGGTAATCCTTTTCCCTGTACTCTGTGCTGTGTCCTTCCCTGTCTCCTTTCCTTTGTGAGAGAGCGTCTGCCATCGTCCTCACCCATGCTGTTTATATAACTGCAGATCTATCCTGTGACTGATCAGCTCCAGAAGCACTACTGGACTCTCAGACCTGACAGGATCAGACCTCTGAACTGCAGATGTTTTAAGAAAAGGACTATCTTTTTCTTGTGCTGACAGAATCCAAGCACACCACATGATAGTATAGAAATAGAACAGATCTCAACATGGTAGTCTGCTGAACTTGATTATGATAACTAGTCACCTAAGGACGAGTGAATTTGGCCTTAAGGCTAAGTCTGCTGGGACTGGAGACAAGTTGTCTGGAGTCTCCTCCTCCCTGTTTAAAGAACTATTGCTCTAACCTCCCTTGTCAATCCTATTGCTCTTCATCTCCCAAATAACATCCCCACCCATGTGGCTGTAGTGAAACATGCTTCCCACCTATCTCACCATCTGCTAGTGAGTGACCCCATTTCTTTGCTAGATCTGTGCTGGCTTTTTGCTACTGCATTTAGTTTTTCCATCACAATATTCCTATTCCAGACACATAGGAAAAAATATTCAGCACTATAAAACTGTGTCAATTGATATGACTTGTTCATTAACTGAGAAGCACAAAAAAGATCCATTAGTTGGTCCCAGTGGACCCTCAAGAACAGTAAACTAAATGGAAGCCTTTCCTTTTTCTCAACACTGCACTCTGTGTTTACTGCCATGCCACTTGGCAACATAAGGCTGTGTCTTTCCCAGCAGGAAGCAGGAATAAAGAATGAGGAATTCCTTCAGAGAGAAAGAAGAAATAGTGTCAGATTCCAAACACTATGAATTAAAATACACATGCACTGTCATGAAGTGGTTAAAGGCCAGAATAAGGCATCAAAATGCTGAGGGTTTGCTGGAGATTTACTCCTTCATCCTGTTATAACCAGTGTATGTGCTGTAGGACACTGGTGTGCAGAGTCATGGCACTGGACCTGTATGAAATATGTTTTTGAATAGTCTAAGCTACTCAGGGTTTTCCAACATGACCAGTATGAATAAGGCTGCCACAATTTATCCTTGCAAAGTACATTCAATTTTATTAAATACCCTCCCCAAATGACATAAAATCTTTCTTTGCTCCCATACCTTCAAAAAAATCTTGTAAAATGCTTGTAGTCCATTCATATCCAAGTTTTAAAATTCCATCAGATCCATGTAGCATAAATCCAACATTCATGAACTGAGATTTCAAATGGACTTGTTACTTGTTAACATTTCATTTTTTAGGCTACCTCATAATAAAAAAAGACATCAGAGATGTCCACAAAATATTTTCAGTAGGACTCAAGTTACTGACTTCCAGCAGATATGGGTAAAAACAAGCAGAGGACTATAAACTGCACAGCTGTGGTCAAAACTGAAGCTCTCTGTGCAACCTGGACTTCAAACTGGTGAGCCTTGGCTGTCTCTTGACAAAGGCTTATTAAAGCAATGTTGGTTGAAACACATCATGATAAAGATGGCTGTTTCACCTTCCTCTTCCTCTTTAATAAGAGAAAAAACCCACAGTGATATTGTTAGGATGAGCATATGGAACTCTGACATAAATTCACCTCTAAAATGCACAAACTGAATTTGTAGTAAAATTAATGAGAATTTCATATGCTTATTACTTATAGGTGTTACCTAATTCTTAATCTTTGCAAAGAATAAAGTATTCTGGTTCTGGGACCTTTATAGCTGACAATCTCCAAGACTTGAATTATGCTCATAATTGTGTTTAAAATATGACAGAAGAGAAGGAGTTTTATCAAATACCCAAGGAATCCAATGACAAAGGAGAAGGATTCAGCAGACTTGTGCAAAGGTTAACTCACTCCAAGTTGCAAAGACTATTCACCACAGTATCAAACAGAATTACTATTGCACATTGTTTCCTATTATGCACATCTCATTACACTCAACATTTCCTGTATGGGAATTTGTTGAAAATCTTGTCCATTAACCTAAAAATTTAATGCTTGTCAAATTGCAACACAAATTATTTTAAAAGACCATACTTTTCCTTAGCTTCTCTAGTCTTAAAACTGAAAGATTAAGGTGATGCAATTCTGAGTCCCCACTAAAAATTAAAAATGACAGGTTGACTAGCTACATTAGGAACCAGACTTCGCTTGCAGTGGTTTCATTACAGCACTGTGCCATTTAGCACTGATTTAAAACAAAGTCCTGTTGATAATTCTATTTCCTTAGGTGCCTTTCCCTGAAGGGATCCCATCTCTTTTATACCAGCTTCAAATCCAGTTTAAAATAGGCTCCAGTTTATTTCCAAGTAACTTCCTAAGAAAAAGCCCAGTCCCTAAATCCTTACTTATAAAGAAAGTTGCCATTTAAACAAGTCACCTCACTGACTCTAGCATAATGACTCATGCCATAAAATTTGTTCTGAATTTGACCAATCCTCCCTCTCTCCCTCCCCCTCCTCCTTTTTTTTTAAGGAATTTTAAAAGACAGGGAAGAGCTAACGTGTCTCTATCTATTCTCTGGCATCCACCTAGAACACCAAACAAAAGAGGCCGACTACCTGGCAAATACCCTTTGTACTTCCCGATGGAAGTGAGATAGCCAATATCTCTAAGTTAGAGATAGCAAATGTTTCTAAACTGAAGAGGCAACAGTTTTCGAAGTAGAAATCTCAGAAGTTATGGTCAAATAGCTTTATTTTCTGTAAACTCAGCAAAGTGAATTTGTTCTGCATTTTTTCAATAATTTCCGTAACAGTGTTTGGGATTTGTTGTTTCAAGTTTAGATTATACCTGTCAATAAATGCAATTCACTGACAAATAACATTTCCAATGCTGAAGCCACGAAGGTAACTAATCTGTCAAAAATTATGAGGGCAGAATTGCAAACCTTCACAAAATATGATAGAGCAAGCTTTTCAGCTACTCTGGGAAATTACTCTCTCAAAATTAGTCATCAGATGTATCTAACAACACCTAAGAAACACAAGAAAGATTAATCTCTGAAAGCTGTGGACTCTCTGTTTAATGATACCTTGAAAGAAAGATTAAATGACCCTTGAAACTTGTCCTGTAAGTGCAAGCCACTGACCTCTATTCAGAGAAATAAGGTAGTATTTAATGGTGTGTGCTGGCCAGACTAGATGATGCTACAGGTCTTCTGGCTTTAAATTATTACAACTGGAGCTATATTCACCTTCCTAAATACTCTAAAGACTTCTCTCTTTGCCAAGAGAAATAGCCTGTTTTAAAAATTCAGGTCAGGTCACTGTCCTGGATCAGAAATGGAATTTCTGAATGTCAGCCCCCAAGAAAGGCCTGAGCAGGGAGTTTATGAACTATTTCACATTCAGGTCCAAGGCTGCTGAGATGCCAGGGCTGATAGAGCTGCCCATGACAGTCAACAGGGCTGGCAGCGAGTGAGGGCTGCTGCCTCACATGAAGCTGAAGAATATCACTTAATAAAAAGATATATCAATTATTTTCGGCAACAGAGAAACAAAAGTAAGCCAGCTCCCTGTCCTCTGCCCACGGTGCAGGCGGTCCTCACTGGAGTGTGGCAGTACGGGTGACACGACACCGTCTCCGACCCCACCTGGCCACCCAGGCCAGTCTAACGAGGCTCATGCAGCAGCAGCGGCTGGTGCTGACAGCCCGTGCTTTGCTGTGTATCCACCGCCCTCTGCAGCCACCGCCGCGCAGCAGCCCTGCAGCGAGCGCAGCCCTGCAGCGAACGCAGCTCTGCAGAGAGTGCATCCCAGTGAGCACAGCCCTGCAGCGAACGCAGCTCTGCAGTGAGCGCATCCCTGCAGCGAGCGCAGCCCTGCAGTGAGCGCAGCCCTGCAGTGAGTGCAGCCCTGCAGTGATCGCGCAGCCCTGCAGCGAGCGCAGCCCTGCAGCGAGCGCAGCCCTGCAGCTCCGGCCGCCTTTTGGCTGCGTGCCCAAGCACGGGCCGTGCTGGGACCGCGGGGATGGTCCTGGGCCGGGCACGGTGGGCTCTCCTGGGCCGGGACCGTCCCAGGCTCTCCTGCCACACAGCTCGGCCCGGACCAGGATCTCAGCTCCACCTTTAGAGAAGCAATTGTGTAGAATGTTCTAAAGAGGAAGAAATTAACGAACGGGCTACGAAAAAACAAACCAAAGCAGAGCATACCAAACAAACCCGGGAGAAAAAAACCACAAAAAGTTTAATTTCAGAAATTTCTCCCAAATACTAAGATGTAAGTGGGGTCACACACTCTTGTCTCCTGCATCAGCAAAGCAACACAGGGAAATTTATGAATCAGGTTTAAGTTCACACAGCCAACCTCACTGGGTTTTGTCGGAGGGATTCCCAGCAACAGTTTTACCACAGCAGGATTTTTTACCAAACTATCTTGTAATCTCCAAAGAACACCCCAGAAAAAGGAGGAAAAAAAGAAAAGGGGGGGAAGCACAGGCATATCATTAACACCTAATTAACAGGGCAGTGTGTTTAGCCTTCATGCAAGAAGAAACAAGAGCATGGCAAACATTTTACATTGTCCCTGCACTGTCAGTCACGCCAAGCAAACAGGTAGCAGAGTTTAAAGGAAAGCACAAATCCGCCTAACCCACCCCGCAATGTTTCTACCCGTGAGCACCTTTCCCAAGGTCCTGGTGACTCATCACCGAGACCACATTCCCAAAAGGGTACAGAATAGAAAATGCTGGACTTAATACGCTTTGAATCGCCAGTTTTCAAAAGGGAAGGCACCATCTACTGCTCTAGGTAAGGACTGAACTGCCCAGTGGTGGGAAGGTCAGTAACTGTTTATTTTCCCCCAGGAGCGAGCGCCAGTGCAGCCTGCGCTCCGGGCTGTGCTGCGGCAGGGACAGCGCGGTGCGCCCGGACAGCCCGCGCGCTCCGGGGCACCGGGGACAGCCGGGAGCGGCCTCCGCCCGCGGCCCCGCTCGGCGCCACGAGAGGGCGCTCCGGGCCCTGCGGCGCGGGCCGGGCCGGGCCTGCCCGGGAGCTGGGGGCGCATCGCGGGCCGCATCTGCTGCGATTGCCCCGCTTCCTGCATTTCCTCACCCCAAAGCAAACCCTGCAGGAAAGTAGCAACGAGTCAAGTTCAAAAGCTCACTCCAACTTCTGTGCTGTTCCACCCTGTGTTCGGTACAGAATCGCAGAATCGATTAGGTCGGAAAAGCAATCTGTGACTGAACATCGCCTTGTCAACTAGAGCATGGCACTGAGTGCCACGTTCGGTCTTTTCTTAAACACCTCCGCCACCTCCCTGGGCAGCCCGTTTCGGTGTCTAATCACCCCAAACTGCCCTAGTGTGGTTCTGGACTATGTCCTCTTGTCCTGCCGCTGACGGCCTAGGACAAGGGGCCAATTCCCACCTGGCACACCCTCCTTTTGGGCAGTTGTACAGCGTGATAAGGTTTCCCCAGGCTAAACAACCCCAGCTCCCTCAGCTGCTCCTCGTAGTGCTTGTGCTCTACCTCAGCAGCCTGGCTGCCCTTCTCTGGACACATTCCAGCAGCTCAAAATCCTTCCCTAACTGAGGGACCCCGAACTGGACACAGCACTCGAGGTGGGGCCTCACCAGTGCCAAGTACAGGGGGATGATCCCTTGCCTGGTCCTGCTGGCCACACTACTGCTGATCCAGGCCAGGATGGCATTGGCCTTCCCGGCCCAGCGGGCACCCTGCTGGCTCGTGTTCAGCCAGTGCCGAGCAGCACCCCCGCCCCTTCTCCGCCGCGACACTTCCCAGCCACTCTGCCCGCAGCCTGCGCCTGCAGAGGCCAAGCGCAGGAGGCGACACTCGGTCACACCCATCGGTGCCGAGCCGCTCCCCGCCCGGCCCGCGGGCAGTGCCCGCCCAGCGCTGGGCGAGGCCGCCGCCTCAGCCCGCCGGGCCCGCCCCGGCCCCGCCTCCCCAGCCCGGCCTTAGCGGCGGCGGCGCGGCCTCCGCTCACAGCGCGGCCCGGCGGCATGGCGGCGGCGGCGGCGGAGCGCGGCCGCGATGGCAGCTGCCACTTCCAGCGCTCCCGGCTCATCTGGATGGTCGCCATCATCTTCGGCATGATCCTCCTCGGCGTAAGGAGCGGCGCGGGGAGGGCGGGAGGGAGATCGGTCAGAAACCGCGGGGTGCGTGGAACAGGTGCCCTACTCCATCCCCGTGTCCGCGGAAACGCCGCTCCCTAAAATAAACGGGGAGAAAAAGGAAACTGGAGGTGCTGCTTTGGCCAGGCAGGGAGGAGGCTGGACAGAGCCATGCAGGAAGGCCGGAGGGAGGGAGAAAGCAGCTGGTCTGCGCAGGGAAGCGAGGCCGTGGCGCTGGGGCGCGTCCCGGGCCCGGTCAGAGCATCCCGGGCGCGGCAGCAGCGAGGGCTTGCGGGGCAGGTGCCCCGGGAAAGGGGCTGCAGCATTCCCAGAACTGGGAGCTGAGGCGCCGAGCATCAGCACAGCCCGCTCCGGACAGCTGGGGGGCATGTCAGTCCCTAAGGTGCATTTACAGGTGAGGGCTTTGGGCACAGGCTGTACGAACTGGTGGTGTTGGGAAACACACGCGTTCAGTCACCACGTTGTGTTAATTTCCAAAAACAGACTTCAGCTAAGTTAGTTTGGATTACTGGAGCAGGGATATTAATGGCTTTTTGATGTATCTGTCAAGTTTATGAAAGTTGTCCTTGACTTTCACATGTTGCGATTTTCTTTCTGTTTGCACAGATTTTCTAAACTTGGGAACCACCTGTAAAAATGATAGTCAAGGCACATCAAGCCACTCACAAAACAATTTTTGGGCTGTTTGAAGAAACAGAATGAGCTCTAAGCAGATTCTCTGTTTAAAATCATCACCTCACCACATCTTTGGCATAGCTAAATTTACATATAGTGAGAAACTGCAGTGTTGATACACCAGAAGCAAGATAAGGCAGTGTGAACTTTGGCCTGGTGCTTACCTTAGATCCCCAGTGGCCTCTGAAATGCACAGGCCTCACTGCCTGCTTCTCCTCCCGGCTTGCGGAAATCGGCATGCACAGTGCTAAACACTGCGGACAGCGCTGTGACAGGAGAGAGAAACTGGGAAGGAAATTCTACATCTCTGCTCTTGGGATTCATGCTCAGCTTTCTTCTGTGCCCGGTTAAAAATAAACAAAAATCTGACATTTTCTTTTTTATGGGACGAAAGAAGAAAGACAGATCCCCTAGTTTTAGATAGTTATTCCTCCTAAACAGTGTTTTCATGGTTTGGCCTCCTCAGGTCACTTGCCTCAGATTAACTTCTTCAGGACAAAGACAATGTAGGTTTTGCAGCTTCCATGTCTAATAGGTAATGAGCTTACAACTTAAATACCACTTAACGTGCAGATGCACTCTTGGTCCCCAGACAGCAACCTTAAACTTATCCCCTTGGCATCTGGTATGTCAGGGAATAGAAATTTCCTAGTTGGAATCTTTCAAAGGCTCCTGGGAGAATATGGTCCTTGGACAAGGTTAATGGAATGAAAGAACTTAAGTGCTATGAATAAATGAGCTCGGAACTCATGGGGCTCAAAAATAAAGCTATTTGGAAGGTTAAGTTGATAGTACTTCTACTCTGAAGTAAGATAACGATTTTTTTTTTGCAGTGGGTAACACTTTGGCCTTCAACTATACCTTATAGTTACTTGGGATTTTTTGGTACCTTCCTTAATTATTTAGTGGAACACCACCACAAATGGGTATGCTACGGGTAAGTTATGTTTGACTGTGTAATTATTTTGCCTCTCTCTGACTCTTGTACTTAGTCTGTATTAACAAGCTTTCCTGTAACCCAGTTGTTAATTAGATTTAAAGAGCTCTCCTTTCAAGCTCATTACAATTAAGGGTGTGGGGTGATAAGTATGTAGAGGACTAGACAGGCTAAGACCAGTTTGATAGTTTAAAAAAATCAGCTTCAAATTTGACATCACTGATGGTTTAACAAGAAAGGGAAAAATGTTAAGATACTACTTTTGATGACAGTTATTAGTACAAAGTTATACTTGTACCATCTACTGCAAGTCTTTTTCTTCTCTAGTTGTTACTCGAACAGTCCAATTCTTTCTTTAGGAATCTTTTTTTATCCAGCTTCAATTAAAGAACATTTTCTACCCTGGCCCTCACTTCTCCTGATCTACATGAGAAATAACCTGCTGAACAAACTGCATAGTGCTGTTTTGCTGGGTTACAGAACTTAGTTTTTGCCACTGTAATTAACAAAAGAGCCAGAAAATATTTCCTTGAGCTCACTGGCTTCCTGTAAAGACAGAAATCAGTAGGGCTTTCTTGTTTCTTTTACCATGTATCATGTAGAACCTTCATCTTTTCTCAGAGCATATTTTGCTTTAGCAAGGTATTTAATTGATCCTAACTGAATATCTCTTTTTTTTTCCTACAAAAGCTTCTATATAAAAAATTTGTAGGCCAAGTGTGGCTTATATAAGTCACATTATATATTCTCAATCTATACACACTCTTGTTTTCATAGAACTAAATCTATAAAAACTTAAGTAGCTCCTTAAGACCACTAAAAATACTTATGTAAGTAAAAGGATAGATTTTGCTTGCTTAACTAAGATTAACTTGTGCTGCTTTCACTAAGCATTTGGCTTTTTGGCCTTATCTGAGTGCTGAAAGTTTTGGTGAATGCTTGAAATGGCAGGTCAAGGCTTATTGCACAAGTTGCAGTTGCTCTGATTTTCTCAGTGGGCTTCAGTTCCTTTTAAGTGTACACTTGTGGGGTTTTTTCAAGATGAAAAACACCCCTTCTTTTCTAGGTTAAAATAAGTTGTTTCTTCAGTGCTTCCAGATTTATATTCTCTGCATAATGCATCTTGGATACAACAGTCTTCTCCCTAATTTTCAGCAACATAAACCATGTTTTCTTTCCACCAGGTTCTGGATATCCTGGTTGATTCACATAGTGGAAGCCCTCTACGGTATTAAGTTATGCCAGTAAGTTGTTCCCTCCTCTCACTCCAACACAGGTTCTCTGTAAGGGAATTCTGAATCAAGTAACATAAGCTACAGACTGATTGTGGTGGCTCTCAGCAGCAGTCAGTTCAGAGGATGCTGGTAAAATTCTTGCTGCAGTGATAGTTTGTTGTCCTCCACAGCTGGTTGCTGCCACTTCTCCCAGTGGTTGCTGTTGTGCAGGGCAGCAAAACCAAGGGCTGGCAACTTGCAGAAGCGTCAGCAGCAAGGTTTGCCAGAGCCCTGTTCACTGGGTAGCACTGCTGCACAGGAGGCAAAGGGAACAATAGATAGTGTCGAAATAGTCTGATAACTTCAGGTGTTAGAATTTTATCAGATCTTACCCCATCGGGATTGCGATACTGCTAATTACACACTTAAACAATCGCACTTGTATTGTCGGAACACAGCTGGGCATTTTCATTTGGGGACTCTTTCAGATCTACTTGCATCTGCAGGTCCCTGGGATAAAGTACTGGAACTAGTCAGACCATACAAGCAAGGCCATCTGAGTCTAAGGTTAGGATAACCACGTACCTGGAAAGGAGCACTGTCCAAACACATCCTCCTTCTGTTCATTTGTGATTGCAGTAGTTCAGAAGAATGTAGATACTCATTGAATTCTCATGCTCTGCACAGTCAGGCCAGTCTGTTTGCCATGATGGGTTTCCACTTTATTTGGGTCATTCACTGCTGTCTGTCCCAGGCTTCTCAGGTGACAGCTGTCAGAAGCAACAGGATTTTGTTTCATGCAACGCTGCATAAGTTGTTTGGGTTGTTTTGGTCTTTTTTTTTTAAATAGTAGCATATGGACAAATAATTTCTGCCTTCAGATTGAGAGTTAGTAAAAATGTAGTGTTTATTAGACTCCCATTTTAAGACTGAGTGTGCAAATAAATGGGTATCTGGGCCTAAGGCAATTCTTTTAAGTATGAGGAAACTTGACAACCAGTGAACATACCAAATGAGTGTATTGTAATTAATTTTACTAATGACGTTTTACAGAGTAGTGTTAAAACCCACAAAAAAAAAAGGCGAAGATGGGCTGCCCATCATCATCTCATCAGGAGTGCTGCTTTAGGTTACCCAACAGCTATACTTCTGTGAGCACCAGATACCATTTATTTTTACTTATGTAAAAGTTATGTTTACTTGGCAACGTCACAACGGAGGCACAAAGAACACTGTGAGGACTCAGATACAAATTTGTTAATCAGCAGTAGTACTGTCATTGGCTCTTGGCCTGTATTGCTGCACATGGTCTATTCAGTAAGCTTGTCTTGTAGCAACAGGTAAATTTCTTAAGCCCTTGTTCTCCAGGTTTTGCACTAATTTGAAAACACTGCAGCTGGGATTATAAACAAAAAACCCACAGCTATGGAATTGTTTACAGGAAATGTGAAACCCCTTGGGTTTGCTGTTGTGTTTATACTTGTTCCTTTCAGTAGGAGTACTTCTCAAGAACAATGGAGGAGAAAATGACATTTTCTGTAACATACAGAAAAGGTCATGTATGTTATATTGAAATTAACTAACATAGGAAGGTCTCTTCATAAATTAAGTGAAGTGCCTTCAGCCCTATTACCTGTGTTTGTCTAGCCACAAACTCAGGTACCAGTGTTTCTCCATCCCCCATCACACAGTCATTGTCAGGTCTCTGCCCTGCCAGCATAGTCTCCCTTGACTAACACAGTCAGCAAGAAATTATATTCAGACTTGTGTATTAAGATCAGTATTAAGCTACTCCAGTTTCTTGCTTCTTTGTACACAAACTTCTGGGATAAGTAATTTCAAATAGGACAGATGGAGACTGCAATTTATATATCGTTGAGGAAATTGCATGTATAGAATGTCTGAAAGAACTTTTGTTCAATAAATAGCTTAAAATCCTGAAACCACAAGAACTGGTATGTTTAGTTAGCACAAAAAATGTCTCAGTAGATGGAAACTAATGTGCTGAACTGAAATGTTCTAATCCAGTCTGAATATCCAGGATGGGTAGAGATAGCTTACCTTACTTTAAAAGTACCAGTACAGCCTGCAGGAGCATAAGCTTTTTGACACATTTTGTGTTTTTGTTACAGAGCCAAAGGAATCACTGACCCAGCTGTTCAGTTTCAGTGGTTTGTTCAGACCCTTTTATTTGGATATGCTTCCTTCGGTCTCCTGGTGTCTTACAAGCCTGCAGACAAGAAGCAGTACTAGAAGACAATGCAAGAGGTCACCTCTCACATACCTAATCTCATTTTTCTGAAAAGACCCCCACATACATGTCTAGGTGCTGTAGTTAGCTAAGTTACATTCCTGCTGCACGATGCAGTGCCTTTCTACCCAAGCAGCTCTCCTCTTACTAAGCAACAAAATTAAAATTCACAGGGCCCTGTGGACAGTTCAGTAGAAAATCAACTCTTCAGTCTTAGCACTGCCAAATTTTAATCCTATTTGTTTTGCAAGAAGCGAAAAGTTGCTCCTCTGCAGATTTTGACATGTGTACTCTGTCACTGACAGCTGGTAGCAGTGGTTGATAAATCACCTTTTCATTGTTCTTTTACAACAGGGAGGGTTATTGACAGCCACAAGGCAGCTTGCACCTGTTTTGTAATAGGATTTAAATTTACCTATATTTTCTCCATGGGACTGACATTGTTGTTAAAGCCTGCTCTTTGCACTTTGTTTTGTCTGCTTACTTTGTTCCACAGAGGACAGACCACTGTACTGCTGCAGGCACATTGAAAAGACCAGTCTCAGCTCAGGCTGAGGACAATGAGCTTGGATACATGAAGCACCTTAACTTGCTTTAATACAAGTGCCTTAAAATTCGTGCAGCATGACCTCATCTTTGTAACGAAGATTTTAAGTTATGAGTTATTATCGTATAAAGTAGCTTTGAGGGCAGCTTTTTTGAGAAGTGATTTATTACCCAAAAAAAGAAAAAAACTATCAAAAATCTAGCTGACAAGTTGGTATTTGGCAATGAAATTATATGCAGTGAATAAACATATACCGCTGGTTCCCAGATGCTAGTCTTCAAAACCTGAGGTTGAGAGACCATCATAAGCACATCTCAAGAGTATTTCCTGTATGTGTAGTGAGTCTTCCATCAGATTGTCTTTTACTTTTGAATATTTGAACAAGAATTTAGCCTGTGTAGTTTTAGCAGTTTTAAAAGGAATAACTATTTAAAGTACTAACCTTGATGTGGGGAGAAGTTTTACCATGCCACTTGCCATGATACTGTTCTGGAAGAAAGGGTAAGAAAAGGTTGTTCTTTAACCTCTAAGAGCTCCACAAGGTGGTAACAAGTAACTTTGTGCAGTACCTACAGGCTGTAACACTTCGATGTGGGAAGCCTTATTCAAGCACAGATACATAAAGTTTTTGCTTTCAGTGGGTACTAAAAGCATGGAGAACTGAAGGGTTTGAAGTGGTGGTTTGTTTGTCATTTGGGTGTTGTTGTTGTTGTCTAATGGCAAACTGTTTAACTTAAATATTTTATAGAGAAGTAGAAACTCATTTAGTGACTAGAAATCCAACAGGAATGTCAAGAGCCTGAGCTACGTTCTACTGTGTAACCTTTTGTCTTAGTCTGTTAACCTGGAATAAAGATTTTAAAAAAGTGAAGAAGTTGTTTTTAATACAGCCTAGAAATAAAATGCTCCTACAAAACACACAGACACCTTCTTGACACCAATATCAGTGTTTCACACTTAGAACATGCAGGATCAGCTTTCCAGAGTAATTCCCATCACTGATACTACACTGCCTTCCCCTCCCAGGCCAGGCTGCACTCCAGGCACTGCTCAGTCCCAGCCCTTTCCACTGGGCTCTGGAGTGGCTACAGGCAAATCACAGCTCTGAGAAGTTAACCACATCCTGTCAGACTCCCCCTAATTAGACGGGCTTCCTTTTAGGTGGGCAGTGGCAAAGCTTCCTCAGTGCAGCCCAAGGAAGCTACGGTAGAAAAAATATCTACTGCCTTAGTTAAAAAAAATTAGCAAGTTAGAACAAGTTTTAGCCAGGCACTGGCATCAGCCCCATTTTTTGAAGCCTCTCTGGGATTTTTGTTTGGCATGACAATTTTCAGCAGCTTTCTCCATGGAGGTTGGTGGGCATTGCTTATCAAGGATTCTGGAAACGCAACTCCGAGGTATTCATCCACCTTCGGACACTTTCTCTCCCCAACCTTTGCTTCGGAGCAGTTCAGTTTTAACATTTAGTTAAAAAAACAACAGAATACCCCCAAAAATAAAAACCCAAACAGAAACCAACCAGTGTTTGCTGTCAGCCTCTGTCCCAGAGCTGTAAACAGCACAGACCACTGTTTGCTGCAGTTTTGGGGGCTTCACAATGCAATCCCAACTACAAACCTGAGGAACCTGGGATAGGTAATGCTGACTGGCCGTGAGGAAAAGGAACAAACCCACAGCATGACAAGACTGAAAATAATATTGAGATATCATTTCTGAGTAAGTGTTTATAGTGCCCTTAACAGCACAGTGAGATAAACATACCCTTAATATGTGACAAAATTATTTTTAAAAGCCAGTAGGAGCGTGAATACAGGTTGGCACCTCAGCTCACAAAGACACATTCCTGGCTTCATCAGGCTCTCTGGAAATGCTGCTGGTTATACGAGGCATAAGCATTTCTCCAGGCCAGTCCTAGTAATAAAGGATTACTCTTCATCAGTTAGAGCAACTCTTTCCACTGCAATCAAAACATCCTTTCCACAACAGAAGGGCAGAGCAACACAAGTGCACCCTGTGTTCCCAAAGGTTAGGCTGGGTGTCAAACCACCCCCATCAGCACCCAACCCACCCTGCTTGCAAATTAACTAATTCACTGTAACAAAATATTTCAAAATATTGCTTCCCATTGAAAGGAAACCCCAATGAAACATACAGAAGAGCTTTTACTGTTGGCAAAGACCACTAAATTAGAAGGTCAATCACCGGAAAAGCTAAGATGACATTAATAAAGGTCTTTCAGGATGGACATTTCTGCCAATTTGGCTGGTGACAGTGCTGAAAAATAAATGCTGTTTATTAGACATCCATTTCAAATTGGAAAGAAGAAAAAAACCCAACCCTTGCTATGAAAGCTAAGTACAAGACTGGATATGCACTATATTAACAATGTAAAGTAGATGCCAAGAAAATTTAAAAAGCAACCATGCCTGTTTTTTCTAGACATATTAAAAAACACCCCCATTCATTATTTATTTGGCCTGCATTGGTGATCAAAAGGAATAATTTCATACAAGTCAGAACCACCTCACTTAAAACAGCACTTTCATGCTGTGATTGCTTGGTAGCTTTGTTGCAGAAGAAAACAAAGAAACCATCCAGATCCATTTTCACCCTTAAATCATAATATATGGAAATGAGTGTAATTTACTCCTTAAGGTGAGGTTATCCAGATCAGCATGTTTGGCAAATCACTGCTCAAATCAAGCTCTGTTGAGGAGAGCTGGCTGTGTAGAACAGGACATGCAGCATCAGAAACACTGCAGAGCCTGGACTGAAGCAGTAAGAGGTCTCCCATCCATTTTCAAAAACTACTTCTAAAGCTTTCAGGGCTGTAGCTCATTTTTGTGAGGGAGTGATGAAAAACTTTTCTCAGAATCTCAATATATTGTCTTACTTTGCCTATTTGATGCTGACCTAGATTTTTGTAAACACAACAGGAGTCAACTGAGCCAGACTTTGGAAATACCCAAGTGCTGGTTAATTAGGCACATTTAATTTGCTCTGGGGCTGGGTGCCCTGCAGAGCAGTGTAGCCTGGTGAAGCTGAGGGAATGGCCTCCTTGGTCACTGCCATGGAGTCTGCAGTGAACTGGACCCCTACAGGCAAGTCCCACAGTCTGATGTTTGTGGGCATTCTGGTACAGTCTCTGTGCCAGAGCTACATGAACACTTCAAGAAATGAGCATAGCTTGTTCAAAGCAAAAGAAACAAAATGCCTCAGTATTTCCTTTCCTCCTGCTTTTCAGAAGAGCAGTAATAATATGGCCCAATCCATGTACTGTGCTAGACCTTACACAGCCCTTGCAACTCCAAACATACCTGCAGCACATGCATGTGGGGAAGAAGGAGGGGAGAGGAGAAAAGAGAGGTGTAAGGAACATTATTGCATCATTTATCAGCATTCTTTGAGACCATTTTCACAAAGGAAAACCACTTAGGTGCCCCTTGTGGGATTACATAGGGTGACCAGTCTACTAAGTTTAGCAATTACACAATTTAAAATGTCCTTCTAAAGACACTCTAGGCCTCTTATTAAAATGAAAACCACATCCTTTGCCAAAATTTCAGAAGTGTGAAGGATAGGGATTTTCACAGTAGCAATCTGCCCCTGCACCCCCCCAACCAGGCAAGTAAACCACAAGTAAATCTTGAGTGCCTGCATTTAGAGGAGCCTTCAGACATCAGCAGCACAGGACCAGCTCCCTGTATCCCTTGTGTGGGTGCTCTCAGATGTGACTGACCTGGCTCTGTCTTCAAGGACTCCTGGGTTCTTTAGTCTGACAGGCTGTATGGGCTTAGCTGTATGGGATATTGATCATTATTGACATCACAACATTCATATTTGATTAGAATATTTTCCAAATACTGCCACCAGTTTTTGCTGCAGCTTTAAAAAAAAAAATCAGTGGTTTTGAACAACGGGAAAATCATCAGCTCAGGAGGGCACAACGTACAGAAGGATTCCTCCTCCTCTGAGATGTAGCAAAGGCTTGGGAGCGCATGAAAGCAAAGATTTGTAACAGAAAAAACTCTAAAAACTTCAACACCCTATACATGGCAGAATGCTTGCAGTTAAACAAACTGCAGAGAAAGTGACAGGAGAACCAAAGCCATCCAGTAGATGACTGGCAGGAATTACAGCACAACCTCAGAGTGTTGCAGTTTACTTTTCTATTCAATAAACCACGTGCCTATGTTTGGGTCTAGCAAAAGTTAAACAATAACATGTCGAATTCACTTACTGTGTTGTAGGATGGGGAGTGTGTCAATCCCAAAAGCTGCAGGCCAGAAGGCAAGGTGCTGCCTGTGAGGACATGCCACCTATATGGGAAGATAAACTGCTCCTGATGCAAAAACATGTACTGGCAGAGATTTAGATGTTAATCCCCAGCTAACAGGACCTGGTTGAAAGAATTAAGGAGTTAGTGTGGGAAGATATTTTGTTTCAATTTAAGATGCACCTTGTTTGCAACAGTCCTGGGAAGTAGTTGTGCTGTGCCCCTGACAAGCAGTGTGTGCCTAGGACAGCTCCCAAAGTGGCTCAGCTCCAGTGACCTACCTGGGTCAAGGCATCCTGTGCCTCTGCAGACAGGACTGTGCATTTTAGCCAGTGGCACCCTGGAAGTGAAGGACAGGTTCCCCAAAGCTGGTGATGACTGCAGTGAGAATCCCAGAGAGCTGACTCAGCTGGCCCATGGACTTCAGCGACCCACCTGAGCAGAGCCCAGGACACGCTGCACCCACACCCTGCCCACTGCCCAGGAGCACAGCCAGGGCAAGGAACAGCTCCTCCATCTGTGCCACTGAGCTGGACTGAGCAGGCTCTGTGCTGGACTGAGGACAGTCCATGCTGGACTGAGGACAATCCATGCTGACTCCCACCAGGCTGGGGAGCAGCCAGGAGCCTCCCCTGCCACCACACAGGGCCAGAGCAGCCATCCTGCCCAGCTGCTCTCTCCTCCCTGGCAGCTCAGAGCTACCCCCCTCACATGAATGATGTGGATTTTGAGCCAATGTCTATGACACATAAAAGAAAAATATTAACTCTGATTTTTTAAAGTGAGGCTGCTATCACTATCACACAAGAAAATGACAAATCTTTCATTGCTGAGGTGGCATAGCAGAATTTTAATTATTTTTCAAATAAATACAGTGCTTAGATTTATATTTTGCTGATTTAACCATTAGTGAAATTTTAAATAAGCATTTAAGTTATTTTTCAAGGTACATAAGAACACTCTATATAAAAATACTTCTTTAAATAAAACATTCGAAACCACATTTGATCTTTGAAATGCCATAGATCTTATATTTCATAATTCAAAAAGGAAAAGGTTAGAAGCACAGGTATTTAATTCTTCTTTCCAAGCATACATTCGTTTAAATGTCTCATTTTGAGGTTTCCCCCTTGGAAGATCTTAATTTTGTCTTTTAAGCCAATGAGACTTCAATAAAGGCAACATAGAATGTAAAACACCTCTGGTATTATTATATTCACATATAAAGTGTTTATTACTGAAGAGTGATTTACACTTTAAACTATGTTTATACTTAAAAATAAAACCAAACAGCAAATATAATGTTCGACATTTTAAGCACCTTCTGGACATCACCTTCCTTCCCCCCACCCCACATACATTTCCAAAATCATATAGTGATTTCAAGTGCATTGATTTTTGGTTGCTCTATCTGCTACATCTTCTTGCCCCAGGTTTGTGAACACGTGCTAACTGCAGTTCCCACTTCCCACAAAGAAGTGGTTCATGCTCTGAGCTTCTAAAACAACAAAGTCCAGCATAATACAAAATTTTAAACCAAATACCCTGACAGCAGAACCTGTTGGCCACTACTGAGAACTTTGGTTATAAAGTTCCGTTTTCTTCTCATGAGACATCCCTGAGACATCCTCAAAATTTCCTGAGACTTTTGCCAAAACACATGAGAGGGTACTTTACCTTACCAATGGTGGGTTTTCATCCCCAAATCTGCTCTTTGATGATGTGGTTCATTTCTCATTCCAATGGAAGCAGCAAGTATGTAACATGGACTCTGTCATCTACTTCCATACAGATTTTTAAACTCTTCTGACAGTGGAGAAAGGAGTTGTGTCTGACAGGACACAGCTGTGATTTACAGGACCAAGGCCTATACCCATCATTCTGGATGGCAAGAAGGGAACAAAACTAACCACTGGGGCATCAGTAATTTTAAATTTCCATGTGCACACCAATATGGTCCTTCCAAAAACAGACCAAACCTGTAAACTTCTATTTTTTGCCCACCATTTGTCAGAGTCTGTAGTCCTGCTCCTTTGTGAACTACAACAAGAAGGAGAAAACATTATTTCTCAGAAATCTCTACTGCAGAGACAGCCACAATGCTGCCTTTCTCATCCCTTCTTGCCTGTATAAGCTACAGGGAGAGATGGATCATGGAACCACAGAATGGTTTCGGTTGGAAGGGACCTCAAAGACCATTTAGTTGCAACCTCCCTGTCATGGAGTTCTGTTCACTAGACCAGATTGCTCAAAGCCCCAACTAAGATGGTCTTGAATCATTCCAGGGATGGGGCATCCATAACTTCCGGGCAACCTGTGCCAGAGCCTCACCTCCCTCACAGTAAAGCATTTCTTCCTAATTCCTAATATAAATCTGCCCTCTTTAAAGCCTTTGCCCCTTGTCCCATGCAGCTTTTCTGTGGGCCCTCTTTAGATACTGGAAGGAGCTGAAAGGTCTTCCAGAGCTGAAGTTAAATTCTGCCCAAATGAAAGGCACAACTGTGTTGTGTGCACATTCAGAAGAGGGCCTGAACTCTTCTTACATTTCTTGCCATCCCACTCTGTTATATATTATATATATACTCTGTTATACTATTAGTTGGTCTCTGCCTGTAGTGATAAAAATGGTATTTAGGTCAATGTGTTCTTTGTTAATTGCATTAGCCATGTGCCTAAGACTTAGGCTTCCTCTTCTCCCAGCACTGCCTTTGGCTATTAACATGTGGTCTTTAAATATATGTCACTATTAACAGTGTACTCAATCTGTCAGGTGAGATGGATAGGGCCTGTTTTAGACAGACTAAGATAATCAGTGGAATGCTATTTACAAAATTCACATGGGTAGCAAGACCCCTTTTTATACTGAGTCTCCAAAAGCAGAGGGAAGAAATATATTTGTGTTCTGTTTATGAGCTCTAATCATACTCTATACTTTTTTTAAATTTCTGCAAAATATTTTGGAATTTTATTCTGCAAATAGGATCATTTTCCCTTGAGAAAAAAATTAATATTATATTGGCTTTTATCTTCCAAGGGTTTTCCTGTCTGTGTTTAAATCACCTTCTATTAGCAGAATTTTTCCTCACATGGTAGCAAAGATCAGAACATATTCATGTTCAATCCCATACACCTCCTGAAGCAGAATTAGCAAACTGCTTCTGGCTTGGAAACAGAAAATTTCTGTACTTGTAATGTGGCTAAGTCCAGCAGAAGGAGCTGCATCACTTCAACAGCAGGTATCAAAATCAGAAGACCTTTGAGAGGTCTAATCCAGATGTAAAGAGAAATGCCTTCTCCCTGTTTATGGAATATCATTGGGTTCTACAAACTAGCTAAAATCCAGGCAGCCAGCTGATAATGAATTGAGGAATTCCAACATCAGCAGAGACTAAGAGCTTCCCTTAGCTAAACTAAAATTTTGAGTTGAACTTTTTTTTTCCCAAAGACATTTACTACATTTTGAGCAGGAAATAAATATCCTGATGCTATTTGCTAACTGTTCAGCCTTGAAAGATAGTATTTGTTGTGAAAGCCTCAAGGCTGGGGCTCGTGCCCCCAGCCCGTGCTGCGCCCGTCACCGCTCAGTCCAGGCAGCTGTGGGGTAGCGTTCCAGGACCGCATTCCTCAGCTGGGCTGTGTGGATCTTGTCTCTGGTCTCCACAGTGCAGATCACCTGGAAGAAGAATTAGGACCATTCCTGATGGCATGGCAGCAATCTCAGACAAAGCCATTTCCAACTTAAACCTAAAATATACTCATAAAAACAATCAGTTCAAAATAAAAATTCTGTGCTCTCTATGCAGGTAAGAGAACTGACATTGCAGACATCTGGGGCTCTTCTAGCCCATCTGCATGACCATAAAACCTTCCAAAACCCTAATTTATTGCCTTCAAAGTTTTAAGAAGACAGGCTGACCCTCTGCTGGCTCTTGAGCAAAGTACCTCTCTGCTCTTTGCCTCCCTGAAGCCATCTGTTAGCAGCTTCTCTTTTCCTTTCCCTGTGCGTGGCATTGCTGCCACCTCACCCACCTCTGACTCTTACCTCATCACATTTCTCTATTTCTGGCAAATGTTTGTTCCAGTACCTTCCATCCTTCAAGCTTTTTGTATTCTCCTTCTCTTGTCTGTCATGGAGTTATCCCCCAGTTCTTTATCATCTCTGCAATATTTTGGCTGGTTTCACTTTTCACACACCTTCTTCCTTCATTCTGTTTTTTGTTTGCTTATTGCATCACTTCTGGTTTTCTTTTATGGCTGTTCTGCTGCTAAATAACTTGGGCAAAACCAATCTTGATAGTTTTTTTTTAAATTCTTCACTTGCCTCCAAAGGTACTATTGAAATCCTGTCATGTAGACACTAAAGATAATAACTTCAATGGCATTTTTTAATCTCTCTTTTTTGCATACTCACATGTCTGGCCCATCACTTGAAAGCCTGGGCACTAGCAAAGATGAGGCATCAAAGTAAAGGCACAGAAGGAAAATTATACTTTACAATTTGAGACTCCTAACTTCCATTACTGATAGTCCTGCTGGAATAATCACTGGTGTTCAAAGTGCCACATGGGGAAAAGACTCCACAGAAACGTGGAAATCTAGCAAGGAAAGGACCCAAGATGAGTCACAGTGCAGCTACAGAGTTCATTGTAGCAGCAAATCTACAGAGAGCAGAGAAACAAGGAGCCATGATAACCTGGTGGTGGGCTGCTCCAGCCATGCCCTGTCAAAATGCTCCTGTCAGAGCTGCATCCCTTTTAGAAAACAAAAAATACTCTAATTTGTTTACAAGGACATTTCTAAATAAGAACTTAGAATTCATGTTTTCTGGAATGGTCTTAAAAAAACAATAAACCTTTAGCAAAACTGCTGAATGAAAATATAAAACACTAACACTCCACGTTAATCTAAATAGCCATAGCTCACTTAGTTAGAAAACTGGCTACAGCTTCTCAAATACCCACCATGAAATAAGCCACAATTCTGATCTGGTCTTGTAATTCTTCACACCCCTTGTGCTGCACATAGTTCTATTTGTTTGGTTCTTTGGAATGCAAATTAGATCCTAATTTTTTCTTCTTGAAAAAAGTGGGATTTAATCTCAAGAGAAAGACAGTCATAGAGGACAAGAAATAATGAGGAAAGGGGAGAGAACACAATGATTTGGAAAAGTATCTGAGAGTGCCAATGTACCAAACACCCATTATCCATTCCCTGCCTCATGTAAAATCCCTAAAGCTTTGCAATGATATCTTCAAGGAGACACACACATCTCACATAGAGTCTGTAATTAAAAAAGCAAGATTTTTCCTCTTCCAGAGTAATCATGCCTGTTTTGTCCTGAGCAAATCAACTGCTGCTCCTGGAACCGGTCTGCATGTGAGAGATTCAGCCTTGAATGTCTGGTAGCAAGCTGTAGCTCTGCTCTGGGAGCAAGCATGGGGAGGCATTTTGGTTTATGGCTAATTACTCTCTCTGCCCTTTCCTTTCTGCTCATGATGGAAAGCAGGCAGACCTCAGTAGACTGGAGCCAGAGAGCTTGTGAGCAGGTTGGATAAACACTGTCATTTTGTTCTAAGCATGCACCACAAGCAGCAGCTGATAAGGGAGATACTGTGCTGCAGTGTATCATAAAAGTACTAACAGCAACAGCAGTGATAAAAAACAACCCCAGAAATTCACCTGATTTTTCACAGTTGTCAAAGAAAGGAATAGAGAACATTTGGTCTCAGCAGGAGTGAAGAGAGAATCACACAACACCTCGGGGCAGCCCCAGATCTCAGCAGCAAAGGCAAGAATTTACTTTCTTGCCTAGATTAAGCCAATTTACACTGCAGTTTTACTTTCACAAACTTTCTCTCTTGCTTGCTTTGCCTGGGACACACGAGTGTCCAACAGAGCAACCCTCACATTCACAGGGAGTTTATGAGGTTATATTTTATGTGAGATGCAGAAGCACCCCAATACCTATAGGAGGTTGCACAGCTATCAATGACCTAAGAGTAAGCGCCCCAAAATGGTCTTTAAGAATAAATGACAAATCCTATTGCCTGATCTTTCTTGTACACCAGACAAGGTAATTTATGACAACTAGAGAAAAATTTACCTTAAACTTATTTCATACTGATAAGCCCTCAGAACTACACATGGGATTTTTGAACCTGCAGAGCTCTTCTTGGCTGCAGGGCCAGCTGTGCATAGCACACCTTGCTTTTCTGTGTATCAAAAACCCCACAAAACCACAAATAACAGAGTGCATTTTACAAATTTCTCTCCTACATATCATATCTTTGCTGGATTAATTAATTAATTAATTGTCTGGTCCAGTAAGACCATTAAAATGGTCTTACTAAAGATAGACCTCTTACTGCATTTAAGTTCCATTCCCTGTGACAGGTAATCTAAAGATAAATTTCAGCCAAAGGGTTTAGTCAGTCTGTAAGTTTTTTTCAGAGCAGGCCTACAAGTTAAAATTAAAGACAGAAGAGATTTCACTGAATATTGATGGCTTGTGGGGTTTATTTAAAGACTGGAAATTATTGAGGAAGCAGGACAAAAGCTAAAAAAAATTAAAGGAAAAAAATATGACAAGTTATTGCCATGCAACACCAAAATCCAGATGCATAAATCCAAATACTCTTTGGAATTACACTGACTACAAAGAGAGGAAATTTCATAACTTCACGAAAGGAAGAAATTTGCAAAGTTCTGTGCTGAATAGGGCGGGCACCTCTACTCCCTTTTAACTGCAAGATCTCATAGTGGAGGCACTTCACCTTTTAGATAATATTTTCCTAGATTTTAAAAATGAAATTGGCATGCCTATCAGCTCCCTGATGCCTACTATCTGTAGGCTGTGTGTGCAAATAAAAACAGTGGGTGGACATGCTGAGCCAATGTTAGAGAGCAGAGGAAATGTGAGTAGTACTGCTGAATCAGTACATTTCAGTCTTTTGTGCTTTTCCAGGCTCCATGTAAAGCTAATCCTAAATAACCAGTGCAGTTCTTTATGCCTGTGAATCATCCATTGAACCTCTGTATTCTGCTTCTTTAATTCTAGAAATCATATTAGTCATCTTAAACTGTCTTTTTGCATAACTTAGTATTCATGATCTAAGTCTCAGTATTCATGCATCTAAGTCTTCTTGCATAACTCAGTATTCCTGATACATCACATTTAGCAACATTATAGGTTTGTTTGCAGGAAAGTCATTGGAGTTAAGAATGAAAACTTGATTTATATACACTGCTTTCTGTTCTATATTTAGAAAAAGGGGTTTCTTTTAAAAAAATCGACAACTGGGCAATTTTCTGAATTATTTGGTAAACACTCAGTGTAGATTACTTCACATTACAGATTATTTGGTAAAAACATCTCAGCTGATGGTTTGGGGATCAGCTGCCAGACTGTCCCCGTGGTCAGAGCAATGGAACGCTTGAGAAAGAGTGCAGCAGCTGTCAGCCGGTTGTGCAAGCTGAGCCCTTATCTTTTGGCACTTGGGGCACTCAGGTGGGTGAGCACGAGCAGGAACAAGCTGCAGCCGCGTTACGTAAGGCAGGTAATAACCCACAGGAACACTCAGACCCTCCCAGGGCAGCCTCTCCTTCTCCAGCTGGGCCAGGCTGCCCTGTGCCACAGTCTGCTGGGGAATGCCTTAAAGAACATCACCAAATTCTTCTGGAGAGCCTCAGAAGAAATGGAGTGTTGAGCTTCCCACTCCCAGTGTCTCCACTCTGCAGTTGGGGAATGGAACATGGAAACAGAGCCTTGCCAGGGTCATGCAGGAAATGCTTTGGGAATGAGAGCATCCTTCTGCACATCTGAGCTGCACAGCTGCCTGCTCCTGTGTATCTGCTGCACAGGGCAAGAACAGGCAATATGTTGGCAGCTAGGAACTCTAATCCAAAATATTCCCTTCCATCCTTTACAGAATGCAAGTCGGCCCAAACGAATTTATTCAAATTGACCAGAGCAGACTAAAATAATTCATTGAGTTCTGGCCTGAGGTGAATGAACTGTATGAGAAAAACAGGCACTATGCCACACAAAGCCAGGAATTTCAGCACCACTGGGAGAATGTTTAATGTTACTGAAAAGAAAAGGAAATATTTGATCTATGATTTAGCATTTTCATGCACAGACAAGAGGAAGAAGTAGTGTGGTGGATGTTCTTTTTACAGGCAGCCTCTTCCAAGTTCTTCAAAACCACAGCACAGTGAAGCTCCCAAGAGGTCTGAAGTGAACAGACCAGACAGCCCATAATGCCAGACAGGAGTGAGCTCAGAGGGAGCACTGCCACCCACTGAAAAGCTGCTGGGGCAATTCAAAACCTTACAGAACCCTCCTGGATCTGCCAGTTTGATTATGCCGGAGTTTCAGTGATGAGAAGACTTTTCTAGAAAATTGATGAGCTCAAAGATATTTTTTTTCAACTAGGTTGCCCCAGTCCAAAAATTATACACTTATTAAGCAGGCAAGCTGCTGAACTACTTCATAGCAAAGAATGTCCTTACCTTATTAAGTTGCTTATTGATTTTGTCCATTGACTTCTCTCTGAGCCAATAGTATCATGAAATTAAAGGGACTCAAATGGTTTTAAAGAGGTTTACATATGGAAGCAATTTAAGTGATAAATTGTCCCAATTGAATCTGAGGAATATTACTGATGGAGAACAGAGAAAGTTCACAGAAGCAAGTTGTAGCTTCCTCCCATTAATTGGGTAGTCCTTCAGATATCTGTATCCACTTAGCTGGTGATATCAGATGATTATTTCATTAGCTCAGATCTTTTTCCTGTCCAGATATTCCCAGTCATCTAACCTCCTTCAACAGGTGTAAAATGTGAAGCCTACCAGACTGGTTATTTGCCTGATTTTCTAAGAGTTATCTATTTCAATGTAGGGACTTTGGAAGTAGTTTCCTAACCAGTCAGGTAAGACTGAATTAAGGTGTAGTCCTCAGTGAGAAAGAAATCCAGAATGAGTCACAAGGGAAGAGAATCTAAACTGGAGGTATGAACAGGCAGAATCCTAAACAAACTCTCATAATACTCCATGAAACACAAGCAGCTGATCCCTCTGCACAAGGCACTTTTTACTCTAATACAGACATATCCCTTCCTTATTTTTTAGTAAAGGAAAAAAAAATCTTATTTTTACCAGTAAAATGTTCCAAAAGTTTTTTTTTCCCCAGAAGTGTAGATTGAACATAAAATTTCATTTTAGAAAGTCCTTACTTTTTCATGAAATCAGACTATCAACAAGGATCTTCCCACAGAGCGTTCCAAGTGGGCACTAGATGAACAAACACTAACCCAGAAAGGCATTTCACTAGAATGAAAAAACCCAACCAAAGCAGCTCTATCATCCTGATAAGTGACTAGAAGCCAAGTTTCTCTCTGTTAGAAATAAAAGGGTACATCTAAAAGGATTATTAAATACTAAGGCAATAATCTTGACAGGACAGATTTAGTGTTTCAAATCAGCATCTATGCTCACTGCTCTGTCCTGTCAAACACCTAATCTACCTCCACAGTCAAAGGTACACATTAAAGTCAGAATGAAATGGGTATAGCTGCAATGCCTTTCTTGTTATTACTGCCAGTACAGCACAGGGTGGTAATTTTGGTTCTTGATCAGGTTTAAATTCATACCTTATTTTATGTGCTATAATTTATATCACAAATGCTTAAAATGTTTTGATGACACAGGTCTTTGGCTCTTAGAAACAACAAAGAAAAAACCAAAACATCCCTCACAGGTACTAGCTTTACTCTGAAAATAGGTGGTTTTTCTTGTACCTGGATAGAGCAAATTCATTTGGATGCTTACATATAAACTCTGTATTTTACCCTTTTTGATTACACATGTTTTAATTTTCAAAGAAAGCTTCACACTTCTCTAGAAATCCCTAGACAGAGCTGCCTGCAGAGGTCTGTACGTCTGGGTCACTACTTAGTACTTCACATCTAATTATTCAATAGCCTCTCCCAGACTGGTTGAAAGCCTTCATGCAAATCCAATATCCAATTAAATTATTCAAGGATGCAAATTCCTCCCTTCTACTCTTTTGTACAACACTGTCAGATTCTTGAAGTGAAATTACACTGTGTTTGAAGGGCAGACAATAGTATATGGCAGTTTTCAGGGCCTGTATTTACTAAAAACTAAAAAAAAAACCAAAACCAACAAAAAAAGGAAACACCTAAGACAATAGATTTCATTTGATTTGCTTAATAGCATTAGTAAAAACTACAAGCCGCACTCCATAAAAATGGCATTGAAAACTTTATAAGAGTTACAGGCTTTATTGAATCTAACCTTCAGTGAAAAAGGTTTCCAGAGCTAAGGTGGTCATTCAGAGGGATTTATCCACCTCCTGCACCTCGTGCAACGTCACACTATCTCCAAATCAGCCAAAGCTGGCCTATCATTATGGCACACTGCAGAACAATGTGGGTTAAGTCCTACATGCTTGAGAGTATTGATGATATCATGTACCATAGTGATCTTTAATCTACCTCTTCTTTATATCTGCAAGTGAAAATATTGAGCAGGCTTTTGCATCCAGGTAGGAAATTAAATTTAAAGGCCAAAATCAAAGAGATTGCTTACCCAGTAACACTTCTGCACCCCAATTATGAGCCTGATTAGCAAACATCTCTAATTTGACTTCCACCTGGGGTTTCACAAACTAAGTCAGGTTGGACCTGGACAGCAATAGCATGAAATCAGTAGGACCACACCTTTGCCAAACCAGTTGAAAGAAGAGATGCATCATGAGAAAAATGGTCCTTTTAAGAGACACCATTAGCTGGTAACACCTCTTCACTATTTCTGCATCCAATACTCAACAAAGGAATAATGGCTTCCCTCTGTGCTCTTGGTGGCCAAGAAACAAAACTGAGTCCCTAGTTTCAAATGAGGATTCCTTAAGAGTAAGGGTGTTCTCTACATTGCTTTAAGGCAAACATGTCAGACAATTACAGCCAGCCTACACAGCTGGATCTTCAAGTTCTGGATGGATGCTGCAGCTTGCTCACCTCCTCCAGCACCTGGAGGGTTCATACCAGCAACAGTGCAATGCAACACCTGGAGTACTTCACCAGGGTGTTGCAACAGCAAGTAAAACTGGTCCTGTGTTATTTATATGCCTGCTAAGTGTTTGGCAAGAAGCTGTACAACACAGAGGGAATCATCTCTGACACTCTGCACACTCTGTTGGACTTCTTCAACATAGGCATAAAGAGACAGGGAAACAATAAACCAGGGGAGGCCAGTACTATGAGAGAAACTGAAATTGCATCTCCTCTTACCTCGACAGTGAAGAGCTCAGATGTCACAAATGTGCGTTCTTGTTTGATATCCAAAACCCTAGATCAAATAAGGGACAAATTAGAGATCACAACAATCCCCTGCCATTGCAAAACAGTTCCTGAAAGTGTTTGGAAAGTAAATATCTTTCTTTCTTTCTGAATTAGACATAATTGTATGCTACAAAAGTGTTTTCAGACTGGAACAAAAATGAAGGAAATAAAAACTTTTCTGCAACATAACAAGAAAAAAATCCCTTTCATTAATTAATTACTTACAGACTTGGCTTCAGAGATGTCTGGAAACATTTCCCAATCTTTAATAATCTTTGTGCTAATCTGTGATTATATTTCCCAGCTATTAGTGTGATTTACCTTGCTTCCTCCCGAGCCAAAATCTCCAGTAGCTTTGACATGTCTCCTGGGCAGTCAGAAAGCACAAGGGAAAATCTGCACACTCTGTTATCCAGGGTCAGGGCACGAGCTATGCACTGTTGCAGCAAATGTAATTCCAGGTTTCCACTGCATATAACAACTGCCACTCTGAAAACAGACAGAAAAACAGGAGTTTTGATTAGCACTTGCCTGTGTAAAGGAACTATAAATCATAAAGACTGTGCCAATATCAGCCTAAGGTCTGCTAGAACCTCCCCTCAATAAGTATTACAGATTAGAGGGCTCCTGCCTCAGTACCCATTGTGAGCAGGTAGGGGAGGCCTATAATTTGCCTGGATTACTTGGTCTGAAATGTTTTCATTTCTCATTTCCTGGAGATTTGAGATTTGTTAGGGATAATTAGCTGGACAACTGCAGGTCTAGGTTTCAAGTTTTAAGAATTTGACACAATTCTCACCTGGAAGTTCTAAGTTTCAGCCTCTTACTGATCAGACAAAATATATGTTCAAGGCTTTCTGTAACCATTGATTAAATTCAACACAACCCTGAAAAATGAGTGCAGAAATGTTTGAAGTGCAAGTGAAGAGCCACATGATTAGTCTATGAAAATCTCTCTCTGCAGAGTCAAACCCACCCTCTTTGCATTTTCCCTTTTATTTTAGCTGGACTGAAATGTGTTGCTGCTCTGTGTGCACCGGCAGCCTCTTCTGAAGAATTGTCTCAGCAGTATTCTAGTGTACAATCCTCTGCACTAGAAATCTTATTTTGTCTTGAGGGCATGTATGTTTAAATACATTCTGGACTATGACCTGAGCCAAGGCTCAATCCACTTAAGTGCTGAGTCCTCAAGCTGAGAGGCAAGGCAGCACTCGGCCACACGCTGAACACCAAGCACAAGGATAATCCCTCTGACTGTGTGGACAGTTCTCAGGACTGGGAGGCAGGTGCCACTGGGTCACTGCAGCAGGCAGCCTAGCTCCTGTCCCACCACAGACAGGGCTGGATTCCACAGGTGAAGTAAGAGGAGACAACAGGCTGACAAGGGCCGCACTGTCCTGGCAGGTGCAACAATGCCTCGTGGAGCTCTAACTGCCTTTCCCCAGGTATCTGAATTGAGGAAGGGGACAAGATGTGTCGGGGACAAGATGTGGGGACAAGATGTCTCAGGTCTCCAGGCTGGCATCTGTCTGGTTCAGCACAATCTTACCACCTGTGACCAGTCTAGTCAGTCTGAGCTTTCTGCCACCGATGAGCCCCTTGCCAGTTCAGGGGCAGGAGCTGCCTGGTCACCCACAGAACAAGGAGATTTTCACCATTTCCTAGGACCAGGGTGCTCAGTCCCATGTTTCTGCCACAGTTCCCTGTTCGCAGTAGCTGCTGTACCTTTTACCCTTCAACTCAGGCAGCTTCCCTGCCACCAGTGCTGCAAGCCCAATGGCCCCTTCTGCATCAACCGTGGCTCGCTCGTACTCCAGCAGCCTCAGCATTGAAATGAGGATGTCCTCCTCCCTGAAAGCAAGAGACTTGGGTCAAAACAAATCAAATCAAGAGCTCCCAAAAGCAGAAGATAACACATTTATGGGTAATTGGGTTCTTGCCAGCCACCCAGACACATGTGATGCCAAGGTGGTGTTACAGAATGCTGTGCTGCTGCGGATGAATGTACATCTCAGACCCATTATTAACTGAAAGACAGGTTGGCTTTTTACTAGAAACATTACTTAAATCTTAGTAGTAAGTATATTCCACAAATGTGGCCTTTTTGTGAAGATTTAGAAGAGGTTTGTCAAGGGCTGCCTTCAAGTGTCGTAGAACACAAAGACAAGTTTTACATCCAGAGCACGACCAGGTAGTGCTGGTAGGTGAAATTTTGGCCAAAGGGTGAGTTTGGACAACACTTTTAGTCATATCACTTAGTTTTAGGTAGTCCTGTGAGGAGCTGGGAGTTGGACTTGATAATCCTTCACGGATCTCTTCAAATTTGAGATATTCTGTGATTTCTATGGTTTGTGGGTCTGGGTTGAAAGTCTTCAGTGCCCCTCTTGGAAGGAAAGGTACCCCATCCCCACAGACCCCCAGTCTGCATGTTGCATTTTTCACATGCAACAACATGCATCCAGTATTATTCATTTCACGGCTTTTCTTCACCTACCTCACAGCAACAACTTTATCCACAAGCTTCCCAGTCAGCTGCAAAGAATTGCTGCCAAAGCAAGCTCCACTCACATCTGCAGATTTCAAAAGACAAAAATATGAAGTTGGCTGCTTTAGACATATTCGACATTTTTTTAGAGTCCTGGCTGGTTTGTGCCCTTAATGAGTGCAGCACACTGCTGTTACATGACCTTAAGTTGCTTGATTTTTTTCATGTGACAGAAATGTGTTTGGTAATGAAAGAAAAACTCTCACAAGAAATTTTGCCATTTTGGACCCCTTCAAGAAACTTCTGATACTTCATTGGCATTGTTGCAGTGTGAGAGTGACCCTGCAGCCCACTGCTTTTCACTGTTCAAGGATGATTGAAGGAGAGGAGACCCAAGCATGGTACGGGGCTTGTTAGCTCCAGCAGGACAGATGGCTAAGAGTGCAGACACAGGCAGAGCTAGCCAAGAGAAATTAGAAGTTTCTTACAAAAGTCCCATTTAATCCAAAACTTCCAGGGATTTGAACATCAGGCAAAGAGAACGTTCTTAAATTGCTTGACAGATGAGGTTTTTTGAGCAAATGATAAGGAAACAACTCTACCATTTATAAACACTTTTGTTCTGAGAACAGTTTTGTGTCTAAATATTTAAGCACTGCATCATTTTCCTGCCTTTTCCACAAGGGCTTTCCCATTGACTTCACTGGTTTAGATGCTGTGTGTGAGCACAATGTTCAGATAAATACTCTCATATTTCTAAGTATTTATGTGCACTGGAAATAATATTTTACCCCATCAGGGTGTGGGGGAAAATGTGGCAGAAGTTGCTCTTACAGCTTGAACTAAATTCTGACACTTCAGAGAAATCCCTTAAAATATGTTTGAACTGAAATAATAAGAAAATTATATAGTTGGAGAAATCTGTTACGACCTTTATTTTACCTCCAAAAGAATATTGCACTTCTCACCTCCATAGAAGTGATGATTGTTGCAGGCCTGGTCGTCATTTGGGTGGCCAGCTTTTAAGGACTGTTGCAATACTGGGAAACTTTCTGATTCAACTCCCTGAGGAAGAGAGAGGTTGTCACTTTTTTATTGAACCAGTTGTAACAGAAGTTGCTACCAAAGTAGACAGTCAAATCTACAGAAATTTCCTCTTCAAATTAACAATCAATTTCAAGTGTCAAAACAACCGTGCTACCACTAAACTTATTCCGTGGCTTACTTAGGACCAAATCTTTCCAGTAAGAACTTATTTCAAAACGCAGAACTGGATTTTATTTGCTTAGGAAAAGTCTTCCCACACTTCTCTCTTAAATCCAGCCAAACAGCCAAGGGACGGGAACTTCCCTGGTTCTTACAGGGTCTTCTCTGAGGCAAAGCCCATGGGATCAGATAGTTCCTGTCCCCAGCGCAGGCAGTCTCTGTAAGTGTCACTAGATACCAGTGTCTTTTGTAAACAGCTGTGGTGAAAGCCACCCAAACACAATGCTTAATAGGTGAAAGGCAACTTACAATTACAGAAATATGTGGGTTGAGGTGTTTGAGTGCAGCAGCTGACCCTGCCAGCAAGCCACAGTGGCCTCCTGCAGGGAAAATCACCGCGTCCAGCTTTGGCACCTGCTCGTACATCTCCAGCCCCACGGTCCCCAGGCCTGACAGGTACACAGCACTGTCCTCCCTGGGGGAAGGAAGGGCACACATCAGCAGAAGTCAGTGCAGGAATAACAATTCCATCTACTATTTTCAAGACATTGTTCAGCAGAAAAAGATAAATGTGAGTAAATCAGCAGCACATGAGGGGAGGAGGTGATGCAGCAGGACGGTGCCGTCAGGTGGACTATAGCCTGCTCCTGCCTACTGGGAGAAAACCTGTGCTGTAGAAAAGCCCCTCAAAGAGTCTTCAGACTGAAGAGCACTTAACTCCCATTGTTATCAGGGGTTTACAGAACTGGCAGGGAGAAGTCATATTTCCATTGCCATCACTTCCTTCAGCTTCATAAATTTTAGACATTGCAGTCTGAACTATAAGCAAAGCCTCAAAAAGAAATCCCCTCTTTACTTATCAGTGGATTTAGTGTTTGTGATGAATGGAAATTTTCATGAGATTTAAGCAGTGTGTTCAGCCTCACAAATATCAAAGACATTGCTAGAGTTGTCTTTCCACAGTCCATGGCCAATATCTGATACCTTTCCATTAAG
The DNA here is from genome assembly GCF_901933205.1 of Camarhynchus parvulus. Lineage (NCBI taxonomy): Eukaryota > Metazoa > Chordata > Aves > Passeriformes > Thraupidae > Camarhynchus > Camarhynchus parvulus. The sequence goes on from NC_044576.1 coordinate 11,413,850, forward strand.
CAAAGTATTTAGTCATGCCAAAATATTTACTGGTAAAATACTTTCAGGCAAATGTAGTATAAATAATAGGGACAAGCAGCATCAAAAAAATGAAGAAAACTCCACTATACAGTCATGACTGACTTGGATCTATTTCTAAAAGCTGGTTTGCATTTTATTTACAAGTTAGCAATGATGTAAATGTAGAACTACATGTAAGAAAAGAAATATGAGCTCTCTGTACATTCTGCTTTTTCTGGCAAACAGAATTGCAGAGCAAATGGCTGTACTTGATTTACTTGATCCAAGGATGTATGGGTACTAGGAAACTGTTTTTATTACTGTACCTGTTAGACAGGCACAGAGAGGCCCAGTGTAGTAGCACAGAATTCCTGCAAGGAGGAGACCAAGGCCCTCGAGAAGTTACCTCACAGAAAATTCTTCAGGGCAAGGGTCTATATAACTACATAAGAAAGGATAGAATTAACGAACATCCACTCCTGCAGCACAGCCAAAGACAAAGGCAAGAAATCGTAGTGGAATGAGTAACTGAATCCTTGTATTTACTGTCCTTATCAAGACACTGAAGGAGCTTTCTCCTCCTCCTTATATGTGACAAAATATATCACTGGCCTCCTGATCAGTTCTGGAGACTTATTGCCAAATAAGATTCAGATCCAAGTTTGTGGAGCTACCCCTGCCATAGTTACATGGGGTACAAGGGGACCTGCAAAAGGGAATGAAAGCTTGGGATATTCACTGAAGGAATAAAGCCTCTCTAAAAACTGAAAACTGACCAAATAAAACTGCTCTGAGCATGGAGAGCTGTTAACAATTTGAATCAGTATTTCAGATGACCATGTTTTCCTTGCTAACATCCAGTTGAAACATCAGTTCACTGATCAGCCATCAGCTTTTATAATAAAATGGGTAAATTTCTTTGCATTGTGATTGATAACTTCTGCTTTTTGAAAGTAAAAAATATATCATATGCTATTGAAGCAAAATGAAGGAAGAGGGCAGATAAATCTAAAGATTGTAGACTGAAACAAGCATTTTTGAGCCAGAGCCAGAAACTTGGATATTTGCCTTCTGAAATGTGTGATACATCAGCAGTCAAAGATGGGCTGTCAGGCTTTAGTTTTCCAATGAAGTTTTGGTGTGGCAGCTAGAAGGCTCTGTTCCTATCTGTTCCAAGGACAGAACTCAGAGTCTGTTGGATAGAGTAACAGACTAACCAGATCAGAAATAATCAGGTTTGATCAGCATTTAGATATGGAGTTACACAAGAAAAAAAATGGGCTCTCAAGGATGGAAGGTGTGTTATTCAATCTGCAGCACCCTTTCCTCCCTCATTCACAAAGGAATGGTTCTCACAGAGGTACTGAGTTAGTTATTGGCAATAGTCACATTGCATTTATAATGAGGTCCTGAGCCCCTGTAGTTAGTAAAAATTTCAGGACACCTAGGCAGCAATTAGGCAGACTAAATTATTGAATTCCAATTTGAAAAATCACATTTCCTTCCTGGGATTCCCCAGGAAGTTGCAACCGAGTAAAAAGTGTCCTCCATCTATTTGAATTCTTGCATGGTCATTTTCATGACACAGAATTTTAATTGCAATGGGAAGAGCTGACAGTGACACACCCAGCTGCAGGCACAGCCCAGCCCAGTCACGTACCCAACCCTTCTGCTTCAGGAAGGGCAGAAGGAATTCCTGGGTGAGGAGACCCAGAGACCAAATTGCTTGGGATTGTATCCAAGCTAGAATTAAACTGAAATACAGTGACATTGTGGAAGTTCCATTCTAACACTTGGGAGCTCAGCTGGTATTTTACAAACAGCTTTGGCAAGTGACAAGAATGTGTGTCAGACCCACACTGGAGAACACTGGCTATCCATAAAGGTATACATTACACTGGTAAATCTCTCCAGATCTACATGTAACAAAATATTTTTCAGATATCCCATTATGAAAAGCCTCACAATTGAAGTGGGGGGGTTTCCTTTTTTTTTTTTAGTGAAAAATTGCATCTGTGAGGTTTTAATTAAATACAGTCACAGATTGAACAACTTGTTTCTTGTAACCTGAAACCTGAATTAAATTAGGGTGCTTTAGTATTATTAATGGCAGTGTGTACATTTAGAGTTCCTCAGTGTTGGATGCTGAAGTTCTACACATGCATTGTCCCTGGAGCTTCATGAACCTGAAGATTATCTACCTTATGTAACTGAAATCATTATTTAGGGATGAGGGGAAGATTAAACATCAAATTACAATTAAATAATTTAGTTCTTTTGTGTGAACGTGATAGTTGATGCAAGTCAGCTGGAGGTTAACACATCAATTGAAAAATGGCTGACAGAAATTTGGAAATCACCAAGTTATGGAAAACTGTGGTTTTCAAAGGAGCTTAAAAGTGTTTAAAATTCATTGGGATTCAGGGCACCTCATTCCCCATTGAAAATCCCAGTCTAGGACAAGACTGTGCCCATGCTAGCAGACCAGGCCCATGAACCAGCCCTGTGTATCACTGGCTGCTGGCAGAGCTAGCAGAGGAATTGAACAGTACAGTTTGTAGTACTGCCTTCCCAATACACCAGCTGGGAAAGAACTGAGGACTTCCTCTGTTCTGCTCATCCTGGGATCTCCTTCCCAGGCAACACCCCTCACCATTAGTGTGTCTGAGGCAGCAGTGCCTGGGAGCTGGAGGAGAACAGGCACTCCCTGCAGGAGATGCCATACAAACACCAGGAGAGGGATGAAGCCTGCACAGAAGCAGCAGTGGCAGGGGGACGATAACATTCCAGCTCAGGGTATCAGAGGGACCACTGTTAATGATTAACTCCTCTGCGCTTTTAGAAATCTTTCTTGAAGAAACGTTAAAAAAGGGGCAGGGCAGAGAGGGAATGCATAAGAGGCTATAGATTAAAGAGAAAAGGGAAAAGGTAGGAATTCTAAGTGTTTTTGCCTGTCTTATTTATGTTTTTGTTAAATCTGCTTTGTCCAGTGACCTCAAATAGTTCAAATTTAGATTTATGCTCATCCTTAGCTGCTTTAAACTTATGTGTGAAGTACACTCTTAATCACATTTTCAAGACATTATCAGTTTTGTTCCTCACACCAGATATGTGAAAATCTTTGAGCATTAACCTTCTCTTGCTCTACATTTTCCAACGGAACAATTTGCATCAAAGATTAACTTTTATCCACCTAACTTCAAACACAGAGACTAGAAATGAACACCAGCCTAAATGCTTTCTGACAGAGTTACTAAAGAATTAAACTATAGTCTCTATCATATAAGCTCATAGAAATCAGAGTTTGCCTAATTGAGGGGCAGAGAAGTGTGTTTCATTTTGGTCTCCATCCCCAACTGTTACAGAAAGATGTGATTTGTGCCGGGGAACACATAACTGTCCATATTCCAGGCAAGAGGAGCACTTGCATGAGCGGTGATAACATTTTAATGAAACTGGTTGTTTTTGCAGAGTTGTGCAGGTATCTAATGAGCTGTCTCTAATGTGCCTGCTGTCACTCACTCTTCCAGGTAGAGGTAGCCATTCTCTTGTGCCAGCCTCCGCGCGTGCAGCTGGGAGTCCTTGGCCGTGGTGCCGTAGGAGATGACCATGGCGCCGTAGTCGCGGCACATCCTCACCCGGGCCGGGGCCGTGCTGGTGCACAGGATCACAAACACGGGCACACGGAGCTCTGAGGCGTGGTGAGCAACAGCCATGGAGAAGTTGCTGTCTGAGGCCACGATCACCCCTTTTCTTTGCTGCTCCTGAAAACAGGGATGTTATTGCACATTAGACAGGGTCACATAGCTGTCCCATATGATCCTGGATCGTTCTAATGATCTGGCTTCCCTTTTTCCCTTTACTAGCAGATTGAATTGTGATATTATGGTACACTGTATGCGTGGCTGGTGTGATCTCAGATTTACACACAAAGCTAAAACAGCACAAGATCAATCCCTGAGCCTGCACTCCTCTGGGTTCCATGGGAAAGAGCTGAAAAACTCCAGCTGATCACAGAAGAGCCGATAGCTGGTCCCTCAGAGCATATATCTCTGCTCTGCCTGTATGAAATTATTTCATTTCTGCTTCCTTTTAAGAGAAGATTTCATTTATACTATTATGAAAGGCAGGAATAACCACTGCTCTGAGCTGCTGTCTCATGCCTATTTTAACAATTATTACTGCAGAGACTCCTATGACAATGGCAATAATCTCCTATGACAAATGATAAACAAGCTATTCATGTAAGAAAACTGAAATTCATTACAAAATCAATTGGTGATCTAGATCTTTGTCATCACTAATTGTAATTCAATTTCATCATTGCTCATCAGTTTGGTGGTTTCAACACATCAGAACTACAGTACACATAAAAACACTTGCATCTTAATGCCACAGGAAAATGCTGATGTTTCCATTTTGCAAGCTTTTGTTTCAAACATTAAGAATTCCACCAGCAGATCAGCCAATTGTAAATAAAGTAGTATTTTACATTCAGACCTATCTCTGTTCACATACTGTGTTCAGTACAATGATTCTAAAGACAAGAAACACTGTGATTCCATGGAGATTAGAGGTAAATTTATCTTCAACTCTGCTCCATTTTCATGAAGCAGAGCTACTCTACTCCTTTTTGAATGCTGACATTTTGCTATACCTGAGGCAATGACATCAGAAGGTAAAGTACACCTCGTTCCTTCACAGAGCCTGTGTACTGGAGGAACTCCTTCTTCAGGTAGATGTCCATTCCATACTGCTTGGATAGCCTAGAATACTGGAGCAGATAAATAATATTATGTCAATATATCTACTACTAAGAAAAAACTTCCACACATCAGCAGCAGCCAGTTTAGGCATGAATTCTATTGCTATATATGAGCTCTAAAAAGCAAAATTCATCTTCTGGTTCTTCATTCAGAACAGAGTATTGTTACCTACCAGGTCCTTCTGCTTTATGGAAGTGATTTTCAAGCTCACAGCAGCGAAATATGGACCACATGCCATTAAGAACTCTGAAAATAGCACTTGCTTTGGATCTTACTGTTCAAACACAAGCATTAAAATAAATATTTTCAATTATCTCAAAACACACGCTTCCAGCACTTGCCAGAACTGGATATTGACTACCCAAAAAATACGTTCGTCATCTGATAGATACAAAGGTCATCAGAAAATACCTTGAGCCCCATTATGGCTCTGCTATGGTTTCTGCCACTGACTCACTACTGAGTGTTGTCTATTTTGCATCCTAAGGCCAGTAGAATATTAGTAAAGACATTTCTTACTCAAAGAAAAATTGAAACAATAAAAAACAATTTCCCAGGACTGCAAGTGCAAGCAGCAGCTGTTTGGAAAGGCTTAGTGTTTGGAACAGAAATGATGCCTGAGCTGAGGGGAATTAGCAAGCACATTACATGTGATGCAGTGCCCAAGTGCGTGATTTTTAAAAAAATTTAATGGCAAATATTTGTTAAGCTTTATAATAAGGCACTCCCAGCATGTATTAACATATTAATTTCCTATTACCATATTCATTAAATCCAGAGTTTTATACAAGGTAACTTGTGAAATAGAGCCGCAGTAAGCCTGTGGGTGCCAGCTCCCCAGGCTTACTGCAGCTCTATTTCAGAATTGGCTCCATCTCCTCTATTGGCTGCCAAAGCAAATGAGGCCCTGGTGATTTAGGGGATCAAGTCTTCATTTAAGATAAGTCATGAAGTGAGACAGTTCCAAAACCAGCATGACAAAATATTTCTCTCAAGCAGTATCTGGCAGTGTCATACATACAATGTATAGTGTACACACTAATAGGCACTGACATGGTTTCCAGACCGAAGGATTTTCCAAGTGATTTTATATCAATTAAATATATCTGAATCAGACACTTGCTTTAAAGTATGCAGTTAAACTACGTGTTACAGGTGAACACTTCAAGGCTTTTTAGTAGATTTCCAAGCATATGTTTAAGTTCCTCACCCATAGGTGGGGCCAGATTCTCTGTTTTGCTTCTGAAAAGCCTGACGTAAGAGCTACCACTTGCTGCTCCTTCGCAAATCTAGCTGCAGAAACTGAAACAATGGAAAGTGCTTAGCACACTAATAGGATAATAGTTTATATCCTAAACATCCTAATCTATAGAGAATGCCTATGTAAAATAGAACAAGAACACTATAAAATAAATACTACTAGTGCTTCACATACCATGCTTGTTTTTGTAGAGAATTTTGGATTGTAGAGCAAACAATCAGAAAAGGATTTAAGGAGATGAATCTTGTGCATAATAAAGTTGTTAAGCCTCCTACATTTAAAACTGTGTCATTAAGTCACTTTTTTCAACAGGGGTGGTGTACTTTAGATTGATATTGATCTTTAATTTTGTCAGGATTTTAATTCTTTAGGTTATCCTTTTTGTCTTCCTTTAAATGAGGATTTTTTCATATAGCCTAAATATAGCGACTACTTCTAACAAAGCAGGCATCAGTGCTATTTGCAGTGGAACTGACCTGATGTGTGACCTCCTAAGACTCATTGAATCAGCCTGTAAGACTTCCTTTGAGTCACTGTGATCTTATCTAAGGACTACAGATACCATGTCTAAGGTACAGCACACAGTACAGCCTCCCTGTGGCATCTACAAAGCTAACACAACACAGCCCTCACAGCTCCTTCATCAGTAGCCAAGCCAGGTGTCCAGCTTGGTGCCAGTTCCTAGTTTTCTTATGCTTACTACCTCTTGGACATGTTACAATCCACTCATGATGCCATATCTCAGCTCCAAGGCAAACTCCTGCCTAAGGAACCAGGATGCTCCATCCATGGTTTTACCTGCAGATTAGGAATCACCCTCTGCAAAGTGTTTCTCCCTTCAATCAATTAAATGGATTATAGTCACACTCACTTTTTTAGTCTAAACAAATATCTCTGAAAGGGACTCTTACCTCTACACAATGAGTTAAAATAAAGGTTTTCTGTGTTTTTCTTTACACCACTGTGTGCTTTTGAAACAGTGCATGAAATGCACCAATAACTCCTGCAGGAACATTACTTTGAATAACAACAGCCATGGGTGATTTTCACAGTAAAATATACAGGTTTTTATATGGGTATAGGTTTTCCACTATTTTGATAATTTTAAAAGCATAGTTCATAAATAGAGACCAAAGTAAAACTGTTTAGCTTGAAACAGTAAATGCAGAAAGGGGATACAACTGGGTTGCATAAATCTGCCAGGGACAACCAGGAGAAAAGAGCTAATTAAGTTGAAGGGTGTCATGGTTTAACCTCAGCTGGTAACTAAATGTCATCCTACCACTTGCTCATTTCCCTGCCCCTGTGCTCTGGGGGAGATGAGAATTGGAAGAGTAAAAGTGAGAAATCTCATGGGTTGGGATAAGAACAATTAGTAAGAATAAATAAATAAATAAATAAATAACAACAATGTAATTAAAAGGAAAATAACAAAGAGAGATAAATAAGACCCAAGAAAGACAGCTTACGCAATTGAAAACAATTGCTCACCAACAACCAACTGATGACCAGGCAGGCCCTGAGCCACAGGCTCCCAGCCAACTTTCCCCCTAATTTTTTTGCTGAGCAAGGTGTCATATGGTATAGGATGTCCTTTCGGTCAATTGGGGTCAGCAGCTCCAGCTGTGTCCCCTTCCAACTCCTTGTACATCCCCAGTCTTCTCACTGGTGGGATGGAGTGAGGAAGAGAAAACACCTTGACTCTGTGTAAGAGCTGCTCAGCAGTAACAAAAACATCTCTGTCTTATCAACAATATTTTCATCACTAATCCAAAACACAGCCCCATACGAGCTACTGGGAAGAAAATTAACTCTACCCTAGCCAAAACTTCCCTGCATTCCAGCCAAATCATCTGTGCCACCTTACAGCCCCAAAATGTCTTGTGCCATGTCCTTTGACACAAGACACTTCTTCAGTAATGTGCTACAAAAAGCACAGCTGTCCTTATTTTGGGAATGCTGGGCTAAAAACCCACACTGGAAGTAGTTATGATGTCACTGCATCAGCAGGCATCATATGGGAACAAGGAGAACTTTGAGGACCCAACCACTTCACTCCAGGGAGTGCTAACCCCAAGCAGATTGCAAGATTCTCACCCTGTACATGCCAGGAAAACAATCCACAAGGATTCATTGAGACTGTGATTTGGGACTGCTGCTAGGAATTGCCATTTGGCAAAGAGCCTCTTTTCACCCACCAAAAGGAAAAGAGATTACCCATAGAACCCAGAGTAGCCTGCTTGAAGAGCTCCCAATGGTAGAAAAACACTATGAAAAAGTACAGAAATACAGCACAGCTTGCCATTGTACTTCTCTTGTGCTTTAGCAGACCTTGTACATTGATGGGGTATCTCAGCCATTTCTACACCAACAACAGGTGCACATGTTTGTGTGCATCCTTATTTTGCTGAAGACACCTGTGGCAGAAATACCTGGTTACAGAACACATCCAGCCTTCTTGGTTGGCCTGACTGAGAAGGCAAATCTGTACCTTCAAACCCTCCAAATAAGAGGGCTGGTTCCAAACCAGACCCTCCCACAAGAGTGCTTACCCAAGCACTTGTAGTCTGCCACCTCCAACTGAGGTTCCTTATAGCAGGAGTTTTTCACTGGGAGCATAATACCACAGTGCATTAAGTCTATGCCTAATATGGTTTATCCTTTGTTTACAGGTCACTGCAATCTTTGAGGATTTAGGTTAGTGTAAACAGATAAGAAGAAAATTATTATTGACAGTTAAATACAATTAATATGAACATGAGTCTCTCACACAGATCTATCTGCTGCAATTCACACATACCCTTTCTTCATTTCTGATCGACTTTCATAAGGCAAATAAAAAGAAACATTGAGAGAATGCAAAACCATAAAGATTCCCTACCATGCAGGGGGTTTTCTGAACACCACACTGGATTTTGAAGGCTGCTGCACTAATGTCTTCAAACCGAATCAGCCTGTTACAGCTTGCCAGGCTGGTCCTACTGCTTGGCTGAGGGATGCAGGAAAGGGCACCCCTGAGTAACTCCTCATTCCGGCTCACTATCTTCATTTCCCAGGTCTTCACATGCCCATTCAGGTAATCCTCCTCACCAAAATCCTTCAGTCTCTCAGGGTTGATAGAGGGTGGCTTCTGCCCAATAAGGCCATTTCTTACAGGGACATCCTTACAGCGGTGAAGATCACAAACTGCTGGGATGTCTTGTTTCTTTATTTTATTGTCATCCCTGAAATGAAATAAAAGAAACTTGTTAGAAAGGCTTGAATGATTAAAGGCTTGATATTTAGCATTTTAGAAGGATGCACATCTCAGTTGCTCTTTGCAAGCCTCAAACAGGCAGAATGAGATGCTACTGACACAATACCTACCTGTAGGTGCACTGAAAGGAACTGTAACCTTCCAGCTGTTAGAAAAGCCAGAAATAACCTAACATGTGGGCAAACTGTGAAACTGTCCTACCCAAGAAAATAAGAAATATATAACCTGTGCTGTCTGGACACCAAGACCTTCCTTAGTACTCAGTAACCAACCAGAAATGATCCTAGTTCAGTGCTTCCAAAAATTTTGGAATAACTGGAGTTGTACACAATTCTATCTTTTTCAAAAAAGGCAAGGAGCTGCTGCAGACCATTCCCATAAACTATTAATAGCAGTAACAAATGCCACTACATTGTACATGTGCTCTCTGCCCTTGCATACTTGCAGAGTGTACCCTTGACAGCCATAAACTGCCTTGTGAGGGGAAGAAAATTACTCAGATAAGGTATAATAATTATATCCTCCTACAGAGCTAAAGAATTAGGTCTTCTGATCTGTGGGTTAACATTTCATGGGTAAATATCTCTGTAGATATGGCAGAAATGTGATGGCACAAAAATCTCCTTCCCCAGGAAACATATGAGAGACAGCACTGCCAGAAAAATTAGCAGGATTTGCTGCCTTCAACTGCCTGACTCTATGTTCCACAGCGCTCAGTCCACAAGGAACACTGGACAGTAGTGCAGGATTCTGCAGCTCTACTGACAGATAAATGCAAAGCTTCTAGGAATTCTTGGAATTTGGAGATTATTATGGGGAAAGGGAGCATTCAGCAGAAGACCAGTGATTTGGAGAAGAGCTGATACCACCCCTGGTTTGTGGCTGTGATTAGACAGATGGTATATGCTCCTCTGCATGACTCACTATTCATCTATTTGGCAGAAATGGTTTTCTAAAACCAAATGTGTTAAATCATGTCAGACATTCCAGCATTACCCCCCCAAAAAATATTTACCTTTTTCCTAAAATAATTTGGGTCTAAGTTTTGCAGCTATCCATCAACAGGACTGGCTAAAGCACATTTTACAGCAGTGATCAACACCATAATATGCTTTGCAGCAACTTCCCAAAGAATTTTTAAATATTTAGAAACATCTGTTTTTTGAGCAATTGCCCACTTTGGGCAGCATCATCCATTTCCTTAATGGTATCAATAATCTGTGCCAGTAGCTCTGGCACCTATTAAACTTCCAATTTTTCCACTGAGGAATTCACATAACAATATGGGCAACATAAAATGTTTTATTATTAGAATCAAATAATATGCCACAGCATCATTCTGTATAGCTTCACAGGAGAAAATTTTTGTAGCAAGATCTTCTCTCTCTAAAATTAATGAGAACACTAACTTTCTAAGACAAATAAAATATATACACATTTGTAACCTCTTTATATTGAAATTTGTGATCTAAAGTATTTTCCCAATACTTTATCTTAAAGCTGATACAGCCTAACACCAGGCATTCTGCTTTCAAATCAAGTAACTTATCAAGGAGCTCTGTTCCATACTTTTCTGCATCTCTGCTCCATTGGGGTTAGACAGCTGGAACACTTCATAAGGATGTTAAGCTTCCAGTGTTAGCTCGGGTGCACATTAGTCTGCTTAATGCAAAGCTGAGAACCAGATCAGACTGCCTCCCTGTGAACTTGTTACAGCACAGCCCCCAAAAAACAACAGCACCAGCAGCACCCAAGAGGCCACAGCGCTGGTAGAATTCATTCCATGCCTCTCCCTTCTGAAAAATATTTTCCATATCACAGACTCCCATAACCACTCCAAAAGGAAGAACAGACATGTCTTATTTCTGCACATACTGTCTAAAATGTTTGGCAAGCATTGGCAATGAATTATGTTCTTACACTGGAAATGGTTTAAAGGGGTCTACGTAGGGTAAAAAAAAAGTAGGCAGATCAAAAATTTGTGAGTTTATGGTCAGTTTTTTAACCAACTGGCATTTGACATGGAAGAACAATTCTTGTTTTTCATTGCATCTGTTGCAATCAAAAAGTCTATAAAAACACCCATGCAAAGATGACCACAAGAGGTTTATCAATGAAGCAGGATTCTGTGAGAAAGAACAAGTGCATGGTAATGCCTCATCACACTAGTGATGTCAATTATTTGTACCTGCAAATAGACTAAAATGGTATATTGACTTTTTGCCCTAGTCTTAGGTTTCCCTTTTTGTGGCAGAACAAAAAGGAGGGAAGTAAATCAGATTCTCAGTCCTTGATGTGCAGTACCACTCCCATGACCAGTGAGTATCTGCTCAGGACTCCAATGGAGACAGCACCTTGTGGCCATTGGAAAAGAGGAACAGAAATCAAACAGCTGTAAAATATGTATAGGCTTTTCAGGCTTGAGTTAGGTTTAGAGCACAGCTGAATTACTACCATCTCAATATTTAATACAAAAACTATCATACATTTGCATCTGAAAAGTCAGCAGCCTCTTCATCAAGGGATATAATTCTATTGTATATACATGTATTGTGTGTATTTTCTTCAGAATAACTTTGATTCTTCTTCTACACCCACATGTCTCATTTACATTAGAAAATGACATTTTCCCATATTGAGCCCACCTGGATGTGCCACAGACCCTCCTAGAGCTCTCAAACTCCCAAGGTAAACACTGCGCTGACGTTTGATCACATATCACAAATGGGGAATTAATGGCCCTATTGGGTCAAAAGTATTTCTTGCCTCAAAAGCATTCCACATGCTTGGCAGAGATCCAGATGGATTTCTTTTACAGGCAGCAAAGCATGCAAGTGCTCACAAAAACACAGCACGTGACTTCTCAAACACAGTCACAGAATCCAGCCCTCACTCCAGCAGCCAGGTCCACCAGCTGAAGATCTGAGCCAATATAAATCCAAACCCCAGCATATAAAGCACTGCTCCTTTCAAATGGAGCTTTTCCTTTTTTGGAGCTTGTCACAAGTTTTCATTAAAAGGTCTGTTTATTTCCAGACATAAAACAAACACCCAGCTGGCAAGCTTTGTTACATGGTTATAAATTACAACATTTTACCTTTAAAGTGATTAGTAAATGCAAACATGAAAATACAGTTTATAAACCTACTTTTTCAAGAACAGCTGCTCAGCATAACTGGAAAAAAAAAGAGAAGATCCATATGCAGACTTTCCATAAACAATTAAGGCACAGGAAAAAATATCACTTGTTTAAGTAGATAGCTTTACATATTTTAAAATCTCAAAGTCAATGCAAAAACAGTATGTACCAAAATGTACTCCTACAATAATAAAAAGCAACAACTTGGAATGAATAATTTTTCTATTTCCAGTTTGGTTTTTTTTTAACATACTGATAATATTCACCAAGTTAAACAGCACTAGGGAAAAAATTCAAAAATAGCAATATTAACAAACTAAGAAAATATTAAAACCAGCAAAAATAATTTTGGGAAGATGAAAGGCAATAATGCATGCTATACCTAAAGACCACAACTGTTGCCTTTGTTAGACAGAGAAGCATACAAGTGTGCAATGATGGACAGTTACAGGTCCCCATGGTGAAGCACTTCAGATTGCCTGCCTCAGCACCCACAAAACAGACTAAACAGATTAAACTGATGCACTGGATCCCCTCAGCTTCTAAAACTGAAGGAACAAAATCTGCAAAATCATGCATGTCCAGGGAATAGCAAAGTGTGAAAGACTAGACACAATTCTGCCCAGTACAAATGTTAGGGAGAGATGGTATTAAAGTATGAGGTAGAAAATTTAAAATTTCCCTTCTTAGAGAAAATAATTAGCTCACAGAACTCATTGCAAGAGGACTCTACAAAGAACAGCAATGTAAACAGGCTTCTAAAAAATGCACAACTAAATGGAAGCAGTGACCAACACACACATCATTCAAGAATTAATCTGTGATTCAGGAAGCCCCTGAGCAAACTCCAATGAAAGCATGTGAGAAAGAGTGTCTTAGGTGGCTTTCATTTTTTTCCCAGTTCTGTTACTGGCCACCCCTAGAGAGAGGACACAGAGGAGGACTGCTCTTTGGCCTGACCCAGTGTTGCCATTTTGATTGCAGATGTACCCAATGCCAGCAGTCGGCCCATTTGGCAGCTTTTACACTTCCAAAATGAGTCACAACAGCATGTTTTGAGGCAGACATGAAGTTGAAATTATGGACATACATTCCCATGTACTGGTTCCCAGATGAAAATTCAACTCACAAAAGGAAACTAATTTTAATATAAGACTGAAAACTCAGCCTTTCTTTGTCATTTCTACAGCAGCTTTTGTCATCTGCATTCACAGTGATATACATTCACTATAAAGAGGGACTGACAGTGATGCAAAATGTGCAGTTGAGCAGTCAGAAAACATTAAACTTGAATACCACTTCAAACTCATATGCACATCTTCTCTATATATGGATTTTAATTTTGTCCTTTTTTAGTGTTTTGGGTGTAGGGGTTTCTTAAGGTCATACCTATATGCTGCCATCACCTTCAGGCTCCCTGAAGACTTTCCTGGAACATGCTGACCAAGACATTGGTAAGAAACAGCTTTTGACAGATTTGTCATTTGCTTTCAGGTAACTGGGCTCAGATCTTACACCTGCAAGTTCAGAATACTTATTAAGGCAAAAGGTGACCCCATTTGAAGCCACTTCTGCCTCTTTCCTCAGTGTTGAGCAGAGATGGGTCAGGTACAGGGGGCAAGGCAGGGTGAGCAGCCTGCTGCAGGTGCAATCTGCTTGGGTTATGACTGCAATGTGGCTGGGATCTCCTCTTACAGGAGTGAGAAAGAGGCAATCCCAGGATATGACAGAGAGGATATTTCCCTCATCCAAATCCCTTTTACCCAGAACCTCTCCAGCTCCATTAATCCTTCTAATTCCATGTCCCAGTGCTGTCTCCTCTGACCCTTCTTTCCACCTGAGCCTCCCAGACCCCTCTGATATTTTCCTTGTTTGTTGCAATCCCCTTCTCCAGTAGCTCATCAACATTCAATCTGAACTCCTCTTCTACCTTTTTACCCATTCCCAAATACACCCAAATACTGCAATAGCAGCAATTCTTTAAAGCATCTCAGCAACTTGTGCAAGTGTGACTTTATGAAAGAAAAATGTTAGAAAAATAGAGGCTTGCTGAGATAAAAGTATCAAGAAGGATCATAACAAATGCCATCTTCACTACCAGAAATTCCAGGTTATGCACTCAATAGTATCTGAGTGCCCTGCCCATCACTACAGGGTGACAAACTCCTGCGGGCACAGGGAGAGAGCACAATAAATTTGACAATTCTCTCTCTTTGACAATAAATTCAAAACAAATCAAAGACAATACTGCCCTCTAAATATGACTGTCTTGAATTATCATTATTTTGACAGTGCATTGAATTATCAGTATTTTGTGTAATACTAGTACTTAGAAACACCCATTTGAGACTGTATCACTCCAACCAGTGGCACATACAGGATAGAAATATAAAATGCATGTCTGACCTTTATATATCTAAAGCCTGTGCAAAGTGATTGTTACTAAATCACATAGGAATCACCACCACCTTCCCCTAAACAGAAGGACAAGTTCAGCAAATATTAGCTCAACTTTATTGATGGACACTGGGACACAGACAGATCCAGTGGCTTGCCTAAGACTTCCGCAGGGCTGTTTATCAGTGTCGTAATGACAAGGAGGTCGGGGCATAGTAACCATGCTGGGGGACAATCCAGCAGAGATAGCTACATGATAACCAAGCCTTAAGACTGAGCAGGCCATTAGAGCTTCATTCATCTTATACAGGCCTGACAAACCTGTGCGGTGCTGCACCAGCAACACACACCAAGAAAGCTCAAGCTCATGCAGCAAACAACCAAGCTGTATTATCACCTCTGATAAAATCTCTCCTTACTTTTAGCAAGTCAGATTTACCGGAGCCTGAGCCTAGCACTATATATGCCTCCATCTGTGGTCATAATCTATTGCCATTCTTCTATACACACTATGCAGGTGTCAGCTGCTAAACAGAAAACACTAGGAAAAAGAATCTGAAAGCAAGAGGAATTCACAACAGCACTAATGATGGAAATGTTGAAGGAGAGGTAACCAACTGTCCCTCAAACAGACCCATCCCTCTCAGAAGTTCTTATAGGACATTCACAGCTGTGAATGTCAAATGATAGCTATCCAACAGTGCACAGAGTTTGGCAGCTAAAACTCATTAAGCAATTAAACTTTTTCCTAAGTTGAATATATTCTGAGTCTAGAGGTTTTCTGGTGACTAACATCTCCAAAATTCACTTCCAATTAGGAATGAATAACATAACTCAACATAGAGCAAAGAGTGGTTCTGTGCCAAAAGGAGATTCACAGTGCACTGCAGAACAGGTCATATCATGGGTGACTTTGGGTAAGCCCTTTTTACAGTGCCAAAGACCTTGTCTTCCCCTTTATTAACAGCATCAGGCCCACTGAAACAATTTATATCTTAAATGTTAACAACATCTGTGACAAGGAGATGCAGGAAATGAGAACTGTTCCTTGTTTGTACCACATCTGGCAAAACCAGAGCGTGATCTCAATAGTGGTGTCCGGATAATAAAATGGAGGGAAAAACAAACTATGGAAAAGGTTAAGAATGAGGT
The DNA here is from genome assembly GCF_901933205.1 of Camarhynchus parvulus. Taxonomy (NCBI): domain Eukaryota; kingdom Metazoa; phylum Chordata; class Aves; order Passeriformes; family Thraupidae; genus Camarhynchus; species Camarhynchus parvulus. Next base: position 11,429,821 of record NC_044576.1, read on the forward strand.
TGCACAACACCACCGTGCCATGTGTGCGCACAGCCTCAGCCCATGCTACACAAGGACACTAGATGACTCTTAAATTCCATCTGCACCATCCAAGTCTGAAAACAGGAATTCAAGATCACCATAAGCACCATAACAAAGACAACCACAGAATTGTAATAACAGGATCTGACATGGGCTATCCCAAGATAAATTTTCAGCAGTCCACTGTCCTGTCGAGGGTTATTTTTGATACCGTACTCATGAAGAAATAAAAAGCTGAACTCTGTGGGCTGAAAATATTAAAATCTCCACCACTTCTAGTGGGTAACTCCAAGAGCAACCCATATCCACAGAACCCTGGGAGATTATGGAAAATTGCAGTTTCCTGGATTTTTTGCTTGGTTTGATTTTTTTTAAGGAATTAAGGAAAGGAAAAAGAAAGCATTACCTATACAGCACAGCGACTAAATAAACAACGAGGCGAAGCAAAACTCCAACTACGACAGCATAAGGAGGCAGGAGGGGTCCAGGGGTTGTCACGTCCGTGGGCCTGGCCCTGGGGGGACCCCGAGGGCTGACCATGACCCCTGAGGGGGATAGAGGAGCACTCTAGCTCTAAGTCAGACAGCAATATTCTCCAACCTTTGCCAGAAAGGATCGTAATCTTCGTCTTCCCTGTAGCGCTCCCTGGGGCTTCTGTTTTTTAAGACCCTGAAGTAGATAAACTGTGCTGCAAAATTCATGGTAACTCCTGGTGCAAAGCAAAGCTGGGACACTGCTGGCAGGGGACACACTGGCCTGTGAGAAGTGTCAGCCCTGCACTGCCAGGGTGGGAAATAGCAGGCAGTGCGCTGTAAGCAGCTCTCAGGGCTGGCTGGGGGGGAAGTGCCTTTGAAAGAGATGGCTGCTGCTATTTAAAGAGATTATTTCAGAGCCCAACCTGTCCTTGTCAATTTGAGTCAGGGCCTGGATTATGCTTGGGTGACGCTCTGTTAGCAGGACACTTGAAGCTTTAGTTACTTACTGCTTAGCTGTGGAGCATGATCCCCACCAGCTGCAGGGCCCATGACTGAGCAGCAGGAAAGGGGTGCCAGGTTTGGGGTGGCTGTGTCTCTGCAGGGATCCTTTCAGGCAGCTCCAAGGGACATGGCTCCTCATGGGACTGAGGCACAGAGGAGACAGCTCAGCTTGTGTGGGTCTTCTCTTGGCACAGGTCCCTGCAGCAGAAAAATACAGGTGTCTAGATCATAAAGAACAGAAAACACCATCTAGGGGAAGTACTGCAGCAAGTTAGCTATATCGACATAGACATCTGTTATATCTATTTTTTAATATAAATATATGGGGTTTATATATCTATATAGAAATATACGTGTGTGCGTATATATATATAATATATAAACTCCATCTAAATCTGTCTTTCTTTGCCCTGAGAGAGCACTAGCAAAGGCAGAGTCACAGTTCCAGATACAGAATGGCTGTGCAGCAGGGATGGGGCAGAGATCCTTTTGTGGTTCCTCTCTTCTCAAATATATTCCTGATGGAGTGCAGTCTCCAGACTGCCTGGAGATGAACCAGGTATCTATTTCCAGGTATGAGTGGGCCCTCAGTACCCTCCTGCTTTCTACTGAGAGCATACAAAATCTTAATCTCCAAGACAGAAAACAGGCACATCATGAAATCTAACCCAAGCTGTGACCTAACTCTCCCCACAGGATATCATGAGAAATACTATAATAAGATTTATATGGGAGAGTCAAAATAAATGCTCAAATAGTCTTCTGGGATCTCTGGAAAGTCTGAGCTGTGCTGGTGGAGCCTTTCCTACACCGGCGTGGCAGGCAGGCCCATGTTCTCTTCACTTCATACTGATGAAGCTCCAGATTCACCATTTTTTCCAGTTTCTCACACACAGACCCCTTTTATTCTTTCTTTTCCAGGTGGTGGATGCGCAGGTTGTGGTGGTGCCATGTGCTACAAGTGGCCACAGCCCAGCAGCATGCTGCTGCCAGGGGAGATGAGGAAAGAATGCACTCAGCTGCTAAGAGCACTTGCAGCCCTGCGGCCAAGTCACCTTCAGGCCAACTTCACTGGTGCCTTGAAGGGCAGAGGGAAGGCAGGGGGAGTTACCACTCTGTTCACAACACAGCTGAGCTGCAATGGTGGGCAGGAAATGGAACTTTATAGCAGTGAAAATGGCAATTCCTTTGGCTCTTGGGTATCTGGGGGTCCAGACTGATGAGCTCAAGTCTTGACATGAATTCAGTTCCTCACAAACAAGGCTTGATCTATGACTGACACTTAGATCACGCTGCATGGGTTAAAGGAGTGCTGGGACCATTTGGTCAAGAAGCTGGAAAAAAATTCACCAAGCTGTTGCATGACAGAAGTATATGAAGCACTGAATTGCTATCCCTGTAAAACACTCTCAAACAAGCAGCCAGCTACAGAAAAAGGATCTTTGGGAATTTCTGCTGCAGATTTCAGCCCATGTCAAACATTCTTTCAAAGTCCTTGCCACTTCCAAACCTGTTCACAGTGCTTTAAAACACACCACAATTACCACAAGAAGGAAAAACTAGCTTTCAGCTTTGATTTTTTTCTTTTACATGGGTGGAAGGAAGGGATAAGTAAGATACAATTGCAGTGCTGGTACAGTCAAGTGATATCTAACACAATAGCCATGAAGCTGTCAAAGACACTAAGTTACAGGTCACCCAGGAGATGACATTTCTTTTAAAATCTAGAGTTTCTTACTTCCCTCCAAGCTACTCTTTGGTGGGTCCTAAGGGAGGGAAGCCAATGCCTCAGTGTTGTATAGCCTTCCAAAGGTTTAATTTACAACTTCCATGCTGCCACCACTCACACTTTGTGTGTTTGTGCAAGGAAATCGTTGTTCATATCTGCCCAGCTTTAGGCTGAGACCTCAGTAAAACCAGACTTGGTCAGAGGCACTGTGTACATCTGAAATGGCAGTTACTGGGAAGTGGTTTTATCCACATCATAATAAAATATTATCTTGTACTTAGACAATTTTGAGTCCAAAGAAAAAAATAAACCACACAGTTAAATCAACAGAGAGAACTGAAATACAGTGCTCATGTGTTGGTGTGTAAGAAAAAGCAATGATTAGCACTGGAAAGAATTGGAAAATCCAAATCTCAGAATCACAGTTTTATACTCACCAGGTCATATATAACTGCCAGCCTTCCTTCCTCAGTCCCTGGCATAAACCCCATTAAGAAAAGCATAATGTGGAGAGTCACAGCTGCCTCTTTTTCTAGAAAGTGTTTTAAACAAGGTTATGTTGCACTTTTCCTGAACTAAAAAATAAAATAGAACCATTTTGCTGTCAGAATGGAAAACAATGCTTCATTCTCTTGTAACCAGAGAGAACTCAGTTTGGACAGCACTGAGAAAAATAGCTATGGCAATTGTAAATAAGGACTTTATTGAATTACAGGACTTGAAAGATTGTTTTGAAGGGTTAGCCAAGCTTTTCCCTACACTAAATAAAACTAATAACATTTCCAACCTCAGCGAGAACAGCATGGGTGGGAAGTGATAGTCTATCCAAAGCAGAGAATTCTTTACAGAATTTGATCACTTGCAGAAGGAAAGAGGGTGGAGACAGTCTACAGTTAAGCCAAGAAAAACAATAAAACTTTCTCAGAGAATAGTAACTCAGAAAACCAAAATGATAATTGAGGATTATGCAACATATTGATGCAAATGTGGTGGCAAACCACTGTGATAATCAGTATGGATAAAAAAATACAGGCGACTCATAAAGAATTACCACATAAAAAAATAAACCAGAAAGAAGAAAAAAAAAAGAATAGGCACCAAAAAGATTCCCATTTCCTTCTAATTAAAGATACTAATTTAACTCCCATCTCAGAGTCTTCATAAATCAATATTCATAGAGCAGACCAAAGTTTCTGCCCCAAGTCTTTATATTTTTATTTGCTTATGTTTGTCAGCAGCTGACCCACAACAGTAAAATGTCACATTCCCATTTACCATCATTGGAGATCTCAGAAAAGGCTGACAAGGTAGATTCAAATCAGTGGAAACAGAAGTAGCTTTCCCAAGCTGTATTTCACAGAGCCTGAAACAAAGAGCAGGCATCAATTCAAAGAACATATTTGCTGGAGCAAGAGGCAGCAGGGAAGCCTGGATGTGCCTTTATCTAAAGTTTTGGGACAGACTGCATCTGTTTTATGTAAACATTTTGCAGAAAGGATGAGATATTTCTCAAGGCAAAGAGCAAAAGCTTACATTAGAGTCCAAAAATTATCTCCTCAAAATAGTATTTATATCCATAAGAGGTCTAATACTAAGATGCTGAACGAATAGCATTCGATGAGGAAAAACTGGAGACACAAAGCTTGTGCCTTGTTGTAACAAAAAAATGAACATTCTCTTCTACTGAGACTAAATAACTGGTAAGAACCAGCAAAATATTTTGTGCTGCTATTTGAGATATTTAACATCTTGCTTATCTCAGTTTCAAGTGGTAGGATAACATTTATAATATATGCAGAGGCAGCAGATTAGCATTGCAGATGCATGAAAGTACCCAGGAGTCTATTCTAAGCCACCTCACAAAATTGTATTAATGAACAAAGACTATATCCAGTTATCTTTGAAAAACATGAGATCCCTTATGCTGTCACTGGCCCCAGGGGTTTTGCCCATGTGGTCTAAAGCACTGGTCATGCACTTGTGTTCACACTAAGTGGAAGTGCCCTGGCTGAAGCCCACACAGGGAATTGCTGAAAATCTGCATTTGATTCTCTGTGCACAGAACAGCAACTGTGATCAGCTGCTTCACTTCTGCTTTTCCAGACACATTAGACCATCAGAGTGGCACCATATAATTTCAAAGCACTACTGCAATAATATTTTCTCACTAACAGAGATCATGAGGCATTCACATGGCAAGTGAACGTGAGCTGAAACACAATTGACCCTGGGGGTCTTTAACAAACTTAACTCCCAAGGTGATTCTGATTTGCCACAGCCTGTACATAACCACTACACGATGCTTTCAGAGGCTTACAATGCCTCGGAGGATGCTGGACCCAGCAGCAGTGCGGCACAGACGGCGTTTGTGCTGAGCACGAGTGGGTGCCCGCCTGGTGCCCCTCGCCAGCCCCTGGCACGGACACGGACCGAGCCCTGCTCCCCCAGCGGCCCCAGCGCGATCAGGGTCAAGTACGAACTGCCGGGGTGTGACCTTGTCCGAGACACTCAGGGATCCAAATCCTCTTCCCTGCCCTGCCGCTGTGCTAATTAAAACACTGAACTCTCGGCTGCAGTTCACGCTGTGCCGGAGATCAGCTCACCTGGGCTCTGCCCAGCGCTGCTGCGGGAGGAGGAGAGAGAAGCAGCCGCCGGAGCCAAGATGGGGCAGGAGAGGAAGCGGCCCCCGGGTAACCCGGTGGCCAGAAATGGGTCACCTCAGTGCCACCTGAGGGGCAGCTCCCCAGCTGCCAGGGGCAGCCACACGTGTATGCCAGCCCGCTCCCCACGGCCCTTCCCCACCTCGCCTCCGCCTGCTCCCACGCTCTCCTTCCAACAATCCCATCAAAGCTGTGCGATCAAGTCCCTCTCAGTGGCCCCAGCAGAACACTCTGTGCACCCTGCACTGCTATAATTTCTTCTAAATTCAAACCATAGGCTTTTGCCCACCAGCTTCTCCTAATTCACTTTTTTAATGATAAAGAGATTACTGCAGAATTATTTATAGTATCCTGATGATTCAATTGGCTCCTGTCCTCACCTTTTGATGCTTCTTACTCCTCGAACACATGCAATGAGCCCTCCATTTCCCTTCGGCTTTTTTATCCTCTAATCTTGTATTTCCTCTTTTCTCAGGGTTAATGAGAAGAGACGTTAGAGAGTCACCACTGTGAAAGTCATACCTTCATTATTCTGTAGATAGCAAAAAGTAGTATTCAAAAAGATAAAAACAGATAGCACTTACACAAATAAAAATTACAGAATGACATAGATTAATATCTGCATTAAGACATAATATTTCTGTTATTCTTACTAAGAGTAAGAATAACAGAAATATGGTGGGTACAAATTAAAGAACATTTGGGACAGATAATCTAAAGCATTTTACTGCATCTGGACAGAATACTGTAACAAATCTTTTAACTTTGAGCCAACTGGTCTCTTAAGACAAGGAAAGCTGTCCTAAAATCTGACATTGGAAACAGCATCCATGCTATCCCAATTTCCTACATGGATGTTTCATCCTTAACACTAAACCATTCATGCAGACACAGCAAACTAATAGCAAGCATAGCAACCATCGGGCTCCCTCCTAAATACATGTGGAACCGATTGCACTTTAACGAACTCATTAGAAAAAAATTTAGAAAAAGGGTGGAGGACAATAGTCGAGTTCACATCTGTTTTCCAACAATTGGAGTTAATGTTCTGCCTCTGGAGTTTGTGGAGTGTGCTAATCTGTTCATTTGTTCATCTGCTCACAAGGTTTTTCATGCCTTGAACAAACTTTTAATAGAAATCTTTTCATGGGCCCTTCTCTTCCTTCTTATGGTTATACTATTTCCCTATGGCAACTACCACACATTCTCCTGTTAAGTAGTGGCATTATGAAAGTATTGAAGCTGTCTTTTACTGCAGTTTTTCAGCTGGAATTAAAGAGGTGAGAAGCCATCAGTACCATACAGTAATAACTAGCTGTACTGTTGGGGAATCTTGTTGGACAGGACCCATCATGTGATTAACTACACAGGCAGCAGGATGAAAAAAAATTCATACACATTCTTGTTCACTCTCTGCCTGAAAACATGTATTGGAAGCATGTTTGAAGAAAAATTGCAGCTAAAGACATAAGGGATCTGTAATAACAAAGAAATTATTTTCATCCTGCTACAGTACTGTATATTCACTCACACACGTATTTTAAAAGGAATTTTAACCAGGGATTTTTACTGCATTGGCTTTAAAATTATACACATACTGTAAATTTTCAGAGAATTGGCAGTAGAACGATTAACTTGGCTTCTCCCTCTGGCACGTCATTCTTCCCCTTGCGAGTCTCCATGACCTTGTGGTAATTAAGAGGAAAGGAGACCATGCTGAGTGGCAAACAAAAATAGGATTTATTTCCAGCTCTTTCTCTGTTTTGTTAGGTATCTCCACTCACATGGCAAACATTACCTATATTCAAAGGCTCCACATATACGGCTGATGCCTCCCCTACTGGAGAAAGGTACACAGGCGTTAAGTAACAGACCTTTGCTCTTGTCATGACTGGTGTTCAGCAAGGTGCTACTCAACGTGAGTAGCTTCTCAGGTATTAGCAGGTCCTTCATGGAAGAAATTGTGGCTTCAGTTTCAAGTAATTATCTCATTTAATTGGTGTGGTTTGCAATACCGATCTGCTAAAGATACTAGCTGAGTAATTCTAATTGAGGAATAATCAAGGACTTCCCTCTGTATTATTTTCCCTGAATATTATCCACCACATACTCACAGATCTATTTCCCATTTTTATGTGACGCAAATGGGTGCACGTAAGTTACAACAGCAAAGGGCCACAACCTTCTGCAATAGAAAACAGAGCAAATATCAGGCCACCATGTGTGCAATCCAAGACTGAGAGTAAAGAGTCTATTCATGAATCACTAATTTTGCTGGGAATATAGTTAATCCAACTTTCTAAGGTTTCTTTTAAAGAAAAGAAAGTTTCTTTTCATTAAAAGGGGTGGGCACATTGTATATCATATTTCATAGGGTTCCTGAGGCATGGCCAGCCTTCATAAAATGCCTGAAATCTGTCAAATGAAAGGACATAACTTGTTAAAATACAAAACAAACAACATAATTCACTAATATTCCATGTGACCCACCTTTTCCTTCAGCTTTCTGATTCAGTTTCCTTGCGGATCATTGCTCAGGAAGCTGAAGCCACAGACTGAAAACAGCCTGAAGCCATGGGATGCTTACCTAATGCTGGCAAACAGAATCCAGCCTAGTGTGCTGGCACCAAGATGACACCAGAGAGTCAGTTCCTGCAGCTGACTCACTGCTGGCTCTAGGCGTAGCACAAAATGCATTGTTTTGAAGAAGGCTGGTTCAGAGTAGTTTGCTCCATGACACACAGGCTTGTTAACTTCTCCAGGGAGGGCAGAGACAAAGCTGATCTTCACAGGGCTTCACACTACGAACCACGTGATATGGGGTTTTGAACTGCATCAGATATGATGCATTTATGACAATAGTGGGAGAACTTGACATTTTTTGATGTCCTCTCCAAATAGAGATAATAAACACAAGTACAAGTTGATATGCAGCAGACCAGAGAGGGGCTTGCACTGGCACTGCAAGTGAACACTCATTCAAGGTGATCACTCACTCAAGGCTGCAGACCTGTAACTCCAACAGAGGCTGCCCGAGAACGACAGAGGCATGGAGGCTCTGTGGAGACTGCCAGGGATGTGTGCTAAAAATCACTACTATCCCAAGCTTTCAATGGCAATGTCTACTTCATTCTAATGAAATCACCACTGCAAGAGGCCCCTCATCTGTTCACCAAACAGAAGTACTGTGGCAGAGTGAAATTCTGCTTCCCTGAGAAGCAGCCCTAAAGCTGCATGCCTGCTCTGCACAAATCAGCCTCTCCAGGTAATAAAATTCTGCTTCTGCATCTGTTCAACAACTGCTCCAACCCAGCAGTCAGAAATCAAATTAATTGAGAGTGAAAGCAAGTGACCTCTTCCAAATGGGTCATGTAACAAGTCTCAATTTACATGAGGTATCCAACAGTCTCCAAGTAGCAGGAACTTCTGGTCATGAGCAGCTGACAGAAGTTAAGCCTGTGACAAGAGCCTAAGGTACCTCCACAGTCTCTAACGGAGACAAATCTGCTCTCAGGGGCAGATAGGCAGACTACACAAACCTTGCACAGATTTCATCATCCACCAGTGTTAAATCCAGGGTGGTGATTATACTCTTTCATTTCCTTTTCTTCAGGGTAAGGCACTTTGCTCTCCCTACAAGGATTACTTTCCCACCATATTTTTGTCTCCTGAAGTAATCTCCATTTAATTTTCTCTGTGTTTCACATAAGGTCCTGTTTTTCCCAAGAGTTTGCTGAGCTATATCCTTTGTCAGCCCATGCTGCAGGATTTCATGTCCAATAGCAATGTGATTTTTTCACATGGCACATATGTCCTCTGTCAACATATACCCTTTATTTAGTCCACTCCTTCTCCCTGTGCACCCTGTGGGATCACTGTGCAGTTATTTATTGCTTTTGCCAAGCATTGAACTGGTCCAAGAAAAAGATACAGAAAGATTGTACCAAAAACAAACAAAAAAGCACCTCCCAAAATAGACTTAGTCCTTCTGTTTGCTCTCCCTTTCACCAAACTGCCTGCTGGCATAAATTCACATCCCTGTTCACTGGTATGCTTTTTTTGGCTGCCAGTGTCTTGGGAACATCTCAACAGCTGGATTTTATGCAAACCTACATTCATATGATCTCATTGTGTTCTCATATATGGCCATTTCAAAGATGAATGTGCTAAAGAATGCTTTCTCTGATGGCAATCAGTTACTGACTAACTTCTCAGAACACAAATATGTTTGCATCATATTCTTTCTTCTGGTCTCACATTCTCTGTCTTCTGAAAAACCTGCTTTACAATTTAATGGGTATTGTCACATCCCCCGATTTTTTGTACTTTAGTTGCCAGTTGTCTTACCCTGCAGTTTCCTTCTGAGTATTTATAAATTACAAAAGCAATCTGAGGTAATTATCCAACCTGACGAAAAATCTCAGGACAGGTAGTCCTACTGCAAAGCAGAATCCCACTTGGCAGAAATATTCTTTCTGGCTGCATTTCCCTGCAGTGGAAAAAACTACTCTCTGATTACAGAAACAACCCCTGAAGGATAATACTAGAGAAAACCCACACTATTTTGTTTAGTTCTCCATGGCTATCAGACCAGCACCTCACTATAGTCAAACATAACACAGTATGCAAAAATATGCAGCAAGTGCCTTAGAGGGACTGAACTGTTCCAGGAGTCTGAGAGCAATTCAGGAGGAACCTCAAGGAAATGTGCTCTAAAGGGAGTGAGTGGCCTCAGCAAAGGTGGTCTGGAATGGAAATTGACATTTTTTTTTACAGTGTGTTGAAGGGAAAACTGTTTCAATGAATGTTTATTGCTTTCTAGTGTGTGGCATAGAGGATGGCAGAGAGACCTTGCAGAAATCTTCCATGAACAGGCTCCCTTTGCAATGCAGAGATTGCATTGGGTGATTCTGCTAAAAAAAGGACAGAGCCAAAGGACAAACATATTCAGAAAACAGCAGCCAGCTATTCATAAATATTCTTCTTGTGCTCCCCAGTCCCCTCTCTTTAAAGCACAGACAGCACACAGATAACGTCTCACTTCAAAAATCACAGCCTACTACATCAGCATCTCATATAGAAACACAGGGTACAACCGAGGCTGGACTCACTGTTACCTTTTGCACATCCCCTCTCAGGACCTGTTAATAAGAAATTAAGATTTATGTAAGTTTTCAGCAGGCATAATCAAACTTATTCTCAAAACAAGAATTTGTAATAATTGCAGTATGCTACATAGTGATTCAAGCTAAAACACTGCTAAAAACACTGCCACTCCAATTTTCATAGCTAATTTAAATTTTTATTTCTTAAAAACATTAAAGTATTCAAACCAAGCCTGAGGGCTTAATAAACATGAAGGTTGTTCTATGCCTCATCAAAGTTATCAGATAAATTCCAGCCACAGAATCTCTGTTACTGAGACTACTTTGCCTTGCAATTGAGCTTACAACCTAACTTGTTATCGAAGTCACTAAGGACGATTATACTTTGAACTCTAAGATAGCATCTCTACAGGATAATTTTCAGATATTCAAAGAACCTGATTTTTTGACTGCTAGGGGGGTGGTAAAAACCAAGGAAATCTGTTCTAGCTTGCAGGGGTTTATTTGCAGTGGTTAAAACACTGTCTATCCTGAACAATGGCCTGCAGGATTAATTAGGATGCCTTACCGGCCTCTCATTTTTTCTTGCAGTAGTTTGAAAAAAGGTAACTCAAATGAACATGAGGAATAATACCAGGAAGGAGACACCTTAAGTGTTTTAACATCAGCCTAGAGGGGTCAAAGACTGATGCTTATCCAGTCAACACCCAGGAACCTGCAAGACAATGTTCAACCAAGATCCTGTTAAAAATCACACACATTGCCAGTGCTATTTTTGCATGTGATGTTACCAAGCCCAACCAATTTTAAAACCCTGCCAAACTGAGAAGAGCTCAGACGGTTGCTCAGGAGATCCTATGATAATGTCCAAACATAAAGCACCACAACCACCTCCCCACAAGACTGCCACACATTGTACTGCCCGAGGAAGATGTTTCTGTGCTCTTCAAAAAGAGCAATGGTAAAAGCCCTATAAGCTCACGAGATCTAAAGATTGGAAACTGTGTTTCCCAGTGCTTTGCCTGCCCCAGATGAAATTCTACAGGGACAGAAACATCCAGCACACCTTCCTCCTCCTTTCTCCCTTCCTTGCCTTTCCCCACTTGCTATATTTACAGCATCCAAAGGTTTTCATCGATTCCCATTGTAATCTGTGTAAATAAATACAAGTGTAAAAAAAACCCACTTTGGGGAACCTGGGCCACTTTCAGCTTGGCTGGATAGTTGGGCTGTGCATGGAGTTGGAAGGGTGTTTTTAAAAGGAGGGAAACTGAAGACAACAGCTTAAGAATCTTGGCTCAGGCTGGGCATATTTCCGCCTAACTCTGGCTAAAGCTCAGCACGAAGGGCTGGACGAGGAGCCGATAGGAAGCCGGGGAGGGAGGGACGGGAGGGAGGCTGCGGGGCTCTCCAGCACAGCCACGGCACAGCCCGGGCAGGCTGGAACCATGCTTTTCCTCTGGGCACTGGCGTTTGTTCTAGTCCTGCACGAGCAAGACCCTTTAGGTAAGTGACTCTGAACTTGCAAAGCAGAAACTGTAGCTTAATCTCAGTATGGTCAAAGCCTTTGCATGGGGTGGGAGGGGGAGGCAAATAATTGCTTAATTTCTCTATGGACTTTATGGGAAGATGACACAGGTATGAGTCAAAATTCTCTGATTTGAGAGGTAAAACTGCATTTTTGTGACCTCAAAGTCTGTCCTGAAGACATATTGCTTTGGTAGATTTTGAGATTTTTTACTGCTTACAGGAGATAGAATCATTCTACCTTCAGAAATTTAGAACCACGTTGAGGTGCTGCAAACAGTGCTCTGAATTTCCAAAATTACTCTTCTGGCAGCCGTATTAATATCACACTAATCCACTTGGAAATGAGATTGAAGTTCAAGGTGATTAAAGAAAGATTCTCCTTTTTCAAAGCCTTCTTTTTAAATTTCCTGGTAACAGCATCACCACTTTGTTTCTTCTGCTTTGGATTGCTTATTCCTGAGATTTTGTGGTACAGAATGACTTCTCCAAAAGCCTTGGGAGAACAAAGTATAAACAGAAAACACCTGATAAGCCTGCATCTGAATTCTACTTTCATTAACAAGAGATTAGCACTGAATAACCTGTAATCACATTGTAGTGTGACAAAGCTATTCAGTTTGGCTAGTTCCAGGGTTTACAGTCCCTGTGTAACCACAAACCTGGCTTCCCAGCCTGGTTGTACCACATCTTTTCTGCTATGCTGAGGCTCAGATTTATTTTCCCTCTGGTCCTACTTTCTTGACAAGACAATAGCTGTATTTCATGGCAGGGTAGTAAGATCCTATTACATTAAAAACATTTCCTAAAAAACTGTTAGCCCCTTCTGCCCTCAAGTTCTAGTCACTCTTCCTTGCCCTGACTACCTCCTACTTAACTGGCTTTGTGATGTTTATCTCAGTGATGAACCGAAATATCAATGCAACAGCAAGAGCACTCTAACTTCTTTTCACTCCACAAGAATTCACTATATTCTTGTGAGTTTTGCAAGCTTAACTGAAATGAATGTGAAATAAAAGAAAATAAAAAATGGCTTTGTCTATTCCCATAAAAGTAGGGTTTTAACCTAAAATAATTTGCAAACTCAGATAAAATTCAGTTAATTAGACTAGCACTTCAATAATAACTACAGAGGAGACTAACACACAGTATCATGCCAGGTGGCAGCTACTCAGTCAGCAAACCATGTTTACTGTCTTAATGGTTTTCATCATGCAAAATGAGAAATTTTGTGTCTGTCATGGCCAGGGGAACACCCTGCCAGACTGAAGTCCTAAAAAAGCCATCCCCACTTCGCTGCTCTTGAGTTGGGAACATAACTTTTGATTCCCTTGCAGAATCCCCCATCCTAACTCCCACGGGTTCCTCTTAAAAATTATTCAGCCGAACTAGAATTTACGTTTTAATTCAGCCATTAATATAAACAATCTCATATTCAAAGAGCTCAGCCTCCAAATCATTCAGGAGAGGCTGGCACAGAAGCCCTTCTGGACGCAACCATGTGCTCCTGCCACAGTTCACAGTGCTTTGCTGCCCGTGCTGGGTTAATTTGTGGGGTGCTGCTCAAATGCAGACCACAATGTAGCCTGAAGCACGATACCTGCCCCATTTAAACGTGTTTCCAGGCAAAGCAGGAAACGTGTTTCCAAGGGGTGAGGCACCCCAGCAGCAAAGGTTGCGCTCCATGTTTTTGCGTGGCATAGGTGACCTGGAGCTCCTGGGTGAAGAAACCCCTGCCCCCGCACACGGGCCATTAGCGCAGCACGCCAAACCGAGCGCTCTAGCAGGGACAGCTTCCAGCCGAGGCACTGCTGCTCCACACCGTGGCGTGATTTGCTTTCCAACAGCACAAGTTTCAGCCGGTTCTAACTACAAGTTAAAGTAAATCAATTGCATGAATGCTCCTCTTCATTCATCTAACATCTCTTGAATTCTCAAGATGTTTTGAATCCTCGGATATTCACATGCAAGATCAAAGCTGGGAAGATCTATAAGCTAGACCATTATCTAGAAAGTGGAAAAAGAATCCTTTCAGAACAGCCAGATTCTGCCCCAAATTGACTATTTGCATTATCACAGAGAAGTATTCTTTCTCTAGGAGATTAAAAAAACTGCATCGTAAAATTAAAGCCACAGTAAAAATTTATGATAGATATCCTATTTTAGGCCTGACTTGGACTCATATTTCTCTACTAACAAATTAATATTGGTTTAACCTATACTCCATGTTATAGCTATTTACTGTTCTTATAGAAACCTACCAGCATTATTGTCTCCAACACAAAGATTGCAGTCCTTGCAAAACCCACCTTTGAGCTCTAACAAGGAAGGAGAAATAAAGTTTGCAAAAACAAAGTATACCCCAAAATATCTGTGATTTTTAAGATTGTGAGGTATCTGGAGATCAGGGTTCAGTACAGAAGTGAGCCTTTTATAAAGAGATTTTATATATCTGTGAAGCCCTATGTTTTCATATGTTTAGTTAAAAGGAATTTCAATTCTGTGGACATCATAACCTCCACATGTAAAGCAAAAGTTAGTATGAAACTCTCCCAAAAAATGAGGAGTTTAGAAATATAGGACTCCTGTTGTTCACCTGCAGGATGAAGCTTTATTTATAAACACAGCTGATCTGCTCTGGCTGAAGCAGATGTAAGTCCTGGGCCTTAATGTCAGGATCTACTATGCATGTATGTATCTGCCCTTCTCTCACTATTCTACTTCCTGAGTTGCCGCAGACTGCATGAACTGTCTGCCAAGAGAAAACAGATCTTCAAGCAACTCCTTAGATTTGTTTAGATTTTAGAAAAAACCTAAAATTATATTATTTTGTTTTACTTACTTATTTCTACTGCCATGACTTAGACATATGAAAACTACACAACCACAGAGCTGACTAATAAGTCACAAACTCACCTCACCCACTCCCCTATGACAATCATTTCTATTACTAAACACAGACCAAAAGCCATGTCCTCAGAAAATTGAGAAACTCTTTATCCCCTGATATCACTGGTTATCCTCAAATTGATGATGGTATCCATTATTTATGTATCTCACATTCTCCACTTTCAAGCCAGCCTTAAGCTCACTAATTCTGCACAACTTGGTTTCTTTATGGATACTAGGACACAGTTCCTCTTCTTCCTAAACAGCTTCCCCTTCTCTACACACAAGTGTGTCCTATACAGCTTCTAGCTATAATCCTCCTTACATTTAGCCTTGGTTTCTATAACAAAGATGCATTCACACAAAAATAAATCCATAATAAAGGCAAACTTTTCTGGAGCCCAAAGCATCATAGTAAGATACAGCACGAATTAGAGTAACGTACCTGCTAATTATGTAGCTTGTGTCTCTTATCAGTCCAATTCCCTGTACTCATTTTCCACTGCAGAAGCAAGTGCAAGAGGATATTGTCTGGCTGCTTGTTCTGAAGACCAGCATGCTGAAAACACTCTCCAAGCCAACAGCTCCCTCACAGGAACATTTAATTACTATCCTTCTTCCTTTGAATGAAAATACACAAAACTTAAGTGCTTCTTACAATCACAGATATGGTCAAATAGCAGAAAAACAAAAGTAGTTTTCCAAGTAGCAATATTGCTTCTGGCACATAGCCATGGCAAGGGCCCAGATTTTTCTGTGCCTCAAAAAAACCACCCACTGGAAGCATGAACTATCCCTGGTCTTGTGCACTCCCTCTTAGTCTCCACTGCTGGGTAAGTGAGAGATGGATCCCCTCATGAGAATAACATGGGTCACAATAGCAAAAGCTGCCTGTAAATGAAGTAGTTTTACACAGAAATATATGCTATCTAGTCAGGAACAATTGCTGTGAGGTCCCATTTCTGGTTTTGCACATTTCACAAGCACAAGTGATGTGCCTTGTCGTTCTGCCATAAAAGCTAGAGCCTAGTAAAGGTGTGTGCACATTTAAATATTTACATGTGTATGTAGATATTTGCATGTAAATATAAGCAAACCCATGCAGTTGTCTCCAGTGTGCAGCACATGGCAGTGTGTAAGTTGCTAAGGAATTTTATTTATCTTTTGCAATTCCTGCAGTCTTTATTGCAATCACTAAAGGGAAGAACTCCCTTATCTTTAAGAAAATACACACTGAAGTCTAAAAAGAGGTAGAACTACCTGGTTAGAACTACCCACAGGTGTCAAAATCACAGATAAGCATTACTGCTTCATGGATTACGGCCAGAAAGATGCTCTATGTCCAGTTAAAGATATGCTTCTGAGTGGCTAAGAACTTGAAGGGAATCTGTGCCCTAAAAAGTATTTTCAATACAACACTTGCTATCCAAATAAATTATTTTTGATGTCCTAACAATAAAATTTGATTTGGCTTGAGTTATGTATCACAGCTTAAAATGAATTTGGATGTACTGGTGATAATGAAACTGGTAGTGACACAGAAAGTTAATTCAGTACTTCCATAGCCAAAGATGCCAATGTAGTTAATTAAGAACTGACATTACTGGAAACTAACTTGGATGCCTTGAAGAACAGCCCTCAAAGTTAAATATGACTAACAGTTTTAGCTTAACATAGTCTATGGTCTGAAAACACTAGTACTGATAGTTATTAGTATCAGTACAGGTTCAAAGCAGTTGAATCTTTCCTGAATTCAGCTGCAAGTTATCTTCACCAACCACTTCTGAAATCCATGTGATTTCTTGAGCTAGTATTTCAGAATTACATGCAAATTTTAAAGTGGAATCCAGCACTTATATTTAGAGAAAAAATAAGTTAAGTAAGGGTCAGCAAATCCATTCAGAAGTCTGTTGCATTCCTCCCACACTGGACAGTGGATTAATCATTTGAACTTGATCCTCCAGTTCATGACCTTTTTCCTGTTGGAGCATAAATCATTACTACTGCCATTCCTTTTCTCATCAAAGGCTGTCTGGCCACCTTATGCTCTATGCTTTAGGAATAAAATGATACTACTAAACCTAATGCAGTGCAAACAAAAACACAGAGCACAGCATGTTTTTTTTAAGAGTTAGTCATGTTCTCCTTTATTCCCCTTGCTCTGTCACATGTTTTCAGGTTTCCTCAATTGCCATCTGGTTCCTGTTTCAATCTCCCATGTCTCCCACTTGGCTAGTGGCCTGCTTTGTTTCATCCCTCCCGCCCTACTCAGTGCAAACAAGACCTTGCAGTCAACTTTCAAAACCACACTGATCATCGAATGAGGCCAAAGAACTTGACAGGTTTTAAGACCAATGGGAAACATTGTGGTCACTCACCTTGACCTTCTTTGTAATGCAGACCAAAGAACCCAACCCAGCAATTTCTAGATCAAGCCTGTAACTTCATTTGGACCAGCAATGTGTCATTAGGAAGGTTACCTTAAAAGACCTACCAGATCTGTGTGGTCACATACTTCAGTTCTGGCAGTCCTAGTAACCACAGAAAATGACAGCAGAGAGGCAGTTGCTCACGTTTATTCTGGCGCTTATCATTGACTACTTGGATGATCAAAAATGAACCATTTAACAGCACCTGGATAGAAAGAACCCTGACAGTTCCTAGAAAGGAACTTTATCAGGGAGCACAGAGAAGCAACATCTTGCGGGTTGGGGGAATATATCAAATGTACAGGAGGCAGAAGAGCTTAACTGATGGACATTCTTAATCAAAGGTCTCTGCTCTTAACCTGTTTAGCAAGGCTGTTTTGATTCTTACTTCATTGCTCATTCTTTCCCTTGCTGTAAAATCAAGTTTTGTACAGTCAGGTTGACCATAATACATGGATCTTACTCTCCATCGTGCTACTTCTTTCAAACTTTAGGCATGTTCTTCTAGTAAACAGATCCTTATTAACAATCAGTTCAGAGATGCTCAATTTCCCTGCTGGTGTCTGACTGCATCACAGCCCAGGGTGGTTAGAACTACCCAGATTTATGGGCACCATCAATAGCACAGAGGACTTAATCAGAGCAAAAAAGGCATGAGTCGTTTTCTTATCCTGAACACAAGAGTTCTGGTTCTTGATGGAAAATAACCACCCTATATATCAAGTAGAATGGATTTCAAGAACTTAACTGAACATCTCACTTGCAAGAAACATTAGGTGGAAATTTGCAGATGGGACATTAACTGAAAGGTAATGTTCTCTCTGCCATATTGAAATGTTGTAAGTGTCTGCATGAAATAATCTATTAAGTTTCAAATGAGATATTTAAGACATTGAAATATGCCTCCTACACACTTGCCTAAGCTGTCAGAAGTTGCAAACACCCACACATTTTAAATATGTACTTTATATGGAATACAAAGAACACTTCACTTTGAAAAGTGGTTAGCTTCAAAACTTACTACCAAAGTTGTCTCTATGCACGTGCTTTGAAACACAGACAAGTAAAAATTCCAATTTACATTTAAAATACGTTTCTTCAGTAACTTCAGAAAGCAAGTACCTGGAAGTATCCTAAGTCATTAGTCTTTTGCTTACATAGTTTGCAGCCTTCTGCCCTTCACTTCCTTTACACGGTGACTGTAAATTCACATGGTGACTTCATATATATGAAGTAGAGATGCTGCTGGAGTAAGGTCAGTGCCAAAGGCAGATTGTGTCCCTTTCTTTCACCAACTGCAATAGAGAAGGGCAGTGCTCCTAAGCAACACTCCACGTGCTCTCTTTGAGCACATGGAAATGACTGCTTTGGCTGAACTGCCTGACCATAGTGACCCAGATATGTGCCACATTTACAAGGGACCGGATGTGTCCTGTGAACAGCCCATCCCAGAGATAAAGCTGTGGTTTAAGAGCTAAAGCCAAACAACAGAATAACAATGAATGTTTTGGGAAGCCAAAGCCTCAAGCCAGGACTCAGAAAAAAGAAGAAATCGACACTGACTGCCCAGCCACTGGCAGCTGAAATAGCCTGTTCTGACATGGTGGTGAAGAGGCAACTGCAAGAGCCTGAGCAGCTCTGTTCTGGTGTGAAAGTCACTAACAAGGCATGGACATGCAGGTCCTGAGAGGGCTTCTCCTAGCTCCTCTCACAGCTCACAGCTCCATACTCTGTGGTAGACAGGCTTTTGCTTATATCAACCCTTAGCCTTGCTAACATCAGCTGTCAGGTGCTTCCTGAGACACGTAGGCTTAGCCTGTTTGTCAAAGTTTTAGGCACTGCACTTATTCCGTGGTTCTGAGTGATACCTTACAGCCCGGTCAAACTAGGACTTCATCCACCTTCAGTATGGCCATTACAGCTGGTAAGGCCGCAAAGCGCTGTGACCGATGGAAAGCTGTCTTCCTCTGGGTCAGGAGAGGAACCCAAGGAACCAGAAGCTACTGAGTCCTGTGTCCCATAGCAACCCCTTTAACTCGTTCTCTAGGTACACACAAAGCTGTGTGTATGTACACATGATGCACACAAAGTTGTGCAATGCTTTGCTAAGCTCACAGTAAGATGCAACAATCTTACACTGGCTGCACATACCTATCATGGTATGTATACATCTGCTTTGAGTAACTGTCAGTCCATCATATCTAACCTCCTCACCTACAAACACCTGCCTAGAGAATCAGCCACCACAATCTCAGTATCTCCACACTGCTCCAGTCATGATGAAAAAAAGACACGTAAAGCAAAAATTTTGAGAAATAGCACAGTTCACTTGACCACTAAGACAGTAACAAGACTCATAAACCACCACCACTAGCATCAAAGAGGGAAAAAAATGGCAACTGCAAAGCAGCTGGTGTTGAAATACCTGCTGTATTTCAGCACTCTTCTGTAAACAGGGAGATGAATTCTTCGGGATTCTGTCCTAACAGCACCACCTTCTGGTACTGCACTAAAAAAACCCCAACCAAATCTCTGCCAAACCAATTTCTAAATAATGCCCAGTAAGTCAGGTCACTTTGTAATCCCTCCTCCTCCCTCTAATTCCAAGGATGCCATTCCAACTCAGAGTACATGTCTCATCACTTCCAAACTGCAGTGAACCTTACGGACACATGTTTGCCATCACCTGACACCTACACTCCAGAAATCCTGGCACAGACTTGAGATGAAGCACTGCAGCAGTTCCAAACCACTGATCTGGCACAGCAGCACTGAAGACAGAATTAGTTACTGCTCTTGTGTGTCTTACTGTTCATTACAACACAAGCTGAGTTTTGTCTTTGTTACAAGCAATGACAGAATGAGTTACTGCTGCTTCCTCATTATCCTAGCTGCTTCAAGCACCAAACAAGAGCAAAACCTAACTTTACATGCAGGAAGAGAGTTTAAAATATTCCACTACAGTCCTCTGCACACATTTGAAAATTTAAATGTTACTGAATGCTGCACAGAAGTTATGAAAAGCAAATAGGCTCCACTAAAGCATGGACACCAGCACATACCGACCTTTCATGGAGCACAGCCAGCAGAATGAAAAGTTCAAAGAGCAAGAGCTCATGAGTACTGAGAGGTAAACACAGATAACTGACAGAGAAATGTGACTTTGTATGTAGCAAAGTCAGCAAATGTGCTCAGCAATAAAATAATTTTTATTGTTTCCCTTCCCATTGCAAAGTCAGACTGTCTGGGACAACCTTCTGGCACAGAGGAATCATCAGCATCCATTTGCAAAGTGGACAAGCTTAGCTAGTCTTCAAAGCTTTACAGCACCAGCTGCTTCTGAAGAAAGTCTGTGAGGAACTGTTGTGTTAGGCAGATCTTCCCAACAGTTAGGTCTGACACTTAAGAGAGACAGAGTCACAGCCTATAAACTTACCCTACACATGTAGGCAAAAAATAGATTATGTAAAACAAATACACACATAGACAGAACAAACACCCGTGGCAAGAGAAAACACCTTGTTCCAACCAACATGATGTGTGCAGGCAAGTACGGGGGCACAGCTTGGAAAATAAGTTATTGGAAAAGAAGTTCAATTCCTACATTTGGTTCATCAACAATGCTGTGCAGCATGCAAAATACCACTTCAGAAATCAGAAAGGCAAGGACTGCTATTAACCCTCTGCCAATTACCTGTGTCTCTATTTCCAGCTGCTGCTGATCCTGTCACTATGGCACCTGGAAGTTTGGAAAGAGGAACCTGGTGTAATGAACACATGCTCCACGAACGCTTAGATATTATTGAAGAGGTAAGAGGGATTGTGCTGGCTCCTGAACCTTACCAGACCTCTGCCCTATCCTTTTGACCAAAGAAAAAGGATGTTTCTAGACAGTGTCCCTTCTTGACTTTATTCTAGTCAAAGTTGGACTATTTTTTTCAGATGTCATAGTTTATAACTATCCATAAAGCCATTATCACCAGAAATATATAATCTTGATGAAAACCAAAAAACTTATTAACAATTTTTTATATATCAGCCTCTTCTAGAATGCTTATAATCTAAACATTCTAATCTCTGTGTTTAACCTAAAAATCTCAGAATCTGTATTTGTAAAGTTTCACACTGAAACTTTATGGGGAGGTGTGAGTCCTGTAGGTGACTCCAAGACTGATGGAGAAGTTTCTGCTCACCCTGGCTCACACTTAAGAGCTAAATGAGCTTTATCACAGGGATTCCAGGAAAGCTGTAAAGTTTGCTTTTTTTTTTTCCCCTGCTGGTGTCTTAAGCACTCACAAGATACCTGTAAACTCAGCTTAACTAACCTGTTAATTCTCAGCCGGGTAGTCCCCAAACATGCTCTGGTTCTCAAATGGGAACATTACCTCTCTTCTGCTCTGGTCCCAGCCCTCATCTTTCTCAGCTCCTCTCATCATCTATGCAGACTCTTTTATTGCATTTCTCTCAGAAATGAGACAGAATTAAAAACAAACTAATGCAAAGCTCCAAGAAGTCAAATTCTTCTTTATATAGGGGTGCTGTAACATAACTCTTGCAAAACCGAGTGCTAATACTTGGTGCCACTAGAGGCCAGCAGAACACAAGGAATGTTTAAACCTGCAATGCGCATTACAGATTAAATTAGCTGGTGGCATTACAGGACATGAGGTTTGCGTTTCTGCAAACACCTCTGCTGTAATTCCTTCTACTTGACCCTCTGACTACCGCTTTTCTCCATTTGTCTCCCTTGTTTCCATTAGAAGGTAATAAAAACAGTGGAGCACCTAGAATCAGAAGTCAAATCGCTCCTCAACATCATCAGTGAGACAACACTGAACATCCCCACCGTTCCAGGAACTCCACTTATAGACGTTTTTGATGGTCAGTATCTCGTCAGGTATAACCTAAATTGAAAAAGGGGTTACATATGTTATTATTAAATATGCCATATTTTCTCTCTAAAGATGTGAACTAATTCAGCTCAGAGTAGGTAAGGCCTTAGAACTGGGGGCCTCAGGATCCCAACTGCAGGTCCAGTTTGGAAAATCAGATTTCAACAACCTCTAAGGAGAGGGCTGGGAGCAAAGGAAGCAACTCACCTTAGAATGGCAGGACAGACTAAGTTATATCAAGGTCCTTTTCAGATTTAAGATCCTGTGATTCGTTAGCTTCATGTGTGCCAAAATAAGGGATGGCATCAAAATTTTACAAAATTGGAGGTATTGCCATTTTGATATCCTAAATCCAACTTTGACATGTAAGCCCCTCACACAAAACGTGCTCCTGGATAAACGTTTTTGGAATAAATTAAACCACAACAGAAATTAGTTGGATGAGACCACCTATTCTACTCACTTTCTTATAATGCTCTATGCTCTTCATCCTCTGCCTAAATATCAACAGTGCATTTAACAAGGTGAGACACTCTTGGTGGAAAATAAACCACTTGTGGACAGACAAAAGCATCCACAGACATGTTTATGAAGTCAGTTTTGTCAGTCCTGGGCTGTTTATTCATTTAAGGTAGCTGTACCTGGGCACACTACAGCGCACTTACACGATGGAAATGGGCTTGAAGCAGAAAGCAGCAGAGTTTATGCTGGTTTTTGGTTCTTGCAGGTGGCTGGATGGATCTAGTAACCATGACTGATACTGTCCTCACCAACTTTGTTATCCACTGAAGCTTACAGTTTTCTGTGAGGGGCAGTTAACAGGTTAATTGTTAAGTTACTCCCCTGAAATGGAAGGGGGTATTCTAGTAAAAGTGAAAAATATTCCAGTAAAGCATTGCAGTGAATTTAAAACAGAAATCAGCACATTTGCAGCCAATCTATAGCAAGTACTATTCAGATGGATCTTGCTACAACTGCCAAATTGCTCAAGAATTACAGATTGGACCTTCCTTCTATGATTTTGTGCATCAAAGTGACAATTTCCCACTTTAGAGTAGCAAGATTCAAGTTTTAAACGAGATTTATCCATACAGATTGATCCTGATCTCCTAACCAAAAATAATCACATCAACTCTTCTCTATACAGATACCAGCTGAGCACTGTGAAGACAGAAGACAGCTGAATGTAACAGTGTGGTTGTTATCAACAGTTGCACTTCTGATCATTTAATAAGCTTGTGTTTCCAGAATTCCTGCAGGGTGAACAATCCTCAGCTGTAGTTTGTCTTGTGTGTTGCTGTGCTTTATAATAAAACGGTATTTGCTTTCAGATACAGTTTTAAACTTTGCATTCTAAATCTTTCAGGAGCCCTACTTTAACAAAACTGCATTTCAAATGTCAGTAAGAACACACTGTCAGTAAGAAAACAAGACCAGGTGGTATTCAGGACTAAAGCACTGCTAACAAACATCCCTTAATTCAAAAGCATCCTCCTTCCCCTGCAAAGAAGTGAGCTCTTGCTATTGGTTTCAGCCAACAAAGATAGACTTCCAGATGCAAATTCCTCTTAAGACATGCTCAGACTGTCTGACAGAAATGAGGGTATGGTCTGCCTTTGGACAAAGGACACACCGCTGCCATTGACCAAACTGGGAGTCCTGTCAGCAAGTCCCAGTCAGAATCCATCGTTTGGACACATGGCTATCATATTCTGCAATCTTTACATTCCCCTCCCTTGCCATGGTGACAAATGCAATCCAGAATTAAATCTACAACATTGCCTTTTTCTTTCAAGACAAATAGCAATACAACTTCTAGGAAAAAGGACCTGCCTGATCCTTACACAACAGAGGGAGAACACTTACATGTATGTACTTCAGTAAGGGGAGGTTGCACATTCCTGATTAACAAGCAATCTATTTTCACTGACCTAGTTTGGAAACCTTTCCCCCCCTTTATACTTTTTACCTTTATGCGCTTTTATTTTGAGAACAACAAGCTGAAGAGATGTCATCCATGCCAGCAGAGAATAAAAACTCAGAGTTCCAAGAGTAAGAGAAATTACAATATACAAAATACTGAGCAATAACTACAGATTACATGTCTCATGTACAGACAATTGCTCATCAACAGCACACAACTCCCTAACTCTTACCAAAACAACAATTTCTGAATAATCCTGGAAGAGGATTTCTGTGGAAAAACTAAGTTATATAAACTAAGTCATCATTCACATACATCAATACGACATCAAAAGGCACAGTCTGCAAAGACTTAGCTTTAATTTCATAATCTCTTCTTACATATATATATATATATTTAAGGCACAATCCAAAACCTTTAAACATTAATGACAGAATCTTTACTACTGTCAACATTACTCCTGCCTTGTGACAGTCTGCCTTAGCAAGAATGAAATGTAGAACATGTCTTCCTTGAAAAGAAACAAGGTAAAAAACCAGAACTTGACAAAACTTCTTTAAAGCAGTCTTAACTAGACACAAAACCTCGCGGCTGCTATCTGCAAGTATCAGAAAGTGGGCTAGCCCAAAACCAACTCTGCATACAACAGATACAAACTTGCATTAAAATGGCACTCAATGTTTATACAAAAGAACACCTTAAAATCATACAACTGTGATTGTTGTTAAACAAACATTATTTCAACATGATATAAGCAGAAAAGAAATAATGACCATTCATGGATTGCTGAGTGTACTATACAGAATCGTGAGCAGATGGCACATAAGCTCGGTATTTTGGGGAGGTTTGGCATTTATTACCTACTACTTTTGAACTGAAGATATATGCAGTATTATCTTTTAAAATGCAATTGCTTTAGAAGAAACAGGTCATTACATATTTACTTATGGAGAAAAAAAGATGCTCTGCAGCAAGTATGTGAAAAGAGCAGCTTTTTAAAGAAAAATTCAATGCTCCATTTAGTCATTTCCACCACACAACTTGAGTAAGATTTTCCGGTAGTCTCCTGAAGTATCACCCTGAAAAGGAACCCAGAAAAAGAAAAGTTGAAGAATAACCAACAGAGGTGGAGCTACAGCTGAAAAACTAACAACTTGCTTTCCAGAGACATTTTTGGCTCTACTTTTACAGAAATAAGCAGCAGAGCTTACATATGTGGACATGCAAACCCCATATTTACTGAAGCCAAGTTTTGGTCAAAATTTGTCCATTAAATAGATATGGCCTGTTCTGCTTCTGAATGATAAATTATAATGCCAGACCAAAAGAGGAACAGGGGGAAGAAGCAATACAGAGCTTTTTCACCAATGTCTCACTGCTTTTAACTCATACATTGGTCGTTACAGGGCATGCAACTATTGCAGAAGAAACATTTGGAACATGCTATCCTCCAGAATCTCTGCAGGATTCTTTCCAAACACTTCCAAGTTACAGCCCCTCAGTGTCCACAGCAGAAGGAATAAACAGGGGCTTAACAGGTTTGGCAGGCTCATTACAAGGTAAATAAAAGTGGCACCACTCACTCTCCTCCAGCTCTTATTACCCTACCATTGGCCAGGCATCCTCTTGGCTGTTGGTACAGCTCTTAATAGCAGTAGGAAGGTGGATCAACTGCTAATTAATCTGAATTTTAGTCTATTTGCAAAGTCTTGTACTTTCAAGAGAAAGAGGAGGCAATCCTTTAGATTTTTAGAAGCTTTACATTCTTCCAATACAGAAATGAAGTAGAGCACCACTGTTACTCAACTGGAGGACTGAGTGGTTCCCACAGGATCATATAAGAAGATTGGGATAGAGGGGCCTCACAAACCCCTCTGGACTAATACCCCTTTCCTTCCTTGCCTGTTAGCTTCCTCCCCATCTCTAGTTCATCAAGCCTCCATGCAAACCCAAGCGCTGTCCATCCTCTGGCCCTCAGCCTCCATGCTGCTGGCAAATGCAGCAATCCAACCCCGCCAGCCACACTCAGTGCAGGTACAGCTGTTCAGCACAAGCAGCAGTGTTCTGCCAGCTTAAGGGCTGTCATGGCAGGGCAGGGCAGGTCTCCAGGGCTTACAGTGATGTCTGTGTAGAGGGATCTGCCATACATCCGCTTGTACTCTGCACGTATGTCCAGCAGGTCAACCTCGCTGCGTGATACCATGATCCGAATCAGTGTCCTGTCCTTGGTTCCTGCTCCCTGAAACAAACAAAGCAGCAGTATAATGTACTGGAAAGTGTATGATATAGCACCAGAAAAAAAATAAAATGCCTGTTTGCTGGCATAATTCCACAAACTTAATAAGCTTGAACAGAATTTAGCCTATCATGCTAAAATAAATTACATTTAGCAATGGGACACTAATTTCTCTGCAAAAGAACAGCTCAAAAAAAGGAGGGGGATTGACAGAGATACAACGGGGTCCAGAAAATTTGGTGAGTTAAATGGCCTATTTATTTATTTCTGCTACAATTTCCTACTTTAAAAGTATCAGTTTCAATGAGTTTTAGGCACATTTGTGTTTCACCAAGTGAGGATTATTGTTTAATGCACGGTTGTATTCATTGCTCTGTTAAGGTGGATCAAATTAGCTAGATTTTTCCAGCCTTTCATAATAATGACTGCATCATGACTCTTAGTCATCTGCCCACTGAAAAATGTAATCCCTTCAGCTGCACAGTTCCTTCCCAAGAGCTGTACAAGTCTTTAAAAAACCTCCACACTACAAGTTTATGTAACTTATCACAGACACCTACCTTCATTGCTTTATGTAATCTCTCTGCAAAAAAAGCTGGTGTGTTCTTGAGACACTTCACTGCAAAAAAGAACAGAGGAACAGTATTACAGAAATAAGGCATTCCTCCTCAACCAGAAGTCAGTAATTTTTTGAGTTTATCTGACATAGTCACATGCTTGAATTTTACATAAACATACACTTGATACAATGCAGCTTCCACTCCTTCCATTAGTCACTGAAATTCTTTTTAAACCAAACAGTAGCTGCAATACAGTTAAAAAACCTACACTGCATGGTTCAAAGCAAACATTTTTGTCACTAGAAACCATCTAGTGTGAAGCAGCCATAATGAACTTTTGAATCCTAATGACCAGATTCTTGTCTATGAAGGAAAAGAAGGGATGAGGAGGGGGCAGAAGACTTGAAGTAATATATAGGTAGTGGCGATCCTGGCTTCTTAATTATAAATTTTTAGGCCATGCATCTGCAAGGTGTGACAAAGTCAAGTCCTGCCGTAGTACAAATTAGGAAACCATCTATGATAGCACAGAACCTTAGGTGGTCCCTTCTCCTTAAGGGTGAGTCATCACAACCCTTATTTTAAAGTCTTATTATAGCCACAAAGTTCATGAGGACTCCTGAAAAATTTTTAACATTCTCATTTAGTAATGATTGGATGGTATACTTAATTGGCATAGCTCATCAGAAATCTGAAAGGGCAAAATCTAAGTCAAATTACTGTCATGTTAATCAAGATAATGAAAGAATCCTCCAACACTGATCAGAATTAAGATCTATATATTGATGCAACGTTGTTACAAGTAAACAATCATGCAAACTGTGGCAAACTACAGAGGAAACAGACCACACTTGACATTTAATAGCACAATAAGGTATCAAAATCAATCCCACAGAATCAATACAGAACTAAAGGTGTAAACCCAGACATGTATTCATAGAACACACATTCTGTATAGGAAGAAGTATTTTTCTCAGTAGGAAAACGTAGATGAGAGATAGCAGTTCACCACAAAACTGTCAATGATATGTACAATACTATTCAAAAATGAATGACAAAATGAAATGCATGTTTCTGTATCACTCTATTTAGCTAACACAACACACCTGCATTCTAAGATGTTTAAAGATAAGTGTTGTAAGTTACCAGTTGTACAATCCAGAAAGCTTTAAAGAAAGCAAAATCAAATATTTTCAATTAGAAACCCCTTTTTTCCTGCAAGTAAGGTCCACAGAACAAATGACATTAATATAACTTACTGATATAGATACATGTGTATGTACATATAAATAAAAAACCCCACAGAATCCACCTAATAAAGGCAGTTATTCAGTGAATATTAATGACAAGGCTTGCTCAAAAGGCTATTGACTTGTCTGCCAGCTACAGTCTCAGTTTTGAATCTGGATCTACATGGAGACCTGTCAAGTCACTGTGAAGCTCCATGAAGTCAAATGCCTTCTAAATGCTGAGCAGGTTCTTTACCAAGGCAATATTTTTCCACAAACAGAGAAATATCTTTTCCCTAAGCTTGGTTTTCAAACAGTAGTTTCTGAGGTGACAAAGACTGAATCCTGTAAAAGGTTTGTAAAACAATCAGACACAATGAGCTAGATCCAGTTTGTGTCATTAAAAGATCAGCACAATGACAATGTGGCCAAGCAGAATAAGAACAGTAGTTACGTAGTTCACACATGCACAAGACAGGAGTGAAAAAATGAGGCTTTTAAAATTGATTTTCATTTTGCCAAGATTTTGTTACAAACTTCAGCGAAAAAAATCTCTTGTGGTTGAACCAAATATCTTCTATCTCATTTCCAAGTGATGCAAAGTCCATTTTTCCTATTTTGGTAGGAGTTTTTGGGATTGGTTACATTACTACCATATCCAAAACCGAAGAACACCACTTATAAAGCAGGAGCTCTAGATACCACAGTATATTTACAGTAATAAACAGAAAAAGAAATCAAGATGTAAAGAAAAAAAGACAGGAAAATGGTTCACAGTTATATCTACAATAAAGCATTTAAAATAAAACTACTGCACATCAACTTGAGGCCTTGCCCCAACCTCATGGAAACAAATTACTGCTTCTGAAGAGACAATAGTAGGCTTCAGGTAAGAGTTTTCACTCCTCAGAAGTACTGAGAGCAATTAAAAACAAAGATTTAATAAAATTGTAGCCACAGCAAATCTGAGGATAAAACCCCTTTGCAATGAAATTTAAGTTCTCTTTCTACTAAACACAGGTAGAAGTAACTAATTAGAGGGTTAATGCCTGTATTTTAATTAATGCTGGATTTCCAAAATTGTCCTACATACTCAACTCTCACTGACCTAGGAGTTGGTAAAGTTCACTTCTTAAAACAGTGTCAATTACAGTTAATAATTCTCTCCCCATTTTAACATGTAAAATTTAAATTCTGCAGTTGCCTGAAATAAAGCTTCATCTATCATTCTGAGGTGAATTAAGTGCCCCACTTTACTAATAATGAATGACTTCACAGAAAGCTCAACATAAAAAGCAGAAAACTGGAATTACCACTAATGAGAACACCCTTAGCTGAAGTCAGAGGCCCCACCTGAGGCAGCTGTACTGGAATAGCAGGAATGAACTTGCTAAGGTGGCACATACCTACTGCCAGCATGCCCATCTCCAGGTCTCCAGACATCTCACGGCATATGCTGCTTTCGATGTCCCGGTTACACATCCTCTGGTACTCGCTGAAGACTGCAAATGGAAAAGAAAGATTGCAGTTCCACAACAAGAAGTGGCACTGGAATGTGCTGGACGGCTTCATTTCAGTAGCACTTCTCAGCTGGATACTACAGTGTACTCACGTTAGCTTGAGCATCTCAAGGATTAATACTGTTATCAACCATTTACATGTTATCGTGCTCCTCCTAGCTTGCCTAGATGTGTCCTTTTCATTAAAGGGCTAGACCAAGAAAGCACTGCAATTTTTTAGGAAAGCTTCAGGTCTCAATAAAGTTAAGAAGAGAATATTCAGGTTCTCATACACACCCCTTTCCTCCATATACGTACCTCGCACCCCAACAGCACAATGCAAAAGTTCTATGTAGTTACTAAAACATTTTCACCACAACAGACTGATGTAGCACCTTACATTAGCAAGTAAAAGGGGAAGGATTTCAAGTACCTTGCACACACAAGAATGCAAGACTGAAACAATTCTAGTTTTTCAATTCATTCATCAGAGGATCATTTGAACAAGTATGACCTCTACCTGCTCTGATATCAAAGAAAAGTGACTCTTGCTTTTCCTCAGCAGAATTCACCCTGCTTTTCATTGGTATCTTGTTTGGCTCATTTTACAGAGGGAGGAAATTCGGGCACAGAGCAGTGCTGTACATTTTTATCATTACACACAACAGAATCAAGTTACAGTTTACCCACGACATCATTACCTGCTCTAAGGTGGGCCCTGCTTCTTGCACACAGTATGGCATTGAACTTGGATTCATCAGTTCCTAGACGGTTCTCTCCAGCTGCATACAACTCCTGAGCACAGAAGGGAATTCACACTTCATTACTCAGAAAAGCAGTCAGGCTGAACAGCTGAGTTACAGATTTGCTTCCTTACAGCCTCTCCTCCTTTTATAATTATTTCTTAGCCTATCCATTACTGCAAAACAGGAGCAAGCAATAAATAGCAACTAGTTCTAACCTTCCTATAATATACTATGCTTGCAGTCTTCCTAGCTTGCTGATGCAGAAGTGCTCGAACACAAGAGCTCCAGATTACTAAATGAAGGGACATTGTTCAAGAAGTACCTGAAAATTGTTCTTCCTAACAGTCCTTACATCTAGCTTTTCTTCTACAATTCTAGGCGTGCTCTGGGACGTTCTTGTGTTTTGGCTAAGGCATACTATGTAGAAAGCTAATGACATTACTATTGAAATTACACTCGTATGGCTAAAACAATCCAGGGTTTTTCCTTTGCTATGTAGTGAAATTGAACATACAGAAAAGAAATGGGGCAATGAATAGTTTAAAATTTAATCCACACACATATCTCAAATCTCTTTGGACAATTTCCTTAGAAAGCGGCACAATCCAACACTTGGAAAAGCCAAAGATCTGACAGAATGAGAGGTAAAATATCCTATGGACTGTACTCCCAAGAGCTTCATCTTTGTACTGCATCTACATGGCTCTAATGCTCTGTCACAGCTTTTATATCTCTTCCATCCACTCAAAGATAAGCACTGCATCAGAAGTCATTACAAGGTGCTCAAAACTAACAGTAAGCAGAATCCACACAGCCAAATTTCAGCATATTGAGCTGACTATACTCAGAAACAATGAAGCATTTCTACTGACCTGTACATCTCTTTGGACAACAGACATGTCAACATTTGTACTTTCATCTCTGTTTCCCTGAAAGAATTAGAAGATCCCGAAGTGTTACTGGTGGGCTTTGATGGGCTGCCTTTTTTTAAATTAAAAAAACCCAAACCAAACAACCAAAACCAAACCAAACAAAATCCACGTCACCTACAAACACAAAACAAACGAATTCCAAAATCCCAGCAGCCAAGTACCTGAGCAAGTGAAATTAAAAGCCTCTGAAAGTGCCCAGACGTGTCACTTTTTATTGCTTCCTCCAGAGTTTTCTTATATTCTGGAAAAGAGATAATCATTAATCGTCATACAACTCTGCTCATTTCCAAAATTCTTACTAGCACTCAGTGATTGAGTAAGAAAAGGAAGAAAATTTTGATGCAAAAGATCAAACCTGCTTTATAGACCCTGTTGAGTTCCTGAATATGCTCATTACTGCGGGAAGCTAAGATTTCAATGAGACAATTTTCATCCGTGCCAACACCCTAAAGCAAATAAAGGAGAAACACTTCAGATTCTTGATTTCTACAACCTAGTACAAAAGAAATGTAACAAAATTATACAGGAAAAAAATCAGAATATAACCTTGTATAGGAAGTCAAAGCAAGTAATCCCAAATAAATCCAAACTTTTAAATGGCAATCAAGTATTTTATCAGCTCAACTATTTCCTCAATGTTATAAATTTTTATCTCCTACACAAACCTTTATAGCTTCCTTGATTTCATAAGCATCAAACATGACAGGTGTCTTCATCATTGCCAAGATTGTCCTCTCAAAGTTACCTGAGAGCTCAGACTTGAGATCCTTGATCAAATCCTAATGAGAAGGAAAAACAAGGAAAAAATGCATAAAGACCAAACTTGACAAAAGCAAGCACCAAAAATACACATTTTACTAAGAATTCTTTATGCATAAGCACCAGTAATTTATGTTCAAAGTAGAGCTATTCCACTTAACACTAAAACCAGTATAATGGTATGTGTACACTGAGGCCATTTAGGTCCAATTAAATAGACTGCACAGATCCAAGAGTCAAAGTAACCATTTAGCATAGAAATTGCTTTACATGTCTCATCTGCAACACTGCATGAAGAAGTCAAGCGTGGGTAAAAAGTAGAACTCTGAACTGGCTATTACTTAAGAACCATCTTCCCCTAATGCTCCTTCCAATCTTTTTTCCCACCACTAAGTCTCCTTACTGCCACTGAAGGGATGCAGGCTCTCATTTCTTCTCCCTTCTGTTCTCACAATGTACTTACCTTTCCATAAGCTGTTTTGAAGGACAGGATTATCTGCTGCCGTTGCTTGTTTGAACGACTTCCAAGACAATCGATGATTGCCTGCTCATCGGTTCCTGTACACACAGAGACACCATAGAATGAGTGAGGATTCAGCTTTCTGTCTCTATTTCATCCTGTTCTAAACCAGGGACATGATTGCCTTGAATTTATCGACAGTATCTACTCTTGTGTACAACCACAGAACTTCAAGCTCACAAACACAGTAAGAATACAAAGAAAACCTCAACCAAACTCATGATATTGTTTATGCTCACATGAACTTCCAGTAATGCTTCTGATAACCAAGGACTCGGTACACACTCAGTCTCACTCAGTACACACATAGCAATAGAAAAATGCCAGTGCTCAATGGAGATGCAATTCTACTTTGAACTGAAAAGTAAATCCTCAGACTGCTCACCAAATCCTTTCATGGCCTTCCTTAAGACTTCTGCATCCCTCAGAGGGTCAAAGCCCGGTGCATCAGTGATTGTACCTCGGTTTCTGTGCTGAAATGAGATCAATAGTGTTAAACAACAGTAGTGTTAACAGCATATTAGTGTCAAATAGCAAAAAACTGTGGTTTACTGCTTAAGAAAGATGATCACTTATCAGTTTTCTTTTTGTGAGAAAAGTAATAGAGAAAACTCAAACCAACTCTGCCTTAAGCAATTTTTCAATTTCTAGACACAAATTACAAGAAAACGCAAGATCAAGGTTTGCTGACATTAAATCTGCTCTCCAATTAATTAAGGTTTGATGATACTGTATATACCACTGGCAATACTTGCTAAAGTTAGGAAAGGCAAGATTAATTAATTTGACTTCATATCAAAACTTTTTTTCTTGGATACCATGGTAAAACATAATTTCTTTCAAGACCATATATGCCTATAGTGCTTGCATTTGCAAAAGGTTCCATTTCTCTCTTTACCCAAACTTGTCCTAACTTTCTTTTCAATTTTGGGATCGGTTTACACTAATACACACAAAGAAAATGCAGAGGAACATATATACAGTCACACCTCGATCGAAAAGCAGTGAATGCTCTTACTGTTACAGGAGTGACTGCAGGCCCTGTAGTTCCTGAGTAAGAGGGCATAGACGGGTTCACAGCTGGACCTGCTGGATAACTTGGCATGGGCTGCTGCCCTGGGTGAGTTGCTGGAAGGCCTGGATAGCTCATAGGCTGCTGAGCAGGCGGTGGTGTGGGCTGGCCTGGCACAGGGCCGCCCCCATATCCCGGGTAAGGTGGCATTCCGGATGGGGGATTTCCTCCAGGCGGAGCGTACCCTCCATACGAGGGCTGCTGTCCTGGAGGGGGTTGCCCAAAGCCACCTGGAGGAACTGGTGGATAACCCCCAGGTGTGGAAGGATACATGCTTTGTGGTACATTTGCCCCTCCAAACGTTCCTGCCAGGTTGGATGCCTGCAATGACAGCAATAAAAGAGAGAGGAAGGAGCACCAAAAGCTGAATTTCAGAAACATGCTTAGTACAATACAAGCTCCCTCCCCACCAACACAGACAGATAGCTCTTTATCTGCAAAAGGTAGCAAGCAGGATGGAAAAATATAGCTAAACTTTACACCAAATAGCCCTTTCTTTGCCCATGGCTGCCTTGTGTGATCACAAGGGTGCATCTGGATGCAAGGATTTTAGGCAACCTTTGTCCCTTTTATGATGTGTTAGCAGTTTACAACTAGCAGGAGTTCCTGGACTACATTTGGAAAGACTTCTGCAGAAACTGAAATTAAGATGTCCCACTTCACATCAAAATCTTATCACTGAAACCCCTCTTCTAGAGAGAAACCAGAAATGACATTGGATGACTGCAGCACTGTCAGAAACTAGTTGCTGTGGATATAGGCTCATGCATCCTAGATAGCTGGTTGTTCAATTTGCCTGCTGGCTACCAAATCACTTCATTTAATCACTGCCTCAGAAAAACATCTATGATGCAAGTATCTTCCTACAAACTGCATTCCTTATGCAGCATAACAGATTTCTGAAGACTAAAGTTGTCAGAAGTGTCACTCACTTCTGCTCTATGAAAAAAAAAATCCCATTGACTGAAGAAAATGTAGACATTCCCAATGTAAAAGGTTTTTACTTCCGTCTGTTAAACATTGGTGTTTGTAAGAGACTGCCGATCCATATTCTTTTCAAGGACAAATCATTGATACCTCTAATTATACAGCTTTTTTCCTTACTCTGGTCAAAATCCAGGTAAATAGGCAAAATCCAGACTGTGTTTGCCCATATAAATTCCTCTACACAGCAAATGCCAAGTTATATTAGTTTTATGCCCATGACTTTTGAAGTTATACTGTTAACAACATTTAACTAGTGCTCTGTTTTCCTAAAATAAGAAATAGCTTGCAGTAACCATTTTCCTCAATAGGCAATATTGAATGCTCAACACCTAAACAGATTAGACACAAAGGCACAGAATTCAAGTGATGAACCTCACAGTGACAATTCCAGAAGCACAACTTTGCCCTTAAGGACATCACAGCAGAACACATTAAATGAAAGCAAACTCACCATTCCAGCCATGTGGCTGGGGTTGAACTGGTTGGCATAGCCAGCCACATTTTCCAGACCAATTGGAGGTGGATTTGAAGGTGGATAGGCAGCACCACCCCAAGGACTGCTACCTGAAATCAAACACAGATGTGCTGAAACAAGAAACTATGCCTTTTGAAAGTTCTTAATACTTAAATTTCTAATGTCATGTATTTTCAACACTACCAGGGAAATCAACTGAAGAGGTGCAGGATAGCACTACAATTATTATAAAAAGAGAAGTCTCACTGAGTATTTCTAATCATGTTAGTTAGCACTGACTCTGTAAGTTCTCACTTGAAACAACTCTAAACCTATTTGAAGGTTAACACTAAATGTTAATACCATATTTTAACTTGAGAGCACCTAAAGTACAAAGTTGTTTGGGTATTCCAGTAGGAAGATATTAATTCCACTTACTTTGCTAATTTGAGAGCCGTCCACAGAGCACAAAAGTATATTTCCACCAAAGTCATAAAACCTGTCTGCACACAGCAGTATAGTCTTAAGACAGAATACTCTGCTGAGAAATAGGCTTTATCCTCCTGGCTAGTTGGGCTTCTCACTGTGCACTGCTTCCCCTTCCTGAGCTAGGCTACATAACGCCACATTTCACCACACCTGCATGACTCCAGTCCTTTCTTTCTAGCTTACAACAACACTAACAACTGTGAAGTTCAGCTTGACAACCAAGCAGTGGTTGAGTATTTCATCAGCTTTATGTTATTATTAATTGCTACCCCTTTTAATAGCCCTCTCCCTCTTGTACACAACCACCTGCCTAAGAATAGTGAACTAAGGATAATTTCCAGTTTCTTTAAGTGATATGGTTGTCAGTTGTATGGATGATTTCTCCCCATATTCGTCTCACTACCCACTTTGAAGACTCAGTATCAACCAGACATTGATCCTTGTCATTTATTGGATTTGGTCAAGCTAAGACCATTTCCTGATGCTCTGTGCTTTATTTGAGAATGAAACTGGACATTACTATATGAGCACATGGCAGAACACACATATTAGACAAATCAGAATCCCCAGCCCAGATAAAACAGGATTTAACAAGCAAGTACAGAAAGCTTTGGGGAGTCAAGGAAACCCTCCACATTGCTGTTCTTCATCTATGCCACGTTTCCACTCCAGAGAGGACCATCACTGCATTTAATGTTTACTTCATCAGAACAACTTACCTGGGGCAGCTGGTGGGTATCCACCTGCTGGGGGATAGCCTGGGTAACTCATTGCAAAGACCTGCAAAGCATGTGTGACACAGTTATCTTCTGTAATGCTTCACTCATTACGCCACATAACACTAAGAGGCAACAGCTATGCACTAGCCAGTTACCAAAATGTAGACATAACCTGCACACTGTCCCAGCTTTTCCCTTAGAAACCTCTTCCCATTTCCTGACTAATAAACAGATAGCTAAGCAGTTGCAGAGTCACTCCTCACACCGTTTTTCTCATTTGTTGCAGTTGCTACTTAGTGCTTGGTCTATTATGTTGTTAGGGATGCACTACTTGAACTTGCTTCCTTTACCATGCTATTAAAACCTCCAGAAGTTTCCAGCATATACAGAACTGTCTTAGCAATGAAGAGTAGAAAATCATCTGACAAAAAAGCAACATCTTCAAGTGAGTAACTAAAAGAAGTTGTTAGAAGGCACCGAAATGCAAACATCTGCAGAAGTGCAAGGTCAGAGTAAGAAGCAGAAGGGATACACTTTCATGCTTACAGCATTGCCATAAAATATGAAGGGCTTACTGACAGGATAAGATCACTAGAACAAATTGAGTCTCTCAAAATGGATAGCGCCTCTGTCAGCACAGAAGTGCACAAAGTCATTAGCTGTCCAAAACAGAAGTGGAGGTCAAAAAGGAAGAACAGCTAAATGAAGGACAAAATGAAAACTGGCTTCCAGAATACAAGGGCCTTATTTTAAACAGAACAGCTACCAGGAAGAATGGTAAAAGTAACTATGAAGAAAAATATCTATAACGAGTGTTAACTTTTTGAAGGTTATTTTTAATGACAAGCCACATTATATTTTTAGAATTGCTGTGTCAATTATCCCATTCCCCCCCCCCCCTTTCCCCTAAAGCACTACCTTTTGCATCTGGCATGTTTTGCTGTGTTTTGGGTTTCAGCTGTGGAATTTTGTTTTAGATTTGGTTTGAGTTGGCAGGGGTGCTGTTCTTGTGAAATTGTTTTCATTTTGCATGATCACATTAAGTTCTCTTTCTGGTTTGCATGGCTCTATTGCATGGCAACACTGAAATGGAGAAACACCTTTTTTGTGGTTTCTTTTTTAATAAGGAAATAAAATTAGGAAATCTGCAATTTACTTAAAAACTGTTTGGACTTCATGCTGCAATACTCATTTAAATTTAAAGAGCGAGAAATGAACTAACAGAAACTGCAATGAACAGAGCACACTGAAGTTATAACCCTACTTTACTTCTGCTCCAGTATGTAGCATCTAACAGAATCAATAAATACGTGAATGCAGCTTCTCAGCATTAGAAAAGCAATGCCTGCTGTTAGCCATGCAAAGACTGACCCCAAACTCACGAGGGCGAGAAACAAAACGCAAAGCACCTATTCTCCCTCTGCTGCTGGAAAACGAGCAGACAGCTTCCTCCCTCCGGGCCCCACAACTGTCAGAGGCTGGAGCTGCCGAGCCCCGGGCCCGCGCTGCCACCTCCGGGCAGGTACCCGAGCGTGGCAGGGCAGAGAGGCCAGCAGAATAAAAATAACACTACAAAAACTCAACAGAAGGCAGCCCGGCACACTTCAGAGCCTCTCTCATTCAGAAATGGGCTTTGTGTAATAAAGCATGGAAAAATGAAAAAGAGCAATTATTAGCACATCACTCAAAAACCAACCAAAGAACCCCCACAATCTAGATTCTTAGCATGCATAATGTCAATGTGTACATTTACAACACCAAAATCACTGCTATTTCTTCAGGTAAAATCGTAATTATATTTTTAGTTATTTTTTAGCTTTACATATAAATACAATAAAGACAAGGTACTCAAAAATTGTGAGATGCCTTTTTCAATAAAGCTTTAGATACAAATTTAAGGCAAAGAACCGTTTTCTGTGGTAGAGGCTGAGAAGCAATGGGAAAAGTTTGTTTTTCTTAGCAAGTCTGTTTGATTGCTTTTAACCCCATATAGAACGCTCATTTCAAATTGGAAAAACCCCCGAGATTAAAAGAGCCTTTTGGCTATGGAAGCTGAGGTTGAGGAAAAAAAAACCAGCCAACTTCAGCAACCTGAAAAAAAATGCTAGTTTCTATATAAAAATGTTCCACTTCTTCTGAACACTGTATTTACCTAGGGCTTTTCCAAGGGGAAATTTTCCCAGACTGGTTTGATTCCAGGCAAACTAGAGCTGCAAACACACTGACTTCTCATGTTCAGAAACATCCCTGATCACCACCTTTTCCACAGTGCCTTTGAGCCTCTGTTGGCCAACACTCTAAATTTAGAAATATTAACATCGAAAGTTACTTTTCCCAACCACTCCCTCAACCCAGCCTCCATGTCATCTTCTACTCTCATCTTCCACACTTTCTCCTCCTACACCCACAATATTTTACTAAAATTCTTCGTGATGAGCAGCAGTTGCCTGCTGATAACAAAGGGGTGACACAGGCGAGGGAACAGAAGATATGGAAACCCACCCTGCTGTGCAAACATTGCGTGGGAGGACACAGGAACAGCAAGGTCTCTGTTTGCTCAGTCAAAAAAAAAGTAGTGCATAAGACGAGGGAAAAATCCAAACAACCAAACCACACACGGAAAGAGGGAGTGCCTTGAAGAAAATAAAGAACAACTACTGTCAAGGTCCTCTCCCCATTCCCAGTATTCAATCCCAGAGGTCCATCTCAGAACTTTAAATAAAGACCTGAGGTTTTACTCCCACAGTGTACATTGCTATCATGCTTCACACTGCAAGCTATAAACCACTCAGGCCCTTGAGCATTTTTCTGCTGCTTGGCAAAGCTAAGAGGGAACAGACACGTTCAGAAAAGATTAAATCTGTGACAGACTTTCAACAGGAATCTTGAAAATACGCCTCTGTAAGATACAGTACAGAAGGACTACAACTCAAAAAATTTATAACAAAACTACAAATTCCATAACGGCAGAAATAAAGAAGAAAACTTCAAGGCTGCCAGAAAAGTTCTGTTTCAAGGTGCAATAGCAATAAGCTCAGCCATTGCATTCACACTCATTCCTGGAATTTATTTAGTGGCTGCTGTTCAGGCTCCAGCTATGCCATGGTACAATAACTTCAGAACAAAAAAGGATGAAAAACCATAATGTTTATTAGTTCAAAATTATTTAATAATGCCCATTTCACAGGGATCACTGAGTATAGTTAAACCCTTGGCCTTGACTCCTCCACAAGGTTAATTACCAGGATATAGTAGACAAAGCAGCCTGAAGCTATAAATTACAGTACCTGCTCTGAGACTGATCCCTGATTGTGAAACCAGCAGAACAGAATTTACCACCTCACAATATACTGTCGTTTTTCATCAGATATGAGCTCAGGCATCCAGCACTGTGCTTTTCCAAGACAAGGACAAACCACAGTCAGCACTGAACCAGCTAACTGCTATTTACCAGCCTGAGCAAGATTTATCTTTGACTCAAGCACTGCAGCATACAAGTTGTTCTCTCCTGTATCAGTTGTAATATTTTTCATCCTGATGGATAAACAGTCTGGCAATTTTGTTTTATCATTAAGTCTTCTGTGTCTGTGGCTCCTGCCTAGCCTTCCTTTCACTATGAAAAAAACCTAATTTAGTGGAATGGGTTGATCTTCCAACAAGGCTGAGTTCATGCCAGCCAACACTCAGGAAACCTCTTTTACACAGATCTTATCACTCATTGTTCACCTTTACAAACTTTTACTGGACTTCCTCCAGCAATGTATATTTAAGGAGTATTAATTCATCATCTACTTCCTACAAAAAAAAGCTTCCTTAACAAAAAGCCCAAACAAACTCACAGTTGTGAATAGATGGTGGAACAATAACAAACTCAAATATGAGGTTTTTCTAAAAACTATCCATTTGAATTGCTTGCTAGTATTATGACTCAGGAGCTCTGCCAGTTTTAGTGATCCTTCTAATTCAGTATCATAATCTATTTTATTACAGTAAATAATCTAGCACTTGGACCTGCTGGGGCAAGGGGGTGAGAAAGGTAGCACTTGCAAGCTTTAGTCAAAATAGAACTGAAAAGAGATGCCATGTCCACCAAAGAACAGCTGAATGGGAAGACACACCCATAAGCTACAACTGAGCTGTAAAAATATTACTAAGAACATTCCTGTAGCCTTTCTAGTGACAGAAGCCCTACTCATGGCTTCAAAATCCAAAGAACTTCGTTGAGCTGCATGGACTTTCAATATCTATATGCAGCAAAAACATGAGTTAATTCCAAGAGATCAGTTTCATTTTGGATCCCTACTCTGTCCTGATGCAAGTTCTTCCTTTTGTAGCACACTTCAACACTCTCTTTCAAATATATAAAATATACAGTCAAAACATTTATGACAACACAGATAGACACCTTCCAAACAACAAAACAAGAAAAAAAAAAACAAATTAAGGTTAACAGATGTTTGAAGAAGTAATGGAATGAGGTTGTTCTGTTTCAAACTTGTAACTTGTCACATAAAATCATTTGTTGCAAAAAAAAAAAATACTATAAATAGTCTGAGCGAGGCTCTCAACTGACTAATGCCTCAGGGATTTATACTCCTCTATTTTAAGTTCTACCATGAAAGAATAAATTTTTACACCATTAGTGCAAGTCAGAATATGTAAATACCAATTAGTCCATGAACTACAGCAATAGTGTAGTATTCAGCACCCTAAAATAATTACTAAAAAATATCTGGTTGTTCATTTCTCACCAGCAGGTTTTAATTAGCTGCTGTGCCCGAGCCTGAAGCGCAGAGCCAGGGCGTGGCCCCACGGCAAAGGCAGAGGCACAGGAACAGAAGGACACACGAGGTTTCCATCAGGCCTGCAGCTGCTCGGGCTGCAGAGGGACAGACAGACTGACACCAGGCTGTGCAGTGACAGCTCCCACAGCCGGGCACACCCCACCTGCGGCAAAGGCTCTCTGCCGACAGCCCTGGGACTCCCCAGATGGACACCAGGTACAAAGACATCAGCGTTTTCTTACCAGTGCTGACTTTCACACTTCAGGGCAGGGAAGGCTTACACATTCAGCTGTCCAGCAACACTGGCATGGTTACTACCCCTCAGTGAGCAAATGGACAAACCTTCATTCACTCCAGGCTATAAGGAATTATTCATTTTCAGCTGATTAATTCTTTCCAGGAACAGAATTATTCAAGAACCAACTTAGAGTAGTAAAATAAAGAGACAGGTATTTCCAAGCAACCATAGACAGGAATTTGAAAAGAAAGCAAGACTATACCCCTCAAATCTAGACTGTACTTGAGATCAGCAAGCTTTAGTCCTCAAAGCTTACTACTGAGAAATGTTTTTCCCCCAGAATCCTAACATTTGTAAGATGCGTTTATTCTCCCAGCTAATAGAAAACCAAGTATTTTTTAAACACCGCCAAGCATAGCAAACAATCACTTATTGTGACTATAGATAAGTACACTGTTTACTGAATAAGTGTAAATTCCCATGCTTAAAGTTATCTCTAGCAATAATAAAAGAAATATTCAGCCTGCTTCAGGCAACTTAAGCATTTAATTCAGAGCAACTTACTAGGCCAAAGTCCAAAATCAGATATGTTTTTCTAGCCAAGCCAGAGGTCTTTGGGGTGCAGGAATTAATTATAGAAAGTATCACTTCACATATATATTGACTATAGTTAAGTTTAGCACAATCAAAAGACCTTCAGAAGCATTAAAACTCATCTGGATCTTTAATATGGAACTGATGTATTTGACAGTTCTTAAGCTCACCAGAAGTTAAGATCTAAAAGCCTGAATTGGAAGCCCACCTGTCCTACGGGTGAAGAATTCCCCAATACCCTGAAAAAAACTCTCACCACCCACGCTTTGCAATAAAAGAAAAAAGAAAACCAACCAACCAAACAAAACCAACCAAAACAAGAATTCCAAAAGATTTTTAACCTTCCCTTACCAAGTAAGATAGCATATTCTCTCTCTAACAGACAGCACATAAGGCCAAAAAGGAGGCCACACCTGGAAGAACTTGTTTCCCTTTCTTTGGAGATCTCAAACAAGGCCATTGCTACTGAGCAGAGGGCACAGTGACAGTGCACTGCCCAGGGAACAGCCAGGTAGTGGAGCTGGGTGGGGCTGTGTTTGTTTTATTCAGTTACCACAATCTAACGACTGGCACTGCTCCACATTCAGCATCTGTGACAGCTGAACAGTATGGATACACATACAAACAAAAAACTAGCTGCCAAGCAAGAATCACAGAAAAATGTGACAGAATTGTCTCTTAGAAGGATATCACTGAGTCCCAGCTCTGTCCTATAGCTGACTCCAGGTTTAACCCATTCAGGATCTAACTTCTTATAAAGATTGCCTAGTGAGTGCTGATAAAATCTGCAACAAGCACAGAGCAACAATAGAAGCAATACACAATAAATACATATTGCTGTTCTTAGGTTTGCTTATCTACTTTACATTCTTCCCAGCTTGGGGAACTGAGAAGGAAATTCAGCATTTGTATCAACCACACCCACTTTCAAATAAACTGGCAAAAGTAAAGGGACAACTCAAGTTTCAAATAGGTGAAAGTGCTGCTCATTGAAGGGTAAATAAGCAGCCTTTTCCTTTCCTTTCCTTTCAAAAGTCTTTTGTTACCTTCAAAACAAACTCAAAACAAAACACACTGCATACAGCTAACAACTCCCTGTCCTTATTTGCAACAGTTTACATAAAACACTTAAAAATATAAACAACAAGAAACATGGTTCAAGGTAGTAAACATAAGTGCATGAAATAAACAAAAGAAATAACACTGGTGCCATTACTTAGCTAAATATTTAATGTAATGGAAGCCTCCAAGCACAACTTGAAACTGACAGAGAAGTTTCTACAAATTATTATATAGAGGCTTGGCTAAAAATTAATGAAACTTGCAGTTTGTTCAAAAGCCCTACTATTTCTGTTGTCACAATTAAACTATCTGCTGTTTTCAATTATACCACTGCTTCAACTAGGTTTTTTTAATATATACTTCCACTGCTATCAGAGAACTAGAATTAGGTTGGCTCTATCTTGGCTCTGATTAATGCAGTGCTATTGAACAGACCCTATGAAAGCTCCATCTTCCAAAACTTGCTAGAGGTGTAGTAAACAGCATCTCCTGTAATCTTCAAATCAGTCAAAATTCTTGGCTTGATTTTTTATAGCAGATCAGGTTTTGCATTTTGTTATCTAACACTATGTCTTTACAAT
The DNA here is from genome assembly GCF_901933205.1 of Camarhynchus parvulus. NCBI lineage: Eukaryota > Metazoa > Chordata > Aves > Passeriformes > Thraupidae > Camarhynchus > Camarhynchus parvulus. Next base: position 11,473,435 of record NC_044576.1, read on the forward strand.
TCTGACTACATAAACACCCCCATGAAATAGCTCCATCCCATTGCTGGTGTTGTTATGTTTTTAGTGACTTTTGACATTTCAGAGTTCTCAGACTAACAATTCAAAACTTCTGGAGACTACAAATAATAACCTAAAGAAGGGACAAATCATATGAACGAATGTGATGGCTACTCCAGAAATTTTAAGTACGGACAGATATTTTGGCCCCTGACCTTATACTAAGGTCAGGCAAGAGAAAGGAACAAAAATATCATAAATATTGTTGACATAAAATCATTGGGCACTCAGCAGAAATGTATTGGGGACAGGGTTACAGGCAAACACATAAGCAATTCTCAGTTCAAGTTATCTGCTGCATCAGTGGGAGGAGAGTGGTCCACATGACTCTTACAGCAACTCAAAATAGAGGAAATTATAGAAATAGCCAAGCTATGGGGAAAGGGTTCATACACTCAGGCTTTACAGCAACCATACACTTGCACTGGGTTTGTATTGTTTCTAACATTACCCTGGGTGTTCCAGTAAAGCATTGACTCACTCCGCAGAAAATAACTGTATGCTGGTGGGAGGTAGCAGGGAATGAACCTCCCACCTCTGACAGCAGCCGGGCTTTCAGATGCATAACCCTCATAATCAGCTCCTTCATCAAAACACACCGCAGCAGCACTTCTCTCTCTCGCCAGGCTGCTTTCCCTCCACACCTTCTGTCCCAGCGCCATCTGTCCCCGTCCTAGGCTGAGATGCCTCCCATGCCTCTGCCACTCCCTTCAGAACGTTACTTCTCGACAGTTCCTCCTTAACAGGAAGAAGCTTCCAGGAACTACTATAAATATATTAAAAAAGTATATATATATTCCACAGAGGTACTCCCTTACAGAAACAGGATGGGGACAAGAAGGAACTGCATTTCTGAATATGGAGATATTTGTGCTGTGTTCTGTCACACATATAACTACAGCATAGCAAGAGTTTGAAGAGTTTCCATTTTAGGACAAATAAAGTGTCTTGAAAACACTTAAAGACACTTAATTGTCTTAAAGACATTCGAAGTACATATGGTATAAGAAAAGGTAAAGTATACTACGAGCAGTTTAGAGAAAGGGGCCTTCGGGGGGAGGAAAAAAGCACTGCGTAATGGCCAGCCTACCATCTTAGGCTGCTTTCTTCTGACAACTGCACACACCAAAATTATAAACTCAAGATAAACTACGGACACAGGCAAAGGACCGAACTGTAACTACAACACCAAAGCATGCCCTCTGCTCCGAAACCACATTTCCCCAGGAAGCAGGCGTTGCTTCCTCCCAGCGGCGGAGCTGCCCCGAGCCCGCCCGGCCAGCCCTTGAGGCGCTGCCTGTCACCCGCGGGCTCCGGCCGCCCCAGGATCCCGTCCCCGCGGGGACACGGACACGGGCCCGGCCCACAGCCCCACAGCCCCGGCCCGACCCTGCCACACCGGGGGGCCCCGGCCCCTCGCCCCCATCCCGCCGCGGGGTCGCGCCTACCGAAGGTCCTGCGGAGCCGCTGCTACCACCGCCCGTCGCAGGTGCTGCCGGCGCTGCAGGGCGGTGCCGGGGAGCGGCAGGAGGAGGAGCCGCTGCGGCCCCGGCTCATTCTCTGCCCGCCCCGCCGCGGCCTCCGTGCGAGGGAGGGCCGGGGCCGGCCGGTGAAAAACCTGCCGGGGGCGGCGGGCCCGGGGCGGGCACGGTGAGCGCCGGGGGAACAGCCCCGCACCGGCCCCCGGGGGGGACAGACAGCCCCGCACCGGCCCCCGGGGGGGACAGACAGCCCCGCACCGGCCCCCGGGGGGGACAGACAGCCCCGCACCGGCCCCCGGGGACAGACAGCCCCGCACCGGGCCCCGGGGAGAAACCGCACAACAGGTTTGACCAAGAGGCCCATTGTATAAAAAACAAACGCAGGGTAGCCAAGGTAACTCCGCCCGTCACGTGGGCAGCCCGGGCATTCCCCAGGAGCGCAGCGTCGCCTGACGGACCGGGTGACCTGGACACGGCAAAACCAAATCCTGGTTCAAGTCAAGGTTGTAAACGTTCAGCACAACATCGGATTGAAAACCCCCCCTGACTCTTCTCACCAGGAATTTCAGAAACACACTTTCCAAACACGGTGGTACAGAAATCCCCCATTTTGTATAAAGCATACTTTTCCTTAAGTAAAATTCCACAAAAAATCAAGAGGAAGGAGACTGATCTTGTCGACCTTTTCTAGTACAAGCAGTAATAGCTAAAGGCTTCAATAAACATCTTTTCTTTTTTCCCTACATGCATTCTTTAAAGATGAGTGAAGTTGCTCACATGGAAGCATTTAGAGAGACAAACCAAGATAATAAAAACGAAAAATAAAAAGGGCTAACATTTTCCAATTATATTTCTTTTGCCAAGACACTAATCAAAATAGCAAACACAGCATTATCTAACTGAATCACAGCATTATACAACTTGGGTGGGGAATGAACTTGACTTTGCAGCTGAGAATTTTGTGAACAGGGTCCAGAACCTCTTTTCCAACACTTGCTTCTCTAATACGTAGGCTTTGTAACAGGCAATTTCATTTAGAATGAAACTAATCTGGAGAGATGTGTTCACACTTCTTAAAGCATCCTGTTCAACCACCAATAGCTTTCAGTGGAGGACCTGGGCTTTTGGTCCTCCATACAACTTTCACATACCACAATGGCCAATCATTGAAATACAACAGCTGTGATTGAACTAAAGAAAAGAAATTGCCATTTTTCCCTCTCCCTCATCAAAATTTTAATTGGTACCATAGAGGCCAAGGCTGCACTTGTGGGCAACAGCCACATTTAAAGTAGTCTAAAGCAGGTGAATAGCTGTATTTGAATATAAAAACAGCTGTGGTGGTTTAACCCCAGCCAGCAGCCAAGCCCCACACAGCCTCTCTTCCTCCCTGGCCAGCAAGATCAGGGAGAGAATGAGAGGTAAAATCTGGAAAAACTTGTGTGTTGAGATAAAGACAGTCTAATAGGAAAAGCAAAAGCCACGCACACAGGCAAAGAAAAAGGAATTAATTCTCCACTTCCCATGGGCAGGCAGGTGTTCAGTTATTTCCAGGACAAAAAGACTCCACCACACATAACAGTTACTTGGAAAGATAAATGCCATCACTCCAAATGTCTCCCCTGCTTTCAGAGACTGAGCACAATGTCATACAGGCTGGAATATCCCTTGGGGTCAGTTGGGGTCAGCTGTGTCCCTGCCCAACTTGTTGTGCACCCCTGGACTCCTCACTGGTGGGATGAGAAGCAGAAAAGCCTTGGCTCTGTGCAAGCCCTGCTCAGCAATAACAAAAACATCTCTGTATTATCACCACTGTCTTCAGCACAAATCCAAAACATAGCCCTCCACTAGCCACTGTGAAGATAAACTGCATCTCAGTCAAAACCAGCACATTAGCTTGTTGTGGTTTAGCATAAGTTATAAATTATCTTAAGATATCTTAAGCTTCACTGATAAAGACATTTCTCATTAATAGGCAAAGATAAACATCAACACAGGTTCTGATGCAGAATGTATTCTGATGTTCACTATGCAGGCAGATGGAGAAATGAAGATGTGCCCAGAGCAGCTCAGGTGGAAAGAAGGCCAGGGATCTTTGTCCTCTGAGTCTGCTGGTATTGCTTCTCTTGGGATTTAACTCCTCTCACCTGTGTCAGCCAAAAGGGGCCACATTAGCTCTAACACGAGAGTTCTGTTAACAGAGTAACTTGGAAACAGGTTAGGAGCCATTCAGAGGAGCTGCTGCTCCCATCAGAGGAGGACACAGCAACTTCTACAGAGCATTATTTCTTGCAGCAGCATTTGAAAAAAACCCAAACTCATATTTCTGCAACTTTAGTATCACTATTTTTTCATGTAGAAAAGCCCTTTGAGTATCAATGCCTAGGCTGGAGGGGGTGTATGAGGAAGCTTGTACTGCTGCAACCAGCCTGGTATTCATTCCAGACCAGGTTGTGCTCACTTTGAAGTCAATTGCAATCCTCCATGGGTTTAACCAAGGTCTAGATTTGGCTTACTTCTATGAATCCCTCTATTTATCCAGGCTCAGTAACTGGAAGTCTCACACCTTTGATGCTCCATTCATAAACAGAAAACTGGACTAGCTGTGGCAACATATGGAATATTCTTCTGACAAAGAAATCATTGTATGGAAACCTACTACCTGCCATTTTCAGACAGTCAGGGACTGAGACATTTGCTTAACATACTTTATTTCTGGAAATTTTTCCACAGGAATGATAACCTCTGAGCCCATGCTTTCTGGGACCTCTGGCTGGAGTAAAACCTTTTTCCTGCAAAAACTGCTATAGGCAGTGTATGTACTTGTCAGCATCTGCTTAAGGCTCCAGGAGTTTTAGTATCTTTTTATTTCCCAACTCTTTGGGTTTTAATATTTAAGCTGGTATTTAACCAGGACAGAGCCCCAAAGCACCGTGTACTGTGCAATCGAACAGAGGTTTACTTTTACTCATATTAAAAAACTGTCACTCTGTATTGGCATTTCAAACCAAATTCATACAGACAGGGATGCCACAGTCAGAAATGAAGCAGAAACTAGAATCCTTGGTGTTGGGATAGTGGAAGTTTGCCTGTCATCTCAAGCATAGTCCCACTGCTTGCTGACATTGTGCTGATACTGACCCAGCACCAATTAACACAGAGAAGCCTTTGTGGGAGAGCCCACAAAAATCACAGCAGCATTTCCTGCAAGCACTGCATTTTCCTAGTGATCCTTCCAAGCTTACAAGCTCCAGCCTTGTAGTTTTCCAAGTGGATTTGTGCCATTATAACACACAGACCAGAACTGAGTGGTGGAAACTAGTACAATAAAACATCCACACTCCTGATTTCACAGGTACTGTCTTCTTCATTTTACAGCATTTCATTTCCATCACTAAAATATTCCATTGTTGAAAACTCAAAAAGAAAAATCTTGAGTGTTTACACAGTAAAAGCCAGCAGAAAATACTAAGAAAACAAAATCTTCAAGTATTATAATGCTGTCTTTCAGACAGTCTAGGACCCTGGAGTACCAGTCAGGGTGAGGTGCATTTTTGGGAGTTCTAGCCTGGAACCTAAATGGTGCAGGTTACCCCAGAGGTTTCCTGCATGAACTTGATCAGGTTCAGATCTCTGAAGGTGCACATACATACAGCCTACATTCATTTTGAGCCCTAAGGAACCGATATACATCATCTGTAACTCACTCTCTTACGAGAAAGGATGTTCTCTCACAGTCATGCTGAGTTGTAATTCACTTTTTTACAGTCCTATTGGTTGATAGAAATTTTAGAAAGACATTTGCCTGAATCCTTTCACTCTGCTTTAGCTACAAAAGACATTTTTCTTCCCTCCTTGCTTTTTTACTGCTCCTAAGCATTCTGTAGATTTTATACTTACTTTTTTTTTGCACATGGTTTCTAACTCCATCAGCTTGCAACTCTTCTATGCACCTGTTCTTCTTCATAACTGGGCCTTCAATTAAACCAGATCCCTGCAAGACAATACCATATATTTGGATTTGCCTCCCCTGCATTTTCCTCCACAGGTTCTTTGTATATGCCAGTGTATTAGACTTGAAGATAACAAGCATTTGATGGTAACAGCACTATCCTCAATCTGTGTTACACTCCTGTGAAAACTTTACTGCTTAAAATCCATTGCTTGGAGGCAGGCTTAGCTGAAATGACCTCTGCACTCCAGCTTTGTTTCCTCAGTGCATTTTTGTTGCAACAGGAGACTGCAATGTTTAATGTCTGCTCTGCCACTAGTCTGGAATAAAGGTAATACAGCCTAGGGCTCGACTTGCTGTATGCTGAGGAATGCAACACTACAACCATTTCATAACTGAGCCAGAATTTGTGATGGACTGTACAAACTATGTTTTCAAACTATCTGCCTTAGACCTGGGTAGGTCTCTAGCATAAAAAATTTTTGTGAAATTATTTTCTTGCATGTATCTTGCATTTTCCCCCAAACCATCATGCTGTGAGCTTTGATCTATGAGGCTGTCAATCTGAGCATCTTCCATTGCTACCAAAAGCACTCAAATTAAGTTAAGAGTGAATTGGAGTGTTGAGCATGCTTTTGTATGTAAACCATTACCCTTCACATGCGGCAGAATACAGCTTTGAAATAAACATTTTCATCAAGGAGCAACAGGTGGAAGTGCTTTTGTTTCAGTTTTGTATTAACAGAAACTGCTCATTAAACTCTTGAAATGTTACAGTTGGATAGCTCTGTGTTTTCCTGCTTGGTGGGCATAGCCTGGCTGACTTTGGTGGGCTGACACTCACCACCTACACTCACAGAAGTCACTAGTCCACCCCTTTACTGATCAGATTTTCTACCACTTGTTTAGATTTTTCTGCTTTGCATTGTGTCTTATGTGAAATTGAATTCTGAACTCCAATCAACATTTAATTCTAAGTAACAGAGTTAGCCAACAGGAAAAGGAACTCACAGAAACAGACTGAGCACACACTTCACTCAAAAAGCTTAAGCTCCCAGTATGGGGAAATAGATAAATATTGGCTAGTATTTTTAAGTACTCCTGAATGCAGTTGGTTGACTGGGAACCCCATCTGAATGCATTCTGGATGAGCCATTCATCCCTATGTGTCAGCTGTGGCAATTTGTAATGCCATTCTGAGCTGATTGCGTCAGTACTGTAAATGACGTTCCAGCCCCACAAAGTTTCTGGGTGGAACTTAATATGATGTAAACACAAATACCAACCTATTTTTTGCTCCTCCAGGAAGTAGAGAGCAAAGCAACTTGGCCATTCAGCAGTATCAAAGAGTTTTCAAGCTGTTAATAGAAGTCATTATTATAGGGTTAAGCAAAAAGTTTTATTAAAGAGCGATTTAACAATGATGATTAAACAGCTACTAAACAATGACAACAAGGTGATCAAACACTCTACTACTTACCACACTTCTAATAATTAAGCTGGCTTGTGTAGAGTATGCTTTAGATTTAACATAAAGTGTCACTTACCCTGCTGTAGATCCCAGATGCCAGACAAGGGATCTCTTGGTCTTGAGGAGTGACCTTGGGAGGCACCCCTGCTCAAGGGGACATCACCACTGTGCAGCCACTGCCATGCAGGAGAGCTCAGGCTCTGGGACTGCAGATATCTGTAGTGGAAAGTGATTGGCTTGCAGCCAAACTCCTCTCTGGTGGCAACCATAGAAGTTTTAGATATGTCTGGTCTCAGTTCAGGCTGGTCCTGTTAACTCCCAGTAAGACCCAAACTCTTTAGGTGAACAGCTACAGCTTAGCATAATTTCTCAAGGTTTGCACAGCAGGGCTGGCTCCAGCCAAGCCCATTTGTTGGTGATGCCAACAAATGGTGTACCACTGACTCAGAGCAGGTGTGCCCATTACACCATAAAATTTGAGAAAGGATTTGGGAAAGAAAGATCTCAGTTCTTATACTCCTTCGCTTCTGATGTAACTGCTCATACTTCTGTCTCACAGCAATGCTTCTGTTGTACTCCTAATAGAAAAAGGTGGGATTTGGAGTCACTCACAAAGCTCCATTTAGCCTTGATTCTGGTTTGACACATTTTGGCTCCTCCCATCAGGTCATGAACCCACAGCTTTTTACCTTTACTGTCCTATTCACTAGAACTGAACCCTCTCATCTATCTTCTGTTCTGCTCTCCTCACCTTTAACCTATGTCAGAATACACATATTGAACTATTCTTCTTTTCCTTCATCTGCTATATGCCCCTCTTTCATATTTGTGTGGTAATTCTGTGAACAAAGGAGTGCCTAAAGCTTGTATGTGTATTAAATACATCAAAACAGTCATGGAGCTGAAAATAAGACTACTCAGTAAACATCAAGATCTGGGTAATTTTAGCTAACTATAGGCCTAGTATGTGACTTTAGCCTGTTCATTCTTCAAATTTCCTTCCTTAACACTGGAAATAAATACCATTAATCAATCCTCAGCGTGATGATAAAAACTAAGAGGGCTACATAAAGATAAATATCCTACAAGACTTCTTTGTAACTATTAGTCAGAATTGAAAGGCTTAATAAAAAATTCTCAAGACTACAAAAAATACTGTTCAAACTGTAGTTAAAAGTGTAGCTTTTCAGAAATTCTGATCATTAATGCCTGTGGGGGTCATCTGTGCACAGCAAGCTCTGAGGGGCTTCTTCACCTCACTAATGATATGGGTCAGCACTTCCTCAAACCATGCCTCCAGCTGCAGCAGCGTCCTGCTGTGGCAAAACAGTTCTTTGGGACAGAACTCCTGGAACACAATACACCAAGTCTCATATAGAGAAGCAGCATAATCTTCCCATGACTCAGCCCTGACTCACCAGGAGCCTTTTCCACATTTAAGGAAAACCATGTCATTCAAGCCATCTTTAGCACAGATGACCTTTTAAGCAAGATTGCTCAAAATATTTTGCAACTATTAAGAAAAGCAGGTACTGAAAGTTTGCCTTTCATAGGTGTCACAGCCCAGCCTTGCTTTCAGGTAAGCACCCTAACCACAGACTAGGGATCAGATCCTGAGAGAGCTGGACAACACAGCATTTAACTGAAACTGAATAGAGTCAGATTTGTGCTCTTGGTATTGACAGCAACCAGTCAGCATTTGTGTAAAAGGAAGGCAAATTTAGAGCTAAATAAGCGTTTTTCCAACAAGTATTGCCCACCCAGCTGAACTTTGAATCAGCACATATTTCTTTGCTTACCTTCCAGTTGCAGGGAGCAAGAGTTTCCTGGTGGAGTGGGAGTGCACAGCAGTGCAGCCTCGGGTGGCCTCATGGCACAGGTTCCCTGCACCCAGCGCCCCAACAGCCTCCATCCCCTGCAGCTCTGCAAAACACAGGCTCCACTGCCATGGTCATCCACCCTTGCCAAGGAAATCTCTTTTCTTTCTCCAGCTCCCTCAGTCCTAGGTGATTACAGCTGGCCTCAAATGCTTTTTGGTTCACTTTTGGTTTTTTGTTTTGTATCTCTTATCCTTATTTTGAACACTACAAACCGCCTTTGATTGAAGTGTTAAGGAAGGGAGCCTCATTGCATCCTGAACTAGACTTTCATATTCATATTTAGAAGTAATTAAAAAAAAAAGAAATAGTTGTTTTCTACAAAGCAGTTGCCATCAGCAAAGCCTATTATCCAAGCTGGCTCAAAGCACAAACGAATGACAGCTCAGTGCTAACATTTGATTCAGCATTTCAGTCTATTTTAATACATTCTATGATGAGTCAGAGCCCTCTGCTAAAAATATGGAAAAGCATTTTTTCTTTTCTTAAAATAGTTGTGCTATTTCACCTGAGAAATACTTAACACCCATAAATATGAGCCACTGATATTCCTGCTTCCTTCAATTTTCATTTGCTTATGCAGCAGAGAACGAAAAAACGTGTTAAGAGAAAAAATTTAACAACGATGCTCAGATGTAAATAGACCAGAATTCTACAGTTCAGCTGCAGATTGTGGCTAGTTAGTTTTGTTTGTTTGTTGAAGCAAATTGCTGAGATTTCACAAAATTCAAGTATCCCAGGAAGATACAAGCACACAGTAATACAGTAATTCTCATTATCTCTGTTACCCATAGATTTGCCAACAGAGGGAGTCCTCTTACTGTCTACCAAAGCTTTGTTGGAGTGACGGTGCCCCTGCTGAGCAGCTAACATCGCACTAATAGTAAGGATGAAAAAGGTTTGTAAAACAGTCACCTCGGGGTATTTAGCAAATCAAAACATGGGGTAATATCAGACATCCAATCTCTAGAAATGCACTGGAGGATTCAAGTGATCGTTTGTGTTATTACAGCTATTATATCTATGGGCAGAGCTATGAAATATCTATGAGAGTAATTACTCTTAAATACATTGAGAAGAATTATGCCGGATAAACATATAGTTCCCTTATGTCTGCAAATCAATGTTAACTGTAAAACTCCTTTGAGTTCTTTCCTGTTGTTACAGTCATAGCTTGTCAAACAGCAACTATTCAGGCTGTGGTTTGGAGGAAATAAAATAATTAAAAAGAACCCAAAACAAAACACCCCCTCCACCCTCCCTCCATAAAAAAAAAACAAAACCAAAAAACCAAAAAAACAAACCAAACAAACAAACAAAAAAACCCCAAGACTTTCTTCTACACTGTGATTTCTTTAAAGGATCATATAATTTTAATCCCAACCGAACTAACTTGTATACAGTAAGACCTTCAGAACTTCATTTGCCTTTTCATCACAGAATAAACCAAACTTTCCTGTGAACTATGAAAATATTAATATAGTATTTTATAGTCACTGTTTGGATCATTATGGTTTCTGCTGCTTACCCCTTACTTGAAATGGCCAGTTCCCTTATGACTCAATGAAAGGATTTCAACAGCTGATGTGATAATGACATGAATCATGTTCCAGATTGGCTTGGACACAGCATTTCAGTGCATTTAAGGGAAAAAATAAAAGAAGAAGAAACAGCATTATACTTACTACATCAAAGTAAACACCTTACAACTACAATGTATTGCCAGGGCTAACAGTTTTGTGAAATATTAAGCAACCAAACCAAGAACTGAGCAGCAATCAGGTCTGGTGATTTCCTAGCAGTAGTATATGGACAAAAATATGCGGTTACAATCACATCCGTGTGACAATAGCTCCTTCCTTCTCACAGAAATTGCCATTTTTATGGTAGTCAAGACTGAAGTGCTCATGAAGCACTCCTAAACTTGTGGGTTTTCTCAGCCTAGTATATCCCCGTGAGTTTTTTAGAAAAATAAAAATACACAACCAGTATTACCTGCATCTGTTCCATCCCCTTTTGTCCATTTACTGGGACCTGGATTTACACTGAGATTCCAGCAGCAGTCCTAACCTCAACCAATTATCTTTTAAAACGAGTTCAGGATCGGTAAACCAATGCCAAGAAAACTCAGAACAGCAACTAAATTGAGCCTAATTATTGATGGGAGTCAAACTGAGATTTTTTTCTTCTTCATTTTCAGATGAGTAAAGTTCTTTGTTTTCTACTTCTTTTAACACTGCAAACGGATCAGCTTTGCAAGTTTTGGACGTCTGGCCATTTTAGATAAACATTCCAACCTTTTAAGTGTTTACAGACTAAACTGTAGAGCTAAATGTTTATGTTGCACTGAATAACTTCAGCTTTGTATTTAACAGAAAGACTGCTAAAGTAATATTGTTTCAATCAGTAGGTGAAGACACATGCTACTGAAATAACTAAAATTTTAAAGATATTAATACTAGTCTGACCATAAATATTTAATACATCTCTATATAGTAGGCTTTATAGTTGGAATATATAAAATTGCCACAGTTTACAGGGTTTCTAATTTTAAAACTACTCCCAGACCCTTCAAAAACAATTATTATAGTCATTAGCTTCTAAAACTAGAATGTAGCTTTTTGTGTTTCAAATAGTATGTTCCTCACCTAATTATAGTTTAATATGAAATAAATCCTTGGCCATGTATTTCAAGGAACGTGGCCTCAGATATTGCTTGGAACAGGGTTTGGATCCTGTTATTGTACCTTTGCAGAGCATGAGTTTACCCTGACACATGCAAAACTACACAGAGCAGAGAACTGGCCTGGTCCAGAATAGAGAATTTCTGGACCAAAGTATCTGTTCTTAGTCAAATCTTAGTTTTAAATAATGATCTAGCTGTTGCTACTAAGATTAATTTGAATAATGTCTCTCTCTTCTTGGTATTTATATTTTTTTACTCTTTGGGGAAAGCAACAATATCTAATAGTGTGCAAATCTGAAAGTATATCATTCACTCCAAAATACCACTTGGCTTGCAAAATGAAAACAAGCTGGGACACAATATTGTTTCTAAGAAAAAGGAAGACAAGATGAAGAGAGTTGCAGTGGCATCAGCTTGCAGGCTGTGTTACTCATTGCTCAGCTGCTCATGTAGAGACTTTCCACGTTAAAACAACACAATGATGAGGATATTTCTTAACTTCTGTGGTTAACTTGTATGTTTCCATTTGACTGTGAGTTTGGGTTGGATGTGTTTTCCACAAGGTCAGAAGAGTTTGCCCTGGATGGGCTCCTCTGGGGATCATACCATGACACGTTTCCTGTTTTGCACATGCAACACAGTAAGTTTTTCAAAGACACAAGCTGTATGTGTAAGCCTTCTGAGCAGTTACTACTGTACTACTGCAAGAGTAAGACAGTACAAAGGAAAAAACTCTTGAGTGAAACTTTTCCCATCTTTCTATTGAGTCCTTCAGAACCTCAGTTCAAGCCCACTGCTCAAACAAGTTGAATTCAAAAAGCAACCACCTCAGGATTTAACCTGGGTTTTCAAATCCCTGAGTGCAAAGTTACCAAATATAGCATTTATGTTTTGACTTTTGTCCATGGCTTAGGCAAGCCAGTTTTCACTGGGTCAGAGTAGTTGCTTCTCAAGTCTGGTAAGGCAAAGTTACCTGAGACTCAGAACAGATAGATCCTTTCTAATGAACCCAGAGGCAATCAGGCAGCAGTTCCTGAACCAGCTGATAAAAATTGGCATCACTATTCCTTTTTCAGAGACTGCTTCACCTATGCTTAAAATAGCTCCTTACCCCAATTTTATCAAAGTTCCAAGTTATTTAGAAGTTGAACCATGTCAAGTAATTTACAGTAACTATGCTCAACTGAAGATAAATTTAATGTTTTCAAAGGAACTAAGATCTGCAAGAGTTTTCTGTTAATATGCTGTATTTTAAAAGGATTTTTTAAAGACATGGCAACAGTGAAAGCATGGAAATTACAAAGGGACACATAAAGGAAATTACTATCAAGAAACACAGTTTTGGGGTTTTCTTATCAGTTCAAGTGGAGATGCAATATAGACACCCATTTGAAAGTCCTGGTGATGATCTACAAAACTGAGGAGAGTGCTGTAATTTAAGATAGTTTATCTCAGCTAAGTATCACTGCAATTATTCCTGAAGACTTGACATAGATCTCACTTTTTCCTAGACTGGTAGAAACACAGTTCAAACCACAACATTGCATCCCTCATGCACATTTCTACTGCTGTCTGGCCACAGAGCATCTTTGAAGCGTCTCAAAGATATGAAAGAAACAGTCTGAAATGGTCAGGTTTGTCCTGACATGATCTTGAAATAATGCCATTCTCCATACAGGAAAAAATATAAAAAGAAGCACTTTTGACTAATTTATAGAATCTGATAGTCCCCAAAGTTGTGACTGTTATTCATAGTACACAAAACTTTCCTGTGAGAAAATGCTTGCAATATGTGGGACAGAACAGCAGGAGGGGATCAAGCCAGCCTTCGATTTTGGGAGCTTCAGGCAGCAGGGAATCCCAGGCATACCAGGACTGAGATGGAGGCTGCTGTGTCCTCCCTCCCCTCTGGTGGTTTCTGCATTATCATCACCCCAAAGGAAGCTCTGCCTTGGAGGAGCCTGGCTTGCCTTCCTGCAATCAGGAATGGAAAGCATTGACAAAATGAGCCAGAAAGAGTGCATTGTACTGCAGGATATTGGTACCTGAACTTAACATTTGGAAAACAATTCAAAGGAAGAATTTAAGAAATATATAGAAGCATCCTCATTCCTTTCTGGTGTTTCCAAGGATCCTGGCAACACAGTATTTCCTCAGTAAGCCAGCAGCCTGCTCCAGCTACAAAGATGGACCACCTCACTTCACACACAGTGAAAAACAGGTATAGAGAACAATCTGGTGCCTGCTTGAGTCCCCCAGAGTGAGATCTGTGGAGGCAGATCCATAAACAGTGTTCAGGGGCTGCTTGCATGAAATTCAGTACAGGACTGGAGTTAAATTCTCTGTTCTGTCAGCTGTTGGTAGCATGCAAGACCCCAGCTAGCGAGCTCAGATCAAGCCTCAACAGGCACATGCTCACCTCTTAAAATAGTACAGTCTGGCAATAGATTGTAAAAAGGCAAAAATACTCATGCTATAAAACCTAATTACCATTGCAGCCCATGTCATGGCCTGCCAATACACACCATGCATAGTGAAGGAAGGGTTTTATCCAGGACTCTGACAGCTCAGCATGGTGGCTTTTCACCCCTGGAGTACCCCGAAAAAGTATATCAAAGGAGAGATTGCTCTCTATTTTCCTATAATGAAATATTTTTGAAGGAGTGAGATTACAGATGCTAAAAACGGGGAGCACATAGCATTGATTCATCTAGTTGTATTCCATACCTAAACAAATCTGATCTCAACTGTGCATTTATACCAAATTACTCTCTATGTGAAAAAAATATTCCACTGCCTTCATCTTTGCAGTCTCATAGTGTTCACCATCAACAGAGTAGAGGAATTTCGCTTTCCTGACTACAACCTGATAAGTCTCTGTTTTGTCCCTGTTTAATAATTCACTTCACTCTCCAATGTTTGAGTTCACCCAAGTATTTGCTGGCATTTACCTTGAATTCTCTGTAGAGGGACTTCAGTTCTTTGAGGGTTTGAAGAAAATGACATTCTCTATTCATGCCTCTACTAATGTATTATATGAAGTGCTAGCTCTGCACATATTTTCTAGTCTGTCCATGTTTTCCAAATATAATAACTGGGTCCTGACTATCAATAACATGGCCAGTTTCGATCACTACCTTCTGCACTTACAACCCCAAGCTTGGATCATACGTATTTCCTTGCCAGAACATTGAATAATTTCTCTCTTATTCAGGGATTGCATTTCCACAGTTATTTCTCAGCCCATTCTAACATTTACAGTTTCTCTAAATCTGGTATTATATGAATACTTTACTAATATGCTGCTCCTATTTTCTTTTACAATAGGCTCATGATGTACTTTAATGAATGTATTTAAATCAGTACTTCACCTATGCACACGAGAGCAAAAAAAATAAAGATTAAGCATTTGTTCAGTGTTACCTCCCACTATGCCTTGCATTTGCAATCTATTGCTTCTAACCCTGAGTTCAATTCTAAATTTATTATACTCTAGGCTTTTAAAATTTGTTTGAATCAATTGAAACTCCACAGTCCTAATAGTGGAAACTGAAGAAACAGTTTACTTACTATCTCTGTCAAATTAGACTCTAACTTCTACCTCTATTGCCAGAAATAGAAGAACTGAGCAACTTGATTTTTAAAATCCTTTTTCTAGGATTTGGGGAAAGGTGGGGAAAGGCTTTAATAGTGCAGCCACTTTACCAGGTACAAGTTATTAATAGGAATTACTTACCTTCATATATATATACACATCACAGTTGAGACACCCACAATACACAGAGTATCACCACACAACACCAGAAGGCTTTAAGCATTCATCCTTACAGAGCAACACCTTACCCCATCAGAAGAACTCAGGTGTCTGCTCCTCTTGTTCTTCAGCCCAGCCTTTTATCCCCTCCTGTTGATGCCTTGCACCTGTGTGCCCTCTGTTCCCTTTGGTGGTTGGTCAGTGCCCCTGGGCACTCCATGGCTCATCAGTTCCAATAGGATTCACCTGCTCCTCACAGCTGCAGCCCATTGGGGATGAGGCTCAGCCCAGCCCCACCCCAATCACCACAAACTGTGCACCTACACAGTGTCTAAGAGATTGACATGAGCAAATCACATAAAACCTAAGCTGAATTACATGAGTGAGAGAACTTCTTCAGTATATTCCACAAAACAGTGCCTGATGTGTTTGAAGAAAGTTTACATTCAAAATAAACTTGGATTTCTAGTCAGAAAAGGCCCACTGAAATAGGGGAATTCTCCCCTCAAGATAACCCTTTAACAGGCTCTTGCTTGGAAACTGAATATGCAGAGGGATAAGAATAGAGTGGCAGAGAATGCCCTGCTTAGAACAAGAGAAAATAGCAGCTGCTACTATGACTGCAATGCACTTGTGTATGCAGGACAGCTTGAAAGTTGCAAAGGACTAGAAAGCACTACTAACTTAAGAAAAATACAAATAAAACCTCTAATTCAGTGCCTAATTTTGTCTGTCTAATTTTAAGTTCTGCTGAATGATCAGCTGAACACAATGAAACAAGGACAGGCTAAAGAGAAGCACAGATTTAGATGGGATTTTGAGCAAGGTTCTAACTCCACTCCCAAAGGCAAGTGAGCTCTTACTAATCCTGTCCTTAATAAATTATCATTTAAATTGACACAACTACTGATCCTATTACTGCTTAAGTACAAAAGCCACTTTATATGTGTAATAATTCCACAAGCACTGAGATTTCCATTCAACAGGCCATCTAATGTCTGCAGTTCAAGACTAGGGCACAGCACTTCTGGCAGAAAAAAAAATAAAATTCAGTCCTGAGTGAAATTGCAGTAACCTGATAATTAACTGCTTAGCGTGATGTGTAATGAAAAGTTGAGGCTGAGGTGAAAGATGACTTCCACCTCTGTACAGTCTGATAGCAGGAAGATTCCTTTAGAACCTAGAGATACAGTAGGTTGTTGGTTGAAAAGGAAACATTGTGTGGATTTCTATGAGGCTTCTGTGAGCGGCAACAAAAGTTGTCCTTTCTGAGAAATGTACCCAGAATGAGAATATCTCCTGCTGGACAGCTTGGACAAAGAGCTGGGACTGCCAAAAGCTGTGGAAAGCTGCCAAAGGACAAGGAAGAAAATAAAGCAACAGAGAAGTGCTAACATTTTATCAAAAAAATCTTTAGGGTAGGGAAAGGCAAACTTATAAATACCAACAGTCACCATACATGAACACCCTGAAACAGGAAAGAGCAGAAATTCCAGCTAGGGAGCACAGTAAAAGATTTTGCACAGGAAATGGGGAGATCACATTACCATCAATATGTTGATTTTCAGAGAGGGCCCATATAGACAATAAAACAGTTGCAGTCCTATAACTCCTTTTAATACTATGAATAGTAAAAAATCTAACATCTAACCTGCAAGAACCCTTATGGATCACCATCTGCAAACAGCAGGAAATAGTCACACTTGCTGAAGTGGGAGGCAGGCACATCAGTCTACAGACATTTTCAGGTAACATTTCACTGATATTCACCAACATCTGAGCCTTTGTTCAATCATGTCCTGGGTTAGAATAAAATTTGTATCAATTGTTGCGTAAAAATGATAAGGATAAGCAATTAAAACTCCTATGGAGGACTACAATTTTGCAGCCACTCAATTGTCATGATTATCACTTCAAAAGTAAACCAAACTTTTTTCCTCCATATTCAAAATAAGTAGAAAAACCTCAGAAAACCTCCACCAGCATATTTGCAGAGTGACATAGTGCTGGTGAAACAAGAGATTATTTAAGTCCTGTCCTCAAATAAACTGATTTTTCTTCATTCAAGCAAGCATTCTCACATACACTTCTACACAAGTTTGGGAAGGAATTTTAAAGGAATATCTTCAGAGTTGTTTCTGTTCTCATGTAGTCAGGTCTGACTTTAAGAAGAAGCTACACCTGACTGTGGAAACTGAGCTGCTGCATTACTGCCACAGAGAGATTAGATAGTACTAAAATTAAGATCGTGGAGCCACATGTCATGCTTTGCAGCATAGTTACTTCTCTCATTACAATCTTTAGCAGATACTTCTTCAGTACTATGCAATTCAGTGCAGCTACACAGATTATGTGCCTTTGCATTTGTATATGCATATGCATTCTATGTTCCAAACAAATGTGGCTGTTACCATATATACCTGCCATAATATTTGAGTTACTATTTCAGCATTAGCTGCACATGACTAATGCTATCCTGCTTTATTGTTTGGAAGCTGCATATAAAATAGTAAGAAAAAGTGGCACTGATTTATTTGCATGATTAGTGAAAGCAGTCCTGTGTAAGGATCTCTTGATTACCACAGGCTGTATAAATTTCAATAAAAAGCATTCAGTAGCTGGCACTGAACTCTACGTGGCAGTAATGTACCAGCTCAGTCTGTACAGCCAAGGCTTAAAATAGGCAGGGGATTACATGTAGCAGGTGTAAATTAGGCAGATATTAGGACTTGACCCTGTGAAGCATGAGAAGAAGTAACAACCTGTGAAACAAATTTAAAGAATTCATAATTTACCACAATTTTAGGAAGCCATGTCCCTCCATCTCCTGCATAATGAGCAAAAAATTCCCCTTCATCTTTCTGAAAACATATTCATGCTTGCTAGAGTCTTAAAAATCAACTTATATTTTTGTGGCCATCCTGTCTGGCTTTGTAGAATGTTTTGGAAGAGAGCTCTACAATTTTCCATCCTAAGACATCTGATAGCTACACTAAAAATAGCCCCATGGCAATTCCTCTGTTGAAGATACACCTACTGGTATGTGTCATGTTGATCATAGTTCAGAATCCTCTTGGACACTCAAACTACTGCTGATGTCCCAGGGGCTGTAACAGAATGAGTCTCACTGTGCTCTTTAAACAATCATTAATAACTTATGCCCATAATAAACCACATGAGAGTGTAGCTATTTTCTGCTCCTTGAGTATCTCAAACTTGGTGTTCTCTGACCATGTGAGGGGAGGAAGGAGATGGAAATCAGCAAGTGAGAAGAGGGTATGAAGAACATCTTAGCATTGTTTGCACAGCTGTGGTGTCATGTTTTCCCCTTGCATTACATTTTTCAGTATTCCTGTCCCTCACAGTTAAATACTTCACAAATACCAAACAGTTTACCTCTCATAATTCATTAAGAACCAAGAGTTATAAGAGCTAGGCAAAGTCCC
Organism: Camarhynchus parvulus; assembly: GCF_901933205.1. Classification (NCBI taxonomy): domain Eukaryota; kingdom Metazoa; phylum Chordata; class Aves; order Passeriformes; family Thraupidae; genus Camarhynchus; species Camarhynchus parvulus. The sequence continues at coordinate 11,492,159 of NC_044576.1, forward strand.
ATTTCTATGGATATCTGCTCATCTTAGAGAAATGAGAGCTGGTCTCTCACTAGGGTTTCTCCTGAAACCCACTCCAGCAAGGCTTCTAGGATGTACAGCAGTAACTCAGGTGCCTCAGGGGAGACCTCCAGAGCTTCCCTATGGCTGCAGGTAGCTGCAGTGAATGCAGGAATGCTTCCTGACAAGCTCTGCTTTGTAGTTTTTTTTCATATACATCAAATAATTGCATTCTGTGTGTAAGTGGTATCAAATATTATAACAAAAGAATTAAAAGGCTTGAAAGAGTTCAGTTTTAAATCTAAAGTTCTCCTTTAAGGAAGCTCTAGCATCTAGGTGTTACTCTGACTAAAACATCTCTTCTGCCAAATTCTGGAGAGTATAGGTCTCCATTTCTGCACTGCTCTATGAGCCAGCACTTTCTAGTTTATTGCTTGAAAAGACATTCCTGCTTTTTTTCAACTATTAAAATGGAATTTCTGGAGCAAGTAAACTGAATTGAAAAAAAAGAATAAAAAAATCGGTCTCCTTTATTCTATATTTAAACATTCAAATTAGTCACTAGATATCTGCAGTCTTGCTTTTCTTTTATGTTTTTTAGCAGCATAATTATTGCATAGATGAACTTTCCAAATGGAAACCTACAGAACAACAGTCAGGTTTGGAAAAGTCTAGCCCATTTTCTTTTTTCAAACAGAAGTTTGTAAAAATGTCTTACTGATTAAACAGGGAAACTGAGGCCACCTCAAACATGAGCAAGAACCAAGCTACTAATGATACTGCTGATGAGCTAAATTGCCATGAAAAGTAATATGCACCACAGGCAAAGAGAGGAATGCAGTAGGTAGGGTGAGGGGGAAGCATCTTGAAAAGTGAGAACATGTTTGATAGGCTCGCCCCCTAAGGGGTAGAATATCACTCCTGTGCCCTGGGAGCCTTTCACTGCTCCTTTCCAACTGCTGGCTTCAGCCTTGAGTCAAGCCCTGCTACCCACATATGCACAGCTCTGGTCCATTTACACTCCAAGAGTTACCTCGATCCAACTTTTATAAACATGACAATGTTATAAACCTAACAACTGTAATAAACATAACAGTGTCACAAGTTAACAACTGCATGCACTGCAGTACATCATCCACCTGCCTGGAGTTCCAGTCACTTCTTGCAGGTGCAGAACTCAACACTTTGTTATTACCTGGCCTTAGACTAGTAACATGGAGAAGGTCTGTCCTCAGCTTTGGGAGTACAGGTACAGGGAAACAGGAAAGAAAAGGAAGTCATTAAAGGATTCTGATTCAAGTTCTACTTTGAGGTTTTTTGAGAAGGCAAATGATAAAAATCCCTTAATTACTTGTAGAAAAAAACCCCACATTCCTGCAAGTCCAAAAAGGTACACAAAATATGATATCCAAAAGCAAGTAATGCAGTTGCAGTTCATATTAAAAAGAGTTTGGAACCAGCATGATCTTTCCATGTGCTCCAGGCAATCCAGTTTCTTAGATATACAAACAAAAGCAGATGTGATGATTTTTAGTGGCAAAGTGATTTATCTCTATATATGGTATCAGTACTAGAAAACTGTGTACAGATGACATCCACATTTTAATAAGACCAGATGTAGTTTGGAGAGCAGGGTAGCAGGAAGGAAACACTTCAACATTTTTAAAAAGATATTCTAGAATTGATTTTTTACATGGTAATAAAGGGCCTCAAACAATTTAATGTAGTAAAATGAAAAGTCAATATGATTATGGAACAAAAGAACTTTCAGAGAAATAAAGCACCATGTAATTAGTAAAACTGAAACCTATTGGCCTGGAGAGCATCAGCAGAAAAAAACTAAACCCCACCCAAAAATCTGCTAACAAGCAGCTGAGGACAATTTTAATTTGGAGAGTGATTACCCACTGGAGCTGATGCCCTTTCTGCTGCAGGGGTGTTTTTCAGATCAAGAAGACATTTTTAGCCAACGATAGAAAGATTATCCAATTCTTGGCAAAATTTACTATCTTGCTTACTGGGGTTGTTCAGAGCAAACATTTCCATAGCCTTTTCCAGCTTTAAACTCTGTGAAGAGTTAGACCTTCTTTGAAACATTTTGAGGTGAAGGCTCTTATTCAGTTTTTTACACAAACTCCTGCTATCCACTAAGGTATCTCGTAACATCAACTGTATTTTTAACAAGGTTGCTACTTCACAGCAGTAGAAGAGAAGAAATATGAGCACACACAACAAAGCTGTTAAACCCAGTGCTAGAGTGCAAGCTCAAGTGAAGAGAGCCATGTTCCAGCCGTGTCTGTAGGGCTGAGTAGTCAACTAATTAGGTAAGTCTGTTTGTAAACAGCTGGCAGTGATATAACAGGGATTTTTCTTCCTATTCCATTCCAAGAAAAACTGAATGGGAATAAATCACACACAGATAAAACACACCAGAAAACACTGATGAGGAAGCTTACTATTGAAACCTTGATCAGCAGGTTTGCTGTGTACTACTGCAGACACCAGGCAAAATAAAGGAAATTATTAAGAGTATGTATTTGAGATTGAAACTAGGCAGAGTTCCATCATGAAGCCCCCTTATAGGCTTAAAAGCTCTTTGCTAAGAAATTGAAGAGACAAATAAGAGGCAAGAAAGACATATATTGCTGACAGCCACCTCCTGAACACCTACATTTGACTACCAAAACTCATACATTTCTGTTTTCTGGGTACAACATATAGCATTCCCTTTTCCTTTGCTCACCACAATTTTCTAGTAACTATTTCTGACCTCAATTCTCCTATTTTTTTGGCTGGGGTTTTTATTTGGTTTTTATTCAGTTTTGGGTTTTTTCCAAGGAGAAATTTTGACATTTTTGTGCTCTTCATCATACATTTTGTTTTTCAAACACCATGAAATTACTTGGCAACATCTGTCAAGCCAAGGAATTAACCTGAAAATAGTTAAAAGAACATACTATTTTTGCCTCCTATTCCTCTACAATACAACCAATATAATAATATTAACCTATTAGGCTGCTTTTCCTACAGTAAAGGACACATGAGATGGAGCTATGTAGATGTGACCACTCTGTCCAGGCAGGCCTTGTACTGAGCTTGGCAAAAGAGAACAGGAGATAAAATATCCCTAGAAAAATGTCCACAAAATCTAACAAAAATAAAAGAAAAAAAGGAAGCTAACAGAAAGAAGTCAAAGGGTTTTTCTAATGCCATAGAGTAGTTCAGTGGCTGAACAAGTAATAAACAAGTAACTGGAATACAGTTCTTCCCAAGTTCCCTCTATTGCCCTAACCACAAGATGTGCTGCTGCATACCAGTGATTATTCTATGAGATCAAGACTTGCCTGTGTCTTGATGCACTGGTTAGAAGCTGAAAACAGACAAACAGTTCAGAAGCATAGTAAGAAATCAATGGATCACTGTTAATTTCCTTCCCAGTATCCATTGTTTGCTAGGAGATGCTTCCACACAGCATTTATGGGAGCTCTCTAACCAACAATGCAGCCCTTCTTAATCCAAGCAGTGACATACTTTTCCAAGTACTTTCCAAGTTTAATTTCCAAGAAGATACTTCAGCAGCTAAAGGTTTAAAATTTCTTAGCTCTTTGTCAAACTCTTTAAGGGGGCTAGGGGAAAGAAAAGATTGGTAGATTCAGCAGTGAAAATAAATTCCCCAAAGAAGAGGAGAAGTTTTGGCAATGAATAATAAGTGGGAAAAAGGTTAAAACATCAGTTGTGAAAACTCAGACTTCTAAAAAGGTGTTCCTACAAGGTCTCAAATTTATTTACAGACAACAACAAATCTATAATTATAAAAATCTTCTAAAATAGGTCAAGATAGCCTTTTCCATGCAGATTAGTTATCCAAGGCACAAAGAAGATAACAGTAACATTCCCAAAGTCTGAGTTGCTGCAAAATTGATAAAGCCAGGCCATGTATTTTCTGGTCTTGATATGAAACCCACTAAAAATAGGAGACTTTACTAACACAAAATGCTTTAAACACCCTGCAGAGGAGCAAAGGGTTTGTGTTGGTTTTTTGGTTATTTTTTTTATGGCAGCCATTTAGAAACACTGACAATTCTTTATCAGAGGCCCACTGTAGTAGTACTGACATCAAAATTCAGTTCTCAACACATAACTACTGATTTTTACTCACCCTGCTTTTGCTTATGAATGTAAGTAATTTGTACTTCTATGGCAAAGTAAAAAGTAAGAAAAGTTTCTTCTTAGATAAAGAACACATCAGCAAGTCCTAATAGGTAATTACAAGAAGGTTGCACAACATTAAGAAATATTTTATAGTATTCTTAATAGGTGTGTAGAATAACATGCAGCCAAACTAATTAAATGTAGAAATTTCTTGACTATTATCTACTGCAGCTAAGGTTAAAAACAGGTATTTTGAGGAAAGTGGTCAGAGCTCCAAAAGACAAGTGCCTGTGCATTCAAGTGGCTCAGTCATACTGTAGGCTGTACAGATGCTATGTGACAAACCCTGTCAGAATTATATGATTTTCTCTTTAGACTGGGAAAGTGTGGTCCTACAGAGTAGGACTAAGATTTGTGGTTTACTGACTGGAAAGATCTGCTGTGTCACTGTCTATATAAGCTACACTGTGGCCAACCCTTGGCCAAAGGATAAATAGATATGATTTCCTATTCTGCCACGACATAGGCTCCATTGACATGTACACTTGAAAGGCTAAACTAAACTAACCCACTTCATCTAAACACCTATGCAATTTAGCAACATCTCAAATCTATAGCTAAAATTTCAGGCTTTTGTGCAGCACTGAGGAGCTTTAACCAGTGATTATTTTCAAGACAGGAGAGCAAGACCTGTAAAGAAAAAAAAAATTAGCTCATGCACAGTCGTGTGAATAATGAATTCCCTTCTGTATCCCTAGGCACCCCCAGGTTAATAGTTAATGCAAGGGGTTTTGAATAAATTCTGCAAGAAAATCTAGCTTAAGCTAAATCTCAAAAATATAAGAGGTGTCAAATATTGGACAGGATAGTCAAAGAAGAAAAATAATATTTTAGTAATTTGTCCTTGGCAAGATACTATTTTTCTCTTAAAATTAGAAACCTTTTTTCCAGTCATATTTGTACATCATTTTCCTACAGAATCTGACGTAATCAGAAGTTACTGAAAAGACTAAAAAGAACCACAGCCCTTATACCACTTATACCACATTTTCTTTTGGGTGAAAGCTGAAAAGGAATAGCTGTGTTATCTGCTAGCAGATCATCAAAAGCCTTCCAGAAAATGAACTTACTGTCCATACAGAGCAAGCAACAGAATCACTGGGTCTTGATTAACCAGTGGTTAAAATAAACAACTGGGAAGCACCATTCCAATAGACACTTTTAAAACATGAAAACAAATAAATTGATAATTATAATAAGTGCTGCTGGAAAAAGTCTGAGTGGTTATTGCTTTATTCTTAAGTCAGGTGCAGCCTCAGCTAGGAGGCAGCAAATTCAGGTATTTCAAAATGTACTTCTTCAAAGCAGAAGGTACTCTGTAGAAGGATTTTTTAAAAAGTAAATAACAATTTTTAAAACCCCAAAACTATGCTAACAATGCATGTTAAAATTTAGTAGTTGCTTTAAATTTTTAATTTGTAAATTTTTTCATGAAGCTCATGAGATAAATGCTGGCATCCTATATGTTTCATTTTGTTAAATTTAGAATAACCAAAATAATTTTTTATCGCTCGGTGATTGAAATACTTACCCACATTAAACTCGTCTTTCTTCATGTTCCTTCTGTGTTGGGAAAAAAAAAAAAGAGGAAAAAAAGCTAGAGGTGGGAAGTCTACTTGGAGGAAGTTTGTCAGTGCTACAGCTTCAGTCAACTCAAAGACTTACAGCGTACAATACTTGAGAAGTTCTAGCTAACCACAGTCTATAATAAATAATTCCTTTTTAATAATAATAAAATTTTTACTGGGAAACTAGTGAAAAATTATTGGAGACAGCATAGTCTGCCATTGAGATAAAAAGCAATAGCTGCTCAGTCAAAGCAGTGTGGTTCCTTTAAAGAAAATCTGTTCCCTCCTTCAACAATTTGACTACACTAATAAGTTAACAGAATAGCCAATAATATGGTTTTGTGTGCTTTTTTCACAAGGCATTGTGATGAGCTGTCTCACAAATATTAACAAGGAAAATAAATAGTTGTGAGCACACATACAAACAACCAGAGACATCCCCCTCTCTTCCTGCTAGGGAAGAAATTATATAAATGTATTCTTCAACAGAGGAAGTAAAAATAATACTGGAACAACCCAACCTCTATTTATTAATTGCATTATTGACACATTTGTTAGAGATTGGAAAGAAGAAGAGAGTCAGGAAATGAGGGTGCTCTGAATAAATAGGCAAAGGAACTCTTTTTTTAAAGAGAATTATAGGAATAAGGGGGATCAAGAGGAAAAGTATATTCTGTGTTGCCTTATATTGAAATACACTATCAATACTCAAAATTTTATCACACAAAAAGGCAGAGCCTAGTACTATTAAATAAATTAGTTTAAAATATGATTTTTCAAGAAAAATGTTAATGGGCATGAAGTGTAAAGTCAAAACCAAATAACTTTGTTTGATATGCCATAAGAACTGTTAAGTCATGAACATTTATACAGGTATACTTGAGAAAGTAAATCTCTGAGAAAGTATTTCTAACATTCAAAACTATGCACTGTGGTTTGCAGAGCAGATGCTGGACTCCTCCCAGGATGTGGGAGCATTCCACACAGAGCCAGGATGCTAGGAGTGATTATGGCAGAGGCAGAGCCTTCCTCCTGTCAGAAGAGGGTGGCTTATTAGTTCAGAGAATCTGTCACAATCAGCCAGTGGAAAAAAAGGGAGCTGGAGATATTCCACTTAAGGTATAGCAAAAGTGTTTTTTTCAGTGTAGGCTAAGGGGTTTTTGTTGGGTTTTGGTTTGTATTAATTCTAACAATATCATCCAAAACCACCAATATCTCAGTTTAGCCTGTACCTATACTGCTGCATGAGCAGAAGTTGAACAGTAATAGAAGAACTTAATGCGAAAAAAAAATGTTTAAAGTGCAAAGCTCATAATAAATTCTTAGCTTAGGCTTGAAAATTCAGGGTCTGGGCAGGCACTTAAAAAGCCACAAACACACAGGTGGCCAAACAAACCCTGGCTGCTGCAGGAATCCAAAGCCACCGCTGAAGGTTTGGGGTTTCACTGCCTTCTCCTGGCGATCTGTTGAGCTTGAAGGGATATCGGAACTAGCTGACATTGTGCAGTGAAGTGGCTGTGCAGACACAATCGATCATGGGAAGAACAAGAAGAACCTCGTATTTGCTCCCCACAAGTATCCCGCAGTCAGAGGGTGGGGCTGATGTTGCAGCCTTTCCCAGCCCGCACGCCGAGGAGCCAAAGGCAGACGGGCGCTTTAAATTCACTGCTCTGCGGTGAGGGTGCTTGCCTTAACAGTGCTGCAGCTTTACAACACTGTCTGAGTGCTGTGAAAAGAAAGGAGTAAGTTAAATGGAGGCTTTTAGAGCTCCCCAGTAGCTTCTGTCACTCAAAACACAGCCACTCTTAATCCCAGTTCCAATAAATAGTGGAAACCATTCCCCTGAAATTCATGTGGCAAAGCAGCCTAAAGGAAAGGGCTCAGAGACCTCCTTGCTCCCAGGTCCTGGGGGATGCCAGCAGCTTTAGTAGTCAAGTCAGCTCATCAGAAAAGGCAGAAAACTAGTTCAAAGGCAAACAATGAAATAAAAGACAAATATTCTTCGTGTGTCCAGATTCTAGTCAGCCCTTTAAAGAGGACTAGAATTCAGTGGGACAAAAGTTCTGGAAGCAGACTGGCTGACTAGGATTTTTTTTAACTGAAAGTTTTTCTAATTTCAGAGGTAAAGGCAGGATGAGACTTTGCATCCCAAGTGAAGACCATTTTTCAAGGAAGAGGATGTATTTCATGAATACACACTGTTAAAGCACACTCATCAAGTCCCTGCTATGTGGGTTAGTGATCTGAGTTAGAAATTAGAGGTCAGAGCTTTCACTGTCTCTTCCTGCTGGGGGTTCACATTTATCCACATTCAAATCAGGTCCTTGGTCCAAGTTTATATACCTACAGAGTTTGTTTTGATAACACCTAGCAAATGGATACACTAACCTCTATTTAATATTGATAAAGGACTTAGCAATTCAAGAGTACCATTGATTTGAAGGTCACTGAAGAATAATATTATTTTAGAGCGTGAAAATAATTATACAAGGCCATTTTCTTTTTCCCTTGATGGCTGAAACTTGTCTCATACCACTGATAAAATCCTGACTTAATGGGTGTTTAGTGTCCTGTGACAAATAATACATACTTTTGATTCCATTCCAAGCAAATAAGTAAACATCAGTACTGAATTGGGCCAGTAAGCCTCACAGAAAGGACAAATAGCCTCCATAATGAAAGAAACATAAAAATAGTACAAGTAAAGACAAACTATTCAAGGTATCACAGCATGAAAACATTTTGTGATTCCAGAAATGCCAGTATGGCAAGCTTTCATGTAATACTCTGTGCTCTTCAAACACACAGAGGGGGGTCATCTTACCATTTTGAAACCCTTGCTAACAAAAACACTTGGTTGAGAGCTGTCTTTCATGCCTCCACAGAAGAGAAAGCATAAAAAGCTGTATAACTGGGTGAGGAAATCAACAACAAAAAACCCAAACAAAACCCTCAGAAACAAACAAACCCCCCTCAAACAAAGAGCCAAAACAAAGAAATCCAGCAACAACAACAAAAACCCACACAAGGGGGAGAACTACCATAATAGATCCTGAATGGATGGGCAGGGGAAAGGCAGGAATTTGCATTTAGCCCCAGGACCAGCACAGAAGTAGCAGAAATACACTTCATCTTTCTTAAGGACAAAGAGGAAAGCCAGAGGAGCATGGAGTTCATGTTTTAGTCTCAAGTAGGCTCACCTAGAGAACATTATGCCAATGCTTTAATCCAGACCAGGACCATTCCTATCATAAATACTGTTGGGGCTGTTCTCACTTGTTTTTATTCACCTCTCAGAGCATCCATAGCATGTGCTAAATAAATATGTGCTCTTACTGCTGGTCTAGATGGCAAGACTATCATTTGCCTTAGGGAGAAAAAAAACACAAAAATGTGTAGGATGGGGATACCAGATCCATTGATCCTTTTAAAAAGAACTAAATCACTAACACAGATATAATCCTATTTGCTGTCCACCCCTTGGGCTGGACTGTTACTTCTCCAAACAGACATTCAAAACAATAAGCACCCAAACTATTACAGACCAAGAAAAGGAACAGAGAATTTAGTGATAAAGAATAACTCAGTAAGGAAGAGTGAATGATTAGAGAAGCAGATTGAAAAGAATAAGGCTTTTCTCCCAAACTTTGAGAATTACCGGAAGCCAGAAATTTGAGACACCTAGGCAGGATATATGACTCTTTCAATTTCTACTGAGTTTTAACTGAGTGATTTTCAAGCTTTCAATGGAATATACAAATACCACAGAGCCATAGTAGTCCAATTAAAAATGCATTCTAGAACCCAAGGTGACTAAGCTCTATCTCTGGTAACTCAGTGGAATTTATTGGTCCTTGCAGACTGGCTGCTATTATGAGGAAAAGCAATTATTCATGTTGAAGTGTGACTGTTAATTTAAAAATGTCCCAATGTAACCCAAGTCTCCTGCTACCATACAGCCATCAAGCCATCCAGAAAGCAAATCTTTATGGGGTATAACATGAACTACTTATTTATTAGTCTTCTAGAGCCATTCTTTATGAAAGAATTGCTATCACATAGCTATGATGGTGGAAGGCAAAAGAGAATATTTGAAGTGTACAAACAGTACAAGATAAAGGTATTTTAAAACAGAGAATAGAACCAAATCTGAACCCTGTTCAAACTGTCCAACTACAGCTGAAAATTAATTATGATTTTGGAAGTCCTTCTGCAGATTGCTACTCCAGCTGACACCCCAGCCACAGTTAACCACAAATCAAAGCCAAACCACAACATTTTACTGGGGATATTAGTTGTCACTGTCAGTTCTTTTCAAATGACTTTTTAAAGAGAATCATAATTTTGGCAATAATTGCAGCACAGTCATATTTTCAGTTCATCAAGAAGAAAGTTTTAAAATAAATAAAGGATTTTATTTCTAATACATTGTTGAATTCTCTACTAAATTTAGGTAAGCTTAAGACAAGTGAAACATTTTGGTAACACTCAGTTTGCCAAGGGATGCCTGATAATTTTCTGCTAACACAACAAAAAACACAGTTCAGATAAATGGTTGTGGGGTTTTTTTCCTAGCTGCATGAATCCTCTTATCTCACCTCAAAACATCTGGCAAAATAGGGAAACAGATGCAGGATACCAACATCTTCATGCAAGTCATTCATGACCTAGAAAGAAACAGCTGAAAAGCATGATCCTTTCTTGTGCTGTGCCTCCTTGGGGATGTTACTATTTGTCATCCCCACTTTGCTGTATTTTGATATAGATACAGTCAAAACACACATGCTTACACCACAAAATGACAAGCACATATAACATAACACCAGCGGTAAGGCAGAACATGAACTTTTTTCTGCAGGGCCTTCAGTTGTGCTCTGGACCCCTCTGGTTCTCATTAATGAGGGGCAATACCCTGCACCCCAACTTTCAGACCATAAAAACCAATTTGCATCTGTTCCTTTGGAAGTAATCTGTACATGACAGTGTTCTGATTCTTAAAATGGTTTCATTTCTAACATTTGAAGTTTTTAAAATTAATTGTCCTTTCCTCTGAACCTAAGACAGCACAGATGAACACAGACTAGCAGCTGAACCGCTACTCACTGCCATGTCTTGACTCAAAGTACATTAGCAACTAAGCAAAAACAAGCCAGACTGTCAGAAAAAAGGTTCAACAATTTCATATTCATTAAGGTTCATTAATTTCATCCGTACCACTAGAAGTGGTAGCAAACAAACTGCATATTCCACATATGTAAAAGAAATACATAATTACTATCTAAAATTTCAACCCTTTTTTTTTGTTATTTTTTGGAAAATCTAGCTGGTTTGGGGATCCACAGACTCAACATGAATTGTTTTAATTTAGGTTTTTCTGTGAAAATATGGTCAATTAACATAGGGTTTTTTAGTAGAAATTTCACTAACTCAGAAACAATGTAACAAATCCAGCTCAGTTTGCTCAAGTAGTGTCCCATTTTGCTAGAGAACTGGATACATTCTTGTTGAATATAATTTTATTGTAGCATTTTTTAAATTAAAACATTCAGAGATGGAAAAAATGTTTTTGTGAATGCAATACATAACTGTGCCATTAGCAAAGCAGAAATTTGGCAATGGCAGGAAGACACAGTACCTTTGACAGCACTGGTGTTTGTGCTAGTGAGTTGAAGCCTCTTCCCTGAAAGATGTTTCACCTGAAGGCATGAAAGGCAACCAGCATAGGAGTAAATCATCAAGAAAAGATTTAAACTATGATTTTCTATACTTACCTTTTATATTTCCCAGGGTAAAAAAGTGCAAGACCTTTTGCTATGGTTTGTAAAGTGAGAACTAAGATAACACTGGGACATCCACCCATTTCTTCCTGTCCTTACTTACCTACCAATTCACTTCTGACACTTCTAAGGAATGTCTCTGACAGTGCTGATTGGGATGAATGTTTTTCACTCAGTGACAGGGATGCTGTGGCAGGAACAGTGAGGTGGACACACATCAGCTGGAGAAGGTGTTTCTATAGCTACACAGTCGCGCTGTAGCTGGCCCTGGCCTACAGCCTGGGCTGAGACAAGTGGAAGAAAACAAGGTGCAATCAATATTAAAGGTGGGAAAATAATCACTATGCTTTTTTTCACTTGTTCATCAATAAACATACTATCTGTTCATTGGCTGTCTACATTTCTGAGCAAATATGACATTCCACAAGGTAGAAATATTGGAAAGTTAATTTTGGAGCAATTACACCCTTGCAGATTTCCTCAGCTTTCATTTTTATTTTTCATTCAACAAGTTATTAGTGTTAATGATACCCTTGGCTAATCCCATCCTCACAGGACCAGGTGGTACATGTTAACACTTCCAAATTAACAGCTGTGTTTCAGATAGAGACACTGGTAGGCTTGTTCAGCCCTTTATAGGAGAAGAAGTTACTTGTCTCACTGCATTGGACAGGGTCAGGTCGGTACTCACGGGCTGGCACCAGTCTTGGCTTAAGAGGTTCATTGTAAGGGTCTGCAATAGTGTTTAGGCCAACACAGAGAGTAAAAATAAAGTTTCAGGTTAGCAGGCAAGAAAAATTACCATAAGAATTCAAAATATTCCAGTTTTACATGAAGAACAGTGGAATACTTTTCCCTAAGGCATGCGTGCCTATACCCTTCTGGTTCATTTATATACTGTAATCTTCACTATAACTTAATTTTTCTTATTCTGGATTGCATTGAAGAAACAAAGAAAATATCTCGCTAGAAATTCCTGTTTTGCCTTCAGTTGAATTAAACTGGGCTAACATGAATAGAGACTTGAGTAGGGGCAAGCAGTTTTATACCAAGAATTGTTTTTACACAGGCTTTAAAAGAGCACTTTTTTCCTTGTGAATATTTCCTTTTTCTTGGTGAGTGACTGGAATGTAGTGCTTCTACTAAACAAGACATACATGTGAGAGAGAATTATATCTGTCAATTGTATTAATTGAGGTGAAAAAACCTCCTGGATTAAAAAAGAAGAGGACAGATTTTAATGTTTTCAAGCAGTTCTAGTGTTCTATTAGCAGTGCTAAGTTACGCAATATCACTCTGACTCTTTTCTGTGATTGACAGATGTATATATATGGAAAGGTTTCTTTAACTAGAATTTAGTCCATATTTGTCTGCACCAATATCACTGTTATCATAAAACCATATACCAGGACTGATGTAGTAAATCTAATCCAAAACCTGTACAGCATGTTGGTGTTATAAAAGCTGATGATTTTAGGCCCTTGGTGGGACAGTAGCAGGGAACAGCCTCTTTCTGCACAGAGCTAGAAAAGCATCAGTACTTACTGCCACTCCACTGCCTGCACCAGCCAGCTCAAAAGCAGATGGCCCTGGCAAACTCTGTAGGTGTGTGAGGTGTGCTGACTGAGGCAAGAACTGAGGCCTTGTGTGAGACAGAGGTCCAAGTTTCAGAAAAAAAACTATCTTGTCTTCAGTCATCTGCAGTTTATTCCTTTTATTTGAAGAATTGCCTGAAACCTGCTTGGAGAGTTCTCAAGTCTGATATAAATATTGTGCTGACTCAAAGCACCTAGGAAACAAACTTCCCTGCAACAGGGTTAGTGCCAATTAAGATTGGCAACTAATTCTGGCCTGCTCTAGAATTAACATGGCAGCTCGGCATGGATAAATATTTACACTTATGAACAAATAAATCATTCTGTTATCCAGACTAACAGAAAGTGGGGATAAAACAGAAATAGCAAACCCACTGACAATCCTGGGTATGTAAAGAAAGCATTAAGAAGAAATTAGTGAGAGTGCAGCACTGAAACAGGGAGTAGCAGTATGCTCTGTGATGGCTGGGGTGCCAGCAGATTCCCATACCATGAATAAAATACTGCTTCCAGACCTGATCTGACTTCAGGACAATCCCAAAAAGCAGTCAAACACTCCATTAATCAAAAGATAATTGTAGATACTATCCCAGCTTCCAATCCCACCACAGCCACTCTGTTTGCAGCTCCCAACAGTTCCCTCTTGTCATTTTCATCTCCTATTTACCACTATGGCCTGTACCACACACTAATCACCATTTCATGTACCTTTATCTCTGGCATTCTTTTTTGTCTCCTGCAGTTGCTCAAACTCAAAGCCTTGTTCTACCTCAGCAAGCAGGGTGTAAGAAAAAGATTTGTTGGATCTCCTAGGGAAAAGCAGAGAAGTGGCAAACAATTAGGCACTATCTCTGTCTCCTGGAGCTTGCAGTGCCATGGAATTGGTGAGAGAAGTAGATGGCAGAGACACTGTATGCAGTAAAGGGACACACAGAAAAATGCAAATGAAACCCTCCATGCATTTTCAAAAGGATCAAGTAAAGAATCCTCCTTTCCCTCCTTGGGTAGTTGCTTGAGGGTTTTTATTGCATTCTTTAACACCAAGGTCTTTAAGGGGCTCCATAAACAGCACCTAACGTATTCTTCAGCTGGGAACCAGTTACAAAGCACTGAGGCCATTTAACCCTCAGTAAGGGGTCTCCTAGAGCATGAGGCAGATTAGAGGGATCCCCAGGTGACACAAAATCCCCAGGCCTCCCCACTTGCCTGCCATTTCTGTGGCTGCAGAAACAACCAGCAGCAGCTGTTCCAATGCAGACACTTCCAGGTAAGGCAGATGGGCTCCCCTGCACTCACTTCTCTTCTCCCTAACTGCTACTGCTCTTCTCATCTGCTCTGCTCTTTTCCTTGCACTCCCTCTCTTGGATTCCTGGGTCAAGCAAGTGAAAGGGATTAGGATGGGCTAAGGAGAAGGAACAAGATACCTCAGCTACTGTTTTGGACATGGATGTTGAACTTTTAGATCAGTACTAGAAACAAGGAGATACTGCATTTCAAAACTGAAATAATGGAACAATTCAGATGACTGTGCTGCAGCTGAAGAAGGTACAGGAAGCTTTGTAAAACAATCCAGAAAGATCAACCACTATTTCTCACACAGCTACTCAGATCCAGGGCTTATTTCATGCAATTACTCAGCAATGCACTGACATCTTAACAGACAGCAAGCAAGGAGGCCCCAGGACTTGAAACCACAAACTGGCCAGGTGCAGGATCTGTGTGCTCCAAGAGGATCTGTTACACCAATTACCTACTTGGTGGCTTGAGACAGCCTTGCAGGAATTGTGCTTCACACACTGTCCACAGCAAATCGTTACTGCATGTGGTAGATATTTACTAACATTCTACATATGGATGAACTATACCTTGTACCTATATATTTCCAGGATTTTCTATGTGAAAACTATAGGAGGAAGAAAACAGGAATTTTTACTTTTGTACTTAAGCACTGGGTTGTAGCTGATCCTTTAGAGAGGTGCAAAAATCTGTGGTGCTCCATACCCAAGCACAAGCATTTCCCAGACTCACTTTGACTAACTTTGGTTTATGCTACATTTCATTGCTGGCAGTGGAACTGTTGTACCTACCCAGCAAACACAAGTGGTTTTAACATCCATAACTCACAAATGCCACATGCAGATGTGCTTTCACAGTTTACAACTCTGCTGAATTGCCTTCTCATAATTCGAAGAGTGCTCACACAGTTTCCACCGCATAGCAAAATTATTTCATAATAAGATAAGAATCTCTGCTGCAGCAGATGAAAAACATTTGTTTGGAATATTTCAGCTACACTGCAGATGAACAGCCTATTGCATTATGTATATCCTGATTACAGAAACCAGAGAATACAGTGGGCTCAAGTTACCCATGTTCTCTAGTCTTACTGGCAGTTTTGGGTATTTGTTCTATTTTTCTACTGGAGCCCCATCTAATCTAGGAGATGACTAAGAAGACAGCAATTCAGACCAAGACAAATTTAAAAGCACAAGAATCCAGGATATTTGTAGTAGGGCACATTAATTTTTAAAATATGGAGGAGTAAAGAGTTTTTCTTTAAAAAATAATTTTAATTACATATATAGTTTAAAGGCTGACATCATCTAAAGGTATGAACATTGCAAGCAAGAACATAAATACATTAGATTATGAAACAAGTCCTGGCCAGAAAATTATGTTCCTCACTCGCACAAAGATGTCATGGGAAGGGTGGAGCAACAAGATGTCCAGATCACTACGGGGACAGGCTGAGTGAGCAGTTATAAGGAGATTTTGGATAAAGACATGATCATTTAAACAATAGGACTGAAGCAGCTGAATCCTGTCCCTGTGTTTGCCTTTGACTTGTTTCAAGGCTTCTATTTTCCAAGTCACTTAAGCTACTCCATTTATCCAAAGTTTGATGTTAAAGTTCCACTTGTTTTTTACTTCATTAGCAGTACTTGAATAAAACCAAGAGGATTCACAGATATTTTGGCAACATAAGGCTGATGTAAAATCCGTGTAGTTAATGCCACTTATACTCCATCCCAAAATAATCAATAGGAAGATATTGTGCATGTCTGGAAGATATTTCAAAGCCATCTCACTAACTTATTGGGCACTTTGGTCTCAAGTATTTCTGAGAAGAATAGATGCAATTAACCTTAGTACCTTTTTTTCGGTACTGTCATGTCTCTGCTCAACAGACCATTTGTATCCATCTTCTCCTCACCCATCTACAACTCCCAGAGGTGAAGAGTGAACTTCCAATGAAAAAATTGCTATCTTGAACCTGAGTGGACTGTAACCTAAGTGTGGCAGCAGCATTTTGCTAAGCTAAGAGCAGTATTAAATACAGAAATGAGAAGCAACTGCCTGAAACTGTTCCAGAAGAAATTGCACAGGAGACCAGGATGACAACTGAACCTCAAAGAGTGGGTGCTTTTCAGCTAGGCTCCTCATAATGCATGCATTTGCAGCCTTTCCCTTTCCTGATATGCCAAACAAAGCATCTATTCAATTTACTCATTCCTCTGTATGGTTACTAGAAGCCACCAGGGCTACTGCCAAGGGGCAGGGACAGCCAAAAGCTCTCGGTGTTCAAATGCACCTGGTAGAGCACACAGTGCCCCTCACATCACAAGGGGTTGCTGCATTCATGAATGCAACTGCTGCAATAAATGCACCCTAACTCCACCTTCCCCTGCCCCACAGCAATCTCTACTGTGTTGTCTAAAGCAATCCAACCACCTACAATAAGAGCTATATTCAGTTTAGGAAGAAAAAGTATCAAAATATACCAAAAACTCTTCATCCAAAACATTGCATCTCCTTCACCACTCTTTATTTTGACCTCTGCTTTTGACCTCTATTGCTACAAGAACTCTGTTTTGTTATCTTTTCTGCCTGTTCAGAATTCCTATTTCCTTCACAGCATCTTACTAAACAGAGTGCACAGTGGAGCTGCCAAATACAAATACATGTATTTAACTTAGCAAGTAAAAGAGGGAAGTGGTAAGAATAGAAATTGTCTTTAAGGAAGGAATTAGCATGCCTACAAAAAAAAATCCAAATAACTCCACAACAACAAAACAAGCAGCTTCAGCCTAGTTCCCCCTTCTAGACTTTCTACCATATCCTGACTTTTTAAATATCATTGCCAGAAAGGCAAGTTCCTCTGATGTGATACCTGTTTCTTGGTGTTTTTCTTCATTTACCAGCAAATCATGGAAAATCCACCGCCACAATTTAAGTCACTAAGCCTCATCCATATTTTCGTTCTTTAAAACACTATGGAACTGTTTGAGTATGGGATGCAATTTGACTGAATTCTTCTGTTATGATCTCTGTTGTGGACAGAGCATAAAGAAAAAATCTTTACACTGGTAGAAGTTTGTTCCTTCTCGTGCTGATGCACACATATTTAAATGTGCCTCAAAGGGCTTCTAAGAGAGTGTACAAAAGAGTGAACTCCATTTGTGCTGCAAGGACTTTGTCACTAAAAAAAATTTTACAAAAGCCCAAAGAAATGAAAAGAAAAAAAAGTAGCCTCACTAAAGGAATTCAGCTTGATTCAGCTGCTCTAAGCTTGACCTTGCAGTTGTGGAAAGTTAGAATCTTCACCTGCATTTAAATTCCTGCAAACAGAGCTCTGCTGCCCTAACTAGCAGCTCTCAAAAGTTGAATGCATCCATCTTTGGTGTCTGCAGATGACAATTGAACAGCATTTTCTACTGTGTGTACACTGACCCTCATTTTCTGTTGCTTGTAACCAGGCCTTTTCAGAAGAGTGACTTTTCTCCTATCTTGGCAGAGACCTATTGCTTATTACAGCAAACCAAGAAGCCAACTTTGATGTTTCAAAGGTCAGATTTTTTTTTCTGTTATCTAAGAAAAGAAGGCTTTCTTTTTCCCAAAACCATATTGGGGAGACACATTAATTTTTACCTTTTTGTCACTTGGCAAAGAGCACAAGGAGCTATGATCAAGTTTTTAAGTTAACTCCGGGGAGCTCCTTTGAAAACTCCTAGTTTGATTACTACGGTGTTTGCACCAAAGCAAGAAATAGCTGCCCTGTTCCACTCATCGCAGGGAGGGCAGCAGGGAAGAGTTTATGAACTGTAATTACCAGCTTACCCACTCAGGCTCCTTCCTAAAGCAGGAATCATTCATCATCCTCTTTTGTGCTACCGACTCCTTAAAAGGCCTACTGAACTTTAACTCCCGGGCATCCCACCACAGCCAGGCTCCCCCAGAGCCCACGCCAGGGCTACCTAGATGGATTTCAAAGGGAACATCGCGCCGCTCTCCTGCCTTATTTGGAAAACCCTAACTCTGCAGTGCTTGGCACAACCTCAGCGGCCGCGCAGGGCTTCGCAAACCTGGAGCTCTGACAGAGATTTAACGAGAGGGAACCTCAGATTGCAATGAACTCCCTGCACCAGCAAGAAACAGAAATGAGAATAAAAAGAGAGGGCGGGCTGACAAGAGCCGAGCGAAAGTTGTCGAGTTAAAAACAAGCCCAAAATGGCCCAGCGAGGAGCCCTCGGGAGGGCTTTGCGCGTGTTTGGCGTAAAAATCTTCAGGAAGGAGGAAAAGGAAGGCCGGGGAGCGAGCGAGGGAGGGAGGGAGCCGGTCCGACCCCGGCGAGCGAGGGGCCGGTGGTGCGGGGACACCGGCGGCGCGGACACCGCGGCCGCACACGCTCCTCCGGCCGCGCTCGGGCGGGCAGGGCGGGGGCGGAGCGGCGCCGGGACGCCCCTGCACCCCCGCGGCGGCCGGGAGGCCTATGGGGGCGCGGCGCCGCCGCCGGAGCGCCGGCAGCCCCTCCCCGCCGCTGCCTGCGGGAGTGGGAATAAAGACAGATAGCGGGGCAGGCACCGGCCGGGCGGGCGGGACGGAGCGCGCACAAAGTTTCCTGCGGAACCCGCGGGCGGCGGCAACGATGCCCGTGCTGCGCGGAGCGCTGGGGCTGCGCGGGCGCCGCCGGCCTTAGGGGAGCGAGAGCGGCGCGGGGCGCGGCAGCGAGCCCCCGGCCCGTCCTCTCCTCCGGGCGGCCAGGAGGAAGCGCCCCGGGTAGGGACGGGAGAGCGGCACTGCCGGAGCGCGGGGAGGGGGACCGGCACCGCGGGGCCAGCCGCGCCGGCGGAGCCGGAGGGAAAGATGAGCTTGTTGTCAACCATCGACACCAGCGCCGCGCCCGTGTACCAGCCCGCCCAGCTCCTCAACTGGGTCTATCTCTCGCTGCAAGACACGCACCAGGCCAGCGCCTTCGATGCCTTCAGACCCGAGCCCTCCTCGTCCCAGCACCCCGACCTCGGCTACACCAAGAGCACCCCGGAGCTGGGCTCCTCACTCAGCTCCAGCTATCTCAACAGCTTCTTTCAGCTCCAGCGGAGCGAGGTGAGTCCGCCGCGCCGCCCGGCGCGGAGCCCCCGGCCCCCCCGGGCCACGACCGCCATGATGCCTCGGCAGCCTCCTGCCCCCTTCCCCGGGCCGGCACCGACCCGCCCCAAGCGGGGCAGCCCCGCTCCCCGCCGCGCACGCCGGGGCGGCTCGGCCACCCGCGCAGGCTCCTTGTCCTCCCGCCCGGCCGGCCCCTTCCCGCCCGGCGCTCCCTCGCTGCCCGTCCCGCTAACGGGCCGGGGCGAGGCGCCGCCGCCGCCGCGGCATTGGCGCGGCCGCCGCCTCCTCCCGCCGCCCGCCAGCGGCGCGGGGCGCCCGTGTTGACAGTCTGGTCAATGGTTACACGGATTTCCCGTGCGCAGCCGGAGGGACGGGGGGCAGGACACGCAAAAAGTGCTACATCCGTCATAACGTGCAAAAATACCACCACCGCCGCCACCACCCCCCCTTTTAGTTTTTTTTTCCTAAAGCGTTACTTTAAAAACTTGATACGAGACTACATATGGCTTATGAGAGATCAAAGGCAGGCACTATTTGAAAGGAAGAAATATAAACAGGAACGTGATACAAACAGCAACAAAGTTTTGTGCACGTTTTGTAACGCAAAACAAGACTAAATGTAACCAAAGGGAAGGAAGCTAAAAAGCTGGGATATGCAAAGACAATTCGCTGTGGAACTCCCTGTCGCAGGAAGTTGTTGAGGTCAAGCACTTCTGCATTGGAGGGGTTTCACATGTGTGGAGATACTGCAAGGTGGCACCTCACACACCACAGCTCCCAGCCTCTCCAGAAAAGACCCAGCTACACTTTGGCACCCTACTGTGGGACTCTTGCCGGAGGCATTCAACAGCGGCTTTGTTTGATATGGTCAGATGGACTATACATCCCAACCTGCTCTGGCACTTCCCACAGAATGACATTTCCAGCACCTTTTATGTTAAACGTCGACTTAAAATGTATTCTCAGTCAAAGTACACCCTTCTGTCAGAAAAGTTATGGAGTAATTAATTAAAACTAAATCAAATTTCCCAAGTGCTCTCATAATAGAGTGCTCACAGTTGTGAGCCAGAGTTATATAGACACGTTTTCCTTTAATTAGAAATTCTTTCTTCTTTAAGAATTTAACAAAGCACATCCAATCTCAAAATACGTATTGTTTTTGAGAGTATGTGGTTCAACCTGATTAAGTCTTATTAAGCATGACATGACATGGGCAGTTCAACAACATATAGACCTAACAAGCATATTGATTTTACAAAAAGATTAGCAGGCAGTGCAATTCAAGCTATTAGCTACCTATCTGTTGATGACAAATTGTAGATTTTACCCCTTCCTGCTTGGCTTTCGAGCTTTATGGTACCCAGGTAGCAGCAAGCCTCCAGGAGTTCGGCCAGCATGGATTCCACATTGGGACTCTCTTCAGGCCTGTATTTGTTGAAGTTGGGATACATTCTGCTCACAGCAGGTCCTTTATTTTTTTGGGAGAAAAAGGAAGAAACAAGTAAATGGAGTCTGCATTCAGGAAGTCTTTGAAACAGTCTCTGAGAAACAGTTTTCTCTTCCTGACAGTTCCCCGAGTTCATTTTCGGCTTCTACTATACTCTCTGCAAGTAGGGGCTAATCCTTTTGTCACACTCCCTTTCCACTTGGCTCATAGTTCTTTCCATTTTCCCCCCTAACCTTCTGGAAAATAATTTGCCTGCTATGCCAGGCCTTCCTCAGGCCCCTGTCTCTGCCCCAGCTCCAAGCAGTCAGTCCCTGTGCAGCCTCCCCCCAGCTGTGCTGTTTTCAGAGCCCAGAAGTCACCTTCTGTGTGGATTCCTATCGCCCACAAACTGTAACTTTATTCTGCTCTTTTTAACCTCATTACAGTTTCCTGAGGCACATGAACAGCAGCAGCAACTGAGAATTCCAGCTCTGTAGAAAGCCAAGAGCATTCACCATTCAGAAAATAAGAAGCCATTTCATTCTATGCAGCTGTTTTATTATTTTTAAAAGATAAAGCATGTTAGTTTATTGCCATTCATTTTCCAGCCTGTGATGATAGCTTTGATTATGTGGCTGATGGAGACACTTCTGTGTTTCCAGTATTGACCTGAACTTTGTCTTAATACACGGTAACCTGAAAAGAGGGCAAGGAGCACAGCTATCTCCTATGGCATGGGAATGCATCTGCCCTGCTGGATATGCCCTGAAGGAAGTAGGGAACCCTCTAATTTCCCAGGCTAGCACTGCCTGCTTATACAGCAGCTTTCATTCAGGACTTTAGAAGGTGCTAGAGATACTGTTGCTCAAAAGAAGTTCTGCCAGTATGTTAGATGCTCTGTTCTTTCCAGAAACGGGAAACTAGACTGCTTTTTGGCAGCAGTCACCCAAGAGTTTCCGACAATGTCATGCTCCTAATTCTTGAGATTCTAACATCTGTTTATTTGCAGATGCCATTGGGTATGCACTACACATTTCAACCACATAAAATTATTTTGGAGAGCATTAGTACTGTGTGCTGTTTCTGCAGCAAGTGGGCTTATGCTATCTTTGGAACAACACATAGCTTTCCACAGTCAAACTGTTGACTGTTTTCTGCACAGTGCTTGCTTTGGTTGGCATTTTTTTTCTCCTCACGGTTTTGTCCTGGGTTGGCTTAGCCTGGAGCCGAGCTGTGACAATGATTGACACATAGCTGTACACAATATTTGGAAAGTGACCTAATGAGGGTCCAAAATAGCAACAGATTGAAAAATGATAGGATCATAGGGTGTAAAATAGTTGTGTGTCCTGTATGTTGCCTTGCAATTGAAACTTTCTGGAGAAGAACACTTGGAATAAGAGACAGCACTTGTGAAAAGTTGCTATTATGCAGGGTTTGCAAGTCTGCATGGCACTGCCTGTGTATGTGACTTGCATACTGACCAAAGGAACAGGACAGAAAAAAAATAAAAGTGCCAGCACCCACAGAGTAGTCTTGTACTTCAAGATTTTTGTCCTCCAGACTTTTTCCACTACAATGGATGCCTTCTAAATAAACATGATGAACACAGCTGTTTGGTGCATAAAAGCCCATTGTACCAAGAAAAAAAACAATAATAAAGGTTTAAACAGTAAAGCAACAATGAGTGTTTTGTTCTGTATGCAAGACTCGTTTTGCAAAACAGACCTGCTTTAAACCAAACTTTATGGCACCATTTGTTGTCCTAGATATGAAATAAAAGCATGTTAGACCATTAAGATGCAATAAATTGGCCATTGAACTGAGCTCCACCCTCATTATAACACCATCCATCAGAGCCAAGTATTTGAGGTTTTGTTGTGAGGCTGGTTACAGGGAATTTAATGCCTTTGAGACACGGCCAGGTATCTG
The DNA here is from genome assembly GCF_901933205.1 of Camarhynchus parvulus. Taxonomy (NCBI): domain Eukaryota; kingdom Metazoa; phylum Chordata; class Aves; order Passeriformes; family Thraupidae; genus Camarhynchus; species Camarhynchus parvulus. Next base: position 11,515,053 of record NC_044576.1, read on the forward strand.
TGGCTTTGTCATTGAGGGTTATAATTGAACAACCTAGAGTAAGGGGGCAAGAGACCCATAAGGTATTTTTTCTACACTAACAGGAGGCATCCTACCAGTTCAATGCTGTCTTTGGTCAAGAAGAGACAGCAAGCAGTAACTAGAAATTATCCTAATAAAATAGTTAAATTTTTTCTCTGCTCTGTATCCTTCAAAAGCAAAATTCCTTCTAGAAGCCTCTATGGCAGCCGCTTTCTGGATCGAAACCAGGTTTTATTTAAGCACAAATAACTGCACGTACTAGATGAGAAAATAATCACCATTTTCATGTTTCTGAATTGGAGACTTGCAGATCCAGTCCTTATAGGCAAGACGGGAACTAACTGGGAATGAGAGCACACCAGCTAGTTCAGTTTGCTGCAGTAAAGTATGGATCACTTGTTTGGAAAGAAAAATGCATGGAGTTAAAAAAAGTTCACAGAGTGCTGTGGAAAATAACACTCAAATCCCTGTGAAACAAGCGAGTCTAAAGCACTGGGATAGATTAGGTAACTTCCCAAAGAAGATAGTGACATTCACAAGCTAACAACAGAAACTGATGAAACACTGGAAGAACAAAAACATAGGGAAGGAAATTGGCAGTTCTACAGAAAATGTATTTTATCAAACTTGTTGTTCGTCTGTCTTTCATAGAATTAGGAGGCTACATACTAGGCTGACACTTGGCGAAGAAATATCTGTTATTTGGCCTAGATGAAGTAATTTGAGGGATAATTATACGATTTAAAAAAATCTCCATTGGGTTAGTATCAGAAGAATACAAGGATTGCTTCACCACATGAGGCCATTGGTTCCCTGAATTAAGTGCAGTATCTTTGAGAACAGCCATGATTAAAAGATTTTAAAGGGAAAACCAAATGCCTTTTAAGAGGCTGCTCACAACCAGTATGGTCTGAAGGCAAACTCAACAGAGAGGCAGGTTAGCAGAAATTGCTCTATGTTCCAAAACTTGTCCAATTTGTTTAATTTTGTGTAACATTATTAGTAAATCTAACACACAGCATGTTTTTGATCCACAGGGTGCTTAATGTGCTAGGCACTCAAGTGAGGACTTCTTGCTTTCCCAGCCACAGACTGACAGAGTAGTAGTCTATGGTATCTGAATATGTCATTTAATAATAATGATTACTATTTGAATTATTTCCTAATTTTAATTTTTTCTCACTATTCTTTGTGTAAGTACCAACATTGGAGTGCCCTTAACCTTCCCCAAATTTTATTGAAAGGGCACTAGCATAACAATTCCTGTGTTGCAGGAACTTGTGCTCTCTTCCTCAGGATGATTGTACACTACAAATATTTTGTGGCTACTTAAAGTGCCAGACAAGTAATTCCAAAATGCTTTTCAGGAAGTTAAATGTCAATTCTCACATCAGACATCCTAAGAGATTCCAGGGAGCTGAATCTCTTACATTAATCAGAGGACAACATGCATTTGGAGATCTTGGCAGGACCAGCCTCTGTCCTCCTGACACAGCCAGCTCCAGAGCCCTGTTGATGGTGCTGCCTCAGCACACAAAGTGCAGCTTTCACAGCCCACTGTACACTGCTCTCAAAATCTTACATCCTATTACAGGTATTTGAGCTAATAACTATTCTGTTCCTAATTTCAATTGGACATATGCTTTAAAATGCAAAAATTCCGGGGTTTATGTCTATGAGCATTCTCTTTTGCACCCTGTTCTTGTCTCTGCAGCTGTGCTGTGTTACTTCTGTAGCCTTTGGAAAACACCCACATTTGCCAGGGAAATAAAAACCCCACATGTGAATGTACTCTAGGAAGTGGAGTCAGAAAATAAGATCTATATCTTGTATAAAAAGTGTGAAACTCAAATTATTATCCAAGTTACACTCTTCCCTTTGTATCACCTCAGTATGGCTTTAGGCTTCTCTATTGTCCAGGATGAAGTGTTTTGTTTGTGTGTGTTTTTGTAAGGGGGCAGTCCTGCATGTAGCAGATACTCTCCTTACTCTTGACACTTAGGCTGAATCACCTAATAGCAATTTGATTGCAGGAAGAAACGCACAAGAGCCAAATTTGATTCACCAAAGAAAGTGTTCTAAATACAATCATGTTGCTTTTACTCTGGCTTCCTTACCTGACTAAGAACAGCAGAAAGTTCCCAGAAGTAAGAAGAAAATGTGTTGAATTTACTCCAACAGCCAGAGCCTCTTGTGTTGTGTCCTTACCCACAAACTGCCCTTGCCCCCAGCAAGTGCTGCTATAGCTCTGCAGCACACCTGCCCTACCTCCAGCCTTAACTAATTCAAAGATGACTTACACCTGGGCTTTGCTTTATTTACAGTGAAAGTATTATCCACCACAGTCATCTGCAGCTACTTCTCTCACATCACAATCAGAACCACACTTGGAAAGCTGGCAAGAACCAAAATATTAATTGCTGAAAGTAAATCAAGTCTTCAAGAAGAGGAATATGCACTTTCTGCTTTACTACTGATTTCTTTTTGATAGCTTGAAAAGAAAAATAAAATCAAGAAATATTATCATAGTTATATTTCTTTTTACAGTTATATTTTTTTATTCCAGATTAGCTGAAAATCATTGCCAATTCTTTTAAATCACTTGTATCTATGCAAATTCCTCACTGAGAGAAGCACTGGCATGCTTTTTCTACCTCACAAATACATTCACATCTTGGAAAAAACCTGTCAGGCAGTATATAGAAAAGAAAACCACACTAACCTATAGTTGGAGGCAAAAGGATGTAGAATTCAATTCTTGTTACAATTATATTTTATACACAGAGCTTTCATTTACAGTTATTTTATGCATTTACAGTGTCTTCCATGCCAAAGCACCCAAACAAAGGGGTGATGTAACTGTGTGTTGGGTAATGATTTTTCATCCACTCCTCTTTTGCTCTGCAGACACAGACTCAGTTATTCAGAAGAGAAAGGGAAGATCCTTCTCCAGTGAACTGCACAAATGATCAGACAACCGAGTCTGACTCGAACCAATATATTAATTTATGAAGTGTATGGAATGAATTAGATAACCAAGAGGTGTAGTAAACTGCTTTTAGCCCAAAGCCAATGCCACTCTTCCCCCCCCACCCAGGCCTTTTTGGTTACATTTGGGGGATTTTGTGTACTTGTACAAGATAGAACTTGTAGAGATGGTCCTGCTACTTGGTAATTGACAACTAGAAGAAAAGATTGCATTTTACTGACAGATGCTAGGTCAGGATTAATGCCAAGCAAAGTTTTCTAGATCAGAGTTGAATTGCACCATAAAAGGACTTTGAAACACAATTTAAGTGAAATTTAAATCTAAGACCAGAGAATCTTCTCATCTTTAAGAAGCATGAAAAATGATGACATAGTGCACTTGCCAAAAAGTGCAGGCACAGATATTACAAAGCCAAATCATACAATTCTGATAATATGTATTTGCATAGGAACAAAAGCAGCTGTGTCCTTTTACCCAAATTAGATGCATACATAAAAAATGCTACCTAAAAAGTGATACTGGGTATAACCTTCCATTTTCTGAACAGATTAATGAAGTGTCACAATTAATACCCATACCTCTCCCCAGTTTGTCTTCCCCAGAAAAATTGCCAATGGCCTGATGCCCATTTTGCTAACTCTGGAATTGCTCTTCCCCTTTTAGAAAGCCACGATGAAATTACTAAATTAAATGGAGAGAATGTAAGTCTTTTCCTCATAGTTTACTTAGGTTCTGTGTGGGTTCCAGAGTAATTATAATACATCAAAGCAACTAATTAAATTTTACAAAGCTGTTCAAATCTTACAGTAATGCTGACATAATTCAGACAGACAGACAGTATTTCATAAGTGTAAAAGCCTGGATCACTTCGTTTTTCCTACAGGTTGGTTCTTACTCTCAGAACCATAGCAAATGATTTGTGAGCTGCTAAAAGTAGAATCTAAAATTATAGACAGATTCACTTGAGGAAAGCAGAATAAATGCAGGGTTACAAGTCCTTTCTCCCTGTCCCTCATTGTCTAGCCAGGCCAGCACAGCTGTGGGGATTTTTGGTGGCTTTTAAATTTTAACATATCGCAAGCCTAGCCCCTTACTTTCTGTCATATGTTTTGGTGTAAGCAACTAGTAACAATCCAATACCTTGACTAAGAGGAGTTTTAAGGAGCCTCATGTAGACCCTTTTTCTTAGCTCTTTCAACTGCTGCTGATGGGAGAACTGCTGCCTGGTCTTCCAAACCTCTTTCTTAAGAAATACATTTTGTGTTTCGACAAATTTAGTTTGAAGATTAGCAAATGCTCTCATGATCCAGGACTTGAGCTCATATGCAAAGCAGAGATAAATTCCTGCTGTATTAACTGGCCAGCCACACCTACTCCCTGCATGTGGCAGGATTTGGTGTCTCTTTTCAATGAACACAAGTGCAATACACTACATAGAAGGATTGTGGGTACCTGGAAATCTGTATTTACATCTCATCCAGCTAAATGCTAACCAAGCAAACACTTTGGGGCATCAACTTGGCCTCACAGATTTCTCTTGCTTCTAGGAGTTCCAGGTATCTCAGGGATCTTTGCAGAGGAGTTGCAGCCTATATTTCTTGGCACTAAGGGAGCCTGCTAGGCAACTATTTGGTAAATAGTCATTAGGGCTGTGGATACTTGTGGTTGAAAGGAGAGCAAATGATCTATTGTACAGTCACTGCACCCTGAAAATAGAGGACTAGCAAGAGTTTTTAAGAGAGTTTGGGCATCAGTGATCCTTGAAATACAGAGGTGTTCTTATATAACCATCTTTCTCTAACATACATTGGAACTGAAATTAGTAGAATAATAGATTCATTCCTCTAACAGTCACAGCATGGGAAGAAAAAAATCCCTCAAATCTACTTTGAAATCAGATTTCTCAGTTGTTATTTTATAATTTCTGAAGCAGATTGTGATATTTTAGGTTTGCTTGCTGAGATCACACTTCAAGCTGTGCTGTATCACAGTTGATTAAGAGGGTAACTTTAAACGTAGATAAAACTATCTAAAAGCGGGAGTCACCAAATGAAATTCCAGCCTGTCATTTAGTAATAGAAATAATTTATTTTCCTCACTATATTCAATTTAATAAAAGTTTTTGTCTTCCCATGAGTGCAGGAGCTGGGGCCCTGGCCCTGTGAGGGGCCCGTTCTGGGCAGATGATGTATTGTTCCTACCTCTGACAGCGGCCTCAGCTTTGCCTCTTCTAAACTTTGGCAGCCGTCGCTGAGCTTTCTGTGCCAAGAAGGCATTACTGGATGTAAATGATATAAACAAAACTGTCTCAGACTTGGAGTTCTGTTTAACCCAAAATGGACATTTCTTAGCAAAACCTTTCATCATGCAAGAGCTGCACAGGAGGTGAATACTTTCCTAAGTGTGCCTTGAACAGGCACATATCTATTTCCGGGTGTTATTTTTCTTGCATTTGGAGTGTCAAAAGACCTACCAAACGAGAGGAAACTCGACTCGTGTTTTTCAGACTGCAGGTCAGATTGAGACAAGATTTCCTGCAGGAAGCAGAGATGTTAACAGAAAGTGCAGGGATCAAAACATGTCCATCCGTTTCTCCCCTCACGCCATGCTATACAGCCTTCATGACCTGCTCCTCACCAGAGACCTGTCTCGAGCAAAAGGACTTGTTTTGGGGCAGGGGGACAGAGGAGCCTGCCAGGAACCCTCCCCGTGGCCACTCCCCAAAGGGCAGGGAAGTTGGTGGCCAGGGGAGACCCAGCTCAGGCAGGCAGGGGACAGCCTGGGAATCCAAGGCTCCTGAGGGGGATGTGCTAAAGCAATTTGCAACGTGAATGGTCTCTGGTGTCCCTAATACAGTGCTCATGTGCTACAGCTTCTCTTGAACATAAGTGGGCAGTTGTTGGGCATTCAGCAGATGAAGAGGAACCCTGCAGAACTTGGTGCAAGATTTAGAAAGTTCCTTCAAGACTGCACACCTCTGACCATAGCAAATCTCTGTCCTGTCCCACATCTGCCTTTAAAGGCCTTTTGTGAGGTCCCTGTACATTGTGAAAAAGGAGTGTCCTCGCTGATATCCACAGCAAACCCTTCCCTGAGGCTGAAATAAGGAGGATCACACTACTAGCAGAAAGCCAAAAGGCCTGCCTGAGCTCCAGCAAGCCTGGAGATGGTGACTGAGCAATTCCTGAACTGTCAGCATAACTTTACCACTGTACAGCACAGAGGGAGCAGGATTTTTTAAAGACCTGAGTAACTCATTGAAAGCTTTGGATCCAAGTGTAAAGAGCAGCAGATCTAAAGCAAGGCAAGGTGGTGGCGTGTGTTGCTCTCCAGCCTTGCTGTGATTGAAGGGACACACCAATCATGCTCAGGGGAGGGGGTTGCACCCTCTTGCTGTCCTGCAGAGTCTCGGCAATTGCAGCCTGAGAAGCCACAGCCAGCTGAGCTGTCAGATTTGCAATAACTAGGTTAGAGAGATCTATATGCTGGATTAAAGATTCATTGCCCTTCAATGACTCGCTTCACAACCACTGGCAGGTCACACTGTGTTGTAGCTGTCTCCTTAAGTTACTGTTCCTGCAGAAGGAAAGGCCTACTGCCATCTATCTGAAAATATTTAGAAGTAGACATTAATGTTAGCAGTTTAACATAAACATGTATTTGTCTAAAACCCTCTGCAGAAAGATGAATTAAGGTATACTTGGCTAGTCTAACTAACCAGGAATGCATTAAGGTTTACTTGGCTAATCTACATTTATCTGTGGTTTTATATAAGAACTTGAGTAATTCAGATTTTACTAAAAGTCAGGCCAAAGAACAGATTTTTTTGACAGCTGACTTAAAAGTTGACTTCAGAAGAAAACAGAAACCTGAGTCTTTTTTTTTCTTGCTCCAGGCAAACATTTTCTTTACTGAGTGATGAGCTTGGCTTTCAGTTTTCCAATGATAAAATGTTACTGAACAAACTCTTAAACTGTTTTTTTGTAAAAGTATCCAATTTATCAGAAAAGCTAAAGCAGACACAAGCCATACAGGAGCAGTTTTTGAGGTTTTCCAGTTCAGCCTTGGTAATTAAACTTCTCTATTTCTTCTGGCTCAAATTAATACAACTACATTTATTACAGTATTTTCATTTATTCCCTCTGTTTTCAGAAGGCTTTGAGGTTGGCCATAAACATTGATGATGATCTTAAAGGTCTTCTCCAATCTAAACAATTCCATAATTCTATTCTGTGATTCTGCATTGGATGTTTTCTTTGGGGACAAAACCAGGGAACTGTTTTAACCGCTTACGGAGAGCTGAAGCACAGAAAAGTCAGACTTGAAGTGCTCTTCTCCAAAAGTGGTTCTCTTCTGGTGCAACTGTTGTGCTTTCACACATTGCATGGCCCTGTGGATAAAGCCCACATCAGAAACAACCCTTAGGGCACTAGGAAATAAACCAGCTATAGGCCCTTGGGTTAAGTTTTGTGTATTACACATTCAAGCCACTGAATTACTGTTTGGGTAGCTCAGATTTCCCTCTGCTCCAACATGAAAGGAATAACTGAGGGCAATGACTTGTCTATCCCACTGTTTTATCCATGACACAGCACAGGGATCACTCAGTTCTTATCTTTGTGAAAATCCAAGCTGATAACTTTAGCACCTTTTGATATTTCAGTGCAGGGCTAATGAGTAGCATGGCTAGTCTGGTTACTGTCATACAGGCTGGAAAATATTTACAATTTACAGTGGATGAAAACCTTACTTTTTCCATACCAATGACAGGGCAATCCAAGTCCCTTTTCCTACAAACTTCCAACAGCAATGGCATCTGTTGACTTAAACTTTGTCCATTAAGACTGCTTTATTTGTGACCTTTATTAGGTCAGCAGCAAAAATAAGTCATCAAAAATTCTTTGCTCTTTGCTTATCGATTATAGACTATTTCATGTTGTGGAAGCATTGATGACTGGACTAGATTGTAGGACCACTGGAGTGCTACAGGACCTCAATTCAGTATATGCCATTACTACAATTGCAGAGAGAACCATAGGCACAAATCACACTCACTTCTAGAGCATCAGACATGCACTGGTCAGATACAGTGCCCATTACCCAGCACAAGTCATTCTAGCTTTATGTAATGGTGGATATGTTCATCTTTATCACCACCTTAAGGGTCCAGCAACCACAAACTGAACTTGGGGCAGAAACTGTTTTTTCCAGAGATACCTCTACTTTTCCAGTCATGCCTAATAAGAAGATACCATTCCCACATGAACAAGTTGCCATTGCTTATTAATACCAGCTGGTCTGGTAGATACTCAGTCATAAAAGTCATAATTGAGAGGCTGTTGTACTCTCTGTGCTTTCTAGTCCCTTTTAAAAACATACCTTTATAGGTAAAGCAGTAGCTATACATATCACAGGGAAATTTGGAAAGTAAGACTTGCCTCTTATTTATCTTTCAATAGTTCATTGCATATTCACAACAGTTGTCTTTCTTCTCAACATTATACCATTGCTAAAGCAGAAACTAAAGAGATAAAGCAAGGGTTTCAGGGATTCTTTTTCTACCTCTTGACACATCAATCCCAAAAGATGTTTCTGAAAGGCAGGGACCCAGCCAAGGGAATCAAGAGCATTAGCCAATCATTCATGTAATGAGGAATATCTTAGAGGTGAATTAGATCCTGGAACTCCTGAGTCACTCACATATGTTACCCAACTGGAAATCAGAGTGAGGAAGCCATAGAAGACAATAGCTGCCTTTCACAAATGACCACACTGCAATCCTACCGGTTGTGTGCCCTTTAACTGGAAACACTGAGCAAACAAATAACAAAGGGAAATTTGCTTCCCAACACTACCAACAGATACAGTTTAAAGATCTACCCAGCAGTGAGGTTACCTTTGGAAAATACAATAAAAGATCTTCAGTTTGGTTCATATTCAATTAAATCAACAAGTTCCATAGGAAGGAAAAAACAAACAAATAGACAAACTTACATTATCAGCTCGAACCTACCACCAAGGCTGTTTCTAAGTTTTACCAGCAGGTTCCCCATCCCCCCAGTATGGCAAGATAAGGAAATCCTGAATTCATTGCAGCTGGGCTGATGAGCTTTGTAATTAGGACATGCAGTGTGGTCTTTCAGGCGCCTTGAGAGCACTAACCCTTTCACTGCCAAATCCTTTTTGCCTGTTCAAGCTCAAAATGAGACTCTATTTGAGAGGAACTGTTGTCTATCATTTAAAGAAATAGGTTGGTTTTGCTAGTGTTGCATTGTGAACACAGAGCAAGTCATTGCTTTTGGTGGAATTCATGAGAGGAGCAGTCTTCCTACCACCTCCCAGATTTGTACTAATACACTTGAGACCAGAGTGAGTCAGAATGCATTTGTTTCTTCATTTCTGTTTTCTGTCTGAGGCCATCAACACTCTCCCTGGCACTCTAATCACTCCCTGGACATCCCCTTTTGCTGTGAAGCTAATTCAAAGTTTTTATTCAAAACCCTTCTTAAAAATCCTCTTTGCAGCAGTGCAAATACTTAGTAAGGGCTGAATTGCCTGTTCTGCTCAATTGAGTGCCCTAGAAAGAAAAAAAAAACCAAACCAAAACTGTTTTATGTATCTCAGCAATATTCATTCACCCTTTGTCTTTTACAATGACAAAATGGAGTCAATCACCATTTCATCACATTTGTTACAAGCCCTAAGCTTTCACTATTTGATTCCAGGGGCTGGGATGAACTTTCCCATTACCACCCTTATTATATAACTTGGCTTTTGGGAATGGTTTATTTCCTCATCTCTTTCTGAAGAACTAGAGATTTCCAGAGATAGAAAAAGGATGTAGCACCATTTGTGCTGGTGCTCTTTATAGCAACTTTCAAGCACCAGATTGATGTGTTTTTCACATTGACTTGGAGTCAAACAGATTTAAAGCCATTTTCCAGGTCAGATTGGCAGCAACTGCTGAATCCTTTGCCTGACTATACCCAGAGGGATGGACTGCATCTTGGGATCATCTAGGCACTCTCCAAAGGAACACATTGTTTTTTAAAGTACCAGTGTCATCAGCAACGTCCATTTTCTCCTTTACTGTCATTTTCTGGGATGTTATATTTGTTTCTTCTTTTTTACCACTGGGCCTCAGGATGATTGTAGGAAAGCGTTTCATGGTGCTGTGTGTGCACTGAATGTTTTGCCATGTCCAGCTGTGGCATGCATTGAACAAGTGCCCTGCCAGCTGAACCAGGTGGCCACTTTTAGAGCAGTGTGCCACTCTTTGGCCACAGAGCCCTTGGTGTCTTCTAGGGGTATGATTTAGTGTCAGTGCAGCCCATGGTCTGATGGGATCCCAGCCTCTGGCACAGCTTCTGGCTGCCACAGTGGAAACAAAAGTTTGTGAAGGTTTGCTGCCAAGGTGCCAAACTGCACCTTGTTTTCAAGTATTGACATGAAACTTGCCAGGAAGGGTTGGTGGAGGAGTGAGTTACAAAATACCCAGCTGTGGTTCCAAATTGCTCCCTTTTAATGAGGGCAACAGTGTAAAGGATGTGTAGGAAAGAAAACAGTCATCACTGCATGCCATGTGTCCAATTCAAAGCCCACTGTAGGCAGCAGATAGATATGTTTTGGTTTGTTACTGAGTTGGCCCTGGGGGGAAAAATAACAACCTCCTGATGGGCAGGAGTTATTCTGCATCCCCAGAAGATATTCCAGATTTTGGCAATAGGTAAAGAATTTGTGACTTTATATGTTCTGTGTTCATACTTTCACCCTTCTATAAAGTCAGATAATAAGGAATTTGCAAAGCTACTAATGGGTGTAATGCAGGTGAAGTACTTGAAGAATCTCTTGGCAAGAGGATCTCTTAAAAAGAAGGATTTTATATTTTTCCAAGAGTATATAAGAGAAAGTGGCTCCTAGGGAGACAAGAAATTCTCGAAGACTCTTAATTAATACTATTTTGGCATCCACAGCACTTCCCCTTCCTTTTCAAAATTTGATGCCAAGAATTTCTCATTCCAATAGCATCCAATAAATCCTAGAACTAAATTCCAGGGACCATTGGAGGTCTCTTTGGTTGCTTGATGGCTAAAGCAGCTAAAAGCTTTTTATTCATTTTTGAAATACCTTTTCCTTTTAAAATCTGTGGCTTTAACCCCTGAAACGAAGTGGCTGATTCTCCTCTCAGCCACATCATCTTGCACAGCACAGAACTATGCTACACAGGATGTTTTAGCCCCAGGGCATATGTGAAGTCTCAGGTGAGATCAGATTCTACTTGGGACTTTTGAATTGATCCTTCTGCTGTGCACCAGCTTTAGCTTTGCAGGATGAATCAGTGGAGTTCAGCATGTTGTGTTTGACTACAGTGCAAGGGGGAGGAAGCAGATTACTAGGCTGAATTCTTCTGTACACCATCTGTGGAGGGATGGAATTCAAGGATAGTTGGGGTTCACCCAGGTATTTGTGCCTAGAGCTTTAATATTAATTTTTTGGTATGCCGCTGTCACCCAGAAAACACTCACTGTGCAGGCACCCTGAATGTTTGAGATCTCTGAAATTAATTTAATTTTAATTTCAGATTAATTTCACAAACTCTAAATCAATTTCAGTGCATGTATTCAAAATATATATAACATGTATAAACACATGAAAACACATATAAAGACCCCATTGAAATATTAGAATTCAGTAAAATTAAAACACAGAGTCACAGATTGGACCTCTTCTTACCTCACTTTCCCATAAGCCAGCAGTAATTCTCTGATGGCAGAATTACATGAGCATAGTGTTGCAGACCTAAGATGGAAACACCATGTGAAATGTGTCCCATTATGTGAGGATGGAAAGGACACTCAACAGTTGGTCCTATCTCTACAGGGATTCATTATGATGTTAATTTTTCCAAGAGTTTTAGTTTTCCTTTTGAACTCCACTGAGGTTTTTTTGGACCTTAAGTGGTTAAAGTGATTTAATCCTTGTTATCTCCATTAGGGAGAATACCTATTTAGGTGTTGATGGGTTTCCTGCTGTTCTAAAACTACTGAATAGCAAATTAGGAGCTACTGATTTTGATTTGCAGATGGAGAGAGTGAAGATCCTATTGAGGTGAAGTACAAAACCTAGGTATTTACTGTTTATCAGGAAATGTTTAAATCACAGCAGGTTCCCCCTTAGAAAATCCAAACCAGATGTAGCTCTCCATGCTTCTTGTTATTATTTGAACATGGGGCTCTGTGTTGACTGTCTGATTAACCAGATTGGAAATTGGAAGTTACTTTGCATTTTTGTTGGTGTTCTTTCCTTTCCCTGACTTCAGCATTCTTTGCCTAAGTAGTTTTGGACACAAAAGGGTTCTGTTTTGTGAGTTGTTCTTTCAGCTTTTTGCCTGCATAATCTAACTGTACTATGAATGCATTATGGCCAAACACAAGAAAGCAATCATTGCTTAATGGAAAGGTTGCACTAAGAGAACCATGACAAGCTCAAAAGTTTCCTCAACAGTGGGGTGACCAGCTCCATTGCACTGCTGTTGTGAAGCCTGTATATTGCTTCCCTCAAATGGGTAGCCATGTTCCTGAGAAAAAAAATAATCACTTTGTTTTTCCTATTTTTATCTATCCCCATTCAAATCTCCCTCAGAACAATCCTTAATACAGGACTGTGTTGCATGTGACTTATTTGTTTTCTTTTGCAGGCTCTGAGCAGCAGTCTCTACAAGAGTGCATCACCTTATGGCTCCCTTAACAACATTGTGGATGGGTTAAGCTCCCTAACCGAGCATTTCTCTGACCTATCCCTTTCTTCAGAAGCCAGAAAACCCAGCAAGAGGCCACCTCCTAACTACCTGTGCCACCTCTGCTTTAACAAGGGACACTACATCAAAGACTGCCCCCAGGTAAGTAATATATAATATTCTAAAAAAATATGCATCGAGATTTTCTTCAGTCCTTGATTTAGCAGCACAGAATTTGACTGAAATACTTTAGAGTGAGTAACACTGAAGAAGTATCTTAACAAAGTGCCAAGCTAGCCATGTGTTCCTTTAATCTATTCTTTATCACAATGCTGATAGACAAAGTACACTATTTCATTTGCCTAGTAAGTATTACAGAAGACATTAATCTAGGCACACAGCTAAGCAGATTCTGGTAACTTTAAAAATGGCTACTCTGTAATTTTCTATCGGGCAGCACTCTGTGTTACCGGTTTAGCAGTGGCACTTAATACAACAAGTTACATATGCTAAAGGAGGAGAAACTGTTACATTCAGAGAAAACTGAGTCTGTGTTGCCGTAACACAGGCTCCAGGTATTTTGGGCGCAAAGTCTTTTTTGTCCTACAGAAGAAGTTTGCTGTACTTTGCAAAATGTGATGGTCTTTGACTCCTAGAACTTTTCTGTAGTGGCAAAGCTGGCAATATTTATTTCCTTCAAAAAGAGGTATAAACCAGTGTACACTAAAAGCACTTGCCAGTCTACATTTTTTTGTCCCTGAGGCTCTCAAGCACAGTGAACCAGGTTTCTTAATTTTCTGGTTTCAGCTGGATGCAGTTGTGTTGCTGGCTTAAATTTTCACAATTTCAACAACATCCTATGTAAAGTCCCAAGGAAATTAAAATGCTGCCAATACTCTAAAAACACAGATGTGGACATTACCAGCATTCACTTCATTATGACTTTAACCTCCTAGCCTCTTATTGTGTGACTTTCAGCAGAATTAATCTGCATAAAAAATAACTACAGTTAATTTGCTGTTAAGGATGTTAGGCATTTATAAACCAAATACAGGCAGAAAAACATCTGCCAGCAGAGGAAGGAGAGCATGAAATCAAGACTAACATCAGATTAGCTTTGAGTGTATTCCTCTTGCTATTATGCATAGACTAACTTTATCACTTTCACTGTATATCTTTCATTAATTCTAATGAAAGCTATGGAATTAAAGTGTTTGCAGTCTTGGGTGTGGCGCTTGAAAATATTTTTACTTCTTATTTTGATCTAGGTTTAGTAAGAATTTTCTTTAGGAAAAAAACTATGACATTTTCTTTGCTTCTAGGAGATCAAAAATACTCTGGTTTCTTTATTTAAGTGTTTAATCTACTTAAATTATCATGTTACAGAAAAATGTAAAGATAGAACCATTTAATAGCATACATTACTTAATAAGAGGATTGAAACTTCAACTACTAAATATGTGGCAGAGTGAGAAACTGCTGGACTGGAGGTGGATGGTTGTGCTTTGCCATGCTGAGAAACCAAATGAATGCAACAGGTCTCTTGACAATCAGTATGTGCAAACTGCAGCTCACACAGACAAAGTGAATGTGTCAGTGTTGGAGCAGTAATGCATTATTTATTTCATAGGTATTTTTATGGTTTGAGGCACTAGGGATTAAACATGTTAGTGAAAATTGAAGACATGCACACAGAAATCCAGGAGATACGAACAGTTTAGGATTGTGTAGTAACACTAATTCTCTTAAATTGCATATCCTGTATATTTTTTTTTTCAGACTTAATTTGTAAAGTCTTCAATTTCTCTGTGAACCAGGAAGTGGAAAGACTTCCTACTGGTATACTCTATGACTATCCCGTGAGTTTGGGAGGAATGAGTAAAGGAACCCAGGACAGGGAAACATCTGCTCGCTCACCACATGTAGTCTATGGTTACAGGCAGCCATATCATATAGCTCCTTTTGAAAACTGATCAGGTTTTACTTGGGAAGCATTTCAGTATTTTGCCTTTGCTACTGCTGGTGTGGGAAGCTGCTCCAGAACCTCAGTCCTCTCCTAACTAGAAATCTTCCAGTTTCTAGGGTGAGTGTAACTCATGGCCACTTTATAGTCATTTGTTCTCCTGCCAACATTGTCCTCCACTGAAATAGCTCTTATCCCTCCCTGGTGTTTATCTCAGGATGTATTAATAGACTGCAATCATATCCTCTCTCAGCATTCAATCACATCCTCTCTTAGCTTTCTTTCTGTAGGACTAACTAACCAAGCCAGGTTTTCTCAGTTTCTTCACACAAAGTATACAGAGCCTCTATTCCTCTGGCCTTCTCAAGGCTGTTCTCTTGTGCTTTTCATCTCCTTGCTCATGCGTGGCTACACGTACATGTGGCATCCCAGAGCAGATCTTGTCAGTGCCTTCTGCTCTGTGTGCACAGTTCTGTTTGTGTTAGTTAAGGGACAGGTGATATGAAATTGATTCTGTCTAACTGGAAATTTCTCCTAACATGGGCAAGTGCTTTCTTGAGGAAAAGAGGAGTTAAGCATTCACAGAAACATACATGCTTTGCTTATGTTATCTGAGATGAGGACAGTTCTAAAGAGGATGACCCTGTGTACACAAGTTTTGTTCAAAAAAAACACTGAAAACATTGTGCACAAGAAGGGACCAGCAATGGCAAGATCAGACTTTTGTCATGAAGTCCCCATTTGTTACCACTGCTTTTAAACAGTAACTGATTTCTTAATTTGAACATTATAGGCACTGCTTAATATCTTAGGTTTTGATGTTTAGTTTTTCTAGTGCTGTCAAAAACAAAAGTTGTTTAGCAAATCCTACCAAAAAAAAGGGCTGTAGTTGTGTGTTTTTAAAGTCCTTAAACCTGGATAGAGAAAAGAGATAAACTAATCTGATCTGGACAAAATGTGTATCAGTAAATCATACAGTATTTTTCTTTTGTTTTTATGAAACTGCCTAATAAGAAACACATTTTGAAATGGGGTGTTCTATGAAGTTTTTTCTGCATAGCAAAGAAATGTGTAACAGCTTTAGGACTGAATATCCTCTCTTAATTCTGCCTGTTATCACCACTGAAAATATATGTTGTTTTTCTGTTGTAAAAGTTGGTGAAAATGCATGTATCAGTTCAGATTTATATCTTCAGTGATGATCATATTCCAGGAGGTTAAATAATTATAAACAAAACCTGCCAGCTTTAGTTTTTAAGTACCTCTTGTATCTGCAATTTCTCTAATATTGTGTCCACAACTATCTGTTTCAAAATTGAAATGGGATTTAGCAGACTTCTATTATTTTACCACGTAGTTTGTGTCATACATGATGATAGAAAGTGTTCTTTTCTGTTTAGGAAACTTCCAGAAATAAGAGCAATGTTATGATTGCAATTCATCACTTCCAATTGGCCTGCATTTGCAAAAAGCTGTTTGTTGCAATAATTACATCCATAAAAAATCCAACACTAATCTTTAGTATCATCTTTATAGCATACCTACATTTCTTCCAAAACTAATCTGTGAGTTTCAGTGGCTTAGACAGTAACATCTTACTCATACCTCTCTGATGTTCTTGGACATACAGAATTCTCACTGACTTGAATGAAGTGAAAAACGTGTAGAGAATAAAGGTTAAAAGCAGTGTTCTTAATATAGCCCTGCTCTTAAATTATCATTGACAGTGCCATAAAAAAATAAACAAGATCTTTCTCTTTAAATAGCAAGGAAGGTAAGGAATGAGTGTACTTTTCCTATCTGGTTTACAAGTTGATTGCATTACATACATATATATATGTATGTATGTATATAGATCTGTCAAAACTTTGTGTACTTATTTGTGTACCCAAAGGTATTGTACCTATGCCTCATGACCATAGGGGCTTTTTTCCCCTACCAGGAAAAAAAATACCAATGAGTTCTGGACCAGTAATATTAAAGATATATGATTCCATATGACATTTTTTATATAGCACGTATAGAAATTATTAGAAGATCTTTTAAAAAAAGTTGCATTGTCTCTTTTCACCCATTATCACTATATCTTTATTTTTAAATCCTATAAAATATAAACAGCGAGTTCCTTTGTACCAAGTGTGGCCTATACAAAATGAATCTTGGTCCTTTAAATTGTTAAGAATGTTATTGACATGAATTCTCTTCCATGATGTCATCAGCCTAAACTCAGACCTATCATAGAAGTTTAATTTGCAAAAAGTATAGAATAATGGGGCATGGTGTCTATGTCTAGATACAATCTATGTAGACATTTGTAAATAAAGCACCTAGTTCACATTCTAAGATGTTGCTGAGTGAAGGAACCTTTGCCATTTCTCAAAAATCTACTTAGGAAAGTAAACACACAAATCCTGGACCTCATTTATTGCTTATGTCATTCCAGCTGTTAATTTAATAAGGAGCAACAGAAGCCCAAGCTTGGAGCTCCAGCAAAGCATCTCTGTATTCAGAATTTTCAAACTGCTCTACCTGGTCTTTCTGCCAAGCACCAGTTCCATCTACTGGTGTCTCTGCCCTGACTATATTCAAATACTGTGCCAGTGCCAAGCTCATTGAAAAACCTTTCTGACAACTCCTGTGAATTTCTGCACAGGCAAGGAGCCCTTATCTCATGGTGATGTGCTGGGGAAAGAAAATGGGCAAATATCACTGTTCTGCAGTCAAATTCCCAAGCACTGGCACTATTTATCCCAGTTTCTGGGAGACAGAGGAATGTCACAGAGTGTGTTTCCCAAGTTTATATTGTACTTACAGAGGAAAATGCCATGTGCATGCTCACAGGAGTACAGACATATGTATAATGGGAAGCTCAGTCTCTTTCTGCACTGCATGTTTAAACCTGTGGCTGAAATGCATGGCATGGTCCATGTTAATGTGGCCAACAGTGGGAGTCTTTCCACTGCCAAAAGGGATCTTTGAAGCAGATCCTGTAAAACCGAAGTGCCTTGAGAGCACAACTTCAAGTCAATAGGAGCAGTAGGTAATTGCTGTGGCTACCTGAGTTTGCATAGATTTGCTTTTGTGGCTTCATGCAGGATGTGGAAGAAATCAGTGTCAAGCTGAGTTTAGTCCTTTCTTAGTGCATAGCTTGGGCTGCCAGATCACGCTGCCCTGAAGCTGTCCCTCCCTGTGCTCAGATACACTGCAGCTTTGGCAGCTCTTTGGCTGCAAGACTGGAGCAACTCTCATGCCTGAAACATTCATCTGATTTGACTTGTGTCTTATGGTTGTGCAAGGACTCAATGTGCATAATATTTAAGGAATTCACAGCTGTGATTTCTCCAGGTACCAAAGGCTGACTAAGATGGCAATGAGGAACAAACTAGCATCTCTATAAAATTGGAAAAATTTAACTTTCTGGTTTTTAGCTCTAAAATCTTAATTTTTTCAAAAAAGCAAAACAAACACAAACTTCTTGGAATTTATCTTCCCTTTAAAGTAAAGGTGAGATTTCAAAGAGCTCTGGAATTAAAGCAGATTACAGACCTTAGAAAATCCTAACACTCACTCTGAAAATGTTTTTGACAGTTGCTACATTTTACATTTTGTAGTAGGTTTTTGGATATTGTGTGACAGCATCCAAATAAACGTGTCTTTTCTCTATTGAACTGAGTGAGATATTATTATTACTCAGTTACAGCATGAGAGGTTAATCTTCCCGTTCTTGGAGGAATCTGACACCCTGTATGGGCTCAATTTTTTGGGTTCCACCATAGTTTTTGATCAGAGTATACTTGGTGGCATTTAATCTGGTGCTGTACAGGCCTCTCCTTTTTATGCTCCTATTCTGTTGGCCTAGAGAGTTACTGAAGTATCCCTGATACTAAAAAAGCTGTATTTGAATCACCAGAATGAGCATTCTTCTTGCAAAGGTAAAGATGAAAATATGGGACACATAAGAAAAGAAAAAGTGGCGTTAGTGAGATCAGTGTTGAACAGAACCTGCTAGCCTGTGTTACAAGGAGGGAAAAGGTGTTAAATCTCTGCCATAGGTAATTGCTTTCAAACCATGTGTGGCACTCCAGGAGAAAAGTCTGTATGTCTAGCCCCTTCATTCCCTAGCTTTGAAATACATTTAGTTATGCACATTTCTTCACCTACACATTGTTCTAGAAGGAATTGTAGCTTTTAGGTGTTCATTCTGCAAATACTTATGCACATACTAAAATTCCACATTACAAGATACTGGATGAATGTGAGGCTCTGAAGAGTCCTCTTTATGCGCAACACGCTGATTTCATTTATTCCTATTTTTTCATTGAGAACCTGCATTAAACTATTGTAGATCATTTGGACTTGGCTTAGATATTTAATTTTTTTTGTCACATGGAGCCACTTTGACAACTCCATGATATTAAATATACTACAAAATTTATTGCAGGCTGTTATTTTTTGTTCTCATATGCTTGAACTTAGCTGTGCCAAATTTTCTCAGCATTTCTCAGATTAGATAAATATATTTTTTCAGATAATTTCTACTTTTATTATGAGGGCTTGCAGAAGTCTTGCAATCAAAGTGTAGTGGGCTATAAATTGGCCACATCCATCTTACCTCTGAAAATGTAAGTTATTTAAGTGTCTGAAAGATCAAAAAATACCCATTGTGCACTCTTTTGGAAATTCTCAATAAGCTGTGCATGTCATGGATTCAAACCATTTATCAGAGGCAAATAACTCAGACAGCTGTAGATGTGTAGAGGGGATCCAAAGGGCCCTGTTTTGAGAGCATGTTCCCAAAGTTCTTGTTTTGTTCTGTCATTTATGTCCAGTTTTTTGATAAACTGTGTGCTTGAAAAGAAGATACTGAAGCCTAACATACCAAAGTAAGAACAGTTGGATACTGAAAAAGAAAACAGAAAATACCTAGTAAACTGTGTCTGTGCCCCTTTCCTGTCTAGCACACTACTTGACATTACATTCCCAAAAGTCTGGAAGTCCAGCCAAACCCCAGCTCCTCCTTCAGGCCCATGACTGAGCTGTTATTAGTGTGCTTCAGTCTTTATATACTAATACAAGTTCAAATGGGGTTTTTCATCCCTGTGGGATGTCTGCAATGCAGACACAGGTGATAAAGGCAAATACCCTAAGAGAGCAATGGTTGCTTGGTCTCTGCAGTGGCCTTGGAGTGGAGTCCCAGGTCCTGTGTGATAGTTACCAATGGGCAGTGTGACAGTTGGATCATCCACCACAGAATGGGATTGCATTTCATTGAGATTTTCCAATTACTTTTTATTCGCCTTTGAATCTCATTTGCATATTCACTATCTAGATAATTTCATGCCAACTGGCAACTAGCAACAAGGTAGATATCAGGAAAAAGATACTATTTAAATGCAAAACCATAAGGATACCCAGCATTTAAACTGAACAAGGTTTTACCACTGATAAAGCCTCCTCTGGCTCCAGGTTGGGCACAGAAATTCAGGGCAAAGTGGAGAGGAGAAAAATCAATTTGAGGTCTCTGAAACATGACTTGTGTTGAAAGGCTGAAGAACCAGTGTTGTTTATTCCCACAAAAAGTCACATTAAAAATTTGCAAATATGTGGAAAGCCTCACATGAAGGGCACGGTTTGTTTCCCACAGCCACAGCTAATGAGTCCAGTAGTGGCCTTCAGCTAGGCTGCTCTGACTGTGAGGCTTTGAAGTAGAGTGCTTTTGATCACTGGAGGACTTTGAGAACTTTTGGTGAACATAAACCAAGATTTGCACTGGTGATTCTGCCCAGGGACAAGTGAGGAGAACATCCCAAAGCACCTCCCAGCCTTTGTTTCTGCTATTGTATATCTGCATGCTAATATTACAATTGACTATCTTAAACAGGCATGTTATATTTAAAATCCATGCACAATAAACTGGGTCCAAATCCTGTGCAAGTCACTGAGAGACTTTTATAAACTCATTTGAAGTAGACTGAACATAGCTATTACACTGGTCTAAATATGAGCTCTGTTTACTAACAATTTAGTATTTGCTTAGTTTGCAGTAAAACTCCTGATAAACCATAATTAGGTGATTAGCTTTGAAATTAGTACTGAGAGCATTCCTCTTGAGGAGGAAAGTAAGGTCTGGTTTCCAGCCCTCCACCAGCTGATTTATAGATAAGGTAAAGAGAGAGCTACCAGGTCAAACCACACTCGTTTATCAATTCCTCATTTGCACTGATAAGAAGTGAATAATGGAAAATTAAATGAACCATTTTTTCTCACTTCATAAAAGTATTTTGGTTTAGTGTGAAATATAGGTTGTGGAATTTCCATTAATGCTTGGAAGTGTTTGAGATCTGACTGGACAAAGTTGCAGTAAACCAGACCTGAACTCAGTGTTGGTCCTTCTTTAAGCAGGAGGTTGGACTTGGTGACTTCCCTAATGTCCCCATCAAATTTAATCATAGGGTTATTTATGAAAATTACCTACATTTTCATGCTCTGCAATAAAAGATCACTGTTCTTCAAGATCTCTGTCTCCCAGTGCTAATATCTACCATATTCCTTCCTCACAATGCTTTTAAATAAAAGCATAAAAGTAGAAGCAAACAGGCATTTATTACAACATCAAACACATAAAGAGGCCCCCCTAAACTTACCACCTGTCAAAATGTCCCTGCACAAACACTTTCTGTAAAAAGGTAGCTTCATTTAATTTATATTTAAAAATTAATCAAATAACTTTTTTTTTTCCAAAGGAATTTTCTCCAGGAAAATATGCTTCAACAAGTTTTTCAGCTGAAAAAGCAAAAGTTGAAGCAAACACCTCAAGTGGAAGCTTTTCACTTTGCAATGGCTTGAATTTGTTTTGCAAGAATTTGTTTGGAAATGTTTCAAAAGCCTAATTTACCCAAAATGAAAAATTTTGTCTTGGTGCTTCTGGTTTGAAATTCCAAAAATTTTCACATCTGCCAAACCTATAAATATTTCAACTCCCTTTCCCAGTTTTAACAGAACCTCGTTTCCCTGTTTCTCAAAAATGAAAAATGTGTTTTCTGATAAACTACATGCCCAATTAGAGAAGGCATTCAAGGTCTGAGCAGAGGCTGGGATGGTGTCATGGAAATGGGAAACGCTCTGGCTCTTGAGGAGAAAGTGACTGTCAGGGGTGTCAACTGCTGTGTCTCTCCCTCCCTTTTCCTTTGAAGTTCCTGTCCAGAGGAGGAAGCTGGCAAACAGCAAAAGCAGTGAACAAGAGCAAATGGCTGAAGGCAGATCAGCAGTTTCTGCTGGCAGCAGCCAAGGGTGCAGCTCAGCCCCTCCTTGCTTTCCTGCTTGTCCCAGGACAGTCAGTAGATTGTGAGGGCACAAATCCAACCCAGGGGCCCCCTCTCATTTTCCTGCTGTCAGCATGTACCACACAGTCCTGCCTGTCCCTCCCATTGTATCACTTCCCTCGAGAAATTAAGATACTAAATGGAAGTTAATCCCTATTCCATTTCCCTGCTATAGCACAAATACTGGTGGTATTCTACTGTATCTGGCTTTTATCAATAGATGTAGAAGGAGCCTTAGATATTTGGATATGTCTCCTTTCATAGCTATAAAAACGTCTACTATGAGATATGAACAGAGTTTCTCAGGTAAATATTGTCACCTGTGCCTGGTAGGATTGTAGATATCCTTCAGACTGCCTGAGAGAGAGAGAGAAGCAGGGGAGAAGGCAGCACTGCATGGATCAGGAACACAGGACTCTGCTATGATGATACAGGGAATGGCAGCTTCACAGACATGAGACTTGGGGTAAACTTCGTGTAGACTTCATTCCTTAACATTTTATATTTTATACTATAACCTATCAGTCATGTTTCTGATGGAACATTGTTATTTAAAGAGGCGTTTTGCAGGTTTGGAGAAGCTTTTTTTTAAAGACCAAAAAAAAGAGGAAAAAAGTTTTAAGATATTTTTTCCAAATGTCCTTCATTTGGCAGGAAACCTAAAATGTTTGTATAGTAATTGGAGAAAACAATGAATAAGCCTTTATTTCAGAGCCTGGCCAGTGCCAAATTATTAGCTAAAGCAATAAAGGCTATATACAGGCACTTAAACTGAAACATTTGGGGATTTTAGCAGCAACAGCAGACATTTTGGAAATGACATAATCTTGATAACTAGTTTATCCTCAGATTTCTGACTGATTTTCCACAAGAAACTTGCTACTCTCTTTCTAACTCATTCCCTGTGTAGAAATGTGCATAGGAGTACAGCAGCACCTTCTGAGATCTTCTCTATTATTGAACCCTGTAAATATTTTTTTTTTCATTTTGGAGAGAAATAACACATTTCAACTAGTTTTCAACAAAATCTCAAGCTATAATCTTGGAAATGAGTTCAGAGTAACCCTGAACATTTCCCAGGCTCAAAGGTTTCACATACAAAATACTGGTTTCAAGTCAATTTCTAATTTTAAACCACATTGCAGGTGTGCAGCTACAGTTAAAACTCTGCAACAGCCCAGGCAAATGAATTCTTGCACCTGAGCCAGGCTGCCCACACCACCTGGCAGCCAGGAACACCCAGGCCAGGTGCACACTCAGCCCTCCCAACCACTGCCCTGTCTCACAGTGTGAGGAAAGGAGACCCTCAGAAGGCTTCATGAGAGCAGAGATAGCTTCTGAGAGGATTTTATATAGAAGTCATGTTTCGCTTATTCCTGATTACATAGTTGAAAAAATTAGAAGAGCAAAAAGTGGGGAAGAGAAAGGCTTCTTCCAAATAAATGGCAAACAAGAAGGCTTTCCTAGAAGATCAAAGAGGAGTCATCATTTAAGTAGAAAGGTGGCTTTGATTTAAATAGTTTTAAAAAACAAAATGTAATACTAGTCATTCCAGACCTGCATTTTGTATTTCCTCTATTTTCTATTTCTTCTACAGCAAGTTGGAGCTTTGCTACTTAAAACAGACTTCTGTAAACTCTAGCTAAGGAGATTCAATCGATTAGAATATAAAGACAAACCTCACTGCTGTCTTCATAAGTTTTCTCAAAATTCATGAAAAAAATCCTCCTGTTATGTCAGCTGTCTCAAGGCCAGATTATCTGTACACTTTATGTGAGGATAAACCAGCACCCAAATGGTTGCAGTGGCTTTTGTGCTGCACTTGCCACTGGTCAAAGTGTTTGCACAAAACATGAGAAGGAGGAAAATCAAATCAAGCCCATGAATTGTCCAGTTTCCTTGAAAAGAATTTCTTGTATAAATAAAGGCCTCATCCCTATCCTGAGGTGTGTGATGGGAAGTACATATTTACCTGCATATCTCCTGCCACAGGCATGTACCTTTCTCAGGAGAGGTGGTATCTGTATCTCCTGAGGCAGCATAGAGTGCTGTTTCACATATGAAACTAACCATACTGTGATTTTACAGCATGCTAGTCATTTCTGCACTAGTGACTCAAAATTTCTATCAGTTTTTAGCTCATTTAAGTACACTGTTGTATCCTATGTGATGTCATGTGGTCCTCAAATGTGTAGGTGAAGCCCTCAAGAGGGGATAGAGACTTGTTTCAATGCCATATGAAGTTTTCTTGAGGTGACTTACAGGGGAGTGTCAAAGCCTGACTTCCTTGTTTTTCTGCAGCTTTTTTTTTTCTTTCAGCTTTTCTCCAGTATCTGTAATCACACTGCCCTCTCAGCATTTTACACTTTGTGATTTTGCTAGATTCCTTATCCTAGACTCATCTGATCTTCTAAAACATGACCAAAAGCTTCTTGTCCATCCCCCTTTCTCTGTGTGCCCCGGACACAAATGATACTTAGAGTCTCCTCATTTTCCTGGAGCCCATGGAAGACAGGGCTGTCTGACTAGATAGTGTGGCACTCAAGGTCTGGGAGCCAGATGTCCTGCACTGGGAGGGAGAAGAAGGATAAAGCAGGTTGTAAAGGTGGACATTTTATGCCAGCAACTATCAGCCTTAGCAAATATGATGAGCTCTTTCAGTCATCCAGAAGTTGTTGGCATAGCACCATGCACAGTACTGACAGAGTTACTGCTTCTATTGCTATTTCTGCTGTTCTGCAGTGAAAGCTGTGCTTATTAATAACAGTCTGACTTTTCAGCCACTGCTAACACTCCTGTTAAACTTTAAAAATAGTGGTCTCTCTTGCTGCTGTTGTTTACAGAAGTCTCCTAAGCAGCAAGTCTTAACTGTAATTTTATGGTTGGTTTGTGATAAATTATTTCTTTTCATACTCTATTGACTTTCTTTAAATAGAAGATAGGAGACACTACAAAACTACAAAGTAGTGGTATTAACATGAAACTACTGGAAAGGTTTGGTTGGGGTCTTTTTACATACTGACATATGTAATAAATAATACAATATTCTCCTCTATAGGTGCTTGGGGTAGAATAGACCCAATAGTAGTGGGTGCAGCTAATATGGCTGTAGTGCTTGTGCTGAGCTCACAATGTGACTCACATGTTATGTTTGTTTGCAAAGTTGGAGAAGAGAAGGGGCATTTTTTTCAACATTAACGTAATTTTAACTCTCATCTGCTTTCTTCTGAGCTCCCATTCCTGATTCAGCACGCATGAGTCTGCTAATGAAATCCAGATGTCAGACGAAAAAACAATAAGCTCTCCCACCCTTCTGGTGGATCAGGTTTCTCAGAGAATGGAAAAAAAAAGAATCAGGAAAGATTCCTAGAATGTCTGAAACTTTAGATTTCAGTGTGTGTTCAGAGAGCAGAGGGCAGCAGGGGGATGGATTGAAGGTAAAATTGATAGCAAGTCAAGATTCTTGGTGCAAACGTGAGAAGAAATTGAGTGATTATGTTATCAGTTAGTCTGAGCCCTAAACAGATGTAGTATATCCCAAAGTCAGTGCTACTACTGAAGAATTACTGAATAATGAAATAATTAATTAATAACAAATAATAAAAGTGGTGTTTTCTGTACTTCCAATAACAGTAGGATGCATCAAGGTTTGTTTTGACTCTGAGAGGTGTCCATCCCTAGGCACATATGAGGCATTGCAAGCTTTCCTCATTTCAGCTACATTTGACTTAAGCCAAGTCACAAAGTGCTGCTTTGCTGCAGGAAGTTTCCTTTGTGACTGAAAGCAGAGTGGTTGACAGCAGTGGCCTCCTCTCAGTGGCCGCACCAGTTCCAGATCTCTCTGGCTGTGGTGCTTGCAGACCTGGGCACGTTCTGCCTCTGCTGCAGGCCCCTGGACAGGCTACTGATGCAAAAGTCCTGAAACCTTACTTGTTGAGATGTAAATCTGTAGATTTAGGATTTTTAAATGTCACAGCTTCACATCTTTCAGTATCGCACTCTTTTCCGTGGAACACTGTGATTAAACCTGTACTGATAGAGGCAAATCTTGCAGCTGTCCATGGATGCTGCTCAGCAGTAGTTTAGTATCTGCACAAGCTCCAGAGCTCTCTGCTGTCAGACTGAACAGAGCTGTTGAAATTTGTGCCTCCTACAAAGGGAGCTGCTCTGTAACTACAGGCCCTTCAAAGCACACATTCAGTACTATGGATTTGGCCCAGGTTATCAAGCTGTTCATTATTCATGAACTGCTCTTATCTGAACTGTGGTCACAGTGGTCATAACTTGTGATGATGGATGGTTAAGAGCTGGGCTCAGTGTGCAGACTTTGCATTAGAGCCTGTGTTGTTTTAACCAGTTCCTCTGGTAGCTGTACACAGGGATTCAACAGGATGACTGTGCACAGAAACCACAGTGGGGACCAGTGGCAGAGTCTCTGCTCCTGAGGGGGGCAGGCCAACTGATCCTTTCATGAGGGATACAAACCACCTCAGTGCAATCCCTGGGACCTTGCCATCCTTTTACATGAAGAAGAGCAGTATCTTATGAAAGCCTCACTCTTCATAAACATTTCTTATCACATCTTTTCTTTCTGCCTCATAGTCATCTCTCTTACAAGCCTCTGATACATTTGATGTCTGATAAGGGCCAAAAGCAGAAGCTAGAGAGATAAGAGCCAGGGAAGTGAGAGAAGTGAGAAGACAGCTGTTGCCTGAAGACTACCAGCTGTTGAAAAACAATCAGAGGGCACTATAGAGCATCACCCTAAGGTAAATTAAATAAAGACTTTAGCTCTGATCTCTGTTTATGCAAAAAACCTTATTGTTTCAGTAGGAACTTCAGAAATTGGCTGTCATCTCACTCCAACAGAATTATTGGAGCACATACAGAGGGTCTGACCCTGCTGACCCCACATTCTGCATCATGTCATACCTTCTCTTTATCTCACCTCCATTCTTGACATTCTTTCCCAATCAATTAGTCTCCTTATCCAGCTGCTAAAGGCAAATCCCTCATCTATTTTCCAGAGTATCTAAGATCAATATTTTGACCCATTCAGTCCTCTTTCCAAGGTGCCTTCCATTGGTGTGAAAGAATTAAGGCAGAAGAATGGATATTTAGCACACCAAAACAGATGAGGAATGGAAAGCACAGCTCTCGTATTCCTTGTATACAGTTCCCAGAAACACAAGCCTTATCTAGGTTTTCCAAACTCAACCTTTTTCCATTATTTTCTCTTTAAATCTCCAGTGGCTGTCATGTCATTCATCACTGCCATTTTATTAATCACTCTAGAAAAGAAGTTGTTTACCTGCTTAGCACATCTTGCAAGTTAAGATACAGTGGTTTCTTCTCTGGATATTTTAATATACCTTGGGTGGTTATGTTACAGCAAGGACCACAGCCAAAGTGCAGTGCTCCATATCTAGTTAAATGTATAGATTCAGAGCTGTGAAAAAGCAATTTAAAGTTCTTGAAAAAGGCCAGATTACATTTTAGTAGGACTCCATGTCAGACTTAGCTAGCAGTTGAATAACCAGCAGTAAATATTCACTGCCTCCTTGTGAAGTTGATTTATTCCATACTGATTCTTAAAAAAAATAAAATCCTGATTCCTTCTAACTTAAGGTAGAGATAAATAACTGAATTTGGACATTGTAAAAAGTACCATACTGTACATGTCCATAAGACAGATCATCTGTCAGCTGATTTTTCTTTTACGCCCTCCCTGACTCCTTGATTTACTGTTGGAGAAAATTATGTGCACTGATCAGATAAACATCCAACAGAATACAGAACTGGAAGAACTGGTGTTCTACCACATATAAGCTGAGCCTTTTCTGCTCATGTAGTGTCACTTCATACAGGTAGAACTAAATATCTAGCCTATGGAACAAAATACTCTATTTTCATTTCATTTATGATCAATTTGTGGGAAAGGAGTCTGGTTGTAATTGGATCTGAACAGTCTGGTACAGTTTTAACCTACAGTTGGGTTACCAGTATTCTGATATTCAGGTTTTTTTGCTTAACTATGGCTGGTTACTAAATTCCTATAATACTGTTCTTTACAACAAAAATACCATTTTTTGTTTTCCAGAAGTATGGGACCAGGAAATATGTTTGCTCAAATTTTTGTAAAAAGTGAAGACAGCTGAAAACAATCCACTAAATGTCCACTAATATCCGTAGATATTTAAAGAAGAAATTGTCATGCACCCAGTCCCCTTCACATCTAGTCTAATATACTTTTGCATTCATATATAAATCAAGAAATGAGGTGCTCAGCACATCAGTATCAAACTTCTAAAGCTGAAAACCCCCTGGTGTTTGCAAACCTCCCCACACTTTTCATACAAAATACTACTTTTATTCTCCCTGTTACTCTTTAAAACACAGGTTCTTTACAGGAGGCCTTCTACATGACCACAGAATATTAAATCACAAAAACAACAAACCTGCTGAGGCTGGCAGGGATCTGGGGAGATCAGCTAATCCAACCCCCTGTTCAGTATTTCCAAGGATAAAGGCACCACAACCCCTTGGACATCCTGTGTCAGTGCTCAGTCACCCTCACCCTAAAACAGCTCTTCTTATGTTTAAAAGGAATTTCTGGTATTTCAATTTGTGCCCATTGCCTTTTGAATCAGATCTCCTCTACCACTGGATACCAGCGAAAAGTGTCTAACCTGTCTTCTTTAATCTCTCCTATGCTACATATCAGCTACACAACACAAAATCTGAGGAACCTTTTGAATTAAATATTAGTCATGCTGAACAGGTTTTCACTGTGAGGGGAGATGGTGTAGCCACCTTTTTGCCATCTGAGATCCAAAGTCTAACAAGGTGGATGCTAAAATATGTAATTCATAGAATGTTAGAAGTCACTCTGGCTGTGCTTAAAACAGTTGCACTTTCCATGCCACACTGCACTGTCATGGAGAGAATTAGGGTTGCATGCATTGCAACATGCAATTTCCACTTCTGGAAGTAGCTTCTTCAGAGCTACCATCCTGGCAGTCCCATAAAATGGAAACTAAGAGGTATAGTCATGACAGATAATCATGTCTATGAAAAACAGCTTTTTGTCCCTCAAATACACTCTGGGGGAAAAAACCAGTCAAGTCAATGAATTGACAGACTTTTGCCCATCTAAGTAGTTGACATGGAAACTTCTCTTGAGGCAGGCAGTGCATTTCAGATGCTGGGGGCAATGAATCTCTCAATGCATTGGATTAACACATACAGAACCAATTATATAGAGTACACATTTTGACTGCCTCAAATACCATTTTCTCTGTTCCAGTTTACTGAGAGAGAATGGAAAGAAAGAGAAATAAAATCAGAACTTCATTTTAAATTAGAATATCTGCATTAGCTTTAGTATTTTCATCAACTTTCTGACAGAGACTATTTTTGCACTGCAGATTTTGTTGCAGTGAGACAGTTTGCTATTAGTTCTCTGTTTTAAACATAACTACAGGACCAGGATTTTTAAGACCTTCGCTCTTTCTTCTCCATCTTTGCTGGGTTTTACCTCACCATCTCTCCTGAACTTGCAGCAGTGTTTTGTGTGTTAGGCTTTAAAGGTCAAGGCAGGCAAGCCCAACGTGGTCAGCCCTCAAAGACAAATGAGCATGATTCTGTTCAAGTCTGTTAGGATGCATCTTTTTGTAATATTGGATTATCTGGTCCACAGTATCAAACAGGAAAAGCCAGAAGATGCTATTAGCTGAGAATTTCAGTTGGCATGGCACTTGGACTTGATATAGCTGGCATGTTCATGTGATGGAAAGAATTGAAAATCACTATGATTATGCCAATCTTGACTTGTCAGGAGGGGCAAGGCAACTTCCTTGAACAATTACTGTACCTTTTACTTTTCTATGCATTTCCTTATAAACCAGACATTTCTCCTTTTGTCCAATGGCATTCCCTAGAAACCTGTCTGCTTCTTTCTGGTCCAAGGCTGGTGATACAAGTTTTGAATACCTGCATCTCAGCTCCCAGACCCTTGGCTCAGATGTGGGGCAGTGCTGCAGAGCTGGCCTGTGGCACATGCACGCTCTGTTCCCAGCATTTCACTACCCACTTAGATCCTTGGAAGTAGTAAACTTTCTGCTTGTTTTTGCACAGCTGACCTAATTGCTCAGAGAACTAAATTAGAGTAGGCTTTTCTTTTCCTTTTTAATGACTAGCCTTGATTAAAAATAACAACAACAACAAAAAACAACCAAAAAAACCACCAAAACCCCAAAAAACCCACCAAAAAAACCAGTGCTGTAGTGCACAAGATCATCTGTGATGAAGAAAAAGGTTACTTTTTTCATAGTGTCATACTGGAAACTCAAGTTAGCTCATTCTGAATCATTCTCCTAAGAAGAAATCTCAATTTATGGTAACAAGTTGTAGCCCTTCAGTTTTACATTTGCCTGTGGTAAAACATGGTGCTGTGCCATTTATGCAGTGATTGAGATCACTGTATCTGTTAGCTGATCTCTTCATTGTTTACCACATCCCAGGCATGCTGCAGACTTCATTATTCCTTACTACCTATGTTCCTCTTTCTGGCAACATCTTCATGTAATATCAAAGTGAAACAAAAGACAGGTATGCTTCAGCATCTACATATTAAGAATAATGAATTTTTTTTTTCAGATTCAACTCACTCCTAAACTGCTTTTGATACTGAAAAACACTCATTACAACCAATTCAACTATGGGGCTGATTAGGGGAATGGTAAATTTGTGACACTGAATTACTAAGTCATCACTATGAGTAAGAGTCAATGCTCTTCTAATATTTTTCCAAAATATAAAAGCAATTCTAATTTTGAATATTTGACTTTGACCCTATCTATATAATTGCTTGTATTGGTTTAATTATAATTCTACTTATGGTACCTTGCCCATTAGAAATATTGTATAATTACAAGCAGGTAACATATATCTTAAATGTTTATCTATAAAGAATAATAGATAAAAATCCTAGAAAACCTCTGTAGAAAAGGCTTTGGAACAACAGCACTTCAAAGCTATATTAGATGAAAAATTAGAAATATTTTGTGCGCTGACGAAAATCACAAAACATTTAAAAAACCCCAGTTGAAACAGCCTAGCTTCTGTTTTATCAGACTGATAGAAGCTTAGAAATAAACTCAAATATTACTTTCTGAACTTTTTTTTATTCATTGGAGAAAAGTTATCTCACTGGCTTTCATGATTGCCCAATGATGTTTGAATTTGTGATGCTAGTCACTTTGCTATTCTGGTATGGAAATTTCTCTGAAATATTTTTTCTTCCTCCCCATTTGCTTCTTACACATTCAATCACGCTTTATAGGCTTGCTCTAAGGCCAGTGACTAATTCTTAAGGCCTACAAATCAATCCTGAGCACCTTCTACATGCATAAATATACATCATCACTCAAACTAATGGTTCCTAAATGCCAGCATAAGTTGTTGTCACTGTTCTAATTTCTGTCTCACTGTCAAATCAACCCAGCATTGATTTCCCTTTCAACTTCAGAGCTCTGGCTTAAGCTAGCCAAGATAGGAACTAAGGACTAGAAAAGAATAAGAACACTGTACATATCCATGCTTTTGGGTCATCATTTCAGCGAGAGAGCTGTATCATGGTGGTGATTCCTTCTAGAGCCATTTATGACAGTATTTATGTCTTTATCATTTTCTGACCTTTAACTAACACTGTTTCACTCTGGAGAAGGTTACTCAAGAAAGAGAAATTAAACATACAGCAAATAGTAATTTGTTTCAGCAGTGATCATGTAGTTTTAGTTAATGGTGTAGTTCTGGAAGGAAAACCAGCACCAGCTGGCAGATAACCATGATGGGTCTGTGGAAAATGTTCCTCAGTCAAACTCGGCTAGTTCAGAGAATATGCGCTTAAAGCACTTAGGGATGGTTAACCAACAGAGGAGAGAAATTCTGGGAGGCAGTGGTTTGTTATTTTGCAATCAAAGTTTAAATCTTAATTTGTTACTTCTTTGAAGGAAAGTTGTAATTGTCAGGCATAGATAAAATGAAAAACATAGTGGTACCCTGAGGAATGCATTGGTCAGCTAACAGAATCTAATTTTTTTTAAACAATTTGCAGCCACTGTTCTCTTTTATCTAGAAGTGGAGCAATATTATTGGTCATTTATAGTATGGTCACTTGTCTTGGATTCACTCTGCTAGGCATTGTTCTTCTACATAGTCACAAAGGGGCCTGGTCCCACAGGGATGGGAAAACTAGAAAGTGAGTTTTCTCAACTACTATTTAATAACCAATATTAATATAGGAGAGACAGCTACTTTATACAAAATAAATACAGAAAATAAAAGTTGAAAACCTTCCTAAAATTTATCAGGTTTTCTATGGCAGACTGTGGTCTTTCTTACAACATCTTGCACACAACATCCACTAGTAGTGCTTTGTCTTTGTATTGTATCAGTGTGAAGCTCTGCATATCTTTGGGCCATATAATGGACTTCTAAACACAATATCTTTGGGCCATATAATGGACTTCTAAACACTTTTGGTCCAGAAGCTGCTCTTTGATACTGCTTCATGTATTAAATCCTAGACAGTTCAATTCTGCTAAATTATAAAAACATTATAAGTCAAAATATAACCCCATGCATTGTTCAGTGAGGATTGAACTGTCCCATCTGCTATTGTCTTCTGCAGTACCACATACTCATGACAGAAATACAACAGAGAGATTGTGTGCAGACCTCCGCAGTTTAGCTGCAGTGCGCGCTGTGCTCAGGAATTTCAATCACAAAGAAGATCCTTTTTTACAAGAAGGCGGTAATGTGCCCTTAGAATTCATTGGTATCATGGAAAACAGAACTGTGTTTGTTCTGCCTAATGGACTTTGCATGGGGCATCTTTCTAGCACAGTCAGAAATATATTCTTTGGCTGTACCAGTTTGCCCTGAGGCACTGCAGTACCCCACAGATTCTGCCCAGGGAATTCATGCTTTTCGAAATCCTAGCCAGGTCCTCTTTGGTAAATGTGTCTCCCTGGACCTTCAGTGCAGCGTGTTGCTGTTGGCTACACGTCATAACTGTAAAACATAGGTTGAAAACAGCATGGGAGTTTTGTCTCATTTCGTTAATATAAAGAGAAACTGGACTGTGTTCATTGAAATCAACCATATTGCTTATTTCATGGGGGAAGTGGACTGTTTAATGAGAAG
The DNA here is from genome assembly GCF_901933205.1 of Camarhynchus parvulus. Classification (NCBI taxonomy): domain Eukaryota; kingdom Metazoa; phylum Chordata; class Aves; order Passeriformes; family Thraupidae; genus Camarhynchus; species Camarhynchus parvulus. The sequence goes on from NC_044576.1 coordinate 11,548,292, forward strand.
TATGTTCTTACTTCAATAACATTGTAGCAACTAAAACAGCATTCTCCAAAGTGAGCAGAAATATATGGCTTTTAGCAACTGACACTAAATTAATGGGAAAATTCCTAGAGAACTTGATTCCACAGAAGCTTGCTGAGGCAGCAAGCTCTCCAAACTTCCTTTCCTTTGTTTGGTGGTTATAGTACTCAACTTTACAGTAATATATTCTCTAAATCATGTATTTTAAAAAGATATCTTTTTCTTCTGTAGGTCATCATTAGTTTTATTAGTTTCAGAATGTGGGAGTTAGATTTTTTTTTTCTTTCAGTAAGCACAGCTGTTGTGCATATTGACCTTAAATTCAGTTCTGCTTACTGTCTACAGGCACAGCAACAGAACATAGAAGTTTACATGGTCATAGTCAGGCTGAACTCACTGAATCCCAGCCAGTTTCCTGCACAACATGCTTTTCAGATATTTTTGTTTGCATTTAGACTTCTTGTAATGTGTAACACATTACTTTGGAAGTGAGACAATGGTCTTGTGGTTTAAGACATGAACTAAGATTGAAAAACATGTAGGTTGGATGCTGACTAGTTATATACACTTGCATTTGTGATATTAGCAATACTATATGTCCATGTTTTATGGATAAGGAACTGTGGCAAAATCCCATCTGACCCACTAGAGTCAGGTCTTTTGGCCAAAGTATTTTTTCTGTCATTTTGTTTAGCTCCTACTGCAATAGACTTGGGATCTCCACATAGTAGTAAATGATAAATAATTTTTAGACAAAGTTGAAAAACACTTAATCACTGCTGGTCTGTGCTGGTCTGGGGATCAATGTGTCAAGTCAGCACAGCTGACATACCACAGGTTTACAGAGTACTATTTACAAAAGACATGAGAAACCAAAGAAGAATTCAAATACGGTTCAAAACCAAAGGGAACCTGGTTTAGCCTCCTGGACGTGCCAAGCAGGGCTGGAAAGTAAATGAGAACAGTGCTTCATGAGATTTTCCTACTTCTGGTCAGGCCAGAAATTTTGCAAGAGCAGCTTTTCTCATGATATTTTGGCACTTTTGCTGCTGGTCTTGCCTGAAGCCTAGAGGCAGAGCCATGTGAAAATACTGAGGGAAAAAACAACTTTTCTTAGTGTGTTTGATCTTCAGCTACAGCCTGAAAGATTCATATTCTCACACTTTATCTATGTCCAGCTGTTACTTTCAGGTTTAAATGTTTTTTAACTCATACCTCCTTTTTCTGTTGCTGTAAACTTGCAGCCTCACATACAGCTTAATCCTTCATCAGCAGAAGAAACTGAAGCATAAAATGAAGTCTCATTCTTAAAAGAGATGACTTTGAATTAAGGAGAAGAAGGTGCTGTCCTTGAAGCCAGCCTTCAAACTACCTTAACACCACTGTCTACTTTACCCCAAACTTCCCCACTTAATGTCAGAATGTTGTGGCTCACTTGAGTGGGGACTTGATGTAGCCTCTGTAATCATCGACAAGACTACAAGAGCTCACAGAATGTACTCCACCTACCCTCAACCCAAAAGCAATCCTATGCCATTTTCCAGTCAGTTGATGTCATCATCTAAAGAACAAACTCACTGGGCAGAGACTGACCCTATCCATGAGTTTCTACCAGGTCTGTTGTGACAGAAAACTTCCCACAAATAGCAAATGATACTATTGGTACCAGCCCTTTCTTCTGTGGAGCATTTGTCCTCCATATAAAGTAGTGAATCATAGAATACACAAGGATTAATAGGAAAGGATCTCTCTAGCCCTCTTGCTAGGAAGCTTTTCTTCTACTCAAATGAACAGAAGGTCTCTGCAGCCTCCATTTTACAAAGGAGATGATTTTGACTATGGATAGCAATCAGAAAAGAAGTTGAACTCTCACTTGCCCCTCCCCTCAATTTTTCAGATGGCACTATTCCAATGAACTTCTTAGCTGATCTGTTTATGGCCATTTGCAGCATTACTCTAAACACAGGTCATCTGCGCCTGCATGCCTGCCTGGTTTCTCTCTCACCCTGTTTATCTGCAAACACTTTTTCAGTGCAACCACCTGCCAAAACCAAAAGCTGAAATTTGGGGGATTTGTAGGAACACACCCTGTGGTTTTTTCTGGAGTGGGGAATAGGAGGGAATAGGAGGTGGATGAACTGAGCCTTTCAGTCTTTCTTCAGTGTGGCTCAGAGCATTGTCCTCACCTAATCAATCTCCCCCAGACGTGTATGTGTATTAGGACCCATTGCATGTGTTCTGGGGACAGGTGATAACCATAATCTGGACCACTGAAATTTCATGTAGGCTGGAATTTATTTCTTGATTCATCTACAGCTGTTTCTCAGATGATAAAAATAGGCTCCTGTGCTAGTGCTATTGCTGCCTATTTTGATTAAAACAAGATGTGCAACAAGATCCTGTTCTGATCCATATGATCCAGAATAAGGGAAGGGTGAAACAAAGTTTTCTTTCTAGGAAAGTCTTGGGTAAAGGGAGAGGAAAATGAACATGCAAGAAACAAACAATTCCCATTTGGGTCCTTTTAGAGCCTTTCCTAGAGTTTGCAAATTGCACTGGGTAAGAACTCAACACTGCAGCTTTCTTAGCACCTCAGTTTGTTGCGTACATATTAGTAGAAGAAAGGTATTTGCCATGATTAAACCAGTACCCTGGGTGAAGTCAGCAGTTCATCCTTGCTTGCTCCTGTGACAAGCACAAAATAGTTCTGCATAGTTCTTATCTCTGTCAGCATGCCAAAGGAAGAATTAAGGGCTGGAATCAGGTCTGGGCAGCAGTTACCAGAAAAGTGATCACTGTCTTGGGCCTCAGGTGGACTCACCAAAGCAGTCCCTTTCACTGATGCTGTTGGTGGTGTTCTCAAAGTCTTTGCTTGTCTCAAATTATTGTACCAAGCGAGAGCAAAAGAACCTCCACATACTCAGAGCCAGGTTCATAATAGACAGAACTGGAAAGTGATAGGATGGAGAGAAATTCCATAGTTTGGTACTGCACTATAACAAGAGTGTTAAGCCTGGACAGATGGTGATGAACCCAGCCTGAAGGGCACATAACATCATCTACCCTCAGAGCAGAGACAAATACTCTTCATAGTGCCCTCTTAGTTCAGTACTGATGAATTTTCTTTACTCAAACAGTATCTTTACAAACCTTTTTATACTGTTTTAGAAATCTTGCATTATTAATACCTTTAAAAGAAGATGTTGAAATTAAGATTTCAGATGACTTTTAGTTCCACTAGCAGTACTATACTTGATCTCAAGTATCTCTAGCTAGTACAGTTGTTACTCCTTTTAGAGGTCATTGGAGTGGTCTTCAATCTAGATATATTCAATTCACTTTAGCAGGCCTAGAATATTTTTGATAGGAATCCAAATCTGGGAAAGTTTATCTGAAACTTTGAGAAATCTGCCTTTATCAATGAGCATTAGAAAAGAGAAATAAGGTAGCCCAGATCAAAGTGAAGAATATCAGGTTAACTACTAGCCTTGAATGGACTTAACCAAAGATTTCTTGTATCCTTACTCTAGAAAAGAAAATGGCTTGGATTGTGTGGAAAGGAATGATACTAAATACCCAGAGCCCCTTGATAGAGTACTACAGAAAAAAAGAAAATCAGAGAAAAAAACCACACAAGTCCCACCACCCCAGAGTGTTTTTTCTCTGTCCTACACATATTTGTAATTGGAGATCTTTGATCATGGAACACCTGTTGTCCTTTAGAACCAGACATGCAATATAGAAAAGAGCAGAACACTTAATCAAATTATTTACTCATGGTCTTTGGGAAAGCGTTTCATACTTGAGCTGCCTGGATTGTTTTCTGCCATAATCTGGCACAGCTTTATCTCACAGCAAAAGGCGCTAAATCATCAAGTGTGTTGAGGCACATCTGTGATGTCATACCATATGCAGTAACAATGTATTTATTATGTGATGTGGTGTGCATCTGTCCTAGTAGGTCATTCCTATCATTGTCTTCATCAGCAACACACTTTTTTTCTTTCTATGTGCAATGTTTTGTTCGACTTTGAGAGCACAGACAGCTTTGGCAAGCTTTAAAAGTTAGCAGTTGCATGGACCTAACTGGACAAGTGAGCAGATCAAAACCAGGAGATAACAGTGTATATTTATAGGGAGATATGTTTATGGAAACCTATGGGAAAGGCCAGCTTCCTTATCAGAGAAGACAGAGGTTGTGCATGCTCATTTCAGCTTTGGAAAATTTTCCTTTTACTATTTTACCAGATTCTGAGTGAAAATTAATTGCAAATAAATTCTTGCTACTCCTGTCAGCTTTAATGCTCCATTAAGCTTCGGTTTAATACTTCATTGCTCCAAAATCTTTGGGACAAATTATCTCCTGGCTTAACTCCACCAACTGTGGTGAAGCTACACTAGAATGGATTTGGCCCTACAATTTTTCCCCCAGTGCTGCTTTTGCTTGATTCTGTACATGACCAGAATATAAAGACAGCAAGCTTACATTAGAAACAAGTCACTAGAGAAACCAAGAAATCTTTCTAAGCTATCAAATGTCTTTTCATGGGGTGTAAATGACTGCACAGTTCATTTCCTTCCTTTTCAATATCTTCTGGCAGGAGGACAGTGCTAACTGTCATGTAAACATCGAGTTTTACAAAAGAATTCTCAAAAATAAGTGAAATACTGGTTTACATTGCGTAGTTCACTTTTCCCACTGTTTATACACAAACCTGAAATTCTCATTACAGAATTATAACCAACTGCAACCCCCCCAAAACATTCATTTCAGAGGACATAATCTGTTTCAACATTTTCATGGTTCAGTTGCTGCAACAGCCTCCTGGATTTGCTGCTGGTCTGCTGTGCAGCAGACCCCTAGAAATTCTGCCAGAGAACACCTCAATCATCTAGATTAGCACAGTCTTTCCCTAAAGCAGTGTTTTCCCACTCTTGCTGTCCCATTTTACATGACTCAGCAATGGAGTTTCACACTGAAGACAATTCCACATTCTAGTTGATGGTTTGCTTTTTTATTGCTATTTCTTTTCAGGGTTGAAAGAGAGCTGCTTTTGTAGCCTTAAGGCACGTGGCAGGAGGAGATGGAAACGTTTCTTTCATAATCTTCCTGATTATAGAGCCCTTTGATCCTAGAAGATTTACATTCAACTGAAACAAAAACTGAGACAAAACAACCATTTGCAATCACTGGTCACTGGTACAATTTGGAGTATCTTATCGGGCAGGCTAATAACAAATTGGCATAACCTCTCAGACACACATACAGGAATATCTATCACATTATTTTAAAAAAACCACAATGGAGGAGAAAGAAACTTTCCAAGTTTTGGCTAAATCTGTTTGAAAGAGAGTGTTATCCTGTTAGTACAGAAGAATCTAAAGATAGTGACATCAAAGCACCAGGAGAGCAGTGCTCTTCCTCATGTAGTGCACTGTGCCAGCAAATTCTTTGCTGAAGATGACACTGTGGCAAAGTGGTGGCTTAAATTTAGACACTTGCTAAATTGAGAGCTGTTGGAAAACTGCATAGAGACCTAAGAATCTGTGAGTATACCTATCTGAAATGCTGCAGGTAGTGTTAATGGTCCCTTTTACATTGCCACAGACCTAAATCCCAGCTAACCTGCACATCTGTGCCAACGTGGTTTGCTCCTCTCTGATGCTGAACCTGCTGACTTGCAAACTGAAGCACAGCTGTACAGCCTGTCCAGCTAGGACATGAGAGGGATTGCTGTGCCATCTTTGGCAATTCTTTGTCTATTCTGACTAGAAAATGAAGAAATCAGAAGGTAGAGATGCATGAAATGACACACTAGTTGACTGTAGTAGATGTTTATACCGTTCTAGCTAAAAGTGAAAATCTGAGCAGAATGGAGAGGAAGAGGATAGTGTTGGAAGCTTGGAGGAAGCAGCAATCACTGCCCAAAATGGAACAGTCTGTTGAGATAGTCTTGCCATAGTCTTGAACAGTTTTGCCATTTCCTCAGCTGATACTGCTGCCCTTCAGTCTGTATATTCTCCAGTGTTCTCTGCAGTCAGACTTCAAACAGCTGAGAGAGTGGCATGTCTGCAATTTCCTAACCTGACAGCTATACCTTACTGCTAGGAACTTTCTTCTTAGACATTTAAACCGAGGTCTCACATCTAATACTAGGAAGAAGATGAGTAGCAACACCTCCCACCACTTACTTTACAACAGCTTGACAATGTTCACTTAATACTGCTCACAGCAATTCTTTATTCCCTTGGAATTGATGTATCTACAGAAGTGTCATTCTGCTTCTGAAGTCTATAGGAGCATTTACTTATTTACTAGCAAAACATCATCTAGATTGGGATTTTGACACCAAATCTTACTGCAGTTTTATGAAACTGAGTACTTGATACATTAAGGCTCCTTTAGAAAACCTGATACATTTGGTTTTTTCCTTATGGATTATTTTCCTAAGTTTTACTTGTTACTTTATAAAAATAACTTTCTGCTTACATCTTAATCTATGCTTACACAAACATAAGTCACCTCAGCAAACTAGAATTCCCACAATCTGAAATCCTCATCTCCAACATTTTGGAAACTTGGTCAGAATTTTAAAACCACCTCATCCAGTTCAGCACTGTGCTTTGATGACCTTGGGGACCAGTCTTTTAAATGTCAGCTACCAAATTTCCAAATCAGTCACCAATAATTTATATTTCTAGCTGCACAAGCACCTTTTTCCCTCAACACTTGATAGACGAAGCACTTTTTAGCATTTGCTAGATTCTTAGCTCAAAAGACAAAAACAAAACTTAATTTTTACTGACACTTGTGGAGTTTTCCCACCCTGCCTGGGAAGCCTAAATACAAGCAGACTGGAGCAGAACAGGAACAAAGCAGCCATGCTGGAGGAACTTGCTCTAAAAGCACAGCTGAGCATGCTGAGTTCCCAATGCACCGGAGACACAAACAATAATGCAAAGTGAGGATGGAAGCTCTTGCTGTGAAACCCCTTGTTGTCCTGCATCTCTAAGAATATGTCCAGCCCAGAAGAATTTACATGAAGATGGGAGTGAGGCTGCCCAGCTCAGAGGTACAGCCAGTGCATGCAACTCTGCATAAAGCCCTTTGTGTGTGCGAGGGGCCAGTCTCTTGCCCAGGGAGCCATGTCTTTTTGTCTACCCACTGGGCTGCTGCCTGCTGCTCCTTATTAGGGCCCCTGCCTCTACAGGCATTTCTTGGTACAGTCAGTGCAAGCATTTTTTAACTATTACTTACAAAATGGCAGTGGCTTCCCCAAGGCCATATCTTTGTTTCTTTGTACAATGCTGTGATTGTGTAAATTGTCTTGCGTAAGCACATCAGCCCACTCTGGAATTAATTTTTTCCCCCCTTATGGCCTTTCATTGTTGTTCTTTTATGGTGGGATTTGTTCTTTTGCCATCTTGTCACAAATCCATTCCTGTGGCTATGTCACTTTTAAGAAACAGCATGGCTAAGTCTGGCCTTTCAATTTGCAGAGGTCTGGGGAGCAGCTACTTCTGCTGAGAGCACTGTTGTCAGCAAACTGAATGGGCTTCCTAGCATCATCACAAAACCTCAGAGTCCCCAAAATCATGAAACCCAAAGCAGCCACTTGTGTTCTTATGTCATAATCCTTTCCTGCATATAGCTCAACAGACTGTCTTCTAAATTCAGTGATGTGACTTGTGACATCAAAGCTGGGAGTGTGAGAGAGCTTCCTCTCTTAGGGATGATCAGGCAAACAAGTCCTTGAATCTTGAATGCAGACACTGCAAGCCTCAGCATCGTGTATGGATATTTCTTCTTTCATTTGTATAAAGAGCAAACCACAAGTGAAAACCAGAGTCTGTGAGAAACCTGCAGTTTCAAGATGGCACAGCATTTTGGAGCATGTTTGTCTCCACCCATCTCTACCTTAGCTGTAATCCTGCTTCAAGATGTGTTTTAGTAGTGTACAAGATCCCTCCCTGGGTAATGGATCTGACACTATTTCCTCAGCTGCTAATATTCATCTGCCAAGTTATAAAAGGCTAACAGGAAAGCACATGTAGAGGCCTCCCTTTTTTCTTTTGCTACAAACAGAAGAGGTCTGGCTGACCAGCAGGCTTTGCCGGCTCAGCGTGTGCAAGAGCCCATCAGGAGATGTCTATATGGGGGGACACTGCTACAGGACAGACCCTCAGAGTTTATTACAGGCCATGTCTGCAGAAACCATCCCAGCTGACCCTGACAGCATTGCACAGGTTGTCAGCTATGCAGCAGCCCCATCTGGAGCTCAGGAATACAATAGTCAATTTGACATTAGGCAGGAAAGAGTTAACTATCAGGCTTTCTTGTAAGAAAGGAAAATTGCACTTAATTAGCTCATGCCACCTAGAAGGATTGAGACTATGTTTTTAGCTAAAGATCCACTCAAAGGGAACACATAAATCAGGATCAGTATTGTTGATTTACCAGAAAGGGTGTAATCCAAATCCCTGTTATCCAAAATGTGTTGGTTTGTCATTATAAAGCAGCACCCATGGAGTTCACTTCTTACCATGTGTACAAATACAGTCACATACTCCACTAAGTGACCAGTAATGAATAAGCCCAAGTTTAACTGAGGGCAATGGAAATTCCATTGTCTTCCACTAAGCTTTGAAATGAGCCTGAGTCAGACATACAGAATTTTTGCATGTGTGTTTGTTATAATACAGTCATACTTCAGTGAACAATGTTGCAAGATGTAAAATATTATGTTCAAATACTCTAAGCTCTGTACATAAAATAAATCACTTCTATTCATCATGTTTGCCCTTACAAATCTATTGTTTTAGCCACATTAAAAAACAATCAATATTCATAAGGCTTGAATGCTATAAAGGTTCCGATCAGCATCACAGACAAACCACTAAAAAAAAGTGAGAAATTTCCTTCCTATAAATAAATTGTGTCATCTTCAACACAAAAATTTAGAAAGAGTTTACCTCCTAATGTTAAGTGATAGATTATTTAAAAGCTATACTGTCTGAATGATGCTAGATAAATATAAGGTTATGCTGCTGTTGTCAAAAGAACTTAAGGAGCTTGATGAGGGTTAGAAGTATTTTGTCTTTGAATGGCATGATTGTGATATCACCCCTGAGTCTAACATTAGATTTTATTCAAATAAAATCAATTAGCATAAAACAAAAATGCTGCAAGAAAGTGGAAGCTGCCTTTGTAACAGTGATTCTCCAGGTATGCCTCACTCCCTTTTCTCCCCCCAATTGCTCACTAAACTGCTTGTGCATTTCTGGTGAGCTGAAAGATCCACAGTCCACATTTCCTAGAACCACTTCTGGAAGACTGTGAATCTCAGTGATCCAGAATTAAATACTCTTTTGGCAGCATACTGAAAAGCAACCTTATCAGCTCTTTCTCTTGACTTGTGTTAGCTGCATGGCTCATCTACAAGTATCAGACCTAAATATTTTCAATTCAGAATTGGATCTGAATGAAGAGCTGTTTTTTACAGGCTGAGATATTGTTAATGTTACCCTGGGCTATGCTTCTGAGGCTGTGTTTGGCATGTGTCCTCAGCTGAAATACTTTGTGTTTACTGCTATCAGTATTACTCATGTTCATGCTGTTTGTGTCTCAGCACACCTGATCTCTGAATTTCAAAGGAAACTCTAAGTAGAACTCTGGTGCTGGTTGCCAGCTAAAGCTGCTGAGCACCTGCCTTTAAACACTGCTGCTGTGCTCCTCCTGCTAGCACTGGAGCACAGTCTGTTCATCATGCCTGGACTTCTCTGCTAACACTAACAAGACTTGGTTTAAAAACATTTAGATTAATCTGTACCTCTGCATTTTTTTTTTTTTTTGAAGCTTGGCCTAGCTAGCAAGAGCAAGATTTCTGTTGTGTTAAGGAAGGAAAATTCTGAAAAGCAATAAAAATGGGAAATAGCTCATTTGGAAATGACCTGATTGGTCATATTGTTTATCCCATAATCTTAGGAATCTTGAAAATATTAATTCTGTTTATACTTCAGCTTCAGCTACAGCAGAAAGTATTGGTGGTGCTGTTCATCTTGGTCTGAGCAAGTAATGGTGAGAACAAGCTTATTGACAGAACTAAAATACATGGAGGTAGCAGGAGATAAGACCTGCTTTTTGTGTTTTTCTTGAAGAAAATCCTGAAATACAGAGTTAGCATGATGAGGCCTCAAGAGAATATGTGAAGATGATCAACTGCAGAGATCATGTATATGTCAAGAGATAGCAAAAATCACCAGAAAGGTACAAGATCACTAGCTATATGCAAAATATAGCAAAGGGGAGAATTAAACCCTTATTAATCCTAGCTTTCAGTGTTCTAAAATCAATTTATAAGAAGACATATAGCTTTTTTCTCCAGCAATAGTGTCCTCCCTGCCTGCCCAGGTCAGGGCCATGCCAAGCTGACACCAGCCAGTGACCCGTGGGCTCTGCACCATTTGATGTGCAGAGCAGACAGGGAGGCAGCAGCTCTGGCCAGCAGGTGGATGGGCACTAAGGGAAAAGTAAGAATTAATCCAGGGAAACCTGCTTTGGGGATGAATCTAGCACTATTTTTATATTACTGATCAGAGCAGTTCAAATGGCTTATGTGGAAGGAGATGAGGAGTAATGGATGTTCTATAAAGATGACGTTGTAGAATTTTGTTTTCTTCCTGGGGAACAGGCAAAACAGATCTGTGTGTTTCTTGCCAGGAAAACGAAAACAGAATTAAGCTGTAAAGCAAGCCCTCATTTTCTGGGATGCTCAATGAAGACATTATCCTTAAAATTCCCACATAGTAAGATTTTTAAATTTTCAAATGGTGTTTCTGCCAGAGTATATACAGGAATGGGAATCAGACATAGCATGACAAAAGGCTTAAGTATGTAAAGTCTTTAGATAATCATCACTCTTTCCTATTTTCTTTCATTTGTTTTTGATTAAACTGTCCTTTAAACAGACATTTCTATCCTCTTCAAACTGAATGCTAAGGACTCCAAATTTAGTAGGAAAAATATAATCACCATACAGACCAGAATAACAAAAACTGTTGTTGAGGGTCATGGAACTGAGCTAAGAACAATTTCAGCAACCAGGCTTATAGACTGCTCAGCCTGTTTAGAAATATCATCTCAAAACTGTTTACTTACACATGATGTGACTAAGTACTGAAAATTTAAGATAGGTGCTTAGTTCATTGAAATAACTATTAATTGACTGTTGCTATATATTCCCCTCCCAAAATACACAACCTGAAAATTAGCATTCTAGGAAATCCAGATGCATGCAAAGAACTATTTCAACCCAATCACCTATCCCACAGAGGATGCCTGTATTTCTACTTTTTGTGGAATTGCCTGATTTTGGGAGGATGACAAAGGGCAACAAGTCATGATGTGGACAGCATGCAAACACAAACCTAAGTTTCCAAAAAGTGTTTCTTATATTGGAAAACAAAGCCCAGACACATCCCCTTCAGGTCTTCTTTGGCACTAGGTTCTTTGAGGTATTGTCAAGAAAAGACAGGAGTTTAGTTCAGTTCTATGAAAAAGGAAGTGGAAATCCCGTCCTTTAGGTTGCAGTCTTGAAAATAGCTATATAATATGATAATAACAGGGTAGATTTTTATTTTTCAAGAGCTGATATGATGTGAATGTGGGCTCTTTGGAGGCAGAGATGTGTCCTCCATATGCCAGTTATTTCCCCATTTGAACAGAGAAATATGGGCATGGAGGTCTTTAGATTCCTGCAGACAGCTCAGGGCTGAGCACAGCTTTGCAGGCTCTGCTACAAACATATCCTTTTTGCTAGAGAGCAGCATGCCAGCAGGGAGTGACAAAACAGAATAACATGTACACACGGTTTTCAAAACAGAGTTTTCAAAGCTCTGTTACAGTTCTTAAACACTGATAGAGACCAGTTACCAAGTGTGCATCACCCATGAGAAAAAAAGAATTTCAGTTCTTTGAAGTGGTTTAGAGTGAGAAACCAACCTGTACCTGTGCATACAGTTGAAGAAATGAATATATAGAGCTGACAGTTTTCTCTATGTCCTCAGTATAAAGTGCAGCTAAAGGAGCTACACCTTCTGTTCATGCACAGGTGAAGATTGCTCCGTGTCCCCCTCTCCTTTCACAAGGTTCATTCAGCAACTTCACACCAGCTTTTCTCCAGCATCTGCATCAGCTAAACTAACAGAGCACAGAGGAGCTCAGAGCTGGACTAAAGGAGACTCCAACTGTCCCAAGAACTTTTCACAGACACAAATCTTGGCCTGGCAAGAGTGCAAAGAAGGCCATGGGAAAAACATATCCAAGCATGCAGGAGGCCAGGCAGGCCTGATGTGTAGCAGTGTCTGATGGTCTGTCACCACCATGACTTGGAGAGCTGCTCACTTAGAGGGGCTAATGAGATCACTTTGAAAATGTGGTCTGAAACCTTCTCCCTCCCCCCCCTTCTCCTCTTTTGAGTACAGACTTCCTTCCAATAATCTTTCATTTTCCAAGAGAAACAGTCACAAGCTCCATCTTTAAAGGAATACATCATACATAAAGATTACAACCCAATTGGAAAATGAATAATGACATATTTCTTCTAAAGAGGTTAAACTGATATCAAGAGATCTTTTTATAAGCCTGGAATGTGTGTAAGGGTCCCACTAACCACAGCCAAGCTGAGGCACAGGGCTTTCCATCTGTGCTGACCTTCATCACAGCCCCTGCCTGAGGTGGGCAGCACATCATCCCACAGACTATTAAATGGCACACAGAGGAGTAAGGCATGAACTGAGAAAAGCTAGATTCAGTCCCAGGCAGCTCTTCCCAGGCCTGTCCTCAACCACACAGCTTTTTGCCCCAGAATGATCTCCCTGTGTACACACTTCAGTGTAGAAAAACAGCATTTGAAATTAATATCTCAGAAGTTTCTGTTCTTTGAAAATTACATCTGATGTCAGCCTACTGGCAGAACACATCAAGTGCAGGCAAGGGAGAAGGGGAATACAAAGCAGAGGATGTGAACTTCTACAGAGCTCAAAAGAAAAACTGTTGTTATCGTTGGCCTGAGTATTGTGGCTTTAAATTACAAATTACTTTAAATTGTAAAAACATCCATAGCAAGCCCTGGAGAAGAATCCCCAGAATGGCAGTAAATAAAGAGCATCCTGTCCTTCTTTATGCCACAGCTAATGTGGGAGGTAGTTTAAAATCCTAGCTTGGCAAGTGCTGCACGTCAGAGTTGATGAGTTGAAAGGATGTGCATGTACACAGACCCAAACAAAGAATTTCTAACACACAGAAAAATTACTGCACTTAGTGGCTGTTGATGTTGAGCAGTGCAGCAACATTTGCTCTTATACTTGGACAAGTTGTCCTGAATTTTTATAGAGGCTCCCATTACCTTGGAAGTGGCAGGTGGCTTTTCAGGGATCCTTGGGGCTGCTGTCAGAGGGGAAAGTTAAGCTCACAAAGTACTTCCTTGTCAGATCCCTCACCACCCTGGGAAGAGGATGGATTTTTCTTTCTGTTTTGTCCCAGGTCTGGAGTCTGGGAGTCCCACCTGCTCCTGCAGCTCACATCCCCTGAAACCAGACCCCATGCAGCAGCTGCATAAATCACTGGGAACAGGCTGCAGCAGGGTGTCGAGCACTTGGGAGCACATGGGGGAGGGACTCCCTCCTCCCTTGCAGGCCTCCATCTTCCCCTAAAGTAAACAGCAGCAGTCCCCACTGTGAACCCAGTTGCGAAACCTCGTGGCTCTGAACTTTAACTCTGTGATGAGCAGCCAGCCCTTGCATGGGCTGTGCAGCTGAGAGAGAGCTCCTCTGGCCTGTGTTCTGCTGCTGCCAGCCAGGGAATTCTTTCCATAGCTTGTACAGACACCCTAGGAAAGGCAGCCTGCTTGCAAATGTGCAGCTGAACGAGGTGGTGTGGGCAGCTTAATGCATCATTTTTCTGGGGCCGAGTCAAGACCAAAAATGCATTTAAATAAATTGCTAATACCAGTTTACATACAGTCAGCTCTATCAACATTTATCCCATGTCAGGTAACTTTTAGTTTACATACAGTCAGCTCTATCAACATTTATCCCATCTCAGGTAACTTTTAGTTTACATACAGTCAGCTCTATCAACATTTATCCCATCTCAGGTAACTTTTAGTTCTCCTAGAAGCTCTTAGCATAAGAAAGCAGCATAAAAAAGCAGGCCAGTCAAGTTGTAAAGTTCAGTGACAGATCAGAGTAGTAACTCCCATCTGACTAGATAATGCAAATGATTTTTGGTTCAGACATAATTATAACAACATGTTGTAGATGCTGATGTGGTTTTTTTCCAAGATGGAATTCCAAAACTAGCAAAAGCTACCACATCACAAATGAGGAAACCACTGCCTTGGTGAAGAGAAGATGGTACAACATTAAATCAGTGGAAAAGAAAACCCTCAAAAAGCCAATAGATGCATTGAAGCTATCCATATGCAAAAGTGGTGGTCCAGGGATCTCAGCAGTAATGCTCTGCAGATGCCTTGCAATCCAAGTCATGTTTAAAGGAATCCTTAAAGTCTCACCCACACAAGAGATTCTGGTTTAAAGCCAGCTCCAGGAAACAGCATTCTACACTGTTTCTTTCATATGATGAAGACTTTCTGGGTTTTATCATTATGATTATAGCACTCAGATAAAGACTTGGAACCCAGAGCTCTGCATGTTGAGATGAAGTTTATACCTTCCCCTCTAAACAGTTCTCTCCTGTTGATATTTTAGTTAGAAAAACTTATCTTTTATACCATGTCATGAGGAAATATACTGTCCTGAATTTTTTTAAAACTCTCTGTAAGCATGGAACCTCCATTCAAATTATTCATATGAGTTCTTACAAAATAAGAACAATGGCTCTCACCTTGATAGAAATTTTCTGACTTAAGGATCTCATTACTAATGGCTAAACCACTAATTTGGTTGAAATTGAGCTTTCAACCATAAATCTGGGCTTTATTATTTGGGCCTTTTTTCCTGTCTATCTAAAGATACAGATATGACTGTGCATTCCCAGGCATCAAGAAATAAAACCTGTCTTTGTGTTTTGAGGTGGAGAACCTGACAGGATGAAAAAGAGGGCTCTAATTGTAACTAGAACTGAAAATGTATTAAAACCAGGAGAGAAAGAAAGAGCTTCAGGAGAGCAGGTCCTTGTTCAGCACTCAGGCTGTAAATCTCACTGTAGCTCACCCAGGCTCAGGTTTCAGAGCCCTGGAACATCAGCAGGCTAAGCTTGGTGAGATATGCTGTTCACGACGTGGTCCTTGGGCTCTTGGGAGAGGAATCTCAGTTTAGTCCTTTGTTTGTAGTAGGCTTTGAGCCTTTTCCCATCACTTTGGATGTGGAAGTATGTAAATTTACTACAAAGGTAAACTGAATTGGGCTCTCTTTTTGTGACAGAGGGGAAGATGGGAGACAGCAAACAATGTGCCATGGGTACAGGACACACAGAATGCCTGAGTGAAATTTGAGGTGTGTAACCCTCCTGTAACTGCATTCGAGCTCCTTGCTGCTCACTGTTTGAAATGCTGTCACTGCCATTGTTCCATTGTTGTTCTACCAGTACACAGCTTGGCTTAATCTTTTTATTTCTTCTTCTGTTGGGATGGGGAGCCATTAGATGTACCTGAACTACACTTCACCACTCTCTTTCCTAAAATCCAGGACCTTCTCAGGAACATCTGCTCCTGCCTGCTTTCCTACCAGTTCCACAGAGAATTGTTTCATCCAATACACATCATCCAGAGAGAGAAGGAAAGAGATTTCCTCTCTCTCTTCCTTTCTTTCCACAGCATGGAAAAAACTAACTGGGATGGCTAAGTTTTGAGGCCTCCCTTGTGCAAAGACACCTAACCCAACCATCCTATGAGCAGCTGCATAGCTCTGACTTACATCAGCAGGATTCTGGCATCTTCAGCTAAAATCTATCTTCACTGGAGTATTTTTTTTTTGCTGCCTTCATTATGTATCTTCTTTTAGTTAACTATACTCCAAAGAAGGATAGATCTATTGGATATATTCCAATACAAGAACACTCCTTCTGCAGGCTATCTGGAACCCTGGTTAGCCCAGGATTACGTACTTTCAATGCACACCTTTCTGTAGCTTGTAATATTTCATTAAAAAAAAATAAAAATCAAGCTCTCTCTGGAACATAAGCTGGTGCCAGAGGTTATAGTTAATTCTAGCAAGTGGACAGAAATTTTCCTCCCTAATTTTGTTTTCCTCAGGGAGTAGTGGTTTCCATGTAAACACTTCTATGAGCAGGCCCTTGGAGACAAGCCTGGAAGAATATATATGCTGCCTAACACATATCCACCATATCTTAGCAGCTAAGAAAAATAATTCTGCGGTCTCACAACACTTCACCACTATCACCTCAGCCTGCCTAAGCTAAAAATTAGAAGAAAGACCAAAGAAATGTTGGTATGTTGAGAGAAAGCTATGGCTCATAATGGGTGATATGTTGTTTCTGGATTTTTTCCCATCTATTCTGCTAGGTTTCTAGCTCCAGGAAATAGTGTTTGAAACCATGAATTATGGTACATAAGGACAGAGAAAACATAACACCACAGTCATTCATTTCTCATTGCTACATGGAGCAGTAAGCAGCACCAGCCTTTGACATCCAGAGAATTTGCTCTAAAGTTTAGATCATTGTAAAACATACAAAGGACTTTTTTCTTCTCTGTTTTTATGTAGGGTCTGATACACATTGTCTTAATATAGAAGATCCCCTTTGATGTCCATTCACATTTCATAAGCCAAGAGGAAAATAGTTAGGGCCTTGGAGGACAAGGGGAAAAAATGTAAATGTAAGTTATTCTTGGAAGTAATTTGGATCCCAGCTCCAGACCAGAGAATCTTTGAACCTGCCTGAGCAAACTGCTCAGTGTCTGAGCCCAGCCCAACACTGGATTTGCAGCTATGAAATGGACAAATCCAAACCATGGACCTGGTTGCTCATAAGCTCCTGAACATTCTGTATTTCTGGTTTGTTTGTTTTTTGTGGGTTTGGGTTTTTTTTTTCATCCTGAACGCTCTCCTAGTTATTTATACAAGACACCTCTGAATCTTTTGGTTAGTTTGGTTGTATTTTTTTCCTCACATGCACTTACTTATAATGCCAAGATGCTATTAAATATTTGTAATGCTTACTAAGCAAAGCTCTGAGTAGTGAGCCTGGATTAGAGAACCCAGAGATTCCCTCCACAAATTCCAAGTGCAGGCTCAAAAAAAAAAAAAAAAAAGTTCTGGGACTTATAATTATAGAATGCTTATATTTAAAGCATGCACCTCCAGTAAAGCAAGTTCTGAATTCATCTTGCACATAATCAGTGACATTCTTCCCTCCCAGCAAAATAGCAGTTCTTTATCCCAGCAGGGCAAAGTGGGAGGCAAACAGAGCAGAAGAGTGTGAGTGTGTGTGGAAGAGCTTGGTCTCTGGTCACTTGGTGACTCAAAGACTGCAAAACAGAAACTGAAGCTTATTATGACAGGAACAGAAAAGTTTCATGTTCAAGGAGTGAGATTCCAAGAGAGTTGTGGGGATTTTTTTCCCCCTTCAAACAAAGCATTTCTTTTCTAGTCAAGTCCAATTCCCTCATGGAAACCCAAGCCCTAAAGTAGCTAAAATAGCCTTTTCTCTCTCTCCAGACAGTCTCTGCTTCTTGGTTTCTTGAAAAGAAGGAATTTTGAGCAGGAAGTCATGTTGGTTAATGGCACGGGGCAGAGCTTCCAGAGGAAACTTCACCTACAGCCATTTATAATGTTGATAGTGATGTGGTTTGTGGCCCTTTCTTTTTCCCTAGACAAGACTGAAAAACAGATCCTAATCCAAATCCCATAGCTCTTGGTTTTTAGACACCTGAGCACTCCTTATTCCCCACAAGTTTCCAAGGGATGCTGGGTCTCAAAAGGAGTGAGTGCAACAAACTTTGCATTCTTTGCTAAAATTCAAAGGAGCCTTAGGAAACTAGACACTCAAGTCCCACTGTTTCTGACAAAGCTGTCTTGCTTTCAGCTTGCAGTTCTTTTGCTTTACAGGCACACCACATCTGTGTCTTATTCTCTGTGTTCACCAATACTTCTTCATTTTCTAGTACTGCCCCAGTCTTATTAGTAACCAAAACAGTACATGTAGTTTTGCAGTTGCTTCTGATTTTGTATCAGAGCCTTGTAGTTCTAGATAGTTTTGCAACAAACTGCAGGACTTTAAAGAAGTAGGGTAGGGTGTGATGTTAACACACCAATTGGCCCCTTATCAGTAATCCGGTTCTTTTCTCTAGATGCCAATCAGTAAACAGCCAGCTCAACAGCCACAAACTTCTGTTTTCAAGCAGTGATGTATCCTGCTGGGTCACAACCCTTTTGATACTAAAGATATCTCCTGCCATGCATTCTCCACTGCCAAGCAATGATTGTTGACATAGTGTTTCATTTAATAAATATTACCAGTGTGTATGAACATGAGGGGATGATTCAGCAGCATCAGGCAGCACTCCTAACAGGAAGACAGAAGTGATTGCTTCACAGCAAATGAATCAGGCCCCAGACCTAGGACACTTGGAGAAACACCCTTTTTGCACTAAATTGTCATGCCTCAGGGTTGCATTAATAATGACAACATATGCAAAAGCTGCAACTTGTTTCTTATCTGTAAAGTGGGGATCATGACATTCACCACCCTAAAGCCTGTGGGTCTCTGTAAACTCATAACACCAATTGAAAAACCTCTTTCATGCACCATCCTCTCAGCCATACCTTTCTAAAACTTTTCTTCAGAATCAAAATTAGTGAAACTTGATAACTGCTACTTGCAGCTGACTTGCCTTGGAAGGCAGTTAAACAGATTAAGCTTGTGACCAAAAACTCCTAGCCAGTGTTGAGGAACTGACTCTGATCCTAGTATCTCTTTTAATTTTTGTGTAGAAAACTGGTAACAGACTTCCATGGTTAAATTCATAAAATCTGCTCATCTTTGAACTGCTATGCCAAAAGAAAAAAAAAATCAGTCTTTTGTAGCAAGAATTCTACATGTGTAAATCACAAGTTACACAAATAGAAGTTTGCATTACTGTTCCTTTGGTAGCAAAGAATTTTAATTGATCTATTAGACTATCATAGCCTGTTATCTAACACACAAAGTTTCTGTGATATATAAAAAAATAAAATGGAGAGATCAGTTATTTAGGTGTTCACAGATGAAGAGAAATGCTGAGACATTTATTCATTCAGGAGGACCACATGCTCAAAAAATAACTGCATTTGCATCTTTGTGATTATTCATGAATGAAAATATTCAGTGAGAGGAATAAATGTTCATAAAACTTCCCTGAAGAAATCCAAATGTTCAAAAATTTGCTTGTCAGTAACAGATTGAGTTGTGGAAACTCTCAAATTCATGAAAGGCAAGTTTGCCACATAACTACTGGATGAATTCCAGGGAACCTTAATTTGAGACTGGTTGAAGAATTAAATGGTATTTAAATTATTAAATCTGTGTAAATTTAGTGCAAATTATAAATCCTGCCTGTTCCGCATAATTTTTTAATAAACTTAGGTTGTGATTTCCATACGGTGTGTTAAATAGATGTTGCACTGTTTAGTGCTGTGGAAAGTGCCCTTTCTGTTACCTGACTCAGGCAGGACTGACCTCACTGCAGACCCCAAGTCTATGAAGATTGATTCTGTCCTGTCTGGGAATAAAGCATGAGCAGACAGCAGAGCCAAGTTAGACCTGCAGTTATACTGTGTGCTCTTGCTGGATGAAAATCCTTTTTTTTTTCCAATTGACTCTGAAATAAATATTTAGCTATATGCCTTTGAGAGTAATGGTTTGTTTGGGTTTATCTTCTACACCATCATGTCACAGTATTTGGTAATTCACATCCCTTGGGGTGGCTTCCTACTTGGAGCATTACACAAAGAATGCATTTTCAGGCTAGATTTCCAGTAAATAATCCTGCAGTTCCAGGAGATTGACTAAAATAGCAGCATGCCTGCAGCACAATGCCACTTAAGTTCAGATCTCTCCCTTATTCTGGTTCCATCCTCTTCTGTCTCTCCCCCAACACTAGCATAATTGTCAGTGTCCTCTTCCTGTGAGCATCTTGGTTTTCACCAAGCCCTTCTCTAGCTCATGTTTGCCTGCTACTATGCTCCCATGGAACTCTCTTGATTCATGTTTCCAGCCCTCCTGAGTCATCATCTGCCACATCACAGTAACACTGCCTGTGTAAGTCTGGAGACACCCAGCACCTTTTCTCAGACTATTATGCAGAAACAGCCTCAAAAGAGAGATCACTCATAGTAAAGAACAATGACTAAACAGATGCTTCAAGAAATTTTTAAAAATTGATGTAAAATCTTGAACTGTATCTTTGTCACATTGTTTTATGAGTTGCAGTTGCCACATGTTCTGCTGAACATTGTTTTTTAATTAATTGCAGAGGAGTTTTTACCATGCCTAACTCATTGTTCTCACTTTTTATAAATCCTTGATTCTGGTTTTGAATGCCGTTTAGTCGCCAGTTTCAGTGAGTGCCAAAGACTGGAATTATGCATTGTATAATACATATCTTTTCAGTGTGTTATTTTCTAATTCACTTTCATATCATAATCTGTGTGAGAGCCAGCAGAACTTCCAGTTTACCCACTCTGCACTTCTACCATGTGCTCATTCACTTACTTTGCAAAACAGGGGAATTTTGTTAAGAGAAGCTGAGCAGCCTTTATTTTCACAGATCACCCTTTTGACCTTCTCACAGCCCAAATCTAAACAGGTAGCAGAGTCTTTGCAGGATCTTATCTACACAAGCAGAATAACCAATGCAGCTTTTAGTCCTCTCAGAATGAACTGGTCAGAAATATGTTGTCAGATTAATGGGAAATTTGTGCTGGACAAGTCAAACAGTCATACATCTGAAGGAACACCTGTTACATTTGTTTAGCTTGTAGACTAAATGGGCTCTTGGAGGTGACCTTACAGTTTTGCATGCAGACACCATGCTTGGTTCAGCCATTCGTAAAAGGCATTGCTCTCCTCATTTTGTCAGCTAGCATACTGCAAGACAGGGTGCCAGCTGGCTGGCTGACATATCAGGGTGAGCTAGCAAAGTGTTGTGAGAAATGTAAGAAAAAACCTGAATGCTGACAAAACAAATTTTTTTAAAGTGTTTTTTGCAGTCCCTCACTTGCCACTTGATTTCCTTCTCTTTTCTCCTTATTTTCCTTTCAGCCCTGAGCATTTATTGTCCTTTCCTCTCTTTCCCTGGCCTGCCCTGGCAGGAGGGATCACTGAGCAGCAGAGAAGCCTCTCTCTCACATCTGTATAGCTTTACTACTACTCGCTTTTCCGGGCAGTACTTTCACTTACCCCATATTTCACTCTGCACTGACAGCTTGGCCAGAGCATAGCACATTTTCCAGGCACAGATGTTTCTATCAGATTCATGCTTGCTTCTTGGAGACACAGCAGAAGGAATCTTTTTACTTGTACTCCAACTGATATAAATGATCCCAAGCCAATATACAGCAAATTTCTTTATCCTATTTTTGTCTTTCTGAACATATGTGTTTGCTTCAGTATTTACATGAGGAAAGGCTGATACTTAATTCTAATTTTAAAAAATATATATACCATTAAGGATGACTGAATTTTTAATATGCTCCTTTTCAAGTAGCAAGACATTTGAGCACAGCTCTGGTCTTAGAGTAAGTGACAAAATATGCAAGGTCTTAAATATTTGGTCAGATACTTATTTGCATAAAGATCTTAAACTTTTGGGAACTTCCAACTTGCCACAGGTCATCCTGCATGAATCCAGTTGTAAGAGTGGAACCTAAGATGGTTATTTTTTCCACATGAAAACTCTAGCTGACTGACTTTAACTTCTGTAAGAGGGTACAGTTGCATCATAGAATCTAAGTAGTCTTTAATAAAAAATATGTGCAGATCTATTGCCAAGAAAAGGAAAGACCAAACTATGAAGATAAGCACAAGGTATTAATAAGGTGCTATTTAAAACCCTGTTTTCTCAGAACTCATTACTGATCTGGTCCTAGTGATGGAGTGTTCTCATGCAGACACTGGCAGCAGGTCACAGCAGAGTAACTCAGTTCACAGCTATGCAGTCACATAGAGTGTTTGCACACCTACACTTTCAACATTTTTTAATGCATGGATTTTAAATACAATGGGAATAATCAGTTGCTTGTCTGATCATATCAACTTCCTCATCTTTTATTTTTATTCCTGTCTTTTACTTTCCTTCCTTTCTTCCACCATTACCTTACAATGAAAGAGGTGCAAGGGAAGGAAGAAAAGAAAAGAGAAAGAAGGAGTGCATTCTAAGAGTTCTTCTGGCAAACCTTGCATATAAGGTTCCACCTCTAGCTGGGATCCAGAAAGCAATGTCCCAGTGCTCCCAGTCAAAGGGTAAATGTCACTTGGTACAGCCTTTCTGTAGTTGCTGTTATTTCTTCACAGCTGAAGAAATAAGATAAAGTAGAAAAGTAAATTGGTCAGTTTTTGCACAGGCAGTTTCCAGAGAGCAGTGCTCCCAAGGCAAAGCAGTGGCTGCATTAGAGGACAGCCCACAGCTGGCATCAGGGTGCTGTGCAGGACAAAAATGGGATGTCTGCCAGTTCTCAAACGGAATGGGAGCAAAGCCATAGGTATACAGTCTCTAACTTCCACAGCTGCCAGGAAAGTCTGTGTTACATCAGTAATTCCATAGGTCTCCTACGACCATTCATCCCAGTCTGTATCACAGCTCTGGTTTTAATTGCATCTGAAGTTAACTCAGCAGAAAAATATCTTTGTCTCGAGTGATAGACAACTGTTTTCTTCCAGTTTTATGTAACCTTATATCATCACCAGAAGAAAAAGACAACACCTCACCCTCACCAGTCAGTCTTTTCTCAGTCTTTCTGGTGCATGTGAGCAAGCATTATAAAGCACTACAGCAAAAACTGTCACAAATTCTTTGTTTCAATGAAACAATCATAAAGCCTAGGAAATAGCCATTTATATATTTATTTACTACCATGTTTGTTTACATCTATCTGACTTTAATAGATATCCTAATGGATTTTTTTCAAATATATTTTAATGTATAAATAAAATACAGGATTATCCATTCCTAGCATAATTTGACCCCAAAAAATTTGCATTCTGTGGCACCTTGCAATTTTGCCAGCTGTGCAGTTGTCTTACATGGGAATATAGATGCATGTTTGTCTTGAGTGCTCCCAAATCCCTGCATTCTCCATAAGAAAGAATGGGACAGGAAATTTCTGGGTTACTGGGCTATTTGGTGCAGATGTCTCTTTTACTTTCACACGTATTTCCACAGCAAGAGGAGATCCATGCTAAGCAGCAGACACAGAGTCTCATTCAGCAATGGTTCTTTTCTTTTTTTGTCTGCTCTAAAATAGTCTGAGTGTTAGGAAGAGTAACAAGCCCTGAACTTTTCCCCACATATATTACTCACACAGAGGAATGAAAGTGGGTTGAGATAAAACTACTTTTTTTTTCTTCTCTAAGGAAAAACCCAAGTTCAGGTGCCTTCAAATTAGGTTTGTTATTGGAATAATAGGACCACAATCCAGCAAAATGTACCTGATTTCAGTATAATTTTTATATGCTTTTGAAGTTAAATATAAATTTAAGAATTTGCTTGCTTAGGTGATTAGGCTTGTGACAGAAGATTTAGGCAAACACCTAAATTTGGGGATTCTATGATCTCAGTTCTCATACTGAGAGCTTTAGGTATGAAAGAGTGCCAAAGACACAGTCTTTACATTCTCAAATATTTTACCATATTCTGCAATCTTAAAGTTCAAAGAGAGCTTTTCATCATCAGTAATAAAATTTGATCAATTTTTTTTTCTTACACTCTTTTTAATTCTGTTTGACCCACATTGCTATAATAAGAAGAGTCTAAAATTATTCACTTTGCCTTGTCACGTTCCTTCTAAGGCAAGAGTATCCAGTAATCCATGGGGAAGTGTGAGTAAGAAGAAGGGCAATGACATGTCCTAGGTGGCATTTGGAAGTAAACCTTCTTCCCCTTGAGCACCTGTTGTAGATCTGGAAAAGTTTTTTCCCCCATAACACAGGTTCCCTTTCAGCCATATTTTGTGCTTTATATCCAAACACTACAGTAGAGGCTTACTGTGAGAACCAGAAAATTATGCCTACTCAGCATTTTGCATAAATATTTCCTTACTAGAAGTTTGGCTTTTGTTTTGTGACATAATCTGAGGAATACTGGCTTCCTATTCATATGGAATATACAAAAATGAAAGAAAGAGGCAACCAAAATGTTCAAGATATAACAAGACCATAGGCACAACTTTTCTGGAGGGTCTAAAAGGCTTGAACTCCTCTGTGGGGTTCTGCCCAAGCAACTTCAGTGCACCAGCTGTGTATTCTCCCTCCTGGCAGCAGCCGGCATCTTAAAAATGTACAGGCACCAAAATTTCCCAGTGATTACTGCAAAGTGACCTGCTGTATACAGATTTAAGGTGGCCTGGGGAAGGATGCTCAGTGATTTTCGAAAAATAATCAGGCTTTTTGGAGGGGTGAAAACAGGGTGCCTGGGAGGGGAGGCACTGGCATGCAGGCTCATTCCAGTGTGCACAGGAGAATTGGGAATTCAAAGTGATATCCATATAGTACTTCAAGGGAAGCACAATAGCAACAAATACAAAATATTACTCGTTGTCATAAGTTCTGCATCAGTTTTGAGGCTCTCACTAAAAGAAATCTTAAAACTCATAGTCTTTTAGCACTTTATATTCAATTCTTAAATCAGACACCAATTGCAAGAAATAAAAAGTTACCACTCCTCTATTTACATTAATCCCACTGGCAGGGTCTTATTCCCAGTGACTTCTCCAGCACAATTTCTGCTGCCATTGGTTAAGCCCAGTTTGAGACCCCATGGGTCTTTCAGTACTCTATTACCTGATTTTCCTGTGGATTATGAGCTGTAGGTTTGGCCTGTACCATAATTGGTTCACACATTCTGACAAGAAAATGCAAACTCAAAATGCCTATAACAGAAAGCACTACTTTAGTCCCAAAGTTAAGAAAAAAACCTAAACCAAATCAAAACAGCAAAGCCCCCAAAACATTAAACAGTTACAGCAGAAATAGCCAGTGTCTCTATTTTGTAGAGGAAGATAGGATCAGTGTGGAATATTTTAGAGCAATATAACCAGCTTAAAACCACTCAGATTTTAACTGATGGCATTTTGACCACAGCATACAATCCCAGATATGCAATTTACTGAGTATAAACAAGCCAGAAGAAGATGGGAGAAAACTCCTTGGCGCCTGCTACATGTAATGCACACAAGTGCTGCAGAAATCTGCTGATAATCCCCTTTTCAGTTTGTGTTCACAGCTAAATCTACTTCACTTCCTCTGATACTGAACATTATGCAGTGCTCTGAGGTCCACCACTAGCCATAAATCCCAGGCAGGAAACAGTCCTCAAGTCTAAGGAGGAAAGACAGCATTTCATTTTCTAAAGCCAGCCCAGAATAACCAGGTCAAACAAAGTTTGGAGCTGAAGCTCTTGAAACTCAGGGTATAATTGTGTATGTTTTTCTGCTTGTTTTGTTACCGGTTAACCGGATGCAACAAACAAAACAGTTTTTTTTCTTATTTTCTCTCTCTGACTGCCTCATTGGGAGCTCCTCTTTGGGAGCCAACCTCTCCATGAGCCAGTGCTTGAGGTCATAGCTCCCTAACTTCAAGACATCTGCTAGGTCAGACATACTTGAAGAGAATCAGCTGTTTGCAGCCAGCACATTATTAGCACACTGAGTCCCAGACAAATGCTGAGGGTCTCTCTCTCTTTTTCCATCTCTCTAACAATCACAGAATCACATATCCACGTATTGTATTTAAATTTTCTTGTCTTGATCAGAGATCTATCTCCAATGCCAATACAGAGCATTAAATAAAGAGTTTGCGCTCTTGAATGTTCGAATAATCAGCTAAAATAATTACAGAAAAAAAAATTACAAAACAAAATACTGTCTTCACTTCTGGTACTAGGGATTGAGTTTGCCCTGTACAGTACTCTTAACTTTCTGAAAAATCACAGAAGATACAAAAAAACCCCTAAATTGCTGTGTTGGATACCTGAAAAACAAATTGATGAACTATACTTTGTAAAAATAAAAGTCCTCTTGATGGCTGAAACTCAACATTCAAATCCAGAGGCTCTCTAAAGCATTTGCTCCTTATGAAGCACTTGGTGCCCTTTCTCATATTCATTATTTAAAACATTTCAATTATTTCAGTAACAGATGTAACAAAAAGGCAGATAAATATCCAGGATTTGTGTTCATCTCTCTGATATCAAAAGTGCACATACAGGAAAAGTGTAGTTAGTAAGGAATTATTTCTTCTTTTTAAGTCAGCAAAAGCTTGTCCTAGAGCTCCTTCAAGCCACCTTTTCTGCCCTA
Source organism: Camarhynchus parvulus (assembly GCF_901933205.1). Lineage (NCBI taxonomy): Eukaryota > Metazoa > Chordata > Aves > Passeriformes > Thraupidae > Camarhynchus > Camarhynchus parvulus. The sequence continues at coordinate 11,574,842 of NC_044576.1, forward strand.
AATGAAGTGTTACTCGGAAATAGAACAGCCAGTTTACAGTAAGGAAAAAAATCTGCCTGGAAAAAAAATACACCAGGCTTGATTCAAAACTTGCACACTGGAGTGCCAGCTTGGCAGCAGTTGAAAGTGCAATGGAATTGAAAGGTTTCCATCTCACTGCTAAGCTTTAACACAGCATGTTAGATATTCACAGTGCTGTGGCACAGACCTGCAGCCCCAAGTGTACTAATTTCTACAAAGCTTTTGAAACTCTCATTCAGGTGCCTGGAAAAGTACAAGGAAATCGGTAACATACCCCTTAGGGAGTACCTAAAAGCCAGCCAAAATTGTAGGACCTGTATCTAGGGAATTGCAGTAAAAATCCTTCTATACAGCTCATCTCTTTAACAGACTTTAGGAGGCAATTGCTAGGAGCTGGATTCACAGCCACTATAAAGCCACCAAGCACATTTATCCATATATTGATATCTGTTTAGCTAGGGTTCAGTCCCTGCTTATCTCCATCACATCTAGTGTTATGAAAATAAGTAGGAAAAATCAACATCTGTTAAGGGCTCTTTAAAGCTCTGTCCATTTTACCCTCTTTCATACAATGCATTTTATTCTTTCCACGTATACCAAGAACTAATTTCAGTTTTGCACCTATTCTTTTCAAGTCTGCTGACAGAAAACATCAGGGAGGCAATGTATACTCAGAGATTGATGCAGGCTCTCTACAGGACTCTCTGTGTCTTTTGCAGTAAACAAAGTCTTGCAAGAAAAGTAAGAATACTGCAATGAACAAATGTAGTGCAATAATCGTTATATTTTCCATCTCAAAGTATTTCTCTCATATTTTATCTGTTTCCATCATAGTACAAAGATCAGAAACTGGTTGAGGTTTAAATTTTCATTGGACAGCCCCTGGGGAAGCTCTTGTGCTGGTCTGCAGAGACCATGCAACCCCTGCTGAGTGCAGGTGCAGGGGAGCCAGTGCAAACTGTCAGCCTTGTCTGCAGTCCTCCTCTCTCTGCCCTTGTAAGAATCAGCACACAGGAAGAGCATGGGGTAATGGCTTTGGTCTGCAGGAGTTTGTCTTTCAGAACTAGACTGAAAAACATGTCGTGGTAAGTCCAAAACAAGCACTGTGTTTGAACCAAGACACTTCAACAGGGAAAACAGAGCCTTTTATAAAAACATTCTTGCTAATCTACTTGATACCATTTGAGCCTCCAAAAAGTACCAGTTTGAAAGAAAACATATCTTTCATATGCTGACTGTGAGTAATTTTGATTCTATGTCTTTCAAGTTAGAAGCAAAGTGTGGGGAACATAGAGCATTTGACTCTATCATTGTTCATCATCTCCACTCGAAATAGGAAATATGGAACGTTTAGTCTCTTGTGATTTCTTCAGTGGAAGTGAATTATGATCCAGCACTGTCACTTGCTTAGCACATTCATAACAGGGTTATTAACTAATTCTTTAATCAGCTATGCTCTATCAATTACAGTACTCTTGGATTAAACTTCTGACCAGCAAGATCAGAACAGAGTTTGGGTAAAGATACCACCACTGGCTCAGGGCATCCCTCAGCTGCAAATTGGTGGGGTCTGGAGGAGCTTACTGGGGTAAAACTATTTTATACGTAGCTTGGTTTTGTAATCTCTCTGACACCCATGGCTGGACCTACCAAGGGCTGGGCTAGCACTTTGTCTGGCCCAGTTCAGCCATTCTGGCATGCATGTGCCTATATGAAATGATAGTGCTCGGTGAAGGAAATAACCACCTTTAGGTACAATAAAAATGAAAAAGGCCGAACTTCAGAGACAGCAATACAGTTACCATAGCTACTATTAGATCTTCATTTACAAAAAATTGAAGTATTAGGCATGCAATACAATAAAACCAAATCTTGACATAGAACCACCTGACTGCTGATGTCAGGCACCATTCAGGATGTGATTTGAGTACTAGGTAGTAATAACCTTAGAAATTCTTTTCAGTTTGTGGAGAGGGAAATAGGCTTGCAACTCATTTATTACATATTCTTTGAGAACAAGGAAAAAGGTGAATTAGAAAATCACAGGGAATCTTATTTTCAAACACAGATTAAATTTTATAGCTTTTTTTAAAGAGGCAAAAAAATAAGGTTGAGTCTGTGCTTCATCACTTCAAGAGTGATAAAAATGTTGCATTGTTTTAGCATTCAGCATGGTCTGATCTGGTTTGGAGTTGGAAAGCAGCACAGTTCTGTGTCAAAATAACATCTTTAGCATGTCATCAAACAGATACATAAATTTAAACATCAAGTGCCTCATTTTGTTTCTGACTGGATTTACCAGGTGTGTGCTTTGAGTTACATGTCAGCGCCATTCTTTATTTGTCCAACACACAGAACGTCAGGGCATACACAGGTCAATGTACAAACACACCCTGCACCCACTTTCTGAAGTATAGGCTCATGCTGCAAGTCCTGTTTACAGCATCTGATAAGTCATTCTTAAGCTCTTTTTAACTTCAGTTCTGTCTAAATTCAGCTCTTCTGTGTTAATGAAATAGGTACAGTAAGAAAAAGATAAGAGTAATTTAGCATTAAAAATCTTTTAAATGTACAGTACAAACAAACCAATGCTGCCCTCTGAATGGTGCATTTTTATCAGTCCTACACACACAGACTGCTAAATCACAAAGGGAAGAGACATGAGAGGTCTTTGAGCCTGTCCAGAAGACAGGAAGGAGAAAAAGCAAGGGCACTTGTGCCCTTTTACCATTCCTTAGAACACCAGGTTTCAGCATCACTGGGTTTGGTAAGGGGCTCTTTCAAAGGCAATGAATAAGCAGAAGAAGGCCATATCAGAGGATATGAAATTTGGCCAGCAGGTTACCTAAGGTTCAGAGTATAGAAGAATTTTGAACTGTGATACGAGTAGATTTTACACTTTGTAGTGAATCTAGAATCAAACTTGTTGTTTGCTTTTCCTTGAACAGCAGATTTTGCTACAGTTTTATTGTAGCAGATTAAACTCAACCAAGACTACTGTAGAGGAGGATTTTTGTCTGCAAAACACCCATTCACGCCTCTCAGGAGATGTGAAGACTGTAGCAAAGAAATTACTTTAGCAGATACCCCTCAATAAAAGAAAAGGCAAATCACAACCTGATATTTCTCCTTTTGATTTCTCCATACCACCTTTTGATGGCAACAACAGGAACTCTTTTGTAGATTTCCCTAGTCTCTGCCTAACCTCAAGTACATGCATACACATAGGTGCAATGTAGAAACTTGCTCTAACTCAGAATGCTGGCAGCCAAACTCCACTAAAATATAGGCCTCCAAACACTGCTCTTGGACCTCATCCTTCTGGAAGAATTAATTACTAGGAGGGGTTTGGGACTTGTTTCCCTTATTTTACATTCGCTCGCTCTTCTCTGCTTTCTGGTGAAAATGTGTACTGCTCTCCCACTCTTGCTCCCCTTCCCTGATTTCCATGGTTCAGATGTTTGAAAACACTTTGTAGAATTCTGCAAGCTTCTTTCAGCTATGCCAAAGCAAACTTGAACTCACAGCCTTCTGAGGCTTTCCCATCACTGCTGACACTCTCTTGGTGATCTGCCTGCTATGAAGTTTTTGCTGGGGTTTTCTGACCATTTCTGCACATCCACCATGGAACAACTAAATAAGATATGGATGCCAAGGGGAGAAAAAAACCCACCAAAACTCTACATTGCTTTCCCTTGGTTAGTTACAGAGCTGTTTAAATGTGGAAAAAAAAAAAGGAAAAGAAAAAACAGGAGGAGAAGGGGCAGAGGGGCAGAAAAAGAGAGAAGCAGTGTGGGCATGTGTATTTGAGGGAGCAGGAACTGTAAAAGAAGGCGGTCTTTTCACTAAGTACTGTCTCTTTAAAAATAAAATTTAAAAAAATACCCTCAGTGTTTTCTTTAGTCTTTTTCATTCTTTGGCAGCATCCCAAAGATTTCACTGTCCTTGTCTCCAGCATCTGGAAACCATCAGGGTAAACAATAGAGTGCTAGGAACTGGAACCCCTGCCTCAGCTCCCGTGGGACTTCACTCTGGAGAACATGAGAACACAAACCATTGGACACCATGTGGTCAATTACTTCAAACTAACAAATCTGTGTGCCTTCCTATTTTCTGTTTTCCTTGGCACCACATGACCCTTTCACAATGGAACCCAGCTGTTGAAAAAGCCAGACGTTTTCTTTTTTAACCTCTTGCTTACTTTTGTGCTTGCTTTCTGCAGCAAGCCTAGGGCTGGCACGTACCCCAGGTAGAAGTGTCCTGCTTATTAAAATCCTGGCTGGCTCTAATGTTTGCCTGTATTAGTCAGCAGAGAGGCTCGAGAGTATTAACTTAACAGGATCATAGTGCAGTGAGGACTCCACAGGTGGTCCTGTGTTTTCTGGGTTTCCTGACATTGCATGCCAGGACTTAAAGCAGATACACCAGGACACTTTTATAGCCTGCCTGTTTTGTGCAATCAGTAATTACATGTGCAGTTGTGACCTACTTTTTAAAATTTGTTCCTAGTGCAGGTGCTGTATTGGCAATTGCAAAGAGCTAAAGTCATCTCAAAGCCAAAGGCTGTTGAGGGGTCCACCCCCTTCTAGTGCTGGGAAATAAACTTTGCTCTGGATTAGCCATACTTGCTCCAGCACTAAAGCTGGTGGTCACAAAGCAGAGGCTGATGGCTTCTTGTTCTTCCCAGCCTTCTGTTTCAAAAGACAATCTCTGAATTGTGGGAAACAGTGCAGTTACTGACTACACACAAGCCAAGACTTCTATACTGTATTTAGATGCATCAACTTATATGTGTGGTTTACTTTCATTAACTTTCTTCAATGAATGCAATGGACTTGTGCAAGAGATTTAGGGCTTCACCTTTAAGTCACCTTTAAAGTTGCTGAATATCCCTAGCACGCACTAAAGAAAAGCAGCTGACATATATAAATATAAACACATATAAATAATCAATCACACATGCTCCTAGACTGACAGTTTGATTTCTGAGAGAATGATAGGCACATGTTCAATGCTATGCCTAAAATACAGGAAAAAAACAAGGATGTGCCTTGCAGTTGGATCCTCACAGCTGGAAATCCACTCAGAGATGTGGCTTTACCTGTATTCTGGGACTCAGCTTCAGCACCTCTGACCTCAAACAGGTGATTGCTTATCTGCTGTGCAAAGGCAGCTCTGTTAGTCTGTAAAGGTCAGGGAGTTGGCACCAGTGGAGTCAGGAGCCTTGTGCAGGGTAACCAGACTCACACTGGCAGCTATTTCCATCTGATCTGTATCCCAGAGGGACAGGGCTGTCACACTGACCAGGTCCAGCCTTCCTCCACAGGCTGCTTGGTGAGGCTGGCCTTGCCTCTGGATACAGGAGGGCTTTTCTAGCCCTTCGCTGCTAAGTCCTGACATCCTGCTTATACACTGAGCACTACTCATCTTACTCATTTCTAGGTTGCTGTGTGGAACTGTACTGCCTAACTTTCATTAAGGTCACAGAAATCTGTAGAAACTTTGAACCCTGTCAGTTTATTTCCATTTAGAGCCAACAGTGAAGTTCCTTTACAACTTTTTCAGCCTCTTTGGATTTATGTATAAAAAATTTTCACTCTAATGGCCTCACATCAAAACACAACCCAACTAACAGAAACAAAATTAATAATAATATATATGTATCTGCTGTGAGCTGCAGAGACCAACAATAATCATGAAAGCTGACAATTTTAAACTTAAAAGACAGACAAACTAGGAGACAGCTTGGATAGGCTGAATAAGCAAACAATGCTTGAAAACCTTACCTGCAAGCTTGTTAAAGATATGCTGCTGAACCTAAAACTGACAAGATGGCTGCCTGGAATTGGTAGAATCTTGTTCCTTCCCATTCCATAAAGTGCAATATATATTTTGTGTACACTTTCAAGTTATATTTCTTTTAAAAGAGATGAAGATGAATAATTAAATGGATTTGCTGAAGGAATTTCTACTGCAGGATCTAAGAATTTAGCCATTTTGTAGCCAGTAGTATTAATAGGGGTTTTTTTTAATCCCAGGTCCAGCCTCGAGCTCAGCAGTAATACTAGGAAAACTTCTTTTTCCTTTTCTGCCAGTACTTTTTGATCCCAGATGTCTGCAGAATTGATTAACATGATACTGGAAGGGCAGAAGTGGTAGGGGGAAGGGGAAAGTTAGGACTATGCAGTAGCAACTTAAAAAGCACAGTACATGCTTAATCTTTTAATATTTATGGGAGAGTTGGTTAAATGTATGGCAAAAGTTCAAATCAATTTACTACTTCCCTATGTGAGCATCTTGGATAGCTTCTTGTCTGGCTGAAGTATAGATACAGTTCATTCACAGAAGTATAGACACAGTCCTTTAAGGAAGGTTCTGCCTGTAGCAAGAAATCTATGTCATACAAGAGTTAAGGGAGCCTACCTTAACTGACTGAAGGAGTCCCAGTACAGCTTGGGTGCAAGCCAGGACACAAATGAAACCACTATAATGGCACTGATGGATGACCTTGTTCCAGTAATGAGGAAACAACACATCCATTCTCTTCATCCTGCACCTCTTTAGCATTTGACATAACTGTCCATGAGATAGAGCTGTTCCACCAGGAAGAGGTGCCAGACAGCCAGAGTGATGTGTTGGGATGGTTTCAGTCCTTTTCAACAAGAACAGCACTTCCAATATTTGTTCCCCTTTCCCAACTCTGTGTTGTGACATTCCACAAGAATCAGTTTCCCTCTGGTCTCTTACAGAATTTGTGTGTTTGCATTTACTAGGTAGAAAAGTTGCATTTAAATGCCAGCAATATGTCTATGTGTGACACACAGAGCACAAGCTGGTTTTCACTGCCTCTAACTCTGTCACTCCTGTGTAGTGAGCCTGTGTTCAGTGCGGTGAATTGAATTCAGGGATGAAAAACAGCTGCTTGAAGGTGAACGAGAGCAAGAGCTGACACTGGCAGCCAGAGGACAGAGCTTTTGGAAATGTTTTAGGACTAGTGCAATCTGAAGATTGATCAAATTTAGTCACTCTTTTGTGGCTGTTGTGGTATTACTCCGCAAATCTAACTTGTCCCAATTCTCAAGGAACATTTTTCTGTCTCTCTGAAATGCTGCAGTTATCCCCTCTTTACTGAGGCTGCTTTACAGCTCGAGTGCAGTCCTGTGTGCCTGACTATGATGCCTACACCTCCTAGGAAGCTGAAGGCATTCAAGTATAATGCAGCATGCATCTCCAGCAATTCAGGAGTCAGCTTGTGCTCTGTAGCTTTCCACACAAGAGAAGTACAGGCTGAATCACATGCTGTGATCCTACAGAGCAAGTAGTATGAAGTTCATGAGATATTCTATACAGCTTTGATGATTTGGTCCACAAAACCCTCATGTTCGAGTTGTTTCATGAACTGGGCCATATTATCGAGTTGTTTCATGAACTGGGCCATATTATCGAGTTGTTTCATGAACTGGGCCATATTATAGGAGGGTACCCACCTATTAGTATCACCAAGAATTTGATGAGCACTTGTCACCACAGGGCAAAAACCTTTTCAATGGAAAGTTTCCTTTATATTTAGGAACAAGGGCAACTCAGGAACTGAGGATTCCCACAAGCCTCAAGTACACTGTGTGCACATTTTAAGCTTATGTTCAAGTAAACATGTACTGAAATATATATGTTTACAATATATTTAAAAACTAGAAGTCCTGTTTAGAACAAGATTTCCACTGCACTAAAGGAAAGGGAGAGAGATGGAGTGCTTTGGTCTTTAAGCTGATTATACTGGAAAAACAAACTTTATGGGATACTTTTTTCCATCTTTCTGTGAATCTAAAGGATGCATATCTTATTGCCAGCTTTGAATCAGCACAGCATGCAGAATACTTCAGCTCTTGTGATCTCTTTCAATGTATTAAGTAGCATGTTTAAAATGAGTTAATGTTTGTCTGTGGTTGCTCACTACTTAAAGAAACCTCTTTTTCCACTGGTCAAGGGCATTTTTATTTCCAGTCAAGTGTGGAAAAGCAAATGCAATTCTGATGTTGTACAAGAGATAAAACAGCAAATGTCAAGTTCCCAGAAAGTTGTTAGAAGTAAAACTGAAAACATAATCATTGCTATTTTTTTGATTTGAAATACAGAACAGCCCAAGCCAACGTGCAATATTGTTCCATCTCTTGCAGTTTCTACACTCTGTTGTGAACTCCTGCTCATTTTTAAATGGAACTGGTAAATCATTAATTGAAAACAGTTTACTAGTGCAATTTTGTGTTTAAAAATAATTTGGAAGTTGTATACAGTCAGATTTCTGTGACTTTTTTTCATTAATTGCTACAGCTTGTGCATCTGTTTCTACAATAGATTTTAATAAATAGGTCCATAAGCCACATTTCCTGCAACTCCTTACAGTACAATCCTACATATCACCACTTCTGACAGATCACAGACTATAAAGTTATATTTCTGCCTCATGGGGCTGAGTTATTACTAACCACTGAGCTCCACAGAGATGAGTCTGTTCATCATAATGTGACTAAAAAGAGCAAGTAGTCAGGGTGGAGAAGAGTGCTAAGGAGGGAGAGGTGTAACTGGAAAGAAAGTTTCATTTGTAGATGACAGAGCACTGCTTTTCTACAGGGATGAATGACTTGGAGGAGATTTTACACATCCTGTTTTTCCTCCAGTCTTGAAGTTTTTAAACATTAACACTGATCCTAAAAGAAATAAAGAAGAAAAGAAGAAAATAATACAGAAGAGCATGAAAGTTACAGCTGAAAACAAAAAACCATGAAAATAGAGAATTCTGTTGATTAACTACCAGTGAATTCAGACTCTATGATGGTCATTTCATCTCACTTAGTCTCCTGTGTTCGGAAAGAGAACTGACTTCAGGCTGCTGATCATCAAGAAGGATGTTCATGTAGACAAGGCTGGAAGAACTGATTGTACTGCTCACACCATTTCTTCTGAGGGGAAACAGGGCACCAAAGTCATACCTGCCTTCAGCACTAGTCAGCATTTCAGAAGCTGATTTGCATTCAGATGTAATACACAAACTTTTTTACTTCCATTTAACTCACCAAATTTCCAACCACCTGCAACAAGTGTGGCGTCTATTCTGTGACATCAGGTCTGCAACACAAGTTTTCAGAGTATTCCTTTCAAAATCTGCTGCTGCACACTGAAATTCCTATTAGGAAGGGACCAAAGAACACACTGTATGTAATATGGGAGGAAATGGCATTCAGTTTGCTGCTTCTGTAGTCAGGTACCACAGCATACTGGGATTTTGGCTCTTGGTTTAGACAGTGCCACCTGGTAACTCTGGTTCAGCTAACACCTGAGCTTGTTTGTTTTCAAACACCTGTTTACACGACTGAGCACTTGGCTTAGGGAAAGCAAATGAGCAGACAGTACAGATGCTACAAAGGGAAGTTCATTTTCACCCTGGTCAGCATGGTAACAGGCCCTTTCCTCCTACTCTAAAGCTTTCTGTGGTTGTACACCATTAGTCTAGGAATGTCAAGCCAGCCACAGGACATCAGTATGCCTTGGGTTCTTACTTTGTTCTTCAAACTCTACCTTGTTTTCAGTCTAAGGGGCTGTTTGGCTCTCTCCATCTAAGGGACTGAAAATATCCTTTGCTTGTGGGGCTGTTAGTCTCTATCTGAATGGTCTGAAGAGAATTACCATATTCAAATTAGTGCAAAACTCAGTGCTCTAAGGCTTTTATTTATTTATTGCAGCAAACAGGTTTGTGAATAGTGTCTATCTCTTGGACAAAATAAAAGTTCTCCATTATTTATATGCCCTTTTACTGGCAAGATTCAACTTTTTCCTTTTGTCCTTCCTATTTACTAGTGCAAATACTAAAACAACCTGCTCCCAGCTGTTGGAAGCCCCACACTGTCCCCTTCCCCCTGCCAGGACAGAACAGCTGTTATTGTGCACAACACAGGCACTGCAGGATCAACTCCAGGCAATCCTGATCACTGCTTTTCTAGGGAGTTTTGAACTGTAGTTTGAAAAGCTCACTGCCGAGCAGGAGCCTCACGTGCAATTCTACTTCTGTTCTTTGTTCATCCATAATGCCAGTTAACAGAAGAGGCATTACGTGTTTTCTCTTGTAGTACAATCTACTTTTAGCTGAATTAATTGCTTGAAAGAGGGAAATGCAAATCCTAAACTGGCCCCACACACTTCAGCAGACTATTGCTAAGTTGTGGTTGAAAGCAATTTCTTCTGCAAGTTTACCAACCTGACTTTGCTGTAACAGTGCTGCCTTACATTTTCAGCACAGCTCTCCACATGCAGTGTTAAATGTATGCTTGAACAGAGTCCCAAAACAGCTTCCAGTGAATACAGACAGTGAGAACGTTTTCCAAAGCAACATCCTAAGCAAAAATCTGCAAAGTTCTGGTTATGTTAGCCAGGGCAGACCACCCAGCTTTTATGAGATCACTTGGGGACTGCCACGGCCCACAGCAGTCACCTGAGCAGAAGGTGCAGCGTGTGCTCCTGCCTGGCTGCCTGCAGGACAGCAGCACCCAGCAAGCAGGGCCTCTCTCTGCTCCCCAGGGGACACGGGGGCATACCCAGGAACAGGTCAGGACCTGCAGTCTAGGCAGACAGATACCTGCAAGTTACCCCAGTGACAGATGTGTACAGACACCTAACAGCAGCACCCCTCATCTTGTGTCCTCCACCTAACAGCAGCACCCCTCATCTTGCGTCCTCCACACTACCCTTCTGCACCAAGCCAGCCGTGGGGAGCCCTTCTGCCTGCAGAGCAGTGCTGCCCACTGCCAGTGCAGCCTGCAGAAATCGCACTTGTAAAATCTGAACTAATAACTTTAAATAGCTCTCCTCCCTGGTTAAAAAAGTGCTGTTAAATGCAGATCCATCTACACCCCGAGATGGCTGCAAATAGCTGCAACTTTTCTGCTAACAGGTATGAATACTGACATTGGAACTGCTCCAGTTGTTTGCAGGCACTGGGAAACAAAGCAGCTCAGTTTAAAAGCAGAGTTCAAAGGCAGAAAAGATTTTTGCAGCTGTTGTTCTGCCCTGGAATTTGATGTGCATGTCTCCTTTTGGGGAACATTTCTTTGTTTCATGGTGCCTTCTGAAATATACTGTCATCACAACCTTCTTGCCAAGTACCACTCCAAGCTGGTTATTCACTGCTGCCCTTTTCCCAAGTCAAACCACGCATTTCTAAAGCATTTCTCATATTGATGGGGAGAAACATGTTCAGTCTCAGGCCAACCTGTGAGGTAAATCAGCTGACCTTCACTTCCTCTAAGTCAAGCAATGAAACAACAGTCTCATAAGAGAGCTGAAAGATAGTCCTATGTGGTTACAGTTTTTTGATATCAAGAGCTTTTTTAACAGCTCTGGTTTGACAAATTTACTCATAACAGATCATTTAAGTGGCACAAACTGCAAGATGTCATAGAGAGAAATTAATTGGGAGGCAATCCCAATTTAGAGACTCAATTTTTTAAAATAAAAAGTTCAGGTGAGTTCTTCTGTATTTCCCTACCTACCCCTACTTACAGGAAATAGCTACATGTTTAAAGTTTTAATATAAAATAGCACTGTGATGAACAATTCGATAAAGCCTGAGGAAAACGGCAAAAGGACGGGATAGGCATAGTAAAAAATTAGCTCAATGCCAGTTCACATGCATCTACCCTGGTATTTTGAACCAGCTACTAGATCATTAACCTAAACTGAATAACTCTGTATGATCAGTGATGGCAAATAAATTCTGGAGGCTGTTCTTAAAGTTCTTCTCAGAAGTATTGATATGTTTAAGTTTACTAATGTCACATGATACAACACAATGAATTTTTTGCCATTTCACAAATCAAAAAAAAAGCGGAGCAGTGTTTTACAGTTAAAATTGTTTAAATTTAAAGTTTAAATTTAACTTTAAAACACTGTGGTGCCACCCCTCTTCTAGAGAAGATGTCTATGTTGATATGTAATACTTTAAGAATATTTTTAAAAAATAGTGAAAGAGCAGGAAACAATGTTGACTGTTGGAGAAGCTGCTAAGATAGAATAGATATGAATTTCTGACTGCTGGGCACATCTGTGTCTGCAAGTTTATTTGGTATTAACAAAATACTTCCTTGCTACACTGCAAATTACAGTGAATGTGTAATTCCATGCTACTTTCTTATACCCCTCTCCTTCATAGGTTCTCTTGTTATGTTTCTATTTTATTTCACTGTGTCTGTTCACTACAGATGATGCTTAATACAGATTATTTTTATAGTCTTAAAATTGTCCGTCCACACACTCTGAAGAGTTCTCTTTACCCATTCTTGACATATTTCTAAGCAGACATGTATCTGTTGCACTGTTTTATATCTGGTGGGGAATAAAGGACAGGCAAGGTAAGGGATTTTTAAATACTCCTTTAGCTGATGTTAAAAGCATGACTGTAGTTTATGCTGTTTAAACTCAAGTCCCAAGAGATGATTTAGGAATAATGCACTTATCCACAGATAATTTAGAGAAATTCCTTTTACACTGCTTATTCTGATAACAAGAAGAATGAGGAGGCTTTTCCTGTTTATATCCCAATTTCATGTGCAGAACCACATCCTTAAAAAGAAGTGGGTGGTGGGCAGTCTCTAAAGTGATTTCTTGCACATATTTCCCTGATTGCATCCTGGCAGCACAGAACGTGCTGCCCACAGACCTGTCCAACAGCTGTAGCATCTTGTTGTACAACCTAAGCACCCCCCACAACCATCAGAAGGGATTAACAGTGACATGCTTGACATCTATTTCTTCCTTTTATTTTCAAGGAGGAATTGGAGTGCCTTAGAACACAATTCCTCCTCCAAGCTGGCTTGGCTACTCCAACATTTAGGAAGGGATCACCTGAGGCACTATCCTACTGTCCAGTCTCTCTGTCCATTTCCATCAGCTCTCAATATTTAGTATGGAGCTTTACAGATGAGCCCTCTAACAATATTATATCAAAGTGAACTGTAACATTCACCATTATAAGGAAAATTACCTATATTTGCTGAGTGAATTGTATGCCTCATGCTAAATATACATAACACACACTCTTTTGTTTCTGTTTACCCATGAAAGTTAAATGCCTAATAATTATTCTTCTCTTTCTGTGTCCTTTTCCTATTGCTGCTGCCATTAGCTCTGCATTTAGAGTAATTATGTATTATGATGAAATTGTTTCAGTTTCTCAAAACTGATTGAAACCCATTGTCTTTGCGAATACTTCACATATTGGAAGCTATTTGGTAGCTTTTCTTCTGAAGACCTACTGAGTGTACCCCAGAACTTTCACACAGATTTATTACTGTGAAGAGGTAGCAAAAGGCAAAGCACAGGCTGGAAGTGGTCTCCACCCCAAAGGTGCATTTCCATAGCAGCAGATGTACTGTATAATTTTAGAGTGCTCTGTAATGGGAGCAAGTGGGAAATAGCCCAGGACATGTTTTTAATGGCTGACAAAACTAGTTTAACTTTTCACTAAAACACAGCAACTTCTTCAGTGAGGTATGTTTTAATAGTCTCATTAGAGGACAATTTAAAATAGAAAACTAATATTGCCTGAAATCAAGCCTTCCAAGACCTGCACTGCAGCTGTCATTATAACAAAAATACTCCAGGGTTAATAACCTCTGTTCATCGCCCCAAGTATAAAGAGTTTTAAGTGAGCTCAGTGCTTGTGTTCAGATAGTGGGTAATATGATATTTACAAAACCAGTGGATCTGTTTTCAATAAAGTGGAATATTCTTGGTTACATCATGCTATCCTGAGCCATGTACTTTTACTCAACAGCAAGGGCCAGAGGAACCAATGCTGTTTGGGAGGAGTCTGCTGTCTCATTGAGCAAACTGTCTAAAGGGCTCTATCTCTTCCGTTGTTGTTGTTGATGTATTTGTCACCAGTGGAAATGTCTAGTGTCCCTCAGCATACTTCAGGGTTTACTAGGACATCCAAGGAAGAGCAAGCTTCCCCTCCTTTGTATTGCTGCCTCTCACTGGCAGCTTTTGGAGAGCTCAAGCTGTCCCCTAGGGCTGGCAAAAACCTTTTAATTCTAGGTGTTGCACAGGAGACAAAAGGATCTGATATGAAAATAGCGGCATCTATGTGTAAAGTGTGAAGAGAAATCCAGTTATTGTAGATTTAATTTTGTCCAAGAGTGAACAGAGCTGAGCAGAGTAGATTGTACAATTGCTAAAGATGGCACTGCCCCAGAAGAAAGGCCATTTGTTGCTAGTCAGCTGTCCTAAAAATTAAACCTGAACTTGCCCCACAACTCCAGCTCAAGACGTGGTCAACACAAGCCAGCCCTTTCTCCAGTTCTGCCAGACCTGAAGACAAACAGCAGCTCCTGTAGAGTTCAAAGTTTGACAGAAGCCAATTTTTTGTCCCCTCCAAGGGCTTTTCCTGGGGCCCTGTGCCTGTCTCCTGCTCAATGAATGCTGTCTTTGTACCCACCAAGTTGACAAATGCCAGCACTGCAGAATAAGGATGACATTTCTGCTGTGGCATTAGGGCTGAGAAAGGGGATTATTCCGGGCAGTTGGGGCCAGGATGCAGCGCACAAGGGAGGCTGCGCGACGCCGTTGTTTGTGCCGCGACAAGGAGGCCCTTGAAGGCCGCGACCGAGGCCGAACACAGGAGCTGTGTGTGGGAAGACGTGCGTGCACAGCTAGGCCACTGTCCCCAGCCGAGTCCCCAGCCTGGTGGCACACCTGTGGCAGCTTCCTCCTCCCCAGCCCTCCTCATTATGCCCCAGTGAGCGAATGAGCGCACAAAGCGCCAGCTGCGCCGGGGCTGCGAGCCCGCCCGGCCAGGGCCGCCGGAAACCAGGAGCAGCCACCTCTTTTGTTGCCTTTCCAAAATCGAGGGTTTGTTTTGAGCCTGAGGAGGATAATGAGCCTCTCACCAAGCACACACTGAACTGCACATCCCTCCAAAATGCAGAGCGGATAAAATTAACTGGTCCTTGGAAAGACTGAAAAAAATAAATCAAGGGGCTAGAAGACTTTTGCTGTTGCGCCAATCTCCTCACAAGAGTCTGAATCCACAGCTTAGGAGAAGAGCACCCCCTTAAACAATACTCCTTGATTCAGAAAAACGACACTCAGAGACCCTATTATACATCAGGTGTTGCGGACTTGTTTTTGTTCATGTTCTACCTTATCACTCCTTGTTGATATTTTCTTTTCTTAAATCAGTAATACTGCTGAAGCTGTCCAGTGTGAGATTATCCCACATAACAGAGAGGAGTACCTTAATATGAAAAACAAAATCAAGGACTTCTGATAAGGTTTTCTCAATGGTTTTAATTTTTTTTCCCCTTCAAGATCAAGGCAAATTCACTTGTACTACATCCCTGGAAGCAGACCAGACATGAATCTATCCTTAGACTAGCATCTGTCAGTTGAAAGAGTATCAGGATGAAACAGGAAAGGGGAAGTAGCAGCAAAAGGCATAAAGAACTGCACACCTCCCTTCCCCAAATCTTCATCCAACCTCTCCGATCATCTTCTGCAGCAAAGAGCATGACAAGCATTTAACACCAGATGCTTCTTGCACAATACCTTTTTAAAAATGAATAGTTTCTTAGCCAACAACAGTGAGACAGCATCTAGTAAAGATATTTTCCTGGGGGCTATTCACTGTGTCAAGAACACTGCCTTAGATTTAAGAAACACTGAAGATGGCCTTGGTCACAAATGTGTTCCCATGAGAAGAACTGAACACAGCACAAAACCTTGCCATGCCTTCTATGCCCTACAGCCCTTTGGTGGATCCTCTGGTCCCATGAGATTTCAATTAGAACTTGTGTTCTTCCTTTCTATTGTTTAATAATGAGCTTTTCACTGGCCCATGGATATTGAAACTATCTGCTATAAAAGTACAAAAATGGGATCAGATCTTTTGAACAGGGTGATGAATTTCTAAAATAGAGCTAGAACCTCAGGAAAAAACTGTTCCTAGTCATGTGGAGTAGCTGAACAGCTGTCCTTCCCATGTGCTTTGTGGTGCATTGTGTTATTCACTAGTAAAAGAGATACCTAACTTGGTAGTGGGGTCTGGTGCTGGCTTGTTTTTTTTTCCTGAAAAAAAAGTCTTTCTTTGGGTAGAAAGACTTACTGTGTAAGGCATGTTCATAAGCCAATCCATGTTGAAGAATATGGAACTGCCAGTTGGCCTCAGGCCACTCTCCTATTTTGGTTCAGCTGCTAGCAACAGGTCTGGGGTCCTGCCAGCATCATATGCTCCAAGCTGTCCAGTGTGAGATTATGATGAAATGTGTCCTATGGTGACAGCTACTGCTGTGTACACAGGCAAGAAAGTGTTGCCTTTCAGGAAGTGAGACTTTAGGTATCCATGATAAGGAAATGCTGTGAGCGTCTTTGACAATAAATTCTTAAATGTAGGAAATGCCATTGGTGCCACTGGACAAACATATTGTGAAGATTGCAAATGGTTGATTAATTTTGATTTTTGAAGAAGGACCAGGCAAAGCAGTAATAAAAAAATCTGTAATAGAAATGTCATCTACTTGCATGAAAGGAAATGGAGCTTACAGCTCACTTGTTTAGATAGTTCCATTTTGTTTCAGTTTTCTTACTATATTCTGGTCAAAACCAAAATGTTTAACAGCAATGACTATCTCATACAGAATAGGCCTAAAACATCACTGTTCAAAAGACAGATTTATGGTACAGGCAGGCAGCCTGATGAGTCAGATATGAGTTTCCTATTTCAATACAGAAAAGATTTTATTTCTCTCAAAAAATCACACAACATCCATGGCCTGAGTTAACCTATGACCTTTTTGTTTCCCAGGAAGTTTCAGATAAACATCCTTCTGGCTTATTTTTTGACTGAATAGAACAACAAAATCATTAGTTATGAAAAGACAAAGTGTCAATTAAATAAAAGAAGGCAAAATCTGAACCGTTGAAAAGGCTATAAATTTTATTCCTTATTGTTGTGTAACAGTCGCCTCCTAGATGCCACTTTCCCTTTTCATTCTAGCAAGAACTCTGATGTGAGAAGTGGTCTTCACCCAACACTATCTATGGTGTCCTCTTACCCTTCACATACCTATTAGTATTCTCACTCTGTACTTACTGGTTGCACTCCATCCTTCCTTGCCTTTAAGGTACTACGTATTTCTGCATGTGATTAAGAAAGGCATTACAGAGGGAACTGGTTTGCTTCAGCTTGTTTTCATGAGAATTTCAGTAAAATCCTCCAAGTTCTTGTAACACTACAAACATGAACTATGAATCTTACAGAAGGGTTGATGAAGTCTGACAGCTGCTGATGCTGTTCTTGGGGAATGACAAGTGATTCTTTAGATGATTCAAGTTAGATTTGCACAGAGTGGAAAAAAAAACAGTCAAGAAGCCCAGTGGAAAATGCAAATACAACTGCAGGAACAGGAGGCACTGAGAAGGGAAGGATGGAAGAGATTAGAGGTGTAGATTCCTGTTGTATTGTCACTAAATGCACAGCAAAGCATGGCTGCCTTTGGGTCATCTAAAAGTATGGGTGAATATGCCTATGAGCTTTAACTGCAATCCCATGGCTATATTTAAAACACTGAGACTTTCTGATGCACTTCAGTTAAGATGTTAAAAACTTGCTCTTTCACAGCAGGGAGAACAAGCCTACTGTAGAAGAAAGCTATCTGGGAGTTCCTCCCAGGCACCTGTAAATGCACAGCTGGCCAGAATAAGCAAGGAGCACTCAAGAAGTGTCATGCACATGAAACAAGTCAGGTAGCTGGGATTTGGTGGCTCTTGAGGTAGATGAACAAACACATGGCTGCTCTGGGCAGAAAGGGTGGGTTTCTAAGACTTTCTTCTATTCAATATACTCATGTATGGCCTGGCACAATATTTCTAGAGGAAAGAATACTAGGACAAGAAAAAGGTCCCCTTCACGTTTATGCAGTTTACATATGAGCATCTGAAGTCATGTTTCATTTTTTGTGCTATGCATAGCATGTCTTTTTCCAGGCTCAGAAAGAATGCTGTAATTTAAAGCAGGCTGACTCAAGTGGTGTTTTTGTAGGTCATCTCGTAGGCAGCATGGCAGGGGGGAAGGAAGGTGGAGCGAAGGAGGCTGAGGTGGAGAAAAGGAGGGTGGTTGCTCATCTGGTCTTTATTTCCTTTCCCTGTTTCTTAATAGCTCAAGCAAAGGGCTCATTGCAGCCAGAAGCAATGACACTCCTGCTGTGGTATTGCATCTTGGAGGAGGACAGGCCACAGCTTGCCCTGTGTGCTGGTGTCCTGGGAGCCTGCACCACTGTGCTGCTGTGGGGTGGGGGAGGTTGCAGGGGCAGGTGGTCCTTATGCTGCATTTGGTATGGCCGGGAGCTTTCTAACAGGGCCCAAGCTTCATCTTTTGCATAAAGAATTCCCTAGGAAATCCTTACAACTCTGTAGGTGCTTGTCTTACCTTATGTTGCTTGTTTTTTTTAAATAATGTATCAATCGAGATACCACAAGCAGATAATGGAAAATTACAGTTCTCACTGCTTTAACCAGTCAGGTTGTAGAGAAACTGCACAAAAACATCCAAAAGCAGAGACTTTATAAAAAATGGCTCAAAGGGGTGAGGCCAGCATTACCAGTGACAGGGCTGTAGTAGTCCTTGGTTAAAACTCCTGCCTGAGAATTGTGTAACAAGAGTCATGCATACTGCTCACTTTTGTAGTAACAAACACGGATTAAATTCTCAGAATGTGAGGTACACTAGCACTGCCCATTCTCCAGATGAAAATTCAAACATGGAGAGATCAAGTAACTTGGGCACAAACCAACAGAAAGAGCCTGTAGTCAAGCCAGGAATGAAACCCTGGGCTTGCAGAGGCCCAGTCCTGTGCCTTAACCACAAGATCACATTACTCTCATGATCCTGCACTCTCCTGCTGGAATTTTCTCTAGTTGTACCTATTCTCATGCAGTGTGTGGGATATGCCATGAACCAGGTCTTGAAGCCTTAAGGATTTAGTGGGGAGTTGAAAGAGATCCTGTCCCTTTCAGAACAGAAGGAAGGAAGAAGGCTGAGTTCTCCTAGAAACATCCTTTCCCCTGAAACTTGCCCTTATCATCTCAACAATATTTCCTTTACTTTCCAAGAGCTGTTTTGAAGAGATAAAACCTTTACATGAGCAAAAGCATTTATAACTCAGGCTAAAAGAAATCCAGGATTATAATAACTCATACACATATGAATGGAACAAAAAAAAAAAGTGCGCCAGTCCAGAGGGTGCAACAAACAACATTAAAAAATCAGAGCAAAATAAGCCATTTCCTCAGTGGTAAGTTGCTGAGGCTGCATTTCATATTGCATTGAATTAAAATATTCCCTGCTTTGCCACCTCCTTCTCCTCCCCACCTCCCAGTGCAATGCTTTCCCCTCCACACCCTTTGCCCAGCCTGTAGAGTACAAGGCACTCATCCTTTGGTAACTGTCAGCTGAGGACAATGACTATGCAGGAAACTGCATACAAACTGGATATAGTTCTTAATTTTTTTTTTATTGGTTAAGTAATAAAATTACTTAAGTAATAATATTAAAGTATCTGTTGTATGGGTTTAAACTTGTGGGCTATAAACTGTGAGTATGGGAATAACAATATTTTGGGGTGACGCAGTCTCATTTAAAAACTAAACAAGAAATTAATGTTATTTTTAGATATATGAACATCAAAGATACTAATTGGAATAAAATTCTTATTCGTTGTAATATCCTTGTTAACGTCATCCCAGTCCTAAAACAAGTACACCTCCAATGAAGAAGTACCTTAACATGAAGCAGTTGTGTCCCCTGACATCAACACACTGTGTTCCTAAAGAACAACTGAAAGTAGTGGATTCCCGAGTTGACATTTCTTCTTAAGAACACTGATACATTAAAGTCCCTCCCCAAGTACTTTCAGCAAGTGTAGCACAACAGATATTTGGCTTGGAGGAAAGCCACAACAGAACCAGATTTTCAAAAGGATAAAGGCACCAAAAGCTATGGTTTGTCACACAGCCGGATTTTACAGTGCCACTCAAGCAGCAGAGAAACCTCTGTCCTCTCAGCGTCCACAGAGCTCTTCAATACAGGTGTTTTCTCTACTCCCCTCTGTAAATTGACACCAGTTATATCAAGCTGCACCCAGTATAATATGAAGGTACAGTAGTTCATAAAAAGCAAGTACTAAATGTTTTGGAAATTGCCATGTCTGCAATTAAATTTCCAATATATCTTTCAAACAGTTCAAATAGTAAGGACAACACTATTTTGCATATAGTTTGAAGAGAGAAAAGCCTCAGATTCTCAGCTGTAGCACACCAAAAACTAACATAAGCTTTATGGTCACCCCATGAATTGGAAAATTCGCTGATCCAAATGCTCTTTGCAAATATGCTTTGACCAAATAGCAGTGTACCCAGTCTAGCCTGGACATTTCTATGTGCATGTCTGGACCCCAGTCCTCCCATGAAGCTTCTTTACCTGGACACTTAATAAGGACAGAAAAACCATCACAGAATCAACTGGAGATCTGTAGCTTTATCTCATCATCATAATTTAATCCACATCTTTTCTTCAGGTAGAAACTTTGCATAAACACATCTCAGAACAGCAATAAAGCAGAAAGCAGCATCCCAGTTGTTGAATTTGTCTCCAAAAGCACCTGCTATTCACTTAGATATGGAATATAATTGCCTTCAATGACATCTATCTGCCTTCCCCCTGTTCTGAACAGTCTCATGACCTATGGGGAGGCAAGGGGTCTATCAGAACTACTCCACTGCTTTGTAAAGGACAGATCACAATCCTTAGACCTGTCAGTTTCTCACTAGATCAGTGCCCCAGCTGTGCCACATTAGCCCTAGGAGAATTGTGAAATCCACATGAAGGCATCTGAGGTGAACCAGTTAAACAAGTCCAAAAATATGAGTCTTGACCTCAGCCTGGAAGAGGTAATGCTTGATTATAGCAAGGGTTTGCCTCCCCCTTTTCCAAAACCCTGATTCCAAATACTAAATAAATATGAACATATTAAATATAGTGTGCCACCAGAGGGGGAAGGAGAGGAGGAGAGTATTGCTATTGTATGTTCTAAGCAACGGATGAAGAGGAACAAAAGAGTCCAAACATCAGGAAACCATTAAAATGAATACATTCCTAGTTTCTTCATAATTAATTCAGCATGTCCAATTTTGTATCAGAGAAGGGAAAGGAAAGATTTCAACCACTTCCTTTTATCTCAAGCTGTTTGGAAGAATATGATCTCGTAATGCTGAAAAGAAGTGCCTCACTGCATCCCAGCAGGCGAGTGTAATTTTAACTCTTCCACATGCCTAATTTGATATGCAAATCCCTATTTTCTGTAAGTCATACAATTCTTAAATTACACAGCAAAGACCCAGGTTTGCTTAGGCACACTCCATCCCCACTTTCTAGCCCCAACCCCTTTTTCACTTTGTACTACATTAAATGTTACCTTGAAAACAATTTTCACTATGCAATTCCCTAAGCAATATTTTTTCAGTTTGCTTGCTTTGTTGCACAATTTAACATTTAGTTCAAATTTTCATGGTTACCTTTGCATGCATAAGGACCTGTTCTAGAAACTTCAGGTTTTGGGTTTGACAGAGTTATGCAATACTTTCAAAAGGAGATTCATTGGGCAGCTATTTATATGCCCAAATAACTCCATTGTTTTCAAGGTCCTACAGGAACAAGCATATTAAAGCTGTGATTGGCCACAAGCATAGATTGCTCACATGGGAGCTCTTTCATGGTCATTCAACAAACAACGAGTAGCATGGGCAGGTAAAATAAATCCTGGAAATACAGTCAACCAAGATAATTATTTGCAGCTTTCTTTAACAGAAGATTTGGGAAGGGTTGGCAGAGTTCTGTGGCTCTGAAAATCTACCAAACATTTGATGTTTGATGTCTGCCTGTTGCCCTGTATATGACGCATGATATATTAAATATAGAAGCATACCTGGAAAATTCATGTGAACATATAGGAAATGCAGAAGTATATCTGAGATTTTTTAGACTTGTGAATGCAAGGGGAGTTTACCCTTCTATTAAGGCTCCACTATAGGGACAACAGGTTTCTATGCAATACAGTGTGCACGCAAATGTTCTTCTATGAAAAGGATTGACTGAAAAAAATTGGGTGTTATTTGCTTGTTTTTTTCATAATAGCACTTATGTAAGTGAGATGAAGGTCAAGGTTCCATTATGCTACACAATCTACATTACCATAGGTAGCCCCAAGTTATTTATTTAATGCCACAAAAACTGCAGAAGTGGCAGGAAACAGCAAAAGGACCTTTCCCCACTGCAGATGAAGAGCTGAGGTACAATTTGAACAGAGAGAAAATCTCTTAAGGCTCTATACTCAATCCAGGTGCTGGAAGTCCAACACGTGTCCCATCACCATGTTACCATTCTACCAAATACTTTTGTCTTCTACTGTTTGCTTGCATCAATATGTCCTCTTTAATCTGGACAGAGGCCTGTGAAAGCAGCATGCTATTCATGAACAGATTTGTTTTCTCAGACTGGATGGTACTGTGTTTACATGTTTCCTATATCTATATTAGCTGTGGAATGATGAGTAGGACTGGCAAAGAAAACCCATACTCTCAACCTCTCAGACCATTCACTGTTGGGTAACTGACACATCAGATAATTGCAGAATTGCCAATTAGCAACTATTCAGCTTCAAACTAACTTAGCATAGTAATGATATCATATCTTTGCTCCTGACAGCATGGCTAGGACTCTGAAAAATCTGTGAAACCAGATATTGATTTAACTGTTGGAAGGAATGTTTGCCAAGCCAGATTCTTGGATTTCTAGACTATGATCAACATGTCCATGACAACTATGCCTATTGATTTAATCATCATCAGAAACTATATGTGTGTTATTAGTAACAAACTGCTAAACCTTTCTCTTGGTTTACCTTTGTGGAAACTAGATCAAAATCACAGTTAACATACACAACACTGTTGACAACACTGGTTTTTCAAAGTAACAAAGAGGTACATACTCAAGCCATACATTGGGCTTCTGTCATATAAAAATTTACCTGTAAAATTTCATTGGCACAGCTTAATCAACATGCTTTTAAATCTTCCCAAAAATTAGGACTTGGGGAGTGAAAATGTTTGTAACAGCAGAAATAGGGTATTTCTTCAAGAAAAATAAAAGAAACAATGCTGGTTTGTACTGCACACTGCACAAACTTGCATGTTTTCTTTAACATTCTGATCCTGGGAAATTGAGTCAAGTACACTTTACCTGACTGTAACAGCTTCATTATTTGGGACCTCAGTGGCACATGTGTGACAAAAGGTTTCAGATCAGCAACAACCAATGAGCTTCAATTCAACTCAATTAAGTGTCGGTTTCTATGGATGCAGAGGTGGGAAAACCATACAGTAGATTCCCCAGTCAGAGGTTGAAGTAGCCCTAAGCCATGCCACAGACAAGTCTAAGAAAATCCCAGTCCAATAAAACACATACTGGCCTCCTCTTTTAAGCTACACAAACAAGCTTAAGTTTTCTTTACTTTTCAGCCATGTCTTCCTCAGATATAATTTTATCTGTCATAAATATTTAATCTGAAATAGCCAATACAACTAGAAGTTCCATAATTTCTGTTGTTCAGCAAAACAAACAGAACTTTCTATTTAAATAGTAATGCTGTAGTGAAGAGCCTTTCTGACCATTATGCATTTTTTCCCTTAACAGACCTGTATCAAGACTTCTCATCATATCACTAATACACAAATTAAATTAGAGACAAAGCCAAAAAAAAAGCATTGGTTTGGTTTCTGTATCCCCTAGATGCTCTTTCTATATTGCACCTACTAATTAAAGATGTAGTGCCTCTTGGTTTAAATCAATACCTCTGAAGTCTTTGGTGTCAGACATCAGCAGTGTCATCACCTATCTGCTTCTGTATTCTGTTGACACTCAAGATTTAGATGAGCACCAAAGTGAGGCAGGACAAAGGAAAAAAAAAGCTGACCAATCCAAAGATTCCCTTTTATGTGCCATTTCAGCATATATGTGCAAGTGTGTCCTCATTCTTTATACAGCATGCACAGAGCTGAGACAGGTGAGAGCACTTCTGTGAATCTCCCAACGCTCTGCAACTTGCTGCAGCCTCAGGACTAGAATGCCACAACACACAGTACACTGAACCAGTCCTTATACTTTTCCTTTCATTTTCTAATTGAACCTCTTGGGGATGCATTATCATCTCTTTATTAAAAGATATGATAGGCACATACAGCAGTACACAATAGCAGTAATAGGGCATTTTTAATGCCATCTTCCAATTGTGCTGACTTTCAGTTCAGAGTGTTGGAGCATTCACATTTCAAAATAGATCTCTGACCCTCCCACTCCCAACAACCAGTAGGGAGCCAGTCAAGCTGTTGTTTGCTGTTACCCTTTTCTGTTCATTTGATGAAGCATGCTTACAAGCAGACTTTCAGAGTTCTTCTATGAAGGGGATCCACCTAGCAATGTTAGGCTGATTTCATCTTTTCCTCTGCTGTACAGAGCCCTTTCGGTTGTGTAAAACAAACTTGGGGGGAGATGAGGGGAAGAAAAGCATTAAATTGTGTCTCTGCATTTTGCTTTGAGGAAACTCAGCCTCATGTTGTTTATAATGAATCTAGTTTTAAGCAGGACATGTTGGGAGAGGGGGGCATGTTTTGCTTTTGCTGACTCTGCAAACTGATACTTTGAGGGAATTGTTTAGGGAAAGCAGAGAGTCCTTTACTATGTACGTCATTGCCAAGTGATTTGGCAGATCCCTCATGAGATGCACTCTCTGATAGGTTGACAGAGAGCTGGACTGGCCAGTTACCAGCAGAAAAGCTCAACTTAAATGCTTTTAAAATCTTATAAGGGCCAATTTGTGGTTTTGGCTCAAGAAAGAAAGAAGATGAAAAATAGAGACAGCTGGGTGTCAGTTAGGGATGGAACATTGAGGTAATTTTTGTTACTGTGCCACACAAAATTCACTGTCTTTGTACGCTGGTTATTTCCAGCCAAGGCAAACACACACACTGACTAGGTACACCTGCAAAGGTGATGGCAGTTGTGTCAGTGCTTGTCCAAAGTCAAAACATCACAAAACTCCCTAATACCGTAGATCTTGACATTGAGACATACTTCATGCAATGACTACTTTTGGGTCCTCGTAGCAAAATCTGTTTGGTTTTGATCCTCTCCAAAGGCCCACCTGTCCAGGATGCAGTAAATCCTTGAAACATCCGAATGCAGACACCCCAAGTTTTTGCAACCAAGGACAAAAACCAGGGCAAAGACTTACCTGGGCCTACAGGCAATGGGACAGTGCATTTTAATGTGGTAACAACAAAATATTGTACCATTATGAATAGGAGCATAACTTTGCCAGATTAACTTTGCACATAAATAAATAAATCCCTATCTGCAAACAGAGTAAGAAGAGAATGCTCAGTACAGGAGTTGCAGGACCTAAACACCAACCAAAGCCGATTATTAACCACCATTCAAATGGAGCTGGGGTGGAGAGAGAATAGGAGGCTAATGGTTTAAACAAGGAAAATCCCACATTCTGTAAAGTAAGGATTTTTAGGTTAATACCAAATGACAAAATGTGTCTTCTTGCTCTCTTTTGGCATTTAGTTAAGGAAAAACCTCTGGTGAAAATAGTTCTTGCCCTCCAGCTGAATGAGCACTGAGATACCTCAGTTGCAGAGTGACTGGGTGCTCGAGCACCCTGTGGGCAGGGCTGGCTGCTTCTGTGCCAAGGAGCAGGCTGTTTCTTGGAAATGTTTATGCAATTCAGCTGTGCTCCTGCTGGAGCCAGACACTTTAAATTAAAAAAAACCAACAAAAACCAAAAAACAACAACAACAAAAAAAACCCCTAACCCAACAGCTACAAAAAACCCCAACAACAAACAAACCAGCATATCCAGCCTCAGATCTCCCAGGCCATTAGTGTACCTCACTCAGATTTTGCCTTCTACCAAATACTGTCAAATACCTGTTTTGCTTGGTTCTGCAGGGTGGAGGGAGTTGGAGGGTTGCCTTCACTGCTGTCAGTGGTTCCTAATGATGTTTCCCACTAGAGAAAATGAGCTTGCTTGTTTGTAAGTCTAAATTCCCTGTGGGGCACAGCTTGGGAAACTGAAGATATGGGAAGGAAAATAATATCTATTAGGGCAACATGTAAACATCCATAAAGCAGAACAGCAAAACACCTACAGAGAATGTTGTAACTTTGCCAACAAACTAATTAGAGTCACTGACTGAGGAGGGAGCTGTGACAGTCAAAAAGTTAAAATAAAAATAAATCAAAAGTTTAGTCTAGCAATTATAACAGGAAATAACCAACAGAGTCAGGCCTCCTACATTCTTTTCCTGGTTCTGCTTCCGATTTACCAAGAAAGTTGGAGAAGCCAGATTTTAGAAGTAGCTTTTAATCTGGAAAGCCTCCATTTCTGATGCCTAGCTGTACACACAGAGGACTCCACAGATCAGTATCTTCAGTGCTCCCTGTGCATTTGTGAGGGCAGAGTGTTTCAGGGCACTGGTGTCTCTGAAGTCACAAACGTGACCTGGACAAACCCACAGTCACTGGTCCGCCCAAGTGGCTGTCTCTGAAAGTTTCCCATCTGGGAATTGCAGCTGGCACAGCATATTGCTGTGGGAGTCTGATGTTTAAATGCTCTTTATGACTGACATAGCATATTGCTGTGGGAGTGTTATGTTAAAATACTCTTTGTAAACATTTACAAGACTTCCAAGATGCACTCTGTCTCCAAAGTCAGTGCTATTTCTTTTGGAAATAATGAATCCTGTGAACTGCACATTTTCTGAAAGGACCGCTCCTTGGTAGGGGCACTGAGCTGCATTTTCAAGTCTGGCTGCTGGAGGAGTTTACATAGAGGGTGACTCAATCAGAGAATCAAAAATAATGTGTCTTCAATTCAATACCCACCCCCCACCCGCCTTGCATAGAAACTGCAAATAAAGCAATCTGTGATGCCTCAGGAGGAGAGGACAGGTCTCTAAACACAGGAACTCTCTGGACTCAGGGTTTCTGTTCAGTTCCATAAGAATTTCTAAATGAAGAGAGCATGTGGCTTCTTATACTGAGTTGTGCTATGAGCTCCTCAGAGGCAGAACCAAATTAAGTATCCAGAATAAGGATGTCTCCATAAATTGACATTTTCCTGCACTACATTTAGTTGCAATCTCTCATTCTTATCAAGGGACACCATGGGCTGGAGAGCTACACTCTGAGTGTCTGCCAGCACTCAGTTGTGGAAGTCTGAATGTTTCTCACTATATCAATGCACTATTTTTTCTTCTGTGCTATACTACTGTAAATATGTGTGCCCTGGTCAGCTTTATCTTTGTTGTCAGCCAGAATATTTACAGTGGCTTGTCAGAAGCAAATTACTATAGAAGTTTGCCTGTTTGTAATGGAGGTTGCTACTGATCCAATCTTCTAAAAAATATTGCTATGCTGAGGAATAAACTTTAAAAAACAGAGAATGTTGTTTACTGACACTACAGGAAGAAAAAAAAAGGCTGAAGTAGGTTTGGTGTCCCCTGCTCTTCCACCCACAGCATGCGGGGGAGAGCGCACTCAATGTTCCTTTCCCTTCTTGCTCCCACATATGACCCAGGAGGTAACACAGTGTTCACCATCTCCATCAGCCACTGGAGCCTGAGTCTCAGAGCTCCTGCCAAGCTCAGGTCTTCTGCCAACCACCTGCTTGTGCAACCCGTGTTTTCTCATAGAAAGCAATTTGGACTTACGTACTGAGAAATCATGCAAACTCCCAAAACAAAAACAAATGCCTTCCCAGCATGATGGCTCATTTCACTTTTGTAAACTTTATCTGGAAGCCTTAAAAAAGAAAATCTGCTTAGGCCTGACATGTAAGTAAGTGACAAAGAACCCTTTGATAGGTGATCACAGTACACTGCCACTATACAGGCAAAGTATCTCCCTCTAGGCAGCAACAAACTAAACACCGTGACATGGACTGTTTTGTGACATGGACAGTGTTTCAACATCTGCTAGGGACTCTGGGAAAACAGCCTCATCTTTACAGCATCCTAGCACAGCTGGATGCAACACCCTCGTCTTCACATCCCTCACCATATTTTGTTAAGCACAACACACAGTTTTAGTGACTGAATGCACGTACAAAAATAAACCTGGTATTTGCATACGGTCATTGTCAACTCAACTGGCTTCCCTAGATAAAAAGGCTTTCTTTAAGGGACATTAAACATTCAGACATCACAACACACCATTTGAGAATCCTTTCCTGTTTCCTTCAAAAGGCAGAAATAGTGAAACCATTTACCAAGAGCCAGAAATCAGATAAAGTTAATAAAAGTTATTACTTCCACTAGTCAGAATGTTTTTCCTTCATACTCAATCCCAGTTTGTGCACTCCCATATGATAACATATAGGCTGTGAAAAGTAGAACTATTAAAAGTCTTCTTAACTACAGGTTTTTAGTGGAAAATAGACTAGATTTCTAAACTGGAATTTCTAGTTAAAAAGTAGTCCTTTATTACTAATGAGCTACTCCTCCTGATGATATATATATTGCTAGTGATATATACTCAATAGAGATAATTTTATCATAATGAAACTAATATCAAAAGTATTTATTTAAAAAGTGAAAGAGTATATTTCTAAACACTTGGTGTCACTAAAAAGTATTATGTTTTCTTGAACTTTTGAATACTTCTTACAGAAACCACTCTCAGAACTCAACATATGAACTCTTCATGAAAGTGACATGTCCTTCATACTTGCCTCCAGTATCTTCTGCCCAAAATTTCCTAATTAAGAAATGTTTATTTTTCTACTACACACACCCACCCATTTTCAGTCATTCATTGCTGCTTCCCTTTGTTTTGTAGGCTCGTCCAAAAGGAGAAGGCCTGACACCATACCAGGGCAAGAAACGCTGCTTTGGTGAATATAAGTGCCCCAAATGCAAGAGAAAATGGATGAGTGGAAACTCCTGGGCTAACATGGGACAAGAATGTATCAAGTGCCACATTAATGTTTATCCTCACAAACAGGTAGGAGAAATGCAGACCCGATGGCAACAGGCTTGGAGCTAGGAATGCTGTTGACTTTGTAAAGCATGGGTAAGACTTAAAAAAAACTTGACATGGACTGCAACACACTACAGAGAATGTTTCCCAGATGAGCTGTCTCAGTCCTGGAAATCAGAACAGGTGTCATCAGAGCTGCAAAATTTGAATGTTCTTTTTTTCAGTACAAATACCTCAAACCCAAAATCTTTACCTGCCTTTCTTATAGAAAGAGACTGTGGGGCTTTTTAATCTTAAGAGTAAAAAAAGTTAAGCAATTGCAATTGGCCTTCTAGTTCTTCTGATTCTCTTCATATTTACACCAATTTATTGTTTCATTCCACTAGTTTCAGCATGTGTACTGCTTTTTTCACTTGTTGGATTTTCTCAAGGGGCTATCTCTACTTACAAAGAGTAGTGATAAAGGAGAACAATATTAAGATGACTCTTGCCTACAAAACTCATTGGCTAATGACACTAATTTAACATAACAATCTCAGAGCTTCCAATGCCTCTTGTTCTTAATCTAAAAAATCCAAAATCCAGGCTAAGTCACTTACTACATGCATGGAAGTATGGTCTTGAGGGTGAGAGAAATTACAGGACCATTGATACACAAGACCATTTATAGCACAAGTTTATAAATATTTATCTTGTTCTTCAAAATTCTTTCCATAATTTATGTTGATGTTCAAAGGGTCAAGAAATCATTCAAGAGGTATCCCATCCACACTGTACCAGAGGCACTATAGACTTAGAAGTGTACATTTTTGTAGTAAAGTTTTGCATGTAGTCCACTGTGCAGAGCTGCCCCTCGTGGCAGGGTTGGAGAAAACCAGTGTGCACAGCAGTACCAAAGTCAGACACACACTGTGGGAGGATTGGAATCTGTAGTGCTTCCATAAGCTGTGCATGCCACCAAGCCACATACAATGCACTTTTCTGGGGAACCATCACAGCATGTGCAGTGCAGCTCTCCACAGTCAACCCCATCACTGTCTCCATGCTATTCCCTAAGGACACCATAACTCATGGATGCGGAAGAGCACTTGTCTATCCATGTGCTCATGTCCCAGAAGCAGGTATTGCAGTTACCTGAGATTTTCAAGACAAGAGTGCATTTCAGCTAGGCTTCCCAATATAAATAACTTGTAACCAGTCACTAGTGCTCTTCACCAAAATGTGAACTTTGAACATCAAGCCAAAAGATTCTATGTCCTCACTGCCTCACCTCCATCTGCTTCTATTTCTCAGTTTTACCATTGTCATCCTTTCTAGTCCTTTTCATTCTTCCAGAAGTGCCCTGTGCTGCTTCTGATTAACCACAACAGCAGGCAGTGAAGGGAGCAGCATCAATTCATGCAAGAGCCAGCAGCAGCAGAGAGCTGCCAGGCTGCAGGAGGTGTGTGCTGCTGCTTGGCACAGCTTCCTGTCTGCTATCCCATACATGGTGTTTGGACATGCATCCAGTGCCACACCAGGCTCTCTAAACATTTATCAATATTTATCAGTGGGGAGCTATTTTGCCCCATTTTGGAAAATATATTATACCTAGTCACTGGTACTCTTATACCAAAAACTGTATTTTGTAAAAGCACAGTGAACGATTTCATTAGATTTCAATATTTCTAGTTTGAGAATTAAAGCACAAAAAAATCTTGCTCACTTAATATTGTTTTATTATGTTTTTTAAAATAGCACTGCTACACTGCCTTAACATTTTCTAGATATGTTTCCTATTCTTTAGATTTTGATTATCTTGTTGGTATCTACCATAGCAGAGGCCTCATTCATGTTTGATTTCCTATGCATTTCTAGAGGTTTTTAAGCTCTCACTTCCCTCTCAGTGGATATCCCCAGTTAATTATGTGTGCCTTCTGCATTTATTATATGGGATCAGAGTATTTGCATTCTCATCTGAATCTTCCACTGGACAGGCTTTCCAACTTAAATAATTCACCTGAGAAAATATCTTGCCTCCCCCTATTCAAATGACCATGAGTCCCTTGTGTCATTTTAACTCCATTTGAAAAAAATAAAGTGTTGCAGTTAAACAAAACAGCAGACAGACACTACAAAACAGCAGTCACAATATGTGATGTGATTGATCATTGTACAAATAATCAATAAATTGAGTTTTTTCTTCAGCTTAACAAAAACCAGATGAACTGTAGAAGTCTGACCTCCTTTCAAGATCAGACAGTATTTACTTCTAGTGAAATAAATTATTTCTCCTTTCAAGACATCTTGTCAATATTTCTCTTCAGCAATGAGCTGGAATTCATCATCTCCTATTCTTACTCTTTGCCCTACCACTTTGTAAACATATAATTGTAGCCTAACAAAAAAAAAAACATATCTTGGAACATTATTTGAAAAAATAACGGTCACTTTATCAGCAGATGAAAATCACTGCTGGTCCCTCAACATGAAGTAACCTTTTGTCAAGTTACAAGAGCTTCCAAAACTATAAAAACTGTAAACATCTCAGCCCATATCTAAAACAGTCAGGGACCACAGTTCCCTGGTGAGGGCACATGTTACAAAGTTTCCATTCAGTGTATTCATCAGGAAAACTCACACCAGGTCAAATCAATGCCCCCTGTTCCACACCTGGTCCCAGGCAGTGGCAGACACAGGAAGGTGTGTGTGTATAGATAAGACAAAACAGTCACCTCTGAGGATTCTTCCCCAGCCTCTTGTATGGCCTAGTGGCTATCTCTGCATTCTCCCAGTTTGTCACCAAACAGATCAAACCTTTCAGATCCCATTAAATAGCTGAAATCCAACCACATGGGCCACCAAGCCTTGCTGTGTCACTGTAGAAAAGTAGGATGCATGTGCCCAATTTAGGACAAAAATTTGAAAACCTTATTTCAGGATTGCTCAATATTTATTGCAATGAATTAGGAGTTTCTTCTCAGTTGCCAGGCTTGCCCTTTTCTCCCATCCTCATTTCCATAGCTGTATTTCATCTTCCCCAGCCACTTTTCCAAATCCATGGACTTCCCAGTACTGTAAGGTTTGTCCATGTCTCACAAAGAATGGTTTGGTGCTGAAGTACTCCCATGTAACTGGCTCAGGCAATAATATCAGAGTACTGAACATAATAATCTCCATTCTGGATAGCTCTGGGGTAGCCATTCAAGCACATATGTTGGCTCTGTGAATGGCTTGTGCAGCTATGCTCAAATCTTGATTTCCTATGCATACCTTTCATTAATAAGTCCCTGGAGAGGAGAGTAGCCACACTTTCCTGCCACCTGCTCATTGTTCCTGGAGGCTCATTCACTCCAGGAAACTATCCTGGGCCAGTTCCCCACAAGGAAT
This sequence comes from Camarhynchus parvulus, assembly GCF_901933205.1. Classification (NCBI taxonomy): domain Eukaryota; kingdom Metazoa; phylum Chordata; class Aves; order Passeriformes; family Thraupidae; genus Camarhynchus; species Camarhynchus parvulus. The sequence goes on from NC_044576.1 coordinate 11,607,375, forward strand.
GTCTCAATTCAGCCCTATGCTCTTAGTCCACATGGCCTAGCTGCGAGAATGAGCTTTTAATCTCTCTGGGGCAGGAAAAGTCTTCTCAGCACTTTTACAGCTGTGTATATACTTTAGAGTGCTCTATAAATACAGCTGTAAATCTCTGTATTTAAAAGAGATGGTGGAGCATGTATTCCAACAAGTAACACAAGGGCCTGACAGGAGGGCTGCTGCCATTCATTCCCCAACTCATCCACCAGGTAGGGAATCAGGTGATTGTCACACCTGAGCTGCAAAACTGCTCCTCAAGCAAGCTTTGCTAAATTATTCCACTGTGTTCCTCCTTCTGCATCTTCACCACTCCCTCAAGTGACAAACCTTCCCATGGGAGTGCTTACAGGAATGCACAGAACACGGGGCAAAAACCATAGGCCCATTGAGCTCAAGCCTTACTGGAAGCTAAAGAACTACCCAGACAAATTTGCTCTATGGCAATTTCAAAAGCTGTTTCCCAGGTAGTTACTTTAGCTACTCTAAACATAAACAGGAATCTCAGACAAGACTTAAACCTCTTCTGTTCTTCCAAGGAATTTGGATTTTGTGGTTGTTTATGCTCCTTCTTACACTGCTTCAGCAACAGAGCCAGTCCTTATAGTCATTCACCAGCATTCTTGGCAGTGTAACAGTCCAGATGCCAAGCTCTGAATTCTCATTTTCTTCCCCTGCCCACTATAGCAGCAACATCTGCGCCCGTGGTTATTTCCTGGCTGGCCTCTTATCAAGGCTTCTTCTCCGACTTTGTGGCTGAGGCCAGTGCTGTTTGTGAAGACAGCTGTTGCACTGGTGCAGAACCAGCCATCTGGTGACTGACTTGTCCTCTTGGACACTATTTTCTTCCAGCTGTCAGGAATTTACTGTTGGACTGGAAATAATTTGGTATGTAAATACATACCTCATGATACTCAAGTTATTACTTTCACGGGCAATTCAGTGGTCTCATCATAATTCCCATATCTGAGTGCAACCACAGCCACCTTGCTTCCCTCAGTATGGGGAGGGGTGGGTATGATCACTCAAGCCCAATAAAGTTCTCAGCAGTTTGAAGCCTACAAGTATGATCTTTTGACTCTTTAGATTCAATAAACCCTCGCCAGCATGCCCACGCTTGTGTACTCCAGCTATGGGAATACACTTTACCTCAGACTGCTGCTTTTCTGAACTCTTAAAAAAGAGATTTTCACCATTTCCCTCATGCTGTTATCATAGATTCCTAGGTGGCCTGTCCCAGAAGCATGCTGCTGACAGAGCCTGCTGGCTCTCTTTAAGCATCCTGCCTCTGATCTGCTGCCTTCTTATCACTGTCTCTTGGATTCACAGTGACAGCCCAGGGCCTTGGTCATGTCCCTCTTCCCCCAGGCAGACAGAAAAGCAGAGGCGCTGCTGCTCAAGAATGGACATTACATTTAATCTTTTCTTCCCCAGTGCCCAATTTTTTTTTTTATTGGACTAAAAATTTACAAATTCACAATAGCATGTGTTTCTTGAGGGAAGCATGGCTCCTTAAGACTGTTAGCCTAACAATTATCCTGCCAGCAATAGCTGCAGAATCTTTCTACTCACACTCCTAATATGACATTTAATCATCTCATTTGCTGCATTAAGTTTTCATGTAAATGAGTCCAGAAAATTATTTAAGTGTTTTCTCTCATTTGAATTCTGATGTGATCCTCTATCCATCAGTGGTGCAATTAAATTGTTCCATTCCACAGCAGAAAATACAAACAGAAGCAGGCACATTATTCCATTCTACACCTTAGTGGAAGCCATTTCCCTCAAGATGTCCTAGTGATGCTTTCTTTAACATCTAACTCTTCATAAGGGTGAGTTTTTTGTTTGAGAGCTTTGGGGTTTCAGCTGACAGTTGGGGAATGCACAGGTCATGCAGTACATCTAGACTGGAACAGCAATAACTCATAGTCAAAAGTTAATTTGCAGGTCAGGAATTGATACATAAATTTGAATTTCTGTCAGCTTCATTCCCCTGCGGCAATATCTTTATTCACCACCACCAAATGCTTTCCTGGTGGAGCTGCACGTGATTATTTCCACCCTGCAACTACCAGGAGAAAATTGAACAAAGATGCACAAAAGTGAAGTCCGGAAGAATACAACTGTGGATGCTTGCATTAAAAAAAACAAACAAACAAACCAACAAAACTTAACTTTTACAGTTAAACTCTCCATTTAATGGAAAAAAAGGATACCTCTCCCCTGAGGAACATAGCAAGATTTACTGTTGTTCTACAAGTCCCATTTCACTGCCTTCTAAGGAAGAGTTACACCCAAATAGCCTGTCCCCTTCTCCACACCCTGTCCAAGTGCATGGCTGAGTCCTCAGCAGCAGTGCAGGGCTCTTGCAGCCTCCTCAGTTACTGGGGTTTCCTGCAGAACTCAGGCAGCCCCAGAACTGACACAGTGTGCAACAGCCAGGCCCCTGCTGCACACTCCTGTGCCAGTGCCCTCTCCTTCCACCACACCAGAGCTGGGGAGACTTGCCCAGCCCTGATGGACACACAGCTCTGTGACTAATATCCTACACTTTTTGCATGGTGTAAGAAAGGTTCCAAGAGTATAAGGTTACTACTTTTAGGTTCTCCTCGATTAGTAACAGACAGCAGCAGGACAAAAGCACTTGCTACTCAGGGTGATTAAAGGGTTCTTTTCTGCCTTTACAAGAAACCCATGAAGAGAAAATGGCAAATGGAGATAAGCTGGGATTTCATTTCATGCAGAAGTTGGGTTTAAATGGTTTTGAGACACAAACCACACAAGCACACTACCAATTTCAAAGCCTCAGCCCTCCACCACCTCACCAGAAATGCAGTCTGGCCTCTGCACAGTTTCGTGCCTTCCAGCTGGCCCTTGGCAACCTGCTTTCCTGCATTTGTAACCCCTCTCTCCCCAGCCTATGTTGTAACATACTGGTAACAATAACAGTTCTGAAATCAAAATGCTTTGCAGGCCAAAAAGCTGAGCTCAATCAACGCTGGGGGAAAGCAAACTACGGAGAGCTATTGTTTCTGAAAACCATCCAAAAACTCTTGGCGCTTCAAGGCATTCCCAATGTCCTTTGCACTATTTCCAGGAAAAATGATTCCCAAGGCCTTGCATATTAAAAAAAAAAATCTGGCTTATATCAATAAACATGATAACTGCTGTATTTTTCTCTTTAATCAGAGCACAGCTAGCATGTAGAAGCAATCAGAGCTGAGTCAAATAGCCTGTTTCAAGTGTAGCATTTCAAAACTCTCATTCGCTGTTGAAGAGTGTAAATTAACCCCTGGGACTCCAGAACCTGTGCTTCATCTTTTTATATTTATGTAATGCAAATTCCTGAAGAATATTTGTGGGCAGATGTTGGTGGAATAAGTGGTAGATGAGGTAGAAAGGCAGTTTTCTGACCAAACACACTTATTTCAACTGGCCAGTCTTGTGGCAAAAGCAGTATCTGGACCAGTGCTTGGACTGCCGGCCTAGAAACAGAATTGCTGGTTCTGATCTCAAATCTCAACATAGTGACATGAAACATTTAAAGCTCAGTAGGGTTGCAGAGCATTCAGAGATGAAGAGTGCATCTACCTTCCTCATCTGACACAGGAAATCCACTTTGCAGTTGAAATATAAATGAAGTTAGCCCCAAGGCCTACATGGTGCAGGACAATATCATGGTTCAAAACATTGAATCAGAAACAAACCATTGACAATCACTACTGAGTCATTCCTATATATTGTTTTTCCTAGCTGTGCAACATAATAAGAGTGTTGCACCTAAAATCTAGTGCAAGCAAGCAAGAATTCGCAGACATCCCTTGTTCAAGATGATAGAATATGTTTTGTGTCATTTTAGCTCCTCAGAGAGAGAAACCCTTCTACTCCGTGATTTATGAGCAGTTCTTGCAGTATTACATAGCCAAAAAAAGAGCTTTAAATATCTCTGTTCCTATCCACAGAGTTTCAGGTAGGTGGCTTGACAAAGAACTTATAAATGAAATCTTAGATGATCAGGTATACTTTAAGACCTTACAGATAAAGAGAAATCTTTAAGATTAAGAAAGGCGTTAAAACGTAAATTGCCAAGATGGTGTAATTTTTATTTACCCACCTACTGCTCCAAGAATCACATTTTGAAGATATAAGCAAGGGTCTAATATCCCTGTAAAAACAGAGAGAAGCTTGTGGCTAGTTTTCAGATTTCACACCACATGCTGTGTCTACCATAGTCCCATGAAGAACTGCTGCCTTCGTGGCACTGTGCAATGAAGCAGCCTTTCAGATACATTTCATGAAAACAGTTCAATTATGAGTTAGGGAATTTGGGAGTGTTTTCCAAGCAAATTGTGCACTTTATTAACTTCTACCTCACATCTCTATCACTTCCCTACCTATTAGACTTCCCAAACCTTTAACTTTGTCACAATATTTAACATGGGTATTTTATTTCCAGAATGACTGCGAGGCCTTTTACATGCCATGGAAAGTGAAAGCACAAATACCTAATAACAATGAATCAGCTTAATTTCCTCCAACACTGTGATTTCATGAATATTATTAAAAGTACATCATTTATTACTCAGATTCAGTGCAAAGGATTGTGTCATGATGTTGGATTTTGCTTTGTTTTTGTATAAATTTGGAATTTTTTTAAATTTTATTAAAAGCTTTGCAGCTGCTCTATTTCAAAATTTTCAGCCTCAAAACCATGGGACTACCTATTGGGAAAGCATCATTTAGCTATGTGGTATCTGTGCATGGTTATGACAGTTTTCTCCATGTAGAAGCTAGTCCTAACATGGATAATCCCTGCTCTGCATTGCTGGGTAATGAGATTCCCAGGCTTTAGGTGTTAATGCCTTTGGGACATCTAAGTTACTGGAGCTAAGCAAATGAACTCTTTTGTTACAGGTTTTTATAAATGAAGTCCTCAATTCACTAGTTTTGTTATTTGTCGGCAACAAAGTCAGCACCACCTTTATGAAGAATGACAGTAAATTGTGAGGTCACTCTGAGCCAATGAAGGGCTGAAAAAAATCACTCCATACCTTCAGGAAAGAAACATGGTACCATTTTAATTACCAGTAGAAAGCTCAGTTACGGCATAACAGTAGACTTCACATGCTTGATAAAGAGTACCAAGGACAAAACCTTGGCTCTAATCTGATTTCCTTCCCACCACTGCAGAGACCCCTGGAAAAGCCAGACGGCCTGGATGTGTCAGACCAGAGCAAAGAACACCCTCAGCATCTGTGTGAGAAGTGCAAAGTCTTGGGCTACTACTGCCGCCGTGTGCAATAAACCTTCAACGTGGCCTCTTCCCGTCCCCATCATCCTGAGAGATTCTCTGGCAGCATGCCATCAACAGCAGCACAACAGACCAAGATTAAAGCTAAAATAATTGCCAATATTGCCTATCTAATAATATGCCTTACCATTAATAGAATGTAACATTTCTCGTGTGCATGTGCATGCATGCAATAGGTATTTACAGGACTATGATTTGTATACATATATATGTAAATTTATATATGTACACACATAAGGTGTTACTGATGATGTTCACGACAGAACTACAGTTACAGGTTCTGCTGATTGTTTACAGAGACCCTATATCACAGCCAGGTGAAATGAAGTACTTTTCAAAAGGCAAGGAATAATATTCACAAGGAATATTTGTTACGTGTATGGCTTTTGCAGAGGTTCAGTAACTGTGGGGCCACTAATTGTAAGCACTCACCCACAACACAAACACTGTTATTATTATATGACAAGACAAAGGAAGATGAAACAAGCCACAGCATAAAAGGGGAATTACTGCTTTCCCAGTTTTAGAAAGTCTTAAGAGTTTTGTGCTGCTGATTTCTTGGACTTTTTTCTATTTGTTACCATCTCTTGGGCAGGGCTTAGGCAAAATAATTTTTGCAGGACATAGAAAAAAAAGTGAATAATTGTTTGAGGGGTGCAGGTTGGGTAGGAAGGGAATGCCATAAGATTCCAAGAGGTTTTTGGAGGAGACAAAATTGGCTTGCTTATGCAACTACCAGATCCTTCTCTTGTCATATAATCCCACTGACATGGCCCCTTCTACGTGCATGACGTGTTCTTAGGCTTACAAGCACGCTAAATTTACTATGAATAAGGAGATAAGAATACTTTAAACTGACCCCAATATCCTTAACTAAAAGATTAGCCAAACTTACTATTTATAGTAGTTTAAAAGCCACTTTCTGGAAATATTTTTATGTCCTGTTTTCTACTATAGAAATTTGTTATAATATGAAGCATGTTAGCCTTAGGGGTGTTTTAAGGCATGGAGAACATTCTATATAACCCTCTTTCTTTATGTCTTCCTGAAGAAGGCCTACATACCTGGGGAGAAATTTAGGAATTATATTTCATTGTCCCATTTCAGGTAGAACTTTGCACAGGGACAGCCTGCTGCAAAGAACATCTTGTCAGGGATTGGCAAATATAAACTGAAAGTACCTCGAGACAGTATCCTGATTGTATGTCTACAGTAGTGAGAGTCCATTGGCAAAAGGACACAACAAGCAATTAATTTGTAGCATTCACTAAAAAAATAGAGGAATAATGTATGAAGTTGGGAGGGGTTTAACATCAGCAACTTACATTTTTATGAAGTTTCCTTTAGGGAGATTGATTTGTGTGAATGATACTTAGAAAAACACTTTAAATCCTAAATAACTTGATGTGAACTAAATGTGTTCCGAGGACTAGCTCTGTAATGTAAAGACATTGGGGGTTTATGCCAAGTGATAGCAGGATGTTACCAGTATGTCAAGACAAGCTCTTATAAAGAAAGTAGAGAACTTATCTTGAGTATTCATCTAGGGAACATGAAGCTCCTGACAAATCTGCTGCAGCATCAAACTCTTCCCATTTCCCTGCTTTGCTATAAGCAGGGCAAAATTGCATCTGCTTGTTTGGTGGGAGTGGCAGGTACGTATCTTGCAAACTCCATTATTTATGGGCAGCCCGAGTGACCCAGCCTGCTGCTCACAGCAATGGATGAGCATCCTGACTCCTGGCTTCTGACCACAGCTCTCCCATAGCTCCCTGATTTTGGGCAAGTCACAAGATCCTTCTGGACCTCAGTTTCCCCAACTGCAAAAAGGGGGTAATAATACTCTAGCATACCTACCTCACAGGAGAGTTGTGAGGTTTACTTAATATCTCTTAAGTGTTTTGGCATCACTGGATGAAAAGTGCTATGTAATGCTAAAATAGAATTAACTAAATTAATCGCTTGGAAACTACTTTTGCCCAGTTAGCAACTCCAACTAAAATAGCTGAAAATAATATTATTGAAAGTAACACTAATAAACAGTTCAGTTGCCTCAGTGAAGATATGCAGTTTTAGCATTTTCAAATGTAAACACATTCTTTTGCACAGATTCACAAATTAACTTAGAGACAAATTCTCTCAACAAAGATATTAATCTGTCTATACAAATAAGAAAATACACAAGCAAATCTAGGGGTGGATTTTCTAAGCTTGACCTCTAGGATTAATCTCAATAGTTTGTTTCAAGCATGAGTAATTTTGAAAGAGCAGCATTTTAAGCCAGATCTATTTTTTCCTCTTGAGCACTCAATAGTACAGGAACAAAAAAAATCACCTAGATGGTTCACATCTAGCTAAACAACATCTAGAAAAACCCCCTTAGATGAAGATAGGGGAAAACGTTATTTTATTTTCTCCTGAAACTATGATGTTGCTATCAAACGTTTTGTTCAGTACTGAAATTATGTTATGATAACCACTAAAACCAGTAAAATAGCACAACTCCTGATATAGCTGTATCACTAGATCACACACCAGCAGGTTCTGACAAAAAGCTGACTAAAAGACACCATTATAGGCATTGGTATTTTCATGACAGTGCCCTATTAAGAATTGTTTATCCATATTCAACACTGCAAGGCAATGCCTTTAGCTTATGGATTTTTAGATTGTACTAAAAATACATGTGATCTACTTTAACACAACGCCTATAGGTGTAGCATAATTCTTGAGAGCATACTTATGAGAGTTCAGTATTTATATTATTGATGTGTTCCTAGGCAGAAGACATATAAAGTATTTCAGTGATACTTAGCATATCTGTAACAAGGGGAGAGCAGATTTCCCCCTGCCCTGGCGCTGGGGGAAAGCAGATGAAGAGCACAAGGTGTGGCAAAGCACGGAGTGACACTGCCGTGGTTTTAGGCGTAAGGCGAGGCACAGATCCGGCGGTGCGGTGGCAGCGGGCACCGCTCCCTGCGCGGGCTGGACCCGGCTCCCTGCAGCCGGCCCGGGCAGGGCAGGAGGGCCGAGCTCGGACTCCTCGTCCCCCCCTGCATGGCCTGGCTGCTGGCATCGCAGCTCGGGGCCCGAGCATTCGCTCCACACTGAGCCTGTGCAGTGCGAGTGGCTGGAAAAACACATCCACATAATTGTGTCTAACAGCTTATGAACATTGGGTTTTATTTAGTGGCACAGAAGGGACATTTCTGAATTTTCATTTCAAAGGAAAGAAAGGATGATTGATTACGAAATATAGATTACTTCTACTCCCTCCCTCCCCACACAAAGGGAATTCACCCATAGGTGTAACCAGCTCCTTCCAAATCAGAAAAAAAAAAAAAAAGGTAAAGGCGCAGATTTTTGATGGGGAAAATGAGGAATTGATTTATCTTTAAAATTTTAGTGACTGCTTTCTGATGTTCTCTAACTAGCTCTACATTGAGAGCATCAGCTAGCAATTGTTGAAGGCATTAGTAGACAGTATTGGCAGGAGTGAAGAGAGCATCAATAAAAAGAGTTTTAAATCAATACAGGCCTCCCTAAACTGAATATTCTTTAGAGGTGTACCTGAGAGCAGTTTGGCTCTGTGCATTTATTTGGCAAACTGGATTTTCAACCTCAGATGCTTGCTGTTGACAGCCCACCAATATATTGTCCTTTTTTTTTTAATTTTCACCTTTTTTGAGGTTTTTTTTTTAACTTCTATTTATTTATTTAAAACCAGCAACAAAAACCAATCAAACAAATAAACACCCTACAATTTGTTTCATGAGTTGGTCATAACATTTCATATCGAATTTGGCATTGGCACACCTCTGGAAAAATGTTTGAGGAATTTGAAATGTGTGTCATAGGTTTTTAGCTGCTTTAACCTAATGAGGCTACAATGAAGTTATTACAAATACTTCATTAAAGGTGATGAAGAAATATCCTAGTAGTTTAAAGGATGGTCCACATTTTAGCCAGTTCCTACTGCTGCTACAACAGATGTAAAATGATGCCACACAAGCAAAGTTTGAGGCATTTTTGTCTCAAAGTTGCTATTTAATTTCAGATAAATACACAAGAGTATATATTCTTTCTGGAAATAGGTGTATTTTGAAGTTCCCCATTATATGGGACTTAGTTTTTAAACTAAAAATGTGAAGTTACATATGTCTGAAAGAAGCCTTATACCTAGAAGTATTATCTACATTTTACCTTTTTATATAACATGAAATTTAGATTATACATGGATTGTATACCTGTGACACTCTAGCATTTTTTAAAAAACCCAAAACCTACTTAAAACATTAAAAGTATAGAGCTTTTGGAAATGTCAGACTCCATAGACTAGGGGTCTTTGTCCTGCAGTCACATAGAAGATTTTTTTTGTCCTATTCTGGATCCTAAGAGTTGTCCACTGAACAGTAAGCAATAAATCATCAACATGTGTTTTTCAAGTTAAGTAGATAGACATATATTTTCCACTTGCCTTTGCCAACATATTTTAAAATGTGATTGAACTATCCCCATAGAAAAATCATTCTTTCAGATATCACTCCACTCCCAAGTGGGCTTCCACCCATATCTCTTTCTTATCTGCAAAACCAGTGCTGTCCATTGAGGTTGCTATATCGCTCAAGTGCTCAGAGGTCTGTTTGAGATCTTAGATATAGGGATGATGGATTGTGTTTCTAGGATGAATTTCAAAGGGACAATCGTGTGCAGTTACTAGCTAGAAATGATTGATATAAATGTTTACCCCTGTATGAAGTATTTTACAGTTTTACTTGCAGATGTGTATTTATCTTGAGTTATACTTGACATAGAGTTTCTTTCAATTTTTTTTAATACTATGTGTGTATTTTGGAAACCTTTTTAGATGTTAAAATTTTTGAATGGTTACAAATATTTCTTATAATACTGAATTGTTATCTGGAAACTCTTTGCAGTAACTTTTTTGTATATATTTGAGGGCCTTTTTAAAAAAGTATTGTTTGTTTTTTGGGCAAAGTTTTTACAATTGGGAAGCTTTCAGAAGGGCCTTCCTCTCAACTAGGATACTAACAGAGGTAAGAGTTTTCTTAAGTATTTTGCAGTATTTTGCAGAACTAAGGATGTATCCTCAAGAAAATATTTATGGAAATAATTTATTTTTTTTTTACAATGCTTTTGTCTGTATAAAGTATGCAACAGAACTACATTAAGAAGGAAATATTGTCTACATAAAATATTATATGAAAGTTGGTACATAATTCTGACAAAAAACCTTGCAATTCTTTAAGCCATATTGTTTTTGTTATCCTTGGATGAAAATATCAGTATTAAGTAACCAGTGTATTATTCAAGTGCTTAGACTTATATGAAAATGCTTATACGGTTTATTTATGTGTATTTGGGGAACGAGTGCTAGAAAAGCTATCACTAGACATGTAGCAAGTGAGGAGCAAATATCAGTATACTGTCACTTTATGGCCTTGTGAGAGACACACCGGTGTTGAAAGCACCATGGAGACTCAGCTTTCAGAAACTCCGAAGCACAAGAGGTGGGTTTCAAATGGTGGCTCTTTCCTTCCCCATAACTAGAGGGGAAGAAAGTTGGTTGGGACACTGTTTAACTTGACTTTCACAACTCTTTGCAGACTGTGAGCTCAGCTATGCAGTATCATCTACAGCAATAATATCAATCAAAGGATGTAAGAGAAAAGGATTGAAGTAGATTATTGTAGGGGTTTACATTTATTTTAATTAGAACTCATAGCAATATAGAATATGCATGTGCACGTATTCGAAGCATTTTACACTTTACATTTCATGTAGTTTGATTATATTATGAAGGATTGAGTTTTTAGTTTGATATTTTACAATGCTAAAATGGGAGGTCTGCCCAGCCCTATACTGGATTCTTGTTTCCTTTAAAAGGTTATTTAGTACAGCACTCACTGCATTGTGTAATAGTGCTAAAACTAACACTATTTTATTAATTTCTTCAGCTTTAAAAAAAATTAACCTAATGATTATTTGTTTAACTGTACCCACTGACCTTGTCAGATTCAGTTGGCAAATTGTGTAATTTCTTTTTCTGTAACTGTTAATAAACTTGTACAGCTAAAACAAACAAAACCTATGGACAAAGGCCTCAGAGGTACCAGTTCTGTTTCAGCAATCAAGATGACAGCTTGATCATCTGGTGACTGTGTTGCTACCAAGACTGTAAAACCTCTGTTGTGGATTGTCCATAAAATGGCATTCCGACATGTGCCTTATTTGCTGGATAGTATACAGCTTTCCTCTAGTATTCTAGCATTTTAATGCTGTATTAAAGTATTGCAAAAAAACCAGCAAGAGTGTGGCATGGTTTTCTTGAACATTCCTTCCTTTGACAATTTACTCCCAGCTGCAGTGGGTTCCTGGCTATGGCCTGGCCAGCCACAGTCTGGTGCCTGAGGAGCAGACCTGCCCTACCACAGCCGTGACCCAGACCATGGGAAGATTTTCTCCACTGCAGGGAGTGCCTCTGCTGCAAGGAGCCTGGTCACACCAGGGTGACAGCTCTGCACTGCTAGTGGGACACCTCGGGTTAATGGTGCCAGCTCCTGTTTTTAACAGCCTACTCCTTCTCAAGGAAAACCTTCTATAATCAAAGTACACTTGTAGCCTTTGGTTAGATAGGAAAGTTTATGTGCCAGAAAGTTGCTGTAGTGAAAAATAACATTCATCATTCTTTGCAAACACAAGAAGTTAGCAAGAGCTAGACCTACTAAATGCTTGTTGTGTATTAGCAACGCTCTTCTCACACTCCCAGCCAAGTTCAGTGGCAAGTACTTTTCTCCCAAGACTGATAATACTGTAGTGATTGTAAGTCAAAATAAGGGTGTCAAGAAATTAACTTTGGATTTTAGGTATCCTGCCTCTAACATAAGATTGCCTTCATTTAAAACAAGCAGAAAAATTTTATTAGACACACATTTTTTTATACCTGATCATTCCTAAAAAACACACTGTGTATTAGCCACTTGGAGATCTTCACCACATTGACACCATTTCTATCACACAGCAAATCTGATTTCTGGATTTGAGTCCTCATTCAGCCCACATGAGAGAGAGCAAAAACACGCCTGCATTTGTGCATTGTTAGGCAATGGTGGAAGAGGTTAACGAGGAATTGTACAGTTCTGCAGCCACGAAAACAGCGACTATTTCACCAAATGGTGAAAGACATCCCCAGCTGAGCCCCATGGAAAGGGAAAGCACATATTCAGAACTTGTTGGTGAATTTTTTTTTTTTTTAAATAAAACACACTTCACTTCTTCACTTAAAATTTGGCTACAGCACTTTCCCATAGCAAACACAAGCCACAAAGCCAAGCTCAGAACTGAAATACATCTTTCTTTTTACAGAAGACCTGGGGCTTCCCAAAAAACCCACAAACACCTCAGATTTAGCACTCAACTGAGACAAGAAAACATGCTGAGTAGAACCAAAAAGTCTTAACTCCCTATTACCACATTTTCTATGATTCCTCAAAGAAATAACCTTTTTATATTTAAAACAAAAGTAGATGAACACAAATGATATGGCATCAACAAAAACAAACAACTCTTCCATCATTTTCATTGCCGAAGCATTTCCCCTTCCTGCTCTGTGCGAATGAGGCCAAGAGACAATGCACCAACCTGCTTGCAATGGAAGGGCCAAATGATTCCCACTACAGGAGAATAATAGTGCTTTTATTAACAGGGATTTCATATAACACTGATACTTCAAAATAAAAAGCTGTTTCATTATTCTTAAATGAAAACCCATTTAAACAGCACACCAAGGCTCCTACTCTTCATGTTAGTCACATCACCCCAGAAGCTTCTCCTCAGATCCTCCCACTGTATAGCAGGAGTACAGACTAGACCTAAAATCCCAACTTGGAAGGGGAATATTCACTGCCATATAACACAGTCAAATGGTCTTTCCACTATGAACTAAAGAAACCTCTTAACTGGAACATATAAAAATCTTACTCTTGATCAGTATATGTAGTTTTGTGATCCTGAAAAACAGAATGCAACATTTAGGTTTGCTTTACTCTAGTGCTCACCTTCTGGACTTAGAGAAACAGATCATTTGTCAACTCCTGTGTGGGAACAACCAGCGCTCCTCAAGCACCTTTGTTTTACTGAAAGTAATGCAATTGCTCTTCCTCACCATCTGTATCTCACATTTCAGATAACCAAACCCAGAAAACGGGTCATTATACCAAAACTGCAAAACCTCATTCAAACAACTTAGATGAATACCTCTCACAATTCTTTTGCAAGCTTTGTAAGACATTTTGCAAATGAACATGCTGAGAAACACCTACCTCAGTCAGCCTTTATGGGGTCTTTATCCAAAGGGCCAAGACTGAAGCAGAGGCAATTGCAGTTGTGAGGTGTTGGAGCATCCCTGACGTGCAGCCCAGGGTAGCAGAGGCAGCCAGCACTGCTGTGGGAGAGCAGAGCACTGTGAGACAGCCCTGGGTACAGCATTGCCCAGGCACACAGCTCCAGGGCCAAAGAGACCAGGAGCAGCAGTAACCATGGGCATTCTTTGAAAGCTTTATTTCTATGCCATGAGCTTAGCTAAATAAAAATACAGTCATCATTAAGGTTTTCTTTTTTTTTTTTAATAGGAGTTAAAAAGGGACCTTACATGCCCAGCTTACCCAACCAAACTCCATGCCTACAAAGGAAGCAAATCATAGCCAAATGCTTTTTGTACATTTTAAGGGGAGTAAGATGTAAACCAAAGATTTTCTTCTAATCACCACTCTAGTTTCCTGTTCACCAGCTGAGGCCAGAGAAGCGAATGCCAGAACACCATAAGAAATCTTTCTCTTAGACCATTTCTGAGCACATCAAAGCAGCAGGTATGGGAAATCTAACACTAGCCAGCTTGCCATTAAGTTTCCTTAGAGTTTGGCAACATAAGGAGGTATAGCTCAAAGGATTTCCAAGGAGCCAGACATACCCAACTTGATTTCACCCAGCAAAACTTGAAGGAATAATACAGGAAAACACTGCAGAAGTAATAGGAAGCAAGACCTCAAAACTCCCTGCTTGCAAATAAACCAATGATAAATAGATAAATACCACTAGCACAGGAAAAAAAAATACCTCTGCTGAGTACCCTCAGGTCAAAATTGAGAGAGTTGAAACACACAGCCCCTGAAAAGGGCCTCCTTTGTCTCTGCCTCACTTATATTGGCTACCAGCCCCGATTGCTGAGGGCTCCATCTGTGCTGGCCAGCTGTGTGGGGGGTGGGAAGGGGATGGAGGGGAATGGGGGTGGGCACCAGCTCCTCCACAGGTGCAAGCGCTTCCTGCCTGGCTGTGCGGGCCGCAGCACAAACCCAAGAGCCCTCTCCAACAGTGCTACAGGAAAAAAGAGCACAGACATCAGTGCGACCAACAGGAATCTTCACAGGCTGCTGGGAGGCAAAGGATACTTCAGTTCACATCTAGGAGAGACAACTCTCCTTTTAATGTTCACAGGAATTGAAAGATCAACACAATTAACGCTTCTGCAGCTGTAGAAATTTCACTAAGGGACACACACAAGTAAAATCCACTGCACAGAATCTTGAATAGAACACCTTGAAATCGATCAATTAAAATTGCTTTGCAACATGCCCTGCTGGCGCCTCTGAATGTCTTAGACAATTTGTGAACACTAAGCAATTACACACAGAAGCTAATACCTTGCCCAGTTACTAAGGTGTGGTTACTTCTTTGGATACTTGGCTACAAGTATTTTTGCATTTCTTTAATTAAACCGAAGCAGAAGTGTCTGAGTTAAATAAAGACAACCACTCACACCAACATGTTCCAGGATTTGTAGGAATGAAACTGGGTTTATTAAGTTGGGAGGTTAACAGTAATGCACTGATTCAGAGTAGCAAAAGCAAAACCAGACACAAGTAGCAGTTGAGTCCCTGATGCTCAGTGAAAGACAGCCCAAATGGCACATATTGAATAACAGATTTTAAATTAGCTACTAATAGTCAGGAATAAGTGTGTTGTGTTATTTTGGATTGTTCAACTCAAAGTCATAATAGTTTCAAAAAAGAGACAAACAGAGGATTTGGAAGTAGGAACATGAAAAGAAAGAGAAAACATCATTATATAATCCTTATCACTTTAGAAGGACAAAACAGAAATCAAAAAATTCAGGAATAATGAAATGAAAGAAATTATTTCCTTGTGAAAGGCATCTGTGCACTGGGCCTCCATCTTCTGGAAAAGAGATCATTAAAGGCAGATGTGTTAGTATCCCACAATATATAATAAATGACACAAATAAGGGAAGAAATATTAATTGCTTCTACAACTCTCCTAGAAAAAGGGAATTTTGGATACAAACATCTGAGGTAATATAATTAAAACAAAAATTTCACACAGCAGACTGAAATGCATAGTCATGGCATATTCTAGCTGTCAAAAGAATAAATGAGATCAAAACCAACTACTAAACCACATTAAAAAAAAAATTAAACTCTGCAAGAGTTATTAACCACGAAGCTGTGACCCTGCTCAGGAAGTCCCAAAGCACAGAAGCCGCCAGCAGCAAGAGATGACGCCAACAGAAGGTTGACTGCCTGTGGTTCGTATCTTTTCCCTCACTAAACTGCTGTAGGAAAGAGGATATCTGAGTAGGTGCTAGTCTGATTGTTGTCTGGCCCAAGGATTATTTTTTGGTGTGACACTGGGAGCTGCAATATGTGAATGTAAACATACTTCAGCCCCATATGTAAGGAAATATGTGGCACCCAGCAGGCACCTGACAGCTGCTGGGGAAGCCTCAAGCAGACATGCCCAGGGAAATACCCTTCAGCTCTCCAGCATTCATGCTGTGAAAGAAGACCTTACAACTCACCTATCCTCATGCTTACTTGGGCTAATTGGCAGGAAACTAATTGAAAACTATCATAATTTGTACTCTCCGACAGAATATTGCACCACTGTAGAAATTTTTTTTGTTTGTTTGGGTTTAATTTTTTTAAAATTCCTTGCATACAGTATTTTTTAAAAAGCTATTCCTAATTAGCTATGTTTAAAGCTATTTTAAATGCATCTATACTCTGCACTCCTTTTTGCTGGGCCACACCACCACTGTTGCTCTCCAAGTGGCAAGGACAGGGTTTAGCCCTTGCTTGGCCTTACCATATGGTTTTCTGGGGTCACAAAAGAATTTACTGTGCCAAGGAAAATTTCTAGGAGGTGTTTAATCACCTCTGAGCATCCAAAAGGTCCAGTAAATGGAGCTCATAACAATGAGGTTAGAGGTTCTGGCCGAGCCATGCACAGTGTCACCATGGGAGGCAGCCAGGCTGTGCTGGGCTCCCACAAGATTCCAGCCGTGCTGTGCTCAGCCCTCCTGGCCAGCAGCAAGCCACAGCCAAGGACACCCTGAACTGACAAGGAGGTTGGTCAGCCTGCACCCATGTTTCCTAATCTACTGATTTTAAGCCTTTTACTCCAAGGATGCAGCTTCACACCCAGGAGCTGCAGGAAAGACATGAGATGTGCATGTCTGGATTGAGAAAAGCTTTAGCTTTTCTGCCATAAATATCTCTGCCCATCTCTCTACACATGGAGGAAATGTCAGTCTGAGGCAGACAGAAATATTTAGACCAAAGAAGATACATCAGGAGGCTTTTATAAAATAAATGTAGCCAAGAGAAGAAAGTGACCTTTTTCTCCCCTGATTTCCTTCCTGCACTGAACTCTGTGCACCTCTTTGCAAGAATTTAACACAAGAGAAGAAACAATAGAGTCTCAAATAAGGCTTTACAGTCCCAGCAAAGGGGAAATTCAGCCTGACGTGTGTGTGATTTGCTCTCTCAAGGATTGTAGGTGTGAAGTAAATCTTAGATTTTTTTAAAATAAAATTTAATGCACTTCATAAATATATTCTTCCCTTCAACACCTTACCAGTAAATCTGGCTGATTTCAGCTTTCTAAATATGATAAGTTGGAGAAATTTGTCACCTGGGTTCTTTTTGTAAAGATAGACAATACAGCAGGTAGCGATGGGCATATAAGCCTCACTTTCACCCTGGCACATATTCTGCTTTTCTTAAGCGTTAAAAAAGGCACTTTTTTCTTAGCACAGATACTGTCTAGTCTCCAGCATGTAACCAATCGCCTTTGGGGACATCTAAGAAAGAAAAAGGAAAAAGAAATCTGCTACTAATTCACTTCAACACTGTGTTCTGTTACCCAGAACAAGCAAGCAAACAAACAAAAAAACTCCCCAAACTAATTTCCTAAAAAGCTCAGCTGGGTAAAATCTGTTCAGTGACTGGAATGAGACATGTATGTTTAGATTATAAAATTGGTGAACTTCATCAGAGGCTCCTTCACCTACAGATACAGGTTGTAAGTGATTGTGCCCAAAACAACTGGAACTGTAAATTCCAAGCCCCTTTCCCTTTTTCTGCAGACGCAGGTAAGTGACCACAGCCAACTCCCTACCCTTACAGGAACCAAATCAAGGTCTCTGTATTCCAATCACAACTGTGATTTCTGTTCTTTGTCACACAGTCCCAGTTACTGGCTTAGCAGAGAACCAAAAAAATCTCTCCAAAAAATGAGGCAGACAGCACTGCTTTCTAAGGGCTGTGAACTGAGTTCATGCTTGCTCTACTAGTCCCAGGTGTGGCCAATTGAGCTGGGTTACAGCCAATCCTGGCTTTTCATCTTCCCAAATCTCCTTCTGTCAAACCTCACTGCAAGAGCTCCAGGAGGATTTCCCATCAGGGATGAATCTGATTTTTCTGTCCCAGGAATGGCCTGGTTGGAGCCTCTTTGCTTGTTCTGGTGGAGCCACTGCACAGCTCCTTGGGGTGGAGCACCACTGCTGGGGGGCACTTTGCTCCCCTCAGCTTTAGGGAAGACAAGTTACACAGTGCAATGGTTTTGCGGCACAGCAAAAACCATCCCAGCCAGAGAATGCTGGGTATGAAAACGATCCTCCTGATTTCTCCTTTCAGCACGTTTGTTGCCTAGCGAGAAGGAGGCCGAGATGGAATGAGCAGACGGGTCTGCAGGATCGGTGCTGGCAAACGTGGAAAATTTTACAGCTTCTGGCTCCAGCCCCAGCTTGTCCCCACTTTCCACGAATGCCTAATTGAGACTGTCTGGCTTTTTCCGCAGAGGTGGGAGCCAGTTTCCAGTCAGGGCATATGGGTGTATTCTCTAAGTCTTTGCCTTGTAAAGATTTAGCACCCAAAAAAGCCTCCTGTCTCCAGGATGATTCAGTTGGCTGGTGAGGGAGTGGCTGCCAGGCAGGAGTGAGGGTTGTTGCTGTCGACAGGAAAAAGCAGAGGGTAGAAGGGGGGAAAGAGCAGATCTCTTGTAAATCACCTCATTTTGTATGGGGCATGGGCCCCATTCAGGGTACTACACTAAAGTCCCTGCTAGACAGAGAGCACATCTACAGCTGCAGCACAGGTGCACGGGGGAGCAGGGTGAGGGTGTAGCCACTGTGGCTGTTCATCCCTTGACAACACCTGCGGTGCTTGTGGTGTGACCCATGAGCAGGGCACTCTGCTGTCCCATCCCCCAGCGCAGTGTGTGCCAGAGACCACCTGCAGCAGTCCTGGGACTCACCTGGCCCTGCACCTTCACCTCAGCCTCAGGACCACAGCAGCTCTTGCAGCTGCAGTGCTCTGCTGTGGGTTCAGAGGGGAGGTCCCAAAAGAAGAGGTGTGACTGAGTATCACTGGGGATGGCAGTAGCTCCCACACCAGAACCACCTGAGCTGCTGTTTTCCATTTGCAGAGCAGCAAAGAGCCAAGCAATGCCAGAGCTCAGCATCCAGAACAGGATGGGGCTGGCTGTGCCACGAGCTTTGCCCCTCACTGGTGTCCTGTATGTGCCTGAGTCAACATTAACTCACACCCAGCCTAGAGAGGGAGCAAGCAGATAACACCCAGCTAGGAAGCAGTCTGGGCTCCCCAGTGTGCTGTGTTCACACTATTCCTTTCTCAGTGGGACAGACCCTGCACCTGCCAAACATAACTTGGATGGTGGAGTGGCCTGGCCTATCATGAATGTTGGGGGTTTATATTAATCACATGGAAATAATTTTGGACAATTAAGCATACAGATGAAAGGCCAGCTGGCTGCATATGTTCTGTGGGGCACGACCTAAAAGCAGTCCCAGTCATTGAAATGATGTAGTGTGAAAGCTGGATTAAACAGGTCAAGTAAATTTGGAGCAGCTAAAATAAACTGAACTTTCTTCCAAAACATATGTTGTGCTTGCCATATAATATTGCTGTACTATGGTAGCATGTCCCACACATGCCAAAATTGTGATACGCTTGTTCCAAGGTCACAGTGCCAGAGGGAGAGAGCGAGGATGGTTACTTTGGAAAAAAGCCGCTCAGAAAGTAGTTCTGTGACAGTCATAAGCTCTCCTGAATGAGCTGCCTGATAAAGCTTTGCACATCTTCCTTGCAGCCTACCTGCCCAAACAGACCAAGCCTAAGGAAGGCATTCAGTCTTAGACTGAGCAATCAAACACAAATGAATGTTCTGGACTTTTGGTTCCCCCTATAAACATTTTCCAGCCAGTGGTAAGCTGTTTTGAAAACCCCCAGCAGCTTGGCTGGGAGTTGGAGACATTTTACAACATCTGGGGACGATTCCTGAATCGTTTCCTTGCATACACCTGTACTGAACTCCATTTGCAGCAGGTTTACTGTGGAGAGACAGCCTGCACTGCCCATCCAGGACCAGGGCTGGGAAGGCATCACCGCTGGCCAGGACGGCCAACTCCTCCTGGCAGGGCTGGCAGGGGACTGGGGAGTGGCTGACAGTGTGAGCTGCTCACCATTCCCCTGTGCTGACCTTGCTTTAAACATTCACCAGTAACACACAGAGGGTAAAACACTTTATTGGAGTGATGTGGCCATGAAGGAAAAATAAATAAAACTGTCCTCAGCCACTCACAGGCAGGTTAACAAAGCTGGGCATTAATCATTCTGGGAACACAGGGAACCCAAAGTGAATTACAAAAGGGCTTGGATCAGCTGCACCCTTTTTCCATCACATGGTTCTCCACATCAACCCTTGCCCAGGTCAGTGCTACTCAGACTTCCACACTGCTCTTGGGTTTTTTCCTACCATTTAATTGCCATATGCTTTGTATTATCTTTGTTTTTACTTTGTCTTGGTCATCCCAATCCTTCACTACACCAGAAAATCAAGAGTTGACAGCAGTAAACAATTAGATAGTAAAACACAGCACTTGAAAGATAGGAAATGTTAAGGGTTGACTCCTCAAATTCTTCCTTGTTTGGAACCCTGTGACATATAAAAGTTTTTATCCATCTTGAACTCATCACTGGGAAAGTGCTTTTAGTCCATATGTGTGGTTCTAGTAATGTTTCTTTGAATGGCTGTATTTTAGTTTTGTTACTAATTGCCAAAGCCTCATTTGTGGGGCCTTGATGAAAAGAGCATGTGGCATGAAGTTCCCAGAGCTAGAGAAGGTAGGAAGGGCATGCTGCCCCAGGGACAGCTGGACAACACACTCCTTTTTCTTATTTCTCCATGAGAATCTCCAAATGCACCAAAGTCAGTGAGTTTGCAAGTAATATTCTATAAATGGAACCTAAAAAGCCATGGAAAACTTTATGAATGAAAACTACTTAAGAGAAGGTAAAAAAGCTGACTGATTCCCAACTAGCCACAGGTGATCTAAATGCTGGCCACACTGACTGGCTGGTTGTGTGCAAAATTCCTGGTAGCCAAGATGCCTGCTTGGAGGCAAAGAGAAGGTCAAAACATGAAGAAGTTCTGAATCCTAAACGTGTGTGAATGTTCCTGGAGTGCAGAAATAGACCATGAAAATAGGAGAAGAAATCAACTATATTCAAATTTTTGTGTTCTGCGTTTTATTTCCTATAAACTCTCATTTTCTATATCTATTTTCTGTCAAATCTTGATCTGAAGGCTTAATGAATAACCATTTGCTTTGGTTCAGTGCCAGCCCCATTAACCTGACAGAATAATATAGAGAGAAGCACAGCCTGCAGGCAGCTTGGTGCCCACAGGAGCTTTTGGGCAGTGTGTGGGAAGATGCCCCTACCCTCTGCAGAATCCCAGACCAGGTTTTCTGTCAGCATTTAGAAAAATGCTCCTTGGCTCCTTGGACACAGCCATCCCAGCCATAAGGAAGGGTGACAGTAAAGCACAACAGATAAAATCCAATCTTTGGGGTTTGTCATACATTTATGTAGGGATTAGAAAGTAGGCAGGGGGCCGACTGCAGAATAACAACCCACTTCCCCTCCAAAATTACATATGTATTTGAAATTGTTCCTTAAAACTTACTGAGATGGTCAGCTTCAATGCAGCTGAAACCTCAGCACATCAGCTTGTTGGCTATTAACTCTTTTACCCAGATGAAGGGCTGATACAGCCCCTATTTTTGTCCTGCAAAACTGTCTTATGCTGGCAAGGCAGCTGCACAGATTTCACTGACTCCAGGTGAGCCCAGCCAGGTGACTGCTCCTTGGGGATGCTGCCATGCACCCAGGACAAGATGGAAAGGACACAGTGAATGTTGACAATTCCTGAGAAACTGTACCTGCTGCCTCCAAAGCCAGCCCAGGTTTTCACCTACTGGCTGAGGCAAAACTCACTGTCATGCACCCAGCATGCCTCTCACAAGTCCCCAGGACAGTGTCAGCAGCTTGTGCTGGTGCTGGGGGCTGCAGTGCTCCTGGCCAGCTGCATTTCCAGCCTTTCCATCCCCCCCGGTACCATGGGACATCCTGCAGCACTGACTGCAGCTGTTATTTGCTGCTGTGCTGGCAGTGAGCCTCTGAGGGGGTGTGCTCACTGAGGCCTATTTTATATATGTCCAGAAGGATCTTTGGTAAAATCAAACATCTGAGCTATGTCAGTGCTGCATGGTTATTTCTGAAGGCTGTCTCTGGGCTGTTTGTCATATTTCTCCAGAAGACTTTTGCCAGATGGCTGTACATGGCTGTGGTGTTACTGAGAGCTAAATGAAGACCTCATGCAGGAGCCCCTTAAAAACTCTCATGCATTTTGTTTGCCAGAAAAACAATGATTTTCAAGCTGAACCAAAGTTTTAAAGATAAATCTGGATTTTTCTCAACACATTAGAGCTTAGAGCTCTTTTTTCTGAAAAACAAACAGGGGCTGGTGGTGGAGTACTACAAATACACTGACAGGCTGCCTGGCTTATGGCAGGATAACATCCATCATTTTGGTAGGGCTGACAGAACCTGAGGGGTAACACTGCAGCATGAGGTCCAGCCAAGGCTGAGCATGCCGGTTCCTCCATCCCACCAGTGTCTGCTGGCCAAGGAAAGGGGCCAGGAGGGAACTCAGGGTTTATCTTCAACCTCTCCTGTGCTGTAGAAAGGAGGAGAGGGAAACCTGTATTCTGCAGACTGGCAGAGCAGCGGGATTTACTTCTGATGGCTGCCTTGTATCTGGTCACCTGGCTGGAAGCACAGCAGCACTTCCCCAGTAGCCTTGCAGGGGACTGCCCAGGACCCCACGCAGTGAGGGATTGGATCCCCAGGGTGCTCCCTCTTTGCTGGCACTGAGGTGACACTGGCAAGAGGGGGAGTCTACTCTAGGCACCTGGCCAAGGCAAAATCCTCTCCCATTCCGCTTTTGCTTGGCTCTTCCTTTGGAAGATGATTTCCACTCCCAATGGGCCTTATGGTATGAATAAGGAGTGCTCTGTGGCAGAGTACCTACAGCTTTGACAAAGACCAGATTGCCACCACAGTTATTTCCTCTTGTGTGTAAAAAGGGAAACTGTGGCATCACACACAACTCTGGGCAGAAATAGCTGACAAATACCAACTTCTTCATGGCAAAAAATGCTGCTAATGGCATCTGGACATCTCTCTGACATGTTAAAGTACTAATTTCAAATACCACCCTCTGATGTGAAACATATTTTTAGCTGGAGGAATTGGGATGTTTTGGGGTGTTTTGCCTTCATAAGTAACCCCCTGGCTTAGATGTTGACTTCAGTTTTACAGCTGCCACCCAACTCCCTGAGCTCAAGGACACGATCAAACCAGAGCCCTGCTCACTGGTCGGCTACTTGGGCAATACAAACACACACAAATTAACATCTCTGGACATTTCCAGGAGCAATGGAAACTAATAATTCTTTTGGACAGGATGGATTTCCTGCTGAATTTAATAACAACAGTTGGAGACAACTGTCTGGATACTTGCTGCTTTGAGATAAAGAGCCAGTTAAAAACTGTAGTGATTTTCCTTGCAGAAAATTGGTGTGTGACAGCCAGACATGTACTTTCTTATTTCTAGTCATCAGTGTGTATATTTATAGAACCCCCACCAGAAAAAAATGCTTAAGATGAAGGAATAAACTCAAGACAGCCCACTATCAGCAAGCTTGCTTTTTACGAGGTTTTCAAAGCTATACCAAATTTCAGGGCTCTGGGTAAAGGCTTTCACAAGGTCTGTGTTTGGCACCCATTTCCCTTTGAATTCAGATGAAGCTGGGAGACTAACTCCCTTCAGGACCTTTCAAACTGCCAGTTTTTGTCTGCAGTGGTATAATAAAAACACAAGTGGAGAGAAAGAGAGAGACAGAGAGAGAGAGGGAGAAACTCCTCCAAGAACAGACTGAGAACGAGACTAGAAAGAAATGATAAGGAGTGCTGGGAAGTCAAGATTCACATCAGGAAAGGGGGGTTTAAATGCAGTCATAGGCCACAATGGAGTGTTAAAGCATCTATTGTGACAGCTCATCTGCTGGAAGTCGTTATATTTCAGCCAGTGACTCATTATATAGTATAATAGCTCTTCCAGCACATCTTCAAAGAGAGGAACCTATCCTCATTTCCTAGATTAATTTTCACACCTCAGATTCCAGGTGTGTGCTTTCATACAGTAAATTAGGTACCTGGTAATTTTTTCCCACATTCCACCTATATGATGTCACTCAGATATTTCTTTCCCTCTCTCCCATTTTATTTTCCTTTAAACTAAAGAGTCTCTTTAAGACATTTTCTTTTACTCCAAATAATTTCTGTTGTTCTTTTCTGTTACTTGCCTCATTTTTCAACAACTTTTGAAAGCATTACCTGAACCACAAAGAGCATACCTTTGTTTGTCTCTCCTGTTTAAACTTCCCCTCTTTCTACTTCCTAGTCCCAAGAATTCCAGTGGCCCTTTTGCCACAGCACCATAATGGAAGCTCATGCTGGGTTTTGACTCCATAGCAGCCCCTAACTCCTTCAGATGAGCATATTTTAGGATGCTATGCTCACTCTAAATGTGCTGCCTCCTTGCTTGCAGAAGTACAGCTTTGCAGCTGGCTGTGTAAAAAATATCAAGTCACTCTCATTATTGTCTCAGATTTTCCTGCCATCATCATTACCTGTTTATCATCATTCTGTCCATATGTTTTATCAGCAATGGTTTTCTGTTGGTATTGATGAAAATTACTGATTGGGAATTGGTTAAGATGTTGTAATCCTTGTAAAATGCCTGTGACTGTACAAGCCCTGTAGGTCTGGCAGTCGCGGGGCAGGGAGCATCAGCCCGCGCATACCTCAGCATCGCCCAGGCCTTGAGGGGCCCAGGGTGGAGGTCATTTCCCTGGGACACAGCTATATTTTGGGTGGGTGTGAGGGGCAGACAAGCCCATCTAGTCCTGGATGTGTGACAAGTATGAGCTCATTAGGAGAGACTGCAGTTACAGCCCAGCCTTCCCTCTCCACTGAGACGAAGTCCAGCAACACGATGTGCTCTGAGACAAATGAACTGGCTTCCCCTGGGAAAGCTTCTAAAGACTAATGGTGTTTGAGGGAAAGCATAGCTTGAAGGAATTAGACTTGATTCCAATCTGACCACAATCCAAAGTGAAAATTAATTCCATTTTAAATACTAGATTCTTTATTATTTCTTTTTAGTTACTGAAAAAGACTCTGAGTTGGATCGTCATCTCTTTTACTGGGCCCTCACCCACTAGAACCAGAGTCCTTTTACAGCTCGTTTTTATCTGACAAGGATTACTTTACTTCCCCACCAAACTATCCTGGGCTGCTCCTCTGCTAGAGCAGACTATGGAGAAAGAAAAAAAAAAAACCAAACCAAAAACAAAACCCTAGCCCAGGCTGGCAGGGAACGCCAATAACACAGCACATTTTGCTCAAAAGCCAACACTTCTGCCAGTTCATTTAGAGGCACCTTTGCCAAATTACCTTTGCCAAATTACAAACCCTTCAGGAAAACTTTGGGCCCATGAATGCTTTTTGGTCTTTGGTATGAAAGGGTCTCACAAAATGAGGTCAAGAGAAAACATTGGTATTGCAATCAAGGCTTATAGGTGCCATTTCAATCACTTCAAACCCTTCACTTTGCTTTGTAAAACTCATGCAGTCATTCAGTCCTATCTGTCAGTGGCTGCTTTTACTTGAAGTCACTCATTCACCAGTAGAGATTTCTATCCCATTCATTTATCACTAGAGAATTCTCTGTCTCCCCATTAATTTGTCACTAAGGATTCCTATCTCTCCTCAAAACACCCCTGCATCAGCCTGGAGATGAAGCCAGCAGCAGGAAGAGCTGACCACCAGCTCCAGGACACAGCCCCTGCTCACCCAGGGGCTGTATCCTGGCAGCCTGACACTTATCACAGTGTCCTACCATGGGACAAAATGACAATATATAACAGTGTGGGGCTGCATTACCTCCTCTGAACAAACCCTCCACAGGGGCTGTAAACATAAAAACCAGCCATCATTACATGCAGTCCTGGATGACCTCATGGTGAGGGTGTGAGCTGTGCCCAAGCGCAGTAAAGGCTGTCACAGCCCCCTCCCAGGTCTTGGTGGAGATGCCACCAAGAGCAGGATCCAGGGGACAGTGGCCCAAGCTTGCAGAAACCAGCAGCCACCGGTGTGGTGTTACCCTCAGAAGGCAGCCCAGCAGCACAGGCAGCTCCTGGTTTGGCCACGTTGCACTCTGGAGCCTGGCTAACCCCTGGCAGCTACAGCAGGAACACAAAGCACAAGGAACAGCTCCCCAAAATGCCAAGTCAGCAGTTTTCTTATCACAGGAGACTGAAATACACTGGGAGAGTTTCCCACTAAACATCAACTACTAGGCCTTTATTTATAGCTTATAAAAGTAATTGCATTTCAAATCTGTCCAAGGGAAAGAGGGGCTGGTTTTTTTTTTGTTTTTTTTAATCTATGAATTTTGTTACCAGAAAAACTGCTATATTAAGCATGAACACTGATTTTTAAAAAGCAAAGCCAATAAAAATGATCCAGAGGACAACATTCCTTAACAGAGACCATAAACTACAAGGACAGGAGAATAGCAATATGCAAAAAAGTGATAGGAAATGAATACTTTTTACTGCCAGTTAGTCTTACAAACAGAACAAATCACATCAGTAGACCTAAAATAAATACATATATACTTTCAAACTCAATACTGATCATATATGCTTGGGAAGAGTTTCAGGTGGCATTGAATTTAATCCTGAGACACTGCTAACCACACTGGGCATTTTGCCTTTAACAGTAGTGGGTAAGGAGTGACCCCATGAACCGAACAGCTTTGTATGTCCAGGTGCAGGGATTCTTGTTCAGGGAGGAATCTAGAGGAGAAATGACAAGCTGTTTGCTGTTGTATTGGGCTTGGGTTTGTTTTAAATATTAGAGACCAGTTTTCAAAAGGTGCAGGGTTTGGATGCAGCCATTCAGACATAGCTGGGCAGAGGTTTAGTCTAGGTCCATTTCCAGTTTTAATAAACCAGTGGCTGTAATGAAGGACGAGGAACTTTAAAGTGTGCAGGGCTAGGATATAATATTTTATAGTTCTTTCTGCAAGGCAGAAAGTTGATATCTCACTAATGCATACTAGAGGTTGTTGGAGAGTTTCCTAAAATAAAGGACCTAGTTATATTTTTTTGTTTTTATTCATTCTGCTCTATAGTCTGTGGTTTTGTTTTTCCAGTTTTCCATTGCTCTTTGCCAGAGAGTACATAAGACATGTAAAATACTCTCTGTCCTCATTTATGTCAATGGTCTATTGGTATCAATGAAACCACTTCAGCACTGGGACCCTAAAACTGGGATGCCCCAGCTGTAAGACTATTGGAAAAAAAGCTAAGAAATAACTGCTTATAAATTAAATGCTTCACCAGGAGGAGAGAGTCTTGTGCTAATAAGTTACACTGGATTGGAATTGCATAAAAATGTCACTGATTATTGCAGGTCTGTATCAGCTTAAGGATCACACCACATGGCCATAACTCAGAGAATCATAGAATCAGAATGGTTTGGGCTGGAAGGACCTTAAAGACCATCTAGTTCCAAACCCCTGGCCAAGGGCAGGGACACCTTCTGCCAGATCAGGTTGCTCAGGGCCCCATCCAGCTTTGCCTTGAACACCTTCACGGATGGCACATCCACAGCTTCTTGGGACAGCCTGGTCCAGTGCCTCACCACACTCACAGTGACGTTTCAAGTCATTTCTCCTGGTGTTTTTCCCCCTTTGGGACCACTGCCATTTCCCAGCAATCCCCCTTACATGACTAGACAGGAGGGAATGAGCTAGAGACACCTGGAGAGGGGACAGAATCCACCTCAGCACTCTGATCAGCAGGAAACTGGCTCAGCAGGTGAATGATGTCAAATAAAGACAAGATCAGGACTGGTTTATCATCCAACTCACGTTTCTGCCCAGTTTTGAGAGAACAACTAAAGAATACATGTTGGATCTGTGACTTTGACACAAGAGTACTAAAATAACAAAAAAGGGTAAAATTCAGGATAATTAATTACATCAGTGGAACAAGAACAATTTGGGGTTTTGTTAAGCTCAGGACCTTAATCAGCAATGACACACTTGGGTAATATTATTTTAACCCTTTGACTCCTTGATACAGAGTTCAGCCAGCTCTTGGAGGGGCCCTACTCTCAAAGAACAAGAGGGTACAAACCTTTGTTATCTGCAGGCTGTAAGTAGCCATTGAAAAACTGTCAACTTCATTCCTGAGGAAGCAGCTTCTGGAAAGGTGGAATGGGCCATGCTCCAAATGTCCCAAAAGGGGGAAAAGCAGGAACTGAGTTCTCTTATGTGGGATAACAACGGCTGCAAAATCCCACTGAAAGCAAGGCAGAACTCTCATGCTATAAGTTTAAGTTATATTTAAAGGCTTAGGAGGCAATGCTGACACACCACTGCAGAGGACTGTCAGCTGGATGGGAACCCTCAGCCATGCTGGAAGATTCTCATTGCCATGCCTTCCTCCCAGCTCCAGCGGGCAGAAGCAAGGGAAAGGCTTACACTCAGATCTGCAGAGCCCCTCACTGCAGACAAGCAGGATGGCTCAGGCTCAGGCAGTGTGAAGACACCTGTGAGCCAGCACTGGCAGGAGGAATGGGGACGTGGGGATGAGAAGCTTTACAGCCCTGCAGTGTTGCAGGTAGCTGTGTGCTCTGCTTGTGTCTCTCTGCAGCTGCAGGCTCAGCTACACAGCTGATCTCCAGGCTAATGCATCACTGCCCTAATTTTTTAATTTTCATGGCTCCTGAAGTACATTTAGGTTTGCCTTATCTCAATGTTTTTTTCCTTAAATAATGTGTCAACTCTTCTCCTATGGATATAAAATATTTTCTTCTATATTCTAATGTTCTGCATCCATATGAACCCTTCATTTCCAAGTTTGTTTCACTGACCCACCTGGCACTCTGGTGTGGGTTACTGCAGCTTTGTTCCTCTTCAGTCTGACACCCTTGCTCTTTCAATTGTGTTTTGAGTTTAGAAATCAATGAAACAGAAGGTGGAAGGAAAATGTTATTTTGCCCTTGCAATGCAGGGCGCTGCTGACGCAGCTCAGGTGTGACACTGGCATCAAAGGACATTGCCTCCTGTGCGGTGGTGGGTGGGGGTGCCCCCCTCCACCCTGCTCCTCAGACGCCCTCTGAAACAGCTTTGGAAGGAGATGGCATCACCTTCATTAACTGAGGCAAGTAATTAAATAGGAGTAAAAGTATCGTCAGCATCTGGGAAATGCTGCTGTGCTGTCCACCCGCAGTGGTAACCAGCCCCTGCCTCCCTCCCTCTGCCTCCTCCACCTTAGTCAGGAGTCAGACCATCACAGCAGAGAGAAGCATTGGCTGCAAACTGCACAAGTCCCATTTCTGAGCATGGCCAAGAAGGGGGTTGTGCAAATAGGGGCTGGCCACGGCTCTGGGTTTGCATTCAGCAGGACCCCACAGGAAGGACATGTCAGCCAGCTGTCAGGGTACAGTCTGGCTGTCCTCTCTTGTGAATTGTGTGCTGAACAGATGCAGTTTTATAACTCTGCTTAAGGCGATCTGGGCCAGGATGGTTTCTGGGAAATTATTTCATATTATTGTGAAGAGAAAAAACCATTCCCTTTCATTTTGTAATGAAGGGAATGGTGCTGAAAAGGTGCAGAAGAGGAAGATGTGATTGTCTTGCCCACTGTCCCACACCAGTTTCTATGCTTTTTGCAACTAACCATCACACAATCCTCCAGTTCACCCCAGAAATGAAGTCATCCTTACAACTAAAAGAAACATCTAGCTTTCCTGGTTTTGTGCACTACTTCATCTGTGCACATGAATACTATTTTACAAAATCCAGGGGCATTAAACCACTTTTACAATTAATTTCAAAATAACAGCCAAAGAAACAGAATTAATAAAAGCACTAGAAAAATGAACTGATCTGCCTTGACCCAACATGACAGAGTAAGTCCCAACAAGTAGTTTGTAACAGCAGGCACCCCAGAGACAGCCAATCCACTGGTGATCTCCCATTTGGTGTCACATACTTCAAGTTTTCAAGCTCTGTGTGATCCTGCTCACCCTGCAAAGGAAAGCATTTAACTCTCTGAGTGGATGCTTTTTTTCCTCTACATATTAAATCCTTGCACCTTTTTTAGCTTCAGTGATTTAGGATTGATGCTTTCAGACAGACAAGCCACCCTCACACAGAGGGGAGCATGCCTGCAACCCAAAGGGATGTGGGACCACAGCTCAGAGCCAGGGCAGCTGCATCCACTTTTGCCCCCCAAAGATGTGTCAATGACAAGAGTCCAAGAGCTGCAGCCATGCCAAGAAACTCCCTGCAAAGGCTGAAGGCAGACACCCTGAGCCCCACTGCTAGTGCATGAGGGGCACAAACTGGTCATGGTCAGCAAATATTGCGCATGGTGGGAGTTCAGTTTCTCAGCAATGTGTGCATTTCACTGCTGAGCTGACTGGAAAGAAGATGGTATTAAGATGTGATTTCAGGCTGGTGATTTACAGGCAGCCAAAGGAATTGTGTGCTCTTGCTGCAGACTGGGGGAGTTACTTCAGTACAGGGCAAGTCCAGCTGGATGTCAGGGGGCGTGCATCTGCAGGCATCCCAATGCCCA
Organism: Camarhynchus parvulus; assembly: GCF_901933205.1. NCBI lineage: Eukaryota > Metazoa > Chordata > Aves > Passeriformes > Thraupidae > Camarhynchus > Camarhynchus parvulus. The sequence continues at coordinate 11,638,181 of NC_044576.1, forward strand.
AGTAAGGAAAGCACAAGAAGCGGCACATGAGTTCACCATTACCTGACAACCAGCAGCAGTGACAGCATTGCCACCATAACATCCCTCTGAGCACACGGCAGTGCCTGGCCCCACCGCCAGCCCCAGCTGGGTCAGGACAGGCAGCAGTGGCCACAGCCGGCATGTCACAGCAGCCCTGGGGAGCGGCGCCTGCAGGGCCCACAGCCTGCAGCTCTGCATCCAGCCCTAAGCCCAGAACTCGGGGTGGCACTGCTGCTCCGGAGGTGCAGGACACTCAAGCTTTCAGAGGGCACATCTGAGCACACTTTCTCCTCACAGCACCTGACAAACTCTGCCTGCAGTGCACTGACCCCCGGGAGCCACAGTCACGACCACGAGTTCTAGCAGAAAACGGGCAGCTTTCTCCGGGTTTCTGCTGGGCAGAGGCAGTAGGTGTCTCAGGGACTGATCTGGGTGGCCTCACAGCAGGAGTCAAGGCAGAGCTCTCTCCCTTGCAGCTCTCTTGCTTGACATCACCGGCTGTACACAGAGGGGAGAGGGCGGTGGCAAGCAGGGAGCAAGGAGGGAGCCATCCAAGCCAAGGGATATTTTTTCAGGCGGCTTCCAGCCAGGAACTGCTTGACCTGGAGTACGCACACTGTGCCCTGCAAAATTTGCCCCAGCTCTCGATGCGAGGTGCCTCCACAGACCCAAGAGTAACCTCAAAGACCTCTCTTGCCAGCCCTCGGTAACCAGCGCTGCCGACACCCACCCGGGCAGCACTCGGCGTTGTTTCCCAGTGCTCAGGGCCAGCCTACTGTCCGCATCCAGCAGTGAGTCAGGGGGCCCAGGGTTAGTGGGTTAACAGCTCGGTAACGTCATGGTCAGCTCGGGGTGGGGACCCGGGCTGCGGCCAGGGTTTGGGTGTAGCTCCGTGCTGGCCCGAGCTGTGACCCTTCCACTCTGACCAGCCAGCCCTCCTCGGTGCCGCTGCACGCTGCTCCCATGAGCTGCGCGTGTGCAGCCCCCTGCCAAGCAAGAATCAGACCGAAAAAAGCTTGAGCTTCTGCAGTTTAGGCAAGGAAATGTCCTTTAAAAAAAAAAAGCAGAAAAGAGTTTATAGGAGCCTGGCAACATCAGCAAAGCATGTGAGAGGCTGCAAGGCTGAGACTGCGTGCTGGCATCCCCCAGCTCTTAATGCACAGAATCACGCAGTTTTCTCAAAGGACACTTCGCACTTTGTTTAGCCTTGGCAACCATCAAGTTAATAGCAACGCTGCTTCCAAAAAAATAAAATTCTAACCAAACACTGACTTTTGTCAGGGAAGAAAAACCCTAAGATACTGCATAATTTGGGGCATGCACTGTTTAGTACTAATGCAAAATTTATTGCTCTGGCAAAGCCTAAATATTAGCAGCTGCTGCCTCCTCCTCGCACTCCTCTGCATCTCCAAGGATCTCGTGTCAGCTGTGCCAGTGGTGGGGTCGGAGCAGCGAGCGAGTCCCCCCAGGGCCGTGGAGCCGCGGCCAGGGCTCCTCCTCGGGCCGGTCCCGGCGGAGCAGCTGCCACACATCGCTGACAGATTGCCTTGGGCTGGCCGCTCTTCCAGAGACACCAGCGACACGAAAGCCTCTCGGGAGGAAAGTGCAGCTGGGGATGAGGTAGGACTGGAGGGGGAGAGCGTGAGCAGGAAAACCGCAAGACTCTTGTGCCTGCTAAAAATGATTCCCACCTAGTAATTTTAGCAGCTGTTGTGTTCTTCTGCCTACCTTCCTGGATGAATTTTAAGTAGGAGGTGAGTGAAAATGAGAACGGTGACAAAATTTCCCCCCACACCCCCCAAAACCTCTGTATCTGCACATTTTTAACTTCCTCTTGATCCCATCTTAAAGACACAGTCACCTATTTTCCCTAGTTAAGTAGTTTTTTGTCCTGGCTGGAAAAAAGGAACGAAAATTCACACCAGTGTTTCTCAAGGGTGGTTAAAAATGGTGACCTGTCAGGGAAGGATGGAGTGACACAATACATGCTCACAATACCTCACACCTGCAGGGCCAGGATGTGGTTGTGAAAAGAAAGGTGGCTTTCTAATAAATAAGAAATGAAGGAAGCCATGAAGCCACGGCTCCCTCCCAGCAGGTGAAGGAGGGTTTCTCTCCAACATGTGCCAGAGTGGGTCCCAGCAATGCCCTGCCTCTGCATGGAGCTGCCCCAAGGAGCAGCTGCCCAGGGAGGTCACTGTGCTGTCCCCTCACCCTACAGCTGCTCACTCACAGGTGCAGTGGCTGTGCTTTCCAAGGACGGGGGAGGACACCTGGAGAGGCCCTCCCAGAGCCCTGTGGTTTAGCAGGTGCTCTGCTGAAACACACACACACCCCAAACCACTCACAGCAAGGGCTGCTGGAAGTGAGCTGACACACACAACCTGAGTTTTAGTCCCCAAAACCATATATCTGCATAGTGAATGCAGGCTAACACCAAGCAGAGTGCATGGAGTGCTACCAATCCAGATGATGAACTGCTCCCTCAGGGGGCAGAGGTAGCCTGGAGCAGCAGTTCTAGAGCCTGAAGTTCAGTTACCTGCTCATTTATACTGCTCTTTCCCAGGACCTTTGGGACCTGACCACTTTGCTGAATTCCTGAGAGATGATGAGGTGTGCCTCTAAGTTATCCTCCACCCTTCTCAAACTCTATGAATCCCAACAACGATTGAATTTTAGGGGTTTGTTCACTTAACCAACTAATAAATAAGAAACACTTTGAGTCAGCATTATCCTCTGATATGATTGCACTGAACTCAAGCCAAAACCACCAGCAGTTTTATTTCCAGCTATGCTGCAGGACATCTTCATCATTGACAGAGAAAGCTACAGGTACTGACCACCCTCTGCAGCAAGGTGCCTCAAATCTTTCTCACGTGGACATGGCATCTACAGACAAACAAGCTTGTCTGCATTCAGATCCACTGTAAGAGAACCAGATCCCTCTCCTACCTCAGTTACCTCCCTTCCTCTTCCACCATTTAGAGCTCACAGTGAAGGTCCTCCTGCACCCCACAGCTCTTAAATCACACCCTCGGCCTCAGCTCTGACAAAAGTAAAAAAAGCATCTCTTTGCTCCTGTTCACCTCCCAAAACAGGGAACCACTTGCTTCTGCAGGAGCAGCCTTTCTGTCCTATAGCTCCCCCAGGCCTTCCTCTCCACCATGCCAGGGCACCATGAGTGACTTGTGCTGGAGCTCCTTCTCTTGGAGTATTTGGGGAGAAGTAAAAACCACTGCTGATATCCATATGCCTCTGTCTGCCCTCACCCAGCTGGCTAATGTGGGGAAATTAGTTTTGGTACACCAAGAAAAGTGTGCTCAGTCCCCTCCCACAAGGATGGAAATGAAGAACTGGGCTCCTTTCTCTCCCATGGGTCTGGCAGCTCACCCACAGCAGGGTGCAGGCTGGAGGTGGCCACAGTGCCCTGACAGATGCAGGGACCACATGGAGGCAGGAGAGCAAGGAAAGCATAGACAGAGCTGTACTAGAAAAATCAGAGCTGGTACTGGAGGCGTAATGTCAAGGCTCGGGTCAATTGTTGCCAAGCTTCAGTTTTTAGTTCAATAGTGCAACAAATTGATGTTTTGGGCTGTGAAATCCAGGGCAAAAATTCATCTGTGACCAGCTGGTCCATACAATGTTTTTAACAGTCAGACCCAAATAAGAAATCTGCAGGTCAAGATTTGAAAGCTTTTCACTTGAAGGTCAACTGCTTTTTAGCCTGGTTACTTCTAAATTGGGTAGAATGTGCTTGTCCAACTACAATTTCTCAGCTAGCAGCAGGACATGCAGATTGGCCTTGAAATGTCATGTAAAATGATTTGTACCCTCAGTAATTCACTTTGAGGTTCTGATTGTTGATATATTACTACCAGCAGAGTATACAGCATTACAAAAGAGAACAACACTTTGTACCTCAAATGTCTTGACTTCAAAGCATTTAAACTTTATAAACAAAGAGATATAGCCTCAGTCTAGCACCAAAGAAAGCAATTTATGTAAGCAGAAAGTCTGGAACAAATAATTAAAACATGAGACTAAACAAAAACATTTGTGAGTTTGTTGAAACAACTTTGAAATATAAACTCATTTTTTCTGTGTATATTTACTTGCACTTTACCTAAGGGTGTGCTTTCTTACTTGTGTTGCATCTGGAAGCACATCAGTGGTAGCCACGTGAAGCTCTCTGCAGGCTCTTTTCCTGGAGTGCCCCAGCCTCATTCCACAGGTGGTCTGGATGTGCCAACCTCTCTGACAGTGTACAGACGTTTATACTAAACATCCAGGTGAAAAATGGCAGTGGCACACCTGCCACCCCTCTGCTTTTCTCAGAGTCACTTCTCCATAGTAAGTACCTCTGTCCTCTGTGACCTGTTAGAGTTATGCAGGATTTCTAAACACTAGTTCCCCAAAAAACTGCTCTGGACGATACACTCAGCATCAACATCTTCCGTCACGCCTCAGTAAGCCACTGCTCACGGCAATGTACAGCCGCGGCTGGGAAAGGCACTACACTACCAATTTGTCTCATCCCGAGGAGCTGAAGCAGCCGCTCGGGGACAGTGGGGTGCAAGACACACAAGGGCAGCGTTGGGCCTTCAGGAGGGCAGCTCAGCGCACCCCGGGCGGCGCAAGGAGCCCGCGGGCACCCACCCGGCCCCGACCCCGCGCTCCCACACGGCCCCTCACGGCGGGACGGGCCGGGCCTGCCGCGGGCGCGGGGCGCCACCTGGCGGGCAGCGGGGCCCGCACACCGAGCGCTGCCACCGGACCGGGCAAGGATGGAGCGGAACACCGAGTGCTGTGACCCGGCAGGACAGGCACAGACAGGGACGGAGCGGGACACCGAGTGCTGTGACCCGGCAGGACAGGGACAGGGCGGGACACCGAGTGCTGTGACCCGGCAGGACAAGCACAGCAAGGAGCGGGACACCGAGTGCTGTGACCCGGCAGGACAGGCACAGACAGGGACGGAGCGGGACACCGAGTGCTGTGACCCGGCAGGACAGGCACAGACAGGGACGGAGCGGGACACCGAGTGCTGTGACCCGGCAGGACAGGCACAGACAAGGATGGAGCGGGACAGAGTGCTGTGACCCGGCAGGACAGGCACAGACAAGGATGGAGCGGGACACCGAGTGCTGTGACCCGGCAGGACAGGCACAGACAAGGATGGAGCGGGACACCGAGTGCTGTCACCAGGCGGGACAGGCACAGAGCAGGACAGTGAGTGCTGTGACCAGGTAGGACAGATATTTTAGCTCAGTAGTGAGAGGCAAAGCAATGCACCATCACCCCCTCTCTTGCTGGCTGCACCTGAATGACACCATGGCTTCTCAATACCAGCAGATCAGACCTGTGGTCATCTTATTGCAGGGGCTCCATACTGTTGTCTCCTTATAACAAAAGTCTCATACCTTCTTGGTGTTTCTCATGAGCAGCTCCTCAGAGCACTGACTCTTCTTCACAAGCAGCCAACTGACTCCAGCTCCCCTCTCCCCCACCCACCCCACTCTTTTACAGCATCTTCTCATTGCTTACAGCTGTGGCCTGTTAAAGTCAGGCCTGCTCCTAATCTTTGATAATTGGCCCAGCTGCAACTCCTAAGGGGTAAGATTACTTTCTACACTATCTTCATTTCCTTATATTCGATCCCCCTACACACACCCATCACAAAGTCAACAGCATTGAACAGCCCAGGTAAGCCCAAGAGGCTTCAGCTTCTCATATTCCTGCTTTCAAGAAGTGAACAGACTTTTTTTGTTTTTGGTGGCAGAGGTGTATTTAATAATTTTCACATACAAATTAAGAGAATGCACAAAAAATTGTTTTTGTATCCAAGTGAAATAAGCCAAACCAACACAATTTAATATTTAAAAAATACTACATTGATTAAGCAGCTACAGTGGAAAGAATAAAAAGCTTTTCAATTCCATTTTTTTTGCAAAATTACATTCTAAATACTACCTTGCACACACGAGTACAAAATAGTTTTAAACTCACATATTATCATCCTGCAATGAAAATAAATTCACATTTGAAGAAAGCCATCACATTTTTTCTCTAATAAATTATTGCACAAAACAATCATGTGTTTTTTCCCACAATCATTGATACTTTACAGCCTTAGTGATTCCAAAGGCAATGGTGTGAGATTCCAGCATTTGTTGCTGCTCAAGCACGCCACATAGAACATACATCCTGCTTTATACAAATGAAATGTCCTGAGCTGATCCGCTGAATTCTTTCCTTCTCTTGCATAAACGCCTACACTAACAATTTTGCTGCACTGACTGGGCCTTGTGATTCTGTGGTGACCAATTTTGACTGATGATGATGATACATAAGAAGAAATCATAATCCAAGTAATACCCAAGTTGGGCTGACTTCACAGGACCAACATGACAGAAAGGCAATCAAACCTATTTCTCACTCAAGCAAGCTCACTATACTGATTATATTCTCAAAGTACAAAAATAGGCCATATATTGAGAACTGAGCTGTATTCCTCACAGAACCAGATCCCAGAGCAGAAGCACACTTCGAGTTCACAGTTCCATAAAAATAAAAGTCCTGAGATCCTTTGGCTGGATTGAGTTGAGGTCCTATTGCCAGGTAGAGCTTCAGTAGTAGCCTAACTCAACCTAAAGCAATTTACTTAACCCAAAAGTCAAATTGCTCCACTGAAGCAGGTAAGGTAGAGTTTATTTTTAAAAAGTAGTCTGAGGCTGTAAGAAAGACTAAACCAGAATTAATTTTTAAGAAACCCACAGTTGCTCATTAAAACTCTTGGATAGAATTTAACTGAGACACAAAGAAAATGCCAGTGCTGTTGCAGACAGCCTTGAGAGCACTGGTCAGTAGTACTGCTTCAAAATGATGAGACGAACAACAGAATAAGAATTTATTAGCACCAAAGGACACATCACATTTCTCAATTTATACCTAACCCCCAACTGCAGAACCCCTGCTGTCAACTCCACCACCCATTGTAACAGCTGAAACATCCACATACTAAGGACAGTATCAACACTGCAGTCAGGTACACCCTGGGTGACTTCAGCACTTCTTGCAAAACACAAGGGGACTCTACCAAACCAGTGTGACTACCATGGTGGTACACTTAAAACATGCTTCAGTTACTATTTTAATCAATATTATTCAATATAAGTATAAAAGTTGGACCAAATTAAATAAAAAACACGGTTCCATAGGTGCTACTTGTGAGATAAGAAATGTTCAGGCGTTTTTATGATTAATTTTTCACAGCATCCAAGTTGTCATGAAGGGTAGGGCAAAAGGTCAGGACAGCTGGCCACAGTCAGTAATGACAATCTTTTTAGATGGTTTTCCACTCTTGGAACCAAAGCTCTCAATTTTTTTCACTACATCCATTCCTTCCTTTACATGCCCAAAAACAACGTGCTTTCCATCTAGCCTGTAAAACAAATACACAAAGGCAGTTTTACTTTAAACATGAAGACAGTGTTAGCAGATCTTCATAGCTCTCACCTGCTGACCAACTGTATGGCAAAGGCTCAACTGCCCTTCAAGTGACACGAAGCTTTATAACATGACTTTAGCTCTGGACTTTAGAAACATTCTGAGGGATAGCAGCCTTGTTGCTGTCACAGGTCTTCCTCCCTCAAGTAACAAAACCACTTTATTTTCCATTGGAATGAAGTAATCCGGAATAAACAACAAAACAAAGAACCAACCAATCAAACAAACAAAAAAATATCAACCCACAAGCAACATAAAAAAACTCCTAAGAAGACCCCAAACCCTTCAGATTCAGGCATCAATTAATGAGGTTAATCTGCAGGGCTGCGAACTTACCAGTCAGTTTTTGCAGTGCAAATGAAGAACTGGGATCCATTTGTGTTGGGTCCTGCATTGGCCATTGAAAGAACACCTGGAACAGCAGCAGCTCGTTAGACTGGTGTAATAAGTATGCAGTGCAAAAGACAATTTTCCTCTGCACATTTAGACTAAATGTGATAGTCTCACAGTATCTCCAAATAATTTCTAATGCCAACTTCCTGCCTTGGATTATTCCCTCCTTCCCAGCCCCCCTCGGTTCCAGAGCAACAGTGTTAGTAACATAATAATAGTACACGCCCTGAACACAATTAACACCAGCTAACCTCTCCTATGGTTCAACAGCAGCAGTCTCCTGGGACAAGGAAGTAACCACGCAAACAAGAGAGACTATAGAATTCAATCAGATGTCCTTTTGTATGGCCTTTCCTTTGCTTTTTCTGGTGTTAATTTCAGCTTAAAAGGACATACCTGTGTTACCTACTAAATAAAAAATGCCAGATTGCTTTGTTTTACTTCTGCAGTAATTTTCAAGTAAAAACTGAGGTCTATGACTTATGAAAGCAGTAATTTCACCTTTGGACAATTTTAAATCCCCTTATTGGCTGGCATATATTTGTAGAGCAGTCCACACAAATAAGCATATGCCAGGGACAGCACATTGTTAAATTTCTTTGATACTTCTGTAATTACCAAGTGACCCAGAAATCTAAAAAACCTTTTTTTTTTAAACCACATCTTCATAAACAACACTTTACTATAGGTTACAGTCTTCAAAAGGTAAAAAGAAAATGTTTATTTACCAGGTCCTACATGCTTAAGTATGAAATTTTCATCTGGAAATCTACTGCCATAAATGGATTTTCCACCGGTTCCATTATGATTTGTAAAGTCACCACCCTGAAACACAAAAAGGCATTAACTCTACTAACACACATGAACTGTTTCATATCAAAAGTGATGCTATGCAAATACACACACTTGCTCTAATGTAAAAGTGACAACATAAACAAATTTTCTTCAGGTTAAGGATGAGCATGGCCACTCAATTTAGAACCAGATGAAGGTACAGTCAGGCTAAAAGTAGATTTCTGCTCCAGATATTGCTGATATTCTCTATAACTCCTATAACCATCTCTCTGTGTTACCAGCCTTTCTCCCAAAAGTGATGCAACAAACAGCAGTAATTTTAAGAAACACCTCAAAGGCCTCAAAAGCAAATCACCTAAGTTCATTACCACAGGCAAGACCTCCCAACACTCCTTTTTCCTTCTCCTTTCTTCCAACACGTATAAACACTGGTCAGGATCTCCATTATTACCCTTTGCTATTTCTAGGTTTTGTTGTTTGTTACACCAGAGCTGTTAAGCTTATGTTAGCTGACTCCATGCTGCTTGCCAGAAGGGATGTGACCACCTGTCTCATGTTAAACACAAACAACCGGTTCCAACAAAAACCACAGTCATGGTGACTCGCAAAGGTGGCTCCCAACCACTGCTCCCAGCCACATGCCATCTCTGCAGGAGTGACACCACCTGTGCCAGAGAGAACTCATACCCAACAGGTAGTGCATGTGACCCTCAGCTTCCCCTTGTCACCCTGAGTAACCTCCTACAGGTGGTGTCACAGCTGCTCCTACGCAGTCCCAGAGCTATGTGCTGCATGCCGTGTGGGGCCACGGAATTGCAGAGTCCCGGATATGATGGCCCTCAATTAGGCCATACCAACTGCCTGAATCACATCAACAATCCATCTCAGCAAGAGCAGAAGTCACTACTGTTTTCTCTCACTTGACAATTGCTGAAACCCATGACAGTATTTCCACTTCAGCAATGACCTCTAAGTAATTCCTAAACATCAATTCATTATCTCACCGTACCATAATCAACCATCTAGCATCCTGATTTCCAGTCCAGCTGGGGGGCCAAAGCAGGGCAGGCAAGCAGAACAGACTTACAGAACTTCACGAATTCGTGACAGAATTCAAAGTAGAGTTTGTATTTTTTAATGTATTTCTCATCCCAGAAAGACTTCTAAACTCGATTCCCCTGTCAGTATCACAAAACCTTAGTTTGCATTCGAAAGGCAGTAAAATAGGTCCTTTACAGCACACCTGTCCCTTTTTTTCTTCTTAAAAATAGGTCATAAAACTAGGGCCTCTTGTTCCAACAGATGTGTTTTTTGCTTTAAAAAATAATTGAGAATAATTTATCAGTTAACAAATAAAGCATGCTTACTTATAACCTTCAAACTTTCTTAAATTTTCCACAGATTTTTTATAAAGCCATTCAACAATGCAATGTTGTTGAAATGTGCCCTTTTTTAAAGTAAGAGAGGACCACCAGAAATCCCGTGCACTACAGCAGCTTCATCCTGCTCATCTGCCAAGCACAGTACAAAAAGAGGCTTTCAAAAGGCTTTGTTGTTATTCTAGTTGCTGCTGTTTAAGAAAAAAAGATGTTAACATGCATGGGCTGTTGTCCAGAATTTCAAAAGATTTGTTCTTTAAACCAAAACCAAAATCCAGCTCAGGTTCATCACCCCAAAAATCAACTCAGACCAATCCTTTTGGTTTCCTTGTCCCCTCCACATTACAGAGAGGTTAAAAAAATACTAAAACACATTGTCTATTGTGAACAGATTATTCTGCTGGGAATAAGGAATGGACACGTTGTCAGCTCACAGAGAACAGTAAGGTGATTGTCATTCTACTCACAACTGCTTCTCCCAAGCAATGCCATGTTGTCAGCTCTGCCCCACACTAAAGTATACTGCTCTAATACAGCAGAAAGCCTTCAGACAGGCTTCTTTTGACCATCTACATATAACTTACATTTATTTGTACCAAAGGTGAGCTAAGCAACAGCCATTGCAAAAGGATCGGAAAAGCAAGTCATACTGTCACTTCTTTGTTGTTTTGTTAGCAAAGGTTAGAGCACAGCCATTTCAAATGTTTCTACTAGTCTGTTTCTAGAAATATGTAAACAATATAAAATTAAATTTAATAAAAAATTTTAAAACCCCCAACATTACCTGGCACATAAATGAAGGAATCACTCTGTGAAAAGTGGATCCTTTATACCCAAATCCCTTCTCACCAGTACAAAGAGCTCTGAAGTTTTCTGTGGAAACAAAGCATAAAGTATTATATTCTGCATCATATGTGGCAATACAAACACAACTGGATTAACCATGGCCCAAGATTATACACTTCAAAAACTTGATTGCATCTTTAAAGTGTTATCAATCTATCAGTTATTTCCATACTTTAAAAAAACCCTGGTATAAAGCCAAGAAAAAAAACCCTTATTTAGCCTCAGGACAGGGTACCAACATAAGTCTTTTCCATCTCATCTCCCTTTTATTTTGCTGTGACTCCAATTCCCCAACTCCCCCCACCTTTGCCTGTAGTCACAGGTTTCATTTTCTGACTTTTATGCCTTTGTTCTTTATAGCAGTTGTGAGGATTATGTCTTTTTTTAAGGATATTTCTCTACTAGGAACTAAAAAGTAAAAGTTTTTTTCAGAACCACTAAATAATCAGATGAGGAAGGAAACAAATGATAAAGCACAAGAACTTTCTAAAATTAATTCACTAATCAGCTAGTGACCAGAAAAATAAAACCCCATATGCTCTTTGGAAACTCTAAGAAAGACTACCCCTTTGATTTGCCCTTCCCCATTTGCTCTGGGGTTTGATTTTAATGTCAGCTACTGTGGTTTAAAGATATTTATTCAGCACCATTAACCCAGTATATGAACTGTACTGTCTTGGTGCAAATTGCAAAATGAAACTACCTGGAAAAATAACAAATTCCATCTCCTCACTAACACTTCCAGTCATATTTCTCCATATAACAATTGGGGATGGAACATGGAAAAACAGTTGTAAAGGGGAAAAGGACCTTCTCATTCCTGAAAATCACAATCTATAACTTAAGTATTTAAGTATGAAAATCTGAAGATGCTGCCTCACCTGCTGTCTTTGGGACCACATCAGCTTTTAGCTGTTAAAGAAAAATAAAAGGACAAAATCAGAAGTCAGCCTTTTCAAATGTAGATAAAAAACATTTACATGGGAGACTGGTACAACTGAACTCTCCTCCCAAAGTGTTGAGTTATCTGAAATCACAAGCCATCCAAAATTCCATGAATACCTCAAAACTTTCCAAGCATTTGGCCAGCAATGAAAAATATCCCCTCAGTGAAACCTTTAGCCAGTTAATGAAGAGCCACTTGAGCAGTGTCTTATGATTTCACTGATCAATACATAATCGAGCAGTACCTAAGAAGAATCTTCACAATAGACCCCAAGGATCAGAGTCTGGATACAACTAGAGAGACCAAAGTCCTCCCCCATCCCCTGCACAGAACCAGCTGTTGAAAATGACAGAAAAGGCAAAGGAAACAGAAGAGCAGAAAGTGTACATCAAAAACAACTTATGATGTTACATACACATTTGCAACCAATGAAAACTTCTGATTTTGATTACTGCACATCTTTTTACTAATCTTAAAAAGGGACATAAAACTGGCCATACCAGCCAGACCAGTTTTACCTAGCCGGACATCCTGACCGTGACCAGCAGCAGACACCTAGAAACAGCATGGCTGCAGTAAGAATTTAATATTCCTTCCCTAGGCCACTCTTCTCAGACAATAATAATAATTTGCAGCAGAAGACCACCACAGCTCAGCCAAAGATTCAAGGCAATGCTGCAATGCATTCAGACTTTCTCTAAGCTGGGCACACTAAAAAACTTTAGCATAGAAATTAAATGCTACCACAAGAAATACAGGAACATTACTGATATTTTTTTAATAATACCACCCAGATTTTTCATTAATGAATAAGGAACTTGAAGAGTAATATTTTTTACCTATGATTCTCTGAAATACTACCTCCTGAGAGCACAACAGCTGGAATAGTCCAATTTATTAATATGCTAACACTATCGATAAATAAAAATATACTGGGCTCTAGTCTCAAAGGAACCTCTTTTAGAGAGAACTCTGATGAATTATATTTTAAAAAAATTCTACAAATACAGACCCAAGGTGGGTGCTGGAGGCAGAAGGCCATACTGACTTCCCTCAGCAGGCAGCATTCCTAAGAGCTTCGTTCGCTCTCCAGCCCGTGGTTCTGGAGCACAGCCCTCAATGTCCCGTCCACACCGCATCTATCTGAGGCACATGCCGGCCCGAGGGTCGCCATGTACATAACGTGGCACACGGTGCCCACGGCGCTTTTGGTTTTTTTTATAAGAACAGATATTACAGAAGTTTTTCTCTTCAGGCCTTCCTTACATGGGCGAGCATTTCAGCGACAGGATTTTTAAGGATGGAGCCAGCTGGTACCCGGCTCTTGAGCTTGCTGTCAGCAGCGCGGTGCCCTTCGCTGCACGTGGAGCCGCAGGCTCGAAGAGGAGGCAGCTTCAGGAAACTGACACCCTCAGGATGCACAGGAACCACACAACGAGCGCCCAGCAAAACACAGGATGAAGCTGGGGGCGCGGCTGAAGGGCTCCACGGGCCGGCTGCCCCAGGAGCAGCGGCCCCCGGGGGAAGGCGAGGGACGCCGGTGCCGCTGGGACACCGTTCGCCCCACTCAAGCCAGCGGAACACGACAGCAGTGAGTTCATCCTTGTTCAGTATTTCTGCTTACACACTATGCAACTTCCTTCGAGGCTCTCAGCCACACCAGGGCCGTGCCCTCCGCCCCGGCCGTCCCTGGGATGGCCTTAGGGACCGGCCGCGGGCAAAGGCGGGCCGCGGCTCAGCGAGAGCCCGGGTCCGAACCCAGCCGCCCCTCCTGGAGGGACCGTACCACCGCCCTCTCGCCCCGGGACAGGAGCCCCAGGGCAGCCAGACAGCGGCTCCGGCAGGCGGCCGAGCCCCGCCATCCCCCGGGCCGCTCTCCCGCCCGCACCGGGGTGTGTGCGCCCTCGCCGCGGGCCCTGGAGCCGGCGCTGCCCGCCCGCCCTGACCTTGCCCGCTGCCCAGCCGCCATGCCCGGGGCCAGGCCGCCCTCGGCTCCGCAGCACCATCCCCTGGGCCCCGCGCCGGGCCGGCTTCCCGCAGCCTCCGCGCCCCTACCTCCAGCACGACGCGTCCCAGCGGCTGGTTGTCGGCGCCCACGTCCAAGTACACCACCGGGTTCGGCGAGCCGGCGCCGGCCCCGCTGCAGCCGCGGGTACCGGCCGCCCACATGCAGGCGAGCCCCGGCGGCGGCAGCAGGTCCCCGGGCGGGCGAAGCAGGCGGCGGGCGGCGCTCAGCGCCAGCATCCCGCGGGCAGGCAGACTACAGAGCGGGCGCTGCGACTCACAGACACGCGGACAGACACAAGGACACGCCGCTGCTGCCCCGCGGCCTTTATGGGCTCCGCCGCGGCGCCGCAGCGCCTGCTGGCGGCGGCGGCGGCAGCAGCGTAGTGAGATGGCGGCTGGGGCGGCGCGGGCTGAGGCGCCCTGGGGCTGCCCGGCGGGCTGAACGCCGGGCCCGGGCGGTGCCCAGCGGGCTGAAAACACAGGATGGAGCGGGATGCGCGCTAGAAGGGCTCCACGGGCCGGCCGGGGCGGAGCGGGCTGAAGGCGGGGAGCCCTCGGGCTCGCCCCTGCAGCCCTCTGTGCTGCCCCCTCCCAGCCCACCATTGTACAGCGATTGTTTGGGGATGTCTGAGGGAATCTCGTTTGTCCGTGTGGGGTTTTTCAGGGGTTTTCCCACATTTCCTTACAGCCCCCTTACCCCAACAGAGACGGAAAAGTTTCTAAAATTTCATCATTCCACACAATGGCTCCGGAGAGCACCTTGGTGGGGAATGCGGCGCGGCTGTCACAGGTGCGGCATAATTGGGATCGGCGGGGACACGGGAGTCGCGGGCTGCCCGTCACTCACCGGCAGCGCCCCGGCAGTTTCGGCACTGACGCGTCTCGAAACGCGGCTGTCCCTGAGTCACCCCGCAGCGCAGCCCCGGCCGTGCGCTCAGCATCGCTCCGGAGCCCGCCTGCGCTTGGGCCGCAAACCTGCCCCAGGGGTTACAGTAATAGCAGTCCCGGTTTAATTTAGTGAAATATCGCTCATGATTTATAGGATAATAACAATACATATAATTTTAAATTTTCTTAATTTAGCAACTTAGATGAAAGTACTCAGTACATATTGATATTACTTTTTAGATATTACTTTGAATTCTCCAGTTTCCATCCTGATTTCAGGTATAAGTACTTCCAAAAGTTCTTCAAATTCTTAATGCCATAAAATGTCTAAAAAAAAAAAAGAAAATCAAGCATGATTCTAATAGTTTTCACATTCCTTTGTAGGGGGATATAATATAAGAAAGATAGTGTAGAAAGTAATCTTACCCCTAAGGATTGCAGCTGGGCCAATTAGCAAAGATTAGGAGCAGGCCTGACTTTAACAGGCCACAGCTGTAAGCAATGAGAAGAAGATGCTGTAAAAGAGTGGGGTGGGTGGGTGAGAGGGGAGCTGGAGTCAGTTGGCTGCTTTGTGAAGAAGGCGTCAGTGCTCTGAGGAGATGCCCATGAGAAACACCAAGAAGGCATGAAACTTTTGTTATAAGGAGACAACAGTATGGAACCCCTGCAATAAGATGACAACATTTCTTGTATTATAAATTAGTTATTTTAATGAAGTTTACAGTAATGCAGCAATGTAACACAGTATAACAGAATCATACAAAGACAGCCCGTATGTGAGGAATAGTAAACTTTCAATCCCACCTAAGTTCTTTGTGCCAAGCAGCTAAAAGAGCCTTCATCAGTGACATTCACTGAATCAGCAGAAAGCTGTCAATCAAGGCACTGCCATGACCACAAAGATCAGGGCAGAATTATAATATGCAATTACAAACAACTGAGAAATCCTGGACGAACACCATTTTTCAGGCACATGCTCCAGACAGACCTTTAACTGCTGATGCTGTAGGGATGACTATAGCAGGTACCACACTCTGTAACTACAGAACCATATAAGCTATGTAAAAAGGTCCATCTTGTCCTGAGGGTCCACAGAAATGCCTAAGGAGGAGTGAAAATGGGGAGAGGGGTGTGTTATAGGCCAGTATACTTTCAACCTGATACTGCTTTCACTCCAGAGAACTTCCTGAGCTGACTTTGGTATGTAGCCATCTTTTTTTAATTCTGTTACTCCTCCCATGTACTTATCCACTCATTGGACCAGTTTTAAATCAGCAGCTTCCTTGGTGATGAACTGGAAGCTGCCCTTCCATAGGCCTGCTGCTCAGAGCATCAGGAATCTGTTTGAATATTGCTCCAATTGCCTTCATCAATGTGCCTTACTTCTTGTGCTGGAGGAGACAAATTGTTTGGTATCTATCTTTGTCATACAGACCTACAGCTCTTCTCTCATTTCAAGACTGAAGAGTCACAGCCAACTCAATGATTATTTATAACAAAGCTCTTCCATGCCTTTGAATCATCTTTGTTATCCTTCTCTGAGCTGTTCCACTTTTACAGATTTTTGGGATAAGAGGAGCTTTGCACAGTATTCAAGATAAGGATGAACAATGACTTTGTGCCTACAATGCCATGCTGGTATTTTCTATTTCTTTACCAATAACCTTAAGGTTTTTTGTTTGGTTGGTTTTTTTTAA
Organism: Camarhynchus parvulus; assembly: GCF_901933205.1. Classification (NCBI taxonomy): domain Eukaryota; kingdom Metazoa; phylum Chordata; class Aves; order Passeriformes; family Thraupidae; genus Camarhynchus; species Camarhynchus parvulus. The sequence goes on from NC_044576.1 coordinate 11,654,659, forward strand.
TAGGAGCTAAATCAGCACTTCTACCTAGCTTGTCATATCTTCTCAGCTTCAAGTCCATTTTTGGTAAATTTTGACTTCTGTTAATGTAATCATCAACTAATTTTCTAGTAAAAAACCTCACACTCATTTTTAATAATGTTTTAATTGAAGTAACCACTAGAAGCCCAAATCAAAATTTTTCTGTTTATAACTAGAACAATGGACAGTTCTGGCCCTGAAGGATTTACTATTTAATAAACAAGACAAAAGATGAGCAAAAGAAAATACCATCTTGTTTCAACTTGGGAAACACAGTGAAACAGCTTTGAACTATTTTGCTCAGAAGAGTTCACAGACATCTTTGGTAGAGCAAACAACAGAGTTTTCCTCATTTGCAGGCCTTGGTGAGAAGACAAAACAGCAGTGATTTTTGTATTTGAGAATATGGACTGAATTATTATCTCTGGTTTTATGCAATAGAGCTACTAAATCACTTGTTATGGTCTACTCCTGCAGAGTCAGATGAATTACAGCTCATTCAGACAGCTTGACTAGGAACTTGTGAATTACAGAGGTCACTTTCCAAGAAGGACAGAAAAAGGTCTCCACAAACTGTCAAAAGCCACTGTCTCACTGCCAAATGAGGCTTAGAGCTAGCTCAGCAAACGTATACGATTTTAGGGGAGCTTTGAACACATCCATTTGTAGACTTGTTCATTGTTGAAACTCTGCAACATGTGGCAGGGAGGTAAGTGCATTTAGCTGGAAAATGAGTGCTCCTCCCACTAAACTAGATAGACAACAGAGCAGGAGTGCAGACAAAAGTCAAAAGAGCTGCTTCAGCAGAGCTCTCGTGGATATGGGTACCCGCCCTTACAGGTTTCATCATCCTCTCTCCCTTCCCCCAAAATTACACAGAAGTTAGAGATGGATAAACAAGGAGGGCCCTATTGAAATTAGTTTCTACATAGATAATTGTAAAACCACCTACTAAAGGATCCTTCTTATGTTATAGCAGAGAAATTTCTGCACAGGAAAAAGAACCTTGAATGATACAATAACAGAATTTCATGCTGATATGTTATTTACAGTTTGAAAGTTTTCATAAATGCTATCCAGTAACTGATTAAATATTGCCACCACTGTGCCAAGACAGCCAGGAAACAGTAAGAGCAGTCAAGTGGCTCTTCCAAAGAAACAGAAGGACTAAATACTTGAAAGGGGACCTAAAATTTGGGAACTTGGATTTCAAGGATCTTGAAATGGTGTTACCCCAGCAGACAGACAGTGCACTGATAAAAAGGTGATATGCATTCCTGATTCTAACTGTCCAGCTGCATACCTACTCATTTGTGACACAGGAATGTGGGTTAATTGTTAATCTTGGATTGATGCTGTTGGCAGATATGATAAGATTGCATTTTGCAATCTACCTACTGCAAGAATGCAACTACATGGAACTTAGCGTGGTCTGTGGCCCATTTTGATAAGCTCTTCATGGGGCTGTGTACTTGGACCATGCAAATAAAATCGCAAATACAGGCTGCAGCAATCTACCATTAAGTGCATTGCACAGGAACATCACTTGATACTGTGATACAGGGAGTTCCCACGATACTGATTCTGACATTCATAAGAATGAATGCACATATGGGACATGGGTATCTCAAGGACTCTGCTAATCAGGACTGTTAGAATAAGGAGAGGTCATACAGGTACTCAGCTTGATTTTAAGTGAGGAGAGCAGGAATTTGCAGTGGGCATTCCCACTCTCCACCTGCAAAGCCTGCATGTGTTGCATTTCAAAAGACTCAGCCTAATATTTTCTTCAAGGTTTTGGCTAAGGTAGAAGATGAGTGAAGAGCTGCAAAGGAACTCTGTGATCTGTGTCTGTGATATGCATTTATTTATGAATGGGGACTGGAGCGGGGGAGATGGTGAAAGACCTCTATTACACTAAATGATTGCAGTGTGAAATTAAACTATACAAGAGCTCAAAGGCCATAGAGTGGCCACATAGGTACACTTAGGGATAAAAAGAAAAAATGCTAATAAATATTTCCCCTGCTCCAGGTTTCCTCTTAGGAACTTGTAGTAACTCAGCTCACTACCTCAACATTCTCTCCAGCACACATTGTACTTAAAGGAGCAGTTTCCCCACATGACTTCATTCTAATTACCTACAAATAGTCATACAAGAAAAACCTCAATCCACTCATGCTCTTTACAGCTGTGATTAGCATTTTCATTTCAGAACTTCTGAGTGACATTGCTTGCCCGGAATTCATTACTCAATCTCCCTGCATAATGCATGGCAGCCCGCTGCTGATGTGTCACAGTGCCTCTATGCAGTGCCCAGAACACTGTCCATACACTGCAACAGCTGCCAACAGATAGATCACATCAGCCTGGCAAAGCACTTGGGACATTTAAAATGCCTGTTTTTAGATTCTAGGAAAAATGCAGCTACTACTCCCAGTGGCCTCACAAATCTTCAGGACATCAATAGGTGGTTCTGCCTGTGGGTGGGAGAGACACTGCATACTTAAAAAGCAGTATTAAGAGTTACAGGAGCCCTTCTACCTCTAAAACCACAGAAATTTCAATTGTAACACAACTTGAAATTTACAGGGATCAGTTAAGTTAATTTACCACCTCTGCTTTGAGGAACAAGTAATTAGGGAATGGTATCAGAAATACTTTAAGAATTGGTTAGTCATGATACTTCATGCTGTATGAGTAAGATGAGACTGGAGCTTTAATCAGCTGCCTGGTAAAGACTTGGGTTTTCTTTGCATTTGTCTTGTGTCCAAATCTATAAATATAAATCTAATATATAGGGATATATATAATACAGATCTATACCTATATTTATATACATAATACAGATATAATATGCATTTTGTATAGCATATCTTTCAGGTAACAGCTGCCTCTGTACCTTGTACAAGATAAATTATCCTGTCTGCTCTAAACTAATTCTAAAATTCCACCAGTTATTCTGTAATGAACAACTCTGCTGGAGCAACCTCACCACACAGAATCTGAGATTCCTCTCTGCTTTTTTGCCGTTTCCCTTCTGAAAGCTTTGCTTCCTTTCAGGATGTACCAGCAGCACTACCTGAGTTAGCATGGAACCTTATGACGTCCTTGTGTGACATAACTGCATGTGGCCATCGCCTGAATACACAATGTGCCACCAACTGAGCTCTCAGGTTGTCAGATGCAAATTAGCAGGTGTCACATTTACAGTCCAAGAACATAATCTCTGGATAAGGAAGCATTTGGTCAATTATTCTGAAGCTAAGGGTAAGAAATTCCCTTCTCTGACTCAGTGGCATTTCTGCACATTTTGCCATCAGTTTGATAGTGGCAATGGAAGCCATGCTTCTTCCCATAGGGACCATCATTCATAACTTGGAAAGGAAAACTGCTAGGAGTTCTGGTGAAGGAATGTATTCTCAACAACTTCATGTGATGAACTGGTGTTACAGCCAGTCACTAACTAGGAAGCTCACCAGGTGTGTAAATGGGTAAAATTCACTGATTTTCCATGTCTTAAAAATGTAAATTCTGAGAAACATAGAAGTAAGGAAAGGGAGCACTGATTATAATTTTGAAATATTAAAAAAAAGAATAAATTTAAATGTGCATTAAAAACATACTCAGACTTCAACTCCAGCATTTACTAAATAAATATAGGGAAATTCAATTATTTTTGCAAAGCAAAATATAAAAAAAAAATATTTATCTTTTTCTAGTGTTTAACTAGTTAAAATTTCTTAAAATTAGCAACCTGTCTCTGTGTTCACAATAATCAATATCTTCATATGAGACCAAGGTGACAAATTAAATGTGCCAGAATATTTTAGCAAAATCTAAAACAACCAGCATCATGAAACAGCTATGGAAAAACTGGAAAGTCTAAACTGTAAAATTCAATTAAAAATAACTCTGACCTAGGGGAAAACCATAACTGATAATCCTAAAACTACCTCTTAGGATGTCTAGTAGCCCCAAAAATGTGCAGAGAAGCCAATGTATTTAGGAGTGGTAAATACTAGCGTTAACTTTGCTGTGCGTAACTGGATCTATCAAAAAGTATAGTGAGTTGAGTATTTGGAAAGATACTGGACAAACCAAGCAGACATGTTCAACAGACAGGGGGAAGAGCCTTATCCCATCTAGTCCATGAAAGGGAAGGGTTTTAACAGAAGGCTGTACTTAAATTGTAGGAAACCAATTATGGACTAGGCAAGGAGTACTTGGAAATGCAGATGAGCTACGTGGCAAGCCAGCCTGGCAGCCCAGCTGTGCCACGCTGTGTGCTAACACAGCCTGCACGAGCTGTGACCTAGTCGCTGGCTGCTTGCTTTACAAACAAAATTGCATCATTGATCAGGTTCCTTGGGGGCCACTTTTATATTCCCCTGGAAAATTCTGCAGACTGATGAAAACAAGATATCTCAGCAGAAGCTTTCAGTAGTCTGCGTGAGACAAGAAAAATTTTGTGTTGTTTTCAGACAGAACAAATATGAGTAGTGCATTGATGCAATGACAGATATTCGGAACAGTATCCTACATAAGAGTCAGTAGGATTTTGGTGGCACAAAATAGAAAACTGTAATGAGATGACACATTGGTAATAATTAAAAATGTAATAAAGAAAGGTTCATGACTGGAAGTTCATAATGCAGGAAGATTTGTACAGATGTGGAATTTAAGCAGATAAAAGAGAAGTGAATTCTGGATAATTACACATACAAATATAATATTAGGTACACAAATGTAAAAACCACATGCTTTAATTTTAAAGGGAAACAGAGGATAACAAATTAAAGAATTATATATAGAATATCAGGTGAGAGTTGTACAGCTGTTTTATATGCTGACTAGGTTACTTTAAATGAAAGCAAACAGCTCTATGCACAGGACTCCCATCCCCATTGTCCAAGCAGAAAAGAGACAAGGGGTCTGTCCCCCTTCCATGTTCCTAATTGTTTTCAACGTGTTACTCCTGTAAAAAGCATAGTCAAGTGCATGGCAACAGAATATAATGTGCATAAACAAAATAACATGAGTCAGAGATCCATACTGATGAGGAAGAGCAGAGAAGAAATGCAGGGAAATAAGCTTGTTCTGAAGTTGTTGAACAATTGATCAACACGTGGATTAACAGAGAAGTCACAGACAGATACTTGTGTAGGTGGCTCTCTGGAAGCAGAGTGCGCAACGCACAGAACACACTGCCAGGACATGGGACAGGAGACACCAGCATCAACTGTATACACACATCTTACCTAGCCTGGGGTCCTCAGGTGACAGCTGGGAGAAATACCACTTTCAGGATTGTTGCAGCCTCTGCAGACTTCAAAGTAAGCTTGAAAAATGTACAGTGCTTAGGGACATCACGAGCTTTCCTCCAGCTGTACAGTACCAAAGTCAGTTTGCACTACGTCTTGTTGACACTTCTGGGGAGCTTCCAGGAAAACAGAATACCAAAAGCAAAACAGTTATTAATTATGGGCTGAAATGAATAAATACTTTTTGATTCACTACAGTGTACACAGTAACTTCGTTCTATTATGTTATCCTAAAAAACTCCACTGGAATGGGTAGTGCCGCCAAGGAAGGCAGAAATTCAGAGTCAGAAACAAATGATTTTTCCAATTTTGAGAAAATAAATCTCTAGTCTAGATTTACACATACATACATACATATATATATATATATATATATATACACACACACATATACACATACGTGTGTGTATCCCAATCAACAAAGCCTAGTGCCCTTGTGGAGGTGTGGAATAATTGCTATAAGTGCTTGCATAGATAGATGGATACTCATATTGTGAAATGGTTGTTTGTTCCCAGGTATTTGAATGTATTTCAAAGGTGGGCTCTGCCTAAACGCCTTCAGAAACACCATCTGTAAATCCAGAGATACTCAGTAGATCTGTTAACCCAAGTTCTCAGATGCAGTGAGTGATGGCTGTGGCTCCATTCAGTGCAGAACTCCACCAGGACAGGACCTGTGTGTGTTTCTGCTATCCTGTGAGAGTACTCCTTGTGTCACCATTCAGGCTGCTTACAGCTGAACAGGTAGGTAAATTAAGCAGATTTGTAACTCAAAGGTCGCATTTAGAAATCAAATGCTTCAACTTTAGGATGGAGATGCATTAAGAAAAAAAATTGTCTAATTTCACTTTAATAACAGGTTCCAATTGAAAGAAAACTATCAAATTTGGAAGAAGTTAAAACAAAGGTGCTGGTCTTTTAGTATCTCCACGTGTGCCAATTCCAGAGAGAAGACATCCTTTCCTCTTATTCATATCACATAAAGATTTAATTTCAAAGTAATTATTACTTGTCTGGGAGAGAGGCAGTGCCCTGCATACTGAAGAACAAATTACCAATGCCTTGCTTGGCAGGGACTTTTTTCTGTGTGATCCCATATTTGCATTCATAATCTTTTCTTTTATCTTCAGTCTCCAGGGTGGTTCCCACCTTTCCCTTCCTGCACCAAGTCCTGCTCTGATAAAAGGTACACCTCATGCAACTGACTTCCACATTAACTCAAACCAGGGAGAGTAAAGGGGAAGTTCATGGTTTCAAAATGAAACTCAAAATTTACAAAGCAGCTGCCAATTAGTCAGACCTTAATTTTGCAGATTTATTTAGGAAAAAAAATTTAACATGAGCAAATGAGAATACTTCAGTGTTACAACAGAGTATATAAATGTCTAGCAATAGTCAAATAATTTGATCTTTAAATACAAAATAACCACATGAACACCTAATATACAGGTTTCATCTGAATACATATTTATTAGATAAATATTAGGTTGTCACATCATCTAACTACATACAGTTTTGCAAGACTAAAAATCACAATTATTTTTTCTGACCAGTTTAAAGTATGAAATGATTGCATTGTACTGTACATACAATGTACAAACAAAGACAATGGCCATTTTTGCATGTTACCTCAGATTGTACTTTTTTTTTTTAATTCTCCTCTGATCGTGATATCAAAAATTGTACAAAGTATGAATTTGGTTACAATTTTTTTTTCTTTTTTTTTTTAATCCCCGTATTTTTCTTCATTATTTCTGTAGCACCCTAAAAATACACAGGTGATAGACTAGTACACGTAAGCTAAATATTACATGTAGATAAAACAAAACAAAACAAAGGATCAGAGTATATTACAGAAGTGAAAGTGGAACAAATGCTGAGACTCCACAAACGCTAACAAACAGGATTCATTTTCCACATAAGATGGAGCTTCAAGCTTTTTTTTTCCTGCGAAATAAAAACAATGCACATTCCAAGGAAAATGAATGCATTTCTGTTAACATGTCTCTATTTGTCATTTACATATGTACAGCTGTCCCTTGAGTCTCCGCTGCAGACATTGGTGTGTACTGTCAGTCCTATAATAATGTCTTGGCAGCAGAACTGTAGATCTCTGTGGGTTCTTTCCCAGATGAACTTCCATAGGGAAACGATTAAAAGGTAAACAAAAAAAAAAAAAAAAGAAGAAAAATACTACTGGAATCTCATATAATAATTAAGCTTTAAAAGAAATTACTGTGATTACCCTATTTGCTAGGTTTTTTTCTCTAAACTTTAGTACGGCAGTGAACAAATAAAAAAAATAACTAAATTTTCAGAAGCTTTTTCATACTGACTTCACTATACAGTACCTGATTTTAGGTGACAGATAAATTTTAAAACTGTCTCAAATGTCCAACGTCTGGGTGATGGGTAAAAATTGTACTTTCTTTTTTAAGTTCTGCTTAGAAACCAAACATTTCCGCAAGTTTAAAGATGTCAACTGTCCGCTTTAATTATCTATTACTGTACAAAGCAGATGCCAACACTGCTTCAAAAATATTGCTAATATCTATGGGGCTTTTTTTCCCTTTATGCTTTCCAACAGGTACTTTTAAATGATACATTTTAAATACTAGCAGTTAGCAAAAGGTCAATCCTTAACATACCTGGCTTAAAATACTAATATTGTGTTTAAGAGAAAATTCATTTTAGGTGACTAACTTAGCTGCTCAGGAATCAGTGGAGAATGAAACATGAAATAGAATCAATGAAAAGAATCAGAGCAACCAGTTCCAACTAATAGGGAGAAATCTTCTTTATTCCCAAACCTATGGCTTAAGGAACTTACTCCGCAAATAGAAAAAAACTAACTCTAAGGGCATAAAGTCAGTTTATCATTAGCCACCTCTGCACATGACTTCCAGACTTATATAAAAAATGCAGCAAAAAACCAGGGGGAAACTATTACAGGAAAATGGCTACACAACACATCTGTATCAGTAACTGAACAATGGTCTTTCCTAGGAATTGTGTGATAGCAGAACCACACCACAACCATATTACCATGTATTACACCAAGGTATCTTTAATATTCTGCACAGATCCTCTACAGGTTGTCAAGCCTATATAAGAAAAAAGACACTTCTAATCAGAATAAAATATACTATACTGTTTCCCTCCCCCACCCACCAACATCCCTAAGTGTCTTTGCCCCAGTTTCAGAGAATGGAGCACCAGTACAGCGATATAAATATGGTACCATACAGATTTGCTGCTTGCCTTAGTGCATCTTTACCTGGTCAGACAGCTGGTCCTACGTGTTCTTCTCACTTGGGCAAATGAACAAACTCTGCCATTACCAGCTCACGATCACCCACAGTCAATGAACACTGGTTGATCAGTTTGGGTTACTTTTTCCCTAGGCAAACACAATTAAGTTTCCATGACAGAGCTGGGCCCTGATTATCCAGGTACTGCCTCATGTATCAATTCATTCATCACATAAATGGATATGAAATTTGGGCTAACTTACCAAAAGAAAACAGGGGGGAAAAAAACCCAAAACCCAACTCCCTTATTCTGTTAAAGAACCCTCAATTTTCTTTTTTAAAAAAGGACCCATATTTTTCTTCAGACAAGGTATTTAAAAACACCAGCAAAAGTATAACCAGATCATGAAAATGTTGAATATTATCAAAGACGATACTAAAATATTCACAAAGATATTTACAATAGCAATTCTTAAAATAATTGATTTTGCATAATGAACAGCGCCTTTCTTAAAAAAACTTGAAAGAGGAAAAATATAAGTGTGGGACCATTTCTACATAATACATTTGACAGATTCAATACTCCTACTGGAAAATAAAAGAACTAAACCGCCATTTCCTTTAATATCTACAGCAAGGTGCTGCTGACTAGCATATATATACCACAACGCATGTACAGCAGTAGTGGGAAACGTTTACAAAAAGAGCAAAATGAAACAAAAAATGCAGAGAATTTACAAATATGACTTTGGTGAGCAAAGCAAATCCAGAGTCGTAAGCACAGAGCATGCCATTTACAGCATTGCAAACTAAACACAGAGCGCTAGGAAGCTATCTAGTCAAACTGACAGGAACAAAGAAAATTTTGCCTGGCACTTCAGTTTAAAACGCATTGTGGCGAGCAAATGAAGGGTGTTTGATTATATTTGGGAAGAGGAAAAGGAGTAGGGTCAAATATGCTTTAGTATCAAAAGAAACAAAACCAGTAACTGTACAGTGGGGGAAAGCTGAAATGTTGCACCACAAGGGCAAAGTTGGCACACATGCACTTCTTACACAGCTACTGTACATCATTTATAAGAGAGAGAGAGACAAAGAGCACAGAAATGGGCACAGAAGCAATAGGAAGCTCATGCAGGAGCAGCAACCACACGAGAAGCAAAGATCACAGGGGCAAGACAGTAATTGTGGCAGCAGGGTCTCTTGAGGGCAGTAGCAATCTACTGACAGGTACTTATTCTCCCCACACTCAGTCCTTCAGAAGAAAGAGCTTATCCCAGCAGCCAAAGTTTAAAAAAAGAAACTGAAGGAGGAGAAAAGGAAAAGGCGGAAGTGTCTGTAACAGTCACGAAAACAGAATGCAAAGCAAAACTAAAATGAAGCTGTAAGACGTCTGTCCAATGTCAATGCCCCTTCTCAAGCTGATTATTAAAAATATTTATGCAGAAAATGATGTTACTCTCCCTCCATCCTGCAATGATTTCCTCGCTGCCTTCAACCCAGCTTGTCTTACTATGCATTGTGCAGTACAGACAGTGACACAAACTCTTGGGGCACCGAAGGCTGTAGGTAATAATCAGGAACAGTTTGGTTTGCATCCCCCCTCCCTCTCTTTTCCATTATGTATGGCATACATGGCAAAAAGATCTATTACAGCAATCTCTACAGCTGGATGTTAACGCAGTCAGAAACGGTACTGATTTGAAACCAAATCACAAAAATCCCTAAACACTGCAAACTTTAAAAAATTTTTTCCTGGGTGCTTCCAATCTGTGTGCTGGGCCAGAGGAATCCTCTGCAAAGAGATGGTAAAGATCCCTGCGCTTGCAGAAATCCCGACACCCACGGCTGCGGCCTGCAGAGCTCAGGACTCTGTTACTGAAGTGGCATTAGCTACACTGCTGGCTCCCTCTGACAGGCCTGTGTGTCTTCCCTAACTTTGCCACTTGACTGTAGGATTTGTGCTTTTTTGAGCTTTGTAGGTGGTTTTTTTCATTTTGTATGTGGCCAGGACAATTATTCCAAGGCAAACCCATGGCTGGAGGGGGGCAGAGGAGAGGTGGGGTAGAGGGAGATACAGTTTCAAAAACATGGAAGAACAAGCATTGTAAAGACACTCTGAGACGGGTCAATTAAAGACAGTTCCATTCTGTTGATTTTTCTTCCCTTGCCAAGATTCGGTTTTGCCAAGATACTTCACACTATGTTTATCACAGAACTCTCTCTCTAGAGCATGAACACCAAATGGGGTTTCCAATAGCTGCACAACTGTCTATGCTTCTTTGTCACATGTAGCATGGCAGACTTGGAGATTACTGCATTTATTTAACTTTTGTATTATTTTCTCCCGTCACTTTCGCAGTCTTTGAAGCTAACAAAAGCAGTTCTGAGATGAAGAAAGCAGGGAGTGCACCATTGGATCGAGTTGTGAGGTTTTTTTCTTCTCTTGTGGAAAAGGAGTGTTAAGATTCCTCGCTGTGCAGCCACACACGTGTGAACAAGTGAAAAGGATGGGAGAATACACATGGTTTCAGTTGTTCTCAAAGAGAGACAGAAGGTCATCATTGCTATTGCTTGGCAAATCAGGAGGATCCAGGTATGAAAGCAGCTCATCTGGATTTGTGAGTTCTGGAAGCAGCTATAAAATACAAAGATAAAATAAAAATTACAGATAACAGAAACACAACTGAGAAAAGAAAGGGACTAAACACCACACATTCCTGGAATCTGGTTTTCATAACAATATATCCAAACAAAACAGAAGGCAGTGTCACAAGCCTAACACCCTCAGATGATGCAGTATCCAATTGCTCGTGAAAGTCTCTGTGACTCAGTTTTCACCTGTGAATTACATTATCGTCTCAGTTAGGGTTTCTCAATCCACCTCCCCATCATATTGCCTGGCTCATGATGCTGACAAAACCTTCTGGATAAATGCTCATTACGGATGTTTCCTATAAAACACTGCATAAACATTTGAAAAAAGCACTTTGAGTAATCCATATTTGAGCTTTAAGGTAGATGGGCAAAGGCTGGTCTGGCTCTCACACATCAGTTTGATGGCCACCCAAAGCCTGCAACTCCACAGAAGGAGGCAGCCCTGTCCTTTGCTCACTCCTAGTAACTCCTCAGTGCACTGATCTAAGCTGTGGGACAGTGACCTGCAGCAGGGAACTCACCCAGGGTTAAAGCAACCAACAAATCAGGGAAAGTAAAAAGGAAAAACAATTAAGGAGGAGGATGGAGAGAGGAGTGGCAAGGCAGCTGGGCAAGTCCTTCTCCTTTCTGTGGCAGGAGTTTACAGTGGTTGGAAGTACTTACTTGACTACAGCATTACATGCAATTCCAGACATTTTAAAGGGTCACAGGTGTAACACTCCATCCAACAGAAGATGACCTAATCTGCACAGTTCTTTACCAAAATGAATAGCTGTGGGACTTCAATTTGTATTTCCATGAAAATGGAAATAAACCATCACAACACATTCTTTTTGATCTGACAGATGACAAGCACATCATAATTCCTGGGTTGTGCATCAGGCAATGTTTTCTGCTCTATAATGCATCTCACCCTTTCCTAGGCAAATATAAAAGTGTCATATATAAAGAATTGACAGGCAACAGATCGTAATAAAGCCCTTTTATGTTCTGCATTGTTTTAAAGACAGAAAAATATGGACTGTTTTAACAAACTTAATAGTAGGTATAAGAAATTAATTTTAAGTTGTTCAATGTTTTCAAATATTATAAAACCAAAAGCTTGACCACTTCAATTTAACAAATAGATACTGTATTTATATGGTTCTATTACTCTTGTGCAAATGAAACTTCATCTTCTGACATTATATGGATAAACAAATTTTTCAATAAGCTAAACATGAAATGCCAAAAAAAGTTTACTGCTTTCTAAGCATTTTGAAAAAATGCAATGTCAAATTTACATAAACAGAATCTACCAGAAGGATTCTTCTTCTTAAGCTACCACCTCATTTTTTTCATGGTAAAAATGCTATTGTCATTGTATGGAGATATGAGATTTTTAAATGTACTTCACCTCCTATCATAATTTTTTATGAGTATATCATAAAAAATCCAAAAAGAAAAAAAAAGTCCAAAGAAAATGGCAGCCCCACCAAGTGTGGAGAAATAAAAAAGTTATTGAATCTGTCCTACAATTTTACAACTTGTTCTTAAAAATTTGAATCATCTATGAGACTCATTCTCCAGGGATTTTTAAAAAAGTTTAAGGAGAGTGGAAGTTTTAAGCAATATGCTCAGTATGTGAAATTGAAGTCTTCTGAGTTGTGAGGATGACCTCAGCTTCCCTCAGTCAGAGGGGTCAGGCAGCAGCAGAGCTGGCCTCCTGCCCCACTGGTGTGAAAACCAGAGACCTCGGGAAAGACTTGCTGGGAACTGAGAGTGCTGTGCTGCAGCAGGGACAGAAGAGAAAGGGGTGCCAGGGCCTGTGAGGGGGTGATGGGGACAGAAGCTACAGCAATGTGCCAGATTTAGGGTAGAGTTTGGAGACATGTACCCTGTGCTCCTGAAGTGCAAATGGAGAGAGGTCTAACCAGTGATTTCAGCCTTGAGTCTCTGCTGTCTGAAGTCCCCGTGCAGATCTCCCCTGTCTGTGCCTGCATCCATATGAGGTGGATTCTTTAACCGAGGTTAAATCTCAGACTGCATCTCACTGAATTCCTGCAGAATGACTGTGACTGTGCCAGTAGGGAGTGGGTCAAGTCGCCCACAGTACAGTGCCCTGTTTGCTTTGCTGCGTGGGACCTTATTCAGCCACAAGACACCCATTAAAATAATCCATCTGATCAGGATCACAGGTATTTCCAGTAAGTTTATTTCCCACACTGTACAGCATTTGCCTCCTGTTAAGAAATCAGCAATCCTTCACCAGTGATAACCACAGTACTGTGTAAGTGTACAGAGTTTTGTACTTTGCTTCTCACCAAGGAATGAGAACATAACAAAATACTGTATGATTCTTAAATATTAGAAGAAAAAAAGAGACATTTTTATTTCACCTTTCAGTATTGCTCAGACAGTATCCTTAAGGGTTCAGAACTTCAACTGCCACATGAACTATTGTTCCTAGAGGATGTGCACACAACCATATTGTGTGAAACAGCAGAAGTTGCCTCACTGATCACTGTTCCTGCAGCATCCTGGAGCCTCTACCTGTCCCCTAACCCCTTCCCTCCCCTGTGAGGCTACCTGCCAGCCCAGCGCTCCTGTGTGACAGAGGAGATGCAAGTATACAGCAACAGCAAATACAGATATAAATCCAAGGCACAGAAGCGAACACATCTCTAAGGAAATTACTGTGCAGCAGCAGACTTTGGAACAGACAGAAGATACACATAAAGGAATGCATGACTCAAACAAAAATCCAATCCTAGTGCTAAGGATTTATATTTTGGGAGGTAGATGGCTAACCAGAGAGATATACCTCAAGTAAGTCACTTCCAACTCCACTGAATCAATGTTAAGAAATGGAAGACTACTTTTGGCCTTAAAACTAGACTTCAGTTAGTTGTGAGCTGCCCCTCATGATGGCTAAGGAGGCTGAAAATGTCCATGTTGTTTACGTCCCTGTGTGGTGTACTGGGAGGACGAACTTACGCTGTTGAGCTACCCACAAGAGCAGGTTTGGAAGGGCACAGATGGTTTCTGGCAGCAGGGAGCAGGGAAAGTGTCACAGGGTGGGCCAACACAGACCCTGCTCCTAGCTGGCCAGGACATGCTGCAGGGCTCAGTGCAGAGCTCACTTGGCACAGCAATGCCATGGTCAGAACCTCATACAGCTGTGTCCCTCCTCCTATCCAGGCACTGCAACAGCTTCAGGGTCCAGGAGAGCACAGCCCAACCAGCGCTGAGGTGGGAAGGGAGGAGATGGCTCCCGGCCTGGTGCCCGAGCTGCTGCCTAAAGAAACGCCTGCCTCGGTGCAAGGAAGAGGCTTATGGTTCGCACACCACGCAGCTGCTCCAACCAGAGCCATCTGTTCTCCCAGCAGGTCAGGAGTGCCCTGTCACCTCGGCTGCAGCACCGGTGCCCATGTACCAAAGCATGAGGGATGGCATGTGCTGTGGAAGCAGCGCCGGCCCCTGCCCTCCCCGCCCTCCCGCGCGATGGAAGCACACGCTATGGCAGGCAGATGAGAGTATGACACAGACTTACATCCAGCGAGGGCTCCGGCATGTCGGGTGCTCCCTGTCCACCAGCCTGACCCTCTAAGGCTGAGGAGGGGTTAAAGGTCAGGTCACTGTGTGGATGGTTGCTAGAAGCGGCCGGGGGTGGCTGCCGGGACTGCTGGGTAGGAGGCCCGCTGTGATGTAATGGCTGCCCTGACTGGCTGCTGGGGTGAGGGACGTGCAAACCTTGCTGCATGGAAGTATGGGACTGATCAGTGCTGCCGGGATGAGGGATCTGCGGAGGAGGAAAAAAGCAGGAAAAGAAAGTGAGGCCACAAGGTACAGTGCTCGCGGTGCCTGACTCTGTAACTGCATGTTATAAAACAAAATAAATTAAAAAATGACACACACATCAAAAAACCCCAGCAAAACCAATCAACAAACAACAACAACAAAAAAAAAAAAAAAAGAAGTAAAAAAGCGCCATTGGAAAAGGAAACTCCATATCCCAATGCTGGAGGAAGTGTTTCAGCTTTTTGAAGGTTGTCTGCAAGGGGAAAAAACACATTGAGCTTGTGCTGTTGGTTTGCTTCCTTGTAATGTGGAAAACTGTATATGAAGATGCAAAACAATGCACCACAAAGAGGAGGGAAGGAGGCTTATGGGCACTGCTCAGCATTACCAAGGCAGATGCTTTTGCCCTAAAAAACGTTATGAATGAACAGAGAATTTGTTGAATGATCCCTATGCCAGGAAACTCATTACCTGAGAAAATGCATAATTTCTGCTCAGCTCCCCTGTTCAGTAGCTTCCTGACACTGCAGCCTATTCCTGTCTCAGCTCTTGACAAACATCTTGCAAACACCAGCTCTTCCCCTCCTCCTTCCCTCCTTTTCTTCTCAGAATGCCCTGTTAACCTCTGTGAAACGCTGAAGGTTTTCCTTGCTGATATTCCTGGGCTCTGATGGCTGACAGAACCAAGGCACTCAGGAAGAACATTCCCCACCACGAGCCGAGCTGCTGTGGGTGGCTGCACACCTGCTGACTGCAGAATACACAGCCTTAGCTTCAACTAAGCCAACAATCACACTCTGCTTTGTATTCATGCTGTGGATGAATTGTCTAGCAAGAGCTTAGTGGTTTTTTATGTTTTCTGTGGGGAATAAACTACCAATCCACATGTGTCTTCCTAACCCTATTACTGAAAGAGGGAAAAGTCTTTCTCACATGACAGAGAAGCAATAAAAATGCACAAGCCCAATTCTTCCTTCTGCTGCATGTCACATTTAATGCTAGTGGATTCTCTGGGGCTTGACCTTGGTGCCATGCGAAAGAAGTGTCTGAATGCTTCAGAATCAGATATCTCATGTTAATTGGGCATATGGAGAAACAAAAAATGTAAACATTTTTTGAGGAATGCTACATATTGGACAAAGTGAAGCTGAAATAAAAGAACAAATACATAGAACAGCATGAAATTCATCCAGCCAAGCCAACAGAAACCAGCAAAATGCTATGTAAGTATTCACCCTTTCATATCACATAAACTGCAGTGTTATCTCAACTTCAGCCTTCAGCTTCAGAAAGCAAAAGGGAGGTTATTACAAAATTTAATTAAATATTCCCATAAAAAATTAGAGAAACAAGTATTTTAAAAAATACTTTTCACCACTCTTAGGAAAACCGAAACTTGAATACTCATCCATTGGGACAGTCACACTCAGCTGCATGGAGGTCCTTTTCAATACTTTGGTATTACAAAGGTTTGTGGAAATTATTCTACCTGCATGGTATTTGGCTTTCTGTCCCATATGAGAGTTTTACAAATAAGCAGGTTAGAAATACTACATTGTGTTTATACAGGCAAGGATTTAAATATATATTTAGCTGACAACACAGTCACTTGGGTCCTTAGACAATGGGTGTAGAGGGACTAATTGTTTATTGTAAGACTGAGGGCAATCATAGTCTTTGAAGAGCCATTGCAGATTCCAAATCCATCCAACTTAGGCCACTGACTCCACCAGCCCCTCAGTGAGAAAGCAAAATGCTCAGGATGGGAACATTTTCTATTTGCATTCAGCTAACTGATTATAATTATTCTATGGTGAAACACATTGTAAGCAGCACACTTTGGGTATGTTTAGCTTGCACCTGCAACTCCCACCATTTTATTCTGAAAGCACTGACCCAGAGTCTAACAAAGTTGCCTTTGCTTGCACAATAATAAGATAATTCCAGAGTTGTTTTTAGTGGCAGAAGCTTCGGCGCTCTTAAAGCATTTACAGTCTATGAAAGAAAAGCTTCGAGCAGACAACTACATCTTCAGCTTAATAGCACAGAGCAGCACAGCTCTACAGCCCAACAGTGACCTCTAGGAGTGCTGAGATGTACAGCTGTGAAGCAACAGAGCCTGCCACTGCACAGCAATATTATTTCTGTCTCTGAAGAAAATTATTAGTGGGAAAAAATCACCAGGTTAAGTCAATGGTTTATATCTCTCTCCATTACCAGGGTCACAGTTTTACCAACTCTTCTGCTGTGTTAGCTATCAAAACTGTTAAAACATGCCATCCTGCCTACCCTGCTGATGTTCTTGGCCACTTTTCCCATCCACCTGTTTGCCATGTCTGCAAGGTGAAACCTTGTAGACATGCACTGAATTTCCGCACCCTGCCCCTGAATTAGTTTCCAGTCACATCAGTACCTGGGTCCAGATCACTTCATGGCTGCAGTAACACTTTTGCTGAGAGGGAGGAAAAGTGAAAATAGAAACAAGGGCAATGACTTTTTACAGTAGCACCAGCTCATATCACCTCCCTGAGTGTATGAACCTATGGCGTCATCATCCATTGCTCAGTCCCTCCTTACACTGTCTGCAAGAAACACTAAAC
Source organism: Camarhynchus parvulus (assembly GCF_901933205.1). NCBI lineage: Eukaryota > Metazoa > Chordata > Aves > Passeriformes > Thraupidae > Camarhynchus > Camarhynchus parvulus. The sequence goes on from NC_044576.1 coordinate 11,672,290, forward strand.
TACAGCTAACTGAATTCTCTCTGTTGTCTAAAATGTGGTTACAATTTCTGAAAACAAACAGGAGCTGCCATGATTGTGGCAGCTGTTCTGCAGCAATCTCACACTCTTGCAATGTGGTATCTGTTCCACAGGTCTCACAACACTGTGCTGGGGAAGAGGTATTCTGGTCATGTTTCAGATCCTGATTTTTTTCTTCTTCTATAGGAATGGAACAGCAATGTTAAGGGAAAGAAATTCTGATTGATCCATCCCTGGTTACCCAGCCCTAAATATACTGGGCAAATATCTGCATTTCCTGGAGTGACCTACAGAGTATGTCTGGAGGGATCAACTTTCTCTGCCTACCACTGTGTAAGAGCCACCACATAAATCTTCAAAATAGGACTGCTAGGAACTTCCTCAGCAGCATTCAGCTCCAGTAAGAGAGACCTCAGGTCTAAAAGGACAAAACATCCAATCCCAACTCCCCTTGTAAATGGCCAAAGTGAATACTATGTGCAAACTACAAAAAGCTGCTGTGTAAAAGGAAAGACAAAGCCAGAGAAGAGCACAGGCAATACCTTAAAACCTTGGTTCAAATCACACCATTTGTTTATAGTTGTTTTTGTATGAGGTGTTTCTTTAAAGACATGCAACTACACAATTTAGGCATGTGTTAAAGGCATGTATTTATCTAAAAGCAGTGATTTTAAAAGATGTCTTTTCTTGAGTGTCTGCTACAGACAAACAGTTCATTTTGAGTGAAAAGAACAGAGGATAAGAAAGAAAGAGAAAAGCAGAGATTTTATAACACTGAAAGGCTGTGTAGGAGCACTAAGAGTCCCCAAATGTGTACTGAAAACTGCACAGCCACATTGACAAGGTTAATCTAATTCTCCTCTGCTAAAAGACCTGAAAACTGATTCTCATTACAGAAAACCAGCCACTGACATAATGTAGGAATCTGCTTTAGCACTGCTTCCTATTCCCAAATGATATTGCTTGAGTAGCATGATAGATGAGGGAGAAGTGAGGCAATGGTTTCCTTTAATTGCCAGCTATCACAAGCAAGTATTAGATTTGCTACAGACTGGCCCACAGAACTGGAAGTCCATTAACATTTGCCTAGATACACTCCCAGAGCTCTGGAACATGCATAGCCTTGAGGAACTTTCACCTCTGCTATACGTAAACAGTCCCATTTTCAGAAAGCTACAAATTCTTCACTTTTATATTCAACTACTTCATATCCTACCACTTCAGAAATTTCACCAGGGCAACAACTACAGCAAAGGTAGAGGCAGGTGCCAGATAATGGGAAGCAAAGAATAGTTCCTTGTGACTTTGATTTGAAGGAAAGCAGCTGTGAGTGGTTCAGGCTGGTTCACCCATTTCCTCTCACTACTGTATTCTGATACTGTGTGGTTGATTCTTGTGCAGAGAATTCTGACCACTCTGTGCTGTGTATGCAGAATTTGCCAATGCAAAATTACAGCATGTTTGTCCTCATTTATCAGCCTGTAAAGTGGTAAAGTCATTACAGTTTCTGGACTCTTCCTCTGCAGACAGTCTTGGTACCTGGACTCTCTCCAAACTAGATGAAGAACTCTTTCTCCACTCTCTTCTATTTCTCACCATCCTCCTTGGAAAACCCACTGCCAGCTAGAGGAGACATTGACTGAGTAGGCTTTTGCTGAGCATCTGCTACCACGTTTCCTCATTACATTCTGAAATTGTACTTTCTAGGATTCACTAAAGACACGGCACATATGACTTGTCAAGTTAAACATCCTTCCTGTGCAGTAACAGTGCACTTTAAGCCCCCTGCTCTGCAACTTAAATGAACATAAAAGGATGTATACACACCCCACACACAGAGTTAAAATAGATGACTAACCATGCCTAAGAGCTAAATGCTGCTGGTAGGGTAGCTTTTCTATCACCTAGTTGCTGCAGTACTGCATTTTCTGGAGATATATAAAGTTCTGTATAGAAAACTCAGTGCTCTGAACAAGCTGCTTTTCCAATACACAGTTCTGCCTCACCATCTGAGACCTGAGGAACCTCTACTTTTCAGTCTCTTCCATTGATATTTTCAGACCAGTGGCAGTGTCTCTCCTTGAAATCTGCAAGCTTGTCCTATTACCAAAAGTTTAAAAGTGCCTTTCATGCTACTTGAGTAGAATTCCCCCACAAAATGCTTTGATGCAAATTTTGCCCTCAGAGAAAAAGCCAGGGAAGATATTGTCCCTGCTCTGAAGTCATCCAATATCTTGCTTTAACAAACTGTCTCTTGGAGATGGATATTCACAGTCCTGCTGGCCTACAGAATGAAGTACATTTTTTTTCATGTGTCAGAGCAAAGCACAAAGATTAATACAAGCATACTGAGCCAGGTTCTTTCTTTTAGATAAACAAGCTTAAATGACAATTCAAAAAGTGCAGAAATGCTTCTCCAAAAACTCAAAATGGCCAGAAACTAAAAATTGGCATTTCTGGCATTTCTCAAGACTACTCTATTTCACCAACTTCCCAAGTGAGGAACCCACAGAAAGTAAAAGCAGTTCCTAAGGTGAGTCCATCAGCTGGACGAGAGCTCCTTACCCCCAAACAAGGAGAACCTGTGTGCCCAGCATCATTACTTACAGATTCCTGCATGGGGTGACTGAGAGGTTTGTCCAGAGCTGCCATGCTGCTCGGCATGTCTGGGGGATGTGACAGCTGTGGCCCATGCATGAAGTCATTCATAGATGTGCCACCAGGATTCCCATGCGGGAAGTCAAAATTGCCATGACCTTGGTAACTGTTGCCTGAAAGAGAAACAGATGTGATTTGTTTCCAACCTTGACATCTCTGAGTGTCTGGCAGGAGCTGTGTGATGTGAGGCCCTCCCTGCACAGCACAGGGAGCTGTGACACTGAACTTGACAAAACTGTGCCCCCCAGTGCTGAGCGAGTGGGGACAGGGCACTTGGCTTCCAAACACTGGCTGCTGCAATAATTCATTTATGAGTTGGAACTAATTGAAAACTGCTGACATTTTGAAAAACTATTGCCAAGTCACCACATAAACGTAACCATGCCGAGAAGTAAACGGGATATTAAATTCTATGGGATATTTGTATCTGGAAGCATCTCAGTGTAACTGAGACTGACTGGCCAAGTCCCAGATTATTTATAGGACACCTGTGTTATTTATGGCTGTGCTTCTACATGCTCAGTAAGACTGTAACATTGCTGCAGCTTCTGATGAAAGTAATTGACAGAAGTGAATCTGGAAGATGCCACAATACAAGTTCATAACACAGCCTCTACTCTATCCCTTCATAAAAGGTATAGAGAGGTGTTCTCATCTAATTGGGGCTTCCACAAAACTTACAAAATTCACTTGACTGACTGGATTTACACACACATCTTGAAGCAGGCCTGGAGTCCCCTGCTGCTCTGCAGGATGACCACTGTCCATAGGGATCCACCCCACCTCAGCCCAGGGATCTCCCAAATTCTAAAGCAAGCATGTATCCCAATATAGGGATTATACTCTTCCTATTTTTTGTCAAGATTCCTCTCTTAACACTTCTAACTCAGATATCAACTCTAGTGGCTTATTTGCTATGAAAAAGTGAACTAAAACCATTCAACTATTTCATACAAGCAACTGAAGTGGATGATACTGAGCTCTGAAATAACAGAACAGCTTTGGAGCTTGCACAGAGAGCTTGCAGTTTGTCAGTAGAAGTACCACAGTTTTAAATATTCAACTCAAGAAGGGAGTTTGACAAACTGAAGTAGTTGCATCATTTGCTCTTTAGCACAGCTTCACAAGCATAAGTTTAATCTTGGAGGAATAGTAGTCATTAGCCATGTAAGAGTACTTCTCAAAGACGTCAGGACTTTGATCTATCATGTAAATACTGCAGAGCCTTACTAATTCTCATTTTGTTAATCTGCAAACTGGATGAGTCTCACAGAACATAGCTGGTCTTGCCTTGCATCAGGAATAATTAATTAGCAGGCAGCTGGAATGTGGTCTTGTAGCACTGAATATTTGTTATGTTTGCAAATTAAACCTCAGTATGCTTCCTGTCAAACCCAAATAAACAAACATAAACCACAGTAGTAATACTACTACTACATTGCTCTGAAGAACTGTTAATCAGAGGACATTATGTAATTGCAATCACTAAGTTTCAGTGCATGTATTGATGGAGAATAAAGATACAAGGCACCATGCCCAGGGACTTACAGCCATGCAGCAGCAAGCCCCTCCCTGCAGCAAGAGCAGTGCCACGTGCTGAGGGAGAGACCTGTCAGACATTTGGGATAATCTGATGCAGTGTGCTGACATCCCTACTGCAGGGCAAACAGGTGGGTTTCACCTGCCAGAGGGGACTCAGGGCTCCAAGGAGCAGTGACTACCTCTGCTACAGGACCCATAGGGGAAGGCAGCAAAATAACAGTTGAGGCAGCAATGCTCACACCAAGCCTAAACCCCACACATGACGTGGCTATCCTGTCTACTCCTGAGTATGAGCTGGAAATATGGTGAGGAATAGACAGCTCTGTTCTCAGGCTCTGACTGCACTTCACTCCTACTAAATGGGGGAAAAATATGTGATTCAGTGCTCTTGGCTTTGTTATAGTAATCATTCATCTGTTTGAAAACCTTGTAAGTTTTATCATCTGTCATCAGTTTTGCAGTCACTGGAGCAAATTAACCGTATTTTGCACGCAATCTATATTTTTCTTCAACGCCTGCAAAAAGCACATGTATCACCTTGTAATCAATTTGGGGATTCTGATAGTGAGAACAGTTGGTCTTTTCCCAGAGCTGAACTGACTCATATAATGTTACTTGCAAAAGAAACAGTCTCTGGTTTCATGTTTTCAGAATTGTCACTATAATTGAGTTATTCACAACATACCAGTAATTTGAAAACCTATCTCCATTTCCTGCATTTAGTTCCCTGATCCTCAATCTGGCAGCACAAGGGCAGAGGAACTCAGAAGTAATTTTCTAATGCAAAGGTGTTTGCAAAGCAGCTAAAAGCTCTTTACAAGTTGTCCCTTTTCTGGTGGTCTATGGAATGTCACTCATCTGGCCACAAGTTAACCTAGTGGCCCAAGTAGCAGGGTTAATGGGTCAGGTTTTCTACTTATGTAGTACCAGATGTTTTCACTTGAGAGTGGAACAGAAGGAAAATGCACAGAAAAAAATTGCAGAAATATGTCTATTATGGCAGGCCATGAATATAGAAGGTAACAGAAAATGTTTCTTGATTCAGGGAGGGCTGCGTGACTATGAATAGGACAAGCACCAAATACTTAAAATATTAAATAAAATAACTAAATACTACAATATATAACTAAAATATAATACTTACTAAAATATACACTCCATTAAACAGATGAACCTTAACTGAAAAGACTTACTCAGAATTTCAGAGTTGCAGCCATATCATGTACCGTCCTCATGCATCACTCTGAGAGGATGCACTGACACACCTGAATCACAAGGCTGACTGAATCACTGACTGCTAGAGAGAGCAGCTGGGTGCACAGAGCCATAGAACTAACCTTGGTTACCATATTCAGTGGAGTTGTTGCCTCCTGGAGGAGGGGGTAGGGATGGATAAGGTGACGGACCAGGACCCAAAGCTGCAATCATCTCCATTACATTTGGCATGATCATCTGGCTTGGACTCATTGTCTTAAATCTTTTTGAGGGAATGCCATCTGGGTCATCTTTGATGTGAATATCTGACTTTATAGGGACTGGCCTCCAACTGCAAGTTGGATCAATGGTAACTTCTTCAAACTCGGAGCTGTAAAATAATGTGAAAATTTAGCATTTAGTTGAATATTTTTAAATCGAGTCTGCTGACGTTTCCAGAAGAATCTGCATGGTAACCAATGTTCTGAAATGCTCTGGTGTAATACAACATTAAGATCTTTTACTCCTCAAGAGTGTGCTGAAAGCAAATTTAAAAAAAAGCAACCATGACAGCACATTTCTATGTTTACCCACACAATGAAATCCAAACATATCAATGTGGCTTGCCACCTCTGAATCAGAGGGACTGCTTGTAAATACAAGAAAGCATTTAATCCTCCATTCTGGCTCTTCCCTCTGCTTCACTGGTGAGGCTGCCATTAAGATAACCCAAACAATATCTACAAAGAAGATGGAAACTGATTCACTGTCAGCTGCTCCCCCAAGGCACCATGCAATGGAATATTCAAGTTCAATAATCACCAAGATCTATTTTGGTGTAACTATCTTAGTACTCATTATCATAACTCCTAGTTGCTTAGTCTTGGATAACAGGAGGGAGATCACTTACTTTTGTATGGCGTTCAGAATACCCCACATATACTGGTCAACCTCCAAGCCCTCCAAGAGAGCAGTTTTACTAAAAAGCAAAAAAAAAAAAAAACCAAAACAAACTTCCTGTTAGAATATTGCAAAGGAAAGAATGATTTGGGGAAACAGTTTTAGTTCTACATCTACATTACCAGGATATTTACATCAAATAGATGAGATAAGAATACATCTATTTGTGTGTGTCCACAAGCTGTTCACATTCTTTAAGTAATTTTTGTTAGTGAAATACACTGCAAATTTGAAGTATTTTCAAACATAGCAGACCTCTCCTGTGAACATCAGTTAGAACTGTTTTTTTTAAATTAGATCTTTCTCTTTTTTTGAGGTCCACAGTACTATGGCTGCAAAGTAACTGAGTGTTACAGCTACTCTACTTAAGATCAGCACAGATGGGGACAGAACAAAACAAAACTGGAAATTATTTAGCTATGTAGACACTTAGATCTGAATGCAGGTGCTCATGCTCAGAGACACAGGACAAAAATTTAGCTCAGATGCATGAATACATGAATTAAGAAGGCAAAATATCCAACTCTCATTATATTTTTAGCCAAATATAGAAGACAGAACAGATTTGGGCAGTTTGGAGAAAGCACTTGTGTGCTAGGGCACAGATCAGCCATGGACAGTAATGGAAATGAGCTCGTCTCCAGCCTGCCATGTCTTCAGAACAGCCAGAATGGGCAATCCCCACTGCTGTTTGTACCTGACACTGGCTGGCTGAGCAAGGACCCAACTGGAGACTTGTGCAGAGCCAGGGCTGGCTGTTACAGCCACAGCTGCTGGAGCTGAAGAGCCCTGGCTCCTCAGCTGAGGCTGGAGCCTGCTCCCAACCCTGTGCAGGGAGCACAGGAGGTGACAGACACTGAACTGGCCTGCAGACGTTCTGCTGGGGTTTCTGCCCAGGTAAACACAAGGATGGACAGTCTGTAACCACTTCCAAGTTTTTCTTCCATTTTTTCTGCAGTACACTAAACTCATTGGTCAAAATATTAGCTTGAAATTATACCAAGGTATCCATCCCTCTTTTTCTCTAAATAACAACTCCAGCTTTTGCTCCTTGGAAATGTTTTACCTTTTTTTTTTTTTAATTAGCCTTACTCTGGATTGTAGATATCTACCTTATCAATGTAAATATTTGAACCACTTTTGAACCCTACACAACCCATGGATGATCTGTAATGAAATCTTGTGAGGAAATATCTTGTTATATGTTTTTGAATTCCTAATAATGCAGGGTGGTAAAATATTGCAGGAATTCTCATTGGACTTTATGCTCTTTCAGTAAATGTGATATATAACCTTATTTCCTAGAACTTCCTTCTTCTCTCCTTTAAGATCTTAAATATGATCTGAATTTGGTCAAATTGTGTACAACTGCATTTTATGTAGTATGGATGCACTTACTTGCATACTGGACACCGCCAAGTTCCTCTTTCACAGTTCAGTTGCAAGTAAGATTCCAGATCAAAGCACTAGGTATCAGAAAAAAACAAAAAAGGAAAAAAACAAACCAGACAAAACAAAAGGAAAATACTGTATTAAATGAAGCAGTTAGACAAAGTAAAACTGACATGAAAAAAGCCTCCTAGCCCTGAAAACTAAACCAAACAGCTTCCTTTTTTCTCTACATTAAACATCATACAGTTAACTACTGAGGCTTACAGACACAAATGCCATGTATTGGGTGCTCCCACACTGAAGGTACTGGACCACCACGTGGCTGAGGGAGCCTGCCAGGCACTGGCACCCACCCACTCACCTGTACGTGCTTGCAGTCGTGACCCCTGGCCGGGAGCTGGATCCGCCGGAATGTGATTGGACACTTGAGAGACACTTTGATAGCAGTCTGCTCCACCCCATCCTCCCCATTTAGTGTTGCATTGCCAGAGGAAGCTGCTACGCTGCTGAAGTTCCTCTTGACTGTTTAGGAAGAGGGTGAGAAAGCACAAGTGTATTGTAAGTTCTAACACAGAAATCTGAAATTTCTTCAACATTTAAGAAGTTACTCCAACATTTAAGGGACAACTGAATGAACAATATACCCACATAGGTGTCCTCTGTGTAATTTAGAGCATTCTCCTGAACAGAAAAACCATCACACATGCATATGAGCTATTATCTTAATCAAATTAAGTGTTATACAAGCACCGAAAGCAGCCCTAGATAAATAAAGAATTAATCTTTCTTTGTTGGTGAGTCAAAAACAAATATGGAGGAAAAGCCAGAGAGATTCTTCTGGAATAGGACAGTCGTCTTTAGGAACTAAACTTGTGTCCTTGAAACTTTGTTACCTCCACCCAAATAGCAATTCATCTATCTACATCATGTTTTGCAAATTCTTTAAGTACAGCTAAGATTATCAGCAAACAAGTAAATCTGGTGTAGAGATAGCTTATCACAACTGAACATAGACATTCTGGGAAACCATCACCCCCACAGAAGGCAAACTCACTCTTGGTGATACAATGTTCTGCTGGGAGGAGGCGTTTCTTTAGTAGACCTTGGAGTACGGAGCGAACCGATGGCCGGTGCACCAACTGCAACACGAACAAGTGCGACTGCAAGGAAACACCTTTTGTTAGGAAGAGAACCCAACACACAGGTTAAAGGTTTGGGAGTGTTAAATGCACTCTCAAACTGAGCTGCACTCTTCCCTTGGACACTTGGTTTCTGTGAGAGCCTGAGGCTTAAACATAAAAGCTGGTTCTGCTCTGCTGAGCACACACGCTCCCTTATGGATATTCTGCACACTGTGCAGTTGCTCCATGCTTAATGTATAGAAGGGCTTTAGAAAAGCAAGGATTTTCTGTATTTTCTCCCTCTTTAATATTCAGTATATGTACAGCTGACATATTAATCTCTGACTTCAGGGTTTCTTTTTAAAACCCTGGACTGTCTGACATAGCCTAGCCTACCTGCCTGCCCTCAGACTACGCTAGAAGTTGTGAAAACAATTTGCAGCTGATGTGCCTGGAATCAGCTGAATCTTCTTACCCAACACAGAGCTCATTGTGGATTCACAGGATGCTGCCCCCTGCTCTTTGCCACCAGATAAATGACATTATGCAGGGAAACATCCGTATGAAGTAAAGAAAAATGGGTGGATGGCTTCTTGTCAAAGTGCTTCACACCATGACCTTGTAGAGCTAGCAGCTTGCTTTATTGTCAGTGACAAGAGAACAGTCAGAGGCTCTGACTGGATTTGCAGAACAGTCTGCATTAAAAATACAGTACTCATCCCCAAGAGTAAGTAACCCATGGAAAAGGAGAAAGGGGAAAACTGAATGGTTTAGATTGCATCTTTGAATATGAGTTTTTCATCTGAAAAGGTACTGAAAATTCATCACCAGCACCAATATTGATGTTTTCATGACAAACCAAAGACTGTATAGTTTAATACACTATGTAAATGAAATTAGTACCATCAACAGTCTTCATTGCAATCATCTACTTCTACATCAAGACTTCAGCCCCCTTGTTACATAGGCACACATGAGAAGGTAGGAGATAAAACTCTCTCCCCTAGACCATGAACCTTGTCAGAGGCATTGGAAGGACGCCACTACATTCTGCAACAATTAAGCAGCAAAAATTTCCATATTAGCACTCTGACTGTGTCAACATCATTAAGTAAAAACCTTACCAGAAAAAGGCATGAAAAAAAATGAGAGTAAGGCTCTTTCAGCTAAGGCAACATTTGCAAACTGCTGTAAATAGCAGAGTCAGCATGAGCAGCTGCAGCCCTGAGCAGGGTGTACTTACACAACAGCACGCTGTGACTGTAATCTGGATGGTGTTTCTCCCTGGCTGGCAGACGTGCTTTAGGTGCAGAGGTTTATGAGATGTCTTGTTGTCACCACGCTCGATGGTAAGTGGGGTTGCATTAACGCTGACCTGGACTGAAGCTGGCCAGTTTGTGTTCATTTGTCTGTCTTCATGGTGATAGCACTTAAACTGCAATTCCAAGTCAGACCTGCACAACAACCAATAAATCTTCCTTTAACTTTGCTTTCACACTGCATAGGGCGGTGGTTTTTATGCTAGGAACATTTTTCTTGATCAGATTATTTTTCTTGAATTATTGCCATTAAGAATATAACACACTTCCTTCATAAAAGCCCTGAATAAAAGCAAGTCACGATGAATTAATGATGCTAGCATGACCCAAAGTTGTTCCTATTTTACGCTTATAAAGGACTTCTCAAGGAAACATCTCAAAGCTCTTTGCAAACCCAGACCATGGAGTGATCCTGCAGAAAGAAGGATGTCAACATCAGGTAGGTCCTTCCTGTCTCAGGAGTTAAGAATGAGGAAGCAATATGCTGCAATGGGTTGTGCTGAAAGTCTGGATTCTTCACTACCTCAGAGCACTCAAAGAAGCATTTGAATGAATGCATGTCAGACAAAATACAAATACAGCTAATCCTGCCTTAAAACAAGTAAATTAACTAAGATAAAATGGCTCCTATATCTTACTCTCCACCAAAATCAGCTTCTGTGATTCTAAATTAACATGGCTGTGGACTAAATCTATCCAATTTGGACCTTCTTTCAGGGCATGAATTCCTCCCACCTCCCCTGTAATACCTTCCACTCACTATTTAGCTCCTCAGAAATTAGTTCTATAACATCTTCAAAAAATGAAAAGGCTGAGATGAAGTTAATTAAAAATTAAGTGGGTAAAGACTATGACTTTAGTTTCATAAATGTATGTTAACCTTGTTAGGAATGAGTAATTTCAAGAAGAAATTTAAAAGAACACAGAAAACTGAACTGAAATGTCAGAATTCTGCTGTTCATGACAGCAAAAGACAGCTCAAAATGTATTGTGCTAACTTTAAAATCTACATTCCTGAACAATCTATGTTGCCTGAAAGAAGATATCCTTGTAAGGTCCAAGAGGAGCAGCTCATTCAGGAGATGAACACCCTAACTGCCACTTTCCTTACAAAGACTTCAGTCTGACTCAACATCATTTTTGGATTCCAAAACATCAATATTTAGCAGTGGACACAAACGTGGGTTTTTTAAAAAGAAAGTTATAGAGTACAAATTACCTGACCTTTCAACGTAAGCCATCTACATGAAGTCTTTTCAGGCTTTTTAAAATTATTTTATCAACCATTTTCTGAAAGCTCAGTCTGCAAGTTCCACTCAGTTTCTCACCTCAGGAGAGCACAGCACAGTGATCCTGGAGGGGAGCAAGCCTTGGTAGCTCTGATATATGAGGCAAGCAGGCATGGTGAGCAGGCCTGCTGAGTGTCACAGCGGTGACAGAGCTCAGGAGAGCCCTGTGTCCTCAGCACACAGCATCTCCACCATGGGACATTATTAACAGCACAGCAGTGTGAAGACTGAACCAGCTTCAAGGAGACATTTTCCCTGCCTTCAACCTTTCTGTTTCTCGTAACCATGAAAGGTTCCCATGGGGAGAAACACACTTGCATTGCTATTCATTATGTGTGTACACGTGAGAGGTTTTGCCGAATATTTTAACTAGCAGAAAAATATTGAGAATTGGCTCGGTTCCACCATTCTCTATAAAAACCAAAATCCATCCACACATGTGACTAATTCATTTTTCTGGCATCTATCCAGCCCTGAGCTTAATGTGAAATGACTTCATTACAGGACTATCCATTCTCCCCACTATTAACAGGCTTTTCAAAACAGCAGACCTGAGCACGGTTTACCTATGAGTCTTCATTAAAATAAGTTTAAATAAAGGCTATGTGTTTGGTGAGGGAAGGAAGAAAGAAAGAACAGATATTAAGAAACAGCCTCATGCCTCAGTGCAGCACTATAAATCTACTGAATGAGCCAGCACAATCCCCAGTAGTGATTACTTATTAATAAGAACTGGCAAATAACTGCCAAAACTCCCTGTGCTGCGAGTACTCCACGATAATGAAATGCAAGTAAGCAATAACTGACCTCAAAGTTAGGTGTTAATTATTGGATGTGGTCTGCCTGCAATCTCCCTCCCTCCCAGCCCCCAGGCTCCCTCAGGGCACAGGGGCACTGTGGCAGCAAGGACTCTTGCATCCTGCATCAAGCCCCAGCTTTAGAGCTGTAGTCTGTCCCGGGCCAGGGAAGTGAGCACATCTCTCTGCCCACCTCACACTCTCCACAGGAGGAAAACACAAGTCTCCAGTGGATGATCCTCACAGGAAGGTGATCCTCACAGGAAAAAAAATAAATCTGAAGTTACACCTGTAAGCAACCTCCATGTGAGATCCCAAGCAACTAGCCAGCCTCCACAAGGCACACAGAAAGGCTCAGACAATGCAGGGTTTATCCAGGCTCAGCAAGGAGAAACACAGAGACACTTTCTGAGAAAAACCAAACAAGGAGACAAAATTATTCTGCAATATTTGAAAATATATAAATCTAAGAAAAAATTAAGGCGCTGATTGTCACTTGATCTAAGGTCCTTCCATGAACATAGCGCAATCGAAACAGACCCTAGCATCACTTATACAGATCTCCGTTATATACAGGAAAGTACCACCAAGGAAAAATATTCCTCTGTGCTGGAAATAAGAATTCACTGTAAGTGAAAACCAGAAGCCTTTGTATGAGAAAAGGTATGCTCTCACATGTCTGAGCTGTGCTTACTTGTGGAGTCAGAGAATAGGGGAATTTAGGAAGTTAACTTTTGAAGTTTGGAGGATTCAAGCACTTGTCTTCCCAAATGATTTTACCAAGCCTCTTAATCGGGTCCTTACTCTTAGTGGGTTATTCTTCATTATCAGATAACTCTGCACTATTTAATTTAGGCATAAACTCTAAAAGCCCTGCAGAGCTAACATTTCAGAGGTCACAAAGCACCTGGGACTTCAGATTCCCAGATGGAAGTTCGTAGTGGTGTGGGTCAGGGAAAACCCCACTCCTGTTCCAGCCAGAGCAGGAAGGATGCAATGGTTGCAGCAGTTTTTCAGATGCTGCATGCTATGAGCTATCAGCAAGGACATGCAATACTTGTTGTGAAGCATTTTAGAACGTGTCTTCTCTTGAAAATGACATGTGAGAGTGCCTGTGTGTTGAAAGAACATTGTTCCTATCCAGGCTACAATTTTTGAAGTGGAATTCCTGGCACACCTAAGCACAGTGCCTGCGGGCTGCCCCTCCTTCCTTCAGGGGATGCCCGAGTCCTGTGCAGCAGGGCTGAGCTCACCTCCACATCAGAGTCTGGTGCACGGTGGGGCGCAGGTGAAAGACGTGGTTGCTGACTGCCAGGTTGTGCTCCAGCCGGAAGGGCTCCAGGACAACTCCATCCCGCACGGGGAACGTCAGGCGCAGCTCGTCCGTGTGGTTGGCTGGGATCGGAGAGGGAGAGAAAGCGTGAACTTTCCCTTTAGCATCTGCAGTGCAACAATAACGTGTGTATTTATACAGAACAGGAACAAATGCACAGTGATCTGCTACTGGGTCTAACTTAGCAGGCTCACACACACAAAAAAATACAATCAAAAGTAACTCTGTCGTCTAACTGATACAAGTGACAAGGCTCAAACTGAGCCTCTCCTATCGTCACCCACTTCACATTAGGGCCATAGCATTCCAGCCACCAACAGAAACCAGGCATGGCAAGAATTCCTGGTTTTTATTACAGGATAGGCTCTGTGTCCAAGCTTACTCTGTTGGAAGAAGACTGAAAACAAATCTCTTAATAATGTCAAACTGTGATAATGTTTGTTTTCCCTGCTTTGAACAGGGATCAACATTACCCAATTAGTTTCAACAGTTTCATCAGCTGAAACTATGTGATGACCAGACACTGGTATTCAATTACTATCTGAGCCCACAAGAGGAGATTTTGAGGTAACTTACAGCTGATCTATGAAGTCCAAATGGCTTTAAATCCTGTGTTCTTGCCCAAATAATACTGCAGCCCATCTTCTTCTACTTGATTTTTCAGCTATCCTGAACTCCAGAGCTGCAAAGTGCTAATGCAGCAGCAGTTATTTTATAGAAAACATAAGGTTCTCCCAGCTCTCTAGTAAATGATAGCTCCTATTGTTCATCAGTCACTTCAAAACCTCAAACATCTCATGCTAGTATCCAGTCAGAGAGATCTTGTTATTCCTGCCCTGTTCCCAGCCAAGTGTAGCGGTGACGTTGAGTGGCTTTGAAAGGAACATATATCAATTTCTGGCACAGTACTGAATATTCCTAAGAAGCCTGTATGGATCACAATAGAGACACTGCTATAAATATTCACATTTTATCCTACTCTGCAGTGTTGTTCAATGAATGGCTTTGCCCTTGAACAAAACAGCCCAAATGAAAGTTCATACAATAAACAAGCCTACAAAGCACACACAACAAAACCCAAATCAAGTGTTTTCTCCTCAGGAAGCAAATTAAAGGAATTAAATCCTTACAAGTTTAACCTGGAAGAACTTTTCTGATATTCTATTTTAGAAGAGCATAGCAGTCTTTCTCTATTCTGTCCATGGGCCCAAGTGAGCCTACACTGTGCATGCCACCTATTACCAGTTAAAACTCCAGCCTCTCCCAGAGCAGCAATCAGAGCTACTTTCCAGACTCTCAAATGCATGTGGCAGAGAACAGAGGAACAATAAATGACTGTGGTGGGGACATTCTGTTTGCTACTCACTTGGAGGTGGTGGTAAAGCATTGATATTTGGTTTAATGTCAGGTGGGAATGGTGGTTTGACATCCTGGTTAGGTGACAGGTATGGAGGAATATTGCTCCCTGGTGTCATGGGTGGCGTGGGGTTTCCTGGAACAGGTGAATGAGGGTAATTTGCCACAGGTACAGGCCTTGATGGCTAGAAAATAAATAACATCACATTGTTATTGCAGCCTTGAAATAAGAACAATAAGCCTTGTGAACCGCACTGTTATCAAATATCAAAGACAACAGACAAGGGAGGGAGGCCCCTCTGTTTCTGGAGAAGTAACCACAGGATGTCCCAGGAGGCCTTCAGGGAAGAGGCACACTAGGAGAGCAAAGGAGGAACTAAAACCAGCAGACCAGCCAGCTTAACTCAGGCAATGACCAGATACAAGCAAGGCTGCTAAAAGGTTTACTGTGTTCCTCTGAATGCTCTTTCCAGAACCAACCAGCCATTTGCTTCAGATTTTCCACTGTGCCACAGCCCACCCAGCCCTTTGTATCCCTCTGCCTTCCTCCCAAAATAGCCCTGGTGCACAGAAGGCTACACACAAAAAAAAACCCAAACCAAACAAACAAACAAAAAACCCAAAACCAAAAAACAAACAAAAAAACCCCCAAAAAACTAAGACACACAATTAGCTTAGTCTGTGTCCTTTTTACTTTCATCTATCCTTTGTCCCACTCTTGTTCAACTCCTCTACTCAGAGTTAAAGCTCTGGGGGTCAGGGGATGTTTTTTATTCTGTGCACCTACAATTTGATTCTGTTGCTAGTTTGTTGTTAGCTAAGATGAACTGATAGAAAAATGACAATTAAGTATGAATAGTAGCTATGTATTAAAACACCTTTGCTTTAGTTTATTATAATTAAGGAGATGGTCACAGTCAACAGAATAAACCAATAACCCTGATGTGAAGGAAGCCTGACATTAAACAGAACTGCAACTGCATGGCTCATGTACCATAAGCAGAAACACAGGAGAGTGTCAGAAAACCGAAATCTTTACAGACAGCCCAAGAACTGTGACTTCAAATCTGATTCTGTATCTAAATGCTGCTCTGCTAACCTAAGATACTTGAACTTAAACATTCAGGTTTCCAGCCATCTTTGGTTTTTGTATTTGACACACACAGTTACTATCTGCACAATCACTACAATTCAAAGGTTCAGGTTTTGTCTGTGGAGTTTTCCTCCTAACCAGGATAATCTGCCTTTTTAACAAGATCTGTTTTTTCCTAACTGTTTCCAGAGCAGTCAATATTTGAATACAATATAAGGGATTCATTGTAAAGAAACAAATTCCCTGTCAGAAATATCTGGCAAACAAAAATCTTAAACCCCATTTAAAATAATGTACATCAAATATATTTAAAATCTGTCACTTAAAAATTTGACAGAGATCTTCTGCAGTTACTTTAGCATAAGTGACTGCACTGGAATGATTATATAGAGAATCTGTCCATTCCTCACGTTTTTCCTGACAGTGAACAGCAAAAGCTGCCATGATCCAACATGCATTCCTTTGGGTACCGCAGTGGACAGCACAGTTGCACACAGAACAGATGCTCTACCGAAAAGGGTTTTGCTTTCCCTCTTTTTTTAATGGTATTTTCTGGGTGAATCACACCAAACAATTCCAATTCAACAACAATGTGCAAGTTAGATTCTTTCAGCCTACATTCAAATTCAGAATGCAGTCCAGATACTTCAACAGCTACTGCTTTAAGCAGGTCAGAAGATCAATGGTCCTCCCATTGTTATACTCACTGGAGTACCTGTGTGCAATAGATCATTTGTGTGCATTTCATAGGTGGCAACCTCAGCAGGCCCTCAGTGCAACCTCAATTTGGAGAATACAAAGTGCTCAAGATGTATCCATAAATAGGTTTTAGGCAACATTTTAACAACTCTAGTTCTTGCCCAAGACAAGAGCACAGAGGGAAAAGACTGAGGAAAAAAAAAGGAGGAAGAGGTTGGAAAAAGTCACAGAAACTTCAGTTCAAAGATGAAACCTATAGCTGGAACACCTTTTAAGTTTGGCCTGGCTTAATCTAACAGTGACCACTGTAGGTCCAAAACCGGAATGCTGCAATGTGGAACTTGTTTATTACAGATTTCCATACTTGCATTCTTGCAGGGGACCACGAATTGGTGAAAACATTACACCTGAATCCCATTAGGTACTTCTTTTTACAAGCTATTTTTAAAGCAAACCCAACATTTTCTTGTAAAAGCCTCTAATGAGCTGCAGCAACATTCAATTTTCTTTATGAACTGCTCTGAAGTTGCAATGCAACTTGGCTGATTGACTTGATTCTGTGATACCCAAAACAGTGGTAAAAACTTGGTGTTTTTTTCTCTGTTTCCCTAAACTACATAAAAGCAGTATCTCTGAAACCATTAACGTGACTTCATTAATAAATGGCCACCAGAACAGAACAAGATGATAATCTCAGAATTCCTACCTTGTAATACTGCCCCATGTTGACTGTTGGAGGAGGGTACTGCCCTGTGTTTTGCTGGCTTGGCATCCTCTGTCCAGGATAGCTGGGAGATGTGAGGGGTCTCGGAGGGTTGGGCGTGGGGTACTGACCAGGCTGGTTTGGAAACTGGCTATTTGGTCCATACTGCTGGTTTCCATAATTCGGCTGTTTCAGGGATGCAAGAACACAAAGCCATGTTTGATGCAAGCAGCTGTCTTGTATGGATTACTAGCATACATTCAGAAGCACAATCAAACAAACAAAACCCCTTCAGATGAATACTTTTTAAAAGCATAAAAATCTCGCAAACCAAAGGGGGGTAAGACACACACACTCAGCCTTGTAACACTGTCAAAGGGCACTGTGCTTGAAGAAACCAGAATTACAACCAGATGCAAAGTTCACAAAATTTCTGTGTTTTTGTAAGTGCTACCACACCCAAGCGTGGGGCTCCTTTTTCAGATGTAGAATGGAAGCACAAAAAGAAAAAGTTAAATAAATAAATAAATAAATAAATAAATAAAACAAAACCCTGAAAGGGACAAGAGCACAGAAGATGTACTGTCCACGCCTGCCTTTCAACCCAACTGCTCTGCTGGCCTCTTGCCAGAGTGTTCTGCAATACTTCAACAGCTAGAGTTCTTACTAGTCATAAGCACTTTGCTAGCGCTAGCTAAGACTGCCCTGTGGTTTCAGAATTGAAGTAATGAAAATTGGAACTCCAAGGGTAGTAGAATGTCAAACTGAAAAATAAACTTAATGATAAGACATTTCCATAAATGAACCCTACAATAAACAATAGGCAAACATCATCTGCAAAATTCCAGCCCATCAATCATGCAGCATTTTTGGGACTGTTCAGAACTGACTTGTAGGAAACATGAACATATTCATTTACAATGAAAAACCCGATTCTGAAGCAGCAAAAAAGAGATTTAAAGTCATCCTTAAAATATGAAATCTGAAAAATCATGTGAACAAGCCACATTTTGTGTTTTCTTAACTTACTTGTAAATAAGTTCTCCTAAGAGAAGCAACTCCTGCAAAAGCACATTCCTTTTTTATTTCTGATTAGTTTTTTATTTAGAAAAAAAACAGTTTGCAGAGCAAGAAAGAAATGGAGCTCTGTAGAGTAGGCAGAAATGTTTTCTGTAGTTTCTGCATGCCACGGTCCTCTTTGCTGCGCATTTTCCATAAAGTCTTAGTACCATAATTATTGCCAGGGCAGTATCATAATATTCAGAGCTCTACACCTGCTGCTGAAGTCTCAGCTGAATACAGAATTTGACCAGGAAATGATCTCTGAAGCTACTAAGTGAGGGCTAGATTTGTAAAAACATTTAGGTGTGGGTAGATGCTGGGAGCTGCTGGAATTCTAAAAAGCCTCTACTGCTCAATTCAGGCTAACTGGAAGAATAAAACACATAGGTGCTTTTAAATTCCAAAAGCTCATTTGTCTGCATCTTCAGTTTTCTAAATTTCTCTAAAAATTGGACCCTAAGTGTTTTGCCCTGTCATAATACAAGTCAGTGGCAATGTAATTTTGCCTATAAAGCCATTCAGATCTCCTGTAGCAGCATGGGACCTTATCACACTCCACAGAAGCTGGTATTAGATAAATGCTGACAGAGAGGGATTTGAGTTCAACATTATTTATATTCATCTTAGTGACTATGAAAATCAACACTCAAAAAGTTTGGAAAGCACATCTTCTCTAAAAAATTACTGCTATTACTACTGGTCTTACAGTACAATGTCTGTCCTGTATTTCATTAAAAAAAAATCCAAGAAAACACAGATCAGATATTTACTGGGCTAAAATGAAGTATTTCACCCTCAGTGTCTCTTCTAAGTTGCCACACTAAAAGACTCCACCCATGTGATGGAACACTGCTTAAGATCTATGAAGTCAGCATGACAATCTTAGAATGATATTTTGGTTTGAGGCCTTTCTTGGACTTAGTGACCATCATATGGACCAACATAGCAAGGGTTAACCTGAATACTTTAGAAGCTAAAAAGGAAGAGGTGCTCCTGCTAATATTTTAATGGCTGCACTCCTCCCAAGGCTGGAACAAAGATGCACCTGTCTTAGAGGGATGTGCACCACACCTTACCCAGTATGTTGCAACCTGAATAGTGTCCACAAAAGATAATTTCTTTTATTACCTCTCCTGGGTATGGTCTCTTTATGCCCTGTATAGGCAAAGACTGGGGGCGTGGGCCTGGATAGGCCTGCTGAGGCATCCTCTGCCCATGGGTGCTGAAGGGGCTCATTCCAGGAGGCCGGGGCTGGTTCATGCCCATGGGTGGCCCGCTCATGCTGGAAGGTGTCATTCCTGCTCCCATGCTTGCCGGGTTCATGTTGCCTGGCATAGAAGCAGGACCACGAGGACCAGGCTGGTTCATAAACTGGTTGTTGTAAGCCTGAGTTGGACCCATCTGGAAAGAGGAACAAACCTTCAACGGAAGAAGAAGAAGAAAAAAAAAATAATAAAATGCGACATGCATTTATAAAATGGGAAGAGGGAGCTGAACATGCTTTTGGGGAAGGGAGGAAGGGGAGGATTTATGTCGCATTTTTCTTCAATGGTCTCTAACATTTGATGGGTGGTGAAGTTATTTATAATAAAAATTCAATTGGAATTATAAAATACATAAGAGTGGAAGACAGATATAAGCCTAAGGTGAGAAATTAATTGTTTCAACTGCCTGGTCTAGTAGTGTAAGGTAACAGGTTAGGATGTTGGCTGTGCAAATAGAGCACAATACCACAGTTCCTAAGACCCTGTGCTTTTCATCATCTGACATACGGACTTTTATACTTCAGGATTCAGAGAAGTAAAAAAGGTAAGGAGGAAAAACCTAAATTGATCAAGCCCCTGTTTATTTTAAGAAAAAAATGATTCCGTGACACCATAACACGCTAGAAGTTATGGATCACTGGAAATGCACCTCTCACATAGCTGCCCATATAGACACCATTATTACAAACCAAATCTCTCTTCTATTGTTGTTTCCCTTTTTGAAGGGAAATAACCCAAATAACCAACTGCAGTTAGCAAAATAAACAATTGTTCAAGAACTACAAAACCTATTGCAAGATTCTAGAACACTTCACTAGGTACTCAAATTTAGAGGGCTGGCAAAGACAGCAATAATGTATCATGTCAGATGCAGCTGTAACTGAGAAATCTTTCATTATTTTCAAGTGGCAACCCCTAAACTACAAAATACAGTTAGGCAAGTTTTATTGGGAAAAACATGGGGACTGACTCATACCTACATACACACATTCCAGCAGTTTCTCTTAAGCACTTCTAACCATGCTCATGCACCAAAACAAAGAAAAGAAAATACAGTAGGCACCCTAACAAACGCAACAGTGAGAAGGAAGCCAATTCCCTGTAATGGTCCAGCTCAGGCAGGTATGAAGACATAAGGGTTACTCTCTTACCGGTCCATACTGGTTCATGTCCTTATTCTGTGTTTCCTGAAGGGCTGCCACAGTGGCTGTAGCTGTAGCTGTTGCTGTAGCAGCTGCAGCTGCAACTGCAGCAGCGGCAGCAGCTGCAGCTGGCTGGGTGAAATCAGCTGGTGGCCTCGTGTGGGGAGGGATACCCATTCCTGCAGGGGTATTTGGGCCTCCAGGGTAACTAACAGGGAAGAAAAGAAAGGAGGAGAGAATTAAGACATGCCTAGTGGATTTTGTTTTGAATGTTGGTGTGATCCTCACCTGAGACTATTCAAAAGCATGTATCAATGACTAATGAAAGCCAGCAGACCAGGTAATTAGGTGTGTACAGGAGATATGGATTGCATCTACAGGTTACACCTGCCTCCCAGGTGCAACAGTCATAGGGTTGCCACTGGGATTGCAAGGCATTGCCAGCAGTCATTTTGGGGGCAGTGAACTTCTTTGCAGCTCTGTAGCTTCCTGCAAAGTAGAGCTGACCTGCTGAAAGGAAATGCTCTGTTCTTCAGTAGTGTAGGGGCAAATGCACAGGAGCAGGAACAGCAAACTTCCTCCAAGACAGCACGTCAATCTGCCTCAGTGGTGAATTATGGCAGGTGTTCGAGATACCATAAAAGCATTTCTCCCTGAACCTTAGCAGAAAGGCCAGGAGAGACCCAATGCAATCGACTCCACTGGATCCCACACTGTGTTCTGCAGCTCCTGCCCATCTCTTCTATTGATCTTGAGATAAACCAAGCTAAGCCAAACCACGCCTTTCCCACATCAAGTTAGCAAATATCTTTATAAATATGGGCCAATGTACTGTGTCCATTTTAGAGATGCTAATACAAAGCTGAAGAAACTTTTTGGCTTGTTCAAGGTCACTCAGTAGATCAGTGGCAGAGATGAAGGAAGAGATAAACTCTCTCTGAGTCCCAAGCTTATATTCTTCACACTAGACTGCCTATGCTGGCAGCAGCAGTCTCTTCTGCAGCCTTTGCACCATAAATAGTGGTTTCACTTAAGTGCCCCCACCATCCCTGTTTACAAAGTATAGACACAGAAAATCATCATGTAACTAATGCCAGGCTATTACTTTTGGATTATATGAGTAATGCAGCATTTACTTCCCCAAAATAAATACACAACACAACCATATTTTTTAACGAACATCTTCATTACCAATTCTTTTCAAATTCCTGCTGTGGAGTAAGTCTTTGGGCAGAAATATTCTGTTGCATAGCAGACTACTTTGCCCAGTACTCAAGCTTACTCCTCCATATGCATGTAGAAATTATACCATCAATACCTTTCACATCCTGGCCTTATTAAATGTTAATCATTCCTAAGCCTGTGGTCTGTTTAACAATCTCTCTTAATTAAAACTTTATTTTGGGGGTTTATTAGAGCTAATTGATTGACCTAAGCCATTTCCACTTACTGTGATGAATTTCTTTGCAGTTTGGGTAGCTGATTTCCAAAGCTATAAAAGCAGTGTGTGCTTCAGTTAACCAGCAAAAAATAGCTACTGAGACTTTATATAATTAAAATAAGCCCATGACACTTCTGCCAGGTCACTAAAACAAGCTTTATCAAGTATTTACATCCATTTTCCATCTCAGAGAAGTAAACCTTACCTGCCACCAAACCCTCCACTTCCAGGATAATTGGGTCTCCCATACATGCCCTGCTGTATGTATGGCTGAGTGGAGCCTGCCTTGGCTGAAAATTGCTGCTGCTGTCCAGCAAACTGAGGGGAATTGATTCCAGGGTTGCTGGTTGTCATCCCAGAAGCCATGGGATTTCCTGCTGGGTTCATAGGGTTGTTAGCATTTGCCATTGGATTTCCCAGCACCTGCAAGAAGGAACAGGAGAGTAAGGGGTTGTACCTTGAACTACTTCAAGCAAATTAAGTTGATTTGCTGCAGTTGTTAAATTAAAACATAACCACCTGTACTCTGAACTCTAATGAGCACAGACCTCATTGACTTCTAGGTGCACATTCCTGGTGATTTCTACTTTTTCCATTTCCAAACAAACAGGTGATTTTCAACTAGATGGAACCCAAATTAATATGCTTATTAAAAAGGTTTATGAGAAAGACCTGCTATAACCATGCTGTGGCCATTCATCTGACTAAAAGAAAGGACATAGCTTTTTTGGGGGGGCAGGGAGTGTGAGGGGGTGAGAGCTTTTTTGTTTAATTGGTTGGTTGGTTTGTTCAATGCAGGACTTTGAAGTAACTTGGAAGTAGTAAGTCCCACTGGCACAAAGCAAATGGTACTACAGATAGAAAAACTGTGAAAGAACATATTTCAGTAGTTTAACCTATTCTTGACTCCCTAAGCAGTGTACAAAAGTCTATTGATTGTTTTTATTGCCTCTTATAAAAGAGTCCTCTGTTCTCTGTATAAAAGGACTTGTTTTGCTTGTTGAAAGGATTTTTTTCCCCAAATCGCTATGATTTCCATGGAGATGTAAGTGTGGCTGTCCATGGATCACCTGCATAAGATTTCCTGAAAAGTCTCCTACTTGGGAAGAAACTCAGATTTTTGCAGAAGACTAACTCAACAGCTTCAGGCATTTGAAAGAAGGAATTGGTGAACCAAGCTCACTTCTTTCCCTTGAGGAGCACAAAGACTTATATGAAATCCTGACATTCATTTCAATCTGCTCTGAATAGTTATAACCAAGCTTCATGTTCCAGAGTCTCACACCACTCCTTTGCAGTGACCTTCAGAGTCACTGCATTTTCTTTCTTCATGCAAGAGATCTTTTCCTTCTATTGCACCTTCCTCTGAAGTACCATGAAGAGTTCAAGTAACATTACAGTACTCTTATGACAGACAAAACTCTGAGTATTTTTTATCTTTCCTTTTGCCTTTTTAAGTCTAAAAGAAACTATATTTTCATCTTCTGGCAAATATAGACCAATATGTTTACTCAGGTATTTCTCTCCAGATGGGATACCTTTTCTTTTAAGGTGTTAAAGAAATCAACAATAATAAAACATTTCATAGATCCTGTAACTGTTTCCTCTTCTTGTTTCATTGAAGAAAGATTTTACCATAACCAGTGCTTACATAACTGCTGTGTGAATATCTATATGACTTGGCCTCTGAGTAATTTCTTTTTCAAATGGCTCATTCCGCTACAATTTAATTTTTAATTTTCTTAGCAAAATTAAAATAACAAAAAAATCCCCAGAAAATTTTGTATGGGATCTAACACCACATGGTTGGAAAGAGGTAGAAAAGACAGGTTAGATTTATGTACCATTTGCACTCATTAAAGATGGTAATGTGTTTTTTGAGCTTTTCACCTATGGTGTAAGCAAAGGCCAGACTGTCTGCATGCTGAATTTGTACCACATCCCTGGGAGTGCACTATCACAAGTAATTGGTAACTTCTTCATAAAAG
This sequence comes from Camarhynchus parvulus, assembly GCF_901933205.1. Taxonomy (NCBI): domain Eukaryota; kingdom Metazoa; phylum Chordata; class Aves; order Passeriformes; family Thraupidae; genus Camarhynchus; species Camarhynchus parvulus. Next base: position 11,696,662 of record NC_044576.1, read on the forward strand.
CTGCTTCTTTTTGTATAGTATAATTCAATATACAACACAGAAGAAAAAGAGAGTTAATAGTGGAGATAACCAAATGAAAAAAAATCCAGGAAGTATGGCTCTCACCTGGGAGCCAAGAGCCCATGCTTGTGCTCCAATGCATGTTGAAACATTTTTACAAAGCTAGACAGCACTAACAGGAGGGACTGGAAAGACCACAACCTAAAATTGGTAGTTAGCAACTCTCTGTGGGGTAGACTTGGTACTGAATTCCACCAGTCCACAAGTACAACACAACCCCAGGTAAAATCAACAACTATCATTTGGTGAATCAAGCTAAATTTTTTAGTAGAACACAATCAATCTGAATTCACAAGAGGTTTGGGAATACCCCAATCCCATGTTTTTAGTGTTGAAAGCTTGCAGTGTAAAGTATGAGGTAAATCCAAGCCTGACATTTGCATGCAGCCAAAGGAGTGACTGACTCAAGCTCTCGGACACCTCTTGTTCAATGCCACCAAAGAGGACATGACTGGGAAAATAATGCATCATATACAACACAGAGACAGACACTGCTATTGATTGCAAGAGGATTTTCCAAAATACCTTCCATTTTACAAATATTAGCAGAAATGCATATTTGGAGGGAAGGAGGCATAAAAATGAAGCTTACCTGGCTTTGAGAGGTGTTAGTCACACCCCATACTGTGGTGACCACTGACAAAGAGCCTGGAGGCTGGTTGGTATTTTGTTGCCAGGGAACAGAATCATAAGGGAAAGACCCATCACTGCAAAAACAAACATTCAGAAGGGTGAGATTTTTGAAGTTTAAACTGTGGCAAGTTGCTGGTGGTGACAAAGGAATGAATGTCTGACATTACCTTAACTCTCCACTCTTCCTCCACTATTAGCTCAGTATTCTCAGAGGCATGAAGTTTCTTTAACAGCAATGTGATTGTATCAAACCACATGGAATGAATGAATGAATTCCTTAGCTATATTGAAGCACAGGGCCTTTACCACAAAAAGGTCTGTTAGCAGTGAAAGTAAATTCAGGGGCAGAGTTTCAAACAAGGACACCAAGTTACTCAGAAGCATGCGTTTTTTTTTGCAATTCATCTCAAACTCTTCAACAATCACTGCGTCAGCTGTCTTATATCAATTCAATTAGATTTTGAGACAAGACTGCAGCTCCACTGTCTGCAGTGGGTCCTCAAATGGCCAGAAAAGCCTTTAAAGCAATAGTAGTTCAACATCATTTGGAAAAGTAAATTGAAATTCAGATAGTGTTCTCCCACACGATGGATAAGCTGCATGCCAAAAACGGTATTAGCTAATCAGCATTCTAGAAAATCAACTGCAGATATACAACACATCTTTCAGATAAATATGTGGATAAGAGGATTGGGTTTTTCCATTAGCTTTGTCCACAGATACAGCAAACATTTCTTACAGTTCTTTTCATACAAAAGCACTGGTGGTTTCAGAATGAGCCCAGGATAGGCATGCACTTAGCGTAATTAATGAAATGTCTTAAATCCAGTGAAAGTAACTATCAATCCTATGACCATAAAACATGTTCCACTTGAAATTTACTCATTCTTGTACTATAAACTTGTAAATTAGATTTCAATTTGCATATATATACATATACACTCAGGTGACCTTCCTCATCTAGATATATATATAAATACTATTTAACAGACACACATTGCTCTTTCATTTTCAAACACCATTGATTTGTGTTTTATATCAAGAACTGCATTTTTGTCTTGACTACCAGCTATCACCAAAAATTCTATCAAGGGCTAACTTGCCTAAAGAATCTCTACAGGCTCTACATGCACTCCATCAACGTGCTTCAAAGCCTGCTCACTCTCCCATGACCCCAGACAGCGCTCCAGCCTTGGACCACTCCTTCCTTTTGTGCTGTGAGCCAGAATCAAGGACTACCCCTGTGCTCATTCTTTAGCCTGTTCATAATGCCAGGTGTGAATCATTTAAGAACAGGAATTGCTCTGCACAAAGTGTGCATGTGTGTGATAAAAACTGCCTCTGTCCTGACTAACAAATAATGTAATAACAGCAGCAGCAACTGTGTAAATGAAGCAGTGAATACATATCACAAACAGCTAGGAAATTTCAAAGAAATTCCACAATTCCTCTGCCAGCACACCAGCAATGCATTAGAACATAACTGCAAATTTGAACTGACCTATTTACTTCAAATACCCATATTCAATCAAGGAATAAAATCACACAAAAATTTTAAATTAGAGAAAAGAATAATTTCCCCTAACAAATAATTAGAGAAAACTAATGGTAAACCATAATTCTCTGTAAGATGCCTGACATGTCGTGTTTATACTGACAGCATCCATATAAACTAGCGTGTGAAAAAGGGCATACTGAACACCTGGCAACCACTAAGTCCTGCTAGCCCGTGTTTCTTTAAAATATTTTCTCTCAAAATCTTGCCCCTCTCACTCAGAGGCTCAGACAATGGCTTCAGTGACTAATATTTGCAAGTGACGCAATGCAAGTCCCTCCACCAGCATGGAGACAAATGATGACTAACCCAGAATTTGTGACTGCTATTAAGATTTCCTCTTTTATCCTGCTCTGAATGATGCCTCCTACTTTACTTCCTTCTCTGACTGTTTCTGATGATGTCTGCTCTGTGATTTGTTTGGATATTTATGGCTCATATGAGTGTTCATGCACTTCAGTGACTACAAAGAAGCCCTCTCCATGACATAAGCAGTGAAAGGACTCACTGCAGACATTCCTCTCTATTCCCCACTGATGTGCTGTGGACAGGTAATAAAACCTAAGGAGCAAGGCAAATATTTTGCAAGTGTATGAGTAAATAAGAAGGGTAATGACAGGCAGGAATCAAACCACAGAGTCACTAAATATTCTTCTAATGCAAATATGCCATACAGTTTGTCAACACAGTCCAACTTAGAGCAAGCAATGCTTCAGCCTGGTGTTAAGAAGTTATAATTATTACTTCACTTTCTTTGCCTCCTAAGCATGTTCTTCTTATCCATTCCTCTCCTTTACACTATGCAGAAGGGATTTCATATATCATTCCTCCGTAGTTTTCAGTGGTTAATCATTTGTTCAGTGGAAGGCCATACTGGGTTCTCAAACATGATATAATCACTTAATCCCAATTATAAATACTGAGTAAATCACTCAATTTTTACTACATTACAGTTAAAATGGGTGACACCTCAAGAAATTGTATTGTTGACAAATAATAAAGCCTCCAGCACCACACAAAAAAGCCAGAAAAAGAGACCAGCTATAGATTTGTTGAGAAATATTCATTGTGCGCATTGAACCACGTGACTACCACATTATCCAACACAGGACCTAGTGTAAAATCTCAAACATTACTAATCACAAAAAATATACAACACTGAAATAGTGACAGATGTGCCTCACAGAACATGAACTTAAATAGCCTAATACCCACTCACTGTCCTAAACCTCATCCCTCAAGTTTCACCTCAGTCACCCCACGAGAAATCCAAGGCAATCTCATGGTTTGCATTCCCCAGCATTTAGCCTGGCCCATCACCAATTACATGCATGTCAGAGTACAACTTTTGCCACACTGAATACAATACCCACCCTTTCTCCATCACATGAAGACTTCCTTGGTTTCAAGTAGTAAGAGATCCTGAAACTCGTGCCACTCAACTAGAGGATTACTTGTCCCTCCACCTCTGCTCTTTCAACTTCCATTTCTGTCCTTAAAACTACCCAAAGGAATATTCCCACCATCAAAGGAAAATCCATGTAAGTACCGTAATGAAACGTGACCAATCCAATTCTCATTTGCAAAGAGCAGTGCTTTTCCCCTGTTATTACACAGAGCTGTGAATTATCCTGAAAGCCCTTTCTTTAAACTTGAAAATGGCAGCCAATAAAGAAAGAAGCTTCAACCTCTTCAGCCAAAGCGAAATGCTGCCCATGACATTGTTCCTGTTGAACTGTACAAGGGTAATTAAGTCTCTCACTGCACCCTGGAGGGCAGTGAGTCAGTTTGGACTCGGCTGCAGCCCACTAAAAGAGTATTGACTAAATTTACTATAGTGCTAATGAACCTATACATACTACTGGTCAGCATTAAAGGCCAAACAGCAGAGGAAGGCACAGAGCAAAGAGGAAGAGAGGGAGGAAAATTACTTCTCAAAGTAATGTTTCGCTACTCTGAGCTAGCAAAACTGCTATCAAGCAATGAGGAAGGATTTCTTAGCTACTGGCAGATGTACTGAACCCACCAGTAATATAACACTCATGTGGAAGAAGTACACTGGTAGTTAAGTCTAAAAACCTTCTCTTAATCCCAGTACTAGGCAGATAGCCAGTCTCAAGGAAAAGTTACAGACTTCATGTCAGACAGAGACTGATAGATAATTCTAATAAAAGTTGCTTAATAACAAGTGACCTTTGTAGAATAAATTAATACAAGTGAATTGCTGTAATTTATACATGATTTGTGGCATTATTTGCTGTGTTTTAAATATGTTTATGTTGTCACTAGAGCAATTGTATATGTATCTGATACTCTGTTTACATGTCTTCATTCCTTGAGGAAGGAAAGATTCAGATGGTTTAGTGAAGCATCCCTAGAGCATTGGCACTTTACATATTGTGGAAGACAGTGAAAACTGGAATTACACATTCCTGGTGATTTTCCACATCACTTGTTGAGAGGGCCAGGTGTCTAAAATACTACCTTCATAAAGCATCTACCTCTGTTTCAAACACTGTAAATCTGCGAACTACTGCACCAGATGCTGACTTTCCAAAAAAAGCCTTTTCAGTCCAACCACTGACAATCAAGTTTCCCACAACTGGGCCTCCAATGGCTACTCTCTGTTGCTTACCCTCAAGCCAGCTTTGCAGTTTTGCAGGGGTGTCTACCATCTCTGAAGCACAGTCATCCCACCTGAAGGGCAGCTGACACACACAGAACTCACACCTTTAAATCTACCAACTCTATCCTAACTTTCCCAGTTGACACCAAGATGAGTAGGTAATTGCCACTGGAACACTGACTGTCATGTCTTCCACATCATCTTTTCTCACCCATGGACACCTTGAGAGGAGAGCATCTCATGACAAGGTGTCAGGTCTCAGAGGACAACAGAGGCCAAACATGTCTTTGCACTAACACATGGCCAAAAATCAGAACAGGCAAAATAGAATCCAAAACTGGGGCTACTGATCTGCTCCTGCCTGATGGCACCTCTCTGTGTCTGCACCTTGCTCTGTCTCTGGGCAGATGTGTGCTCAGCACCCCCTGCCTGTATTCTTGGTTGGAGCCTCTAGGTGACACTACTTTAATACAAACAAAACCATAATTTCCAAACAAGCTCCTTGCTCCCCTCTTTCTGCCCTACAACCTGATGCATCTGCAGTGGAAAAATATCAGAAATCCCACAATCAGAACAGGCAAGAAAGCCCCAGATAACTGAAGCACCAAGACGTGAGTTTCATGTCTGGGTTGCCTCACAAGTTAGCCAGTTCAACTTCTTTCATTCAGGTTTAGTTTTTGTTTTATTTGGATTTCTTGAGAGAACACCACTCGTGTAGCTTTATTGATTAATATGGATTCAGTTTGCAAGCCTTCTTGATTAGGGCACCAACATGAAATTTGGTGCCCTAATCAACCTAACACTAGGAATTAGGAAAAAAGATTGGGAAAAAAAGTAGCTTAAGTCCTTTCTGGAGCATTTTAGTATTTCATACTAAAAAGGCAGTTCAAATTCAGTATTTGCACTGCACCATGCAAACTTCAGTATGACTCAATAAACTAGGAACCCCTGACAACTTATTCAGAAATTACAGATCAAATGTATTTTTTTTTCTTTTGGTCAAAGTTCCACTGGAAATATCCCTGGCCTTGAGTATTAATTCAAGAAAACCCCACTGCGACAAGTGAAACCCAGAATTTGATTTCACTTACTGCCAATCAAAAACATTTTGAAGATCTGCTTTTATTTTCTTTGTGAAAACCACTAGATATTTAGAAGGAAATTGACTTGTCATTTTTCATTGAGATTCTTTTCCAAAGACACAAAGCCAGCACCTCCCCACCTGAGATACATGCGCCATCTTCATGCACCTACAGTGCTTAGCCAATGTGTTTCAACTTGAACACCTAAGATTAGTTTATAGTCCAGGTGACAGTTACTATAAACACATCACTATTCAAAAACACAAATTGCAAAATTTAATCAAGTTATCCCCTGACCTTTTGTGCTGTGTTTTCCATAAGCTCTGTAAACCACTCTATGCAATTTGTTGTCTGTTCACACAGAGGAGCATGGCAGAGCCAGGAGACACCAATGTGGAAAAACATGAAGACCACTCACAGTCAGCAAGGATATATGATGACACATTGTAAAGGAACCACAGAGTAAATACCTCTGTACATCACACATGGTGTACAAAACCAAACTAAAAGCGGATGTTGTGTGCAGGTACCATAAACTTTTTACTCAACATGAGGAAAGCAAGAGGGTGGTGTAGCCAGTCTGTATACTAAAAACTGACTTCAGATGGCTAGCAAGAACTAGCTTTTGATTGATGCCCTCTATGTGATTCACACCTTCCTGAAATACATTCCTCTACTTTGCATTATTATCTGAAGATGTTTAAATTGTATTGGCATAAATCATGGCACCATCCTGCATTTCACTAAGCAAACACCTACAACACAATCCCATCCAAATCACTGGGTGTTTTTATGTAATGTTAAAATGACAAAAGCCAATTTGGAAGTACTCTACAAGACTTTATTTCCCTCTACTTCTTAATGATGTGACTACAAACATCAAGATTTTACAAAGAAAATACACAGTTCCAAAAAATATCCCATCATGATTTCTCAAGTCTGTTGATTCCCTCCACTCTTTCCAACTAGAGTATGTTCTCTAACTCTTTGCAAAGCTTTGAATCTCCCAACTCCAAATGCACAGTAGATCCATACCTAGTCCTTGCCTAAGAAAGAATTACCTCAAATGTTGTTTCAGTACTGGATGTTGCCTGTACCATGAAAAGGAAGACTGAAAGCGGTTAGAAATTTCATAGTTCACTGTAAAAAGAAGGAGGCTGGTTTCTGGCAAACTGTATGCAAACACAGAAGCACTCTGAACCCCTTCTAGCTGAGCAGATGCAGGCGAAGCAGTCAAAAGGTGAAGGCAACAAGCCATTTATCAGCTCAGTGGTTTGGATGGCACCTGCTGCTGCAGGTGGTTATCACCCCCTGCCTCTGCTCTTTTAAATATCCACACACATATTGATAATAACCATTCATGCAGCCACACACATATGCACAATACAGGCATTTGCCGTTTGCGTGGAGACTGAGACAGCAAAATCGAGCTGGCAGTTCAGCAGGTGATACAAAGTACCTCTGGAAGCTGAAAGCCCTTAACTTTTTCTTTATATTTGTGACAAGGCCTGTGAGGCCTGCATGACTTATGACTGCACAAGGCGGGAATGCTGCCTTCCATTTCACACTGGGTTGCTACAGATCGGGCTGTGACACACTCGCTGCTGTGCTTCCTTACTCTACACTCAGTGTCATCACTTAGAGTCATGCCTGCAAGTCTCATGCTGCTCAGCAAGTTACTGCATCTAACTCCTGAAATTAGAAAAATGCATTAGGCCAAATAATTAGATTAATCTTTAAGTTTTTGAACCTGCACAAAACCACACTTCCCCTGCATGCACACACAGTCCTGCTTCACTACAGATTTCATATATGTCCACGCACGTGTGTGTGCACATGCAAAGATACAGAGATAATGCCACTTATTTTTGTCCATGTGGAATAAACGATCACAGCTATGCAGGTAAGAAACAAAAATGCTACTGAGACCCACTCCTGCCTCTAAGAAGCAGAAGGGGTTACATTGTCTGACATGGGGACTACAGCATCCATCTGATAAAAGGAAAAAAGATTAAACCATCACACCCAGCTCTATTGTCACACAAGTAGACCATGCAATGCATTACTACAGCCCAGATTACAGTTAAAAAATCCACCGGTAACAGCCCTGCTATTAACATGCCACCTGTTACCTTTTACAAAATGCTGAAATTATCTTATGATCGTTTTCAGCTTGACAAATGCAGTTTAATCTTTATTGCATCTCACAGCACAGACCTGCTTCATCCATGTCTTATTTATCTCACGTGTGTCGGAATGCAACCCCGAGCCCTCAGTCCCCCCCTGCCACCAGGCATTCCTTCTGCTCTGCTTTATCAATATACCTGGGTTTCCATATCCGACTGCTCCTTTACAATAAAAAACACACCCACCCAGTATTCTACCATTGCCTGTTGCCTTGGTAATCCAAATGCCTGGGTACTCGCTGATTATCGGCGAATGAGACTCGCATTGTTCACACCGCAGCGCGTCTGCTATGTTAATGTGAGATAATGGCAGCCAGAAGACTCCTTTTGTTCCCAGCTTTGCTGTTTATTCATAGTGCCTGGAGGTCAGCGACTGCTACAACAACCGGGGAAGGAACCGCTGAGAGCGTGAGCAGATTCCACTTGTGCTTTTGCCTCTGAGACAGGGGGAAACACGAGCAGCCCCGCACAGCGAGAAGGGCACCGGGAGCTCTGCAGTCTGACTCACGCAAGGTGTAGCAGGCGGCTCGGAGGAAGATGTGATGGACTTGCACTTCCGAGATTTTAGATGAAGCTGATTTACGCTCCCCGACAACAGAAAAAAACCGCTTTCTTCGAGAGGCACGGCGGGAAGGGAGGGAGAGAGGGAGGAGGGGGCAGCACGGCACCGCCGCAACTCACGGGGAGCGAGGCGGGCTGGGGGCTCGGGGCTGCCCGGGAAGCAGGGACAGCCCTGCCGAGCCCTGAGGGCAGCGGCCGGGCCAGGACCGGCACCGGCACCGGGCCGGGGGGAGCGCCCGGAGCGCGGCGGGCGGGGACGGAGCGGCCGGGCCGGGCAGGGCAGGGGCTGCCCGGGCAAGTGACCTGGCCGGGGAGGGACAGCGCAGGGACAGGTCTGAGAAGCGTCTCCCCGAGCCGTGTCCGCGCTCTGCCCGCCTGTCAGGGTAGTTTGGAAACGCTGTTGGTGACACAGGGACACGGGCAAACAAACAGTCACATCGCATCTCCCCTGACGCGTTAAGTGGGAGCTGAGAGCACGAACAGGCTGTGGTACCCTCCCCGCATTCCCAGCTCGGTGGAGACGAGGACATTGAAGACGGTGCCCGGCTGGTGCGCTGCTCCCCAGCCCCGGAACAGCCCTTTCATGGCAAGAGAGCACCTAGTCCTGCTAAAGGCACTGCCAGTATCTAATTAATGTCACCGACCCATCTGCCCAGGTTGCTGATGCGCTCTGTCTGCCGAGCAGGCTTTGTTGTCATATCTAGTGAAAACCAGCCAGAAGTGTCTTAGCTCGAATTGCTAACCCTTTTTTTTTTTTTTTGAGAAACCATTAGAAAAGCCCTCCACCACTGCAAATAGTAATGACGATTTCCTTTTCTTCTCACTGCGATTCTGAGAGATTTGAGAATCCAAGTGTACGGGAGTAGCAGGAATACAACAATTGACAAAACTGAGCACCGGGAATTCACTCCTTTTGTAATCTATTTACAGAGGAAATCCTGTGGAGGGTGACATTTTCATGTAAGTGAATGAATAACAGATACGTGTAAAGAAAAGGCATCAAGAAACATATCAAGCCTTAGACAAAATATACGTCTGCGATCCTGCTGCCAAATTATCCAAAAATACCCCCAAATCGTTTAAAAAGACAAGGTATTTGCCGTAATGTATGTCAGTAATTGTTACGTGCCAGACTGTGAGCTCACTCCCTGCTTAGGAGCCATGTCACCTCCTGGCAGGCAGGCTGGAGCGCGATGCTCACAGCGCGGGTACCCAGAGAACAGAACTCGCGCTGAGCTCCCTGTGCGAGCCACGGGCTGGCCCTCCCCGGCCCTTCTGTGCCTGCAAAGCACTGCTACACCTCTCAGGTGGGCCTGATGCTGGGCAGGTTGAAGGGCACTGACTTGGTTCTGATGTTCCCTATCCAAAGGCGTTCAATCCAGTTAAGACTCCCAATGATTTCAATTAGTTTTGCAACAAAGGGCTAGGCAAAGTATAGCTTTCAGTGTCACCACATGCTTAATTGTGCTGACAGTCAAAATGGTTAAAAACCAGGGGTGCTGCCACAGTTAAATGATTTTTAACACTACTGCCACCAGAAATCAGTTGGTTTCACTAAGAACAAGTGACAGAAGGTACCTTTCCAATATGCTTGAAGAGGAAAATCATGTACCCTCAGCTCATATCACCGGCTTTTGAGAGCAGACCTCGTGCAAAGAGCCATGATACCCCTGTGATAATCACTAAACAGAAATCACAATTGACCAGACATTTTCAGGAATTAGGTGTTCAATATGGCCCAAACATGAGAATGATACCTGTCTATTCAAAGCTGTTGCCATATTTTAAAAATTAACATAGCCAGCACAAAGCCTAAGAAGATCAGATTTTGCCTCAGTCAGCAGACAGACCTTAAATAATATTTGCCTAGTGTTTACTTTTAAAAATATCAGCTGGCATTTTATAATTTAAAAAAATCACAAACTAACACCATAAGACTACAACATCTACAGGAAAAATACAGGGTATACAGCCATTTATATGTTCTTATCAGAAAAAATCCCACAAAATTATAGTAGTCCTGCTACATACAAGTTTTATTATAACAGCACTCACTTTGACTCATCAATCAATAGAGAAGACCTGTTTTCACATCTGTACAAGGTGCTGTATACACAAGAAAAGATGATCCTTATCCTATACCTTTTACCAAGAACACATATTTGAAACCAAGTTACCCGTTACGGTTTCCTGTTACCACAAGAACTGACCACAAACTTATCTAAAATGAAATGCAGATTTCTCACATGAAAATATTCAATATTTAATTATTAACAGCTAATGGTTACACTTATCAGTTTTCAAGGAGAAGGTACTCATAATTTTCTTTTAGCTTCAACAGGCTCAAGGTTTTCTTCCACCTCCTCCCCATTAAGTTTACGTGTTAAAATTAGTATCAGTAGTTTCACTTAGAGGATGAGATGGACAACTCTTGGGACAATACTTTGGAGCAATTAGTAATTAGTTTTATCTTTGCAATGCTTGGTGCATAAGCAGACTATTCTGAAGAAATTTTCTGGGTTTTCTTCTTTAAGGAGTGACTCTTCTACAGAAAGATTTCTTGATTCTGAATTCTTCCCTATTCTCTCCTGATGGTAAATAGTAACATTTCTTGACAGAAAGGAAACTGGAAAAAACAGCAAAGCTACTTTTGCAGAATCAGAAGTAATATACGTTTCCTTACTGGTTATATTCTTTTATATTAGGATTTACCATCTGTTCAGTCCCTAATTATATTTATTTCACAACTCCACAACCAGAAAGATGAAAAGGCTTTGAAACAATTTTATCTTTTACCTCAAGAGTTATGACTTCTCTTGCAAAGTTTGTCCCTGCAGGCCAGAACCACATGACATAATGGAGCAATCCCTACTTCTAACTGATGTATCAAACACACACAACGTGCCTGTTTTCATACAAGTGTGCATGTGCTGCACCTGACCTCACCCAGTCGTTTTTGAAGTGACTATCACTGTTGGTCAAAACAGCCTATGATGCAAAATTGAAAAGTTAGCAGCCTTTACAGAACTTCTGACATTGTTTGTACTAGTATGTTATAACCAGTTCACTCCTGATTGTTAACAATGCAAGAGCCAGTCCTTACCACTCAATAAAAACTTAGACAGATTTACCATTCTTCTCCAAGAGCTCCTATGAAAGTTTGAAAGTTCATCTCTTAGTCAAGTTTAAATTGGAAGAAAAAAAAGGACAAAACAAGCATTAAAAACAATCATTCTTTTAAAGCAAGTCTAGCCACTAAAAGGTATTTATGATTGCTTGAACATAAAACATTAATGGTAATAAATAACACATCTACTGTATGATTGAATTAATGCTTCATTTCATCTACCATTCAATTTTCTCTGAACGTTTGGCACTAAGTAATTTGTGATAAAAACAACATTATCTTCATATATTTCATCAAGCACGACTGCCCTGTAGAGGCATTACCAGCCTTTGGTCACTAACTGTGAGACAGCTGGCAATTAATGCATAAGACCAAAATTTGGAGCGAGAGTGAAGACAGTAAGAACCCTACAGATGCTCATGGCAACACACTAAACTGCAACTAACAGCTGTCTATTTCTAGGTGGTTTTGTTGACAAATAAGTTTTATTACAAGCTGTGCAAGAAATGAGAAGCCCCCCAGAGCTTGCCTGAGTCAGACTGACATGAAAATGAACCAGGGTGCAATTCCTCCTGGGATTAATTGGAACTGTACCCATTTCAACCAAGATTCAATTTGATACACATGTAGAGGTCCACCACTTAATGTAATGAAGTGTTATGCAGGAACTTTATCAAAGCATTGGAAGGTGTATAATGACAATAATTTGTACTTATATAACAGCATTTGCCAAAGACCTTATATTTATTCAAAAATCAGCCACCTTGAGTAGTATCTGTTATTACAGACAGTTTATCAGGTTGGAAAACTACAACACAAATAATTACCCTGCAAGCTAGAAAGCATGTAATTTCACTTCTGTGCAGAAGGGCTAGCCCGAAGACTAACAGCTCTCCCTAAGTTCCCTATAAATCCGCTAAGTTGGACTTTAATTAGAAGTTACACAGGATTAAGGAGGTGGGTAGGTCCTACATTGGTCCTTCAATACAGGAGTAAAGTTAACTCACATGAAGCAATAAAAAGGTCTAAGGCAAAAATAAAATCTCACACTCAAGTTTGAGCTGACTATTAGACTGCAAAGACATAAGAAACCCCTAAGATTGGGAGGTTCTTTTTGACAGCCCAGTGGTCATTCTGTTCACAAAGCATAAGAGCTTTCAATTCAGCCAACTGGCCTACATTAGACAGTAGGTATTTAGCTGAATTTTTTTCTATATGCAACACTTGATCATTCTGTTAATGAAAAACTAAATTTAGAAAGAAATTACCGATAGAGTCCCTACTCTGAAAGCATTTGTTGCATGTGTGCACATCCTCACATGGCTTACATTCTGCTCTCTGTAAGTGCATTTAACCAACAGTAACACTAGGAAAGCCCTCCTTGATCAGTCTACTTCAGTTTTCTCTCATAGCTCAATTAACTTTTAAAAATCAAAGATTGTCCTTAAAAACAGGCCAGACCTGAATTACTTCTAGTGTAAGTGCCCATAGTTTATTAAATATGAATCCTTAGATTCAGGTTCTTGTGATACATTATTGAGTCACAATTTATTTTAAATAGCTGAGCCCTGTTTCAACTTTGAGACTAAGCAGCTGTGTTTCTGTAGTGCCTGCTACATCAGGATTCTAGTCCCCTGACTAGAGTTCTGGGTAATTTTGTTGCTAGTAAAAGCAACAGCAGAAAAAGCTGTGTGTGGAGTACTCAAGATCGTCTGACGACAGGGAAGGATTTAATTGTGGGTCTAATGATAATCAGCAGCTCACATATATCTACATTGCCTTTGCTAAGTAAGGTTCTTGCATATGCTCTTGGTTGTTCTAATTTAATATCTAGCTCTTTTACAAAATTTGAAGTAGCTGGCTACGTTAATTGTTTCAGGAAATACAAAGCATGCTTTTTTTTTTGTTTGTATTAACAGAAAAATCTTGTGGATTAGAGATAAGATACTGTGAACTTTTATACTAAGCTTTTGACCCAATTGTAATCTAATGCAAATACAAATGGTGCTTCATCAACAGCTTCATCACTGATTGTAGTTAATACTGTACTTAATGGCTTTTCATCTTTTGTTTAATTAAAACAAATAGAAAACTCAATTCTTCACACCATACTTCACTTCTGTCTTATAGACTGATTACAAAACATACATGAAAATAAACAGTTCCAGGTGGAAAAAGAAGTTGGAGAGCCACAGGATGTCTCATTCTAATGTACCACCTGAGTGATTTTGAGCAGTTACAGTTAAATTACAGACAACAGCACACACCAAAGCAGTGATGCAAACATTCCAAATCCCAAAGTGGCTGCTGCAGTTATTGTATATAAGAAGTGATGCCAGAGAAATTCCATTTCTAGAGGGGCATCTCATAGGTAAAGAGGAGTAATTTAGAAATTACTCCCAGTCTCTTCCCCAGTAGGGCAATTCAAGGGCAATACTCGAGAGAAATATGCAGGAACTGCCTAACACTGATCAGGCTGCTCTGCTATAGGCAGGATATTGGATGACTGGGTACTGCTGGAAATGCTGGTATTTAGGTTTAGTAGAAGAAAGTATTTCTTTTTTGACATGTGACAGTTTCAGTGGAAAATTGCCGCGAAAGAAGTGAGTTGTGCCTATCTTATCTATTATCTAGTAATGTAGCACACAGCCCCTGTGAGATAGTCTTACTTTATAGACTCTAGAGGAACAGAGGCTAAAAGGTCAAATGAGAATCAGGCATCTAAAAACTACAAAACTACACCTAAGAGAGCACATATACTGCACCACACTCTCTGCAGACTAGCCACTAATTTCACTTTGTCTTCTGAAAAGCTTCTCCCAAGTGTAAAATTATTTTAAAATATTACGTTTTCTTTGGTTTTTTTGGTTTTTTTTTGTTAAATGCATTTACAATCAGTCATTTCATAAGCAACTAAAAAAGAGGAAATCTAGGTACTCTGAAAAGCCAGTGATTATATATTAATTATACTTCAAAAAAAGGACTTCATTTATTCTCAAGGGCTGAAATAAAAGGCATAGTTATTGCATGGGTTTCCCATAAATGCAGCAAAAATAATGAAAAACTATCCAACCCCAAACCCCAAAAACTGTTTTCAGACAAATCTGCATATGCAAATGCACTGGTACAAAGATGTCCCTAAGCTCCACTCTAACACAAAAGTTCAAGTTAGTTAGGCTATCACAAAACTTAGGTACAAGGAATTTAGACTCATTAAATTCTCATAGTCCTTTACTAACAAAAAAACTACATAAAACAAATTAATACTATTCGTGATTTCTTTGATGTGATGCTGAGGTAAAGAAAGCCTTCAAAAAAAAAACTCCCAGAAACATAAAGCACTGAATGGATGCTCAATCCTGTCTACACTTGATTTCCAGCTTTTGCTTTGACCTAGGTTGTGCAGACAAGAATTACAAATAGTGATCCTCTACAGAATTTGGTAATCAAAGGCTTCACATCATCTTCTTTCAGTGTCCTTTAACATCCATGTTTTCTCTAAATTAACACAAGTGCTGTCTGATCCTCATCTGATACAAGACTGTACAGGACATCCTCTGATCTATGGCTACACCCACAGTACAATTGTTCTGCGTGCAATACATTTCCAATGATGATTAAAACACAGAACATTGGTGAAATGTTTTCAACATCAAAAAAAGCCAATTGTATTTGAATAAACATCAGGCAAGTGTCTGATGAGACACATGAGGTACAAGTTTATCTCTAGGGCATGACTTGAAGCTTGAAAGCACACCCACTTGATCTGAGTACAAATTTGAAGACAGAGGTGTCACGTCACCATGCACAGGGCAAAGAGAAAATCTGAGTTTCTTTAGTGCTTGCTGTAATTACAGATACCCTGTTGTCCCTAGTGCTGAGCGGTGCATGGAACAGTGTCGCTCCCCCCAACAGTGGTACCAAGCATTTCAAGGAGCAGATCTGTCTCACAACGCGCTGTCCAGCCTGCAGTGCTGTGGGCTGGGCCCACACTCACCTGTGAGAGAGGGTGGGTTTCATGGAGCTCATAGAGTTCATGGGGGGTTGCATGGGGAGCTTCCCGGGAGGGTCGTTCTGCCGGCTTTTCTGGTGGCGAAGCAGCAAGAGCCGTCCCAGCTCCTCACACCACGATGAAAGCAGTGCTGTGCAAACAGAACAAATGGCAGTGAGCACACATCTGAGGAACCAGCACAGCCCCCTGCAGGTGCAAGCCACTGTAACAGGAGTCACGACCTAGACAAACACCATGAGTGCAAAGCTTGGCCATGAACCACCGCTTACACTTTTATCCTATCAAACTGAGTCTCTAATTGCCATACACTATCATTAGAACATTTTTACTCAAGTTACAAACCTTCTGCATAGCCCAGGAGGCACAAGAGAACTTGTCTGAGTAGCACAGAGATGAAGAATGGATAAAGTGAAAGGACATGGGATAGCTGTTATAAGTGAAGTAAGATGCAGACTAATCCATTTCACACTAACAGAAATATAACAAAAACATAGAGAAGACATCATTTACAGAGGGGAGCAAAGAAAAAAGATCTCTTCTGTTCAGCTGGTTTTTTTTATAAGATTAATTGGAGAGAAACCCATGTGCACAAATTAATTTCCAAAACTGCTATGAGCTACCAGTCTTGAATAGATAAACAGGAGAATGATGTATGGATACAAAGTTAGGCACTTAAATCTATATCTGACCCAGCACAACCCCTAAATGTGTATTTCCATTATGTGCCTAATCTTGTAGTCAATGAGGGTAATTCTGTGCTTACAGGAAAATCACGCTTATGAACTATGAAGATACAGAGATTCTTTAGAGGGAAGAAGAGCTTGCAACTCCTTCTAAAGACATGAAAGGGGTCATTATTCCTGAAAATGTGGCCTCTCCCTTATGCGCCCACACTCAGGAAAGACCAGGCCCTGCTATAGAAACCACCTACTCTGCAGTAAGCAGAGCTCCAGAAAGTGACCGCACTGCTGTGATGAGTGCACCCAGCCAAGACACCCCACCAAAGCCTCCAGCAACATCCACCCGAGCCTTAAAGCTGCCTCTTTAGTTCCAACATCAGAAGTAGCTCTGGTAAAAAGTCAGCCAGGTATGAGAACACAGTGAGGAGTTTAACTGGAACAAAGTGCAGACTAATTGAAAAATCCTGTAGTGGAAAGAAATCAACTTTTCAAGTGGAAGTGCTTGGGCTTTTTTCTTCTTTAAAGGATGCTTTACAAAACCCTCAGAACAAAAAAAAATGCTTCATGTTTAATTTTTAACTAAGTGCCTTCCTGAGGTGTTGCAGACTGAACACAAATCAACAGATTATATGGATGGGTGAGCATCAGAAGACTACTGAAAACCCAAGCTGCCATAGCAGTTTAGGGTAGTAACAAACTCTAGATGTAATTTCAGGCTTGCTCATTTACAAGAGACAAGTGCAGAATCCTCTAAAATTGAGGCTCCTGTTTTCATGTCTTAATTTTCTAATGGCTGTCTTTTCACCAAATAACAATCATAAGCAGTAGCTAACTATCATTTCAGGGTACACCATCTTCTTTTCTCAGCAGCTACTCACATGCACTGTTAACACAGAACAAATTCCAAGAGACTAACTGTAAAGTCATATTTGTGGGGCAGAAAAAAAGAACCTGCTTTACCAAAACCACACACAAGTATGTTTTTTCAGTACAAGAAACAACAGGATTTTCTTAAGTTAAATGGCCACACAAGAAAAATACTTATTGCCTGGACCATTGCTGTGAATTAATCACACATTAGCACAAAGAAGGGGTAGTAATTTTATTGCATTTGGACAAAGAAGAGGCAGCAATTTTATTGCATTTATCAAGCAGAAGGTCAAGAGAGGTGTTTAGGGAGGCATTTTAGAGCTCTGCTGTGACAAAAGGGGGCCATCGTTTCTTTATGTAACT
This sequence comes from Camarhynchus parvulus, assembly GCF_901933205.1. Taxonomy (NCBI): domain Eukaryota; kingdom Metazoa; phylum Chordata; class Aves; order Passeriformes; family Thraupidae; genus Camarhynchus; species Camarhynchus parvulus. The sequence continues at coordinate 11,714,417 of NC_044576.1, forward strand.
AAATATGGTCACTGGGAAACTGTCAGCCTCACACGGAGCCTACAAAAAGCATTCCCTCCAGCTCTGTGAAATGTTCCAGCAACGAGTGTCAGTCTAAGCTGCTTCTCTATTAGCCAAGGAATCTGTCAACAAGCATTTGATCAAATTATACTCACCTTTTATCCCTGGCATATCATTACTAATGTGCCAGTGACAAAGGCCCCCCTCCCCCTTTCCAGCCGCCTGGAGATTGAAATTCCTGCCTCACAGGGTTTCTTCCCTTGCCCACGGCCACTTGAGCTCGGGAAACACGAACAAAATGTTCTGCTGAACACTTAACGCAGCCATCACGGAGTAATAGTGGATGAGTAATAGTGGATGCTGAGCACTTCCACAGCCGAGTGTAATTACTACAGAATCATCCATCTTAGACGAGGCTATGATGGGAGAAGGGAGTTGCTCCTTCTGCACACCTATGTGCACTTGACAAGTAAGATAAAAAGCAACAACCCAAAGGACCTGAGGGCATGAATCTGCAAACAAAAGCCAAACCTGCTTGGAAAAAAAAAGCAGTGTAACTCACGGAAAAAGAATATGCCAATGAGAGCATTGCTTTGGTGAGGTGAAGATAAGAAAACATCTTAATGAGTTGTTATTATTACCAATATCCAGTATGCAGATCTATAAAGTGAAAATGTAAACCGTCAAAGAACAAAGAGGTTCTCAAGATAAGCTGGATGGTTTTATTCTACAAGTTATCTGGAGAGGACTCATGTTTTTAGAAACTAAGAGCTTGCAGGTAAAAACCGAGGAAATTTACTCATCCCTATCAGCACTCATTATAGTTCAACCTTTCCTCCCTCGGGACATTTCAACTCATGTACCATGTATAATAATCACTCTCTTCCCTGTGTTGGTACTTGTGCATGGAATGAAAACAAAGCTGTCTGTAGCCACCTTAGGAGTTACCAGTTCCCCTCTGACCTGTTCTAGCCTCCCTCTAAAAGAGTCTGCTCCCTTCTGACGGAACACACAGGGCAGCCTCCCATCTCTCCTGCCCCATCCACCTCCAGTGCTCTGCTCGGTAAGATGAATATATACCCTGCCAACACACATCTGGTACAGCTGGCTTCTGGAGAACATCACTTCCTGGGCTATTCAAGCAAGATAAAACAAACTCAAAATGAATTTACAGATTACACTATTCATCTTTAGTGTACTTAGTTACTGCTTTTTATGCTGACAGTATTAGGCGTATCTCAACTCATTTACACTCAAAGCACGAGAATTTCAGTATCATACTATAATGAACAGATAAAGCAGCAAGCACAAAGGACAGCTACAGATGGTGCCAACAGTCAGTCTCACCCTCTCATAGCACAGCCAAGCAGCTGCTTTTTCTCCCCCTCGGCCCCTCCTCTTTGTACAACAGGAGCACAGATTTTGCAGATGGACCATCCACACCGTCTCTCGCAGCCCCTTGCTGCGGCAGTTTAATGATCAGATTTAAATCGTGTTCCTCTGCTGCATTGCTACAATGTCCCTTGCATACAATGATGTGCCTTTCCTGCTTAAGTTGAACTCAACTGTTGCAATGAGAGGAAAGGAAGAATCCTTACATGTGCACACAGCCCCCAAGAAGCCCTGTACACAGCCCAGGTGTAAAATACAACCTGGTTAATACACCAAAATTGACATTTTCTTTCAACCCCCATTCAGTCATAGAGGGCTCTGCTAGCTCATGCAAAAAGATACAGAATAATGGCAATCAAATAACGTACTGACAGTTTAAGTGTATTCACACATTTATTTGGCTTAAAGGGACACTCTCTGGGATGATTGGTGCAATATTTGACCTACTTTTCTCCATCTGCAAAACCTGTATCATTCTTAATGGGATTGCTTTTCACTTTTAGCACTGATCTATTTCCATAGGAATAAATCAATACCGATTTGCTAATGATGACTGCGTTAAGAAACCAACACAGACATGAGCAGCCTCAGCTTTCACATTTGTGAAAAGCAGAAATACAGATTTAAAAACAAGAGAAATTTCAATTACAACTAGCCCAAGGGGTTTCCCTAAGGAAGCAAGAGAAAAAAATCAGTTCAGAGATATTCAGTTTGCTGCTACCCAGTCCCATTTTTGTTTTTCTATTCTTTGAAGAGGACCAGACATCGCAGAGTGGGTCTCAGCACAGAATGTGACTGACCTCTCCTTAAAAAATTTATAAATACTCCCACGCACCCAAAGTTGGCACCACTTGATGTCCTCCTGGATGTGTCCAATAGTCTTAAATTCTTTCATTGAAAAAAATCATAAGACATAGCAATGTATCCACTTTGGGATCCTGGGGACAAGGAAGGGGAAGAAGGCTGAAAGGCAATTTTTTTTTTCCCAGTCAGCCCAAATCACATTTTAAGCATTTCTCTGCAACCACAGAGCTAAGCCTTGCTTGAAAGAGAAAGGAAGCAATTGTTATTTAATCCCCTGCCTCTAGGAGCCAAGTCTTTAAGAACATGCCAAATATCACAAGATTTGCGACACAATTATTAGGACCGGCCACATCCCCTGGTACTGCTCCTTTCCTGTAAGGGCCCTTTTGTGTCGAAAACCTGCCAGGCAGTACAGAGAGAAAGGCCCCCACTGCTTGCTCTGTGGCACCTTTCCATCCCTCACAGCCACGACTGCCCATCACCCAGAAGCACAGCAGCTTTCTAAGTGCTGGGGCCCTTCCACTAGGAAAATCAAGGAGCTTGAGCAGGGTGAAGCCACAGATCATGCCCAGGCTGCTTGCCCCACTTAATAATTCTTGACAACAAATGATGCTGGCATACCTGTAAATATTACATGATGGATGCTGATGATGCAGGTCAAACATAATTTTATAGCCATAGCACAGAAGATTGGTACAGCCCATGACAACCCCTTTTGGGCCAGGGACCAGAAAAAGCAAAGCAACCAGGGTGTGCAGTAAATGCTACCCCAGAGAGGCACTGCTGCATTTCCCCAGCTGCACCCAGCCCAACCCTGGGAGCTGCAATCTCTGGCACTGCAAAGTGCCACAGTAAGCACCTCGAGTGCAGGAGCTGCAGCTCCCTAGAAAGCAAAATACAGAGAAGCACAGTGCTAATCTATTTACCCATTATGATACCCTAGTATTAGTTACAGCTTATCACCTCAGTAAATCGCTGCCTCTTGTTAGGGAATGTGCTTAAAGGTGCAGCAAACTATTATTTACAGGCAGACACTATATTTACAGCCACAAAGACAGGTGAGGAGGGGATAGGACAACAGCTCAGTAATTTCAATGCCTTCTGCTTCCCGGGAGACTGCTGGAAGAGCACAATAGGATTACTGCTTCCTTGCTGCAGTTAAGCTGCAGTAGATAGTTCAATAGGCAGACTGGCAGATCCGTATTTCTTATTCGCTGCAATGAAAATATTAGGAAAAAAGGAGGAGTTTGATTTGGAGAACTATCTGTTCAGCACCATCTCAAGAGATTGCTTTCATGTCTCAGAAGGAAATGCATTTGGCTGAAAAGATATTTACAGCATAAGTAAGAAAATACAGAATTTTTCACCAATCATATCCATTAATTTTATATTGCTTTTAGAAACAAGTCTGTATTTTTTTACATGGAGAATTCCAGATAAGTAGAATACAGAGCTACTGAGTGCTTTCTGCTCTCTCCTCTACAGACTGCAATCTAAATACAGTTTTTATAAAGCATCCAGTGAGGTAATTTGGTGGGGAGGAAAGGGAAGCAGCAATGAGAAGAGAATGAGAGGAGTGGAAATAACTATTGTCTTGGTTATTTTAGAGGAGTTATTCTTTCTACATAGAAAAATGGAGATTATATCACGTTTGGAAAAATACACTGAAAATGTTAACTACCTAAAGCTGAATGTGCTGACAGCATCAGAAAAATAAGGTCAATTGCATTAAAAGGATGGAATCTTTTCAATATTGTGAAACTGAAAATCAGATGTTTTCCATGTGTTTTAAAAGCCATTTTGCTTTTAAAGAGCTAGGAAATGGAGAGAGGGAGAAACCGCTCATGTCAAACTATTTCAAGGATTGATTTTCCTGCAGCTCTCCTCCCTGCATACCCCAGCAGAGCCTGGCAGTGGCTGGCTCACCTGTCGGTCAGGGCAGCAAAGCAAGGCCACAACCCCAGGATGTGAGGGTCCATTAGCAGAGATTTGTGTTTGTCCCTCCTCTGCAGTTCTCTCAGGGTACTGCTCCGTGGCCTAACCCTGTGACAGAGGAGCCCTACCCCGTCATTACACCAGCTTCTGCTCGGAGCCTGCCTCAACACTGACAGCACAAAAGGAGTATACACAAAGCCAATTACAAAGCAAAAGTACTGATTTCTCAGCAGTCTGGCTGTTCAGCGTGGACTCAGAGCAGTTCCCAGGGAGTCCACCCCTCCTCCCAGGCCTGTCTCTCCCTGGCATCTCATCATGCCAGCAGATGCCCACTTTGCACACAGCAGCCCACGGCACAGAGCCAGTGCTTACTCCCAGGTGTTTGCTGCCACCTCATCCTGGGAGGCTTGCACCCAGCTGGCTGCTTTTCTGGAGCACCTGAGGATTGTGGCTATTCTTCTCCATCAGGCAAAATCAGTGATGTTAGCTTAGAAGTCCAAGTAAGTTGGATTAAATGGACTGATTTTATCTAAAAAGTGCCAACACAAACCTGCCCCCTTGTAGGGAGAGAGCCCCCACAAAGGCACACGGATTTAAAAAGTCCTCATCCCAGCAACTGCACAGCAAACTGCATGGAACTGAATTCCCCAGCAGAGCAAGGGGGCAGCTGGCACAGATCCTCATTCAGGAGGCATGAACTGCCCTGCTAATGACAACAGGAACACAAAGTTGACAGCCACAATTCAACGCTGTGGAACAGGGCATGGTACACATTTCTAACCCTAATATCTAAGTAGTGCCTTTTATCAAGAATGTCTCCTTCATTACTATAGCTACAGCTGTGTCCTGCAGAAATATACAGCTCTGCCCCAGTAGGATCTATAATGCAATTATGTATTACAATTAAAAAACAAAAAATCACGCAGGTTTGTAGGAAAACAGATAATGAAGGGAACACCTAATTAAACTGAATGTAGTATCACACTAATTAACAGAGGTTTTATTCAATAAAACACACTGCAAACCTGAGAGTTATTCAGCATGTGCTTTCAGGACTGCTGCATGAGACTGACACCATGTACAAAGTCTGGTCGTGAATATGGGTCCAGCTTGCCTTGGCATATCTTCAATTCTCCACAAATACCTCTCAAGACACATATATATGTAGGCTTCCCCAAAGGCTCTTGCCAACTGGAATAGCACATGCTGGAGACACAGATTTGAATACTGCTATCCTCACCCCATGCCTTCAGCGGAACTGGGATTCCCTAATTTCCTTCTACACTTGCCAAAACTTGGCAGAGGATCTTACCAGATTCACTACATTAACTTTGAAGTAATACATTACAAAACATAGCAACAATGGCTCAATTTGGCAAGCACAAAACACTCTGTACAGATCCAGATAAAATACGTAAGCATCTCATTGAGGCTTAGCTCTGCCCAAGCTGCTACATCTGAAAACACAGCCCATTATATAAAGAGAAGACAACACTGGTGAAAGGCTACCAGCAAGTGAATCTTGGATAAGGCTTTTATGTGCAAGGAAATGCACTCCAGTAGCATTAGACTGCTTGTTTTCTTACTCATCCAATTGTTGGTTTCACTGCTTAGACTTCAAACAACAGCATCTTTCATTACTGCTGTACGCTTTTGTTTTGTAATGCCAGTGCTAGTCATCAACAGATTTCATACATAATCCAGACATCTGAAAAATGAGACTGACGCACTTGAACCCATCTTTGTCTACAGATAAAGCAGTGACCTATAGGTGAGAGGCTCAGTTTCATTTAATCCATCCTCAGCCCTCCAATTACTACTGTAAACAAGTCCTGAGCTAATACCACTACTGACATCTGAAAGTGCTAGGAAAAAACCCAACAGATGAATTTAACAAGAGCTGGAACACAAAGAGAGCCCTGCACAATCACCACAATGATGGAAGTCTGGAAGTGGGAAAATCTGGTGTCTACTCTTAAATGAAAGAAAGGAATAACTGCAGAACTGGAGATTCAGCTTCCTGTCATGGAAACCTAACCCAAATTATTCAAAAGGACCAAGAGGAAAGCAAAAAAATGAGGAACTGCCAAAATTGACTTTTCAGAAATAAATCATGCCTTACCTTTGTATTTTCTTTATGCTAGCAGACAACAGACCCTGAGTGTAGATTAGTTTGATTTCAGTCAGGCTTTAGTACTGCTTAACATGACATTCTCATAAACAAACAAAGGAAATTAGGTCTAGCCGAACACAACACAACATGGCAGGAAACTTAAGGCTTACCAAACTATTAAACCAACAGTCCCTAATAGAAATGAGCGTTACCAGATTGCTCAGAGGGCCAGTGAAGGCAGTAGCTGGGCTGTGCTGCCAAAGCACACTCAGCCAGTCTCCTTGGCTGCATGAGTGGGACCCAAGCTTGGGAAATGCACAGTTCTTTCTTACTACCCCACCACAATGTACAGCCACAGAAGGGGGAGAAAAGTAATCAGAATGATTAGAAAAAAACCTATCAAAATACTCTCCAAGAAATGATTACACGGATTAGGGCTTTTGGTGGGTTTGGTTTGAGCTTTTTTTTTACAAGAGGGAAGACTGACAGCAATGTTCTGATTTTCTGAGTAACAAAGCATTAAGTGTATCCACAGAAGAAACACCAATAACACAGAGATAAAAAAGACACAGGTTAGATATTAGGAGCATTATAATGCTTTAAAATACCCTAAGGGGTAAGGTGAGGAATTTCCATAAATGGAGATGCAGAGGAAGGGTCAGATATAGATCTAGGGAGAATGGATTCTTCAGCTAAGAGCACAGATGACTTTTTGAAGTCTTCTAGAATCAAATGAAATCTGTGTTTGTGAACAGAGGAAATTCAATCAGTCTGCATTGGGAATGTATTTAAATCTGGCTTGTATTCACAATTATCCCAAAAAGACATCTTAGCTACAGTGTGGGGAGCTCCTGTGGAGACTGCTGAAGTGGCCATCCAGCTACATGGCTTACTGGCTAAGTTTTAAAGATGAAAGAAACTGAGAGCAGGTGATGTGCTGAAGGTCACACCATTTGCGACAGAACAGAGTCCCAGAACAGAGGGGATCATACACCTTCCTCTTTTCGCAAGGAAAAACCACAACCACCACATCAAGGGGTTACTGCTCTGTGCCCGCAGTCTCTGTGCCTGCCATGGAACATTTTCAAACAACAACTGTAAAACATCTGGAGAGGCTTTCAAGGAGGGGAAAAAAATTACAAAAACCACACAACCAAAATTTATAGCAGAAACGTGTTTCCAAAGTTAACACTGCACAGCCAGAACTCAGAAGGACCAAAAGCTATTTTAGGAACTTTAGGCTTTTTGGTTCTGCCATCTTGCTTTTTGTTTTAATTTTACATTATTTTATATTTTTACAGGAAAAGAATGTTTTATCAGGTGTCCTCAGATTTTTTTTTACTTTTGTATGACTAGTGTAATACAAACTTTGCCAACTTCTCTGTAAGTGCTGAAGGAACAAAACTGCTTGCTTTCAAAGTTGGGGGTCACAGGACCATTTTTCATACTATCCAAACTTTGTAGTTGAACAGAAGTAAGCTAGAAGTACCCTAACCCTATCCTTCCACTCTCTAAGTGCTGAACATGAAAACAGTTAAGGACAGCATGAAACAGAAACTCAACCTAGAGCAGTTTTTAGCTTAACTGATTTCTGCTCAAACAATACAGGGCAGACAGACGTGGGCATGCACTGCAGTTTCAAGGCAGCAATGCTTCCCATCTCACTGCCCAGTTGATGAGGTAGTTTTCCATCAGAGTCATTACTTCTCTTTTTTCCCCTCTGAGTCCTACCAACCCCACAAACCTTGTCATCGTCCTTTACTAGCAACCTGCTCTGCTCCTCTGGTACTAATCACCTTTTCTTGAGAACTGCCTAATTAATTAACATTCAATTAATATACCAAAGTCAAATACCAAATAATTGTTCCCAAGCTGCACTGGGAACTTGGTAACTAATCTGAGCAAGAGGAGGGTTCTGTATCCTTAAAAGTTCCATTTCCTCTAGCTGTGTCTTCTGGGCTAATGAACATTTCCCACCTGAAATATAGTAATATTACAGGAGCAGACTTTGTGAGCCATGCATGCTCTTCCTAAGGCATTCTGGTACCCCTAAAGACTCCACATACACTATGTTTATTTCATTTATTACCAATGAAGCAAAAGAAGCAAATCATCTATGCTCTGTTACAATTAGGGCCACAGAGAAAACCAAAGCTGGCATAAAATAAGAAACATCTAAACAACCCTACCCCAATCTTCAGATATTTTAGTTGTAGTTTCACAATGCAAAGTGTTCAGCAGCAGCACTGCCCTGAGGCAGCCCCATCTCCTGCTGTCTGTGCCCATGCTCTGCTGCAGCCTGCACACTCCCAGCTGTGCTGAAGCATTTCTTTGTGTGACCACCCTGTGAACCCGACTAGCTTTTTTTTTTTTGTATTCATCCTTTTTTTTTTAATAAATCTTCTTTTTCCTTGTCTCTCTTCCTCAAAAATATTTTCCCCAGACATGTATTTGGTTTTTCCCTAGGCACATGAAGCCCAAGGCTCGGGCGCTCTGCAGAGGTGGGAGCCGGCAGCTGCCCCACGCCGGGGCTCGAGTGCCCGCGGAGCAGCCTCAGTTCAATTAGCCGAGCTACAAGCACGGAGGGCTGCAGCAAGAGACTTATTTAAAAGCCTAACGACGAACATTAGTTTTAGACAGATTAGAAATTGCTGTTTCCTTGTCTTCAGGGGCATGTTTATCATTTTACATAGGTAGAAAGAGGTTATCTATGGAAGAGGGGAGAGGTGTAAAAATGAATGTGGCTAATTGCTTTTTACAAGCATCTAGGGAAGAAGCCAGTAGAAATCACAGGCCAGACTGATTTTTCAACACCTTTCGTTTCTCTGTCTGAAAATTAAGAAGAATTGGGGAAGAGGGAAAATGTTATTTGTGACTACTTCTTCTTCTGGACATTTGCAGAAGAGCAGCCTGCCTAAATTCTCACAGAGGACACCCGGCCACCTCTCTCTGCACACAAGTGCTATAATTTCAGGACTGGAGTGCTGTAAGATAATGTCATCACTGCTCCTGCCATCTATAAATAACTGCATTTGGATCTAGCCGAGTCACGTGGAAAAGCTGGACAGCAACACATACATGTATGTGAGCATGCCTTTGGAAACCCAAATAATTCTAATAATATTGCATGGAATAAGCTTTAGCTTTCCAAATTTAGCTCTGGTCTATGCACTCACTGCAGCTCACAGAGGACTGCTATTATTTATTTTTTCTTTTTTAATACTGTTGTCCCTTTGCAAGCTGCTGACTACGGCATTAGCGGGGTAAAAAAAAAAAAGCCTGCAAAAGCGTCTCGTGTGCTGCTGCGCAGACAGACTGCTCAGAGAGGCAGACAAGAATCAATTGCTCCAGCAGCTCGGCGAACCCGCCCGCCCCTCTCATTGACATCTTCTCTCAGCCCCTGAAAAGGCGCATGGGCCCGGGCGCGGCGGCGAGAGCGGTGGGCGGGTGCGAACGGCAGCCAGACAGCACAGCACGGATGGCACACGCTGGAGAGGCTCCTGATCCAGCCCAGCACGGATGGCACACGCTGGAGAGGCTCCTGATCCAGCCCAGCACGGATGGCACACGCTGGAGAGGCTCCTGATCCAGCCCAGCACGGATGGCACACGCTGGAGAGGCTCCTGATCCAGCCCAGCACGGATGGCACACGCTGGAGCCGCTCCTTATCCAGCACAGCACGGATGGCACACGCTGGAGCCGCTCCTTATCCAGCACAGCACGGATGGCACACGCTGGAGCCGCTCCTTATCCAGCACAGCACGGATGCCACACACTGGAGAGGCTCCTGATCCAGCACAGCACAGATCCCACACTAAAGCGGCTCCTGGGCCAGCCCAGCACGGATCCCATATTGGAGCGGCTCCTGATGCTGGTTCCTGGCCCAGCCCAGCACGGATCCCACACGCTGGAGCCGCTCCTGATGCAGCCCAGCACGGATCCCACCCTGGGGCGGCTCCTGGCCCAGCCCAGCACGGATCCCACCCTGGAGCGGCTCCTGGCCCAGCCCAGCACGGATCCCACCCTGGAGCGGCTCCCGGTGCTGGCCGAGCTGCAGCTCCAGCCTGCTCTGCCTCTGCCTCCCGGGATCGGAGCGGGCTGGGGCGGCAGAGGAAGTAACACACCCTAATCACACACGGAACCAGGTTTTAGCATCGATTTTTTACAGCAAATCTGTCAGAGCAGTGCAAAAGGATGATTTTAAAAATAAAACAAAATTTTGGATGCTTAAACAATCCCACGGCAGTAGTAACAAACACGAATAGGAAACCATTTCCAATGAGCTGTATGGAGCTCCTCGGGGCATTTCCTGGGAAAATGACTGGAATACAACCTGACATGACCAACAGAGCCCGCAGTTTAAGCAAGGCTGTAATACCCACAAGACATTATTGGGGGAAGATTTTAATCTTGGAAGCTAAAACTGAGGAGAATGTGTACTGAGGAGGAGAAGATACAGGAAGAGAGAAGGCAGCAAGAGACACCGAGTATTTCCCAAGATTTCAAGCACCGTTAATTCTGCAGAGCATTTCACAGGGACAGAGATTCTGTTCCACTGCCTGTAGAAAAGCAGCATTTTGTAAAAAAAAGCACTGAGCAAACATCCTATCTAAATAGCAACCACATCAATTTCATGTTCCCAGAACATCTGGAAAGAAGAATCACAATCAGAATGGACATCAGAACATCAAATATTACTGTACAGCACACAGTAAGATGCTGTCCAAGCACCTGGTGAATAAAATTCTATCTTCTTGGTCAAAATAATTTTGGATTAGCTCCTACTCCTACTGAAGCTGGTTGAAAATATTCCAAGTAATTTTAGTGGTCTGAAGCTCAGTCTCTTACATTACATTTACACAACCTCTACCAGTACAATCTTTTCTCCTTCAATACACTATTTCAAGTGTATGATACAAAACGTAACTTCTCCTATACATTAAGAAATACTTCCATGTTAGTCTAGCAGATGATATTTTTAATTTTACTCATGTAAACTAAGAAATGTGGGAAAGTGGCTACAATAGAGGATAAAACCCAAGAGAAATCAGACCAAAAGATAAGACAGTATGTTCAAGATAAAGTTTCTGAAAGGTTACAGATATGTTATTGCACACAGACTGTGCCTGGCTACTTAATGCCTGGGGCCTATGTAAATGGCCTTTCAAAACACATAAGGACTGGCTCCTTCCATAAGGAACTTGAAAGAAATGCAATAAAATTTCAAAACCAAGATGTCATGGACAAAAAATTCTCATGGAAGTTATGACAGGAATGTTTTCTGAAAGGAGCTGGTTGAATGAAAGAATAAATTTGCAGTCAACTAATAAGCAATTTTCTCCAAAGGGAATAGATTGTGGTAATTTTGAAAATGTAAGGGTGGTGGAAGAGATGAGGAGAGCCCTCAAGAGTAACAGAAGCCCAGGGAACAAGGACCAGACCTGAGGGTGCGGTCTACTTAATGAGAATAAAGAAGGTAATTAGATGGGCTACAAGAAGGTGGAATTTTATCATGTGCCCCCCACATCCCCCCTCTTGCTGCATACTTTTCATCCTGTATTTTACTTTGAGAACAAGTTTCTACTACATTTTCCTCCTGATCAGAGGTTTTCCATGTAAGAAAGGCCTCCAAAAGCCAAATTATCTAAATTTGGACCAATTCAAATAATATTTTAATGCAATACTCATCTAATCTGGCCTATTGCAATATAAAACAATCCATATTAGCAATCTGCAGTTTGATCCTATGAAAACTAGCAATTACAACACTTAAAAATATCATATAGTGTTGAGAACATCTTGTTTGTTCTCTCTTGGATTTCTCATGGATTGTTAAGATCAATGCAGGATGCCAGCTCCAGTTCCACTGGCTGTCAAGAAGCAAAAGAAACAAAATCAAAAAGGCAGGCATTGCAGCTTGACTGTGGTGTTGGCCAAAACAAAATGGCAAAAAATCCCTTTTTTTAACTTCCTACACAACATAGTTGTTCTCCCTTTGTCTTCTGAGTCATATCTGTTCATGTTACCAAGAAAGCCTTACAAAGCCAATATGGCTAGGGAAGAACAAGATGTATTTTCACCAAGACTTTTAGCTGATTCTAGTTGCTGCAAACCCCTTTTTACCAGAAATTATAAAAGAAGCAGAAGAAACACACTGAATTTCAGCTTCCAGCTACTATAATTCATGACCTAGGGATATTTGGTGTTGAAAGGTAACAGCACACTGTCTTTACAGGCAGGTAACTTTTGAAAGACCTTTCAAAAGGTTTCCTTCTACCTTTAGAAGTACTTACAGTCATAAGGCCAGAAATATTGTTGATATTTCCACAACGTCTAAAAAAATCCTATGTATCAACACTAATACAAAACATTTTAAAGGTAGCAATAATAATAACAATAATAATAAAAAGAGCACAGGACAGAATATTTTCAAATTGTAAAATGCTTCAGTTTTCAAGAAGCAGTGTTCACTTCTAAATATCCACACACGTGTTAGTAATTATCTCTATCAATTATTATTATTGTTACTGCATAACAGTATTCTACATCAGTTGTTTCTCTAATGCAGAGTTGAGCACTACCAAGTGATCAAGACCACATATTCTAAAAGATACACATGTAAACAAAGCACTTCTTTTATCTGCAAGTTGCTGATAAACACCAGCTAATCCTCACCTAATCCCGTGAACAGAACATCATCCTAGCTTCACAAAGGGGGAATCTAAGGCAGTGAACTAATCCTTTGGGGAAAATACTCAGGTTAGAATGCAAGGGAGACAAGTGAGGGTGAGGGACACTGAGGTACTGACTGGTAGGGCTATGTGAAAATTTCTGCTGCCAAGATGATCTCCACTTTCTGAGGAACCTCTCGGGGCAAATGGTGGCAAAAAGACCAGGAAGGAGAGAATGAGTTTGAACATCAACATAGAAACAGGATTTTCACATCTATACATCAGGGTGTCTTGAATGGAGAGAGGAACTTCTCTGGAGGAGGATAATGCCAGTCAACAAGGACATACATTCACAGTCATTCACAGCATCCTGGAGAGGAGAGGATCAATGCACTCAACATCAGATGAGGGATTAAAGGCTCTTTTCCTAGCCTGGATGCAGACCACTAGACCATGCTAATCTGACAGGAGGAGTTCCTGCAAGGCAGCTGAAAAAAAGCACAGATGCATGTAGCAGAAAATAAAACAGGCATTCTAAAAACTCACTGCAAATTCTTGCCCAAGCAAACACACCACTGAACACTGGAGAATAAATAACAACAAAGTGGCAAAGCCTAAAAATCTTCCTTTTTAAGTGGCCTTCCATGCACATGCATGTTCTGGGAAAGCATTCCACTCTGCAGCCTGTGTGACACCCAGAGCAGTGACCACAGACAACTCCAGCACCAGTCCATCAACCCAAGCAGATCATTAAACAGAGAGAAGAGGGTTCAAAGCTGAAACCTACCATCAAGCAATCAAAGCTTTAAAGTGAAATAGTCTAGTTCACTGCAGTATTTATAAAAGGTACTATCTCAAAGCTTTCATGGAGTACAGACTTAAGCCCCTGCTATTACAGACTGGAATAAACTAGTTGAGAAGGTACATTTAAGAAAGCCTTGTAAAGCAAAAATGTATTTCATCCTGGAAAAATCTAAGAATCAAAAAGGATAGCAGAACACAACATGAGTAAGCCAAAATGAACAGCTTGGTAAGATAAAAGGGATGTATTAAAAAAGGCATAAAGTCTTCATAAGAGAAGACTGGAAGAATGTTACATGATTTACAGCAAACATTTCTATAGGTATCATGATGAAACAAATGACAACTGTCTGTCAGACAGGTTCTTGACTAACAAGTTTCTGCAGATTGACACTGATTAAAAAACAACCAGCAAAATCCACAATCTGGACCCCTGTGGGCTAAGGTGAGGGAGAAAGAGTAGAGAGAAGTACGGGCACTGCACTAATGAGCAGTAACAAAAGACCAATTAACAAAGACAGTTGTAATGTCTTGCAACTGATACTGCTGTGTTCCAGACATTCTATGACTGGAAGTCATAAGGTCTTTACTAGAGACCTCTTGTAGTAAAGATGAGAAACTACAGTGGATGAAACCAATGGTCTCTCAGTTCACAGTGTATTTTCATCTGTCCAAGGCAACAGAAAAAGTATTTCCAATATGCTTACTTCATCAGATGCACCTTACAGGGGTCAGAGAAGACCCTTCCAATGTTTGGACAGGCAACATCAGCTCAGAAATTTTAAATAATAATCTAGCACACTTGTAGAACTGAAAACACAGCAGTCTCAATCCTAACATACATGCGGGAAAGTAATAATTAACTCCAGATTCTAACCAAACCTTTTAAAAGCAGGAAACATTCCTTTTTTAGGCACAAGCTCCCAGCAGGGTCTCACTGAACACAAGTCTTTCAACATCTTTATTCAATCTGATGATACACTGCTTTTTTTGTGGGTTTTTTTTAATGCTTTGGGAAGTTGCATTTAATCCAGATAAAAATTGGCTACCTCATTATCACTTCTGTTACTACAGAGAGGAACAAGTGGCATAGATATCCCTTAGATAAATGTGACCAAAGTGCAAAAAAACCCCAGCATTAAGTAGTAAGGTGAAAAAACTAAAGTATTAATCTGCTCCACTCTTTGGAGAAGAGACTGTCTCTTCAAAGATGTTTGCAGAGTGCTTAGCACAACAGGCACTCTGATTTAGATATGAGCACTAACCAAATAATAATAACTAATAGCAGCAAATACTTTAACCTCAAGTTCTTCTGTACCTGGTACTAAAGTAATGGTGGAAAGAATGAGGATCATACAAGAAACAGACCAATGAAATATTAAGAGAGATAGTACCTATATCTGGTGAAATCATTTAGCATTCTAAATTATTATCAAAACCATCAAAAATATTATGTTATCATGTGCTGGCTCATGACTTGCACCATAGGAACTTCTCAGTTTTGCATTTACCTCGTTCAGTTTAAAACTTCATATTAAGAAATGTTTTGGTTATTAATAGTAAAGTACACTCAGAACAAGGAATAAGAAACTATTGACAATGGCTACAAGAAAAAGGTTAGCTGCTTATTACCTTGCTCAGAACACAGTAAAAATGAGTAGCCAAGCCAAAGACTTAACAAAAAACAATGTGCAAGAAACAAAAGAGTAAACAGAAGAAAGGATGGACACAGTATGAGAGGGTGTGGTTCCTATGCACTAAAACCCCTGACAGGAATGGACACAAGAAGCAGCAGGTCGCTGCTTGTGCTTGGAAACAGTGCACTAGACAGACCAGACCTGCAGATCAGCTCAGGAAAGAACAGGAGAAAAAGGAAGGAAACCTGGACAAAAAAAAAAAAGTGTGGGCAGTGGGAAGTTAAACAGTCTCATGTTTCACGAGCTCTCCCATTATTCCCTTGCACACCTGCCATGTCCCAGTTTAAGAACAACTTGTCTACCAGGACCAGAAAAAAATGAGCTCCCAACAGGCACTGGAGGATGCTCAATTCCCAGACCTGCTAACCCCTGCAGGCTGAAGGAAGCTGTGAGTAAAGTCAGCAGTGCAAGCAACAATTCAGAACACTAACTTGCCAACTCCTAAGATTTTATTTTAATTAGCCCATGGTATTTTTACATGCACAGAAGTTATCTACAGTGATTTCTTCATACAAAGAGTGATTATGTTGGAGTTTTCTGATGATTTATAACTAACCCAAATTTTCAGTTCCAAACAAATTCAGGTCTAACTGAATGATGACTGAACTTGAGAAAATTTATGTATAAAAATATTCAAGCACCTTGGATATTTGACCAAAAGTGGTGATATGAGCCTCGCTCCCCCTTTCTCCAAGCAGGCACTGAAGTTCAGAAAGCAGATGGACCCCATTTAGATTTAATTGAGACTTCAGTAACTGCAAGTCAAGCCAGAACACAGGTGTACCTGAGCTGACCCTGACTGCCTGTGTAACCACAGGAGCCAGAGCCTCAGGCAGGGATGTGGGGTGTGCACACCTCTAACCAGGTAGCTCAAGGAGCAGACAGGGATGTGATGGAATAAATGGCACCACAAATATTTAACCTTTAGAGGAAAAATTGAGATACTATTTCATGTTATTCAAGTGAATTCCAACATCTCTATTGCTCACAATATGATTTCAGGTTTTACAGCTTGCTAGAAAAGTGAACTATGAAGAATAATAAAAAAAATCATGTAACTGAACATTTAAGCTGTGTATTACTCCACTATCTGTAAATTAGTATTCTGGTTTGAACAGCTACACTAAAATAAGTTGCAGTCAATTTAAATTAGATCAGTTCAACAGTAACATATTCAAAATGATCCACTTCAGCAATCTCTCAGCTTCCGTATTTTTTCAGGTGGGAAATATCACATACTTTTGATAGCAGAACACACAAACATCCTGACAGGAAGCACAGGGCAAGGGATGCACTAGAGGAAATGCTGTGATTTTTCTGATAGATACAGCATGCAGCTGAAATCCGCAGCTCTGTGACAGACCCTGCTACCATGACTGATTTGTGTGTCCCTGTGACTGGCACCAGCTGCTGAAGGGGTCTGGCCTCCCTGTGCTGCCTGGGCTTTGCCTGCTCAGCTGGGAAGGCAAGCTGGCGCCTGAGCACGCTGCTCAGCAGTCAAAGCTGGGAGCACTTCAAACATGGGCAGACACGAGGAGAACTTCTGAGATTTTCTCTTCTAAAGCCAAGGAGGTCCCTTGTGAGTACTTACAAACCACAGTTATTCAGCTGCATATCAGCTTAGCTAACACTGGGGAGATTTTTTTTTTAAAGACAAAAGAATCTTGATGACTTTGCTACTCAAAGGCCACCATCTTGCCAACTGGGAAACATTCTGCTCTAGAAGGAAAAGATCAATAGTTTTTCTTCTTCATAAACGAAGTCCTAGCCTGCTCTCTGAAGTACATATCTAGTTTTAAATACACACACACTCCTTCTTTCCTTCCTCATTTTTTCCTTTCCCTCTTTTTTCCCCCTTCAGTTTTAGATGCCTGCTTTGTTAAATTTCATCCTGAATTGTTAAAACTCAACAAAAGGATAAGTCCCAAAGCCAGTCTCATGATTAGTATGATGAGCCCTAACAATCCTGTCTTTATTAGAAATATACCTAAAATTCAGCTCCAATGTACTGATCAATGTAGGACTAATTAAAAAATGCTCTGACAAGCACTTTAATTCCACAAAGACTGAGTGGCAAAATTATCTTTATAACTACTGAAATACGTTTGCTGGTACAATACTGGTTAGAGCATATGACATAAAGATTTTCTTTTTTACTTTTGCTGGTGATCCTGCCAAAGAGACACTTCCTAAACCAAAGAGACAATCTATAAACCAAGTGCAAGAGGGATCTGTTAATTTTAATATTTTTTTCTCAAGTTATCTCAACTTGTTGAACTGCAATTTTCACTTTTAACTAGATACTATAGTTTTTCATGAGACATTTTTTGATTTCAACAGCTCTGAAGACTGGACTTTGCAATGCAGATGTCTTGAGAAATGATCAGAAAATGTTATAAGAAGCACTTGTTTTAATAGCCATTGCAACACCCTGGAGTTAAAAACAGAATACATCACAAGTCTTTTATAATGGCCAATAAATTTTGTCATCTCATTAGATTTTACTGCATGTGTGTTTTTAAAGTAAAAAAAAAAAGATGAATTCTCTTAAAACCTGCAACAAAATTGGATTATTCTCATATGAAAGGCAGGTAGGCAAAACCACAAAGGTACCAACTCATACCTGGAATAAGTTGTAAAATGAAACACAACTGAAGCCAATCAAGGTACTTGAAACTAGACGTCCACTGGCTTCAGAAGTTGAAGTTATCATATTCCAAACTGAAAGATATGTCCTGAGGCCACAGAGGCCCCTATACTCAGAGGAGGTCAGCATGTATATTACATTTATGCACTTAATTAAGGATAAAACTGTAATTCCATGGCATTATTTGCAAGGTGCAGCAAAAGGTAAATAAGTCTGAAATCTGAATTTGATTCTGCTTCTGACTTCCTCTGCAAGCATGAGGTAGTAGTTCTCAGTAGAAAGATGAGATGCCAGAGAACAACATTTCTCCTAAAACAGAGACACTCTACTAGAGAGGCTCAATAGAGCCTTGCTGCCCAGGAAGATGATCTGTGGGACTATCACAGACAAGGCTAATTGGACACTGGATGTTTGACTCAAACCCTCAGATTACTTTCAAGCAATCAATAAGTATATTTTTAAAACAATTAAAAAATAAATAGAATTAGCACAGAAAGTGTGCTTTGGAGAAAAACCAGTTGTAGCAAAAGTTGCTTTGTCGATGAGTCTAAAAATACAGCTTCACTCACTCACAAGAGAAACTATTCATGGACAGAAAGAACACTGCATAATTTGTAGGTCTTTGCAGGGCTTCCCCCTCTCCACCCCAAGACTCCCTTTTCCTCAAAACAGCATGAGCCAGACAGAGCTTTTTGGCCCCCTACCAGTCTTGAATATTCTAGGTCTTGTGTGAGTGAATCGTAAAGAACTGGGACACAAAGTTCAGTTTAACCAACTGCCAAACAGGAAAGCACTCATTACTCCTTTAGAAGCATCCTTTGTGCAAATGACTACAGTAGAGCATGATGAAGCAAAACAAGAAAAAAAGAATTCCACACAGGCAACATGACCAGTCCATCTCTCCAGCCCAGGGCAAGCAGCAGGCAAACAATACTGCCTCCTTCAGCTGCTTTCTCAAACTGACCTCCTTGAGTGTGAAGCCCCAGTACTATATTTATAAAAACAGACTGCAGGGGCAGACAGCTGGCTTGCACTAGAATGTCTGCAAAACCCCTGCTTTTATTGCTGACATGAAATTTGAGTCTTATGAACAAGATATTTGGAAAGCTTGTTCAAGGAAAGGTGGACCAGTCTGATAATTTCAGCAGTTACAGCACCAGAACAGAGCTCCATGATTTTGATTTACCATGTGCCTCACAATTAAAGAGGGTGTAGGTCAATTGCACTCTGCACTGGCAATAGAAACAACAAGCACTGTCCTTCTTCACAGTGCTGAGCTTATCCGATTGCTTTCTTGAACAGTGAAACTCTTGAGGTGTGCAGAGCCCCAGTTTAAAGGGCTTCAGATCAGCTCACTGAAAACACTGAACTGACCATACGAGAGCCAAAGCAGCACAGACCTTGGAAGGTGCCAATGAAGCCAGGCCTGAAGTGAAGCTTGCTCATGTAACTCAATTTCCCTTTTGAAGAGCCTTGGACAAACCCCCTGGCAACAAACTCTCCAGAAGCTTGGTGGTCATGGGATCTGCAGCAAACTGCACAGTCCCCCCTTGGAGCTGCTTAACAGGGATACAGCCAGAACCAGCAGTCCTGAATACAGCAAACAATGAACAGGCCATGGGGGACCAAAATCACATAGAAAATAAAAGATGTTTAATGCATTCATCCAGTCTCTGGAAATAATTTAAAAGTAACATGGAAGAGTTGCAGATGGCACATTTCTGGGTTAAAAAAAGACAATATGGGGAAAAAAAAAAAAAAAAAAAGGGAATGGACAAGTGGATGCCAGACTACATTTTGTTTTGATGAAAATGACCATTTGTACAAGGTTAAAATATGAGTGGATTTTAAATATGTACAACCTTTCAGGATGAGGGCACAGCACTGTAAAAATTACTCAAAATCACCAATTTATGATAATGAATAGAAACACAGGACGTAAGAAGTAAACAACAATAATACTTTAATTACTGCTACTAAAGTCAAAGGCTCATTGTTCAATGAAATAATAGTATGGTTTTGGTTTCTTTGTCTTAAAAAGCTAAACAAGCAATTATAAGATTCAGAGATCAGCAAACACAACTGAAGAAACACAAAGACACCTGAGTGAGTAAACAGTAAAAGACTGCATTATTGCTAAACACCAAGAGTCATGTACACTTGACAGAAAGGTTTCAAAATTATGTTACTAGTATTCAGAAAAGACTACATGATTTTTTACTACTGCTAGTTTTTTCCTTCACACAGTCAAGTGCATTGAAATACCTATTACAAATATTTATGAAGCCAAGAACAGAGTGAAACTCAAAGTAAAATTAAGCATTTATCTCCACACATGCTCACTGACATTGGAAAATATAAATGACATAAATGGACATTAAACATTAGCTCTTGTTCTTAGAAGTATAGCAAGTTTCACACATTTGTCACATGAGACATCTATAATCAAAAGTGCAAGAAAAAAAAGTAATTTTTTGAAATGTAGGTTACTAACTTCAAAAAAGACCTAGCAATGATTCTTACCTAATGATTCCATTCAATGTTTACCTCTCCAATGAAAGCAACAAACATAAACTTCATGTATTAGCTAAAAATGAAACAGACTTAGCTAAAAAAAAAGTGACAAACTGGAAAATCAGGATTAGCAAACTGAAGGCCAGAAAATAAGAAGTGAATCATACTGATGCCTATATAAAGCACTGGAGCAGTGCATTTTAAACCAATCTGCTCATTCTAGGCAATATGTATAGTGGGACAATTATTTGTTTTCTTTTCTCCAATGTTTAGTCACCATAAAAACCCTCTACATGAAAACAGCTTGTGCTTTACAGTTCTAATGAAGCTCATAAAAAATTAATAGAATGCAAAGAAGGAAACATGATGATGCATAGAGATCATATGGCCAAAAGACAAGTATGTGCAGGTCACATTGGTAATATGCTTATCTTACATTTGCATCTCAGGCAGCATTGGACACCTAAAGGCTGGATTATAGAATGCTTATCAGGAGCTGTTAGCTATCATGTCTAAAATGCACACGAATTGCAGAGAATGTATTCAAGTTTCTATATTCTAGGCAATGGGAGAAACACGTACAAGGAAATGAACTCCCCTGGTGAAATCTTCAGTGTGCTCAGAAGAATGGCAAAACCAATATCAACTGCTGCAAGGATAGGATTTTATCTGTTAAAAAAATCTGTTTACTTTTCTAGGGCCATGGATGTTGATCTTGCCCTCTCCATCACAAATAACAACCCTTTGGCTCCTGGGGAGAGTGGAAGTTCCAGACCTGGGTCAGGCTGTCAGCCCCACTTCACATGCACACACTTTCCATGGTGGGCATTAGAACTCCAGAGGGCCACTCAACCACAGCAGATCATCAAAGAGGAGACACCAGTGCAGAGCTTATTCCAGTCCTTTACCCTGGAAAACCAAGTGACTTACAAAGGACAGATCCTGCAGTAAATTTGCTACAGAGTCTTCTCAGTTCACTTGGCATTTCTCTATATCCTCCCAGCAAACTTACGTAGGGTTGATCTTTCAAAATCATGCTGAATTGGGCCAGTAGAACTATTTTCTGTCTTCCTAGCAACAAATGGTAAGGTTGCTAAGGTTTGCTTAGGCTAAATTGAGTTCTGATGTCTTATTTATGATGCTCTATTTCCTCCTGATACCTTAAGAAGAAGTGTAAATACACAAGCAGCAGCAACAAATCAGATTAAAAACAGTATTGGAGAATGTAGTTCAGAACTGTATTTGATTCATAAATCCTTAGCTTATGCTATCAATGAGGGAATCAAACTCTGATAAGCAACTCTAAAGAGGCTTTTTTAAGGTTCCTCATTTACCCTCTTTAATCTTTAGACTGCCTGTTCTAAAACACATGATGAGAATAGGAAACTACTGTGAACTAACGTTCATTAACACCAGAGGTTGGGGAAGAAAGAAATCAGGTGCAGGTAGCAAATAATGAGAATCCCATTCATGTTTAAGAGCTGTGTGTGTTCATAACTAGATGTGGTAGATTGCTGACAAGGAAAAGGAAGAAGATGATCAGACATAATAGTAGGCATTGTTTTCAAAGATACTCTTCACTAATAAAACAATAACCTTCTAGACTTCACTATTCTGGATAAAACTGAAAACAAAAAATTCGTTCCTGACAGGGGAAACTACATCTCTCCACTGCATACACTTGACACACTCCCAGTATCTTTTTGAATGAAGTGTGTGCAACTCAACAATATATCTTGCTATAAACTGTCTACATGATTACATTTGCAGCTGCCATTTCTCTGTAATTTAATGCTAATTCCTTCATGTTTATATTTGGTGCTTTTAATACTATTGTTTTCTAAGGCATTTCAAAAAAGTATTTACCTCAATGAGTCTGTACTGACGAAATTAAATTAAACAAAACAAAAACAGTTGCATGAGCCTCTCCGCTGTTGACACTGACTAGACGGTCTACAAAACCAATCTGCAACACTCCTCAAGTATATTAGTCAGCAACAGGCAAGTTGCTAAGCTCAAAAAGGATGAAATTACAAATACTAATGAGTCATAAGAAGACAGATAGAAACTAAAATTGTAAGTTGATTAAAGATATCCTTCCATTGACAGGAACAGTGAAAGCAACTGTAAGGCACGTACTAATCCAGTTCCACCATAAACTGGTAAAGACTACTGGTGTCAAGATCAATCATTTCAGTCTTGTTTCAAATCATTCTTCTCTTATGCCCTTTTGCTACTCACATCTGTCCTAGCTATTATATACCTGTTTATTTAAAGAAAAGGAACATATGGCAGCAGAGACACAGAGATAGCAAATGCAGACTAATGGGTGCAGCTGTCACACAGGGAAGGCAGGCAGGTACATTTGCCCATCTGCCTTTGCACATGCAGCCACCAGAACATTGGCCACTCCCTTCCCTGAGCAGGAGAGAAACCTTGAAAACCTGCTCTCAAAACTGAGACAAAATGCTGCTATCTCCCTGTACATCAACTCTTCATAGGTTTTGTTAGCTGAACTTTTCAAAGTCAGTCACAACACTCTTGGCAAGTATAAGCTTATAAAGCAAAAAAGCACACCTGAACTTCACTACTGCTACTAGACACTTTATTTTCCTCTCACTTGTACCTCATATCTTCTTTAACTTAAGGAGTTCTTCCTCAGCCTAACATCAGATTCAGGTGTGTTGCCTGTCATTGTTGGTATATTAGCATTTAGTTATTCCTGTGCTCATGGACTTCAGCTATCCTGCTTAGGTTTTGGATGCTATGACTCTTTTTTCAGCTGCCTGTATTCTGAAATTGGATTACTAGCAGCAGCTTTAGTTATGCAGCCCAAAAGAAGCACACACCATCTTTCTTGCTGACAGACACAACCTTTCTGCAGAGAGAAAACACACCATCTCTGGGGGAAGGAGTACAGGGAGAGTCATGCCAGTGAAGCAGCATGCAGGGATCAGGATCACCATGCTGGCTACTTGCAACAGCATGTCCCAGTCCTGAGTGCATTTCACCCAAGCTGAGCTTTTTGTAGGACTGCAGCTGTTAAAGTTTTGCCTGAACTTAAATTCTCCCACTTTCTCTGTTCCAATGAAAATAGAAACTTTTAATAGTAATTAATAGAAATTAAAGAATTCAGTTTGTGATTAAGAGCTGAATTCTACCAAATTAAATTACTGAATTGCTTTTACTGTAAATTGTTATTTCAATAAAGCAACATGCAGATGAAAACACAATTCATTTTCAAATGGAAAAACTACCTACAGCAATATAATCAGAGCAATCTGCACTGTGGCCTCCTCCCTGCGTGCACACAGTGCACAGAACAAGTGAGAACTGACAGGTTACACTTCTGAGTTCAGCACAGGCTTCCTCAGGTAGGGAAAGGACGCTGCTCTGCAAACAGGCTCCACACAGGAACCAATTTCAGCCCCACTTGGGGTAACACGTTGGTTTCATTGAACTGTAACATCAACAGTCACCTCCTCCTAGATTAACAAGATTTTTAGAGAGGCTAAACATGAAATTCCACACAAGTGATTATCAATGCTAGAAAGAAATAATTATCACACCTAAAGTGCTAGAATATGGAGAGATGTCTCATGTTATTGTCACTTGATCCAAATGCTGATCAATTTGTCAAAACCTAAAAGATAAGGGAAAAAACCAAAATACAAACACATTTATACAGAAGCAAATTAACATAGAAAAGAAAACCAGCAGCAATACTATCTTTGAACAGATCTTTCAAACACAGTTAAAGACCATTTGTCTGGAAAAAAGGGACCACATCAGTTTTTTGGACCACACAATCATTTTAATTCATTTACAAAAAGCTTACAGATGTGGCTTAGACAGGAGTTGCTCAAGTTGCAAATATGCCTTGCTCTGGCAAGTCTCAGTTTTTTCCCAAAGGATAGGTCACTGCATAGAAGGACAAAAAAACACCCAACCAAGCAGCCTTGGGAATACATGAAAACCACTTTTCATGCAGAGCTAGAACTGAGTATTTTTATACTGAAACCAGGCTAAACTGCTTTTTCAGGAAATTATCAAAGGCAACATAGCTGAGGTTGCTGAAAGCACAAGAGGGGTTGGGATGCATTTTGGGCAACAGTTTTGGGCAACTGCAAATTCAGTGAATATAGAAGATGTTGCTATCAATAATGTCAAGCCACTTCAATTGAGTTCATACTTTCTTTGATAGTCCTTTGAACTTGAAACTCAAGATGAAACTTAGGATGGGATCAAGTCCTCCTGGACTGAAACCTATGAATTACATACGGAACTGCACCAGACTGATCCTAAAAACCCCTCTCAAGGAGTACAGCCATATTTACGTATTTCCATAATGCTGAGAAGACTCTCTTGAGTGAATGAATAACATTTTGGTGTAGTTCAAATGCTTACCTGTCTTTTTAATAGCCAACCTTTCTTTCTCCCTACAGAATTTGTAGACTAGGCAGGTTTACCATTATTCATGGATGATCCATGACAAAGAAAATTATGCAATGGGCAAGGGGACTATTTCAGAGAGATATACTGATGTGCATCCAGGAGAGACTCTTTGGAAATAGATTTGTTAGAACACACACCTTAACAAACCTTTTAAATTACCAATTTCCTGGCAACTACACTGACTAAAAACACACAATCCCAGTCTGTATGCACAGCACCCGATGGCAATAGAGCATTGTCCAGAAAACAGCACCCAGTGAAAACCTTGGAAAGTTCAAGTAGGCAGTAAGAGATAGTTAATTCCAGGAGCATGGTTCTTGCCTCTTCCATTCCTTAGGACCATTTCAATAGACGTTCTGCCAGCACAACACCCCTCAAACAGTTTGATATGCATGGCTATTGTAGATATGGTTTGTATCAGCAAAGAAAAGTGATCTGGCTAGTTTATAGCTAACACTGATTCCTTGAGTGAAACAAGCAGCATCAGCAAAACAGCATTTTTATTGTCGAAGGATACCTATTCTAGCATTTTTGCCTGTATTGAGTGTTGTAAATAACCACAGTCCTTAATGGCATTTCCATGCATACACAAGTTTTATGTGCAGATCTTGCTCCAGGTGATTTCATCCTCACTCCACAAACTCCTTATTATTTGTACCTAATGTCTTTCTTCCAGGTTTCAGAGAAATCACTGAAATCAAGTAATAAACTATCTCCCAAAAGGTACATGCCCTTCACATCATGTAAAATGGAAATTCAGTGAAGAGCAGATAAGTTCTCAGAGCTCAGTCTATAAAAAGGGAAGCAGTTCTATATGCAGTTCTGTAGAAAAGCATAAAGGAGTAGGGTAAGGTAGGCAGAAGTTACCAGTCTGATGGCTAATTTCTAGCAAAGTTTAACTTGAATTTATGACATTAGTAATTCTGTAACTATCAGAGAATTGTTGACATGGTAGCCTTCTCTTCCCCTGCATTTTTCCTCTTTTCCCTGCTTATTTGGAGGTGTGTTAAATCAGAACACGGGTCTCTTCTATTTCCTACACAGATGGAGCTATCTTCCTGCTTTTAAGAGAGAAATTACTGTTACTGAAGGAAATCTGATTATGGATTATTTCACTGCTTGAGTCACTACTTGTATGTAGATGTTAGTACTCATGCAGTATGAAACACAATCTTCAATCTCTACTGTAATTATGAAAACAAAGGAGAGTTAAGGACAGACCACAAATATCTTGATCATCAATGAAATCTGCCAGAGAAGCTTCTGGAGACCCTTAGATATTTTTCCTCCCCTTAGATCCTTTGATTCACCCAAAACTGATCTCAAAACAGATTACAAAAACAATGAAAATACATATGGGAAAACTCAGCTGTAGACTCCAGTTTTAGATGGTGACAACTGGTAACATTTCTTTAAAATGCCTCAGTCTGTTAACAATCTAAAGCCCTCTGAAGAAGGCTTTTAAAAATTTGCCAAATACTATGAGTGAAACTGTACAATAGCTTGAGATAGCATTAATTAGAAGGGTGGTTCACGGTGGTTCCATTGATAGAAAATTGAGAGCCACAATCACCCTTCAGTTTAAAGGTAACAAGTGCTACTTAGGGTGAAATTTTTGAAAAATTATCAGCTGCTTGACATGCTTTGTGAAGATCAACAAATACAGAGACATTTCAGTGCAGAGACAATGAATAATAAATATTACTTTCACACTAAGACATTCAGTTCCATACTGCAGTCAGACAGACATTTTGACAGTCAAAGTACTGCACAAACACAGGCACAGGAGCAAAATGTTAGGGGAAAGTGCCATTATGTAAACACAGAGCAGAAAGAAGGCAGAGCTGAACTGCAGAGGGAATACTCAGGCTACTACTTAGGACTCCCCTGAAACAAGAAATGTTGAATTCTCAAACAGCATTGTTTTATCAGCCTCCATTCAAATAAATTCCCTCATTTTAGTCTCCCTGATGCTTTGTGCAATTTGTACATCCTTGAAACTGATGAGATGGCTGGAAAGACAGATGCCTATTTCAAGTGAAGTGTCTGTCACCCATTATTGTGGATGACTTGGCCAAAGTCTGAGTGTTCACAGGCACATGTGCTCTGACTACAGGAGGCATACAATGGAGAAGTAGGATGCCCAAAATAAAGAAACCAGTACCAGAAACCATTGCAACTGGGAATCAACACTGAGGACTAAACAACACTAAAAATGGGACAGACCTCCCATTTTTCAGTGCATCAGCTCTGCTTCACTTGATACTGAGAACAAAGCAGAGAATCAGGACTGGTGAATCTGGCCACTGTGGAAAGCTGCTTGTCTGACTGCACAAACTGTTTTCCTTGTTGTTTACTAAAAATTTATTTAAAAATAGGGATGATGTCTTTGCAATCCAGCTAAATAAACCACAGTAAGTACTGAAAGAAGACATTCATTGCGCCTCATTTTTTTCACACCATTATCACACCTTTGCCATGACAGCAGAAATAGCAACAGTTCAGGTACTTGCTCTTAGAACAGCTAGACAACCCTTAAAACATCAATTTCCCAGGAGGCAGAAAGAATCCCAAATTTCCATGAAGAGGCATTTGCTGTCAGAGATGTGCCCTTCTCCCCTCCCTCCACTAAGAAACAATTGTAATCTGCTCTGTACCTTTCCAAAATGCTGTGGGCAATTACATTCAGAAAGAAAAGTCATTCTTGTCTGACTCATGTCTCAAGAGAAGCACAGAAAAAAATCCTGTCTTGCTACCACAAGTGCATCTTTTTTGCATCTGCTAGCACCAACCAATGAGATCATTCACCAGAGTGTCATGAAGTAAAAATATTAGCCATCAATATACTCAAGCTCCTGGATCAGAAGAGACAGCCCATCTCATGACACTCACCAGGGCTGCCTGATGACAGCTTTCATTCCTACATCTCCATTTCTTCTGCTTAGTAGTGAGTGTCCTGGGAGGTTCTTGAGATTTGTATACCAAAAACAAAGAAAAAAGAGAAATACACCTGTAGGAAGGTCAGGATTTCAGAGCATTCCAACTCAGGATTTAGTATTGATGCAATTGCTCTAAAAACTGTAACAGGAGTTACTTTTTGGGGGGATGGGTATTTGTCTATTTGTCCTCCTTACCCAAGAGGCCAATTTATTCCAGCATCTATCCAAATTAAAGTCACCTCAGAAAACCTAATGTATTTTTTAAAATTAAGTTTATTTATGGGCCTAACACCTGCATGCAGTTTAGCAGCAGGAACCACATTTTTTTTACCTTGCTTGATTATGCTATATGGGAAGAGTAAAAATGTAAAAAAAAAACCCAAAACTGCTGTAATATAAGGGCTTTTCCTGCAAAAGAAATAGCTGCTGTGTGTTCCCCTTTATCACTTATGTGACAAGTGTCAAATGAGACAGCATTTTATTTGCTTTATTTTGGAATAGCATTTTATTAGCTTTATTCTCTTTCCTCACATCACCCTGCTGGTGATAAGAAACTGGGTCTGCATGGCACTACTTCAGAAGCCAAAGTTGCATCACTCCTCAAAAATGAAATAGTGTTTAAAATGTGAGTAACTTGAAGAAATGGCTCACATAGAACCACTTCACAAAGAAAGGAAACGACTATGAAGTGAGGCTCAGGAATCAGGCTCAGATAAGGTGGCCTGCCAGACTAGGCCACAGGTTGCATGTGACACTGTCAAACTACCTATCAAATGGTATATTTCAATTTCTGTTGGATATGATACACATAGTATCTCTCTGCTAATTAACTTGTGGTGTTAATGATCACAGGAACACCACTAAAATATTATAAAATTACTTTCAGCATTTTCACAGATAACTGAAAACTAACTAGCAAAAGGTAAACCATCTCAAAATCTTGTACTCTGCTCAGATTAAAGCACAAAGGTGGTAACTATGAGCAACTGCAGTGTTACTGTCCTTCCTACACTCACTCTGAAGAGGACATCCATTCCCAGAGATGTCAGTTCAGCACCTTCTGTGAGCACTTGGTTGAGTCCAACCTCCCTCAAAGCAAGCCTGACATTCCCTCCTGACTTGTGCCAGCCCTCAGTGCACATTGCCTGACTAAGGCACATAATGAAGCATCCTTATGCCCTTACTCAAAGGAACAAGTTCCCACAGAAATATCTCCAGACTTTAATCTACAAGTGCAAGAGAGTGGGGGAAAAAAAAAAAGGTTATCTGGGACAGAACTGAAGAAACTCCTCATAAAGATGCCAAGGAAATGAATGTTTTTCCTCCCCTTGACCTCCCCCAGTTTTAGAAATATTAACAGGAAGTAAAAACAAAACAAGCAACTAAAGCCACTTCAACCAGGTCAAATGTGTGTTGAAGCAAAGGTAAGAAACCACTTAAAGCTCCCACAGGATTATAAGCCCCTTTGACAGGTCTGATAATTTTAAAGGCTTAATTCCATTACAGTATCTGGCAGCCTGCAAGGGCACATTTTACTAACCATAGGCCACCAGGTCATAGTAGATGCTGACAGAAAACATCAAAGGTTAAGTAGGCTGTAAGACCATAAAACATTTCAAGCTGCACAGTGCCAGCAATGTTAACTATGGAGCTGTTTGAGAGGAGAAAACAATGGCTGAGTCTTGCCCCCACCGGCAGTCCCAGGGAAGCCCAGCAGAATCAGCTGGCCAGGATGGCCAGCCCAGACCATGCTCCCGTGACATGAAAGTGTTTTTGGCTGTGTCAAAGCCCAAATTTCCTATCTTACTTAAAACTCAGAGTGCAAGATTAGATTAATTACGCTGAAGAAAACATATCCACACAATAGATCTCACTAGTCCTCTTCATCTGGCAAATGCAGTGAGCAGCTGCAGCTGGAGCAGCAGGGCTGGAGGCATCCTGGCAGCCGAGGTCAGGCAACGTGCAATTGCCTCTGTGCAACACTGGAGCACTCTGACTTGGAAAAGCAGTGCTCAGATTCTTACTGTGATGAAGATCTAAGCCAGCAGTTAAAACAATTTAGCAAGAAACAGTAATTTTGCCTTCAATATCCCACAAAACTTACTCAAGCACTGCAACGTAACCACTGCAGGTGGCAACGCTTGCTTCAACTCCCCCTGAGAGTATTTATGCAACTTACACATGCAGTTAAAGCTCCAATATGTAATTTGGATTGCTCACTCTTGAGGGGTGTCTAGATACAGCAACAATGGCCATAATCACAGATTTAATCTTATTTCAGCCACTAAATATGAAACCTAATATTTGACATTCCAAACTAGCAGAAAGAAAGGCAATGCATAGATCATTGCCTGTGTGCATGGAAGAGGCTTGGAAACTGCTCTCTTCTGCATACTGGCTTTCAACAAGGCACTATGAGAATATACACAAATAGATCTTCTGCTTTTTCTCTTCTCTATGCAAAAGAGCTCCCCTGAATGACATCTATCTGGATAATAAATTGCCAATACCACAAACAATTCAATTAGAAGCAGTTCAAAATGTAAGGGGGTGGGAGCTGACTACTGACCAAATCTGACATACAAATAGCCTGCTAATTTGTCAGCAAGCCAAAATAAATGGAATGGGCTGGCTACAGGTGCAGGTAAACGCCTCAGAAATAGACATCAATAAATCATTTAGCTCTCTATAACATTTCAGATTACAGTCATTTAACAAGAAGGACATTTTTGCCTTTGTAACATTATTCATGAGTGCTTCAAGTGAGTCATTTAAAGTCAGCACTTAAGATGGAACTTTAAAACTTGCATTTTTTGATCTCCTATAACCTACACTTAACTTAGCAAATATTATAAACTGTATCCTCTGTTCTGCTTATCACAAAATACAAAATCCAAGATTATGGGGTATTGCATACTAATGATCAACTCTCCAAAGCCCCAAACTCTCTCTGTGAGAGAATTAGTCTCCCTGATATTTTTTGTAGATGTAGAGACAAAGAGGAAGGCTGTTGCATTTCAGGCCAGCCAGCCAGCCAACATCCTAGTTTTACTAGATGTGTCTACATAGACAGAAACATGATAAAAAGAGTGGGTCATCACATATTATAAATGTGTTCCTTGCAAGTAAAAATCACTTGGTCCTCATAATTTTCCATCTCAAGTACTTCTTGAAAAAGCCAGCCTGCAAATAACTGTTCTGTCTGCTCCAAGACCATCTGTGGGGCTGTGTTTCTATCAAAATGATACAAGGTGTCACAAACAGTAACAGACAGACACTTAACTGCATGTTCTGAAGGAGGTCAGTCTTGTACTAAAGCCAGAAACACAAAATACACAAGGACTATCTATGCTTCCATTTTGCAAAGATCTTAAAAGCATATTTACAAGTTGTAAAGTCATTAAGTAAAAAAATTAAAATCTTCCTTTACTAATGGACTAAGACTATCTATTTATATATAAACTCACATGAATATTTGTTTCTAACCTGATTCTACTGCAACTTTGCTCTAATGAAGTGTACATCTTGACAGACACAAATTACTTCAAGGACCTTCCAGGTAAATCAGCCCATTAAGGAACTACAGTATTTCCACCCCAAGGAATAGTTAGAAAACATATATAACCATTTGGAAAGTGGGCTGAAACAGGACAATTTAATAGTACTCATCTATGTGCAAGACAAGTGGTTTCTAAATTTCTTCCAGATTAATCTCTCCATTGCCCTGTTGCTGGAAAAACAGTAGGAATGCAAAGGTGTATAGGAACATGAAGAACTGCTGGTTATTTCCAAAAATATGGTATTTTATTACACCTAGCATAGGAGGAGTTTTTACACACTTACAACTTCACATGACAGCCAGGCACATTGCCAAACATACATCACAAACCTGAGCTAACAGCCAAATCAGGACAGAACCCCAGTTCAGCACCAAAGTTCACTAAGGTGCTCCCAAACTTCCTGAAAAACACAAGCAGCGTGACACAATTCTGCAGAGTATCTGTCTGAGCAGGAAATCTGGAGTTAAAACCACTGACAGCAGCAAAATGAGAAGGATGAGAAGTATCCGTAGCAGACCCCGCTAACAGAACCAGAGAGACCTACAAGCTGCTCAAGGCAGTCAAATAACAGCCTGTGATCAATAGAAGCAAATACTGCTGGCAGATCAAGCAGGATCAAGACTACATAAGCCACTGCAATCTGTATGAATAAGTAAATCATGACAGGCTCCTCTGAAAGCCATGCTGTTAGGCTGATGCTTGAAAACCTTAACTTTCTAAAACAGTTGGATAGCGTCAGTAGATAAGACAGTAAAAGTACTGTTAACACCCTTCTTTCAAGTCTGGCCTGCTATACGGATAAGTAAGTGGCACTAAGTGGCACAACACCTCCTCCCTAGTATTTTTTTTTCTTTTCCTACTACATATTAATACAGAAATAAGGGTGTTAGTAAATGTTAAATATATAAAATCACAAAAGCAAACAGCAGGTCAGTAAAACCGTTTAGCATAGCTAACTAAAAACTGAAGGGAGTCCTGTGACAAACTCCTGTTAGTTCTCCCTGTTACCTGCTTAGGCTGACCACAAAAAGGTAGTCAAGACAAAGTAAAGGAGTGCTTTTTGTGAGAATCCCAGTTCTTCCCATCTGCCCTAGTTCTGCTTCTACTGAAGCTCTACTCACTTTATTTGCAACTAAGTTAGGTCAGAATGATTTTGAAAATCCTGTACAGATAGTTTTAATGATAAGATTGTGAAAGAATGAACCTCTCCAGGTACTGTAACACTATATCCAAACAGCATTCTAAGAATGTATTCCCCAACAATTGTGAGATTTTGTATGCCTCCAGGATCTCAACAGAGAGTCCAGCTTGCCTACTGCCTGAAACTTAATTTAATAGATGCAAGGGACACTAAGGAGGTATAAAACCCACAAACTACTAACAACAAAATTCAGTTTGAGGATTAGAAGTTTATAAACAAACATTAAGGGTTACTCATCAAAATGTTGAGAGCTGTACTTTAGTTACAATAAAAAACAAGAATCAGGAGCTTAGCTAGCTGTCAGAACATTTTATTGGTACTAATAAAGACAACTGAGAACAAAATTAACTTCTTTTTTTTTTATGAAATAGGTAAAACTGGATTACTGTCAATAGAATGATCCCAAACAACGTAAGACTCAGGATTAGCAACACACAAACTTTCCAGAGAATATTTAAGAATGATCTAGGTAAAGAACTGAAGAAATGTATAGTATTTATTAGAGGTGGGCTGAGTGGCAGCCTTCCACACTACTGAAGTAATTACTGTCCCAATGTCACTCATTTTTCTTTATAACTATACTTTGTCTTGATTTAAAGGAGAAAATTCTTCAAGTAAATTCTTCAATTAAAAATAGAAATAAAAAACCTGTCTGTGATCTTTCTGGGTTTCTCTTGTTTCCTTCCCGGATTGTCAGTGAAAGCCAGACTGGCTGGCTGCTTTCTCCCTGATGATGAATGGATACACACTCTTCCCCATGCCTTGAAAGCTATTACTGCTCTGCTTTACTGCACATTGGTCTACCTCTCACAATTAGTGAAACAGCTGTTTCATTTGTAGGCTAGCTCAACATTTTACATGCAGGTTTAAAAGGCTTTGCTCAGTAACTTGAAATTGTTTTTAGTTACTTCCAAAACAACTGTTTTATATACCAAAACATTGTTTTGCTTCAGCATTTTAGAAGAAGGTATACCCCGTGGAATTTTGGTTCCCATCCTGCTGTTAGAAGAGCCAAATGATATTAACTTAATATATTCTTTTAAGTGTGTTAACTTTTAGTTGTTTTTAAATAATTTATTTTTGTTTTGCTTACTTCAAAGAAACAGCCAGTAACACCATACTACAGTGAAACAGATGTCGTGTCTACTGGTCTATTTCACAGAACTTTCTGGTTTCCTCTGGAAAGGCCGTACAAGGAAAACAAACTCTAAGAAATTTAGGGGACACACAGTGGGGTCATTTGTTACATGATTTTTTTTTAAGCCCTCTGGATGTCTCTGCTGTGTCTTGCAGGGTACCAGAAGTAGTGAACCATCTGCTCAGCCTGCACAGCTCTCCACATGCCCAGCAAGGTTTCTGAGACTTCAATTAGATCACCCAGCCCTACTTGCACTGAACAACGATGCAGCAGTAGCTGAGCAGCACTGGGAGGAAGCAACTTTTCCGCACCTTTTTTTGTTTTTCCTTGAGCAAAAACCTTGCTGTCCAGCTGCTTGCAAGCAGTTTCAGGGCAGTCTGCTAGGAGCAGCTTCTCCTGTTTGTTCTACCTGAGAGAAAACAGAAGTTCTCCTAGGCAGAGCAGCTTCAGAGGAAGGTATTTCCTGTGGCACTCTCTGTTCTCCAGCTGAGAGGAACCAAACCAGAGAGCACCTTCACCGAGATCTCTGAAACATAATTTTAACAGTGTTTCACAAGATGAAGTTTTGGGGTTATTTGTTTTCTGCTGGTTAGCTCCTTCCCTGGTTAGCTCTTTCGATATTTTTAAATACAATCTACAGTGCATTCTTTTGTTATGAGGGAAAAAAAGTTATGGTTGTGCCATCCCATAGAGTGACAGTTTCCTGATGGCTTCACTCTAATGATTTTTGGTCACTGTTGATCAGCAATGTCCCTCTTGCTGATGTAATAGTCATGAGAAAGCAGCCTTCCATTGTCACAGTTCCAGTGACAGCTGAGGATAACGTGGGAACTTCTGTGTCCTCAGCTTACCTCGTGACATAGAAAAACATTATTCTCTTGTCTTAGTTACACATCTTGTAATTGCAGGGGGTTGGGGCATTGGATTCAGAGACTCTCTTGAACTAATTGCTGTACTAACTCTTATGGCAACAACAAGCCTGTTTTGCCAGACTATTCTCTCTAAACTATCTCACTGTAATTAATACAGCACCTGTTACTACAACAACAAATTGTTCAGTCACTGAGCCTAAGTGCCCTCTATTTTTCTCTCATTGGTGGTTTGCATGCTCTGTTTCTTCGCTTTGTAACCAAAAGTTGTCCCCTGTCCACCACACATGGACAAGCTTTCTTGGGTGTTCCTGGAGCATTCATCCAGCATAAGGGTCCCAGGACTAAATGTTACTTTCAGCACAAGTAATATCAAGACAGTGCATGTGTTTCACTGAAATATGAACACAGTAACTTGTCAGCCAGGATCACAGAGACATTGACACGCACAGCTTTGACATTTGTACCCATTCTACTATGATCTACACAAGATTAAAGGCTTATGACTACTTTTCAAATCTCACTTATGATCAGTATTTTCAATTGCTAACATGCAACTGTACCTCACTCATTCAGATGACTTTACTAGTGAAATTTCACTGCACTTGCAGACGTATTTCCCCAGGGATTTTTTGATGGCTCCTCCAGAAAGGGGTAAGGGTGGTGGTAACTTAACAATGTTAAGTAGTTTTTAAAATCAAACTTTGACCATAAATTTGATACCAAGCCTTTGGTAACACTCCTCTGTTCACTTAAACTGGAGCATTACTGACTGAGTTCTACTGAAATAAATTTACGTAAACCCAAACTTTTTATCCCATGTTCTATTGCACTTTAGCTGCCATCTCAGTTTAAATGCTAAGCAAAAAGAGGAACAAAATTCTGCTAAGCAGACTGGTGACAGCATGGAGAGACATGCTTCTGCTCAACTCAGAGGCACTTCCACTTTTATGCATGATTAGATGCTGAGAATTACTTTATCACCAATATAACTGTAATAAACTTCTAACTTGAACAAAAACTACAGGAAATATTAGGCAACGTAGAGCAATTTTAGCTGGATCTTAGTTTTTATGTACTTCCATTTCCAAGCAGTGTTTCAGTCACGCTAATTGCTTTTCTTAGGTCACCCCAGCCTAGTGACCTGGTTAGCTTAACCTGAGACAAGACTTTTTGAAAGAAACTGTCTCCACAGTAACTTTTAATTCTAAAATCTATATATTTACAGAATGAACACTGTCTTTTATAGTATTATGAGTAAGTTGTCATAAATGTGGGTTCAATTTAACCAGTTCACCCCATGAGATGTCTACAGAGAGCATTTATTTCATCAAAAGATGACAGATTGTAAGGGATTTTTACCTGGATCTTATAATGGGCTCACCTGAACTCAGGACAAACAGTTTGTATGACTGAAGTCACAACTTGTTTTGACAGTGGCTTTAGTGGCTCCAGAATCACTGATGCTACTTTATGCAAAGTCTATTTTACCTTACAGAGCTATTTTACCCATTCAAAGAGCTGTTATCTACAATAGCAACCTCTCTCCCCCCAACAGACCGTGCTGTCAACATCTGAATTACAAGCACTGAAGCTGTATAGATCCTTTGCATTTTGTTTTTGGCATACATTGATAGATGCTATTTTATTAAGTTTTTAAATACTATTTTCATTAAGCCAACTAACTAAACTAAACAATAAAACTAATGTCCCAAATTCCAGTCTGGCATCACTAGTTTGAAACTTTATGATAACTCCTTAAATGAAGTAACTAATTAAGTAACCTTTTTAGTTTTTTACACAGGAAACAAATAAACAAGACACTTGTTACTACTCAGCATAAGGGGCAAAAAACTTGTCAACTGGAATGCCCGAGACTGTCACTGATACTAATACTACTTTGAGATCTTCTATGAAAGCACTCGCCACAGATGTGAGTTCTGCACGGCAAGGTCTTTATAAAGACGGCAAAAATGAAATGGTGGCAGCAGTATTGTCACTGCTGTTTGCAGAACAGCTTGTCACGTTCTGACAGCGCCAGGCAGGCTAAAGTTGCGGGAAAGGCCACTGCTAACTGGTGTTGCCTTTTGGTGGTGTGAGTGCAGATGCAGGCAGCAGGGCGCGGGCCGAGCCGCAGGGTGCGGGGCAGGGCAGGGCAGAGCCCGCTGCCATCGCTGCCAGCCCCGCGCCGCCGCTCCCACAATGCACCCGCTCCCGCACACACACACAGACAGACACACAGACACACACGGGCGCAGGCTCTCCCGGGGCCAACACGCTCCAGCACACGGTCCCGCTCCCGCACGCACGGCCGCCACCCCCCCGGAACCAACTTACCCCCGAGTTACATCCCATTCACCAGCCCGGCTTCCTCTGCCGCCCCTCCTCTGCGCGCCTGCCTCTGCTGCTGCAGAGAGGCCACATATGTCTGCAAACACTTCTAGGCAGAAAGCAGCCAGTGCAGAACAAAGACAGCCGGGGTTGCCTTCATCTCAGCACAAGGCAGCCAGTAGCTATTTTCAAGCTTGTTCGCTCTCCCCCTCTGAGGGCACCCTGCTCTGTTTCTCCCTCTCTCTCTCTCTCCTCTTTGCCTGTCCAGCTACTGCACAACACGCATCAATTATTCATTGCTTGTCTCCCGGTTTCCAGGCAAAACCAATCACAGATGGAGTCTTGCTAATGGGCTCATGCCGTACTTGCCAACAGGCTATTTGTGCTCAAGCTACAACCCTCTAGAGACAATAAAGAGAATCAGGTTAAGCTTTAAAACTTCACACGTACGCGAACAGACCTAAAACGGCGATAGACATGTAAGCATCCCTATGACATTGCTTAGGAGTACGTCTTCGGCATACAGCATGGCAGAAGGCTGCTGTAAATCTTCCGAAAGGGCTTTAAGAAAATCAAACACTCAGAAAAATCTCACCTCAGCTGCATGTTACTGATATTGATGGTTCTCTTTTCTGTCTCTAGTGATCCATGTCTCGCTTTCCCATTACACAGAGAGGTATGTCCTTCTCTCATTCTCGTGCACACACGCGCACACGCACGCACACACACACACAGCCACAGCCACTTTGCCAGAAGGAAGAGAGAGAAAGAGAGGAGGAAAAAAAAACCACCCAGGCAGCTCACATTTCAAACTTGCAAGGAGGGGTGGTGCTTAAAACGCTAGGACAAAGCCTCTGTCTCTGGCACCCAGTCAAAATACTAAAATAAATCCCCTCGATCAATTAATTGGAAGCAACACTTGTTCGAGCCCGCGTAACAAACCATTAAGGGCACCGGGGCTGAAAAGTCTTGAGATTTGGGAAATCTCGTACCCTCGCTTCCCCCCTACCCTGTTTGCTGAATGCTGTTGACTAAATCCATCAAACTAGTCATGCTAATTAGCGTCCAGGGCAGCCTCGGCGGCGGAGCAGCGCCCGGGGCGGGCGGCCCCCGCGGCCGGAGTTTCCTTCCGGACCGGCCGCCGCCCCGCGCCGGGCAGGAGGTACCCGCGGGCCGGGCGGGCCCGGGAGCGCCGGCGGGGAGGTCGCTGGAGCGGCGGCGCCGGCTGCGGGCCCCAGGGCGCCCCAGCGCTGCCGCCCGGCGGAGCGACGGGCGCCGTCCCTCCGCCGCCAGGGGAAACTGAGGCAGGCGGGGGGCTGGGGCTGCCACCGGATCCGCTGTCACCTGCGGGACCGCCCGGCCCGGCCCGGCCAGGTGCCTTGGGCGGTGTTTGCGAGCTCAGGTCTTCACCTTGGCCGGCCGCACACTGCTCCCCAGACAACACCCATTCCCACGGCACTGCCAGCTCGGGGCTGCCCATGGAAAAGTTTTAAACATGTCCAGCTGTGCCTGCCGTGGTCAGCGTTTCAACTGACAGTGCCGAAGGGAAAAAAAACAAGGCAACAAACAATCAACCCCCAGGAAGCTAATGTGACAATTCTTTGCTGCCTCTCAAAGGGAAAAGTGGCAGTTTAAGTTGTGGCCAGCCGAGCACCAGCCTTTTCCTGCCACCCTCCGCGGTGCAGAGCCACTTCCTTCCCCGCACAACCTGCACAAAGGCACCTCCACCTCTTAAAGGCGCACCCGGCCCCCCTCGCAGTGAAGCAGCCGGCAGGTTCCAGCGAGAAACAAACAAAACACAAACAATAGAAACAAGAGGACTTGAAAAAAATACTGTCACTCCAGCAAAATTCCTTTCAGTGAAAAAATGGCCCCAGCTTCCCTTGCCATGCTTACAGTCACTTAACTGTGCTTCCCAAACACCTTAGCACAGAGTTGGCAACATGACAGATCGGAGCAGCAAACTATCACAGATATCAAAGAGCAGCTCTTCTCTGAAAAATGATTCCACAAAAAAGCATTGTCAGATTTCATGTTCTTTTTTTTTTTCCCCAGGGAATCCACTGCAAACAGCTAAGAGTAATGTGTGCTCTCACTTAACTTCCACTCCTGATGCAGGATCTCAAGGTCAGCCTGTCAGACAGGGTTATTGCTTTCTCTCCACAGCCATCAGACCAAGCAGAACTGCAAACCAAACCCTCCACGCTTTCTGCAATCAGAGCTGCTCAAGTGTGGCTGAAGAAACACTTCACAACACCACAGCTGCTACAGGTGGCGCAGGACTCAGTGCTGGGCCAGTGTCCCGAGTCTGTACAGCCTGGGCAAGCCTTCAGCTGGGTCCTCATAGATGCAGGGGGACCCACGGGGCTGCTGGAACCAACTCTTACACAAAATGTAGTTTCCACTGCAGTTGGT
The DNA here is from genome assembly GCF_901933205.1 of Camarhynchus parvulus. Taxonomy (NCBI): domain Eukaryota; kingdom Metazoa; phylum Chordata; class Aves; order Passeriformes; family Thraupidae; genus Camarhynchus; species Camarhynchus parvulus. The sequence goes on from NC_044576.1 coordinate 11,753,899, forward strand.
CAAATTTCAGATTCAGCCACATGGAAGAAAAGTACAGAACCTTATACCATTTTTTCAGTGCCTTTCAGAGTAGACAGATTGTTAAGGAAGTGTAAATTATACAGCTAGACTGGCAGAATAGGTATAGAAAGCACAAGTTTTAGGAGACTGTCGAAGAGTTCAGACATGGTGGATGTGAATGAAACTGATAATTGCTCTAAAGCTACATGAATTCTTGATCAAATGAACATTTCTGTACTTGTTTCAGGTTTTACTGCATTTACAGAGTTTTCACACAATTCCTAAGCCATGGTGTTTTGTTGTATTTTGAAAAAACACAAAGCAGCAACAAGAATGTATCAGGTGGTTGTGAGGTCCCAGATAACGAGACTGGCTCCTTCCTCATAGAAGACACGTTTAAGTTAATTTCTGAGGGTGAAAAGCAATTTTATTTTTTCTGTAGAGAAAACACATTCGCCAGTATCCTACGTTTTTTTCTCTACCTACCATCATAAGTAGTAGCTCTCTGCAATTAAATTGCTCTTTCTAGTGCAACAGTGTAAGTTTCTCTTTTAAAGCTGCCTGTCTTTCAGAGGAAGTGGTTTAGAGTAGACAAATCACTTATCTAAAAATTATGTACTTACTTCTCCTTTGACAAATCTTTAGCAGGTTTCTAATCCCACCCTGCCACTTGAAATATCACTTTCTGTGATGACATTTGAGTCACAGTTGTCAGAAGCATCAGGCTCTGTAGTCAAATGGATTAAATCACACTTCATAGCATGCAGTATTTTGAAGGAGGAGTGGGGTTTATCATTTGTAGAAATTAATCGTAACAGTTTTTTCTCTAGGGCAAATTCCCAATCATTTTTAAAGATTACTATGTTTAAGCCCCTCTGACAGCAGTATGTCAAATTACATCACAAGGAAAGGTTATCTCAGGCAATGATAACTATTAACACAACTCACTGAAGACACATACTACTGGGAGAAGCAGGTCTGTACTGGGAAGCACCTATTTATATGCAGGAGTGGGAGAGCAGGCTCTTGGCTGTGCTTTGGCTCTGTTGAGGCCCCAGGGATCAGTGTCTGGGGGTGTGCCTGCTGCTGGCTGTTGTCCCAGCTCAGCCCCACAGGGGAGGGGAGACAGGGGTTTGAGTTCTATAGGGGAGGGAAGAGGAGACCCTTACTTGGACCACCTCTAGCTGATTAAGGGGAAGAGTTGGAAGATTTTCAGAGAAGTCCTGTTTATCTCAAAGTAGGGGGCAGCGTTTGTCTGTTCAGCATATGCTGCCAATGCACGACAATATCACCAACAAACTTCCCAAATCTCAATCCTGTCAGTCACTGTGTGGCACAGAAGCAAACCATGTTCTTATAGTACTGCTCTTTGCTCTCCATGCCAAGACACCTCTCTGAAGAGTCAGAAGCCTGTCCTTAAGTTGCAGACATGCCCATGGAACACCAATTTTTTATGGTGAACAAGGTAATGATGTGAACACATTCATATGTTCAGGTGCCTTTAATTGCTCAACACAAGCAGCATGATGCTTATCTTCAACTGCTTCAAGTGAGGTAGCCTCTGGGCGTAATTCTCACTTCTACCTTGCCTCTCTTTGGTAATATTGCAAAAACTTAATCAAATAGATCGACACCTGTAATAAAAATGCAGACCACCAACAGCAAAAGAAGGAGAGGCTGCAGAAGGGTGGTGAGAAAATCACCCATTTAGATACTTTATCAAGAAGACTACAGGAGAGACAGCATCATGTTCTACTGAACAGCTTTGTGAGAGGTATGCTGAGAAAAGAGCAGGGAAAGAAAGCATAAATGGGTAAGGAAAACCTCTTGAAGTAGCTGTAATAGCAGTTACTGCCCACTGAGTCATAATATAATCCTTTAGCAATGCAAATTTTCTATGACCAAAGATTTAAAGGTTTATCTCAGGGGCCAATCTTTATTCATCCGAGTTTTGCTGCACTGCTGAACACAGCAGGGTAGTTCCTTACAATATTTGTCTAGAGCACGTTATTTGCTCAAGAATTAGTTGCCTGGATATGTATATATTTTACTATTGATTTAAGGGATTCAAAAAACTCTTTAGAAGGCTTACAATTACATAGTTGAAATACACAGAATACATGGATCAGTGGCCTTGTCGATTTTTCCTGATGTTTCACAGTAGGTTGAATCAGCTGAAGCTGTTATAAATCTAAGGGCTGCATCCCAATAAAAAAACAACCATGTACTTGAAAAAACAAAAATTAAAATCCTTTGACTCTGCATCAAGTGTCTTTCATGCATAACCCATTTTTACATAATCAGATAAACTCCTTCCAAAAAGAGGTGTGGAAGGAAAACCCAGTATTTAAAAGCACAGTAAAAAAAAGACCCTTTCACATGATTGAGTCCTATCTTGTTTAAATAAGAGATTACTACACTGCAAAGAATTCTGTAAGGTACATACCCTTTGGCCACCTTCTGCACTAGGGTTTATAAAACAAATGTAGGGAAGTTACAAAAGGTAGTAACACAGCATCTGGTTTTTTCCCTGCTGCCCATGACCACTGTTTGCCTGTAGCCCTTGGGAACGAAATGTTTTACGTAACATTTAGTTAACTCTGGTCTGAACCTGGAAACACCAAATGCTGTTTTGGATGCACACAGCAATTGGACCAAAACACTCAAAATCTTCTGAAAGCCCTTATGCCCTATTAACTTTCAAGACCCTGGACATGCTCATGTTCTTGTTACCCATTACAAAACAATACTCCTACAAGCCTCTGCAAAGACTCAGGATAGACTTTTAGGCACTCCAATGAACACCTCTGTCAATTGCCAAAATATTTGGAAAGGGAGATCTGCCTTAAGTCCATCTAATAATGTTGCAATTTTCTAATCTCTATTTCCTTCATTCTTTTCATGTCTTTGCCATGTGCAGGAAACAAGATGATCTATAAAATTACAGTGCAAAAAACCCCTCAGAAATACACAGAGAAGCATTCATCATGTTTGTACCTTTGGTTATCTTCACAGCTATACTTCTATGGAAAACTGCAAAGCAAAAGTAACCAAAGCATGCAGAAATCAAGAGCAAAGCACATGAAGGAAAAAATCACATCTGTATTGCAGTGTGGCAGTCAGAAGAGAGGCTTTACAGACCTAAGGTGTCACTGTAGTGATGGCATCAGCTCAGAGTTGTCCCCAGCTCTATTACACACAGCAGAGCCACTGCAGCTGCCCCCTCACAGCCCAACTTGTTCATCAGGTGATTTTAAAGACAGATGCAACATAGCTCACCTGTTATGCTCTGCCCTTATTTTAATGTGTCTATTTTGCTACAAATGTTAATGTATGTTTTAAAATCTGCTTTTCATGACGTGTGGGCTTCATTTTTTTTTCTAACTTTTGGATGTTTCTAGTGGAATTCCTTGGTAAACTGGAGCATGGCATAAATGCCTTGCAGTGCCTCTTGATACCTGGGCTGGAGCTCATGACATCTCTAGCAAATCAGAAGGAAATCAAAATTAACTGAAGCCCTTTCCATTCAACATCCATTTTTTCAGCATGATCAAGTGGATTTCTAAAACATCCTGATTTTTCACTAAGTTTTGATAAAATATTTCTATACCACATCTTGCAAACTGCTTGATTGCCCTCATGTAGTTTAGATATTTTTAGCCTTCTGCCACTTTGGGGGAGTATCTGATGAACCATTCTTTAGATTTCAAACAAACCTTTCAGCATTCATATGTTCTGCAAAGTACTAAAAACTTTGTTATAATAAGCCAAGACTTTCAAATGTAATGAGGACTACTACCTCTCTAAGAAAGTTTTAGTATGCACTTCAGTAAGACATTTTTTCTGCTGCTTTTCAAGATGGTTAAGAATATCTTCTCCCTAAAAATATGTGGTTTTACTGAGCATGTAGCAGAAGCTCCACCTCTGGCAAGCTGTGGGTTAATTAGAGCTAAGCTTTCTCTCTCCCTGATTAACTGTTCAGAGGAATAAGAAGGCAGCTCTGAAGACAGCAATTTAATCAGGTCTCCCTGAAAGAAGACAGAAAACTATTAGAACAGCAGCTTGTGAGGCAATGCAGAAGTAATGGGACGCAAAAGAGTAAATGAAACTGAAGCTTGGGAAGTGGAAGCCCTGCTAGGGCACCTGAACACTTCTTGGCATTGGAAATCCAGACTGAACTGTCTTGACTCTTCACAATTATTTTCCAGGAATATAAATTGTACAAATATTCCTCATTAAGGTTTCAAAAGAACAAGCCCTCCATGAAGTCAATCCCAGTGATGTTTTTCTTTTATTTTCTCCTTCTAAGCCTTCATATCCCATTGACACTTCATACCCCAGCCCCATCACAGCAGTGTGAGGAGCTGCTGCTCTGCTTTTCTGCACCTTGGAGCTGCCTTCCCCTCCACATGGGGACTCCTCTTGGTCCCATTTCACCCAGCTGCCTCTACTCCAGAAATGAGTTTGAGAGGAAATCTAGGCTATTTGCTTATGTCCTTTTTATTATTACTTTTTAAAACCAATCCACTAATATATGGAAGGTATCAGTTGTGAGAAGGAATGTGATACAAACATCCTGAGTGGGACATAAAAGCTGTAAGAAAAGATGTAAAGAGAAGATATGTCCTTCATTCCCCTTACAATTTACATTCTGTACACAGGAAAGTTCATGACAGAACTTTTTCTCTGTGCTATGAGTGAACTGTGAGAGCATTAAAATGAGAAAGTTGAGATGCAGTGGTTTTTTATTTTTATTTATTTTTAAAAACTCTATGAAAACAACACCAAATATCACTTTCTTCAATTGTGGAGTGTAGAAAACCACTGAAAGTGCATTCAGATATTTCATGCTGCCATATCAAACATATGAGGGGTTATATAATAATCAAATAGATAAAAGTCCAAAGTTACAAATTAAAAGAAAAGTTACAAATTGGTGGCTATGCATCACTGTCTTGGAAAGCTTCCATTCTGGAATACAAAGACATTCATCATTTGGAGGCCAGCTCATGCTTCTAGCTTTGTATTTAAACAACCCCATGTACCATCATCATACACTTTTTATATCAATGTGCCAGAAAGCCATACAGAGCTATTTTTAGAGGACTCTGAGATGAAGTACAGTTTAGCTTGCTAAGTAGCCTAATAAGGCAAAATGCTCTTGGTGAAGACCAAATGCAGTCACTGTCACTCTTACCTCATACTCTAATCAATTTCTAAGAGCATCCCTTAATTTTTCCCACTTACTGTATTAGCAGCAGGATAGAACTAGAGGGGGAGAGGCATTCTTTATAGTTTTCTCCATTTTGATAATCAAACAGAGTGATTGAAGAAAAAATGGAATGGTCTGAAAAGAAAGTGGCTTTGCTCAGAGTTAAAGAAACCTCTTAATAGACAATCATTTTAAGACAAACAACAGCTTAACATCAGCTTTGCTTTCAGAAACTGGCAAACTCAGCTCACCGTCAACTCCAAATACTTCAAGGCCTCAAAACTTCCAAATTGATAGAAAGGACTGTCACAGAGTATTGGTATGCTTAAAAGCTAGCAAGAATCTTAAAACTAAAAAAGTTCCCAAAGTTTCTTACAGTCTGAGAAAAATACTCATTTTGTCATGTTAATGCTAGGAGGAGGGTGATGGTTAATGCTAGAGGGGGTGATTCTGTAACAATTTATGAGAAGAGGATTAAACCCAGCAATTAACAGGGTTTCTATCTTTAGTAATTGTTCATATACCTGTTCATAGCTCCAGGCTGTCTGCCTGCTCTGCTAGGACACAGACAGCAACCTTTGCTAAATTGACTCCACTGGCTACGCGCTCATGCTGCAGGAGCTGTTTTCAAGGACAGATGTACAATGTTATATGGGCAAAGAGAGGAGCAAATTAAAGATGGGTGTTCTGTCAGGAAAAGGACTGAAGAACTTGTGTCAGCATTTCTCTACATTATTAGGACCATAGATTTTTAACCCTTCACTGCCTCAGATTTAACAAGAACTTTCCTTATAATAAAGATAGCATAATTGCATCTTCTCAAATAAAATACTGAAAATATAATAGTTAGGAACAAAATACAAGAGCCCTCAAGATAAATAACCATATACCTACATATAGATATAGAGGGATTCCAGTAAGACCATTCAATCCTTCTTAAACTGTGCTTCATTTTAAAGTATTATAGCTTGTGAGTTAAATAAGCTGAGTACAGTAGAACATGAAGTTACCAAAACAAAATATTACTACACAAAAGTATCACTCACTTTGAGATCACCAATATATACCTAGCACATTGCTACCAAATAGTTACACTCATGTTTTTGTTTTTCTATTTACCATCTTCTGTATATTTCACTTTAAAGCAGTCTATGTATTCTTTAAAGGATGCTGAAAGACTTCTAGGCCTGAGAAATCTTTAGCAGTACAACCACAGAAGACAGCCCTGCTGCCAGCTCCTACCAAGCACAGACACAGTTCATACTGGCAAGAGGCTGTGCCTTATACTGCCCTTATTGGACTCTCACTGAAATTAAATTTTCAATTGAGGGTTTCTGTGATACCACTGAAAGAGGACTTCTGGCATGCATATAAACCCATCCTACTTTACTAGAGGATTTCTAGCACAAATCTAGCCTACCTTGAGTCTAAGAGCAACTCTACACCTTGGAACATTCACACTTCAAGATCTTCTAATAACTACATCCATCTGTTAAATAATGTACATTCTGATAGAATATAAAGCAATATTATAGCAACAAAAATATACATAATCCGGAAAATATCCAACAATATTTAACACTGTTTCTTACTTCTCTCCTGCAACATCACATGGAGATTTTAACAGAAGTTGTGCTTTTATGATTTACCAGAACAAAATCTTGTCCCAAGAGATGCTTTGATCAAGTCTAGAATCCTTCCCCTGTGAATGACAGGAACTATCCTCTTTTTAATCAATATGCATCAATTGAGTCCCTCTGTCCACTGTCACCTTGGTGGGCTGACTGTCCACAGTCAAAAGACTGAGTGTTAAGGATTAAATATTTCACAGCAGAAGCTTTAAAATGGGAAGCTTGACAGCAACCTATTTTTAATGAAGCCTTCAAAGTAAAATCAGGAAAATTTTGCATGTTTCCTTAGGCCATAAATGTGGTTTTACTTTTTGTTTCATATTTAAATCCTCTGTTAAGTAAACATTACAGTTGAACATATCCTTTGAAAGCTTAACCAGACAACTGTATTTTAATCACTTAATTTCTTTTAATTACTTAAAGTACTTCAAGAACACACACTCAAGTATCTCCTCTAACTTCAAAACCTGAAGTGAAAGTTCAGGTGCAGTGAGACCAGCTTAAATGAGAGAGTACAATCTGGAGAAGATGAGAAAATGAAATTTTGGGTACTTCAACTTCAGAAAGCATAATTGGGTCTGATTTTCTAAAAGTGCTACATCTCCTGCTGCTACAAGCATCTTAACAGATTTTCAGTACAGCACATCCATGAACTGAGAAACCACAGGTCATTACCCCAGCTTTTAACTTTAGGCCAAACAGTCAATGTCAACTCTTCAAAGTATTTACTGACTAGTGTGCCTTTATAATCAACATTTTCAATTGAAAAGTGCTGGCAGGTTAAGCGAGGTTTAACACACTTTGGTGTAACTCTGTAGACCACTTATCTGGGCCTGGAGGACTTGCTGATGGAAAAATGCTGTATGGGTTTTAGAATTTACACTCATGTTAAATTTTTTTCTCAAAGGAGATGTAATATACTTTCATACCTACAAAGAAAAGCTAGTAGAGTTAAAGCAAACTGTTTTTACCAAAGTTAAGAGAAATAAAGTTACAAAAGTTACATTTCTTTTTGCTTTAGGCAAGGCATTATTAGACATATTTACAGAAATGAACATTAAAAGAAAAAATGATTCTGCTTTTGCTTAAAGATGATTTCTGTGATGAGGTATTAGAAATGACAAACCTTTATGAGGCAGGGACTTTCCAGAAGGAAAGATGAAACTTCTACAATGCCTCAGATCTCATCAAAACCATTTCTATTTTCTCACATATAGGATATCCTCTCCAAATTGCCTTTCTCTTGCTTTGAATCACCTTTACCTCTCTGAAGACATTCTTCTGGGTGAAGGCCTATGATTTTAATATTTATAGCCCTGACAAAATTAGAGTTTATATTCTAGTACTATCTGCACTCTCATCTGCTGTTTCTTTCTGGGATTTAATGGTAGCTCTTATCTATACTGAAGGAGCCAAGTTTAGTGACCTGAGTCTCCTCACTTCAATCAGAATCACGGAGGTCTGCCATAAACTCCTGTATCAAAGTCACAGAGGGGGAAATGGAAATCAGATTTACAAAGCCAGAGCAAAGAAGTTAATGAGTAACTTTCAATACCACTCCTCAACAGCTTCCTCATTTAGTAGAGGGAAATTACTATTTCAGCAAGCTGAGAAGACTTATATGTCTTCTAACTCTCTTAGAAATTTTATCATGCTCCTGGAACTAAGGGGGAGAAAGAGGCAAAGATAAAATCAGTTTGTCACTTTTTCTACACTGGTGCAAACGGGCAGATGGGAGAGAGATAACCCTGGTTTCTCAATAACCCTCAATATGTCACTTCTGTGCTCCTACTCCCATTCCAGATACATCCCACTGACTGCAAACCCTGCCACACTAGAAGCAAACTATTTCAAGTCTACAGCACAAATTTATTTTTCCACACAAGGGAAACAATTTTGCTTGGGTTCTCTATGAAAACAAAGAGGTTTCACTTAATTTTTGTTAGCAATATCTCTACAGAAAAGACTTTAGGAAGTAGTGTAGATGGGTATAGATGGTTACTCTTGCTTCAGTTTTTTTACTGGCTTCCAGGGAATGTCATATATGGTAACACTTCTCACCCAGTGCATGCCTATTCACCTGTACTCCCTCCATTGGCCTCCAGATTTAAAAAAAATATACACACATACACACACATTCTTGGTTTGGTTTTTTTCTGTTGCAGCTTAAGTTACATTACTGAGTACTTTTTCCAAAATAAAGCAATAGAGCAATCAGGAAAAAACCCCATGTATCTTTAAATTTCAAGTCATGTAAAAGCAAAAGCAGAAGACCCATGCAAGCAGTTTCTGTACTCTGGGAATAAACATGCAAATTTTGTCAATTTGTGATGAGAAATGAAGAAAACCAAACCACTGATCAAATCAATGTTTTGTTTTAAGTATCACCAGTGCTGCAGGGAGAGATGAACTAAACTGAACATGTATGGGTCCTATGTAAGCCATTTTCTTATGACTAATCACTGGAATTACACTACTGCCCAGAGACACAAGGAGGATTAGAACACCCTCATAACAGAAATGATCAGTATTTTTAATTAACTTTTAGCTTTAAAAGTACACTGAATTCTTAAGACTTTGACACTGCCTTGTACAACAGTAAGAATAATTCATGGGCATAAAAAAACGGGTCCAAACCCCTACAGAATGCCACAGGAAGGCAAGTAACAACCTTAAACCTACGAAAATGTGTAACACAATTTACATGATTCTGATAAAATATTTATATTGCTTTCAGACAAAGTATTGACTGAGAGATCTTGTTTCATCAAAAACATGAAAACATTCTCTAAATAATTACATCAGATTAAAGAGCTGATATTTAAGCAACAATGCTCTTGCAGGGTACTCATCGAGCAGACAGAGGAATGCAAAAGTAAGGAAAAAAATCTGTGGGAAAACAACAGTTCTGTAGTGTGCAGAACACTACTGAAAATAACTGTGTCAATCAGCTGCAATGCAAGCTAGCAAGTAAGCTCAATCATGGACTGTAAATCTGAAGGAAAATCCATACATTCTTTTAACTACCAGAGCAATAAGTGGTGCTCTTGGGAGGAGCTGAGGTGTGCTTTGGGGAGGCAGCCACACTGGGGCTTCCTCCAAACTAGACCAAATTCTGCCAAGCAACCTGGCACACTTTGCTTTCTGCATTTGTAAATGAAAGACAGACAGAGACATAGAAAAGAAGGCATTCTTGCCCAGCATCTTATGAAATAAAGGCAGTACCCAACCCCAAGTACAATTGGTTTTATTTGAAGACAGTAAACAGAGAGATGAAAAAGGGAAGAAGTCACTGTGTCGCCACTTGAGCCCTGCTGGGAGGAATTCAGCACATTAATGTAATCGATTACAGCAGTGCTTAACAGCAAATCCACTGCTCACCTGTATCCTCACTTCAGGGAGCAGACACTGACTGTGGGCATATCCCATAGGCAGAGGGTGAGGAGGTCACTGCTCTGGGGGCACTGAGCCAGTACTGACACAGAGCACTCAGCCCCTGTGGCAAGGCTGGCTCCCTTCTGTCACTGAGTGCACTGCCCTGAACATCCTCACAGAAACATCATCCTTAAACTGAGATCCTCAGTTCAACTGGGTTTCTGACTGCTCTCAGACGAGACCTCACGGTGGCAGATTGTAATTAGTCCAAAAGCTCATGTAACTGAGTTAACACTGTCCTTTTCCACAGGAGGTTCTTCACTTTTTAAGACCACAATCTCAAACCCAGGAGGAAGTGTCATGACCATAAACTCTGTAAATTCTTTATATTCTCTCTCAAAAAAGGCGCCAGCAGAAAAACAGTGGTGGGACAAAGGCAGTGGGGAGACTGAAGACAGCAGTTCCCAGTTCTCTGACAGGGTTAAATCAGTTCCCATCTCTTCTGTTCCAACCCTTGCCTTCCTCTACTCTCTTTCCTGTCTATCTCAGTAAAAGTTATTCATAGCAAGGACCTTCAAAATGTGTGCAGAGTTTCTTAGCACAAGTGGCAGTGACCTCATATGGGACCTATGAGAGTACCAGTCAGTAACACGTACACTAGAACTACACTACAACCAGTGCTGCACCAAGGCACCAGAAAAACCACAGATGACACCCTTTGAAAATTCTGCACTTCCTACTTTGGTGACTGCAGCAGATGATGTCACCTCCTCAGGACAGAGAATACATTGACTACAGCTGGTAGTTGGTGTAACAAATATTTAGCTCACTAATAAACAGAGTAAGGCAAGAACTAAGTTTTTCAATAACTTGCTTAAGAAGGTAACATTAAATATTTAAGAAGGCTTCGAGTGATATACTTCTTTCTTTTAAAAGGACATATCATTACAGTCAAGAATGTGACTTCAACGATTGAGTTTCAAACTCTGTTCACTTGGCTAAGTGGCCTTTTGCTATAGTTTGGGTTGTGATAAGGCCTGGGTTATCTCGTTACCATCAGGAGCTGTTCAGCAGCCCAATACAATGAGCACACTGGTCACAGCTCAGCTCTTGTGCCTACAATTTGGCATCTTGAACTCAGAGATTCATGCTTAGGGATTCTGCTTTCACAAATGTTACATTTATTATTTCACTTTACATTTATCATTTAATGCTTAGCCAGGAGGCTGCATCCCTGAAACATTATCCCATACGTGGAATTGTTTGTCACTGCCTTCCCGCACTGCCCCCCTCCAAAAAAATTCCTTAAAAACATCTACTTCACAGCACTGACACAGCAAAGCATATCATGCTTTCATCACCTGCTTGCAGACTAAGATGTAACAAAAGGAGTAACAACCCATAGAATGATATCATCTAACAGCACAGCACCTTAAAAACATGCACACACAAACTCTTGTATGTATTTTAAGTTCATTTTCCATATGAGTGTTAAGTTAGCCATAAATTGACGAATTTCTATCAGCCAAGGGTTTTTTTTTGCCACTGCTTCCTTTTTATTGGTTTCTTCCCCATGACACAAACCCATTATTTTTCTCTGACATCTTCAGAAATTAATCTCCTTTAATCTTTTGTTACCTTTACATAATGTCATCAATATTCAATATTCTACCTCTGAAAACCCAATTTAAAAAAATCTATTATTTTCTCCATTCCTCACCCAGTTACAGTACTGTTATTTCCAATTATTCAGCCTCTTTTCTCTTGCATACTTCTATCCTGCCACCAGGCCAGGAAAATACTACTAGGCATTGATCAAAGAATGACACTGGCTACATTAATCCTCATTTGGTACAACAGACATACTGCACCAAGTTTTAAAAATAACAGAAAAGTAAAATATAAATAAAATAAAATAGAAGTTTTTATAATACGAAAATAGAGGGGTTTTTAAATATTCCCCCTAATTAAATAGTGAAGTCACCGCATCAGCTCACATCACTGCTTTTGATCTAAAAAGACTTTAAGTGGACAGCAAATAACCCTTAGATGGTAGAGCAAGTGACAACCTTGAACAAGAGACATCCAAAACACTTACAGAGAAGATGCAGGGCATTTTAAAATGTGTACTTAAAACCAGCACCCAGTCTCCCCCATGGAGGTCAATAAGCAGAGCAATTTCTCACTGTCTGTGTATTAAAAGCTCAGGCAAGGGAAAATGTTTTCATCATACCTACTAACAAAAACTGTTGCTGTATACATTGGCCTTTCAGACATATGTGGTCTTACACTTTGTCACTTTGGAGCAGATATTTAATTGGGAGGAAGTGATTTTAAACATCTGGAGACAACATCTGAGAAGGTGGATGAAGACCACACAGAGCCTTGAGGAAATGAAAAGTCTATGCAATTATGTCACTTCCTAGTATGAGTATTTAGGAGAATTTAAAAAATAAACAACACCAGAAGTTTCAATAGAGAACTTTCAAAATCCTTCCTCTCCTCTCACTTGCCTTCCTGTGCCTTAGAAAATAATTGGTAACTGAGGAGATATAAAGTCCATTAACCAAGGTTTGACGAATAAGAGATACTGCATTCCTTAAAGGAAAAAAAAAAAACAGGGAAAACCCCACCAATTTAGTACCAAGCCTTTAAACTCTTAGGGAAACTAAGCAAAACAGAGTAAATATTTAAAATGTAAAGCATTACTCAGTTGTAGTGGGTCTCAGGTGTACTGCAACAGCCCAGGTTTAGCAACTACACCTGCAGCATAGAGAACAGCAGAAGCCTTCCACTGAGCAGAGCCAGGGGACACTCCCCAGAACCCAAGTGTCCAACCTGCAGTGGCATTGCTGGTGGTGGCCCCAGACCTGAGCAACTGGCTGCCTCCTGATTTCTAGTTACATCTTCCAGAAGCCAGGTTAGGTTCTTTACTTCACAGAAGAGCCCAGATAGAAAAGAACACCCAGCTAAGGTTTTTCTGCTTGGGGAGATAATACACTGGGAAAAAACGAGGGGGACCAACAGATCAGTTCCCATCACTGTGAGTGGAGGTGGCCGAGAAATTCAGTTTCAGCAAACATTCAGCAAGACTTCCATTTTTCAAAACTGCTTTGCTTAAACATAACATCATCTACAGAAATCAGACAGTTACTACATCTCTGAAATTCCAATTTGCAACTGCAAACCTTAACAAAATTAAAACCATGTTTAAATAAAAACACAAATTTCACCTGGTTTTCCTACCCCTCCTTTCTATAAGTCACTTACTGTTGTATTGTACACAGGTTGGGATTTTGCACTATCAAATATGTAAAAAAAAGTTACTTTGCTAGGAAGATTACTGATTGAAAACCTTTAAATTTATTAGGATCAAGACAACAAAATCGTAATGGTTCAGCTCCTGCAGAGTTCATAAAACAAGAGGAAAATCACAAGGTTTCACAAAACTTATATGACTAGTAGGTATTTCTCTAAATTGACAAAAATCAGTCTCTAAAAATCTTCCTCAAGCAGATGCCAGACCTGAGAGCACAGAACTGCTACATAAGAATCACTCTAAGTAGCATTAGTAAACCAATGGTGTCTAGGAACATCAAAAGACCTTGTCATAATTTACAGCCCATAAAACTGCTGGAGTAGCTCCCTGGCAGAAGTGAAAGACTTGGAAGAGGCCAGTATGGTGTGTTGCGCCATCACACATTCACTCATAGCTGACATGCTTTGGCTTGACAGTAAAAAAGTCTTTCTTAGAATTAAGCTACAGACTATGGCTTTATGAAAACAAAAAGGCAGCTCCAAAGAGTAAGATGCTGTTTCGCAACATGCATTGGGGAGGATACAACTCTGCTGGTTTGCAAGTCCCCTGGTCTTAAGCCTTCAGTGGAAGGCATCTGTTCACCTGGAATGCACACCTGACACTGACAGCTTTATCAGGGGTTTCTGGATCACAAGATTGTCTGGAAATTTCTGTGTACAAATCAATGTATTCAAATCACCAAACTGACATGCCCTGAGTACAAAACCAAATACCATTTCAAAGTACTGCAGTGTCTTCATTCCAGTAGAACTGGAACACAGAATGAACCCTAAGACAAGTAGCAAAATTTCCAAGAAAAAAGGTATTGTTAAAAGCTCCATGAAAAACTCCCATTCCCATCCTGCATGAAAATATGTTACGTCAGCTTTTAGTATGTATTTTTTTATTAAAAAAAATTAATTTGTAGCTATTAATTAGCAAAGACAGAGAAACAAGCATGCTTTCTCATCTCAGAGGAGTTATGATGGTACCCCTCAAAGCTGACTCAGGAATTAATGTAGTCGTTTCAAGAAACAAAATAGCAAAAGACTCAGTCTTTGGCAGCTTTTAAACCATCTGTTCCACACTATTTTAATCACTTCTGCTCAGTACAGAGATTTCAAGTTTCAGTTCATTTGTGATGGAAAAACAAAGAATGCTACATTCTTTCAGCATGTGGGGGGAAATCCAGAATCCTTCCAGCTACCCTGAAACTGGGGTATATGAAGAAAGTGAAAGGTTTACTGGGTTGCATGCTCAAGCATGATAAAACCACCATTCCCCTCCATGTGGGATTCCTCCCGTGCTTCCAAGCAAACACAAATTGGAATGTGCCACACTGACCTGAAAAAAGGGGGATGTGGGCAAGGAGCTCTTATTAGCCACTTTATTTTGGCAAAACAATTAGTATCATTCTTTCCAATGATGAACCCAAAAGTTCCCATTGCTATTTGTTGTGGGAAACTGCTTATTAATGTGAAGAATGTGTTTCCTCTTCTCAGAAGTTACAGACTTACAACGACCTCCTTGTAACACTAGAAGTTCAGCAGGGTAGAAGCAGTAGGTGGGTTGGAAGGGATGAGCCTGTCTTCTCTGTAGCACAGTGATTTCTTGTCCCCTCTCCCCATCCCTGAAAGAAGAGCAAACAGTTCCCCAAGATGATGAGCAAGCACAGAGGTCTGGTCCCACAGTTCACTTGAAGGATCTTCAGCTAAAAGTCTGCTCTGTGCAGGTGACTGGATGAACAGAGAACTTGTGTTTACCTGCCCAAACTATAGAAATTACTATTCCCCTACACCATTTGCATCTCCCCCAAGGAACTGTAAAGTGCAATGCTTCCACTGTGTTGTCTTAGCAGTTTGCAGGGGATCTGACACAGCTCTTCGTGCTGCAGTTGAAATGATGTGTCAGTTCCTTCTCAGGGCACTGAAGGGGTCCTCCCCAACACCCAAAGCCAATGTGGTCCTCTTGAAAACATCAAAAAGACTTCTCCAGACCTAAAATGATTTAGTCTGTGATTTGATTAAGATGTAGGTAGCTGAAGAGATTTAGTAAGAGGGAACTTGAACTCCACCTAAACATGTCAGCTTGCCCAAGCTCAATGGCCCACTGAAAAGGTTTCTTCTACTGTAAAAATTAATTCTAAGCATTCTCATGATCAGTAACTCCCATATGTTACCATTTTATACTGATATTAAATGAGAAAGTCAACTACATGAAGGCCAGCATGAATTCAGCTAAACAGGATTGGTGCATTTATTCTGCATGGCCTTGGATGACTGACAGTGTTGGCTGGAGAATAAATAAATGCATTATGCAATATTTTGTTTTCCTTACCAGTTTTCAACCAGTGCAGTGTAAATTCCATTTACTGCCTTTTATAGTCATCAAAACTAGCAAGAAACTGAATACATTCATAAAATGCTTGATTTCTGCATATAGACAAAACATGCTCAAAAACAAAAATAGAATCAACAATTTACCTTGAGTATAAAAGAGAAAGCATTTATTATGGTGCAGAATACACCCCTATGCTTGTAGTTAAGACTAAAATAACTCTTAACTATGTAAATCAGGGACATAGAAAAGATCCCCTAGTTTACACAGATTTGTGCAGCCACTTCCCATTGCTGAAGGATCCTCTAGGTGGATTAGTCATCTCTGATCTCAGCAGACTCAGATTAAGCTGTAGGTTTCCACAGGAATTATGTTCTATTCTGCAGTAAACAAAAACACAGTGAGGTACTTTGCTTCCTCTTTTTCAACCTTGTTTTCCCAATTTGAGGCCTTTAGCATTTATTCCATCTGGATATCCAGCTACCAAAACCCTGTAAAAATCAAGACCTGTGTGAATATCATATATCCACAGAGGGTGCTGGTCTGAACCAGAAAGGGATTGTAGTGTTCTATTTTTAGGACAGAAATGTCACAGTCAATAGTGAGGCACATATCCTGCTTCACTCTGCCCTGGAGGTAACAGCTTTAAAGGTCAGACAGCAATGCTTTCTCGAGATACCCCACTCCAGCTTCTGCAATAAGAATGTGTGATTTCCCTTTTGAATCTGTTACCCATAGTGGTAAGACTTCAAACTGCTCACATCCTGCACACATGTGCACTTTGCACAGTTGTTTCCCCTTATGACAGGAGTCTTTCTTAGAGTCCATAGGATGCTTCCTGCTCTCTGCAATGCAAGTATGAGAGACAAGATTGACCTGTCCCCTAATTGCCACCCAGAAACAGAAAGACAGAAGGAAAAGAATGAAGCATGGCAAATGCTCCTGAAAGAACTCTTCCCTGTGGCTGGCAAATGAGTGCCTTCTCTCTTCAGCTGATTGTTTAAAAACAATCTCAAATACTGATATTTGAGACACTTGTAAACAAAGATTTCAAAGCCCTCATGTTTCAAGAGACTGCAGGGTCGGCTGTAACAGCCTCCTGCTACCACCCTCTGAAGCACCTAGGGAAACTGAGAATGGAAATCCAGATAGAAGGCTGTGAGGAAGAGAGAAAACAAGTCTTTATTGAAGCCCCAGCTGTGACTCAAGGCCTTCAGTAACATGATCCAATCACAATTCAATCTGTCCACTTAGGTGATTTTATTACACGTTCTACTGTAACCTGTTATGCATTTAGACAACTTCTATGTACAGAATGACTGTGTCCCCACTTGGATCCTTGTTAGCATGATGAATAGACACAGTTCGACACTTACATCATGCTTGTATGCAAAATATGGAGATATGGAGAAAAAAACCTAAGAAAATCAGTGAAGAAATATACTGGTTTAAATTAATTAATTCATCATCTTCGAGAGACACACTGAATGCAATCACAGAATAATGTACATAAAAAGATTGTCCACATTCAGGCTTGATCTTTCCCTCTCCTTTGCTGGCAGAGATGATGTCCAGCAAGAAAGACAATTTATACTACATTAGCGAGAAAGCTGCTTGCCTGATGGGCTGCTTCCCTCCTCTAACTCCACTGACACATTATCAGCAGCTGCTCCAGCTCTTTTGAGTCGATACTCTTGGCCTGTGGCAGGATGATGAGCTGCTTGCCCAGAGAAAAGGATCATGTGGGAGACCCAACAGAGGAAAGCTGATGCTTTGTCACTGACAATAGCCCAGTTCTCTCATCCACAGCTGCTCCCTCTCTCCTGACTTTAGCTCACCTAGCAAGGGGAACCAAGTCAAACTGAAGCTCTGACTTGACTCGAGACACCTGTGGGCCCACTGCTCCAGACTGTGAACGCAGCTGCCAACTGGCATGGAGTGAACTGCACCACACAGACAAATATTGACTGCAAAGTCACCCATTCTCCATCAGAGCTGCCTGCACAGTTAATGGAACACTTTTCCAAACGCTATAGCTTTCAGTCACTACTGGAAAAATTGATGCAGGTGTCACAGGGAAGGAAAGTGTTTTTAATTATTCTTTTTAAACCACAAAGATATGAATACATAAATCATTACATGTCATTTTCTGGTATCTAAATGAAGATCAAATTTAAGCTTTAGACTCATGCACCAGGTAAAAGGATTAGTAGGCAATGTACACATTAACAAAATGTTGAATACCTTTTAAAACACAACTCTAGATTTATTTGGCTCTCTTACCTGCTTTTCTCTTTTGAACTTATTCCTGTTGATGACTCAATTAGCTTCTCTTGCAGATCCTAAGTCCCCATGGTGTGAGTTCTACCAAGTAGAAGAAATCTGATCTTTTGCAGTGCACTTCCTTGATTAATCCCCTGCTACTACATCAGGGCAACTCTACTGTGTTACTTAGGCAGGGACTATAGTTAAAAGCTCACAACCAGCCCCCAGCTCTTAGACACAAGGTGGCTGAAATTCCCATGTGTGCTTCTGTGCAAGAAGTATCATGTTGTCCTTCATATTCCTACAGGAGAAATTCTTATTAGGCCCTTAATGATCGAAGAACAACAAATAATAGCTTATTTATTTATGACATCATAAACTAAAATAATCTGTGAAATCAATGGAATTGAAACTGCTCCTGTATATCAGACACTCTTCATTTAACACTTGTGTCCACACCTTTTCTTCATTTTTTTGTTATGAAAATGACTTAGTAATTTGCCTTTCAGACACTGGACAAAGGGATTAATGTCATAGAAGTGGCATCACACAAAGAAAAACACAAAACTGGAAAGAAGACTGTGTTGGGCATAGTCCTGCCATACTGCAGAACACACCACATGGAGCAAAGATGCCTTAAAAGTACTAGAGATCCAACTGTTGGGTTTGGGTACTGTTAGCAAACACTCTAAGAAACTTGAGCATGTTGACACATTCCTTCACTACTGGGACTCAAATAAAATGCCAGCAGGTAGACCTCAGAAGAACTGATGGAAGAAAGGGGGAGTTTAAACTCCTTCCCACCCACAAAAATCATGCTTTGGACCAGCAACGCTGTCCTATTATTCATTGCCTCAAAAATACTGATTCAGCAAAGAATTTAAGCATGTGCCTAAATTTAAGCAGTTTAATTAACTCTGACGTCAGTGAGCCTACTTCTGTGCTTATAATTAGATATGTGCTTGCTGAAGCAGAGCCCATCTGAATAGAATCTCGTTGATTTTAATTTGGCCCTTTGTCTTTGCCCCTCATTTATTCTTTGCAGTGACTGAAGGATTAGTGCTAAGGTTCTGGTTCAGGAATGCACTTGAACAACTCATCTTCACTCATGACATGCAAAAAGAAGCTAAGCATGTCTCAAAAAATAAGCACAGACTTAAGTGCTTTCCAGAATAATGATAGTTTCATGGCTGAAGAACATGTGGTGGGCCAGTCCTTCTTTTTGTTAGTCATATTTTTTTTTACAAGGTAGAATTTTTTTCCATTTCCATAAAGAGTTAAAAGCAGCGTTCCACACACTACAAATGAAAATTGACAAGTAAGCAGCTATTTCACAGAGAAATTAAACTTATATAGGAATCCTTTTGCAATCTTGTTATTTCTTGCAATGTGTAAGAGCTTGCTGTAAATGTCTTATTTGTTCATTTGAATGATGGCCTTTAGGTCCCAAAATCTGGCATCTTTTTAAGGTCATGTAAAAACAGACACAAAATAGTAAAGAATTAAATTAATTTAAAAACCAAAACAAATAAACAAAATCAAACCAAAGCAAACAAAAAAGCCGAATACCAAAACTGCATGGAGAATGAAGAACATGAACACCAGGGATCCAGCCATCAGAATAATGGTTCAAGTCCCTGAGGTAAAAAGACAGTGAGGGACCTCCAGAGCACACCAGAGCAAAATAGCAAGATCAAAGATTCAGCTTCTGCCAGGCATTTCTGCTCAACACCTCTAGAAAAAAATCTGATGTCTTTTAACATGCCCGTGAATTGGATTCAGCACACAGATAGCATCTTTAACAAGCCTTTTAACTCAGCTATTTTGGCCCATTCTTCCACATTTATGGCCTTTTAAAACCTGGAATACATGAGAGCCATTATTAACTGCAGGCATTCTGCAATTAAAGGTGGCTTTAGAAGGATACAGCAATGTAGGGAGAAGAGGAAAACAGAATGAAAACCAAGAACTGAGCTCGGTTTGAAAAACACTGCAGGAAGAGTTACTCAAACAAGGAACCCCAAAGAGCATTTGTGCTGAAGGCGCTGCCATCCATCACAGTCCTGGTCTACAGAGCTCCCTGATCCCCTGTACCACAGCCAGGGTGGGGTGCCTGGGCTGCATCACCCACAGAGCCACTGCCAGGTGCCTGAGCTGCACCAGGAAACTGCAAGGGCAAAGGATTTGTAATGCATTGGTTTGCATGAACTGTGCTGATAATTACACAACCAAAATACCAACGGGTCTCTGAAAAACATCTATCTGAAATCCCATTGATTTCAGGATTTTTCAGAAACCCTACCCACAAATGTGCGCATGCAGCAAGATGGCTCATCCTCCATTTACTCAAAATCTGTTGTCACATACCTAAATTTCTGCCGTCAAAAGAGCACTGGAAGAAAGTTTAAAAAGGTCCAGCCTCTAATTTGTCAGAAAGCTGACAGTATAAAGAAATCAGCTACGTATCTACTTCATGAGTGTATTTGGAGACATGAGCATAGAATAACAATGTCCCAGTTGGATTATTAAAGCAATATGCTCCAAGTGACAACTGTCAGTTCTTGTAAAACCTACTATCAATTTCTTCAAAGTCATTTAGTATGTTGAGATAGGGTGACATATTGGGATTGAAGGAGAAGTAGAAAAACCCCATCTAGCTAGTAATTTTGGGTTTGGGGGTATTATTTGCTTATTAACTTGCACATGCCATAAGGAGAACCTGCAGATATCACAAAACTTCATTATCCCATCCCCATTAATTTGGATTTTGAATTAGCACATGATCGGGTTTCCCTGGACAAAACCAGATTTTTTCATTCTGAAATTTATATTTTTATCCTAAGGTGCAGCCTCCCCCACAGTAACTCATTTGTCTGAAATCTGCCAACTCTACAGGCAGAACAGGCATTTGCTGTCCATTTCCTCTGCTCCCATAGTATGACCTCACCCTTCTTTGCTCTGTTTCTTTTTGCTGCATCAGTAAAAGAAATAAAATGATTTCAGCTCTGTCATCTCTACTCTTTTACAGGTTTAAAAACATATAAACAGCTGCCAAAAGAATGGGCACTGTTTATTGTGTGGGACAGATGATGTTTGGTCTGGGCACACTGAAAACACTGAATCTACACGGTCTCACCATCCTGTACAGAGCAATAGAGGCTTTTTCTCCAGGGAAGAGGCTTAAGAGTTTATCACTAACAAATAATTTTCTAGGCATACAACCTTAAAAAGTAACTCCAAAATTGCTATGTAAGACAGCTATTTCTGCACACATGAGCTTTCTCAAGCATAGTCTTAATTTTTCAATCTCTCTGCAACCTTTTCAGCTTTATCAACCTCATGATAAGTAGAGTTCTGGACAGAGAGACAAAAGCCAGATAAAAACATCACTTATTGCAAATAAACACAGCAACAGAACAATGATCCAATCTAAACTTTTTTTTCACCTTTGTAGACTAAATGGCACCTGCAGAATAAAGTTTCCTTTCATGGGGCAATGCATCTAATTCATATCTGACTATTCCAAGTTTCCAGTATGTTTTCAAACCACAGTCCAAATGTATTTACTTCACAAGAAATACACATATATGCTTATAGTCCTTCGACAACCTTAGTTTAGTTTTGTTGTCTTCTTTTCTCTACAAAACTCCCCTCCAGAGCGATTTGTATCACTCTGAGACTTGTCAGCCATGTATCAGTGTTAGCTTTTTGAAGACAATCTTTAGAGGTCACCACCCTTCTACACAGTTTAGGATTATATGATTGACTAAACTTAAAATTTACTTAAATGTGGGGCAAATACATTTCCCCTAGTCCCTAGATTTGAAAATATAACCCATCCCAGGGTTGGAAATTCCGGCTCTTTCACTCAATCTGAGTGAAAGCATACATTTGTCACTTAAGTATGAAGATGTGAATTCTACCACAACAAGAAAATATGAGGAACACAGAAGATACTTTCAACTGCAGATGCCTGACAGTCTGTAGTGCTGACTGAACCAAAGGGACTGTGCCAAGCCAGACAAAGAAATTAGGATTGCCCCTCTGCTTTTCTAACATTACCCTCAGTGTTTGCTACAACACATATTGCAATCAAAGGAAAGGAAAAATTGCTGACATGCCTCTGGCACACATAGCTGCTCCAAAGGGACACTGAAAACCACTATGCAGTCCTTCCAAAGGACTGAGGTCTGTTTGAAGCACAGCTCCCACCAAAGATTCCACAGGAAGACTGGCTCCTGAACTCTGCTCAGCTGACCTCTCTGCACTGATACACGGCTTGGGTTCTCAAATTGGCAGTAAAGTCACAAAATGTTTGAATTTTGGTGTGTGTCAGAGATATCTCAAAATATCATTGGTAATTAATCACCAAAGGATCCCACTGAGCCTCCAGCAGTGGTGTGATGATCCACCAGCTTTGTGTCACTGGCTTGAGAACTTGGCTTGCAGACACTACTCTTGTTTCTTGTCCCAGCTTTCTGTCCCTTTACAGGCAGTGAATGATTCTGCACAGGGCTGATCCTGCTTACACAGAACAGGAACACAACACCTCCTTCCACCCTTCTATCAAGATTCTTTCTATCAAGAAGGCAGATCAGTGCCCAGACCTTGTTGCAGCACATACCACAGTCCAGACAGCCACAACACAGAGTGTCACCATAAAATATCAGAAAGCTCCAACCCATTCAACAGTAAGACCATACCTCATCAGAAGGCTTCAGGCATCTGCCCATACAGAGTAACATCATTCCACTCCAGAAGACTGCAAGCAACTGCCCTTCTTGTTCTTCAGCCCAGCCTTTTATCCCCTCCTGTTGATGCATTGCACCTGTGTGCCCTCTGTTCCCTTTGGTGGTTGGTCAGTGCTCCTGGGATGGCTCATTAGCTCCAATAGGATTCACCTGCTCCTCACAGCTGTACCCACTGGGGATGAGGCTTGGTCCAGCCCCACCCCAATCACCACAAACTGCACCTACAGGACCCCACACCAAGCACACAGCTTCACACAACGCCCTTGATGTAACCCAGTTGCTCAGAGACAGGAGCTCCTTGAGTGACAGCTGTCACACCGTGCTGCCACCACCCTGGGCAAGGAGCTTCTGCCTCCTTGATCACTGCAAGCTGGGAGCAATGATTGGCCACAAAGAATCAAATGAACACTGAATTTCCTCCAATCAAAGACTCTGTCTTTACCTATTATTTTTCCACATGCCGAAAGAAATAAAAAGTATCTCCTTCTTTTGGAACATTTTTTTTCTTCTATTTTGACAGTTGTTAGACCAAAATGTCAGTCTAGCTCTTCTCCAGCTCATCTTAGGTACTGAATGTCTAATTAGCTAAACTGCATAAAATTTTAAATCAGAATTTAAGATCCATTTGCTGTCCTGTAAGACATGCTAGATTTTATAACAGAACAGAGATAGGAGGCTGGCACAATTTTGGGTCTAAAAAAGACCTACCCAAATCTTTGCTTTTGCTCAAGACAACACAACACTGACACAACTCCAGTACCTCACTGCTTTTGCTTTGGTCAGGACAGTTACTGTAGCTACTGCTTATTATTTCAAACACATTTGGTTGTAATACTAGAAAACCTCCAAAGCAAAACCCCTTTACTGCCTGCAATGGTATGTAGCTTTTCAAGGACCACTAGGTCCACTACAACATTCCTACTGGGAGACAGCAACTGTTATGAATTTCTGGCAATTAACCTCTCACAATCTTATTTTAGACCAGCAGTGCTTCATTTTTCATGCTGGAAACTTAGAGGTCTCTCTGGTTCTTTGCCTTAATTGAAATTGCTTCTGTAGTAAATACACTAAAAATTTTCATTTTGTTTTCTCTGTGATGGAAAGACAGTATCTTCCCGAGTGAGCAAGATTAATGTCTTTTGGGTCTGACCAGGCAGTCATAAGGGAAACTATCACACATGAAACAAATACCCTGCTTTGTACACAGATGTTCACTGTTCAATTTGTTTCCTCAGGAGCAACTCCTGTTCCACTTCCTATGATTGAGTTCAGAGCCAAGTCAGTCATACTTGCCTTTAAAAATGTTTAAATTTATTTTTCTCTTGAGAACTTGCTTTAGAAGATGCACATTTTAAACCATTCTGTGAACCTGAAACTAAAGATCGATGTCTGTGTCTGCAGGTTTTAATCTACAGAGCCCTAAGCAGGGTTTTGGGAAACAACAGCACAAGGCAGGCAGGATT
This sequence comes from Camarhynchus parvulus, assembly GCF_901933205.1. NCBI lineage: Eukaryota > Metazoa > Chordata > Aves > Passeriformes > Thraupidae > Camarhynchus > Camarhynchus parvulus. The sequence continues at coordinate 11,778,231 of NC_044576.1, forward strand.
TAAAAACCTGTAACTTTTTCCATCCACTGAAATTAATAGCCCCAGCACACCTTTCTCAAAGAAATCAGAAATATATGGAAGGAGGTTGAACTACTCATTAGTTTGATCACATATTTCATAGGAGTCAACATTCTGCATGAAATGCTACTGCTTTAAGTTTTGCAGAGAGTGAATCTCAGAAGCTGACTAGGATACTCAGTTCATAGGAAACATGAAGAAACACTGGTTTCTTTGTAACAGAGTACGTAAGAAATACATACAGCAGCAAAGCAGAGATACAACTGAGATACCTACTACACAGACAGGTGAGAGTAAAAGACATTTCCTTAGGACTCCACAATATCCAGGCATCTCAATGCTCAATCACTTTATCCTTCCATCACATTAGGAAATCTTATATATAAGCTTCAGCCCCAAAACCAACTGCAGCTACAGGAAGTCTTTTAGTAGACACACAATCACCATCATATATTTGTTAGTTGGGCTTGACATGCAGACTTTCCTAAAAACCTGGTTTGGGTCACAGAAATGGGATTCAAACCAACTTATTTTTCAAGTTAGAGTCACACCTTTTGGAGTTTATTATTGTTAAGCTACTAAACTTCATGAGGAAAATCTTATTTCTTCCATGTATTCCTCAAGTCAGGTGTTACTGATAGCTGCTACAAAGCATGATTTACCTTACATGGAAGTGTCAGGAATAAAGTCTGGATTTGTTGCGATATTCACAGAAGTGTCTCACAATGACACGTATTGTTGCATTTTCACCAGAATACCAGAAAATAAAAAGGGAGTTATTACCTTGGCATCCAGAAAACCTGCAGATGAAAGCAAATCTGATAGTTTTCTTTACATGTTTTACTGGAAAAAGCAGGTAAAGGCAAAAACAATCCATAAAGTGGAAACAATCCAAAAGCCTCATCAAACGTGAACATACTGACTTCTACTGAACTTCTGAGAAAAACAACACATGTTATAAGGAACAATATGCATTTTTTTGGGAACATATTGCTTAAGAATTCTCTTCAAATCAATTTTTCTTTATTCTGTGGTCTTTCTCCTTGAATCCCCTCACACGAAATTGCACAAAGACTAATAGAAATTATAACTATCTCTGATGATGAATCTTAATGTTTTTTTGTTTATTCTTCACAGGTATTTAAATAAATGTATTGTATCACATAAAACTTTTCCAAATACTGTGCTATCAGCACACTTTAACAGGTGTGCTTAAATAGGAGCATTAAAAGATTAAATAAACATTTTTTCAAAACTTCTATGTATGGAAATCGCTTTTTTAAAAGATTAATAATACATATAACATCTTATCTACTAATCATTGTGTTTCTCAGAGTATCATGTGTAGAGTATTCAGGGCAAGACCTTTTTTTAACAGGCTGACTCCATGCTGCATACAAGCCTGAAGGAATTAGGGATGGATTTGAAAATGTGAGCAGTGGAATCTGAATTGTATTTAGGAAGTGAACTTGCTGTTCTTGGAGCTTGATGATCGGATCTGTTCACACAGTTCATGCTTTCGTGGTTCAGCCCTCCAGCAGCACAAAAGCTCCCAGTGGAAGCCCCATGGAAGTTGCTATGCTACTGTTCTTATAGCTGGACTCCTCACAAACTTCTCTGAATGCCTCCAAGACACACAGGCTAATAAGAGAGCACTGGCACTGAGGGACATTTGGATGCACTGCAGCTCAAAAGGGAACAAGCTTGGGACTGCTTGCTGTAAAGCTGAGAAAAGGTAACTTGTAAAGGGCAAATGCCTTTCTAAGAGTTTGCTTTCTTCTCTCCCATGAATATATGCAGGCTTTCACAGCTGCCTCCCCTCTTACTTGCCATTTGTGACTTACCTCATCTTCAGAAGGAAGTTACTCAAAACAACATAAAATAAAAAATCAAAATTCACACCCAGACCAAGATCTAAGCTGTCTCTACCACCAAATCTTCAGCTGTTCTCAGCACATATGGAATCCCTGAAGCAGAAGACAGAAAACACTGATAGAGATCAACAGAAGTCTTCTCTGGGGAATGACAGTTCCAGTCCAAGTGGAAGTGTGTTGCACACTTCAGGAAAAGATTCTTCCCAGGATTTGCACGATAAGTTAATGCACATCAAATCTGCTGCAAAGAGAGCATTCAGGTAAGTACCAGCCTCAAGAAATCCAAGGCATAGACTAAGAAAACAGCAGGGCAAGCTTGCTGCTGTAGTTCAGTGTCCACAATTTCTTTAAGTGCTATAGTAAAGGCATTAGAGCAAAAATGTTCCAACCGGGCAACAGTTTTACTGTGACATCTCTCAAAGTCAGAATTAGCACCATGGTAACAAGGACCAGTGAAATGTCAAAAAGAACAGGCCAGATAGACCACCTGGTATTTTGGCTAGTCAGAATAAAGAAGCAGCAGCTCAGCCATGCAGCCTCCTTTATAAACAGAGGTGTTCAAGTGGACAGCAGAACAGTGAATGCCAAAAAGGAACTAAATTTTCACGAAAACAATGCCTATCTACATTGATATGTTATGAGGTCCTCAAGCTCCCAGTGAAAATGAAGAGGAGTTGCCTAGCTACTAGGAGGATAATGAAAATCTGACACAAGTATGATCATGTTTCCCACAAGCAGAAGGCAGATCAAATGCATGAGGAGCAGACCTTTCAGGAAGGGAACAAGAACAACCCAAACAAATAAGGCCCAGTGGGGAAAAGCTTCTCATTCTGCAGGCTCTTAACCTCAACATGTTTGAGAGCTGACTACTGACATGTCTGCCATGTGTCAAGCCAACCTGACAGAGGCTCAAGGCACAGGATATAATTGCCAAACTGCAGGTCTGACAGAGCTTTGTTCTGAGTGAACTCATGGCTGGGACAAATGGCTGAAGTCCAGTGTGCCTTTTCTGCAGCCAACCTAAACTGGCTGTCAGAGACTACACACCTGAATTAGTGCTGCTTGCCGCTGAGCAGCTCTACTGACTGCTTCCCTTTGGTCAGGGGAAGTTGCACCTCAGCTTCATTAAGTGAATGCCCTATCAACTTTATTAAGTGAAAATAATAAAACTAACCTCATAATCTAAATGAATTAAGAATCAATTATTCATTCATTTGTAGTATCCATACCATAAATCATTAGGAAAGAAAGACTTAGTTGCAACAAAGGTGTATCCTGCCAATATATGTACCAGAACAGAATTATTTTATCTGTATGACAACAAAATGTCCCAGCTGCAGCCATAGGTCTGCTGCACTGCATAACTACCTACAGAGGACGAGGTAAATTCTGTACTGCATGATACTGAATTTAATAAATGAGATAAATAAAAGTGAGATGGAAAGCATATTATTATCCTTGCTTCAAAAATAAACTACAAAACTGAGAACAAAGAAGACAAGGGCACACACTGAGAATCTGTGCTAAGAGCAGGGAAGTGAACTTAGAGACCACCTGAAATGTAGTCAGTTTTCAATACCAAAGGCTGTTTCAGCAGGTAACAGCTGAAAGAAAACAATACCTTTATTTTCATGGGAATTGTCAAGTGGATGGTTTTAGGACACCAACTCTAACTACCAATGATTAGGTATCTGCATGGAAATGTAGTAGAAATTTAGGACAACATAGATAAAAGGTTCTTAACCAGCTTCCAGCTACATCAAGAACCACATTACACAATTTCATACACTGAATTTTATCTTTAAAAAGGCTCTTTCACTTTTCCATTTTCCTTTACTCTGCTCCATCTCTCTCCACTGTCATTCTAGCTGAAAATATTTTTAAAATGCAACTACCCTAATACTTCTGAATTCCCCACCTATTTCAGTGTTTTATTCAATTTACAGAGGTATGTTTTTGTGTCAATACTGCACTGTAGTGTAATAGCTCTTCTTGTTCTGAGTTGCTCATTTGTTAGTACTTACATACATTTTATAACTCTGCTCAGCTTTCACTTCACAAACAACCCAAGCTTTTACTCTGCTCTCATAAAGCTGCTTACTTATTCTTATCAGCCTCTTTGCTAAGTGCAGATACAGCATCTGTATTTCTTCTGCAGTCGTATAAGACCATTTTGACTTGCCTCACTGAAAATCTTTGGTGGGAGGCATGAGACTGGCAATTTATATGCTGTTTCTTTCCTAGCACAGGCCTGTCAATCATTTGGTCCCTTCAAGCTGGAGGGATGCCATCAGCCTTGGCTGGAGTAATTTCTATTCTATACTTGTAATCCTTTTAGCCACCTCGCCTTGCCTTGTCTCCACAGATAATGTGAACATTATTACTGGAAACTTAGTAAAAGTGTTAATCTAGCCCTATGGTCCCCCATGATCTAGAGGTTATCCTTACTTTCTACCTTTTTATTCATTCACATTGTGGCATCATTTCTTCTCTCCTTTTATATAATTTCTGGGAGTTTGATTTGATAATACACCAAAATACTCTTTGCCCAATCTCTACTATTGCTTTGAAAATGTATCCTGATCGGGACATACCTTCAGTCTCAGTATCTTGTCCAGTAATGTTTTAACACCTCCATTTGCCATCACTCTCACTGCAAATACCTCTGTTAACCCAGGGTCCAATTTAATTACAGCTTTGGCATTCTACTCACAAGAACAGCCCTCTTATATCACAGCTTCAGTACAATGACTGAAGCTAAAGAAATAAAAACCCCCATAATACAGAGTCTACAAATACTATGAAGTTTTAGTGCATACTTCATATAAAATCAAGATTATTAAGTAATATTGCTCTTGAAAAGTGAAATCAGAAGCACACCAAGCACAGCCTAAGGGACTGAAAGCAAAGTGATATCAAAAAAGGTTGCTGTTTCTGCTATCAAACAGCCAACATTTGGCTGCCCGTCCAAGCTATCACAGCATTTGTTTGCTGTAGCTGCTCAGTGCCTGCTAAAGTACCTTTTCTGCACAGTTCTGCCCTCAGGCTTCTTCCTTCCTCTCTCTCTCTCTTTTCAGAGATGGTGAACACTGTCCTTTTCTGACAAAGCTCCCTGTATGATCTCATCCTGTCGTCCCCTTGTCTGGCCTCAGCTTGGCCTCCTGACAAAAGCAAAACTAGAAAAGTAGCTACAAGAGCCATGAAGTTCAGTAGCTCAATAAAGTATCTTAAAAAAAAAAACGAAACAACTCAGAACAGAAAATTGTTCTCTTTCTCTTCCAGCCCCCCTATTTTTTTAATAAACGCTTTAACTGCTGAACTCTACTTTATTTAAACAGTTAAAATAAAGCTACCAAATGACTTAAAATCTTCTACAGGAAGGACAAAAGCATCAGATATGCTGAGAAAATGTCCAAGCAAACACTGTTCAGAGAGAAGGGCTTCAGGTTTAAGGAAGAAAAGCCAGAACACATAAACACCTATGCACTCACATACTAAGAGCATCTCAGGTTACTGCAGTCTGGAAGCAAATGAGCAGGCAGCCAACCTGCTGGGCCATTCCCCATAGGCGTCACAACAAGGCAAAGGAATTTGCAGTGGAAGGTCTGGGGAGCAGCTGTCACCAAGAGAGACACATATATTTTTAAAGGCTTTGTCATTTGTCTTCAGGGTGGGAAATGCTGTGTTTGACCTCCTGCTGAGGCTGTTGCCCTGTTGCAGCAGCACGGGCTAGAAGAATAAAAGGCAGCAGCTATTATTTCAGGTACAAACACCAGAAAGCAGAGACAAAAGGCACAGTCATTAAATTGTCATTTCTATTTAAAAACACACATGGCAACTTATTAATACTTTTCATGCTGCATGAACCTCCCCCCTAGGCATTCTCCAAAACAATTTGTATTACCTAATTGCTAACTATCTCAATGACCAAGTAAAACAACACCAAAAAGCACATCAAACCCTGTCTTGGCAACACCAAACAATCCTGGGTGGGAGAAGCCAAGGACCTGACAGCTCTTGGTCCGGTGCCCTGCCCTTCCCAGCTGAGGCTGTGCCACCTGAAAGCTGCCCCACCCAGCTGCAGCCTCCTGTCCCTGCCTGCCTCCCCCCATGCCTCCCTATACTCTGATCTGCCATCTGCACCTCCCTTCCAGCTTAGCAGGGAGCCACCACCAGAACAGCTCAAACCAGCTGGGATGAAACATGGTGAGGACATTTCCAAGAACCAAGGGGTGGTTTTCCCAGAGAGTTGAGCAGTTTGGCAGCTGGATGCTCTGCCCTCCAGCCTCAGGCTCCAGCCCACTTCCATCAGGGATAAGTGAGAGCCCCACATGCTGCCATGGGGACCTGACTCTCCTGGGGCCCCGCAGAGACACAGCTCAGGGAGCAGTCAAATAGGAAAGAAGCCATGCCAGCAAAAGCTCTTCTGCTGAAGAGCTCCCTGAACGAGCTTAGGGTGGGAATTCTGGGGAACAGGAGCAGGATACTGGTTGCACTGGGTCAGGCATCTCTGCAAACCAGCAGACCTGAGAGACACTGGGCTGCAGGGCTCCACCTGCTCCACACAGCCGAGCTGCAAAGGCTGCCAGCCACCACTGCCAGGCCCCTCCAGGCTCCCAGCCTGCAGGACATCAGTCAACAAGCCTTGTCCCCAGCTGTAAGGAGGAACTAACAGCGGATGGCCCTTGAAAGGATTTGGTGCAATTATTTTCCCTGATGTTCACCTACTCAAATATGTTCTAATTAGAAAGTCTTTTTTTCTCCTAGCATTTAAGAATGTCAGACACTAAACAACATGGATTAAAAATGTTTCCAGAGCGATCCCATTGGCAGCATTAAATTCATACTTGGAGGAATGAATGCAAACCATTGTAAATTCCCCTTAAGCCTGGAGGAAGGGAAAAACAAATTCTTATTCATTAAAATTAATGCCATTTGATATCTACATCAGGGATTTCTGCAGGAATGACTGGAAGAAGTGTTGAAGGTGTCTTTCATTAGATGCAAAAGAAAACAGAAGGAGTTTCTCAAAACAACGTGCAAGCATCCCTGACAACAACTTAAGCAAGTCACAAAAAGCAGCTTTCAATGCAGCACACTCTATACAAGCAAAGTAAAGGACAATCTCAACATTTTTACAAAAACTGAATGAAGGAGCAGAGCCACTGCTGTATGAGAAATCAGCAAATATTAATGCACTCTGATGTGGAAAATAACCCTTTAGAACAAGTCTGTATGTTCTGAAATGACCTCACATTTGTAATCCCAGTCTGTCAATCTTTCAAAGCTGCCTATTCAAGGATGTAGCTCTCAGAGCCCCTATGTCAATGTGACATCCTTAGAGTAGGGGCTGTATGGGACATTACACAAATTATCTTATGGTATGCCCCAAAATATGAGTATTTAACACAGATAGCAAGAGCACAAAATGCACAGTGTAGATGGGTGTGATGAAACCCCAGGAGGACCTGGTGAAACAACAGTACATACAGTAAAACCAAAGTAATTGTGAAACCAAATATGTAAAATCATTGAAAATAAATTACTTCTATATACAAGAGAAATAGGAAGCAAAGCCAAGGACAGAGAAGGGTTTTAGAATATATCAAGTGAAGAGCATGTGATTTACCAGCTTTCCCAGTATTCTATCAATTAAAAAGGGAAACGGTGAACTCTGTATAGAGTGCTAAGTTAAAAAGAAACCTCACGTGTTCCTCAAAAAAAGTAATTACTGGTTGAAATCAAACACTGACATTGGGCTTTTCTAGACCATGATGACTGACCAGCAGTTTTCAAGCCTACTCCCTCAGTGAGCCCTAATGGAAAAGAACTGTAACATCTGACTCTCAACCTCACCTCCTTTAACACACTGATGGAGAGACACGTCAGGAAGAATTAGTAAGAGAGGGGAAAGAGCTATATTTTTAAAGAAAATTTAATGCTGTTATAGCTGGAAATCCTTCCTTGAAAAGCTTTTTTTTAAAAAAAAATAAAGCCAAACAACCAAGAAGAGATGTGATAGCTAACTAATGGATAAACGTAATAGGAAGTTAGAAAAAAGAGACATTGTGCTTGGTCAACAGAACGTTTTATCCTCTACACAGTTTTCCTGGATGAAAATCAGATAGCTTATTCAACATTTAGTAAGATTAATGGTTCCTTCACATACAGAAAAAATAAAACAGTAAGTCCAGTGAATATGCTTTGATGTGAAAGCCACTTTTGCATGAGGAACTGCTTAGAACACTTAGGACAAAAGGTAGCCACGTTTGGGGCTGATAAAAACTGAAAAGGGACATGAAAAGAAATATTAACACCCAATCAGTTGGCTTAAAGTCACTGTTTTAGAAGAAGGTAACCTTTTGTGATGTTCCAAAATGGGGACTGCATACCAGTTTAGTACTAAGCGGAAAAGTTATCCATGCTCAGTCTGGAATGGAACAATTATCTTCCTGTTTTCCAAGCCAGTGAACATTATGTTGACATTCATCAACTAAGAAAAGGAGAATCAGAATTAAATGCTCCAGTTAAATCGAACATGTGAGAAGCAGAAAGACCCTTAAGTGCATTTTCTACATCTCTAAAAGGAGCAATGGCAATACATCATGATCAAATATTGCTACTTGATCAGAGACCTGCAACAGATTATTGCTGTAAAATACTGGGAAATGGCTACTTGTTACTACAGCACTAGAATTACTACCTTCTCTTGGCTCAAAATTGTAATTCTAAGGACTAGATGTACATGAAACCATGGTACTTATTTGCACAGGCACATGAAGTCAAGGAGCACGAGTTTTGCAATAGATATACCAGGCAGTGCAGAATGGATGTGAAAGATTTAGAGGTTGCCACATGACAGAAAATCAATGGTTTACCAAGACAGAGGGGTCTGAGTATGTTCATTCCCACCATGAAATTACTAAACATCTGTGCTTTTGGAAGCAGCATTTCATCCATGAGATCAAATAGGGCAACAAACAGCACTAGCTGGGGAAAATATAAATTTCCAATGTCACATACCCTCAGAAGAGCATGCCATTGAAATGCTAAAAGCAACAGAACTATAACCACCAAATACATGTTTGCTTTCGGTTTTGTTTTTTTACAGAACGCAAGACAGTAGCAGGTAGCATTTTTTACAGAATATGATCATCTCAGAATCAACAATACATCAAAAAAGGCTTTTCCTACCAGCTGATTTTGGAGTGAATTTGTCCCTGTTGGCTGCACATACTGCCAGTAGCCTGTATCCAAGATCCAAGTCAAATCCTTGCTGAGCTGCCACTCGACTAACCACCTGCAGAGGGAAAGAGAGAAAGCTTCATTAGGGGTTACTTGAGCTCTTGACAAAGTGACATTAACCTGCTTATCAGCACTAATGTTAGACATCTGGATCTGCTGCAAGAGCACAAACATGGTATGAGGCAGTGCTCCCCAGCAGTTTCCAACACAAGCACAGCAAAGTGAACACCGGAGTATTCCCATGATCCAATTATTTAACCATCTGTCAGAAGAAAGGCCTGGTAGTTCCATGAAAATTGGAAAGCCAGAAGAAATAATGGAAGAGCAATGTATGTAAAGACTGTATAGAATACACCTTACTGTATTTGAGATGTGAGGATGAGAAATCCTCAGTCTCTCCCACTGTTGTACAGTTCCTCGCCCTGTTCCCAAGGGCAGTGCCCAGGTCCTTTAAGTTAAAATGCCCGCTCCACACTGCTGGGGAGGGTTGTCCTACACTGTGCTCAGTGTCACAGTTGCTGCATTTCAACAATACTGTATTGGGAAGCACATTTACCACCGTTTTAGAATGAACAGGCCTGTGCAAGAAGCATTTGCCAAACATTAAATCAGGGTAAGACTGTTGTTGTTGTTGACTGATCTAGAAGAACGAGCAAAACCAGGCAAATTGAAGAATGTAGTCAAGGACGAAAAGCAGTCAACTGTTTCTCCAAGCCAGCAACCCAGCTATCAGCCAAGACATATCCTCTTAAAATCTGCACAGCACAAACACAAACCCACAGTCATTCTGCCAAATGATGCTAAAGTTATACACAGCACAGCTTTTCTATTGCTTTCCAATGGCACATGATGACTTCAGACTCAGAGGCACAGATAAAACAGATTATTCTTAACAGTGCCATTACTTCTTTGCATTAAAACAATGGTGAAGGAACTGCACAAGAAACAGAACACCATTTCCTGAGGCAAAACAAAGTCCCTATCTTTAACAGTTTACAGTACAAGAAAATACCCTTCTCCCACCCTTTCTTCATCTGAAAGCTTCTTTCTTAATGAATGACACTGCAATTATGTGTGTCCAGGACTGCAAAAAGCAACAGTATGGGAGAGAGTGAAGAACTAATGTATGTGATAATACAAACATTATCTTATACGTTTTCTAATATATCCACTCTTCCTAATTAACAATTAAGGACCAAATTTATTTCTTGAAAAAGAATTAACATGAATGAAGTTCCCAGGTAGATTTTTTTGTTCTGTGCTCCTATTCATTTAAAAATTAGACGCTCTTAAGACCTAATCTGTGGGAGTGTTCCCTCCCTAAATTTAACCCTTCCAATCTCAAAACTGAGAAGAGAGCTTCAGGGAAAAGAAATTAAAATTGAGGATGATCAGTACAGTAATACACACCTACTGTTTTATCACATTTCTTTACAATTACAGCTTTTAGATAGAAAAGTGAAAAGGAATAAAGTAAAAGAATTAATGCAATTTTTTTTATAAACAAAAAAAATTTCCAATTTGGTAGATCAGCCTTTAATCCTTTACTCTTAGAAGTCTAGTTGTTAGCATCCTGGCTAAGACTCTAGGTCCAAACTTGCAAAATTAAGAAAAAAAATAAATGTAATAATAATAATTTAAAAAATTAATAAAAATCCACCCAGAAACCCATTAAAAACAGAAAAACAAGAGGAGAATATGATGTGTCATATTTCATGCAAAAATAGCAATAGGAGAAGACTGGTGGGCTGCCATGAGATCTGGAAAACACTTACATACTTGGAAATCTGTTTCCCTTTTCTACTTCCAGTATCACTGTACTTCAGCCACCCAAAAGTAGATATGGGGGTGAGGAGATGATGAGAAGAAAACAGACAAAAAGCTCTTCTGATAAACCCAAAACCACACCTTGCAAAAGGCTCCTGAGAACAATGTCTCATTAATGTACAAACATTATTTAAGCTCCTTTAGCCGTCATCTATTCTCCCATCACAGAGGAACACATTTCAGAGTGCCAATCAGGTCTGTAAAACAATGGAGAAAGGGCCCTCCTATTTTCTGTTTTGAAACAGCATATAATCATTAAGCCATTTATTTTGAAGCTGGAGAAAGGCAGATACACCTGGTCATAAGTGAGCACATGATAACTCAGGAAATGCATTGGCTGCTTATATTCTTGATTTGTTTTAATACATGAAGCTACAAATCCTGAGACTGTCCTAGCAAGAGGTCAAATCACTACTCTCAACTGCCATCTTGCTAATTATGGAAAAATTCTACGAAGTAACTCAGGAAACAGAGAGAACTGTAAAACCCACAAAAACCATGTTCTGCTTGCCGTGTCTTCACTGAATACACTGCAAAGCCTTGGTCAGTGCAGTCCTAACCACAGGCTGATGCCTAACTTTCTATTCTCCCACATCACATCAGTTTCCTTTTCTTCATTTGCCCTGCCAGAGAGCAGTGCCATGAAGCTCAGAGGGGTGGAAAGCAGAGCTTTCCAGAGTGGGCAGCCCAAGGCTGACAACACCCTGATGGGCACAGCCCGGCCTGGCAGCAAATACCACACGAGCACTGAGCATGAGAAGGCAGAATCTGAACTTGACAGTGTGCAGAGGTCAGCCAGTCAAACTGTTACTTATTTCTTCATGCCAAGTGTGAGGGAAAACAAATTGGAAATTTGTTTTAGCAAAAAAAAATTTAAAAAACAATAATGTAACTTTGAAAGAAAGTGCTTCCACTGACAAGCTTCACAAAAAGTCCCTTCTTTCTCTCAAAAGAAACTTAATAGAAAGCAGATATTTCTAATAAAATTTCTGTTTTGCCAAGAGTCATTTTCCATCTACAGTTTTCTTGTATGCACTCCACTAAATGCAGGAAGAGGGTCTATTAAACAAACTGGTGGACTTGTGTTCAAGAAGGCTTTCTCTGGTCCCTTCTGCCTCAGCTGGCTCAACATGAATAGGGCAGTACACATCTATTTCCTTTACAGGGAATGGTTAGGTCAGCTATGGTAAGTGCTCACAGCATTGCAGAATGAACTAATGGTTGAACACATGATGCCAGCTGCATCTTGTCTTAATTTTTTAACAAGGCTTACAAATATTTGCACTGACTGTATTTCAATTTTTTCTTTCAACTGTGACAGGTCAAAGACTTTTATTTCAAAATTAAGGTCAATGGAACAGATCACACATCCCCCTCCCCAGATTCTGTTTCAGGTTGTCTACAATTTAAGTCAGACATTGCTCACTTGGTACTTGTCACACTGTCCTCTGTTTCTCTCTGTTCAAGGGACCCCTGGTTTTTTAAACAGACACTGAGAATTCTCAGAAACAAGACAACAAATGCATCATAGGAGCATGATCCACAAAACACAAAGAAATAGCTACAAGACATTTGGAAAATTTAATATATTCAGGTCAGCAGATCCTGATGAAATTTACCTTTGAGTGCCTCAAAGGAATTTACCTGGACAAACAGTGCAACTGCTAATGATTATCTTCAGAAATTCATTCAAGACAGAGAGCTTGGAGATGTACCAAATCTGTTTTAGGACTGTAAAAGGTGACTCTCAGAAAGTACATATGTCCAGAGAGACAACAAAAACAGGTATTAAAGAAGTACTAGGTGAGCAATGCTGAACATCATCATGAATACATCAGCACCATACAATTTCCTTCTTTGATAAATTACCATATCCTAACTCTAATATGTCTTTTGACATTGTCTTATGTAACATTATCGTAACAAAGGAATATAGCCCAGGTTACAGAAGTATAAATTTTACTCCGATTATTAATTACTATTAATTACTCCGATTATTAATTACTAGTCCTTTGTCAAATCATAACTTGTGCTTATTACAGGTAATTTCTATGTATTTAGTCCTGATTTGGACAATGACAGAGTAAACTGCAAAACCTCTAAGTAGTTTTGCAGGCAAATGAGTCTGCAAACACCTAACAGGACAGGGTAAGAGTTTAAAATTACCATTATAACCAGGAAAAATGTTGCAAAAATGAGACCAAAGACACACATGAAATACTACAGATCGGAAAGAAAGAAAAACTAAATGCCTAAATAGAAAATTAGGAACAGACATTCATCTTCTCAGTGTTTATGTGACTCACTGGGAAAATGTTTGAAGCATTAAAAATCATCTGGCACTGGAAAGACCTACCTATCATTCTCTGGTTTCTGGAGGGTAAGGGGATTTATAGTAGACCAGACTGTATCTGTATCACATCCTGGCTTGGAGAAAAAGAGTAGACAGCATGGTCCCTTAGGTCTGTCCCAAGCCAGACCTCAGTGATTCCTGACACCTGCTGCCTACTGGAGCCATCCAGCTCAGCCTGAACCCTGTCCCAGGAATTCTAGCACATTTGAAATCTCCCGTGACTTCAGTCTTAACTCAGATACCAGTGCAGATCAGATGGGATCAAGGCAACAGTTTCAATAATCCATTAAATGTTATGGCTAAGGGATTATGATACCATTTGCAAACATACTCTTTCTCTAACTACAAATTCAAATCCAGTGTATCAGCAAAAATTCAGACAGCGTGTAGCTGGTACCACGTGTTCAACCATGACTTCATTCTGCAATGCTGTAAGAACTTATCTTACTTGACCTACCCATACATAACATAGCATTCCATTGAGAAGTAGTGCATTAAAAAAAAAACAACAGACATACAGACATAGTTTCCAGTGCCACAACCATAAATTGAGATCATCATCCTTTATCATGGGTGAGAGAGGTGCTTGGCCAGCTCAAGGTTCAACACCTAATATCTCTCTATGTTATTTTACAAAAACATTCCAGACAGCTAGACTTTATAAAAGCTAGTCTATTTCCTAAACACACTTGCAACACCTAGCTTTTATTTAAATTTTGATATGGCACAGCTGTTTTAAGCTGTCTTTAAAGGAATATATACCCTATCTGCAAACAAACATTATTATAACATCAACTGCCAATAAGAAAATCTGATCACTTCAAACCTCTGAAATCTTTAATCTGAATAATTCAGATAAACAGCTTTCAAAAAGGAGACATTGCATTCACTGACTGTGACTCAGCTCTGCAGAGATCCAGATGTCTGAACTTCCAGGGTCATTGACAGTGAGGAGAAAATGATGAGAGTGAGGTTTTAATTACATGAAAAGCAGACAAATATGGCTACCAGCAGATTCTCTTTGCTGAATTTACCTGCAGTATTCCCCCCCTTTCTCTTTTTGCAAGGCTAAGGAGCTTCACCACGGAGCTTCAGTCCCTGCCCTGCTTGTCATCACCCCACGAAGTACTGGAACAATGTGGCTCTCAACCTAACAGCCCTGTTAATCAAGAGAGCTACACGACTGCTTATTTCTAAACTCCCTTCCCATTATGTTGCACTTTCAATGAAACTCTTAACTAGCAGCAGTCAAGAGCACTCCCCCCTGCTGGCATCAGAATGAATTTTACCAATTCAATTTGCTGGTTGCTCAAAACTAAAAATGCCAGCTGATTGCTAGTTCAGACGGCTCCGTGTTCAGCCACTTGTGCATACTTGAAATTATCTGAATGCAGTTTGAAGACTACAGCAGAAATTTTGTAATTAGAATTCTGCAATGTAGATGGTAATTTTTCCCCCTCAGTAACACACAAAGATCAGATAAACAGGAAGCAAATTGAGGAATTTTGCAACATGAATAGTGATCTGCCTCAAACAGAAAAAGAAAAAAAGAAAAAGGGTAGGAAAAGGAGGAAGAAGTCTGTGATCTGAAGTCCTGATCTGATGAGACTCTTACACTCCAGTTGCAGAAGGGCTGCCTCAACAATAGAGACAATCAAAGCAAGTCAGAGAAGTTATATATATCATTAAATAGTTTCTTGCTTTTGATGCTTGAAAACAGACATTAAGTAGGTTCTGCAAACGTAAGAGATTTTACAGAGTCCTTGTATTCAAATTAAGAGTTTTCTTAAAAATTATTTCCCACTCTATACGGTGGATAAAGGCCATATTTTCAAAGTAAAACAAGCCAGCATGCCTGCCATGTAGTTTGCGATGCTTCCTGTAACACTGACATAACTCATGCAGAATAAGGCTATCTCCTCCTTTACATTCTCTTCCTCTCTGCTTCTCTCCAACAAACACACACATCGAAGAGAAGGTCACTATACTCAACCCTCTCCACTGAAAATTGTCCCAGAGGAAAAGAGGCAGGGACTGTGCTGTAATTAAAGTAGCTGATCGCTGGGTCACTGCAGTACTGCTGCCACCTGAGTCCTGGCACACTCTGAACAGTGATTTGCATCAAACACACACTGCTCATACAAACAAAGTGACAAGGGAATTCCAGAAACACTTCACTTTGGAGAGCAGGAGATCTCGATGAGTTTTAGATAACCCATGACAAGCCTAACAAAGTTTAGGTTAAAAGGGCTTTAGGAGAGCACGAAGTGAAAGGACAAGCAGTGACACTGAGTTATTTGGTAGCACTCAGAGCTGCTGGGAAGCAGAGTGTTCTGTGCCTGCTGGCTGTACCCTGGCAGTACAGCACGTACACAGCCCTGGAGTGCTGTGCTGCTCTGCAAACACAAAGCTCTGTGTTCAACAGATGTCTGGAGAGCATGATGGGAGCAGAATCTCTTCCACGTGAACTTTTTGCTCTGGAAGTCTTGGATACAAAAAGTAAATGTAACATTTCTAGGGCTCTCATGGGCAGCTGCAACCTCCCATTTTCTGGGTATAGATATGCTGAACCAACTTTTCCACCTAAATAATCACACTCATATCCTGATCTGATCAGAAATCTGATTTTTGGAATGTCACAGGTTAATTTTTGATTATGTACTTTTCTGCATTAAACAGAATGAATCCAGGCAAGCATTAGCTGCATTTGCATTCTGAGGCATCCTGTTATGGAAACTTCACATTATTCATATATGTCATTCTTGTATTTTTTTATTTTTTAACATGCATGTCTTTTTTTAACCAATTATGCTCTTCATAACATATCAGACACATTTCATAACTGTATTATGAAACTGAGATCAGTTAGGGTTTTTTTCTCCTTAAAATGATCTAAAATTATCTCAACAGTCTCAATTCCAGGATTTTCTGAAGAGAAATGTAATTCAAAAGGTTACTGTACTATTGTATCAATATCACTAAAACATGAACCTTTAGCAGATACTTCCATCAGTTTACCATTGATGCTTGTTATTTCAGCAACTCTTATCTGCAGCACAGACATGTAGTAAGAACTATTAGCAGAACAAAACTTAAATGACATCCATAACTTTTTGATGAAGTACAGCTAGGACTACAGCATTGTGTTTTGTTTGCTTGTTTTAATTTAAAGAGAAATATTCTTTCACAAACATAGGTAAGTTTCACACGTCTGATGACTGAGGCAGACCCAGTATTTGGAAAGAAAAATCTAGAACATTAAGATTTGGGAGGAAGGCATTTTTAATTACTATTTAAATTACTATTTTTGGCATAGTTTTTTGAGGACAATCTGGGGTAGGAAATCTTGGCATCTTTTGGATGCAAAGAGAGACAGATCCCCACCACAGTGGTTAGAGACAAATCTTTCACCACAGAAGCTCTCTTACATTCCGTGATTTACCAGGAGCCAGCTCAGGTAAGCACATCCTGCTTACCAAAATTCCTCCTACTGTCCAAAACCATTGTAGTGATGGATTTTAATTTCTTAGATGAAGCCCCCAGGTACAGCCACAGAGTAAATGCACACAGCTTTGCCTCTTTCACTCTCTTATTTCTTGATCGGACACACTGAAGAGCCCTAAAGAACTATAAACTTGGTGCCTTGTAAAGCTGAAGCTCAGCAAGAGAACAAGGCAGTGCCTTTATGGTCCTTTGCTGAAGACAAGTCTGTAAATCTGTCCATTTTGCTCTCAGCTGTCTCCTCATTTCCATTTTTGTTGCAGCACCAACACAAACGTTACCCAAAGCCTTCAATAAGATCATTTACATGTTAAACTGCTTGGTGAGAGCAGACCATGGGATGAGACTACACTGGACCTGAAAAGGGGCAGAAATGAACAAAACAGCCTGGGCCAAATGCTGACTGAAAGTTATTTGTATTGCAGTCTACTTTGAAGCATTCTTTCCTGAAAAGCTTTTGGCCAATACTTTGCTTCTGTCTCCCATACACAGAGATATAATTCAATTACTGTGTAACTTTTTGGTCAATGTTACTGTTAAACATGACTTTTGGTACCCACATGGATTGGGAAACGGTTAGGAGAAAAGTTAGCCTGTCAGTGATTAAAGTACTTGGATTTCTTTGCTTGGACAGGTATCTGATTTGGCCAAAATAGGGTTATTTTTTAAACTGCTGTGTAGTAACTGAAGCTGTTTATTTCAGAAAACTGTAAGGTCATTCCATATACAGTACATTTTTAGAGAATTAAATTCTTAAATTTATCAAGACTATCAGCCTTGCCATAATATATTCTAGTACTAGAGTAAGAAATTTTTTCAATCCTAATAAAAACACAGCTATGCCTGGTGTGTAGAAGTAGTATTATATACAAAAGAATACCATATCCATTGCCATTTCAATAATTTATAGAATCAATAATTTCAATTATAATTCAGTGTTTGGCCTACAGACTGTCTATTTGATTTGAAAATAACTACTGTTGAAAAAGAACACCTAGCTTTTCTTGGCAAGTTAGAAGAAATTTTATTGTCTCTGATAAAGATGATAATTTGTTTGCATGAGATCTGCAAAAGCTGTTTAAGGAAACATTTCCACAGCCTGTAGCTTGCAAGAAATAAAACATATCCAAAGCTTGCCCCATTATCCCTGACTTACTATTTATCTGCTGAAATGAGCATTCTTTATAAATTTTTATTACCCACTCACTTGAGTGATTTTCTGTAATGGGTAAGCACAAAAAGTTAAGCTCTAGAATTAGTGTCTGTCAGAACTGTTTGAACATAGCAACATGATGCACTTGCATCACATTTTGGTCAGAAGAGGCACAGCTTCTGGGGCTTAGTTAATGAAAAAATATTTTCTATTTATGGCACAAGTAATTGGTTAACCTATGTATCCTTTTCTATTTGACTGTTTGCACTGCACAGAAATACCCCAATTTTATTCATAGGCCTTGGCAGCATTAGCCTAATTTTTTAATCACAAAAGGAAATTATTTAAACTCTAAATGAGCAATCATTTAAAGTATCTGCTATGTGAAGTATTTGACTACTGAAATGAAGTTTACATACCTTATTAGGTACCTCTCTGGCAAAATTTACCTGTTGTATCAGATATTGAGTTTCTTCTAGAGATGAGAAAACCATTCCTATTATGTTGCACACAATGTCACTGGAGCCCACAGTAGCAAATGTAACTTCAGAATTATAAAGTACTGTTGATGTGCAAAAACTATCTACTGCAAATAGCCAGTATGTATACTGTGCACAAATTATTCTAAAAAAAATCACCAAGGCAAGACAAACACTAGACACATGTTATACATGTTGTTGTTCAACAATTGCTGTCCAGTGAACTCATGAAATTTTCAAGTCACCAAGATTTCTCTAAGTGCTGGTATTACAATTTAAGAAAACCCTCTACAACAGGCTATTCTATATATTATTCTCTATATATTTTCTACATATTATTATCAAAACCAGTAATTCCATAAATGAAGCTGGAAGTTCCTCTGCTATTGACAAGGCAGAGTATTTCTAAGATTATCCTTCCGCATCTATTCTAAGACAGGCAGCAGGGATACAAGCATTCAGGTGGTTATCCAGTTACCAGACATTGCTGACAGTCCCAATACAAAGACAGTGTGATAGGTAAACAGAACTACTTCTAAGAACCACTTCTTAAATTAAATCCTTATTTCAAGACTGTGAGCATATTTGCCCTTTATTAATCGGATTAACTCTAATTTGTTAATTTTTGCCAAAGATTATACATAGGACTTATATGATGCAAAGGATCTGTTATACCTATTATACCCATGTTGTGCTGATCTGCTGATCTATTCAGCTGGCTATTCTTACCACAACAGATCTGTTTTGCTGCTCTGTCATTAGATCTGATGCATTTCAACTCTGCAGTGTGTGGATGACTGTTTGCACATTCCTGAGAGAGCTTGTCTTTCTGCACTCATGACATCCTCGTAAGTTTCAATTTGGATTACTATATGTCGTGTTACCACTTGCAGGACATGATCATTTCATATCCCTTGATGGTTCCAGAGCAGCTTAGCATGCCACTTTTTCCCTGGTCAGAGAGTTAATGGAACAGAATGTCATAAAAATAACAAAAATCATTCTCAATACTACAGAGGGGAAGCTTTATGAGCAAACAAGCATTTTTAGTATTTGTAGAATTTCCAAATCAAATGCCTTAAAGAACCACACAGCTCAGATGTTGCAATGATGGTAGAGATCACTTGCTTTAAAAAAGTATATCCAAAAATACGGAAATTTTAAGGGAATTTAACTTTGAAGGTCATTTTAAAGGCTAGCAACATAAAACAATAATCCTGTTTCAGCGATTGAATACTTTCATACTCATTTTTCATTTTTCTTTTAGCATAATCCTCACAAAGAAGTAAGAACCAGTAAACCTTATCAGCATTAAGAAAAATAGGCTCCTGATAGTACAGAATATGAAGCTATACAATCTGGTGTTAAATCTACTCATGATATTCCATTATTTCAGCTACCTTTGACTTATTTGCAACTTTCTGAATAATTTCTCTGAAAACAGACTGAAGTTCTATCATGTTTATTAAAAGTAGACAAACCCCTTTTCTGGTAAGGAAACAAAAAGCCTAAAAATCCATGTTTGCTAAATTATGAATCAGAACATATAAATTAGAAAGAAATTATGTATAAGTAAGCTTAAATAGAAAAAATATAGATATAAGGAGAAAAAAAAATTAAAAAGAGAGACCTTGCCCACTGAACTGCTAATGTATGGAGAAGATACAGGAAGTACAAACCTCCTGGGATATAACCATGCTGTTAAGTCTGTTTAATGGGAAGCAGGAAGAGGAAGAGGGATGTACACAACAAAAAATTAAAGAATATCTTTCTTAGAGGGATTTTAAAATTAAGAACAAGAAACATTCATTGCAGTTTAAAGGCATTCTGCAAACCCTGTGTATTTATCAAACACAGAACAAGCTACCTGGTTAAGTTCCTGTGTTATATCCTTGTCAGGAATGTAATGAAATTACAACACGTGATAAAGATGCTGCTGCCAGTCAGTCCTACACTGCAGATAGCTCTCTCCCACAACAAGCTTGGGAAAGGGGCATGCCATCCTGTTCAGATTTCAGGGAGAAGTATGAAGCAAATAATACATGTGGCTCAAATATTAACAGTACTTAGATGGTTAAATTTTTTTTTCTTTCATTCTTGACAGAAGAAAAACAGTATTTTCATTTCAACACACTGAAAACCTCGTATTGTGTTTTACCTCACCAGTTTTCATGGAACATTTCCTGCCTACTTTCTGTACACTGTGAGGAGAATGAATCACTGGCAGTCAGACCTTATTCTGACCCTTCACTTGGGCAGGGCTGAAGATCTGCTCATGTAGAAAGAAAAGATTTAAACAGCAAGGAAGTCGCAGGTCAGACTCACAATATTCTAGCAGGGGCTGCAGAAAAATACTGTGCACAGATTGCCCAATTATACCTGAGGTGAATGTCTCCTTTCCCAAAAGCTATCCTGAAAAATGCTAGGAAAGTTTTTAAAAAGCATAAATAAAATATAGTTATGGTCACATTGGACATTATGTGCATTTTCTCATAATTGATGCTACCAATAACTTTTACTTCAAACAGAATTGTTAAATATTCTGTTTTTGGACTTTACCATTTTTAACTTCCTTTATTTTATTTTTTCTCTGACTGGAAGATTATATGCATCTCCTATTATAATTGGATTTATTCTAACTTTCTGACATACAAATCTGAGGGATGCTATACACTGGAGCACACTAAGATGGAGCCATTCCTTAACATTTGGATTTCAGACAACTAAATTTCAGTCTTAATGTCTGTTTCATGTATACCAGCTACACACTGCATGAAAATAATCCATGCACTTCTGCCCCACAACAAATAAAATGACGGTCCCTTCATTAATAATTTCAGAATTTCTGTTTCTTTTGTGACTATTTATTTAGATCATCTTGCTTGGCAGATTGCAGTGAGACTTTTAATCCTTCTGCTCAGTCAGAATTTAATTAAAGTCTTGACTCAGCATAACAGTTCTGGACTGCTGCTGCTGGAAAAGAAAATTTTCAAAACCCAAATGCACAGGAAAATATATATTTTAATGCATTATAATGAAGTTGCTGTAGGAACTACAGTGGTCTTAATGAAAAGCGAATGAAAAGAAAGTTCATCACTCTAAGAACATGGCTCACTTAGCAATTTCAAATCATGAAATAATACTGTATCTGTATAACAAATAATCTAGCCTGTGCATTCGTAATTAATTTAACTAAAATGCCCTCTTATACTCTAACTTCTTATTGCATTTTGCTTCCTGTTAAGCAATGGAGTCAAATAAACAAGTCTTACAGTCTGGCTATATGTATTTAAGGTTAAATGACAAAAATTCCCTTAAAATGCAGGTTAAAATCAAGTTCCCTTGGCCATGAGAGAGTGAAGAGAGTATAAAACAGAACTGGAGCCACAGTCACAGTAGGGTGGACATACCGTCAAACAGCCCATCAGGCTCTGCTCAAATGGCCTCTGGAAGGCTCTGGGGTCTCCACACCAGTCCAGGAGCTCTGTTGCTGCATTATGGAAGTTTGCTGGGTTCTGTAAGTGCTGGAAAGAGAAGGCAAAGTGACATGGTAAATAACATACACGAGGGCTGACATGTTCCTTTCTACATCAAATTATCGCAAAGTCTGGCAACTAGGAACAGCATGTAATTCAAAAGCAAGACTTTCAACTGCACAGTGAATGGAGAAAATCCTTCTTCATTCTTATTAATACTTACACAGTTTTCTGACATGACTTTAGTTAGAGACAAGCTGTAGCTGAAATACCAGAGCTCCCCAAACTCTTTCCACAGCACCACCTCTCCCACCTGCAAATCACAGTGGATTCCACTTGGAAATCAGATTGTCTGAGCCCAAATTAAGGGAACTTTTAGTCTCAGATTCAATGTCTTTGAAGTGTGTTTATGCCCCACTGTTGGGACATGCCAGCACAGCACCTTCCAATAATCAAGATTTCAATCTTTGCTGCTGGCCAATGAGGCAAATGTGACAGACTCAGAAATGCCAGTGCCAGGGAGAAGCACACTCACTATACCAATCCCTTCCAGGAACCTTGGCTTCTGCTGCTCGAGACATCATCATGAGCAATTAGGGTGATCAGCTTCAGGATCATGAAAAACAGAGAGTTATTTCTTAACTGAAAATGCTTCCACATGCACAGAAGGCAGGCAGACATTTCAGAGGGGAACCCTACCTCTCCTGAAGAGGGTGGCAGGATTTTGAAAGGGAAAAAAAAAATCTGGGTTTGTTTTGAAATTTGCATGGGCAATAGAGTTTTGGTGTTTGTTTTTTTTTTACGATCACCTTAATTTCTGCCTTTTTACTGCACAACAGGAAGTCCTGATTTTAGAGGCGCTTAGTAAACTTACCTAATACTATTGTTCACAGTGGCATCCCTCACTGTCTGCATTGCTAAAGTATTCCAAAATTTTAGCTGGAGGAAAGGGATGGCACAGGAAAGAAGGAATTCAATTTACAACAGTAATATTGCTACTAAATTCTCCAATTCTGGTGATGGTAGATGTGTCAGTGAAAATTCCAGAAACAACAAGACTAGAGAGTATTTAGGAATTGTTGGGGTTTTTTTAAGTAGCGGTTTTACAGCTTGGAATTGCTGAGAAAAATATGAAAATGACATGAGTGTTTTATCTGGGAGGCACAAATCTCAGGGGCATAATTTTTAAAATATATCATTACTTTTAAATCAGTTCCATAATTTGGGAAAACATGACTGCTCATTTCTAAGCATCTGGATCAACTATAATGCTCACAACCTATTTTTTCTCCCTTCATCCCCTCATGCCTGAGTAGCTGCATATATTAACGTCACGACAAATGAAGGGAAAAAAAAATTCCTCCCATGGCAGGTTTTCAGGAGTTCCCAGTCTGTGAGCTTTTGGACCATGTTACATTAGATAATTCTTATTCAATGAACGCTCTTGGTCAGAGGCCTTGTTTTAACAAGGGATGACTGACATGCAGGGCATGGATTTTTAAAACAATAGCAGAATTTGAAAAAGCAGACAGGCATTGTGCAAAGTGGGTTTCTACCTCTGGTCTATCAACACGGGTACAGCTCACTCTACCAACCAGTGAGAGCTTTACCTAGGCTGCATTTCAGAATTACATCTCTACCTGATCATAAAATTATTGGTGGAGGAGTCAAATGAATGTGTATACAGACTAAAGGCAAGAATCCAAGTGAGTACATGTAAGAAGCCATATTGTAAGGCTTCATGTAAAAAAATCCCATGAACAGAGCCAGTAGTTTGGGTTATGAATCTTCCAAGTAAAAGGGAAAAGGATTCTTTTTTGAACTCTTCACTTAAACCACCAGAGAAGTGACTGCCTGACACCAAATCTCTCAGTGAATACAGCTCCTTCCACAGGCCACTTTGATCTGCAGGGGAAACAGAAGTTGCTTCAAACCTCTCCACATCAGCATGTGTAAGCTCTGCTAATATCAAATACACTATTTCCAGAAGGCAAGAGAGGCACATGAGCTGGTGAACAAAATACTGAATGCCTACTGTACTGATAGGACTTATGTCACAGATCTCTCAGAAGGGAAAAAATAACCCAAACCAAAACCACAGAAACAACATAAAGAAAAATTCACTGAAACCTATGCAATTTTGTATGTGAAATAGTTTTTAGTAACTCTTCTCTCCTTGTGGGAAAGGAAATGAATTGAGAGCTGCTAATCAAAAGCCCAAGTAAGAGCTACATGATATTTATTCTCACCAGTGTTGCTGCTTGCCAGCTACATGTCTTCTGCTAAAGCTTACAATGAAATTTCCCCATTGAGAAACAGACACTACACCTGAATGAGAACAATTTTTAGATACAGGCTAACAGATAAAAAGCAGGGCACACCCTTATCCACATGCTTCATTTTCAGTGTAGCACCACATAAGGGTAATTTGTACTTACCATAACACCACTGAAAAACAGTATTTTTTTCCTAGATTAAAGTTTCAACATGTATTAAACTTGCACTTTGCTATGGCAGAAAAGGCTCCTTCTACTTGCCTGTGCCAAAGTAGGGGTGACCTCAATGACTTGGTTTTAACTGTTTGTTCTGTAACCCTCCAGCAAGTTATTTCACTGCATCAGGACTGACCCCTGAGGGACACTATCAGAACCCACTTAAATACAGAGGGGATACTGAAATCCTGACTTCCTAATGCAACTGCCTCGCTGAAACTTGGTTAGAAACTCAGTGGGCAAGATCAGCAATTCTATTAGTTGTATCACAGACTAAAAAACCCCAAACAAAACACAGGAAAACATCAGAATACCAGTGGGTCCTGCCTCTGGATTTGAGTAGTTTATGGGATGAGATAAAAGCTGGTCCTGAGGACATTTCTTGCAATGTTGCACAGAATTCTGTCTGGGACATATTTCTCACAGCTTTCTGACTTTCTAAATAATTTTAAATTCAAGTTCTCTTCCAGTTCTTCTTTTTCACATTCAAAGGCTAAGGCTACTTTTGTGGAAAACAAAGAGAAGATCCAGCATGAACCAAAGCATGAAGGCAGGTGCAATTCCTTCCCTCAGTTACATAAGAGAATGCCGGCTGTGATTTTTATTTATTGACAACTTAAACAGTGTGTGTGGAGCAAAAAGCTCCAATGTCATTCATATCCTCACAACAAAAAGCCTGCCTGAGAAGAATTTTACATCTACCATACTCATCAAGCAGGAAATAAAGAGATATTCTCAGTTCTCGATCCAAGAACAGAAGTACAAAACAAAGCTTATGCCAGATCCATCCATCAGCTTTGTTGTGAAGCATTTTACATGCATGGCTCTATCCTCTTCAACTGAAATTATTGGCAGCATTCTGAAGAAGCAAGGCATATGTCTGAAGAGTCTTGTCTGAAACTGTGCTTCTTGTAAACAAGGGGAAAAAATCCACCTCATTAGGAGCTGGTTTAGACAAACGTGACAATGAACCAGATCTGGTTACAACACATCTTGGTGTATCTTCAAAGCTGCTGGTGAAGGGCTACCTAACAGCACCATGCTTGCAAGCAATCATGTTTTCAGCAAGTGGAGAGGATTTGTATGAATAAAATCTGATGCAAAAATGAACAAAGCCAATGAACTGAATGAAACAGTTATTTACCAGATTGCTTTCAGTATCATTTGCTTTTCAGAAGACTATTTGCAAGACATGACAATTTCTATAATTGAAAAAAATTAGAAGATTTTCAGTCTAATAATTTATAACACCCCAAATCTAATATTCTCTTAGCCTGAATAGAACAGAAATCACAGGAATACTTGATGCTTCTGAGAATATCGTTATTGTGGGGATCACCAGGTGATGCTCTGAAGAGAGAGTCTGAGTCTCAGAGTCATATTTGATCTTGGAAGAGATCCCTTGCTCTTTGTACCTACTCAATTAACAGTCTGGCGTAGGGCAATAGAGAGAACAGCAGAAGGCTTTGCTATCCATTTTACCATCTCCAAAGAAGAGTGAACTGTACCAGCAAAGTCCTTTTCTGAGGACTGCTGACATTTGAGCTGGATTCCAGGGAAGATGGGAACATCTACTGCTGCTTGTGATCACCTCTGGCTTAAACACTCAATTCACCTAAAGAACAGACCACCTTTGTAAATTTGTGTGGACATACAGGCAGAGGATGCAGTTCCACTGCAACTGTCTGTGTGCCCACTCCATGGTTTACTGCTCTGTCATCTCCTGGGGCGAGGGCATCAATGATAGTGTTTAGAGTTACATACAACAGCTGACATGTGGCAATTTTTGGTCCCAACGTTTCAAAATACAGCCACCCATTGAAATTCTTACTCCCTTGCAATCAAACAGTGATCAGAAAGTCTTGATATACAATAAAAACTCTGCAATGGGCACAAAAATATAAGCTTCATTCCACATATGAATTCAGGCCCTTATGAGTTAAAAAGGTATATATAATAAAGATATTATTATTTAGAAGAATACTAAAGCACAGCTGAGTACTCTCTGGGTGGGTGGGTGAAAAGTGGGTGAAAACAACTTCCTGCAACCCAAGATTCAATGTGATTTTGGAGACTGAATTGCCTACATTAAAACATGGCAATGATGAGGGCCTTATCTTCTCTAAATATAGAAGACTGCAACCCTTCTCTACACTTGTGTACCTTAGACAGAACAGTCTAGTAAGCAATGCAAGAATATCAAAATTAAGAACAATTACAGAGGTTTAATATTATCTCACATCAAGAAATGCTAACGTGATGGCAATAGTATGGAAAATGAATCTTTAAACATGAAATGCATATGTTCCTCTTTGCTGCTATAGAAAAAAATGTTGAATTTCAATTTACAAATGACATCTCTAGTGGAGGGTTTTTTCCCTCTTTTCTGTGGAACAAATCAGACTGAAGGCAGAGACCTAATTTGCCACAATTTAACCTATTCAAAATGAGATGTCATGCAGTAAGTTTTTGAGCAGCAAACTGCTTAACTATGCTAAACAAGTTATTGCATTTATTTACGTGATGTCGCAGCAAATTATGAAGGCTGACTCAAGTTCTCTGTTTGTTTTGCCGAGTTACGTCTGCTCTGTGTCTCACTCCTTGATTTAATTGAACTGCTGAAGATAATATAACTTATCACACAGACATTATGCCATGTTGTAGATTCTAGGTTAATTAACAGTAGCCTACAGTCACTGAATTTCTCACATGGTTAGCCACTTGGACCCCGTCTACTGTCTAGCTTCACTAATCAACGAGTCTGGGAATTTTACATCAGCGACACAAAACACTGGCAACACAGGGAGCTTTTCAGCGCACAGAAAAAGAAAGCACAGAGAGATGTAGGTAGCCTTTTCTTTGCTCTGAAATTAACCCTTCCCTACACACCATGTGGCAAGACTGCACGCTTGGTGAATGCTCTGGTCCATCAGCTGAGGAGAATGAATCCAGGAGGCAGCTGTTCTCCTGCAGGACAGACACTCTGGGCTGCTGTTCCACAAGCACTGGGGGCTGCCAGCCCTAGAAGGCTCCTGCCTCCCTCTGCCTTCCTGCCTGCTCCCCTGCACAGCACAGGAGGACACATGCCTGCCTGCATGGTGAATCAGTCCCATTCTGCACTAACAATCTGAGCTGCCCTGGCCCTCCAGGACGGCAGGCAGGCAGGTCCTTGAACCTTAGCACTAGCAGGGGAGACAGCAGCAGTGTGAGCCACTCCAGGGGAGCCCCTTCAGGAGCCCATGGGAATGGGCACGTGTTACAGCACAGCGTTTTTGCATACCAACACTAGTCTGAAGCTGGCCTAAATCCTAGGACACATTTTGTTGGTGATGCTTAACCTTATGGCAGGTTGTCTCTGTGAGCTTCCTTGCCCCAACATGTACTTCCAGCACTTGCAGAGTCTCAGACCACACTTGCTGTTCTGACTGTGATCTAACCTCCCAAATGCAGACTTTCAGTCACCTCTCACAGTGAGATCCCACACAATCATTAGATCTGACTCAAAGAAAGTGGCAGCAAACAAAAGGTAGGGCTGGGAAGGTACCAGGACTCTGCTCTCAGCAGCAGCTTTGGATTAAACGCATGGCAAAACTTCTCCCAAAGGTGGAGCTGTATCATCAGTATAAGAGGATGACACAGTTAAGTTCACAGCATAAACACTCCTCTCCTGCCTCACAACATCCTCCTTAAAAAAAACAACTGTACTTTCAATTATTTCAAGCCAGATAAATATTTTGTTATTAATATTCCTCATTATTCTACATAAACATAATGCATACAAAGAAAGGTGCCAGAAGGAAACACAGACTTTTACTATTCTGATATTGTACATATTTATTCTTGAGGTAATCCTGAGACTTCAGCTAAGTTTAAACAACAGGTTCATCTGTACGCTCTCAAAACTCGCCAAGAGGTCTAGAATTTCAAGGTATATAAAACCCAGCACAAAGCCCATCTCTTCCAAATTATGAGGCCAGATACTCTGCATGACATAAACTTTGTGTACATTTGAAATACCTGTGTACAACTCTGAAGTTCACATGACCTGCTTGCTATTTTCAGCTGCTACCATGCAGGTTTTCAAGCCTTTCTTGACAACAATGGAAATTAAAATTCTCAAATTGTCGTAATTCTATGAATTTAATAACAAAACTGTAAAAGCACATATCAAAATTTATATATAAAAGTAAGTATACTCAAAACTATAAATGCAGAACCTATAATTCCTTTGGAGCTAAACTGATTGATAATGTGTGGTGAAGGAGCTGACCTGCTTCACTTGTGGTGATGGAGCCGACTCCATGCCTACAGTACTTTTCTAACTCTGGTGTATCTGGTGTATCTCCCTCTGACCCTTGAGATGGGATTTGGTGGCCAGGTGCTTTGGCAGATTCTGCCAGGCCATTCACACTATTTTTTGTTCATCTTAATGCTCATCCAGACATGTCTGCAGTCACGTGTAATGAAATGCACTTATGTGCTGAAGAGGGGCAAATAGGGGAGTAGGGAAGAATGGGACCTGGACGAGAACGGGCAGAGAGAACTGGCAGAGGTTACATGCCCTTCAACTGGAACAACTGGGAGCAGAATTACTGTGCTCCTGCAGGTGGGGCAAAGGGCATTCAGCTCCTAAAGGAAAACCAATCACCTCTCTTAGGACTGTAAATAGGACTCCTGGTCAGACACCCGTGACAGAGCATAACCACAGGGAGACAGAGCTGGTCTCTCTGTTACTCAGTGCACAGGCACCCTGCTGCCAGACCTGAATTTGATGCCTCACTCAGTGCCATAAGACCTGCAAATCAGCAAGAGCCATTTGCTTTAATACATTGATTGAGCCTTTATTACTCCAAACCCTGAGCAAGCTCTGTGAATGAGCCCAACCATGAGCCTGTCTCCACTCCTATGCAAAGGCCTCTGCTTCAGACCCCCATCCACCACTGGCTACCACAAAAGCTCAGATACAGAAATACAGGACAACATTACCCAAGAACACACTTTAAACATAAAAATTGACATGACCTGAAATAGGTGGTTTCTCCATCTTTATTTTTTTTACTGTCAACAGTGATTATGCACACCTTGCCCTATCCACAAGCAGCCATACTCAGTATATTAAAAACTCATCTGCAATCAATATTCAAAACAAATGGTCTTTTTCATGAGGATAGAGGGGAGCATTGAGCTCTTCACTGTCTTTTGGGAGTGTGATTTTTGTTTATCTGGATATGGGAATAGATAGTTCAATTCTCTACAGTCCTTTTCAATATCAAAGACTGTTTTATTTAGCAAAAAATTAAAAGGCTCAAGCTGTGCACTTTGCATTCAGATAATCCCCCCTCCCAATTTCATGTTTGTGAGATTGAGAGATCCCTAATTAATAGAATTATCTTGCACTTACATGGCTCATTCCATTGGAGGCTTTATAAATATTTTATTAGGCTCACATTTTGAGAGGCACTAGATATACTAAGAGAGAGATTAAGACCATGTTAGCAATTCCTACTTATGAAAAATAGAACAAACAGAGTCACCTTTTCCTCCTTTGTCCATTGCAGCTTTATTTTCAAAAGAAAACAAATACTGAGCAATGACCAGCACCTCTATCAGATGTTTTAACATCAAGAAATTACTGTGCAAGATCACATGCTAAACAAATGAGAAAAAGAAGAAATAAAAAATATGAGCATCTCTGAACTGAAAAAACCCCAAGCTGTTCAGTTATGAACTGTAAGGAAACAAAATCTATATTAATGCAGATTTTAATTGATGCTTCTCTCAGACACTTTTAGTATAAAGTGTGTGTATAATTCAGTACTGATTGCAGAAAAGGTGGATGCCTGGTTATTGAGCAGCCCTGTTCTGCTGCCTGGATCTCCTGCACCATGGGTTTTGTGAGGATGATTGCACACCTACATGCACGTGCTGGAGCAAAGGAAAGATACTGCAACCTTGGCTTGTCCATTAGTTTTACAGAAGTGTAAGGAATGGATTTAACATCTTATCCTCAAGAACAAGACACAGAAGCCAGAAGAGCTGAAACAAGAATCATTCCTTAACTCTGCTGATCAGAACTGCAACATTGTCTTCCTTTCAGTCTATGTAACTGCAGTATATTTATGATATACGTCGATAAAACTTTATGTTAAGTAAGGGATCATGCAGCAAATTAAACTCCTTTAGTCACAACCTACTGTTCCACCCACCCTCCCCTGCTCAGGAGGAAACTGTGATTTGGGGGCCTAAAGGCTGTGATCAGATCTGACTGAAGATGGAAATGGGGCAGACTAATGGCAGTATGCCTTCATGCTCCTCTCCTGATTGTTGGTGCAGGCTTTGCACCTTCCTTACCCCCAAGATACTGCTATGATGTCAGCTGAGAGCAGTGGAAACACTATGGTTTACAAAAACTCCACATATGAGAGGGGTCAGAAGTATTTTTCCTTAAGCACTCACAAACTGATTTTATGGGATAAAAGTCAAAAGACAAAGGTACAAGTGTTTGCTCTTTCTCCAAGGCCATGCTCAGTCATGCAAGGCTCCTGTCTCTCTTTAGATTTGTAATTACAGCTCAACAGAATTATGAAATCAGTCTGCCTAACCAGTTCACTTGCTCTTCCTTGGCGACTGAAACAACCCATTTTCCATTAGTATCTCCCCTATACTGTGCCAGCATGAGATGTCTCTCTGTGTGACTACAGCAACAATGCTGAGGGTTCCTCAGCCTTAGCACTCCAGCAGGCATTGCAATGATACAGGAGCTTTCTTCTCAAACACCCTTGTGATTTTCAGTCAGTAGTTTCAGTCCTAAATATCTCAATGTATCAAGCAGTTAATTTTCTCAAAGCAGTGGCCATACTCTTTCTGTTAGAATACCACTGCACTACTAGAATAATGTTTTATTATTACAATAATATTTACATAAATTGGTAATGGCTTTTATTGATAAAAATAGGCTTATTTGTTCTAGACTTGCTTACCTGCTGCAAGGTAAAAACATCTACTTTCATAATGTGTTTTAGTAGAAGATTAAGTGAAGGACTCAGGCAAACTGCGGTGTCTACATAAATACTTCTGTGTTGTAAACCATTTCATAATTATAGGTACATATCACCTCATGAAAAGTTTGGGTCAGTGGTTTTCTTTCACGCAGTTCTTACCTTACCAAGGTGTTTCCAGGACATTAAAGAAGTATTACACCATCCCTTTACTGGAAAATTATTGTCAATAGTGCCTTCTTTAAAAAGAAGTACCACCTAAAAGTATAAAGTGAGTTGATGGCAAGGGGGAAAAAAAAGCACAAACTCCTCTGATATATGTACTGAATCAAATTTTTTAAATTAATTAAAATAGATACATTTATTAATTTTCTAAATTTCAGATGAATAAATTCACTGATTTTGAAAAATATCTACTAGTCTTCAGT
Source organism: Camarhynchus parvulus (assembly GCF_901933205.1). Taxonomy (NCBI): domain Eukaryota; kingdom Metazoa; phylum Chordata; class Aves; order Passeriformes; family Thraupidae; genus Camarhynchus; species Camarhynchus parvulus. Next base: position 11,810,075 of record NC_044576.1, read on the forward strand.
ATATCCTGTTGAACAGCAGCACATTTGTTGGACATCCTTTGTTTTGCAATTAATTTTTTTTACTCATTTGAGTAATTTACTTACTTACAGAGCTTTTTATAGCACTTTTAATCAACTGATTTAATCTTTATTATTTTAATCTCTTAATCTATGCAGAGATAAAATCTCAAGGTGACTACTTAAAATGATGACTTCACAAACTGCTACCACAGCGGAAGATGTAAAATTCTCATGACCTATTCTCACAGGTCCTACCAGCCAGCAAGGCATTACTGAGATATTTGCAAATCAAAAGGAAAAATGCTTCCCCAGACAGTTTTTCAATTACAAAACTGCCCACAGCACCTGCTGTGTGACCTGCCCACAGAGGCCAAGAAGGAGTGAACACCGCCAGTGAAAAGACTTTTCCTTCAGGAGAAGATGGCAGAGGTCTGCACAGCTGAAGGCTCTTGGTATTAACAGTACTTTGGCCACTACAACTCATTTGAAAGCATCTGCTTTTACAAATGGTAAAGAACTTAGGTGCAAACTCTAAGCCATGCCTCTATGGATTTGCTGTTGCACACAATAGCAGCAGCTCAGGTAGCAAGCACGTGTGTTGGATGGAAGATCCAGAAACGGCAGGACAGAAGTCAGAGATGTCACCAGCTGTGTCACACTTTCACTGCAAAGCTTGACCCAGCTGCTGACAAAAAGGACCTCCTATGCTCATCTGACACCAAGGTGACATCATGGACTCCACTTACAGATCCCTAGAAATTTCAAATATTCATCCTTATTTATCCAAAGTATTTTAAACCACAGGCCAGATTAATTTGCTGCATAGGAAAGGATAAAATTATACCAAATCCTATGGGTACTGGAGGTTTTCTGCCTGAGTTTGAAATGTGCACTTTCCATGCTGAAATGGAAATACTAAGGATACTAACACAACTAATATTAAGAGTTATAACACCCCAGCCCTCAAGGACGGGTGCTGCAGTAAAGCAGCAGAACTGGGAATGCGCAAAGTGAAGCTGCCACAATTTTACCAATCCACCTCACATGATGGGTTATATTCCACCCCCTGGACCCCTGCCAGATAAACAAACCAGCCAAATACTGCAAACAAGAAGGTGCTCTCTTCCCCCTCCCCACCAGAAGCACTTCTAGCAAATTGCCTCTTTGCTCCTTCCCTAGCAGCTTCCCTACCAGGATGCAGGATCTAATGAGCAGGAATGTTGACTGACAAGTCTCTAAATGGACTAGAGGAGCCCGGAAAGCTGGTCTGCTGTCAGTTTTTCCTAAACATACTTTAGTCTAGCAGAGGAATATTCCAACAGACTGAGCACAAAAGCAGACAAAGAACTTGTGGCTATAGGCCTCAGAAAAATAGATACAAAAAAATGTTAGCAACTAACACAACACTGATGGACCATTCAACCAATAAACTGTAACACTTGAGCCCCATCAAATGTCTTTTTAAGGAAAAGGTCTTTTTCCCCTTTAGCCTTGTTATTTCACATTTAGCTGCTAAAACCCCCGTAACACTTATACAGAATACAAAAAAAAATATATTCTAAATAAATGCATTCTTCATAAGAATACTAATTTTCAAAGTTCTTCAAGAATGAAATTTTTATGAAACTACTGTGGGCAGCTTTGTAAGCACATGCAAATGAAAAAAAATGGGAAGCATTTTTCTTTTATTAAAATCTTTTCAGCTGTAATTTCATGCCAGTCCTTGGTAACCAGTCCAAAATATACTAAAAATGACATGTTTAGGACTGCTTAGCATTTACATGAGTTTGCAACAACAACACTGAAGAGCAAAAGAATTAGTTTAAACACTTCAGCACTTAAAAACAGTTATGTAAATATACAAAGAATTCTATTTTCATCTGAATTGCAAGCTACCAAAAACCTAGCTGCTGAGTGATGAAAGAAATGGGCTTGCTTGTTTCCAATCTGAGCAAGAAAATATCAACACAAACACACAGCAATTACAACTTTTAGCATATCTCTCTGAATGGCTGGGTAGGCACTAAAAAGCATTGCTAGGCAGCAATTCAGCAAGCCTTCTGGAAGGAAAGAGGGGAGAAATGCTAATGGATTTCTGGAAATCAGCTGTGTGACGTGCGTCTCCAATTACGTGGTGATCCTGCACCATTTGATGATACAGCTCAGTGTGCCCTGATGTATCATGACACAAGCAGCAGAACCAGCCTTCTCTGTTCCACCATGATCTAATACTTTTGACACCAGAGAGCCTTTTCACACTTCTCCTTAACCTGTTACTAACATTTCAGCACAGCTTCAGAACAGAGCCTAACAGCTGTACTCAGCACAGTGGGAAGATATCACCCACCCTTTCTGAAAGGGGTGGCTTCCTCGTAGTTTCAATATAGAAAGGGTTTTTTTCATCTACTTCTTTGCAAGAATTTCAGAAGAAACATGCAGGAGGGACCTTACAAAACTAACTGACAGCAAACAGAGACACAAAGGGTAGAAGTCTAGATTCATAATAGCTCCAAGTTTTTCAAGTAGACCCATTAGAGTAAGAGTAGAGAGATGTTACCCAACCCACTGATTTCCCCTGGCATTTGCTTCCGTCACCTAACAAATGCAATGGGCACCGTCTGGTTAAAGCCACACCTCTGGACTGCTCTGAAGAATGCTTTAAGAAACCCAGTAAATTCTTTACTGGGATTTTCTATGCAGCAGGAGCCAAGCTGGCTCCTTCAGAAGGCTGTGCCTGGGCAGCAAGGCAGCTCTCAAATTCAGCTCCATGGCTGCCTGAAACAGCTCCTACTGCCCCACACCTTCATGGACATTGTGCCAGAGCCGCCTCAGCCATAAGCGGATAAACAGATTATTACTGCAGCCTCAAATATGGCAGGGAATTCTCAGGGGCCATCAGACCTTTGCTCTGCACAAAAGTAATTCTGTGCTTTTGTTTGTATGGACAAAGACTTTAAGAAAAAAAGCCTGAACATCCAGCTTCCTCCAGTGTACCCTGAAGAGTCTCCTGTGTCATGACAAACTAATTGCACGTGTTAAGGAAAGCCTGTTACTTTGGCTTTTTCCACTGTACATCAAAAAAGCTATGTTTGATTTTAAAGCACACACACTTACAAATACTAAGGGAATCAGCTACAAAGAGACCACACAAGCTGTTCCAGCCTTCCACAGAAGTCTGGGGTTTTTTTTTAAGCATAAATACACAGCCACCTCTTCAGTTTGCCCTTTCATCTATTCTGCAACACTTCTTAACACACACTTCATTTCCTAACTAGCTGATCATATACAAGTTTTGGGTTTGTAGCTTTAAAGCACTAAAAAAGATGAAGGTAAAACACAACCTTGATCCTGGAACAGAAGTCAGCAAGGATATTGTGGGTGTCTCACAAGTCACAGAGCTGGGAAGAAAGAAGCCTGTCCTGACCCTGTGCTGAAACCTGATCTAGTTAAAGAGGCACATGGATTACCATTTATAGCATTTCTCAGGGGCTGGAGTGAGGGGCAAGGAGGGCTGCAGACAGCTCTCAGTCTGCCAGCAGGGTTATAAAACTTGCAGATGCTGGGCGCCAAGGAAGGGTGGCTTTGCTCCCCCTGTTGCAGTGCACCTTCCACACCACTGCTGTGTTAACCACCCCAAAAGCACATGTGTGCCCAGGGGAACAGCAGCACTGTTTGTTCACAGTCTGGGAAAACAGAGAGACCAGAAAAAAAGGCAGACACATTTTTGTCTGACCCTGCAGTTAATCCCCAGAATAGGTGAAGATAATTTTCATGGCCATGCAAGGTAGTGCTTTGCTCCCAAACTCAACATGCACAGGGCAGTGTGTGGTCCAGCTCTCAATGGGTGAACTGGAAATGACTCTTTCTAGTATTAGCCAGCTAATGGCCTATCTCAAAGAACAAGGTAAATGTCCTCAAGCTGGAAATTTATGACCCTGTGACAGAGAGTTGAGTGTCTTCCAAATGGGCAGTTAGTTACTGTCTCTTTCTCCACTACAGCAAAGATAACAGCACGAGGTTCTGGAACTATGAAAAAGCAAACAGCAGCTTTGATGCTACTTTCTTCAACAAAACATTTTTTTTTTAAAACCAATCATTACTCTCCAACAAAACTACAAGTAGTGCCACTTGCACAAAAAAAAAGGCTTTCTGAGATGTATTTTCAGTGTTCAGCCACTGTCTTAATTAATTACAGTTCGTCATGAGTTGAAAACAAGCGTTTTCTCCTTCTCTTCTTTTTTTTTGGGCATAAACAGAATGGGGGAACCATGAATTCACAAGCATTCCCAAGCAGGATAGCTCCTTTACAGGCATCCTTTGACCCCTGACACAAGCATCCTCCTGGTCTACCAAAAAACCCCAAGCTTTCTTCCAGGATCAAAGAAAACAGAGTGTACACAAATTCTGGGCAGCCTGACCTTCCTCCCTTCCCCCTGGCCTACATCACTGAAGAAACATCCAAGCTGCATATGCAAAACAGCACTATGCATAAATGAAGTTAGTGGTTTAACTGACAGAGTACCCATTACATAGGCAAAATTATCTCTTTAAAACTTTAAGAAGTGTAATTTGATATTCTCTTATCTAATTAAAATAATATAAATTATGTACAGAAACTGACAGCTCTAGAAAAAGGAGCTGAGCAGCATCCTCCATTTGTCTCCACTTGATGTAAAGGTCTGTTCTTACAGCTAGAAGGTTAAATTGTTCTGCAATTTAACCTTCATTCTTCATCCTATGGGCTAGGATGGCCAAAAAGGACACCAATTTGTACCAGTCAAGGGCATGTTTTTTCTGAACCAGATGGTTGTTCATAAGAAACTGGGATGAAATCCTCAAATTCATGTTTTCCTCAGGCCTCTGAAGGGCCATTAGATGCATTAACTTTCACTGCAGAGTGATGAAAGAGAGACACCACAGAGCGAGGATGGATTACCACCAGCAATTCTGCAGGAAAAGATTCCTATTTCTGCTCCTTAACCTATGAACTAGCTTTGTTTGATTCATTCTGAAACCTTCTCTTAAGAAACATAAAGGAAATATGGAGAGAAATATAATCTGGTTTAGGTATGAGCTGTAATCTTTTTCTGTAGCACCCAAAGCATCACCTGCAAAAACCCCACATATTCCTGCACTACAACACATTCTAGAATATGTAAACTTCCACTAATATCTAGGAAAAGCTGTAATAGAATGATGGAGATTGATGAAACCAAGAAGATAAACACATTCTTATAGAATCAAAGAATATATCAAATTGGAAGGGATCTCTAAGTAATAATAAGGCCAACTTCCTGCTCCTTAGAGGACTACCTAAAATTAAATCATGTGACTAAGGGCATCATCTGGATGTTCCTTGAACTCTGACAGGCTTGGTGTTGTGACCACTTCCATAGGTAGCGCCTGTTCCAGTGAGTAACGCCTAATGCCCAGGCTGAACTTCCCCTGACACAGTGTCACTGCATTTTCCTGTGTCCTATTGCTGCTCACCAGAGAGAGATCAGCACTTCCCCTTGGCTGCTTCTCTTGAGGAAGTTGTCCTTAAAGAAATAAATTTAAAAATCCAAAGCTACTCATCCAGTACCACCCCCACACTTATCTTTTATCAGTTCCTTTGATTTAGGGTGCTTGTGTCTACAACACAAATCTATGAACAGAGAAATGCTGTGCTGCCTCAAGAAGCAATATGCATATGTCCTAGGGCACAAGTAGGCAGGCAGGTTTTTAACTTAGCTAACACAAATAAAAAACTAAAGCAGCAGCACTCTGCTGTGACCTGATCTGACAAACAAAACTGCCCAGACAACAGTGAAAAATTATTTGGGAACATTATTTCATGGAATAACAGGTTTCTGTTTTTCCAGTGTAATTCAGAAAATTTCAACCAGTCTGAAGAGATGAACTTTGGAGCTCATCTCCTGGATTCAGATGTGATCTTGAAAATATCTGTGTGCAACTTGCATTTATGCACCTGTTTGCTGCATGCATGCATTGATTTAGAGATAAATAGAGGAAATATCAACACGAAAACCCATTCTCTTGCTCACCTCCTCTAAAAGGACCATTGCTGTGAAAATTCTGTTAGGATTGTTGCATGTGGATAAGAACATACATGAGGGGAGAATACACACTGCCTGCAACCCTAGAGAGCAAAGTTCACTGAGAAGGGTAAAACAGGGAAAGACAGTCTCTGCCTCCTTGCCGTCGCTCAGTTATAAAAGCATTTGCAAGCACAGTTACAGTGGGGAAATCTGTAAATGAGACATAATTCACTGAAAGGCAGTGGCATGTGAAGAGCCCTTCATCTTCACAAACAGATGCTTCTGAAAATTTTACCTCGCAATCAGAAGTTTTTGCAATCTCCATGCAAACTGATTAAGCAGCACTCTGAGCACTTGGAGGCATGCCAACCATCCACGTTCTGAGTCTCCAGGCAGTGCAGGTCTCAGGTCAGCTACTGGATTAAAATCAAAACTGGCCCATTGGAATTGTGGATTACTGTGCTCAGAGCACCAGAATGACAGCTGCCCACTGTGACCCTCCGGGGCTGAGCTGGCAGGACGAGCACCACTCTGCTTCCAGCTGAGACAGATTTGTTGAGTCTCCAGGCTAAAGAGTTCTTAGAAAGGTGTATGGGAAAGTTTGGCTTTTGAGGTTAATACACCAGCTCTCACAGCAGATACTCTCTTCAACGAGATTAGTGTCTCATTCCTTCCCTCTGAAGGGCAAGGACACTCATTAAGCAACAGGACACTGTAATATGCAACACCTGCCACACCACACCCAGCCCTCATTCAGCAGCAATGGCCTCCACCTTCACTCACCTGTTTTATGCACTGCAGCCGGTCATTGGTCTGCTGTATGTGCCTGTCCATAGAATTCATTTTGATTGTCTCCACTTTCTTCTACCTGAAAGCCATTAAAATCCCTCGATCTGCAAGACAAAAAGGACAATAAAGATCACTGAACATGGTCCATATGCTTCCACCACCTGAACAACTGAACAGAGCTGCTTGCAAGAAACCCCTGAGCACACTGTGAGATAAAATAATAATAATCCCAATAACAATGACAGCCTGGCTTTTGCAAGGACAAGGGCATGGGGATTCTTCCTAATCTTCCTCTAAGAGAAAACACCTGCCATAAATATTAAATCAATCAGATACAGCAGAGTATTACATGGCCAAAAATAGCATAAAATGTGTGTCCTGAAGAATCTGGATTTCTGCATTGAAAATAAAAGCAACAGGTACATTTTGCACTCTCTTCCAGCTAGCAAATCTATTTCATGAGCCCTTGAAATGGCCAAGATGACAGGGAAGGAAGGACTGGGATTCACAACACAGCCCAGACTTTAAGAAAGACAGATGTCCAGATGGACAACCTAGAATAAATCTATGGAATAGGCCTAATCTTCAGAGCAAAGGGCTGCACAGTTCCTGCCTTCTAGAAAAATTGTGTTCATTCAGGTATCTATAGCCGAACAAACTACTTGTTACTTCTGGAAAAACATGGCCTGCCATCTTTAGGTCCATCTCTTAACAATGTGATTTAAGGCAAATTAAACCTCCCTGTAACTTAAAAAAAAAACCCTAGAAAATAAAAATTAAGGCTCAGAGTAGTGTTTGGAGTTCATGAACAATGAGTGGGCACAAAAATATACACCCAAATGCCCTCTTTACACCAAACTTTATAGTAGCACAAGCAAGGTCCCAGTCTTGCACAGCTCATGAACCTCCTCAGTGGCACCGAGTGCTTTGTTATTCAGAGCACTCTTCATGACAAAACTGTTTTCCACTCCCTCCACACACATAAGAGAGAGCAAATTTTTCAGATACTTGTCTGGTTAGAGAAGCTGGCTGTTCACCATTGCTGGTGCACAACTCAACATCTCTTCAGTTAAATAATTCCAGCACTGTCCATACTCAACCCCCTTGAGGGGAAGAGTGTTCCCTGTGGTGGGAACCTTGATTACACAGCTCTCACAATGAGACAGACCCCAGGCCACAGATCTGCAGGCATCCCACACACTCAAACCACCAGAGATTTCTGTACCTAGCTGATAATGTTCTTTTGTGGCTCCTGCTGGATTAGACTCAGGGGAAGAAATCTTTCCTGCTAGACAACTAAATGAGGTCTTAGAACAGCAGCTCAAGCTCCCCACCTCCAAGCTCTAGACACAAGAGCGCTCAATAAAGCATTCCTGTCAATAAATTATAATACTTATGAAACAGAAGAGCCAAGTATGCAAGTATTATCTTCTGATTATGCCACTGCCTTCTCAATAGCAAGTGCCATCCAAAGGTCCTCTAGCAAATGTAAATTGATGTACTTTATTAAAAGCCAGTTACACAGTCTTATCTGCCTGTAGGACCCCCAAACAGACCTCAGCAGTCATGAAGTTTAATCTCTCAGTGGACAGGAGAGGTATTTATCAACAGATAAGCTAGCCTAGACATGACAGTACTTCACCAGTGATCCATCTTACAAGCTAGGACACATTATCTGCATTTTAAGTGAACATCAGCACAGATGGAGAAGGGCACACTGAAAACAAATACATATAGCACACAGACGTCTGTTGAAAAATTTGAAGACATGCAAACTGAGGCATCTTTTTTTTTCCAAGAAAGTAATGACATTTTTGAATTACAGAATTTCACGTGTACACATGTAATGCCACTTCAGTTCACTGCCTTACAGTTAACCATAAACAAAATCAAAGGTTGCTATCATACTATCAGCTACCTGAGCCACAGCTTACTGTAGTACTTGTCCAAATTGCCATTTCTCCTACATGGCACAGCTTCTCAAAGCCCATCTGGAAAAGCAGAAGGGCAGAATACACAAAAGTAACTCACCTAACTGAGCAGGAACCCAACGAGGCCCTTGGAGGTAGGTCTGGGAGGGCAATCCCCATTTCTTCTACAGAGACAGGGCACACAAATTTTGCAATAATCTGATCAATTTCAGTCTCCAAAATAGTTCTGGTTTAAAAATCCAATGGCTCTCATGGAAAAGCACTCTCTAACTCTCACCCTTCCCCTAGTGGGCTAGAAGAATTTTCACTTCCATGCTCAATTCCACTTGTTCCCATGACATTAGCTCTGAGTCTTTGCCCTGCCAGGGTCCCTGTGCCTCTTCTCCCTCCCGGGAGGGAGGCGTGGATGGATGATCATCCACCAGCCCTTCCAGCTGACAGTGTGCTACTTTCACAGCCCAATCATATTTATTCTCTCCTGGTCAAGAGAAGGTCCTCAGCCCAATAACTCAACTGCAAAGCAAACATTTGTTGCATGAACCAAACAACGAAAATTGGACACATGAAGCCCCATCAGACACAATGACACAACGCTTTGTATTTGAAATGCCCTGCCTCACCGCCGCAAGACTCATCTTCATCTTGCTCTCAGACACATCATAAGAGCATCAAATAGAGTAATTTTTTTCAGTGAGCATACTGGCTCTAAGTAATTTCTGCTATAAAAAACGCAGAGCTTATTAGTGGGAAACCATTATTATCTGGAAATTACTCTTTCATGGGCCTCAGTAAGAATTAAAAGATTAAACATGGGAAGTGAAAATTATCATAGAGATCAGAAATTTCACCACAGCAGAATAAGCATTTTGACACCAGACCATTTTGGCTGGAAGAAAAATAACAGCAGAATTAAATTTCCAGTAACTATACCTACTACATGGGTATTGCTGTACTCTGGCCTCATTCCCCTCATCCACGTCCTGAAATTTAAAAAAATACCCTTTCTGTCGATCTCATCCTATTTTAAAAGTAGCAGCAAGATCACCTTAGTCGAAAATAACAGTACTTAAGATACAGAAAGGCCGTCAGGGCTGAATAAGAACAGACTTCTATTCGGTTAAGTGCTGTGCACTTATCAGGTCACAAGTGAAAACGACTTTGCAGGGTCCCTGGCTGGCCCGCGGTGTCCCTGCATTAGACAGCACGCTGGGATCCGGGCCTGCGAGCAGCTCAAGAGACAGCAGGGGATGTTGCTGATCAGGATTAAGGGTACTGGCAGAGGAGGATAGAGAAGGGAATTTTTCCTGGTGCTTTGTAACAAATCCCCTCTGTTTGGTGCACACATTAGCCAGAAAGGTTGTACACTACTGCTTTACATGCTAACCCCATCCAAAAGGATAAACAAAAAAAGAAGAAACGTCCCCAGCACCTTCTGGTATTTCAACAATAAAAAGCCCTATTCTTTCTTTTCTGAGGCAAAGACCCGGTCTACCTCTCTTAAAAAAAAAAAAAAAGGTGAATTATTCTTCATTTTCCCTCCCTCTAGCACTGAGAGTTTATAGCCCTAGGCAGTAATTAAAGAGGCCTCATATACATATTTATGATGTCTCAAAAATGGAGAATGCATTTTTTTAAAGGAACAGATGTATCGACCTGTTAGTCTTTTTTTTTAACCCTCAACATACTGAATCTTTTAAACCATTACTACAAAACCCTCTTCCACATTGAAAAATGAATGAAATTTTTCACTGGCTCTATGAAAGAGAATTTCACGAGATTCTACTACACTCTGTGTTGGGTGACAGTTCAGGTTAGTAGACTGCAATTACATATCAGGAACGAAACTTCCAAGCCACACAATTAAGAAAAAAATTTCATAAAGTGTGGTCCCCACCAGTTCCTAAAGCAGCCTGAACAGCCTCCTAGAGAGGAGGAAAAAAATTAAGCCAAACATTTCACCACTACTTCAAACATGTCTAAAACCCTTCAGCGTTTGGAAAGTTAGTGTGGATTTAGTTAGTTAGCGCGGATTCTGCTCTAGGCTGAGCTCTCCTCATAGCCATAACTGCCATCCACAGTGAGAACTCTGCCCCCATGGGAGCAATGGGCCAGGGAAATCTGCGGCCCTGTGGCCAAGGGAGACCTGAACCATCACTGGAACAGGCCCAGCCTTCTCCCTGAGTCTAGAGAGGCTTCACATGGTGCCTTGTGCTCTTGCTCCCCCAGGTTTCTTTCCCTCACTGCCGGGCAGAGATGGAGCTGGAGCAGGGCTCACTGGAACATCAGCTGCTGCCCAGCCCCAAGCACTGCCACCCACCCCCTGCCGCAGCAACAGGGCGCCATTCCTCCAGAGACCGAGTTTATAGCAAATACTGTTTCCACGAGAAACCCATTCTGAGGAAAGGCAGCCCTTGCCAGGCGGCAGGGGAGGCTGCTGTGAGTGGCACAGCCTCATGCCAGGTCTCCATTTCCACAGGCGACCAGCCACCCTGCAGGGACTGCACCAGACAAGATCTCATCTGGAGGCACTTCGGACGACTCAAGGCAAGAAGGCCATAAATTAAAAGACACAGGAAATACCTTTATCGGTTAAGAAAATTTTAACAGTAGGTGAGAAGGGAAAATGAAGATCAGTTCCTTAAGCAGGGATTCAGCACAGCAGCTCTAAACATCCCTGCCCCCTGCCGCCACAGCACACAAGTTGGTTAATGCTGTTTATTCAATCAGCTAAAAACTAATAATTTCTTTCAAGTCTCCGGCATGCTGAGGGTCCTACGAGAGGGCAGGCAATCTGTATCTACCAAGTGACTTTGATGAAGCAACAAGCTCCAGGCGGGAGCGAGGGCGGGAGCGGCTGCGGCGGAGCGGGGCCGGGGCCCGGCGAGGGCAGGAACCGCCGCGACCCGCCAGGGGGCGCCGCCGGGCCGCGCCACGGCCCGCCGCGGGGACCGGGACAGCCCAGGGGGGGAACGGGACAACCCGGTGGGGGGGGGGGGACCAGGGGGAACCGGGACAGTGGTCCCGCGGAGGCCACGAGGCGGAACAGCCGCGTTCTGTCGCCTGAAGCACGGACCCCCGAGGAGCCGGGTCGGAACAAGCACAGCAGCTCCCAGGAGCCTGTCACCTCCAGGGATGGATTAAAGAAACATTATTTTGTCTTAGCGCCCTGTCCTGGTGGTAAAATTTGTCGGTGCGGAGACAAAAACCATCTAGTTCCACTTGACATTTCCCTTGCCATTAAACATATTGTAAGAAGTTGTTTCTTGTACTATCAGAACGCACCTCCGTGCGTACACCGAGGTTTAACGCTGCTAATTGCGTGTAATTGCATGGGTTCTCCGCCCCAGCCGTGCCCGCCCGCGGCACAGCCCAGCCCCGAGGCGCAGCCCGACAGCCCGCACAGCGCGGCACAATGCAGCTCCGCACGTCTGCACCCAGGCACACGGCTCACACGGCACTCAAAGGGCTGCCAGCCCGCTTTTCAGTGCGAGAATTTTCAAAGATGCTTTCAAAGATCATCTGCTGTAAAAAGTTTAATATCTATCAATGAGAACTAATTTATTTCTTCTACTAGATGTGGTACAAAAAGTATAAAATGTCAGGTGAAAAGCTGTTTTAATCATTAAACACTTGAAAAAGGAAGTTGTTTTAATAAACCTTTATTTACCATAAGCTGTTAAATAGCTACTGCTGTTGGCTTTGAGCTATTAAAAAGGGCCAGATGTGAGACAAAGCAGCGTTTGTTATGCTGGGTGAGGAATAGATATTTGTGCTGCGCTGCTTTCCATTGTTGCTCTACAAATGTGCAGTAATCCCCAGAAGACTTTCTATCATCTTTGACTGCGAGAGGAGGAAAGCGAGTGTGTATGCGCACACAGCGCCCGGCAGGCACAGCTTCAGGGAGGTGGGAGCAGGTTTTTGTAATTTATGGTGGCTTGAGCTGCAAGGGCTGGCAATTTTGTCGGGTTTAAGGAAGCTGTTTCCGCAGCCGTGTGCTTGGGAACGTTTTTATACACAGAGCCCATTATATGCAGGCACCAACAGCCAGCCGGATACGCACAAAAGCAAACCCACACACGCTTTTGAAAAAAAGACAGCATGACAGCTTGCATAAGCAAGCCTGCCCGACTCCTCTGGGAGGAGGAGCGGCGGTGCGCACAAGTTGTTCAATCATGGAGCACATCTGCACACTGATTACAAAAGCAAAGGTGGTCGGGCTAGCTGGAAGCACACACACAGCACTGGGATATGACCTATACTTAAAGTATGGACACAGAAATATAAAAAACCTCACACGCTGTGTAAGAGAGAGCCAAGGGGAGAGCTCCCTTGAGCCGTGGCAAGCTGGTCACCAGTCAGCTTTAATCATTAAGCACATGAACTGCCTTTTGCACCGGCAGCCCTCACCTCCAGCCTGCTGGCTGAAATGAGTGGTTTCCCCAGACCCAGAGCAGCATCTGCAGATCACAGGTAATTGCCCTGCTGCAAGCTTGTATTATAAGGTTGGTTTCCCTGCATTGCATCCAGCTCCTAGTGTCATCAGCTCTGTCAGCTTGTTATCTTTAGGGAGAGCAAGGAGGTAAAGGACACTGCAGTTTAAAACAGCAAGAGATAATAACACAAAATTAAAGGCAAAAGTGTGTTGAAGTGTGCTACTGGGGAGCCAGGGCTGAGAGCCCTGCTATAGTGCTCTCAGAGGCTTTGCACACTCCAGTATAGACAGATCTGCTAGAACAAACATTGACAGTTCACAGTAGAACCCACTGATCCAGAGGTTTACTATATGTACTGTAGCTTGCACATAAGAAGTACTAATCCTCATTGGGACAGCTACAAGCAAATGAGCCATCCCTAAAAGCTTGCTAGGTTGTGCTCAAATGATTTCATAACCAGTGTCCCTGATCACTCACACAACAATGATGTGAAAAATCTCTCCCTGATAAATAGCCAGTCTCCAAACTGAAGCAGAATCAAGCACCTCTTCCCACCTTCTGGGCTCAGTGGGAGGATTGCAGAAGTCAGGTGAGCATAAGGACAGAAAAAAGTTTGCACTCTGGCATGCCATGCTTGCTTATTTACCTAATGAAAGCTTGCTTCTTTCAGAGGATCTGTGGTAAGATGCAAAGTATTTGCTGAGAATTCTTTGTGTCTGCCTACCAAATCCTGCAAACAGGCATGTAGTACAGCTAACATCACCTGGCTTTACACACCTTCTGGGGGCTGACTCTAGAGAGTTGCAACAAAGAACATCGATGAACTGGAAACTTTTTCCTGCTTTTGCTAGACATTTATTGGCTACTAAAGAAAACCAGCTGGTTTGGACATGAGCACCTAAGCTATTTGCTTAAAACCTGAGAGATGAGCTATAGAAGACAACCTAATATAAGCATTTTCTAAGGGTCTAGAGGAAACAGTAATGACCTAACCAAACTGTCAAAGACAGTCTCAGAAGGAGGAGAAAAGGACAGAGGAGAGATGGCACTAGCAGCAAATATTTTTAACAATTACCTGTCAAAAATTGAAGATGTTACTCTGTGTTTGCTATGCTCTGATAACAACTTTTGCAGCAGATAGCCTGCTATATAACAAAGAGAGGTCAAAATCTCCTGGGTCAACCCAAAGAAATGCTCCTAGCAAGAACTATCTCAAGCCCACTGTGAATTAGAAGTGAGAAGGATTTGCATTCTGACACTGAAGGCCCTCTTACTTATCAGATGAAACCAGGCATGTTTTGGAAGTTGAACTGTAGCATTTGAAGGAAATTGCTGATTTCTCCTCACGATACTGCACCATCACAACTTCTATTCCTCATTACTGAGTGGCAACACAAAGAATGTAACAATCCCCTATCCCCAAACTATATTGCACCAAGTAAAGGAATGAGGATAGATTTGGACTCCTTTTTTCCCCGCCACTAAGTTTAGCAACATAAAGAAGACAAATAGTCAAAGTAGATGGTAATTTCTCCTTATTGTCTATAAATTAAGATCTATTAATCTTTTTGTTCATTTTATGAGGTAAGGAAGCCTTCCTAAAACCAATGATTTCTCATAAGCCACCAGGGAAAGCATCACTGCTTCACAGAAGACCACTCAGGGAGAGGGAAGGAATGGAGAAAAAACCTTAGCTCAATCAGCAAAGTCTCTGGAGAACAGAGCAGCTGAATAGCTGCTTTGAGACACATGCTCCAACAATTTTGACATCAGCCATTATTCTGGCCTGTTCTGATGAAATTTAAATATTTACCAAGCTCCCCAGAATAGAAACAATATAAATTTCAGGGGGACCAGCAAAACCTGTAAAAACTAAATATACCTGAAAAAGTAAAGTAGATGTTGGATGGCTGTGAACTTTTATAACTGGAGAAATAGAGCAGTTGCTGGCATCCAAATTACATTGCCTGCTTTTAGGTGCTATCCAAATAGGGCTTCTCACAAACTCTCCACTTGCTTTGAGTTATGACAATTTACTGCTAGAGGGTTACTTTTGTTTAAATAACTTAAACTAGAAATATTTAGAAATATCTAGACAAAACCAAACTACAGTGTTGGTAATGTCTATAATTTATTTTATTATCTTCATTTTAAGGCAACTGGCTGGATAGCCATCTATATGACTACTTCTGGATCTGCAGAATATACATTAAAAACCAAAGGATTTGGTTTTATTGAATTGTCAATACAACTGGATAAACATTCAGTGTTTCAAGTCACCACCAAATCCTAAATTTTAAGAAAGTGTACTGAGAGTCTGGGTAAAATGAGCAAGGATTGGACAAGCAAATCAAATGACTGTGTATCCCTCACGGAAAACTCTTCTGTACACCCATAATCAAACATTGTGTGAACACAATATCCTGGAAGACTTGAAATGTGACTGCTGTGTATGTTAGTCTCAAAAGCTAGTATTCAAGGACCTGAAACACACCCAAAGGGACAGATGCATTGCTACTGAAACTTTATCACAAAGCCCAGAAATACTTTGGACACCCTAGAATTGATTTTGAACACAACATATTTTAAAACTAGTTCCAACTGCAATGCTTTCAATTCCAACAAAGTCAAATCTGCACATATCCCTGCTACTTGCCTATCTGTAGTGTAGTCATTGCTATTCATGCTTTCCAAGTGCCCAGAATTCCAGTAAGGTAGAAATTCTTCCAGACACCTAGATTACAAAATACTGCAGGAGCTTTACACAACAAAGCCTGCTGCCTTCAAGAAAGATTTAAACTGAAACATCCATGATCCTCTGCCCCATTTGGTTTTCTCACCACCTGATCAATGGAGAGGAACCTTTTATCTAGAAACTGGCCTCTAATAATTACCAGTGTCCCACACCTCCTAGAGGCAAATGAAGAGAACTTTACACTTACCATGAGATAAGTTTCTTTTTACCAAGAATCTTAACAATTTAGTTTTCAAAGGTTTATGAATTCCATGGTTAAAGATCTGTCATGTGCTCAGTTCACTATCAAACCTCTTGGGATAATCAGGAACAGATTTCAGTAGAATTTCTTCCGAGAGCACAGATCTCTGTTACTTGTCCCTCCACTAGGTCTCTCACCCTCAGGTGATAGCACAACCAAAGCTGAAATGGCATTTGGCAGAGCACAACACAGATCTTCAGCAGGTTTTTGAAAATCCTCTCAAGTATTTGAAAGCAGCAACTATAAAAATGCTAAACTTGGCCAGAACAAAAGCTGACTTCAAACACTAGGAACCAATGTGGTATCTCCAGTTAAGAAGAGCAGAGCACAGTTCCCACCATCCCCACCGCTGTTTTGGCTGGAACAGACCAGGAGCGAGCCTGACAGCTGTCTCACAAACTGAAGCAGGCAGACTTCCCATTTTTATTACAGACAATGTAAACAGCAACACTATTGCTAATGAATTATTTATAGTGTGGTCCATAAATTAAGACACTTAGACTGCCTTGCATTTTTCATACCACCATCATTACTACAAAGTATATGCCCAGAAGCTCTTTCCCATAACTGCAGGACAAAGCCAGCCCTGTGAACAGAGACCTGAGCTCTTCTCCACCCCAAAGGCTTCACTTCTTCAGCTTCTCTGGCTTTCCAATTACACCCAGTGCTGCTCTGGGTGGATGCCATCTCCACCAAACACACACAGTGCCTAACACAAATCACAATTCAGGCTAGGGTTACCACAAGCTAGTTTAATATGAACAGTGAAGTGACAGTGTAAAATCATTAATGAATGTATTACTCGAAGTCAAGGATAAAATATCTGATTTTACCCTTCCTGCAATTTCAAGACAAAATTTTGAGCATTTAGCCAGACTTCCGAATACAGAATTAACTTGATAAACTTCGACTGTACATCCAGGTGACAGCTGGATAAAAGCAGTTAAAGTCCAGACAGTATTTTCTTCTACCCATATCCTTCCTTTCTTGTATTTTTTTTTTGTTTAAATGGTTATTATAACACAGTGGAACAGACATCAAAAAGCCGCACACTTTTCTTTTTTGCTCCCAACAGCAACACTACAGACTCCAGAGGTCAGCTTTAGAGCCTTCAAGTTTTTCTGAAGCCCTGCCTGATTAGACATACTCTGGAGTGGCTTTCATTGTGATCAAACGTGACGTGCTGGTGACACGCATACAAAGCTGGCAGAGCAGCCACACTGCAAAGCCTTCAGCAGGCAGGAGTCAGTGTAACGACTCTTGGAAACAACACTTGGCTCCCCTGAAAAGCAAACAAGTGTCCCCTCTGAAAAGGTTCTGATGAACTCAAGGAGAGACATGTTATTGTGACAACATCAAACCTTGCAGAGACTAAAATCCTATCCTATCGCTCCTTGTCTTTTGCTCTCGATTTTTGTAATCCTTGAGTGGTTACATTTTGGCACTTTTTTTTCTTTTTCCCAGAGTAACTGAGGTGCATTAGATCTGAAATTTGGAGGGATATATTTTGAAAAAAGGCTCATTGCTCAAAATGCCTAACTGCCCAATATGCCATATTACAGGATTAAAAAGGTTCCTGCTTATTGCATGACTGATCCAGGCAGGGATATAAAAAGAAAGGACAGGTTGGCATGAAACAAGTCATGCTCCAGGAGCAGTCCATTTGCTCCTGTCCCATTTGAGACCAGGGATGCAATTCAAACAGTATCAGATGTGAGAGTTATTTTTTCTGATTTTGTTTCACTTGACGTACCCCAGTTCATGAAGAAGGAGTTATTTAGTAAGCAGCAGTTCTTCCTTTCCAATCAAAAAGCCATGTCACAAACTTTAACTACTTCAGATCTAGACTTCTTTGACCCATACTTTCCTACCTTTCCCACAGGTCAGATATTGAGCCTGACTCCACTGTCCCTTGTAATACATTTAGATACTCACCAGTCCTGAATAAGGAAATTTCTACTCTCTTATCTTTCTATGCTGTCTATCAGCTGGTTAAAACCTAGGCACTTGCAGATTTTCCTCGAAAGTGATGGTGGTATTCAAAATGGCAGACAGCAAACAACTAAATAATGCAGAGCTCTTTCATTTGTCTATACACTTCTCAGCTTTTAATTTCACTGTTTCGACTGTACAAAGCATAAGAAGCAAGAAAACACTGGCATAAACACTGTCTTCCTCCAACAGCAGACTTCTGGGCTTTTGGCAAACAGCAAAGCAGCAACAATTAAACAAGTCCTTAAGTCAGATGCAGAAAATAATGATTTTAAAATAAAAGTTTAACAGAACAAAATTCACCAACCTTTTTACAGGTTGGCACAAATACTGGAGAGACAGAGGCAAACAAGATTGCTATAATAGAACACACGACAAAATATTTTTATCAAGCACCACAGGACAACGTATGACTTCCCAGTCCTTTGCAACAACTACTTCTCTTTTGAAAAATAAGAATTATTTGACAACTTTTTCTTACCAGCTCAAATACAGAGGTATTACTATAATACTAGGCATTGTGACCATCTGCGTGGTAGGACAAGATCAGAGCTTGAACCCTTGACTGCACAAGACTGTTCTCAGAAAGGAAGCTGTAAGCCAAAGAAGAAGAAAGCTATACTATGTGCAAACAGAACCCTAACCTGAAGAACTGGAAACCTATGCCTGCTCAGAAAGACATAAAAATACATGTATTGAAAGTAATTTGTATTAGCAACCAATGAAAAAAACCCCAAAACCTAACAACTCTGTCACAAAGTCTGTAGAGTGTACGTTAAGCAACATAAATCACTTTCCTCTGCAATCATTAAAGCATTACAGTGATCTTTCTAAGATTTTCAATAAAATATCAGTGTTTATTAAACACCTACATGAATTCAATCATATACTTGTTAACAATAAAAGAAAGAAACAAATAAATGGAAACCCACTAGGGTACTGTAAGATCAGTAATTGACTGCAATGTCAATTCAGTCCCTGAAAATATCCTATGATAACAGTCAAAAGTCAGTGGACCTTCGTTCCACAGAATGACCTATTGCAAGCACCTGCAGAATGACCACCTGCAAGTATTATAAATCCATTGGACAAACTGCCTATTTTCAGGCTTCTTCCCATTTTACTTTCCATGAGAAGGGACACAGTTTCCACATAAATTTCTTTTTTTACTGCCTTCAATAAGCCTGAAAAGATGTAGAGGGATGTGTATGACACGATATAGCAACACTGTGACTTCTACTGCTGAGCAACAAAATCATACACTTTTCAAAAATGGTAAGTGGAAAGGTATTTTGCTCAAAGGTTGACCTTATTTTAGGGAGCCAAATTTGCTCTCTATTAGAGTTTTGTTACTCTGGTCTCTTCAACAGCAGAAGTACATTGGAGGAGCTCAGTTGCATGTTCTTTAGGTGATTTGTCCAAGGTGTCAACACAGGCAATTTTGAACCTTTCACTCAAGCTCCAGACAGTGTTCTAACAACTAAGTCCTTCCTTCCCTGCCTGTTACAAGAAGCTCAATATGTTAATAGATTGTCCTATTCTACTTCCAGCTGATGTTAGGAATGCAGATTCATTCTCTGAAATGGTTTGAAACCCATTTAGATTACCTGTTTCCTGGGATGACTCTAATTTATTCAAGTCTCTCAAGTACTGCTGAGGACCTAAGTTAGTCTATTGCTGCCACCTCTTCAGGCTATCAGAGCTGCCATCTCTGCTCCCCCCCTTGCCTTAGCTTCTCCTTCAGGACTTGTTCATGTCTCTAGAAAAGATTGGTTTATATTACCTGCAATTCAAGTTTTTTTAAACATGGTTATGTAATACAAGTGCTTTTAATACATCACACCTGTCATAGAGTCAAGACTCACTAATGAACTGCATAGCAACTGCAGTGCTGTTATGCAGCTATGGGAAGAAAACCTCTGATGGGTGTTGGCAGCAAAGTTCTCAAGAGCTTTCTGACTGGCCTGGTGAAAAGCACCTCACCAGCACAGAATTTTTTAATAAACCTCCTTCCTTGTGAAAGCCAACAGATCTGCAATTGATTGAGCTAACACATGCAAATACAGACGTAAGCATACATGTGCATATGGAATGGGATGAAATGCTGGGGAAGAAAGAATTCATTTTACAAACTCAGGTAAACACTTTGTTGCAAGATCAAACAACAAATCCTGAGTGTTACAGAACCTGGGAGAAAAGCTCACACAACTGATACTCAGCAAATTTGTCCCAGAAACCGGGATTTTATTCTGCAGCTTAATTCATCTATGATGTAGAGCATGCCTAGCTAGGTTTTTATGAATCATCCCATGTACCAAATTGTGAGGGGAAAACACGGAAATGTGATACATTTTGTTTGATGCATCATATTGCCATGGCTCTACCTGCGAGAAATTGGATTTCTAAATTAGTTTAAAACATCCATTTAAGAAAACATGTCCAAGAATTGAACAAGCAATTTAACACTCAACGGAATAAAGCAGCATTTAACCCTAAGGGTGACCCAGCAGCCTCCTCACAGGTTCAGTGAAGCACAGGCTGCCTTGTCAGTCTCTGAGAACGAGGCAGGGCCAATAGGTAGAAGGGAGCTGGTTAGGACACACACTGGCAAGGAAAATATCAGAGTTGGAAGGTCATATAAATTGCTAGACATGGAGATGAGATCTGTCAAAAAGACAAACTACCTTACAATTTCAACCTATTGGCTAGAGCTGTCCGTGTCAGCATAATGTTAACATATATTATAACCTCATCACAAAAACATCCACGTAGATGGAGGAGAACTGCAGCTAAACCCCGCTCTTATCTTCTGTTTAGACAGGAACTCATTCTAACAGAGGCTTAAGGAAGAATTTCTCTGGGTTTAGGGTTTTTTTTTAATCTAAACCTAACATATCGAATATATATTACGAGGCAAAAAAAGCTGGCTAATGTGCTAAAAACACAGCTGTCAATTCCTCTACAGCTAGAGAGTTTATCAAAGCATCCATCACAAGCACCTATATTTCCAGACAACAGTGAGTTTTTTACCTATTACTACTTTAAAATAAAAGCTTTTCTGAACAGTCACTGAAATATTTAAAATAGAAAAGTGGGCATTTGCTAGACAGGAGATTAACTTTTTCATATTTTAAATTGTCGGCATTTCTCCCAACTATTACGACTAACTCAATCATAATTATCGAGCAGTGATTTTTCCTCTACCAGATGTTGATGACTCTCCATTTTAATGTAAAATCAAATCATGATATCTCTTCTGATGAGATCTCTGCGACTTTTCTACACCACATGGTTTTTACAGGCTGCCTCAAAGCCCCATTGCTTTGCAGAATCTTGCTTGTGTCCCCTGTGCCCTGGCCTTATTTGGATTGGCAGTAGAGAGAAGGCCTTTGGGAAGGCCTGGAAGCATTCGTCAAGTTAGTAGGTGGGACACTTCCCTGGGAGAGAGTATTAAGTTAAACCTCCAAGAATACTCTCAGGGAATCCTGATATTGCTAATCCCCCAGGGTTTATGCATGAAATGTGACATTTGAGATTAGTTCAGAAGCATCTGTTCATAATGCCGAGAACTGAACCTCCAAGAATGTACCACACATCATTTTCAGAAAAAAAGACACCTCCCTAAAGCTTCATTTCCCTTTTGAACCACTAAGGCAAAAATCCCACGATTATAAAACTGACCTGTTTATCACATTATGACCCACTAAGTGACACATGAAACTCAAATGACAAACCTCCTTCCAAGTTCCATTAGGTTAGATTCTACTTATGGTGCACACCCTACTTACAGTAATTTATTTTTTTTAATTTTTGAAGAGTAAGTCAGAATTACTCTTACATCTCAGGATTATTCCTACATGTAAATTTTCATGGTAATCAGCCTGTTGAGCATGGCAATCAATGAAGAAAAACAAAGCCAGCAGACAGAAAATAAGGAATTCCTGGTTTCTGATTTTTCATTTGAGTGGTTTTCTGGTTGGTTTTTAGGTTTTTGTCACTTTTTTTGCTGCGTAGTGTTGCTTGTTTCCTGTTTTTTTTTCTTTCCAAATGCAATACAAGCAGCAGCCTATTCTGAAGGATTTGTAAGGGCAATGTATATTCCCTCCCAGCTATTCAAGCAGGCAGCAGATATTCATGAGTTCTGAGAGGTGCACGTAATTATGCCTGAATGATTATTTATCTAGAATGAAGAGCAACTGTGAAGCATCTATCACTCTTTGTTCCAGGTCAGAAGTTTCAGATAGCCATTTAAAAAGAAAAAAATAGCACCATGTGGATGAAGCAACCAACAATATAGTGAGCACCATGAATACTGAATACAGAAATCAAAGGGTTTCAGCTCAAAAGTTAGAGCTGTTTGTCATGTATTGCTCAACATGAAAAATTAGTTTGGTTCACAAAAGAAACATTAACAAAAACCACTAATTCTTTTAAAAGATGCATTATATGCTTAGGGTAGCCATGTTCTACTGATTGTGACATCTATCCTGTTAATTTCTTTTAACCAGACAGTAAGCAGGATATATCCAAGAGGAGATCAAGTACAACCTATAGATCAAGGAGCCCATACTGAAGTACTGAATAACATGAAAAGCATCCCATACACCTGCAGGGTCTAGTTCCCATATTGCATCACCTTCGAAAGGTCAGAAAGGTGTTAAAGAGCTGTAACACTTAGATTCCCACGGCCTCTGGCTACAGAGCTCTCCAAAATGTGCCATTTCTACTTGAAAAAAAGAAACTAAAACTTTGGCATACTCTGTTTGGTGCCATTTTCAATAGCGCTTTCCATTGGCCAAGCACAGTCTGAACCAAGGCAGTATGGCCACACCTACATCTGGGATTTCAATTCCCTGCCATTATCAATAGTATTTCGCCATTATCAATAGTATTTCACATGGAGATGGATGGAAAGGAAAAGGCTATAGGAAAGGACAGCTAATACTTCGGAAATCTGCAGCAAGATGCAATTTTACTGCTGTGCCATTCTGCATGCCTGTGAAGCACAGGATCTGTCTGCACCAGGGCATCCAGCATTAGCACCACTGCTGGGGGTACCAGCAAATGGGGACAGTGGCAAAAAACCAGTTTGTCTGAAGTAAATGAACTCAGACCTTTTGTCATTCTTCATTGGTTACGATAGCACAGAACAAACCCTCATCCTCCTTAAAAAAAAAATAAAATCAGCAAAACAAAGGATGGACTTGGTTTGCCTAACTTTGTTTCACTGCCTTGATGCAGAAAAACAAGCCAAAAAAGAAGACCATAGCAGAAAGCTGGAATTCATTCAAGTAAAAGGTTGTTGGTTTCATGCTACCGTTTCATGCACCAAGATGAGAAAGGAATACTAACCAAATTCTAATCTCAACCAGGACAGTTTAATGCTCATTTTTAAATATGTCATCTAAGAAAACAATGAATGAGTTAGGCTGTAAATTTGTTCTTTCTTCAGGGAAAAGAAATAGCAAAGGTATTTAAAATTAAACAGGACATTCACAATTAATCTGCTTTTTAATTAACTTACTTTGCTGCTGTAAGTGATTCTGCATTTACTCTCATTCTTTTGAAAATTCCAAAGTGCTACTTCTGACCTGCGATTTACTGTTGCCGTACATCTTTATAAGCAGTACTTTAGTTTAAGTGGCAGTTGCATATTAATTACAAAGTTAATTATGTGCTATGTAATCATGCTGTAATTCATTAGTTTACTCCGCAGTGTGAAAGGATAATGCTAAATGGAAGACCTGATGCAGAGTATTTTAGTAATTTACATTTTTTGCATCAAATATTCAAAATATTAACCAGAAAACATTGTCTGCACTTAAAGAAGCCTATAAACCAGCTCATCGTTATTCTAGTAGCAATTGTGCTAGAACCTTTCCTCCTTAAAACAGTTGCAGCAATTTAAGTGGGGTAAACTATCTTCTCTAAAACCAATTACCCAGTTGCTAAGACCAGGGCAAAAAATCAGAAATATTGGACAAGTACAAGAATCCAAATTTGATACTTAACCTGACTCACTGTCAAAAGACATGGGCTCTCTGCTTTCTCAGATCAGTTTTAAAGATGTTTCAGCTTGAAAACCTGAACACTGATGCATCCAGTAGTATAAATCACAGATGAAGATACTGGCTACAGGCTTTTATGACTCTTCATTACTGACCCTTTGCATGAAGTACTTATAGCCAGGTAATTTACTACTGGTTTCTGCCCAAAATCTGCAGGGAAATGCAATTCCTGTTTGCACGAGTCTCAAAATAACTCGGTTGCTACAGATCTATGTTTCCCAGCAGAAGTACTTGAACACAAATGTAAATATTTATTTTTAATATAACGATTTTTGGTGAAAAATGAACTGGGCACGATACCATAAAGCTGTGTCTCTGTCCCAGGCTTAATTATCCCTGGAACTATTCAGCTTACTCTGATCAAAAGAAATACAAGACCTAATTTTTACAAAGATGCTCTTAGTCATGAAGAATTCCTCTTCTGCTTTCAAGGGCACCCCCCCCCCCAACCCTCCGAAGGTATTCCAGCATGTATTGGTCTTCCTCAACCAACACTGGTTTTTAAACACCAGATCTTGAGAAGTTGTAGTTTTTCTCCTTCCAATAGCTATCACTGTGATG
This sequence comes from Camarhynchus parvulus, assembly GCF_901933205.1. Taxonomy (NCBI): domain Eukaryota; kingdom Metazoa; phylum Chordata; class Aves; order Passeriformes; family Thraupidae; genus Camarhynchus; species Camarhynchus parvulus. Next base: position 11,834,886 of record NC_044576.1, read on the forward strand.
CAAAATGATGCTCTTTGTCTGATATTTAAAAATCAGAGGTAGGAGTTTCTCCTCCTAAAACTAACACCATAAAACCCATGATAAAAAAAAAAGCACTTGAAAACCCATGATAAACAGCAGTTCTATCACTTAAAATTAGAGACAGAAAAAATCACAATGCAAAGGGTCTATGTTTTTCAGCACATACACTTCATCTCTACATTGCAGCTAAATCACTTCCTAAAACAAAAGCAAGGCTACTTTAGCTATTGGTACATCTGCAGAAAATGAAGACATGCCATGAACAGAGTAGTCAACTTCTGTGCAGTGTTTTGACTGCACAATCTTTGTTATCAGGCACATTGCATCAATGAAAGGAAGCCCTCAATATCGAAATAAACATCAAGAGATCAGGAAACCCGTGACTGAGTTTGCAGCACCTCTACAATTCTGTTGCATGGGCTGAACAAGTTTCTCCTTGAAGTCATTGGGGAAAAAAAAAGAATCCCTATTTTTACAGACAAATTATGACAGTGAAACTACTAAGAGCTTCTCACTTCTTAAAATTCTAAAACTGTTGTTTAGAAAACATCATAGGGACCACAAAATAGAAACAAAATGCACAAAGAGTAACTGAAGTTCCAGTGGAAAAAAAATGGAATTAATGATACAGTACTACCAAAAATTTAAATACAGCAAAAGAGCATGCTGTTTTATGCTACTGCAATGTGTACACTACATATATAATCTTGTGGGGCTGGAGATGGTTACTTGAACTTTTTTTAAATATCAGTGAAAGAAAATGCACACATGCCACTGTCTTTGTACAAACAAACCTGAAATCTATGTAAAATCTTGATGCGCTCTGTTGTGTCTGATAACAATAAATAGCTCTCTTGCTTTGAGCAATATGGTTCTGGATTTCCTAAGAAATGGAGCTGAAAAATTAATCTCAAGCACTACTAGGAAAAACAATAAATATTCTGTCTTATACAAAAGGAATTTTTAGGGTTCCTAATCACTGGAAAAAGCAATTTTACTTGCAAACCTGCACACAAGTACCACAACAGCTAAAAAAAACCAAACCCAAAAGCATTAACTCCCCCTTTAGAAAGAGCCACAAGACATCTCCCTCGGTCAGTAAAGCTTGGACTTGCTGAGCTGTGTAATTAATTTAGGTCTGTAGGGACTGGGTTACAGAACACACAGATCTTCAACCAGCTCTGGCTTCTATTTCAGAGCAAGCATCTAACATGTGTGGTTAAAATGTGTATGCTATGGATAGATCCCTGCACTGGTTTTACAGAATCCAGAACGCTGTTTTTTGTGAATGTATGATGAAATCCAAAATCCAGCAAAAAAACCCCACCAAACCTCAAACATAGCTCAAATTCTCTTCAACATTTAGCTCACAGTAGGAAGCATTAGCCTTCTAGTTCTATATAGTAGTGTAAAAAAAGCTTTTAAGAGCAAGTAAAGCTTTGAAAAATACTAGGAAAATTAATGTTATTTGATTTAAATAGAATATGGTTATATGGTTGACTCATCCTTTTAGGTTTCTTGGTGATTTCTGCACAGAAAACAAAGAAACAAACCAAAACTTCTGGTTGGATTTTTCTCCTACTTTAGCAAAAGGACCAATAACTTAGGCCTGGATTCTCAATATTATCCATCTCAAAGAGAGGTTTTAGCCTTAGCTAAGCATTCAGGTCCCATCAACAGTCAACAGAGCAGTACTTTCTGAGGACACTTGGTCCTTCGCTAAGACAGATGTCAAAAATGGGTGGCAGAAATTGCACCCTGGAGATACCTATTTCTGATTACAGTGATTATGGAGCAAGTCTAGATAATTTCTTAAGAAGCCTGACTCTTCACTGACTTGGAGGATGATGAAGACTCTTTAAACCCAGCCTCATTTTTGAAAACAAAACTTATTTCCTAGATATTTCTGAAATTGTGTACAAATATTACAAAATGCATTAATTTTAATTTGGGCAGAATTAAAAGTATCTGATATTAGAATTTTTGTTACATGACACTTGGTTTCTCATTACAAAAATATAGCAAGTGTTTCTTAAGTAATTAATAAGACCTACATCTAATTGCAAATTGTATGTAAATATGTATATTCTAGTTGCCCATTTGTAAAATGTAAATACACTCTCTCCCAAAAATCATTAAATATGAAGAGACCTTTCTAGAGGCTTGACTTTTGTAGAACATGGATAATTTATGTAAAATAATCAGTAATTTATATAAGCCTCATTCTCTACACTAACGTGTAGCTGCACATATGTTTCATACATAACAAAAAGGGAGAATATTTTCCATTATTTGGAGTCCTAGACAAGGGATCTGGGGAGGTGCATTCAACTTCCCAGTCACTCCTCCCATGGAAGTCTGGGAAAGTCATAGGTTCATCTATGCAGTTGTTTAACAGCAGCGGAATAATACAATTTCCCAGGGTGTTATGGGAATAGATCCATAAAAATTATGATCTACTCAATTAGCCCAATCACATAGGTAACATTAAAGCATCTAGATGAAGTATATTGCAATACAAGTGTTTTCTTTAAATTAAATACATCTCTCTCAGCCATGCAATGAAGCTAAATGACAAAAAGCTTCCTAAGACAAATATCCTGAAAGAAAACAAGCCTAGAGTCCAGTATGATGTATAACCACCTTTAATTATTAAAAAATAATAAAAATTACAAAACTCTGAGATTACTTAGGCTCTTTGCCTTTATCAATGAATTTATTCTAGAGCAGATTTTTAAATCGAGCCCAAAATCACGACACTTTAGGCAAGACCATTAGCACATTCTTGTTTGTCCTGGTACAGCCTTAAAAGAAGAGAGTGCTACTGATTTACAACTTTGAAAGTAAGCAGGACTGCAAATCTCTGGCACATATCTTCCTTATCACCCTTCTCAGGACATGCAGGCATGTAATGAATCCCCAGAACAGCACAGGCCACCACCTTGGCTCACCTTTGCTAACACAAGGCTTGCATTTCTCATTTGCTGCTGGCTGTCCTTGCACACCTTTGCTCCTCCGATGGCTCCCGCCAAGGGAGGGGCAGCATGCAAGGGCTGCTCCCAAAGCAGTGATCATCCCAAAGCATCATCACCCTGCAAGCAGGATTACACTGCTTTACCTCATTACTGACACCTGGACAAGCTGTGTTATTAAACAAAAAAGACTTCACAGTTCAGCAGTTCCTAGTCAGTCTGAAAGCTCAAAATTTGTTTCAGAAAAAAAAGTAATATATCCACTAATGGCACTCTAAACCTTCTGTTTTTCCTTAGCCATTTTCTAGATGAGCTACAAACCGGGGTCTGTTCCCCACAGAATTCAGGAACTTGGTCTCACTCTTGCAATAAATTCCTCATGAAATGGAATTTCTGCCCAGTGAGACCAAGTTTTGGTTACTCTTGTAACCAAAATTATTCAACTGCAATAATTATCAAGGAAGTAAGAATGCCGAGTCCTTGCTCAGCGCAAACGTAACAGTTCAGACAGCATGCTCAGTGTGAAAAGTCATCAAAAATTTCCTTCTCACCACTTCTGCTATAGGCTTCTCTACCACAAATACAGCTAGTAATTTCAGATCTCAAATGCTTTTTTTTTTCCAACGGACCCCAAAATAACATATCCGAGTCCTACATCTCAAGGTGTCTCTATATTTACAATTTTTTAAGGTTCAATTCTCTTCTTCCTATGAAAGCATCGCCCAAGACCTTGTTTGTGAGACAATCTTCTTTCAAAGGCTTACCAGTCTCCACACTCATGGTGAAGCATCCAAAGCCCCTCGAGTAGCTTGCCCCAGTACCAGCACAGAAAATGAAGTTAGTAGGAGTTTTTAATGCTAAAAGCCAGGACTGTTCCGTAGTGAGACATTTGTCAGAAAGCACTTCATCTTCCTAGGTGGTCTGATCAATCAGGGGCATAATTACTTCAACATACCTCCCGTAATGCCAGGTCCAGCATGGGACAGCAGGAGCAGACTGTGTGGGTTTGTGCAGCACCATGGGGCAGGGCTGGCACAGAGGGGCTGCCTCGGAAATGCTGCAAGGCCCAGCCTGGCCCCACTGCTGAAGGCTCTGCTCACCTCAGACACAGCCTTAGTTAACACACATCAAACACTAACTCATCTAACAGTATCTGCCCTCTTATTACAGGCCTTGAAATGCTTGCCTCTCATCTTACAACCTGCTTTATTCTTTTGTTCACCTTTAGAATATTAAAATTACTAAACTGGAAATGATACCTAAATGAAGAGATCCAGACACCACTGAAGCAGATAAAATGAAGTATACATGATCAAAGAGGCAGTCTGAGAAACTCTGCATCCTGTTGTTCCATACTCTAGAACTGCTGATCCATCAGCAACTCAAAGCAACTGGGAAACTTGCAATGTGCCTGGCAGCAGTGCTTGCAGTGCAAGCCCCAGGGTAATTTCTAACTTATTACAGACCTCTTTTTGGCAGCTCATGATGGCAGTTCTTTGTAGGGATAAAGAACTTGCATATCCATATTTGCTACATCTAAATAGAAACACAGTCCTGCTTTAGAAGTACTGAATCAGAAGCACCACTACTTTCCACTTCCCCCCAACCTGTGTGACTGATGTTTTCAACAAAGAAGTGTAAAACAAACTTTTTGCCTTCAAAAAATACAGGGTTTTACAAATAAAAAGGACAGCGAAAATTATGTATTAGAGGCCACAGATTAATAAAAGTAGTGTCACAGTACTGAATATGGATAATTACACACTCAAAATTTGAAGAGATAAATAGGTATAACACCACCAAAGAAAAAATCATGTCCTTTAGGTGTGCAAGTCAAACAGCACACAACAAGAGAATCACAGGGATCACTGTTTAATCAGAAAAAGGTCTGTCAGGAAAACTGCTTGCTAATTCTGTAAGAAAAAAATGACAGCAGCAAGTATGAAGGGCACATAACAGAGAACGAGAGAGAAGGGGAATGATTGCATTTTACAACAGAAGAAAACAAGAATTTTTCCTGACACGGGATCTTGGAGTGCGGTTTTGTTAACTTTTATTAACATGAGAATCTTCAAAGAAGAGGCTGCTAACACGAGGAGCTGACAGAGTTAACTACAACACAGAACAATGAAGGAAAGAACAGATGGAGGAGAAATGTCTTGTTTTCCTTCACTTTATCTGTGAGATGTTTGACTTCACACACATCCCAGGTTAAGTATCAAAACTAAAACTAAATTTGATGGCTCATATTCCTAATAGGATACAGTGCCCTTCACCTTTAGGTCAGGAGTTCAAATGCAAGCCCAAATCAGTGGTGACCAAATGTTGTTACCATCTGCCTGTTTAGAGGCCTAGACAAGAAGAGAAAGGTTGTTCAGCTCAGTCCCATTGTTAATGGGCAGGTGTCTCCATCACAGCAACAACCATCATGAGTGTTACTGACTGGAAGTTGAGTCAGAGAGGTCAAGAACTGAATGGGCATAAAAACTAAATTAGCAGATTAAAGAGTCCCTCTAGATAAGGGTCAAGGCAGTTGTGTGTCTAGATAAAGAGCATTTCAGTCTTCAGGGCTTGCAGTCACATGCCTATCACTGAACCAAATTATTTTAAAATGGAAATTGAATTGAATAACATGACTTATAATTTGATTTAAATTTAGCTATTAGACTAGTTTCCATTTTCTTCAGCATCAGCTGGAGCTACAAAGAACATATGCACATCTGAGGCTTATGCAACAGCACTGCTAAATATCAGTATCCTGAATGTTCCAAGGATTTCATGTCCTCCAGCTTGACAGGCAGCAGCCATGGCTACAGCCATGGCTATTTCACACAGTGCAAGTGGGTTTCATGCAGCAGCCTTGGAAACCCATCTGGGCTTTAGGTGCTGAGATTTGTAGTGACTGTAGCACTCGAAAGATGCACTAAGCTTTACTGATAATGTCACACACAAACAGGAATCTGTATTCTTTTCTCTTGCAGAATGTGGTATTTGCAAATAAAAAGTCATTGTAGAGCTACCTTCACTCAACTCTTTAAATTGATACTGCTAAGAAACTCTTGTTAGTTTTTACTCTGCTGCTTATTTTTAATTCCTTTATGTACAATTGTAGTTTTTACAGTGTCTCAAACTGCTAAGGGGCTTTATAGACTTAGTTCAAAATGTTTTTCTTTCCTCTACACATACATGTATTTTTCCCTTCTACTTACATCCACTGAAATCTGATGATAATTACTTTGTTTTGATTCTCACAGTAAGTGTTGTGCTAGAGTCAACAATGAAACAGGAATATGTCAGATGTGCAGAGAAGATAGCTTGAAGCATCAGCTTTGAAAAATTCTGTACAGATAGTAACTCTGCTCTCCTCCCTGCCAGGAGAGATAATCTGGGCTCCATGCAATTTAAAGCGTGTATATGCATATGGATCTTTGGGAACATTAACAGGAGCATGAAGTTTGTCCAAGGAGGAGGAGCTAAATCTGACTTGCCCAACAATTCCCATATTACATGCTGTGAATCAGATATTTTCTCAAATCAGATCTTTCTCCTTGTCCATGTACACAACAACACCTTTCAACATCACTTTGGGAAACACAGGAGCGCTCTTTTCTACCCTGCAACTCCCACTGTTTCTCACTAGTATCTTACTTGGAGCATACTTTTTGGATGCTTTCCACAAATCATAAATACAAACAGTATTTAACATGAATATTTCAAGCAAGGAAACAAAGCAAAAATTCTTATTCACAAAGCTGTTTGAAAGAAAAAAAAACCAACAAGGACATGGGAACTTGTTGTTAGTCTCTGTACAAAGTCACAATAAAATTGCAGTTTATGTAATTCTCACTCTGCATGACACACCTCCCAGTAAACTATAGTTTCTTAAGTTAGAAATAAAACAATTCCTACTCCAATTATTTTCTTTCATCAGACTTGAAGGCAGTAACACAATTGATGGGAAGTAACTGTCCTTCACAGATTATACCCGGGCTTGGCAAGGCACAAATTCATTGGGAGGGGGTGAAGGTATGACTCAATACAGTAAGTTAGAAGATGTCTCAGTAAAAAAAATATTTTTATGAAATATTTATCTCCAAATACTATTTACATTCCAAAGACTCAGAAATAGCAGCAATGGGTAACATCTTTATTGTGACAGCGTGAAGCACTCTCCAGGATGAAATGGGCCATTCCAAGGAAATGGATAATTCCAATAATCGCTTGTGCAGATAACCACCAATTCAACAGTGGAGTAACACCATATGGTTATTTACACCTAGGCCACCACACAACATTGTTTTTCCTTTTTGAAAGGCTTTCTTTCCATGAGAAAGGAATTCCTATCCTTTTACCTTCACCTTCTCTCCTACAATCCACCTGTCTAGTACCCTCTTAACAAATAATGGCCTCCAAGTTATTCTCATTCACCATGGTAGAATGGATATATTATACTTTTAGCTTCTTCTCCTGGCTACAATATAATCCTGGGAAAATACTTTTCTGTTACTCCTATACATTGGTTATTCAGGCTGCCCCTTTGGGACTAAAACAATCCAGTATTTTAAGACTATCAGGTACAATTTGGTCACAAATTTTATGCTCTACACAGAAAATTTATCCTCAAGTTCCCTATTAATTGCTACAGGAAAATAAATTCGGTATCTGCTAAGGGTTAGGTTCAATAATCCTGATTATGCCTTCCTATTACAAGGACACAGCAGCCTGTTTTCAAGAGTTAGGAGAAATTTTCTTCTATTTCAACTGAAGTTCGATGACGACGCTTTAGCAGGGCCCCCCCTTCCTCAGAAAGGGCTTCTCTCTGGATACTCTTCCTGCAGGGTTGAGTGCACTGGAATGCAACATGGAAACTACTGAAACCTACTGAGGCAGTAACTGAACAAGATGATGCCACTGCAGTAAGGAAATAGAAGTGATCTTACTGCCATGGCTTGGATCATTTCCCCTGCTGTGCCTCTTGAAATAAACTCTGCATGCTTTGCTAAAAACAATCATTTAATTCATTCTCCATGTCATATTTAACACAAGGAGAGGCTTCTACCATTTAAACTGCTCCAAATTAACTATTTGTTGTACTATTCTTCCTAATCATTACCTACAGTGTTAAAATATTCTAAGCATTCTAAAATCTGGTAACTAATACCCTGTTAAGAACTGGAGAGTACTCTACAGCTGCCCATAACTAATATATCTAGTGAAGTAACTTTTCAGTGAAGCTACTGAATTACAAGCTCCACATCTAAGATGCCTCACAGAAAAATGAAGTATCTGTCTAACGACTGCTTCCAAGGCACACACCCATCATCCTATCCAGCTGCTCAGCCCACAGCACTGTTTCTTTGCACTCTGCCTTTGTATTAGGTGATGCTTAATCTCACTGATGTACTAACAGCAGAAAACACAAGTAGGAAGCATGAACTGCTGAAGACACAGGAACCACATGCTCAACTCGATTAACCAGCTGTACAGAAGAGAGAGAAAAGCTTTGGAAAAAGCAGGTTCTAACTGTGCTGTGTAAGCACCAGTGCTGAGGTGCCTTAAATGCTTCCAGTTTGCAAGTTCTCATCACAAGCAATGGTGTGGTCTAGAACACAGGACAGCCATCCATGGGTCTCACCCAGCCTCCATAAATGTGTAAGTGCTAAAGAATGTGCAAATGATGGTGAAAGGGATTAGGTGGCTTTGTGATAAGAGTAACACTTTGTATAAAAGGTGCAGCGACAGGCCCAAGAAAAACCCCTCAGTTGTGCTGAAATATCTGAAAGCTACAACCTCAATCTAGTAATCAAAACAGACTGAACCACAATCCTGTATGCACCAGTTTGTATTACATACCTTGCCTCTAGAATCTGCTAGTAACACACAAAATCAGCTCTTTTAGAATCACTTTTAATTCCGCAAAAACAGAAGAGAAACATGTTATTAATCACAGTCTAAGATAAATGTACAGATGTCTGTTTCACAGCTGTGGTTTTTGATAAACACATCAAATCCATTTAAAGTTCTCAGAAAATGTAAGTGGAAGTCTGTGTCTGCATGACCCACTGACAGTCCTCCAGAAATCTCCCAAGGCCCAGTGCTCAGCCGACTGCTAATTGACAGCATTGTAAAGAGAGAGCAAATCCTGGTCTGTTTGTTAGGCTGCACAGAGAGCTGCAGATTGCTCTCTGTGACATTAGATAAAAGGGGATGCAAAGCCTTAGAACACATTGTGCTTTCACAAAATAAAAACAGTAACACCAACAAGAAAACAAAACCCTTCATTTATGAGTGTCTCTTGGAAACTTTCACAAACAAATTCAGAAAGGAAGGTCTTACAGCATTCTATCTTCAGAGCAATCAGAGCCACACCTATTGAAGGCTATAACTGACAGTCTGGCAATAGCCTCCACTATAAAAGTGATTTTTTGCTATCTATGAAAGTTTTTGATATTTACTTTAAACACAACTTCATTATGTCACATTTTACTAATAAGAAGACAAATCTAATAGAACTAGTGTGAAAACTTAAATTGGTGAGTATATATAAAATGCACAGGTATACATACACACACATAATAATTGCTATTTTCTGAGTCTGTCTACCACCTTGGCCTTGCGAAGACAGCATTCTTTATGTTCATGATTTGTGCTAGATGTGTTTGCCTTTTGCCTTTCAGTTTCAACAAATCCATCTTTGTTCTTATACTATGAAAAGAGACTAAAAGATGTATGATTGGCCTCCATACTATTCTCTCCTTCATGTTCTTCCCATCCTCCCCCCCACCACTTAGTTGTCTTTTAAACTCAATATATCAATCTTTAATTTTCTTTCTTCTCTTGAGTAATACTTTTGTTGCCAGCATTTAAATCTTGTCTACCCTGTCTATTCATAACCAGACAGAAAATAAGTTTTTATTCAAGGTGAGGTGGCCTGTGTTTCATCTTTGAGTATTTCAGCACTATACTTCAAATATTACCTCAGTCCAAATTCATGTAAGTTCTACATGAAACAGCCTTGTACTTTTCTCATTTTGAAAATAAAAAATAACCCCTAAATTCATTGTACTTACAGAACTTCATTGATGAGAAATTCACCTTGCCATGCCATTCTAGTTTTGTGAGGATGATTAACATAGGAATATGCCTGTGTAAACAGCCTGAAAATACACTGTATTATCAGTGATACATAGTGCCACTATTACATCACTGGTAAAGAGTTTCCTTGACATTTGCAACTGATCATTAATTATTATAACTTTTCCTTCACATACACAGGGTATATAAAACATAGTAATGAAAACAGGTGAAGTTTGACAGACTCCATCTTCACAACCAGCTTCCCACGATAACAATTTTCCCATTATTAGAGAGGGGTTTGCTTTCTCTCTCACAAGGGCACCAACTCCCCAGCTGGTGCAGCACACAGTTTACATTACCACGCCACTAGCGGGCTGAGACAGTAGCATGTTGTGGGTCTTATGTGGGGATTAAATTCCTACTTTTGTTTTTTTAAGCTATCTACCACACAAAACCAAGCACACAATTTTTCCAGTCTCCAGGACCTTCCAGAGAGAGATTCAGGTATCCAGCTGATGACTTGAGCTCAAATCCAGAGTTCTCACTGAAGTAAAGCACAACACAGCCTCCAACAAGCAATCCCAGTCCTGAACCCTCTCCTGCCCTTTTCCTCCCATTGCTTCATGGGCTGTTTGTGACACAGCTCTGCTTGTGACAGCTATTGTCAAATCCAGTGTGGGGACCAGGAGAGAGCTTTGTCACACCACCCCTCTCAGCAGACACCTTCTAAGCCCACTGCCTACACAACAGGCAACCCGTGTGTGCTCCTTTCCTTCCCTCTGCCTCTTTATGTCTCTACACATTAGACAACACTGATATCAGAAATGGCACTTCAGTCAGAAAATTATGACTTAAATTTTTGTGTAGGACTAAGGAGAAAGAAAATACAATTACACAAACCAGACACACACATGCACACACACACCCCTCATATCTAATTCAAGGCAAACGTTTCACAGTCAGATTCCTGGCATTTTATGTGAATATATATTAAGTCTAACCAGGCTTTATGTTGAATATGTCAAGCATGTCATACATAAAGTTGTCTATCACAGTCTTTCAGGAGCAACAAAATGATGAAACAAACCCATTGGGGCTCCTGACTACTTCCAGGTGCTGCTGAGTAATCTGTGGAGGCTCGTGACCAAAGTCATTCAGCTCTTCGAAATCGATCTCGGACACGCAAGGCTCTGAGTCTCCCTTGGCATGAGCTGCCCACGGCCACCTCGACCCGTGGGCACCCTGCCATACCTGCCCCATCCTGCAGGCTGCCACCACTGCTGCTGCTGCAAACACGGCACACATCAACTCCTGAGACTGACACTGCTACCCCAGGCTGAGGACAGACTGTGGTTTGGCTCTTCAGCTCTAATTATTTCTTTTTCCTGAAGAATCATCTTTCATGCTATACCACCAGGCAGGAAAGTTTAAGATTATGATAATTTTCTGTTATTCTTCTCTGGCCATGTCTGATACTTTCTTATCTGCATTTCTTTTGCTAAAGACATTTGCTGATCTTAAACCTGGCTTGAATGAATAGCAATTGTTCCCTTCTGGTTTTGAAGGTACTTTGTTTGTCTACCCCATTCACTGGCCTGAAATCAGCAAGGCCTCAGATGGCTGTTGCTATGGCAACTCTGTTCATTCAACACTGGCATATAATGAAGACAATGTGTTTTCCATTTAGATGAGTTTTAGAGCAAAAGAGAGAAGACTCCTGCTTAACAGTCCCCGAGAATGCCAGGGTAATATAATCAGGGTTTCTGTAGTACCAGTAAAACCACCATGTGCAGCTAAAAGAGGGAAGGAAAGAAAGAAAGAAAGTTACGTTGCTATTTCACAATAATTACACTCTGGGCAAATTAATCAGCAGTGTGACTGCACTTCTTTACTCTTTAAGACCTTCTCCACCGAGAATAATTCAGAAATAGATGTTTTGCTCATACTTTTTCCTAGTAGACTGGCAATTTGGACACTACTGCCTTGCTAATACGACACTGAAAACCTTCTCTCTCCCCCCTTGCTTCCTTAACCAAAGGGGCACTTTGAAAGCACAAGATGTGTGGGTAAGTGCTTGTTTTCATGAACAAGTTTTTCATGAACACTGACAGGCAGAATTACTAATGCAACAACTTTCTCTGCCTCCTCTCATCTGCCAGATCCTGGCCATACAGGCTACAGCAAAACAGAAACAAGGAACACAGTTATCAAAGAAATGGCTCCCTAAATACAGATACCATTCACTTTTCACATCTATGCCCCACATTTTTCTACCTACTTCAGTTATGTCAAAACCAGGTGTAATTAAGTGTGTGGTAGGAGAGAGGAAGCAGAAAGGGCTCCTGATCACAGGGAAGGGCTGCTCCTCTCACCCTCTGGGGCTCATTGTGCTCCATGTATCATTACTGAAGAGGGTGTTTTAAAGAGATTCTTACAAATATGAACGTTTCCAAAAACATACCGTAGAAACTTATTTTCTCCTTTGATTAATGAAGTCCAGACATTTTCACTCTCTCCCCCCACTCCTTCAGTTTCTCTTGCTCTGCCCACAAGCCTTTTCTAACTTTTTATCTGGTTACCTTGTAGGCTTCACTCAGGAAAAGAAAATAGGGATTCTTAAGAATCCCCAGCAATAACAACCAAGAAGAAAATGGAAACTAGTTCTTTTTCTATTTACAGTGGAAACATTGACTTGAAAAGATTTCTCTTTTCCACTGTTTTTGCAGAGCAGCAGGGAGCTAACACTTCCTGAAGGGAAAGCCAGTTTTCCATACTCAAATGAAGTCCAATGTTTTAAAATTCTTCAAACAGGAAACATTATGTTTTCAACTGACATGTCATTCATCTAATCAGGTTATCTCCTCTTTATTTTACTCTAAGGAGGTGAGTGAGCTTGGAACTTAGCTCTTTTCTTTAAGGAATCACATTTATGTCACTATTTTTTTAAATGGCGAAGTGAAAATATCAAGATGGAGTAAAGATACTGGACCTACATTTCTCTGCCTACAAGGTAGTAGCTTTTGGGTTTTTCTTTTTTTTTTCTCATTGCTGAAGTTAAGATTTCCGGGAGTAAGGAAATGGCCTGTTTTAATACACAGGACACTGTTCATACATGGAAGGGTTGTGGAATCAAAGTCAAGAAACCCTGGGTATTCTTGGTGATTTCAGCCTTTGCATAACAGCAGTCTGTAAAATCACACACACTCACTGCAACACACCTAGCACCCCAGAATTTCAAATATCTGTGCCACCACAATGTTAAAAATTTCTTAAACTTTCTGAAAACAAAACAATATTCTCCATATAGATGCCCACAGTAAAATTTCTAATTTTATCTCAAATATACGGTTTCCCCTTATATAAGGGGGAGCTAAATAATATTTCTCTGTTACCCAAGTGTGATGGGCTTTGATGGGTTATAAAACTTGGTGACTACTCATACATTTTGTAACACTATCTAAGGAGGAGGATGATGTATGTCAAGATCTGTGTTTGTTCCTTTGCACTTCTACAGCTGAAGAAAGCAGTCATGTTTATGTCTGTCAGATCTTTTCTGGCTCTTCACTTGTGCTGACAGCTTACAGCCTTGCTTCAGTTCCTACAAAGCTCAAAACCTGCAGCTGCACTAGCTGGCATGCCCTTTCTCATTCCTCCCCTCCACCCCTTATCTCCCCCCTTTCACACCCCCATCATTATTTCTAACTCTTTTTTGTCTCAATCAAAAGCAGACAGTCACCAAGTCTGACCAGGCTGCATGGACAGACCAGATTTTAAGGCACAACTACAAACATGTTGTACATGCACTCATGCTTTCCTCTGATTTCAAACAACCAACCCTGAATTCTGAACACTAGCTATTGCACTGATCTCACTTATTGCCAGCATACCAAAAACCAGCCATCATTCATGCAAGGAAGACAGCATTATAAATCAAGGCAAGTCCGGGGTACTTGAATGTAGATTCATTGTCACTCCAGACCTTGAGACATAGCTCTTTGGCTCCTGTCAGCTAAGTCAAGATCCAAGGTTATGATTCCCCAGATGAAACAGAGAAACCCCTTTTGTAGTGTCAGCCCAACCAAAGGGTGGTTTTGTTTAAATCCAGTAACACCAAGTTCCCTAACAATATTGTAAGAAATAACATCAGTTCTTACAGAAATCTCTGTATTACCTACAAGATACAAAACCACAACCAGCTTTTTAACAGGCACAAAGTCTGCATGAAGAATTGTACTGCAGAGTTTGCAGAGTACCTGTACTAGCCAATAAAGTTACATTGAAGCTTTTAAAGAATTAGGGTTATATACCACAACAACATTCAAGTCAAACTTTTTGCTGATGAAACTGTTTCCTTTCCTCATCTCTCTTCTGCAGACAAAGTACCGCAGAAAGAGTACTGAGTAGGGCAGAGCTGTAAAAGAGCCCAACACAAACCAAAAGAGCAGAGTGTGCAACAGCAGAGGGCTCAGAAGGGAAAATTTTGCTGGATTTCATAGATCCTAATGTCCTGGTTAACCCAAACAGACAAGACAGCAGCAGTAAGCACTACTGCCTCAGAAACAAAGGCAATTTCAACAAGATTCAGCAATGAATCTGCCCTGTACTTCAGTTTCACTTGTCAGTGTTTGTACCATGCGGGCGTCTCGAGGCTCTTGGCACACACCAGCACAGGAGGTGCTGCAGGGGCCTGACTGTAAATGTGAATAACCTCACAAGCATCAAGGGATTATTCTGCACGGTTCAGCCATCTCAGCCTTTGCACTCAAGGTGGGGGAGAGGACAGGGCGGCTCTGCAGCCTGAATGCAGCCTGTACACATCCCTGTAACGCAGCCTGTGTGCATCCCCGTAATGCAGCCTGTGCCCATCCCCGTACCACGGCCTGTGCCCATCCCCGTAATGCAGTCTGTGTGCATCCCCGTAATGCAGCATGTGCCCATCCCCATAACGCGGCCTGTGCCCATCCCCGTAATGCAGTCTGTGTGCATCCCCGTAATGCAGCCTGTGCCCATCCCCGTAATGCAGTCTGTGTGCATCCCCGTAATGCAGCCTGTGCCCATCCCCATAACGCGGCCTGTGCCCATCCCCGTAACGCGGCCTGTGCCCATCCCCGTAATGCAGCATGTGCCCATCCCCGTAATGCAGCCTGTGCCCATCCCTGTAATGCGGCCTGTGCCCATCCCCGTAATGCAGTCTGTGCCCATCCCCGTCACGCGGCCTGTGCCCATCCCCGTAACGCGGCCTGTGCCCATCCCCGTAACGCGGCCTGTGCCCATCCCCGTAACGCGGCCTGTGCCCATCCCTGTAACGCGGCCTGTGCCCATCCAGCCTCACAGCACGGGGATGACACCAGCCTCCAGCTAGGACTATTCCTAATGGACTTAGGTGAGGTGCTAGCTGCCTGAATGAATGCACACATCATTCTTATGTGCAGAGCAGCCCTCCCTCTGGCAGCCAAGGACCCCGTGGTGTGCAGCACAGCTGCTGAGCCAAAGTTGGCAGGTCAGGTTCTGAGCCAGCCAGAGCTCCCCGCGCCACGCTGGCAGCACATGAGGGAAGGGAGAACAAATGCCAGTAACATCTTCTGGGCTCATCAGCTTATGACCTGCACAGGAAGGGGAATCACTGGAAGATGGGGCTCAGTAGGGTGGCTGCTCTATGAGATATTTCAGACTTCTTACTCTTTTTACCTCTTCTAACTCATAGCTTGTGCCCTTCTCTGCAGTGAACCTGCAACTGTAAAAGGGCCAGCATGGGTGCATGGACTGAGGGAGCAGGGAGGGAAACACTCTGGTCCCGGGCTGGCTGTGGGGGGCCAAGAGACAGAAACACAATCTGAATAAGCACAAGGCTAAGGTCCTTACAGCACAGGCCAGCACACAGCAAAACATGGAAGATGGGTGGCTGCTTAGAAGGAAAAGTGGCAGTAATCACTACAAAGATACAAGAGGAATTCCTGGTGTAGAAGATACTAAAATTGGAAAAATCTCATTTTTTGAAACAAAAGGAAGTAACGTATTAGGTAATGTTTATTGACCTCATTTCATCTACTTCTATGACGATGTGATTTATGTATATCAGTTTAGGATCTTTCCCAAGATAGTAATCTGCACTGAAATACTGCAGGTTCTTGAAAAACAAAACATTTCCTTTATATTTTAAATTTTTTTCTTCCTTGTATCATCTAGGTATGCATACTATCTAGCAAACTGCAGTCAGGTCATAGGGGAGGTGCCTCCTAGTAATGTTATAAACAATTGAAAGAATTGTTTCAGCTAAACCAGTTTGAACAGGGGAAATAAATTTGTTCTTTTCACTAATGCACTAATAAATAGCAACAACAATAAGAACAGAAGCAGCAGCAGTAATTTGATGATTCAGTGTTTACAAAACTATGTAGTTTGTAAAAATTTCCAGGAAACTTTTAAATTGAGACAAAGAAAAATGTTTTAATTCCAAAAGTTTCAAATATCTGTAAGCAAGCTGCTCCAGCCCTTCAATGACTGGGCTTGGTTTTGTTAGAATGAGCTGCTGCATACAGAAGTCTGTCCTACTGAACATCCACTCAGAATATAACATGTTCCAGTAAAATTCATTAGCACATTTTTTCCCCCCCATCATATTCATAAATACAGATGTCATTCTCACTCACACATTCCTCCTCATCTCAGGACCAATTACTGACCAAATTGAAAGCTGAGTTTTTCAAGCAAACAAAAATTTTCATCAAAATTATACAGATACATACAGTAGTCAACAGGATCTAAGTCTACATTAGATAATTGAGTAATTTAAATATTAGACATAAAGTTATTAATATTCTACATTCTTGCTAACTGTAACATGTGAGTCACCACTATGAGTATTTTGAGCAAAAGATAATTTTTTTGTAAAGAGCAGGATTTACTTTGGTAGGTGGTCAGCAGCTCTATGCTATTCCTTTTGGGTTACAATACTGTGCAGCTCACGACTTCTGTCTAATAAAGATACTATAACATGAGCAAACATCATGGTTAAACTAAATCCTAATGTAAACTACTGTTAGACGGGTATTACATTGTTTTCATTTGCTCTGTGAGTTGCAGACTTTAGGATAATAATATTGCTTGGTAATAGTGATAGCTTAATTTCATGTTGTAACACCCTAATGACTTCATTGTTTCACTCCCATTCCAATTCCAACAGCTATTACCATTTAAACACCTGTATTATCAAAGTGCTGTGGTTGAGTACCTTCGAGATAATTTACTTATGTTACAAAAGACTAATTCAAAGGAAGGCTGGATGTTTCTCTAACTGTCGCACCATTTATCTTTTTGCATTGGCAGAATCCATCAGGAAAGTATGTGTTGATTAAAACCACCAGCCTGCAGTTATACTTCATGAGCAGGACATACCTCTCACAACATGATGATGAGGGGGAGAGGGACAAAAAAATTTTTATTGTAGGAAGAATTTCTACAAAATTTCTAGGGCAGCAAATTCATGTTACGCACAATTAAGACATTCTTATTACACTCAGAAAACAACTGCCCTCTAGTTAAAAAGGTAAAGTTATATTAGCTTTTAATTTCCATTTTCAAAGGTTTGATTATGAAATATTTAAATTTGTAATCATTTTTCCCACCACACACAATGACTAGCGTGTGGTCTCTCTTGTGCTCCCCATTTGCCTACTCCAACCACCCTCCACCTCCACCCTGAATCTACATCATAAATATAAAATTCACTATCTGTGAGTGTCTGTATATAATAAATAGAATCACTAACTTAACACAGAGGAGAAAAAAACACCCCATTGAATTTCTTTCCTTTTTCTGAGAAATGCATGAACCATATGAAAGGACCAGGATGCTGGATGCAGCCCAAAGATCTGATTGGAGAAATTGCTTTTAAAAATACTATTTCTACTATTATATTAAAAGCATAACATTGCAGTTTTAGAAACAGAGCTTGTTTAATAAGGATTTTGCATTTCATTAGAACACTACACAGATTTTTGAAGAAATTGCGCTGAATTCATTACTTGAAGTGACCAGCACTTAAGCAGGATACTTCCTAAGGATGAAACAGCAAAGCATACTACCATGTTTAGTGAGATACAGAGTTAGCACAAGTTCAGGCTCAAAAACTATTTATTATTCCACATGCTGATATAATTAATATCTTAATGATAAATTTCTAAAGGGAGTAAGAGGAGAGAGCTTTGCTTAGGCTAAAAACCCCACTTAATTTCTAAAGGCAAAATAGTCTCAAAATTTATCTTGAAAATAACATTTTTGTGCAAAGGAACTCTAAAACACTCTGGATCAGTTAATTCTGGAAAACCAGTCTTGTCCTTCCTCTGTCTCAAATTCTTAACTTGTACTCCTCCACAGCAAAACCCCCTCCACCTCAGCATCCAGAGATTTCCACCAGCTGTGACTCCCAACGCAGAAGTAATCTGCTTAACACCCAGCTTTACCAACAACTGTACAAGGAGACACCTGCTTTAAGAAAGGAAGTAGAAACATAAAGCCAAATTTAAAAAATCACTCATCTAGTTCACTATTATTTGCCCAAGCTCAGTTGTAATTACTTTCCAGCATGGCATCTACAAGGAAATGGACACATACTGAACAGTCCCCTACAAAGGAAAAACAGAAGCAAATTTCCAGGAAGGCATCACATCCAATTTTGCAGCTTTCTGGTTCTCTCTGAGCCAACTCAAGCTCCATCTACCAAAGTCCACTTGGTAGTTGGTTGGCAGCATGGCCGCTATGGACAACCAGGGGTTCTGCAGGCTTCTCTAGGGCAGGACAGCAGAATGATAAATGCCAGCACAGTCATCTCACTCACCTAAGAGGAAACTCATGGACACAACACCTGAGGGTCTGCATGAGTTTTTGCATTCAAAAATTGCAAGTGCCTAAAAACATCTTCCTTCTAATACAAATCTAATTTTGAGGCTAAAATACCAAGGTAAGAAAAACCTGATTTGCAAAATTACTTGATGGAAGTACACACTGCATTTTCCATCTCTCACTTTTTGGAACGAACAGCAACACTACAGCACCCACCTCCAGAGAATAAAATCAGACTAAAAGCTCTGGGTTTTGTCACTCTCACACAGGCTCTTACAGCACTTCAGCTCTTGCATGGCCTCCTTCTCGACTAGAGCCAGCTATGGCTGGAAGGGAGCTGACAGCTTCTCATGCATCAAAGAGCAAAGCACGTTACCTGAGCTCTCAGCAGTAGCCAGCCTGGGATAAAGGCAGTACCCAGGAAAAGGACGTTCTTACTTTAAAAGCAGTAAGGTAGAAAATTTGCCACAAGTATACCAGCCAGGGAAGATTTTGGCATACATATTAGCAACACCGAAAGAAAGTTCAGTGTAAGATTCAGTGGAGTCTGAGACAGACTGCAGTGGATGGATATGGGTACTAAAGCTCAGCCTGGCCTCCGCAGAGGGCCAGGATGGGGAGCACATGGCAGCTCACCACAGGGCACAGGGAGGCTGCCAGGAACCTCCCTGGCCTGGCTGCACCCGAGGGCAGGGAGTGCCCAGCCCTGGCACAGCCCTGTGCCAGGACCCCCCTCAGCACTGCCCTGAGCCTGGCCAGGCTGCACGTCCTTATCTCCTGCTGACAGAAACCTTGTTTGGCACCCACCAGGCATAACAGAGCTCAAATCTCACTCATGAAGTATTCCATGGCTTCTCACAGAGAATAATAACAGTATTTAGGAGATTCATTTCCCCCTTGATGTGCCCAGACTGTCACACAGATTAGTACCTTCAGTGAAATGTTGCAGTTAATACACTTTTCAGTCCAACTCAGTTTGTTCCAATCTGATTCTCAGAAAATCACGTGGGGACTTTTCAGCTGTAAGCACCATTTCTTGCACTGTGTTATTTAATTACTGTACAGGAGCTGCTTACAGACCTGATAAAGCACTGCAGTCCCTAATTCTCTTGACTTGTATCTGGCCTTCCAAGTGAAAAGCTAAATAAAGGAGTCATTTTTGGTGGTATTTCCACAATGTTAACAGTATTGCACAACTTGAGGAAGAAAGCCATGATCTTGCATAACTATGCAACAACATGCAGTCAGCAACAGCATTCACTCATTACTGACTTATCCTCAGACTGATTTTACCAAGTGAATCATGTAACAATGAAGAAGTCTAAGACCTCTATTTGGCTAAGACTTAAATGAAAAGCCAGTAGCTTACCTAACTAAATTCTAAGATCTTTTTTTTTTTGCCTGCTAGATAAAATGTTTGTTTACCAGGAATCACAAAACTAAACAAAAAAGCATTAGACTTCTATAATGCTCCAAGTTTTCACTTAACCCTGAGACACCAAATTAACTTAATTTCTCAGTGCCTGATAGTATTTCTGCAGGATATCTACTCTTAACTTTACAGTTAGCTCAAAATCTTTATTAATATTGCCAGAAACCAGGGTGGTAGGGGGAGATTGACTTCTTCTTATTTATTTCTCATTCCCAAAGAAAAGAGGTGGTGATAAACTGCATGCCTGTTAGAACAACACGATTTAAAATTTTACAACAGAATGAAGCTCCTGTTGCACCGCCTGGTTAATAAGCTGTCAGTTCATTTATTAAGAACTATAGAGATCTGATGGAATTTGGGCAAGCAGCTGACAGCCCATCATATTTCTAATTCTAAGGTACATCCTGTCATTCAGTAAAGTTTGAATAAACCAATTCCACATGCCAGGTTTGAAAGTGAGCTACACAAAGAACAAAGGCAGTTAGGAGGAATCTTGTAAAGACCTAAAGCTTTGTAGAGTATCTAGAGAAATGTATCTATAACCAGGCACTGAATCAGAGTCATTTCCCCTGCTACACTCCCCAGTGCCTTTTCTCCCATCCCTCCTCCATCCCACACAATGTTCTTCACCACAAGGAATTTTTGAAGCACATCTACAGAAGGTAATCACTGGTGGAGGGAGGAAGGGTAGGAGTTTTTCATTTCCAAGGCTAAATGAATGAAGTTGACCTTAATGGATAGCATCTGCAACTGTTCTCAGAGTGAGAAGGGAGTTTGGAATAGCGGAGGAACAAAAACAAGTCTAAGCTTAAGCCTAAGAAAAAATGGTAGGGACAATTGGAAAGTAAAATCCTTAGGAGCTGTGGTTCTTAGCTGTCCAAACTGCCATTTGGGAAAAGGGCTGCTTACCTTACAAGAACTGAAAATGATGTAAATCTTAGTAGCCTTGTTGGGTGTTTTACTACATCCACACCAGGATCTTCATTAAAATCCTACTTAAGATTAAGTCAGTGGATGGTTGCAATAGCAAAGTGGCACCCCTGGGATGTTGCCCAATGTGATTAAGAAGCACACAAACAGTGCCACAAATTGTAGCTTTTCCAGCCCGGATATCCCAGTGGTTTTGTTTTCATTTTTAAGGAAACATCAAGAAACCTTTTAATTAAAAATATACCAATGGTTAGGAAATATCTTCTGCTGGCAGAGAAAAGGTGTGCAGCACTAGCCTATGGGACTGGCACTAACACAAGCAGCTCTTCTGCTGTGACAAAACAGCACCAGAACCAACAACCTGACAGGTGGAATCAGGGGAACTAGTTCTGCTTCTGAATATTTCAAGTGCAACTAACATTTTTTGAAATACCAAAAAGCATAACACAGTCTTCCTCATATTACACAATGCTGGAAGACCACACATGAATAATGTTCCGATTTATATGTAAAAGATCCAAGTCCATCTGCTGCTGAAGTCTTTACAGGCCTCAGCTTTATTTTCAAGATTGTCAGCTGGCAGAAGAAAAAGAGTTTTACCTCTTGTTGGTAGGCCAAACAATAAGTCACAGAAAGTTCCACTTATTCCCTCAAAACCACACAGGAGAGTCTGACTGAGTCAAAACTGAACATAACACATCCTGGTCAGAGCAGGCCAATCAATCACAAAAATACCTATCTCTAACTCTCATCATAAAAGAGAGTTTTGCCAAGATTCTCTGACTTACAAGTCTCTAAAATCTGGAGTTCTGAAAACGGATTAATCTCCAGGTCATGACTAGTTCTTTTTTGGTTACATGATCTACATTACAGCTCCGAGTCAGGACTACCATATATAATTAGATTCACGCTAAGTACTCCACAAAATAACATCTTATTTAAGTTAAACACGTGTTCATGTTCTTTGCTAAGCTCTGGTCTTAACAGTGACATAAAAGTAAATATTTTTATAGCTCAAAAATCTCAAAACTTTTACCACCTCTTTTAATCCCTACTGTTGTAGGCATTATTATTTAAATGCATATTTTTTTATAAAACCAGAGAATACTGGTTTTGCTGTTATTATAAAAATATGAGCATGTTTCCATTTTTGTAATTGTAGGTAATGCACAAGGGACCAGAACTTGCACACATTTTATCACAGAGCATTTCCCAAAATTGCACTTTATTTTCTCCCTTAAAACCAGAACAAATGCTGACAGAACAAAAGGGAAGATACACCTGTTCTCCCTGTGTTGTAATGTTTTGGGGGATTGCCTGTTTTCAAATGCAAACTGCACAGAATAACAACCTAATTTGCAGAAACATACCACTTCTCAATGGTTTGAGTTTAAATACAAACAAACAATAAGTGTAAAACTGTAAAACCCAACAAATGGTTTGGGTTTAAATATAAACAAGAAGTGTAAAACTGTAAAACCCAACATAACAATGAGAACATTTATTTTGGTAAGTTACGAGCAGAAGTTTTATCAAAAATCGCTCATCAGTTACAAGCTTTGCCAAGCAAACAAGCTTGCCAGTCTTTGAAACCCCTCAGAGGAAAAGCATAGTAAGGGATGACATTGATGGGAGTTCCTGTTTTCCTCCTGCCTGCTGGGATCTGCAGCACCCCTGTATGGACAGCCCTTCCACAGCAAGGTCCTGTCAAACAATGCTGAGGTTTCCAGAATGCTTCAAAAAGCCCTATGGGACCCGAAACTGAATAGCTTTAGCTCTAAACCTGTGAAGATACTTTTGAGAAACTCATCAGAGGCACCAAGCCTTCATGAAAATTCTGCACAGGGGCTCTGGCTTGCATGCAGCTCTTTGCTGGATCCAGACCCAGGATCAGTGAGTTACACTGGCTTTCATGATGAAATAAAAATTTCTTTACAAAATGCTGGTTAAACGTGAAATGTTTTTAAATACTATGGCTCCCTGCCTTAGACACTGAAAATGTCACAGATCCAATGATTATTAGCATTCGGACTTGCTCTTGAGTCAGTGATTAAAATGAGCTGGGTCTTGGTCAGGACTGCCCTGCCACTGCATCTCCTCACAGCTCAAGCTACAATGCAAGTAGTACATGAATATTTTTGTTAACAGAATGGGAATGGTGATGCACACAAAGCTAATGAAAAACACTGGAAGATGACAGCATTCTGCATCATGTAAGAGAGAGCAATTTCAAAGCAATTTTTTGTAAACTATTTTTAACAGAAAATTTGGAAGACATGGATTTTCCAGTTAATTTGAGATGGAAATTCAGACTGCCTGAAAACTCCTGTTTCTCATACATTTCTCAATTCCAAAATGAAGAATTTCCAAAGCCTTAAACTTACAGTGTGTTCCACTGTAAACACAGGATGACAACACAAATGAGAAAAACCAAAATGTATTTTAAACATCTTATCATCATTTACAGTGTTGAAGTTCTAATGGGATTAAATGTTAAAAGAAAGGCTTCTTCAAATAAGAGAGTAGAATACTCTCATCTCTTTAGAATGCTTAATACGTCTGCCATTGACTAGGTAGCTTGTCACCCAGTCTTCTCTTCCTAAATCACTTTCATAACTCCAGTGCTGCAGATTTATTGAAAAATATAAATGGGGAGGAGGAGTAAGTCAGGATGGAAGAAACCAAAATCATACTTCAACTCTCAAAATGTTTTAAAATATATTATGCTTTATTTATCACAGCAAGTTCTCCTTTTTCAAAACCTGAATCGTGCATCTTTTTTCAGGCAGCACTACTTGCCACTAGCACTGTGCAAACCTCCAAACTTCCAGAAGTTTTAGGGCAGAAGTTGACATCCTTACTAGCATCTCTTTGGTCCAGAAATCCCGGGAAAGTTTCAATTTGTCCCAGTTTCAAAATGGCCACAAAAATTTCAAGAATAGCCTTTGCTCTGGGGTATTACTCCTTCCTCTTCCAAGAAAACCCAAACATCAGTTCAGAGGCATGTGACAATGCAGTAAAATGCCTCTTGTGCCTTCCTTAACCACCTAAAAAGGATCAAAGTTTTGGATAAAGGTTTGTTTTTTGAAGCAGGATACAGAACAGTAACCCATGACAAGCATTATTAATGCTCTCGGCAAAAGTTCACCTCCTTTTACAACCCAAGTGGGATCATCTAAATCTTGTCTTGGACACACAAAATCTTGTGCACTTGCACCTCTTACAGGAAAGATCAGAATCTCACACACTGTGCTATCTCATTTACAAAAAAAATGTATCTTTTTCCACATTTCCCTCATAGAAGTTACTGGAGCCAACAGCTGATTTGTACCTTTAACCTTCTGATAACCTCACAACAATGACACTGCCCTGCAAGGAACTGAGCCTTGCTCTGCATCGATTCCAGCAAGAAGCAGGTTTTACACAAGGATGCATTATCTTCCCAAGACTGAAAAAGATTTATATAATAAAGCTTTGATAAAAATCAGCTCTTCAGAGCAGTTACAGGATAAACTCAAAGGTCTAAGTGAGGCAACAAATAGGTTTAGAGTCACGTTTGATACAATACCTAGCAAGGCCAAAAAACATCACTGTATCATGACTAATTTCAGTGGATGCATGGTCCCATACTTGGCCTCAACTACTGACCCTTCGTATTTGAGAAATTAGGGGATAACCTAAACTTTTGCTGACCTCTTAAAAAAACAGCAATAACGCAAGAACTCTATTTTACAGAGATGAAATTTCAGCAAAAATAAGCTGTCCTAAGAAAGAAAAACAAAAGAAACCCCCAACCAACCAAAAACAACACAGAGGTTTTTGCTGCCAGTGACTCACAGTATTATTTTTTTCCTTAACTACCCACAAAAACTTCAAGTCAGACTGTAATTGTTTCAGCCTTTACTGAAATATGTTCCCACTGAAAACCATCACTGCATCATCATTCGAGGCTTAACATAAGAGGTATCACAGACAGACCAATGCCACAAAGTCCTTGCTGCCAGCAGCCCTGCTTCTGGTTTACCTTCCTATGGCAAGCTGTCACTCACAGCAGGTCAGCAGCTGCTTGGTGAGCACTTCTGCCAACCCCACTGGAGCAGAGCAGGGCTCTGAGAAAGGAGCAGGAGGTGAAAGCAGCTCGGGCGCTGCTCACGGATCCCCGGCGTGAGTCACACTCAGCCAGTCTCGGCAGCGCGTGGCACAGCTGCACCCAACTGCTACCAAGGTGCTCATTACAGCCTGGCTCCTTTTGTCTCCCACATCAGCCTGCTTTTGAAAATCACGCTTACTGCTTCCACGAAAGCCTTGGCTTTTGGAAAAATAAGGTGTGTTGTCTAAGTAACATTTGGGGCCTTTCCAAACAGCTGATGATAGCTGAAAGTCAGTGTAGCTGCAATATTCCATGCCCACACTAATGCAGAAAACCCACAATGGTTTTGTTCCATGATGACAAACACATTTTAAACCTGCCTGTATTCCAGTGATGTTGTAAGCTAATGACAAACCTTTTATTTATAAATATATACCACCCCCCCAAGCGTAAATTCCAGAATGACAAGTGGCAAAGTATCACTGTCTTTTAGACAGTGAGACTAAATGGCTTCCCTAAAGTCCCACAGCTATCCAAGATGTATTTTGTCTGTGCCTTAAGCACAAACCACCCATCCCCAGTGTGACACCACAGAGCATCCTGCTTTGCTGGACCCCATCCCCAGTGGGACACCACAGGACATCCGCTTTGTTGGCTTCAGCGACTCCATCAGCAGTCCTCTCTATCCAAGAACTACTGCACCACATGCTCTAATCTAGTGCTGGCAAAGTGAAAAATCTCAAAACTGTTAAGCCAATTAGCACCTTGCTAGCACCACCTTCATATTTAATTCTATTTAGGGCATAATTATCAGCAAAGACCTCAGTCAATACCCTCTCTGCCATTAGCAAAGTCACGCCCAAGGAACAAGCAGGAACAGCATAGGAATATTATCCAGAGTAAACTGAACCACATGCACATTATATTGTATTCATGTCAGGTATGTTCTCTTTGTACCGTCTTCATTTTTTACTTTTTAAATTACTACATCACATGACATCTTTTAAAAGCTACAACAAATTAAACAGCTTGACAGAAATATTATTGGAGAGGAGACTCTAGGCTGTATGGAGGAGCACAGATTAGACTTACATATTTATCCTTTCTGACACTATAAAACAATTAAAAAGCAATATTTCTTATGTTACTTCAAATGAAAGTGTTATTTTGTAATTAAAGAGTCAAGTTCTAGAATTAAGTGACTATCACCTGTAAAATTTAATTTCTCTCCCTTTTAAAAATTTGGTAGTGCGTCAGCAGCAAAATACTTGAAAAATATGTGTCCTGAATGGCATAGAAGAAATAACCTCAAAAACAACAAAACAAAACCACCCAAAAACTTGAAAAAACTATATATATATTTGCTCCTCCACATTGCAACCGGAAGCAGGTAAGGTTTTCCTTCCATGACATGCAAATCCATGACATTTCAACTATTAAACCCTGCAAAAGCCAGAGCTGAATTCCCCCAGCTCAGCCACGCCACTGATCAAGCGCAGTGCAGGGAAGGAGCTCACTGTAGACCCCCCTCCAGACACCAGGGTCACACCAGGAGCTCTCCTGCCCAGCAGCAGCTGTGAGTGGCCTGGCTGCCCCTCAGTGAGCTGGAAGGGAGAGCCTGCCGTGCCAGCCTCCTTCCCAGCACCACGCCAGCGTGAAGGGCATTGCAGCAAAGTGAGAGGCAGACTGGAACAAGGTTCATCACATGGAGTAAGGCAGCTCCTCTCCCTCAGCAGCCTGAGCTGTGCTCCTTAGCGTGTCCAGGGGTTAACAGCTATCGCACTGATCAGCCGCTCTGAGCCACAGGAAACAGACTGTGATCACAACTAAAATACAGTTTATACAACAATGCCACAGAAAGCCCTCTCCTTTAATTAAAATACTGCAAATATTCATGTGTTAGGTTTTTTGCAGTTTAGAATGCATTTGCAAAACTTCTCAAGGACAGCACAGTTATATTTATTTAGTTGAATAAATAGCAAATTTCATGTCAGAAGATTTTTACTGTATGGAAGGTGACACAGTGAATGAACTTTTGTAGACGAGTGGGCACCAGAGCAAGCTTAAAAAGAAATCCCTCTCTCCATTGATGGATCATGTTCCAGAAAAAAACCCTTTTATCCTTATTTCTATTATTTGTTTTACAATGATATCTAAGAGACCCTCCGCCAGATACAAAAGCAAACTGTGACACGCATCCTCCCAGCAGAGATTTATAATCTAATAACAGGATATGGCATAG
Source organism: Camarhynchus parvulus (assembly GCF_901933205.1). NCBI lineage: Eukaryota > Metazoa > Chordata > Aves > Passeriformes > Thraupidae > Camarhynchus > Camarhynchus parvulus. The sequence continues at coordinate 11,862,491 of NC_044576.1, forward strand.
GTGAAGAGACTTGTCCAAGGTCACATAGTAGATACACACCACAAATAAAAATGTCAATGCTTCCTGACACTCTCTCTAGCCTTTTGCTGTCTAATTCACATTGCCTTTCTACACCTTTTATGACAAACAAGCAAACAACCTATTTAGTGTGGCAGGAAGGGGATGTATGTGATCCTTCAGATGAGTATGAACCATTTTGCTGATTAAATAAAAGGTTTCCATTTATCTTAAAATTGAATAGTCACAGGTAGAGTCTTTATTTGCCTTTATCACAAAAATCAGTACAAGTCATATCAATAAATTTATCTACAAAAGTACGTCAAAAATACTTTTATTTAAAGATTGACTCTTAAAAATGGAAAAAATCTACACCAATCTTCTTTTTGTGATATTTGTTGCTGCTAATTTTCAACAGATATTTTTAAGGAGAAGCATTAAAAACATAAGCTTAACTATCTTCCTTCCCTGCCTGCTTTTGTTTACCATGTAAATTGCCACCCACATACTTTCCCGTATAGAGCACAGTGGGGTACTATTCACCAACACAGGGCTTCAGCAAAGGCAGCTCCTGTCCCCAGAAGGAATAAAGTTGTGCCTGGAGTTCACTCTAAGTCACATAAATTTATCAGGGGGTAACAGGAAAAAGAGGCCTGATAAGAGTCACTGAACTAATCCAACTTACACCTAATGGACCTGAGGGTAGGGGAATGGAGGGAGATGCAGAGCACAAAACACATAGAGACAAGATCACCTCAGGAAAAGTAATTTTAAACCCATGAATTTACATTTTTCTGAGGTTCCTTCATGACACACACAAAACCAATATACTGTACACTAGGCATCCAAAAATGTGCCAATCAGGAAACCAAAAAGTAGTCCAAAAATCCAGAACTATGTAGGTTTAAACTTCAAAACAACAAAAATTTTTAAGAAATATTTGAGGAATGTCTTTTATAATATTACTTTCTTCCTTTCAAAGGAAATACTGTTTTTATTCCTTTCCTTAACAAATGCTGTGCAATCTCCAAATCCATTTATGAACTGTTGTCCTACCACTGTCCACTCACAGTGTGAAGGCACACGATGTTTCTCACTTAAGTATCAGCATTCATATTTTTCTGCAATCAAAGCAACCCCATCTGTGCGCCTGCAAGCTGGAGGTTTGTCATATGGGGAAGGAGTTCCAGGAGCAGCTCACTGCTCTCCCCTTCCCGCAGGAGCTGCAGGAGGGAGAGGCTGGGAAACCTTCCTATGCTTCAGTCTTCCTTTGGGTAAAGTATTAGTAACCTCTAGAGAAGAGAAATAAGACCTCTACATTGCAGTATACTACAGACTGCAAAGGAGCAAAACAGACACACCTGTGAGCTTTGCACAGGGAAAAAAGTATTTTACTCCAAGTTCTCAATGCAATACTACTGCAGGGGAAGACAGGTGCTAAAAAAAAACCTCACATGGAAGAAGCAGGGAGAAACAAAACCAAAACATTCTAGCATCCCCATCTGCAATATATCTCCTTTTAGAGGTCCACATGGACACAAATGCACAATCAAAACCTCTACTTTCCATCAGCAGACAAAATGCATGTTGTACAAACACACATGTAGCACTCCGTGCACCCATTTACTACATTCTTACATTTACAGAGGAAGAAAAAAACAACCAATCCTGATTTAAAACATACAAAAACTTAATGCAAGTGTTATGAGGATTTTCAAGTATCACTTCTCCAGTTATATCAGTAATAACTTTTGTAATTTTAAATTTCCATGATGGGGGTATCCCTTGCAGGTTTCAATTAGTAGCCTTTAGTGTCTGAAAGTCTTTACTTTAATCTAATTTTTTTTCCCCTGCAGTGAAATGTTTTGCCATTAAGCAAAATGGAGGATTAGGAATAATGACAATTAATGGAGCAAATGTTTGTATAATGAAATCATGCTTGTACCAGCAGCAAAGAGAAAGACTCGGGATAGCCTTTCTCCACTCCTGATTTTACACTGTGCATTCAGATAGTAAAGGAAAACAATTTAAAGCAAAAGATTATCCTCTGGCTCCTGATCTGGCATTGTGTTTATTAAGGACACACAGAAGTGCTGTTATCCCAGGTGACACTTTAGGCAAGCTTAGAACTTAGATTTTGTTCTCCCTCTTTCTTTTTCACTCCCTTGAAAAGGTTTTGGGGAACATGGATTTGTAAGACTACCAAGGAATTTTGTGGCTGAGGAATTTAGAAATTAAGTTGTCCATTGTCTAGATACCATATTTTTTTCAGGGAGACTGCAATGCACTTTTAGGTCTCTTTTCTGATTTTTAACATCTATTTCTGACTATTCTTATCTCAAAATGCTTTATCCTAAGAACTAGAATGGATCTACAGATCGGACTATGGGCTTCCCACCCACAACCAAAGTTCCACGGACAAGATACAACAGTAACAGTCACCTTCCCACTTCCATGTAAAGAGTTAGATAGGAGGTACCCACTGAGAGTGCAGCTACAGAAACATTTTAGTGTACACCCTCAGTACTCCACTCTTCAACTATTCCCAGGCTGGCTTTGCCCCAGAAGTGGCATCCCCTGCATACTGTGTCTATGCAGGAGGCTGCAGAGACTGCTCAAATCCCCACAGGGGCAGAAATGAGGAAAGGTTGGTTCTCACTGACACTTTATGCTGTTCTTTGCATTAAGAATCAGGCCTTGCAGAAGGGATGGAAAAGGATCCTTTTTGTAGTGCCAAGGTAACAATCTCTGTAGGAAAGAAGCTGTGCTCAGGACCTTGAATGTTAAAATCAAGGTATTAATTTTGAAGGGAAGAAAAAGTCAAAAAACAAATTCAATCATCTTCAAAATACTTCCTCGCATAGCTCAGAAAACACTGGCAGAAGACAGATGCCTTTACCACAACAGGAGGACAAATGAAAATACATATTGGAAAGGGGACCTTGCTTTCTTGGAAACTGTACTGTGAGTTCTAGAGGTCTTTGTTGCCACCTAGTCAGAACTTAGCAAGCTTCAATCCAGCTTGCTACCACTTCAGTTTTAAAACACGCTCTAGCAGTCTTTCTTTAAAGGTTAAACACAAACAATTTCCAGTCGGCAATTTCTGACACTTTGAGAAGACCAGTAATGTGCAACATTGTAAAGCCTGGCTCAAGTAGTATTTCCAAGAGTTCTGCTGGTTTTTACCTGTGAAAAGCCTCTGTCAGGTAATTTTTATCCTCTCCTGGAAAGCAAACAGGTATCCACCCAAAACACTGAAACTGACACAAAGTGTGTGCACTTCACTAAATTTTATTTCTTTGCCCAGTTAAGTGATACCACTTGAACACTGCTTTTATATAAATATTTTAGCATACCATGTTTATTTAAAATATATGTATATAACCAGGAAGGACTTCAAAGAAACAAACTGCTCTTCCATTCTCTTAATTCCCAAGTGCCTGAATAATGGGTCAACTACATAATTTCTTCTTACTCTCTTTTCCCAGGAGATGGGAGGCATGGTATACACTCGTGGCTGTATTTTCCACATGCTAAAAAACTCCAACAAATTACAGCTAGTATGTGCACATGCATGCACGAAGTATGTTTTGTTTATTCCTTCAACTATTTTAATTGGTTTTCTTTGGAGTCCCAAAGACGCATCCAGATTTAGTTTACTTCTGCCAACATGTCTGTACAACTTAGCTATTCAAAGTACTGTGTCTTGTAAGATTTGAGGCTGCTTATGCTTTTACTTAAAACTGCTGACATTAGTATCAGGTAAGATGTACAGAAATCAGGACTGGTAATTCTGGGGATAGGTACTAGGTTACATTGTAATTTATTGACATAGTCAGGCCGTCCACAAAGGTAAGGTTTAGATCTGCTCTCCCAAATTCTGACTGCAAAACTGACTTGTGATAAAATTACTTCTCCCAGCTATACACACAACAATTTTTCTTTGGTCAATCATCTGTGCCACAACAACATGAATTCTTTTTATGTATGGTGTTTTATAGTTCAAGTCTTCTGAACAACCCACTGAGTTAAACTATTCCGTTCAAACAAGTTCTTTCATAAATTTTGGCCATGTTACGGCTGGTTTTTCTTGAATGCTCCAACTAAAAGACTGATCATTCATAAATGCACACTGAAGAGGTTACAAATCCATTTCTAATGGAAATTTGGGGGCTGCTTACCTTTTCTATGGGCCATTTCCTTACCCAAGGTGTATGACTAGACACAAAACAAGCACTTACTATGGCTACTACATTGCTGGCAGAGAAAGAACACTGCCTATTCTTCTTTAATTCCCCTTCTCTCCTTTAAGAAAGACCTCAAAATCAAAAATATGTCTCAATGCACAATTTCAAAACCTCTTAGGCTAGAATCTGTGGGACTCCCTCAGTCATTAACACTGTAACAAAGAAGTCCTGCTTATCCACGTACTTCAGAGAGTATCATGACCCCTAAGCCTGATTTTATACTCTGATTTAGTTAATATTTTTGCATTACTCAACAGCTTTTTCCTAGCCAGAGCACATTCTCAAGCACACATACACAACAATGTGTTCTTAATTACTCTGTTGGTGGGAAAGTCTGTCAGGTTTCTTACCTTTTATTTTTAGCGACTTCCAAGTTCTTTTTGTCCGAGTCTGAACCATGGAGCAGGGAGCATTTATTTCTATTAATCAATCAATGATGGCAGTGGTGGTGCACTCTAGTTTTTCATTCTGACTGCAAAGCAAAATTAAAAGCTATATTTTGCAAATTTACGCATTATAGATCGTAGCAGCAGCTGGTGGACTGCTGCTGAGACAGACCGTCTTCCCCTTTCCAGTCCCCTGTGACTGAGAGGGAAGAATTACAGGACAGCACTAGCAGCTGCTGCTGCTGCCCCAGAAGCAGCAAGCCAAGGTCTCTGGAAAAATAATTGGGGAGGCGGGGGAAGGGAAGAAGGGGGACAAAGAAGTTGGGGAGGGGAAGGCATTGCCAAAGCTGGCGGCACAAACAACACACTGCACCTTGCCCTCAAAAGAAACAATTGAGCTGGTCTGGGCTTCCTTCAGTAGACACAAGACTCTTAAGCCATTATGGGAATTGAAAACACCACCAGTTTTTGATAAGGACTTTTACAGAATTAAGAAAGAGTGAGAAAAGGCAATATGCCTTCCAATCTGATGCTTGCAGCAGTTTGCTCTCAAATCCTCTAAAAATAAAGCACAGTGCAATGAGCAACACCCTTCCTTGCAGCTTCCCAACAGAGTCATTCTATGGAGCACTCTACATTAGCACAGGCACAGCCTACCAGTCAATTCATGCCCTGTCTGTCTCCTGTAAAACAGGGGTAACCAAATCCTTTCTCACACACATGTAGTCATGAAGATAAATAATTCATGACTCCAAGATATAATCAGTGTGAAAACACTAACAATCATTCATTTTTAGGCAGATTTGAAAGTGGAACTAGTGGGAATTGTGCCCGTTTTTTAAAAAAAAACTGCTCAGTGCAAAAATCAGTATTTGGTCACCTAGGCAGTGGCTCAGTGCAAGCAAGTAATGCCCATCTATGCTATCAGCACACTAAATATAAAGCTCTCCTCAACAGGGTTGAAAAAGACAAGTATACTGACTGACCAAAGCACATCTACCCACTTCTAAAAACCTGAAGTTCACCCCAAAGCTTCCATGTTTCCCAGTGGATCTCCAGGGTTCAGGCTGACCTCCCACTATGTGGGACAGCAACATGCCTCACTCCCTATGAATGAAGAACACCCTCTACAACAGTGACTTCCAAGAGACCTGTGAATGCTCATTTTCAAGAGAGATGAGATAATATATTACACACAAATCACACAGGGCCAGGCAAGCATGTCTCACTGCTCCTTCTGCTAAGGGACTTCAATGCAAGATACTACTTGGTCCAGTGGACACTGCTTCATTTTCACTGCAGTGGCAGATATCCAGATTATTACATAATATATATAATATACATAAAAGAGATTATTTGAAGAAAACATTCAGCTATTCCAAAAGAAAAAAAGGTAACAAACACCACTGTCACTGCAACAGATGTAGCTTTCTGTGCCTTGTTTAGAAAGACTAATTCAAAAGACATACATTTATAGCTTAATTGCTGTATGTGAGAAAAAGCTTAATTTTAAATATTTAACTTATATTTTAATTGGAGGACCTCTTTTTATCCTGAATATTTGGTAGTAAAAACAAAGAGGGGAAAAAAACCAAACAAGAGAAAAGAAAATATCGAAATTTCTTCAAATTGATCTCATAGACATAAGCCAAGAAATACTTAAGGTCAGAAGAAAGTACTAGTGGCTAAAACAGTTTGCATTGGTTTTGTTGTGTGTCAGAACCCCTCTCAAGATAAGCCAAGAATGCTGTATACAAAATCAGTACCATTATACACAGGCACAGCCTTCTCTCAATGTTGGAATTTCACATTCATTTTGGGAAGCTAAGCTAATTATTGTTATCTGAAGAAGCAGCTTTTGATATAGCATCAATTTCCTGAAGAACATATCAGTTTATTGAGAAGGGGTTTTCAGACTCTTATCTCATTCAATAGTATTATGCCTTACTTTTTTAAAAATTTTTTTTAAACTATAGTTAAAATATTGAGATGCTATTAGAAGACACTTCCTCAAAATCTAACTACAGGTATCAACTGCTAAGATTATCAGGGACTCAATCTGTTTGGAAGTTTTTGAATAAAATGAAATATATCCTTTCTCCTTGGCATATTAGATCCTACATTGTTTCTAAACCCAGAGTATTTAGTCAAAGTACTTGTACACAAGCCTCAGATTAAATCCACTACCATATGAATTTTTAATGCATATAGGAAAGAAGTTTCAGCAACATTAAACCATTTGTGCTGCTACAAATGCCTCAAAAGTTATGACTTCCAGATGTTACAGTGATGATAAGGATTAGAACATACGTCCACCATTTATGTCAATTTCTAACTGTGTGAGTAAACAGCTGAGGACAAGAAGGGTTAAATTACACAAAAGTCTTCACTGTCTTCCTAGCAGTCTTAACCATTTAAGGAACAGGGCAGGTTTTTTCCTCAGTAATTCATGAGGAAGGATTTATAGAATGGCTTGGAATATTGCCACAAGAAAACCAAGGCATGTGGCCTCAGAAGTCCCAGCATCACACCCATGGAAATGGAGGATCAACAGAGACCAATAAATAGGGTACAATGACAACCTGCACCCAAAGCAGCCCATTTCTGGTAGTGATATCATGTGTCAGCTCTATACTGAAAATATTAGCTACGGCAGGCCTCTTCCTCAACAGCAGCTCCCTCAATGACATCTCAGACACTCAAATGTGATCTGAAGTTACTCATCTCAGTGACTACACTGTCTCTTCCTCCTCCCTCCTTTTTGACCCAAAGCTATTTTTGAGCTTGACCTTCTTTCAGTCTCTCCAGTAAGAAAAAAGCCTTTGATTTTTCTCGCGTTTGGGATCATGATGGAGAGGTAGGCACTATCCACTGTTCTGTCTGTAAGAATTCATTTTGCTCTCCTTACATGACCTCTTCATCACTCATTTATTTACCCACGATCCACTTGTTTAATTTATTTAACAGATCACTATACCTGTATCTTTCTTCCCCTCTTGCCTGGGAGGCCTCACAACACAAAAACTTAAGAAAACCATCTACTTCACGAAAATTAATTCAGCAGATGTTTCTCCTTTGCAGTAAGTTACCTTGGTGTAAGTGGTTTTAGACCTATTAAATATAAACACACATGGAGGTATTTAAGGTATTCTGTCATGCACTTCACTTTTCAGGACTGAGAAGTCTGAAGTTCAGACATAAGAACATAAGAAGTTTATTTCGAAGACAGCACAGCCTTACCACACACATTTTCGTAAGACACTTGAAATTGCAGACTGTGCCCGTACTTCATGTTTCATAAACACACCTACAGCTTCTACACTTGGACAATTACTTCACATTTCATGCAAAGAGCATTAGAAATATGACACCTGGGCTCACACATTTAGCCTGAAGCTTCAGGCAGATAATGCACTTTGTGTGAGTATGTGTGAATGCACATTGTCCAAAAAAGAATAAACTGCAAGCTTACAAAAGGAAAAAAGCAGGCATACTGCTAAGTACAGCCTCTCCATCAGAGAGCATTACAGCTACAAATATTCTGGTAGCTTGTATAGTATATTAATGTTACAAGTAGTAAATGGGGTTTGGATGTATTTACATCCAAAATAGTAAATTTACCAGCTACAGAAAACAAAGGCAAAACCTTTCCAAAAATGCTGGATGTTATTATGGGTACATTCTTATACCACTATCAAAACTGAATCCACTCCATTAAACTGTTTGCAGAAGTCAAGCTACATTTTGGCAGCAAAAAGAGCAAATACAGTTGATCCTCTGGTTTCATGTATAAACCCAAAATATCAAAGAACCAGGTGGTTATTACTCAAAAATGTTTAATAGGACGTAATTTGAGATTAATATCTACAGTCCTACACCACACTGTGGATGAAGGGAATAATCATTGAAATGAAACTCCACCGCAAACCCTATTTGTAAAACACCTTCAATTCATTATTAAGATTCATTCTACAAAGAACTGGAAAGTAAACCTGGTATCAGTTCAACTGTAAATAAACTTTGACAATACTTAAAAATACTTTGACAATGGCTATTAAAAGGAAAATTCTATTTTTGCCAGACCTATTATTGAGTTTCCCTACTGAGGAACACCACAAGTTGCTGGCTGATTACTTTATTGTGTAATTACTCAGAACTTATCATATACACATTACCTCAGAAGATAACGTAGCTTGTCCTACAATCTTCCTATTTTCATGACCAGTCCTTACAAGAAGCTAGAGGCACAGGTTGCTTTAGAGAGTTTCTGGATCAAAACAGTATCTGACAGTGGTTCAAACTGATAGCAATCAAAAAAAGTCACAACAGATTCAAAGGCCAAGGACAGTGAAGCCTATTCTCCAGATGCTTACCTTTGTGAGATAGAAGGAAAACAGGCTTTAGCTGTGTACCACCAGTGAGAGCAGCAGGATTATTTCAATTGAGAAAAGCAGATGTTGAGTTATCTAAAATTTAGAGCGAAAAGTGTTGCAGCATCAGCAAATACATCAAAAAAGCAGTACAAGTGGAACAGTAACATAGGCATCAGGCCACTATGTACTTCTAGCATCAAAAACTACAATACCTGGTATACAATATGCATAACAAAGATCTCTCCTGTTCTCAACTTTATGGTATTGCTCACTGCTGCACCATGATAAGTAGTACATGTCCCTTAGGAAAGGAAGCCCCAGAAAAAAAAAAAAAAAAAGCTCTGTGCTATTTATTTAACTAAATGGCTGGAATAAAGTTCAGAAGTTTATAGCCTTATGGCTTCACACATACTTCTTCAAGACCAAAACTTACTTGTTGTGGCACATTAAAAGGAAAAATGTGACTGAAATCTATTTTTATCTACAAGCTCCTGGAGAAGTAGTATACAGATGTACACTTCTTGTACTTGCATAAGTAATCAATATTTTACATTTTCTATTTTTACTGTAAAATGACAGCTCACAGGAGTAACTGCTAAATGCATAGATCACTAGAGACACACTCTGAGGAGTTCTTTGTGTATGGACATTTTTCAGGAAAGCCCATTGCCTTTAACTTGAAAAAATACCCAGTAGAAATGGTTGGACAGAACTGGCTTCCTGATACATATTTTAAAACAAAAGCAGGTGACAACCAAAGCAACATCAAGATCAAGGGAGAACAGTCCTCACAATCTAAACTGAAACTTTGCCCTCTGTGAAAGTAGTCTATATATATGAAAATAGGAGTTTAGTCTATTCTAATGAGAAAAAAAAAAGTAAGAAGAGGGTCTTGAAGTTAATTTAAAATACAGTGAATAATATTTGAAATATTGTTACATACATGAAAGCAGTAGGAACAGAAAACATGCTATTGTGGGTTGATCCAGTCATCCCTCTAAGTGGGTATTCAGAGCAAAAGACACTTACATAGGCAGGGTGCATGAGCCCAGCTACTGTCTGTAGCTTACTGCCTTTACCCCACAGTCAGGCAGCAGGAGGAACAGGAGCTTCCCTTCACGAATGCTCACAGAGCTGTCGGCCACAGCCGTGTTTAACCTGCTGATCTGCCTTCCCAGCCTCCTACAGCAGCAGCTCTGCCAGCTAAGGCAACTCTCCCACTGGCATAGCCAGCACGTCTCCACAAATAGTAGTCCTGCCACCACTCCCTAGTAAGATTTTAATGTTATCTTACATATCTTTTACAGGAAAGACCTGTAAAAATAATGTCCAGTCGTCCAGTATCCTCATCACTCCTTTTCAGCACTGCTCTGCAGCAGCCAGGCACACGTCTTGCCCATGACACTTTTTTAACAATTTCCCATCACATGGAGTGCAGCAAGAAGAAAAGAGGTATTATCCTATAACAAATTGGCCCATCTTCTAGATTAGATAAAACCAAACTCTTCCAACAGGCAAACTGTTGTTGGGGTGCCCCCCTCAACTACTTGGAGCATAGAAAGATCACAGCCATGCACCCCATTCCTATGATGGCCACTCTGTTATCTGAAAAGGTTATGAACCCCTGACCAATCAGCATGTTACCTTGCCATTTCCACCACTGGAAGATAAACATCATTTCATCTTCACTCGTTGTCAGTGATCCTTTCTTATCACTTTTTATTTTTAACAAATGCTCCCACCACCCCAAAAGCTGTAGTTTAAACAAAGTGAAGGAAAGACGAGGGAAGACTGATGTGGTGAAATGTGCTACAAGACAGCTAGGCTACTTGTGTCATGATTATCTGTTTCTTGCAGAAAGAATGATCCAAAGCTACTATTTACATGTTTAAACTAACCCAGGTCAGTTTGTCTCCAATGATGCACAGAATAATCATGTGAACTATCTAGCTAGCAGATCTGAATGGCAGCAACTTCTGCCAGAGGCAGCAATGAGCTGCTGAGAACACATGCTTTTCACAGCCTAATACTCTCCCTAAATTCAACCAGAGCTGTCTGAATGATGACTACATTTGAAAAGAGGTATCAAAATCATTATGATGGGCCACACACATGAATTTAGAAGGAATTTCTAAAGCACGAAGGGGAGAGAGGCATTCATCTCCCTTAGTATATTCAACCACAAGAGTGCCCCTGCCTCGTAGTGTTAGGGATCTGCTCTGGAAACACCCACCTCGGAGCTCAGAACTTCCCATCATTCTGGACACCTGGTGACACCTGACACAAAAGCCAAATACTTGAATTCATGCTTATCTATCAGTTGCTGTGATTCATACAGAAGACCCCCCCAACCCTCAATACAGTGCTCTCAGCATTTGAGCCATCTGCATCTATTATTCCCCTTCCCTTCCCCTCAGTGTTTGTTGACCGTGCAAGTGGTGCGCAGGTGATACACTGGGCTGAGACAGGGAAGGAACACTGGAGACCAATGTGTCATTTATTTTTTTTAAACCCCTAATCTACATATTTAGAGAGGCAAAGAAACAGAGAATACACGATTCACCCTTGACATTCCGCCAGATCACTTCAATCCTGTAAAATGCCCCCTAATGACCTGAATATAATACCATGGTGTTACAGTGTCACTTAAATACTGCAGGGTTCTTCCTCTGGCAGTGCAGTCTGCAGACTTAATATGTAATGTACAGGATTATACTGCCACTAAAATATTACTTAGTGCTGATGAAATTTCAAATTAATTCTGGGAGCTAAATCATTATTCAACTCTGCCTTTGCAGAGATACACTCCCCTGGTTGCTTTAATAACAGTGATTGTAGAACTAGAAGGTTGTTACTGTCTCTTCAAGGCTTGTTTAAAAGGAGAAGTGGCCTCTAAACTGTCAAGCAAGTTAATGCAGTAATGCATGGATGTTTGCAACTAAAAAAATAATTTGAGCAAAAAATGGGCTCAAATATTAAGAGAGCTCATAGCAATGTGGCTTATGAATAACTTTAATATTTAACAATAAATTAAGAGTCTTAGCCCAGTTTTCTTTCTATATATATACACACACACACACGCTCCCATGTTCCCATCCACCACCACCCTCTTCCACAGACAGAAGATTTCATAATAATTGAGGGGACATATTCTTGATGAAGTAAATGACACAGCTGCTGGTAACTGATGAAACTGATCTTTGCCAGTTGAGGATGTGGCTTTCAAGTCATTCTGAGCTCTAGCTTTTCAAACCTAAATAAACAAACTTGAACTTTTTACAGCTCTGGGTTTCTTCTTCCTGAATAATTTCTGTTACTAGTGAGTATTCGGTACTTTTAGGTAACTACAGCACTTCAACACTAAGATGGGCCAATCCTTGACACTGCACTAGAGCCAGTGTACACAATAATGTGCTAACATAAGAAGTAAGGGACCATGAAAAACAGTGGATGGGCTAATCATAAAAGCAAGTTTCTATCCTCTGAATGTTTGCCCATTTTTTAACATTGTGTTTAGATTTGTTTCTGTTTCTCAGTTAAAATACCAGACTGCTCACTTCTACAATGAGGTTTCTTAAATCCGGGAAGCGTTCCCAAGCTATATTGGAAAAACCCCAAACCAAAACCCCCACAAAACCAGTGGTAAATGATGAACAACATAGGGCCAAGCAGGCCGAAAACAACTTGCGGCAGCGAGTCTAAATTAGGCTAAAATAATCAAACTTTCTCCTTATTAAACGGTTACCTACTTCCTCATTCATTAATATTGTCGTTGTTTACACTTGCAGCCAGGCCAAAGATTTTCCCCTCCCTCCAAATATAATTTCCTGCTATTGACAGACATGTTCAAGTGCTGGATGTGTGTATGTCTACATGGCATACTGCAGGCAGAGGCGAGCCTTCTTGGCCACCACCCAAGCCAGCTGTAAATGAGCCAGCTCCAAACTGGAAGCTGTGTAAGCACAATTAGCACAGCAGTAAGCCTGATCTAACACATCCTGCCAAGAGACCGAGCTTATTAGCTTGAGCCCAACACAACGCACACGACGGATATGGGGCTTCTGCTTTGGCTCCACACAGAACGTGGGCAGCTGAAGCACATCAAGCTCCTATCTGCCCACAAGACACGGTGTAAGTACATCTTCTCTTGGAGCATACTCTCTGCTGCAAGGACTGTCCTTTCCCTCTGCATCAACTCCCAAAATACTCTGAGTGCTGTGAGCAGATGGAGGGAACAGGGATCTCCAAGTGAGAACTTCTGAGGCACTATAAGAAAAAAGCCACCAGGCAGGTGTTTACGCACCAGGCACAAAAAAGGCCAGAGGAAAAGGTGAGGGAAAGGCAGAGCAAAGCACTGCAAGACTCTATAAACTGATAAAGAGCACTCCACTGTCTGGATACTATCAGGTCCAGAGCAATAATGACCAAAAACCATTACCATACTGTAGATGTTAAATGGGCTCTGCTCAGGTGCTCCTACCACCAAAGAATTCACTATTTTTGGTGGACATTTAAACAGAACAAAAGAGGAATATGAGAGAAGGAAATCTGTTATCAAACTGGGACCCAAGAAACCAATGCTCCTCTGGTGCCATGGATTTTATTAAAGGAGTAGTGACAGTCTAGCGGTTGGCAGTAGTAGGCTGAGAAACTTATAAATTCAGAGCAAAATGAGACAAATCAAAGGGTAGCAATGAAAATCATCAGGGGGGAAAATAAAGGGCATATTTTAAGAAGAGTGCCTGAAGAGACTGGGAATGTTTACATTTAAAAGGGCAGTAATAAAATGGTCATTGCTAAACTATATTTAGCAGAAACTAACCTATACAAGTTAGTGAGCTTCTGCCCACCCATTAGGAGAGCACATGGGCAAGCAGAAATTCCATTGAAGTGCCCCAATCAAAGGCAACAAAGAAAACACCTTATTCAACACATAATGATTTTGTTACATTCTGTGTCAACAGACTGTTCTGTAGCAAACACTCAGGATCTTTGGAAGGTGGTGTTCATGCCTGTTTTCTTTTCCCTCCCACTCTACTGTAAAGGAGTATTTTTAGCTTTCAGTTTGAGCTTTCTGATGTATGGGACAGGTATAAGCAAGAGAGAGAGGGGACCCCACAAGGTGTGGCAGACACACTCCTCCACACATTCAGATTCTGCAGATTAACTAGGTTTATTTTGACTTCTGAGATTTTTAGATTACATTGTGTATATGGAGGTTTTCCATTATTTGCTAGCTTAAAATATTTTCTTTGAAAAGGCTTAGTTTGATCTGGGGTGAAGACTACACATCCTCAGCAGACTACAAGCAGTTTATATACTTGTCCCTGACCCTTGCCTGATCATCAGTTTGAGCTAAACACCTGCTGGAATTTCACACAGAATTTCTCACACTCTAGTAACACAGATCTCAGGCATATATATCTTCATGATTCACAGCAGCATTTGAATCACCAATACCTGCTTCAAAGGAGTGTTTTTCTTCCCTTTTCCCTATCCTTTCATAAGCTTCTAAAAACATGACCAAATCAAATCAAATTAATCACACCAGGTTAAGAGACACAGACAAAAGAAAAACTAAAAGCTGAAATTACACTTGCACTGTTCTTTTGTCTTGAGAAGGAAATAATTTTCTCTCTGCTTTCCCACTTGAAGGCCTGAAAAAGAAAGCTATGCTGTCAGAAATATCAAGGCCTAATGAAATGTGTGAAAAACCAGTCATACCTTGAACTTACTAACTTCAGGAAGGTGAAATAGAGAAATGTATTTGAATATTATTTGGTATGAAAGACTTAGAAATAACACAACGGTATGATTACTGCAGGTTAATTTAACCTTATTTAGATTTTTCAGTCATTTAAAAATACATATATAATCATCAACCATTGTTCAGACAGAGAAAACTGTTCTGAAACAGGATCTCAATTTACAGACACATCTAATATATCAAATATACAGTATACATATGTGCAGGATATAAAAGTCAAATAACCATCCAGTCCCTTTACTTACACATACTTCCAGTGAAAAGATAAAAAATCTTGGCTTATGAATCAGTTAAACTAAAATACCCTAAAAGAACACATTTCTAATAGAAGAAAACAGTGAGGAGATAAACACGATTAAGAGGAAAGGGAGGGTAGAGAAGTAAAATATTTGCCAGTTAGCTCTGAATACTTTTGTATTGAACAAAAATAAATACTCAATCTGTGTATTATTTCTTTTGGAAATACTTCTTTGCAGAGAGGAATGCAAGTTAGCATCCTTTATAAGGCCATAAGAATCTTGTACATACCACACCATAAAGTAGGCCTAGTACAGAACACAGCAATCTCCCATGCAGTGACATGATAAACAGAATCCTTAAATGCTGATTTGGTCTCCCTTCAAAGCAATCCTTATTTTAAAAAGAACAGAATCCGAGGCCATCTGCAAAGGAAGCACCTCAGACTCAAAGACCTGTCTACACTCACTATGTGTACATTGCTTTTGGTTTAGACAAAGTAAAAACAGGAGAGAATGCAATGTGTCTGCAGAAGGTTCTTCTATTTTTAACTAATACTGTCCTGCCAGTATGAATTCATCCAGATAGAAAATCCTTCATTAAAAATATAATTTACTTTGGTTGCTTTCCACTATGTTGAAGTGACATCTTTCCCAAACACGGTCAAAGGCCATTAGGAACACAAAGCTTTTGAGAACAAGTTTCAATCATGACACCCATTGGCCTGCCTAAATAGAAGTTTCCTTAGGAAGGCTTGGGAATCCTTAGATGGGAAGGGGCAAAGTCAAAGGGCATGAAAAATATTATTCAGATATACATAGTATCATTAAAAAATTATAAAAAAATCTTTGCACTGTCTTATACAGGAAAAGTGACAAATTAGTGAAATATCCTAAGGAACAAGACAGAACTTTGGAACTTTTCACCTGAAACTTGGGGTGCTACAGCATTTTACTAAAGAGTACAACATTGAAGACAGCTCAAGCAAGAAGTTACCAACATTTTACTCAGCTGTACATATTTTTATGTGTCCACCTGGGAAAAAAAACCACATATACGAGCAGATAAGCTCAAACTAAAACACAGCTTGCCTTTGGAGTCATGGCTTACTTTCAAAAAAGATGACATATATACCAGAGCATTTATATGTAAGCCAATATTTTAAACTGTGCTTTTCCCTACAAATTACAGTACAAGAGCTTCTGAACAACTTCTTAGCTTCATCCTATTCCTTTCTCAACCAACTGCTCTAGCTAGAGACCAGCAGAGCAGGAGTCAGACAGTGTGACAATCTGTGGCAATCAAACATCACAAAACTTATGGAAACAAAATGTAAGATGTACTTTATTAATGTAAATTATTCTAGACATTTCAACACTAGGAGAATGTAATTCAAGAATTAGTCACACTTAAAGTGAGAATTCAGAAAGTTCAGTAGGGGACAGGAGAAAGCAGTGAAGAAGCCCTGTCAAAGTCCAGAATTCAAGCCCTTGCTCAATTCCAGATCTACCCATCCAGATCTACTCCTCCTCAGAGTGCCAGTTTGGGGCCTGAAGTTGGGAAAAAAAACAACTCTACAGCTTCATACTTAAAAGGGAAGCTCAAAGACAAACTATGCTGCCTCTTTTTAACTTCTGATGCAATAAATAGTCTGATTCAGCAACAAGCCTGTCTTGATATGGTTATATACCTCCCACTGACTATGGCCTGAGCAGCCTCATGGAATACACAGGCTCATTGCTGGGGGATTTTTCACACAGGCAATCTGGAACAAGCGGTTCCTATCTCTGGACACTTGTTACCAGCTCCTGTTGCACTGCCTTCACCCCACCCCTCCTGGGACAGCTTCATGGTGCTGCACAGAGGGACTTGGTTAAGCTAAAAATAGTCCATTCATCCTCCCTCTCCCTCCCCATTTTTGCCAGGTTATTTTTAAAACAGATACAGTCTCTGCTCTTGTTCAACAGGCAGCTTGGCCGGAAGGGGAAGGGAGGAGGAGAAGCTGCAGCTCTGCCAGCCCAGGCTGTAAGAGAGACTGCAGAGTCCCTTCAGCCCACCTTGCCACTACGACATCACATATCCATGGCATTACAGACACACACAGGTCCTCATAATCCCAGTTTAAGCTGGTGTTTGCAAAGTCTGAGAAGGAGCATGTACTATTCCTACAGTTAGATGGAAGAGGTTTGCATAATCTTATCCCCCATATCCCAGGAGCCAGAACTAATTCTGTGCTTTTCTGATTTGACTTGGGGATTCTACGCCACCACAGCAGGACTTAGGAAATGGCTCTTCACTGTAACCTTGTCTGAGCACTCATCTTTTGTTTGCATTACTCTGCCTTGCAAGATGACAGCTATCAAGTCAGATTACTGAATGCCACTCACAGTGACACATGCCAAAAGTAAACCATTAAGACTATCTAAATAAGAGCCAGGCTTAATATGTAGGTTGCCAGGTATTACCTCTAGTAAGAAATCATTCTAGACAAGTTCAGCAATTAAAAAATTATCAAATATGTTAACTTAGTTCTTAAAATTCACAGGACTAATAAAATAAAAAACTCTTCCTGAATTCCTAAAAGAACCCTGCATTTCAAGTGCAAAGAATTTAGGCTGTCAGGAAAAAAAAAAAGGGTTGGGGGAGGTGGGGGGAAATACAGCAATTTTTTGAAAATCCTCCTAACCCCCACTGTTTTTTCTGTGTGTTTATGAAGCCTCCGGAAATACCACGGCAAACATTCCAGCTCTACAGCAGCGAGGTCACATGACCCAAAGGCACAGCAAGGAACTTCTCTCCCAAGTTCCCTTATGGTACAGAAAAGTGATTTTTATTTTATCTTTGAAAATGAGGACCCAAGTCTAGGGAAATCTCCAGGAAACTTTCATGAGTACAGTTTTAAAAACAGGTGGTGGGGTTTGCTGTTGTGTTCCCTTTTGTTATTTATTTGCTGCATTTCTAGGCCTGCACATACTATTTTTATTATCTAAGACAAGCATCTTAGACCTATATTCAGGGGCCATTAAACACAGTATACCATTTAAGCCATCTCTAAAAAGTACTTGTAATGTTCTCTAAATCTTCTATTAGAGTTAAAATCAGTATTACTGTATTTCTTAACACAGCCATGATCTTTTCCTGGCAAAAAGTATGGCACTTAAAACCTCTCCTCCTTCTTGTCTTTCAGGATTATTTCAGCTAGCATTATTAATGAAAGGATTTATGCAAATAAGCTTTGCTAAACATTATGAAAAAAAATTACTCAAAATCTGAACCTGAATCACAACCTTGCATTTTTACAAACAATCACATGTACGTACTTGGAAATAACTGAAATGTAGGAGTATTGATGAATCATAATGTAACAAGTGAGTATTAGAAATTTGTGGTTGTCTGAAAACAACATAGACGAAAGCATGGGGAAGGAAAAGAGTCCTGCAGTAGAAATGCACAGCAAATGGCAGGCACTCACCACTAACTTGCTTTGTAACCATGTCAGAAATGCTTCTAATTATCAGAGGTAAAAGAGGGATGGCATTTCTGCTGGAAGCAAGTTTTACACTTTAAGTCTTTCCTCTCCCTTCTTTTTCAGCCTATAAATATTAGTCTTACACATTTTTCTCCCATACAGCTCTTGAAAAGGTTGAGTTTTTCAAGGCTGAGAGCAGATAGAAATGTTCATCAAGAAATGCCTTGAGGTCAACTGTCTGTAACTCATCAAAGAGCAGCACTGAAAATATGGATGGTGGATTATACGAGCATGGTAAAGCAGATTAAAAAAAAAATCTATGTTCTGATGATCAGTAACATTTTTTCTCTTTGGAAATGGGCTCAGTTACGTACCCCCAGTGGTGATGGTCACAGGGCACTGACTTCTTCCCTAATTTCAGGTGCATTCAAAACAACTACAGCACGGAAGTGGCTTTAGTGCTATTTCCCAACATATGGAAATCCCACTGGGATATGACAAGGATCAAAAATGGAGAAGACTCACGCAGCAGTGTAAGGAGAGGCAGCTGGTCCACAAGAAAATTATGACGTAGGTCAAATTCTAGAGAAGCACTGAACTACACTGAAAATAAGGCAGAGATGAGCTTACCTGTGGTTTTATAAAGTATTTAAAAATATCTTTAAAAAACTCCGCAAGCAAAGGAAAAACAGCAACAGAATAAGTCTGCAAAGATTATTTTTCTTAAGTGAAGAAGGAAACAGATACCCTGGAGTGCCCACTCTGTGCTTTTTAAAAAATTCTGTATAACAGCTAGACATAAGATATTGAACATATTATTGAAACTACTGCTCACTTCTACTCAGGGATTTCTGCTTAGTTTATTATAAATGCACATTTATTGGCAGCAAGTAGAACATATTATTGCTCTGTTTTATAGCTGGAATGGTGCACGCACAGAGTAATTTGTTTGTATTCCGTATCAGAATCAATACTGTACCGGGGATAGCCTGAGGAATGTTTATGCTGAGGGCTTTGCTTGCAGTGTTTTGTTGTTGCAATCAATTGAC
Source organism: Camarhynchus parvulus (assembly GCF_901933205.1). Lineage (NCBI taxonomy): Eukaryota > Metazoa > Chordata > Aves > Passeriformes > Thraupidae > Camarhynchus > Camarhynchus parvulus. The sequence goes on from NC_044576.1 coordinate 11,882,016, forward strand.
CAAACAGGGCTGCTTCTTAAAACAACAAATAAACTATGATAGTGACCAGATCACCCATTCAAGCATCAAACACGACACAGTGTCTGGAAAAGGAATGAAGGCCCACAAGTGTTTTTACTGCTGGATGACACACACAGCTTTCCTACCTGAGTATTTCCCACCGGCCTTTCTTCCTCTCAGTAGCTGGGGACCGTTTCCTCAACGCCCTCACATAACAAGATCCATTTTCCTGCAATAAAAATACAGACACATCATGCTTCCATTTTCCTGCAGAACACAGCAGCATTTGAATCAGCTTGGTGAAAAGACCTGAAATGAATTAAGAGCATTTAGGAGTCCAACAACCAAGCCAGGAGGACCAGATCTGAGGCTGGGTTGGGGTTCTAGCCCAGCTTTTGCCACCCCCAAGTTTTTGAGACTCACTCAGCAGTTTAAGTATTACAGGTTTTCATGCCTGTAACAATGAAATAAGGAAAATATAATGAGAATTCTCTTGAGGTTTATATCAAAATTTCCTGAGCCAAATGGTAATTTTTTTTCAGTTAAAGGTCGTGCTGAAGTCTCTTTTATTCTTTTTATAAAGGGTACTCACTGACTATTGTGAGCTAAGTGCCATTAAAAAAGATAAACCAACCCCCAAACCATACTTAAAAAAATACACCGAAATACCTCAGAACCACCATCCTCTCTGTAGCAAAACAAAACAAGTTTATGGATTACACTGGCACAGCACTGCAACTTCTAGGAAATGTATTTTTAATTATAAAGAAAGATTGCAAAGGGAGACGGGGGAATGTTTACGGGTAGTCTGTATTTTGTTACATGCTGTTTCAGCAGGCAGACAAGGTGTCCTTACAGCATTATGCTGCCAAGTTCCAAAACTCAGCAAATATTGAGAAAAGGAACACAGTGACTACATTTTGCCTCTCTTTTGACTGACTTCCAAATAACTTCCGTGCAAAAAAAAAATTCCATTAAACATGAAAAAGTGCATACTACTGGAAAAAATAACAACAACAACAAAAAAACAACCAAAAAGCAACACACCAAACCCCACACAATTTGCAACCAGTCCAGGTTCCTCCTCAACTACCAGCTGTGGGAGCAGACCCTTTCATAACAACTCAAATTATGCAAAAGCCACAGGTGACTTTAAAAAAAGGCAGAGGAAAAACCCTAAAGTTATTTGTAATAACTTGTTAGTTGCATTCAATGTTTGTTCTGCAGCCATATTTATCCTTTTCACTGGTAATTCACCAAGAATAAAAACATGACTGAAAACCTTCTTAGAAACAGTCATCCCACCCCAACACACCCAGTGTCACCAAGGGACTGTCTGCTTCACAAAGGGACGCTGCTGGTTTTCTTGTCTCGCAAAGGGCAATTTTAGAGAAGTTACATATTGACAAGCACCCTGGGTGAGTGTTTGGCTTTAAGGCCTCATTGAACTGTGAATGTTTTCACCCAGAATGGGTTTATTCTCTTCCAGAAGTTTTCCCCAGTGCTTTTTTTCTGCTTATGCAAGGTAGAAATAACACTTTAATTGATTCAAATTTCACATTTGTTAACATGACTTTCTCAGCCAATGCAGACTGATCTTTAATGAAGTTGTAATTAGTTATTTTAGTTTGTTTCTCCAAAGGAAAAGCTTTTTTTTTCTGCCTGCCCTAAGATCTGGGTACCATTCCAGGTGTAACTGGATGGGACTTTTGTCAGATCAGGCTATAGCATTTACCTGGACACTTGAATTTTGCCTCTCACTCCTTTCTCCTGGACTCTTACTTTCAACACTGCATTTGTGCAGCTGCATGGTTAGCTGGAATGGGGCAACTAATTTTCTTCAGCATGTTGTCTCAAACAGCTCTGCCAACACAACACAGGTAGCAGGCTCAAGACAGGAGTGATCAGCCATCATGGCAGAGGGTAGAAACAGAGGCTGTTTAAGCCAGCTTGAACTGGACTGCTGCAGCACACAAACCCAAAGCTTTGCTCCCCTCCTCTCTGCTTTATTCTGCCCATCTGTAAAACCAGCACCACAATTCCTACTTTGTTTTATAAAGCACCTCTTAAAATGAAAAGGCTAGCCATTAACATTTCTGTGAATTCACATTACTGACCACCCACCCCTTTCATAAACCAGGTCCAAGCTGGTTCTAAGGACACTGGCACTGTCCCCGCCAGCATCTGCTCCCTGGTTTCCCCGCACAGCCTCTCAAGGGCTGTACAATGGCCCCCCCACCACTCCAGCCTGTTCTGTGCCCCCACGCCAGCCCCAGCTCTGCCAACACACTTCACAGGGTCCTGCTGGGAACAACAATCAGCTTCTAAAAATAAAATTAGCTTCTTAAAGCCTGGTCCCTTCTCTCATCCTGTTTCTAGAAAGATCCCCAAAACTGTCTCGCTGGCAAAGTTCAGGGGTTAGCAGGCTACACCTGAGAATGAGAATAGATGGTAAAGAAGTGCCAGCTGGAAAGCCCTTATACCTGGCTTGCCTCAGCCACCCTGTCCAGGTGTGTTCTAAGCCCTGCTGTGGCACAGTAACTGGATGCTGCACAATTCCCAGCCTTTCCCACACCCACTCCTGGGGCACGGCCCGTTCCGAAGCTGCAGGAGCGGACTCCGGGAAGCACCGAGCCCTATCCGCAAAGAGCCGCCCGTGCCCGGCCAGGGAGCTGCGGGGGGGGAACGGGGAAAGGAGGGGAACCAGCAGCGCTCCAGCCGGGAGGGCCTCCTGCTCTTCCACATCCAGCAGGGGGAGCACGAAAACGCACAGGTTTTTTGGCCACAAATGCTTTTTTGGCTACGAACCGCTGGATCACAAAGCTGGACAGTCTGCGTTAGGCTACTCCTACAGAAATGTGTATGCGGTGCCTAACAAGTGCACCACGGGCAGAACTCCTGCTCCGAGCAGATCACACTGCAAAAATCAACTCTGTGGAGGAGCCACAGGACAGGCCAGGAAGGCTGCAGGAGCCGGGGGCAGGAAGGAGAGCCTACACAGCAGGGCTGCCAACGCCAGCAATTTCATCCTGTCCCCTGCAGCACCAGGAATTTTTCCTAAAGCCAGCTCTCCAAAGTCTCATCATCACATAAAAATTTCAGCTTTCAGCTCTTTGTTTTTTTTTTTTTTTAAGGGATATATTTGTCTCTAGGCTTCCAAAGTTCAAAACCAAAGCTGTAAAAATAAACCCCAAGGATTTAAAAAACAGCAAAAGTGATAAAAGAATCCCTCAAATCTGTTGTCCGTACATCATGGGCAAAAGAATCTCAACTCTGGGAATTCCATATTATCTTCCTTTATTTATTGACAATTAACACAAACTGTTAATTGCTGTTTCAGAAATTGAGGAAGGAAAAAAAAAGGAGACTAAGCAGCCCAGTAACCACTGAGGGGAACTCTCTTCCTGCAGCTTCCCAAGGGCCAACCTCACCCAAAGACCTTTCCTCGCCCACCTCCCCTGGTTTGTGCCGGCTCTGACCCTCAGCCCTGCCCGTGTCTCTGGCACGGACAGCCGGCACGGTGTGTCTGCAGCGCCTTCCCTGCCTCCTCCTCCTCGCTTCTCACGTGTCCTTGGGCTACTCCTTGCCCCTTCATTCCATTTCCCCTGTCCCAGGCTGGACTCCTCCTCCCCAGGTCTCAATCTTCCCCAGGGATGCCCTTGCTTTGGGTGACCCTCACTGTGCTCGGGGGCAGACACGATCCCTCGGGGACCCTCCTGAAGGGCAGCCCAGGCAATGCCCCCCTGCAGCCCCTGCTCCTAAACACACCCATTTTGGCCTAATATACTTCATCGTTTCAACTTCTTTGCTTATAACATGGGGCTCTGTTTCTCAGTGATTTTGCTAAAATTAATGGAAGTGGTCTATATATATTGAAGGGAAACACCCAGAGCAACCTGTGCATTACAAGTCTTAAAATTAAAGCATATAAAAATATTGTAAGGGTGAACTGGAGGAAATCCAATAGGGAAGTATCAAAGAGTTCATCTTTAAACCTCCTAATCTCAGCTGTATCACTGCAATGGACTTAGGTCAAGCACCAAGAACTTTCCCTGCTTTCTCATCATATCCTGGTCCCAGCTGGTGGCCACCAGATTTTAGAGACAAGTTTATAACAAATCTCTCTGGACCATCACAGATAGTCCTGGAATCCTGCTTGTCCTCAGCCTTACCCTCTGCAGAAAGCAAGAGCGAGCCCAGGGTATCTCACTGCCTATATCTCAGCACTTAGCCTGTGCTGGACTTAAATAACTGTAAATAAATCAATCTCTAAAAGTAATCAAGAGTAAACCCTTCAGTTTCCATATACAAAATATCACTTGGACTCCACATAGCCAGACAAAAATGAGGAGATAGCAAATAGAAAACACCCAAACACAAAATCTTGAAAAACAAAAATACTACTAGGATAGACAGTTAAAGAATGTTGTACAATCTTCCTATAGAAATGCATAAGGCAGGGCATTTTAGGATATTTTCCTACTTTCACAAATTGTTTTGAAGTTCCAGCATTATTCTCCTTGAACTGTAGAACATGTTCAAACTCAAAATTCCCGTAAAACCACAGCATGTCAGCAATCCCAACTTCTCATTTATCCACAGCTGTAACTGGGTCATAAGTGAAGAACACGAAGTGCTGCTCTTCCTAAATAAGCTTACTGGTCAGCAAGCATACTTCTGCTATGTGAAAACATTCACAAACTTCACAGAGAGTTTAACTATTATATGCAGTCCTTATTAGGTATCACAGCTGTCTATCAGGACTTTTTAGAAACCTGGGCTTTCTTGAAGTTTTAAAGCAACTCAAAATCAACAGTGAGTGTATGTCTGACGAGCACCAGATACCATCCACACTGACCAAGAAACAGCCTGTTAGTTTAATAAGAGAAAAGCAAAAACTGTTGTTAAACTAAGTAGTGCAAAATAGGTGAAGGTTATGGAGAGGAAAGATGGGAGACAGACTAATGTCTGTGCAGGTTGGTGTGGTCCTTCCTGGGCAGAGACAGAACAAGGGAGGAAAGGAAAGCTGGAAGATCAGTGTGGAGGGAAGCAGGACTGCAGCTTCAGACAACTTTCAACTTTGCCTACACTTAGACTTGGTCCTCAGTAATCCTTATTAAAACAAGAACCAAAAAACACCCAAACACATCACACCAAAATGCAGCAGCCACATGGCTGTAAAATACAGACATTTATCTGATGGAACAGACAGGATGCACACTCATTCCAAACACAAGTAGCAGAAAGTCACAGAAAGGGCCAGGCCGCACTGGAACCTGCCGAGTGCCTCACCTGGCAGCACCCAACACATCCCCTCCCTGCCTGGGGAGCCTCCTGCCTTCACCCCAGCCCAGCAGGACTCCTCGTGCCCTGCAGAGTTCCCAGGAGAAGCCTGGGCCAGCACTCCTGCACTACTCCATTTCCTCCTGACATCTTTTGTTCCCAAAATAGAAGAAGCGGGTTCTCATAGGGGGCTGCTGCATTGAGCAGTGCAGCTGCTCAGACTCTCAGTCAAACTGGTGGCTCCTGTATCACATCATTACTGCAACCAGTCCTCCTGGGAGATTTCTCAAGCTCACCCTGTTAGGCAGAACACTACAAGGGTACAGAAAAGTAAGAAAGAATCAGAGTAATAAGTATGTAAATTTTCCTTGCGTTTTTCCTCATCTTCTTTCTCATTAGAGTGTAGAAGCAAAAGTTTTGTTTATTTAGTCATAATTTTCCAAATTAGTTTTCCCAGGTTAAAAAACAAAACAACTACTTTTAGTTTTTTTCCCTGCATAAAAAGAAAGAAAACCTTCTCAAACTTGTATTTCACATTATTTCAAAAAAAAACCCCATAATTGAAGTACTCTGTTTCTCAGCTGCAGAAAGCCATGAATTTGCAATTTCCTTATTTTGAGATGGAAGGGAAAGGTCCAGGTTGTTGTGATACCCTATGCATTTAAGGTTTAATAGCAGCCGCTTGCAGAATCATGATCTCCAATTTAGAACAACAACAAAATCCTTTTCTTCTCCCAAGTTGTTCTCCAAATATCTAATTACTGAAAGAGTCACTTTTCCAATCCTGTTCTCTTCTTAAGGCCACATCTAAGATGGGTCCAGTGCACCTAAAAAGACGGACATGAGTAGGCCAAGATTACTGTAGTCCATGTCTCTGCTCTCTTGTCACAGCCCTGGAAACCCTAAAGCCCCTGGGGCTGTGCTGCATCCTACCTCCCTCCCAGCCTCCCACCCCAGATTTAAGGGGCTGCACAGGAGTCAGTAGAATAGATCAGGGGTTTAAGCAGGAACAGGGAAATAGGACTAGGAGGACAGGCATTTTAGCATATCTTTGTGAAGCTATAATCTGATGGAGGTGGCTTTGGCCCAAGCTGAAATAAGAAAATTTGGTGTGGCTATCCTCTGCAAGGCAGTCCAGGTAGCTCCTTCTCCAGTGCCTGCTCCAGGCCAACAGCACCCAGCCAGCTACAGTCAGAGTCAGCCTGGGGCTGAAGGGCCCAAACCAACCGAGGTTTGCAATTGCTAACATTTCACAAGTGACGGTGGCAGTCACGGCTCCTCCCTGGCCCAGCGGGCAGCAGCACATTAGACTGCATCTGTTTGTAGCAGAGGACTGAGCTGCCAACTCACAGGCATAGGATAACAAGCACTATTAATCTTGGCTTAAACAGAACCATTGTTCTGGAGATTGGACATCTCTTGTAAAATCCCATTATTAGAGACCATTTGCCATCTATTTCCGTAGAAACTTTTTTAGTGTGCTTTGTTCTATTTTAGAAAAAAATTCCCCCTTCCCTTTTCCTTAAGTCCTATTGTACTTACAGAGCCTTAAACAATAATCCACTCAAGCACAACCATGGAAGTGGCTTGAAGGAACAAAAGCAGCTTCTGGCATAGCCAGTGCATCTGACTCTCCCTGCATACAGCTGCCTGTACAGCCTCCGCAGATTTGCAGAGCACCAGCAGCTACCGATTTCCCTCTGCTCCTCCTGTGTGTTGGATACAAAATAAACAGTAAACATGAGAAGTCTGCTCAAATTATACTTGCAGCATCAGCTAAGGGTGCAGGTGAGTCACAAGCAAGTTCTGCAGCCTATCTCGCTGAAGGAATAGGGAGAAGACTGACCTTAAAAGAAAGCAGTAGGCATGAGTAAGACAAATTTTAAAAAAATCTAACTCCAGGGAGACAAGGCAGTGGAAGCAAAGTGTCTCAGGCTCTGTTAAAGAAGATTATTGCCACATCTAGCAGTTAGTACCCACCCAAGTAGAGTGCCATCAACCTAATTCTCAAACGAGACTAGCAGAACAGCGAGACAGGATTAGACATGCTTGTTTTTAACCATTCTTTGCTCTCTCTGGTGTATTACTATAAGCACAGCATTGGCATCAAAATTACTACCCTTCAAAATGTGCAGAGCACATTTTTTAATTTTACATGTAGCAGTTATGTCATCTGGGGTTATTTATTTTTTTATATAAAGTGGTATAACATATTTAATCTGTTTTGAGAAAAGAACAAATTGATTTAGTGAGCAGTTCAAGGCTCTCCCTGGAGACACTCAGCCACACTCAGAAATCTGGATATAAGTTGAGACTTCGCTAAAGTAATTTTAATTGTAGGTCACAAGAAATGTCAAGATACAAACCACCAAGGAATACTAAAAAATAAGCCATCATCTCTGAGAGTAACAAATGTCTTATATTTGGCAGTAGAATAATTTCTAAATCTTTACAGCATTACTACTTAAGGACAATAGCAGAGCAAAGAGCTTACAACTACAAACAACATGTGTGCATTATTTTTGCTGGGTGGGGACAGAACCCAAAAGCTGCATGAAGCAAAAAAATACTGGAGTGAAGGAAACTTACACCACCACCAATAAAAATATAGTGGTTTATCTTTTTCACATTGTTTCACTACATCTTGTTTCACTAATCTTCTGTTAATAAACAAGTTTTGGTCTGAAAATGTTCCTCCCTAGGCAGTATGGAACAGAGTTGTGTATAAAGCAACATGTATGTGCAAAAACAGAGCACCAAATTGAAGAAAGCTAGTTTTTAAGAAAACTAAAAACAAAAAAACAGAAACCTCTTTGTAGCCTTAGACCACTTCTAGAGCTTTGTGCCTAGGTTTTACAAGGAAAAACTCTTCATTTTTTTCTTAGCTAAAAAGTACTTCTTAAACAGGTGTTTTCCTGTAGAAGTTACACCCCAACTTCTGCATTTTTGAGCTGGATCACCTATTTACTAAAACCTTTATAGAACTTAGCTGAAATCCCCCACATTTTCCTCTGCCCACTTACCTCAAACAACAGTGATAAGACAGCTCTAACCTTAACAGATCAAAGTGAAAACCCCTCCAGTTTAACCTTCTTAAAACAGAGGAGGTTAAAATTAAGTGCATTTTCAACACCAAAGAACAATATCTGAGAGCTCTTACTAAAGTATCTAAAGAAAACATATATAAACCATTTCATTCTCCCACATTCTCCAATGTGAAAGTTAAAAGGTGAGCAATGTAAAATCAGGAGGTTTTTTTACCATCTTTGCCTAATAACCTCTTAAACTTGATCAACATACACATTCCCTTTCCTGCCCTTCCTTGCACTCATGGGAGTGGAGATGAGAAGACTATTTTAGTTAAATCATAATGAACTCACCAGTGAATAGCAATTTGAACAGAAAGCAGTTCAAGTGATGTGAACACCCATATTAAAGGGAAACAAGCTCATGTATGTGGAAGGAAAAAAAAAAGTAATTTAACATCCTATATTGCTGCCAGTCAACTCAATTATGAACATCTGTTTTGTTGGGTCTAGCCACTGCCCCTAGCAGGTGTGCCAAGACTTATGGGTGAAATTCCATTTCTCTAAATGCAAAGGTAGGCATTTCACAGAAGTTTAAATCTATCCTCTGCTGAGTCCATTTTCTTGAGTGCGTTCACATCAGCTCACTGAATACCCTAACCACCCTCTTCTGTAACACTGAACACCATGTATATTCAACCCCATGTCTGCACAGGGTGCAATTGCCTGCTTTGCCTGCCTGAGTGGTGCTGTCATGGCAGGGAAGTGAAGGGCAGGAAAGTTGCAACACTATTACCCAAATAAGATGCAGGCAAACACAATTTTAGACATCCAAGCCTTTAATGCAAATTAATGTCATAGCAATAAAAGCTCCAAAAGGAATAATTGCACAGATGTCTCAGAGGAAGAGTCGTATCTTGTGATTTAATAGCTAGAAGCAGTTTTCCCCCATCTTCTCTTCAGGTCATTTGGTTTCAACAGATAGTGCTCCTTGCTGTCTACCACACAAGCTATTACACAAGTACTCTCAAACTGGTAGCCCTGGATCCTGGTTTTCTGGTCCCCTGGAGGGCTGCAGGAGCCTTCCCTGATGCCAAGCCCTGCCAGGCTGCCCATGTTAAAACTCGAGGTCATCCACAACATCAGAGAGGCAGCATTACACAACTCATGCTCTGCATGGACATCTGAGCTGGGAAGACAGTAATTTCAAAGCAAGATGCAGTTTGCCTCAAGATCTTCCAAGTTTTACTGCAGGCTGTTCTTAAAATCTTCCACTGATAGCATTTGTAAAACTAGAATTAATTTTCTGTGACATTGAAAGAGGGAGGGAGAGACCCCAAACAAAATCCCAGTCCTGCCTCACTGACTTCACTCCTTATATCTGCACAAATATCCACTTGTTTCCGTGCTGTCCTTGAAAGCCCTTTCTCTGCAGCACACCAAAAGCTTTTAACCCCTACTGAAGCCACTGTCATCCAGCCCCAGCTCCACACAGGTTCTGCTGTGCCAAAGCCACTGCTCTGTAAGAGGGGAGCCCTGGGAAATCTTGCCCAGCCACTGGGGCCATTCTGTGTGTCCCTGCAGCAGAGAGGAGGTGGCTGCAGCCCGCTGGCCAGGGGCTCGCACCACACCTCTGCTTCACACGGGCACAGGGTGCTAGCCAAGGAAAGGGTATTTTGTACAAGAAAGGGGACTGAGCTTCAACAACTGAGGCAAACAGTGCCTTCTGGCAGCTCCTCTCCGGGGGTGGGATGGACATCCGAGCAAGGGTGAATTAGAGGGAGAACAGCTGTTGGTTCAGTGAATGAGTCACAGGACTCAGCTATTAATTCTTCCTCTCAAGAGAATATGCCCCCATACCAGCCCACCCACCATCCTATAAAACAAACAAATACATAATGGAGGTCAGGGACGGGGAGCTCAGTAAGAGGAAAGGGAAAAAAAAAGAGGAAAAAATAGCCAAGCGTTTAATATTTACATAAGAATGAAATGTTTCATTAATTACGTATAGAATCAATTTGCAGCTATTTTCCTTAAATTTCTCAGTCAAACCCACAGATTTGAAGCACTTTGAACTGTGCTGCACCAGTAATTGTGGATGAATATTTTAGATCAGTCTTGAATCACTGTAGAGAACACAGCAAATGAACTAATAAGCTATTCATGTGTGGACTGCTAATGTATTTTCTTTCTTTGCTAGACAGATGGAATACAGTCTAAAATCAGTTGAATTGGCTACCGGTAATCTTCAGAAAGGCTTAGAAAAATCTTTAGTTCTACTGTTTTATTAAAAATACCACTCAATAGCCTGCATTCATTAGAAAGGAGCTGGCAATATGCAGAAAATCCCAAACAAGTTTTAAAGATAGGAAGGAAGAGTCAGACATTTCATGTGACTGTAGCCAGCTTCAGAGAGTGACAATGAACAGTGCATTGTCAAATGTTTTTAAAGGACTACTGCAAAGCTGGACACCCCTGCCATCTATTTGATATTTATCCCAATACAACCATTTATGGGCAGTCATTTTAAATCACATATAGCAATCTATCAGTTCTATGATCTGACAGATGTGTTCTAGTTTACAGAAGCATCTGTTGAGTCATCAGGACATCAGAATAGTTAATTGCACTTTGGGGATGCTTTCAGAGATTAAAAGTTGCCTTACTTCAAGCAAATTTTAAGTGTCCTTATAGATTAAACTCCTTTTTCATGTACAAAATTAACATATGTACCCACACTCCAGAGAAACTAATGCATGAAATGTAAAGAATAACTTCCCTCAGGGATCATCTATTTTCTTCCGCCTCCTGTGCATTGCCTCACACTGTGCTCAGCAATATGGAACAGAAAACAAAAATACAACTTTAATCATGCATGATTCTGAAATATAAACTAAGACATGGCCTACACTGTCTGGGCAAAGACTACAGAAGAAGCTGCTTTGGGTCAAGAACTTTTACAAATTGTCTAACAGATAAAAACTGGGAGATGATGCCTGTTTCTTTTTTTGGTAAAATGTGTATAATTATATTTCAGAAGGTTTTATTACTGTTTATTTTAAAAGGAACATTGTACAGGCTGTACCTTTCACCACTACAAGAGCATGTGACAAGCCAGGAGAACCACCCACAAAATTAAATATGGACAGATAGACATTGAGCCATCCTCCAGCTGAAGCGATAGCAATTGCTTCCTATACACAGCTAAGGAATGGAAGCAAGCCAACTCCATTCATACACATAATTGAAAATTTGAATTTAAAAGAGTAATACTTGTGGAAGATTACTATGCATTTTCAACATGTGTGAGCAGATGAGATCCTCCCCATGCTTCCAGTCTTGAGTTTCCTTGCAACTTCCTGGCCCCCAAAGCAGTAAGAGGATTAAGGAAACTTATTTCTTAGAAGAAAGATCCATCTTACAAACTCTGATTTAAAACAATTTAGCAGTGCATTTTTCATTTGGTTGGTGTTTCACCAAAAAAACCCCAACAAATCAAATGAGTCAATCAAAAAAGGTATATTTGGCTGTTTCTCAGAGGTGACTGAATCCATTTGGTCTGTAGCTTCCAAACCACAGGGATCCCACGATTAATTCAATGAACTATTTGGTTTCACTCAAGAAGTGATCATAAAGCTGAAGTGCAAGTGCATAACCAAGAGCACCATACAAGAACACACACACCAACACTGCATCTGGGCTTTGCTTCCTATAAATCCTGAAGTGACAGCACACCTCAACCTAAGTGGACTGTTATTCTTTAGTGTGGAGCAAATCAAACTTGAAGTGAGAGTGTAAAAGTTGAGACAAGCACTGCAGTCATGGCCATGCTTTAGAAAGGTGCCATACTTGTGAAGTTACGGCATATTGCCTTGCTACTAAACCAAACTGAGATTGCTGTCTCAGTTGCATTAAATTATTAGCTAATTAGCCCTGACTAAGGACAACAGTATGTTGATGCTGGCAAGCTGCAAAAAGAACACTTCAGCAAAGAAGATCAATAGCATTTTTTGTCTGGCTTACAATAAGAAAACTGCTGGCCTAGGTTATGAGCTTAAGCCATTTTTCATTTGGCAGACAAGACAGTACTAGTGACAGATCAATACAGTAACTTTATGATAGGCTGCTGCTCCTGCAGATGGCAGGACCATAAACAGGCATCATTTTTAAAGCCTGAAGCAATCCATTACTTGACAGAAACCACCTGACCTTTTATAATATTTACAGTTTTCTACTGAAAAAGGAAAATCAGAGAACAAAACAAGGGGAAATCAGCACAATTAGCTGTCCTGCAAGACAGAAGAGAATATTGCTTTTTTGAAAGTCAGTATTTAAATTAACAAGCTTTATGCTATTTGGGAGATCACATTAAAGTCACAAGGTTGGCACCAAGGAACTACTCATCCCTTCAAAGAGAAAATGTTATTGCGGACCACATCTTATATGATGCAATTTCCTTATCTCCTGGTAATGTGGGATAACAAAATAAGTTATTTATTAATCTTTAAGGAAAAAAACCCAAACCAATCAACCACTTTATTGTGTTCTTAAAACATTAAACCAGTTCCTTTTAATACCTAAATTACTAGGCATTTGAGAGAATTCAGTTACAAATGGGCAGTTATTTTTCCCATATAGCAGTATACACACTGTAGCATTCGCACATACAGCTTCTTATTCTGCACCAGTATTGGGATTGCTGGGAATGACTATAGTGTCCCACTAGGTTAACAAAGGCAAAGCAAAACAAGAGAAAGGTTTTAAAATTCTGGAGTTTTTTTATGGCAAGACTTCTAGCTGAAGAGAATGTAAAGGACAGCACCTTAATAAATTATTCAGGCCACATCTTCAGATAAGGACCCAGGTGGAGCATCTGGCCCTATACTTATAGTCTTCTCTTTACAATAAACGTGAAATAACCACAGAATATGGTGAATCAATCATACACCAGCTTGCCTTTGCCTCTCTGTCTGAGGCTGGTTTGTGTCAATTACTACAGAAATATCTGCTTAAGCAGGAAACTAATTTTACAAAAGCACATTGGGTTCATGGGCTTTCATCAATACTTTTTGGTTGCTGCAAATAAGTAATTAACATTAATGTCAACATAAAGGATAGAAGGAGGAGGAAAGTATTAACAAGCACAATATAACAACTGAGCTGGCTGATTCTTCCCCATACAGTACTGCCATGCAACCGGCTCCTAGTCCGTGCCTGAAAAATGAGTTGTTATTAATTTGGTCGCTAATTTTACTTTGCATGATGTAAGCAAACAGCACTACATTTTCCCCTTAATGAATGCCAATTATACACAACATCAGTTTAAAATACAACAGAATAGCACACAAACCAGAAGTCTTTTGACTGGGCTCCACTCAGGCTAAGAATAACTTGGCACACACGTACACGATGCTAAATCTGCCAGTGATTTGCTTCGCTCCAAAACTCCCCCCTCCGCATCTTCTACACGATCCTAAATACATGGAGCTGCGTTAAAGCAGGAAACCTACGTATTGAACCTATTTTTAAAACAAATTGAATTTCTTTGAACCCAAATGCGAGGGACGGTTTCAGCAGTTTCACGTTTATAATCCCCTGCGTTTTCAGCAGGCACAAGGGCTCTTCATTCCCAACCATGCGCAGACGCTGCCCGCCGCATCTGCCAGCCCACAGCACTTGGGCTCAGCCCAGAGACTCTGTCAGCCTTCTGCAAAATCACTGCTGCAAACACACAAAGGAGCAGCCTACAGTACTGATTCGCAGGCCACAAAATATCCTTAGAGATAATGTCCCCAAGACTGTGCTAAAAAGACACTAAATAAATACAAAGGCTTGGTTTTTGTCATTTTGTTTTGTGGTTGTGTTTATGGGGGGGTTAAATTTTTTTTAGAGAGTACTAGGTTTTTGTTTGCAAACTCCCCACTCCCCAACATTCATAAGTAAAACAAAAATTGCAGCACTCCAAAGTAATTACTGATGCCTCTTTTACAGTGCCTCAGTGATGCTGTGTCAATTTTAAGATAATCCAAAGCATTTTATTCATACCATGGTATGTGGATGCAGGTAGTGACCTCACACTGGCTGTTCCAGAACTCTGGTTCACCCTCAGCACACCTAGGATGCACATCCCATTTCAGCTGACTGCCACCTCTGGGAAGGAGGGAGGGCAATGGGGTTTGGCAGAGCTGAGCTGCATGGCCACTAGCTAAAAGCAGTGTTAAGGGGGGATTATACAACCTGGCATGGGGCTGCTCACAGACAGAGTTCAAAGGGAGGCAAGGGCTGTGCCTGAAGTCAAGGGGAAGAGAGCCCCCACCATCAAGTGGGGACAAGGCCATGCTCCTCCTGCAACCTTGATTGGTGGTTGCTTTCTTTTTGGTCCACTGACTCCTCTAAGAATATGCCCATACTTCCCACTAATGCTTTCTTTCTTTTTTCCCTAAATCCTATTGCATCTGAGATCCATTACTCTAAGTCCTTTTCAGTAAGGTCCTTACAACGAGAACTTTATTTCTCTTGTTTTCCCTCTGTCACTGCTAAGATGCAAACTAAAGCCTTACATCCAGACTACTCCCTGCAGATTCCTGTTCTGTCTCTTCTTCTATCAAATTCCCTGGACTTTTTGTACTGAATTTTAGTCAATAAGAACATTAACTCCCCTTATTCCTATTTTACTATTAAAATAACACGGTTCTTGTCTGAAGATAAGACCATGTAAACAGCTTTATAGACTTTAACATAAGCATCAATGAAACCTCATTGAGGACCTTAGCAATTTCTTGTTGGAGAAAGAGTGTATAAGTCACAAATCCACAGATACAAATGACCATGCAGCAACTCTGCTACTGTTCATGAGGTTAATTAAGTTGTAGAGAAAGAAAACCAGGCTTCCAACATCATACCAAACTTCCTTGTCATTATAGTTCCAGACTTCATATTAGCTACAAAAACCACAAACACCTCATTATCTCTTTTTCTTTCCTAGAAAAATCTACCTTGAAAAGTTATGTCTTAACACTTGCTTCACATCCATTCAAAAAAACCTCAAAAACCCAAAAGCACCCCAAGAAAACCTCTTTGTGTTTTGGAGATTGCATTCATGTGAGAGTTATTCAATATTTGCTACTGTAATAAAAGCATAAACTATTAGTTGGATAGTAGAGCACTTATGAAAGACATCACCTCTTTGTTATGTACAGTCCCACAATCATATTTACCTCCATGATGGTGACCACAAGGCAAGCTCACAATGCATATAACAACCCAAATCAGGAAACTCCAGCTAGTGCATTCACATTGCACATTGTCTGCACCACCATCCACCAGAGCCAATCCTTTCGAGCGTAATAAAGTGAAGGTATTATAATTAGAGAGTTCATAATGCCATTTAATCAAGTGTGGAGCTGGAGCACAGTGGGTTGTATACCAAAGACAAAACCACATGAAGCAGTACAATGCTGAGTGCAAGAAAGGGCACACATATTCTTCAGGGAAAATAACAAGTTACTACAAAGCCCTGTTTATTTTCAAGTACTCAGTCTAGAATTTGCATACTAGGTAATTTTGCACCATGAAAATAAGTTATTTCATAAACTGAAAATGAAGTGAGACCACAAAAATGTCTTTTGATTCTTACAGACAGAAAACCCCAGATTCAAGTTCTTAATTTGTGAATTAATTCTTTGTAGTTTTACTGGAAGAATTAATTGTGTTTCAACAATATTATAATTATTTTTTTTACTACAGGTTATTATTTACAAAGTGCTTTATAATAACTAACCAGTTTCTGTGACACCTGTAGCAGTCTCCATGTAGTGAGGCTGAGACAGTTGTATCCTGAGCTATCAACAGAAGAACAGCAAGGGCCAAGTGAAATCAGGAACAAACAGAAGACTTTTCCATAATCAGCCCATTTTTCTAGGAGTCACATGCTTAGCACAATCAAGATAATGATGCAAATGCTCTTTCCTGTACCTCAAAACTGGACTGGGAATTACTCTGATTCTCTCCCATGAAACGAAGTATGTTTAAAAAAAAAATAGTCAGAACTCAGGAATGCCCCTTTGCAAATGGGAAGGATCAGACACTGACTTAAATGTTTTAGATTAGGCTCCTGACAGATCTGAAAGATCTTGCAGATCTGCCAGCCCAGAACTCATGTTGCCAGAAGGCAGCAGTGAAGCCAGCACACAAGGAAGGACCCTAATGACAGCAGCCACAGGTACTGCTCGTTCCTTCTCTGATACACCAGAGATGTCTGGCATTATTCTTTACAGAAACAAAGACTACTCCTGACCTAAGCAACCCACATTTTAATCATACCACAATGTTTTTAGGAAAACATCAAAAATAGTTTCCATTTTATGTACAGAGAAACTTGCTTGACAAACAGAGGAGCACCACCACTGAATTTTCCAAAAAGCCCCCATGGGAGTCAGAGCACAAAGTGTTATAGACTGTATCTTGATCTTGATTTGGGATTGTCAGAGGCCAAATACAATTTTTCCTTTCAATACATAAAGAACGATAAATATCCCTAACCTATGTATCCAATATATCAGGTAAATCTAAAACCACACAAGCAACAGTTGAAAAAATCTAGCAGAAAAATTATGTGGCACAGAGCTTCCAAAACTACTCATGGGCAAGTGAGAGTCTTCAGACTGAAGCATTATTTAAAGATTACACATATAACAGCACATTCTCAAATGGCTGCAGATCAAGGAATGAAAAGGTCTGAGCTAAAACAGTCTGATTTAACAGCCATTAAGGTTGCAGAGAAGACTCCCATTGGCTTTAGCCAGCAATGGTTGCACGCTGGTCACACCACACACAACTTCCCTGTGCCTTTCAGCTTATTTGTGTGTCAGCTCCACCTCAGCCGATCCCAAAATAGCGAGGTGCGACCTTTCGCCTGCCCGGGTGCTCTGCATGGACACCAGCACAACACTCCTAATGGCCCAGAAAGGACTCTGCAGACTGAGAGCCAATCCCACCACACACTGTAGAGTCCCACACAAGCTTTGCCTCCTCTAGAGAAGCACTGGATCATGAACCATTCACCTTACCATATTTTCAAAGTTTTCCAGACTAGTTTCTTCCTCCCCTGCCCATCATGCTCAAGTCCTTTTTCATAAGGACTTTTCATTGCATGTTTAAAGCAAGAAAGCCACAGAGATCACATGCTTTTATCTCTAATTCCCAAGTAGTTCATTAATTTAAGAACTTGCATTGATTTTATTGGGTCATTTACACATTTAAAATACTTAGGTTCTTAAGTTCTGTAGGAATGAGTATTCCAAAACATCTCCTATTGTTCTGAAAGGGAAATGATATGTTTGCACATCTGCACTCTAAAAAGTATTACTTGAAACATGGGAGATTGCTTAAAACAAAAGAAAAATACAATTTAAAGTACACAAAAAAAAAAAGGGCAGGACAAATAGTTTAACCCTCCCTTAACAGACATACATCATAATTCACAGCTTTGAAATGGATGAAATAAAAGTCTAGTCTTTATCAGTGGAGATAAATGTCTGTCACCTTAATTTCCAATATGCTATTTTTGCATAACCATGAGATATATTCCCACTTCAGTCTGAGGAATATTTAGGCACCTGATGCTAAGCACAAAACTTGAGGAACATGAATCAAGCCAAAATATTGCAGAATCCTTTAGCAACAAACTGTAGCTCCCATCGAACAGGACACAGCTGAGATAAAAAGCATGTTGTTCTAATAGCCTTAGGGGTTTATCCTGCCAGCACTGATAGCTTTGCTTATGAGAGACACTGGCAAAACAGAGCAACAATAAGGACAAAGTGCACCTGAGATCCTTTATTGAAGCATGTAATTTTAATAAATGCTTCATTCTACTGCTTTTGACTGTCTAGATTCCCATCTGTTTCACTCTGCTTGCATGCACAGTGTTGATTCCACAAACATCCCACAAGGCCATTTACACCAAAGAGTATGTTGGCTGTACTGATTACATACCTCAGATGCCATCCATGTCTCTCTTTCAGAAAGTCTGCAGCACCTTGTTTGAAAGTCAAGCTTTTTAAGAGCTACAAACTGGCAAACTCAAAAATCAGCATCCAAATCCAAAACTGAAGGTTCCCAATTTTTTGTATGTTCAATAGAAAATTTTCATTTTATTATTTTCTCTTGCTCTAATAAATGCTATCTAAAATATTAGCCCTTTACTTGCACCATAGTTTCTTGTCAGTGCATCAAAGTGAAAACCAAATGCAGCTGTTCGATGTGGATTAAAACTATTTGGCATCCAGTTCAAATGAGTGTTCCACACCTAAATGCATTGCATCACACCTCCTGGTTTTTTATTTCAGTCACTTTAATTTTCCCTTAGGCAAGACACTAGAATAATCACTTAATTGTCACAATTACTGACAATGACCCTCAGAAGGTGACAGCATTTTGATCCCATTTGATTACATTAGTCTTAATAGATCCTAATGAAAATACAAGTAAATCCTTTTTCTTAATCACTCATTCTCATTACTTTCAGCAGTCACCGTAACTTAACCGCTCAAAGGGTTTTAAAGCACACAGAGCTCAAATGAAAGAACTTGCCTTTCAGATACATCTTTTATTTAATTTACTGAATGCATTTAGGGAAACTAAAAATGAATTCCCAAGTGTCGCAAGATAAAGCTGTGACAGTGCCAACAGGTTAACTCTGTACAACACTGACCACACAGCAGCCCACATGAGAAAAGACCCAGGAAGGTGTCCACCCAAGAGCTCACATTCTAAGCAAAATCAGATAAACAGGGTGTACCTAAAAGGACATCAAAGAAAATAAATATGACTATTATTACTGACCAACTTCTTGCTGACACTGCAGAAGTACTGAGGAGTTAGGTGGAATTTGAGCCAAGCAAGCAGGGAAAGGAAAATCCTGTAAGGAAGCCTGTCTCATGTGCAGAAGGTGATGCCAGCAAAGGAGTGAAGACTGTCATGGGAGAAGCAGGTGGCCAGAGAATCAAGACTCACATTACTGAAAGAACAGCCTTCTGTAAAAGATGGTCACCTACAGGGGCTCACATCCACAGCCCCTGGAATTGCTCTGGCAAGCCAAACACAAATGCACAGCTCCAGTGTGTAGCTGTCATCTGTATTTCCCTGTCTGATGGCACCTTTAGAAAACAGAGGTCCTGATGTGAGGAATCAGAGTAGCCCACAAATGAGCCAACTGTGCTGAAATCTGGTTTGACTGCCGAGGTCAGGACAGCTCATCAGCCAGCTGCTACGCTATGGAAGTGTAACGAGACACTCACAGCTTGCTGCCCCTCCAGTGTAATTGCACATCTTGTTCTTTGTAATCATCCTTACCACTTATACACTGCTGTAGACACAGAACTAATCCTCCCAGATCCCACTGAGAGGCAGGCAGAAAGTATCATCATCTCCATTTTGCAAATGGAGAGAAATATATATTACCTACAGGAGTCAGTTAATGTGTGGAATAACCTGATGCACTTCCACAGGCCTGGGAGGATTCAGCCTCATGCTCACCAGTGGCCAACTTAGTCAGCAGAGACCAAGCCATTTGTCAAAAGCTAAAGGGTGTTATTGGGAGATACAAGATGAGAACTTACAGCGCTGATGTGTGCTTTGTTCTCAGGCCACTACAAAAACCAGGCACAGTAAATACCTTTGTCAAGTTGATTTGGGATTTTTTTTCCCTGGAGTTTGGGGGCCTAAAGGTTTTTTGTCATCCTTTTGGGGTTTGTTTGTTAGTAAACCAATCCATAAGGTATTCTAATTAAAAATAAACTAAAAACTTGGCTACGACTTCTCAAGTAGAAGAGAAACTATCCATAGTTTTATCAATCCTGAAAATAAGTACAATTATAACTTAGTTTCTGCAGCATCCAGAAAATAAAATGGTAGCTACTGCCAGAAGAGAGAAAGTGACTTATAAATGAAATGTGCAAAAAAAAGAGGGCAGCAAGATACAAATGACATGATGTACATACAGGAAATAATAAAATGAGAAAGCAGCATGATATTTTTTTTGTGGTTACGAGGCCACAAATGCCCTGGTAGATGGAGAAAGTTTCAATAGCCCTTTTTTATCATTTTTAAGGTCTCAAAATTAAAACTGGATAAGTGTAAATGGCTATTTCTGTGTTTAAAGCCAATCATGATCAATAATGACCAACCAACCATCCAAACTTCCATGACAATCATGAAATAACATTAGTTGTTCCTTTAACTCTTCTACAGCACTTGATTCACAATTTCCATCTCTTATGGATTTAGCATTGCTAGGAATTTTGGGACTGGAAAACGATCCTATCAGCTTGGTTTAAATGATCATCTGATTCCAAAAAGCAAGGCTTGAAATACAGTTATCAACAAAAGGCCAAGAGCGAGGTTGGGGAATTGACACTGCATTATTTTCAGATCCACTGCTATTGCTCAGTCCCTTTTCAGTGTACATCACCCATCAAAGCAGGAGGTATACAGCTTACAACCCTGCCCTGAAGTTGCTTCTCATTAGCAGGAAACATTCACAAAGCCATTTTAAGACACAGATTGATAGTTTTAGCCAGGTGCACAGACAGAAACATCAACACAGTGGCTAACTAGAATAACGTTCCCCCCACACTGTCTTTATGCTGCTGAGAATTTTTCCATCCTTTGCTAATGTTCTTTTTTAAAATTCTCTGCTTGAACAAAAACCAGAAAGGTGATTTTTCATCACCCTTAAAGGAATCCTCTCCAAACACCTTAGACTTGGGTAGGAGGTGAAAGGAGAGGATTTACCTCAAGAACTAAGCTGCGGAGCCAGCTGTTCCAACCAGGGTTTTCTCTGGTAAGGCACCTGCTAGAACAGCACATTTCCCTTTTCAGCACTGAACAAACAGTTCAATACCTGCTCATCCCAGGCATCTGCACAAAAAAAAAAAAGAAAAAAGCACGATGCTTGCTTGTTGGTTGCTTATTTTCAGGACCTGTGCTGTAGGAAGCTTAGGTTTCATGGAAGGCACTGAGGTTTATTTTCTGTTTGTGGATGCCAACAGGATTCATTACTGTAAAGTAAGATTTCTCTGCTTATATTTAAAAACCTAATTATTTGACTTTGGAAGTAGATACAGGATTGAATATACCTTACACAGCTGAACTCAGAAGACATGAAGGTGACACTATGTATCTGAAATCCAACATTAACATAAAAAATAACTTTCAAATAATCAATCCAGCTTGTTTACTGAACTACCTGGCTAACTGCCAAAAGACAGTGATTTCAAGGAGTTTTTATAGATTCACTCAGAAAATCAAAAATCCATTTCCTAGAATAGGACTCACAATTCACCAAGTCCTTAAGACAAAAGAAATGGATTAGAATTGTACCTTTTTTCAATCTTCAGTTACACAGCTTTACAGTCAAAGCACACATCTTGGGATAAAGCACCTCGCCTGTTTACATTACCTTTCATGTTTCCACATGCACAATTTGCCTACCAGTTTTTAGGGATTATGTAAATAGTTATTAACGTCATGTGGTTTTAACTACTAGGAAAAAATCCCAGATAAAATTGCTCACCAAATGACCTTTATAGCTTTCCTTTAGCACGCAAAATTAAGCAAGAAAGTCGTGTAATAATCATATGTGCTTTTTAAGTAACATTATTTCAGAGGGAATGTCTTCTTTTTAAAGAAATAAAGCTGAGTTTGCACAAACCACTAAGACACTCAACAGACAGATCAGAAGACACACTCCAAAAAATCTAGTATCAAAGTACATAAGCATAAAATATTTCCACATATTTTAGGGCCCCCAGAAATTATAACAGCAATCTCCTAAACTGATCTCTCCACTCCCACTAATAATCACTCAGTACTGCAGAGATCTCTCAGCCACAGTGCACTTGGATCATTCTTGGATTATATAGCACATAAAGACATTTTAAAAGCTTGTTAGAGATACAAATATATGTATACTACAGGCCGTTAGAAATCTAAGATGAACTCAGAAAACACAGTACTTTTGTTCTTTTTAACAACATAAAAGTTTTTGCTTTTACTAGCAAAAAGAATTCTGACTTCTCATTGTAGGACTGTAAATGAAATTCATCAATCGTTTGTTTGGTTTTGGTTTGTTTTTTCAAGCAGAAAAGTGCAACTATTTTGGACGGAAAACTGAGGAGGGAAGAGGGGGAAAAGGAAGAACAGCTAAAAAGCCAAACCAACCACCCTCGTAACAACACTAAACGTTTCATTCTACTAGGATGCCAGACCCAGCAGCACGGCAGAAAAGGGCCAGAAAAGGGCCTTATTAGGTAAGGGCGTGGCTGTGATGTGAGCCCAAGCACAGCCTGCCAGTCAGCACCCAATCCCAGCTATTCAGAATGGCACACACAAGCCTCCTGCCTCAGTTTCTCCACCTGAAGCAACAACATTTACCCACCTCACACCAGAGCCCTGAAAAGGGTGAATCATGTGTGCAAAGTGCTTTTAGAACGAAAGCACACTTTATTTGTCTCCTTTCAGCAGTGGCAGTCAACCTGGCAGAAATGTGAGTAGCCGGGAGCTTCCTATTCAGGCAGTTATAAAAGTCACGGCTCTCCCGATAGCTCTGCGTGACCCACTTCTGCACCCCCAGCCCGCCACAGCACTGTTTAAATGTCGAGGAGTTTATCAGTATAAAACTGAAATGTTAAGGGGCGAAATGTATTAGTGGGGACAGGAAAAGGCAAAATTTATGACACATAAAAGGCACTGCTTATTCAGATGAAATTTATTAGATCCCATTTGAGTTAAAATATCACATATGTATGAGACCTGAATGAAACCATAATGCAGACGGGAGTGGGAGAGGGCTGAGTGAGCTGCGCGCTTGTGCAGAAGGAATTGGCTCCCGCAGCCTGGCAGGCAGAGGCGGAACCAGCTGCCTGTGTGCTCATGGCCAGCATCAGCAACGCAAAAACAAAGATCCCTAAGGCCCTGGAAATTAATGGAAGTGAATAGTGGAAACAAACCAACAAAGGAAGACGTATCAAAGGTTTCAAATCTATTCAGTATTAGATGTTGCGGGGTAAAGGCACAATAAATCACAGCTGATTAGTGCTAAGCCTGCTCTCACTGCCTGCGTGCACAGCAAGTACCAAGACAGAAACCCAAACCCTGTGGGATGCTTCAGCATTTTCCAAGAGAAAAATGTGAAAACAACCATTCCCAAAGAAAGGGCTCTTCCCTTCCACTGATTATTTAAACCAAGAGGGTTTAGTCTGTCCCGTCCCTTCGACAGGAGGCTTGGAGGAGGCTTTCCCTTACCCTTCCTGTGGATGAGGCATGGATACCATTGCTGGTTATTTGCAGATGAAGGAGTAGGAGGACAGCAACTGGATTCCTGTTTAGTCCCATTAAACATGTAGTGCTATAAGCAGAGCACGAGTCTGGCCACTGCCCTTTCTGCTGAAGCTGCCAGTGACTCACTAGCCAGGACACATATACACTTACACAACCACGTACAAGATGCACTACAGCTGAACTCCTGTGCCTCCTTTTCAGAGGCTTCTTCCCACACTGCTACTGCAGCCCCTCTCATCCACCTCTGACCAGCACAGGACTGTACAAGGGAAGTTTGCATTTACAGCCTGATTGCTGTCTTCAGCACCAGTTAACAAGGAAGCCTGAAAGCATGGCAGCACTTACAGGAGCCACTCTTATGTCAACTGCTCACACACAGCGCTACAGACAGCTGAAGCTCAGAGCCTGCAATAGCACATCAACTGCTGTCCTGGGAAGGCTTCTCCTAGCACTCACTGGCATGCTCTATCTTGTCTCATCCAAAAAGTAAAAAAAAAAAAAAAAAATCCTACTGTTTGTCATCCTTATTGCTAAAACAATTAAACTACAAAAAGCCAGGACATAAGTCCCTGCAGAACATGACACAGTTAAGGACAGACAAACTTAACTCTAACTTCCCTCATTTTGAACATGGTGAAAGATGTTGAGAAAATCCATATGAGGAGAAGTATTACATCAATATACTGTGTTTGGCTTATGCCTGTTTATGAGCCCCATACTTTGTTAAACTTTCAAGTTGTTATTAAGTGTATTATTGAAGCAAGTAAATATAGACATTATTCTTCAAATAGTAGACATGTAGCAAACTCATGAAGTGCGAAATATACTGCCTTTGTAAATAGCATAAAGAAATCCTATTGATATATTTCTGAGCATCTAGCATGAATTTTCACTTCAAAAAGACTGATTTCTCCATATGGACACTCATACATGACTGCAGGTGCAGTTAGAGATCTGTCTAACACACAGGGTGGCCTCAGCAACAACACTCAGAATTTAGGAATTCTTGAAATTAATGTGTCATACAAAGAATGGAACATTAACAGCTAAGCAGGTTATAAGCCTTCTTAAAATGCAAGTTAACAATAGCTAAATTGTATTAATGCTTTTTACATAATTATGTTTTGAAATACAACACACACCTACTGTACTGAAAACAGGAACTTTTCAGGAAACAATGAAGAATCTGGTCCAGGTCAGTGAGAATAAACGAAGATGTCTTAGCATGGGCAAATATTAAAAAAACACCACCAAAATGTAACAAAAAGAAATACCATATCAACCAGCAGTAGTCTGTTTTTAACTTTTTTATAATACCTTAATTCATAATACTGGTTTTTAGTTGCTTTGAGTTAGAATACCAAATATATGCCTTCACCATAAGCTTCACTGTGAGCAATGCTTCTATCTCTCCTGGAGTTTGGTGCTTATCTGAGAGGACAGTATCTAGAATATGTGGCTATTGAAGCAGTAACAAGCAGTAGACAGAGGATTTTCCTCTAGATACCTTCCCTGAATTAGCTTGACTTGCTCTGTACAAACACCTTAGGTGGTGATATTGTCTGGTAGGAAATGCTGCCTCTCCGAGTCTAGAGGAGCACTGGGGTACCATTCCCAAATGCCTACAGAGGGGCCAGGTGCCCAATTCCTGGCCAGACACAGACCTGGTGGCACTGCCTCGTGCTCTGCAGTGAAATGAACAGCTTGTTACCAGACTGTGAGTTTTCACCATCCCTTTTAAACGCACTCAAATTAGGAAGCGCCCCTAGGTAAGCCAAGGTGCAAGAGGGACTGGCAGAAGTAGATGCTGTGATTTGTGCTAACGAGACAGAAATAGCAGCATGACTGGGACCCAAGTACACGAGGTGACACGTGCAGCTGTCTGAACAGCTCTGCTGCCACTGTCATTGCCTGCTAATGGCATTCCCTTCTGCTCAGCCTCCTCTCTCCACTTTACACAACAGCTTAAAAATTCAGGCCCTTCCAGCTTAACCTAGACTGAACTACTTATTTCAGCAAATAGGAGAAACAGCCACACAACTGATTAAAATATCACTCCTTTGGAAAGGAGCGGGAAAAAAAGCTTGGATCACATGGCAAAAACTTAAATAAGTATCTATTATTTAGGGTGTATTAAAGAAATGGTGGCAAATTTTTGGTTTTTATTCATCTTTATGGAGGTCCTTTTCAAAGGAAAAATAGTAGGAAATAAAAGAATTTACATCTTCTATGCATTAACAATCAATGAAATATTGTTAAAATATCTAAAGAGGAATTTTTGTTTACCTGTCATCTCCTTAGGAACATATTTTATTAGATACACTACTTTGTGGTGAAGTACTGTGCGCATTTTGTGCACTTTTACGTCTGAAATGTCTTAGAACGATTTCAAGCACAAGAACACGAGTTAGAAATATCCCAAGTAAATTACCAGTCCAACAGACGTATGCCCGTGGTGCTGTCATGTCTCTTAATTTTAAAACCTTGCATTAATCTCAAGGGAAGAAACCCAGTTTTTTATTTTGAGATCTATACTCTAATTGCATTGTAATCCCAGCATAATTTTGGATGCAGCACTACTACAACCTCACTTTCTTCTTCATACAACCTATGAAGCATACAAACATCAAGAGCTAAATATGTCAGTCAAAAGACCTTTCTTCTCTAAGTGATTATGTGTCCCTACAAAAGACATTACTCCATGCCAGAAAAATCCAGGGCAAATCAATTGAGGAGGTTTTGGGAGCATGCATGTTTGGTAAATTCTAGATGCCATCACTGGAACTTGGACCTAGACTTTATTTCAGACTCTAAACTGAAGAGAAATTTTACACAGACCAAGACAAAACCCAGAAGCTTATTTGCGATTGGATTGTTGCGCCAGAGTATTAGAAATCAGCTAAATGCAGTAAAATACACAGAGTTTTTTTAGTAGCCAACAAGAAGGATGCTAAACAGAAATCAACCTGCCTTCCTAGCATAAAACATTTCTAGTGGAGTACAGGGATTTTCTGGGTCTGTCACCTGCCAGATGGACTCTGCTGTGCACAATAAACAGAAGAGCTCCTACCACAGGCACCAGTGATCAGACAGGGCAATCAGACACCAAAGAGCAAACCAGGCACTGCTGTGCCTTCTCCTAAAATGTCTACAGGGCCAACAGAAAGCATCTGCTCCCAACCTGTATCATTTTGGGTGCAGGGAGGCATTACTCCCATCAGCTTTGGCAGACATGAAAGAAAACAGAGATGGTCAGCTCTTGTATACGAGGACTTTTTACCAGCTCTAAATTCTCTTAAGAAAATACCATTGCTCCAAAGGAAATGAAACCTAGATGTCAAAAGCAATGCAGAAAATCACTTCCCAAAAACAAGCATTTCTTTGCCAGCATATTAACAAAGCACCAAATGCATTCAGAGCCCATAGAAATGCAGCAGGCTGAAGATTTACAGATTCTTGTTTAAAAAAAAAAACAAACAACAAAACAAACCAAACTACCTTGTATGTGGCTTAAAAGGGAACTGCATATATAGATATGACATTAAAGATTGAGCCATTCTATCTCAGGCAGTTAGAGAAAAAAGAAAAGCAATCTTTATGCCTGCCAGCCTAATACAAAAGTCAGAGCCCAAGATTCCTACTTGGCCTCAGCTGCAGGAAAAGTTTATATCCCATGCAAGGAGACCACAGTTACCTGTGCATTGCCCCACTCAGTGCCATGGGGCATTGCCCACTCCTGGCAGTGCCATGCACCTGGGCAGGAAGGACAGGTGAGGGTGGGAAAAGCCAAGTTTGATGGAAACATTCAACATCTGTGCAAATTAATGAGTTCAACTTAATTATCTCCCAACAGAAAGATTAGATAGGGTGCAACTGGTGATATGAAATCATCCTAATGGGTTCCACTGCTTGAATCCACCACTCATCAAGCTGAATTGATTTTTAAACAGTGGAAATTCAAACAACTCCCATGAGAAAGTAACACAATTCCCATCTCAATCAAATACATTGTAATAGTTACATATGAAATGTGATTTTTCAAGAGGGAGAGTAGATTATTTCTCCATCTTCCATTTCTGTAGGAGACCTGTGAATTGATGGTATTATCAGTCAGTGCTGAAATACCAGCACACACTGAGGATGTAAAGGGTACAAGCACACTATGAAGAGTATTCTGCAAATAACTCAAAAGTGCACTTTTAAATAAAGGCTGTGGCTAGGCATTACAAACACTTGTTTTTCAAGCAGGACAGTTAGCATATTATTAAGGTCTTTATAATCCCAATCTTCTAGAAATAAACTTGCAAGTATGCAAATGTCCTAAAGTAATTTAAGATAGCAATTAATTTATATTTAATAGTATGTTCCCAGAGCAAATATTTCACATTCTGCTGCTAATTTTGAATATCCAACTGAGCTACTTCAAGTGTACCAGAATTCAAAATGTATCATAAATCCTTTACACTGTTTTTACTTCAGCATGAACAATTTTTGAGCAAAAATCACTACTGAGTTCAAGGAAGCCCTGATTTTAGAAAAAAAAAGGCTGCATATTTTAATTAAAAGACCCCCTACTGTTGTACAAAACTAATCCACATCTTTTCACATGTATATGAGAAAATTTCTACATAAATACATGAAATATCATACCTCTTTCTTGAAGAAGTTTTTCTGCCATAACCTCTGAAGATAGATTTAACTTCAACTATTTCCACTTAATTTCATCAGAAAAAGATAGTAAAAAAAATGTATCTACAACTGAAAATAACTATCTAGACCTGAGATGCTGCCTGACAAGCCCTATCTCAGACGTGATTAATGTGCTGCCAATTTGCCAAAAGAGGGTCCATTTATCTGCTCAGTGGGCAAGCAAACATTTGTGAGAACAATTGGTATCTATGCAAGCCAGCCTCAGACTGAGTGGTCATCAGGTGTTAAGTAGCAACTGACATTTTAAATGGAATCCAAGGGCTGCCAGCATCAAATGTTCACTGAACCGAGCAACTGGAAGAAAGGTAAAGCAAAGAAAGGTAAAGGGAGGGAAGCAAATGAAACAGCTGGATGTCTTCTCAGTGGTACCTCTGTCTAATCTTATTTTTGCTAATCAATACCAAAACAATAAAGTATTTCCAATATTGGTTTTCTGTAGTAATTCTTCATTAAATTGTACTTGCGTGAAAGGAAATCAAACTTACACAGCTTTAGAGTGAGGCTCTATTCCAGGTGACATCAAAGACTAAAACAGGAGGGGAAAATAAAAAGGAAAATAAGAAAAAAAACCATCCTGTGCAATGTTAAATACCTAACAGGAGATGACAAATCAAATGGGAATTACTGTGGTAAAAACATAATTAAAAACTTGATTGAAGTTAAACAGAATTTACATAACACTACAAATCAACTTTATGCTGAAAGTATTCACTGGGAAAGCAATAAAAAGGCATTTCATTAGTAATCTATATTTAAACAATATGTCCAATAGAATTGTTCTAATGAGAAATGTAGGGTTTTTAATAACAGCAGTTTCCAATGGCTGCCAGGAGACACTGCTATCATGGAGATCTCTGCACATAAACAAACAATCTTGGGCAACACCATGTGTGGATTGTAGCCCTGAGACCCAGCACAGGTTGGTGCTTTACAGCTTCTTGTTATAAATTAACTGCCTTAAAAACACTGGTACACAGCCCTGGGCTACCCATTCATACTGGGCCTCCTGACCTTGGTGAAGGCACAGCCCAATTTTAGCAGAACCAGGACCTCTGCTTTTCTTTACATTTTTCTTCTTAAAAATGTATTACATTTTCAGAACTACACATCTGTTGCTATGACATTTCATTCCCATTCCTTTAGAGACACAAACTATTTGTGATCGTGATGAAGAATCACATTGCAATCATTAACTAAGTCACATAACACTAAATTACTGGTAAAATAGTAATAATGAACATAGTACTGAAAGCACATTAAATAGAAACTACCCAGAGGTATATCATTCACTCCAAATGCTAATGACAAAACACAGACAGAAGAAATGAACTACTAAAATCCCAAGATGGAAACTTCCTACAACCCACGATGGAAAACGGAAATACAGTTCATCCCAGACTTCAGAAGGAAGCCAGAAAGATCCAATTCCCTAAACAATTTCTCACTTCTTCCTTGTATCAGTCAAATGTGTTTTGGTATTTTTCAAGCCACAGATTCTTCACAAATTCTGCTGAAAGTTTAACAGGCTTGTGGCAACAACTCTGCTTGGTCACCTTTTAATCCAGTTGTCTCCTCAGGTCACCCAACCACAATCTTAGACCCACAAAACTAATGGGGTAGTTCACATCAATACTGTTTCCAGATTGTTACTTTTTAAATCTAGTGGCAAAGTCTAAAATTTCAAAAAAATGATTTAGCTGCCTTCAGGTACAGGTAGATACTCCTGACAGCTTCTGACTAGAGTCGGGATTTCGACACTTAGAGGCAGCTTGCTGCCTTTCTCTACTGAAAGCACTTCAGGGAAGTTCAACCAGGCAACAGTAACTCTGGAGGTAAAATAATCAACCAAGAGAAGAAAATTAATCAAAATCTCTGTTAACAAGAATGAAACATAACAGCTTCTCCCTGGCACTTTTTGACCTGACCCAACAATTTTTGGACCTGTCCCGTAAATAAATGTTGTGTGCTCTGACATTATAAAGTAGAATCTAGTAAAACAAAGTAAAACCTACAAAAGCAAGATTTGTTCTGTCTCTTGGCCTAACAAACATCAGAGAGCTGCAGGTGAACAGGGGCACTGGATACTATGAAACTATAATGCTGAAATGGATGCTACCTTCAAATGCACTCCCAAATATTCAGAATAAGACTTGATTCCTTTGTTTGATGTGTTTCCCACCTAAATGAAAGGACTTAAGTGAAATGGCTGTAAGCCAAGTTTTATTTCCCCAAGTGCCCAAACACAAGCCCTAAGAGCAAAAATCAAGGGAGATGCTCTGCAAACTAACCACAAGCCTGTAGAATAAGGAGCTCTTCTGAGACATGGGAATGGACTGCAAGTTTTCTGATTTCTGCTGGACTACTGCGCTCACTGAGAGACTGTCTACACTCACACCCCTAGGTTTGTTTTAGGAATCAATATTTTAATTTTTTATGCCATTAAACAGACAAATAATAAACAATCTAAGTGTTTGAGACATGTTACCAAATTGAGTTTATTTTGGGGTTTTGTCAGTAAAAAATAAAACAAGCAAATGGTGCTTCATCCTGTTTTGACTGCTGAACTGCATTAAAAATATATACATAGAGATTAATTTCCTCACATTTGTTGGAAGTTTCATTGATAATATTTGTTAAACACTTGTGCACCATGCCAGTTTCATTTTTCCTGTCCAACCCCCCTTCCCCAAAATTTCAGAATTATTTCTTTCTCTAAAACATGCATATTTGTTTAAAAAAAAACCAAAAAGCAAAACAAACCAGACCACTCTATCTTGCCTAAGCATATGAATACCAGTGTCATCCCCACAAATGGGTTTTCTTGGAGAAGAAAGGAGATAGCCAGCTTACAAATCTCTCTAAGTAGATGGCAAGTCAGGAAAGATGCACAGTAACATGACAAATCTCACCAGAATCTCTTTCCTGGTGGAGCAGATCCTCCCCACCTTGTTGTGCCAAGGCTGGATTTGTCCAACTGGCAGAGAACGGCAGGAGGAGGCACATTGTCCCCAGGCTCACCCAGGAGCAGTGAGCTCAGGAGAAAGGAATTGCCCCATCAGTTCCGAGAAGAGCATGGACACACTAGAAAGCAGGCTGCACTCAGCTTTTCCTTTTTTAACACAGTGTATTTATACACAAGAGAATGCAGCTCACATGTAGTATCGACCCAGGTTGGGGAGACTGCACTTTCACCACAGAGGAGATAGAGAGAAGGCACATGCTTCTAAAAGCTTTTTCTATGCTAGCCTTATTGTGTACCCTGAGGACAATATGCAGTCTAAAGGGGATGCTGGATTTTGGGGCAGAATGACTCAACTAAAGCTTGCAGTGGGAATGAAAAATATTAAAAATGTTGCAGTAAAAACCACAAGTCCAGCCAAGACTGCAAGTCCATTGTGTTATGCACTGTGCAAACCCATGAACACAAGAAGGTATTTCAAAAGGCTTGTAATTCAATGAATAGAGACAATCCATAGTATTTTTAAGGCCACTTACAAAAATACAAATGCCCAGAAATATACCAAGAAATGGGTTTTTGTAAAGTTGTTGCAAGCTTTATATTTTTATTTAGAAGAAAACTATCTAATCAATTATTCTTATTTGCTTTTTGAAACTGAAAAAAGCTGTAACTCTATGTACATATTTGGGAAAAGGGATATTGGGTAAAACAGAGCCAGTGATGAGCAGGAAACAGGATATTCCAATATGCCGATTACTGATTATAAGTAACTTCCCAAAGCCTCTAACAGCTGTACCACCTCCCTGTCCACAATGAAATTCCATTCTCTGCTCCCTCTTCCGAGGGTGTGCTGTGCTGGCCAGCAGGTAACTGCAGTACAGCCATTGCTCAGGCCCGAGAACAGGATGCTGTGGTGTACAGCAACACTGCCTGCTGGCTCGAGCTTGGAGAGCACCAAGACAGCTGTGTCTGTATCATGGTACATTTTATTTCTAAAGCTCAAATTGTTCACACCAAACCAGCTCAGCTGTATCTGCAAAGACATCATAAAAATCAGAAGCACTGTCTTCCCACACATCAAGTGTTCAAGAGAGCCCTGTTGTAAAGTCTTTGTTTCCAGATTTGACCAACCAACACTAAGCACTTGGTACCTAAATCCTCACCAAGTGGAGTTGATTAAGAAGTGGTAATAATTATAAAATTGCTTTCTGAAGCAAATGAACAAAGGGCAAGATGGGCTAGGTCGTACAACTGCCACCTCCCTTCTGCCCTTAACATCTCCTGGCACATTTGACAACCTGAACTATCTGCAACCCACATTATACAGGAGGAGGCCATGTGGCAAAAGAGACCTGGGCACATTGGGAAATTTATGACTTCTGAGAAGACTCTTAGCATATGCTTTTTTTTGGGTTTTTTAAATCTGTCCTGTCTGAAATGGGGACAAGGACAGCAGCACAACTTCTGTAGGAGGCCCCAGTGTAGCGCAACCTTCTTCATACAGCAATAGCCACTACAGCAAACCCCTAGAGAAAATAGCAGAATAGAGAGGAAGCAATATGAACAAACAGCTCATTCAGCAAATTGGGAAGAACTCAGAACCCAAGTCATTTGCTTTTCCTGAGTCTGAACACTGCTGCTGTTCTCTCACTCAGTTCAGCTCAAAACAGTGAGCATCTCCAGCCATGTGCAAAGTCCTCTCAGCACCCATTTCCACAGGACCTCATAAGAACTGCTCAGGCCTCTGCAGAGCCCAGCCTGAGCAGTGTCAGTGTCCATCTGTCCCTGCTTTACCTTGCCCATGACTCATGCCACTCTTCTCATCCCTGCAGGCAGCTCTTCATGCAGTCCAAGGTCTCTGCAGACAGCAACCTGCAACTAACTCGGCATGTGCAAGGCGACAGTGCAAAGGCAAGCCTTCAAAAAGTGTCGGATGTCCAGACTAAAGGAGCTCCTGAACTACACTGTGAGACAGAGGGACTGCCCTGAGACATGGTGCAGCTCAGCATGGCATCCTGGAACAGAGCAAATGCTTCCTTCTGCCTTGTAATCCAAGAGCTCAGCACTGCGGCTTCAACACAGCAGCCATGGCAGCCACAGAGACAATTTAGGTGAAAAATCAGAACATACATGAGGTGCAAACCAAGGGATTCTGCAATTTTTTCCTAAGAGGAGGAAGAAGACTTTAGTTTTCAGAGACACAGCATTTAGAAATACACTAGTTGTTGGTTTAGAGTCACTTGCTGGACACTGTTGGCAAAACAACCAAGCTGAGGGCAAACTGATCTAGTATAGCAAATTTGTATAAAACATTTTTTATTTAAAAACCCTGAATTACGGCTTAGAAGAAGTAAACAAAACCTAAAAACTGCTCCTACAGAAGACACAATCCTTATGTAAAGACAATCTGTATCATTTGATGCGTTGCATAGGTAAGATTTTTTTTACAAACTGTGGGAAAACTCACTTGCTAGATTTTATACAAGAAAACCAAAAAGTAATCTGCCATCTTTGAAGCTGCTGATGTAGTAGGAAAGAGAAAAAGCAGTATTTTCAGCTGACTGTACACAATGCTTTTGCTGTTTTGCTCCATGGTTCAGCCTTGTAGTCATCTTGTGCCTATTGCCACCTCCAAAAGTACACTCTGACCTGTCATTAGGTTCTTTACTTACTATGAATTAGCTCTGAAATTTTTCTTAACCAATAGTCTTTGTGCATCAATGCACATGAGTGCATACGTATTGTGTGGATTTATTTTACACAACACTTTAAAAGAAAATAGAAATATGTGTTAATGGCAAGATAGAAACCTCTGGTAAATGCTCTCTTCCCACTTTCAGCAAGCTTACTGGAAATAACATGAATTCAGCAGTCCATGGCAAGTGAAAGTATGAGTTAGTACATGTAAGCTAATTCAAAAGGCCTTCTATAAATCTAATAATTATACTTAATTTCATATACAAAGGTCAGCATTAAATTCTCTACAGTTTTGTATTTCAACAGATTAAAACTTCAGCAATAATTTACTGAACGTAAGAAATAATACCACAACATTGATTACCTGCAAACAGCAACACTGCACAGATTTTAGCAGGGTGTATTGGAAGCTATACAGTATTTTAGCTAGTGTGTACACACTTCAGCCATTTTTAGACCATATCATTAAAAAACAAAAAAAAACCCACCCCAAACCTGAATTCTAAACCTAACAATTTCTTTTAGTACTCTAAGTCAAAATAAATGCAATTTAGTTGAAAAGCTGAATAATTTCCAGTTGTGAGAGAAGAGGAAGTAACAACTGTACCTGAAGTTGAAAAGCAGTGACACAGCCAGCTTAGAGCAACACCACAACAGGCAGTTTGCATAAAAACCAAGGCTCAGCCAAAGACTCCTTAAGAGGCATTACTAAACAGTTGTATCTCAACAGTGCACTGCCATGATCTAGTAAGATGTCCTCAAGTTTCAGTATGGCTGTGACAGAAGAAGGGGATATTTATCCCATAATTATCCTGGCTTCCTCACCTCTAATCTGCAGGCCAGGCTGATAAACCAGAACTGACAGAAATGCCACACAAGATGAAGCAGAGTGGGGGACTACTACAGAGTAGACCCAAAAGGGTTGGCTAAGCCTATGAAAAAGGGAAGAATATGTTGGCATCCTTGCTTATACTCAAAAAAAAGCCTGTACTACTACAAGGTAGGGGAATACTGAGAGATGCAAGCATGTAAGTTTACTTTAAGGCACAAATGGGAAAAACCTATTGCTTCTGATTCTCCTGTTCAAGCATTTCAAGCTTTGACCCTCTGAGCTCACAAAGTCACACCCAGATCCATTCATTTCAGTATTTTTACTGACAGGCTGAAAAAAACCCCATCACTTCCCTCCTAGTGGGCCTAGCACTTAAATATTTAAAATACTTGAAAAATGCATTCAAAATCCACAAAATCAGGCAACATTGATCCTAACATTCTAGAAGTGTAAGAGAAAAGTCTGGTATACAAATAGCAGCCCAAGCCAGGACAGCATTCCACTGGCACAATGCTGCCACACCTCTGCCTTAGGAAGCTGTCATGGAACTGAATTTTAAGAAAACCATGATACAACAAGCAACTGCTACCAGTGGTTTCACTTTCATGCAGGACAATAATAACTACACCCAATAATCCTGATTTCATGATCTCAGGTGCACAACAGCTAGACAGAAGGAAGTACCAGCCCCAGCAGAAGATGCATGTGTGCAATAGAGGGCACACAACACATGTGTGGGGCTGGGGGCGAGTGGGTGTGGGAGGGTGGGATGGCAGGGGGCACTCGGGAATGGCAAGAACTTGGCTCTCCTCAGGCAGATGGGTTTACCACACTGAGCTAGGTCTGGACAGTGTAGCTGCAATTTCTAAATGCTGAGGCAGGCCAAGGCAAGTGGCATCCCCTCCAGCTGCCAAATTCCAGGCAATTAGAGCCACTGGCGCCCTCGGCTCCCTGGTGGGTGCCCGGGCAGAGGCACAGCAGCAGGGAAGAGCCTGTAACTAGGGCAGGGATAGGAGGAGTGCTGCTTTATGGCAGCATGCTAAATCAATTGCATTTTTTATTTCCACTGCTCAACATTATTATGCTCTCTGCATGGCTTTTATGAATGTTTGCCCTACCATAATCTATTTGCCAGAAATCAATAGTCTCTTATCCTTGCAAACTAGTAACCAATGTCACCATCTTTCCAGCTTGCAGATCAACTAACATTGTCCACTGCATTCAGAACAGGAAACCTGGTTTCTTAATTGTTACATTTCATACAAATCTTCAGCTAGGAAAGCGGAGAAATACACCTACTGCAAGGCAGCTTTTAAATCAAAGCCTGTGTCTTAAACTACGCTTTTCCATTGAGCAAGTACAGAGGTACCATTACAGCCCATCATTAAAGAAACAGTTCCTACCAGGGGGTATCAGCATTTTGAATTGCCACATCAGGATGTGCTGGGGATGGTTTACGCTCAAGAGAATTAGAAGGAATGGAAAGATGCTCTTACACAATTCATAGGACAGTAGCAAAAATTGCTATTCTAAATGTAAGTAATATAGAAAGAATCAAATGTGAAAGGTGTTGCACGTTTATCTAACAGTTTTAAATACAACAAACTTTTAACTCTCATGAGAAAAAATAAAAGCAGAAAGATGTAATTAAATGCCATACATGGAATTAAAACATTTAAAAAAAGA
Organism: Camarhynchus parvulus; assembly: GCF_901933205.1. Taxonomy (NCBI): domain Eukaryota; kingdom Metazoa; phylum Chordata; class Aves; order Passeriformes; family Thraupidae; genus Camarhynchus; species Camarhynchus parvulus. The sequence continues at coordinate 11,918,551 of NC_044576.1, forward strand.
TTCATTATACTCTACATATCTCATTGCTATCTCCACAAATTCCTTTCTTCCTCTATCAGCCCTCTGCTGAGTAACCAGATTCCAGTCTCCAACCTTTGCTCCAAAGTTCAGGGCAAGTTTCCTAGAATTTCTTCTTCTGAATTGTTGTTTGCTTTTCCTTGTAATTCTTTTCTTCTTTCCTACAGAACCTGCCAAAGCAGGAATAATGTTGTAAGGTAACATATATATATATATATGCCCCTAGCCTCCATATTCTTCTTAATTTTGCTTTTGCTTGGTTTAAAACTTTTCTCTACTGTAAAGGGGATAATAGCTGTCTTTACACCTTCTCTTACTTATCTCCATTTATTGTTTATCCTCCTATTATGCATCTCCCAGCAGGCAGCATCTGTGAAACAGCTCTTCTGACCCCCTCCTGACTCATCTGCAGCTGTGGGGGTTGTATGGAGGAGCTCCACTGGGGCTGGCTTTCAGAGCTTCTGACTGCTCCCTCTGACCCTTATTGAAATAAAAAGTTATTGTCCAGGTGATGGTGCCTCAGGGTCTTCCAGAAAATCATTAGGAAGAAGGGCTTGCTCATCACCCAGAATAGAGGATATCTTCTTTGAAAAATGGCAGCCTTTACTGGGACATGCAAGACTGCAGGAGGTTCTCTGCTCTGTGAGCAAGTAAATCCTTTTTTCTTCCCATTGACACGGACTATATTTTAGCAGAAGTCCCTATGACTGGGTGCTAAATAACCCTAGAACTTAAAATAGCCAAGAAGTCCACAAGTAGTGCAGGTAGGAGCTTCTTTCCTGTCTGCAGCACTGAAGAAACAAACCAAGAGTGGGTTTTATTTACAACTTCTGTAGGTAGTGCAGCTACTGGACCTGTATCAGAAATGAGCTCCAGCTCCTGCATGCACAGCTGTGTGTGCCCTCAGCTGCCTCACTGAAGAACATCTGCCACAAGCCCAGCACAGAGGTGACTGTACCCACCAAGCACTGCCATGCTCACTGCCCATTGTCCACCCCCTCCTGAGGGCATCACCCAGCTAGAGCAGAAAGGATCACCTCATGCTCTTGCCCAGTTCTGCAGCAGGTTAGAAGTCCATCTTTTTACAGGAATGCCTTTTCCTGTGACCATCTCTGAGCACAAAGTGTGAAATGCAACCTTGCTAGTGCCCCTGGCAGACATAGGAGAGGAAGCACCTGCTTGCTGCTCCTGTGAGCAGCCCCCTTGCTGTGTCCTCAGGGAACTCTCTGCTGCTGTCTAATACCCTTCTGCAAATGGGCAAGTGCCAATTTCCACTCTGTCAGGCCTAGTAAATTTTATGTTTGTAATTCCTGGTTGGTGAAAAGAAAATAACAGTCTTGTCCATGAAAAGCCAAGGATTGGTGATACAAAACAGAGAACTGGGAAGCTGCTTTGAGCAGCTCTGGATCCATCAGGCTGGGCTCAGATTATACCCCTGCAAAGCCATAAAACTGCTTCTGTGGGGGAGAGCCATCATTCAAACGACAGCCTGAGATAAACCACAATCTGATGACTGTCACAATCCCTTTGACACCAACACTTACCATCTCCTAGTGTTTACAGACTAATCAGTTTAGCCTTCCCAACTGGCTGCATACAAGGCAGCTGCTCATCATGACTTGCATTTTCTTAAAGCTTCACCGAGCAGACACCCAGGGCTCTGTTATTTCCTCCACTCCTCAGTCTCAGACTACCCAAAACAAGAAAGAAAAATACATTAATCTGTACAATTCCTGTGTAATTCTCATTTCCAGGGAATGCTTGGGATTTCACTAGCTATTGATTAAAGAACAGCCTTTCATATAAACCCAAAAATTAACAGCAACTACAGTAACAGTTAATTTAAAATAAATAATTACAGAAATAACTTTAAAAATACTTATATTACCAAATTTTAGAAAGGTTTTCTCAGACACTGAAGTTCATATACTTGTAATATATACAGACATCTTGCTTAATATCTAACTTTTTTTTAATAAATAAATTATATAAATAGGCCCCTTTGATTGCTCAGAGCATCCATCATTAAGTACTGGGGCATAGCTTTAGGCATAATTGTACTACTGAATTCATCAGCTGCCTAATCATCATTCATTTTGCATCTATTTCTGCTAATTAAAAAAACTCCTAACAACTTTTACATAAATATTGTATTTGTTCTCCACAAAGACACAAGCCTAATTTACCAGTGATTAACTGATTATCTAATTTTATAGCTGTCACTCTGTAAAGACCAGGACCCAGAGCCACCAGAAAAGACCAAGCAAAGTCTGTCACCCCTTACCTGCTGTCCCTCACACTTGTCTGAGACAGGCAGCAAGGGTGGCAGCCTTGGCACAGGCTGTGCACACAGGCTCTGCTGATCCTGCTGGCTGCAAAGGTCCTCAGTCCTTTACAACCTTCCCTGAGTTTCTGGGAGTGCTCAGACAGGGACTAAATGACCCAGTGGGGGACCAGAGACCTGGTGGCCATAAAAAATCTGTCAGGGGCACTACAGAGCACACGAGTTCAGGGTGGTTATACAGCCCTGCAAGACCCTCGGCAGCCAGTTGGAAATTAACTTCAGTGTGTTCCCTCTGCCCTCACCCTCCTGCCTGAAGCTCAATATAATGCAGACCGCAGCAGCATCCCCTCTGCTTAGACCCCTGCTAACACCAAAATCTTTCACTTTCAAAGAACAGCTGTCAGCATTTAAAGATCTGCCTGGCCAGCACTCGGAAGCAGAGGAAGAACAGCCTCAGGTACCACCTGATCCCTCCAGGTGCACGTGCCCTGCTGAGAGCAGAACCCAACAAAACCACATCCCCACCGGCTACTGAGACCTCCAGGGTGAACTGCAGCGCTCAAGAGGTGATGCAGAACAGCCCTTCAAAGAGCAGCTTTTTGTTTTCCTCATAACCCAATTATGTTTAATTGGGAAATCCAATAACTTGAGAAATGCATCTTTAGCCTGTGCAATTTTCATGAATTTTCACCAATTTCCATGCATACCTGTTGCCAACCTTGTCCTGGTTCCAGAGGTACATACAGTACAAGCAGCTGTTAAAACAAGAATGAACAAGGGTAACAGCACCAACATTAATCTTGTAGGCAATCTGGTGCTGTTCCTCTCCCCATAAATTTTCTATCAGAGTATTAGTTAGAGACATTACCACTCCCAAACCCTCCACTCCCTGCAGGTGACCGCAGGATAGGCAAATTATTTCCACAGGCAGGGACAGGCATTTAAGACTATTATGGCACCTTGGATTTTGTAGCTACATATTTCAAAAGCAAAAGAGGAAAAGCCAGCAGAGTCATACTCACTTTTGATAACAAGTGAGGAATGACTTTTAAATATTCCTTTTTTGACCAAAGTTTGTAACACTCTCAAATAGGAGAGGAGGTAAGAAGGAGAATTTATTTCAGCTACCGAGCTACATGGTCATCTGCTTTTTTCATAAACTGGACAAAAGAGAGAATTGGGTATTTCCTGAGGTGCTTCTCTTGCTATTGCTGAAAGCAATTCCCATCCCAGGGAAGGCATGTACAGCCTGTTCCCAGCAAGTGACCAGGATCTGGACCCAGCACACACACACCATTCCCAAAGCATGGCTCTCACCACTTGCATTTGCTGCAGGACAGAGGACCAAACCCAACTATGGTCAAACAGTAACCCTGCTGTTTGCCCTGACCAGTACTGACTCACAACACGCAATCCTGTACTACTTTTGAAGGCATAACAGTCTGTCCCAATCAAAATTTTCATTGTGATGCACTAAATTATGCGCTTCAACACATAACAGAGACAAAACAAATCAGTTACCTTGGCAGACTTCTTCCTAAGTGAATAACCAAGGTGAAGGGATGGTGTTATTTGAGGAGTGGAAAAATTATTTATTATGAAGAGAGAATCCCATGAAGAACAGCATGCATTACACAACTCTAACTTGATGCACCAGAAAAGGTGCAACTCAGCGTAACTCTCTGAGGAGGATCTGCCAAACAGTGCATAAAGCTGAGTGTAAGCATGAATGCATCCTAGTGGACTATGGAGAGAACACTATTTAAAGCAGCAATTAACTGCTCCATAGTTAATACAGTTGCTGGAAACAGTTTCACACTGACAAGGACTAAAATCAACTGACACCCCTTTTATATATGAATACTGAGAGTACTGAAAAGCACTAATTCTGATCTTGATTAAAAAATGGAAAAAAGCAGCATGCTATTCATAAAAACCAACTTCTTTACCTCCACTTGACACAGAAAGCACTTAGATGCAAATTTAAATATGCAATATTAACTGAAATGATTGGCATCTACCATTTAACACCACACTGAATGCGATCAGAAAGACAAAACACTGATGTAGTAAGTACAGGTTTTCATCAATATTTACAGAAAAGACATGCCACAAACACTTCAGACAATATGTATTTACAAAATACAATACATGGAGCTGACTGTCTAGCCCAACTAAGGATAGATTATAATCTTACTTTAAAACTTTAGTAACAGATATTACCTTAGGTATCAACTAGAGGATATAGTAACAGTCTTGGTAAGTTTATGGCTGAAGAAATAATGATTGAATTCTCATCAAATACGAGCAGATCGCTTATAGATTTCAAATTAGATTTTCTCCACACAATTTCTTGTACAAAAATCCAGTGCATTTTTGAAACTCTAATCTAGGGACATAAAACAATAACTGACACAACTTTATACAATACAGCCGTGCACTGCATTTTAAAGGTACTGATATATCTGATGAGTAAGATATATACATTTTTGCTCAAGTGGCTCATGCTGATTTGTGGATTGCAGAGCTGTGTACAAGTGCTAGGCTGAAGCAGAGGAAGAACGGTTTTGGTACGAGGATCAATGCAACTGAAATGTTCAGGGTTCAATGACGTTTTTCTAAATTTTAAAGCTAAGTCAATGAAAGGTCTGGATGCAGGAAATGGGGACGTCAGGATCTAGCTCTGCCATATATTATTACACAAATTATAGTCCACTTCTGCACCTGCAGCATTTATCCACAATAAAGGATATTCTTGGATATTCTTCCCAACTTATTTTGATGGTAAATACTCCAGGCAAAAGCAGCCTGTTCCTGAGTACTACTATAGCTGTTAAAAAGATAAAGAAATCTTGAAGCTGCTGGAATATAAACCACAGTGGCAAACCTAGGATTATTTACATCAAAAATGCCAGAGGTACTGACTAAAATGTGTATTTCTAACTGGAAGCAATTTTAAAAAAAGTAAATATATAAAGTAAATATATTTTACTTAATGTAATATAGTTCATCTATAAATTAAACACAAATTCAGACCTGAATTTCAAATCACAGGATTAATCATGGTGTTAATGACCTGAACCAGAATAATACAAATTTTAATACAAACTACTACATTTCTGCTGTTCCTCTTTGTCACAAATGTTGTATTAACGGCTACTTAAAAAAATTCAAATCTGTCAGCAAAAAGATACATGCTTAGTTATGATGTTAGAATTATATTTTAGAATTATGTGTGATATCTGAATATACACACAGGTGATCAGAAGAAATAATATTCATTAACATTTTATTATAATATTCCTCAATGGAAGTAATTTCTATTTAATACCATTGTACAATTACAAATTGCACAACAGTGTTGTCAGATATAACAATAGACTGGAAAGAACAATTTAAACTTCAAGAATTTTTGCAACAGCATTTCATGTCATAGCATATTTCTTAATATCTTCATTTTATTACTATTACGATGTTAAAACTATGGGATTCCCCAAAAGGCATGTCAAATCTGAAAACTGTCAAAGAAATAAATCACAGACTGAATTTAGATAAAGTGTTCTTCTCTTTGCTATAGCAAAGTGAAGTACATACACAACTGGAATATCTGCTTCTTCTCATTTACTAAGCAGTCTTTTGCACCTCTCCTGTCAACTCCTCAGAGGCACTGCCTGGATCTTCTTTTGGATGTTACATTTGCTAGTGAAATCACTGATGGACTGAAGCCAGTGGCAAAATTCCTACAGCAACTTAATGGGACCAGAAATTTGATTCTGAACATTCATTATCTCCTCTCTTAACTTTTCAAGTGGCAAAGTCATTCCCAAGTATGAATTTCTTTTCAGAAGTAGTTGACATCCTCCCACCCCAGCAGCAATAGAGCTTAACACATGCAATCACATATGGTGCTCAAACATCCCTGCCATCTGAAATCCAACAATTAATAGTTACCAAGGAATTGGAAGGGGTTTTGACAAGGCAAAATTGCTGAAATGCATTATCGACTTAGATTTTTATAATCCTTTGAAATGCATGCTTGAATTGCGAAAGAGAGTCATCACAAATGCACACATTTTTTAGGTCTCCAAAAGTTGTACCTCGTGGTATATTCCAAATCCTTTACATTTAGCAGGAGAAAGCAATCAAAGAGATGCAAGAATAACAAGGATTAACATGTTTGCTCTTTCTTTAAAGGGACTGGTCCCTTCAAGGGTTTTGTACAGCAATTAGTTCCAGCCTACAAGAATCCAAGACATGTATACCACATTTTCACATTCTCTTTGCCAAACCAGACACTGTACTCTGAGCCCTTCATTTCTAAATAGAGTTCACTTCTAAATATATCCTGTCATGCATGCAGATGAAGGGCACACACCTGTAGTCTTTTACCACTGGCTAGCTCCACTCCTGTGCCAGAGAAAGGGAAGGGTAGCTGCTGGTCTAGGACCTGGCTGCACATAAACTCTTCTATGATGGGGGCTCATTCCCAAATACAGCAGTGAAGAGCACAGACTTGTAGCAGATGGACAGAAAAGGTCCCTGCATGGGGCAGCTTTTCATTCTGCCTGCTGGCCGCAGCATGCGGCCACTCAGTGCTCCTTCCAAGCCGCCAACACAAAGCCACACAAGGCAGGAACACCATCCCCCCCCAGATCCCTGCATCCATCCTTTCTTACAGACAGCACCAGCACATTGCTGGGGAGTCCTGTGGCAGCTGTGAACAGGCAGGGAGGTTTCCTTCACAGGGTGAGGAGGTGTTATATCGGACTGTGCGTGACTTGGCTTCTCCCTTGAACTGCGCCAGGGGGAAACTGAAAGAGCCTTCCAAAATGTTTGGACTGGGTAATCCTGCTCCTGGAGGTCTCACCATGCCTCAGGCAGATGGCAAAACCAGTTTCCAGCCTGCAGGTGCAAAAGAATCAAGCCAGAACTCTTCAGACACTCAGCAGACATCTAACATCCTGAGTGGCCACTGCCCTGACTGTGTGTGCCAATAAGCTTGTGCATGACACCCCCGGGGCTCACACTGCCATCCCTCAGCTACTTGGACATGCTGCTGCCCCAGTTAACACAAGGCATCACCCAGGGATCAGCACTCACCCCCTACTCTTCTGTGGGAACAAAAAATGCAAGTAATGAGCCAGACATGCAAAGTGAAATTACCCGAACTCCACTAGCAGCTTACAGTAACTTGCCTGCCTCTGGAAGAAATCTGGGAGATTTTAAAGGACTCCTGCCTCATGCAGGCTGTGGGGAAGGTGATATGCAAAAAGAAGTGTGCTGTGCAAAGTAAGTTCCTCCATGTCCTCATCTGTGTTTCACTCTCATGCAGTCTTCACTTTGTGCTATGGCCAACCATCCCTCTGAAGACCATAACACACATATGGGGAAATATGGAGAACACATACTGTGAAGCTCCTGTTCTTAACACTGCATGTAAAATGAAGCTGAAAGAGTGAGGTTTTTGCTAATGAGACAATCGAATGGCTCACTGCTGTCCTAAAAGCTGGTTCCACTCCTGGCCACGCTCTTCTGCTGCCAACCTTGTGTTGGCTCTGTCATTCGACAGACTACAGAAACCTATTCCCTTCAGCTCAGCAAAGACCCAGAAGGGTGGATGTCTTTGGGCAGTTTAGTGAGCCGATCCAGCTAAATCAGGAAGACTTAATGGTGGGCAGCTACATACTTGCCTAACTAGGAGAGCTGACCTACTCAAGGGGATGCAGTGCAAACACAGGAGCAGGAGATCCATCTTCCCCTTAGCTGGTGGCTTCAGTTATCTTACAGAACTTCACTGAAAAATGCTAGATCACAACCATCCCAGAACTCTTTCCTTTAACCTGACCTGAGATACTTGCACTACTGAAAATATAAATAAGAATTACAATTACATAGGTTTGCTCTCTTATCATGCTACAGCTCTCCTCAAAGCATAGACCTTTATTAGAACGTCAGCTAATGTGTTTATATATTTCCTTGCACAAGAGTACCCTATCTTTAGTCACAAAAGACTGACAGTAAAGCAGACAGCACTTTTCCCAGCATTAATATATTATTCTACAGTTATGTTAACCTCTCAACTCTCTCTTCTAGACCAATACACTTAGAATAGCCAAAGCCTTTTTGTACCTAGTATTTCTTGACCTAGAGTTCTTAAACTCTGTCACGTTCTGCCCATTTCCTCTGCTGAAATGGCTGACATCCCAGCTTTTATCTTCTTTGATGCTTTCTTTTTCCAAATAACAACCTAACCAAACTGCACAGAAACTTGCTTTTTACATATCTTACAGATTACCGCACAGGCTTAAGTACACAGACTGAAAAGAGGGACTGAAAAAAAACATCCTACAACATCTTCATGTTAAGTCTTACAAGATTCTGATTTCTCTGGGTACACTTGAGCTCCTACTCATGGGAACACCATGTGGACAGCAAAGGCAGGACAAAAAAATTACCAAAAATCAGACCAAAAAAACCCCCCACCTTTTCTGTAAACTTTGCTATGTTTTTATGTTCTTGCATTTGAACGTTCTGATAAACAAAATCAGAAAAATACTTTCCTTCTTTTTCTTCTAATTCTTCGCATTTAATTTCAGTAGAAAAAAATTCTTTCAAAATCCAGCATTTGGAATAATAAAAAGTGGCATTCTAACAGGCAATCCAATAATTTTAAAAATTCTGTGGTATTTCAACAACTGTTTAGTTGAGAACAATGTAAACAGTTTACTGTTAATCCTCCTATGTTACCACAATTGCAGCTTCTCCTTGTACAACAGACAATATTACATGTGTTGTTGCCAGTGACAGATTGCCTGCACCTTTCCAGTAAGGGTACACCAGGCTTCAAAGATATAGTCAAGCTCAGAAAATCTAGTGCATAAAAACCCACAAGCAGATAAAAGTCTGAAATATATAGATAATTGATAGTAGATAAAGCAAAGGCCAAAAGCAGCCCAGGCTGCTGCCAGAAGGCACAGGGCTGCCCCACGACTGCTGCTGCAGCTCTCCACATTGGCTGAACAGGAATAGTAGTAGCAAGGGGAATGGCAGGCGAGGTGGGAAGTTTTCCAGAACGAGATTTACAGCCCTGCTATTTAAATATACCTTGCATAATAGCACATGAAAAGGGGTCAGTACTAGGACAATACTCTGCAAGACTCAGTTTATAAAAATAAAGCAGACAGCTTGAACATGAAGTACAATTTACACACCGCTATGGAGAGAATTCTTACTTTTTCAGCACCATGTCACCTTTTTTGTCTTTTTGTAAAACCTTTAGTTCATTTCCACCCTTCTGCCCCTGAAAAGAGTTATAAAAATCTGTAGCTAGGGAGAAAGGAGATTAAAAAATTAAAAGAAAAAATCAGAAAAAAGGAAAAAAGAGAAGGCAATGTGATGCACCAATCATTCTGAGTGTGTGTAGAGAAAGTGAGTGGTGGGATGAGGCTGTGAGCAGGAGAGCAGACAGCCCTGGCTGATGGGGCACCACTGACAAGAGGCAAGATTATTCCCTCCATCACTCAGGGATGTGAGTGCTGCTCTCTGTCCTCTCAAGAGGTCACCATCTCTCACAGGCTACCACACCAAATTCCCAGGCTTCTCCTAGGCCAGGCTTAATGGAAAAGGTTTATAGAACCCAGAAAGGAAGGCGGGAACAACCACAGCTACTCCCACCAATCATAAAATTAGTGTCTCCTGAGTCTCTCCCAGCTGTACTCATCAACTCTGGGGTTCGGTTTTTTCCACAGGGCTGTGAAAAATCAATGAGATTTGTGCTGCAAACTGATCATTATGACAGGGAAAGCTCTGCAATGAAATTGATTTGTGTAACTCTAACACCACTAAAACTCCCCCACAACTTTAGGGGGGCACACACTCAAGAACTAAGACAAAAAGGTGTGAGGGCTAAAGCACATTTCTAAGCTGAGTCTTCCTTATTAAAGAAAATTAGCTTTGAAACAGTTCAAATGAAAGAAAAATAGCAGAGATGTGGAGTGAGAAATAGTTCAGTAAATTAATGAAACCAGACTCATACATTTTATAAATTACATGCAGCAGCAAAGATTAAAGATTCTGATTTGTCCCCTGTGTTTTGTCCTCATTTCACCTCCTCACAAGTGTAGCACTTGACTATCTGTATTTCCATAAAATCTCAAACACTAAATATGGAAAGTCTAACATGAATACGGAAAAGAGAAAGCCATAATGAGAAACAAAAAAAGCTGGCTGTCATTTTCACCCACAACTAATAGTTAAGTAGCTTGCACCAAAATAAGTCCACCCTGAATCAAGCACCTTGGTCAGTTCAGCAGGTGCACCACACAATAGACGAAGCACTGAAGCAGGAATTGAGAGCTGTTTTCTGTCTTTAACACTTCACTTTTCAACATGATTTGTGACAAACTAAGTCTCTTGTGGAAGGAAAAACAGGGACTCACAACTGCAGACTCAAATGTTGAAGTTTTGAGGCACAGACTGCCTGTTGCTTTGAATGACCAAGATGAGGGTCCACTTGCCAGTGAAGATTAGTCCCTGCTGTAATACAAATGGTAATGAAAGAACTACAAGAGGGTCTCATCATTTAAAGCACTTGGAGCTGCAGCCTGTTCTTCCTACAGAAAGTGCTCAGCTCTCTGGGGGAAATGGCACATATGCACCAGAACCAGTATCTGCAGTGACATCAAACAGCAGACTCCAAGTAAGACCGCGCACACGTTCCAGCATTTGGAAGCAGGACAGTACACACTCACATCACAGTGCTGCACCTGATGAACAGACACAGTGTGCATCTGAATGGCATCTACCTGACTCACAGGAACAACCAAGTACAAGTCCAGACACATGTGTGATTACAGGTACAAAAACCCTCACAACATCACACAAGAATCACACATCCATTTTACTCTTCCACAGGCTGTATTACTAAATTGCTGCAAATCCTAACCCAAATCAGTAGAAACTTAAGTACATAATAAGATACTGTATAGCAAATAATGACAATTATCAGTTACTCAATAAAATCTTTTTCAAAGACCAAAACATACAAACCCCATCCAGTTTTATTAGATTAAACAACCTTATCAGACAAGGTTTGTCTCCACTACCATTAATTAAGGAAGTTTGGAACATATTTCAGGAACAAAGTGACTAATCCCACCATAATGGTTTGCTTTGCTTTCAATCTGCTTAGCTGCCCTCCATTCTGGGTCAATTTGTACTTATTCCTAGAGAAGAAGCACAAAATACAACCAGAAGAGTAGATATCCCATGGCACAAATGTCTTCACCATAATTCTTTTCCTCCTATTACCACGCTAGTGGAGCTCAAAGATGGTGCCCACCACTCCTCAAACATCAGGTACCTATTGTGCAAATGTCATCAAGCAAAGGAGAGAGTTCAATTTCCCCAAGAGACACTTCCACGAGAGAAAATGATAGACTTCATAACAAGTTTGCAATGCAAATAAGCAAGTTAAAAGCCTTAATGGTATGACTCAACACCATTTTAAGTGGGCAGAAGTGTTCTGTTACGTCCCATTGCTAATTTCTTCTTAAACATTAATTATACTCTAGTGAGAGGAATTATGTATTTGCAAGCAGGTGTCGGTGGCCTGTTGAAACAATCATGCTGTGGTACATTTCTTCATAGCAACAGAGGAACTTCTGTTCTCTGAAGACCATATTAATTGGTAAAAGCATAAAATATATAAACATATCTATAAATGCACAAAATGTATCATACAGAATTTTTGGTCACAATATTCAGGAACAATAGAAGCTACAGACATGCAATATAGTATTTAATTTCTGTGTTACACATTACATTTCTTTCAGAAGTGACTGGATTAGTGGACCCCTGTGAAAGAAGACAATTCATTCCCATGAAGAACTTTTAAGCATACTTAGGAAGGTTTAAATACTGTGTTTGGAGCAGGTAGAAGCTATAGCAAGTGGTTTGGTGCCTACAGCTCAAGAACAGACTGTAATGAGGAACAGAGTGCAAACAAAACTGAGCCTCAGAGAAAACGGAAGGAGTTTCTCAGGGACAGAAAAGACTACAGAGTTTTAGGCAACTCAGAAATCCACTGAGCTGGATAAAATCTGCTCTCAGTTTAAGACCCACCTGCAGAAACAGAGCAGAAAAGAGCAAGTTGCTCATAAACTCTTATTTTCACTTTTTTAATTCAGCATGCTTTGTATTTCTTTTTTCTATTTAAAAAGGCAATTACTCCAGTATTTATAAAAATAAACTCTTGCTTTCAGAAATTAAAAGCTTTTATGGTTTTTTTGAGTAGTTCACCATAGGAATAGGTGTAGGCACATCCAGCTCTGAGCTCCAGGTAATTCAGTGTCCTCTTGATTCCCTACCAGAAAGATAATACCTAGCAATCTAGCTTGGTCCTAGAACCAAATGCCAAATGCACAGCAGCTGGGATTCTTTTGCATAAGGTACTAGCCACACAGGCATGTAACAAGCCCAAAATATTACCTCAAATGCTTGAAATCATGACCTTGTCTTTATTTCAGAAGTCAAACTATTGTCAGACTGGATTTTGCAGCATAAAGGAAAGGGGAAACCCTGAGCAGGACCTCTAGACTAGAATCTTTGTGATTTCACAGTCAAAACCAACAGTTCAGTAGGACCAGATTAAAAAGGCTGAGGACAAAGACACCAAATCTTACTTGCTGTTCAACAAACCATTCTTAAAACATATGAACAAAGAGTAAGCTGCCCAAGTTCATACATGGTACCCCTTTAGGAAGTGTGTTTATCCATGCTGTAAGAGCTGAAGTAGTAATACCAAATGCTGGCAAGAGCCAAGTTCTTCTCCTGTAGACCTCAAGTGTGTGGTTACACTGCTCTGACACGCCCATGCTATTCCCAGAACAATACAAATATTTCTGCAAAAGGTTGTGCTATGTGAACGTACCAGAGGAGGGTAGTATTTGCTTGGGCATCTCTCTATGGCACACCATTGTGTTGCTTAGGAATGCCCTAAAATAGCAATCAATTGCTGAACGTTTTGTTAATCTGCATGGCAATTATTTACTCAGTGCTCTTGGTCCCATACAAGTCTACTATCAGGTTTTGACCCTTTTTTTAATCTCCAGATGGCATTCACTTGGGAAGAGTATAATGGTCGGGCACCTTCAGCTCCCTCAACGTGAAAATTTCTGATGGAAAGTTGTTTTTTAATGTACAGCAGAGTGTCTGGTCTCCCACTGTAATCTCAGAATATTAGAAGATATATTTGGACATTGTACAGGGGGACAACTGGGCCAATTTACTTTGAAGAAAGTCTGTCATTTCTCACTAAAAGATTAACAACAAATCTTGTACTACTGTTGGACTCCCTTTTTCCTTTCTATGAAAGGACATTATCATTTCTTATTATTCTGTTCCCTCATTAACATCAAATCTGGAGGTTTGAAATCTCAACAATTATGACAGTAATCACAATTTACAATCAAAATAAGATTAAAACCTGGTTAAATTAATATAACATGCTGTTTTCCTCAAACAGCAAAAGCTAGAAGCCTGCTGAAATGCAGCATTCTCATCCCAGCAGTGAGTGTTCTGTGCTTTATGCTGCTCTAGCAGCTGCAGCCCATCTATTTGTTTTATTTGGCCTTTTGAACATCTGCATAACTTGCATTCTTCAGATACTAGGTTACTTCTTTTTCTGGATGTGGGGGTGGAGAAAAGGGAAGGGTGACAGAGCCCAACAGCATACCTGATTTTGAAGTCCACCACACCTGAAGTCAGACACACAGACTTCCAGGCTTTAGATATTTTATACTCATAGAAAAAATGAAGAAAAACCTTTATTTTCAGGTACAACTTTTAACAATTCACTTCTAGGTATGTATAACAAAATTATTAGTAAGAAAACCAGCACAACAACAATGCATTCACAGCTCCAAAAACATTAATTCAGCCAACTCCTATGGCTTAGTGGAAGCTATAGTCTGTGAAGAGCTAGAAGAATAATTAACAGATCACCTCTGACCTAAAGTCTGCTAATTATTACAACTAAGTCCCTTAGCACAGTGATAGCACAATAAATGGGCATAAAACATGCAGGCCTTCCTATGGATACTGTTTAGACTATTGCAACCACTTTGTTAGAAGTGTGGGTCAAAACCCACCACCGAGAATTATTTGTCCTTTTTTTTCCCTCCCCAGTCAGTACTTCTCAGGCTTCACTGCCTGCTCAAACAGTTTGTGACAAGCACAGGAAATGAGAGAATGAGAATCACCGGTGACAGAGGAAGCCAGGCAGTGAGAAGTTTGCAAGATTGTTTGCTGCCGTAATTTGCCTTGGTGCATGAATTAATACCACACCAAATTTTACTAAGTCCTACCTACAGTCATCATGAAAACCAGCAAAAGCTGCCCCTAGACTCTAAGTCAGTATAATCTACTGAAGGAAAGTACAAATCAAAGCACAGATCAGATTCACTGTAAACTACCAGAGTTCCAGCAGATTCACATCAATTTATATAATTTGTCTTATAAGTCCAAATAATGGTAGCTCACCAAGCCTCTAACACAGACAAGTAAAGAGACTAGGAAAAAACCTTGAAACTAGGGAAGGCAGTGCCAACTCTCCAGGAAAGGACAGGCATATTATAGAAAGGAATAACCAGACCTGCAGCAGCAGCCATCAGCTTCAGAAGCAACCATGATTAAATAATATGTCAAATTAAGGCACACGTAAAAACATGCCATATTTCCCACTATAGTCCAACTGCCTTTGTTTAATAAAAAATAGGTTTTTTTCAATAAGTTTCAACTTCTTTCAAAGTTACACCTCATTTCTAGTTAGTCATGAAGATCAGATTAGAAACTACCTGGTCTTTTCACACATTGCAACACTCATTAAGAAGCAATGACTCCTGACCTTGGATTAAGAAATCTGAGGCAGGTTAGATTGTCAGCCTGAAATGAATGACACTTAATTGCTCCATCAAAACATTAAATGTAACTCTGAAGAAATGTTCACATGCACAAATAATTATTTTTCCAACTGCACTGTCTGACCTAATTAAAACCCCTCTACCTACAAATCTTGTCCTGACAATTAAACAGAAATCTCTTTGAATCTTTATTTTCACACTAAGTACTAGTTTTAAATTTCTAAAGCGGAGAAACATCAAACCAAAATTGTTTCTTAAGGTGACTTATTTCTCATTTTTGCTAAGATTTCTTTAATGAACAACTATAGTCCCCAAAAGACGACAGCAACAGGATGAGGCATTACAACACTTCCCATCTCTTTTCATCTGGCAAGTAGGTAATGCTTCAAACATCTTTAATTTCCTATAGCCACAGGGGACTTTAAAGGAATCCAAGAGAAACTTGTAGACACTACTGAAAATCATCAATAATTGCAGCAGCCTTCTGGTTTCAGCCATATTTACCATTCACATCTTCTGTCACATAGGGAAGAGTGGTTGTGGATGACATCAGACATTTCAAGAACCATTTCACACACTTAGCTCTTCCCTGCAAACAGCTCATCTCCATACAAGTGAGAGAGATGGAAAAAGCTGGAGGAACTCTTAACAAAGAACATTTTGCTATTAAACTGGGCAAGTAAAATCTATTAAAACTATTCACAAATGACTGAGAAAAGTCTCAGTTAAATTGCTTAAAATTTCCTGCATAAAGAATTCTCTGTCTGGGAGAGGTTGTTTTGAAGAGGAAAAACAAATTCAGGAGAAAACATGAATATCTGATCACAGAAATAATTTATTTGGACCATTTAGAGAACAAATCCAAAACCTGCAAGTGGGCTTCTGACTTCATAATGGAAGCGTCAGTCAAGTTTAGCTGTTCTCATCCACAAAAAACCCAGCCTCAATACACAGCCAATGTGTGTGTGTCACTATTACTAATAACACTTTTGCACTAATGTACAATAAATTACACTTTCTCCTTTCTAATGAAGCTGGTTTTTAAAATCAGCTAAAACTTGATCTTATTGAGGTGTCTTAGTACAACAAATGTATGAAGGATTTTGATTCCATCAGTTTTATTTTCCACCCTTTTAGCCTGTTTGATTCTATATAAAATACTAAAGAACTCCTTTAAGCAGCCCCTTGACTTCACTGGGGAACACATTACCTACATCTCTGTTAGCACAAGCACACATTGAGCACGAGAAAGCTGCAGCCATTGAGGTTCTAAATGTTGTTTTATCATCCTAGCAGCAAGTCACACTATAAACTGCAATAAAATCCCGTAACATTTTATTCATATTCACGGTCATATTAGGTCAAGTGCTTGTGAATAAACTCTAGAGGACGGAGGTCTGGCTTTGAGACCATTGTTACCAATTTGTTGCATTTTAATAGATTTATTATCCAGCTCAAATTGCAGACAAGTGACTTAATTTCATCAGGGACAAAATGTTTGTAAGATAAGTTTGAAAAGAGCATGAGGAAGAAAAATAAACATGCATCTATATAAGTATTCTTAGAGCTGCCCAGACACATTAGATGATGATGTTGTTCTGGTAACTGTGACACCACACTAGTACACATGCTTCAAGTCACTCCATTAATAATAATGTTTTGCCACAAAAAATGCAGACCAGTGTTAGTGATACAACCATTTACAGTCTTCAAATATAATAACCAAAAGCAGATACATTTGCTCAATACAAAACCCTTGTAAATACTGCTGCACCTCAACAATGTGGTACAAATGCAGCATCTGTATTTCTTGGATACCGAATTTTAAAAGTCCATCAGCTCCTTACAGGATAGCCAATATCCTTTTTTCTCATCTTAATGCTAGCCAGTTTGCTGAAAGTGTTATTTAATCTAATTATGGAATATCTCTCATAGCATAAATATTCCAAGTTCTACAGCAGGCTTCCATTTGTAACTCAAGAGTAGTATAAAAACAAGAGTTAATTGCCTGTACAAATATTTCAGGGTAGCGTTTACGTAATCTACAGTACATTAAGTACCAGAGTTGTGCTCTACTGATAGGTGAAAGAACAACTCTGAAAGGCAACTGCGTTGCCAATTAGCTTTCAACAAATATGTACACAAGCTGTGCTTGCAGGCTTGTGCTCAGTTACCTCATTCTCCTCAGACTGCTTGCTTTTATAATGGTGAACTCCCTTCTACTCAAATGCCCAGCTAACTTCACACTGATGGAACAAGGGAAGATGGCATATTTTATTTAGTTGGAGTTGTAACCCATCCAAATTTAAGATCATGACCTGTGACCAAAGCCACACGCCAGTCACAAAGACTGAAAACAAATTCCTTAGTCATGTTAGCAGGGGAGAGAAATTAAAAAAAAAACATTGAAAAATCTTCTGTTGTAGTTAGTCCAGAGAGGATGAGGATCTGTTTGAGAAAAACATCCCACAAGTCCCAGCTCCTGTGTGTCAGTTCTCCTCAAGGAGGCTGAGCCAAGAACATGTACACCCACGTGCATTAGCTCCCTGCAGCAACACCATGTTTTTACCCAACAGAGTTGTACACAAATTAAGAAATAAACCTAAGTTCACAAAACCACATGAAGAGATTAATGTTTGCAGTCTTTGGGCAAATCTGCATGGTGCTCCACCCAGAAAACAGACTTCTTTTAACTCAGGAAAGCTGATTACCTTGGGCAGAGCCCTGTGCCTAGGACACTACTGCTTTGCTTTGGGTACCCAGATTTTGTCACTGGGCAGTAGTTTGGCTGTCACTGGACACCAGTGTGCACATTTTTTGTTTTCTCTTCATAACTTGCTGTGTAGACTACAGCTATCCACATTGTACTGGAATAGGTCTACAAGAAATATTTTGCAATTAGTCTTCCAATAAATGTTAAAACAGAGCTTTCTGCAGTGCTTCAAATATTCAGCCCTTTTCATAAAACATTTTAATCCCAACTCTCCTGTTCCCCTTCCTTGCCTCCAAATTTAAAAAAACAAAGTTATTGCAGTTACTAAGATAGAAACATTCTGCAGAATCAAGAGAGTTAAACCAATTCCAGAATTCTGCTTCATAAATTCCTTTGGTTCACATAATTTATGTTATATAAATTGTAATTTTGATAATAAGGCAGCTGAAAATAAGTCTAGTCTTGTAAGTTGTGTGGGTGTATGGTTATGCTTATATAAAAGTTCAGTTATCCACATTACTTCATAAATGTATGTTTAAGTATGTTTTCATGGATATCTATGCTCTCTGTGGGCACGTTTTCTTCAAGTATTTAAGAAAAGTATCACTATGCCATATAGTGTAAAGCTTGTGAAACCTTTTTGTTAGGTAAAAGTCAGCAAAGCCAGTTCTTCAGCTAGTAACCTCATTGCTATTAAACCGGCTGGAGAGGGAGAGAGAGGAAGGCGGCATGGTGAGACACGAAAGTGGAGCAGGGAGCTGTATGCCCGTGCTACTGCTGAGCTACAAAAGTAACTTCCCTTTCATTTTCTGTAAAGCAGTCCATATCTGGACTCTGCTACAACAGAAAGGATTGCCTGATGATCGTTCTCAGGCAGCCTAAAGATACCAGAGAATAACCAGCTGTTCCTTTGATTCATTTGTGTGTGATGGTCAGTTTAACATACTGACCATGTGGGTCCTTCCTTTGCTGACACAGTGAACGGCACAAACAAGCCCCCCTACTTTTTTTTCTCTTTTCAGCGACTGTTTTGGAAATGCATTGCTCTCAAATGCCAAGCTGGGATGTCTGTTTCCCAGAGTGGCTTATTTGCCTACAACTTTAGCCTTTCTCCAAACCAGGTATTTGAACTTCTGTTGAGGGCCAGAGCACCAGACGTGCATTTCAACAAAACAACAGGGTCAGCTTAAATTTACTTTCAAGTGCAGCAGTACTGAAAAACAACTCAGACCAGCTTGTGTAGCTTAGGTTGTGTACCTGAGCCTGAGCAAATGAACACCTCCTTGCTCCTGGGTGTGACAGGCCACTGCCTCCCATTAGGGAGGATGAGCAACTGCAGTCGCAGTGCCACTGTGTTGGGACAGAGCTTTCACACCTCTTCACTTACAGTGACATTTCCTCCAACAAAACCTCAGCTGTTCATGTGCCTTTACAGGTCTTTAACAACGGGCTTTAAAGCCCAAATTCAACTTCTCAGATAAGGAAGGGAATTCAAAAACTCATTTCTGATGCACCTCTTCCAGATCACAGAGGCCTTGGGATGAGTAACATACCCATGCACATGGTGGGTTAAAGAAGAAAAGCTATATACTAAGTACACAAATTACTTGGAATGCACTGCAACAGTATCAAAATAAAAGTCTAAAAATACATATGGTGACAGGACTAAAATAATTATTAAAGAAGGGCCATAGAAGAAAAATAATTTGCAGAAATAATACAAGCCTTATAGGAAGCTATGTTATTACATTATTTTTTAAGTTTCAAATTGTGTGTATATACATATGAACATACAGTTTCACATATCATACTGCAGTATCTAAGTAGTCAGATTTTTTATTATCACCAATTACTCACACAGTAACATATGTTGCTCTGTTTTAGCTTACATTTAGATGTACATAATCATTATTCTCCAT
The DNA here is from genome assembly GCF_901933205.1 of Camarhynchus parvulus. Lineage (NCBI taxonomy): Eukaryota > Metazoa > Chordata > Aves > Passeriformes > Thraupidae > Camarhynchus > Camarhynchus parvulus. The sequence goes on from NC_044576.1 coordinate 11,938,405, forward strand.
ACACTTCAAAACTTCCTTGTCCTTCCCCACACAGTACATACACCAGACCTTTCCAATTATATCAACTGCAGTTTTATTCCAATGTAATGATGGTACAACTTGTAAATGATACATATATAGAACAAGCTATGCACCAAATTGTATTTCCTCCTCCTAGAAAAAGGTCTGAAGAGGAACAAAAGATTTATGCTGCTGCCCTTCGATAAAATACAATTGTATCCTTTAGTTTTTATTTAGAATTAAAAGTACTTATTTGGTTTAAGAAACATGTGCTTTAAAACTATTTTTTAAAACTTCTCTTTTAAAGTTTCCTTTTATGTTTGTGTAACTGTCAAGTTTGTGATTTTTAACATTATTATATCAGTAAAAACACTAAGAGGGGAAAAAAATAGACTTAAGAAATATGAACATTTCCAGTCCTCTGCCATTCCCTCTAATCCTTTACATTAATATAACTTGTGGTTAACGCTAAATATCTAGTGCTATCATGGAAGGCAGCACTTAGCCCTATCCATGTACCTTGATATTAAGTGTTGTCAAAATGCTTTTTTTGCTACCAGAGTTTAAGAAAATGAAACTGATGGCAAGAGAAAAATTTTGGAAAACTAAAGATGTTTGCACATGAGGATCTCTAAACTCTGAATTCAGAGCTATGTGAATAGAGTACCCACCCAAATCCCTAACAGCCAGAAATGATGCCAGTCACAGGAACTGAAGTTTCCTCCTGGCAGCTCACTCGCTGCCCAACGGGTCATCTACAGAAAAGCTCCCTGCAACTCCCCACTCCTCTCTCCCCTCAGAACCACAGCCAACTTCTCAGGCAGTATCCTGGGCATTCTACTGCTTCCACACTGATGACAAGGTGAACATGGCAGCACGCCCTCAGAATATCACTTGAAAAAATGAAGGCACACAAAACAATGCAACTATGAGACTCATAATTTTGATAACCTGCTGCAGATCAGAAATCAGCCTACATCTGTTGAAATATATGTAAGGTGGCTGTTTGGCAGATTAAAGCCAGAGCTGCTTTGATTTGTCTTCCTGCTTCACCACCCCTCTACTGTGAAAGATGGAATTACTTCACTGAAAATACTGGCAGGTGAAAGCTTGCACCAAAACAGGGAAATCTGTAGCAAACCAGAGGCAGCCCGGGCACACCCTGCTCACTCCCTGATGTTGATGGGCACGTAGAATATCTGGCATGCTACCTTCTTCCAGGGTTCCCCATGTACCCTGCACTAGGAACATCCAAAGATCTTCTGTGGTGACACAGAACCAGGCCCTGAGATGGGTGCTGGGCTCCACCCCCAGCAGCTGCACTCTGCTCCTGCTGTGCGCATGCACAGCTGGGGATTCAAGGCAAGACCCAAAACTGAACAGGGAATTTCAGGGCTCTCTGCCTCTGGTGGGGTGACTCCAGCAGCTTCTTCATCAGAGTGCAAAGGGTAAAAACCAAGGGAAGGAGAGTGAGTGGCAAGAACAGCAAATGTTGCTCAAAAGGATTTCATGTTTCTTCTATATGCAATAAATGTGCATAAAGAAGAAGCTGATTTTAGCACCCTCACTCTCCCAGGTTTAGTTGCATTCCTTTTCTGCTATTTCACTCCACCCATCTCAAAAACAAACAAACGCCACAGTAAAAGAACCCCAAATATCTGCCCTAATGTCTAAGTCAGGAATCCTTCTCTGCTTCAGTTCCAGGACCCAAAGCTGCACTAAGTGTGCAGAATTTTACCTGACTTTCTGATGCATCACATCAGTTTTAGACAGTTAACATTTGTCTCTCAGTAACACTGATCTCCAGCTGCACTAATTTTAGAACAATCTAAATCAATCCTGAAAACTGAACAAAACTATCGAGGCACCATAGATAAAGCTCAGTTAAAATCCTGTGCTAGCTTTTCTCAACTGATATTTGAAACCATACCACTCATCAATATTATGGATTAATATTGACTTTTACTCTTCAGCTCGCAGTATTTCTCCAGCTGTATTTAGTGGCTATTACTAAAATTATCTGCATTTTAATTTTTCAGCATTCACATTTTTCTACTACTTTCCCAACAGATTTCTTTTATTATCACTTTTTTGGCCCACTGCCCTTCCTCACAGTGTCCACAATCCGTGGAGAAGAGATTGCTGATGGCGTTATCACAGGCAAACAGAATGAAGCTAATGGTAACAGGCACTCCTTGCTAGGTAATTATTATAGGAGAAGGAATGCAAATGAGCCCTAATCTGTCTCATACAATGGCAGAGGTCTCAGATTTGCATTAAACCTTTTGCAGCTCTCCCAGATTGGGGACTGCAGATAACAATGCATCTGCAGCCCAGGCTGCCCCAGTGGTTATTACATTGTGCCCCAGCAGGTACAGTGTCCCTGAATGACTCTCCCCTCCCCCTTTATATTTCCAATCCCCTCCTCCTTCTCTCCTCCCCCCACCCCAGCTTTGCAGAAAAAAAGCTAATTGTGCATGCCATTTGGCTCGATTCGTGTTTACAATGAAGAAGAAAGCAGCGCTGTTTTATAATTATAAGAGGGAAATGGACATCAGGAAATCTCCTTTCTATTCCTAGCTATGTAGTTCCCTTGCCAGGGAACTGAAGGAAAATAACTCGGCTTTTCTGTGCATCCATGTGTTCAGTTAGAAATACAGGGTTGGCATTTGTAGTGGCCCAACAGACTCTTATTTTACAGAGGCACCTGCTGAACACTTCCAGGAAGCTAATGCTAGACTTCACTTGAATCTAGGCTGAGCTCATGATAAGCTGCGGTCCTTCAGAAGAACCACTGGCTAGATCTCAATTCTCCAACTGATAATAGGTTGTAAAGAATAATATTCTTTTTCAGCACTGTATTCTGCTATAAAAACACCTAAACTAACACCTGCCACCTGAGGCCATGCTCAGGGCTCACACAGGTGTCTGCCCACTAGTAGATCTTAAAAGAAGGTGTAGGAACTATGATTGAGGTGTTCTGATCACAAGCCACATAGCAAAAGGTTTTCCCAGACCTTATCTTTTCTAGCTTCTTCCATGTGGCTTGTTTGGATTAGGAGCATTGCAGTCAAACGTATTGAACCTTTCGCAGGCGAGTCCCTGGTCTGAGGTCAAAACTCTTTATCAGCATGAACAGACTTTTTCCAACACTACTGCCTTCTTTCTTGGATGCTCATTTTCTCCCGAGACATTTTTGTCAGATAGGGTATTTCCAAAATTGATCTTCAGGAATCGAAGTTTCTGCCACAGAAATGCAGACTAGAAAACAGAGACTACCAAACTCTAAGTGGGCATACAAACTACTCAGCATATTAAAACCCAGACAACAACAATACCGACAAAAAACCCAAAACAAAGAAAAAAACAAAAACAAACCAAAGAAAACAACAACCCCCCCAAATCAAAACAATAAACTACTGCCAGAAATTAACAAATTTCTTTTTACAGCAGCAATAATTAAAAAACACAGCTGTAGAAAATGCTACAGATTTTTTGAACAGCATATTACAAGTTAGTTTTTCAATAATCAAAGTTTTGCTTATTTCCATCTCATGGTGCAGTAGGTGGGGCAGTGCTACTTCTTTATACAGTTACTGGAATACATTATACATGTCTCTGGGACGGTCTCTGATAGCTGGTATCCTCCAGCAACAGTCATCACACCTAAACAATCAGTTTAAAAACACATTTATTTTTAAACAATGCTATGGCTCTGTTATGATATTGAAGTTCTGTGAAAGAATCTTCTTCCATTTGCACTGACATTTAAGGTTCTTGCCACTTGGAAGGACTGATATGACACAACATTATGAATGATCAATCTTTACATCAGAAAAGCAAAAGCTGTTTTGCACTGGTTAGTTCCCATAAAACAAGAAGGAGATTTTCATTGATCTGGGACATAAAGCTGCAAACATTTTCCCATATAGTCTTGGTACTAGAAAGCATTTCATTCAGAACACAAGAGGGTATTTTTACATTATCAAGGCATGGTAGGTATCAAAACCTGCAATTTAAATTCTAACATACTCAGGTTCAGATTTGTCACAGGTCTCTAGGCTGCTCCTCCCCAGTGACCAGTTACTACCAACTGCCCATTGGTGCCATTTATATGTGCACAAAAACTTTCTTCCAAACCCAGATGTGTAGCTGTGAAGAGCCTGATAGATTCACCCTCACTTAGACGTCAGGGATTACCAGATTGCTGCTGGACCAGCAAAAGCACCAGGGCAGAGAAAGTCAGCAGACAGCCCAGACCAATTTTACTGCCACCTGAACACACCCAGCTGACTCTGCCTGGAGTGGACGCAGCTGTCTCACCTCCTCCTGCCGGCAGATCTGGGGCAGTGGATGGGGAAAGGGAGGAATCCTGGTAGATAAGGAACAGGGAGAACAGATGTCTTCATGGGGAACTACTGCTCACTCTGTGACCCTTGGCCCATCACCAAAGCCATGCACTTCAGGACCACTCTCACATTAAGCATTAACTCAGGCAGTTCAGCTGTGTTGCCGAGTAGCCGGTCAAATATTTACAAGAGTTTCAGAAGGTGCAAGATTAACCTCATCCTTTCAGTGTAAAACCCAATGTCCACAATTTCATACTCTGTTTTGCAAAGCAAGAAGTCACAATTCCAAAGCTTTGAGACTTGCAACACAAAGTCGTTAGAAAGAATAATCCAAACAGGAAAACTAAGAGGGACTCAATGCACACTGTAGACAAAATATTGGCACCACATACAGTGCTGGCAAATAGAGCAGCATGCTGTGTTCCTAAGGGAGAGAACAAGTAAAATCCAGCTCCTAGAGTGGTGATGGCAACCTCACCTCAACAGCAGCCTTTCCTTTTGTCCAGCTGCCTCCAGGTCATTTTACAGTAAAGACAAAAATTGTCACTGCACTTTCAACGATCTCAACAGCTTTCCAACCCTGTGCTCCCCCCCCACCCCGCCATTCTCAGCAGCCTTTTGAGAGTTTCCCTGTATAGCAGCATTCTCGTTTCAGGGATTCAACCTTTCAACTGAAGCATGAGAGATCGCTTATACTGCTGAACCGGTGGAGCTGCCAGCCTCCCCTTTGTTGCACAAGGATTTACACTTGAATGGCGCTGAGAAGCAGAGTCTTTTAAGGAAAGGCTGGTGGGGGGAAGACAATTTCCTTGCCAGCATCCTATTCGCAAATCACATTCACCTACCAGCTCAGCTTCTCCAGTTCACATAACTACCGGAACCTTATCGAACTGCTAGTTTCTAAGTTTACTTCGAGGTGACTTTAATGAATAATTTGTTAATTTTAGCTTATTTCAACAAAGATATACATAGCCTTAAGTGAAGTTCATTTCGAGCCTAAATGTGGGCACTTAATGTAATTCAGTCCAATGTAAATGACGTCACTATCTTAATCTATGACTCATTTATGTATTTCCTATTATAGCCCTGCACTGCCATGCACATCATAGTCCATCGAATGGCTTCCACAGCTTTCCCAGAGAGACACTGGGGAACAGCACAATGGCACAGATGCACTGCAGAAAGCCATCTGAAACAAGAGCATGCAAGCCTGCTCCAGGTTTAACAGTGGCACGCTGGCTTTGGCCCTCTACTTAACCATACACACAAGCAGCACACAAGCCTGGTACATTTCTGTTCTTAAGTTGCAAATGGGTGGATAATTACTCATTGGTTTCAGGCTATGTTAGCAGTTACCAAGCAGTATCATATAGCTGCCTTTCAAACAGCGGCACTCTGGTAAATCCACACAGCTTTTTGTTTGTCTGCTTGGAAGCATAAAGCCTGCCATCTCCAAAGAAAAATAACAGCATCCGAAGTTTGAAAATTGGCAAATGCTAATCTGGCATAGAAAAAGATCTGTAAGGAACATTCCTTCTGGTTTTAAAATGTTACACCTGCTTCTGATTAGACTCTATTTCCTGGATTCTGACTTGGCCACATGCTGAAACACACAGACAGCACAGCCTGCAGAGTGCAGCAAGAAAAAGGCTAGCACAATCCAGAGCTGGTGGCAAACCACAGTCCCCATGAAAACCACATGTGCCAGAGACCAAATATTTTGCGTTTTGCTTACTGCTAATAAAGCTGCTTCACTTCATTAAAAGCAGCTTATCATTTTATCTACTCACTCTGATTAATTAGCCTCTAGTTAAAATGAATGAGCACTTGATTCGAGGATTCTATTAATGTGACACTGGTGAACCACCACTCACATACTTCTTCCATCCTTTTCCTTTTACTCTCTACCCTCCCCACACCCAGTGTCTTATCAGATTGACATTCCCAGAGCCCTTTGGGAATACCAAAACACTTTTAAGACAAAGGTGAGTAAGGAGATGTCCCACAGTCCAAAATTCTTCCGAGGCTCAGTTTTCCTGCTGGAATGTACAGATATATGTAATCTACTTCTCACTGTAATTGTGATCACAAGCTTGGAAAGAAACACTTGGAAAAAAGCAAGAGACAGGGAAATAGACTGTGTTGCTGGGAACAGGGGCAAAACAACAATATATTTAGTACATACAATTTGTCCTTCCAGAATAAAAATTTTAACTATGAAGCACAAACAGCAGTCAGTTCCATCAAAAACCTGACTTTCTTAGAGAGCGAAGAACTTTCTCCCAAGCCAAATACCATGTGCTGTATATGCATAAAGACAGCTTCTGCTACTGTATATGCCTACAGATTTCACAGTTGCATATGACCGCCAAAATCTCAACTTCTAGCAGCAAAAAACGTATGTCACCATTATTTAGCCAAGCATCTGAAGACTGAAATACATCCTTAGCTGCTCATTTTGCTGGAAAACAGTGCTTTGCTTCATATACCTAACCTTCTTGTCTAATCAACTGATTTTATTATAACTGTTAGAAATACCCAAATGTATTTGGGAAACTTTAAAAAATAAAGAAAACCCAAAGCCACACACCTTTCCTTTTCCTTCTTTAAAATGTTAAGCTTCCACTCTTTCACAACAATGCCCACCAAAAGACTGAAAAATTATTAGGCTTAAAACTACAACAAATCTGTATTTTGACGGAGGAATGGAAGGAAAGAAGGTGAGGAGGAGGGGAAATAAAACTTCCTGGGTCATTCTAACATTTAGATCTAATCTGTTTAATCAAGAATAGTAACTAGAATAGTAAGGAAGTGACTGGAAACTTTCTATTTATGTTACAAGCAATTTTAGACATCTCTTTCAAGAGAAGAGCTTGGTTAGGGTATGAACTGCAGACTACAAGCACAAGCTTGAAATTCACCATCCAGCATGAAAAGCTGTATGCAAGAAGGCACCAAAGCAAGCTCTGGTTTACATCACACAGCAGGGCAGTAACTGACCATGAGTCACTGATGCACTTCATCTGGCTTTTAAGGCCATCAGCACCAGATAAAAATGTTTTAGGACACATTCTACAAAGCACTTTGCAGTATAAGTTTGCCTGGCAGTTCAAATCTGCACAGAATTTTCTAGACAAAATTTATTCATGGCAAAGCTTCCAAGATGAAACATCTTCTGCCCTGCAGCTGGCAAGGTATTAGTGCAGCTCTCTAATGACTGGGCTAACTGAACAGGAGTCTTCCCATCAGCTAAGCCAAAAAGGGATGAGACAGGATGAATGATTTCTGCTACCCAGCCCTCACAATATCCTAGGCAGCACCACATAAAACCATGTGTATGCCAAACAGAGTAGAAGAGACAAAAACCCCTGGAAAACATGATTTTGAAATATCAACTCATGACTGAAGTTATTTTTCATTCTGCATGAAAGTTTGAGATTTAAGTCTTCTCCATATCAGAGTAAAGAATTAATACCTGTAACATTCATGAAATGAAACTGAAAAAAATCAAAGGTTTTAGTAAAAAGCAAGAGAGGGCAGGCTTATTGTTAAGTTAATGAAGTACTTAAAGACCTTAAGCAGTGGCAAAGTCCTGATTTAAAGTGGGAGATGGTTAAGGCTTTGCAAATTGAGAACTCTGGAAGAATCTGTCATCCTCTCCTAAGGTGTAATACAGCTTTGACAGGCACATCATTTTACTGAATACAGTTATTGAATGAGAAATACTAACCTCAGAGATCTCAAAGGATTTGAGAGAGAAAAAAATTCAAGACCTGAAACAAACACCTTATTGAAATGCTCTACAAAAGCCCAAGAACTGTGAACTTGATTTATAAATTAAAAGAAAAATACAATTAGGGCAAACTTCCAACTGACAGCTAAGTTACTACAGACAGGGTGTTTAACATACAGTGTCATCCACCCAAAAATTTTAGCTAGTAGCAGTATCAACCTTTACTTTGGAGATGGCTCAGGTTGATACAAATAAAAACGGAAATTAGGGAAATGATGAGGGAAATAAAAGCTCTTAAAAAAAAAAATCAGTGCAAAATAGTCATTCTAGATGCACTGATACAAAACATAACTTCTGAAAAAATCTGAATGGCGGTAGGATTCCTCTTTTAACAAACAAAAAACTTGAAAATTATCTTTGCCCAAATTTAGTTAAGAAGAATGGGCAGAGAAAAGCACAGCATTAAAGGCAAAAAACAAAACACAGCAAACTGTGGCCCACTGGACAGCCTGATCTTTTGTTGCCTTTTCCCTGCCCTGCCTCTCCCTCTCCTTTCTGTCTCCTTCAACACCTCCAAACTGAGGAGGAGTATTTGTTCCCCATCCTCCATCTCTACTGAACCTGCTCTAGTCCAACACATGGGCAAGAATTTCCTCTTGCTTTGGTTCTCAAATTTCACTGTCACATCCAGCCTCTCCCCCCAGAGCTTTTCACCCCGAGGACTACAGTCTGCATGACTGCATTTGATAATACAGACTCTGCTGCTTAAATACCGTACATTTGCAGACAGTTAAAGCATGTGTTACAAAGGTACCATAAAGGGGCTCAGCAACACACACTTCCTGGGCGTGCAAGCCTGCAGCAGCTGGAAAGGGACCCCGTCCAACATGGGACAGTTTCCCTCTCCTCACTAGGATGAAAGGGAGCACACAGAGACAAGGCCTTTGTGCTGGAGCCCTTCCCAAGCCACAGCTTCACAGCAATGATCTGTCTGACATGTTGCAACTCAGGAAGCATTGTACAGGAAAAGGAGGAGGGGAGCAGCAGGCAGGGATTCCCCTCCAAATTTCCAGTGCTGTGCAAGAAGGACAAACAGATGTATCCAGCCAGAGAGAAACAGCAGTGGGCTGTGCACAGCCTCTCAGCTGATCCTACTGAACTGAGCAGTGGCACTTGGCTCTACTGCACACCACTGCATATGACATATGCTGGGAGGTAGACGATAACAAGAAGCAATGCCCACAATCCTGCAAAAGAGATCTAAAGCTTCCCTCAGCCCCCAACCCAGGGAGTTTGAAGGCAGGGAGTTTTGTACTGTCAGAAACAGTACAAAAACTCAGCTGGAGCTATGAATCCTTCCTCCACACGTGCAGCTCAGCCAAGCCTCCCACATCTCAGTGTGCCCCAAAATTTTGTGTTTCAAAGGAATTTTAGAGCCTTTGCTTGTTTGGGAGAAAACATGTTCAGAAGCCACAAGGCAGCTCCTGCAGGTTCCTCTCAGCATGCCAAAACATCAGTGGCAAAGGCAATGCCTGCCTGCAACAGCACAGGCAGCTGCATTCTTTAGTCTGGCGCCAAGGAGGAAAGCTATCATCCATTTCTAAGTTAGATTCAGGGAACCAGCTGGGGACCAACGATTGCCATTTTTGAAGTGCATGAAGAGGAGTGTAACCAGCTTTTCCATAGTAACGAAGATTAGCGGCCTTGAGCCTGACACTCCTGCTGCATTAAAAGATAGGAGACAAAGAGAGAGACAGGTAATTACATAGAAGGAGCCCTGGGGAAATTGCAAACTCCTTGAGAACCCTTTAGCTGGTCTGTATGTTTCTCCTTGTCTCTGCTTCAGCTGTAGGTCCCCAAGAAACACTTGCCCATTAGATCATTAGCTTTATTGCAGAAAGTAGCCAGACAGCTGGTAGTGGCTGTTCAATAAAGACTTAGCTTGCCTCTGCAGCAGCAAGAATGAGATGGAGAATAAGAAAAAGAACATCCCAAGGCACATTACCTGTCTGGAGCTCATCCTTGATACATTAGTGTACTTAGTCAGTGTGAGGGTCTGACAAATGAACTCTGACATATCTTGCTGGGGCAATTTAAGACACTATTGTATCGCACTGTCTTTCAAAACCCGTCACAAATGTTAGCACCATCGAGCAATCCAGCAGGAAAACTTGTATCATGCACTGGCCTCTCCAACCCAGAGCCTAGCAAGTTAGCATAAATCCCTTCTCAGCGCTGGATTAAGATGTCAATTCTGAACCAGAGTGGCTGAGGTCTAGACAGAAGACATTACCTCCACTACAAAGAGCATTTACAGCTATCACAAAGATAGAAGAGCATCTATCTCAAAGCACTAAAGCTCCTAAGCAAATACAAATCTTTAATATTAAAATACATATGCAATTTGTCTAGCAACAAACTTGAGACTACTCATGCAGCTCACAATGCTCTATGAAACAGCACTAATTTTTTGTACTTTATATATCCCCAATACAAACTGAATGCCTTGAAGTGAAAAGATGGACATGGATTTTCCTATCACCACATAGCTACAAAATTAAATTCCTCTCACACACCACATTTTGCACTTCTGTCCAAAAGTGAAAAAAAGTCCAGGTAGTTAAAGACTTGCCATGTGTTTCACCATTCAGAACTAGAGTTGGGCTTCCAGATAGTTCCTGTCTTATCTGTCAGGGATACAACCAGCCACAAAACCATGGCAGACACCAGAGAAGATATCAGGTTTAAAAAACTAACCAAAACAACAACTAAACCAATCTGTATTTGCCTGATCAGACGTACATGTGTGACAATAACGAAAGAAGCACTTTGAGATAGGATTCTTCAACTTGTCTTCTCCAGACCTAACTCTGTCTTTCCATCCAAGCTGATATTCAGGCAAAGATTTAGTTAATCAGTCTGCAATACAACAGTTTAACTTTTTTTCCTCTACAGGTATTTAAAATATATCTCATCTTCTAGATTTTCTCAAGGGACAGTATCCTACACTTAGTAGTAGAGCAAGAAGTGCACAAAGCTCTGGTTTGCATTCCAGCATTAGAAGGGCAACCCACGTGAACCAGAAGTTTGGCTAAATTCCATGAAGACAAATTTCTTCTGCCATCACCTGCCCTTCCAGAAGGAGCAGAGCAGGCAAGACACCTTGAAAAGCAGATAACAATTACCCCTTACCTTTCTGAAGAGGCCGCCGCCAATTAGCACATTCCTGGAGCTTCTGAATCAGGCAAGAAGAAGAAAGGAGGGGAGGGGGAAAAAAAAAGGGGGAGGAGAGAGCTGTTTTCTTCCTCAGCACAACAGTATTTCCTGAGGGGAGAAGAAGAAAAAAAAAGTAGAAAAAAGGAAATAAGCATTAGCTTCCATGATTTTCGAAGAGGCTACTGATTAGAACTCTTGCTTGACAGAGCTACTGTACCACTATTTCTGCACTTGCAAAATACCAGTTTAGGGTGTCCTGTATTTTCCCCATTGTCACCTTACCAAAACAGGGACTATGAATGTCAAGTCAACCACTACTAAGAAAAGCAAAGAGATTGCTGTCAGAATGGGATAAAGCCCCATACTAGAATGGGTTAAAGTCCAATTCAAAAATATTCTGGAGCACTTATTCTATTAAGTAAACAAGCTTCAGCCAAGCTCACACCCACTTCTGTAAAAATTCAAATGAGCCACATTTACTATCAAAATAGTTGGCAAAAGGCAAATTCCAACATGCATACTGAACGTACAGGTATATACCAACATTCAAGTGCTTATGTACTCTGCTCTGAGAGGATCATACCTACAATTATGAGTATTTGCAATTAATCATATGTTCTGTTTCTTTTTAAGACAACTCCTCTTTTTCTTAAGACAATCTACTCCAACTAGATCAAATCTTTCAGTAACATCAAGAGTAAGTATTTGCGTGGGTTTTTTAAAAACAGAATGAAGGGAAAGGGATCTAAAATACCTTTTGACTAAAGGTACCACTTTGAAATGGAGCTTCACTCCCATAAAACCACAATTCCTCACCTCAGACCATCTCTCTCTCTCTGCCCTGCTCCTAACATGACTTTAAAGAAACTTACAGACACAGATTTTTAATGGGCCCCTCCCTACCTCCAGTACCTGCCTCTGATGAAAGGCAGGAAAATCAAGTGGAAAATTATTTTAAAGCATGAATACAAGACATTAACATCTTTGAGGAAATGGCAATCAAGGTTTTCCACAGGGAATGAGCAAAGGGAAACACATCCAGTCTGTTCTCCATCACACTTTGTTGGCTTACATTACTACAGAAAAACTCTACCCTTTTCTCTCCTATGGAAAATCTGAACAAGTTCTCAAAATAAGGAAAAAGGTCTATGCTACCTTACATTTCCACACACACTTCTGCCACCCCTCACAACAACAATTAACCCAACTGCTAACAGCACACAGATCCTAGTCTCATGGAAAACATTTGAAATAAGGAGCCCCAACCGCTAGGATACAACATAAAAGGCAGCACTTCTATCACAGCATCTCCCTCAAAGCCACCACGTCTGTCCAATTCTAAATGGCCACAGTTCCTGCATTTCTCTAGGGGACAAAAGCTCTCTTTTTCTCTCCTCCTGTCAGCAAGACTTAAAGCTGCAAGAGTAATTCTGTCCAGATTCCCCTCTAGATAGGCAGTGATTTAAAGAATTCATGAAGTGGCAGTGTAAATAAACAATGAAAAACTAAATAAAGATCAGAGAAGACAACACACAGAAAATGTGCACTAAGGAGAGAAAGAACAAGCTCAGTGATTCAAAACCTCTTCTGCCTTGTTATGGGCACCCATAAATAGGCGCAGCAATAATTTGACAACGTGAAAGAATGGATCCTGACACAAAAATGTAGCTACTAAAAAACCTGCCTCCTCAACCCTCTGCCTAAAGGCAAAACTTCCCACAGTGTTTAATTTCACTTTCTCAATGTCTTACACCCCTCATCAGTTGCATTTCTGCTTTCTGTCAGCTTTCACCAACTTGTACTAATTGATGCAAAGCAACTTAAGCCAAAACCTGGAGAACTCAAATCAGTTTTGTTGTTGGGGTGTGGTTTTTTTGTTTTTGTTTTTTTAAAGGAAACAGTGCTACAGCCCTAACTGTGGGGACAGGAGAAGAAATGACCCTTAGTGAATTGCTCCTGACACGTGTACATCCCGAGGCTATGTGCAAATCAATACTAGTGAGCAGCTCAGCACAGATTAGGTTGCAAATTGCAAGAAAAAAAAGAAATTGTATCACCCCCTCAAACATACATTATTTTTGTATCCCTAAATCAAATGAATCATTTGCTTTTCTTTTTCATTATCAAATCAAAACAATGCTTTTGACAGTATTTTTCTCCCTGCTAAGAACCACCCCCCAGATCTCCAGTAAAGTCTGTTAAGAATTCAAGTACTGGTTTTACTTAAAGTGCTTAAAAATTTTGCACTTCCATCCTATTACTAGTAGGAGGAATAATGTAAAGTAGACACAGAAGATTTGAAGAAAGCATATTTTCAAATTGAACATAAAATCAAGAGGTGGCAAAAAGGAAGTCTTAGTGCAAAAAAACAGTTTTTAAACAACATTCTCAGGCACACAGAAATCTGTCTCAACTACCATTTAAAGACATAGGTTTGACTTGCTCCAAAGAAAGTGAGATTGGTCTGTTCTCAAATCCTCAGGCAAGAAAAAATATAAAGTGAAATAACGCATTAGCTGAAAGTCAAATCCTAAGTGGGGAAACCTCGCAAAATGATTTACAAAACCAAAAGACTTGACTAAATTTCTGGCAGGGCCAGAGATAATTCATATTAAAAAATGTCAAAATGTTTTGGGTATACAGCCACTGCAGGAAGGAAACAAACAGAAAACTGGGAAACACTGTATCAAACCCCAACAAATCGTTGACATCAACATTAGATAAATGACTAGGCATATGTTGAGTCAAACACCCTCAAGATGGTGTGTGAGTCAACTTCTGCAATGAATTTAGCAGAGCTGCTTTCCTACATCAAGCTTAATAAAAATAATCCTCAATTATTCCAGCCAGGCCTGGGTTCTCATTAAATCTTACACATTGTGTGCCCATTCTGGACAGTACCTGAGCTGGAGCAGGGATACCAGAATGCAATTTTGACTAATCTTTTCTGAATGATGATACCAGATTTATTCTTAGTGCTGCATAACAAAGGTGCTGTTTTTTCCAGGCATTACCCAAATGTAGCACACTTCCAAAGGAAAATGCAAAAATCCTGCAGGACATTTGCAGGTTCTAGGTCTTAAGTGATCCAGACACTTTTTACATTCAGAAAATAAAATTTTGGCAAAGTAATGCCCCTCGCTTCCAATCTGCACGACATGACTGGTGAAGAGCTTGTTGACCTTATCATGCCTGACCCCTACAAGGAGCCCCCATCAGCTCTTAGAGCAACTCCCATGTCAACAGAAGCTCCCATGGTACACAACCAACTTGGGTGATTTTCTGGTTTATTGCATTTTCTAGCTTCATGATGGCTACTAATTTCATTACACTGAGGAATTAAATCAGAGCACTGCTGTATGCAACAGAACCCTCCCCAAACCTTGAACATAACATGAGGCAACTCAGGGTTTCAACCAAAGTGGGCATCATCACCAGCACCTCATAAAATTTACAGAGAAAACCAAGAAGTGTTCTCAAGGTTCTCCAATCTACATTTAACAACTACTCTTCTTCTGCTGAATTTTAAGTACACTCAGAGTGTACTAATATAGGTCAAGTTTGTATCACAGTAAAAAGTTATTTTCCTTCTTTTCCTGTTGATTTTCAACCTTTTGATCTAGGAGAGGTAACGAAACAACTATTTCCTTAACATCTATTGAGGGAAGTAGCAGTCTCCATTTCTTACTGCAAAAAACAAACATGCAAGCTAAGAAAAAAGAAGATTAAAATACCTACTCTAAAATAGCATGATGAAACTGAACAAAACCTCTCAGCCTTGGATTATGAAGTAAGGAACCGCTCCTGCTTCTGAATCAGGTTTTTTCTTCAAGCTATTTTCTACTATCTACAGCTGGCACAGAATCAGGATGAAATAGAACTCGCACATTTCATTTCATGCAACATTTCATGAAAACACAATATAACATTTACCTACAGCAACATGAGAACAAGCTAGAAATTAGCAAGTTCTCATTTATTTTAGTATGAATTAAAAGCATATCCCTACTACCCGTGCATATGTGTGTATGCACGTGTCTCACACGTACACCAGGGTAAGCCTTCCATCACAAACACCTGTACTGGAGACATTTGTGACGAAAGAAGCTTCTTCAAACATAAATACTATTTTCCCAGAGAACTGTATCTGCACAAAGACAGGAAGCTCTACTCAAAGCTCTTCTCAATCTATTATCATTGTATCTATTACAAAAAGCCAAGAAAAAGTAACCAAAACATTGTTGCAGAAGCACAGACAAAGCATAAAAACATGGTAAGAGTCAATGAAAACACAGGTCTCTTAAATAAATTTTCCTTTTATTTGCCTTAGTGAACTCATGGGGTTCACCACCAAGAGATGTCTAAGTAAAAGACTACACTTTACTTACATGAAATATATTTCTTAAACAAGCATTGTAATTTTTATTAATTTGAGCAAACTTTAATTCAAATGCCTCATTTCATTTCTATATCTTTAAATAGAGGGGTTCACACAATTGTTCCCTATGGCTTTAATGTTACAGCTATCTCTATTTTCCCACCTGCTTTCATTGGATCCTGAAAAAAGCTGTTCCCAAAATGACATTTGTCCATGCAAAAAATCTGTGCTTTCTGAAGCACATGGATGCATTTAGGTAACATACCTATTAAAGCATACTAACCTCTGTATGACATTTACCTTCCAGTCTAACTGCATTGACCCCACCAAGAATGAAAAAAATTATTTAATTTTCTCTTAATCACCTGAAAAGGTACTTACTAAGCACAAGTAAGATTTATACCTCATATTTTATATGCAAAGTCTTGAGGACCAAACCCAGTGCACTGAAGCACAATGAGAGATACTTGTCACTTGAAAAATTTAGTCCCTTCCAAAGAAACAGGGTGGGAATAACTTTGTCAAACATTTATTTCTCCTTTTTAAGCTAGATCTAGAAGAAAGAAATATCTTTGTCTAAAAGCCTTGCCCCTCAACCTTCCCCTGGGTGACAGGATGCTGATAAACCAGCTAAAATAACTGGTGGAGTGGGGCCCAGGAGCCAGGACATAAGGGACAGGAGAGACAGGTGCATGGGCACATCTGGAAAGCAGCATCCTGCTGGGTCCCTGCTGGGGTGGCAACCACTGCTGCTCCCTGCTGCCAGGTGGTACCCTGTGTGCTGCTGTCAGTGGGCTAGTGCTGACTTAGCAACAGCCCCAAGGATAAGGGGGGTGGGAAGGGGGCATGCAGAAGCTTTTTTTTTGCAGCAACTACCTCTATCTTACAAGCCTGATTTCGTGTTTTTCTATCTTATTCTTAATTAAAAAGAAGACACACTTCATGCTGGAAATAGGTATTTTTTGAAGTTTCAATCATTTAGCCTGTTAAACCCAAGCTTGTAATATGGGTGTTATTTCTTAAAAACATACAGTAAATGCATTAAATTATTGATAGTCATTAAACAGGAAAAAAAATTTAAACAGCTCTCAGCTTTTATCAATCATTTATGCAGTTTCCACTTGCACATCTCACTGGGTTGCTATCATATAGCACAGAGCAAAGAGTACAAATCCTGAAGGCATGAATTCATTTTCTCTTGATGCAGAGTAAAAATATTCTTGGCAGCAGGAGAGAGGCTAAAACATGAAGCAGAATGGTTGAAAGGAGGCTTCTGTCTTTCGCAGTGAACAGGTAGCAATACCAGGGAGCAGCAATTTGAGGCACCAAAGCCCATCCACTTCTGCTGTAAGGGCCAGTAACAACGTCATCAATCACCTCCAACACCTGGCAGCAGTTACAGCCAGCCCAACAGTGTTTACAAATTTGATCCCTATTTGAAATACATGTTAATTCAATGGTGTATGGGGAAAACAAGGAGCATTGAGGTGAATAGTAAAGCATCCAGCAACTTGAGCGAGATGAAGATTTCACCCCAAGCTGCTCACTAGCTCATGAGCCAGTGAGACTGATGATGTACAGAAAACCCCAACCTGTCATACTGACAGCCTGAGCTCAGAAAAATGGCAGAGTCTGGGATAGTCTCTTGAAGCTATTATGAACCTTTACTGGGGCAAGTTATAACTAGACCTAATGCTTTCAGCAGGTCTGAATGACTCATGTCAACACGGGGAATCTGGAGATAGATGCCAGTTGGTGGCACCTTGCCTGGCTGCAATGGGCCGGCTACCAGTGAAGAGATCTTCATCAACATCCCATTTTTTGGTCCATTTTATGCATGGAATGAAAACCTGTCTTACAAGAGCTGCTCTCTTACCTTTCATCCCTGGCAATTTATTGAAATTCACTACTTTACAGTAAAAAAGAGAACACGGTCCTCTGCAACAAGTCAGGTATGATTGCAGCATGCAAGGACCCACCTGATGTACCTCTACAGCAGCAACTGCAGGTGAGCCCTAGCCATAAAAATATCAATGCAAAACACACAAACCCCAGCTCTGGCTGGATATTCAGACAGTGAAACCTTAGCCCTGCAGCAGGCCTGCTACTGGAACCCAAATTAATTTGTTTTAAACTACCTTGTGTCTGTTTAAATGAGCTGTAATAATAGCTCTGAAGCAAAGTGCAGACACATCCAAAAGCTAAACACAATGCTGAGGACTGCTCGAGAAATGCGTGCCCACACCCAGATCCCACTTAGAAACTACTAGCAGGAAAAATTTGTCATAATCCAAGAGTTCCACTCCCAACAATGGCTTCAGTCCCTTCAAAAAAAAACATTTCTGTCCACAGAGGAAAAAAAAAAAAAGGATGTTAGAGATTAGGAAAAAGTACAAAAAGAATCATTGTCTGTTACCAAAATCTAAGTCCTATGGAGGTTAGTATTTTTCCTGAAAACGATTCAAGAATGCACTGAGTCGAGCAACTAGATAATGCCAAATGTTGATACAAAAGCAGCCAGGAAAAGCTGCAGTCACTGGAAAACATTTTCTAGCCTGATTGTTTACAGGCAACTATGTTATAAAATACAAAAATATTCATTTCCAACCATCATTAGTGCAAATCTACAACATGTTAAAAAAAACCACTGAATTAAGACACACATCTCATTACACTGAGTCCCAGGAAAGGCAGCGCAGTATTTAAAGTAATACTATGAAAGCTATTACACCACAGAATTGATTTCATCATATATCAACAAACTAAGTAATTCACAATAAATTTCAATATAATATTAATCCTTATCTATATACAAAACTGTAAGAGTAATAGCCCATTAGTATTATTAATGCAGCACCCAACCACGAGCAGCCTTCACACTGGTCCAGGAACCAGCACCAAGCTCAGAGAGATGCCCACTTATCCTTCAGGCCATAAGCAGTGTTCCACTGTGCTACCTGCCAAGATAAGGACAATGGAAATCATTGACAGGAGGTGCTTGGGCCAGCTCCACAGCTGCCTGCCTGAAGCTGCTGCTGCAGCTGAGGGAAGCACAGCCTGAGCACCCAGCTTTGCCAGGGCTGCTGCCCCCTCCCCACTGCCTCCGAGGTGAGACAAGGAAAAAGTCTGGTTTAGGTGGGTGTTTGCGTGCATGCAAAAGCATTCACTGCTTGTAATGCATCCTTCTTGCCAAACCTTTTCTATTTTTTTTATATATAATTTTTTTAGACCACTCAAGTTCCTATCTCCTCCCTACACCCCACTGAGAATGTTCATTTCAAGCAGCTACCAGTGCTATTTAATTTTGTCTGGCCTGTAAAGCACATTAGTCTTCCAATGAAGTATCTGGAATTTTTATTTTGAAGCCACAATCTGGATCTCTAGCTAAGAGATGTGGTGGAAGCACAGAATTAATTCCCTAGCATTTCCCCTTCCTAACCAATGTGAGGCTTGTATATGACAGGATAAGCAAAGGCTACAAAACAAACTCAAATCCCCAAACAAAGTCTCATGACAACTGCAGCTAAGTCTAATGAAAAGCAACTGTGAACTAGTAGTGAAAGCCTTTCAAAATCTCCTTACTATTTGTAAGGAATACATTATGAGAGGAGAGAGATGCATCTTTAGTACAGAATTGCATGTTTAACTGAACCATCACAGATTCACACTCAAGGCTTAACTGTTTGAGTTCCAACAGTCTGAGAGGCAGGGCCTTTCTACTGGACAGTTGGGTTTGGTACACCAGTCTCTGCGCATACTCACCACCCACCCCTCTTTGTTTTAATAAACTGATTCCATGATAAAAGCCATTTAAAATAACAAAGCCAAACAACTGTCAAACTACCACTAATATGAGCCTTCAAACAGGTTTCCATTTCATAAATCATTTTGGTGATCTAGTTTCACACCACCCCAGGGAAAGTTACACGCATAACAGAGAAAATTCACCATCAATATGCAGAGATCATTTGGCAACCATATCACTGCTAGTAAAGACCTGTGCAGTGGCACCATGCTTTCCATGCATTGCATATGCAGGACAGAAAAGCTCCTTAAAACAAATGCATTAGCTCCAGGCTTGCAAAATCATCAAAAGACAACCAGTTCTGCTTCAGGTGCTTGGTCATCTACTCCTCCCTGAACCAGCACATAGTGGGCGGGAGGAAGGTAACAGAGCATTAGTGGAGGCTACTTACTTGCCACCCTTGCCAGGAAAGTAATGTGAATAATTTTCAAAAGATTTGCTAACGACCCCAAGGGTTCAGATAATGAACCCAAAAGTTCAGAGATCTCAAATATGGAAGACATTGCTCTGCTAGTTGAAACTTTTTCCATGTCTCCTGTTCAAAGACCATGCTAAGAACATCATTATTATTATAATGTACACTACACACATTTTGAGGTATTATTACATTAATACTTCCTACCATTTTGTAACAATAACCTACATTTAAACTACTTCTCATACTTTCTTTGCCTCTTAATAAATTAATTCTCTTATTCAGCTCACAAGTTCTGATGTTTCTTTCCTTTGTCACAGACTTCTGCTATCAGTGGTCAATGGACAAGACCTAGTATTAGTCTCCCAGAGGAGGAAAAAAAAAAATCAGTGAACCACAATCTTGGTGTGCATATATAGCAGGCTGTATTTTCCACCTCTAGCACATTTCCTTGTCCTGAAGCCCAGATAGCCCTTAGTCAATACTTTTCCTCTGGAAATTCATCCAAGAGCTAATTTCTCATTACAAGAAATTCAGCCTCAGGAATTTAATCAGCAACCGAAGCAGAGGGGCAAAACAACTGTCTCCAAGGGACTCTTTACATGGATAAACTCCTGAACGAAACTCTTATTACTGACAATTCTGATGTTCCTAAAACAAAAGTATAGCTGCAGTATATGAAAGCCTGATACAATATGATACAATTCATTACTTAATACTATATATTACTCATGCTCCAAGATCAGAGGCTTTTCCATAGCTCATCCTTCTCATGTGAATTATTTCCTCCTCTCATCAAATAATCTGAAATACTTTCAAACAGAATAGTAGTAAGTTGAGCAAGAAGTTAACTGGTTATCTGAAGTTATCAACTAAAGCAAGTATTTTCATAATAATTGCAGTTAGACCTAATGGGAAATGTAGAACTAGAATTCCTGTAAGAAGGCTTCAGCTGAAGGTCTTCTGTGAATAATAACAAAAACGCAGTAGTCAAGAGATGACATTCAGGACTGGGGAAAGAGGTAACTGACAGAGCAACCAGACCCCAAAATAACCACCTGTCATTCAGCCAGAGGCTCCAAGTCTGCAAAGAGCACCATAGCAGGAATCACTTCACTTCCCTGGGCTTTGTGCAAGCCAGTTAGCAAAACCAAGGTGTTCGTGGCTGATCCTGCAGCTCCCATTGGTCGATCCTTACTTTCACACGTCAGCAGCAGTCATGTCTTAGAAATATCAGCTGCAGTTTATATTCCAACAATTTCAGCTAACACAGACCAGAACCAGTGCACTTCCCTGAAACTTGCACACAAAATCCCTGGCTATTTTCAATGGTACCACCTGCTCCCTGCTTCCCCAGCCAGCGGCCCCATGTACTCATCATGCAGCATCCCACACTACCACAAAGGCCTTGAGCAGGTGGGACAGGAACAGTTGAAGGGTTTGTTAACAACATCTTTGAGACCAGTTCAGAACACAAAATTTAAAAGCTTCATTAGCTACAGGTCCTCTGTTTATGCTCTGTGTCAAGAGTTGAATCAGTAGAGAATGTTTAGATAGAAAGAGATGGGGGATTGTTCAACACTACCTGTGTGATTTACAAGGCTCAGTTTCACTGTGGATCACTTGGATGTATTGAAAAGCTACTTCTGGCCTTTTCTTGTTATTCTATTAGATGTAACTACAAACTATCACTCCAAAATTTATGCACAAATAGCACTTGTCAATAGGATGTTAAGAAGTAGAGAAAAGGTGCAATTTTTACCAGTCAGACTGTGAGAGAATTTCCCATCACACTGTGGCACATATGCAAAGCTTCTCAGCAACTTGTTCCATGACAATGGATTTGCAAAGCAAGAACTGAGGGGATTATTTGATTCAGCATCTAGTTCAAGTAGCCAATTCCTTCAGCAATCAATACTTATCAGCAAGCTAAAGCCTTGTAGAGAAAAATCAGAATCCTTCCTGCTGCAGCAAGCAGGGCTCTGAGGCCTTATGGTCCAACACAGACACCTCAGCCACTGCAATTCTGAAAAATGAATTTTACCTGGGGTTCCAAATACACCCCATGCTTACTTCTAAATGCCAAAACACAAAAGCTCACCTTTTCAATGAAATTCTGAGAAGAAAAATACATACATACAACTAGGGTCTAATATCGTCTATTTATTACACTGCACTTCAGCTGTGCAGGAAAGACTTATTAAAATGAGCACAGGGGACCAGAGAATAAAAGCAATACATTTTAGAGCCAAACACAGGCCATCTTCACACACACAATTTCTCCATTAATAACATCAGAAATTTTGCTTTTTCCTATTATTAATATATTTCAGGGGGAATTATTAAGAGATATGAATTACACAGCTATGACAGTATGCGTGGGGAAAGCTTAGTGTCAAAACTTTAATAAGAGCTTTAACAAAACCACAGCACCTTTGGGTCCTTAGGAAAACAAAACAAACAAAGAAACCCTTACAAAAGGGATTTCAGCTAGGTTTTCAAATGCCCCTTCTGTTCAGTTAAAGCCCATGTTTCATGCACTTCTATTTCCTTTGACAGCATATTAAAACAGAAGCCTTCAGATCATCAAGCAAACCAGAGGGCCTTTGGCAGCTGTTGAGCCCCAGTATTTGAGCTGTGTTTTAACAAACCTGTGAGCCCTTGCTCATCTGTCTTTAAAAAGCAGAAAGTACACAAATCTGTTTTCCCCTCCATTATATGGTCACTCCAAATCCCACTGCAATTACTTAGTAATCCTTGGCATAGCTGTATGAAAATGACCAAACCTACATTCAAAGAGAGTAAGTTACTCTCTTGGCAGGCAGGCCGTGGGGAATAGGTGGAGGGGAGAGCTGGGAACACATTGTTTCCAGGAGTGCCACACACTTGGACGCTAGGGCAGAAACCAGACAATGCAATGATCTGGTAGAACAGAATGACTTGTCTGCGTTTATCAGGAGACAGCTTGCTTGGATAACAACAGGAAGCATGATGACTTCAAGCTGTAAGAGCTGCCAGAATCAGAAGGCAAAGTACTAGGGTTTGGGATTCCTAGAAAACAGCTGAAGAAAAGGAGCTACAGTCTTGTAGCTATGGACTGCTCTGCAGCAATAAGTCTGGCAATGAGGAACAGCTGGGCAAATCTGAAACAAAAGCACCAGCTTTCCCAGAAATTCACCTTTAGACTCAGCAGAGCCTGACCCACCAGCAAAACCTGCATTTTTGTACTTTAAGTAAATCTTTAAGAACAGTTCAGACATGTATTTAAGTTACTGCGAAAAATATATGACCAGATGTTAAATGCTCTGTGCTGAGCCACTGCTAATCTGCCAGCACCCAATGCTCAGTTCTGTGCCCTCCTCTTCACTCGCCAAAACAGACACAAATTGTTACCAGTAGATAAATAGTTTCTTCCACAGCCCTTTTAAGATTGCAGACAAGTAAATATGAATGTGTATACATTATAGATACATTCATGTTTTTAGAAGCTTAATATATGGCTATACTTTGTACCTATTTACATGCATTTGCTATATAAATTCACACTAGTTTATGCAAAATAAAAGCTCAACACTTTAGAAGTGACCAAGTTACAGTTTTTGCACTAGGCAATGATGATTAAAACCTGAATATTTCATAGTAGTGAATCACACTGCCAAGTCTCCAGAGACAGAGCAATTTGAATTGGCATAAATGAATGTTTCCCAGTCTTCTGCTGATTCTGTAATGAGTTATCTTCCCGCCCTGCCAATCATTTCTCAAAAGGCAGCCCCACTCTCCAGCTCTTTAGCTTTATTCACCACTCACAGGTGCTGGGAAGGCTGTGTCTGCTTCCACAAGTGCAACTGCTGCTGTCTCACAACAGCACTTGTCTACACTTTGGTCCTTTTGTCAATGCCATCCATGCATGTCCTCAGCATTTTCATGACCCTTGTCTGCACAGAGCCCATTCTCCCATCAGCTTTTATCTTCCCAGATCACCAAATAAAATAACTTCTAGATCAGCAATGATGGAAAAAGAATGCAAACAAAGCCGTTTCAATCCCTGTACCCACATTTAAACTGGCTGCCCTCTAGACACAGACCATGAGCCTTTTCACACCAGCAGCTCTGCCAAAGAAGTCTCTGGAAGCCTTCTGATCTCCAACGCCAACACATTCCCCTGATGATACAAGTTTAACCTCATGAGAAGGAAAGAAAGGAGCTGCTCCACACAGGTTAAACTGGAGCTGTGCCAAATTTGGGTTACACCAGCTATTTTTTTTTTGAAGGTACAAATGGGTTCACACATTCAAGTTTCTTTTTGAGTCTACTGTGCAATTACCTGAACTACTACCAAAACTCTGCCAAAAATACAGAGTTGCAGGGACTTGTAGGAACTTGCCTGAATGGCACAAGAACATTCTGGCAAACGTGGATATAGTTTTGCTTGGGGGGTTCAAACAAGTACACTTGCAGATTACTAAAATGGATGGGAGGTTAAACTGGAAACTACTAAACTCAAACAGCTTCTTCTTCCAAAGACTGACATGACACTGCCAATCTGCTTTATGGCAATACACTAATTCTATGGTTAATAAAGTCAACAATTTTGTTTCTATGTTAACACACACAAGACAAATTTTGCTGATACCTAGGCTTTAACTTTTCTTTTAAATCTCCCACAAGTCCCCAGCCTGCAGTTCTAGCAGAAAATGTTACTTCTACCTTAAAATGACCTTATTTAGAGGAGAGCATTCAAATTGCTGACAAGACACACTGCTTCAAGCTGGCATCCTCCCTCCTATTGCCATCAGTGCATCTTTATTTACACACAGCTGTTATTTTTTGTATTTTAGCTTTGGTTTTGGACATTTCTTGAGGACTTCAAGCACAAAATCCAAGGTTCAAGGATTATAGGCCAAGAAAACCCCAAACAGAGGTGAAAAGCACCGAAATGTATTGATTTAGTAATATGTAACAGGTGTCATCATATTTTGAATACAGTGACCCTGGGTATGCATATTCCAGTATGCTGGCTCCAATAGTTGAAATAAAAAGAATGAAAAAAAGAGGTCTTTTCACTCATTCTAACAACACCAACATCAGCCTGTAAAAATCAGTTTTGAGTAAATGAGTTATCAGCAATTTAAGTTTTTGTTCTAGAATGGAAAAACAAAAAATGAGGGGAACTTGCAATGGAAATTTCTGCAATTAATAACCTAGTAATAGAAAGTCAACAGCATTTTTAATTTATGCCATCTCCCAGCCCCCCAGATGCTAACAGCTGTTCATTAATACATCAGTTTGGAGGCCCCATACACTTCTCCTTCCTGCAACTCCAGCTATGTGAAGAGGAAGCACAGGAGCTCTCTGAAGGATCACATCGCTAAAACTGTTTTCAGTCCCCTAGGAACAGTGGTCTTGCTCCACCCCTTTTATTACTAATATTATTTTGAAGTCAGACACAAGATGGTCCTTGATCAAATTTTCAGAAGTTGAAACTTCAGCAACACCCTGGGAGAAAGCCCAAAATGCCTAAATAAATCAAAACCACACAGAGCTTGTATCCAACAGAGCTGTGTTGTCCATGTCCTGACAGCTTCTATCTAGCCAACAAATTACAACCAATTAAGTGCTTTGCAAAGAAAGTTTTCTGTTTACTGTAATGCTTGGGGGGGGGGGGGTGGGGTGGGAAAAGTTAGGAGGCATTACTCCAAACATATTAAAATAATTAATCCATCCACAAACACCACTGGAAATTGCCCTGGGTTTCTCCAAAGGACTTTAGTTTTGTTATTGTATGTAATTATAGTATTCAAGAGTTCCTAACCAGGTTCTGCAAACATTAGGTCAGTTAGAATAAAGGAAATTGATTATTTCTTGCAACTCCTAGTCCTTCCCTTCCACTAAAAAAAAGAAATTAAAAAAATTGACATGTAGATCAGTTGTTTATTCTTTTTAATCTAAGATCCTGACATATGACAAGGAAAAGCCAAGCTCATAACACTATCAGCATCTTACTGCAAGAATGCTAAAAAAAAAACAAAGCTCTGCTTCTCCATAGCCATACATCCAAAAACATGAGCAAAGTCAAAAGGTAAATGGACTAGCAGCCTGAAACACTGATTTCAGAATTTATAATTTTGAAAAAGTAAACCTAAAAACAAATAAGTATTTGGAACCTTTATCATGCTTCCCCAATCCTAGTATCTCCTCACTGTTAGTCTAAAGCATTTTGCATTCAAATGACAAAACCTTCATGTTCCTGAGAAATGCTTTTAATAAAAGCAGTTCAGTACCTGGTGGTGCAAATGAGCTTTCTCTTCCACATAGGGAAACTCTGGTCACATAGTTGAGTACAAAGATACTTAAATGTTAATCTAATGGTCAAATCTAAAAACACTTTCTGAAAAAGGTGAGTTACCACTGAATGAAAACAGGTTACATCCTCATTTTATAAAGGTCTTGATTCACAGTATTCCATAACCTATCAAGCAACTACATTTTTCTTGAAGAGATTTCAACCTTTTGAAAGAGAGGCACAGAAGAGAAGCAGAGACTAAACCATGACAACTTGCAAGAGGCCTTCTTGTCCTGCTTACAGCTTCGTTTGCACTGCTCATGTGTGCTGATAACGGCACAACACAGCACAGAACCCCTGGCACCTTCTGTACCCTCCCAGACACAATGCAAGAGTCCCTTGGATGTAAATAATGCATTTTGATGCACATAACCCATGGCACAGGTAACCTCCACTGCTTTTTAGTTGGACGATTTTGAGGATCTGCTTTCAGGAGGGCAGGAAACAGGAGCAGCAGATCTTGCAGGACAAAGAGGGTGCTTCAGAATAAACTCCCTTGTTTGTCACCTGTGTGATCCCTGCATTCTGTTTAATATGGGCCTTTGTCCCTGGCCTAAATTCAAGTGAGCATTGTAAATTATTAAAGCATACTTTTCAGAAGATTTTTAAGCTCTCACAGAAACATCTATGAATCTCTGGTGCAGCACTCCAGCACCAGTGAGAGCAGGTTGTGAGTCCCAAAGCCAATTTAGTTTATTCAAACAGAATGACAATGTATGATTTCAGATGACTCTGGATAAAGAACCCAAGAAAGTGTTTTGCTACAATGGTATACCCCAAAATTAAGGGACAGCTGAAGAATAAAGCATTCATTTCATTCTGATACGCTTTGCTAAATAATTACATATATTAAATAAAATTAAAAAAAAACCCAACTCAACAAATAAAAACCTCCCACCCT
The DNA here is from genome assembly GCF_901933205.1 of Camarhynchus parvulus. Classification (NCBI taxonomy): domain Eukaryota; kingdom Metazoa; phylum Chordata; class Aves; order Passeriformes; family Thraupidae; genus Camarhynchus; species Camarhynchus parvulus. The sequence goes on from NC_044576.1 coordinate 11,965,545, forward strand.
ACACTGTCCATCTTTTTCACTACAAGTACCATATGTAAATAGACCACCAGATTTCAATTCTTGACTTGTTGCCAGAGAGCTTTTGCAGTATGTTTCTCTCTCAAAAAAAACTTATCTCTGAAGGTTAAAACAAGCTTGACAATAATAGTCAGATGCCATTTATCTGCACAACAAATTCAGTTACAAACCATCAATATTTATTTGACATAAATCTCAAGCCCTCTTCCAAGTTACAAGTTACATAAATTAATCTTACTCAAGATATTCATCAACATATTTTCTAACTTTAATATCAATACAAAAACATACACCAAGTACCCCTTGTCATAGAGAGCAGCTGTTTGCACTTAGCTATCTCTACCTTAATCTTATATTTGGCTAAGTTAACAAAATTAATATTCTAGCTTCTTTTCTCTTAAGCTTCAAGGTGAAACTGTGTCAAGTTAAAAATATGAATAATAAGTTATTAGTAACATACAGAACTTGCACAGATCAGAGGAAAACAAAGCAATTGCAGTGTAAAATGCACAGGATGTTTTTAAAACGTAACAAATTCATAAAGAACTTTGTAAACCTTACAATGTAAACCTTTGGATCTTCCAAAAATACAGCTGGGCAAATATTTAGGAAAAACTATAGCAAGTGATACCTTTAGAAAGAAAGGACAGATTTTTATAGGGCTTCTTAAAACTTCAATATTAAATTGTCCAGTGCTCTGATATTATCACCAGCAGTTATGTCACTACATGAAGAATGTAGAGCCACAGACCAAGTTCACTGGTTTCCCTCAAGCCCAAAATGAGACATCATGATGTATTTACAAATTCCTGCTCTACTCCTAAAATTCTTAGGGCACCAAAGATATTCCTATACCCGCCTCCTGCCAGGAGGCACAGAGGCTGCAATAAAAGCAAGCCAGAAGAACACCTGAGGTTTTTCAGAGTTGAATTCAGCAGCTGATGATTATTTAAGCATATGGTCAATGTAAGCACTTTTCTGAGTAAGGACAAACTTAACATGTGCTTGACTGAACTTGAGCTCAAACAGATTTAAAATTTAACTCAAAACTGGCTGAATTAACAGTCACACAAAACAGACCTGAATATACTCTGGCTCTTTCTACATACGTAGTTTTTAGAGTACAAAACACTCTGTCCTCTCTTTTTCGAGATTACCATCAATAGTCACCAATTGCCCCTACTGATTTAATACACAAATACTTTGGAAGAGAAGAACACACTCCCTCTGAAGAAGTGATTTTGAGGATTTAGCTCAAAGCAAATGGCTCTAAGACAAAAGGCAATTTACTCTTCCTGCCCAGCACAAAGACTGCAACCTGTGAGAAGTTTCTTCCAAAAGAAACAAATCCAATCAAACAACTAAATTATTCTAAGCAGTTTTAGGATAAGCTTTACTCATTTTGTATCACAGCAATTAGAGGTATAACTAATAAACTTTTGCCCAATTCTGAAGCCCGTAACTGAAACACCCTGAATGCATGCCTCAAGACATCTAAAAATATAGTACCTACACACTATTTTTTTTTTTTTGGTAAATATAGTGTGTGGTGGCCCACAGTGGCTTGAGGACAAGAGCATGGTTGTGCAGTGTCAGCAAGCTCGGTGAAACAATTTAGACAAATAAGTGTTATCTTCTGTTCATCAACAATGATAACTTAACAGTATTTTTCATTCCTGTAACACATGGGGAAAACTAAAGCTATGTTTCAAGACCAATAATTACATGACAATTTTCAAAGAGAACAAGACAAAGGCACCTTCATCTTATTCTAGCCATTCTCTTTCTTGGAGAAATATGATCTTTTAAAAGCTCCATCTCTTTGCTTGTTATTACTTGGTCTTTCCATCTCAAAAAGATATGAAAACCAGTTGTAATTCAAGGCTAATTCAGTCTCTAATTAGTTTGGAATCTTAAAGTCTCTGATCCTATGTGTTAAAATTAATTTTTATCATGTCTGATACTTCACGGATGTGTCATGTTCTTGCTAATCTGGATCAGCACTTTTGGCAAAATTTTATTATGAGTAGAGTACTATGGAGAAATTTCAAATATCAGATCTTGTGAAAATGCACCAGAAAGCAAAAATGAAAATAAAGCAGCTCAGTTGATTCAAGGGAGAGGAGAGATTTAGGGAAGACAATCCTCTTCCAAAATTCTACATCAAGTTGTCCTTTGACCTTAAGAAAGGGAAAGAAATATATATCAATTCAAAACTGTTCACTCTAGCCACTTTTCTTAGGTGCTGCACTTGACCACTACACGTAAAATAGAACGGAGATCCTCTTTATTCTTAAACCTGGTTTCAAATCAATTGCAGTCTACAGGACAGCACAGACAGATTGAAAGAGGATGAAATATGTCCTACTGGAGCAAGTTTGGTTTTATTGACATGATGGGTCTATTTGTTGGGGCTGTCTTACTGATAGGGAATGCATTGAACCCAAGGAGAAGCAAAATTTCATACTCCCATTATATACTCTCATCTTCCATCAAGAGCACCTACTCTAAAAGCAGCCTCAAATTTACTCTAGTCTGAGCCATGAGACTTGGGCACATTGTAAGATGTGAAGATGTTCTCAACTGATTGGTACTATCTCAGTGTAGCACTGGGTGAGTGCAGTCACACACCACTCTGCCTCTCAAGAGAAGTTTCTTTCCAAAATGTCACTGGTGCAAGCCAGCTGATCAGGCACATGGTAATCAGTCCAAAACCACCACAAGGCTTGGCACCACATTCAGTATTTCCAGAAAGGAAGCCAGATGTATATTAATAAGGATAGAAGAAACCAGACAAATGAACACAGGTCAAGGCAGTAGAGAAATATGTTCCACATCACCCCTCATCAGACCTGCCTCAAAGGATGCTTAACTCAAAGAATCACAGAATCAGTTAGATTGGAAAAGACCTCCAAGATTTCCAAGTCCAACCTACGACTGAACACCACCTTGTCAACCAGACTGTGGCACTGAGTGCCACCTTCTGTCACAACTTGTGCCACAGTTGAGACAGCCACAACACACAGAGTATCACTACACAATTTCAGAAAGCTTTAAGCATTTGCCCAGAATAACACCCTACCTCATCAGTAGGCTTCAGGCATCTGCCCATACAGAGTAACATCATTCCACTCCAGAAGACTGCAAGTATCTGCTCCTCTTGTTCTTTAGCCCAGCCTTTTATACCCCTCCTGTTGATGCATCGCACCTGTGTGCCCTCTGTTCCCTTTGGTGGTTGGTCAGTGCCCCTGGGCACTCCATGGCTTATTGCTGTCAATGATGTTCACCTGCTTCTCACAGCTGTAGCCAGTTGGGGATGAGGCTCGGCCCCACTCCCAATTACCACAAACTGTGTGCCTACACAACATCCAGTCTTTTCTTTAACACCCCCAGGGATGGTGACTCCACCACCTCCCTGGGCAGCCCATTCTCATGTCTAACCACCCTTTCTGTGAAGAAATTCTTCCTGATGTCCAAACTAAACCTCCCCTGGTGCAGCTTCAAACTGTTTCCTCTTTTCCTGCCACTGGTTGCCGGGGAGAAGAGACCAATTCCCAGCTGGATGCAACCTCCTTTCAGGTGGGTGTAGAGACTGATAAGGTCCCCCCTGAATCTCCTCATCTCCAGGCTAAACAACCCCAGCTCCCTCAGGTGCTCCTCACAGTGCTTGTGTTCTAGATCCCTCAGCAGCCTTGCTGCCCTTCTCTGGACACATTCCAGCAGCTCAAAATCCTTCCCTAACTGAGGGGCCCCAAACTGGACACAGCACTTGAGGTGGGGCCTCACCAGTGCCAAGTACAGGGGGATGATCCCTTGCCTGGTCCTGCTGGCCACACTACTGCTGATCCAGGCCAGGATGGCATTGGCCAGTGGTCAAGCAGGCACCCTGCTGGCTCACATTCAGCCTGCCATTAATCAGAACCCCAGGTCCTTTCTTCCTGGCCACTGTCCAGCTGCTCTGCCCCAGCCTGTAGCACTGTAGGGGGCTATGGCCAAAGTGCAGGAGCCAGCACCTGGTCTTGTTAAACCTCACATCATTGTATTCAGCCCATCTTTCCAGCCTGTTCAGGTCCCTCTGCAGAGCGCTCCTGCCCTCCAGCAGATCAACACTCCCTCGCTACCTTGGGGTCATCTGCAAATTTTCCTCCATATCACAAAGTGAGAAACTGAAACCTATAACCATTACAAAACAGGGGGCTGAAACCCGAGCTCCTATTTGCTGCTCTGGCATGCCCTGAACCCCATGAAAACATCCAGTTGAAGTAATGTTCAGGCCAGAAATTTGACTGACAGATTTTAACTCCACTGAAATGTTCATGCCAGGCTGAGGTATAACTTCACATACTCTGGCTCCACACCTCTGCAGCAGACTGCATGCAACTTCTTTCTGCTTATCTTCTAACAAAATCACTACCTTTAAAAGAATGGTTTCACAAACTCCTACAAAAGGAAAACAAGTGGACTAGCACATGTACTCAGTCTAAGCTGAATTTGTTCTTATGAACTGGACTCAATGCTTTCTTTCACATAACACTCAGCCAACTGTACAGTTTTATAAGGTGCCAGAGGAATGTATTTCCTGTTATCTGAAACACATCACTTCTAGAGCACATGAACGACAGTTTGTGTCGTCTACAATAAACTAAGAGGGCTGTCAAGTCTGATGGCATATTAGTTTGTCACTTGTAACAGGCAAAGCTGTGTGAGCAGATTAGACAATGCTACATAATTCAATAATTTTATCATGTATTCTACTTGACATTACCAGCTATTCCTCATGATTTCATCTGCCTATGAGACTACAAGCCAGATGCAGAGCCTTTTTGCTAAAATGAATACTGTCTATCCATACACAAACAACATTGTCTAACCCACAAAATGCAAGCTTGGCATTCAACACCAAAAAGCCCCCTTCAACTTTAATTCCTGAAAATTCACACATGGAAAAAAAAAAATTCATGCCATAGCAAAAAGCCTCTGACAGCATCATTTTAGGAAAATCAAGTACCTAATATATAGAACAATATATAGTATATAGAATACAAATATATAGAAATCCTTTACACACAGACATCTCTATACATGCATACAGTTATCATGACTTAAGGAAATAGATAGTTATCAATGCGTAGAACAATGGGAGGCACCTACTTGGGAACCAGCAATAGTCTTTAAAAGAGTAGCAGCACATCGGCCACATGCATGTATTTGCAAGCATTGCAGCTTGCCTTGTAAACACAACTTCTAGTTCTAAGGCTCCAAAGAAAGTGGGAACAGACAAGATGTAAGTTTCAGACCTTAGGAGGAATTATAGACACACTGAGTGAACTACTTACAATGGGAATTAAAATTTTCCCTGGAAATACCTTCTCATTTCAAAATACAGAAGAAACAAGAATTAAAATATTTTGCTCCACTTCTTTTGCACTTGACACTTCTTTGCAGGTATTCAATATGAAAAACTGTTTTGTACCAATACAAAAAATCCCAAGGGAGCAAAATGGGCCAAAATATTTTGCTCAAACTTTTGTTAGTTGACCACAACTCAGAGAATTGCAGCTAAAATGGCAGCAAATATACGAGTGTGGATAAGGCATTAGCAAAATCCAAACTACTGAAAAAGCACTGGGTTATGCTGAAAAAAATTCCTTTAAGTCTGATATCTGCCCATAGAGAATCAGCCTATCAAATTTTTAAAGGGCATTTCTTTTAACTAAACTTCTGTAATATATTTTATGCAGAGTTACATTACTAATACTTTCCATGGGACTTCACACAGAAGTACCAATTACATCCTCCCTCTAAGAATCTGTGGAGGCAGAAGAAGGGACAAATCATTATGCTTTCAAGTTTTATCTATAAAACATCTGCACACTCGTTTTTTTCATGTCAAAAATCCAAACAAGAAAAGCAGTTTCTCCCAAGTTTGCTGAGATCACACGTTAACAACAACTCGGTACAAGGAGTGATGCCCTCCCCTGCAAGAGCAGCTCAAAGTGTACACCCTGGTCCTACACCGCTTGCAAGCTGCTTCAGCTCTCTCAGCCAACTTTGGCCCAGAGCCACCCAAAGCTATTGCTAATGTGATGCAGTCAGAAACTTATTCTTATGATGGGCAAGGATTTGTTTTGTGTTTCTAGAAATCTCATTTTGTTTTAGGAGTGTAAAGAGAGAAAAACTCACATCCCAACTTTGTGAACATATAAATCAGTGTAGCCCATGATGAAAACTTGTTCTTCACAGCTTGTAAGTGCAACGTGTTCAGATGCAAATGTCCTTATCAGTATTTACTCTTAGCAAACTCGTTGGTTTATTTTTCCTTTATGTTGCAGATATTTGTGTCACTTTCCAGCTGTTTATGTAATTCTGATCTAAATCAGGGTTGATAGCAATTTGCAACATCCCCATTTGATTTTTTCAAATAACTGTTCTAGGAAGTCTTTCAAATGAGTTATTCTGAAGATGTAGAGAGTTTCTGATTTACTAAGCAGTTTAAAACAAAAACATGACAAAAAAGAATCAGAAGGACTGGAAAAGCCACTCATCCAGTTCCCCTGATACCTCCCTGGTACAGGTAGTTAATCAAGATACTGAACAACTGCCTTCCTATTGTATTCAGACAAGTTCCTTGATGATTAGTTCTGCTTCCAGCTTCCATCTGAAGTTATTATAATGACTAATAAATCACTAACTGTATATCAGGCAATCACTGCATTACATTTCTAATGTGATGCCACCATATACAAAACAACGTATTTAAAAGCAAATTTGCCTCTTCTTTTAACCTCTATTTCTATTACCAAACATTAAAAAGGTGCAGCTATCACTTCAGTCACCACCAGATACTGCAAGGAAGACCACATATGTAGTGAACATAAGAGACAGAAGTGACAGAAATTGATAAAAACTTCATCACATGGCTGACACCCCATATATCAAAGCCCTAAATCTCATTCTCTGCTTGCCTCCAATTTCCATCAAAGCCTGCCAGCTGCACATTTATTGAGAAGTTTGTGATCTGACAGCTTCTGTATTACCAACATTAATGATGCATCAGTCTCCAGAATTACTGGGGAAACAGTCCAATTGATTTTATTATTATACAGAGTTCCTCACATTTCATTTCAGGCAGCTTCCTACCACAAATTTTAGCAATAACTAAAAATGCTACACAGCTGATGCACAAAATGCTGGGGCGAAAGATGGTTACCACAGCTTCATGCCACTCCATTCTCCCTCCAGGAGAGCTCCAAATCACTCAGACACCACTATGTAACCCATGAGTTATTGGTCCATAGCTAAAAGGGCTTACACATTACAGGGCAATAAACAGTGCAGCACTAATATTCACTGATTTGCCCAAGAAAGCTACAAACATACACATGATGTCATCAGCTCCCAAAAAAAGCAGTTTTCTCAAAGTCTTCTAAATCCCATTCAAAAAAAAATTCCCCAGGGCTGTGGCAGGCAGGGGGGCAGGCAGAGAGAACTTTCAAGGTGTTATTTCCATACAGACTGAAATTGTTTCCACAGGTACCATAAAGAGAACACGTTTTCTTTGCAGCAAGTAGCCCACTTTAGTCTGTCCTTTTCATCCTAGAAAGGTCTCTTCACTTAAACAAATAACAATCACAGGTAATAAAAAGATGCAATACAAGAAATCAAGCTTATCGGGGCTTTTTTCAATCATGACCAAATATTTTAAATATATACATAACTTGACATTTCCAGAATCAGTTAGGAAAGGATCTCTGTGAAATACACAGTATTTGTTTCCAGCAGTCCCCAAAGTTACTATGTCTTTTTGTTTGGTTTTTTTTTTTGTTGTTGTTGTTTTTTTACAAGCCTGGCTACAACTTAGCAGAGAATTTTTCCTGTCACTTTTTAAGTTTGAAAGAGAACACATAAATGCTGTCATAGTTTCAAGGTTCTGCATCTCTGGGGAAGGGGGGAGTTAGCAAGACAGAAATACAGTTTTCCTTCTCTATTTTTGATCTCCTAAGTTCAACTTTTCCAAAGGTCACGAAGAAAATATTTTTAAGCACTTGTATTAACAGTGGCTTACTCACTTCCTTGGATAGACAAGGTCTGCAGCACAGTGACAAGAGAAATACATCAGATGGAACAAATAAGAACTGCTGCCGAAGTAGAATGAGATCCTTTCACATTTACCTTTTTTAACTTGACAACAGCAATTCAGTGATGGTGAGTTTTGTAAGAAATGAATTTGAGTTATTAGAGGAGATAGACCTTCAAACGAATCAATACTAGTGCTTTAAAAAGCCTGCTACAAAAGAAAGTACTATATCTGCTTCTATAGAAACTCCTCCCTAACTCCATAGCAAGATCTCAAATTAGAAGCACTAGAGGAAAAAAAAGCTCATCACTAGCAAATGCACAGAGAGTAGCAAGCTGCTTCCAGATGTGTAACACAACCCAGACCTTACACAAGTAAGTGGTACAAAATGCTTGTTCCATTTTTCTTTCTTGTTTTCTTGCAGTCCACTCTTTAAGGGACATGTAACATATTCTTCTGTGAGGAACAGACACAACGTCAGCCTGCATCCTTCCCTCAGGCTCTGCTGCCCAGCAAAGAGCAAACATATCTGGACATACGCATTACCTATATTAATGATGGGATCACCTAAAATGGATCCCAGTCTTAACTGTGCTCAGATTCACAAATTCAGACATAGAGCCATGCTCCATACTGCCCACCTGGCACCTGCCAGAGGGACAGTTCGGCTGTGATTAACACCTTACTGATCACAGCCTGAAAAGCCAAGGGCAAGTGAAATGGGCCCTCGTTCACTTCAGTACAAACAGTTCAGCAGCTCCCAGACAGAAGCTGAAATGTCGGAGGAAGGGGCAATGTAGGCCAGCCCTTCTGAGCAGGAAATCGAACAGACCAGTCCAAAGCAGCAGATTTAGTGCGCGCTGGTTTTCTTATTGTTTAGCTTTTGGTTTGCCTTTTCTTTTGTTTTCTTTGTTTAAGTGCTACCTAATTATCCACTTACATATGTATAAAACTTCCACCAATACTTGTATCTGGCATCAAGTGCAGCAGATACTTTGTTAGCATTACCTTTTGAGGTATCAAAAAAAAAGAAGCAAACCACTCAGGAAGATAGAATTAGTTTGAGAATGCAGAACTTTTAAAGTATCTTCCTGACTGCAATGAGAACAGGTTTAAATATTCACAGACAGTTTAGAGAACAGTCACAACCAAATCTTTTTACTTTACTGGAACAGCTTACATTTAAACACACACATTAAGAAAACCCCAAAACATTGCAATTATTTTATAACACATGTGACAAACTGAATGCAGGAAACTAATATGGAGTTCATTAACTTGGGAACAAACAGTTCTTATAATTAGTTACCAGAAAATATTCAGCATGCATTTACAGGTTTATTCTTGAATCATGAAGTACAACTCTATGCACTAAGGTTGAATACCACGGAGGGGGGAAGGAACAAAAACCCTGAAGTAGTTAAAATACCATCAGCTACCCCATGATCTCCTAGATAAAGAACGAAACTTACACTGTCTATTTGTGCATACAGCCACTCCTATTGTTAGAAAGCTGTTTTTCACCATGCAAAGTGACAGTTTCTGTAGGTTGAACACTAGCATGAGTAAGCTGATAAAAATCACGTTAAACTGAGACTTTTATCTCTCTTATACAGCTGGTGCAGATGCAGGCAGTCATACTACTATTAATGTTTCAGATTATTAAAAAGACTGCTTAAGTGGAAAACGTTTAATATTCATTAAGTCTCTTTCGTATCTGGTTAGATTCTTCCCTCTCCTCTGCCTTGTGCTTCACTTACTACATTTTTTCACCTGGGCCAAAAAATGCAACTACAAAACCATCATTCTTTTGCTTTTAGAAAACACTCAATGTTGCTAAATAGAAAGGGATTTCTTTCCCTTTGGAAGCTGGAAAGGAACATTTACTCAGCAGAAAAACATACCCAGCTTTCAACTTAAACCAACAAGTGCTTTTAACATACACTGACTTATGGTAAAAGCAAGTCACACTAACGTAATCTGTTCTGATAAGCCATTATTACATATTATTATATTAATAATTAGGCTCCCGGGAATGGGCAGGAAGTACACAGCAATGGAAGATGGGCCCTGGGAGACTGCACCGACCAACAGCAGCCCTGAACCCCGCATCCTCAAAGCAAGGGTTCATGACTACTGTGCACAGATTACGTGAGGCCAAATAAATTATACCTCATGCCAAATAAATCCCCAGGGGAGAATGACGACAGGAAAAAACCATGCCTAACAATGAAGGCCATGACTTGACCTGCACGGCAAATTTTATTATCACAGTTCATGCAGCTTTCTGAGTGCTTAGTAAATGCATAAATGTCCTTAAAGTATTAACTTTATTTCCTAAAACAACCTTGTTCCATCGCAACCACACCTTAAACTGTGGCTCCAGTAGGCTGCTGTGTGAAAATGAATTTGTTAGTGAGAGCCACAAACTTGAGCTGCATCCCATCAGAGGCCTCTGGGCCGTGTGCGCCAAGCTCCACACCAAAGCGGGATGGTTTGGGTGGGAAGGGGCCTTTCCACCTTTCCCTGCAAGATGGGAGCATGGGGCTGCTCGCAGCCAGGGGCTGAAGCCCCCCTGCCCCTCAGCATGGCCATGGGGCCCGCTCCCCACAGGCACAGCCATGGGGCCTGCTGCCCACAGGCACCGTGCCCGGCCTCAGCCCGGACCGTGCCCAGGCCCTGCTGCTGCGCCCCTCATGGCTCTCTCCCCTCAGGATCCTTCCTCTTAATTGCCTCCACTGCCCTCACTCCAGAGCAGCTGCAGGGAGCCTCAGAGCCCCTCCACAGAGCTGTGTCCCATGTCCCTCTGAAGATGGGGTGCTCAGGGCACCAGCAGCTCTGCCACAGTCCTCGCACGCCCAAGATACCACTCATCCTCCTCAGGCCTCCATTAAAAAATAAGCAAACTTATAGCCCTTTTGGAAATAAACATAATAAAAAAATTTAAAAGGTGTCTCAATTTTAAGAGTTAACACAAAAAAAAAGAGAGAAAAAAAAAAGGTGAAGTAGCTTGAGTTCATCTCCTCAGTGGTAATAAATAAGGCCTAAGCTTGGAGGCAAAGTTAACCACAATCCTGGGACTCGATCCAAGTCTCCCATGACAATAGGAAAACATTAGAACTCTAACATTCAAAATATTATTTAACTTTTAAAGCCTTAGCACAGTTCAAAGTCTCCTTTGTGGAACAGCGCTTTTGAAAATGTCGGTTGCCTTCCAGAGACCATTTCCTCCTAATCAGGCCCGGCATTATTTAAATAGCGAGGAATACCAGCAAGAATAGGAATCGCTTGGCTGAGCCAGGAAGGGAGAGAGTCTTTAAAATGACTGCAGAATTTTTAAATGCTGGTAAAAGGCCTAATCCTATATAATGATTTACAAAATGACAAGGAATATAGATTTACTGTGACAGTTTGAAAGGATACCAACATAAATAAAATTACTGCACACATGATGGCAGCCCCCCCACTGTCCCCTCAGTGGCTGCTGTGCCCATAACCAGAGCCCTTCACCACCCAGGCCTCTCTCAGAGGCAAAGCCAAGGAAAAAACAGAGCAACTTAAAAAGCAAATTATTTGGTCCAAAGTCAGAAATTCTTTCCAAAGCACCAGCTTATTCTTGCCAGCACAGCAGTTCATGGGTAACACTTCTTTGTATGGTTAATCTAGATCTAAAAACAAAACAAAAAAAGGACAACTTTTTATCCCTCTCTCCTCACAAAAAAAACCAAAACAAAAACAAAACAAAAACACAAAAAAACCCAACTCTACAAAACTTAAACCCAAGAGTTTTAGTTTTATTCATTAAGTTTCCAACTGCAGTAGTGTGGCTGCAATACACAGGGCCAGAGCGCAGCACCAAGTATGCGGAGACCAAACACACCCAGCATTTCTCCAGCCAGTAAGTGCAATGTGGGTCAGGAAGGCCTGGTACCATTTATTTATGGCATTTTTAATATACAGATGGCATACAGCCCCACTTAAACATTTCTCTGCTGAAGGGCAGATGAGGCAGCAGCAGGGCTGATGGCTCATGTGCCCTCCCCACCATCAGGCCCCCGTTGCTGTGCTGGGGTCTGCACAGCCCAATTATGCAGGTGCTGAGGGACCAGTTTTGCTCTGCTGAAGCAAAGCCATTCAGCTCCCAGCTGTCCAGCAAACGCACCCAAGTGTGCAGGGAGGGAGCAGCTGCTCTTCCCTGCCTCCACAGTGCCAGGCAGCTGGGCTGTTGCTGTCCACAGGCAGGCCCACCCTACAGCAGCCCACACCCCCAGCTTCTGCATTCGCTTTCCTGCGGTCTGGATCCTCCTGCATCCATACTGAGGGGGGAATCCCTCTCCTGAAATGGGGCCACCCTCCTCCTTCTCCTAGATGCTGTGTCCCTTTATACTGCTGCACTCACTGCCTCCTCACAGCCAGTGTCAAGCATCTTCTGTAATGTGAAATTATTGAATAAATATGATGAATGCTCCCTCCCCAGCAGAGCCATGCCAAAGACTGTAAGCAGGTCATTAACTGCCAAGGTCATCTTGTTTGTGAAAAAGAAAGGAAAACATTACCATTAAGACTCTAATACGGTAAAACAGCAATGACGGCAACAAGGAAACATAAGCTTAATGTTTCCTTTAACCCTCACTTAAAAACACATCTGAAGTCATCTGATTCAGCCACATGACTTTGCAAATTACCATTCATTGAGCAGGTCTGGGCTGGATTCAGCCCAGTTTCACACTTGTACCACACATGTACCCCAACAGTTTGTGCAGGATCTGTCAAACCTTATCTCAAAGCAGAACGCAATGAATCAATCTGATGTTTCAAAGTCATCAGGAGGGCCACCAATCCCCTCCTACCCATCAGCTTTTAGGGCACATTACTGAATCTTTGCATGGCCATGTGGGACTTGCCTGGGTGCAGCAGCAACCTCCCTGCAATCCCCAGTAGACTCCCCAGCCTCCCCCTCCTTTCCTGCAGGGAGCATATAAATTTTTCTCCATCTGAGCCTTAACTACTGTTTGTCTGCAGACTTGTAAAATACACTAAGAAATGCCTAATGAGACACTGATCTGGCATCCAAATGTTCTCCCCCTGCATTTCCCCAGCGGGCCGTTGCCTGAGCAGCACACACGTTGAGGCTGTAATTTGTTTGCCAGCTCTCCAAGGAAGGAAGGAAGGAAAGTGGGCGGGTGGGTGAGAGTTGGAGTCAGTGCAACATCAGCACATGGCTGGCTTGCACATGTTTTCAGTCACTCACTACTAAGAAAATACATACACACACACACAAACGCTGAAGGCCAAATGAAGACAAGGAGGTTGCTAGGATAACATCACTTCCTTCACACCAGGAGCTAATAAAATAAGTAAAAAAACACAGCTCTCAAGACAAAGACTGATACATGCTAAGATTTTGAGAGCCTATGAAAATGAAGTCCTTCCCAGTTCCAGGCAGCTGCACTTCTGTACTACCAGGAACCTTGCAAATTATTTATCTTACAGTAGCACTGTAAAAGTAGCTTCTGCACACCAACTAGGGAAGTCCAGGCAAAGGATGGTTAACCTCATGTGTTGACTTTTTCCTCTCCACCACAAATCAATTAATACCAAACCAGAGCACCCTGTTTTATTACTGGGGACACCCAGACACTCAAAGCAATCTTTTCCAAGTTCCTTTAGAAGTTTGGATGGGAAACATTAGCTGAAATCAGAAAACCACACCCTGGAGTTCAGTGACCCAAAGCCAAGCCTCCTGCCCTCTAACTGAGCACTTAACTCTTGCCAGAGAGAGCCTGAACATGTAGACAAAAGCATCTCACAGGCTGGTGAGCTGTTCCCTTGCCTGCTGCTGCCAGAAGGAGTTACCCATTGGCTAGGTTTGCATTCTCTGAATGCATCTTTAATACTGCAGCATAAGGCCTTGCAGTATTTAATAAAAAAAAAAAAAAGTATTTTTGAAAGGACGTTCAATATTTTAAAAACCTGAAATAGGTTCCACACTACAAATATTTACATACATTCTTAACTTTATGTGCAAGGAGTTTGACTAAGTTAAAAAACCCATTTTTATGTCTAACCTTAACTATGTATATAAATATTTACAGGATTGTGACTTTGATTTCCCTCCCCTGTGCTTAGTACATCACCTGGCTCTTGAGTGGCTGGGGTCAAAGAAGTGAGCTGCTTTCTCAGTGTCATGAATTATCCCTATCCTGCATTGCCTGGCTTGCTAACAGAGGAGAAACAATGGGGAAATCCAAAACCTAAAACCCCAAGCTGCTTTTAAGTGGTTAGCATTCTGCAAAAACACTGTCAATGAACTAGACTGAAACCTGAATATTCAACTGTACATATTCTGAAACCTCATGCAGATTAATTTGAGCGGGTATTAAAGAGATGCTGTAAACCCATTTTGCTCTCTTCCTGCAAAAACTTACAGTGGAGTTAGTCACATGGGAGTTAGTAATGTGGCACCTCATGTAGCCTCAGTGGTGTGCACACAGATAAGCCTGTGACCTCTAAAGGCAGGGCCATTTAAAAAGCTTCAGGATTAAAAACAAAAAAATCAAAACAAAACTTTTACTAGTTTAATCCAGGTTTTATTCACAATTATCAAAATTTGGAAAGATACAAAAGACGTTTTATGAATATGAGCAGCAGCACTCCCTTCTTGGTTCCCAGGAAGCAGGGCGGTGCCTGCTCTTCACCTTCCCCATAAACCCACAGCATACAGATAGGGAAAAAAAATGCTGTAGGCAGCTTAATTTCCACTATTGCAACAAGGCTCAATCAGTTTAAACTGCATACTCACCTCTTCTTTCTTTGGCATCAGTCACAAGAAACATTTAAAACCAATAAGTTGTTAATACAAATGTTACTTTCAGAGGTTTGTTTATGTGTTTGATAGCACTTAGGCTTCACAACTTTTAACTATTTCCTCCCAAAGACCAGTTCATCTGCTTGTTTCCTCTGTTTGTGTAGTCTTTGATAGTGAAGTAGGACAGATAAAAAATTAAATGCTTTAAGTGCGTGCATTTTTTTTCTTTAAAACCAAGCCTGGCAGAGTGATTAATTAACAGTCAAAAACCCCCAAACCATTTTCTCTTTAGAAGAAAATCCTGTATTTATTTTGCACTACAGTATAAATAATATCTTCTATAACTTTTTATTAATTTGTAATGCACTTTAGTCTCACCAATAATTTCTGAAACCAGTACAGTTCTTACAGCTACCAGAACACAGCATCCCATCAAACTGGAGTGCCAATTTCCCTAACATGACATTAATGGATGCAAGCAGTCTCTTAACTTGGGTAAGGCTAGAGATGCAAAATCAAATGTCTGTGTACAAACTGATTTCAATAATATCCTATCAGAATTTAATATATTAATGAAAAGGATTTTAAACAATACAATTTCTCTAAATTCAATCAGTGCTGCTCAACAGATACAGTTATGAAATATCACAATGAATATTAATGGAAGAGGCTTACACTATGTTATTCTTGATATCCTGACACACAAAGATTTCACTACGGTAATTTGCTTGGAATATAATTAAAAGAACCAATCACAAAAAGAAAAACCAAAACACCTGGAAAAATGAATCTGTTTCCTTGATTTCTAGAAATAGTCTATAAACTTGAAAAACTTCAATAATTTGGAGATGTTTGGAAGTCTTACTTCATGCTATTTGAAAGTATCAAATTTTCAGAAACAGCATGCAGTGGAACAGGGACTGGTTTCAGGCATTTTACTTTATCAGTTGCCTTAAGAAAAATCAGCATTTTTTCAAGAAAAATCCTATTTTTAATAAAAACAAAATTTGGAAAGAGAAATTGACGTGAGACATGAATGTATTGACAATTTCTGTTTTCAGCCACAAAACATTCTTTTCGTGAGGCCTGAGAATTTCTAAGTTTGATTTTAAACATTTTTTTAATTATCCGGAGCTATTAAAAGCTATTTTACAATAAAGGCTGATGCACAAAACATCTGTGTATGACGCTATCAGCTCTATTCCAATTTGAACATTAATGTCTTTATCAAAATCTTTATGCTATATGGCACCACAAACATCAATCTACTCAAAATCTGTCAACAACATCAGGACAAAGTCTAGACCAAGGTCACAGGTCTACTTCACTGAGATGGCTTGGAGTGCCCACAGTAAAACGCACACAAATACTGGCCAGTTTAAGGTTCTGGCTTGCTTTTTTTATTCAGGGAAATTTTCTCCAATACCTGAAGATGACTGGTTTATGCATTTCTGTTCAACAGAGGCTCTGGCACTTCATTTGTGTAAGGCATGAAGAGTGATAACATCCCTTAACTAACCCATGCACAGTAAACAGAGAGAACATTTAATTCCATGGGACATGGGGCACCCCACAGATGTAACACATCTACACCCACAAGGCAGCCAGAGTGACTTATTGCACACTCCCAAGGGGACAGGGCCACTCGTGGTCTGATCCCGGAGCTCCAGCCCCCGCACCCGCAGTAACAGAACACCTCTGAAAATACAGATCGAAGAAACACAGCATGCCACGGGCTTTAGGAAACATAACAAAAATAATTCAAAATCACAACTAGCATTTAGACAACATGCTCGTTTTAATAACAAGGGTTATTTTTGTTATCATGGTGCCCAGGAGCTCCAGCCACCAATCAGGGCTCCCACCACAGCAGGCCGGCACACCATGCACAAGGCACCCTTTCAGCACAGCTTCTGCTGCGGCACTTCAGCCCCCGAACGAGGCTCTAAAGCTGCAGAAACGGAGCAGGGAGCAGGAGAGGCACAGAGCCAGGGGCTGCTGCCAGCTGGCCACAGTGAGGCCACGGCTCCCGGAAAGAGCCGCCTGCGCTGGACCGCCCGCCCCGCCCGGGCACCCACAGGAGTCACCCACCAGCCGCTGGCTCCCTCCACCAAGGGTGGGAACAGCAGATGCCAGGAGGAACACTTCAAGGCTGCAAGCTGGAGCTTGGCTCTCCCTTTCGGGTTTTAGCTTTCAATCTTACTGCATAATTTGTGACAATACACAGCCGCCTTTTCTGCCAGGGGTAAGTGTGATAGAAGTATCCCATAGCCACACCAACCACAGGGGAGGATGGGCTTCGACCTCCTGATATCTCCTCCCTGACTGCACAGTGCTAAGTTCCCACGACCTGGTTTGACAGAAAAGGAAATAACGCATTTCAGTTGAAACACAGGTTGTTCAAAGGAAAACAAAAAGTGTCTCCTAAGATCTGCATTAGGGCTTTTAGTCTGTGGAAAGCATAGTCACCTTCTGCAAAACAGAAGCCTCAGAGAGGGGGGGGGTACTTAGTCCCAATTGGACAAACTAACCAGGACGATGTAGCACAGCTGGTTTCAGTGGCAGTTCACACACTATGTCACAGGACATACAAGGGCATTTTAAAAGGCTCAGATCTCCAGCAATCCCAAACTACCTATTCTATCCCTGGGACAGCACCAGGCAGCATGGGGAGGAACACGGCTTGAGGGAGACTACTCTGCATGACGGGTAGCCCCGGCCCTGTCATGCTTCCTCAGTGCCCTGAACCACAGCCCAGCTGGAGACGGAGCTCTTCCAGCATCTTTTCACTTCTCCAGGACAGGTAGCTGGAGATGGCAGAAGCCTCCAGCCTCCCAAGATCATCCAGTGGACAAAGGGCTTTAGGCAGGAACTTGCATGGGCATGGTCCTGCAGAACCAAGCTCCTTTTGTTTGGGTCTTGCTTTCAGGACTCCTGACCATTTCCAGAAGCTGCTCTAACAGCGAATAAGCGGTGCCCAATGTAGGGAAGGTTACGCGCAATTCAGGTTTTCATTTAGTGGGAATCTACCTGCCCCCAGCAACAGATGCTCTCGTACTAATAGGAAAACAAGTTTATGCAAATCAAAATATTGTGGTTTTAATCACTTGATCCAATCTATTTACAAGCTGGGTTTATTATTTTCTGCTAATTGTGAGGCTGTGGATCTGTCTTATTTTCCTAGGCAAGAGAGCTAGTTCAAGCAATCTTTCTGCCTCCACGTCTGCCACACAGCTCTGCTTCCGAATCCTCTGCTGCTGCCCATGTGCTGCTCACAGGTGATTGGTGCAGGTACAGAGGGAAACAGACTAGGGAAAAAACATGTAAGAAACACAAAAGGGTTTTTTTGTTTCCATCCTCATCAGTTCAGCAGTCTGGTTCATTGTGCACCTGCACAAATATTTATGCTAACACAGCATAAGGATGGGAATAACATACAGCAGGGAACCAAGAGGCTTAAGTAGCCCTGACAGCACAAAACCACAGGATGGAAAGAGGGGTTGTCCACCTTTCTCACAGAGCAGCATGTTCACACTAGGCATCATGGTACAGCTCCCCTCAGTATTAATGGCATCATTAATTCCTGTCCAGGAGAAGTGAATGCAGAAAGCCATAAAAGATTCTGACCCATATACAAGCCACCCACCATGGTGCAGTGATGGCCCCTTGCTTCCATGCCACCCTACCTTTCCTGATTCCCTTTAGCCTGTGTCAGTGGCACACAGTCAACACCACCTCCAGGACACAATTTATCTGTTCCTGTGAGAGGCACAGATGGGACCCAGCACACTTGCACACTTTCCCCTCTGTTATTGCTGCTAGCACAGAGGATGGAGGAAAGGAGAGGAATGTGGCCATGCTAGGGACACCACAGTCAAAGCCCTCTGTTGCTAGCACCAAAGCTTGCACATTCTCCAGCTTATCTTCAAAAAGTCACCATGGCACCAGCCAATGAATGGTACCCTTCAGCTAGCTCAGTATTAAATCAGGTGAGGCTGGTAAGAGGTATTCAGTTCAATGGGACTTAGAGGGAAAAAAAATGCACAGGAAGGTGTCTGAACACATTGACTATGTTACATAAAGATAAAAACTCAGAAAAATAGCTTCTCTTGTACACTTGTCAATGTCAGAAGAATATCCTATAAAAGAAAAAAAGAGTTTCTAGAATACCAGGTTGTTGCACTGTTCTGAGATGTATGAAAATAGTTTTCGTTTTTTGGGGGAACTGCGAAGTGCCTGGACACTGAGAAGGAAAAGTGTCACAGCCTGAAGCCTGTTGAGCTGAGCTCAAAGGGAGGTCCTGGCCCTTCATCTGCTTATCTGGGGTGTTCTAATGTTCCTTTCATTGATGCAGAAAGCAGGCAGTCATGGACATTGGTATCAATCGTTGCTAAGTCAGCTGAAAATGAAACTTAACAAAAAAACAAACAAAGAAACAACAAAACCAGCCACAATGAAAACATTCCAAAACCACAAGTCTTCTCTCAATCCAGTGATCAAATCCTGCTGCCCAGTGGGGGAGAGGGGTGGGGTGTAAACTGGGACACAATTATCTCATACTTTCATGATTCTATTCAAAGGACCATTTCTAATGAACACTTTATTTGAATGATTTATGTAAACAGTTTCAAGTACAACAGAAAGACATCTACATTCTAACCACAAGCACAGCACAGCAAAACTGCTGAGAAATCCTTGCAGATACTCAAGTTCCCCTGTCACAGTGAGGACAGGACAGCGCTGCAGTCACACCTGCAGCAGCACTGGGGCAGTGCTTGTTAGGGTTCCTGGTATTCACCAGGATGTGTGCTGCATCATGGAGCTGTGCTCCGCAACACCAGAGCCAGGGGAGCCTCACACCTGAGCCAGACACCCAGCACCCACAGCTGGGCTGCCCTGCCCACACTGCAGCCCCCACATGCCCCTGTGTGTGTTTGCAACATCTCCCATCATGGACAACAAACTGACAGAACAGGAACTCCAAAGGGTACTCTTGCAGGACTGCATATTAACGCTGTGAATGAATGTCTGCCAGCTGCAGCACCTTTCTGGAGCAGGGCACTGGTGTCACATTCACTTGTCTAAGCAAAGCAGCAGTAACTTCTGGTCATCAAAACTTCTAAGCCATTAATTTATCAAGATTAAAGTCTATTAACCAGAACCCAAGAGATTAAGGTTGAATTATGCATAAGAAAAGATTTGAACATTTTAAAACATATTCTGACATGTAATTATTGCTAAAAGCATAACATTATAAGACATGTGTTTGACGCTTATTTTCTAGTGTTCA
The DNA here is from genome assembly GCF_901933205.1 of Camarhynchus parvulus. Lineage (NCBI taxonomy): Eukaryota > Metazoa > Chordata > Aves > Passeriformes > Thraupidae > Camarhynchus > Camarhynchus parvulus. The sequence continues at coordinate 11,985,738 of NC_044576.1, forward strand.
AAAATATTTCAGTTGCTAGCTCTTTGCCATCTGTTTCCCGTCATTATTTCATTAAAATAGTTTTCATCTCCCTTACAGTAGAAGAGCAAGACTGCTTTCTATGTGACTGGATTACCACCTCCCTTACTTAACCAGCACCATTCCAGTATTTTTTTTTTATTTATTTTTTTGAAGAGGCTTATGTACCTCCTCCAAACTCCACCCAGCAGGGGCTAACAAAGCAAGCTTGTTAAAACCAGCCAAATACATCTCCTTCTCTCCACCTGTCAAGAACACTTCTCCAAAGTCTCTGAGGAAGCTAAATCAAATAACTCATCTGCTGCAATAAGCATGGGGATTTTCCTCCCTGAAAGGGAAAACTCACTTGAATACACCTTGGATGAAAACCAAGGTCCAATGTATAATTTGTACCTTACACCATACAAAATACCATTCCCAGGCAAAATACTAGAGCTCAACAGCTTACACTGCTGTGAGTACCTGTGCAGGGGCAAAGTTGCCCACATACAAGGAAGAGGTGGTTTCTGAGCAGTTATCAGGAGCAAGTGCAATAATTCTTACCTGGAAAATGCTGTTTGCAGCTGCTCACCGATTTGTCAGCACACACGCTGCTCTCACCTCATGATTTATGATGCTCTCTCCAGCACTGAGACTTCTATTACTGTCCTCGTTTATTGCCTGCAGCTGTCATTCTCACCAACAATCCTACAGTTGTTTTTAGGTGAGGTATCAAAGGTATTTAGTGTGCACCTAGAGACGTAATTTTAATCAAACCTACTCACAGGCAGTATTTAAATGTTAGAACAACTGCACAGAGTGCAGCAATTAATGTGAACTTGACCAACAAAAATTATGACAGCCAGAAACGTTTACTCATAAATGCCTCAAAAGGATGGATGTCCAACAGGCCTGTGAACACCTGCTGATTTGTAAACGAAGATAAAAATAGTACCCATAGATCACAAAGCCTTCCGACAGGTATTTGAATGCACAATAAATATTAACACAAGTTCAGCAATTTCACTTTTGATGGCCAAAATGTTGCTATGGCAGTAAATGCAGCTACATCCATCTCACCACTTATTTTTCTCAGCCAGCTATTTCCCCCTTAAACTACTTGGGTTTTCCAGCATCTCCTCAAAAGCTGCTGAATCTGCCCAGTTTAGAGTAACGACAGTGGAAGGGGAAAAAATTTTGCATCGAAAAATTTTTAGAGATCTCAGCATTTTCTAGACATTAAAATTTTGCAAATCAGGAGTTCTGACCCACTGCAGTCCTTACTTAACCTTTTTGGAAGCCACAAGTTGCTCAATGATTTGAAAAACACACAAGCAGTGTTACGAAGTGTGAGTACCAATTGCACTACCTTGTTTTGAGAAAGGGTGGCAAACACCCTCCATGGGTGAATTGGACCTACCACGACCTAACATGGCATGGAAATGGAGCAGAAAGTGAGAAACAAGTCCTGGAGCTAAGCCTAATAGTACTTTCATGTGTACTCTAAAGCTCCAACTCCTTAAGTGAACCAACTATAACAGCATCTCTGTCCATTTTATTGAGTTTCTAGTGCTTGTGAGCCAAGATGAAACCTGAAAATATGGACCCTAAACCAAAGGGTACCAAAGGCAGACTTTGCAAAAGAATTCAAACTTATAATTATTTAAAATTATTTTATATGCCTGGATTCTAATGGCTGAATATTTTAAGGCTGGCAATCTTAAATTAGTCTAATCATTAGTCTAAGCACCAAAATCCACTTCCTTTATTGAAAGTTGTTTTATTCAAGACTAACCACACTGCATAGCTTGAAAATGGCACCCATTGCAAAAACAATTGTGAATTCACAACCAAAAGATAGTCTGAAGGCCATCACTGTCCCAGTCAAGCTTGATTTATAGCTGAACAGATAGTGTCAAAATATAAACTACAAATTAAACACAACTCTGAAGTAGAAAAAAAATGATGGTTTTACGCTATGGTGATAAACTACCAAAGAAGCTCTGGTGTTTGTAAGTTGTTAATACTTGCAATATATGCAGATATTGACTGATTCTATTACATCCCCACACTCCAGTCCCTTCAGCCAAGGTGATGGGGTCACACTGAGACAGTTGTGCAGAAGATGCACTCATTAATTGTGAGCCCACATTAAACCATGAGTGGGTGTGCAACAGTCTCCTTTCAGGTAAAGGAACAAAATTTGCCTGTAGAAAGAACACTAATTGTAGCACATTTCAGAGCTCATGAATCTTTTAGTTATTTAAATCCACAATATACCATTTGTTTCCCATAACATTTATTAGGAAAATAGATCAGAGCTGGTCATATATGCCTCATTCGGGAAAAAATTCCATCATGAAAAAGCTGACTTTACCCAGATTTTTAAACTTACGGCAGCTGAGAGGTCATTTAAACTATCATTTTCTTAGATTCAAACAGAGATACACATTCTATCTTCAGATGGTGTCTCTAGGATCTGATCACTCAAGCATGTGTATGATTCTTCACTGACAAACCACCTGACTCCTCTACTTGTGCAACTTGCATTACTCATAAGAAATCCTTGGCAGAGGCAGACCAACATATGTTAATTACTGGGCTGCATTATAATAGGTCTGACATCTTGTTTCTCATCCAGGGTTTAAAATAAAAGGAAACAACAGTCTCTTTCAATACAAAAGTACATATTTTTGCATCTCAGGCTAAAAATATTCTACATTAAAAACACAAATAGATCAACTGCCAAAGAATCCCTGCCTCTTCAGTGTTCCTTTGGGGGTTTAGCCTTATTAAACAACGAAGGAAAGCAAAGAGAGGTTGGTGTATATGCATTCACCTTTCATTTACTACAAAATATCCCTAAATTGGGTGCAACTGGTAAAATGGGAGCTTGACTCACCAATATTTCATTTCTTTTATTAACAGTTTTTCAGATAATGTTGGCTGCCAGTTTCTTCAGCAAAAAAAGGTATAAATTCACGAACACTGAAGATGAGCATGACTAGAGCAAAATATATACTTTCAAATATTTTTTATTTTTCATATGTTCGGAGATATGTACTATTTATTATTTAATATGCCGGGATATTGCTAGGACAAGATGTTGGTTACATAACAAGTTTTTTTGATTTACATTTCTCTTTATTGAGAAAAACATACTGAAGGCAATAGCTGCAATTTCAGAAAAAGGAGTAAGCCTCCACACTGACATGCTGTTTCTACTTGGGTGACCAAATTAAAATTTTTTAATCTGAATTTCAAATTGTGTGCCACCACAAAATTGCTAGAAACATTTGAAGTTTCCTTTAAATTTTCAAAACACTGATATTCCAAAATTAGGCACTGGTACCAGATTTTCTTTCACAAAAAGTGTTGCAAAAAAGTTTACGCACTGAATGATTTATACAGGCATTTAGGATGCAAAATCTTTACGAATACACTGAAAATGCTGTCTCAGAAGTTTGGGTTTGTTTCCCAAAGTGATTAAACAAGTGTATCACACAGCTATGACCATAAACCTGCCGGGTATCCATGGTCCCCTCCCTGCCCAGCGCTGCCCCGGGTGCTGCGCCGAGGCAGCGCCGGTCCCTCTCCCAAGGCAGAGTGCCAGCCAAGCGGCTCCAGCCAGGAGCAGACAGATGGTGGCCAATAAGGAAACCATCACAGCGTCTTAGTCACCATGGCACAGCCTGGGCACCACACAATAGCAGCCTGCCTGTCATCGACTTTATCCTCCTTTCAGCTCGTTAATGTGTTTACCTGCATGTGCCTGGTGCTCCCAGCTCTGGGCACACAAACACCCAGCTGGGGCTGTCCTGGGTGAACCACCCCAAGCGTTGAGCTTACAAGGACCCATCACAGACTATCAGAGAGCTAAAGGCAGATATCCAAAGGTTACAAAACGCCGCCTTAAATGCAGCATGCCAACCACCACTCTGAGGGAGCAGCCATGCTCTAGGGTAGCTAAGAGGAAACATGCCAGAGTCTTAAAAATAGATGTTCCAAGTACCAATTATTTAACAAAAGAAACATCAACAGATGAATCCTAAGTTTTCAGCATTTTTTTTATTTATTTGGGGATAAAACAACCTTACTTAAGGATAAGAGAAGCAGCACAATCTTGAATTTAAGGCCCTCATTTGTTCGCCTGCAGAGAGTTCCTCAGAGCTCCACTCTGAACCCTCCAGCAGCAGCCACTGCTGCCACCTCAACCTTGTCCTTCTCTCCCCTCCACAGCCTACACCTCTCAGATGCTTTTCAATTGGTTCCTTTACAAAAGAGCAATCTGCCATGAATACAGGTAGAATAAAATTGATTGCAAATATTTTCAGAACCCGTTTTACTCAAAAAAGCTCTGAAGCACTAACCATCTGCAGCACTGCCCTTTGCAGAAAGAACCACTGCCTCACCCAGGCCTGAGCAGCACCAAGCACCATCTGCTCTGTGCCCCAGGGGTCCTCCCCACTCTCTCAACCTGCACAGCTCCAGCCACTGCCACTGGAATCCAGCAGCTCGGCTCTCCCTGCCGCACAGACTTTGAGGACACAGCAATTTCATGTGGATGTTTTAAAATATTTATCTCCTGTCCTGTTGCTGATTGCTTCTGAAGTATAAGCCATCTCCAAATGGCCATCCCTTGGGCATACCCAAGGATCACTCAGAATGCAAGGACTGGTCTCCAAAGGAAGCATTTATAATGCTCACACAAGTCCAAGTATGGCATCTTTCATATCTAAACTGTACCTTTGCTAAACACCAGGTATAAGTATTTGTTATTGACAAACATTGCAAAGGTTCCCCAGGATTCTTTCTGTACCCTATCTCCTGCTGGTCACCAACAGCTGGTGTTTTACTTGTCCCCTGCTAAAGAATAACACAAGGCCAAATGAAACTGACTCCTGAGTTACACATAAACAAGCAAGTGCCTGCTGCAGAGGTAGGACTTGGTTTAGTGCAGTTGGAAGCCTTCCTGGGCATCCAGCTTCCCACCCAACTCCTGTCTGCCACAGAGCCCCCTGGTTTCTCTTTCCTTCCAGTGGCACCTCCAGGCAGCTGGGACTGGGGGGGTGAAAGCCAGGGCTGAGCAGTGCTGAGTGTGCCCTTCCTCTCCAAGGGCTCCCCACAGTCACACAGGTTGCTGTGGCAGAGGCAGATTCAGAGCCAGCCACGCAGCCCGAGCAAAGCAGAGGGCAAATGACTGAGAAAGGACACAGCTCCCACACGCTTATATTGCCAAAAAGCTGCAGGAAGAAGGTGGGAGCCCAAGTATTTTAACTTGCAAGGCTGATTTAACAAAGTCTGAGAGGGCTCTGCTAGTGACCCAAAATAACTACTCCTTACATAATACTGTTATGATTTTAATGTGAGAGATGTCAGAGTATTACAGTGCCAAAAGCCAAAGCTACGCATTCATTTGGAAAGCTACTAGGCGCCCATCTCTAATGGTATCTAACTCCAGCTGGACTGCTTTTTAAAACAGTGATGTAGATTTCTGGAGAAATCTCACACTTGAGAGAACAAGCAAAGACTCAAGTACAGTTCCTGTAACAAACATCTAAAAGCAGAACTGATAGGTGCTTTAAGTCTCACCAGGTGAGACATATCAGAGTGGATATCCGAGAATCAAAAAGGGACTTGTGAATGGGATCAATTTGAACACTAGTTTGTAGAAAAACAGCCTTGACAGCACAACACACATTGAATTCACGTTTTCAGTCACAGAACTACCATCCACATCTGCACATAAGTGCCCACTGCAACTCAGCATCCTGGTTTTCTGTGAAACAGAAAGGTAAGGTTTTGTGGTTTTGTAAAGCACCTAGAGGACAGTGAACTGAGTGTGCAGAGATAGTAAGATCACAAAAGCATGTACAGGATGACAGTTCACTGGCCTGACATCCTTAGAACAAGAACTCCAGTTAAAAAAAAGAAGTTTAACTAAATGTAAAGTGAATCAACCTATGCTAAGTGGAGAAGAGAAGCTTTACTTGAAAAGGCTCGGGGAAAGCCTTGGGTTGCTGTAAGGGAGACCTAAGCATAAGCTGTATAACAGCTGTAAAGAAGTTAACTTCTGTGATCCCACTGCTGGGAAAAGAGTTATAAGCATTAAACAAACAGAGTTTACAAGAAGGACACTAAGAGACTGGGTAGACTGCCTGACAACCAATATCATTATTCTTTTCCCCTGCAAACCTGTGGGATAATAACCACTTCTCTCTCTCATCTACGGGTAGATACATAAACAAACTGCTTTTCCAAGAATTTAGTGTCAACTGTCTCTAAAAGTACTTTTTAAAGCATTTTCTTGCCCCCTTTTTTTCACAGGTGGTAGGGTTGGTGCAGCTTGACAGGACAGGGGAGATAATCAAGGCTCTTCCATTCACCTAAAAATATAAAATAGTTTTAAAACGGAAGTGAAATAGTGCTTATTGTCAGGATAGTTTAGCTGCAGGAACTTGTATTTTGCAATGTATTTTAAGAAAATGCATTCTCTAAGAAAATGTTCATGTTTATAAGGCTTCTTTTTGTCATTTACAACAGCCAAGATCTTAGAGATGTGCAATACTAAGGAAAACTAAGGCTTATGTGAAAGCAATGATATGTAAGGTATTTCTTATTTTCACACCATCTATGGAGGCATCCCACCTTCAGGCTGCACAAACAGAAGTGCTGCTCCAACTGAGCATAGACACAGCAGGACAGCAGTTGATGAGTTTCTCTCATTTCCTCAAGGAAGTGGCTGTAGTTGGAGGGGGGGGAAGGTCTTGCTACTCAGGGCTCAAGCCTCTCCTCCCTGTCACTCAACTCTCTTGGGGTGGATTTTTTCCCCTCATGCATCACACTCTCACACCTCCAAAATAACCAAGAGCAGATGGTAACCTTTGAGCTGGAGAATGCCCATCTAGCAGGCTGCTGGACAGCAGTCATGTCCCAGAGAAGAGCACAAGGGTCGGGTCTGAGTTCCACACAAAATCAAAGTCATAAAAATACCTTACAAGCTTACGATGATGTCTGCTTCTGGTGAGGCAGACTCCCTCTTTGTCAGTATGAGGCCAGACAGTTTCCAGGGAAGCCCCATCTCAAACCTTTTCAAGCACCAACTGCCCCACAGTGTCAGCCTCGGCACTGTCCTGCACCCCACGGTGCCCTTATTTACACAATAAACTACTATTAAATCAATTCATCTGTTTTCAGAATGGGTGCTCAAAAACACAGGAAGAGAAACCTGCAATGCAGAATTTACTGATGGAGATAGAGAGGTGTGTATTTCAGAGCAGCCTAAAAGACTCCACTGTTCTCAAAGGGAATCAGGAATGTAGCCAAGAAACAAGCAGATACACATCAAGGGAACTGTTTTTGCTACTAAATGGCCAATTGAAGCCCCTACTATTCTGTCATATATCTATGTCACTGCAATCCCAATAAATAATGCTTTCTGATTAGTTATGAGACTATCTAGAAATCTCCAAGACAGATACCGTTCACTGTGCCAGCCAGTCAGTCATCGGAGCCCTGAAGTCTCAAAGGAATCAAAAACTACTACACAAATCCAAAAGACAACACAAACTTGTTGTCAAGGTATTACTTTTTCTCTTACTCCTCAAACATGTTTTTACCTAATCAGCAAAGATGACAAATGGTATTTCACAACACAAAGAGCTGCCATACAAATGAGGCAGTTTCCCCACATTTGTGCATTAGATCAAGCAGTCAGTATTCTCTAGTTAATGCTATCTGGACCAAGCTGACTAGTGAACTAAATCACCAGAAGAACTTACCAGTTACCAGGCAAAGAGCTGAGAAAATGAAAACAAATAAGATTTGAAGAAAACCCAAATAAAGACAATCATCTCCATACTAGTTTTGCATGACATTATCACGCAAGATGCTTCACTTTTGTGGCTTTCATTCTTGTGCTATCGTTGACAACACATATGTATTATCTATATGTCAGAGCTGTTCCCCTTTCTGAAGTCAGGCAGACAGCAGTGCTGCTGTTCCCTGGAAATAAAAAAGGCTTACAGCAACCACAGCCCCTCTGTGCCCACAGCCAATACTGACTACCAAAAAACTAGCATACAGCCCTACAGGAAGAAGATAACACAACTGGCTTTGGATCAGGCAGCTAGACCATTGCCTGGGTAGGTTTCACAGGTCTGAAGGAGAATGTCCTAGCATGAGGACATGAGTTATAAATCAGGTCTCCACCATCCACTGACATAAGCCAGGACAAACAAGCCAACATAAAATTTATAAGAAATCTCTCATATAGACTAACAATGAGCAGTAGAGGTAATACAAACTCGCACTTTTATGAAATTTGCACAGGTTTGTAGCACTGTGCATATAAATGGAGTTTTGAGCATATAAATGAGTTTTTGAGTTTTGAGGGAGGAAATTTCTTTTCCTCCCTCCTGCTGCCTGGTATGGAGCCAGGAGCCTTCCAGCTTCACTTTGGGAATCAAGTCAATGCTGGTCTACAGAGTCAAAACAAACCCTGGATTACTAACCAGGGCTATGCTTCCCACATTTAGGTTAATGGAACGTTACTGTGATAGGTTGTATGGCACTACCCCAATATTAGTACACTAGACAAAATACAAACCAGCTTGATCTATAGAATTCTCCATGTACAGAGCAGAAATCCCTTTCCAAGCTTAGATATTTCACGAGATACTAAAACTTATTTTAAAATGCATCAACTACTGTCATCATCTTATTGCAGGGGTTCCATACTGTTGTGTCCTTATAATAAAAGTTTCATACCTTCTTGGTGTTTCTCATGAGCAGCTCCTCAGAGCACTGACTCCTTCTTCACAAAGCAGCCAACTGACTCCAGCTCCTCTCTCACCCACCCACCCCACTCTTTTACAGCATCTTCTTCTCATTGGTTACAGCTGTGGCCTGTTAAAGTCAGGCCTGCTCCTAATCTTTGATAATTGGCCCAGCTGCAACTCCTTAGGGGTAAGATTACTTTCTACACTATCTTTATTTTCTTATATTCTATCCCCCTACAAACCAGAAAAGATTTCTTGGATGTTATACCATTCACTACAGGAGTAAAAATTACTTCCTCTGTCCTCTGCTACAGAACTAAAATGTATAAGCAACTGAAGGAAAACTACAGGTGTTCCAGAATGAGTGATCACCTATATGTGAGCCTTCAGAAGGGCAAGTTCTTTTAAAGAATGAGTCATTCCCTGTGGAGTAACTTAATTTCTATTGACACTTAGAGGAGAAATTAGGTTGAAAGTGATTTTGTCTGTCTAAGAACAACTTTGCTTTTTTTACTGGATACCTAATACCCATAGAAATCTGCCCTGCTCCATAAAGGGAAGGGCAGAGCACTGTACTGAAGCCAGGAAACTTCATCTTTGCAGGCAACGTAGACTTGAGTGTATCTTAAATTATTAGAACCAAAAATAACATGTAACAAATGTAAGGCCATCTCCTACTCTCATAATACACTACTGCCTCCAACAGTCTAGCTGCGGAGATCCATTACAACTCATTGCCTGGACATTTCCCTAGCAGCCTATATTCTCTTTAAAATATTCTAACATTAGCCAAGCTGAATGTTAATGATCACGTGAAACCCAACGGAAGTGAAGAACTGAAAATTGCTACATAAGAATTTTCTGCTTTATAGTAAGAAGGGGGAGGAGGAAATCAATACAGCAAAACAACCTTTTAAGCCAAAGACACCATTTTAAAGCTGAAATTATTTCTAATACCACTGACAGTTTCAACTTGTCATCAGCAAGAAGGCTTACATACACTTGGAGTGAAGATGTGAATTGAGTGTAAGGAAAACGTACAATATCTGAGCAGGAGGTCTATCTGTGGTGGTTCTATATTGATGTTTTGCTTACTGTGTTTTCCCATAAAACACACCTAAATGGATAAGGAGGGCTTCTGCTGCTTGTCCTACAACAGGCACTTGACAGGAACAAACATAAACCAACATTAACTCTTCAGCAATATTCTTGCCGCTTTGCTGTAATACAGGATAGAATTTCACAAAAATTGGTCTAACTAGGAGTGAACAAATTAGTCAGTTGCATAGTGGTCAAATTTGCTACCACAGGCATTAACTGCAGTCCTACTTATTTATGAGAAACAGGCTTCCCAGGTAAAGCCATAACAAGCCAAGCTCACGCCTCCTGCAGCATTTGATCACCCACGTTGTTAGAGCAGCACAGCAGACACCACGAGTTCCTGGCCAGCCACTACCTCCATTTCTCATAGTCACATTATCTTCTGTGGGACTGGAAAAAGGCTGGATCCCTGTTGTTCTGAAACCTATCAACAACATTGGGGAAGGCAAAAGGAATTTCAACTCTTTTTCCTTTCCCAGATCTATTTTTCTTCCTTTTCAGGAGAGAAACCAGGCTTTCCAAGCTGCTAGTAGAAACACTAAGTTGCTAAAAACCCGCCAACATTGTCTCCAACTATAGTATCAGTGATGTAGCTACCATCCAGGAGGGTTTGGGGTGCTGGTTTGGTTCTGCTTTTTCTTTTTTTTCTTCCCCAACAGAAAACCTTTGGAGCCCATAAAAGTGGAAGAGATCTGGGGCAAAGGGCAAGCAACTACCAAGAAAAGTTATGAATGGAACTATGCTACAGAGAGCCTTGCCTTTCCACTCCTTGTACAGGAGAAATCATTCAGATGTTGCAAAAACTGATCCATTATCTTTTGTGGGTTTCTTAAAATAATCTAAAAACAGAATTGTATGCCATACTAAGATTGCAGATTTATTTCATCCCAGAGAGCACAAAACATTCTCTGTACATATACACAGCAACTGACTTCTTTCCTGAAACAAAGTTTTCATTGATCCTTTGCCACAGACTCAATTATTGTTTCTAATCATGATCAACGTTTATTTAAGGTATTGTGAACTGTAAACAATGCAAACAATAAAAGCATCTGTCCATGTTGACATGAATGTAATTGGCAGGTTAGATACCTATATCAACTGGTCCCAAAGGTGTCCTTCTTAAATTCAGAGAGCCCAAAGTAAATTTAAATTACAATTTACAGAATAATCTTTAAATCAGCCACTTTTCAAGGTAGTGTTATCTTGTGTAGACAAAACTCACAATCTGTCAATTCAATCCCAGGAAATTCTTCATTGTTTTAAAATATAATCCTAAAGACTTTTTTTTAAAAGAAAATATAATCCTAAAGACTTTTTTTTTTAAAGCTTCTTTCTTTTTTAATACAGTGGATTATGCAAAATTCCTGGTCCTCCTTGCACCCATGGGAAAAAATAATCTTCCTCTTGTAATGTAGCAATTATAGATACATATGTAAAAAGAGCAGAAATTAAGGCACTTTGAAACAACACTTAAAAAGATAAAAAAAATACTCGACTACGGGATATTTAGGGGATTTCAAGTCAGCTTTTCCATAGCCTCACTGTAAAAATAAGCGACCTTTTCCTTCTCCTCTTCCCCACCCCAAACTCTGAGGAAAACGGCCACCAAATGCACTCAGCTACCCTCAAAGTCACACGTGCTCCACTGCAGATCTTGCTTTCAATGTCTCTTTTGTTTGATGGCTGGTGTTTCAACATCCTCAGCTTGGAACAGAGAAAGGTCAGAGCGAGTCTTCTGGCATTCACAAACCTGCACCAGGCCCCGCCAAGAGAAGATTGATGCCATAGTACATTTTCCCCAGTCAAGAGAAGGAAGTGGAGCTCTTGAATCCAGGACCAACCATGTTCGTCAGAGGGATTTGTTTCCCGAAGGTGTTTAGCTTTGCAACACTCCTTTGTGAAACTTTTCTGCTGGTACTAGTAATATTTTCGAGTTACCCACTGTACCATGTTACTGCCCCACTATCATAACCTGAACAGGTTCCCACCAGTAAGTCGTTTCAGCCATACATTCCAGCATATAGCCCTTTTTAAAAATTCCCCTCCAGATTTTGCTTCACCCCTACATTGCCCTCCCACCTGCTGCCCTCACCTTTCCTCCCTCGTGTGGGGAGGAGAGGCTGCACCATTAAACTCCCAGTGTGCAAGGCCAAGGTCCGTTCCACAGCCAGAGAGAAGCTGTTGCTAAAGATTCCTTAAAAGCTTTGGCACTTCACGGCAGTTGGAACTACTCAACCAGAGCTGGGAGCCAAAGCCTTGCCACAGCATTAATGGGCTTTTGCCCTTTTAAATTTTGTAAGCCTGTCGCCTTTCTGATGCACGCAGTTTTATTCAGAGCCCTAAATGGCCATTTCATATTTAAAAGAAAGCTTGCATAGGTAGCACCCTAAAACTACCCCAGGTCATTCATCACCCCAGCACTCCTACTGTCTCTTAGGAAACCTTTGATAGAGCATTTGTTCAGGCTGCCAAGTTAAATCCTCTTCTCTCGTGTCAATGCATTGAAAAAAGCAGTCAGAACACCAGCTTCACTCAGGCCTGCTGAAGTAAATGGAGAAAACCAATTCCTCTGGCACTACAGAGCCATTAAGCCGTTTGCAGATTATTAACTGAAGCACAAAAATACACACGGCGCACAATCGGACGACGGAGCACAGCTATGCCTTGAGTTTGCTTCGCTCTCGATAAACTGACGATACAGCCGCAATTTGCACCGAGTCATGCAGCTGCCGGGCTGGTGAGCGGGACCCCGGCAACCCCAGACAAAAGCGGCGAAGCGGGGTCCCGCTGCCACGGCCGGGCAGGTTCCACCTTCAGCAGAGACGGCGGCGGGGGCTGCACTCCAAGGGGCACCCCCGAGGCGCCGCCCCGCGTCTCTCATCGCAGCCTCCGAGGCGGCACCGAAATTAAACTTTGCACGTGCAAAACAAAGTTTACAGTCTAAAACCCCGATTATAGTAACAACTTCCTCCCCCTGTCTCAGGCTGCCGGGCTCCTTCCCCGCTACCGCGCCAGCCCAGAATGCTATCCCGAGCCCCGCGGGGGGGTGGGGGGGACAAGAGCGTGGCTGGATGGCTCCTATTTTTATGTTTACATTCCTGAAGTGTCTTTTAACTGGCTGCCATTCTCCCTCTCCCCGCGAGCAGCTCCGCCGGCCGCCCCTGGAAGCGCTTCCCCCGCTGCCCTCGCACAAAGGCGGGCGAGCTCCGGCCGGGTCGGGCCGGGCAGGGCACCCCCGGCCCTGTGCCCCCGCGCCCCCTCCCCTCCGCCCGGCGGCTTCCTGGACAGATGCACGGGGGGAGGGAGGGGAAGAGAGAGGGAGGGAGGGGGGCTGCTCCTTCCTCCTGCCTGGCGAGAGAGGCCCAGGTCCCAACTGGCTCTCAAAACCCAGACGCAAGGAATTTACACCCAGGCAAGCTTCCCGGAGCCCCGAGAACAGGCGCAAGCTCCCCCCCGCGCTCCGCACGGGCGGCCGGGCACGCACACACAGCCGGCCGGGCACGCACGCCCCGAGCCGCAGCCCCGGCCCCGCTGCGGGGCTCCTGCCCGCCCCGACGGCGCTCGCCCCGGCCGGGGGCAGCCGCCGCCCCGGTCCCCGCAGCCCCCTTTGTGCTTGCGGCGGCTCCGGCGCCCGCCCGCCTCCCGCCGCGGCTGCTCCAAGTTCGCCCCGGGCCGGGTCCCCCCGCGACCCCGCGGCCGGCCCGGGAAGGGCACTGCCCGGGGAGAGCCGCTTCCCCGCCGCCGGGCCCGGCTCCGCCGCTGCTCGCTCGCCCCGCGCCCTCAACGGGGACAGTCTGCCCCTTTAAGAAGTCTCCACACATTTTCTCCCCTTGCAGAATAAATACGTTGTTTTTTTTTTTTTTTTTTTTTTCCTCCCTGTACACCTTTTTCCCCAGCGTGGCCGCTCCATTGTTTCTGCTCCGCCGAGACGCAACCCCTGCCCGGCCGCGAACGGGGAGGTGCGAGCAGGGAGCGCAAATAGACGCGAAACTTACCTACGGATTGCAAAGCAGCCTTGCAGCAGCAAAATAATAAGGAAGAAGGCAGGCAAATCCTCTTTCCCAACTGATTTGCAGCTCTACTCGGGTATTTTTAAATATATAATTTTGTTTATTCCCCTCCTTTCTTCCTTCTCCCCCTGCTTTCTTTTTTCTTCCTTCCCCCCCCCCTTTTTTTTCCCCTTGCCCACAGACAGTGAAAAGGAGCTCAATGTTAGTGGGTGAGTAAGTGAATCAACTAGCAGAGAGCACAGCAAGTTGAAGTGTCAAATTACATTGGCTATTCTATTACCAAAGGGCCATGCTTTGTGGCTGCTGGCAAAATCTGTCCCAGATTCCTATCTGAAAGGGAGCTGCCTCCTACAGGGATGTTCTTCCCCTCGCCCTCTCCCTTCCCCTCTCTCCCCGCAACACACACACACACCCAAATCAAACCAAGTTAAAAATCTTAGATACGAGTTAAAATACAAATATTGTCTTACAGTGTCTTTTAAGGCGGGGATTCTCGTTTTAGTCCTCCTGAATACCAAGCACTCGGAAACCCTTCCACTCTGGAAACTGAAAGCTGGAGAATATGTATATTCCCTTCGGTGTTTTTGTATTATTAAATAGGGGAAAACCACCCTGGACCCAACACACTCTCAAGCATGAGGTGTCTCCGTCTCTGTCGTCTTCACGAGGGAATTTTTACGGGCATGGAAGGAACTACCGGGCGGGCAGGGGGATTACACGGGAACGCCGAGACATCCCGCCGCTCCGTTATTGCACTTTAGCCCCCCACCCCCCTCCATTAATTGCCAGCACCCCTACCCTCGGGGCCGCTGTTATTTTCAGAGCCCGGAGCTCCCGCCACCCAGGTAGGAGGGGGGTTCTCCCGGGGGTCCCCGCTCAGCCGGGGAAGCCGGGCGGGCGGCGGTGCCCGGCGGGGCGGGCCCGGGAGGCGGCCCCGCCGCGGGGGGGGCGGTCAGGGGCCGGGGCCCCCCCGCCGCCCGGAGCGCGGCACCCGGCGCTAACAATAGGGCGTGTTTTTGTGCTGTTTTTCTTCCCCTGTGCTCCTTAGGAAATCCAGCCCGATTTCCAGGGAGAAAAGAAGAAGAAACCGTCCTTGTCTGACGAGCCCCAATCTGCTAAAAAACATCTCCCTCGACTTCTCTTCCCCTTGATAAAACACTTCCAGGACAATCAATATTTTATGATGAGTTGTTAATAAGCCTAATATATTCATCCCTGCTCCAACGGGGCTTGTTAGATTATGCAATTAAGATAAGCAATTTAAACAGCACTGTGTAGCTTCTCGCTGGTCACATTCGTCTTGTTGTTGGAGGAGGAGAACGATCGGGACTGTAAAGGGATGTCGGATCGCTCGGGGAAGGGGAAGATTATCTATTTTTTTTCATATTTTTTTCAGCTGCGTGCAGACGGAACGGAGCGCTCCCGCCGCGGGGCTGCTCCCGTCCGCGCCGCTGCCCGCGCCGATCTGCGCGGGGCTACGCCAACCCCGAGGGCAGTGCCCCCGGCGCGGCCCCCGCCCCGCTCATTTACGCCTTCGTGGCATCCCCAGAAAAAAGACCCCTCTTCCTGCCCTTCTCCCTGCGCCTCCGGCCGCCCCCCGAGCGCCTCGGGGCGCGGGGGGTCCCCGCGGACGCTGCGGCCGCCCCCAGCGCGGAGACAGAGCGGCGGCCGCCCGGCCTGGCAGCGCCGCGGGGGAGCCCCGGGCGGGCAGAGCCCCGGCGGGGACGGGCAGCCGGTGGCGGGCGGCGCGTCCCGCCGCTCCGGCGCGCTCCGGCTCCGCGTTTTGCGAGCGGCCGCGGTGTCAGCCGGGGAGCGCCGAATAACAAAGGCAAGTTTGAGAGCAGCCGCCGCCGCCGCCGCCGCACAGGCTGCGGTGACGTCAGGGAACAATGCCGCTGCCAGCCCGCCCGCCCGCCGCCCCTTAAAGGCGCACGGGGCTCGGCCGGGGGCGCCGCCGCCGGCCCGGGGGATGGAAGGGACGGGGTGCCTGTGCAGGGCACCCCGCCCCGCAGCCCCCGGCGGGCCCCTCCGGCATTGCCCGCCCGGACTGGGAGCGGAGCAGATTCTCCGTCTCACGGCTCCTTCCCTCCCTTGCCGTGCCCTGCGCGGCCTCCGCCGCCCTAATCGCTGCCTTCAGCTGCCCGGAAGAACCGGCGGCCGCCGGGGCGGAGCGCTCGGGCCCCGCCGGCCCGGGCCGAGCTCCCCGCGGCGCTGCGGGGCTGGGCGGGCCGCGCTCCGGGCAGCGCGGCCTAAGGGCCCACTGCCCTGGCCGCACAGGGTACGAACCCTGTGACCCGCCAGGGAAGGGTTTTCACCAAAGGTCCGGCACCTCGGGGGCCAGGACCTGAGCGCTGCCAGCCACTTCGGGTTCTGCTCCCGCAGTGAACCCTCGCTTCTCCCTGTCATGGTGCGCTGCCCTCCTCCCCGAGCCACCGCGGCCCCGTGATGGTAACCTGTAGTCCACAGGCTTAAGCAGTCAATGCAGCCCATTTCACTCCTGCACAGCATTAAATGTCTCATCAAAGCAGGCACAGAAAAGGCCCAGCCTTTTAGGTAACCAAAAAGGGCACTGTAGCAATACAGTAATCTGATAATCACACCCATCAGGGCATCATACCTTAAGAATTCATTTGCAATCAATACCTTTTTAAGGTGTCAAAACTTCTGTCTTGTACATGGGCAAACTCAAAGCAATAGGTTTTGATGCTTTATTGCTTGAAACCATCTTACAGAAATAGAACATTAGAAAATTAAATCTTTGTGCAGCAGCACCATTACAAGGTTACAAGGTCTGTCCACTATATTTGTGCACATTCCACTGATATCATCCAGGCTGAAAACAAATTGGTAAACACACATTTACTTTTTCAAGCTTTTTGTAGTTTTCCTGCAGACTGTCTTCCACATGAGCACATCATGCACGATTGACCAGCTGCATCACCCTGCCTTCTTTCAGTAACCAAGTCGCCTGATCAATACAGTATGTGGCTAGGAAAAGAAAGGTCTTGCAGGAAATCATTGTAGTGATTTAGCAGGTGCCTTTGTGCCCTCTGAACCTGCCTCTGCTAAATTGGGCTTTGCCACACACTTCAGAGGCACCAAAGGGGTTGGAAGCGCTACCTGTCCGCAGGGGACGTGCAACCCTAGCAGCCTTTGCCACTTGCAGTCCTTGGAGCCCAGCCAGCATTGCAGTGACAGCACACGTTAAGTGGTGTCACAGCCAGATCCCAACTCGTACACCAGCCCACACAGGGCTCTTCACTTCTACAGTGGCAGGAGACATTTCCTGTTTCCTCCATAGGATGTGATGGTCACCCATGAAGTTTTGCCCCAAAAGTGGTTGCAGCAGTCAGTTTATCTACTGTATTTACCAGTTTGTTTGTAAATTAATTAATTCCATGAGGCTTAGGACAACCTTAGTTTTCTCTGACCTGTGCTGATAGGATTCCTGAATTGAGAAAAGTGCCACTAATGCACGTTGATGTGGTTTTTTTTTCAGCCAGGGACCAGGCTAATCCACTGCAAAGAACTTTTATAGCTGCTCCAATTCACTGCCAATTGCCTGCTGTGGCATAAAGGGTGGACTGGTCAGTTGGACTAAAAAAAAGAGTTAGGAGGTTACATGTATGGCAGGGTCGGCTTAGGGTATTCAGTGTTGCCCCAAGAACACCCTTTTAAACAAAGTCCTCAATTAAGCCAGTCAGCCTAATTATCCAACTCAGTTGCAATGTCAGAGCAAAGCAAAAACAGTATTCACAAAATGACAAAGGTTTGGGCCCTTTCTGTTTGTTCTAAGAGACCAGGCTGCTCTTCGTGTTCTCAACAATTCGGAGACCAAGAGATCTTGGAACAGCTTTTGAAACAGAGGCTGCACAAGCCTCAGTGCCTGATCTGGGATCCTGGCTAAACAGCATTCTCCTGCTGCAGTAGCAAAGCCATCAGCAAGCATGCAGACAGACAGTTATCCACATTATTCCGGGCTCTGTGGTGGGCCTGTCCACGAGGGATTAGACCAAATCTGCTAACCTCATTTCTGTTACATAACCTAAGACAGATCTGAACTCTTTTCTCCAGAGGATTGTATGGTAAACCAGAATATCACCTCCCCCTAGCCCTCTTCAGCTGCAGTTCAAATTAGGTTTTGCTGTTGTCATAATTCATCCTGTACCATAATGAAAATGGAATTGATTGAGATGGCATGTAGACATTGTGTCTAGACATACCCAGGTTACTTGTGTATACAAATTGTATCAGGTAACTGCTATCAATGCAGCTCTTTTGGAGCACAGGGTTTAGTACAGACCATGGAGGCCAAAAGTGGAGAGTGCATGCTTAGATCCCAAGTCCACACTGAGCTATTGAGTGCTACAGCCACTGGTAACTGGGCTCCCTAGGTTAACAGCTCACTCAAGCCAGCCCCATAGGGAATGCAGGTGTACAGTGTACTCCAAAACTGCCTGGGATCAGTGCTGATTTTAAAACAGGCTGACATCAGCATTGCTCTTTTGGTGGCTGTTTGCTATGCTCACACCCCTGGTACCACACCAGCTCATGCTCCCCAGGTACACCTGTTTAGAAGTCTTCTGAGCCCTCATGGAACTATTCATCCATCAGCACAAGTCCCTGATCTGCTCCTCTGTCATAACCCGTGGGTTTAGCTTAAGTAAATTCTTACTCTGATCAATAGTTGTGTTGACATTTAGCAAGTCTTTTTCTGATACAGCAACAGCAAAGGATGCAGGAATACTACTGGATGCAGTAACATTACACCTATGTGAAAGTGAGATTAACTTTCAGTGAGGCTTCAGTCAGGCTGTACAGATTACTCCACACACATGAGAAACTGATATTATGCCCATTTTTGTCTCTTTGTTAAAAGTACGGGAAAGAAAACAGTGTTTATTTGGATTCATAAATTAGAGATGAAATTACTGTGCAAAGACATTAAGGAAATTTGCAATTATGCAACTGGAGTCCTAGAGGAAAAAGTAAATAACTTTACTGAGAAAAACAAGTTGAAAACAATTACAAGACACAAAGAGGGAAGTAGCTGGAGGTTTAGACTTTTTTCTTTTCACTTTTCCTTTTGAGGCCTGAAAACATTTGTATACTGTCTTAAATTTCATGCCTAGGTCCTTCTCAACCTATGCTGCCTAATTCACAGAGTCATTTCTGACTAATTTGGGGGACTGGATTCCTCCAAAGAAGCTTTCACATGGCAGGCAAGACAAGGATCACCAATGAGACATTTTTTGCTCGCTAAGGATACACATCTTGTCTTTTATGGGATTTTACATTGACACATCCTTTTTACAGTCATTCTTCTAAACCAGACTGCTACTCAGAGCAGTCTTCAGCAAACTGTTCTCTGTACTCCAAGCCCAAAACTCACTAGGAGCTCTATGGGGTGCCACAGTAGTGCAACACAGACACTCAGCAAGCCTCCAGTCTTGAAAACACAAGCCCCAAGTAACTCTGACTGCTGAGCAACTTTGCACCCATGCCTCAGGTATGCATGGGGTATGCTCTGAGAAGGATCAGAGCTACAGTTCATAGCACTGTCCTCAGCTCTGACATGCACACCATGCTGGATTATACAGGGGGGTTTAATCAGTTTGACAAAGAGAATAAAGCCATCAAAAACTACATAGGAAGATAACACTGAACACCAGGATGTATGCCTTCAAGAGGCAAAATTACAGCTTAAAAACAAAAACAAGGGAAGGAAAGGATAAGAAGATATGCCATGTATAAGATACTGAAAAGGAGCTTAACATATGTGAGCTGAGGAAATGGAGCATCGTAAACATGCTGTTTATATAGTGCCAAAAGGATGCTTTTATGGGGATATAAACATAGGTACCCCTGAGCATGCAAGGTAACCTTCTTAAGAAGAGAAAGACTCTGCCCTGCTAGAGTCGAATCCAAGCCCAAATTCAAGAACCAAGGATGTCTCCACTTTGAGAAATCTCAAATCAAGATTTGTCCTGGCTCTCTCGCTGAAGTCACTTGAGTCATCTAAAGCTTGTCCTTAAAGCAAATAATTTCTAGGCATCCCAGCTGAGATTGGTGAGTAGGGACTGTAATCACTTCTGCTGTTATTAAATGCTTTTCAAACTACACCATTACAGTTTCAGGAGGAAAAGTGAAAAAGGAAACAAAACCTTATCCAAGTTGAAACTCGGGAAGGTATTCAAGCAGAATATAATTAGTAAACTGGAGGATGGCCAGCATGAAATGTGCAACATCATAACCAAAAAAACAACAACAACAACAACAAACCCCCAAAGATTTTGAATGACCACAAGCATCAGGACCGTATTTTTAATCTGCTCCATCTAAAGCAATCAGATAACCTTATGTAACCCCAAACATACTGTAGCTACCATGAGAGCACTTCACTCGCTGTGTTTACTGAGATATCCTTGGTATGGATTTCCATTTCATAGACGACAGAGGAAATACTACTCCATCTTTCTATCATCTGACTACCTACTGACAGATTTTGTCAGGAAGCAGGTCTTTTTTCAGCCACGCTAAATTTTAATGGAGAAAGTTAATGAGATCTAAAGAAAAAGAAATTAAACCATGTGTAAAACATGAATGTTGCAGTCAAAGTTGGACTTCTCTTTTTCCCCTTGCTTTCAGTTTTTGCGTGTTGCAGTCAGGGGAGACAGAGGCAACAAAAACCACCAAGCAGAGAACTTGGGTTCAGCTCTGGTCTGAGCATCTGTGAGAGATTTTAGTCTAAACTGGCTAGGCTGACAATGTGAAAGGAGGACAAACAAGTGTAAAATAAGATGCTACTCTCAAGACAGTGAGAACTGCTTCCTATCAGCCAGAGCTTGCCAGGGCACTATAACGCTTTGTAACACAGCCAGTCATGCTAAATAAAATGTAGCCTTAAACACACTTAGGACTGGATTCTCAATGGGTCCTCCAACTTAGCAAGCAGCATAATCTCTTTTTTCCCTAACCAACTGTATTTAGTACCACAAGGGATAGCTAATACAATTTCCAAAGAAGAAAAAATAAATTCACAAAATATGAATAAATAACCATAGGTTATTTACATACAAAACTGTTCTGGAGCATGGGATTTTATTCACTAACTGCCATATTGGTCATAAAACATGCTCGAGAGCCCAAAGTGTTACTTTATTGCATTTAGCAGCAGCAATTAGCCTCTCCATTTTTCACTGCCCTAACAAAGAGTATGGTTTTCTACTGTCTCAGAAGAGATGAAAAACCAAACCAAAACAAACCCCACTCTCTTCTGTCAGCTGTACTCTGCATATGTATGTGCAAGTGGCAGAAAAGGCCACGAAGGCTTCATCTGTGGTCCATGAAGTGAAGGAAACAAAACAAAAAAAGCAGCAGATTATTTTCTTTCCTATTCTGGGGTACTACTGAAGACAGAAGGAGCAGTGCAGTATTTCGTAATAAGGCTCTCTCACTGAAGTACCACAGGCAACAAATTCCTTACAGCTGAATAGGAGAATAAGTGCAAAACTGAACACAACAGGAAGAGGTGTGGTCCCTAATGCATCATTTGCTGTATTTTATTGTATGTGAGCCAAGAAAAGTACAAGGCCACTGAAATTCCTAGAGAACAGTAGAGCCCAGAGAATTAGCAGGCTTTCTAATGCTCAGGATATTTATGTTAAATACTTTCTATAATAAAGGAAGCATGTGTTTTGCAAGAAAAAGCATTCATGAGCTGAAATTCCCCTCATCATAATTTAAAGATTAATTAAGATAAATAATATAATTAAGTAATTTGGAAACATTTTTTTCCCCCAGTAGTAGACATTCAGCTTGACATAACAGCCAAGGGGCATGTCATGAGGACTCCAGTCATGCTGACACTTGTAACTGGAGGAAGAGTGCAAATGCAAGAGAAATTTGGAAATTCTATTCAGGTGAACTACAGATATAATAGAGGATATAGCTACAACTCACCTATAGGTAATCAAGAATTGTGAGTACTTTACTAACTGCAGAAGCTGTAGCATCCTGAAAACATGGAAGCTGGAAGTATGTCTTGTATTTTCATCTCACTAGAACTCTAATTTGGACAGCTTATTGACCTACTTTCTGTATGCCACTGCTTTCAGCATGTTAACCCTCCCCTCCTCAGACACTCGGGGCTATTTCGAATAAGTGCAAGAAAAGGAAAGACTGTGGTGCAGATGTTGCTTGTGCATACAATCAATGCATCCCTCCCCCACTAAAGTTTAATAAGGATTGTTAGTACATCATTGTAGCTGGTAATTGTGTAGGTACACATGGTAATTGCATGTATTTGCACTAATTATGTAAATGCACAATAATTAAAGCTCCAGGGTTTTCATGGTAAATTTTTAAGACACTCATGGATTTGTCATGGCAAAAGTGTCAGTCATGTAACCTAGTGGGAAAAGGGAGGAGGAAGAAGTTCAGGAGAATACTGTTCTTAAACGAAATGCAGATATTTATATATAAATAAGTAGATATAGGACACTGTATTATCAAACACAGCTGTCATGCCCAGGCACACTGTTTTTTCAGAGTCTTTTATCAGACTTGAAAAATAAAGCCTAGAAAAAACCCCAAAACACATGGAGGTTAAAGCTAAAGATCAAGTACACCTCCACTTTGTCTACCTTACATCTCATCCTTTTCATTTAACCAGTGAAAGGCAGAAGTGAATTTGTGCCCTTTTTGCTGTTATTGTGATCACTTCCAAATATGACCAGTTTTCTCCCTCTCCCACAGGCCTCCTCACACTCCACTGAACATGTCAGTGGAAATATCTTGCTCCGGCTTGATTTTGGATCAATCTCCCAGCACGGTGTGCTGTGTTAGAGCTAGTCATACACTGGAAATTCAAGTTGCTTTTAGTTTGGGGTTTTCCCCCTTTTATGCCCTCCCTTAAGACTCCAGGCATTCTCCTTGCACTCAAATCTTGCAGGTTTCCTCTGGGGAGCACCCAGGCCCTCCCACAAGCACTTTCCTGGCGCAACAGGCAGGAGCTGCCTGTCTGTCCCCACCAGTCCATGCTGCAGCCCCGGCTGAGCCTTTGCTGCCATGCCCCGAGGACCTGTAGGCTCTGGGAGAGCTAACTACACTTTAATGACTTCAGGCACATGAAGGAAATGCAGCTGTGGAAACACACAGGGTACACCTCCTACAAAACCAGCAAAGCGGGACTTGCACGTTCCAGCTGTTTAGCTGGTTTCAATCACCTCTGCAGCAAACCTGAGCAGCTCCCTAGATTAATCCCATTATCCTTATACCAGGATCACAAGGGGCTGTTCAAGAAGCACAGCAAGGTAACATAAGGTACTGTGAAGTCAGAGCACCACTAAGCACTTCACACTAAAAAGCCTTCCCTTTCAAATCACAGCGGCTGAGATCTTAATCACTTAAGTCAAGTACTGGGTTTTTTTGGCCATTAAAAATTCTCTACACTCATGAGACTTAGACCACTTATGAAGCATCAACCTGATTGCACTAAATGAAGAAATAACCTGTATGCCATCACCCCCCATTTGATTGTGGGTGTGCATGCTGGTCCCACAGCATAGCAGCAGTCTCACAGCTGCCCACCTTCACTCATGGACACCTCAACAGAGAGTCAGCACAAGGATTTTAAGCCACTAAAACTTGAGAGCTTAAGCCAAGGCACAAAAGAGACCTTCCTCAGGATTTACAACAAAGCTATGAGAAGCTTTATCAGACTCAAATCCACACATCACTACTTATTTAACTCTAACCCCATATATGGGTCAGAAAGCTCTCTGTCCCTCTCTCCTCCCATTGCTGTGCCCAGCCCAATCCAAGCTGCACACCTTACCTGGAGGACTGAGGACAGGCCCCTGGGGTAACAGAAGATCCCAAACCACAGCCTACAGCCTTGAGACACTTGTAAAACTGCACTCCAAACCTTCCTCCAAGGTTCCCTGGGGTGTACCCAGCTGCTAATTTCAGGAGGGCTTTTAGTACAGCTGTTTCAAATTGGCTCCTCAGCCACAGCTGGGGCAATAATGAGCTCTCTCTTTAATACTTCCTGGGCTGGAGGAGTTGTCAGGAATGCTGTTACTTTTTAAAAAGCTTATTTTTGAATGTCCAATCTGCCAATTGTTTTCTGCTTAAAAAAAAACCAAAAAAACACCGAACAAAAAACACAAAAAGCAACCTAATTCAAACAACCCCTTCTCCCTGTAAATGCCCCAGTCATATTTCTGAGAAATGGACTAACAAACCTAATTCAAACAACTCCTTCTCCTTGCATATGCTCCAGTCCTATTTCTGAGAAGTGGACTAATAAATGTTTTTGCACTTACTTAACAGAAGAGAAAAAATTACCAGAACTACATTTGATACTGATACTCTTTCACTGATACTCTTTCACTTATAAAGCTAAAATTAAAGAAGAAATGTAGCTAGGTGATAACAATGGGTGAAATCTAACAAAATATTTTGAACACAGCTTTTAATTGGTGAGGTTTGATCCAACAAGAAAAGTTGTTGGGGACTGAGTAATTTCAGCTTTGTTTCTAACAATGGTTATATCTTTGAGGTTTTTTTCCCCTATGTTAATAAAAATTCCTGTACTTGTGCTTGATGGGGATTAAAGGTGGTAAGGTATCATTTTAAAATTTTCAATTTGCAGTAATGTTTTATAATTAAGTGAGAATCTTTCAAGAGCAGAGAATTTCACACAAATGCAGTCTTTCTGAAAAAAAGAGAAGCATTGTTAAAACAGTGATCTGCTGTATTAATTTGCTTTAATTTTTCAGTAAATTCATCTGTTCTTCAGATAATGGATGATGGATGTCTAAAACCTGGAATATGGGGTTTGAGGGCATGAAGGGAAAGCAGACAAGGTGGGTTACAGCTGGAGCACATTTTCTGTGTGTCTGTAGGGAATTTATTTAGCTTGTCTTTGTTGTACAGCAGCATTGCCAGGTTAGGTTAGAGCTTTAACTTGTGGTAACGCAGGACCAAAGGTCTTTCGGATGTTTATGTCTAGTGGTAACTTGTATGATAAACACTTGCTTCCAGCAAAGGACTTCCCCAGCTGAGTAAGCTTGCCATCCAGTAAGGTCCCCTGGACCCAGTGCTGCCCAAATGTATTTGCATAGACAGGAAAAACCTCATGCCTCTGTGTGGGGAAGATTTACATTTCACAAGGAGAAAAATTAATTTGCCTGGGCTCGAGGGGTTTTTTTAAGATCTAGTGAATTTAAGGCATTTATGATATCTGCTAATATTATCCATATATGTCCTTTTGATATCTCATACTCCAGCTGTGAGCTGCAGCACTGGTGATGCCAGGCCTGGTGCACACACAGAGCTCTTCTCTTGGTATTGCCTAAATGTCAGTGTTGCTTTTCCAATACGTTTCAAAGATCTTTTTACCAGCAAGGTCAGTACCAGCATCTCCATTTCACAGGTGGGAAAACAGTATCATCAAAAGGTGAAATGATTCAAAAAGTGAAATGAGTACAGTCACTTAGAGAACCAATAGAAGGAGGCAATGTAGATGTTTTAGTGCTAGTCCTGCTCACTCTTTACTGCCCCAGTGCAAGCCCATTTTCTTTGTGAAGCATCTCTCTGGTCAGTGCCTAATTTATGAAAACAGTTTTGGTTAATCAGATTAGCAAAAGAAGTTTGATGGTACAACTGACATTCACATTTCTTAGCAAGAAAACTTGCACTCCACTTGTCTCAAAATCATGTTCACAGTGTCTCAAATTGATAGCTTGGACATGAAAATATCTATAGTTAGCAAACAGTTTATTTGGAAATTAAACATCTGTGTGATTCTTTTGGCCTGCCTGAAAAATATGAATAAACATTGTTAAATACAAGTAGATCTAGTAAATACAAATACATGCATATCAGTGAGCCTCACAGGTGGTGGTTGTGAAATGAACTGGTTGCTCCAAGATCCTCACCTAAGAAATGCTGACGCAGCAGGTTATTAGCAGGGACTGCTGGAATACACAAACCATGTCTGTTTCAAACCTCTCCACAGTGAAGCTGCCCCTTACAGGATATTTGCAACCCAAGCACCCAACAACGGAAGATACTCTCATGAGTCCAGGCATCAGGATTTACTCAAAAATCAGTGGCAGATGCTTGACCAGAACCTGCACCTGAGCCTGTTTCTGAAAGGGAAACCGCATTGTCAAGTGCCTTGTTCCAACAAGTCGGCAACAGTGTCTGCATATTTTAAATGGCTGTGTTGAGTCATCGTCATTTCAGTGCAACTTAAACCACCTAAGTATGTCATCCTTGCTAACCTCCTGCAAACAGCTGTGGAGCTTTCCCCTTGCAGGGCAGGCACAGCCCCATAAATTCATCCCTGATGTGAGCCAAAGCTGGGCAGTTATTTTCTAGTTGCTGTATCACAATATATGGGGAAAAAGGGAAGCGTACGAGCAGAAGTTTGTTTGCTGTTCTTGTTCTTTTAAAGAAGAATAATAGCACTATTGTTCAAAGCAAAATTACACTTGTTCCACTTTCCCTTCCCCTTGAAAATTTGAAAACGGAAAAGTAATCATTTAAGTAATCATTTCTTTAGCTGGGGGGTTTTATTTCATTTAATCTCTATACATAGACATTTTTCCAGTATACACATTTTCCAGTATACACACTGAAACAGCAGCCATTTGATTTCCTGTTAGTGATTCTACATTTTCTGTGAATGTTTTGTTTGAAACAGTGGCTCATGCAGCAAGTTTGACCTAAATTAATGGCTTCTTGACTTTTGATGCAATTCTTTTTGCGAATGTGACTTTTCTGTATTTTTTATTTTCTTTTGGCAACTGGCATGCAGCAGTTATACCCTATCAAAATAGTCCCAAGCTGTAGAGTGCCAAGCTTTAAGACCACTTCTTACTACACCTTTAAAAACCTGAAATAGTCCCAAAACTTGGAAGCACCTTACAATGTATAGCATACATTGTAAGGCTGCTACTAGGGTTTTGTTTAAATACTGAATCAAATTTATGGATGGAAACAAGGAACCAAAGTTATTTCAATTCACGCTTCATAATTTCATGGGATGGGAAGAGTGGAGGTTACCAGTGACTCCTCCAACCTTACATTCTACAATGGCTTAGTAGGACTTGAAGATGAGATCAGTGGAATGCAAGGTACCCTCATCAAAGTCCTGATATCACAAGGCACATTACTAGAGGAAATCTTAGTGAGAAGAAAGCAGCATGAATTCTCATGCTGCCTGTACTGCTTCATCATTTCCACAGGTGAGAGAAATCCCAGTTATGGGCAATCCTTGCTAATGCAGCCCATCCTCTTTTCTTTTCAGTGTTGCTTCTTCGTGTGATATTTTAAAATCAGTCCTTGGGGACTAAAGGGAGACTTTGTCTGGCCCTACAGAGCAGGGAAGAGACAAGCAGAGCAACCATCCATCTCTGTCACAAATGATGGAGATGGGAAAAAGTAAAAAAGTGATAAAAACAATCCCTTAGCCTGATATGAAACATCCATCCTCTCTTGTTTTAAATTGAACTGGAGGAAAGGCTAGAGAGAAGTGACTGATCTTTTAAAATATATGAACAATCTTTTTGCTGTTTTATAGCAATGTGGAAGACACATCTTTCCAGAGCTGAATTCATGTAATTCATGAAATATTTAGACATCCGTAGTGAGATTATTTTTCATGTTTTAGTTTGAAAACCCTGTGCTTTTCTGTCTTTTTTGCTGTTGAGACTACTGAAGAAGGTAGCAATTTCTCTGGGGAAAATGTATGCAAAAAAACCTGGCAGTCTGGCCCAACAGTACTTAAATTTCAAGTATTTTAAAACATATGTAGCAAGAAGGCTGTTGCTTTCTTTTCAAGGAAGATGAACAATGAATCCCACCAGGCATTGATGGGAGCAGAGTCAAACTTCCCTCCATTTAATTTTTATTCTGCTTTTGTGACACGAAGTTAAGACCCAAGTTGTACAAAATGCTCAACAGGGAAACTCATGCAGTCCAGTGCCTTCTCTGAGGGCTATTTACATACAATTTGTTGCAAAATTAGAGTCAGGAGCTCTTTGCTCCCTGTCTCTCTCCTTAAATTTTATATTTCTGTTGTTACGTTTTTCTTGGTACATTTTAAATTGGTGTCCACTTCTTTAATTGTTTGGCTGCCAAAAATCAGCAATGAAGAGTTTGACTTCAGAGCAAGATGCAGGCTCATAGGAAAAGTGATAATAGTTTATGCGATATGTAAGGACCCATTTCTGCAAGACTGAGTCAAGTCCTAAATGATCTAAGAGTACAGCAAAACCATGGGACATTCCCAGTGAAAATGTAGCATCCAACTTCAGCTGTCCTCCTTCGGCAGAAGTCAGAGAATTTATGAATATCAGTCAAGCAGGGTAAGATCTGCCCCTTTTAAATGGTCTTTAACCATTCACAAGGGGTGCTTGGTAACACAGAGGACAGACTTCTGCTCTCCTGGAACAATGCTGCAAGATAAAGCTGCTCCTCTGAAGTCAGTGGGGCTCCTTTGAGTCTGTCTGCCAAGTGGTATATGTCTAATCTAGTTCTGTACATCTTGGTTTGATGGTAAGATTTCTACTTCAGGATTTGTTTTCATTCAAAGTGTGAATAGAAAACAGTTGGCACATTGAAGAATTCTCATGCATATTTAAAAAACCATGCTTGTCATCAAAATATTCAGCAGTAATATCAATATTGCAATACTTAGTATACCATAACATTGGAATCCAGAGAAATTGAAATGAGTCAGCATGAAATGTTATCCTCTTATCAGAATAAATTAGAGTATTGAAATAATGCATTTCTGCTCTCTGCCTTTGAAAATGTCATTGAAATCACCACATTCTCACAAAAGATTTGGATTTCCCTTTCCACCTCAGAAGTGTATGTTGTACACTCTCCATCAGGTGAGATGACTGAGAGGCAGAAGGAAAGGGTAAGCTGGGCAATGTAGATTTACACAGGAGTATGAGAGAGCAGGCAAGTGCTATGTGGGGTGTGCTAGTGGGTGTTCATTCACACATACCTGCTTAGAGGGATCCGTGGGTAGCTCTCAACATTGTGATGTGTCCAATTTCTTTCTGTATGAGTAAAGAAGAATATGAATACTTGAAAAGCCGAAGCCTGCGCCGGAGTAGAAAAGCCAGCCCTACTACAAAGAAATTCTTGTGCCTCTAATTACCCTTTTTCACCTATAGGTGGAATTTCCACTCCAACAGCTTTAGCAAAGAGCCTGTCAGCCTGGGAGGAGATTTCTGTTTGTCTTTGTACAGCAAACACTGGCTCTGTTGTACAGCGCCAGTTTCTGATTCTAATGATTTCCTGAATTAATTCTCTTTTGTACCTCAGGGAAGGAAGAAGTGATCCTCTTGAAAATTCAGATAATTGCTTTTATTTGATTTTTATTAAACCTCATTCAAGAATAATATGATGGCTTTTTTTATTACATTGTTCATCACTGTGGCATTTTTAAATTTGCTTTTCTAAAAGAAAGAATTTACTAAGTCAAAGATTTAATTCTATGATTTTTGCTGAAAGAAAACTGGGAGCTCTTTTTGAGGTTTGTTTTGATTTCAGACACTTTTGTAATATTGGTGTCTATCTACTATCTCTGCTTCCTCTCTTGAACAGCCCAGGCTCCTTGCCCAGCCCATGCTGTG
Organism: Camarhynchus parvulus; assembly: GCF_901933205.1. Taxonomy (NCBI): domain Eukaryota; kingdom Metazoa; phylum Chordata; class Aves; order Passeriformes; family Thraupidae; genus Camarhynchus; species Camarhynchus parvulus. The sequence goes on from NC_044576.1 coordinate 12,015,294, forward strand.
GTTTATTGCGGGTGCGTTGGGAGCTGGCTGGGCTGGCACGGCCCTGGCTGGGCCGGGCTGCTGCAGTGCAAGGGATGCTGCTTCTCCCCTGCTGTGGCTCACATCGCCTGAGAGACGCTGGTAGCGGCTCTGGGGAAACTGCAGGCTCCAGCCCCATCGAGAGATAAGCACGGGGTAAGGCACAGAGCTGCCATGGGGGTTATCCCACCACTGAGCAGGAGGAAAGCCTCCCTCTCTGGCTTTGGCTTAGTCATGGGCTCTGGGGTGACCACTCAGTCTTCCTGCTGGAGAGCAGGCACGGGTGGCAAAGTCCTATTCCTTGCTTCCTTCCTCCATCCCTCCATCCAGCCCTAGAAATCTTTTCTGTAGCTGATGTTACAGATATTATTCTCATTGTATACACAGGGTGACTGATGAAGAGAAGCAAAGTGTTCTGCACTTAGGAGAAATAAAAGTAGACAAAATTCAGGACCGACCACTGTATGTTGCTTACATACAGTAAAGAATATGGGTCTGGGAAATTTAATCTATTTACCTCTTTGCTGCCAGTGTGGCATCATCCACTGTCCTTTAATAAGTCACACACAGAGCTACTTGATGTATAGTTTTATGAGAGCTATTATTTTAAGAGCTGGTCATTTAAAGGTAAGTGTTTAGGAACATGAGATTTTCATATACTTTTAAAGCAAGTTTTCCCCTTTTTCCATTTTATCACAGGAAATGACATCTCAAACTACTGTGAAGACTTTGTAAAAGGCTCTTTTTACTCGCGAAAAGTTTTTAACAAGAATCCACTCATCTTAGTTAATCCCTTTAAACCGTGTCAATATTTACTTTCAAGTGGAGTTTCAAATACTTGATGAGCTGCACTCTTAGTTGAATCAGGACAATTCCCATTGACTGGGAATCACAGCTGAATACTGCTGGGGTTTACCTGGGGTCCTCATAGCTACAACTGGTGATGGCAGTAAGGATGATGGGATGTCTGTTGTTAGCATATGCATCTGTCCATGAGTAAGTGGGTCCCCCAGGACTGCTTTTAGTCAGCTGCTGGGCTCCTGTCACATCTGTGATGTTCTCTACCCCCCACAAGGTTTCCAGAAGGGCCCATGGTCATTAAAATAATCAGCGTGGGACTTAAAAAACAGCGTGTTCACTCTTGTCTGTTCATCCATGTCTTTTTGGGAGATATGTGGCAACTTGGCAACAGCTCGGCCCCTGCTCAGAAGGGTGACAGAGAGAACCAGTCAACCCCCAGCACCTTGTAGAGGGTTACGTGCCCTGAATGAGCAGCTAGTCCCCACCCACAGGGCGCAGTTTTGTCACCGAAAGCCTGGAAATACAGACAGGACTTCAACGGCTCTTAGAGGATAATGGACAACTACAGTGGCTTCAGCATAGGTGTCTTTGACAGCACTAAAGACTCTTATTAAGTACTGCAGCCACTTCCTATGGTTATCTGCAACCTTTAATTTGTGTGAGAAGCATATTTTTAATGCTGCTGGCACATAGACTTTTGTTTTCTAATTTTGATGGAGTAATGGCAACAGACTTTGCACTGCAAGACAGAAGACAGGCAGATGGAGCACCATTGCATTATGTAGGTACCCTATTTCCCCTTCCCTTTCTTGAGGCAAGGGACAGGTTATTTCCTACCACATGGGACAGCTTGCCCCTGCTCTTCTCTGATAGCAGATGTACTTGGATCAGAGGAGAAGTTGTTTTCTCCAAGATGTGGCTGACATTACATTCCTTAAGTTATCTGGTCAATGTGTCCTACTCACATCCTCAGTATTACTAAGAAATTTCTGTTCCATTTAAAGCTGGATTTTCCTTTGCTTTTTTCTGTAACATGGAACAGAAAACAGTTGCTGTCTGTAATGGCTGGGAAGTTTAATTCAGTAAGTCCTCTGTTACTGCAGTGACACAGGGTATTCACAGTATTCTGATGCCCTTCTTGTCTGTCTGTGATAAATCATAAATCCCTGGCCTTTTTTTTTTTTTTTTTTGGTTTGGTTTTTTTAACTATAGTTCTTATTTATCTTGGGGAGCATGAGGAGGCATTTCCATGGTAGGGGATGTGGAGTCATCATGCTGAGGAGCCTCCTGTCATTAAATATCTCCCCCACCATTGCAGGAGTCACTTTGGGTGACTTGGGTGTCCCCTTCCAGTCCCACTTCCCCAGGTAGGGGACATGTTTCCTACCTGGTAACATGGTAACAGAGAAAGGCCTCGCCTCACTCTCGTGATCTCCAGTGGGGGAACCACAGGGATATAGAGAAGGCAATTGAAATAATTAAAATCTTGCCTGGCTCCTCAGGATAAGGCCTGACTTGGACACCGTGTTCCTTGTCACTTCCCCAACCATGTCTAACTTGGTTGCACACTGTTTGCTCTTAATGTTAGTGAAGCAAACTGAAAATTATAAGGCTATGGCAAAGATCAGAAGGCAGAAAAACGTGAGTAAATATAAACAGTGAAGTGAAAGAATGTGACTGGAGAGCAGCAAGTGCTAAATGGTATGTTTCACAAGAATTTGAGCATGAGCTTCTCGAGGAACCGCACACGTCTCTGCAACACAGCTCTTAAGTCTCCAGCTAGTCACCCTTTTCCTTCCAGATTAATACTGCTTTTTGGACACCTCAGCTTCTGGCTACTGCTGGCTCTAAGGTATTTATTTTCTGACAGTCTGACTTTCACATCATGTAATAAATTGCTGGGATATATGGGGCATGCAGAGAACTGCTGGGTACATTTCAACTAAAAAAACAGACTGGATCAATCTCTCTGCATAGATGTATTTCATTTTTTGAGTAGGAAAAGAAGCTATAGATGATCTTTCTGGGTTTTTTCCCCCACAAAGAGAAAAAAAATGTGGTGACACCCTCTCTTTGCTTTTCATTTCCTTTCTGGTAGATGTTTGCTAAAATTAAACATTTTCAGAAATATTTTAAGCGTAAATAACTTTAAAATAGATCCGGATCTGAAATTTAACTACATCAGAAATGCAAAGCCTTTTCTCATTGCTTTCTCCCAATGTTAAAGATTCTTCATATAACCATGATCCAGTATTTTGGGATGCTGAGTCACTCACAGAGTGACTCTGGAGTCCCCATCCGCTGTCACAGCTGTGGCAGTTCATACCATACTGAGATTTCTCCCATGTTCTAACTGCTTTGCAGTATAAATGGGCAAAAGCACCGCTTCTGTGCTGGGTCTCTTTGGAATCACTCAAAAATAAACCAGCGCATATCAGATGAACCCTACATGTTTTGTCTCTCAGATTCTTCGCCATCTGGAACAGTTTCCTTAGGGCTCAAGAGTTTTTTCCTGAAGACCACCCCCCACCAGGCTACTGAAGTATGCTTGTCTCTTCCTCTCTCCTCTCCAAAAACTTCCTTTTGAACATTATGAGTCAGTTACACGATTCCTTATTATTGTCTGGTCTCATGGTTGGTCAGAGGAATGTCCCATGTCAAAGTCTGTTTGTTGTCCTTTAACAGTGCTTGAATAGATGACAATCCATTCCAGTGGATCCCCAGCCATGCTGGCATTTAGGAGAGAAGAGCAGCTCTGCAGCAAATCTCTCCATCATTCCCATTTATCCTGTGCTGGTTTCATTTGCTGTTTTAGTGCATATGAATCATATTCCTTGTGAAGGAAACTAAACCAGAAGTTCTACTTGAGGTTCATGCTAATAATGCTTCAATCCCTTTACAGAGAAAAGAGATCCATGGCCTACACTTAAACCACATGGATTTGGGATGTCCAGTCCAGTAAATCAAACTAAATGCAGTCTGAAGTAAAATGCCAAATCACATGCACTCTAAACGTGACTGTGAGCCCTCAGAACCAGCTGCACTGTCCTACTGCTCTGCTCTCACTGTGCCTAATGGCCCACTAATGTAGGCAAAGTCAGAGGCACATAAAAGGTACAGCAGTTTTATATCATCAGCTTCCTAAAATCAATGAGTTCATAAGTTTCTGAGATCATTTAAGCTCCTGACTTATGTCTTCAGGCAGCCAGCAATATACAAATCGTATAGTCTACAGTACCTGCAGAGCTGAATTTGTTAGAAGGTGTTACAATAATTAATGGATTTGTAAGTGATAAAAAGATGGGGTGAGCAGAGCGATCATCTATCAGTATTTCACCTATTGGGAGCTGTGATTAAGTCCTTGAAGGTTTGAGATGTGGTCAGGCTGCAGAGCAGTTAAGGATAACAAGTGAAGACTGTTATCAGGTCCAATTACTCTCTAAAGGAAATTAAGAGAGGCAGAATATAATTACTTGAACTGGAATGTAGCCAGGGTGTTGGGATGATCATTTGCTATATGACCATTAATGACTGTGGTAGAAAACTGTGGATTTAATGCCATGAGGTAAATATTCAGTCTCACCAAGGAGTCTGCTCATTAAGAATAATATGGATGCAGTCATAAAAGAATGTTAATTGAATCTTATGTTTGGGTGAGCATTCATCTTGTGAAACCAAGTATCAGCACTACCATCACTCAAAATACATGGAAATGCTGTTTAACATCTGTTGGGGATAGGAAATCCAAAGGGCTCTCTATAATTTTTTTTGGTTCTGATGATAAGGGATAAGATGAAATAGTTTCCATAGTTTCCATAGTTAGTGCAGACTGGCCTCTTTTGGAAACTACAGGAGCAAAGATACAGGGATGAAAGCAAAACTGCTAAACAGAATGGATTTAAGGAATGGCTTATCAGAAATACTAGATATAAAAATAAGATTTTGAGATTTCATAGAAGCCAGAGTGTTTAGCAAATTATATGCTACTTTGCCTTTTGTCCTTCTTCTGTCCTGAAAGTAATAACCAGATTTTGTATGTCAGTAGTCTTTCATGCATTTAGATTACCCTTCAATTGAGTTTCATAGTACTCCAAAGCAGAAGGATAAACACTCTATGATAATTGCTTTACTTTTTACTGCAGTGCAGCAGATACATAACCACATTATCAGTAGAGGTGTGAAAAAAAAATCAGTGCTTGACAATGCTTGAGGAATTTGAGATGGTAAGAACCCATTTTATACTTTTAACATTTGAGAATAAAAGCTTTAGTCCTATGACTATTTCTGTGCAATACTTTGGACATCAGCTACCAAGATGGTAACATACATCTTTTATACCCGACCTAGTAGTTCATATCAATACCCCTTAGGATGCCGAGCACTCCAGCAGTTCCCAGACTTTGAAAACTTTTAAAATCCTTTGCTAATGAGAGGTGGTTTGCTTAATTAATGCCCACAGTGGCCAGGGCTTCACAGCTCACATGAAGAATGTGGAATATGTAGCTGCTCTGTCTCTCTTCGCATAGTGCGCAGGTTCAGTCAGAAAGGTCCCTCTGCTGAAACAGCCGAGCTGTATCCACAGATACTCCTACAAGAAAGAGCTTAGAAAAGGCATCTCTGAGCCTTTATCAGCTTGAGGAAAATCCTGAAATTATGTAATTCAGGTACAAAACTAAATCCTAATACCCACTAACATAGTTTATTGCATAGTTTACTCGTAGACCTGAATTTACTCAAGAGGCTCCTGTGCTTGCCAATTTTTTTGCGAGGAAATGTTGATAGACTGTGAAAAATGTTAAATACAGCTTGTGAAGCTTGTTGGTAAAGAACTGGCCTCTTAAAAATGCATGAGACTTGATCCAAAACTTGAAAGGAGACTATCCCAATTCTGTGGGATAGTCTCCTTCACATAGCAGGTGAGGATTTTTTGTAAACTGGTGAGCTTGCAGGAAGGTTCATCCAAACCCAGAGAAAATACTAAGGACATTTGTGAATGAGGACAGGGGAGAGAGAAATGGTAGTCTCTCCTCTTACTGCTTTCCTGAAAGTGCCACAAGCCTTCTCGTGCTTCTGGAAGAGCCAGAGGTAAGAGATCTGTTTGATTTAAATCAAGAGAATCTTGTTAAAAATATTCAAGCCTCTGAGAGAGCCGCTTACATTAGCATGATTATTTAGTCTGGAAAAAGGACTACATTGCAGTCATCTTTGGGAGGCCCAGAGTGCCAGCTGCAAGTCCTGTAAAAGGAAATTCCAGCCAGCACAGAGAGTTCCCTGTGCCTGGCCAAGGCTTCTGGAGGCTTCGAGCCCCTCTCACCTACTGCTTTTCTACAGAACCAGAAGAGTCCTGTCATAAACACACACCTTTTCTGAAAGAAAGGACCAGACCTGCCTTCTGAGGCACCACTGACAACTTTAATAACTTATCTGGCAGAGGACAACCAGAAGAAACCGGATCTGGAACTGGCAAAGGGACCTCAAGGTCAGCCCTATTTCAGCACATTGCATTTCATAATGGAATGGGAACAATAAATCCCATCAGGTCTTTAATAATTCAATAGTTAGCATGCTGGGAGAAGAGAAAGTCTGTGGTGTAGTGCATCAAGTTTTATGCCATTTTCTTACTTCTGAGCCTGTAAAGGCAACTAACAGCACTTAACCTAACACTGCTGCTATTGCTACATAGGAAAACATTCATTAAACTGCATAACTCTGAGAAGAAGAACCCTTAATTCATCAGCCATGTACATTAAAGGCAGATCTTTTATAATATCATTACATGAAGGGGATATTTTTTTCCTTTTTAACTGAAACCATGACAGGTCAGTCCCTCAGGCACCTTGTAACAGTGGTGGCCATGCCACAGGTTGTGAAGGATTTTATTGATCATGAGGCCTTTCATACCACTGCCTGGAATGAAGAGAAACTTTATTCTAGCAGAAACATACAGGATACAGTGAGCAAACATGGGCCCTGGAACGTGCTGCCTTGTGCAGAAAAGAACCTCCTGTGTACCCACAGCAGTAAGTTAACTGCTCCATGGACCATGTCTGACGTTTTGTGGTGTCAGATGCTGTGCATGGGCAGCTGACATGCAGGCATGTTCACTAGTGCTTGTCAGAATAGGAGTTTGTGTGAAGCAAATGAGGATGTAAGGCTTGGCGGGTGGGTTGGCTAGAGGGAGGAGTTTTAAATGTAATTGCAGTTCCCAAATTTGCTGCTCAGAGCAGCTGAGATGATTGAGCAGAGAGAAAGAGGCATCTGACTTTTTTAACAGGTATAAGCTTATAGAAAATTTCTTCTACCATATACTTCTCCTATGAGTTTCCAAAGGTGTTCTGTTTCCTTTCTACTCTATTGCAGTCAAGTACCCATACTGAGGCCTTGGAGCAAAGCCACAGTTCCAGTCTTTATTTCTAGCCTCCTGGTATAAATCCATAAATAAAGTAAACCCCTTTATGGCAGAGTAATCTTCAAGAATGCCCCAACATGAATAACCTTTTATAGCAAAACATAACTCTTTCCCTGCAACTCAAATGAAGCTCATCTGATTTATATCTTTTGTTATTGTCATTGTGGACCACACTGAGAGTGACCAGGTTCCCCGTTTCCTGGCAGATAAAGCACCCAGAGTACAAGAGATAGCAGGAGGCAGTTCAGTGGCAGGCCACTGGCAAAGCCCCCTGGCACAGGCAAACCCTTCAGCTGCCTGGGCAAGGGCTGTCACAGCTGCTGGGGGTTCCTCTGCCGCCTGCCGAAGTCTGCAGCAAAAGGAAAAACCAAATAGGAAGTAACATTTAAGTTTGGTTTTAAAATTAAGATGCAAATCTGCTACACAAATATCCTACAGCAGGCAAGTCCAAAGGGAGCATGTTTCATTTTGGATCAGCTTAAATTTCTTAAACTAACTTCACTGACATTTGTCTTGTGCTGGTTAATTTACTTATGTCTGCTTTACACGCTCACACTAAGCACAGATAAAGTTCTCCACACAAAGGTTTGCACTGGCATGACAAATCTTGGGCTGTAACAGAAATGTTTTTGTACCACACTGGCCCTGCGCAGCCACCACAGTGCACGGTTATTTGCTCTTGGCGGAACATTTGCTGTGTCACAGGCAGGCTGGGAGGAAAACGGGAATCAGCCTTTTGCCAAGGAAGATGCAGAGCAGACTTGAACAGCTGAAGGGAGGAATGGAGGCAGTTGAAACCTTGCGGGTAATTTTTAGCTGATCCTGTCTTTCTTTTATCAGAGAGTACTAATTTAAAATATTTGATTAATATGGGTATTAAAAATATAGAGGGATTTCAATGCCCTGTGAAACTTGTAGTGATTTTAGGAGTAGAAGAATAAAGTTACTGTAGAAAGTTAATCCAAAAATTTGTAGGGATTTTTTTCCCTCAAAAATTATCCTGCTCTAATCAGTTCTAATTCTCTCTTTAGAAAAGAGAAAGAATGAGTTTTGTAGAGTATTTTGAGAAAGGTATAAGTTCTCAGTCTTTACTTCCCAATCCTCCCATACCCCAAAAATGCCTTTACTTGGAGAGTTACACAGTTCACTTATCCGAAAGAGAAGTTAGAGTCCCCATTTCTGATACACCCTTTCATCCACTGTATCACAGTTCCCATCACTCCTTATGGCTGCTTCTGCCTTTCACAACAGATAGATAAAAATAAACATGTGCTTCTAGTTCTGCTTTCTAAACCATTAGAACAGATAAGCAGAACAATAACATCAAGAGCTCAGTGGTTTTTTCCTTTGCACCGTTGTGATCCCGAGTCTTTTGGGGAGCAGCAGTCAGCAGCTCCCCATGACAGTGACTGGGCAGGGTCTGTGGGGACAAGGGTCAGTCTCCCACCTTTGAGGGTGGAGGAACAGAAATGTAGAAAAAGCTCCTGCTTGTTTAAGGGCAGGAAGGAAGGCAATTTTTTTCTGTTCTAAAGCAAACTGCAATTTCAAGCTCTCTCTGAATACCTTTCAAGTACATCTGCTGTAAAGCCTTTGGAGCCACTGTTATTTACCAAGTAGGAAAGTGCAACCAATGCAGATTATAAGAGCTCTTTTCCAAGAAGAAAGCAAGAAGTATGCACTCTTCCAGCATCCTACCAGGGCTAAAATTATGGTGGTTGCACTTTTAGGCGGGCAAACAGTCATTTAGTATGGTACTTAGCCTGTACAGTCAGTGCTTGCAATGATTAATGGATAGGTTAATTTTCTCTATTTCATTTGAAATAAATAGCTCTTTTGGTTAGTTCTCTGCATATTGAGCTATGTGCATGCTATAGGCAAAGCCATCCTGGTATATCCTGTCCCCAGGCACTACAACACTTTCATTTCCCAAGTTTATTCCAATCTTAACCAAATGAAGCAAAGGAAGTATGAATAATTTTTTCCTTTTCTAGTTATTGTCCCAGATGTTTTCATTGCCATTACTTTTCATTTCAGCTGTTGAGTGAATCAAAGGTCTGGCACTGTTCAGAGTGATTTCTTCTGTTCTTTTACCTGCACTTACAAGGTTACCTTTCCTGAAAATATTTGCTATCACAAAATTTAGCTTTTAGAATTTAAATATATTTGGGGCAAATTCAGAATAGAAACAAATAGGTATGGATCTGACTTAAGGACTTCAATTTAACCTCAAATAATACAGTAATGAGCTGCATATATATGAACTAGGAAACCAGGGAATTATTCTGCTATGTTCTCTAGGTCCATTCTACCCATGATTTATTTTAAATTACTTTGGGTAGGGTCACCTTCTTTTAGCATGTCACTATACATGACTATTTGTGCATGCAGAAGTTGATCATATCATAAATAGCTGTGGTGCTGGGATGAACCTATAAAATTCTTTTAAGGTGCATCTTTACATTGTCTTCACACCAAGGTTAGTACCTCTGTGAGATGGAGGCTGCATCAGAAAGGTCTCTGAAATAAAGCAGAAAAACTGGCAAAAACTTTATTTTCACTGGGACCTGGTGCTTTCCCTATTCAACAAAGAAATCTCATCCTCTCTCTCCATGTTGCTCAGGACATTCTGCCATGCAAAATCCCTGTATTTCCCCTGTAAGGTTTTATGATGGTTGGTTAAAGTGTGTTCTGTCACTGCAGAAGGATTAGCGGATTGCTAAGTTCTCACATGCCCCTTCCTCCTTCCCTGCTTTAAATGACAAATCAAATCACTGGGAGTCAGACACCAAAACCATTTATTTTTTTAAATGCTACCAGGCATCAAGGTCTGTCTCCAGCTACCTTTGTAATTTTGGCCTGACTGCACTTGTCGCTCATAAGATCTACAGTTGTGGAAACTGTCAGCAGCACAGCGGTATAAAATTCAAACAGTCTCTGTGTGGTGGTGTCTGATAAGATAAGAAAAGTTATTTTGTGATTTTAAGATAGTTTGTCTCCTGTGACAGCTTTCATTTCAGTGTTAAGAACTTCTTGCACAGCATTTGTCTATACTTTTAGGAAACAAATATAGTTTAGGAAACAGTTTACTTGATTTTTTAAAATATAATAAAACTGCCAATACTGATTTTTAAATGAAATTAGGATTCCTAAATGAAATATACTCAATATTCTAATATGTGCATTTTACTATTCATTTCATCAGGTTTCACTCTATTTCACTGAAAAATATTCAATCAGAAAAGAAAAAATCACATGATACAGCTTTCACTAAAGTACTGTCATTTTTTAGGTTAGTTGAAATGTCGAGAAATGATAGTGAGGAAGAACATTTTGAAAATTTTAGATTGCCTTTTTAAAGATCTGGTGTCTTTGGAATGGTGTAAAAAAAGAAAAAAAAAATGAAAATCTGCAAAATAAGACCTTCATTCTGCAGTTTCATTCTGGCTGGGGCTCATGTAAGAACATCATTTCCTGCTTGGGAAAAGGCTCTACTTTCTCTTTAACAGAGATGGTCCTGTTCTCATTTTCTTTATTTTCTGTTTATTTTGGACCAGCATTTCTAGGACTTCCCAAGTGTGTTACAATCATGAAACTACAGTACATGCATTACCTGCTGTAGGCAGTGCCCCTCAGTTTCATCAGTCTCTCTCCCCTGGGATCAAAAGGTTTTCTCTAGGCAAGGTGAGGTCAATATGACCTCATAATTCCCCCTAAGACACTACTGCAGAAAAAAATCGTGGTTTATACTGTGATAGTTTGTTTTCTTCCATGTATTCTCCAGTCATGAATGAGGTCTCCTGAGTGTCTTTGCCATGAAGCAGAGCTCCCCTGAGATTTACTAAAGGTACTCTGGAGCACTGCCCAGGTGTGTGCTGCCATCTCTGTCCATACAGCAGCTGTGGGCTCTGCTCTGCAGGGTCCTGATTTTCAAAAATCAGTCTCCCTATGAGTAGGGGTGCCATGAGCAAGCGAGGCTGTGAGGAGATGCTTGGCCACGTTCTGATAAAGTATTAATGACATCAATTGGAAATCAATGTCAGTTTTATACTCCTTGCAGAGTCACTGCTGGATTTAAGCTAATGTAGAGCACTTCTAAAATACCTAAATGCACAAAGCTTTACCTGTTTGCAAGGGAGAACCTCACAGAAATGAACTGCCCCACACAAACCAAAGTTGCTCAGGACTACATGCTCTCTGACAACAAAATCCACCTTCACTGTCTAATTCTTATCCCACTTTATGATCATTCCTAGCAGTTCCTTTTCTCCTCCCGCCTGCACAGCTGCAGCATGGAAGTTTCCCCCATCCCTGCTCAGTCTGCAGCTCCCCAGGAGCCGTGCAGACAGACACGTTCACAGCCTGCATCTCAGCATTGCTGCAGGACACAGAGGGGCCACCCAGGGCAGCAGCACTGCCCGGCCACACTGCCTGGGACAGCTGGGATTGGAGCTTTCCTCACTGCTCATGTCCTGACCCTCAGGCATGGGTGGAGGTGTGCTATGACCTTAAAGTCCTCCTGAAAAATATAGTTAGACAGATTAAGAAGTTTGCTGTAAGTCACGTCCATTTCCAAATTTTCTCTGTTAAGGAGAAGGCAATATGTGGGTTTTTTTTGAACAGGACACAGCATTCTCTGTCCAAAGGTTTGCCCTGAAAACTAAGTTTACAAACTTTTGCTGGCAGCTTAGAAAAGTGCAACAGCATAACATTTCCTCAGTATGCAGCCTAACTTGCTGCTTGGGCAGGCAAGTTTTGGAAATTTTGGGCAAATATATGGAGGGCTGCTGGAATCCATTTTAGCAGCTAATATGCTGAACTTCTAAGTAACTAAGATTGTGCTGGTATATATTTTTAAAAGATTGAACTATTTTTTTATTACATTGAGGATTTATTCTTTATCAGAATGAAGAACAGAAGAGGTTTAATAAATGCTCTTCCCCCCAGAGTCCTTTCCCTTTGAAACTTTTAACTGCACTGACATCTAAGGGTCCAATTCACAGACCATGGACTTGGGGACAATATTCTTCTTTAATGTAAGGAGAGGTCTGACCCAGGTCCCCAGGAGAAGACCCAAAGCCATCATTACATGCAATGCTCATCAGCCTTAAGTACCACCCCGCAGACCATTTGAACAGGTTTTGTGTGGGGGTTTTTGTCTTCAGTGTTTCTGTGGTGTGTGACCGAATTGAACTTTACAAATATCAAACAGACCTGTGGCCAGACTGCTGTGGCTGCAGCGTGTACAAGGGAAAAAGAGAAAAGCAGTCTTTGAAACTTATAATTTTCCTCTCTTTGCTTTCTGTGTATTGTGCTTTTAACATTTTAATATCCGTGTCTATATTTAGAGGCACCTGCCAGCCTCTTGGGCTGCAGCACCACAGAGATCACAGCCACGGTGTGCTGGCTCCACTGCCACTGGCTTTGTCTTCTGCTTTCTTTTGCCTCGGGTAACTCTTGCATGTAAATATATTTTGCTTCCTGTTCTGTAGAACTGAAGAACCACAGACTAGTTAAAATGGGGAAAAGAGCCTGCCAATAGTAAGTGGATGTTTCAGAAACATGATTTAAGAAGTCTTGACTGGAAATCAATTAAAGTCCATCACAGAATATTTGAACTTCAAGGCATTTTAGTATGAAGCTGAGGCAGGAGAGAACACCATCAGGGTCCTTTATAATGGAGAGATCCAGTGTTTTCATAAAAAGATAAAAAAAGACTTTCCAAGGACAGAACACACTCCCTCAGATTTTGCACAGGATTCAGACTAAACAACATGAATTTAATCGAGATTTTCCTTTCTCTTTACACATAAACCAGCAGCCACACTGTGCAGATCTGTGTGGTTTGTGCAAAATCAAGGTGTTGTTTTACATTTCTAATAATAATTTTAACCTCTATTCTGTGTATGTCCCAAGACCGGGGACATCAGTAGTACTGTAATCTGCTTGTTCCATTTATATTATTTTTCCATATGCAAGTGTGCTTGTGGTTTTTGATTAAAAATAAGCTTGTTAATTACTCAAAAAAGTTTGTATTAAAGAACTTGTCATGTCTATCACATCTGTGGCCTACTGGCTTATCATTACCCAACTCTTCACAGTATAAGGCTTTTCTGGGAGTATTCTGGTAAGGTCATCAAGTACAATATGTGATCATAATTCAGAGAAAAAGAAACAGAAATTGCATTGCAAGTCTCCATATGACTGTAAAATGGTTATTTTAAGTAATTTTTTGTGTAATTGCTTTAAACTCTCTCGGAGATTACTAGTTTCAGAGTTTTAAGGGCATTGCTTTAAAAAATGGTGGTCACAAATTAATAAATGCAATGATTTAGGGGCCTTTTCCTCATTCTATTAACAAAATCCTAGAACAATTTATTTTAACATTTAATCACTGCTTTTTAATTTTTTTTGAAAGAAGGCCATCATGTGTTTTATGTGGGTGCTGAAACACAGTGCCTCAGTCAGACTTTCTGCTGTTACCAGCACAGAGACCGATATAGTGAAAAATAATTCTTTCATTCCAGGGCTTTCTTTACTGTACTTTATGTCCAAATATCTTTTCCCTGTGACATAATATCCTAATTTACTTAATGTGTACTCTGCTTCAAGGTCCAAGTATCTCAAGTGGTTTGCAGGATATTGTTCAGTGATAATCTACAATACAGGAGACTGACAAAGAGTACAAAACATACACAGGAACAGTAGGAGTTGCAAGACAGTGATACCAGGCCGCAGTACAGAGCAAGAAATAACACAGGCAGCTTTATAGTGGAACTTGAAACTAAAAATGTTTATGGTGTAGATTTAAAAAAATATATAAAATAAATAATGCCAGTTGGGGAAACACATGTCTGGTAGAGGAGAAGTGCAAGAATGGGGAAGACAGTTCTCTAGGAGTTATCAGATTGCACCTGTAGAACAGAGGAGCTAAATTTAACCAGCAAGGAGAAGTTCGCAAGAATACATCTTAACAGTGTGGTTAAGCAACATAAAAACACTGAAATCAACCAGATTCTGATGCCTCATGTCCCAGGAGCTGACTCAACAATAGCACAGTAATATTTCAACATACATTTTACAACATATTTCTCTAGCCAATGTGCTTAGACAAATCTATAATTAGACATAATAATTAGGAGCCAGGTAATATATTATTTGAGTTGAATGAATCTTTTGCAGTAAAGACAAACACTTTTTATGTTTGAATTTTTCTTAAGAAACTTGTATTTCCTAGGGATTGCCAGCTTACTACTTTGATTACTGCTTTGTCAGTTTTCTTGAATTGCAATGATTACTGTTTGTCTGGACTATTCTCAGTCACCTACACTTCCACAGGAGCTAATCATAGATAAAATAGAAGCTGAGAATTTGAAATTCTGTTTTGTGTAGTCCCATTATGTTATGGTTTTACACACGTGGGTTCTTTTGAGGTTACATCTCTAAGAAAGTGAGGTCAGGTCTTCCTGTCAGGGCTATCATTTAAATCATCAGAAACTGCTCTCTTGACATGTTCAGTGGAGGCCACATCCCTTTCAGGTTCATTACCTTCTGCTGGCCTCGCTGTGATCACTGACAGAGGAACTGCACATGGACACAAACAGCCCTGCCTTCCCTTTCGGCTCCTTTTCAGATGCATCTGGGAACCCCTGGGAAGGATGGAAGCAAGGATCTGCCTGTGTTTATCAAAAGGTGGCCAGCATGATTAGCCATTTCAATCTAGAGTCCTGGCCACCATGCTTAGGACTTCCAGGTTTTCTATGCTGCCATGGAAACACATATAAAGATTTACCAAGGGAAAAAAAAAAAAAAAAAGGGAAGAAAAAAAAAGACAGAAATCTGGGAAAGGCAGTAGTGTTCAGGGGATGAAGTTTAATCCTCATTAAGTGGTGTAATGTTGAATATGATTTGCTGTGCTGCAGCTTTGTTAGTCAGCTAACAGCTTGATTTTACAACTGTGAGCACATACAGTTAACATTTTTATTTAAGAAATCCCAATAAAGGTAATATGACTTCTCCTGTAGCTACAGCTTGAAAAATAACTGAGTTAAAGCTGAATTTCTTTATATGGTACTTAAAATTTAATAGTGGTTTTTTTCTTTTATTGATCTTTTGAACACTTCATTTGATACCAAAAGTAGAAGGAAGCTGAATCACCCGTTGCAAAGCCTTAAGGCAAGACTGGGCAGTCCAGATCTAAACTGAAATCTGAATATTGAAAGATCGCCTTTCATCTATGCTGCTAAAACAAAACCTCCATTTCCTCCTCATCTTCCTGAACTTTGGAGTGGCTGATCTTGTCAGCCTGTGTAGAGGCTGTGGAAAAGAGCACCTGAACCGTCACACCAACCTTGGCTATAAATTGCCGCCTCTTCTAGGCAAGAGCATTTTCTTCTATATATAGCATACCCTCTGCTTTTACTGTGAAATGATTAAAATGCTGCAGTAGAATTCAAATAGCACAAACACCCTGTGTGGCCTCACCACCTGGAGCAGCTGTGGCTCTGCTGCTGGTGGCACTGTCCTGTTGGGGGCACATTTGCTGTACGTGCAGCTGTACAGCCAGGATGGGCTTCTGATTTCTCACCCTGGCTATGCTACACAATGTGATTAAATTAGATCTCTTACATTGTTCACTGACTTCTGGTAAATTACACCTTTGATTTCTGGTCCAATGAAAAGGTGCTAATTATCTTTTTAAGTGCTCATTTAATGTTCTGCAGCGACATAAAGCATGAGTGCAGCCGCCTGCATGCCCAAACCTTCCAGAGGTTTCTCCCAGGCTGCTCACTCTCATCAGCCTTTTTCATTTTTCCTCTGCTCCTTCCCTCTGTCCCTCCAAGGCACCTGCTGTGTGCCAGTTCTGCAGCTGAATAAATCTACAGCGTTGTTTGCTGCAACTGGCTCCATTTTAACCCATAAAAAAAAAAGAAAATTGGCATCCTGTCTGCATTGCCCAGCTTGAATTATTGTTTTTCTCTTAGATGGAGCTTAGCAGACCTCACTTTGCAAATGGCTGCCCCTACTCTTCCCTTGAGAAAGAAGTTTGTATGGGGAAGCATTTCACCCATGCCTTACACAGCCTGCACCTGCCCTTTATGTAAATAGTTTATGAAAGCTCTCTGCTGTTGACTGTGCTTATGTGAGCAGTGGCCCTTGGAGGCCAAGGTGCCCAAACCCACCCACCAGGACACACACACCCCTAGGGAGCAGCTGGTGCCAGGGGCTGTTATCTCCTGGAAAGCAGCCCATGGCCTGGGCTCCCCATCTCCAAAGTGGTGGAACCCTGTTAAAGTCCATGGATGTCCCTTGGATGGCTGAGACCCTGTCCTGCTCTCAAGCTTCTCACTTCATTCCTTGTGCCTAGACCTGGATCCAAGCTCAGCACCTCAGCTGAGCTGTGCCAAAGCTGTGGCTACTCCCCAGTCTCCCAGCTCTCACATGAGGACATGGCAGTGGCTCTGCAGAGGGAATTTCACAGCTGCTCCCTGGCAGCCCCACCTCCCTTCCTCAGGGAGAAACTGCTCAGCACTGGTGGCTCCCTCTGTACTGGCTCTGGGCTCAGGTTTTCAGTTGTGGCTTTACTGCAAGGAAAGCAGAGGCTTAAAATGCAGTTGTCACCTCAGTGCATGCAACTACATTCTGTAAAAAACCTGCCAAATTCTAACAGCTTGTATTTAAATAGTGGAAAAAGCCCCAAACATTGCTTTTCCAATTGCTAATGCCATCCCTGCCAGCTCTCCCTGTGTGCTCTGGTAGGTGTCCCCAGACCATCACTGCCCCACAGCTGTACACTGGGCAGGGTCTGCCCCAGGCTCTGGGTTACCCTGTCCCTGGCAGGCCTCAGCCTTGTGCCAAGCTGACAGCAAAAACTGTTTCAGTTTGGGTTCTATAAATGGTGAAAATCCAGCACAGAAGGAGAGTGGCACTGACAGCACCCAGTGCCCTGCCTCTGTGGGAGAGGCCTGCTGATGAACCCACTCATTTATTACAGGTGGACCAGGCTGAGGCTGTTTCACAGGAGATCTTCCCCTCCCAGTTTGAGCACTGTTAAACCTTTTCCCTGCTAGCTCTGTTGGCTGCAACCTGTTGGCTGTGTCTCAGCAGGGGCTCTGCTCACAGCTAACAGACACAGCCGTGCTCCCGGCCTCTCTCCCAGGACAAAATCTGTTTGTGGAGCACAGCAGTGGCCAGGTTCAGCAGGGCTGGCTGGCATGTGCTCATCTACTTCTATTAGATTTCTCTTTGAAAGCACTCTGGCTTATTCTTTGTTGTTACTTCCAAAGATGATTAAATATGCCCTAGTTTGAACTTGAAGAATTATTTTGCTTTCCCTCAAACATCCAGCTATGCTATATGAAACCCAGGCTTGTGAGGCTGCTGCAGGAGAACTGGGTTGTCCCCACCTCCTTTTGCAGAAGCCTGCTGCCAGAGGTTTTATGCCCTAATCATTACCAAGACAAATATTCCCAGGTGTCATAGTGAAGCACAGTTATTAAACAAAAAGAAAGAGAGAAAGAAAATAAGCTACAAATCAGATTTCAAACAGCACTTAGTTTGCTTTACCATCACTTGCTTGTTATGTGCCAGGGAACCTGTAGATATTTGTGGGAATCAACCCACAGCAGTGAAGCTGCTCTCTCTGGCTGAGTGTGCATGTGGGCCGTGCGCCTGCTTGCCTCTGTTCTGGTCCTGGACTCAGTTTCTCCAGTTGCCCCCACCCTTAGACACATTTGCTACTGCACTCATTCATGGAGATCAAGCCCATACAGAGTGGACAGCTTCACTTCCAGGCATCACACCAGAGACAAAAGAACTTGGATTACATTTGTTCCCTAACCTGGGGCTGGGCAAACAGTACCTCACTGGGGTTTGTGCTCTGCAGTGCCTCTGCAGCTCCTCATGCCCCACAACATTCCCTGAGGAAGCAGGCTGCTTTTGTGCCATGCTGGTGGCTGGCTGTGCACCTTAGCCCTGGGGGCACCTTGGATGGAAGTGTCTCTTTTATGTACGTGTGGTGAGGGCACTGGACACACTGGGGAGGCCCACAATTATTTTTATTGGCTGTGTATTTTGACACAGCCAATTTCCTGCAAAGGACTGAAGCCCAGAGCACTGTCGGCACAATTCAGTGCAACTCCATTGACCTGTGCTCCTGGCTTCCCTCTCTGGTGTGGGCCCTTGGCATGGGTTGGGGTAAGAGCATTTTCCTGTTCATTGTCATCAGTTCTTCCAGCTTATACCTCCATCAGCCCTTTCCTGCATTGAGCCCTTCCACACTGAAATTGTTGCAGACATATTCTAATGAGGCCGTGGGGGATGTAAGGACATCCAAGGACCAAAATAAGAAAATTTTTTCCTGAAATAGCACTTCTCCTTTACAACCTCTTTTAATATGGCTGCACTGAACAGTAAAACAATATTGACCTAACCACAGCAGTCTTCAGAATTTAGTCTCTACCAAAACTGTATACAGTCCTTTATAGTTTGCATATCCCCTCACAGGTCTCAAATTTGCAGAATTGAGAATAAATAAGACTATGTCAAGTAGAGAGATCTACCCAGATAGTAAGAAAGATTACTTTCTGCATAGAAAGACAGATTTATTTATTTAGATGTAAACTGGGGAGAGTTGGTAGGTAGCAGTGATTTTTATGAGCTATTTATGGCCAGCTTGTGAGGTGAGTCATTGTTGTTTTATTTTAGAGAAGGGAAACCTTGATGCATAAAAATACGGGAGTGTAGTTGAACTTATTGGGGGCACAATTTTTCTTACTTAAAATGCATTCTTACATTTCAACCAAAGCAATTTGCTTTAAAGGAATACAGAGAAGGTAAGTCATTCTTTCAGACTAGTAATTGTTTTTGTCCTAAGAAGCTGTGAGGTTAAATTGCTAACACAAGATTTTTTGATATATGTGTGTGATATATTAATGACCCAATCCATTTCCCCAAGGAGCCATTTGGTTTTTAGCTTTTTAACTACTTTTTTTATTTATATTGAGGAAACAATCAAACTCTCATCTGGGACATTTTGCATTGACATCGGTATGATTGCTTTGGGCTTTTATAAAGGAGAATTAATTAAGGGCACTGATTCATGATTGAATCAGCTTCAACTTTGGTGCCTAAAGAGGTTACTTCTGAGGTGATAACCTCAGCTCTTCTGAACCCAACAGGAGTCATGAACCAGAGATGCCTCCTGCTGCAGCTCACAGCCCAGCATGTTAACATAAATTGAAATCAATAGATGTTGGAATGAGTACACTGTGTGCTGTGAACTGGGGTGGTCCCTTCTGCCACCCTGCTCCAGCATCTTCTGCCAGAAGGGTGGGATGGACATCAGGAGTGATAGATTTTTCCATGGTCCAGAGCCTGGAAATCCCCTCTGTGTTGTACCATTGAGCTACAGCATGAAAAGCTGGATATTAAATATCACATCAAGCTGGATTTTTGTTAGACTCCTGCATCCGTTTGGCTTGGCTAGCACAACTAGTCTGGTTAATTTCAGAAGGAGTTTTGTGGAGGTTTATGGCTCTGCAAAACAATAAGCTAAATTCTGTATAATTTTACTTTGAAATAAGCCAGACAAAAGATATTCTTCCCAGTTCACATCACCGTTCCCTGCACAATAAGTATTTTACACATGATTTTAACTCAAAGGTGGGAAGAGTGCCAAGAATGAGTTCCCAAGGTATACAAAACCTTACTAAATTGGAGCGTAATACTAGGAAAAAAGTGCACATGCAGATGTGAATTGAACTGATCTTCAAGGGGACAACGTTTGCTTTTCCAATCTTATTCTCATTTCTACAGCTGCTGGTGATTAAAGCCCAGACCGTTGTAGCTACCGCCAGTAAAAGAAAAGCCTAAACGTAAGTAGTGTCTCCAAGACAGGAAAAATTGAAAACAAGGTGCTAGTGTCTGGCTGTTAACACCTGAGACAAAGACCAGAAATACAGCCGGGTAATTTTTTCAAGAGAAGAGACTTTCATCACAGAGGAACATTTAAAAAAAACATAGTTCAATGTCAGGCAAAGTTAGTTGTGAATTTGTGCAAAGTTCAGTGGAGTAGGTTCTGCAGATTTTCTTGGAAGAAAACAACATGTGATTACATTCCTCAAATGCTTCTATTTTTGTCTAAAACTTGAGTTAAATATTTGAATAATGAAGGAGGAAGAAGACATCCCAAGTAAACCAGATGGTTTAGGTACTTTTGGAGTAGAGCAGAGGTAGGGACATTTTCTCAGCTGCTTTTGTTTTTAAATCCATGACTTATATGTATATAAAGTACCAAATTTCTTTGACATTAATCTGAATTTCTGAAAATTTTGTATGTCAATACATAGCTATTTATCTTAAATGAATTTGGCCTGGACACTTCTATAGATTTCACCTAATATCTACAGACTGCATTTGATCTCAGACCTGCTATATAGTCATTTCAGTAAGAATATATATGACGGCAAAAATGTACAACATTCTTATAATTAGGCAAATACAAAACATTTGTCATGATTATTGAGCTGTGACTTAGGAACTATATTGCAAAAAAGTGAAAGACTCACCCAAAAGAGCATCCTCAGTCATTCTTCCCAGCACAGGGTGATTTCTGTCAGGGCTTTGGGCCGGGTGTGGGACTGTGCTGTCATTATCTCATCACTACGTGCAGCCCTCCCTCTGCTCACTTTCACTGGGAAGGGCGAGGTGGATGAGGCACAATCTGGTTCCAACAAGGAATGACCAAGCCACCACAAGTCTGTCTGGTTCTGCCAGCCTCCTCAAGGCTGCAGTTCCCTGGGTAGTCTTGTATGAATTGCCAAACCTGGTACCACTCAGGCCATGGGATTATTTTTAATTTAAGAAGTCCTCAAGGTTTTCACTATTTGCAGAGGGCTGCCCCCCATAGCGATCATGCTTCTCTCTGCAATGAGTGCTGATGCAATTCCTACTGCTTTTCTAGCAAATGGGGAGAGGTATAAGGAGTGGCCCTTCATTTCTTATTTTGGTTATGAGTCATCAGCTCTCACCTTAAATACTAGGGCGAGGTCTCCCAGACAAAAAAAAAAATTGCTCTAATCATGAAAGAAAAGTAGCCAAGCCTGGAGGGAAGGTTTAAACTGATAGTTGTGACAGGCTTAAGTAACCCCCACATGAATGAAGCCGAAACCCCCATTGGACAGGATATTTTGTTGAAAAAGCAGGGCCTCTACTGGCTTAGAAAGCCCATGGGGACTGCGCCCACTCATGTAACTCTGTGGCATCTCACAGGATTAGAAAACTTGTTTTAAGCTGTATTCTTTCTGAAAAAATAAGCCTTCTGTTTCTCCCCTCCATCTCCTAAATTGCTGATAATTATAGCAGTACTAGAGTTGCTAATTCTCAGGCTTCTGGAAATCAACTACCACTATTCTGAAGCAGAGATCTGGTGCTTGTGCAGAGCAGAGCCCCTGACCCAGCTCCTCTGTCGTGCAAACCTACACTGAGCTGTGAAGGAGGCAGGAAGGGATTCTGATTTATAGCATCTGAAGGGCTGACCCAGAAGCTGGAGTAAATGGGCTTGATCTAGCAATTCCCAACATCCTCACACTCCAGCAGTATTAACGATCAATTAGGAGGCACTTTGTTTCCATACCGCAGCAGCAATAGCTTTAGCCCTCCTTTGAAAGGGCACAAAAGGGCAGAGGGCAACGGCTGAGCAGAGAGATGACAAAATAAAGTGGGGAGAAACCAGGGACTCTTAGGAACCTAACTGCAAATCTTGTAACAAAATGCAATTGGACAGAAGGGACTTGGTTTCAGATGTAAAGCAAGCTAAATAGGTGAAAGAGTTCTCTTTAAACTGTCATCATTAATTTAAGCCAAACTTAATTAAAAAAATAAACTGAAACAGCTGGGTGTAGGAAGTGGCTGGCTGACCTCAGTGCTGAGGCTGTTTTCCTTTCTCCTTTTAAACCATTGTTCATCAGCTTCCACTTAAGGCAAACCAGAACCGTCGGACTAACCACAATCAAAACCATAGGGCTTGCTTGCATCTAATATTTCTCTCTGTGTCATGACATCCATTAAAAGAAAGTAAGGAGTATCACTGGAAATGGTTTTACACATTCACATGATGCCATGCAGTTACCTGAATGAGAGGACCAGTGAAATACTTAAAGCCTCAAAGACATCTTCTATTCCAGAAGATTTTTGAATGTGCTTAAGTGTTTATAACATTTGAAAAATCATTATTTCTACTTCTTATTCTACATAAACTTCTGAATAAAAGCAAAATCACTGCTTTATCCCTGCCTCTTACCCTAGCCATCCTTTGTCAGGCTGAGGTAAATAGTCAGATCTTTGGGGTAGTTGCTATCTTATGACGTGTGCCTGCAGAGCCTCTCCTACTGCATTTCTGCCTGGTTGATCCATGCAGAGCTGCAGTCCACTTCCATGCTCATGGCTGAAAGGCAGCCTGCTTCAGTTTGGGGGGAGAGCAGAGCACTGCTCCTCTGGAGGGCACACAAACCATCTCATTTACTTGGTTTCCAAATAGTGGGAATATGATAAACCTGCCCCAAAAACATTCTAGTGCTAATGTCAGTGTGCTAGTCCAGCCCAATGGCAGGTTCATTCCTGCACAGCTGTCACCATGGAGCCCTCTCAGAGGGAAAGACTACTTATGGCTCACCTAGTATTGATTTTCTGTTGTGGGATGTCCAACAGAACATCTGTTTCTATGGGAAAACACTAGAGTGTTATTGAAACTCATCAATTCTGCAGTAGGAGGAGATTACTAACATACAGCACACTCCCTATACATTTCAAATACAGATCAAGTGATAGTTTCTCAGAGAAGTTATTCCACAAGTAATCAATTATCCCTGTGAAGGAAACAAGATCTCAGCTTTTTTCTTAGCTGATAGTCATCAATGCCCTCAAGCACATCCTTTTTACTTTGGTGGGACTTACTAATGTGTCTGAAGTTAATAAGATGTTTAAGACCCATATTTCAAGAGTCTGAAAGACTTATATAATGCAAATAATCATCCTACCTTTGCAGAGCTTGTCTTAGCTTGGAACAGCCATCAGAAAGTCATTCAGGAGCATGTTTTACCACACAGAGAACAGAACTTAAAAAAACATTTAACACCACACACAAAACCCAGGATGGACTAATATATGTTCTTGCAGTAGTGAGAAACCTTAAACTCATTCATCATGGTAACAAAATGGTGGTTACATCACAGCTCCTGCTGCAGCAGGGAGCACTGGTGCATGCATATATGCCATGTACAGACAACAGGTTACAATATTTTTCAGTATCTCAGTAGCACATTGCCACACTTTGCCAATTTCTAAAGGCAATTCAAGCCAAATATCCCAATCTGCAAAACTTTCATTTTAAGTCTCTTTATTTTTGGTGTTAGTTCTCATGTCTAGATTCCCAGTACCACTGTAACAAAGTAGGAGTTTCTGGTGGTTTTGTGTGAGTTCTCAATCCCTTTTAAATTAGTCTAGTTAATGCATTTTTATCTCAGTGACACTTGTCCTCCCAGTCCACTGCTGTGGCTATGCAAGTTGTGTAATGCCTTTGAAAAACCTGCTGTCTTCTCTGGATCATTTCACACATTTAAAAGGACCGTCTATCAATTTGCTGTTAAAAAAACCACATCAAACTCAAACCCATGGTGGTTCTGTCTGTAGAAAGGAAATGGTGATCTGCCCATCCAACAAGGATTAAAGTTACCTTGTTTCTTTCTGTTCTGGCTAGCTCCTAAAAATTGGCTGTGACTGTTGTGGATGCACTCAGAAATGTGCAAACCACAGCAGGAACGTGTGCTGCAAAGGGCAAAGTGTTCCTTAGGGCTGTGCTTGGCATGTCCCCCTGTGGGCTGCGGGAGCACTTACCTGGTGCTGCTCTGGGCTGGGGCACTGCTGAGCAGATCCCAGAGCTCCTGTCCCCTCCATGGTGGGACTCCTGCCACCTGGAAACGTTGGTCTTGCCTGGCCCTTGCTGCAGAGGAGCCCAGGAACCATGAGAGGAGTGGCACGAGCTGCCTTCCCAGGCTCTGCAGCACCCTGTGTAGTTGGAGCAGTAGTGGAAAAACATCAGAGGAAATTTTTCTTGAAAAGCTTTGAAATCAATATTGCAGTAAATCATCAGATGCTGAAGAATAAACAGGTTGTCCCGGGATGAAGCAATTAATTTGTTTTACTCTTTGACCTGCTAAAATGCAAAAATTGCTGTGGAATTTACTCTGTGTGACATGTTCAAGCAACAGAGCAGTCTCCATTAGTGCTAGTGTTTTTCTAATTACAGCTATAAATAAAAGCTAACCTCCATCCCGATTCAAAATGGATTCCATGGACTGCCAGGTGCATAGGTGATGCAATGCAGAGAGATGAATGCAGCAGCATTTGCATCATCATATTGACTTACAGCTCGGGGTTAATTATTGCATTCTTTTGCCAAGTACCGGGACAGCCATTTTTAGTCATTTCCAAAATGCTAAAAAGAAACTTGACAGCTTCTCATTAGATTAGAATAGACAAGAAGCTTGAATCAACAGTGGAATTTTATTAGGGATGCTCTAGTATAAAAACAAGAGCTTTTAATTTTGATATTGTATACTTTATGCTATATTGATTTGGTTTTATTGATTTTTAATAAAAAAAGTGTAAGTGTTCCTCCAATGGTGTAAATTAATTGTTATTGTGCCACGGAAAACAGAAGACCGCACCACAGTAATTAACATCTCCTGGCAAGGAGACTAAGTGAGCTTGCTGCTGAAATGGGCTTTAAAGCATATTTTGACATAGCACAAAGGCGAGCATATGCCTGCCGGGGGCATGGCAGGGATGGCAATCACTGCGAGGACTCCGAGCAGGAGCCTGGCAGCTGCACAAGGTCCTGAGTCCCTGAGCTCAGCTGGGGCAGGCACAGGCTCCCAGCCCTCCCCCTGTGCTCTTCACACAGCACTCTGGGAGCAGCTGTGGATGGAAGGTGGGGTGTGCCCCTCATGTAGCAGCTGTTTTGAGGCAGCTCACCAAACTGCAGCTGTGAACCTTTCTGATGCTTTCAGTTCTTGGCGTCCACACATTATCCTCTGTCATACCCAGGATGCCCTGTGTAGGTGCAGGGGCTTTCTGGGCTGTTCAGCACACAGAGAGACCCTCAGGCCTGGCTGGAGCTGCTGGGCACTGTAATGGACTAAGGAGCTTGGTCCCACCAAACAAGGGAAAATGAAACACGACATAGAGCAGCTATTCCAGCATCAGCTGAAATGAGGAAACTGAAAATAAATGTCTCTTCTCCTCCTCCATGAGGCACCTTTAAAGGACTTGAACTAACTTCAGTAGAATGCAGTCAATACAGCTAATTCCTGAAAGATTACAGTTCAACTAAGAAGGAAAAAAAAAGGATCTTCTCTCTAAGTAATGAGTAAGGAAAGGAAGATATAGATAGCTGAACAGATTAATTAGCAGCTGGGAGATGAATACTATTGTGTTAGCTACTGTAACTTAAACCAACTCAATCCCTTCTTTTGAGACCATCTACATTACAGACTAATTATAAGCTATGTGCTACAAGACAGGAAGCTCCTCTTAAATAAGTTAAAACAGCCAGTGACAGTGATAAATCCATTAATAAAAAAAGAAAGTTCTCTATAGCTTTTCTCACACAACCAAGTTTTCTTCTTTTATACTAAGTTTAAAAAATTTGATGAAGTAAATAACATTTTATCTCAGCAAAATGGCTCCACATCACCCAGAAGCTGGTCTACGTGTACCCTCAGACAGAACGTAAAAACTACTGGTGAAGACTAACTCTAAAGTTGGAAGTAGCAGGACATGGAATATTTATAGGAATATTTAAAGGAAACTCAATATGAATAGAGGATGTCTGCAGGAAGGAAGAATCTGTAACCACCCTGGCTACTGTAACCACTAAGGTCTTCAGATTTAGCTGAGAGAATAGCCAAAGCCCAGCCTCCAGCTCAGGAATCAGCATCCTTTGGCCTCTCAGGCACCTGGTGTATATCTCTTGTCCTAATCTCCAGTTTCAGGGAAGCTTACACTATTATCAACTCCCTGGTTGCTTGTTCTCTGGTGAGGGTCCTACATCTAGGCGCAGTAAGAAAGACATTGTGTAAACAGGCAGAAGATTTTTGTAACTGTTTCCTTTTCGTTGGAAGTGATATAAAAGTGCAAATTGATAGTGCTTTATGTTTTGTTCAGAGGGACATGGGTTACATGGATAGGTAAATCTGATCTCTCACCTTTCTCAAAATGTAACTAAAGCTCAGGTTACTTCTGGATTCTCCATCTCCCTGCTATCTTTTCCTCTTGTGCAGATCTTCACATGAGGGTCTTGCTGTGGCATGCAAATCAGACTCAAATAGAGTGTCTGTCTGTCTTAGCCTTTGGCACATGTCATCCAAGAGG
The DNA here is from genome assembly GCF_901933205.1 of Camarhynchus parvulus. NCBI lineage: Eukaryota > Metazoa > Chordata > Aves > Passeriformes > Thraupidae > Camarhynchus > Camarhynchus parvulus. Next base: position 12,041,950 of record NC_044576.1, read on the forward strand.
AACCAATCTTCTTGTGAGACCACCAGTGTGGTCCAGCTATCTGGAGCAGAATTCAGTTCCAGGCTGCATTAGAGGCTCCTTTGTGAAGATTCTATGAAACACATTTCAATAATTTTGGACAATTGAACTAGACATTGTATCAAAGCAAAATTCTCTCTCAAGGTAGTATCTTGCTATCTACTCTTCCTATTGTCAAATGGATTTCTGCCTGTAAAGGGCGGTTATTGGTGTACACATATTCCCAAGTACTTCAGTCATGCTGCTTGTTGATTACAGATGGTTCCAAATCAAAGCCTCAGATTCCCAAACCTTGATATTTCAGATAGATTTAGAAATAAAGGAACAGAAAACTTTATTCCATCAAAGGAACAGTTTATGAGATTAGTTATAATACAAAATTTATTCTTCATGAGTACCATTTTCCACCCTCAGTCAATTTTCCAGAAGTCCTGCTACTGGATGAATGACTCAGAAAGCTTCAGACCTGACAAGCACGGCCTATATGAGCAGATGGTACAAATTAAGGAAGTTGTGCTCTGTTATTTCAGCCGAGAATCTGAAGTTCAAATTTTTCTCTCTGCTTTTCATATAGCTGTGTTTGATATCAGGAGCCTAAATCAGTGAAAATAGCAGCAAAACTTTTACTGGTGTAAGTGGAAGACTGAGATGGCAAGACTTCCTCCAAACAGGCTCAATAGAAGTAATCTGTCACAGAAGTGACAAAATGTATTAACAAGCACATGGGCAAGATGAGACCTATAAGGCAAGAGCAAAGCCATGGGTGATTCTAACTCTTCTAGAGCACTGCATGATTAAAACTTGCTTTAAATTTTAGGAAATTCTATCTTTGAATGGGCTGGTACAAAATATATCTATACTGTTAAGTGGATCAAGGCATTATGGTGTTAGTCATGCTGATAAAGTTTTGTTACCCTTATGGTGATCTGTGGGAGAAAGAATGTTTGCCTGCAGAGGAGATAGATAAGACAGTAGAATTGCTCTGCTCTTGTACTGCTGTGATTCAGTGGTCAGGAGCTATTTCCACTATAGAGAAGTTCAGGTCCAACAAAAATCCTCTGGCAGTCTCAGCTAGTGACGTCATGACAGCTTCAGACAAAGCCTTTTGCTCCAGATAGGATATGAATTGAAACAATCTGGTAAAGAAAAACATTCAGTCAGTATTCAATAGAAGTGCAAGTCTAAAAGTCTCTCCCCCACCAGACATGTTTTAATGAATACATAGTTACAGGATGACTATGTTATCTCATAGTTTTCTTGTGTCATTAACTGAGAAGAGAGTTTTAAAAAAGTGTCCCCACAGAAATCTTATTCATATGTTTTATTATATGTTCCAGCACGGGCACCACTTTAGTTTAATGGTATGTTGGATGATGGTACAAATTTATAGCCAAAGGTTTGCATCACAGACAGCTGGAATGAATAACAATAAATTAATTTAACGTGCTACAAAAGTGCTCCCCATAGTATGCAGTGCTTATATGCTCAAGACTAATAATTTATAAATGTACATCTTTTACAATACTGGTCTAAAGTCCTGAAAGCAGCTGGTTAAAAAGCAGTCACGTGACATAATTATTTTTATTAATATTCCAAATGCATGATTAGGGTGGGCACCATGGTCATTAGCATTAGATAGCTTTCGTTTATGATCAAGTATGATGAAGCAATAACCAGACAGAAACCAGCTAAGCAGTGGCAAACAACCTCTGGGAGTCCTGGGGAGCTCCTGCACGGGCAAACAACCTTTGGGGGTCCTGGGGAGCTCCTGCTGCTTCTTCCACGTGCTCTTTAGAAGCAAGTGGTCGTCACAGGTAAGGCCAAACCCTTCCCTTTGCTTCTCTGTTGTGTTTGCCACATTAGACACTCAACAGGCTCGAAGAATAAAAAGTGCTATGAGTGCAGCCAGAAGCAGCTGTGCATCTCTGCATGGTTTTCCTTGCATCCCCAAACACCAAATAGCAGTGGTGCAGAAGGCAGTGAGGGGCCCAGAGGGTGCTCCAACCCCTACCCTCATTACACCAGCAGTGCTAATTTCAACACTGAGAAAATTGAACTCTAGTACAAACTCCTGCTTGGATGGGGTAGGTTACCTGAAAACATTTTACTTGCTTTGGGATGACATAGTTTTGGTTCTGCATCAGGGAATAAGAGAGAAGTGATGCCTCCAGGCAAACAAGTATTTGCAGTAAAGCATTGAGGACACTAAGGATCAGGGCAGGCCATTAGCTTTCCTTTTGGGGCACAGGACTATTTTTTTGCTGGTGTAACCCAATGTCTTTCTGCAGTCTTCCATGGTGAAAGGGTATATTCACTATTACTAGTAAGGGTAAAAGAGAAATCAGCTCAAATAACTTGGGTCATGTTGCATCTTTTTCCCCAGTAGAGCTCTCTGGCATACCTCACTGCAGGGATGTCACTTGCCTTAATACCACTCTTACTTTCTCCAGGCAAATTTGGCTGCTTCTGACCTTTCTTGGTGAAAAGAATTTACTTCTTAAATGCAGAGTTATTAATCTGAGGTTATAGAAGGAGTCTTTCACACTGAAAGAAGGATCATGAATAATTTCTGTGTCTCTTCTTTTGGGCCACTGCCACTTATTAGCCTACATATTTGAGTCATGGCAGATTGAAAAAATATGCACCACAATCAACCCCATTCACTTTGGTGGTTCTTTAGCAAAGGAAGTGGAGTGAGACACAAAGTGGGCAGAAGTATCATCATCTGGTCCCTCCCCTCCCTCTTTTTAAAGAAAAGAAAGCTGTTTGTGCTACACAGAATTCAAGCCTCTAAGTAACAATACCTGATTAACTTTTTTTCAGTATCACAAATATTTGCAAGTTCATACTCTTTTCTCCTCTTCCTTTCTGGCTTTCTTTGAAAGTACTTTGTAATGTAACACGTTTTTCCAGAGGTCAATGGGGACATATTTGCATTTTGATACACTTCAAATTTTTGCCTCCAGCACGCCACTCAAATGCGCTGTGCTAATCAGAAGCCAGTAATGATCTCCTGCGTGCTTCAAGCGGTGGCTGGGCATAGAAAAGCACCTCAAAATGCAAAATTTGTGAAAGAGCAATACACAGTAAAGATAAATAAATACAAAAAAGGGACGATGCTGGCAACCGCAGTTTGGATTTGTAAACTGAGGGCTGTGCCTGAAATAAGCAGCTAATGTGTTTATGTGCACCACTGGAGTGATAAGGGGATTGGGGGGGCTCCTGCCTCAGCCAGCTGCACTGATGGACTGCAGGTTTCTCTGAGCAGATCACTGGGATGTCAATATACCCAGATGAGGCATAAGCATCTCTGAAGGCTTTTTATATTGTCAGGGATACCTCATGTTCTGAACAATCCAAATCCAAGATTAGGCAGGATCTAGGAAAATGGGGCAGCCCCAAAGCATGGGTTTAATCTGGGTGGAGGTCTTTTATTTTTAGTGGTAATGATAGGTTTACAATCAAATTTGCCTGCCCAAAGTGAGGGGGGGTGTGAAGCTGTATGAGAGAGAAAAAAAAAAACCAAACCAGAACCCAAGAGATTATTTACTAAAAATATTTTTTAAAGCATGAACGTCTTTGACAGACAGAGTCACGAGAAAACCTGAGCACTTCCCCTGTAACCAGTGCATCAAGAGAAAAACTCCCGATAAGCAGATGTTGCTTAGGCAGCAATCAGCCAGGCAGTGTGTGTGTGTGTGGAGGGGGAGAGGGATGGAGAGAGAGCCAGGCAGACAGGTATTAAGGCACTGTGGTGAGTGTGTGTGTGGCTGCAAAGGATGGCAAACTGTGTGTGAGAAAATGACATATGAGCAAAACCGAGCTGCTCTGCTGAGTATTTTATATGTATTTTCAAGAGAAAGCAACAAGGAGAAACGAGAAGAGAGAGACTGAAAAGACAAGGCAGGAATGACCAAGCAATTGCATGTCTGGGCTAACAGCAGCATAAGGCAAGAAATCCAAGCATCAGGGAAATAATCTAAAGCCATATTGATTCGTTTTGGAGGTGAGAAAAAGCAGATGCACTTAGCTCCTATGGAATGGCTCTGACAGCAGCTACAGCTGCTTGATTTTTTTTTTTTTTTAACGAGTTTCATTCACAGAAAGCTGGCACTGTAAACCCAAAGCAGCCTGCACCCCTCACTGCATCACCTCTTCCCCAGCTGCCATCAAAGCGTGCCCCAGCCAGGCAACAGAACCCTCAGACAATGCCGGAATGGAAGAGGAGAAAGAGAGGGACGGGGGAGGGCAGCGGATCAATAGCTGAAATTCAGCAGCTCTGGCCATTTTCAGAGAGCTGGGAGCGTTTGGAGGCAGAGTGGATTCCGAGCCCGTCCATCTCCCGGACAGCAGACAGACAGACAGACAGGAGCTCTGCCCCAGAGCTCCGCCTGGCCCCGGCCCCGGCAGCGCGCAGCACAGGGCTCAGAGGAGAGAGGGATGCAGGACTGGGCACTGCTGGTCCTTGCAGCCAGAAAATGGGAGGTGCACATGGCATGGGGAAATCAGTGGGTTTAGCATTCTGTAGGAGATCCTATGTGCTGGGGAATGGGGGTTTCTGCATGGAGAGGATGGGGGTTTCTATATGGAAACACAACAGGTGTTGCCTGCACTGCTTCCAGTGAAGCAGCACTGTGTCAGAAGGGCCTTGGCTCTTTAGATTTGCACTGGCACCTTAATTCAGCTGGTCCTTCATCTATTTATCCAAAGATGTAATCATAGAATTCATACCGAGACACTGTGGCTGAGATCTTCAAAACACTGCATTTCTGGAAGGCAGCTACCTGTGAAGGTCTGCCCTAGGTGACACATCCTCAGTCACAGAGTGAACCTGATGCTCAGCCAAGACTTCTGAGTCTTCCCCAGACTCAGATTTTTCTCATGCAATCAGCTTATCCAGAGTAACTTCCTCAGCCTCATTCAAGTTACTTTGACTTATCCTGTTGCAAATATGTTTGAAATCTCAGTCTGGCTCTTGTGATTAATATCTTTACCTTCTAGGTTTATACATACAGAGAAAAAAGGTAAAAAAAAGCCAGTGCAATTCAAACCAAGAGGCTTAATGGATTCTGCATCAGGACTGTTTTAAAGAGTTCCATCTTCCAGAGGATTCGGTTTCAGTACCAGTGGTTAGAACATGTCAGAATGTGTAAATTTTTAATTAAAAGTAAAAACATACAACCAAGTACTTAAAATAATTTACAACTATGTTTTTATCAGCTATAATTTGAGAATGATCAGTGTTACACAGAACACTGGCTCAATTTTAAAGGTTAGGTACATCTTCCACTAAATTAAACATACTCTTAAATATCTTTAGATCTGATGACTGAGTAGTTTAACAGCATCTTAGCAATATTGAAACATCTTTATAAGTCTTTAGATTTATTTGCAGACCAATATATTTTCTTTTTCACTTGCTAAAAAATTTAATCATTTGTTTTAGATAAAGAAACAAAAATTACCATGACATAGGGTGTGTCTTGTCCTCAGAAAACCTGAGACCATTCCCACAGAAGCCAAACACTGGGTACAAAGTCTTTGTATTACTCAAAGTACTTTAGGATCTGGATTATGAGTCAGTGGTAGTTCCCTGCATGGATTCAGGTGGAGAAGTTAGTTATTTATATGCAAATGCTACTTTTTATTTTTAATTCAGCTGGTTTGCAGCAGGCCAGATCACTTAATCTAAAAGTATCAATTAAAATGATCACAAGTGCTGCACTGCTTTAGTGTGACAGGTATCACCTTGAGCAGGATCTCCTGTAACTGGCTTTTAATGCTTTTCCAAAGGAGTGCCAGTTTTCTGCATCTGATAAATAACTAAGTTGGGGCAATTCTGTTCTCCAAGGCAAATATATAAAGTGAAGGAAAAGGGATGAGAGCAAATTAATCCCTAGTGTAAACTCACTGACTTCAGTGGTATTACACTAGAAATACTTGCAGATTGGGGTTTCTTATGCAAAAACTGACATGAATTGTGCCTAATAAGAAAGTACCTTAAATCATGCCTTGGGCAAAATAGTTCAGTTAATCCCAAAATGTTGTTGCAAGAAAATCCCTTCCTTTCCACAGTTTTCTAAGGGAGCTATAAGGCATGTTACATAGCCAAGCTTTCCAAGGAATTTAAATAATTTATTTTCTTGATTCAGATCAGCCTAATATTTTTGTGAAGCATTTTATTGGTTAATTTTCATCTGCCAGCCACATACCAAATAGATTTATAAGGTTACTTACTGCAAAACTTCACAGTTTTTCAGTCAGCTCTTGCATATATTACAGAAAACGCCAATTCTACTTCCTTGTCTCTAAGCATCTAAAATAATCTGGGTCCCCTTTTAATTCTGCTTGTATGAATTCAGGAAACATTTTCCTAGAGTTACGTGAGCACTAAGTAACACAGTTGCCCAGAAATTATTTTTTAAAATTTCAGTATATAATAAAACCAAAAGAAAATGAAGTGAAAATGGCCAGTGTAATGAAACATTGGCACTCAGTCAGAAGCTAGGTGCTGAGTTTTACTTTCACTCTCCTGCCCTACCCTTTTTAAAATGAGAGAAAATAAACACTGAGACAACAATACTGAAATAAGCCCTAAAACATTTCAGAAAAATCTCTGCTATGATTTTTTTCCTTTGTAACTGACATATACACCGGTAAATCTTTTTGACAAAATAATGTTTACAGGCAAAAAGGATTCTGTCAAATAGTTTTCAGCCAGCTTTCCAAAGGAACACTGCTGTGAAAAAAAAAATCCTTCCCAACGCGTCTGTGTGGTGTGACTGTGCCCATTTATGACTAACCCTCAAGCCCAAGAGTTTCAGGTTTGCCCCAGTGCTGAGTGATTGCTTTCTTTCCTACCATTGCTTTCATTTCTGAAGATGGCAACTTTCACATGAACAGAGCATGCTGCTCCCTATTCCCTTCTCAGCACTTCCACATGCGAAACAGCAGCCACACAAGTCCACTCTGCTTTGCTGGTGACGTGCTACCATCAGACCCACTTGCAGTGCTGGCAGTCTGAAATATTGCTGAGTAGGGGCAGCAGGAGCTGGATCTTAATGATTTGCCCCCTCCCAATCATTTGGGTTCATTGACTTCTCTAATTAAATATGCATTCCACTTCACCATTATTCCCAATGATCACGTTTAATCTCAGCGACAGGGCCAGAGATACGGGGGCCTTTGCAAGCCCTGCTGTTCTGCAGGGGCTCTTGGATGCCTCCAGGTATTTGTCTGGGGCTGTTTGGCTACATCCTCCTTTCCTCATTGAACTCTTTTCCCCTGTGTATTCAAGCCTCTCTTCCTTTCAGCTGAGCCTTCCAGCTTTGCTTTGGAGGGCTGGGGCTACAGTTCTGTCTGACAGTCGTGTATGTAAAGCTGATTTATTTGGCTGCTGTGGCACTGCGCCAGGGAAGAGGCCTCTGAATGGTGAAGCTGTTAGGAAACTAATTGCATGATGGACTGCAGTTACAGGAGAGTCTTCACTGTTTGCTTCATCTAATCACATTTGCTACCAAGGATGTTTCTTGTTTGCCCCTTTTCCATTGTTTGAACTGGAGGAATACCAGGTTTACACCAGGGATGGGCTTGGCTGATTGCTTCCCAAGCCTGTATCACTAGCTTGTCAGTCCCTTCATTTGTTAAAGAGACAAAAATACTGTCACAGCTGTGAGTGTTCCCTTGCTTGCTCATCTCAGACTGGGAATCTTTGAACTTGCCAACTCTAAGTTCAGCACTCTTGTTTGCTCTTCTTGTGCTGATGAAGTCACTAATCTCTAAATGAAGGGCAGGGTGCTGTTTGGGTTAGCAATTTCATCATCTTTAACAGAGAAAACACAAAGCTTTGCAATATAGGTGGGTTAATAAGAAAAGGATCTCCCTCTGCCTTGCTTTCAAATGTCTTTCTGAACAGTCAGCCTGAACTGAAACCTTGGATTGCAAAATACCAGCCTATGGAAAGAGCAAAATCACAGAAGAACTCAGTGCCACCAGATCACCTTTATGTGGGCAATGTTCCATTTCCTTGCCACCAAACATCCTCATTAGGCATTTACATGACAGAAAAGCAGCCATACTGCTGCTTGTCTTCACTGTTTCTACTCTGGGAAGGAGTGCTGGTAGATGGTGGGCCTACTCAGGAGCTAAGTGATTTCCATACTCAAACCACAGCTCCCTTGGGGCCAGTGCCAGCCACTCCTCCCCAGCAGCACCAGCTAGTTTGTTACCCTGCTTGCAGCCCTGATGCTGTTTCCATGCTGCTGGTGATCACATTTTTCATTTGAGAGGTTTGTGTTCATCCTTACAGCTACAGGTTCAAGTCAACATTGTCTGCTACCAAACTAGAGAAACTTGAGGTGAAATCTCCGAGTTTCTCCTGGTTCCACCATAAAACTTTCTCCACAGCCACCATGCACCTCCTGGGAGATGCATGCTGAAGTCTGAGCCCAGACCACACATTGGCACAGGGGAATGGCTAAAACTGGCTTTATGCATATTTTGCAGACCCCTTATATGAAATAGTTTTAGAACTCAGCCTTATTTAAGTCACTTTCAGGTAACATTTACCTGTTACATGTTTCAAATTGGACAAGTATCACTCAGTTTTTCATCCTTAGCTAGTGTTACTCTACCTTTTTCTTTGCATAAAACAGAATTAATCTGCTGGTCCTTTATTTTTGAGGTCAAAGGAAAGTCTCCCATCAACTTTACTGAGCAGTGAACCAGACCTGCTAAATTTCAATTGTCAGGGCAATTTCCTCCTCTCCTTCATGTTCTCAAAGACCAAGGGCATATTGGAAGGTGTGTGCTTGCAGCAGTCTAACTGAGCTCTAGGAGGTGTTCCCTCTCAAAGCCAAGAGCTTCAAATGGGAGCCTGCACCCAGCAGTACCAGCCAGCAAGCAAAGGGAAATGACAGCCGGAGCTCAATGCAAAAAGTCAGTCTGACAACTTTGCTACATCCCCCCCAAAGAACTCAGAGAGAAACTTTTCTCAGCTGAAATCTTATTTACAACCCCTGATGTTCTTTCTGCAAAGACAGAGTAATTTTTAAAGCGAGATTTGCTACAGCTTTCTCCATCTCCTAAGGCAGCCACTAAGAGCTCTGTGACTTAAGCAATCTCAGGATGTTGCAAATGCCTATCTAGTTCCCTCATTCATGAATTTCAGTCCAGGCTTGAGGAAGTTCAGCCAATACACCACCTTAGATCTTCCCCATACACTTCCTCATGTATGAAGCTGCAAACTTTATCAAGCCCCAGGCAGTCACCCTTCCTTTGCAGGGCTACACTTCTCAGCAATAAGGGGCAGGATGACTCTGGAGACAGAAATATTCACAAAACAAGATGCTTTTCAGAACTTTTCAGAACTTGGCCTTCTGAGTTGGAAAGATTTGGGGAGTTAGGGTTTCTGAGGAAAGTGGAAAAAAGGAAATAATTAAAACAGGATGATGAGTAGAGACTTACTTTGATATACCCAATCATAAATTTTAGCGAGAAGCAGAGTCTGGTTGTCCTTGTGATATTGCACATCAATAACCAGGACTGCTCTGTGGTATTCTGTACAAACTAGACTTTGTCTCTCCTTGCCCTGAATTTTTCAACTCAAAGAGAGACTGCAGATTTGATAAGCAGAAAAACTACAAGAAAAAGCTAGATCAAGATGAAACATATATGCTGCCTGGTCAGATGACGGTAAGAGTAGATGTAGGAGCTTGAGGCCATTCAGAACATTGTAGAAACACTGCAGAAAAGAGCCAGTGACCATGCCACTGCACTGGTGGCAGCTTTGAAGAGATCAGGTTGCTGTAGCAGGTTTCTTCTACACAGTGAGTACCAGCAGTACAAAATGCAGGGATGTACATTTTTTACAAACCCATTTTCTACCACTGTTTTTTTGTGCATCTCTCTCTAAGCCCTTGCATAGTTTGAGCTGCACATCCTCCTCACATACCACACTCCCCCAAAAGATTAACCGTGCTTATCTCGTGTGTGCCTGGGGAGCATGCGCCGCCTGGCCGAGGGAGTGCTTGGCCAGCCCACAGTCATTTTTCTGGGTCCTCCTTAAAAGCAATTAGCAGCTTCCCCCTTTAACTTCAGAGGGCAAATTCAATCACAGAATAACTTTCCTGCAGTCGGCACAATTAGCAGGAATGCGTTTGACCCCGGCTTCACCTTTTCCGAAATGCAGTTCCTGGTACAAAGTGTTGCAGGGCTCTTGAGAGTGACATGTTATGAGTAACTGGATGTCAGGATCATTGTGAGAAAACAAACAAATCTCCAAATAACTGGAAAGTCCTGAACCAGAAACTGGCATAATAAAGGTAGAAATAATTGCTATCTTCTCCTTGTTACTTCTCCTTTCTCATAATAAAATACCAGTGCAATGTACCACAGCCCTCACTCCAAACATGTTCCGTTACCTATCAGGTCTTATCACAGCCAAAAGTTGGGGTTTGATGGCTGCTGCATTGTGGAAATGTAAATATCTACTTTCACAGAGACAATGACTGAAACACCCCTCAGCTCCATGAAGAAAGTGAACCTTTTTTGTCCATTCATATTTTTCTTATGCAGCTTGATATTTAATTCTTTTTTCCTAAGGAAACAACAACAACAGCAATCTGCTGAGGCTTACACTGCTCTTCCATTCATGTGTAGAAAAGAACCATCTCTCTTAGAGCTAGGAGGCTGGGATTCCTAAATCAGAAGGAAAGTCCTGGACTCCCAACAGTCCAGCAGTGCTGGCATGTGGCACCCAGTCTCAGCTGTGGGGTACCCTGGGCACAATACTCTTATTTCTTGAGAAATACCACACACACTGCCCTGCCCCTTCCATGATCTATGTACCTCTCTTTTCCACCTCATACATGGTCTAATCCTTTTCCTGGAGTATCATTTGCACGGTAATCCTTTTCCTTCTGTGACAAAACAACAGAACTCCCTTTCCTCCACTGACACTTGTAGAACAATCCCTTACTTCTAGCAACATGCAGGCAGAAATCCTTGATCTTGGCAAACACAAAATTATCATCTCTAGCTTGCCTCCAATATGTTTGACAATGCAGCCCTTATGTTAATTCTGTGAAGAACACACCACAGTCCTTTTATTCCCAATTTGTCCAAACACAACTTACATCTGACCGCTGCACAGTATGAAATGCAGTAGTGAAAAATGCAAGGTATACAGCCCAATTTTTTTTCAACCTGTTTTAAAGACTTCAATTTTTTCAAATGTTTAAAGAGAGAGACAAAAACAAGTATATACAGGAGAATAGAAATTTGGCTATGACTCAGAACTTGAACCCAAACTCAGCCTTTTAAATTACTCTGGCTTGGGTACTTTGCATGTGAAAGATTTTTTTTTTAAGCTAAAAAATGTTTTGGCTCAACACACACACTCCTACCCCACTTGCATCAGACCAGTTACCAAAGCAAATCAGAGTGAGAAGATAAAAGAGCAGTGACCGGGACTGCCAGTCTCATCAACTGAACAGGTAATTTAACGTGCTTTACCCTGAGCCCTATCCAGACTCAAACACATACCTGCTTAACCAGGGCTTAACAGGAAAGCTCTACCTGTAGCTGATCCTCTGGGAAGCTGCAGAAAGACAGGAATCGGGTGGGGGTTGGAATCAGCCCCCTAATTTGATATCCCCTGTCCACAGCAGCATTGCATTAGTGATGATTTGGATTTAAAGTGATCCTGTTTATTTCTTTTGGATTCCTATTTCCACCCTGCTGCACAGCATGCTTTCAGAACAGGGCTCAATTAAATAAATGCTAAGTGTGACCTTTTGCAGAACCCCTAGTTTAGACCCAATGATTCCTATGGGGTTTGCCTGCTCTTGAAGTGCCATATGTCTACCAGGCTTGGTTTGGCACTGCATCTTTGGTTGCTGCACACAACTGCCTTGTGACAGGACTGACCCATACCTCTCCTGTGTCTGTTACTTGCCTGTCTGTGACAGGACTGACCCATACCTCTCCTGTGTCTGTGACATCCCAAGTGGCTGCTGCATTTGAGGTGCAGATTTCCTGTGTTTGCTCCCAGAGCAGTTGTGCTTCGTGCCTTTAGCTCCTGACTGGTACAGCCACAAGGGCTGCTGAATGAAATGGTGGGTGGAAAACCACCACTGCATTTCCTGCACAAAGATAATAATTATGGTAATTGTATCACTTTAGCATTTCTTGCCTGTGTTTATGAACAAATGGTGTGAGCCAATGAGAACAGCAGCTTCTTCCCCTCAAATTAGTTTGTGTTTTGGAATAGCAGGGTGGATAGGATAAGACTTTTATTTGCTATGTTTTCTTCTGCATCTTTTCAGCGCTGCATTACACATTCACCACAATTCTTCACCTCTACTGTCACTTTTATGGCAGTGTTTTCCTTTTCCTCCTCTTCAGTCATGGGCATGCTAATCTTTTGTGTCACAAGCAGCACAACCCCTCCTTTATATGGGCCTCCTCCTGCCTGTGCACAGTCCTGAATTACACAGTCAAAAGGAAAAATAATTTCCCCTACAAAATGTAAAAATTGCAATTTTTGCCTTTTTTTTTTTTTGTTATTTCCATTACCACTAAATCCTGTCTGGATTGAATAATTAAGCAGCTATTTGTGTCATGGGTTTCAATGCTGAATGTAACCCATTAACCCTGCAGGAGCAAGGTCCTTGAATTCTGAATAATTCTGGGACTAAGCTGTGATGAATCAGGACTGAGATAAGAGTCATGCATCTCTAAAAAAATCTGGAGCGTGTTCTTGGCACTCAAGGTTTTTTCTGTGTTGCAAGCAGTTTCTGCTCTTCCTTTTTTATTTTTTTAATTCCCTCATTCAACTGACTGTCATGGGAAATGCAGAAAACCTCTATTTAGAATAAGTGTTTGCGCTAGTTCATTCTATTATTTTCTTATTTTTCCTTCTGCAATATTTGTATGTAAAGAGCACCTTACCATTCTTTGAAGCTCATCTGTTCATATTGCTTATTCTGTGCTTGGAATTGTCATAAATCTTACCCGGGTCTCATTTTTCCCTTCAGATAGAGCCTTATTAGCTGTAACTAGTCTTGGACATGCTGACACAGCATGGTTGGGTGAGCACAATCAGTAGCAACATTCCTGGCACCAGTATGAGTGTGCTGGCCTGTCTACCTAGCAAGCTGTGGGGCCAAATTGGTCTGTAAACTAAAGGTGAGCAATTCTCTCCCAATACATCAGCTGCTGTTGGAAGTGAGTGAATGTTTTCTACATAACACAGTCCCTTTCAAGATCTCTCCTGCAACAGAAGACTTGGGAGGCAGAATGATAGCTCCACTCACAGAGGTACAGCTCTGCAAAATAATTTTTAAAAAAGTATCTCTGGGCACACACAACACCATCCCCAGATAAAAATTCATAGTATCATATCATAGTTGGAAGAGATCCACGAGGATCATCTAAGTCTATTTCCTGGCCTTGGACAGAATCACCCCCAAGAGTCACACCCTGTGCCTGAGAGCTTTGTCCAAGCACTGCTTGAGCTCTGTCAGGCTGATGCTGTGACCTCTGCCCTGGGGAGCTGTTCCAGCCACCCTCTGGTGAAGAACCATTTCCTGATATCCAACCTAAACCTCCCATCTCAGCTTCAGGCCATTCCCTCAAATCCTGTCACTGTCACCACAGAGCAGAGATCAGTGCCTGCCCCTCCTTTTCCTCCCACAAGGAAGTTGTGACTGCAGTGAGGTCTGCCTTCAGTCTCCTCTTGTCCAGGCTGAACAGACCAAGGGACCTGAGCCTTTTCTCATTTGGCTTCCTCCAAGCCCTTCACCATCCTCGTGTCCTCCTTTGGACTCTCTCTAACAGCTCAATCCCTTTTTTATGTTTTGGCGCCCAAAACTGCACCCAGCACTCAAGGTGAGGCCACCCCAGAGCACAACAGAGCAGGACAATCCCCTCTCTTGCCTGGCTGGCCATGCTGTCCCTGGTGCCCTCCAGGACAGGGTTGGCCCTCCTGGCTGCCAGGGCACTGCTGACTCACATTCAGCTGGCCATCGATCAGGAGCCCCAGGTCCTTTTCTCTGGGCTTCTCTCCAGCCTCTCATTCCCCACTCTATACACACTCCAGGGCTGCTCTGTCCCAGGTAGAGAATCCAGCACTTGTCTGGTCTGTTGCATAAAAGCAGCCTTATGACTATTTTTCCCCATAATTTCTGTATCAGCACCAGCCACTTCTAAACAGACTGTCCCTTTCTGAGAGATAACCAGCTCTGATTTAAAGACACTGATGGAGAACTTTCCCATATTTGTGATCAATTACCAAGTTTAGGTAATTGACTGCTTGCTTGTTCTTATGGCTACAAAACACTTATCAGCCCTGTGTATTGGCACAAACCTCATGTGTAGTCAGCAATGTGAAAAGGGCTTCTTGCCTGAGGAAGGGTGATGAGAGCAACCTTGTGCTGGGCCTGTTAACTCAGGAAATGCAGGCTGGCAGGTTCCAAGGAAGGACTCAGTCTGGGATCTCTGCTGGTCAGGATTGGCGCCACCATCTCAAACATGTACAAACTGAGAAAAGTAGATATAGCATTAGAAGAAAATAATGTGAGAAAATTCATGAGTATTTTCAGATATCTCAAAATATATCCTCAGTCCAAATACCAGACTGAACAAACAAACCTTGATACAATCCATTAACATTAGTAATGCAGTTTAAGTTAGCAGTAATCACCATCATTTAACGATTGGTTGTGAGACATATTCCAGAATACAGTACATTAGTAGTGAGCTTTGGTTTTATCACAGGAACATAATAACTGCTAGGGACAAAATTCTAAGGAGGGGCAAAGCACAAAAATGAAACCCTGCTTTTCAAGTCACAAAGAATCTTAAGTTTTCTTATAGTAAGTTAACACTTTTCAGAACAGCATGGAACCAGAACCGGATGATGGATGCAGGATTGAGGACTGGCTAAGGAAATGTGTGAGAATCTGCAGGGCAGGGACCTTTGTTTCTTGAAGAAAATTTGGCATTATAGTAAAAAAGAGATAAGTGGTCTGTGATACCTAACATGAAATAGGATGAGCATGCTAGTGAAGTTTAGACATCTTTGCAATATCCAGAAGTATCCTTTTCCCTTTGTCTTCCTCTTTCTTCTTCATTACCTCATTTTTTCTCCCAGAGGAATAAACAATAATTTAATTCTGATTAATATACAGAAAGACTCCTGCAATTAATGGTTAACTTACAGTGAAATAATTTATGAGCTACAGCTTTGGCTTAACTGAATGGCTTCTTTTCAGCTTTAGCTTTGCTTTATGGACCTCTAAGAACACAAGGCCTCACCATTTAAGCAGGACCCATAGTTGGTACTGGAGATTGAAGGGGCCTCCTGAAGCAAGACACTGACCTGTGAAGGACCCATTGTCTTGGGAAAGCTGCAGTGTGAAACCTAGATGAAAACATAACCACAGCAGAAATGAGCTTGCACATCTGTGAGCTGCCTCCAGCTCCTCATAAACAAGAGCTGTAACCTCATTGCCAAAGACTGAAAGAGCCCTAAGAGAGACCTGTTGTTCTACTTGTGCAGGAAACCTTGTTCCCACTTTCTCCATAGAAATAGCAGGAGTGGGGAAGGTCTGATGCTAACAAGTCCTGTCCCCAGCATCCCAGCCTACCCACTTGCTAGGGAGGCATTCAGTGGACTTCAGCCACCCATAGTGGCTGAATAAGTGAATCAAAACACTGCAGAAATAGACTGATGGTGTGCACATAGCAGGGTGCTAATGGTCAGTGGCTGAGATGACCCAACTTCATGTACCTGCACATGGCTTGCAGCCTGGGTCACTCTCAGTGGCCTGTGTGCTTGGGGTGAGTCTTTTACATATTAGGAGCCAGCTCATTCCCTGAAGCTGTGGAGGCATGTGCTGCTGGCTGAGAAGCACCTTGCTTCAGCCTTGGGCCATGAAGGCAGGTGTCACACTGCCACCTCTGTGGTGCCAGGATGCGTTTCACTAAGCAGGGATGTCACTGAAGTGACTCTGGATTGACAGGCAATAGCTGTCCTTTCCCAAACAGAAATGCCACATGCTCCTGAAGGATTGGAGACTGCTGCTGAGATCCCTGGTGTTGTACACTACCTGCCACAGTGACAGGCTCTCATCTGGCCTGTAGATGTGTGCTTCTCAAGGAGAAAATTACAGTCTGGGGAGGCACTCTGTGGGCTCAGTGTGTACAGGAAACAGCAAACAGAAGAAGGCTGTGGTGTTGGAGAGGAACATGGCACAGTTGCATGAGTCAGGCTGGTATCAGAGTATTAGAGAATAAATTGCACTACCCCCAGCCTTAAGGACTGCAGATAATGCGCAGCAATGAAGTTTTATCTGTGCTCAAGTACATATTTTTTATGCAGCTAAAGCTCTGTCGCAGATGTTCTTCACTAGAATAGATTTTGCCTTTGCTAATCCTGTATTAATCTGCTGGTAGAGCTGGAGCTGTGTGATTGCCCCTGGGCTCCGGGCAGAGAGGAGCCTCTGGTCACTAAGGGCACGGTTCCCCGGCAGAGCTGCAGCCGGGGTTCGGGCCGGCTGCGCCGGGGAGCACCCCGTCCCCGTTCCCGTGCCGTGCTCTGCCAGGAGAGGGAGCTAGGACTCTGGCATTCAGGGCCCTTTGATGTTTGCTGCTCACAAGCCATGAAGGTGTCACGGCTGTCCAACGTTAACGTGGGCTTTGCTGTGTGGCTGAGTGCGTGTTCAAGGGGCTCAGGATTTTCTGTGGAAGCCACCTACTGAAGAGGTGTTTGGTTCCTGCCAGCACTCAGAGGACTCTGGCGCTCTGAACTGTGTTTTGAGGCTCTCAGTCCCTTTTATTGACTGCTTCCAATGGGAGTTTGGGCTGGGTGAGAACGAAGGGAAGCCTACAGATTCTGGAATCACGCAGTAGGTTCAAAGCCACTGCTGGAGGGGAGAAGGCAACCAATGGGTGCAGAGCAAGGCAAGCAACGGCTGGGAGGAGGGAAAATTTTTGGTTAAGGCTACCATGTGGCAAACAGATGTTGGACAACATTTCTTTTAACCTAAAAACATATCAGCCTTCTTCCCCCTGCAGTATATGTGTTTCATTTTGAACGACTAACTGGCAGCTGGAGAAAGTTATTAGAAAATGCTTCATCTATATTCCAGCACTGGCAACAGCAGCAAAATTACCTATTTCCTATTCTGCCCAAGCTTTGTGTCTCCTTTCTTAGATATTGTTGGCCTCAAGTCAAGTTTTGCTTAAGTTATGTATCAGAAAGGGAATAAGTGGAGCTCCAACCTTGTTTAAAGTGTAGAAAAGAGAGTTTAAACAAAGCTGGCAGAGACACTGATTCAACTATTATCTACATTCTGGATGTGGTTGGGCCTGCTGGTAAAAAAAAACAGGAAATAAGTGAGAAAACAACTCTTAAAATGTGAAAACCAGCCAAATCTACAGGGCTCCACTCTGTGTTCAAAAGTCTGTAAGTGCTGATAAAAGAGCACACGTGATGTGAAAGTGCTGTGTCATTATCAGCGGCCCTTTCAGTCTTGTTATCCTTTCAGTTTTCTCCGAGGTATGAATTCATGTCTGGCAAGGGAAGAGCATGCTAGTGAAATCTGGTAGTATTTCCTACCTGATTTGAAAGTAAGAACAGAGCAATTTGTTTGGGACAATTTTGGAAGTTAGAAGAAGAGCTTCTCAGACAGGGCTGTGCTTTGTTAGCCAGGAAAGGGCCAAGCTAGAGAAAATATTGTTGAATAAAGCATGGTGTGAGCAGACACTGGAAACAGTAAATAGTAAGGGAGGCTCCTTCCTAAAAAATGCATTTTACTGGCTCTGTATGAGTCAGAAAAACCCTGTGATCTGTTGCCCTCGTTGCACATTACCCTGTGGTCCAAGGGGTCGACTTTGTCTGCTGGTGCTGGGAGGCACCAGCAGGCACTGCAGAGCACTGGGAAAGAAGCTGCTCCCAGAGGAGTGGCCAGTAGCCATCAGGGTGCAGCAAGCGTTGGTAGCCAGGCCCCCAAGTTTGTGGCTCTGAGTATTTCTATCTTCAGAAAGGGTTCTTACTGATAAGGATGAATGGTGTGGGGTTGTGCATGCAAGAGCTGTGGTTGTGACTTCCTATTTCTGTACCAGCCAACAAGTTATTATAAAAATAAATACCTCAATGGCAGCAGCAGCATCCCCAAGGGCCTATTTACTTCCACGGGCGTGAACTAATTCCTGCAGAGGAGCTCAAGCCAAATCCTGCAGAGACCAGCGGGAATCTCTCCAGGCTCTTGCAAAGGCAGTTTGCACACTGGAGAAAATGCTGGTGCTTGGTCATATTTATTGCTGTGTCAGTTAAAACATGTTGTCAGTTAACACCTTCCCTAACACAACATATATTTTCTAAAGCTGAAGGAAAGTGAGCTTTTTTGCCTCCTTTTATTCTTCAGGTAGTTATTCTGATTTATTTCTGAAATTGCACAACACACTAAATGCTGGTTCATGAAGTGGCCAGGGATCAATTATTACCTTTTCATGCGCAAACCGATCTTAAGGCATCTATCAATCTCTTATAGTCCTATCTACAGAAGATATGTTCAATTTCAGAAAACAGAAAACATATAAGGGGAGCTAAGGCAGGGTGACATTTGCTTTCCTTGGCTTGCTCTCTAGATGTTTGATGGGTGAGTTTATTATCTGTAGGAACAATGAACAAGCCAATACACACTTTTCAAGGTTTACAGGTGCCTTAATGTAACTTGCTCATTTAATTTGGATCTATATCCTCCTGAGAAAGGCAGAAGATTTTCATTTTCAAGGCCTTATTTAGCCATAAAATGTGTATCCCGTTAGCTAAGAGCAGATCTATGAATTTCATTTCATTTGGTGACAGGAGAAATAGCGATGTATGTATCACCCTCTCAATAACTGCTATTAAAAGGTGTGTGTTTCATGAAGAAACAGTGTGTTCCATGTCATAACATCTTTCATGAAATATAATTCAGGGCATTTGTAGCATAAGTATTTGAAAAGTATCAGTTTGCTCTTATTTTAAGAGTCTGGGGAAAATACAAGTCCCTTTTGTGGCTGGAGCTGGCCACCTGAAAAATTAGGATGGATTTTGTTGGCTCCAACAAAGTCAGTGGGAGATTTTCTATGGCCTCAATGGGGCCAAAAATTCTCCTACATTCATACTATTATAGATATTGTACAATTTAGCCACCAAGGTCATTAAAATGCTATAATCCCTCGTGTGAGACATGATGGGGTAAAAGCACTTACAAAGGTATTGCTTTCTAAACTGGTGTAATTATAGTGGTAATTCCCAGAGAAGTATTGCAAATGCATTTCCAGTTCCAGTTTCTCAATTTTTTGTCAGTGTTCATTACAGTAGTGATATGCTTCTGTCTAAATCTTGTTGATGTCCTTCCAGAGGGCACTAAAAACCCTAAAGTAAGTAAAGAAAAATTTAGTTGATGATTCTGACTGGCTTCTGAATTGCTGCCTTTTGAGCCCTGTCCCTCAGCTCATAATCTATAATGTTTGCTCTTATACTACACAGACTACTCACTCCTTGTTTATATTCATCCCCTTACAGTTTGTCTAACTTAAAGAGAATTAGGAAAGAAAGAAGAAAATTAAAGTCCTTGCCACACCAAATGTTGATGCTTTGGGCCTAACAAGCCTGAGACAGCTATCAATACTGAGCTGCAGTATTTTCAGTCCCTAGGAAGTTTGCAGCTGGGGAAAGCTGCCCTGTGGGGCGGTGGGGGCTGCTTTGGCTGGGCTCTGGTGACAGAGCATGGGGCTCAGGCTCAGAGCAGAGATCTATCCCTCCTGGCAGTGCAGAGAACAGGAAGCTTCTCAAGGTACCAAAGAAACACTGATCTGTGAGTCTTCCTTTTCTGGTTTTAAGAAAGGACATCAGGTCTCTGAATTATGGCAAAAAGGATTCAAACTGAGATAAACATGAGCCTTGCAAGGGGTGAGAAGAGGGCCTCTTTCCTGATGGTGATCCTCTCAAAAAATGATGAAAATCAGCTAGAGATAAATAAAATTAAATGTTGTCTTTATGACAAGTGCGAAATATGATCTTAGGGCCCACTTAATTTTAACCTTGCAGTTGCACCGTATTCCTCAGTGGCTGGGGACGAGGCACAGAGTTGTTGGAAGCTCTGGTATTTTGCTTTTCCCAGGGCTTGAAATCAGCCTCACGTGCTGTACATGGATGATACATGAATTTCCATCTGCTCTGAAGATGTCTAGATGTGCATTTCTCTTTGCTTCATAAAGCCACCTCCTTTCTACTGCTTAACTAAACTCTCAGATGTTATTTGAACAAAGAAGTGCTGTTCTTTATGAAGAAAACCACGAATAAGCCCAGGGTATTTATTCTTTTCCTTTGAGTGCTTCAGTCCTTTGACTAATGCTGACAGGATTTCTGTTCCTGGTGTGTTGCTAGCTTCCTCATGAGTGCTACCAAATAAATACATCAGTTTGGAAGATGATTTCTTACAACTGCCTGACAAATTGCAGTGATGCTGTCAACTCATTCCTCACATGCTTTTATCAGACAGATACCAGACTAAAGACTAAATGAACAATATCTACTTTGATCAAATACAAGATTAAACATCAAATGAACAGTACTTACTAGGCCTAGATTTGAAATGGTCACTCGGTTCACTGTAGTTTTACATCTCCTCATCAGCCCCTGGAGGTATCCAGTCACCAACAGAAAACATTGCAACAAGAGCTTTGTGTCTTCTAAGGTAGAAGGAAACCTGCAAATAATAACATTTTGATTAAATAACCCCCTGAAAGCTGGTGGTGTCTCAAACAGATTGCCAGTTTGGACTTTCAGAAACCATGCAATTCCGTGTTTCTTAAGAATGAAAAGCATACAACATTTACATCTCACAATTTCATACACTCTTTCCTAGTAAATAAAGCCAGGAATTTCTATTTTTTCTTTAACAAGAATTTTGATGATGTTTAGTACATGTGTATAATACACAAACAGTTTAAGAAATCCATGTTTACAGCTCTGTCGAATGTTAAAGGACATAGAGGCGAGTGGATATAACATTGGCCTGGGATTCACCATGCTCCCACCTGGCTGGGAAAGACCCAGTTATTCCATAAGGTTTCAGAATTAATTTAATCAATTTAATTTTTCACTTGAGGTCTTTTGGCTGGCATAGCTAAGAAGCCACCACATTCTAGGCCAGGATCTCCAGTATTAACCCAGCAGGTGAGCAGTGCACAAATCAAGCCCTTTAACCAAGAATTTATGAAGCAGAGGCCTGCCATATATTTCACTAATATAAAAGGGCTCAAATCTCCCAACTGGTGGCTTTGATTGCCATAATAAAAATTGTATTAAAATTAGTGCCCGATATATTAATTTTTTTTTTTGTGATAAATAGCTTGATTAGTTCTATGAGAATGACAGAAAACTTGATAGGACATATAATCTACCGGGACAGCAGGAACTCTCTGTGGTTACTCGTGCATCTACATGGGAAACAGGAAAGCAAGAAAATGTAGTGCTTCAAGCATATTCTAAACAGATCATTGTGCAGAAAAATTCTCTCATCACAGAAATCAAAAGGTTTATGACAGGGAGAGGCAGTGCCTGCTCTGCAGTGACAGCTTCATGTTTATTTATTCTAGAAAGAATAAGAAGGAGATACTAAAGTAAAGACAGGATAATTTTATTCCCAGATCAAATAAAGGAACACAGAGTGTGTTCTCAACAAAGTGATTACTTTAGGGGGAACTAATACAATGAATGTTATTAAATTAAACAACTTTTTATAGGGCATCTCACATTAAGGATTTTAGTGTAAGTAATATTTCTGTCAGGCAAAATGATGCAAGACAAAATGGCTTTTATAGATGTATTCCTTAATACAGATGTTCCTGTAAAAATGTATTCTGTCTACTGTAGTTCCTCTATAGCAAATTATCACTTTGCTTAGCGGCTCTGGTGAACAGGGATGTCAGCAGCAAAGATGACTATTCTCCTTTCACTAGATGCCTGAAATCTTTGATTTTAAATTAGCTTTTAGGTGCTAGTATACATAAAGCTGAGGTAAATGTCTGCTCAGCACAGATAGCTGGGAGAAATCCTCAGCTCCATAGGAGCTGTCTTCAGTGCAAATCCCAGTGCCTGCCTGTCTGCCCTTCCGTCGTGCGGGAAGCCTTGGGAGAAAACCCTCGCAGGGCTGAGTGTGAGGTGCAGCTAAGCTGAATTTTTGACAGAAACCATGCTTTTTTACAGAAACCATGCTTTCTCAGTGCATTTGCTCACACTGGCTGTGGCAATCAGAGCTAAGAATTGTGGGCCTACTACATCTTTTCCTATCCTGAAAATGGACATCCGTATATCACCACACTTGAAGACCCAGAGCTACGTTTTATTATCCTAGAATGTGAGAGGTCTCAAGGGGTAATTATGTATAAAATGACTAAAACATCTTGCCTCAGGTGCAGAGTTCTGGAAAGCCATGTCTTCTCTAAGGGTCGTGAGAGTGAGATGAAAAAGCCTGACTGCATCATCTTGTATTGTTCCCTCCAGTGCCTTTGCTGGTAATTTATCAAATCTGTATTTATCTTAGCATTTATATATGGCTCCCATTGCACCACTTTGCAATATTCAATTCCTTTATTCTCACAAGGGCCCTATCTGGTATATTCTGCATCACATCTCATGCAATCTTGAGGAGAAGGATCATAGCAACAGAAAATGACAGGAATGTAGTCCCTTTTACTTATTTGCTACCTCAATCTCTAAACTGTGGTTTGATGCGTACTAGATAGGGCTTCTGTCTCTCATGTGGGAAATGTGAAATGAGTATGAAGAAACTGAGTTTGTTTAGAAATATGAAGGGCTCAGAGTTATCCTCAGTTTTCTGCTACTTTCTTCCAAAATATTGAGAACTTTTCAGGAGCTAGGGAATTTACACATCATGTCACTGCAATTATTTGGTCAAGGTCTATTGCTTTTATTATTCAGGAAATTTGACCACAAAATGCACATGTGCTTTTTGTGCTGGGGTATAATTTTATTTTCTTAAGGCACTTGATGAAATAAAACCTGCATGTTTTAACCCAACTTTGTGTTTTAATTCTTTTACTTTCTCAATAAATATCTAAAAAGGCCCCCCAAAAATTCTTCACAAAACAAAGAAGCAAAAACCAACAAATAAATAAATAATCAATCCCCCCAAACCTTTTGTTTCTCTTTGTATTGTGAAGGATTTCTAAATGTTTTAATCCTTGCTCTGACCAAGCATTACTATCCCCAAGTGCTGAAATGCCATCTTCAGTGGTCACATGTGGACACAGTGGAGATCTCTTCTCCAACCCAACTCTTCTCTGGGACAAGAGATTTTGAATCTCTGTGATTTCTGAAGTATTGGATAATCCCAGAGAAAGGCTGTTTGGGCTGGGTACAGAACCAAGAGCAAATTGTTGAGCAAGGCAGTATCTGCCTATTTTCTTTATAATTCTTCCAAGGAGGGAAGCATAGCATGTGCTGACAGCTATTTATGCTCATCTGGCTTCACAGAATCATGTATGGATGCAGGCAAGTGACACATGGAAAAACAGGACTCAAGAATTCTACTGCTCCAGGAGAGCTTAAGGGGTAAAAGCACTATCCAAGAACAATGGAGGATATATTTTGTATGGAAAATATATTTCTGATTGGCCTAGGCTCAATAATTAACCTTATAATTCCCCAGGTTTTTATTAGCAAAGCACACTACCTTCAGTCACAGCACTTACAGGGAATGTCAGACCCTGCTGTCAGAAACCACCTGTGCTGACTTGAGTTTTTATTGGTCACTTGCACAAGCTATCAGCCAAAGTACAGTGGAATAATAACACAGATTATGAGAAAGTCTGCTAGAACTCTTTCAAAAAGTTAGAAAGTTACCTACAAATATGGAAAAGGAGGTGCAAGCTCTGGCACTTTCATGTCTAACCCTCAAACAGCCATGCTCTCCCTGTTGATTTGATAGTAATTCAAGCTTTGAATAATACATTGGAAAGACTGTAATCTTGAGGACTTGTTACAGACATTTTCTCAACAGTCCTAATCCAGACTGGAGGCTGAAGGCTTTGGCTACAGGCTAATTGTTGATTCTTGTTTACCCTCTGGGCACTTTTCACAGTTCTGGCAGAAAAACCAGCCTTGAAGTGTTTGTAAAATATGGAATACATTTGCATTGTAGCAAATGAGAAACGAGTCCCAAAGTCTTAATGCTAACGTTGGTATGAATGTAAGTTTAATAGACCTGCAGTTTTTCCTTAACAGCCCTCATACCTTCTCTTTGTGATTCACAAGAGAAAACAACCCTTCAATAAAAAATATTTTAACCTTAGAACCATGGAAAGAAGTATTATCATTCTGTAGAAGAAAGAGTATAAATTCAGTGTTATTTTCCATTTGTTTTCATTTTACTTTTCACACATAACAATATAAGCCTTCCCATCACTCCTGCTATTAACATATGGAAAAGCTCAACTGCAGAATTTGTCCCAGTGACAAGGTTCTCTGACTTGCTCTAAACCACGAATGTTAATGCCCAGACTGCCAAGAGGTATCGTTCTTTCATTTATGAATGCACATTTATGAATTTCTGGGGTACTGAGCTGCCTCTGACTACTTATTTTGAGATAAGGACAAGTGCTGATGAGACTTAAACCATCCCCTTGGCAGACTTTGTATTAAGGGGTTTGCAATGCACATAAATGCTTTTATTATAAATAAATGCACAAAAAAGTGTATTAAAAATGTCTATAATATCACATATTGATTTCACATCTTGTGTCTTGTTTGAACTCAAATTTAAACATGGCAAGTGAAACTGGATAAAACACTTCTCACCAGCTTTGCAGTTTTAGAGAGCTTATTTAATTTACTTTGCTGAATTTTCTCACTGACAAACCTGAAGGAGTACAACTGAAAATGATAGACTACCAAATAGCCAGTGAAAATTTCTTCATGCCAGGTAAAGAATGGACATAAAGAATTTATTAGTAGGCTTAAAGGCGGGTATTCTCTGGTCTCATTTTTAAAGTTCATTCCTCAATCAAGGCAAATAGTAATGAAAAGAAATTAAAAAATATATTTAAAATTTGCTAAGTTCCTGTAGGTATAACATGCAAGAAGTTTAGCTTTCTCAGCACTTCAAGATGTTTGAAAACTGAACTATAAAGGAAGCTAGACCCCCAATTTGCAATGGAAATATATAAGATGATGAATTGGATTTAATGGTCTCCAGTAAATCATAACATTAATGCTATTGCATGATACTTCACCTTAGCACCAGATTAAAAAAAAATCTGTCTCAAGCTGAAAAACATATGCTCTAAACCCTCAAAGTCTGAGAAAAGAGCCAATTACTATGAGATCTGTAAGCATATTAAGCACATCTGACTCTTGGTTTCAGTACAGATATGAAACATGGATGAAATATCCTTAAAAATTTTACTCTTTAAAATTTAATATAGGAATTTGCAGGACTCATAGACTTTTATAGATTAACATGTTTGTCACAGTTTTAAAAAGAATTGAAGAGTACATCTGTTTTTGGGATGACGAAACATAACCAATTTCACAAATCCCTTTTATCAAAACATCAATCCAGAAGAAAGAGCAGAAGCAGAAAACATAAATATCACACAGAGAAATAGTTAAAAAATGTATGAGCTGTGAATCTTGGATTATAACCAACTTTGAAAAATCGTGAGATGTTAGTCACTTTATTCGATGCAACTATTATGTCTGAATTTTCTACCTGAAACTCCAATGCCTTTTTTTTTTAACATGACTTTAGCTTAACTATCTAAAATTGTGAGTGCAGTAGAAGCTTCTGTCATGTGGAATGGAAAGGAAGAAGTATTTTCGCAACTGACTGAGTAACTAACCCAGAGAGTCTCTGTTTCTTAACAGGATATCTTGGTCAGGATACCTTCCGAAAATTCCTCAACATGAAAAAGAAACCACCTCCTTGTGAACTTCCAAGTGTGAGCAGTAAAGAAGTTTCATACGATTTTCCAATGGCCTTTTGGAGGATAAGGAAACTCTAGTGCTCACTTATTTCTGGCCCTTCCTTTAAAACTGCACAAGACACTTATTCATGCAAATGGTGCATATATCATTTAAACATAACTCTAAAAAAGGCAAATAATTTTTCAGCCTGGGCATCTAGCAAAGAAAGAGTTATTAAAATATACACATAACTGCAACAAGCCATAGAAAGGTCACAGAAGTGCAGGCATGATTACCTAATATTCCTGGTTGGGAGAAAGATAATCCAGAAGTTCTCAGCTGTACTAAATCTACAGACTCAGATGAGAGAGCAAAGTAAAAAGCAAAGCCTCCAGACCCAGGCTGGAGTGAAACAGAAAATCCCATCACTCCTAAGCTTGCATTCAGAAGGGCCAGACACATGTCCTGGTGCCTCTGAGCTCCTTTGGGCACACACAGAGCAGGCATGGCTGGGCACAGAGAAGGGGACTCCTGCCTCCCCCTACGTGGGCTCCGGCAGTGTCTCTGGCCCGTGGTCTCTCCCAGGAGCCTCAGATCCAATCCTGCCTTGCTGCAAACCTCAGTGGGTTATGAGCAGCTCTGCAAAAACCTACTTGTTTTCCCCTTGTCACCAGTGTCCAATTAGACACTACCTAACACAGAGAAAAACAAAGAGAAACCTTGGGGAGGAGGTTTTCAGCTGCAGTGAAAGAACCAAAGCTCATGAAGGGTCTCCGAACATGGGTCTCCAAGTGCACATGTCAATCATGAGGAAATGTTTGACTGACAGCCAAGTTTGAGGATGAAGCAGCATCTTTTGGGTGTGTGATTCCTCCAAAAGACACTGAATACCCGGGTCCCCTGTAGCAGGACAGGCTTCCTGAAATAGCCTCTTTCCAAAGGTTTGAATGACTGGGTGGGGCAAAGACAGCATTGCCATTTACTGGCATCTTTGGCTAAAGGCGTTTGTTAAATATTCATTAAAAAAAAGAGAGTTAAAGAGTTCACTGTTTCTCATTTTCAGCAGAAATAGAGGAATTTCTTCACACTGCTTCAGAAAAGGGGAATCTTTTCTGGCAGAGAGGGAGTGGGAAATGGGCAGCAAGGACAGAATCACAACAGCTGACTGTCTGTGCAATTTATGGCATGATTTTTCAGAGAGAAGTGCCCCATCTGTGCAGACTAAAGAAGCTGCCAGCAGTAGAAACAGGCAAGGTTTTTATATACTTGGAGGTGCTGGTGACATTTCCCACTTGAAGCTAAGGACAGAAATGTGGGGTGCAAAAGGAATGGTGGAAGTATTCCATGACCTGTTTAAACATGGTTTTAACAAAACTAGGGCTAGGGTCACCTAGGCCATCTACATTTTTACTGCAACTGGGCATTTTGTTTCAGCAGATTCTAAGTGTCACACTGAGAATTTCCATACTTGCTTCCTTCTGTGCAAATGCCAGCCTGTTTTTCAATTGTCAATACATATGAGTGGAGAAGCACTCTGACTTGTCTATGAGACATACCAGAAAGGGGATGCATTTTATCTTTGGCAGTAGAGCAAAGCTTTTAACATGCAGTTCGCTTATTAGCCTGACGCCAGCCTTTAAGAGTTGCTGTAGTTATTATTTATCCTAAAATTGTGATATATTTTCTACTGTCTTGTTGGGTATGACAGAAAAGGAAATTACTCAGATTTTGCCTTCAACATCTCAATAGCTCAAAGGAGCAAGTAGAAAACAATTACATGAAAAAAGGGAAAACCGAAGCACCCCCCATAATTATTTTCTCCCATCCAAATAGCATGACTGGCATTTGGATTTCCTCCTGCCATCAGAAGAACACCTGGATTTCCCTTTCCATTCTACAATTTAAGCTTCTATAATTTTTGCATACCCAGAGCAGAAATATCTGCATGGGTGGCTCTCAGCCAGGTCAGAGGTGGGAGCTTGGGTCCTGTGTTCTGGGGTGACAAACACTGCCCTCAGATCGTGACACCGTGCTGGATGTGAGGTGGATGTTGGCCATAGAACTTATTTCTCATGTACCACCAGCCCCAAACCAAGCTAATCCAGGAGGCTGGCTAAGCTTTGGGCAAGTCAGAATGGTCATCATGCCAACAGATCTCATTGTGCTATTGACCTTGATCTGGGAAAGATAATGGGTTTTGTCTGAGTCACTCTAACACTGAAATTTGACCTTGGATTTAAGCCTTGGATTAAGTCCCACTAAAACATTGTTTAGGACACAACATGCTTACTGTGAACCGTCTTACTTAAAGCCAGAGTGAACTTAGAGCAAAAATATTCACAATTTTTAATAAATGCAGGTAATGGGATCCCTCAGAGCAGCCAACACATTGGCTCAGCCATATGTGTTTGTGCAACCAGGTTATAAGATCTAAATTTAGACAAGCACAAGCACAAACATAAACATTGTGTAGTGAGTGTTTATGGCCTGCTCATTTATGTATGCCATAATTTTGTCTGAGCATCCTGGCCCCAGAAAATCAGAGAATTGTTTAGTTTAGATCCCAAAATGTCAATTTGGGTACTGCTGGCTTTTTTTTTCTCCATAGGAAGCACTTCATTTTCAGGAGGTGCTGAAAGAGATTTGTCCAACCTTATCCTGTGTTGGGCATCCATACAATAGGGGATGACAGCCATGGAAATGGTGACTCCATTCCTATAACTTCATTGTACTGATCAGTTCAACACCTACTGTAAGTGAGGAGCTCTGTGATCCAGAGGTGCATGTGCAAGCCAGCACCACACATTCAGAAATCCACATTTCCCATAATTATAAACCTGGCTTATAATGTTCCTTAAGAAACAGATATTTGCCTTGACTATAGCAGCCTGTATAGAAACTGAGATTTTAGTAAGAGAGGGAAGACTTCAGAGGTACAATGAAAGAAAAAATCAAGCCTCCAAAAAAAGTGAAAGGAAGAACTGAAAAACCAATGCAATCTATAGTGTAAATATTCTGGATTCTTTCCTGGAAGAGAAATAAAGAGGGGGGAAAAGGCTCTTCTGTAGATATATGTAAGAACTTGAAGGTTTTGATTTGATCAGTTACTGGCATGGTGCCATAACTGACAAGATTCTTCAATAAGTTAGATTATCCACCACTAAAATCTTGATATATAGGGTTATTAAGATCCAAAGTCTTGCTAAAACCAAAGGAATTCAGGATCCAATCCTTAATTCAGTTTAGATTTACAAGGTAGGGCTCTCTGAAGAGCTGAGAATAAATCCTGCGGACAGGTAGTTCTGGCACTGTTCCAGCTCTTATAAAAGCTGTGATGTCTTTTTAAGAGGTCCAGCAACCTGGGCAGTTTCTGAGTTTGTCTTTTTGAAGATACATACTGTGGCCACAAATGCTCCTGCTTCTCAAACCCCACTGGAAGAACAGCACCTCTTAAAAACATTCTGGTGATAATAAAACCTCACCTTTGTTAAAAAGTACAGAAAGGGTTTGAATATTCACAGCTTTTACTGTGTCCTTCTACATGCCCAGTACACACTGTGCCATAATAAAGCTCTTCCCACTCATACAACAAATGGTGCACTCTGTTGCTTAAAACTCTCTGTGTACTTGCTCTCATTATGAAATGTTATTGTATTTGGAACTTGACATAATGATGACCATAACTGACCTGTCAGTGTAGATCAGAACAAATCATATTCAGCATGGCAGGTAATTGTGATTAAACCTTGGCCCTATTTCATAATATGAACAAGCATCTCAAGAGCTGACTGGGAAGGGTTGTAATAAGCAGAGCTCCATTTTCAAAGGTAGACAAATTTTGTTGATATAACAAAAGGGAGAAAGGAATTTTAAAAATTAGAGAAATTAACATGATGTATGTGCTGAAGGCTGTAGTTTAAACTTTGAGAAACACAGCTATCTGCAGCATTTTTACAGAGGTATATAGGGAATTTTTATGGTAACCAATGGTAAAGCTATAACTTCCTTTCAGGACATCATCCTGTACATTTAAAATCACCGTTGGAGCAAGCCAGTGTTTTCAAGCTGCTGTCTGCCAAAATGCCCAGTGTGTCCTATTATCTACAACAGTATGTGTGCTATTCTTTCACAAATCAAAGCTGGTTTTCAAAACTGGACACATATGAGCAAAAACTAGAAGGGAGCAGGGCCTGAATATGGCCCAGGAAAGATTTTCAGTATTTTAAGATCAGAGCATTTTATTCTTTTGGAAGGTGTTTGTTGGTGCTTGTTTTTTTGTGCAACATGATATTCCAGGTCTGGCTCAGAAGACACCGTTCTCACATTCGGAGCGAGGTGATCCAGCCTGCGTGGCTGCACTAGATATTGATCCTGCCCTCTGGGGATAGGCAGGGAAAGAAAAGGAGGATTTTTCCCTTTTAAATCCATGTTAGGAATTATGCAGTCCTCCAGTGGAGCCCCTAGCTGGCTGTATGTGCTGCTTTGTTTCCTGTAGGGAGAGGGATATAAAAAGTGCAGATAACGAAACCTAACTAGAAGGGTAGGCCTCTTAAAAGTATTCATTGTCTGGGGAAAGAGGGAGGAAGGAACTCACCTGACCTTGACCACCCAAGCTTTTAACACTCGAAAAGACTTTCAAAGCTTTCTGAGGGAGATTTACAACTGTGAAAGGACTCTGGAATTACACTGAGGCAGAAGGAATATAATTCACCTTGACTTACTCCCCTCCCCCAAAATCACCCAAGTCACCTCTGCATTTTTAGAAATGTGAATACATAGTTTTGGAAATTGATTGACAGAATCAAAGGAATTCCTGGCTTAACACCCTCACACAGTCTCTTCCTCTAAATTTCTATCACTTCTCTCACATTGGCTGCCTTTGCTGTGAGAGTCAGCCTCCATGTCCCAGCTCTCTGTGCTCTCTGCAACAAAAGAAACCCATCACCCAGGGGCTGGGGCTGCTGCAACTAACACATTACAGCCACAATAAGTTCCTAAAAGCACTTACTGATAAAGGCAGCTGTTGTGGGCAGGCCATAGTTGTCAGACCTCTGGGCTCTTATTATCAATAGCAGTCCAGTCTGGATGCTCCTTACTAAACTAGTGCAATATTATTGCTGGCTATATCCCCAGAAAGTCCAGGCAGGGTTAGGGAGCCACTGTGTTGCACACTCAAAATTTGTGGTCTCTAAAATTTGCATGATATTGTTATTGTGCTAATATGTCCCAACAGCAATAATCAAAAATATCTGCTTTCAGGGGCACTGAGAGAATGATTCCAGATCAACCCCCTCTTCAGATCTCCAAGAGAAAGTTTTTGACAAAGACTTCTTGAATAATGGGGAATATACAAAAAAAGCTCCTGGAATTCTCAGCATCTAAGGCTGTTGCTTCAGTTTTAACTTGCACAAACACAGGACTGTTCTGGTGGCAAAATGCAGGTGCTTTTCTCTTCTTATTGTATTTTGAACAATTTCAGGGTCTTTGGGTTTTTAGTGCCTAAGGGTACAAAACAATTCAATGCCTCAGAGAATGTATCTCTAATAGTTTCCTTCCGTCAGAGAAGCTGCAAAAACCAAAGAAAGTTTTCTTTTTCACTCTTCTTTTCATGCATCAAGAAAATAATTAGAGGCTGGGGCAGCTTGTGGCAGGTGCAACTCCCAGAGGGGCCCTGTGCCACTTGTGTTGGTGGCAGTGATGTGTCAGGTGGCACATGGCACTGCTGTGCTGCCTCCCAGCCTGTCTCACCGTGCTCCTGCCCAGGGAGGCTTCCCAGTGCTGGCATCTCTGAATCTGCTTTCAAGCTCTTTACTGAAGGTACAAATCATCACGACAAGCTACAGGAATGTGACCTCCTCCCTTCTCTCCTTTCTCTTTTCTATGATGTATTATAATGAACATTCTGGGGCAGATCAGTAGAAACCCCTGAATATAAGCCTCTGCACTTAAAATATCAAAACTGCAAGTAGGACTGTGTTCCCTGAGTTTTGGAAGTATATTGTACTGTTTTATTTGCAGACTTTACCGCTAGGATCTTCCTGAATTATTTTATTCATTATGTTTCTTCTTTACAATCAGTATTCATTTCACAAGTCAATAACATATGGGATGTATCAATATGCTCAAGTGAAGATGACACATTCATAACTCATACAGCTGTTTTTTCACACCTGAGAAAGAATATAATGCTCCATATCAGTGCTCATCCACAGCTGTACCACATAAATAAAAAACCTACATCGTGTGGAAAAAAGAAACAGCGACTTAAAAGAAAACTCAGCTGCCTAACTGCACATTGCTGCACTCTTTGGAAAGCTGGGAATCTATTAAGCCTGGCTGGGAGAAGTTGTTCTTTTGAGATTAACTCTTTCTCAGGGAACACTGCACTGCTGACTGGGAGCTGTGATTGGAAATGAAGCGTGTGAAGCACCAGAAGGAGGAACAGCCATGGCCAGGGCAGGGAGCCTCCCTGGGAGCTGTGTCGCATCCCACAACTTGGGAGCATTTTAGACCAGGAGGAAGGGGTTAAAGATTTTGCTGCATAGATTTTGCACTTAACTAAAACTCATTTGTGTCTTTAAGACCCAGCTGTGGCTCTCTAGATGAACTTTAAGAGCCAATACCCACATCCCCCCACAGTCTCTCTTCCCAGAGCAAAGCAAACCAACAGCCCCTTCTGACAAATGCCAAAACCTGCCCTTTCTTGCCATCTCTCCTCTTCCTCAGCATTTCCTCCTCATCAGGAAAAGCTCAGACTGAGGAGCCTTTGCTCTCCTGACAGCACTCATCCTGGCCCTGTCTGTGGCAGGCACAGCCAGGTGGCCCAGCACCCCTGGGATAGCAGCAGCTCTGCTGTGAACAGGTGGGCACAGAGGGTGCAGTGGGCACAGAGGGCGCAGTGGTCCCAGAACCCAGCCCCCTCCCAGCTCCAGATCGTCAACAATGCTCAGGCAGTCTCCCCTTGATATCATCACCTGGTTATTCTGCTTCAGCTTCCTCATGCTGTGTGTTTGTGGGGGCGAGTGCTACACAGCAAATTCTTAGTATTTTGTTCAAAGTACATAAACATGTCAAGATTTTTAAAAATGGTTTCCACTCTTTTCATTTTTTTTTGCCAGCACTGTTTGATTTAAAAAAAGATCATCTGTGGAAAGAAAAAAAGTCTGTCTTTTAAGATATTTGCCAATTCTGAGACTTTAGAAGACAAAGAACTACCTGCTATTTCTCTCAAACCTAGACAGGACCTAAGCTGTATGTTCCTGCAGCAATTATGTAAATAAATGCCCTGACCCCAGAGAAGAACTGGCCTTTGTTGATCACGTTTGTGAACAAATAAAGCAGCAAAAAGACAGAGCAGTAATGATCACACTTCTGAAGGAACAGACAGAAGGGAATTGGTATTTCCCATATAGACTAGGAGGCAGCTGACATTAACATTTTCCAAACTCTTTTTTTGGGTATAAAAAAATAATGGAGGCAAAAATAACTATTAGTAAAATTCATTTACTTAAGGGTTATGAAACTCCTTCCTGTTCCTTGTTCCCAGCTGTCTATTACAATCTATTGCAGGACTGTGACAGCATTTAGGAGTTTAATGCCCATGGAATAGAAAGTTGTCACAGGTTGATGGGCTCCTGCTGCTAGATAGTGTCCACATCATTAATCATGGACACTTACCTGCTCTGCCTCACAGGAGAGCCATAGTGACACTTACTCACTGTACAGTGGAGAACACCAAAAACTATAATCTACCAGAGGTAAATTTACCATGAGATTGTGTCAAGGACCACAGACACATACAGGCAGCTCAGGACCACATTTATCACCCAGTGATGAGGACTCCAGCTGACCTCTGGCCTTACCTACACATCCCTGCTCCCACCTGCAGACCCCACATGGCTGCTCAGCCCCTGTGCTGGGCAGCGGCTGCAGGGAAGCCTGGTCCTTGACTGCCTGGTGCCAGCACCTCCAAGTTTTTGTCTGAACAGACAAGTTTATGTCTGAACAGAAAGGATTTTTTTTCCTTTGCATTAAACCCAAAAACCTCCCTTACTTCCATTTGACAGGGAAGAATTTTGTTGGGGGAAAAAATTATTCACATTATTTTCTTGAAGACATTTCTGATGTAATTAATTCAAATGAAAAGGAAAGGTTAATTTCATGCTGCAGTCAAAAGGCAGAGGTGTGTGTAAAAGTAAAAAATTAGTTGAAATACTCTGGAAACCCAGATTAGCTGAAGTCCTAAGCAGGACTTGAGTTAACAGGTCCCTTTAAAAAAGACTATTGTAACTAATGGTTCATAAAATATTCTAAGTGCTGTTAGCATTTTCTCTTCAAGCTGTCCAACACAGTATGGAGACAGGGGACACTGCAGTGTCTAGCATTGTACATAAACTCTTGATGAAGAATCAAGTCTGAGATTTAAGTCAAGTTTGAGATTTGAGAGCTGTGCATAAAAACCAGAGCAAACATCTGAATCACATTCTACCAAGATACCAAGAAAAGATGTGAACACACGCACTGTATAATAGTCTGGTTATTTACTACTAGCTGGAACTGGGACAGCCAATACAATAGAGTTAAGAAAGAAAATTACCCACTGCTATGACTTATTGAAGGGAAGGTAGATGGCAGTGTACTCTATTACTTGAGATATCTAAATCTTTCTACTTCCACACAAAACAAACATAAATTTAAAACAACTAGATTTGAGTTTTAGGGACAATTTTCCCATGGGAGGTTAACTATCACCCCTCAAAGCTTTTTTTTATTCAGCCAAAAAAGATCTTTTTTTGCAGGTCCTACTTTTCTGTAGGTAACTGATAATTTAGCTTGGACACCTCCCTTAACATGAACCAGGATTTCCATAAGAGCTGGAAAAGTGCTAATGAAAAAAGATATGATTATAAGCAAACAGCCCTCTTGATATCTGCAGCTCATATCAAAGGGCTGGTCGGTGTTTTCTTTAGTTTCTTTGGAGCAGATTTTGCATTCAAAAGTCAGAAACTGGATATTTTTGAGTACCAAAGAGCATCACAACTGATTTTGTAATCTCAGAGGGAATGATATTTTTCATTATTTTCTTCTCTATTGCTTTTATTTCTTTGTATGATCTGCAATGTATCCCATAAGTAGAAAAAGAAACCAATTCTTACTGCTTTTTAAAACTAAAATAAGATGTTAGATGTCAAAAGAAAAAAATAACAAATCGTTATAAATGATAATTCATAAAATAATCAACGAACAAACAAATAAAAGGTGCTAGATACTATTCATCATGTTAGATGACTGTTCAAACAAGTGAAAAGAGGAGTACATGGATAAGTATGAAGTACTTTGAAATTATTTTGCTTAGAACTCAGTGTTACAAACACTGAAAGTGGGATTTTGATCCCACTGTGGCTTAAAATTGGTGTAATTTTGTTGAGTTAATTTGGCTTTATTGAGACATAACTGAGGTCAGAACTGTATCTTGATGCTGCTGTGAGTGAATAAAGGATGAATCAATATTAAGTTTGTTCTTTCCACGTTTGTGGTTTTTTGATGACCTGTAACAATGAGACACCGGTGTGCTACTATTATCCTTCATAGTGAAAACTTATCTTGACTTGGACTTTACATTTCAGAACTTTCTTTTGATATTTTCAGATAGTTTCTCTGTAAAGATATGGATACTAATGTTATGTTGAAGGGAAGCAATAAGATACTGTTTTAGCTGAGCTGCTGACAAACTCATGCAATTTATTTTTTCTCAGTTTTGCCTTAATGAAATTCATATTGCTTGATCTTATTTTAAAAATGAAGCAAATCCAGTGATACCACATCACCACCACAAATAAATGATCCCTTTTTCTTGTTTCTGTAAACCACTTAAGTATTTGCTACATGACAGAAAAGAAAAACATGCAAACCACATGCAAAAAAATAAAGATGAAAAGGAAGTGCATGTTCTTAAGTGATTCTGACCTGGTCTGTTATGATCACTTAGGTACAGTGGATATCAATCTTTTGTGCATAAATAGAAACACGAGTGACCAGAGATGTCTTTTCTATAGCGAAGATTGAAATATTGGACCAGAAAACAATCATCAATATTTTGAAAATTTGTGAATGCGTGATTATGAACATATTTTGAGATTACTAGGAAAATTCCAGGCACTTTCATATTTTCTGGATTTTTCCACTAATTGTAAGATTTCAGATATGTTGGCCTGCTGCAGGTACTCTTGTAACCTCCTCATTCAAACACAGCCTAATGGGAACTCTCTTGCCACAGATTTACTTTGAAATATATGCTTTGAACTTATTCATTTATTTTAATGCCAAACATATTGTAAACCTTTATTAGTGATCATGGGTCAGAGAGGAAATGAAAGAGTTAGGGTAGAGAGGAGGAATACTTGTTCACCTTGAATTTATTTCAGGTTTATTAATTTTTTTCCCATGTTTGAGCCTGTCTCTCATTCATCTGGCAAACACAAATGAAAATTAGAATTAGTGCACATGAATAATTTGGTGTAACCACATACAGTATATGGAAGAAAAGCTCAAGAAGAAAGAATTACTGGACATGAATTCTCCTGGTTTTCTGACAGATTTTCTGGCCTGATAAAATGTTAAAGTTGTTTATTTGCAGCACAGTGTTCCAGTAGCATGTGCTCCTATATACAATTCCATTGAGTCTCTTAAC
The DNA here is from genome assembly GCF_901933205.1 of Camarhynchus parvulus. Taxonomy (NCBI): domain Eukaryota; kingdom Metazoa; phylum Chordata; class Aves; order Passeriformes; family Thraupidae; genus Camarhynchus; species Camarhynchus parvulus. The sequence goes on from NC_044576.1 coordinate 12,078,645, forward strand.
CTCAAAGAATAGATCTGATGCTTTCTTTCTCATACTTTACTTGAGATATTTAATTTACTTTTAGTTGTTTTCTATGCTTTTAAATATTAAAATGTGGGATATCAATAAACTGGTACCATAATTTAGGACAATTTGGTTTTTTACTATCTTGTGTGATGCTCCTTTGCTCTGAGGTTTAAGACAGCTGGTAAAAGGCAGAAAAGCTACATTCCTGGAGAAGGAAGAAATGCAAATCTCCATTCCCCCTGGTCCTGTGCAGCATTTCAAACTCTTTATATCATTAGGAATAACCTTCCTTCACTGAGGGCTTTGGCTTGGGACTGTGGCAGTAGGAAGCTTGTTCAGTTATGTCTATTCAATTTTAAAACATATAATTGTGTTTGTTTAATCATGGCCTCTGCTGAGACATGATCTTATGATCCTATAATTTTTTACCAGACTACCAGGCAATAAAAATCCCAGAGAATTCAGTGCATCTCACAATATTCACTTGATTTCAACTTTTGAAAATTCACCATTCAAGAAGTCACTACCCTGGGCTGTGGTAACAAATCACACGAGTGTTCCAGGTCCACCTCAGCACAGGACTGCTTAAATTATCTCTTCCCAATGGGTGAAAATGGAATCACTTTTTTAACAGCTACAGCTGTTTCAGGGTAAATATGTGAATAAAACTATAGACTTTGGGGCTTTCAAAGACACCTGAGAGAATTCAGCATCTTGATTTTATGTCAAATCTACAGGCCTTAAAACACAGTTGTGTGTGCTGAAAAACTCATCCTATATCCTTTTAGACACTCACAGTGACAAGAACATTTTGTATTTGTACAATATATGGGCACATATTGTACCCACTTAGTGATAGGTCTGAGGAAGTGTCTTAAAGAGAAACCACATCCTGTTGGATGCAGGCAGCCCTCCATAACATCAGTGTTATGTGTTCAAATACTGAAATTTTATCACAGCTGATCTGTTTTCCAGGGAGACAAAGCTCACAATAATCCAACAAAGGTTTATCTCAAGGAATATTATTCCTTAAGGAATAAAAATTAATATGAAACACCAGTTATCTGGAGGTTATTTGTGAAACCCAGTCACATTTGCATTTATTCCCCTGTCAATTGATACAGGGATGTTATGTCATTATTTTAAGTTTGCTGATAATTGAGGGGAAATAAACATAATAATGAAATCACTGCTGGATTACATTCTGATAGGTGACAAATCAATTCAGTTATGATACTTCCTTTGTCATACTGAGGTATTTTATTGTGCAGATGGAACCTCTCAAATTAATAAAACTGTTAAATCCATAAAGTCCTATGTACCAAACAGTACACCACAGAAAAATTATCAATCATTAAAAGGATAAAACTGATAAATGCTAGCATGAGAGATCATTTGGGAAAAGAATCTTGCTTTCAAGAGGGTTATGCTGTAACACTGATTCACCATGGTATGAATACATGGTTAGCACATCATCTACAGATATGTGCCCACAGAGCTATGCACAGACACTGACGCTGTGACCTCTGTTACCTCTTTTGTATTTGATTAGCTCTGCTGGCAGGTACCAATTGCATGCTACACAGAAGGAGCCCAGTGAGTCCCAAACAGTTGCATCACAAAGTTATTTAATAATGTTTCTGTGGTGCCTTTCATTTTTAAATGAAATATGATTTAATAACAAGAAATGAAGCTGTTATTAGGCTCTTTCTAACACGATTTAGCTCAAATGGGATTTTGTAAAATTGCTGAACTTGCGTAAAAAGGAAGGAGCTTAGAGAGACTTAAAACTTATGTAATAATGTATTTATTCACTCCCCCCCTTCCACCACAGACTGTGTATATCTGCAAATGACTCATTCATGTTGCACAATACGCTTCAAAAGGTCGTAATGAAGCTGTGACACCAACCACCTTGTCAAAGATACTGCACAGATGACCCTGGCAAATACAGAGTACAAAAAGCTCTACAGCAGTGCCCTTCAAATTCATGGTCTCTCTTTAGTGAACCCACCACTAACAGTCATTTATTTAGTAACACTGAAAGAAACATTTTCCTTCTTTAAGACACTGAAAAGCAACATGGCACAAAGCAGGCTGGCCTGAAAATTTTAGGGAATTGACATATCTTAAGGAAACTGAATTATCAATTACTGCAAGACCAAAACTGCCTAGCCAATGGGTCAAGACTAACTTTGAATTAACTATTTAATGCATGTTAATGTTTTTTGCAGTTTGAAGGCTTTCAAAGTGCACAAGGCAATAGTGCTAACTAATATTACAAAGAACAGCTAGTGTGCTTTAAACAACAACAACCAATCAACCAACCAACCAACAACAACAACAAACCAACAAACCAACAAACAAAAAAACCCACAAAAAAAAAAAAAAAAAACAAACCACCAAAAACCAACCAACAAAAAACAAACCAGAAAGGAAAAGGCTTTTAGTTCTTAAATTTCAGATTTTGGATTTTCAAATGCTCCAATACTCTATGGTGGGGTTTCAGTTTACCCACTTATTTTTTAACAAAGGAGCGCATGAATGGACGGATGAAGAGGGGACCGAGGAATCACAAAGCTCACTCAATCCTGGCAGCACTTCACAGTTGAATAAATGACAAAACCTACTGAAACTTGCTCAGCTTCCAAAAATTGAAATAAAAATGGAAATTGAGATAGAAATTTCCCAAGATTTCCTGAGAAATCTTCACAGCTATTGTATTGCTCAGGTAGCCCTTGGCTTGTGTAACCAGCCCCTGTGCCCCAGGCTCAGCAGTGGGAGCTCCGCTGGCCCAGCTCTGGTGCTGACTCAAAGGAAGAAGTGCAGGGTGAGGGAAGGAGCAGCCTCAGGCAGCTCTCCTGCCCCCTTCCCTTGGAGCCCTCAGCAAAGGATGCTCGGTGTTTTCAGAGGAGGAGGGAGGCTCTGCATGCAGCACCTGAGTCTCCTCTGAGGCTGGAGGAGCTCCTCAATAAAACCACAGCAGGGTCTGTTGGACCAGCACCTCTGAACCTTTAAATGGGGGTGGGATTGGTCCTGTTAGTTGCCTTCCAGCTTGTGTGCAACCCCCTATAATGCAGAGACAGAAATCTGGATGGTGGAGATTCCTACACTTGTTAGAGGCTTTTCGTGTTCCCTCCTGGATCTGGCATTCTCACATTATGTCACAGGTTTACCTTTTAAGAGCTCTTTGAAACTGTCATGTCCTATTTGACACTGATACATCCCCAAGTCAATGTGCATAAGATGAGTAGATAGCAAGAGCTGTATTTTTTACCATATGCATAAAAATTCCCAGCACTGGCAAATAGAGAAAAGACAACATATGTATTAACATCCTGAATAGGCTGGTAATTTTTTTCCCCAAACTGAAACTTTTTGCTAGAACATTAGCAATTTCACAGTAAGTAAACAACCTGTAGTTTCACAGTGATCAAATTATTACAGCATCTATCCAGCAGTCCTTAAAAAAGCCTTTTAGTACACCATAGGCCACCAAGATCAAATCTTAATCAAACACAATATATGTTCACTAAATAATGGAGCTGAAAGATGAGGCATTTCTATAATAATTTATTATTAAACTGATGCTCTGTGAATATGTTTAATGATTTGCCAAAAGCATCTCAGCCTAGCTTAAAAGCAGTAGAGGAAAATGTAAACTGCCCTGTGGCACATCTGTTGGTGCTGCTGGTATGGGAGGCTTGACTCACTGGGATTCCAGGCACCAATGCCAGCCTGATTTGCACAGATATAACTCTCTTGAATTTTGAAATAGCAGAAGCACATATAATTCATAATGAAATATGATTCTGTTTCCAAGTGGCACTACAACAATGGAAATATCTTTATTTAGGCATTAAAAAAATTATTGTTATTTTAAATGGAAATAGTTTTTTTCCCATGTGCTTACTCCAAATGAGACAGTAGTGGCAATTGATCTGATTTACTGGGAACTATAGGCACATCTTTTATAAATTCTTCTAGCAAAACCAGTGAGTTAAAAGAATTTAGAGTAGGGAGGTTTTACCTGCATCACTTGTGTCAGTGATCTGAAGGGAGGTGACAAATAGGCATATAATGAGACACATGGCTTTATACCTGGCAATCTCACACATAAAAAGAATGTCAAGTGTATTTGACAGAATGAAATGAAACTAAAATGTTAGCATTAATTGCTACTCAGTGCTGTATTACCAGCCCCACAATCCAAATCAATTATGAAGATTTGTATCAGTTGTGAGACCAAAAAGATTTTGGAAGCCTGTCAACTCTAGGGTGTCATTACCTGATGATGATATGACTGCTCTGGGTTCTGCTAAGAACAAGGAGAGTCACAACCACCCACTTCCAGGACTGCAACCAAAATGGTACAAATGGAGTGTTTCAAAGGAAAGTTGACAGGTGTACGGTTAAACATCAGAGGTTTGAACAAAAAGGTGTATTTCCACATGGAAATACAAACCTCAGATTGCTTAGGGGAGTACACCCCTCCCTGCCCATCGAAGTTAAATGAGAATTACTTCTGTGTGCTGCTCCAGAAGCCATTTATTTGATTAGCAAAATTAAAACACTGATATGCTGAGATATTATATACTTTTCTTTTCCTAATAGTAGATATATTTTAGTAACTTAAAGGAACAGTTGTGTGATGACTTATCAAAGTTTGCTGTGTTGGTCTATTAGTCAAAGAAGTAACTCCTCGATGGTGACAACAGAGAAGATAAAACCTTACAGCAGAGTACTTTGTCACTAAGAAATTCCATCTAGAAGCCATGGCATTGGACTTTTGTCACTTCATTCCATCAATGAGATCAAATAATGGTGATTTAGGTAACAAGAAGAAATTTCATGTTAAGGAACAGTAAGTGGATGTGGCTCTTTCCATAGGCCTTCCCATTGTGCTTGCAAAAAGATAGAGAGGATTATACTCAAAGCTCTGCTTTTATTAAGAAAATAAAACCAAAAAGCTTCCTCCATTTTCAAGGGAATAAGTTGCTTTCCCTTTTGAAGTACAAACTGCACAAGACTGTCCAGGAAACGTTGCCTCCACCTTTGTGGTGGGTAGCATCTCATCTCTGTGCACAGTGCATAACACCTTTGCATCCCTATTGAATTGTTTCATTTGAGAGAAGTCTTTTGCATATACTGAGGAGAAAATATTAAGTAAAGCAAACTATTTTTATAAAGCAAAATATTTTTGCAAAGCAAATCTACAGACTGGAAGAAAGATAAAAGCAGAGCTACCCAGAGACCCAGCAGCCTCTGTCTCTCAGGGTTTCTTTTCCCACTGAGCTGGGCTGTGATGGAATAGCATCATGGACAGTAGTCACTCTTGTGTTGGGTATTGGCCTTATGCATCAAACATTTCTACTTTGAAACTGCAGCCTACTGCCCAGCATTAAATGCAAATAACCGGTTAAATCACACAACCCTGAGTTCTCCTAAGAATAACACACCTGCATCTACAGGAGAAGGGAAAGGAGAAGAACCTGTCAATGAAGCATGACTTCCTGAATTCCAGTGGGTTTTGTTTCCAAGCTTTTTGTTTTTTTGGATTTTTTTGTTTTTTTTTTAATGCAGATTGAAGTATCTGAGTCTAAATATGTCCCATCTTACGAACACACATAAGCTATCCCTATCTGTGCCTGATCTAAACTCTATATAAAAAAGAAACAAGCAGTGCCAAATGAGTAAAACCTACAACTGGGTGAAAATATCCATTAGAGAAGGATTCTAATTTTAGCTTTTCTTCAAGATCATCAAAGCATGCATTATTCTTTAATGAAAAAATGGCAGCTACTTTGTGTTAGCCAAAGTTTACCAAATAAGGATGCACTTTGGATGGTGCTGAAAATGAAAGTATTAATGTCAAAGCTGAATGAAGCACTTTTTTACCATATATGATTCTTGCTATAGGAGACAGGCTTGCAATTTGCATCTTGGGACTGGCTCATCAGCACATGTCCCACCCATCAGTTATCAGCTTGCAATATTGTACTGATGACACAACATGCTGGGAGACAGGAACAGCTCAGGAAAGATCACTGAGTGAGGGAACAGTATCCTTCACATTCCCTAGCACAGAAGTCTACTGTCTGCTTCATCTCCCTTCACCAGCATGTAACTGAGGTCAAGAAGATTTAGGACTTTGGAGTATTTTAGTCAGCCAGAGAAAAGTTAGAGAAGTTGGAGAAAGAATGAAGTCAAGAGCCATATAACTTATGCTTGGACCATGTTCAGTGGAAAGAAGGACATGAGCCCATCACATGGAAAAGCCAGGTTAATGTTTATGCATTTTCAGTGGTTTTCCCTCCATGTGTAGGTAGTATAAGGATTACTGACATAAGATTTGATTTTTGTCCCACAAAGCCTCCAAAACAGAGTAGCAGTTCAAAATGTTGACTGTGGAGCCCTTGTGATGGCTGGGCTCTGAGTCTCCCACAAACCTTGAGACTTACTGAAAATTGGTTTTTATTGAGCTAAATCAAATCCTGTTTTAGCAGAATTTTCTGTTTCTCTTGACTCCTTTTCTTCTAAACTGCAAATTCACCATTCAAAAACAGTTTAAATAGGACATATATAGTGAAACTGATAAGAAATTAATGGAAAAAAAGAAGTAATTCCCTTTTTCAATAGCACGAAAATAAGATATAAATGTGCAGAAGTGGAAGTCTTACAATTATGTCTTCCAAACTATATGTTACTCAGTGTAATTAGAGACCAAGTATGAAACCCTGACCTTATTAATTCTAGAAGTCAGGGACATAAAATTACATTCCAACTAAAAAGACTTTCAAATTTACCAAATCTTCATAATGTTTGTTTTCACTTGCATTTCAGAATGCCATTACCAAGATGATCAGTGCTAACTAATAGTTACCTTTGAAATTGTCCCATGATCAAGACATCAGCATGTTTTGGACATGCTAAACAGCATGACATATCTTGCTTTCTAGTAAAATTTTCAATCTACTCTCTGCTCCTCCCTTTCCCCAGCCCCAAATTATAATCACCTTTCTGAAATCCATATAAAAAGTTAGCAGTGTTCCTATGAAAGATTTTTAATGGTTACCATGTAATTTTTTGGATTATATCTTGCACACATTCAGAGAATAGCACCAGGTGCTTAAAAAGAGACTTTAGGAGAAAGGGTAAACCCATGTGCCCCACTAACTGTCCTGTGATTATGGGGTATTTTACTATTCAAGAGCACATCCATTCACAAGTAATATCTTGTTATATAATACCTAGAAGAAACTTGTTACATACTACCTGAAAGAAACTTGTTACACATGGTTAATTTTTCAGCTAACAAGCACCTTTTCTGGTTTCTTCAGTCATTCCTAAAGTCCATGGGGCTTCTTTTCGATTACATCTTTGCATTAAAACCAAACCAAACAGAGCAAGTACACAGAAGCAGTCCCTCAGATTTGGCTACTTCTGCCTGCACTGCAAGAGCAGACTCTGAGAAAGGTTGAACTCTGCCAGCTATCCTGAAGTTTATGGCCTCTCAAAGATGAATGGTGCACTTCAAGGAATAAGATTTAGAAATGCACCCATCATAGCACTGTGAAACAGACTGGAAAGATGAATAAGAATCTTTGCTCTGGCCTTTATTAAGTCACAAAGGCTTGGAAAAACATTTCTGGGAGAGCAACTACATTTGTCTTTTCCATTATAGCATTTGAGCCCTAAGCATCCAAGAATCCTATTCTTCTGTGATATCTGCTTCAAAACAAAACTAGTACCTGGTGTTAATATCATTGATAGACAGCATTCATATGTGTAAAGAAATAAGAATTTTACCTTACTTCACACAAAAATCCTTTACTGCCATTTTTGATTCTGTAATTTGTAATTGCAACTTGTGGTTGATTCACATGCTCACAGTCTGCTACTTAAGTGTTTTCTATTGCATTTTTGGGCATCCTTCATACACAGCAGGTGACAAAACTTGGTGCAAGCCTATTCCAGTGGGACACCAACAGCTCTGGATCCCAGTGCTCCAGCACCCAGCCAAACCCGGGCAGGGCTGGGACCAGTCCTGGAGCAGCACATGCCAGGGGGTGGCTGCTCTGTTCTGGAGCACTTCTGTGCCTTGTTACTGCCTCACATCACCAGCAAGCATTTCTTTCCTTCAAGCACACAGCTGCTTAAGATATATTCCCTCTGAATTTCATGTCTTGTTTGAAAAGACTACTCAAAATCAATGAGGAAGACAGGCTAGGAAAACAAATGTAGCCAAGTAATTTCTTAAGCTTGGTTATCTTTACACTGAAGAGAGCACCAGGGAGTTACTAATCTTTACAAAACAAAAAGGATCCCTGAGACGTGCTGCTTTCCTTTGCAGCCCTTTAGCTGATATATGAGCCCAAAGCCTCGTCAACACTTAAATCCAGACAGACTCCCTCTTGAATTCTCTGCACTGGCTCGCTGTTTTTCTGGCAAGTTGCAGCGGGTCTGCATTCAGCCCAGACAGCATCTTGCCTTAAATACATTTTTAATCCTGTTTTGCCACATAGACAGCCTACATAATTTGGACCTTGAGCCTGGGGAAGCAACCCAATAGAATAATTACCCAGTCTTTCCTAAGCAATGTGTCGGGCCAGGCTGTTACAGTAAAATCAATGTTTAGCATTAGCTCTCAGCCTCCACCCCTCCTTCTCCCAGCCTCCAAATCAAGCTAGTTTCTCAATAAAAAGAGGCCCACATAGATTTTCACAGACAGCCAAACAGAGGATTAGAAAGCAGAATTTACAAACCAGACCTGGTTTGATACAATAGATACTGACTAGGATGTATGAGCTTTGCTCAGTGTCCTCACTGACTGCTTCTGGTCATTAAAAACACCAGTTCCCAGGAGTATTGGTGCCTTTCCCACTCTGACATATTTCAGTGCAGCTCCTGAGATTCTCCCTTCCAAATCTGTCTTTTCTCATTTCAGCAGGATGCAGTATTTATTTACTTCTGGAAGGAAAATTCCTGCTCAAATTGACTGTTGCATTGCATGTCAACAGCATTTCCATTTGATTCCAAGGGGAAGAAATACATACAAAGAAATTCTGTTAGTTCCAGAAAGAGACTCATTAAATTCTTTAGAAAGAGAAATGCTGAAATAAATAATTTCCATTAAAATGCCCATTCAAAGTGTTTGATCACAACAAAGGCAGATGCAAGAGAAGTTTACCTTTAGGTCAACTAAGTGGCAAAATAGGTTGCAAAGTTTTAAGTGATGCCATGGAAAATGGACTGAAAAATGGGCAATGTTGCCGTACAATTTATCCAGCAATCTTATCCTATTAACTTTGAAATGATGTCCTTGTGCATAAACAGGACTTTACTGCTTCAGACAATATTTCTTTGTGGATTAAAGTACCTACTATGTGACCTATAATTTGAGATACTGCTCAAATGCATGTGCAGACTCAAAAGGCCTACAAATAACATTTTTGCCTTTTTTCTTTCTTCCCAAATGAGCCTACAGTTTTTTCATCAGTTCTGTTCTCAGTATTTATCCAATTCTCTGTTGAATTCTTTGGCAATTCCAATAAACAAGAAGAAAAAAGTGAAATACAAGATTGCCATATCTCCATTGCTGCTTTTAACATCTCTCTATGTTTCAGAACAGTGATGGTTAGAGTAAGCACACAGTGCAGAATAATTTTTACTCAACCCACTAGTTATATTCTTCAAAGAAATTAGAAATTGCATTTTCTTGTAACAACAGCACTAAGATAAATGCTGTAATAATAAAAAAATAGCTTCTAGATTAATAAAAAATAGCTTCTAGATTATCATAATAAAAAAAAAAGAAGTTTAAAATCCATTGGAAAATGCAGGTAATTTAAAGACTCTTTTGAAAAACAAGAGCTACTCTGGGCAGATCAGCATTGTATTTATTATTGTAACCATGGAAACAATATAAATTCCCATCTGTTAAGGTATTCGTTTGCTGCCTGCAAATGATGAGTATACTGTACTCAATGGGTGAATGAAATAGTTACAATTTCAATGAGTAGCCAGATATGTAATTTTTCTTCTCTGTAAAACACTGAAGAGAGCTCCTGGATGTGATTTAAAGCTCTATGAAATGTTTGGAATGAAAGCACAAACCCTGGGAAATTTGCCGGGCTCCAGTGCTTTGTGATAAACCAGAAACTTGGACTCTGCCTTTATGAAGGTTCCTACTAAGTTTTGAGAACCTGGGGAGAGAGGGGAGGCGGGGAAAAAAAGAAATAAAACCGCAAAAACCAAAACCAAATAAACAAAAAACCCCAACAATCAAAAAGAAGGCAAAAAATAGAAAAGGAAAAAAAGAAAAAAAGCAGGGGGAAAGCAATAACTTTTGTGCCATCACAAGTTAAGCTCAGTCAATTTGGTCTCCTTGATTGAATCCTGCTTTAAGGTTTGGGCTCATGCCGTGTGTGACTACAGCAGAAGTGGCTGCTCCAAACTCTTTGAACTTTCCACATGCTGAGACCTGGATCGGAGTGTGGGATTTGAACTCCACAGCTCGATCTGTCTGTGATGGGCTGCAATGAAACAGTTAAACTCAGCACTAGAGAAGCACATTTGATTGTGGAATTCAGGCCTATTTCTGGTTCCAAATTGCAGTCAGAAATTCAGCTATGTGCTTTTTATTGCTCCTCCACGGGCACACTTTGAAATATGTGGCACCTTCCAGACATTCAAAAAGGTGTAGATTTTGTCTATCTGACAAAGATAGACTGTGCTCATCTGACTCTTTTGTCCTAAGGGAGCCAGAAGCTAAAAGATAAGGAAGCTGACAGAACTAAAGAAAGAGGAGAGAAAAAAAAAGTTTATGACAGTTTCTAAATTCTATATAAGTCTAAATGTTTCTTTGACAGATATTCCTGGCAACCTTTGGGACTTTGCAAATAAACTTATTACAATACAGGTGCAATATGGGAAAAATAGAGGATTTCAGAAAGAAGCCCAGATCTGTTGTATAATATTCCTTCTGTCTCTGCGTATATCATTATTTTTTATAGTGTGAAATAGCGATACAGGAAGGTGGCTTTTCCTGGACAGGACTTTTTTATTTGAATGTTTGAAAAAGTTGCTATCCAAGTGATCAACAGCCTAAGCTTTGAAATACAGTATTTTTACTCCAGAGGAAAATCTATGTTGCCAGCAATGACTCTGAAATTATCAGAAGATGAAAATATTGAGAATGTCTGAAGAATGTATTGACCGATAACTTTTTTCCTTTTCACGCTATCCCCAATTAGACTTAGTATTAAAAAACTGCTTTAATTATACTGTGAGATGTTATGCACTGTCGTCTTAAAGAGCATTTTTAGTTAAAGAAATGAATGTCAACAAACATGAAATTAAAAAAATAGTTGAAAAGTAAGGATGTAAAAATTATACATTTGTTACACGTAAAGCCTCTTTCTATGTGTTTTTTTCAATCAAACAGCTGACAGTGAAGTCTTAGGATGACAGACTACAATCTTAGGTAGTCCCATGAAAACATCCCAAGTACAGACTTGCAAACTGGAATTGGTTCTGCTTTTCACGTCAAAGGAGTCATCAATAGTGATTGGAAGTGACAAATATTTTTGGTAAAAATTTCCACCCTGGGAAGAAAATGGATTAGTGTTCAGAAACTTAGGAGAGCCTGCACAGCCAGGATCTATGGAAAAAAACATAATAATTGGATTTTGGGATAATGTGGGGGATCTGAAAAGCCATTTGAATATTAGCATGTACTAAAAATTTTAAGGTTATTAACCTTCTAATTTAAGGGTTGTTTGAAAAATCTTCCTGCTTGCTCTTACTGTGGTTTAGTCCCTGTATATATACAGATCTTGAGAATCTAAAAATAGTTGGAGGGAAAGGATTAAAAGGAAAAGGCCAGAGGAGTGCTAAAATACACGCCCATATTTAAAGTTAGAACTGGACTTAAATTTAGAGGATCCTCCCTGAGCAGGTAACTTCGAGGGTCATCTACATCATAACAAGCCAGAGAGTACACCAAGATCCTGCTGGATTTAGCCTCACACATAAGCTATTAGGTTAGACAACATTTGCCTTAAATAATTGTCAAAATTTTCACAGAACATCTTTTCAGAATTTGCTGAGCATCTATTTGTACACTCTCTGTGAATGCAAATGGTACTCATGTTAATGTGCAGCTTAATGTAGAAAGATGCATTTGGGGAGCAGCAGCAGATTTTGTGGGCATATTTAAGAATGTTAATTTGAAAATGTGTGCTATAAACTTTGACAATTTTGGAATACACCCTAGAGAACTCTCAAGTGGCAAACACACAACACCTACTCAAAAAAGAAAGAAAAATAAGGAGTGCATCAATTCCATTATAGGCAAGCAAGCAGAGCAGAACAGGAAAATTACCGGGAGGAATTTTACAAGAGTGAATACCAGAATGCCTGGAAAGCCATCACCGACCTTCCAGGCACAACTGATTTATTGTCTGTGGAAGGACATGCCTAATTAACATAGAGGGAGGGTTTCTTTCCAGCAATAACTGCTACAGTAAACACAGACCCAAGACACTTTAGATTTTGATTTTTGAGAAGCATCTGATACTCAGTTTCAGATCAGAGATTGCTGGCTTTGGCACTGAGATATAAAAGCCACCTGCTAGGTAGGAAGCTGTATTTAGCAGCATCTCTCTTGATGGAAATTCAAAGAAAGAGGATCTAAGAATGGCTCCTGTCTCTTTGGAATAAATACTAGTGATTCACTCAAAGAATGACACCATGAGCTATGAACTATGAGCTGATGACTACATTAATGTTACAAAGAGAACAATCTGGGTCCCAGAAGAATCTCACCATGTTATACCAGGAGGGCAAACATGGGAGACTCAATGTTTTTTATACTCCCTTCACTGAAAAATACTCATGCCTTTTAAAAGATGCACAAGCACAAACCTTGTTGAGTTGTAGAGATTGAAAAAGACAGTCCAGGTAAATAACAAAGGCAGAATTAAAATACATAGAGGTTTTTCTGAGAAGTCCCATGTATTGTTCTTAGAACCAGTATACCATCACCATAACTGCAAACTAGAGACCAGATCCGGGTTAATTTGTCACATCAGCAATGTAGACCTGGTAGCACTTTCAAACTGAACCCAAGACCACCAAACCCTTTCTTTCAACACTTCTTTAGAAATCTTTAAGTATATGACTGCTAAGTATAATATCTTTCTTCAAAGTAACTAGGAAATCCCTTCTCAGACTACAAAAAAAGGATTATACTGAGTCAAAGGCTTTTGTCTTGACTGCTCTGATCATGTGTTCTAATAATTTTTTAGATTTTATAAAACATATATACCACAGTAATTATATATATATATATATATATGTACACCACAGTAATATAAATGGCATTTATGGTGTATATAGAGCTCTAGCCTAGACAGCAGTGGGTAGCAGGAGGCCAACAAGGAGAGAAGCAAGAGCTCCTTTATTGTCTTTCATGACTATTGCAAGAAAAGGTTGCCAGACCCTTCAGAAAAGACCAGAACTGTATCAAGTTGTGACAGAGAACCCTGAGCACCCATACTATGCCTCCTGCAAGAGGTGCATGTGCCATGCAAGGGCAGTACATGGACTTATTATTCTGCTTATACTTCTGAGAGACATAAAAATATCAGAATTTTGAAGGTATTGCAAAGCAGGAAGGTAGAAGGTGATGATGTTCAGCTAAAGAACATAAACATTCATGCAGTACAGGCTCTTTCCCTTTAGACAAGGCCTGAGTAAAATTGTTATGCACACATTATCTGTACAATATCTCACATTCCTTTAAAACTGCCCAGGCAGACATGCATGTACTTCCTCCTTTCTATGACACTTCTGGGACCACTGCTTGTCACTAATGGGGATAATTCCTTCCCCTGTAGGGATGGATCCTGTTGCAGCACTCTGAAGTGATGAGCTAATGTATCCCCTTCCTGACTTACAAGAAAAAAGCAAAGAACTAATAATTACTTGCAGTTAGAAATTACTAAAAGTAGTCTCCACAACAACTTTCTCTTGCCACATTTTGAAGCACTGAACTTCACTTTTCTGTTGCCCAACTATATAATCAAAAATTATAATGTGCCTTCCTTTGAGAGAAAAATGAAAGAGCATGACCTCATGTTATTTCAGAAACAAGATGGTTTTTTTTTGCATGTGTTTCATAGTGCAAATCCCTAGTATTACTCCCACGCTGTAAACAATACATCTACTATTCCCTATAATTTCTGTATCAGTGTGAATAGCAACAATTTTACATAATTAAAATAGGGAGTGATATTGCTCAGGCTCTTGCACTCCAAGAAAACACATTCTTTTTAGTAGCTCCAAGCTTTGAAGAGAGGCAGGGAAAACACAGGTGATGAACAGGTAAGACACAGAAGAGTGTGGGATCAAATCCCTTGTAGCTGCTGAGTGCTGCAGCTCCTCCCTCAGTGGTCCTGAGTTAGATACTGGAGAGGCATCTGCTGCAGTTTGCTCCTTCTGTTTTGTCCTGTTAGTACAGGAGAGAGTTACCACACCATGAGAAACATGGTCCATTCCCAGCTACCTCTTCAGGCCAAGGATATTCAGGGGACAGTGTAATTGCTTTGCATACAGAACCTAGAAACTGTGCTCTAATCAATCACTGATGGTGGAAATGCTGTGGAGTTTAAGGACTGTAACTGCCCATCCATCTCATTTAGGTGCAGCTCAAAACTCACTTGTTTTGTGGTGGAATATTCCATTTAAAAAACAGATTAATTTCTTAAGTGTGGATGGAATTTTTAGCATAAAAGATGATTATCTAGATTATTCTGCTGCTCTGTCTGCATGGTGGTATGATTTAATAAATAGAAACCAAGGCTGTGGCTTTCTTCTTTTTAGGAACATTAAATTAATTATAAAATTAGAGTTAAGATTGCAATTGTGATGCTTGTTTGAATGAAGAAATTGAAAATTCTGTGGCCTATCAAAGTTGGACAGAAAGACATGGTTGTATTGCCCACAAAAAAAAACATTCTGGTATGATGAAAGCTGATGATGATTTTCAGCAAGAAAAAAAAATGCAGACAGGGTAGCTCACAGTCTATCAGGGATGCTTTTTACACAGCAGAAGTTACAGAAATATTTTTTCCTCCAATTTACAGTGTATCCTGAAATTTGAACACAAAGCTTTTGTTATTGGAAAATGATTATTAATAAATAGAATATTTTGTGTTTTGTTGTATTCTTTTTTAACTGGACATATCCAAACATTATAATTTATAAGGATAACTTTTCTGGATGTGTTTGTGAGTTTTTAACATCCTTATTGTTATAAGGCTATGGACACATTAAAAAATAATTTAAAGGAAGAAAAACTAATTTTCAATAGGTTTCCTTTGAGCATTCTCTATGTTTTATGGTATAAGAGTACTACTAAATCTGTTGAACAAACAGTGAGGTCCAATTAATTCTGTTTCAGTCTTTTGAATTTCCTCAAATTAAAATTTACCATCAATAATTTAAATCTATTGTCCTATTAGTGTTTCATTAATCCAACATGGATCTAATTTCAAGCCTATGCTTACTCCTTATTGGCTCAAGGAAGGCATTTAGCAAGGTTTGGGAACAGGAAGAAAAGGTGTTTTACGAACAAAATTTATTACCAACTTTTCTCAGAAACAATTTCTTAGACCATTTATTTTGTCTCCACAGTTATTTTTGAGGGTAAGTCTGCCTGTGGAATTTGAAATATGCTTCTTAGACTGAAACAAGAAGACTGCTGATTGTCTCAAGTGGAGCTTCCCACTCTGCGCAGTTATCCATATCTTCAAAACCAGTCCATCACAAATGTCCTCACATTTCAAGTCTCACAGTATTATTATTTCACTGGTCTAAGCCAGTTTGAAGAATTTTTTTCTTTTGCTAACAAAAGAAATCTTATTTGACCATATTTCAGGAAAATTTCCTGAAAGTTTTTTCTTCTCTTACATCAAATACGTTAGGATTACATCAGAAGCTTCTAAACTCAATGAGAAGGTAGGCTGAAAACTGTTTATCTAGCACAGCAAGAAGAAGAATGTTGAAAGGATGATAACTACTTCTTCTTCCAATATCTGAATTCAATGCATAAACTGGCCACTGCATAACCTGGGAATTCCACTGTAATTCCAGACTTAATTGACATTGAGCATTAAGAATTTAAACACGGTACTCAAACGCAGTAAATTTGTAGCTGCTCAGTAGAGATCTTAGTGTCTGCTTTGTACCTTCCTTACTAGACCCTCACAGGAATTTGAGAACTATTTTTCTAGTCCAGAGTGGGTTATCTCTGTATTTTTTCTCTTTCCCCTCTTCTCCTTGGAAATCCTCAGCACGAAAGAGAAAAGACCTCTTGCTCCCCTGATACTTGTGACTTTGGGTTTGGAAACTAGGTTAACTAGAGAAGAATTTCTCTTTGAGACAGGTGTACAATATCTTCAGCTCTGGGATCTGAATTCCCTAGGATTTAAGTCTGCACCAATGGTTTACATCAGTGGTGAATTACCTGGATTCCCTTGACTACCTTTGCTTAGTCTTTACTTTTGATTTTCTCTGAGGCTAACAGAAGACTCCCAAAGCACTTGCTAAAGCCTCTTTTCAAACATTGCCCAACTTTTTCCTCTTGCTCCCACGGGACCACCTCCCTCAGTCGCTGTATCCTTGCTCTGCACTGCACCCACTCTGATTTCATGGCCAGCAGGCAATAACAAAATGGATACAGCGGACAGAGTAGTTCTGTTTCGCTTCTCCATCTCAGGAGGACTTTTCATGAACAATATTCACTGCCAAAGACACAACCACACGAACCCTTGTACTGGGAAATGAACAACAAGTGCTGCTACAGATGGCCTTAGCTCCTTAGCAATCACTGGTGCACGTGCTGACAAGTGTTACAATTCAGTTTGAGTGCCTGGTTAAGGCAGGTCACTTAATGACGGGACAGAAAAAGCAATCTCTTAACATTCTACCACATGGAAATAGTAAAGAATTAAACAAGAAAGGCACCCACATTTCTTTACCAAAAATTCTTGAGCAAACACACGGACAGGATCCCTTGCAAAAGGTCAGGGAAGGCTACTGCAGTGATATATTTCCAAAGTGGATGGTTCATTTAAAAGACTCAGTCTCATTTCTGTTAGCAAATCCTATTACATAAGCAATGCATTTTTAAAAAGTGCTTGAGGATTTAGGTATTCCTCAGTTTCATGGCTCCCATTTTAGTGGGCTTTTCAACAAACTAAATTTTTTTAGAAAAAATATTTTTTCAGCACTGTCTGTGAAAAAATGGGTCGTTGTCTCTCTGTCAGCCTGGGAGCACCAAAACAGAGCTTGGAACTCCCTACACCAGTCAGTTGTGCAAATGGTGTCATTGGAAGCAGTGGTTCCCAAGGAGCAAGGTGGGATCACATTGCAGATCTTTGGGTATATTACAGGAGATGAGTGCAGCTCCCAGACCTCACATCCAGAGCTGTGACATGACAGACCTGGGGCTGGCAAGGACAGGAGCTATGGATTGGGTCAAAGTCATGGCACCGGGGCAAGGGAGCACCAAACCTGACTGGACCTGTGCAGAACCACTTGTCTTCTACAGCAAGTTAGGAACCATTGACTGAGGGACTCACTCCTTCTCTCCTTGAAAATGTTACCTTTCATAAGAGAAGCTAGATCTGTAGTTCAGTTACCTAACTTTGAATGTGTAGTATCATTTCTTTCCCCCCACAGCAAAAAGAATTAGCTCCATTATTACATTTTACCATTTGACAGCACTCTGGTAAACAGTGCTCAAAAGTAAAAATAGGAAGACTTTTAACCAGAATGCTGATTTACAGCTCCAGAGTGATAAATAACCTAATGCAAATAAAAATAAAATCCTACATATTGTCTTATTTTTTTTTTTAATTACAATCTCCATAGCTGTAAGCGAGAGAAATTAATTACGCCTGGCCTTACATCATGCTCAATGTGTACTGATGCAAATGCACCCTATTTTAATTCCTCTGAATGTTAATAATGGAGCAAATGAGCACTAGATTATGTTATACAAAAGCAATGGAAGTAATTAAACTTCATTTAATAAAATCATCAGGGATACAGAAGCATTAATGACTTATACTCCTCCTCTGCAGGGAGTGGAAGACATGTTGGTACACAGGAGCCTGAGAACCCCTGAGATGAGAGCAATGTAAATACATAACCAGGAATGTTAAGGTAAGTAGTGTATCATATATGAAAAGTCTTAGAGTGAAAGCCCCAGGCTACAATAAATTATTTACTTTAAAGCACCAGGAAATAGTACCATCTCAGGCAAATGACAGCAAAAATATCTTCCATCCTCTGAGAGGCAAAGCATCAGCACTGAATTACTTTGTAAGTGCAAAGCTGGTTAAATGTTGTACTGACAGTGTTAGAGAAAAAAATGCTTGAACTGTGAATGGTTGTTCATTTCATCCAGCCTTCTGTCCCTCTCTAAATTTATATTCACAAAGAGCATTGTGATTGTACAACTCCTGTCTGGAATCACTGTTAGCTCTCTGAATGCTCTCACTTGGACACAAACCCATATATTCCTGAGTATTTTCTTTTTTTAAATGCACAAACTTTTTGATATTTATCTCAGCTCAAGCTTCATTCACCTTTTCACCTTGGGTATATTATAAAAGGCAAACAAATATTTACCAGCACAGCAGAAGGGATTTGTCCTGAGTTTAGCTATGTCCGTATCCAGCACTTTCTAAAAAAATTGGACTGACATAAACTGAGCATAAAATATCTGTTACACAGTAAGTGAAAGCTGTGGTATGTGATGAGGCTTTATGGGATTTTCTTGAAAAAAAGGCTTTTATGAAAATTAAATGTTGGTATTACTGCTCATAAACCCTGAAGAAATATAAATACATTTGGCGTAGATGTGACCGTTAAGAAAATGTGTTGAGACTGTGACATACATCAATGTTTTGTGTTATAAGCATCAATAATAGACAATAATAAATTTTCACTTCTGCCAAATCACTCAGGGCTCTCTGCAGCATGGGTATATTAGAAATACTGCTGCTCATTAGAGAAAAAAAACAAACTTGAAGACCAGTGGCTGGAGTCTGACCCCAGCTTCACAGGCCAATGTCCAGGGCAATGCCTTCTGCTCCCAAGGAGATAGTTTTGGTTTGCATCACTGTACCCAAGATCAATATCTGTCCCCACAAGTACAGCAAAGGGTGATTTTCCTTCACTTGATGTGCAAAGAAAAAGGGGTCATGCTAGGAACACTGTTCTCTTGAGGAAAGACAACAGCACAAAAAAAAAAAAAGCTAACAGCAGAGAAATGTTCAATCAATCCTGAAGCATTAAGGTGGCACATCAATTTGTGCAGCACTAGTTGTCACTCTGCGGATGCTGGCATAGGTGCTATTGTTTATCCAAAGAGATTTTACTTATTTTTTGAGCAACAAAAATCTACCACAGTACCTAGGACCTCATTCTCCACTGTGAGAAAGCTTTATTATTATTTCTATGACAAGAGAGATCTATTTCAAGCTTAAGGCAGGTTGGATAAAAACAGAGTTCAATCAATAGCAGGATCCCTTTCCCACTTATATTAAAGAATGATTGAAGAGGAGTTAAAGACAGGTTGGTAAAGACCATTTCAGCAGTATCACTGAACTGCTGAGACACAAAGCTTGGCTCTTTTACCTTCCTTTGACCAGGAATTAAATATCTTATATTTTGTCAGATATGCAGTGCAGGAAACAAGATTGTGGAGGTGTCCTCAGATTTACATCAGTGTGATTGTGACTGTATAATTAGCAGGATAGTGCTTTTATATTGCTGTGCTTCTGTAATTCCCATTGAAGGGCATCTGTTTGAGGTACAGTAAATAGTACCTGTTTTGAGAAGCTCTTTACATTTGTTCACTTGAAATATTGATGACTATTTTAAGCTGGTATAATAGCATATCATATTTCATGAAAGTATTGCTAAACTGCTCATCCACAAAACCGCCTAGAGTGATATTCAAGGTAAAGACTGCAGAGGCTTTTAAGAGTAGCAAGAAACACCAAGAGTTGGTGCCACTGGTGTGACTCATTTCAGAACCTCCTTGCTGAAGTTTTCCTCACACATTGTACTTGACTCTGCCCTGGTGGTGCAGCACATCTGGCACATGAAGCACCCGCTGCCTGGAGAACTTCTCCAGCTCAGCCTAACAGAGAAAAAAAGGGTGCAATGCTGGAACAAAGGGACACATATTTAGTCTGAACTGTAGAATTCTGTGTTTCTGTAGGTTTAACACTAACATCCATTCTTCTACTTAATTTCTAGCTTGTGATGCTACATGTACTACTGGTATTTCAGACATATTGAAACGGTGGGTGGTTTTACAGACCATATGTGCTGTAATCTCTAGACGCATCGCAGCATGTTAAAGATGGAGAATCAGATGCAGTCCTCAGATTGAATTTTTGGTTCCCTTGTTTTGTGGGTTTTTAACAGATTCGCCATAAAGTTAATTGAATTCTGCTTCCATTCGGCTTTAAGCAGATGTGTAAGTAAGAACTTTTAAGGAATTTGTTGTGACTTGAAGTGAAAGGTGAGATAGCCGGTGAAGAATTGTTTACAATTCAGTAAGAATCAGGATTAAACAAGTGACTTGTTCTTAATTTACTTTGAAAGTTTTAAAGTCACCCTCCTCTTCCATGTTGTGCAACATCAGAGTACAGGATGCTTAGCAGATACTATTAATTTCTAGTTTTGTGCGCTCTGGCATGCATGATTGGCTCATGAAGTAATGACTGTTTTAGACCACGATATAGAAAGAAATGAATATTACTGTGAAGCCTTAGCCAATTTTAGAAGCAGTCTGCAGTCAAATCTTTCTTGCATTTTTTTGTGAGAATCTCAGCTTGATTTTAAAGCATTAACAACGTTAAGAACTTCACATATGTTTTGGAGAACCAGTTGAAGTGTGCGGGGTTCTCTGCATGGATCCTAGCTCACTTATTTTCATGTTTGTCTGCATGTAGTTATAGAGGATGGTCTTTTTCATATTTTGCTTTTTTATAATGTTTATTAAAAATATAATTGACAATTAGTCAAATAATTTAAAACACCCTTCAGCTATCTCCAGAGATGTAAAGATGGTATCTCTGGAGATTTAAAAAACCGACGCAGAAACCCTTTGTTGGAAATGAAGCTCGTCCGATAACAATTTTGCAAAACTGTTTCCTGTCAACATTCCATTATATTGATGCCATGCTGATATAGCTCCAGTCTCTGCCCTTCTGACCTGGATGCTAATGCTGTATTTTGCCTTGTATTTTTGTTCCATTTTCATAATCTTTACTCAATACAAGGAGTTCTTTTCTTCCTTTCCAAAGAAATGTTTCCAGAGGGACACTTCCAGTATGGTTAAACAAGGCTTAGAAGAACATATTTACCTCTTAATTTAACTAAGGGCTATAAATATTAAAAGGAAGTGAATTTCAGATGAAGTAAGAAAAAAATCAGAAAGCTTCAAGGATATTACCATAAAATTATAACCTGGGCAGATTGCAGAAATCAGATGATTCTGATGTAAATAAGTGTTTAGAAGTGCAGTCACTACCTGTTTGTACCAGACCATAATGATTGAAGGTCTGAAACAAAAGCTAAACAATTTCAGTAAATACAAACTCGGCAAGGAAAATTTGCAAGCACAGGTTTGAAACGCACACAAAGAATATTGCTCATTTAAAGTTTTATATCCAATGGCACCATGGTAGTGTTAAAATCAGCCGGATTGGGGTGATCCCCCAAAACCTTCACTTATACCTGTCCCTCAGTAAAATTGTAAATTGCACAATGTCTTTTGGCTAGCAGCCTGTCAAATTATTGATACTGTTTATAGTATCTTTAAATGATTACCAATGCAGTCTTTTGAATGAGGAAATTACACCATGGGGATGTAGCAAATCTGGTGGTCCTGGCTTATGGAAGATGACTAAAATGTATGTTTGAACAAGATTGACAGTGAGCACAATATACAAAGCATTCAGCTTTAGTTTCAAGAACTTCCATACCCCACATTCCAAAATATCTACAAAGTAAGGCAGAAGATATTAATGCTATACTGCTGAGACATGACATGCCAGTATATTATGCATCGAGTGTAGCTCATTAAAGATGACCTCTGGTAAGAGCTCTGCTGCAGAGTTCATGTATTTATTACAAAAACCCAACCCAAGCAACCAGAACCACAAGCCACCACACCTTCATGATCAATACCTTTCATTTCATTAATTGCCCTGAATGAATATAAGCACAGTAAAAAAAAATTAAACAGAGTATAGCACACCTACACAATGTTACATGGCCACCACTGTAACACCAATGGTGTTCCTACAGGAGTGCTGGGAGGAAGAGTCTAACTTGAATCCTTTAATTAAGATTTCATAGTGCTGTCAGCTGAGGTGGTGCTGTACACTGAACCAGACCACCTGTTTCCTGCTAGGTCACAACCACATGCAGGTATTCATAGACAGAGATTTGATGCTGCTGTTCCAATCTTCAAGAAGTGCTACTAAATAAAACTCTTAAGTTGCATCTTACCAGTAAAGACTCTGTTTTCTGATGCTCCAACTCACTGAAACACACACACATACAGACAGCATCCACCTAGTTAGCACTGTGAAAGAGGTGCAAAAATGCTTATCAAATCTGCATATGCAAGGCAGCAATTTAGCCAGAGCCATCTCTCTCCAGCTTAAGGAGTTGTGAGGCATCTACCAACTCGGTGTGCAAGCAGTGCTTAGCCATTTGTGAGCCAGCAAGACTTTTGTGGACCAGTGTTATTTACAGAAGCTACAGGAGAATTTTTGCTGAACGCATACATTTGGGCAAGGCATTTCATGGATATTCTGTATAGGAGATAATTTTCCTAATCATGCAAGAACACTTAGAGGAAAATGCACATTTATATCCAGTGAGATGAACTGGCAGAGCTCCTTCCCCCATGCTGCACCCCAAGAGATGTGGGAAGCCATATAACCAGAGAGGAATATCCCTTCCCCCAGCTATACAACCATCCATCTTTGGAAGTTACACAGGGTGCCTGCCAGCTTTAAACTGGCCCAAGTTACCTAAACTTCATCTGAAATTGCTATCATCAGAAGACTTGCTCTCTCTCCACCCTTATCTACCCAAAACAGGTACCCCTCATAATCTTATAGCATTAAAGCACTATAAAATATAAAGTATAACTAGTTAAGGCAATGGTCTTGGTTTCAAATGTTATTTCATTTTAATAGATGACAACTTCAGGGTAGAAATAGTTCTCCCTCCTTTTCCCCCCTCTTCATTAGACCAACTCTTAAAGTAGATGCTAGGTCTTAATTTAGTACAATTTGTTTCTCTAGAGATGTAAGTAAAACTACTTTTTGAAACCAGAAGAGTTAAATCAGCAAAACCCCATAAGGATACTTTTGTTTTAAGCCAAGTACTTTAGGAACTGTTTCAGCTAAGGTAAAATATATGCTACTCTTACAGCACGATCTAGGGGATATACATCTGTTGAAACAATTCCACAGAAAAATGTCAAATGCAGATGATGAAGCAATAGATGAGTCCTTAGTGCAGTTATTTTCATGACTCCCAGTGTTGGTTCAGGTGGTTTCTCACAGTGTAACTCTTGTTCCAGAATACATAAAGATGTAGAAACTTTTATTGTGATGGGAAACCAAAGGAAAGAAGCCAGCTAAAGAAGATTCACAAGGAAAGAAAATAATTTCAGGAAAAAACTTAGGCTAAGGATTGTGTGGTTGCCCCCATTATGTTTAAACATTTGTCTGCCATGTGGGAATTTGAGAAAAACGAAGTTTCACTTAGAGCATGAAATAAAAATGTTAATTGTGAATGATGTCCATTGTAAAGTAGGCCCATTCATTACACTTGTGACCATTAACTTCATAAGTGCCAGCAGCACATTGAGAAAATGCAGGGAGAAGGATCATTCCCTCCAGAGCTGTGTCTCATGGCTCAGCTGTGAGCTGCTGAGCCCCACCAATCTGACACCTTGACAGAAACAGCCGTGGGTGGGTTTGAGGACTTGCCCTTGCCAACTGGTGCTGGAACTCAGAAATAACACAGTAAAAGTATGGATGGAAAAACTGGAGAAAAAGGAGTAAGAGCAAAGAAAACCCTACTAATATCCTATACCTCTTGCTCATACATGCAGCATGGTAATAATATTAGGTGCTGTAAATCAAGAAAAGTACATATAAATACACCCATGTGTTTGTGGAGAGAGACATATTTAGTCTAAGCTGAAGATACAAAGTTTTAGGAGGGCCCAAAAGCCTACAGTCAGGAAAGCTTTTAGGTTTAAATACGTATTCTAATGATCAACATTTAGCAAAGCTTACTGCAAGACACCGGGTGTCCCAGTGGTGTTGACATAGACTTTATAAGTTTCTGGTCTAAGTGTGTGTTTAGCTGACCTGGATGCATAGGAAGATGAAGCTTGCAAACAGGCTTAGGGAGCATATTTTTTAGTGGTTTAGCATAAAAGAATAAATAGAGATGGAATTAAATTTGTGTTCAATTTAATTTGGTTTTTTGTGTTCTTTACCATATACCTAAATGCAAGTTATGTCCATATACACAAAATGAAACAAAATAAAACAAAAAAATCAACAACAACAACAAAAAACAGAACAAAAAAACCCACAACCAAACACCCCCAAAAAAAAAGGTAACATGAATTTGAATTAGAACACTTCCTCCAGACTTCTCTTCTTTGAGGCAGGTTCTTTGCTGGTGCAAATTTCCATAATTTAAATGAGTTACAACTGCTTGCACCAGCTAGACTTGGACCCATCTATCACCTCTATTATCTAGATAATGTGGAAAATAATCTGTTCAGAGCTTTCATTTTGAAAACAATGTCATGTTACAATTCTCAGCAGAGTCAAAAGGCTCCCCAAAGCCATGCATGAAAAATAAACTGTAACCTTTTAAGATTTCCAAGCTGTATGATAAATAATACTGAACTAATAATAACTCAGAGAGAAAGAGAAACACTGTTTATCTTATTTTTCTGCTTTAGGGGAAAGAATCTAGGTAGCAGATTTTGTCATGATTTTATTGCTCATTTTCTGTTCTGCAGGTTTCTTTCTTTGTGCTCATAGACGGTAATGACTTTTGCAAGAGAAATAAATTGTATTTCCATGGGAGCCGGGGCGTTAGGCAAATTGCAAAAGATGATGATGAAATTTGGACTAAGCTCACAACACGCTCTAGGTCCTGATGATTTAAAAACATTCCTTTAGCAATAAAAATCAAGTCCTTAAGTGCAATCCTAGCAGCCTGCATGAAAACAAAAACATACACAGGATTATTCTGGTTTGATTTATAGTGCTTTTGCCTACTGGAAAACTTAATGCAAGAAGCTTGCCAAGGTCAGTGCTTCTGCTTTCAGATTTCTTTATGAAAAAGGAGAAAGCAAGCTGCATTTTCAATTTTTTAAAGGCTCTGGCACAACGCCAGCCACTAGGCATTCAAGAGGTGTTCTGTAGTCCATTCAACTGTAACATAAAGTTTTGTAAAAGGTATGCTAGCATATTCTGCACTGGCTCTGCTAATCAGTAATGTTCCACTAAATTGGCCACTGTCATATTAAAGAAAGATCTACACAGTTTGTGCCCTCTTGTAACAATAATATTTGACAATAATTATAGTGATACCAAGGTGTAGGTGGTCCAGTTGGCAAGAATAGCACAATATTTCTCTTTAATAGTGACTTGATCAAACATGTGTGGGTGCTTTGTTGAGGCTTGAAGAGGATTATAATAGCTGAAATAAGATGAGATAATTTGCTGACAAAGTTGTTTCTTCTTTAGGAGAACACATCCTTCTGTGCATGTGTGTGTGTACATGAATATCCCCCCACACAACCACCTCCCAGAGAAAATAACCCTTAAGCAGCTGTGCACTGAGAATGCTGATGGGGTGGAGCACTGTGCCAGAGGGAGAAGGGAAAGCATGCCAGGCTTTGTCTGTTGGGGAAGAGGCTTTAACAAACAAGGACACAGCATTTCTGCCCTCAAATGAAGGAATGGTGACTGTGACATGGCAGATATTGTGCAAGGGTAAATTTTGTTTAATACCACAGGGTCGCCTCTCCGAGCTCTGGACAGTTGTGTCTGCCACATGCTACAATTTGCCATACATTGACTGCACCAGCACAATAAATGATACAAGCCAGAGTGCTGGAATGATCCCTGTTTAAGACAGCAAACCTCTGTATCCTCACTGCCTACAGAACACAGGAGTGAGCCTTCAGCAGAAAGAGCTCCCATGCCAGATGTCCTCCCCCCAAGCAGCCAAATTATCCCTGCCTGAAGGGCCACATTATTCACTGGGCCAGATAGCTCTACAGGGCAGCTCTACCAGGGGCTTGGGGACAGTTCTTACCAACAGCTTAGCTCAGAATTCTCAGTGGTGTTCTTGACAGACCATTGTGTGGCAATGCCCTTCTGCACCTTTAGCCTGCCTTGGCATGACTGGTGAGGCCAGTGAAAAATGGCAAAATGAGACATTGCTGCTGCTGCTGGAATAAGCAGCCCCCAGGAAATGGTCAGTGGTGGGAGCTGGAGTAGTGGTTTTGATGTTGTACAGAGGTGTGAATGTGTGTGCAAAATGAAAGAAGCCTCAGCTTTCAGAAATAAATCTTTGAGATGACACAGGAACACAGAATGCTTGGGGTTGGCAGGGACCTCGGGGAATCATCCAGTTCAATGCCCCTGCTCCAGCAGGACCAGCTAGGACTGGTTGCCCAGGACACTGTTGTCAGGTTTTGAGTATGTCCACAGCTGGAGACTTCGCAACCCCTCTGTCCAACTTACTCACTGTTCAACCACCTCCACAGTTACTGCTCTTTTGTGTTCGGGTGGAGTTTCACACGTGTCAGTTTGTCCCCATTGCCTCTGTCCTGTCTCTGGAACATGCAACCTGAGCCAGATGAATGATCAGTCAATTCACACTGAATTAATGGAAGTCTGCATGGACACAGCAATCAGCCTAATCAAGAAACCTGTGCAATCTCTCTGAGGGGAACCATATTTTTTTCCTTTATTTCTCTCTACTCCTTTTCCAGTATCCTGTCTAGTTTATCAGGAAAGCCTAATGTGGACATCTGCAAAGATGACAACTTGAATATGTTGGAAGAAGTGAGTGGGGGCTGTGGGGTGGTACAGCGTGGTAAGGATGTTACCTGGGATATCTGTGGAAGTGTCAGATTTTCTTCAGCTGTACATGAAAGGTGAAATAACAAATGCTTGAGATTTAAACTTGCTTAGCCAGTTCACAAACTGGAACTGAATTGTACCACAATGATTTAAATAATTTGGTACTTTCTTCTTTTGCAAGAACAATAAAAATTAGTATTCTGTCAATTTCCAGATGTTTTAGCCCCTTCTTAAAACAATAACAGAACTGAAACTGACTGCCCAATTTCAATGAAGCCCTGTATTCAATCCCTGGTAGTGTGTACCCACTGCCTCTAGCATTTTACAATGCAAACCAGTGGTTAGCAATCAGAAAAGAAGCCAGAGCCTGGACTAGTATTTCCCATTGCATTTACGCTGATACCTTATGAGGTAATTATGAGATAATGCACAAGATCCCTGTGGTTCCCCCTCCTTTGCCTCAGTGTGTCTCTTGTGTACCCTTTGTGGCGCCCAGAGGACACCATGGTACCCCAGCAGGAAAGCTGCCCCCACACACAGAGTGATGCATTATGACATTGATCTAACACAGATGCAGGGCAGGACAGCAGCTCTGTGCTTCAGCCTGGCCACCAGCCCTGGGGGCCCAGTCCAGCTGCTGATGTCCTGATGCAGCACACCAGGCCACACAAGATCTCAGCCTGAGGTAACACAGCCGCAGGCAGATTTTCTGTGATTGCTCTGTTCCTCACCTCCACCTTCACTACATGCTGAGAATACTTTCATTTGAGACACTAACAAAGACTGGCAGACCCCAGAAATCACCTGTTGCAGTTTCTGCTCTGATTTTTCTCAGGGAGGACAAGAAATCCCTTATGGGGGATAGCTCATTGCTCCCCCCTCCTACCCCTTCAAATCTGGAAGACCTCCCTGGATAACTTCCAGCAACTGTTCCATATATCAGAATAGGCTTTCCTCTTTGTTCCAAAAATATTGGAAAGAACTGACAACAGCAAATAAAAGAATTAGTTGCTAGTGGAGGATATTGCAAGATGGTCATTAGTTCAAACAAACAGGACAAGTTCTAGTTAGTCTTCCAAGATTAAAAAGAACCACTGTACAATACTAATGCTTTATGGTCAGTAAAATGATTTCTGGAATAAATAGATAATTTTGAGACACAAATTATTATCCTGCCCTTGATTTATTAATTCTCAATAACCACAAAGTGTGAGCAGGAATGTTACTAAAGCCACCTGAAAGCATATAACTGAATTTCAATTAGATGATATTATAATTGTGTACTAATTCAGACAAATGCTTTGTTCACTTGTCTCTGAAACAAGAATAGAAAAAGAATATTTTGTTTAAGTTTTAGTGTTTTGATATAGTTTGTCAGCTCAGTAACTCCAGCCCATGTTCCTGGTTTGTACAGAGAGGAGCATAAAAATAAGTGGACATTCATTTCCATAGGTATTACTATAAAATAGTGTGAGAGAGATTTTCATCACATCATATAAAGTAACTTTCCCTCTTACAAGACAAAACAAATCAACAAAACAGTTCAATATTTATAATTTGGAAGAAGTATTTGGAGAGGAACCTGTTTTAAAATAAAAAGCAGTTCTGAATTCTTTCTTCCTTAAAGGTCATACCTGCTTTAGTAGGCTAATTTTAAATACATCTGAGACACTATTCAAAGTAATGAGATCAGAGCTAATGGGTTCATTCACCCAATCATGAAAATCTCATTTTTCTGTCCTTAATGCACGCTTGAAAAAAAAAATCAGGGTTTTTGTCATCCAAAGAGGAGCTAACAGCGAGCATGACAGAATAAGCAGTTTTCACAGAGGAGCAGATAGTTTGATTTGGCCTATGTGACTGCCCAAGGCATGAGACATTCTCTCAGCTAAAGGAACCTGGAGCCTCCATTCATCACATCACCGGCTATCTTCTTTGCATGGGTGGTTAAGTTCCACGTGAACATTGAACAGTCAGCAGCCCAGGCACCCAGCAGGTGTGAAGCCCCAGCACAAGCAGGGGAGCACCCTTTATGTGCCAGCAGAACCTGCCTTTGCTGCAAAGTGAGAGCAGCTCAGCAAGTGTAAGGCAAAGCTTCTCGGGAAGTTTACACTGGTTACTTCAAAAGAAGCCAGCTGGCCACCATCACTGGAAGCTGAAGCCAACATGCAATTTAAATCAGACCACAGGCAGAGATTTATCTGTGCTCCATCTGTAATGTGGGGATGAGATCGAACTGTGCAACTTTGTGTTTGAGAGGTACCTTGAGACGGGGTGGAAGGCCAAAAGGGAGTGCCAAAGATTCTGTTATTATGAAAAGCCATTCAAAGATAAGCAAATGTTGATGTTAGCAAAAGCATCAACTTCCAAAGCCTTTTTCAATTCTTCTATGAAGTAAATTAATTTACATATGAAATACCCCAAATGTATTTTCTTTGGTAACAGCAAATTATCTTCCTATCAAGTAAGTACAGATTGCAGAAACCTAATTGGACTTTAACAACTTGTGAAAAATTATGGATGTTGTATTTTATACATGTAAATGTTTGATTTTGTTTAAAAAACAGTCCCTTACCAAAGGAAAAAATCAATACATTTCATGTAAATGAAGCTAAACATAAGTGTCCCTATTGTAGCCTCAACTTGTTTATGTAACTCCATTGGCAGCAATGGATGCTGTGTACGTATCCAACTGAGTGACATATTGTGTTAGCAAGAATCTCACAATTACAGACAATTATCTTCTTTTTTGCACCTGGTGCTCACAAGCATTCTTTGTTAGCTTTCTAAATTTCTTGAAAAAGGAAAGATTTTTATGTAAATCTCTAATGTCTCCTGAAGTTAAATAACCCCCAAACCAAGGCACCACGACCACCAAAAACCCCAGAACAACACAGCAGAACTACAAAATATCACTAACAACTCTTAAAACACCACCATATGATGATGGTGGTTTAAACTGCACAAAAGTAAAAAAGTTCCAGGTATAAACAGCTTCTCTGTTCAGAAAGAAACAAAAAAAGGAATACTGAAATAATTAGCAGTAGTCTAAGTCTCTGGATTATGCAAACATGTACTGCAAGAAATCCTTTTCCACCCAATCTTCTGCACATGTGCCTCCTGCAGCACTTCATATCAAGTCAAATCTGAGTGCTCAGGTAACACAGGAATTACCCTTGTTCTTCAGAGCATGAAAGAGGAAGGTCTGTCAAGAGGTAGAGACCCTTATTCCCCAGATGCTGTTGCACAGAAACAGCAGCAGTCCCAACACCCAGGCTGAATAATAATTTCTGTTGTTAAAGAAACGTGTGGCATTTTTGAAAGGCTGTAACTTCCACTACTTAAGGTAAAATGCTGAAAGTTGACAGTGACAAATACCTATGATTAGAGGCATGTTCTTTGCTCAGCCTATATATTCCTCTTTCAGTTTGGATAAGTTATTAACTTCTGACCTTCGCCACTTCCTTTAAAGCATTTTCAATATTCCAGAAATGTTGTGTGTTCAGCCAAAACCCTAACAAACATTACAATGTTAGGCTCATGCCTCTGCCAAAGCATCAGCAGTGCCACATGGACACTGATGCAGCAGAGAGAAATAGAGTGAGAAACAGAGAATGTGTCCTCCCTCCCAGAGCTTCTGCTCACCTCTCTACTCTCTGACACAGCTGAACCTGTGGGCTCCACTACTGCTATGGAGTTCTCTCTTTCCACCCCTCCAATAAAATGAGAAATTTCCTTTGGATTTCCTCAGGGAGCATCCAACACCAGACCACAATACCAGAAACTAATGGGTCTCTTCAGAATCACAGTTTCTTCTACTGCAAACCAATTTCAGTTTAATTGAACTAATTTCAACTCAATGGAATATTCTCTCTTTGGAAAAGTACAGAACTGCATACACAAAAGTATATTTAAAATAACCTTTCTAAAGTAAGTTTAGGTACTTGAAATGCACAGAGTGGCAGATCAGTCTGGCACTTGACCTCAACTCCGCCCTCTTGCATGTAACAGGGTATGATGCAGTCTTTAATTATATGGTTACATAATTATATTTCCACAGAAACCCAGATTTCTTCGGTGGAGTGGGATATAGAATGAAAGCATATGGCTTTAAAAATGTATTTATGGTAATTTAAAGAGATTAAAAAACAACCAGTACTGAAAAGATCATTTATCTCAGCAGTAGCAGATGGGGCTCCTGCTGAGATCAGGACTTCATTGTGCTCTGCTCCGTACATGCACATTAGATCAGACAGCAGTTGTTCCAAAGACTTTACAGTCTAAGTAGGGCAGTCAGGCAAAACTACAGGAAAAGGAATTATTTCCTTCATGTTACTAAGGGGGAAGTGGATGTACTGAAGCACAAATAAGTTAAAGCAAGGTCAAGTGACTGAATTCAGTTTTGCTAAGGTGAAACCAATTTTAACCCATTACTACTGGCCTCCTGATCTTATACTGGTTAGAGCTACTGGTTTGTAAGAGGAATATAATTCTAGGCACTCACAGATTTAGAGGATGGGAAGACTAGCCGTGAGTTAGGTTAGTCTTAGTAGTTTCCCATTATTCCAGATGTCTCTAAATATCTGAAGGGAGGTGTCAGAGATGGAGCCAAGCCCAGCTCGGTGGTGACAAGCTATAAGAGAAGAGGAAATGGACAGAAACTGATGCACAGGAAATTCCACCTGAGCATGAGGAAGAAATTCTTTACTGAACAGTGACAGGGTGCAGTAATGCACAGGAACAGGGTGCCTGGAGAGGCTCTGGAATCTCCCTCACTGGAGATATTGAGCTGTCTGGATGCAATCCTGTGCCCTGTGCACTGGGATGGCCCTGCCTGAGCAGGGAGGTGGGACCAGACTCACCCCCTGTGGTCCCTTCCAACCTGGCCCCTTCTGGGATTTGCTGCTGTACTTGTTTATCAGTGTTACAACTGTAACACTTTTGCTCTTCCCTTCATGGCCGTGACACGCCAAGCTGCTCAATAACCTTGCCCTAGCAGTTAATTTTGTTATAGAAAATTAAAAACTATCAACGGATATTTCCTCTTAAAGGGAAAAGTTCGGAAATGGCTTCACAAAATAAACTAAGATTAGCAGCCTTAGAATTAGTAACTAACTAGGTAAGCATGTTACACAAGTGTGACATGTTTTAATTGAATTTACAAGTTCTTTGCAAAAGAGAGGCAAAGCACTGCTAACAGAGTGCTGAAGGTCAGGACTAGAGATAATTTGTCTCTTCCAGAATCAATAGTGTCTAATAAAAAACATTCGGTGGTCTAAAGCTAGTATAGTGGATTCAAGAATTTCAAGATCTCAAAAAAATCTGATGAGAAAGGATCACTAAAGTTTTGCTTATCCAGGAAAAGGTTTGTCAAAGAACAGAGATTTCCTTTAGGCTAGTGAAACCCTTCAGTTGACAACTCCTAGACAGCCTGCCTCAAGATTTCTTAGTTCTCCTTTGTCTGCTTTCTCTCACCCAAATATGCTGCAGAATAGTTTGTTAAAGGGAGTTCCTTGGAAAGGTGCATGTGGTTTGGGGAAGACTTTGAACAGAAAATCAGGTAATAATGTAATGTTATTTCAAAAGAATACTTTGCAATATTACAGAAATACAGTGTATTTCTCTTCTTTGGGAAAGCTGGAGCAAATATATTTTTATTACATGCATGTGTGTATAAACCAATAAGAGACAACAATTATTCAATTCAATTAGTATGGTTAAAAAAGTTATGTAACACAGATCTCACATTTCCTTTACACATACGAATTTCCAAAAAAAATTTCATCTATAAACCAACATGAACAGCTGCAGTGCTTTTCAGGCCTCAGTGATACAGGCAATATAGAGAATATAACTAAACTCATTTGCTGAAGAGAGGAATCAGTCTCTCCTATTCTGCATGCATTCAACCATCTGTATGACATACCTGAAGAAATCTTGCCATTATAGTATTCTATAATTTGTCAGTGTTACTACATATTTCAAAAAAGAAAACCTGTTTCAGTGCATAAGGAAAGCCTTTAGTCCGAACAGACTTACTCAGACTTTTTCTAATTATCTCTATTAGACCTTGACTCAGAAAGAACATTCCTAATATAAATGTCTTAATGAAACTGTTAGAAGATTCAGGGTCAAGCCTTTGAACCTGCAAGGTAATCTTGAAGGCCAACTCTTCTTTCTCACAGCTCTTTGCTATAGTTTATGGTAATAGAAGTGGCAATCTTTTACACTTACCCTGAACAGCTCTGAAAATGGCACTAGGTGGTTTAAATAGAATAGGAAATAATGTGGGGAGTGTAGAAATTCCCAGTGTTGGCAAGATCCCAGCATCTATAGGATGGACATATAAAATTGTTACTTCTGGTGCAAAGTGTTGCAATGAAAAGCAGATATCTGAAGGCAAGAAAGTGACAAAACAATGTCTGACATCTTGCAGTTGATACACAAAGTAAGATTAATATATGTAAGAATCAGCAAAGGCAGAGACAATTATGATGCACAGTATTTCAAAAGACTTCCAAAACTTAGGCATCTTGAAGCAGCATTAAAACAAGCAAACAAAAAAAACCCTCACCACAAAATTAAGTCCTGTATCTTTTTATATGTTTAAAAAAAGGGAGCCTAGAACTCTTGTAATAAGAGGCTTCAATTGTTACAAGAGAAGTTGTAACAGTTTTATTTCTGTGTAGAATTGCTGGGCTAGAAATGTCTATAAAATATTAGAAAATACTGTTCAATTGCTAAAAGTTACAGAGCATTACAGCATAGTATTGTTATGCACAATGCAGTTATATTCTACAAGATATTCTTGAACAAGAGTGGTTGAGCCTCTCCCTCAAAACTGAGTTCTCAACGCAAGCTTGAAAAATTTAGCAAGAAAAACATGAACAAAGCCTTCAAGAGAAAAGAGATACACCACTGTCTGAAAAAGTTGGTCATATTATTTTACACAGGTGGTTAATTTCCCATCACATAAACAGAAAAGATAACACACTCTACTTGCAGAGCAGCACAGTGATTGTCTTCAAGTAATTTGGAACTAAATTTAGTTACATGTATATTTACCAATCACAGTGAAACATCATCATGGTACTACTTTGGTTTTTACTCTGAAATTTCTGCTGATTAAAAAACTTGGAAGACTATATTTGTCTTCTCATAGGTTTCTGTCTTTCAGATTAAAAAAACAAAATAAAAACTGCTTATGATTCATATGTGTTTGATTCAGAACTATGTTACTCTTTAGCAGGTAATTAGATGTAAAACAATAAAGGCTGCTCATCTTGCTGAAGTGAGGAAAATATTATACTGAAAAAAAGCCTGATGAGCTTCTTGAGTAGCAGTACTGGGTTATGAGCAGAGAAAGTCAGCTTTGCATAAAGAAGCAGAGAAACAGTATCATCACAGTTAAATCACAGCTAAATCTTCAGAATAAAGAAATAAACATGCATAATCTATTAGACTGAATATGAAAAAAAAAGAACTCTTATCCACAGTACAACTTTGGGTCTCTGGATAACCCTCAGCACAGTCTCCTTTACAGTGTATTTAGTCCATATCTGTACCACCAGTCTACCTCGCTTTGATCAGCCCTTCTACCAGCCAAATGTTTCAGATGGTTTTCAAAGGAACATATCTGCTCATGGAGACAAAGTCACATCTCATGCTCTGATGAGGACAGCGGTGCTGTTAGAGCCAGCAAGCAAGTGGCAACTCACAGCTGATGCCAGGAACTCTCCCTTGGGGTGGTCACACCAACTCTCTGAAACAGAGATTTGTTTGTTTTGAGGAAGTCTGGGAGGTGGGGGGCTGATGCAGCAAACCAGAGAGAAAATGATGTGAGTTCATTTCTGATGCCTTAACCCACATTAACTATGCCAAGAGCATAAAATGCAATGGAGTGAACCTTACTTTTAGGATATCTTTTTTTGGTCAGTTTTACATCCTGCTCTGTTTGTATTATGGGATTTTATTTACTCAGTAATATGTTGATAGCTGTCCTGGTTTATATAATTGCTGGCCTTAGCTGTTCATTGCTGCCCCTGTGTTACCCCTCTCTCATGCCAGCATGATCATTTCTGCAGCTGATTTTCTCAGTTCACTTTACTGTGCAATCTGGCTTATAGTTAGCAAGAGAAAATGTGGTTTTTTCATGAACCAGTTTCCTGAACTTTTTCACTATGAATATGCAAAGGAAAATGCTTCTGAATACCTAAATTCTTCATGACTGTAAAGGGAAATAAAAGCTTTTCTAGTATTATCCTGAAGGAAATATTTCACATTCAAAGTAATAGCCAGCCTGCAGGACTGACTCCTGAAGCACTACTACCTTTAACAGGCACACAGAAATTTGGCCCAGTACAAAGCCATCTAAAGGGGTAATGGTTATCACACCAGTTCCAAGGGGAGCAGAGCCCACTCTGTGGAGGAGAAGACCACAGCCTCAGTGGAGCTGGGTGCCATGCCACACAGAATGTGATGGGACATCTAGATTTGTACCAGCTCTGGATCCAAGCCTGTATAAGGGAAGGGAAAGGTTTATCCTAGGCTGGTTCTAACTTTTATCTGCACGAGATTTCTCAAGTAGAAGAAGAGCCAGCTAAGCAGTGAAACATGACAAAATGCCTAATTCCAAAGCTAGCACTGCTAACCCACCAGCAGAGCACTAGTGAAAACAATCTGCTACAGTTGGCTATGTATTCATCCCAATATTTGGAAGACAGCATGCAGGGGGCCTTCAACAGGAATAAGCCCTTTCTGGTTTTTGCCTGTATCTCATCCCAAGCCTCAGCTCTCAAAATCTAATTTCTCCTGCTAACATAGCTTAAAAACATGTCTGCAGTGTTTTCCTTAAACTAAAATTAGTTTTAAAAACAATTTTCTATATATAAAGCTGAAGTAGATTTATTTTTCTATTGAAAATTAAAGTTTACTTTTGGCAGATGATGAGGGAGAAATGGGTTAGTGGAAAGAAAAGATATATTCTACCCTTGACTTCTTTTGTCCGGTCATCTTTCCCCCATTTGCCAGAAATTACAAAGCAGTTGAGTTCAAAGGAACCACACATTGGGAGTCAGAGACTGGATTCCCAGCGTGTTAATATTGGATGTATTTGCATAATGGTTGTAGTGAGCTCTGTGGCCCTACCCCAGACAGACATGCCTGCACTTCCACTAGCAGCCTTCCAGCACCTGCATGAAACAGGAATTCCTTGCTGGGTGGGATTCCCTTACACCCTGCATATTCGGAAGAAAGCACTTTCATATTGGCATAACAGATTCCTCAGTAGTGATTTTTCCTAAAACACAAGACCTGGGCCAGACTCTGGGCTGTTGTGCATACTCTGAGCCCATCTCAGGCAGCAGGGCAACACGGCCGGTGCAGGCAGGCATGGACTTGTGGAGCTCCTGCCCCTGTTCCTGCCCCCTCTGTGCTGGGACAGGCTGATGGAGCTGCGGAGCTCCTGCCCCTGTTCCTGCCCCCTCTGTGCTGGGACAGGCTGATGGAGCTGCGCGGCTCCTGCCCCATCAGTGCTGGGACAGGCTGATGGACCTGTGGAGCTCCTGCCCCTGTTCCTGCCCCCTCTGTGCCGGGACAGGCTGACGCTGCACAGCCTCAGCCCCGGGATCAGCCCAGCTGCTGCCAGGGCCTGGGGGAGCGGCGTGGCAGCAGGACTGTGCCAGCGTGCGATTAAACCAGACTAACAAGGAGCCTCGCCTCTGCTCCCCGCCCCTGGCATGTACCTCTGAGCCAAACCTTGCGCTCTCTAACCCCACAGTGAACCTGCTCAGAACACTACACTGGCAGAAAACTCACCCTACCGAACTAACAAACAAAAACTTGACAACGTTTCTGCCAGATTTCCTCCCTCCACCACTTCAGCCAAGTGCTGGTGCTGCAGCAGCCAGCCAAGGGGCAAGGAATGCAATGTACCATTAGCCGAGTCCCATTCTGATACCACCCATCACTGGATCATATTGGTTAACGTGTCTAATCACATCCTGACGAGACACAGGCATTCTTAGCCTGCTGTAGGCCTTAACAAGGGGATGGACAAACACAGCCCTGAAAAAGCTGCTCTGGCAAGATTTAAACATATAGAGGACATTTAATCTGGCAGATAAACTCTGCGCTTCCTTTCTAAGCAGGGGAAAACCCAAGTTCTTTTGAATAAATAAGAGGGTTACAAAATAGAGGAGGTGCTCATACATGACAACAGATGCTATGGCAAAGCCATTTTAAAGAAGCTTTCAAATTTTGAATTATTAAAGTTGTATTTGTGCCCCAAGGATGATTGAGAGAAACAAGAAAAAAATACATGCAAAGAAAGCAATAGTCAGAAGTGCAACCCCAGAGAAGGACAGGGAGGGAGGGCTCTGTAGCATGAAAATAGCTGAGGAAGTGAACATGGAAGCTGAGAGCACAAGAGTACCCATTTGGGGCACAAGACACTGTTCTTTAGTTTAGGTCGATGAACAGACCCACACGGGAGAGACACACACATTGTGCACACAGAATGCTTTCTCTCTCCATTTAAAAGGCATGCTTAGGTCAGGAGTTCTCCCTGGGCTAATTGCTTGAGCCTGAAATGGCACTGCTGGTGTCTGGGAAACTGTTTCTATTTATTATAAGCCTGTCTGTTCCCCAGGCTGCACCAGCACAGGATCAGATCTTTCAGGAAGGGCATGTCATGCTGCAGTGCCGGGCAACCGATGCCACCGCCTCCTCTGCTTGTCGTCCAAGGAAAGCTAAGGCTCTTGTTTCAATTATTTTTCATGCAAGCTGCTTGTGCTAACCAGCTGTCATTATTTCAAATGGAAAATGTGGTGGGTAGAACAGGTTAGCAACTTGTGTTGTCCTGTTTCTAACTGGTATCATGTTATCACATGCTAGTGTCTGCGAATGTGGACACAAAGGCACCTTACGCCTAAACACTGTATTAATCTTTGAATTCCTGCATGGTAGCAATACTGAAAAACAAAGCTGCTCCTTCTCTTCATACAAGAAAGAAGCAAAAAGAATCAGTGTGGGGCAAAATCCCCCATCTCTAAGGTTTTTCTTTTCTACCCTGACAATTTTTGTGTGTGAACTACAGTAGCTTTTTGTATTGAAAATGGGCCACTCCTTACTGATGAGTTCACTGCTGTTTGCATCCTGAAGAGACATTAGGGCAGAAACTCAGCAACAGCAAATCAGTTGCTTCACCAAAGAAAAGTGAACAGCAGTGATTTATGTCAGCTAAGAGTCAAGATTCATCCTGCTTAAAGACACAGCTTGTTCCAGTAAGGAATCTCACTCAGCTTACAG
Source organism: Camarhynchus parvulus (assembly GCF_901933205.1). Lineage (NCBI taxonomy): Eukaryota > Metazoa > Chordata > Aves > Passeriformes > Thraupidae > Camarhynchus > Camarhynchus parvulus. The sequence goes on from NC_044576.1 coordinate 12,117,197, forward strand.
GGGAGGGATGAAGCAGCACTTAACCAGGTCAAAAGGCATGTGGGGAACCACAGATATTTCCAAATGTACAGTGAAATAAAAGCCCTACCACTGGACTTGAAAGATGCATAGTAAAGAAATTACTGATTATACCAGTACACTAGTCCTATAAATTTTTCAGGAGGAGGCTCAGACAGGCCAGGGGACATTTGATTACTTCATGGTGCAAGTGCAAAAACACATGTCCAGGAGAAGCAGCAAAAGCATAGCTCCTCAGACAGCAAAATGCCTCCTGGAGTCCCCTGGTGCTGGTGGAGCGAGCGCTCAGGGTGGAGTGACTGCAGATTTCCACATTTACTGAAGAGGTGCAGTGCTTTTTCCCGTGCAGGGGGAAAGGAATAGGTGGAGGTAAACCCTTCTCTTATCAGCTCTCTGCTACCCCTCCCCATTGGAAGTCACACCTTGTTATCAGCTCCACCTCCCCCCTACCCAAAATGCAGATGCTGCAGTTTGTACAGATGCCATGTGGTTCATGGCATAAGACCTTGGGGTAAACAATACATTCCTGTTGTTCACCTGATGTTAACTCTGTGTGCTCACTGCACTCAAAGAATCCTTTCTTGGATCAGTGATGCCATTACTGCAAATATCAGTAGAACTACAATAGACTCTTTCATTCTTTCCTGCACTTAAATTTCATCTTGGATTGGTTGGTGCAACTTTTTCCAGGAGGCCACAGTTAGTTCCCATTGTTTTACTCAATACAGTTATATTGGTATTTCTAACTGTTTCAGGACAGCAAAAACTTGTTTGCTTTTATTTTACCCCCCTCTTACTTATGGATGCAGTCATAGGTTTAAATGTGCTATGGCTCACAGTTGACAGCTGTGTAGGTTTCTTTTCCAGTATTCTAAAAATTACAGTTTGCCTTTCACAATTTCTACGACATGCCACTCCTACTGCTCAGCTGTTAAGCAACAGGCACATAAAAAAAAAGAAAGAGAGAATTAGAGGGTGTCAATTCAGTTGAAAAGAAAAAAAGCCACTGAAAAGCCACATCACTTAATTCTGGTTCAGAAAAGATCACCTTCATACCTGTGAACAGGTATGAACATTACTACATTGTGCAAGGACTCTGTGAACCTACACCACAAATCAATATTTCCCTGTCCTGCTTGTAGGGAAATACCACAACATACTGTTAGGCAGTCATGATAACTGAATGTCTTTGAAAAGTTAGTTTCTTTTTGGAAAGTTAGTTTCTTCAGCAAGTAGTTTTCCACTATAAAAAAAAATCTAAGAATTTGGCATTTCCCCCCACATACTAGGAATGTTTTGGGTTTTTTTATTTGACAGTTACTTAGTAATTATTCAAGTCCAACATTATGAAAATTAATGTTATTCCATAGTATAAACTATCTTCAGAGGTCAGGTGGGAAAAGAGGATATAATGGTGTCTTTGAAATACACTGTTTATCATTCCAAATTAGAACAAAACCACAACAATTAAAAAAATGAGAGTTCTCAGAGTAACAATTTTGCCTCCTGACTGGTAATTTGTTCTTAAGACCTCTGCACTTTTTGCTTTATGAATGATCTGCTGAATGGCCTTGTACAAGTCACTTATCCTCTTTATGCCTCAGAGCAGACACAGCTGAGAGAGGTACACACTAGCTATAACCATGTGTCATTATGCTGGGGCAATGCAGTGTGTCAACTTAACTATTATCTTATTCTACCTACATGGGGTGTATCCATGCAGATTTTGCTTACCTAGACAAGTCTCCCTTGCAATTTCTAATAAATGGGGTAAGGAACATATACTGCAACTGCTCAAAGTTTAGAGAAATAACTCCTCTCTCCCTGCTCCAAACAACAACAATAATTTTCTCCTTCATCTCTTGTGACTGCAGTTCTTGGAAGCAGAGCTGCATACATGATGCAGCTAAAAGCAATGGGTAGCTGTTTTCAAATATCTGAGGTACTGCTTTCAGCTGCATAAGGGGTTGTGGTCTCCTGTTCCATGACAGCAAGAAAATTCAATGCCTGTTTTTATGCAATGGCAGAGAGATGTGATTGAAATGGCAAATAGCCTCGAAAAAGAGCAGCCACATCCAAGGAGGGCAGGGGGCACAAGTGTGTGGGCAGCAGCCCTGGGGGTAGGTGGCTGAGTGGCAGGACCATATAAATAACATTTTCAGGTGCATTACTGTTAGCTGCCTCCAAGATTGTCAAGTTGCTACACCTCTGGTTGCTGCAGCCAAAATGCACCCTGTAGTTATGATGCTTCCCTTCTGAGGAAGCTGTGCGTTTAGAGGAGCTTTCTTGCTTGAGTGAAGACCTTTCCTGCTAACTACAGATCTATATATGTGTTATCATTTGTGCCACCCTGGAAGCACTTAATGTGTTACCAGCAGAGTGCTAGAGGATATTTCTGCACACAAATGCAAAGTCAGAAAGATTATATTAAGCACACATTAGGATACCTGACATTAACTATAGCATGTTTACATGGTATATCTTCCCACAGCTTATATGCTTTAAATGCCTTTGCTGAAGTGGCAGGTTTCCATTCCACAGTTACCTGAGAGAGATGTGAGTAGGAGGAAACTCTTGAAGCTGCAGCTCTGTGCTAGCCATATGTTACTTGCAGATGCAGAACACTTTACGTATTAAAATTCAGAGCAGCTGTGTTCAATGATAAAATGATAACTAGTATCAGCTCTTTCTCCAGGGAGCTGAGCCACCATCATCTCTGTAAGGGAAAAACAGTAAACTGGGTGGAAAGTCATGGACAGCCAAAGGAAGGACATAGAATCCCAGGAACTGGTTTTGTTTACAGCATTTATTCAGGTCAGCTCATGAGGTGAGGAGTCCTTAAAGGACCTGCACACCCCACAAAATCAGACCTATTCTAGCATATCCTTAGCACTTCCTTCACTCTGTGTGCATGGGAAGCTCCTTTCTAAAGCTGCCATTCCTATTAGAAGCACTTTTTATAATCTTATCCTTCTAGTTTCAGCCTCAGCTCAGCACTCACTATTTAACTGGCAGCTGATCCTCTGTAGCTGTGTGAGCAGCCAACAAAGGTCTTCCCACTTTTTATCTGCTGCTCTTTATTACAACTGGAGCTGAAAAATGAGATGACACATCAAAAGGATTTGGTCTGGATTTCAAATTTCACAGTATTCAGGGTGTTGTTGATTCCCTCATTTTGGATTCAGACCACTTTAAAAAGTCAGTCACCAATAGCTCATTTCACCTCCAGATATCTAGCTCCCTCACACAAACTCACAGTACATCTGGCTACACAGTTCTAAACCATTTTACTCTGATTTGCCTCTTACATGCTGCCCCTCACCCTGATGTCAGGTCTCTGGTACCATTTGACAGTGATGTCCACTATTTACCCCTACTTTGCTCTCACAATTGCCCTTTCCACAGTTGCCTTTTCTGTGACAGCAAGAGAGTGTTGCATGGGCCAGCTGATCCTTTTGTGCTGGGCTGCATGCCCTCCACACTCCCGATCCATCTTCTCTTGAGTGATATTGTTTTCATTAAGGATTCAAATCCATTAGTGGAAGGAGGCTAGGGACATAATGCATCTTCAATGTTTCTTTTTGTGAACACTTATTTTTCCTTCTGTCTTGTACTTCTTACATTTACTTTAATTAAGCCCTGAAATGAAATCACTCAGGCTTATTCAGCAAGTGTGACTGGTGTTCTCAAGATGAGAGTAAAGTAAATCTATAAGCATACACCCCCAGTGGGCACATGTGTCAGCCTCCTGCCAGGGTAGCATGGGCTGTCAGGGTTGGAGGAGTAAGCAACAAATTCCTTTTTTCATGGCACTACACACAGGTGCACTCTTTCCTCTGAGATTTCTGATAATTTTCTTATTTCTGCCCCTTTTAGGCAGTGAGTCCAGGGAAGGGTGGCAAGAAAGCAGAATGAGTTCTCAGACTTGCTCCCTGCTTTGGGCACAGCAGTCTACACTGTCCCAGTGCACAGAACACCTCTATTTAGTTTTCTCCAGGATCTAGACTGCTGCTGGGGGAGGTCTCTGCCACTTGTGTCTCTCTGTGAACTCCAGATCCAATGATGCCCTCAATCAGCGCCTGGGATCATTAAGTCACGATCAACATGATTTTGATCAGTGCTTAATCAAGTGCAAATCTAAAGTCTTGGAAATGAAAGATTTCCCCCACATGCTGTGCTTTTGCATAAATGCGAAAGGCTTCAAGAAACACAGCTAGGGATGGATGGCTGCAGTACAGACAAAAGTCTGTTCCCACAGATATATTGTATATGCAGGGCTGCTGCTTTTTAAAATTCCCTTCTCGTGTCAGAATAGGAGACTTACACAAGCCTTTCTTAATTTAAATATGTGCTGTTGCCACCAGATTTCTAAATGATAACTTAGACCTTTGCCTATTGATAGTAGCACCCCAGCCGAAATGTGAAGGTGACACACCATCCTCTGCACCTCTTTATAGAATATTTTTGTTCATTGGTTTTGGCTGAAAGCTGGTGCGGTCAGGAACCTTGCTTCACTGGTCAGTCAGTACCTGCCAGTGAATGAGAAGTTATTTGTGACTGGGAATAATGGCAGTTTTTCTCCATCATGGATTCAGTGGAATTGCAGCAGGGTAGGGGTCAGCAAAGATGTTTCAGAGCAAATCACAGCCATCACAAATAGGTGCAATCCAGAAACTCTACCAGAGCCCCAGTGCTATCACTACCACAAGCTCTTAGCAATTCTTACACTTGAAGGCTGTTCAAGCATCCTATGCCAGTTTTGTGCTATAATTTACTAATATTTCGTTACTATGAAGATCAACAACCTTTCCTTCGTATAAATATAGGCCCTTAAGCTGTTGTCTACTCCTAATAGCCTTACTTTTCTCAAGACCTAGGTATCAATTACACTTCTTCATTTTTAACCTGGAGACAACTTTAGTTTTTGTTCTTGTAACTGCTCTCTACAATTTGTTCTGTCCCCTCAGAAACTTCCAACCTACATACTATTTCACTTAACTCCCACCCCCTCCTTGTAAATCTGCCTTTCTTCTATGGTCTTGTGCCAACACACAACCTGAAAATTCCATGTTTTTTTGGTTTTCATAGAAAGTTTTATCACTTCATTCTGCCCTTACAAAACAAATAAGCTGTGCAAGAAAATCTTCATTTGTGTCTTCTGAGACAGGGTTCAGTACTGATGTCCGTACAGAGTCACTATCTGTACAGACAAGCCATAAAAGAGCAAGACAGAAGGAACCAACGTGTGCATTTAAAACCAGGGGAGCAATGAAAAGGCCAATAGGGTGAATAGTTGATAGTTATCTTAGTACAGAATCTGACTGGTTTTTCTATTCAGCATTTGTTTCATGTATTCTTAAAAAAAAGTATTAATTTCTATTCATCTGAGACAATTCTAGTAGCTGTTAAATAGTATGTTCAGAAAGTCTTTTACTTTGCAAGCTTAGAAATGTTCTCTCCTCCTCTCAACACTGAAATATGAAACCTGAGAAATTGCAGATTTTTATATGCTACTGAATCACTTCAGAGGCAGAAGCACAAAGCATCTCCCCTCTGAACAAAGTTGTAATAACTAAAAGAAACTCTACAGAATTTAAAACTAACATCTGCAAGAGCAGGCCATTTTTATTATGTTAAATGTATGGGAGCTGTTGGGTTTGGTTTTGTTTTCTGTAATTTTTAAAAGCAGGTTCCATGTAGGAGAAATTAATATTTCCTTTTGAGGGACAGCTAATCCAAAAGTTAAACTTAGAGGGCACAACACGCCAGAGAAGATGGGACAGGAGCCTTGCTGGGACCACAGTTACACAGAAGCAAGATGAAAAGATGGAGAAATGGAAAACTCACTGATTATTTCCATTTGCTTTCTCTTTCTCAGGGATAATCATAGAAGATAGTGGTGGAGATGGATACATTTTAAAAATCATAAATGTAAGGTGCAATGAGGCAGCAATCCACAGTTGCAGAACATAATAACACAAAACAAGGAAAACATAAGTATAATATAAATTCCTATGCAGCCAGTAAAGATAGAAAATATTAAAACTGTAAATGGGACAAAGAGTGGAAGAACATGGATTACTAAATTATTAATGTGCAGTAAAACTAGTTTTCATATCAGTTAAAATGAAAGTTAAATTTCTCCAATTGCCATTTTGGTTTTGTGTGTAACTTGATTAGCAGTAGCAATTGCTGCTTTAAAAAAACAAACAAACAGCTCTCCCATCTGCCCTAAAAGAAAAAAAAACAAACCAAAAAATCCAAACAAGCAAATCTCAACAACCAAAACAAAAAACCCCAAAGGCCATCAAACCCTCCCATGTTTTAGCATGATCCCATAAAATAGTTAACTTTTATGATTAGAAATACAACCCTTACTTTTGATTATAATTTTTTTCTCTTTCATAAAGTCCATAGAAGACACTTAAAGTCTTGGAAAGGAGAGAAAAAGAAAAAATCAGCTATTGGTGTTTCAGAGAGCTCTGGATGTTGTCAAAAGATCTTGCAGTTCAGACATAGAAGAGTTTAGAGGTGAACTTTTTGTTTGCTCCTGGAGATAGTCTGGATTGTTTAGGAGCAGAAATTTATTACTGGCAGTGAGGATGCATCTGATTTTCCATTACCAGCTATTACTGGGCAGAGGAAGGGTCACAAGCAAATAAAAGCTTTCTGGTCTGCCACATCTCAGGTGAGTTAACACCAGCCTGAGTACGTGGATTTTCAAGTTTTGAAGAAGATCAATAGCTTTGTGGCCTCCCCTGGCCCTGCACCTCCACTTCCCTGCTTGTGTGACAAGGGCAATAATGGAACAATGCTTCATTATCACCTAGGGTGAGGAGCAGAGGCTGAGGCTCAGCTACAGAGCAGGAAAGGAGACCCATTTTATGAAACTGGGAAGCCACACACAGTGAGCCCAGGATGCAGCATGAATGATTTTGTTTTCCTTTAAGAAGCAGCCAAATTTTTTCATAAAGAACATTTGCATCAGCCAGCAGTAATAAATCCCCAGGCCTCAATGCATGGCTGACACTGTCCTTACCCCCTTAAAAAATGGGCCCCCCTCCAGATCCTGTAAGGAAAGCAGAACACATTTGGAGGAAGGCACAGGGGCCTGAAGCCACATGACAGAGCCTATAAACACAGCAGTAGGTGCTAAGGCTGCTGACAAGTGTCCAGGCAGCACTGAGAGCTCTGCTCCCTAAATAGGCAGATCTAAGTAAAAGTCTGATGTTTGTCTTTGACAGAGCCCTCGATAAATGGGTCTCTTCCAGAAGCAGCACAGTGAAAATCAGAGCACCAGCTGAACACAAAAATTGCTGGTAAGGTAGGAGATTGCAGAGGTTTCTGGGGATATTTTCCAAATGAAATATTTTCATGTCCTCTATGAACCTGGCTCACCTCCCTATTGCTGAACATGAAGACTGGCTTTAGTCATCAGTGACTTATGTGGTTTTAAATTGATCCAAAATCAGTGGCCTGGAGCTTTTCCTGAAAGATCATTTAAGTACCACAACTATGTTTTCATCTCTGCCTTTAGTCTTTGTTGATCTCAGACAGACAGTAAAGGCTTTCAGGAAAATGTCTTCTGGGTAACAGGGAAAGGAGGAAATAAGCTCTGCTATTAAGGATAAAATCAAATCATAAAAGCTTTTAGATTGAAAAGGACCTTTAAGATGACTGAGTCCAACATTGCCAAGTCCACCACTAACCCATGTCTCTAAGTGCCACATCTACATTTTTAAGTATTTAAAAACTACTTTCAGGGACAGTGCCTCAGTGACTTTCCCAAGCAGCGTATTTCAATGCTTGATAAACCTTTCCATACAGCAACTTTCCCTAATATCCAATCCAAACCTCCCCTGGTGCAACTCAAGGCCATTTCCTCTTGCCTTGCAACTTCTTACCTGGGGGAAGAGGCTGACCCTCACCTGGCTACAAGCTCCTTTCAGGTAGTTCTAGAGAGCTATAAGGTTCTCCACCTCCATGTAAGCCCATGGTAATTACAGCTGATCTCAATTTGTCCAGCTTAAATTAATGAGCTATGTGCATAAAATGCGCAGTTGAACAATTTTGAGTACACTGGTTTACTAACAGAGACAAGCAAGTCAAAGTTCCATAAAGGTCATAACAACTTATTGTTTTAAATATCGAATTACAACATTTGCATCCATCATGAATTCCATGTCTGTGTTCAAGTACTCATATGGGGCTAAGATAAAGCTTTTGCATATGATTTAAAGAAAATAATTTTAAGCTTCCAGACTCAGAGCTAAGAAAATTCTCTGCCTCTCAGTACAACTTGTTATACAATTAATTTGATCTAGGAACAGAGTATTTACAGGGTAATTCACAATATGTAAACTGTTAAGCACAAAATGGCACTCTTTAAGTCATTAAACACAATTCACCTTCATTACAGGCACAGTTGGGATCCAGGGATTTCTTTTTTTGTGAGTGAGAGCAGAAAAAAGGTTGTTGTCAGGAGGATGACTTCTGTAGAATTTAATCAGGTCTAATACCAAGTATAAGTGATCAAAATTATGTTTGATCAACACAAGTCACAAAATATTTCTTCTCAACAAGACTCTGATATTAAGCTTATTAATGCAGTCAGGAATTCACCTTTAATGTGCAACTCTAGGAGCACAAAGCAGTTAATGTGATCACAGTCAAATTGCAATTAGGTTTCATCAAGACTGATATAATGATATTTTCCTTCATGCTAGATAAACTGTTAGTTAAGGGACTATATCATTGTTTCACATGCTTTCTGGTTTTAATAAGCATACAGACTTGAAAAAGCCCAATAGTGGCTGCTTTGTAGCATGTTTTAATCATCCCAGTCATTCCTAAACAGTAGTCTAGGACTAGATACAGATTTAACTGTATCACTGAGTGGTTTTAAAGATTCAAATTCAGTTTTTCTTCCTGTGATTTATACATCTGTAAGGGCAAATAACATTTTCCTAATGATCCTGGACCTAATTAAGTATAAATTACTTGTCCTCATGTGAAATTCATGCTGATTTCTACCAGCAGAAAGTTTGGGTGTCTGTAACTTTGAAAAGATGGATGGGCCAGTGGACAGGTTCACTCTTGTGTGCAATTTCCAAGCGCTCTCCCAAACTAGATACACGCAGCCCGTGCATGTGATTGCCCATCTGCATTCACAATCTAAAGAATAAATTCAAAACCACCATTGTTTTGTACAAACAGGAACAACTCCAGTGTCAGTACTTATGCAGAAGGCAGCTGGCCTGAGTCTTACTCAGGTGGATGACCAGAAGAAACATGAAAAGTGTTTCTGACTAAAGGAAACGCTCACAAACTAAACTAAAGGAAACCTGGGTCAAGTCAGTCTCCTGTAAGAACTCAAGAGACTTTCTGAAGTGTAAAAGGTATAACAAGAAAGTAGAATTTGCTTTTCCAGAAAGATGTGAAGCTGGATTCACCATTGTCCTACCATCTTATTTAGAGCAGATACCATCTAGTGAACCTACAGCACACAACTCTTGAGAACTGACAACTGCCAGGGATTTTTATTAAGAGAAAGAAATAACTTATTTCCCGGCATCCAAATGAAATACAATTCTTAGAATCTGGACTTTAAGAAGTAAGAGTAGATTTTCAATACTTTCCTTGATTATTTTTTAATTTTAGTTGAACTTGATAATGTGTCTTAAGGTGGTATTTCTTAGACGACATGATTACGGCAAGACAAGCTTTTAAAAATACTTGTATCCTAGCTCATAGAGTTATTCACCTCTCTAACATTTTTGTTTGATATATAAAAAATTAATAGAATGACCCAGATTTTTTTAGAGTTCCATATAAATTAAAATCACAGAAACACAGGACAGAAGGGATCTCAAGAGAGCACTTAGTCAAACTCCCTGCACGAAGGAAGAATCAAGAACACCTTAAATCATCCTTACCGTAGTTAAACTGTTCTTAAAATTGCTGGTTAAGGAGTTTATTAGAATGTCTCTGTGTAAACCACTGCAATTTCTGAACACACAGAATTCAGAAGTTTAGCACATTTATTTTTGATATCATTGTAGGCCACTGAGCGTAAATATTCACAAATTAAGAATATCTGGCTTGTACTTGAAAGTTCAATTTTTCCTGTAAATATTTTGCTTTCTGGGATAATTAAGCAGTGTTTATTCAAACTTGCTCATATGCTACGCTTTACAGACATCTTATAAGTTTTCTATATGTAGATATCTTCTGTAGGGTGTGGCATCCAAAATTATTTACCAGCTGAAGCCTCAGCCATGCTTATCACAGCGATACAGATACCTCTTATTTCTAAAGTGACATTTCTGTTAGTACACCCCAAAAAAAGTTCCTTTTTTTTTTTTTGCAACACCATCCCATTCCCTGCTTGTAACTTGAGCTTTCTACCTGCTCTGTTTCTGACTGCACCTATTGATTTTACTCTTGCTGACACCAAACCATTATCTCAATTTATCAAGATGTCTTTGAATTACAGTTTTGTCTCTCAAAGCGCTCACATTCAAATCCTTTTGGTGTCACCCCAAGTGATGTAACTGTATTCTATATTTCATTGTATAAGATACCAGTGAAAATAATATAAGACCTGAGTGTAGAACCGGTCCCTGTAGATAACCACTTGAAATTTCCTAGTATTTGAGAGAATCTTTTAACAAGCCGTGCATTCCCATTACAATGATCACATCAGGACTGCCCTTTTCCAATACCCCTTGAGAAAGCAATGTTAGACAATACCAGATTCTTTATGAATGATAGCCTATCTACCATTTTCCTCTGAATCAATTATCACAATCACAATCTGATAAAGAAGGGAATTGTACTGCTTTGATGTGATTTATTTCCCATGGATCTATCCACCTATATTTTAATAATACTATTGTCTTCCAAGAAGAAAATAGTTCCTTCTAAGTAGGTAATTCTAGAATATTTGTGGAGATTGACTGGTCTATATCACTCATATCCTCACTTTTCCATTTTTTTTTTTTGAAAGGAAGATTCCATGTTTACTCTTTCCCAGTCTCCCATAAGCTCCCCAGATTACTCGGAGAGGATTTTGGTTAATTTCTTTAAGTAGTCTAAAATGAACACACTCTGGTCTTGAAGCCACATCCCTCACAAACTAGTGATTACAAGAACCTCTTTCAATTTTCTTGTCTGGTTCTCTCTGGTCCTGTAGAAATTCACAGTGTAAATAAATATGAAATGGCAAATTGTTCAATATCTATATAATGATATATATTTACACTAATGACTTGTGTGATGTGATGTAGCAACTCATGAAGCAAATTACTCTTCAATTCCTATTTCAGTGATACAACACCACTTGTCTGTGGCTGAGAAACAGTTGAAAGAAAGGGAAACTAGAAGTCAGGTGTAGATGGTGTAGAACAGAAAATTTAAGATTGTTGTTGCTTTTGCACTGAAGTAAGAGCACAATAGAAAATTTAAAACATTACGAGTTTCAAGTCCAGTTATCTACTACTAATAAAATAGTTTCAGCTGATCCATTTGCCCTAGAATTCCTTGCCATGTTTTTGTACTGCAACCACATTTTCTTCTCTCTTTGAAACCAATTTTTTCCTCTCTGGTCCTCCTGTCCCCACCTTGAACCAGAGGGAGTATACTCACTGACTGAACACGGAAAGTAGAAAAGGTGGAAAATTTGTCATGCAGCAATTGTACGGAATCTCTTTTTTAACAGCAAGCTAGAAACTTCATTAAAGATCGAAGAACAGAGTTCCTATTCCCATTCCCACTTGCAAAAAATCCCCATGGAAATTTCTGGACTTCTACTTAAAGGAAAATTATTTTTACTCCTCATACTTTTTCTCCTGGAAATATACTCTTGATAACTGAAAGTTTAGTCTGAATGTTAAAATGTTTCTAAGTGTTACAGTGTCCCTTATTAAAAGACAGTTAAAGTGCCAGAATTTCTTTGCCCAATGAGTAGAGTACAAGTCTGCACAGGTAAGAAGTGGACAGTTTTGTACAAAAGATTTCTAGATAGTAGAGTGGAAGGGTAGGGGGAAAGGCAGGAAGGACTGACACTGCATTGTGCAAATTAAAGGAAGATGGACTGACACTGTATTGTGCAAATTGAAAAGAAAAATACCCCCCCTTCTTCCTTTCAAAACCAACCCAAAGTAAAACCAAAATTCATGACAAAGAAACACTGCCAGAAATGTTTACTAGCATTTTAAAAATACTTTTTCCCAAAAATTATCTGTTCACTTTTTATATATCTGATTCAAAAGTCTCTTCTTATACTGTACACAGTATATGCTGAAATGTAGGTCCATATGTGGGGCCTAATGATATCAATAAAACTGTGCTTCCTGTGGAATTACAGTTATACTACATAGACAATAAAATTAGGGATGTTTTTTCAAAGTAACCAGAAAATGTAAGCATAAAGTGTTTGGTCACATACTCATGAAGCTATGAATGGCATATTCCTGCTTTCAGTCATGTACTCCCCCGTGATTTGCCATGAAATAGCAAGTTTGATAAACCTAGAAGTGGATATATTTCAGATGAAGAAAAAAGCTATACAAATATAATTCTCTAAGAAAATATAGAATCCTAGGAGTACAGAAAGGGATATCAGCATTAGAAATTATTTCAAGGCCTAACATCACATTATCACAGATATTTTAGACACTACAGACTTCATAAATTGTTATAATTTTAAAAACCTCCAAATATTTCATGAGTTAAATTGTATAATCTGGCCAACATATACTGTAAACCAAATAAGTAACTAAGCTGCCCATTAATTCAGAGAGCAGAGTGTGATAATAAAATTGCTCTTAAAAATGGGAGTCGTTGTGAATGACTGCTTTTAGCATTTTAATAAGCATCATTAACTTCATATGAAAGGTTTATAAACATTTACTTTGCAAAACTTCTCTACTAGCAATAGGATAGATTTCATTGCTTGTTCTTACAGAGGTTCCTTTCTTAAATCATGAAGTGTAAGCAGGCAATGTGCAGCCCAAACTTCACTGCAAACCTTCAGACCGTGTAAAATATTATAAACCTTCTCCCATTCCTGAGATCTACTTCCAACACATACCATAAGATGGTCACTTATATTCTACAGAGCTCACTTTTCTTTGGATATTTTCCTTCTTTGTCTGTTTCACTTCAGGCAAAACTTTCTGTCTCCCCATATTTAATGGAATAAACCTATTAGCAGTCAATCATTAATTCCTAGGGGCTCAATTCAGTAAAGAAAAAATTACCTCCACAGTTGTCTGCTATGAGATCTCCTGATGGCTGTGCAGATGAAGAGTCTGATCAAAATAGCTTATGTGGAAGTAATAAAAGGAATACATTGCAGTTACATGGTACTTTTTGGACTTAAGAATCTTCATATATTAATTAGTGAAACTTCACAACACCCACGTGAAGCAGGTAAAGACTGTGAATGCTTCATGAAAGAATAACCGAGGTATAATGAGTTGAACAGTACTTCCAGGGGAAAACAGTAAATTGTTGCTGGACGAGGGATTAAAGTTGCTCAGGAAGTCACTCAGTCTGTCTATGCAGTTTCTCACACAGCACTGCATTTCTGCAGGTAAAAGTTTTAACCACACACAATTCTCTTTTTCTCCCCTCTGCAATGAATGCCAGTTCTTCACTGCTCCTTCCTATGCCCCTCTGTCACCCACGCCCAGCTGAGGGTACGTGCATTGCCCCTGATGAGCGGAGGAATGTCACCAAGTGTGCTTGGTACAGAAGTCTAAATATCATATACTCAGCATTTCCTGACCACTGTTATGGAAACAGGAAATTTCAAAGAACACTGGGTGCTTTGTGTGCTGGGCTGCACTGGAAACAACTAACACAACTAAGTTTACTGTCAGAGAATTTCTAATGAAGTCATTGCTCTTATTTGTTCCTTACAGCGTGGTCTGTTACTGCTGGGGAGGCATTTTATCTGCCAATTAAAATTTGGCCAGGAGTGCATTTTTGCTGGTAGCAAGGACATGATCCTTTAAGAGATGTAAGAAATACTAGCACAGGACTAACTGCAGAAAAACAAACATCAAATTAAAGGCACTTTTGTTGGTATAACTTATTTGCTTACAACACCCAGTATCAACTATACTGTCAAACCCATTCTTTTCAGCCTGGTTTCTTAGGAAAAGAATAATGAAATCATGCTACCAGCCTGTCTGTCAGCCCTGACCCTAATGATCTTGAACATGCCAGCCAATTTCAGCCACATCTGACAACGCCTTCAGGACAGGTCTCAAAAATCTTCCTCTCCTAGGAGCTTAATGAAAATGGGGCGTTGGTAGAGGAGAGAAAATGGCTGTATTATTCCTTTCTCTGAGGAAAAGACACGGAGAAAGGAGGCTTTCTTTATTCACTTGGCAGCAGCTAGCTGGGCAGTCGCATGTTGTGTGGACTGCCTGATCAGCACAGCTCGCCAGTCAGCACAACGATCCGTGCTCCGGGTTTGCAGAGCAGAAAGCCAGAATGTAAATAGAGGGAGGGCAGGGAGAGGGTGGGAGTGGCACAGAACGGCAGGGAGCCAAGCACAAAATGTATGACATTGCAATAGGGAGTGCTTCTAGGAGCAAGGGATGGAGGAGGGGTACGGACAGGGATTTAGGAAATGGTGGGGGGGGGGCAGATTGTAGGCATCTTTGGGAGAGGGGGAGGAAATGGGGCACTGGGTTTATGGGGGAGACCTGCAGATACTGTAGGCAGGGCTGGCTCACTGAGTGGAAGAGATGTAGGTTAATTAAACCTGCTGCTTCTGGAATCATTTATTAAATTACCCGCAGCTTCTTCACTAGAAAGGTTGCTGCTCTATGCCTGGATAGCATATTGTTTAGGACAGGCCTTACACAGGAGTGGCTTTCAAACACAAGAGGGACATTAAAAGGACTGTGCTTTTTGCTTTTTTCATGGTGGGCAAATAGGCAATGAGTCAGTTCAGCTAAGGGGAATGATTTAGTGATTGATCTAAGTGTCAGGTTTGAAATCACTGCTGTAGACTCCTTGAAGTTACAAGGTCATCTCAGCCCTTCATCGTTCCAAGGAAGAAAAATTAAGTGCCATGCAGTTACCACATCTGGTCCTGGCCTTTAAAAATGAAAGCCTATTTGTTCTACACAGATTTGAAAGAATCTGAGGAACCTGCTCACATTTTCACACCCCCTAGTGCTATGTAGCAACCTGCACAACACAGATTTGTGTGTTTACCTACATCCAGCTGATAAAGTATATTACAGATAGATAAAATATACACATATATATTACAAAAAGACCTGTAATACAGATTACAAGATGAATTACCATACATTTTGCACTGAAAAATTAGAGAACACTATTGATACCAGTACTAAGCATCATTCTGTGTGAACACATTTTTATATGACTGACAATTCACCCCTGCTATGGTACACACATAAAATTATCCTCTTTTCTTACTTTACTCAAAGTAACAGTATAATGCTGAAGTCAAATAAAAAGAATAATTATTTTATGACAAGCTCCCTGCCACAACGACAATCATAGAGATTCAGCAGAAGCGAACATGCTCACAGGTAGTTTTATTTGAATTTCATCCGGACCCACATATTTGGGTGTTCATGAACTGTCCTGTTCAGGAGAATATCTTGACTGAAAACACCCAAACAGCACCTCTTCATCAGCTCTGCACTGACTCTGTGACAGCTGAGCTGCACACTGGCCAAACATGGAGCTGAAACAAGTCCCTTACTACCAAAGGTTACCTCACCACTGTCCGTTCTTGCTTCTTGTTTGTTCAGCACACAGGCTACAGTGGGGGCCTCCCCCATGGCTGAGACTACAATGTGCTGCAGAAACTGTACCTGCACTACAGTACTGATTATAAACACTGGCCTCTGGAACTGTCAGTGCATCAGCTTTCCATCTCAGCTATACATTCACTATTGCCAGATTCTCAGTTTTAGAGAAAGAAGTCAGATTCAACCATTTCACACTGAAAACTAATAACAAAGAAATAACCCAAAGTGGAAAAATTAATTTCATGCCACTTTCAAAATAAACTTAACAGAACAGAGAGTAAGCCAGGTAATAGCTACTTGTGTTTTCTGTAAGCTACTTTGACAAGAAATCAAATCAAGTCAGGGAAGCATGTTTCTCCAATATTGAGACTGTAGCTATAATAACTGTTACATTAGCTAACACAAATTGAGAAAGCCTCCAAATCTGTGACTTGTCTCCACATGTCAAAAGGAGCATCTGGTCCTGTGATTTGCTGAGAATGAAAAATACAGCTCATTGTAGGGGGAGGGCTGTAAGCGACTTCTGAACAAAGGACACAGCTATCTGAGTGCAGAAGGTGTCTGCTTTAAGTTCAGTTTAATCTTTGCACTTTTGCCTTCTTTGTTTGAATGTATCCCTTCAGATGGGGGAGGCGAAAAAAGTCTAAATGAAAGGAACATCAGGTACTGTTGAAACTCATTTAAAGTGCAATCTGCAATAGGCAGGGACTTAGGCTGCTGACAGAATTATAGTGTCTGAGGGGCCTGGAGAGACGGGCCTTAGCAAAAATGTGTGTGCTTTCGATCACAGATAAGCCTTGGCTTTTTTTTTCTTACATGGTCTGTGCTCTGTAAGAAGGCCTTGCTCCTGAAAGAGATAAACTAATAATAATGAGTTGGGCAAGGCACAGAGCAGACAAGGAATGTGCAAACTAACTACACACACAGAGGCCTGCAGGGAACCTGAACTGCTCCTGCTCCATTCCAGCCCAAAGGCCCACTGAGCTGCCCTGAGCTTCCCAGCTCTCCCTTTAAGGGGATGGGTGACATGAGAACTTTCACACAGAGTTTTACTCCTGAATAAATGTACTTGAAGGTATTGGCAGTTTATCCACAGTTTACTTGTTGTCTCTGGATTTCAAAACTCATCTTGAAGTATCTCTACGCATTCTTCCCAGTTCTGTATTACTTAAACCTCACATTTTAATATACGTTCTATAATTTCTTTGCCTTTATAAGACTCCCATGAATAATGATTATTGCTCTCATCCTCTTTTTCCCACTTATCTGCAAAATACCTTCTCCCCTTCCTATTCCAGACCACTGGGTTAGTTCTCATGTAAAACTTTGCTTCAACCAAGGACTAGCTGACCCTATTCATCTTTCCTTTCTCTTTCCTCTAGCTTGCAGAAATCCTGCTTGCTTGCATTTTTTGCTCTTTGAAAAATTATTTTTCTTTCCTCTTCCTTGACTCAACTTTTCTCTTGAGATGTTTCTCTACTTCTGCAAAGTTGAACTGTGATAGGACCAGGTCTGCAGAAGCAGTTTTATTCACTCACTCGTTTTGTGAAGGAATGAGATCTCTGTCCCTTACAAAGTTGGTGGGATAAAAGGTAAAAAACAAGGGACATGTAGAAATGCCCCATATGGAATATGAATGAGGAATTCATCTTTCAAGGAAAAGAAGTCTGGAGTGTCTCTGCCAAGAATTCAGGGTATATGGAAAGCCCTAGAAAGATGGATGCAGTTGGTTTCTTCAGTAAAGAACACCTTCAGTTTTACAAATATGGACTCTTCTCATGCTATTTTTCTAAGAGAGGAAAATTAGAAAAAATGTGGCAAGGTATATAATTACTAATTTTCAAAATCCTCAGCATACCACGCAATTCCCTACCCCTGCATTTTCCAGCATATCCAACCTCCTCTAATTTCATGTGTTTTTGACTCAAAGCTAGACTCTAAATAAAACAAATCTATGCATTCTTTTTCTGCTGCTCTCATCTGCTTATCTGTCCCTTCTCACAGCCTCTTGGAGGTCAGACATCAAGACTTGAAAGTTTAGCTGTAGCTTAGCTTGTGGTAAGTATTTATTCCTCATGGTAAGTGCAAGGGCTAATACTGAAATGCTTTGAGACTGAGACTTAGAAGATGCCAGAAATCCTTCAGTGATTTGTATGCATTGGTTCGCTCAACTTTGCTCCTAACATCCGCAATCCTAAACATGCAATTGTTTTTATTAAAAGTGCTTCTGTATTGTTTATCCATCTTGTAATTTCTACTGATTCCAAGTAAGAGATTATAGAAAAAAGCGGAGAGAAAGGAATACACGTCAGATCTTGAGCTGGTGTAAACAGCTATTGATTTACTGAACCTTTACTGAAGCTGATGAAGCCAGGCTAATTTACTCCACATCAGGATGTAGACCAAAACTGTGCAGGGCATTCCCCAGCTGAGTGTCACTGAAATTCAGGTGTTTCTGGATGCGTTTTGATACGGACAGGAAAATATTTAATGTGCAGTGAAGATATCACAACTTGAGAAAAGAGCACACATAATGCTTTTAGAGTTTAGATGTAGAACCACTTTGTGGCCTCATTTAGGTAGATTTATTTCAGTGCTGACTCCCTTCCTGCACATTCAGTCTAATACTATCAAAATGCAACCTGTCTTATGGAAAGATTTGATGTGCTCCAAAAATACCTGAAAAGAAACAAAATTAAAAAGTTCTCCCCTCCTCCTAAAGAAAATAGAAAATGAAGCCTATTTTTAAAGATTATTTTTTACTCAGTTGTACTTATTGTTTCTATAGCATCCCTTGTGTATAGTAAATTTTATAACAGGCTAACAGGTTGTTAGCCTGTATCAGTTTTGAGGAGAAAAGACAGCAATCTAACCTCCAGTAAGTTAGTAAACATCTTTATGCAGAGAAATAAGACAATCAAAAATAGAAAGATTCAATGGAGTGATGCTTCTTGGTACATTTTGGATATGCATTACTTTGTCTATACAGTGATTGCCTTGAACCAGGGCATGAACAATTACCCTGTGTCTAAGGCACTGTGAGTAGATGGTATTCTTACACCAGCATGTTATTATCTAGCCAACATAATTTAGAAATAAGGCTCTTTGTTTGAGTATATTCCCTTCTTTTTGGTACAGCCTGGACAAGCAACTTCTCACCTAAACAAGTGACCTTGAGACCTCTCCAATAAAATGTGCCACAAGCCAGGACCTTCCAGGATGCCACAGGCTGCTACATGTGCTGCACAAAGTGCTCTTCTGGCTGGGGACAACTGGCCAGAGAATGGGAATTCAGTACTGAAAAGTATCCATGGGAGACCTGAGACAGACTATTAGTCCTCACCTCGGGTACTTCAGCCCTGTGTCCATCACAGCAATTAAGCACAGGAGTAAGGTGAAGGTGAAATTAAGGTGGAATGTCTCTCATCTTGAAGCCAGTGTCAGTTTTGACTTTCTTTGAGTAAAGACAATGTTTCACCACAAAGTATACTAAAAGTTTAATAGATTCTGAAATAATTTTATGAATACTTGCCTTTTTTGGCAAGTGCAAGCCCTGCTTTTTAGATTTTAGGGTTTTTTTTAAATATTCCCAATAGAGGATCTATTTCTGAAGCCTCAGATTCATGATACTGCTTTTGTCATTTTCTGGAAAGTTCACATATATCTGGAACATAGCTAGCACTGAGACTAACGAGAAACATCTGAGAAATGCTGCATTCTTATCACAGTAGAGCCAAAAAACCTTAAACAAAATAAACTAGCTCCTTTTTTGGGTATGAAGTGTCCTCTTTTATAGGAACTGTTTCCCATTTTATGTGTTGAATGGAGCCAGTCAAAAAATCCAAACAGATAATTCATTTGATCATTTGAGAGAGAGCTGGTAACCGCTCTTTAAATATGCAAGTAAAAAGCAAATAGATTTCATATGAGGAGTCACTGTAGCTTCCTCATTACCAGAGCAACAAAATTGATTAAATACCTAAAATAATGGAAGTTAAAGAAAATAAGAACAATGCTATTTTCAATATTTCCACTTTACTATTTCCAGCCCACATGCTCCTGTTATCTCAGATCAATTACTTTATCCTTTAATTCAAACAAAGAGCATAAAAATTATGCTATTCCCATACTATTACGCTGTCCAAATTATTCTTTTAAAACCTGAAGTTCCATTAGAGCACATGTTAAAATAATCTCCTTAATCAAGAGTGATCCAGCATGATCTTGCACGCTGCACCCCAGAGGATGGCCAGGCCTGCAGAACCTTGCCATACATTTTGGAATGCCTTTGATGGGGCTGGAACAACCCAGTGCAGCAGCTCCCACCTTCCCTGCACACCCTGGCTGGGCACAGCGGGGTCTCTGGGCTGCACAGGGAGCAGCCAGGCAGAGGCTCCCTGTGTCCCCAGTCCCTTGCAGGGCCAGTGAGGGCTCTCCATGGCTCCTCACTCATTCCCTTCTGCTCCTGACATAGCCAGTAAAAGCAGTGAGATCTGTACTCAAAATCATTTTTAAATCGGCTTCAAGACTATTTCAATTAAAAACTTCGTATTTTTATATTGCATTCTTTTGGGGAAAAAACCTACTTTGGTACTTAAACTGGTTAATGTTAAAACCAGATGGATTTGGAAAAAGTCAGTGAGGTGTGCTCTGTAGCTTTCAGTGCAATACCAATGAAGTTCCTACTGAGTTCAGTGGAGATTGTGTCTAGCCTACAAAACTTGTCCCTTGCAAACCAGTCTTCTTTCCAATGGGAGCAAGGGCTGCTTTTTAGAAAAAGAGTAGTCTTTCCTTAACTTTAGAAAACATCCAATATGTTGAAATAATTCATAGTTTTGTTACACTTACTATTAAAATTTCATATTTATAACCACCAACCTTTTCACCCCACAGGAGGTTCAAATTGTTCTGTCCCACATTGTACACACACACACACGCATATATATATATATATATATATATTTATATGTATGAACCTAAAAGGTTTCCTTCTGTGCATGGCCTGAGGCCACAGCTGTCTATACAGTGGACTGAAATCAATCAGAGGTTGTGTGATTCTCATTTTTTCAGCAACTGTATTTAATTTCTCTGGAAAATAGCAAGTATTTTAATTTTATGTCTTCTGGTCTCTGCAGCCATTGATTTGTCAGTAGAATGGAATGAAAAACACTATCAAGCTCTGGCAGCAGAACTGCAGTGGTGATGAAAGGTTGCCCTGCTTTTACTCTTTATTACACCACTCACTACCTTTCCAGTGATGATTTGTCTGCACTATTGTTTTTATTAGCTTTGGTGCAAAACAACGAATCCTCTTCTCAGGTCATAGTTAGAATGGAGAAAAAAAGTAATCCTTTCATTTCCATCAAGGAGTTTCCATAATAAAAATAGATGAGAAGGAAAATCCTTCCAATTTGACGTCTATTTAATTTCTTCCCTGGCTATACAACACTTAAAATATAAATTATAGCCAATGTTATGGATAAATTAGGCAAGCTGAAAAAAGGAGCCAGGGAAAAAAAGCAACTTTTCACCATGTTCTTATCAATATGTTGTGTCTACAGACCTCGTGACTATCCCTTAAAACTTAATCAATTTTCAATTAAAAAACCTCACATATCCCCAAACACCCTGTGGTAGAGCATTTGTTTATGTATATTTTTCATACAACAGTAGCCAGAGAAAGAGTTGGGAAATCATTCAGAGTTGTTGCAAGTAGTCCATGTCCATAGGGATCAGTAATAATCTCCCTGCCTGGAGCTTGAGCCAAAGCTGTTCTTTATTTCACTCTGCATCTCCTCCAAATCAGTCTCTTACTGAGCATTTCAGGAATGCAACAAAAACATAGGTTTTGGATTGATTTGTAGACTAAAATTGCTTCCAACTCTGAAAAGGTCTTTATTTCATACTGTATTTATGGACTTTTGGGGAGTGGGCAGGGACATTGTGCTCAGTAGGAGAAGGAGGAGGGGGAAAAACCCCGCTCCACATAGAGATATTAACAGAGCTTGATACTCTGGGTCTGTAGCCTGAGTATTTACTGATGCTGGGAAACAAAGAGAAAGACATAAGGTTTAAGGTCTACTAGGCTAACGTAGATAAAGCACTCAGCCATGTCAGGATGAACTCATTGGAAATTTTACTCAAGAGAGCAATCCCAGTGAATACAATGGACCTGCTCAGAGGAGTAAAGCAACCACAGCTCTGTTTTTGGGCTCAGACCCACGGAGGATTCCCACATAGAATAGCTGATAGGACAAAGGCACACGTGCTCAGCCACAACTGATAGTGCTTAATGAAGACCATGTGTATTAATAGGCCTGAGCACAGGAAATGAGAGATTTCCCCCTGCTCTTCTAATGATGTCTAAGAGCAAGTTCTGTGTAAAGAAATATTTCTTTAGGAAATAGCTGATTTACTGGAATCCTTACAAAAAAAAAAAAAAGAGAGAGACAGATTTCCACTACTTTTTTTCTTGGATTAGAGTTAGTCTTGGTTTATACTCCCTTCCCAGATTTCTTAAAATTGTTTTCCAGACATTCCCACAGTGCTAATGTCAGACCAACATCTAATAACTTTTTCCTGAACGCTGATATTCTAACACAGTATCTTTCAGCTCAGAGTATATACACGAATTACATTACTCTACCAGCCAACACTCAGGACACACAGAAAAACCTTCCTGCTTCTGATTAGTAGCAGATACGGTTTTCTAATGGATTGAGACAAAAGCTTCCAAGTGCTAACAAGTTTTCATGACATGTTACCCCATATATATGTTTAAGCTAAAGAGTCTGATCCATGCAATTAGTTTATAATGTAAATTCTTGAGCAGTCTAGGTTTAGTAGTACAAAAAAATATATTTGTTGCTCTTCGTAGTTAATTATTGAACAGAAGCTGGAATGTTTATTCTTGTACAATTGCCTATTATCACAAGTAAAACTTCAAGTGTAGTCATAATTTTTTACTGTTATTTTTTTATTGCTCTATCAACATAACCTGATTTTCTTGAGATGTGTCACTGCGCTACCAGGAATTAGATACAATTATATAAGGGAAAAACCCAGCAAGTTATTCCCAATTGCTTATTTATTAGACAGCACATCAAATTTCACTAGCAAATAAGACAACTTATTTTTGTTAAGCAAGGCTGTGCACAATATTTATAAAGCCACTACCTATGCAATTTTTATGTACCTGCTAATAAAGAGATCTTGAGGGAATCCAAAAGCCTGTGTAGCACATTCTCACATATAAAGTGGCATCTATCTTGGAATACTATTACCTTGTATTAAGATAATCTTATACTTGTCTGTGTTCACACCAGATTAACCAAGCTGTGGCTCAGAGTAGTTCTAAGAGGTCCAAGAATTTCATATATAATCCTAGCCTAAATCAGGTGTAATGTGGCTTTCTTCTTCAGACTGTTTTTATGGCTCTTTATACTTTACATGTTTAATATATTGTGAATAGCATGAGGCAATTTCTGTGGAAAATGCTATCTTTTCACAGAACTCTTCATAGACCAAATTGCTCCTTAAAGAAGACATTTTATGTTATCTTCAGGAGCTAGAATAGATATAAAATGTATATTGCAAAATGATGGAATGCAGTTTATTTTAAAATCTCTTAAAAAGCTACCAACTGTCACAATGAAAAGCTAAATCAAACACGGTGATCTTCAATTTTCTGTTGCCAGCCTTTAGAAAAGCACTTTTAAAGCTACTCCATTCAAGCATTTGGCCATGCCAGCCTCAGTCTATATTGTTATGCAAAGTTCCCAATAGCACTTGGCTGATGTGATCGTGATGCTGCCCCAAATAAGTGGTTGCTCATATGTGTTACAGTTCTTAATCTGATTTTTCTTCCCTGCATTAAAAGGACTATCCAGCCCTTTTTTGATACCTTATCCTCTACACTAGCTCCAGATCTGGGCAGGGAAGATATCCAGTTTTCTTCATAAAACTGAACCTTCAGAAGCACGCAGATTTGTCTTTTTCTGGACAAATCATAATCATTTACTTAGTATACTCAAAAGAAAATCTTTGGAATGGTCTGTTGAATACTTTTTAAGAAACTGTTTTCTCAAGAAAGAATTTTGTCCAAACTTCTGAACAGTGGTCATTTATGGAACTAACTGGAGGACCTCTGCATTTTTATGATATTTATGCCACTAATAGGAGGATCTCCACGTTTTTAGGGTGTTGCTGCCAGATAAGTCCAGCTGTTGTTGAATTATTCACCAACACGATTCCCAGGTGGATCCTAGAGGAATTACTTTAGAGAGATTTACCAAATATATTCCATGACTTTGAGACCTGTTCCTGGAAGTGAGCAAGGCTGGAATAAGTAAATCCCCAGTTTTCATGGGATGACCTTGTAGCCTGTCCTCATATTTCTACAAGACTTTAAAAGCAGGAAAATGATGCAATAATGTGTCAAAACGATCAGAGAAGGTAACAGCTCAAAATATAGGCAATTTTAAATGAAATTTCAAAAAGAATGAGTTTTCAAGTTTCCTTCTTTTGCAATTCAGTTACAACAAATTTTTCACTGTTTTGAAGATACTTGCATTTTGTATTCTGACCTCTTAAAAAAAAGTTTTTATGAGGTTGAGATAGCTTGATGTGACCTTTATTTCTTATTGTTCCTGTACAGGACAAACCTCTGTGTTTATCTTTTGCAGGGTCCTAATCTGTGACCAAGAAAGCAAGGCAGAGATCCAGGTCTGAACCACACTGTCCTGTCACTGCTCTGGACTGCAGGAGCTGGTTCAGGCAGTGTGGGGGCCAGCTGGCCCAAGGTGTTGAAGAAGAACCACCAAAGTTCAGTGGTAGGTGTGGCACATTTTTTCAAATATTTTAGGTGCCAGAGATGTGTGTTTGTGCGTAGGTGTGTGTACACACATGGGACACACTAGAGACAAGATAACAGCTGCCCAGAAGCTGAGTCTGTGTTGTTAAATTTGCTCTTGCTCTGGAGACCTGGGCTGTTCCCCAAATCCATCACTGAGTGGAAGGTTAGCCTTCCAGACAAATTCCCTCCAGATGCAGTACAAGGAGGGAGAGGTGCACCTCCTTCCATGCATTGACCCCATTGCCCTTGGGAGGAACAGTGCCCTCAGAGAGAGCCCTGCAGAGTCCGTGTCTGACCCCCTCCAAAACCCTTCATCTCACAATCATTTTACTGTAGGAAAGCCCAAATAATCTTGAACATGATGGCAATCAAAAATTACCTCACAGCCTCATCTAAAGTACGTCTTTGCCGTTAGCAAAGGAAACTTACAGTCACTTACTGGTTTCTAAATGAGAAAATACATGGTATGCTAAAACATTCAGCAGGCTGAAATCAATTTGTACTTCTGCTGTGAAAGTGGAAAAAAGCCATCCTCAGATCACCACCTCCATGGGCAATAGAGCTCATGCAAAGCCTGGGGCAGACAAATGCTGCAGTTGCATGGAAGCAGCAAGGAAGGGCCTCAGGACACTAGGTGCCAGGGAGAATGATTTTCAAGTTTAGATTTCAAGAAATCAGCCACTCTATTTTAAGTGGATGACACTGTCCAGCCTGAAGAATTAAGAAACGTGTCATTCACTGGAAAAAAGGTAGTAGAATATAAAACTAATGAGAACTAATATGAATAATAATATGGCTGTGAACTATGGCATGCCCTTGACACGGAACCACTGCGAAAAGATCACTTAAAACTGTAAGCAACAGCTTGTTTTCATACCACCAAGGGTTTTACTGCAGTGGAAAGGAAGGGTAAAGGGCTGACAGGTAAGAGAGGAACATAATCCCAATGAATGCCCTGGCATAGGGCAGTTTTGGTACTGGCCTTTGGGTTCTGCCTCCCACTGTCTACACCCACTTCCAGCGGAATGGCTAACTGAAGGAGAGATGCTTTTTGCTGCTTTATACTTCTGAAAAAACCTGAAGAATCGGAGTTGAGTGGACAAAATTTCAATTAATTCTTCCCACTGTGCAGAAATTTCTCCTGAGATGCCAGTAACCTGGGCTGCCTCAGGGTGCTGGCAGAGGGAGAGGCAGAGGAACCTTGCACCTGGCTCCAATTGCTTGGAATTGTTTAAAATGCTCAGCGCATTTTCATGACATTTTCCAGGCAGGGCTGCAGCAGGAGGAAAGGAAGCAGAACATGTGCCTGCACATGCACCACTGCAAAACTCAGCAGCTCCTCAGCATTAGCCTGCCTCAAGCCAGCACTTTCAGCTAAGGCCCTGAACTTCCCATTAAAGAGTTAAAGTACAAGCACTAAATTCCTTCTGCTGAAAGGAAGGGGAAGTATCGGGTAGAGAGGCAGACTATAAAACAGAGGTCAATAGACCTTAAAGTTCATTGGCAAGATCTCTGAAAGTGTACTGCCAGACCTAAGGCTAGTCAGACAACAACAAAACATGGAGCTACATAAAATTCACCTCTAGCATGTTATTTGTACACTCACTGCATTAATTAAAAAGACAACCCCGCCTCTAGTAGGATGTAATACTTGGAATTAAAACAGGAATATACATCATGGTTTCACCTTGCAATCTGTTATGGTTCTAAACTAATTAATTAGGCTGCTTACCACAAAGATAAATATTCTCAATGATGTTTTAGATAGTCTGTTTATAAGTGGGCCCAAAAGACAGCTTAACTTTACTTTTTTTGCCAGTAGCTATTAAATGTATAAACTAGCATCCTAGAGACTGCCCTGCAAGTGACTCTGCCTGTACAGCTAAATGGAAAGTATTATTTGTTCTAACTGCTGCTTGCAGATGCTTTCTTTGTGGTTTCACAGCTTGGTCATAAGGCAAACCTTTTAATTTTTATTTTTTATTTTTACAGCTGTTTAATTGGGATAGTCCTGCTCTGGTATTTATTTGTGATGTTTATTTACACAGAAGGCTTTGCAAAGGCTGAGTTTTGCTGGGAAGGGCCAGGTACAGTGTTTGTGCAGCTGGTCACCAGGTAACTCTCCCAAACACTGCTGGACACCACTGGAATCAAGCACAACGATTGGAATGGTGCTCTCCCCAGGATTGTTTTCATTGCAGCACAAGCTCTGATGTTTGCTCAGTTTTGTTTGATATCATGCAGACCCATAATTCTACTTTGAAAAGATAAAAACTGTGAAGGAGCAATTAACTTTCTTCAATAAGCACATTTTAAGCAGAATAAAATTAACAGTTTTATTGCTGAATAAGTCTTGGGAAAACCATGATGGCTTATTAATAAAATTTCAATACATGGTTAAACTGATGCAGTCAAAAATCCCAAATTAGACCTAGATGCTTAAAAAATAAAAATTAAAAAATCACATTCATTTTCAAATAATGAATTTTGAAACTTTACTTTTATGTGATATTAGAGAATTTAGGCTTAAATTACAACACGTGTTTGAGTTTTTCTCTCTCTGGTTGAGGCAGTAAAGAACGTGGGCCTGATTCTCAGCACTAGATTTGTTTCCTGTCCCCAGGATTAGGCACAGCATGGGTGCAATCAGCAGCCAGCCCTGCATGAGAAGTGAGCTCCTACTGTAAAGCAAGGCCTGGGGGTGCTGGCAGTGCTGGAGGAGCCTTTCTGGAGGGCATTGTTTTAGTTTAACTACCACTGGCTGTTGATAAAGGTCTCTAAAGCTGGCAGCTCTGCACACCTATGTGGAGCACTAACAAAAAGGTTTGAAGTTTGTACCAAAGAGCTAGAAAACATCCAGAAAAAACAAACAAACCAACAAAACAAAGCAAAAACCCCACAACCAATTACCAAACACAGCTGAACACAATTGAAGCTGGTTATGACTGTTCCCAGCTGGACATTCATGGCTCTGGACTGTAGTAAAATTCATAAGAGAAATATCCTATACTTTCATGAGTAATAATATAAATAGTCTATAATGTAATTATGAAACTGTCTCTTTTCTCCCTCCTTTGAGCCTGTTAGAAGACGTTCCCTCCCAGAATTACTTGGGTGGTTTGAGTGCGTACTGTTGAATCAAAATTGTTGAGATTTTCAGACAGTCACAGGCTTTCAAAAGGTTCAAATTCAGAAGAACATTTCTCACCCTGGTCACCTCTAAGTAGGCTTGAAATCAGTTAAGTAACTGATTTATTTGGAACTACTGGGAAGCAAAAGAAATGTAAATAATATATAATTTTGTTTTGTACCTTGTAACAATGAAGAAGCACCAAGACAGTACAAGGCACACTTATCAGGCCTCATATTTTTAATTTTGGTAATGTCCCAAATTTCATTGTGCTTGACACGTTTACATTTTATAGTGCATCTGTAGCATTTGCGGCCATCCCTCTCTGAAACCTGAATTGTCACAACCTAAGTGCAGGACAGGCAATCTGCATATGGAAAACTGGCTTAGAACAGAAATTGCCCTATTGAACACGTTTGTGGGCACATGTGAGAAAACAAAGGAGCAGGAAGGCCTTGTCCTTAAGGAATATGTCAGCCACACCCCTCACCCTGAACAACCTAGATGGTGAATGTTACTTGGTCTAAATTTCTATTTTCTTTTGCTTGGATCAATCACTGTGAGCTTTTTTCCATTTTATCTTATAGTCACCTTCTGTCTTTTCATCCAGATACAACTTCAAATAATAGATTCCACCAGGGATTTTTTTCCTTTCTCCTTTTCAACATTAAGGAGGAAGTAAAATAAGGAAAAAAGGTTCAGAGCGAATCAATGAAGCCAAGGTCAGTGGCTTTTAAAAACAAAACCCCTATAGTACTGATACTAGTGGGTAATAGTAATTTACCACTCTGTTTCCATTCCCATGGTAACTAATCTAAGTACTATGGTAACAAACCTAAACAAACATAAATATTATCTTTTCTCTGGTCTCAAAATTTTTACATTTAATGCTGTTTGATAAATGGCTGCACTAGCTGTTCTTCAACTCTTGTTCACAATGACATACTACAGTAAATAGTCTCTCATTGTGCCTACCAGAATCTGCAAGCAGTTGCAGTGCTTAATAAATAATAGGTGATTATACATCCAGAATTGGAGTTTTTAGGTGAAGGTAACAGTGAGTAGCCATATGTCAATGAAACAGCATTTTAAGTAAGACAGGCTTCATGAACTTACTGGCATGGTTTATCAGTTTGTTTGACAGTCTGTAAAAGTAAAGCTATTTTCCATGTTCGTAATGCCTTTCATAAATATATTGTGTGATTAACTTATGATTGTAAGGAGAATAAATGCCTTTAAAATTATTATTCTAGTGGAAATTAATCTCGGAGTTCATGTAGACACGTGGCTATTTTCTTCTTGATCTGTTTCTCAATGTTATATACATAATTATTTACCCACAATTCAATTTTTGTTTGGTAGCTTGATCACATCAAATCTGAACTTTCTAATACAAATGTACCCTGCTGCTCTCTTCCAAGTGAGCTTTCCAGTACACACATCCTGGAGACTTTGCAAGCAGCTTCCTGAGGAAGCCCTGCCTGTGCCTTGCAGGGACCAATGAGCCCTGCCTGCCCTGCTGTGGCCCAGCCTTGGGCTGCTCCTGGCAGGTGAGCTGGCCCCAAGCAGCGCCTCACCTGCGTGTGCTGCACTGCCCTTTCCACATTCCTGGATCAGCACTGCTAGCTTCACACAGCTGTCAGCACACTACAGACACAGCTCAACTGGCATGCAAGTTCTGCACAGGATCCTGATCACAAAGCTCGGGTTTTGAGAAGAAAGAAGACAGCCCAGAATAGTGACTCTTAGAAAAGCAGTTGAAATGCAATAGTTCTCTCACTCATCTTTCCCTCAGAAATACAGAAAGTTTGACTGTGTTTAAGAAGATGTGGATACACCCTCTTTATGAGGGAATATCTCCATCATGAAATAGTAAAAGTGGTTTCCAGAGCTGGGAGGCTCTTGCCCTTTTGTCATGTTCCAGTCTGCCATCACATGGGCCTGCTCAGCACCACAAAGCAAGCACAGACCTGACCCTAATGCTCAATCTTGTTGAGAAGAAACGTCTTCCCATAAAAATCTCTTTTCCAAGGTAAGAGCTTGTCTTTAACTTGATTTCAGGGTTAGTCATCAATTCAGCACTATGAGTTTTCTGTCTCTGGCTTTCAGTATTCCATCACAGAATTCCAACCAGAGTTTGAAGAGCTTAATATTCATGGTGGAGTGTGGAATTTGTTTAAAACTCATGCAGAGACATTGTAGGCTCAGACAGATTTACACTGCTTGAAGAAAATCCTAACCTGGACGAAGGGAAAGGGCAAAACCCACCAACTCAAGTACCTAAGTGCAGGCTCACGTCTGCAGTGTTTCCACTAGGATTGCTGAAACTACACAAAACACACCAGCCCTTGATCCTGGGCTTGTTTGGGTTGGAGGTCTAATGCAAAATCTGTTCTCAGCTCTAGTCAGCTGCTCCTTGGCTTTGGGCATGACCACAGTTTTGCATTACCTCATTTTATCTGGAAAACACTTTGGGTTCTACACAAATACAGTTAGTCTTAAAATGACAGATTTCCTGCTTTAGATTTATATATTTTTCTGCAATGTCTGGTTCACCAAATGTCAGCAGGGAAAACTGATCACCAGGAAAACTGATCTTGTTGCCTGTCTTTCTTGAGCCAGTTCATAGCTATTGGAGTTGCAATGGAAAATACATTTCCAGTGAGGCAAATTGTTATTTTTGCATAATGTGAGCTGATAGTCAATGACTGGTAGTCAACTCTCAGTAGTGCTCACAGACACAAGAGGAGGCAATGGGCACAACTTGAGACATGAATTTCCATCTCAATAAAAAACCCCAAATCACAACTTGAGTATAGAACAGGTTGTCTAGAGAGGTTGCAGAGTCTTCATCCCTGGAGATACTCAAAACCTGACTGGTCACAGTCCCTGCTGTGGTAGCCTGCTGTAATTAGGTGACCCTGCTTGAACTGGGGGGCTGGACCAAAAACTGGATCTCAGAAGGTCCCTGCCAATCTCAAATGTTCAGTGATCTCTGTTTCTGGGGCAAGTACTGTGCAAAGATAAACCAGGAAAGGAGTCATCAAACCTCAGTGGGGCTTTATCTCTTAAATTTTCTATAGTCAATAGTGACACGAATCACACTACAGCAGCGTGATTCATATCACTATTCTTAATTTGTTGATAGAGAACTCAAAATCCACTGGGACTTCCAAGACAGATGCTTGCACTGAAGACCATATGAGTGTCTCAAGACAACCATTTTCTTTCAAAAAGTTTCTAAATTCCCTGACCTATAATACAGGTATAGTCACCTACAGACATCTGTTCTTTGCAGATGTTTTCAGACTTAGACCTAGAAGTATGTCTGGAATGTAAAAATTTCTCAATAGTGGATTGCATCTCAGAGGGATACAACTGGAGATTGTTTGCTTTTCTTTGAAGCAGAAAGCTTGGTTACTTCAACAATACAACTTAGATTGGGAAACTTTCCCTTGGTTTGCCAGCTTTTGTTTTTATTAGCATTTGTCTTTGCTGCTCTTTGTCAGCTAACACCTCAAAAATTTTCAACATCCAAACGTAAGATTTAGCCGTTTCTCAAATCCAAGTTAATAGGTGCAAAGATAAAATGCTAGGCAGACCAACAGATAGTTGATGAACAATCCGTATAAGGTATTTCAATAATTTGCAATCCTTTTTCCCCTTTAATTTGGAAATTTTTAAAAAAATATTTTTAAGTGGTCTAATCTTCAGATATTTGGTAGAAAAATGCATATGCTTGATTTGTCTCTAACACAAGCAGTCCTGTTTTTCTGTACATGCACAAGAGTGTGCTCTGACAAGCTTGCAGACAGGAAGTGAGGTATTTGCTTACCAAAATGCTTTAAAATAAACCAGAAAATCTGACACACATGTGCAAAAGTTTGTTCTACAAGCATGTTGTTCAGGCTCTTAAAAAATAAAACTATCAATACATAGGTATTTAAGTGTCACTATCTGCAGTTTGAAGGAAAGAAAAATGTCTTTTATGGAGTGGGACACTGTAAAGAACTAAAATGATTTGATTAAAAAAATATTATAAACAATCCATACTTTACACACTTGGCCATAAGGAATTAATTTTTACTAAATTCTAAACTGTAATTCAGTGCAGTTTATTCAGATGATTTTTTTACTGTCACTAAGTTGCTACTACAGTTATGAAACTGAAAACCTGATCTGAAAAACTTCCCGTCAGCTGGTGTTAGCAGACAGCAGTAATTGCAACAACTACTGCTTAATTTTACAAAAACCTGACCAAATTCACATTCTTTTGAGCAAGTAAGAAGCAGAAACTCCAGTTCCACCCAGGCTGCAAGTAAGTGATGAATAGAAAACAGCCACACAATTCTAAAG
This sequence comes from Camarhynchus parvulus, assembly GCF_901933205.1. Classification (NCBI taxonomy): domain Eukaryota; kingdom Metazoa; phylum Chordata; class Aves; order Passeriformes; family Thraupidae; genus Camarhynchus; species Camarhynchus parvulus. The sequence continues at coordinate 12,149,361 of NC_044576.1, forward strand.
CACTGCAGTGTGAAAACAGAGCTAACAGTAACCCTGTAATTCCCAATGTGCCAGATTGTCTTTCTTAATAGCCTAGTGAACATATTAGAGCTAGTTCTGAGCAATGTACACCACCATTTACTACCTCTGTGCTGCCTTTTGCTCTACACAGACCTATTAGCCATTAATATTTTTACATAAACTATGTGATACCTCAAAAATAATAATAAATGTGAAACTGAGAAGAAATTAGCAAATGTTGCTTCCTATGAAGCCTGGGTATTAAAGAATTAAGGCATTTGAACAAAGAGAACCTGAGAAGTAAGGAAAAAATGTTAGAAACACCACTACTAATAATGTAGCGGTCTTACAGACTTACAGAGAAATTAAAACACTTTTCCCAACCAGAATTTCTAGGACAGAAATTCACTGCAAGCAGGATTTTTTTTAATGATACCATTTCAAGGTATACTCTTTCTTGAAATTCCTAGCTCTGATATTTTTATTTTCAGTCTCCTAGTTACTAAATTCAACTTAAGCAAAGTAGCTTTTCCTATGCACCATAATTGTCATTAGCTATGGATTTCTATCCATTATCAGGAAATCTGAACCCTGGAAGAAGAGAGGAGGACCTGCACTCTGGCAGCAGAATGTCTCCTGCCTTGTGGCACTGTGGGTTCTGGTTTTTCATTCCTCTGTTCTGGGGTTTCTCTTATTGCATAGTTCCTTTCTGTTGCTAGAGCAAGAATGAACAACACAGAAAAGAAAGAGTCATTCATTATTTATCTCTTCACCTGCCCCTTTTGGCATCGACATGATAGGATACTATGAGGTTTTGGTGAGGGTCCACTGACACCAAGATGCAACACATTGTTTTGAATGGTGGTTTGTATTTTATGTACACATATTACCAGAAGTGGCTTTCTCTTTGTGCCCACCACACCACTGAAAACAGAAAGGACTGTACTCTCTCTTAAGGACTGGATGTATAAAAATATAATGCTCCTGGTAGTGGGGGCATGTGGCACTGAAGTGTTTCTGCTGGCAAGGTACAAGGTATTACAGCCTGACCCCCCATAGAAATGCATTTCCACAGAAAATACTCAAACTGTTTACAAAGGCAGGGATAAAGAATTTAATGCTTCTCTCCTGTCTTCCTGCTTAGACCAAAAAAAGGCTGAGGCCCCTGGATATTTCACTAGCCTGGAAAAAAATGACCATAGGAGGCAGAGGTCCACTTTATTAAACTGAGTCAAAGGCTATGTTGGACACTTTTGTCCTTGTCAAGCTTGCACTTCTTAATAGTTTGTACATTTTGGTTATTCCAGTAAGTGTTTATTTCTGGTGATTACTGCAGTGACTCTGCTTGGTGCTGCTGGAGAGGGCAGAAACCATCAGCCACTTGAGCACTAATTCTGTGCAGGAGGCACAGGGTGAGAGCAAGCTCAGCCTCAGAGATCTGAGCAGGCAGGTGTGGGAATGAGAGCACTGAAGCACAGAGGAAGACAGCCACATGCCTCTGGTGAGCCAAACACAGAGCCTTGCAAGGAGTAAATAAGAAAATGGACAATATAAGCCTTGGTAGCAGCTCTCTCTGCTGCTCAGCCAGCAGCCACAGATCTACATTGCTCAATACTTGAATGAAGGCAAGGGAAAAATTAGTTTTCATAATTATGAGGCAAACTCTCCCAATTCAGCTAGCTGCCTCCTCTCATCCTGGCATGGTACCCCAACTTATCACATCCATAAACACAAAAAAAATAGAACAGTAGTTGTAGCTGAACAAGTTCATATATATTGGAAACTTTCAGCTTTGCTTCTTTTTTTTTCTATTTCACATTGCTGCAACAACCCACATACCTGCTGAGCTTTGATTGCAGCTTTAGCTAATTATATTAGTTGAGACATTTTGTCATACAGTGAATCAGATCCTCAACTGATCTGAATGAATGCAGCTGCACTGATGTTAGCTGAGATTTCCCTGTTCATACCAGTTATTCATTATCCCCCCAAAAATGAAATGCAAACTGCCATACTCTAAAATACAGTTTTTAAAGCAAAGGGGTATACCTTTAGTAGATCTTTCCAATTTATTTCCTAGAACACTTTGGGAACATTATTTTCTCTCTGGAAAGCACCAGAATAGCATGCTGGCTAACAAAGAGAAATGAACTGTGCCTTGTATTTGTGTATTTTCCCATAGAAATGTATTTTCCCATAGAAATAAAACTTTAAGATTATTACAACATCCAAATGTATTACATACATCCAAGAAATCAACAAGCATGGAAGTCTACTAGATGGCTATTTTTATACAGAGTATAGGAGAAACTAGTATGGGGAAGATTGCCTCACAGTTTTCCTCCTGACATGGATTGTCACATAGGAGCAACCATAAAAATATTATTTATCTTACACCAGTTCTGTTTGGTCTGAAAATGGTTGTACTTTCTGGCATGTCAAAGCTAATGAATAAATCCACCTAGAAGCACACCAGCTTTGAAAGGCTCCAGTGTTCTGCAGCTATTGGCATTTAGGGTACTGGATTTGCTTTTTCAAACAGTGTGGCATGAGATAAAAGCAGATTTCTTTCCTCCATCAGCTACAGATTTTCTCAGGTTTTTTTGCACAGATGACTGTACACATTCTTCAGCTATCAGCACCTAAACATTCAAATTCTTCCTGGCAACGTGAACTCTGGTTAAATTTCAACTGTCATCCTGCCTCATCCCTGATACCTAGAGACATCTCTATAGACCCACTCATTTTCTATAGCCTTAAACCTTCTGGGGAAAAAAAAAAAAAAAAAAAAAACTCAAAACAACCAAACAAAAAAGGCAGTCTAACAGAGGTTTACTTCTGCTTTGGCATCTAGCTTAAACTTCATCTATCAGCTATTGAATGGCTTGTTTTCCGCAGCGTTGCTGGCAGCAGCTGTGCCGCCTGTGTTAGCGCAGGGCTCGGGCTGCTTTGTGCTGGCAGGGTTGCAGGAGGTGGCACACGGCTCTCCAGGGCAGCCCAGCCGGGCCCGCCCTTGGCGTGAGCACAGGCTCAGCGTGTGTGTTCCCCGCCGGGAAGGCAGAGACAGCTCGCAGGGCTGCTGCGGCTTTTCCAGCCGCGGAGCTGACGTTGGGTACATTGGCTGCTGCTGCCGGCAGCCCCCGGCCCGCAGCGCCCCGAGAGCCGCGCAGAGGAGCCGGCCCTCGCTGCGGGGGCGGGGAGCAGAGCGGCGGCACCTGCGGCAGCAGCTCCTGCCTCATTAGCGCAAAGAATCCTCCAATGCTTGCGAACGAAGCCTGCCGCCTATGCTGGCTCTGGCTAGATACAAATAAAAAAATTGCTCATTGTTCAGGTGACTCGTGCATTTCCCCCCTGTTCCTTTCAATTTTGTCAATCCTACTGTTCAAAGTGCTTCTCAGGCATAACAAATAAATTAATGACAATCCATAATAATCGTCTATGCCTTTTCCATTTCTCAAGGGAAACCCTTGAACCCAATCCTTCCTGCTATATGTAAACTGAGAAAATGCTTTCCTCTATTCTTTCCTCTGACATTGTCACACTCCACCCCCACTGAGAAAGTCTATATTTATGAGACCACTATTCTTATAATGGCGTTTTTGTTGACTTTTCCATCATAAATGCGGACGATTTTAAACAGTGCAGTGTTCAATTGCTTGATTGCGAAACTCTGATGTTAACAGGATTATTCATGCAAGCACTCTCCATATTACGCAACAATTGCATAATCTCTGCCTGAATATTGCCTTAGGTTCCAGCTCCAGATTCTCCAAAATCTCATCCTCCCACCCTGTTACAAGTTTTTATGCTGCATGCAGCTATGACACAAACTCCCTCCAGTAAGTATGAAGATAAAGCACTTAAATTGGGATTCTTTCAGCTTTCTAATGCACATCTTAACTCTACAGCTCTAGAGAAGGCTTGATGAGATTTGGAGGATTTTTTCATTTGATTCTGTGTCTGATTGTTTTTGTCCGTTGTTGTTTGCTGGAAGGAACAGAAATGGCAAAGACAAAACAGTATGCCCCAGTTTCTTCCTACAAGTGAAACAGTTTTGTTTTATAGCAAACACAAATGGAAGCACAGCTGTTCAAAAAGGATTTCTAGACTTTGCCATTCTGAAATGGAAAGAGGAAAGCAAGGTGATCATTGCTGCTTTTTCTCTGCTTCTCACATTTGGACTTTCTTTGTAGCCACTGCTCTAAAAATTTTACTACTCTTCTAATAATTACATTGTTTCTATGTGGTCAAAAGGTGGATAAAAACATTCAGCGTTTAGAAGGCACATTGCCCTGTAGGGACCAAGGCTCATCATCCATACTAGAAACAGTGGTAAAATTAGAGACCATCTGGCCTATTTACCTGCTGATGGAGAAGCCACAGGCCCCAGGCCAGCTGGAGCTGTGTTTGCCAACATTTTGGAAGTCCCCAAAGCTGAAATTAATGACCAGATGTTAGTGGAAGCACAGCACCACCACCTCCACTTCAAACATCCTACTCCTTTCAGTCACAGCTTCAGTTGCCTTTGGGTGCAGAGAGCATGGAAAGCTGGGCTTAGAGTCTCTGAGCCTTGCTTGGAGGCTTCGAGTAAGCTGATTTTGCATAGCAGTAGAAAAGGGATGGAATGTGCCAATCTGTCCTGGGTTTGGCTGGGACAGAGTTAAATTTCTTCCTAGTAGCTGGTAGAGTGTTGTGTTTTGGATTCAGCAGGAGAATGCTGATAACATACCTTTTTTTTTTAGTTGGCACTACTTGGCACTGACCCTCAGTCAAGGACTTTCCAGTTTCCCCTGCCTTGCCAGTGAGAAGGTACTCCAGAAGCTGGGAGGCAGCAGAGCCAGGACAGATGAGCTGAACTGGCCAAAGGGATATTCCATACTACAGAGCATCATGCCCAGTATATAAACTGGGACAGTTATTTAAAATGTGCCAGTCATTGCCCGGGGTTGGTTTGAACACTGCTCAGTGAGTCATGAGCAGTTTTGTTGCGCATTGCCTGTCTTTCTTGCATTTTATTTATTTCTGGTTTTGTTCCCTCCATTTGCATTATGATTATTTTATTTCAATTATTGAATTGTTTCTATCTCAACCCACAGGTTTTACCTTTTTTCCTATTCTCTTCCCTTGCCTCCCTGATGCATGAGCAAGTGGCTGCATGGTCCTTAGTTGCCAGCTGGGGTTAAACCACACCGCCATGAAACAATGTCTGTGACAGTAAATCTAGTCAGAACCTCATAAATATGCTTGCTACTTTGAGAGCTGCATGTATGAAAAGCTGATCAAAATTCAAATGCTGTATACTCCCAGGCTCTATCTGTACTAACATATTTTCAGTTTTTCTGCACAGTATCATTAGCAAGTGCCCTGAGCCTAGGCTCTCTGGTTTCTTTATACTTCTATGTCTGTTTTTCCCTCCCGCCCCTTCTGTCATTATTTCACAGAGCTAGGAAAATACAGAGCATTGCTGTGTCTGCAGTCAGTATGTGCTGGCTCAGTGACACAGATTCCTTCAAAAGACAATATTATCAAATTTATTTGTGAATGCACTTAGCATGCAGCATAAGCTGTTGAGATACAGAACTTGAAAGATGCTGAAGCCAAATCCCTCAAATCTGCTCGTCTTTGGGGAACAGGATGGCAATTGTTGTCTAATATCAGGAAGCTGAAACTACCACACAGTTATGGGCAATCTCAATGGCCCAGGAAGAACTGGAAGCAGGGTGGCCACATTGCCTTCCCCCAGGCAAGACTCTTCTGCCACCTGACATCCAAGTAAAGGTTGGGGAAAACTGGACTGCAGACAATAACAGAGACTGCAGATTAACACTACAGAAGTTCTCATATTATTTTCTGAACAAACTAGATTTCAAATATTCAGTTATGCTAATTTCACATCTTTGCAAATTTTTTTCCCCTTCTATCAAGGGGACTTCTATGAAAGTCAGGATAGGAGACAACCACTTCTCTACTAGTCCACAGAACCACTTATTTCATCCTAAGCAAGCCTGCAGATTGTTCAGGCACAGTTTGCTCTCGTCAATCTATTCTGGCTGCTCCCAAACATCATCTTGTCCTAGACGGAGCTGAAGATGGAAAATACAAAATGGCATACTGGTGACAGCCCACACAGATTGCTGAAGATGACACATAATTGTTACAATGGCAAGAGTAAATGTGACAAATGCAAGACATGAAATCACAATATAACAACACAAGTGACCCAACACTCCAGTTCCAGGAAGCTGTGAGTATTCAGGCCTATTTTGTATATGTAGGATAGCTCAGATGACCCTACATTTTCTATAGCAACCACTGTTTGTTAGAGTAATACATTCCCAATCTCAGAAATTCCAACCTAATATAAACCAGACGATATCAGCAGAAGCCAACAGAAACCCCTCCCTCTCTCCAGTTCAATTGCTACCAAATGTGCATGGTTTATCTGAAGGGACATGGGGCATCTCTGCACCTCCCCATGTGGGTAATGCTTGTGTGAGAAAAATATGAAATGCTGGCAGCTACATCATTTTATTAGGGAAAACACATTAGTAACTGCAAAGCAGTTACTTGAAGAGTGAACCTTGCCTTCACTCCTTTCTTGGTGCTTACAGCTTCCTTTGCTCAGGCACACTCCCTGTTAGATTAAGCATGAGAAATTTCAGAAGCTGGCCAGTAACTCAACGAATTGGAAAGCATTCTGTGTGACAACTCGTGTTATCCTTTTTCTCCATAACCAACCTGAGGCACTCTTAAAAATATTACAGCTGGTATTTGTGCTTACCTAAGGACTGATCTAGATTTCTTAGGAATCAGTGGCAAGGATTCCATCAACTGACATTGGACTAAATCCCTTCTGTGCATCACAGGATTTAGATGCACCCCAACTGTGTATGTTAATGGAATGTGTGCAAAACCTTCAGCTGGCTAAAACAGAGAGGTCCCATGTGGAAAACAAGTCTATAACAGGGTAGATGAATCACTTTCCCTATCTTCTCAACTGCGACTCCAGAAAAAAAAAATCCCTATAAAGAAATGTGGGTTTTATTGTCTGTGTGTTAAGAAGCGCTCTTAAGGGTATTTTACTCTCATACTGTTTTTTGTCTCCTGGAAATATTCCTCTCTATACTTGGTCAAAGGGGACTCTGTTCTAAAGAGACTTCAGTTCTGGGGGAAAAAAATTAGCATGCTGAGGTGGAAAAGCAAAGGAGGACAGAAAAAAATATGCAGAAAAAAATTATTTAAAAAATCATGATTATAGCTGTAAGGGAAACTAGTCAAAAAGTACTTTACAATTCCCAGGAACTATGCTTGCTCTAGAGCTCAGGTTTGGACAAATTTGAGTTGACAGCAAGACATTGTCAAACCCACATTTTTTCCATAGAAAATATGTTCTCAGGACCCTGCATCTGCACTGACTGACTCATTTTCTGTGAGCCTTACAATTCTCAAAACTGATGGATTCTGGACAGACCTGCTAGGAGGCCAACCCTGAAGTCACAGGACAACTATTCCCATGTTTTCACCCAACTCTTCAGCCATGCTTCACAGCAGGAAGTGGCAGAGGGGCAGAGCCAGGGCTCAGCTGGATGTGCCACCAGATGCTGCTACAGGGCCACCCTGCTGGGGCTGCTGTGGGGGCTTCCTCCTCAGGACACAGCTCACAGCTTCTGCCACAACTGCAGAGACAAATTTTGCAGGCCTATGCCCAGCTCTGGGGTGATTTGCTTAGGCTCCACACTTCACTTCACTTCTGGGGCAAATTTCAGGACAGCCAGTTTTCCCAAGCTAAGTATCAAGTGCTTTCAATGTTGCTGGTCCTGGATTATCCAGATAGGGTGCCTCAGCTTTTGTGGTCCTTACTTTGGAAAGGTTTTGTTAGATGCAGAAACAACTGGCAACCTTTCTGAACATGAGGAGTGTTTCCACAAACTGCCTTTTGGCATTTTTACATATAAGAAAATTCATTTACCTGAAAGATTTTCAGCTTTAGTTCCTGTCTTCCTTCATGGGCCAGGTATTCACAAGCTAAAGCTTTACCTACAGTCCTTGTCAACTGATGGATCCCAAACAAAAACTACATGCAACTAATTTAAGATCTATTCCATTAGTTCCAGTACAATTGTTTAGTCTTTTACTTATGTATTGTACTGCATTTATATTAAATTTCTTTCATTTCTTGAAATGAATTCATGAGACATCTACTGCTCCCAAGATTTAATTAAGACCTGATCAGATAAGCAGGTTGTACCTTCCACACAAATATAACTACAGACCAGCAACCTAATTTATGAATATAAATGCCTCTTTCTACCAAAATATGTCCTATCTAACAGGTCTCTGAAAGCCAGTTAATAAATATGCCATGAGATGCTATCTCCACTTTACACATACAAGTTTGTGACAGTACTCTTGTGTGTTAGTAGCAAAACCATAAAAGCAAAGCATTGGAAAGTTTATACATATATGAAATGCTTTGCCAGGAACAGATGGGGAAATGGAATCAGAAGGAAAGTTTTCAGTAATAACAAAATACTTAAAGGAAGAAAAAGCCATGTGAAATGTTGAATTTTTTTTTCCAAAAAAATATTTGTTCCTGTGCAAAATGTAGTATGTATTGTAACTAATAATTTCAAGGTACAGAAACCTGTTCTTTCTCAAAATTTCATCTCTGATGCTTTTTCCTTATTTAATTCACACCAAAAGCCATGATGAATTTTCCAAAAGGGAAACCTTAACTTCTGTCTCACTGTGATATTCCATTCCTTTAATAAATCCAAGCACAAAACTTCTATAGGCTATAAAGGCTTTAATGAAGCTATTGCTGTGCCATCATGCTTTTTCACAGACAACACAGAGATATTCTCTAACTAAACAAAGATGAAACATGGATGAAAAATACGAGAAGCCTTCAAAGCAGCACTGCTTTACTGAAGTGACCAGGACACCCCACAACTGCACAACTATTTTCCATAGTACACTGCAAACAACTTGCAATGATTCTGATAGGTACTGTGTGACTAGAAGTTCCCCTGGTCACAAAAAGGCTGAGTTTGTTCTTAGTTTATTTTTAAAATAAATTAGTTTAGTTTCTTTAAAATGTAAAATACCACAAAATTAAAACAAAACAAAAAAAAAAGGAAAAGCAAAAGAAATTATTTCTCTCAATTTATTTTCAATTAATTTTTGTTAATAAATGTTCTTTTTTTCAGGATTGCATAATCCAGAACCCATAATATAGCCACAGATACTTCTCAGTCTCTGCAACAGAGTGGAGAGCACAGAGTGGAAACATGAAATACCCCAGTGCTGAGGCTGATGGCACACCCCACTCACAAGTAATTTAAAAACTGCTTTAATAGCACTGCTGGAAGGATTTGCCTGCCTCCTAACAGCATAGAGCTAAGAAGTAGTGAACAGAACTGAATATCTCAGAAGAGTCAATCTGTCCCTTTTTTTTTGTGTAAAGCATCTAGAGAATCGAATCCATTATCTTCCCAATGCAAAAATCAATTTAATTGGTAGCTCTTCTGCCATACCTAAGCCCTCACAGTTTTACACTTCAATTTATAATTTTGACTAGATATTTTAGTTTTCCCTAGTTTGAAACCTCTAGGACAGAAACAGTAGTTCCAGGTCTGCCTCTCTTTAGCTATGAAACTAGCTAAACCATCAGCTAGTGGTGCAACATAGTAGTTTGACACATTTACAATGTACTCAGCAGTTAAACAAAAATAGATTTAAATTCAGCTTAGCAATGTAGGCTATCATGCACTCATCAGTTTCTATCTAAAGAATAAAAGGTCAGAAAAAAGCCTGATGTGCTTTGGTTTGAGAATGTAGACATATATCCAAAATGCATATCTATATGCAAAATGCACCATTAGTCCCAGTGCCTGAAAGTTGTGGCTTACACTGTGTACTATCTTAGAAAATGGCCAATCTGGACTAGAAAGTCTGTTTATTTCTTTAAGTACATAAATAGGAAAACAGTGGATTGACCTCAGAGCAACTGAGCCATAATACACAATCATCTACAGAAAGTTAGTGAACCTGGTAAATGTTTGGTCACTAAGAGGATGGACATTAAAAATTGAACCATATGGACAAAATGAAATAAAAAAGCTTTTACTTTTAATGGAATACCCTTTTGTCAATTATGTAAGTAAGGTCATCATGTAATGGGATAAAACCCTAGATACACAGGAAAGAATAAAATTTTTTACCATCAGGATAACAGTTATGTACTACAATTTAGCAAAATTGAATGAGTGCCTAAAGTCTAATTCCAACCTTCTTAGGGTGTAGCCACTACTGACTTCATCCCACAAAATTTGGCTTGTAAAGGCCTTCTTCCTTCATACACACCTGCTTTTGCTGTGTGAGACTGCAGTGACATACTGCAGATGCTACTATAGCATTAGCCATGCATTGTGGAACTGCACTGGGATCACTGTTTTCTCTGTTGCAGCTTACTCAGAAAATAACTTTTTCTCTTGCATATTCCAGGTATTTGGTGCTATTCATGCAGTGATTGACATTCAGATATTCAGGTCAATTACCTGACTCAGTGGTATAATTTAGTTAAGTCTTTTTCCAAAACAAAACAAAAACCAAGAAAGAAGAATTTAAAAAAAACAAAAACAAACAAACAAACAAAAACAAACAAAACCCCCCCCCACACCCCTGGCTATCCTCCCAAAAATACATTATGCTCTTTTCTGTCTATGAAGGTCTTATTCTGCTCCAGCGCTATTACAATTCATTGTACTGTTTACCATCTCTAAAAGAAGTGTCTAAACTTTTCTGTTTAGATAACCACAGGAAAGATCAATTTTTTTTTTTTTGGTTTGTGAAGTTGGAATGATTGCTTTTAGGTTGAAATGTTTTATATTCTCTATCACTTGCATTTTCTTGACCTTAAACAAAAAATCCCCGTTTCATCTAGGTCATTTCAAAGAGTGAAAGAGGAACCTCATCATGTTGATATGTTTAACCTCCTTGCTTTAAAATAACATGGAAACCTTCCTTGGGATTTGTTACAAGCACTATGTACAAAGGCATGTTAATTATCTGATCTAAGTTTACATTTGCTTTATCTTCCTTTTGTGCAGATTGTAGCATATTAATTTCATGTTGCCTTCTTAAAAATGGTTATTAGAGCAGCAATTGGCATTCAAACCAGCTCAAGGCAGCTTTACACTGGACATCAACCTCAACAGCACAGCACTGCCCACCACACTCATATGAAAGAAAGATGAGCCCTATGATGAAGAAGAAAGAAACCAACTCATCTGATGTTGAAGATTTCTTTGACTATAATTTCTAATATGTGTCTGCAGTAATTTTCCAAGGAGAAAAATTTCTACTGAGTATAAATGTTGTTGATTTTCACCAAGATCTTTGTGCATGGCTCCCTGGGGTGTTTTGCAAATTATTCATTACATTGTCAGTAAAAAACCTTGTACCTTTTCTGTTAGCCTAAATAGCAAACTTTGTTTAAAGGGGTAATGGTCTTAATAGAAACTTAAAGTGATCATACTTGCACTCCCAGTGTCCAGACATTACAGTACCAAGTGCAGAAGGTAAGTGGCCTTGTCAGCAGGTTTTCGGGTATTAGTCTACCTCTGAGAAAAATTATTGCATTGCAGGACACTAGAGACAGCAGTGAATGCTTTCCTTCATATGATGTAAGGACAACTGAAGAAAATGGATGAGATTTTTCTTCATTTCTGTCAAATTCCATACACAGAGAAAACATTTCATTTCTGAACAGGGTACGAAGCAACCTGACTAAAATAAACAAGTATAGCTTAAAAAAAATCAGGTATGAGATGGCAAGGACTGCTGCCAGCATCTATAAGAAATGATTCCATAGAGTGGGGTAAGGTACATCTGAAATGACAGGACAAGATAAATATAGCTGTGTGTTCCCAACTCCCAGTGACTCACAGAATATAAAATCTAAGAGTAATGTTTTCTTCTGCTGCAGTTAGTCTAAAACAAGACCTTCTATGATCAAATATTTAGAGGAAAAGGCTAGGAAAAACGTATAATTCTACTTGTGAATAAGTCACTTGTTTTTCAGCCTTGGTGATCTCAATTAAAATTCCTGCCTTATGAATGAGATAATTGTTTTAACTTTCATGACCAAAATACCAAACCTCTACCTTAAGATTTCTAAGGCAAGGAACACTTATTTCAGGGTTAATGGAAAATACACACAAAAACAAGTACCCTCAGACATGAGGAGGGCAGCAGATTACTTCTAGGAATCCTTGGTGTGCTGTTGCATATAGGTGCTGCCACATGAAACCGGTGTTTTTGTGGTAGCTGGACTTCCTGTTCTGACAATGCCAAACATTTTGCACATTTTCAACAGAGATGCACATCCAAATGCCAACAGCTGTGACCTGGAACTTTGCAACTCAAAAGCAATCCTGAAGAACAAAATCTACTTTTAGGGGAGTGAACCACCTTAGCTAAAAGCTTGCTGATAGTGATGCCTTAAGTTTTAGCTTTCCTATTTTCCAGATTCTGTACTGCATTAATGTGTAACTCTGAACTTCATATCAAGTGTTAGCAAGTTGTCCTCACAATTTAGTTAGACAAAACAATCCTCTTCCAGCCTGAGAACCAAGGACACCATTGCAGCTTCAGGCCCAAAAAATTAGAAACAACAGTGAATTGAGAAGAGCAATGTAGAGGATGGGACTTCATAACCTGAAGCTGTAATTAGACAATTAACCCCAGTATGTAAATGGGAAAAACTTACAAAAGTGTGAAAACTCATGACCTCTCATCCATCCTGTGTAGAGCCTCAGCCAGGCTCTTGTGCTGCCCAAGGTGTATCCTCTGAAGGCCTTTTAATAAACCCCTGCTTTATTCCTTGAACACTGTCTAGCCTCTGTTCCAGGTAGCCTCTCAAGGCATCAATAGCACAGTGGAATTCACATTCTTTTTGCCTATGCAACACCCACATATAAAGAGCTTGTGAAGAGGAAAAAGCCTGATAATTAATTATAGAAGCATTATGGTATTGCAACAATTGTATTGTATATTTTAAAGATTGTACCAGAAATTTCCGCGAAAATGAGCTGAAGTTTCAGCTCTCAAGGAATTTCTAGGTGGAATGGAATTTCCACAGCTCTTGGAATTCCAGACTTAATTAAGCAGGGAGCTGAGAAAACTGAAAAGTTGACTACATTGAAGTAAATACCTACACAGATAAAAGTCTGAGGCAACAAACAAAAGCACAATAAAATCTACTGCAAAAACATCCTGGAGGCAGAGTCCCATTTGTGGTGAAATAGCACAAATTTCCCCTACAGGTGGCAAAACCAAGGAGTACTGAAAGATATCCCAAAATGGCTAAGGTTGCAAGAGACCAATGTCCCTGCTCAAGCAGGCCCATGCTCAATCACACAGCACAGGATTGTGTCCAGATAATTCTGGTATATCTCCAAGGAGGGAGACTCCACAACATCTCTGGACAACTTCTTCCAGTGCTTGGTCACCCACAAAGTAAAGAAGTTCTTCATTTTCAGATGGAACTTCCTGTGCATCAGTTTCTGTCTGTAACATGACAATCTTTTAACAAACAGCACCACACCAGCCTTAGACTAGCAACAACTGGAAAGCAATGCTACAATCTAAGGCCCTTTTCTACATAGCAATTTAAGAAATAGCTCAATCCCTATTTATTCCAAACTTGAGGATGATTTGCTTTCTACAAGAGTTGCCTTGAAGTGTGGGGAGTGTGTGAACAAGTTGTTTGAAACAGCACAATGATTAGAGGGGACAGCTCACATCTGGGGAAGAAATTACAAGGATCTGCAGAGAAATTGTTCCATGAGCAGTGGAGCTAACGACATCTGGTTTCCACTGGACGAGTGGCTTCTTGTTGATTAACTTTTAACTGAATGTGTGAGGTCACCCTAACTAAAGATCCAGTAGGTATTACATGGAAAAAATAAATCCTTTTCTGTTGCTTTGTGTTTGAAAACTGGTAATTCACACAGGAAAGAAGCTTTCGTTGAGGAGGGGATTCTTTAATGTCTGGAACAGAAAACACTCCAAAAGCAGCCTTTTTTCAAGCAGCTAAGCATCAATTATATACTATTTGTGTAATTTTTTTTCTTCAGTAGGAATTTTAGTGATTCTTATTTTTCACCCTTTCCAGTGGACATATTAAAAAGATATTTGCTTTCGAGGAGAGGTATTTTATTACTCATTAGGAATTTAATATGATTAAGAACTTTATTCACAAATATGTCTGATTGAAAATGGAATATAGGTAAAGATGTTTTCATAAATTTTATTTCCTTAGGAAATGAGGATTTAAATAAATCAGACACCCAGAGAGGGAGAAACAATCTGGGGAATAGGGTAAACTAGGAATTCAGAATGGTTTCCCTGTTGATAGTGAATCTTATTCAACATTCCTCGTGGTGGAAGAACAAGTGTCCTGGGAAACCCCGAGCACTTCTGTGATTACCAGACCTCCATCTACTCCTGAAGGAGCCTGTGATCCATGCAAAGAAAGGAGGGAATATTTTTGCTGTTTTACAAACAGGCAAACCTAACGCAGTTGCAATTTATGATACTGATTTCTCTGCATGTTCAGAGACATATAGCTGAATCTCAGAGTTTGCATTTCCACACTGCCATTCCAAGGCCTTGAGCACAGACCTGCATATGCTCCTGGACACACTCAGGGATACACAAACTCTTCCATATGAGTAATCTCAGTGGGAAAGGAGAGGTCTATGCAGTGGGACATGGCACCAGGCAGGCTGCCAGCAAACCCAGCACTGCTGATTCTGGATGCAATTTATAAAAGGGAACTTAGGCTGCCTCATTATGTTCCAGATTTTTCTCATTATGGAGTGCAACAAAATAGAGAGACTAAGCAAAGACACTGCTACAGAGAATCAGGAGTATTGGGTGACAGATAAAAGGCTCAGACACTCCTTGCATGCTTGAAACAGTGCTCCACTACATTGATAATGACAGGGAAAAACCATGGAAGGAAAAATTTGCTATATTCACTTTTTAATTTATGGAACTGTCAACAAAATTAACTTAAGGCTTTACTATGGGCATGTTCAGAAGAGTAGTTATGTGGTTTTGCCTTTTTTTTGTTTGTTTTTAAATATGTGACAACTACTGGGATCTATTTCAGACAACAAGTCGGTTTTGAGATAAACTGAGAGCATGTTTCTAACTGCTGCCCTTCTCTTCAAGTAAAAACCCCTCTTAGCACCAATTCCTGGCCACATAGCACTTCCATTATACTTGGGTTTGGTTTTTTACAAAATCACAAGTGATTTTTTTTCTTTTAAAATGAGTACAAGTGATAAATCTACTATGAAACTACAAAGCCTACTGAAAGGCTTGCATTTATTTAACAGGGAACCAAATTAGACCCTACTTGGCTACCAGGCAAAATGTACTTTACTATTTACACTAGAGAATACAAATAAAAAATGAACTAACTGCTAGAAAAAAGAGAAAAGTTTCCTGTCCTGCCTTTAACACAGTCAGAGAATGTGCAAACAGAAAAGCAAAAGGAAGGTGTTACCCTATTCAGAATGGAAAAAAGGCAGAATTAACTCAGGGTGCCTCCACTAATTCTCTGCCTCAAAAGGAGTGGGAATTATGTAGCCCTAGGAACTTTCCAAGGTATGAGCTCTAGAAAAAGCAGTAGTTCATTAGCCAATCCCATAAGCTGGAACCAACAATAAACTGTAACCAAAACCCTCTAAATTTAAAGTTAAGGATTGATTTTGTTGCTTCTCTCTTTTTATCACTTAACTGTATTAACATCAACCTGTTTGCAAGCAAACATGTCCTAAAAATGTATGGTGGCCTCAATGGCTCCTAAATGCTCTATCCCAGCACCCCAAAGACAACAGGCAGCTGGACACTGAGTACCTCCACCCTTCAAATGCTGTGCATCCTGCCTTAAGGCACAGGGAAGAAGAAAAGTAATTTGGTAACTCTCCTCAAAGCTTAACAGGCAGCTTTGGAGATTAGAGACAATACTGGATGTCTGCTTGGAACTACTCACTGGGTGATGGTGAGGAAGCATTTCACTAATCACAAGTACAACCCAACTGCATGGAAACACTGCAGTCCCTCACCTTCACTCATGGGGGCCAAGCTGCTTTCCAGGGCACTGAGCAAGAGCAAAGGCTCTTGTTTCCCAGTGTTTACTGTTGTGATTAAAAGCAAAAAACTTATTATTACAATGTAATATCGATTATATGGAGCACTTGCACAGGTTCAAGAACAAGAGTTCTAAATAGCATAGGGAACAAGGAACACTTAGTGCAGCCCTGATCATATTGTAATTTCTACTCAATGTTGCCTCATTGAAAAAGGGCTTTCTTAGTTCCAGTTCTAGGCAGAATGAACCATATTTTTTAAAAAATATTTTTATGAAGAGATAGCACATTCAAATACTACTTCCAGGTCCTTAAATGCATTACTCTGTAATGGGAAAGAGTGAAATCAGGCAGTTGGCCCTATAAGGACCACCGTGGGAGACTGCAGAGCTAAAAAGAAGAAAATCCTTTACCTGCTTTTCCCATTTCTGAAGTCACATTGGCCATTTTCCATCACATTAGTAACAGCAAGAGGTGATGTCATTTTGCACTGCCTCCACCCTATCCTACTCCTCAGGGAGGATGCTCTGCCACTGAGAATTCAGATCACTTTTAGAAGCTGCCATTCCCAAGAACTAAACCCCACAACATTCTGTGTTTCTCTCTTTTTTGTCTGGAAGAGGAGAAAGATTCAGATGCCTTCAGTATTTAAAGATGCCTTTCCATGCAGTCTGCCAAAATTTCTCCAAGGATTTCCCCCTTTCTAACACAAATAACTTCCATAGGTCCAGAAGGAAGTTGATGCACATTTTCTGTCTGTTCCACACAATCCTTGTAACAACTGCTACTTTTCAGTGGAAACAAAAGGGTAGTAGGTATCACTTACTGAAACAGGGAAATCCCAGAGCCCATCTTCAACAAGACACTTTACACAAAGCTGATCGTGCTCTCTGGAAGCTGTATATATATTTGTTATATTTATAAGCAAATAAATATGTGCAAAACAGCAGGCTGAGCATTTGATCCTCTTTCCATACTTCTGCTTTTACATATTTTAGGCAAAACTCCAGAAAACATCTGTGGGAATCACAGTCTTGAATCCTTTCTACCTTCCTATGACAGTATATTGGTTTTGGGTCTGTTTTTACTCAGTTTTAGAGGATTCTAAAAGAAATTGCAATCAAATGCTGGCACTATGGAATGAGGAGACAATACAGTGGCACTTGGTCCAGCTACAAGTTATCAAGTGACTTGGCAAACTTATTTAAATCCTCTAATGGAACTTATTTTTCTGCAGTCACACCTAGAATATTTTATTTCTCTAAGTGATGTGTTCTGGGACAGAGTTTTGCATGAAGGCATCCATTTTTATGCCTGACTGAAACCACTGGCTGTCCTTTTTAAATATCATCTCGTTCCTGCCTCAGGACAAGTGCCACCTACTGACAGAAAGAGCTGCTTCTGCTTGCTTAACTAAATTCATCAAGAATTCTAACCATAGCTCCTGGTGTTTTAGCCAGCTTTGCTTCAAGTCCAAATGGTGAACAGAGGCCTCAAAGATGAAGGAATATTTCAAAAATCTGGAATGGTACATGCCTGATTCCATTTAAAACCTGCCTGTCCAAGATGCTGATGACTGATAAAGAGTTCCCTAACACCACCATCACTAGTCACCCTACCAACCTTTTCTGAAAGCAAAAAAAGCAAATCCAACAAAAACATTCGTACTCTACCGATTATCAAGTATTTAACTCAAAAGGCAAATCAGAAACAAATCAGAAGAGCCAAAATCAGTAGAAATACATGTCTAAACCTGGACAAAAGACAACAAAGCTCTATGTAAAGGAGACTGAGTACTACAGGAATAATAAAAACACCACTGCATAGTAAAAAATCAGCTGCATGGCTTCATCTTAAAGTGTTCTGGAAGAAATTTGCTATCAATTATGCCTCTCCTCTACACACAAGCTTCATAAATGAAGAATAGGGTTTTAAGAGACGTTTTCTCTTTCTTTTGTCAGGTCTGGAGTCATTAAACAGAGATTAGCTGGATAAATAGAGGAAGTGATTTTTAAACTGTTTGCAAACTTAATGTGAAGAGCCCAGCCTTGCAAATTATCACATCTAATCAGAGATGCACGCTTCACTGCTCCAGTAATTGTACTAGTATTAGTCAAATTCTTGTTGTCTCCTCATTAGCCATGAAAAGGAGACTCAAGATGTACTTCATTAGAGTATCCTGAATATAAATTTTTAGTGTAAGGAGGAAGAGATATGTTACATACTGTACTTTATATAGAAAGAAAAAATATTAAGAACATAAACCATGTTGAATCATTCTGGTTTTTGACTGAATATATGTCTTTAACAACCAACCCCTCTTTTCTCTTTTCATTTTTACTGTCTTGATCCCTTCTTTTATTTGCAGTGAGACTATAGCACTTGAAAACGTAATTTAGAACCAATGTCATGAAAATATATTAAGAAATGTGCTGTATTATGCAGCCCTTCCCATTTCCATAGCCAGAAGAACACGGCTTAATCACAAGCTGTCTTTAGTAGAGACTTTCAGTAAATTCTTGACTACTGGATAGGTGATCTAACTTGCATTAAATGTAGATCAAATAAAAAGGTTTGCTCCTTTGATCAGCAAAGCATTTAAGTACATGCTCATGCCCTTCTTTATTTAGCAATGCCCTTAAGTATATGACACTAAATCAAGAGAATTTAAACACATGCCTAACACGTGAAGCATGTACTTAAGGGAATAGGGGTTTAAAACATTCAGCTTGAATAGGATTTCCAAACAGGTCTATTAAAAGGCTAAAAGCAAAAACATTCCCAAGAATTTCAGTAGAAGGAGAGGCAATGCAAATTTTCACATTTGTTTTTTCACAGCTATTTTTTTTGGTGCAAATCCCAGTCTGAAATATTTGTATTACTCAACAACAGTTAAGGGAAGCTGAAAAGGAACTAGGCAGGTCACCAAAATGCTACCAAGAGATGTCTTCTACCTCTCTGCTTTATGACAATTAAAAAGAACAAGAAAGAAAATAACATGCAAAAGTGTACCCTCTCACCCCTGGAACTACAGCCCTAGATCACCAGAAAGTCAGATTTGTGCAAACTAGAATCTAAGCCAAATATGGTATAGGATTTGAAACACTAGGAATTGGGACTGGAACAATTCCAAAGGGGAGGTAAATCCATAATGGACTGTCCAGCAACTCTGTGTACTTCAAGAAAGTGAACTGGATTTCTTGGCCTGAGGTTTTGCTCCCCAAGTTGTCTCTTGTCAGAACACAGCAATAGCCTCACCCAACTTCAGCTCTCTCTCTCAATAAAATTCTAGAATATTCAGTTCATTATTATTTACTAATTTATACAGCATGCAGGAACTCATCATGGAAAGGGTAATGCTTACTTGGTCAAAGTATCCTGGACTTGAAAAAAAAAAAACTGAAATACTTCCAGGTGCCTCTTTGAACAATATTAAAACACTTCAGAAACCTTTCATTCAGAATTAATTAACATAAAAAACAGTCTCCACAATATGGCAGAGCCCTAAAGTGGCTTGTGGAATTTAATTAGGCTAACCTTCTTTTTACTACACTGGTACCACTCTATAAGAAGTGCAAATCATTATTAAATCCTTTGGTGTTCACTGTAATAATATTAAACATGATGAACTCTTTTAGTAGTAAAGTGTATGCAGCATGTGAGTCTATAATTTAGCATTAACTTGAAATTAATTTATAAAATATACTATTTGTCACCATACAATGAACACTTTAAAAAAATTCCTCCTCACCCTAGTATTAGGATAACAAGATGATATTGAAGATCCCATCCAACCTAAACTATTCTGTGATATGATTCTCTGAATAGTTCAGTAATTCATAATTTTGGAAAGAGGAGGCATGTCAGTGCAGCAAAAAGAAAATCAAAGCAAGGTCAAGTCCAGTCAGAGTGACTGTTGGTACTGGATCCCCAAGAGATCCGTGATACAGAGGTTTCTTTGGTCTAACCCTGGTTGAAAAAAACTGAAGGAAAAAAAATTTTACCTGGTTTGTCTGGAATTTGAAATAAATCCAGAATGTTTGTATTTTTAAAGAAACAATTTACTGTCAAAAAAATTCACCTGCTCATCAATTGCATCATTGTTTGAAAAATGCAGCACAGACCTTGAAACTCAGGAGGAAAAAAAAAAGAAAGAAAAAGAGGCAGATACAAAGCACAAGCGCTTGTCAAATGACACATCTTGTCACTAGAAATGGTTAAATGATTAAGTTTAAGATCATATCAGACACCAAACATATACAAACATCCTCAGTGAATGATACTAATGGAAAACAGTTTTGTTTTCCACAGATGATTTGTTTTCATCACTGGACAATGCAAAATCTTTTATTAAAAATTCACAAAGGATGCATTTGGAATCCTTTTATCTGTCTGTCTAAAGTATTTCTAAGGTGCCAATCACTACATTATCTCAACACATTAACAGAATAACTGGATTTTACTAAATACAAAAAGAGACTCCAAAAGAATTCAAGATGAAAACATCTTATCCAGCTACAGAAAGCCCTTCTTGGTGCTGGGAAAGGCTCTGAGGCTGTGCCTTTGGCCGAGTGAGGACATGAGCAGCACTTCACCCCATGTGCAGAGCCCAGAAGCTGATGAGAACACATTTACTCCTACAGCCTACAGATCTGAATTCCTTCTGAAATTATGGATATTACAGCTTTGGGACTATGCTATAGCTGACATATACTGTGTGTGAGGGTGGAGCAATAGCACATGTAAGCATATGCTGTGAGTGGGAATGAAATTTAGCATGTGTTTGCACACTTGGCTGAGCCACACCCCTCACCACTCGGGCAGATCTTCAGTGGATTTTGCATCAGCATTGCCTCAGCAGTTGCCTCTCCCTTAAATTGGTACAAGTGAAATATGTCCCATAATTTTGGGTGTTGAGAAGTATTTCCCATCTTATATAAAAAATACTTCACATATATCTTACTCTATATGATTACTTTCCCAAAACACTAGGTTTACGTAAAAAATGGTTATTTAAAAAATTTCTTCTAGCCTTATATTTAAATCTGTACTTTGCTCTTAGAAAGTATTAAGCTAATTCACATAAAAGAAGACTCTTTGAAAAAAGTCAAGGATCCTTTGCTTCACCTATTTCCATCCATGATTTAATGATGGATAAAATAGACCAGAAGGATCAGATCTCCCAGTACAGATAGTTAGTGGCAGACCTTACATAATAATTACCTTCCTCTTTTATACAATTGATAATGTTAATTACAGGAGACCCTGTAAAGAAGAATCAGCCATGATCCTCTGGTACAACCTGCACTAAGCTTCCTATTTAAAATGTACATTCAGCTATTTAGTAACACACAAAAAATTCAGTTCATTTGCCCCCAAATAATAACATTTAATTTTTGTATGCTGAAAAACTTTAATAATGTAAATATTAATATCCAAATGACTTACAGTTAAGAAGTCTTCTCAGACCCAGTGCTTAAAGTTGGAACTTGACTGACTTCCATTTGTGTTCCATGTCAGTGATAATTCACTGTTTGCTGCAAAGAAAGAAACAACAGTTTGAAAAATTATATTCTTTTCCTTTTATATTTGGTATTCCAAGTGTGTTCCTAGTCATGCTGGAGAGCTCTTCCTCATTCTGCATTTTTCTGTGTGTTTCTCTCACTGGTTCTGGAATTTACCCATCAGAATAAGAGAGGGACAAATTTCAATTAGCCTGTCCCCCATTACAAGAGCTGTCAGGGTCCTTTTGTGAACTGCCACAGTCCAGCACTGGCCTAATTCCAGCACTGCTTCAATGTGCTTTCTCCTCCTAACTCTGCTCTTTTTCTTAATCTTACTCTCCATTTTTTGATACACTGTCTTCTGCCTCATTTTCCTTTCCCCAATGCACTTTGTTTTTATGTCCTTCCTCTACCCTTCTCTTTCCTCAATCCAGTATCTAGCCTTCAAAACTCAAACACTTGCCCTTCTTAGTTTTCTTTTCTCTTCAAGTTTTCCCCTTTGATGAAGGCCCCTCTTGTCTTCCAATCATCATTTTGAAAAGAATTCCCAGCAAATTTCCTCTCTGTACAAACTGAGACTTTCTCTAAAAAAGCCATTTTTATCACAACTCAAAACACACTTCTGCTGATACTACAACTTCACTCAACTCAAGGTCATAAAATGTAGCTTATATATTTTATCAGCCTAGTGATTTCAAGTGTTTATTCTCAACATATGTGAGCGTGAATTAAAATTTCCAGCACTCACCAGAAGTCACAGGTATTGCTCCAAACAAATTACTACTCAAATGACTTCATGACACTGTCATTCCAGGAAAGGTATCCTAGATATTCTATTGAAGGCTGAGCCAAGCACCATTTAGAGACCTACACACAATATTTATGCACTCTATAAAGTTCCTGTCATCCCTAAGTGGTCTTTTATTTTTTTTATGAACCCTATGCCGATGTCTCTGGGCTGCATTTGTTGGACAAAAGTATCCCAAGAAGTTTTAGTAAAGTATACAGGGTTAGATTCTTATAGAACAAATGGTGTAGAACGTCTGATATTTCTGGAACAAACAAATCTTGGGACTAGAAGGCTCAGTAGAAAAATACCATATTGCTTGCTTGAAAACTTTACAATTGTATAATGTCAGAATAAAAGAACACAGACTTTTTAGGACTTTTTTTAAAATAAAAGACTCCTTGAAAGTGTTCTCAGCAATTGGCTGTGATTTAAAACATCCTTTTGTGTGTGGAATTGCACGCAGAGAAAAAAGCTGTCAATTAACTACACACAGAGATTGGGCCAGGTAACATTCATGCCACAATCTCTTTGCATAACACAGAACTCTTGTGAACATGAAAGAAACAGGAAGTCTTCCCAAAATTATTATATCAAATTATTGGCTAGAGTAAATGAGCCCAGCTCTTTTGTGCCTTGAAAGTGGGAGGAATTTGTATGGCTAAATTGTTATTTAATCATTGATTAATAACAAGAATCATGTCTCAGCAATAAGATTTTATAGTCCTGTCTAATATGCCCCTGCAGGTTTTAGCTCTGCTTTCAAAAGCAGAGGTTACCCAGCCATTTCCTAGAGCTTCTGCCTCTCTTACATGTTCAGAAGCAGCAGACTTTCCACCCAACACAAGGCATTGTAGCTGGAGCCATTTATTTCCCTGGGAAAAAGGATACTTAAATGCCTCCCACACCAATAAAATACCACAAGGAGATCCTTGCCTCCTTTCCCCCATCACACAACAGAGGGACAACTAGGCTCTGCATTAGCCCAGTGGTCAGAGCATAGAGCTAAGAGTGCCAAGGTTGAGAGTTTGACCCATGTGCAGGCCATTCACTTAAGAGTCAGAGTCAATGAGCCTTGTGGGTCCCTTCCAATTCAGAGTATTTGGTGTGAGTCTGTGGTTTTCTCTACTCAAGCATCAGTTCCTGTTCTCCAAGGTCAAGGGGGCAATTGCAAGGCTCTGCCCCTATGTAAGACTGGCTCAGTTCTCCAGAGCAATGCAGTCCTTCAGCAAAGTGACTCAGTGCTCTTTGTGCCCAGGACATGCTTCCCACAGCAGACTGTGCCCCACACCTGCCCTGCTAGAGAAGCTTGCCTGGCAATTTGCAGTTACTACTGGCAGGGTAAATACTCCTGCCAGTAAGTCTGCATGGTGTGACTTTGTAAGCACAGACTGCTCCCTGCTCTTCAACAACCTAGGGATGTTTTTACAGACCTCTTTGATTGTGTGCCTAAGCTTCTTTGAGCATTACATATACTAATTCATTAGCAGCATTTTCAGGTAATCCCCATCTATTTATACATTCCCAGCTACACCAAAAGGAAACTTTGCATGTTGTTAGCTAAAAATCATATAAAAAAGTAAATTGATTGCTTTCAGTGGCAGGGAGATGAGGGAGGGGGGACATTAGGAAGGGTTGGGTAGCGGTCTTTGTTCATCTTCTAATAATAAACTAACTCAAATAGTGAATATACTGAGATTAGAGATGAAGCTGCAGTAGCTGGTGAGTAGCAAAGATCAATGCAAGCCACTTTGGTACTGTCAACTCACATCTTTTAAAGAACTGTGATGAAACCAAGGGCATAGAGCAGCTTGCAGCTCACTCATGCAAAACCAGCACAAAACCTCATGGATGCTGCACAGGTCCCCTCATGATGGCTTTTGGAGGTGGGAATCAAACTGAAAAATAAGCTTCACCTCTATTCTAGTGAAACACCACCCACATCTATAAAGTTCATGGCAAGTCTACTGTGCCTCTATGACAAAATAAGGAGAATATCAACCTCTTCCATCAGAAAATCCTTCTTCTAAAGGCTGGGGGTGATTCACAGAATCTGTTTTTGCCTTATTGGAGAGAAGGCTGACTGTGCCCTTCCATTAAATATGTTTGTTGCATCAAAGGATAGTAAATCATGATTTTATCTAACTTTTTTAGGCTGCTTCTGAGGATGAAGCTAAGAGTTTACTGCATTTTCAGTCATTTGTTTAAGTGAATACTGCAACCCTTATTAGCTTCAAGGAAATAGTCTTGCAAGGAAGACGTGTTATTTGTTGTTTTGGGCTCACATAAGGTCACAGGATCTCAAGACACCTCTATGAACTAAGCCAAAGTTCAGATGTGATTGTGTTTCTCACAATTAAAGAAAAAAACTCTCACTTCCCCCAGCCTCACCACTTTCCTGGCAAATTCCAGCTCCCTCTCATGCTACTGTTACAGAGAAGCTCCTCAGAAATGCGGGCATTTGAACAATGGTTGTGATGATAACTTACCTTGTGCATTCAAATCACTCTTTCTTTACAGACATATACACCCTTATTTACAGAAATCTGTTAAGTTTAACACACAGTCAGCTTGCCATCAGTACTGAATGTATTAGAGAAAATATGCTGGGTGCAAAATGGCCTTTCTTGGATATGTAGGAATGGGCAAGACAGAAATTGCCAGAGCAGCTCCATCCAATACACCAGCTGACATTTCCAACATATCACGAAAATCATAATTTTTCCTCCTTGGTGATTACTCCTACTTCCAGTCATGACAGAAGGGAGCTACACAAACCAAGTACCAGGTCTTACTTAGGTCACTAAGGAAAGCAAGGAACAATCTAGAATCAATACAAGCCAACAGTGTGAGAAAATATATGAAAAATGTTTAGAACTTGAATCCATGTTACAAATAAGCCAACTAACCAACAAAATAAAAAAGAAAAAACCCAGAACAAAAAAAACAAACCAAAGAGCTAGAAAAAACTTAACAGAGGCTACTTCTTACCTGAATTCTGAAGTTATAAGCAGCTCGTTTACCCTTTTGCCTGCTTTTATAACCTCTTCTAACTGCTCAGCACAGGTGTTGAGCATTCCCATTTCAACCTGCTCAGCACAGGTGTTGAGCATTCCCATTTCAGCACAAGTGTGAATCCTTACACAAGGCTCAAACAAGGAATTCGTGTGAGGGCAGGTTTGTTAGCTCCAGGAGAGCCCTCAATTTCTTTCTAACAAGTCTTTGTATTTAAGCAGTCCCAATATAGCTCAGAGAACCTAACTCAGCAGGCAAGTTGCTCAGACTAGAACTCTAGTTTTGAACTTGTGATACAAATGACATGGAGGAAATGAAAAGAAACTTCATAATCTCACAGAAGTGTTGACATTACTGACGGATTTGTTGTAATTTTTTCAGAGAAGAAACACCAAATTATCCCCTCCTGAAAGAGCAGTTCTTTCTTTACAGCCACTATTATGCACTTGCAGGATAACAGCATTACTAATCCAAACATTGAGCTGGATGCCAGAGAAAGGACTAAGGAAAACGACTCAGTGAAAATGGTGTCAGTTTCTCTTTGTTTAAGTTGCACCTCCCGAACTCCTCATTGCTGAGGATTTCCCAGCCCCTGGGTTTGTTGATTCTTTTCACCCTCTGCTATCCCCTGCCCTACCTGTCTTGGTGGCAGCTGTCCCACAGCCCCACCTGCCAAACTGGCCTTCCCTTCTAAAGCTGCATGCTTCTGTCCCCACTCTGCAGCTAGCCTGAGCAGCACTGTAGGAATAAACTCCAGCATATAATAAATAATCTCATCTGGTGGGTAAAAACTTAATCTTAAAATCATTAAACCTTCAGCTTAGTTATTTATATTAGGTATTTTTGAACAGGGAAGAGAAGACCAAGGAAGATGTTTTGCTAATTTTGTTGCAGGTTTTTTTTTCTTCCAGTACAATGCTTTTGACAAATTATTTTCCACCGGAAAAAAAAAACCAAAAAACAAACCTAAAAGACAACATAACAACCCTACAGTAAAATTATGGGCAATGCCTTTCTTTTTAATCATATAAATTATTGCCAGCTGAATGATGAATCCACTCTGGGCAACATGACACAGTTTACAACCTTAAGGATTACAGTAGTCCAGATGCTATCATCTTAATTGGAAAAGCACAGTATTGCCAACTGTCTATGTTAGAAAATGGAAGATTGCATTATTATTATTTTTCCTTCACATTCCCCTGCTTTCCTTTCCTCTATACAGCCAAGAACTATTAGATCTTTTGTATGGTTTTCTTTATTGAAGTCTTTTTATCAGCTTATAAAGCATTTTTTGAGACAGCAGAAGTCCCATTGCATGACAGCTCAGCATTTCCATTCCCTACACTTTCATTTTCCTATCAAGCAGGGGAAGATGGAGCAAAGCCATTTGAAACATCAAGTGCACCCCAAGAAAGTGCCTGAGCTTAAGCTCTATGCATATGATGAAACAGTAGTTTCATCATATGCAATAGGTCACAACCAGTAATTACAGGGAGAGAGGGAAGAGGGATAACTAAGATGTTATGGTAATCGTCCACAAGTCAGGAACTTCCTGGTCTGACTCCTCTTGTTCTCCTCCTAGCTGTGTGCCAGAACAACAGTTTAGAGCACTTCTAAACATTTTATGCAGTTATCTCATGCTACTGTGAAAAAATATAATTATCTATTTAGGGCGCACAGGGACTTTCAGAAACATCTGACAGGGCCCTGAGCTAAATTGGCCAGGCTCAGGCTAATGTCCATTGTTCCTTTTCTCTGTCCTTGGGAGAACAACTTAAATCACACAGTGTCTGAATTTCCCATCTCCAAAAAGCCCCCTGAGACTGCAGACTATGTGTCACCAGGTTAGCTCCTTTTGTGGGTGGGGAAGGTGCAGTCACAATGCTTAGTTGCATAATGTAAAATAATTCCAGTTGCATCTATGCATGTGAAGCAGCTGGTGAAAACCTTCTTTAGGTCTGTCCTCCTTCAAAGTACCCAGAAATACTCCCTTGTGACGTGGCCACTTTGGGAAGGAACAGGGAGGAGGAAGAAGAGGCTTGAGCCAATCTTTTGATGCAGGCAGTGATTTAAGAGAGATTGTTCACATGCAGTTCAAACACAGTTCTCTTCTGCACAATTGCTAAACAGAACAACACATTCCTACTGCTGGGGTGTGCTTATAATCCTTCTAGGACAAGCTTTGAGGATGGGAGTTTCAGAAACATCCAAGGGAGTTAAGGACAAACCTCTTTGATGTCTTAGTCGGATTTCTGCTCCTGAATTCCCTAGATACTCTTAAAAACCCCTTTGCTTTATATTTTTGACTCCTTTTAGAGTATGAGGAAGAAAGGTTGCTTCTAGTACATTTTTTGTGAGATCAGAATAGTCTCACAGTATTTCCTAAAGGAAAATCTGTCAGTGGCAACTGCCTTATTCCAGCAAATTGAATCATACAGGTTTTCTTTGTAGAGAAGGTGGTAAGAGTAGGGACAAACAGTGAGATGCTCTGGGGTGGTGGGATCTTTATGGACTGATGAGATATTTACTACTTTGAAAGGAAAAAAAGGAGACAAAGCTCTCAGTGCTGGAGGCACTCTGGAGCTCTGCCTGTAGGATAAAATGAGTGGAAAATATACAGGGAAATAGTAAAAAAAAAGCACTAAAGTAATTAGAATAAGATATGAGATATTAGAGGGTAGAAAAAGGCTTTGTTTAAACAGCATAAAATTACATAAATAGCACAGCATGAAAAAAAAATGAACAAGTCGAAGATGTAACACTCTGGGGGTTTATTCCAAGAGTCATAACACCAGTTTACCAATGCCTACTGCAACCCTCATGTCTGATTTCATTTTACAGTTATGGTTTGTATGTTATGTATTACCATGCATGTAAAATAAGTCACCAAGTCACTCTTTCTAACCTTTCAAATTCTCAGTTCCTCATCTCAACACCAGACACAGAGCAAAACTGAAAAAGAGAGAAAGATCATTTAGATAATTTAAGGGGTGGAATGGTTTTCATATATGTAATGACTACAGCTCTTCAACCTGGAAGGAAGACAGCTGTGTGGGTGTATGATAGAGATGTTTAGAACATGAGTGGAATGAAGACAGTAAATACAGAATCAGTATTCATTGTTTTTTTCCAAAACAAGGGCTATAGCGCAACAAATGAAACTAGCAGGTAGAAATCTTAGAAGAGAAGCTATTACTGTGCTTTGCAGCATAGTTGTGGAAGTCATAACAGGGCATTAAAGGAGCTACAATTTACATTTGTTCAACAACTGATAAACTCATAGCAGAAAAATCCACAAAGGGCTATTGAATGGGAAAGTAATACATTTAATTTCAGAAAGACTGAGCAGCAAATTGCTGAAGGCTGTGAAAGTGTGTGGACAAAATTCTCCTGTTCTGTTCTTAGGAACTTCTGTGGGCGCTAATGGTGTTGTGGGAGACGCCTGTAAATCCCACCTAGTTCTTGCTCATACTGTCTCTCAGTATGGCTCCTCTCAGGTCTAAGGTTTCAGCCTAGGAATTAATTTGCCCCCCCCAGAGTCAGCAGTGATGGGTTCTATTTGTTCTGGTTTGCTGACTGGAGAGGAATCCTTTGGCCCTGGTGCAGTCCCGCCTTCAGCTCAGCCCAGTGCTGTGGCCCATGCTTCCCGTGGGCTCGGTCCCACTGGTCTGCAGCCAGGTTGCTGAGCTGCTCCAGTCTCACATGAAACACAAACAGAGACTCAGATTCAACAGAAATGCTGTCTGTGTACAGAAGCGTGCTTTGGGCTAGAAGGATGAGCAGTTAAGCTGCAGAACCAAATGTCTGTATAGAAAACATTTTTTAATATGAATTAAAGAAGATGAATATTATAGATGATTATGCTCTATTCCTCTTCTTACTGAGGGACTTCAAAGTGAGTAAACTCTACTACTTCTTAATATTTCCATAAGTGGAAATGTAGCTAATGTTATTCAAACTTTCATGCATTTTTTTCTTTAATTCTTCTCACCCTTCCAACATAGGGTCCAAAAAAAAAAAATGGGTGTTCTAATTAACCTTTTGCTTAATCAGTGAAAACATAATATTTCATGCCTGCTGACACTACAGGATTGGTCAGAAAGGTCGCTGGGTGACTGTGCTGAACACAAGGAGTCAGTGTGAGATGGAATGGGGGACAAATGGGAGAAAGATGAATTTGTGATAACACAATCATGGCAGTGTGACTGTTTGGCTAGGAGGTACATCCAGAGCCACTGTCTATCCTACAGCCAAACAATTTTCCCTTTTTTTGCTGTACTCTGTTGCCGAATAAATCCTACTAGAGTATGTTGGCTCCCTTCACAAGATGTCTGACATTTGTGAATGCATTAAAGATACCAGCTTGGTTTCCATGAATATGAAAAGCCACAATAAATCCAACACTTCACACCTTTGCTTGATGAATGTTGTATAACTACATGGATTTCCTTAACTTTATTATAAAATACTATAAGGGAAACTAGAAAAAAAGATCAGAGCTTCTTTGTACCAATTTAAAATGAACCCCACAACTTTAATTTGAGATAGGTAGATGATTATGAGGACCAATCAGAGGTCAAATATTTCTTTTGTCATGAGCTGGAATGGGAAATATTCTAATTAAAACTTGTAGTAGAAAGCTTTTTTGCAAGTTTTCAAAGTTCAGCAGGCTTGGGATCTTATGAAGTGCTTAATAATGAAAAAATTCTACGGAGAATTTTAAGGCAAGGAAGAAGAAAGATGACATTTCTTAATTAGTCTGTAGCCTGTTTCCCCATTGGGCAACCACGCCTCTCAAAGCATTTTAAGTAAAGCAATCTGCAAGCAGCTGCTTCTGTGACAGACACGTCTTTGCACATTCTCTGGATGGCTGTTTGATTTGGCATTTCAAAACCAGTCAGATTCACGACAAGGAGGAAGAAATCACCCAACAGTATTAAACCATATGAATACCCAGCAGATATTTTCATTTTATTACAGCAGTAAACATAACCAAATAGCCTTTGATTCATCTGCACTGTTTGGTAAGACCTTCACCACCTACTGTGAGATGAATATTCAAAACTCCTACTATTGTTTTGAAAGTTGGGCTGTACAAACTTTTTCACCTGGTCAATGCCTCACTATGGTCACAGTAAAGATTTCCTTCCTAGTACCCAATCTAAATCTACACTCTTTCAGTTTGGAGCCATTACCCTTTGAGCTGTCACTTTGTCAAAAGTACCTGTCCAGGTTCCCTGTAGGATCCCTTCAGGCACTGGAAAGTGTTAGAAGCTCTGCTGGAACCTTCTGTTCTCTGGGTTGAACAGCTCCAATTCTCTCAGCCTGTCTCCATAGGAGAGGATAAATAAAAACTTTAGCATATAAAGAGCTCAGAGCTTAGAGCCTTTTAAGTTTCCTTACACTTAGAAGCATGTCTCCAGCTCCTGTAAAATGTGTGTTTTAGTGAATTCCATACAGTGTTTAGGAGATGCATGGGGGAAGAAATCTGTGGTACAGGGAGCCTTATTACTTCTACAAGAAACTGGAATGATGACATATATTCTTCAATGCCATCTGCTGGCACTTTATTTAATAGTGAATTTTTCAAAAATATCTACATTTAACATGCTTTTAAAAACGCGAGTCTGAAGTTTCATATTCTTTAGATTTCAATGCCTAGTCAAAGAGAAACATGAATCTGGATTGCTCATGACCATTGCTCCACTTCCCCCTGTTACCTTACCATCTATGGGGATATTTCATGGATTTTTAGAGTGGCAGGAATGATTGTACTATTTAAAGGGCCTATTTAATCTCTAACTATTTTCAAAATCTTAATTCTATTAGCTATTTCATACAGTAACAATACAGAATAATTTTTTTAACCAGTAAGGAAGGTACTCAATTTACATGGGATTTACCAGTCTGAGGTACTCAATTTACATGGGATTTCCTAAATCTATATAAAAATATACAATCTATATTGATATATAAAAATAATGAGAGCTCTAATAATTACAATTAATGTGCTTTCAGTCAATGTTTCACCCACAGCCATTAACTGGAGCTTTTCCTTGCTCTTTCCTGAGCCTGTAGGCTCAGTGCACAGAGCAAACAGTGACATTACAAAGCACAGATATATTTATAACAGGACCAACAGCTGAAAAATCAGAAGACTTGTAAGAAGCTTAATGTGCAAAAGAGCTTGATGCTGGGGTGAAAGGGAGGGCACTGGGACAACCAGTGCTTCTGATCTCTGCCTAGTCTCCTTTTAACATAATGACAAATGATCCTCAATGATTTCTACATTATGGACTCCTGATTATACTTAAATTATTTTGAAAGCTTAGATTTATGGTAAATTAACACTTTCTCATGATTTCTAGAATAAGGCTGTCCAGTGCTGTCACAGACTCTAAAGGAGCTTTTGCAGTATTCAGGGTTAGTCTTGAGTGGTCCAAATTCTGTAAGACATTTATCAAGTAGTCATGCCATTAAGATTGTTTTCATACTTCTTCCATTTGAGAGGAGCAGCAAGGTGGTTACTTAAGTTTATTGGCACTTATTGTATTCACCCTTTTGTGAGCTATTTTAATTATTCCAGGACCAACATATTTCAGAAGACCTTCAAAAGTAATCAGACTATAAATCAATGCAAATTATTAACCGATTAATATTTTAAATTTTATGGAAACACTTCAAACACCACATATCAAATTCTGCATTCACTAACTGTTCCTGCAGAGTTAATCCAGGAGGAAAAAGTGGCCCTATGTCACAAGGGACACAACCAGACTAAAATTACTTAAATAGCACAAGAAGATTGGAATGGTTTGTGACATGTAGCATGTCATTCCCCATTGTCTTGCACCTTTTGTAGTCATTTATATCAATACATTTATAGCAATGTCTGTAAATGGCACACACATACATGATTTTATTCCCAGGAAACCCAAAGATATCAGACCCCATTTTTACAGATAATGCACAAAGAAATGGACTACAATTTATACCCTGTTATTCATCCATGAAAGACTAATTTAAGGTTTTGATCTACACAATATTCATATCCTTTTAAATTATGTGAAAGCTACTCCTTTTTAATAATGGTGCCTCTTACCAATATTAATACAGAAAAAATCACTTGAGTTTAAAAAATTCTATTTGGTCTTTCTGTGCAATGACTTCCTTAATTTTGCGGAGATACATTGAATCTTTAATTTCTGAATTCAGTATGAAACAAATGGATAAATCTTTTCAGGAAATAAACAGGTTAAGAAGCCATAGAGGTCCTGAAAGCCAAAATGTAATGGCAATCATTCAGCTCCAAAAAGAAAGAAACAAACAAAAAAAGGGAATAAATTTGAAAATAAAATCAAATGCTTGTCAGTTTACCTATGACTCTGTTCTTATTACATTTTAGAAGCTCGACTCCTCCAATTAAAATAATTTTAAAAATACAGAAAAGGCCTATATTTCACAAATGCATTGAATATATTTTTTGTGCTCTCATCAGTAAGACCTGTAAGAGTTAAGTTACTGAGCTTCAGAAGAAAGAGCATGGGCACTTGTTTGGAAAGACTGACATTTATACACAAAGGTTTGTATAATGGGAAAACTATCAGGTTTTGGTACAGTGTTCAGTGGTGTAAGTCAGATTTTTTCCAGGAAGACCTGATCCAAACTGTGATATAGATATTAATTTAAAAAATGAGGACTGAAAAATTGTTGATCTGGTTTTCTGATAAGCTCAAAATTAAATCAATCATATTTCAAACTGTCGGAAAATTAACTTCTTTTTGGCATCCTCTAGTTAAAAATCTTTCCAAATTTTCTAGCTATGAAGCTTTCAAGAGGGAGAAAGAAATGGTGTATCCTGCCCTAATGATAGTCACAGAAAATGTACCAGAGCTGACAAATCTTCCAACAGAACCAGGAAGAGAAAGTACCAGATATGGCCACAGGTAGAAACAGTGTCTATAATCTGGCACAGTGCTGTGTCATCAACAATTTGGCACAACTATATCTTGCTCTGTCAAACACTCCTTGTGATGGCAAGTGAATTGTTCCCCTAGAATTTAGAGCAGGGAAAGTAAAAGGGAAAAGGAAGGAATGTTCCTCATGACTAAAGTGATAAACAAATATACTCTAAAAACACAGAGACTGAAATCTGCTCTTTGTATAAATCCATAGGATTTAATTCAAGGATGAATTCAGGGTGAACATCACTACCTAGCCTCAAATTAGAATAAAGATTTTTTAAAAAAAGAATGCACAACAGCCTCATATCCTTTCATGAAACTACACAGATTTACATGCACCTATCATTTATTCCCTTTTCTTGATTAGAAACTGGTTTTTCTGTGTCATTCCAAACTCGCTTGGGTTTTGCAGTTCAGGAGACAAACTGTGTGCACTGATTTTCATGCAAAGATGAAAGAATAAAAAAAAAGTAGGATTCTAAAAACAGAGAAAGCATCAGGGAAAGTAAAACCAATCCAGTAATTATGTAAAAAAATAGGCTGAAGCATTAGGATAGGAGAAAGTGCATACCTTCCTTCTGGGCCAGGCTTTACCTTCTCAGGAGACAGAGTCCCTTGTAAATGCATACTTCCTTTCTCCTTTTCTTTTTTTTACACTGAAAATTTAATGTCTATGAGATAAACAGCTGGAATTAATGACAGCTAGAGTCGCTAACTTTAAAAAGCTGCTCCAAAACGCATCTTTCACAAAAAGCTTGATCTTTTGGTTTTGATCAAAACTATCAGTATTTTTATCAACCCGGGAAAGTATTTTGAACTCTCCTATTCCTTCTGTTGACAAACAAAAGAAATATGACATCACAAGCAAATGAGGAAAAAGCAAAGGGCTTTTCCTTTTTGAGAATTAAAAAAACAATAAATCTCTCAGAGGCAAAGATAAAAAGTGCTTATGTTATCAGTCAGAGAATCTCTTGAACTAAATGACAAGGAGAACCCTGCCCAGAGGGATTATTCTGTTGAGAACAGTGGTACCACACATCAGAGAGAAACAGCACTCCTTTTCCACAATCAGGAATGGGATAGGGAATATTTCCAAAAGTACCCACTATGTGCATTAAGTCCTTTCTCACTAACATCAATCAAAAATTACAGCAGGATTAATTTTTTCAGCCTTCTAAAATGGAAACTGTAATACTCAGAATATTCTGTGAAGTCTGTGGGGGGGGGGGAAAAATAAAAAAAAATCAAGACTGAGGGAGGGCTTTTTGGAGAACCACAGTATAGAGGGCTCAAGGATTACTAACTGGATTTCAAAATCTCCATTAATTTGATTTAACACCATGAGAAGTGACAAAAGTTAGTACAGATGGGTTGGAAGTAGTACCTTAATATTGTGATATTGCAATAAGAATCACTGTCCTAGAAGGAAGCACTAGCATCTCTACAGCATCACAGACTTGCAATAGGAAACCAATTTTCAAAGTTTTCAAATTACTTAAGCTATTGTTTGGGTTCATTAAGATTAGGGAAAAAAAAAACCCAACAGCAGGATTTCCTAGCCTATAAGACAATCTCTTAAGAGAAGTAAAGGAATTTACTATGATTTCCTAATTTAGGAAGGATAGGACAAAGTGCTGGAAAATATCCTGTAGTGAGCAATATAACATTTGCCAGTGAGTTGCACAAGATGACCTAATTTGCCTTTTCCATAAACTAGTGATTTAGCCAGATGGTCTAATTAAAAATATTCATCTGAGGGTGACTGATTACTAAGCAGAGCTGCAAATTTTTGGGAAAATCTATCCCGTGAACAGTCCCATTTTTAAAAAGAAAAGTAAAACCCAGTGAGTGGACCAAGTCAAGAGATCAAAGCCACTGGAGATATTATAAGCAGGGAAAAGACCAAAAACCAGAACAATTAGTTGTTAGGTAATGCACTTTTTCCTTTTTTTGAACATGCTTCAAATTTCTTTCCAGTGTCCTGGTTAAGAGAAGGATTTGGGATCTGTTCTTGCCCCTAGGTGTCTGCTCACTGTTACACTTGAAAACTAGTTGGAAATTATCGTCCAGAGGAGATAAAAAGCTTCTCTTCATGAACTATAGGGGAGGGGTAGTAAAATTATACAAAACTATATATAAATTGAGATAGTGCCTACCTCAGCATCCATATATCACAAAGTCCTGTTGCTGATGCATGAATCTCTCTCTTATATATTATGTTTGGGATCCAGTAGTAACAGTAGGCAGGCACTCTGTGCCACAGGTACCCAAACTGTTCTAAGCTTTACTACTGCACTGACATGAAGTTTCTAGCAAAAATGTATCTCACTGCTCTAAAAACCAGCTGCCCAGCTTGGATGTCGGGCAGCCTTCTCCAAATGCACCATTTCACAGGCTTAATTTTTTTATTTGCTGTTGTTAAATCTGAAACACGAAAGTTGGTTTGCTCAAAGCAGATGTTTGAATTTTCAGTCAGAAATACACACTTCTATCACCTGCCCAGCAAAGCCTGGATTCATTTAATTTTCAAGCATTTTTGATCTGTTAACTCCATTTCTCCAAGCAGAAAGCTTAGAGTATTTAGGTGAAGTCATGTGTTTGAAGAAAAGGCTAGAAGCGCCTTTAAATTGATTTGTCTTTATCATTTTATATTGTTTAATTAAGTGGGGCTACTTCCAAAGATTACCTGCAGGTACATTTTCCACACAGCAAACATTATTATATAGAGAGAAAGTGCAACAAACACAGTGTTGTGGTTAAACCCCAGCCAGCAAGTCAGCTCCAGGCAGCTGTTCAATCACTCCCCCCTGGTGGGAGGGAGGGAATCAGAAGGCCAAAAGTGAGAAAATCTGTGTGTTGAAATAAAGACAGTTTAATAGGGAAAGCAGAGCAAGGAATTTATTCTCTGCTTCCCACGGGCAGGCAGGTGTTCAGCCATCCCAAGGAGAGCAGGGCTCCATCACACATAGCAGTGACTTGGGGAGACAAATGCCAGCACTCTGAGCCTTCCCCCTTCTTCCACAGCTTTATATGCTGAGCCCAATGTCATATTGTCTGGACTATCCCTTAGGTCACCTGGGGCCAGCTGTCCTGACCTTGTCCCCTCCCAACTCCTTGTGCACTCCCAGCCTCTTCCCCAGTGGGTGAGGTGCAGGAAAAGGCCTTGGCTCTGTTTAATGCTGCTCAGCAGTAAGGAAAACATCCCTGAATTATCAGCACTGCTTCACACCCAAAACACAGCCCATGCCATCTACTAGAAGAGAGTTAGCCACCCCAGCCAAAGCCAGCACCATGCCATGCCAGGGCACAGGGACAGGGCTGTCACCCAGGCTGTGCAGGGGCACCTCCCACACACAGGCCAGGCTGGGAGCTCTTCTGAACTTGCCAAGTCTCCTAACTGAGCCAAAGGGGAAGGCTGTGGGGCTTGGAGGATGATGTTCAGCAAGACAAGTGTAGAATTCTTCAAGCAGCTGAGAGAGATATCACTAGAAATAATTTGATAGAATTGATAAAGGGGAAATTTCAGTGTAATATTTTGATGCTCTCATCAGTGTCACCAGGACTGGTGAGATTTGTTCAGTTATGTAATAATCATCCAGGAAAACAGATGAAGTTTTGTCACAAGAAAAATTGAATAAAAAATTAAATAATTTGACACATCATTCAGATGTATAATTTCTGAAGGAGTTCTGTACAGCAGCTAGATAGGACAAACCAGCTTTTTTCTAGGTCTGGGGCCAATGCCTCATCAGTATCTCTTTGAAATTAGGAGAGCAATCCTGCCTTGTATCTGACAACTTGACATTGAATTTCTCTGAGGCTTAATGTCTCCCCACAAAACACCTCCACTGAAGTCTCATAGGGATTTTGACTCTGCAATAATGTGACATGAAAATTTCCAAATTGATAATAGAAAACTCAAATATATCATAGGAATAAGTGGTTATTTCTTGCTAAAATACCTCTGTGACAGTGCAAGAGACCTGATGCCTATGACAATTCTATGCCAGCAGTGGAAAGAAGAACACAATCTGTTACTTTATGGATGAGGAGGCATGTTTAAAAAAATGTTTAAACATCAGCTGTTTTAAATGCAAAGCAGTTTTCAGAAAAAAACTGCTCCTTCCCATTTCAAGTATTTCATCTGTAAGTTGCATTTTTTTCTTTTTAAGAGAATAGACAGCTCTGCAAAAGGAGTTGATATTAGGATACTCATTACAGGGCAATTATAGTCTACAGCAAAGGCAGTCCTGGAACTCCCATAAAAATCTTCTGCCCCTTTTCCACTGGTCATAGATCACATTTTCCAGGCTCAGACATCAGAAACCTCATAACTGAGTAATCCTTAAAGAGTTTGCCTTCATCTTTAGCAACCTGCAGGGAAAGGTTTTCTCTGAGATCCGAAAGCTCACTGATGGTAAATGGTTCAGGTGAGACCATTTTCTCCAGCAGTTTTATCCTCACTGAAGTTAAACCCACTGCACTGAGTACTCAGTTGCTGTTTGAAGGGGAGAGGAAGAAAGAAAAGGAATGAAACCCAGTCTTTCTCCAGCTCAATCTAAATGCCTTTTCTGTAGACCTCGGAAACTGATTGCAATTTCAGTCAAAGGAGCTTATCTAGTGGGGGCTACCATTTTCTCACAAAGCCCCCGGCCAAGGAATTGTGTACAAAACGCACCCCAGGAGGATTAAATCTGAGTGGAGGCTCATTTCTCTCTGTCACTTGGTTTGCTCCAGCATGGGAGGGAGTAGTATGTTATCAGCAAGGGCAGGACCCATGATCTTAAACCCTTGCTTTGTCTGGACTGTGAGAAGTGAGACCCAAGACTGGAACAGTCACCACTTCCCTGCCTAGGCACATACTTGACAGCTCAGTCAAATGTTTCAGCCATGGCATTTCATCAAAGCTCCCACATTCCCCACAACTCCAAACTCCACACACACACACACACACACACAACCATCCAGAGGGGTGGAAATATTTAGGAAATAACAGCAGTGTGCTGACAAATGTTCATTGTGAAGGGTGCTGTCATAGCAGCAAAGGCCTTCCTAAACCCACACAAATGGTTTCCATTAGCAAGATCTGATGATGCTTGCTCACAGGAGGCAAAATTACCATTTATGAAAGACAAAGGAAAAGAAATGAGACCATGGTTAGACTATTACAATATATTTATGTATTTGGGTAAATTGTATTTGCATCACTATGTTTCCTCTTGACTATGGAAGAAAGGAGACTGACATCTGCCAGTCTTTACATTGTA
The DNA here is from genome assembly GCF_901933205.1 of Camarhynchus parvulus. Taxonomy (NCBI): domain Eukaryota; kingdom Metazoa; phylum Chordata; class Aves; order Passeriformes; family Thraupidae; genus Camarhynchus; species Camarhynchus parvulus. Next base: position 12,188,067 of record NC_044576.1, read on the forward strand.
CTTTTCTAACAGCAGGGCTTGTGGAATAAAATCTGTTTATTGGCCATTCATTCATCACCTCAACTCGAATTGGTACTACTGATGAATGGTACTCATATTGCAGCAGTGGATTAAAGATTTGCCTCAGAAGAGATGTCTGAACCTGGACTTTTCCCCAGCACTGGAGCAGCTCTCAGTCAGGAGCTGCAGGTGGCACACCTGCATGGAAGGATGGAGTGCCTCAGCCAGAGCCACAGGAGGCATTTTCAGCCTGCTGCACATGGGGGAGGCAGGATGGGGAGCTGGAGCACACATCCTAACTGAAGGACCAAACCTATGAATTTCAACTGCTTCCTTTCCTAGATCCCAGCAGACAGATCTCAAAGGACAGCTTGGTATAGATTTAAACAGCTCTTCTCTAAATTCAGAGAAAATAAGAAGAAGTTAATGCCAGGCTGGTCCTTGCAGGATCCAGGACATTTGTTTGGCTGGACAATGGGTGCAATTGTTCCTTTACAATGTATGTTCTGATAGGTATTTCAATGTATGGCCTCCCACAGCTAGGGGAGACAACCCCTTGATTTTTGTTTCATTGTAAACAGAACAAATAACATTTTTTGTCATTCATTAACTCCCTAATATTTTCTTAATTTAATCTCTTCCACTTTCAATTATGAAAGCCTTTGAGATTTGAGTTGTTAGTAAGGCATGGGGGTGCTTCATTTAAGGGCTTTTTGCAATGGTTTAATTAGCAATCAGAGGCTTGTCTGCTTTGCTCAGAGACACTGTCAGAAGTAATAGTGATCCTTTGATATTAAATGTGGAGAAGTAGATTTCTGCTGATATTTGATGAACTGGGATAGTTGTGATTATTTTTCCTTTCTCTATTCTCAACAACACTATCATAAATATGTCCATTTTCTAGTTTTAATCCAGGCAGGTATTCCTTCTCTAACCTTGGATAAGCAGAACTTGAAATTTTCATTTCTTAAACAGAAAAATTATTAAATTCTTGAGATGAAGGATGACCACTTGGTCTGATAATACAATGCTGGATGAGACATTCATGGTCAGGTCTGTATAAAAAATATGTTGCAAACTGACATGGCAGTGAGCAGAGATACTTTGTGTAGCCCCACCGCATCAGTCAGTTGTTTAGATGCTTGAGATCACCTGCATGTGCCAATTAACTGCACAGGCATTTTCTGCCTCCATTTCCAAATAGATTATAAACCTGATACACCTTAAAGCACCTTTCCCTTGGTTGGAAAAAACAGTTTTCATTATGTAATGATTTTTCCATTTAGAATCCTTAATTTTAATACATAAACCCTCCCCCTGTGGAAGAATACGCATCAGAATTCACAGTATATCCAGACTGGATGCAGTTGCTTTATTTTAATGCATTTGGTGTTATCGAGGGAGAGCTGGCAGTATAGATCTCAGTTGAATACTGTAGATTTTAATACAGGCTACATTTTGAATTTTAAACAAGACTGTGCATACTATGAAATTGTAATTCATCAAGCTACCTAATTAATGCTTAGAGATAGCTGAAAAATAAGGGCTAGTTTATTTCCTGCAGTAATTTTGACATTCAGAATTATTTTCTGTAGTGGGCTTTTTAACACAGAGGTATAATATGAAAGGGTGTTAAGAAATCTGTTAAGACAATTCTAGAAAGATCTTAATGAGATGTTTTGAATTACCTCATTGCAACATTTAGTTTCTGTATTTTCATCAGAAATATAATTGATTTTTTCTCATCGAAAACTTCATCTTTCATTATTTTCTGCAGTGAAAACTGACTAAAATATTTTAAACTATGATATTTCTGATTATTTAAAGTTTACATGGGCTACAGATGCTGTGAAATATCATATATAGAGCAGATAAAAATGTATAATCCAAATTATATAGCTTCAAGGCCTTTTTTCCATGTACTACTAAAGCTGTTAAGAACTGCTTTATTTCACTGGAAGTGGAGCCTCTGGGATAGCACAGTATTCTGTGCCTAAGTGGCCCGGAGGAAATTGTCACGAGGATTTCAGATGGAGTTAAGATAGCTTAAGGCCATTACAGGTCACTTTCCTGGCTAGGCCAGGATGCTTTCAATGTCTGGAGCATCATGTGGAGTATTCCAGGTACTGCACCAGCCCTGCCTTGCCCTGGCTGCTCTGGCTGGAGAAGGGATGAGAGGGCAAATGTGGTGCTGCACTGGTTCCCCTCCTTACATCTTGGCAGCTGGGGAGGAGACTCTGGCTGGAGTGTCAACTATATCCCTAAGGACAGTTTGCTAAAGAGGGGGGTAAATGAAGTAGGAAATACTTACAAGATGGCCAGACACTCAGCTTCAGGACATGAAAATGCTCCTAGTGAAATCTGAATTACTCTGAGGATGCCAGCTGAGCACCCATGTTCCTTTGGTCTGGGTGGCTGTAGGAAGCTTGATTGATGGATCTAAAAGACATTATCAGAGCACAAGTAGAAGGCAGTGGCAGTGATTAAAACCACCATGATCCACATTGTACCTCATATTTTAGATAGGGTGAGCAAAGTCATAAAGTTTAAGAACCTTTGGTCTATAAAACAGAATAAAGCTTTAAGGTAGCACTACAGAATTCCACAGGAACAGCCCTCTCAGACTTGGGAGAAATACAAGTAACCTAAAAGGCACTGGTCATGATTATATCTGTTACTGCAATTGAGTCTTTGGGCTTACAGAGTGGCAATGATGATCAGTTACTGGTTTATATACCAGAAACATGCTGTCAAGGATTTTAAAAAAAGCATTTTTAATATATATTAAAATATTATATGTTTGTTGCCTATTGTATGAGGCCTCAGCATTATGTAGAAGTATTTTTAAAACAAATTACGCTGACAGAATTGCAGAAGAGGTTAATATAAATAGCTCTTCTAATGGAGACAAAGTGAATATCTGGGCTTCTGAGCTAGATTATGGCTGGCTACTGTGTGTGCATGTGTGAATGTGTGTGACTAAAACGACCAGTTTCCCCTGCAGAATGCACCACTGGGGAGAGAATGATACAGGGAATGGCTTATGGCCTGTGTGTCTGATGGTAAAAATCAATGACTTGCCTTATTGAAAGGTGCCCTCAGGGGCAAAAAGCAGTGAATAGCTTATTAGTTTGTGTGTGCATGCTGGCAGATGATAAAGCAGCATTGAAATCAGTCATAGACCATAATAAAGTACCCATCTCCATCTTAAAGCCAGTGTGTACTTCTGTCTCAGGGGAGAATGCCTCCATTAACCCAAACTGTGCAGTAACTCATCTTTAACCACAGAACAAATATGCAGTAGAAGAGGAACCAATAACAATTCCTTATGGTTACTGATGCAAAAAATATAGCAGATAAATTACTGATGTGTAGGGCAAGATTTTTTGGTGTACTATTCCATAATTCTATTTTACTCTTTGGAATGGTATGGAAGAGTTCCACTGTGGATCTGGCCTGATACCAAAAATATTTTGCTCATCTTCAAAATAATAGAGGAAAACATACAGTGATGCAACAAAGAGTAGATGCAAGACACAGAATGTTCTGACCTTTTTATCCTGTCAGTGAACTCTGCTTTGGATTATATTCAAATCATCCACAGACACATAAACCCCCATACAACTATGTTGTCACTGAAGTATTTACTGACCTTAAAATGTTGTCATCCTAGGCATGATATGCATTTGTTGGCATATGTCTGATTAATGCCAATAATGCCTTCAGCAAACATAGGAGTCATTTAATGTGAAGCTTTCCCATAAGAACACAAGGGTAGATCTGGCCTAAGAAGCAGAGGTGATGATTTCTCCTGGTTGCAAGGTGAAAGTACCAACTTCTGTAAGTATTTCATACTTTAATTATTTCCTAAGAGATGCTGAAGGCATCGCACCCATGGATATAAAAAACTAATACAAACTTTGTCTCTTTTAAAGGGCTTGGCCCTGCAAAAATGCAACATTTTGCCTTGAAATATGTCATAGTGATGTCTGTATGGGGCAGAATAAATCCCTTAGCTGGAGCAACTGATGCGTAGCGTTTATTAAATAGATGGATAGACGCATGTTCACTCACACACAGATCTGCTAACATTATGATAGCTGTGGCACTCCCTGAAGGACATGCCTCTGGAAACCACAGGCAGAAATCCTGTCATCATATTGTTATATAGAAAGGCGCTAACGGCTTCCATAACTGAGCTTTGAATGAAATGCTGCAGGAAAAAGGTTCAGCACGGAGCAGGGGCATCCAGAGAGACAGTAGGACTCTCGCACTGCCTCACCACATGTTCCTGTCTTAGACATTTCTGAACTTCCCACTGCAGCAGCTGCTGAAGGAAGAGTGATTGGGCTATCTTTGCAACCCTGCTTATCCCAAAGGAGCCTTGCAGCAGGGAGTTTCCCAGGTGTAAAGTCAAGGGAAACAAGAGGGAAAGTCTGACTAAGCAGCTGGCTTCCACTGAGATTTGTGCCTTGGAAAGAAGTGGTGGAAGGATTGGTGAATAGGCTAGAGATACCCAAGTAGAGAAATCTACAACTAGAAGTTGTCCCTCCTTCTTAAGGAAGAAGTCCTTATCAGGCACAAAACATGCTCCTCTTGGATTTAGAATAATTTTTCACACTTCATCACAGTGTACAAGACTACTGCCTTTCTACTGTGGCAGATGTACATGGCTTTACTGATTCTACAGTGTAATTCAAAAGAAAAACAAGAAACAGAAACAAAAAATCCCCATCAACTTGATACAAATATTTGTTTGCTTGTTTGACAGCTATACATATACCACTACTTTGCAGTAAGTGGCCAAGAGATAGAGTACTTGTGCTCTCCTCTGTCTTCTTCAGAAAAAGTAATGTGTAATATTAGGCTGTAAATATTTTCAGTTACTAATTTCTTCATTCCACCATATCAGGCACTATTTTGAGGGTGGTCTACATATGGGAACTTGGACAAGCCAGTCCTTGTATGGTATTTTCCCACCAACTGTGTAGGGCAAAAGCACTTACAGCAGTAGCATGATGAACTGATTGTGATGAAAGATTGTGAGATGGCAAAATCTTTGGTAATATGGAGAACATATGTATCTAAGACAGATTAATATTGGCATGCTTTATATGATATATTATATAAAATGTGTTTGAAATTTGTCAACAGTGCACTGGTCCATTACAGATCAATCTTTTCCTTATCATTGCATTAGGCTTTCAACACAATCATGAAAGACATAACACAGAGAATCTGCATGCCAACAGAAATGAAAGAATGGGAATTGCACTTGGAAGACGGTCTTTCTGTAAAGAAGACTGTCTTTTATCTGCTCAGAGGCCATATGCTGAGGAGAGCAAGCTATTCCCCAGATAAATATGCAGGAAGGAAAGGCAGATAGAAAGATAAAAATGAACCCATTATTACTGCTAATTTTAAGAGAGGAAAGACAGCCTTCCTTGTGCAGGGTTCCTCTAGTTCTTCAGAAGATACAATGTAGTTTTGGACTTGTTGCACTGCACAAAGAGAGAGAGAATCAAAATGCCTGTGCTGCCAGTATGGACAATTTCCCAGACATTTTCTCCCAACCAACAGTAACTTGCAATCAAGACCAGTCACTGTACACCTGATTATTATACTTCCTCCTCAGAAAATAGACACTAGTAACTTCACCTGCTGGGTACCTCAGTCTCTCCTAACTCAATTCTCTCAAAAAGAAAAGGACAACTAATAGCCTTATCTGAGGACTAATCCCAAACCTGCTGCATTCTATGTCTGTATTCATGTTAGTGTTTTGGATGAGACAAGGCTTGTCCTTCTAGAAAAAAATCCTCCACTTTTCCCCATTTACTGGGCTTTGGCTTGCTTTTGGAGAGCACTGGATTCTGTTTAAATGAAACTAAATGGGACTCCAGGAGCATGCCAGCTCATGGTAGGAGGTCAGTCCATGAAACTAGACTAGAACTCAAGTAACCCTCCATTCCCAATTACACACCCTGTAGGTGCCTTAGCAGCCACTCTTTCAAGCTTCAGATGCATTTCTGTTGTGCTGCCCTCCTTGTGAATAAAGATACAGCTAAAGAAATTCCCTTCTGGACAACTGACACATGTACAGCCTGGCAAAATTGAAGAGAACCCTGCGCAAACAAAGGGGAAGATTGGGCAGCATATTAAGTCATGACACAGATTACCAGCCAAAATGGAAAAGTACATTTTGTTTTTCTGTAATTTGACCTTTCTTCAGGAACTGCAATTTTACACACAGAAAAGAAAATAAACGCAAAAATTGCTGAATTGCTGTGGACAGTAACATTTTTTTGTGCTTTCCTGGGAACCTTATAATAAGACTATCCTAATTCCCCAAGGAGGTAAATTTGATATTTCTCCACTGAGAATCCAGACCCCTTCTGGATATTAATCCACTTCACAAAGTCATTACGAATAATTTAGCATAAAAGCAGCCTTTTTCCTCACAAGACAAAGCACAGAGACTGAAGCATTTGTAGAGTAGTGTGAAAAACATACTGTAACTGCCTTGGCTCCATTTGGATGGAGTATAAACAAAGATTTTGGCTGCATATCCTGTCAGTCTCTTAGTCTTATTTAGGACAAATATTCAGGAAAAACAATGATAATATAATTTGGCTTGCCTTTTTTTTCCCCTTTTTTTATTTTTGTAGTGCTAAGTCAGTGCATAATTACTGGAAAGAATTTCTGACTGAATTTTAGATGAGCATTTTGATAAAATATAATATTGGAAACAATCTTTATCAAACATTCATGTGTAGTGTGAGAGATAAAAACAGGAATCCATAATTCATATGGCAGAATGTATTACCAAGTGTGAATAAGAGGCTGAATTTAAATGAGGGGGTCTGAACAATATTTTCTGTGAGGCATCTGCTTTAATCATTTACATTATTCACTAGGTTTTCCAGAACTGTAAATCTTAAATATATATTTGTGCTAGTGAGAATGTGTATGTAAATACACACATATATGCTCCCATACACAAAGCATTATACACAGCCACACATTAGCACATATTCACACAGATACAGAAATGTGTTTGTATACAGAAACACAACAGCTCAGGGCCTGATTACAAATCATTCTACATGAATGAGAAGACTCCTATTGACAATGATGGATTTTGGGATCAAGACCTTAGTGCCTTGGTTTCTCACCTCACCCTGAGTTTGCAGCGAGATGAATCAGATTAAGGTTAAAGGAAAGATAAGCCTTTATTTACCTTAAAATAATGGAAACATTTACTTATTTGACACACATTATAGGAAAGAGAAAAACCCACAGAAAAACCCTACCCTGAGATGAAATCCTTGAGACCTTTCTGTGAAATGTCATATCCAACTGACCTCCTCATCCAAGTTTTCAGTACTGTCTCTCTCTCCTTGGGGGTGCAATGACAAGAAAGACCTTGAGTAACTGTGCAGGGCTTGATCAAAGTCTGCTTGGGGGCCCCTAGGCCTCCTTTACCTCACTGACTCACCTTAACTCAGGTGGAAGGAATTTTAATCCTCTTCCCAGTGGTTTTCTCTGCCTAGTTCATGTTTATATGTTAATATGTTATGTTTATATGTTAGTTTATATCCTAATTCTTGCCAAGGTACAAAAGGAGTCACCTAATGATTGCTGGGTGCCTCACTAAGACCTAGATAGATTTTTGGTCCTTCATGATTAAACAGGCCCTCTTCTCATTGTGCTTTCAAATACCATAGGGGCTTTATTTTGGTTTTTTTGGGTTTTGTTTGTTTGTTTGTTTTTGGTTTTGTTTTTTGTTTGTTTGCACATTATTTTGCTTACAACATAATAATGTCTAGATTTCAAGTAAACTTATCTACTTGCTAGTAATATTTAATCCCTTCATACAGGTATGCTTTATGTATAAAGCAACTTCTGGCTCAGTTTCACTTGTGTGAAGGCAAGTGAGGCTGATAATGATTTTGAGAGCCTGCTGCTCCCCACCCCTCTTCTGGAGGGACACCAAGACAGTCTGTCTTTTCCCAGTTGTGGCTACTGTGTACAGTTCAGAACGCTCACTGAGAATTCCTTTTCAGAGACTTCCTTAGGACAGTGTAGAACCAAAGGAAGATTCATGATGGCAAATAACAAAAGACAAGGCCAGCAGTAAGCCAGACTCAGAGTCTGATGCTCACATATTCATCCTGACATTATCTCCCACATAAGGAGCGTCCGCCGCGCCAGCTTCTGTGTAGCTATGTCATCTGCATAACTAATCCTTTTATTTCCATGTCCCAGTTTAGTGCCTGGTAAAGCAATGTCACAAAGCAGTAGCTGTCACTTTGTTTCAAGAGAAGGGCAGAGGACTAGAAATGGCTGAGTTTTCCTGCACCTCTTCTGACAGGGCACAGGGATTGCCTGTTTAAAGAAATCTGTCTCTGCTCCTTCCATTACTGTTCATTTGCTACAAACAACCCACTTTTTTTTTTCCATTGGTACTCTGTGTGCTTTTCACTTTTCACTCCCTTCTATTTAATAATGTGTTTCTTGATTCTAGCACATCTGTTTGTCAGGTCAGGAACAGCTGGTATTGTTGCACAGGAGGTTGTCTTGCTCTGGCACCTATGTGCTTACTTCAAAAATTGTTGCTTTCTTGGAGGGTTACAGTGAACAAATGATAGAAGAAAAATACTCAAACACTGCAAATCTTTCTTAATACAGCATTCACTGAGTTATATAGGGCATATTAAAAAAAATCACATTTTTAAATTATGTACTACAGACAAGTTGATGAAGAATCATGCATGAGATCCAGGCACTCTGAAGACCCATGAAAAGGAATTTCACCTCTTTTTATGAAGCTGAGACCAAGTGATTAAAATGATTGTGTCCTATAATTTTAATTCTCTTTCCTCTAAGCTTTATTTAATGGTGCCCTTGTCCTCTGCTTAACCAAAATGATGAATTAATCCAGTTTCTCCCCTGTGGGGCAGAAGAAAAGCAATATTCACACATCCCATTCTGCCTACTCTTCATTCACAAGGCACATTACATTTACCCATTTTTTCCCTCCTTGATTGTTTTATATTGTTATCCTGAGGAATAGACACAGATCATAGAATTTGTGACTGTGAGACATTCTGATAAGACAAGAAATCAGATGCAGTGCAAAACTGTGCAATGTAATTTGGAACAAAGCACTGCTGAGAGGATGGGGAAGAGGGACAGACATGTATTTCTAGATGATAAAAAGGGGTTGGCTTGCCCAGGATAAGTACTCTTGAAGCAGTTACACAGCCCTAGCATCTCTGTGACCTTTAGCTGGTCACTTGGGAGTTCTGACACTGCTCACTAAAGTGAGCTGGGAACCTGGACTCTGGCTGTGCCCCAGCCAATCCCTTAGAGCACTTGTGAGGGTATCCTCAAAGCCAAATGCCCTAACCATACCTAGTCTGCCCTAACCCTACCTAGCTCTTCAGGGCTCTTGTACTTCCTTGCTGAAAGTTCAGGAAGTGTAACTCAGGGCCTTTGAACAATGTTCCAGGGCTTGGATGAACCATTATCCCAAAGTGACCCTGGTGAAGATTGCCTGAATCTATAAGTTTGTGTCCCACAGGGCATCGTGGCATAACCCTCAACACCAGGCCTCACAAAAAGTCCTCCTTTGTCACTCCAAAGCACACTGTGTCTCCTCAATAGCCCTATGGCACAGGCAGACCATGTGCTTTTCCACACACCTGGTCCTCACATCAGCATGTAGATCCACTGTCAGCTCCTTGTCCAAGGGATAGGGGACAGTTTGGAGGTGGGAGGTGGTGTAGGTACTTCTCTTCAACATCATGCATTACTCCTAAGATATTTTGAAAGGCTTTTCTGAAGCAGCACTTTCATTCACAGATCAACAAATTGGTTTAGTGTCTTAGATAAAAGAAATTTCGTATCAGAGTTATAAAGAGAGTAAAATTGAAAATAAGACTGTGATCAGTCACTCCTACTTAGATTTGGATGCATTCCTGCCTCAAGAATGAGCAACCACTGTAGATACTTGTCAGGGAAGTTGCTGTAGAGTTCATACATTATCCCAAAAGAGGAAGGCAGGGATCCAGTATTTTCACCCTAATATTCGCAGGGAAGAAAAATCTGGCTTACAGATGTGCCTGTGGGCCTTTTCCAGTCAAAGAATGGCCACCAGCCCAAAGCAAGTTTTGGATGGCCTGGCCCATGCACAGTTTAGGGAGTCTCTGTTGTACATCTGTGTCTGCTGAGGCTGATCACAAACCCCACTCCAGTAAGAATTGTTATTTAGTGTTGTGTACTTGGCCAATGGACCCTTTCATCAATGATTCTCTGCTCCATCTAAGGACCATGACTCCAGTGATGGAAATAGGTCATCTCAGAAGATGCCAACCTGTCTTGAGTCTGAGTGACAGCTGGCTGCTCTAAGCTGGAAGTCTTGATTAAGACTTTTTTGGTGTATCTTCTCTGAGTAATATTTCCCTAGTGGAAAGCTCTTTCCATCTTTTTGGATAAACCTTAGTGACAAATAAAGAGTAATGCAGGATGTCAGTGAATTTTCTGGGTTATTCTGCTCACAAAAAAGGAAAGATTGGAAGTGGGTTATGCATTGAAGCATGTCACAGACATTTCTTTTATGAAAAATCCTCTCTTAGGATTTTTCCTGCTGAAGCTGAGAGTTTCAGCAACAAGATGTAAACAATAGATTGTCTGCTGCTGTGGAATGCAACAGGTGGATCTGTGATTGGTCTGGTGTGGATGTTTTGGTTCAGTGACCAGTCACAGCAGAGCTAGCTCTCGGAGTTTGTCAAGGCCAGCTTGTGTGTTATCATTCTTTACTTTTCTTAGCTTAGCTTAGCAGCTTCTGGAAACTCTCCTTTCTTTTTCTTTTTAGTATAGTATAGTATATGTATATATCATAAAATAATAAATCAAGCCTTCTTATCATGGAGTCAGATCTATGTCTCTTCCATCACCCCAAAAACCCTTGTGGCAACCACCACAAAACCAAATCTTTGTTACAGGAATGCAGATAGGGTGAGAGACTTCTGTATTTGGGTGCAAACTTCAGGATCATCCATTATCCAGACTCTTGGCACAGGGCAAAATATTTTCACTCGATGAAGCCTTTGTCATGGTAATTGATTACTATATTGTCACATCTTTTAATTTAATCACATCTTTTCAGACACTGCCAAGGTCTGAGTTGATTGCAGCAGGGTCATGGAAGATATCATTCAGGGAGAGAATGGATTGTGACAGTAGCACAGGGCACCCGGATGTTCCTGAAAAACATCTGTCTGAGTGTCCCCTTCAGGAGGCTAAAACAGCGCAGAAAACGAAGGCTAGAAGTGGGCAGGGACTTTTAGATGGCACAGAGAGAGTATTGGGCAGATTGCTGAGGTGAAGGCAAATACCAGAAGGGCCTTGCTCAGGGAGCTTAAAGAACAACCTCTGAACTGTTTGAAGGTTTGTCTAACCATGTGATATGTAGATGTGATTCATTTTGGGTAAGTAGTTGTTGTACAAGTCTGAAGCAGGAATTTGCAATGTGCAGCACAGGCAATATCACTGGTGGAGACCCCCTTCCAGTGTCAGCAAAACCATTAGCACTAAATGATGACCCAAAAACTTGAGATAGTCAGCAGACCTCTTTCACTGACCTGTCACTTTTACCTTGGAGATGAGAGGTTGTTTGGGGCCAGTAAGAAAATCTTCCTTTTATGCTTCAAGGCTCAGTAGGCAACATGAAAATAAAGAAAGTGAACAATGCCTTCATAGGTTGACCAACAAAACAAAGGAGATGCCCTTAAATGTATTTCCCAGCCTTAATAATAGCACCTTAAAAGGAAGCAATTTTAATGCTTAGAGCAATTGAAAAATGACCCAGAACAACTAAATCCGTAGCAGCAAAGATTAAAGAAAGTGCATACCACCTTTTTTGTATGGTCAATTTCTCCTTAAGGAAGATAACTCAAGCCTATGTATACATTCATGAAAGAGCAGATTTAGATGAAATATTGAGCTGCAACTTGAATAAGAGCAATGTTAAAAGGTAGTTTTCTAATAAAGATTCCATTCACATAAATAATGGCTTTCTGCAGCCTAATAAAGCTCCCCTCCTACATAATTATGTAGGAAGTGTAATACTGTGCTGCCCTGGTCCAACAGTCTCCTCCCCGTCACACACTCACACACAAATTCCATTTGTAATTAACAGGAAAATTCTCTATATTAGTTTTCTTTGCACTTTATAGAATAACAGAGAGATTAATTAAGAGGTCTGTATTTCTATTTCAAGGTTCAAGTACTTTCATTGAGCATATTGTGCTTTCAAAATCTGTAGTGTCAGCAGAAATCCTTACTTCAAAACACAGACATTTCTCTTCCTTAAGTTTTACTTTTATATATGCATTAAATGACTGCGAGTAGTTAGGAGGCCCAAATCACACTGTCACCTGTTATGTATCTAAGCTGTGCTGTAGATGTGTACAACACAAACACAGAAAGAAAAAGTTTCAATGATGCTCATGACTTACTGCTGTCTTTAAATATAGCCTTTCGTTAGCAAACCAGCCAAATGAATAGAGAAACACTGTTTTCCCTCAAATTATTATCTTCTGTGACATGTTGTTTCTACTTTTTCTTTTTTTCCAGTGGGTGAACCATCCCATCGAGAGGACTATTTATGTAGCTAGTAATCCTAAAAAATATTTACTTTTGTGACTAATTTCTCTACAGGAATACTGCCTCTAGGTGTGAGAGTTAGTTTGGACAACAAGGGCTGTGATATAAACCACTCAGTCCTGTTCAGCAGAAATCTTTCAGTTTTGCTCACTAAGTTTACATCTCTCCTTAAAGATGAACAGAGATTTAAATGACCACCCTGAAGAGGAGTCTTGGTGTCTGCAAATGAATACACAAAAATCAGGAAACAGAAAAATTATACTCTCTTCCACTTGTGCCCAGAAAAACACTTCTCTGCTGTTGTGCCATAACTCTAGCTCTGTGAAATGGGAAGGGATTTCTCTGGAATGAGAGAAATGTTATCTCATGACAGAACTGGATGGAGACCTGGGGCCTGACTTCTGCTTGTTTAGTTCCTAAGTAGCTGAGTATTTTCAGTAACTCCCACAGAGATCTGCAGGCATCAAAAACACTCAGTCACTAATAAGGCACTGCCAATCAGGCATTAAGGGGCAATGCTTTTCTGTGGATCCTTGTAACCAAGAATCTCAACTCAAGGTCAGTGTTAAAATGAAGAAAGGAAGGGAACAATTTTCCTGCAAGGCAGGGGCCAAGGAGTTGCACTTTGAAGCTGCAGTAATTCTTTTACGAAGACTTTATTGTTGACACCATCAACACACAGAGTTCTTGTGAGTGAGAAAAACACTATCATTAAAACAAGAGGAGTTCCAGAGGCAGCTGATCATTCTGGGATGTGCTTGCAAGGGCACTCTTTTTGTCCATCAGAGTTAGCTAGGCCTTACTTTATATGATCCTGCATAATTTTTAATATATAGTTATCACAAAGAAAAAGACTAAGCAGCAAATAATAACAGACCTAGATCCAACCATGTACATTCTAATATGTCATGGAAAAATTCTTGAGAAATAAGGTATGCTTATATTTTTTAAATTGATTGTAGTGAAGTGTAATAAATTCAATATAAACTGTGAAGACAGTTGTAGCTGATCTGCAGCATATAAAAACATCTGGGACCAGACTCTCAGATGACTTCAGTACCTACTCCCTTTCATTTCATGACCACGAATAGCATTGCTTCAAGACTAAGAAAAGGAATGGGATTTACATGTATTAGCAAATATGTTCTAAATATGTTTTAAAGGCCTAAGGCAACTGAATGTATCATAAAATATTCACTGAGTGCTCCACATTAGCGAATATACTGGAATATCCTGATTAACAGATCATAACACCATTGTTTTAGACAAAGCCTGGATGGTAAGGACAACCCAAAAATCTAGCTCTTATTCAGAAAATGCAGTGGATGCCATTTCCCAATAATTTGGAATGCAGCTAAAAAGTTTTGAGTATTTTTAAAGTTCTGTACACCAGAAAACTAAAAGACAAGCACTAAATCAAAGCAAATATAAGAATCACAGAAATGAGGCATTGTGGAAGAAAAGTCTTGCCTCTGTGCCAGCAGCAGTCACAACACTGACAGGTTTCACTCTTGCTCAGCCCCTGGGCTGCATCACCACTGTCAGTCTCAGGCAGACTTGAGCATTCATGGGTGATACATTTCAGTCAGACAGTCCAACCCAGAGAGGAGAATAGCAAAATAAGGTAAACAAGCTAGAAATATCAATTTTTTTTTTGAAAGATGGATAGATTTTTGTGTGAAATAAGACCTTTCTTTCCCTGGAATATTTGTTGAAATAATTTGCAATGCTAAATATTTTTTGAAATAAAAAAATATAGCATTTTTATCTGATATACATTGGAAAATCTTGATTAGTCTACCAAGAAGTATTCTGTTTGAAGCTTACTTGCACTGCCTGAGAAAGATCCCAATGAGATAATGTTCTGCAGGCCTTTTTCCAATTTCTAGTTGTCTTCTCAAAAATCAGAGAGCCACTTGGCAGTGCTTGCCCTCATTATTGAGAGAGAGAGCTGAAAAGCATTGTCATGAAAACGTTATTTTTAAAAATTGGGAATAAATATTCCCATTGTTCATGTTGATTGACTTTAGATAAGCATACTGAGGTAAGACTGTATGCCTACACCAAAGAACTGAAACAACATATATAATTTACAGACAATTATTCATGATAATTTAATTAGCTCTTTGTTTCCCCTTGATTCACCACTGAACTGTAAGACATTTTGTCATGAATCTGCAGAGAATGAAAAAAAACCAGAAATGTAGTGAAGCATGTATTTCAGAAAGTAATGAAATTTTTACACTTTCTAAGTAGTCTTTAACAGCCTGTCATCCAAGGGAAAATCCCCACGGGTCTTCTAATCCCAAACAATATTTTTGGAAAATCCTGTCATCTCTTCCTACTACAGCCTTCTATAATTGAGACTGAGAACAGGATTCAGTTAATCTTTGGGGCCACCTAAGTATTTATCACCCTTCAAGTCTGCCTTTCAAGGTGCCTATGAAAAGCTCACTGTTTTTTGAAGAGTAGACTGCTAAATCATGCTGTGCTGAAGATTTCTTTATGCAAACAAGATCTGTCTTAAAAATTGAAAAAACCAGAAAGCAGAACTATTTATTCCAAGCAAGGGAAACTCCATCTGCCTTTAATCAGTACATGGACAACAAAGAGACAGTGCAGATTTTCAGACATATGCTTTTGCACAGATGTGTAAGCCAGAGAACGTGGGTGTGTAAGACACAGGCTAATACAGAGCCCTGTGCATAAGTTTATCCCCATGACCCTCATAAATTCATAAATGACAGACACATGCAGAATTGTCCTTCCTCACCAGTTTATGTCCACAGGTTGGCACAGCCATTAGAATTTTTTTGTTTAAGTCAGAGTTATTCGGGGGTATCTCATAAAGCAAAAAAAAACCAAAAAAAACAAACAAAAAAACAAACAAACAAACAAAAAAAACCAAAACAACAAAAAAACCAAAAAAACCAAAAAAATTGTTTCATGTTCTTTTTTTAGGATGACTGAAGGAAAAAAGGATCTTTTAAAAAGCCATTGACAGTGACAATAGTTATGAGGTTAACCTCTACTAACCTGACCTCAATCTGAGAAACGTCTTCATCACCAGCTCAGATAGTAGAAAACAAAAATCAGGTAGTTGTTCAGAAATCTAAGAGGGCATGAATGGAGTACCTCGATCTATTTCTTAGTGGATAAATATGGATTCACAGTATGCAAATGCTTCTCATGCTGCCAAAAGTCACTAAATTAGCTGTGATCAAGGGCTGATTAGGAATCATAAAGGATATTCATCTTTTTTTCTCATCTAAAAAAACACTCTCTACAGAATAGGGCAGAACTTAAAGGGTGATGGTGGCTTCTTTATATGTCCATAGAGTCCAACAAAATGTGGGCCTGCACCTAAGGTTGCTGTGTCTGGCATCTGTCTCACAGCTGCTTTTGAACTTCAGTAGAACTTGGTAAATTTATATGTGTTGAACCATATCTGGTTGGAGCTCACTTTTAACCAAACCTTGTTCCTGAAACAGAATTAGTATAAGAGAAGGAAACTTTTTGTTTCCTGCAGCAGTGTCATCACTCAGACTTGCCAGGCCCACACTCTCTGTTCATCATCACCTGGTGGGGTAATGAAACACATATCAGCCATGAAACCCCCTGCAGTGATCTCCCTGCTCCTTCTCCCTTTCCCTCAGCCCTCCTGAACTCTGCTCCTTCAGGAACACGCCTGGTTTGCTCTGTGGCTCTAGAATAATTTAGTTACAGTACTAACCTGGAACAGTATGAATGCTGTTATGCAGAATTCCACCAAATTAATTTATTTTTAAACCATGTGTTTAATTGTTATATTCAGCACATTTTTTAATGGGGAGTGTGGATAAGAGAGCAGTGGTCTTAAAATATTTTCCTTTATACTTATTTTAAAACTTTGGTGTTCTAGGAGGTAGGAAAATAGCATCATTTGTTGGTTTGGGTTTTTTGTTGGAGGAATGGGAAAGGGAACAGATCACTCAGTTTACTTCTGATGTATCCTTGGGGACTGTGCCTAGTATATCTTCACAATGCTCAATTAACATATTTCATGTTTTAGGAGGCATAAAGTTCTACCCCACGGGATGCATGGCTCTAATAAGCCCAGTGAGATGTGGCCAGACTTGTCACGTTAGTGGGCTTTCAGAAAACAGTGCTAAAATCATTGCTTTTTTCCTGTAAACCTGATTCTAACTCAGGTCTGAAGCTGAGAGGCTGCTGAATTAACCTAATGTGCCCACTTGACTCTCTCCTAAGTATCATGATAGATTTCTTTTAATCTGCTGCAGAAAATAAATTGCTGAAGAAAAAAATAAAGATTTGTACTCTTTAAAGACTAATCACTTTCAGGCACTGTATGGCAAACAGCAAGATTCAGAATGAATCCTTTTACTGCATTACTCATGACAGCTTACAACCCAGACTATTAAACATTCATCAATAAAAATTTAACATCCCATCTTCCCTTTGATATCCTCAACTGCTCCCTACATAAGACAACAAGAAGGCTTTCCACAGCTCAGTGTGATGGCAGGACATCAAAGCCGCCTCCACAGCCAGCCCGCTTCGAACAGTGTCTCGTATTTAGAAAGTAGAGTTGTCACTTGGGAGGAGAAAAAGCAATGCAGGAGATTCTCTCTGGTTTGAATATATATAATCCCTCCCAAGGGGTGCATTATGGCCATGTTGTGGCTAAGCAGCAAGTTGCAATTCACTTTTCTTCGTACAAGGATATGACAGACCACACAAAAGCAAAAAGAAGAGCTGGATATTTTCCTTTGTTAAGCAATGAGCACTGCATGCCAGACTTTAACTGCAGGAAAAAAAAGAACAGGCTTTTGCTTAAAAATTACCAGGTTTTATTATATCCTGATTGACAAATTTGTTGTAGCTACTGTTTTGCTAGAGAAGTGAAGATTGTAAACAAATAAATCTCTTTGCTTTTCTGCCACCTACAGAAGATTTGTGCTTGCCATTGAAAAGCCAAGCAGGGAATTTTCAGTGGGCAAATTCAGTTCAGTTGAACAACTTCCATTTTTAGCTACTTAACAGAAAAGAGCTGGAAAATAAGACCCTGAAATAACCCTCTCCCAACAACTGCTGGGCCTGTTGTACTTACTGTCCTGAACCTGACTCAAATCCCATTGTAAGAGTTCTGTGATGCAGGTAGGTTTTGGATCAGGGTCGACAAGATTAGGCTTGTTCCATCTGCCTTTCTCCTGCTCCTACATCCTAATACTGGTCATTTTTGCTGCCTGCTGTCCACCTGCAATGGCCTGGGGTTTCAGCAATGCTCCTGGCCAAAGCCTGTCTGTTTTAGGAAGAATGAAGGGCCAGGAGCTGCAGAATAAATCCCACATGGTACATTGTTTCAGTTATTGTGTTCAGTCAGAGCTTTTCTATGAGGAGGGATGCAAAATGGTAAAAAGGAAGAAAGCAAAAGTAAGAAAGCAAGGCTCTCATGGTAATAATTCCTAGGTTTTTGAATCACTTGATTGGAAACTTCCAGTAGCTCAGCATAGATTTTTGTAGCATGTTACAGTATCAGTTAAAATAATAAATTGAATTTATGTTAGCAAAGGACATGAAAAGAAGAGCAAGTACAATTATGTCTAATTAAGACATTTTGGACATTTCTCAGAATTTGTTGTGTTTTCATGAAAGTGATATGACTAAGCATACATCACCTTCTGAGATCCATTTCAAGAGAAATTTAAACAGGTAGGACATGATTCACAAATGTGGTTTTGCCAGGATAGTGGGAATAGAACCTTCTCTTTCTCAGAAGTTCCATATGAATTTTAAAGCCAGCATCCTTTGAAGCAGTCTCTTTCTTTGCTCTTTCACCTAGTTTTCATTACATTCCTGAGCAAACCCAGTCAAATACACACCATGACTTTTGGTTCTTCAAATATGCTAATACTCTCTGCTAGTGGGGGTGTGGTATGCAGGTTCAAGTCATGTGGATTTGATTAGCGAAATTTAATCGACTGAAAATTGTATGATAAACATGCCCATTAATAATGACTTTTATTCTTCACTACTAAAATTGGTGCAGAAGGCATTTCTAATTTTAAACAGGACATATTCTTACTATAAAAATCACATGATATGCAGAATAAGGCCTTGCTGCAGGGCAGAACTGCATCTGTTACCTCAAATATGTAAGCTGTGACTATCATTTTAAAAGCAAAATTATCTCACTTTAATACCTGTTCATACACTTTTCGTTCTCCTTAAGTCGATTCTAACAAACTGCAAAGCAATTTGAGGAAATTCTCAGCATTTTGGTCAAAATTCACACCTGTGCAGAGAGACTGCAGAGACCATCTTGTCATTCAAGTCCCACTCACTCAGTGAATCTTACCTCTACTCATTTTCTAAAAGAGGATGAAAGGGGAAGGTGCTCAGCATGTCAGAAAAGCAGGCACATTTTTTTGTAATAGTGGGCATTCACTGTTTTCAAGTGGCTGAGGTAGGTGTTCTGCACAGCAATGAAAGAATTCTCTGGTTTAAAACCATGTCTAGTTAGTTATAATTCCACATGGAAGCAATTTTACCTCTAAATTTGTAGAATGCTCTAAAATTCACGTGATCTTTTCAAATTTGCACCCAGATGTAAGAATCAAGGGAAGTATATTGTACCATTAGTAATTTTAAGCTTAAGTGGCTTGAGGGTGTAACAGCAATGTAACAACAACAGTGAAACTGTAAGCTGTAACTGTATTAATGCACAAGTCAGTCAAAACTGACTTTGACATTTGTGTAGTAGAAGCAGAATATAAAAACAACTCATGACAGTAGCATAATAAAAACATCAATGATATACACAGCTGGTAGATTTCACCACAGTGAAAGAGTTCTACAGGCAACAGGGGCAAAAGAAGCATCTCAATACATTGGACATCCTTTTCCTGCTGGTAAAAGAAATTTAGGGTCAAGCAGTCTCTCTAACATCAACCATCTATCTATACCTGAATGTTCTAGTGAAAAAGTCCTATGCGTATAACAAATGCTCTTGTAAACTTCTCTACTCTTGCATACTGCAAATCTGAACTAAAAAGAAAATGCAAAGTACAAAATTTTTCCACTCAACCACTTTATTCTAACAGCTGACAATCAAAAACACATTAGCTGCTGTCAGTCACCATCACCAATTTTATAATATTGATATCTGTATAGCAGGAATTTAATCAACATATCAACTCATTTCACATATGTAAACACACAGAAGCTGATTCACTCATGATAACCCTTACTATGCTAGAGATTTTCAAATAATTTTTACTCCTCCAGCTTCCACTGAAATATATTATGAATGAGAGAATTTAAAATAATTGAAATAGTATCCTCAGTCTATAGATTGTGAAGTAAAAGCACAAGCTTTTGTGGAATGAAATAAGTATCACACTGAGAAAACCACAAATATCTAATTTTCAGTGCTGCCCTCAGGGGCAAAGGAGACCAGAGGATTCAGGGCTGATACCTAAACCACTGCAGCTCAGTGAAATCAGTGTGGACCAACAGCACTGAGGAAATGTAGTTCTCTCAAAAAATGCCTCCCTCAGATAACTCTGAAGTTGAAACTTCAAACACACAGCCCTCCCCAAGATAACAGAGGTTTAGTTTGATTACAGCAGTGGTCCCACAAAGCCCTGCTTGCAGGAACCATTGGTTTGAAACTAGTCTGCCCAGGAGCAATCACTGGAGTGATCCAACAACACATAACTTCTCCTGAATTACAGGTGACCACCAGAGTGATACTAACAGCACCAGTGCAGAGTCCTGAGCCAACTCTGCATTCCTCAGCGTTTGAATATTTCTGTGTGTTTGTTTCAATCTGAGACAAACTGCTTGAGATTCAAAAGTCTGTGTTAGGGAGTTGCAGCACAGTTGCTTAACCCGGTATTTGAGCTCATCATTCATTCACAAGCTTCTCCTCCCAGGGTAAATTTGGCACAAAATGTGCTGGTCCAGGGATTTCTCACTGCTCTCACTGTTCACATACAGACTTTTCACACTGAAGCAGTTGGCTGGTGTTGAGCTCTAGACTGCCATGAGTGCCACTGCACTTACTGGGATGCAAATATGCCAATGAGGGAGAAATTCTGAAAGCAGAAATGAAGAGCTAGCATGCATTTAACACAAAATATCTGACCAGCACAAGTTTAAATACAATGAGCTGTCAGCAACAAAAGTAAAAGCGGGCAATATGATGTTGAACTGTTCATTTTTCACTTAATTTTTCACTTACTGCATTTAGTGCAAAACAGTTGTTTTGAAGGAACTGTCGGTAAACTACTATTTTGATATTTTACAAATATAACCAAGGCCCTGTAACAAAACCACAAAGCCTTCTGCTTTGCATGTTGTCCATTATTTGTTGAAGTGTTATTCCCCATACAGCTGGAAGTGGGGAAGAGAGAAAGTACTATCATAAACAATGATATTAAGGCACAAAATCACAAAGGGTCACAGCTCTATATCTAGGGTGACACTGGTCTTAGAGATACACCATCAACAGAAGACAGTCCACAGGCCAGAGCTTAAAATCAGAACTTGAAACACAAGTTGGTCACACTTTATGTTAAAAATCCATTTGAAATGGTTTATAGAGGGTTAATAGGTGGTTACTAGATATTTAACACATATTGTAAGCTCTTGCAGCTTTTTTGGTGATTATACACGTTCCATGTACATCAGTAGAAAGTGATGATAGTTATGAGTCACATTTGACCTTCCTATAAACAACCTATAATTATTTATTAAAACACCCACTAATCTTTTATGAACGTTTCACACACTATACATGGATTTCTTGGTTCCAGTGCTGACTAGCTGTCATTTCTCAGAACACTCAACTTCCACAATTATAAAACAAAGATGACAAAATTTGAAGTTATAGGCCATATAAAAATGCTAACTAAAGTTAAGGTTCTGTGGCATGAGTTGTACAAGTCAAATTGAACTACACAGTTCATGACTCCTCCTTATAACAATTGAATATATTTATTTGTCACAGAAGAGCTCCGTGATACTTAATTTTTGTGAAATAAATTCACAATCCTGGTTAAAGGCTCACTGCCTTACTTGGTATAAAATATCCACACAACAGTTTGTACCAATCCAGAACTAAGAAAAATTAGAAAAATCTCCTTTATGTATATGAACTGAGACATGCAAAGATAAAGGATCACATTCTCCTGGGAGATCTTCGCCTTCACCTGCAGCTCATACTTTGTATAAACTGAGGAAAATGCCTGGGTTCATTTTTAAGATAAGGAATGCAGAGTAAAATCCAGTGCTCCAGTTTCCCAGCGCTATGGGATATAGTTGTGCTTTTACAACAGGATCATCCTGTCACTACTTGTGAATATCAGACATATATTTAGATAAAGTCATCAAAAATTCAGGGCTGAGGACACCTGGGATATATATAATCCCATTCTCTTTAGAGGGATCTTTGTAGGTCTGCCAATCCCAACTCAAAATAATAAAAAATGTGAGCCAGGCCTCAATTTTTTTTTACTTCAGTTTTTCTTTTTGAACCACCTTAAAAACCTATTAGTTTATATCAATGAATAATCTCATTTTCCAAGATTTGCAATCACATCTTCCAAGTATAGGAGTTAGAACCTTGCTTTGCAAGTTTTTAAATGAAAACTAAATTACTTCTAAAAAAGCCAGCAGCCTCAAGACTTGCTAGAAAACCAAACGAGGTGGAAATATTGTATTTTTTACCATTTCTGAAAATAAAATTTCCTTCCCAGTTAAACCAGACATTCTGCCTAGCAGGTAAATAAATTTGAATTATGCCCAACTCCAAGGAAATCCAGGGACCACACAGTACAGATTTTCTTGAGTCAATGAAAGTTAATGTAACTTCCACAAATTTCTAAATTTCTGTATGCTGTCAAGACCCAGGCTAGCATTTTCTTTTTTTTTTTTTTTTTTTTTTTTTGGTTCAAGGAAGAATACAAAAAAGGAAAAGAAGCTGAACTATTTTTAACTCAAATTAACAGATTTTGATTGAAAGACTGGGCAAAGTTCCAGTGGTGAAGTGTGTGTTTTATACAATCCAGACTGCTTTGCCCTTTCCTTCACAAAATGCTAATGAGTCACAGAGTAACTTGAAAATCTGAGCAGTGAGGTGTGCTATCATTTGGGTTAGTCTATTCCAGTTTTAAGAAGGATTACAGATTGGGAACTACAGCTCTACTGAGGTGTGGAGCTGCATTAATGGGTTTATATGTAATACTAAATCATTAGACCTGTTCCTGCCATTCTTAAGTATCAGACTGCATTTGATTCCCTTCTCAAACAATTAGCCCAAGAATCTACAGTGCAGCAGAACAGAAAAGAGCAAAGGGGAGTCATCAGGTGTTAAGCAAGAAAATGCATGTACACTCTGCCTACACCATGTAAACAACCAAGCCATCCAGGAAGGAAATCAAGGCTGAGTACATTTCTTATATCCTTATGAGCCAAACAATATTTTTATCTCTTGTCTTCAGAGGAAAGTAGTTAACACAATTCTTTGAAATAATTTTACATGGAGATGCTATATTAAAAATTTATAATATTCTGGAGGAACTCTTCAAAGGTGACAGTGATCCTGACTTTGAAACAGGAAGGCTGCACAGTTAACTCTTCCAGAACAATTATTCTCCAGTAGCTAAACTGCTATGTTTCCTCATGTAAACATGGACACTAATGGATTCTCTTCAGATGATTGATCCTATTTATGCTTCTTTTATCCAAGAGAACAGTTTCATTCTCAACTAAAATTGATCTGAGTCCGTGCTTCTGTCAAAAGGGATGGTCCCTTCTCATCCTTCAGTTGCATATGCCTACTACTTTTCTCTTGTAAACATTTGATTTTGTATGATTGCCCAGGGATCCAAAGGAAAGAAGAAAATTAATCCAAGCCTGTAAAGGGATATTCTTCATCAGGATCAATATCTGATCTTCCTGTGCACAAAGCTCTCTAAGATGCATGCTGGCAGAATAAAAGATATTGCAAGTGCAATAAAAGTGGGGATATCCCATTTGGTACCTGTATGAATTTGTATCAGTTGAAAGTAATAATGACAGTGCACCCTGGCATAAGTTCTCTTTTTTTTCCTTCCTTAAGATGTGTCTTTCTTTTGAAATTATAACATAAAATATTATAAAAATTATAAAACATAAAAGTTATAAAACAATTTACATAGGAACAGAGTATTCAGGTGACTTTTTTCTTTTCCCCGTGAGTAGAAACTTTTGCTACCAAGATGAATTTCTATAAAATTCAAAGTTTGATTTATACATTAGGTCCAAAATGTAGGTCTTTTAATGTTGGCAAGACAAATTATGACAGCTGGGTTACATAATGCCAATAACTTCATTTAGCAAGGGACACTTACTGAGTGACTGGCTGCTGTCAGGGCTTCATAGTCTGTCAGCTAAATAAAACTTGAGGTGCCATGCCTGGAAAATTGTGTCAGGCAGGGAACATTCACAGCACTTTACTTTAGGCTCCTAACTCAGGTGAGGAAGTAAGAAATTATTATCTGGATCCTATATATATGCACTAGCGAGACAGTAGCTTCTCTGGACCTCAAGTCAAAGCTTAAGGAGGGTACTGTAAATGACCAGAGAAATCTCACCTTTTTACTTGTGACTCTGCAGAGCAAGACTTGACTTAAAGAGGAAAAAATAAAGCTTGACTTTATCATGTTAATAAAAAGAATGAATGATGTATCTTAGACCTTATTGGAGTGAGTTATATAGTCCCAGGTTTCACACTTGATTTGTTTGAAGAGACTGGGTGGAAATGCAATAAGACAGAGAGAGTGAAACTCGTAAATCATAGGAATTAAGGATAAGGAGGAGAAGCTTTGCTTTTCAATTCCACAAGCTCTATAAAGGAAAATGGAATTTTCAGAAATCCAAGACCAAATCACCTTTGAACAAAGTAATCATTTTGTCAAGGAGGATTCTTCCCTAGTGTTCTACCCAGGTCTCTCTCTCAAAAGAAGACCACCAAGAGTGCTGCACCAGCATTTTCTGGCTTCTTGATATTGTTCTAGATCATAAGGAATCTTGAGGTTACAATCATGAAAGTTGCTGTAACTCTCCCTCTTTTTATTTCTTTTTGTCTTGTGTTTTTAATTAGTTGAAAGATGGAAAATGCTTTTATCCTTTGATTATAGAGTGTGAAAGTGTATTGTATGTACATGAATCTCTATGATCCTGTAACATTTACACAAGGAAGACGTCAGACAAGCATTCGTGAAATAATCTCATAAATATACACCAATATCGAGTTCTAAACTAGTATTGAGACCAGCTCATTCATTTCTTCACAGTCTGATTTGCATAATTTTAGAAAATGTTAATTTTGTGGTTATGAACAGTAGCCTATCACAATGTGACAGCATTTTCTAAGTCTTAATTTTAAAACTACTTTTAGTAAAATGCATAAAAGAGAGTCTATGTTTCTTTGATCAGCAATATGTTTCAGGGATCTTTCAGAGTCCATCTAGCTATAAACAGGTTGACCTGAAAGCCCTGAGCAAGCATGGACTCACACAGAATTCACATCCATTCCCATGTGCTGATTACATCTTCACAACTGGCCTTGTAGCTGATGCAGCATGATAAACAGACTTGTTTTCCTGCAGAAAACTTTCTTTTCTCTTGTGTTACACTGGCCCCACACGAAACACTACCCCAAAAACTTCAGATATAAATTTAATGCAAATACAAAATAATGCATGTGGAGCTAAAAAAATAAAGTCATGGGTGCCAGCAGCATACAACCAGTTGCCTCAGGCCACTAGAGGCTACTGTAGCCTAGTAGTAATACTCATTTTCTAGACTATTCTGCCATATATTGTTTAAAAAGAGAGGGCAAGGAAACAGGGAATAACACACTTGATATAATGAAGTAACTTGAAAAAAAAAGAAAATTAAGTACATCTATAAAGAACTTTTTTGCCCACTCCAAAAGATTTCTCCCAAGAGTCTGAACGGTGGCATTAATTAAAAACAGAAATTGTTTTTTACTACATAAATTAATCGGTCTTTGAATTACCTTTCACTCAAGGTCTTGGAGCAAAATTTAGAATTTCTCTTTCCTAACCCTCAAAGCCTCACAAAGCACCCTGTTTTGTTCTCAAACAGGTTTCTAAACAAACACAGTAGGAAAAACCCACTATTGCCGTAGGCTTTAGTGAATCCTTTAAACCAAGGTCAATGATATTAGATTCGGATTAGAACCCCTCATGTCTATTTTATATTCTCTCATTTTCATAGAGATCATAGAGACTCAGGATGATATCTTCTCTATTTGCTTTATAATTTTTTTGCTCTGTTTTTCTTCAGATGCAATAGCACACCTTTTTAGTTACAAAGAAAAAGTGCATCTACATGAAGCAAACTTATCTGGACCCAGATGTGCATTTCTAGTACAGAATGGCACCAGCACTTATTTCTGAGAGCTCAACAGTTTTTTATAGCAAAAAAGAAGTGAGAAAACACATCCAACACTTTGCATAGTTATGTTTTTATCCAGGCTAAGATTTCGGGCATTTGACAAGTGAGTAAAAAGCACGATATAAAAGTAATCATTAGCAGCATTATGTAGAACTTTTTATGAACATATTTAACATTATCTCCCAAGGGAGAATTTTAAAATGAGAGATGAGCTGCTGCAAAGGGAATATAAAGGGCACAAGGCAAAAAAGGGATTAGAAACTCTAAAGCTAATGAATTAACATCAAATTGTTGCTGCAAATTTACTTGTTATTCAAGTCTTAAAGAATTTGCACAGATTCACCTACTAAACCAGTTCTAGAACATTAACCATATTCTATGTATTTTAAATGCTGACATTAGTGGTCACTCCAAACCCCTATTTTCTCCCTACATTGTGTTTGTACAGTTGCCAGCAGGGCAGAGATCTGCTCATGGGCTGCACTTTCAAACACTAGCATCATGCAAGTGAATAATTCAGGGAAGATGAGAGTGCAAGGGCACTAGTACAGGGAAAATTCATTCATGTTTTCCAAACTCTTAGGTCACTGGTCCAAGTGACAGCAGTTACCAGATTTTATTCACAATATTTTTAAAAACTACCTGCTCTCAGTTAGCTGCTGTTTCAGAGGTTTCCAATTACACTGTCTGAAGCAAGTGTATTTTCCCTTCAAGATGGTTTTATCTTATCTTGTTTTAACCCCTGTTTTCCAAATAGGCTGTGGAGATAGCACTGCCAAAATAATCATGATAGTGTACTTTAATGCATAGAGGTTATCAACATCATAATATGGATCAGAAGAGAAACTGGACCACAACTTGTGCAGGGATTTATCACCAGCTGGGTCTGTTAGCAATGATGACTTCAGAGACACATCTCACTCCTGGCAAATTCCTGCTAGTGCAGGGCACTGCAAACCTCAGCCTGGCCTGGGGCCCATGCCCTGCTCTGCTGCAGCAGGCACTGCCTTGGCCCCTGCCCACTTTGGGCGGCAGCAGGGGACAGGTGCAGAGAGGTGGACACTGTGCTGCTGGCAGCTTTTGTCTGGAGAAGGTCCAGAGCCAGCAGCTGGCTGAGCTCTCAGAATCCAGATGGAAAATCAGAACAGACATTAGAGGTGTGGGAGGCTCTAAACAAAGGCTATCTCTGAATCTAAATCAAGTTTTGAGTTACACATGCTCTGATTAGGACAATAATGAGTTGTCCGTCTCCAGGGCAAGAAAAGTAACCCTGGATTTTTGGATCCAGTAACTGGTTTTGAATTGCTCATGAACAGTCATTTTAGGATGCTTCAAGAACATCGTGGGCCATAATGTCTGTTCCTATGAACAAAAAAAACACCAAAGGAAAAGGAGCTGCATGACATTTTACTAGTAATAAGTTTGACTTTAAATCATCATTAACATAAATTACTGACACAACTTTCATAAGGGCTTTCTAAGCCTTGACACTACCTCAGAGCAAAGAAATGAACATAATGTTAATATCTCTTATTCTCAGGGTATAATACTGGCAGTTTGCAACTCTTTTGGGCTCCCACTCCTGAAGTTTTTGGTGAGCTATGCTGGCCTGGGCTGAAGCACTTTGACAAAGATGGACAAACTTAAGCATATGCCTAACCAATTGTTCAAGTTTGGATAGACTCAAATGTAATCTGCTATAGCTCCCTGAAGGCTAATTTGTACTAAATTTGAGAGAGAACATTCATATTATAAATAGAAAACAGACCTAACTCAAAAATTCAGTGACAGTTTAGCCTTTGGGGTGTTGTGTCAAAATAGGGCAATTATAATAGGCAAAACTGGAGAACTGCTGATGAAACTAATTTCTATTTCTTGTTGAACTTCAGTCTCAGAATATGATACCCTAGTTCTTACTAGAATACATGCCTGTGGTAAGAAAATCATCAGTGTTGGCACTGGAGTTTTCAATTGATGATCACATAAAGGATGGTAGTAATAACTCTGATTTCAAGCATCTTAACAACCAAATCTCATAGACTGTTATAATGATTCATTCTAGGATCTCAATAGGGAGGAATAAAATCAAAGTAAAACACCTTAATCATAAGTCATTCAAATGACAAATGTAAAACAGATTCAAAACCTTCTACCCATTTCTTTTTGGTGTTATGTGAAGAGTCTTCTAATCTGGAGAGGTTCCTCGTACAGCGGCTGTAAGTGTGTAAACCATGGACATATTAATAACTATAACTGCATAGTCAGCCATTAGGAGCAACTCATATTTTAAGAGGTGTCAAAATAAGTTTGAGTGCCTCAGTATTCACAAAAAGGATGTTTCTAAAACCACTAACTTTTCAAAATGCAGATGGATAATTATAACCCGTTTATAGCCAGTCATACTAATACAGTTAAAATTTAGAATATATTTATGCACACAAGATTATCTGAAAAGGTGTGTGAACTAATTTTTAGGGAGAGATAAGAACTAGACATTTACATTTTTAAATTATTTCATTTTCACCCATATGTGTGTAACTTTAAGTGGCTATTTCAAGAAATCTTATCCATCACAAAGCCCACCATACTCTTTGATGACACTTTAATCCCTGAGAGGAGCAAGGAGTAAAGCTTTTAACTACATAATAAAACAAAAGGAAAATAAAGAATTTGTAAAATTCTTCCACGTTCTAAAGACATAGGAGAAACAATCCTGCTGAGATGGTGGCTGCCAATTCACTCTGGTTTTTCAATGTTATTCCCCTCTACCCTCTTGCAACTGGTTTTCAGACTTCCCTGCTGCTACGTTTGGTCTCACTGCTGTCAGTTAGTGATTTTTACCTTGGTGCTACATTTGTAATGAAGACAATGGCGAAATCCAACTTTAGGGAAGATCTTCACATGGTATTAATGTCTATCACCTTTAAAAGTCGGTACCTCTCACCATGCAAGTGCTAACTATGTATATCCTCACAGCTAATCTTCAGGATCTGAAAGGATAAAAGCAAACAGGGCTAAGAACCACCTATCTGTTATAACTTTCACTGACCAAATCCAATGTTTTCATTAATTCGAAAGAAAAAATATGAATAAAATGCAATGTCCCAGAATAACATTAGAGCAAAGTGTAGTGGCATTAATGATTTTGGTTTTCATTAAAATCAGAGGACCAAAGAAACTGAAATGTCTTCTTCAATATGGTTAAGTCAAAAATTCATTGAGAGGCAAAGAATTTAAAATAATGCACTGTTGTAGCAGAAAAAAGACATGTTAATGATTTAAGTCAACCCCTTGTTAACAGCGATACTTATTTACATACTTGATGAACATAAAAGCATCATTTGTAACTTGTATGAACATGTACTCTGTATCATTAGGTTTCAGAGACAGTCTTCAACCTAACAAAAAGAGTGAAACTTTAATCACAGTTGGCTGAGTTCAGCCCAATGCAGGAGAAGCACTTCACAATTAATTCTCTTGGCCCAGACACAGATGCCTGGAAAATACATTAAATAGGTCTGCTAAAACATTATTTGCCCTTATTAATGCTGAAGTCCCATATTTCATATTCTCTAATCACCAATATTTCCCACAGACTAAATTAGATTATTAAAGTTCTTATATACCTTTAAATATATCATCTTCTTAGTTCTTTAAACTAATTTTACTTCCTCAGACCAAACCTCTCCCTCTCATTGCTGAGAAATTCACCATGTCCAAAATTTCTCCTACACTAAAAACTTTGTTTACTTAGTCCAATGTCAAGAATGTATTTTATTACTTCCTGATTTCCTTCAAAGAACAATAAATAGTGAATGCCCATACTCCATTTTGAAATATCATTATTGTTTATATAAAATTTTAAAAATCTAACTTTTGACAACTATTGTTTTTTTCAGTCAATTTGTACTGTCTTATTTTCCATCATTTGTCCCCAGCAATCACATTGCTTAGCCCTGAATCACTTGATTCATAGCTTTTAACATATTTTAATTGTTTATGGTTGATTTTTAATGTCTAACTTATCATGAAAGTTTTCTTCTATATGTTGATCTCATACCTCTGCTCTTCACTAGTTTTCTGCCTTAGTTCAAGGATTTGAGTGCTTTATAAAAGACTTTTTCTAGAACTGATGGCTTTGTTACTTCAAAAAGTTTTAGCTATTTTTTTTGTTTCCTTTGGAATGCAAATTCCTTGATCATTTTCAAGTAATTTAGCGTTTTGTTGATGGGTGGATTTGGTCTTTGGGACAGTCTTCCAGAATGTGGGAAGTCTGTGATTTGCATAGATGGCTTGGAAAAAGTAGTGTCAGAAAAGTTACAAAGACCCCTGGGGGATGGAATGAAGTCTCACAGCAAGACATGAGCTAGAGAAGTTCTGATGATCATTCAAAGTATTTTGGGGTGCCAAGAGGCCCTGGTACAGCTGGATATCAGAAATTACATGTATGACTGACAGGTATATTTTCTACCATTCCCCCAGCTGTGCCAAGTGCAGCTGATGCTCTTCTTCCAAGGAATGTGAAGAACAGATTTCTCTAAATTGAAGATGATATCTCTGTTTCTATCTATTGTCTCTGGGTAAAGCATAATTTTCAGGTATTATTATTTAAGATCATTCAGTGAATACTTAATCTAAATATTGTTTTCAAAATCTTCACAGATTCAGCATGAGATTCAGAACTGGGACCTGGTCTCTGTTTCTTAATTGAAAGGTCCCCATTGTCTGCTTTCACTCAGAACTTGCTCTATTAGTCACACACAAAAAAAATGTATTGCTTTACTAAAGGTGATTTTGAATGCTGCACTGATACAGCTGTTTATAAAACCTATCTTTTAGAAAGTCCATGGAGGACACAGGCTCAAAGGATTCCCCAGCTGAATTCATGAAGCCAAATATACAAATCTAAGCCCTCTTCCTGAATAATCATACTGAGAAGTTAATACAGAACATCTTTTTCCCTCTAACTACCTGACTCTAATGCCTCTTATTCTAGGGTTTCTTTTTCAAAGCTTTTATTCAAAAGCAAATCTGTGACAAGTAGTATTTTCCAAAAAGAGTAGTTGTTGCATACGCACAGCAGTTGCAGGCAGCAACATTCAAACACACTGTGGCTGTAATGTCCACTTGATTTCTATACCTTTCCTCGAGGACTCACTGTCTGCATGGCAAATAAGCACAGGTTCTTGTGTTTTCATTTCACTTGTAATAATAATCAAGAAGCAAAGAGCAAGCACTAACCTATCACAAGTGATATGATTACTGTGTAATTACTGAGTTTCTAATAAACAGACTTCAGATTTACTGTATTGAAATAAAAAGGAATTATTTCAATAAACAAACATTAAAAAATTCTATTAACGGGTATAAAAGGAGCATATTCTCTCAGCCTCACACTTGACTGATGCATTCCACAGTAAAATCAACATAACAAGGCTTTTGTTTTCTTTGCGTCTGTCATTTTACAGCTTTGACAAGCAAACATTGTTTAAGGAAAGAAATGTAAATATTAAGAGGTCTGGTTTAGCTATCAAGGCTGGAAAATCAGACTGACTAAAACAAGATGCAATCACAGACATTACCTTGCATGCTGGCTGCACTCTAGGCCTTGGAAATGGCAATGGCTGCTCTGATTAAAGGTGTCACTTGTTCACTGAGAAAAATCATGCCTGCCAACACAAGGGCTACCCAGAGAGAGGCATAAGAATGCGGCAGTGCAGCAGAGACAGTAAACTGAGAGCCAGCAGGGCCCACACAAAGGGAGATTTTACAAGTGAGAGAGTGGTGAGGGAGCAGTTACACAACCTGGATTTGCATACTGGCCCAAAAGAAGCGAGAGAGACTGGAAAATAACTCTCACACAGAAGGAAAGACAGTGTAGCCAGAAGCTAAAAGAAAGCTTTTATTGCACAGTGTTGGAATGGAAAGACAATGCAAAATCTCAAGTTGCACGGGGACAACCTTATGGAGATTTAATAACACTAAAGAGGAGAAGGAGGGGGTAACAAAGCAGTAGGATAGCCAAGTGGTAGCCATGTGGGCTCCAGGAAAACACTCCTGGACCACTGGAACAGCCTGTTTAGCAGCAGCTCGTTACAGCCCTGGGGGAAATGCTTGTAATGTGTCACTGCTTGACACTGCAGCCTGTCAGATACAAGGACAATGTGCCTCCCTCTCCCTCCAGGCTTTTCTGGGACTCTAACATGGCTGTTCTCTCCAGCCTGGATCAGCTCATTGGGATATTAACTCTGACTGGTGCA
Organism: Camarhynchus parvulus; assembly: GCF_901933205.1. Lineage (NCBI taxonomy): Eukaryota > Metazoa > Chordata > Aves > Passeriformes > Thraupidae > Camarhynchus > Camarhynchus parvulus. The sequence goes on from NC_044576.1 coordinate 12,220,466, forward strand.
TGCCTACAAGGGGGCTCAGGCCTGCACCTCGCTATCCTCTTTGGGCACATCTGTGTAAAGAGGTACAGCTGTGCGTATGCCAGGCTCAAGTGGATGAAAGAAATACTTTCTTATACATTCATTTTATTTTGTGTTCAAATGCCCCCTGCACTATCACAAGCCAGTCAGATGCACCAACACCAAAGAGACCCTGAAAGGACACCAAATTATTCAGTGACATCAGCACTGTAGCCATTTACCATTCTCAGCTGCTCCTCACTTCAACATTGAGAACTTTTTTGAACTCTACTTCCATAAAAATATGATGAGATTATGTTCATTTTTAATTCCAGTGGACAAAGCAAATAGGTCTCACATTTTTTATCTTCTTTATATTTTGTTACTGTTTTAATGTCATTCCACGATGTAGTAATGTCACAAAATGCTTTATAACTGCTGCTATAATGAAGGAGGATTTGGAAAATTGGTATTTCATATTGAAACAGTTATACTTTTTCCAGACTCAAGGGTTTTGTTGTTTTGTTTTCTTTAATTAGTTCAGCATTTCCTTAATAATAAGTTTAACTTGTATTATAAAGTAAAAATTAACATTAAATATTTAATGTCAAATTATATTTTTCTGATAATTTATATTTTCCTGAAAATTTGTATTTCTTTATCCAAATTGAAACTTTAAAAGGGTGCTATTTCTTGTAGAATTAAATGCTGATATTTTGGTTAGCTTTACACTTCCATTTTTTGAAGAATGTCACAGTAACTTAATGGTACAGTCACTGACATACAGGAGTGACATCCACTCAAACGTGAGTTTTGTGGCACTCCCTGCAAAGTGTGCTGGCTGTTTCAGCTCAGCTCATGCATATATCCATAATTCTGGTCTGAATTCATGTCAAATGCCAGGGGTTAGATCTGCACTTGTAGCAAGGGAGGAGGAAAGTGACACCTGGTTCATGCCTCTAATTTGGATTTTGGAATGAGAGTGAACAGCTGGTAAACCTACTGGCTTTTCTTAATATGGCAACATCAAGGCTTTCTAAAAATGTGGTATGATGTGTGGGTCAGGCTTTTTTCTTTGCTATTTCTATCACCAAATTGCTTTTGCACAGATTTCCATATTCTAGACTGTGTTAATTATGCATTATGTAGTTTCTGTGAACAATTCCTGGTAGCTGAGCCACTGTTCATTTTGACTTGACATATGGGTCACAAGCATCCTTGATTAAGTAACCATGTCAGTAAGCATCAGCTACCCAGAATAAATATTATTCTGAATTAGGAATTCACCCTCCATCTTCTGTGATACCTCTTTTAAAACTGTAGAAACAATAAAGGCACTTGTTCCAGAAAACAAAATCTGGGAAATCCTTGAAAGTTGAAGTTTCTAATACTGAAACAAACAAGCAGCCAAGAAAAACAATGAAGTATTCCTATCACACTGTGTTCATACCATTCCCGTGCTCATAAGCATTTGTCTAGAGTTCAGAATTCTCATTTTTGTTGCATACAAATAATGTCAGATTCTGAGTGGGTTTTCCTATATGAAAAAAGATTTAGAAACAAAAATGTTGGAATAATGAAAATATCTGATATGTGACAAACATTAAATAATGTGTCACAAATTTTTATATGACATACTGAATTTTGAAAAATTTGGGATGATTACTGACAGCTTTTAGATTTTTGACCTATTTTTTTGCTTGTAAAGAGTTTCTAATGGCTCATTCTCTTTGGATATCTTATCAAAGCTTTTATTTGATTTTTACTACCAATAACAAGGTCACAGAGCTACATGCTAAAAGAATGATATAAATAAATATGTATGCCACACAAGACCAAAAAAGAGAGATATTACAGAGCAGTATTCAGGAAGAGAATGGTGGTGCTGCATACATGAATGATACTGGGCTTGGTGAGGCACAAAGGTAAGAGCAGCCCTCCCCTTGCTGCATGGAACGATGACTGGAATTGACCCTGATCCAAGATTAGCAGTCAGGCATGTCATTGGAAACTTTTACATAACCATATGACAGATGTCACAGAGCATACATGGGATGAATGCATCCTAAGAGTCAGGATAAGCTGCACTTAAAACTGATGTGCAGTCCTTATGCTTCCTGGGATTAAATGAGACGAGTTGCAGGGTGTGCTCAGTCACTGCAGCACACATTTGAATGGATTCTCTCAACTTCTCCTTTCAAGAAATTTAGCACTGGTGCTCTTACTGTATGTACTTTCAATCGAGGGAAAACCAGTTGAAAGGTTTTCCAGATTATAACTTTTTTTTTTTATTGATTTACTTTGATTGTTTTTGCCACAGAACACCAATGTATCAGGGAATCAGTCACCTGCAATAAAATATTGCCATCTCCAGGAAGCAGTTATTCTGCACCTGCAAGGCACCTTACATTCTAAAAAACCCCCCAAAAAAGCTGATAAATTTGGCAACATAAGAAGTAGTTATATAGATAAGGTCCTAGAATTTTGTTCTATATAATGAGAAATGCTTGAAAATCTTTTACAAATTAGGATTGTTTTATAATTTATGCAAAATTAAAGTATTTTATAAACACACTCCAAATATAAACTTTGTGGATGAGATTAGGATTAATGTAGACTCAATTTCAACGTACAATTTGCTTTTACCCCCGTAAATATCAAGCTGATCAAGAACTTCAAATTAAAATTGAACTTCAAATTAAAATTTCGAAATTAAATGGCCAGTCGTTTGATTGGCCAGTGATTTAACCTGCATTACCACTCAGATCTCTTGTTGGAGAAAACTTTAGTCATTCACAGTAGGAACAAATAAGAACAGACAGTGACAATACAGAAGCAGAGAACTGGCTTCTTGTAGAAGTAGTGCTTAAGAAACCACAGAAGGTGTGCACATGAAGCTTAATACTTGTCTTAATCTAGTCCTTCTACTATTTAATGTCATATCAGTCAGAGTTTTTAAATTCAATGTTGTGTTTCACAAGGGAGTTGTGGACTTTTTAACTTTGCAAGAAAAGTGAGACTTGATTTACTTTTGCCATTTAAACAGCTCACAATATAAAGGGTCAACTAAAATTTCCATATTTATATTTCATGTAGACTTTTTCCCACATCTAGTAATAGACATATAATAGTAAGAACAAATGGAGAACTGTAAGGAGACCAATCCTTGTACAAAACAGGAATTTGCTATTTTAAATACGTTCATTTATGCCAGTGCAAAACTAATTTTTCAAGGACTGCATGAACTCAACCTCCTACTTGGCAAATGAAATTTTAATCATATAATAAGACCATAAACAAAGTTTTGTGTTATACCCTTAGCATAACAATTATCATTTCTTCTCTGAAAACAAAATATTTAAATTGCTTCTGCTATTCCTTTTGGTAAAGGAGATGTGACACGTAATATGCAATACAAGAAAGAGCTAAGCCTCTCTGAATCAGCTCTGCTGACCAAAACAGGAAACAGAAAACTTGGAGTGCTGATAACAACTGCAACTTTGATGGCATAGGAAGGAAGGAGAGGGAATCCCTTACAAAGTGTCTCAGGAAAGGTTTGTGTAAATGAAAAAAAGCACTTTAAAAACAGCATCTACCTTTCCATCCACACAACCTCATCACAAGTTAGGAAGCAGATGTCTCTGCAGGAGCCTCCACTGAGCAAACAAGCAAACATCCATAGTCTGTTTTATATTTCTAAATCACTTGCTTGTTTGATAGTACTGACTGATTCCTCAGACTAATTTAAAGTCCTTGGATGAGAACTTCAATTACAAAGAGAACAAAATGTAAACAGAACTTGAGATACCTATTAAACTATTTAAGTATAATGTAACATTACAGAGTACAAAAGCATCAAGAATCTTTCACTGACAAATCAATTTTCAACTAAGAAAAAAAATTCCTTTAAAGCTGTAAACAATGAATTTCATTTGAGATGATAGAAACCCCCTATTTCCAAATCTTGGAAACATGGAGTAAGTCGAGGAAGTTGTTCCACTGATAGCTGGCTTTTAAGACTCCCAAAGATTCAGACCCATGCAAACCCTTGGAAAACAATAAGTAATATTTGTGAAACTCTCATGCAGGGGGCATATGGATTTCACTGTGTGAAAATCTAAGTTTTATGGTAAGAGAGATACAGAGTTAGGCTAAGTAAATACTCCTGTTTGTGCTATACTGTACTGAGATCTCAATGGTTTCAATGAGTCATACAACTCACAGACAGGGAGGATTATAGGAAACAAACCTGTCTTTCTTAGGCTAAAAGTTACAGGTTTAACATGGACTGAAATACCAGAGGTTTTCAAATTCTGGCCAGGCCTTGTGCTTGCAGTTCTCTGGGTTACTGCAGACAGAACCTATTTCTCACTTACACTCCTGTTACAGTCACTGGTTGTGGTTCATAATCAGCAATACCTACTGCAGATAACAGGTCTAAAATAATCAGCAAGAACACCTATATTTTCATCACTCTTCCAACAATTATAACTATAAACAGAGCTGGTCCTAAGTTTGTGTCAGAGCTGAAACTAAACTTATCGTATTTGCACCTTTCCTGTCCCCCTGTGCTACATCAGGAAGCTACAAATTAAGACTTTTAGCCCTCCCATCCCATTCATACAGATGCTGAACAGCCTGCAGCTCTCTCATTACCACTACCCCATGCTTACATGTTCTCTGTCACACAGCAGGACACAGACTGAACTGTTGCATAGGTCCCCAGCCGCAGCCTTATTTCAGGCAATCCTGTATTTGGCAAATGATGTTTATTAGGCTTGTGGGCTGTAGCAATATCTAAAGCCTTAAGTGCCCTTGAGAAATGTGGAAGATAGACTATCTTCTTGTGAAACTGATATTACATGAAAATAAGTATGTGTGAGCAATTTGAAATCCAAAGGAATTCTGCTATCTGCTTCAGTGGAGCTGGATTTCAGCAAGAGCCTATGAATGTAAATCTCACAAAATGATAATATTCCCAGGCCATATGCTCTACCTCTGTGCAGACACTCATGGTGGAGGCCAAACATCACTCAGGGCTCCCTCTTCTTTACCAAACATAGGCACATCCTTCCCTGTGAGTCTTCCCCACCAAGGGAAGGAAGATATCAGTGTTGTGCATGTGGCCTTATAGCTATAATCCATCAGTGATCAAAGATACATCAAACTCTGATCCTCCTGGGCCGTGGTACTCCCTCAACTTGGTGTCATTACAGTCACAGGAGCTGCATGGCATTATTTGTGCCTTTGCAGACATTTGTCTTGTACTGCATGGAACCATGCAAACAGCTGAAAGAAGTTTCTTTTGGACTATAACTTTGCCTCCCAAAAGAGACAAGGGCCTCATAAGGAAAGCCCTTGATCTTGAGGGAGAAAGGATAATTTTAATGTACTAATCTAAATGCCAAAAACCACAGGGGTAGATTTGCTTCCTTATCTGTGAAGATAAAGATTAGATCAGATGAACTTGCCTTTGCATCTCTTACATATTTTAAGGCACTTACCCTCAGCCTTCATCTGCATTACTATTCCCAACAGAGTGTTGTGAAACTATTCAGATGGAATACTTTAAAGTGTAGAATTGGCAATTTTTTATTGTCAGGTATGAAACCTTTATTTAGGTTCTACCTTTTATTAAACTCCAAGGTTCTCCTATTGTCCCTGATGACATTATACTGCATCAAAATTAAGCCAAAGCTTTTTACTGGGAACTGTGCTATTTCTCATTACTTGGTAGTGCTAATGTTTTAATTCTAAGTCCTCTTATTGCTGATTAAACCTCCAAAGACTACAGGAAAATTTCTGCTTCACTGCTAGAAAAGAAGAAATCCAGCACAGCTTGTACCAAAGAGATCACTTGAAGAATGTACGTAAGGTTACTGCATTAATGAATAAAGCAAAGCATTATCATTTTTAATAGGAATTAAACAGCTAGAGGGAGAAGTAGGGCAATGCTGTGATCAGTGCAAAGAAAAACAATCTAACCATTTTAATTAACTGTATTTTAATAGCTTTAGTTATAATTGAATAATTTAAATACCAAGGGAAATAGTTAAATCTCCTAAAAGCCTTCTTTTTATTTACATTTTAAATACAGTTCACGGAGAAGGGGTGGCACTGTGAAGTCTTAAAATAAATGGGTGGGGAAATCCTTACTAATTTCTGCAGCTGCTGGACCAACAGGAAATATTTATGGGATCTTAGTCATTGCTATCTGCAGGAGCTCCAGTCCAAACCCTAATATATTTTCTGCTTTTCTCTCCACTTCCTCAAAATATTACACAGTCCCTGGTGCTTCTACCCTTGACTGTTATAACCACAAAATGCGCAGAAAGATCCACTTTTTTAAAGTAGGCATTGGTGAAGAGGATCACTGCGGAAAATAAAACTGCTGGTCAATGAAGAGTTTCACTTAGATTTAGACAGAATAAAGATATTTAGACAGAATAAACTGACACACATTTGTCTTATATAAAAAGCCCAATACCAGTGATAAACAGAGCCCTTCCCTATGATACTTTTTGTGTTGCCTGTAAGGATGATCACTGACTTCTGTGCTGGTTTTCACAGTCAATCTCTTATGAGGCTCACGCTCCCTCTCACACAGACTTTACCTTTTCATGGTTTCACTGACTCTGTTCCATTACAGCAGTTCAAGTGAGAGGGGGCATGATTCCAGCCCTGTCTGTCGTTCCATCCAGTCTCTGAGATGTACCCTGCCATGAACTGAGCCCACTGCCCCGCCTGCCACAGCACCCAAAATGCCAAACATTTGCCAGACATAGTCTATCTCTCTGTGATACAATCTTTTGGCACTCAGCAATTTTTTGCAGTTTAGAGACTTTCCCAGCTAGAGGAAATGTTTCTGTGTTTGAATAACACAAAATAGAGTTTCTTCCAGTAGTATCTCTACACGAATTTTAAAATGGTGTAAACTTTTCATGTCCAAAGTCTCCTATGGTGAAGCCTCTCTGCCATGCATCGCCTTCTCCTCTTTTGACCCTGCCATTACTCAAGGCCAATTAGTTCTTCTCTCAGAAGTTACACTAAAGGATAATTTTCCAATCACTTCTGCTTGCTGGTTTGGGATTCAATAGACCTCTGTCACATTCCCCCTCACTAGTTTATTTTCCGAACTGAAGAACCCTAGTCTATTTAATCTTTTCTTTTTGTAAAGTTCTGTGCCCTTTCACACACCTCCACCTCTCTAAATCTCCTAAAACCTTTTAAAAACCAGAGAAACTGTGAATGAAGACAGTATTCCGTTCACACATTTTTGCCTTCAACAAAAGAATATTTCTGTTTTTTCCCCCTGTTTCTCTTTTTTAAGATTTTAAGTAAAATGTGGAACGTACTATGGATGCACAGCATTTCACAAAGGATAGAGGCAAAAGTGTCAGTAACTCTGATAACTGGAAATAATTAATATAAATGCATGAATTAAAATATCTGTATACACTTCATGAAAATATGTAAACCCAAATACAACTAAGGAACAGCTCTTACTATTTTTTTTAACCAGGTCTTAATAATGACAATATTAACTGAATAGCTTTCATCAGAATAATGTGGTTTTTAATGAAATTATTTGTCAAATGTTCAAAAATCCTGATCCAAAAGCCAGCCTATAAATTTTGATAGGCTCAGATTTCTAATTCTGGCTCAACTTTTTCTGAAAATATAAAGACAATGCTATTGAATCTCATTTTTATTGTTTTTCTGGGAGCCTGAAGTGCATTAGGTGCCTCACAGGCTAGGAAAGAGTCTGGAGTCAGTCTCAAAATGCTTCCAACCTAAACACAAAATTTGATTAAGACTTTAGAGGGTGGACCCAATGTGAAAACAAGATGATCAGTCTGGTGTGGCTGACATTTTTCACTAGGGAATATTTGGCAATACCCTAATTTCTAAAATTCAGTTCTTCTAGACATTCTCATATGTTTGATTCCTAAAGACCTGAACCCATCACAATCAAGGTTAACCTTTTACTCAGTTTTGGCTTTTGTTTTCCCATTACTGGAGAAGTCATGACATACCTGCTTGCTGTAGCATGGAGTATATTTGAGTAAAACCAGGGATTAGGAGTTTTTTGTTGCCATGAACGGCAAGCTGAAGAATCCCACAACTAGGAATTGTGACAGGATTCCAGAGGATGCTTGACTGTCCCAGTGTACAGAGCAATGGGGACATCTAATCTAATTGGTATCTAATGCCTTTCTATTATAGAAATACAAAATAAGAAAAAGGCAACACGTGTCCAAAGTTTCAGTCCTGGCTTGAATTTCTCACTGATTTCACTGGAAAATTTACTGGGTTTTTATTAAATACATGAAAGTTTAAAGACCCAACTGAGCTTTTAGGCAGCTGGTTGCAAAACAGTCTATTGACTCAAAATCATGAAGAATTAAGTTTCTGTATTATTCAACATAGGATATAATGAAAATTCTGAGCTCTTTATCATTAGTTTCCTGAAATTCCCAATTCACAGTAAAAAACAGAATAAAGAAAAATAAAAGAACCAAAATGAACTTTTATTAAGCCATAAATAATTGTAATTTCTAAATTTTTATCATAGTCTAAGAGAGGCTCTATTGCTATTTCTGCTTCATGTTTAACCTGAAATATTTTATGCAATTATTCTGGATTCCACTTGGCAACAATGCACTCACACTGTTTATTTTTGAATCCTGAATTCATTCAGAATATATTTTTCTTGGTATTTTACTTCCAAGTCAGGCTTGGTTTCTGAAAGTTAGAAGGCTAAGAGTAGAGGATTATGATAGTACCATATATGACAGAAAAACCCCCATTCAGCTAAGATCAAGGTTTTTTCCATAGCTGGAAAGCACTAGGAAGAAAATAGTGTGCAGCTGGCCTCTGGATGGGGAATATTCACAGTTATTATTCACAGATGTTGTCATTATTGCAGTAAGGAGAAGAGAACATGAAGAAATGGCAGCAGGAAGAAATTCCAGGTTCTGGAAGTGAGAAAGTAGAGAGGAGGAAGTCTTGAATTCCCCCAAATTGTCCAACATTTGTAGTAGTAGTAGTAGTAGTAATAATAATAATAATAATAATAATAATAATAATAACAACAACAACAACAACAACAACAACAACAACAATAACCAGTGAGTAAATGAGGCAAGAAAATCATAAAAGCACTTTATTTTATAGTGTCTGCCTATATATATTAGCATAATTTGGACAAGAAACCTGTGCAAATTCCAGACACACATACAGACTGAAGACAAGGCTACCTCCACATTTGGAGCTTTAGGAAAATACATGTTTATGCTATTGAGGAATACAGAAATGAAAAGTCAGCAGGAATCCTGGGGGCCAAGGTTTTTAAAAGATATAACCCATATCTCTCAATCAGATCATGACATTCTACCAATTACATTCTGTATATAAAGATATAGTCAAAAGTTTTAATATGGATACCATAAATCTTCTTTCCTTCCCTCAAGTTTCTTTGGATGTCTATCAACATACTTATTAGGGATCTGATCTAATCCCCAATGACACATCTGGTGTGGGTGGCACTCATTAGAATATGCACTCCAATAAATGATCTGCCGAGGATATGACAAAATAAATGCTTATTTTCATTATCAGTCACTTACTCCCTGCCACTTCAAATGCACATCCTCCCAGGTATGGCTTCAATCCAAACTGACATCTGAATTACAGTCAAGTGTGATGCCAGATTTTAGTTGATAACATGAATGTGCACATGTAAAAGTGGAAGACAGACACAGCTATTTACAATACAGGAACAGCCTCAGAGGTGAGGGCAACCAAAAGATAATAGTGCAATTAATTACTTAACTGGAGAGTTTGCAAGAAAAAGAAGAGAAAAATAATAAAGAATAAATAGCAGCAGTTTGAAAAGCCTAGCTATGAACATTTTAAGAGTCCCACCTATCAGTGGGAAAAAGAACAGAAATAGAGTGGTAAGAACTGGCTTCATTATTGGATTGTCCAGCAATCTGTTAGCAATATGTACACCTGATTTCACGCAAAGCCTACATCTGTCTTTCTGAAGCTTGTCAGAAACCAGAAAAGTGATGCAAAGAAAGGATTATCAGGGTGTGTGTTTGTAGATCTGTGGTTACCATTAGTAGGGAAAGCTGGACATGCTGAAAATAACTATATGATTCTTTTTGACATGAAACTAAAAGTAACAGAAGAATGTTTACAGTATGACTCTTTCTCATAAGGCAGAAAGATGATCTAAGCTGTATGACAGATGTCAAGAAAACTGATGTGTGGTTTAGGAAGATGCTTTTAATGACATGCTTGCAGCAGTTGGAAACAAACTGTCAGACAAGTAGCAATTCTTTTTACGGCAGACCAGCCCAAGGAAATGGAAGTTCTGCCTTGGAAAATACTGAGGGGAGGAAGATTTGACTTTCCCCAAGCAAACAACTTTTCTAACATAAGACAAAAATTTTCAGAGTTAAAGTTTTCATCTTTATCATCTTCAGTGTTCAGGGTGCAGTGTTACATGTTAAACTACCAGTCAAATGCTTTGGACCATGGTATTTTACTCTTCAGTGATAGCCATGCCCTGCCACTATGCTTCAAATTCCACAGTGAGTGGAAAGGTAATACTAGATCCTAAGTTTAGAAACCAAGGCATAGAGAGACTAAAGGACTGGCCAAGGTCATACACCAATTGAGCCCAGTCTCCTGGGTCTCATTCAATGTCCTAATTACAAGATCTTTGTTTCCCTTTGTAGCAAAACAGGAGATTTACCTGGTGTGTTGTTGTGTTTGAGGTAAGAAACCCCACAGGGTTTCTTACAAAGCAGGATGAAAATATGGCAGGGAAGAAAGCAGAGAAAGGGGTTTGTACTCTGCTCCTTCATGACCCAGGGTGCTGTGCTAAGAGGAGCTACTGAGGCGCTTAAGGGAGTAAAACGAAGTAGAACTATGGGAATCTCTAGAGAATATTCACAACAGGGCAGTAGTTGTACCATATGACTCTCTGATGTAGCATGAGAACTCAGATCTTTCTTCAGATTTTAGCCTCTCTATTTTAATAAATTAAAATCTATACCATGGTAAACAGACTAGAATTCCCAATCCTTAGTTAATTCTGCAAATTCATATTTTTCTCCCTTCCTGTTCCAGATGCAGTTGGTGTTTTACTTGGTTTCCTTTTCTACTTGATAATTTAATGCTACAGCACAATCTTAAACAGATGGCAGCACTTCAGAGACAGGTGACTTCCCCAGAAAAGCCGGCAGTAACACACAATCCTTGGAGATGGAAACAATTATTTAAATCTATTGTTATCTTTAAAAGAAAACCAGTGCATGGTTTCTGTAGATCCTTTTGCATCAGGTTTATTTTCATGTCTCTTCTCACCTAATATTTCAGGATCTTTACTTTCCTTCAGAAGGCAAAGTTTCCCTTGATTTTTCACAATGTATTTTTTATTTCTTAGCAGATACTGGACCATCCAGTACAGATAATTTCCCTCTTATTATGATCTCTGCACAGGCTCTTCCATAAAGACAATTAAACAGATCTTGAGAGTTAAAAGCTGTTCAAGCAACCAGTGAAAATCAGCAGTGAAAGAAATAGGACTTGAAGTATTTCAATTTAACAAGAAGTTACAAATACAGTTGTTAGAAATAGGTAGTCAGTAGGTCTGTATTGTAGACCTGAGATCAAGTCTGGAACGCAGTTTTCTCCTCATATCTTATTTTTTTCTCTCTTTTTAAATTTTGTTTGAAAGAGGACACATAATAGCAATGAATTTTTTTAAAAAGAGTGTCTTTTCTTCATTGTAATTTTTTTCCTTTTTTAAAGGACTACTTTAGCTTGGAGAAAGTAAATAAATGCTCTATGCTTAAATCTGCATTTTAATGGCAGCCTCAGTACCACAAATGAGTCTCTGATCATAGCTATGATCTAGTATTATGTACCACTGAAGGTTCATTACTTCAATGTGTAAAACATGGATTAAAATCTGACAGAAAGTGACTACAAAGTAACAAATCAAGTCAAACTGGACTAAATATTAGTGTAAACAGCATAAAAATAAATCCTTTGAAAATTAAAACCTACTTGCTTAGCTTTGGGGTTTATTTTAGCTCATTGTAATTTTTGTGCAGTGAACATTTCTTTTGGGGCAAAATCCATTTCCTAATAAGTTTACATAATGCATATTTGCAGTCAGAAAATGATAATACAGAATGACTTTTACTATTTAAGAAATGGAGTACTTCTATCGGCTATCATATCAGATGTAAAATTTTTCTTGACCACAGGCAAAATATCTCATTTATAGATTGCAGTAAGTGAAGGGTGAATCCTGTAGTCATAGTACAAGATCCAAGCTATAGAGTTCAAGGTCATATTCCAAGCTGTGTCATATCATTCACAGGTGAAAATAAACAAGTCACAAGCTCACATATTTAAGGATTAGTATTGATTACCATTATAAGCTGGAATTTTCTGGACCAGAACATGAAAAGTAGATATTGCATATTTTAAATAGGTCTCACAGTACCTGGTAATTACTTGATGCTACACTTTTATGAAAAAGGCAATATGTCTGGGATAAGTTAGTTTTAGCCTTTCTAGAAGAACTGGGGAAATATAAATTGCATTGTACAAAGCATAAAGCATAGGCATACTCTGCTTTGCTGCACCATCCATGTTCAAGAAAGTATGCAAAAGTTATGCAGAAAGGTTTTAGCATGACTAGGAAGTGACATGAGAATAGCCTTCCCAGGAAGTTGAAGAGAGCTGAGATTGTTTCTTTATTTGAAAATTAACATACTTATGGATTATGGTCCATCAAAGACACCAACTTGATAGAGATCTGAGCTTTCAATGCTTTGGTTCACAGCTGGTATAAGAGCAAAGAGCAGCAAACTAGACAGAAAAGTTTGGACAGAAAGAAGTTTCAGCCACTAGAGAAATTAAGATTTCTAATGCAGTAAAAAAGCTGGTTTAAAGGTGGAGTTCAATGGGGGTTTATGCTGCTGCTGTTTTAGTGGCAGAGTGGATTTGATGACCCAGAAGTTCTGTTCCTGCCAATGATGCAATTTCTCTGTAAAATCACCTCAAGTCCTGAAATCAGGCTAATGTTGTTCTGCTTCCTCTTAGTAAAACAGTCACCAACATTTGAGAAGTGTTCAGATCCTTCAGTGTTGACTGCTATAATCATATCCTACCTCATTAATTCAAAAAACAGGTTTGCAATAACTCAGCAATACAGAAAACTGGTTACCCTATTTATTAGGCACTTTGTTTAATTCAGACAGATTTCCTAATTCTGAATGATCTACCAATATGCAGATATTCAATAAACTCATTATAGTAGTATAAATATTTTCCTAAATTGCTATTTAATAAGGTTAAGTAAAATTTGTAACATAATATGGAGTTTGCTTTGTCAGTACTTCATCACCTTGGGCAGATATACATGAGATATAATTTCTAGAATACTCATTATTTCACAAAACCTTCAACATCACTACTAATAGTCGAAATTTTACTCTCAAATAGGTTTCTAAGGATTTTGTCTCACATTAAAATGACTGAAGTCAATAGGAAGACTCCAAAACTCCATAAGATTCAGAATAATACAAGGAAGAGCTTTTATTAATACTGGTTTTTTTTTTTTTTTTTACCACAAGTAGAGAGCTATTAACATAAGTTCCATTACACTAGCTGATATACTGAGGCAAGAAACAGTGATACGTGTTTTTGAGAGTGATTATTATTTGATGGAATTGTTCTATATTGTTTATGTTAAGCTTTCGGTTGAAGCTTGCAGATTTAATTTATGGAAAATGCCTAGAGTGTTTGACAGATGCTATAAAATCAAAACGAAATAATTAACTTGTAATGAGAATAATAGGTCTAAGGACAAAGACATGAAAAGAACAACAAAGTGATTCGAGGTGGTGGAGCAGGGGAAGCATTAGGCTCCATATAATTAGAGTTTTCAAAAGATGACTGAAGAGTGGACTCATTGCAAAGGCTTTCTAAAAGCAAAGAAAAGGCACTACAGAGTGAGGTAGAATATGTTTTGAATATGAGGTTCAAGTATTTAGTTGGTTAAATGTCAAAAACCCGGACCATGGGTGAAGATTTACCTCTGGAACAAAATAGCCAAAAAAGACTCATTTGATAGGTTCAAATGAAGACAGGAAGTCTTTCTTGAACAAGTACAGGTTAAAATAAATGAATTACTTAAATGACTATGCTGAAACACGTAAAGCACAATGGTCTGTGAAATATAAAAGGTGAAATTCTAAAGTAATACTAAAAGGGAGCACTGTAATCACTTCTTGTGTAAAACAGGTATTGTGGCAATCAGATAAATGATAGATAAGGGTGCTAATAAATTAGTCTGTGACCTGCCCAATCTATGTGCCTCTTTAAATGTAGGACTGCCCTTATAACAGGATCTGGGTATTAAGTTGCATAACTCTGTAATGTCTCTCCCCCATCCCACATCACAAACAGACCCATCCCTGTTTGATAGCCGCAGTAAACTCAAATAGGAGCTGAACTGCTGATGCAGTCAACATGGCAGATATTTTAGTTTCTTCACAATAACCTCAAGGCAGAGCTTGAAGACAATGTAGTGGAATTTGTTAAATAATACAAAATGACAGGGAGGCTACCATCACACAGCAATTGTACCCTACGGTTCTTAAAAGGCACGAGGCAGAACCAAATGCCTCCCTGACCCTTGCGGGCATGATTATTTTGTAATAACCATGCCCACACCCTGCAGCTGCTGTTTGCCTTATAAAATACATATCACTGTCCTATGGTGAAGAAAGAAACTGTCATTCTTTACTAATTAAAAACACAAAAGGTGGCAGTTAAGCTCGTAATTAACAGCTCTAGTAGACCTAACATTTAAAAAGACTAGTCCAGTAAAGTCTACTGGCCCTTATACCTACCAGAGACATCAGTGTCTGTTATGTCCTAGTAACACAAGATTAATCTTAGTCTGGCTTTCTAAAGCTAGGCCCTATAGCTTTCCGGGGTGCTCTATGGTTCTTTTCAATAAAAGGCCCCTTTACACCTTAGAAATAAATAAATAAATAAATAAATAAATAAATAAAAAAAAAAAAACCCTGTTTTATTGCATCCTTAAAGCACGAAAGGATAAATCTCTATAGTGCAAGAATAAAAAAATAGAGTCATCATAAGCAAGAGAGACAAAATGCTCCCACGTGCTTCCTGGCTTTCATAAGTAGATTCTGTCCTCTGGAAATGCTGCCATTCCCTTACCGTTCTACAAAGTTCAGTAAGGGGATGCTGATACGAACAAGGACCAGCTAGCAAGTTGCAGGCAACTGCAAGTGTTCTTAGGCAATCAATAGCTTCCACTTGGGCTGTGCAAGGAGGAGCCACCTCCCGTACATCAGTGGCTTAGTAACTTCTGTTGTTTGTATGGCTCCCCTTGACCCTTGTGTCTGCTTATTCAATTTGTTTGTAAAAAGTATTGTTAGATTTTTTTTCCTCCTGAGCCTGCTCAGTCAAAGTAGGCTTCTTTTACCCAGTAAAAGGGAGTGAGGTTAGAGCTCTGGGATCATGATGTCTGTGCTACATAGGATAAAGTAGAAAACACACTGAATCCAAGAAAAACTTCCCATAATCATCTAGAAACACACAATAGCAATGTGAATATACACTTTAAGCAGTAAGAAGGGGAGCTGGAGAGACGTTCTTTTTTTGCCACAAAGTAGAAGTCTTGTCTCAAAACAAGCACTGGAGATGCAATTCTTACTGCGGTGAAAAAAGACCTGACATAATAAGAGTTGTGTAAACAGAGTTGCTTGAGGGCATCCTTGCTATTGCTAGCATATGGTGGGCTCCTATTTCACATAAAATAATTAAGCTCACAGAGTTGATACAAATCTGTTGCCCTCAATAAATTCTTACTTTTGTAAGACTGAGTTATGTGATTGCCCATTTGAGAAGATCCAGACTAAGCCAGCTGAAGCTATTTATTCAGGTAACATGTACAAACATCATAGCTAAACAAAGCCAGAACACAATAGGAGCTAACAGATCTACTTTCTAATGCTGTTCTTCAAAATACCCTTCATCAAATCATAATAAAGTTTCTTTGCTACTACAGTTCATTACAAACTATACAACCTCTCTTTGTAGTCTGAGAGCTGCTTTTAATTCATCAGATTTAATCTTTCAAATGAATACCAAGTTTTCCCCTCCTCAGCCTTTCTTGTAGTTTCTTAGATAACTTACAGTCTCTAATGGAGCAATGCATACAGAGCAGATTTCTCTCTAATCAAGTTTTTGAAAATTACACCAGACACCTTTTAGACCTAAAGAAAAAGAACAACAACTTTGCTTGATGGAAAGAGCACTCAATCTTATAACAACCTAGCTCAATGATTCATAACAAATCATGGTCACCAAAGGGAAACTTGTAACTAACTTCCCCAGCTTTTAAGAGGACAATTGCCTGAGAACCCTTTACTCCCTAATAGAAGTAAGACTTGAGAAAGAGACTCTTTGCTTAATAGTGCTAACAGGCTAACTCAAACCTACACCCTATCTGCCCAGGTATACCAGCTCAAAAGGAAAATATGAAAGCACTTCCTGCAAAGTTTGAAGCTAATAAAGGGAGAGAAAAAGCAAGAAAAGGAATGTAGTTCTCATTTTAACTCTTGTTTTCCCCTGCTCTCCCTCACAAACCATCTAACCCCTAATATGAGCCAAATTGACCCCTCTGAGCACCTCCTTTTTACAGAGTGCTGAAGAACTACTTAATTCTTGACAGCTGGGTCAGCCCAGAGACTGGAAATCCCTGTGCTTAGGGGATGCAGCTGTGGACTTCCCCCCTAGTCAGGGGAGTGTTAACTCTTTCCAGAACCTACTTCAGCAAAATCCATGCACAGTATCTGCTTGTAAAGCAAGACTGAGCTGTGCACATGATGAAATGCTGAAGTTTTTTGTAAATAGCCTGTTAGGGAAGTATTTATTCAATCTATGTCACTGGAAATCTTCCTCAAAGAAAGTGTCTCAAATTTTTTCTCACCCAAAGTTAACATTTTCTGAGACTGGCTTGTACTATTTGCACTCAGATGGTATTTAGCTGAAATCCAGCTATGCTGATTAATAAATTAGTCAAATATGTAATACTAAAGTATCTGTACTACTCACATTTGGAGAAAATACTATTTAAATCCATAAAACTCCGAGGAGTTAATGACAAAGTGATATTGAATCAAGTTAGCAACCTAGGGACTAAATTTGCCTAGATCCATTGCTCCATTAAACTTTCTAACTGTGTGGGGTTACATGCCAATTAAGCAGTCTAGCCTATTTAATGGTATGAAAAAGAAAGTTGGATTGCAAAGCCAGCAGCTGAGCTGAGGTGTTTGAAGGAGAGATGAGGTTTTTGAAGGAGAGCTGTCTCATTCACTCATTTGGTCATGGCACAAGTGCAGTAGAAGGAATGCCTCTCCCTCTTCACATCTTGCTGTGTGCCCAGGCTGGCTGCAAACACCCCAAGAACATTCTTCCTCCATGCGCTGCATTCTGTATATACTTCCCACAGTGCTGGTCCAGGGCAATCTCTGTGTTCATTCCCATGGGCTCTCTGGGCCATTCAGAGGCTGGATAGCAGGCCAGAGCACTCAGATATGGTGGCCACAACCCACTACATTCATTAGCCATGCTGCAGGAACCATACCAGGCCACTGGGGAGACTTCTCCCCCTGGCACAGTTACAGAACCTACTCTCAATTAGGAGCAAGAAGCTGTAGATTGAGATGCTGCCATTTACTGCATCCAGACAAAACTTCTGTGCCTGTATACAGCCATGTTTGAGACTGGGAGATGAAGGTATAGGTATGCAATGGGTGTTTTGTAGATATACTTATTTCATGTAAAATTAAAATACAGCATATATCAAATCAGCACCTATCAATCAAATCATTGATATTTTAACTGTCTCTATAGCCAACAACAACTGCAAGCTGCTCTGCCTGAGCATCACTTCAATACCATGTATGCTGCGCATGAAGTTCATGAAAAAGGCTTAACAAAAGGCCATCAAATCTTGTTTCTCTGGAGTACTAGCACCCGTTTATATGGCCCTTTTCATAAAAGTATCAACTTCTGATAAGGTTTATTAGACATCTAATCAGCTTCATTCCATCTCCACAGCTATTCCAAAACCTCTCCCTTAGGTAGTAAAAGGCTCAGGAATTTTCCAACCTATTCTAATTCACAGCAAGCTTAATTTAGCTCTTTTCTCTCTATGAAGTTTATTGCTATGAATTAATTACATAATGTAATCTTGTTACCCCCAATAGGAAAGAATAGACTAAACCCAAGTATTTCTAAAAAAGTGTTCAAATCTATATTTTTATTCATTGTGTTGACTCTTGGCTTTGAATAAAATACACAGGAAGAGTTCCCACAGTTTTTAAGGTTAACATAACTCAGCCTCATGGACTGCCAACTGTAGCTACTTGTCTGTGTCAAAGTCGTGTGAAATTTGAAGTTACCAAGACATTCTTGCTAAAAATAATCACACGTATAAAGACCTTTTCTGGAAAACTTCACCTTTCACTGGTAAAGACAGCAGTGAGACATTGTTCAGGAAGTGGCCAATTAATCAAATATTTGAGAAAGAAAAAAAGTAAATCAGCTCTCAGCCACAATGAAAATTTGTGTTATTTAGAAACATGCAGGAATATTTCACTAACAGGTTGCAGAAGCCCTGCTGTGCAATACCTGCTTTAGAGGTAGGGAATCTGCCACTAGTTCATTAGGGGCTTTTTATGTTGATTAATACTGGTAAATTAGCTCAGAGCAGATCACAACAGTCAAACTGTCTTTTACTGTTCTAAAATATATCAAAGGTTAGTCCTCTCCTAAAGGCCCTCCAGTTAAGCTGGTGGTAGGCTCATGAGAGGAAATGCTCTTGTCATTGTGGTATTCACTATGAGACAAAGCAGAGTGTATCAAGCTTTTATTCAGATATCTATTACCCAATAGTCATCCATTTGCATGATGATGGAGAAACAAGATCGGTGGAAAGCAATTCAACAGCAAACACTGGAAAATTATTGTCTGATACTGAGCATCTAACAATAAGTTAACAGATTTATGCTTCAGGTGGACTGTGTTTTACCTCTGAATCTCCTTCTCTTGGGAGGAGGTAAAAATGGAATTGGATTTATATCCCTGTGTTTTCTGAACCAGGCACTGCCTAATAATATAGGAGTCTAGGTACAGAATGACATTAAAGACTGTAAGTATTTGATGTTAATCAATGGATGGCTGTCTCAGTGGGAGTTTGCTCATTTCTGCCTTAAGAGAGCTAAATCGATACATCTAGCTATGCTGGGCAGTATTGAAGCAAGCAGTCAATACTTTTTTTCCCCAGAATCAATATATTAAAAAGTAACTCAATGGAAGTGACCTGAGAAATGTGCTAGAAGGAAGAAAACAAAAAGCAGTCCACCTTGTGCACTATACCCCACACTGGTTAACCAGACAAAAACATACACACATCTGTAAGAGGATACAGAATTTCACAGAGATTTTGCCTGGCCCAGAACTGGCTATGTAAACTTCACAACAGTAAGACTGAAGATTAAAAGCAGAGAAGACAAATATTTCCCCTTCCATTGACACCTGATACTGAAAAGCACTTAATCATTTGCTTAAGTCTACCCCAATTCAGCCAAGCTGTTAAGTTGAAGTGCTAGAAAGTCGATAGGATGTAAGCACGCGTTTAACTGCATTGCTGAGAGGGGCAGTCTGCAGCTCAGGGTGTGGAAGATGTGATATGAAACACTGTTTTCTGCATTGGCCTTTGCCCATTGCCAGATCCAGCTTTCATCAGTGGCAGCTGAATCCCTTTCCATCCTTAAACTGAGTGAATGGCAAAGATGTTGCAAGTAATACCCCCTGAGAAGCACTGAGCACTGGGAATTCTCCTGATGTCTCTAAAGGACTACAATCTCTCCAGTGGAAAGTGAGGGAACAGGTGAAAGTCCCTAAGAGATAGCAACAAGTACATTCCTGACCCAAGGTGGAAGAGTGCCTTGCTGAGTCCTTACTGCAGCTGATCCTCACCATTAATCCAATATATGGGGAGCACTGGAAGGGACTCCACACTGTTTTGATGGGAGAATAATTGGCAGCCTTCCTAACACAGTCTGGTGCATTCCTGTGAAGCAGCTGAAGCACAAAAGAATTCAACAGACTGGATAACCAAAGCCAGGGATAATGTGCAGTGACATGATAACACTGAAAGCATGCAGTAAGGGTGTGTGCCTGTGTATTTATGCATAGGAGGAGAGCTGCACCTGTGCCTCAGTCCCAACATCTGCTTTACTAATGGGTAATACGTGCGTTTTACAAAACCAATTTTGTTACACGATTTGTGAAACGTGAGTCCCAGGAGGGTCTTATGGAAGAGTAGAGATACTCTGCTCTGATTTCCCCCTCAAAAAGTAAACATGAGATACAAAAAAAGGAAGTATTATATTTTAGAAGTAATATTTTCTTCTATATAAGCTTAACAATAATTCCATTCATTTTTCATGGTCTTAAAAGAGGCAATTAAATTTGCTGTATCACAAGACCCGACAAATTAGGAAGGAAATGTAGGTTTGTTTGATGTGCTTTTAAAATCACATCCACTCTCTGCTGGTAAAAGCTCTTTTCATATACATGGAGAGGTAAGATCAAGCGTACTGTGAGTGGCAGCATCCTGGAAATGAAGAGCATCTCCGTCCTTCTGTCAGCCTGGATTGTTGTGATATGTGTCAGAGATCTTTACTGACAGCTAGTATTTGGGGTCAGATTTGCACCTAAACTGATTTTGCCTTTTTTTTCTGTAGTTTTTTTCTAATATAATAGACAAATAATAGCTTGCTGGAATATTTTTTCCCTTTAAGCTTATCAATTATGAAAAGTATGGGTGCATGAAGCAAATGCCTTTGAGTTGTTGCTGTTTCTCTGAAAGGGGTAAATCTCTACTGAGCAGTATATGCAAGCAGCCCTTCACCTGAACCAACAATCCAAAAATAAGCTCAGGGCTCCCAGGAACAGAAATGTCTCCTCAAAACCTTCAAGGACTATTTCGGGTGCTAATATTTTCAGGCATTATGTCCTGGGAGAAAAGCAGTCTCTGGGCATAAACCATTACACTTCTGACAAGAAGCAGCAACAAAAAGAGCCTCAAAAGTTGCCCATGGCAGCTGAAAAGAGATGAGTGTTATTGGATATGACAGAAAGTGATGGGGAGCTGGTTGCTAACCAGGTGTACATAGGCTGGAAATACATGATTACAAACACTGTTAGCCTGAAGTGGTGGATCAAAGGAACATCTAATTTTTTTTCAACATTTTCTTGAATAGAGGGGACACAGTTTTTCCACTGTGACAAAAGTAAATCCAAAATTATTTTTATCTCTGGCTCCAGATAATTAATTGTATTGACAGTCCAGTTTGATAGTACTACTGTAAAAAATCTAGCCTAGTTCTTGTTCTTTATAGTCCTTCTTACGCTGCATGTCAGTCATCTGGGATACAGGTTGAAAGTAACCAGAGTAAATCATGCTCTGGTTGAAATGAGCAACTTACACTTTAGGAGAAATATTTTTAAAAGATCATCTGTATATGTATTGTTTTTCCCCTGGTCTTTGTTACATGAGTCTTATGCAGCTTTTTCAATTCAGCATTAGCTCAACTTTAGAATCACACTTAGATAATTTGAAAAGTGACATTTTCTTTTCTTTTCATATCCAAGCTTGCGTATAACTACTTCATTCAGAGAAAAAGTTTTAATACCATTTAATGAACAGAGTTTGGTTTTCTTTAGCTTGGGAAGAAACTCTAAGTAATAAATAAATTTTAAAAGCTGCATCAATGAATCCTGCCATTGCTCAAAAGCTGTGGTGACATCAGGTTTATGGTGATTTGTGAAGATTTTGGGGGAAATTGTGGAAAATGGGTGCATAAGAGGACATACAGCCCAGCTTAGTACCAATTTGACAGATAGCTCTCTCAGCTGAGAGTTGAGTTGAAAAACAAGGCTACTTTAGTTCAGTTTCATTCCCACAGTAGGAAAATGAGGACCCAGTATTTAACACAAACTGACATTTCCACTGCTGATGTCTTGTAACGTATTAACTAGATCACATTTGATCATTATTCCAGTGTCTAGAAATGTGGTCACTAATACTTCTTTCATACTTCTAGAGACCTCTACAAGAATCAATTTTTAAAAAATCCACAGCTAACTGAGAAATGAGTCTTTTTCATATGCCTCAGGGCATATAATTGATAATACTTACCCCAAATGGCACTTATTGCAGAAAAATGTAACCAGCTGCACAGCAATGAAAAATCATGATATGACTTTCTTTTACATACCAGTGCAGCCAGAAACATAACCTGGAAGGTCCCATTGGCCATTAAAAACTGTTCTCACTGTGGTGAGGTCATGTTAGGTCAGCACAGATGCATATATTACTGACATTTGTATTGTAAGTAGACATTAACTTGAAATCAGATGGCTATAACCCACTGGAGATTAAAAATGAGTCTGTGCTCTGTACAGCTGGAAAGGAGAATACAGGGAACTGGTACACAGAACTGCAGCTCCCCTCCAAGAGGTATGGATAGCAAAAATCAGAAACCAAAAAACAATAAAAGCAACACCAACCTGGAGACACAAAATGTTTACCATCCTGCTTCTAGAAAGGCAATGGAAAGATAAGTAAAACAACCCACTAAACTTAATCGCATTTTCCTTTGACTGTGCATCTCACAATCACTACCAGTAATTTCCTCAGTTTCAAAAAGATGTCCTGGCACCACTGGGAAGGCTTCAACTAATTTGAGTGCAATTATACTCAGCTGAGAAAATTTTCATACAAAATGATTATGTAGTCATAATATCATTAAAGGAGATTAAGTAATGGTTAATAGAGTTAAATTAATCATAGCTAATTGATTAAAGTATATGAACAATTTTTTTCAGCATGGCACCTTCATTTGAAAAGCAACTTGGTCTAGGTATGTAGGAGTGGGGAATGGGGAAGTTAAAGCAGAGAAATGTATAGAAGGAAGATGGCAAATCCTGAGGAGTACATGCCACTAAAATCTGTGGGATTTAATATTTCAAAAACAAAGTACCACGTACATCCAGAGAATATTCCCAGACTACAGGTGAGAATGATATAATTTTGGGAGCAGCAAGGATAAACACAGAATATTCCTCAAGCTACATCTCATGTGTTGCAGTGCACCTGTTATCAGACTGAACCTATTTACTCCTTGAGCATTTAATAATAACTGGAAACTTTCCAAAAATCAAAAGCAATGTGAGTATAATAATATATTGATCTTAGTGTTTTATAGTGCCCCAACTTGTTTCATTTTCTTGAAAAAGGAAACACAGATTTAATATCCTAATTCAGCCAAAAATAGAAGCAACCATTTAATTAATTAAAGTTCACGTCACTCAATTAAATTATGAGTTTAGAAACCAGCAGACCATTTTTATAGTTTTACAAAGCTATCAGAAATACTTGCTGTAGGCTGAAATTTTTGCAATTTTTGAGTTAGGTTGGTTTGTTGATTTTTTAATTTTTTTTTTTACTAAGAAATCCATTTTGGTGTTATGAATAAAAAACAGTAAAAAACTCCAAACATTTAAAATGACAGCTACTGAAAGGAAAAAGTCATCAAAGTGGCTTAGAAATATTAACAGCTCACCAGTTCTGTAAAATCCACAGAAGGTTTAATTTATTCACATCTCTAAGAGATATATCTAATTTTTCACTCAGGCCAGTGACCCTTTCCGCATTTCAATTATAGTGTTTATGTATTCCAGCTTCCCCTTTTTGGGTAGAAAACATGTCTATAGAAAACAGTGGTGGAAAAGGAGCAATATTTATGTAATACCTGACAATTACATCTAAATTACAAGGCATCAATGTCCTTCATTGATTCAAGGCCTTTAGCATGAGCAGGAAGTTTGTGCTATGTGTACAGCACAGTGCGAGCTGTGTACATCAGTGGTTGGTCCAGAGCAGCAGAACAGCTTTCAAGTCAATATCATGTTATTTCTGTTCTCAGAGTGTTTTGGTGTTCATAAATTAGAACCCACTTGGAGAAAGCTAATCTGAAAGATCTGTCACAGGTGCACATCAAATGTGCACCAACACCTTTGGGAATATATGGGTTTGAATCATTTCATCCTTCCTACAGTTTCAGACTTCATGGATAGCTGGGTGTTCACTCCAGGGGACCAGACTAAATTTAGTCTAGAGGAAAACACCACAGTGAGTTAGGGTAGACATAAAGGCTTTAGTACCAACTGTTTAGATCTACTGCCAAACTCCTATTGTGCCTAATTACCTGCTAACATAGTTACAGCCTAAAACTCTGTTGCTTTAATTTAGGGTCATTACTTCTCATTCTGGATAGTAAAACAAATTACTCTCTGAGTAAAAAATTCTCTTTCTCTTTTAAAACAACATTTACATACCAGAACACTGCCTTCACTCAGTCTTCAACAGGCATCACAGCCTAATCCTTCACTCTTTCAAGACTTTTCTCCTGGTTTTCATCTGGAGCTGCTCTAAGTACTCCACCCACTCCCAGAGTTGTGGTGCCAGCCTTTACTGGCACAGTGTGAAAGACTAGGCTTATTTCATGTATTTTACGAGAGATGCTTCTCTTTTACTTTCCAATAAAGGATCTGCATTTTTCCAGTAAAGGAAATGGACATAATGCTGATTCTTATTCACTTAAGCTCTGTTAGAAGGCATCCTTTTGTACAAAATTGCCCCATAAGAAGTTGTTCTCTGGTGCACGTCTGTGAAGCTGATTATTGCTGTCTAAGCATACAGCCGCACGCAGTGTGGCCTACATAACTCACCAGCAGAACTCTGTGAAATCTTCATTTTCTATTTCGTGAGAAATTTTGCTTAGAGTCCCCACAATCATTTATTGGTACTTCATTTCATAGGAAATGTTGTCATATATAGACTTTAGAGATAGAAGACAAGTACTTGTGTTGAAAAACTTGATAAAATTAGGTGTCTTAGTCTAAACATAAATGATTGAAACACTCATTTCAAAGTGAAATGTGCTTTTGAAGAGCCTAAATGAAACACTTTTAGTAGGATGTTTTCCAGCTTTTAAAGAAATAGCATCAAAATTGAAGTGCTTCAGCAAAATGTTTAAATGAGTTGACATTTTTGTATACAAAAATTTACTACATCAGAAAATTTTTGACCAGCTACTCTCTGTGTGATGTCATGGATAATTTCATTCTGGATATTGATTTGAGAAAACATTTTGCATTAAGAAATACTTCAAAGGTTGATAACCAAGAGGGACTGCCTCTGTAAAATGTGGAGAATTGTATTTCCAAACTGATAAGTCTGCATATCACATAAAGTTATCGAGAGTTTAGAGACAGTGCAAGCTGGCCAGTTGTTAAACAATGTGATAATAGACTACAAATTATCAGTGTCTGAAAAGTGGAAAAATGTCACTGAAACAGTTCTTCATTGCAGACTGGATTGAATAAACTTTTTTGGACAAAGTTAAAAAAATCTCAGAAGACAAATATCTCAAGGTGTTATTAAATAATGTGAATAAAATTATAATAAAAATGCATGGAATTGATGAAAAGTTGAACTTTTTTTTCCCCTAAAGCCCTTGCTCTGCATTTAATTTTCTTAAAACACATTGAAGACAGATAAATTCATCTTGATTATTTATAGTTTAAAAATCTCAACAAACACCTTAACAGGGCCTGGGTGTTACTCCAAGACCTGCAAGTGCTCTTCATATGAAGCAGAAAGGTGGTAGCAACTAAATGATCTCTAGATGCTATTCTGCTCCAACAGCACCAAGTTCCAAGGTAAGAATTTCTGTCTTGGTCTTAAGGTACTTCTGATCTGTGGTTTTAAGATGAACCTCTACAAATCATTCTTTAGGGGTCTGTGTAGTAATAGAGTATCCAAAAAATTGTAAGCAGAATGCATTCATCTCATCCTCAAAGCACGATACAAACAGCACTGATCGTGAAACTTTAAACAACTACATAAGCAACTTTCTGTTTCATACATGAATAAAAATAAAACAGGATAACTTCCTTTTTGTTGTGATAACTACTCCAATAATTTAACCTATGCCTTTTGAAAACAATGATTAGAATGATACATGTTAATTAATGTGTGTATACAATGGCAGAGAGTTAGTTAGCATCAACCATAGTTGCTGGGCACTGCACTTGAGCAGATGGCAATTGTGCACATGCTCTGAAGCTGAAGCAGTAGCCCAGAACACACAGCATAGAATGAAACATAACTGAATTACTTCTCATGTATTTCTCTTTCCACTTTCAGGGACTGAAAACCTAGAATTACCTTCTCCCCTCTTAAACTTTCTAGCCGCCTACCTTTCCATTTGTCTTACTCTTTCTCAAACACTAAACTGAGCCCTAGATCACAGATTTTACCTGAGATTTGCCTGCCCTGACCTGTGCACTGCTTGCTAGCTATGTATCTTTTGTATATTGTCATCAACTTATTTTACAAGTGAGAGCTGTGTCCCTCTGCTTCACTCAATGCAGTGCCCAGCACCATCAGGTCCCACTCTCTATCAGCAGCTGTGAAAATCTTTAAATCAAGCTGTAGCTCCAGTACAATTTTTGAAAGGCAAAGCAGCTGCTGTTTGTCAAGTGATGAAACACAGCAAAGTTCTACCCCTTTTTTCTGTTCTTTAGCTGGCTTACTCTGCACTATGGGCTGCTTCCCAGTTATGATAATATTACTTTGACAGAATGAAGGATCTTAAAGTAGATGTAGAAAATTCCCTCAAAATCCACCTTCTACAGTGAGCCCTTACCCTGCAGCCTCTGTGTAGCATCAAAAAGGTTAAGGGGTTTTACAGAAGCCCTGCTTCCAGACCCCAAATATTGGCAAAACTGGGGACTCTACATTATTTCAGGTAATCTGATGAAGGCATACAAAGAAAATACGCATTTCATCAAGCTTCAGTCGGCAGCACAAAGGTCATCCCTCCACTGGGAAATTCCTTCAAACTGGAAATTAGCAGAAAACTTCAAAATATTGGAGCTTGTTTCCATATTTGGTTAGGGATAACAAAAAATAAATTCACATACAGAATCACAAGACCCCACCTATGCCAAGCTATAGTTGTTCTAAAGTCCTGTCTATTCTCCTCCCACTCTTTTAGCTGTATTAATTGAGATTCAGGTAACAGGGTATAAATAAAAAAATCTGGATTGTGCTAGTGTGTTCTAGTGGATGAAAAAAGCCATCTGCAAAAATAGGTGATTAAAAATATCTGCTTAGAAATATCGATTTGAAATGGGATTACACATTTGTATTTTTTCAGTGACAGTTGAATGTCGCAGTTTGTGGAATATATATGATTTTCTTCTTCCAGATTCTTCCCACTAAGTAGAGGAGGTCGTCCACCTTTATTGGTAGCATTTGATCTACAGCAATTCCCTGTCCTTCAGCCACATGAAAAGCCTCTAATCAGCTGGTAGTGTGGACCCCAGCTGGAGAATGCTGTACACAGTAGTGAATGTGGTACCTGTTCAGAATGAAAATGTACTGCTCTATTTGCTTAAAGCTATAGGCACCACTCCTTACATGTCAGTCAGATTGGATTTGATCTTCGGAAAACCAGGGTTCTGAGAATTTGCAGCTCTTGGAAGGTGGCAGTGTTTACAAGAAGTTGATTAAAATGACCAAAGATTTGCATGCAATGGTGCTGTCCCCCCACCCCCATACTGTTCTTTTGAATAATTCATGAAAATAAAAAATAAACACCTCTGTATAACACCCTGTTTGTCTGACAAGGAAAAGAGCAGAAGATGTAAGGTATGCAAACATTTTTTTTGGTGTATAATTTTATCACAACAGTTGTTGGCAGTCTCCCACAAACATCTCTTCCCAGGCAGAAATTAGCCACCAGGAAATACACAGACATGACTGTTTACCAGTAAGACAGGACCCAAGACATCCCCTCTATAAATGTAGTGTATGACAATACTGTTGCCTGAAGATGTCTTCATAAATGCATTTAGCAGATCTATCAGATGTGATACTTGACACAGTAATTCCTCAAGGCATTGTACAAAAGAATTAATCAACTGTATGCAGACAGAAAGATACAGACAGCAACTATAAAAAGAAGGCACACACAGGCAATTCTTACAATTTGTGGTTTTCAGCAACTCTAGTGAGTGCAGCCAGGCAACAAAAGTTTCCTCAATAAACGCACCCAGGAAACCAGTGAAGGTAAGTAAAGCTGTGCAGGAGACACCACAGCAGCCAGCAGAGAACAGCCAGCCAGTGGTCAGAAATGAGGATTTGCATTTATATAGCTGAAAAAGAGAAAAAAAAGCTAAAACAAAGATAAAACCAGCTGTGATTGGACAGCAGCCATGCAGGTGAGGAAGCAAGGAAGGACAAAACTCAGTCAATAACTTTCATTCAGACATGAGGTGGTGCTGTGGGGAGCTGGGGGCTGGCCACAACCCTCTGGCCCCAGCCATGTCAAAGCTGGTAAGGATGTGGTGAAACCCAAAGGAGAAAACCAGCCATCTATACCATGTACTAGGCCTACCCCATATATACACTGATATCTGCCTGTGAAAGTAGAGTGCAAATTCTGATAACTTCTACTAAGACATCTTGACCAAGTATAAACCAGGGTAATTTTCAATGTGGTGAGCAAATATCTATACAAAATGTTTCCCTTTCTGCAAAGAAGAGAAAGAAACAGATGTGACAGGGCAACCTGTGCTTTCAACACCTTCCTTATCCATGTCAGATCCTTGACCTTTTTCCTCAGTGGTGCTCCAGAATTTCTCAGAACAGATCTTTGGGCTGCATCTCTGGCTCATAAGCTCATCTGTGTTCCTAACTGTAAAGCTTTTTTCCTCGGGAAACTTTCAATACATCAGTATTTATTTTTTTTAAAGCTGCCTTCTAAAGCATTATTTATTGACTCATTTAAAGCATGTACAGCAGATAATGAAACAACATGCCGGACTATAAATATTTTTCCTTTACCAAATACTTGATCGTTCAAGCATTATTAACCTCTTTTCATTAGTGCTACTCCCACCTTTGGCTAGACGAAACATCTGTATATTGTGAGAGACCACAAAGCCCTGTTAGCATTCATAGATATTTCCAGTGCAGTGCTGGGAAAATACTCAGCCTCCTTTCTCCCTTTTCATCACCAGGGCAGGGCTGGGAACTCTAAATTTTTTCTAGAGAATTGGAACCAGGCTA
Source organism: Camarhynchus parvulus (assembly GCF_901933205.1). Taxonomy (NCBI): domain Eukaryota; kingdom Metazoa; phylum Chordata; class Aves; order Passeriformes; family Thraupidae; genus Camarhynchus; species Camarhynchus parvulus. The sequence goes on from NC_044576.1 coordinate 12,249,807, forward strand.
GCAGTACTCCACCCAAATAATAGCTTTCCCATCATTTCCCTTGAAACTTCAGGTATTTTCTAGATTATCCTTGCTATTACTCTGAGGGAGATTTTCCCAACAGTCTGTTGCTTTTGACTCTCTATATGGGGAAAATGTTAAAAAGGTAAACTGAGGTACATGAGAGAGAGGGAGAATAGTTTTTTTTGTTCTTTAGTCTCTTCATGCTCACATTTTCCATTATGTCCATGAATCAGAGGAACCTATCATGAAGTGTACAAGTAGGGATATTAGTGAAAATGTCTTTGACTTAAAAGCAACATAAACAAATGCCTAGCAGGGAAGTTCTTGTTCTCTTTTTATTTTCTTCTTCTTTTTTAATAATGATACATAAATTCATGTTTGTATTTAGAATATGGCTAAACTCTAAGAAAGAATGACACACCACATATTTTAAACAACTACTGTAATAATCAATGTCATGGGTTCTCCAAGGTTGAGAGCAAATTAACCAATCAACCTCCACTTTAATCAACTCTTAGGTGATTAGGGCAAGTGATTTGCAAGGAACATGAACAACACATATCAGCTTGCTGAGTTTTTGCTGACTCAAGAAGCCTTCTGTGTTTGCATAATAGATCTAATAAAGATTGAGAACCACAGCTGTGGAAGGCTGCCTGATATGAAATATTATATGAAGGATGTTATGATGATAATCTTTCTACTGCTGCCATACAAATAAGTCAAGTTGTATATATGTTTTGTTTGCACATATGCCCAATTACTGGCTTCTACTCACAGTGCAGCTTTTCAAAACAGTAATAAAAACATAGGTTGCCTCTATTTAAGCACCTAATATGACTAAGCAAGAAATTCTGTTCAATGTCATTTGCTTCTTCCTCTAATAAAGCTCTTCTGACCATCTTAAATGTCCTCCTGAGAAAAAGAAATCACTCCTGGATATGAAGTGTCAGGATCCTGTCCTTATCTGGTGACATAGAGAGATGAGAGAGATGAAAGATACCTGGTGATTCTGTAACCAGTAAGTAGTTTTACTATGTGCAGCATATTTTCCTGAAAACTTAAGTGTCAGTGTATGCCACATTGTCTCCACATGCAAGATGGGATGTGGGGGAAAACTGTGCCTTCAAATCCTGACAATATAAAAGCATGAAGTCTAGGATGCAGTCTAAGTTATCCAGAAGCCTACTGTGCTGAACACCTGCAGACTCAGGTGCTTCCCCAAGAAAGATGCAGTTGTTCAGGGCTCCTGAGGATTTATCCAAAAAAGATTAATATTATTAACAACAACAATTTTCTGGGCACTTTCTCTGGTGAGAACATGCTCAGATAAATCAAATAATTTTACAACTGAATGTAGATATTTAAAAATACCTGCAACTACTTGTATCACTGCAGTGCCTCAGGTACATATACTCAGTTCGTCCTGCCTGCAGGGACAGTTATATTTTGCAATGTAAGAAACACAACTGGCCCTTTTGCTAAAGCCATCTTCTCTCCCCTGGCTTATTACACCTCCTGCTCCACTGAATCTCGGCAGGATTTTCTGGTCTCTTCTTGCCTTAGATATATTCTCACAGTCATAATCTTGTATAAATCAACAACTAAGTGCTGGACAGTCCCGCCTCTGGTCCCAGGATATGGGAATCTCAGCTACTTTCACAGGCTGCTGTCACTCTGGGACTCAGAGAGAAATACAGCCTGACAATGTGAGATCATCATGGGGCAGTATCTGTCTGAATTTTCAGACAGTCTCAGGAGAGTCAATCGCTGTAGCTTCTGAAGCTAGACAAGAAACTTTCAGGCCCTGAAGCCTAAATCCTTAAGAAGAAGAAATTGCATTGGGCATTCTGAGGCAGATTTAATAGACACCTTCCCACAGCTGACCCAGGAGACCTTCCAGAAGTTCCTACTGCTTAATGTCCAGCCAAATTTTGCATGTGTTGGGGCAGTTAACATTTTTTTGACAAAACTGACTTTAGTACTTTGTCAGTCACTAGCAGCCTCTATGGCAGACATAATATACAGCTCAGGTCAGCACCCACAGAAATCAATGAAGGCTCCAAAGAGTAGGAAATTAACGAAGGGCTGATGTACAATTTTTCAGTCAAGAAATCATTTTTACTCTGTATCCAAGCACCCAAAACATGTTTGAAAAAGGAAATTGAGGTTCAGAAAGGTATAATACTTTAAGAACCAAAACTGAAGATACACTGTGCAGTGTTACAAGGACAGTAATGTTTTTTCACCAGGAACTGAAAATCTAAATAAAACATTAAATGCAAGCAACTCTGTAAAACTATCAACTGAAAAACATCTGCCTTTTCACACAATAAAACAAAGAAAGGCATTCCTTAAAAAGTCACTTTTTTAAAATGTGTATTTATTTGCAGATTTCCATGTATTTATGTTCAGAAGGACTTGTTCTCAGCCTTAATCAGATCAACATGCTTGTAAATGTGTATATTTTTCATAAACTTGGGTGGGCTACTAATCTGTGTAGCCCTAATAAAAAGGGCTGTGTGGCAATTAGATCTAACCCACCCCTATATATAAGCACTATTACATACTGGCAGCAAATTATTGGGACAAGTCATTAGAGTTATAATAATGAGATCTGGAATATATTGAATGTCTGGTTACAGAAACACAATCCAGCATACCTTAGGAAATTAAAGGAAATATTATCCAAAGAAAAATAATCAGTCTTTATCTCTATTGTAATATCTTCTTTTTTTCAAATGTTTTCTCATTTTGTTATATAAGACATTTTAAATCAAGCTGTGAAATAAGAAATACTAAGTGGCAAACTCTGGCAGCAGTTCTCGTGCCACAGAGAGCAACACATAACTTTCCCAGGCCTTTCCCAGCCGGGGGAAGGCTGTGAGAAGATCAGAGAAAAGAATGAGAAACAATTCTTATCTTAACTTGCTGCACCTGTCATTGTGAACATGTGGAATGTGTTACGGAGATTCGTTTACCAAAAGGTGGTTTCTTAATTAGCCAGTGGTGATGGTGTTTTAATTAAAGGACCAATTAGGTCGACTTGTATCATAACTGTCTATAAAAGCAACGGGTTTCTTAATAATGATAATAACATAACAAAGAAATTGATCAGCCTTCGGTGAATCATGGAGTCAATGCTAATTATTACCAATTCAGGGATGCCTTGTAATGACAGCAAACCTTTCAGTAAACTTTATTCTGAAGAACTTGAAAAGCAATCCACTTGCAATGGATTGTTTGAATTTTGTGGGCAAGATCTAAATTGCAACTCGTGTTTTGAAAGAGAGACAAGAGACAGGTAACAGAGCAAGCCTAAAAGCAGCTGATGCAATGAAAGAGCATTGATTCATAGAAGTCTTCAGACTGCTTAAGTGAACAGGCTGTTGTATATTCATACTATCTTATAGTAGAGTGGTCTACTACTTGTCACGAGAACCCAACCAGACCTACTTCCCATCTCTCCTGCAAATTCTTTCACACAGAGGTAGGAGAGCCCATGCTGGGAGGATTTGTGGTCAGGCCACACCTTTGGCTCTCAGCAACAGCACCACTGGCTTCCATCCCCAGCTGGCCTCTCAAGGAGCAAGCCCACAGTCAGCCTGCACTGTGGGGGTCACCAGCAGTGCAAAATCAAGAGTGGACTGAAATGTCTTTAGGCTGTAGGAAGAACATCAAAGGAATAATGCTCAAGGCACTTCGGAGTGACCCAGAGGAAAGGAAGAGCCTACATATCAGCATGAGAAATTACTCATCAGCAGAGCAATCCCCCACAGGGCTCTCCGGGTTAATCAATTTATACTTTATGTAAATCACAGATGAACCTGTCGCCTGTTTGCTGGCACCATGGTCTTTAGCAGTCTGTCTGCTACTGGATTATTTTAACATTCTAGTGACCCCATAAAGTCACAGCAGTGTTCTCAGATTCAAGCCACACCTGAGCTCAGGAGCAGTGCAGAAGCTTGAAGGAATGTACATTTCAGCATCCATGTACCACTGACATTCCAGCCTGTAGTTGTCTTGTATACACAAACTGCACATTTGTTATAGCTCTACTAACAGTGACCTATATGGGAGCACCAGATTTCCTACAACCAGCCTGTGCAGGTACAGAGAAGCCAGTGTCTTTTTAAATACAAAATCTCTAAACCAAAAAAATTATCACCATAGTTTTGGTACTTACCTACCGTATTTTGAATTAAAGCAATATATCAACTTGTATCAAGCCATTTGCTTAATTCCTACTTCTAAGCTATATTTACTAGTTATCTGAATCTCTCATTATTTGAACTATTCTGAACATAGGAAATACTGATCTCAGCGAAGAGTCTTGATAACAGAGTTCAACTCTGGCTAGACAGAGAGAGCATAACTTGTTCTGCATACAAACTTGCCATTGACTCCCAGTTATCTTCAGAAGCTCCATTAATAAAGCAAGGCCACAAGCCATGGCTCAACACCTAATAGAAAGTTTGGCCTTTGATCCAGTAGAGGAACTTTATTCTTTCACTGAGGATTGCCAGGTCTTGGCTTCTGTCCTGAAGACATGTCATTCACCAGAGAAGTTTGCTGTTTCTGTTTGTTCTCAGTACCTGCCCACATATATAAAGGTAAGCATGTGCCTAGTCTCTGCAGGCCTTGAAACCTATTTTATCTGCCACAAGAGAGCAACATTCAGTCCTTATAAAGTATTGTATTTTTTTCATGTAAAATGCTTTTAATTGCATAAGACGTTTTTTAACATTACCATACATAAAGGAAACTAGCCAGAAGACCTTATTCTGGGATTTAAGAAATAAAGGTCAAACATTTCCTTTATTTCTGGTCTTTGACACGTAGACTTTAAAACATAGCCAAGAAACTACACATCTGGCACCTTTGTTCTTACTGTATTAATCTGTTCCCATCCAGTATGAGGCCTGAGTTAATGAATCACTGGTGCTGGATATGATCCTCAGGGAAGTTTTGAATTTACTGTGCTGTGTTTTATATTGATGGCATGGTGCTGCAGAACTAAAACAGACACCTGCCCTGGCTCAAAGGCATGTCTTTCACATGATTCAACTAATAAAGTTATATGAATAGGAATTTATTACTGAATTTTAGGAACACTAAAGTCACTGTTTATATAGTCCAAGGCTAGTCTGATCCTTTAGATGTTACAGTAAATTATGTTGCAGTGTTCTGCCAAATAAACTGAGCTTGCTGTGAATTAGCCTGGGTACCAGAAAGAATATAACCATATTAGCATACTATTCCAGTAATACATAACATCCTGATCTACCTTTTTCTAAGCTAATATAGCAGCTAAAATTATTTTACTGGAAAGTTACTCTAATCAAATTACTACTGTTTCTATTTGCTCAGTGGCACTCAGCATTAAGTGATTGATCTGATTGGGCACCATGACTAGAGACATCCTTGCAAAAGTCTGTTATTTCTCACCTAGGCTAGGCAGTTTTCTCTGAACTACCCAGAAGAAGGGATTAAATAGGTTAGTTGATCCATTTCCTCTCTCGTGAGCAGCCTCACATAGGCCTGAGGGGGAGACACGAGCTCAGGAATGCTGATGAGATTCTACATTTATCTCCCTGATGAAGAGTTTGTTTCTCTAGTCTCTTCCTTTGACACAGTTCTGCCTTTTCAGTCCCCCCTGTACTGCTTGTGCTCAGCCAAGGTACTGGTGAAGAAGGTGATCTCATTTCTGTTCTCCTCCCGAGGCCTGGGCCCAGGGTGTTTGTTCTGTGCTTTGCCGGTGCAGCACGGCTGCTGGGGGCTCTGCCCTGCCTGTGTGAGGTAAGGGGTGCCCTCCTTCCCCTTCACTGCTGACCTGCTGCTGCTACCTGCACAGAGGGACAGCCCTGCTGCCAGGGTTCAAACTGAAGGAACCAGTCTGTCATCCTCATGGGGAGCAGGAAGGGTTTAATCATGGAACTCAGCCTTTACTCCCTGTTCTCATGGACAATCCCTTTTCTGTCCAACATAATACAGAGAGGTACTCAATGCAAGCAGATTTCTAGGTAATGATACCAATTCAAATATGTTTCATTAGCATTGCCCCACATATTTAGTCAACGGCATTGTGATACTAAAGTTGAAAGATGAAAGATACAAGAAATTTTAGAGGGAAAGCAAAAGAGTCTGGAAGATATATAAACTGGCTTAGTGTAAGTGAAAACAACATAAAAGACTCCTTAAAAAGTGCTGTTTTACAGCTCCAAACCAGTGTCCATTGAAATTATTGCTTCCTGTGTCAGTCCTTCCTTGCTGAAGACTTTCAAGGCATTACCCATTGTTGCCACTCTTCAAGATCTCCCAAATAGTTTTTGTAGTTACTAACTTAGGAGAGACAATTAGCAACCTCTTGTCACTAATCTATGTTTGTCTTAACAACTCAACACCGTCTCTAAACTTTATTACAGCCTATAAATGGAAAATTAATGAGAACTGTTCAAATTGCCTCACTGAAATTAACTGAAAAATGAAAATAGCTACAATGCAAGAACCATAGACTGATGCTGTACAAATATGGTTATGAAACACATCAGGCTATTCAGGCTCGCCCAACCTCCAGTAATAGACAAGACTGAAAGCATCAAAACATCAGCTCCAGAGAAAAAGGGCTGAGAGAGGATCTGACAAGGGCTGGAAGCTGAAGCTTAAGAAATAAACCTCTATTTAAAAAAAATAGATAAAATTTTAAAATCTTGATTACTTCTCTATTATATTTATTACAAGAAAACAATTTACACTTTCTCATATTTACTGATTATTTCCCCAGGGTGTTTTTGTTGTTTTGTGGTGCTTTTGTTTGGGGTTTCATTTTTTGTTTTTTGGGGTTTTTTTTGTTCTGTACACATACATGATGCATGACTGGCTTGGAGTGACACAATAACAACAATAGTAACAAAAATGTTCCAATAAATAATATAAATTTATCACACTAATTAAAATATTTATTCTCAATTATTTTTTCAAGGTCTAATCTTCCCTTCTTCTCTCATTCCCTTTTGCTTTTTTATCAGGATAACAGGGTATGTAAGTCAGAATGTCAATGTGGGTAACCATGCCTTCATTATAGATATAAATTGTGTTTCTTACTCCATTCAAACACATCCTATCTAGTAAACTATACTATATAGCTGCATACAGAAACTCCAAGTTTTAGTTTGCCAATGCCACTGACAACTTCATCAATTAGTCTGCATGCTAGTAGGGTGATCTTATGTCACTATACTTAAGCAGGAAGGGACTTTTCTTCAGAGGCAAGAAACCATAAAGCAATCAAGGCATCCAGTCCCAGTTAAAAGCCACCAAATTTTCCCAACTCCTTTACAATAATAGGACAACTGCTTCAGAAGAGTCCTTTTAATTTCTAAAACATATGATGCTCAGCTCTATTTGTATCAGTATTCTCTCTAAAGGCAAATAGTCCTTTTTTTTCCCCAGTCTTTCTTCCTAGCAGAAAGAACATTATATTAGGCTGAATAAATCAATTTTTTCCTTCTCTTGTGGAACAGTTTCCCTGCTCATCCACTCAACTTTTCCTGTTACACTTTGAAATTATCTTTCTTTCCTAGGAGAACAATGTGATCATCATTCCAAAAGAAATCTTCAGCACTATCAGTGTTCCCTACATAAATAATTCTTTACACACATCCTCAGACCACACCTTTTCCACAGCTGTGTTCACTGGTGATCCATAACTCTACTGCGATCAACTAAGAGGCCCAGAATTTTTCCTTCCCCATTGTTTCCATTTGTATTTCTTCTAGATTATAATATGAACTGCTGCTTCACAATTTGAACAATTCATGCCACCTGTACAGACCATAATCCAGTTCTCTTGTGACATTCTTAACCTCCTGCTTCTAGGAATCCCTTATCCACTTCTCATCAAGTGTCACTAACTTGTGTTTATTTTCTGTGTCCGGGTCATTAAAAAAAATTAATATTAGTCCTAAGAGTGGACTTAAGAGTCCTTAAAGGACTACCTGACTGTGGCCTTCCTTCCCCTTTCAGCATAACCCTCTCTCTCCTCTTTTCAGCCAGCACCTTATCCACTTCACAGTCCTTGCTGTAATCCTGATCTCACCTGCCTTCACCAATAATTTCCCAGGTGGCACCAAATACTGTACTGAAGGCCAGAAGGATTAGAATATTTCCCTTGTCTTCAAACAAGCCATTACACAAATCTGGGAAAGAAGGGTCGAATTTAGATAAAAATCCCAGTTAGAAATAGGCCCTGCACCAAAGGGAATATCAGGAAAGGAAGCACTAATGTCAGGGAGAAAAAATGTAGACATCAGGATGCTTTTGGTCTTTGAACAAAATAGGTGCCATTTAGAATTTCTTGGAATGACTTTGAAAAGAAAGACTACAGTAAGAATGTTGGCTCCTAAATGAATTTTTTTTCAGGATAAGTGAAGAGGATTTTGAGGTGTAGAGAAAAAAACAGAGAGAAACTCCCGATGAACAGTCCTGGGTAATTGTGCTGCAGAGACTGACGACAAGTGAGAGTTGAGTCACTTGAGTTTCAGGCAGCAGCACTGGCCTTTTTTGATGCATGGATCACTAATGGTGATGAAGTAATTATCCATGTGTGTGACAAGGTTATACTACTAAATTAAGCTAATTGAGGTGCCTCTTCTCTCCTTTGCTCCTCAGCTCCTGAGTCTTCCAAGTGTATCCAACAAATGTTCTGATAGAAGCACAGCCTCACAGACTGTGACACGCACACACACAGTGTCAGCATGGTTTGCGTCCCAGATAACTCATACATGCAACTTAGCCACAGTTTTTTCCTTGCCACTGATTTATTCACACAAGTATTGGAGAAATTATGCTTTGTTTTCAGTGAGGACTTCTTGATCTCCTATGTTTTAGATTAAAGGTCATTTAAATTATCAGAGCAAGTTCTTACACTTGTATATGCTATTGCTGAATGGATAAGTTCTTTGTCAAGTATGACATGAATTGCTACACCACAGGCTTTAAAACTGACTTTTGAAAAAAAAACAAAAACAAAAGCAACCAAAAAATGTTTGAATTGACACTTTTGTTGCAGTATATTCCAGTCAACATTTTAAATGCAAAATAAAATTTAAATTTAAAATCTAAATTCTCTTTGAGAAGTAATAGGCTATTTTTAAATTGGACTCAGTCCACTCCAAGTCCACACAAACACTGACTTGGCCACATACTCAAGCTTAAAAAGAAATGTGGCATGCTTTTAACTGCTAAGAGTGATTTTTCTTTTCAAATAGCAGATTCAGAGGATTAATATGAAAATAAAGCCTTTCCTATCAGCTTGTGCAGACAATAGAACAGCATAGGATATTATGATCTACAAATAATGTGAATTCATGTATCCTGCATGCTACAAGTGGGAACTTCATTTAAGACCTGAGTAAACTGGCATGGCAGGGGCTGCAGGAAGGCAACTCAAGGAAGGAATTCTAAGGACCAGCCCAGTAACACAGAGTGGCCCCAACCTTTTTTTCTGGCCTCAAGAATGAAATAACAGATGTCAAGATCCTTTGTTGTAGTCCTGTTGTGGCCTGTCTATAGATTGGGATTTTTGAATTTCATTTCCCTGCCTCCACTAAGAGTGTCTTTGAAAGCCTGATGACATTGGCTTTGTGTAGGTGAGGTGGATTTCCTCTATAGTTCATGTTGGCACAGTAGCACTTGAAATGCAAAACACAAACATTTTCTTAACAGCGCTAAATGTCCTCATTATTCAAAGGCATGGAAACAGGCCAGAAACTGTTCAGATTACCAGTGAACCATTCAAGCTAGCTGTACAAAAGTAGGTATTATAACATGTGAGAAGGTACAGAGAAAAGTGATGACTCTGTTGACTGTAGGAACAAAGGCAGCAACAGTATAGGTAGTTTATAGTGCTTAATCCCTATAATCTGAAAGGTGAGAAAGGATCAAGAGGACTGTATTAACTGAACTATATCTGATGTTAAGGTTATGGTTGCTGCTGAGAGATAATCAAGCACACATTTTAGAACAGTGTGATTTAGAGCAGGAATAATTTCATACCTGACATTGGAATTACTTATTCCAGAAAAAAATAATGTATCAGATGCTGTCTAAACAAAAAATAGTGCAGAGGCAGGGACTAGAGGGCTCTCCTGCATCATTCAAAAGACAACCACTATCATGTTAAATAAAATAACATTTTAAAAAATGAGCCTCAGTGGGCTGAAGAGCCTTTCTTCCTTCCAATATTCCTGATGTTCTTCATAATGTGTCTTTTTTTAAACATTACCCCCTCAATTAACTCATAATTGCTGTCCGTGCCATATGAATTATGCAGCATTTGATGTAAATTCAGATTCCCTGGCACTGAACAAATCTAAGGGCATTTCAGAACTTGGAGTAATTACAAAAGTAATCCCTTTAGACCGAGAAAGAAAATGAATATCATCTTTTTTCCTCCTGGTTGGTTTGTATGGTACTCCTGTGCTACGTTCCCCTTGGGCTGCCACGAAAGTGCCTGGATTGGGTCTGGCTGAGATGGAATTCCTTTTCCCCACTGCAGCCCTAGCAGGGCTGTACTCCACTGGTGGCTAGAAAGGTGTTTCTAACACACAGTGTTTTGGCCCCTGCTGAGCAGGGCTGGCAGAGCGTCAGGGCTCTCTCCAAAAATTACCCTTTACCAATAGGCTGGGAATGGGCAGGATCTGTGGAGGAGACAAAGCCAGGAGAGCTGACCCAAAATGATAAAGTGCAATAAAAGCTAGGAGAAAGAAGGAGGTGAGGAGCATTTGTTCTTACATTTATTTTCCAGAGAAACCACTATGCGTACTGAAACTCTGCTTCCTGGAAAGGGGTTGTACATTGTCTGCTGATGGGAAATAGGGAATAAATCTTTTGTTGTCCTTTGTTTCTGCTGAGGAGGAGTGATAGAGAGGCTTGGTGTACACCTGGCATCCAGCCAAGGTGTCAGCTCACCACAGCGCAATAGCAAGGAAGACCCTAAACTGGGGTAAATGAGCACAGGTCAGGAGAAATGAAGGGATCTGGCCTAGCTGACATCAGTGATACCTGTGGCTGCAATTTCTCCTCAAATTTATCCTTGGTGACTTCTCCACTGAAACTCTAACTGAACTAGAGTCTGAGTGGAAAATATTACTGAAAAAAAAAGGCAAAAAAAGTCTTGCAATGTACTATGCTCTGAATTATTCAACTGTTGAAAGATTCAACATTTATCCAAAATAAGAGGAACGGGGCAGTAAATTGGTGCATTTAAATATATGGCAACTTGTAGAACAGTGGACAAAGGAGTAAGACAAGAGGCAATGGGGAAAAACTGATGCATAGGAAGTTCCACCAGAATATGAGAAAAACTTTACTGTGTTAATGACTCTGCACTGGAACTGACTGTATAGAGAGGGTTTGAAGTCAAACTGTCTGGGTGAAATCCTGTGCAATCTGTTCTAGGATGACCCCACCTGAGCAGAGAGGTTGGGCCAAATGACCCATGGTACTCCTGACTTTCTCATTCAATCTCTGTAATTCTATGAATATCTCTCTAACTTGTTATGTTTGTTTCTGGAATCAGGCTTATAAGAGAATAAATAAAATATTCTAGGAGGGAGTCTGGCTTCTAAGTGATTTCTAATGTTCTTGAAAACTAACTCTCAACAAATGTAAAAAATACAATAAGACTTATGTGCATCAAAAATTTTCAGTGTACCTAGCACAGAAAAAATTACTTCTGAAACTTCTGCCTCTCTACATCTGCAGACAGAGGTGGGGTGTGTTTCCAGGGCTGAGGATGAAGCAATGTCAGGAAGCAATGACAGGAAATGCTTGGAGGAGCTGAAAAAGCAGAAATAGAGCGAGAAGACAAAAAGCAAGGATGGGAGACAAGATATCAAGAAGATACTATGACTGGTAGCACAGGTAGATTGCACACCAAATCAACAGTTCTTAAAGCCTACAGATTTGCAGTCTGAACTTTTGCCAGAATTTGGGCTAATGCAAAACTTCTCATTTAAACAAATTTGACACTGAGCTTGACTAAACTCAATCTTGAGCTTTCATGATTAATTTTTCTTGAATACAAGGAGACATAAAATTGCAAGACAGCACTGAAAAAAGTTTTGCATAGAAAGCCTCAAATACAGACATGCCTAAAAAGTCAGATAAATGAAAGTCTATTAAGAATCTCTCCAAATATGTTTTTCTCTTAGATTAATTAAATAACACTACCATCAACATATAAAAAATACAATTCCTTTTCTTGCCTCCTCCAACCTGACCATAGCTCAGATTCAGTGATACAATGACATTTTCATCTTCTTACTCTATTTAACAAAGATGTGCTGTAACCAGTACAACTATAAGAAAGAATTTTTGAAATACATCAAACACACCAATACAACTGATAAGATTGTGATTTTCAGCAATTTTGTTATTGTGTTTGCTGCCCCTGATTACTCTAAGAAACTTCTGAAGCTGCACAAGTAGGAGTGAAGATGGGTTATAAGCCATGAAGTCACATCCTGCTATTGACACTGCTGTCAGGGATGTTTATGCAGCCCTTCTGATGGATTCCTTGAGTTTATTATGATCTTTATTGCAAGGAATGTATGAAATAAAAAAGTGTGACTATTCCTCCTTTACAGAAGAAAGGTGAGAGTCAAGAAAGACTATATGATTTTCCTGAGACAACTTAAAAAAAAAAGTATGCAAAATCATGGATTCTTAATTGAGCATGGCCAAACTTAGGCTTCCTCCTCCACAACAGGAGATAAGTAAAATTCTGCCTCCAATTCTTAACCTGGCAATCACATTCATTTATCTTAGTGTGTGTGTGGGGGGGGGGAAATCCAGCTCCTTTCTCAATGTACTATAAACACAGAACTTTTTGCTGAAATAAAGAGGTGAAGAATCAAACTGAATAGATACTAAGTTCCATACAATATTGAAATAATTGCTACCACTATTCCTCATCTTTAGTATTTTTGGCTTCTGGTGGTATTTCCTGACTGTCATAAAGAGAATCATTAATATTATCCCTGCTTTGCTGCCTCTTTGTCTCCCCCTCCCCCTCCTTTCCTCTATATGGAGACAAGCGCTGTAGTCTCTACTGAAAACTGAAGTATAACCATCTAATTGTTAATCAGCCAGTAGAGAGTGGCTGATAAAGAAAAATGCCATGACAACTTCCACTTGAAAGTGTAAAAAATTCAGTAAAATTGATCTTTGATATACTCTTACCATGACTTCTCTTTCTGGATACTCAGAGTCCTAAACCCACATTCTTAAAATCAAATATCCTTCATTTTTAACAAGCATTATTACAAATCTGAAGTCAACTGATGGTTTGCATTGGCTTGAACAGGACAATAGTTAAATGATGTGCCCAAGGTCATACAGAAAGTCTGTGTGAGGATGAGGAAGATTTTATTAGCTCTGTATATTACCATTTTTTCTCTCTGGCTATGACAGCTCTAAAATGTATTGTCATTTCCCTAGGTAATGCCCTGTATTGCTAGCCTGATATCATCTGAAGCAAAATTCTTTGCTTTCAGAGTTTTTTTTAAGTATCCTAAAAAGATTACGGAGTCTGACTTTATTTTCTGACACTTGGAAATAAAGTTGCATTGCTACTGAAACAAAATTCAAGAATAATTATGTTTCTGTCTAAATATTTGTCAGTAAAGCTTTTTATTCCGCCTCCCCTTCAAAGTATGCTACATTCAACATAGTTAGTCACACCACAGAAATTCCTTTCTGAACATTAGCCATCCAATCCAGCTTTTTTTAGAAGCCACCAAGAAAACGGTGACCCCTTCCACACACATATAATACAGACAGTCACTCATGCATTAACAGCCATAAACCCCCAAAGGTCGTTTCCATGACAACCCCAGGGTCCTTAATGACCCTGACAGTTCAATGATTTTGTTTTGTTTGAGAGTGAAGGAATAATAAGTCTTCTCCCATCACCCCCTACCCCCTCTGCTGCACTGATATGCTGTTCATTATCTGATCCCAGGCTCAGCCCTGGAGACAGAGCGGCAGCCAGCTCTGAAAGACAAGAGCCTCGCTGCAGACAAAGAGCATCGAAGGAGCTGAGCGTGCTCAGCATACTGCAGCAGCACCAGCCTCATTAATTCCATCACTAGCCCAATGAGTTTAAGCAAGTGCCAGGGGTATTACAATAGTTTGTAGCAATATGTTGCATAAGTGAGCCCCAAATCACTGTACAGTTATTTAGAAAGTACATTTTGCATACCACTAGCAGGACTGTTTCTGTTAATGATGTGTGCCAGAAACACAATAAGACATTGCAGCTAGTCTGCAGCAAGACCTATAATTTTAATGACATGATGAATAAGGCAATTAATGTACTTCAATCTATTTCCCATATGTATCATATTTAACTTCAGAGAACTAAAGAGATATCCAAGAGAAAGAAGTGTAATAATGCATCACTAAATGGGTAGGCTACTCCTAATTCTTTGAATGCACGTTTCTTAGTACTGCTCTGCAGCTGAACCTTCTATTCTTTAATTAGAAATCAGCTACAGGCATATGCAGACTTCCATTCCCAATATTATATAGAGTCTTCATTAAATGCTACAGAAACTGGCTCGTTGATCCAATGTCATTCTTTATGAAATTCCACTAAAAGCTGCTTCCATTGTTTACATGAAACTATGTCCATCCATTTGATCCCAGCCCGGCATTACCTCGTCATGACTATGGTCTTACTAGTGCCATATTAAACCAGCTCTTTGGTGACCTATTTTATGGATGGATGAATCTAAATTGCCTTCATTTTCCTTCACTTCATAGATTAACTGTGCATTGAACATAAATGGTATAAATTACGGCTTCCAAAAGGTTTCTCTAAGTAGAATCAATGGCCATTGGCTTTCAGAGTCACTGCAAGTTGCAACTGTGTGGGGAGACCACAGTTGTGTCTTTCTCTTCCTACTCACACAGAGACGTCAAGGCAGTATCCTGGGACTGAAACCCCCAGTTACAGCTGAAAGGTCCCTGTCTTTACAGATAGATATGCTACTGTTAGTTTTGTACCTGTAATATAAGAGGTGGCCCAACCTTTCTAATGAGAGTGAGAATCCTTTAATGTGCTTTAGATCAAATTATAACAATTTTTCTGTGTTCAACTTCACTGTATAACATTCAATCCTTTGATCTAGAGAAGTGCTTAACTTCAGATGGCTTTAGGAGAAACATGCTATGGCACAATCGCCCCAGGGTACACGCATCCTTAGAACACAGGCCCTATAATGAAGGCATCCAGAACTGTCCCTAACTCTTTAGTTCAATTCCCTGGAATTTATTAAAAAAATGTATCTTTTAGACAAATTAATATTCCCAGAGAAACTGTCTCCTCAGTACTGGAACTCAATGAGCAGCTTGAATTTTTGTTGCTATTTGTATGTTACATTCAGTCATTATTTGGGGAAAGTTAACCAGTATTCTCTGGGATAAAAAAAAAAATCTAAATTTTTCCTTTATTCTGAATAGTAGAATCTAATACGAATCAAACTACTCACAGAGGAAGTCAGAGATAGGACTGGAGCACAGGCACTAGACCCTTCTGCTCTTTCCTAGCATCCAATTTCCGCTCCCTCAAATATAATGATACGCCTTTTAATCTTGCCTACACTAGGTTTATTCCTCTTCACTGCAACCTAATGCAAGGTCACTGGAAAGTCAGAGACAACACAGCAAGTCCAAGTTTCATGCTGGAAAAAAGAGAGATTTAAAGAAAAAATTTAGCATCTTGCTTCTACAGTTAATAGTTCCCAGCAGCATGTCTTGATTGTACACTACAAAGATAATCCAAACTATCAGTTACAGCCACACTACAGCCTGTATGCTCCCCAAACATGACATTTCCTCCTGCATGCCATCCATGTCTCTCTCCATGATGGCAGAGTTTCCCAAGTTCTGCAGAGCTTCCCCACAGAGTGCTATACACGCCTTCCTAAGCAAGCCCTTTGCTCTCAGTTTCATTACCATGTTCTATGCAAACCCCATGTTATGCAGAAGTAGTCTTGGTCTGATAGCAATTAAATATGCCCAGAGGCTTGGATTCTGCACATGCAGCTCTCATTAATGTTAATGTTGGCTATGCACCTTATCACAAG
The DNA here is from genome assembly GCF_901933205.1 of Camarhynchus parvulus. Taxonomy (NCBI): domain Eukaryota; kingdom Metazoa; phylum Chordata; class Aves; order Passeriformes; family Thraupidae; genus Camarhynchus; species Camarhynchus parvulus. Next base: position 12,265,961 of record NC_044576.1, read on the forward strand.
GAGAAGCAGGGAGATCTGTAAAAGTACCTAACCTGGGGAAAATCTGGCTGGGAAGCAAAATGATGTTGAGTGTATGCACTTAGAATGTAGTTCTCCATTTCAATGTAGTTTTCATAAACAGTGGAAAGTCTTCAAACCCAGAAGGCAAAGAAATTAAGCACCTAATGTGTCAGGATTCTTACACAGCATCCAAATATAACCATACTCTGTTTCTACCCTACTAACAGTAAAACACAGTCAGCTACAAAACACAGTGTGTAGTTCTGTAGAAATGTTGAGATTTTTTATTATTTTTGTTACAACCAGAGACACTTAGCCTGAATGGGATTAGGATCCTCCTGAAGTCTCCCCTCAGAAAATGTCTAACGTAAGTGTCTCTTCCCTAGTAAGTTTAGACATAAAACAGGTAAGACAGACAAAAGAAGGGGTTATCTCCATTTCACACACTAGGAGAAGAGCAGAAAGATGAAGTTACTTTCCCAAGTTTACAGCAACAGGAAGCAGAAAGAGATGGCAGATTTCCTGAAATCTATCCCTATTCTTTCACTACATCAACGTCTTGCACCAAATCTGAAAGCTTCATCTCCCATCTCATTCACATCAACAGTTCATGAAACAAAAATGCATCCCACAGGATTTTTTTGTGGGATTGTCTTTTTCTTACATTTCATCTTGTTAAAGGCATGTAGCACATAGTAAAAGACAACACTTCAAATTCCTTTTCCAGCAGGAAACAAAAGACTCTCACAGGACCAGGTTCTACTACTTTTAGGAGAGATGTTCCACCTAGAAGTAAAAGATTGACCCAAATACAGGGTGTGCCCCTAACTTTTACTTCTGTTTATAACCCCAATTTGCCAGAGGCAATTTTAAAGGTTGTTATTCTACACAATTGATATGCTATTCTTTAGTTATGTACTAAACTAGTATGGTGCAGAAAGAGGAAAAATTGTAGTTTAAATTGAATGCAGATATGGGATCTGGGAGCAGATCATCCTGATTCCCATCACATGACATGTACAAGGCAACCAGGGGATCAGGTCCAGCCAGCAGGAGTTCATAAAAGACAGGTCCCTCTCGATCAACCTTCTGGCACAAAACAACTCACTTTGTGGATGAGGGCAAAGCTATGGGTGTTGTGTATCTGAACCTAAGTTTTTTCCTGAAGAAACTGGCTTGGACAGATGTTCTGTTCCCTGGATAAAAAACTGCCTGTGTCGCTGGGCCCAGAGAGTGGGGGGAATGGAGTTACAAAGTTACAACGAGCTCGTGGCTGGTCACCAGTCTTGTTCCCCAAGGCTCAGTACCAGTGCCACTCCTGTTTAATATCTATATCTGTGATCTGGGTGAGGGTATTGAGTGTGTAGACAACAGTGAGTTGGGTGGGAATGTTGATCTGACTAAAATTACCAGAAAGGAGGGTATACTGAAGTGGGTTTTAGTCTCTTCTTCCACATAACAGTGATAGAGAAAAACCAGCCTCACAGTGTGCTGGGGAGGCTTAGACTGGGTATTCTGAAAGGGTTACCAAGAATTGTAACAGGCTGCCCAGGGAAATGGTGGCGTCACCCTCCCCAGAAGTATTTAAAAGACATGTAGATGTATCACTTAGAGACACAGTTGAGTGGTGGTCTTAGAAAGGTTCGGTTTATGGCTGGACTTGAGGATCTGAAAAGGTATTTCCCAACTCTAATGATTCTATGATTCTCTGAGGCACATCTGAATATTCATGAGGCAAACCTTTCCCATGAGGACATTAGTAATGAGGGGAAAATCTTCAGTAATTCAGTGTCTGCACACCATGAGTCATCCCTTCCAACACCACAGCTGCTAAGTACAATTTTGTTAATTCATTTGGAAAACTTAAAATTTCAAGTTTTCACATATATACTGACTTGTGAAATAAAATTGCCATGAAGTAAAAATTTTAATGACTAGAACAAGTCACTTCAACTGAGCTTCTGTAAAGTGTGTCCTAAACGTCTGAGGTGATATGAAATGTACTTAGGATTTCAAAACATTTTAAGACAGCCATATGGACAATGATTCAATGTAAGGATAAGTATAAGGGAGTGTTAACTAAGTATAGGTAACTATTTATATTAATGTAGAATCTCTCTTTGCATATATAAAATAAATGTGTGTCCAAAGAGAAATTTCTTGAATTAGGATAATTTAAGAGCCATTTAAAACTCAGAAATATGCACTACCTTCTTTTCCCAATGGCACTGCTCATAGCTGTAATTTCCATAGCAATGAAAAGAAAGGCATCTGAAATGAAAGTGTTAAGAATAACAAGCTTTTTCCATTTCACTGTTAAGAGCAGGACAATAACTGCTAAAGTTCAGAAACCGCAGACCTGAAAAAACATTATTTTTATCACCTGCATTGCTAAAATGTAATCTGTGGCAATTTGCCCAGGCCTCCTAAGGTTGAATCAGAAGATACTACTGTTATTCCTCCCAGTACTTGTTGTTTGTGCTAGTCTGGGCACAGTTTGATGTCAAAAAACAGGCTTCTGCTGCCAAGAGGACAGGTATTTAATGCTGGAATAAAATACACTGAACCACAGTAACCTCTAGCTTTGATGCTCTACTGCCTTATATTGGAATTATTGTGAAACTTGGACATATATTGTACTCTTTTTTTTTACCAGATAAAGTTGTTTTACATTATTTGTAGAATCATTAAGTTATAGATGATTTCTTCAGGTTCTGCAACTAATGACAGGCAAGTATTCTTTTCCCATACAATAAAATTATTCATAATCAAATCCTAGTGCTTATGCACAGTACAAAAAGAAAGTACCAATGGAGGAATAATGTGCTGAGCACAGGTAAAGCAGAAGGTGTTATGTGCTGTAAATTCCAGGAATCTGCTTTACCAAAGCCATCTTGGCATTCTGGATGACAGGTTTTTAGAGGTTCTAGGTGTTGCTGTCAAAGGATGTAAGCATTTACATGTCTGCTTCCTCCAAAGATCAATAGATGAATTGCATAAAAGCCTCAGCTGAAGGCAAAGCATTCCCAAGATGACACAGATAATTCAATAATGTGTTAGAATTTCCAATTCTCATCTGTATAAAACAAATTGGTTTGAGACCTTTTCTTTCTTCTGAGTCTGACACAATAGGATGTTGACCTGCTCTCTTAAACCAAGTTATGGAAAACATAAGACCTCACCTAAAAAGCATAGAAGTTTCTCAGATGTAAGGGATCGTGCTTGGTACAGACATCTCACTCTAAGCACCTTTCCTAAGCATCGCCAGCCTTGAGTATAGACTGCACCAGCTATGAGGAGTAACCATTCCAAACAGAGCTGCACTGACACCCAGAGATTCACCAGAACACAGGGACACAGCTCTGGTTTTGCTCTGTCAAACCAGAGCCAGAATCACTAATAATCACAATAATAATTTGCAATTGGTTTCAGCAAGAATAGTTTCTCACTGTGTGAACACTTATAAGCTTTTCTGATCAAGCTATCTGAGGCTACCTTACTGATTCATCCCCAGAGAAGTCATTTAGATTTTCATCTTTCTACATCAGGCAAGGAAAACTGTGTATTTTATGTATTCATTTTCTTTCCATTTTCTAGCTGATATCTTGTTTGGGCTGCTTCTTTTGAGAGCAATAATGGTAACCCTACATGTCAATAAATATTAGTTAAGTAACAAAATATCAAGAGGTGAGTTCTAAAAAGCAAAAGTTTTAAAAAGTAATTGCTTTCAATTTTTGAGATTTAAGTGACAGAAAATTTTGAGAACTTGCCACACAGAATTAATTTGAAAACAACACATCTTTCCTTCATTTTGCAAGCAGTTGTAAGACAGCACTCATGGCAGCACAACACTGGAAATTAAGAGGCAGATAGCAAGCTGAAGGTGCACTAACAAATCTGACTTAGATGCAGAATCTTCTCTATTGAAATTTTCCTTTTCGTATTTTCTTCTCACCCTAGTGCTCAACTGCACAACTGAGCATTTTGTCTCTTATTGCGTTTCTTGAACAGGTGTGCTAAAATATCTCATCTTTTAAAACAGGGCATTCAGGATTTCAAATAATATGATCAATCTTTTTAGATTTTTTTATAAAATGCATAAAAACATACTTTCTTGTGCAGAAGAGTCTGTGCCTACATTTATTTCTGTATCTGTTAATCTATATGTTCCCATAGGAACATTAATTTGAAAACATTTTGGTTCAAAGAATCTCAGATTAGTCACCTATTCTGGCACACCAGCACTAGATTTACTGTTTCCATTAGCCCGTGAATGCTGCAGTGTCCTGTTACCAATTGCCAACCTGAGTGTGTTTTGTAAGCAAGGCCACGCTACACTTGTGGACCAAATGGTGTATGCCAAATGATTATGCAGGCCTTGAGGCACTCTGAGTGTATAAACATTTACACTACAACAGATCTTTGGCCAAGTGGCCAAGTAATTGATTACAGGGCTATGAATGTCACTGGAATTTATTTATAAAAATCCCATGACATTAGCTCTACTTCGTGCAGAATTAGTACTGGCAGTTTTTAAAAGTAGGATACTCTTAGGTGAATTCAGAAGCAAGCAGTCCCTGCAGAAAATCATGGAGAACAAGTAGGAGCAGGTCTCACCCTGGCTACCACTTCTTCTGAATTCAGAATATCTGACAATTAGGCAAATGCATTATGAAGGTTCCCTGTTTTGCTACAACATAAGTGAACATGAGGAGGTTTTTCCTATGTGAATAGTATATAAAAGCCACAACAACCCTGACCTATGTTAAAAAAAACAATAACCAACCCAAAAGAGAAAATGATAAAATGCATCAGAAACATTTTAAAATCAGTTGAATTCTTGCTTTAAATACAGACATTGAATAGAAAATGTCAAATGCTGGACAAGAGACAAATTATCACAGGAAATTTTTTTTTCAGTTCTAATTAATTTTCCCAACAAATCTTTATTAATTATTTTGAAAGTTAAGAAACATTCTGTGGAAAATCAGGAGATATAGTGATAGTTAGCTGTATAATATTAAAAGACAGAGGCACCATTTTTATCTTTAGAGGTGGCATTCTTAGACACACATATGATAATGAGGAGCCATGCAGAAGCATATTGGCCTTTAGTTTCAACATCTGCAAAACACCAAGTCTCCGACCCATAAAATCATATGGACAGTTAACTTTGCACACTGTGTTAAGCCTCTTGACAGAGCATCTCAGTCAAAAATGCACATAAGAGCACATTCAAGTGTGCTTCTCTGGAGCTGAATCTGCTGTCCTGATTTCATCTCAGTTTAAAGATTTTTTTTCCTTTTGCTGCTTAACTGGAAGAAAAGAATGTGCAAGTGCAACCTAATTTGATTCCCTGCATCAGACACAAAGGATAAATTCACCTCAAGTGACTGATAGACAAAAACAAGCTGTAGGTTAGAGAAAATGATTTCTACCATTCCCCTTGTTTGTAAAATGACTATCTGTCTAAAAACTATGCCTTTGCAGGGCTGATGAAGAATGTGCTGCATCCACAGCATTTGTCACAAATCTGCTCAGTGTTTTGATCTCAGGAATAACAACACGTGCACTCTGTGTTATTCTCTGACACTGTTCTCCACATGCTAGGTGATTATAGGTCCTCCTCCTAATTTACTCGAATTTCTGTATTATTGGTGTAGTTTCCTTTCAAGCACCACCTCTGGCAGAGATAAACAATTCTGCAAGCAAGCAACTGTGAGCATCACCACATCCACAGTGACAGCAATGGGACAGGAAGCCCATTCCAGAATTCTGAGTTCACCACGTAACACCACGGCACTGGCTGTCTCCAAACCCAGATACACTCATAACAAAAAATGATGCATTGTTCAGAGTAAACAGTATGCAAACCTGGACTTGTACAGCTCTTGTTGCTTTTATAAATGGTTTGTAAATGGAGAGTGTGAAAAACTGAACAGGTAATAATTCTGTCCCTCAGTTTTGATTGTTCCTTTAAGATTCTGAGCAAAACAACCCAAGAATGAAGAAGTTCTGGCTCTAAGATCCAAAACTGTTTTCTAGAACACCAATACTAAATGTGTTACTGATACCAAAAGTTGCAATCCAAAATGCAATACAGGAATTGAACTTCTCTGTGATATAATTAGAAAATAATTATAAAGATATGTGGTACGTGGTATTTACATTAGAATAGCACCCAGAATGCAACACTGTTCAAGCACTCTGTGACTGTTGGGAGCAATGCCAAGCTGCTTCCTGGCAAGTCAACAGACCCAAGGAATACAAAGCTGGTTTGGGGTTTGCTTTGCCTCCTTTGAAGTCCTGCCCTGCACAAAGGTTAGTCAGACTACACTGAAGGTCTCAGAACAGCTAAAATGTTTTTCTTTGTGCAGGATCTGTAATTGGAAAGCATTTTGAGCAGCAGGAGGGTAACCATGCAGTTCTGAGAGAAAAGTAGTGCATTTCCTCTGTCACAAACAAGAAACAAATCACTTTTAGTTGTAAGAAGCCAGCAGCAGCATCTCTAGAACACATGTGGAACAGAGTTGCCACTGTTAGAAATGAAAAAGACTTATTGATCTGCTAGCCCAGCTACCTGCAAATTTAAGACTGTACTCTACAGGATGTCTGCTATTGTTTATTTTCTAGACTGGTTTCAGAAGACCACATATTGCTGATCCCACCACTTTCCTGTTAAATTTTATTCCAATTTTCACATAACTCCCTGTCAAGAGGAGGTGAAGAGGGTGAGATTGTTTGTTATCCAGACTTTTTTGAGTTCCTTTGACTGTATCTGAATGTCCCTCTAAATAATTTCTTTGTGTTTACCTACCTAGATAAAGTTTCCTTTTCATCTTTCTTTACCCAGATTTAATATTGCATCAGGAACCAGCAGTCCTCTGAGCGCTCATTCTGGTCAAATGACCACCACTGGACATTTTCTGGTTGCCATTTGCAGCAGTTAATTTCTTTCTTTCTTTCCAAGCTCTGTGGACAGCATAATTTTAGCAATGAGCTGTCCAGGATGACAGGCACAGCAAATAAGAGTAATCCAAGAGTGTAAGGACCTAATTAATAAACTAGGAGAAGCATGTAAATGCAGAGTGTCAGAGCTTAAAATAAAAACAGGGACAAACATGTTGGTTTCTTGGAACCTTTCTAATTGTTTAATGTCAAAAGTGCCCAAGGCTAACCAGCCTTTAGTGGATTGATAAAGGACCAATGTGTCGGGTCTTATTTAGTGGAAGAACCCAATTAATTATTATACAGAATTAGATGCCATTTAGCATTGCTTATATTACTGATGACTCGCTAATTTGGCTGGCTCTGATGTAATTACAATTAATTTACGTCCTTAATCCTAATGCTCTAACCTGGCTTTGATTTAATCAGGCGATGTGGAGGTATCACAATCAAAGCAGCATTGAGGAGCTCACTGCTAAAAAGAGATAATTACACCTTACAAAACATATCCTTCCTACCACTCACATGCCTTGAAATACTGAATCAGAACAGTGAAATTCTCAGTCAGAAAATCTCCAATGGCAAAGTTCAGAGATCCGAGACCACTACCCAAAATTCTTCTTTTCCTTCTCTCAGAACATGTAAGAACAGTTCTAGTTATTTAGCTGCAATCTACAGTTCTTTGGATAAGCCCAAAGAAAAGCAAATCTTCATGCCATGCCACCAAGACACAAGAGGTGACAGACAGTAAAGCTGAACTGCCTGTAACATCTGGAAGAACACATCATTGCAAATTAATATAACAGCAACCTAGAGCTCAGCTTCAGCTTGCCTTGATGAGAAGTCGAAGCAAGAGAAACTAACAATCCCTTTTTCTTGGGGATACTGGTCTTCTCCACCCATTATGCATCCCTAAATGTCAGCTCCTCTTGACCCTTCCACATTGTCACTGCCTAGAGACAGCTGTGCCCTCTATCTTACCCCAGAATGCATAGGATTTCTCTATAAGGAGTCAGAAAGGTGGGGAGAGACAAACAGGTCTCTCTGAGCCATTCCTGCAGAGAGAGCCCTTGCTGTTGGTTTGTCCTCTGGTGCCAAGAAGAAAAGCAGTTTTGAGGAATCAGTCTTCAGATGCTTTTCTAAGAAAATAGATGCAAGGCAAGCCTGGACCCACAGAAATTTGCTGTGGGTTTTCTTACCTTGTTTCCTGATTTCCCCTTGGGTTGTACGCCTGTCCCCAGAGCCTAACAACACAATGTGGCCTCTGCCTTATTTTCTCCTTTTAAACTTCTGTTTTAATGGGTCTGAGAAATTTAATCTCCTGATTGTTTTATGTCTCCAAAGCTAAATTATTGATCTATAAGTGATTAAGTTAATTTTATTAATTCTTGAAGAAATATTTTAGCTACTCATTCATTCCTTAGCATATAAGTGAAATGTGCTCCACTATGAAAAGCTTCTTTGCTGTTGCAGAATTGAAAGGCACAGAAAGTCTCTCTCTGTTCCCTGTCTTGGAGGCCAGCCTGACAAAAAATACTTCAGCTGAAAAAAGACTGCCATAGTAGAATGCACACGGGGGCAATGCAAATCTGCTTATTCTTTTGCAAACAGCACGTCCTCTTTCAGCCCAGAATAGTACATGTTAGTGAGGTTATCACAACACTGGAAGTTAAGACAGTTCACAGGCTGGAATGCAAGAACCTGTTGAGTGTGGGGAATTTAATTTCAGTTATCCTGGTTATGTTGCTTTGCAGCCATTAAACTACTTTTTTCTTATAATCTTGCTGCTGAGTAGTGCTGTAGTACAGTTCAAAAACACTGATGAGTTTTACTCATCATTACTGCCATCATTACTGATGGCAGCCAAAGGAACTGCTGTACCTTACTGTCTCGTGTTTTGTTAACTAAAAGCAGGACATTTTTATGAGAAAGAGCATTAGCTTCCATTTTTGCTTGCTTGCTATGATACCTTCTAACTACATGCAAGGTGAAAGATTGCTTTGCAGGGCCCACAACTTCCCATCTTTCCTTTTAGCTGTTCATAGCAAACAACCTGTGCCCAGGTGTAATGGGAAGAGAGCAGCACTCACCCCTCATTTCCGCTCCCCTTGTCTTGTTCATATCATTGTATTCAGGCTCCTGCACACTCAAGTCATCCCAGCTCAGTATAGCACTTAATCTTATCAAATATATGCTTAAGTGCCACTGAAGTCCCTGAGAGTTGACAGTATGTTTGTATGCTTTGTTGCAAAGCAGACTGTCAGAGACCTGCCTGTGTGTTCTTCATGGACCAATTGGCTCCAAATTGTTGCAAGCACTTTCATTAGTCAGTCTCTAAGACAAGCCTGCTTTTATCAAGTTGTCAGATTTTGCACAGAGGGGAAAGAAGAGAGGGTAGTTTTGAGAGGGAAGGAGAGCTGTTCCTTCCCTGTGCATGCAAACATCTCCCCAACAGCTGACAGAACTGCAGATGTGTTGTTTTGAGATGCCTGCTCTCTCTACAGCAGGCATGCTCCAGAGGAGATAATGGCTGCCATCCCACCGAGAGTGCTGTTATATGATCCTCTTTCAGTTATTTGAAATATAGACTTCACTCAGAGGATTCTAGGAATAGCTGCTCCAGCTGTTCTGGAGAGATAGAAAGCTGTCACAAGAGACATTGTTAGACTCTGCTAAAATCAGCGGCTGCACTAAAGATCTCACATAAACTCCTTAATGGTTTGTACCATTCAGTCAGGAGTCAAGGAGAAGTGAAATGTGGTCTGTGACTATAAGGCAGTTTGTATTCCATGCATCAAGGCTATGCTTGTGTTTGGCAGACAGAATAGGAAAGACGCTAAACGGATCCTTTTATCAAGTGTCTGAGCAGTTACTTGATCTAAGAGGTTTGTATACCTGCAACCAGCAATGTAAATGTCTGAGACAAATTACAAGGCAGCAGTAGTGTTACAGTGAAGGATGAAAGTGCACACAGAAAGGCAAACAAGCAAAGCATTACAACAGCCACTTAATAGCAAACACATTTATTAACATCAAGCGCGATGTTTGTAGGTTTTCCCTGCCACAACCAGCTGCAGATGCCAGCTACTTAAAAAGATGAAACAGTGCAGTGAATAAAATTGAGGGTTTGTTTTTTTTTCCAATGTAGCCTGCCTGCATTCTTGGCAGAGGAAGCAGGCTCCTAGCTCTGCCTTCGAATGAACAAAAGGCATGCTGGCACTCAGTGAGTGACTTGATTTCACAAGGCCTCCTGGGAAGGCTGTACAGGAGCATGGCTCTGTGTCTGGCAGCTGCATCCTTGACTAAAAAGAGGAGGAGGAAAAGGGCAGGAAGGAAAGAGCACACAAGGTCTCCATACCACACATGAGAAGCTTTTACACACAATCAGACATCCTTGCCCCAAAGTATTCAATAAAAGAAGTGTTCAAGGTGAACCACTATACTTACTGTGCACCACAGCAGCACATTTCACAGGCTACTGTTCTTTTATTAGAAACATTTCTCAAAGGTTTTATTGCTACTCATAGATTGTAAGGGTTTGGGTTTTTAAAGTACATGAAATACAGTGAAGTATAAGAAATAAATAAAAATTTGAAAATTCAAGATACTTTATAAAGCAAAAATAATGTTCTTTCCTTTTACTTTTTGCTTTTACTCAAGAGAAATAAGTAATTGAAATCCAAGTGAGAAACTGTCCTATTGCAGCAGAGTACATCAGTTTATTTCAGTTTAAGGTATTGACTCAAAATAGGTATTTGAATCATGCCAGTGGTATGACATGGACAGAAAACAGCTACAAAAATTAATGCATGACTCAGTGGAAATTCACACAAAGATAGAGATACTCATATTAGTACTGGATTATATCTGAAACATAAGAGTGTGAGATAAACCTGCCATATATATGGTACTGATTCTCATCAAGACCTTAATCTGGGTAAGCAAGGTACAAGTAAAGGATTGCTCACTTCAGAACCTTAAAAATATTATCAAGTTCAATGTAGTTAAGATACTTTTCTTAAAAGGCACTTTTTAAAAAATGTTCCTCTGTGTTTCAGAGTCCTAGAAGAAAACTTCTAGACAAACTAGAAAAAAAGGAGGGCAAAATTAGTATTACCACAATAATACTGGTGTCTCAGCACATTTCCAGGATTGGTCTTTTCATTTAACCCCAGTGTATTTAGACTCATGCAGAGAATTAAATTAATCATTATGCAATGGAAATCAGGACAAGTTTCCTTAAGGGCATATTGACATTTTATCTCTCTTGTTCATTGACAGATGTAAACAGGAGCTGCAAAAGAGTGAGAATCTCTTCTCTTGCCTATTTCACATTCGTAAATCAAAGCAGGGCTTAATCTAATACTCCTGTTCCTTCAGCTGGAAAGAATGAGGGAGGGCATGCACTCTCTGAAAGTAAACTGGCTGTGAGGCAAAAGAAGTAGTGTTCAATTCTTTAAGGAAGATGGTTATTCTAATAAAAATAAACATCTAGTTATCTGAAACCACTGTCAGAGAAAGTGTTTATTTTAACTATTAGCTATACCTGGTGGGATTAATTTTTCCTCCTACTCTGAATATATATATTTTTTAATCATAAGTAATTCTGCTGACTGCAGAAGTCATAAGAAAGATTGTTGTGGTTGTAAATTTTAGACAATAGAGCCTTTAAAGAAAAACCCTAAGCAAACAAACCAAAAACCCCACAACCCAACCCCATCTTCATCATGTTACTTGCATGCCAAATTCTCACTAATTAGGAAGTGTTTTCTGTGTCGAATACAAGTTGCTCCTATCTTGCAAATGTTTCTGGGAATTTATGAAAATTATGTACTTGAAACAAAACTGTGTTGGATAGCCGACAATACTCCCATCATTTCTTTGTTGGCTGATCACCTTGGGTTAGTAGTTTAAGTAGCTTACTCTCAGCAGAATCAAGTAATCCTCTCTGATCATCCACTTTACATTTTAGTAGTGTTTCCTTATTCACCTTTAGCCCGGTTGATCTGAATAGTGGGAAACTTGATTCTCTTAACATTGTTTCTCTGAGTTTGCATGCAGTATCTTACTGCAGTGCCTTATTCCAGCTTGTGTGTCACTAGCGGCCCACTCTTCCATCCCTCTTGGCAAGCCGTGCACAGCACACTCTGCAGCTCTGGAGCCAGGCTCCTTCTCACAGCCAAACTGAACAACCACCTTTTATAACAGACATAGGATCCACAGCAATTGGCATATTTATTTCTAATCAACTTTTAACATGGCATCATTCAGCTGTGCTTAACCACATTACTTAATTTGCAGTCTGTTTTGCTATCGATTTCTTATATCCTCTACAGATACAGGACATCACTCAATACAGCATTTTCTTTACCTAGCATTTTCTTTACCTAGCATTTTCTGACCTGCCAGCCAAAAAGCTGAGAAATTTAGTAAACATGTCTGTAAATTTAGGATTACAGCTCACTTATAAATTAGTTGAAAAGGCTAGTTACTGAAAACATGCAGAGTTATACACACAGTATTTTCCAAAAATCTCTGAAATAAAAATTAACATAAGGTACTAGAAAAATTAGCTTTGGTTTAAAAAAAGAAAAAGCCAAAACCAACTAACAGCTTTTTTCCTTAAAGACCCTAGCTCTATGTCCCAATTGCTCTTATTTTCTATTCTGATCAGAGGATTTTTCAAGTTCATTGTTTTGTGTGAAGAATGGTAATTCTTGATGACTTAGGAAAAAAATAAAGGAAGATACATCTGGAAAGTGGAAGAAGTGGGAAATACTATATTTCCACTTGATTAGTAGTTATCGGACAGAAAGAATTATGGATTTGTCCAGTGAGGAAAGAAGAAATCAGAAAGAATACAGAATGCTTTTAGATATTTATCAGTTGAAACCCTGATAAAAGCATGAAAAGAAGTTGCTGTGAAACATTTCTACTCTTTCCAAAGAATGTTTGAAGTGGACCTCACAAGTGGTACACAGGGTTTTCAGCTCCATCAATTCCCAACATCTGATATTAAGCAGTTACATGGGAACCTCATTTTACACTGAAATATGAGCACATTTCTATCTCTCTTTGCAAGGAGTGACATCAAGAGTGTGGCTTGACTATTCAAATTTGAGAGCTCAAATAGCAAAATCAAATTTAAAAAAACACTTAATGGTAACAGTCTTGTAAAGATATTCCAAAAAATTTGCACAAATTTTGGTTCACAGGTTTCTTCATATTTAAATCCCTGTTTTTCTCAAAATTGAACTTCTTAAAGTAAATTTTAGAATAATAATTCTCACTTATACTACAACAGTAATGAGTGCTTCTTGCTTTAAAATAAAATTATTATGTTCCAAAAAGTAGCTTAGTTCAATGAATTTAAACTGTTTGCGAACTCATTACCCACAAGTCATTGAGAACTCAAGGACTGGTTAAAAAAAAGCCCCTATACATTTGGTAGAAAATACGCACATTCATACAGTAAGTATTTAAATAGTCATTTAGCATGTGTATTCTTCCCATTCTGACTGTAGTCCATGTTTCCATATTCCCACTTTAGACAAGTAAAAAGTCTTAATCTGAACAAAAATAGAGACTAAATCAGAACAGGCCATTATTAAACTCTACATTTCATCAAAATTAATAAAACACCCTTTGGTTAAGAAAAAATGTGATATGACTTATTAACCTCTTCAAAGAAACTCACAACATAAATTTCATAGGAGCTGCTTGCTCACATCACTGAAGAGCTAAGCAAACAAAACCTTTGCCTATAGGGACTAAGCTGTAGTTAAATATGTTTGATTTAGCATTCACTTCTGTCCTAACTTCAGCCAAGTTGTTCAGTTTAAAGGGAATGATGGCTGTGATGTTAATATTTCCACAAAAGATGAAATTTGAAAGAGCCAATGTGGAAACCTGCTCTTACGAACAACTATATTCAATTAGGGGATTGTGCGTGCAGTCAATAAAATTCAAATTGCAAATATAAACAATGAATAGCAAGCACTCAAAGGACCACTGACAGAAAACACATTGTCAGCAGTTCACTGCCTGAATTATCTTAACAACAAACATTTGCTGAGTAATTGCAATCAACAAATTCGTTGAAACACATCCAGTCGACAGACAATTTATCAACAGGAAAAAGAAAGATAAACATGTGAAAAATCTTTGTAGTGCTTTCATTAATATTTGTGGTCCAACATCACAGATTTGGAATTTAGAAAATTACCACAGGCCCTCCCTGCCTCTGCTGAGATAATGCTACTTCTAATGCTATTTATAGCATAGTTACAAGTTAAACCCATACAGGTAAATAGCCTGAGTCTTCAGATAAGACTTTGTACTATAAGATTACCACAGACAACACCTGCGTTATTTGCTTATTCTCAAACTGTGTATGTACTTTAAGAAGAGTATTAGGGTCAGGTGAAACAGTGGAGAGGGAGACTGTTCTTTTCCTGGAAAAGAACAGTGTGCTTGGAAGGCCAAAACAGCCTGTGGGAGGTAGCACAGAAAAAAGCACAGGATCATTACAAAGCACAGGGATCCTGATGCTCACATGCAGAAGCAGAGAGTTTGCTGGAAGTCCCAAGGAGCAGATAGTGATCCATCAGAGGACAGCAGTTTCCAGGGGTAATTGGAATGTGTGTTGCCTTTCAGAAAGTCACCAGGGTGTATCTACAGAAGCATTTTAATAGCTCAAAAGTGCAGTTTTTAAAAGGAAATTTCTCAATTCCTTACTATTTCACACTCTTCTATACATCACAAAACTCTTCTGGAACAAAAAATATGGATTCCTTCTGAGTGAAATTACACTGAAAATAGTTTTACAGGAGCAAACCTTGTGTCCTTTGGGTACATCTAACCTAATGGGAATTCAGTCTTGAAAGGTATGTGGGTGGATGTCACTGTCTCACCATCAAATATTTCACTCCACAAAAACACCCCTCTTGCCCTACAGTACCTGTTAAAATGGATGTAACTTGAGGTGATGGAAACCAAACCAGGAAGTAAAGACACATGTACACAGTCTTGATGAGATTACTATAGAAACCCTGTATTCTGTCTCACATGCCCATTTCTTTCTCTTGGTGTTAAGTAGCCCCTTTTAAAGTATAGTAAAATTTTTTTGGATTTACAAGCTTTTTGTGTTCTGACAAAACAAAAATGTGTAGTCAGATTGCAAGGTTTACTTGACCACCACTTGGTCATCTGAATGTCATTCTTTGAATGTACCTGCAGTTTGGAAAGCAATTGCAACTGGAAATTATGTCCCACACAAACATTAGTAACAACAATGTTAATATTTCCTACTGACTAGAAAATGAGAAACAAAACTCCCCATATGTAAAAAGGCAAATAAGCAAGACCCAGGGAACTACAGCCCAGTCAGTCTCACCTCAGAACCTGGAAAAATCATGGTGCATGTCATAGTTTCCACCTGGAAACTGCGCTAAGGCATATGTAAAGTAAGGAGGTCATGGATGAAAGTCAGCATGGCTTCACTTGCCTGACAAATTTGGTCTTTTATGCCTGGGCTACAGTCATGGTGGATGATAAAAGAGTAACTGATATGTACCTGGACTTGTGCAAGGTATTTGGCAGTGCACTACATGACATCCTTGTCTCTGCATTGGAGAGACACGGATTTGATGGATGGACTACTCAGGAGATAAGGAATTGGCTGGATGATCACATCCAGAGTGAGGAAGCTTGAGTACAACACCAGGCTGAGTGGTGCAGCTGGCACACCTGAGGGATGGAATACCTTCCAGAGGGACCCTGGCTGAAGAAATGGGCCAATCCAAACCTCATGGGTTCAATGAGCCCAAGTGCAAGGTCCTGCACCTGGGTTGGAGCAATTCTGAGCACAGGCTAGGCAGTGGGAAAAGCCCTGCTGAGGAGGACTTGGAGTACTGGTGGATGAGAAGCTGAAGATGACCTGGCAGTTTTCACTTTCAGCCCAGAAAGCCAATCATATCCTGGGCTGCATCAAGAGCTGTGTGGCCAGCATGGAGAGGGAAGGGTTCTCCTTCTCTACTCCACTCGTGAGATCCTACCTGGACCACTGCACCAGCTCTGGGGTTTCCAACATAAGAAACACATATACCTGTTGGAGTGAGTCCAGAGGAGGTCACAAAGATGATTAGAGGGTTGCAGCATCTCTCCTATGAAGACAGACTGAGAGAGTTTAGGCTACTCAGATCTGGAAAGAGAAGGCTCCAGGAAGATCTTATAGCAGCCTTCTAGTACTACAGGGGGCCCTACAGGAAGGCTGAAAAGGAACTTCTGAGAAGGCCATGTAGTGACAGGACAAGGGGGAAT
Organism: Camarhynchus parvulus; assembly: GCF_901933205.1. Lineage (NCBI taxonomy): Eukaryota > Metazoa > Chordata > Aves > Passeriformes > Thraupidae > Camarhynchus > Camarhynchus parvulus. The sequence goes on from NC_044576.1 coordinate 12,282,230, forward strand.
GCTTTTAAACTGGCAGAGGACAGGTTTAGATTAGATATTGTGAAAAAAATCTTCACCATGAGGGTGGTGAGACGTCGGAACAGGTTGCCCAGAAAAGTCGCAGATGCCCCATCCCCAGAAGTGTTCAAGGGCAGGTTGGAAGATGACCCTGCTCATAGCAGGAGAGTTGGAAATAGATGACTGTGAAGGTCCCTTGTGATCCAAACCATTCCATGATAATTGCTATTGGAGCAGCATTCTAGCTCTTTTGTCATGCTAAGGTTGGTGTTTGTGCTTGCACCTATCTATTTGCAGATGCAGTCCTGGTCATACGCATACACTGCGGACAAGCAGGTGACAAGCAGGTGACAAGCAGGCTTATTTGGTCCATCATTTCAAAGATATTCCCAGCATTAAGCCATGCAGAATATGCTGCATGCCATAGGGAAATAATAAAAGGAGATTAAGATCTTTTTTACATATTAATGTATAAACTAAATTCCCATAGACTTAATTCATTGCAGTACTCCAAAGTGGTATTTTTTTTTTACTTCCAAAATAGAGAATATTTATGTAGAAGAGAGTAGGTATGCTTGGGAACAAGCAACGAGTATAAATAAAACTAAAGAAATCAGAAGACTTGGCATAAATAAGCCAATTACATAGACTCTTGAACTGAAATCTTTAATAATGCATAAAGCAAAACACAGACAGGCCGCAGAGCTAATGCTTGCAAATGAGCAAGTCTACCATGCGGAAACATTTTCCCAAAGTGAGGCTAACATAAAGAGTACAGTATCTAAAAAGATCTCTCCAAAACCCACCCCAAACCAAATCATGAACTGAAAAAAATAATTTCATAAGATAAAAATATATAAAGAAGAAAATCTATTCAAATTGCATTTAGAAAAATTTCAACTGAAAAGAAGTCGAAGCCTAGTGGAGACCAATACATCATAATAAACCTTCTGTAAATAAATTATCATGTTTCCTCACAGACCCCTTTTACAATTTAAGATATTTGCAGCCCATTCTCTCTATTGTAATCCAGCTAATTTCATTCAGTCACTAGGTATGCGCGTGGTTAGTTCAGCTCACAAGGGTTCCTGGGGACAGCTCCACTGTTCCACATTTCCTCCTAAATCTGAGTTGCCATAAGGTGCTGGAATGAAAGCCCTGAGCACTAAAAATCACTCTACAATTGCAGGAAAACTGAAATGATGTAAATTCCTTCACACTAATACAGAAATGAAATTGAGTAGAAGACTGCAATTAGATGGCAAAGGGCAGCAAGAACTCTCTCAATTCCACCCGAGTGCTCCTCCTAAGGCTACAGAGAGGTGCAGAGATTCCGTGTGGATCGCATGTGGACAGGCATGGAGATGCTGCAAGGACACATCACCAGTCCTTGGTAGCCGCTTTGCACAGCACAGTGCAAGGAGACCTCCTCACACCCTGGTACCCTCCTAAACTCATCAAGGTGCCACATGCTTGCTGAGAACTGTGACTCACAGAATAAAACACAGAAACTGAATTATGCCACAGTTTCTGGGGACTCAGTAAATATGACTTTCCTCTTGTCTCATATTACTTGACTTTTACAGTGATGTGAACATTGGAAGAAAGATGAAAAGAAAGTTGATACTCTTTGTATGGTGACAGTTCTGTGACCATCTTCCCTGGCCATTAGCAAATGGTTGAGCTTATTGGCAATATTTAAAATTTATTATATAGAATTTTTTGCCTCACTAAATGTTTCAAAATTAAACTTGTATTTATAATACATACCATAAAAGAGTATTTTTAAAATACCAGTTAATATATTTGGGCATAAAATTTAGTTCCATCAAACCCAAAATCCCACTCAAATACTTTGATTTGTTTCCCATATAATGCATTAGGTTTGATAAAAATTAACCTTGGATATTTTGAAATGAGTATTTCAGTAATTTCAAGATATTTAAGCATGGTTTCAAATACTCCAAAGTTTTGGAACACTTTAGAAAATTCCTCCAACTTTTTAAAATGCAAATTTGAACTTGAGTCACATTTTCTCATTTTTTTCCACATGAAACCATATTTGGTCAGAAAATGTACCAAGCTTTAAGCAGAACATTATATATTCTATTACATCAAGGGGTAATTATTTTGTGACTAGTTTAAGATCTCACTTCAGGTCACACAGGCAAAAACTGTCGTCGTCTTACATATTTTACCTTTTGCTTTATTCATGAATAAGGAAGTAGGATATTATAGGACCCGACCTGTTGGTCAAACTTCCAATAGCAATTGCAAGCAATTATGGCAAGGTGAAATGTCACTGTGCACTGAACCCCTCCTTGTTACTCCATCTACAGATTGGGCAGAAACCATCTTTTTTTTACAATGTAGTCTGAAAGAATTCCCACCTTAATCAAGGAAAAAAAAAGTAAAAAACCTGAATTCTCTCTACACTAGATTTTCACTGCTTGAAGAATCTTCAAAAACTTATGTTATGCTTCCTAGATGTATTTACATCCCATAATTTTTGTCACGTGACTCATTTTAACCTGATGCTTGTATGCCAAGAATACGGGACAGATTATTATTTTAAAATATGTACTATACTGATTATTTAACGATATAAACACTGATAAAGTTTTGGTTAATCTGAAAAAAAATCATTGATCATGTCTAACATCACCAATTTCAATCTGCATGTTTCACAAATATTCAGCCAAAAATAGATCCACAAAAGTAATTACATATTACCAGTTATGAAGTCATGCACAGATTTTTCAAGTTTATTTTAATCTTTACACTATAAATCAACAGGAATGCAAAAATTCACTATCTTTATATTTTATTATTGATTATTATCTAATAATTATCAATTATTTCTTTCTGTTTGTAATAAAATCAGTTTACTGATTTGCTTACAAATAGAAATAATAAGAAATGTAAAATAATCTATTGTGATATAAAATAATAAATGTCTCTTCTGGGATCCATGAATTCCTCCAGCAAAATTAATTACCCAATAACTGCAATTAAATTAAATCAAATACCGGCACCATAAAACTGATCAGCCCACAGAAAATAACTCCAACAGCCATCTACCTGTAAGGTCCATCCCCCTAGGATGCATCCTGCAGGCTTTTTCTACATACTGATGCATGACCAGATAGAAGAAATTCAGGCCATTTGGTACCAATGGGGCAGTCAGATACAGAGAGTTAGATCTTGTCACAAAAAACATCCTTACAACTCCCTCTAGCACTTCTTCATGGCAAAGATGATTCAAATTGGACACATGTGGGAATTGAGGTTGTGACTGCAAGGCCCTGGAAGGACAAAAATTCCTTTTGTAACAGGAATTTCAGTGTCTTAGGGCTCTTAATATCATCAACAAATCTTCAGTCACATGTTTTACTATCATCAGTTTAAAAATTACCTTCATGGCGATCTTCAGGTACCTACTAGTACCTGAAGCAGATCCAAGATCAGAAAGCTCAACATGCTCTAATGTCCTCTGCTGGAGTCATTTTCTGGCCAAAAGAAGCACGACAAAAGTCTGGAGATGAACGGCAGGAACCAAAGGGATGGCAAAGCCAAAATCTGTCACCATCTCTCACTAAAATCTGATAGATGAACACCTCAAAGTATGGGACAAGAATAAGAAAAGCTACCACAGAAAGAATTCACGAGGACAAAAAATAATTCTAAACTATAAAATACTTAAAAGTTACAAAAGAGACATTTAGAAACAATGGAGGTTTTGAGGGGTAGGGTAAGGAGAATAAAAAGTTGTGGCAGGGAGGTGGAGAATATAAGAGAGGAGACTAAGTAAAATGACACAGAATTTAAGAATTGTGCAGGGTGTAAAAAGCCAGGAAAAAAATCCACTGTCAAGCCAAGACACGTAGCAGAGATGTAACCATTCTTATCTGTACTTGAGGGCATGAAATAATTCCTTTTTTAATTTTGCCTTTTTAATCCTGTCAATTGGAGCTGTCACTATGGATGTAATAACAAGTATCCCAATCACAATATCAAAGACTTCACTGACACTCCTTGAAAGAGCATTAATATCTGCTCACTGTGGGCACTACATTTAAATGTTCATGTGCAGTGCTGTAGCTCCTCCTTAGTCAGGTATCAAGCTAATACTTCACGCTCTGCTTGTAAAATTATTAACAGCTGGCCTAACGTTAGATCACTGGAGTGTAGTTTGCTAGAATAAGACACTGCTAATAAGACTATTTCCTACTCTATCAAGTTATTACTGACTCTGTATTTCCAAACATCAGAATTGGCCTTTAAGCTCAAAGCAGGATTTAACTTTCCAAGAGCGACAGGCCTGAACCAAGATGTCAGGCTTAAATTTTGGGGAAAGACGAATTTAAAATCTGAGTTCACGAATTCCACAAATGTTCTCAAAAAACCCCCTGGCTCAGTAAAATCCAGGTAAAAATGTCAGGTAAAAGAGAAACATCGAAATCCAGGTAGATATAGAGTGGGTGAATTTGTGATGATGCCCACAAGATCCAATATTTCACCATCTTGGTTAATGCTGTTTCATCACCACCCTCAGACCCTTGCTCTCTCTCACTCTGGCATACAAAAGGGACAGGGACAGGAGAATTTAAACACTACAAAGTCTCATACAGCAATACAGTAATTACTAAGTTCATGGACAGCTACATAAGACAAAATGAAATTCCATGATATGCAGAGGTCAAGCAGGTATATAGAAAAGAGTCATTTTATATCTTAAAGCAGTGGACTGCTTTAAAATGTTACAAGTTGCCTCTGAAAATGCAGGCGATTAATACTGAAAGACCTGGGGACTCCTATCTGCTTAAAGGATGTAATATCTAATTGGTTCACTGGATAGCAGGCAATTCAGAGGGGATCCATTATATTATCAGTATATATTAGAAATATAATAAAATAGATAACAAATTTATTGCTTACATGAAATATTTGTCTAGGTTAGTGATAAAGGGAAAGATAAAACATGTCACTCAGAAGCAAATTAAAGAAGTATATAGGAAGAGAAAATAATATCTACTGAATTTATTTTGAAAATAGTATTATACAGAATTTTTTTTATGATTGTGGTATCACTGGGAATTTCATAAAGCTTCATTAAAATTTGGTGTGTGCTGATAGTTTTCTGTAGGAGCCTAAATAGATTAAGTGCTTGCGACCTTCAGTCTGGGTAAGGACTCTCCCCTTGGGAAGTGTAAAGCAGAGTGTATGCTTACACAGGCAGTGAGATTGAAGTGATCTTTTCTGTGGTCAAGTAATGTTCTTAGACAGAAGGCAGTGTCGTGCTTAAACCCTTACTTTCTTGAAAATGCACTGAATTAAAAATTTCCTTCATTACTTACCAAGGAACAGGACTCAGGTATCAAAGGACTGATATCTTACCCATTACGAAACCATAAGAAGCACTAACAACAAACCCAAGGAATAAAGCATAAGAGGTGCAACTCTCATGAACCACTGCAACTGAGGAGGTGCACAAGTTAATCTGACAAGAAACATTATCTGACAGTAAATGAATTTGCATTCATTTACTGATTTGTAATGCACATTTCAAGTTGATTGACATAACTCCTAGTCGGGAAACTCAGTCAATGCTCAATGTAGTAGTACGATAGTATTTTAAAAAACTGGATTAAAACCTTGGGAATGCATAGGTAAATATAGAATTCCCTTAAACGTAACAGAAATATCAAAAATACACAACCAAAAATAAAATTTAAAATCTAGGGATTTAGCTATATAGAAGATTAAAGACTTTCATATTTTGAGAGCGTGCTCTGGGGAAAAAAAAGCCTCTAGATATTGGGAATTATATCATCTTAATTCTAAGAGATAGTAAAATTTCATATTTACACACAGACTATGAAACAGTCATGCTGAAAGTAGCATAACATATTATCATAACATATTATTTTTGTTCATTCACATTTAGTAAAGCTTTTCCACTTGGGCTAACATCCTTAATTTTGCAAAAACCACAGTGGAAACTTATGGGGTCAGGATTTGTACTTCACCTCTTCTCCAAAGTAATTATTAATACTGAAATGTTGCACAACAAATTAAGAACTGTCTGAGAAAGGCATTAGCCATCTGCTCTGCTGCAAAAATTACTTCTGTTTTTCATATACATCTACCACACACTTTGAGCTATTTCTAAGGCAGAGATCAAGATAGTGCTGGCTGAGTTCAGGGGGTGCTCAGGAGCTGCATCAAAATCTTTCATGTCTCTGCCCACTGCCTCATGTTCTGCACTCCATTCCATTCCCAGACTTTGGCAACTCACCCTGAGCTCATTTCTTGGTTTTCTATGGAGGACAGAAATCATTATCATAGAAATACTTAAATTGCCTTAGAGCAATGGAAGTAGTGCTACTTGCAGGTAGGTATGATGCTGAAAGCTGCTAAGCGGGTGCTACGAACTACTTTTTATTTTCACCCAGGCCAGGAACGACCTAGGGTCTGCTGACCAGATAATAAGTTATCTCTTCTCCTACATTTCCCACACTTTCTTTAATTTTCACCAATAAAAAAGAAAACAATTAGCGAGGCATTTACTAATTGACTGAGTGCAACTTTCCAAGTTATGAATTGATATCCAGTGCAGGCTTTTGCATTGTTCAGCCAATTGCAAAACATGTAAAACATGCATGTAAGAGGGGAGTTAGTCTTTTAAAAGAGCCAGTGACTGCATTAGCTCCTTTAAAAGACTAATTCCCCTCTTACATGGCAGATGATACTTGATCATTCTCCGGACATGGTAGAACACAACCTGTTCTGAGTTCTGATTTGGTGATATGCTACACTACAATTTCTGCACTGCAGCAGGTGCAGGGCAGCTAAGTACATTAACTTTTGGCAGGAAATCTCCACAACACCATCCTGCTAGTGTTGCGACTGATCTCTGTGGAACAAAGTTACATCATTTTAAAAATTTCTGTTTAGAGATGCCGAAAATCAGTCCCATGTTGTTTTCAGCTTTTGCTCTTCTACAAGTTAAAACACTCACTCTGCTAAGGATGTTTGGATCCATATAAACACAGCTTTGTTGTGTTATTGACTAAGGAGGCAGCGTTAACTGTAAGCATAGTGTGTATACAACAGCGTCCAAAAGGCACAAGTTAGCACCTGGACCCAGATCCACGACACAGACTGAAGCAAAGACTCCAGAAATTCTATGATTATGCATCAAAGAAATTTAAACAATATGCTTCGGATATTTTGTATTTCAATGCTTTAAATGTGAGATGGTAATATTTTTCAAGACCAAAAATCAAAGGACTTTGTTTGCCAAATGAGTTAACCTTGCTGTACATGCAAGGAAAGGTTCTGCAGCCTATGAATCCAAGTGCACAATGTAGACTGAGAATACCACCAACAGCATAGATGCAAACATTAATAAAGGTAGTTGGCTCAAAGGGATTTGCTTGATGTTTAACTTCATAGCTTATTGTGAATCTATTGTGAAACAAAATACTTGAATGTGTGTTTATTACTTATAGAAATAATTTGATTATACAATCCAATACTGTCATTACTCTCATCTCTAACAGGATCACCTAAATTAATTTGCACAATAATCTGAAGTTATAAAAGCAGATATCTCTCTTAAAGAGAGTAGGCAGAATTCTCTGTGAGGCAACGGATTTAACAAGAATCTGAAGAGAGAAAGGACACAAAACCAAAATATCGCTTCTTGGGTTTAAATGTTAATTATCCTTCCCATAGCCCTGCTACAAAAAGCCCTTACTGAACATAATAATCAATGTATTCTCTGTAGAAAACCATAGAAAACCATTCATAATAATGGATCATGATTTTATAGTAATATTTAGCTAATATAGTAATATCGGCCAAGATTTTTGAAAAAATTATTATCTTCTTACATATTTTTTAACTGAATTTTGTTGCTGTTCTATTTCTGTGTCATTCTCCTGCGCAGCTACCAGAAATATAATATTTCCTGTTATGGCAAACAAGGTTCACACTGACTAAAAAGATGTTTCATGACATGATGGAAACATTTTCATACAAGTTCATCTCGAACAGCTTCAAAAACCATTAGCGTACCAAAGATGACAGGATAAGGAGTAAGTATTTGTGCAGCAGAATCTAGACTACTCAACGATGGAAAGAACAATTAAAAAATCTGGATATTCAATAAAGGAACACATGTAAATTTTCCCAGTGATTTCTCTGGTATCTTTTCAATTTCTTAGAATAAAGGACATCCCAAATCCAAAATTTACCAGTATAAAATTAATGCTTTGGAGGTTCATTGCCTAGTTCTCATTAAGTCAATGACATTTACCCAATTTAATGACTTTTTTTCAAATGGAATTTTCTTCACTTTGAGGTTCCAAGTCATGTCATATTAAAGTGTTTTGTTTTGGTTTTCCTGTTATTTTTTAGTTATGACAGAGCCAAAAAGGATAAGTAGGCAAACTCTATCAGCAGATCTGTCCCAGTTTAATTTTTTTTCATAACTGTAAAAATCTCCTCCCATGCTGAACAGAACTCTGCAAGGAGCAGAATCCCTTTATTCTTTAGGACTAAATTAAAAACACTGCAATTCAGCAGCATTTCTTCTCCTTACATTGACTGCATCTATAGAATGTAGTTTCTACATATTTCCAAAAAGATCCCCAGAGGACTGGCACTTGAAGCTTATGGCTAAAGACTGAACAATGAAACAGGTCAGCTTGTCCTAAGAAATCAGGTCATTCAGCTGCATGTCTTGTTATCATTTTGACAACAGGGGCGGGGGGAACAGACACAGTTGTAAGGCAGCTCTTTGGGAGAGCCACTTACAGAGCACAGGGAAATAGCAACACTTCTACTGTGAAACCAAAGTTCATATTTAATACATGGTCCAGTTACTATGGGTGCTGGTATCGCTGTTTTTAAAATCTATTTATGAGGAGAGCAAAACTTGAAAGTAATTTCAGATTCATGACCCCACATCTTGTTGCTTTTTTGAGGAGTTTTTTGTTTGTTTTTCTGGAGGCAACGCACCACTATTAAAATATTCACTATGGAGGACATTTTTTGCTGTGGATGCTTGCAAGAACAGATTGAACAATCACAAATTAAACAGTGACATATTTCCTTAAAGAATTTTAGCTTGTGGTAAGATGCTCAAAGCTTGAAATAGACATTTGTTCAGTATCTATACACTTAAGAAATATATATATATGTCTATGGTTACAGAATTTCCTTTGCTTAGTTATAAACTCCAGGGGAAATACAAGATTTTCTCTGTGTACACCCACAAATAATTCTGGCTTTGTCCTTAAGGTCACAGAAGCTCTCCTGAGATGGGATAGTTCTGATATATTTTGTCAGTCTCCATCCAGGTAGCCTAAAGTGAAGACAGCGGTTGTTGCACAGCCTCTAAACTAGACCTCTCCCTCAATGTAAGCAACCAGTGGGGAGAATGAATCAGAAGGATACTAAAGAGAATTACAGTGATGCCTGATGGCTGCCACATCTGTGGATGCCAAGAGAGCAGGCAGCTTGGAAGTGAACTTTTGATCTCCTAATAAGTAGAAATAGATGGAAATTGGAGAGCTTTTCAATTTGTTTGACTTTAATTTAGCTGTACCTGGGTGTATCTTGAAAAAAATAATTTTGAATGAAACATTGCTACTTGCTGGAACCTCTAATTTAACTTCTGCAGATAAAGAGCTTATGCACATGTGCATAAATGTATATACAGCTGTTAATTTTCCAATGCTTTTCTAATATCTTCCCTTTCTCTTTACATAGTTAAGCTCATTTTATACTCAGAAAATGGAAAGAGTAACAGTTCGTGTAACTGCAAATAAGAGAGAAGGTAGGTCTGTTTGATATGCTTTTCACCGAAATGCAATCAATAGCTGAAGGTGTTTCCAAATCTCTAAACTAGCAAATAGAATAGAACATAATCACATGACACATCCAACACACCTACTGATTCTGATTCTTGACTTACACCTACTTGACCACAAGTCTAAGTGTGAACTGGCAAGTTGTGAAAATGCCATCAGGACCCTGTATTGGCCTAGACACTGCAGATTTTGCCAAAGGCACAAAACCAAGAAACACAAGAGAGCAGGACCAAGCATGGTGTGAAGATCACCCCATACCTAGTACCCAGCTCAAAGCCAGAAAATTCTAGGCAGGTGAAGATCAAAACACACGTGATGTGAGCAGCAAGGACTGTACATTTGTGTGTAGGTAGATGGGCTGGGTAGGAGGCCAGGAAGCTAAACACTACTGAAGAGTGTAGGGCTGTGCATGTTATGTTAAGAGTGGAGTAGCTGAGGCTGTTTGCTTCCTACTCTCTGGACAGCCAGGCTGCACTGTATTGCTCTGTGACCAGCAATGTGCAGTACTTTACTGCCACTCCACTTACAAATCTTCCTGAATAAAGGAAACCAAATACTGATTGGTGCATTAAGTCAGATGTCTCCATTAAGAGTCACATATTTTTTGCCAGAAGGCCTTGGAAGGAAAAGCCACAATTTTATTTGCAGTTTGTTTTCAGTTTTGCTTTTATTTATTTTTTTAAAGAATGGCCACATGTATCAAAAGAAATGTTTCACTGTAGTTTAAGTAAATTACGTTAATATGAAAGAGCCTGTAGAATTTCAAACTGAGATATTGACCTAAATCTTTACTAGAATAACATAGATGATTATCAGAACATTTACCTTGCTTTTTCTCTCTTTTAATTTTGCCAACCAACATTTTGTGCTGGTAATAATAGGCTACATTAAAAAAAAAAAAGCGCTGTTCATGTCTGTTCCCAGATGAACTCAACATTGGAAGAAACAAACCAAATTCCAACTTGGAGAGAATCTAAAGTCTGCTTTAATAGTTAGCCTTTGACTGGAGTGCCAGGCCCTGAGATGTTTGCAATATTTAAGCTGCCACCTAAAAACCTATGAAATTATGTTTAGCTACATCTTCAGAAAATGTTATTTCTCTGCTTCTCAAAGATGCAGAATCTATTGAAAATACACACTTCATCTACATCTGTATTACTGTGATAGTAACTTCTTCTGTATTGCATCGACCATCAGGCATTCAAGACATATGTTGTTCATGAGGCACCATATTCAAGAGAATAAGAAGCAGTTGTACCGTTATAAGTCAGTTGGCATTCAGCAGTAACAATTGCATTCATTTCAACAAGCTTGTCTTTTAAAAATCTATTCTCCTCTATTCCCCTGGGGAATTCAATATAACCATAGCTGGTGCATACAGTGTACAAAATACCCTTCAACTTACTGTGAAATTCTAAACCCTACTCATAATAAAAAAAGGTGCAGAAAAATGTCTGTGGAGCTGCAAGATAAAGTCTTCTTAATATCAGAAACACTCTGGTCAGAACATTTGGAAGATGCATTATCTAGATAAGCATTAACAGAAAGACCTATCAGGAAAATTTCACCCAAACTACCACATTTTATTAAACACAGGGGAAATTTTAAAATCACCCCATTATTCTGATGGCTTTAGCGAGCCTGTTTTCTCTGGCTTGAATGTAACATGAAAGAGATCTGGCTTAACCCTAGCACTAAATAATGTGGAGAACCACCTTAATGTCAGAGCCAGATTGAAAGAAATATTTTCATCTTGGCAGACTTCACAGAATCAGGAGTAGTGCCTTTTGATCAATGTCAGCCTAAATGCCAGCTGGTTGGCTAGCACTTGAGGACTGAGCTTCACATTAGACATATTTTAACCTCACCCACACTTGCCACTTATTCAAAAGCCAGGGATCCCTGATGGAATTTTGGAATTGTGAGGTCTGTGACATCTGGACCACAGAATGTTAAAAAAAGACTGTCCTAGGCATGCAGAACAGTTTGCTAGTGGAGAGAAAGAAAACAAAACTCTCCAGACAGATATGTTCATTCAGTATCTAAGAGAGATAATGATCACTGTTTGAGAGAAAAACAATAATATGACAAATATAAACAGCAAAAGAATTTGAGATGACAAGGATATTTTAAAGTGAGGAAAATGTGGTGTTCACAACCACAGTTGTAAATTATTGCACCCTAATTTTAAAACATCATTTCTATTGAAATATAAACGGGCACAAAAACCCAGCACACAATTGGCGAGATTTTTCTAAATAACAAACAGGATAAACCCGCCTTCATTAACACTTTATACTCTTCTCTCATCCATGCTTATTCTTGATCAACTAGGAAGACTGACAGACATCTTTCAATGTGTCAAGCTAATTTCTTTACTAAATTGATTATAGGCTAAGTTATACCTGTTCAAAAGATACTGTCCAATCTTCTTCTGCATCCCTCAGGAATAATAAGTTTTAAACACAACTTCAGGTCACTATTTCCATTTTATCCAAGTTGTAAATATTTTCTGTTTCTACATTTTTTTTCATCTTCCTCCCTAACTCACTGCTCTTTCTTTGGAAACAGCAGTTGCATACTTTAGTACAGCATTTAAAATGTATCAACCAAATGGTCCCAATTGCTCTTATGCTTCTTCAGCCCTCAATGCCAGGAACTGTTGAGACTGTTTTGGATGCTGCATATAAAATACAGGCCTATTGCTACGGACTTGTTTTTCTCAGTTCATCCTTTTTACAGACCACAGATTCCTCATATCTTAAGAAGGTTTAAAAAGGTTTCAGGTTGAAAAAACTCTATAAATTGCTAAGGACAGCACACAATTCTATGGTTTAATTATTGCTGGGCATAATTTTTAATTTCAGAGCACTCATACATCATTTATAGCCATCTATGGTTTCAGTGACTATTAGAATATACTTCAAGGAAATTCATACTGTGGAGCTTAAAATTTGTTCCTGTCAGCTCAATATCTTCTGCATTGTTTCTTGCTTATTATTCATAAAGAATTTAAGATCACGAAAACCAGATTTTTGTCTGCTGTTTCAATGAATTATAACTCAACATTACTGTTTCATTCCCTCTCTGCCAATAAATCTCCCAGAAAACTTGTGCAGAGTTTCCGTTGTTGAAGTCAAGTAATGGCTAGAAGGCAAAGAACTGTAACTGCATTAGCAGTACAGATGCTTAATTCTGAGCAGCTTGGTCCTCAGGTATTTGATTATAGCTAAGAGATGGTGCAAAGCTTTATTCTTACTTTGCAATTATTCCAGGAATCGGGATAGGATATTACATAATTTAGGAAAGAAATTTTAATTAACAAAAAACTCCTATGAACAACTACACTGATAGCAGAAAAAAAGCATGATCTTATCACACAATCTAAATTTTGGTCCTATCAAAAATGTCTCTTCTAAGTCATCCTAGGTTATTTGGAATCACCTCTCATGGAGCCTCCTGATCAAATTTAATTAGATATCCTAGATAGGAGTAAAACTGTACTAAGTGGAGTTTTGAAATAATGTTCCATGTGTTTAAAAAGTGCTAACACACCGATGAGCTAAAGTTACCCTGTGGTCCACATTGCCCTAACAAAAAGTCTGGATAAAGGCTGACAGCCAGGTCTCTCTCTGCTTAGGTAATTTTGCCCACTGAATTACTTGAGATCAATGATCAAAAATGTGAAAATATCAAGAACCTCTTGGGTCATTTGCCTCACAGTTGCAGAGAGAAGAGGAATTCCATATCCAGGAGGAATCATCCCCAGCTGTCTAGAGATATACCATTTCCAAGAGTACTCTCCCTGAAGGTAAGGCCAGGATATGCTGGAAAGGCTCTGCAAGAGTCATCTACACTTTGGCAACACTTCGCCTAAACATCATTCTCAAGGGAGACATTGATATGTTTTACTACAAAGCTGGCCTGGGATCCATCTATCATAGACTGTGAAAAACAGAGAAGCAGGACCAAAATTTATAGCATACCACCCATGCAGACACATAATTCACCTTGGAAAAACACTTCCCAAACAGAGAAGAACCCAAGCCCCTTTGTATTTTCACAAAGGTACTGTGGTAACAGGTTGGAGAGGAAAAGGGCTTTTCATGGTAGAGGTGAGCAAGGATGGTGCCTAAGGCAATAAGGGCAGGTGTACTTAACAGTCCATCCACAATGCTTAAAATATGTAATCTCAATTACAATATTTGGATAAATCATTCTCAGTGAACGTCACTAGAGCTCTCCAACCTTAGCCCACTATTGTAAGCATAAAATTAGTTTTACTTTTCAAGTGAAACAGATTTAGCATCACATTAAAATGTACTAAAACAGTTTGAGACATAAACACATTCTTCCCTTAACATCATGGGTACGTTACAGGTTCAAAGAGGGAAAAAAAAGTTTTAAAAAGGTGAAATGCATTAACAACCCATACTTCATCTTACTGATGAACGTGATCTGGTCCAGACCACAATGGTTATTATCGGAAACTTGAAATGCATCTTTACCAAATATCATATAAATTCCCTTTGAATATGAAATTATTTTCATCAGAAGAAAGTCAGTGAGTATAGATTGATTTTCTGATAGTGGACTTAGTAGCTGAGTATTTATTTACTCCTCCTTCATAACTATTTGTTAAACAAAGAGAAAAACTAATACCTAGTCAAGTATAATATTGCATGTACTCTTTAATAATTTTTTCCCCCTCAAAATTCTACCCAGTGCACCTTGGGCTAGTTGCAGAACTGTGCCAGAGAGCGACGAGGACCATTCTCCCCAGCCCAGTTTCTTCTCCATAACCCACTTAGATCTTGGACCTGCAGGCTCAGTTGGTACGGGTAAGTCTGCTTTGTTTCCTTCTCCACCAGGAGTGCTAAGCTTGCTGAAGGGTGGAAAGCAGGCTTGCAATGAGAACACACTTGCTCTAATTCCATTTTTTTAGAAACAAGAAACTAGTTGTGCTGAAATTGTAGAGATTATCAACATTGTGCTCTATATAGCGCCATCAGATTTCAAGCAGATGGCTCAGATTATTCAGCAGATGTCTGGGTAGCATGATCTATTCCAGTGTTTGGCTACAAATAAACTGACGAGGTTGACCAATCCTAAAGGAATTCATGAAAATTTCTCACGTTCAGAGTAGTTCTCAACAGGAATATTTATATATTACTAGCTTTCCCATGCATGTAAAAAAAAAATATATATATTTTTTTATTACTGCCTCCATTCATGATCTCATAGCTGTTTACACATATATTAGCTTTCTTCTTCCAGAACAAAGTGCCATCATCTTTGAAAGTCTCAGCTGCAAAATGTAGGAGTGAAAATTATGCTATGAATTTTTTATGATCATATCCTATTTGGTGTAAAGTTCAAAGGTCTATAAATATTCAAAGATATGTAGGATTCTGTGGAATGTATTTCTTGGTTTTATACAGATCTGATAAAAAAACATTTGTGACATGAACTAGAAACAATTTTCAAAATGTGTTGTATTAACTCCCTGCTCATAATGGTAGATAAGAACACAGGACAAGAACTTTTCAAGTCTGTATACTTATAACTTTTACTTTTGAATAAAGTTCTCTGTAGGACTGCTAGCAGATGAATATTTTGTTTTCATGACTGAGCTGAGAGCCACAAAAGAATAGACACTGCCAGTAACCAGGAGCTAAGCATACAAACAGAATAGAAACAGAACTTCAGAATCAAGTCAGCAGAGCTCTGCTGACAGCAAATTTTCTACCACATTAAGATCTGGTCAGTCTTCTAAAAATTTCTTCCAGCGGCAGAAGTAGCATCTAAAGAAGGAACTATTTATTTCAACAAGATTAGGATAAATGGTGGTTACATTTTTGTTATAATAATAACAACAGTAATTAAGAAACCTTTCCTAGGTGTTTTAGAGCTTCTTTTATTTCAAGAATCTAAAGCTTGGTAATCTCTTGCTACTTGACCTTTTTGTGCACACATTTGATTTTTTCCTTACATTGTTGTGTTTTAGAGTGTGATATAAACACAAAAAATTAGTTCAGCCTCTGATGTAACATTTACAGTTTGTAAATTACTTCGTTTTAGAGCATTTATAATTCATGGCATTGGATGCAGCTAGAATATAAATTCAGATATTTTAGAGAATTTGTATTTCAAAATGTTTAAACATATTCTTAAGTTTGTCAATGAACTGTTCCTTATAGCTGCCATATATTTCACTTGCAGAGAAATCAGAGCTTGGGGAATAGGAAATGGGAATCCTTACAACATGAAAACATTAAATGCACTACAACTTTATATATTATTGCATTTGTGGATCACTCATCCCCAAAGAAACTTGAAAACAGAATTGAGCTAATAGATATAATGGCCACACTTACAGATGTGTTACAGGTTTACAGGAATCCTACACAAAACCTAGAAATCACTCTCCTGAAAACTAATACCAGTTATAATAAAATACATATGGGCTGAATAGCACCCAAAATTCCGGATATTTTACTCTGATGAAACCTTACAAAAACCCTGTTTCAGGGCCATGCTAATGCAGGCAGATTGCTTCTGGGTTCATACTTGTGTTTCTGCAAGATTTGTGCTGTGATTTCATACAGACCTGGGGTTCTGCACGGCATTGCATTGCACAATGAACACACACTAAAGCAATTTTACAGGCAAGTCAACCAGGTACCTATGGATTAACAGGCACTTAAGCAATGAGGAACAATTTATATGCAAATTGGTTTTGATCTGAGACTCTTAAACTGCAGCTCAGGTGAAACTGAAGTATGTGAATCCCTTTTTTGAATCCAGAACTCTATGTCTTATGCTTTTCAGATCTACCTGAAGTGCACAGCAAAGCAACAACGTAGTGGCATAAAAAGCAGAAGATAAAACTATTTTGCGGTAGAGAAATACTGCAGTGAGCTTGAAAGTGAATCAAATAAAAAAAAAGAAGAAAAAAAGAAGGAAAAACAAGTGAGAAGCATAAGTCTGGGAAAGTAATAACATTCTGCAAGAAGCTGCTGCAAAGCAAAACATGAGTGAATTACAGTCTGCCAAAGTAGCTTAAAGCAGCCTAAAGAAGCAAAAGTCTGTCGGTGAGAGAGCATTTCCCTTCAACTCTGATCGTCAAGTTTAAAGCTCTACGGTTGTCACCAAAAGGAACACAAGTTGTTACACCACAGAGACATTTTTAACTCGAGCTACATAACAGACTTGCTTTTCAGTTGCAAGGTGTTTTATTCTGTTGCACAGAGGCTCACTTTTAACTACCAGAGGAGTACTTTTGTTGTAGAGCTTGCTAGTTCAACTTGCGATCTGACTTCCAGCTACGAGCTACTGTCTCAGCTCTCATCCTTGCCTCCTTGCTTTCAATTAACTCCTTAATTGCTGCTATACTCAAGTCAAAGCACATTGGAGTGTACAAATCCTTTGTTTGAAAATGCCTCAACTCAACTCATCATTGCAAGGTGAGAAAGATCGCAGGTGTGCCCTCAGTAACATTCCTGTGCAGTTTTTAACTTTCAGTGCAGGATTATGTGAGTCTCCCTGACTGTTATGGCACAGACCAGACCAGGACACAACAGATTTTATCCCCTCTTGAGGAGTAGTTGGAGAATGCCACTATTGTTAAGGCCTGAGCCTGAAGTGAGGCAGCCCCAGTAGGAAAACTAAAATAAAATTAAAATAAAATTAAAATATAAAAAAAAAAAAAAAAAACAAAATAAAATAAATTAAAATTAATTTAAATAAACCAAAATATAAAATAAAATATAAATTAAAAAAAAATAGCTAATAATTTTCACAGTCACATTTTGAGCACTTGCTACTTGAAGAATTCCATTCCATCTGATCTTTGGATCAAGCTGTGAAGTTCAGCTTTGCAGCCATTCCCACTTCACCAGTATCATACCACAGGCAGGGAGTTCTCCTTTCACCCCGTGGGAGTTCTCACTTTCACTGGGATAACATGAGTGCCTGTGGTGTCCTCAAGGTCACTGAGGTGTCTAAAAGGATAGACAAGAATCTAGAGGGATTTATCAGCAGCCTGGCAATCAGTGATTTTGGTGCAGGTCAGACTACTAGATGGCTTTGAAAATTCCTGTTCAAGCCTGTTTCCAGCTGTAGGCACCTAAATCTCTTTAAAATAGGATTGCATGAGAGTCACAATAAGGTCATTTAAGGAGATCAAGTAAGCTTTAAGTGGCATGTGGCTATAAAAACGACAAAAGCAGCTGTGAAACGATAACAGCTTTGGACATGAACTACAATAGTTAGGATGCTTTTAAACTGCCCTTTTAGATAGGATAGAGATTAATAAAACAGCAGTAAACACCATCCAAAAGTTCTCTTCTAAGTAGAAATCTGTGGCCAGAATTTAAAAAGTCACAACAACTAACTTTTTCTTCAAAAGAACTAATTGCACACTATTGTTCTTTTATTTAGATGTTACTAAAGAAATTGTTTGGACTGAATTTTAAAGTAAGCATCAAACCATGAGTTTGACAAAGAAACTGTGCTGATGAGGTTGCAATCTATGTTCAGGAAAACCAGCTCTGGTTATCTAATAGTTCTCATAGTCAGTGAAGTCTTTGTGTTCTGCAAATAACATACAGCGACGTTTGGCCAAAACCTCTGAGGTTCCAGAATACTCCCCAGCACCTCCAGGAGCCTCTTTTCCTCTTGGAATGATGACTCCTACTACGGTTCAAGATTTCCCCTCTCAATCTTCCTCACCTCAGCAACCTTTCTCTCCACATACTCTGGGCTCCTGGGCAAGCAGGGAGAGGGAATATCTAGAACAGAGCTGGTTCTCATGCAAAGGAGGAGTGGGCAGGACAAACCTGAAGGTGTAAGGGACAAGGGAGACACAAGTGATGGCACAGGGATCCTCCCCTGCCCAGCAACTACTTCTACCACATATCTTGGCCACCTAGGAGGAATGAGAGCAGAGTAGCTGCCTGAGCTGGGCAGTACTTCAGGCCTATTTTCAAATCAAAAACAAAGTTGACAGTCTGATGTCCTAGGCTAGTGACTAATTTTCCATTCTTAGTATGTCACTGAGACAAAGAGGTACTTGAGGAAAATGGTACAGGCAATAACCCTTAAACAAATGAAAGTGAAATACAGCATTTTAACAGTTAATTACAGTATGGTCAGCAACAACAAATCACACTAGTAAATTACTGTAAGAGATAATTCTATGTACACAATGCTATTTTCATTGCCTGCTTATTTACTGGAATTTTTCAATGAGATAGGGAGTATTGTAACTACTATGGAGGCTCAGAGCAGGCAAGTGACTTACATCAGATGACAAGCGACTGGTGCAGCTAAGCCAGAAGTGGAAGCCATGGAATCCCACACCATGACAAAACAAGGAATCTGTTCTATGCTTCCCATCACAGTGCTCTCACATTGGCCTCTGCTGACCTTGTATCAGGGCCTGAGCAAAACAAAGCAACTCACCAACAAAAGTCATCTAGTCATTCTTTGCTTTCACAGTTTATAAATAAATAGCCTGTTTGTTAACCTTCACTGAGCTGAGCTCTGCATTCTACCAAGGGCATAAATTTGATCCAAGGAACCCTTCTGTGTCAGCTGGCTTCATTTTAGTCAGAATTGTGATGACCATGTAATGAAGAGTCACGTAAAATGAATGCATTTTAAATGCCAGCAGTGTTACAACAACAAATCCTTGCATTTCTGAAGGGTTTCTGTTTCACTTACTATCACATGACTCTAGATTTGTGATACAACTATTTTAGAATGCCTTTTTTCTCCCTAACACTCTAGTTTTGAAGATTTAAAAGTCTAGGGTTTTGTCCTAACAATTCAGCAATTTTAAACTCCTCAGATTTGCCCTAACAAACACTACAGTTCTGAAACTTTCAACTTTCAGGTGAATAAAAACCAATCCCAGTTGGGAAATAAAATTTAGGAAAATATCTTTTAATGTCCAAGGGTTACACAAGCAGCCTTTACAAGAGATTTCACCTAATGTGGGAGTAAACAAATTCTATTTCCTTCATTTATGTACCAGAAACTGCTTTCAGCTTCTTCCACTGTCCCTACTGCTACATTTATGAACATTTAGCTTTTCATTGTGTTTACATGAAATTCCTAATTATTTTGCCATGAAGTTTAAATTTCCTTCTTCATCAATACGGAAGGTCACAGATTTTGATAATGCAATAAACTTGGAGGAGAAACCCCCAAAGTTCAGAAAAATGCCCTTTTTGGTCTCACCAGCTGCAACTAATGAACCCTTCCTCCATTACTGATCACTGCTGCTCTGTTCTGCCCATACTGGTGTTTGTACAGTTACATTGCAAAGTAGAAATGATTTATTTATTTAAGGTCAGAGACACTACTTTTGTAGAGGGTTGAGGTTTTTGCTTAGTTGTTTTTCTAAAACCAGAAACCTTTTAGTTGACTGGTTTGCAGTTTAATCTCAAAAGCTGTTGTAGCAGTGCAATTGAAAAGGCAATGAACTCCTGCACTGAAATGAATGTCTGGGGGTAGAGAGAGGTGGGAATGTCTAATCTGGCTTCCTTCCCAGAATTGACATGACACAAATATGCTGTTTTCAGTGAAGCAAAATGCTAAGCCTCTAGGTAAATATTTGTATTTATTTTGGGTAGAAGGGTAATTTCTAGTCAGGCTAAATGTCTACTGAAGTGTGTAATAATTAACAGAAGACTTAAAAATATAGAAAAGTTAAACTTTTTTCCCATAAAACATTGCTCATAGCAGCCATCAGCTTGATTTGAAACAAACTTCAAGGATCTCAGCAATAATAACCCAGGTTTATCAGAGAGGTTACAAATCCCAGTTCTTCACGGGACTTGGAAAACTGGAGCATTTTTCAGAAATCTAGATCTATAGTAGTTTTAATTTTCAGATAAATATTTAAGACTGAATTTTTAAACATTTTGACAACTAAAACACATGGGTTTAGAAGTTGTACTGAAATAAACCTCAATTTTGTTTCGAGATTTTTTCAGCTATCCCACATGCATGATCTACATAATTCAAAAATACAGCAACAGATGAATAGTAACAACTATTATTATTGTTAAAAAGTATACACAGTGTAGCCTCCAGATACGCAACCAGATTTGGATAGTCTTATTGAGAGAAGTTACAACTTATTCTTCCTAATTAAAAACCTGAAAACAATAACCAGGTAAACAAACACTCTAAGACTCATTCAGCATTTCTCATCAAACTACTCAAAACGCTGCACAAACAACTATTGAAATCTGAACAAAGATGCCATAATTTTTATCAGATAATCAAATGATTAATAATGATTTGTAATTTTTTTGTAAACGTATACACAATTACATTTTCCCCCTAAATACTTCTGGTACTAAATACTTCTGATGTTTTGTTCTACTTTTAGTGTAGAACAAAACAACAAATACCACAAAGGCTACAGCTCCAAGTGGAGTCCTTAATGATTCAGTAACATTTTGACACAGCTACCTGAAGTGCAATATTGTCAAAATACGTAAATTAAGGGGTTACCCTGCCTTCCCCATGCTACAGGTATCTTGTAATCACTTGATTTGAATGAAGCCTCAATCTGATGACACATTCAACTCATTGAAGCTAAAGTGCTCCAACACATTAAGCTTCCTCTAAAATGCAAGGTAATTATTAATAATTGTTGTTGTTTTTGTTGTATAAAAATTCTTTTCATTTGGCTGGTATGTAATGACAATGCATTATGCCACTTCCATTTATATTTTTTTTACCTCACTTACTTGAATGTGTCAGGATCCATAGAATTCAAAACAGACTTTGTTTTTTAAACAGGCCTGTTTCTCCTCCACTTGTACCTGCTATCAATTTCTAACAAAAATAACACTTAAATGAAAAGTTATAAAATAAAAGAAAAATTTTATCTTCCTTTAATGATGTTTTTATACCGCTAATATCTAAACTATTGGAAAGTTGAAACATCAATTGCTTTTGTTAAAAAACTACTAATGAAGTTGATATGAAACCCAGCTCCATTTGAACAAATGATAACAGGGCACCATTTACCTCTAAGCATCATTTTCCACACAATCTAACTCCCTTATTTTGTGTTTAGTCCACTTGCTTCTGTGCTCAAGTATTTAGATTTGACACATAAAATAAGCTCTTTTCAATTTAATTATTTTCAAAGACCTGTTTTATTATATTTTTACCTCTAGGGATGTTTTCTTTTTCATTATCTGGCTGGTAACAAGTCCAACACTTGGTTGGAAATTACTTCCCTTGGAACCTGACCGTATCATGTTTGCTCTACATTTCTTGATTATAATGGGAATCATATCATCAGTAATTATATGATCAAATATGTTAGCCAGAAACATGTCCTTTCATCCAGTGTTACAACAAACATTAAAATTATAGTTTAAATTCCAGAAGTTTGCAACATTTTCCTCGAGTGATTGAACTCTCCTGCTCACATTTTCAAACCAATTTTTAAGAGTCCTCTAATGGCAGATGCATTCAGAAAAATAATAACTTAGAAAGCTGATGCAAAGACCCCCTCTAAACAGGAATTTCCAAACCCTGCTCATGGAACCACATCAATCTCAGAATTTTTGGAAAAGACCTCCAAGATGACCAAGTTGGGCCTTTTTGAAAATTGATTTTAATTGCTAGAGGAATGGCTGGTTAAGCATTTAAGCTCATGACACAGTGCAGTGGAGAGAGCCATGTGCTGGTGGATGTGCACACTTGCAGGGGTATGAACTTCAGCTGTCCCATCTACTCCTGGGGCATTTCCTGGCATCACCTGCCTCTCAAGGTTTCCTCAGCCCACCTGGAGGCTTTTACTTTGTTTGGAGAACAAAGTGTTCTCTTTTTCTGGCCCCCAAATCTCAGGACTTCTAGCAAATGATTTGTCTTAGAGGTTCTTATTCCTCTTCCAGATTAAATTTGAAAGTAGAAAAGGGCATTAAAAATTAGCAGTAGATCACTGGCAGACAAAGGCAGTATGGATACATAAACATTCCCATAGAAAAATTAAAATCTATATAATGTAAGCTTATTGATGGTTTCAGTCAGGATCTCTTATTACACATCTATCTGTGCATCTGATATTGCTCGTGAAAATTTGGCATCAGTGTCGTGCTGGTCTAGCTCCCATTACTTTCATTGAAAATAGCTGTGGACTCTGCTGAGGAAAAAAAGATCTTAATGTATCAAAGAGAACTTGTCTGGATCAGAAAAAAATAAAAGTCTTTTATTCTAAGCTAGCTTATTATGATATATAGCTAAACAAGAAATTCTCTTTAAACGGATTTCATTCATTATCTATTTCTGGCAAAATCATAAAAGAGAAATAAAAAGGTGGAGATGCTGTGACCAGGAGTGCTCAGGGTCTGCCCTGAGTGAGGAAATACAGAAATCCTGAAAACCAGATAAAGGGGGCCAAGCCAACATGTTTTTATGCCTGTCAGCCAAGTATTTATGCATTTTCCACCTAAGGTGATGAATCTATAACCTCAGAGTGTAGCACAGTGTAACCATATTCTATTTCTATACAACAAAATCTTTGAACTTAGGCTGAACTCTGTTCAGGAGTTTTCTACTGAGAAAAGAAACTCCATTTGCATCGATCCTCCTAGCAGCTATTCTCTTCAGGGCAATGGGTTGTGCATTCTTGGTGGTCCTAGAGAGACAACTTTTTTCCTATATGGTGTTTACATAAACAGGATGAGCTGTGAATTTCCAAGACCACAAATTATTTGTTAATGAACTTGCCTTCAAAACACAGTTTTTACAGGTAGCAACGCTTCCAATAATTGCACATTGACTGTTTATTCAGAATATTTTATATTGAAATATGACAAGCTGAAGTGATTTTCCCTACATATTTACTCTAATATCAGACACAAAATGTTGACAATTTTATGTGAAACCAAACTGGCTCCTGACTTACATCTACAGTGATGACTGAAATTGAAGCAACAAAAATCACTGGTTTTAACTGTAATTATATTAATCGCAAAACATTCAATTTATATAAATAATTTTAATTTGATTTTTATTTGTACATTTCAATAACTTTTCCAAAAGAAAAGCTGACTCTTTTTGGGTATAATTTGATATTTTCCTCTGATGCATTTATTTTGTTTATTTCCTCTGCTGCCTGTATTTAACTCTATGGTTTTACCTGATGACTTTATGTTTACTTTATTTCTAATGTTTAGCTATATTAGAGAAATTAGCTTAGAAAATACATAAGACAATAACTTTTCAAGTTTGTATAAGGATGGGGTTTTTAAAGTTTATATGTACCAATAATATTTTGATAGAAAGTGGAATCTGCTTATGATAAACAAAACGAGCAATTTGAAATTTTATTTGTTAAATAAAGTTGTTTTAAATCTATCTGGTTCCTTAGATACTTGAAGTATTAATAAACTAATTTGCAGTGTAAATTCAATTTAAGAAACATGAGTATTTTTCTCCATTTAGTGATTTAAACATATTACTTAATTCTTCCAGGACTTTAGGACACAGACTATAAGATGCAGGGGAATAGTTATTGCTTTTTCTATTCTCCCAATTGGATTTTAATTTTGCAATTAATTAATTATAAACTACCTGAAAAAAACCCAAAATCCTAAAATAGTCACACGCATGGGGAAGGCAGTGTTTCTATCAACAGCTGGCTTAATATTTCAACAAACTAATTCCAGAAAATAACTGGCAGAATATCTAGGCTGCTCTTACTATTTTCAAAGGAAAATTGTTTTAATAGCTTGCAACAAATATATTGATGATATAGATTACTTTAAATTCTATGTGTATATAACACTTTTTTAAAACTACTAAATACATGTTTAGAAAGTCAATTAAAATGAAAACAGATGTCTTTTTTGTCTACCCTTGAATGAAAAATATAACATCTGACTGCTGTACTCTTAAATCTTGGAGGGAAATCCAAAAGTGGTTACATTATGAACTGTGACAAACCCACTGGTCAAAAATTAAATCCAATAAGTGCAATAATTAATATCTTGTATTTAGATAGGTAGTCTTTCATCTCAAAGAATCCTGAAGCACTTTGCACATACCCCTGAAATATACCTTCACAAACCTTGAGATTCATGTAAGGGCTTAAAGAGATCCTGTAAAAATTAGCCACTTATCCAGCATCTCTTTTTCACCACATAACTATCAGCTACTTCTTCAACAATTCTGAAAAGCAAATTCAAAAACTCTCTTCCTCTAGCAGCACAGGAAATTAAAAGCATCTCACAAATTACTTCAGTCCCTGCTACAACTTAAAATTTCTCTGGGGCCACCTGACATACTCTTCTTTGATCTCCCCTTCCCCTTGTAAACCCCATAGCCCTTAGTCCTCAAATTAAAAACACACAGCCTTTTCATCTCCAGTCTCTGCAATGGCAGCTGATGCATTGATTCTGTGCCTTATGGCATTGTCACCTTTATATTGCTCCTATTACACAATGATTTACAAAACTGTTCAGTGGAAAGACACTTCTCTATCTTTATTTGTGTGTGATGACTCCACTGTACATGTAGATTAAAAAGTTCTGACTGATTGGTGGGGATCCTTATCATACACCTGCTTACCCTGGATCTGCTAATGGATTTTATAATTTACAATTACACAGTAAGCAAAACTTTCTTTCAGACCCCTGCAGCATCTGCAATCTGCTTGCAGTTGTCTCACTAATTGCACATTTGCAGTCCTCATGCACTTCTTAGTGCATGTGATGCTCTAGTTTGTCGGGTACTTCTTCCCTACAGTCTGCAAAAATATGCCTTTGGCACAAAAAAAAAGACTCATATTTCTCTTATTTCTTTTAAAAATTCCACTGAGATACTTAATAAGATTAGGCCCTTACAAAGTAATGATTCAAGTTTTTGAAGGAATTTCATCAGAGCTGTGACAAAAACCAACCAACACAGCAACCAATAGTTAGGCTTTCTGTAGTTCTGCCTAATATTTGGCATGATCCCACATTTTCCCAAAACCCTCTAGGCTCAGGACTAATGGAAGAGTTGCAAATATCTTTTTTGAGTCTCACAGTGATGAACCAAATGTTATTTTGCTTTTTAGTATTTGACTTTCCATCTCAGGTCAGTGCTCTAACATCAATCAGACTCAAGAGAGTAACTGGAAGTGACATAATTTGCAAAATACACCCTGCAGCACAATGAAAATGAGGTAGTTAAATAAAAACAAACAGTCTGCTGGGTAATTGGGAGCTGAACTTATTTATTACAAATGGAATGACTCCACAGATCTACTAAAATACAGCTTCTGAGCATAACTAGCATCATTGCAAAGGCATCATTGCCATGTACTCACTTCTCAGGGTACGGGTATGCTGAGATCACCAAAACACTCACAAAGGAGCTCCAAACTTTGTTTCCCACCTTGACCTATCCAGTTGCTGCAGTATCACGGCTACCTTATTCCTGGCCTTAAAGGACTGTTCCAGCAGCTGAAGCTTACTCAACGATCAGGAAAAATCAGGTCTGCCCCTGCTCTGGGCAGGAGAGGATAGAGAAGTGGTGCTGGGAGGGACTGCTCTGGCATTCAATAACTGGACTATGCGCTTATGCTCAGGACATCATTTACTGTTCCATTAAACTGACCACAAGGAAACCATTCCATTTGAACAGCTCTAGAAATCAGTTGCATATTCCAATTTGATTATAATTCAGATAGTTTTTATACAACAAACTGTTGACATTGCCATTTCCTTATTTTATTGTCCTAGCAAAATGGTTTTCATTTATATCTCTGTTTGGAATGAATTTTCACTTTGAAAAATATAACCAGTTTCAAACCAGAACAGGTAATTTACAAACACCTACAAACACATAGAGACAGCTGACAAAGTGCATTCTGTTCCATAGTAAGAGTCGAGTCCTAATGAAATGAAAAGGTAACAGAAAACAAACCAAAAGAACTCAAAAATTTGGTGACATTCTGTCTAATGCCAGGGCAGAAGTTTTACTGCCAAAGAATTTTTTGTCAAATGATAATAATGGAACAAAAAAAGAAGCTACCAGTCAAGTGAAACTCCCGGCAAAATTATGACAGTTTTTGTGGCATGGAATATTTTAATATAAACACCAAGCTATTTACAAAAATCTAACAATGAACTTATGATACAGTGGAGAAGGAATGTAATGCTGAGATACTAAGCGACCATTCAAGAACAGACTCCTGTATCGTGCCAAAGTTTTCATTTAGAAAGGTTATTTTTCCTCAGAGGAGCTTGACCTGTCTCTCAACAACGTCTCTTTCTCCCCTTGCCATGCTGCTGCTTTCTAATGACTTCTGTTCTGGCCACAGCATGTTTTCTGCGTATTTGTTGAATATTTTACCAGTAGTGCTGCCATCCTCACCACTTGTAACAAAGACATCCCAAAATATCTTTTGTTGGATCTTTCTAGAAAATATTGCAATAGTTGGCTTTGGATGAGATGATTTTTCCTCTCCATTAAGAGAAATCAGAGGGTTCTCTGTGAGGCTGTATTTGCATTGGCTGTATTTAAATATAGGTCTTATTTACACTCCCTTATTTCAGCCAACTTTATGCAGGTGTTTAAGACACCTGCTATTTTTCACACAAATGATACAGAAGTAAAAACGTGGATAGGCAGGCAGAATCCTTAACCCAAAACACAGATTTACTTTTTCTCAACAGCAGCGCACAAGCTACCTCTGATATTTAAGCTCCCCTTTGAAGCTAGTATAATGATTTAGTAGTTAGTAGTAGTAGTTCGTAGTTCTGATTTAATATGCAAATGACATCTAGCCTGAAACCCAGTAACATTCTAGTCCCCTTCATAGTGCATTCCCAGGGAAAAAATCTGTCATAAAGAAATGAGAAAGAGTTCTGGATTAGGATACAAAAAGAATGCTGTACTTCAGTGGTTAAATGGTTCCTAACAGAAATCTGCTATGGGAATTTCATTAGAACAGTTCAAGAGATTTTCTCTAAATTTTTTTCTTGCTGCTGTAGCTACATCAGTAACTGTGAAGACACTTCAGACCTGAATCTTAGTGTGAATAGGCTACAATGCAGAGTATTGCATGTTACCCTTTTTTAATTTTCTATGTAAAAAGAAAATTTATCATCCATCCTTGAATGTTTTTTGATCAAATTCTGATATGGTATATGCAGGTTGAATGGTATCTTTTGAGAAAATGTTAGTTTCATTTCCTACTGGTACTGTGTTTAGAAAATACCAGCTTGAATTGTTGTATTTGGAATAAACCTGTGCATTCAGCAGAAGATGAGGGAGAGAAAATAGAACAGGCACCAGCTGAAATCCAGTGACAGATACAAACTAGAAGGACTAAACCATTTGATCAGCAGTTTTGTTTGCTGCAAAAAAAAAAAAAAAAGTGTGAGAGCCTCTCAAAATCTTTTTTACTGCTTTCCCATGTTTCTCAGAGTTATGCGATTCATCTCAGTGAAGGCGTGCTTTAGAGAAAGACAATCTTTACAGCTAGATGAATGGTGGCAAGACCATAGAAGCACAATTGCATGAGTCAGAAAAATATTTTGGATTCACCATTTACTTGCCCTGCATTTATTTATCTCTGTATGAACAATATCTGATTTCAATGATGACAAAGGACATATACTTGAGGCTCACACCAGCACTCATTCCATGAGGAACTAAACTTCGTTTTGGTGCCAGCACCTGCCTACTTCAAACTCTTAAAACTTACATAATTCTGTCATATTTCTTCTTTTCAAAGGGAAAAATACCCAACATATTCATAAGCTCACCACACTGTGTCAAAAGCATAATAAATTGATCTTATTCTCCCCCCTCTTTGTTAGCCACACTTAACCAGTCATAGCACAAAAATATTGCCATGGCAACATATAGTGATGGCAACAACAAATAGCAAAGACATGGAGAGAACATCATTTATGTACAGTCCAGAGGCTTTTACTCACTTGAAACATTGCTGAGAGATTCTGAATAACAAATTAAAATTAGCAAATTTGCAATAGCGGAAGAGAGAAAAAGAACTCAAGGATCTTTTCAAAGAATACTCTTCTCATCTCAGACTTCTTCCATCTTTATGCACTTGTAACCCCATTTTTCTCACTCTCCCCTGCTGTGGAATGCAGAAACTTTCTGTATCTGCCACCTGGTATGTAAATCAAAAGCATTCAGGATGTCGTATGCTTTCCAAAAAACTGGAAATGCATTTAGTTGTGAAACTATAACATCTAGGTGAGAAAATCATGCCTGCAGAAAGCAACATAGTAACTGATATTTTTATGTAGAAAACAGATCTGCCCAAGACCTGATATGCTAGAGGGCGGGACAAATTCTAGTGAGATTTATGTATTTTATAACCCAAATGTAAGTCAGACAACCACTTTCTGACGAGCCATGATGGTAGCTTGGAAGATTGCTTTCATTGTTGCTATTCAGGGAGAGAAAACCGGATGTTTGATCTTAATGAAGATCTTCTGAAATCAGACAGGTCTTAACGCATATAAAAACAGCAGTAGAGCAAAAAAAAAGGGAAAAGAAATTCAAAGATTGCTTCATCGCTTTATCAGGAACTATCTCCAGTCAGGGCGCATATGTACAGAGGTGACACAGGCATTGGTAGCATCAGGTTAGCACGAGATAACAAACCAGTAGATCTGGATGTCTCGGTACGGATTTCAGGACGGCAAAGCACTGTTTGAGTTGGGAATGTAATACCCTGCACACACCTGATATCTCTCAGCACAGATTGCTGAATGACTGCGGGGCCTGCAAGGGTCAATTTGGCACAGAGGCCTTTATAGGAATATTAATTGCAATGGTAGTTTCTATGGAAGTCAACAATCTCACTGCTGTCACTGAACAAAAATGAAGTAATGCCCAAAGTATTCCAATAACTAGCAGACTGGAACCTAGTTGTGTTGCCATTCCCATTATTTTTACAACTCTAAAAGTTTCAGGATATAAACTGCTCTGTTTTAACCTAGGAAGATCACACAAAAATTCTTATTAGTCTTGGATCTGAACATCAATACAGAAGAAACACCTGACACCAAAGCCAAGTGCACTACTTAAGGATATTCAGAAGTCATGCAGTTCACAAAACCAACAGAAATATTTCTCCCTCTCTCACTTATTTGCTTGCTATGGGGAATAATGATTTCTCACTGGGTGGAATTATGATGTTTGACTTGGCAACGCAGTGGAAGCATCATACTGCTTATAATGAAGGCCCAAAGTGCTGTTTCTATTATTGGTAGCTGGTTATGTCACCACAATGTTCTCACATGTCAAGAGCAGGTGTCCTCACTGTTGATTATAAATAAAATCATTAGCAGTCAGAACTTGGATTTAAAAGGAAAGAAGCAGCAAGGGACTAACTCCTGCACCTCCAAAGAACAGAATGTATCTGGGATCATTTAGCTGTGAAAAGCAAGTGAAAGTTCTATCAAAACTAGAGGGACGAGAAACCAAATTTGCACACAAAAAACTAGCGGTAGGAATGGAAAGAAAGGCAGGAATGAGAAAATTGAGAGGGGAGCTTGAATGGAAAACAAAGGACTACTTAAATTCCTTCAGTATAAAGTTAAAAGTAATCTAGAAACTGGGTGAATTCCAGATCCTTGAAAATCAAATTCAGTTCCTAAAATACAAGCCCAGATGGTTGATGGGTGTAAACAAATGCAACTTCATCGGTCCAGAGGGAACAGTATCAATGTATACCAGCTGAGGTTTTGGCAAACCCACCTTCTGAGGTTCAATCAACACCCACAGGTTCTCAGGTCAGTGGACAGAGATTTGTAAGATTCATTCCCAACCTACTGTGATGACAAACAGATAAAATAACCATTTGTGAGGTAATGAGGAGATCATTGCTCACTACAATCATTTTTCACTTCATTTTTCATGCTAGAAAATTTTACATATTAATATCACCAAACCCATATTTTGGCAGACTCCACTGGATCTTGCCTGCCAGCTTCTTTCTATGACTTACCAAATAAGTTATGTACATGCTACTGCAGAATGAATTTTAGATAATTATTGGCCTCAGAGAAGTACAGTTGATTTGAATTATTTTAAGAAAGAAAATATGATCTGCACCAACAGGCCTATAGAAACACATCTTCTCAATGCATTAATACCAGAGATCTATCTTTTGTGCCTCATCTGTAGATCTGATGTTGGCTTGGAGTAACAATTACAAGCAGAAAGGGAGTATTTCAGTCTCACACATTGATTTAGCTGTTGGACTCTGCCCTGAGAATGCAAATTAGGCTACTGCTTGAGTGAATGACATCTGTGCAACTGGTAAAAATGCACATGTAACTGAACAAATACCATTGACTTCAGCCAAGTCAGCAACAGCTCATTAGGGACAACAAGTAGAAAGAATTCTTAACTAAGACACTGAAAGCATCAAGTCCTGTGGCATTGCTTCTCAGGTCTTACGTGCTCAGAGAAGTCTAACAACTTGATCAAGGATATGATGGATGGCAAAGTGCTATAAGGGCCAACTCTCTGCTAGCTCCCACCAGCACATCTGATTATTCCCCAGAAGGGAAATCACTCTGTGTAATGTATTTCTCTGCATATCATGGTGTTTATTTCTCTAACTTTAGATTTGTAGACAAAGTGGGCAGAGGGAGTGGAAAATGGGGAAAGTAAGAACTATTATACATAACAGGTGAAGGGAGACGAGAGAGTAGAAGCACTTTTAGCTCCTAAAGGTGGTTGTTTATTGGGTTTTTTCACTTTCTTGTCTCCATCGTCATCAATAAAAACATATTTCCTGAAGAGAAGTGAGGAAGATGTAGGGAACACAGCAAACCAGTGCAAGCTTTCTCCATGACAATGCTTCCAGGTAATGGAATATGACACTAATTTTAATTCAAGGCATAAGTCACAATAACCAGAACACATACTTGACATCTGAAAAAAATTCCAAAGCTGAGCAAAATACTGGCTTTGATATTTATAGTAGGAAGTAGAAACATTTGGTTAAATGAAAATTTTGCTGGAGACAGTTGCATATGGATTATTCTAGAATCAAACTATTTTTTAAGAAAAAAATGCAGCTGTAATACATAACCATAAGCAAGCCACAGCCATTTAAAACATCTAGTACAGACAGCAATGTGAATTGAATACTAGCAACATCTGGTTGAAGACATTTGGTTTCCACAGGTTTTCCTAGTCAGTTTAAATACCTTGAGCAGGTGCTAGCTGTCCCTTTTGAAAATCAATGCCCCATATGTAAGAGGCACAACCTGAACTTCCACTAGAAAACTAAGTTATGCACAACTACTTGCGGTTTTTCTCCTTCCACAACCTTGGGAAGTATGTTTTACACCACTAGGTAGTGTTAAATTTGGCATATCATTAAGTAACATGTGTCTTTGCAACCCTATTTTAAAGCATTATCACCAGATAAGTTTATAACCTAAATAAATGCATATAACTATCAAAACAACAGAGCAAACTTGCTGAGTCCTCTCTTCTGGCTGCTTGAGGGACACTTCAAGTCCTTTGTGCCAAAAGCATAGTTTTATTTCTCCAAGCCTCCAAGGACACCAAGAAGTCAATTGTTTCTGGAGGCTGAGAAGGGGGGAATGCTACCACCCTAAACCTACGATATTTGAATTAATGAAGGCTTTGGAATAAAGGGATACAAGACACCAAGGGAAATACCATCACTAAGGAGTCCAGAACTGCTTCATGTACAGTCACATGGAGAACCTGCAGGGCTTGTGGTCCAGCCTCAGGGTGAGCCTCAGGTGACTTTTGACTTGCAGGAAAATCCCTATCCTTTTATTTGGCTGTACTTAGGTTTTGAGCAGAACTTGCCTAGAAACAGCCATGTATCTGAGTAGTGTGTAGGGCCTAAATTCTGGTCTGGGCCACTCCTCTAGTTACAAAATAATGAAAGGAAACAAAGATTTGTAATGAATTTCGTCCATAATATTGAAGTTGCTTTGGAAGAACATACTTTAGTAACCCAGCACAAGCAGTTCAATATATAAAAATGACACTGATTTTCAGCTAGGAATGTGTAACCTATGGTGCTATGATTTTGATATTGAAAACATATTAAAAGATATTAAAGAATACTTTAAAAGTCTCTAATTTCCTTAATAAACCTTACTGATGACTTGCAGGAGAATTTGCAACTAGACATTTCAGACATATCATCAGTCTCTATGCTTTGCTGCACACTTGGGCTTCTTACTGTTTTATAAAAAACATTGAGTCTGAAGGTTGTTTGGGTTCGTTTTCTTAAATACATAAAGTATTTTTCTTTACTTTCTCAGGGTCTAAGTACATTCTATGTAGCAAGAATTAAGCTAATTTTTGTTTGCAGGCTGACAAAATTCACATTCCAATTGTCTTTCTGGCAATAACAATTGTTCTGTCAAAGCTTCTGAAGCTAGTTCTGAGTTTGCTTTTTTATGTCATTTTATTTGTGAATGACATGCTACTGCCCATCATTATCAGGCACATTAATAAACACCCAAGTGTATACTTTACATGCATGCATTTGTTAAAGGACTTCATATTAGCATCAAGGATACTCCTCCTCTGGAAAGACAAGAAAAGATACTCATAGAGCACATTTTAAGATGTTTTAAAACTCACTTTAGAGATGCAACACTATTCTTCCAAAGGCAGCATTAGCACCGAATTGCAGAAACATGACTTCCAAATAACCCCAAAGCTCTAAGATGACCCACTAACATGAAGTTCACTTTGGGAAGAAAGACAATCCTTGGGATAGCATGGAAAAATCCAAATGTAGGGCTAAATCCTAACAGTATCCTGGGAGTGCTGGAACTCTGTAGGGCCTCCAGACCTCCAAAGCTTTGGGCATATACAAACTCTAATAGGCTTTGCAGTAACACTCTCTGGTCAGTTCTCATTTACCTGTTGAAATGATCCACAATTCCTGGAGGCCTACCTGGCCTCCAAAGCAAAACAATTCTTTAGAACTGAGATCAGGACCCTCAGAGGTGGCCTCTTTCAGCCAATGAAAACAAAATGCAGCTGCAAGTTTGGTTTAGCTATGGTGACTGGAATGCAGAGCTATTGCCCCAAGCTCTTCAGGAGAAGAGAAATGGGTACGCTGAGACTTCTCTGTTGCCTCTTACAGCATTCTCCTCCCTGTGTGGTACTGCCTACCTACCTCTCAGCAAATGCAATCATTCACTCCTATCTGCAAAGAACAAGGAGTTAAAGGGTATCAGCTGACAGAATTCCTGGAACTATAGACCAACACAGTTTATTAAAGAGTATTTACTTTTCTGTTGCTAATGTTGCAAATAAGAAAAAAAGAAGTATTAAAATTGCATATGACATCTGATATATGAAAAGCAGTGGTCTTCCTAGTTCTTCCATGTGGTTTATACCTCTTATCATAAAGACTTCAGAACTGCACAGCAGTATTTCTGACTCACATTCCTGAGCTCCTGGAGGCAGCCTGCAGCCCAGTGAAGCTGGAATAAATATGTTCTAAAGTAACATCAGCAAACTTTTAAAGTGAGCTCTTTAAATTCAAGAGTCTAAAAGAAAAAATAGCTTGTCAGGTGTTTGATACCAAGCTTTCAAAGTTTTAGCGCATGACAATACTTTCTCACTATTTAAAAAATGCTTATAGTGAAAAAAACAGGAGTTCCACACACTTTTTCTATTTTCATATGGGATTTGCTCATTATTGGTGTCAGCAAATGAGCAAAGGAGAAAAATATCCTTGCTGCAGATCCTATATTCTTGCCAAAACTATGCAAGTAAAACTTAACCTTTTTGAATGAATCACAGCAAACATAGAAGAAATTCACTTGCTCTTGTCTTGTGTCCTCCTCCAGAATAAGCTTTTTGACTTTGCCATTTTGTACAAAAACACAACAAAAATCTTATATAGCCAGGAAAGTATTCCTAAATTATATTTATAACTTTTGGACAGACTGAAATCGTTCTCAGAAGCAGATCTCTCAAAAGTTGTTAGGTTGGTTTTTCTTTTTCAAATGCTTCTTGTATTTCTCTTTCCTTAATACATCAAAACAAAAGGAACAGATGTTAACATACCTCAGCCAAAACTCAAGTAAGCCCTTATGGTCAGGTCTAGCAAGCCAGGAAAGATATCACTACAGTGGAAATAATTTCAAAACTGATAAATGAACACAGGAACATATAACACTACACAATGTCTGTAGGACAATCCTCTTGGTAGTGGACATATCTGACTCTTGTGCACTTTTGTAAAGTATGTCAAAATAATTTTCATTTCCATGTTAAGGATAGACACAGCAACTGTGTCCTCTCTCCATGTAGTCTACAGGCCAAGTGCCACCTTAACTTAGAACAGTTAAAACCTACAGGATGGCCAGCAATACTGGCATAAAAACTGGCATCACTATTTGGCATGTCATGGTAAAATAATGGCAGGTCTATAAAGGATGAGGCTTGCTGCATAACACCTAATTTTTAATTGTCTTCACAGTCCAATTCTGCTTCTTTGAAAATGACTTTGTAGGACTCACTTGGTCTACTCTATACCAATATGTCCAGTGTACAAACTCTTCCATTATTCAGTAACTGTCGCCAACACAAGCAGAAATCTGCAACTTAATTTCATGTATGTGCTGCTCATATCACTGCTGGCAATAAAAGGTTTTGCAATATCAAATCAGGGCCTCAAAACACAGCTATTTCAGCAGCTGTTCTTTATTACCACCCTGTTTGTTGGCTAATGAGAATGTCAGGAAATTTCTGTCTTATTGTAGACCGGGTAAAGCAATCCTGTGCAACATCTTTAAGTAATGCTGTCATATGCATAATGCCCTTCCTTTTCAAAGCTCTATCATTCCTAGCAGTTAGTCATTGGAATTTAGCTGGATGTCAAGCTCTTTGCATATAACAGTAGTACATAGGGTCTCATGCCTTAAAAGCATAGTTTTGTTATTTAACACACAACAGCAGAACTGAAGACATTCAATATGTGCAACAACCTAAATCTGTAGGAAGAAGCTCTGGAATGACTCCACTCAAACAGGGAGGTTGACCAGATGACCCACTGTGGTCCCTTCGTATTTGACCTATCCTGTGACTCTGTGATTTTCATATTAATAAAAAGTGCAGAGAGAAAGGCAGCATCAATATGCAGATTAAAAGGAGGAAAAATAAAAACCATGGGGATTTTTAGGCTAAACCTGACTGATTCTACAATAGAAGGATCATTAGATTGTCTTTATCTGGTTGTTTATGCCATGCTATTTCAACAATATGTAGCTGAATTAAAAAAAAAAAAAAAAGGAAATATTGGAAATACTTAAGCAGGAAAGCTCAAAGCTGTGTCTAAAAACACAAAAAAGGCCTCTCTTTTTTTTCTAAATAGTATTTAAAGTTCCATAGAATATGAGTTATGTCTGGCTGTCTGCTACAAGCTGCTTCTCAGCACCACAATCTTGGAAATAGCTTTCCTATACTAACCCTATATTGAAAGACTGAAAACAACTTTTATTAGAAGCAGTTCAAACTTCCAAATGTTCTTTATGTACAGGATAATTCGAAGTCAGCTATTTACTGGTGTCTTCCTGCTTTATGCAGGAAGAACTCTTAGATCAGCAGTAGTCTAAACTGTACAAAGATGCACATAATTTATATATTTTACCCAGCCCTACCTAGCAGCGCAGGGTGAGTGCTGAGGTACCACTATATTGTTTAGACAAAAAAGTTGTGAAGTCAAGAAAGAGGCCACTACTCTAGAGCATTTTCTCAACCTGGATCAATGAATCAAAAATTATATTAGCAAAGAGATGCATGATCCAGACAAGAATATGAAGTCATAAGCCCTTTCTACCTAAAGGCACCAGATCTTTCTTTTGAGCTGTGCAAAAACTTGTGCTACCTGTTTTCTTTTTGGTGGCCCACAGGAAGGAAGTTTGCAGTATCAGCCAGGAGCATGTTGCCCCAGGTTGCTATAATGTCAAAATCCAACTACTGGATGAAAATACAGACAGAACTAGGACAATCAGTTCAACAGGATGGCTGTATAATGATGGCTACTACATATGCTACATGGCAAAAAAAATCAGAGGCAGAGAAAATTATGAACTGCGCTTTTCTCCTCCTCTGTTACCACATTTTTAGAAGACAGACTCAAAAGAAATTAGGGCAGAAGCTGTAATTCTGAAAGTGACAGCAAGGGCAAGAGCCTCTGTCCAAGATTTTAACAAAAATTCATAGCTTCACACTGATTTTTACCTTTTATTGGTACCAAGAGATTTACCTTGAATTCACATTGCCTCCATATTTATCACCTTTCTTTTCCATTTTTTATTTCAGACTCTCCATTTGATGACATGTGTTTGTAGATTATATTTTTATTGCAGTGGATCTGATTTTGTCTGTTTGAATGGTCTGGCAAAATTCAAAGAGGCTTATGGCACAAAATGAATAGAGTTAATTAACTACTATCTGTATTCTAGATGGAAAGGTCTTACTTCAGCAGTCCATCAGTATGATTGGCTCTGTATTGTAGCTTCAGTAGAAAATGCCATAAAGGATTACTAATTAAAGCCAATTCTGTAAAGCAGACTTAAGTGTTGATCCAACACATGAATTAATCACTTATACAAACTTGTTCTGCTGGTTTAACAGGTTTTTAAGGTTTTGAAGCTTTGTATTGTCAGCTCATCCCTCAAGCTAGACAGCATCTAGCCAGAATTTTGGTTCATTCAAAAGAAATTCAATCCTTCTGACTTGCCAGGCTGAACTCAAATTTCTGTGACAAATTCATCAGATTGTGGGTCCAGCATCAAATAACACGGAACTAGAGTCTCAAGCTCCAAATGAAAAGGTAAGGGTCTGGAGACAATCTTAAAACCCTGTGTTGGCTCTCTGTATCAGAGATCCATGAAGGAAAGCCAGAATTTCAAGCAAGTTCACTGAGTAAAATGCGTATCACTATCAAACAGTGTCTTGTATGAGATAATTTGCTTCACATTTTGAAAATAGTAATTATATGAAAAAGTCTTTACCAGATTTGCCTTTCTTGTGTACATCCACAGTTCTGCTCTCCTGACAGTGCAGAAATTGAATTCCATAGGCTGGGCTGCCAGAATGTCCTTCACTCTGGCACACATACATTCAGATTCTAACTTCCATAACATGTAAGCTTAGTGCCCTGCATTTTTCAAATTACTAATATGTAAAGAAGATAAGACGGAAGCATTTTGAAACCAAAAACCAGACCCATCAATAAAATATCTACACACACTGCAAGTCTGCAGGCCTTCTCAGATCCCCTCTTCTAAATCCAGCCCTTCCTCCACAGTTCCAGACCTATCTGATTTATCTCTTTCTGCATCCTGTTGCACTCTATGTCATGTGTATGTATAAAACATACAGATACATAAGAACACACATAAATCTTTTTTATAGAGAGAAATCTCCCCAAAGGCAGTATGCTGCAGACTCTAAGTCAATCTATTCTAATCTGATCTTCATCTGTAATGGTTTTCTTGGCTGCAGCCATCAAGGAAACATCCTGGCAGGTGGGAAAGAATGAAAACATATAACATTTGTTTCTAATGGTTCCTTTGCACCATGTAGTTTTGACTTTCCAGTACAGAAAAGCCTGAAAACTCCATGAATTATGACTGGACTTAGAACTGACCTCCAATGCAAACTTAGATCTGCACAGCTGAGAACTCCCTAAAAAATGAACATAAAGATGTCAGAAACTTCCTAAAATATCTTTAAAATCATTGAAGCAAAGTTGAAACTGAACTTTTCTACCTAAGAACAAAGCTGAAGTTGTTTTTTCCATATAACCATTTCATCAAATAGAAAGTCTTTTCTATTTCTAAGACTTTTCCTTCCTTTCTCAGTACACAAGTTTCAAGTCACCCAAATTGGTTTTCTATTAGGAACTAAGACCACAAGCTCCTAGGAATCCATGTTTTGTCAGATTTTCGCTCCCTGTTGCCAAACTTAGTGCCTTACTAATTGCCTGGGGCTGCAGTGCTTTGCTTATAGAAACAAATTATTTTCTTGATGGAACAGCAGGATTTGCACCTGCAGAGACTCTGCTTAGGAAGCCTGGCAAGCAATCAAGTGGGCAGCTGGGGAGCCTTGCTGCCCAGCAGTCTGCAGGACAGTCCCTGGAAAGCCAGGATGCCTGTCAGGTTGCCTGTCAGCTGGTGGGCAGCTTGCTGGCAAGGGGGCTGGCAAAAAAACAACACTCCAGGACAGCTTAGTCTATCTATCTCCTAACCTGGCTTCTGCCAGTAACCTTGATGAATCAACACACTGATAAAAAAAAAAAAATCTGTTCTGTGACATCAACATTTAACAACAAATGAAGTAGATCAGAAAAAAACTTTTTAAAATGGTAACCACAATATTCCTAGATCCCTGAGCCCGCAGAAAGAAAATCAGCTCGAGGTTAAGCCAACATATCTTGCACATGTTGCACTGTGGAAAATAACTGAGAGCAGAGCAGTAAGAAACCCCCAGCAGTACCCTGGTTATGTGTAATGTAATGTCTGCACACATTGGTCAGGGTTGCTCTGGGGCTTGTTCTTTGAAAGGCCACGGCTGTAATTCACCTTCATTCACACACCTCGTAAAATTGCAGAGCTGAGTTACTAACAGAGGTAACCACTTATTCTTTTGACCACTAAAACAATAAAAAGTCAGTTTGATTTTAATTTATTAACTGAAGGGAGGTTTGTGGTCACAGATTAGTCCTCTCTGGGAGGCACTGCAGAACCCAAGCAACACTTGGTCTGGCACACAATAGATGTGCTACAAAACCCTGCTGATGAACAGATAAAGTGAAATAGACACCAAAAATCTGCTTGTTGCTTTAAACCACACTCTTCAGAGCCACAGGCAGCTTTCTATCAGAGGGTCAGACCACGCCAAACAGGAATGCCCACATCATCACGTGAGAAAAAGGTTTCATCTCATCTATTACTCAACAGGTTTGCCCAGTTTTCTTTCTTTTTTTTTTTTTTTTTTTTTTTTGTCAAATTGATCTGACTGCTGTAGCTGCCAGGAGAAGAGAAACTAATAGAAACTAATGTTTTCACTGAGCTTTCTGGTTGGCTTCTGCTGGGGTGTGGGAATCCAAAGCCCAGGCTACCTCAGCACCAGCCAGCAGTCTGGCTTGACCACAGCTGTGGCAGAGGGCACGGCTTCGGGACAGAGACTGGCTCAGGCAAGCTGCTGCCTAAGGACGACGTCCCCACATCAGAGGTGAGGAGGCTTCGCCCTTGGCCGAAGGCTAGAAGCTGCTCCAGCTAAGCACCAAGAAATAAAGAAGTCCAACAGCTGTCTGCAGCAGGGAAGAGTTTTATTAGGAGAGGCTGATGGCTGCAGACAACTCCCAAAGAGGATGGGGGAAACTGCACAAGGTTTTAAGGGGTTCCAGAGGGGAGGAGTCACCCACCCCTGGGCAAATGAGCATACGGAAAACCATGATTGACTTAACAGAACAACAAATGGGGGATGAGTTGGGGAGGGGAAACAACTTCTGGTCCAATCACTCCCTGCTCAGAGTAGAAGATTCTAGGGAAGGGGTGTGGGCAGAGAGTGACAGACAAAGCTTTTACCAAGGGAACAAAGGAGGGGTTTAGGAGAAACCATAGAAACAAAGGTGGGGATAAATGATAGACATAAAAATAGATACATTGATGGCAGGAGTTGCTCTGACAACCGGGGAGGGGGCAAAGGATTGGCAGGCGCAGTGGTGGGAAGGGAGCCCCAGGCAGAACCATTGAAGAGATGAATGGGGGGAACAGAACATACCAACATAGAACGGTTTAGAATTTAAACTTATGCAGAGCTAAACTCAGAACAGAAGTGCGGACACACTGCAACAGGCTTCTTCTCCCAAACCAGACCTGTACAACATATTCTGACTTGAAGAAGCAGCTACTGAACATGGAATTTTCTATCACATTTCTTACAGAATCATTGTTAGGTCAAATCTCACACAAAATTACATGTTGAACAAACAAAAAAGTTAATGAAGAAATATACAAGACAAAGATTAAATATCGCTATTAGTTCAGTTTTAATTTCTCAAAGTGCTCTTAATAAACATAGGAGAAAGACTACTTAAATAGTGTCCCTAAAACCACGCTCTCCCTCAAAAAAGTAGTAATTTCACACTCGGCTCTAAATGTTTTACTCAGTTGCTGTAAAAACATTTGAATTTAGCCTGTATAAACAGTGATTTCTTAATTATCAAAACAAAAAACAAATTAAGAAAAAAATCAATAAATAGGATGAAAAATAATAGAGCAGGTTTTCCAGTCTCCCTCTCTTCCATCCCCTCAAAACTGGGTCAAAAATGAATACATGCCAAGAAAATGTGCTTTATTCATATCAAAAAATCAAAGTTAGCATCACTCATTTTGATCGCAAAGTATTAATCCAGCTACTCCTCAGACCTCCAAAGCTACCATCTCATGTCTCCTGAAAAAAAAAAGTCTTGTCTCCTAGTACACTAAGAAATCCATATGGGAAAATACTAATCTCCACATCATAAGAATTAAAAATTAATTCCAAGATGCATGGGTTTGGGTTGCATTGATGGGTTATATTCACTGCAACACAAGGCAACATGACCAGCTCACAACACAAACTGTTTTCTTCCACAGGTTGTACTTGCGAAATGCTGATACAAGAATTCAAAGGAATTAATATAATGGGAAATAATCATTACTATTCAGCAGCTATGGCATAAATCAGAGTTCTGGATGAAGAAAGAGAAGTGAGGTAATTTAAGGAAAGCTTTTTAAAAGTAAACAAAAATATGTTAAACAAGAACTAAAAGCAGTTGGGAGCACTCTAGGATTTATAAGCCTTCCAGATGATATTTTCATCTTTACCATCTCTGTTAAGTAACTTGCTCTAGTACAGCTTCTGATGAGAAAGCCAGAATGGGACAGTTGCAGATATTTCCACTTGCCAATCCTACCAGACATGATGACTGTTCAACACAGAGCTTTCCTGGTTCATGTGGGGTTCTATGAAATATTGAATCTCTTTCAAATAATCACACATACACACACAAGAAAATGAAGATTTACTATTAAGAAATCAATAAAACCTGAATATTTGAATGTAAAGGATTCACTTCAAAGATCTTTTGAAATCTCTATAAACTTTTCCCTCCCAAAAATGTAATCACACATTATCACTGTAAGCAAAATATCTTTTATGAAAGCCAGTTCCTATTTTAATCCTGACAGAGCTCTGTAGAGAAAAAGGATGAGGAGCAAGGAATGTCTCCTTTCCATACCTTAATCCACTTCTATTTAGAACAGGAAAATTATTGTAAGCTGCATCTTTAGTCACACCTTTTCAATATTATTTAAAACCTCAACCTGCCAAGAAACCAGTTCCTCATCCTCTCTGGACATTTCTCCCTTTCTCACTACCTCAGGCAATTGACATTATTCTGTTTCGTTTTCCATATGAAATATATACATGTATATAAAGCTACTAATTTTTATTGGCATCATATTTGGTTTGAACACCTTAGCCTATTCTTTTCTTTCTCTTTTGTCTCCCACAATTATCTGCTTATTTGAGATTTATAGTGGACAAACCAATCTAACCTTCAATAAAGGAACCATAATAATCCCAAACTCACTACCACTACCTAACCGCTATCTAGTTTTTTAATATGTTTCCCATTGTGCCTTGTAACAGCTAAAGAACATATAAAGTATTGAAGAAGCTGTAGTTGTAGACATACTACTAGCCTGACCTCAGCGGTTTAATTTTAAAGCTGTTGCTTTTAAATTTTTCATGCTTAACCACCTTCATTCTTAGGCAATATCATTATAAATTGGGTAGAGCAAGAACTACCACAACTCCATAACAGTAAGAGGTTTTGAAATACTATGAATTGATAAGGCACTTTTTTTTCCCCTGCAACATGACTATTAGCTCTTAGATAATGCAAAGGACTTAAAAGAATCTGCAGGATCTTCTTATTTCTCACTGTTTCTTATATCTAGGGAGAATAAGAATTATTAAATATTTTAGTCCCCCACTAACCTCCACATTGCCTGTAGTACACTCATTTCAGACCATAAGCCAGGTGAAAAACAAGATCACTTTTAACTGCATTTCCAAGTCTTTCACTATAAAGCATCAAATGTAGTCTTTGTATAGAAAAGTGCCCTCCTGAGTGGCCTAGATAATGGAAAATAGTAGGTAACCAACATTTCAGTTTCCTTTGAAAGTCTCTTACATTTTTCAAGTAACAGGAAGTAAAAAAATGCTCTTTTTCCTTACAAATATTTAGTGCAATGTAAAAGGCTGTTTGTCTGCGTTCTCACTGAAGGCTGAAACAGAGTTATTACATCTCCCTGGCTATTAACGACAAAGACTGGATAATTTCAAACATACCCATATTAAACAAAGGGGTCCTGACTTTTAGCTGAGTTCTTAGCACTGTGACAATGAAGCAATAAATACCTTCTATTCTTTTCACCCCTCTAAGCTACTTTCTTTCTTCTTATATATCCATAATAGAAATGAGAACAAGTTTGCAGCATTTAAACTTTTCCAGATATGTCAGTGTCACAAAGAATG
Source organism: Camarhynchus parvulus (assembly GCF_901933205.1). Lineage (NCBI taxonomy): Eukaryota > Metazoa > Chordata > Aves > Passeriformes > Thraupidae > Camarhynchus > Camarhynchus parvulus. Next base: position 12,325,738 of record NC_044576.1, read on the forward strand.
TGTCACAAGCAATGTGCATTTGGTGCTGAGCCAAATCATCAACTAAGAAAAGCAGTAGATGGGGTTAGAGGTAGCCCGTTTATTTTGCTGGCAATTCATTCCATAGTAAACTAGCTCTATTCACTAGCCCATGAACATCACATACATTTACACTACCATTTCACACTGCAGTACATCAATCTAACACCATCTCTCAAGGGGAACTGTCTATATGCAGTCCAAATGGCTTTTCAGATGAAAAATAAGGGCAACAGCCTCCTATCTCAGGAGACTTGGTTCAAACACTTGTTCAGGTCACAAGTTAAAATTAGTTTGGTGCTCTTGTCCTTCCTTACATTTGGGCTCCTGACACAACTGCTACTCATTCAGGCACAATAGGGTGTGCCTGGCAGTCCTGGCTGCAAGGCAGGCTGCCCATGGCTACAAAGGAAGCGGATACTGCCTGTGGTCTGTGTTGGCATGGAGGGAAAAGGGAACCCGAAAGGGCATGAGAATAGAGAAGGAAGAACTCAGGGTTCTCATTGGTTTTGGCAATACGAAGAGCCAGTTTCTTTCTACTCTCCAGATCTTTCTTTTTTCAAGTGGGCAGCAAGCATATTGAGGCAGAGCAGTATTTCTGACTTTTGAAAGTGAAGGGCCTTCGTATGTGTCTTGATTCCCTCCAGACAATACATAACATCTGCAGTTTCTCACTGCCTACTCACACAACAAAGTGAATGGATAAAATCATACTTTAAATATTCTTGTGACCATGATTAAAGAACCAATTTTTTTCAGACCTATATACTGAATCCTTGACATTCAGAAATACCTGACAAGGAATGGCCACCTGTCAGGAATTGTGCAACAGAAACACCGTCTTGGACCATTTACCTCAGGCTCTCTCTAGTTTCCGGCTTTGAAGATACTCAGTCAGCTAGAAGGAAAGACAGTCTAGAAGCTTGTTATTCCTGCCCAGAGCTGTCAATCCACTCTAACAATGAAAAACATCCTTTACTTTGTTGAACATAGCAGTAAATCAGTGCCATCTGCATAGAACACAGCAGCACCATCTGCATTATGTCTCACTGAAGTTCATTATTGCATTATGCCAATTGAATATCAAGAAATTGCCAGAAACTCTGTTGTACACCCAAGTGCATGTTAATTTCTAGCTTCTCCTACTTTCCACTCTACCAGTTTTCCTAGACATATGGATCTATAAAACACCGACATGCATTTACAGGCAAAGTATGTTTTACACCGAAATCCACATAACAAGCTTATCTTAACAACATCTCCAAAGTGAAGAATTTAACCACAACATAAACCCTCACATATTTATTCACAAACTTATTCCTGTGAGATAAAGCAGAGTTATCCCCACATTACAGATGAAAACTGAAGTGCAAGACAGAATAACTTGCCCAAACCTGTACAATAGACGTTCTCTGACAAAGCACAAATTTGAACAAATCAAATTCTAGACTAGCTTCTTTTCCACATTTCTGAGATTAGCTCCTACTAAAAAATACTGAACACCATTTTCTCAAATATGATATGATGAACAAGAAAGACATTAATGACTAAATTATTTTAAATGGCAATTCAAAAGCATGCAAAATAAAAAAGAATCTGATGGCTACCAGGAAGGAAAGGACAATGTCCAAATAAATAATTTTTACAAATAATTGTGCTCCTCTCTATGACGGGCATGAGTTCTGGGGAGCAGCGTATGACAGAAATATGGCATAGATATAATTTTTTCCCCCAAAACTACAATTCCTTCAACAACTGAATTTTATTTCACTTACATGCCCTCTTGACCTGTACATGTCTAGATATAGTTTACTGAACAGAACTTAGAAAATGAATGGATGCTTGTCATATTGGTTGCCACTCAACTTTGGTAATGCTCCAGTATCTAGCCAGCTGATGACTGAATGCTTAACTATTCACTGCAGGTTTGTGCATACCACTATCGAAAACATTGATATTGTAATGTGTAATCTGCAATTAATTACATGAACCACTGGATATGCCACTTACACTAATTAAACTTCAATAGGCACTACTCTGCAATACATGGCTAGTTCACATGCAACACACTTTCTTAAATAAGGCACTTCACTAAAGGATACTGCCAGGATCAGTGAAGGGTTTCATCATCAGTACTGGCTGCAATTTATAGCAAAGGGAATATTCCATGTTAATGGTTGAATACCTGGGATTGTGCTTAGACTGTACCAGTTGGTTACTATCCTTACCTAGCTTGGCCTGTTAGGCATAATCAGACAAATACAAAATTCATTTGGGGCATTAGACTGAGATGGCAGGTTTATTCATGTACTGGGGCTTACAAAAGTTTAGGAACCCACAGTCATCCCTCATAAACTTTTGTAAGACCAGCTTGGACCTCTCTGAAACTCTGTTCTGATCCTACTTTGAAACTAAAGTTCCATATTTTGATGTGTCATTTTTCTTTATTATGAACATTCAGGGACAAATTTTCCAAAAGTGTTTAGGCACCTAGTGATGCAAATAGGCAGCTTGTTATTTTTCAAAATCACTTAGGCAGGTTAGACAGCTAAATCCCTCTGAAATTAGAGAGAGTTAGGCATCTGACTTAGGCACTTAGAAAAATTTAGCCAATGCTTATTTGCATTTTCAGGCTTCTAATCATTTTTGAACATCTGTATGATAGGTTTTGATTTATTTAGGCTGGTTCCCAGCACATTACTTTCTCTCACCTGACTGAAAGAGCATACCTCATTAAGCAAGTTACAGATTTTTCTTGCAGACCATGTTAAGAAGACAAATAAGTGGAAGAGGTGACAAGGTTGGGGTTTTTTTCTATAATTTAATACTTTTATTTTACTTTAAATAGGTAAGGAGACATTGTGGAATAGTGGATAATGTAAAAGGACTGTTTCATTCTAAAACCTACTCATTCACTCAATGAGCTTTTTAATTACATTTAATTTTGTTTAGCACAAAATAGAATGAGGGTTTAATAGCTGGCAAAACACAAAGCACTCAGTGTATAACTTGATCAGATTATTTTGCTTATCTTAAAACAATAAGAAAATCAACCCCAAAAGAATTTCTCCACACTTAAATGTCAAATTTGTCAAATTTGAGTAAAATTGTAATTAAATTTGAGAAACACATCAAAAAAGACCTCGTTTTATTGTAAAATATTTGTCTCTCCAGATGCTTGGTTTATAGTTTTTAATTGAATGAGAAACTTTAGGTTATGAAATATTTAACCTCTGAAATTGTACAAGATTGAGATGTATATGTTTTAAGCATGAAATTATTCATGTGCATGTTTCTCACTAGAAAATAACAATGTTTTATCTTGTTTAGTTTTAAGATGGTGTTCTATGGAAAAGGGATTAATCGGAGTATGTCACACTGCAATAGGTCCTTTACACCAGCTTAACAGATTTTGAATCCTCTACCAAATTTCTACAATATCTGATTTAAAACAGATGAGATCTCAAAGAGAAGTTCTTAAAAGTTCCGTGAAAATTTTCATCTGATTTTCTTGAGACACTATTTTTGGTTTCAGATATGTTTTTTAGTCTGTGACAATTCTGATTTTTTAATTTTCATTTTCAATCAAAAATACCCTCAAGCATTTTTAAAATATCCTAAAGAATATCTGAGATTTTTTCCCAAACTGTTATTTTGCCTCTTTTATAAGAGGATTTTTTCCAGTATACAGTTCCTTTCACTAGAGAAAAGGAAATGAAAGATTTGACTGCCTCTGATGATTCATAATTGTACATTTTGTGGCTTCAATGACAGGATTTTTTTCTATTTTAACAGGCATTAATTTATCAAAGAAACACAAGTCTAAAGCTGTCTTCCTACATATATGGTGCAGTTTAACTCAAGGTACAAATTTAATCTTTTCCCATCTCATGTTTACATAAAGGGAACAGTGAGGTCCAAATGTAAGACGTTAGATATTGTAAAATAATAATCACTCTAATGTGTGGGTGCTGAAGTTGATTACTGTCTTAAAGCTAGTAGAATAGATGTACCAGGAGAGGGGAAGAAGCAAGGAAAGATACATAGAATATATCAAATTTAATCAGGCAAATGCATCCCTCCAGGCTACTTAGCCTGACCTAAGCTTTCCATTGGGAAACCGGAGTTCAGAATAGGATTTCTGCAATGTGATTTGAGGTGCAAAAAAGTCACATTATGAAAAAAGCTTAGAAGCTATTTCTCATGCCGTAATTTGCGTGGCTAGAGAAGCAAAGGGCAGGAAATGTCCACAACAAATCTATAGTAAAATAACTTATTTCACTCTGCTTAAAAGCCTCTAATTCCATTTGCCCACAGCTGTATAGTGTGGTCTCAAGATCCATCTTTAATTGAGTCATGTCTTTGACAGGGACAGGAAAAGCTGTCTGAAAAATTACATCATCTAGGTTTCCCCTGAAAGAGTTTAATTTGCTTGAGCCAAAGTATTTGCGTTGAAAACAAGTTTCTATAAGATTTATAAAACTACTCTCTTTCCCTGCCTCTTTTCACAGAGACCCCACTTCACTAATACAACGGGTAGAGGGACAAACCTCCATCGACATATCATTCAGCTGTTGTTAATGTATACAAGCATGTAAAAGTGTATTTTTATAGATATTTATGTACACACACACACACACACACAGATATGTGCACATGTGAAAAGCGGTCCCATAAACTCCATACAAACTGTAAAATCCATACAAACCACTGTAAGCAGTAGGCAGGACAAATAACAGAAGACATCCTGAATTTACAAATCAGGCTTGGGAAAAGATGTTCAGTGCAATGAAAGGTTGGCTTAGAGTTAGAAGTTCATGAGGTTTTCCCTTGAAAACTTTGGACTGCAAAACATCAAGACAAACTGTCCCTCCAGTTTATATCTGGCAAACACAGATGAGAAACCCTCACCTTATGACACAGGCATTGACAGGACCAATTCACCTCAAAGTATGAGGCACCAAGGTATTACAATGAAAGATATAAAAAACCCCCATAGTGTCAGGAACTGCAGATGTCTGATGAGAAGATTCTGACAGTTCTTTTCAGTGATGAAGATTTATTTGGAGGTTCAGGTACCCATAAGTTTGGATGCTTGTCTGGACCTCCTCACTTGTGAATAAATACAGGATTTCCATCATTACATGAAAGACAACAAAAAAGGATGGAGGTAAGGAAGCTGTGGTAAAGATGAGAATCTGATGGTATTTTGATATTCTGCTATTTATTTCACAGAAAACCCCGGAAACAAAGGCTGACAGCTTGTTAAGGAAACAGAACTTAGCAAAGACAAATTGCATTCCCTGTTGAGATTGATGAATATTCTAAACTCAATACAAGGTTTTGGTGGAAAAATTAATTTGGCACTTATTTACTACCATCTGTTTCAGATATTCCAAGTGTGAACAAACAACCTATCACTGACACATGAAGGATTTGAAGTTGTAGAAGTAAACAGTATGGAAGATGATTCCTGCCTTCAGGAAAGACAATCCCTCTCAAACATACCACATTCTAGTCCTCAACCATGAATTTAATATAGGATAAGTTGGTTAAAAATCATACCAACCAAAACTGTATAATTTCAAACTTCAGCTACAATTCTAATACTATTTGATTGCATTTGACATATAACAGTAAAATATTTGAAAATAAAGGGATTGGAAGAATGAGAACCAGGTACAGAGGAAGCATGCTTAGCATGCCATAGAAAAAAAAAATCCACATTCTGAGCCCGTTTTACAATCATGTTTAAAATGGTTCTTTTCACTGAGGTTCACAGAAATTGCGAAAATGCAGAATTTATCCTAGTGACAACTTCTTCAAAAGATCAGAGAGCACCACCACATTCTCCCCACTAGTCTGGCTTGGTATCACAAAAAATTATCAGACCCAGCCCAGCCTTGCGGTACATATCAGGCACAAGAGCTTCACTCCCACAAGGGTGAAGAAGGCGAAAGGGCTGACCACATTCTTGTCCTTCTGAGTGTTAGTGCGCCTCTTTCTCCCCCGGTACTTCACACACATCCCCTTTCTTCCCTTAAAAAAAAAAAAAAAAAAAGGGAAAGAAAAAGACTTATCTGTTTTGGATTCATTGTGTGTCTAACAGGTAATTTGGGTGTCAACTGCTGCTCTGAGTGTGCAGAGATGGTTGTCTGGGAACAGGTAAGGCAGTGAGAGAAGACAGAGAAGACCCCGAGAAAGATTTTTTCCAAGGACTTCACTGACCTTCATCTTAAACATTAAATGATATTACAAGTGGCATGTCTGTATCGTTAAAGATTTAGCTGGCAAAGCCTTATCACACTCACTATTACCAGTTTTCATTTAAATTAGGTATCCAAGTTGATGAAATATATAAAAGTTATCCAATTGAAAAAGGAGCAGTTTTATCATTTCAGAAGACAAATTCAAGATTGCATTTGAGGCGACCTGGTGGGAGTTTGGGGAAAGGTCTTGATTGGCTAAAGGTCTTGCAGATAGCCGAAGTTTTGTGTAGAGCTTGATTTAGTGCCTAAAGGAAAATGAACTCTGATTACCATGTGAGTGGACAGATTTCCTATTCACAGTTGAGCCTGCTTCTCAAGGAAATGCTACTTAGAGTCACAAATTTAAGAGTTGGTGTGGGTTCTGTTTTTGGTTTTTTTCAAGAGCTCTCTGTTCTGTGAGAGATAATAGGACCGTCAATTTTTTTGTGCTTACTCTATTTCAGTCACCAGTACCAAAATTACCTGGAGTGTAAATAGGCCACAATCCCATGGATTTACAAATGAGTGTAATGAATCTGCCAACAAAGCTGAAGTTAACTGCCCAGCACATAGTTAACAGGGATCTCGAGGTAACCAGATATCACATAAACCTGACAGCAATAGTCACAAGTGCCACATCTTGTAAGAGCAGCTTACAGATCACAAAAGTGAATCAAAAATTGACTTTGTTAGAATTAGGGGGGGAATTAAAGTAGGGATATTATGATTATGATGACAACAGAAAGGCAGCTCAGAAAGTAACTTCAGATTTTATCATACTGTCCTACAGTCAGGCATCTTCAATTTCATTTATTTTGTTTATCTTTCTTCACTATGTCTCAGCTATTTGTTTTTACAGCACTTTCAACAGGAGAAAGAATAAATCACCTAATATGTGACCACCTGACTTTTATTTTTTTGTAAAAGGCTTCTAAAAGGATGTAATTCAAGTTAGGAATTTTAAGACTAATAAAACATTTTTGCTACCTTTAATAGAATTTGATTCATGCCATACACAGCATGCCTGATTGAAATATCAGGTGTTTCTATCCCTTCAGCTGAGGGGTGTCTTCGCTGTTATTGGACTATTTTTGTCCTTCAATTTTACAAGTTCCAGACATAGCTCATAGATCACATTCACTAAAGCGTTCAGCCATTTAAGACTCTGCCAAATTGCACTGCTTCAATGCAGAAGTTACTTGGCTTAGATATATCTTAGAAGTTAAGGTTCCATCGTCACATTTTTCTTTTTCACCTACAAGTAGTTCTGTTTATTCCCAACTCAGCAGCCAAGCTATTGATTAAGTTGGCTTAGGTCAGTCCACCCTGCAGTTCCAGCCTCAATCCTTGCATTGTTTTCCAATAGCATGCTTTATTGATTTAATATTCCTGGTTTTGACTTTAGAATCTTGCTTTTAGCTTTAACTCTGTCCTGTGTTCCTTGCTCAAGTTTTATTTTACTGTTACCTCAAACTGTCCAAAGAAATTGCCGTCAAATGTAAAGATACGTCTGCTGGGCTAAAAGGGAACAAACTAAATTAGGCAGCAGTAAAAAGGCACACAGGGCCTGTCACACACTAGCTTCAGAACACATATTTTTCAATCCAAGTTCATACTATGCAATATCAAAAGCCATCTTTATAACAACCACTGTACCATTTCTTCCACTCTACTGAAACGTTTGGGAATCACCAATCCCCTCTGCATAGCTGACTTGGTGGCTTTGGATATTCCTAAAATGTTTTCTATTTATGTGGATTAATTAAAGAGAGTAGTCCAATTTTTTACCATCTCACATCTTGTTGAATTACATTTGTGCTGAGAAAATGGTAAAATCTCATTATTCCTCTGGGGTAGAATTTCTACACTCTTTGTCCTGTGGGGAAGCAGGCATACAAATCAGACTTGAGGTGTTTCTGTGAGACCCCCTACCTGTGAATCTGATGGCAGAATGGGTCCTCTACAGCACACATAGTTCCAATATGTGAATTTGCATTTTGCAAAAAGTTCAGTGGTAGTCACTTTTGCAGTTCTGTATTATGCTTCTGCAGCTGAAATTAGCATTCTGTCAGTGCATTTAGTTTTTCTATTTATTTTACTGAAAAAGCATGAGAGATTTGTGTGTGAATAGTTCTAAATATATATTTTTTCATTGAACTAAAATATTGTTTGGGCTGGTCAGTAAAAGCTTTCAAGAAATGTATGCTTATGAAAATGTTTATTTCTGCAGAAAGAAATATTCCATTATTTGCGTAGTTGACAGTCAGCTTTGTTGTAGTTCCAAATAAAAAAGGGAGTATGTTGATTAGAGAAAATACAGCTATGTTCCATCTTCCTCCCCTGCTTCAGTAAGGGAAGAGCATTTGCATATTAATTCTAGGACTGAACAGCTGCATTCCCTAGAAAGCTCCATTCACTACAGCACTGAGCCCCTGAAACCAGGCAGGAGGAAAAAAAAGAAAAAGAGAAAGAAAGAAAAATAAAAGAAAGAAGTGGGCATAAAGCTTAAGGTAGATAGAGACTAATTTTGCAGTTCTTTATTTCCAAAAGGAGTACCTTTCATTTTAAGAACTGCATGTAGACATTTCTATGTGGCCTATCACAAGATATTCCAACCATCTGATGGGCAAAAGGAATACGCTTATTTCCATTTCACAAAAAGGCAAACAGAGGCATAATGGGATTATTTACTAGGCTTCAAAAACTATTTACCTATAAATTTAAGTCTCTATTCTATGTGAGAGCCAGGTGATTTGCCCAGGATTACACAAGAGCCATGGTACAGTCAGAAATAATTTCCATCTCTAGCTCCCACTTCCATGTCTTATCCTTCACAACACAGATTCATGCTTTTGTCTTCTCTACTGTTTTGTTATGTTACATAACTTTAAATTATACTGAAAGCAGAGATACAGAGTTGTTTTGACAAGAACTACAACCAAGGCTTTGGTTTGTTCTGCTCTACAAAAATTGTGAAGATGGAAGACAAAGCCTTCTGTGAGGCACTGAGCATTAATAAGTACCACAAGTTGCTATATTTGAAGCACAGAATAATATTGACAGCAAGAAAAAAAAATATAAATTCCCGCCTTAGATGGATGCCATTCATGTTTTCTGTGAACTGTGTCTGCAGCTGGTGATTGCCCTTGTGATCAAGAGATGTAAATGAAAATAGGTAGCCTCCCACAATGCTTCAGAGAGAAGGACTGGTGGGAAGCAGGAAAATCTCTCTTCATTCACCAGACAATACTTAATCTTCCTGGCACCACACACTTAATCTACACTGGCATCACAAGTGTAAAGTCAAACCAGAAACATATTAGAACAGACTGGTAGAACTTTTCTTGAGGAGGGTCTACTAAAACAGTAACACTTGACATTAGAAAACACAAAATTACTCAGCTGAAGGTCCAGTCCTGGAAATATTTCAGTACCGACGTTGGTATGTCCAAGCAGATAAACAGGGACTACTTTTATGAGCAATGAAGGTGTAAAATTTCACAGCATATTTATCTAGTTTAAGAAGGTTTCCTACTTCCAAGTTACTTTGGCCACTGATATCTATTCCTACACATACAAATGCTCCAGAGCCACTTGGAAAATTCAATTAATGCAATTACACAGTCTAAAAATAACTCTCCAAAACACTGGTTTTGATTCAATCCGTTTGAATTCAATCATCAATGCTCCGCTTAATATGTACTAGCAAAGCAGGCAATGACAAAATTCTTCATAGCAATATTTCAAAGGATTGCCATTTATCAATGGTTTAGGGAGAAAAAGAAGCATTATAGGTCTTATTAGATATCATAAATGCCTCCTGACCCTAAATTTAAGGAATTAGGAGACAGCTGTTGAGACAAGAAGTTACTAAATGTCTTTTAGCAGGTTACATGCCTCCTCCTCAGCAGCCACCAACCATATTTGCCTAGTCCCCCACCCTTGGAGAACTCTTTGTGCTTCACAGCCTGCAGTGCATGGTAGAATGTCATTTTTTCTACAGCTCACAGAGTCCCATGCACGATATCTGATTATTTGTTTTCTGCAAAAATGTGTGCTATGAACTAGCAATAAAAACTAGGAGCTTGCTCAGCTGCCTTCTCCAAGTTCCAACAGTGTTTTTATAGAGACTTTTGCTTAGTCCTCCTCCCCCATATGTTTTTCTTCTTCTAAATCAGAACTTAATGGAACTTTTGAAAGATAGAATCCTAAGTTAAAGGCAAAGTAATACTTTTAAAGCTTATTCAGCTGCAGCTATGAGATCACACGGTAAACTACCAGGAACTGAAATCATGCAGAGGAGAAATGTCAACTCTTAACAGAAAATGTATTTGAAAGAATTGTGGCTAAAAAGAGAGAGAGGGGAAAGTCAATATAAAAAGAACTCCAGCATTTCTAGAAATGCTACCATTTCATGTCAGCCATCTAAAGGACTCAGATGAGCTTCTGTCTCACAACAGATTACATGATTTGTAAAGAAAACATACTTGGTCTTGGCTTTTTTTCCTTTCCTCCTATTTTCTAAGAAGAGTTCCTGCTCAACTGGCAATTAGCAAGAGCATTACCAGTGTATCATACTGTGTTCAGGGGAACAAAACCAGCCATAGAAGAGAAAAACCATACCTTCTGCAGAGTTCTTCCACAAATGGTTTTCATATTTGCTGGTTTTCACAATGCAGCATTCCATCTCCTGGAGCATTTTATTGTGAATAAGAAAGGTTGCTGTGGAACTTCTGCCTTGTTAACCAAAGCAACCAGGAGTCAGCAGTCCTCAGCTCAATGCACCCAACAGCCATGGTGACATTTCCACAGTTCTGTTCTGCTCTTCAGCATTACCCCTGTAGATTTAAAAAGAGCTGTAATGATTGTGACTGTCGCATTTGAAAATAATTTCTGCAAAATTCTACATTTCTGCAAAGCTCTTCCATGAATTTTCTGCACAAAATCATTTCAACAACTTCAGCCTAAGTATGACAAGTGCAGGAGCTTTCAACAAAATGCCTCAACTCTGTAGTATAAGCCCAGCTTGAAAAACTTCAGCATCAATTACGCTCTAAATACATACAATTTTAATGTCTGGAGCAAGCCTGAAATTTCATCAAACATAAGGCTCAAGTGATGTCTGGCTGAGCAGTTCAAGAGGGCTTCTTTTAGCTAGAATACAAAAAACATATGTTGCGAGAAATTTGGCTAGAAATAAACATTTCCTATGACATTTAAATGAAAGATTTTTCTTGCCCAAAGTACCCTTTTCACAGCCACAATACCAGTCTAGGTCTAATTAACAGCATTATTTCACTATTTATACATTTATTGTATAACTCTTTGAAGGTAAACTAATACAAAGAAAACCATACTGATCATTTTAAATCAGTTATAAGGATAAAATTTTATGTATAATCAGGTTTCTACAACTATATTGATAATAGAAATTTTAAAAATACATTAATATTTAAAATCTTGAAGTACATCTTCAAGTATTCTTCATTGCTATTAGTTTCTAAAAGTATTAATTTTACTTAGGAAGTCAAGAGGTGATGGGCAAGTCCACAGACGTTAATTTAGTTTATTTTTGGGGTTTTCTATGCTTGGATTTTTTTGTTTTGTTTTGGCTTTGTTTTTTTGTTTGTTTTTTTTTTTTTTTTTTTTTTGTTGGAGGGGAGAACTTCACTTTTCTTATTGCTCTCAGGAAAAAAATCTGCCACCTATTTCACAGTTTCACATCTTAAGCTTCCTGACACCTTGCAGGTATACCCCAATCCTAAAAGACAAGATCAAAATTTTATGTTTTTAAATTTTTTATGTTTTTATACCTTTCCTTTCCTGCGAAATTCATGTTTAATATATGTTCCAGGTGGTTGAAAGAGAAGTATATAGTTTGACATAGATCTACCACACACTTTTGTCTTGCTTAAGACAAGCATACTATGTTCATGTCCTTAGCTTAGCTGAATGGCAGATTTATATTGATGTCAGAGAATGAGCAATTAAAAGAGTTATCCTTATCAGCAGCCTTACCTGAAAGATATTGGAGAGGACCAATCACATAAACCAGGACTAAATTCCTGCCAGGCTTTTGAACTGAAGCCATTGAGCTGACTGGCTTTATGCACAGAGAACTAGCTACAAACTAAACACCACTTTGCTGTTACAAAGCAATATTTTACTGCTTTCCCCTGACTAAACCAGATGTCCTGTATTTACCTGTTTTGGCAGAGAGGAAGGGAGCTGCTTGAAGCACTACCTTTTTCTCTATTCTATTGCCCACTTTCATATGCAGGACAGTGTCACACAGTCCTCAGGCTAAGGGATGACTTCTGGTCAAACAAGCATAATCACACTTTCAGTTTCCACATGAAGATAGCTGGCCATAAAACAACTGGCATCTGGAAACAGCACAACTGCCAGGAGGCAGAGTGTGTTAGCTCCATCTCAGTGCTGCTCAGCTACAGTTACCTGGTAACCACAGGGTAAACATGCATCTCCCTTTCAAGAAAGTGCACACATACATTTGGGGCTTTTTGGTTTTTTATTTTCCAGGCTTGAATGCCAGATTTTACACTCCTAAAACTTTGGGAGAAGGGTTTAAAAGAAACCAAACAAACCTGAAGGATCAGGAGACTTTAATATATACACATACAAGATGATGTTAAGTAGAATGATGGCAAAGTTTTCAGCATCAGAGTAAAGACACTCTAGGGAGCTATAAGGTCAGGAGAGATGCACAATCCCCAGCATCCACATGAATGAGCCTGTTCTGTTCAAAGCCTGCTTGTCAGGTACCTCACCTGTGTGTTTAACCAAATTCATGGTACCTGAGCTGTACTAAGTGCCAGGAAATCAGTGCCTGGGTTCACATGCAGATCAAACACATCCCCAACTGACTTTATCCACCTCCTTTCTGGCCTATTTGGTTCAAATTAGTATTCTAAAGGACTCATATGCTTAAACATGAAATTAATAGCAAATATCATCTTTCTTATCACAATTTTCATACCAGAGAGAAATCACTGTGCTACACACACATTGAACTAAAATCATTCTGTTACAGGAGGCTGAGGGAAGATAGGTAAAGCAAAAACTACAAACAATCATATAAAGATAATAATCATATTAAGTTACATAAAGATTATGAAGTCCTGGTACTACTCATTGCATTTGTGCCGCTGCCAGCAAGTCAAGGTTATGGTTGTGAAGCCCAAACTCAGATGAAACATAAAAACAAGAAAACTTACAAATACACTGGAAACTCAAGACCTGTCTGAGTTTGATCCTGATACGACAGAGATTTTGAAGTGCCATAGAGATTATAAAGGACTTTAGAGTATAGCCGCACTCAGTTTAAATGCTATCAATGAAAAAAAAATCTTTGAAATTCCTAGATTAGAAAAATAGTTAGATTTGAATTTATGCAAATAATTAAGCTTGTTTAGTGCTTTAGAAGTAATCAGCCACAGCAGTAGAATTCTGACTTAGTGACTTATCTTCTGAGTTGCAAAGTGCAAAAGAGATTATATGCTGGGGACTGCAGATAGGTATTTCTCAGTGTTAATTCACTTGTAAACACTGGATATTTCTGTAAAATTGACATATTTTGATCCCTTCCAACCGACTCATTACTGCCCCAGATCATTAAGGTTTAAGAAAAAAAACAACTACAGCATCTATAGTTACCTCCCCCAGTTAGTTTTCTAAGGGTAGGAATATTTACTTGAAAGCAGAAATTGTCACAGGCTATATACCTGTAAAATCAATGTACTGTGTCTTTCCTCCAATCACAAGCTTCAAAAACCACTATGTTCCTATTTTTCACCAATTCTTATTTACTGGAAATAAAAGATCAAACCAAACTTGGAACTGAGCAAATTACCTGGTTTCTGTGTACAAGATATAAAACTCCAAAAGGCATTCTACAGGTGAATGAATATTCTCCCCATTATTCTACAGAAATGTGTTTAACTTTGTGTGAAACTTTACATCAAATTCAGATTTTGTTACTTAGTGAATAGTAACCCTACAGCCTTTGCCAAAACATGATCAGATTTTCTCACTAGATTACATATGCTTTACATTACTGGAAGTCATAGAATTCTTTTAAGCATATGAGAGTATTTTCATGCTAAATTACAGTCTCATTAAAGTGAAAGGATTATAACACAAAACATGGTGCAGATGCTATATAAAATTACTGAGATACATCTCAAGACAAGAATGCTTTTTCTCTTTTTCTTTTCTCCTTAAGAAAAGTATAAGATCTCAACCTGCTTTTAGGAGATCTTCAAGAATACATTATCTGCCAGTGCACTCAGGTCCAGCTGCTGGGGTAAATGAAAGCTGTCTTGTGCTACGCTCAATTGTCCTTGTGCTACTCCTCATTTTTCCTAACATATTTTTTCCATTTCACATAGAGAAAATCTAAAGTACTGAACTAAGTACTGATGTTTGTGGAAAAACAAAACAAAATTAAAGTCAGACTTTCAGAGCCTAATGAAGCAAGCAGGAATAGAAGTTAGATGTGGGTGTTTCCCAGGCATACCATGTTACTGCTGCCTGCCATGCTGGCTGTGCCAATCCACTCCAAGTTTAAATTCAGCATCTCTTTCGCAAGAATAAATTTTGCAAATGCAAAAGAGTTTATGTTTATTATTTTCAACAAAATACAACATGTGATAAATATTTTTATGATACTTTGACCCAGGATTAGCTGATTTCCAATACAATAGGAGAATAAGGCAACAACATAATAAGGAGCAGAAAAAAAAGTGAAATAGAGAAGACCTCAACATATCTGAATGTCATTGCAAGTATATGTTTGCATTCCTGCACTAGGTAAGATTTAATTCTAAAATTCTTTATCAGTCACATAGTGTAGAAAGTTTAGTGATACTAAAGGAAGTCTATTACACTGAAGGGATATTATTACCTTCTGAGAACTCAAATCCAGCCTGAAAGAAGAGACAGATCAAATTCATTTAATTCTTTTTGCCCTTATAAAGCAAGAAACTGTGATATCAAAAGGGGTAAACAGGACTCCCAGCCTCTGAATTAAATCTCAGGATGCAAAGCTGAGGGTATCTTATCACAGTTGTCAGTGACAAGGCAAAGAGAAAGCCTGTAGGCCTGGTTGTACTGCTGCTATCAACTACAAAATATCAGCAATTTTAAACATCTGAAGTACACAGTGTTTGTACTTTAGTACTGCATATATTACTCTATAACCATTTTAAAATAAGTCTTTTATCATTATTTACTTATCTGTAATCTGAAACAAACCGTGTTGCTTGCTGTTGTGCAAATGAAAAAACCAAAAAATAAAGGACCATAAAAAAAATTCTTCCATTCCTAAACTTTGCTTGACATAAAACTCTGTATTTATCTTCCTTTGTGGTCCTCTGAACTAACCTGCCACAACATAGTAACACAAAATGACACTTTTTACTGAGCTTCTGAACAGAGTGATCGGTGTCACAAATAAAACTTACACTTTTCCATCTGTCACAAAACACATTTGATCGCACTCATTTCGGGCTTCCCAGGTCCCTCTACATCTCTCAACGTATCTAATCTAAATACTAGTGGCTTTGCTGTTGCCCTGTAAAGGGACTGCAAAGCAGAAAAAGAAAAAGCCCTCTTGTAAGCCTGTATATAAGTTTGTAAAGGCATCAGAGGCCTAAGACGTGTGATTCCATCACCACACAGCAGAATAATTCCCACCATGGCTCCCCTCAGAGTGAACTTTTAGAAGGATATCTCATTTCTTATTGCCATGTAGCAAAAGAGAACATGGTGGCAGGGAGGCTCAGGACTGGGGAGCAAGCTTAGACCACAGCAATATTGCGAAGATCTTGAGGAGGGCCCCGTGCTCCCCGAGGCCAGGCCATGGCGCACGGCCCGCGGTCAGTGCCACAGGTAATGGCTGCGGCGGCCCCTCACGCAGCAGCACCAGGGGCTCCTCACAGAGCCATCTGGGACTCCAGGGAGGAGCTATTTCATACAGGACATTCACAATGCACAACTGCACATTGCTGCTCTATGCTCAGGTAATTATTTGCAGGCTGCATCTTTATTTTCTGAAGGAACACATGGGGCTACAGCATTACAGCATCACTTTCTTTTATATTTCAGGAAAACTTTTCCTCCATTTTTACTAAATGATGCTCAAGCTTCTTACATTCCTTATTATTTTTTTTTGTTCTTCTGTTGAAGAGCACTGAGCTGGCCTTGCCATCATTTCTAAAGCAGGCTTTCATACCAGCAGTGTGGTCTAAATCACCGTGAAGGGGTGGGGGGTGCTGTGTCCTGGTACAGTCTCTGGGCCAGCACAGCTTCAAAGGCCAGAATCAAGTGCTTCCTTTCTCTGCCCCAGAGAAAAGGGGGAGAGACCAAAATTGCAAAACTTGTTAAGAAACCTGTCAAACTACGCATCTCCTAGTTATATAGATCCCTTTACAAGAACACATAAACAACAAAGTCCAGAATAACTGAGAATGGAAAAGAAAGGCATGTTACCTGTTACCTCTGCCACAAAGACAGCAACAGGTCTTTGACATGGATTTCAATGCTTTAAAAACTAAAATCATGCTGCTTAGAAAATATAATGAAGAGAGCATAGCAACAGGCCATTCTTTTGCCTCAAAAGGAGCAGAAAAGAAAGAGAGAGGCCCCTTTCAGGCTGTAAAGAGAGCATCTGTACAAAAAGTTTTAGTTAGCAACAAGAACAGGCAACACTTATATGGAAGAAGGAAATTCCAGCTTGAAAAGCCAATTAACTTCTCTTCCTACTAATGAATTTGATCAAACCCAAACCAGATTATTTGGTTTGATGCTCAGAATTTTAACATATTGACTTGGAAGTCTGACCTCTAACAAGTTACTAATATGTCAGCTCATGAGGTCCATCCACATAATTTTCTAATGGTCCAAATCAATAGGATATTTTTTGCTTGTTTTAAGTCGTGCTGTATTTTCATGCTTTCAACTGCCAGATAGCTAGATCAAGTTACAGATGTAATTCAGTGCAAAATACACCTCTTACAGATGACAATCACAATAAAAACACCTCTTCACACATACTGAAGAACCAATAGAAGCACAAGTAAACCACAGTTCAAGGAAATTTAAGTCTTTTAGGCCTCTCTTAATAAGAAACATTTGTGTAACATCAAAGAAATAGCTTTTACTCAGCCAGTCTTTTGTATCATTCACAGCACAGACGTGCATTGAGAGTTAAACTATACATCTCTAAGATTTTTCTTTTATTTTACAAATCCTGTGACTTGCTCTGCCTACCATAGCACTCGAGGCATGCAGTGTCACTGACAGTGCATTTCTTTTTGTACTACTCCTTACCTCATTCCATCTACGTGAGACCAGAATATCAGGACTTTTATTTGTGCACATTTATAAACAGCTCCCTGTCTAGTAAACCGAAGTTAACTGCTAGTAGTTCTGACACAGAAGACAGAGAAAAGCTATAGAAGAGAAAAAAGGTAACCATCTCTTCTGTTCTGTTTGGGATAGGCTGTGTTTCAAGTCCCTCTAGCAAGTATAATTTTGGATTAAATAGGATGGAAATTCATAATCATAAATTATCACTGAGTTCTCAGACACCTCAACATGAACTAAGCTTCACATTGCCATTATAGAATCATAGAATGCTATAGGTTGGAAGGGACCCACACAAGGATCATAGAGTGCAACTGCAAATCTGGAATGCTTTAGTTTGTACCACAGTGCTTCACAGAGGGAAAAAATACATTTGGGCACAGGGTACTTCCTTAAAATAGAGTAAGAAAATATAAATTGTTTGTTGTGTTTCTTGCTCTTAGAACCACTTTCTCTGTTCCACCAAATCCATTAAATATTACTTTTGCAAAAACCATACTGGCATTGTTATTACACCCTTGAAACAGAAAATCTTCCAGCAAGTGGTAAAACCTCACTGTGAAGAGCAAACAAAAACTATGGTTCATTTCTATCATTTCTCCATCTGTCTTCAAATTTATTGCAGGTTCTCCATTTTCAGTGATAAGACCCACACCTCCAATAGCTCACTGCTATAAAGCAAGGCTCCTGTTCCAACAACTGCTTAGATAATCCATGTTCAGAAATTAGGTGGGACTGAAAACACGAGGACAAGAGGCAGGTCAACATGCAAGATAATGGCCTGATAGCACCTTCCTTTCCCCTTTCCACTACTGCTGCCATTTTTCACACGTAGCAGTCTTTTAAACTATCCCTCAAATCTGGATGTAAACTGAAGGACAGATTCTGCTGCAAAACAGGGACAAGGCCAGTGAACAGAAACTAGCAGACGGCAAAACAGAGGCAAAGGAGAGATGCACAGAGTTCTGTGTGAAGGAAACTTTTTTCAAAATTCCCTTATCTTACTGAGATGTTTATGGCTTTGGCAGTCCAAGATAAACTCCCCATCTTACACAAACATCATACATGCACTGTAGTTCTGTAACAACACCTTCAACATAAAAACCAGAAGTTATAGGAATGGAAGTACAGCACATTTTAGTTCTTAATTTAAAAAATGAACAGAAGCTTTTGCCTCACCTTTGTCACAGAATAAAAATAAATACCCAAACTTCATGTTCTGACCACCTTTACTATTCTTTTTTTCATGCTAACTAGAAAGTGATAAAATCCATTAAATCCTTTGAAGCTGATCTCCTTCATCACATTAAACTTGAAACCCAAATGCTATGGAGATATTATGAAAAAAAAATCAGAGGTTTGTATTTGCCTCATTCAAATGGATACCAAAAAACCAACATTGCCGATTCTAAACAATAACTAAAGTGAAAATTTAAAAAATACCTGCCAATACTTGCCAGAAATCAAAAGCAGCTACAGTATCTCTGTATTGAGCAAAAAGAAACAATAAAAACAGATGTTAGAGCAGACAAAATGTCCTGGGTTTAGGAAATGAGACACAGCAGGGATCACAATATTTTAATCGGTCACTACTTCTTTGCTTGGTTTTTTTTCATTTAAATAATGCATTCTAATATTTGCAATCTCCTTCCCTCTGCCTTGGTGAACACACAGACAAATTATAAATTTTTTGTCTTAATTAGTGCCTTCAAATGAATTTAGAGGGACATTATACCAGCAATAACCCAACTGTTAACACTAGAGTCCTCAAAAACATTTAGAAGGAACAGTTTGGACTTGCTAACTTATTTATTTTTGCAAAAAGAAGTCCAGCACCAGCAGTTCTTCCTATTCAAGCTTTCCTTTTCTTAAGTGAACAAGTACACGAAAAGCAATGAGACTGGAGAGAAATGCAGTCTGAGTGGAGGACATACAAGAAGTGACTAGAGACTAATCAAATGGTACAACTGTACCTATTTCAGTGATTTTCTGCATCATTGTAATCCTCTCCTCCCCTCTGATGCAGCATTACAACAGTTTCCCCATACTACTTTCTTCTTTGCACATGGCTGGTACCTCCTGTAACAGGTTTTATAAAATAAGATCTCTGAGTTACTGTATCAATTATATTCCTATTAGAGCAGTATCATCTTCCAGTGGTACATATATGCCCACCACAGGAGTACACAGAATATGAAAGCAAGCAATAGACTCTGATAGGAGTGGGAAAAATGCACAGAAAAATATTCCCAGAAAAATCCAATTAGCAACTTTTTTCCCCTTCTGATTTAACTAAGGAGAGCCAATTAAGCATCAGAAGTAAGAATAATAATTGAACTTACTGGAATACCTATGTACTAAAGGATCATTTACTTCTGTCAGCAGAAGACTACAACCAATTAGATTTGCAAAAATAGGTTTGAATTCCAGCCCTTTCCCCCTTGAATAAGCCCAGTATACTTGTTGGAGCCTCTTGAGACATATAGGTACATGGAGCAAACTTTCCTGACGTGTAATTAACTGAAATAAATTACAGCTTTAATCTCTTAATAAAATAAAATAAATCCCAAGCAAAAACCATTTTTTAGGGTTCCATCCTTTCTTTGTATCATCATCTGAGGGGCTTTCTCCTCTGAGCATCTGGGAGCCATCACGTCAAGCTCCGGATATTAAATGTACATGTAGTTCTCTGCAGGCCTAATGAGTTACAACAGAGGTCACATTCTCCACTGCCCAAATGTAATTTGAACAATTCCTCACAACAAGAATTGTGACACACCTGTGTATAAACACTTCTGACAGTAAAAATGACAGTAAATTTTGCAATTTCTCTTCTTTTTTACAGCAGAAAGATCCAGAATAGCAACCCAGTTTCCCTTATCACTGCTACTATCTGTGACTTTTTCACATTTACTGCTCCAAGTAAATTTTTCTGAGCAAGTTCCATATGTTTTCATAGTAAAAACATAATACACAAGATGTGAAATATATTTTGAGAGCTTGGAAACAATCCAGCTGCTTCTAAGTAGTACTCTTAAGTCTGGAGATAACAATGGGTTTCTCTAAACTAAAAACAGTGTATTGCCTTTCAAGTAACTAATTTTTTTTCTTTGTTATAACAGTGAAAATAAGATCACCCCCCATATTTCAGGGAAAAGAAGGAAACATATTCAAATATTGTTAGATTAAATAAAACATTTCACATATGGATAAATGCTAACTTTCTAGCATGGCAGGAAGACAAGCTGAACAGGATCATTTCTGCCAAAACCATTAGCAAATTGCCTTACGGTGATTGGCTTGGCTGTGAATCTTAGGTTTTATGGGTTTGGGATTTTTTTTCCCTCCTCTGTTTTGTTTTGATTTTGACTTTCTTTGAGGATGGAGATATTGGGTAGGGGGTGGATCAGGGAGTTACATTAATCCACACATAGCTTATAAGTTAAGTCATTTCATCTGGATATTTTGCTACTTAAGTACATCTGGCTTTGTTTAATGTCAGTTTTTTAACTGAACCACATTTTTCCTGCAGTACCATACCATACAGTAATGAAAAGCTTGCAGTAAGCAGAGGCTAAACACAATTCTGCCCATTTCACACTGCTGCCACAGTCACTGACTGTGTAAAAGTGGTTTTGTCTCATACTACTTGGCTGGAAACCGGCAAGCCAGAAATGTTATAAACATGCATGCATGTACATACACACGCATTTTCACACTGCCTATCTCTTTCTGGTTTTCAGCAAGTGCCCTGTTTTTTTGCTGTTTAAAGAATTCTTCTGCATTCTCAACTACGTGACATCATTTACCATTATGTATATCCCCTGCTGGAAAGCAGCCAGCACAGATTTTTCTGAGCCCCCTTTCTCCATCTCACCACAAACTCAGTTTCAAGCCCTTCCTTGAAATGCTTAATCCTTCTGCTATTGTGAACTGAACATTAGGGAGGAATCTGAAGCCATGACAACAGCTTGGTTCCAGAAGACTCTGCTCTGGGCCACACTGGAGGCATCCCCACTGGCCAGGCCAAAGAGTTCAATGCACTCAATTACACAGCGTCTCCTCTCTATGGAGCACTGGATTTAATGCCCTTCATTTAACGAGGCAATCTCAAAGTGTCTGAAATTTGGGCTCACCTCTGTTAAATGCATGGATGTTCAGCAGTTTCTTTGGAGTTTCCCAAAGCTTGTAAAAGTTCCACCCATCTTTCCAACTTAGGTAAGAGAAATTGGTATTTTTGACATTGTAAATTCTGGAGTATTAAGATTGTGCAGAATTGTCTATTTGCAGCATTTAGAGTCTTCTGTTTTGTCAATTTCCAAATGGTTCAAACTGTATAAATTTAATCATATTTGAACAGAACAAAAGCAATTAGTAAAATTCATACAAACAGCAGCTTAAGAATGATGATAATAAAAATAAAAACCGCAGAAAAACATAACAAGGAAGCCTGTCACCTCAGGTTCTAAGTTCAGTGGCAGTATGACAATAGTCCAAAATACTGCACATTAACAGATGACAGGAAATTCTTGGATATACAGCGTGTGATTCAACTTGTATAAGCTACCAATATATGGTTTCACTAAGACACTTGGCCTTCCTGGAAGGATCACATACATGTAAATGCCAAGAAATACATAGGGTAAAAAATTACAAATACAACAAAATACACACATCACAATGAATAGAGATCCATTTTTTTTCTAGTAAAAGCAGTCTTTGTCTGACCCATTTAATATTTAGGATAGTAGGTGTTTGACTTGCCATTTCCTCCCCCCCACTGGCTAGAATAAAACACAAAGTGGACAAGAAGTATTTTGTGGGAACTTTCATGGGGCGGGGGGTGTTTAGATCAATTAAACTCAGAAAAGAAACTTTCATCTAGATTCATGGGGTCACCAACTCGAAGATTCTGCACCTAAATGTGTTATTTGAGCTACTGAACTAACAAGACAATATACAGAGTCCTATCAGTCAGCAAGAACATTCCTTTTAAAAATCATGAAAAAACAAACACTCTTTAAGCAGCAGAGACTGGTGGAAAGCTGGATATCCCAGCACTAATGTCTTGGCATTGAAATCCAAAGAGAAGTGGAGAGGCAGTTCACTTTTTCAGAGCCTGGCTCTGGGCAGCGTGAGACTGAGGCGTGCACAGGGTGCTCTGCAAACTCTGCTGGCTGCCTGGATTGTTTGTTCTCCCTGTGTAAGCAGCACTGAAACAAACACTCAGGAAACACAAGGTACAGGGATTTGGTCAGGGAGAGAGCAAAATCAGGATATGTAAACAAACTAATGAGATCAGTGCAAACAGCAATAGCACACTGTGTTTCAAGATGTGTGTAACTTATTTGGTAATTTCAGGCTGCCCTTACAGCACCCCTGGTCTCCTTCTTCCCACTGCGGCTTCTGAGTCCTAAGCAGCACAAGTAACTGAAATATTTTGGCTACAAATCCCCTCCTTGATAAATCTTGTTAGTTAAAAACATGTCAGAATTAAAAGTTGTCTGTCACACTATATAGTTGCAAGTGCATCCTGCAATGTTTTCTGCGCTTAGCAAACAAAAATTTTGACATATTTTTATATTTGCAGAATGTGAAAAAGACGTTCCTTGACATTCCATCTCCTTTTCCCAAAACTAGGATGCCAGTGATCAGGGGGTTTGTTAACACTGTTTCATTACATACTCTCTTGTCTCCACTGACAAAGACTTCACATGGTATTTTATGAAGACTGGAGGACTTCATAAAATTCCTGACTAGAGAAGGAAAGGCATATCACTGCACAAAACGTCTTGAAGGAAAAAAAAAAGACAAAAACAAAAAGAAAAAAAAAGGAAAGAAAGAAAAAACCAAATCAACCAAACCTGACAAAACCTAACAGACCCCTAACATTTGGGTGCTGTAGCTGTTCTTACAGTTGTGCCATCTTCCCAGGGACCCTGTCTGAAAGCAGCTAGATCACACTGTAAAACTAATTTTTTTGCCTGTATATTTTGCCAGTGGATCATATGACATAATGAATAAATAGAGCCTGTGGGATCAACAGCAGCCAAAAAAGTGCTTCCGTCATTCTTCCCTGAGTAAGGGACATGACTAAGCCCATTCCACTCCTCATCTCCACTTCTCCAGAGACACAAGGATACAGAAATAAAAGGTGCAATGACATCTACTGTTTCCAGGTAAAAGTGATTTTCTTTTCCCAAGTACAGGTACATCACAGGCATAAAACAGCAACATTTCAGCTTACTATGGGGAAACTGAGGCTTACCTATAACCATGTGCATAATTATTAGAAGAAAATTACTTTCAGATTTTTTTCTTGTGGCATACAATCATGCTACCCATAGAAAAGCATTTTCATTTACAATATTTTGTTAATTTTGAATTATAGTCTAAGTTCTACCCCACATGTAGGCACACTCACTGTCACACATACTGAAAAAGGCAAAAAAACATTAACTACTGCATCTGGAATACTTACCAGTCAGAAATGTATTTCAAAATACTAACATAATATTTAAATTATTAGTCTGTGGACTCAGTTCTCTCTGAAACTAACTTCTTTACAAAAAGAACTCCCTGCATTTCTTTCTCCTTTTTTTAATTCATAAAAATTGTGTCTAAGTTGTCAATTTTAAGTGACCTAAACTTATTTACATGCACACAGCAGAGAGTGTTTATAATGGCTCAATACAGGCAGCCCCATGAAGCAAGCCAAGCATTCCTGCTGGTCTTACATATAATCAATGAGCCTGCAGTGCATTCACTGATGAATTGGACAATGAGACTGAGGGTCTGAGTCATATTCAATCAACTCCATTTCCAGCAGCCTGTCAGGGATGATGGCAGATCTATTTTGCAATGCTGTACACATCAACTCAGTTGGGAGAATGTATTTTTATGTGTGTGTGTCTGTGTATATAAATGTGTGTACATATATAAAATAAGCGTGTTGGCGTATACGTAAAGATAAATTGATGGATTTGTTCAAGAGTACATTTCAATGCAGCTCCTTGTTTGCCTTTTCTTAGCAACTGCATGTCCACCCAGAAGCTTTTTTCCAGAAACAAGAAAATTAAAGTACAGAGAAGCATATTCATAAAGCTGTGGCCATTCAGACTGAAGATAAAAACATTACAAGAAGATGGTAGATGCTCAGCTAAAGAGATGTGTCTCAGGGGCAGACCTCTAAATGGTCTATTAGATAGGATGAGATAGTAAATCTAATTTGCCAAAACGCAGGCGTGCTCATCAACGTTTCATGCTGTCAATATTCCATGCTAGCTTGCAGCCTTGATAGAGTTCCCATAGTAATGAGCCTGAGAGCTTGGGAGGATTTGGCTATTCTCTAGCCAGTCACCCTTTGTCTCACCAGTGAATTAGAGCTCCAGAATATGCTCCACACACTGGCTGAGCAAACAGCCCTTCAGGTGGCAGAGCTATGGCAACTGACCACTGACGTAAAATGCAGGAGCAGCTCCAAGAAACACATACTTCCTAGATTCTCTGTGCTGGAAGAAAAAAAAGATGAAACTAATTTTTTTTTTTTTTTTTTACTTTTCAAAGTTCCAAATATGGTTTCATTTGGACTGTGCCTTGGAAGGAAGTAGGCTGCATTCTAAGAAACAAGCATTAAGAAAAGTTGTGCTGAGGTTCTAGTTTTTTTAACTTGGGGATTCTCCTCTCTTAATGTTTCTTAAACTAAAGTTTTCACCTCTTAAGCTTAAGCCTTCACCAAATTCAGGTCCCAGATCTTCTGCAGGCTTGTTTATCAGACTTCAGGATTCCGATTTCATACTGCTGCATCTACTTCAACAGAATATTTTGAGAAATATTTAACACAACTTGCAACAAATGCTTCTCGCAGAACAAAAGTACAAGCAAAACAAAATAAAAAAAACAGAGAGAGTACACAGAGTACTGGAGTGACATGTGGTACACTGACCAACCCTATTTTTTGTTTCTGAAGGATCTTTTTCCATTTCCTTTTGAGAACCATAAGTGTGTGCTTCTGTGGGCCACATTAACAACACACTGGTACCAAAGCAGGAGAAAAACTCTAGAGCACAATCTCTCCCTTCTTCAATTCTACCTGCTCCAATGCACATGAAATTCCCTAGTGAACTTACCTAACTCATTAAGCCAGCAATTAACTAACTCAGTGCCAAAAAAGTAGGTACTAACACAATGGAGGAGCATGGCCAGAAGCAGACAAATGTAGTCATAAACTCTCATAAACCAGTCACTTTTTTTTTTTTTACAGCCTACTGTCCATAATGCTGTCTTATCTAATTTCCTAAGGCGAATCTGGGGAAAGAGGGTATCTGGATGATACTATTCTAGCCTTCTGGTCATCAGAATAGCCTTATTTGACCCAGATGCAAATGATGGGCATGATCCAATGTGAGTGATTTTTCTCTATCCCACACAGGAATAGGGAGTCCTGAAAAAAAACCCTTTGAAGAAGAAGAAGGGGTAAAAAAAAGTCTCTACCTGGACAAATCCAGATATCCTTCCTGGATATCAGAATGGCCAGATATCCAGGAAGTGGATGCAAACTGAATTCCCTGCACTCAGCCAAGAGAAGTTTGTGCAGTATGAGATACTCAGCTGACAGTATCTGTAGGTGTTACCACAGCGTTTTCCTGTGAGGAGCACCACTCATCAAGGTTCAGTGTAGGGCTGTTCTGAGGTTTTTTTCACCTTCTAAATAAAATCAGATGTTAACTTGCAGGCCTGTTGTAGAAAAGCAACTTCTGAATTTGTTGCCACTCAACAGAATCAGGCTCAGAGTAGAGGTTGGACTTAAGACAACAAAGGTCCAAGCCCTATCAGTAAAAGGGAAGCAAGTTACAGAGTACTAAGGCAAAACTGAGGTCCATAATAGTACAACATCATACATTAATTGCCCAAAGTTCTTCCAATAGCTACTGCAAATGGCTGATCTTAGCCTCCTGTTACAGAGAGCTATAACACCATTAAAAATGCATAGTCCTGGTGAAACCTGTACTGAGAGTCATATTAGCTTTTATGGATGTATTAAGTACCTGACATTGCTTGACAATTCACTTGAAATAGAAAAGAAAAAACACCTTCTGCTGCTGACAAACTCCTTGAAAATTTGTACTTTTTGTATCAAGACATCATTTTTTCCAGTAAAGACAGCAATCAACTTGATAAAAAATTCTAAAAGAAGGCAGCAGCAATAAGCTTATGGCATGAAATAAAAATCACCTTTCACACTAACTGAAGAAATAAAAAACCATTTTCCCTCTACCTCTGACACTTTTGCAGGACTAAGTCAGCACAAAGGCTGTACTAAATGCTGTTAAATGTTCTTTAAGGAAGAACTTTCACCAGGACGCTGTGGTAAAAGGTCAGAAAGACGGCGATTTCAGCAATGTCCTGCTCAATGGACTTAGAAACAGAAGTTCACACATGTGTATTCTCCTAATTATATTTTAACCACACAAAATGCTTTCACTTTACATTTTTTTAAGATAGTGCAGATTTTTCAGATTCTACTGTGGTAGATCGAGAGCTTATTAATGCATCAGAATACCTAGATTCTGCATGCTGAAGAATATGCCAGAACAACATGGGATGTTATGAACAAAACAGTATCTCTAAATATGAAATCATAACCTTAAGTAGATGGTGGGTTTTACTCTGTTTTATACTAGAATCAACAGGAGTTTTGACAATCTTGAATTTTGCTGGTACTGCCAAAGCCAACAGTATTTTATAAAAAACAGTAGGATTTAATGCCTTCTTATAACCAAATAGAGCACACAATATCTTCTGTCTGGGAAACCAGCAGAGGAGCCCTTAAACACAAAAGCACTTCCCGTACTTTGTTTAGGGACATCTCAGCAAAGAAAGTAGATACAGATTTTCCTAAGAGATATCTGAACAGTGGGGAAAGAATGGTTCATACTTACAATATTTCAAAGCAACAAAGCAAGAAGCATGAGCCACAGAAGGAGAATTAAATAAGGAGGTAGTTCACATACATCTCTGGGTGAGTCACAAAGAGAAAAAAGTTAGGTCAGACAAACTGTGTAAAGGTGGTAACAAGGAACTGTTTAGAAGCTACCTGAGGCAGTGAATAAGGCATGGATTTCAACTTGAAAGGTTTATCTTCAAACAAAACTTTAGGGTATGTGCAATAAACATGAGGTTCTAATGTTGAAATCCATTCAAAGGGCATTTGAAAACATCTGATGTTCATATTTCAGTTTTCAGCAAGCCTCTGAAGTTTTGATCCGGCACTTTTATCTTTACCTATTCCTCACTGAGTTTGTAAGAGCCCTCATTTTCCTAGTGTACAGTTCTCTGCCTAGTTTTTTTCATTGGGTAGCTGACTCCTGCACTTGGGTTGAACCATTTCTTGTTATTGCCTGAATAGAGTTTGCAGTTTGTCCTTTTCTAGCACAAAGCAGTGGCTCTTGTGTATGCTCATTGGTTTGCAGGCTACCCAAGCCTCATATATCCACCATGCTGCTTTTTTAGTCCCATTTTGGATTATGTCACAATTCAGTTAACACAGGTACAGCAAATTTGTTTCAGAATCATTAAAAAATTTACAAAGCCAAATTACCCCAAATAAATAACCACTGAAACCAATGTATAAATAAGTGAAATTGTATGTAACTAGCTCTGAATTCCCAGTGTTTTTAAATACCTGGGATATTGTTTATTTGTTTTGTGATCTAGGTGTCTAATTAGATTTGTTTTCTAATTAGATTCTCTAGCCCTATACCCATAGCTTGTTGGGGAGTTGCTGGTTATGTAGGCAAACAAAAAAGCCTGCCACCATTCCCATTATATCTAGAATACAATATTCCATGATTTACAAAGAATGATGCCTTAAAACTAAAACTTGCCTAACGAGTTTTCATTTCAGGGCATTTCCTTTTCACCTCCTCCCCTTCCTTAATTACAGCTTAAGAAAGAGATATATTTGATTTCTTCAATAGAACAATAGCTTGAAAAAAAACCAACCAAAAAAAAAAAAAAAAAAAAAAAAACAAACAAACAAACAAACAAACAAACAAAAAAAACCCCCAAATGGTTGATGTAATCAGTAACTCACAGTTTCCAAATATTAAAATTTATTTTCTAATTTTTCACACGGTGAGACTTGACAGAATACACCTGGTTTTTTTAACTGCAGCTACCACCTTGGTAAAAAGACAATCCTGGGCTAATTTCAGCAATCTTGTAACAGACTTGATGTTTGGACTGTTCTTCTACAGGAGACATTCTGTCCCTGCGAGAACTGTGGACGTGGTAACCAACAGCTGTATCACCATGAACATTATCTGCAGAATGAGAAAACCTGGATGCTGCAAATGTTACAGTCTCAGAGCTGACATCCAGGGAAGTCTAAGATGAAGGAAATACAATGCCTTTCACAGTTGTGTAGTGTCACACACATGAATATTTTCAATACTTTCATTACTACTTCAGTAAATGCAAACTTGCTGCCTATATCCAAAGTGTTGCGGTTTGGTTTGCAAACACCTCCCTTATTTCACATGATACCATGAACCAACAAAGATTCGTCACATGGCTCCTAATGACAGGGCAGAAATCTCCACAAAACCTAAACATTTCCCTGCCTTGATAAATGAGACGTCCGGATTAGCAGTCTACAGATAGCATTGTCAATAGTCCATTTCTACATTTTTCAAGTATCCTTATTCTTATGACAGGAAATCAGAGGAAGAAAAAGTCCTAAAAAGAGATGCAGGAGATATTATTAACATCTCTGGCAGGTGAGCCTGATACCCAATGGGAAAAGAAATGTAAAATATTTTGTTGAAAGATATGTAACTAATCATATTTGTCACTATAGCAAAAGCAGAGAGACTTCACCAAGAACAGAAATGACTCCCCAGTCATCAGAGTAGAAAGCAGAAGGGTTTAATGGTGTCAAGAAGCTATGGAGCCTGTCACACAAACTGATCTGAGAGTAAATGATAGACATTTGATTTAACTACTCCATCTACTGGCAAATAATTATGGCTAGTGTTGAGATACAGGAGTTGCTTACATAAAGCTTTGTCCACAGAAAAGATTCAAAGAGGTATTTTTCTCTTCCCTGAACAAGTAGCAAATGCATTATCATCAGTGTAGTTTCTTGTCAGTTTCCAGACCCTGGGGTTTACATTAACACCATATCCCAAATGACACAGTTTCAAGCTCAGTTTTACTTGAAGGGTGTGAAGATTTTTTCAGTATAGGTCATAAACACACAAGATTTATATGACCTGCATCATGATAAACTTAACTTTTATTTGTAGTCCATCCAGTTGATTCTTACTTTGATTGCCTGGGAACGCAGTAAATCTTATGGCAGATTATTCAAAGCTTCTCCTTAGCACTCTTCATCACAGCCAGTGTGTTAAGCTACTGTGACTTCAAAAAACACAGATTTCAATTTCTTTTCTCTTAAAGGCAGTAGAGTAGCAGAGGTCTGCAGGAACACGCACCAAAGACCTACAAGAGTTAAAATCATCTGAACACAGGAACTGGAGACTTTCTTTCCTTCAAATAAAAGTCTCCTAATAGTTCATCTTCTCCAAGATGTGACATTGTCTCTGAAACTTCACCTTTCCTACCCTGAACATCAGGGCATTCATAACTTTATGTGTTATATTTTTACATAATTACTGTTATGGAATGCTAGTAAGTCTGCATTGCCACATGCAATTAGTTAAATTACCTATTTAGTCTTTTCTGCCTTTATTTTCTGAGTCCTTCATGTTCCTAATTTTTGAGTTGTCTAATGTAAATTCAACACAAGAAAAGAGGCAATGGAGGAAGGAAATTTGTGAACCACACCAAATCCTCTTCTGTACTCCTGTCTAGACTCCCAGGAAAATGTTGCCTGGGTATAGAAACCACAAACACACTGTCATGCTCCTCTCAAAGGTCCAGAAAAGGTTTGCTATAGTTAGGGGAGCAGGTTTTGGAAGGAGAGGAGGTGACAACTGAAGCACGCTATTGGTTGTGAAGTTAAAACCAACAACCAACCCCAAGACAGCTGCTGGAAATGTGAAACCACAGGTAACAATGGGCTTTCTGCCACTTCTGGGAAATTTCAGCCCTTGTAGAAGTATGGGAATAGAGCATGAAGAAGAACAACAGAATTAGAGAATTAGCTTTTATCTCCTATATCATCTCTGGAGACACTTCTGCAAGTCCTGGAGCTGCAGCTGAGATAAGATAATTAGACCTTATAAACACAAAATACAATTCTATATCCACACACCACCATCTGCACCCTTTCCTAGAGATTTGGTCCATGAAATGAAAGTTCCTAGTCACAAGATTTTTTTTTATCTTATGCACTGTCCAACAATTTTCCCTAAAGCTACTTACTATGGATAAGTACATCCTTGATAAGACAAATGCAATTTGGAACATACTCACTGTTACCTCCAAGGGGACAAAGCTGATAGATTTAGACCAAGAAGCACCAACTCAGTTATGTATTTCATTTCACAACTATGCTCAACACAAATGAAAAACATTGGTATAATAAGATTCAAATTGTACTAAGGGCAGGAACTGCAGTCCGATCCCCAAAATCCTTTCAATTTAAGCAAATATGATGGCTTTTAAGAACACTGTTTGACAAAGAATAAATAACAATGATCAACCAATATACTTCCTATAGCTTTGTCAATTATTGTTTCATCAGGGTTTACAAGTTTGTGGTTTAACACCTTCTGTGTGATGATTCTGGAGGGTTTGATCTGTAGTTTTACTTTACACTCCCAGGGTCAAAACAAACTCTGGGATATGTTTGGTTGCAATAGTAACTATTGGTGTGTTTTGCATAGTTAAAGGTTTACACAATATAAATTGGGATTACTGATGACAGTCAGAAAAAGGGCTGTTGGTTTTTAAATAAAAGTTAAAAAAGCTCTTGAAATTTTTGCTGGATGTTGCCACAGGAAGGAAAAAAATGTTGTACAGTAAAACAACAAACTTTCTCCTTTTCCATAGCTTTGAGATCCAGACAGGGAATGTGGTGAAGCTCCCTCCTCCTCCTCCCCTCACAGTGCACCCAGCAGGGAGCTGTACATGTACGTGCAAGCTTCAGCCCTGCTCCTGGGTCTCTGCTTAAAGCATTACACTCATGTGCCAAGTTCAGTGTTTAAACAAAACACTGGTTTGTTCCTTTAGCAAAAGCTATTCAACAGGATAAGAAAAAAAGTGTGTTGATTTTCAGTGATGATTTAAATAGCCACATATGTTTGCAATGTCTATTCTTCTGGAGAAAATTTTTGCACTGGAATATTGGCAGCTCAGGCTCTGACCTCAGGAACATCTCTCATGGTTTCAGAAGGAATCTCCGCACCTCTTGTGTTTAAACAAGATAGAAATCTTGTCCACATTTCAGGTGTTTCCCACTGCTTTGAGACAAGTGAAAGTCTGTTCCACTGAAATCAACAGTAAATGTTTTAACAAGGATGGGACAGGGGTTTTGCTGAATTTCACTAAATGGTTCCTACCATCTGCAGGCTCAGTGGTTACGAACGTAACTTCAAAAGGAGTACATTCAGATCCTCCAAGTTCAATAAAAAGGAGATGGACACCTAAGTGACTTCAGCATTTAAAAAAAAATCACCTGTTCTTCTCATACAACTGTAAATTATAGACAACCTTTTCCTCTAACTTCTGCAAAAAAAAAATCAACCACATGCTTCATGTCTCTGTTAATATATCAGATTTTAAGTGAAATTACAAAAACTCCTTGACCAAAGCATTAGCATTGTTAAATGAATCAGGTGAGAGTTCATGGATCTACATTTTTTCCTAAATATATTCAGGCAAAATCTTTAGGCACCCTGAATCTGGATTTGAACATGGATTCATTTGAATGGATAATGCAGACAGTCAGGTCTGGTTTCCCTGTCAGGAGCCAGAGGATATCCCTGATCTCTGAGTGTGAACACAATCAGTTTTCTGTGCACTCTCCCATGGAGATTTCAGGCTGATTCTTTGTTCAGATTAAACAATTTTTCAGTTGTCTTCTCTTTCTGTGGTGGTCTCTGAAAATAATACTATTTAAAATTACAGCATTTTACCTCAGCAAATGCCTGCAGGCAGCAGAAGCAATCATCATTAATTAATTGGTAGAGGTGGAGAAAGGCGAACACAGGCCGTGTTAAGATTTATATCAGACCCAGGAGCACATCTCCTCCTCAACCTTTATTTGTTTTCTCAATATGTGTCTAAAATGTGCAAGTCTATAGCTCCCAGCTAAGGGAAAAAACCATAAGGGAAAAAAACACAGCACCTTTAGGAATTTCTAAAAATTTTATCAGGAAATCCCTATGGATTACTGACAGTCCCCTGCACTTGTGCATTATCTGATTCAAATTAGCCTCTTGAACAGCACACAGAACTTGAGCTCTAAAAAGGAGCTTTATAGAAGTCAAGAGCAACAGTCAAACACAAACTGTGTCATCCAGACTGTGCATAATTATATTATGAATTACTATTAACTGTTAACACACAATTGTCAGCTATTAGCCTAACTGTGTTGCAAGAAAATTATCATATATGGAAGAAATTAACCCTCTCAAATCCTTCCAGTGAATACTGGAGTAGCTGTACTGTCTCTTTACTCTTCTGCCATAGTTGGAGCAGCACTATATCTTTTGTACTTTTGGCCAATGTGCCCTTGCATCAGGCCCCTTTTTCTACCTGTGTCAGTCTAAATAGGGTAAATGCCAGAACAAAGAGTGCAAGAAATAAGCACAATTGTCTGTATACACTCACAAACCACTAACTACAATTAGATCAATTTTTATGCATCCTGTTATTAACAGAATATTTAATTTTGCAAAATAGATTTGAAAAAGATATTTTCCCCTATTTTATTGCCATACACATGTTAAAGAAATGTGAGAGGTATACCTCAATTTGGTACACATTAATCTGGCTATTACTTGCAGACTCAGACCATTGGACTTTTCTATTTCATTGAGAGTTAAGACAAAAAGCAGAATTTTAAAAGAAATAAAATTATTTCACAATGAAGAAAACACTATCTCAGATATGTTTTATGCCTTATTTTTTGAACTTTTTTGCAAGAGTTTGGGCATGTTACGAATTTCAGCTAGTGCAAAACTACTGTAGGAGGCCAGAAAGAGCCGTTTCAATTATCTCTTCTCTCTCACAACACACAAAATACATGTCTCCACCAGTAGTTTCTGTATCAAGATCAATCTTCAAATTGAACAGCATTTATTTCAAAAAGGCAGTCAAGCTTTAAAGAATTCAGTAACACATGGTAAGGGAAAAAACCCAAACCACAACCAGAAGTAGAAAATTAAAGGAGAGCAGCTATTACAGACCTAAAAACATGCAGTTCATTCCTGTACCCTCAAGGCGGCATTTACTTTTACCTGAGCAGCTTGGGGTTTATGTTTATCTAGTTGGTTCTTCAATTCCCTGTGGGATGTTACTTCCACAATCTCCACTCCTTAGTTTAGGAGACAGATAGATAGCTGCTTTTTTCTAAACAAACAGCTGAACATGACCTATATCAATGGCATCAAACACATTCCTTTGGTGTGGATATAAAAAGAACGTGACCTTAACTTAAAATGTTAAGGGATTTGGAGCCAAGTCTTTCAGTTTTAATTATTCAGATATCCTTAAAATATTTAGATTGATGACATTTCTTATGAAAGACTGAAGGTAGACTGGACAGAATGGTGCATTTTTTCCCCTCATGTTGCACAAGACTCTGGTAAGTTATTTATTGTTGCAACTTCAAAGTAACTCTCATTTAAAAGTTAGAATGTGTCTGAACAGTTCTGGATTTCTCATAAGGTAGTTCAATGCCATCATGATCTGAATTATCAATCCACACCAAATTCCTGAAATAATTCTGTGCTACTGGAAACATACTCTGCCGTGAAAACCGATTTCCAAACCAAGTTGTCACTTTATACTGTGAATTATTCAAACTTGTTTTTATATGCTTCATAGTACTTTGCACATATATTAATTGCAGACAGTAGGGGACACTTGGTGGAGGGGAAGCCAAGGCGGAGTTTAGAAGGCCTTGAGCCATTGTTGGCCCCTGGAAGGATCAAATAGGCCTCATTACCATACCTCATTTCCCCACTGGTGATAGTAATGCTTCATAAAGCAGAGCTTTCCAAGCAGAGAGGAAAATAAAAAGCAGCAGCTGTTTTACCTTAAATATGGAAATTTTTCTTCCTGCCACTCAAGCAGACCCCAAATACACCTCCCCCTTTTCCCAGATAAAGGTTTTGTCTATGAATTGCATCACTCAAACACTGAGATTGGTCTTTTTGGGTTTTTTCTTCAGAGCAGCCCCAGACAAGCGGGAACATTACAACTTTCAAAGCTTAGCTATATGCTACAATCTTTTTAGGTCAGGTCAGTTTGAACAGGGGTTGTGTATGAAGGGGGGAACAACAAACATATTTTAACTGTCAGTTGGAACTGAAAGAAACAGCATGAAAAGAGGCAGCTTAGCTATTGGTTTTGAAGCAGTGGCATTTGTCTGTGAGCGCATAGCCTACGAAAGGCGACAGGTTCTAAAATAATGGTACTGGAGCAGGCACTGAAATGTAAAACATATGTCACACTTCTCCCTGCTCACAGAGAGCTTTAAAATATTTATAATGCTGCACCTTTCCCTGAAAGGTTTCTGCAGCATTCTTGGGGTCATGGGTAGGTGAATCATCTCCCTGGAACTGCCAAGCTGATGCAGATTTGTTCCTCTGCATAAAGAGAAAGGCACGAAATTTAAGGTGCAAAGGCACGGCTAAGCAGCAGCCCTCAAAGAACTATTTTGGCAATATGCATTCATCCTGGTGCAATGTTTGCTACCTCAACTGGATTTTTTGTTTTAAACTACTGCTTCATTCACAACACAGGCTGAAGCAATGATATTATTACTTCCCTATCTGAGAATACAACAAATTTGTCAGGAAAGTGAGATATAGGGCTTTAAATTAGGTAAAAAGGAACACAGAGCATTGGTGTGTCTCTGTGCATCCATAGAAAAGAACACAAAGGTAGGTGATATGCTTTGTTTCTTTATCAATGTTCTGTAGTGTGCATTTGATTAGCATTGGAGAGGAAATTTTTTAAGAGTAAAACTAAAAGGGACATAATCTACTTTTTCATCTAAGGAATTAGAGGGTCTTAAGAACCATCTGCTCACAAAAGATTTGAACTGTGGACAAACACATCTCTCTAACCCCAAGCTGCAAGAAACTAAAAGGTTGGCCTCTATTCACCAGGCATGTAGAAAGGCTCAGATTTCCAAACTAAAAAGCTTTTTAGCAGCTGATGTAACAATCTTTTGGCATCCAAAAAACCTGGAAGTCAGTTAAACACAGGCAGATGGGATGTATGTACAGAGTCTCATAGGAATACATGAAAAAGTTCCTTTTGAGTCAAAATGAACCACACCCAGTCAAACACATGCATCCTGCTAAAGACCTGTCTGAAACCAACATATTGTGGACACGTTAGTCAAAAATGTGGGGAAAAAAATGGTTGAAGGCATGTCCTGGTCTCTAATTCACACAGTGATTTGGAGGATGTATGGATCTCACTAAGAATAAAGGACAAAATGTTTCAGTGATTCCTTGTTCTGCTTGCCTTCTGTTACTAGCAAGGGCACTAGCAAAATTTGTAGAGGTTCCTTTAGAGTGGCACTAAAGCACCTCTAGAAGTTACTGCATTTAGTTAGAACTGCAGTATTACAAGTATGATCAGATTTATGACTGAGATGAAGCTCAAAATTAGTTCAAAAGAAATTGTAGCTGAGTATATCAGATCACATTTTATACAACTTTGCAGCTCTCAAGATGGCACGATACTTCCCAGATAGGCCAGAGAATGCAGCTGAAGCAGAACTTGTGCTGCCACAGTGGACATGGATGTCATCCATTCTCCCAACCGGAGGTGATAGCACTGCAGTTCCCAGACAGCCTCAGCAGGTTTCCCTTCACTTCCTTCTTGCCTGCAATCAAATACTATTTCCATGCTGTGAGACACCAAACAAATAGTCAAAATAGAATACAAGAATGAAACAAAAGTGTGACCCAGAATCTGGAGTAGGGAATATTTTACTAACAGGAGTGGGGGAAAACCTATAGGAAACTGTATGAAGATTGGTTTGGACTGTGCACATTAGATTCAGAGATAAATGAGCAGTATTAGCACAGATATTAAAAATACATTGTACATTCCTGTCTGAAATCCTTTGAGTGTGGTCCTGAGCAATTCCTCTTTAATTTTTGCTGCTGCCAGGGTGTTGACTCCTCAGGTTTTATGAGCAAAAGTAGGATTACATACATGTAAGGAAAATTGCATATAAAATGCAACATTTCCAAAATAACATGCACGGCGAGGGAGTAAATCATGAACTGTCCTGGTGTAGGTTTCTAGATATGATCGACAAGAACAAATTAGATCACTCCCTTGGTACAGCAAATTATGCTCACCAGGCCACTCCTTAGAGACAGTTTTGTTCCTCGCAGATTTACAGGTGTCAGCCTGTAAAAAAGGCTAATGGCTTTCTCTAATAATGTTCTTGTTTTGAAAAAGGGAAAAAAACAGCATCATTGCTGTGCTCCACCACACAAGATGAAAGGGGTGGAAAAGGAAGTTGCACAAATTTAAGAAACACTTCAAGCTTATTCACTGAATAAGAATAACTCAATACTGTTCTAGTCTGTGAATTTCTAGTGCATACAAATTTGAGAGCATGAACTTACAATTTCAACATTGCATATACTTCTGTGCAAAATTCTGACCATTGAGACAGGTATGAAAACTCAAATATCAAGGATATATGAAAACACCTGATAGACATTTAAACATGTAAAAATATTCACTGAATTTTCTTCATCTGCTCACATCTTACTTCTGCCTAAATTCTACCAGACTAGAAGTTAGAAAATAGATTCCAATAAAATTCATATATCCTACTGAATCCAATGTTAAGACTCCTCACAATTACCAGAAAATAACAGTCCCTCATAATAATTCTGATATTTTAATCAGAAAACATTCTCATGCATCACTTTTTCTCGGGCCCCAACAGTAGCAAAGTTACTGAAATATCACCCATAAAAGCATACTCAGAGATAAGCTGGGACACATTCAGTGAAGTATTTATCACAGTCAAGATTCCAAATTATTTTTAGCCTTGTGCAACTCATTTAAGTTTGCATTAAACTTAGCCAAGCATCTAAAATGTTATGTATCAGAACCAAGCCTATGCAAATCTGCTCTTATGTGATGCTAATAATCATTTGAGAGCAATAGGCACTCCATACTCAGACACAGGCTATTAGCAGCCTCTAGCTTTCTAATTGAAGGGGAGAGGGTGGGGGGGGACATCAAAAAAAACCACCTCAACATTTTTCCCTGTTTCTTCATCCCAATATGCTCCCCAGTTTTTTAATGTTCTTCACACAGCGCTTGTAAGAGCACCCACTTCCTTTTTTAAATACTTTGCCTCATCTAAGAATCAAGTACCTGAAGATGTTTTTAAGTATCTGGTTCTGTAATAACATTTACCAAACCATTTCCTTTTCTCCACAGTGAATTACTTCTGGTGCATGGTAGCAATTTGGACAGCAG
Organism: Camarhynchus parvulus; assembly: GCF_901933205.1. Taxonomy (NCBI): domain Eukaryota; kingdom Metazoa; phylum Chordata; class Aves; order Passeriformes; family Thraupidae; genus Camarhynchus; species Camarhynchus parvulus. The sequence continues at coordinate 12,364,053 of NC_044576.1, forward strand.
GCTATGCAGACGAATTTTTGTAGATAATTAGCTGAGAGGATATTCAGCAGAAGTGGGTCATATTGTACTTGTTCACAGATGGTTCAATAGAATGGATTTCAGCACATCCACTTCTCTAAACGCATAACATTTTGAAAGAGGAAAAATAAATAATTTTGTATGGTTTAGGAAATGCTAAAGAATGAATCCTTTTAGTGTAACAGATAACAGGTAGACAAAGGATTTGACATGTGCAGTGAATACACTGCATTGTGAATTAGTAGACAAAGAAAGGCACTTTTAGAAGAAACTTGCCAAGAAAGAGAGGGAGCCACCTCTGCCCCTACAGACTGTGCTGCCTTACACATGTCAGTGACATCTGACCAGAACTGCCATTTCTCTACACAGCCATCCTCAGCTACAGGTATGCTGACTGACTGGATAGCACGATGGTTAGGCAGCTCATGGGCACAGCCTTCACTCTGGCTTGAGAAGAAGCTGGTGCTTCCAGTGCCATTTCCTACTGCAGCAGGACTGCATCACCAACCAACCCTCCTCTGAACTCCAGCAAAAAGAGTCACTACAGAATCATTAAAAATTCAAAAGCACAACTCTACATTCCCTAGGGTAACTCCACATGTGGATAAAACATCCTCTAGAGCCCAGTGACAAGCAGCACAAAGACACCAGGAGAGAAGATAGAAATAACTGAGCTACTAAATCCTTCAAGAGTTATTGCTCGTCTTTAAAACCACCAGTGGAAATCCAAGGACTTCACAACACTTTGATGTTGTGAGTCCAGCAGTCCAATCTCTTTAGTAACTTATTACATTTCTGCACAAATGTGATTATATCAGTGGCATTAAAAGATGGGGAAATCTTTCTGTGGCATTTGTTGTAGAAATGTAGTAAAACTATTTTCTCCTAGCAACAAGCAGCTGACATAAAATTATCACACACTGAAAAAGATTTACCTCCAGATGATGAGACATCCCCATAAAATGTAGCCTAAATGTGCCCTCAGAGTTTACAGTGGTCACTGATGTTCATTCTGCAGTTTTCTGTTTCAGAGCTCAGGCTGTGTTGAAGACTGTTTGCAGAGCAGATACCATAGAGAGAAATTAATGATATTTTCATGTTTTCCAAAACATGCAACTGACCAGATACTAGGTCATAAAGGGAGCATGAGAACTCAAATGTTAGTGTCCGGTGTTAAATTACTTTTTGCTTGAAAAGATATACCTCTAACAAAGGTTTGTTACAAAGAAACAAAGGTTGGAACAATTTACTTGGTTTATTTTTATGTACACAAACACAACAGGAGTCTCTTGCTTGATGGTGGCTCTCAAGATTTTGATACTTATCTCAATATTTTTTGTACTTATCAAAAAGTACCTCCCAGAAAAGGGTATATATGCAAAATGCTGAATATCATTTGTCTGCAGTATCACTTACAGAGTATCACACAAGTAGCAAACACATTCACAGACATTAGATTTTGCCCTACATGAATCAAAAAGGTGGTCCAAATTCAAATAAATAATCAACAAATAAGTTAGCTGTCTGTATTAATTGCCATGAGGTCCTTGCTCATTATGCTTATTAATTTTTTCACTATACCTTTCCTGATTAAAGAACATTGTTACCTACTAGCTACCTTACATCCCAGAGCTTTATCCCAGACAACATCCTGTCAGACAAACTTTTGTTGGTGGGACAACATATTCTTCTCAGGTACATGCAGTGTCAAAAATTAGTGTGTAAGGTGGGACTGAGCACTTTCATATTGTCTGCATTCAGAAGTTACACCTTCACTGTTTGACATTTCACTGTTCTTAAAGTTAAATATTTAAAAATTTACCCTTTCCAACATAAATGCTAAAAGACAAAAGATTGAAAGGCATGGGGAGGGAGGAGAAGGATGTGTGCCTTCCAGATCAGCAATTTCAATTCCAGGAAAATGAGACTGAGCTTTAGAACTGCACACAGAGTGAAGCACTTAAAAATCTATAAACCAGTGATTTAACAAACCACTAACTAAAAGGAGGCATCTGATTATATAAAATTACTAAGCAGATGCCAAGAATGCTGTTATGGTTTCCAATCATTTACTGCCTAAACTTTACTCCAAAAGTTGTCCTAAGCAGCTCCAAAATCTAGTCAGCCTGGTGGTTGGGAAAAAATCTGGGGAAGCAGAGGGATATGAATGACACCAAACAAAACCAGAAAAAGCCACCACACTCAACTTATTGTCTCTTCCCAGTATTTTCCACTTTTACCTTTCTACAAACAAGCAACTCAAAGAACCAGCACCTAAATCAGAAAGAACTGGTTCAAGGAGGTAGGAATCAATTAAACCTTATTTGTCACTCAAGTTTAAAAAGGGAAGGCAGCAAATTAACAAAAAAACCTAACAGAATTAACAAAAAAACTAACAGGCTTACAATCCCTTGAAGAGTCTCACTTATTAATGCTTAAAATTCACCAGTCACTCATTTATACAAATGTTAGCAGAACATTGATAAGAACATAAGATTTAAATAAAATTGGCTTTCAGTGAAACATCAATCCATAACCACCTATAATTGTTTCAAATATTACACTCTAAATTGTTTTAGAGATGGCTAAGATGCAATAAGGCTGACAGGTTGCAAAACAAATGATCAGTGTATGCATGAGCCCTGGAAGTTGTGACTTGCAGTATAAAATATACATGAAAGCAGGAAGAATTTAATCATTCACCATTGCATAATTCACAGCATTTTTCTGCCTTTTTTTGTCATGGTGTGCATCCTGTATAAGACCTTGCATAATTACATAGGTAGTGCAACAAGATGAAGTTGCTGTTCTGAATTATAGGTTGACGCATTTTGTACGTGTACTTGATACATAGAAACAGGCAAAGTAAGCCACAATCGATACAAAGAATATCTGAGGGTGAATGCAGTATGTTACACCTCATGGAGGAGTAAGTACCTGCAGTGACATTCTCATTCCCTTGGGAAAAGATCAAATGACTCTTTCCCAAGGAGTCATTTGATCTTAATTTTCAAAAGGCATTAAACAAAACTTTGCTGAACTGAGCTATTCCATTTGGGTGCACATAAAAAATATGACAGAATGTTGTGCATTTTCTTCGAGAAAACAGCTAGCTGATTTATTCCAACAATGTCCCTGCATGGTCATTTAGGGTTTAGCAAATGTATTCCATCTTACATTAAGCCATTAGAAATAAAGGCACCTGTTGTTTGCAGTTTAATTCTGACTCATCTCACTTCTAATTTTTCAACCCTTCACAGTTGATCCTGAAAACTAAAAAACAGGAAACATATACAACTAGATGTAAAGTGCCAACTGGTCTATTTTAAACACTGTCCCTCATTGTCACAAAGATAGGAGAAGAGAATTGTCCTTCTTTCAGTTCTATTCCTTTATGCAAGCAGAATGGAACATATTATGAAGTTAAAGAGAACAAACTGAGGACCTGATAAAATGATTTGTGGTTTGCATGATACACAGAATCAACTCACCATGGCTTAAAAGTAATCAAGTCAAGCAGTAGGAACAAATTTTACTTAAAAGCATTTCAGAGTCTTACAAGTGGCAACATCTGATAGACAGTGAAGAGATTGAATCCAAGCTGGCCAGGATTATTTAGAGCTCAGAAGCCTCAGCTCTCTCATGGGTCAGAAAGAAAATTCCTCTATATTATGAGATACTTTAAAGTAGTGCAAGAATTATGTCAAGAGAATGGAAAGGAGGGAGGAAGATGATGTCAGCTTCTGTTCACAGACAAATTGGAATGGACTGCAGTTATTCCAAAAGGGCTCTGTAAAAGTATGTGGAAGCATTCCATTTTCTCACAGCTATTCCTCGCTCCCCTGTGTCCATTACACATGGAGTGTACAGGTTCCAAACCCCACCAGTGCTCAGAGAACACAGAGTGCTCACTGCTGCTGCTGCTCCATGAAGATGCCATTCAGTGTGCACAACTGCACACCTGCTTTCTTATTTAATGCTTCCCTGTTCTTTCAGCTCTGCTGCTGCAGTCTGCTGCTGAGTGATGTCAACTACCTGGAGTGAATTCCATCACAAATAACCTATTCTCCTATTGCTTAATGCAAAGCCCACAAAAATGCAAACACTTGACTTCCCACTGTTCTCAGCTGCTGTTCTGGGGAGCAGTATGAGTAAGCTAGGTCACTTCCCAAAGGATAAGAAATTCATTGCCAGATTTTTCTAAGGCTTTAGGGATCCACTGAAGTCAAGGGAGGTGGAAAAGGAAGAGGAATATGAGAAGAGATTAATGGAATGATATATTTCCTTATAGCTTTATGCCTTTCAAGAACAGTAGAAAGTATCATGTCTTGAACTGACCTACTATATGAAATGCCATTATATTTCACCCAGTCATCCCCTGCTACTCATGCTTTGTCAGCTTATCTTCCAATTTTGATATAAGAACCCATAAATTCTCATGGCATTCTATTCAAAGGGATAATCACGTTATCTGAATGATAGATAAGCATGGATCTCTACAGTCAATGTATACAAGCCAGCACTAACACAGACCTCTCTCTGTATTAGCCATTATTTCTGTGGTGCCTTGAATACATTTCACAACGCCCTACAGGCTGCCCCTGCATTCTGTTAACTTCCCACTACAACACAGAGGTAGCCAGGCACCTATCCAGAGGCACAGAGGAGGAATTGTTAACTGCTGAACCATAGGAGATACCAAAAAATAAATGCCACCTGCCACCACCATGCCCAGTGAAATGCTGAGCAGCAATAGCAGTGTACTTTGGGAATCCCTTGCTCTAATTTCTCTCCCTGATGTTCACATAGTAGCCACTTCAGGAATGATCTGCTACACTCAGCACAGATTTGCTGTACAAAGACATTGAATGCACCTTTATTTAAAATTAATTCATTGATGCCTGTAATTCAGTTTCAAGGCTGCAGTTTAAATATATGCAATCACATGCAAAACTGTTATAGATTAATAAATTGGAATAAAGCCCAACACTTAAAATTAATGTCTGCAAAGTTTGCCTTCACACATAGGGAGGATTCACACAGAAGATAGGTGTCAATGGATATATGTAACATATACATTTACAGAACAAAGCAATTCTTGTTTCCCTAGGTTTGCAACAAGCTGCTTTTCTACATCAGAGTCATAGGGTTTCCACAGCATTTCTAGGATATGCTGTTTCCAACTTGTTCAGTGGAACCACACACGGCCAGGTGCACAGCTGACACACTACTCAGCATCTTCAGGCAGTATCAAAGATGCTACTTCTCTTACTCTGCAGGTTTCCCCCAGATTTCTTGGTGCAAGGTGGAACCATTGACATGGAAACCAGATCAGTAGTAAAAACCAGCAAGCTAAAATTTATGTCAGTTTTTTAACACGCACTTAATAGTACTAACAATTTGAGAAGAACTGTTGACAAAATTATTTTGAAAAATACAAATAGTTCAAATAGTTTCACTATTTAATCCATCATCTCTTTAACTAATAATTACCTTGTTGTTTCGTGGTACAAAAATATAACTCTTTATTTGAATAAGGCCCCGGAAATAAAAAAGCTGCTGAGGATTGTTCATTAATGGTTAAAACCCTCAGATCATTGCACATCTACTTCAGTCATACTCAGAGTCCCTAACTGACTGCTAGACTGAATTTACTGCTATGTAATATCTGATCTGGAAGTTGCTTTGTAACAATGTAAATGCATTTATGTTTCAAAAGGAAAACACAGTATTTTTTTAATGGTTTTTTGCTGTCAAAAAAACCCAAAGGAAAACAGGAAGTCCACGAGACAGATTTGATTATAGTCAGGAAGAAGGAATACACAGTCTTTGATTATCGTAAAAACAATGCCACAGGCCTGTGACGGCTTTGACTTAAAAGTAATAGTTCAAGCCAGCAGCAACCAAAAGACACTGGTACATTAAAATGCATTGACTATAATCTGATTTTAGCTAAGTAAACAAGGTAGCAAGGGTTGGGCTGGTTTTTGGGGGGTTTTGTTTGTTTGTTTTATTTTTGTTTCAAGAAAATATTTACTGTGTGCAAAGAATTACTTTAATCCTAATTAACATGTACAAAATTGAAGTTGTCATTGGATCTTTTCTCAAACATTTTATACCAATAATGAAAAAGGCAAATACACACTTTTTATAAGCAGTGCCCTTATGGAATAGAGTTCAAACAGAAGAGAGAAATGAATTGGAGGAAAGACATTTCAACTCTCTTCAAAAGCACAGGAAATGAAAGAGAAAAACCTGGATGCTCATGTATTCCAGCAATTAAAAGACAGTGATTAGGAGCTATTTCTCTAACTCACAGCTGTGGAGGAGCTTGGCAGAACTATTCTGAAATAATAAAAAAATACCTTAGATTAAAAAGAAGTCTATGCCCAAAAAGGGTTTGCAAAAAGGTTGCTAATTGTTGCAGCATATGCCACAGCCCATGCTGCTGTTGAGATGGCTACAATACACAGAGTGTCACCATAAAATATCAGAAAGCTCCAACCCATACAGAGAAACACCACACCTCATCAGAAGGCTTCAGGCATCTGCCCACACAGTGTAACGCCATCCCACTCCAGAAGGCTACAAGTGTCTGACCCTCTTGTTCTTTAGCCCAACCTTTTATCCCCTCCTGTTGATGCCTTGCACCTGTGTGCCCTCTGTTCCCTTTGGTGATTGGTCAGCGCCCCTGGGCACTCCATGGCTCATCAGCTCCAATAGGATTCACCTGCTTCTCACAGCTGTAGCCCATTGGGGATGAGGCTTAACCCAGCCCCACCCCAATCACCACAAACTGTGCACCTACACATAACATCACTTAGGTTTATTCCAAGTGATTGGTGAAGACTTCCCCCATCTTTCCCCATTAATCTTTCCACATCCCACAATTAAAAACACTCAGAGAAAAATGCAGCATCACAAAGTAGGAGTATCAGTGGGGACAGAACTCAGAACTTTTAGATTCACCCATCAAGTAGCAGATATGTAAAAAACCTTGCAAAGTCTCTTTTGCTTTCAGAGCAGCTCCATGGCCTGGGATTGTTAATGCAAGAGTCAGTTTAGTTTTGCAGGTCCTAAAATGAAAACATTGCAAACAGTGAGATGTGGCAGCCTTCTAAGTCATCCCGTGCTACTGTGTCTCTTGGTCAGTCTCAAAGCCCAGCAAAACTGAGTGGGAATCTGCTGCTATTCTTCTCTCACATTTTCTGCCCCTCTAATTGTACATGGCTCAAATTCTGAATTTGTTGTGCCACAACAACAGCTAGAAATTTTAAAATTGCTAAGAAGAATTTCAAACTTCTGTTCATTGTAAAGATAAGCTTATAACAATCCAAAGCAGTGTTTGAACTCAAATGGGGAACCTCTGATCATCCTTCTTCTCCCTGTACACACTTCTGCCCTGCAACTTATAGCACATGGAAAAAAATTAGGAAAATTTGATCCCCGCTTGAGGTGTTTTCCTTAGCACTAGTAAAGGTAGAATTGCTGCAACAAGCACTGAGGAGAACCCCATAAATTAATACAAATATGTTTTAATCCATAAAATCATGTTGCTAGTTTCTGTGATTTTTCTTCCTTCTTTCACCTCTAACCTTACCTGGTTTTTACATCTCCTGCTTCAATTCATTTATTCCACCAGGAACCACAGTAGAAGCTTGGATAACTAAAAAGCAAAGAACAAGTCTCCACACTCCTCAGGGACAGCTCAGGGCAGAAGGCACATGGAAGGCCTGTTGGCATGTTAGCTAACAGGCTAAACCCTCAGTTTCACCAGTGAGAACACAGTGCCTGCAGAACTGAAAGCAGCTTTAGAAGGGCAGATGCATGCACACTCACACAAAACACAACTCAGAAGCCCAGAGTGGAGCTGCAAAGGCAAGAACTTCAGCATCACATTTCATGCTACTACCTCTGCTTGCTCCAGAACAGTCTGCAAAAGCTTTACTATCACTTTTCTGAAGAAAAAAGCGCTAATAAATCCAGAGGACAGAAACAGCTACAGGAGAACAGTGATTTGTTTCAATCATTTGTTTTTTCACCCGCACATAGAAAGCATGGGTGCAGTTATGCACAAGAATCAAAAACAATACCAACTGTTACCAAACCCAATAAGTAACTGCTCAAAGGCACAAACAAAGTTACCTTGGGCAAACTGCCTTATGTCTTGCACATCCTTGGGCTACAGCTAGAGCCAACCAAAGCTCACATAGAGAAATTAGTGGGGGTTACTGTTGGATACAGCCAGATGGCAGAAGACAGAAGGCCAAGATAATTTGGCTAGAAATGAAACCTCTAACATTCATTTTGCAAATATCATTCAGCATTTTCTGCCTCCCTTAACAAACTGAACAACCACTCTGCAGCAGAGTGTGAGGCACTGACTGCCACTGGCTTCATGGGGAGGGCCAGCACACATGCAGCTGCAAACTCAGGATCTGAGGATCTACAACCAAAACATATATGACAGAAAGAAACCATGCTACTTCAAAAGATCATCATACCAGAGTCAAGGAGTGAGCAATAGTGCTTCCTACAGGAGATTGAGGGGTTTTCTCAGAATCCATGCAATTTCCAGTATGCTGCAAAACTCCAAGCATGCAAAGAAAACTCTAAATTAAATACCTATACAAAAGTTTGGCAACATAAAACACATGGGGAATAATATGAGTCTGTATACCAGGAGGTCAGTTAAATTTGTGAAAAGAATCCAAATGTTACAAAACAAAATCTATTTTGATCTGCTACATACATGCAGTAAGACCTCCTTGAAATCTTTTACACGGTGCAATGCATATTAAATGTACATTGCGTCGCCCAAGTTGCTTTTCTCAAATATTCTAAGTTTTGACTGAATGGTCATATTGCTGACGTAGAAACTTATACTAAGAAACCACAGACCTGTACATCCAGACACATTATTTTTAGTATTGCCTTAGCACACATTAAGAATGTTAAAAGCTCAGGAGAATTAGTCTAATGAGGGATCCATTCAAACTGCAGTGGCCACAGCCAGTTTTCTATGTACAAAGTGTGAGCCCTCTAAAGCAATAAAATTAAATTTCTTGCAATATTGAGCAGGATCTATCCAGAATTCACCCAGATCTGCACTGGCTGTCACAAGTTTTGGCTGTGGATCTATTGTAGGATGGATAAACATGGGCTTAAGGTGCCAGCCTAAGACACAGACTGGTCTTACTCCTGGTAACTGCACTACACAGTTGGTCAGAAATATCTAATTTATGTACATGGGATCCAAAACATACTGTCAAATCACAATGGGGTAAATTATTCTTTCCACCAAATCCTTATTTTAAAGGCATATGGACAATTATGAATCTATTCTGCTGATATTACTAATTAAATCATGTCCATATTACTATGTAGGCTTGGATTTGCTTTCTTATTGTATGAGATTGGTTTTCTCTTTGGCCTAGAACTTATGGAAATACATTTATCTGGGTATTTTCTCAAGCAGCTCTAAATGGCACAGTTAGTTATAAACATTAAAATGGTAAGTAAAGGCAAGGGGTTATACCAATTTAAGTAAATCTATGCTGATGTGGACAAGTGACAACTAATTCTGCATATGTGTATATATACACATCAAGCATACAATTTTTCTTAATCTAGAATTTAATTTTTATTTTGTTTCTACTTGTTTATGATTCTTTTGTTAGAAGAGTAATAATGGCCAACACTTACAATAGTAAAGATACAACGATGAAGGATTTTAGTACATAGAATGAAAACTGGCATTACTGTAAATCTATTTTGTAATTTAAACTTAACAATAAAAGTTACAAGACCACACACTCCTTTGCTCTGCCCTTTGGGAAATCACTGGTTAATATTACTACACTGGGCACTTAATTCATACTTGTGATCTCAGTTAAACAAGAGGCAGACACCACACAGTGGTAAATACATTGGTGTGCAATTTTTTTTTTTAATTGTCTTCATAGGGATAACAGTTCAATCTTTCTGGACTGTTACTGTGCTTACTGAGCCAAGTAGCATTCCTGAGCTTAGAAAGACTTTCCAGATTAAAGAAAACAAAAATCTCTTGCATGCCAGGGAGAATATATTGTCCAGGGAGAAGGAAGGGAAAGGGAAATCATCTACAATTTAGAACCAATTTATTTACCAAAGGGAAAATAGATAGAAGATGTGAGACTTTCAGTTCTAATCCAGTTTTTATTTCCAAAATCTATTTGAAACACAGCCTGATGTGCTATCAGTGAGTCCTTTTCCCCCCTCTGCCTTGCTCCTCTCTGCATAAAGCCACCACTGCCATGCTTGCACTCTGTGGGTCTCCTCATCCTCTCGCGCTGCTTGGAAATGCTGCTTCTGCTTAAAAACATTCAAAGCCACCCTTCTGCACCCATTTGTCTCTCAGAAAATACACCTCACTACTGAGCTGGGTGGGCAGAACCAAGACACTTTCAGCAGGAGCTAATCTCTTCCTTTATTTGGAGAAAGTAACCTCAAACAGGCAAACCCTCCAATCACAGCCCTGTTTTGCAATGAAACAGCAACTTTTGCTGCCAGTTTGGGGTATGAGGGTGGAGTCAGGACACCCAGAAAAAGGTGAAAAGAAACAAACCCTATGTGGATTCCAAGTATGTGCACACACATTGGGAAACAAAAAAAAATCCTTTGGTTAGTTGCAACAACAGCTCTGCATGACTTGGCCCCACGTTGTTAACACTAAGCCTTGGAGAAGGCCCATGCTGGACTTCATTTCCATCATTTGCTCACCTTTCTGGAGATCACCAGCATCTAAAAGGATTAGAATTATGATGTAAAATATCATGCACTTTACCTAAACACTGTACGTATGCAGCTTTATTTACCTTCACCCTCCTGTTATACATGCCCAATTAGTTACAGCAGGCACACCAGTACAACAGGAATGTTTCCTGTGCAGTTTTGTTTGCTAAATAACCTTTGTGACAGTTTCTTGGCAAGAACTGCAGCAGAGAGGTTAACATATGTTAAGAATACATACAGCAGGCATTCCTAGTTAGAATGCAAGTAAATAGGAAACATCACAGCAGTAGCATTTCCCATGCCCACCATTCAAGTGAGTTTGCTTCAGAAGTTCAAGGCAGATTTCACTACTAAAAGCAGTCTTCATCCACAGATTTATATTCAACAAGTTTGCTCATTAGTGATCCTAATCCATAACTAGCCTCCTACTTCAGAGACGGTGGTCTGAAAAGCAAAATTACAGGTTGGGAGAGGTAAAAATGAAATCTACTTAGAGCACAGAAGTAAAAGAAAAAACCCTTTATAACATAAGGTCTAGAACTGAAAAAAAAAAAAAAATTAAGATCTTCAGTTCTTTAAGGCACATAAAAGGTACCATTTGCTTAGAAACTGCTTCCCTGTTAGCACCAGGAACATCAACGTTCAAGATTTTCTCCTGTTCTTGTCACAACCATGTCCTTTCTTTTTCCACACTGGAAAATGCTGAAATTGTCCTTCCACACTGCAGAGCAGTACACAAGCATTGCTGTGTACCGATGTCAAAAAGGGTGAAAGGCTTTACAATGGGAGCTTCTTAGAGGTTGGAAAAGTTTCTCTGAGAGTTGCCTGGAAGAAAGCCAGGTGAAAGGTGTGAGGAAGGGAGCCCTTGGTGTCACATGTAGTGCTCAGAATCATCTCTTTATTTTTGCCATTATAAAACTGTTGGAACTACCATAACCTTCCCCACAGTCTAATACGGAGAAACCCTGACAGTGCCTTCCTTACCAGCATCATTCAAACTACTTCAATTCCTCCAAAATCCCCTTTTTCTTGGCTACTGCAATAACAGACACCCTCCTTCCAACTCCTTACCTCTATCCCAAATCCCTATGGACTCATTCCTGATCAGTGATTCCATCTTTCCATCCATTCCACTCATACCACAAACGTGCATTTTATCGCCCTAAGGGCAGTAAGCCTAGAGCTGATTGAGGTCCCAGGTTCAGTCCTTAAAAACAGACTCCAGAGGTGAGACCCAACACATTTCTCCAGAAAATGTCAGCTGTTAGTGATCCTACTAAAGCCAAAATGAAAATAAAAATTAGGTACCATACATATTTCAAGTCTGTTTCTCTGCATTTTTGGAATACCTGCATGTCATAATTGGTCACCCAACTGTGCTACATACTGTGTCACAGGAAAAAAAAATTAAATTATTACTGCCAGCATAGTAGAGTGAAATATACATAAGCATCATAGAAAAAAAAGCAAGCTAACTTAAGGAAGAATTTAAAGGAGACAAGAAGTTACTGGAAGAAAGGTAGGAAACACCAGAAAATATAACAAGTGGGTGATAAAGGAGGCTGTAAGAGGTCAGTCTTAAAAATCTCAACAGAATGAGAGAATGGTAGGTAAAGCAGGGATTGATGTGAAGGGTCTTTGAAACCAAGTGTTCTTTTTTAGACACAGATATTTTTCCCATGCTGTTATTCTTGAATGTTTCATAAAACCTGGAATGTTCACTTTAGCAATAAAGTCAACCTAAAAGAATCCTAGGACTGTTTTCTGGCCCTAAGCAAGACATGTACATGTATTGTGCCTGAGATGCAAGGCTTTCCTGGACCAATCCAACAACATGTGCACAGGGCACTCAACTTTTTCTATGCATCTTTTTATTTGAGAGTTAAATCTAGTTAACGTGTAATTAATTTGTAATGAAAAATGACTACTGGAAACTTTTAAGGCTGAAAAGGAGAGATAGAATTTGAATGTAGCCACACAAGCATGTTACAGAATAGTATTTGCAGGGATCATGTGTAAAAACACACAGAATTCTTCACAAGAAAAATTCCCAATGTTAACTAAAAGGAGTGTTCCTTAATCATTACAGATTTGTGCTTTATTCTACATTTCATATTGGAAGTGTAGTCTAGACAAATTGATTTCTTGTCATTACCCATGCAAGCACGGGAAAAAAATGGATCTCTTGAGAAAGTTCTGGGCCAAGTTTGGATTTTTCTGGGCTACTCTGAAAAATCTAGTGTCTTTTGCAAAAACATCAGGAAATGAGCAGAAAATGAATCATGACAGAGATCTGCTCCTAATGTTTTCCAGAGTTTTCAGTTTTATGATGGCATAACACTGGCATTTGGAATGAAAATTGGCTGTTTCCACAGCTTTTCTCCATGATTCAGCTGCTAACTTCCTCAAGTACAAAAAAAAAAACCCAAACAAATCCTGACCAGAATATTCTAAAAATCCCACCAAGAGAAGCCTTCCTTCTCAATCACTGTTTGAGGCTAGAGACACATGTACATTTTATACTGGCATAAACTAGCTCCCATGACTATTAGGAATGCTGCTGCTCACCCCATTATCCATCCATTGCTATTGCATTACCCCAACCTATTCATTGCTGCAAATCTTTGAGCAGTCAGCCTGTGAACTGGATTGGAGCTAAAGCTGCACACACTTTTGGAAAAGGAAAGGAGTGGAGATGATTTTTGTATTGCTGTCCTTCCCTGTATGGCCTCACACCCAAAGCCTGCTCACTCAGCCTGTTTAAACATCACAGAGATGGGGGGAATGACAGGAGTTAAGAAGTTTTCTTCTCACAATACATTTGCTCAGATTTTTGGAGCTTTGGGAGATGTGCAATAAACTCAACATCACCGGGCATAGCACAGATGTCTCTATTTCCTAAGAGACATCTGACCTTACTACCTAAGAGCTAGATGAGTTATGACAACAGATACCTTGATTTTTTTTATGATTTGGCTGTGTTACACAGCAGGTCACACAATAATAGCCCCCACAGAGCTGTTTCCTTATTTGCCCTGCTCCAGGGAACCTCTCGCCCCCTTGCCCAGTCTCCTTCCTTTATTCTTGTTATTCCTTTTCAATCATTCCCTCTGCTTCCCTTACACAGTAAATAATTTGGCTTTTCCCTCTTTCTGAAGGCTAAATTTGTTAATTTTTGTTTGTTCTTTCCCCAGTATCTGTTAGTTTGCTTCACCATCCATGTAAGTTCCTTCTAGTTCTTCTTTCACTCTCTTCTAAACTCTGAGATGCACTTGTGTTTGCTGCTCCCTATTCCCCTAATCTTCTGCTCCAGCTTTCATTTACAAACACGTCCCTTGCTGCCTTTTTTCACTAACTACCACATAAACAAGTAGTCTGCAAACAGAATGTTCTGTGGTATTTTCCTGGAAGTATTGTATCATCTATTCTCAGTATGGAGGGCTGATGCCAAAAAATGAAATAGCTCTAGCAGAAGGGACAAAAACCACTTTACTGATAAACAGACACAGTAGAAGAGATAAACTCCCAAGTGACTACAACCTCCTATCAGGTATTTCTAGGGAGAAATGAGGACCCCACCCCCCCTTCTCCAAACTAAATCACCACAATTCCCTCAGCTGCTGCTCTCAGAACACATTTTCTAAACCCTTCACCAGCTTCACTGCCCTTATATGCCTGATTTGTCTCATTCTCATTTTAGGAGATGAAGGGAGAACCCTTAACATTCAAGCCAGGCTTTTTAGAGAATACAGGAGGGTTCACTATCAGAATATTTGGTGGAGAGAATTCTGAACTAGTCAGGTAACTCTGTATTTAAATACTACAGCAATCTAAAAAAAATACTAGGAATTATAAATTTATAAGGGAAGAAGTATTTTATGTGTATTAACATCTACTAAGTCAAAGTTCATAGAATAGATATTTTTATAATAAAATGTGAAGCTATATAATCCCTTTGGGGATACACACAGAAGTGCTTTTAGGCTTCAAGAATCAGATCCTTTCAATCTACCTGTGTAAAACCATTTTAAGTTAGACAGTGAACTGTACTAACACACAGTAGGATATGTAAATTTGTCCTAAATTGTGATATGAGCTCCAGATATGAGCCCATTTTCACAAATTTCAAGAAAAACAATCTCCTGAAGAGTACCAAAGGGTTCCTCTTCCTGGAGTCTAAATGAAGGAAAAGAACTGAACCTGGGTATTGATTCATTTAAACAGGACAGCTGGCCTCATTACTTTAAACAAACTAAGCAAAAAGGGAGAGAGACAGAATAGCCTCTCTCTCTGGAGCCTCCTACTGTCTACAAGCCAGCACATGGAGCTCTGGGAGGCAAGAACTTGCACTTCACGGGAACAAAGATTGCTGTGACAAATTTTTAATTCTGTTCCCTTAATCAGCAGATATATATAGATATATATATAGATATATATATATATATACACACACACATATATATATATATGCACTGAGGATCTGAACTCCAATAATATATATATTTTTAAATATAGCCTATAAATACAACTAGAATGCCAGCGGTTCTTTCAGTTGGATTCCTGGTGAATACTTCTCTCAAGCTGCACTGACCTCAAGGTCTTTTGTGGGCCTTTCTTGAAAAAGAAAATAAATTAAATTATTCTCCCAGATGGTAAGCCCAGCAACTCAGACGCTAATCCCCCAAGCTCACATCAGCTCATTCACAACACATCAAAGCACAGATCTTTTTTCACTCCCTAGAAAACATTCAAGCAAGTGGAAGAGCTAATACATGCCTTAAGAAAAAAAAATTGTCAATCAAAATGTAAAACATTAAAAGAGATATTTGAAGAGTGGCAGAAAACAGCCTGTTGCTTTCATAGCTAACAACAGGAAACAGAAAACACCCTAAATTCTGAAACTGCTGCAAACTACTTCTGTTGTTAAAATAATACTGTAATATATAGTACAAGCAGTGTGAATTATATGGAATTTCTGTACATACACTGCTATAAAATTCCAAATCACAAATATTTTGCAAGCTGCTTTTCTAGTAACTTTCCTGAAGTGCCTGCTGCACAGCAACTAGAGGTTAACCAAGCCTGCAAGGAGGCTCAGGGCAGAAAGTGCATTCTGCAGATGACATCAGGACTAATACTGAACCCATCAACAAGATTGTTACAGCTAACTGGTTTTCATTCACAAGTGTGGTTTTGCTTCCTTTCCTCCCACTTTAGCAAGTGGGAAGTCAGGCTGTTCATTTTATTGCTATGTGCTACAAAGAACACTTATGGTTAAGGTGAGCACACAGAGCATGGTTCCTTACTGAATATTTACTGTTATTGAGAAGGGAGATTTTATCACACTACAGATCTTTAAATAGCCTTGCTTGAAAAAGAGATATGAAGAGTTTTTTAGGTAAGCAAACACAGCTCGTCTGAACTTACACCACTGCAAAACAGTAATGAATTTGACAAACTCCAGTTCTCAGCAGCTTCAACCCAATACTTACATTTCACTGCTGTTCTAATACAGGACAAGGCTCAGTCAAAGAATTAAACACCAGCTTACAAAGCATCTTATTAGGCTACAGTAAGATGTCTTCATTTCCTAAAAAATGTATTAAGCACTAAAACCAGACTCATGAGGGAGGTATTCATCTTGTTTTCTAAATACAGCTAAGAAATAATGGCAATGAGAGTTAAAACCTCTTTGTTTGATTCTTTTTATCTACACAGAAAAATTATAGCTATCAGATGTTACTAATGCAGGAACAAAGCAATTTAAGTAGCTACAATCATCAAGGGTGGTGAGTTTTTGAAACTTACTAAGTTCCATCTTATTAATAGAGATAAGGCCTAACTGGAAGGACAACTTGTCATTTTGGGTACCAGTTAGAGTGTAGTGGAGCAGAGCAAGCCATAGGAACTGTTACCAGTGATGCTGGGTTTTACAATCTGCTGCAGACCTCTTGATGTGAAGGGAGACATTAAGGACAAAAAGCATTGAGAGGAAAATTTTTTCTCATCCTTTGAAGAGAATTCTTGCTGGGTCCTGCAGCAAGAGCAGTGGGTTAGCACTGGTGGGATACTTGGAGGAAGATTACTAGTGGGAGAAGAAGAGCTGTAAGAAAAGGGAACAATGAGATTAAAGGGCTTAAAATGACAGGTAAGAGCTGAATGTGCAAGAGCACCTGCACAGGAAATGTTCTGTCTGTTCATTAAAAAGGCATCACAGTACTGAGATCATTCTGCAGTTATTCCCCCAGAAAATAAGATTTTCTCAATACCCATATTTTTTGATTCAATATTGATTGTTTTAGCGTTGCCAAAGTCTGAGGTGAAAGTAAAAAGTGCCACAGAGGCAAAGCTCCTCAAATGGAAGAGCTCAGTTTATTAAATATCTCTTCATTGATCTGGCTCAAATTAGGCTAGGACTCCAAAAGCATAGGGATTCTGGCAAGCCAGACTTAGGAGCTGAGCACAGTGGCTTGAAGACAGAACTTCCACTTGCTCTTTTACACAGTGCGGTAAAAAGAAAAGGGAAAAAAAAAAGATCATCCAGTGCACCCCAGATTGCAGAAGTAAAACAGAGAGCCAGGGCTGCTGGGGATTCCAGCTTCACGGGATCATCCAGACAGTGAATCAAAAGCACATGGGTTAGAAACAAAAACAAATCCATACGCTGCCTAAGGGAGGAGTGCTAAGCAAACACACAGCAATACATTAACTTCTTTTTCTCTCCTCACAGCCAAGATGCACTTCGCTTAGAAAATGTCACTATGTTAGACAATGATATGATTTTTAAAAGCCTTTAAAATTAAATTCTCTAGAAATTAAAAACTATTGCTTCAAAATTATTTTCTAAGTCTTTTGATGATTTTACTGTTGGTAAAAGAGGATAACATTTTTGCATCTCAGGACTCCTCACTGAGGACGCAGTCTCAAGAGTGGCAAGAAGAAAGAGCAGCACCTTTGCTCTCAGTTTCTGGAGTTTGGATTCTCATACAGTTTCCAGTGCCTGTATAAACACTGCTGCCCAAGCAGGGTGCACATTAGTTCATAGCAAAGCAAAGTGACAGACTGACCTTCACTGATAGCAACAGGGAACAAGGAACCTGCCCTCCAACATCCAGGGAAAACAAATATCGCTGGCTTCCATACCAGTTCTCACCTTGAATTCTTTGGGTCAGTACCTCCTGATGCCATTTCACTGCTGAGTTCTCTAATCTGCTTTAAACCCTCACTGACCTTTCATCCGACCTCAGTAAAACCATTCCAAAGGAAATCCCTTAAGGGTGGGCCTACCATCAGCACAACATGCCAGCTGTAACACCTGTAAAATGCTTTGTTCCACCACACCTTGATTTATATTGAAATCTGAATGGCTTTGATGTGCAACTGTGAATCCACTACAAGGATCAAGCAAAAGAATATTCGCAGAGGTGAGCATTTGCAGCCTCTTTGCCTTTCTTTGTTCCACAGAGTACCAGCAAACAGAAACACATCCCTATATAACTGAAGAGTAGCCGGCAACATACTGTGTAACACTAAAACTGGTGTTAAATCCAAAGACTATCAAATGTTTGGGCTTTCATTTAGGAATAGGGAACTTAAATTAATATTAGGCAGTAAAAAAGTACTAAACCTCCTTTGAGAGACAAGACCATGCCACAAGAAGACTGAAGCAACAGAACGAGGTCTCTTCACTCAGGCGGCACAGCTCCCTGGGTCTGCAGTGATGGAATTACAGCTCCATCTCAAGACTCAACAAACCCTCCTCCAAGGCATTATATTATATATACATTGAAATTTGATGCTTATTAAAGCATAATTCAAGAAGTTCACTGCTATTACTCAAGACCCACACCTATCACCCCCAAATCAGTCAGCATGTTAACTGCCCTTAGGTGTCATAAGAAATCAAATAAATGGCTTGGTGAGACAATTTCTGTACAGATTCACATTTAATTGGTGTTCTTGCTGAGTGCAACTGGAACCTCTTCCACTAGGTCAGGGGCACCTAGTGGAATGAACAGAGGGGGGAATGAACAGAAATTGATGTGGGGACCCACACATCTGAGCATCATGTGCAAGCACACTTTCCAACAACATAGCATTACCTTGGTACTAACCAAGAACCCTAAAAAGCACAAAGGGAATTCCATCTTGAGTGGCAAGTCTACTATGCTGTCGTTCATTCTGCTCACTGCCGAGTAGCTGACTGAAATGCCAGTTTGATTTTGATTTTTTTTTCTTTTTTTTCTATTTTGATTTGAAGAAAATTACCTTTCTTCAGGTTGTAGTAACCAGGAAACATGCAGCTGAACCTTCAGGTCAGAACTGACCAGTACAAGCAATTTCTATGCTACACATATTTTACAAGGATTTCTATCCCAGCTCCCTTACTGGTGGTGACACTGTGAGGATTCAGAAGGACTCAGCATAATTTTCAGATTTACATTAGCATCAGGTTTTTCAAATATGTATTTGCTAAGCTGTTAGGGAATAGAAGTGGAAAAAACCATCATATTGCGCCCCTTCTACTATGTTACGACTTTCAATTGGCTTCAGTAAGTTAGTATGTGAAAGTAAAAACTGCAGAAAGAAACACACACTCTCCCACAAGAGGAGCCCTACTGTTCCAGGCCTTCGAGTGTTTCTTTAAAAGAAGAGGGGGAGAAAGTACCTAAAACAGCAAGAACAGACATGGATCAGTTCTTAACCTTTCAATATTTTGCAAGTCTGGCCTTTATACAGTTTTTCTAATTTTGTTTTGCATTATCCAGCAACTGTTGACACTTCTCAAGATCCAAAAAACCTCTTAATTTTAGACAAATATTCATTCACCTGCCCTATGATAACACCTTCAAAATAAAAAATAGTAAAGGTGCCCAAAATATCACCAAAACTGGAACAATACAAGCTTCAAGTGTCATGGCTTAGTACAAACACGTGGTATCATATTTGGATAAGGATTTCAGAATAATCCCATGCCACATGTAAAATGAGAGATCTCAATTTGCCCTTATTGCAGAGGAATTACCCTCTATGAGATTTTCTATCTTACTAGAAGCATCAAATACACACCACACACATGAATAGATATGCACAGGCATTCCTACAGATGGATGACCCACAAGCAAAGGGGCAGAACCAGAATACTTCAAACTCCTTCAGCACAATGCACAGAATTCAGCCCTGCAAGACTCTGACTTTGTCCAGGATTTAGGCCAACCAGTCTTGAAATCCTTGACATATATTTCCCCCCTTCCAAATAAAACTCCCAGATTAAAAATAAGACCTATTTTATAAAACCCTACATAGCATTGCTATGCTTGATATGTTACTTAGAGCAGTTCTTACCAAGTTGTATGTGAAAAATAAACAAAACCACTAAAGGGGGCAAGGAAGTAGCAAGTTTTATATGCTTCTTGACTGAAAGTGAGTTGTCCAACCCAAGGTTTCTTTTCTGTCCTAATTCACACACAAAAGAATAAATCCTTCACAGTATCACTAGCAAAGTAATGCTACAAAATAACTGCTTAAGAACTCTACAAATCAAAACCATGATGATTTTCCTGCATGGAAACTAAGTATTTGTTAGGAAAAAAAGTATATATATGCATATACAAAACAGAAGAGATAAATAGCTGCAGAATTATCCTAAATTTAGTAGAAATAACTGAGTGAGTGAGAGGATATTAGCTCTAGCAATTAATTTAACAAAAACTTTAAGATTGACTTGACTATTTTGGATAGTAAATACTCAAGACCTGAATCACCCACAAAAATTTATGCCTAATATCCTGTTTTTCCTCCTGTGCCATAAACTTTACAAGATGATTCATGAATATACAGTATGCATTTAAATGACATGCACTGAGGTTGAAGCAACGTGACCCTGCTGCACAAGAGTAAAGGTTGGGCTATTTGAGAACAAAAATATATTGAACAAAAGCTCTGTTGAAGCAGCTCTACTTTGTAAACATAGTGAGTGCTGAATTGCATAAGGGCCTAGGAGTGAGCCTATACATACTAAACTAATGGCTGCATAAGTTTTGTTTTAGTAGGTCTTGATTGGAAACAGGGACACAAGTAAAAATCAAACCCTTACCTTCCAGTTCCTCTCCTAGCTGATTGATGATCTATTAATTTTACACGCACTGCTGCTGAGTTTTTATGTTAGGATACAGTTGAGTGAATCTGTAGAGGTTTAGTCATTTGTATGGCAACATAAAAGTGCAATAACAATTCACAATGAGTACTAATTAGTATTAATGAACTCAAAAACTGAACAGGTTGAGTTTTTTTCATAGTTAATTCAAACTTAAAATACCTGTACACTTATAAATTAAAAAGGTTGTCCAGAAAAGAAAAAAAACAGCACAAGGGGTCAGTTCTGCAAAGCATTTACTCTAAGGAGAAATGCCTCTGTAGAAGCCATTTTCTCCAAACAGTTCAGAACATGATTAATTATTGCAAAGTGTTCATCAAAAGATGCTGGGAAAATTTCCAATTACATTTATAAAGCAGAAATTCCCAAGCATCAGATTACGGCAAGTCACAAATAACCGCACTACAGGAACAATGAAGAAAACATCATGCAATTTTTCCATCTCTGCACAGATACCAACTTCAAGTGAAATTCTCTTCATCTCTTAAAGGAACAGAGAAAATGCGTGGCTTTTTCTGGTGCTAATAAGTGAATCAGCTGGCAGCCCCGTGCAACAGGACTGGGGATTGAACAGGAAGCTGCTGCTTGTCTTAAATGGAGTAAAAGCAGGTATTTTGTGAGAAGACATACCTGCCTCCAAGCTGGTTTAGCTTCTAAACCCAAGTCATGTCTCCAGCCTCCATTTATACAGTGCATCAGAAGAACAAAAGCCAGAGGTGACCAAGAGCCTCCAGAACAGTTTAAATCTGATGCACACAATTTCCCTTTCTCAGGAGGGGTGTGGATGGCAGAAGGTGGGGACACCAAGAAAATCTCTGCCATGTGCCCTGAACACACAGTATGATTTGAGACTTAAAAATTCTCAAACAGTTATTTAGTCTGCTGAACATTGATATTCATGTTGATAGCTTTCACTGACAGACTGGATGTCTGAGTTGACAGAGGAAGCTTTATTTCCTGATGGTGTCTCAGCCCTTTAGGCTATTGGTCTTCAGACACTGGCACAGGACATGAGGTCATGTCACACAAGAACATTTCACAACCCTCCTGCAGCATTACTGTTCCCTGTTCTTACACAGTCCTACAGTTCAGGAGGCCAGTGGGTCCTCTGCACTGGGGAAACCCCAACCACAATAAAGGACTCTGTTACTGTCTGCAGGTAGCACTTCTGCCATTTGCAAATTAAATCAGGAGATCCTGAAAAGTTACAAATATTTGGTTCTACCTTAGAGTTTCTCCTCCCAGTTCAGAGCTCTTAGTATCTGATTAGCCATTTAAGACATTCTCATCAGCTCAGTGTCTGTTCAAGGCAGAACACCCCTGCACAGCTCACCAGAATTTGTCTGTCTTGTCTAGGGCACTCTTCATAAGTGAGAATCTTTTAACTGTGATTATTTAGCTATCATATTTTCTCAGTGTTGGTTTTGACATTTATATAAGGAGAACACAGCATAGAAAACACAAATAGAAAATAATTGTCAATAGCTTGTCAAAAGCATACACTTCTATAAGCCAGAAAGATCATTTGATTCATTCCAAAATGGAAAAACCCAGGAATCTGGGTGACAGGCAAGTAGGCAGGACAGTACTAGTTATGAAATGCAATCTCTGAGCTGACTTGATAACATTTCTTAAGTTCAGTATGTACAATATTAACTGGTCCCAAAAAAAAATTAAACCAGAGGAAGGAAAAAAAATCCTGTGTTCCCTCATAATTTCTGCTCTCTTATTTTTTCATTTCCCATTGTTGCTGTCACACTTTCCTCTTGCTTACTTGTCATCTTACAATTGACTTACAAGAATACTTTTTCTATTGTTCTGATTAAACATTCACCCCCTCTCTTTCTCCATATGTATTTAACAGAATTATTGATTTTCCTCATTGTGCTTTTTCTTGTTAAGCATTTTTCTTTTTTAGTAGTCCATCTTAATTGCACTTGTAGTGAATTCTCCTAAGTGTAGTCTCTGAGATCACAACAGGAAATCTCTGCATGAAGAACATGACATAACAATGTCCATTATCACCACTTACCTTTCAGTCAAACCACCTCTGCTTGTCCAGAGTCACCACACCAGTCATCTTTTTCTGGCTGATTCAGTTGAGTAACAGTCCCACAGACTCTCAGACAAAGCAGAAACCTGCATGACTAATACCCTTGATCACTTGCATCTCCTTGTCTTTGCTGGTCCACCTCTGTTGGAGCCTGCTAGCATTACAGCTTCTTGACAGAGGAATCTGCCACCCATGTTTCTTCACTGATACTTGTAAGAGTAAGCTGGAATATATCTCAGCTATAGCAGATTTCTTCCTTAAAGGTTACAGCCCTCCTTTCCACAGCAAAAGGCAGCATAAAACCAACTCATTAAAGCCATATTTTTTTGAGACTAGATATATACATATAACCAGCATTTATAGGAAACCACTTCTTTGTTTGACTATACATTCTTTCTTTTTAACTAAGATAGTCATACTATTTACAGGGAATATGCCAGCTTCTATCTCACCATGGCTCAGTTTATAATGACTACTGGCTAGACACAAGTCCAATGTTTTCCCCTTTTCAGTATGCTTCCCTAAGCAGATTCTCCAAATATTTCCTGGAAAGAAGAAAAAAAAGCTGGAGGAGGAGGGAGGGGTGGAACAGGATCAGGCCAGCAAGCCAAAGCTATTTCCCAGCAGATGGTGCAACAGGGAACTGAAAACATTTGGCACTAACAAATGGTTTTCTGAAAGTTCTACCAGCTAGTTCAGATAAGTTCTTCAGAATCACCCTGCAGCAGCCTAAGAGTTCAGATTTTGTGGTGAAGTCACTTAAGTTATGAAAAAAGGCTTGAGTTATTGCAAGAAGTTCAGGCCATCTGCCCCTCATATGTTTACACATAATCATTCAGGTGCAAACAAGAGCCATTAACGCAGGAAGAATTACATCCCTTGCAAACACATTCAAACTGTCAAAGAGTCAAAATAATGCAACAAGAGCTATAAACGCTGATGTGAAAGGTCAAGGGCAAGAAAGCAATTTCCTTTTTCAGAAGTTTAGGACTACAATCATACAGTCAAATCTCAGCCAAACATCTTGACTGGTTGTTTTTTTTTTCCAGATGGGATCATTAATCTTTTTTTAAGATCTGAAAGCAGTGAATAGCCCAAGGATCAGCCAACAAATAAGTCAGCAATTAACAACAATTTGAACAAAGTCAAGAGGTGTGATGAGCTTCAAAACTGTGACCATTTCTAGCTCAAGCAGTTTTACATCAAGAGGTGCAAGGAAACCTCCTGAAAGAGCAATAGGATAGTTTCAGTCTCTTACTGTTACACTGTTGAACAGTATTTTTTCCAAGTGGCTGGAAAATTGTTGTTGCGCAGAGAGGCTGCATCTCACAGAGCAAAGATTCCACCTTGTTTTTAGCTGGTTTTGCAGATATCCCAACAAACTAATCTCTCCATTGAAAAGCCAGGACAATTTTATAGTTAGCTGAAGATAAGGAGAAGCAGTCTCAAAATCACTAATAGAAGCAGAGCTGTCAATTGGCAACTATAGCACCAGGAAACAGCAGTGACAAAAGCACTGCAAAGAAAAAAGCAGCAACGTGTTTAGGGAGCCAACACAGCATGTGAAAGGCTAAATGAAAGAGCAGATAGAAGGTATAAGTGGATGAGAACAAATCTTTTTGAAAAAGCATTTTCCCGGTAAATTGTTTGCAACCTGCAAACTGGGAATACTGAGAGTGTCTCTCTGTGTCTTGCCCCCTTAGCACAATCTCTGCTCTCAGGACTGGAAGATTTCTTTCTGTAAAGGACTGTGCCACCTCGCTTTCTTTGGGTCATTTCCAACTGCAACAGGTCTCTGCAAGGCCCTTTATTACAGCATGTATGTTGGTGCCACACAAGTGAAAATATTTAAAACACAGAATTCCTTCTCTCTCTGCTTTGAGCATCAATCTTAGGGCTGATTAACAAGAGCTGATTCCTAGATTTGCATTCTGAAAGCACTCAGGAGAAATTGAACACTTAGATGATACTCAGGCAAATGAAGTTATATTTGCAAGGGCTGCCATTTTTGTTGTCATGGAATGTTTCATGAAAGGACAGTTGTTATTTTGCAGGCTGTTTTTAAGACACCAATGACAATAAGACATAATTTTCAATATTTAGTTCCCAGAAGTAAGATGATATTTGCACTAAAGGATAGACAAGACAGGAAAACACAATTCTAATCCCAGACAAGGGCCCTGCTGTCTGTGGTAACCTCATTTGCCAGTTTCTCTGACTATAAAACTTGAACAGTGGTACTGATGTTGGTAAATCACAGCCTACTGAACAAGAGGGTACTAGAATTAGATGCTACTACATTATAGCATCTAAAAAGAAGCATACAATTGATCCTTAAAGATTGGGGGTGGGGGAATCAAAGTTCCAAGTCTTGATTTTAGAGATATCAAAAGACATCTTTTTTTATAAGTTAATAAGTGGCTTTGGATTTAGATGTAGATCTAAGAACTATCACTGCATAAGAAGTGAAAATAAATAATAGCTATTTCTAGTATTGTTACTGTTCACTAAAGTACAAAAATAAACTACCTTCAAAATAAGTAAGATATCATTGAAAATTATGGAAAGCACAAATATTTTTAAGCTACTGTCAGTTTAGACAATTTGCCACCCTATAATTGAAAATATCATATCCCATATATTATCATTATATGAACCATGCTTATTTATGGATATACTAACTGCCCAGACAACCAAGAGAATATTTTCCTGTTCTCCCAGTAAGTGAACCACATAAAATTTCTTTGGCAAGCAGTTTAACCTGAAAGATAGCTAAAAGTAGAGATACTCATTAATTGAGAATACTATTTATATTATATTATTAATATTAGTAAAAGCTGGGTGTATCTGGAGGTATCTTTGATTTGCATTTGGATATGGGCTAAAGCAATCAGAGCCAATAGCTGCTATGTGAGGCTAAGACCACTCAGCTTGCCTTCTGTTCCCAGAAAAGTACAAATAAACAAATAATGAAACACTATTTACAAGTTATGTGAACACAAAACTCAAAGATTAGTAAGAGTTAAAACAAACCAATCTAAAAGAGACCTAAAAAATAGGAACAATATGGTAATTACTGCATCCCATCCTTACAATACTTCCACAGCATTGCTTCTTGAAAAAGATTTTGGGAAACAAGGACTAAAAAGGAAATTATTAGAAGACATGTGCAAAGCTGACTGGATTCTGCATCAATTGAGAGTAGTTTATAACAAAATTTATTAGCTGGGGTTGTTCATACATCTGTCCTGGATCAGGTACAACTTAATCATCACAAGATATAAAAGTAATAAAGAATAATATATATGTTCCTTCTTGCCTGCCTGACTGCACAGAAAGGAGGAAGAGCAAAGACAAACTTCTTTGGCTATCAGTTTGGTGCGCTGAAGAGAGTGAAACATGAGGTGAATCAGTGCTCCAGGCTTTCATCTGGGCATATCTGCCCACTTCAGGCCACAGGGCTGAAAAGCTTACCACAAATTGAACTGCCTTGCAGGAAGGTTTGAGGGTTCCTTTTCCTTCTTCAGCCTTTATAACCATAAAAGTTATGACAAAACTGCAGCACAGTGACCTCAGACACAAGCACTTAAGCAGCCCTGCCCAGCCAAAGGACAGATCTATTGAACAATGCTGTGTACACTTAAAAGCCTACGGTCTTCGGTCATCACTTTTTGTAAGACTAACAAGACTAACTACACGACTTTTCAACCAAATAATACCTTGTTCTCCAAACCCAAGATACACTGCAAAATCTGTATCCAGTTTATTTAATAGTAAAATGTTTGTGTTATTTTGTATATTTCATATATTATTTTTAGAAAGGTGTTTTCAAACAAAGAGGTAGGGATCAGTTCCTTCATCATTCAAGTCAAATCTCATTGTCATTTATCTCTACACTACTTCAAACTTTTCATTCAGTAGAGAAATGTCACTTCAAAACTTCTGCCCTGGAAATAATGGCAGTCTGTACCTCCTCACAACATTTTACAGGAATCCCCATTGCACTTCCTCCCACTCTAGGCTGACATCTCTTTAGAGCTTTCAACTCAATTCATTCAAACATTCAACATTTAAAAATTTACTGATATATTAAGAAAAAAAGTAAAGCTATATGTAGACCAAGATAACATTAGGGTAGAAAATACTTCCTGTTGTCCTTTTTTTCTTTTCATGGCCATTTACTGTCTCTTGGCCTCAGTTTGGACTGCCTGCTCTTCAGATAACAGAATGAAAACCTATATATACATGTATAAATATATGTGTGTGTGTGGGTGTGTTTGAAAGAGCATATTTTATATATATATATATATATATAAACTTTAAAACATTACTGGTGACTTTGAGCTTTTACATAAATTCTGAACTTTTTGAGCTCTCCTGCAATGCCTACTCCTAGCAGAACTTCCATTCACACAAATCTCTCCCTAGCAGCTTCTCTGTGATCCCAGACTGCACTGTGACAGCCTAGAGAATAAGACAAGTCACACTGAGCTTCCATCAAAGCTGGTCCGTGTAAGCAAGTTCCCCTCTAATACTCTCTCTGCAACAACAAAGTAGTTTCAGTATCCTTAGTATTTGCTATGCAGGAATTAAAAAGGAAAAAAAAATGGATATGCTTAATTTTAGAGTGGCTTTCAATAGAGAAAGAGCACTCAGAATGACCGAGTGTAAATTAAAAGACATTATCTAAGGTATAACCAAAACAATTATGACATTAAATTGACAAATAATACACCACTATCACCTCTTGAAGGAGTTCAGTCATTTACCATTCAATTTTTCTCGATATCCTTGAGAAAATCTCAAGCAACAAGAGACATTAACAGCAATTTTGGCATACCTACAATTACAAACTAAGAAGACATTTCATTTAAGTTATCTAAGCTGTATTATTCATAAACACACCAAAGGTCAAATCCTGCATTGATTTTCAATGCTAGAAGTTTTGTAAGAATAAAAACCCAATTCAGAACAGAATTTCAAAGCTACCAGTGCTGCAAAAGAAATAATAAAAATTGATTGTCACAGATCAAGTGATTTTATGGGCATAATAGTAATTTAGAGTAAGTCCCACTCTTCTCCACAGTAAACCACTACTATATACAAATTTCCAAACATACAGCGACAACTGACATCAGCTGGTTTTCCTGACAGCAGTGTGACCTTACATTCATGGCTGTGCATTCTCTTTCACTAGCTGCATCCTAAAAGCAATGACTGTCAGTCAAATGTAGGCTGTGCAATACAGAGATAAATAATTCTATTTTGTAGGTCTAACATGTTTAGTGTTTTACCTGGGACATTACCCAGGTAATGTCCCTTTGACTTTAACAGGACTATGTAAGTACAGAAAATCACAGACCTGTTGGTGAGCAGGGGTCACAGGTGGTCTTATTTCAGTTCCCCAAAGTCCTACTGACTATAAAATGGGCAAACAACTCTGCTTCTAATATAATATTGTTTATTGTTATTCTTACAGTTGATTCTACCAACACAGTGATGGTGGAGGTTTTGAAGAAACAGACACTTTCCACTCATGAAAAATAGATATCCAAGAACTAACCACAGGAATCATCACTGAAGACTAAAGTTCTTAATTCTGCAGCTTTTCCCAGGTTTCCCACATAGGTTCTTTTTTCATACTGTGTATTTAAGAAATTCCAATAGCTCTGCAGAACACAAGAAAGTTCATCATTATATGAAAGAAACACAGCAAACAGCTGCCAGAGTCAAAGGCTTCTTTAAAACAGCAATATGTTATGGGATTTTGTTACATCTGTTTCAGCAGGCTTTTTAAGACTAAGAAAAATCTCAGATATACTCTATTTTAAATCTAAAGGTACAAAAGAACTGGAGCATTATAACACCTGTTCTTCTGCTAACGCACAACATTTTTACATATTAAAATTGACAAGACAGGTGCAGACAATGCAGGCTGCTATAGATTGCAGAGACACTGATCATTTCTATAATTTTAGTCATCTCTGTGTGGTGCACTGTGGCCTAGTGTTTACAGAGCCAGGTTTTTTCCTTCTACTGACTGCCTAGTGACTGCTGTGTGCCACTCCAGTTTGCCATGCTTTCATCCCTCAGCTACAAAGGAAGACACTGAAAGTTTGTTTCTTTGTATTTTAAATGTGTAAGAGTTGGACAGTGTCACTGACACAAAATCAACAGTCAAAAAACTTGAAAGGCACGGCGCAAAACTCCTAGAAGTTTTTTGCTAATGATTTCAACAGTCTTTGAAACAGGTGATAAATTATCTTAGAATTTAACACACAGCTGGGATAATACTTAAAAATATAAGCCAAAAGGTATTTAGAAAAACAAAACCTTTAGAATAACTGTACGCAAAAAGAATAAAGTGTCACTAAAGGAATGCCATTCTTCTCTTGGAATATAATTTAGAACCTATTTCCATTTCATTAAGGAAATGCTATATTGTTTTCATGTAAAGAAAATTAACATTAGTATTTGCCTTATATTTCATTCAAAACATTTGCATTGCAAAGTTTTCAGAGTTTTACATTTGCAATCACACAACTTATGGCACAATTTTCCCCCATAGATGAACAAATCTACACTAGGGACTTACATGGATCTAAAAGAAATCAGGGAAGCAATCATTCTAAGCATTTTGAAACGCACCAAAATTTTGCAGATTCAAGATAGGGCAAAAATTAGTTATTTCATTTTTTTTCTGTTTTCTTGGCCTCTTATTCTATCATCTGGCCTTTTCTGACTTCCCTTGAGACAAGCATGATTGTGTGCTACCACTGCAACAACACTGCTGAACATTAAAAAGACTGTAAGCATGATAATGCAGGTGATTGGAGACTGTAAATGGAAGAACTTTCTTATACAGTTAAAAAAAAATTATCAAAGAGGTATTTACCCATGAAATTTGTTCCTTCTATTTTCCTTTTCTCCATTCAAGCCCGTAGGGTTGATTGGCACAGGGATTCATTATTACTCCCTTTCTGATAAAAGGCATCATACTACTTGAAGGCAACACAGTATAGTTGGTTTATACCAGGCATAAAGCTGATCTTTTAATTTGACATTTGCAGTGCTGTCCTTATTATCATGTGTGAACAGCCTAAAGAAATCAAATACACCATGTGGGTAATTTTGTGCTTTTGCTTGAAACTCTTTGAAAAGCTTATATGGAAACTGAAGATGGAAAGAGATGACAGACCTTACTTTGGAGACAGACTCAACTGAGTAATTAAAAACGTACATTAAGTACAAACTTCACAGTAAAATCATTAAGGGAAAAGGATTACTTTACTAAGTAACAATAAAATTTGCCTTAAAAATGCAAATATTGTGTTGGATAGATCTCCTTTATGGTATAAATCAAGCAAAATTTTTTGATTGCAATGCAGGTAAAATAAGCTCCCTGGTTAAAGGCAAAGCCCAATCATACTGTGAGCCCAAGACCCCTGAAGTCCACGACTTGGCAGTGGATGCTCATGCAGAGTTCCAAAACCAGAATTTGATCTTGTCTGTGGATCTTACTGTCCTCTGAAAGGTCAATAACTCAGGGGTTTTGTAATCTAGGTAAAGCATCCAGATTTTTGTATTTAACAGCTCACTATGAACCTTTCTGTAAAATTCTTTAGGTGTTGACAGCATCACATGAGTTGGGTTACACAACATAACATTTACACACAGCATGGGAAAAAACCCCAACTTATTCCAGTCATATAATCATTCTCTAATCACTTCCCCCAGGCTGGACTAAGCTCTCATGTTGTCTCCATTCTGCTACTTCTTTTCAAGCTCAAGGGCCTGATTCTCACCTTGAAGGGAAACAGTTTTTCTACCTCACCCTTTTTAACCCTTCTCTGTGAAGTGTACTGTTTCTTCAGATGCTTTATTCCTTCTTCCTTGGGAAAATTAAAACCAAAAGAAAATTCAGAAAATGCATGCACCTTTTAATGATATAATGGGGGGGGGGGATTTTTCTGAAATTTTTCTAAATATTTAATGCAATAAAATTAACTTTGTAATAATTTTATTGGGCATTTGACAGCTTCAGAGTGATGAGCTGATGTTGTCAGAAAACTGTTCTTAAGAGGCTTGTCTAAGCTGTGGGACTAAAAGGATTCTCTTAGGGGTTGGTGAGAATCCTCACCAGCTATGCTCAAAACCAAGATCTAGGTTCCCACCTTTGCCTGTCAAAACAGACATGTGTAAGCAGGGGAAGTAGAGAAATGTGCTCCAGTAAGTCCTTTAGTTTATAC
Source organism: Camarhynchus parvulus (assembly GCF_901933205.1). Taxonomy (NCBI): domain Eukaryota; kingdom Metazoa; phylum Chordata; class Aves; order Passeriformes; family Thraupidae; genus Camarhynchus; species Camarhynchus parvulus. Next base: position 12,395,302 of record NC_044576.1, read on the forward strand.
TCCTAAAGAATCACAGCCTTTGGCGCAACATGAAAAGCTATCCCATAATTAATATGGAAAAAAAAATCTCTATCATCACTTCCCTCAGTATGAATTGATTTATATGCATATACACAGCAACACAGAGAAGATTATATTTTTACCTGAATATGTTTATTTGCTCTCAGCAGAATTAACTTCATCACTCACTTTTGACTCAGTCATAGTATTAGGATCTTTCAGATCTGGCCCGATATACATTTTTACCTTAATAAGAAATATTATTTGAGGGGTGAATTCCATAATTTTGAACACAGGTTATAATTCTCTCAGAAATGTGGAGGAAAACCAAGACAATCACCCAGCTAATAGATCTGTAGAATCCAAGGCAATGAATTCTGTATGTACACAGAAATATGCCTAAACTGAGCTAACTGCAGGATCTAGTGTTAAAAACTACTGCTTCAATAACACAGTTCTTTAATATGAGATATTGTTCGTTTGATACAATTATCTACTTTTATCCAGATAAAACAATCAATCTACACTTTCAGATAATTTTACTTGAGAGCATTGACATTAGGGAAAATTAAAATAACTGTCAATTAGGGAAGCTGAAACAATCAGCCAAGGAAATAGGAATTAGGGAATGTTCTCCCAAAAGGCTCATCTCATGGGATGACAGTATCCACATGCCACAGTTACTACTCCAGTCAACTCTGCATCAAGCTCTCTGTTAAGCATATCTACTAGAAACACATCCAGGGTTGACTGGAAGATTGCAAGAGGCAGACACCCACTACAGCATTAGGTACACTGTTCTACTGAGTAATTGCTCTTGCTTTTAAAAGTTCACATCTATTCTTCAGCTTATTTATCTTGCCTCAGCTTCTGGCCTTTTTGTACTGGATTTAGTAACAAGTTAGGAGAATACACAGACTACAGGAGAGCAGACAGGAAAAAGCAAATAACTAGGAACACTATTTACTTCACTTTGTAGCTCATAGTTCCAGGATTTCCTCCAAATTATCATCATTAAAAAGAGCCCTACACACTCAGCTACCTTCCACAGTCCCTAAGCCTACTTACAAAACTTCTACGCTTATTTTCCTGCTGTATTTCTGCTGATGTTTAGCACACTTCTTTCCAACTCTTAAAAAGGGAATTGCAAGAAGTACCTAAATTATGCCAAGGGAATGACCTACCACAGATCAGTACCTCGTGCTGCTGTCTTTTGCTCATTTCCCAGAGTAGTCTTTCCTTGAGTTAAAAGTGCCTCCCTCTCAGATCGAGTCTGCTTAGGGGCCCAGCTGTGTCTGCACTGCTGTGCTCTGAAAACCTCCCACATCCAACTTGCTGCTCCCAACCCACTGCAACCCAATCAATAATGCCAGAGTTACAGTCCAAGAGAGATCGAAATTCTGAGGAAGAAAACAACCACAAATTTGCTAGCTTGTCAAAATAAAGTGTCCCAGTGATAGTGTAACACAGCCTGTGCCCATCTACAAATATGGCTTTTGCTATCTTTGATGCTTCAGAGGTTCATGAATTACTGAGATCTTGCTTGCATTACTGAGTTTGATTTGTTTGCTGCCTGACAGGTTAGGAATGGCAGTTCACTGTGATGAAGCGAGCCCTTTAGATCTGCAGTAGGAAGTGAAGTGTCAAAGCACGAGCTGTAGTCATGCAAGGAGGTGACTGGAGGAGAGTACTCCAGTGACAAATCAAAGTAGCAGTTGTGAAAGAAGCATGGGGAGGCTGCAGGAGGGAACAGTTCACTTGTCACTTCTGTACTAAATAACACGACCTTTACAACCCCATGTGTGTTCTCTGGAGAAAACAGAAAAAGGAGAAAGAGCAGAGGGACTCTGCCAGCAGACTTCTGCCAGTTTTGGATGCCAGAATAAATGTGCAACCAGAAGGAATTTGGTAAATGATGCATAACTTAAATCTATATGATATGATGTGATATTCCAAGGTGCCAATAAATGAGAGAATTCGGGTGTCAGGATTGTGCATGCTGTGGTTCAGCCAAATTAACTACATTTAACAGTGATGGAGTACTGCACCAAAAAAGCCATACTAGTACTCCAGAGTTAATTCATGTATATTGACACCACATTATTTTGCAGCTTAGCAATATAATCATAAAGCTTGTAATAGAAAAAAAAACACAAAACCAAACAAATAAAAACTACAAAACAAAACCACAAAAGAAACTATGATACTGAAACACTAAGATATATGAAAATACCTTAGTGTGTTATACTAAGGATCAGAAAAATAATTTTGCATGCACTGAACAGCACTGAACTCAGAAATAGCGCTTCTGTATGTTTTGTGACAAGAATGAATCAAAATACAGCATTCCAGCCTGCAGAAACCAAGTGCACATTGTTTTTAAAATTCATTAAGAGGCATCGGAGGTATTAACAGTCTCCATGGTAGCTTCTGAACAGGCTGCAAATTAGCACTCTCTGACAACTGAGCCCCTTACCTATTTGAATTCTTCATTGACTGGTTCAATTGTTAAGAGCTAGAGTTCTATCCTGTCTTCATTTGCCAATTATTCTAATATCTCTTTCTGATCTGTTACTCCTTGACACAAATGGATTAGCACTGCTATACCAGTCATTCTCCAGACAACCAGTGGAATCTATTGAAGTGCATAAATACATGCGTTACATCTGTATGTACACACACTTAATAAACACATGTATGTTTTAGTAGCCCATTACCAGTATCTACCAGAAGCACTCAAAAGTCAGGAATTGACTCAGATTATAAGAGATTGCTGATCCTTAAAAATTGGGGAAAAATCAGGATTGGGGGGGGGGGGGTGGGGCGTAAGGCTATGAAAAGGACCCCTAGCAAAAGGCACACAGTACACTAGGCTTTCCCCTAGAAGGAATATACCATCCTTCAAAAAAGAACCACCGAGCAATTAAACTAAGAAATAAAGGAAAACGCACACACAATAATTCTCAGAAATATCTGCACAGCTATGAGATATTTCAAAAGGACTCTGCATAAAGCAGGGACTTGGAACAGAAAATATGAGTCTAAACAGTTAATATTTGGTAAAGCTGTAAGCAGCTGAAGACAAAAGGCTACAATGGGAAGTGTCAGGCATCTTAATAGCCAGCAATATAAGCACCACCTATAATAAATGAGGGAGGGACAGAACAATAGTACAAATAAATTAACCAGAGCCTAGAAACCTCAAACAAGTGTCTCACTTTGCTGAAAATAAGATTTTTTTCTTACTAACAAGTATAGGATTTTTATATGACATATTGAGAAGTATATTTCTTTGTGATGCTGGTCTATCTCAGAGGTATCATAAGTATAGAACCATGTAATGTGGCTGTTACTATGGAAACAACTCCTTTTCTAAGGAAAATCAGAAGGAATAAGTCAAGTAAAATCTCAAATAATTTCTTGTGACACTGGTCAAACACCTTGTTAAACTGCACCCTTAACTTACTGCATTCTCATTTCTGTCAATTCTTTCCTATTGCTACATGTTTCACACAGAAACAAGCAATACTCATTTTTCCCCACATTAATTGAAGTAATATATCCTGAGTATGCAGCACAGATTTCTTCACCTCAGCAGTGAATGCGGAACAGTCAAAGATAGGCTCTGAGGACACCGTTGCTAAAAGATGAGCCTTGTTCACACAAGAATCTACCTCATCAAGGCATAACTTTCCACCTTCCATTCAAATCAAAGAAAAAAAAGGGACAAAATAAAACATCATGTCAATTATACAGCAATTTCTTTCTTTTTCTTACATAAATAAAAATAATTATATAAAGTTAGACAAATCACTATAATAAGTGCAACACTCAGGAAAACAGAAAACAAAGATGTAGAGAATGAATTGCTGAGGGTCACCACTACAAATTCATCTCTCTCCTCAATGTTTAAGGATGCTATTTGCTCATAACCTCATGACTCTTACTTGTCCCCTCCAAGTACTAAGTTTCAAATGACCACAAAGTGTCTGCCTGATAATTAACTGTGAATAAAAGCTATAATGCTTAATTTCTGTTTCTGCACATTATCCGAGTCTGGTCTACAGACTACCAAATATTCTTCCCTTATTCAATCTACCGACTGATTTTATCAATTCTCCGTTTCCAAATCCATTTTTTGTTCAGTAAGGTCAATGCCAGTGTAGATCTGCTCCTTATTGCCTGTATTCAAGTAGGAACAGGCCCATCACACTTCCAGCAAAAAAAAAAAATGGGGCTACAAATCATTGTAAATTTTTTCTTTCTCATTATCACTTAAGCACATAAAGGCTTTGTGCTACAAAAGGTGACAATTTGTGGTCATGACAATGCTTGACACAGAAAAGCAAAACAAGTTTCAGGAAAATAAAAATAAATGACACTTTTTATGTGGTTCCAACATTAAAGATATTAAAATCAGTAGACAGGGGCCTGCCTATCCCCTGCCCTACTACATCTGTAAACACCCAGCCCTTACTTTGCATGAATGTAACACGAGAAATTTAAGCCTGAACTCTACCCACAGCCAATATATTTTACATTAGCCTTTTATCTGAATGAATGACACCTCACTCAATGCCTCTGTGATCCAGAAAGGGAAAAGATTAAGCAATTACAGGGAATTTCAAATTCATTGCTGTCTCTTTGTTTTGGAAAACAAAGCATGAGCACTGTCTCTTGTCTGAATACTTTTCTTCAGTTTAAAAGTTATGCTCAGCCAACTGGGAGACACAGACTCTCCCCACATGTTTTTGGGGATCAGCTGCAGCATCCAGAGTCTGTTACTGCTCAGTACCTGGAAAACTCTTACCTTATATGAGCATGCTAAAAAAGAAAAAAAAGAACGTGGTTGAGAAAATTTGAATAATACATAAGTTGAAAGACATTGTCATCTGCTGGAAACTGCACAAGCAGAAAAAGGGGCTTCAGTAATTCATCAAATAAGCTGCTTGCCATGAATTATTCACTTAGTTTTACTACTAAGGCTTCCATGTGCTTCAAGTCACACAAGTGTGATAGGGAGATAGCAACCTGAGAATCAGGGTTGTGAAGGTCTTGCCTGCTCTTATATTTTCCAAGAGAGGAAATGAAGTTAGAATAATTATATTTTTCTATTTTTATCTTTGCTATTAATCTCTTGGCTGGATTACTGAGGGATGCAGTATCTCTGCTTTGCCCTTTCAATGCCCATTTCCTTTATAAGTCACTAAGGGGAATTCTTCCTTTCAGCTGTACTTTTCCCCTTTGTGAATAGTCTCTAATGATCAGAGAAGTCTAGAAATGAGCTAAAGAGCCTGTGGATCAGAAGACTTGTCTTCAGGATGGTACCCATATTCATGAAAGCAAGCAACCCAAAGAGAAAAAGCTTCAAGAGAAGTTTGATGATAATATTATAAAGGGAAAAAAGAATAGAGGAAATGAGTGCCACCTAAGGAACAGCATGAAATAATCATTAAGATGCAAACAGCTTAAATGTAGAATCCCTTCTTCTTGAGTTCTTTTTAAATGGAGCTGAAGTTGCAAAATATATCAAGATCATAGAGAAAAACTCAATCATGTTATTCTGATGAAAGACACTACTGTGTTTTCTAGATCTCCAGACAGTCAAAAAACCCCCATGTCTGAGAAAATAAAAGTCCTTTCTTAGTTCCTATAGGGCTGCAGAGTGCAGCCTGCATTCTTGAACAGATCTGCAGGTAAATACAGTCCCTTAAATGCCTGACAACAGCCCAGGAACAAACAGACTATTCCATTTAGTGAAGCATTAATTCCATTTGCTGGAGCTCTAGAAAACAAGCTCAGGGACACACACAGTGAATGTCAATCCGCCTTCACAGTTTGAAGACAAACTCACTAATATCCAATTGGATTATCCCAACTTGTGTCTTATAGTCGTACACTCTTAAGTCTTCAAAAAAGTCCAAAAACTGAATGGAAATGGATTCTGCCCTAAGCAGTTCACCAGATGTGAAGAATTTTCATATATACTTTAGAGAAGCTGTTTGATGTATTTTTCCAAATGGTATTTTATTTCCCTTTTTTCCTTTGTTCAATCCTACCTGTTGCAGTATAACTTAAAACTAGCAAATGTGTGCAGGATTTTTATTACTTAATAGTTGTAAGATTAATAGTAATGGGTGATGCCTATATTTAATATGTGAATGAGGTTGTGTTATCCAAGTTAAATAGTTTTAATTCATATTCATTCTATTTGTGAACCTACAAAAACACTCCAACCAGAAAATATTCAAACAAAGATCAGTATTGATTCTGATCCCTGAAAAATGCACGCATTGTGATAATTAAAAATTATACATGTCTAAAGAATACTTGCCAATACTGACAGGAAGAGAGGTATCTGGAATCCTATGAAAACCAACTATGATGAACAAATATGACATTTGTCTTACATTACTTACAAGAATTAGAGTAAAAACATACTGTTGAGAAAAACCTAAAGTACTACTTGCTTGCTACAGGGTCACAGCCACTTGGTCCTGAGGGCAGCGCTGTGGGAAGGAATTCCATTTGTTTTATATCATAAAAGGACTTGTAATAATGTCCTTTTCATTTCTCCTGACAGTCATTATAAATATATCTCATTCACTTTCAAATGCCACAGCCCACCAGTTGAGAAATGCTACTTTGCTTCTAGAAACACTTGCTGGCCACCAGACAGTAGGAACAGCCAGGTTCTCCTGTATCCACCCTGGGGTGCTCAGGTCTGCTGCTCTGTCCTGCCCAGACAGAGGTACTGCCCATGGCAGAGGATGTTGTCACTGCTGCAGCAATCAGATTCTGGGCCACGGTTTGCATCATCAATCAATAATATCAGTACAGTGGCAGGTTATCTCTATGGCATAAGCACAAGGTAAATGTTACTCATAAAGACTATATAAGTTTATTTGCACAAATATATACAAAAATATAAGTTTCTAAACCCACCTATTTTTAAAAAACAAATGCTAAGAAGCAGTTAGCAAGCTGCCAGTCACTCAGATTGTCCTGCCATGCAGCCACGTCTGGTATGTGGGGTTTAGGGATGTTTGGCAGCCACTGTGCTTATGGTCCATCTGCTCACAGCAATATCAACAATGTGCCAGGTTTCTAACTGTATTCTTCAGCTACATTGTTTATTGCTCAAGTAGATTGTTTTCCTACTACTCAATACTGATTTGTAAACTCTCTCTCTTTTTAGCATTGTTTTGATGAAAGTGAAAGGAAACACAAATGAGTAACAACCTTTCCTTCCCAGCACTGCAGTTTAGGGGAGGGCAGGGGGGAGCCCATTATTGTTGGTTACAGCTAATTTACTGAATAAGAGAAGGTTCTCCATCTAAATTTGAATATGTAAATAATCCAGTCAGAAACACATATCTCTCTGCTGTGTATTTAATTTCTACTTGCCATGCTATTCCCCATGCTGCTTTGCATTTCTGTAAGTCTTCAATTATTATCATTGAATCAGTCACACAGTGTACATCCTGACTGTCACATGGATCTGCATCAAAGTCACACAAATATTCTCATGCCTATAGTTCAGCTTGATTGTTTCTATGGTTATGACAGATATATTGCTGCTTTTCCTTAATTATATACCTTGCTATTGACCACTCTGTGATCCAGCCCCTACATTACAGTCTTTACAACAGGGCCTGATGACATGAAGAACTAATATAGCAATCTATTTTTTCCCCTGAGCTGAGAAAAAACTGAAGGCTTAAAGAAACTGTACAATAAAAGTCGATGCAGCCACAGATAGCTATGGACACTGATTGAAAGGACACAATACTTTGAGGCCTATACTACTGTATGTAACATTTTGTGAGATAAGTGTTTTGATGAGCATTGTTCTGGTTTTAAGCCATTTAATCACCATATCAAACTTCCTGTGGATTTTGGTACATGTCACGTGACACTGTACCCTAATCCAATAGCTGGCACAACAGTAGCTGTTTTCTCTCAGAAATCTTGCATTTTATGCAAACTACAGCTCTTCAGCAAAAAACGTGTGTGTTTGGAGAGGTAATAATAATTTCCTGCTAACGTCACATAGGTTTATGCTGCTCCAAACCTAGGTAGCACCATTATCTCATTGTTTGCCTAGCATGACTCACAAGGGTTACATCAAGTAATCAGCCTAACTCTCACACAATGGCCAAGCTCTTAAGTTTCCTTGCTATGATCATTGCAGTGCACAACACCAGCATCCAATTCACTCAGTATGTCAATTCAACACAATTATTTTACACCAGGTGCCATCAGCATCTATTCATTGTGAAACAGTACATTTTAGAAGAAAACCTTTCTTTAAGAAGAAGAATGGAAGCTCAGAGAAAGAGGGATTTCCACACTATTTCATCTGCCACAGCTCACTAGGCAGTGTGGCACAGTCACCTTCCTTTCTGAGAGTCCAATGCACTAACAAAACAGAGGACTGTGCTTCTGATCTTCATCCATGCCCAGTCTCCAGAATCCTTTGGGAACAGGTGGTTAGTACCAACTGCTGGTTCTTACAGCTCATTACAGCACCCATTTCTGCACCAAGACATGTCATTCAGAACAGCATTGCAAAGAACAGGACCATAAGTGAAATATCATCCCCTCCTCTTTATTGTGCAAACTGAATGCTGTGGAGACTCAAGACATTTCCATCTCTTCATCCCTCTGCACTAATACCACCTTGGATTATACAGACAAACCAAAAAACCCAGATGGATCTAACTTTACAACTACTGAAGTCTGCACAGAGCCCTGAGACAGCTTGGTCTGCCTGCAGAGGCACAGGCAGCAGGGAAAGGTATTATGAATGAAGAACTTTGAGGTGAACAGGATGCACATGCACACCATTTACTTGTGAGCAGACCGAGTCCAGAACAGAAAACCTCACTAGAAAAAGAGTATTTTAAAAACACAAAGACTGGGGATAACATTGAGGGTGGGGGAGAGGAGATCAATATCCATGATGGGAGACGTGTGAGAAAAGGAGAGAAATATGTTGGACAAAATACTCAAAGTACTGCAGAAGAGTCCTGCAGAGCAAATAAGACACTGCACCCATTGGAATGGCAGAGAGAAGCACTAAATAAGGACAACCTCTAATTCAGTAAACACAAAACATAAAAGAGGGATGGCCTACATGTTAAAATAATGGTAAATAGCACCTTAGACTTCCCCTTTTCCCCAAAGCACATCAGACAGGACAATCTAGCAGGGAAGCTAGATTGTGGGCTGAAGCACAGGGACTGCTTAGCAATGCACACAGTAGTGAGGGGCAGGAACACAGGGATCATCACACTCAATTCAAAAGGATAAGAAGAAGTCAGAAAGACAGAACTAATTACTTAAACTGGAGTCTTGCCTGCTATAAAACCTTCAAGAGGTAGAACATCAGGTACAAAAGAAGACTGGGAAGACTACATATTGGAGTTCTGAGAGCACAAAAAGGAAATGCACCACAGAGGAAGAAAGCAAAGTCACACAAGGGGCTAAGCTAAATAATGAGAAGTTTCAAGTGAATTAAGAACATGAGATCAGCAAAGGAGACAGTATGACAGTCCTCTAAGAGGTAGAAAATATAATTTATTCACCAGAAGGGGAGGAAAGACAGTAATTCAAAGTGTGCTAGAGCCAAGAATCTAAGTCTGAGGTTCAAAAGCTACACATTCTGTCAAAGGAACTTGAAAGAGATATAGCACACCAGGTCAAAACATTAGAATGGGGCAAATTACTTGGAAAAGATCAACTAGAACATTACTGGTTTTAACCAAAACCTCAGCTGTTGCACAAAGATGCAAAGCAAGCCATGATAGGGATGAGATTTAAATCAAAGTTGCAAATAAAATTCTAAGTTCCTAATGGGAAAAAAAAAAGAAAAATAAAAAATAAACAACACATGAGTAGTGCAATGAAGGTCACTGGTCAACAGGAAGCATTTTGCATTATTAAAAGGATTAACTAAAAAAAAAAAAAAAGGACAGAAAAATGCCAAATCTCTGGGTAAAGAATATATGGTAAAACTAAAGTTTCCACCAACTACTGCAGTGTCATATGAGTAGTGAAGAGATACATGCAATGGCATGACATTTTAAATAATGAAAAGTCAAAGTCAGGACAGTGAAATGCCTGAAAACCCAGTCATGGCATCTCTCTGGTATGCAGAAATTTCACACAGTTAGATCCCCCCAGTAATCCTAAACTGTGACCAGATACTCTGCAGAAAAAGATCTGGATCCCGATATGGAATTAGACTCAGGTCCCTGTGGCTTCATCCAAACTTCAAAAATGTATTCATTAATGTCCCATCTGCCAAAAGAATCCTTTTCCCACCTTTCCTTCATTTTTAACAAATAAAGCATATAACACCCCCCATGCTTTCATGCCTACAAATAGGAAAAAAATCTGGAAAGGGTTCTTATAGACAAACTAAGTGGGATAATGATTCTATGAGCACTTTCTCATTAAAAACCCCTTTTGCTTAGCTCCTCAGGAAAACTCAGGCGTCTTTCAAGCAACAGAAATCCAAATAAGAATAATAATAAATACCTTTTTTCTTCATAAATCTACATTCATAACTAAAACAAGATAACATTACTGAATACCTCAGTATATATTCACAGAGTCACACCTACAAAGAAATCTATCACCTTCCTGATTTAGAAGCCAACTGATTTTGCATAGGATAAAGACTTAGAAATAAAATGGTGAATCATTCAATTAGTTTTAGTTTTCCAATGCAGCAGCTAAGGGAAATTCTGATCAATACAGCGAACATGAAGCTTCCTAAACAAAAAGCACATTTCATACAAAGCTGAACATTTTTCTCCTTGTCACACAGAATTATCTTAATTATTGTTTCAAGGAACAGCTTTACATAGAATCATCTAGGAGTCCAAAATGCTGCTCAGAAACTCATCACTGGAATAATTTATGATTTTTTCTTCCTAACATCTTGGGCTTGTTTGATATGCTTGCCATTTCTCTCTGACAGGGAGGTCGATTAAATCACATTTATATTGTAAACGTATGCATTGCTTTTTACCCTAGGCGGTGGATGAAGAGATACAGAGCCCCATGGGAAAAGCGAGCCAATCCACTTTCATATTGCAAACTTCTGCTGTTCCGAAGAAATGAATGGTTGCCAGGGAGAGCTGGGAATTACTCGAGGATGCAAAATGTTATTTTAGAATCCTTTTGAGAGAGGTTTTTCTCTCCCCCACCTCACCATTTTCACATCTCCTGCTAATGCAGCTCACATCAGTTTCTATGAAAACACTGAAGGAATGCACTTCACCAGCATTCTTCAGAGGATCTGTATAAATCAGGCTTTAACTCTGCCTGCATAAAGCAGGCCATTTCTTTACTTTCAAAGAGAGAAGGGAGAAAGGATTTGTAACATTTTCCAAAGCATTATGTCTGCCAAAGATCATTTGAGATGAGGAAGGTCACCACACATTTTTGAACTAAAAGAAAGTGCTAAAAACAGGGAGGGTAAAGGTCATTGCTTAGGGCCATGGAAAAATGAGGCTGCAGTATCATTAACCTAACAGAACTAATTAGGAAACATTCAGCTTTTATAAATTATGCAAAGCACTCCATTTACACTTTTTCAGATTTTTACCATAACAGAGATAATTAGGAAACATTTACAGCAACAGTGTAACCTAATAAAGCAACCCTTTCATATCAGGATACCTTCCCACTAATAGTTGCATACCTATAACAGTGAGAAATAGGTATTATTACCTGAAAAAGCTTTATGGAAATCATTTCATTTGTGACAAAAGACTAACATGATCATGTTGGTATTCCCCCTTCACTTGAGGCAATAGCAAAAGTCAATCAACTCAACTAAGTAAATAACTGACTCTTTGTAGTTCTGAGGGCTTCTTGCTAGTTTCATTATAAGAGAAAATTAGTTTGTGTGATTTAACCTTAAGAACACAAACCGTGCCATTCAGGGATTATGTAAACTCAGGGTCAAATCCTACAGTGGAGTCCACTCCCACTTAGAACCCCTGAAAAACTGGAGAGATTTGACATTTCAGTATTAAATTTAACAGCATGAAGTACTCTGAAATATCAGCTTGGTTCTCTGATTAATTTTTACAGGAATTACATTGGCTAAGTATTTTAAAAAGGATGCTCTAATGAAAAATCCTGAAATTAGGAATGCTCAGCAAATAATGACTTTTTTTGCAGATACAAAAATATTAAAGTTATTTATCTCCATACATCCTGTGTTTGTTTTCAAAACATAGTTTGTAAAGCTAATCAGACCATTTTCATCCTCCCATCAGGGAGAAAGAGACAGAGAACAAAATATAAAACATGGTGAAAAAGAATGGGGGCTGAAATCAATCCGGGGAGGATGGGTTAGGGGTGGAATTGGATAAGAGGAAAGGGGAGGTAAGGAAAGAAGTCTCATGGAAGTCTAAAGTTATAAGAATTCAACCACCTCTATTATTTCAAGAGGCTAAGGAGATAAGCAAATACACTCCTGCCTTCAGACCTTCTACTTGTAATGCTCTAAAGAGTGACTTACAGTGAGACTCAAAGAAGTCAGTGGAAAGATTCCCTGCACTCATCTTTACATGTATGAAATACAACGTGATTTGGCTATTAGATTTTGATGACAACACGAAAGACTTAACATATAATCATAGAAATTCAGCCTGTGAGCTGGGGGAGATAAAGACCAAGAATGAATTTTGGCACACTACAGCTTTCAGAAAAAGTGCAGAACATAACTCAGTGAGTTTTCTTGTGTATTATCCATCATGTTTCCTCCCATGAACTGCAGAGTCAAAACATACACCATATGACTAGAACATCCACGTACATTTCTGATATTTTCCCTCTTCACCAAAAATTAAGTTTTCACAAAAATATTTGGAAAACTCCAATGCTTCTACTATTGACATAACTCCAATACTGACCAGCTGTACAGAAAAATAACTCTTGAAACCTTTTTACAATATCACTGTATACATCTTCTGCCATGAATCAGATTTAAATAAACATAGCTTTTCTCCATCACCCATGTTTATCTAGTTATAGCAAAGTCCTCACATTCCAGTGCTCCGATCTCAAAGCAGCGGATCAGCCCCTCAGCCAGGTACACTGGCTGGGAGTGCCCTGATGCATGGGGGAGTTTGCTCAAGTGGTGTGTATAAAAACCAGCCAACACTGAATGATATCTGAGTTTTAACCCAAACATTAACATTTTCCTTACTAGAACTATCAACTCTCTAATGTTTATATTGGTCTGTGTTTATTGTTGTAATTCTATTTATAGAAAGTACTGCCGGTGTATGAATCTCTTGCTGTTCACACATTAGATTTTGTTCATGATTTTACATGGCTTAGCACTACTTGTATCATAAATGACAGGACAGCAAGAATTTACACCATATCATGAAAAACTGTTAAATGTACACCACAACCAAAATCTACAACAGTATAATTCAGTGTAGTCTGATACTTTTAGTGACATTAGTCCTAAGCAGAAAACAAGAAAACATGAGATTATATCTTTGGTTCTGCCACTCACCTGCTATGTAACCACAGTAAAATAATGATGGCTACCTACTTCCATTTCTCCTCCTCTTTGCTTCTTAGGTGCATTAGGCAATAATTATTAGGCAATAATTTTGCTGGAGGGTAATAGGTACAAGCATAATCTTATAATAGTACCAAAAGACAACATGGGCCTTGAAAGATTAATTACGTTTCACATTTCCATGCTTTTGATTACCTGACTGGAAGATTACCTGGTGAGTCACGAGAACATTGCACAGACTGACAGCTACACAGGACATCAGGATGTGCAGTAATAGATCTCTGGTACAATTTATCCAAACTTACTGCAACTATGGTTTAAAAGACAGCCAAGACATTGAAACAAAATAGAGAATAAAAAAGAAGCTGTGACAAGTGCTTCATTACTTCCATTTACACTTAAGAAAACACACCTTCCACAGGTGGTACTGAATGCCAGAAAGAAGTGTTGCTCCATTTCATAAAAAGAGAATTCCAGCAGAGCTGCCAGAGTTGCTGAGTGAACTTCGAGAGCTTCATTATCTTGGGGCTATCATAAAGGCTGAACATACAAATTTATCCATACCTTTCCATAAACTGCAAAGAGGTGGAAAAACAAAATAATGTTGCAGTTTTGCAAATGGCACACCTTGAAAGGTCAGCTCCAACAACCACATCTGAGGCTTCTCACACAGTAGAGCTCTACCTACAGATTTGTCAGCTGTTCTCAGATGATCCAAGGGCACTGCTGCGGCTACAGCAGAAATGCTCTGTGTGAATTAATGTGATCTCTCATTACATCCAAATCCCATCCATGTTTCAGTCCGGATATGATGATGCGTCTTTTGTTTGTTCTTCTCATCTCGTATTTCTTTAAGAGCAGGTGGCTGAGCAAGCTCTCCTTGAACAGCTAACTTTTTCAACTTTAACAACCTACTGCTGTCCCAGGCTTACTGAGACATATAATCCAACCCTACCATCCCGTAGCTATTCAGTAATAGAGAGGAATTCCCTCAGCAACGTCTTCATAATATTTAGAAGAACTCTGAAGTTGAACAGAAATTTTCTCAAATCTTACAACACCATCAGTGGTCTTTAAATAATCTTCTCTAAATTCTACAAGAGCTTGGTAGCCAGGACCCAAGTCTCATGAACCTAAGCCCATTACCCTAACCATTGTCATCTTGAGCAAACATCTTTTTGTAATATTGGAAATTGATCAAATTTCTTTTTCAACCTCAAAAGGCTGAAGACTCAAAAGAGTAACCCTCCCTTCATTCAGGAGTTCACCTAGTAATTCCTTTTCTCTTGAATTCCAAGTATAAGTAGAACTATATCAATGAGAAACATTTGCCCACATAAATAAAAGCTGCTTTGCCTGGTCCCTCATTAGTACAACCTGTCCTTTGTTTTCAGCTTCTGGGTGAGAGGAGCAGATACACACTGTATTCATTAGAGTCCTCATTATGACTCTCACTACAAGAACAAGACGCCCTAATTGTAAGACAGATGAGAAAGACAGCGGCATCCTGTAGTACTGTGACCTTTCCAACACTTCATATTTTGACTTGCTGACCATTCCATCTGCTTGCTGCACACTGCAGGGAAGAACAGGATAGTCATGCATGACGGCAGCTGGGAGGGAAATTAACCCATTACTGTAAACCAATGTAATCTCACTACAAGTTTTAGTTCAGTCCTGTCTCGAGTCCCGCTAAACTGCCAGGGCTTACCGCATTTCTGTTAACAGTGGCAATACATATTTTTATTGCATCTCTGAGATCACACTCACAGATCAAGCTTCTTTTGTGAAAAAGCAATGATGGATTACTATTCTGGACAACCCTTTACAAAAAGTGACAAATCACTTTTAATTCCTTGGATATTCATTATCACAACACTAATCCATCTGGCATTAAGGAAAGAATAATATTCAGGCCTGTATTCTTTCCTTTGCAATTTAGTAGAAGTCTTGAATAGCTTTTGAGATCTTATTATCAGAGATCCCTAGGTACTTTCATATCACATAAAATACTCCAAAATATTACTGACACTAATGTCTCAGAATTTTTGTAACTTGACTGGAATATTACATCATGAAGTTCTTCAGGTAAGACTTGGCCTTTCCAACAGCAGTGGCACTTGATAACATCATTACTCCCCACTGACTCTAAAAATTGTCAAAATTCCTTGCTGAGCATAAATGTTCGCAAAACTAAAGAAAATAAAAGCCTGAAGCAATAGTCCATACCAGAGAAAATGGATAGGATACATTAAATAAGAGGGAATGACCTTAAAGTGAAAGAGGGCAAGTTTAGATCAAGTGCTAGAAAGAAATGCTTCTCAATGTGTATTGGAGGGCACCGGGAGAGGTTGCCCCAAAAAGTTGTAAATGCCCTACTCCTGAAAGTATTCAAGGGCAGCTTGGATGAACACTCTCCTGGTCTTGTGGAAGGTGCCTCTAAGGTCCCTTCCAATTGAAACCATTCTCTGTAGGAAGTCATAATTTTAAGGCACAAGTTGTGAAAAACACTGCTCCAACAATGACCAGAAATATATATAGATAAAAATGTACATATCTTTAAATAAAACTTCAATTTCTTTTAAGATGATTAATGAAGATCTATGGTAAAATATTACAGATTCAAGATCTATATCCATGTCTTCTTCCTCTGAAGACTGACTGAGCCATGGAAGCAATCTGAGAAGGGTAAACCTCCCCGAGATGTGGCCAAGGGCCAAGAACAGGAAGGAGGTGGGTTACAGAATTGGAGGAACAGTTTCAAGGCAACAGTTCAGACTAGAAGCAGAAAAAAGAAATACAGCAGAGAAGGAAAGTGTCAGATATTTAAAAGAGCAACAAAATGAATATAAGAGCAACAAATGGAATAAAATTTTACACAAAATCAAACAGGCAGTCAGTGGAGGGCTGAAAGAATGAGCAGGAGTTGGTTACAGCAGCACAGAAGTTATGCTAAGAAACAGAAAGTGAAGCAGAACTACAGGAAAGCAATTGAAATTGAGATACTGAATTTAAGACAGCAGTGGTCCAACAGAATATATTAAATATATAGCCAAAACACAAAACTGCTAAAGTGTTAGTAGGAGGCCTAGAGGAATATATAAAGCAGGGAATATCAAAGTTAAAATGCTGCCTTTCCAAGAGCACATCTAAGAGTACCCATATCCACGTGGGAAATCTGATGGAAATTTGATTGTCAAAATTAACCAACAAAAACCCAAAGCAAAATCCAACAATAGCAAAAACACAATCCCAAAAATGGGCAACAGCGTGGTATTTTGGCTTCTTAAAATTTGATAAAGCTACACCTTTCTAATTGCTCTTTCCCTAAATACTATTCAGTATGTAAATAATCCTAGTCATGAGGAATTAATAATTCATAAATCATGAAGTTAAAATTAATTTTCCCATGTCTGTTTTTCTTAAAAAAATACATTATACACAGTGGAAATGAAAATGGCTCAAGCTGTTTTACACTGACTAAATGTATTCATGTTTTCTATAGAGGACTCTTTCTCTTTGTATGAGAACTGTTAAGTCTTATTAATATTATTATTTAATAAGATTAGTAAAAATTAAACTCTATCATTTAAAAACCCGAGAAACATCCTTCCCTTTGTTTACAGGTAATTAGGTAATTTTAAACCAGCACACAGAGAAAGAAATTAATTAATGGGGGAGGAGGGGGTACAATGACTAGAGAGAAGCTGATTGGTACTGTATGAGAACTAAGGCACACTGCTGTTTCATATATTCCAGTTACATAGCAGTATCTAAAGTACAGAGAATTTGAAATGCACAGAATTTTGCAATGCATTAACTACCTTTCCTGTGAAATAAACCCTTTAAATTCTATATTACAAATGAGGAAACGGACAGATTGTAAGATTTTCACAGAGACTTTTCAGGTACATTTGTAAAACAACATTATGAGTCAGTGATGTATCCAGTGCTGGAGTGCAGAAACTCCTGGCATTGAAATAAGATGCAGAGTAGTATCTGCAATTATCTAAGGGATTAGTCCTCATGTTGGACATCTTGTTTCTCTAAAAAGCCTTTGATATGCAACCAGTGTTGGAGTATGTGACTTATTGATGCTCAACATGCAGCAAGTTAAATGTATATGTAACTGCTGAGGGCCTCATGCTGGTTTCCCCTGAAACACAGAATGGATTCAACATAAGATTTTGTACTTAACCACAGTCTGCAAAAGGAGCCTCCAAATTACCCAAATCAGCTACTCCAACACATGCTAAGAAATACACATACTGAGGGCTGCAGGACAAACGGACAGAACCAATCACAAGCAGAACACACTTCTGCAGTAAGGGCTTGGCAAATACATTAAACACGTGGAAAAGCCACTGAGCTGAAAAAACTGAGTGTACAAGAAACAATTTTGTACCATTCTGAGATAAAGGACTACAATCATTCATTAGTAACAGAGCAGCCATTTACCTATTCATGACTCAGACTGTGTGAAGACTAGATTCCTCCAACTCCTTAAACTCCAATTCAGAGAGGCATTTAACCATGTACTTAACACTAAGTGCACACACATGCCTATTCTTATTCATCAAAAGGTCACACGTACACTGTGTACTCCCTGCACTGGGAGTCCGGGCAGTTGAGTCCAGACCTCTCCTGTTTCTCACCTATAATTCTGCTATACTGTGCTGGAAGAATCCTTTCATTAATATGCTTTGTGGGTCAAAGTACAAACAAATATTCTCAACTTTCTATCACCTGAGTCTTGTAAAGGGAAATCCCTTTCATTCCCTGCAAGAATCTCTGAGGCAGAGATACACATTCTTTACCTCTCATCAATGTGGGGCACACTTGATTTACACACTGAGTAATGGCCTGATCATTGAAAGGTGACTCCTGAACCTTCAAACTTCACACTGGTTTGTGGGTTGCAGGTTTTGGCTTGGGGTTTTCGGTTTTGATTCTTGGTTTGGTTTTTATTGGGTTTTGTTTTGGTTTGCATTTTGGGGTTTTTTTTGCTTCTTTTTTTAATCCTTTTGGATTGGTGTGGGGGAGGTAACCAAAAAGGAAACAGAAAAATACCCCAGGACTTCAGCTGTCAGACATTATTCTCTCACTATATAAACACAAGCAGGCATTGATTATTGAAATTGAACTTCTGCAGTTAACCAACATTAAAATCTGGTACTAACATATTTGAACAAGATACCAATATTTCCACTAAAAATTCTATTTCAAGTACAGTGTGAAAGGATGGTAAGTCATGTGAAAGTACACCCCTACAGAACAGCCAGATGTGGTCAAATTGAACATAAAACTAATGATTATAACTCATTAGGTTGACATTGAAAGTCTGTGATAGCAATAGATTAGAGTACAAAGCCATGTGACTGCCCAAATTATGTGACAGACACCAGGGTGCAGAGCATAAGCTGTATAACTTGATAATAGTAAAAAATAGATCCTTCTTTCAGTCTTAGCTTAGTGAAGCAAAAAAATCTTAAGAAATAAAACGGATGTACATCATATCTTGATACTGTGTGTCATACAGCGCCTTTCATGTAATACTTCCCTATTTACCACTATTAATGTGCCATTTGTGCTAGATCATCCTCAGTCAAGAAAATAAATGTCAGGCTTTTCTTGAAACACCTCTACATTCTTGTTTTGAAATACCAATTGGTCATACTGATTTATAGAAATACCAGTAGAGTCACATTATCTTGAAAATTCATTTTTAGTCTTTCTACCTCTACTACCTTAATTCAACTCCATTAATTACAGTGTTTTTCTCAGTAAGAACTTTGCTGTTAAAAATCAGAAATGTAATATTCAAAAACAGTCAAATAGTACAGGATTACAAATCCAATTTCAGCTATGGTAGAAACACAAACACAGCAGATTTGCAGCTTTTTTTTAAAGGATTCTGCTGTATCAGCGCTATAAACATAACAGTGTCTGTAAAAAAACAAACAAATTAGAAGCATCTACAACATTGGGCATAATTTTTAAGACAGTATTTGCTAGCTCCCTAATCCAGAAGGCATTTTTGGAATTTTGATGAGACACTACAGTTTAGACATGGCCACCTTCTTTTCTAAGGCAACCAAGAGAGTGCTCTCTCTACTTAACACCTTCAGTGCTGATAGACTGCTCAGTGATCTCCTGGCACTATAGTTCCCAAGAGGGACTATGTTCAAGTGAAGCGGTATCTGAGGATTCTCACCACAGCTATCATTTCCTAGGTGTACCTGGTGGAAGTTTATCAGCATTAGAAAAGTTAATTAGTCAACTGAGAGCTGGAATCTCACCAGGCTAATTTTTGCTGTCACGGATAATGATAGATTTTTCAAGCCTTAAACCAACAATTGGTGCAAAAGATCAACTCACTAATGATTGTCAATTAGTCGTGTGACTGTTGACTTCATTTTTCTGCCTTTGAAAAACATGTCATACTCATTCAACAACAGCCCACGCCACCTGTATTTTGCAGCTGTGAAAATACAGATATTCCAAATGAATCCCCAGAGACACCAGAGCTAAATGTTTTTCAGTAAACAGTAAAAGCCTTATCATTGTAGTGTTATTAACTATGTTAATTTGTCTAGCAAAGCACAGTGCAGCATTCATAACTGCAGAATAACACAAACATTTCTGACAATAAACTAAGTCGTTCATTGTATTTGCTTATAGCTATCTTCACACAAGGACGAAAAAAAAGATTCCAGTTAGAAAACTGAAGGTTCTCTCTCAGAGCACTGTCATCTTCAACAGACATGACTGCATCAAGATAGAGAGTTTGCATGTTCAGGTACATAATCTATAATTGTTGCAGTAGCAGAAGAGGTGGAGAGGCTCTATAAAGGAGAGTAACACTTTACAGAAAGCAATTCAGGTAAGAGAAATTTACTTTTAACCCAACTGAACACAGCCTGTACTTTAGCAAGTATTTCCTTTCACATGAAAGAGCACATTTCAGTGAAAGATTTCAAAGCATCACCTCACTGTATAATCTCAGCAACCACAGCCCATGAAGTAATGGGAACTTCTTGAAGTCTTCCTAATAAATAAGCACGTGCTTATCCAAAGTAAATAGAAGGCTCTACTCCCACACCAAATTCTCAAATTGGTGCGAAGTTTTCCCCTCATACTAGTTCAAGGTGGGCCTCAAACTGAGTTGTTTGATAGAGTATCTCTGCCTCCACTCTATCCCTGCCACTCCCACGTGATTAGCAGAGGCATCAAGTAGTCCTAACAAGAGCAATACTTTTAACAAAATCTCTGCTATTAAAAATCCAGTCAGAATCAAACTGGACTTTTACCCTTCTTTCACATTTATTAGTGTAGCTTATTAGCAATATAGACACAGAAATAACACCCCAGCATTTAACTGACAATGTTGAACACGGAAAACTTGGTTTTATGTGCAAAAAAACACACTATGGAGCCAGGTTCATGCAGAGAACTGTACAAACCCTCCTTGATTCCTAATCCTTTTAGCCTTTTTATCATCCCACCAGGCCCCCAATAAAAAAATCTCAACTACGAGCAGCTTAGCACCCTTTACCAAGTTTTTTAGCCTTGCATAGCAAGGTCAGTCATTTCACATAAAAAGGAGCATGTTCTCTTCCATCTCTCTCCAGCTGTTACTGATGGATACAGAAGGTCTGGCTGTGTCCTAAAAGCCTTCTACACTGGCTTTCATGGGCACAACCACTCTGCCTCAGCCCTTGTTACTTGAAAAAGGAACAGAAGATGCAAGGATCAGCCCCTGAAGACACAGTATGAGGCTGACAGATCTATTTCCCAGATCTTACAGATAGGAGTAACAAGTTCCCAAGGGACTGCAGGAGGACCAGTCAGACAAAGCCCCGGTGAACAGACACACACACCACACTTAGAACTCTGAAGGTTATTATAATATATTGCAATATGCCTTTCAGAAGATTTACAGAGACTGCTATCCAGACTCTATAGAAAGGCAAATATCAATACATGTACAGGTCTAACATGCCTTCCTGAACTATCTGGAGAAAATTACTTTCCTAGAGAACCTGTTCATTATTTTGGAAAGAAGGTAATTTTAAGAAATCTGTTCAAATAAGATCCCTGTGATTTCATTCAGAGAATGAAAATTGATAAAACTTCACTGTGTTATAGATGGAAAAAAAAGGCCTTGGGAAGCTGAACAACCAGTTAAGGTCCCCTCATATATCAGTGGTGCTGAAAGGAATTAAGTTGTAACACTAATTTATTTACCATTAAAATCTAAGTAATTTATATACATAGAAAAGTGGTTTAGTCTTACTTTAATAGTTCAATAAGAAGTTCCATTATCACTCAAGTGTTAGGAACTTGTTGAAAAAAGATTGTTAAAACTATCCCAGACAATAATAATAATAATAAAATGTTACTCAGATGTTGGAAGAGGGTGTACTTTTAGCTAATTTAATAATTTTAAATATGCCAGATTTCTCATAAAACTCCATCTGAGTTTTAAGGTCACAACCTAAGCATATCACACCATAAAATGCCTTGCTTGTAGAGCCACACCAGTCTCAGTCTGTGCTCCTTCTGCTAAAGGGTTTCTTTCATGGCTGCTACTTCCCACTGTCCTTCCCACATCTCATAATTGTCTTTCAACAACATTTCTCTCTTCTCCTCTCCTTCTACCAGTGATCTTCAATATTTTCTGTGTATTTTAAGCCCCTCCAGAGTGAGCAAATGCTAAAGATTTAGTGAGTCAGAATTAAGGAGTACCTGATATTCTGAGTAAAAGCTAAAATTTATAAAAGGAGAAAAAGGTGTTCATCTCAATACATAAAACCTGGCATGAGGCAATTCCCTCTGAGAAGCTGTGGGCACTCTATGCAATGCATAACAACATCTAGGAAAAATAAGAGGTACTCTTAAAGCATAATGCTTGATTCTACCTTTATTGATAACTACTAAGATTCATTCAGAATGAAAACCTAGATAGACAAAATTCATCAAGACGTATCATCTCCAAATTATAAGATTTGGAGCTTGGTATTTGATGAGCAGTTTTTGAGCCTCACCAAATTACGAGTTTCCCATCAGAAAGGGTTAGGCCTGTTTACTTATTTAGTAACAGCAGCTGAATGGATGGTGCAATTTCCTGATTTTGACAGCTGGCACACATAAAAAAACAACAAAACCCATGACAGATCTAATAAAAATCTCAAGAAGTGATACTGCCCCCTCTTACAAAAAGGCTATAAAGGCCAACTCTCCAAAGATGTTGAAAAGACACTGCTCAATCAGATTGGGAGCTGTGAGTATTTAGCAATTCCAAAAGAAAAAAGAACTAAAACACAAAGTACCCAGATCCCATCACATACGATGGTCTAGTAATTCATGTACTCTATTTCTGTATGAATCATCACAAGGAAAGCTGATGCTAAAGCAACTTCTTAACTATAATTTTCCCAATTTCCCACATGGAAAAACAACTTTCAGTGATCTTAAAATTAGTATTCAGAATTCACATGCTGGAGTGTAACTTCTAATTCAGGTCCTGACTTAAGAGCAATGAATGACAGGGAGAATCTTCTACCTGGTACTGAATTCTGTTCACCAGAATTCCCATGTTGATTTTTGCCATTAATTTTCTTTTTATTATTTATTTTTTAGAAAGCACACTCCTGGGAGTAGACACTGCATTCTGATTTATGTCCACATGAAAAAACATTATTCCATCTTAACTGGGGATTTCCATCCTACTTGGGGACTGAAATGAAGTAACCTCACTTGTATTTTTAAAAGCAGGCAAACACAGTAAGCTGACCAGTAAATGTAGCAATGCCAGTTCAGTTCGTAACTTCCATAGGTATATTTCAGGAATAGGATAAGCTGTAATGAAGCTTTGTTGGTTTTTTTGGTGTTTTTTATTTTAGATTAAATTTGGAGCTATGCTAGACAACACATCATACGGGAAGAGGAGGAAAAAAACTTCATGCCATTGGATTCTGTCTCAGTGGGGGCCGAGAGCTTGACTGTTCTTTGGTTATTGCTATGCTGAGTGCTAAGATGGCTGTTAAATATTTTATCAGCCAAGACTAAAACCAAGAAATGTGCTGAAAACAAGAGTTGAATGATCTCTGTTTTGAGTCTCACATTGTGTAGATACACAAGCAGGTTTTCTTTCCTTTTTTTTCTCCCCTGCTTTTTCTATTTTCATTTCTCTCAAATGCCTCCCCCCAAAGCAGCTACTCTGAGGGTTTTCTTTTCCACAGCAGCAGCTGTGGTACAGTGCACGTTATCAGGGCTGACAGTTAACCGAAGTAAACATAAGGACACAGCAGCATTAGGGTTGTCAGTCTGAAAATAGAATTTCGTTGTAATTCTCTGTGTGAGGTCTCGGAACAGCCGATGGCTGAATTAAGAACAGTGCTTTTGCAGATTTTATGGGACTGATGCATGTGACTATCCTCCCTCCCTCTGTCACACTAGAGGCTTGGATGATAGAAAATCATGCAATTATCTGTGTATGTATGCATGCACAGCAAAACATTTCTGATCTCAGGTTCTAGTTTTTCCTTTCTTCTGTCAGCTCTTTTCAGTGACTCCCTAACACCAAATACTCTCTTTTAGTTGTAGTGGATGGGCACAACAACTAAAAAATGCTCCCTTACCACCTCGCAGCCCACTTCCCCTTCCCCTCCCCTTCACACACCAAAAAGCCCCTCTTAAAATCCGTTCTGCAGCAAACACTAACTTCCAGCTACAAATTCGTCTTTGCTTTCCACTGTCACCTGCTAATAACAGAGCTTTTACCACCATCTGCAACACTGAGCTCTTCCTGTGGTTTCTCTCTGCCATTTCTAAGAATTTGACAAATAAATCACATTTCTTCGGCAGATCAAATGAGAAAAATACGGGGCCCGCATTCCGGCTTTGTTTCAGGGAGTTTAACTGACAGATGTGTGTCTCCTAACACACATGAGCGGAATCAGCGAGAGCCCCGGTCAGGCTGAGCACAGTACAACAGAGTGGGGACGGCAGCTGGGACTATGCTGGAAGCAGAGCGGCCTGACTCTGACAGAGCCCGCCGAACGCGAGAATCCTCGCCGAGCCCGGGCTGTGCCTGGAAAGGGTCCATCTTTGTTTCATAAGGTGGAGCCATTTCCTTAAAAGTAGATGGGTTTCGATAAGCACAAGAGGAGCTGGCAGTGAGCGCCGCGCTTGGCTGGGTGGTCTGTGCATTTCTCAGGAGCCCTGGGCTGGGAACGTGTCTGCGGTGGGGCCGTGGTGTGGTTCCCGGGCAATGAGGAGGAATCGATCGTCCCCAGCCAGCCGCTCCCCGCGGCCGCCGCACCCCGCGCGGCGCTGCCGCAGCTGCCGCCGCCGGAGCGCTGGGAACGGCCCCCGCATCTGAGCCCATTAGTCACCAGATGTCACCTTCTGCTGCCAGCGCCTCCAACAGCCCGGCACACAATGTCCCCAGCATGCTGAACATGCGAGCGGCGGCTCTGGCAGGCAGGCGGACAGCGCCGTGCGCGGCCCTGAGCCATGTTTACAGTGACACCTACAGCCCGAGGGCACCGCCGCCGCTGCGGCCAGCGCGGGGGGGCGGCTGTTCTGCTCCCTCCGCCCCGCTTGTTTGGGGGCTTTAATTTATTTTAAAGATACACCTCTTCTGAAGATGTAATTGATTTTATTCACTGGAGGAAATACCAGCTTCTCTATCGATTTCTACATTTGCTGAATTTATTTTGTTTTCTCCTCTGTGTGATACCATAAAATGTTATTAAAAAGGTGGTGTACATCAAACAGAAAATTATTTGTTTTCCCCTGGAAAGACTAATTTTTAAAAACCACCATATTTTAAACATGTCCGCTCAATGGCAGGGAAAGAGATTATTTAGCATCCACAGCCATTACCCGACGCTCGTTAGCAAGTTCTTTATGGGGCTGCAGAGCGCAGGGCAGAGGCTTCTCTGCACCTTCCCTGCATTCACCATTTCTTTTACAGCCTCACCAGCCTCCCAGCATTTCACTGGGAAGGAGCGAGCATGTATTAGAATAAGATTTTCAGATGTATTTTAAACAGTAAACAAAATCCCATAGAGAAACATCTATGAAAACTACCAGTGCTATAAAAAATAGCATTAATAAAACTCTGCTGAATTCAGTAGGGGAGTGTGTACCTGGGGTTGTGTTAAGAGTGTTATACTCCACAATCAAAAACTGATTAGAAATTTGCTCACAGTACAACAGTAGTGTCAGGACACTTGAGTAATTGTTCAAGTATTTCTGAGATGAATCCAACAACGAAAATGCCCAAACAAAAGAGATGTCAATTGAAATCTTTAGGTGCTTCTGATTAGACCAAGTAGAAACAAATCGTGCTATAAACTAACATGCATACTGAATATTAAATTTAGAGGACATTTAAGGTAAAATCTACCAGAGAGGTATGAGACCTACAGAATTTTCAAGCCAATGAAAATTTTAAGTTAAGCACATATTTTAACATGATCTAACACTGCATAAAGCTTAATTTTTTTCAAAAGTGTAAGAAAAACATTTTTATTTCTTAGATCATATACCTTGATGCTGAAATAGACAAATGCATTTTTCAGATTTTCTGTAAGGTAATTTCCTCTCCTTTCTTTACAGTTTGGGTTTGTGGTGGTCATGTTTTTTAATCTGATAAAAATTTTCACATGCAATTATGATTGCACAGAAAATAAAGGATATTTGTCTACTGTATTGAATGGGCTAATAATCCACTCCTACACTTTGAACAAAATATAGGGAATTAAGCAAAAATGCATTCTGCAGTAAAATAAAGTAGTATTTTGTATCAAACACAAAAACAGCTTTTGATACCTTGTAGTAATGCCATTTTTGCAAAATATTAATTTTTGAAAATGCCTTTCTTATATTTCAACTATATATACACATAAAAACAAATACACTTTATCTGTGGGATATTTCACAATGAGGTCTAAATAGTAGGTTTTAGATTTGGATATCCTGTGAGATTCCTGCAGTTTCTGCATCTATTGCTGCAGCTAAGGTCAGATACCTTGTGGTACTGAGATACAGAACCCTATTTCCCATGTTTCACTTTAAAAATTGGACTGTTGTTATTAATTTCCTTTAACTTTCCTACTTCATAATCTGATCTGCATGTAGCAGGGTGTTTAGTTATAGAGTATTTGTCTTCTTTTTTGGGGGGAAGGCTTAGTATCCACACCATCACAGAAATGAACTGGTAAATTTAAATTTATACCTGACATATTCTAACACAGGTGCAAGAGTATTCAGGTTACACAATTCAGGAGATTGTTGATATTTGCTTCCTGTGCATGCTTATCCCATACCAGAGCAATACAGGGGCATCCTTTTTGTCTGCTCAGCCTGAGGCTGGATACTATTAAATGTAGTCTGCAGTAAAACACCTGAAGTTAATGCAATCTTTCTGAAATATACCTTAGTATTTTCAAAATTCCCAGAAGTTCAAGATTTGTTTCTAAAAACAGCTATTAGCACAAGTATCTATGAACACAGATCCTTAACCACCACCTACTGGTGCAGGGCACGCACACAACCAACATATTTAATACTATGTTGAACTCCAAAGTTATTAATTCAAACAGTCCAAAGTGTTTAGAGAATACTTTCAAACCATTAAGAACTGCCATTTGTAAGACTTTGGAATCTGCAAGTGCTTCATGTAAAAAGCTGTTATGCTTCTATTATCAACACGCCTCAGGACTTAATAAAGCAGGCATTTCAAAACACAGCATGCTGAAATTTGGCATTTTCATTTAAGTGCTTACATGTAATTGAACAGAGGGCAATGTAAGGAAGAAAAAGAGAAAAATCTAGCAGGAAGGTCATTTTCAAAATTAAGAATCTGTATTGTTGATGTTGCTGGTCAAAAGGTGCCCCAAACCATGTAAAATTGATTTTGTATTTTAGCACTAATGATCAAAATCTAGGGCACAGGCTGTGAATTAATGATCAATTGGGTGGAGCTGATTGTATTAACCTCAGGTGCTCATTAATCCCACAACTACTTCTATCAAGGTCATTAATGCTATTAAAAGCTAAATATTTACCATACAATTATGGGGTTTTGCCTTTTGAAAGACTTTCAGCACAAACTCATTGATTTTTGTTGTGTAGGTGCACTTTCTGGGGTCCCAGTAATGTATCTTCAACTTTAAAGAACTCACAAAAATAGTTACGCATTTTCTCACCTTGTTGTGATGCAAATTAATTTTAGGGATTGGGCCCTGGTATACCTAAATATAGACAAAATGTGCACTTATAGTCAGTACTTGTTATTTACACTGACATGCAGAGGTAGCAGAGCTGGCAAGGACTCACTCAAAGCCATTCTCAGCTGGGAGACAGGACTTAAATCCCTTTCCAGCTGAGACAGCCCAGTGCACAAATTTTCTTTCTTTGACTTTTATCTCAAGGAGGTGGCAGGCTGTGGTTTCAGCTTGTAATGAGCACCTTTTGCTCCCCCCTCCTAAGAGCAGAGGTGAGTGATCAGGCAGTGGGAGCAGCAGTCTCATGTGAAAAGCAGTAACTAGGTGGTGGGTCAGAGGGGGTTTTGGAGTTCCTCAGCTGTGCTTTGTGACACACTGCCTGTCATGCTCTGTGCTGACAGAACAGCCTGGTGGCAGAGTGTCTGCAGCCGCACTGGGTCAGCCGAGGTCAAAGCTTGAGCTCGCACCAGGCCAGGCTGACAGTGAGGCCTGGGGAACACAGGAAGTGTTTATTAATTTACAAACCCACCCTTTCCTGAACACTTACGCACTTATTACTAGACTGAGTGGCATAGTCTTTGTATCAGAAAACATAACGGATTCAATATTTATGGTAAAAACATGGGCTAGTTTTTATTTGTGCCATAATACAAATTCACTAATGTTTCTTTTTTGCAGCTTTCTTGGTCATTGTCATAAACTGAGATATAACCAAGTTATCCATTTGGGATAGCACAGCATTGTTTTAGCAGCAAAAGGGCACAGGCTGGCAATGTTTTAATTAACTGTTACTCTCATCCCTAAGACCAGTCTGCTCTCCTTGGTAGGTCTCAAACCCATAAGGCTTTCCTACATCATGGTTTTTACTTTTGTCTTTTGAAAGAGAAACAAGCTTATATTTACCTTCCCAGAAAAGAAAACAAAAACTTGTAGGAAGTGAGACTGAAATCAACCTCCTTATTATCAATTCCAGTTCCCTATCAGCAGC
Organism: Camarhynchus parvulus; assembly: GCF_901933205.1. Classification (NCBI taxonomy): domain Eukaryota; kingdom Metazoa; phylum Chordata; class Aves; order Passeriformes; family Thraupidae; genus Camarhynchus; species Camarhynchus parvulus. The sequence continues at coordinate 12,424,091 of NC_044576.1, forward strand.
GCCATATAATATAAACTCCTTGGTAATTTCTTGCCCTTGCTTCTTTAATTAAAAGGCAACTTCAAAGCCAGACTCCTTCCATGGCAAGGATCCTTCTATTTCCAACCTAAAATTTATTCATGACTGACTACTTTATAACCATTTGTTCCTGTGCCTGTCCTTTACATTAAGTAGCTCATCTCTTTTTTCTCTCTGTTTAAACTACCTCCACTTTGTTTGATATCCAGTCAGCTTCATTGCCCAAAGTTAAATGAGCAATTTCTTTTCAGTCTCTTCTCACAAAGGCTTTTCATTAAGCACAGAGTAATTCTGTGTACCTGTTACAGTTTGAGTTCATCTTTCTGGGACGTGGATGAACAATCTTGTAGCCTGTAACATCTGCCATTGTGTTGCACTACGGAGCAAACATTACTCAGTTTCAAGTGGATATACTTTATTTCCCAAACTCTAGGACTGTGTTCCTGCCCTCCTCCAGCTGCCTCTCTCACGGGCTGGCTGACCAACATGCAAGTCTAAGTCTAACCCTGTCATTTGCAGCTCACAGTCTCAGCAATAGTAAAATCTCTATAAACAGAAAATAAAGAGGAGAAACTTACTACAAAATCTCTTTGTGATTCATCCTCCACTGTGTTGAAACCAGTAACTGGCAAAACACCTCAAATCCCTATTAAAAACTCAAAGAACATGCAATGTTAATAGTCATATTCTTGATGCATTCTTTACTCAATGTTCCACACAATAGCAAATTAATCTATATCTCTGTATTTCTAGTAATAGAATACCAATAGTCTAAGGCTTAGGAGGGTTTATTTTCCAACCAGCGTGGATGCTTCAGTGTCTCAGGAGAAAAAAAAAACCCAAACAAAAGCAACCCACCACAAACAACAAAACACCAAACCGATCTCTTGATTCTGTAAGCCACAATATTTTTTTTATATAGAAGTAATGAAAAAACTTGTCACTGCATACAATGACATTAAGAGTCCTTAATTAGGAGAACCTAATTTTCTCAAAGTTTGTTCCTGGCAAAATTACAGCTCTGAAAGAGAAGTTTTGTGTGTGTCTATTTGCATCATTTTGGTTACCCACTTGCTTAAGTCCAGATTAGCTGCACTGTCACAGACATTTTACCCAGCAAATTAGCCTGCTAGGGTCAGTGCTTTCCCAAAAGAAGGTTTACAGTTTTATTTACAGTCTTGAGTTTGGCTACATCAAACATTCAATCAATTCAAATTTCTTTTCTGTACATAAACTATTTGTATCACTAAAACTAACAATGGGAAAAGAAACCACCACTAAGTTGTCACATGCCACCCTTTGTAGGCATGTGGGGCATGGGAAGATTTTTGGGGGGAAAGCAAGTCTTTTTTGTTCTTTGTAAGCTAAATGAAGCCTCAGAAGTGGCACACAGAAGCAATTTTATAGTAGCAGAAAAACTGCCGCAGGTTTCTTTCATCTTAGAGCAATGAATGAGAAAAGCAGCAATTTATACCCACAACTAGCATCTGTCAGTCACCATTGATTTCCTGTACTGCTCAGGTAGCACCACTGTAGCCAGCATGAGACTGCATGGTAACAACCTGACCCCTTTATGTCAAATACAAAATTTAGCTGGTGGGCTGCTCTCAAGTTTTCAGCCAAAGGAAACTTCTCAGTGTCTCTTTGTACCCATCCTGTTCACTTCTGGCTAATTCAAACATGAGGAAATGCAGCTGAGATTTTCAAAAGATAAAGCAATTGTTTAAAACTATAGTTAAGAATATTAAACCTGTCTGCATGTACAGGCATTTCATTAAAAATAAAATCTCTGAGAAAAAACAACCCAACTTTTCCTTTCTTCAGAGATTTACAAACATCTCAGCAATAAAACCAGAGTTCTATGTAGCAGTGATGTAATTGGGAAATAATTGTTAATATTTCACACATGCTGCAGAACATTCCATCCTTCTACATAAACAAATTAAGGATAAGCAAAGTGACTAAACAGAAAAATACAAACATTCATTCTCATTAGGAACTGTAAACAAGGTTTGAGCATGAATGTGATGTCTGCTCTGAGAACTCCTCCTGTCTCTAGAGACAAGACTGCAAAAGAATTCCTCTCTGACAACAATTCAAGAATATAATGTGCAGAGTACTGTCTTGTTAAAAAAACTTTTAATATCAAGTTGGTGTTGCTGTAACATCAAAACAATTCTGTCATTTTTCCACAACTGAACACTTTGAAAGGAGGCAAAAGGCAAACTGAATAATAACAACAATTTTTTCTGACCAAACACTCTCAGCAATGCACACATTTATAGGGATCACCCTTACAGCTATAAAAAAAGAACATAACCTTCTACAAAATTCTAGTGAAAAAATATTCAGTCTCATTGATTTTTAGTTCCCTGAAACAGCCTTCCTCCACTCCCAGTACCCTTTCTGTCAGAGACAGCAGAAACTATTTCATGCATGAGGTAAGATATAGGCCAGGATGAAGAAGCACACAGCAATCAGCTTATGGAAGTGCACTTTGAATAACTGAGTAATTGTCCGCAGCACAGTACACTGATTGGCTGCTATTCCCCAGCACTTCACCCAATCACATATTATGGAAGCATCATATGCTAACAGGTATCATTTAACTCTTCATGCTCTTTCTTTATTCTTACATCAGGATGTAGCAACCACCACTGGTTTGTAGGAACCCTCATACATAAAGAACAAAGCAAATGCCTTCAATACCTTATCACTGAACTGAGCTAGACAAGCAGGAGGTCAGAAAGAAACATTGGGCACAATAAGGCTATACAGATTCCTTGAATACCTGCACCAGAACAAGTGAAATTAGAAAGAAAACATCTATTTAGATATTGTGAACACAGAACAACACGAGCAGAATATCTGGCAGATAATACGAGTTATCCCTATGTAATTGAGTCACTCACTGCAAAAAAATCTAAAAGAATGTAGGAATTTGAATCATTCTCTGTCATGACAGCTTCTCTTATCTGTGGGCATTCCACTGCAATTTCAGCAGCTGCCCCCCAAGGATCAGCAAAGTCTAGCAGCTTTCAGGAGGAGCTACAACACAGAGAGCAAGCAGGAAACAGATTTTCACTTTAAATACCCTGTTCCCTGAGGCACTCCTGAGAGGACAACTACATTTCTGATATTGTAGCCCTCCCTACACTCCCCAGTTACATCCTATTCCCACTGGAAATTTAATCACTATTTTATGAAGTACAGGATAAGCTACAGAGCATCTCATATCTATGTCATCTAAGAAGCTGCCCCGTAGACAGGTTTTCAAACAAAATGCTTTATGTCCTTGTCAGCAACAGCCTTATCATTGCAGTAACACCTTACTTCATACATTCCTCCAACAGTGAGACTTCAGGTACTGGTGTGGTACAAACAGTTTCATTCACCTTCAGTAAAGGCTGAATGTAATCAAATCATAGACTGGCTGAGGTTGGAGAGAAACCTTTGAGTGTTAGGTAGTCCAAGCACACCATGACCTCAGTCAAGAACTGTTTCACAATGACAGCAGCCAGCTCCTCACCCACTGGGGCTGTATCCCATCAAGTGCCATGGATTTATGAACATCCAGATAATTTACAAGTTCCATAGCATGCTCCTCTTCCATTCTAGGGAAAGTCTACCTTCCTCCAGACTTTCTGACTGGTTTGAAAGACCTGTGTCCTGAACATTAGCCTTGCCAGTACAGACTGAAGCAGAGAAAACGTTGAGTACCACTTCTTTTTCACGCCCTTTGGTGTAACAGACATGCTCTGATCCAAGCCCTTTCTCTTGAAACATTTTCTTCACAAGGACAGCTCAATCTCTGAAAAGCAGTCAAGCCATTCAGTAAGGCCTGGAGGAATTTGTGTAGGACAACACAAGCTTGTGTCTGTACTTTTAAATGAAGCTCACTACAGAGTACTTTTCTGTTACATCACTTTCCAAAGACCTGATCTGCCTGCTCAGGTCTTTTCAGCTGCTTTATCCTGACTTCTCAGTGGAATATCTGCTGCCCATATCCTTGACCTGGCCTTCCAGTGATCCCCCAAACCTGCAGGATATTTTCAATGAGTAATGACTATAGCAGTGCAAAAGGAAAACTGTAGGGAGAGTGGACACGCTCAAATCACCAGCCAATCCTGACCAGACAAAAAGTTCCTGTGCTTCAAACAGAGCAGTTTCTCTGATCCTTCTCCCTACTGAAAAGTTACAACTCTTCAACATAAGGGGCCCTAAAATTTCTACTGCTCTCAATCTTCCCAGCCACTTGCCTGTCACATATTGGCCATGTGGATTTTCTCTCTTGTGAATCCAAAGCTAGTGATCTGTGCCTGCCAGTTTGCCTGAGACTATAATCCCTTCCATTTTGGCTTGTGATTTTTATGTATCTGTGACAAAAATGTACAGACACACATAGATACTCTAAACATCACAATCACATTCCCTGCAATCCAGCTGATCAGTTTACTCATCAGGAGCACTTGGGATGGCATGGGGGGGGCCATCTAAGCATAGCAGTTTTGCATAGAATAATGCACTATGGTAGTTTTTACACTGTCTCCTATCTTAATGCAATCTCTTATCCTTTTCTGTCATAATCTGTGGGCTGAATGTGCTCTACAGGAAAGAATTTTTCTTCATTATATATCTTTGTAGAACCTTTAGTAAGTCCAACTCTCAAAGTTAGTATTCCCTAAAGCACCTTTCCCAGAAATAATGTTGTTTCTCACAAAACAGAACGTCAAAGACAGAGGAAAAATAATCAGTCTTAGGTCCCAAAAATTTAATTTTTTTTTTCAAATTATGCCAGAATTCTCTGCCAATTCTTCACGTGAAGCCTTTTGACATCCTGATACTTCAGCCTCTAATAAATCTTTGCTTTTGTTGTCTATCTTTCACAAGATTTTTTCATAGATAAGCTCAGAATATGGAAAACTATCCATTTTAGCCCCTTTTATTACCAGAATTAGTCTTAACAGGGCCTCCCCTTGGCATATAATTCTCCTTGATTACAGTATCACAGATACAGAGAGAGAGCTGCATATTACAGATCACAGAACCTACCAGTACTTTCAGCGGTTCATCTTTGCATGTATATTCATGTTGCTTTATTACAACACAGTTTTAAATCACAGTTTTCAAACTAAGTCCTTATTTTCACTCCAAGTGATGACCACTAAACCTATAATCTTTTTACAGGACACAGTTCCTTTACAGAACAGTCCCTTTTCCTTAATATTTTAAACTAATTTCCCATTTGAAATTTCACTTGTGAAGAATATTACTAGTTTAAAAAATGTTTCACACATGAGTTTACTCATTATCTGAGCTCACACAAGTCGGTCTCAATACAAAACTTTCCCTTTTGGCTTTGAAATTTACCTAATTTTATAAATTTCACAAATCAGATTATTACACTGAATTGATTGTTTTTGTTTATTTTACGTGTCATCCTTTCATACTTTTCTCCTGTCCTTCGTGTCATCTCATCCTAAATCAAGCCGGAAATATATTTCCTTTACACAAAATAGGTTCTATTTTACCTCTGCATTTAAAATGATTTCAATGAAAAGATGAAGCAGATCTTGAATAAAGCACATATTGATGGTGCAGTGCAGCTAAGTCATGTATTCCATGCTGCTAGTTTTCTATAAGGCATCAGACATTAAAATTGAACTTTTGCTTGGATTCTGTCATCTGAGATAATCTATTTCTGCAAGGAAACATGTTGGCAGTGTCAGGTAAGGGTCTTTCTGGTCTAACTGAAATAACAATCAAGCAAGGCTTTACAGAAAAGCCAGGTATTGACCACAAGGAAAAGGAGAGAAATAGCAGCTTGTAAGGGCTGACAGGAAGCCTAGCTTCCCTTACCATTTAGTTGTGCGTATGAAAAGGTCAGAACTGCACTGCAGAATTGTTCCAAGCCTTTCAGACAAAATAAATAAATAAATGCAATAAACTAGTCTGGTTTTCTCTCTTCAAGGTTTTCAGCTCATTGATGCTGGTAGATGAAAAATTTACTTGCATTTCTGCTAAGAGACTCTGTTATACCTAAATGGTCCCTGACACAGCCACCCATTATGGCATCACCTTCTGTGGTTGACAACGAAGGGGGGCACAAATGAAGTAACTGGACCAAACCCTAATGTAACTTCTTTCCAAAAAGATTCTTTGTTCTGACCCATTTAAGCATCACCCAGGACCATAACATGGCATGAGGCTCTTAATTTTCCTCTGTGATGGGGAGTGCCATATCTATTTTAAGTGACTCTCAGGCTAGGTCATGTTTGTCTATGGCTAAAAAACTGCATCTTGTCATTCCTCCATAACTATTAAGAAAACCCCATCTATTAACCAGGGATTATCCTCTGCAGAAAAACAAATTTCCTCTTTTCCCTGCAAGTTATGTTATCCAGCTCAAATATAGTCAATTAAAACAAGTTTATTCATATAAATGGGGCAGATATTGCTCAACAGTGTGCAGCCTCTGTAAGCAAGGGAACCATACACTTGTCTGCAAGAGTTATGGAAAAGAATAAAGAATTAATACAAAAATGTCTTCTACAACTCAGAAAAAATTCCTTTAATAGAGGTCTTCCCTCTTTTTGGTTTGTTTGAGGCAAGGGTTGTACTTTAAATGCAGTCCATCTCCCTTCAGATTTTTTCTATATCCAATTAGCTCTTGTTTAAACGTGTCCCGATCTACTAAGAAATAAATATGTATACATAAATTAGTTACAGCAGACATCTATTATACAATTTACTTTTTTGTGTGACAAAATTGCAGCTATTCCGTTTGATTCATGATTTCTTTGTTTCACAATCCAGAGGCAGCAAACATTAGCCAGATTCAGAATACACATTTCAGTGCAAGTCCATTAGCCATCATTTCCTTACAGAGGGGGACTGTCTTTACCAGAGCCTTTGTAGTCCTCCTAACATTTCTCCAGGTTTTTTATAACCCTTATTTAAAAAGTTGCCTGCTAGAAAAGTCAGCTTTTATAGTTCACTGTTGCAGATCTTTCAGAGATAAACAGTTCTGTGACACACCTGGTTACTAATTCCACAAGTTACAAGTACCTATGCAAAAGAGAGTCTTTCAAAACTGGGCTGAGTGTCTTTGGAGAAACTAACCATCTAATTACACAGGTGTAGAACGGAATCATTATCATCAGGAAGAACCTCCGTTCACCATAAAATGCACACTACCTTTTTTAGCTGATTTCTTTCTATGGTTATCACAAGTTTTCATGTACAGTGTCTTGGTTTTTTAAAGGTCAGATAGCACATAGCACATTGAGGAAAAAAATGTCCCCTATAAGTACTGTTAAGTGGAGGATCTTTTGTGGAGAGAAAGGCATTTAACTTAAGGTTGGGCTGCTGTCCCTAGTCATGCTCTTCTCTGTTCTAAAGAATGAAATAAAGCCTAATGATATTTACATCTCTCAAAGACGTCAAATTTACTTAAAAAAATTAAAAAACAAAACAAACTTATGTATTTTAGACACAATCAGATTTTTTTCAGATTTTGTTTTCATATTTGAATTCAATTCAAATAATTTCAAGAAATCTGTCCTGAAATTACATTCTACTTAAAAGTACATTTAGATGCCTTTATCTATAAGAAGATAGTCTAACTTTTCAGCTACTTGAAATTCATAGAACTTCACTAATTGAATCAAAGTGCTAAAACTGGTGGAGTAAGATCAAAATTTCAAAATCAATTTCTAGTTCTCATCTGTTAAATTTCACACATGAGGCAGGTTTTCCACTTTGGGCATTGGGAATATAATTCAAATAATTTACATCATTCATATGCAACAGGAGATGTTGCCAACATGCAGCAAAAGAATTAGGTTTAAGGTCAGAGATATTAGATTTCTACATTTGGATCTTCCAGGCAGCAGAGGTTTATATTTTCCTAGGCACATCAAACCAGAAAGAAGTATACACAGTGTAATTACTACCCCACCCAGAGATTCTCTGCTACTGCTACACAGTACTGCTCAAGGTACTCAAATACACAGCACAACAAGCACAACACATACTTGGATCAGTTTTATACAGCTTCTTTTCAAAACTTTTCCCTGCAGAATTCCTTATCACAGCAGCTTGTTTCCAGCTAATCAAAGGCGCACGGGTGAGAGCACCACGCGCAAGCTCACACTCCAGGGCCATCCTTGGCCAGCCAGCCACAGCTAAGGGACAGGACTCTGCTCCCATCATAAGACAAAGGCTTCCAGCATGTAGAGAAGGAAATGCTGCTAAACATCCATTTTTGCTTTTCTCAACCTTCCAAAAAAGGATCTGTCAATATAAAAATTATGTACCTTGCTGACTAAAGTGTTTCCTTCAAAACCCTTCCCATACCAGCTTGCTCCAAAACCAACTCTGATCACATGACCCAAACATTTATACAATTTTTGCTTCATCCACTATCTTTTTTTGACCTACTTCAATCTAAAATAACCAACTAGAAGTTTCTTTACTCATTTTAGTGTTTATGCTGTACGTTGCCCAAAACTGAGTAAGCAAACATGAATTCATCTTTTCCTTGCTGTTTGTAGAGAATGAAAAGGACAATATTTTCCACTGGAATCTCTCAATCACAAGCTACTTGAGAACCCTACCTCTTTTGACCCAATTTTGCAGAAGTGCGTATGCCATAATAAAGTTAGTTAAAAATAAATATTTGCCTATTGAAAGTAGTGCCCATTTTGCAGGCTTCCTGCACGCACTGACATGAAGTGTTTGAAACTGTATCCCAGGGCTGCATTAATTATGCATTACAACAGCTGCCATGGATCCAGCAGTGCCAGCTCTTTAGGATAGGTAGGCTTTGCTATTTGAGTCATGAATACAGGACTGACACACTGACAGCACTGTGCCTCCCATCCAAGCTGAGTACAGTCATTAGCTGTGATTCTAGTGCTGCTGCAGAATGCTCTTAAATCTGGATTTAGTCATGTTAGCCCTTCCTCAATGTCAAGAGCTTTGCATTATGTTTCATCTTAAATTTTATCAGAAAATTGTAATGCTCCTACTTCCACACCTGGGAATTTTCAGGGATGCTACTCAGAAAAACAATATCAGAGATGACAAAATCCCTGTCCTTGAAGCACCTTGGATACTGTGAAATGTAGCAGTAGGAGCTGTACAGAAGAGCTTGGTGATAAAGCTGCTTGTGCAGAACACAAAGATGAAAGAAAAGACAGGAAAAAACCTGGTAGACCAATAGAATTGTCTAACAGTATCTTATGTAAGTGGAAAATGCTTCTGGTTTTAACCAAAGAGATAAAAATATTTTCAATAAGATAGAGGGAACAGGACATGAATGCTAAATACATTGTCCTGCAGGCAAAGCAGCTTCTTTTAATGAACTGAATGCAAAATGCTTGAGGTGAAATACATCTTGGAGACCATCAACTACATTTATTATATTTGTCTTTCCTTATGCTTTAACATTTCTGCAAGGTCCTGTGATCTACAGTGACAACAATCTAGTTAGAGGCCCTTGTACATACCAACTAGAATATAAAGGTCTAAAAGTAAATTTCTGGAGTTCCAAAGCACTTTCTTTTTGTAATTCACATTAAATTCGTATGTCATATACATTAAAAAAAAGAGAGGTTCAGGAGGAGAAGGAGAAAAATATCAAGAATAAACCTGTAAAAACACAAAAGACAACTCATTCGTCCACTGTCTAATCCCTGTAAACAACATTCTATTCTCAGCTACTATTCTTAGCAGTGCTTTCCTTATTCAGGAGCCCCTTTCCAGAGCAGGACACTCACACCTCACTGTGATAGCATCACACCCACAGTTATTGCTTTCAAGAGAGGAGGAGGTGTTTAATTCTCTATTTTTCATTTCCATTTCATTTTCTAGACTAGCTGCTCATATCCAAGTTGGAAGCATTTTCCTGCAGGGAATGTAAGCACTTAAAGATTTGCTGACTCTTAACTGCAACAAGGTATTAGACAAAAAAGGAAGGTAAAATACAAGTTACTCTAAAATTACATGTATTTACCTAAAACTTGTATGCACGCTACAGCACGCAGTTGAGCTGTACTTCTCTTTCTGTCAAGGAAAGCAGCCTGTTCTCCCACCAGCACCTGTCTCATGGAGTCATCTTCTCCCCAGACTCTCAGCTCCATCATCATGCACTTCTTGACCCAAGACACAGCTGCTTAGGCAAGTCCCAGCTTCACAAATAGCTGAGAGTAGTGACCTCCTTATTTTTATCCACTAATTTAGTTTACAACTTTGATTTTTATGAGCAAGAATATCTAAGAGTCAGGAGTTGGACAGCATTTTCTTTCATAATAGAAAATATTTAGGCCCTAATCCAAAAAAGCTCTTAAGGGTGGATGTAACTTCAATTACATTGACTTCAATGGGATTACATGGAGGTGTTGTGCTGGATTTGAGTATCCATGGACTAAATTTATATATAGCCAGCACTGTTGAACTGATCTAATTACTATACGTTAATTACTACAATAAACATTTCAGCATTTAAATATTCAGGCTAGGATCTGCCAGTACAATAGTTTTTGTTGAACTTTTTAAGAAAGACAATAAGCCTGCAACAGATTTTCTGATAACAGATGAGCAGAACTGAGTTGACAACTGTTTACCATGCCTTTGGAGTTTGAAATACACAGAGCTCTCTACACAGATCTTCTCCTGAGAGGCTTCAAAAGAAAGTGAGACTGATTTTGAAAGAAAATACTTCCCTATACCCTTCCCCAATAGTTTAGAAACAGTCTCTTTTGGTAATTTTACATTTCAAAATTCTCAATGAGCTAACAACATTTCTAGAGGAAAGTAAACATATATATAAGGAAAATTTTAGAAACCACAGGATGTACCTAGCAAAAAAGGATCTTGTAAATATTTATAAGTTTTGTTTTTCAAAAGAGTATTTTTGGTGAAAAAAGCCAGGTTAATTAAAACTATGAATCAATTCATACAGACAAAGGAATGGAAGAGAACAAAAAAAACCCAGTCTTGCTCTTTGGATTTATGAGGTGCCTGGATATTTGGAGCAGATATAATTTTGCACAGGACCACACAACAAGCAAATTTCTTCCTAAAATCCTCAGCTGAAACCACTCCAGACCTGGAAGCACTGTTGAGTGAAAATCTAGTGCAGTTACTATCCTCCTGTTTCAGATGACCCAAAAGTACAGCAAGTGAAAACCCACAGATTTTTCTCAAAATGCTGTGTTATTAATTATTAATGCATACTCTGGGAATTGCTTCCATTCATATTATTTGATTGTTTTTCATGCTTCACTCACTATCCCTCCCAGACTTATGTTCAGAAATAAGCTTATATTCTGCTCATTAATTTAAGATCTGAATGAAATTTCAGAAAAAATAATAAAATATATTTTCTTCTCCCTAGAATGAGATAAAGTAGTTTGAAAAGTCTCAGAAAAGGTGGCGGTAGAGAAATCTGTTCAAGTCACTACTGTAATTTTTGCACCAGTGTAGTGTTCAGCAGTGACTAGACTGTTTTGGTTCAGGAAAGTACACGATATCAAGCATTTTCAATGTTGAATTCGTTGAACACATTAACAATACTTTTTAGATTTGTTATTGATATATTATGACAATTCTTGTAACAACAGAAATCTTAAAATGCTTCCAAAGGTAAATATTGTTGGAAGTACTGCAGGCACTGCTTTTGCTGCAAGTTAGCACAGATATGCTTCATTCAGGTTAGTCCCAGGACTAGGTTTACAAGATTCTCAACATGATGACACCACTGTGGATATGTCAAGTGATATAAGCTTCCACATCTTCTTTCAGAAAGGACACTTGCACTACAAAGCTGATATCCTGCAGGTACAAACTTTCACTTTTGAAAGCTGTGCAGGTACTAGAACTACCTTAAAACCCCCTGGGCTTTAGCATGTCATTGAAACTTTCTCAGCATTTTTAAAACAGAAGTTGATAATAAAGTAAACAATAACTTCATCTCAACATAAAGCAATAACCAGGAGTCTCAGTTTTAGATATTACTGAAACATATCCCACAGATCACAGTGTATTTAACATGAAATCCTACTTTATATATTATAACATCCACACTAATGGACACTTTGAATTTTATGAAATGCGCAAACACTGCCATGTCCCTGTTACCACATTTGTCTCATTTTAACCACACAGATTTCTTGGTGGCACCACGCTAATTTGGTAAAACAGTCCTAAAACCCCCAGGGCCTGTCATTTAGCCACAATTATCCACTTTAGATTTCTGTCTCCCACACAAGTAAAAGGAATGAGGAAATCTATATACAAGGACAAAGCCACATACACTGCATTCCCTTCTGTTACATGGGGAGACACCCAGACTGAAACCCTGGATTAGGGATTTTATAACTGCAGTTTTTTATGGATGACACCATTGGATATTTATGCTAAGAAAAGGAACATCACATTATTTTGCTTTGCATTGTAAAGAAGGAATATTATCTCACTTCAATAGTATAGATTTCCCTTATTTGTCATTATTTTTTATTTTAATAATGTCACATTGAACCAATACAGCACAAATAGCTAAATACTCATGGTAAACAGCGCTGCTGAAATCAAATGTGAGTAGGAATGACCACCTAATACAAAGAGGAGCCTAATGTTGCATTATAGGTCCTTCAGGATGTGAACTGTGGTAACCAAAGAGGGGGGGGTCCAACCCCCTTATCCAGCCAAAGCCTCTAGAATTACTTAAGCCTTCACACTACTGCTAAGATTTTCCTTCCTTAGAAAGGAATCTAGTGGCTACCAGTAATACAAGGACATTGGATTGACAACCAGCCATTATTGATGTAGTATTAAATTCACAATGCTACAGTTCCTCAAGTAGTTAATATTAATTAAACAAGCACTGTTCTAGCGCCATCAGCTCAGTCAACTTGGTTATCCACAGTGGTTTATATTATGTATTTTGCGATATGAATTACTCCATACTAAACCACATTTAAAAAAAAAACAAATAGAAAACACTACAAATTTCCTAAAAACCTGAGCCTAATTTTATTTCTTATAAGTCTATATTATGTACTTACTTACAACTTGGTACTAACAATGGATTAATTGGTTTTTTGTTTGCATGAACCTCCCTCAGATTTTCAGAGACAATTAGTATAACAACCCTTTAAAAGAAAACAACTGATCCGCAACTTTTCCTGCCTGGCCTACAGGTTTGATATGAAGACTTATTTCCTATGGAGCAAATATCCCTCCACTGACCCACCCACACAGCCTGATCTCCAGAAGGAGGGCATAGACAAAGTGACACAGTGCAGAACACCTCAAACCCCACTTCTGAAAACACATGTAGTTAGTTCACTATTGGCATTCTCTGCTGATAACACAGTGCTTGCTACAGGTCATAATATTTACTCTCTATCTGGCTTTACATAATAAGGTCATGTAAGGCTAGCAGCAGTGAAAACAGGGTAAAGCTGGGATATGAAACAGAACAAGTTTATTTCTACAAGCCCTTCTGCCAGCTGTAAAGCAACACCATTACTAAATAATCTCAAACAATTTAAATAAGAAAATAGAGGCAAAATATTTAATTCCCAGTTAAGAAATTTCTAAACCATCAGTGACACACACACATCTCCTATCATGTATCTTGTAGACTTTAACCTGAACCATGATCAGAATGGTCTTGATCTCAGTAAATGCATTTTTAAAGTACTTGTAATGTACTGCTTCATCACTGATATTTTTACAAGCTTGTCAAAGAGAAATATAATTTTCATCCTCCTTTATTTCACTTTACTTCAAGATGTAGTAATTAACAAGAGGCTTTAGATGCTGGCAAAACAGTCCCTTTTGAAGTTTCTACGTAGCTGTCACCCTGGAGATAAAGGCAGATTATTCAATCTTGACATTATAGTGGTGAATTCAAGATAAAAGACTGGATTAGCAACTTCATAACTTCATGCCTAGAAAAAAAATGAGATCACCATGAGGTAATTTTACTTCTAGTTTTGAGGGTTTATGAAGTTTCGTAAGGATGAAGAGAGGAAGAATATAATGTCTTGAAATGAATTAGATATCCTTTTAAGCATTCCAGTAAAAATATTTAAGTTGCCTTTTATTTATAAAATTGTACAAGAATACTAGGGTAACCACCTGGCAGGCAACTTATTCCTACTTAAATGATGAGTACTTTTATGTGTTGCAGCTACATGTCATCTTATTTTTTTTTTTCCTTCCTTTGTACAGGAATAACAGGAAATGTGGAACTTATCACATCAGGAGACTGATTGTCCCAAACCTTTGCACCTAAGACACTGCAAAAAGAAATAGCCTGAACACCAAAGAACTCTGTTCCTATAGGCTATCCTATAACTCTTAGGAGGTATGTACAGTTGGAGTTCATCTCCAACTGAATGCATCATGTCTTTCTCATAAAACTGGAAACTCTGAGGCTGAGAATCTGAGTTCTAAATCATGAGGGAAAAGTCATTGCTAACTGCCTCTTACATAACTTTCCAGTATTTTGAGGCATTCTAAAGGAACTGCATAGAATCAAATTCCTTTGCCCTTGGAATACTACTGATCCTTTCTGTGGTAAACAGGGAAACACCACAGGAAAACAACCCATCAGGACAGAATTCAGAGATAAAATTTAAGCCTTAAAAAGAAATATCTCACGGGCCTGCTACTTAGAGGTCTCCCAAAAAATCAGAGATGCAAACCTCATGTTGTAGCAAACTCAAAAGGCTTAGTGTGGTTCAGAATCTTGCCAATGAAGAGTCACACTATCAGCAAATCAAAATGACAGAATGAAACCAGCACAGCTCACCAGAAGAGTAAGAAAGCTTCTCTGGAGCAAGATATCATTCAGAAAGCTGGGGCTAGACAAAGAGGAACCAGGGAGATCCAACTCAGGGGAAAGCTACACAACTTCAGAGAGGAAAAAAGTACCAAAGTACCAATACAAAATGAATATCCAAACATCTGAACAAGTTGTAAAATCAAAAGTACCTATAACATCTGACATCCACTTGCCACATTTTTACTCATCCCAGGGCATGCACTTTTGGCCCCTGTCAGAGATGAGACAGACTGGCTACATAAGCACCCCACTAGTCAGAAACAGTACAGGGTTCTAAAGTCATGTTAATGCATCTAATTAAAATTTCATCACCTTATTAATGAATTTTACAAAGTCAAACACAAAGACCAGACCCCACAGACTAGCAGCAATCCTGACATGCAGTTGACTGGATTGAGTGAAAAAAAACTTAATAATATGCTAGGCATATATTTAATAAGCTCCTCAACCCTATACAATATTTATGCTGAAGGAGTGAGACTGGGAGTAAAAGTGATCATCTCTATCCCTGTTTGTGCAAAACACACAGCTTCACCATCTGATAAAATCGCACAAATTTACCATCTGGTCAGAACAGGTGCTATTTCATTCTTAGCATATTTGAGTAAATTCCTCAGACATGAAAACGCAGCTTAGCAAACACGTGTGGAACCTTCTCCTAGGACTCTTGAACTATTTGTGTCGTTCTACAGCTCTTCTTCCTCATGCTCTGCTGGGATACCACAGGGTTTTCCACAGGGATGAATGAGAATCCCAGCACACTGCTCCCACTTACATTTAAAGAATTTTGATGGGACTGAAAGTCAAGGTAGAAAGAGCAGGACCTGAATGGCATCGCTTGGTAAACTGATGTAATAACTCACCACAAATCTCTGAAAGATCTTCATTTATAACCTCATAAAATAATTCAAAAGTCTTCATGTTCAAAGAATATTTATTTCTATCATGATTACCTATTTTAGAGTATTTCTCAAATATGTCTGTTTAGCCCAAAAGTAAGGGCTTATCCCTCAAGAAGTCATTTACATCTCTATTAAACACCATCTTCCAGGTTATGTGCAATCAAAACACTGGTCTGAACTCAGAACACACTCCTTTTAAATGGATTAATTAGATGTGATCGCTCTTCAGCTAAAGCCAGAAGCCTTTTTTTTTAACTAAAAAATATCCCAGTAATCTTCAAAGATGTGGAAACCTGGGGAGCAGTGCACCACTTAAAGAAAATCCTTTTAGATTAAGTGTTTCAAGAGCAAAGCCAGAAAAATCTTCAGTTCTGCTGAAATAGATGGGTATTTGCTGAGCTATGATTGTTAGGGATATTTTTATCACAGTATAACAGAATAAACACATGATAAAATTCATTTTGAAGACAATAATTTGCCATGAAATTCAACTGCACCTATGTTTTCTTCTTTTCCTCCCTACACAGCTGAACAGTTCATTTACATTTGGTAAATAAGATCCTATGGTACTGCACACTTTGACCTCCATTTCTTATAAAAAGGTATTTTTAAACCAAGCCTTTGTCCAATTAATTAATAGAGCAACTGCATTACACTAAACTCTGTTTTTTTTCTTTTTGGCTTTTCCTGCATGCTAATTGCTGTGACACATAAATAAAGCAGATGCATTCTTCTGTCACAATTATGTTTAGTGCATATTTAAGATGACTTTTTTCCCTTACACATCCCAAAGTAATTTGTAACCCTGAAATACAAAGTCTGAGAAAAACAGGTGTAGAATGCACATTTTTCTTTTCCAAGTTCTTACTCAAAAAAAAAAAAAAAAGGGTAAAAACAGCATGAAATGCAGGGCCTAGGAAAAGGAATGCTCAAAATCTGAATTTGATGAACTTAGCTCATTTTAAAGTTCAAAAAAACTAACTTGAACCAGCTCTCAGCTGACTCACACCAGATTCATACATTTTAAATTCTCATATCTATATCGCTATGTGAGAATTCACAGAGCACTGAAGTTGCCAGCAGGTCTCAGCTGATTCCAGAACAGAATTGTGAGGGGCAGGTACTTGAGTATACCCACTCAGTCTGTTTAAAGAAATTTTGACTGTTCAACTTTTTTTTTCCAAATTCAGTATCACATATCTGTTAATTCTTAAGCTCGATGAACTGATGTCTGCTCAGTGTAACGTAGTGTTACTCTACCAGTGCTTAGCTGCAAAGAAACAGCTCTAAGATTTATGACTACTTCAGATTACAAAGACTGAAGACCTCTGGAGGCTGCTGGTGTAGGACTTGGAGTGAATTGAGCACAAGTCACACAGCACACAAAACATTGTCAAATTTGCTGTGAGAATTTCTGTACTATTAGCTTCAACAAAGAGCCAAGAGTCTGAACTGAGGGGAGGCTCAGCTACCTTCTTTTCCCCATCAGATCAGACCAAGGCAAATTTGCCAGGGTTAAAAGAGAATTCTGTACTTCTGATGCCTCTGTATTTCCTGTTCCATCATCCAGTGCCGTTATTTTGTTTACATTTCTGTGAATCTTGCACATTTCATCAGCAGCCATTTCCTTTCTGAAGTCCTGAAAAGGAAGTTCACCCCCAAAACAGGATGAATAGCAACATGACAAATCACAAATTACTTTTAGAGTGCCCTAAAAAGGGAAAGGAAGAAAAGAATACCAGGAAAAAAAGTCTTGTTATCAAGTGTGTGTCCTTATATTCTTTAATTTCAAATGTTAATGAAATTACTGGCAGACAGTAATCTGTTACTGTCACACGATAGCAGAAATTAAAGAGATGTCTTAGTACTGTCTTTAAATGTTCGAAATAAATTCATAAGAAGCAGGTGTCAAATTATAAAATCAATCAGAAAAAATTATGTGGTTTTCTGAAGATTTATTAATATAAAAGCAAACACTTAAGAGAACCCTAATATTACTTCTATGGCATTTAAAAAAATTAAGATATTGTAGGAAATAAAAGATAAGTACTTCCAAATATGGAAGTACTTAGCATTTTAAAGTGCTATACAGCATGTGAAGAACCTCTCATCTCTAAGTGAATCATTCTTACCACTATGTTAACTTGAGCTGCTCCTATGTCGTCAGTGAGTCTACAAAGACAAGGGCAAGTACTTCAGTTAAGGATTCATGCTTGAGTTGTTGATAGTTCTAATGAAAGGGTTTGGGTTTTCTTCAGGTTTTTTGTTTGTGCTTGTATTTAATATGTGGGAAGGATACTTTGCAACCTTGGACAATCCTCCAGAGATAACTGAGCACCAAACACATTATTTACATAGAAACTCCTTCTGGAAAAGTCTGACCTTAAAGACAAAGTTCCCAATGATTTCCAGAAGATCAGGTTTTCATTCTTACTATTAACTTTAGACTTGAAATACATCTTAACAAAATAGAAAAAGAAAAAAAAAAAAGGGTGATATCCTAGAAAGCACCAATATTTCTCTGACTTTCCCTCTAAGATGCGAAACATGAGAACCAAACAGTAGACCAAGAGACTCAGCAATATAGAATGACATGGATAAATACAGCTCCTTTCCATAATCCATTTCCAAAACAATCTGACAGGTTTAACAGCCAATGAAACCAACTCTGTCCTTGAAATTTTATGCTCGAAGAAAATGCTCCTGGTCAAGGCGTCCTTATCAAAATGACCGGCATGCAGTTTGTAGCCAATCTGAAACTCCTGACAGCTGAAGTTCTCTACAAGATATATGAGGCAACACTTAAGGAGATGAAATAGAGGATAATTACAGAAGCTAAGTCCTCAAGCCCTACTCCCAGCAAAGAAATCACCTGGCACTCCTGTGCCTGACCCAAGCTGCAGCTGCATGGCTGGAGACAAGGGGCTGGGGGTTCATGTGGCACAAATGAGAACAGACACCTATTTCTCCTCACCACTGGTAAATCCTATTATCCTTTAGCTCCTCTGTCCCAACTTACTTCCCAGAAGAGCCAGTTTGAGAAATTTAAATAGCCTCTGTGGTTTCCCATAAAAACAGAAATAATTGGCAAAATCAATTTCCTTCAGTCAGAAGGGGTTTTTCTGGAACACATTGCAAAGAGAGGAGAAGGGAGTTTTCCCATGCTGTCAAAATATTTTTACATATTTCAGATTGAAATAGGCCAAATTTTTAGTTAGTAATAACCTTTTATTTTCAGTTTGCTTTGAAGCGCTTCTTTCAACAGAAACGCTCTCTGCCGTCCAGCTTTACCCTCCTGCAGCTAATGGGATGGCACTGGACTCACCTTCTTGTTGTGACTTCCAGCAGCCCTTTATGCGAGCCAAGAAACAGCAGCAAGCTGTCACTTCTACATGGCCATAGACTGCAGAGGCTTAGCTAGGAAGAGATTAGTCTGATTGCAAGTTGGGGCAGAGGAGAAAACTGGAATCATATGCTCTTAGTATTAGAGGCACAGTCACAAAAATGTTAATTCCTTTTTTCCAATTACTTTTTTGTTAATGGGTGTGTTCAATCACAAGCTCAGCTCTGGTTATTTTGATTTTTTAATTGGTAGTTTAAAGTATAACTAGGTAGCTGGGTATATGAATACTGCCTCTACCCAGAGAGCATGCCAGTATTCATTTAGGAGCTGTACCTAGCCACAGTACATTTATATTATATGGAGCTGAAATACTTCAATAGAACTATAGGCAGCTTCTAATTAAACAAAACTGTACAAAGGAAAACTCAACCGTGTCCAGTTCCGGGCCCCTCAGTTTAGGAAGGGCGTTGAGATGCTTGAGAGTGTCCAGAGAAGGGCAACAAGGCTGGTGAGGGACTTGGAACACAAGTCCTGTGAGGAACGACTGAGGGAGCTGGGGACGTTTAGCCTGGAGAAAAGGAGACTCCGAGGTGACCTTGTCACTATCTACAACTGCCTGAAAGGTGGCTGTAGTCAGTTGGGGTTGGTCGCCTTCTCCAGGTAGCAGCTGACAGACCCAGAGGACACAGTCTTAAGCTGTGTCAAGGGAAATATGGGTTGGATATTAGGAAAAAGTTTTTTACAGAAAGGGTGATAAAGTACTGGAATGATTTGCCTGGGGAGATGGTGGAGTCACGATCTCTGGATGTGGTTAGAAAAAGATTGGGTGTGGCACTCAGTGCCATGGTCTAGTTGAGATGTTAGGGCTGGGCTGAACTGGATCTCTTCCAGCCCAGTGATTCTGTGATTACATGCATTCCACCAGTGAAGACATGCAACAGCATAAGTTAGGAGTGTGTTTACAGTTTAAATCCAATGTAGCCAGATAGATTTCGAAGTCCATCAGCAAAAGCTTGAAGACTAACCCAGTAATGTCATCTAGTACATTAAATGGTCCCATTAGAGAAACCTCATAAGAGCAAAACATCAATCTTGACATCAGCCCAGTAGGGGACAACTTGTCCTACACAGCTGCTCCAGGGCAGGAAGGAGCAGGAAGGCTTCCTCTCTCATCTGTCCCCAGCAGAGAAACTAATCAAAACTATTGTCCTCACACTTCACAGAGTAACTTGCACCAGAATTTGTGCAGAAAAGTATGACAGCAACATACACCAAAAAAATCTCCAAGCTCTTGGAAGTAATACTGGGATTTATTAACAAAGGCTCTGGAAACAGACACAAAACATACCACTACCTATGGGAAGCAAGGACTAGATTAAGGTAGGGGAGAAAATGGTTCTGCTTCACATAACAAAAATAATTAATTAGGGAAATCAGCCTACTCCTTTCTAATGGATTACAGCATGTGTGCCCAGCCTGCCATGACCTGAACAACCCATGAAGAGGCATTTCTGTTTCCCCCATACCCTTATGAGACATCATGTTGTCCATATACTGAGGTTTAATAAAAAATGTTTTTCAGAGACTGCTTGAGGCTACAGCTTGCAATGATGCAGCCTCACCATGCACAAACAGCACAGGCCCCATGACTTCTCCTGCCACAGGCACAGTTACAGCCCAAAAGGCTGCTCTGAACCCCTCCTGGAGCACCTACTCAAGGAGTGGGGCTCTCCCGTGCCCCTTGCCCCGGGGATATTAGCTCAAGTCTAGCCCACCATAGATATGCTAATGCTGCTAAAACTGAGCGCTCCCAAATGAAACTTTTCCACTCACAAGCATATTGTGTGCTTAAATGCCATGAAAAAATATAAATTGTTCTCCTCAAACCCCAGCAGGTTCCTTAATGACTAAGCTCCACTAATTAGTAACAGCTGGTAATGAAGTGAGCAGGTACAAACCTAACCTCTTCAATTAATGCATAAGATTCTTAGACTAAACTAAAATTCAAAAGAAAGCTGTTAAGTAAAAAAAACATTCAACGGTCAATATTTTTTTGTTGCTGAGACCATATTATTTCTTCCAAAGCCACATATATCAGTGTTTATCAAACGCAAAACCTATTTGTAATAAAACCTTACCATTTCCATATAGCTTAGGCAAACACAGCCTGCCTTACTTTTAAAAAAAACTAATACATCCTTTTTGAACAAATAAGACACAAATCCAACAATCCAAATATGGAACATTGTTAATGGCCAGTTAACTCTATAATTACATTTTACCAAAAGTTATGTTTTCTGAAAGCTTGATTTGTCAGAGAAAGGGTCCTTAAAGAACCTGAGAAATTGAAGAGCTCTCCATTTTCCCGAATACAATATGACGGTATTCCAAATACTAGTCCTTTCAATACACCTGTTTTCATTTTAGATAGCATTGGTGAAAACCTCGTTTCATGATTATTTACAGAGAATCACTGCACAAGGAGATTTATAGCTATCTTGAAATGTCCTTCTCAAGACTGAAATCAAATTATTTTTCCTGTTATTCCACTAGTGAGGAACCACTACAAGTGTCCTGTTTATCGAGTCCCCAGCGCTAAGAGAAAATCAGATCAGGGACTTCCACTGTCATCCAATGTAGTAGATTTTCCATCCAAAACATTTAATTACAAATTCAAATAAAAATATTCAAATGAACACTCAATACAAAGTTTGCCTTTTACTGCATTCTAAACCTGCTCCACAGAAATACCAAGCAAAGTTTTCTTAAATATAAAATGCTATGGAAATCTCCTGTTATTAAAGAAGCCATAAAAGAAGGAGGAGAGCAAGTGAGGGAAGGCAAATGCTTTCACTAAGTTACTTGCAAACTCTTTGCCTACCCTTGATTACCACCCTTTGTACTCTAGGTAGATCTGTGCAGATGCCTGGTTAGAGCTCTTTAGAGATCCTTTGGGGGCTTCTCCATGATGAAGTGGCAAGTAGGGAGATATGACTGGGGACTAAGGGTTATGTATTTACATATTGGCCTCAAGGATCCCCACTTTCAAATTCTTTATCCCAAGTGGTATTAGTTTTAAGCTAATAATCACTTATTATCTTAGGTAATTAAAACTATAGAAACATCATGAGTTATTTAGCTAACTGTATTAGAACATAAGTCTGGGATTACCCAGTAGAGGGATCTTTGCTCAAATGGAATATGCCCTAGAAATCCTGAAATATAGAAGAAGAAAAGAACCATCTATATGTAATGATTTACAATAATGAGGCAGCTTGGGAGAAAATGTGCAACTCCAAAGAGCATCATCATAAAAAAAGAAAACAAACCCTCAAACAGATGGTCATCATCTTTTAAAAATAAACATTTGCTTGGTCTTTGCAATTTTTTGGTGTGTGTTTGTATGCCCAGAGCTTCACACAAGTTCTCAAGACCAAATCTGTACAAGCCAGGGGAAAACCCCCATTCATATGACTGCACTTAGATCATTGCATTGAGATCTGGGTCCATAACTGTTGTCTGGACACAGCTCCTGTACTAATGTCTCTGCATTATTTCACTCTTCAGCCCTTGTCCCCTGTGTATGTCAGTGCAATCTTGCTTTATACCAGCATATCTTACTCTCATTTCCAGTAGAGAATACTTTGCCATCCCCCTGAGTATTCTCTTTTCTAAAGGATCTGTGGGTTGAACAGAGATCTCATACGCTTTCATGTGCAAATAAACCTCAGACCAAGTACTGAACCTTGCAGGTACAAGCCCACATGGTCATGTAAGATTGAAAAAACTCTTGTAACTTTAGAGGGCAGTGAGCATGAGCTGGGTGGTAGTGTCAGAGTAAGAATTGCTGAGACTTCTGGATACCAGCCATACAATTCAACAAGTTGTCAAGTACCTGCTCAATAGGCAAAGTGGGGGGAAGCTGGTCTGGAATTGACTGTGAGAGCCAAACAGTGAACTACCAAGCAGTAGCTGTTACAAAAAGTGGTGGCTTATCTCTACATTGGCATGAATATAGTTGTGAACTCAATTTGTTCTAAACAAAAGAGAACAACAAGAAATAAAAGTTTTCATGGCTTTTCCTTTCTTTTTAGTCTTTCCTTAGGCCATACAAATTTCCTTCTGGTTAATATCTTCAGAGTTAAAAGACAGTTCTGATGGCAAACATTCCACGTAGAAAAAGATTATTGAAATACATTTAGAAATAGTATTTACAGGAATAAAAACCAACTTATTTCCCTTCATTGTCTTTTTCAGCAAGAAGATCTATCTAGAATAGGCTTTTTTTTTTCTCCAAATCTCAAAACAACAGCAGGGAAAAAACCAACCCACTTTGCACAATTTACCAATAGCTGAGTTTGTGCTCAACAGAAGCATTTCTGAATGTCTTACCAACATTCTTAGGTTCTAGCAAAGACCTAAAGTCTTCTTCTGGCCTTTAAGATAAGTCACAAAAATTTTATGCTCTCCCAGACATCTTCCAGCAAATCTACCTCAAGTTGGTTTAACACTGTCACCCTCTGCTGTCTACCCTGTTCCTCTGCAAAAAGTTACTGCTCATAGAGAGTTCCCATACGAAAAACCCAACCATTAGCCAAATAGCCGCCTTAACCACTTTCAAAGATAGCACAACATGGACGTCTTTACCAAAAAATAAAGACTATTTGAAGTTAAGGATGGGAAATTTAGTCAAAAGCTAAACATAAGGCAAAGCTCCCATATATTTTTAGCAATGCAAAAATTGACACAACCTCAGTATTGCACAGCAGTAAAAACCACAGACACTATCATACAGCAAATATTCCCGGTGTAATATGCAGTACCAAAAGGACATTATTACATATCTAGGAGCTGATGTAACTAAACTTTACTAAAAATGATACTGTTCATCTTTCAAATGAGGCATACAATACACCTGTCTAGGCCATAATTTTTAGTCTGTCTGCTCCCCCTACCCTTGTTTGGCTTTTTTAACCTCCACATGAACTCTGTTGCTGGCCACTTGGTAGATTATCAGCAAATAGTGAAATTTGCAAAAGCACTTATTCTTTGCTGGTCAGGTTGCAATTTACACAACAGCAAATCTTAAATAGTTTCCCTAAAAATCACTAAAAAAAATTAGCTCCAGCCATAATCAAGCATATATATATATATATAATCGACCATAAGAAAGATTAAGATGGGGAGATTTCTTTCAGTTCCTTTTTGCCAGTCCTTCCTGCACACAAACGTAAACACAATCCACATATATATACGTATGCCTGTGTGTAGATATAATCCATAAATCATTGAATATATGCATTTGAAATTAAATATTGACAACTTGTTTACTTTTTAAATTTCATCTGTGTGGAGTTTGAAGCTACAACAAGACTCAGTCACATTCAGAACTTTAGCATTAAAAAACCCCAAAAAAGTAATTTAAGTCTGTCTTGAGTGAGAACATTTAATGAATCTTGTAGATGTTAAGAGGTTTTATACACTTTTAAAAAAATCATTTCCCAAATGCAGCACCATGCTATTGCCTCTGAGAGCTGAGATAAAGTGATACACATATGCTCAACACATGGATGGGAACCAAGTGGTTACCTTGGCAACAACAACCTTGTAAAAGCTTCCTTCTACTAAATTACAATAGTGACTATTGGAGAAAATGTGTTTTTTCCTCAGTCAGATCTTGAAAATAAGTTATTATATTTCATTTATGGATTTTTCAGAGCTTTAGACTTTTTGCTGTTAAACTACCCCTGCTTTATCCCATGTACCTTCAAAGTTCTAATACATAGAACTTTTGTAGTATTCAGCTTATATTGATTTCCAAATTCAAAAAGTTTCTTATTTAATTAAAGCTACAGATATGTTTACATGGATTGGATTTTCCACCATTGTCTGCAGCTGCAGATATTCTACATGCAGCAAACATACATAAAACAAATATTTTTGCAGGATTTAACAAATAGCTTTTAAAAATAAAGCTACACATAAGAAGCTGTTAATAAGAAAAATATATTTCCATTACACAGAGCATATCCAAAGAGTTGCTGTGGTTCAAAAAATACAGCTTCAACTAAAGGAATTCCATGTTCCCAAATTACTTTTCTGCTTATGAAAGTCCTGTGCCACATACAGCTAAAGAATGTATGCCTGGGAGCATTTGCCCAGGCCATCCTTTGCCAAAAGTAAACACGTTCCTTTATCTGCTAGAAGAGTCTATAGAACATTCTTATCACATGTGCTACAATGGGAGACACAAAATACTTCCTAAAAATTAACAAATTTTTGATTGGTGACAAAAAACCAAAAGTCACAGCTCAGTGCGCCAGAGGAGGAAAGCAAGAAACCTCAAGGACACAGTGAATATTTGATCAGGCATCACTGAGGAGTACAGCATTCCCAAATTTTGCACAATGCATACAGGCAAAGCCAATAAAACCTTGTTCATAAGTCATATCTTCCTGGGATCTCACAGGTCTCCCAGTGCCTTCAAGAGATTGGAAGTTTACAATTAATCTCTCAGATACAAAGTACACCTACCAATTTGTATTATAATTGGATTTATAGTGGTGTAAATTACTCATTTCGTTCTTGCTTTTATTCAATGTAGCCAGCCACTATGATAATCTTACATTATTTAGTTACCACTTACTCAGAAATACATTAAAACAGTATATTAGTATGAACATCCAGCCCAGCCCAACTACTTCTTGGACAAAAGGATAGGAGGGTTACCTTTTTACTATATTATAATTTGTGTTCAATACATTCTAAAGCTTTTTATGTGCCTTGGGAAAGATATACTTTCTGAATACTAGTCTAATATGCTAATTACTACCGACTGTTAATCACTTAGGCTGAAATTATGTTAATAAGTCATGAACCAGCCAAGACTCATGTACATGAATTTGCCAGTATCCTACCAAAACTAGACCAAGAAAAGGCTGTCATGTTCAGCACGTCCAGTTACAACTTGATCCCAGTCACATCAGACAAAGTAATGAGCTAGTGAAGATAACAGGAAATTACAGTTCTCTACCTCTTCCATCTTCAGTTTCATACACAGCTGCAACCCAGGAGCAGCAGCACACAGAAGTAGAAATCTTTCTTTAGTTTACAGAGGAACATGGAAATTACTTGGATGAAAAAGTACAACATCCATGAACATCCACACAAGAAAAAATGCTCCAGTTGTGCCCCATGCCCTTCCATGGAAGAGAATCTTACCATGGACTGCACCAACAGATATAAAGCATGTATATATATTGTACTTTATAAGCCAACACAGTCAATAATATACCTTGTTATAGCAATAATAAGAGTCACTGGGGACCTGGATGACGAATGTACCTGCTGGAAAAAGTCATCAGAGGAATAGTTTAATGTCAGTGTAATCAGAGACACCCTTTGTTGCCTGTAATCTACTTAAAGGAGACTCTGCACACCCAGAAGTCCTCTCTTCTGTATATGCTTTCAGCATACACATTTAGAGAAGCCCCCGACTTCAACTTTTGCCTCTTGTGTCCCTTCTCAATAAGCTTGAAACCTGCATCCCTCCTAAATCCAGCCATACCCCTTTGTTCACTGATGAAGTCTCACTGGCAGCACATGACACAGCTTTGTCGTTGCTAAGAGAATGTATGCTTTAGCTCATGACTTGCTTATTCACATTTCCTGGTCATTTGGAAACTACTTCTGAACCTTGCTATGCTAGTATCATTTATTTGAGCACAAATGCCATTATAGCATCATTTAGCATTAACATCTCTCCCGCAGAGTTAACTGTTTGTGACCCCACAAGTCAATTACTGTAATTCCTTTCCAGCAGTGATCTGCTGCTTCTGCTTAGAGCCTGGCACACACAGGCCCAAGGAAAGATACACTTTAAGATAAGCAGGATACAAAGACCATATGCTAATAAATGGAAGATGTACTGGGTATCCAAACTGGGGAGAGACAGCTCAAATTAAAACTCCAAGTGCTTCAATAATTTTTAAAATTTCTTTCTAGTGTTACAGAGGTTTCTTAAAATAATCAATGCAACCAGATTAGAACAGTTTCACATCACAGCACCATAATTAGCTTCAGCATCCTGGTACAATTACATAAGCAACAGCTGCTGAACCAACCCCTCAGCCTTCAAAGGAGCTTTTTGCCTTCTAACTGCCTGGAAAGTGGGTGGCCTAAGGCTTCTCAGCCTCTAAGACACTGCAAAACTTATGTTTTGCAAAGTATAAATATTCCAGTCTCATGGCAAAACACTCATATGGCTGATGACTTGTACCCATCTTACTCTGTTAGGAAAATAGTCACAAAAGAATGGAGCTAAGTAAAGAGACACTATGTACTAATATTTTTATCCAGAGTTAGCTAAAAAGAATACAGGATCACCAGAGTCCAGACTCTAAATGCTATTTCAAGTGCTAATTATTGGACTAGAATCTACTCTCTTCTGTATGACTTAAAAGTAAATGGAAGGGAAAGATACATGAGCAAAGTATCATGAGCATTGTTCGAATCAGGGATTAAGAAAAATGTAAGCTTGAAATCAAAGTTGTACAGTCCAGCAATTAGCATTTATTCCATGTATTTGTGTATTTCACTTCCCAGATGGTTCACTTCAACACAATCTTACAGGAAGATACTTCTTGTGATGGATTTTACTGAATCTGGGTGGACATGACAACATGTAAACTTTTGATTACATTTCTGGTGTAAATCAGTTGCAATAAACTTTGATGGAAGTTTTCTTCAAGAAAATTCCATCTAAGTTACAGTTTCTCTATAATATATTCAATCTAGTAAGACTGATTCCTAACACATCCAGTTCTCTGAAACAGTGCTATATGTTGGTTCATATGTTGGTTCAACATATGTGTGCATATCAGTTTAACATATCAGAACATATGGGATATGTTGTTTTTCACATCTAATCTGAATATACCAAATGATTTTACGTTCTTTCATTTCATTTCAGCTATCTGATGAAGTACAGCATTTCCAGCTACTGGCAGAGCAGAGCACATGATGTTTTAGGGCACTACTACAGCTGTCCATTAAAGAAACCTTGATGGTATGGATTTCTGGAGCATGATTTTTGAGCAGAAAGGTCAGGCCCACGAGTCAGCAAGCGGAAGGACCTATAGCTGTTAATTTAAGATTATGAAAACTGCCATACTAGCCTGAAATAAAGCTCTGTCCACTGCAGACACAGGAGCATGCATTGTAAAAATTTAATAATAATAATAATAATAATTTTTAAAAGATAATGGCATATTCCACATTTAGGTTCAAATGTAACTTACTGATTCATAACTAAACCCTTTTAGTAGAAAACTGAATTCTCAATTACTACAGTTTATGCCCAACAAGAGCCAGAGGTCCATCTAGTGAACACATAAGTAGAGCTATTCTTCCTTTCTTATTCTTACCCTGCTCTAAAGAGTCTAAATTGACCAGCTAGGCCACAGTAAGACAGGAAACCAAAGTGCAGTGAGGTGAACTGATTTGCTCCCTGTCACTTCCCAAATGCATGTCAGAAGTTGTGGACAGAATCAATGACCTCAGAAATCCAAATTAGATTGCTTTTGTGTTTTGTACCACAGAACTTGAAACACAGCTCTGTGAAATTATATAGGGCATGTGAAGATTATCAGGCCTATAGCATTGTTATTTTTACATAGAGGGCCTACAAAACAAAGAAACATGTGAAGCAACTTAATTCAGCAAAAATCTTGATGTTGCATTTTGTACCAAACAAAACAGATATTGAAATTAATATGCTGCAGGAAGCAGAAATGGAAGGAAAGAAGAGGTATGAGATAAAGTCATTTATATCACACTTCAGCAACCGTATGTAGCTCCTTGCCACCACAGATCTGCTTTCCAACAGCAAATAATAAAATTATACTTTCTGTGCTGTTAATTATATGCAAATTAAAATTGGGTTCACATTAATGCAAGGAATTGAATATCCATTTAATCAGATCCTCCCTGCAGGGTCCAATGATAAAAATGACAGAAGACTTGCATTACTAATTCTGAACTTCTCACATTTTGTACCTACTTACCTTGCAAACGAACAGCTACTGTGACACCTGCCTGCTGGGCTGAAGGTTTATGCTGATTAGGTCCTATAGACCTAATGGTAATCCTCCTGAAGGGAAAGTTCAGCTCCCTGAGCTAGGAAATCTAAAGAGCAAATCCCTGCAGTAGCTGCAATCATTTAGCTGCTGAAATCAACAAGTTCCTAATATTCAAGATGATTTGATAAGGATTTAGGCTGTATTCTATTCTAACATGCTCCATGGTGAGGCCACTGATCTATTGTTTACATCTCACTTCCCTCTCTTAAATCAGCAGGACAGAGAAGTATCTCTAAACTATCTGATGACATATATCATCTCCATTGAGTTTTCTTTCCAGAAAAAGAGCTGCTGAGTATGTATCCTTTTCTCAATGTCTTGTTTTTTTCTGCTTTTATCTTCACTTCTAGTTCTAGCATTGAGAGAAACTTTCCAAGGAATAGAAGGGCAAAAAAATCTCCTTGATGTAGATTCTTCACATTAATAAAAGTGACAAGAGGACCCTTAACCCTGTTTAATAGCTAAAAAGACAAGTGGCAGGGGAAGAAAACAGGAATTTTTACGAATGAGACCATATTCGATTATGCTGCCTTACACTGTGACAGAATAGCCTCATGAATTTTCATCTGACATGACAGTTGAGATCATTCTCTGGGTCCTAGTGCAGGGAATGCAGATTTGCCTTCCTCCCCACATCACAAGACTGTTAAAATCATCACCAGGTGGTCTGGCTTCTCATGAAGTCATAATTATAGCGAAGAAGGATAAAAATATTCCCACACCACCCCCTTCAAATATACTGCTTCATGGAAAAGGTGCAATTCCTTTGGGATAGGAAATACCACCAGCCTCAGGAAAGGCTCCCTTACTGTGAAGATGCACAGCTTTGCCCAAAACCCCCAGGCAGACCTGTTAAGCAAGTAACAGTGATAACACTGGGCTGGGGAGAGGGCATTGAGTAGCAGAAGTGATACTTGAAGGGTTAGATATGTGTCATGGACCAGCTTCCATTCCACCCAAGGCTGCAGAACTGATAAGGTGAAAGATGCAGACATGATGGGTGACAGCAGTGAGCCCTGATGCAAACCCTTCCTCCTGGGTACAGGTAGGCAGGACTTCTCTTAGAGTCAATTGCTGCAGAGAAAGTACACACCTACTGGAAAATCAGTGCCATCTCAGTGCAACCCGCTCTAGGACCTAGAGCATCTGTGTGTCTGAAAGGACCTCAGTTACTGTTCTCTCATCAAGATCAAAGCAGTAAGAAATTGTTTATTTTGACATCATCTAAAAAGATCAAAAAAGTGTTTCATCACACCATTCAGCCTACCTCATAGAGCACCTCTCTCTGTAACAGATTCTCCCATTACTTTTCTTCAAAGCTGTGATCTATGGTAAAACTGGGGTTTAAAATCTGTTTCATTTCCTTGCTTTAGTGGTTGCTAATCTAACACTGGCTATTAAATAAGCAGAGAATATTTTGTTTAAAACTTTCTACAGTATATTATACATATTTTGAAATTTCCTTAATTAGACATGCAATAAATGCACAAACAGACTTCAGAGAGAGTATATTCTTTCCTCATTAAAGTACAATCACTGTATCTAACTGCCAAGTATATAATTAAACCATGACAATGTTTTAGGCGCCACTGTCTCACTTGCAAACAGGAATCTTTATTTCATAAACTGTTGATCTAACATAGTATAAGCTCCCCTGAGACTTTTTTACTATATCCATTTGGCTACTCCCATAAGACACACAGCTGTAGAAGAGCTGTTTTCTTGAACGAATGTTTGGGGTTTTTAGTTTTTTTTCCAAACACATGCTGTTTTCTTGGTGTTCCTGATTTTATTTTTTTAACAAGTAGGGGTAAATAATTTCAACCTTTTTCATCAGTCATATTAAAGCTACATTTTTACTTAAATTCATATTTATTCTTAAGATCTACTAAAAATGGCAATACTGCTTTCTTCACTGGGTTAAACTTAAGTAAATTTTACTTTCAAAAGAGATAGTGATCTCTTCCATCTGTAAATTAAGAAAAAGATACAAAAGACTACAAGACTGAAAGCTCTAAAATTCTGAAATATGTGGGGAAAGGCACTGAAAGTTGTTTAGACACCTAAAGATAGGTTGATGGATTTTTCGGTATCTACACCTTTGAAAATACAGTGTGCTGAGCTTAGATATTCACTACAGCTAATGTACTTTTACTGAACAAGAGAACTAAGTTATGCTTCTTTAGTATGTGTTTTTTACAATCATGTATCCATCTCCTTATATGTTTTTTCCTTAAGTAACATAACCAATAATTTAATTTGCATTTCATGAACCAAGGTACGCTTCTTGAAAACCCCTACGTGAGAAAGTATCCTCAAAGCAGACAACAAACAATTCATCATTCTCTAATACCAGAAAATGCAAAAATTAATATAAATAAATGCATATTAAGTGATGTAATTACTCACATATGTATTTTAATATGTCTTTCTCTAGTAGCAAAATATATTATTAATTAATAACATAAGATTGCATCTGTTTGCAAATCAGTGTGTTTTAATTGTTTATACCTACCAACAGGACTGAAATTTCTTTAAGAAAATAATTAAGTACAGATTAAAATTAATTATCTAAATACAAGACTCCTGCCTGCTGACTTAAATCATGATTAAAATTGGTGATTTAAATCAAGCCACCCTACTGCAACCTACCAAAAAAAGTTTTCTGAATTGTAATGAAATAATATGCAGCATTCAGTATTAATTAGAGTGTTGTATGTTAGTCCTGGTTTCTGGAATAACAGATGCAAGTGCTTTCCTGGGACTGAATTGTTAATTTCTCATTTCCCCTTTCATTACAGATGTCAGTTACAAGGCTTTATTGCATAACATGTACAGTTTCCTTTGTACAGAAAGCCACAAAAGATGGAGGGCATGGAACTGCACTGCAAGAGACAGCCTTTCCAAAATCACTGAAATATATCAAATGACTAACAGGCTGACAGAAAGGCAGGCATGGTGTATCTGTATCATCAAAATACCTTAAGTACCCTACAGAAACTCATTGGTCAGATTTGTTCCTATCCTTAGATCATTCGTGACCTATTATTGTAACTCAGATTCCATTGATTTCTAATTACCAACAGAATAAACCCTTCTGAGAGTACCTATGCATGTCTCTTGTCCAACATACATAGTACTTCTAAAGGTGTCCGCATGTACCATCCCAGCAAGCACACTACATATTCAGATGCATGGAACTCTAGATATGTGTTCCCTTATTGTCTTTATATATTTCACAATACAAAGAATAATTAAACCTACACTGCTCACTATCAAGTCTGCATTGGATCTCAGAAAAACCAGCCTTTCTCACAGTTTGTGCATTTAGACTTTCAATCGAGTCACCTTTGCATTTGGGTATCTTTCATTTGCATAGAGAAGTTAAAGACAGAAAAGGGGGTTTCTTAGGCAAAAAAAAAAATGCAGCCATATAATCTCAAAACAGCATACGGAGATAGTCTCTATCAAGAAAATTTCTCCATTCCATAAGAACTCAGTTATATTTGTCAACATTTGAGGAAAATTTTTCACCTCCCACAGATTACCACAATTATTTAATCATTAGGACATAACTATTACCAGGGCCAGATGATATCTTGAGATCTCTAATTACAACAATAAGGCAGAGAAACTAGTTCAGCAAGAAATGCAATTGCATCATATAGCTGACATTAGGAGGATGTGGTTTATAAAAATGATTTTATGCGATTGACGATTTACAGTTTTGTCATAATGAGATACATTGCACTGACCTTTGGAGCTGTAGTACTGCACAGAAAACAGGGACATAGTTGTTTATTATATGTCCATCAAAATTTAGTTTACCAAAAACATTAAAAATTATAAAAATAAATCTGCATCTTATGCTATTTCAAACTCCAAAGTTCTGGGAAAGGGACTTGATTACAATTCTGCCACATTTCCTCTGGGTTCTTCTTGGGGCAACAAAATAGTAAACATGAGACAAAAAATATTTTGGCATTATATACATCTCTACATTTAAAGTTGCAGCAGACACTATTAGCTAATACATGAACATACACTTGAGTGACATTGTTGAACCTTCATATTTAATTATTTTCCCATTGCTATGGAAGAAAAAAAATACAGCTCCAGTAAAGCTGCTCAATTCCATTCACAACTGCAGTGTCTGCTGGAGGCCAAGTGACAAGCTAATATGATAGTCAGCGGTGTGTCGCTTTGAAGTTAATCAAGCCAATACCTACACTTCAGCAATCCTGGGCTGGACTTCAAAAGACTGCAGGAAAGAAGGAAAAAAAATCAAGAAATCCTGAGGGGGAAAGTATGATGAAGGACAAAGAGTTGCCCATTTAGATAATTATGCAAATGGTCACAAAACTATGTCTGTGAACTCCAAGACACTAAAGGGAGAAGCATTCATAGGAATGAATTAACTTGATTTGAAATGCAACAAATCATAAAATTTGCACAGAGATCATGTCTTTCATAATTTAATCAAAAGCTTCCTTGCTCAACATAGCAGTTTTCAAAGCTAGCAGGAACTAGTTAGCAGCTTCAAGTTAGCAGGAACATCCAAGTTAGAGTTACTATTAGTTCCTATTATTTCACCTCTGCTTGTGTGCTACCTTAATACAATTACTTTTATCAGCCAAAAGTTCACTGCTCAAGATGGTGCTGGGCACCCACCAAAAGCTCACAATATAAAAATCATAACAATTCCTCAATGAAAAACAAAACAAAATATGAGTGACAAAGGAGGAAGAAAGCTGTGGTGTGTGCAATTTCCTCCCTTAGTTCTTCAAAGAAATATCCCAAAATCTTCCAGGGATGTTTTGAAGGTCACAGAGGAACCTGAATAGCTTTGGACACAGACCCGTATGTGTTTGATCTGGCAGTTTACCAAGAAAGGCTTGATGTCAAAAGATACATGATGTTCCTCTGCATCAGTCCTCATCTGTACTTTCCGCGAGAGATAGCAACACAGCTGTTGCTTCAGATTTCATTTTGTAATTTCCAGAGAGGGTCTTGAGGCTCTATTTTTGTTCTTAGTGCTTGCTACCTTTCAGGCAACAAGATGCACTCTTCCTTGCTGTTACAGTTGTTTTCATCACCTCTGGTTTATGTTGCATTTCTCTTCTAGCACTCTGCACTCACCTAACTATGGCCTCAATGTATCATCAGATGCTGGAGTTACTCTCAGATACTCGTAGTTCATAAAAGGGCTCCTGTACTTGAAAAACAATTCTAAGTTGTTACAATGCAAAAAAAATAGATGTTTAATATTAATCTTCTCAGGACTGAATGCTTCCAATGCACAACTTGCTCTGCAGTGTGAAACCATGTGAGAGGACTGTTTGATTTAGCAGAATGTCATGCTGCACCTTGCTAGCATCCTTCCCAAAAAGCTCCACATACAAAATAAAAGCCTTGAAATAAAGCTAAGTTGCCAGAGCAGGGTCAGGTAGAGAAACTAACACAACTCAGCGACTTAGCTGTCCTTATTCTGTGAGCTATAAATACAGAAGAAAGATGAGGAGGTTCTCAGGTTGGTCATGAAATGGTAAATCCCACAGTTCTCTTACCAGCTAACAGAACAGAAAATATCAAAACACAAATATGCCATACTAATAAAATATTAATTTAGGTGCGCAACCATCTCAATAATGACCATTAACGAAAATTTCTTAAAAATTGATATTAGTCTATAAGCTTTCTTTTTGCAAAAAAAGAAACTCACTGAGAATCACAACAGTTGAGGCTTCAGACATTTGGCCTCTGTTCACTGCTGTACAGTTAGGAAAATTTTAGTGATTGTTGAAGCTGAGAAAATTAGATAGAGAAGGTACAGGGCAGTGGCCTGTCATCAGCCCAGGCCAACACTGCTCTTGCAGGTTGCTTCCTGTTCTCCATCCTCTTCCCTTACTTGGTTTTACCAGCATGCTCAAAGAACAGGGGCACAGATTGCATTATACTCTGATCTTATGAGGGGATCTTCCTTCCCTGACACTGTTGCACTGTAGCTTCAGTTCTTGGGAAGAGACAGCTGCTGAGCACACAAATCACAGGGAAGCACTACTCAGGCCCATATAGTCGTCTACCATTTTTCTTTTCAACTCAGGCAAGACTAATATGTAGGTTTTGGTAGCTGGGTAATCTTTTGAATCTTGTTCAATGGTTTAGAAAGCAAGCAGAGGGCGAACTGTTGTATATCAGACAGATAAAAAGAAGGCTGTAAGAAGGATTTTTTTCACCATTTTGCCTAGTTTGCTGATAAACACAGACCATTGCACTCAGAGGGATGGGGAATTTATAAGGCTTGGCACATTTGTTGTACTACTAAGGCATTCACATACACAAAAAAAAAAAATCAAAGTTTTAATCAGGCCATGAGCAGTAGCACAGCCTGCTTCCACTGCACATTTGTCAGATGCAGAGAAATTAGGACTGGGTCCTACCATTACATGTCTACTGCACACAAAATGTTCTTGACACTGTGCTGGCTCACAAAATTAAAACTAATTGTCCCCACTGCCAGTCAAGTCAGGACATAAGATGAGACATCCCTAAGCAGCTTTCTCAGACATCAAACACTAAATACCAGGAAAAAATATCCCTTTGGAAAGCTATATCAGCATGCAAATTTACCTTAAGATGTTCAGAGATGTGTTACAGGAAAATTTGAATTAAAAACTAGCATCAATAAGACTTCCAAAGGGCTACGAAGTCTCACGGAAACTCAATGGCAAATTAATACCAAAATTCCATAGGCTTCCTCTATAAATTTCAGCCAAATTATAGCTATGCAAATCTGCTTTGGATGTTTGGATCAGCATGACACCATAATACTTCCAAGTGAAACATCTATTCTATAAACATCCTTCAAGTATCACTGTTTGTTCTCTGACTTACTCTTCCTACTCTCTCTGTGGGCAATTGGAGCTTGAACTCATTTGGATTTTCTGCCTTCATTTTATTATTTTGGTGGGGCGATAAATGAAAACTCAGTATAGCAATACAAATGATAATAAACTTAAGTTTCTCCTAATCATTTTGTTAGGAAAAAAAAAGTCACATATTTCAAAGTTTCTCTTGTTTCTAAATATTTTCACTTCAGCATTATCCTTTCAATACTTAAAGATCATTTTCTTTGATAGCTCACGTTTAATAGGAATAAGAATAACATGCCTCTGAATTCATAGTCAAGCAAATTTTGAGTTGAACCCAGATTCAAACTGCAGAGATTTTCATAAGCATTAAAACATAGATGGATGGTTATTGAGTTTCAAAAGCACCTGAAGACACTCAATTCTGAAGATCCCTCGTGGCATCTACTTGTGTTGTCAAATATCTCGAAGTCTCACTAGAATTGATTTTCCTGAAAATATAACAATATTTATGGGTAGCTAGAATTTTGATCTGATTTTTAAAACTACTAAACACCCCAATGTTCTCAGTTAACTTGGGCTGGAGATTTATTCAGATGATGAAATAGAGCTTTAGCAGTCATGAGCAAGATTCTTATTTTGAAGTACTTAACTAGATTTTGAAAAGAGAGGGGAAACAAACAGCTTCATTGTCCTGTATAATGCTGGGCCAGCCACCTTGTGTTTGTGTCAAAACAGCTCCCATTTTGAGTATCTAGTCCGGTTAAGATGACACTTCTATTGCCAGGTAGGTTAAAGATGCTGGATGACTCAAGAAAAGGAGAGAAGCTCTCACTGGCCTCTGAATAGAAAAGCCAGAAAAAGCCAGCACGGCCTTGTGTTTAGTCTCCTAAGCTACCACTTAAAACTGTGTGTAGCCACAAAGACACAAAAGTTAGCAAGGAAAGGTTCAGTTCAGTGAACATTTTATATCATCATCCTGGTGATTTGTTTCAGCACACTTAATTCCTTCCTCAGATACTTTGCTTACATTTGGAATGCAAAGCAACACAGAGTTGCAGCTAACAGAGCAGTGAGAGCCTCTCTGAAGACCTGAGTAAATGCTCTGACACACAGAACCATGGTGATTTCCAGACAACATTATAACATCTGCTCCATCATGTAAAATGAGACTTTACAAAGCCCAACTTCAAGTCATTTGAAAGCCTCATTTGAAGATCCCATTTTAGACCCTCTTGCTGTAGATTTCACTTCCCCAGCTACTTAACATGCACATTGGACCCTCCAACACTGAGCCATATAGATTTGTCTTTGTCTTTTGTGTTAATTATTAGCTGCTGCAGAGCTGTCTCTGTGGGTGAACGCACACAGAAACAAAGGCGGTAAGGTTGTAAAACCTTTTATCTCTATCAGGGCACATTATTTGATAAGGTGCTAAGCTAATAGCAATGCATGTCAAATTGTGTTTAGACAGATCAGTGTGCTGGGAATTGGAGGTTATATTTGTCTCTGCAACCAGCACCTGCAGAAGCAAAGAGAAATTCATACTAATATTCACAACTCTAGGTAAACCATAAAGCATCTCAAAGTGGTTATTTTACAAATGGCTCTAAGATAACAAAGCTCTGTCAGTTTATTCTTTTGAGCTTTAATCATTCATATTCTCATAAAAACTGTGAAAATAGGAAACTGAAAAATGGACAATAAGCAAGATTATACGGCCTACGTATTTGGAAGCATATCTGAGCACCCAACTGGAGACACTAATTTTGCAGTAAGATCTAAACACTTGTCCTTGAGAAAGTGACAAGGATGGGTATTAAGGCATCCAAGGCTGACAAAACAAAACACTTTAAAAAAAACGGTTCTGCATGTTAAAAGCAGTAACATGGTGTGAATTTAAATCCAAAAAAATCATTTTTGTCTTCTGAGGTTTGGAATTTATTTTTTGTTTTACCTGTATTTGCCCACTTCCCTAAAAGATACCTCTATTCTGATTTTATCTAACTACACTAAACATAAGGCAGCACCTGGACAACACCACTTAACGGAAAGGCAACAAAAATATCACTTGCCCTAAATGTGAACAGATGAAAACAGGACCTAGCCAGCCTGGAAAACACACTGTGGCTCTTCCTCCAGAGACCTTTACCTTTTCAGATGGCTTTGTCAACTTGCACATTTGAAACCTGAGTCTTGTTAATCAAGGCAGTAGAAGTTCATTACCAGAGGCTCTTTCAAAACCCTAAAGAGATTTTTATGTTAAGATCTCAAGATATCACAAGGAATTACCCCAAATGCTAGGTGTCTAACTTACATAAAGGTTACCATCTTGATATCTCAGTCACTGGAACCAACAGACACATTTAGAGACTAGATTTCATATACTCAAGGATGGCTTCAGCACAGTTAATAATTGGACAAAGTTTGAAATAACTAAGGTTCAGATAATCTGAATTATTCTACAAAGCTGAGATTATTTCTTCTTCTGTACATATGCTGTGATCCTCTTGAAATTAAAATCTTGAAATTAAAATCTTTCAACGGTTCAGTACTAAAAATTGCACTTGCAGAGGTATATTAGATTGAGCTTATATGATTTTGTGAGAGTTTATATCTAAGAGGATACTTAGGCATTTTTGTTCTTGCACTGGTTAATGGGCAAATTTGTGTGCAAAATGCCACACAGACTAAAAAGCACATAAAGCAGATGATTTTTTTCTTCAATCCCTTTTTAAGGAGAACTGTTGATGAAACATCCTTAATGTGAGTAGTGGTAATTAAACTTCACTCTTCTTCTTAGTTCTGAAGATTAGGCTTCCAGGAAAAAAATCACTCTTAATGTTGCCTTCAATTACTATTAATTCAAGATATTCTATGCTGGAAAACCTTTTGTATTACTTCTCTAATACTGCATATTGTGTACATCAGCACTGATACCAGGCTGCTTTGCTTATGGTACAAGCCAAGAAAAAAAATACTGACAATATTCAGCATTCAAACCAGGAATCCATTTTCTACCTGGTAAGAAGAATCATAACAATAAGCTGGAAGACATGTAAATTAGTTGAGTGTGAACCAGTAAATGAGGGAAGCAGCTCTATCTGCAACTAGGAGGCAAATTCTCCCTTTCTGACCAGAAGATCATAGGAACTGTAGATGCCACACACAAAAAAATATTCCCTCTCAATTTTCTCTTTACTGTGTGTCTGGAGAAGTAGAGATCTTCTGTGTACTCCCCAGTCTTCTGACCACTGCTAATAATACATAATCCTCAGAGAAACTGCTTTCTTCCACCTAAGTTACCCAGTCACAAGTTCATCATCATCCAAGCTCTGGATTTTGGACACAGGGAAGAGAAGAAAAAAATTCAGGGTGCAGCCAAGGTCCTTCCATTTGAATAAGCAGGCCAGCAAATAGGCAGATGGCAGGAGCAAAACATATGAGAATTAATAAACAATTACACAATGCTTTTCATCCAAACATGTACAAGTGGGTAAACAGAAAGTTCATAATCACTACTCCGATCTTAAAGGTTAAGGCATGCAACTCATACAGAAATGAAAACATTTATCCCGGGAGGCCAGCAGCAGAACTGAGAATAGAGGCAGCAAGGAAATGCATATATCCAGTCCTCCTTTCCCTGTTCTCTTCCAAATGATTCTGTTCATCCTTAGAAATCAACATGAAGCACCTGCTTTTTTCCCACTCCTACTAAATATAAAGTTATTTTAATACCTTCTGAAATCCATCCTTCTCAGTCTAACTCTGCTATTAGTGTAAGGTTGATAAACAAAATATAACTATTGAGTCAAAACATGAGGAATTATTTCTTACAATATTGATTTTAACAACATCACTGGCTTGTATGTTATACCATTTAAATATATTTTCCAGTCATATCAATATGCTTGCATAGGGCTTCTAAGCCACAAATATATGTAATTCATAAGAGCGTGACACTCAGCGAGAGGATGCAAATGAGAGCAAACAGCACAATCCAGACAGAGAAACCTCATCCACCCACAAAGATGGGTTGTGCAATGCCACATTTTCCAGCCTATTTCTCTCAAACGTGTTTTGCACTTTCTAGAGCTAAAAATAACTGTTACACTAGAAAAAAACACAGTGTCAGAAACCAGTGCTTTGCTGGCTTTCTCTCCCCCAGACACACCATTCTTTATTTTTGATAGAAACAATTTATCTGTAGCTTTTCAGACACATTTAACACAGCTGTTAAATGGCCATACTTAACATGAAATAAGCAGAAAACTGTATTTATTTTTTCTTGTGCAGATCTAATCACATCAGTTCTACTTTAACTGACATCCCTGTTTGTCAAGTGGCTGAAAGAAATCTCCCACCTGCAAAACTAGTGAGGGTAGAGTGACTTTAAAAATGAATACATACGTGCACACACCTAGACACATTTTTTTCATCTGTGTGTTTAATAAGAAAATGCATTTATTGTGTAAGTACCACACTAGAAAAGCAGTGCAACAACAATCTGCTCTCCCCATAAACAGAGATATCATCTTCACAAGATGATGCTTTGTTTTACCTCTTATGACACGATGACAAAATTAAAGTGAACGTGAAAACAAAGCTATGTGTTAAAAACTGATTTTTTTTTGTAGAGACCTCTAAGCCCTTTAAAAATAATTTACCCTTGATACATTGAAGTTAAACATGTTTACTCCTCCAGAATTTTTCACAGGAGTCCAGCACACCTAGTCCAAGCACCAGTTCAAAAATCAGTTCCATAGGTCTTTTTCTTTATTAACAATCTAACACAGAACAGTCTTAGGCATTTCATATATATTGAAGTATGCAGGAGCTGTTACTATTCCTTCAGAGAAAGGACATATGTACTTGCTTCTTCAGACTGGGTACCTTATTTAGTGCTTCCATAAAAATCCAATTGGAAAAATGATCATATATCAACATATATCTGTGCACTGAAATAATTGATGGTGTTAAGCAAAAGTCACCAAACAGTGCCACCTGCTGTAACCTGCCCAACAGTGCCAGCCAACAGGCCTGTTCACCTCCCGAAATCAAGTATTGCACAGCCAAACACCTTCATTCAAAGGAGAGACTAAACAGCTATAGAGAGAACAAAGAAACAAACAAACATCATTTAACAGGGCTCTGCTGGATTCAGTGATATAAATAGTCTGTTGTTCCAGCGTCTATCTGCTTTTGTAGTGCCACCCAGATCAGTGAATAGGCAGCAATCAGCATTAAAAAATCCTCATACAAATCCTGATCCTCATAGGCTGATACTGATAGGGTCACATGTGAATGGCTTTAGGAGCTTAATTTATGAACAGCTCATTAATAAGTGTGACATATTACTACTGAGAACCTCCTACAGGTTCCAGATTAATGGTTTTGCAGTTGAAGAGACAGAACAGATCGCACTGCTTCAACCTGTGTGTCACAGGAATCAACAGCAAAATTCCCAAGATGTTTCTACAGTTCTTAAAAACAACTAAGATAAAAATTCACTCTAAACTACAGGACAGCTAGGGTGGCAGGAAACCTTAACCTGGGTATTTACATTTTGTTGTGATGAGAATGAGACAATTAGTCAAAACATTAAAATATGTTCAGCAGGTACTTGAACCCGAGTGTGTCCAAACGACAATATGATTAATTCCTAAAATAGCCACAGCTCATAAGAGAGACAGGATATTTTTAAGGTTGTTTTCCTACAATTTTCACGGGATCCTGAGAACCAAGCATAGCAGTTCACACAGCGGAATGATGAACTGATGCAGTTGAAGTCACACACAGAGTCAAAAAAAAAGCTAGGTTTCTTCATGCCCATGATGATAAAATCCACCCTAACACAAATAAAGTGAGCTAAATGTATTGAAACAACATATTCACCCCACATCTGGATAGAACAAGCTTTCTACCCTTTCATAAATGTCTTAGACTTGAAGCTGACCAAACTGATCAGGTTGACATCCCATCTTACAGCAGAGTAGTCCTCAGCATTTTCTTTCACCATTTGGATCCTTTACCTGGGGCCAAGAGTTCCACCTCTGCCAAGCTTTACAATTGCTACAAGTCATTTGAACCACCACCTCAGAAGTGAATCAAGTTGCTCAATAGAAGCATATCAACCTAGCGGTTAACCAAACACAATGTGAATGAAATTAGCCAAAATGAATAGAAAATGCTGCATTAATGTAAATTTTTATTAACAGAACCAAAGATATTTCAGTGCTACATCTATCACTAATTTATGAAGTACATTTCTACATGACTTAATTTCGCAAAAATAGATTAAGTGCTGATTGATTTGTATTTTCTAAATCACGATGAAATTGCAGTTCAAAGTGTCATGTCACAGGTAAAACTGAAAAGCCACAGCAGTAATGACAGTAATGAAGAAGTATCCATTAATTCCTTGTACGCTTATAATGTCTTTTTTTTTTTAAGGCACTGCTTTTCAGTCTTGTGAACTGGCTTCACTCGATAAAGATAGATCACGTGAAAACACTGGAGAGACAGATTTTTCATATATCCCTAAGGAGCCCTTCTCCTTAGCTCACTGCAAAGGAACTCTAAATCAAGTAGATACTGAACTGAAGGCTGCTACAATATCCCCTGCACAGTTATTCATATTCTGAATAACTAAGCTCTAAGCTCTTATATCTTTTCACTAGGTGAGATCTAAGCCTTCAGGCTTTCCATGTCTCTGCACTCTTTCAAGCCCTATTGCTGTGACCAAGTATAAAACTTCATGCTGCTACGATACAAAAGTGTTTGCACAGAAATTAGCCCTTCCACTAACATCAAAAAATCCCAACATACAGCAATTCCAGGTAAACTATTTCCTTGGAAACTCATGTGATAAAAAGATTGTTCATATTGTTCATACTTGGAGTTCAGTACTAGACAGCTTCAGAGCACTTGGGCTTTTAATACTTGGCACTGATTAGCTCCTTCACATAAGATTATGGAAGTATTTTTTAGACATTAAAGGAATTAAAACTCAAAACATCCTTGCAAAATAAGAAAGTTCCAATGTCTTAATACAGATGGATGAACTGATAAGGCACTGAAACATTAAGGGCAACATCCTTAACTTTAGGTAAGGTAAAGCGTACAGCTCCTAATTCATGCATTTGAGGAAAGAGGCACTGAACATATGACCTTACAGATAAAAATGTGGCAAAAAACTTTCTAAATCCAGTGCTAAATCCAAACCCCCAATTAAAAAACAACATTTGAACATTCTGTCTGAAGCATCAACTAAATGAAAGAAATCATTAAAAATAATCCAAAAATACAGTTCCATAATTATAGCTTTCAGGTCATCTTGAAAAGACAAACATCAAGTGTTGTTTTTATTTTTGACTGCACTAGTGACCCAGAAATCACACAACGCTGTAGTGAAAGACGACTCACTTGGCAATTACCACAGCCTCCCGTATTCAGGAGTGCTGAAGTGTAATCTAATGCAATTATTAAAACTGTCCAAGGTAGACACTAGTTTCATATTAGCATATATTATTACATATACCTATATTAGTATGTGTGTACAAATCCAGCAGAGAAACTTTCAGCATTTTTCTCCTACTTAGTGTGTGTGCTAACAGGACTGAAACAGATACGGGTACTTAAACCCTTCCTTATCCCAAATTCATAGAACAAATACAAAATGGCGCTTAAAACATTTGCTTGGGGTCTCACCCCCTATATAAAAGTTTATTGGTCCCTTCATTGTCACACAAAAGTCACTTCCAGCCAGCCACCTAGAAAAAAGCAAAAAACTTGAAGAGTATTTAGTGAAAAGGCTGCTTTCTATGGCTTGTACTAGGGAATAAAATTTTATATGTGTGTTGAAAACAGTGTTACTTAGAAAAGCTAAGTAGACAAAACCTGCAAGTTGTAATGAAAATATATTAATTCTTACTATACAAGGTAACTGGATTTCAAGGAAAAAGTTCCAAACTACAATAAATTTTGCAACATCCATTCAAACAAAATTACTATTGGCATAAGTAGTAAACATTTTTCCTGACTGTTACA
Source organism: Camarhynchus parvulus (assembly GCF_901933205.1). Taxonomy (NCBI): domain Eukaryota; kingdom Metazoa; phylum Chordata; class Aves; order Passeriformes; family Thraupidae; genus Camarhynchus; species Camarhynchus parvulus. The sequence continues at coordinate 12,468,271 of NC_044576.1, forward strand.
TGCCCCCAAATTTGAAAAAAAGATTGAAAGATCCCTTTTTATAAACATATATCAGATACATCCAAGACTAAGAACATGAAAAATTTGAGCTAAAATTTCTGAATATTTTCACTAAGCCATTACCCATAGTAGCATAAACCACACGCTTAACTCCTTTATCAAGACTTTATCAAGCGAGCGGAGACCTAAAAGCTATACAGCTGCATATAATCCACATTGCCACCATCTCTGCACCACTTCTAAAATATCCATTTGTATTCAACAATTAAATACAAGAGATTCTTGGATGCTACCTAGGATCAATCTTCAAGTATATGTATTCATCTGCAGCCTAGGAATATAAAGCTGGCTCATAGATATGAAGGTTGATACTCTGACTTTAGGACCTATGCAACGAACACTATTTTAAACATCTTCAGTAAGATGTCACTTAAAACAGTACATAGTTTTTGTCACATTTATGCGCAAAAACCAATTTCAATCAGAACAAATTCAAAGAGGACCTATTACAGTGATTAGGAAAATGGGAGTGTCAGCAAAGCGTAGATAAGAATGAACAACTTTCTTTTGCTAGAAAAATAAATGCTGAGAAAGAATATCTGACTTCATAGTATAATTATCAAGGAGGGATAAAAACCACTTAGGAGAGATTACAGATCAAATGGCTTTACTTTAGTCACATATATTATCCCAACTAGTCCTACAAGAGTTCTCTTTCAGAGTAGCTAGTACAAGAAATATAACACTGTTTTTTAGCTGAAGACAGAAAATATCTTTGTATTTGAATCCACATGTATCCAATATGGTCTCTCAACGAGCGCCTAAAATGCAACTAGATTATTGTTTCTTTTTCATTATCATTTCACCTTTGAATCCCCTACATCAGGACAGTAATGGCTACCTACAGAAACCTGAAGAGGAGACACTTTTCCCACAGTCAGCACAGTTTCAATTCTGCATAAAAGAATAAAATAGGAAGAAAATCACTCCTCTGAACAAGTGGAAACTGCATGCAGTTCATTAAAGAATTTGGGTACTGATGCTTCTAATGACAGTAACATATTTCTCTTACACCTAAAATTTAATTTATCTAGACCATTCTATCTATAATATTTTTGTCAAGATTATATTTGCAGACATTTGCACTTGGTTTTGGTGTTGAGGATTTTTGAGGTTTGTTTACTGTTGTTCGGTGCTTTTTTGCTCTTACTTTCGCAGTGCTGCAATCCAAAGAATCATCTAGTAACTAAATTATTAAACCCATTGAACCCCATTGTCACTGCAGGATCACTGATGTATACTATTACCCTTCTATGTCTTACATACACAGACATTTTAAGTCTTGATAAAATATTTCTTACTGTTGTATCATAGGGAAATTATGTATTATATACATACATTTATGGGCATGTAGGTATCTATGCATGCAAAAGATATTCTGTGGATTCCTCTCAACTAGATGCCCACTTGAAAATTACTTCAAATTACTAGGCAGCTGCTTGGTGAGCCAGTCTGAAAGTCCTTCCCAAAACTTGCTTATTTATTCAATAGTCAGCTTACAAGAGAGTGGTTATGGAGCATGGTACTTTTAGTGCACTCACTTCTACAAGATATCCATGGCCTAGTAGGGAAATTACCTGGCAGGTAACTTCAAAGATGACAAGCAGGCTGAAATAATTCCTGCCTTCAGCTGGCAAACTAGCTCCAGATTTCTCACAGCAAAAAAAATGTACAGAGTTTGTCCAAGATTGGCCCATTTGATTTGTTTGTGGCTAAGCTTCATTCTCTCACTGCTGAGGCACTATGTGGAAAATAAATTAAAAATCCTGTGAGTTTGCAGTTGGGTAATTGGCAGCAAAGGGGCATCACCAACTGCAGTAAACCACCATTTAAACCCTGATACATATTTATGATTTGTACTACAATTGTTAAAAATGTTCATCTTGACTGTAAATACCAGTTCAAAGAAAACAATTTATCAACAAATACAAATATATGTTTCCAGATACAAATATAATGTTAGAGTAGTTGATTTTAATTGCCAACTCATATTCAGTTGCTACAAATCAATATTTCTGATTATGGTCTTCAAACCACAAACAAGCTCTTAAATTTTACTTCTCTGTTACAACAGTGACAATTACTGCACTCATGAATACTTTTATGCATGTCAAAAGGAGCTACTTCAATTCCTGACTCTTTACAAAGCAGCTTGAGAACAGATACTCCAACAGCTGCTTTCTTGAAAGGACAAGTAAAACGAAAAAGAATTAAGCAGAAATTGTGCTTAAAAAAAAAAATTAAGACCATGACAGTTTGCGTATCCTTTGCAAGGCTCTATGCTTCTTCAAACTACTTGGAAAACAACTTGCAAGATAATGAACAGAAACAACATCACTCCACAGTGAGTTCTAAAAAGCATATTCTGGCCACTTACTGTGTTTTAAGACTATGGATATGAAAATTTTAAGAGACAGCATATGGGGCAGTCAGTGTCTGTACCAGAGAAATATGACTTAATTTACATCTCCACACTGCTGCCTTGCTCTCTGCCTGGGGCAGAGACTGGTAGTACTGGGCACAAACACATCTTTTTCTTGTCAATCCTCCTTGTCCCATTGGTACTCTTACCGCAATTCTTCTCTTCCTCTTCCCATTTCAATTTTTTCTCACACTTCACCTTTACCAAACTTTCTCACTTAACACCTCTATCTCAATTCATTCATCCAGTCTCTTCCTTCCAACCCTGCCAAGTCCTTTTTCTTCATGTTTTCCATGCAATGAGCTTTGTGTATCCTCTGAAGGTAGCAATCCGCATAAAGATCACGTTCCTGTGTCCAGCTAAGTGACCCAGAAAATAAATGGGAACATCATGTCTCAAGTCCAAGTCATTAGCAAACAGGCAGAGCTCTTCACCATTTTACTGTCTACGGACACAGACAAAAAAAAAACCCACGCTCATTCCATGAAAAAAACGTCAGCACATCTTCAAGCCAGAAGTGCACAGATACTCAGATTACAAGTTGTGACTGTAATACATCTACATTACCTATGAATGCCTAACCACACCTCTGGGTATTCTCCCTCTTACTCAGTAGATAGCAAGAAGGAAAAATATGTTAACCTTGTGCACACTATAAAATAGGATGCAAAAATTAGCATTACATTATGTTTCCTATGTTTGTATAAGAGGTTTACACCAACAGGTCAATAAATCTAGGGACTCACTGGTTTTGCATTAGTAAGTAGCTAGTGTAAATTACCAAAAGTGGAAATTCAGTTATCAGCAGCTAGTGGAAATTCAGTTATCAGCCAAGAGTGATGGTAAGCTGAAATTTGCTTCCAATAGAAAAATTAGTGACAATTTTCACAGTTTTGCCTTCCTGGTCCTGAAAATACTGAAAACTGGCAACTGATACAATAAAAATATGCCTAAAATAGCAAAGAAAAAAAACTGGGGGATTAGAAGATGGGGGGAGGGTGTTTTTCCAGTTGTTTTTAATTCTGGGGTAGAGGAGTGTGTTTGTGGTTTTGTTTTCAAACTGCAATGCTATCAAGTCAGGCCCAAGGACCTTTTATAAGCACATGCCTTCCAATAAACTCCAGGAGGTTTTAAATCTTTTTTTTCTTTGAAAAGGGCATAATTTTTCAGAAAGCACACATACAACTTTTGATGCCATGAAAGTTCAAGGCAGATGTAAAAGATGCAGGCAGTGGATTCAGGATATTGCCAATTTGGCTACCATTTCCTGGCTTTATTCTCTCTGCCTGTTTTGTGACTAAGCCAGCCAAGTCGAAAATGCTGATAGCAAATAAAATCTACAGAGGAATGAGTTGTTTCAGCCATTAGTTGTACTTTAAAAGAAAATTCAGTACCTGGTAAAAAATTATAATTTGTACTTATAAAACATAATTGTCACAGGACTCATGCTAGAAACCACAAGACAACATGGACACATTATCATTTTTCAGCCAGACAGAGCAGGTATTCCAAGCCTTTGGCAAGAGCATTGCACCTGCAACATCTCTCTAGTGCATTAAGCAGTCTCTGGCACTAGTGGCAATGTGCCACCTTCGGAAGAAAAGCCATCCATCAGCTAGACTGTTTCAGACCCGCTTACAGCTTATGTTAACGCGCACGTGAAATGAAATCCAATTAGACTACAGCCTCCAAATTCAGAGCCAAACTTCCTATGAAGTTTAACCCCTTGTTTGCAAGGGAAAAACATCTGCAACATTGAGATGAATAATTCTTCTGTGATAAAGCCACACCTTGATTTTGAAATCTTTACTTCCAATTTCATGACTTCTGGGAAAACATTCTCACCAAACTCCAAGCGTCATGAGCAGGGGGCTGTGAGGTGTGGACACAACAGACAAAAAAGCAAAGTCAATTTTTTATAAAATAGTACAGTGTTATCTCCCAGAGCAGCACTTCAGATTCCATATTTGCCTATAGCATTTTGCCTTACAGAAATTAAAATCAAAAGCAAAATATCCAAGCTTATTCTCTCCCCAGAGGGCAATTTTAAAGCTGATGCTTTATATATTACAGGACTCTTCTCATTCCAAAAGGATATTCAAAGTGCTAGCCAGGTCTGATCTATAAAGCTTAAGCATATTTTAGCACAAGCTTAATTTTAATATTCTTCAGGCTCCCCTTTATTAAAGTAATCCTAATTACTGTCAGTTTGAGGCATAGAAAGTTGACTAGAGAAGCAGTACCTTTTGGCAAGAGTGTTGTACACAATAAATATAAAGAGTATATTTTCATTCATCTTGGGTTTTCTTTGGTTCGCAACATCTCCTAAGACTAAATGGGATGTATCATCCTTTAGCAAAAAATTGCATCCTCCCTCTAACTACTAACATTTGGGGTATTTTTATTTCATAAAATGTTGCTGGGGTTTAACCCCAGCAGGACACTAAACACCACCCAGTCACTCATCTACTCCCTTACACAGTGGAACAGGGAGAAAAATCAAAAGAGTAAAAGTGAGAAAACTTGTGGGTAGAGATAAAGCAAGTCCATTAAAAAGTAAAGCAACAGCCACATGTGTGAGCAAAGCAGAACAAAGAATTGATTCACCACTTCCCATGGGCAGGCAGGTGTTCACCCATCCCTGTGAAAGCAGGTCTCCATCATACACAATGAGGACTTGGGAAAACAAACTATCACTTGGAATGTCTCTCCTTCATCCTCTCCTCTCAGTTTCATATGATAAGCATCATGCTATATGGTATTGAATATTCCTTTGATCAAGTGGGGTCAGCTGCTGTGGCCTCAACTTCTTGTGCACCTCCAGCCTCCTTTCTGGTGGGGTGGGGTGAGAAGCTAGAAAGACTCAGAGGAATTTCTCAGAGGAATTGCTTTTCAGCAGTAACAAAAAGCCTTCTTATACTATCAACACCATTTCCAGCATAAACCCAAAACAGAGTCATACTAATTGCTATGAAGAAAATTAATTCTACCCCAGACAAAACCAGCCCAAATATTAATAGAGCTGAAAACTAGGGTCTAGAAAAATTAAATTTCTTTGCAGAACTGCATGTTCATATAAACCAGCACTTAATCAACTTGTGGACACACTAAGTAATTCAAGAGCATCAGATGCTAGATGGTGGCAACAGGGAGAGATATGACACCCTTTTCCATGGGTGTTGGGCATCATATCCCCATTTCCTTTGCCATTTATATGGTTTTCATAAGCACATCGAAAACGGGTCCTGCAATGAGATCCTTTACATTTTAGTGTTCTCTGGAAAGTTCTACCTTAGCTGGCCTCTAGCATTCCTGTACTTCTCCCAGCTAGCACTAATATCACGCTACAAATACAGGAAGTATTAGTGCCACCCACCAAGGAGAAAGGGGCCACCTGAGTCTTCTACTTGAAAAATTAGGTTGAGGGGTCTAGTTGTGGATTTTTTTCAGCTGTGGCCCCAATTCTCTTCTAATATAGGCTTGTCCAGAGCCTAGCAAAGAGAGGCTCCACCTACATATCTACTAGTATGCAAATAATAATATAAATTTTCCTGGGATAAACCAAATCTGTACATGTATGTGTAAATAAGCCTTAAAACAAAGACAACCCAAACAGAAATATACTTTTATCCTCACTAACTGGAGCTATTTGAGGAAAATTCTAACTACATAAACATGTTAAGAAGGTGATGAAGTAGTCTCCTTGGTCTCTGGCATTCTTTATCTAGGGTAGGATTCACACAAACGTGTTACGTATGTTATGACAAGGACAGGATTTTTTTAAATATCCAGTATTAGAATAGCCGTGAACAAAATGGTCTCACAAATTACATTCCAACACACTATGGGACTGCTTTCTGTTCATATTTACATAAGGACAAATTAGTGGGCACTTACAGAGAAGACTATTTACCACAGCCCTGGTACATCAGTTGGCAACCTGCATACATAGCTACCCCAAAGTCACTCTGAAATTCAAATGTACAAGCTCAGGCAGGTGTAAATCATGTTAGCTTTCTGATGAAAGCATAGAACACCTGTAGCAATAGTGAGATGACTAGACAAGGATGTCTGCATATTAAAATTACACTACAGATCTAAAATCCCTTGAAGTGGGAGCAAAACACCTGTAACTTTACAGGCTGGGCATTTTCCAAGAAATAATTTCTCAGTTCTGCTAAAGAAACCCAGACAAACCCAAATGTGTTAGTCAGTTGTGTAGTTTTAAAAGATTAGAAAGAGATGACTGATTCTGTCTGTAGACTGACTTTTTCCTTCCCTATGAAAGAACTGATCCATTTTTTTCTAGTTCTCTGGCTTGGAGCAGGAGAGTCAAAGTATTTATCCAAGTAATAGGGAAGGATTACACATGTAGATGGATTTACGAAACATCAATCCCAGCAGGCTTCTGAAATTAAAAGAGCCTAACGTATGAGGAGTGATATATTTTACAATAAAGGAAATGTCAAGCTGTGGAAAAACTATTCCAGAAGGTAGCTGCCAGTTAAGTACAGAGTTCACTTCTGTTGTCACTTGATCCTCTCCTTAGAATTAAGAACTGAACTTACCATTTTGAAACATGTAGAGTAGCAGCTATAAAAATCCACCACGAGAACATTCGTATTTGGAAATTTTTTCTTCTTTTACACAAGTTTAAGGGATTGTCAGAGGTCAAAGAATTGAACATCCCTGCTGAGTCACTTCCATGAAAGGCATGCTGTGGAACAGTGTAGGTGTACTTACTCTTCACAGCTATGCAGACAGTACCAAAAGAAAAAAAAGGGAGAAAAAAAAAAGGACAGACTTCCTCATTATGGAGTCCTTAGGCCTCAGTAGGGACTGATATTTTAAACAGAGAAGCAAGGATTTTCTACTCAAGGAAAAAAAACATATTCAAAGATCTTTTCGGTTACCAGTAACACAATTAATTATGGCTTTTAGGACAAAGTAAGTGTGGTCATTGGGTCACTGTTAGGTTAAACTTGTATAACAAAATATTTTTTTTGCCTTTTTCAAAACAACAACACGAGACACTTGCAGGTCTCAAAATAACTTTTAATGAAAAACAGAACCACTTCTTGGCACAGAATGACATACACACCAACTGCTCCACCCCAGCTATCTATGGTGGCTTCTCTCCCTCCATAGGTGGCAGGGGCCTTTCCCAGGCAGCCAATGCACTGTGTTTGTCTGACAGGGGGCAGGCTAATGAAGCAGAGTAGGAGCATAGCTCCCATTTAAATGCAAGATTGGACTGAATACTAGTCCAAGCTCTTGGAGATGCAGTGGTTTTCTTTAAGAGACTAACAGAACTTATTCTTAACAGCTTTTAAATTCTAACTGTTGATGAATGCAAAATTTTCTTGCATTTGGAACACATTAAAGATCTACCAGCGTATATCATCAAAATCCTAACATAAAACAGTATTTTAATAAATGATTTCTTAAAAAAACTAACCTTCTACATCCCAGCAGTGCATTTATAACAGAGGCTGGTGCTAGAAGTAGAACTATTGAATTACATTCAGATACATTTCCTTACTGCAAAACCTCCTGCATTTAAAAGAAAGCTGCCCCCCAGTCCTTCCTGAACGAATAGCTTTATATACCACCATTAAAACTACGCTCCTTGTGACATACCTGTCCCTGTGGATGTTTAGCAGAAGTGCATCAATAAGTTGATCTCTGTTCAGGAAACATGTTAAACACATAAGTACTTAATCTGTGAGTTATCTAGTCATCACTACTCCTCCCCATGGTAGGTACAGTGAGCTGTCATTCGCATGTGAATTTTCTGCTGATTTTAACTTTCAGCATTTATCAACCATAAAACTTTGGCCTGTATAGCTTACTCTTTTAAACAGAGTTCAGAATTAACTGTAATCACAGCTGTACATCAGACTGAACGCAGCCTGTGTGAAAACCCACGCAATGTTTTTTGTTCTAAGAATATCTGTAGAAAAACACCTTATAAGTGCTAACTAAAGGCCTAATCAGGGGTAAATCAGATAAATAATAAATACTTCACCACAACATTCTCCTATTACTTACAAGAAAATTACTCATTGTTGCTTCACAACACGGTTATGTAAAGACCAAAGAAGCTCAGCAGATATTTGCATTTCCCTGAGTGCAAGCAAAGGAGGCTCACAAACAGTAAGGTCAAAAGGCAGGCAGAGCCATCCCAAATCTCTATCCCCTGAAACTTGAGGATCCCATGCTGTCTCACAGCAAACACCCAATTGAACTGCCAAGAACTGACAAAAGCAGATTCACAACCTCTCCAGCATTATGGCTTACACAGAGAAGGTCCTAAGAAACCTGTCCCTGGTGGAAGGTGAACAACTGTCTCCATTTTGGTTGAGGGTACCCAAATTTCTCTATATAGCTGAGGCCACTGCTGATGGCAAACATGCCTGGTTGCACATCTGATCCCATAAGAATATCCAAAGAGTTATTTACTGCTACATCTTAACTCTTTCACACTTTAGGAACTGCAGAGAATACAAAAGCTTGATCACGGGATAGGCAAAATGGATTTTATCACTAGTCAAAGCCATTGACCACTGCAGTCTGGTACAGAAACAAGATGCACAAAAGTCTACCCGAAACCAAAGCAAAGTTAATGACAAAGATTTTATAGTATCTGTATCAAAACAGCATAGAGGGACATAAGACTGGCATACGGCACAAATAGGATCGTGAGTTCTGATAGTGGAAATGCAGCATTAACTGCATATCTAATGTTCTGATGGGCTCCAAGAACAACTGTTCTCAGACAGCAGCTATCATAATTGTCTTTAATAGCAAATTATGCTTCAGAGTTTTTTTAAAAACAGCATAATAATAACCCTTAAAGCCTTGAGGCACCCATTGAGAAAATTAATCTGAGGTAAACTGCATTTCCAATATAAGCTAAGAACCAGTGTCCATGCCTTCAGGAGGAAATCAGCCTATGAGAGTATATTCTGATGTTGTGTTTCATTTAAGTGACTGCTGGACCATGGCATTTCTCTACACTTACTGTAGAGGTCCAGGGCTAGAGTTCACTCTGAGGTTACAAATTTTTTTCAGCCTGGCTAGAGATAGGTAATTACATAGGCTGCAAGCTCATGCCTGCTATGACAATGGCTTACATTTCATTTTTCTACTACTGCGCTGCACACCCACTGTATGGGTAGAATTTAGACTCCATACTAAAAATATATAAGTGCACAGGACTATTTCTTTTTCTTTAATTAGGGTTTTTTAACTCAAAATTCTGACAGAAGAAAATTACAAACCACTGAAATAATTCATGTGCTTTCTGCTCTAGGTGATTCCACATTAGTAACACAATCTGTATTCAGGTTGTTGTACATTTAAAGCCAGAGCTCTAATTGAATAACTGGTGCCTGGTGAGTCTGTAGGTTAAAAAAAAAAAAATCCATCCCAAGATCCACACTAGACCTGAAGTGCTTCTAGTAATTCTACCTTTGAGCAAGCTTTAAAATTAAATGAATTTACAACATGTCATTATTCCTAGACCTTATGGAGAATATACTTTACTGCCGACAGAGACAGCTTCAATCATACTCAGCATTAAGTTGAATTAGTGTCCCAAAGTGCCTTCTCCCCTCCTCCTTTTAGCTGGTCTTTGTTTAAGGCACAAGGTCAAAAATGGAGATGGGCTACATGCTGTTTCTGAATCCTTCATCTGCCTATTAACGGGGAATCTTGAGTTTTATGGGTTTATGTCAGCCAACTATTATTAGCTTAATTTATTAGGGGAAATAGTGAATTATATGTTTGAAATAATGTATAATCAAGCTATTCCGGCGATGCCCTATTGACTTATAGGCAGACCTGTCCTACTCAGTACCTCTGTACTACAAGTCCAGCTTTCCCTCTGGGCTTACTTAAGATGTTGTTATCTTTTGTATTTATCATCCTTGTGATCAAAACTTGCCATTCTTTTCCGCTAACAAAACTCCCTCTGCATTCTACTCCAAGGTGTCTCCCCTCAACCATTCCTTTATTTTTTCCTCTCTGCATCCTTGGGGAATGTTGTCCTTCCTCCATCTTTAGAAGCATAATTCATTTGCCTGCATGAGGTCCAGAAGACAATAAGAACTTGGAATAGAGAACAAAGGTAATCCTAATGGAAGATGTGGAGGTAGACTTTGTATTCTTTCTATCACTGGGAGCAGCCGCTTCTCTATGTAAAACACACATGTGCTTCTAGGATTTGTTACCAGTTAAGTCAAACATAAAAATACTATTTCAAGGGATCCCCTAATGTTTCATCAAGCTGGATGAAACCCTGTTTGCAATATCCATATCTTATTTTATTAACACTGTCAATGAAGATGCCAGTTAAGTCTGTGCATTACAAATAATTAGTAAGACTTGAAAATAAGTTTTGTGCCAGCTACACATTTCCATTTTAAGGGAACCAGAAAAGACCCTTCCAAATGATGCATAGGAACATGCACAATAATTAACCTAAATATCACTACCTGTCCAGATATCCTTATCAATTACACACTTCAACTTTTGCCTTGAGCATCCTTTATTTGGGGCTCTGAATTTATAGACCAAAGTTTTGATAGCCACACTTCGTTAACATTTGGGAATAGAAATAAAAAAGCTAAAGAAATTTGCAAATACATATGAACCATTCTCACTGTCACTTAAATATGCTGCATTTCAGTATATACACCAAGTGGAGGTTGTTTTTCAATCATCACATGCTCTGCTATTTCAAAGAGTTCAGCATGTTGAAAACTGTTTAGACTGATCTAGGATGAGACTGCTCAGCAATTGCTTTCTGATATGGATCATGCTTTGACATCTGAAATAATTTATCAGCACACTAAAACCAGCTTCAAGAACAAATTTTCAATAGAATTATAAACTCTGCACAAAGATACCAACAATATTCTCATTATTTTGACCGTTCTCCAGAGCACAGGTTCTGATTTCACATCAGAAATACAGTTGTCAAGTTCAACCTCAGTCATTTCAGACAACCCCAACAAAGCTTTATTATAACAGACATTTAGAAGTAGCCCGTGTTTACATACTATGCTGGAATAGTCTTATTTAACATTTCATGTAAAAAGCCCCAATAATTTGGGATAAAGTTCCATCATTCTTAGGAGAACCCGGCAAACAGAGGTTCATTTTCTCAAGTTAAGAGTATTACATCTAGGCACTTAGGACAAAAGACTAATAGAATATCAGGGGTTTTTCCTGTTTGCATAAACTTTGAAATAAACTGTTTGAAAGTGCATGAAAGTGTATGAAGATATTTTAATCTTCTCTAGATGATTATCTCTGTGAAGTATAAAGAGTTTCCTCTATATTAATTAGATAATCTTTAATTATACTAACAACAGTGAACTCCCCTGTGGGCAGTAAAAACATCCCTTACTGTAACTCACATGGAATGACACATACTCTGTCCCTGACATTTGTAGAAAAACTTCCTGAGGCTGTACTAGCCTTATTGATACAACTGCAGAGTCCATAAAGAAGTGTACATGGGTTAAGATAATTCCAGTGCCCCCCTGAAGCTTGGAGATGGATCTAAAATGCATAATAGTTCATGTGCCAACAGCTAATACATTCACTTCTCACACTCATCCCAGCATCAGCAGAGCTACTGCAACAGTGACAGCTTATCTAAAAGTTTTCTACATGATCCAGACTGCAGGATATGAACGGTACTAATATATAAAGGATATAAAAGAAACCACATGTTCAAAGCATATTCATCAGGCACTACCAAAAAAAAGTTATATTCCTTCAAATGTTCACTCTTTTTGGTAAAGCACTCAAACTCTGTCTCGTGTTATTCAAATCAGAAAATCCTTAACAGAATATACAGAGCAATCTACTATTGTTATCATCTGTTAATGGTTTCTCAGTGACTTGGTTCCCCCTCTGCCCAGCCATCACCACAATGCTAGTGTTTATACAGATTAACAGCCGATTTCTTAAAGAGAACCTAGGAGCACTCAAGATTTATAGCTAAATACTGGATAGATATATTTTAGTTACAAGAAGATCTTGGTGTCATTTCTATCCAATTGTCATTAAAGATTACTCAACTCTATCCTAAGTTGTTATTCTTAGAAAGAAATTGCAGGAGAAAAATACTTCCATAATAATTTAATTTTAAACTGCATTCTGCTTTTCAAATCTAGACAGCCTTACTATAAACTAAGATCAGAGGCAAAAGGCAAAAGATCTTTTTTGTCACATTATTAGTTTGTCAAGACTGTCATCAAGAGGTTCGATTTAATCACCTCCACAAAACATGTGCCATGTTCACCCTCTTGTCAGTATCTCCCAAGAGCTGTGAAACTAGGATGTCAGAGAGTACAGATGTGGTTATGATCAGCCAGGCTTAAAACCTGGCTTCATGTCTCCCGGGTATCCTTTGCTAGCTTGGCTCTGGGGATTCATTTTCAAGCAGTAACAGTACTATTACTGAATTTGAGTGAATGGGATATTCATATTCAAATAGAACCTGCTGAATAAGTTTTTATGTCAAGACTGACATGCTAGTAAGTTTCTCGATGGTTCAATAGGAATTGAATTGAGTATCCACAGGAAAATGAACAAACAATATTAGCTATATCCTTTGCATTATTAAGACATTAGAACATTGGGAAACAGCCATAACACTGTAATCTTATTTTAGGTACTGAATGTCTACATTAACAACTTCCAAGATCCAATTATCAAAACTGAGCCTTCAGTGAGCAATGAACAGCCATGGATATTTAACAGTGATTTACAGCTTTGAAATAGCACAGTATCATACTTCTGCTTCTTAAAATAGCAGAGACAATTTTCTTTCATACACCCTAGCTCTGGGCTTCACTCTCCCTACCACTAACACACATAAGAATTCCTTATGGTGTTGAAGTGCAGAGTCCTGGCATTCTCATAAAACCCTCAAGAAATGAGCAGCTGGGACAAGAAAGTCCAGAGAAGACAAACTTTTCCAGATTTTTTTTCAAAGAAGCATCAATTCCAAAGACTTGGGTTAACAAAAAAGCAGCAGCTCATACAAGAAGGTTTACAAAGATACTTCATAAGCAAAGGTTGGTCAATCTCTGTTCAAATATCTCAGCTGTGTGGGGATTGGCCTCTTGTGCACTGGGTGAAAGAACCCATTCTGGGACAAGTCTTCCAGATGGAAGTTAATGGACAGAAGCAGGGAAGCTCCTACCCAGTACAAAACAGGGAAATGGACATACAATGCTGAGGCTACCCACAAAACAAACTCTGCAGCTAAGTGAGCAGCAGACCTCTGGGCAGCTGAAGTCACAGACCAGCTGACCACACCACAGAAAGCAATACTGTGCACATCCTGACTGCACACGCACTGCTTCCCTTCACACATTTGAAGAGCTTGAAAGGCTATTATCACATTCACAGTGGCCTTTGTTGTGTATACTCCAGTGAGTTAGGATCAAACTCAACGGCAAGAAACAGCAGGGTAAATAAATTCCTCTCTAATATATTGTCATTTTTCTCCAAGTCAGGTTCCACAGCTCAATCCAGCTTCAGTTTTGAAGAGGCTCTCCAATATGCAGTGGAATATCATGCTGAGCAAAAGCTTCTGAAAAGCATCTCCAGGTCAGGGACAGAATAATCTGTATCAGGTGTAAAGTGCAGATCATGTTAACCAGCCTACATGGAGTAAAAAATGTTCCAACAGAAGACTATTTTGCCCAGGACAGGGGAAAATTTCCTTGAGGGAAATTTACCAAAGGCTGAGGAAGGGAAGCCAAAAATCTCACCATGAAGAGTGAGGCATAAGAATAAAACAGTCTGCTTTTACTTCACTTCAATCAGCACAAGCCAGAAATTATTTAACTACAATAAGCACAAATATAATGCAATGAAGTTAGGTCTAAGGGAAGAAACTCATCTAAATAATGCCCAAGTCAGCTTGTGCACGACCAAGCGGGTACTAGAAAGCAAGAACAAATTTCAGCAGTCTGTTTACACATGAACATCTCTGCCTGTCATTCTTTAAATAGATATTTTCCCACTCTACCTGCCACATCTAGAAAAAACATTTCCCAAAAAGAAAAAAAAAAGCCTCTGCCATCATACTGCCATCTATCTTCTAAATGCTGTCTGGAAACCGATTGTCCTCTCTTTCCTTAAAAAGTCTTAATTTCTGTCTCCTTGCTACCATTTAACTTTATATCTGCATTATCTAACCACACATAGACTTTGAGATATCATTTTCAACAAAGATGCTATAAAATAAAGTGTTACTACACTATATCATACTACATCACTGTCAGGGCTCTTATCTGAAGTTCATTCTCCTCTGCAGTGAATTATTTGTTCCCCAAGATAAACAATAAAACAACTCTGAAGAATTCTTTATTTCCAGTTCAGTCTGGTGTGCACGTGTCCAAAAAAGCCCAGCTTATTGCTTCAGTGTTTTATCTACAGCAGGCAAGATGGATTTTTGTGTTCTTGTGGTGAAGGACTGACACTCAACAATTTAATGCTTTATATCCTCTATTTAGGGTTATTTACTTCTGCTTCAAGGCAAGCCTACCATCTACTGTAAGGTGCCATAGCCTCAGAAAAAAGTTCTTTCCACCATGAAGACATTTCTCTCTGAAAATAAAAACACTGAAAATCATCTCTATTCAACTCAGGAAAACCTCAGCAAGATATTTGTTGGAAAGATTCGGTGGCATTTTCTTCGAATGTGTTCACACAGTTTAAGCAATACTTCTTAATACAGCTATAAACTATTCCTTGTTTAAGTTACTGCATCTTATGATGTCTTCAATACTTTCTAAGATTTTCTCCCACTGGTTCAGTTATTTATTTTCATGCATTCACTACCACAAGTAAACAAGTATCTACCACACTTGTTAAGCTCCTATCTCCTGGAGACATCACTTCTATTTACCATGAAATGCTCCTGTCCAAGCAAACAATCTGCTGTCTGCAATAAAAAAAAAATAAGATAACTAAATGCAGCAGTCTAGAATTATACAGACAGCTGATGACATCAAGTTTTAAACCATAAAGTGTCGGAATTTTCACACCATATTGGCTCACTCTTCAAAACTAATTTCAACGATCTAAGGCTTTTCAAAGGAGGGTACTACAACCATTTTTCTTAACTGACCAGTTACAAGACAATCAGATCTAGATATCCTGTTGTAAGGTGACACAAGGTGTTTCTTGAGTATCTACTTGCAGCCCAAGGAACCTCAGTTACAATATAAGGCATGAGATTTAAGAGCTTGGTCAACAAGCCATGTAGCAATACTGTGAAGAGAAGTTTGGGCCTAGAGCACAGTAATAGACGTAGTATATAGTAAAACGAAATTATATTTTGGGTAGTAATTCGTATCATAGAATATCCTAGTATCCAGTATCTTGAAAGAAACATTTCAAATTCATTATAAGATTGTTCTCAAGTATTCTGTAGAAATAAACCTTACCCTCTGGGATTCCTACTAAACTTTCATCTGCAAAGTTAAACTCCCAGTTCACAGACAGCTGCAGAAAGCTTTAATATTTTTATTCAATGAATCTGAGCTCAGCAGTCAGAAACTAATGTTCTGAGACACAAGGACCAGCTGCTGTTCTCTGAGCAAAACCATTTGGAAAATTAATTACTTAGAAATATAGGAAATATAAGAGACTACCCAACTTGAGCCCTCATTTAGGATGGTAGACATTGCCCAATAGGATAGGTTTTAGAACAAAAAAAACCCCCAAAACTAAACAAAAACAAACTCCCTACCAGAAAAATCCAGCACACTGAAGCAGAAGTGCTATACAAGAAACAGAAAACAAAATTACGTACTTAGTTTCTGGTAAGCATACAAGACAAATTGTGCAAAGAACTTGTTCATTCTTGCAACTTGGCTAAAGAACCTGGTGCTGGCTGCATTCGAGGTCATTATGTGACAAAGAGGAATTAAAATGCACAACTTAAGGAAAGGTCAGCAGCTGCAGCATCCAAAAGCCCAGCGCACCAAAAAGGAAACAGCATTCAAAATAGACAGCGCAGATCAATCCAGCTACCACACAAATAGCCATATTATTACTAGGTAGAGATAAAAAGCAATTTCAAGAAGGTAGAGTTGTGCCAAAATAAGAGCACTGAGCTTCGTCAGTACTCCTAGAATTTTTATGCGAGAAAACTGGGTCACAAAAGACCTGAAACCACTAAAACAGATTATGTAGACTGCTTGACTGAATTACTGTGGTTGCTTCAAAAATCTCACCTTGTGTTAATAAAAGACTTTGCACTTGAAAAAACACACATCTAAGCCACATTTCAGTTGAACCAATTACTTTTTTTTTTTTGTCCAAAAGAAATAAGGAGCTTTTAAAATCTGGTACAGCCAAACTTAACAAGTTTATTTCTTCATAAACCAGAATGTGTATCTATCGCACTAATTTGCTGTCAAGACGAGCATCATTTAAAAGCCCAAATCAAGCATGAATGCCACATATGCACACAAAGACAGAATGCTTTCCCAAAAATTAGCTAAGTGCTGCAGAAGGGACTGCTCAATTAGAGGCAAAATACAAGATCACAGTTGGGAGTAGTCTCTCTCTAGTACACTATCTAAAAGGAAATGATACAAACCAAGAACTGACACAGCCTCTTTTTGCAGAAATTTGAAACCATTTTATCAAACAAAACACATGCAGCCTCATCTCTATCTCACAGCAAAAAAAAAACAGCCAAGAAGCAAACAGTCCTTGTTCACTGTGATAGGGAAGATGTATGAGAATGTCTTTACAAACAATTCTATGGGTGAAGGTACGGGTGTCAACATTTTTGAAATAGGGCTTAATGTCTCTACTAAGTTCAAGCAGAGGTTGTCTCCCGAAACAAGCGGGTCTGCACAAGCCTGAATTTCAGAACTTTGGGGTAAAATGACAGGTTGAATGGAGAATATGTGGTAGGCAGTTTGGGAAGGCTGTACCTTCCTGGCACATCAGCCAAAGGGGAAAGGAAGAGGGCAACATGCAGCCAGGAGTTAAGGAGAAATGGAGGCTGGGCCCTCTGAAATCTCAGGTGAGAAAATCCTAGAGCAATGTGCCCTAGTGGACTCTCTCCCTTTATTCAAATATAATCCCCTTTATGGATGCTGGCTTTTCTTAGCCTGTTTTTCTGTACAACTGCTGTGCTAGGAACACCATGAAGACACAGGAGAGCTACCCACAATTTAGCAAAGCTACAGTTTTTTAAAGAGTATCTGCATGTGATAGCAGACAGATCAGTTCTAATCCCTGCAAGGAGCCAGTACTACTGGTCTTCCTTTGTTGTGCTGCAACTTGGCTTGCCCTCCCAAATACCCCAACTAACATCCAGATTTTAAATAGTACTACTGAGGAGACTGCTTTTTCTACTCTTGACTTTCCCAATGCAAACAGACCACGTCAGTTTAGTTGTAATTTTTGAAGCGTACAACTTGTTACGAACTCTCAAGTAAAAGGATTCAGTTTTAGCAGGTACAAACGAAACTACATGACTGACTTCATTTGCTTTGCATTTCACCCTTGGTCTCTTCTTTGTACACGCACTTCATTTCCATTGCAAAAGAATTGGTTTTGTTTGGCAAGCTTCTCGTGTCAGCCAGTATTAGGAACACAAAGATCCTTTTGTATATTGTACTTGCCATTTCTCCTTCCTCGCTCCTCTTCCTAACAGACAAAATGTACCTCATTAAAAATTACTTGGCAACTGAAAAATGTTTCAGTTACTTAGTGAGTTCTTGCTTTCTGCCTGTCAGTTAACACAGCGAGTTACAGAAAGGTACTTATTATCATGCTAACTAAATAAATAGGAATTTATCTAACTGTACCCATCAGTAACTTGTTTAAAACATAGGAATGGTAATGCACATTGCAGCAAAGGTAATGTACTCTGAAAACACTCCCCAAATAACCCTGACATCATAACATTAGGAATACCACGTGCAAAAGTATCTAACACCAATCAAGAATAGTATTGAATATCTGAAATATCAGAGCTTTACTCTTACTACAGATAGAAGTTCCCTTTGCATGTAAGTTAAGAACAGAGGGTGCTAAGTCTACATAGACAATGCAAAACAATCAATTGCGCCTGGTTTCTCATCAGCTATCATCATGATATATCTGCTGATTACCAGATTAGTTCAAATCTAAGGTTAAGTCTGTGCCCATGCTTGGGACCTCCTATTCTGAGAACTTCACTAGACCTGGGTGTATTTTCATCCCATTTGAAGACATTTATAAGCTTATTTCTAAACATTGCCTCATCAGCACAGACAGAAGCATTGAGAACCAGCACAAATCATTTACTAGGTAAAAACTGAGAAAGAGCAAACACCAGGAAGGATGTCTGAATGCCCCATCCTACTTTTGAATAAGACATTCTACTGAAACAGTATCTCCACAAATTAGATGTTTTTTACAAATAAAATAGGGCTCTATCCAACACAGAGAAATTTAAAATTTCTTCCACTGAATATGGTTTTCTTCTTCATATCCCTAAAACATTGACATTTCTCTTTTACTAGAATGCAAACTCACATTTTACTGTGAAAGCTTCGCTTGGTTTTATCCTGCAATTTGTTACTATGAACCTGACAACAGAAGTCCTAGAGTTTACAGCGCTTCATCCAAGGGGCATGCTGAAATCAAAACATAAATGATTCAACAAAGAACCAGAGAGCAGCTTGCAAAGGACAGTACAGATAATGGATGATCCAGGGAGCTCACTAGGAGCTCACTTCTGCAAGTGGAGACGGTGTGCTAGTTCTGCACATGTTCAAATAAACATAGCTTTGGGTTTTCTACAAACTACTCAAAATACAGTACAATCAATAATCGGAGGAGTTCAAAAATATAACCACTGTAGTCCCACAGAAGTTGCACTTGAAAACAGACCTGAAAATTAATTCCTCCAAAATTAAGTGAAGTTTTGTTCAGACTCAAATCTACAGCCCATGGAATTGTGGGGAGAAAAAAAACAAACAAAAACAAACAAAAAAAACCAAAAAAACCCCAAAAAAACCCCTTATGTCAGGATTTTTCTTCTATTAACCCCTAATAAGTGCTCAAAAAATATGTTTTAGCAATTACATTCAGTTTAGAAAAGTATTTCTATGAATACCACACTGCTCAGTCTGCAACCAGCATGGGCCAGGAATTGCTCCACTGAAAAGTAAGACCACAGAGATTTGCAATCTATAAACAGATCAAGATCCTATGTCTGAACCATTTACCACAGCATGAAAAGTCAGAAGTATTGTCACATAATTTTATTGACACAGTTATGCAAGAAATTTTAAATTTTTTGAAAAGAAAAATCATGAAATACCACATTGGAATCCAAAACTTGGACTACTTTAGCCTTGGAATACGCAATTTTGTCCCAAATTATATAATAAGTCTCTGTCAGAAGAAAACTTCAATTTCAGAACTAAAGCCCTCTACATTCTTATTCTGCACAGGCTAAACACGTTTGTCAAAACACCTTCTGGACAAGTACATCAGAGTTCAAAATCCCAGTAACAATCAGAATGTCACAAAGCAGTTTCATCATGTCCTTATAAAACTTTTCTGCAGTGCTGAGGAGCCTCTGTCCTTATCACAGATTACTATCACACAGCAGCACCACCACCACACACATTGTTATGCTGCTCACGTCCCACCCTCCATCCATCCAGAGACTGCAATCAGGTATCTGATAATAATGCAAGTCACATCAGCTGGACTGCTGCCGCAGTGAACTGATCCATGCTGCTGCCTTGATGCAAACACAAGGACACCAGGGCCACAAGACATAGAATCCTGTCTTTGTATTACAAATACTGCTCTCCTCTCTTGCAGGTATGCAGCCTACCTATGTTCCCTCTTAGCCTCTAGCTGAGCGATGGCATTGTGTAACACATCAAATAAATAAATGGCAGAGTGCTGCAAAGAGGGAGTTGTGACAGCAAACACTATTGAATCACTAAGTTGCTACTGTGTTTTCAGTACTGTGGCTCTACTGCTTACTGCAGGTGATGTGTTTTCTCATCATCTTTGCCACCATATGAAAACTTGCCTAATAGCCTTGAAGCACTGACTTTAAAGACAAAGGTTTGTCAAACACGCTTAAACTGATTACTGATCAAAAAATAACTTCTTGACCTTGAGTTTTGTCACAAATCACCATCTCCACATTGCCTATGTAATTTCTGTTTGGAGCTTTTCTGTACACAAATAGGAATAGCAGGTACATATAGAGAACATAAATCTGAGTCTCATTGTTCCAAGTCTGTACCACTAGTACAAGCCTTTTCAAGGTCCCAGAAAACAATGTTTTCCATACTCCAACAGTACAAGTTGCATCATGCAGTTTTCTACTCTGTCAGAAGTCAGAGTATGGTAAAGTTGTTCATAGCTGCAAGAAAGCATCAGGACCTGGCTAAGCCAGCAAACTTGGGGCCGATGCACTGCTTCCTTCCAAGTGAATCTTTGTAAAATTATATACCTCCCTTCAATATTTGCAGATCTGCAAAAAAGCCCTGAAGGTTATGGGATAAAGATAATAACACATTACTGTGGATTTGCCCCAGAGTTTCTGCAGAACTTGAGAGTTTGGACATTTCATTTGAGTTGCTGCTAATGTGTTATCACAAAAGAAATGGAGCTAAAAACTGATACCCACGCACTAAATAGCCACTTCATGAAGTGCAACACCTCAGTAAGTGCTGGTACTGTTCATTGTCCAGTAAGTATCTAGCTGGGACTCACAGCACTAAATACAGCATACATTCACATGGACAACTGTAGGATGAAGCGTCACACAACAGTTGCCACGAGACATAGAATCCTGCCAAGCCTTTGCAAAAAACCCTCACAGAAATAATCAGAAGTTAATTTAAAGCGCTACTGTCCGTACCACATGGTTAATACCCATTTGCCTTGTTTTTCTGACAAAAACTAGCTTTACATCTGCAGTGGTTGAAACCTGATTCATGAATCATATCTGTGCTAACCATGTCAGGCAAACAATGACACATTTTCAATACACATATACGAAGGACTTGACCATCCTGCCTTCATGCTCAACCTTTCCCAGATGACTGGAAAACTCTAGTGAGAGAGGACATCCTAACAGAAGATTATTCATTAACAAACAGCATAAAAGAAGTATGATATGAACTTACTAGCACAGTTGAATGTAAGTCTGCCTGATGCTCCTGTTTACAGCACAGGAGTCAGTGGAAACCCAGGGACTGCTCCAGCCTCAGTCAGCAGGGCACAGGTGAGGCCAGGCAGGGCTCTGCCAAAGTACAGAGCAGCATCAGGCAGCCCAGCCCACCCAGCTCATGGGGACACCACAGTTTGGCCCCCATTTCAACTTTTCAGAGCAGCTCAGCCAACTTTTATCAGCACATCCCCACAGACACAGCAGACGCTGGCATAGCCATGAGACCACCAGCGCGCTGTGGGCGCCCACAGGCCCAGTAGGCCCCACATCTGCTCCAGGCCTCAGCCACCCAAGCACTATGGAGGAGGGATCCTCACCCTCTCTCCACTACTCCTGCTGGGGATGGACCCTCACCTGTCCTCCATTGCTCATCTCCGCCCCTTTTCATCCTGGTGTGGCCCAGTCTGGCAGCCCAGCACACCCTGCCCAGGCCGGGCGCGGGCTCCGCCAGACACCCGACTGCAGTGACCGCTGCTGAGGCCGGAGCGGGACACGGGAGTGCCCAGTGCAGCTCAGGGACCCGAGGAGGACACGGGAGTGCCCAGTCCAGCTCAGGGACCTGAGGAGGACACAGAGTGCCCAGTCCAGCTCAGGGACCCAAGGCCGGAGCAGGACATGGGAGTGCCCAGTCCAGCTCAGGGACCTGAGGCTGGAGCCGGACACGGGAACTGCCCAGTCCAGCTCAGGGACCACAGTTGATCAGAGTGGAGCGACAGTGCCCAACAGACACCTGTGTGGAGCCAGCTGGTGGGTCTGGGGTGCTGGGGATTTTCTTTTTTTTGCTTTGAGGCTTATTTCACATCATTTTCTTGTTTGGTTGGGACCAAAATAGTGGTTTTGATTTTTTGAAAAATATAGCCCTGTACTGACTTAGGATATCAAAAAGCTAAAATTGCACTCCTCTAGGATTGTATCTTCCACTTCTCACAGCACTTCACTAAGTTTCAGTGTTTCTACTCTAGATCAAGGTTTCCACAATTTTTGCTTGTTTGTTTGGGGGATTTGTTGCAGGCTTTTTTGTTTGGTTCTTGTAGCTTTTTGTTTTGCCTTTTTTATATCCTTGATGCAGAAAATACTCAGCAAGTTACAAAACAGCACTAATAAACAATACGGGTAAATTAAATTTATCCTTTGCCTAAGAGAACACTACATGAAAATTATTGCACCTACTTCCATTTTATTTAGACTGAAGGAAACAGATCCTTTGTTGTCACCTTTCAGTAAAAAAGGTTATAGTAGATGATCTAGGTCTAAAACTGGAGTAATTCAGAAGTTCAGAGACAACTAAATATTTTTGAGTCAATTTTCACACAGAAATTTACTAACAAAATGAAATTCAAATTAAATGCAATAAAAAGCCTATATGTAACTAAGTCCAGAGTTAAAAAGTCATCTCCAGACTGTTATTTTTAATCTCAAATGCCCACAATTCATGTTATTCCAATCAGGCAGGAGGTGCCATTAAAGCTGGCACCACACACAGTATCAGATGATTGTTTGATATTTTATTTTCTTTTTAAGAAACAGCTTTTTCATTTCCAATGAGGAACTCCAATGCTGATCTTTAAAACAGGGACTTTTCCTGAAGCAGGAACAGAAAAGCTCCTGAAAGCAGAACTAGCAAGGAAGGCATCACATGTAAGCTGAAGCAGTTCACTCATTGTGTGCTTCAATAAAGATAAAGTCAATAAAAACCTCTAAGGCTAGCAAGATGAAACATTTTACAAAAAAAAAACCTCTGCATGAAGCTGAGGACTTAAGGAAGGACTCTCTAGCAATAAACAGATGTTATCTAGGAGTTGCATGTGAAAACATTGCAAGAGGCTCCCAGCACTCCAGCAAGACAGCACAGAGTTTCCCAGCATGAGAAGATTTTTTCAAAACCCAGTTTTCTTCCTAAAAGAATACTTGTGCTGCCAGGTTCCCAGCTGTCTGAATTGCCATGGATTTCAGATATTTATGTTACAAGAGGGATAGGAAAACACAGAGGAAATTGAACATATTCACCAGAACACAGAGAAAAGGCTGAGTGGCTGACAGGCTCCTGGCTTATTTTGTAAACATCTCTTGAGAATATTCTGCTCACAGATGTGTTTCAAAAGAACAGCAGTAGGTGGTAAACAAACACCATACACCTTTCACCAAGGAGCTTCAGTCATCTCTTCCTGATCTTAAGCTATCAGATATGCAACAATCCACTGTACCACATCATTTCTTGAAATGCATTTTCAAAATATAAAGGATGCATGCGTGCACAATATATTTATACTTGGACATTAGCTTTTGATGATATAGGACTGTCTTTGCAGAAATACAGAAAATCTGTTTCTCTTCAGCAACAAAATGCTACATGAAAAGCTACAAAAATTATTTTATTCTCCAGATCAAATTCTAATGAATTTTAATTTTTCAGTGACAGAGAAAAATGCTCTGTTCTTTTTTCCACCAGCTGATCAGACATATTAAAACCAAAGAATGCCATTGCAGAGTAATATAATTTTCTGCTTGAGATAGCACTTAAAATGTTAACCAATTGCCTGTGTGTTTAAGCCAGAAACTTGTTTGATCAAATTATACTTTCTAGTCTCTACCTGAGGGAATTGAGGCAGACTCCACAGTTCTCTTGACACTTCGATTCAATAGTTAATAAACTTCACCTAGCAAAAATTTCCCATTTAATCTGAATTTTTCTGGGTTCAGCTTTCAGACATCTATGCTTATTTAGATGAAACACGTATTTTTCTATAATAATTTCCTTCAACTGAAGGTACCACAACATAGCCACCAAGGTACTGCTTAATCCTTCTGCCCGCTCAAACATATCCTTAAATCAAGCACTAAAGAACAGACTTCAAATAAATCATGGGTCCTTTTTCCTCCTTCCTCCCCTCAGTATATTGTAAATTTGGATTGAGGGCAAAGCATTCCAGTACTGGCAAACTGTACTTAAAGACACAGGGTCATCGCTAATTGATGTTTTCCCCTGTTCACTTATTCAAGGTTCAGACTGGACATCTTGCTCTGCAGCACACCTGGAGCTCATACCAAGCCACTAATCCATTACCAGGACCACAGAGCCACTGCTGCACAGGATACAGCTCCCAGTTCAGTGTGCACAGAGCCACTGCTGCACAGGATACAGCTCCCAGTTCAGTGTGCACAGAGCCACTGCTGCACAGGATAGAGCTCCCCCAATTCAGTGTTCACAAAATCACTGCTGTATGTGAGACAGCTCCTTATTCACTAACCATGGGTTAGCTTACCCTTACTATCTGACTTTGCCAGCAGCATAAAAAAACAGTTATTTGAACAGACATGGGTCACCACATGATGTCAACTACTCTAGAATGCTTTCCTTTCTTCTTGACTGTTCATTATGCTGCTTGTCTCTTATGTAGATAGATAATTAAGCATGTGTCTGAGTATTAGTCTAAACTACAAAATGTGCTTGAATGGGGAAACACAAACTTACAATTCAAGAAGCTGTATATTTCAGTTTAGTACCAGAAAAAAGATTGTTCTCCACAGCTCTGATGCTCTGTGCCTTGATTGCTTCCAATACCTGAGCTCACTCATTCAGAACTATCATGTTAGCTCTACTCTCGCCAGCAGCCAGAAGCAATTGAACACATTAAGATTTAAAGCTCTTTCCCAAGTAAGAGACACTGCTGACCCTGGCTGTAGGGAGTCTGGCTGAGGATTATAGCTAAGCAGTATAACCCTCCTCCCCAGTCCTCAGCCATTTCCCATCTAGCTCTGAAGAAACCCTGTTCCCTTTTCCACGTGCTACTGTATTTCGTAAGTTCTTAGAGCCATTTCATGTGTTGGCTTGACTCCCTTATACTTATTGCCATACACTT
The DNA here is from genome assembly GCF_901933205.1 of Camarhynchus parvulus. Classification (NCBI taxonomy): domain Eukaryota; kingdom Metazoa; phylum Chordata; class Aves; order Passeriformes; family Thraupidae; genus Camarhynchus; species Camarhynchus parvulus. The sequence goes on from NC_044576.1 coordinate 12,493,862, forward strand.
CCCTCCAAGTTTTGTAATATAAGAAAAAAACACGAGACTGCCTACTGCAAAATGCTCCCTATTATCAAAAAAATTCATCTGAAAAACAAACCACCCGTATAATCAAAGAGCAACTTTGCAAGCCAGGGATCCTGTTGAACAGATGGCTGAATGCCACCCTGGATAACTCAGATTAATCTCCTCACTTGTTTACTAAACAAAGTCAGAGAGATACAGCCTGAAAGTTGGATATGTGGAGCCAGGAAAAGACAGGAACAGAAAAAAAAGTGAGGGAAATTTAAGCAGTTTTGGTGTTAATCCATCAAAGTAATTGTGGAAAACTATACACTTATAGATAAAACCATTTCCATCAGCAGTGCAAAAAGCAGGTAACAGCCCACCACTATTGACCAAGAAAACAAAAAGAACACTGCTCCCCTCTTCTCCAGTGCTGAAGATCAAAATATTTCCATAACTTGATTAATTTTTGGTAAAACTTAAGAATTGCTGCAAGACAATATTATCTCAGTACTGTGGTCACAAGCACCTTGAGGTACTTCCCTGGACCTCCTTCCATCAATTTTAACTATCATTTGAGCTTACTGTGCAATACTAAAATGCACCAACACCATCTAAAGCAAACGCCTATACTTTTATAATACAGTTAAATAAAAAAAAAAGCCTTGTAAAGGCCCTCTGTGAAGTGCAAGAGAGTACAAATAAGATCCCACGATCTGCTGCATTTAAGACTGTGGCCAATAAAGAATAAGAATTAAAGCCATGACCTTTAACGCAAGCACTGCTCTCCTCCATGATACAAAAGGATATCAGTAAGTTGCATTGAAGAGAAAAACAACAGTGTATTTCCAATAGGTGTTCAGCACTTGGAAGAACCACCTGATAGGTCTTCAAAGGTCTTGCATGACATTTTCAACTGTGGAATCTACTGTGCTTTTTCCCAAGCTGGAACCCAGTAAGTTGAAACTGTCAACTGTGCTTCAAAAGAACTGTGAGATTATTCTGCATTCAGACACCTGGGTTCCCATACTAATTGGCCCAAATTTAGTGCAAAACCTGAAGATTATGGAAAGAGTTAGTTAGGTGGAAATCTGATCTCATATTCAATACCAAAAAAAACTCCTGGGGAAAGAATTTTCACACTAAAAAGAACTTCTCCTTACAAGAGTTCATAATCTGAGTAACATGCATTAAGAAGTACTGCTCTGTGAGGTGCTGATTTGAATAGGCATATTCACTTCCATTTCAACTATAAACTAGAGTAGCTCCAAGGATCTATCATAGAGTCTACAATAGATGAGAACAGAGTAGCTTTAATCTCCTATAAATCTCTTTCCTGCTTCCACGCACACCCTATTGCATTCCTATGGCCAAACTGTGACAAGGACAGCAGTAGAATTATTGTGCCAAATAATAAATCCCTTTACAAGAGAAATGAAGTGAAATGTACAGTACAAGGGACTGAATTATTCAGTAATGCACTTGGCACTAGAGATGTGGAACTGCCACTTTTCATTAACATCATCAACCTTATATGTCTACATAGTTTCTATATTCAGGCCATGCCGCGCGAAGGTTCCAGTCACTTGAACCAGATGGGTCACATAAGTCATGTTTATTTCCTCCACATTGCTAACTCCCATCCTTTTGGGTCATGTCAGCAATCTGAACCACTCAAGCTCTGGCCCAGAAGCAGGTAGCTGTATTAAATTCTAGCCTGGATAACTCTGCCTATTCCAGAACACCCTAAAAATCCAACAAGACTTCAGACTAACCCAGGGACCTTATGTACCTCAACAATAACCACAAAGTTCTTTAAGCCTTCACATCCTTAGACCTGGGTCTGAGGAACCATAGCTCAATTTCCTGGAAGATATCTCTGCTGTTTTCAGCTGGGGTACAGTTAATTTTCATCAGTTTCTGGTGTGGGGCTGTGTTTTGGCTTTGTGCAGAGCACAGGGTTAATAACACAGAGATGGTTTTGTTATTGCTGAGCAGAGCTTGAACAGATCCAAGGCCTTTCCACTTTTCATACTGACACACCAGTGATGAAGTTGAGGGTGCATGGGAGGTTGGGAGGAGACACAGCTGGGACAGGTGACCCAAAGTGACATTCCAGACCATGTGACATCATGCTCTGTAGATAAAGAGGACGGAAGAGGTATGAAGGGGGGGACATTTGGGATTATGGTGCTTGTCTTTGCAACTTCAGTGTTATGGGGCTCTACTCTCCCAGAGATGGCTGAACACCTGCTGGCCCATGGGAAGTGAGAACTGATTATTTTACTTCTGGTTTTGCTTTCCCTGTTAAACTGTCTTTATCTCAACCCATGAGTTCTCTTTTACCCTTCCAATTCTCTCCCAGTCCCACTGGTGGGGGAGTGGCAGATTTCCAGTCAGAGGGAATATATCCTCACACACAGTAGATAATTACACCACAAGTGTTTTTAGTGCATGAAGCACCTGCTAATCTATCCATCCTGGTTAGCACATTGGAAATCATGTGGTGGTCTAGAGAGAGGAACTTAAAGCCTTTAACTTCTTCTGCCAGACCCTTCCACCACCATGCATTCAGCTTATAAACATTATAAACTGAACTTCTCAATGTATACTGTGTCAAATAACATGCCCAAATAATAGATCAATGAATGCTGTTCACTGGTACTTGAACCCAGAGCAGTCTGTCACCAGTACACAAACACACCTCCTCAAAGCTCTCAAAAGATAGAAATTGTAGAGCTGGCAGATGAAAGCACATGAAGAATAAAGAATTTTCCTACCCCCAAACACTTTTTGCCTGATTTGAGTTCTGTGAACAAACCAACTTTTTGGGTTGGAATTCTGTTATGTTTGGTGTTGGTTTTTTTTGTACATAGGATAAGAAAAAACTTAAATAGTAAGCCAGTGATGGCTGTAGACTCTGAAGGATCTCTTGAAGCATTCATCTCCAACCACAGCATAAGGGGCCAAGTTACTCCAAACTACACTTAGAATCCTCTCATCTCAGAGTCTCTAAATACTCTACAAGAATTTAACTAAGACAGCCAACACTGCTTTGATAAGGTCAACGAAATGCATGAAGAATCATCATCTGGGTGCAGCTGATTTTGGTATACCTTACAATTGGAGAGCAATAAAAGAAAAAATCACTATTTTATAGGCCAAAAAGACCAAAAACTAAACCCCCACACATTTCCTTGAAACATTTCTACACTCACAAAAAAGCAAATTTGCCTTATTTGAAGGGAGGCATGAAATCCAGGTGTCTGAATTCTAAACTGTATCCATGTTCTTGTCTGCTGTGGAGTATTTTGTCTTCATGTTTGGATCAAATGAGTACTGACACTAAGATTACTTGATTTTTTCTGGTATTCAGGATGTTAGTAATTTTTTTCATCAGCATAACAGTTTAGAAAGCTTCTAAGTAGTCATCTAAAAAACAAAGCTAGTATTTTGCCAGAAAATATTTGTTGAAATATTAAACTTTGTAAATGCTACAAAACATCAGTCCAATTATTAACCATATTTTTCTGTTTGACCATCACTGTGCAAGCCAGAAGCAGGATTTCGAGAAGGATTACTGTGAAAACTCTGTATATCAGCATTGTTATGAAGAGTATTTAATTTCATCACTGGGCAAACAAGCCTTCAACTCTGCTATTTTGTGTTGTCTTCTAATTTGTCTGTTCGCAGATTTCAAAAAGCTTGACTAACAAAACAAACATTTCACCAGTTGGCCATGTTTCTGCAAATCTAAAATTAAAACCCAAAGACCTTTGTTAGATTATCTTGGTCATCATCACAACAATCACCACAGAACTGCTTCTTTCTACTTCTGACATGAAAAGGTCTACAGAGCTCAAAAGTACAGTAATTAATTTACCAAACATCTATACACAGAGTACACATCTCATAGTCTAGTACAACTTGATTACACAGTTCATCTAGCAAAATTCACTTGAGAATCACAGTCATGCTTGAATAGCCACTACATTAACATAAAATTCTCTTCAAGCAAGCCAACCACCACCTAGTTATCTGTGCATCTATCTCTTCTTCTGCCATGAAGAAAACAAGTGGGGTAGCCAGTTGAGAGAAGAAAACACCATCCCTGCAGTATGCTATGTACTGGACTCGCTCATCCAACTCTTTGTGCATGTTTCCCACACCCAGGTGACTGCAAAAGCAGACAAATGGAGTCAGGACTCACAGAATCCAAACAGGCTATTGAGCCTTTTTGCTGCCATTAGGTAACAACAAACTCATGTGTTTAGTAAAGGGTTTTAACCAAGCCTGAAAGAGTTCAAGGAGTGTTTGGACACCACTCCCAAGCACATGATGTGACTCTTGGGCATGGTCCTGTGCAGGGCCACAAGTTGAACTCAATCTTTGTTCCAACAATCTTTGTCCCTCCCAACCTGGCATATTCTGTGATTACCAACCACTGCTCAGTGTTCTTTAGGCATTAAATTAAGTGATAACCACTGCCTTGGCACGCAGCCCCTCAGTATGAGATGTGTCCCTCACATGACCACCACACCCACCTGTGTGAGGGTACCAAACATGAACTGCCAGCGTGGTGCACACAAGTTGACCAAGCACACACAGATAGTATTTGAGTCTCAGACAGAATCTTTCTGGAACCAAGCAATAGACTGGGTCTAGATCTGGGGTTGACTTCTCATCAGTGCTGCTGCAATTCATAAACTTTGCACTTGATCAATAAAACACACTGCACATTCACATATGCACTCTATAACTGGTTTTTAAACCTAAGTCTGAACACCAAATAAGTCACTTAATTGGAAGCAATAATGTTGAAAAAACCTAGGGCAAAAAGGCTAAAGGTCACTTTCCTTGGCCATACACAGTATCTGAGGTACCTTTTTGAGAAGTTTAACATTAAATTTTACATAACAGAACTTCTCTGTAAAGATAAAGCCAGTAAGTTTCAAGAAAAAATTATCCCAATTTAAAGAGATAAAAGTAGGATATTTCAAAACTTAATCATCCTATTCTGTTCTACTTACCTTATATAGAAACAGACATTTATTTTGCCTATACAGTATTTAGTTTGCTGGAGACAAAAATGTCATCGGTAGATTTCCAAAATGAACCATGTTTATTTGGGTTGGCAGCAGGGAGAGATTTTTTTCTGAGTCACATCCATGCCCTGCCACCTGTGGCAAGAAGCTTGTTTTGCAACAGAACAGTGCTAAATTGTGGATGAGTGCTGGAAAATTTAATTAAAACTCACTTCAAAACCAACACATCGTGTAAGCATCTCAGGAAATCTATAAGTTCATCATCAAATTCATTAGCAAGTTTATAAAATCCAAAAACAAAAAATCTGTTCAAATATGCATGAACACGCACAGAGAAAGCAGCCACCCCCAGTAATTCAAATTCTCTTGGACCTCGTGTATTGTGGCGAGGCCCCCGGAGAAGGCAAACACGAACGACCATCTGTTATTTTTGTCTGCAAAGCAGCAACTTCCCCCTGATGAATCTTTGATAGCAGCCAAGCAATGGCAGCAACTGCTGTGGCAGGAACTGACAGCCAGCAGCCCCAGCCTCCACTTCTTTCTTCACTCAACCTGCATGTTAAATGGCTGCTTCAAACCCAGGAGTAGCTCTTTACATATTAAAACCAAATATGCCTTTTCTGTGCTTTCATTTAAATTACAGCAAATGAAGGGAAGTGTCAGGGAGCAAGCGAAGGGAAAAAAGAAAGGGGAAAGAACTGGAGAATGAAGAACCCCTCAGGGAGCATTCATGGTGCCAAAGAGATACTCATTTTCAAGCACCATCTGTCAAGAGCTACTTGGAAGCTTTTTCTTTCTTTATCTTAATATCCTCCCCCAGGTTTTACCATCTCACTTGCTATATACCAAGTGGCAAAAACCTCTATGCCTCACAGAAAAACTGACTGGCCTTCCACTATTTGAGGGGCAAAAATTGTTCTCCAGGACAGATTGAACTACGATGAAACTCAACACGAAGCTCCACTTAGGTCCACTTAGGAGACACAGACTGTGACTGACTTGTAGGGTTTTAGCACTGCTAAAGTACCATTTCAAGACAGCAAAAGAGTCAGAGATTTGCCTTGAAAGCACAGATTATTCTGGCAGTTCAACTACAGCCCCCATCCCACACAGCTTCTGGGCAGCTGCACTCAACCAACCTCTGTGGCAGAGCAGTTGCAAAACAGAGGAAATCAAGTTAACTTGCTTGCACCATTGTAATATACTGACAGCTTCCCCCATTTTATTTAAATCCATCCATCAGCTGAGTTCTCACTCACAGCAGTTGAGCAGCAGAGACAAAAGAATGATTCTTACCTCATAAGTAAACAAACACCTTCACAGCTTCACAAGTAGATGTTTGTGTAGAAAATGTACATTGGAATTCAAGTACATAGATTAATGACTTATTAGAATTGGTAGGCATATCTAAATAATCTCTGAAAACACAATGGAGAATGTAACAATCATGAGAGATTGCAAGCTGTTGGCACTCAGGAGAAATGTGTTTATCAGCAGCGATGAGAATATCAAGTCCAGCATGGTTTTAAACCAGGAAACCCAGTACTGCCAGAAGAGCTGTGATAACAGGGTACATTTTGCCAAAAATTCTGGACCCCTCTCACTTGATTTCTTCAGTCTTTGATCAGCTCCAGGACCCTGTCAAGTGTTTTTACAGACAGAAACAGGGACAGACAGAATCATCTGTAGACAATAAACAGATCAGCAACTAGTTTTTGATGGATATAGTATATGTACCAGTTCTGGAGTTGAATTCATGTTCTTCCTATATGCCAGGCAAGGTCTTAACCACTAGAATACACTTTTTCAGCTTTTCTTTGAGTAAGATTATAGAATTATTTAACACAATTGGCGTTGACAAAAAGGTACCTTCCTCAGGCTTCAAATAGTTTGACTCAAGCACAGAGCAGAGCTTGAACCTCCAACCCAGAGCAGTGGCCTAAACAGATATGGATATGGAGAGAGGGACAAGAGGGCCATTCTCAGTTACATTCTCATTCCAATTCTATTGAGAATATGCATCAGAAATAGCATATTTCACTGCAAATGTTCTTATATGCTAAGTGAGCCACCAGTGCATAAAAATATTTCCCTGTCAGGTTTGATTGGAAGATTCCACACTTGAAAACCATCAATCCAGATCAAGATCAAAGATTGCCAAGACTGATTTTGACAACATTGTGGTTCAATTTGTCAGCTTACATTTCAGCTTTTAAGATGCACAAATTTTTGTGCTCTGATTACAAAATGTTAGAATCATAAAACTCATGTTTACCTAAAAAAATTCAGGCTCCCAGCTTTTTTTAATTACAAAATAAAGCCAGAACAGTTGGTAGCAGTAAGCATCTAACCTGACATTTCAGAGGCAAAGGGAACTTCAACTACCAACTATTTTGTCGTTTCCTTTTTAACTAATTCATTTTCTCAGGCATTACAGACTTCTGGCCCTTTAGAATTACTAATTCTTTTTCGTAAAGGATTTATTCCTCCTGCAGCTTTGTTGTATACAAGGACAACACCAAGATGTGAGACAACTCTTTACTTTGCTCTACTATTCACCTTCTAATTTTTCTTCTAATTTGCTTAGTCAATCAGAACCGGTTGTGGGAATCAACCAGAATGCCAGGTCAGCAAGATGCTGAACAAGATACCCAAATACACAGAGTTTCAAGCATCAGTATTCTCTTGCTGTCTTGCAGAACTCTGTCTGTGAGATCATGAAGTCCATGGTGATATGTACGCTCTATTCTGGGGCCCACACAATTCCCAAAGCACTGTTAGATTCAAAAACAACTTTCCTCCAGAGCCAATCCTGAGAAGGGGAGACTTATTTCCAAAGCAAGTGCTCATAAGCAATTCTGAAGATAAAAAGGCTCTCTTATACCTAGTGGGAAACAGAAGAAATCTTCAACTATTTTATCAGCAGTGTAATGGCCTAGTCTGGAGCTTGATCAATGTGGGAAGTAGTCAAAACAGGTAATACCAACCGGAAATCAGACAAGACTTGTTATTTCTATTTTTCTACCATCCTACACACACCACACCAAGTAATTAATTTACTTTGAATTTAATAACTGAAAATAAATAATTATTAGGCTTTGTTATTCTAACACCCACCCATCCTAAATCTTTGTTTATAACTAATTTTCCTTATTTTTTTCTGCCTCAGCAGCTCTCTTATTCTTTTATTGATAAATTTTTCTTGCAGTTCCTATATTCTTCATCGGTGTTTGTTGTTGATGATGGCTCACACTCCATTCTGTTTCCCAGTTTTAACATGCTAACTCTACCTCACTCTATGAAACATGACCAACCTTCATCTCCACTTGCTTTAACTTAGTAGCGGATTATTTTCCTACAGGGATTGTGACTGAAGATATAGGATTGTCAGTCTCCTGACTGCTTCTTGAAATAAAAACACCTTACTGCTATTTGACAGAGGAGGAAAAGGAAAAAAAACAGATCAGTGGAAGTATCATTCAAGTAGAAAGAGATAAGCAAACACACACTAGCAATCTTGCTGTTCTGCCACCCAACCACTGCTTTTTCTGCCATCCAACCACTGCCTTCAGTAAAGGGTGTTGCATTTGAAAGTCTTCAGAGTTGCTCCTGATGCACTGTAGTTTAAAAAGTACCATTAATCTAACATATTGCTTTCTCTAAAAGGCACAACCAAGGAATCCAATTACAGTTCATGTTTGAGAGAATGTCTGGAGAGGATATATGATATGGGAATTCAAAGAAAAATTCACATCTTTATGCATGTTTCACCTCAAATATTTTTCAATCCTGACATCATCTTGTGGAAAGTCCTCGCAAAATCTATTAATTATACTGACTGGGTTTAATTTAATTAAAAATATAGTCACTATCACAGCTCAAATGAGTGCAGATAAACATCTTTTCAGACATGTGACTAGGTATATTTGAGTGTAACACACATTCTACACAGAAACATTTCTCACACAGAACAGCAAGCTAGATGATTAAAACACCATTCCATCACGTACCATCTCTAAAGCACTTGGAGTGATTTAACATTCCAGAGGATATTAGTGATTTTTTCCTTACATTCTGTCTTTCCCAGGTACATAACTAAGTTTCTCCTTCCTTCTATAAGAACATGGATATGGCACAGATTTCATATATACAACGAGATATGGGACCCTCAGCTTCTGGGACTTAATAAAGATTGTACACAATCTGTCCCTGCTTTTGAATCTGTACAAGAAAAACAGAGGATTTGCAAACTATTCCTTTAAGAACTCAGTTGCAGATTAGAATCAGACTGATACTATCTCCAATCACTTTAACAGGAGTCTTGATTCTTCCCCAGTGTATTTATTTTGCCTCAAAGCACAAAGAGTCCTAATTTCTAGAATATTTTAATTTTGTTTTCATTGTGCCATAATAAAATACATCTTGCACAAGTGCTATTTACAGTAGGTTGAACTCCCTGGACATTTCACCCCACTGTCAGGATCTGAAATTAGAGGCAAGATATGCTGTGTGTCCACAGCATCCACTTTCTTGGCTGTTGCATCTTTTTCCACCTTGTCTGGTTTCACCTTAACAAATACACTATTTCTATGTAGCTTGATGATCCTACATCTGGTAGGAAAACCAAGTACTACTCATCAGTGGAAAAATATTTTACCAAAAGTTCAGTTGGTAGCAAATTTCTCAGGTAGTGAAAATAATAGCCATAAATAAAGTGATCATAAATAATTCTAATACAATTACCTAACCTGACAACTGGCCAAATCCTTTCAAGTTCTACAATGACTTATAAAATCATCATACTGGTAGGATTACTTTACATCATTCATTTAACAAGTGACAGAACAAGAGGAAATTACCTCAAGTTGCATCAGAGGAGGTTTAGATTGGATATTAGGGAACATTTCTTCACCAGAAGAATTATTAAGCAATGGAAGAGAAATGGTATAATCACCAACCCTGGAGGGGAAAACACGTAGCTGGAGCATTTAGGAACATGGGTTTGTGCTGAGTTAACAGTTGGGTTTGATATTAAAGGCCTTCTCCAATCTAAATTATTCTATAATTTACATTACACTATTTACCAAGACAAATAGTTCATAGGGATTACAGACACATTTTTATACATATATCAGGTTTCACAAGCATTTTCAGGTTAAAAAGATCTCAAGAGGTACATATTGCTTTTTCTCACAATATATCACAAGGACCAGGAAGCATCGCACCTTGTGAGCTTCTGCAAATGCAAACATTTGTATTGCAAACTCCACAAATGACAGCATGTGTCAAAAACAGGAGCGCAGTGTGCTGTGCTTTACCTCCACTATTCCATCACTTTTCCAGAGGTAAACAATATGAGGCATAAAGAGAAAACTGCTGACAGGTGGCATTAGAACAACACAGTCTCATCATTGAGGCTTCATACATCCCCACCAGTTCGACATTCAGTTGCCAATAAAACAATACCATGATATTGCCACATGCAATATCATCATGTTTTCCTGAAGTGACACTTGAGCCCACTAGCAAGTTTCTATTCTTCCAAAGAAAAACATTCAATTCTTCCACAGGACTATAAGTCCATCTACAGTAGCTCCATTTTGACCAAGAGCATAACTCTCATCCCGAAAGTTCTCTCAGAGTTACTGCCAGTGCCAGTAGGAAAATCCCCAAGACTTGTCTATTTTGTTGAAGCACTTAGATGTTGGCCATCTCTTATTAAAATGCAGAATGATGCAATGGACACAAACAATGTTTTTACAAAAGAACTGAAAGTGAACCCAGAGTAAAATATGTTAGCTCTGCTGCAGTATTTCTGCTTGCAGTCCACAAGTTCAGGTGATATGAACGGCCATGGAATCTACCTCTGAGTTATCAAACAGCAATCATGACAAACTGAAGTGGAAGAAATGGGATGCTTCTTATTATCTAACTATGGCTACCTTTAATTGGATATACATTTATGCGAAAAGTACTAGGCTTGTTTCAGCGATGATGGAGACAATAGCCAATTGTGGCACTTACTACCACTGGCTGCATTAACTTCCCTTGTTCAGCATAGTTGTCCCCCAAGAGCATGGAGCATTTCCTCAAAACCCATAGACATGCTGCAAGCCTTGATTAAAAAAAACCTTAGTTTTTTACTACTATGAGATTTTACTCACATTAATTTCACAGATAAACTGAAGCATTAAGTGCTTATAAGACTAGGTTTCACATCAGTGTGTCCAGTCTTATGTATGCTTATATTTATTACCTAAATGTGTGTATATGTAGTGTCATTCAGACATACAAATTTAATGCTAATGTTCAGTTATGTATACATAAAACACTTTTTCTACCCACTGCTCAGAAGTAGTCACCTCACAGCTGACTGCAGTAGTTATTTTAAACCAGACAGACAACATCATGACTTAAGCTATTTGAGTCAGAAAACAGAAGAAACAGCACCACACAGTTGCTGGAGAAATACTGCAGGTTGAGTACAAGAGGTTGAGCAATCATGGACAGCTTTTCTATGAATTCACATATATTTTGGCTTGTTTTTCTGTTCAGAGGTCTGCTAATTACAAGAATTGGCTGAATGGTTTAGGCCTACACCAATAAGTTCGACCATCACAGCTTTCCTGCCATGCGTCAACTATGATTGCCTGAATAGTATTTACTTTGGGCCCTCAAGTACATTGCATGAAAAGGACAATTCTTTCCCTGCCCATGTCATTAGGTTTCAGTTGATCACTGAAAGATGTGTACAAGTAGGTCTGATCAAGGTGTAAAGCATAAAACCAGCCCCAATTTCACATATTTTACAAGATTAAAGCAAGAACAAACGCATACAGACAAACACAGAACTAGATAAGCAACAAGCAAATCTGCCTAAGTAGACAAGTTCCCATCACATCTCCAAGTGATGGCACTACCTCCCAGCCTGAAACTTTGGCTTTTGGAAAGGCAGATTGACTCACCCCTCATCCCCTGAGTTTGTAATTTGACTCAGCCATGGCAGCAGCTTGCCCTCCACGGCCCCTATGTCAGGGCCAAAGCTGGCACATGGCTGAGCTCTCGGATCCGAAGGGAACAGAGCGCATTCAGGGGAGTGGCACAGGCAGTGACTGAGGGGCAGAGCACACTGAGCTAACAGCCCTTCTGAGGCTATGACACACAACACCTGGCTCCTGCTTCTTCAGCTGAGGCCAGTCCTGACAATAGCAATTAGAAAAGCTACAGAAGAGAGAGAAATGAAAATCCAAGATGGTCAAAGGCCTTGTACTTGAGTGATACTGAAGGCACTGAGAGATATGCCTTGAAAAATTGACATATTCACTCAGAAGACATATTGCTGGATTCAGTTATTTCCCAAAGGGAAGGTCAGAGAGAAATTACAAGAAAGACTAATGACAGCGTGAAGGAGGGAGGAAGCTTCAGGATGTCAAATAGAAGGTAATGGAGCAGGAAGGCCAACTGACAGTGGCATCAAAGACTGGGAGACAAAAGGCTTTAGTCAAGTCCAGAAAAACTGAAGAACAGAATACCTGAATGCCTGTCAGTATCTGAAATTCTTCTGCTCCCTTTTGATGCGTGGCGAAACATGTGCATAGGAAACATGCATGAAATTTAATGAAGAAGGGGGCATTGTTAACACAGGGGAGAAAAAGGAAAAAAATTCAAGAAATCAAAGTTTAATTGTTACAACTGGAAGATGACATTGTTCTGCTCAAGACAGCATTTCCACATCCCTCCCATATCAAAACCAAATACTTCAGCTGTGTTTAATACACACTGCAATAGGATGTCATGTTCAGGTTTCATGCAATAGTGAACCATGACCTTCATAGTAGGTTCTTCTCATTCACCATTGTGCCAGAGCTGCCAAGTCTTATTAACTTCATGGAGCTAACAAGAAAATAAAAATTGTCTCTGACAAGCCAAGTACTTTCAGGGTGAGAGGAGTCTGGCACCCCATCTAAGACTTGTGTTTGCTAACAATACTGGACAAGTCATAGGTTAATCACCAGACAAGATATTTCTAAACGGCCCCTAATGGGTGGAGTTCCGATTTTAAGCACTTCACATGGAACAACTTAGCCAAATGACCTGTCCCAAATCTTATTTGGGATTAAAATCACAGTTTCTCCTACTCATGTGGAAAAAGAAAGGAACATCTATCCATATTCACAGCCAAGATTTTTTTTCAAGTTTTAGTACATCTAAGTACATATAGTACACATACATATACACAGAGAGCATAGTTAATTAAGCAGTTTAGCATAGTTATTTTTCCAGCAAGAGAACTGATTTTAACAGCACATCACAAAAAAATGAATGGCAACAAGATAGGAGCACCTCATTTCACATTATTTCTGTAGACAGCACTTCATCAGGGAAAAAAAAGATTGGTAGATATTTTAAGTGTACAAATGTACTAAGTGTACAAATGATGTGGTCCTTATCACCTGCAAAGTACTGACCTATCAACTCCAATCATCATAGGAAGGGCTTTGACCAATTGTTTCATTAAAGCAGTCGAATAAAAAGAGTATTAGAGATTCCCTTAGAAGAAAACTTCCATGCAGCTTCTTACTGCAAGGATACCAGCAAACATGAACTGATATTTCTGGCAAAAGCGAAGAGCTACAAATGTCTTTGAACTTCAAGTATGTGGATCACCCACAGCTTAGAATCAAAACAATCCAGCGCTTAAATTGCTGACTTGCCTAAACATTAGACAGAGTCTTTGGGTAAAGCTAGAAAATATTGTGTAATAGCTGGTTTGCCTACTGCTGATCTTCAAGCTCTTTTACAAGTGCACCTGGCTGCATTTCTGCCATCTTGACACAAAGGAGTCTGATGGAATAATTTCTCATTAAAATCTTATGGCTTCTCTGTGAAAGGATGCTACTTTCCTTAGCAGCATTCTCACCAGCATATTCCAAACTCATGGATTAAGTGAAAGGTACCTCATTGCATGGTTTTAATACCAAATTATTTCATCCAAACACATTCACAGAACAGAAGATCACTTTAAGCATTGCACATGTAAAACTGAAAGTGAATACCCACAGCTCTGTCCTACAGGCTAGCACATGACCTTAAATAACAAAGACAGGCTAAAGAATTCTGCACTGGTTTCCCATTTACTCAAAGGAAGATTTGAAGCTCCTATCAAGTCCTCTGGCATATTTCTTTGCCTCATAGAGAACTTGCTAGATACAAGCAGTAGCTTGATACACCAGAGTTCAGGTGAATCCAATTCTACTCCTATTTCTCCTTATGAAGCCAGTGGCAAAATTCCTACTGTCTTCAGCAAGCAGAAGTGGCATCACTTCTTCTGAACTGACATGCAATGAAGCTGATCATGGTCTTGCATTTTCCTGAAAGAAGCATCAATAAATCTCTACATAATCTAGTGTATCCTGCACTTCAGAGTTTGAGTTCCATGTTCCCAATGCAGTTTGGATATCACAACCAGAAGTGTCTGGACATTGGTATAAACACTCCTGGATAAGTGGGAAAAATTAGAATTTTGCTGTAAAGTGGGTTCATTCTTTGTTTACAAGTGCCTTCTTGTTAGGGGAATAGGTGCAACAGCAGCCAGGACACTATCAGTGGGCATCACTGAAGACTGTGGCAGAAAGAAATTAATGCAGATAAACAGAGATGAGCAAAAACTGAGAAAATAAGGTAGTCCTGCAACCACCACACGAGCTCCTACAGCTCTCTGTATTAATTGTCATTCAATTCCCCATAGTATTCTAAAACCTAGATGATCAGATAATAAGAGGTTGAGTGGTATGCATAACATCAGGCTGATTAAATTTGTTTACTGATAACTCTTTCAGGTTCCTATGAATATCATGTAATTTTCAAGGTTTATTTCAAACAAATTTTATGTAATGCATTATTGACAACATCTTCATGGACCATTTCTACAATGTCATTCAGGATAATTATTTCACAACAGATTTTCAGAGTCTCTGATTCCTGTTGGGATTCACTTTTGCATAAATTACAGAGCAGCATATTTAATCAGTGTCTCTATTAGAGCCCTATGGCTTATTTTTAGGAATAAGGAATGAGAGAATAGAAAGGTTTCAAGAGAGGCAAGGGAAAGGAAAGGAATATTTGTAAGCATGAATATTTTCTGAAGTAGCAAAGTTAAAGGCTGTCCTGCAGCATGTCTGCCTTTTTAAAAATAAACACTGGCATTAATCTTTTGACTATATTAAACATTAATGTTACCAAATCATGTAATGGGAAGTTTAAAAAAATTAACATTTACATGACAGTCTCCTTAGGGTTGTTCCAAATCGTGAATTAGCCCCTCCATAATAATGCCAAAACAATAATGAATCCAAGAAGTACGACTATGAGAATTCTCTATATTTCTTAACATATACCCAGAGAGATAAATACTGGGCAATCATTTGACACCTAAACATGCTGAATCCTTATGATTACAACACATTTATATTTATTTTCTTATGTAACATGCTGTAAAGGTTGAGCATCAGACATTATTTCTCCAGAGCCATCTGGATCACAGAGCTAAGAGTTGCTGGAGCATGCAACCTACAGCACAGGTGTGCCAGCATCCCACTGACTACTTAGAACTCCTAGTTGGTGGCAATCAGGGTCATCAGGGTTTGGCCTTTACAAGGAGCCTGGAAAGGCCTACACCCATGCCTTGCTTTCCATGGAAAAAGGCTTTCACTATTTTGGCATTGGGCCTCTTCAGCATCTTATTTTAAAACATCAAAAATAAATGAGTTCTCTCTTACCGTTACATATGGCTGTACCAAAACAAATCGATCTATAAACTGTTACAATTGCAAGACATTTGAGCCTGAGGCTACTAGCAGCCTGAGGCTCAAATGTAGTGAATTCTGCACTTACACAGGTGCCAGACCTTTATTGTATCACTTTCTGAAATAAGCTGACAGTAGCTAAATACACAAGTCCCTACAGAAGACAAAGTGGCCTACCATTCTACAGTGGTCATATTTGTATTTCCACTTTACATGCAGGGCAGGAATTGAACTAAAAAGCCAGTATCTAACTCAAGTTAGCAGTGGTTTTGAAAGGCCTTATATGGCCTTGTGGTAGAAGTCATCATACACTCATTGGTACATACAAGTTGGGTTTTGTTAAAGCAAAACTTTTGAAGTAATCCCACTGCAATATATTCATTTCATCCCTGCACGCAGACTTAAAGAAGCAAATCCAAGTAATTTATTCACATTAAATATGCAATTCAATTATCATTCATCAAGAACAAAATCTTTAGGAGTTCATTGTTTCTTTTTCCCAAAGCAGCTTTGGGTTGGGGCTTGTTTTGTTAGGTCTTTTTGGGTTTTGGTTTGGAGTTTTTTCTGTTGTTATTGGATTTTCTTCTTCCCAGAAGTCACCTAGACAATTACAACAAGTGTAAATGTGGCTAGATCTCTATGATACAAGAAATTAGGACCTGGGAAATATCACCAATAGCAGCAGCTCATGACTCAACCTGTAAAATAAGCGCTTTAAACTCTGTGGTGGCTATAAACAGAAGCAGCTCTAGCTTGAAAAACAAGAGCATAAGCAAAGCTGGCCTTCCCCTCCTCTTCACTATAAGTCTGGTACCAGAGTATATTGTTGTATGAACTCTGTTTGCAGAAGATGAAGACCACTGTGCTTGAATACCTTGAAAATATTACAGAAATCTCATTTAAAAGCCTTTAAAAAGACATCTTTATTAAGATAATTCTACAGATACTGCCTGGAAAGCTCCAATAAAATACATTTTCCCACGTGCATACATTTACATTTCCTTGATAGATGTTAAATGCCAGAAGACATTTGTTATCACAGTACAGAGTACTGTATGATCTTCACCTGTGTCCTACAGCAGATGGCAGAGGAGCCAAACTGCAGGAACACAGAACCACACAGAGTCTGACAGTGCTCTGAGGGTTCCTCTCCTGCCTCACAGCAAACCTGTGAGCAGCAGCTGAGTGAAGCAGAGCCCAGGGACAGCAGAGGAGCCCCAAACAGCTGGTGAATGCACAATCTTCTCCATCCCAGGAGAGCAAAGGATGCAGCAGCAAAAGCACCATGATGATAATTGACTGCCAGAGCTTCAGGTACTGGTGTGTTCTGCTCCCACTACTTAGCACCAGCCTGCAGCTGAGGCAGGAGCCAGCTGGAATGGGGCCTGGGGCAAGGTGAAGGGGCCCCACATCATCTACAGCATCTCCATCATCAACAGGAAAAGATATGAAATTTCCAAGTGAGAACCTTTGTTCTGCAACCCAGGCAGGGTCATGGAAGGAAGCCTGGGATATCAGCTTCCACCAACCAACGGCTATAGGCAAACTCCACTGCCTCAGAGCCTCACACTATGGGCATCAGCTCTGCCAACTTCTCCAACACATGGACACACACGGACGAACACCTGCAACAAATGTCTCCTTACACAAATCAAAGCACAGGCTTGGTGCTGGGGCACAAACAGGAATTACAAGCTAAAAAAAAGGAGGAAATACTGCCTGACAACCCAGTCCTCCGACATGGAAAACACCACATCTGTTAGATGTCTGCTAACATCTAACAAAGCTCACCAGGAACGAAGGTCAAGACAAAATAAATGGGAAACAAACTTCAGTGGACAAAATGCAGTAATCAATCTTCAACACTTGCTTCCTAAAGGGTAAGGCTTGATTAATCAGGCTCTTCTAACAAGCAAGGCTGGCTGACCTGCATCTTTCATTTGTATTATTAACAAGGATTAAAGCTCATTATTCCATGTGTTCCCCATCCTGGCAACTACAGCAATGTTTGCCAAGAGTGATATCAGCCAGCTCATCCTGCATCTTAATCCACAGCAAATACCTTTAAGGCCAGCCAAGGCTTTCAAGGTCCCTCACCCTGCTACATCTGAGTGAAAATGTAAACCAAATAAAAAGGAATTTATTCACCAATGAAGAATCCAACCAACATCTCAGGCTCAATGTTAGAAGTGCAAGAATCTTCATTTCATAATTTACTTCATAGTAAAAGTCTCTGAAAGTCCTTCATAAGAGAATATTTCAGTTCAGGTCATCAAGAAAAAATATGATTCATTCAAATACAAAGTGACTGTAGTAAATAATTACAAGATTAAATTATAATTGTATTCACAATTGCACTTGCATATTTGCGATTTCCTTCCATTTTTATTTCCAGCAAGTGAGGATCCTTTTTTGATACTGAAGATAAAAATCTATATAAGTAACTTGAGTAACAAAAAAAGAAAACCAACAACAATTACAAAGAAATTACCAAGAAATATGAGAACAAGCAGCATTAGTGTTTATGATGAGGATCTTTGGAGAGGACAACTCTTACCAGACTCTCTCCCATGAAAGTAATGCCATGGGACAGAACAACACTAATCAAATCCCCTCCTCCTGAATGCTACTATTTGAATGGAGGTAGACACCTAAAAGCAAAAAGAAAAAGAAATGCACTGTTCCCCCCACATTCATTAGAGGGTTTTTAAATGCATTTTATGAATCTCTACCAACTTCTATTATTCTCTGTAGGAATATAATAGTAATACCTCATCGCAGATAAATAGAACGCAGTGCACACAAAAATATGATATGTGCAAGCTTCAGTAACTGGAGACAAAGAAGGTGGGACAAAGAATTACTATTAACAATTTAGAAATAGCATGGTATGAAACAAGGTAGCTTTCTCCCCCAAATTACTTGAAAATGTTCCACAATATTGTGCTTGTGTGGCAAGGCTTTGGTCACACAGGGACTCCAGAGGTGGTTTCTGTGAGAAGCTGCCTGTGTCTGACAGAGCCAAGGCCAAGAAGCTCCAAGAAGCACCTCTGAGTTAGCACATCCAAAAATGGGGAAAGGAGAGGGGAAATGGACAGTGCAGCTGGAAAGAGGAGTGAGTATGTGAGAAAAACAATTCACTTCAGAGGCAGAGAACCCCAGGAGTAATGCTGGGCCCAGGGGGATGCCAAAGGTGAGGGAAGGCATTTGAATATTTAGGTTTTATTTTCTCATTAACCTACTGAGATTTGACTGGCAATAAATCAGTTTTCCCCAAGCTAGATCTGTTTTTTCCATGACAGTAATCAGTGAGTGATTATCTCAACCCATGAACTTTTGTTATATTTTCTCTCCTGTCCAGCTGAGTAGGGGAGAAAGAGCAGCTTTGGTGGGCACTTGGCATTCAGCCGGGGTCAATCCACTACAGCATGAAAAAAAAACCAGAAGCACAGAAGTTACTAGTTCTACTACATATATATGAAACCCAAGAGTAATTTCCATTCCTAACAGCAGACTCTGTGGTACACCTTTCCAAGGTGCTGTTTTTTCCTCCAAAAGAACCTCTGTTATATATGAACCTATTTTCATCATTCTTAAAACTTTCTAGAGTTGGACAGCATTATCAAGGATCTTCCAGTGAGTGTACAGTGTCAGGATTTTCAAAGAAACCCCTTTAAATCCCACACCATTATTCTGGACTCTGTTTCAGTGTGCATCCTGAAAAGATGGCAAACCAGCAAGTTCTTGCCCACTTTCTTGATACACATCATTAACAAGGATTTTTGATCTGGCAGTGAGGGACTGGTAAGCCCAGACTGTGATTTTTGTCTCCTTTGAGGTTCAAGTTGTTGGAGTTCCCCAAGGATCTGACATTTGAGGCCTGGGAAGGAGAGCTTGGAAGGAGGCACATCTTAGGAAACAGGGCAGGGTCACCAAGAGCTTGTGTCCCAACCGACAGGGAGTTACCTGCAGAAAGCCATTTTACTTTTTTTTACACCCGTATTTCTGGTTGACATGAACTGACACACACCAGAATTAGAACTATGGGATTGGACAGGGATAATTCACATGTCATCCTGATAAAGGCAATTCAGCACGTTTCGGTCTTTCAGCATCATCCCTCTCAGAGGGAATACGGCAGGTAAACCCAATAAAGTGAGACAACAGGGATGCTGTCCCAAATCACAGACAGAAACAGCAATGAAAACAGGGCTGAACGCGAGGCTCATCCTCTTATGAGGGGAACCTCTACTGCAAGTCAATCCTGAAATCTCAGGGCTCCCAAAATACAAGTTCCCACAACACATTTATTTATTTGCTTTCCCTTGCTGGATCTTTACAGAAGAAAAAAAAAATTATCTTTCTGGACTCCCTTGTCACATTTTTTCCCCCCAACTTATATATATTTTTTTAAACACATGAGTTCCAGTGGGTTTACCACTGCTAGTTCACAGTTAATAACTCAGGAAGAAGGCAGAAGTTGATGAAAGGAAGCACATCTTGAAGCAGAAAGGACAGGATCTAAATTAAAGCATTGGATCAGGCACTAGCTTTTCCTGTGGGCCTTCATAAGCCACAGTCTCTTTCTGCCCCTGCTCCCTATCAGCAAGATCATTAGCTGAATAAATGATAGTTAAAAACCCATTAACAAAAGTCAGATTTGCTAGGCTTGATCAATTAGGTTTTCCAAGTGTAAGAGGATACTAATTCACAAGCCTTATGGAGGAACCTGCTTCTGCCAAATGTATTGTGCAATTTTTGATCACTAATGCCCTTTTCCAATCCCTTCTCCAGTGCTTCTTTAAAAGCAGAGATCTGGGGCAGGTAAAGATAATAGAAAATCTTCTATGTGAATATCAGGAAGTACAACCTTTCTTTAAAGTTTAATTAATTTTATTTTTTTTCTTTCCTGATCTCCAAGTCTGAGCAGGGAATGGAAAGCAAGATGGATGCTGCTAGATAAACACAAATTGGTTCTTGTTCCCAGGGTTCATACCAAAGCTGAAGTGGTACTGCTGGCTGTAACCATTCAAGCTCAACAGCCCAGTGGGACCAATTACTGCACTTACAGTAAAACATGCAAGGAAATCTATCTCCCCATCTCCATATAACCAGGTTTACTGAAGGATAACCTACTACATTACACAGATTAATACTTCACTGAGTAAATTAATCCTCAGAATTTCACTCACTATTTGTGGCTTATAAATTTTAATTGGTTCTAAACTGCAACATGAATTTATGTGAGTGTATATTGATGAAGTAGAAGGAATCAGAAATTATTCTATTAACATATAGAGACAACGGGAAATGTTGGGGCAAATTCATAAACATTTATAAATGTTTACAAAGCAGGATTCAAACTTGGTTTACAGGTGTATCATCATAGCTGACACAGAACTCCAGGAGAAAAGCAGAAGCAGAATTAGCTGAGAATGAAAGGCACTGAAAGTGAAAATTTCAGAAAGGGAAATGCTCCCACTTTGCCAAAGCCAGATGTAAAGCTGAAGGGTAAGCAGTGCTTGTACTATATTTGATTGTACCATTATTGATCCCAGTCAGTCAATACTACCAGTGCAGCAATCAGAACAGCTTTCCAACACATGCTGGCACACCATAAAAATGAGTACTTGTACAAGAATGAAACAAACCACCAGATGTTAAAGTACATCAGAAGTACCTAACAATATAGACTGTCCACTTTAGGACATCATACAACTTCACAAAGCTTTGTCATCAGGATAAAACTTTCCCTCCTATCTGTTTACAAAGGTTCAGTTCACTGGTTGAAGTTTCTAACTGTGTATCATGATAGAATTAGTTCCCTGAAATATTTCAAGAAAACTTTAAACAGATGTTTGTTGTTTTTTTAACCACTTACTATGATATGCTAATTCTGAAACACAGCACTGGTATTTGAACACCAGTATCATATCCCTACCCATAACAGCAGAGGCATTCACTACATATTATCCATTTTTGTTAAATTCAACAGCAGCTAACAGTTCAGTGAATCAGACACCTGGCTTATAATTAATGTCAAGACTCCTCAGACTTGGTCATATGACTTGGTCTCACTGGTCTCCTGCCCAAATATAAACAGCTTCCCAAAAGCCAGGAAGCAGCACTTTTCCCCAAGGACTATCCCCCACCTTTGCATTTCAGTTATGCATTTTTTCATTTAATGAACATAGCACAAACAAGTAATTATGACATCATACTAATCAATTTGATATATTATGAATGTAAATAATATATGAAATAATAAGAGGCTGCTTTTTCTCTCATATCAATTTGCACATCTACCCAAGGTTTCCACAAACATTTCTGAGAAGCTTCACAAATTGATTTAGCTTTCACTAGCTAGTTATTTGGATGGCCCATTCAGCATCTTTAGCAGCCATGATGCTGTAGAGCAGAAAAGGCCCCAAGGCTAAAACAGCTCATTGTGCCCATTTCCTCTTATGGGAGGGTCACTGAACTGCTCCAGCAAATCTTTTAACAGGAAAATATGCAGCGCATCTCATGTTCAGAGCACCTTTCAGACTACACTTTCAAGCTCTGTGAGCAGATTCTTGTACTTGTTTTAGGGCCTACCCATAGCTTTAGCCCCTATGACCACAATACCTCACTAACAAGAATATCCTATGCCTATCTTCAGAAGCCTTAATAGCATTTATTGTTTGAGTAAACCAGGACCAGAAGGCAACAGAAGTTTTTTTCAAGGCAAACTCCTTAAACCATAAGCACTGATATGCTTATATAGCAAACCCTGAGATTTTCCTGGAATTCACAACACCCTTTGTAGCACTGAGAAGAAAAAAAAAAAACAAAAAGGAACCAGTAATTTTACAGCCATATATGCACTAAACTAGCAATTCTTACACCCCTTCAGTTTACACCCTACAGCTGTGCAGGGCATCATCAAGCAAAACAACTTGAAAGAAGCAAAGCTACACAGCCTCCAAATTGTAAGATATGTTATACTTTCTCTTGCTAAAGAGATTTTACTAGCTCAAATTTTTGTTTTCAATATTGATTGAACCAAAGAAGACCTTTACATAAAGCCACCTTTAAGGTCAAAAACTAAGGAGTGAATAACTAGAAATAGTGACAAAAAGCAGCCTTACTTATAAATAGTTTTTCCTAATGTATTCACTTCACCCATTTAACATGTCCTTTATACTTTACTACCTGCTGATTTGCTCATTTTTGACATTGTAAAGGACAATTTCAAGTGTAGAGGCAAGGCAAACTGCCCTTCTTAACTGAAAAGGAGAGACACTGTTGCACTCACACATGTAACTTGTTGCTCTTTGTTCTAAGCATTTCCAACTTCTGAATAAAAGCAATTAAGCTTCTGCAGTCTTAAACAGAAATCCCAGAATGTTCCTACCTTCATCTGAACTCAGGACTTCTTAGGGCTGCTCTCCTTGAATTTCAGGATGAGTGATTAATCCCCAGAGCACTCAGAAACATCTTAGTTAAGCAGTCACTCTTCCACCTTCATATTCAGAAGTGAACCAGTGAATGTTCAGCCTCCACTCCTGCTCCTCCTTTCTCTGGGCTTGCAGGCTCTGAGCAGCCATGGAGGTAAGAAAGGCCAGGCCCTCCCCAGGCAGCAAGAAAAGCTCCCTGGCTCACCTGGCCCCAATGAGCAGCAGCTGTGCTGCATCAGCACCCTGCTAACCCTGGGGCACAGGGAATGGGCATCAGCTGGGCCTGGCACAGCACCAGCACCTGCAGCTGCCTGGAGTCACCACCCTTCTCCTTAGGGCTGACACTGGCCAGCCTGTGAGGCTTTCACAAGGAGGCTTTTGTCGATAAAACACCTTTTTTTTTTCACAGAACAAATAGGGAGGGGAAAAAAGGTGTGGTTGAATTTGTTGTTCTACTTGTTAAGACACAGTAGAGGTACTCTAGTTTCATATCTCTCTTTTTATAATTGTTTTCATCCACAGTGTGTGTGTCCTGGTATGAGTTCCTCTTGGTAAGATCGCAGCACTTTCAAGTAAATAATAAGCAATACAACTAACATCTATCAAACATTAAGCATTTTATGATCCTTGGTATACATTTGATAGTGTTGTCCTCCACTTCTGTTGTTGCATGCTATGTATCATTTGGAAATCAAAAGATGGCTTTTTATTTTAGTTTCTCTCTCAGGTGTAAACCAAAACAAGCAGATTGCCCTACACAGAAGGGATTCAGAGTTGTCTGGTTGGCAGTTTAGATGGGTAAGAGTATCATCTTTTGTAGGGGAATTTATTGCTTTGACATCCTT
Source organism: Camarhynchus parvulus (assembly GCF_901933205.1). NCBI lineage: Eukaryota > Metazoa > Chordata > Aves > Passeriformes > Thraupidae > Camarhynchus > Camarhynchus parvulus. The sequence continues at coordinate 12,517,993 of NC_044576.1, forward strand.
TAGGAAAAGAGATGCAAATGTAGCCCATTCTTTATTTTCCAAAAAGTGCTGAGCCAAAATAGAAAAGTTCATCAGAAGAGACTTGGCTAGACAGACCTAGCATGTTACATCTAGGCCAATAAACTAATTAGATAGTAAATATCAGAAGACCTACTTGTTCATTAAACTAATTGAGCTAATACTGTCCAGACATTAAAATATGAGGAGTGAAAGCTATGTGCAAACAAAACAGCTGTAATGACTTACTGATAAATACTGCCTGGCTGCATAAGGCTGGGGGATATTACTCAAGGGGAGTAAAAAGATTTCCTTTGCACAGCAGCAATAATCTGTATATTCAGAGAGAATTTAAACACGTGATTGAGATCTACAGCACACCATGTTCACTGCAGAGGTGGAGATGTTGCAGCTAAGCTTGTATTAGAAACCAGCATCCCTGAATTTACATCTCATCTTCAGGAAGATATTTTATATTAAATTTTGGAGAAATAGACAAAGGATGTTTGAACTAAAGGGTTGGCAAGAATAAGGGAAAGCATCAGTCATTGGAATTGTCTAATTTAACTTTTAGTGCCTCACCAAATTTAAAATAAAGAGAGAAAACTGAGCTTCTGGGTCTTATATACTTAAAAGATGAATGTAACTCTTCCTTTTAAAGTTCAGATTTTAGAATCATCACAGAATAGTTTGGGTTGGAAGCAACCTTAAACATCATCTTGTTCCAATACCCTTGCCATGGGGAGGGACACTTTCCACTAGACCAAGTTGCTTAAATCCCCACCCAACCTGGCCTTGAACACTTCCAGTGATGGGGCATCCACAGCTTCTCTAAGCAACTTGCTCCAATGAGGTTGTGTGACTGCCACAAAACCTCAGTTCAGCTGTCTCAAATTAATATTAAGAATCCACATTCTGCCTGGAATAACTCAAATGGAATGCATATATCACAGTGCTTCTTCCTTTTGAACTGTTAGAGAAAACAACATTCATATCAATGCCTTCAAACCTCTCAATAGCAATTAACTGCTTTGGGCTGAGAGGAAACAGGAAACTATTCCAAGGATCATTTTCAAATGGACTGTCCTGAAGCTGAGGGTTTCTTATGATGCTGGCTGTTCATATATACTCCTCCACCTGTATCCAAGTGATAGAAATTCAATCACCCATTTATATCTTCTAATTTGATATGAAACTGTAAAAATGTTTTGAGAAATAGATCTCAGCAGAACTTACTGCAGATGCCCTACAAGTCTCTTACAGCAAAATCATCTATCAAATCTGTGAGAACCGGTCAGGAGTGAGGATTTCTGAACCTTGTCCTAGATTGCTTTTTATATGTGGATTAATGAATGAAGTAATCATTCAATCAAGAAAGACTGCTGTGCTCTGATTATTCTCAGTTCCTTGTATACAGCTTCTTTTAATGTCCTACCTGCAAGGCAATGGGGAGAAATAGCACAGAAAAAGATAGGCCTGGAGAGAATCAGCTCTTCTTTTTGTAGTGATTCTACCTAGTGCTGCTTGCCCTTTTTTGATTGTATTTGCTCTGTTGATGCCTAAAAACTGGGTGGCAAACAGAATTCTTCCCTCCCTAAGAGCACTCATGTGATCTGAGGGAATGAATTTCTTCATACATAGCAAAATTACTGACAGTATTTCAGAAAAAAGTATAGATTTTACAGCATATTTGTTTTTATCTAAAGTAAAGCATGAAAACTCATGTAACAAATTTAGGCATTACGACATCTTTCAGTCTTCAAAAGCAGTCAGCTGTAGCCTTACTACTACTGTCAGTTACTGTCCTAAAGGTCACAGTTATTACAGAAAACTGTTGACTTTGCTGTCTAATCTAGCCAAGATAACTTGTTAGAAGTTGATCTGAAAGCAACTGAGAGCACCAACATGAAGGTGTTACAACTCTTTACCAATTTATTTAATTTTTTAATAATGTGAATTTGCCATATATAGAAACCCAAACGTCTTGGAAATTCATAAACTTTCGTAGTCTGCACCAGAGAGTTCCTGGCAGGTAGTACACAACAGGGTCCAAGGGTCTTTTCTAAGACTTTTAAAGGCAAATCTTCCTTCTGTAGCTTGTGGAATCTGTCTAGATTTATTTTCTTTCAGGCATTACAAAGTCTTTGGGAAGAAGTGTAAATGAGGAGGAGACATTTCAGGCTTCCAACTGTGGAGGCTATATGACTTGTAATCACAAGTGCTCTGACAGTGTTTGCTATTCTGTTGCTGGAAAATCCCCCTTCCCTATCCTGAAGCTTTTATTTTCCCCTTATCCCTCATTTGCATTCTCTCTTTCATCCAAACAACACCAGAAGTTCAGCATTTTGACAGGTTGTCATCAGTACCATCCCTATCCTGAGGGCTAGATCCATGATGTACAATTGTTCTCCACGGCCTCTTTCATCTTTCCTATGGAGCAAAGGAGGATGCAGAAAAATTTCAATGTTTTAACATCCACACTACTATAGAAAGGGGGGATAATGCATTTTAGCATTCAAAGGGGTGGGTGCCAGCTTAATGTGACAAACCTGAAGAAGCTGGATAGATAGCCAGGAAGAGATGGCATAAGGTGCAGTAGAAAGAGTTTTAAATTGGTGCTGAAACAAGTCATGTTAGCACTGATGTCATGAAGTCATGGAGTGTTTGCATACCACAGCAAGTGTTTGTTTTCTCCTTAGGGACAGTTTGTGTTTACTATAGCTGACAAGAAGAAAGGTGAGGAAGAAAGAGACAGTCTGTTTTAAAGCAGGATAGGAGAAGAAGAAAAAAAAAGGCAAGTCTTTCATATTTTCCTGGTGTTTGCAGAATATTTTGCTCTGCAATTTAAACAGATTGTAGCTGGTGAAGGGTGGGAGTCCTTCAAAAGAAGGAACATGATAAAACAAAATGGAAATCGTCAGTTAAATCCTGAATCTGAATTCACCAGGATGGTGTAGGGTAGAGGGGTCTAGAAACTTGAAGTCAAACAGACACTGACAACTTGGCAAGCTGTTTGCTAGTGATTTCAGGCCATGTGTACTTCATGATCCTATCAATCTAATATAAAATGGCCCAGACTGTATTTGTCCTACATATACCTAGACTGTATTTATCTTAAGGAGCAGATCCCCTGAAATTTCAGCATGCACACATATACTCACCTGCAGTGCAGTTTGGGTCAAAAAATATCCCAGCATTCTGGGGATTTTTGGTTAGCCCTGTGCACATAGAGGGTTTAGAAGATAGCAGCAGATGGCAACCACTGAACAGTCCCACGGATAACAAACCTGGGACAGTTCATTTCCCTTTGTGGTCCTGGGCTGGCTCCAAAGACAACAACTGCTAAAATCAAAAAGAACTCTTTCACTACAATGACTCAATATACTCACTGAATATGCATAGAAAGACTGTATAAAAAATATTTAACATATACATACATTTTAAAAGTAAATACTTAGCCTACTAAGGCTTTCCCTACCATATCAAGTTTTTAAATGAAAGAGATATTCTTCTATGTACTTCAGGAGTTCAGAATCAAGATGCTAAATAAAATCAGTATTTCAAGGTAGAACTGTGTCTCACTGCTTATTGTGCAGTAGCCAGAACAGAGTAATTTCCTGTTGAAATTAGAAATTAAAAAGAAATTAAAGTATGGTTCATCAGAAACTCACATTGCAGACAAGTGTCAGTATTGTTAACTCTGTTTTTTGTAATCTGTGTAGAGATTTCTTTTTCTAATTGGAGATCCCTAACAAACACACTAGAAGAGACATGTATGTGGTGAATTTCTGTGTACAGACATGCCCAGAACAGGTTAAATATCTTCAGGTGACACCTCCTCGGACAGGCAATTTCTTGTTTTCTTTTGCACTAATGCTTAACAGCCCAGCTCAGAGGAGACCTTGGAATTCCTTAGGCCAGGGAAGATGTAGGAAATAACATAACTTTAAAGAATTTGAGAGTTTGTGTATTTGTTTTTCTCAGCCTTCATTTAGATTTACAGCATTAGGGAATGTTTTTAAGTATTTTATCCATGTATCAATTATTCTCTGAAGAGGGCTTCACTGTATATCTACAATATTGCACTTGTGCAGTAAAAACAAGCATCTGAAGAACCCTCATGAAAATACATAAAAGCCAATTATTGTGATTTGTGTTTACATTCCAGCTGTCTTCTAATGAGATTTTTTCCATGCCATTAAAAAAAGAGGATAGCGCTGTCAATTTCTGGATTCAGAGATAAAGTTCATGAAAACATTTAAGTATCTATTTCACATTGTGTCTTCTTGAGAAATTTTCCTGAAAAGATATTAATTTAAACATATCCAGGAGAGCCTTCATGAATTTAAAAAATCAATTAAATAGAAGCAAGTAACTGCACAATGACGGCGAACTCAGCCACCCCTTGATAGCCATTGTCCCTTCCCAACGCACAGGAACTGCTCACCTTTGATGATAAATGCCCAATGTATTTTGGGGCAGTCAAAAGAGCAGGTCTGGCTTCCAGAGGAATTCTTCCAGACTACTACTATTTCTCCTTGACTTTGAGCAGGGGCTAGATGATCCAAGGTGAGACCTTGCTACAGCCAGTATGGGAATTCCAGGTTAATGGAGTGCCTCTGGCTGACCTGGCCACCCCAGGCATGGAGACCTGGAGCCCCAAAGCACCACACACACAGACACCAATGTCCCTGCCCAAAAACACTTTGCTGAGCATCCCAGCTCAGGTCCCTGCCCACACATACAGGAGAAGTTGAATGAAGCCCTGTAGGAAGTGGGAGGGAGTGAATATGCCACAATAACATACCCAAACTGCAGCTGCTGTAATAGCACAGTCAATGTTCCCGTTTCTCAGAGGGTGCCATGTATATTCTCAGTCTTAATTACAAAACAAAAAATAATATGATCCTCTTACTGTATGTCTTTCTTCACCCTCTCATCTGCTCTGGTGTTTTAAATACCCAAGTTTTAGTTAGAAACAGATGCCTCAGCTTTAGCACCCTCTTGTAATGGCTTAATAGTCTAGGTAAGACCAAAGACAGAGGAAAAAGACGCTACACTGTGCACAACTTCTGAGCAAATGGACTTGAATATTCATTAAACAACATTTAATTTAAACAGCCAAACCCTAAAAGCAGCAACATATGGGCCTGCTTTATTTTACATAAGCTGAATAGGAGGTTGTGCCATTAGTTTCTGCAGACATAATGTTCATTACAAATGAAGTATGTTTTCCTTTAGGGAATGCACCACCATTTCTGTAGTGTTGTCATTCCCCCAAAAGGTTCAGTGTACTTACCATATGAAGTACTATTCTTGGCAATGTGCTTCCAAATGTAAACAAAATTCCCATAGATTTTCATCGACAAGGGGAACCTGAGGCAAATTAAATTCCTTAATAAGAAACAAACAATGAAAAAAGCCCTCCCTTTTCAGTATTTTACCATCTTTAAAAGACTATCTCGACTTCATAGTTTGGTACATGGGTTTTTCTCCTGCTCTTTGTGATGGAACATTTTTGCATAGCTGTGTGATATGTGGTTCTACAGTCCTCTGCTGGCTAAAGGACTACTTGGCACAACCCCTTTCAGAATCCAGTTTGTTTTCTTGTATGTGCCTTTACTGAAAAGCAAGATATTTGCTCTTGAAGTTTGTGTAGATTAAAAACGGCTATATAAAAACATTTTGATTACTCAGCAAGCTTCATGAAAAAAATCTTGCACATGGTCCTGCACTTCATCCCAAGATAGCTACTTAAGTGGTAAAACAATTTAAAAAAGGAAAAGAAAAAAAGGACTGGGAGAACTAAGCTGAACTAAGCAAGAGAACATTCACTACAAAAGAAATTATTTTGTATCTTTGCTAAATAATACAGTTAACATAGGCCTGAAGAAGTGCAGAATCTTGATACACCTGGGAAGTCTATCCCCTTTCATCCACATAATGCTTTACAAACTTTCCCTGACCCTGCAGGCAGCACCCTCAGGTTTCTGCTGAGTTTTTTGGCACTTGTACCCACAGGGGTTCCAGTGGAGCACTGATGAACCACTAGGAAAGAGAGTGATAAACAAATTGCTTTGTATGAACTTTGTGATTATTATCATTCTTACACAGTCTATGGGAACATAAAGATAGAAAAGCACCTGCAAGCAGAACAAATAAAAGAAACAAAAAGCCACTGGGTCCATATGCAACAGGCAGCTTGAACAAAGACAAGATATTCTCTTGGCTAAGCAGGCTTGTGGGTTAAAGAAACCTCAGGAGTCTTTAAGGGGACAGCAAAAGATCTAAGATTGAAGAACTATCTAGCTTCCCCCACTTGTAAAACATTAAAATCAGTAGTAATCACACAAAGTATTTAAAGGACAAGGTGTTTATGCTATGGGCCAATGAACTTCGCTACTGAATATGGGGATACAAGTCATAAACCTCAGAGAAGAATGCCCCTAGTTAGGCAGCCAGATATGGGAACAACTGAGTTGTGAGACTAAAAGGGTACAAAATTATGTTTATCTGTCATCACTGACAAGAGTTAATCCCCTTACAGTAAGTCTGGAATGTTCTAGTGTTCCCACTTCACACACAAAGCACAGAATAAAGTAAGAGGATATTTTTTTGAGGCATAAGTGCAAATATACTTCTGTACAAATACATAGAATAGACTATTTCAGTTGGAAGGGAACAACAATTATCATCTTGTCCAATGATCTGACTGAGTCAGGGCTGCCCTTAAAGCAGATATGAAGGGCATTGTCCAGGGAATTGTAAGGTGATCCAATGACATCCTGCCAGGACTGTAGGAGCACCTCACTTGTCTTCAGCAGGACAGGTTTTTCTAAGGAGGCTCCCCCAGTTCTGTCTGTGCAGCACACCACGTTAAGGCTTCTGTAAAACTATCTTTTACTCCTACCCTGAGGCTTTCACCCAGGTCATCAGGTACTTCATACCAACAAAGTATTGCCAGGAGCCAAAACACTGTTGAACCAAAATAAAGTATTCACCATGCTAAGGGGAGATTTATTTTTTTTCAAAAGCACAAGTCAGAGTGACAAAAGGCAATTAACAGGCATTAACACCAATTAAGATTTTCATGTTTAATAAAAATGAAAAAAAATGATGCATATTGCACTTAGTGTTTAATGACAAATGTTTATTTTTCAGCATTTCCTTAACTCTGGACAATTCAATTCCACTGTTTTCTGTGCTTTATGCATGAGTACAGTCCTTCAGTGCTTGTTTTTACAAGCACCATGCAGTTCAATGCTAGGAGTAATATATTCTCAGTTAATTAACTCCTCAAAAACATACAAGTTTAGCATTAGTGTGTGAATAGGAAGCAGTTTCTCCCAGTCCTAGGTCCTTACATTATTTTTCCCTTTTGTAATGCCCTGAAGTAGGGCCTAAATCAACCTCTCTACAATTACCAGAATTGATCAATTAAAATAAATACTTAAAACAAAATCTCTCAGTTCTCATATTTTCTGATACCCTTCTACTTGCCTAAAAAACCAAACCAAAACAAAAACTTCATTTCACCTCTTGTCTGTGGCAGGATCCATCACAGTATGAAGAGAACAGGGAAACAAGATATGCAAGAACTATTGACCAACATTTTAAGAATTCAATTGTTTCCACTCTTTTAGTTTAAAAATATTAAGCTGTTTTGATTGTTATTTTTACATTGGCTGTTAAATCAGACAGAAAATACTGAAAAAGCAAAATGTCAGTCCCAATTTTCTACTTAGAGCCAACACTGTGCAGGAGATATGGATCTGAGGTCATCTGTCACAGAAAAGTTTTATTATCAGTGATTGAAACCTGTTATCAAATCAACACAAATGATGCCTGGCTTAACAAACAGGCTAGCAAAAATTGACAGAAAATGATAGCAGGGTAGCAGCTCCAGTACAATCAAATCAGATCATCATGAAAGGCAGTGAAGCATGTTTCTCCTAATGGGGGTCAGCGTGCAGCCTGGCCAGCTTCATTAAATAACAGCTGTATTTTAACCCAGTGAACACAAGTACAAACTGTTATCATCCACCCCACTGAAGGACTGCACTTATCATTTTTGGTGGTTGTGCAACATCTACTGTGTTAGGAGAAGGCACAGGTGCTCTGAATCCTCTGCCCCAGCACATTGCTGGACTTTACCTAAGATCTCTGTGTATCAACAGCAGCCACAGAAAGAAGATTAAGCTTTGTCAGAAGCACTGGCTGTCAATGGCCAGCTCTTGGAAATCACAGTTACCTTCTACCACACAGGATGTTTCATTAGCCACAGCCTTTACAGAGAGGAATAAATTAAGAGGAAATTTATGGAATTCGAGATGTGGACGAAATTTCCCAGGGAATATTTTTAAGATGTAACTAGAATTCAAAAATGTTAGCAACAAACTCGAGTTTCCATTTAATCCCTTCATAATGAAGGTGTCCAAAGACATGAATGTACTTGGATGTGCCTACTACTGACACTGATTTGTAAAAGTTTACTCAAACCTTTCCCTTTTACATCTTAGATGTATTATAACAAATATGTTCATGGAAATAATCTTATTGTGATTCTGTTAGGGACATTAATGAACACAAGAAATTTTTGCCACCTATATTGGAAAATTTACCTGCTCAGATGAAATTTTGCCAGCATTCATAGCAAAAACAATTAACTACTTTTATCTCATCTCTTACCAGTACCAACAACCCCATCCAAAAAAATGTTCACTAGATCTTGTTTTGCTCAAATAGAAGCACATGAGCAGGAAGTATTCACAACAGGTATTTCTAACTTATTATATGAATCTAGTATCATCAACAGCTGTTACTGGACAACAGTCTATTTCCTCTGTGTAAGAAACCAATGACATTAAAACTACTTTTTTAATAGGAAATTACCAAAATAATATTAACAAGTTAATTTCTTCTGACTGTTGCAAACAGATTTGATAGTGACCTATATACTTCAGTCCTTAGATGACACATTTTCTATCAATAGAAAGAACTCACATTGCCCATTCAGCTGACTGTTGGGACTGCTGTCTTCTCAAAGCATACTATGCCTCATTTATTTCAAGCCACTGTTGGTCAGCTTCATTTCTTCACTTCAGTATTTGTTCTCAAACTTGTTACAAGCTGGTCCCTAGACAAAATCACCTCATTGCACCCAGGTGGTGCCAAATTTTGCCATCTTTTGCCTTTATCAAAGCTCTCTTTTTCTGTGCAGCCAGTACAGTAATCTCTGCTGCTATACAATTTTGAGTCCTTCCTACAGGGAAACATTTCCTGTGTGTGCAACTCTAACAAGCCCTGGTCATTGTAAACAGTGATTATTACAAGTCTTTCCACATATATAAATTTGAGATTGCTCGCCACCAGACTAATTTAGAGGTTCTCCAAAATTCCTTGATCTTCTAATCCAGACTCCAGACTGTTGTTAAATAGATAAAATTACTGAGATCCTGAAATATGAGGGCCAGGCCAAGCAGGCAACAGTGACAAAGCTACTATCTCTAAATGGGATGGGATGTGACAAGTTCAGCAGGAAATAAAAGGGTTCCTTCAGCACACAGTAGGGAAAAAAGTGAAGATTCCAGTTTCACTTAATTGTTTTACCTCCCACAGGAAAGGGGATTAACCTAGAGTGTTCACAGCATGACATGCGCATTAAACCTCTGAATTACAGAAAACCTGTTACACCTTGCTTAGACTGGAGTGCAGAGGCAGAGCAAACCTCACATGAAGAGCTGTGTAGACTCCCAACTGCTGAAGCACAAAGATTCCAATAATACGGCACCAAGCTGTAACCATTTCAATCCATCTGCTTTACAGCTACTGTACTACCCACATAAACAAATCTGTATTAAACAAAATGTAATACATTACAAAGTCGAGGAAGAAAACCTTCGGTACTCAAATTCCAGAAATAATTTCTTCTGGAGGCAGACATCCCCCCCCAGAACAGTACTGTTAACTCTGTAAACTCAAAACACCAATCCTACACAAGGCACTATGCCACATACCTTTATGCAAGCACTTATTTACAGATCCTTTCTTGACTGCATAAAATTAAGGTAAGGAGGCTTCTGAAAAGAGCAACAAGAATTTGTGCCAGCAGTCTAGAGCTTTCAAGTAGTAAACATTTGGAAAACACTAACTCTATGGTCTTCACTGAAACAGATGGTTTCCATTGAATTCAAACCAAGAGTGAAACAAGCATATCACTTCACTTCTCAGCTCCTTCACAGAACTATTTTTAATGCATGTCTTCAAGGAAATTGACCTCTTTGGCAGGGGACAATTTGGCCTCCTTTCAGCCTATTCTATGAAGAATTGCTGTGTGTCTTCCTTGTATTTCTATTGCTGTGTTCACACCACCCCCTAGTGATTGTTCAATTACATTAAACCGTGTCACTCCTCTCCCCCTTCATGCTGGGCATTATATATGGGAAGGGCTTACTGCATATAGCACCACAGCTGTATGAGCTGTACAGCTAACAGTGTGATGGTGCTGAACAGACAGCAGCACACCTGCTAGCTCAGGACTCAAACTGAAGGTACTACAAGAGGCACTAAGTGCTTCATCTATACTTAGCAGATCCTGTACAACATCCCCTTTCAAACCCTTTAACAACTCTTAGCTGTGGTAGCACTGGTTTTCTCCCTCAAACACTAAAAGCACTTTACCTGCCTTACAATGTGCTGCCCAGTACTAAGGTAGTGCAATTCAAAAACACTGCATTTAGGTAAAAAAGTCAGAGCCTTATTTAACAGTTGCTAGAGCTGCCCAGTCTGTTTCAGTCCTATTTAAAGCTCAGAATTTCTTCATTCCATACTCCTCAAAACATCTGCACCAGACTGCCTACACTTCTATCTTAAATGGCTCCTCTAACACTATCAGATGAAAAATTAGGGGTTGTTAGGAGAATTAAGCTGCCACACAGCTTGCAAGCCAAAGACAGACCCCAGAGCCTGTCCTGATAACTCAGGAACAAAAGACAAATCCTTCCTAATGCCTTCAATAGCCAAAATCTTAACTGTGGGACTAGGCAGCTCTGAGTGTCTCTGTCTGCATGTTTGGTTCTCCCTTCCTATATGTTCTAGAGGTCTATATAAAACAGGCAGACAAGCAAAAGGACTTTCCAAACACAGTTTGAACAAGAGCATGCCTACCTCCAACACTGCCTCCTTGGAATTAGGTTCTACTAGGAAGCTGTGGAATTAACTCCTACCTGTAGGAAGGTGTGGTTCACTTCAAATTAATACTCAAAACATGACTTGTTTAATTATGAACAGATTTTAATCCAGTGCAAACAGTACACCTATACTGAATTCCTCAAACTTTACAAAATGGTAGCTTTTGAATCAAAATTAAAAGGCAAACCAGTATTTTATTAACAGAGTTTATTTGATGTTAAAGTCAGATGAGCATCTTCTGCTTTCCAGAGTAATTAATTCTATACTTCTTCATAGAATGATGCCGCCTGTAAAGGAAAACACAGATCACTGACAAACAAAACAATTTTTATACTTGTACTTTTATAAAGCCTGAAAGACTGTTTCCCAAACAAGTAAGGTGAACCACACTGCTCTTCTTGTAAGAGCATAAAGCTCAACATTTCCCAGCACTGCCATGGCAATACATGAGCCTAAATTATAGCAATTCTGTAGAAGAGATCAACAAGCTACAATTGCTTTGACAGCTTTCTGTTTAAGACATTACACTCACTATATCAGCTCCCAGACAGACTGTTTAAGTTCCTTCCCACTGAGTCACTCAGACCATTTGTAATAAAACTTGTTTTTTCTGGAGCAGTTATTGACCACAGCACTTAGGTTCCTGCAGCAAAGATACAAAAATGTAGTCTGACTTGTCTATAAGAGCATCCTGTTTGTAAGTATTTTACTCAAAATGAGTACCTGTAAGAAAACAACATACATCTATTCCAAAACCAGATGTCATGCTACTTCAATCTATTTTAGACAATAAAACTCAAATGTCTATCCTCTTTGCATACCTACAAATGAAAAATATAAGCCTTGTTTACAGTAAGACTAAACAAATCAGCAACTTTGGTAACAGTAAATCTGAAGTACCTAATGTATTATTTCAGTCTTTATACTGATCAGGTACTTCATGCAAGTCAAAGTCACATAAACTAGCCACTCACTACTAAGTGCAAAAGCAATTTGTAAATATTCTTAGCCTTAAATGCTTGCACTGGGTTCTCTGTCTGCACAAGTACCACAGTCTTTGCATAAGTGAACCTCAGAGTTATCATAATGAACGCACTGCTGAATGGCTACCCTTACAAAGCATTCTGAAGGCATACCTGTCATCCGTTTTCCACCTGAAGAATGTTCATTTACTGAAAAAGAGAAAGAATCAATTAGTAAGAATTTTATCTAAATTCTACTACTGCAGAAAATTGAGCTTTGAGGGTTTTCACTGACATTCATGTGCTTTTTTCAATTAACCACATAGAAATCTGATAGGGAACCCTCCAAGTTTTGACTACTGCAGAGACTGAAGACTTAGATTTCACTTATTCCCTTAAACTCAACAGCTATTTAGAGCTTAACTAATGCTCAGAATGCAACTGCCTGTTCAATTACACCTACAGGCTACAATGGCTTCCAAGTGCTTATCCATCCACGCTTCTGTTTGACAGCCCCACCTGTCAAAGGCTGTCACAGCTACAGCTGTGACATTAAAAGGAGGGAGGGGATTTTTTTCCATTTCAGTATCACTATTTTGAATGCAAAGACCAGGTGAGGCACATCCACATAGTCTTTTTTCAAATTTTAGCAAGCTCAGCCAGCTCTAGAGTCACAGAATATATTAAAGAACACAAAATATTTGAAAATACTTCTCTTAAAACTACAGGGAAAATAGAATGGGAATGCTAAAGGAGTGAGAAGTGAAAAGAAACGTCAAAGAAAATTATGCTGATGTCTTGTTATGTCCGATTTTTTCATGACTACATCATATGTAACTTTTAGAATATACACTTGCCTAAACATTTCTCAGAATCAAGTACTGACACATTTACAAGGTAAAATAATTCTCACAGATTCTGTAGGTGGACTCAAATGTATTCCAGGGCTCCTATTAAAAATTCTTCCACACAGCTGTGATAAGGATGATGAACCATACCACATCATGATCTCTGAACATGCATTTCTGAAGACAAAGCTTAGTGTATTTCACAAATGTTTTTCTATAATGCAGCACAGAAAGTTGTTCACGAAGTGCACAAAATATCTTAAGTGACAACACAAAGATTAACAAATCTGGTAAATGAGTCACATCTAACCCATGCAAACTTAACAACTGAAAGATTTTTTTAAAAGACATGAAAATATCTCTAATCAAAAGCACAGTTTGCCTACTACTAAGACTACATGTTAGTTTGACAAGCACTTGATACAGAAGTCACATCTCCTACGTAACTACTACAGGGCATGATCTTTGCCTTCAATTTCTCAACTGTTGATATGCTTTAAGAGCTTCTATGAACTGGACACCATTAATAATTCAAGCGAGTCATTTGATCACTTTTCATTAACACTCAAAACCAGCTACCTTCAGGTGCAAAAATCTTAAAATGAAGAAGTTCCTCCATACTACTGGGATTGATGCAACATGAAATGACTCCTTTGGCACTGACAGAAGTATCTAACACTAGGTTTTACTACTAGTAGTAACATTAGGTGTTACTACGCTATCAAATGCTAATTTTGTGCCATAAACCATTGTAGGACTTCGTGATTAAAACATCATTAAAGCATAAAGGAAGAAGGCTCCTAATGTTTTCCAGCAGAGTAGTTCCCTGATCTAGTAACTGTCAGTAACACTGGTTCCTTTCCATCCAGGGATAACAAGAACTTCACCTCCACACTAACTACAAAATGTAATTTCACTGAGATTTCCAATTCCACTGTAATTTGTGTGTTAACTTGGAATACTGCTGGGCAATAGTTCAATACAGTTTAATGCTGACAACTGTGCCATTTCCAAGCACCATTTCAAATATACCAGGTGTGATGTGACTTAGCTTTCATGTACACCACTACTTTCACACAATGGCCAAGTTACACATGCAAGTGCACTGTACTACTTTGAATCGGATCCTGTGGTGACTGAACCAATGTCTCAAGTCAACAACACTGGGTTTCTTGTATTTCTTTTCACTGGGAATTCTTTTCAAGTTGATTCACTAGTTTCAAAAAGTCTGGCCAAATTTTACTTCCAAGTCACACTAATAAAATTCATTATGTAATTAAGTGAACCCTCACATGACAGATCTAAGTTTAAATCAAACATGCATACAAGGCAGTACAGTGCTTCAATTAAAAGGATAGACACATTTCAGTGATGTGTAATTCAGGCACCAAATCCATGCTCATTTCCAGTACCTGCAGATACTTCATTTCTGATGGAGAGTTCCAAGAAAGTAGGAAAAAAGCAAAGGTGAAGATTACTAAAGTTCAAGATATCACGGTATTTTCACAGCTACAGAACTAAGCATCAAAACCCATTACCCTCTCTCCCTCTCTCTTGCTAAAACACCTGAAAAAACCCCCCCTTGCCTGCAGAAGGCAGAAGATGGAACACTGTGAAGGAAAGTGACTGGCTTCCCACCCAACCTATTCCTCAGCTTTTTCTGTTTCGTGATAGAAGAAATCTGCCTCCCTCTAACCTGTCTGTATCAGGCCACAGCCACAGCCCAGGAGGGCTCTATCAGTCCAGTCTCACCCAAAGAAGACTCCACTATCTTGGGCATCAGTCCCTCAAACCCCAAGGCACTCTACATTATCTTTATTTACACACTGTCCTCGCTGCCTACACCACACATCCTTAACAAACTTACCTGGGTAAGGAACACCACACCAACAGTAACTTAGTGGAGTAAGCATTAGGGGTTTAGGCAGCCTGATTAAAAAGTGTTATGATTATCTCAAGTGTGGACTGCGAGACTGAGTTATATGATTAGAGCAACACTGTTAGATTTATGAAGTTTAACAGTGACACACAGGAAACAGTAATTTAGGAAGCATTGCTTCATGTCATATCAGCTAGGCTGGCAGCAGTGAGGAGCAAAACTAGGCTACTGAGCTGATGACAAGCTATATAACACACAGTTTACCTTCTGTAATCCAGTAGAACAGGTGAAAAAATGGAAGAAAAACAATGTTATTCTGTTGAAGAATTCATAATCAACATTTCAAAGGCATATGCTCAATGTAGTTTAAAAGATATTCTCATCCTACCTTCTTGCCAGCACCAACATTTGCCTTGGCTGTGCCCCTGACTTTCTTCATTCTGTTCTTACGCTCTTTTCGCTGCTTCCTGGAAGTCTTTTTCTTTTCATACAAGCCGTGCTATAAAAAACAGTTGAAAGTTGCTTTTAACATTATTACTCTACTAACAACTCTTGAAAAGTTCTATAACTTCTGAAATGTTCAAATACAGTTTACATTTGAAATATTAACTAAGTAGCAAGATCATTAACTGATGAATGATTCAACATGGAACACAAACATTGAAGAGGTACATGGATCAGCCCCATTTCTTATGCCAATTTTAGGCTTCTAGTAGAGTTTTTTTAAAAGTTACTGCTAAACACCTCTGGTATTATCAGTTTTGCCTTCCCAATTCCCTAGTAGTACAGAATAAAAACACACTTAGCCTATTCTGCAAGTGCAGAAATTAACATGTGCTATTTTAGGAGCTCTCATACAACCATACTTTAGAAAACCTGAGTTTTTACACATGCAAATCCTGCTTTCAAGATACCATAAAACAACATACCCTGGCAAGCCTGTGCTTTGGTTCGTTTTTCTTTGCATAGTCCAGGGAATCATAGATCATGCCAAAACCAGTTGTCTTGCCACCACCAAAGTGAGTTCTGAAGCCAAAGACGAAAATTACATCAGGGGTTGTCTTGTACATTTTTGCCAGCTTTTCCCTGATTTCTGTTTTGGGGACTGTGGCCTTCCCAGGATGAAGAACATCAATGACCTAAAAAAGAATTTAAGTAAGTTGATAAAAGGTCAACATCCAGTACACAGCCCCACCAGGTGCTACAGTCCCACCAACAGCTCAACATTTAAACTAACCCACTTTAGAAGCATAAACTATTATTCATTTGACACAAAAGCATTCAGAAGTTTCTTGCTTCACTAGGTCATTTAGACTGAAAAACACCTTCAAAATCATTAAATCCAATAGTAGATCCAAACCTGTCTCAGTGGCACTAAGCCATGTTCTCAAGTGCTACACCTTCATGTCTTTTAAATACCTCCAGGGAGGATGTCTTAACCACTTCCCAGGACAGCCTACTCCAATGCTTAATAATCCTTTTGGTGCACGAATTTTCCTCAACATCCAGTCTCAAGCTAGTACAACTTCACCATCAAGACTTTTAAACATATTTAAACCCATATACTCCTATAATTGCTTATTTAAGAACCCATATCTACAGCAGCTAAACCTTCTTCCAGTTCAGAACCACCAAACAAATAGATGCAATTTTCTGCAGTCTTTTACCATCTGCTTGCGCTGCAGAAGTCTGTTGGTCATGAATTTCCTGGTTCTGATGGTCACTGTGTCATTCTGCAAGAGAAAACATTACAGAAAACAAAACAATAGCTACAAATGCAACAGAAACTGAATATGAGCATAAACACTGCATGGTACCACAATGGTCAGGAGCCTCGGATACTGACAGTGAGCTCACAACCTAAGGGGGCTGGTCTTGGACTACAGAAAGCACCTTTAAGTAATACAGTGAGAAACTGACAAACTCATCCCCAGTTTCCAAACAAAATAGCAACATCCACACCTTCACTACCATGAAAAGCAGAAGCAGCTTCTAGTAAAACACAAAGATCTCAGTCCCAAGTACTCTAACAATACAACAGAAGTTTTCTTCTTATCCCAAATATTACTGCCTCTATGGCTTCCCACCCCTAAGCACAAGGGGGCACACAAGATTCCTGGATGCTCCAGGTAGAAAAGAAAAACAGATCAGTGGGTCCAGAAGAGCTTAGCAATTTTTTTCAGTAAATTACACATTTGACGTGGTACTTGGTGTGTTAGTACCTGACCTCAGAGTAAGGACATCGGACTGGGTGGGGGGCAAAGGGCAGGGTGAAAGGGAAGCAAAGATACAGAGCAGAGTGACTGACCATGCTCTGGAAGAGTAAAGAAGCTCTTCCTGATATTCAAGTGAAATTCCACGGGCACCAGTTTCTACCCTTGCCTCGAGTACTACTGCCTGGCACCGCTAAGCAGAGCCTGGCTGCATCCTCTGATACTCCCCTTCAAACACGGATAAGTCTGCCTTTCTGTTACCTCTTTGTGAGCTGAAGACGTTCAGCTCTCTCAGCCTTTCCTCATAAGAGAAATGCTCCAGTTCCCCAGCCCTCCTCACTGCCCCTCCACTGGAAGCGCTCCAGGAGCTCCAAGTCTGTCCCAGAC
This sequence comes from Camarhynchus parvulus, assembly GCF_901933205.1. NCBI lineage: Eukaryota > Metazoa > Chordata > Aves > Passeriformes > Thraupidae > Camarhynchus > Camarhynchus parvulus. The sequence continues at coordinate 12,535,469 of NC_044576.1, forward strand.
TGAGGAGCCCAAACCTGGACACTCCGCTCCAGGTACAGCCTCACCAGGGCTGCGAAAAGAGATCAGCTCCCTAGAGCTGCGGGCTATGCTCTCCCTAAGGCAGTGGGGAATTTTCCCTGAAAACCCAGCACACCCCAAGGCTTTCAGAGAGGAGCAGCCACAATAATCGCGGGTGTGACCCACGGCAGTCCCCACAGCGCGGCAGCGCACGGGTGCCGCACTACCAGAGCGCGGGACTGCTCTGACCGAACACAGACAGGGCGCCCTCACCCCGCAGCTCGCTGCTGCCAGCGGGCACGGAAGCGCGGCAGCCCAGCCGCAGGACCCCGGGCTCGGTGTCCGCCATACCCCCGCGGACAGGCGCAGGCAGGCCGAGCCAACGGGGCACGGCCGTGCAGGGGCGCGGCGAGGCACGGATGGCGGCGGCAGCGGACGGATGGCGCGGCCTAACCCAGGCACTCACCATGGCTGCGACCGCGGCTCCTGCGACCGGAAGAGAAAAGGACCGACACCACCCCGCAGCCAATCATAAGCCGGCGCAGAACGCTTTCCGGGAGGGGTGGAGCTGCGCCTGGGGCCGCCCTTTTCAGCGCCACTCCTGGCCGGAAATAGCGGCGGGCGTGGCTTTCGTGTGCCCATAAAACCGGGCGCGGTGACAGTTCCGTGTCAAGACGGGGCAGGGCTGAGTCTTGTCAGTGGTGGGCGCTGCCCTCAGCTGACCTCCGCCCCGCTGTATGCTGATTGTCTTGCGGGGCTGTGCGCCTTGGGGGTCTCGCCGTTGGTGACCTGGGCTACTGTGGGGACAAGCAGAGCCACGGACTGAATGTGGCAGCGTAGCCTAGCTGAGGAGTTGCTTGGGCCTCTGGGAGTTGGGCCTCTTCAGCTTCGGGAATAGACGACTGAGAGAGAGCCTTATTCATGTGCATAGACAGGGATAGGTGTCAGACAGCGAAGTTGGGTTCGGTTCCGTGGTGCCGGCTAATAGGCCAAGGGGCGGTGTGCCAGCGGTGCTTGGGAAGTGCCCCCTGAACACGAGAAGCAGTTTTTTCGCTGTGCGCTGAGCGCGCACGGGAGCAGGGTGCCCGAGGAGGCTCCCTCCGCGGAGGTGTCCCCGGACCGGCGGTACCGGCAGGGGGCGCTGCGGGAGGAGGCCGCGCTCCCCGCCCCGGCCCAGGCCTCGCGTGCAGCCGCCCAGGCCCCGCCGCAGCCGCCGCGATGGTGAAGGAGCAGTTCAGGGAGACCGATGTGGCCAAGAAAATGTGAGTGGGGGCCGTGCGGTGCCCTCGGGCTGAGGCGGGGAGCAGCAGAGTTGCGGGAGACAGAACCGCTGTAGCTGGAGCTGGCAGAGTGTTGGCGTGGAGGGTCGCGGCGGACAGCTCATGGCATGCCCGCTCAGCTCATCGGAGTGCTGCCGCAGGCTGGGGTCTCCCACACGGGTGGCTGTGCCTGTGTCCAGCTGGGGGGATGCCCAGGAAGGTCGATAAATCTCTCAGTTAAAAACCACCAACTCACTGTAAAAAATAAAGCAGCTTTATTTTTTTTTCTTTTTGGTAGTAATCTGACAAGAACCTGTTTCAGCGACGTTGTGAATTAACCTAGCTATTTTTGCGTTGTTTTAGAGTACTTTGGGGTCCTGAGAAGGGCGGTGAAGTTGCTGAAGGAACACCAGCCCTAGGGGGACTGTCCGAGGGAGCTGGGGTGTTTAGCTTGGAGGAGACTTAGGGGAGACTTTATCACTCTTCTAAAACTGCCTGAAAGGAGGCTGTAGCTATCTAGGAATTGCTTCCTTCTCCCAGACAACCAGTGGCTGGATGAGAGGGCACAGCCTTAAGTTGCACTAGGGAAGGTTTAGATTGGGCATCAGGGAGAACTTCACAGAAGGGATGGTTAGGCATTGAATGGTCTGCCCAGGGAGGTGGTGGAATTGCTGTCCCTGGAGGTGTTTAGGGAAAACTTGGATGTGGCACTCAATGTCATGGTCTAAGTGACAAGGTGCTGTTTGGTCATAGGTTGAGTTCAGTGATCTCTGTGGTCTTTTTCAACCCAGTTGGTTCTGTGATACTTGCATGTAGGTGTGCTTGTCATTATAAGTAGCTTTGCATACATATATATATATACACAGGTATATGTGTGTGTATATGTGCCCATACATCTATCTGAAATTTCCCATCCTAGAAGCCACATCTGTTTTGGCATGAAATCTCCAGAAGAGATGCGGCAGCAAGCCCACATTCAAGTGGTCAGCAAGAATTTGTACAGTCAGGACAACCATCACTCTCCGCTTCAGTATGGAGTACTGGACCATCGCATGGTAAGAATCTTTCTTTTGTTTTCCAATCTCTTTCTGGGGAATTGATTAAGTGGTTAAAAAAAGATTGGTGTCACCGAAACATACTGTTTGTCCAAAGTAAGTTCAAATGAGTCTTTACTTGAATTTCATAGAATATTAGTTGCAGTGACAGCTACTTTTTTCCTGTTTTTGGTGGGCAGGAATGCATTCTCTTGAGGCAGGAAGTAAGTTACTTTTCTGCCAAACTGCTGGGATACCCAGAGATGTGTGTCACCAAAATGCCACAAGGCAGATTAATGGTCTGTAAGTCATTTGCAAGATCTGCCGGAGTCCAGGTTATTGGCATCAGCAGGGGCTGTGTGTAAAAACCGTTTTTCTTAAGGGTCAGAGTGACTGTAATGCTGTTCATTTGCTTCTTATGCTGGGGAAAAGGAGTGGCTCTGCTACTAGGATTCCTGACTAGTTTATAAACTGTTGTATTTTGTGTATGTCCCATCAGTTACAGCTAACTGTTTTTCTCTACATGTGTGTTCTTTCTCCCAAAGGGAACGAGTGAAAAAGACCGTCCCTGTGAAACCTGTGGGAAAAGTCTGGCTGACTGTTTAGGGCATTACGGGTACATTGACTTAGAACTACCATGCTTTCATGTTGGGTACTTCAAAGCTGTGATAGGCATCTTACAGGTAAACGTGATCATGACTTGCTGTCAGTTTCTAGTCTAAAAAAGGAAATTTTCAGAAAATATGATGCTTGAAAGTAGTTGAGAAGGCCAAAATAAGGTTGCATTATGAACCTATCTTTGTGTACATTTTCTTTTGTAAAATACATGTATCTAAAGACTAGTCTTAGTGATGTTCTATGCAATCGCAGACCAAAAATTTAATCTATTTTTTTTCTGCAGTTTGAATTAAATATATGCAGGGTAATTTGCCTTTCAGAACATCCAAATAAATCAAAGCTCTGTTTGCTTTTTACGAATTTTTAAGACCCTGCAGAGCTCAGCTGAAGAGTTGCCTCATTGACTATGTTATTCTCATGTGCTTTTTAATATGTATGTGATTTGGTCTTCTAGTCAAGACAGTGGTATCTCATTCAAAAAAATGCACTGTGTTGAAGAACTGAAGCTGTAGTTCAAGAGGTTACATCTCAGAATGTGTCTCTTAAACAGCTGTGTTTATACATGTTTACCTTTAAGATGATCTGCAAAACCTGTTGCTGCATCATGCTGTCAGTGGAAGAAAAAAAGCAGTTTTTAGATTACCTAAAACGACCTGGCCTTACATATCTTCAGAAGAGAGGGCTGAAAAAGAAAGTGTCTGAGAAGTGCCGAAAGAAAAACACTTGTCCTTACTGTGGGGCCTTTAATGGTGAGTATTGACATGAGCAGTTTGTGAAGTTATCTGCTCTGATGGTTTTCACCTTGATGGCTGTGATAGGATCCAAATCTTGAATATGCTCATTCATTACACAGCTAATGGGTGTTGTCTCTGGCCCTCATTAAGAAACAAGTAATTGCATTTTTAGAGCCAGACACGTGCTTGTTCACCTCATTTGTGTGGATACATTTTCCTAGTTGCTTGTAGTATTTCATGTATCATGTAGTAACCAATATTTGGTACTTCATTAATGACCAAAAAACTGTTTTAATGTGTTTTTTAAAATATTGAGAGCTATTGGCAGTGATCAATATGTTCACATATGTAGCGTCGTCAATGCTACGCACATAGAAGCAGTGATAGGACTTGTAATTTTGAGTGAGCATCATTTTTCATCACTGAATTAAATTAACTTTAAGATTATCCCTTCTTCAGGGCAGAGTATTTTTGTAACAGTTTGTATCTGGTTTTCAAAATAGGTCATGGTTCTTTTTCACTTACACTGGTCACATGTTACTGCTGTTTAAGGACTTGGTCTATTACAGATACATAATAAATGGTTAATCCATGACTTAAAACTTCTGACTCATGAAAATGTTCAACAACTCAATAGAAGGAGAGCTGCTTTATTGTACATGCCCTGTCTACACATAGGGGCCATAAACAGTAGGCATTTAGGAAAGTTATGTGATGGGTCAGAATACTTCAGTGAAACAAATTGAGCATTTGGACTTGTCTGTGGGAGTTTCATGAATCACGTTACCTGCATGACATGAAAATATTTACCAGATTTTTTCTGATAATTCACTTCCAAAATTACTTCAGAAGATACTGGTAAGATACATAAATGGCACTTCTTAGTCCTGTTTTTAGTGTGGGAACTTCTACTTCAGAAATATCTGCTGTGAATGAAGTGAAGCTGAATTAAAGGTGTGGGCTAAACCACTTACTTTCAGCCTCAGAGGCTCCACCATCATGTAGGTACACCAAGCCATCCATATAAAAAGGTATAACTTGATTGTCCTTTTGTTGTTCTGTGAGTTGAGGAAGCTGGTTAATAAAGCTGACCAAGTTTTAATTTGTTCTTGTGTTCACTGAAGGTTTAGCTTGTTTTGGAACTGTAAATTATTTACGTTTTGGTGGTGTTTTGTGTTTTTGTTAGTTTGAAATTAAATCCCAAGGCAATCCGTATTTAATTCCTTGCAGGAACTGTGAAGAAGTGTGGTTTGTTGAAGATAATACATGAAAAGTACAAGACAAATAAGAAAGTTGTAGATCCAGTAGTATCTACTTTTCTCCAGTCCTTTGAAACTGCCATTGAATATAACAAAGAAGTAGAACCGTTACTGGGAAGAGCTCAGGTGAATTTTATTATAATCTACATTTTTTGATATTTTTTGTGCATAAAATAAAACTCCTTAAAGGCTTGCAATATATCAACTCAAATCTTCTGATGATACAAGAGTTTTGTATATCAAAAGATAGATGAAGGATGTTTGTGTCCAGTGCAATAATGTTAACTTTGCTAAAATGAGAAATTTAGTATGCTAGCGTGTTCTGGTACACCATTACCTGCCTGTGAAGAAAGGGATGGTGTTAGTGTGTTGTGCTTCTATAAACTACACCAGGAAGCAGAAACACAGGTCCATATAAGGTTTCCATGTATATACAGGTTCACTGTAGCCCTGGTATTAATTCCAATACACACTTTTTTCTCTTCAGAAGTTCTTAATGTTGAGAAAGAAAGAGCAGACTTAATTTGCTAACTGTTTGTTTCATTAGCTTTTCATTGTATGCAGTTTTGTTTCCTTCTGTTCTTAGCAAGCTGGAAAGATCTCCAGGTACATACTTGGATAGAAAAAGTAGTGAACACAGCAGCAGCTGTACTAACACGAGAGAAATATCTAGGTAGTAGTGTAATCGTGATTTTTTTACTAATGAAATGAATATAATGTGCTCTAAGTTTGTTGTAGGATATTGAGTTGCTTTTTCTATTGACAGTGAGATACTCTCGATTAACTCTTGAGACAAGAGAGCATACATAGGGAAAAATGGAAGGAAAGAATATATAGCAAGTTAACAGTTGAGATGCTAAAAACATTGGTTCAGAATAAATAAACCAAAACATAGTTTTGTTTGCACAAATAGTTCTCTATTTGCCTTTGAAAATGGCTATTTCTGAACATCAATAAAATAAGGGGAGGAGGGAAGCATTGAAACTTGACATTATGGTTTCTTCTCCCCATTTTCCCAATGGATTTTGTAGGAAAACTTGAATCCTTTGGTAGTACTGAACCTCTTTAAAAGAATCCCAGTGGAAGACATCCCTCTACTTCTAATGAACCCACAAGCAGGTAAACCTTCAGACTTGATCCTCACACGACTCCTGGTGCCTCCACTGTGTATCAGACCCTCTGTGGTGAGTGATTTGAAGTCTGGCACCAATGAGGACGATTTGACAATGAAACTGACAGAGATCATTTTCCTCAATGATGTGATAAAAAAGGTGAGTCAGCATTCGCCCTCTGAGACTGCTGCCTTCAGCAAGATTTGTGTGGGATTGAATATGGCAAGTGGGTTTGGTGCTTACAGTCTGGTGCTGTATTCCTATGTCATTGGGCATTTTACTGAAAGACAGGAGCAGCTTACTTCAGATGGAACTGGCTGAGTGGCTGCTTGCAGTGTAGGACCTGCTGAAGGTCTGCTGGGATTCTTATGGGAAATGTTTTTTCATTTCAGCTCTGATCTGTTAACTCTTACTTTAATTTTTCTTTTTTTTCTCTTTTCTATGACTGTCACACTTTTTGCATAGTTACTTACAGTGAAAATATTACACCTATTGATTTGTGGCTTTTTTTTTTCTTGTAGACCTTCTTTTGTTACATCTTTGTGCTTTATTTATTCCACCATCTGATCTTGAGAAGTCATGTTTCATTTAGTATAGCCATCAAATTGAGACTAAAAGATTATTTGACTTTTTATCATTTGCTTAGAAGAGTACTTCTACCAGAATAATTCTTTTCACACTTTTCAAAACTGTTCCTTTGTCAGACAAAGGCAGACAAAATGAATTGAGTACTAACTCTTCCATGATTGAAAAGCTATTAACTACTGATTTTCTTGTCAGTTAAGTTATATTGGCTTAAGTGGATTGGGAAAAATGTAATTGAAAGAAATACCTAATTTTGTGAGCATTTGTTCGAAGATCATATTAGTCAAAAGATTTTTCTTTTTTGCTGGGTTCCCTTGTGGTATGCCTTATGCTATAGTAATGTGTATCATCTCACAAAGTTATTTTCCCTTTTTTATTCCAATTGATGGAAGTTTCATGATATTATTTGTAACGGAAGAGTTGTACTCATGATAGAAAATTTATTGTCTAGTTTAATATATGTTGTTATATTTATTTTCTGAATTGGATTACTGTTTTGTTTAGCATAGGATATCAGGAGCCAAAACACAGATGATTATGGAAGACTGGGATTTTCTTCAACTGCAGTGTGCCCTGTACATTAATAGTGAGCTCTCTGGCATACCCCTCAACATGGCACCTAAAAAATGGACCAGAGGTTTTGTTCAGAGACTTAAGGGAAAGCAAGGTTTGTATAAAAAAATGCTTTTAATTATTTTTTTATAATTGAACCACAAATCTTTGCTATTGCCAAATCTCCTTCTGCTACTGCTGTGTTGCACCTCAGTGCTATACCTTAAATGATGTTCTAATGTACTGTCTTAACACAACATTTTGAAAACTATTTTTATTTAAAGAGTTTAAACTGTTTTGTTTTGTTAGGTCGGTTTAGAGGCAATCTGTCTGGAAAGAGAGTGGATTTTTCTGGCAGAACAGTCATTTCACCTGATCCTAACTTAAGAATAGATGAAGTAGCAGTGCCTATTCATGTTGCTAAAATATTGACCTTTCCTGAAAAGGTAAGTAATGTAGGACTCAAAACTTTTTCTATTCCTTTTTTTTCCCTAAGTCAGACCTCAATGTCGTTTCTTTACTCACTCTAAAAGGGAGTGAATGTACTGCATTATGTTGGAAATGCCATTCATGGATGCTTTGATGCTTTCTCTTGCTGCTGGCAAATAAAGATCTGTGGTATTGGATATAAGCAAGTGCTGGCAAGATGTGGTGTAAGGAGTGACATCTCTACAGCTAAGACTTTGGCTTCATGTTTTTTCAGTTCATTCATAGATTTGTGTGAAGGAGTCGATGGGTGCTTTTATTTCTAAGTTTCCCTCCCAGATTTTTAATTCAATTTCCCTCTGATATTCTGCTCTAAGATAGGCTGAAGTTTTCTTCCTTTATTCCTTCCTGCGAGTTCCCCTCAGCAGTTGGAGGCTGAAATTTGAGCCTAAAATTTGAGAACACAAAAGCCATCAGTAAAAACAAGATCCTGAAACATGTTCTGCTTGTTTCTGATTGAAGTCTTTATGCAACAGGTGAACAAAGCAAATATTAATTTTATGAGGAAACTTGTCTGCAATGGTCCTGATGTTCATCCTGGAGCAAACTTCATACAGCAAAGGCACACCCAAATGAAAAGGTATCGTGCTTATCTGTAATGATTCACTTTTTATTTCTCCCCATCAACTTGCTCTTGTTGGCATGTGAAAGCAGTTATATCTGCAGGGATTAAAATTTATTTTTAGAATCTTTCATAAAGGGCAGTAGAAAAAGAATTGTCTTGATGTTCTCGGGTCTAGTGTACAAGTTTTTGAAATAGTCTTTTGCATTTAAACTAAAGTGCACATACTAATGATTTTAAACTGCTGTTAGATTTATATTCTTTTATAACTGAGTCTATCTTAGTTGAAGTGGAGGATGTAGTACAGACACAAGTGAAAACAGGTGGTTTTGGGCAAGTTGTACTGGCTGGTTTCATGTGAGAGCTAACCTAAAGTCAGTTTAGATATAGGAAGGAGGGGTAATACATGAGTTAAATGTCCTGTACTCTGATACAATTGAAATAAATTCTGTGCATTTACAAATGGACTTTTTTCTTACTTAATGTTTAATCACTGTAGCTGTGTTGACTAATGTCAAAATACAGTCATTGCTTAAAATAGCAGTGACTGATGTTCAGTCCATGCCAGTTTTGTCTTCTAGTTATTGCAATACAAATACTCCAGCATTTAATGGAAAAGCTGGCACTATAAACACAGAATTAATTTTTAGGTGTCTTTCTGTTTAGTGTCTGTGTATCTTCTGACTGCATTGTTCTCTCTTCCTATGAAGATTTTTGAAGTACGGGAACCGAGAGAAGATGGCCCAGGAGCTGAAGTTCGGTGACATTGTGGAGCGTCATCTAATTGATGGTGACATCGTCCTGTTCAACAGGCAGCCCTCTCTGCACAAGCTGAGCATCATGGCCCACATTGTGAGTGCACACAGGCTGGCACAGACAGTGCAGCCTGCAGTACCAGGCACTTGGCCTTTATGGTGTTTCTGTCTTACACAAGCAAAAATCAACACAACTCAAGCTGAAACAGTGTGTGGAGCAAGGATGAATGCAGTGCAGTTGTGCCTGTGCATGGGAATTGATGTGTACCCAGGCAGGGTGCTGTATGCACACTTCTTCCAAGAGCCATAATTGACCTTGCTATTTCTTCTTGTTGTGAGCATTTCATTTTTGTGGAGTTGATGTGATCTCTACAAAGCATGTTGTCTTATGTGCTTTTATAAATATTTCATAATGAAAATTATTAGCTACATTACTGTAATATAATGTAAATACAATTTCTATCAGTTCCTGTTGAGTTATGTCCTAAAATCAGGAATTTTGATTCATTTATGTAATATAAAAAGGAAGCACTTGAGCATGGCTTTTTTTTAGCCATGCTTGACTCTATGTGAATAATTTTTTTTCCTTTTCCAGGCTAGAGTAAAACCTCATAGGACATTCAGGTTCAATGAATGTGTCTGTACACCATACAATGCTGACTTTGATGGAGATGAGATGAACCTTCACCTTCCTCAGACAGAAGAAGCAAAAGCAGAAGCACTTGTTTTAATGGGGGTGGGTAGATAAAAGGCTCATGATGGGATTTGGCTGGTGACAGATGGGCTGAGCCCTTTAGTTCTTAACTTGCATGTGAAATCTGAAATACTGTCGAGATTACTGGGTGTGGGTAATGTACAACTTTGAAGCTGCCCAAAAACTCTGCAAAAACCACTTCAGAATAAGAAGGACTGTTACACCCTGGTAATGTAAGAACTTTAGGTTTAGCATCTGGGGAAAATGCAGTGTAGGTAGAGGTCATCAGTATGCTTCTGTCTGACTGTCCTTAGAGATTGCTACCAGGCTAGGATGGCTCTGTTACCAGCAGATCCATCATTTGCTTCTGGTCTGACAGCCTGGGAATTGCAGATAGATGGACCAGCTGCAAATGAGGTGCTGATACTGGGCTTGTACTGGAGAATGCAGCTTCCTAGAGAAGGCAGGAGGGAGGGGGCTCATAGAGCAGGGTCAAAAAGGGAGAAGGAAGGGAAGATAAGTAAGGATCTGATGGTTACAAGCTTTAATCTGTGGTGTGAGACAGCAGCAGCAAGGTGAGGGTTTACCAATCCATTTGTTCCTTTAGGGTTACCAAATGCTACTCCTACTTCGGGTGTACCCATACAATTGTTGGCTGCAGCCTGTTGAACCTCACTAAACTGACTTGTGAGCTTAAAAAGAACACCCCCAAGTGATTCATGTCTATGTGGGAATGGGTTCAGGCAAAACTGGTCCATGGGTGGGGGTGATTAACTGGAACAGTAGTTTGAGTAAAGCATAAGATCATGGAGCTAGAGGTGGCTTTATTGTTACCCACCAGGAGGGATTACACCACTTGCAGTATTCCAGTTGATCCCTGTAGTGAATGTAACACCTCTTGTCCTTTCCCCTGTTCTCAAAGCTAGCTTGTCTTCCCTTCCCTGTCCTACCAAAACACATGAAGTTGTTTGCCACTTCTGCTTTGGAAACAGAATATGTCATTTCCAGTAACTTTTCTCAGACTATTCCTTAGCTGTCAGTAGATGTGCATGGATGGAAATGAACTGACACTTTTGACTTCTTTTTTCCATCTTTTTGAAGAAAGCTGTAGTTCACTTTAAAATAAGCTTTGACCATTTCACCATAAAATAAATGTCTTAAATGGTAGGTTCCATTTTGAATAGCCAAGGGAATATCAATGTCTTTAAATGCGTAATATCTTTTTGTGTCATGCAGACTAAAGCAAACTTGGTAACACCTAGAAACGGAGAGCCTCTTATTGCTGCTATTCAAGATTTCCTCACAGGTGTGTATGAGCTTATTTCAGAGCTGTGTGATCTAGCAGATGTTCCTTCGGAATCACTTCCCTTTTTCGGAGTTTTTCTATATTAATTAGAAACTTTCTCCTTATTTAATAAAACATTATTAAATAAGGCCCTTGTTTTCCTGAAAGATAATGATGCCCTCAGAGAAATTTCTGATGTTGTCTACCTTTGTAGCTGCTATTATTACTACCTTTGAGTGTGTTTTCCTGCAAATGAGTGTTTGAGATCTTTGCATTCAGTAGACAATGTAAACTGCTTATGATTATGGTAGAAGAGTTGATTTCACTCAATAACTATTAGCTTTAACCTCCAATATGTACCTTCAATGTCTTTAATACTTTAGGAAATGTTCAATGAACATAAGGAAGAAAGTGTACAAAAATAAATGCTGAGGCCTTATTTCACTTATGAAATAGAGTCTGAGATCAAGAGAGTAAGTTATAGAAGTAGACTGTTCCTAATTTTTAGACATTTAGTGTGGAGCAATTAAACAAAATTCTGGAAAGGATTTACGACTAAAGCTGTCTAAACTATTGTTGTTTTGCATAGTAAGTAGCTGATTCATATTAGAATGAAATAATTAACACTGAGTATGCAATGGCTTTTAAATTGAATCTAAATTCATTCTGTCATAATACTTTTTTCATTTCAGGTGCTTATCTTCTTACATTAAAAGATACCTTTTTTGATCGAGCCAAAGCCTGTCAAATTATTGCATCTATTCTGGTTGGCAAGGATGAAAAGGTCAAAGTTCGCCTTCCACCCCCAGCAATTCTGAAGGTGTGTCAAACTATTTTTTTCATGTTACTAAGATTTTCTTTATTGTGTGTTCTTGACCCATAGTGATGCTACATGAATCTTTAAACTCCTAAAGTTTTAAATCCAAGGTACTTGATAAAGTATATATACTATATATTATGGATGTTGCGCCCTCTTTCAGAAATGAAATGACAGCAGCATCTTTGAGGTTTTTTACCTTTTCTAATTAGAAAGGGGAACATGACAGTAAAAGGGAGCAGTAGTGCATGTTTCTCTTGACTGCATGCACATACCCTGTTGTCAAGGATAACCATTCAGCACCCAGGAGGTTCAAATCTATGAAAGAGGATGTTTTCCAAAGGAATGCTACTATGCATTTCTACATGTATGATTCTCTGTAGACTTGTTCTGTATGTCAGGCAGCTTTACAATTAAATTCTTGCTTGCTCTTTTACTGTAGTTTTAGCATAAACTTGTAATCTTTATTCTTCTCCTTCTGTTTCTCTCAGCCTGTAACACTCTGGACAGGAAAACAAGTTTTTGGCCTCATCCTCAAACCCAGTGATGATTGTCCTGTAAAAGCCAACCTACGAACCAAGGGCAAACAGTATTGTGGCAAAGGGGAGGACCTGTGCTACAATGATTCTTGTGAGTGACACTTCTAAAGCCATGTTTTGGAAGTCTTCAAAGAAATCATAGAAATTATTGAGCTTACTGTAGGCATTGAAGCTGTACTTGACATAAGTGTTCTTGAAATGAAAATAAGATCTTGCAGTTTTTCTCAAGACTTGAAATCTATTTTCTTAAACTAAAAGAAAAGTTTTGTATGATGCTCAGTTTGTCATGATGCTAACTTATTGTTTGAAGGTGAGGGAGAGGAAAGCAAAGCTTAGGAAGTGGTTGTTCAGAGGGCAGATGAAAAAATTTAGTCTCTCAATGGGGGTACTAATGCAGGGATTAGAAGTCAAACACTGTAAGGAGTTAGAATATGCAGGGAACATAAATCCCTAGGATGTCAAACCATCCATGTCCTTCCACTTAGGGATGTCAGTGGCAGATGGAATGCTAAGCATCATGGTTGAAAAGGCTGTAGGAGATGAGGAAGACTTTTCTTAGAATTCATTTAACATTTGTGTGGTGACTGTTGGAAAGGAACTTGAGCAGGCAGGCTTAGGCTGGTTCTGTGCTGCTCACGAGTGTAAGTTGAAGAACCACTGATTTGCACTAATTCTGTCGTGCAATGTTGCCTCAAGAAAGAATTTTCCAGTTAGCACTCAAGTCCTCTCTACAGATGACTGAGTGGTTTCTGCAGATGAAAGGAACACTCTGTACTATGAAGTCAGTTGTAAACATTGTGGAACAATTTAAGCTTCTAAATATTGTAGGACAAAAGGCCACAAAGAAATCCTGCTTACACGCCTGTGAACATAAGAGGTTGTCTTTATTTCAGTGTATTATTTTTAGAAAATACGGGAAGAGTCTATTTTCTGAATTTAACAGGAGCACATGATGTGGAAAACTTTTAGATTTCGTTGTTGGCTGTGTTCAGTTCTCTGAAAAAAAATTCACTTCTGCAGACATAGTAATTCTCTTTAGAAAGCTCTCTGCAAATTCTCAAAAGTCTCAAGAAAACCCATATCATGTCTTGATTTGATGTAATAAGTGATAGAGCAGTGACTTGTACTTCAAGAAGATGATACCTAAATTCACATTGAAACTATTGAGCATGGACAGAGCTTTTATTTCAAAATTCTCCCTGTAAGTGATTACTAATGGGTAGTGAGTGTTTTAGAAAACTGGTGAATTCTTTTTTCCTTTTGATTTCTAGATGTCACAATTCAAAACAGCGAGTTAATGAGTGGCAGTATGGACAAAGGAACACTGGGGTCAGGATCCAAGAACAACATCTTCTACATCTTGCTGAGAGACTGGGGCCAGGTGGAAGCTGCAGATGCCATGTCACGTCTGGCCAGACTTGCTCCAGTCTATCTTTGTAAGTACATTTCCTTGTAAAAGAGTACTTTAGTGCAGAAATCAAGAGCAAGCAAGATTTTTGCTTCAAATATGACATGCTGTGCTTTTAAAAAAATAAGCTTGTTTTGAAGGTGGGAGACAGTGAAACAATTATTTTTGTGGTTATGAAGTGCCTGTGATGGTCACATGATGGGAGGCAAAATTGAAAGTTCCCAATAATAATTCCTGGGTTTAATTTGTTTTCTCTGCATGAGATTGAACTATCAAAATTTATTTTCTTTTTAATAATAGCTAATCGTGGCTTTTCAATTGGAATCGGTGATGTAACCCCTGGGCAGGGCCTGCTAAAAGCTAAGTATGAGCTCCTGAATGCTGGCTATAAGAAATGTGATGAGTATATTGAAGCTCTGAACACTGGCAAGCTACAGCAGCAGCCTGGTTGTACTGCAGAAGAGACACTAGAGGTAAAATTTTCAATTACATTCACTCTCCATTTGGAGTAGAGGCTTCACAAATACATTCTTGTACATTGAAACCCTATGGTTGCCTTATGAAACCTAAAAATACAAGGAAATACAGTCCCTAGGCACGTAACTTGAGCTTAGTCTGTACAGGCTTAAGATGTTTGCATGCATCTAAAAATGTTAGCTTAACACAGAGCAACTGAAATCCTTCAGGATGTATTGGGGTGTTACTGGAGAATAAAATTACACTGGTAATTGGAATGGAATTGATTAAATTGATCAATATTTTCATGCTTATTTTCCATGCAGCACAGTGTGACTTAGAGCTTCATGCAATGCTCAATTTAGCTCATGTTTTTGATGCTGATAAGAGATTGTCCTTGGATACCTATGTCTTATCTAAACAAAGACATTTTCTTCAGCAAACTGGAAGTTAGGCAAGCTGAAATGTAAAAGTTGTTTTACCTGAAGCAACAACTGGGTTTCTTTGTCTTCACTGTATTTTAATTTCCCTTTTACTGCTGAAGGTGTTGCTGGGAGTGATAGAATTCTGTTTGTGTGTTTTTTAGCAAATTCTGAACTTCTGAAATACTGTATTTCAGGCTTTAATCCTTAAAGAACTGTCTGTTATCAGAGATCACGCTGGCAGTGCCTGTCTCAGAGAACTGGACAAGAGCAACAGTCCCCTGATCATGGCTCTCTGTGGTTCTAAAGGTAGGGACAGCTGAACTTGGCATGTAGGTTACTCACTCCTTCACTTTCGTGAAACTTGCTTGTTCCATCTTTATACCTTGTTTTATACTGTCAGTTGTGTAAGTTCATGTCATAGCTGTTTCAAGTGGTTCAGTAAGTACAGGTTGGATATAGTTAAAATCAAGCAGATGTTCTGATATTCTTGTGTCTTGATTTTTAGTACAAGTTGCAAAACATCTTGTTCTTAAGACTTGAATCAGTTAAAAGTTGTCAGTTTTTTTATCTTAAGTATTTATATCACATAGAAAAATCAACAGTAAATGATAGATTCAGAATTGGAACTAACATTTCATAGAATCATGAAATTATTCGGAAGGGACTTTAAAGATCACCTAGTTCCAACCTCCCTGCCATGGGTTGGGATGCCTTCTACTAGACCAGGATGGGGCATCCACAGCTTCTCTGAGCAACCTGTTCCAGTGCCTCACCACCCTTCTTACAAAGAGTTTCTTCCTGTTGTCTAATATAAACCTGCCCTCTGACAGTTTGAAGTCATTCCCCCTGTTCTATCACTACATGCCCTTGTGTAAAGTCACTCTCTTTCTTGTAGCCCCTCTTTAGGTACTGGAAGGTGCTATAAGGTCTTGAATTCTTGTGTGAGTTTTCATTTGTTTCCTTAAAGAACTTGAAGTCACTTTTGCTTTTTTTAGTTGTGTAATAAATTGTGGAAAGCCTCACAGTGACATGTTGTGTTCTAAAGAAATACTGAAATCTAAGATAAAGAAGATATTAAGTGTATAATTTTTGTGGGGGTGATGGGAAGGCGTTTTTGCAAACATATTCAGCAAATAAAACTTCTGAGTTAGTGACTGAATTCTCTGGGACTTAATTTGTTCTAGGAGTCCTGGTAGACACTGAACCCTTTATGAAAAATATTGTTCAAGTATGTTTATTGAAGAAATTGTGAAGCAAAATGTGTAGGTTAGGATCATGGGCTGTGTACAACACAATCTGTGATACAACCCAGGATAATGTAAGGATGGGTGCCAAATAAAGGCATGAATGTCTATGACTCAAAGGAAAAAAAAATGAAAAATTGTTGGCAGTATCATAGACTTAAGTGCATAAATGCACTTAAGACTTTGCATAAATGCTGAAATTTCCAGGATGAGTAACAGAAAAGCTTCTCTAACTCTTGCGGCTCTGTTTTGCTGAGCAGTTATGAGGCTAAATAATTCACCTTCATGGAAGTGAAGATAGCCCTTCACTCACAAATGAGGAATATACTGCTTCCCTGATGAGCTTTCTTTTCCTTTGTCTTTTCAGGCTCCTTCATTAACATATCCCAGATGATTGCTTGTGTAGGGCAGCAGGCCATCAGTGGGTCCCGTGTTCCCGATGGGTTTGAGAACAGGTCTTTGCCTCACTTTGAGAAGCATTCTAAGGTAATTCTGGGTCTTTACAACAGACTGTGAAGGAAAGTGAAACAAGTTTCCTTAAGGCATTTGGAGAAGAATGCATGATGAAACATGTTGTCATGATATGCTGAAGGAAAAGGATCATATATGGTCAATGTAAAATGTTTTGTGTGATTTGGGAGTTAACAACAGTGTTCTGAATTGCCATAGGATGTCTAGTTAGTGTGATTTTTTACAGCTAAGCCTTGCTTTGACCTTTGTAATTTAGTAAAATTAAAGTGAGGTGATGATACAATTTTGGTTCTCTTGAAAATCCTAAAAACAATTAGTTAAAGTTTCTCACTGGTGTTACATTTGACTGCACTAATACTTTCCAGGAAAACTGCTGAATGTATGTTGGTGTCTTTATAAGCAGGTGAGAACATGCCAGATCAATCATTCTGGTTTTTCTCTTTTTCCATCAGGATAGGTACCATGGGTTACTCTGTGTTTCATGTTTTGGTCCTACATGAAGCAGTAGTGGCTCTCGTGCACTTGTTAATATAATCCAGTGAGATTAATTCCTTTTAGAGTGCCATTTGAAATCTAATGAACACTAGTGAAGGTTCTAGGTATGAGCCCATAGTCTAGTTGGTGTGTTAGCTAAGTGTCAGAGGGTAGCTATGACACTTGTATATGTAACTAAATGTCCAAATTTCAACTTCTGAGTTCTGTAACATACTGAATAAGTAGAAAAAGAAACAATACTTAATGGTTTAGATGGGAAGATAAAATGTAGCTCTAGCTCTTCTTCTGATTTAGAAAGCATTACCTGTTGTTAAATAACAACAGATAGTGATTTTTGATTTGAAGGGATGCCTGCATAAATTTAATTGGCAAGAACTTTACTCAGAGGTGAGGGCAAACCATTCCAAAAAATTAATCATATACATATCTCCAGTTGTCTTTTTCCTAGCTTCCTAAGTCTTCAGCAAATACCTTTGCCACTACTATGGCAAAATGAACATTTTTAATTGCAGTTTCACTTTTTGCAAGCTTAATGGAAGTGTTGGTGGAGTGTTGGGAAGAAATAGCTGGAAATGTGACAAGGTTTGTAGGAGGAAGGAGAAATTCTGGTAAATTAGTTTGGAAAAACTAGGCAAGGATTTCTGAAGCCTTTATTCAGATGTAAAATACAAATATGGAACTTGAGATCTCAGCAGAGCTGAGGTCATTGTCCTGTGTTGGTGGGGGTACTGGCTAACTTGCAGAAAGCATTTCAATGGCATGCACCATATCTTTCTGTAACATACAGAACATACATTGCATTTTAACTGTGTTTTTCCCACTCTTCCCTGCAGCTCCCTGCAGCAAAAGGCTTTGTTGCCAACAGCTTCTATTCTGGTTTGACTCCCACTGAATTTTTTTTCCACACAATGGCTGGTCGAGAAGGTCTGGTTGATACAGCTGTAAAAACAGCTGAAACTGGGTATATGCAGGTAACTGTCAGCAGAGTGAGGGTTTTATCAGTCTTCAGAGACGTGGGTATTTCTCTTGTGCACGTTGAGGTGATGGATCAGGGAGAAGTGCAAACCTTGTGTGTTTTCAATGTAAACAGAGTAATTTATACTGTGAAATACATGGCTTGGTCTGTTCTCCAGGTGGTGTGGAGTTTGTAAGTGAGACCTCAGCTAGTGGTACAATAACGTGCTTGTATTAAGCTGTTTCCTCCTGAATATGGGTAAAAGTCCTTGTTCTGTGCAATTGTTGAGGACTACTTTCTGTATAGTGTGTTCCTGAACCCGATGTAACTGATGACAGAAATGCTGCTAAAGCTCCCTTTCATTGTCTGCTCTCTAGGTAAGAGGGGCCTTGGCCATAGAGGCTTAGACTGGTTCTGTAAAATTTTAGTATCTTTGGCTGTAAATAAATATCCTGCAAGTATTTACATATATATATAAATATAATAAGAAATCTGCATAATACTTCTCTTCAACTTTCTTCCTATATCAATGAATTGTAGCACTTGGACTTCGAAATATAAAAAAAAAAAATCTTAACATTTATTTTATCTTACCTTTTTTCTCACCAGTGAGAAAAAAAATACCAGTTCATAGTCTAGTTTAGGTGATCTAATTTGCTTTCATGGAACAATGAAGTCCATCTTTCAAGTAGAAATGTTTTTAACCTAAAATGTTTGATAGTATGCTTTCTTTTGGGGAATGCGAAGGGATATGGTAGTTAAGGGATTTCCCAGTATAAGGAGTTAATGTAGGAGAAGCAGATGACCCAGATAGAAAAATGGTTTTGGCAGGTGACCTCTGTTTTTTTCTCAGTGAAAACAATCATTGAGTGGTTCTGCTTTCGTGTACAAAAAGTATTGTATCCCTTGAGAAATAAATCTGCTTGGAAGAATAAATCCCTCAAACTACAATAGGTTTTTGCAGCTTAGCCCTAAGTCATTAGCTTTTCTATACAATGGAATTCTAAAAGTGGAGTATTGTGTTGTTGCATGAAATTTTATTGACTTTAGTGTTCTGTGGAATGTACAGTAAGGCCTGAGGGGTAATACATGATTTTAAGTAGGTTTTCATGCCTACTCATCACTGTGTCAGATTTATTTCCCAAGTCTGGTTTCTATACTTCTTGTATTGCAAATCAACAGCTGTTCTAAAAAGATCCATTTTACTTTCCTTGTACTTTTTTTTCCCCTTCAGAGACGTCTGGTAAAATCCCTTGAAGATCTTTGCTCACAATATGATTTAACAGTCAGAAGTTCTACTGGTGACATAATACAGTTTATTTATGGAGGGGATGGCTTGGATCCTGCAGCTATGGAAGGGAAAGATGAACCACTGGAATTCAAGAGAGTTCTAGACAATATCAGGGTAAGGATTGCTGAAATCCTTATTGAAAGTGTGAAAATACTGTTGAGCATGGAGAAGAAAGTAGTAAATAATGGGGAAAATTATTTCACTGGAAATATTTACTTTCAAACTGCCTTTTTTGAATGGTCCTGGTCAGTCTTTCAGGATGTGTATTCTAAGAGTAATAGATAGTTTTTCCAGTGGAACAGCAATTTGTGTATAGAGACCAAACCATGTATAAGCTGTGACAAGTACAATTTCTTTCCATGCTTGAATGTAGTTTTGTGGCCTGATATCCAGCTCGCTAGATAAATTACTACAGGCTTATTTGGGTACTACTTTGGTACATTGCACAGATTAATCTTCTATTAAATCAAGACATGGATGTTCCTGGAGTTCGACTGGCTGGTGGTTGTTCAATAATATTGTCATGTTTGAAGACTTGTATTGTTCAGTTTTGGGTTTTGTGGTTGGTTGGTGTCGTGACCCCCTTCCCCCAGAAAAATGCCTTTTGCTGAAGTAACTTTAGATTTCTGTAATCTGGGTGTAAAAGATGGGTAGAACTAGAAATGTCTGGGTGTATACCTTCAGATGTCCAGAAATAAGGAGTGGATGTGGTCCTTCTTTCCACAGTCGTCTAGTATATAGTATAGTAAACCAAAACCAAAAAAATAAACCCCATTAAACAAACTACAAAAAGACACACCCAGAAAAAAAGAATGCTGTTACTCAGTTCTACATATCTGTGTTCTGTGTCTTTGCATTGGAGTTTTTGTGCATGTGCTGTCTGTGGATAAGTAATGTTTTTTCCTGTGAAGGCTGTCTATCCGTGCCGAAGTGAACCAGCCCTTAGCAAAAATGAATTGGTGTTAACATCTGAGTCCATCATGAAGAAGAATGAATTTCTTTGCTGCCAAGACAGTTTTCTGCAGGTAATTATCTCACTTCCTTATCACACTGTGATTAACTTTTCCTTAGGATTTAAGCACAGGACTTTAGCCTGTCTGGAGACTACTTACATGGCTTTTAAGGGTGAGTGAAGGTTCACATGGCTGCTTATACTTTGAATTGTAAAATTTAATCTGTTTGAAAGAGCATTGGGCAATTTTAATATTTATGAGAGCAGCCACTCTCAAGACTTCCTTGAGAATCACTGATCAAAGCTGTAGAATTAACCTGCCTGTAGAATTAACCTTACATCTATATAAAGCTGTTACCTTGATGAACCTTCTCATTACTGGCAGTGATGAGAAAAAATTCCTTTCATGACCTGTATTTGAAGGGTTTCTTTTTAATAGATCAGAGTGTTTCAGAGCACAAGGTAAACCTGAATTGCACTTTCATTGATAGTCAAATTATATCTATATTTGAAATATGCTGTAAATCTTAACTGCAAGTCTGAAGGAAAAGAAATCAAATAATTTAATATTAGAGTTTGTGGATAAAGCTGGTTTTTGACACATACGTATTTTAAATCATATAATGAAAATCTAAATAATTGTAATTAATTTCAGAAGCACAGATAGGGCTACATCACCTTAGTGATAATTACCTTAAGATTTTTTAATTTTTAGATAGTTACATTTTCTTCTTTCCTTTTTTTTTGTTCATCCTTGAAGACATTAACTGAGACAGGTTATGAAAAATATAATGAGGTAATCGTAGCATGTGTGTGCACTGTGTGAGCATTAATGTTAGTGCTTTTTAGCTAGAGATGTGTGTGTAGTGCTAAAGTAATTGATTAGCATATATACATTACTGCTAGCTAAATTATGACATAGGTGTTCATCACAATTGTTTAACTTAATGTGAATACTGTGACATGCTAATTAATACTCATTGCTAAATTCAAGGATTTTGAGGAAGCTTTCTTTCAGTACTTGACACTTCTTCCTAAAAGTCATTCATTTAGTCTCTAGGGATATGAACATGTCTTTCTGGTATTTTCCTTTCCCTTCCTCCACCTTTCCATTCCAGAACAGAGATGCTTCTTAGTGCTGTTATTTTAGCCAGAGGTTTTTGCAATGGGCTTATCCACTCCAGTCTAGAACACAGTGTGTCTAAAGAGCCAAAAAAGAGTCATTTTTTGTGCTTTTTTTGAGATGATGGAATAGAAGTGCTGTGAATGTGGTGCAAACACACAAAAAAGCTCAGCACACAATCAGTCAGTGCTGCCCTATGCAGAGTTGGCCTACTGGGTCTGCCTGAACTGGAGCAGATTTTGCTGAATCTCATGGCATTGTCTGTGCCACTGTGCATTCCAGTGGCTTCTTCACTGCAAGGATTGCAATGTGAGCGGTGCTTCTCGTGTTGTAGATGACCCCACTAACCTGGCTGCTGGGACAGCTGATGCAAACCCTGAGCTGCCCTTTTGCCTGAACAGCAGGGAGGAGCTGGCAAGGCCTGTGTTGAGCCACATCTTACTGAGCCTGTTTGGTGCCTCTTGGCTAATCTGGTCCAGACTAAGACTTCATGGATTAAGAAGCTGTGAAAAAATCAATGTTCTTTGGAGTCCACTCTGGAAGCTGTGGTCATAGAGTACAGTGTTGCTCTAAAGATTATAAATCCAGAGAGGGAGAGAGATAGGCTCAGCAAAGAATGAGCTACATTTTCATTCCATTTGTAGCAAGAATTAATCCATAGTTTCGATAAAATCCCAACAGATACCTAAAAGCTGAGAAGAAGTAGTAATTTCCTATTTTAGGTCTTCTGCATAAACAAAAGTTTGTCAATGAAAAATAAGTTTTCAGAGATCTGTCTTCCACGTTTTCTGACTCTGGTGCATGGAACTAACAAATAATTTGATTATATGTTATTATATATATGTTATACCATTTTCAGAATTATGTGTAATAACTGATTTATTGTGTTGGAGTTGTTTGGATTTTTTTCAAGTACTTTGGAACTCAGGTACTGTCAAAGAGGAAAACTCTTCTGCAAGTCCTGCAACATTGCTTTTTTTATGCATGTGTAATGAAAAGATTAACCTCTCTAATTCCATATTATTGCCTAAACACTTACTTTAGGAAATAAATCACATTATAATTTTTTTGCAAATATGTTGGGGTAAAAAGCCTTTAAAATGTCCAAGTATATTTGTGAATAATGCTGCTTACTGCAGGGTGAAAAAAGGGGCAAAAACATAAGAATACATCCTGTCATCCAAGTGGGGAAGCAACTTTGAAGCATCCATCCAGCAGCACTTCTGTTGCCTGTTCTTCCTTTTGAACTTGGTTCTGATACTCACAGAAAAAAATGTACTTTCTGGAAATACCTTGAATGTCAGTAAGAATGTTATTTTTGAAAGAGAATTCTGTTAGAATGTAATAGAAATGTTTTCATAATGTTTCTATGAACTCAGCTGTGGAAAAAACAAATGGCAATCCCTCAGATACTTACTCATTTTTGCAAGTAATTGCCAGTGCTTCGCTGACTGTGCTGGTTAAAAGGAGTCTAGTACCTGGTGCAGAAGAGGTGATGCTGTGTAACCATCACTCTGTTAGGTAGGACTAATGGGGTAGAAAAGGTTTAAAAGGACTCTAAAAAATCCAAGTATTCATTTCTCTATAGAGGCTTTCCTAAATCATGGTTGAAATAGATGGGAAGGATTTCCTCTTGCTTTTTGTGTATATTTTGGTTTTGATAACCTTGTGTTATGGTCGTGACTTGCACCAAGTCCACATTTGTGGAAGAGTTTAATCATAGATCTCATATTTCATGACTTCTAGTGTACATATATATGTCCAATGTGTAATGACCAAATAATCTTTTATAGAATAAATGTTGGTTATTTTTCTAACAGTATTGTTTCAGTTTATGCTCCAGTAAAGACTGTTAGAACTTCTTTTGGGTAAGTGTGGTAAGAGAGTGAAAGGTCTGCTGTGACATGTTAAATGCAGTTATCTGCAAGACCTCTCCACAGCTTAGGGGAGTTATTTGAATCATATTAGGTAAACATATTATATACATGTGTATGTAATAGTTTTGAAGTTTTTTCTCTCAAAGAAAGAGCACCTCAAATCTCTGAAATGTATCCAGCAGATATACTTCATATACTTCTTCTCTTGCCACAGTCTTTCCATTTTGACTATTTTGAGTAGTGAGAAATGAGTGAGAATGTATTTGTGTCAGTATTGCCAAAAATAAGAATTTTGAGTTGGTGTTTTTTCAGTTTTTAAACCACTTTCAGTAAGTGGTGGGTAGGAAGGGTTAACCCATGTCAGGTGTCTTCACCTGTCAGTGTGTGCTCAGGAAGGATGCTTTTATGCAGCATGGACCACAGTCCTCATGTGCTGCTACTGATTTGTGGCTACACCAAGGTGGATCTGGATTGCTAAACTCTAATGTATGTGTTTGTCTAAATTTTGATGTTCTTCTCTTCATACTGTGCATTATTAATTTGTTGTAAATATTTGGAGCTTAAAGTAAATAACTTACTGGAATAATTCAAGACTTCAATATGGACACCATGTCTTTGCTTACTGTGGTTTTAATGTGATTTCAGGAAATTAAGAAATTCATCAAAGGTGTTTCTGAGAAGATAAAAAAAACTAGAGACAAGTATGGAATTAATGACAATGGCACAACAGAGGTAAATTATTTCAATGGGGTTGAATGTCATTCTTTTCCATCCTCATAAGTTGTTGCTTTTCCAACTATTCCATTCTCTTTTCAGCCAAGAGTTTTATATCAGTTGGATAGGATTACTCCAACACAACTAGAGAAGTTTCTAGAGACTTGTAGAGACAAATACATGAGGTGAGTATTTACCCTGCTGTGTTCTCAGTGCTGCTGTTTTGTTGGTAACATCTGGGTGTATTTTGCTGTTTTTATTGTATGAATTTTGGTTCTGTTGTGAATGCAGTACAAAGAATTAGGAACAATTGGCTCCAATGACATAAACATTGCAAGACCAAGGTAAAAGCATCACTGTCTATGGGTGTGCTTGTTAAGGCGGTCTTGCACAAAAGTTCTAGAGATCTAACAGGTGGGATTTTTACGTTTGTCTTGAGTCAAAATCAGATCCTTTCATTAACAAACTTTGGTATCCTTTTACATTGTAAAAAATGCTTTATGTTTCTTGAGCATGCAAAGCTACCTGCTTGTGTTTAAGCAGCACCTTCCTTCTGAAGTAATAGTAATCATACCAACAAGCAGTTTTAGCATTGAGCTATTCATTACTTATACCCACAGACTGTGTTTTGACAGCAGATTCTGGTAAAAGCCAAAAGTGATAGGATTCAGAGTAAGGGAGGATATTGTTTAAACACTTCACATTCTTACACCCACTGCCAGACATGTTTCCTTCCTCCCCCTCTTGCAGGAGGTTTTTGAAAACCTTCAATGAGTCCATGCAGAGCAAAGTCTAAATAGATGAGTTTCAAATTCAAATGAATCTTGATAGCTAGTCTTGTTCTACACAGTCTGAGGAGTTATATCACACTTGATTCTTATAATATTCTTTGATCTCTTATGCACTCATTGGATCCTTTTGTTTTGTTATTCTTGGCCTCTACCAAGATAATGCTGGTGTGGCTTTTCTGATATCTTTACCCATTGAGATTTATTTCATTTCCTTAGACTTTTGGATTTGGGCGTTCACATGCAGCCATGGATGACCTCTCCTTTGTGGCCTACCTGCATTAATTGTTTCCTAATGTTCTATTGAAAATTCATGTATATATTAAGTTCTTAACTATTTTAAAGCAATTACCAGTCCTTTGCTTTCTCTTATTAGGAGTACTTGTTTACATTTGTCTTAAGTGTTTTTAGATGTGAATTATCACTTTTACTGTAATAAGTAAATGTTAGCATATGGTATTTCCCTGAAGGGGGAATGCTGGATCTAGTGCTTGATGCTTAGGAGGAAGAAGACAAGCATTTTGTAATCTGTAATGGAAGTTATACTGAGTCTGTGGAATGCTTAAATGACAGGTCATCTTCTTGCTTTGTATGAGATCAGTCTTAAAGTATTGGTGCCCTTTCAACCTCTCTCTTGTTTTTTTTTTACTAAAATATGTTAACAAACTTCTCATATATCTACCAGAATAGTTTCTGTTGCTGTTTGCTTAGGATCTTATACCTTATTCAGTTCCATATCTCTTTCTATATTTTTTTAAATCAGGGCCCAGATGGAGCCTGGTTCTGCAGTAGGAGCTCTTTGTGCGCAGAGCATTGGTGAGCCTGGCACACAGATGACTCTGAAGACTTTCCATTTTGCTGGTGTTGCTTCAATGAACATTACTTTGGGTGTGCCAAGAATCAAAGAAATCATTAATGCTTCAAAGGCTATTAGGTACAAATATTGTCTTGGTCTGTTGGGGTTTTTGTCCCTTTGCCCAAGTGAAACCTGATGGGCAAATTTGCAATACATGATAGCATTTCCCTGTCCTGAGCAATATACTAGACACCATTCAATGCAAATACTTAAACAAAAATCTGATGTCTGCCCAACTATAATATTTAAGCCCACAGAGAAAAATCAAATAAAGGAAAATGATTATTTGTTAAGTATAATATTTCCTTAAACTTCTCACCTACTGTGAAGTGCTCTGGTGCTTAGCAGTACTTGAAGCATACCTATTTCTAGGTGCACATGAAGCCATGCTTAAATAATACTGGAATAACATATGCCATGAGAACAGTCACTAGTACTTGTGTGTTTGCTTGTTTTTACCAGCCTGAAGTATCTGATCAGTAATTTTTCTTAAATACACCTGAGGAAGCTGAAGATCTTCTTCTCTCTTATCTAGAGCAGTATTTAGCAAGATAAATTCCATAAGGCAGGCTGTAATTCAAGTTGCCATCTCTACTCTAGCTGAGCAATTTCCTACCTGGGTTTTCATGTGTGTGTGTTTATTCTTGTAGCACCCCTATTATAACAGCACAGTTGGACAAAGATGATGATCCTGATTTTGCCCGTCTGGTTAAAGGAAGAATTGAGAAAACTTTGTTAGGAGAGGTAAGAAAATTGTATTATTGCTAATGCTTTAAATGTATGCATTCGCCAATTGCAATGCAGTTGCCAATGGCAATTTTAGCCATTTATGCATGCTAATTGTTTTGTCCTTGTCTCTTAAAGATTTCTGAATATATTGAGGAAGTATTTCTTCCAGATGACTGTTTCATCCTAGTGAAGCTGTCTTTAGAGCGCATTAGACTGCTGAGATTAGAGGTGAGTTGTTCAGTTCTTACACAGATTATATCTTGGTACCTAACAAAGGGTGTCTTAATCCCGTGTCAGTTGTCACACCAGGAGAAGCTAAAAAAAAAGGAAGTGAATGGTAGATGTTGTGTGGCTACATTACACCTGGAAGGGTCTCTTTTATTTTTTCCTTGCAGAGTGGATAATTTCCCCTTTATTTGGAAGTGAGAGAACATACATTTGTGTTTTGCTAAACACAGGGATGCCATTTCTGTCCATTGGTTAGTGTACAGGCTGGTACCCTCAGCATAGGATACAATTTCATGCAATTTACAAAACTAATTTAGAACAGAATATTTGGGGGGGGTTTTCTTACCTTTTTCCTTTTTATCATCTGTTCCATTTATTTGAGCACATTGATACCTGCTGTGATAACCCTGATGTTTGTGGGTTGCCTTTTGGCACAGGTGAATGCCGAGACTGTGCGCTACTCAATTTGCATCTCCAAGCTCAGAGTGAAGCCTGGGGATGTTGCTGTGCATGGAGAAGCAGTTGTGTGTGTGACCCCTCGTGAAAATAGCAAGAGTTCCATGTATTATGTATTGCAGTCCCTCAAGGAAGAGCTACCAAAGGTAAAAGCCAAGGCTGTCTCATCCTTTTGTGGGAGGTAATCAGTAGTAATAATTTGTTCCAGGGTGGCAAGATGAAACAATTCTTGGCAGTATTGACAGCGATGGTAGGCTGGGTCAGTAACTCTTAGATTGTGATGGTACTGCCTTGCTGTTGAAACTAAGCCATCCTTTACTAATATTTGTAAATAAAATGGAAGCTTTGATATTTTCCTTACAACATTCCAAGTGCAGCAGTTGTATGAAATAGTTGCATCTGCTTTCAGCTGTACCTAAAATTGAGCCACATGATGCTATCTGGCATTTTTTCAGCTTACTGTGAGGAGACTCTCTACTCTGGATTTTAAAAAGAGAGATAAGGGAACCTTTAGTGTTAGCAATTTGCCATTTCATTTCTATGGGTTTTCCACCATTCAGACGCACAAACTAGAGTGTGGGAATGTCTGACATAAAATATAAAATGTAGCTAGTGAGTAAGGTTTGTACTACAGTGTCATTTTTACACTAGTGTATTTAAGAGCAAGAAATCTTACTCCTATGTGTTTTGAGTGAGCCTTTACTCCGTGTACTAGACCTTCTCAATAGGTTTGAATGCTGGTAAGTGTTAACCCTTTTATACTGTGTTACTGTATAGATCAAAGTTACTTGGGCTTTTTTGTTTTGTGAAGGTTGTAGTGCAAGGCATACCAGAGGTTTCCCGAGCTGTCATTCATGTTGATGAACAAAGTGGAAAGGAAAAATACAAGCTTCTGGTTGAAGGTGATAATCTACGAGCTGTTATGGCTACTCATGGAGTGAAAGGAACAAAAACATCCTCTAACAACACTTATGAGGTAATGTCTGAATGGGTGCTGTGGGGTTTCCCCTGTAGCATCTTTATTGCAAGTGCTTGTTTGTGCTCCGATGCAGAAGTTGATATGGAATGAAGCCTGATTCCACTAATACATGTCAGAATGCATTAACACAAGAGAATAATTCACTGGCAGCACTGTTCACCAGAAAGAAGCTGTTTCTATAAATATTTTTTAAATGGTGAAGTTAAAAGGGTAGTCACAGAAATGGAATTTCAGTGTGCTATCAGATGGTATTTATTCCAGGAATATACTTGGTTCATGCATGTAACATGCAACAATCATGTAACAATCTCTTGTGTAGGTAGAGAAAACTCTGGGAATTGAAGCTGCTCGGACAACCATTATCAATGAGATTCAATACACGATGGTGAACCATGGCATGAGCATTGACAGGAGACATGTCATGTTATTGTCTGATCTAATGACTTACAAGGTTTGTACTATGGTTTTTCTAAATCTTATATTGGTCTGTTTAAACCCATTAATTTTATCATGTTTGAGAAGGGTGGGTGAGCTCAGGAGATGGAAATTCAGTCTGGGCTTAGGGAATTCCAAGTTGTACTGACCTAATACTGTTACCTGCATTTTACACAAAATGCTTAATTACTCTAGTGCTTTGGGGGAGGGTGGATCTATTTTGACTGAAAACAAATTGATATAATGAGTAGGGAACAGTAATTTCATAATTGAAAATCAGAATCCTAAACATGATGGTGTGCAAAACAACTGTTTGGGTAGCCATGCATGCAGTTGAAGGCTTGCTGTGCAGAAAACCCCACGGGAAGTGGTTTGTAACAGCTGCGCCAAATGTGAGGCAAAGGATACAGGCATTACACGCAAAATCAGCTGACATGAACAGTCTTACACAATGTGTTAATACAAAATCATGTGCTCTTTACTGATGGATTTTCTTTCTTTCACATCCAATATGGTTTTTAGAGTTGAGTACACTTAGTGAAGTAAGATTTTGCAATTTGCCTGCCAGAGTGCAGCGGTTTAATTTGGGTGAAATGGATGGAGTTCTGATTTGTTCCCAAACTGCAGAGCTTTGTTGTACTGAGCAGCAGCAGTCCCCAGGGCTTGTGACCCTGTGAAGTTGCAGCCCAGCAGTAGAAAACGGCATCAGAGTACCATGTTTTAAACTTGGTGGGCTCCTACTGTGTGTTCATTTGCCTGTACTTAGGCTTCTATGTGCAGTCTGATATAATTAGGATGTTTCTAAGAAATAAGAAACAAAGAAGTCAAGTTAGTTTAGAAAGCTAATTACCTTTTTTTCTGGAGAGTGGAAAAAATGAAGGTTTAGCATCTTCTGTAGTCTCCTGGTGGCTGAGGTCAGATTTATCTGTAGATAATAGGCAGTGGATAATAGGCATAGTGCTCTCAGACCCCACTGAATTTGTAGCTCAGCAGCCAGTTTATAATTGCGGAGGTTTTTTTCTCATGGCCAGGTTTCTTTCAATTTGTTCTATATTCAAGATCTATTAGCCATTTATACCAGCTTCTATTGTATATGAAGTATGACTTTTGTTTTATGTAAATATTCATTACTACTGAACTATTAATCTGTTCAACTGTGAATCAGTGTATTATGACAATACTGTATTGTAGATAGTATATTTATTTATTTACTCAGGCTTACTCTTTGGGTTTTTCCATTAATCAAGGGTGAAGTTCTGGGCATTACCAGGTTTGGACTGGCAAAAATGAAGGAAAGTGTGTTGATGCTGGCTTCTTTTGAAAAGACTGCAGACCATCTCTTTGATGCTGCCTACTTTGGACAGAAGGATTCTGTTTGTGGTAGGTATTGCAAAGTCTGTTATAGTTTGTGGTCCTTACCTGTGAAACCTCTTCAAAGCATTGGAGTTTTGTCTTTGTTAAGCTTCCTGTTCAGCTGGTATGGCAAAAACTTCAGGCTAAGTTCAGGCTTGAGGCTAATTCATTCTAGAAGTCCTGGAAGTTTGTTGTATTTCTCTACTTCTCATCTCAGACTAAGATCTTGAAGTCAGTTGGATATTTGTTGGACGTTTCTTAAAGTAGACTTCGAGTAATTTGGTTTTACTTCTCACCCTGCGTCTCAGTGAAATACTAGGAAATTTGTCCCACTATCAATAGCTCTGGTTTTCCAATTGTGAAAGTTTATCTTCAACACCTAGAGCTGTTGAATAAATCTAGTACCTCACTCAGTATTAGGTTTCATTTTCATTCCTGCTAAGTAGGGAGACAGGTACATCTCAGCCTAGCTGAAGAGGATACTCTTACCTGATTGCTCAGGTTATTTAGCACTTGTACCTAGAAATAAGCAGAAAGGCCAAGTTCTTGTCTTCATTTAGTTCTAATCTAAATAGATGAAAATTGTGGGCCTTTGTTTTTTAATCAGAAGTCCTGTTTATCAGTATTCACTTCATTAACAGCAGGCAAGATACTTGTCAGTAATTTCTTTTTAAATGTATGTGTTCCTGAGTTTTAAATTTAAGTATGTTAGCAGCCACTGAATCATCTTAGTGAGTTCATGAAAGAATCTGCTAAATTTTGCAAATACATGGTTACATATGCACAAGTGTATGCATGCCCAAATACATACAGCAAACAGAAAACCCAGTCAATGAGTTCTGGCATTCTGTTTGTATCTTTATTTTGTCTTGTTGCCATGTGCTCAGATATTTGGAATTGAAATAATTTTGGGGTTTTGTAATGGCTTTGCGCCGATTCTTTTCAGGTATTCTTCTTCTTTAAGCTACATGTATTTTGGGACTGAATTGTTAAAAAGCCTGTCTAATAGGTTAAATGGAGAAAAGAAGTAAAGCAGGTTTCACTCTTTTCAAGATCTGTTTATGCAATACTTACCCTGCTGGAGCTGGAGTTGGAATTCTGGGTACTAATGAAATACAGAAATATGCATGTGTTATGCAAAAGTTAACTAGTTAACTAGATAGACTTGTGTGTATATCTAGGTGGTCTTAGTGTAGCCAGTTTCAAACAGTGCTTTGTGCACAGTATTTTCTGAATCTTCATTTGTATACATTCAAATTGTGAATCAAGTCAGAATTTTAAGCAAATTTATTTCATCCTCTCTGCATTCAAATGTACAGCTATTTATTGTTACCTTCTTAAACATTTATGTGAAGGACAATTGAGTTATACTCCTGAGAACGTGCAAAAATGTCATTTAGATCATAACAGCATGCTGAGAGAGAAACACTGATATCTGAGAGCTTGCTTTGAGTGTGGAATGTTCTTCGGAAAAGTCGTGCACATTGGTAGATCTGGAATATAAATGTGTCAGCACATTGCAGTGGAAATGTTATAACCATCAAAAATCATTGGGACAGACTCAATCTTTCACTTCAAAACAAGCACTTTCTGAGTGCTGAAAATGCCAGGAGCGTTACAGCTCAAGTAGTTCTGTGCCTTTCTCACTGGGAACTTGGGGAGGTTTCAAGGAAACCCTGCCAGGTTTGACTGAAGCCTTAGCACTGAGTCAGAGAATGAACATGAAGTAAGTTTGCCTTGCATCTTCTGCTATGAGCCCTGCATGGGACATGTCTTCTCTAAAAACAAAACTTCTGAAGGGCTTTCATTTTACTGGGGAAGATGCTTAGGTTAGGTTGAGTTTTTCCTGTAGAATTTAACACTGTTCAAGTAACATACTGGTTTGATGACCATAACATTTACCTTTGTCTAGTGAAGAGGCCTTGGTTCTTACATGTGAAGTTCAGTGTTTTGTAGGTGACACAAAACAGAATGGGCAAATGAAAGTAGTTTTGTAAATCCTTATTGTTCAAATGTTCACTGGGTTTTTTTTGTTTTTTCCTAGGTGTTTCTGAGTGCATCATCATGGGAATTCCCATGAATATTGGAACAGGTCTCTTTAAGCTGTTACACAAAGCGGACAAAGAATCAACCCCTCCCAGGCGGCCTCTGATATTTGATCATAATGAATTTCATATTCCCATTGTTACATAGCACTTGGACAGCAAACAAGATAGCAAACCAAGAAATAGTCAGCAAACTTTATTTAAATTAAGGAAAGTGTGTTATTGGTTCTGTGTGTCTCAGTACAAGGCAGTTGGTAAGTGAAATTAAAAGAATTGCCCAAATGTTCGCCACCTGTGGTTAGTACTGACCTGAAAGAGAGAGTGCACCAGAGAGTGGAAACAAATTTAAAGTGGTTTTCACCTGATTACATTTGTTTTTCATGTGACAGTGTTAGCTTTTGCTGTTACCCTTAGTGGGTGCAAGCTGTTATTAACTCAGTATTTATTTAATGTAGATTCAGATTTTATTAAAAAACAAAATGAGATTTGCAAGAGAGTTCTGTGAGCTTTCCCAGAGTGCTTTTGGAAATGTTCTTTCAGCAGGAGCTGCAGAGGTCAGTCTACAGCTTTTAAGAACTTCAGAAAGCTGGAACTGAGTCTGTGATTAATTCATCATGAGTTCAAGAGCACTGTTCAAAGTGTTTGAAATTCTTCTCTTTGCTTTTGGTAGCTTTAATGAGTTTTTCTTTATCCCAAGTTATTATCCAGTAAATTATTTTCCTCCCCAGGATTCTGTTTTGGGACCATATATACAAGAAGCTGTACTTTATGGATGCTACTAAATTCTGAGAAGACTGTTGTAAGGATATTGCAAGTTATAGGTAGTTTTTCATATGACAGCAACTGTCTTAACTGCTGGAATCAGTAACTTAGAGCAGTCCTAGTTTTGGGAAGTTTTCTTAATTGAGCAGGATCATCTGAGCAACCTACTTTGATTTTATTATATAGAGTAGAAACTGAACGGATGCTGTTTTTATGCATTGCCAAGAAATAATTTTGAAGTATTTTTAGCTGTAGTCCACCGAAGCAGTTATCAGAATGAATATAGATCTCAAATCATTTCAGTGTAGTATGTTTAAATTTATTGTGCTGCTATGGAGGGAAAGTATAGTAGTGTTTTCTCAGCAGTGTTTGGATATTCAGTGTGCTCATGACATGAGTAAAGGTTGAAGAGAAATAAGTAAAGAAAAAAGTTGAAGTTGTCCCCTCATGAAGAAAAAGCAGGCTGCCGAGTATTCTAGCATTTGAAAATGAACAAGTTTTGCTGCAGTTTGTCTCTATGTCCACCAAAAGTGTAAGGCTACATTCAGAGACTGTAAATCTATTGGTTTAAGTCTTAGGTGCCACTGTGTGTGTTTATTTAATTCATCCTCCATGCAGACAAGATCTCCCATGAAATTCAACACAGCTATTCTCAAATTATTTTGTTTTTGATGTGATGCTAAGATCTACATTTGCCTAGATTTTGGCAGGGTGGAAATGGAGAATGTAGTGCATTTATTATCTGCTCTAAAAGTTACATATATTTTGCTATCTCTGTTTTAGCAATAGAAATTTCAGAATAAATTCAAGTTTTCTTTGTGATCTCAGTGAGATTGCCACTTACTCCTTTGTTTATTTCTTTGTCAAGATGTAAATTTAACATGGGTAAGGGCTTCATGGAGAGAAAGCCCTATAAACCTTGCCTGTGGTTAAGTACTTTGTTTTATCAGGGGAAATTCTACTGATACTGCTTGACATTTTTGTGAATAAAGATTCTTTTCAAGGTTTAAATGGGTAGAGTTTGTACTGGAACAAATAACCACATCTTTCCTTTTTCCATTTTTTAATTGGTTGGGTTTTTTATTTGCTTGATTTTGATTTTTGGTTTGGTTTTTTGTAAATATAGAAAAATGAGCTATTTAAATGCTGGGTTTACTCTCTTGTATATTTTAAAATTAGGACTAAAATGACATCTTTTATCATCATCTTAAATATGCCAATAAAAGAGAGAGGTAATGAATGTGTGACCCATGTGTTTATTTACGGGTGTATTCTATTTTTGCATTATTTATGGATGACATAACCTCCATTTCTTTGTGTAGTTTAGTTAGACAGTAGAGAATTATTAAGCTTAAATCTCAGGTATTTATAACATAAATGAACAAGTAATATAAAACCTATCTTGCATAAAGCCACTATGTCTTGTCCTTAGAGCATGCTCTGAGCCTCATGAGTGTTTCAACCAAAAATAGATTGTTTACAAGAGCACTCTGAATTAGTAATTATTGTTTGAGCTCTCTGTACAGTCAGTAAACAAATTAGCTGTTGGGTTTTACTCATAAGCAGCTTTTTTAAGCATCAGTTTTAACAGTCAAGAAATGGAACTTTGGAATATTAAAATTTGCATTTTGAATAAAATTTTTAGCCTTAGTTTGGGTTTAATTTTTAAAAAATAAATACTATTTTTACCTTTTCTTCTCTTTTCCAATTAATTGAAATTAGGTAAGTGTAAATTTTCAAGAAATAATTGTTTTTGAATCTCCATATCCTGCTTTCATTTTTTCCATCTGTTTTAAAACAAATTTAGACTTTTTAATAAATGAAGCACTTTTTTGGTGTGTTTATCAGGAAACTACTTCACACACATCTCTTATCTGCAGAGAGAAGAAAACAGCTGCGTGTGCTAAAGAGGTTTTCTGTTGTGACTATGGAAAGTTGGAAGTAAATCCAGAACTGTGCTGCTTTGGTCCATAACTTGAAGAAATTTAGTATAGAGGGCTATTCCCTTTTTTTCTTATCCATGCTTAAAGAAAAAAAAGCAAAGGAAAGCATATGAGTGCTGTGTTTTATAAATTAGCTACAATTAGGAAGAAAATTGGCTGTTTCAGGACAAGGACTCGCTGATGTCTGAGCACGTCACTGTTTCAGGAGAAGTTAAAGGTATCACTGCAACAGGAATTCCCCAATTTTGTATCACTGTGCCTGTAGACAGGAATGTCTTTAGAAACCCATAGCAAACAGGATACAGATTTTTATAGTGTTTGCGTATTTGCCTAAACTATTCTGTGCAGGTAACTAATCTGTCTTCAAAGTGGTTGGCTAAGCTTTGTATTCAGACCTAGGAAAGTCTGTTGGTAATTCAATATGTTCAAAAAAACAAAAGCAACTGGCTTATTATTATATTGTGTAAGAACAAAAACTGAAAGGGACCAAATTAAAAGCTATGTTAATATTTTAATGCACCAATACTTGGCAGGTTATTTGGATGTGATTATGGTTCTGATATAAATGCATAGCAAGTTTATCTTGAAGAATGAATACCGAAATCTCACAGGCCAATCCAAAAGAGTCATAGAAAACAAACAAGCTCTGCTACTTTTGTGTTTCAGTGCTTGTGAAAATAAATCAAAGTTTCTAGTGACTGATAAAATGAAAATTGTATAACATTCCTTCTAATGGAATTAGATTATACCATCATCTTCCACTAGAGAGCAGCGTTTTCTTTTGAGGAAAGAGGTATTGGGTACCTTATTTTTTCTATTGAAAATGGTTTTTTTGCAATATCAGGACTGAAATGTAACTATGAGAGGGAAAGTTATCTGTTAAATGATGTACCTAAGGAAGGAGATGAAGGGACTGTATTTTCATAAGAGGGAGAGAGTGGAGTCCACATATGCTTTTTCATTAATTAGTAAAATTTTCACTTTCAGATCATTTGTCTATCTGGCTTAAAAAACAAACAACCAAAAAGCAGTACTTGAGTAAAGGCTATGCTACTCCTGGAAATTGATAGAACAGGAATCTGCAGTGAGTGGGGACATGTCTTTTGCAGCAGCTTTCTCCATGCAGCTGAGATGGTTCCAGTCTGCATTCATCTCTCCAGTGGGCACTGAAATGCAGCTCCCAGAGCTGCTCTGAAGTGTGAAGTTCTGGCAGCTGCCTCGGGAGTGTCTCACATCCTTCAGCAGCTGCACAACTCCAAGGCAAGGCTGCATTAAAGACATTTGAAGGTGACGCTATTTGATGCAAGAGACCAATAGTTAGGACTGGAAATAATATGAAGCAGGTGGTCTTTGTGTATAGACAGCTGCAACCAGCAAGATTTATGGGAGATGACTTCCACTCGAATGTCTGAAAGCCACAAGGGTGCCTGTAGTTTGTTAGTTCCTGTTGGATTTGTGAGAACCTGGCATTGGCTGCCTGTGCTTAGGGGTTCTGTGGGCCTTGAGCTGCTCTGATACTGCATTGCTATAACCACCACCTTTACTTCTGTGTGCATCAGATGCTAAAAGGTGTTTCTTCATCCAAAGGGTCTGTCCTGTAAGTCCAAGCCTTTGGGATCAGGAATAATTGCATGCTTCTTTTGGAACCAAAGACAGTAGATAGGACTGATGTTGTACAAAAATATGGTGGTTTCTGCAGTGTTGAGGATAGAGGGAAGAAAACTGAAAAGACAGGAAATGCAAAAATAAGCGAGTGTGTGTGTGGAAACAGAGTAGAAATTCAGGTTTGCTTGGCGAAGAAACAGAGATGGCAGCTGGGTAAAATGACACACAGATATTCATAATCTCTTTATGGAGTCCTAATGAAATAATGGAAATAGCTGGGAGAAGGGCAGGTATTTATTCATTCCTGACAACTAAGATTTTGGCATTTGTCCTGGGGATTGCTCTTAGTGGCTGTGACAAGTGATAGTTAAATCATCACTAATTTTGTCGATGACTGTTAATAATGAGCAGTAACCCTGAATTAAATCCTTCAGGTATTGTATCTGTTTAGTTATAAAGCTCTTTCAACCAACTGTGCATAATTACAGCTGCTGAACCACAGTGATTGCTACTGTTAAGTGTAAAAACTGCTGTTCCTGATGGGTTCTGGTACAGCTCATGTGGAAAATTGTAACTATAATTAGCAGGAAACTAGGAAAATGTGTTAATACCTGCAGTTAGATCAGAAATATTCCTAGAAAGTCGTTAGCTGAGATGTTTTTTATAAGATGTAAGTTGTGCTACTGGGACAAGAGACAGAAATTACATCAATTACTTTTGATTACAGATTACATCAGTTCCTTTTGTGTGTCTTTTCCTAGAAGAGAGGTGACAACATCTACAAAGAGCAGACAGGTAGTGCAAGGAGGTCTGCGAAGGAAAGCTGTTCGATGTATTCTGTGTTCCTGTTGATCGTAGCCCTGTGATGGCAGACATTCATTGCAAACTGTCTTAATTTTAATGTTGGTTTCAGAACCAGATAGGCACCCGCATGTCCTTTTTCACCTGTTCCTCTGCACTTTCTCACTGTAGCTTTTAGGATCCACAGAAAGCTGGGGTACCCCTCCAGATTTCATACCAAGTTCTTCTCCATGATAGAGGTGTTTTGTCAGGTGGAGACAGTGTTGGCCTGAAATGAAGCTGTTGCGAAAGCAGCAGTTACCTGGATTATTAACCACAGGCATATTTTTCTCCTTTTTGTGAAAGTGTAGGTTGGTTGCTTAATCTTTTGATACATATGACAGTTTTCTCAGTGGGCATCCCTTTTATATGTTAAATTATATTGATTTTTAGAAGCAAAATAAAGAAAATTAACTGCCAAGAAATGCAAAAACAATAGTGAAATTGTGCTGGGTAAACGTCACGAGTCCCAGAAAATGCCAGAATTAGTTGTGAGACTTTGAAGTTACTTTTCTTGATTTATGATTCCAGGGTTCATTGGTTTCTGGGAATTTATTAGTGTGGTGTGATTCATCCTGATGTGTCACAGGGAGGGGAATTTTTTGGCTCAGGTTGATTGACAGCATCCCCATGGTAAATTGCTGATGGTGTTCGGAGTGATGAGGATGGCTCTGGCCATGTCATGGTGCAGGCTTGAAGCAGGGACAGTGTGTGACATTTCTGTAGGGCACAGTGGGTAGGGGATCTCTTTCATGGGAAGGAAGGACACACCTCACCCCTTACTCTGCCCTGATCCCTGCACTTTTCCAAATCAGTGATGCTAAAATATCTGCTGTATGTGTAGGTACCTTGACAAGCCCACAAAGTAACTTGCTCCCTTTCCTGTATGCCATTCTTCCAGATTTTCCACTCATGCAAATATTTTCCAGTTATATCAGAGACTTTCTTTAAACTTTTATTTTTCAAAAGATCCATCGTTCTTCTGACTTACGCTACTGCTGTGCATTTTCTAGTTCCCTTTGCATTTATTTCTGTCTCCTTGTCCTTGTTTCTCCCACAGATTCCTCCCTTCTGGACTCGTAGTGACTGTCACTGCTGGTGACACGGCTTCCCTGCAGCAATGCTATGTCAACCATACTGTGCCACTGGCTGGATTCAGCTCAGCCATGCAAGGTTACTGTGAACACTTGCCTGGAGGATAATTAAACCACTCAAGGAAGAAACATCTCCTCAGCACATCTGGATGTGAAATCTACTGCCATCAAAATTACAGCTATGGTCAAATAACTTTTGAAAAAAAAAAGACCTTATTATATAAGGTAATATATTTATACTTTAAACTGAAATGGAAGGCATCCCTGCTTCATGTGGCTCTTTGTAAGCACTAAAAACTGTATTCAGGCCTTTAGATCTCCACTTACTTTTGTCTTTAGCCTGTTTCTGCTTTCTTCTTCAGCCTTCCTACTTAGCTGGCACAAATATCTTCTGCTTTGCTTGTGTTTGTATGTATTCTGCTGAAAATAAATGTGGGGAAGGATGAGCAGCACAGCAGCTTGGGAAGTAGCTGGCACATGTAGAATCAGTGAACTCTTGCTGCCACAGACTTATGAAGACCTGGGGAAATCTTTAGACTCTGTACTTTAGATTCAGTCTGTTAAAGCCTGTTAAATTGGAATAGTCGCGCCTGAACAATATGGTTGTGAGAGGAGATGAGAGAATGATCAAGGTGAGTGAAGGGACTATGCTTGTGAAAACATACATGTTGTAAGGAGTACTTAGTTGACAGGATGTGAGGATTAAAGAGTGTGATTAGCATCTGCTCTGTATACTTCTTTTCATTCTTTCATCTTCCAAAGAAAGTCAAAAAGGCTTGTAGTTGGTGCTGTTGCAGTCAGCAGCAAGGCAGACACTGACTTCACTGGAAAAGGAGAGGGCAAAGCAGTGAAGCTCTAGGCTGCCATTAATGATCTTGAAAGGAGAGGGTGGCAGCTCCGAAGGTGAGTTAAGGGGGAAAATATTCTAGAAGTACAAATAGCCCATGGTAAAAAGGATAATATTTGGCTTGCCTTGCTGATGAAGTGTATTTATCCTTTATGAAATATCCTTAGCAGATCTGCAGACTTCTTATTTTGGTTATTCTTTTGCATAGCCTTTTTATTACCAAACTGGGGCTTAATCCAAGTCCCCTGGAAACCAATTAGAGAACTCAGCAAACTGGATGAGCTTTGATATATGCATTATATTAAATATTTCTATCCATCAAACTCCCACCAGTTA
This sequence comes from Camarhynchus parvulus, assembly GCF_901933205.1. Classification (NCBI taxonomy): domain Eukaryota; kingdom Metazoa; phylum Chordata; class Aves; order Passeriformes; family Thraupidae; genus Camarhynchus; species Camarhynchus parvulus. The sequence continues at coordinate 12,574,464 of NC_044576.1, forward strand.
ATCCATCTTTATAAGTTTCAAACAGTTGAACAACACTTCTCTAAATATCATTGCTGCAGACTTGATTCAAAAAGAATAATTTTAACCTAAATTCTTTTTAAGGCTTCTATGCCACACAGGACTTAGTCTCCATTGTTTCTCCTTAATCTGGGCTGTGCTGGATGTGCTCTTTTCCATTTAGTATGGAGGTGGGGATTTTCTGTTTGGGGAGTTGTTTTTGTTGTTCAATTTAGACAAATCTTGGTATTTATAAAAAGTTAAGTTCTAAATTATTTTTGTGCTATTTTTCTTTTAAAAAAACTAACTTGAACTGCTGAATGTTTAATTTTTACATTTGTGTTATGTGTGGGAAAAATACAAGATAGCTTGAAGATCTGTAGTTCGTTTTAAACTGGACAACCAAACCTAGTGGAAGCTGGTAATGCAGCTGCCACTGTGCCAAGCTGAGACATTATTTCATTCTGGAACTCTCTGATGGCTTTCCCATCCCTCCAAGGCATGTAGGCTGAAGCACAGACTGGAGTACTTTTGCCTTTCAAATGAGAGTGTAATTTAGGAGTTACTTCATTTCACATTTGTTACTGTTTTCAGAACTGATTTTAGTTATGTCCAGTATCTTTGCCATTTTAACCACCCTTCAGTCTTAAGTTTCATCTTGGTCCATGGTCTGCTTTGTGTGAGCAAATTGACTACAGCAAGTTGTACAAGGGTTTCTTTGACTTTATTCTCATCTGTCATCCCAGTGTTTTGTTTTCCTCCTACAAAAATCTTTTCCATCTCCTGCCCAAGGAATATCCTGCAATATTAAAAGGAAAAATTTCTTCTCCAATCAGAAGCATATCGAATTTATGTAGTATTTCTGTCAACAGAAATCCATGTGTCACTGTCAAGTAGCAGTTCAAGTCTTAGCCATGAGTATGATACACAATTTGATGCAAATTTTTCAATGTTCTGGCCATCTACCTTTGTCTGGTTTTCACAAGCATTTGTAAAACTCTGCAAAATTCATGAAAGTACACCAGAAATGCTTCTTCTGTATCATAAACCAGATTAATTCAGAATGCTAGAGCATTTATTATGAAGCAATAATAATCCCCTCCAGCTCTCTACAATCCTGTTTCTCTTTTTCCACACATGAGGAGCTTTTGCAGTTCAACCACATCTGAGTATTGCTCTGTTCCCAAATGTGGATGTGCTGGGTTCTGGGTTTTTTGGGAAATGGGCTGCCACCTCTGTTATCCCCTTGGCTTAAGCATTGCAAAATAGATGAGCTGTGGGATGAGCTCTTCAGGCATGTGTGGAAAGACAGGTGTTGCATAGCATCTAGAGAGAGAATCACACTTGCATGCACACCTGTCTCCATTGCCTCAGGGAGCTCTTTGGGCTTGGACTAGAGACACTTGGACTACCCTGGAATTTTTGAGGAATATTGACTTTTCTGGAGCCATTTTGTTTGAGTTCAGTTATGCCATGATCAAAGCACTGCCCCTGGAGTCCCTGGAAACTTACCTTGTAATTGAGATGGATTCAACTCTTAGACCCTTGTACGTTAGTGAGCAGGGCAACTACTTGCTGTGAAAAGTACAAATGTCATTCTTAGAGCTAAGAGATGGAACATAAGGAAATGCTTTTGCTTCTTCAAGAGCCTTTAGATTGAAATCGCATTTGAAAATACTCATGGCTGACAAAACCAATGAAGATGGTGAAAATGTGCTGAGGCATTCTCTGGAATCTTTACTATTATATTTGACTATCTTCTTCAACTGCAGTTTGGGTTTTCTTCCTACAAGCTCCCAGTTTTTGCATGGCTTGTTTATAGAAGTTACCCACGGATGTTTAGGGCACCCATTTGCTTTTATCTCCCCGTTAGTGCTAAAAGAAGTAAAAGCAAATGATTAGTATAAATAATCTTTTGCCTTGACTTGAAAAGTGACCTAGAAACTGAACCAATAACAAGCTGCAAGCAACAGCTTTCAAAGGAGCTGTTTAACATCTGCTTGCTTATAGAAGTTAACCACATCACAAGCCAGCCCAGTCTCCCAAAGAAAATTAAATCATGCCCCTGGTCTGTTCTAAGCAGATGGGTACTGGGGATTTGCTTGCAGTGTCTTCCCTATAAAAGCTGAAATTCTTTCACCCCTGCAGGACTGCCACCACAGGGTTTCTGGTTTTCTTTTGCTGCCTGTTTTGGGAAGCAGTTGTCTGAGAAACAGAAGTGATTGTGTGCATTCACAGCTCCAGGAGGAGACAATTTACCTACCCTTTTCTTCTCCCCCTCCTCACCCCAAACAAACACTCTTCCTGCCAGCTATTCTGCGCTTGAGGAAGGCCTTTTCTTTCTCTTTTAACAAGTTGATTAAGTAAAACAAGTTTTTTATTTGCTTTTTGAACAGCCCAGGGGGGAATCTAAAACCTTCAGCAAACAGAGTTTTCTCTTTCTGTTGAAGTTTGTTGAAGCTGACTGAAACAACTGTCTCATTTTCATTTTCATTTGCCCAGAGTGGGAAAAGACCATAATAATTTTTATCTGAAAAGTGCCTAGTGCAGTACAAGATGAAGTGATTGGTAGGTTTTATGGCTACAGAAAAAAAAAAAAAAAAAAACAAACAAAAACAAAAATAAAAGGGCAAAAAGTGGCAATATAATCCTCTGGTCTGCTTTCCCTCATATGGTATGTCACAGAAGTTCAGTGAAGAAAGAGCTAAACCATTTCCTGAAGTTCACAGTTACACATTTTTGGGAAGATAAATGATCCTTGTGCTTCTGTGTCCAACAGCAGCTCCCTCAGTCTGCAGCTGCAGCAGAAGCTCTGAGGATCTCAGAATTTATGGGCATAGCCCATTCCTGGATATGATACTGCAGGTGAAATATTTTCCCTGGGCACTGCTCAGACTGCTCACATTATGGTTTGGGGTGTTTTTAATGGCTAAATGAGATTCTTTGATCTGCTGGCACATTAAAACACCACCTTCCTATCCTGCAAGTGCTAATTAATGGTCTATCAGTTACATTCATATGAAAAAATAAGCTGTTGTTGAGAGCTGCTTAGGTGCTAGTGTGTTGTGTTACACCCATGACAAAGTCTCTGTGGTGCTCACGTTGTACCTAAAGAGCTCTAATCTTAACTTGGTGATTTCTTGTATTTTTCATATGCCTGTCTTGGAGATTGCATAACCTTCCTTCCATTAACTTATGGTAAATCTCTCAATATTTTTGTCAAACCATCATCTGATGGTTTGAATCATATGATTACATGTGTGGCTTTTGTTACAAAGCCATTTCTAGGACACACAACTGCCACTGGAGCCTGAAGACCTATATCCTAAGGGCTCCAATACCAAAAAGCAACTGAAATGTCTCCCATGTATTTAAAATCCTCTAATCTTAAAGAAAACCCTCTGGTTTTGGCCATTAGAATATGTGATTGGTTCAAACTAAGGATTTTGAGGAGGGGATTTACCAGGAAACCTACAGCAGCAGAGCTGCTGCTGCTGCGACTTGGGCAGCAGTAAGCAGGCAGAGGAGGAAATGTTTGAGGAGTGACAACTAATTTTGCACAGAAGACTATTGTCCAATGAGAAGTTCCATTAGAATGAGTATAATAAGCCCATTTTAAAGCCTATATATATATCTAAAGGGTGTCCTATCAGAAAATATCAGCATTCTGGGATACTGCAGTGATCTGAATTTGGGTCACTGTATAACTTTTGGCATAATAAATTTGCATCCATTTCATAATTCAAGTCTTCAAAGTATGCCCATGTCTTATGAAAACTTCCCTGCAGTTGCTAGAGAAGGTCCACACTGAGTTAGGGAACAGAGGTAACAGCAAGGTCTCTCTCTTATACAGGCAAGGGTCTGACAGCTGGGCCTATGGAAGAGACATTTGTGCAATGAGAAATTTATCTGAATGCTTCTGAGAGCAGACTTACCATTTGCAAGACAAATGGAATGTTAGAGACTCAGATATGACAAAAAGGTAGAAACTGCATTTCCAAAAAGAAAGAAAGAAACCTGGTACAACAGAGATTTACCTGCTACCTGGCACTGCCTGAGAAGGGCAACAGGCAATGTGGATCTGCAGGCAATAGCTGGGGCAGGCAAGGCATGATGAGAAGGTGAATGTTTTATTTTGAAGAGAAGGCAAAGGACTAAGACATGCTTCTGGGAAGGGCCGGGGTAGCAGAACCCAGAGCCACCACTTCCCTCTAGGTTTTGAAATGAGACTCAAATAGCCAAGTTATGCCCTGCCTGAACGCTGCCATTCCTGTGTTACTGCAACCCCTGGTGAAAGGTGCACTTCAGTGCCCAGTCAGGAGAGGAGGGAACTCAAGATTGTCTTTATTATTTCAACGAGCAGAGAACTGCTGCATGGACCTAGAGCAGGGCTCTTGACATAATGCCTCGTAATGAAATTTGATGGCATGTTTCCTTTCCTTTACAGGAAACTGTTTAAGCACATACACAATACAATAATATTGTTAAAGGAGATTAGCAGAGATTAGAAAGTCTTTAAAAAAGGACATATTTGAATAACTTGTGCACTCTTTCTTCAGTCTTCTTGTGCATGCGCCTTCCAAAAGCTTTCCATCGCACAGTGTCCGGTGGCAGGCACAGAGGGCCCTGCCGTGGCACTGGCCAAGGGAGGTGTGCTCGAGTGGGTGACACCAGGCAGCTTTCACTTCTCACCCGTGCTGTGAGGCCAGCAATTAATGCCCACTGGTTAGCTAGCACTTGTGGAATCTGCAATTACTTGACCTGCAAAACTGCCCAACTTTAACTAGAGAGAAATAGGCAGATTTTCTGAAAAATTCAAATAGACTAGAACTAACATAGTTTGCAGGAATTTGTAGCATTAGTCATTAGACAACAAAGGTAATCTCTGTGTATTTTGTATAGCCAAGAAAGATGTTGAAAAAAAAAAACATGGATGCAAAATTAGAAGAAATTAGTCTACAAGAGCATTAAATAAAAATGAATGGACCAAAAAATAAAAATTAATAGACCAAAAGTGAAAATTTTTATTTCAAAATCACCCCATAGTTTCAAGTATTGTTGTAAATAATTATTTAAGGTTGAGAACAATCCCTAACTCCTCTTATTCTCTGTCTGCTTTCACCAGAAGTAGAATGCATAGCACAATTGCATGTAACCCAAGATCTCTTCACATGAGAGAAATCATCATCTACTGAGCTATATAAAGTGCTTTAAACTCAGTTCAGGACCCAAATTCTCCCAGTGGGTGTGTTAACAGGAAATTTTAGGGAGCAAAGGCTGTCCCTTGTACCTCACTGAGTCCAGGTCTCTGGACACTAAATCAAGCACGGGGTTGGCTGGACCGGAGACTGTCAGATAATTGCGGTTCCTTCTTGATTTAATTGGGTTATCACCACTACCAGTAAAGCCCTTTCAGTGTAACTGAAATGTATGAAATGTGAATTTAAGATGAGAACTGCTTGTGGTCATTCTGCAGTCTGTTTGCAAATTAAGCTAACATTTGGTGCAAGTGATGTTGGCAGCCCGTTCACTTTCAGACAGAAAAGTTGTTACTCTCCTATTTATCTGATAAACAATTGCGTCCTCCTGCTACGGCTGACTACGGCCACGTTTGTACTCTATTCGTCAATTACATGGTCTCTGCTCATTCATAAAACGCTGAAGAAATTTACAAGGCAGATGAGCCAGCAGCTATTATTAGTGTTTAGATCTTCTTTGCAAACTTTTGTTTTTGCAAATTCTAATGGACAAAGCCTGTAAGTAGTCTGTTACTATTTTGACGTTTAGGTTTTCCCGTTTAGGACGAAATAAATCTTGACGCCTAAAGCTGCCGCCCGGTGCCGACTCCGGCAGCCTCAACAGGCGGCCGCTCCCGCCTTCGGGAGAGGGCAGCGGCGCGGCCCGCCCGGCCCCGGCCCCGGCCCGTCACCAGCGCGGCAGCGCCGCCTTTGTCTCGCCGCCGAGACACCCGGCCCGGGCACCCCGTCCTGGCCCGGCGGAGCCCCGGAGGGAGGAGTGGCGGAACCTCGGGCAGGCCGCGCCGCCGGTCCCTCCCCGGCCCGCCCCGCTCGGCGCCGCACGGGGGCCGGGGGCGCCCCTGACTGACGGCCGGGGGCGGGCGGCGGCCGGGCCGGGCCGGAGCGGGCCGGGGGCGGCGGCCGCCGCGGCGGGCGGGCGGCGCGGGGCGGGCGATGCGGTGCCGCAGCCCCGTCTCGGCGCAGGCGGCAGCTTTGTGTAGCCAATATGGCTGCGTGCGCCCGCCGATGAAAGGAGGCGCCTGGAGCTGAGCCCGTCTCCCCGCACCCCCTCCCAGCCGTGTGGCTGCGGCGAGCGCCGGAGTGAAGTTATCCCGCCTGCCCCGCGGGGGTGCGGGGTGCCGGGAAGCGGCGGCGCTCCCCGCGGCTCCTGCTCCCGGCGGTCTCCTCCCGCGGGCAGGCGGCAGGAGGAGGAGGAGAAGTTGTTTCGCCGCCCGGGGGGGCGGAAAGGAGGCGAGCGGGGCGCCAGACGGAGGAGGAAGAGGAGCAGCAGCCCCTGACGGCGGCTCGCCCCCTGCCTGCTGGAGGAGGAAGAAGAGAAGAAGGCAAAGCCGCCCTCGGCCCAGGTCCTGTCCCGGCTCCGCTCCTCCTCTCCGGACGAAGTTTCGCCGGGGGCCGCCGCGGGGGCGCCGGCTGCCGGAGGAGGGCGGCCGGCGGCGCCCGCCCCGCCTCGGCCCGCGCCTCCCCGGGGGCGGCGGTGGCGGAGCGGCGGGGCCGGGGGCGGGCGAAGTTTGGCCGGCGGCGGCGGCGGCCCTGCAGCGGCCATGGAGCCCAAGCACAAGGAGCTGCTCGCCCAGTGCCGGCAGAGCCTGGCGCAGGCCATGACCGAGGTGGACAAGGTGGTGGAGCTGCTGGAGGCCGCCGGCGCCCTCGGCCCCCGCGACCTGCGCGACCTGGAGGCGGCGGGCGGCGGGAAGGCCGAGCTGCTCATCGCCCTGCTGCTGGGCAAGGAACGGGACCACTTCCAGGACCTGCGGGTGGCCCTGGAGAAGACGCAGCCCCACCTGCTCTCCATCCTCTACCTGAACGGCGTGGCGGGGACGCCGGCCGCGGCCGAGACGGCCGGTGAGTGGGGCCGGGGGCGCGGGGCGGGAGCGGGAGGAGGCAGCGGCTGCCCCCGCCCACCCCCGCCGGGGCAGCGCGGGCCCCTCGGGCCCCCCGCCCGAAGGTGGGAAGGGAGCGGGCGGGGGTCCTCCTTTTCCGGTGGAGAATAAAATTCTCCCGTGTTTGCTCTTGGGCTCTCGATGCTTGTTTTCTGCTTCCGACCCTTTCGCTTTCTCTCCTGGCGGGAGCGCTGGTACTGGTCCCCGAGAGGTGCCGCGGATGCTGCTCCTTGCCCTTTGGAGAGGCCAGCCTAGCCTGGTTCTTGCGGCTGCTACCGTTCCCCAAAGTCGGCTGTCGGCTGGGGACTCGGGAAAACCGAACCCCGAGGGGATTTTCTCCCTTTCGCACCAACGGCGGTGGTGTTACACAGCCGCTTCTTGTCCGGGCAGAGCTGAAGCTCCCCCGTGCAGCCACTCTGCCGGAGTTGGTCGGCGGGCAGGGCTCCAGCAGATGTGCCTTGGAGTAAATATTGTAACTCTTTTTCTCTGGACAGCCATGTGTTTGTTTGAGGCTATATACTTGTAATTCTTCTTTGCAATTAGAACAGGGAAGAACATTGATTATAACAGGTTAGAACATTGATTTAACTGTAAATCCAGACGAGAAGATTTTGGGTGTAAAACACCTCTTTAAGTAAGTTGGGCTTTGATCCACAGGTCTTTCCCTATTCTCCTCCCTCCAGAACAAGTCACAGCCTACTTTCATGTGTACAAACCAAAGCTTTAAAATGACAGTAGGTAACAGTACGTAAGGTCTTACGAATGCAGCTCTGTTTCTAAATGAAAAATTGGAGTAAATCGTAATTCTGTATTAAAGTGATGTGTAGGTATTCTTATCCAGCGTGACCAGGTTGACTGATTCAGAAATGTGGCGTCACTCTCTTGTTGTTACTGGATTCAGGATTTACATTGTCACTAGCTATTTACATAAAGAAATGCTTTGGAAGGGCTTCCTGACTCTTACAAATGATACAATTTCTTGAAGAAAACAAAGCCATTTAAGAGCTGCTTCTGTCTGGAAAATAGTCCTTGCATGTGTGGTTGCACAGTGTACTCTGCCGTTACTTGAATGATGCTGTGGATGGTAAGAGTTCCGTAAATGCAAATGCTTGGGGGTCTTAGGTTTTGTTTTATTTCAGTGTAGTGTAGTGTATGGCCTTGTCTAATGAATATATGGCAGGACCTCACAAGATGGGGGAGAAATGGACTGAACAATAGACCTCAATACTTGAAACATTATGTGGTCTGACATCAATGGGAGATGAGGGCACTCACTGCCTTCCAGAATGGCACCCATGATGGCTTTGTATGGTTAGAGTAAAGCTCATTCTTGTCTTGTTGAGAAGATGGATTGATGGTACTGTGCTACCAGCACTCCCCAGGCTTAAAATCAAAGGTGTAAAATATGAAAGGTAGAAAAAAATAAAGTATATGTTGGACGTAGTAATAATCTTTATTTTTAAAATGCAAGTTGGAATCAAAGAATGTCTCACAACACTGAGTTCTCGAGAGAGAAGTCGTTTGATTGTCAAAGTGAGCTATATCCTGTTAGACTGATCATGTTCAGGAGCCTTAATCTGAGTTAAACTAACATGCGTGTGGAGAGGGGTGTTTCTCTTATGTGATGAGTTTTAAAATATTATTGCTTTCATTTATCACTAGTAATAAAAGCTAACTTTGAGAGTTATGGATTTGTTTTACTTGTGATAAACGTGTTTAAAAATTAGTTCACAGGAGATTGCTGACAGCGAGCTTAATTAATAGTAACCCATAGAAAGGTAGTGGACCTGAGCCTTCAAATACTGGTGTATATATTCCAGCATACCCCTGAAGAGGTGTTGTGGTAATTAGTCATGAGACTGCTTGTGTGTCCACTGAAACTCTCTGGTAATTCCTGGTCTTTTTGTGAGTTTGTCCTGGATGTGTTTCACAAAGAGTTAATGTTTGGGGGTAACTGTGATAGAAAGGTTCTTATTGAAGATGTAATCAGTTTTATTCCAATAACTCCCTATAGGAAGTTTGACCACCCCTCTGGTCTTCTTGTGCCATTTGGGAGTTCTGCTCCTTTTCACTGGAGATGTTGTAGGTGGATGAGTCAAGTCACTTTTTGTTCTTTGGCAAGAAGCAAGATGTACATGTGGCAGTGAGAAGTGTTGGATTATGTATTTAAAATACCAAAGTGAAACAGTCCATGTCATGTAAGATGCCTTTATTCTTAAAAGTAAAAAATATATATCTCAAATATTCCTTTGATTAAACCTGTAGAGTTGAATAAGTTTGAGTTGAATAAGTTTTTTGCATACATTAGTGTATGTAAAAATGATAGCTTACAGTGGTAGGCATAATTTTATTATTGTTTAGAAGAGGAGGCTAATGAAATGCATATCACCTGAATACTTGTTGGAGATGAAAACTGTTTGTAATCAATAATGTCTTGCAGTGGTGTTTGCTAATTTCTTTTTTCCAGTATGCTGCTATTGTGAGGCAAGTGAGAAGGTAATTTAGCAACATAATTTTGTTCAAAGTTTCAGAAATCAGCATGCACACCACTCACTACAGTAGGGTGAGTCTTTCTTCATCCATTTTCATGTGTGTAACATGTACCATTACTTTGTGTTTTCTTCCTTCTCAGTTTAAATATTGCCTCCTTTTGTACTTTAAAGGTGATATGTGAACTCTGATGGGAACTCTGGTTGTTATTTATACCAGCAGTTCTTGTGACTGGCTGGACAATGTAGAGCTGACACTTTTATAAGTATTTATCTGTGCCACACAGAGGGAGGTAAACAGCTGGGCAGACTGCTCAAGGGAAATAACTGGGGTCCTGGTAGCTGCTGAAAGATTTTTTCACTCTTTCTCTATTTTACAAAGAGCTTTTTTATCTTTATAGAGTTTCCCCCTGTTCAGTCACCATTTAAAGAGATTTGTCTTCTATGGGGACTTCTAATTGCAGATTTTAAACCTTAAACTGTATAGTTTCTCCAATAAAATGTATGTTTTTAAAGTTTTCTCAATTTTGAAATAAAGCATAGTATGCCAAACTAGTGTTAGTTAAGAGTGCAGAATCAAACAGGAAATTACCTTCTGTAAAGCAGAAGCTAAAACCAAGTGGGATTTTCTGTTTCATTTAATCATGTTTGGAGACATTAGCTCTTCCTTAAGTAAAACCTTTGATTACTACATTACTACTTCTTTGTAAACATTTGAGAGAAATTGACTCTGCCCACGTGAGAATGGTTGCTTGGCTGTTTTGAAATCTCCTAGTATTTTGCACATGGATGAATTCTTTAAGTAGCGTGCTAAGTTTCTTGTTTATTTACTTGGGGGTAAACTTATAGATTGCCATTAAATACTTGATCTGGCGAATGACCTCCATCATGCATCTGGGAAATCCTCATCCTGATGGAAGTGCATATCCTTTCTAGTATGAAAATAAATTATTTCTGAGCATTCAGTTGTCTATTAGACATCTTGCTTACCAGAAAATATTTCATTCTTACTATTGCTATATGTGAATTTTATGTCATATAAAGAGTCCATGACAATAATGCAGTGGAAGGTGCTTCATTGTGACAAATGCTATGGAGATGTATTTTCTTTACATGTAAGTAAAAGACCAGAATGGAAATCTGAAGAACCTGTGTAAGTCTTCAGATTGCTTCAGATAACATAGAGCTTTGTATTTACATTTTTGTGATACTACAAAGATGGAAAAAGGCAGGTTTGGTTGTTGAGCTTGGTGTTTGTTTTCCAGATGAACACATGGGGCTACAGAGGTGCACTTTATCTTGAAACAGAGTCAATTGCTGAACTCAAGAGCTTCATTACAGCTTGCACAGTTAATAAAATTTTAGGTTCACAGTTTTCTTTTGTATTAGCAGTTGGTCTTCTGTACTTCTCCTGCTGCAGTCAGTGAGCATGTGTTAGGCTTTAAAGGTGTTTTCTTTAACAGTTTCAAGATGAGAATTTAAGTTTTAGAACTCAAAATTGTTTGCATGTTTTAAAAGATCTTTAAAGGGGCAGGAAAGGAAGAAAGAAGATGGTTGTAGACTGAATTTGAAAATGTTTCTTCTATTATTTATTAAGACTTATTTTTTTCTAATTGTGTTTGGTCCGAGTTTGGTCAGACATCAAGTGTTAATTCCCAGTCAGAAAGTAAATGTGGACATGTTTAAGAGTAGGGAAAAAAGGAGGGATTATCTCAACTCCCTCTGTCAGCTTTGTATATAAAAAAATGAACCAAGTTCTTTTGGACAATATGGGATTTGAAATCACAAAGTTTTAAATATTTCAAAGTCTTCCAGCATGTTTAAAACCAAACATAAAAGACAATCTCTGTAAGTATAAGTTTAGGAGATAGGCAGCTGGACCCACTTCTCTGACAGCATCACAGGAGACCCACAGGAAATGCAGTAATTCCAGGGTTGACCTTGAAGAGCTGGAATCATGACTGCTTGGACCTGGTGCTGGGACATCGACATTTTGTTTCTTTTTTCCCATCTCTCACAAAGTCTTGATTGATCCCCACAAGGCATTGGCTGGTGACTGGCTAAAGGAGAGGGATTAAGAATTTGTGCTAGTGAGGAGCTGAGAGACTCTGGAGGAAGGGTGTGAGATGGGGAGGCAGGATGTGCTCTCCGTGTAGGCACACAGTTTGTGGTGATTGGGGTGGGGCTGGGCTGAGCCTCATCCCCAGTGGGTGCAGCTGTGAGGGGCAGGTGAGCAGCACTGACAGCAATGAGCCATGGGGGCTGACCAATCACCAAAGGGAACAGAGGGCACGCAGGTGTAAAGCATTTAGGATGAGGAATATAAAAGGTTGGGCTAAAGGACAAGAAGGGCAGAAGCTTAAAGCCTTCTGAAGTGGTATGGTGATGCTTAGAGCTTTCTGGTACTGTATGGTGATACTCTTTGTATTGTGGCTATCACAACGGTGGCATTTGTGACATTCCAGTAGGAGCAAGGTGGAAGAAAGGGGAGAAGACACCCTTGTCCAGGACATGAGAATTAGTGCTGTAAGTGTGCATTCCCAGAGAGAGGGGAGAATGAGGAGAAATTGTAAAAACATGATTTACTGACTCAAGGACTGAACTGACAATTTTGTAATTAAGTACAATTTATACTCCCTTCTGTCACTGAAAATTGAAGAGTGGGAGAAGTAGAGCAGTATGTTTGGGTTTTTCCAGACCTGTTATTAGTTCCCAGGGTAGCTACGCAAGTCGTGTTGCAGGATTTCTTAAATCGTGTTGATGAAAAAGCAGGCAGGGTTCAGAAGTCACCTTTGGAGGAGTGCAGCTCCTCAGCAGCACTGAGCAGTAATTAACTTGGATAAAACACCTGGCAGTAGTTTAGCAGTACCTGTGTCTTTTGATGATCTCAGATTTTTGGTATCTCCTGGAATTGCCAGGCTGAAGAAATGCAGGGAGATTCTGGCAAGTGTCCGGGTGGGTATTCCCAATGAAATGTCTAATAGTAGTAAGTTCATGGAAGTAGGCTCTCAATTCCAAAGAAGGAAATGCATGTTTTAGTAGTTCATAAATCCCAAGGGTGGTAGTTCTCAATTACATTTTTGCTGTGCTCAGGGGGGGAGTGGAAAGAAAGCTGCCCACAGTAAGCTCCCGGGGACATTGTTTTCATCAGAGTTAAGGGAATAATAACCATTTTTGTGGTGTTGGTGCATCCAACTACTGTCAAGTTGCTTTGGACACATGCAAGACCTGGTGTCTTAAAAAATTAGACATGATCACTAAGGAAAGCCAACAGCCTTCTGTAACTTGCTTCTTACTTACTTGTTAAAGCTTAAAGATTGCCTGTTTCAGAGGTTTCAGATCTTTAGCTTGTTTTAACTACCATTCTCAGTCTCACTATTCTCTTGCAGCTGTAACCAGTCCTAGTTTGTCAGATTTTTTTGGACCCCTTGTCTAGCTAGCGAAAACCAATCCACCACACAGATATTGACTTTGGGCTTTCCAGTTCTCTCAGCAGTCTCTAATATGAGCTAAGTATTTTTTTTCTCCCATTTGCTGCTTGCTTTTGCTACTTTCTGGGTTTTTTACCTTAATTTCCTTATTTTTGCTTCTTATTTTTCCTAGTTCCTATTAATTGTTACCTTAATTATTATTTTCTAGCATTAAAATTCCTTATTCAGAATGCCAGTCGCTAAAAAGATATCACTAAATGTTGATAAATTGCTTGTAAGGATTCCTTATTCTGTAAAACCCCAAGGACAGAGACATCTTTCAGAGCTGGTCAGTCCTATCATGGTTTTGGCTGGAGTTAAACAGTGATAAACCACCAGCACATACTGGGTGTTAGTGTGAAGCAGTTAGTTCCTGTTGTGCATTCTTTTCATAAGAAGAATTGTAAAATGCTGTCGGTATAGTAATGCTAAAATGTTTCTTTATGTAAACTGTTCATAGTGTTGATGGAGACAGAAAAATGTGTTGTTAGTGGATTTAACTTTCTGTGAAAAGAGCTGTAGTCATGTAGGTGAGACATCTAGGTTATGGAACTATATCGAGTAGTTCATGGTGAAACATTGTTTGTGACCTTTAAGATGCAAGTCATTGGCTGCTTTTTTGGGAACAGTGGCAATTTAGAACTGAATCATTCTGATGGAGGAGCTGGCAAGTTTGCAGTGGCTGAGCTTTGGCTTGAGGCTAACAATGTTTTTCTAGTAGAAGCAGACAAGAAGGGTGCTGCTGTCCTCTGAAGAGACCGGTGTTGTTAGTCTGTCTCAAATGTTGGAGCCTTGCTCTTCCAATAGGGCCATTTTTTTTGAGTTCTCAGTGATACTCTGGTATATTAATTCTTGTCAATGGGAGACAGAATTACTAAAATATTGAAGGAGGTCCATAGTGCTATTACTTAGAAACCAATTCAAAATAGGCAGTGCACAGTGTGATGTGCAATATATGCCTGTCATGGACTGTGGTGCGCTAGCAGGTGTGTGGATGCTGATGGGGCAATACCAGCATCCACTCCTGTTGTAGCTAACAAATAAGGTTAACTCTGGGAGCTCCTGTTGCCAGCTGTTGTGCAAGAGTGTGATCTCCATGGGACATCCTTTCCAGGCTTCAGAAGCTGGTGATAGCAAGATCTGGTGGCCCTTGAAGTTGATGGAAGTACTTGGCCGCTTGGGGTGAACACTGAACGACATTTTTCTAGACAGTCTATGATTACTGGGCATACAGAATAACATCCTACAACTGGAAAGCCCTTCTTACCCAAACTGGTGTCAGAGGAAGTTAAAGGCAGCCTATCTCATATATATAACACCACCTTCTTCTTCCTCACAGCTTTGAAAACCTCTAATTTCACGGTTCATGGGTTGAGCTGCTCAGCAGTTTGCTTGTTCACAGCATTAATATGTTTATTCTGGTGAGCTGCTCTTTGTATTTTTGAAAATCATAATTTTTTTTCTAGCTGTCTGATGAAGGCATTGTGTTTTAAATAGCCTGTATCATACTGATTAAGATTTGCGGACCTGCAGCTGGAGACAAGAAGCAAGTGAGAATGCAAAACCATTAAGTGTTTCAACTGGAGAGTTGAGGGGTTGGTTTTTTGGAGACTTTATATGTAGTTGACAATTTATTATGTATTGGATATGAACCAAAAAACTTCTTCCCCACCTCCAAACCCTCAAAGCCAATGTTCGTCAAACTTATTTTAAAATTAGTTTTCCTAAAAATCTCCTTTTGCTTTAGCTTTTTATTCTACCTGCACATAATTGCTGATTCATGAACATGTTTATTATTCATGTACTTACCTTCCAGCATGTGAGTAATCCCCATTTATGTGTATCAGGTTGGGCATGTGCAAATGTTGGCAGAATCCAGGCCTTGCATACTGAGCTCTCTGGGTTGAACAATGTCATCAGCAAAGTACCTCTTGTACCTTAGAAAGTGAGGCTGATGGTTGTTTGCTGCTCAGTAGTGCTCAAAATGGAGTTTGTGTGGGAAGAGGTAGCTGGGGTGTAGGTAGGAAGGTATTTTCCTTGAGGATGGATGTGAAATGTAGTGGGAATTGTGAACTTGCTTTTGGTGGAAGTGAACTGTGTTCTTTTGATGTTGGTCCGCCAAAATCCCTTTTTGCCTCTGTTCTCTTTTTCTGAGACTGACCAACTGACAAGTATGGTTTTCTGTAGAAAATTCAGAACTTTTGGGCTGGGGAAATGAAGCTGGTGTAGACAATTACCAATCTGTCTGAAGTTACATAGTTACATAGATGTTCATGGTTGTTTTTTAATAAGCATAAAGCTATATTTATTATCTTTATTGTTTGTTTTTCTTGTTTGTATTTGGTTTTCTTGTGGCTAGCTTTCCTCTGTTGCATGCTTTTGTGGAAAAATCACTGTAGGGGGAGTTTTGAGACTTGGGTAGCCATGTGATCTACCTCTTTCTTTTTGGAGCACTTACATAATCTGAGTTTGCCTTCCACAGTTATGATCCTCTTGCAGAAAGAGAGGTTGATTGAGTTGTTGGGAGTTCTTCAACTAGAAAGTGACAGAAGATTGACAGATGTTGTTTTAATAACTTCTTTCAGGGAATCTTGATACTTTTAAAGTTCTCTTAAACACTTCATGCATAATCTTGTGAATACTTGCAGTGATTTTTAAGAAGGTCTAATTCTCATTTAGGTCATGATGATGTGTTTTCAGGTGGTGAGCAAGTGTGTGTGTTTAATGGTGGTGAAATCAGGTTATCTAAAGGTTTTATTTGAGGCTAAATGCATCAGCACAACAAAAATACCCAGTTATTAACTTCACTTCTCAATATTTAAAGTAGTCATGAATTTCCAGTCTAGTTTTTCTTTTCTGAACACTTTGATGAGAGAGAGCGATATTATTTGAGAGCTTGCTTAAGCTTTAATTGAATGTAGGATGTGTTTTTACTCTTTCAGTTTAAAGGCCATTTGACTTAAGTATGTGTGGTTAAAAAGAATATAAAATGCTAGGGTCTTAAAGAAAAACAAAACAAAAACAAAACTCCCAACAAACAGAAACTCATAGCAGTAGGCTTTCCTTTGTAATTGATTAACTGCATTGTTATTGTCATCAGTTGTTCCATCATGTACTTCTGATGTAAAGCTGGACTCTGAGCAAACTCTGTAGGTATCTGAATTTTGGTAATACTGAAAGGACAAAAAGCAGTACTAAACCCTCTCAAGGTCACAAAAGAGGTGTTCTCAAGAGGGCATTCACATTCAGTTCTATTATTTTCACCTTGAGATATTGGTATTTTTCCCCTTCTTTTAATGAAGGATGTACTGAAAATCTGACTTGTTCAATCCCTTTTCTGCTTTCTGTGGCAATCAACTTTAGGATGCTCAGGCTGCCTATTTTCCTCTCTCTATTTAGATGTGCTGCCAGAGCTTTCCTTTGCTGTGCACAGTGCACAAGCAATCCTTGCTTTTTTTGATGGGGGAATTTAAAGTTCTGAGGCTTCTAGTTACCTTTAGGGCATATTGGGAAAGGACACTTTCTGTAAGGTGCATTGACTACTTTTGGTTAAGGGTCTGATTAGTTTGCCTCAAGGCTTTAACCCTGCTTTCCTCCCTGGTGAATAACCCAAGGCTGACTTAATATAGACTGCAGACATGAACTTTGAGAGACATGTAGTGAGATATTTTTCTGAACCGCTGCCCTTGAAAATGTGTAGGCCAGCACTTTAAGGTATGCTATATTTCAGATATATTCATTTGTTATCCTGGTTCATGAACTTTTCCTATTTTCCTGGCACCTTTGAGGCACTCAGGAGTATTTCAGGGGCTGCACTGCTGCAAGCATCAGAGCAGTGTTTTGGCTGAAAAGAACATTCCTTGATAACACAGAGTAGTAGTTTCAGATCCTAGGGTCAGAGGTATTTTCTGCCTCAGAATTTTAGGACTTGGTAGGATATCAGGAGCATGGGTATTAATATGAAAATCAGTAAAAACACAAGAAAAACTTGTCTGTCAAGGCTGGTGGCAGTCCTGTTCTGTACAACAATGTTTGGCTGAAACCTGTGTGTAGTGTGTGCTGGACTGGAAGGAAACACAGTGTAAATGCTGAGCTGTTTTTCTATCCCTGGCTGAGCTGATCTTCAGTGATATGCTGTGCATACATGACTTGCATAAAATTTAATTTGTCAGGGAGTACCTCATTATATTGTCTAGAATGTCAAATCTCAATTTAATTTTAGAGCCAACTATAGCAAATTTCTTCAGTGCTGCAAAATGCCAGGTTGTTAGTGTGGTTTTGATACTGAACTTGTCTTTTGGGGCCTGTGATTTCCTCCATACCAGTGATAAGCAGAAGGTAAAGGCAGACTGGGAGAGCTGGAAGGATTGCAGTGGCTATTGCTTGGCTGCAGTAATGAGCACTTTACACTGTGCACTCTCTTGTAAGGAATTTCAGGGTGCTACTCTGAAAAGTTCTTTTTCTTCTTTTGCAGCTTTGCATTGCAACAATACAGTCTGGAGTTGGTTGGTTTTGCCCTGTATCTCTTTAGCTTTCTCATGGGCACATGAGCCAGATCCTGAGGGTTGTAGTAGCTGATGGAGGAAATCCACATGAAGAGTTCTATGCATTCATCTCATCAGTTGCATTGTATGTGTACATTTGTGCATGGAAATTTTTAATACATGCTTTATTTAATGAGAAATACTTTTAAAAAAATATATGTATTGAAAGGAGATAAGATTTTTTTAAAGACTAGTTTTGCCCTATCAAAATATTTTGACTTGTTCCTACAGTGCACCCCTAAACTAAGCTGTGCTGAAGTGTGGTTGCATACATTTTTGTTACTGTGCAAGACACAAAATGCACAGCAATAGCTAAAGCCATTTTATTGCACATTGTAGTGAAAGAATAGCTTTTGAGAGATAATAAATATTCAGCATAATTCCCTGGTCTTATGACAGTAAGAGGAGGTGAATTTGGATCACTGAGGCTGTAGGATTTCTGACCTTATGGATTAGATCATGAGGCCTTGGCCTTGATTTAATTCTAAGTAGTGCCTAATGTAGATATTGTCTGCGTTTTATATGATCTGTTTCAGAAAAATAACCAAAAGTGTGCTTCATTTGCTTGATTTCAACAGAACATTGTTAGCTTATGGAGTGGAATCTCATTTGGCTGGCTAATCTCTGTTCTCGATTTTCTGCTGTCCTCATGTGTTTTTCAGTTCACATGTTGTGTGTTGTGAAGACAGGCTTCTCAGCTTTCCCACTGAGTACTCAGTGTCTGTTCATGATGGTTGTGGTAGAGGACCTGTTTTCTCTGTTGCCTATATGCTTTGTGGAAGATAAACATATAAGAAAGAGCCTAATAGGACAAATAACTCTTAAGAGAGATCCTTATGTTAAGCACAGGTTCTTCAGTGGGAGTCAAAAGTTATAATTACCTAAAACAGGAATTTCTGATGTTCATGTTACAAACTTATTTTGGTTAATGAAGTTTTTCTGAGCATTTATAAATAAAGCTAATACATGTTGTGACATGTTGGAAAGGGGAAACGAATCGTCTGTGTCTGATGATTGGATTGCAGGGTACACCAGGGGCTAGGCATTTCCTGAAAGGTTTTTTGAAAGTCCTTGAAGAAATAAAACTTCTCTTGAGTTCTCTTATTAAAGTACAGAAGTGAATTATGGAAGTTAGCCTTTCTGCTCCAGCAGTTTTTTCATGTTGTGTGGGTGTTTTAATAAGTGCATCTTAAATACGTGTATCTGCAGCATTCTGAATGTAAAATCTGGGTTTGCCAAAGTGTTTATTCCTATCACAGATCTTGCTGAACTTACAGGGGTTTTTTCCTTCTTTTTTAAAACACTTCAAAGAAAATGCTTTGTGGTGCTTTTTTGTCTTAATTTTATACCAGCCTTGAGAAATTTTCAGACTTCTTTCTAAACAGGAATTGCCCAAAGGCTAGTTTTCAGTAAGCATAGACTAGTTATCATAATGAAAACAATGAAATACATATAGTTCTCCCTGTAATTTTTTCAGATCAAGATTAGGATTTAAATAAAGTAACATGGAGTCTTAGAAAGTTTAATTCTGTACACGCTACAAGATATAGTGTGTATCTGCATTTTTGACTGGAAGAGGCATCATGGGGAAATGATGCCATTCTGAGTCTTCCAAACAGGTCTAGGGCTGTGTTCATTAAGAGCTTCATTAAGAGTGAACCTGCTAGTGCTTAAGTTAAAAATGCTCGTTTCATCTCATCATAAAAAATGATTTCAGCTTCAAGTAATGCTCTTTAAAAATGGCACTTCAGAGAGAAGCTTTTTTTGCCAGCTGCCTTCTGATGGTTTTTTTCAGCCGTTTTCTGGATGTCTAAGCTGAACATCCAGCATTACTGATGGTAATTGCTCTGCATTAGTTTCCTAGTGCAAAAGTAAAGAAGGAACATCATGTAGCTAAGTGTGAGAATATTGGTCATGGAATGATCATCTCTGAAGAACTTCACTGCTGTGGAGAAGAGGGAAAGGATGTGTGTTCAGAGCAGGATGTGAATAATACATTGTTAATGAAGCATGAGGCAACTGATCACAAGGACTGCTTTAATGATAGAAATCAGGTCGAGTTCTCTAAGGGAGAAAAAAATATATAGTGGGAAAGTTTATGTGCTTGCTTAAGCCCTGAATTTGTTGGCAGACCTAAGTGACCTTTGATGGGCTCAGGCTGGGTGGGATTTAAGTGTTTTCAACTTGCCTTGCAAATCAGGTGTTTTGTGAGCTTGGGGGTCAGAGGAGAGTGCATCAGCCAGCCTGGGCTCAGGGTCTCAGCTTTGTGGCAGGGATGGAGTGATGATGATCTTTCTAGGGATTCAGGGCTGAGATGCGGAGAAGGTGGCTGAGAGAAGTGAGAGCAAACTTGCTGAACTTTCTCTGCTGTGATGGCTGTGAGCTTTTCCTGGGTGCTTTGTTACGAAGTCAGTTAAAATAGTTGAGATCATCCTCACTAAAGGTTAGAGTTTGCACAAAGAGTTCCTTGCCACACATAATAAATGTTTAAAGCAGCTTTTTGCTCACCACTGCTGTTATAGTTGCCACTCTAGTGAAGTACATCTGGTTTTGACATACCATTTTGAACATAAAGATCAGGATATTTGTTGTTCAGGTCTTTGGCATGGTCATATACTCAGTGATCCATAATTAAAAACGTGCATGAATACCCTTAATTCTTCTGTTCTTACATGTGTCACTTCATGACCCTAGAGGTAAGAGTTGGAGTCTGAACGTTTTACCATTACATCCATCTATTTTATGATTCCTTTCTCAATTCCTGTGTATAACTCCTCAAGAAAGCCCTTTGCAGTGCATAGGAGGTGTAGATGATTTCCCAGCTTGGATGGGATAACTGTGGTAAAATGGTTAATGCAAATTTAATCTTTGCTGCTGCTTTCAGATAAGTAAATGGTTCATGTATTATGGTGGGATGTGAATTCTCTTCATTATGTGAAGATAAAATATTCTTTTTTTGCTATACTTAAATGCTACTTGCGCATCTTAAATGGAAACTTAATAACATTTGAAATGTGCAATCTTACTACTGTTTTCGGACACTAAGCAGAAACTATTTGTAGGCTTGTGATTAGCGGAAAATGCCAAACTATAGGTCTTGTGCCTTGCTATTGGATATTCCTCTTCAATACTCTTGCTATAAGAAACTACAGAATGGTAGTTGAGTTCTAGTTGCTATACCATGTTTAGATGTAGGATTACAAAATTCATGTGAAAAGTTGATGCTTAGATGATTGTTTGATGGATCATGGTATTGCTGACTCTCATCTCAAAATTGGTAACAGCTGTGAATTTCCATGAATGCCTGGGTTTAGTGCCATTAATGAGTTGAAGGCTTGTGGAGAGGTTTCCATCATTTGGAGGAAATAAGATGTGCATCCAGACACCATGGCAGAGCAGAACACTTATCACAAAAACAGAAATGATGTGCCAAGGTACAACTTGAACCTTTTTTTGTGGTTTTTTTTTTTTTTTTAGAATTTATGGTCAAAATCATCTTTTTTCTACAGTGCCTCTCACTTTACAGGTTCAGAATGGTGGTAAAATAGAGTTTTACAGTTGGACAGGTTTGAAGCAGAGAAGGGAGGAGTTGATCCTGAAGGGTAGAAATTAAGCTGGGAGTGCAATACCTTCTCCAGTGCTTTGTGAGACGTGCAGCCTGCAGAAATGAGAGTGCAGCTGTAGTTTTTTTTCCAAGTTAGTGCCTTAAAGTAGATGATGCAAGCCTAAGCTAATATAAAAGTGCTGTGAGTATATCACGGTAGCTGTGTCTTCCTGGCATATTTTGATAAAAATAGCCTACCAAATACAAAGTAGAAATACAGGAAAGCCTGTAACCTCTCCCAGTGGCTTACTGCTGATGGACTTTGTAATTACATCTGTCTATCTCCATCTGTACCCTGCTTGGCTAGAGGCTGGATTTAAGGTTAATTGTATGATGGAGGATCCTGGCTTAAAGCTATATCTTAATTAGAATTCACAATCCTCTTTACATAAAAATATCTGAAAACTCTTTTTAAAAAACCACTGATTATAGGGACAAAGGAAAAGATTTTGATATTTCTTTTTTCATAATTTGTGAATAACTTAAGTATATATAAATATATTCCTATGCCATCTGGTTTATTTCTCTCTTCATCTTACTCTTGGCTTCTGTCATCTTGCTTACTGCTCTTTGGCTTTTTAATTAAAGGAAAAAGCAGTAGAAATTACTTCTGTGATCACAGTAACATTTCAAAGGTTACTGAATGCTATGAAAAATAGTGCTGTTCTGTGTTTTGAGATTTACTGCTGTTGAACATAGCTCTGACATGAACACACTAAATCCCTTTGACTTGGGTGTATACTATTCTAATTAGTGTAATTAATCAAATTTTATTCTGTAAAATAGAATGTTTTTCAGAAATATATGGTTCAGTTCTTGGACTACCATACAGAGATTGAACTATCCTTGGTAAGGTTGTTAGATTTAACTGTTATGTTCTGGTGGTGTCCTGACTGAAATAGATCTGTTCCTAAAAGTTGTGGTTTGGAAGTATTTAATTAAATGTGCAGGAATTAACGATTACAACATTCTGAGAGCTCTCAGGATGCAGTTTGGTGAAAACAGAGAAAATTCTGTCTGTTTCAATGAGTTGTGTAAGAGAAAAACTAGGAAAAGACACGTTTATGTTTCATTTTGATTAATTTCATGTCAAGTGTTACAATGTAACTTTGGTGTGGGGTATTTTTGTTTGTTTTGTTTGCTTCTTTTTTTTTCAACTTGTAGAAACAGTCATTTGGTCCCTAGAGATTTTTCTTCAGCTGAAGTGAGTTTCTATAAGCTAACCTCTTAAGTCTTAAAAAAAAAAGAGGGGGAAGAAAAAAAAAGGAGGAAGTTCTCTAAAGACCTTCCTTAAGCAGCATCACTTGAAAAATTCAGTTTAATGAGGTGCATAAGCCTTTGCTCCTCTTTAGCAAGGGAACGCTTTGTCTCTTGGGTTGTATTCAGATATTGCTGCTTGCATGAGTTAAGATGATTAAGTATGACCCTAATGTTGTTAAACCAGTGCCTGAGTTCCTGATATGATAATTTGCAAACAAAATTTGCTTTCTCATAGTGTCAGTTGCATTCCAGTTTGGCAGCATTTGGAAGTTAAATGCCCTGGCTTGGTGATTCCTTGCTGCTGTTGGATATCATCTTAAATGGGAAAGGAGATGCTGGACTGAAGCAAAAGCACAAAGATATTTTTTCAAACCTCAGGATTTCAGTGGTTTTTTAAAAACTTTTTTTAAAGCACCTGAATCATGGGATAATAACTTTTAAGATCCTTTAAAAATTGGGAAAATTGAATTATTTTTTACCCCATACATAATGTATTTTGAAAATACAAAAATACACAGATTTGTGTACTGATTGTTGTCAATGTGAATCCCAAGTACAGGATTGCTTGAAGGTTTGCTACAAGGCTGTGTAACTGTTCAGAGTACCTGACTCAAACTCATCTCTGATTAGCAAGTGATCTTTTTTGGCTCAACTGCTGAAGCCATACTGAGAGTGAAGAAGGAAAGCATTTGTTCTGATATTTTTATTACTGCTTCATCTAGGAACTTTTCATCTTTATGTGATGTTTCATGATAAAATGACTGGCATGGGATAGAGGTGTTGTCTTCGCCCAATATTTCTTGCTTCTGTCTGTATTAGTTTAGCATGCACATTTGGAACTGGTGGTTAAATGAAGAGAGTTGTGTCTTGGGGAGAAGCAAAACTGAGAGGAGAAATAGTCCTGTGACAGCACCATGGGATTGAGGTGGTGAGAAAGGCAGTGCAGTGTGGTGGGATAGATGGTGTTAATGCTGCTGGTGTCCTCAGCAGAGGACAAAGCACAGCTGGGTTTCTGTGTAAGGAAGTATCTCTTGAGTTTATGTTTGTACCATGTATACAGAACTGACAAGCCTTAGTTTGTGCTGGCGTGTTGTACCTTATTGCTGTGCCTTAGTGTCTGGCAATAGGGTGTGATTGTTGTCCTTGCTAATTACTCTGCAGCTGTTCCCTCCTTCCCTCGTCAGAGTCTTGGTTAATTTGGTTACATGGTTCTTTAAGAGAAGGTAATGCAGTATTTTTGCAAACTAAAATTGCTACACATATGTTTAAGTTACTTAGCTCATCTCAGGATTTGCACTTTATTTTTGGAGTAAACTTTATGCAGGAAAAAAAAGAATAAAGCAGCGTTGCAGTCCCTTGCCTAGATCTGGGGTCAGCCCGAAGGCTGGTTGCGCAAAGCCAGTAATACTGCTTTATAAAGGGGTTGTACCGCAGCGCTAAAATTCATCCGTGAGTGACCTCTTGGAACTCTGTAACTCTACACCCACACATCCTAGTTGTCTGCTTAGGTCACAGCCAGCCTTTGATGTCCCACAGACCACGGTAGGGTACTGGGCCAACTGGTTCAGCTGCCGCCTGCCGCTGCCGTGGAACAAGAGCCCTTTGTTGTGCCCGGGCTGCGGCGCTGCGCGGGGACCGAGCCGCGACTGCCCTGCCACGGCCGGCACAAAGGCCAGGCAGTGTTTGCAGGGTGCTCTGTTTGGCTCTGGCCGGGAAGGTGTCTGCTCCGTGCTCTGTGCACGGCTTGTAGTGCCTCAAATATGGCAGTAGTTTCTGGGTGAGTTAGCAGACTTCCCAGTTCGTGTTATTGCAGGAAATCTGCTTACACTTAAGTTTATACCAGTGGAGTTTCTTGTAAAAGCTTACTAGAAAGTGGTTTGGGTTTCTTTGTTAGTTAGTTGGGTTGGGGTTTTTGTTGTTTGATTGGGTTATTTTGGAAGGTTTTGTGGGTTTTTTTGTTTGTGGTTTTTGCTGTTGTTTTGGTTTTGTTTTGGTTTTTTTTCCTACTGCTTCTCTTCAGCCACTTTTGGACAAAGGCTTCTACTCATCTATAGTTAAAACTAATGCTGGAATGTCTTCTCCAGACCTGTGTTGATAAATGTTCTGGTATCAAGAATAAAATTTTAAACAGAAAAATGTTGATATATGCACACTGTCTCGTGATTCCAAGTATTGGAAAACCAAAACTCTGAGTGATTACAGAGATGTTGCTTTAAATGAATATTACCATGCCAGGATGCGCATGAAGTATTTTGAACCTGTATCTAAACTGATTGGCATGCAGACATGAATTTGTATTTTGTTTATTCAGATACTGCTCTTAGGATTGTTAGTGCTGATTTTATAACTTCTTGCCACTTTTATATAAATTCATTCTGAAGCTTGACTAGCAGTGTTCCAGTAATTCTTGGTTGTTGAGCATACAGAACTATAATTTCTTCAGGCCCCCCACACCACAGCATAAACTTATGTTTTTAAATCACAGGGACTGAGCTCAATTGTTTATCATAGTCATAGAGTATATGTTGGTACATATACAGTGCTTGGCAAAAGTAATATGCTTGCTTGTAGTAATGCTTCCTGTGTACTTTTTTTCGTAGTTTCTTATTCCAACTTTTTGTTTTCCAGCTTGCATTAACTTAAGCTTAAGGCTTATTTCATGTTATGAACTTGCTTGCTGATCTCATTCATCCTGAAAGCAATGCTGAAGAGGGCAACCAATATAATTATAGCTATAACATAGTAGAAATAAGGAAAATTAAGTGTTATGCAGGCAGCACCTGAAGCCAGGTGATAATGACCATGGTTATTAAGCAAACTTGTCTGTCTTTAATCAGAGACTTGTTTGTGGAACACGGACTTGATGAGGAAGACAATAACAACGTGATAATGACAAAGCTTAGCTGGGTTGGGAGGATTTGGGAGCAGCATATATGAGATACTGTCTGTACAATCAACCTGTAATCTTTGGAGTTGAGAAGGAAGATGAGTTGGAAGAGAGCAGAAGCAGAAATGCATTACTGTAAAGCTTCACTGAAAGGTATGGGAAAGTTGAGTGGTTGCATTGGTGTTGAGTATCTTTATGGGCTCTTTGTTAGTATTCCTCTGGCTTTCTGCTTGGTTTTGGAAAGGAAATGGTTAAAGGTTGTGAAAAATTTGGAGTAATGTTTCTTTTTTCCTTTTATAATTCCTTTATGTTACTCTTCTCCTTTTCTGAAGGATTTGATTTTTCATAGCATTGATCTATGGTTAGATGAACAGTGAATACGTTTATTTCAGCCATTCTTTTGAGTAAGTTGGCTGTAAAATACAGCTAATTGCTGTTTACAAGCAGAAACTAATGGAAATAAATCGCCAAAATTCCTTTAAAGAAGGAAAAATATTTTGACTGAGAAATCAAAATCGAATATTCAATACAGCTTTTGCTTTATAAGGTTCATGCTAAGAATTGTGCAGCATGAAGTGAAACATTATGTGGTCAAAATCAGAGTATTTTAGTGGTTTGGTTGTGGTAGTTTCAAAACCTACTTCCCTCTTTCAGTGTTCAGCAGCATGGAAGGTCCTTCAGCTGAAGTCCCAACAACCTGGGCTTCCTGTGTTTGTGGGGAGACTGATTAAAAGCAAAATGTGGGGGAAGAGAATTATTTTTTTGCCTTCCAAGACAAATATTTGTGTCTTTGTTATGTCCATCCCAACCCAGGATGTATGTTCTGTAGCCATATATGTGCTGTGAGGTAATTTCTCCTTGACCCACGTTACCTTCTTAGTTTTGTATAGAACCTGGAGCCAGTTGGATAGCTTTTCAGGTCTTATGTGGGTTCTCAGGCAGTCAGCCTTTCTAGAGACAAACTAAGGGATTTTTGGTAACAGGTTGCCAGTAGCTAAAATGGCATGTCAAAAAAATTTCAAGCCCGTCATTGGTCTGCATGTGTCATATAGAATTTGATAGAAGGGAAGGGTCCTTGTGTGATGTTCAAGTCATGAGTGTGCAAGTGTGATATATATCAATTTTTACCTTCTTCCATTTATAATCATGTATAGAGGATATAGTCTTACCAGCAGGTGAGGCTGGAAAATGGAAGCATTGCAAACCTGACTTGGACATCAGGGTTTTCTGCAAGTGACTTGTATGTGAACAGAGGTTTTGGGAGTCACTGTACTCAGACACGGTATTTTCATTTCTGTATCATCATTCCCACACACTCTATTATTTTATTCCTTGTCTTAAAATCTTCTGGAACTTCTCCTGGAAATCCCATGGGAGAGTTTGTATTGGCAGTGTATGTAAGGAAGTCTTGAGCTGGCAGCTGCGGAATCAGGTGGAAGTTGCTGTGTTTTGGACATTCTGCAGCCTATATTTTAGATGAAGTGAGTGCCATAGCTTTTGCTGTAAAAGTTTATTGGCACAATGTTGGTTCTGCCCCGTTTGTGTCAAATGGGGCATGGCTGAAATCAATTCTGTAGCTTTCCTGGCTCTTCTTGAAGACCTGGTGTACTGAAGGCTGCAGTTCAGAGCTGTTGTTTTTTTAAATGAAACTGTCATTCATAATTGAACCTATTTTTTAAAAAATACATTTAATTAGAAGAGTGAGATGTGTAGTTGTTGTTGAAACATTTTCCGGAGTTTTTTGTACCCGTATATACACACACAGGTTCCTAGACATATCTGTAATGTACACCACTGCAAGACATTCTGACAAACGACATTATGCTTTTAGTGGTTGTATGAAGCTGAAATATTACCCATTCTCAGTTCTTTAACTGGTGCAGTAATTACAGTAGTATTTCAGTTGTGAGAACGGATTTCAAAATGAGCAAATTGCAATCAAGTAACAAGGTTCAAAGTTTTGGAAACATGAGTAGCATTTCATCCTGCATATTAGCTTCTTATTCCACACCAAAAAAAAAAGTCCCTGAGGATGAAAATAAGCATTAGATGGTGCACAGCAGTTGTCTTCTGCTGGTGCTGTGCCGAGGCTTGGCTTTTGACGAGGCTATGTCTCCTGCAAGTTATAAAGAGATCTTCTGTCTGTTTTGATGACAAGTAAACAGAATGGGGATCTCTGTCACCTTGGTGTGAAGACTGAGATTTGAGGTCAGCAGCTTTTCCAGTCTGCAGGGAAATGCAGGGATAGAGATAACGTGCCTTTACTGTTTGCTTCACTGACACAGAACTTAATTTATGTGAGACATAGAATTTATGTGCGAAGTAAATTCTTTCTTTTGCTGTGCTTCACATTAAAGCATTTTTTGTTTGAGCAGAAACAGGAATATCGAGACAAATGAGCATTGGCTCCAGCTGTAGATCAGGTTTCTCCAGGTTCTCAATTCTGTCCCTTTGTCCAGCAGTTTAAAAGCACTCTTCAGCATCCCTCTCAGAAAATTTTTGCAACATTCCTCTTTAGTGTTTCCATTCAGACAATAAGCAGAATTTTATTGGCCTGCCTTTTTTAACAACCACAATACTGCCATACTGGAGCTTCTGTCTTGGTAATAAGATGGGTTGTATCATTCTAGTTTTTCTTGTGTGTACAAGCCATGCTGACAGATATTCTGCTGTTCACAACTAAATGCAGGAGAGAAGGAACAGGACTTCTTAAAACAAAAGTTGTGGTTTGTTGTTTAGGGTTTCTGGGTCATGAATCTTATTCCTCTTAAAACACACTGTTAGAGCTTTAATGTTGTTTGACTAGACCCATGGAGAACATACGCATGCTACAGGCCATTCTTTCGCTTTGAGTTTGCTGGAAGTTTTTAGTAGAAAAAAGTTGATGTGCTAGCATTAATTTTTGGTTTTCAAATTGGTGTTTTTTTGTCTAGGTGTTAACAAATTTGGCTTAATACCAAACTACACACAAAAAAGTTTAAAGATTTATCAAGCCTTACATGACTCTGGTTTCTGGATACTATACCTGCTTCTTGTTGTAGGTGTATGAGGTTGGGAGCTGTGTTTCAGGCTGAGCTGTCCCAAGGAGATCACAGTGGCAGGAGATCTTGTGTGCCACAACGCAGTTCAGAGTGCAGTCGAGAAAACTTCCCTACTTATCCCTCCTGCCCTTGTTCTTTGCATTATTTTTCACTTCATGCCATCTGTGCTTAGACCTTCTATTCACAGGGACACAGGAGGTGTCAAGTGCCCTGGAAGTTTGGCATAGGAAGCAAAACACTAAAGAACGTGTTAACATTGGTGTTATTCCTTGATAGGTGAACATTTCCTTTCACACCACAACATTTTGTCCTAACTTATTCCTGCTGTTAATTAGCATGTAGTATTGTGAATATCCTATTCCCCATTCTTTTTTATCCTCTTTTTCTATGCCTGTGCCACTCACTAAAATGCAGTGGTTTATGGATAGCCACTAGAGAACAGACTGAGCTACTATGAGTGGTTTTTGTTTCTCAGAAAGCTTTCTGGTTCCTATTAATTCTGGGAAAAATAAACAGTAATTTAACAGTTGCTAAGGTTGATTTCTGTTTTTTTTTTTCATGTTGAATATTACTGGCTAAAATGTCTGGTTGTTGAAACCCCATCTGTTATCTTTCTTATTTTCATTGTTTGTGGGTAGAACAATTCATGTATAGTCTATGGACATGGTGTGTTTTAATGAATTTTAATCTGAAATTTTAAAACCAGTAATAATGCTTTCAGTCATCACTAGATCTGTATTCATGCTCTTATAAATGTAGGCTACAGCACTTAGCCTAAGATACTGTTGATCTTGACCTCAAGTATAGAGGTTGGAATTTTTTTTAATAGGTCATAGTTTTGGGAAGGTAGACCTAAACATAATCTTGCTTCTGTGTCTTAACAGTGACATTCTTAATTATTTTTTTTTTATTTAGTTTTAAAGAAATTAATCAGGTCACCTTATTGTTCTGTGCCAAGGCTTGCAACAGAAAATTGTTGTCATTTGTTCCAAGTGACATCTGTTTAACTCATAACACAGAAAGAACACCTTGGTAAATTGAATTAAATATGCAATCTGCCTGTCTTTGTGCACCTCTTGTTGCCAATTAAGACTTCAGTTTTTTTCTGCTTAATGAACATACATCCTTCAGATACAGTATTCTATATTAAAAAAAACCCCTAAAACCAAACCAACAGTATGGAAACGTTTTCCTTACCTCATTTCTTGAAAGGTATAAGAGATGGACCTGATTTCTGGTTTTGAAAATAGAATACTAGATTTCTAGGTAGGAGACAGGGATGTTGATGAGGTGATGTGTGTTTTGAAAGATTATCATATATGTGTTTGGAGTCAAGGTCATGGTAAGGTGTTTCTGGCCCCATAAAAGTTGGTCTGTTTGCTTTCAGAATACAGCTTTTCATTCTCTTCCCCAAAAATACAAATCATAAGAGCTCCCTCTCCCCACAATAATGACACTTTTAATCTTTTTCATGCTAAGACAAACAAAAAATTAAAAGTAGGAAAATTATAGAGGTTGGCTTCAGTAAGAAGATCAAGAGTGTTTCTGAAAGCTGTGAAAGATGATGATGAAAAGCTAGGAGACATCTGTTTAGTACAGGGGTCAGCAGGTTCCTTAGGGCTCTGACTTCTACTACTAGGGGAGCATCTTGTGTGTTTGTTGCTTTTCATTGCCCTAATGGACCAAGAATAACTTTGCTGGTGCAGTATGGATTTCCTTATCCTGTTTCTACTGGTTCTAGTAGTTGGTTTTTTTTTCCCATCCAGTGGAAGGGGAATGCTTCCTAAGATCCACTGTACTTTTGAAAACACAAAGCAAATTCTAGTGCCTCACTAGATGTGCCAGTAAAACATAGTGGTTGTTTTGTGTATAGTCTTTCAGTTTGAATGTTTATCTCCACAATTTCTTTGAATCATTTTGTGTCTTGTGATCTCTTTAGCTGTCCATTATCACTGCTATTTATTTGCTGTATATTGCTTTTATTTGTATGTGCTCTTACTTTGTGTAGGTGATTAATGTGCAGTTGTGTTTCTGTGTGTGACAAAGCATCCCAATTCCCAATCTGCCAACACTTTGTTTCTGATGAGTTCTGCCCAGGGAGCACTACTTGCCAGGCAGGCATGAATCAGTGAATGATCATTTAATCTGTGCAAATACTTGTCCTCTTTTGCTCGAGCTGAGGAACTGGGGAGGTGACATTTTAAAAACACTTAAGTTGTGACTAGAATCATCCTGCCTTGAAAACCAGATGATGCTGGTCTGCTGTGCCTAAATGTCAAGTCATTAATAATCGTGGTTAGTATTTGCACTTCTAGGGATGATTACAGGGGTTCAGCCTAAAAGTAGCAGGAGGGACATAAGTTCTGTAACCAGGCAGGGCTTGTTCTGACTTGTTCAAAACAACATACTTCCCTGCTACAGATTTTTAGTAAAGGGGTGTTGCTCATCTCTTCAAAGGGCCGTGGTAGCTCAGATAGTCAGGGTTTAGTTTTTCAAAATCTTCCTGATGGCTTATCTTTATGTGTGATAATTGCTGTCTGATGGTGTCACCAAAGAGCACTTAAAGTTGTGCTTTTTGATGGGCCCACTTCTTAATGTAGAATGAACAGGTTCTAGATGATCTTATATACAAACTGAACTCAGTTTTAAGTTGCATTCCTGGGAGGGTGTTTCTGCATAATGTGTCTAGGATAGTTGCAAATATTGATCAGTTCCTTGGTTTTATGTATATTTGTTTTTCCTTTAGCCTACCTGAAGGTAACAACTTCATTGTATTGCTTATTATATTATATGACTCTGATGCTTGGACTTGTTAATAGTGCAGGGGACTGAGACAGGACCTCTGTTTGGGCGAGTGAAGAGGGCTCGTCGGGTTTTATTTGTTTGTTTTCTCAAGCAATGTACATTTGGGCATTGAGACTCTTCCCTCTGATAATCTGTCTAGAGAATGGAGGGAAGCATGCTTTATGAAACTGAAAGATAAATAAATATGACCAACCTCAAACTCTCACCTGTCAGGAGACGTAACTGGATACATACAGAGAGCATGCCAAAAAATAAGAGTGCTCATGGGATTAAATCTTTCTGGTTCATCCCATTGTCCTCATACTGAAGATAGATAGTAGCAGCATGTAGGTAATCTGACTTTGCTCTTGATCAAAAAAGTCTGAGCCTCTGCGAGAGTCTGTGAAGTCGTAAATGTTTCCTCTGGCTGGGAATGAGTTCTTGGGTGTTTGGCTTTTTTGTTTGGTTGGTTTATTTTACTTTCAAGATCTCTCCAGTGGCTTGGATTTCTTTCCCCTCACTTATTTCAATTATCTTAATTCTGTGCATTTTTTTTTAAGTACTGATTTATTAAGTATTTTTGGAGGATCTCTGCATTTTAAATAAAACAGAATCAGCACAAGCATCTTTAATTAAAAAGCAAATTTAGCCCTTAAGTGAGAAGTTGCAGGATTTATTTTCCCATCAGGGTAAAGGGTAGCAAGGAAGGGAAAGCAATGATTTAAAGAGCTACATGGTATCAATCCTCTTTTCAGTTGAAGAATTTAAATTTTCTTTGAAGTTTTCCTGTGGTGTTATTTGTGAAAGAAAAGAGATAGTTATATGCTTTTGTACAAATTAAAACCCTTTTGAGATTTGTTGCAGTGTGGATTTTGAAATATGAACTGCTTTCAAATGGATCCAAACTAATATTCACAGTTGTTTTTGACATATCTTCTAATGTACTCAAAATGTCGATTTTTGAAAGATATTATCCAAGCAGAGAGAAGATGGAGGGCTGAAGATTCCCATGAGGTATTTGTGCTTTATAGCACTCTTAGGAAAGATGAAACTGTGAAACTGTTGAGCTGAGCTCCAGTTGTCTGTTTGCTTTTACATATTTCTGTTTACACAATTAGACTTCCCTTTTTTTTTTTTTACTACTTTGTATTCTTAACAGTAAAATCATGCAGCAACATAAGGTGGATTTGGAAAATTGTGATTGAATGTAATTCACTTGTTTGTAATTTAAATGTCTTGAATATTCTTGATTTATCTAATGGCAATGTAGAATATCTCTGTAACAGCAGCAGTACTATGAGAGAATAGAGAAAAAAGTGGTGAAAATGTCTTGTAGAGAAGAGTTGCTGTAACAAAGGTGGCTGTAGTTCATGATGGAAGATTTAATCCTGTGATAAATGGTGATGCTTCTGAACCTGTGTCTTCTTTGTCATTTCCTAAGCAGTTTCTCATGTTACAGGGTAGTTGAATTTGGTCTTCGTTGTAATGTCTTTCAAATATTTGGTGGTTGTGGGTGCAGTAGCACTGTAATTCATCCCACTTCAGGCTTTAGGAGGGGTTTTTTAGAGGGAAGCCTTTTCTTAGTTTATAGGACTTGGGTTTGATTATAGTTTAGTTAGTGTTGAACTGTATGTCAGTGTTTCATGCTGGAAGCTGTATGTGAGGAAAACACTGGATGCAATGAATGTTTACCTTTTTTTCCTTAGACCCACTACCATTCTCATGGGTTTTTTTTCTGTCCTCTGCACACCCTTAACATCGCTTTTCTCATAGCTATTGTTGACATGGGAAGCACAAAGGAGCACTTGATCCTGACAGCAGCTAGTTTTATTGATGCTATCTTCTTCAGGAAAATCCCCAACATCTGCAGAACCTGTTCAAGGAAAAAGATGGAACAAAAGCCAGTAGAAGAGAAGAAGTGTCAAAGCCAGCCACGAAGCCTGCACAGCAAAGCCTGCTCAAGGCTGCCTTTGGAGACACAATATTTACTGCCTCTTCTGTCGCTGATGTGGAATCAATGAAATATGGGTGTTTATTCAGTTAAATGAAGAGGTTGCACAGTGTTGCAGTTTGCTATGCCCAACCACCTGGCGTATTTATTGAGGGCATGTTTGTGCTGCCATCAGTAGGTGAACCTGAATGTTAAAACTGTCCCCACTTCATGCCTGACAAGTGGTGCTGATGGGGAGGTAGCCTCTTTATTTGCTCTTCTGCTCCCAAGTGAAGATGAGAGATGGTTAAGGAGAAACCAGACCTTTCTTTCAGGCTGGTGACTTCCCAGTCATGACAAGCCTTGACTTGTTTATTGTCTTAGTCACCTCCCTTGGGTGAGAGGCCACTCTTTCTCCCCTCAACAGCTCTGACTTTTGCTGTCTAATATGCCATGTTCTTCTGTGTTGTAGTCTTGTTTTCTTTCTTTCTTCTTCTCTTCTGTCACTTCTGTCTTAGTGGACTAGGGCATTATATTTGCATTTGGAGTAGCACACTGGACATCAAGTGCATTTGCTGAATTTTTAGCCTGTGTCTCTTCTACCGACCCCAAGGAAGTCGGCTGCACTCCATATAGCTTAGTGTGTGTCGTCAAGTAATGCTAATGCTACTGCTTCCTGTCAGAGTGTGATTTCAGGCTTTTATCAGTACACTGTCAGTGCATTAAGCTTTAGAACTTTTTCCACAATTGATAGAGCCAATAGCATTTGGCTGCCTGCATTGCAGGCATTGCCACCCCTTTCCCCTCTGTGCCCTTAAAGTTGCTCTTACAGTGATAATTTGGGTTCTAGAAATCCTCCCCTTAGTAAGATCTACCTGCCTCTCACTAGGGCCTCAAGTTCCCACCTATTGCTTGTACACACACAGTAACTGATTGCTTGCTAAGCCAGACCTGTTGGTTTAAAAGGTCCTGAGTCAGTCATCGGGCACTAGGTGACTTGCCACACTTGCAGCAGTTACATTTCTCCCAAAATAACAACTACAGAAAAGCTCAAAGGCCAGTTTAGTATGTTGATGCCCTTGCTATGTAGGAAACATCCTCTCTAGACACTCAAATGGTTTTAGTCTCCATACAGGGTCTTGTTGTTAAGAAACCACTAGGAACATCTATGTCTAAGCAAGGAAACTCCTTTGACATTGAAAAGCACCATGTGGCTGCCTCCCCACTCTGTCAAACCACAGCAGAGGCTGAGAACCTTGTCTCCTCCTTGTCCTGCCATGACTGAGAGAGAAGGAAAAGTAGCAGACCTCATGTCCTCCAGAGAAGAGGCAAAAAGCAGGAGTTGGAGCTATAATTGCTTCCAGATGAGTTCCTATTTTTCCAGCAGTCTTGGCTCTCAGCTCCTAGGTAGAGTGAGCATTTGTATGCATGAGCACTCTGGTACTTGGGGGACGATGCCTTTTTGTTCTATTTAGTTACATGTGTTACTTTTGCCTTTAGGAAGCTTGAGCACTATTTTTCTGTGTATTGCCTGTGTGTGTCAGGGAGAGATCTGCTCACACACAACCCGTGGCTGAGGTAATCGGGCTGTTACTGCCCCATTGCAGCCGAAGGTTACCTCCGGTGAGGAATGGGCAGTTCTTGTGGGCGGTGCAGCTGTAACCAGAAGAGGCATGAAGTTCATGCCTGGGGGCTTCTGCAACAAACTATTTTTGTAAATAGTTCATAGGTAATAGACTCCTGTAATAATCACTCAGTACAGCAGAGCAATTAAGGACATACTTCGCTGTGTTGTTTGAATGAGAGTGTAGGTGTGGTTTCTTTTTTATATGTGTTTGTCTTTGGAAAAAATACAGTCTGTGGATCAAATATATCCTTAATTGATATTGTTACTTTCTCTGCCCCTTCTGAGATCATAGCAGTGCTTGGAACTTGGAAGATTTGTCTGGTGAAGCTATTAGCTTTGTGAAAACTGATAGATTTCTGGAAAGATCCTGTATAGATGCACACAGAATGATTGCTCCAATCTGTCTGGGTTTTGAGAAGGATCTTGGTCACTTGGCCATGGATTTGACATTTCCTTTGTCTGTGGTACTTGGTGTGTGCAAGTAGCTTCACACAGTTCTGATGACCTTCCTGTAATTGCAGATGTCCTGAAAAGGACTTGGGCCTGAAGTCTCTAGGTGACAAGGACTGACATCTCTTTTACGGAGCAGAGTCTTGTACTCTATGCCTACAGAATAAATATATATGTGTTTAATATGGAATTACTGCTGGCAGTTGGATTTCCTTATCTACAGCACTGGGAGGGGAAAAAGCTGTGGTTTTTGTTCTTCTTTACTTTTGCTATCTTAAATGAAATTGAGTGTCAAGGAATAAAATTAACTTGCCAAGGCGACAAGAAGATTTAAATCAAATTGTTTAGCTTAGATATATCTTTTCTCTTAGCATTTTAAGTAACAACTGCTATAAACAGAGACAGAAGAAGCTTGGAT
This sequence comes from Camarhynchus parvulus, assembly GCF_901933205.1. NCBI lineage: Eukaryota > Metazoa > Chordata > Aves > Passeriformes > Thraupidae > Camarhynchus > Camarhynchus parvulus. The sequence continues at coordinate 12,610,103 of NC_044576.1, forward strand.
CTAAGTGCTCTTCTGTATGAAAGTGTGTATAGTTTTTTCCATTGTAACAAAACAACAAAGTTGAATTTAAAACCCTTCTGTAACATAGCTTAATGGAACCATCTGGGGACATTTTTTCCCCTTGTATTTTTCTGAGTAAGGGTTGAATATTGAAGCATGCTATGAAGAGCTATATAGAGAGAGTTCATTTTTTCAGGGCTTAGCTGGGGAGTATGTATCTCCTTTCAAGGTTGCAAGGAAGCTTCTTGAGCATTATGCCAGATTTCACACAAGTAACATGAACCACCCTTTTGAGAGATGCATGGGTTGGAAAAGTCAAATATCCCAACACGGCTCTTAATTTCAAAGCAGGCGCATTTAGTAGTGACTCCCACATAGTCCAGATTTGACTGGTTGTGTTGATACATCTCTTGCAGTCCTGAGAGCAGCAGATGTGAACTGGTTTGTAACTTGTAGCAAAATGAGGATTCCAGACTAGAAACATCAGGCTCATATGAGGAAGTATTGTGTAAGTAACTTCTTCAGTTAGTTGCTGGTTTTGTTCTTCAGTAGTAGTGGGCTGCTTTCTGAGAAGAGCATTCCATCTACTTTGTTCTGGTTCTTGTTAGAAAAAGAAGTTTGGCACATGTCAATGTGCTAGGGTTATAAAAATCAGGATATTCAGAGAAAATAGGTAGTATTATAAGATTGTATTGTACTTAATGAGTTTAAAAAGGTAGATGGTATCAGGAGATACTATCATACATAATCCAGCATATCATACATAATCCAGCAAACAACTGAAATGTTCCTGATAGCTAGAAGGAAGAAAAAATGGATACCTTTGCCTTTTTGCCAGTGAAGTGGTCCACAGAATATATTAATAGGAATTGTTAAAGCATCTGTGTTAAAAACAAAAATTAAAATAATTAATAAAAAATCTGTAGTTGTTTGATAAGATAGTTATAATGCCACATCATGTTTTAGAACAGAAGACAGCACTGCTGATAATAATCAGCTCATGCGCAATCCACATGAGCTGAAATATAAGATAATTTGCTTCACCTACCTGCACTGCATTTTTACTAAAACTTGATTTTAAATTCAAATTTTTCCCATCTGTACTAAATACTGAGGTTGAAGAATTCATAATCAGTTACTCTTTTCTCTGCCTTTTATGCTTAAGCCTATGGAAGTAAATATTTCTGTTGTTCAGATGTTGCTAAGAAAATAGGAAATTTATGGATATTTGTCTAGCATTGTTTCTAATAGCTGAAGATATGATGCTGTACTGACTGACAGCTAGAAACTGAATTCAGGGCATCTTTACGGATGTCTCTGGCTTCTGGCAACTTTTTGAATCTAGGCCTTAACATAAATTGTCATATTAAATCATGATTATCACTTAAATCTGACTTTAGGTTCATTTTTATTAAATGTTTCAGAGAAAGGTGCCTCAGTCCTTTTTCATGTGTGAAGTGTTCTGTCCTTAAAAAGAGTGTATTTGTAATCACTTAGAATTCCAGATTGACTTAAATGGTAAAGCATCTATATTTTCCCAAACAGCTCTTTAAATATTAATGTCTAAATATCTCATTAATACCTTGTTATTAAAAGTTTTTTTTATTGAAAAGGAAAATGAACTTTTTGACCCTCACCATTTCTGTGAAACTGTTCCAGATTGAGCTATTTGGAGAAATAAAAAATGTGGGTTTTTAGCTGGTTAATTATTTGGAAAGCCATTTCATGTTGATTTAGTTTTCATGGTGTACTAAAAATAGATATACAGAATAAATAACGAAGCTGTGCTTGAAAGCAGACTGGGAAGAAATAGCAAACTTTTGGTGAGATGGCATCTGCTTTTATTTGACCTTTACTGCTAAGTTTTTGTGCCTTTGTTCTTGGAGTTACTCATATCCTTCAGGGTAAATGACTGTGAAACATCTGAAATAAGTGTGACACAGATGGAAGCAAATACTCCATTGAAGGTTTTTTATAAGATCAGAATTTAGTGTTTGGGTTTCACACAGCTTGCAAGCAGTGACCATGTCCTGTGGTTTGTGACAAACCTGGCTGCACAGGCTGCCATGGGAAGAATAGATTCAGACACAGAGCAAGGCAAATCCAGGTAGTCTTGAGCTCCTTGGGCAGTTTTGTTTTTGTAAAGGCAAAGGGAACATTGAATTCTGGGTCATTTCCAGTTGTAATCAAACAAGTGCTCCCCCAGCACGTAGGAGTCCTGCCAATGTTGGTTTGGTTTTGTGCATGGAGATGTGGATAAAGCAATGTTTGTTGTGCTGCCCTCTTATCCAGTGCATTGGATTTCCGTCAGAAAAATCATTTGTTGACAATAAGTTGAATCAGCTGGCAGTCGCCGCACTGCAAAGGGAGATGGGAGGAGGAGCAGAATTCAATTAACAATGGAAAATTGTAGCTGAGGAGCATGGAGCGTTGTTTAACATTATCCTTAAACACAGAGAAGTAAATTTGTACAGGAAAAGGTTCCTTCCAGTCTCAGTCCTGCAATAAGTTAAGTGTTCGTAGTTAGAAATTGTGCCTAATTTAGGAGTCAACCATACTGCACATCTAAATTCCATCCCTAAAGATGGATGACCTACCAAGAGCTGTGCTACCAAGATCTGAGCACTCCCCATCATGTGAGATAAAACACCTCATGCTCCTTGAATAAACCCCCTTGTTCTTCCCACACTGAAGCAGGTTCAGTATACTTGTCTCTTTGGCCCTGTGCTGAGGGTGTTTATCTGAGAGAGGAACTATTGCAACACAGTTTAGTTCATAAAATGAAGCTTGGAAGAGAAAATAGGCTTCTTTGAATCGAGTTGTAAGATAAGGCGGGGAGGGAATAATTAGAAGATTGCAAAATTCACTGCATATACACTTTCAGAGGTGAATCCCTGTCCCTTCTTTGGCCACTCCAGTCCCCTGGGATACGCTGTGCTTTAGAGTTATGAGCAGAGCCTGTGTATTTGTGTGGAGGAGGATGAGAAGTTTCTGTGTAGTACTGGCAGTTGACATTTTATTTCTCTTAATCTGAACACTGTATTTTTTCTCACAAGTCATTCAGTAATATCCCAGAAGATATCATACTTGATCCTTTGTACTACTTTCTTAAAGAAGGTGCCAAGTGCAAGCTTGTTTTGGAGACATTATTTGGAGATAGCTGGCTTGGCTTTTTGTAGTTTCTCCTTTAAGAACAGGTGTTGTCCCATGTTGCATGGTGTTTCACAATTCAGAAGTTAGAAAGACAGAAGAGAGAAATGTTCTGTTTTCATTTTGTATGACTGGTTTCATTCCACCAGTCTTGATTTGATACTCCTGATGAGGATATTGCTGGCTTAGACAATTGCAGTCTTCTCAGGATGTGTACCTTTTCTCTAGTTTTTTTTTTCTTTTGTTTTTTTTTTCCTGTTTCCACCATCACTGCCTTTCTTGGCAAGTAAAATACATATCACTCTTTCTGTGTGGCTGTTGTGTAAAAGATGAAGGCAAACTGGAACACAGTTCTTTGTTGTCCCTGGAGGTGGCTTCCACACTTAAGCAACAAGTTCCTTTCCTGAGTTTGTGAGTTCTTAAGTGGCCTTCCTGTAATCTGATTAATAAAGACAGTAATAACTTAAAGAAATTTGACTTGCTCTAGTTGTTGAAAATAGAAGGAAATGAGATTCTCAAGCTTCTCAAGTATATAGTGTAGCAGTTTCTAAATCCCTGTGCTCTGCCAAAGCTGTTTAATACAGCCAGGAACTGATCCAAAGCTTATGTCTGGATAAGTAAAAGAGAAAGCAAGTCTGCCATGTCAAGACAGGATGGTCATGTATTTTCCCTCACCATGTGAATGTGAATCTGTAGAAGATATGCTTGGGTTTTGGTTTGCTTGTGCTTTTGGGGGTTTTCTTTTTGATGTAGTTGTTGGATTTAGAGTTTTTTCTTATTTCTATTTTTCAGTAGATATAGGTTCTACTGTGTTTCTCAGAATCCTGTCATTGTGAGTTGTAATTTTAAACTTTAGGAACATGTCAGCAATTATTATAAATCAGTGAATTGAAATCAGATGTAGCAAATTTTACCTCTGGGGAATTTCAGTATGCAAAGCGAATACTAGCAGAAAAATATTAAATGAACTATTTGTAGAAGTGTGGTGAAAGGCATGTGAACTAGGTGTGAAGCACTTTCAACCTTGATCTAAGAAAGTATTTGACTTTTACTGGGTTTAGTGTTCAGATCTTTTTTTCTTTTGGTGCAATTTGACAAGATGGATAGTCAAAACATTAAGAGCAGGAAATAAAGTGGAAAACTCTTTTGGGGGAAGGTGAGTTTTCAACAAGTTAATTAGAATACCGTGGTTATGCAGCTTACAAGTAAACAGGGTGTTCTAGTGCCTTTGGTTGTAGAAACTGACCTGTGCCTTTTTCTTTTCTTTCTTTTTTTTTTAACCTGTATCTAAATTGTTGTTGGGATGATTTTGAGTGTTTTCATTTATGTGAGGTGGCATCCTAATCAGTGGGGAAATATTTCTTGAAGCATTTGCAGGTACCAATGATATATTGCTAGCTGAATCAAGCAAAATATGCCAAGCACAATGCCACTTTAGCCTGGATTTAATACAAGGATGTGTGTCAGTACAGTACCTTAAGATGAATTTTAATACTGTGACAGCTGTGTGGGGACCTGGGTGTTGTTTCTGATGCTTACTGATACTGCTTCTGATGACAAAGGTGGCACTTGTTACAGATAATGAACTTGTACCCTGTGTAATTTAAAAACAAAACAAAACCAGACAATGTGACTAGATTGTTGTTGTTGTTATTGTAAGTGAGGAATTATGAATGGGTCAGATGATTCCTCCCCTGTTCACAATTGTAGGTTTTCTTCATAGCATGCCATGCATACCGGATCTTGTGTCTACAAATATGAGCTAATGTTTTAAGAACATGGCTTTGGAGAGTCATATTTCTCCATTGATGAAGTCAGCTTCACAAAACCTTTCTGTCCATTCCAGAGAGCAGAATTTAACTCCTCTTAAGTCCTGTCTCTGGCAGGACAAGAAGACAGAGAGGTTCAGTGTCTTGAAGATAAATAAAACAAAGATCAGTTAAGATGATGAGATTTTTTGAATCTTATATTTCTTCAGTCTTAAAAGCAAAAGCAGCTAATAATTGCTACAAGTTTAAGTGTGGAATTCCTGTGTAATCTTTAGAGGAACTGGGCAATTTTGCCTTCATTTGCTGAGCATAATTAAGTATCACTTCCTGGCACAAGATTTTGTTGTGCTTGAGTCCCACACAGTTTTGATACAATCTCAGTACATGTGGTCTGTCATAAAGATGTCCTGCTCTGTTTAATATATTGATTTGTTTTTTTCAACTTGTGATTCTAGTCAGTCTAGGTCCAGAATGCAAGAACTACTGCAAGTCATATGAGTTTAGAATATGCAAGGAGGTTAAATATAGCTAATGTGGAAATTATTCAGCTTTTAATAAACTTTAATCAAATAGGAATACAGCTTAAATTACTGTTTTTTGAAAATGTCTGAAATAGAAGCAAAAATGTTCAGCAGATTTTCTGAAGCCAGTGTGTCAGTGGTGTACTCATTGTATTTTGTTAAAAAATTTGAACAAAACAAAAATATTAGATCCCATACAATTGAATAGAATTATTGTAACCAATATATTTAAAATAATTTTTCATAGAGATTTGTCAGATTAAACAGTCTACTTCAAGATACAACTCTTCTTGCTTATTTTCAATTTTTTTCTTTTTTTAATTGATTTTTTTATTATTACTTGTGTTAGTAAAATTATTTTATCAAATCTTGCCTTTCATTCATCTAATACCATAGTTAGTTACATGTAGTTACAGATATCATGCTTTTCTCTACTAAGAAGCAGAGGAGATAAACAAAAACTAATTTATTTTTTGTTTTCTAGCCTATCCTTCCTTCAGTCTATTGCATGCAGTTATTCCTGCTGCTTCTCAGTTTTTATTTCTTCATTTCAAAGAAACTAGGAGAGAAATATTGGATATAAGGAGGGACTCTAGGAAAGAGAGCTCTTGAAATTATTGAAACGGCCTTAGGGCTTGGCTGTTGTGAGCACAGCTCTTGCATCCTGGCAAGTGCTGAAAATAGCCTAGATTTAATGGCTTTTGTACATAATCATTGCCTGTCTTTCTACCATGGTGTGTTTATCCTGTCTGTGAGGGACGGTGGAGCTGTTTAGTTAATGTTTTGAAGTAGAACCTGTCCTTCTAGTTCTTCTGGTAAATAAAATCTGGCATACTTCTAAAATAGCTAAAACGAAGGGCTTCACTGTCTGTTGATCTATTAATACCTGAGTCAACTTGCTGCTTTGTGGGTCCTTCCTTTTAAGACCAGATACTGAAAGTTGCAAATGGATGCAGGCAAATTTTATTTACAAATTAAATGAAACTTTTAAGTCTGAATGAAGTTTGAGAAGAAGAATACAAAGTAGTTACCCAATGAATTAGGAGTTGGTACATGTAAAGACATGAGAAACCAAAATAGATTGCCACTGTTGTCACAAGTATCACTCCTAATCTTCTGAAATAGACTTGAAACTCTGTGTTTTCAGTCTGTCTGAAATAACTGATGTACTTATATTTTGCTGGACTCATTTTTACCATGTTATCCAAAATGGTTTTCTACCACGAAAAGTGCACAGTGAAGTGTTTGTTTACAAGTTATACTTTACCTGTTAGATTTTTATGTTCCAGTGATGTGTCTTCTCTCTAATTTAGTAATTTGAATAATTTTAGTAATTTTAGTTAGTTTATTTGGCATCTACAGTATCAAGGAAATGAATCATAGCTTTGTTTGTACAGAGGAAAAGGGGGAGAAAAAGTTAATACTATTTTTATTTTCCTGATTCTAGGGTCTACTTACAGTGTGCTGTCCATAATGCCTTCTGACTCTGAAAGCAGCAGTTCTCTGAGCAGCATTGGTGAGTAAAGCATTAATATAAGAACTTGATGAGTGTGTCTTTTGGGAACTGGGAGAACAACTTTTTAAGGTTGCCTCTGGGAAGGGTAGAGAGATATCCTGGTCGTAAAATCAAAGCAGTTGAACTATAAGATGTAACCATCCATCTTCACCAGAAACAAGTGTACTTTTGTGCAGTGCAAGCTCGGCCTTTTCATGGCTGGCTGCAGTTGTTGCATGTAAAATCTGTTACATTTGGATATTTCAAGTGATGTAACTATGCTTTGTGTTACATAGTAAAATGATGTAAAAATGGCAACATTGTGTTTACACAAATCTGGACATATGAGAATATATTTAAGCGTGTGTGGTGTGTGTGTGTGTCTGTGTATGTATTTTTGTAGATGTGAAAATTGTGGTCAGAGTCAAAAGCATCATAGAAGTTATAAATAATGTTAGCCAAGGCCATAGCCTTCTGAACCTTTGACAGTGGCTGTAAGCTTTAGCATTTTTTTCCCTGTGTTCAATGAATTGCTTCATGTTCTCTGTTTTTAAAATCATTGGGAAAGACAAAATACTTAGGAAAAAAATTGGAGGTATAAGAAACATTATTAGAGGTGTTTTGTCCACAAGATGCTCTTGGAGCAACTCTATTAACTGTCAGTTTTCCTCATTTTTACTTTTACAGATACCTTCTGTTGTGAAATCTGTGTAGAAGTCATTTGTCCTGGACAGGGAATGCAGGCTCTTGCATATTTAAAGTTCCAATGTTGTGTCAGGCATCTGTAGACTTCCCTGACAGCACCAGGCAAGTCAGTTGTCTTTTTAAGGATGTGACTAGACATCTGTTGCTGTCATTGGGTTGAACTTTTAACTCCAGCAAGCAGGAACAAGATTTTAGGCCTGAATGAGCTATTTACTGAAAATACTGGAAGCTGTGACACATTAGTTTGATTTTAATCAAGACCACACTTGTATGCTACTGCCTGAAGGAAGGGTAGATTTCATTTGCTGCTGCAAGTAAATTGGGGACTGGAAATAGAAAGAAAAAAGTTCCTGAATTTTTAGGATGATCAGAAAGGCACCTTCCAAAGAAGGTAGTTATTCTAAAACAAACTCCAGTAAGTTTGTGGGATAATTGGAAGAAGTGATGGCTGAGACAGGAGAAATGCAGGTGGTACTGTCTAGTTCCATGTTCTTCATTTTAAAAAGGAGTGGCACATTTAAACCTTAATTTTGTTTAATTTTTTGTTACTTCCCACAAATTATGTTTCGTTCATATTTTAAGATCCTGAAGTTCATACTGAATTTGGATCTATGCATTTGACATTAGAGACTGTCCTCAGAATTAGTTTGTCTTTGAAGTTTGCAGTGATCGAAGTTGTTTTATGACCTGAAAATTAAGTGCCCTGCTATTAAACAAAAATTGTGATCTGTTGTCCATAATTTTGTTTTATTCAAATTATTAATGAATGCTGGGTATTTAATATTTAAGAGATTAACAGCCAGGAGAATTCTTTGAAACTCTTTATTTTATGGTTTGATTATAGACTTGTTATTAATGAGTCTGATTTTTGCTCCAACTGTTTTCTCACCCTCATGTCTTGTTCTACAAGAGACAGTATTTTTTCTGATCCAATATCAACAGAAAAATTGCTTAATAACTGACATACACTAATAGACATCTTTGCAAGTCACTTCAAAGTTTATTTTAATACTGACGGATTTATTGAATGACAAACCATCATAACTAAATCTGCCTGCGTGCCAGCTCCCCTAAGGCTTCATATGACTAGTTTGAATGGAATCCTAACAAATACTGAGGTGCTGTAGCATTTGAGGAATTTCATATGCATCTTCCCCCCACTCTGTCCCAATAATTTCTGTGAAGTAGAAATAGTAAGTTTAACCTATGAAATCAATGAAAACCAGTGAAAAGAGGTAAATTGTCATGGTTTGGAGATAGTGCAAGGTTTTGAATCTGGTCAGTTTGACATTGGTAGTTAGATGTGCACACACATGTATATCAAGGAGTATTTTTAGTTCCCCACTCACATAGACCTTCCTCACGGGAAAGATAAGGGATCTATTTCATTATAGCTGTGTTCAAAACACTGGTTTAAAATTAATACCTTGATTCTCTTTATTGAGTAGCTCAGAAACAGATGGGCACATTTGACTTTTTAGGGGAAATGCAAAAGGTTTTGGGGCCACTAAGTACATCCAGATAAATCTTCAGATAATTAAGCTTAGCATCATCTAATTAGGAGAGATAATACCATCTTTAATATGTAGTCTTTAGACTCCATAGTTCATAAATGTAACTAGAGACTCATATGTCCATGTGCTTCTTCTTTTCTTCCCAAGCCTTAATTATCCTCGCTATTGTTAGAGATGGTTCTGCTGCCAGCATTTTTAATTGCATGATCTTGTTCTGAAATACTTCCAAGTCAGGAAGTTGTAAAATGGAGATGCTGCTATACATTTTACAGCTATCCTGTGTTTGAGTTAATTTATGAAACTATGGTATATAACAATGGGCTTATTTTCCAGAAAAAGACTCTGATCTATGAACTAATGTTAAATAGAACTAAGGTTGTTGTTAGAAGATGATAGTTCTGAGAACTTCGGCTCGGTCTCAATCCAATAAATAAAGCCCAGCGTTAGTATTTTGAAAGAAGGAGAGAAAGATAAGACAATATCTTTTGATCAAAATACAAACCCATGGTGTACACAAGTCTTGGGTATATTTGCAGTTCTGATTCTCTCATTGAAAGCCAAGAGTGCCATCAGCATGGAGAGCAGCAGCATAGATGAATGAACAGTTATCCAGCAGCTTCTGTACGGGGAATAAATGGATATTCTGGGCTTCTCTCAGTTTTTAGTGATGTCAATATAAAAGCAGAGCAAGGAGTGATGCAATTTGCATAATGTGACTCAGAGATAAGCTTAGGGCTTGTCTATTCTGAGTACTGTGTTGTCATCCAAGCGTTTTTTTCTTTCCCTGCCTCTGTGGGGCTTGCAGAGCATGAGGGATGCAATAATAAACTTCCATCCTCATGTGCATGTGATAGCATAAGCAGTTGAGTGGAAGCCAGTTTCCCCCCTGTGTAATGGCAGGTTAGCAGTCTTGAAGAAGAAACTCTGCCTTTTTATTCATTTATATCTGTATGTAAATAAAAATGCAGAGTGTCAGCAGGTTTTTCTTGTGTATTTTCTTCATTGTTCAAAATTAATTTAGATGGCAATATTTTTTTTCCTCTTTTGCTTTCCTCCATTTCTTCCTGATGTTTTAATAAAATTGATGCTGTGTGTGTAAAACAGGTGGTTTTGGTGGTATGGTGAGCAAATACTCACGGTTTATTTCCATAAGAGGTACCATATAAACTGCTGTAATGGTGTAATACCACCACTGGCTGTCAGCCCCAGCTTTGTCCCCTCGAAGGAACAAATCATCATTAAATTGTCATGGTCTTTCTCTGTATATCCTTTCCCTTTGTTCTTGGTCAATGACAAAAATTTTTGTCTGTAAACAAAAGCATCCTTCATCTGCCCACTCCCTGTGACCAGCAAACTCTCTGAACAGAACTATAGTCCTGTGTCTCTGACATCAGAACAATTATTTATGGAGATTCAGTGCCTGTCGTGCCAAGCACAGAACAACAGTGTCACTTAGGAACTGGATAGAAACCAGTAACACAGCTCTATGTGACAGTCCCTGGCAAGTCTCCACTTGACCAATCATGATAACAGAGAGGAATAGAACAAAAAATGAAGACACCTTTAAAAAAAAAAAGATTTTAAAAAGTTTTAGTTTGTGTAGTGCACTTAATAATTTGACATTTGATGCCATGCCAGGATTATGGCTTCTAGAATCAAGCCATTTTTCACTTATCCTAGTACCATAATGAAGCTTCAGAGTTTTTCTTTAGTGCTTTAAAAATGGTTTTTTCCTCCTGTCCTCAATGCACAGATGTTTGAGTTTTGTTCTGGTTTTGTTTTAGGAAGTGTTTTTTAATGGAACACAGCAGCTTGCATGCAAGTGACAGGCTGTGACTGCGAAGATCCTCCATAATAGTTTTTATAATTAAAATAGTTTTTAAGAGAAAGGCATTGCATACTCTTCCATTCTTTTAAAGTATACTGAGTTCCTAACTAGATGAATTTTGGAATGGAAAAGACCTTCCATCTTTTCACATGTATAAATTTCTTCTTTCCACAGCCGGACCTCTTTGCATTGCTTTGATTACAGCTGTCAATCTTGTAGCCTCTTCATTCTGCATTGCATATTAGCACCTTTCTCTTTTAACAGACTATTACTTTTCTAGCTGTTCAGTTCTTTGCAAATGGTATCTCATCATCGTTTTCATCAAAAGTGTTTCTTCTTACTCTTCTCAGATCATATCACTGTGCTGCATTTTGCTGGGGGAGCATACATAGAATTGTAGAATGGTTTGGGTTGGAGGGACATTAAAGATCATCTAGCTAGAAGCCCCATGCCATGGACAGCAGTCTGTAATGAGCACCACCACTGACTCTTCAGTTTTATGTCTTTCCTTGCAGTCATCAGGTGGTCATAAGTCTGTCTCCACCAGCTTGTCCAACTTTGACTTCAACTGACAGTATTTCCTTGCTTAACACTTGTTTAGCTTATCAGCCTGACAGGCTATTTACAGATGGGTTTTTTTCACTAATTGCATTTCAAGTTGCTTAATCTGAGAGCCTTAATTCTTACTCCAAAACAAACATTCCTACCCTCCCATCAGATTCCTTCCCAACAATGTTAGTCTTTCACTCCTCATTTTCACGTTGGCCATTTTGACAAGTGTCCTTTCATGTTGTTGTGATTTCAGTTTATTGCTTCATACTTTCTACAGCTGGATGTAACAAAGTAATTGTTTTCACTATTCACAGGAACCGTTCAGTTGCAGGTGTGGCTTATGATGCTCTTTTAGTTCAAAATAAACACTCTATCCTTGTTTGAAAGAGTTATTTATTTTCCCTGACAACCTATAGTAGGTTGTATTTCTTGCCTTTTTTTTTTACTGACACAAAGTTCATATTTGCTAAAGACACCTCAATAGTTAACACCAAGCAAAAAGTGACAGCATTACACTTGCTGAAAGGCCATGAATGAGTAAGGAGAGGTACTAGGGACACTACCAGGACACCACATCATACTCCTTTTCTGTACAGCAGTAATTACCTTTGTTCTGCCTCCTCACCCATCCCTCTTTCTGTTCAGAAGTTGTTTTCCTGTAATATTTGGTGTCAATGACTGAATTAAAACTTTTCATCTAGATTTATTTCCTTTGTAGTAGACTACCCATTTAGTTTGCTGGAAACAAGACTTTAAACTTGGAAATAAACACTTCCACACACTTAAAGTAAACTTCACTCTCTGGTTTTACTGTTTGAAAATCATGTAGCTGTCTGTAGGAATGATCCTTGATTTCTAGGTGATTTTTAGTGTGCTTATTAATAAACATGTTCTCTTAAGTAATAAGCATTATGAATAGCTTTAGTGTGTTATTGCTATGTTCTTTGGTGTCCATTTTCAGGCAGCTGCAGTCTGATACTAGTCATGCACAAAGTTCTCTCAACTTCTTTCCCTTCAAAGGTACTTGAGTGTACTCCATGGACATCATGCCCTGTTTTTAAAAAGAGCAACATAACAATAAAAAGGCTGACTTTACTCATTTATACTGATGGAGTCTTGAAGAAGGGACAGTGGGGTGTTTGTGGTGAGGGAACCACTAATAATAGAGCTGACCACTTCTTGGTATTATTTTGCTTGTTATAGAACCTTCTTAACATTTGGCAGCTCCATGTAGGAATTTTCAAAGATTTGGTTGGTCTGCAATGATTTGAATGGAAATAGTGTGTGTGAATACCCATCTCCTGCACTCCAGACACCACCTCTGGACCATGGTGTCTTTCACTGCTCCTTGAGACCGTTTATCAGTCTCTGCATTCAGGAAATCCTTTTGGTGACAGTGGTTTTCTTTTGGAGCTGTGAAGTTTATGTGGTGAGTCAGTGATCACAGCTCCTGCAGGAGAAGATGTGAAGGATGAAGTGCTGGAGGAGTCTCATCCCCTTGGTTGGTGTGTAGCTAGTGACCATTGTCACTGTCCCCTTTGGGTTCAGTGTGGACATTTTAATGTGGGTTCTATTTTCAGTACACAGTTTTAAGCCTGACAAAGGTGGGGTTTGAGCCAGGGAACTCCTGTAAATTGAAACCCAGAAACTCCAGCTGTACATGCCTTGGTCATGGCAGCAGATTTTACTCTCAATTGTATTTCAGCTCAGCAAAATTCTGCAAGGACTTCTCAAACTGATGTGTCTGCCTTTCCCCCACTACCCCTCATCTCCTCTGCTATTTTTTAGTACTAGGTTGTAGATTTTTTTTCATGTTGACCTTTCTAGAACCACTGTTCAGTTCTTTCTATAGTCTTAAACTTATTGAAGCTGAAATTTTATTTTAAATGCTGCTGGCTTTGTTTAGGTTTTTATATTCTGAATTAAAACAATATACTGAAATGCTACCCATCCTTTTTCCTTGCATGTTACATGATTGTCACTGCTTTCATAATCTATTAGATTTTCTGTCTGTCAGATGAAACTGTTTCTGCAGTTCATTATTCTACCTTTCATTTTTCTTTCCTCAATGTACTGCTGCTTGTTTTTTCTGAAGTTTTATTTACCTGCATGCAGTTCTGTTCTGTGCTCTCTGCTGTTCCATGATCACTTCAAAAGGTACATCTGAAGAAATGTATCTAAATGATAACTAGAATGTAATTTAGATTGTAACCCTTTTCCAAGTGCTCATAAATTATTGAAAGAAAGTAAATATTTTAGAATGCAATTTTCCTACATCAGGCATAAGTCCTTACTCTCATACCTTCCCTAGCTTGGGGAGAAACCCTGTTGATCGTGCTTTGCAATACCTCTTGTAAGTAGTTTTAGCACTTTTTCTCATGATTTACAAGACCGTGAAGAAATAATATCCTGAATATCTGTTAATTCTTTTTGGTGAAAGAAAACAATGGAAAAGGCTTGCCTGTACAATGAGTAGTCTCTTGTTTGTTTTCAAGCAAGAAGGAGCACAAATTTATGAGTTTAAGAAAAATCATTGTAAAATTAAGGCATTCTGTTAGCTTGTGACAGATTGCCTTCTGAATTAGTTGAATCTGTTGTACAAGTTTATTTCTCAAAGACCAAGGAGTTTATTATAACTCAAAATATGTTAATAATATTTCTTAAAGTTGGCTGTTAATGCATTGGTGCCCATTTTCTTAACATACTCATTTGGTATTATGGTACACTTTGGTCAGGTTAAGTTTTTCAGCCCTGTTTCTGTTAAAATGTTCTCTTATTCTTCAAAAAATATGCCGCCCCTTCCCCACACATAAAGTTAACTTCTTAAGCTGTAGTTTCTGTGTGGCTATATTATCTCTTCAGTCATTGTTGATTAGAGTAATCATCAAGAGTTACATTTAGTATGTCCTACAGTGATGGATCTTTGGGGTTTCTGTGGAGTCCAACATTTGAGCTATGATAAGGAAGATATGATTGCTCCAGCTTCTGTTTTTAAGGCTTTTCTTTTATACAACCTGTGATGGAAATCCTGCAAAATCTCACTGTGGATGAAGTCAGTGCACACTCAGGACTTACTGACTGTACTGCATTGTGGGTGAAGTGTGTTCTCTGCCCACCACACATCCCTGCTGCCAGCTGCTCCAGGACTTGGTGAGTGCTGCTCACCTGGAGACTGGCCAGGGTGTGACTTCCAGGCAGCTGAGTCCTCAGAACCCAAGTGCAACTCATGTCAGGAATGAGTTGTGAGGCTCATCGAAGCAGATGAATGAGTTACACTTGGCAGGACATGCAGTAAATGTCTTTTCAGAAATCCAGGTTGTCTGAGAAAGGAGGTGAGTTACTGAAAGGTGGCATAATTTGGATAATGGAAATTTAGCCTTCAGGCTTGTGCGTTTTAAGATCCCTGTGATGGGTTGTACAAAAAGGAAGTACTTTGATGTAAAATATGCAGTCAGATGGAAAAAGAATATGAAGCTGGAAGCACAGGTCACTTTTCTTCTGCTGCATCAAGATGTCTGATGCAGTAGAAGGGTTTAGCATTCAGCTCTAAAAGCTCCTTTAAAAGAAACCAAGACTGGAATTTTTCTGGTGAAAAATGATTTTACTGAATGTGTGTGCTTATTTTTTAAGCATTCAATAATCTGATTTAAGTTTTATAAGACCTTTTGCACAACTATTGAAAATAGAAGCCTGTCAGGAAATGAAGCAGAGGTAAATTTTGAATCTTCTAAGGATAGGAGTGGGAAGAACTGCATTATATTGATCTGTGTTTTTACAGCGCTTAAGCAGTGTGCATCTTGTGGCTGATATTTTCTGTCAAAAATACCATTGCATTAGAGATGAAAGTGTCTGTTGATGTACTTGTAAAAATTGACAAGTTAATGAAAAATAACCCCTTTTGGTACTAAGACAAATGGTTTCACAATTGTGAAAAAAGCTTCTTTCCTAAGGCTAATTAGCCCGTCTTTTTTTAAAGCAGCCTTTCTTTCTTGGCACAGCTTTGGGACTGTGCACCAATGTTCTTGCCTGAAGAAGATTGTCACTTGGAAGCTGTTAAAGCTGTCAGGGGAGGCTGAGGAGCAGAGGTAGATCTCTGGCCTGCTTTTATTGTGCATAAAGATCCCCAGGGCAGCCGTTGGGTGCCTGTCTGGGTCTTGTGTAGCAGACATTGTCCATGGGACTGCTGCTGGGTTAGCAGTGACAGTAGTGATGGACATTGTTCCTCCAGTGCCCTTTCCTCCCTGGAAAGCACAGCAGCCTTCCTGATTGATTTCCTCCTTCCTCTTGACCTCTTGCATCCTCTTCATCTGTTTTGCTTGCCAACAGCCCCAGGATGACATAAGCTTTTGAACCTCTCTGTAAGGATGAGAAGGGTTTTTTTTCCATGTTAAACATCCTCTGAAATGTCCGCTCAAGTGAGATGATGTGCAGGTTGCTGCTGGATTTATCAAAGACCATGCAGCTTCTGCGTACCTGAATTTGATTTGTCTGCCTTTTCCTTTTAGTTTGTTTATGAAATTCCTTTTTCATTGATGTCTCCAAACTCTTTCAAATGATTACATGTTCTGATTTTTTGTATCTACTTAGTTATTTCCTTCTTTTATTCTCTATATCCCCTGTATAGTGTGTATTATTACTGGTTTCTTGCCATAAAAATATGTAGAATATTTCTCATCTAAAAGAAAGGATAACTTGAGTTTGGAAGTGAGAAATCCTTAGTCCTTATGGATGAAGGGGCTTTGTCTGGATGCAGGAGTGAAACAAAGTAGTAAGAAAAGCAGCCTGCATTGAGAATTCTTCAGAGTGATGCGAGTTTGTCTTTTTCCAGAATGCACCTTCTTTCTGCTATTTTTTTATTTCTTCAGTTTGCTATTAGTGTGTTTGCATACGTTATTAGGCAATAGTTAGATTGAAAAGAAGAGCCCATGCTCATAAATTCTCATTACAGTAGCAGCTGGAAGGTACAAAACCAGGGATCCTATTATTGTAGATGCTCTACATATGATAGTCCTGACACTGCAGTTATTTTGGTGTGGGAATTTCAAAGCATAGGTAGTTTTGCTGAAAAGTTGGAGGGGGTTTTTACGTTCTGCAGTACCTTCATGAACTGGATTTAGGGATAAAAAGCCAGTCCTTGCAATTCATTAGCATTTGACCTGGTGAAATAATTTTGAGTTTCTTTCTTTGAAAAGACAGTGAGTGGAGAGCATTGTTTTTCTATTCTGTTG
Organism: Camarhynchus parvulus; assembly: GCF_901933205.1. Lineage (NCBI taxonomy): Eukaryota > Metazoa > Chordata > Aves > Passeriformes > Thraupidae > Camarhynchus > Camarhynchus parvulus. The sequence goes on from NC_044576.1 coordinate 12,626,865, forward strand.
TTTAATTAACTAAAAAAAGGCCTAATAAAGGTACATCCTGACAAGTTAATACGTATGTCAGCAACTTGTTTGAGTTGTATAATTTTGCAAAATATTTTTAAAATTTCTCTTTCGGGTAGAAAATAATTGCCTGTATGTGTTTAAGCCTTTAACTTTCACATCTGTGACCTGTATCTTTGAGTCTGCTCTCGTGTGTCTGAGAGACACATGAGCAAAACTACATTTACAACTTAATTTTAAATGAGCAGAACTAAAATTAGAGTCGAATTACTTTTCAGCAGTTGTTAGGAAGTGATATACCAGACTCTCTTCTCTTGGGAAGGAGACAACCTTGTGCTCTCACAGTTGTCTGAGAGGACAGTAGCCATCATTGTTCAGCTCTGATATTAGGAAAGCTGAGAATTAAAAAGTCCCACAAAACACTTTAAAGTATGAGTGCCCCTTAGAGGAAATTTGATGTGTAGTCCAGTTGCAGTGATTGTAGTGTGCTTGTGTTAGCCAGTGCTGTTAAAAATGAAGCCCAGTTTTCATGATTCGTTGTTAAATGAAATCCTTAACTTCACTACTAGACTGAGAAATTGTGAACTATGAAAGCATAGAATTGCATTAAAAGTAAATGTTTTCTGTAGCCCATGGCAAAGTGGTATTTCTGTGCTGCTAGAAAAAGAAAGAGAAGAGCCCCTGTGCTGTAGCAGTTTCTTTGCTATCTCTGGAATAAGTTGATATGGGTCAATTTTACTATTTTTGGGGTTTTTTTAAACTGTGGGTGTTGTTCTTTATTTCAAATAACTTGACTTCTGTCACTATGTCAGTTTCTGAGATCTTTGCAGTTGTTACTGCTAAATAGCCTTGCCTTTTAAGCTGCTTGTAAGTTCCTGAGTAAGCAAGGAACCTACCCATGCAAACTGAACTCACAACACAGGGCCTTTCTGCTAGCAAGGGATCTGACTGGAGTTATTCTTCTTTCAGCTCAATGATGAGAGCTTATATATGAATTGCTTCATTTTTGAACAGGATTCTGCAGACAGAAATACAGGATTTTTTTAACATTAGTGCTTACTTCTTTAGTGAAGTTGTATTGTTCTTTAGAGGCATTTGCTCACTGCCAAGTATTTCTCTCTTTGTCAGGTACGACTGGTAAAGCATCATCTCCACCCCCCGTGATAGACACGAGACAGATGAGTGAGAAGCTGGAGACGATTTTATATCAGCTCCGCCAGGTGACTCGAGAGAGGGACGAGCTGCGCAAGCAACTTGCACTTTCATCTCCGGGCTCGACCTTCGATGACTGCAGGTAAACAGGAAGGAAATACAGCATTTTCATTTAGGCTTTAGTAGTGTTTTCAAGTGCCTTGACACCTGCTTGCCTGGAAAGCATTAAGGAGCTTGTAATGTATACATGTTGTTTATAACCTACTTGCATCCTGGTGAAGTGGCTACATCCATGTTTCAGAACTTCTTGTTGAGTGCCTATCCCACTTTGTCCAGCATTTTTTCTGTGGTACTGAGGGGAGAAGGTTTCATCTCTGTGTTGAGGAAAAAAAGCAAAGAAGTTGCTTAGGTTTCATGGGCTTTGTTGTAGGAAGAGAAAGAGGACAGTGGATGAAGTATTTGGTGTTTTGAAAACAAGAGAGCAGAAAGGGAAATAACTCAGAATACTTGGCTGGAGAACAGAAATGAGGAGAGGAAAAAAATCTCAGCTATTCCTATGCTTCTGCAAAGAGAGAGGTTTGGATTTCTGCTGAGTGGAGTAAGTGTTTTTTAGAAGATCAGCTTTCTGGTGTACATATGTTGGGGAACTTGTAGCAGAAATATGTTGAGAATAAGGAATTCTCCTCCATTGGACATACTTTTTAAGTAATTTAACAGCCAGCAGGCTTGTCAAGCTCATTCTAATTTGGTGCCTGACATGTTATGGGGAAGACAGTAGTCCAAGTATGAGTTAATTATAAAGAAAGGTTTTATTGGGTAGGCAATAGTATTAGTTTTTTTTGAATGGTTAAGGATCTGCTAATGTTTAAATGTGTCTGGGTACACTGAGCACTTTTTGCCTGTACATGTATAGAACCTTGGAAAAAAAAATTGTGTGTCACTGAGTCTGAAATAAGAGCAAAGAACAGATTTTTTGGGAGGTGTTGACATCATGTGTAACTTTTCTGAACTTTAATGTTGTTCTTGCTTGTTACTTAATCAGCTTGGTCTGTGCAGTCAGGTGGTTAACTAAGTTTTTTGTCTGTATGAGAAGGTTAAGATTTGAACCAGTGAACTGGCATTGAGAGAATCTGGAGGTTTTATAAACTCGGTAGGTTCTCATCTTAATGCCCCCTTCCTCCCTCCTTGAGTTCTGAGGGGCTCCTTTAAGAGAATCATCTTCTTTGTAACCATCTCAAAGCATTGTGGGGATGGGAACAGAAGAGATTGTCAAATGTCAACATCTTCTGCTCAGCTTCCAGTTAGTTAAATAGAAGGATTTTTTTCTTTGAAGTTGCTAGAGCTTAGGCATAGAGGATTTTATAGCTCACAATAATCTTCTGCATAATCCAGGATGCTATTAATCAAGTTCTGATGAGCTGTCCTCTAGCCTGCCCTAGTTTTCTCTTTCTCAAATCAATCCTTTACTTTCAGTGTAGGATTTGTATGTTATATAAAACATGAACGTTTACAGCTTCCAGAACAGCCCATCAAAGTAAACCTTGTATTTGGGCAGTCCCTGGACAGTACGTATTAGATGGAGAATGCTGGCTTCCTAACAATCCAGTATTTCAAGAGTAGAACATGAATGAAGATTATTATTGACATAATTTTTCTTCAGTGTAAAAGCAACTACTGCTCCCATCTGCATACACATTTCTGTATTTTTGAAATCTTACTGGTATTTGTTTAGCTTTTTGAATTCTTTCCTCTTATAAAACTAATCTTCATCCCTCCAGGAGTCCAAGCCCAGACTTGGTAAACTGTTAATACTGAAGTGTGAAAGCTGAGAGATGATGATGTGGGTGGTGACTTTTACTACCCTGGCTTTATTTTCCTGGCTGTATGTGCTGCTGTAACTATGGCTGTACCAAAAACAGGTGGTGCAGAGGCAGACCTTGGCACGTCACCGTGGATGCTTCACAATAGCTCACAGCACATTTGCAGTCTGGACTGTGCTGGCTGAGGAGGTTGCAAAACAGAGAGCTGTTTTCCAAAGCAAATGTTGACTAAGTCTAGAGCAGTGGCAGAGGTGCCTCAACAGTGGATTGTGATGTGCTGAATCAGATCAGCATGTGCCATCCTGCTGGACAGGAGTAGGATTGCTCATGCTGTGCCTGTGGATTGACAGTGACTGTGTGTGTGCATGTGTGCTGGAGATTAGGTGAAGATTTGACCAAGTAATTTAGCATGCTCAAGTTGCACTTTATGGACTTAAACCTGCTGTTATTACTCACATAATAGTAACAGTAGAAGAGAACCGCAACACAAATAAATTCCCTAAAAATTGTGTTTCATAAGAGACTGTTTTGTGTGTAATCTATAATAATTGTTGTAGTTACATTAGTAAATGATAACCCCTTAAAAGGTGTTAGGTAGGATTGCCCACAAAATTGGACCTGTGGTTGGCATTAGCTTTTATGTGAGCATCAGATATATGTAAATGTCAGTCTCACTGTGGCCTTATTTTATGGCCAGGGTAATTCCACTATCGCATGAAGGATTTTTGAAGTTCTTGTACAAATATCAGAAAAAACAGTTGGGCCTTTGGCACTAGCATTTTACATTTTGTTAATGTTTGAAAAAGTGCTTCCAAAGTAGTAACTGATACTTCTCCTTTATTGGAATTGTAACTTCAAGTATTTTCTAGGGCATTTTAGCATAAAGCTCTGGTGGTCTTGCTTAAACAAGAGTCAGCCACTACATGCAGTGGAATGGACTGTTGTCTTGCAACAGTTTTGATTTTTGAGTTCTCACCAATATTCCTTCTTATTCCTGTTTTTCTTGCTGAGGCATAAAGCCTTTCAACAGCAGTGTGGAACATATGGCCTAGGATATCCATGTGGTTTTTATTTCTTGTATGTGAGGTAGAGAGCACAATGTTGTTGATGGCATTGTTGGTCCTTCCTCACCGTGTAGGTTGGCTAACTTGTGTAGTAACCTTCATGGTCTCCATATGTTTATAGGTGGTTTGTTGGGTTTTTAATGTTGATTTGGGTGTTGGTTTGTTTTGGTTGTGGATTTTTGTTTGGTTGGTTGTTTTTTTTTTTTAATAGTGTCAGTGTTACTTCAGCAACATATGAAACACATATGATGGATGTTAGACTTGTAGAACTAGTTTCTCCATAGCTTTCAGACTGGCCTAATAGTTTAATATGAACATCAACAGTTAATAGGTTGCAGTAAGCTTAATGTCACAGCTGAGAGTTAAACTGTACTCCAATTAATGTTGTCATTTAAGACTGTGGTGGACAGATGGTATCTACTTTCAATAATTTTGCCCTGAGGTTTAATTTAAATCAATAACTTGGGTTTTAGTGATTCTGTCAAGGGTGTAAACATTTCAAATCAAGTTTAACTTATGCTAACTATGCCTGTATTTTAAAAGAATAACCCTTCACTAGTTCCAGGGATATCTGTAATACTGTGTGAGTAACATTACTGCTTTTGATATCCATTAAGAATGAGTTTAAAAATACCATAAAAGACACCCATGTAGGCAAGACTTGAACATTTGATTGCGTTATGTGAGTTTGGATTTCAATTGTTAGTGAAGTTTATTAATCAAGGAAGGAGTTTTTGTTTTGTTTTTCCTCAGAAGCACTTCTCTAGAGAAAGGAGAAAAGAAAGATTGCAATTGAAGGCCTCATTATGCAGAACCCATATGCAACTGAGTTGCCAAAAAGTACCTTATATCAAACACACACCCCCAGAAAATCTGTGAACCAGATGTGGCTGGCATTTCTTTTTTTAGGTTTTGGGTTTTTATTATTATTATTTTTCTAACAACTGTTACCACTTCAGTAGTGCAAAACCATTTTAATTTTGATTCTATTGCCAGCTGCATTTCAGCTCTAGAATCCATGTTGCTGTTTTTTGTATGAAGCAAAGAAAATTCTGATGGCTTTTCAGGCTGTGCTTACAGAGAAGCCATTTGGAGGAGTTTGAGGTTTGAGGGAAGGAAGAGTGATCTGTGCAGCAGTGGAGCAAATCTGATATGAGAACAAACAGGGTTGAATTAGAAAGCAATTGTTTTCTTTTGGAGGCATTAGTTTCCTCTTTTGATGATTTGCTTGGCTTTTTTTTCTCATTGCCTGTGGGGTTATAAGAGACTCAGGAGATGATACAGGGATGGATGTCAGAAGCTTGATTTTGAAACTAGAAAATTCAATGATGTGAAAAATCCTGTGACTGTACAGAGGAGGAACAATTCAATTCAGAGTCTCTTAGAAGCTTAGTGCTACAAAGCAAGAAGATATAATCCTGCTAATTTAGTTTCTACCATGATGTACAAATCTAATTCATTCTAATCTACAAAAAAAGGTGTCATGTACAAGTAGCGTACATTCTACATATAATCTATACTGTCTATTGATTGACCATGAAGATTATTTTAGAAAATTGCTCTCCCAATCATACAACAGAAATTTGAGTAAAAAAATTTATTTTGATGGATTTTGGCTTTTATTTTTTTCTGTTTACTGAAAAATGCTTGTTGGAGATTATATTGTGTTGGAGATTTCTAATAACCCAAGTTTTGTTCAAATAATTATCTTATAGAAATGTGAGGTAAACTCTGACATGTTTTCCCATTATTTACAGTAGCTTAAAATAATATGGTAGCATATAAAGAGGTGTGTAATTCAGCACAATGACTTGGTCAAACAGGTCAAACTCTTCCAGCACATATGTGTGTGTTTGATATTCTATTGGAAGTCTTTGTCTCAAGTCTAACTGTCCTTCCTGGGGAGTTAAGGACAAGGTCCTCCAGATGCTGCCTTTGAGAAGCTTTGTTAAGCCCAGGTCTCCATTCATGCCCAGCTGACTTTGGCAGCCTCTTCTAGCCCTGCCCTCGCTGCAGGTCTGGGCTTTGTCACTGCCACTTGAATGTGGTGGCCCAGGAAAGCCAAGTGTGCTGTGATGGACTCGTTCTTGTATCAGTGGAAGTTCTGTTCTGTGCTTGTGTCGCTGCTCATTAGAGAGGAACATGCAGGTTCAGTATTTTTGGCCATGTTAGTGATAATTAGACAGAATCATCCCATTATGAGATGTTACATTGCAATATAAAATTTATATAAGTTCAAGTCAGTGACTTTTTATTAGTGGCTCCATCTTAAAGGGAATTGGTCAATATTTAAATTAACACATACTATAACCTAAGTGTCAACAGTTGTGTGATAGCACTTTTATTGCATACTAATTTCTCAGGCTTTCCATTCACTTTAGTACCTGATGTTTGACCCCATATTCTTTTTCTATGCTAGGCCTAGTCCAAAACCAAATCATGATTATGAAAGGCTGAAGATTCAGTGTATGAAGGCCATGTCAGACCTACAGTCTCTGCAGAACCAGCACACCAAGACACTGAAAAGGTGTGAAGAAGCAGCAAAAGAGGCAGATTTTTATCAGTAAGTATTAGTAAAGCTGTGCAAGGTAAGAGTTTACCAGTCTGTGCGCTATCATATGGTATTAGAATGTGATAATCAATTAATTTTTTTAATGCTATTTTCCACTTAAATTGCAAGATGGATAAAATCCATTAGATAAAACATCTCTGGCCCGTTTGAAATGATCAAGTATGGACTGCCTGTTTTACTTTTAGCAATTTGAGATAGAAACTCCAGTATGTTCATGGGATCAAAAAAGAAACCTAATTACTGATTTGAAGTTGTAATCTAGCAGTTTTACTATCAGGCTAGAGAGCAGAATATAATCTGAGAGAATGGAATTTTTTACTCTCTTTTAATAGATTGCGATAGTTCTTGTGACAATCTGTGTAAGTTATAACACAGGTCTAATTCAACTGTTATTTTCTCCTGCAGTAGTTGTTAAAGCCCTGTGTTCTTTTTTAAAAAAAAGTTTGCTTTCTAAAGACTTTATCATTTGCACTGCAATCTGAATGAGAGCAGATTAGTAGTCTGCATGCAAATATTACATATGCTTGATTGTGGGAATATAATTGGGAATATAATTTGTGAAAATGCCTTTTTCTTTTTAACAGGGTTTTCTAATTTTAAGGAAACTTTTTTAATGCTTTCATCATTCTATGCAGGGAGCATTGGTATTTCACTTCATAAGGAAGAAATGCAACGTATCTTAGAACACAAATTTTTATATATAAATACATATTTAAATATTTACCAGCAAGTATGAGAGTTTAAGTAGAATCATTCTGTTTCAACAATAGAAATACTTGTCAGTATCCTACATTTAAGTTTTGATCTGTAGTAGTAAAATACATTCAGTTGACTTATCTGCTGTTTTTCAGCATTGGTTTAGTCTAATTTTAGACTTGTACCTTGAATTTTAATCTGAGTTATAACCTCCTCATGTGGCTCTCAGCTGTTTCAGTGAGAGTGTATTTATTTCAATAATTATAGCTGGCATAAGGAACTTCGGAGGAAATTTTTATCTTGAGTGTAGTTGAAACATACACAGTGTGATTTTCTTGTTTGTGGAGTTTTTTGATGGTTTAATGGGTTTTGTGTTTTTAAAAGAGTAGCACACAAGGAGCTTTTTGTCATTTTTATCTGTGTTTTGTTTAGCTGCTGCTCAGCTCAAGAGCTCAAGACAAAGTGGAAATGATGGGTGGGATAATGGCTATTATCTCAGGAATCATCATATTATGCTATTTGTGTTTGTCTGCCTGCTTTTAATGGCTATGAAATGGCGTTGACAGGTGGCATAAATCCATCATCTCTTCTGATGACGTTTAAGGGTGCTGTCTATGTCTGTGTATTTTCACACTTAAGCCCCTGTTGGTTTCTGGTTTTGGTTTTTTTTTTTCCCTGGTGCTTGGAATACACAAATATCCAGAACTGAATTTGTTTGACCTGCTTTCTTGGTAGGAAACTCATGCTTGAAATGAATTACTCCAGGACTTTGTCCTTGCAAGTTGGCCTCTAAGAGTGTTTTTTGTGTGCCCTGACAGCACGCTGCACAGCCGGCTGCTGAGCGACCAGTCCCAGCTGAAGGAGGACATGGACACCCTGAAGAGGAAGAACACACAGCTGGTGAGGGAGCACAACCACCTGCAGCAGTCCTGTGAGGAGATGAAGAGGCTGCATGATGAGGATCAGAAGGAGATAACAGACCTGCGCAGCCAGCAGCAGCAGGTGAGCCACGGCCTGCAGGGTGTGCTGGAAGAGATCCTGGCTTCTTCCTTCTATAGAGAAATGGGAATGTGCAGCATTGCTGCCTTTAGTCTCTTACTGGGTCCCAAACAGCCTCCTTGCCTTGTACAGTATTGGGGAGACAATGATATCTTGATTACTAATTGATTTTCTTTGTCTAACTGGAAAAAAAATGTGTATTTAAATGCAGAGATGAAGAAGTGTACATGAAGATGGTATTTGCATGATGTTTTTTAAATGGGTAGAAAGGCATCGGAAATTTAAGTTGCAAAGTGATTAAAAAGATGACTGTTTTACTAGGGTATTTTATGGGACAGGGTTTACCTTAAGCTTGCATACAATGTTTGTTGTTGGTTTTTTGGGAAGAATCATGAAAGGTTGATTCATGTTTTTGAACTTGAAACAAAAAGAGACAAAATTTTCAGGACTGGAAGGGTTGGACATTTCAACTTTGTATCACAGGCTGCCTCCAGGTCAGTGTTATTTACATATTCTGAAAAAAAAAATAGTAGTGCTAAGGAGCAACTGGTTGTATCAGGTCCACTGTTCGCCTAGGAAAAAGTCGGTTCCTTTAGTTAGCATTGTTACAGTACCATGTGGAATGGTTAAACAGAGTATCTGGGTTCAATGTGTGTAGGCTGATTCACAGGGCAAACTTGCAAGTCAAACATTAGGCTTCAGAAGCAAAATCTATGCAAGCCAAAATAATTATTTGCTAGGGCAGGAGGGGCAAAGGTCAAAGCAAGCTGGATGTGCTGAGTGGTACTTTAGGAGGTGCTTGAAGATAGTGCAAAGAGGAGTGAAGATTGGTTCTTTCTTTTTATCCATTTTACTAACGCTGTCTTGTGAGTTCTGGTGTGAAACTGTTCAGTGGCTTGGTTCAGAAGATAGCAGATACTGTGTCAGCCTGGACAAATAGCATAATTGGTATGTGCCTCAGTTTCCCAGTCTGCAAAACGGATGTAAAACCTCTGAGAGAAGGCTATTCTATTTTGACATTCTGTCCTGAAGCTTGGAATTATCTGGAAGCATAGAAGGAGGCTGATGTATCATTGTCAGGATTGATTTAGAGAAATCTAGTCTTATGTCAACATCATGATTAAACCTTTAAAGAAAATGATGTATGTGACTCTTAGTGGGAAAATCTTCTAACTCCATTTCTCAGCTTGTCAGAGTGATTCATGGTGTCTTGAAGGGGTGCCAAAGTCTTCTCTTGTCCCTGTAATTTCTCATATGAATTAGTCTAACTCTCTGTCGATCCCTCTGACTTGTTGTTTCATTGTCAAGCCATAACAAAATACATCTTGGTGGCCTCAGAAAGCACAAGCTTTTGATCAAATTACTCTTTGTGTGGGATTGTCATGGATTTGCTGTGTAGCAGCTGACCAGCTTAAGTTTCTGCTGCTCACGTATGGAGTTTCATGTTGCCATGGCTGTGTTCCTTGGGCCAGCTGGGACTATTTACTTTCTTTCATTGGGAATTTGAATGGGAGATGTTTATTGCACTGGTGCCTCCATCTACCTTTGGTAGGTCTGTGTTAGCAAGTTTATGCTGAATTCCATCAAAATTCTTGTGTATAAATTCTTCTTTAATTATTTAGTGTGTTTTCAACATAAATGCATTCCATATATGCTTTAGACAGTGAAAATTGGTTTGTTTGAATTCCTAAATAATTTGTTGTCAAAGCTGTTCTTAAACTCATTTGGGAAGTAGTCTTCAGGAAAATGGCTTTCCTGAGTGGGTTTAAGTCTGTGTATTTGCATGTTATGTATGCCTACAGTTTACCACGTGTGCAGCTTATCTGAAATGGTTCACTGAAGCATGCTGGCTAATAATGTGTCCAGCTCTGTGCAGGCTGTGCTGCTGAATCCATTGAGGATTTGGATATGTTGGAAATAGCCCAAGTGCAGTCTTGTTCCAGGGCCACTTTTATATATCCTGGTTAGTTAAAGGAGACCAGTGTCAGGCTGCAGAACTTTTGTTCCGTTATCTTGCCTGTGTAGCCAAGTGGTTTATTAGCAGTGACAGTTGTTAGCCTTTACCTCTGGGCAGTGAAGAGTGGGCAGCCTCTTGTTCTCCCCTTCCCTTCTGGTCTGCAGGCATCCAGGTTCATCCATGTTCATCCAGGAACTGGTCTTTTCTCAAATAAAAGATACAAAAAATGAGGAGCCCGTTTGTGCAGGATAGTTGCTGCATGTTGGGTTTCAAATTTTTACAGTGCTTATATTTTCTTCTGTCTTACTTGTAGTTCTTTAGTATTTTTTTTATTTTCAGATAGTTAGGGATATACCTCTGTAGGCTAATGTTAGTATTATATAATTCCTGGCACCTCTCTGTATGGAGCATTCCTGTTTCTTCCCACTGCTCCATCAGGGCAAGATTTCAATTTAAAAGACAAAACCAGAAAAAAGGAGCATGGAACAAAAGAAAAAATAGAAATCTTACTGCTTTATTTCAGGCGTATTTTTTGCCTTTTGAGAATGAACAAGGACTAGATTTGCTGACACTCATTAGGACTTTCTTATGTTGCTGCTGGTCATGTATCATCAGTGTTGCAATGTACAGCAAGATTCCTACAATGATGTAAATTAATTTAAAATTAAGATTCAGGTCAGGCTTTATTCATGTTTAAATGGATTTTTCTCTTCCTGTTCATCTTTTATGTATGCTTTTTGAAACCCAAACCTCTGTGGGAAGTTCTCAGATGAAATATTGTATGAATATTAAAATAATATGCCCGAGTGTATAACATATTTTGGGTAGATCTTATTTTCATTATGCTTTTAATTATTTAATTAATTCAGAGGGTACAAGCAACCTATCATGAATGCCACCTTGTGGGCATCTCCTAAATTACCACTATCATCTTGGTAATCAAGTAGCAATTACCTCTTGTTAAAACTACAAGTTCTTCAAAAACAACTTGGGTTTAATAGGTGTTCATAACAATTGCCATAAGAGAGAGATTTTCATACACTTGTGCCTTGTGATAAAGCAGACGTTTAACTCAACAGAAAGCAGATGTAATAATGCTTAGAGTAACAGTGGCACTTAAAAGAAGTTCAGTGTTTCCTTAGTCATTAAAAAGAATGATTACTGAAATTGGTTTATGTGTTTTTGTTCTAATTTGGTTTCTTATGTATACATTTTAAATCAAATTGCTTGAACTGATTAACAGTAAAGATTATTGATAGAGCTTCTGGCATTTTTTAAGGTTATGAAGCAAAATGGATCATCAGAGATACTAAATAAACTTTACGACACGGCCATGGACAAGCTGGAGGGAGTGAAGAAGGACTATGACGCCCTGAGGAAACGGTACAACGAGAAGATCGCGAGCCACAACACGGACCTGAGCCGCCTGGAACAGGCTGAGGAGGAGAACAGGCGTCTGCAGAAACAGATTGACATGCTCATGAAGCAAAGGGACACAGCAATTCATTTCCAGCAGCAATATTCTTCCTCTCTTAGGAGGTATAACTGAATTTTCATACCTTTGACTTATCAGTGCTAATGTAGCATCTTACTTCCATTGTGCTAGAATCACAAATACCTTTCTAATCTTTTTTCTGAAATTTTCCTCTAGTGTATGTAATCTTGCTGTGATGAGTAACCATGTGCATTTATATAAAATTTTCTGGAAGGTTCTAGAATGTGTGATTGGGATGCTAATTTGGAGAAATGGTGGAGAAATTTTCTTAAGAAAACGGTTTCCCATTTCCGGTTTTGGAATTGTATGAGCAATTCTAACCAGTGCTTAGCTTGTGTGAGAAAGGGATACTCTACTTTTCAACCTATGTTTATTTTTAGTTCTAGATACAGGAGTCAAACATGACCAGAATTTTGTTAAACTTCAGACTTGTTTCCAAACAAATTCTTTAACTTATGGCAATCCTGTATATATGTGTATATATCTCCTTTTTTTAAATACTAAAAGCAAATCAGTAAGGGAATATAATTTCTACATGGGTTTTGCAAATGAAGATCATCTCAAGCCTAAGTTAACTTTTCATGGTGTTAGAATGGCAGACTGTGGGGGACTGTGAGACAGGGCTTTAGGGAAGAGCAGAGTTCTCTGGCTGCAGGTGTTTGGGAGTCTTGCTTCACTGAGAAGGTGCTGGTACGAGCAGTACACGTGTTAAAATAGAAGGGCACAAACACTCATAGCACACTTACCCCCTCTCTGCTCCTTGACACCAAGCCTGCCCAGTTAACCATATGGGGTAGGAAGGATATCAGCACACATGAGGACTGCAGAGAGTATCCATGGGTGTGCTAAGAATGGTTTCATTGACTGTTAGGGATGATACACAACTCCCACAGACCAAAGCCAAAAATGGTTTTCTCGACATTCGTAAATGGTTCTTAATAATTGTTATGGTTCAGTCCTTAAAGAAGTTCTGTAGTATTCCTTAAGGTTCACTAACATTCCTAAAGCAGTGGTTATTTTGCAGCATAGAGAATACATTTTCTAACAAGTCCTCTGGCATTATGTTTTATCCATGGATATATGTGGTTATGCAGCCAGATCCTTAATGTATAAAATGAGTAACAAGTGTCTTACTGGTGCTTCCACTTGTTTTCAGGTTTGAATCAGTACAGCAGGAACTAAGCAATGCCACAGCACAGAACAAAGAGTTGCAGAGGGAGATGGAGAGATTGCAGTCAGAGGTGACAAGGTTCAAAACAATGCAGCTGAAAGCAGCCAAGGATGCAGAAAAATACAAGGAAGAGAGGGATTCGGTTTTCAATGAGTACCGCCTCATTATGAGTGAGAGGGATCAAGTAATCAAAGAGGTAGATAAGCTGCAAACAGAACTGGAGCTTGCTGAGTCCAAGCTGAAGAACACTTCTTCTGAGAAGCGAGTGGCCAGTGAAGAGATGGAAGCTTTGAGACAGGTACTAAGCTGTTGTTTTAGTGGGGAAGGGAAATGAATCTGTGTTGTTGATGCTGGAACCAGGAATGTATAACTGATTAATGGAAAATAGGAATCTGCTGCAAAGAGGAAATTGTGTTCTGATGTTTTCCTATACCATACCTTTTTGCTGTCAATGTCCATGTTTGAATGGAGTACCTGCCAGCTGAAATTTGCTATACACTTAATCCTGTCCTGCATATTATAAATCCTTTCCTTTGCTGTGTTAGTCTTTTATATCTTCTTAAGTAATACTTTCTATAATAATATAGCTCTAAATATCCATGATTTTAAACTTCTAACCTCTACAGGAACCACTGGGTACTATCTGCTGTGACTTAAGGCACTACATGATCAAGTAATCTCAAATGCTTAGGCAAAGCCTGTGCTGACATGCATGTTCTTACTCATTTGCCCTTTTACTGCCTCTAAGTTCAAGGGGATATTTTCAAGACTTTTTTCTTTAGAATTTAGGCATGCCTTAAAGTGTGTAAAACCAGAACTTTCCAATATGTTCTTGAAATGCTTGTTTAACAGCCATGTCAGAATGTAGCTGTTATGATTTGCAGAACAGTTTGCTGCTCAGTTTCATTTCTGCTGACATGCATTCACTTTACTGTTTGGTTTACAAATACTTAATTCAGCATGAAATAGATACAAGGAAATGTATTCCATTGCCTATCAATCTTATTTTACTCTTCATAGCATTACATCTGAACAAAATATTCTTACAAAAAATTAGAGGTGGAGCTTTCTTTTAAATAAATAACATGATTTTTTGAGGAACATAAGTGAACTGTGACATGTGGCATCAGAGCTTCTAAGTATGACTAAATTCTGGTTTTAGGAAGTCATATTTTCCAACCCTGCATATTTGTCAGCTCAGTAATTCAGCTCTACAGTGAGTGAGGTTTTCGTGTTTCATACCTCTTCTACTTTCATCAAAGCCTTTAAGCCAATCAAAACATCTCTTGATTTCAGTGGGATCAGGGTAGGTTAGGAATACTCACGGAAATAGCCACAATTAGTTGTTCAGTTCCAATTTGTTGTATCTGTCATTGTGGCACTATGAGTAATTTGCCAAAATGCCTTAAGCAATAGGGAATTAAAGTTTTAAATGCATGGGTATTGACTTAAAGGGGTGTTTGAACAAGAACCAGCAGGAGCCTAGGACTGGGGAGTGTGGTGCTGGCAAGGCAGAGACACGTGCTTTTCTTCACTCCCAGAAGCAGCCCTTCAGAAATCAGAAATAAATGCTGCTGTAATATTCTGAAAGGCGTAAAATAGCCGTACTTAAGTTTTCTTTTTGTTCTTGTTTTTCTTTCCTGTGGCTATGACTCTTCTCAGCAAAATTTTTGAAGTATTAAAAAAATGTATCAATCAATGCATCGATCATCTTGAAATAGTATCCTGAAATATGTCCCACCTAAGTGGGATTGCCCTCTCAGTGCATAGTTGTTCTGGTGCTCTCTGAAAAGTCAACTTAGTGGTTTTCACTTTTCTTGGGATATATGGCGCCTCTAAGTGCTTTATAATGTAGTGCTCATTGACTGTTTAAAACAGCACTGAACTCATTTAGGTAATTTTAAATGTAGTTTCTTCCCTGAAGCTTGTGTTTTCTAGTGCATCTTTGGTGTCCTAGAGAAATTGTAAAGCAACTTAAATGGAGAAGAGGTTGATTTTTTTTTTTTTAGCATTATATCTGAGCAGCTACTGCTGAGGTCACACAGTTAATTTCCAAGTTAGACATGTAAACTTTTATTAGTAACACATGCCCAAACTTATTGGTTTAATAGACATCTAAAGTGTACTGATTTGGTATTTATAAATTATAGAAGAAATCTCATTATTTTTCCCCTGATGGACAATTTTGGATTAAGGTCTCCTGAACTCACCCAATCAAAGCCAGGGATTGGATGTTGGAGATTTCCCCCTCTCTTTTCTCCAATGTTTTTTTTTTGTTTAGCATAATCTTTTACTCTGGCAAATACTTAGAATGTTATGTTTCATTTCAGTGGTAGTCAGTTTTCCCCTCAGTTTAACAGATCTGTTATAGTTTGTCCTTATGTTATATTCAGGTGTGAGAACTTCCGTAAAATATAAAAATAATTCACAAATTCAGAATCATTCAACTCAAACTGTTCTACTGTTATCAAACAGAAGCTGTTCCAGTCAGTGCCAAATATGGTGCATTCCCCTGTGCTGTGTAGTTGTAATTTTGTGCAAATGTCCTAGGAAAAAGACAGTAGTGAAATTTTATCACTGGCCACCAGAGGCCATGGCTGCTCCTGTTCAGATGGTTTATATTGAGCGTGCTGAATTAAACTGTGGTAGTGTGTATTTTTTCCAAACACTTTAAAGGACTGTAAATTCTTGTTTAGTGAAGGTATTGCTGAGAGCTTTTCCTCAGCCTTGGTGACTTTGATCTCAGCTGCTTGCAGAAAAAGACTTAATGTTATTGTGTGGGTTTTATACACACATTTGAATGCGGATTTTATACAATCTATAGTTAAACTGTGCAAAATGCTGGTTTCACTACTAAAACTAGCCTGCAGCAACAGACAGGTCAGGGATTTTTCTCTCTTCAGGGATACTGAGCAAGGAAGGTCTTACTGGTGTTGAAAGTACTTGGGCGTTGTGGTAATTGAGATTCACCTACAGAGTGAGTCATTAATTCAGTGCTCATCTGCACTCTACAGCAGAAATGGCGCTCTTCATGCTGTTGTTAAAAGTCTGACTAGCCTTTCTTAGATGCGCATCTCAAAAACAATTCTCTTAGTATGGCAAAATGCAATTGTCAACTGTGCTCTAAATATTCAGTTTTATTCTTTAAAAACTGTAGAAGTAAATAAAATGAAAATCATTTTATGACATAATGTTTTTCTATCCTTAAGCACTTCAACTGTTTATTTTGCTTTTGAGATGCCAGCTGTCTCTGGTGAGCTTTTAGCAATCGAAACATCAGTAGTTTCCAGCTAGGAGTGACTATGTGTAGGAGGACTTCTTTGTAGCCATTGACTGAATGCTTATAGAGACCTGAGCCATCTTGGAAATGTAGTGGCATGAAATTGGATTGTTTCAATATCCCATGCTTCTAATGGGAAGTCTAATTTAAATAATTTTAGAGGGGCAGATATTATTTTAGAACGCTACTACATTTGCCTTATCTTTTTTATTACAATGCAGTTGAATTCCACACTTAAAATGTACTGTCATTCCACTTTATAGAATATTGTAGTTTTATCTTCAACCTTCTGTAGCACATTGCTATTTTAATGGCGTACAACTTTAATGTTCCTTTAAAATTTATAGAGAAGCTGTAAGATGCTTACGTAGCTAAGTTGTCTAAATTATTTCAGTCCTGTAGAACTGAAGCAGTTGTTTAAAAATATTTGTGATATATTCTTACCCTTTGACATATTTAACAACAGGTTTTTTTAAAAAACACCAAGTCTGTCTGATTAATAACCTTTTCTCATTTAGGTTCCTCAAAGCTATCAGTGCTCCCAGAATCTTGCTTACTTCTGACAAAGCACTGTGCCCATATGATGGTGTGATATTTTTTAATACCACATTTAATATTCTTTGCTAGTACTTACTTGTATGTAATGTGATCTGCCCCCATTTTTCAGAACATTAGTGGTAAACTCTCTAGACTTTCAAGGTGTCGTGACATGTATTCAATTGGAAAGATGAACTGTTTCCTTCTGAACTTAACCTACTACAAATGATGGATCTTGTTTTAGGAGCTAAACTCTGCTCTAGTGGAAAGAGATCGAGCGATTTGTGAGAGGAATGAGTTACTGGAAAAATACTGTCATGAAGTGAAGGACAAAGCTGAGGCCCAGAAGGAACTTGATCAAGCTTGCAAGGATATAGAGACAGTGAAGGAAGAAAGAGATGTTGCCAGGAAAGAGAGAACAGAAGCTATCATCCAGAGAGACCATCTGCTAAGGGAATATTATCAAGCCCGTCAGGTATTGCAAGTGATGCCTTTAATGATGCCTTTTTCTTTCTTAGCTTAGTTAGGTCAGTAACTTGCAAGACTTTAAAGGTCTGGGCACATTGGGAGTCCTCCCTCTTTTTCTCAAGTCACTCTAAAATACAAACATGTACATGTATGTTCTTCAAGACATGCTGACAGAAATTCTTATTTGAAAGAAACGCAGTTGTGCTTCGTGTTAAGGTTGTTTGTAAATATGAATAGAAAAAGTTTACATTTTAACCAAATTGTAAGTCAATAAGTCTAGATTGATTAGTTTCATTTACATTCTTGAAATTAACCACACGCAGTTGTTTGCAAGCCCACAGCTTCTGATGGGCTGTACTGTTGTAGTTGGCTTGTGTTATTGTGCTGCAAGCTTGGAGTTTTCTTTGTGTATTTGTCTTACTGTTGTCGCCATCTCTCTTATTCAAAATAGGGAGTTTTGGAGGGACAAGGTAACTTAAAAATAAAGTAATTCTTATCAAAAACAAGAAGCATTAAATAAAAACTTTCTTTCCATTCCATTGCTCTTCAGTTTTATTGCTTTGGATTTAAGAGACCTGTATGAATCCCAGGTCTTGGGATTGTTGTCTCAGGGTAAATAATAGGTGTTAATGTGGGAAATATGTGTTGTCTTTCTATACTATATATATACTATATGCAATTGCATATGGTAGTGTATCTTGATTTCTAAGTATACTTGAAGGTTTTTCCTGTCTGCTAAGCAGATCAAAGTTGAAGCACAGAATGTCATCTCTGAAATATGACACATTCACTGATGTTATTTTCAAGTGAGGATTCTTATTCACGTAGTTGTACAAATTTGTGTGCTGCTGCATGAAATGCATTACAGCATTATCTTTCCTCCCAACCCTCCCAAAGTTGCTGCTGAAATAAATGAATATTTTTCATGAAATCATAAGAATTGAATACATCAGGCAACATACAGGTAGCAAAAGCTGTTTGTGCATATGTATCTAAAAATTGTGCCTAAAATACTTATCTGTGTTTCTTAATTCCTAGATACAAGATTCTGCTACCCTAGACATAGAAAGAGCAAACAAAGAAATTGAAATGCTTCGGAAGCAATATGAGGCAATGTCACAAGAACTAAAGGAAGCTGTCCAGGAAGCAGAAGTAGCCAAGTGTAGGAGGGATTGGGCCTTTCAAGAGCGGGATAAGATTGTTGCAGAAAGGGAAAGCATACGGTAAACAACTGCTAGATAATACCTGAGTGATGTCTGTAACACCTGCTGCACAGTTGATGCAGTTCTAGGATGGCTGGATTTTGCCAGCACTTCCTCTGCATTAGCTGTCACATGGTGATTTTTTAAAAAATGTTGAGGGCACCTTACAAGATCTTTGTCATTTTCTGTGCTTTCATAACCAAAATGTCTCTAGTAAATACCCTTCAGTCTAACAGCACTGCTGTGTAGAAACAGCCAATCGTGCAATCTTTTAGGCATGCTATACTAATAATTCTGCTGTAGCTCTAGTCCTGCACATAATTGTTTGCCTGTGGGGACATGCACAACAAGTACCCAACCTATTTGCTACTAAATATATCTAAGGAACTAAGAAAAATAATTAAATAAGGGGATTTTCTGCTAGTTTAAAGAAGATAAGTAGAAATAAGATTCTCAAAGGGATGAAGAATTAAGACCTAGCGTATGTCATTTTTTCTTCCTTATCTTTTTTTATTTTGCAGATAGAAACCTTTTGAAACTGCTCTTTGAAATTTTACATTAACTATACAATGTGGTAAAGCCAGTTTACTTTAATAGGGTTTTAAGTAACTAGATTGAAACCTTTTTCTTTTGAAGAACTTTGTGTGACAACTTAAGGAGGGAGAGAGACCGAGCTGTGAGTGACTTGGCTGAAGCTCTTCGCAACCTGGATGACATGAGAAAGCAGAAAAATGATGCTGTTCGTGAACTGAAGGAACTGAAGTATGTTAGAGAAATGACCAAACTGCATTGAAATTGGTGATGAAAACTTTGTTTTGTTAGCTGTGTTCTTAAGAGAACCATATGTTGTTGCAGCTGTTGGCAGTAGGCCTTCATGTTATTGCGTGTGGAAGCATTGTCTGTGTTTCTAGTTATCATGGAAATTATTATGCTGGACAGTATCTCTTTTATCTTATTAATGAGACTCCCAGTGTAAACTTCCTGCTGTGGAGATCCACTTAAGCAATATTTGTATCCTTTCACTGATGTCTTATTAACTGCAGCCTAGTTCCTCTCAACTCTTTACTCGCTGGTTTATGGGAGATGTTTTACCATTGGTATTTATCATGCCCTACATACTAATGGATCTCATCTGAGGGTAAATGAAATGCATTTTGGAAGATGCGAGAAACCTAGTTGTGCACTTAGTCATGTAAAAATATTGCAGAAAATGTAAGAATATGTTAATACAGTATATAGAAATGGAAAGTCAATTTGAGAGCAGACAAAAATTTTGGAAAGACAGAAACCAAAAGAAATTTTTGACAGCTTGGATTTGTGATGTAGAAAACCAAATATAATATCCATCACAATCATAACATTATTTTTCAGTTTATGTAAAAGGGGGTTGTCGGTGTCTGCAAGTAATAAATTTCTTTGCCTAGGGAAAAGATGGAAAATCAATTGGAAAAGGAGGCCAGATTTCGTCAACTGATGGCCCATAGTTCCCATGACTCAGCCATAGATACAGATTCTCTGGAATGGGAAACAGAAGTGGTAGAATTTGAAAAAGACAGAGTAAGTAAAAGCATACACTGCATTGTCTTTGTATTGGATAGCTCTGAAGCCAGTTATAATCTTTAAATACTAGATAAGATTAAAAATATGATTTTGGTAATTTTAATTCTTTATTCTTTGACAAAAATGTGTAGGTGCACATGGAAGCAGCAAGTGAAGTTACAGCTACCTGAAAGTAGTTGATAAAACCAAGCTGTTATATACAAGCTTTATAGTTTTCTTCATATGCATTATAAATAAAAATAGTTTCTATATCTCATGTTGCAGGGTACCCAGGTCCATGTGGTATAGTGGTCTTTAAGTTTGTGCTTCACTGCAGACGTGGCATTGCCAAGGCAGCCAAAACTTAAAAAGTGAAGGAAACAGTGATATTAGAGGCCAATCTTTTACTGGCAACAACCCTTAAAATCTAGCATTAAATAGTTAATGTTTTACATTAAGGGACCTGTTAATGTTTTACATTAAGATAAATATATTCTACTTTTGCTTAGATTTGCTGATTAGAAATTTTAAGGTATTAAAAGTACTTATTCATGGTGAACATGTATTTTAGGGCAACATTACTGTTCAGTTTGAAAATCTGGGATGAAAGGAGATGCTAATCTCTTGCTTGTCTGTAGAGGAAATTAAATCTCTTTTCTATTTTGGCATATTAAGTAATGTTCTTAAGTTTAACAATCCAGATAACCTCTACTTCTTATTATCCTAGTAGTATTTTTCTCCATATAACTTCACTTTTTTTTCATTGTAGTCTAAAATTTTTCATTTGCTGCAATGAAAAATTCTTATATGCACTGCTATGTGAAGTGTTTGGTTGGTACATCCCATTATTAATGATAACTTTTTTGAGCACATAAAATACACAGGTAGTCTTCCAGATGGTGATTAATTTATAACAGCTTCTGTATATACCAGAATTTCTTTGTCATTCCTGAGTGACAAACTTTAGTGATTAAATTATGTCAAATCCCTTTTATTCTACTGCAGTATTCAGGGGTCATCTTTTCTTATGTTCTTCCAATCTGTCTGTGTTGTGGTAGTGCATCCCTACAAAATCACTAGTAAGTTTCTTTTTTGACACAAAAAATATCATTTAGTATTATTATGTTTTGAAATACATATTGAATAGATAAGATGAACTGAGTACCAGTGTTGATCTATCAGAATCACCATGTGTAAATTCTTTTTGGAATAATAATTCCCCTTTGACCAAGCTGTTTCAGCACTTCTGATCAGCTCCATCAGTTTTGTTCCTTTCCATCTCCTCTCCATCTCAGTTTTAACTGATAGCTAATAATTTTGCTTTTCCATTGTCTGTTAAATTAATTAGTAAGTCTAGCATATGATGTGCCTGTGCTAAACAACATTGCAGCGTGATGAATTTTCCATTCATGTGCAGTTCTTTAGTTTTTCTTTACCTCTAAGATGGCTCTATATGTTTGCATCGCTGAGATCAAATGTGTGCACTAGGTCATTTGAATGTGTTTCCCTTTTTTAAACATAGGGATTACACTTGCAGCCATCAAATTATAGTAATAATACTGTGCCAACCTTGATCAAATATACGGAAAAATCTTTGCTGACCTACCAGCATTTGAATTCCAGAGTCGAGACTATAGAGTTTAATACATTTCAGTAGTTTTATTTTTGCTTAAAATTCACCTGTCTGATTAAACTTGTGTTATACATAATCACTCAGCTCAAAACTGAGAGAAATAATACTCACTTTTCAGCTCTGATACTGTGATGTCTACTTGATCCTTATTTTATGGCAGCCTCATGCTCTTCCCTATGAAATTTTTGTCTGACATAGGACACTGGGAAGAATCATAAGGATTTTAATTTTTTTTTAGAGCTTTAGCTCAATTTATTTTCTGGTAAATCTTGATCTTTTTGCATGCTTTATCTTCAGCTTTTATCAGGCACCTTTTGTACTCCTTGAAGACATTATGCTCTTCTCCTTCTGAGGGGTTAACTTGAATCATACTTACACACCTACTTTAGACTCTACTTATTTTTTTTCATGTTAGATTTTAAACTTAAAGTACCATCACCCTTCATTATGCTGAGATGGTTGATCCAGTAGACAGCTTCAAGTAGAGTTCTCTAATTTTTAGAAGTGTATTATTTAACAGTGAAAATAGCAATAATAATTCAGTTTGTGGTCAGTTGATACCAATGTACTGTTTTTTGGATCAGTTTTTTTTCCTTACAGTGACCTTACTATTTACCAAAGCAAGAACTACATGAAAATTTCCCTGTTTTGTTCAATGACCAATCTCTTAAAGATTTTTGTAATTTTTCACATCAAGAATTATCTAGTATGGGTCAGGCTTGGTAGAATATCACCTCTAAATCTGTATTTAGAAATGGTCTCCCATAATGTTGGAGCTATTTTTATTTATTTCAGATCTCTAGTCATACCACGGCAGAGGTCTGCCTGAGTTCACCACTAACACACAATGCTGTTTCCTTACCTTGCCAGTTGTTTTTTTCCCCATTCTTAGGAAGCATGTCCTTGTTTTCTTACTACACAGCCAATATTGTACCTTACAACAGGTTATATGAGTCTGAATGGGCTTTTTCACATGGTCAGCTGCTTTTCTGTTCCTCTTTGGTGAAGTTCCCATTTGTATTATTTAAGCCTTAATCTGAGAGAGAAGGATCATTCTAATGCCAGAAGACTAATGGAAATGGGAGTTTATATATTTATATATAAAAAATTCTAACGTGATGCAGGAACCCTGTAAATAGAAGTCCATAGTGCAAACATACAGTAATCCCTCTTGGTAACAGACACTGTGGAACAAGTGGAATCACTTGTTATTAATATTTACTAGGATGATATGGACTTGAAAGCACTTGGTTTTGATGTGGCAGAAGGTGTGAACGAGCCGTACCTCCCTGGAGACTGCGGGATCTTCGTTACCAAAGTAGACAAAGGAAGTATTGCTGATGGTCGGTTAAGGTAGGCTCTGACTTTGGAAGATACCTGTTGGTTTTTTGATTATAATAAACTAATTCTGAGCATGTTGAAAATTGGCATCATTATTTTTATTTTTTAAGTTCTTTTTTTCTTTATCATTTGTCGTGTATATTATTAACGTTAGTTGGAAAATCACACTAAGACCAATGCCTAAAAGCGTTACAGAAATTAAACACTGTTTGACTCAGCACTCAAAACTCAAAAGAATTTGAGATGTTCTTTTGTTGCACTGTGCCCTGTTTACTCCATTATTATGATCTTCTCAAACCTGTATTTATTTAAATTTTGGGAAAGACATGAGGGTAAGTTATTGAGGGAGGGCAAGAGAAAAGGAAAGTAGAGCAAGGGATCATTTGGAACCATCTGCTATTCTTGGTGTTGATAGAAGCTTTTTAGTAACTCCTCTCAGTACAAAAGCATTGCTTTTAAACAAGAAGTAGTCATTACTGATTTACGGATATTCTTTTCCTGGTGAAGCGCAAACTAGCAGTCCTGGTTTTCATTTAGCTGCTATTTAATGCTTTTTCAGGAATGGATAACTCCAGATAATGAAGGATGATTTTATTGAGATCAGCTCTGTTGCATACCTTTTCATGGAACATTATTCATGTGCTGTGTCCAGCAAAGTGTGCTTATAACTGACCTACCTAATTCTGTGTATCTACCAGAGTGAATGATTGGCTGCTGAAGATAAATGATGTGGATCTTACCAATAAGGATAAAAAGCAAGTTATAAAAGCTGTTCTAAATGGGGGAGGTGTTATCAATATGGTGGTTCGAAGAAGAAAGTCTTTAGGTGGGCGAGTGATAACACCTCTTCACATCAATGTTTCTGGACATAAAGGTAATAACTAAAAGGATGGATGTAAATGGTACATGTTTGTTCAGCCAAATAAGGCTTGACATAAAGGTACATGTTCTCTGAGCCTTTGCTTAAATCACATTTACATGTTAATGGCCTCCTAGAGGGGAGTTTTCATTATTTGTTTAAGCAAACCAAGAATGCTGTTATTGATAATAGCTTCATCTTGTAAGTACAGGTTTTGTTTTTGTCCTTAGGTGGGTTGTAGTTGATTCTTTCTTTAAATACTTGTCTCTAGTTGGCTTGCCTGTTTGGAATGTTTGTGGGAGTGTAAACAAGTCTGTTAAACCCAGCTACCCCATGATGTGTGATTATATTAATTTTTGGGATATTCAAAATCCTTGTTTTCCCTGTCTTGTTATTTCTTTGAAATTATTTTCAGAAATTGAAATTCAGCTAGATTGCAAGTCATATTTCTTTCTTGTGCAGGCAGGTCAGACATGCCATTTGAGCAATATATTTGAATTGTAGAATCAAATTCTTCTTCATGTATTTCAGATAGTGGGCTCAGTCTAGAAAATGGAGTATTTGTTGCTGCTGTTGTGCCCGGAAGCCCAGCTGCCAAAGAGGGTTCCCTTAATGTGGGAGATAGAATAATTGCTGTAAGTCTTAAAATATTCCATCTGCCTTGTTAAACTTTTATTTATTTTGAAGTGTTATCATTGGTGCTACTCTTTAAGATGCCAAACATTCCAATTAATTTTTATTTTTGCAATAATTAATCCTTTTTGTAAATTCAGTGGATATTTATTTGAAATTAATGTTTTTGTATGCTGAGTGATGAATATAATGTGCAGCTTATTTCCCAAGCTCATATGTGAATTTTTGTCAGAAGCATTAGCTTATTCTTTACACTTGGCTTTTATGTATGTACATATGCATGTAATATATATATATATATATATATATATATATATATACACACATACACACATACACATCCATCTATCTATCTATCTGGCAATCTTATACTGACTAGGAACGGTCAGTTCCAAAAAGGCATCCCTTCATTGAATAAGAGGTTCCTTGTCTTATAAATGTTGGTACCACAGCTGTCATCTGTTCTGGGGAGGGAGTCTGTCCCTGCAGCCTTTGGAGCCTTACAGGATGAGTGTGGTTTGTGCCCTGTGAAAGGGGAGATGTTGCTGCTGGTACAACTGCACAGAGGGTGTAGTGAACTGGTGGTGTCACCCTGTGTCCCTGTAGGAGTAGAAGATTGGATTTAGGAGTTGTCCATTCTCCACTCTTGAAAATGCACAAACATAAACCAGATTTCAGTCACATATACATATGTAGACTAGTATTTTCTCTGTCTCAGAGATCATCTACCTGAAATCCTCCCTACCTATTACCTTTGATTTACAGATGTCTGTTGTGATTTCTTTTGTCTGCAGATCAATGGCATTGCACTAGATAATAAGTCACTTACTGAATGTGAAGCTCTGTTACGAAACTGTAGGGATTCCCTTACTCTGTCACTCATGAAGGTGAGTAGCAGAAGCTAAATTTGCAGAATTCTCTTGAACTTGTGCAGAATTACTCTAGTTGTTCAAGGAAGAGTATATGCAAGGAAATTAGTATATCAAAATGGGAGAAAGACAACCGTCTCGATGCATTTCTCTGGTGGTACACTTCCTCAACAGTTATTTCCGAAGTAAGGCTCTTGTGCCATCTAGTAGGAAATGAGACTAACTTGCTGTCTTCTTTCCTATTTTTTGATTGTTACATGAAATGGTACCTGAAACAAGAATGTTTCTGTGGGTGTATTGGCTGAATACCATCCGTTTAGGAGATAATGTTTGGGTTTTTGATGGAAGGGCATGATGTATGATATGGATAATCTTACATTTCATGGACTGTCTGATGGGGCAGAGAGTGTGTTGCATTATTATACATACCCTGAAAGCAAGATGAAAATTGCTTGCTGCTTCTTGGGTTTTGCTTCAGAGCTGCAGCACTTTTGTACATGAAAGATAAACTGCCTGCTGGCTAAAGAAAGTTAGCTTTTACTCAAGAGCGAGCTGTGCACAAAGCTCAGCTCTTGCTATCATGAAGATTAAGTACAAGGCTTTGATTTTCAGTCTTATTTCTATAAAATAGTTATTCTGTTTTGCTTTTTGAGTTTAGAGTCCCATTATTCTGGCCCTGTTACATGGATTTTGAGTTGTAATTTCAGATCTAGAGAGCTTGAGGTTTTAAGAAAGTAAGAAGATTAAATGTTTGAGGGGAAGTGGGCAATGAAAGTTATCTTATTGGCATCACTTATCAGAGGCAGAAGTAGAATGCAGGGCCCTTCATTTTCAATTGAGTACTTTTGCCACCATGTAGAATTGCCCTTTTGGAATTGTTGTGAAAATGTTACAAAATTTTTTCTAGCTTCATTTCATCTGATGTTCTGTGCTTTGAATTGTAAGACATTACTAAGTGTATATTCAGGTATAGATAAATTAAGGAGGCTAGGATATGACTCATACTAAGCAGAAATCAGCCACAGTAGTAAGGTGATCACATGTGGTTTTTGTTTTAGGTTTTTCCTCAGAGTTCATCTTGGAGTGGTCAAAATATATTTGAAAATTTGAAGGATTCAGAAAAAATGTCAAACTGTAGAGTTCATGCATCAGAGATACAAGCACAAAATAAAAGAAATTTGAAACTCAACAGCTCAACCCAAACTGACATTTTCAATCCAGACATCATGGATGGCAAGAAGGAGCAGAGCGAACAGGGCAGCGCTTCATTTTGTGATCACAAACCTTTCCCTAGTAACACATTACGAGTTGACTCTCGTAGGAACACAGTGCACAGTTGCCATAGTAATTCAGAACACAGTCTCAGCTCCTTCAGCCCAGAGACATATCGGGACCAAGGCTATGGAGCTGTTGACTTGGACAACAGGAGGCTGCCTTACGAACCACCAGGAACTGACTGTGTGATGGTTGAGACAGCCTTTGACAAAGGACATGGAACTAAGCATAGTGGTGGTACCTGGCCAAAAGTCATGGTCAATATCTCAGCAACAGAAACAGAAAAGTTCTCTGTGTATAAAAAGCCAAAACAAAGGAAATCTATCTTTGACCCTGATACTTTCGAAAGGCCACCAACTCCTCCCAAACTGGACTACCTTTCCCCTAATCAGGTGACGGGCCATTCACCTCAGCCATCAAAAGCTGAAGTGGCTTCAACTCCTCCAACTCCTCCTAAGAGAAGTGACTCCATCAAATTTAAACATAAACAGCAGGCAAGCTCTGCATCAGAGTCTACAGTAACAACGGGATCACCACCCACCAGCCCAGCCACTGCCCAAGCTCCAGTTTCCTTGGCACTTAAACAGGACTCTGCTACTCTCAAGGGGCGCAGCAGGAATGCTGGGCATTATTATCGGGAGGAGGGAATTGACTGCACTCACCTGTCTTCAAGGAAATCCTGTGAAGATGACATTGGCTTTCAGAGAGTTGAAGAGCCAGAGATCAAAAGACCACGGCCAAAATCGGCTCCTGCTCTGAGGCATAAAATGACCCCTGTGCCCATTCCTAATCCTGCACTTCAGGTAGAAACTTGCTATTTTGAAGGACAAAACTAGAAACCTTGAAGTGTATTAGCAGTGTGGTTTTGGGTGCCCAGTTATGTACCAGAGCAGGAGAAGCATAGCCCATCCTCAGAATTCAGGTCTTCTAAACTCAAGCTCAGTTGGCCCTTGGCAGTATCACAAAATACAAAAGCAGTATGTGGAGTTCCAGTATTTAGCAGGCAGTGGTGGCCACCACACAGAAAGATGGTGTTCTGCTTGGCTGCCATACCTGGGATTTTAATGCTGCTTGTTGGAACACCTGGGCTCTTGTATGTTTTTGACAATGTGAAAAGACATAAATTAAACCACAAAGCATCAGCTTTAGAAAAACTGAAAATAGGGTTTCTGAAGTTTTACTCTGTCAAATTGGTTGTCCAGATCACAGTACAATTTAATGGACAAAGGTGTACCACCCATAATGTTGGGTTTTTTTATATCTTTTGATGTATCAAATTTGGACATCTTGTCTGAAATTCAAAGGGCGTTAGGCCCATTACACTATAAAGGTGAACTGTTTATTAGAATATGATGCATGCTCAAAATCAGCATATAATTTGTTAGAATAAAGAACCCTGCTGAGAAAATGGTGAGCCATGTCTTGACAGAGTGTATGGAAGAAACATTTTTTGCGCTCCGGGAAGGACCTATTTAGACGAGTGCATTATATAAAAGTGACATTGTTACATCATAATGACTTAGAATTTCATATTCTTTTCCCTTACTTGTGTGTACCTGGCTAATCGCAGGTATAAACAAGTAAGGGAAAAGAATATGAATTTCCTGTTCACAGAGTTTTAGAAGCAATACAGATGGCTCAGCTGATTTGGAAGTAGTGCAGGATTAGAGCCATATCCTGTAAAAATACTGGTATAAGAGCACACCTGGCAGGTTTTAATGACTTTTTTTGGTCTACTTCATTTCTTAAGCATTCCCAAACATTTATTAGGGAAAAATAGTTTTGGAGAGCTTTATGCCTCTGTGTAATCACTGCTCAGCAAAAAAGGAAAACATACCTCTATTACCAGCACAATTAAAAAACCATAGTCCATTGTAGCTACTATGAAGAACATTAACTCTCTCCCAGCCAAAACCAGCACAACAAATGACTGAAAAGCATAAGAGTTTAATTTTGTAGCTGAAATCAGCAGATTTGGTCTGAAGAGCATTATGGCTAAGAGAAAGATCACAAGAACGGGGCTGCATGAAGTGAGGGAGGGCATATTGTGATGTCATATTTTAGCACGTGTGTAACAACAAAACAAGATCAAGATACTGAACACGTTTGAGTAGGGGGTGTTTGCTTTATATAGAATATCAGGTTGATCTATTAGCAGATAGTCCCATTCTTCATTGTAGTGCATTGTCATGGGCATATGCACAGCCCTGGTTATAATTGTAGTAATGTTTGTATAATGAGTAAAGAGTTGCCAGTTGTGACAAGGACACATGTAGGTGGGGACTTATGCCCAGGAGATTTGTTAGCTGGAACAGAGTGGGTGATTTTGGCACTCCCTGTTGAAGAGACCAAAGGTTACATGGGGACATATTGCAGTTGCTTCGATGTGCTGCCCAAGCTGTGTTATGGGTGGCAAGGTAGGTGTTGGTTTGAGGTAAAGAAGAAAATGATATAATAGAATTACAATGACTTCTTTTTTGTTTTGTTTTTTTAAGGTTTATGTCTTTGTTAATTTTTGATTTTAGGATTAAGTTAAAAATAGGTTCTATGATTCGTTTTTATTTTTTTCTCTTTCCCCTGTCCACTCAGAAAATAGGCAGAGCTTTGTAACTCTGAAGTTGTTGGCCCGAGAGCACAAGTGATACTGTGCCTCAAAATGTGGGCATCAGTCACTCTGAAATTTTTTTTTTCTGGTGGAATGGAATTGTTCTTGTCCATTGCAACTACATCACACTGTTTGTGACAGTGGTGCCCAGTCAGCATGCATTCACTCCTGAAGTAGTATTTGTAATAGCAAAATACAGTGTAGTTTAAATTTGTAGCCATAGTGGGTGCTGTAATTTTGCTTAGATGTGTATATGCACAGTTAATTTTGTGTGCTTTCTTAAGTTGATAAATTTAGGTGTGCTTTAATTCCTGAATAGTAGGTGGAACAATTACTAGTGCAGACATAAAATGAACAAGTATTGATTCTAAGAATGCACCTCTGCCTTTTTGAGTCTCGGTGTTCTCTGTAATTCTTAATTTAATTAAAATACTGTTATCATAAAAAACTTCAAGTACATTTTCAATAATTATTTTTCACTTTTTTCTTGCATCAGTCACATTTTGTGTTGTACATGTCAGATGTGTGAATGCCCCGTGCTGAGCCCTGCATTTGCAGCTCTCCTGCATGCCTGTCAATGCCTGAGCTATTCTTACATATGTTGTTAACTCACCAGTGTCTACTTGCTAAACACAGGACAGAAGTTGTGAAGAAGAACTTGTTGTTCGACAGCAAGTTGAACTGCTTGTTGAAGAGAGGTTACTCCACATGTATCTGGAAATGCAGGCTTAGAGGAAAATGCCTTCTGGCTTTTTAGCCAGATTTTCTGTAGCAAATACTAGTGACAATAGCAGCTGAAATATCCTGTGAAAGCAGAGAAATGTAACTGTATGCTGGGTGTTTCATTGATGTAAAAGGTATCAGTTAAATTGCAAACATTGGCCTAAGATTATAAAATAATAAAAAATAGTAACAAAGTAGGATGGAGGAAAAATGGATAGAAGGACATCATTGAAAGACAAATATCTAAGAAGCACTGTGGTGGCACAATCTGGAACTGATACTTGAAAGTTTGATGTTGCTTATAGTCCCATAGTTTGGCTGTTTTACTCTTTTGAATCTCTAACTTGCTGTAATCAAATTTCTGTGTTCTTGTAGGTGCAGAAATATGCTCCAGCTAGTGAGGAGCATCTGTCTCCAGAGCTACAGGAATGGGCGCCATATTCCCCCAAACGTTCTGCTAGGCACAGCGATGGCTTTGTGCCTGCTGCCTTGTACCCTGGCAGCATGTCAGCAGGTGAGTGGCAAACTCCATACTGCTTTCTAGGAATTCCCCAAGGCACTTGTCCACGTTGGACTGTATTGGGGATTAGTGGTGTTGAGTACAGAAGAAACACGACTCACCAAACCTGTTTCCATGGTCTGTTGTAGTCTGAACATGGTATGCTCAGCTTTTGGACTGTAAAGAAGTGAAGCCTGATTAAGAATCACTAAGGAAGCTGAGCAACTTCTGACTGAAGGATTTGTGTTTCATCAGTTTCTGTGCAGAGGAGTTCTCAATACATTAGTGCAGAACAAGGTGTAGCCTGTCCTTTAGGAGGAAAAGTAAGATTTTCAGTATTTTTGAAAGTAAATGAAGGTATCCCAGGGTTTAGCTGCTTTATTTCTGAAATTCTTCCAAAGAAAAAATCTGATATTCAGGCAGTGAAACATATTAAGTTCTACCTGTTGGAAGTGTTTGGGGTGTCTAATGTTGAGTGCCCACACAGGCTGTGATCTTAATCGAAGTGAAAGGTTAAATGTGAGTGTGTTTGAGTTATTAAGATACTGAAAAGGGCACTCACAAGAAGCTCAATATATATCAGTATAATCAGGTGGAACAGTAAACAGCATTTTGTCTCAGTTGATAGAACAGTTTTTGGTATTGAAGTTCATGTTAGCAGGTTTTGAATTGGTACTGACTAAGTGGATTATTTAAGGAGGTAATTAAGATATTGTATGCTAGTTAATTTGTAAAGTCAAGAAGCATTTGGTAAATGTGTTTTTAGATAGATTGCTCAGTCTTTAGTATCTAATTTTAGGTTTCAGTTTTCAGCAGTTGTATATTAAATTTCCAATCCGGTGATAATGATTTTTAGGGGTTTATCCTCTCTTCTTGTAAAGCCCCCAACTCCTGTAAGTTCTAGAAGCTATGGAACATTTTATTCTTACTGGAGAAGATGAAGGTAATAATCCGTGTCTCTGGAACAATGAACAGCTTCAAGTAATGGTGCCCCAATCAGTTGAAAAGACATGCTCAAGAGAAACTCAGACCAAGAAGCTTTTGCTCTTCTTTGATTTCTTTTACTCTTCTCTCACTTTGTCTCTTAATTGCAGTAGCAATAGTATTAAAAGTATTATGTCTAATCTTGTAGTTAACTTTTATCTTAGCATGATACTTTGGTACAATAACTTTTGCACAAACCTACTATAGACAATTTTAGACAATATGAGTCTATGTCTTGAAATTTTTGCTACTGTGTTCTATCCTACCAACTCATTTAAGAGGAAATTTTAAGTTAGATTTTTGTTTAGTACTGAAGGATTAATATACTTAAAGCAGCTTGAGTAATAAGTTTCAGAAATAAATATTAGATTTGAAAGTCACGATAGAAGTGGGACTCTTGGAGGCAACAAAAGAGAGGAACCAGAATAACTATAGCTGCAGTCAGTTGAAGTGCTAAATAAAATCTTGCATGCTGGTTGGATGACTAAATTCTGAATTTCTATTCCTCGTTAAAAAATTTCTGTACTTGAAAAGAGAAAATCTTTTATTTACTAGCACATATGAAAATCATATTCTGTGAATGGCTTCATCTTTGGTAATATAATCCACTTTATTACTGACTCATTACAGAATTATAAAGAAGATTTTAAACATGTATGTATTATCAAAAAGGTGTCATATGGTGCTTAATAATGTATTTGTGTACTAATATTTTTTTTTATCATATGTGTAAATGTTAAAATATATAATTATAAAATATTAAGGTGTATTTTAAATCTGGACTTTATATGCTAATAATGTTGATAAGAATATGCTTTTATCATTGAAGCAGGGACAGTACCAAGAAGCTTAGCACCATGTCCTGCAGTGACTGCTGTCATGCGAAATCCAATCTATACTGCCTGGAGCCATAGAGTTCACACCAGCAATTGCCCGTCAGTTGCCAGCCAAATATGTCATCAGCATCTGCATCCCAGGTGTTTTAAAATTTATGTCTCACTAAAATTTTCTTTTCATTAGGGTAAAATTGATTCTAGCAGTTTGGTAGAGTGCAGAGTGAAACATGCTGTTGTTGTGTGTTCTTTGATCCAGTGGTCTCAAAACCATTATGGCATATAAATGATGTGCCAGTTGCTTTCATGTCTTTCAGTGACTGATGGATTAGGTTTTCCTCTGCCCCACTGGCTGATACTGACAAAGAAATTAATTTTTTTAATTAACTAATTTCTAATTTTTTTCTTGTCACTGCCAAAACAAACAAAGCTTTCTTCTGTTTTATAGTACTTCAAGGCTATTTTTCTTCTGGCTTCCAATAGTTCATAAAATGATGGGACAATGTGGAAGTGGAAATGAAAGAAGCATTCATTTTATTCAGTACATGGGCTAACCAAAATTTTTTGTTGGCCAATTTCTGTTTGCTGAGGTTCTTTGCCCAGTTCTAACTGTTGCCCTATTCTGCTTTTCTTTTGATGTAGTTCCCAGCATCAAGGTCGCCTGAGTTTGGACCTAAGTCATAAACACTCCAATGACTACTCTGAAAATTCACGTACAAGAGCATCTCATGGCTCAAATTCATTGCCATCTAGTGCCAGACTTGGTAACCAGCTTTTCTGATTTATTTTCTGTGGGATTCCTGTATGCTGGAGAAAATTATAAATGGAAAATTCCTTAAGTACTCACGTTATGGGATTGTCATGGTTGGCAAAGCCTAAAGGGCTCCGGTGTTCCTTTGCTTCTTTTCTTCATGAAGAAAGTAATATGCTTTATTTCTCTTATGTGGGTTTATGACTAAAGGTGTTCCCTGGAAGTTGCTGTGTTTAATTTGTTCTTTACAGTCTCTTTGAAATGGTCTCTGTGTGTGAGGGATTCTCCTTTCCATGCCTGTTATTCTTTAAAAGTATCCTTAGAGAGTTGGGACACAGGGCCAAAGGTTGAGGTTCAATGAGCTGGTGAGAAGAAAGGAGAGAGCCCGTTGAACAAAAAGTCAAGGATGACTAATGGCCAAATGTAAATTGTACTCTTGGAAAATAAAGTATACTTATGTTTAGTTGATTGACATGTAAATATTTTGTTATGCCTAGCCTAATGATACCAAAGCAAATGCATGCTTTATAGCAGTGGCATTTTAACATTTTAGATTTATTTAAATTTTTAATTATGTAATAACTAGGGGTTTTACATGTGTTTGTGTTCCCGTGCTCTGTGAAAGATGGAGTAGAGCATGGTAGCTTTGTAAGCACAGCAAAAAGGAGTGTAACAATTTGCAACCAGTATCAGTGATGCTCTATTCATCCAAGCAGAATGTAATCCAGATATTTTAAATGCCCTTTGCAAAGTCCCATGAATTCTTAGAGAACAGAGATGTTCTTGTTTGGACTTGGAGTCAAGTTAAATTTGGTAGGAAAATACTAAAAATATTTTTTCATCCAACAATGTACAGTGCATATATACTGGGTGCCGCATTGTGTTCTGTTTATATTGACTGTGTAATCAAGATAATTTGCTATAATTGTGATATTCACATTTATGAGGGTAATCATGAAAGTTTTTGCCTTGATCATTTAGAGGTCACTTTAATGCTCATTGAAGAAGTACAATCTAAATTTACTTTTTTTTGTTAATTGTAGTGGCTTTTACTTTTGTCTTTTTAATTTTTCCTTGTTTTAAAAATAGGTTCTTCGAGTAACTTGCAGTACAGAACAGAACGAATTAAGATCCCTTTAACACCAAGATATCCAAGGTCCATGATGGGCTCTGACAGAGGTGAATTATTTTACTAATTTTAGTTACACTGTTTTCAGCATAACCAAAACAAAGCCCTTGCAGTTGTTAAATCAGGTTGTGCCACAGTCTAAGTAGGACAATTTTATTAAGGTTACAAAACCTGCATTTTGCCAGAGAAATGTTAAAAAAGAAAAGAAACTTTCTAGTGAAAGTTGGTTTTTTCTGATGGTTGACTCAAGTACTGGCGCACTGAGTAAAAGTTCAGACAGAAGTAAGAATAACCATTGCTGAATGTTTTGTAGTTGTTGTTTCTTCTAGAATGATGCCTTGAAAATTTTAACAGTGAGCTGACATGCTTTTTTTTTTTTTGTTTCTTTAAGTATGTGATTTGCTTACTGTTGTATCACTGATTGTGAATTATACTTTGAAATGCAGTGAAAATATTTCAGTGCTTCACTCAAAATTGCCTAGTGGAAGTTGTTTAAAGATAAGCAGTAGTTGGAGTGCAGTAGAATCAGGAGTTTGCTGACAGCAATCGGCAACTCTTTGCTACCATCACTGCTCAAATGTTCTGCTGCCTTAATGTATTGTGTGCAGTGCTTTTCCTAACTGGGCCAATAGAGTTCTGGAAAAGAGCTTTCATTTGTGATTAATTATTTGAGGTTTATTTTCTGTAGCTTTTCAAAGGGAGCAAACTGTCAGGGCACTTGTTCTATAGATTACTTAGGTTGTACTTAGGTACAATCAGGGTAAAGATGCAAGCTACGTCATGTCAAGCTTGTTTGAAATTTCAGAGCTGTCCTGTCTCTCTGTAGGATGCATGCTTGACTTCTGTTATCTTTTTCAGGTGTCACGTAATGTACCTCCTATGTAAAGGGAAGGGCTGCACATAAATATTTTATTTGAAAACAAACGTATATATTAGGTTTTTGTTTTACTTCTTTCCTGTCTTATTTTTCTTTAACATGCGTTTCAGACATGCTCATGATGTAGCTTGTCTGTAAGCTTGCCTCCTGTTGAACATGGCAGTAGTTGTTTGCACTTGGAGAGGACAGGTTTAACACAGAGTCCTTAAGGACAGTGAATTTGCACTGTCTGAAATAAGTTATCTGGTCTTCCTAAGCCTGGACTAATAGATAGTGAACAGTCACTCCTCTTTCTTGTCTCAGGTGTGTGTGGTGTCTTTCACTGTGTCTGGGTAGATCTGCCAACTATGAAAGATGCAGGACACTAAAATTCCTGTTGCCTCTTCCTAGGCTCCTTGTCACACTCAGAATGTAGCAGTCCCAGCTTGATAACTCCTCCCCAGTCACCTCTGAACTTGGAAACGTCCTCCTTCACCAGCAGCCAGTCTCAGAACTCCCTGTCTACATTACCTAGGATTTCCATTAGCCCCGTATCTGTCGGAGAACGTAGAAAAGATAGGTAAGGTCCCCATATTTTTTGTTTATAATACCAATGTGTCTGAGGAAATTTAGTGTGTTTATTAGTCTGAAGGAATGTGAATATTTAATTTAAATGAAAAATATGGAGATGCAGAGGTGCATCTCAGGTCCTGTTACTGAATGTTTTTTTCTTTAGAAAGTATGTAAGAGATCTTTTTGTGAATTTTAAGAATAGGTGATTTCATAAAGGTTTTGTTTCTTCCATGTTAGACCAATGGCAACACCAAGTAAGAGCAGTTTAAATTGGAATATACCCTTTCAGTTCAACTACCTCACATGCTTATTTATGATAGCCTTGTTCTGTACTCTAGAAATATAAACAAAATTAAGACCTAGTAACATCTGATAGCTAAATATCAAGTGCCTTAGCGTGGCAGAATATGTGCTCCAACCACTGTGCCTTGTTTCCATATAACCAGATAACCTGAAAAATTGAGTGCATAACTGTGAAAGAACAGTACAGATGCATTTGTACTGCAAACAGTACAGAACATATACAGATGCAATTTCACTGCTCTGACTGATCCCTCTGGCTGTACCTGGACCACTGCTAGTAATAGCATTCAGTATATGTGTATGTGCTTGCAGAATTGGAATCTAATGTGATAGCTGTCTTAAAAACATGTGCTTTGTGTTTAATGACCTTATATCTCACAATGAATATTTCAAAGATACATTGCTTATAGTGTCAGCCTTGGACATCTGTTTTCATTTTATCCTGATCTGGCTAGACTGAATATATGAAAAGGTTTACACAAATTCAAAGCATAGAACACTAAGACACAAATTTGAATCAGACTTTTATTTCCAGTAAGGCAGCTAAATGCCATTCTGGCAGTGTAAAAGAGCTCTGATGTGTTGAAATAGATTAGATTTATGTCAACTTAAGACCCTTTTGTATGCTTAATTTATGTAAAAACACTGACCATAAAAATGTGAATGGTACTATTGTGAGGATATTCTGTATTTTAAATTTTCTGGTCGTAATAAAACATTGTTCATAAAATATTACGTGAAACTTTTGTCTTGTTTGAAGAATTTGTGACTAAGTTATTGTAGCGTTGATAGAATGTCTTGTATACAAAGAACAGCGTTATTTGAAAGGAAATGTAAAGAGGTTTTTGTGAATTTACATTCTTACTTCGGTGTGACACTTGTACTACATGTACTCAACTTCTGTTCTTGTATAAATGTTCCTCTGATTGTCACTTGCAAATTCTGAGTGTCTTTTCTTTCTCATGACTAATGATGTGAGTGTTCAGCTGAACAAGCTGGGGTTTTGGCAGTCTGTATCTCTGTGTCTTTGAGCACAAGATACATGTTCTGATCTCTGGGAAATAACAATTTTTGTTAATGTTGATCGTATTATTGACGTACACCCAGGTTCCAGCACCATTGCTCTTGCTGTGCTTATGGATAAACCATAGTCTGAATTGATTTTTCAAAAAGAGTATAATTCTAAGGTTTGGTGATGGGTTTTTTAAACAAAACAAACTATTAAACAGTTCTCAGTTTAGGAAAGTAGCTACTTAAATCTATCCTAAGAAATTTTCAAATTTTGGGGGGTTGTATAAGCTTTCAGTTTCCCACAAAATACAAGTAGTTCATTTGGCCTTTCCCCAGATGAAATTAATAATTAAATAGATTTTTAAAAAATTCAATGTTTCTTTTTGTTCTGTTGATTTTAATTTAAATGAAAATTAAAAGATCTCATCAATAAGGACTTCTTTTCTCTACTCCATGTCTAGTGATTCTGGCAGGCAGTCTGAGTATTATAGAGAAATGCTTAATTTGATTTTGATAAAACTGCTTATCAAATAAAACACCTTTTAAATGTTATCCTTCTTTTTTACTTTATTGGTGCTTTGCTGTACAGGCATAGTTATCTGTCATTCTGTTCTTACTAGAATTCTCAGATACATTTGTATGGGTTTGATTGCTTCTTACTCCAATCCGAAACAATTTAAAAATGGTTGTGGTAGATGAAAAAGCAGGTACAACAGACAAAGCTCCAAAAGATGCCATTTTAGTTTTTAATGCAGAAATAGACCTTGGTAAATTTTGTGACAAGAAGAAACTTCATATAATATTGCTTACACGCTCATAAGTGAGTGAAAAAATAATCAGTTTTCTGCAAGTTATCAGAATTTAGTTAATTTAGGTTACATGCAAAAAATGTGAGCATCAGTAATAAGTTCACTACATGGCTAAGCAATTGCTGAGGGCATTACCTCTAATGGTGATGTAAGATGGCTGAGTTCCAGACTTGCATTCATGTCAGCAGCCAACAGTTTTTATCTCTTATGCATTAATAAGCTGGCAAACTATTGTGCCTCTGCTGCAGAAGGCTACCAAAAAGATCCCTTCAAAGACTGGCAATATGCACACTTATGAAAAATGTCCCCTTCCCTCTGTCCCCAGCCTCAAATCCTACTTTTTCCAAAGATACCCTTCATCAGCCTCGATCACTTTGGTGGTAGTGAGTGAAGTCCAGTTAACTCTTCTGGTTTCTGAAAAGCACAATAAAATAGTTTAAGCAGTTGGCACAATTTAGCTAACATCTATGTGGCATAATGAAGTGCTAGGAAAGAAAACATTCAAATTAATGCATGTCAAATGCAGTATAGTAGTATTAAAATAAAAAATACACCACACCTGGTGCCCAAGCTATTTCATTTGCACTGAACTCAACTGTTAATGCCTGGTGGTGCCTCTTGCTGTGTAGACATTTTAAAGTTTATAATAGTGAAAGCCAGGACTTTTAGAAGGCTACCATTGGTTTATGCACATCATGGATGGACCAGCCTCATTTGTACAGGTGGATACATCCCAAATATGGGGGTAGGAAAGGGGAATGTATCAGGGCATTCTTTTGTATAAGCCTTTTTCTTGTTATACTTACTAGTGTCTTACTTCTGTTTGTCTTGTTCTAAGTGTTCTTGTCTTCTCAAATCTTCTGCATCTTTCAGATATCTGTTCCGTAATAGGTCTTTTCTGAGAATCCCTGTGGCTCCTAGGCCTAGGTTCTCATCACTAAGGAGTTTGAGGTTGGCCTGATCTAAGGTTGTCCTTCTCGAGCAGTATTGCGCACTTTGTGCTTTTTTTACGTTTGGATAATTGCCCTGAGGAGAATTTGCATGGTAATTGTAATGCTACCATGCAAACTGCTGTCCTAATGGCTTGAGTTTGCAACTGCTTAATTTTCATTACTAATTTGTGTTTCCCAGCATACAAATATGAAATATTATATTTGTGCTTTGTTGTCCTTTGGTTTACCACCTTACTATTCATTATGTTTATTTTCACTGGCAGTGAAGACTCCCAGCATTTGTATTTGTAACATACCCTTTTAGAATATGGTTTTACAAGGGCATATTATATACAGTAGTTCAATTACTTTCATATAATATGCATCTGGAAGCTTCTTTCCTATCAACTTCATGACCATTCTATTTATAGTTCATATTTACCATCATTTTTGGAGCAGTCATGTACCTGGTGTACACTTACTTCTACCACCGTACATTGCATGGTGATAAAGGAATGCATTTAAGACTGTTGACAATTAGTGGGGCTTTTTAAGTAACTGTTCAAAGCTGTTTTATTATTACAGTTCAGACAGGCATAAATATTGCATGTAACTTTGGTATTGTGGTGATTCAAGTGCAATTTTTTCCAACGCAGTTTTAAATTTCTTTTTACAAGGCCCTACATGGAAGAGCCACGCCATGTTAAAGTGCAGAAGGGTTCTGAGCCACTCGGGATTTCCATTGTGAGCGGAGAAAATGGTGGAATATTTGTTTCTAAAGTAACAGGTGGGAGCATTGCCCATCAAGCTGGCCTTGAATATGGTGATCAGTTACTGGAGGTAATTGCTTGCTTCCTATTGCTAAGGTTTAATAAATCAGCTTGTATGACTGCAGCCATATCTGCCCTCCCCAAAACGACTACGTTGAGAAACCTTGTGCACTGTGAGATGTAGCAAAGGGTACACTCTATTGTAATAGTCCATGATTGTGATTGTTGTGACATTTTTAGGGTTTATCATAAAAAGAATGTCTTTTGATGGTATATCTTCATCTTGTCTTATATAGATCCAATTAAATTTTAAGCTAGTTAGTTTCCATACTTAAATCTTAATCTTAAACTTCAGTCCCAACCCCATACTCTGCCTGGTAAGGGGAGTACATTTTCAAGCAGCTGGCTTTTACCAAGTTTCATGCTGTTGTTGCTGTGCCATATTCTTAGCTAAGATACCTGGTTAAAAAATTATTTATGTAGGCTCAATGATGTTTCTGCATACTGTGTTAGATAAACACATGGAGTAGCATTTTGTAAAGTACAGAACTGCTTTGTAAGTGTAACATTGTGTTAAAGCACCTTCTGTTGCACAGTGTGTTTCTGATACTAAAATAGACCTGAATAGATCTGAATTTATCTTTAAATTCTGAATTTACTCATACTGGGGATCTGAACCAATTTCTATCAAATCATAGCACAGATCAGAATATATATGTCTTTTAACAGTGAAAGTATTGTTAAACTCCTTGTCAGGTTACAAAATACTTGAAAATTATGATGATTCCTTCCAAGGAGTAAACCCTAGAAATCACTGTATAGCAATATTTTCATTCTCCTGTTTTCTCCAGTGGGAGTAAGTGAGCATTTAGACATTACACTAATTAGGACACTGAAAGAATGAGCTTGCTGGTTTCCATTTGCAGACTTGACATTCTGGTTTGTGCAATTTTCCCATAGTTTAATGGAATTAATTTGAGAAATGCTACAGAGCAACAGGCTCGACTAATCATTGGGCAACAGTGCGACACCATCACTATTCTGGCTCAGTATAACCCACACATGTATCAGCTTGGCAATCACTCACGGTCAAGGTAAGGCTGGCTAGACCTGGAAAAAGATAGCTCTTCTGTCCACACAATTATTTAGCTGATAGCTAACTTCTGTACACTTAATGTGTTTGCAAATGTGAGCACACGTGTGCTGATAAGTGTGATTGCTTTGAAAAATAATGTGTGAATGCATGTTTGTCAAAAGAAGAATGCTGGATGCATCAAAGTATATTTTCTCTTCTATTTAGGCATAATCCCTAAATATACTAACATAAAATCCAAGATGACTTCTTCCTAGGATTATAAAATTTTAATACTTCAAGTATTTTTTACTTTTTTTCTTTTCCAAAATCATAATTTCCAATATTAATTACAGAAGGCAAATGACCTGGTGAAATTACCCATCCTATTTTGATGCATGATCACACTTCAAAAGAGAGCTTTGTCTTTCTCATAGACTTATGGTGAACATATGTTTTTTGGCATGCCCGTTTGAGTTACAGGGTTTGGGTTTTATCTCCGTTATTCTAAAATTGACTTACAGCCAAATTAAAAATTTTGAGTGGAAAATATTTGGCATTAACCCACCAGTCTTTTCTTCTGATTTTTTTTCCCTGTCACAGTTCTCGCTTAGAACCTGTGAGTAATCATTCCACCCCCCAAGGCAGCGGAGCTGCAACACCTGACAATCATTCCGTGATCGACACTGTGAGCGAGCAGGATGAAGGGACAATGACACCCCCATCCAAACAAACCACTCCAACTACAAGTCCACGGAATTCCTTAAGGTAGAGAGGGAAACCTCTGTCTTAAAGGAAAATAAATGGTCAGGGTGGGTATGAAGGGTATTAAATCAGGAAGTGTACTTCTGTGAATGCTGTGTCTGGTTGAAATAAGTCAGCAGAAAAGTTAAGTGGACCCCAGGACAGAAATGTACATGTTTTCAGACTGTTTCTGACACATGAGGTCTGCAAGGAATGAAGAAAGCTTTCTGCAAGATTGGTTTAGTTGGAAAGGTGCTGTTTGTTGTTGAAGACTCTGTCTGTAGGTGACCTATTCTGAGTAATATTTATAAAAATATATATTCTTCAGATGGCAAATTGATTTTATGCATGGCAAGTTTTTCAATTCTAGTACATGTGTTATTTCTTTCTGTTGAAAGGGGCCCTGTGGACACAAACAAAAGGACCCCTGAACCTAGAATTGTTGTTGTTAAAAAATCCCAAGTTGATCTTGGGATCCAGATATGTGGTGGAAACCTGTATGGAATATTTGTCTCAGATGTAGATGATGACAGCCCAGCAAAAGGACCTGATGGACTGGTCTTGGGTGACATGATACTTGAGGTAAGCACTTCAGAAATGTCTGCAGTGCACTGACTAGTGGCTGGGATGGCATAAAGAGGGAGGTGCCAAGTGCTGTGCTGTCCCACAGTGTGAAATGTTCTGTGAGTGTGGAGTTCCTGCCCCAAAACCCAGGTAAGAATGGTCAGAGAGCAAACTTGAATTTTGGCTGCAGCACATGAGGAACTGGATGATGTGAACCTGGAGTACTATCACTGCTGATAGCACAGGATGCCCCAAAGTTGGAAGGATTCACATATGTCTACCTGTTATTACTAACAACTGCTCCCTTCATCTAAATGGGAAGCTCTGAATCCAATTGCTGTATGTAGGAGAGAGGCAAGGATGTGAAAGATACTGTGAAACAGAGAACAATATTGGTCTTACCACTATGAAATTCTAAAGAGAGTTTAGGGAAAAACAGGTATTGTGTCTTTGACT
Source organism: Camarhynchus parvulus (assembly GCF_901933205.1). Lineage (NCBI taxonomy): Eukaryota > Metazoa > Chordata > Aves > Passeriformes > Thraupidae > Camarhynchus > Camarhynchus parvulus. Next base: position 12,669,041 of record NC_044576.1, read on the forward strand.
CTGCTTTCTGTATCTGAAATGAGAATATTTATCTACTTGTCAAGACTGTTAAGGTGATAAACACAAACCTTTGTGAGCTTTTCAGACACAAGTGAGCACTGAGATTCTCCTTTTGAACTTCTAGTATCCAAATTTTGCTTTGTAATCATGTTTGACTTCCTTCAGACCACTTGCTATCCCTAAAAATACTATTTTTTTTCAGTGTGCATTTTATGATTCTCAGCTTACACTTGGAACACTTTCTCAAGAGGTGCTCTCTCACAGTACCTGTCTGCTGTTTGCACTTGAGTTTTCTGTTTTCCACGCCAATGTCTCAATCTCTTGCTAGACATCTTAAGGTGCAAACTGTACTTGAGTTTCAAGTGACAAGACATATAGAGAACCTGCAAGTGAGAAAAACAAACTAATTTTGCATGTTTTACAAGCTCAGCTACTTCTGTGGCTTGTTAGAATACAATTTCACATCTAAAGGTTTATTTTTGTGTTTTGCAGTATGGGTCCATTGACATGCGAAATAAAACAGCTGAGGAAGCTTATCTTGAAATGTTGAAGCCTGGGGAAAATATCAAAATAAAGACTCAATATAGGATAGAAGAGTTTAATAAGATAAAAGAACTTCCTGGAGATGGATTCTACATCAGGTATTTGAGCATGACTGGTAATGACAGCAAAAGGCTGTTAGGATAATATGCTGACTATCATATGAGAGAGAGGGGGAACATAAATTTTGCCATGTTTTTTAAATTTGAAATTTACTGATTTATCCAGCTCTTCCCTCGCAGCAAATACACAGTCTAGTATAGCAAGTCTCTCTCTCACTTTTCACTCATGTGTTCCTGAGATGTAGAGCATGCCACTAATCTGTTAAGTTCTTTCAGAAAAGGTGTGTTTTTCCCTTGAGTTGATGGAGACCAGTTGCAGAACCTGTTTGTCTTCCTTTCCAGAGCACTTTATGACCGTGTGGCAGAGATGGAGCAGGATTTAAGCTTTAAGAAAGATGACATTTTGTATGTGGATGACACTCTACCACAGGGAAATTTTGGTTGTTGGATGGCTTGGCAGCTAGATGAGAATGCTCAGAAGCTGGAAAGAGGACAGATTCCCAGTAAATATATGTGAGTGACCGAGGTTACAGGATGCATCTTTAACAAGTATTTGTCTTTACAAGTCTGACTAGTGAGATGTGGTATAAAAGACTTGCTTCTGTTCTTTCTGGAAGATTGTAATACTTAGAGATGTAATTTTAAGGATGGCATACTTTAATATACATTGAATTAAATATATTGCTGTATCAAGTTGATTTTAATGCTGCTGAATAGTAAACTAGAAATGACAATGTCCTGGGGCACATCAGGCACAGCATCACCAGCTGTGATACTGTCAAAAGTATTAAAAATATAACTTTAAGTAGCAGCCATTTTGTCTGTTTTATTCTAGGATGGATCAGGAATTCTACAGGAGACACAGCATGTCTGAGGCTAAAGATGAAAACAGTTCATCTAAGACATTGTCAGCAGCAGCAAGGAGGTCATTCTTCAGAAGAAAGCATAAACATAAGCGCAGTGGTTCCAAAGATGGAAAAGATTTATTGGCTCTAGATACAATCAGTACAGACTCAATTCCTTTCTTGGATGGCAAGTACCTTTGCTATACTTGGGAGGGCTTTGCCTTTACTTCTCTTTCATTTTTAATCGGGTGTAGCACAGCACAACAAATAATGTTACTTTCTAATTGCTCTGAATACAAATGGCGATCATTATCTCTAATAAGAATTTTTTTTTGTATTAAATCACAAGCCAGTGTGTTTCAAAACATTTTCTTAATTTCTTCCTGGACCTATTAGCGTTACTATTTCATTTGGAGAGGGAGTTTCTTTTTCATGCATGGTTTTGATCTTCCTTTCAACTATTTAATTTCAGTCCAGGTTGCTTAGTCTAGACAGAAATCCTGTGCACCATTCAAAATCTTCACTTTTATTTCTTCACTCCTTTAGAAAAATCATGTTGGTTATAATGCTTACTACCTTGTAAGAGCTCAACAAATCAAGCTAGAGATATCAAATATTGTGTATTGTTGACAATTTTAGGGATGATCGGGGAAGGTAAGGAGTTCCGTTTTTTTAATTGAACAATAGGTTCAGTTAGAAAAATGTCTAGTTGCAACTGTCAAGTGGAAAAAATTCAGTTATGACTAAACGTATTTTGTATTCGTCAAGGGCCCTTTGCCCTCCCTTGCAGAGGAGGTCTTCTCATAATTCCTATAAGGATACTTCTACTTGTTTGAGGAATGCCTGGAAATATATGCTTTTACAAATAAATATCTTCTGTGTGTGTAGATTCTGCAAGTTTGGCTTATCAGCGTGTCCAGAAAGTGGACTGTACCTCCCCTAGGCCTGTCCTTATTCTAGGACCTTTGCTTGATGCTGTGAAAGACATGCTGGTCAAAGAATCCCCTGGAAAATTTTGTAGATGTCCTCTTGGTAAGTATGCAAATACAGCTGTTTTACCCATGCTTAGAATACACAGCAGTAACATCTGTATAAATCAACAAAATGACAACACGAAGACGGATAGCACCTCGAGAATCTGAATTTGCAGACATTGTCTTCTTAGCCTTATCTGTGCCTAAGGAACAGTAATGAAAGGGGATCTCTTGTGTGCAACAGAGGTTATGAAAGCTTCTCAGCAAGCCATTGAGCGAGGTGTGAAGGATTGTCTGTTCATCGATTACAAACGGAGGAGTGGACATTTTGATGTGACAACTGTAGCTTCAATAAAAGAGATAACAGAAAAGGTGAGTCAATTTTAATGCTGTAGTTCTTTGTACAATTTACATACTTATATTGCGGGGTGGAAATTATGTTAGCAGTGCCATCCTTTAAGGTATTCAGAGAACTGTTCCCCAGGCTGCTAAATAAAATAAAACTTACCTTACTTTTGCATGTGACTATTTAAAATGAGCTCACCTTTATAGAAATAGAAATGTTCTTATTCTTTTACAGTATTACTAAATAAAGTTAGAAATAATGTTCTTAAATTCCATCCTCTATCACCTGCAATAAAAGGATTTAATTTTTTAAACTATTCAGTTTAATGCAGTCATATAGAATATAAACATCATCATAATCCTGGAGACAGATGTTACCTGAAGTCTGTTCACTGCTTACAGTTTTCAGTCAAACCACATGGAAAGTCCTATTAACACTTGTGTTTGCTCATGATTTCTGAAAGAGAAAATTAATAGGAATATTTAAACTTTGAAAAAGTGTAATGCATATATTTCAATCTAAGTTTTCATGTCATAAGTCCTTCAAGTACATTTTTTTTCTATCAATGCATGCTTTTGGTACTATGAATGCAATTTCTTGCAATTTTTCATCTTTTATCTTTTGTTGTAAATCCTTTGGGTGCAAATTGCTCAGTAGTCCCAAAATGCTATATGTATGGCAAAACTGTTGGGTTATGATTTAAGTAGGGGAAGAAATGGGGGATTTGCATGTGTGCTTGTGCTCTTTAACTGAATGAGTGTTTTGCATTTACATTTGATCTTAGGATTGTCATTGTCTGCTTGACATCGCTCCTCATGCCATCGAACGGCTCCACAGTGTTCATATCTACCCTATTGTAATTTTTATTCGCTACAAAAATGCTAAACAAATCAAGTAAGTCTGTGAGGGGTATAGTTCAGGGATGTTTATTCTACCTTAAAATAAGTCTAAGTTTACCTTTATTGACTATTTCATCCCAGTCATCTTAAATCTCTTAGGACAGCCATGGAGATTGGCTCAGTTGGTCAGAGCCTGGTGCTGATAAAACCAAGGATGTGGGTTCTATCCCTGTATGGGCCACTCACTGAAGAGCTGGGCTCAGTGATCCTTCTGGGTCCCTCCCAACTCAGAACATTCTGAGATTCTGTAAAACGGGGAAAATAGTCCTCCTAAAACCCACTGGGAGGTATATGGTCTTAACTTCATTTGGGTTGCATGACAATTAAGTGGATCTATCAAAGAAATCCATGGAGACCAAACTGAATTTCCTCTAGGAGGATCTTTCCTGCCAACCTTTGTGGTACATTGTAAGACTGACATGGGTGAGATCCATTGATGTAGTAACTGTGACAAACAGCTGTTCTTCATCTTCTTAGAAGGGTCAAGAGTATGGGTGCAGTGCCAATTGATTCATAGCCTCAGCTTTCCCACCTTCATTCTCCAGTAAACAAAGCAAGGGAAGTCCCCTTTTGCCACATAGTGCATATACTGTGGTCTTCTCAGGCTGTGTTCTTTCAGTAATTGTGAAGTTCCTGTTTGAGTATAGCCAGGAACAGAGCACAGGACGTGCAAATGCCAGTCCCTCCCCTGATGTTTGAAAAAGCCTTCACACATTTTGATAGATTGATTTGGCAAGAAGGGAAATAATCTCCCAGCATGAATATTGAGGAACATTTTGCTAAGAGATCTTATACTTGTGCTGTCTTTGTATCTAAAGTTGAAGACTTCTTATATTCTTAATCTGTAAGTAAATTTGACTACTATCTATTTCATAAAGAAGATAAGTATCACTACTTGAAAGTAGAAACAGGACATAGAGCAATGAGGTGTATTTCATTACCACTATAGGATTGTGTGCTTAAATGATAAATGGAACTGTTATGTCTTGACCCACTTTGGAAGTGAAATTGTGACCATTACAGCTGTTTCCTTTTTTTTGGAAAGGGACAATGGTCAAACTAGTCAAGCAAGGGTTTCTGGCAGTCATCAGTATAAGTTTCAGTGGCACATTTTGTCTGCCTGTTGTATGCACCAAAAGGTTGTCCAAACACCCTTTTCGATATAGCACAAGCTCTGTTGGCATTCTCTGAAATGCGCCACAGCAATGATAGGTTAGTTTAGTAATTATGTTTTTAAATAATTATTTTGGCATTTGTATTTCTGTTTTTTCATCTTTTATTTTCAAGAGCTTGTATAATAGAAAAAGAGTAATTTCAAAAATGTGTCATAGATATGATAACATGGAAATACTGTATTTACTTGGTGCTCAATACTTCACAAGTCCTTATAAGAGTGATACTTGTGCCCAGCTTTGTGTAAGGAGTACTGGCATGTATATGAGATGATGATCCAATTCATATGAACTGCAAAAACTTATATTCTTTCTTCATCCACTGCCTCCCAGTCTCTGAAACTTTAAAGAAATATCGTCTTGGTCTGAGAGCAAATAAATTTGTTAGCACTGAAATGATCCTGATGACTGTTGATGCTGCTGAGACACAGTAGATGGCACTCTGGGCCTAGGAGTCTACTTGCATGTGAATTAGCCGTTCCTATTTCCCCAACTAGAGGCACTCTTTTCAAGTCCATTAAAGAAATTACTCTTACACAAGGTGTTTCTCTTTTTTTTTCTCTTTTGCTTGTTTTTTTTTTCCAGAGAGCAAAAAGACCCAATCTTCTTGAGGGACAAAGTTACACAAAAGCATTCCAAAGAACAATTTGAGACCGCTCAAAAAATAGAACAGGAGTATAGCAAGTACTTTACAGGTTAGTATTTAATAAAACTTTCAGTAGGAACACAGTGGTAATTTAATCCATTTGCATTTTAATTCAAAAGATCCATGTCCTTTCAATGAGCACCTTGGTTTTTTTCATTCTGCCTTCCCTTTTGACTAACTCATGTTCTCTTATTTTATTTTACCAGAAGGGGAAATGTCAAGATAGAAATCTCCTTTGTTCTGAATATTAGAATCTTATGATCTAAAGAGGTTCTGAAAAGGTTTTATTACTAGCCAGTAGTATAGAAAGTGTGGTAAAGATTTGATGATTTCACATAGTGTTGTCAGTGTTATACCATGTAAGGAGTAGAAGGGTTTTCTAAATTGTAAAAAACAACAGAAACCCCTGGTAGTTTAAACTAACAAATTATGATTTCCAGAGGTCCGTTCTAACCTCAACCTCCCTTTTGTAATTGTGTGATTTTGATTTGTGAGACGTACTTTAAATGTTTCAACAATGAAAAAAAATGTCCAAGGTCTCTTGAGCACGCTTTGGAATTTGGAATAATTAAATTCAACTTTAGAAGCCTTTTTAACTTCATAAAATTATGAAATCAATCTTGGATTGTAGTATTTTGTACTAGAGAAAGAAAACCAAACAATGTTTGGAGATTCTCTGGTCATTTCAGAGTATATTTCTATGTGGTTCCACATATCTAGAATTTTATCCCCACTCTTTTGAATGTATCTTGATGTTCGTGGCAACAAAATTTAAATAGAAGAGCAAACACCCTATTAGCTAAAACCTAACTTTTCATCTCCTGAACAATGGGATTCTTACAGAAATATTTTGAGGCATAACTGCCAAGTGCAGAGAGACAAAAGGGTGTGTTTAGTTTAGAGCTCTCTCAGTGCATCCTGAGAGAAGCCATGTGTTCTCAACAAAATGTTGTATAATAGCCATACAAACGTTTTTTACGTGGTGTATACTAAACCTACAGAGAACTTGACATGCACATGGCCAAATTACATCACCACATGTTATCTTCTGCTTCTTGTTTAGGCATTTGTGTCATTTTAGTTTGAGTCTGACAGTGGAAGGGGCACTCAGTCTGAGAGAGTCTTATATGTGTCTTCTCAGATGCCCTGTGGGAAGGGCCTCCTTCTGTTGGTGCCAGTGTGCAGTGGGCTCCAGCTGTCATCAACACTTCCAGATGCTGGTAGTCAGAGAGGGTTGGTGTTCAAATTGCGCTGACATTGAAGTTTGTTGAAGTTATAATACTGTACATGAAATGAGCCTGTAGATAGTATCTAGATAGATATAGGCATGGTTTATCTATTAGGTTAGTCATGGAGCTATAGGTCATACTCTCTTTAACTACTTCAGGGAGTTCAGTTTTTGACTAAGGACTTTGAAGCTGGCTTTGTTTCCTATACCAAGTTGTGAACACAGTGTATAATCTGAATCACTTCTTGCCTGCCATTTGTCATTTTTCATAGACCTTTTCAGTTACTGTGTTCTGTATCCAAAGTCACCTGACATCATTAACTGTAGTATATATTGCAGAGCCAGATATTGTATATTTGTGTGACATCGTATTTTCTCTTCTCAAAAAGAAAAATTATGCCTTAAGCTGTGTAAGACTTTCCATAATTTTTCAGCATTAGTGGTAGCTGTAGCCAGAGGCTTTGCTGGCTGACATATTTCTTAAGTCAAAAAGTTCCTCCATTTTTAAGTATTGAAGACAGTATGTTCTCCTCTCATGTGCCAGTGGCATTTTACTTTTTATGTTTAGCAAGGGTAGAATAAAAGGTGTTCATTTATCTTGTGAATTGATTTTCTGGGAGTCGCTTGCTGTTGGTGTTTTGTTCCTTGAATCTGGTTGACGATAAGAATTGGAGTAGCAACCACTGCTGTTTTATTTAGCTCAGTGATCTGTGAGCTGCTCATAATTTACTTCTAATATTTGTAAATAGTGTCTAGTTGCTACAGCTATAGTCTCTATGTATATTACCCCGTAAATATAAAACTCTTAACGCCACATGTTGAACAGAGAAGGTTTATTATAGCAGGTTCTGACCATCTTTAGACTTAAACTTTGCCACCTGATGCCTCTGAAAATAGTACATGGAGGCCACTTACAAAACAGTTGTCTTAGCTGATTATAGCCATCAGTTCCTTGACTTCCCTGGATTGTTTTAGGAGCTAGCAAAGAAACTGTGTGTTGAATGCTTGACCTCTTTGCTCTGTTTATTTTTTTTTAATAGAGACATTCATCTGTCAGATACTGAGTTGACTTGCTTTATTCTGATCTGTTGATAAACACTTCGGAGATAAATGCAGAAGACTGTTCTTGGTAATTACTCATAACTGTTTGTTCCCATCTCATTTGTATGCGGGGTTTCTTTTTCTGCAGGCATTGTCCAGGGAGGAGCCCTTTCAAGCATTTGCACTCAGATTATGTCAACTGTCGACCAAGAACAAAACAAGGTCCTGTGGATCCCAGCTGGCCCACTGTAGATTTATTTTGCTGTGAAACTACTTTCCAGATGTAAATAACCAACTAACTTTCTACCCAACGGACTCAGTTCATTTCTGTCTTTATAAAGATATCCATAAGTGATTTCTGTTTTGTGAAGGGGAATGATAACACTGAACACACGAGGACCTGACGAGGCATGTGGGAAGGGTAGATCATCACTTCACCGAGCTTGTCTCTCACATCGTACGTGTACATATGACAGGTTGTCACAAGGGTGGTGACCTGTGTGTGTTTGTCCATGAGTAATGAATTTAACAATGCTGCAAAACCCTGTAGAATGACACGTTTACAAAAACCTTTTCAAAGTATTTGGTTCTTGCTGTTTACTTGAATGTCTTTTTGTTTTGTTTTGTTCTTTTTTTAACTCTGTGTCCTTTCACTTAATGAGGTAACTCTCCAAAATGGAGTGAAATTTCTGAGAATGAGCGGACAGTTTATGCACAGTGTGACTCTTAGTTACAATTTTGACCATTTCTAAGCATATTGTTGACTTGACAACCAGGTAATAATGTGGGATTGAATCGGTACGTCTTGGGAGTAAGCTCAAAAGGAAGTACACTCCTACACAGGGCAGACCACTGTTTGTATCTTGTCAATGCTTGTCTGTCAAAGATATCGTTTCTCGTTTTATGCATGAAGCTAATATTTAAACATCATAATGTATCTAAGCAATCCAAGTTTAACTTGTGTTGACAAATAATAATTTTTGGTTGTTGGGCCTGGATTAAGTACAGGTGGGGTAGAGTTATAAACTAGGCCTAGCATGCTGTGTTCTGTCACTTTTAGATACTGTAAATATGGAAAGCTTATGTTGGTGCAATTTTGCAGGGTAATTCTTAAGCTTTGTACTTCAGTGTGTAGCATTCACATAGACTGTTTTTATTTAAGAGCAGACACAGTTTTAGGGCTTTGGTTAAAAGCCTTTAGAAAGGTACTAAATTGTTAGTGTTTTCACTGTCAAAAAATAAGTGATGGTTTAGTTTTGGTTGCAATACTTATTTACCTGTTGTACCAAACTCTGTTATATCGGTTCCCTTTTGTTTTTTTGCACTTCTGACTCCGTGTTCCTAACACAGGTTTTGTACCTGTTTCTTCTGTCTCTTGTGCCATGTTTCCTCGGTACTGTATTTTAATTGTTTTTAAAATATTATTTGAGTAGACCTGCTTCTCAGTCACTGTTTCTAACATTTCATTATGTAGGGTTCTAATTTTACACTACAGGCTGTAATTTTGCTTCTGTTTGCAGCTTTTATAATTAAAAAAAGGGATTCTTCTTGCACAGTTCTTCAAGAAAGATCTGGTCCTAAATTTAAATTCTGTTTTACAGTTGGTATTTTACAGTTCAAAATACTTTTTATAGTATTTATGTAGCTATACACTATATACAGTATTCTGAACTATAAAAACATCTAAAATATATATAGTATTATACCATACTATTATAATACTGTATATATAAATTAATAAATATAAAATTGAATGGATTAATTAGTAGTTGAAGTACTTCTCATGGTGAGGGACAGAAGTTGTTTTTTGTTTATCTCAATTTTTTGTTTGTTTTGTTTGTTTTTTAAAGTTTGAGATCATAGTAGACTCCAGTGGTACAACTGAAACAGACAGGTACTGTTCTGACATGGATTTTTCTGTACTAAATGAAAATGTCACTTTGTATCAAAAACAAGTTAAAGAAACTGATTACTAAATAAAGGTCAATTTCTGTAACTTCACTTGTGTGTAACGGGTGCATAGAGCTCATGCTGGTCTTAACTCTGTTTAGTTGAGTCCTCATACGAGGTTTGAATTTCTGACTAAAATCGGCATATCCACCTGATAGTTTCAAATATCCACCTTGAGAAGAACAAGTTTGTTTTCTGCTCTTGCCTATCCTTGGATGCATAAATACCAGAGATGTTCACAAACTGTAGGCCACGAGAAGTTTAGATGTTGGTTTGTGTTAACATTTTTAATGTTCTGGCCCATGGCTGTTAAGGATTTTGAATGGAAATGGAGTTGATTGGATGGAGGCTTTAACTGAAGAATGAGTCTATCACTGATATTTTCAAGGGATTGTCACTGGGGAAAAGTGAGAGTATTAGCTCCAAGGCACATTGTAGAATTCTCTCAGTTTTTACATTTGTGACAGTCCAGTCTCTTTTGTTCACTGAGTTATCCAAAAGCCTAGGGAAGATAATTATGTACTAACTTTTCTGCTTATGAGTTTACCAGTTTCTTTATTCTTAGATGCCAGATAGCTTCAGCCTGAACCCAGTTTGTGGATGGACAAGTCTTGTAATCTGCATAACTAGTAATAGCCTTTAGTCATAAGGACTTGCACCTTACCTGCTCTTGAAAAAGCCACACCACAGTAACAGCATCTAATAGGGGATGAAGAAAATGAGAACAGGCGGGTTCTGGCAGGTAGGTAACAGCCATACATTGCATATCTTCTGATCACAACCAAGTAGAACTGAAGTCGTGAGTGAACACTAGGAGGAGATGCCTTTAGCTCAGACCAGTAGTTTCCTGATATACCATTTTCTTTTATACTATTACATGTCAGACATAGATTTAGCCCTTGTTCTGGAAAGAGTAATTCTGCCCAGGTGTTTAAATAAAGAATGTAGTTATGTGGATATTTTAAAAATAGTTGCAAAATAGTAATGTTAGAAACAAAAAGTCTGAAAATTTCACCCTTATGCTTACAAGCCACAGTTGGGCGTGTGTGGCTGCAGGTAGAGTTAACTAGAAATAAAAATCTTTGAACTGTATTTTTCCACAGCTAAACTGACATAAAATGGCTGAAGATACTGCAGCCCATATACATGATTTGTTGTTGACAAACATCTACTTCCTTTCAAACCTTTACATTCTGTTCACATTGACCTGAATCGCAGGGCAAGTGTTTGCCTGATCCAAAATTACCCTGTGACAGCTGCCAACCTCTCTGCCTCAGACAAGGGTTCTTTTTCAGTGCCTGATGAAGTTGGAGGCTGTATCCTAATCCTTTGTTGTGAATGCAAACATTGCCTTAAGCAGTCTTGAACAGCTCTCCTAGGTCTGTCTCTGGTGGATGTGTTCGTGGTTAAAATATCATCTTGTAATCTTTTCCAGACTTATGTTTAAGGCTCCATGTAATTTCTACAATTCTGTGCCTACACTTCACATGGACAGTTTCTGTTAAAATAGACTGACACTGGAGAAACATGCACTGGCTTGGAAACTAAAGAGAATACTATGAGAAATACAGATACCCAGTAGAGCAGACTTTGGTCTTGTGCAACAGCTAGTGAAGGCTCCAGAAGTGCAGCAGAAGCTGAACAGCAGAAAAAAGGTGCTTGGCCTCTTGTAAATTTTCTTAGGTTGCTGTGCCTGTGAGTGTGAGAGTTGCTTACTCATTTGATTGGGGTTTTTTCCAATGTAAACTTGTGTGTCATTTTGCTTAGAAAATGGCTGAAAAAGTACATTTTTTGATAAGACCTGGTAGTAAACTTTTTAGCTATTTAATTTGTCATTTCTCTTTGAATAAAAAGATAGGCTTTTGCTAACACAATGCAAATGATGTGAGCATGAATCCAAAAACCAAGTGACCAGGGGATCCTATTACTGAAGTGTGAAAGTACCAGCTTAATCTGGGATTGTTCAGCTCTGTTTTAATAACAATTCCTTACAAGTTTTTGTAAGAGTAGTTGTTGTTTACAGTATCTGTAATTTTCAATGAGGACTGGAACTTTATATTTAGACAACTTCATCAGTTGTCTGTCTACATGGATCCTTTTCTTGAGGCAAACTGTGGATAAACTGTGGTTAGCTGTGGAAGCAAACTGTGACTAAAGAAATTTAAACCATTTTCAGTTCTGCAGTTATCTTGTAGACTTCCAGTGTGGAAGATGTTTTGGATTATTTAATTATTTTAAAAATATTTATTTAGTCTTATTATTTAAGTCATTTAAAAAGCAGTGAGAAGAGGTATATTGAAGTTTTTTCAGATTTCCTTAGATCTCATTTAATTAAGCAGTTGTAATTAATTTTCCTCTACAAAATGCACCTGCTAAAGATGAAGAGGTTTTATGCTCTTGTGTGAAGTGTGAATTTCTAGGTGATTTTTTTAACACAGATGTACACACAGGTTTTTAAAATGAGTCTTTGTTCTAAAAATGTAGGAGGGAAAATGGAAGAGATAAAATAACTATTTCAAGAATCAAATAATGAAAATCTTAGTACTATACAGCCTAGTTACTTCATATTATGGTGAATTATCTGTCATCGATATGTTTTATTAACAGTACATCATATGCTGAATGTGTGTGTTCACTGAGATATTTTCTGTGTCTATCATATTGAAGAAAGTAGCACCAAGGGCTGAGGAAGCTTTCAAAGACACAGTATCTTCATTTATGACCCTTTTCCTTCACTGGCTCACACTATAAAGTGTCCAACAGCACTGCTGCTAGTGAAGAAAAACAAACTACCCGAGCCTGAAACAACAACGCCCCCCCAGCCCGGCCAAACCCAATGCACGAAACAAAACAACTCCTTTCTCACCAAACCCCACTTCCGAAGTGTCCAATTTGGCTTTTTTATGACTTCACGTCCTTCCTGTCTTCCTGAAGATATATGAAAATTTCATATAAAAAGGAAGACAGCAGTTTACTCTTAATTTGCAAACATACTTCATATCTCTCCAGAATTAGAAACAGGTCTGTCAAAATGTTAAATTATTTTAACAGCTTGAAAAAAATCTATTTCTTGATAAAATCACACTTATATTTGCAATAGCTTTTTTTTAATTTAAAGTTTTTTTCAGTGCAAATGTTAATGACATTCCTTATGTAATATTCCCTGTGCCCTTCCTCTGAAGGCAGGGAATGATCAGCTTTCTGCAGATGATGACTTTGATCTTCAGAGTAAGTGACCCTTTTTTTTGCAACTTTTGTACCTCATTTTGCTGCAGATTAATCCTATCTTGTTAGCAGTAACAGCGATCGATTAAAATTATCTTTATTCCTTCATTTGACAAATCTGTTTGGTCCACAAATGCTTACCATTTGAGTTCAGCAGTTAGCTCAATCATCAGATTTTTCTAACCGGGTTGAGATGATATTTGTAGCCCACTGGGATAAACTTAAGGTATTAGGTTTCAAGCTTGTCTTTTTGGCTGGTATAAGAAATAAAAGGCTGAAAATGCTGCTTTGGTTTTTTTATCGAAATACGTGCAAAGAGTTTAAATGTGATTGTAAGTTTCATAGTTTTGTGATGAAAATAACTGTTAGTTATAACATTTTGAGAGGATAATTCCAGCAAAGTCAGCCAAAAGAACCTAAGGTAAAAGAGAGAAAATTGTCCTCTGCTGTGAAAATAGGATTTAAGAGTTCCAGCCATTGCTCGTATCATTATAGTAACAAGTAGGTTTGTGATGCAAAGATGAGTAAGTGCAATTGCTGAAGAAACCAAACACATGCAGCTGAATTCTAGAAAGGTGATGAAAACTGCATGTCCTCAGCAACTGCCAGGGTTGGTCCCGTGGTGGCAAATGTGTATCACTTTTATCTGGGGTTGGCTGAACTGCATGGCCTTGGAAGAGCTTCTGGCTGAAAATATATTTCTAGCATTCAGATGAATTCTCATACTTTTATACCTAACTTGTGCTGCATTAAAAAATGTGTTGTTAATAGCTGCAATTATAATGTGATCTGTTGAAACCTGCTCTGACTGATTTTCAGTTCAATTATTTAGAACTCATTTGTCAGGGTGGTACCACATATTTCATGCTAGAGTGACTGTTTTACAGCGGCAGAATAATTCAAGTGAAGTTGTAAAAATCAATTAGACATCCTCCCCTCCTCCTGGCCTTTCCATGGCAGTTTCCCTCAGAGCTGCAAGTCTCGAACTGCCGTGAGTTCACTTGAGTTCCTGTCTGATGTTGGCACTACTCTACTGTCCTGCACAGTGATCAGAGCTGTTCCCTGACAGTGTGGGGTGAGGAAGCATTGAGTCTTTGCCTGCGTTAAACCTAGCAAAATGCTTCCAGTTCTGGCTCCATAGGGCAGTTCTGTGCCTTCCAGAGCCAAAATGGGATTTCTGATGGGCAATTGCTGCTTTTTCCTTTCAGTAGTCCTTTTTCTGCTATGTAACCATACACAGACATTGAGTTTTGTCAAGTGCTCTGTGAAATTGTTCTCAGATTAGGAGTGAGTTGTAGTTTGTGAGAGCTGTGTTGTGGATATATCATGAGCTTTCCCCTTCTTTTACTGTTACATGTGGCTTTAGTTTCCCTTTGCTTTATAGTCTTTCTATCACACTAGCAGATAAACCTTCTTTCAAGGTGTGTCCCTTATCCAGTGCAGCCTTTCCTGTTTGCCCCATTCCTTGCTTTATGCTTCGCTTACACATCTAAACTCTCAAATTTTTTTTCCATTGCTGATGCAACCTAATCCCTCCCTTCCTCGCCCTGTTATCTAATGCTAAAGTATTTTGGGACATTATGTAAAGTCTGTTTGTTTCACAAAGCATACTATGTGGTTGTGTATTAATCACTGGCTTGATTTTAAACACTTCTTGTCCTCACTGTTGATGGTCTCGTGAGCAGCAGTGGCTGATCCACTCCAGCATTCAGCAGGCAGCAGTTTCAGGTAGTTTTAGCAAGGTCTGCATGTCTGCAGTTTCTGAAAGTGATGCCTTGCTATGTTTCCAGCAGTGTCAGCAGTACATTTGTAGCAGGACATACTTGGTAAGCCACAGAAGATAACTTGAGAAAAGTCCACAAACCTGCCTTAAGATTTTGTGACCTCTGCTGGCTTACAGAGGCTTCAGTCTTTGGATTGGTTTGGATTTCTCTCTGCACTATTCAGAGACTGTGATTAGCCAGCACTGACTGGTAAGGTATGCAGAGGTTTAGCTGGATTGATTTGCTGCAGATTACTGAGATCCACAAATGGTGCCTGACCTTCACTAGAAATGAACTAATATTAGTCTGATTTTAACCTGTTTTGCTATCATGTAGAATATTACTGGAGTTACAAGAGGACAGTTTATAAAGAGTTCTGAAATACTGAAATTTGCCAGAAGTAGCCATTTTTATCTTGTCTCTTTTCCACCCTACTCTTGCCCTAAAGGCCAGTTTTTAGTTTACACCCTCTGTAATGTCAGCCATTTCAAGATGCAGGTAGTCTGTAATACACAATATAGTGGAAAGAACAAGAGCTGCAACAAACCACTGCTTAATGTTGCAAGTCGTGGGCCCTTAAAATCGTTTTTCAGTTCTCTTAGTTGTAGAAGGAGCCACTCAGAAAGAGAAATCCTTTCTTGAAACAATTAAGACAGAGTTTTGCAAGTTATTTTCTTTCTTGTTCTCAGTGCTCTGATAATGAGACTTTCAATATCTGGCTCCCTTATTTTTAAAAATCTGATGTCCAAACCAAAAGCATCTGTGGCACCTTAATACTTGTTCCTGTGAAAATACTATTTTAACTTCTCTGCCTCAGGGTATGTACTTCATTATGTAGACTACTTTCAGCTTCTGTTTTATTAGATGTAAGCCTCATCTATTTCAATGATTTTGGATTTATGACTTTTTGTTACCCCCTGCTATTTATGGGATGTGGTTTTTTTGTTTAAAGAAAGCGGTTTTTCCATCATCCAGATTGATGGTGTGAATTCATGGTTGTACAGTCACTCTAAACTGAAGTGTCCTGTTTCTCAGTGGGGAAATAAGTTAGGCCAGCTAAACTATCCAATGTGGGACTACCAATTTAATGTATTTATGTCCCTGTGTTTTGTGAGTGGAGCATTTTTCTCTTTTTCTTGTTTTGTTTTATAAGTTTTAAAAATCTAATTCTGCAGATACCACACACACCAAGAACGTGTCTTGAAAATCAATGGCGCTATGGATAAGTAATTGACCAATATATGGATTTTTAGTCATTGTGAAAGGAAATATGGCAAAATAGTTTAGAGTGAAGCTGATGAGTCACATAAAATCCACAAACCCCTGATGCTCTGTTTTCAATGATTTAGCTTTGTGTTTAATTTTAATATACCTGCCTTAAAAGGGTGTTATTAGCCTGAAAGTTACATTTGGAAAATAAAAAGCTTTGGAACGGGAATCTTCATTTAATAAGCATTGAAACAAGACATTCCTGAAAAAGAAAGCTGTTCTATTTCATCTAGATATTTACTATTTTCCTGAAAAAAGATCAGTAACTACTGAAAAAGAAAGTACCCTTTAAAAGGTGCCTCAAACCAGCTAATGAAAACAGGAGTTATACTACATAATTGCTCATCATTCAAAGTTGTGCTTGTGGATTTTTTTTATGTGTAGTACAGAATGTAGAGTGATTAGAGAAAAAAATTATTTCTGGGATGTGAGAGAGAATAAGTGTTTATTCTCACAGGGTGCTAATACAGCAGTGCAGAAACTACAACAGAAAAAAAAGCACTAAAAACTATTTCTTCAGCAACACGTGGAGTATGACTTGCTATTATCAAATTATTCTTTTAAAATCTGAGAACCTGTCCCTTGATGCACACTTACACATCGAACACCTCTGACACTCTATTCATTTTTAGAGTTACAACATCTCATTTATAGTCAATTCATGCTGTATATAGCACTGATTGTTTTTCTTGCAAGATTAAGAGCAGAGTTTTCAATTGTCTTCCTCAAGGTCACAAGCCTGGCAGTAAATTCTTCTCTTGTTTTTTTTTTTTTTTTTTTTGGTGGTTTTTGTTGGTGGTTTTTTTGGTTTTTTTGTTTTTGTTGGTTTTTTTTTTTGGTAAATCATGAAGTACTTCAATAACAAAAAAACCTTCAAACAAAAAAAATAGCACACAAACATGTTTAGGTTTATGAAAATCAAATGATATGTATTCTGAGACAATTTCTTCCATAAGACAGAAAGTATCAGCAAAATCGATGGTGAGAACTTGCAGCCCTAGTGATGACTCTAAATCAGCAGCTGCCAGGCAAGGCATGGAAAAACAAAGTAACTGAATCTTAAAAGAATGTATGTGGCAGTCTATAATGCAAAATCAGTGGAATTTCAAATATTGGTGTTCTGAGGGGATTGAAAAGTATTGCCTATTGCTTATCTGTAGATCTAAGATTTCTAGTGTTTTAAATTCAGATACCTATTATGGGCTATTTTATAACAATCACTCTAAATTGATGAAGGCATACTAAGCCTTGTATGGCCACGGACCTTTAGTTGAGACCAGACAACAATAATCTAGTCTCTCAAGTATGCAAAAGCATGAGAGAGCATCGGGCTCACTGGCTTAGTGTCAAGTCCTTCTTATAAAAGGTATGACTTAAAATGGAAAGCCTTTGTGACAGTTTATGCAGACTAACTTAATGTGTATAGCCTGTGCAGGCAGTTATTTTCCACCTATTCGTGAATACGCGAGCTAGAATATTTGGCTTTAAACATAGAGGGGTGCAGAGGGTTCTTTTGTTTAGTCAAATAAATACTTTCCAATACTTTCCACAATATTTAACCAGTTTTAATTTATGGGGAACAGATGGTTTTTCTTCATTAGTAATTGTTTTTCCAGAAGATAAGCTTGTATTAAAATTTGTGAGGATTCATGAGCTCTTTTGTTTTAAGTAAAGCTCTTTGTTGAAACCACTCAATTTTTTAAAAAAGAAAAGAACCAAGAGATTTTTTTTTCAAGCTTCCAAAGCCTGTTAGTTTATTGTATTCTGTTTTTTTCTTAGAGGCATAGGCTTTCAAACATGTTGTTGCACTCTTCCTTGGAAGGAAAATCCATAAGTGTTCCTAGGATGCAGGCACAACAGAAGCTCACTAAAACTGCCTCTGCTTTTAACTCAGGTAAGATGCAATGGCATCGATGAAGATGTCAGATACAAGTCCTGAAAACTCTTTTGACTCCACCTATGACTAAAATTAAGTGTTCACAATTTCATGAAAATGAAAAGGTTTTGGTTCTGTTTTAAGACTAGTGAATGATTGGATTTTTGTGTCTGCATCCTTGTCCCACTGAAACTGACACCTTACTTACTCCCTGCTATAGGAGCAGGAACAAGAGCTGAAGCCCATCACATTTCAAATGCCCCTGTCAGAAGCATGTTTTTAAGTGCTATTTAAAGTATATTCTGTATTTTGAGTAATGGAAGCAATTGCAGGCAATTTTAACCCTCATAACTGATATGCTGGTTTGACAAGGTTTTCACAGCAGAAGTCACTGTTGTATAAGCCTTCACGGATACAATGCTTTTCTCATTATGGAAACGTACAGCTTGAGTAGCATTTTCCTTTTATGACATATTCAGAGCTCTCTGCAGTCCTTTACAGTGTATTCATACCAATTATGAATACACTTAGAGGAAGCCCTCTAAGGCACAAGTTTGACGTACCAATGTCTAGTTACTTGGACCTTGAGCTTTTAATTTTCAAGGTCCAGAATTCAGTGATAACAGCATATTTCCCACTGATAAGATGTACGCTTTTAGGTACCAGCTTCCAAAGTTAGGCTTACAGAATTTCCTTTTACTTGATAAAACTACAGAGTTGCATCTTCTTTTGTTTAGCCACCAGAGTAAGCAATACAGTCATTAAGTTGTCAGCAAGCTCCTCTGCCATGTGTTACTGTCTTGTACCCAGCATATGCAAATCGTCCCAGTGCCTCACGAGAAGTCTCTACGTGTCTTTCCTTCTCTGAGCTGTGCTGGGCTGTGACCTTTCACTTTGGAGTTTCTTTATTCAGGTTACAGACGACACCTCTGTGTGCAGGTTTTGAAGCTCTGTGTGCCTGTTGCCAGTGCTAACCTCTGCCATCAAAGGGCACAAGGAACAGGCTCGCTCTGGTGCGAGGGGGAGTGTGGCTGCGCTCCAGCTCTGCCTGCTGTGCTTGCTCTGTACATTTTGGGCTGCTGCTTTTGAAGGGACTGAGACACTGACTGTGTTTCTTGCTTCTCTCATCACCCTGCTGGAGGCCCCAGAGCCCCTGTTTGATACACTTTACTTTTTAATTTGCTTTGGCCCAATGGATGTGCTGTAAAATTACCTGAGTTTACAGGTGTCTTACCTGTCTGCATTGGTACAAATCTCACATTAGAGAGATGCAATGAGGCAGGGAGGTCAACGAGTGGTTAGCTGTTCCTTCAAAGAGGAAAATCATTAAAACAAGCTATTTAACAGTGAAATTCTCTGTGAAAGGGAGAGCACCACGTTCCCAGATGTGATTGCAGAGGCAGGGGTGGGGGGTTTTTTTGAGTGCCTCTGGTTCTTGAAAGAGCTTGTGTTTTATCCCAGAAGATTATAGAATAGTTTTTATGCAGCCTAATGTTTTTTTACAGGTATCATACAGATAGGAAGTTGTATCCTATTTTACAGCCAGAAAGTTGCAAGGCAAATAAAGACCAGGTTTGAAGAAATCATGTGGGATTTTTAAAATATGGCTAATAAAATGTTCTAAATGATGCCATAAAGAGGAGAGGCGTGTTAGAGCTCTAAGTATGTAGCTTCTCCAGAGAGCTGTGCTACACAAAGCTGTGTGAAGTGTCAAACTACCTTAAGTGTAGCTGATTTCTGGGTACTCACTGAGGCAAATAATTACTCCAGGAAATAACATTTCAGTATCTCGCAATCAGCATGTCTCTGAGTTTACTCCTCGCATCATCCTGCTCCTCTTTCTTCTGGTCTTTCAGAACAGAGTTTGAGCTCTTGCCCAAGTGCCACTGAAGGCAAGAGCATTTTTTTGCAGCTCAAAGGCAAAACTTGTTGCTGCCTTTTGTTGTTTTTCAGCAGCCCAACAATTCTGACCTGTGAGGAATGTGGGGGTAGGGGATGCAAACTTTTTGTTTTGTTTTTTTTTAATGCAGAGAGACTGATGAAAGATGGAATTGTTGCTCTGTTGTTTGTGGGGTTTTGGTTTCTCACCTTTTTCCTTCTCTTTTTGGGCCTGTGGGGGTAGTTAGGGTTTGTGTACTTTTTTTTAAGTAAAATTGAGTTTCTTCAAGTATAAAGCTGGGCAGTCCCACATAATTGATGTTGCCATGGCCTCCAGCCAGAGCTGGAGGAGTCATCAGTTAGTTTTAGCCTAGAGAAGAGCAGAGAGGGACACAACTCCCTCTCTCCAACAAGATGTAAATATTTGGCTTTTCCTTTTTGTGAAACATGTAGAACAAAGTGAGCAATTTGAAGGCGAAAGGTCTGGACTGTGTTAGTTCTTAGCTTGTTAATGCAGTTTGTTCTGCTGTACCACCATTTGGTGCTAGAAGATCAGTATTTGTTATGCTGCTGCTTGGTAGCTCCAGTTTTACATACAGGACATCTGAAAGGCAGTTGAATTACAGCCTTGATCTCCAGCAGGCTCTGTGTACCAGCATCCCATCCCTTTCCTTGCTGACAGAAGGGAGTCCATGACCAGGAGCTGCATGGAACTGTGCAGGTCACATCTCCAGTGCCCTCCTCACTGTGCTTGCAAATGGGGTGTGCACCTTCCTGACCTTCTGTGGTCTGTCCTTTCTGCCCAGAATGACAAGCACTGCCTGTGCAGCTGCTGGGCTGCAGCAGCTTCAAACACAGACTCAACCTGTGGCACTTGTGACAATATGAAGGACGTTAGACTGCCTGTATTTATTGACTTTCCTAACAAAGTCATTTCCCCCTAATACAAAGGTATTAATTACAGATAGGGAGAAACATGGTGACTCCAAGGTCAAGAGATGAGAGCATGCAATCTGGAATTTCCATCACAACTGATTATGATTATGCTCTAGCTATTAAAAGTTACAAGGTTGCATTTGTTACGTGGATGCTTGCTTCTAATTAAAGAAAATGCCTATCCTTTAAGAGCTCAAGAATAAATAGATTCAAATTTTTATCTTCAACTTAGTTTTTCAGTAGCGTTTTCATATGAATGCTAGCTTATTCGTTTTCTGTGCTAATGTGGTTTGTGAATTTGTTGGATGAATGAAGGACTGCATTTGCACTCACCTGATACCTTTAGAGACAAGCTTTGCCTGCAGCATGAGATAAAATGAGATTTGTAGCCCTGTCTTATTCTTTTCTTTGTCTATGGTGCATCTCTTTTCCTTATTTACTGTCTGTCTGTGTGGAGGTGCTTCAGACAGTTAATCTAGTCAGGTGAATTTAACATTGATTGCACAAACCAAAATGGACTGTGTGGATATGCTCATTCAAGAACAGAGGCTCTTTGAAGTAAGTTACACTGCAGAAATAAAAGCTCTTTGAATTTTGATTCACATTGCTGCAATGTGAGATGTGCAAGTTCTTCACTTACAAATAAATTCAAATTACTTTTTCCCAAGTGACTCTTTGCAAACACAAAGGACTTGGTTCCCTGTACTCCAGCATCTTGATAAAAGAATGAATCTATGTGTTTTACTCCTCACCTCAGTACTGATGTCTATTGTAGCAGAAAGATATGCACAATTTCCTATATAGAAAATATCCTGTTTTCACCAGTAACCTTGCTGCTTTATTTATGTTTCAGTGGTCACATTTGTACTCTATGCTTGCCTTCCTTATTGCTCTCCTATTTATCTTTTCATTATTTGTTATGGTTTGCTTATAGTGTAGATGGAGTACTATTTCTTTATGCAAGTCCTTTATGATGTTTATTGATGAGACATTTGTGAGAACAGCCTCATTGTACCCTGTTAGCTTTTGTGTTTCATGTTCATATGCAGCTTTTCAGAGCCTTTCTGTAAACTGCATAAATGAGATTCCCAGCCGAGAGCAGTTCACAACATCTCCCTTTGGCATAGTAGCTGCCTTTCTATTTTAACTGAGAGTCAGTGAATATGCTGAGTCTTGCATGAATATGTGCATCTGAAGCTACAATAGTTTAGATGAAGATTGCAAGGGATTTGTCAGGTGTGTGCTTCTAAAGAGATGCTCACTTATAGCTGTACATATTTATCATTTTTATATTATGGGGCAGTTTTCTGTCAGCCACATAGCTTTGAAAGTTACTTCAGTTACTTTTTTTCCATACTTTTCAAAGCCCCTGATGTGTATTTTGACTAGAAAAAGGTAGGATAGGAGCTTACAGACTCCTGTATAGAGCTGTTCTGTCTCTAAACAACAGATTTTTATTTTTTTTCAGAACCAAGGTTGCATTCAATATACTGGAAGTGGTATTGAAAGATGCAGAAATAAGGAAGGAAGGTATGATAAGGTACTAGGTGAGGATTCAGAAAATCGTCTCCCATTTCTGGGAAATGATGCCTTTTATTATCCTAGGCAAGTCAGTCTGGTTTGATACTAGGTATTCGGTGAAAATCTCAGAGCTGAAAGGAAAGGAAAAAATATTACCCTTGAGCTAGAATAAATCTACCTCAAATTCAGAAACTTTGCCCCAGGTTGTCTGTATCGTCTGTAGTGTGTTTTCCTCATGGGCCATCTAGACTAAGGAGACTCACCCCAAAGAAGTGTCATTCTCTGTCTCACTTGGGTGAAGAATAACACCACTTTTCTTTCCTTGACAGTTTCTTTGACTTCAGGCTCTAGCTTCTGATCAGTAAATTTGTATAAAACCTTGTAGAAAGAGGTTAGGATCTCATTTGTGACCCCTGAGCAACCCAGATAGGAAAATTTCCAGAGCTGTTATACATGGAAGAAAGCATTAATGTAACAGCTTTTAGACAGCATGCCTGTTTGGTGAAAGGAGGGGGCTGGAGCTGCAACTGAGACACAAACCAGGGAGTGTTATTTGTTGGTCACAGAACGTTCGGTGCTTTACAGCGCCCAGCTGAGTGACATGAGAGAAATGCTGGTTCTCCCTGCTCTCCTTCCCCATGCCTTTCTGGTTTGAGCTCTTTGGGAGTCCACAGAAATGGTCAAATGCATTTTCATTGCACTGCCAGTCTGCATCTGTCATGAAATTTCAGCAAACAAAACCACAGCATTTGGCAAACAGACTTTAAAAGCAGAGAAGAAATCAAAGGGCACAAGTGCCACAATGCAGTTTCTGATTTATAGAGAATAAAGAATTTTGCAGGTACACATAACAATTAATACATAAATGGATAAACTGTAGAAAACTGGCTAATGGAGTATATAAAAATGAATTTAATGCAAATTTTCAAGCACTTTGGGCAATTAATTGTGTGCCTATCCAAAGTTTTGACTGCGCAGATAAATGTATTGATTGCAGAGCAAATGTGTCCCCCTTCATTCTTTCCCAGTAATGAAAATAGCATTTAGTGACGTGGCAGTTGGATTTGCAAGTACCCAAGCAGTGAAGGCTGAGGTCAGGCCTGCAGTGACAAGCTTTGCTGCCAACTGCTGTCGAGTGGCAATATTGACAGCTTGTAGCATCACTGGAATACCCATCTTGTGGCTGTTCCTGCCAGCATCATGAACTTCTCACAAAGGTGTTTTATAGCTGCAGCAATTGTAGGCACAGACTGGGAAAGAACCCAGGGCTTTCACCTGTTGCCGTTGCTGTTGTGCTGGCTAAAATCAAAGGGCTGGGGTGTTCAGGGAAGAAATCCAAGTTGTAGAAAAGGGAGCACTGCTGCTTGAGTGAGGGAAAACCTATGCTGAAAGAAGAGCATCCATGTTCCAAGAGCTTTGTAAGACAAATGAGTGCAACTACACTATATGCCTTAGGCATCTTGAGGGTAATTTTGGACAGTAGGTGTTTATTTCAAGGAATGTTTCCTCACCTAGGGCACTGCAGGAAGGAGCACTGAAATTGCTGTATACAGGTCATGCCTGAGCTTGGCCTCCAGGCTGGCCATGGGTACAGATGTCGCTTTCTTTGGAGGGCTCCTATTGCTTATTTACTTTTATTACTGACAGCTGCTCTCTTTTGCAAGTATGATATCCTGGTCTGATATGCTGGCCAAATTCTAACTATAATCCTTACCGCCTGCTTGACTCAAAATAGCCCATACATTAAAATGTGTCATTTCTCTTCTAACTGAATGTGATGTTTCTAAACAATTTCCATTTTTCACCCCAAATATGGCTCTTTCAGCTTTGGATGTTTCTCTATTTCTAGCTTGTTAAAGTACTTGGAAGGCATTATGCATTGCATGCATAAAGACAAGCTATTATAAATATTTAGCTAGCTAAAGCATTTGTGATTTTTCACTTCAAAGTTAGAAGTAAATGGGATACTTGTAATGACTCTTGCATTTTTTGCAGAAAGTTATCTAAGTAAATCTTTCACAATAGCCTAGGACTTTTTGTGGTATGCCAAAATATATCCTACCTCAATATCACTGGGATTCAGGAATTAGATGAAGTGTCAGAGAGGCTAAAACAAAGACTCATGCCCGGAATATTCCTAAAAGAATCCGACAAGCATCAGGGCTTTGTGACTGAGTGGTGCTGTTTGGGGAGGGTCATTTGGTAATTTAGTTTTCCTTTTTATTCATGGAAGGAAAGGTATTCCAGTGGAGTGCCTCTTTATGTTTTCCTTTTTCTCAAAGGCTCTGGGTGATCTCTACAAGGTTGTTCAGCCTCTGTAGACCTTGCTCTTAGGCTATAAAACAGGAGCATTGGTACATCCTTTCCACATAGAAACATTTTTTGGGTAAGACTGCGAGGTACTTTGTTCTGGCTTCTGCAAAATAACTGGATAAATGTTTCTTAATTGATTAATATCCTATTAGCACAGTACAACAAATAACTGAAAGTACATTTTGTCTCTGTTTTAAGAAAAGGGAGAATTTTATCTATGAGCAGTATTCTCATCTTAGCAGTATTTTAGCAAGGAAGCTTGAAGAAATCATGGCAAAGAATGTTTGTGAAACAGCTAATCTTAGACAAATAGAATTATTTAAAGAAGGCAAATGTTGAACTCTAGGACAACTGTTTGCAAAAGCAGCCTGGTTTCACTCTAATGGAAACAGCTCACATGAGCTATTTATCAAGTGGTTTGCAAGAATAGGGTTTAAAAAATTGAATTTTTTAGTCTTTAGCTTGAAACCTATTGCAGAAGTCACTTAGAGAATATTAGTAAATGTGAGAGTCAGAAAATGTTCAATAGCAATTCATAACCAAAATATCTTTTCTAGTGTGTTAATCTCCTGGACCAGTAGTTCTGTCTAGATGTGACTCTTACCTTGCAGTCAGACACTAAGAATGGAACTCTAAAAAGGAAGGTGTTCAAGGTTGTTTTGTTTTAAGATTATGCAGAAGTTCCACTATAAAAGTCTTTCTGGCTTTTCAGAACCAGGTTTAGATCATAAATATACACAGGGTGTCACAAGTACTGCTCAGTCTCAAAGCCATCCTTGTCTGCCCCTTTGTGCTAAAGGCATCACAAGCCACTGCAGAAAGCATTACACATTTCCATCATGTGTTTTTATTTTATTTGGACTGGACTTAAGCTATGTCCAGATGCTCTTTCAAGATGCTGTGGCTTTCATATTTTTCACTGAAACTGACCAGAAGTGATAATTTATATCTTGTAGAGCTGATGACTTAGCACTTTCCAAGTTAGATCTGGAGCCAAGCGCTGCAGTAATTATTCTGCAGTTGATTTCTAACAGACCTTTGAAAGCTCACTGTGGGGATGGGTGAGGCACAGAGGCAGAGCTGCAGAGCCTCTGACACTACAGCACAGGGGGTCACTAGCAGTTCATGCAAACTCCAAATCTCACCCTTGCCCTTCTTTTTCAAAAGAAGCTTCCAGTCTGTGATGGGAGTGACTGGTTTGCCTCTGTAGAAAGCAGATCAAGAGTACAGTTTGCTGAAAAGATGTGCTAAAGTCTTTGCAACCTAATGCATCACATTTTACTGCTCCTTCCAAAAACTGAAGATCCATAATCATTTTATTCAACAGCCTGAGGATCTCTACATCTGCTTTTCACTTACAAGTTTCACTTCTTGATTATTCTTTTCAGCTCAAAAGACAATATGAGTTGAAATGTATTTCAGAAAGAAACAAAGGTGGAAAGCACAAGGGAGTCAAGATACTGCTCAGACTCCAGGGGTATATGGACACTGCCTGCTAGGTGTGATGTTTATCATGAACATTGCCTGCTACGTGTGGTTTATCTCTGGATAGGTTTTACCTAGCCCTTTTGTGCTTGAGAGAAGATGAAAACAAGGGAGAAGCACTTCCAGCCATACTTGTGTATAGGAAATAGTTGCCTGCCTTTCTGCCTCTGCTGTTTGCACCAATATTTATTCCACAGTAGTTCTGCCAGCTTAATTTGTCCCATAGTTCTCTTTAGTAATTTCTTGGGAATGTTATTTCTTTTATAACGTGACGTGTTTTAAAGGAGGAGTTAAAATAAAACTTTATTCAGGCAGAGTGTAAGCCACAGCCTTCCCTCCTCTCCCAGCCCCTCAGAGTCAGCTCCCACACGGGGTCCCTGCCTTGCTGACCCGTGACCCTGTGAGTACACAGTCGCTTGTAGGAACAACACTTTCCAAGAACTGGGCATGTGCTGCCCAGCATCTCATCATGACTCAGGGAGTTCTTCAAATCTCCTTCAAAGACCCACTCCTTACAGGACTATTTACACCTCGCCAAGGTCACTTACCACAGTGCCATGGTAGGCAACCAGGTGTGGACGTGATATCATAACTTGCAACAGCACTTACAAAAACGATTGAGATACACGTTAATATAATAAATGATACTGAGAAGGCTTAGAGGACATCTTCACATATACTCAAAGCAGTAGATGTATATGCATTTTCTGTTTGCTGCAAGACTTGAGATATGCTTTGGCAGCCCCTTGGTGCTCCCATCTGTCCACTGGGAATTGAGCTGCATGAAGTGCTTTGAGAAGCTGGTAGTGCCTCTTAGTTTTGAAACAGGTCTTTCAGAATGTCAGATGCAATTTCATGCATTTCAGGATAATGCAGGGTCTGGAAATCAAACTGTGATTGAAAAGGTCTTGAACTGTCTCCATGGAAGTCTGTATTAAAGTAGTCCTACTCTAAAAATAAGGAAAGAAAAAAAAAGAAAGCTGTGTAGTGTTGTCATTTCCAAGTTATCTCAGGTGAATATCCCTGTTCTGATGCAGAAGTTATCTCAGCCAGAATTGAGAAATGACACAAAACCAGCTCTTTTTGGCATATCTAGCAGAATACTCTTCACTGCCCTCTCACCAATGCATTACCTCGCTTCCCTGCTCCCAGTGCCTGAACACTGCCTATAAAGCCTGGCTTCTAGTGATATATATAGACTGAGGGGCATGCTTGGGCCTTGGTGTAGAACTTCTGAAATAATACAGTTCATCCAAGGTCTCTCTTTTGGATTTAATGGCTGATTTTCATTGCTGCTTTGTTTTCTTCCACTGGCATAAGCATTTTAGAATTTTTTAATTTTGTTTGTTTTCAAGTCCATCCTCCCACCTGGAGTATTTACTTCTGTTTTTCCAATATCTGAAAAATGCACTGCTTCATTTGTCTGCTATAGTTGGCCCTTATTTCCATCCCTCCATGCCAAACACTGATTTAATTCATCCTTTCTTGACCTTTCTTGTCTTTACCCTGGGAATATCTGGTAACTTGTGAATCTTTGCTTCCAGTCTTGTCTGAGCAGTCAAGTGCAGGAGGGGCTAAATCTTGTTCCCTCTTCATAAAGGGTCTTGGTAGATACTGCATATACCCAAAGACTGGGTAGAGAGGATAACCTTTAGTCCTATTCACTCCAGAAGCGTCACATTTAGATTCCTCTTTTGGTAGATGTTTCCCTGTGCAAGGATACACTTTTGCAGAAGAAGACATGCCTATTTGGCCACTTGGCTAACCTAATCAAGTTTTCCTCTCATTTGGGTCTATTCAGCTGAACCTACCACGAGCATCCTTATGTCAGACGTCTTTGCCTCGATGTAAGCAGGCTAAAAGACATCAGAGTTCATGCCTTTTGCAAGTTGAGATGATGGTGTACTCTGTCTCAGGTCTCTTTCTTAAAAAATTCTTGAGTAGCTCATTTCCAAAATAATCTCTCTTGCTGACAGGACAGGAAGAACAAGTCTGTTTTCTTGGTTCAAGGCCCACCACACAATTTTTTTTTTCTGACCCTCATGTTGCAGACTATTTCGTTGTTTCCTTTCTTGGCAGTCTCCTTCTTTGTGGTCTAGCTTCTACAGCTTCTGCTGGCCAGTACCTCTGAAATCTCCCTGGCTTTGAGGCAGTGTCTGCCTGGCTGCTGCCTCTGTCTCCCACAGTGGAATGTGTGTGCAGAGCACTCTTTAACTCCTAGGTCACTGCTTCCCATGGACACAGACACCAAATCCTACCATCTCCTGGTTAGCAAGGCAGCCCCTGCAGAGCTCTCTGCAGAGACAGAACTGCTGTTTTCAGTGCTCAGCTGGACTTCTACACCTGTTCTCTGACCAACACAAGAAGTGTGCTTATATTTACTAGTGACCTACCCATTATAGCTCTTTACATCCTTTATTATGGTACTTTAATGACTTCCATCTATCAAAATATAGTTGAGATTTCCTTCTCCTCCATATGTGCTTAGGCTTGACAGGAGAGGGAATATCACGCGCAGGCAATAAGCCTGCCTTGCTTAGTGAGGTGAATAATTAGTAATTTACAAACTCAGTAAACAGTAAATGTGCTCTTGACCTTCCACTTGCACCAGCTGCCTGATGAGGCACCCAGCTGACACGTCCAGCTGCCTAATGCCTTTTCCTTGTGCAAAGCCCCCTCCGAAGCTCCTGCTTGCTCTGTGCTGGTGTTTCAGAAGGCAGCATGGTACTGCCTACGCTGCATTGTGCTTTCTGATTCATACTAATCCCCTCATCTTCCTATGGAACATTAAACATAATCATGATATTGAAAATGAAGGCGTTGCAGATTTAAAAGTGGGATCTGCTTAACTAAAAATAGCATTAAAGCAAACCCTGTCCTTCTGTACTGAAGGACTGGCTGGTATTTACAGTGCTGTAAAGTCATCAGACTCAAGCATAGGAATAGGAAAGAATGCCAACCAAGAGGGACCAGGAATTATAGGCTTGTTCTGGTTTATTCCAAGATCTGTTCCTCCTTAACTGTGTGACCTTGAGCTCGTCATGTGGTGTGCCCCAGCCACCATTTATTAGTCTGTAATGTAGCTATAAGGCTGATTTTGCAGCACTTGCATGTGAATGAAAGAATTTGTATTTCCAGAGTGCTTCAGGAGCCTTAGAGATGTCCTAGTGATCAGCAGGCAGCCATGGATATGGTCACTATTTATTTCTTTGAATTCTAAAAGAAAAAAGTTTTTATAATAGAAAAGTTGAAGTCATTCCTTGGGAAGAAGATATCTATAGTGCACCTTCCAATTTCCAGCTCCAATTACCATGATTTCAAGATTCATTTTGGACAGGACTATGCAGTTTGAAGCTAGCCTTTAAATACTGCATACCAAGGAAGCTACAATGGAAGGGAAACACTATATATTCTTATCCTATTCTCATTTATCTCTCTGTGCTCCAAAACTTTGCTGGTTCCTTTCGTACTTCCATGTGATTCTGTCAAAGTAGTACTGACATTCAAAACAAAACAAGACTATTTATGTTAAGAACGTTTTACTTCTCAATAGAGAAGTTGTATAAATGGTGCAGCTCCTGAATGTTTTTTCCCCTTTCTAAAGGATTCACTGTTTTCGCTAATGTGTAATTTCAGAGAGGCTGTTACAAATTTAATGTTGAAATGACCTGGTCAAGAGCTAAAAGTATTCTAATATTAAATTAAACCAATCTCTTCCTTTAGTCCCTTAATTCTAAAAGCTGAAGCTCTAAGGAAATCACCAAGTGTCACCAGTCTTGCCAATCTGCTTATGCATCTCACATTATCAGTTTTATTTCCCTTCACTCTCCCTATTCTCTGCAGTTGACTCAGGCATTTTTTCTAGGTCTTAAAAACCTATTTAAAACTCTACAGCTTGCCTCCCACACTGTCCTCTCTATAGTAACAAGCAGCTACAGTCTGTGTTCACATGTCCTGTGGTCTGCTTGGGGCCAGGGTCTACAAGCTTGTCTGGGTGTGGTACCTGCGTTCAGTATGTCAGGACAATCTAAGTACTCAACCTTTTACATCAAATCCAGTGAGAATTATTGAGCACGATAATTACTGCAGGTCTCATTAGCATTGGTGAGCCAATTAAAGCCCTATTCCATAAGGTCTCGTTCCTCTTTTCATTCTGTGAAGTAACTAAAGGAACCCATGAAGAAGTTGTCTTTCCCTTTTACCAGAAGTAAGCAGTCTTTGATAGACATCCCTGCTTCTAGGGCTTTCAGAATATTTGATACTGGCCCTTGGCTGAGCTTAGGTAAGTCTCCTGGTTGATTATGTTACCTTAAACCACCAAGGTACCCCTTGCACACTCACCTCTCAGCTTCCAACCGAGACTTGAGCCAGGGGAAAGCTGAAATGTTAGGGTATTTCTGCCTTTGGAAATGCAGTGAACAGAATGCAACTCCAGGCAGTCAAAACAGTGTGAAAGATAAGAATTGTGGTAACTGTTGTCATGGACAACCCTGCGTTGTGAAGGAATAAAACTGCTATACTTAACTTTTACCTTATGTAGAGCCAAAAGGAGTTAAGGTCCAGGCAATGCTTTTTGTTGTGACTTGCTGGCTATTATTTTTGGAACGGCTGCCTGAACCTCAAGAAGACAGTATTGTAAACAAGGCTGTGCTTTTCTCTTCTCATTCTTCTTGTCCACATTTAGACATGGAGTGAACTATGGTGATAATATGTGTTTGGTTTCTTTGTGTCTATGAAGTTGTCATTTGCAATAAGGTGCTATTGTATTTTTGCTGTCATAAAATTGCAAATTTTGAGAGGTCACATTTCATTTTTGGTTTTCTGCTGAGGTTTATTCTGGCTTAGGTATTTCTCAGGCATCTATTACTGCTGTCATGGCTATAAAATAGAGACAAGGATAAGCAGGCTACAGGAGATATTTTTTGAACTCAATGGAATTAATATTTTTTTCTCCTATCAGGCTGGATCTGCTCTTTTGGTAACATACCCATAGTAATAAATCTGGTTCTATATATAGCTGCAGACAGCAGCAGCTAACTAAATTGCATATAGACAGCACAGGCACGGAATCCAGGATCCACTGTCTGAGAAGCTGCAGGTCTCCACCACTGCAGTTCAAGAAGAGCAGATCGTGCTCTCTTAGTGACTTGCAGTCACTCCGTGCAGGGGACACTGTGACAGCCACAGGGAGAGGCTCACGCTCTGGCTGAGCTGATGCCACCCAGCAGATGCATACATAAGCAGACATTTACATAACAGAAGGTGGCAGAACTTATGTAAACTTGATGTTTTATCTCCAATGCACTCAAACATACTCTTGGGTGCTGCTAGCCAAAATTCAGATTTTCTGCTTCTAATTAAAAGAGCATCTGTTTTGAATATTCTAGAAAATGATTGCAGGCTACAAGACATATCCAAAAAATAGCTGCTCCTCTAACTAGGATGCTGAATGTTTATCTGTTTTTCTTCTTCCTTGTATTAAGTGGTCTCATTGAATTTGGTGTTCACTTCCATTGCAAGCTATCCAATAAATCAGAAAGGAGTTGTCAAACATGTACCACATTTTAAAGAATGGTTTATGTATTAAAAATAAAACAATGCACCGTTTCATGGCATACAATGACATTTACATAAATGGCATGATGAGCATAATGTGGGATATGGCATTCCATTCTGTGCTGTGACTTGCCATTTTAGTGTTCAAGATCTAGCAGATATATTCAATAAAGAACAGCATTTATTTTAAGGAGAAATGTTGAAAATAACCCGCTGCAGTAGGATTTTATTTTATTTTAATGACTTTCAAAGGTCAACATGATTCCACAGCCATGTAAAGGAAGTAATTTAAGAAATTTTTAAAAATTCTAACACTTAGTCTTTCCAAGTAGAGATTGTTTCCATGCAGGCAACAATGAATATTGCTCATTAAAGCTAAAACTGGAGTATTCTTTTAGAGATATGAAAACTTATCTAAAAATCTGGTTTTATCACATCAGAACTTAGGAAGGTTTTGAGAGAGTTGTTTGGAGCAACCTGTTGATCCAGGGTATAAAAGGAGCAGTCAGGGAAGATAAAAGGCATTGCTGAAAAGCTAAATATATTGGCTGCATCACTCTTCAGGGAAAAGATGATCAAAGAAATTCTTTCACCTGTACTTTTTTTGAAACTACGCATTAATTGGAGAAATATTGAAGATACCATAAAAGAGGTGTTATTTACAGAAATCCTCTACTCTCTTAGTAGAGAGTGCCAGGATTTAAGATTATGTAATTAATCAATTCAAAAATATGTTAAATTAAAATGGTTCATGTAGCAATGCGGTATGTTACCTATTCATCAAAATGTTACCAGAGGTAGAGCCTGGGATGTCTCTGCCAGGTTGACTGCAAGTCTGATTTGCATGCTAGGCAAATTAGTAGAACTGTGATAAAGAATACAATTAGTAGACACAGGTAGCTGACATATACTGGAGAAGAGGTGAGAGAAACTTTGTAAAAGGAATGGCACAACCTCACACCTCTGTGTTTATTAGCACAGTCAAAGGCTTCATGAGATCGGAATGCAAAATGATTAGGGTTTTGGGAAAGCAGCAAAGGAGATTCTTCATGAGGTCTGTAAGGGCAGCTTAGTAACCCTGGCATGAGAGGAATAGTTCAGTTCTGAATTAAGAACAAAATAACAAAACAAAGGGGACAACTCAGTGCTTAGTTTTCCATCAGAAGGAGGTTGCCAGCAGCCTATTCTTATGTTATCTGTAAAAGAGAGAAAAAGTGACTTGACCAAAGTTCCTTCAAGATGATCAGCTCAAAAGCCAACTACAAGCAGGGAGTTGTAAGATAGCAAATGCGAAGCAATTTTCAAAAAGAAAAGAAACACGTGCGTGTAGCTGATGTGATTCATAGCTAACCACTGAACTCTGCATGTGTGTTCCCTACACGTATGTGTTGGTGTCACATCACTGCCATCCCTGCAGACCCAGGAAACTCCACACGTGGCTTCCTGCATCATGGATCCCCAAGGCTTCCTGCTCTTGTTTCAATGAGGCAGCAGGTAACTGAGAACAGAAACACCTAATGGAAGAAAGCAAGGCAGGTAAGTACGAATTTGTACGCAATATATCCTGAAATGGTGAGCTCAGCTCTTTGCAAAGTGAATCCAGCCAGCTTATATCCTGCTCTGCATAGTTAATAATGTACATGAAAATCCAACATGGGCAGCAAAAGAGCAGAGCTGCTATCATGCTTTCTGTGTGAGAAATATAGCCATCAATGTACAGAAATAATTGTCTGCATACTTTATGTCAGCAGCCTTGTCAGTTTGATAATGGCTTCAATTCTTTATCTGGTTACAACATAAAAAATAAATATTTTTTGCATTGTCATTACAGACTGCAGTGGTAATGCTGTGACTGTCTTTTTGATGATAGATTCTTTCCAAGGTGGCTCAAGTTTGGCCATAGCATTTGTTCTGGCTTGGCTCATTGAAAACATATCTTACTAAAAGAGACTGAAAAATAACAGCAAATGTATGTTGCTGGTTGTTCTGCAGTTTTGTTGAGTTTTCCCTATCTTTGGTTAATGGTACCTTTGGCATCTCCAGTTGGCATCATTATAAATGATGCTCCATAGCTGCAAATGGCCTGGGCTGAAGAGCTGTACATGTTATCACTTCATTGTAATAACAAACTTACTGTCACCTTCAGAGAACTAAAAGAAGCTGAATTTCCAGGGAAAAACAAAAGGTAAAATATTTCACTCAGTATAACAAATGAAAAGTGTACAGAAACCTTTAGCCCAGAACTGGAGAGTATAACTAGCATGAAGACAGGCACTGGTTATGGCAAACTCCTCCTTTTTCTGACAGGGCTAAGTGAGAAATAATTCATGGCCAAGAGTTTGCCAGAGTCAGGAAAATAATTCACATTATAGGCATTTTTTTCTTCACAAGTTCCCATACATGTAGATAACTCCTTGCATCTTGCTGGGTGCAGGCCCCATTCTGAAACAGGTGGTGTGTTCACATCTAGAGCCATCGGATGGGAGTTTGGATGAGATCTCAAATGGCAGTTTCCCTGTGAGCTTGTGTAAATCTTTATTGCATGTTTTTTTAGAGGCTTTGCATTTTGGGAGCCCCTTGTGGGGACTAATTTTTAAGAATATTTTAAGATTTTTTCATTCCAGGATCTACTACAAATTTTAAAAATACACGCTATTTTGTGTATACTTGCATTTGGTTATGTGAACTGTAATATTTTGGGTGTTTTTCCAGAGTGAGTGACCATGAAAAGGGGGGAAATTGCACTTTTGGAAAGCCAGTGATGCTGATAGCTAGGAAGTTTTGAAATTCAGTATCTTCATGCGAACAAATTCAAATCCCATTCTTCATGCTCAAAGAAGGCAAAAATAATGAGCTAAAATTTAAGCATCTTTGCTTAAACCATGTGACAAATGGCTAAAAACGTACATTTTTTATATACATGTAGTAAAGGTCATCTGCTTCCCTTCCATACATGATACCTAATCAAAACAGATTTAAATCAAATTAACAGAAAACATGTTTTAAAACATTGTCAAGGTCCAACTGATGACTATGTTATTACCTAGCATTTCAGTAATTAATCTTGATTTAGCTAAAATAGGCTTGTCACTGACCTTTACTAAATTGATTTACTATCCCAAAAATGAGTGTATGCAGAGATTTACACTCAAATAATCATGTTCTGCACATCTTTGATTTGATTGGTATAAATGCTTGCTGAGATTAGTTATTAGATGGGAGGGAAATGATGATTCAGGCAGCAGAATGCGAGCATTTCAGATGTGACCCTGTGGAGCAAGCTGGCTGGGGACATCAGCACAGACTCAGGCACTTGAATAAAGCTGAGCACTTGCTAGCAGCTGTTGACGTGGCAATGGAAAATACTGAGGGTTCCAGAGATTACAGAGGTATAATTTGGCCTGTAGTGAAAGTAAGCAGAAATGCTCTCTGAAAAGAACTCCCGTTGTAATCAATGAGGTTTTGCCATTAGCTATAATGAGAAAAGCTAATGGGTATTTTTCTCTGCGTACATTTTTGCTCAGTAAGTATTTTAACAAGTGATTTTTATGCATAGTAGTGTATGGGTTTTTTTATCAAGATAGAACCATGTCTGGTAAGCAATACTTCCAGTTGTAGTTAAATCTTCATTGTATTTAAAATGCATCAGAATATAGTATCTATTAGAAACACAAGGAATAAATGTTCCATAGTTTACAGTATATTTCAAATCTATTAGAATTTTGGAATTCTGCTAGGAATTAAAGTGCTGTTTTTCATTTTGAGTTTACTTCACATTCACAGATGTCATTGTTTTAGGGACCATTAACACGCCCTCTAATTAATTTCATGCTATGTAATACACAGTATAATTAGCAGAAAATCATTGTTCCCAGAAGGTGTGATCCTGCTTTCTTTTGAAATCAAGAGGGGACATTTTGTTGTGGCATTAGATCCTACTACTGAAGCATCCAGAACAATGATAGTTAAGGTTTATAAACTGTTCATAACAATTATGAAGCTCTCTGGCAGGACTACTGTCCATATAAGCACTAACTCCATGAACTTCATGGAGCAAGACTAATTCTGATTGGGTTTGGGGGGAAGGTGGGAGGAAGGAGGAGAGGGGTATTCTACCATCAAAGATCATTTCTATGGGTTTTTTTCATGACTGTCTTTGCAGCCAAAATGACTTATGGTAAAAAGTTACATTCCTCCCATCCCTTGCTAATTAGCCACACAGAGAAATAAAATCTTTAATAGGGTTGGAGAACTTAGTTTGATGTGGCTCAAACAGAACACTTCTTAAAATCCCCTCTTGCAGAAATGTGTAGCAGACCTGTAACAGCATAGCCTATGCTAAAAAATTACTTGACAGACAGGGAAACAAGGTTTCATGTTAAATTTATCATGGTGTGTTCTTGCTTTACTCATTCTATGTATTCTCCCCAGGAGTTCACTCCTCCTTTGGCCCCTTTGGATAAAATTTCAATGTGACTTCCCTGTGCCCAGAAGTTTCCTAATGGTGTGGATTTTCAGAACAAAGAGAAACATGCATTCTGGGCTCTTATTGTTTGTCTTGAGGCAGATCAGCCAACAGACCTATGCAAAATCAGTTTATCATAGAAATTGCTTATTTCATGTTGACCTTTCCCAAAAGACAAGCAATAATGAAAAATTATTTAGGATATATTTTTTCCTTATAAGATTTACTGCATCTTTATTGATGGCAAAATAGCAACATATCCCCTACCCTCATGATCTTTTCTCATCTTTAAAATATCTCAACTATGTGTAATATTAATTTTCATTACTGCTGTCACTATGAGATAAAATGAATGCTATCATTCCTAACTTACAGATGAAGAACTGAGAAAAGCAGTTATTCATTCTAAAGCTGTTCCCTGGTTCTGACAATCTATTTTCATACATACAGGAATAGGATCTTTTTCAGAACACTTAATGTTGGGTAGCATTTCATGGGTTAACAGAATAATTAAAATCTGAAATTTACACCACAATATGTTGAATTCTAAATGAAAATAGCCCATAATTTTAAAGCAGTCACTTGGACAGAAGGTCAATCAGCAGATGTAAAGGATTAAAAAAGTCACTTAATATGCCTAAGTGAGGTTTACAGAATTCCTAAGATCTGAGGGGAAACGTTTTGTAGAGAAAAATCAGAAAAAGAAACAATGGAGAAATAATTTAATTGCCTATTTCCCCTGCTGCAGTGTAGCATCTTACTTTTACATTTTCATTACAGGATTATAACTGTCACGCCACATTATGCTTTGCAAATGCCTTCAAGAATAGTTGCCACTTTGTAAAAGCACAAAACATTTAGAAAATACTACTTCAATCACAAAACTTCGTAAAAGCACAAAAAATGTTGAAAACACTACTTTAATCACAAAACTATTTTTCTTCCACAAACCCCAAACAGTAACTGATTTAGTCTTTATTCTGCTTCTGACAATAAGAAGCATTCTGTAAACAGCCCTTCCAATGACATTTTTCACTATGCCATCCAAGTTGTCATATCCTCTATTAGAGCATGATGTTTAAATGGGTTTTGAGAGAAATAAAAAAAATGTATTAATTATGATAATTAAGTTTTCTGAGGGATAATCATTGGAGAGAGACCCCAGCCAGGCAAAGAGAGTGTTTCTTTATTGTAACAGTAGTTATTTTCTTCTTCTATCTCTTCTTGGTAGATATTTTCCTGCTGGCTGATGCTTAGCTCACAACCTTAATGCCACTATAGGATTTGGTCTCCTATGCCTGCAGCTGTTTTGATGCTCCAGAATGCATACACATTCTGCCCACCCTTTTAACAGCTAAAGTTTGGAGTAAAGGAAGTTTAAATTTTTTTGATAGTTACCATATCTTTCCATGCTTGGTAATTCCTCCAACAAGCTTGCACTGGATCCTATTAGTGAAGCAGAAGTATCTCTTGACAATCACAAAATATAGTGAACAACATCACTTACTTTTTTCCTTAAAATTACCAGCTCTGAGTCTCCAGCTAGAGGTTCTGCACCAGAAATATAATGATTTCACCTGCAGTGGCATCAGCAGCAAGCATCAAATGAAGAGAGATTGAAATAGAGAGCGAGTGCTTCTATTTCTCATTCTCTTCTGTGCTTGTCATCATGCTGCCATTTCAGATATTGAGATCACTCAACCTTGACATGAGCAAAACTTGTCTCTGAGGACAAGATGGCAAGTGAAAGAGCAGCTTTTAGACTAGAGTCTCTTGAAAACACATCCTTGCAGGCAATTGTGAAAATTCAGCATTTGTCTTCCCCAACTTAAACATTTTCCTTCTTACTTCCATCACGAAAGTATACATTCTTCCACCTTGGAAATGAGAAAGAAAACCAAATTTTTCAGCTTTTTTGAGGATATTTGAATGATCCAGCCATCACAGTAGTTACAGTACACAAGCTGGTAAAAACACCTGTTACAAACACAGTCTGATTTGTTTTAACCAAACTTTG
Source organism: Camarhynchus parvulus (assembly GCF_901933205.1). Classification (NCBI taxonomy): domain Eukaryota; kingdom Metazoa; phylum Chordata; class Aves; order Passeriformes; family Thraupidae; genus Camarhynchus; species Camarhynchus parvulus. The sequence continues at coordinate 12,707,048 of NC_044576.1, forward strand.
CTGGCACTGAAAACCATCCCCATAGAAATAAGGAGTTACATTCTTGTGCATCAAGAAGCTCTAAATGTATCTTAGGTTTCATTTTCCCTGCACTTTTACTGTTTCTATCAAGAATCACTCTCAGACTGTTAACTGGCATAGTAAAAAAAGAGAAAAGAGAGAAAAAGCATTAAATGATGTGAGGCTTCATATGTCAGACGAAAATTTGGGAAAGTGGAGCTCTTATTCATTCTGACAGTTTTCCTGGAATCCTAGGTACAATCTTAAACATCTCAGCTCTGTTACCCATCAATAAAATGGGGGAAATTGTACTTTATCTTTGTTTCACTGTGATGCATTGAAGACAAGTACATCTCAAATTTTAAGTTTCATAGATACTTCAGCAATGGGCAACACAGAAGAATGAAAGATAGCAGCTTCCTCAAGAAAGATGAAATTTAACAAGTCTAGCCAAGGCAAACTCTTAAGCAGTGAGTAGACAACAGTCTGACCTGCGTTGGTGGATGATCTCAAAGTGTACCAGCTTCCTAAATAATACTTTCAAGCAATGCTTTCCTTCCTTAAAGAGCTTCAGTAGGTGCCCTTATGTCCTTTGAATCTTTACACTGTGACTGTTCTGCCGAGCGGGTCGTGCTCAGGAGCGGCTTTCTCTTTGCGCATCAGGACTGTGTGATGTGTAGCACCAGCAAAAACTCAAAACATTTCCTGTAGCTGCTGTTACTGTCCCTCCCCACATCTGAGATGAAGAGGAGCAAGTTTCAGGATCACAGGTGTGCTTTGCATGTCTGCCCTACTGCATAGAGACGATTTATTACATCTTAGGTTAACAGGTGGTAAAGGAGAAAGATAATAAAAGGAAGTGCAGGGAGACACAGAGGTTTTTTTGGTTTTTTTTTTACCCCTACAGAAACCAATTGAGACCTTCTGAAGATCAGAAGGTTTTGAACATTTCTTTGAGACAGAATAGAAATGTCCTACTGAGACATTGAGTGATTTCTATCCAGACATGCTGCTTCTGTCTTAAGTTTCATCTGTCAAGGTCCTTGACAGTGTTTTGAGAACATTAGCTATAATGAGATGAGTTTAGGAGATCAAGGAAGGACAAAAGTTCTGACAAAAAGTGCTACTGAAATTTTTGGAATTCTGAGTTAGAGTAACTTTAGCCATTAACTACCTCTTTTTATTCCTATTAGATCACAGTTGAATTTTAAATGGAACAGCACCAGTAGGATCACATAAATGGCATTTTTCCTGTCAAATTGGTTAGATTTCTTTTTGGTGTCATATGAGCTTTAGTTGGTTGTTTCCTTTATCCTTTTACTAGTGGTTGCTGACTGAAGAAGGAACTGTATTTGTCCTTGTTAGGCTGGTGCTAAGTTAGAAATATACTACTGCTGCTGTCCAGAAAGTTGAACATGAAATAAGATCTTTGTAAGGCATGGCAGGGGTCTTGGAAAAACACAGTCAAAATTTTCTTGACATGTGTATCCAGGCTGAAATCACTGGTTGGTGAATTTGTCTTTCATCTGTTTCAGTATCTTCTGTCTCCTGTTGAAATCACGTTTGCATGCTGTGTAGATAGAAATGTTTCAGCTACTTTGAAATTTCATAATATATTTTCTTTGTGGTATTGGACAAAAACTACTGGTGGGAGTAGAGAGTTGGGGCAGCTCTTAAAGGCTCAGCTCCCTCAGGGTCACACATATCTCTGCTCTCCCTTTCAATTGCTGCTAGATGAAACTCATAGTTAAAATACCAGGAGAAGAAAGGTTTCAAGACTTTGGTTCCCAGTTTGAAGTTCATTATTCCCAATAAAGGTAAATATGAAGCAGCAGCAACTTCTCGAGGACAGGCTGTGTGCCTGCTCTGGTGGAGCTGTGTCCTGTGTTTCTGTTACTCAGATGGCAGCACTGTAAACACCCTGCTTCAAGGCTCACTCAGTGTAGAAGAGGAAGGGATTGCTGGTTTTCCAGTAAAAAAATGGGATGGGATGGAATGTTTTACAACTCTGCAAACCTTGGAAGCAATTGACTGCACAAGGACAAATAATCAAAATTTCTTGTTTAGTGTCTACTTAAAAATTACTAATGATTAAGAGGTTTTCTAGATAAATTCTTAATATGTCTAAAGACATTAATTAACAACATAAAATTTCACCCCATTTCAGCTGAATTTTTTTAGTCTTCCCCTGCATTGCTTCTCAAGGCTGGGATCCTGATGGCCATGTGGAACTGTTCTTTTTATAACCATTATAACTGTTTTATAACCGTTCTTTTTATAACAACATTTAGGTTTTGAAAAATCACAACCATGAGTGAGTTCCTTCAGTCTCCTGCATTGTACTCTGAATTCCTTCTGGCTTTGTTAAGGGTCCTCTTCCTCTAAGCTTATTATCCTGTTAGCTGTTTTAATGTTTGCTCACTGCAGCTTGTTACAGCTTTCTCTGTGCATTGCTCCTGGCTTCTGTTTAAGACTTTATCTCAGTCGAGGCTTCATCAGCACAAAGCAAGGTGGAATAGCTTAACATGTAATGGATCTGGTCATTTAATGTATTTAAGATCATAAAATTCTGCTCACCCAGTTGCCTTATTTTTCTTCTGTTTTATTTTAGAGTTTGAAAACGAACCTTTGTAAGCTCTGATTTATAGTTCTACAGAGCTCATGTTGCCAAGACAACTATTGTAAATGTTCTCTTCTGGAAAAACCCTTGTAGACATAAGAAGCTTTCCCAGAGATATCATTCAAACTGAAATGTTGTAAAACGAATAGTGAAGTCACTAACATTTATCCTTACAATGTCCATTTAATTGACAGAGTGGGGTTATTCCCCATTCTGTATTTGCAGTTTGTCATTCTTCATCCTCATTTGAGTAGCATAAAGGAAAAAAAAAATGTCTTTATGTTTCTTGAGTTAAAAAGGACTGGGAAGTGTTTCTGGTCAAGTATTTTAGGTACTAGAAATGTATGTTCTCTGTGTTGCTCTGACATCAATTATCAGCATCTTCATGGGGAAAAAACGGGGGAGGCTTAATTTCTGGCAGAAATATGTTAGCTGCTAGAGCAACTACAGAAATTAGCAATATTGTTGTTGGGTTTTTTTATCGATTTCTGGATTTTTTTTCATGATTTCATATTTCACTTTCACAGCACTGCATAACGCAAAGTGTCTAGAGTACTGACCCCGGACTGATTATTCAAATTTGGAAGCTGTAGAAAAGAGAGATATAAGCTACCACCTTAATTTTAACAATGAAGTCAATTAGACCTGTGCTTCAGTTCATTAACATTGTCATGGGTCTTTAGTGTTCATATTTGTTTACAAAAGAACCAAAATCACATCACATGAATATTACAGCATCCATACTGAATAATTTAACACTGCATCTCAACTGTTATATGAACAATCATCAATTTACAATGTGGGTGCTAATGAAAACCATGGGAAATAATCCATGTAATATTGTGAATGAAAACAGCTCTGTTTCCATCTTGAGATGGAGTGGTGTGGTTATTGTACAGGTGGTTTTGGATAAATTAAATCTGTAAATGTGCAGCACAATCTCTTCTTGAGAGGAAGCCTTGGACATTGCATGCACACATAGTGAGGAGTCACAGCTCACAGAGAGGAAAGAAGCTGAAGAACACTGCAGGCAGCATGAAACACTAGAGCAAAGCTTTAGAAAGAAATTAATATAATAATAAAAGGTAATGCATTTTCACACAAACCCAAACTAACCCACATAAACTCAGCATTCTTGAAAAAAAACCGTGTGTGACTGACTAGTTAGCATCTCCTGAGCAAAGCTGTTTGAACTGAAATATTTTGGCCATTACTCTATTTTCAGTCAAGGTAGGAAACACAGGAGCTATCTACATAAGCAGATTCCAAAGCATTCTATTTTTGCAAATGGGTTAAGGTGCAATTGATAATGCACAAAGGGCTTTAGTTCTCTAATTCTTGTTTCTTTTCCACAGCAGCTAGCTTCAGAAAGCCCTAAAAGAGCTTTCAGAAGCAGAATGGGGAGTTAGTGGGAGCAGCCATGAACACATGCAATCCCTTCCTCCCACCAGCCCTCCAGAGGATACAGAGTACTGAGAAGCTCATTTCAAAAAACTATCATTAGCCATGACTTTTCAAAAAGGCACAAGTTTTTACAGATATAGCTGTTCTTGTTCTAAACACGTTTCAGTCATCAGAATTTGGAAGATAAAGAGACATCTGAAAAGCTGTACAACATAATGGCTGATTAAAGATGCTGCATCCCCAAGAGCATGTGAACACAGCTAGGACAGAATTTTCTTTCTGTTGTAAAAACACACACCAGTTCTGCATTTATATAAAGTAATGCTTTAAGGTGGATAAAAAGAGGTTCTTGGCAACAGAGAGGTCTTTGTGGAGGAATATGTTACTTTCTGTAGAGTTCCATCAACATATTCAAATTTACTTCCAAGAATCTTCCAAGAATTAGCATATTTTTTTATAACTCCTTCTCAGATACACTGTGTCACTTGCTCTCACAGTTCCCATTTATAACTGATATCACATGAGCGTCATTAAGACACGGAGCAGAGCCTGAGTTGTTATGACACAGAATCACATATATGGGCACAAACTTTCTTTGGCAAGTAGTTTAGAGATTTTTTAATTATTATTTTTAAGATAGTGTATCTATGCTAAATATAACTGCAGTCAAAACTGAAATAAATGGGGGTCCTGGGTCTCATCAAGGTTTAGCTCCATTCCAGATCATCTTGGCAAGAGAGCAATTTCCCAGAAAATTGTCAAACACTTTCAGCTGCAGGAACCGTGAAGCCAGACATCAAACTCAAATTTCTTTCACAGTAACCTGTACTCTCATTTGAAGGTAAGAGCCCAGTCTTTATTTCAAGCAATTTTCTTCAATCATGGTGGGGAGAGCCCAGATCAGGCTGTGAAGAACTGTGGTAAGTTTCCACCTCCATCTCTGCACAATCACTAACTGGAGTAATTTACAAGTTTTATTTATTAATCTCTAGGTGTGATTTCTCTTGACCCCCCCTGTTTCCTTCCTGAGGCCCATTATGATGAAGATATTCTTACTGTGGTGCTGTGCTGTGACCTGTGCCATAGGCAAGGAATAGATGTTGTGTGACTCTCCTGAAGCAGGTATCTCCTTCATGGTTACCTGAAACTGGGAGTGCTGGTGGGGTCACACACTGCCTGCCTTTCTGTCCTGTCCTTCTGTCTCCTGAGAACATTGCCAGCACTGCCATCCCTGCATCTCACACACAGAAGAAGCATCCAGCTTTAAACTCCACAAATGAAATACAGCTTTCAACAGAGCTGTGGCAGACTGGAGCTCAGTGTGGGCTCACTGCCTGAATATTTATTTAGTTCCTGGGCAAGTTTTCCAGCTGAATCTGTCTGCAGCAGCTACATGGCTAGAGCTTAGCTGTGTGAATGTGTGCATTAACCTGCAATAGAAGCTTGAAAATGAGCTGCAGGGAATGTAGAACAAGATGACTGGCATGAGCACAAGAGGATTGGGTGCTTTGAGCTAACCTCCTCCTTAAGGTGTCCTCCACTGATTGTGTACTAGACTTACAAGTTCAAAGTTAAAGAATAACTTTCAACCAAAGTAAAGAGACTAAAGCAATATGATAGACTGGAGAATGATGCAACTTTGGATTTTCTCTGATGGCTCAATGGCTCAGCAAATCTGTATTTCTGTCATGTACAGGGTAAGATTCACAGTTTATATCCCCAACAAAATGTTGAGAACATGAATCATACTGAATCTTGCAACTTCAGGCAAAGAGAGAACTCCCAAAGCAGCCATATTCCAAGAAGAAATAAAGGAATATATAGCTACATACTACTATCACAAGTATTAAAATATATCATCTCTAATGAAAAAAAGCCCAGTGCATCCAAATAAAAAGGGATAATCAACTGGTATATGGTGGCAGACTCCATAAATCTATGGCAGCAGCACAGTGCTGGGTGGCTATTAACTATACCATGTTACAAATTACAGAATGCAAGACCTGATCCATGCAGCTATTTGGATACCAATGCTAAGAGGAGGGGAGAAGCAGCCCTTAGGGCAATTAGAATCTCCCAATGGGCTGCTAATGCCATTGGAATCTTCCTCTTTCCTCCTCCATGCTCTTATTTCTTCTCATTTCTCAGGTAAATAAAATTCAGGTAAGTAAAAAGGTAATGTAAGTAAAAAGCTCAGGTAAGTAAAAAGTTCATGTGAGATGAGAGAGATTCCTTAGATGTACCATGCAACGTGTAACAGAGTTAGGGATTACAACGTTCTCCATGGCTCTGAGGTATTACTGTCTTGTGGGAGATTTTTCTTCCAGATATTCCAACAGCAAGTGTTTGCACAGTGCAAGAGATCAGAATGATAAAATAAATAAACATTGTCCAACTGAATCTGGAAAATCTCAGCTGCTTTGCTAATGTGTGCATGTGTATATATGTGAATATACACATACAGGAAGAATGTGAAATGGAAGCCAGGGAGGTCAGTGTGACACCAGCTGTGCTGCTGGATCTTTAGCTGACTTCACTGAGTGAACTGCCTTTCTACAACCTTTGTAATTTGCCATGGTCTCTTTTTTTCTCAATTAGAATTTTGTGAGGCGCTTTTGGTCCATGTAAATCTCTACTTGTTTGAATTTATCACCTTGTGTTCCCTATAAGCATTCTGGGAATTCTTGAAGACTGAAGTAGGATGCAAAATGCTACCCAGAAAAACTTAAACCAGCACTGTCTATACAGTGAGTATGGATTCCAAGGGGCCTCAGGGAGTACTAGGTTATGTGTTTGGACTGCAGGGCAAAGGGAGAGTTTTGGAACAGCGTGTACATCTAGATGTCTTCTCATCAGCTCTGCAGAGACCCAGGAGCTCTATGGATTGCACTAAGGGCATGGTTGAAAGCCTTGTTAGGAGATGGCAGGGTGTGAAGAACTGTAGTGTGGTCTCCTTAGCTGGCATAGCTACAGAATCTTTCAGCAGGAACATTTGTTATACAGATTTTGTCACAGTATAGAAAATGGAAACTTTTATTTTAGTCTGAATAAGTATTATTCTTACAGTAAAGAATCAGAGTTGAAGTGTGTGTGTCCTTTGGCAAAGAGTGATTCCCTAGTCTAAAGAGGCTAGGAAAAAAGATATTTCTTAGAAAAAAAAATATTCTGTTCACTAATAAATTTTGCATTTTCTTTTTCATCTTGACAGAAGTTTATGAAGCACTAAAATAGTTGTTACACAGAAGGGCTATCCAGATTTTGCAGGGCATTGCTGCCTTCCTGCTGCCTTCCTGCATGCCTCAGTATGGAAGGAAAAGAAGAGGAACCTGATAACCAGGAACTCCTCCTCTCAAGGTGGAGATTCTGAGTCTGGATACCCTTGAGTCCAGTCATGGCCCCCATACCTTGCTGCATTCAGAGCTGTGGAAGGGTAAGCTCAGAGCTCTACCACGATGTTTCTACTCCTGTTTCACTATTATGTGAGTCTTGGCTTCACCTCCAAACTCCCCTCAGCTGCAGTGGTTGTGTGAAAGGGAAAGCTTTGCTAGACTTGTGCCAGGCAGCAAAGAGCCCTCAAAGACAAAGAGAGAACTTCAGCTTCTCTATGTTTGATCTGGATGAGCTGATGCAGCACAATCCGTGGGCAGGTCTCCAGAGCTTTTCCCAGCAGAATGTGCAGAGTGGAGCTCAGGCCAGAGCAAGGCTGACAGCCAGCAGTGCAGGGAGCTGTTTGGGTTGCTGCCTTCCTTGTGTCTGCCTCAGAACAAGCTTTCAGCCTTGCTACAGGTGCAGTTATACGTGGATGACCGGAACATACTGGCGTGACTGGGAAGGAAGTGGCAGAAGAAAGCTTATTGGAAGTTTGTCTAATTTTTCACACATCAAAGACTTCCAGCAGCACTGAGGATTAAGTATCCATCAGTCTCCTACGAATTACATAGGTTTGTACTACATGGGGTTAGAACTGCACCAGCAGACAACTCATCTCACATGCTAATTGCCTTTAATATTCTTCTGTCATGTTTCACAATCCAATTATTCATTTATTTAGCAAATAAAGCCAAAAGGGAAAGGAAAATTGTTACATTATAGAGAATCTCAGCCACAGAAGTGGCCTTTATTTTAGAAACTGCCCCTTTCTTTTTTTCTTCATTGACAGCTGGTGACACAACTGGTATAAACCTTAGGAGGGAAGGGTCTTACCCCAGCTTGGTATCTTGCCACGAGTTCCTGTGACCTGGCTGTTCTACTCAACCAGGTCCTTCCATAGGCTCTATTTGTAGGCTCCCTCCTCTCTTTAATTCACAGTGCTGGCAACATTTGTGCAGGCATTTAAGCACTTTATTTCCTTAAGTCAGATTTGATTAAAGTGACACACCAAAGACACTTCCTGCTGTAGTCCTGTCCTATATATCCACCTGTTTTAGGGCATTCTATCCTTTAGCTGGTCTTTTGTTATATGCATGAGGTCCCAAGAGTGAGTTTCTTATTACCAATGGAGTATCCCTCATTACCTTTCAGCTCATGTCTCCCTTTTAAAGTACACTATAGCTTTTTTTATTCAGCTTCACTGCACTGATGTGTAAGCTTGGTCCTCTTTGATAACTGTTCCAGAATAAATCAGCATCTTTTCCTCTCTCTGTGAGAAGGGAAGGGGGAAAAATTGAAGAAAATTTTCTAGACAGGAAAAAAGCATAGCAGATAAAACTTGAGGAACACCTTACAATGAAAACCTGAAGAAAAAGAACCGGTCAATCCTGTTATTTCCTTAAGGTGCAGCTTGCAAGCAAAAGGCCAGAGAAATATGTCCTGGCCCCAAAGTAAATAAAATACCTTTATACCTTTTATTTTCCCTATTTTGTCTTATTTTTTTCACTGAAGAGGAGAATTACTAAGTAAGAAAATATATTTCTTTGCTATGTAATGATGCATGTAAAAAACAAAGGAGTAAAATGCAGAGAATAGAAAATAAAATATGAATGTTAGCTTTATAGGACTGAAGGAGAAAAACGCTGCAGGCATTTCCAAAGCCTCTTGCTAATTACTGTTATTTCTAGCAGTTACTGAATGCATCCAGAGTATGACCATTGCTTGAATTCTGCTTTTGAATTATTCATCACTTTTACTTTCATGTAGAATAACTATTTGCAGTCTTTAAGCCTTTAATTTTTTTTTTCATTTAAACATGGAAATTTAGGGAGGATCTTGAGATTTACAGAAATGTAACTCTGTTAAAAACCTTGTCTAATCAGAAGGAAGTATGAGAGACAGCAAATAGGAGTATGTCTGTAACTGTAGCATACTTCACAGCCAAAATGGCCGAGAAGGTTCAGGGGACACAGAGCCAAAAAAAGTCTGTTTACTGAAGATCTTCTACAGGATAATGTCGAAGCCAGGAAAGAGCACAAGCCTATGGCCCTTGTAGCTCCACCCCTTACATGTGTGTCCTCTGGATAGTTGTTAAACAAATAAATTACTTTTTTTTCCATGTATTCAATTTAAAGCTGCTGCTGGCAAGATGGTATGTCAGAACAATGTGAACTCTTACAAAACTCTTTGTATGCATTTCAGAAAATGTTTCATTCGCCTTCAAACTTTTCTTTCTGCCTTTTCATTTTCAAGTTCCACATGGAAGTGGATGTTGGTGTCTCACAGCCCTGTGCTTTGTGGAAAATGGGCTGCCATTCTCTGTTCACCTAGCTTTTCATAATCTGTTTTCCTAAAGAAAGGCAACTTGCTGTGCTGTCCTTATCTATTTCCTGAAATTTCTCTCTCTCTCAAATCACTTTTAAACAGTTGTCTGATTTCATCCTCATTTGGGAGAAATTAAAAAAATCTGTAGGAAAATGAGATTTCTACAGATCAAGGAAAATATACTGGGCTGGAAAGAGAGGGGAGATTCTGCTCGTGCTCTGGCTGAAGGAGGGGCTGCAGGATGAAGCTGTCCTGCTCCTGGTACCCAAGGAGCTACTCTCCTACCTTCGCCCTCCTCCTGCTATTCCCATTGACTGCATTTGGATGGCTTACTAGGGAAAAAGAAAAACCAAATGGTGGAAGTGCTTTTCACATGAGCAGTTACCATAAGCACTAGAAAACATTGCTGGATTCCACATAAGTAGAAGTACAGAGGGGACACAATTTTTCTCAAACCTTGATTTTTTATTTCCATTAAACTGTTTTCAGTTATTTAGAACTGAACCATTTTTGGCAGTTTTAGAGCTATTTTATTTCTTTTTATTCATGCCTCTTTTCTATGAGGGGAAGGATTTAAATAAATAAGGTGAAAAGAAACAGGAAAAAACCCCAAAGTTAATGTCACAGTTTCTGCCATTTCCACTGAAACACTCCCCTCAAAAAGTGTTCCAGTCATTTACAGAAGAACCTGTAGTCACATTATGGTCTCTTTCCGTTGGTTCAATCCATTTAATTTCAGGAGACTTGTTTGATCAACCAGCTTCTTCCTGAAAAATTGCTATTATTAGGAAAGGCTAAAATTTTTACTTTTCTTCCGATAAATGAATTGGCAAACTCTCAGATGATCTGTCTTGGCTATATTGGTTTGTACTTCCAGTTTTTGGTTAAAATATCTGTCTTGTTTCAAATGGGATATATGGTAAAAGCCATGGTATTTTATTTTCTGCTCTGTAGCTAATGATGAAGCATCCCTAACATCTGAGTTTTTTCTAGCAGAAATGAAATCTAAATCTGTCAGTTAATAATAGCTCTCTCAGGGATTTGAGGCTTTTCAATCCCTTTACACAGTCTTCCCTCATATTATTTTGTTCTCTTCTCTTGGCAGGTGTTCTGAGGCTGGGATTTCACTTTTAAGGTACTGTGAACAGCGTCTGGAGAATCTGAATGACTTCGGTTTGCTCATCTAAAAGGAAAGCTAAAGGCAGTGAGGCATCCTGTTGTATTTGTTTACTGTGAGAGATGTTTTTTAAGATGGATAAGATGTGACAGGGTGTCCATTAGGGCTACCCCTTTTTAGCCTCCTTTATGGAATGAAAATGTCTAATGATGTTAACTGCTGTTTCTGACAGGGGCCTAGAAATCAAATATAACATCTTGGACTACTCACAGAACCCTTTTCAAACACATAAAATGAATAATCAAATGTGCTTTGGCAAGAGAGAATTATTTACCTTTATTTTCTAGAGAAGGAATGCACTCATACATCCTTGTAAAGATAAAAGGAGAAACTTGTGGTTTTAAATTAGATCCATTACTTGAGGAACAGATATCTCTGAGTTTGAAATTGCGTTGTGCAAAGAGCACAAACACACCACACAGAATACAACCCAAATGTACAAAAGGACTGAGGATGATATTTGCAGTTCTGTTTTTTATGACACAAGAAACCCTGTGAGAGAAGGTTTTTGTTTTGCCTTGGGGGAGAGTATGTAGGCTCAGGGGGGGAGGAGATTGATAATCACAGCTAACACTGTTATGACTCTTGCCAGGAAGTAGCTGGCTCCACAGGGTGGTAAGATTAGAGCCTTTCCTTCTGGAAGAGCAGGCAATGCACCAGAGCTGAACTGCCCTCTGCAAGTATGCAGTAAAAGCTCAAGCCTGGGCACAGCCGTGGCACTCAGTTCCTGCTGCTGCAGCTGGACAGGCAGCTTTACTGTCTCATCACCTGCTAGGTGGAAATGAGGTTTATAGCTTTTCCAGAAAGTGCAGTGCTGGCTGTTAAGACCTGTCATGAGTTTTCCCCTTTCCTTTTGGACAGGAGGAAGAGTGAGGTCTGTAGGTGAGCAGGGTTTTTACTGGCAGCAGATGGTTCAGGATGTAAGCTCACATCCCTTGACCTGAAGGGATTTGGTGATGGGATGTAGGAATTGTCACTCTCAGCCGTTGCCTCAGTTCAGATCTAACTGCTATTTCTGAAGATTTGACATTACCAACTCAGTAGTTTAAAGTCTGAGGTCCTCTTGGGGATGATGTAATGTTTAAAGTTTATTCCTAATGAAAGGAAAAAGCCAAAACCCAGCCAACCAACAACCAACCAACAAACCAACAACCATCCAACAAAAAAACACCTAACCAACACAAAAATGAAAAACACAAAAAATACCTTTGTTATCTATCTCAAATAAGACTGGGTGCAAGGGTCTTAGAAGGACACTTTTGCTTTTATGGGGAGTAGCCCACCAGGGCTGTCAGCACTGCATATTTTCAGTAGTGACACAAAAGAGCTTAACTACTACAGATATCAAAAAGTATGTTTAGACTTGAGAGACTTACTTGAAAACCTAATTTCAGAAGGTTTTTCTGTACTGAAGTAATATTTAAAATAATACGGAAGGCAGAAACCAAGGCATTTATACCAGTAATATTAGTAACTTCCACATTTTTCTTAAAAAATCTGTATGGCTGGACAACATTATAGTATGAGAAGTTATGATATATTAGATTACTTCAAGCTTGCAAGTTTGGGGTTTTGGTCAGTTAATAGAAAGTGTCCATCTGACTCACTGCACATTTTGCTTTGGTAACAACTGGTCCCTGATTGAAAACCTTATAATAGAATGGAGTTAACTGAGTCAGCCAAAATGCTCCAGACTTCCTATAGCGCATGGATTCTGCGTTCAGCTCAGTGCCATACTTCATCCTTTGCTGTTATATTTTGTGCTGTGGTATGTCAAGTAATGGGAACCACATAGGCCAGACGTCACCGCATTGCTGAGATGGTTAAAGCCTGAAACTGTTGACATGTCTTCTGAGGAACAGGCCCTTTGAAAGCAGTACCTTCTATCGGCTATCTGGTCATATTTTGTCTTCTAGATACAGTAATGTTTTCCTTATATCATCAGCTGAGAACATCTTTTTGGGACTATCAGTCAAGAAGATTAAGGAAACTAATACCACTTATCTGCTTCGAATGCTAACATCGATTACAGAAGAAATGGAGGTAAGAGAGAACCAATCCACAGATTCCCTTGAAGAAAGAGGGAAATGCTTTTTATTTCCAATGGGGAACTATTCTTCCTAGGCAGCAATTAAGATAATTACTCTAATATTGTTTATATAGGCTGTCAGATAAAGTCCTCGGGAGCATATATTGAGCAATTGCTCTAAGTGGAGCATTTGTCATTAGCCTGAGATGCGCCCTGTGGTTGGTGTGGCTTGTGTTGCAAACTGAAGACTGAGCCTAAACTGGGGACATAAATTTCCCGACTCTCTCCTGTTTTGAAAGTAATGTGGTCGATAGCTGGGGAAAGCCATGTGGCTGAAAGCCGTAATTGCCTGCCTGGCACAGGAATATCATCTCTCCTTTGGTTAGAGGCATGCAGGGAGGGGGACGCAGACTGCAAAAAGTGAGAGATGAAGTAGCCAGGGGCAAGATCTTTGCCTGAGAGCTTGGGGTGACTCTGGCCAGCTGGGACTGCCTTTTCTTTATCTCATGTGGTTGTACATACACCGGTGCTACAGCTACATTTTTTCCCTAAATGTGGCCGGTCAAGAGAGATTAAAAATGCCAGTGTGAGGAGCTCTGCCATTCTCACCCAGAGCCTTGCTCATGAGGCAGAGTGATGCAGAAGTGGAAAGTCTGAGAGTCTCTCTTTTGAACAGACCTGTCATAGCCACTTACGCCTTGTATTAACAGCCCATCGACCACCTACTGCTTAACACACAAGGATTAGCAGGGAAATCCTGACACCTGCATGGATTAAGGTTATACACCAGGAATAATTCATAAAAAGCTGGTTGTCTCTTGACTGTGAAACTGCATGTGCTGGGTCAACAGCAAAGCCCACCTTGTAGCACGAAGTGGAGCATTAGGTTGGCAAAATTCAAAAGTCAGAAGAATTCAGGATGGGATTTCCGCTGCTATTAACCAATTAAACTAATCAATATCTAAAGGACATTAAATCAGTGGATCAAGGTCTGTCTAAAATAAGCAAAAGCATTTTTACATGTAGGCTGGTAAGACTGTCTTTATGCTTATTTTTACAAAATATAATTCAGTATGGCTGAAGCAGAGAGAGAATCTGGCCTGGAGGGAACTTGCTGAAGGCCTAGTGCCTCAGCTGGATATTCTTTCTAGTAGAATTGTGTTGACCATTCTTTACTTGAACAGAAAATGCACAAGTCAGTAATGAAAAATGTGCAGAAATTTAGCAATGAATAATCACTTGGGCTCCTTCTTATCCTGGGCATCTAGTATGAGACCCCTTGAACTGATTTCAGAGGAGTTTATTGGAGTTGTCTCTGACAGCTGTCACAGGTTTTACATCCTGAAGTGAAGGCACTCTGGGAAACCTTATGCTAATCATTAATGTTAAACCTGTAGAGTCTCTGTCTCCATTTCAGAGGGTACCCAAACACAGCATGTTGTTTATCTTCAGAATCTGATATTTTTTGGTGGCACATCTTACCTTCACTGAAAACATGGGTTGTGTAGGCTTTACATCCAAGCAGCCACTTTCCTCAGCTGAGTTAGTGTGCAGTGTTCGCCAAATGCAGACCTGGAGATATCATAGGAGCCTCACCCCTGCAGCCATGCTGTAATGCAAACCTCTTGGCATTTCTAAAAGAGCAGTTCCACATATCAAAGCATGCTTGTCTCAATTTGTGTTCAGATTTTCTCATCTGCTGTAACAGCTGTCCCTTAAGTAGCACAGAATAGGCTCTGCAGACAAATCCCACCATGGGAATTCTCCTCCAAGGGAAATCTTGCACTGTGGTAATTAACAGCTCACATGTTCAGAGTGATGCATGCCAGGCATATCAAGCTGGGGAGATGTTAAAGGAGCCCTGATAGGGAAAGCTGACTGGCTTCAGATTCGGGTGTAGGACAGCACTGTTCTACATAACTCTCTACATATGCCAGTGCACAGGAGTTACAGAGGAAGATGCACAAATGGAACTGAGAATTGGTATTCTTAACTGCTTGGCTTCGATTCGTTCTGTTCCTTTGTGTAGCTTACCTGGTTGTCTCATTATTTTCCAACCGTGAGTGAGGGAATATTTCTCATACTTTTCTACAGATGTTGGGGGTCACAGTGAGGCTTGGATTCATGAAATCTCTGTTAAAGCTTTACTGAAAGCTTTAGGGCAGGGGGTCTAATTTCAGGATGACCTCAACTTCTGTGTCATACTTTTCTTCTGAAAAGCAAGCGGTGAGGTTTTTTTTCTATTTTTTACTCTGTTCAGAAGCCATTGTCATAGCAACTTCCCCTTGAGTCGTATTTAGGTGGTTACTATATAACCTCAGGGCTATCTATGTAACTGCTCTGATTTTACCTGAAAAATTAAATGATTCTTAGCTTTAGGGAATAAACAGATATCCTCTAAAAAACCCCATATTTTTATACTCACACACTGCAAAGGACACTACTGCTTCTACTGTGATATGATAAATAACCAAGTAGGACAGCCTCATTAGAAAGACTTAACAGTACAGAGTTAATAATTTTCATTTTTTAATTTTAGATTTTCAAGAAAGGAACTATAACTGAATTTTATTATATCTTAATATAATAAAATGCATAATACAAAAATCTAATAAAGGCCAAAAATCTGATCAGCTCTCAAAATGGAACAACCACAATCATGCTAAAACAGTGCAATGTCTCAGAAGGCTTAAAACACCTTTGTAAAATTTAAGGGCTCTCCTCCTGTCTCCCCATCTATTGCTGCTGCAGTTGCAGCTGTTCCTGTAAAAGTTTCCTTCTGCAGAAGTTAGTTTTAATATCAGCTGGAAAAGGAGACTAAAATATTTTTGCTATGATCAGTCCAGATGAATTTCACACCTCTCTAACAGAACCAGATAGGCCAACAGCAGTGAAGTCACACTTAATCCTTGTTTTGAGGGTTTAAGGGAAACATAAACCCTGTGCTGGTTCTCAGCTGAAGAATTAACACAGGGCAAAATCTGCTCCTTTCCTTCAGCTGCTGGGGAGTCTTGCAGTAAATTGGAGGCAGCAAAGGGGAATGCAGCACACAGCACTTTGCAGATGCTTGAGGCTGACCCAGCAGGAGCTCCCCGTGTTCCCAGAGCTGTGGTGCTGTGTGCTGAGCCCCCAGGACACGGGGGTGTCCCTGTCACTGTCACCGCTCTGCTGCTGCACCCAGGAGGTGACAGGGACCAGCAGCACCCACAGCTCCCGGGGCTGCTCAGTCCTGGGCTCGCCTGCTTGAGCTGGGCTTACAGCAAGGACTCTGGCATGCCTCTTTGGGCTAATTGGCTTGACAGCTAATTAGAGCTCACGAGCCCGAAGCACAAAATAAACATGACATCTATGCTCTGCCTTTTATAACTCCGGCATTTCGCTCATTTTGGTGAAGCCTATTCATGTCACATAGATTGAAATATCTCCTTGATCCTGTTACCCATATGACTGCCCTGAGCACATGGTAATGCCTCTCCTAATGCCAGGAAGCATATGAATTACACAATTAAGTCATTGCAGTGTTAACACAGGTCATCCCAATGGGAGCTCTCCCATTTACTCAGAGATGTGGTTGAAGGATTGAACTAAAATTATTATTATTATTATTAAGTGGAAGGACACACATATGGAAGATTGTTTGCTGAGCAACTGTTCCAGCGAAGATTTGAATTGGAGGCAATAAGTAGTGAAAAAGGAATAGCTGCTAAAAATGATGACTGAAATGATGATATTTTAATTCATGGGAAAATGAAAACATGAGTGGCTGATTCATGAGTTGTGGAAAGAATAACGTTAATACAACTGCGCTGATTCTGCTGCACATTATGAAAAGAGCTGCCAATTTCTACTCTGTACTGCTGAAAGATAACCATTGTCTTCATTGTTATTAGAAAATAAAATTACCAAAATTAAAATAAAAAACCAAACCAAAACAACCCCCCTCCAAAGAAAAAAAAAAAGAAACAAACCCAAAAAAGCAACTCAAAACAAAAAACCCAAAATATGCATCAATTTCTTTATAATCGAGCCGTATTTTTCCCGGTCTAAAGAGGATCCCTGAAAAGGAAAAGCCTGACCTGAGGTGTCCACATCCGGTTTTCATGCCAAAACACAGAAGATGCACTGCAGTGCTACAATACATATTTGTTAGTTTGAATTGAGTGCCAGAAAGTTTTTGGGCTAGTGTGGCTGGCTGTTTCTTCTGTGGGCGATTAGCAGAGCCTGCACAGAATCACACAGGCATTGCAGTTGTATGTAGGCTCTTTTATTCTGTTTCTGGGTTCAGTTTTGCCTTACAGGGAGGCTTCAGACATGTAACATCATCTCTTGGGCTGAGTCTGGGCAGTAAGTATAATTATTCTTTCTTATTCAATTCATTGTTTAGATGAATAGATGAAGCAAAACTACCTTTTTAGGTGTAATTTTATTTCCACAAGTGAAAATGCCACCATATCAGGTTAATTTTAAACTTACAGTTGGTATATAAATGATCAGAAACACTGCAGTCTGCACCTTAGCTGTTTATGAAAGATACAGATACCACAATGACAAACATCACATAAAACATTACAGTTACAAACCCAAAGAACTTTACCTATGGGTAGAGAAAAAAATACCATGAAGTATTGTTTTTAAAGTATCCAATTTCTTTAGTAAGCTTGTGGAAAAAAAAGGAGATGCAAAATAGAGCTTTTTTTGCATTAATGTTAGTTACAAAGCAGTTCAGTATCTGGTCCAATGAGATTAATCCTGATTAGGACATCCAAGTCCCATTATAGTACAAACAGAAAACACATCTAGATATGCTTTATGTGTAGGTATGTTTAATGCAGCATTCCAATCAGGATTCTAGGAAGAAATACTTACCAAAATACTTATTCATCAGGGATGTAAAAACTCAGGCAATAAGGGAAGAATCAAAGACTTTTTGGAAAAAGAAAACCCTGAACTTGGTGTTTCAAAGAAAATTACTGCAATTAAGCATGAAACAGCACCTTTCATGCCAGCAATTCACTCTGCATAAGTTCACTGGGCCAGAAAAGTGCAGTTTGTTCTTAAAACTCGAGCTAGAAGAATGCAATGTTCAGTCTGGGAAGATTTCAGTTATGTGTTGATAGGATAAAGAGTTGCTAAGGTTAATAGGAAGGGAAGGTCCCTATTGGAACCTATTCCTAAGGCTGAGAGAAAGGGAAAAGTGCCGTTTTCTTGGGAATTGTTTCATTCACAAAAACAGAGATAAAAAGCACGTGTAAGAGCATGGGGATGAAGGATGGGTTGGTTGTGATCCAGAAAGCATTTTAAATCTTTTATAGGGGAAAAATTACCCTAACTTTCCTTGAATTAGTAGGCAGGGGGTTCCATGAGCCTGGTTCATTCTACCATTGCAAGAAGTAGGGTAAGTGCTTTCAAAAGCCGCTTCTTTCATATTGCATGACTCTTCCTCTTGGGGTGTTTCAAGAGGATTTCCTGTTCACAGTCATAGGATCATCACAGACTATTTGCCCCACATCCTTTAATAGAGGATTCCATTGTTTGTCATGACATACCAGCTGCTATGCATTTAACCAGTTCCTAAGGAAATGAAGCATGTTTAGCGTGTCCAGTTCTCATGTAATACAGTACATTATTGATTTTTACCTACTAAGCCAAAACCACTATGTCTTGGGATTACATATGTAAAGAATGAGCAGGCCTGAAATTAAGTAAGATTTTTAGTGAACATCCCTTACTTAAAGTAGCAGATGCACATCTCAATATTTTACATGGTATTTTTAAATTTTATTAGTTTTTAGACTACTTTTCACAGTCTGTATGATCTCTCCATTATAATTTAATTCTCAGGGAAAATGGTAAAATGCTTATGATACAGACTCTTTTGAGCCTTTTATTAAGCGTCTTTGTCTCCAATGGAGGGAAAAGAAAAATATGATTCATATATATAGGAGGATTCTGGGGATCCATTTCAGGACCTGTCATCAACCTTGTAGTAGTAACAACAAAACAATAACAACAAAAACTATTATTATTATTATTATTATTATTATTATTATTGTTATTATTATACTTCTCCAATGATTCTGCAGTGCTCAATTCATAAGCAAAAACCTCAAAACTTCATGCCAGAGATATTAAAGGAAGCAATATCTACGCCTACCTCATTAGAAGGAGTTGCTCAGGAACATGTTGTCCTTAGATACAGATTGCCCCTGTAAGGCTGCCAATGTCAGCAAGACCTTGGGTGCATCTGTCATGCTTCTGACTTTAGACTTGATACATGTTCTTCTGTGCATTTGCTCATGAGTAAAAAAAAATTCTTACTTTTTTTTTTTGTGAGTTTGCTCCCTTTGCTTCTTGCACTATATAAAAAGAAGCAACTGGAATCAGAAGACAAAGTCTCTTTTATCTACAGAATTCTTTTCTGATAATTGAGTTAATATTGAAAGTCAAATTTTTTTGTCTGAGAATTCAGGTCCTGAATGTACTGTATAAGTCAACAAATAAATTCCTTTAAATATACTAGCTAAACAAAATAAGAATTTTGTAACAGTACTTGTATGGATTTTCAGGACCTGTTATTTTACTATCTCAGTGTACAAATGTCTTTCAGATACTTTCCTTGAAAGGTTTCTTCAGGATAAGAGTGCCTGTGGTACTGGTGGCGGCTTGCGCTGAATTATTTCCTAGTTCACAAGGTGGTCAGTGACAGATTTCTTCTCACTGCTGCTCTGAATGTCATTGTAGCAGGCTCAAATTCTCAATTTTGTGCAAGAGTGATTCCCTATTAAGAGTGTTGACTCTGTCCAACAGATCTTGTGATCCTTCCTTTAATGGCTGCTATTGTCTTTCACCACCTCCTATTTGTTTTTAATCTGCTTAATGTATGCCTTATCCTGCAGTGCTCCCAAAGCTAATAGTTTATAAGACATCTCAGTGTAGTAGGGCTACATGACTTGCATAAATCTACTAAAATGGTGACCTATTGCATATTGCCTTCAAAATCTAATAAGCATTTGACTTGTTTCTCAGCCAGCTGGCAGAACTATGTGATGTCATTCTGATTTTATGATGAAACACTGATGCAAATCAATGAAACAGATGCAAAGCAATGATAACTAAAGCCAGCTAAACTGAGATAACACCACTGAACCTAAGAATCAAAGGTGAAACAAAGGTTTATATAGAGATGCCCCAAAACCATAAAGAAAATGGGTGTGATGGCAGCCATGGCAATGCCACCTAGGGGTCCCAGCCTATGCTGCTGCCTTTGTGCTCACATCTGTTCTGATCACACACCAGAAAAGGACTGAGCATTGACACTGCTTAATGTCTGTGTCCATGGGGGTATCTGGAATTTGCACAAAAGTGTTTCTGGGGTCAAGACATGGAAGTTGAAATTATGAACCCTGACTCCAAGGCCTCTGTCGGAGCTCTAGAAGTAATCCTCCAAATGGAACCCATTCCTGCCACAGAGGAGGGAACCAATCGAAGTATGCATGATCTGCAAAGCTTACATTGTAAAATGTGTGAAAGGGAGAACAACTAGTTGACATAACAGACATTTTCCCTTCTGGCTTTTGGAGTTAATGAGAAAATGATAAATCATCTTTTCTAGCAGTCCTATTTTTCTAATAGACATGCTACTGCAGGAAAGAAACAGAGATTCTCTTCAAAAATAGAAATGAGAGCTTTGTGACCAATGATATCCAGTAGGCAATGCTTGGAATATTAAATCCTCTTTTTTCAAAAGGTAAGGAAGAAAGCATAATGATAAGTGAAAAAAAAAAAAAAAGCCATGCCTTGCTTACAAATGTTAATTTGTCCAAAGAGGATATTTCAAACGTGAGCCCAGGAGAGCAGGCACACGTGCATTCTTGTCAGAGTTGAATGGTTAATCACAGAACTGGTTCAGCCCTGTGCTCATCTCCTGCTGGGAGGCTGCCTCCCTAGCTAAGCCTGGGCAGGAGGCTATGGCTTCTGAATCTGTCACTCACAACACCTCCCAGCCCCGACTGCTCTAGCCAGGACCCCTGTTAGGCTCAGCCTTGCAGGTTTCACAGAGTAAGTTCTGCTACAGAAAATTGTCATTCACAGTGACATTTCCCTGACTCAGTAAAGGCAGGGAGGAAATGTACTGTAATTTTGAATTTAGGTTTTCCAAGTTGTCTAAGTAATCAAACAACTATTACTGGGATAAATTACAGCCATTGTATGTCTTTTTACCACAAAAGTGAAACAGATGTAATTCATGTCAGACATTGCCATTGTGCTTTCCTGTGTAATGGGAAGGTGATGTTGGATTTGAGATTTGGTGAATGCAGCCTAAGTTTATCAGATTGTTTTCCAAACTGAATACCTTTTCAGGTACCATCTTTTTGGACAGTGATATTATCTGGTTTGGGACTGAGCCAGATTAGCCATTGTTTTTAACAATGATCTTAAACTAACGTGGTCGAGAGTTGGAAAAAGGAATTGCGATGATATTAAGGCGATAACGACTCTTAATAAGATTTAGCTCAGCCCTGTCACAAGATAACTTTCTTAAAAACTCCTGGCAGTCAGATGTATTCAAGGACAAGGCAATTTGTTTTAATGCACATGGAGTAGGGAAGAAACTAGCGTCTCTTGTGGGAAGAAGTGAGCTATCTGAGAAAAAAGTGATGTAATTAATTTCCAAATCCCCCTATAAGACTGAACTGTTATACACCTGCTGAATTTTGTGCACCTCTCAGACTTAGCACTTTTCCTTTCCTTTTTCCCCCTCACTCCATCTGTTCGTATAGCACCTGTACTTCTATGCCTCACTGACTCTCCATCTGTTTCTAGAATTTGAATCTTTCTCCTCTGCTCATGGCCCTTGAAATTTATAATAGAAGTAAGGAGACATTAGGAATGAATGCCTCAACATGTTCATCTGACACAATCTTTACACTAATACTTTCAGTTCCTGCCTGCTGCAGGAACTCAAGCCTGTTCCTGCCACTCCAGGGCAGCTTTAGATGATTTCTAATAGCCCACCATCTGGTTCCTATAAGAAGTTAAGCCTCATTTTCACCCAGCTGCTGCTGCTGCTGCAGTTTGTACCTTTGTCCATGTTCATTCTTCATTAGAGAGCACGATCCAGCAGCAGGATTGCTGTAGACCACTGTGACCTGGTTTCTTGCTGCCAATGACTGACTGGCTTAGCTCATGCTATACTGACAAAGTAGGTTTCACTCCCAGCTGGATGTTACTAGCCTGGAGAAAAAAAGTATTTCTCTTTCTATGTTGGTATTGGCCATTTACCAAGTTTACTCTCACCTCTCACTTTGTTTCACAACAGACAAATTAAAAAAGAATTAAAAAGCTGCCATTCAGTGTGAAATATAAGGCTAGAAATCGATCTTCCTGTATATTAAAACTACAATACATTAAGTGAAGATATGTTTGCATTAATGTCTTTAGTTACAAAACTCAAAAAATACACACACATCAGCATATTACTGCCAATGCTATTAAAGCAACCCACACACTCATGCTCTACATTGCAATACTGCAGCAGGAAAGAGAAGCTGAATAAATGGATGGTATTAAGCCCTTCAGAACCTCAGAACTCCAACCATATTTTAATACATGTGATCTCAAACAAAGTCCAGCAATGGTTAATTATAGGGTGGCACTGTAAGTTCACTGGCCACATGAGAGTTTGTGCTCCTCTGTCATGTATGGTCTAGTATGATGAGGGCTTGGTTACAGCTCTTGAGCTACTGCTGGAAAATTGAGGGTTTGGCACTTTTAGAAAGAACGATCCAGGATTCATGAAAATTAGGAGAGGTGCAGATTGTAACACCATTGGTGTTGGGGTGAAACCAAGTTGGATCACAAAACAGCTGTTTTCCAAACTAAAAGTCTTAGCCATTTCTCATTGTACCCTCAGTCAATCAACTGATTATCAAAATGGAAAATCTTCAAGAGTTATTATTCCAAAGGTCTGAGCCTCTCTGCCATTTTTAGTTTATCATAATGCAATTCAATCTGTCAGTGAATGTCACTTTGCTCATGTACACTTTGCTTGTAATGCTTTCAGTGTAACAAAATATAGTCACTCCCACCATTTCTTAATCTTCTGCTGGTATTCAGGCCATTTTAAGAAGGTGACCTAGTATCATTCTCTCAGGCATTTAGTTAATCTAGTGCAAAAGAACTTTAAATAAGTAGCTGCTCTAGTCTGTTTTATTGGAGAAGACATGCAGCTTTGCACAAATCCCCATGCTGGATGCCTGAGACATAACCTGGAAAGATATGTGCTTATATATTATTAATAAATCATACTTTGAGCTTTTAAAGGACCTTTCACCTAATGCTCTAAAAATTCTGTAGAAATATTTACCCTCCACAATATCCTTTGTGCAGAAGTAAACACAGGACCCAGGGAGTACAAGTAACTTGCTCAAGGTCACAGAGCAAAGGCTGCATGTGCATCTTGGCCCAGTGATTCTGCTCCAATAACTAAGCTACAATCCCAAACCCTCAGAAAACAAGCAAAAAAAATCCCAAAACATAGTAATTTTCTGTGGTCTGGTAGGACTGGCTGGAAGTGAGGTATACTTTGGGCAACTGCAAAATGACCTCACTCAGGTGGGTAAGTTTAAAACTCAATTTAATTTCATATGGAATTATAACAGTAATGAAATGAGATTGAACTCAAATGAATAATGAGTTCTAAATTCAGGAATGGTGTGATAATGCTTTCCATGGTTCAATTAGTCAGCCATCTGTAGTACTTTCTACTAATAGTTACATTGCCTGGTTTAGAAGAGATTTAAACGCCTCTGTCTAGTTTTCAAGAACACGTACCCATTATACAAGAGATATTAGGCATATAACAGGAAATGGTGTGTACATTGACCCACATCCAATGGATCTAAGTTTAATATGAAGACAGTCTGAATATTCGAAATACTGGAAAATAACTAGAAAAAAAATCTGACTGCAGCTGAAATGACCATGCATTTCCTCTGTAACCAGCTACTTCAAAACCCTATCTCAGACTACAATATCTTTTTGCCTTCAATGGCCATTTTCATCATGAAGCCTCTGTCCCCACCAGGATGTTGCCTGGTGTGTTCCCACTCAGGGCTAAGGGTAGGACTGTCTTCTATCACACTGCAGAAGCATTTGAAAGCACCGATTCCTCACATACAGCTTTATCCTCAGTAAGGGATATCTTTTCCTTTGTACCTTGAGTTCAAAAGGATCTCATTCTTCATCAAGGAGAGTTTAAAAAGCTACTGAATTGGGATATTTTTATTATTCTTAGACTGGGATGCCAAGACAAGATGTTTCTGTGCTGCAGAACTATTGGTCCAAGGGGAGAGCTGGTTAACATGGTAGTTTTGAAGAAGCTGGAGCAAGCTGAAGAAGGTAAGCAAATCACAGAATCACAGAATTTCTAGGTTGGAAGAGACCTTTAAGATCATCTAGTCCAACCCATCAATCTGTTCTGATTGTCCAAAGAAGAAATAGGTCTACCTCTAGTATTTCCTGGAACCTGATATTATTCCAGAGAACACTGAAGAGATTACACAATATGAAATTTATTAGTCTGGAAGGCAGGATTTTTTCTCAAAAGAGAAGTTAAAACATGGAGGAAGGTTGGCTGTATGTTTTAGTTTGTGTTAGAAAGCACTTACTGTACCATCCAGGAGAAAAGGCAGCATAAGCCGTCATTTTTAAGAAGAAAAGTTGACATAATCTATGTCTTTACTGATAGTGATAAAGCCTGGGTAAATCTTTTACTTTGTGATTCATGCAATGCATACAGAAGTGTGTTGCATTGACACATCAATTAGGCTTTGAACACATCTTAATTAGTTGCCAGTGCCTGTCACTGAAAGGGCACTAACCTGATGTACAATGAATGAAGTATATTGCCTAAATATTGTCTATGAAAATAGTATTTATTTACAGTAATATTAACCTGCCCTTGGTAAACTTTTGTTGTCCTATGGCTCTGTTGCAGTTAGTTAATAATTTACTCATACTTACTTGCCTATAAGAAGCTGACTCTTTCATGAAACAAAAGATGAAGTGTTTCATGAATGCTTTTTTATGTAAGCAGGGCACATTTCCTTCTAGGAAAGCAATTTAGTAGCAAGCTGGTTTTGTCCATGGGACAAAAGTACCCCTGAAATTCTAATTTAATTTTTCTTGTTTTAACATGGCATGAATACTGTATGGCTAGAGCTTCTCCAGAACCACACTTATTTCACTGAACTAGTGGTTATTCTATGTAATATAATGTTAATATTGCTGTAGGGTTCTCTAGCACTTAAAACAATGAGGTTTTTTAATTGTGGGAGATAAACACATTACATGGCTTTGCATTTCACCTGCCTTAATCCTAAGAGACATGGAATGATTATAGAGCTTCATCTCTTCACAGACCTCGAAAAGCTCTAGGCTACCCATTTCTTGACACAAAAAGAAAACACTAGAAATTTGACATTGTGGATATTCAGAGAAAAAAAAGGCTTGATGGTAAATTTAGTAAAGTTGATAATTCCAAGTAACACTTTATAATACACATTTATACATATAATACACATTATATATACATTTAATAATAGGTACAATTTATGAAAAACAGATCAAGTTCCATAAACCTGTGTAAACATTAGAAGTATTCTAACCATTGCAGTTGTCAATAGACTGCAGAGATCAGTTTCTAACATCCCGAGGGTAGGTGAATAATAATGTATTCTCACATGCATAGCAGTGAACTTCCTTTTACTAGAGGAGGTGCTGGGAAAACCTGTTGTGTGAGATAAAGTCATAAAATCATAGGAGTGTATTATCAGAGACTTTGAATGGGGCTTGACTGAGATGGTGAATAGTTGGGAGGTTTGTGATCAATGTGTCTCACAGTCAAATACAATTCAATATTCCATTGCCTAAACCTTCATGTTAATTAATAATTTAAAATTATCTGCAGAATATCTGCCTGTGAACATTTATGAAAATACTTTATTATGCTTTTCTCCAAAGATATTGCTCCACTGATTACAAATTACCCTGTGTCTAACTTGTGTTAGATATGCACATGTGAATTATTATTAGATATCCACGTGTATCCTTCATTAATGCAGCTACAGATTTGTATTCAAAGGCAAAGCTGCACCCACTGCCTAAGACACAAACAACTCATGCCTCTTCTCAAATAACTTATCTTAATTTTGACCATAGGTTGAATTACAATTAGCTTATGAGAGAAAACAGAAATTAACATCTGCCCATAGATCAGATTAAATTAAAGCCATGAACATGAGTTCAGCATATGAAACTATTCAGTCAATAAAGCTTCATTCTACCATTATTATATTGCCCAGAGGCTGCAACTGAAGGTGAAAACTGCACTTCCTTTATGTCAGCTGCCATTAGGTATCCCAACATTACACTGAATTTAGCACAGGAAAAAAATAATTTGCTGCTGGAAAATACTTCATTTTTAAGACAGCTTTCATTTTGGCCTTGAACTCAACTATTTTGAATTCAGCCTGAGGGTATTTTGTTTGATAGCTTGCTGCAGGCTTAGTACTGCATGTAAGACTGCTGCATTAGCAGAGCTCTGACATTTGACACTTATGTGTGACTAATGATACATATTTGAGCCTTAGCAGCACCACTGACTTGTGAGGGGACATACTTGAATCTATCCATGAGAAAACAGAAAATTATGTCTTTAGAGTGCTATTTCATAGAGTCATCTTTTATCAGGAGTATAAAAAATGTCAGTTAATCACTGATCCTTCAAAAATTTTGACTAAGGTGGGTATTATTTTTTTATTATTTTGTTAATTGAAGAACATATAGTTCCAAACAGCAAAGAAAATGCAAAAGCTATATTAATTCTGGAATTAAAGGTCACCTTTTGCATGCTAGCAAATACAGCCCCAGTAAGACATACATGCTGATGAAGTCAGCAAGCAATTAAGGACATGACTCCTACACAACCTCTTCAGCTTACTAGTCACTTAATCATACAAGGTGTCGAGCCTTGTCACCCTGGACCTAAAACACATGCTTAATTTTAAACATGTGACTCGGTTACAGGATTCTGTGAGATTACTTGTGCATAACATTAGACACCTGTTTAAATGCTTTGCTGGATCAAAGCAGGAATGCTCAGCATTTTGTAGGATTGCGTGTTAAATGTGTTTTATCTCATCCTCCTATTGGAAAAACTCTTTGGTGGATATATGCTTACGTAGTGGGAAGAGAAAAAGTGTCTTAGCGTCTTCTGATTATGGTGAGATTCAGCTTTTCAAACCTTACTGCATGGGCTGATGTTTGATAATATTTTGTTCCAATTTATTTTCAGTTGCAAATTGCCAGTTCTCAGCTATTTACCTCCAGACAAGTGTGAGAGACAAGAATGCAAAGCAGGTCATTGCAAACACTGTTCCTCCTGAATTATGTTGAGGCTATTGTCAAAAATAAACACCACGTTCTAAATGTGAATATATCCTGGGGAGAGCAAAGTGTAAGTGTCATAATGAGTTGCAAAAAAATGGTGTGGCTGCTTGTAAACATATGGTCTCCCCTTTACGGTTTTAGTATGATGTCTGATGTCTGATTTTTCAGTGTTAAGCAGATTTACACCCTGTGGACTTGAAATTAGCTAGTGCTCAGAACTGTTCTTCTCAGGGGCTGGTTTCAGAACACACACATCTTCACATTTTTCTTGGTTTTTACATTTAGCTGAGTTTTATGAAAATTTTCCTTGGCCTAATTGGAGCAGAGTAGCAGTACTGTCCTGCTATTGCTTTGTTCCCCAAACCACTCAAACTGTACCCAACAGATTTTGCAGCCCTGCAGTAGGTTAAGGCTGGTGGCTGCTTTCGGGAATGACTGGCAGAGGTTCCATTGTAGGGGCTCTGACTCTGACAGCAGTGACTCACTGCCAGTGCCACGTGGCAAAGTTGGCTGATGGACTTAAAAAAGAATCATCCTATGCAAACAGGCATCTGCGGTTTATATTTTACAATGATGCTTTTTTTCCCTCCATAGCCTTTTAGTTATGCCTTAGAAGGATCTAGAGTCAAAGCCAGATGGTTCCTAGAAGCAAGCAAATAAAGCTACCTGGCCTACACAAGCCCAGTATGCAAGATACCAAGTAAAAAGAATGGAAAATTCTTCTAAAAAGAATGGAAAATAAAAGATGAGGCAATAAATATTTAGTTCTCCAAATTAAATCCATTAGAAAAAAATTAGTATTTGTCTTTGCGATCACTATGGCAATATCTGAGCAGTTCTGGAATGCTGTGCTTGTAGATAGTAGCTATGGCCACAGCATGAACACTTGGAAACTGGGGGACACTGACTGCTCTGTGCTGTTATAGCTATGTAACACACAGGAAATAGATATAGATATATACACACACACATATATATATTTGCTGCACTGCTATAGCAGTTGCTGTATTGCTCCATTAGAAATTTCTGGGCCTATCTGGAATGACTAATGGGTGTCAATATTTATACAAAGAACTGGAGAGCTTCCACAAAACCAAAATTGTACAGAAAGAAGTCCTGGCATTGCCCTGATATGTTTGCAGAGCTGTCCTGATTTGATACAACTGAAAAAAACCAACACAAACCATGGAGAAGCTTTACCCTGCTTCTTCTTACTGCTCCCCTGCAGTGGTTCTTTGCACGCTACTGCACTTCTCTGTTCTGTCATCATCATTCAGTAGAGGGTAAAGGGTTTGCTTCTTCTCTCTGGTTTTGTCATCAGGGCCCACTCAGAAGAAGGGGAACTAATGGTTTAAGAGAGCTATTTTAAAGGTCTTTTTATGTATGTGATTTATTTTCCATTTTGCTGACTGCTATTTCTGTAGCTCCTTTGTTAGTCTGTGTGTTAATAGTGACTGCTACTATTCTATCTTCAGAATATCCTGGTATCTTCTTACTTTCTTCTCTTCTGGCTGGAAGGAAATCTCATTAGTACAAACAGTAATAAACAGGCTCTGATTTGCGGAAGTCAAGAGTGCTTGTAAGTGTGTGGAATCATATTTATTAAATGTACTTACAGACCTCAGGCCGTCCAACATGGCTTAATTAATATTGCTTCTGAGGTCATCATTTTGCAGTCACATTTTTTCAGGTTCTAAATATGTGTTAATATTCTGTTAATGCATAAACAATACTAATTTTCCAATAAGAAGTGGTTCCATTGGCAAGAAGTATCAGATCTAATTAAAGGCTATGTGATTTGGGAAATTTGGTAAGAATGAGGAAGAGTGTATGGGTCTAACTCTTAAGCAAAATACAAGGCTATGAAGAATTGCTTTATTAAAATAGTAAAAAAAAAGCCCAAAGAAAATACTCTATGTTTGCAATATTGATTTGAATTAAATTTCTATTCATACCATATGGATTAGCATGAACAAGGGATTTTCTTTAATATTTTATTTGGCTGGATTGAGCGCAAGGGTTCCAGTACTCTGGAGATGATCACTCTGAATGACTGGGTGACCCATTAAAGCATTCTGCTGAGGTATGTCTTTGTCCTGCCAGCTGGAGGATTTTGCCAGGGTTAAGTGCCAAAATAGATCTCAATACAAAAGTTTTAACTAATTCAAGGAAATTGTTACATAACCTCACTGCCAAGAATAGTGTTCACGTATACAGTTACGGAGAGATGTGATGAGGTTGAATATATTCCTATTTGCAAAGCAGTTTGATAAGAAGCTGTTACAGTGTGCAATATATTATCATGCTAAATATGTACTTCAGTCTTTGAATAGGGATTGGGCAGATAGAAAGTAAACTAAACAGAATTTTCCATTAATATATGCTGAAATAGGTTGTCTAAATTCTATGAAAAAAGCAAATGCTGAAGATAATAATTTGCCATGTGCAAATATATAGTTATGTGCATATTAGTATAATCTCCTGCTAAAATTTCCTCTTTCGAGTTTTTAATACAAGGACAGTAGATCCAATGTGTTTTACATCAGCATCTCAGACAGCAAACATTTTGTATTGCAACAAGAATCCCAGAATTATTTCATGATATGATTTTGTTCCAGTATCCATCTAATCACTACAAATGTATTAGTTTTCACTTTGATCTCAAGAAAAAGTAGGAATAGTAAGGAATAGTATCAAAGTGAGGCTCAGAATTAATTATGCAAGACATGTGTGCTTATATCTGGAGTCTGGTTGATAGTGGGTCTCCAGCATTTGAAGTCAAGACCAAGTAGCCCACTGACCTCAGAAAGACAAACCTAGCCTCTTGACTAGAAGTACTTTTTATTATTATTTTATGCTATTTCTGTGTGTAAGTGCTTGCCCTGCCACAGCTACTGATGTTACATAAAACCCAATGGTGTATTCTACAGGGACAACAAAAATGTGAAGGAGGCTGTTGGACACAAATCATTGGAACTCTGTTCTTTTAACCTTGGAATGTATATACCTTTACTGACCCTTAAGCTGCTTCTTTAACATTTACTCTGTACCGTTAATCAAAGTTTAGGAAGGTTTTATATATAACCATTTAACAAATACGTTGTGCTAAACAAGTTTTGGGTATATATAAAGGCTTTTAGCCTTTTTAAATATAATTTCCCTCAAGATAATAACATTCAAATGTTTTCTATCATTTACCTGGATTCAGTTAGACCATATATGCCTTTAGGAAAAACTGGGGAGTACACATTTATTCTCTCCCATTGCTCTTCTTAAGAAAAAAAATGTTCTTTGTATAATGTAGTCATCATTTAGAGAACACATAAATCTTCACACTGTTACTCCATTCATGTGTTCTTTTTTTTTCCTAACTGCCATGCCAAATTAATCCCTGGTGCAATATTGTGTCACCAGTGAAGCTGTGCCACTTGCCTGGACTCTAGCTTTAATTGAAAGATTTATCATTCCAGAGTTTCTTTGTCTTCTGTACTTAGTACATGGATCCTTGGAAACCCAGACTGCTTTGCCATTACTGTCTCTTTTCTTTAAGTAGTGCATCTTTTTCTTGTTTTTTAATCATGGTTTCTTTTAATGGAATGTGTGGAAAGTTTCCTCATATAAGCAAAATAAAAAGCCCCACTGTGATTTGCACTTGACTCATATAGGTACAGTTATGCAACTTTATTTAGCTTGTTATGTTTATTGCACTTTATTAAATAATTTGTTATTGATAATGTGGAATTGGGCAAGTTGTATTATGATTAAATGCAATAGCTTGTTCTTCCTCACATATTTAATTGCTAAAACCAAGAATGCCAAGGGATTTGGAGAACTGATGAATAGATTTGGGGATTTTAATTGCAAAGATCCAGGACTGATGAATATTTTAAATACTTCTGTGATACTCTGCACAGAATATCCACAAGAGGGAACTATTTTACATAAAGAGGAGTCATTCCATTGCTGCTAAAACACTGCTTTCTGGAACCAAATCCTCCAGAATTACATTGAGTTGGCTTGATTGTGTCCTGGACTATGCTACATGGTAAAAAAAGGAAAAAAACAGGTCAGCACAGTGTTTGTTTTTTTCTGTAAATAGTACTGTTAACCAAGTAAATTTTGAGCTCTTGAGTTGAAATATTAAATAGACAACTAATCTGAAAACTAATCCATTGAAGTTTTCTGTTTGTTTGGAATAGATCTTTCCAGGATGCAGAGCTTGAAAATCTTGTTTAGTCTCAAGGCAACATGAAATGGAGTTGTTGCCTCAGTAAATGAAGCATACAGCCCCAGGGGGCATTCTCAAACTCTGCTTTACAGAGCCTGCACTGGAAAGCTGGCCTTTCTTTATTCATAAAGGAGTAAGCTCAAATGGGATTTAATGGAAAGGATATTCATTCAAGGATCATTTTTCCTCTGCCTATGAATAGGTGAACAAAATTCAAAATTACCTACTTTGCTTTGTCTTTTGCAGATATTTCCTAGTAAGGAAACTTTCAACTGGTAAGGTAAGTCTCACCAATTGATATCAATATTGACTTTTCAGTGTGAGTTTCACAGTAAATATTAGTAGAACTGAGCCATATTTTTGTAAATAAAAGTTTTGTTTATACGGATAAAACAAAGGGTTTTCCCCTGGATATACAGAGTGAAATTTATATACTAGAACTCCTACTGTATGTCTTGGTTGCTTTATAAACAGTTTTTGAGTACCAGAGCTTAAAAGCAGCCTTTAACAAGTGATCACAATAGATCTCCTATCCTTGTCCAAATCTACAAGTAAACTCTGTGTGAACATGTTTGAATCAAATTATTTGAACATACAGACTACATTTTGTGGTGCACTTGCTTTGCTTTAGAGTTTTTCTTTAGGACCCTCTTGGGTATGTGGGGGTACAGTATTATGGGGATGATATTTTAGAGGTGCCTAAGGATCCTGTTCGCATCTGGAGCACTCGTGAAAACAGTGTCTGCACTGCTCAGCTGCAGCAGTGCTGAGTCCAAAAAATACTTTTTAACTCATACCTTCTGAATGTATAAAGCAAGAAAATGTATTTTCAGACTGCAGCCTCTCTGTCAAATCTCCTGGACCCTCTCAAACAACAGCAAGAGAGGATGTAAGTCACAGCCACGGCTTCAGAGACTCAGCTCTTGTTATCTGCCAGACCAAAGTATGGAAGAAATTCCACCATGTAAAAGCCTTCCCTGGGATATGCTGGGCAGCTGCTCTTCACTGTCCTCATCTTTCAAGGTGCACAGGGTTGTAGTTTCTATTAGCTGTAAGAGTGCCTGTAAGTACCTGGCACTTCTGAAGATCAGACATCAAGTGCCTGTGTTACGATGCTCCTGCCCTGTTCCGCTCCTGGTGTTTGCTGATGGATAAAAGGATCCCTAGGCATGTGTGCAGCTGTGAAAAGGGTGTTCCTCACAGGAATGCTGAGCAATGACCACGAGGACCAGGTTCTGAGCCCAGGACCCAAGGTTGTGCGATCCATGGCAACACTTTGCAGTCCAGGTGGCTCTCTGGCTGTGGGGAGGGTTGGTAATGAAAAGACATGAGGGGGAGCAGCAGCTGTGGTACTGCAGTCTGGGCTCGCATGTGGCAGCTGTGACAGGCAGCTTCTTTTCAATCTGACTAGTTTTCTACATCTAGAAATTCTCAAATAGTTTCCTGGGAATGGCCTGCTTCAGGTCTGCTATGTAACTGATTGTTTTTCTCTGGGAAAAAGTAATGTGGCATTTTTCTTACCTGTATACACTTCCATATCATTATCTAATGCCTTCTCTATTCAGAGACCCCTATTAAACCCTTCTTGAAAAAGGAAGCCTTCTCTTGCAGGAACAGACTGGAGGGGCAGACTGGAAAGAGACATCATGATAAACTCAGAGTCAGACAAACAGTGGTTTTATTGCATGAAAAAAGTGGGGGTGAGAGGGTTAGAGAGTCCCATAATAGCTTTGGAAACTCATAAAATCTCATTACCTTCACTTAAGTAGAAAACAGAAACAAACAAGCCCTGGCAGATGCAGAAAAAGAAACTACTACTACTAAAGGTTAAGAGATTACTATTTCATAATGGTGGCTCTCTGCTGGTATAGCAACTAGATAAGATGGGGGAATGTCACGCACACAAAGCCTGCTGTATTTTACCCTTGGAAAGATGTCAAGAGGATCTGCATAATACTTTGTACAGACAACCCTGTGAGCAGACCATGTGCCAAACGGAGATTTTGATTTATGTATAAATGAATACACATATAAACATATAAATTTCTCTGCTTTTCAACGTGAATCCGAAAAAAACCAGGAGATTACTATCCAGATTTTCTTGCTGGCTACCCCTTTCCTCCCCAAAGGTGTCATTTTATATTGTTATTTACATTCCTAAGGGTTAAATTCAGGAATGTTCTTGGGATGTGCGGCAATTTACGGCGTGTTTGCGGAGCATTTGCAGTACTTGCCCGTGTCAATTAAAGACAAGCCACGAATGCCTTCAGCGGAAAAACCCACGCCGCGGTCCCCGATGTTTATTTCACGCTCCCTTAGCGCGTTTCCATGCCAGCTCCCCCCTCCCGCGCGGCGCGCATCCCCGGGCACCTGCTGCTGCAGCTCAACCGCCTCCTGCGAGCCCCGAGCGCGCCCCGCTCCCTCCCTCCCCCGCTGCCCCCCGGCTGCAGCCCCGGGCCCGCCGCCCCCGAGGGCGCCCTTGCGGAGGGGTCGCGCTCTCCGCGGTGCCGCGCTGCGCGGCGGGCGAGGGATGCGGGCGATGGGCGCGGGGCCCGGCGGGGCTGCGGGGGCCGGGGCCGTGACTGCGCCGTGCGTTGGCCGCTGCGTCATGACATCCTCCGAACCGGCCCCGCGCACGGCCGGCGCGGGGGGCCGCTGCCGCCTGCCCCCGCCCCACCGCGGCTGCGGAGAGCGCGGCGCGGCGGCGATGGACGCGCCTGGGCCGGCGGGACTTGTTGGACCGGCAGCTCCCCCGGCGCGGCCGGGCACCGCCTCGCCGCCACCTGTGAAGCGCCCGCCTCGGCACAGAGCCCCCGCTCCCGGCTCGCCGTCCCCTCCAGAGCGGGCGCTCGGCGCTTCGGCGGCGCCGCGAGCTGGACCGAGCGGGCGCGGAGCGGGAAGCGCTGCCCATGGGGCGCCGGGAGCCCGCCTGAGCCGGCGCCCCCACCCCGGCGGCAGCGACAGCGCGGCACCCCCGGCCCGCCCGGCACCCCGGCCCGCGGGGCCTTTGATGCGCCCCCGGAGCGGCCGCGGCTGCGGGGCCGTCGCGTCCCCCGGCGGCACAGAGGGAGGGGCGGGAGCCGGCGGCGCCGCTGCGCGTGTGGGAGCAACAGCCTGAGCGACAGCCGGGCCCTGGAGGGAGCTCCCGAAGGATGGGCGAGGAGGCGGCGGCAGCGGCAGCGCACGCACAGATGGGCCAGCGGAGGATGAATTAGGAGCCACAGGAGGCTGCTGCTGGCACCGAGGGGGGAAGAAGAGAGGAAGGGGCTGGACTTGAAAGAGGAGGAGGAGGAGGAGGGTGCGCGGGGAGGGGGTGACTGAGTATCGCTGATAACAAGTTAAAGACTAATAACAATAATAAGAGACCACCTCCAGGAGGATCCGCGGCGGAGGCTGAGTGAGGGATCCCCGCTGAGGCCAGCGGGGTCGCAGCGCTGGGTATCTCGGAGAGACGCTCAGAGGCATCAGTTTGTGGTGGTGGTGGATGATTTTTTTTGGGGGTGGGCGGGGTAGGGGCTGTGTATGCGGGAGAAGGAAGGGGTGGGAATCTGAGGAGGAGACTATATTTTTATTATTATTTTAATTTTTTTTAAATATTATTTTCGCCGTACAAAGAGGACGCTCGGAATTCACCGGCCTGTCGGCTCCCGAGAGGGACCCGGGAATTGTGCGGTCGCTTTTCTTCACCTGCTTTTTTTTTTTCTTGGTTTTTTTTGTTTGTTTGTTTCGTTGGTTGGTTTGGTTGTTTGTTTGTTTTGACTGGGGGCTTTTTTTATTTTTATTACTCTCCTTTTGGTTCCCCGCTGAGCAGCGGCGGCAGCAGCAGCAATATGGCTGGTGATGGGCTTTTTGGGGGGCGCTGGCGGCGGGAGGAGCTCTCGGAAGCCCCTGCGCGCCCGGCTCGCTGTTAGCTATGGCAAATGGCAGCGGCGGCGGCTCCTACCCGGGCGGCAGCGGCAGCGGCATTAGAATGAGTAACAATATCAACGCCAACAATCTCAACACAGACTCGTCCTCCTCCCCCGTCAATGTGCCCAAGATGGATGCGCTCATCATCCCGGTGACCATGGAGGTGCCCTGCGATAGCCGCGGACAGCGCATGTGGTGGGCTTTCCTCGCCTCATCCATGGTTACTTTCTTTGGGGGACTGTTTATCATCCTGCTGTGGAGGACCCTCAAGTACCTGTGGACTGTGTGCTGCCACTGCGGGGTCAAAAACAAGGTAACTCCCCCTTCCCTTCCCCTCCTGCTGCCGGTGGTGGTTTGGTGCGGTGGTGGTGCTGAGGAGGAGCAGGAGCCCAGCCTCGTAGAGCAGGACACCTGGGCGAGGTGGCTGAGGGCTGCTGATGGCAGTGTGCTGGCTGCTCTTGGCTTGGGGCTGCTGGGAGCTGCAACGTGGGCAGTGTAGCTGGAGAGTGAGGTGGTGGATGCAGTCCCGCGGCGCCTCCCCGTTCCCCCTTCTCGTTTTCGTCTGGTGGCACGAAAGTTACACCTGCTGTGCGACACAGCCTGTCCGAGAGGCACATGCTGGTGAAGTGGGACGGGGCAGATCTGAAGTTTATGTGCACCCTTGGGGCCGCATGCGATGGGGTGGGAACTTGCTTATCCTGATCTAAACTCAGTTGCCTTGTGGAATGAGAAACTTTGGCAAAACTGAAAGGGTCAATTTCTCACTCAAGTTAATATTTATAAAGCTAGTTCTGTTCCCTGAGAATGTTTGACATTTCTGTTTGTTAAATTAATTGTATCTAT
Source organism: Camarhynchus parvulus (assembly GCF_901933205.1). Classification (NCBI taxonomy): domain Eukaryota; kingdom Metazoa; phylum Chordata; class Aves; order Passeriformes; family Thraupidae; genus Camarhynchus; species Camarhynchus parvulus. The sequence goes on from NC_044576.1 coordinate 12,743,403, forward strand.
CTAGAAGTATGCTGTACATCTGAAAGTATTCTCTTAACCAAAGTGTGAAGTCTTTGAGGCAGCCTTTCTGCCCCTTTGATTTTTGCATATTTCCAGCTGGAAGAAAGCGTAGTGTGTGAAATAAGTTCAGTTTCTGCTTTGAAGGGTCTATTTTCAAACCAAAGCTAAGAACTTGCTCAAGTCCAGACTTATATTTTTGATTACGAAAAATGAGATCGAAAGTGTTACCACTCTGTATTGTGAAAGTGGATTTTGACAGACCCCAAAATAGACCAGCAACTGGAGTTTCTCCCCTTCCCTTTTCACATTTTTTGAATTACAAATGGAATAATATCTGCTTCAGTTATTCCTGGCACACAGACACCCACAAAAACACACACACCTTTTAATATATGGTTGCTAGGTTGCTGGTTTGCTTTGACGTACAGTGAGCTGTCTTCCCCTTTCTCCTGTGCCCTCCCCCCTAACACACAGCACATACACCAGCTCTGTGGAGGGCCCAGCATTTAGGGGAAACCAGGAACAAAGTCAGAGCATGAGAAGTTAATCTTTGTGGTGTAGTTTGGGTTGCCTAAATGAACCTCCAACATTCCAGTTGGGAGTTAAACTCTTACAGTGAGCTTGGCCTGTCCATGGAAGGAGTGATTGCTAAAGTTAAGGAATAAAAGCTTTTAAGTCAGCCTTAAGTGCTGAAGTGTCAGGAATTCTATCAGGCATCGCTACTTTTCTATAGGCTTTTTGTTTTCCATTCAAAACCAAACCTGAACTTTATCTTAGAGAGGTGCTAGCCAGATATGATGACACAGCTCTAATGAATTTGTGATAATAAGATACTATTTCCTACAGCAGTAAAAGGCAATTTTCAAGGAAGGGTGAGTAGTGAAGACTTAAGCTTTGGTTTTGTTGTGTATTTAGCATTTCTGCCTCCACGAATGGAGGCAGAATGAGACGAATCTACAAAGGCTCTCAGGGATCTTGATGAAAAAGAAAAATCTGTGTGTTATTACCTTGTTATTACCTCATGCTTCTTCCCTTGAGCGAGTAAAAAGTTAGAGGCTTGTACGCAGACTTCTAGGCATGGTTTCTCGATGGGTGCTGTTGGTCAGATAGTCCATTACTGGGACACAGTCAGTTAAAGCAGATCAGTCATTTCTTAACCAGTACAGAAAGATATTTGCAAATTGTTTTTAAAACCTCTTGGGCTAAATGTGGCAGTTTAGTAATAGGCTTTGTTGAGGGGTTCAAACACTTCCAGTCCCAACAGTTTGATGTACTATGGCTATGGCAGGTTGTAAGATTTCAGTTATTTCATCTTTGAGACTGAAGTAGTTCCATGAATGTCATTCCCTGGGGCAGGAGGATAAAGGGCTCTGCAGGTAGGGGGAGATATATGTCTCCTTTTAGATCCTATTTGTTCCACTTAGAAGGATTTTCAAGACTCTGGCAATGAAGAACTTGCAAGGGCTGATCCTGCATTCCTTATACAATAAAATGGGGAATTGGAGGAATTCTGTGTGTGCAAGGACGTTAGTTATAACTAGTTATTGCAAAACACTTTTCTAGTATTCAGGGTATAAAGGCTAACTGAAGGAACTGGAATTATCTGAAACTTTGCTGTTATCAAGGACATATTTTGTTGCTTGCTGAGTTGGGAAAAGCTGCTGAGGCTGCTGGAGAGAGCTGTGAATGTGTATATATGCTGTGTTGACTCTATTGGGCCTGATATAAAAGCAGTTTTGGAAGAAGTAGCTCCTCCTACTGCAGGATTGAAGAAGTTTTCTGCATGTTAGGAGCTTTCCTTTCCTCTGCTGCCTCTTCGGCTGCTCCACAGGTTGCAGGGGAGTTGGGCTGTCCAGCATCGTCTCACTATCTACATAAAGAGCAGTGCCAGTGAGAGAGCTAAAAGAAATCTTCCTCATGTCTACTTTCTGTGGCCTCTTATTGAATAATTCACATATATATCTGAATAATTCAGAGTTACTGTGCTGACACTCATGTCTGTATCTGTTATTGCAAAGAACTGCAAAAAAGTTTCATTTTTTTTCTCCCTGCTGTATTCTAAGCATGACATTGTATTCCATTAATTTGTTGATGATTGTTTGGGATGTAATACTTTTTAACGACTATGTAGAAGGACTTAGAGTGTGGTTTGTTTGGAGTATCCCGCTCTTCAACTCATTTAATTTAAAGCTGGAATTTAAAACCATGATATAAACAGTTTATTACTTTGTGATATGAAATTTCATTAATTTTTTTTTCACTTGGAGCTAAGAAAGTCAAGATACTTTAAGTCAAGAATATGAAAACAGCTAACAGAATCATCAGCATTGTCCCTTAAAATTCCGTATCTAATTTATGTAATTGTATATGAAGAGAACATGACTCTTAATCATGTACTAAAAATGGTTGTTGAAGTTTTAGGATTTTCATGCTCCATACTTGCTTTGTGAATTGGCATTAAAAAAAAAAAACTGCCCAGAAAACATAAATCTTTACCTTTGTTTTCAGTTTCATGTCATGTGACAGTCATTACTATCAGAGCCCTTGCATTTCTTTATTTAATATGGTATATAATTTTAGATGCAATTTTCCAAAATTAGCTACAGTCTATTTGCAACCAGCCTGGAAAAATGCTGTTTTTCTTCTCAGTGTTTACATCTGCATTTTTAGTAGTACTTAGATACTGCTAAAGAACTTGTCTGGTCACTGTTTGTTTTTTCTCCCTTGACCAACTATTTTCTGTTTGTGTTTGAAAAGTAGAATGTGAGATTAAACTTCATTGGGTTGGACACTGACATTAGTTGTTCTTGTTTGTGGTAACAGCAGAAAAATAAAATAAATATGCATGATAATGTGCACAGAGGGGCTAAATGCATATTATACAATCTGTAGTTCTTTTGATTATATGGATCTGCCTCTACATTTTCTATGCTCCTGGAGGGCATTTTCTGCTGACATTATCTGTTATGACTTTGGACAAACTCTAAAACCATGAAGAAGGAGCAGTGGAATGAGAGAGCACAGGTTTGGGGCACAGTCAGCTCCTGGAGCTGGTCAATGCAGAATCAAATGGAATTTGTTTCCTTTTGAAGAATATGATACCAGACCCTTTATTGCTGCCCCTTGGTTCCCCAGTGAAGGGTACCTCTTACCTTATGTCATCGGGCTCTGGCAGGTAGAATAAATCCTTATTTTGATGCTTTCAGTGTTTTGGATGAGCTTTTCCTCCCCACAACCCAGGACTTGTACCAATATCAAATGAAATTATGATTACAGGTAGCAGTTGTTAGCCTGAACTTCCTAGCCCTAATAGTCCTCTTTGACCTTGGTCGACATATTTTTGAAATGTACTAAGTTACATGGTGCTTTTTACTCAGTAGAAACCAAGCAATGTTCCCATTTGTTTTGAACAGAAAAAAAAACTGGTTTTGCTGGAAATACAATATTTGCAGAAGTCGTCTTTGAAAAGTTAAGAATTTCAACCCAGAATTCTAGAGCCTGAGAAAACTTGTAAGTGGAAAAATTTAAGTTGTCCATAGAACAAGCAGCATTCATTCCAAGCTGGCTCTGCTGTGGGCGAGGCTTGTTGGTTTCTGAGCAATACCTGCGTAGCATTTGAGGCGCGGTCTCTTGAGGCAAGTTGGAGTGTCCATTGGAGGACACGTGTGGACACACAGTGCAGGAGAGCCCTTCATTTCAATCTGTGCGTGGAATCATCACCTTGACTCTCATGAGGATGAGCTGGGCAGCAGCATGTGGTGAACAACTGGGAGGCTCAGGGGATTAGCAGGACTGTAATGCATTTTGTGCTGGGTCACATGCACAGCCTGGCTCAGGCCTTCCTGTCCCATGGCTGTCAGGTGCTCTGCACACAATCCCTCCCTGAGAGCCTCCCCAGACAGGTTGCCTGTTGAGAGGTGGCTGCGGTGGAGAGGTCAAGGTCTGAGAGAAAAGGTGCTTGCAGCCCTTTGCAGGTGGCGTTTCTACACGCAGAGATGGGCGCTGGTGTGGAGGGGTGTGTGCTGCTGCTTTCCATGCTCTGAAAAGGAAGGTACTTCTGGCTCTCTGGAGCCTAGGAAGGATTTCACGTTTTATAAACACATGCTAAAATAGGTTTCTGCATGCAGAAAAGAGAATGCATAGACTAGGATTTAACCCATAAACCAAACATTCTCAACCAAAATCATCATACTTATTTTTAAGGCTCTGCAACACATACATTTAAGGAGAACATCTGCATGCAAAAAGAACCTGAAAATCTCATGTTTGCAAATCTGTAAGTGCTGGTTGAAAACCATTAGATTTCACTTTTTCCCCCCAGTTTAGCTCAATAGAAGAAATGCCTGTAATAGCAAACAAAAAGCTTTTAAGTAACACTGATCCGTGTACTCAGTTTTGATGCATTGGGATTTCTGAATGCGGAATGAGGGCAGTTTACAGCCCCAGAGACAGAATCACTGAACATTTAGAGAGCACTAGCCCTAAGTATAATCTCTGCAGGGATGAGATCTAATGATTATAATTAAAACCAGCAATGATGGTACTTGTATGTCCTGTATTATTGAAAGAAAGTGGATTGTGAATCTTAGTCATTGAGTGTCCTTCTTGAGACAAGTCCTACAAAGAAGCTGTAATCTCTAGTCAGGTGCAGCACAGAGCAGCAGTCAAGCGTTCCTTCTGAGATTGCCTCTTCTGTGGGATCCAACTCAGAGGGACAAAAGCTTATATGAATTTCAGGGCTGGCTGGTGATGATTCCTCAGCAGGCTCAGGCTGTAGTTCAGCAGCAGCAAGGCATCCTGTAGTGTGAAGTTGGTAGGGCAGCAGTCGCTGGGGAGGTATAAACATGAAAATAACACTAGATGAAATTGGGGGACAGGGTATCCCTTTGGTTCTACTAAACATGCCTTGTCACGTTGCATAAAACTGTGTATATTTTACATGTATGAAAATTAGTGAATTATCAGAAGTCTGAGGAGGGCACAGTGAATGCAGCTTGTAGAGGTTTTCTAAGGGAAAGATAGCTGAAACATTTTGTGTGGGTGTTAATGGTTAAAAAATATTTTTCTCCTGCACATATGATTTTAGTGGCAAAAGGAAAGGAGCTATACTTTAAAAAGCTGTGTTTCTGTAATGGGTTTGTATGCTGCTGCATGGCTGAAGGTTTAGAATCATAGAATAGCTTGACTTGGGAGGGAGCTGTAAGCATCACTGAATCTAGCTCCCTGCTCCTTGCAGGAATACAATGCCTGACTGGGAAGTGAGTGCAAAACTCTGTTAGATCACAAGACTACACTGGCATTTATGCAAAATTACACAGGGCTAAATACACCAGTTCCAAATTAGACCTCCTGGTTTGTCAGTGTGGGCACTTTGTCCGAGACACACAGGTCACCTTGGGTGACAGTGGAGGGTGGAAAAGCAGCAGGGTCTGAGTAAATGAGAAGGAATGATACCTCCCTTCAACGTCTGTCAGAGACATACTGGTCAGGAAGGGCCCATTTTGAATCCTGATGGTATTTATAGCCTGAGAATACATCGGGTTTGCATCTTTGAGAGGAACACTTCATTTCCATATATAGTATCCATGGTTCTGTGTAAATGAATGTGCTGCCACTGAAATGTGTTGAGTTCCTTTGCTTTGAGATGATATATTGCATGTATTTGTCTGTTTGAGAGGTACAGAAATGAGAGAGTTATCCAGGGTCTGTTGAAATAAAGGGAAGCAGTCTTAATAACTTCAATGGCTTTGGACTCAGGCCTAGATGTTCACAGTGTTCTAGATGAAACAGATTTTTAAAAAAATAATATTCTAATGTTAACATTTTAAGCTTTTAAAAGCTTTTTTCTTTTATTGTAGCAAGTTGTATTTACTTGGTTTGTGGCCATTATGTCTGAGATTTCAACATTCGAAACATAATATTTAAAAGTCACATATGGATGTTTCCATTCCAGTCAAGAATTATGCCTTCTGCCAGGCTCCGCTGGGGAATCAAAAGTTGGGTGCTTGAAAGGCTGATAATAAGGGTGTCTCTCCTGCAAGCTCATGTGTGCAATGGTAAATATTGGCTCTTTTTTTAGAACTGCAGTAAGGGCACATTTAGTGGAACTGGCAGAGGTCCCTTGCCCCATGGATCACCTGCAGAACAGACACCTGTGCACGTGCAGCCCTGAGTCCTGGAAACCTTTTTGCATGTCCTGAGCTTCACTTACCTAAGTTAAATATCAGAACTGGTAACATAGAGTAGAGAAAATACCCTAAACTGGGATGCAGAAATGGGGAGGAGTGCTGTAACCTCATCAACAACTGCAGCGTCACACACACAACTGAACAGCTTACCACTGTAACTGTTAAATACAGGTCTACCATGTTGTTTTTGTATTGCTCTTTATATAATAAATTTATACTACAGTTTTGCTTCCCCTTTGTCCAAGAAAATCATGACTAAATATTTTTGCATTCTTGGGTATATTTCATTCATTTTTCATGGTATCTTTTACATTTTTATCTAATGCTTAGCTCTTTTTTTTTAACTAAAAAGGTGACTCACTTTTAATATGCTATACTATTATTATTAGTAGTAGGGAGATTAGCATTACTGGTGTTGGATTAATTTTCTATTTTAAGTACAGGAAAAACATTGATACAGATATGTCTAAAAAACCTGTTTGAAAATGGTGAGGTTAATATTGCAGAAATAAAGAGAAATGTATTAGAATGATTCTTTATTTAAGCATCTCATAAGTTTTCTAGTATAAACTCTGTTCAATTTATTTTAGCTGGGATTAAGCACAGATATTCTGTAGGACAGAAATTGGAATGGGGTACTGGGGTACTCTGTGACCTATGGTGGTCCTATTTGGTGCAGAGCACTTCAGGTGCTTCAAATAAGGTGAATCCTTTGGCTAGAAGTGATTTGACATCACTGTTTTTGAAAGTGAGTTTGTAGTTCAACAGGCAGAAGGTTTGTGATGTTCTTACACTTTCTAGGTTATCATACTAAAAGTATTGTTTCATAAAGAAGCTGACAAACTCCACTTGGGTTTTGAAGACTGAAGAACAAAAATCTCCTTTTTAGTCACAGGAACAGCTTAGGTAGGAGAAAATATTGCGGAGTCTGTCTGTATGCAGTGCAAACCTTTTTCCCCATGAGGGATCTTTTTAATGCTTTGATTATGCACTTTTGATAGATTGGTTTTGTTATATGGGAAGTTTTTCCAGCATTTGGTGTTAGTTTTCTTGTACTATATATATATGTACAATACACTTAGACCTAAAGGCTTCTGATTCTTGGGGACGACTGGCTTTATGTTTGCATTATTTTCATATTATTTAAGACTCAGATATAAGCTTCTTTTCTTTCACCCTTTATGGGTCTGGCTTCTGGTTTAAAGCCATACAAAATTTTACCTGACTAAATGCTGGTTTTCCTCCTTTGACACTGCCTTAGATGTGTAACTTCTGATGTCTTTTTGTGAGAAGAGCTGAATTTGTATTACAGCTCTCTTTTTCTTGAAAGAGGACAACACAAAAAACTTGACAGTTTTGATATTTGCAAAAATAAGTTTGGTTGCTTTGCTGGAATGTGTCCCTAGGATATGATAAAATTTTAATTTATAAAAGTGGAAAATGCTGTCCGACATGTGGAGCTTTAGCTCTGCCTGTATGATGTAAGTGATCAAGTTTTAATGTTAACCTGGATGATATGTACAACAGGAAAACTGTGGTATCTCTGTGTTGCCAACTGAATGATTCTGGGAATGACAGAAAAAAGTGTTTGCTTTTTCTTATTTCCAATTTGTGGTATTATGTTTGTTATTAAGTTATGCATAATTTTAAAAGAAAACTTAGACAGCAGTTGTTTAGGTTAATATGTGGAACTTGCATCACTTGCACAAAATTGCTGTTTGGACATCAAAATTTCTATTTAAGATCTTAATAAGGTCTTAATCTGAATTGATTTGAGTCAGTTTCAGTTCATTTCAGAAAGAGGTATTGCTCTTGAAAACTTTTTTCTCTCTATAGATGTTTGTTCATTATTATTTTTTTAATGTTGACTTTACACATCATATTCTGGACTTGATTTGGGTTTACTTAATCCCCTGGCTTCTCTGTATATAAATAGGGGAAGGTAGTCAAGTGTTTGTAAAGTTATGCATTGTTTTAAAGCTCCATAAAGCAATACTGTCTCTTGCATTAACATCTAATAGTCTTAATTTTCATTTTCTTTTAGCTAAGAGGTTGATACATACCCAGTAATAAAAAAATATATATTTTGAGCTGATTTCTCTTGGAAATAACTATAATAAAAACTAGGTTAAAAATAATTTTTCATGCTCTTATTTAAAAAATGTTATCATTTCTGTGGCTATAGTTGCTTTAATAAAACTGTATACAAACTTTTGTCTTTATTGACTGTCCATGTGATTCTTTGGGTTTTGTGTTCTTTACACTTTTCTTTTTTACTTTTTTAAACAACAGAGCTGACACAGAATGTCTGTGTTTTTTATACACAAATAAATAGAATAAGCAGTTTTGACAATTTCTGCTTGCAGCAGCTGAAGGGTATTGCAGAAGGGGTTCCAGACTTGCATCAGGTGGAGCAAGAAAGCAAACCTGCTGAGTTACTAATTGTTAAAATCCTTCATTAATGATCATCCAGGGTGTAGCTGAGTCTTGTTGAGAGGAGGGTCACATTGCAAAGCGAGTTGATTTAAGGAGTGTGGGTGGGTGTGTTGGAGGTGACTGGGTGATTGACAGAGCTCCAGACTGTCATCCAGCCTTTAGCTGTGCTGCTCCTGAATGCTCTGAAATGTAGGGGCATTTCAGCTTGGTTTGGATCATAGCTGATTGCATGATTATTTCTGTGAAGGTGCCCAAGATGCATTTTGCAGTGTTTGCATCTATTTTATGATTTGCTATGAAGGTAATGTAAACCATACCTCATTTGATCTAATGCCTGTTGAAGTTAAGTTACATCACTTACAACTTTTTTTAAACAGAAATTTAATCTGTCAGAGCAAGTGAAGTGTTTTGTTGCAGCAAAATGTTTTTATTTAATCTTCTAGTACTGGGCTTACTATCTTGAGATGCAGACTTCAATACTGTGAGACTTGCTGCAAGGTGTACATGAGCTGTGTTGACTGGTAGGTAGTGGTAAACCTAAACCTTTCTATGTGTTTTGAGGCCTTTTCACTGAGTAGAAATGCTTTAATAGGTAAAAATTGAATGCTGAAAGGTTTAAAAAGAGAGGTTGTTCCATTATTGCCATGCTAAATATTGATCTCATGGTGTCCTTTGCAGGACAGGGCTTTGTTGACTGGAGCATGTAGCTAGATAACTTTTGAAAGTAAGCTCCAGCTTTCCCAGCATGGTTAGGTGAATTCCCTTCAGGTGAGACTGTGTTGGAAATGAGCTCCATCAGCACACCTGATCTGCTCCTCCTGTTCATGGGCCTGGAGTCCCTGCAGCTGGGTTGAATTAGTCTTGTGGGTATAAATGCTGAAGTGCATGTATAGGTTCTTCACCCCTTTAATTATATTGATGGCGGATCGTGAATGCCTGGCTTTACATTGTCAGTTTATTTGGGTTAGTTGGGCTGCTTGCTACTAATTTGTAAGACCATCAAGTTAAAGTATTAGATGATTAAAGCCACTGAGATTTGCTCGGTTGGTTGGTCAGAGTACAGTGTTAGCACCAAGCTTGTGGGCTCAATCCCTGTATGGGCCATTCACTGAAGAGTTGGACTCAGTGATCCCTGCTGGGTTCATCCCAACTCCGAACATCTGTGATTCATTCTTTCTTTTAAACAAGCACTAACCCTTACAAATCAATTATTTTAAATTTAAAAAAAACTTTAATTCAATGTAGCTCTTTTAGCAAATGCTACATTTATAGAAGATATTTTAAAAAATAATCATTATAGTCTGCAGAATTTAATTTTAGATTGTTTCTGTTTGTCCTCTGGCTTCAGGCATTTGATTAGATTATGTAGTCGAGTTAGCATCTCACTGGACTTCTGAAGGTGAAAACCTAAGATTCTTGTTTAGCTGTGAGACATTTGGAGCTAAAACTTTGTGCAAATGCTTTAATATCAGAGATGCAGTGCATCTGCTATGGAGACAGACTTTGGAGAATTGTAATCTCTTACAGGTGATGCAAGCTGGTTTGTGTTTTGTATCGATACATTTTAAGTAAAACTAATTCCTGTGCTGTGTGTCAGTGCTTCTGTATCATTGAAGTTCTGTTTAGAGGGCTAAAAAGCTTAAGTTTTTTGTAGCATTTTATGCAAGTGGGAAAATTCATTACTAGAGCTCCAGGATATGGTTGTGAAACATTCCACCCTGTATAAGGAGCATTGTGCCTTCAGAATTTGACTTAGCAATTTAGAAGATCTGAACTATTTTTCTGTTGCAGTATGCTGAGGCCAGCTGGTTTTGCTGGCTTAGTTGTGCCAGATCCTCTTACCAGCTTTGACCAAGGGGTAATGCTCTGCCCCATGCATCTTATGCTGTAAAAGCAGATAATAAGGAGAAAGCCAGGAGAGGAGGAGGACTGTCGAAGAACTGGTTTGTCCCAGCCCATGTAAAGCAACCTAGTGATTAAGATAAGCAGATGATATAGTTAACATGCGTCCACTCACCTCTTTTGTTAAATTTATGAAGGGAATGTAGTTCATGAGTCCTTTAGGGCAGTTACTATTTTGAAGAGCTACAGGTAGTTATAAGTTGCTCTGCTGATCCAAGTTCCTGTGTAGATTTATTTTTTACATGAACAGAGAATAACAGGAATTAAAAAAAAAAAGCTTTAATTTGGATGGGATGAAATTTTACCTGTAGTATATTGAGGAATTTTTAAGGAGAGAAAAATAATGTGGTGGAGGGAATGAAGGCTGATGACAAGAAGGAGGGATTCTGTCTAGTTCAACAAGCAGTACATGATATTGACTTTATATGCAGATACTTGGAATATGCTTGCTTCATTGCCATTAAAAAAAAAATCAAACACAGTTTTTGAGTTCCCATACCCATGTTGGATTTAAAGAATAATGTTACTTTTAGGCTCTAGGAGGGTTCCCAGTTAAACATATGCTTGTTGGTTTTACTATTTTTAGCTTCTTTGAGCAGCACGTGTTCTCCTGAGATGCTTATTTGTGAATGTTGTATTCTGTTCTTAAAAGGAAAATCTCTCACTGTCTAGATTCTTTTTCTGTATCCAAGAAAGGAAAGGACCAGGGTTCTTGTCCATGCTTTACTTCTTGGAAGTCCTAGGAGACAGGGTAAATTAATTAAATCTAAAATGGATCCATCTGGTAGTGCTAGCAATGCCAGGGGAGAACAGGTGAAAGAATCTGAGCCAAAGAAAACATATAGTGCATTATATAACATGTCAGGTTCTTTGGGGCATACTGCTATCAGAAGGCTAATCTTGGTGTTAGGCTTTTTACTTTTTTTTAATCTTGTTTTTAAATCAGAGGGTTAAGGGGGTAGTTTGAAATGCTTTTTTTCTGTTCCATTGCTAAAAAATAACTTTTTTCATTATTAATAAAAGGCAAATGTATTTAGTCCAACATGTGAGAAACACACCATTCCCTTTATGGGTTTGTTTGAAAATAAATGGGTTGACAGTGTTTGAAACAAAAATGAACTCAGTTTCAGAAAAATCATTTATCTTTTAAATTTCGAAAGCTGTTAGGCAAAACAAAAATCAGGGGAGGTATGGTGCCAACTCAGTTTTGCCCCCAAATTTGTATAAGAAGAATACAAAATCTCTATGCAGCCTTTTTTGTTAGCAAAATTACCTTGTTTAAATTCTCAGCAATATTTTCAAGGTAGTGATTGCATCACTGGGAATAGGAATGTAAAAATGACTGTAAAAATTGAATTGTATTACCTGTTTTGGGAGGCATGAAAAGGTAAACAGTATAAATGCTGGGAAGAAGTGAATTAGATTAGAGAAGAAATGGCAGTGAGGAGATTAATGGAGGGTGTCTGCTCGCGGCTCCAGGTTTTGGTTTGGCAGGGCTCCTCAGCACACATTCCCATTTTATTATGGCACCACTCTGACATGATTTCTGTGTCACTGCCTGTGCTGTGGGGCGTGTGTCTGAGAGAAGGCTGCTGATGTGCAGTCTCTGGGGAAATGTGCAGGTGCCTGGCCCTTTTGGTGTGACTTTGGAACAAGTAGAGAAAGTAGGCCATAGAGCTTTTTGGGAGCTTAGTAGCTAGATCTTTATCCAGCTTAAAAAAAAAATCCATCTCATTATGTACCTTTAAGTCAAATTCCATCCTTGTCTATAATTTTTTTTAGCATTCTCTGTTCTTTTATTTCATGCTGCTTAAGTTTCACTTTGTTTTGTAGTTTAAAAATCCCAACAAACCTCTGTCACATGCAGGTTGGAAGGAGCATTCTTGTTTGTCTCACTTGAATTTGCATCTCTGAAACGGAAGGTTTTAGGTGGTTTGTGAGATTAACATAAATGTTTGTTGTCTTTTTGTAGCAGAGAGAATTTAATTCCATTTTTGATAAATGATTTTCAGGAAAATATACTTTTCCCCAAATTGGAGTACTTTCAAAACACTAATACAGTTTCAATAGCTAGGGGAAGGGCAAGGATGATGCAGGAGCAATTTTTTTTTTTTGGTCAGGTAAGAAATATTTTAGCTTTTAGTCTTATATTTTATTTTGTCTTGTAATGTCAAAACCAAAGGCAGTTAACAGCTTGATTCATGCTGCTTTGTCAGGAATCTTATTTTGACAAGTGTTTATAGTTTTCAGGAGTTGTTTCCATATTAGAAGTTAATTTGTTGATCTTAAAATTCTGTGTACGTCAGTTCTACTCTCTGCTGAGCTGTAGTATCTGAATGTTTCCATTTCTAGGGTATGGCTATATAAATATTCATGTAAAATATACATTTTATATATATAAATATGACCAAATCTGTTATGAAAAATTACACCAAAGTTTAGCTCTTTTTACAATGTGCTCTTCTATTAGAGTGCATTAATTTAATTTTAATCCCTGTAATATATTGTGGATAGCATGCAAGAATAGGAGATTAAATATGCTTCTCATTTGTAGAAATATAATAAATTCTGCAAACCCCCTAAATCGGTTGATTGCATGACAAGTGATGTAGCTGCTAAATTACTGTAGAAACTGTGGTCAGCTATTTAATATGTTTCATTGGTTTTAATAATTCTTCTGTTTTCTTCTGTAACTGTAGATTTGTTAGGAATTTTGTGTGGTTTATTTGTGGAAGTAGCTATTTCAGCAGACACACTAGCACATTGGAACAGGCTTGCTCGCTGAGTGATGAGCCCTTGGGAAATTTAGCACAGCTTTTGAGCATTGGAATGAAAGAAAGAAGTGGCAAGCTGAGAGCAATACAGATCACAACTGGTCTGTAAGAAGACAGTGAAAAGAAAATGTTGAATATTATGTAATTTTTTAAGTGCCTGGTGCATTCATGCCTTTCTAGGCCATTGCTACACTGGGTTTTTTTTATCAGTGTGCCTGTTGTGTTGTGGAGTTCCCTGAACTCTTCAGTGCAGGGGTTTTGGACTTAGCATTTTAATGCTGTTTTCTTTTACCTCATCTGAAATCTATCCTCTCAATACAGACTGGGGTATACATGGACATAAGTTACATAGAGACTATAATTCCCTCTTTCCAAGTTTTTCTTTCTTCTGAAGTGACCATTATGATTTGGAGGCCTGTTGCTATATTGACTTAATTAATTCGTAGATCCTGGTTAGTGGCCAAATTTTGTCAAAACTGATTAGCAGAAGGCAGAGAAGGTTTGATAGAGGTTCTGTATGTTTACATGAGAAATACATTGGTGATATCTTAGACTATTCTGCTTTGCAGAGAGAGGTCTGAAATAGTTTTTTGCAATAGAGCAGGCTGATGTTCAATGTTACTGCACCTCTACAGTGTTGGCCGACTGAGCTGTAAAACATTAAATCACAATATAAATTTTCAGTCTCATTTTGAAGACTCAGGCTTTTTTTCTCCACAAGAGGATTAGGTATCTCACTTTCTTCCTGTACTGTCCTCCTTACGAGCCTAATGGGTACTTCCACAGCTAGGTCTGAATGAGACCAGGATTAGGCTTAGTCCAGGAAGGAGGTCTCTAGGTAGGAGCTGGTTGATCAGTGTAGCAGAAATAACCTGTGGCTTAGAGGAGCTCTGAACTCCTGGGCTTCTGTGGGTGGTGAGCTGGCTGAAGTGTGGCTTCAGCTGGAGCTGCCAGTGTGCAGCCTTGGTGAGCAGTCACACCCTAGCTATTGCTTAATTTATCCAGATAATTTTCTGATTACCTGGGTTCTATAATAATGTAGCTCTTTTAACCTGTTTGGAAGAAGCTTTTTTACTTCAGAACTTCAGTAGTAAACATTTATGCTATATGTACTTAAACTACAGCTCACTGATGGGATAATGCCTAAACCAGAAGTTTTCTGCTTTGTATTTTCCTAGTAGGAAATCAAGGTTGAGCAAATTCCTTTAGGCAGTGCTACGTAAAAACTTCTGGTAGGAATACCTGGAGTGGCTTTTATTTTTCAATAATTTTTTAGATATTAATCCACAAATCCTAGCATTCTCATAGCTCAGGTCTTTGTGTGTGGCATTTATGTAGTTGTACAGCCAAAACCATTCAGAAGACTTTATTTAGCACAAATTTAGTATTTCTTTTAATTTTTTAAATTTTTCATCTAAATTACAGTACTGTGATACATTGCATTAATAGATACCATATAAAAAGCTTTGCTGTATTGCTTTTGTTCAGGACTTTGTAGCAGTTTTATTTTTTCTGTTTTAGTGGCTAAATGCTTCGAGGAGTAATTCTCCAATGAAATACTTTTATCATCATAGACTTAAAATACTTATTTTTGTGCAGCTGAACATCAGTTTGTTTACCCAAATTTTTCCTCTTTTCACCCAGTGCTTTGTTCCTTTTGCAAAGAGCAGCTGTTCCACAACTTTGTATAAATACAATAAACTTTTAGTGTATTGTCTCTGTGTAATTTTGGATACATGTCATGCAGGGCTGGTGCATTCTTCAGTAATTCATTATGATATGCAGCTTAGTGTTTGTACACAGATCCCTCTGGTGTTCTAATGGTGCGTGGACGCTGGGGGTAAATGATAAATTCCAGGTAATGTATGAATCATATGGAAAAAAGTGAGATATGGTTGCAGGACTGGAGGATGGTGGCTGTGGGTATCCATCTAATCTTGGGTGCATCGTCCTTGGCAGCCTGCATATTACTTTGTCTGACGGATTGTAGGGCTTCTTATTTTTTATTCCTTTAATTATTACTCAGTAAGGAACCTTCCTGACACTTTGCTATGAAGTTTTATCATAATGCAGACTTAAAATAAGTCTCAATATTACAACCATTTCCCCCACAGCCCCCCAGTGGAACTTCAGCTCTGTGTAGGTTTTGCTATAGGAGTCCTGTGGAGGCTCTCAATATCGAGCTCACCAGCTGTAGATCTTTCCTGGGAATTGGAAGTGAAGGAGTGTAATAGAGGTGTTTTCTCATTCCAGAAAAGAAATAACACCATGTATATTTACAAGGTTCTCACATTTTTTTAAATGCATCTAGCAAATATTCTCAGTCATATCAAATCTGAACTTGTACTTAAGTAATTTTATCTGATCAGGACTGAAGCACTTGTTCCATGATGTTCTGAGAACTCTCGGTTCGTATTGGAGGTACTGTCAGCTGAGGTTCTTAAAACAGTATGAAATTCTTAACTGCATAATTTATTACTGCTAGGGATACAAATGGGCCAGTGCCAAAGCCTGAATTTAGAATCCAGTCCAAGAATTCAATGTAAATGTAGCAAATGCTTGGCCAGAGCTGGGCCCTTTCCAGCGCTCCAGGTCCGAGGCCATTCATTGTCATCGGTGACATCTCAGCATTTCACTGTTTGCTGTTTAGTTCTGGAAGTACTGAAAGCCTCCCAACACCAGTCTGAGGAGGTTAATGAGTTTAAAAACCTAAGATTGCCAGGGATTTGTAATCCCTGGAGTAGACTTTTTCCAGAGATGAAATTTTCTCTTCATTTTAAGGAAAATCTTGGACTAACAGAAGTTTTCCACAGAGATTAAGAATTAATGAAGGAAAAAAAACCAATCCCCAAACAATTCACAGCCAAAAGTACTTTTGTGCCTTACAGGGCTGTTATTCTCTAGTACCAGAAATACTATTTTGTTTTTATCTACGTACAGATCCTGGGGGGTAATGGAAGATTACAAGATGCTTATATGATTATATTTTTTAAAAATTGTATATTAAGCTCTGATAATTTCCTAGGTTTGTATATTTTCCTTTAAAGGATCTTTTTATTGGAACAAAAAAAAAAAGTGTCTCACAAGTTCAGGACAGATGTCTCCGATTTTGAGTAGCTATAATTAATTTCCCCTTTTTTAAAGTTTCAGAGAGTCCTTGCTAAGAAATGTCAAACAATACCTGCTTAATTAGTTGTTCTATGATCACTGTAAAATAGAGATCTAAACCAGCCACATGTAATGCAGCAGCAGTTGCTAAAATTTCAGTATGGTACATAGTAATAGGAAGCTAGAACTGGGCACGGTACGTCTCAGAAAAAATGTGTATGGATGTGAAGAACATCAGTCATCAGTTAAGTGGAGCATAGCAGTTGTGTATGAGCACATGGAAGCACTCCAGGAAAGAAAGAGGAACAAGAAATATTATACTTAACACAAATTTGGCTTTAGGTACTTAAAGGTGTTTACCCACAATGAAATTTCTGGCAAGAAGCTCAGAATTTAAAATAATCTCAAGCATAAATGCACACGTGTAATTACTGGGAGCTGTGAATGAACTTAGAAAAGAAGCAAATTCTGCATTTCATTGGAAAGTTGAGTATTGGAGACTGTGAGGATGAAAAATGTCAGACCACATAAGTGCCTACCAAACATTATTCAATTTTTCACCCACATTTATTCCTCATTCTCTTTGTGCCCCATAACTCTGCCTTTTCAGCTTCAGCGAAGGCCTCCTTTGTATTGCTCAAGTAAGATCACTTTCTTCTTTACTCTTGTGTGCTCTTCTGAATATGTGTATTGTGTAAATTTGTTCAGGAGGAGAGGGAGTGACAAAAACCCACCTGCCAGAAACTGAGATCCAGGGGCTGCACTTTAGCATCAGCTCATGGAAGTCACACAGGCCAAGATGTGCATATCCCACGTCCCACAAAATGGGGGGGGCGGTGCAGAAATTGTGTGGAACACTGGAGAATGCTCTAGCCTTGGTAAGGGAAAGTAGAATCCTGAATGGGCACAAGGAATGGCCTGCAAATACTCCTCAGGCTTCAGTAAACCCAACAATATCAGAAATTATGTTAGTCACAGGCCTGATTTATGGAAGGATAAATTGCTATATACAGAGAAATTCGTCACCTTTTGTTTTTGCTGCCTTCACAAGGAAGAGATTGAAACTTCAGCAGAAAAGGAGTGAAGAGTAGCAGCTATGAACCTTCATGGGGTTGAATGTTTGAATTCAAAATTCCTTGTTTAAAAGATGAGGAGCAGAGAAGGCAAAAAACCCCAGCAGGTACCATGTTGTTCAGGATGATGAATTGCAGTAAAGAGGGTGGGAGACTTGGATAGAAGTTGAAAGTTGGGATTGAAAAGTTGCTAGAAAAAAAGAACTCTTTTTACATTTGCTTGGTCAGTGTCCAGTACCCTCTTTTTATCCAGTGTAAATAGGAAAAGTTTGTGGCACATCACTA
This sequence comes from Camarhynchus parvulus, assembly GCF_901933205.1. Lineage (NCBI taxonomy): Eukaryota > Metazoa > Chordata > Aves > Passeriformes > Thraupidae > Camarhynchus > Camarhynchus parvulus. The sequence goes on from NC_044576.1 coordinate 12,761,169, forward strand.
TTGGTTTTGGTTTGTTGTCCAAACACTTATTTTGCTGACTTGAGTGGACAAAATCTAGCATTTTGTCCAAAGTCAAAATATTTCTCTCTGGTTTTAGAAAAACAGTACCTTAAACAGCTTGCCACTTGTGTTTCTTTGGAGCGTTTGAAGGCTAGTGGACTGCTGTGCAAGTTCCACTTTTTTAAGATGAGCCTCAGATACTAAAGGAAACAAATATTTGTCGTAAAATGAGCATAATCAAGTCCACAACAGGAACAAGAAGTTTACTTGGTAAAAATGGAAGATGAAATTATGTAATTGTTGTATGTCTCTTGGAAAAGCAGCTTTTTAAATGACACAACTTTGAAAGGGCGACAGTACAAGGAGGATATTTTTTTAGTTTGAATTTGATGGAAGGGCTTCCTAAATACAAATGACCTATGTAAATTCCAAGCTAAAAGCATGAACAGAATTTCTTGGGTTTTTTTTCAAGCTTTATGGAAGAAGGTAAGAATCCAGTATGTCACAGAAAGCAGAGAAGCCTGTATGATGCCAGAGTGTGCTGCTGGTCCTATTTGCAGGCCTTGGCTTTACTAGATGATTGGGGTTTTAACAGAAGCAGGTAAGCTTGGCACAGCTGTGGTCCCACTCGGTAATACAAGCATCACAGTATCTTCTTTCCTGTTAATCATAAATGTCAATGCCTTTTACTTTGAAGTAAGGTAATTGAGAAGTCTGGTATGCCTTTTGATTCAAATATCACATTTTCTGGCAACTGCTGAGTTGGAAAGCTACATAACTTAAAGACTTTTCCATGTGAGATTTTCATCTATTTCTGTGCTCTGCCGCCTGTATCAGTTAAAATGATAAGCACAGAGTGAATGAAAATTAAGAGGTGACCCTTAATTAGGCACAGGCTTTAAGTCTTTAAAATCCATGGTCTAAGAAGTGAAAGATTATATACGTTAAAAGAAAAATTATGGTGCCATGGAAAAGAAGTAAAAAGGAGTGGAAGTTATGAAACCTGCCTTGTAGCCTTACTGTACGGAAATTCTCAGGTCCCAGTTTGGAGGCAGACACTGAAGCTGTAGAGGGATGAGATTTACACCTTAATGGCCCTGAGCATGTTTCTGAGTGAATCCCAGATGGCAGAAGTGTTCCTGGCTCCATATCCTTACATGGATATAAGCATGAGGTAAGTTTTTCCCCCTTACTTGCCCCCTCTGAGCATGGAGTAAGTTTTAACTCTAGATCTGCAAGTGTCCTGAGCCTCCAGAAACCAGTCTGTTCAGCATGCCTGTGCACCCAGAGCAGCTGGCTAATATCAGTCTTCCCCCATTTCTCATTATAGTAATTCTGGTGTGGTGGCATCTGCTGTTCTTTGGAGACCAAAAGATAAAAAACTGCTAAAAACCTCTCATGTCCGTAGCCCCATGCAACACAGTCTTTGCATGTATGAAAATGGGTGCTTTTATTGAGATCCTTCCCAGCACAGTGTGCCTTCATGGATGAGTAGCTACAGCTTTTACCTAGATATTTGGTTTAAGTGGGATTGTAGAATGTTGTATTTATTTTTTTATTAATGTGTGAGATACTAGCAGCTACTAAATTTATAGTTATATCTAATTATTGGCTTATTTGTTGAGACATGCAAAAACCATACTCTGTCTGAGGCAGGAACTGAGTTGTGGCACTCAGTGTAACTTCAACTGTCTCTCCTCAGAAACTTCAGATGGGCTTTTTTGCATTCAGTCAGGCTGATAGTGCAGTGGGAAGCTGAAGCTGCTAAAGAAAATAGGGAGAAAATACAGTCTTGGAAGAGGTGGTAGTACTAAGTAGCTGAAAATGATCAAATTGAGAACTTGAGACATTTGGATACTACCTTTCCCTCTTCCTTAATAAGAAGATAATGGGTTAATCTCAATTAGAGTGAAGCCCTGAGACCACACACAGTTATATTGAGAAAATAAGAAATCTGAGTGCCTGGACTGGTATTTAATTTTTTAAAAACACAGCTACCTCAAATATGGATCAGCTCCAAAACTATGTAAGCATGTTTTGACCACAGTCCACTGGTGAGCAACATTCACTGTTGAAGGGAACTTCCACTTTATATGAACTGTAAAAAGCCTAAAGGCAGAGGTAGGGTGTTAATGGTTTTTCACCCCCTCTGGGAATGCAGTGCATTGGGCAGTGGGTTCTGCTGCAGCTGTGTGCAGCTCAAGGATTTGTCCCCGTGCCACTGCCCGTGTGACAGCTGGCACCGCCTGGGGGACGTGCCCTGTTCTCTGCTGTCATGGTGCAGCATGGACCAGGGGAAAACAGGTTGGATCTGTACCTGGGAAAGTGCAGTCTCAGTGTTGAAGACTTCTCAGAATGTAGGTGCAGCTGCAATGCAGAAACTCCTGGATTATGTGATTTATTGCTCAGAAGGCTGTTTGGTAATATAAGACCTAGCCAAAAAATTTAATCTCTTTAGGCCCATGTCTGATGATCGCATTTTGAATTCTTTGTTTTTGGAATGGCATCCAAACAATTCTGACAATGTCATTGCCGTTATGTTTATCTGGTCTCCTCTCAGCTTTTAATTTAACTATTTTTCTAACTGAGTTTTGACTTTATAATTTCTGACATAGTTCTACAAAATGGATTGAATGTTGTCATTGTACTCTGATAAACTTGTCTGTGAAGGATAGCTTCTTTCCGGCTTTCAAGGGACCAAGGTCTATGGAATCTGCTCTCTTATTGGCATTGTTCAATATTTATTTCTGTATTCTTAATGGCATCTTAATTGGGCTTTTTGCCAGCTTTATGTAGGAAGGTAACAATTTATGGCAGACTTATGGCATTCTAGTAAATAAATTATAATGTTATTCCTATTACTTACCTTTTTATGATATTGGATACTCAGACTTAAGAGTTTACTGCAAAAACACAGAAGGATTTTCCTTGGCTCTGAACCATGTGCACCTTCTGTATTCGTAATTAACAACAGGGATAAAGTGCAAGTGGTGAATGTTGAGAGGACACGTGCAAGGCTGGCTTCTTTGTGATTTGCCATTTTGATACATTTACTTAGATCGTATTTTAAGTTCATGCCAATTCCTTCATGAAACACTTGCAGCCTGAAGGCTCAAAAATCTCTCTCTGCATGCAAGTCTTCTAAATGTCTAAATTCTGTATGAATATTCAACTTGTCTATCAACTTTTGCTTCTTGAGTATGATTTATGTAGGAGAAAGTGAAAACTTTCCAACTCTGCTTTACAGATTTTGTTGGCTATAATTTTCAAGTCTTAAAGCTGCCTCTGTTTGCATGTAATGAATTTACTGTACTTGGAAATCTATCCAGCATTGGAAGATGCCTTACTAAGTGCGTGTAAATAGGAATGTGAACCATAAAATTTTAGACAGGTCTTCAAGTAGACATAATCCTGTTTGCTTTTCTTGAGGTTGATTAAATTCTTGCAGGAAAAAGCATTGAGTGTGGATCTTGGTGTTTTGGAAGAGAATTCTTCATCTGTTCTTGCACTTGTAATGATGTTGTATATACTTGCATCTATGTGAAGATCTTAATATTGTAGGCACCAAAGCATATTAGACCGTCTTTGAAAACTCTTAGAATAAAGCCCTGGTTTTGTTGGAGGTAGATTTTCTTAACTTCAGGGAAGGAAACATAATGGTTTTTACCTTTGGTTTGGCTCCTCCTTGCCCTATTCCTGAGGCAGTTGTTGAAGCTGCCAAAAAGCACTGAGTCAGAGGTTTGCACTGACTAGTCTGCTGTCGATACAATATCACATTTGCTTTGCAGAAGTGCCAGCTTACAGAGTGGCATTTCCTGTTGGAGTGATCAGAAGAATGGCAGGAGACAGAATTTACACAGCTGTCTAATGAATATGCTAAAACGTTTTGAGTTATTTTAAAATGTGGCTCTGAAATTCCCCATTTAGCTTATGCAGTTGTGAGGAAATAAATGTAACTGCCTACAACGTGGTGAAACACTTCTGGAAGTTGCTTTTCCCAGCTGTACTACTACAAGGTCACTTGCTGAGCCTCTGCCTGAGGGGAGGGAGTAATTGGTGTCTATGCAAGGTTCATCTCACCCTGTTCTCTCTTTTAGTTACTCAGTGTTTTCTACTCTAAAATCCTTCCCATGTTATTCTTCCACCTGGATGACATAATTGCTCCTGTTGGAAAATGCCTGACTTGGAAAAGATGGCACCATTGGTTCTGCTTCGTCTTGACAGGGTATATTGGGTGCTTTTGGCAGTTCTTTGGTGACTCTTAATGAGGTGAACTCCCCAGCAACCAGAGGCAAGTGCAGGGCAGAAGACCTGCATGGAGGCAGTATGTGGATGTTTAAATAAGGGGAGTCTGGTCAACCTCAGGGCTCTGCCAGTGGAAGAGAAGACAGTTTTTGGTGACATGGGCCGGAGTTGATGATGAAAGGCAGCAAAGGGGAAAGTGCAGTAGCTGAAACAAATAATACTGAGGATGCAGACTCTAGCACTGGTATTACTGAGGAGGAAAGTGCTGTAAGCCTGATTGTGAGGGAACAAAAAAGTGAATGCCAGTACCAAAGCTAATACGGATCTTCAGATTTTGCCAGGGTAGCAGGGCATGTGTGAATGGATGTGGGCAAAAGGGGAACAGGGATGTAATGCTGAGCAGGGAGGAGAGGGCTGAGTAATGGGGTGATTTTGCAGCTGTCATAACAAAAGATACACTGCATAAAGCTATGAAAACAAAGTTATTGGGTGATACAGTGCTGCTTTTTGCAATGTCTGTACAGCCTAATTCTACATGTACTGAATGATAAATGCTTGCATGCTTCATGGAGGTTCTTGTGTGATTCAGCTAAAGAATTCTGACCCAGAAGTTTGTCTAGGTACAAAGTATGAAATAACTAGTAGGAATTTGAATAAAGCCAATTTAGATATATTGGTTGTTTTATTCAATGCAAGGGGCATTTACAAAGTATATGAATGCATTTTATGCTTTAGAATTAATTGTTCAAGCTTTTGTATTATGTGTTCCAGAAAAAAGTCAAAATTGTGTAGACTTTTAATTTATATACAGAAAATCACTAGTGAGACTATTTATGTACATTTGATTATTAACACAAGAAAATAGCACTAGTTTATGTTTTCTTGAATTTGTCCTTATTTGTGTCTCACTTTTGCTTTCAGAATCTAATCTCACAAAAGTTGCAGAAGCAATAATCAAAAAATGAATTTTAAAATGATTAAAATTTATCAGGTTTCATGCATGAGTGTGCAAGCTGAGTAATTGGATAGCAGGGATAGAAGATGCTGTGTGATCTTGACTTGCTGCTTTGTGGGATATGCATCTGCTACAATATAAACTTGTCTTTTGTCTGTAAAATATACAGGTATTACAGGCAGACATTTTTTTCTTTTTTTTTTCTGTATGTATCTGGCACTAGAATATATGCAGATGAAGCAGAGCTTTCTTAGTGCCAGCTAGGAAGAGACTTGCAATGTTCTGAGGATGTTCCTGTTTTTCTGTTGTGGTTTTGCATTTGATCATGTGCCATGTTGCACATACCTAGGCTCTCTATGTAAAATGGTTTGATGGGGCAGTGGTTGCATTCTGGGAAGGATAACCTGCAGCAGCTGAACGGGCAGTGGCAGCCAGGATTGAGGAGAGCTGCCAGTTTTCCATGGGTTGTGAGTACCCTGTTGTGTCAGAAGGCTCCTCTCACTTTCTCTGCCTCAGGACTGTTCCTGTGCCTGCTGATAGCAGGAGGGGGAGAAGAGGCATCTCAACAGGCTTGGAGCTAAAGCCATGCTGCCTCCACCTCCATCTGCCTTCAGTTGTCATAAATATTTCCTGTATGAATGCTGCCTCTTTGGTCCTATTCCTTGAATCTGAATGTAAACAAAATGTATGGGATGGACTAACAGCATTGAGGATTTCCTTGTCTACACAGTTGGAAAACCACATCCATTCTGGCATGAGCTGGAGGAAGCTCTGGGCTCACATCCTGATGAGGTTTGAGTAATTGGTTGGGAATTTATAGCCTCCTTCCTTATTATGCTTGAGGTGGATACTTGTTTTATACCCTCTTCCATTAGATCCCAGCCTGAGTCAGAGGGTATGCACAGAAATGCTGGCTGTGATTGGTTTTGGGAGACAGTGGGCTGTTGCAAGCTCTTGTTCCATTTCCTATGGAATATTTTTTTTGCATATTTTTCCAGTTGCAACCTATTATAGCTACAGGGGCGTGTGAGGTGTAGGTTTTGATTTATTTAACTGTGGTCATACTTCTGATGACTCTTCCACTGTCTGCAGTCACTGACACATTGACTCCTCTCCAAGGTGGAGGGGTTGCTCCTGGTGGTTTGTACAGCCCTAAAAGTGCTCCTTTTGTATATGCCTATGCATTCTCCTGTTTCAAAGGGATAATGCAATATGCAGCATACAGCATAATCATGTTGCTATTCCTGTGCCTCTTTTTAATTTGTAGATCAGTAATTTTGAGTATATAGGTGCAAACATAATGAGAAAATAAATTAACAGTAATAGGAAAGATGTGAGTTATTTATAAATAAATTATGTTTTCAAATGTCATGCAAGTAACAGGGGAATTTTTGCACGCAGCAGGAATTTCTATCTGCTTTTGCAGGGTGGCCTACTTCTTGGAAAAAAAGTTTTTAAGAGAGTTTTAGCATTTAAGAGCAGTAGGGATCTTTTTATATATGTGTGTAGAAGTAATTGCTAATCTAAACTGTGAATGATTGGCAGATGATGGAGAAGAAACAGTGTTCTAAAGTTTAAATAGCATCAATTTCTCACTACAGCGCATAAGGAAGACCACAACCAAAGTAATATGACATAAGTTGGTTTTTTTTTTTCTATTTTTATGAAGTCCATGCCTGGGCTGTAACTCTTCACCACTGACAGCAGCACAGAATGTGCTACCTGTTTAAATTTCTTGTCATGGCATAGATGAGCAAGGAACAAGAAGAGCGCTGATGGCTGTAACCTCAAGTAGAGCAGAATGTAGAACAAGGTCTTGGAGATTTGATCTATAGTCTCATTTCTAGCTGAGAAGAAAAGAAACAGCTTGTCATAGATAATATGACATAAAAAGTAAGTTAAAATGTTTTTAAAAGTACTTACATAGCTATTACCTGTACTTGAAATTATTTGTTCTGTATGAAGGCCATTTGGAAACACAGGGCAAATGCAAAGCTTGTGACAGGATACCAAGGAGAAAAGTAATCTCTAATAATAATTTAGAGTCCTAAAAGTCATCTGAAAAATCTTCCCTGTACATACTGCTAACTGGGACTACAGCCCTGTTTTTTTTTTTTCCTTTCTGGAGCTTTCAGCACCTTTTGTATCTTCAGCTGAGTAGCTAAGATATATGAACAACCACAGGACGTGGATCTTGGGAGTGGAGAGTGCAGTAGTGAGGAGCACCTCTCATTGCAGCATCAATATTAGTTACCAACATTGTAATCCTTGTTATATGGAAATAGGTATGAGCAGCACTTTTGGATTTGAATGTTTAAGTCTTCTGTGAGTGTGCTCTATGCTTTGGTCTCTTCAGAGTTATTTCTGGTTTTCTTCCAGGACAGAACTTTTTAGGACTTTGCGGTCTGTGGGGTATGTGTTTGGGGTTTTTTGGTGCTTTTCTTTGGTTGGTTGCTTGCTTTTGTTTTTGTGGTTCCATTTGTTTATTTATTTTTAAATTCATGACTTCTGCCTCAAGATTCCTTTCTGGTTTTTTAATAATAAAAGTTATTCCCTCATAGACAGCTCTGTTAGGGATAAGTCTGTAGCTGGTGAGCACAAAGTGTGTGCTGCTGGACTTTTGGTTAACATCATTAACTTTATAATGTTACAGCTAAGAGATTTTGTTCCTGATGCTGGGGCTCAGCCTGATGGGCTGTCTGGAAGTGGCTTCACAGTGCTGTTAGTTTTCTGCAGTGTTAGTATTTTTTTAGTAGTTAGTATTTTGTTAGTATTCTGTAGTTACCTCACCGTGGCGTTCCAGTGAAACAGCAGGACAAGGCAAACTGAGAACAGTAGTGGAACAGCTCTGTTTTCAGAGCTCACATACTATACTGTGGTGAGTACTATACACTCATACAGTCTGGTGTGGAAGAACATTTTTAATTCCTCAGGAAGCAGCAGTCACAGTGTAGGCATCTGGCAAACTGCTCGCGTTCAGATGACGGGGCTGTTGGTTAATAAATCACCAACACCCCACCAAGGGACCATGAGGATGGGGAAGAAAGTGCAGTGGAGGTGAGTCACAAGGGCCCCACCAACAAACATTTCTTAGGTGGAAAGAATGTGTGTGGTGGTGAATCACCAGCTCCACCAAAAGTCTGTGTGTGCCTGTCCTAATGTTTGTGGGATGACGAGTACTGGTAATGAAAACCTCAGTAAGTAAAAATCAACACCTCTATAGAACACACTGTAAGGTTCTGGGCCAGTATTTTAAACCTGAATTTGTTCTGTCTAACTACAAGAAAATGTACTTTTAAGAGACTGTTTTTTGCTTTCTTGTTCTTAAGAATTTTTTTTGAGGTATCATTTTTATCTGCCCAGGTTCTCACCTGTATTTTTGGTGTCTGAGGTGCTGTGGTTGATTTAGTGGCAACTTGGAAGAGGGGAGGATAAAAACCTTCCCATTCTGCATTTTTTTCTCTTCATTCAGTGGAGTAAATCAAAAATGTTAGCTGATTTTTTGCTCTATGAAATTTTAGCCTAGGATTGACAAAAACATTATACATGTGGTGATAAATATAAAGGCTGATGTAATTCTCACATTAGTCTGTATCAAAGTAAAAGAGACTTGGTGCAAGAATTTCGTAAGTAACGTTAGGATTGGCCAGATAACTGTGTGCCTCCAACTTCCTCATTTCTCCTCTGCACTTCATAGATCACCTCTGCTCCTTCCACAATATTGCTGCTTCTCACCTGTCCCACTCAGTGGCCATCTTCTAGTCATAATAAGGTGTGATCCATAAGAGCAATGTTTTGTCTCTTCAATCTTTCCTCATGGTGGTTTCCAGATTTTTAATTTGCATACATATTGGTCATTTGAGTGGCAATATTGATGCTTGTTTCAGTTTCCAAGAGGACTTGCCTATAGTTAAATGGGGTGCTAATGGAAGTTAGGTAAAAGAAACTAGGATTTCCCTTATGGTAAGGTACAAGGTCTTGGGTGTGTGAAACGTTAAACATTGTGTATTAATTATTGTTAAAACTGAATAGACCTTATTAAATGAAATTATTATACTATTAGAAATTACTAGCAAATGTGCACTCTAGATAGCATTTGTCTTGGAGACAATGCTTGAAGAGTCCTGGAGTATTGTCTTGGAGCATTTGTATGAGGAGAAGGTGGAATTGCACTTAAATAAGGGATTTTGTTAACTAACTGAGCTTTTCCAGCAAGAAATATGTTCAAAGAAAGTGATGTTTATGTGTCTATATACCATTTCTTAATGAAAAAGAAAACCCATACAAAGAAGAAAAGAGAAAAGGAACAGCTGCAACCTGACCAGAATGAATCTTCTTTCAAGAGCAATGTGCTCATTACGAAGGGTGTTTTTTTTTCTCATCTTGGGAATTGTTCTTGGAGTACACTGGAGAATGCAAGGACTAGAGGAATATCCAGAAATTTGTGATGGAAAGATGATGAATGTGGGGGGATAGAATGTAAGAGAAGAAAGATAGTGTAGAAGGTAGTCTCACACCTGAGGAGTTGCAGCTGTGCTAATCACCAAAGATTAAGAACAGGCCTGCCCTTAATAGGCCACAGCTGTGTCCAGTGAGAAGCCGAGTGCTACAGAAGGGTGGGTCAGCTGGATGAGGAGAGAGTTGGAGTTTGTTGGTCGTGCAGTGAAGAGAGTTGGAGTTTGTTGGCTGTATGGTGAAGAAGGACGAGTCAGTGCTGTGAGGAGCTGCCCATGAGAAATGACCGAGAAGGTATGGGACTGTTGCAATAAGATGACAACAGATGAAGGCTTTGTAAAATGCTGTCTAAGACCAGTGACTCAGGTAGTGAGGAGTCCTTGTTGTTATAGAGAAGGGTTTCTGATAATCTTAGGGACACTGTAACGTGGTGTTTGGGCTGCTAATGCTGTGCCCTGTTCCAGGGGGAGTTCAGAGTGATGACCTTTGGGCTGGAGCTGCTCAGAGGGGGCTGTGATGTGTGCAGGCTGTGGAGCTGTGGGAGCTGCAGAGATGCTCTCGTGGCGCGTGCTGTGCTTTGGCCAGACACGTGGCATATGTTCCAACCAGTGTGAACTCAATATCTACATGTCAGTAGTGCTGACTCTCCTGCATGTGTGCAACGTGCCAGGAATCGCTTGGCATCACTTGGATGGGAACCTCTTTTGAATATTGTTGAGGAGAGAAAGCTGAAGAAAAACATTTCTATTTGCTTTTTAAAGAATAGCTGTACAGCATAAAGACAACTTGTGTTTATTCTTTAAAAAATATCCCCCAAAGTCACAGTTGCGTCTTTCCCTCACATCCTATTTTTCCATGATCACAACTCAACTTTTTTTTTCATTTTAAAGAAATTGCTTAAAATGCCTGCTAGCTTTTTGAATGACTGTGTAATGGATGTCCAGATCTATATATCAGAAGAAAATTATTTATTTTCTTTAAATAGAAAGAAAAAGAAAGGTGTGTGTGAGTTTTTTGACTTTATATATATACACATGCATATAAACACAGTTGGAAAAGAAGTAGTATTTCTAATCTCATATGAAGCAGACTTCTTCTTTCATTCTTCAACTTTTCAATGACACAGAGAGTTAATTTTCTTGTAGTGATTTGCCCCCACCCAGTCACTTTGCAGTGAATTGGGATTGCAGCGTAAAAGCCTTCAGCTGTGTTTCAGTGCACAGGTTTGCTGATAGGAAAGCTCTTTTCAAAGTTGGTGCAGGTGAAAACTCATCGTGAATAACTGGTGAGTTCATGTTTGCATTCTTTTTGCATAAACTCTGGTTAAGAAAACCCAAACAATGACACACATTTTTATATGTAGAGATGTATACATGTAGGTCAAAGGGAAATATGGGCTTTTTAATAGCTTGACATGTTGACATTTTAATAAGACTTGTAACTCTGAAATTAGCATTTGTTTATTTTTAAGAGAAGTGCTGGGAGTTGTTTGCTGCAGGAAAGGGGATTTTGCAATTCCATGATCTGGTATGGACTTAATGCAGGTAAAATTACTGGAAGACAAGAAGCATTGCCATTTATGTGAAGCTTTTTTTGACATATTTCAGTCTAGGATCACAGTAAAACTACCAGTATATAGCATAGGCTACTAAGTGGCAGATGCCAGATAATGATTCTCACTTATTGCTGCTGATTTGAAGTGATAATCTAATTCTGATCATATTTTAAAAGGGCCAGATCATGTTTTTCTAGTGCATCTAGTGCTTTTTCATTAGTGTTGTAGATCTAAGACAATGAGTGATGCAAGAGATGGGAGGGATTTTATGAATTCAGAAGAAAGGACAATATTATCTAGCAGGTTCAGGTAAAATGTGGAATCCAAGGTTCATTTGAAGCTCATCTCAATTAGCAGTGTTCAGTTTTGTGCTTTTAACTCTAATGATTTAATCTAGTTTTATTGAAAATGTAACTCCCCAGTATCCTAATTCAGGATGCTATAAATAGGATAGCCGCCAGTGCAATGCCATCCCTGACTTCTCACTCCTATTTCACTGGGGATGCTGTTTCTCTCAGTACATCTTAGCACTGGAGTTCAGCATTCATTTACTGGTGCTGCCATGGAATGTCATTTTGTTATTGCTTTAATGTAACCATAGTTATTAAAACTACCTTCAGAATGCTTTTGGAGATACCTACAGGTCATTGGTGTTAGTCCAGCCAGTATTTCGTCCTGAATGTAATGAAAACAGTGAAACAATAATGAAATCATGATTCAGAATGAGTAAACCCCTCACTGACCCAACAAAGAAAACACGATATGAAGTTCATGGCCATGCTGACGCGTGACATAGTTAAGGAGATGAAAAATACACAGTGTAACTGCATCTCATGCCTATAATATGTCCTCTTAACATTAAAAAATTAATAGAGCTAAGAAGATGTTTGGATTCAATGCATTTAAAGCAGTATAAGCAGTTTGATGCCACAGTCTGTATCCCTGTTGCTAAGAATACACTTTATAATAGGCTCATGGCACAAAGTACAAAATGCATGGTAGATTTGTACTTGTGAGAGGTTAATGAAAAAAACAGCTGTGAATGTGAGTAACCTATGAAATGTAAGAAAAGAAAACACATGCTTGTAAAGCCAAGACTTTATCAGGATTTCCTCACCTCAAAATGGGTTATCTGGACATAAATCAGAGAAAAGCAGGTTGCTGCTTTATGAAAAGTGAAGTGCTGTTCATTTAATGGCTGTGCTGCCAAAGACCTGGTTTGCATGAGGGTTATGCTGCATGCTTGCAGCACTGGGCACTGTCAGCCTTGGAAGAGTGATGTATAATATGCTGGTTAATTTATTTAAAGCTTTTGAACATATTCTGTTAATACTACTTGGCTGACTTTCCGCAAGTTGCCTTGTGAAGCAGAGTAGGGAAATGGTGACAGCTCCTCCAAAATACATTTTAGTTTTTTTGGCTAATGTTTCATGTGTTTAAGCCCTGCAGGTTTTTTGGTTTTTTTTCCCTAGAAGTAATAGAGGGTTTTTTTTGTTATTTTTCTTAATTAAACCAGAGACTTCCATGTTATCATAACTTTAAGGATACTGAAGACAATTGCCCAGATATCACCAGTGCAGGTGGTGACATGGTCAGATTGGATGGTCTAGATCATGCAGCTCCTTTAGATTATAATATGCAACTATGAAATACAGTTGAAGGGACAGTATTTTAATTTATAGCTTTCTCCTATTACTGCAAAGATGTGTCAGGGCCACTGTCACTGGTGGAGTAACTATGGAAGTGAAGTTCTCTGTAGCATGGCTGAATATAAACATTTGTGCTGCCCTGGCTGCCTTCAGTTTGTTCTTAAGAATCCTTCATTTGATTATGTGACTGATTGCCTTGGTGGATTATCTCTGGTCAGCAAAACACTGTACCTGAGCAGCTAAATGAGACATGCAGTGAGTCTCTGAATTGTCACTGCAGGGTATTTGGGAAATGCTTTGTTTATTGAGAATAGGACAGATTATCTGTCTGAAGCTGGTCTCTTCCCTATAACTGTTGATAGCAAGCATATTTTGATGATGGATTTGGCCTAGTTCTTGCACTGAGTGGAAGATCAGGGCTCATTAAAGAGCAGGATTCCTAATTGCCTGTCAAGCACATCCCGTTCCGTTGTGTTTTGAGAGTTAAAGTCTCCATCGCACTAATTGGTGCTTGCTCTGAGCTCAGTTCCCTTGTATGGTTGTCTGCCAGTCAAAAACTGCCCTGACAGCTTTTGCTCTTTCCTGATCAGGCATTGTGGAGGGATTCAGCTGGTATTGTCGGTCCCACATGTAATGTATGGCAGGACAGAAATTACAGATAGTTGAAATTACATTTTTACAAAAAACCTACTTTATAAAGTATATTTGTGTTACAATGCTATTCTTGACTTGGTTTTAGCTAATGTAGTGGGAGTGCTTGAAATAATAAAAAGTTGTCAAAAAATGCATCTGCCTTTAGCATAACTCTATCATAGCAGCAGTGCCAACCTTCCCAACAGCCAACAACCAGCAGCAGCCTGTAGCATTAGAGCAGTTACAGAAATGCTAATGCCTAAATTTCAGGAGACTATTACTAAGTCAGAGATGCCATTCTTCAAGGTCACTTCCAAGGGCTTCTTTGTGCTTCTTACAAATCACTACCACTTAAAGTGAAGATCATCTTAGGGGAGAAAAAGGGAAAGGCTGATCTGAATCAAAAAGGGAGGTAACCTAGAAAAGCAACACTACTGCTATTAAGAACATAGATGTAAAAATATCTCTACTTATATTATCATTCCATTTAAGCTAAAATAAATATACATTTATGTGTATATATATATGTACTTACATGTAATCTAATAGCAGCAGCATTTTTGTGTGAATTGTGAAGTCACAGTCTAATTAGTACACAAAAACTTAATATTAAATGTCTTCTCTAAGTGGTTTGCAGACCAGTTGGAATAGGCACATACCACAAATAAAAGAGCAGGAAGGACAGTGGGATGGCAGACAACTGGTGTGTTGCGGCTACTTTGAGTTTTGGAGTGGATATCTTTGAAAAAGAATAAGCTAAGGGGCAAGGAAAAAAAAAGAAGAAAAAAGAATCTTTGAGAGACGAGGCTGGGGAGAAGAGACAGTACCTGAATCCTGCCACTGATGCTGTGATTTGGGGCTTTTTCTTGATGTCCTGGGATAAAACCTCAGAGATGGACCAGGACTTGGTTGTTTGTGCCAGGGGTGAGCATAGAAGAAGTAGAAAGGACAGGTCAGAGTGGGCTAGCAGTGCTGGCAAAAGAACAGGATGAAGCTGTGGCCCCTTGCTTCATGGCTCCCCGAAGTTGCTGCTGCCCTCTGTCCTTGAGCCTCTTGGTCACAGCAGTGGTGGGCACAGGCAGCCTGGCTTTGCAGGGTCGAGCAGTCAGTCATGACTGTTCTCCTGCTCCCATGTGCTTGCTGTCCTGTACAATTTGTCTGCTTTATCCCTGCCTAGAATTGACTCTGCTGGAGAAGGTTGCTGTCCAAATTAACGTAGATGCTACCAGAGGCCTGCTGATAATAAAGGATTGAGGTGTGTATTGAAAGAGTGCCAAGTCTCCTTTGTTAGATTGTAAAAGCAGTAAAAATTCTGTTTGCAAAAAGTGACTGGAGCGTGCAGTGTGGCAAATGTGTGGCTTCTGCTGCTGGAATTTGAGCATAGAGTGCTGATGATAGTGTGACTAAAAAGACATGAATATTTTAAAAGTATTGAAAAGAGTTAGGAATGAGATTTGTAAGTGCAAATGTCTTGAAGTCAAAGTAGGAAAGCTTTTAAAAGGCAGAAATGGGATTGCTTAGATATCAAACTGGTTTTATTGTATGCCACTTTGATACTTAAAACAAGCTAGAGAATTCTCTTGGGGCAAAGCTGGAACATCCAGGCTTAGTGAGTGAAAAATAGTAATTTGGTTCTTGCCATGTTCAGACCTGCCTTGTGATATCGAGTGTGACATAGTGAACCTCAGCTGAGAATGTGCTGGTTGTACCTCCTTTCACTTCAGTTTCTGGGAGATTCTGGATGTAAGGTTGTATTATGTTTTCTGTGCCTGGTTTCTTGGCTGCATAATGCTCACCTGTTGAGGAGAGGTGTCCTTGAGTAGCAAGGTAAGGATCCTCATGGAACCAGCTAATCACTGCAGTAGGTTTGCTGCACATTCTAGTGCAGATCCATCCCTAAATCTTTGGTGCCTTTTGCACAGGTCACCTGAAACAGGAATATTACCAGTCTGGCAGGAGCCCAGCCGAGGCAATAACATGCATCATCAAATACTTACATAATGCTGTCACTAGAATAGCTAATGTTTTTTTTCTTGTTATCTGGCCTAGCTCCTTGCATGACATATAGATTAGTTTTATCTGCACTGTGTGAAATTAGAAGTAACAAAACCTGAAATAAAAAGTAGCTTATCAGCTCCTGTTCTGCAGACACAGAAATGAAAACTGTGTAAATATTGGCTATGTTTCAGCATCCTGTATTAGGAAACATGGCATGCAAATGAGTACGGGGAGAATGAATAGGGGATTGTACTTTTTAACACAAAAGGGCTGAGGGAAGAGACATGGCTCTGCATGAGTACAGCTGAAAGGTGCATCCAACTCTGTCAGTGCAGCATGGGGCCCACTTTTCAACCTGTACTGTTTGTGCTGCACAGATTTTTAGGTTTGGAGGTTCTCAACTCTGTAATGATCAGCAGGTCCAGCTCTGTGTTTTCAGACAAAATTCCCCCCTCACTTTTTAAAAATATTAGCATCCTTCAGGGGTAGAGAGTATGGTTGTTTGCCATAATGCAGCTTGCTGGGAGGATTTCAGTTTATGCACTGCTGTTGGATCAAAGATAAAAGTACCAGTCAATTAAATGGGAAGTCAGTTTTTTGGTCTCCTAGCTACTTATTTGGTTCTCCTAATAGATTTTGGTTTTTTTAGTGTTGGGAATAGTGTTTATGAATACTGTTTATGCCTTTGAGGGCATGGTTCCAATAGATTCTATTTGTGTCACTATATAATTGTCTGTAAAGTGTGTGCTAGTAATACTCAAGATTTTGGGTTAATATAGGGTGTTTCGAATTAAGGAAAACCCTTTAAACCCTTTAATATAATGAACACCTTGTGGAAAGTGCCTTTTTGTTTCCCCCTTCAAGGATTTCAATAAAGTTTTTGAAGATGGGTAGAATTAATCAATAACAGGAAAAAACAGGGACCTAGCTCTATGGACTAGGTAATAACCTGAAATGGATGTTGCAGGTTACAAAAATAGCTCTGGGTCTGATCAAGTAGTTTTCCTTAATGGAAGACAGGCAGCTAACACCTTCTGACCCTCGGGAACGAGCTGCCTTGCTCAGCTTTTGCAGGAAATACCTCACAATTTCTTATTATTTTGTTAGATACTCAAGAATGAGTATGTCCTCCACCGTTGTGAAGCAATTTTGAACTCAGGTCTCTGGCCTAAAGTTAGACTGCTGCTCTTCGGTGTTGCAAATTGAAGTGAGGCAGTTTTGCTCCCTGCGATCTCATCATGCCAAACCACTTCTATTTATACATGCACACCATCTTTAGCAATTCAGTAGGGCGTTTGTAAGGAAATGCCTGCTGCTTTGGCAGCTGGGTGGGGAGGAAAGGAGGTACTGAACTGTGTTTTTCTGCAGACCCTGTGAAAATTACTCCTCGTGGGAGACCTGTGCGTTCTGAATAATCAGACTGCCTGCCTTTGCAGCAGTTACAGGTGGGCCTGGAGCTGGTGGGGACAGTGTTGCTAACTTTAAACTAGACAGCCTGAGTAATGGCAGAAATGTAGCTATGGCAACACAGAGCTCTGCTGGGCCTAGGCACTTCTTCTGGGCCAGTTTTGGAGCCCATGTGGAACTCCAGGCTGTCACAGTTATGCTCCCAGCAGTACTTGACATACATGATTAAAAGTTAACGAGATGCATCTCCTCCTGGTGGGGGGTGGGACTTCCCCACCATTTAGGATGGCTCAGTCAGGCTTGCTGAAGGAGAGCTGTCCATGCTGGTGTCTTCAGTCAAGCCCTCAAGGTAGTAGGAATATTGATAGCTCTGTTTACTACATGTGTGTAATGAGTTTTGGGATGGGTGTGTCTGGCAAGAGGCCAGACAATCTTTATGTGCACTGCAGCCTTTGGTAGTCTGGGTCTGATCAATCAGCCCCTTTGAGGGGAGGGAAGACTTTTTTCCCTGAGAGCAGTGAACTTGTTCAGGTAGAGCAAGCTTCAGGAGTACAAGGGGGGGCAGGGACGCAGCTGGAGAGATAGGAATTAGGGATGCTCACAGCAGGAAGACCAATCAAGATAAATTGTGGTGAAGAGGGACCTTGCCTTCCCCTAAGAAGCAGACTTAGAGAGTCAATTATAACACTTCAGTCAGAATGTGGATCCTTGTTTCAACTTGAGAAACAACCAGGAGTGGATCAATTAGAAAATGAGGCTGGCAAATGGGTCATGTCCTTTCCTTTTCCCCATCTGCTGCAGCAGATGTCTATCTTTTGCCTGTTTGTTTTAGTTATATTGAAGCATTGCTATAGTAGTTTTCATCCTTTTAGCAACTTCCAGCAAGTTCACTTTTGTAAATATAGCCCTGAAGTAGAATCCATGGAAGCAGCCAAATCTCAGTTCACTTATATTTGCTTCAGCTGTCAAGTACTGTTGAAAGAAAGGAAGAGAGTGCTTAGATCCATGTTGGGAGAGCTACTTGAAATTATTGGGAGCAGTGATGGCAAAGCAACTGCCTTTGGTGCTAGTGGGGAAGAAACATACCACTTGGTTGATCTTGCACTGTTGTTTTGCTTTCAAGAAAGGTTGATTGAGTTCTGTCTCAGAGGCTGGATCTTGTCCTAATGATCTTCACTTAAATGTTTTCTTGCAGCAGTAGTCATCTGCAGATTTGTTCTGCTATCACATGAGAAACGCAAAGTGCAGTAGTTTTTGATAAATTACTTTCCACTATATACACAAAAATAAGAAGTCCCTAGTTTATAACTACTTTCCTTTTATTGCATCTTCTCCAGGGATACATGCATATTTTGTTTTAGTTTTCCTACCCGACTGGGAAAAGAAACTCATTACTTACTCAATTAAATTAGTTTCTATAAATTAATCAGAAATAATTGTGTTTATATGGGCCAAGACTTCCTCAAGGGGGCATTAAATGGGGAATGATTTAAAATATATTTATTTAGAAATCAATGGCAGTGATTTGAAGCTACCAGTTGAGATGAGTGTGGATGGCAGTAGGGCAGCAGTTTGTCAGATTTATTACAAGAATTGTGATAAATCAAAGAAATGTTGTTAATTTACTTTAACAAAGAATAAGGAAATAACAAGCACAGTAGGTTTGCTAAGCCACAATATTGAGTCTTGTTGAAACTATTTAATGAAATACAGATCTGATTTATAACTAAAGAATATAGGTGGGGTGTCATCCTTGCAGAACAGCAAGCCTGCAATCCTAATTGAAACCACAGTGTGTATCCCAGGAGTCCAATTCCATACTTATAACTGCTTTCTGTGGCAGCTTCTGGCAGTGTAGCTGTCCTGTTGGGTGAATGTGTGTGTGTGCACATATGAAATATCTAAAGCATGCTTATGGAAGTCAAGCTGTGATGCAGCAATGATATGAGAAATTCAGTCTCATGTCCTTTGTTCAGAGAGTCGAGTTACATCTGCTATCTGCTAGTCTGCCTCTCCCTTGCACTGGACATGTTCTTTTTCCATCTGATCCTCATTCTTCTTTTCTGCTCTCCCTGCTATTTTTACTATCTGTCAATCCCTCTCACTGTTCTGCCCTGATTCTTTTGGCTGATGGGATACTCCTCTAACACTTTTTTACTGTGTAGTAAGTAAAACTAAACCCAAATGAAACCATTTGAATTGGTTTGGATAAACTTATATGCAATAAATATGCAGTTTAACTTATATCCAGCACAAAACAGAAAATATAAAAGAAATAATCTGGGGCAGTTTTTTATCCAAAATTTGTCTAGTCCTTTGACTTTACCAGAGATACTGAACATAAGTGAGTAGTTTTTTTGGTGTGTGTTTTATTTCTTTTACCTAATCTTGTTGTTAATATGTCCTATTAAATATACAAGACAAAAATGGAGCAAATAATTTGATTATTACCAGTTCATTAGGCTTAAAACATGAATTAGAGCCAACTTCAGCTTAGCGATTCATTCACGTGGCTCACACTGAGGTTGGTGAGAGGCACATGCATATTCACAAATCCAGAATTTGGCTTTATGCCTTAGTTTTTAGTAGACCAGTGTTCAGTGAAATCTCTGAGGTAGTAGATCATTTGTTATTTACAGCAGATAATGAAACATTACTCTGATTTTGTTCAAAGCTTTGTTACATAAAGTCTTTAAGTTGGTAGACCAAAATATATTGTTCCAATACATTAAAATATAAATTAGAAGAGGAGCTGTCTCTTTTGTAAATGAGTTAAGATCTTGTTTAGAGGTGTTTTAGCTGACAAAATTCTTGCTTAGACTTGGTGTTTCCTTGGTGTGGCATTGGATCTGGCCGTGTCTGAGTCACAGGTGCAGTTGCCTTGCTCCCAGCAGCTGGCTGCTCCAGAAATGCCACTTGGAGCTGGAAACATTCAGAAATATTTCACAGCGTTCTTGTGGTGAGAAATGCTTCTCAGCACGTGAGGTTTTGGGCTGCCTGGGCTGGAGGGGCTGCCAGGAGCTTTCCGGAGGTGAAGCCGCCCTTGCCGCGCGTGGCTCGCACGGAGGGAGCGGCTCCGGACCCCGGTGCCATTCTCTGCCCGGGAAACCTGCTGCCCTTGGCCCAGGCAGGGCACTGGCCTGTCCAGGGCAGCAGGCGCTTCTCTGCACGCATAAGGCATCCTTTGGGATGCACGCTTTGGAATGCATCCTTTTGGCTGCACACTTGTTTTTCAATCACACTGTGTCATTTAACAATTGGTTTGGTTTTGGGTTTTTTTTCCTCCTTTGCACTGGATTTCAGCATCTCTTCTGAAGTACACATGGTCATGGGGATATAAGTAAGGGCTGAGCTGTCCCAGCATAGTCTTTAATAATTTCTTTTGAAATAAGCTGTTGATCAGTGAATTAAATCTAAATTGCTGTTCCTAGGTTAGCTCTGGTTTAAAGGGGCATTGGTCTCTCTCTGGCCAGGTATGTTTTGTGTAACCATGAACACGTGGTACAAGGCTTCATTATCCAGTACTGAGGCCATGTTATCACGTATCATTACAGTCCAGATATCATTACATGCCATGCAACCACAGCAGCAAAATTGCATCATGATTTCACTATTAAAAAATAGAGCAAATTGAGTAGGGTGTGATGGGGAGGTTTGTAAAAGCAGCTGATTACCTTCAGCTCTTATGCAGGCAACTGATTTGTTTCTCAGAAAAATGCCTTGTCTCCTTCTTGCTGCAGCCATAGATGACTTCAATGCTGAATGGCTTTAGTCTTCTGTAGGGCTTCATTTAAGGAATTTCCCTCTCCTTGTCTGCACACTGGATAGAACAATGCCCTAGAAATCAAAAATAGAAGTTAGTGTCCCAAAGGCAATGTCTGTCTGCCAGCAGTATGTATGACTTGTTTGGTGGCAAGTGTTTTAGAATTATGAGCATGAACTCATTTGGAAAAATGTAAAACCTGATCTCTTCTCCTAGATTTAATGCTGTCCCTCTTCCTTTATTTTTATGCTTGTATTGTGCCCTATGAATTTTAATTCTTTTAATTTACGTCCTGTGGCAAGTGCATCTGTGGAGCTTCTTAGCCACAGTCAGGTTCTCTGCAGCAGATGTTGACAGGCTTAGCTGTTTGCCTCATGGAGATGTGCATCCTGCTATGCATTTATATTACAATCCAAGTCATCCCTTTAGGATACTATTCTCAGTGCAGCTTTAAATATCTGCAGGGTGTCTTGAGATCTGAGGAGATTGGGAGATCCCTAATTCCCACGACCCTACCAGTGTTTCCATTTAAAATGGAAACATTTTGTCACAGGTTGAGCTTGTGGGAGACTAGAGGTGACAGGGAATTTGTGATTTTCTTCTAAGATAATTCTCTTTGGGAAAGTAATAAAATAATTGTACGGATTATTCCTTGAAGCCTATTTTAAGTAAAAGTTTTTCCCATTTTCTTTGTGTAAATGCCAATTTTATATTGCCATTAGATCAGGAATTGGCCTCTTAAAAAATAACAACAAACAAAAAACTGCAGACCACCACTTGTATACCTTTAACAGAATCTGACGCAACCTGATGGAGAGGCTATAGTGCTGTCCCCCAATGCATGACGTGCTCTGTGTCCCTCCTTAGATTAATGACTGAGTCCACAGCTTTGTAGAAAGTGGCAGTTGCTGAGAAACAGTGCTAAGAGTTGGGAATGCTGGATCTTCAGTCTTCTTGCAGAGTACCATGTCTCAGGTCTTAGCTGGAGGTGTGGGGAGGGAGTGGGAGCTGAAACTAACGAGCACCCGTGGCAGGGCTTTCACAGAAACAGGTGGTGATAATCTGCACTTATTTATATTTCCAAAGTTACAAATTGAATAATGACAGATAAGCTAGAATTACTGTTGAGGTAGGCGTGCTAGACCAGGAGGCAGATTAGTTACATGCAAAAGTTAGTTTTATAAATCTAGTAGCTATCTCAGGCTATAGATCTCAAGAAAACTTGTGTTCTGCCCTTTCATATGCTTTCTGTATTTTCTTTTAAAATTAAATTTGATCTTAGTGCTATGATACATTTAAAAACTTGAAATTATATCTTCTTGCTATTCTGCTAGTTGCTTGAAGTGTATTACAATAGATTAAAAATCTGCAAGCCAAGTTTGTTTTCTTACCTGGGGTGCATGGCTAAACACAAAAGCAGGAATCCTTCCAAAAAACTGTTCTTCAATAGAAATACAATTTACTGAAATTCTCTGAATGAATTTAAAACCCTGAAGTGAACTTGTTTTTCAGATATTAAATTTGCCATAGCACAGGATCTAACAAATAATTTAAATTCATAGGTTGATTTAATTTTGTCACTACAGCTAAAACTTTTTTTTTTAATTAAAAATTTAAAACCAAGACTTGTAAGACTGCTTCCCACCCCATCTCCCTTTCTTATCTCAAGGTAAACTGGAAAGATCAAGTATCCATTACAATTCAAGCTATTACTATGTAATGCCTTGTGTGTACACACACACAATTCCATCTCCCAGTGCAATCTTGTGTTGAAGAGATTTGTTGGTATGGGAGCTATAGGTGTACATCTTTGTTGTCTTTATGATTTTTACAGTATACTTTTTTGGATTCTTTCATTATTTTTATCATCAATAGGATACCATTCTACTTCTTTTTATGTTTTTCTACTGACTCTGTTATAAAATAAAATTGAGCTTCCACATACCTTTCTGTGAATTCTGAGGTAATTGGAAAAGGTTTCACTAGCCTGAATATTTAATTAAAGCCAAGTGTAATAGCTTCAGGGATGCCAGAGTTTAAAAACCAAGTATGCTGAGGTGATGTTTTTTTAAAAGAAATTTTCTGAATTTGCCTGTGCAGTGGTAAATTAAATTTTAATGTAAATTTGAAGGCACAGAAATCTTTGTGTGTGCATTGTGTTTTTAATGAATACCTGTGAAGTTGAAAGACTGCAAATACATAAACCTCCAGAGATTTAATAGTTTGGAAAATAAAACCTAAACTTTCATACAAGGTGCTATGTGTAGTTCTACATTTCATGGTGAACCTGCACATTTCTAATGGAAGGCTGGACAAAACCTGTTTTTACACTGGATTATTTTCGAAGGTTCATTGAAATGTGGGTTCACTACCTGCAAAAAATGTTGGTTTGCAGGGGAATAAATGACAAACTAGAGTACTGAAAGTCTCGGGGTTTTGTTTTATTCATCTCAAATGTTTCCTTTGGGCAGAGCTGATTGAAAGAAAAGGAAAGGCTTAGACAAGAGATCTCAGCTACAGCTGACTGGCAAACTGCCTGCACATTCAACCCCAGTTTATGGATTATTGATTGCAGAGGAGATGAAGTGCAGCTCCTATTCTCAAGGCAAGCAGACTGCCTTACACAGAGTGCAGCTTAACTTTCTTTCTTAATTAGTGTGGAATACATAATGTGTGTGGAAAAAAGGAGGTCTTGTTAACAGGTCAGAAGAAGTTACGTTAGCCTGTGTGATGAAAGGAAAGTCAGGAAAATCAACCTGGATTTTTTTTTTCACTTAGCTTATTTAGGTAAATTTCTCTTTATATGTATATATGTTGTTCATATACATATTTTTTAGTTGAGTATGTCATCGGGTTTAAAAAATAAGGGGTTTTTCACAGAAGTCTAAATTCACTTCAACAGAGAATTTCAAAGAGCTGAAATATTATAAGCAGATGTGGCTCTGCAAGGAGTGGACAGTGAAGCTTGATTAAACATACCCCTTCCCCCAAGAGCTACCAACAAAATTAAATACAAACAACTCTCACCTGACCCCAGCAACA
Organism: Camarhynchus parvulus; assembly: GCF_901933205.1. Lineage (NCBI taxonomy): Eukaryota > Metazoa > Chordata > Aves > Passeriformes > Thraupidae > Camarhynchus > Camarhynchus parvulus. Next base: position 12,784,871 of record NC_044576.1, read on the forward strand.
ACTAACCAAGGTCTAAAAATGATGCTTTTGAATTTAATGGAAAATAGATGATGAAAATGGCATCTAGGGCAACATTTTGAAATCATAAACATTTGGGCAGTATATGAACATAAATAGTTTTTACTAATAGAGGGAAATAGTATGGTATCCCCTCAACCCTCTAAACTTAGTCTACTATGAAGCAAGTGCTTGTGTGCAGTAATGACCTGAATATGTAATACTCTACATGCATTTTTCTTTTCTCCAGAGCAGCCCATGGGATTTTGAGTTAAACTCAATTTTCATATCTAGTTGGCAGAGAATTTGTGCAGAAATTAAATTAGAGTGCTCTGCTGGCTTCTACTGTATCTGCTGCAGAGCAAGGGAGGGAATGTAAGATGGATGATATGAAGAAGCAGAGTTCCCCTGATCTGGTAATGCCATCATAGTGGGGTGATCCTTTAAGGAAATCTTGGGTGTTTTTCTTCTATCATCTTGGGCAAGGATTTTGCAATCCTGTGTTTTTGAAATTATTTAGGGTGCTATAAAGGCTGATTTATTTACTGCCAGTATGATTTCAGAACCCAGCAGGTATTACTTGTACAAATTAATGAAACATTATTTGTGTTGGTGTAAGGAAAATTCTTGAACGTGAGAAATAACATAGTAGATTGCTGAAGTGCCATGTGGCAAAAGATGGAGATAGAACATAATACTTTGCAGTCCAGGTGTGAAAAATGTGACAGCTTATTTAGTCAAGGTGGGTATAAAAAAAAACAACACAAACCCAAAAACCAGAAACCTATACAAAACCTTATTTTTTCTCATAAATGTTTGTCAAGAGGGGAAGGATGAAATCAACATGGTGCTACAATGTAATCAGGATGCAAAATGCTGCATAATGAGAAATATGTTCAAAGTTGTCCGTCCTAGGATAAAACCTTAGCTGACAAAGAAAAAACTTAATTGGTTGGAAATTTAAGAAAAGGTCAGGGAGTCATCTGGAATTTATAGAAATCTTTAGAGAAGATAGTTGCATTATTTTGCAACATCATGTTTTTAATTTGATTAGGAATAATGATTTGACTTCTGCAGGCCACTGCTGTGGGGGATAAAGCCTGTCAGGGAGGTTTATTTGGCGTCTGAGAGACTTGACAAGGGCGGATACTGCATTCTGGTATAACCCTAATTTTAGTGTTAAGTTGGGAATAATTTGCTAAAGTTTACTGACCTACAGGAACGTGGAAGTGTGGTAAATGATTTGTTCTCAACAGAAAGAAAGAGTGATTTTTGTGATTGCCTGACAGCCAGAGTCACCACAGTGCCAGGGTGGGTGTCCCCCTGCCATGTGCCCTGTGATGAGCAGCAAGTGGAGCTCCTGGACTCCTTCACAGGGCCAGTGGAGGCCCTGGTCGCCTCACAGGGGTGTGGGCTGGCTCCAGCTGGGTAATCATATTCCTCTTGTGATCCAGTGGTTCTGCCAAGAGATTGGCGAGCGTGGGCCTTTTTAGACCTTATAGTGCTCACTAAAAGTGAATTTTGTTGAAGAGTTGATATCTTAGTTTATTTTCCTTTCAGGAACAATTAAAAACAAATGGTGGCATAATGACAGTCACCACGAAGGAGTTTGCGGACGTGGGAAGGGGATACTACATCAGAGCAATTCTTTCCTCTGGCTTAGGGCAGAGGCCTTTCATTAGGATTTTATGTGTAGGTACACTGTGTTAATTGGGGTGGGGCTGGGTTAAGCCTCATCCCCAATGGGCTGCAGCTGTGAGAAGCAGGTGAATCCTATTGGAGCTGATGAGCCATGGAGTGCCCAGGGGCACTGACCAACCACCAAAGGGAACAGAGGGCACCCAGGTGCAATGCATCAACAGGAGGGGATAAAAGGCTGGGCTGAAGAACAAGAGGGGCAGTTGCTTGCAGTCTTCTGAAGATGGTGTTACTCTGTATGGGCAGATGCCTGAAGCCTTTTCATGAGGTATGGTGTTACTCTGTATGGGCTGAAGCTTTCTGAAATTGATGAGAATTGTGATACTCAGTGTATTGTGACTGTCTCAACAGCAACATATGCTGTGACAATTATGTGTATGAATATTTACTCAATTGCCCTTTTCTTTGAATTTGATCTGTGGATTAACAGGGGGTTTCTTTTCCAGAGCAACCTTCTGATGTTTCTGTATTGCACTGATTGTATGGGCAGTGCTTTTATACATGCATGAAAAAACCCACAAATTCTTCTGTGAACACCTTGTAGCATAATGGTATTGAAATAAAACTCATGGATGTAATTCAGAACAAGAGATCCCATAATACAGTAAAGAAAAAAAATTGCTGTTTTCTACCCTGTGAGAGATATTTGTTATTTATCTTTAGTACACTGGCACATTAAAAAAAATTTGCAACTCAAGATAAGTGAGGACAGCAGTTCATAGTAAGGATATGTATAAAATTGTATATTAATGCAGGTAATGAATGCTTCCTAAATATATCTGGAGAAGAGTTCTTCTAATGCTAGTGCTGAAGTACTGAGTTGTTATATATTGTTGCATAATTAGTACAGTAATCTTTATGGATGATATATGACCCAGAATGATTTATTTGTAGGTTCAGAGATCAGTTTTGCCTATCCATTCTGTGAACCACTGTTTTGTTTTGAGTTTACCACCCGTTGTCCTTCTGATCACAATATGTGCATCTAGAGCTGTACTGCCTTTGCTTGGTGAATGCTGTGATAGTCAGCAGAATACATTGTTTTGAAGGCTCTTTTTTTAAGGTAAAACTTTATCCCTGACAAAGATTTGACAGCTGTTGAAACTACTATAATGAGGGTTTTACTCCCACTGTCTGTGCAAATGTATCACTGAAGTTTACTTTTCTCATTTACCTGTGGAAGTGTTTGCCTCTGATGTTGTTCCCCTTGTTATCTACAGCTGTTCCTTTCCTTATCAAAACAACACAGGCCTGTGTACTGTGTATTAATATAAAAAATTCAAGTTGGCGCAACAAAGAATGGTAGAAAGGCAAAGGATGTTTCCTTTAAAATAATCAGGGTCTTGTTATTTGTTCTGCAGTGTTTCCCATGGTTACACATGGCCTGTGGAATACAATCTGAAAAGAACTGGTGAGCTTTTTTGCCAGCTGTTTCTCATGATGTCCTCAGCAGACTTGTTCCTTCTCTCTGACATGCAAGTGTCGGGAGGCATCAGTAACCACTATTGATGGATGGGAGAGTTGTTCAGGTCTGCATCATTTGATGGCTGCATGAACAGCCCAGCTTGCAGCACTTTGCTAGGACGCATTCCAGGTGCACTTGTCTGTGCTTCCAACAGAATGAACATGAATTCACTTGTTTGGGAGTAGTTTAGAATTGTCAACTTCATGGAGCCTTTCTTACAGGACTGCCAAGGTGCAATTAACCACTTGAAGCATCTCGAAGGTCACTGGTGGTTTTCTTGAGGTGGGAGGCTGTCATCCTGCATCTTGTCAATTCCTGTTTGTTTCTGCTACCATCCCCCTGACTACACAACAATATGCAAAGCCAGGCTTCTTTTTCTCTTCATGGGGTTTGGGCTGTTTATTTTAATAAAGGAGTGACTGCAACTGGTTTTTTTTCCATGTATACTGCATATAAATGTGTGACTTTATAGGGCACAGAGCAGAAACCATAACAATGTATGCAGAATTCTGGAAAGGAGGAGATGAACACATTGACACAGTAGCAAAGCCTTATTTGGCATGTAGACTCATCCAGGTAAATGAGTCATAAGCAGGAAAGAAGAATCATAATCAAAGGAAATTAGTTGTGCAAAGGGACATCCTAACTCGCTGATTTCGCTTGTCTCTGTCTTTTCAGCCTTGGCAACTTCTTAGTTTTGTTTTACGTTGTCCTTATGTCGTGAAGGAAGTCTTATTTTTAGTTCCAATTTGAACCTCAGCTAAAAAGGAAAAATACAGGCAACTCACCCTTGCCCCCAAATAGTTGTGTTAAAGCTTGTGAAAGGAAACCTGTATAAGAAATGTAACACATAAAGAAAAGAGAGGATAATTTTTCTGAATATCATAGCTCACTTCAAAACCCCAGAGAGCTTTTCTTTTATAATCATGAAGTATTCTAGTACACGTGCTGTTAATATGTGTTTCCATTCTTTAGTCTTTCTGGCCTACAGATAGAAAATTCCCTCACATTGCTTATCATGCTTTCCTGTTTTGTTTCCAGTAGCATGAGAGCTTAGCTTTACTTCTGTCAATTTAAGCTAGTTTACGTTAATATATTTGCTATAAAGTATTCAAATACTTATTGAAAATCCTTTAAGCTCTACCAAAATGGAGATGGCCTGATCTGGAACATCTTGATAAACCAGTGTGACTCATCCCTGCTGTGACAGCTTCCCTCAGAAAAGCAGTGAGTGGAGAGATTCTCTGGGTTTTTTTCTCTTAGATTAAATGATGTGCTTTAGAGATCTGTCTGTAGTGATATTTGATGATTCTCTCAAGGCTTTTGGTTTTAGACTCATATTTGAATGGCAGACTGGTGGGAATGGAGGTGTTGCAAGAAAAATTAACTATGGCCTTTGAGAAGAAGATATTTTGTCTTATGAGAATACTAAAACTTGAATGTGATCCTGAGTATGAATGATGTTTTTTACTGATAGTATGCATAATATTTAGGAAATTAAGAGTACTGAACCATATTTCTTTCAGGCACTAACACATCCCATTCATGTAGGAATTAGCTCACAGTTGCTTCCTAGAAGCAAAACAGTGGTGTCTTTAAATGAGGTTAAAAACAAAAGTGATGCCTATAAACTTGCTGAAATAAAAATATAAACTGAACCACTAAAAAGTAAAATTGCAACTAAATGTACAGAATTTTATTTGTTTAGGGATTGACAAGAAGTACTTCAAGGTTTTGAATGAATGATTTTGTGGATGTGCCATTTTTCACTTTGTGTGTTTACTGTATAAACCCCTGTGAATTGTTGTCCATGTGTGAGCACAGAGACTTTTCTCTGGCTGTTCCACGATTGGATTTTGCAGCCTCTGTGTAGCTCTACCTTGTCTGTGTTTTCTTACCAGTTTGCAGAGTACCAGCAAATAACTTAACAGGTCTGTACTGAATAACAGGAATGGGTTATCCAGTGGCGGAAGTTTCTAGTGCACTTTCTATTTCACTCTTAGAGTAGTCATTACTGTTTTCCTCTTGAAGTTGCACCACTTCCTAATAACTAGTTTTACTGGAGGACTTGCTTCCTTGTGGAGAATAAAGCAACTTTCAGGACACTTGGAGAAGATTTGCAAATGCCACACAAAAATGCCTCAATCAGAATCAGAAGTTTTTTTCATGCTCTTCCTGTCATTGAATGATGCTTTAGCTCTTGTTCAAGCACTCATTAACTAAATTGCATTAAATGACACTGTTCAGGGATGAGATATTACTTAGCATGGCCAAAGGTGATATAATCTAGCCCAAATGCCAGTTTCCAGTTTGTATCAGCTGAACAATAATAAAAATGAAATAGATTAATTGCTACTTTTGGGATTTGCTGAAAATATGCTACAGAGGCATGCATTGAACTGTATTCAAAATAGCAACAGAAATATCTGTGCTGTCGTTTTTAAAATTTGCTTTGGCTGAGGGACTGATTTTTCCCTTCCTTTTTTTCCCCCCCTCTTCCTCTTGGCTTCTTCCTCTGAAGCAGTATTTGGGTTTCACTGGGAAGCATGTACTTTATAATGGTAAATACTGTTCAGTGTGACATTTTTTCAGGAAGATAATGTGCTTGGGAGTGTCTCCTTCCAGGCCCAATGACTCAGAAAGCTCTGAAAATATACCATGGTGTGGAAAAACTCAGAAGCATTGCAGGGGGAGTTGGTGGTGACTAATTTAGTGAGAAAGTGGGCATCAGATGCATTTTGTGCTTGTGGCTGATCTGTGCTTTAACTTATTACATCCTCAGTGTATCTGATGGACATCACTATGATTTGGAATAGCTGCTACCCTTCTTACTATTTGTTACCTCAAAGTATATATCTGATATGCATACAATATTAATAATCAGTCTTTAATAATGTTTTTTAATATCCTGTCTGCTGTATCTTTCCACAAATTACACTGAAACTTTTGTCTTCTGTAAAATCTCTTTATGTTTCAAGATTAGAGATTATTTATGTTAATTTAAAAGTCAATAAAGAACTTGCTGATAAAAGTTTAAGATCAGATACTTAAAACAGAAGAAGAGCAATACATCCTTATGCAGCACATTCCAGTTGAATATGAAGGAATATAAAGACCCTCAGTTAATAATTTTATTTAATTTAAAAACCTGAGAAAATTGGACAGACTGGTCCAGACACCCTGATATAGTGTTGAGATGAGATCTTGTCTAGTGAAGAAGGACCCTGCTCTTTTGAAATAGAAGTTAAGATCCATCTGTCTGGCCAAGTTAACCTTTTGTGGGTTTATGTCTATTGTAGGTACATTAACAAAGATGATTATTCCAGCCTGTACCTTTTGTTTTTGGAGACCCTGTTGGGAAAAAAAGTAAAATCTGTTTTGTTTCACCGCTGGGAGATGGCATTAGGGTGGGTTTCATGTTTATTTCAATGTTTCTGAGAAACTTACGTTTGAGTTGAATTTTCTTTGGTTACAACTGTTGAACTGTTGACTCTGGGAAATAAGGATCCTGCAAACAATTGAAAGACAGGGGAATAACCATTATAATAATAATAGTGAATTTATTTATTGAAATAATGTCAGGCGTGCAGTTCTAGTAAGTACCAGTGAAATAATTTTGAGATAGGTTTTGCAAATCTATATGCTAGGGAAAGGTCTGGAAACTGTGAAATGACTGAGAAATACTACCCTGAGACTATAGCTGTCTTGAGTGGCTTTCAGGAAAACAAAATCTTGGCCTTAGGGCGTACCTCTTAACCTGTGAAGGTGGTAGGTGGAAGGTTAGTAGAAATGCTGGAGTTTGGCAGAATCAAAGAAGTTAAGAGTTCTGGAAAATATCCAATTAGATGGTTAACTGTCACCTACAATAATAGTGAGACATTACTTTAGATGCATAAAAGCAAAGTGGAATTAACTTCACTCTTCCTGGGCTGTTTTGTTTTGACAAAAACAATCTGTGTAAAAACTGAACAACAAGACATGTATTTTGTAATGAGAACATCTGTCTTGGATAAATAAAGTTGCACAGATACATGTCTGGAACAGGGAGTGATTTTTAAAATTTGATTGCAAAGCTTAGGTATGTTGAGGTTTTAAAATCTGCTAGAACAATCTCCTGACCTTGGATAATACTTTCTCTGTTAGCTCCTTTAATAGCAGCAATTATTAGTCATTTCTGCAAGAGGCCTGTGAGCCTGGAGAAATTGCCATTTATTTTGTTAGACCAAGTTTATAGTATTTTAAAAATAAAATAAAAATCTGTTAGTCTGCTAGGTCCTTTTTAAAGGACAGCACTCCCTTCACAATTCTAAATGTCACTGAGAGGAGCAACACTAGAACCTGTACAGTGAGTTAGCTCAGATTTAGAGCTGCTGTATGACTCTTGAATTGGAAAGTAGTATGGGGTCCTGGTTTTGGCTGGGATTGAGTTAATTTTCTTCCTCTATAGCTGCTCCAGTGTTGTGTGTTGGACTTAGTATGAGAATAATGTTAATACCACACTGCTGTTCTAGCTGTTGCTCAGTGGTGCTTAATTTAAGTCAAGGAGTTTTCAGTTTGCCTGCTCTGCCACCAGGGAGGTGCACAAGAGTTTGGGAGGAGCACAGCCAGGACAGCTTTGGCTGAAGTGGCCAGAGAAATTTCTCTACCCTGGAGCGTGGTGCTCTGTGTATGAACTGGGGGGACTTGGCTGGGGGCGCCAGGTGCTGCTGGGGGCTGGGCTGGGCATTGGTCAGCATGTGCTGAGCAAGGGTCACCTTCATCACTCATCTTTATTACTCTCTCTCATATCTCCCTTCTCTTTGTTATTGCTCCTCTCACTGCTGTTATTGTTATCATCATTATCTTTGTTTTTCCAGTTCTCCTCCCTGTCCCACCATAGGGGAGAGGTGTGTAACCAATGTCTGCATGGTACTTAGTTGCTGACTCGGGTTAAACTACAACGTATGAAAATAAAATGGAACTTGAGGTTTAGAAAAAACAAGGCTTGTTGTTACTACTCTTTCCTTTTTTTCAACTGCCCATCAGCAGTGGTGCCAGACAGACCAAACATTTAATTTTTATCTTATTAAAAAAGAGTAAATGTCATCGAGGAAAAACTTGCAAGAGGCAAATAATTGTCAGCTGAAATAAAAATTTCTCATTCGGTTATAAATAGGGTATTAGAACTGATGCACATACTGGGAGCTAAAGAACAGAACATGCAGAAGATGCTACCTTGGAGGTGCCCTGATATTAGTGTGGTTCTCACTGCTGCTGCAGTTAGAGACCAAACCCTGCTATGAATGTCCCTGGCCAGTCCTTGGGGGCCCCCCTGGTTGCTGTAGGGGGTTCAGCCTCACTATGGTGACTTTAACATAACCCGCTGCAAAGTGGTGAGGGTGCATGGCATATTCTTTTGTTTTCACTTCTAAGCTGCCTAGAAGATACTGGTATATTAGGAAATGAGAAAGCCAGCATAAGAGAGGATGCTTGATAGTTACTGCCCTCCACAGTGTTCCCAGAACTGAAGCCAAGGGTTTTGGTAACTGCATTTCAGTACTTCCGGTGAAAAGGGTCTGGCCTGCCTTAGTATTTGCTCATGTTAGATTCTCATCTGAAAATGCATGTAGCAATTTCCAACTTGCTCTATTATTATTAGAATTGCAATAATCCATTGAAGGAAGTAGCAGCAACATGTTGGGAGTATAGAGAACTTTATGAATGTAAGACTAATTAGAAAAGAAAGTAAATTTAGTAAAGGAAGTTTCCATGTTGACAACTCAAACTGTATGGACGTGACCTAATTTGGATTTTCTTGAAGTCAGTGGTAAAAGGTATCAGAATGGGCCAAAGCTGAGTCCCTAAGGAGTCCTACTTCTGCAGGAATTTAATTTCAAATTGTTTCTAATTATGCCTCTTCTGCATTTTTGTGCTCAATCCTGATTTTTGTAGTCCCTCTTTAGGAGAAGGCAGTCTCAGTGTAGCTGGGATCCCAAATGTGCCAATTCTAGAAGGCAAAGCAAGAAGAAATCTGGGTAACAATGAAATAATAGATTTTTCCCTCTTGCAGTCCTTCTCATTCTCCTGACATAGGGGACAAGAGGGAACTTGGGGATAAGATTAGAGGAGAAAAACATCCCTGACTGGCATGGTGGATCCATTCCTGAAGTGACAGTAAACACACTGTCGCTCTGTGGTTTCATAGTATTAGAATTGTTTTCTTTATTATGAAAAATCTTTTTAACGTGGTCAGGATTTCTATGGTGCTATCATGGAACAGCTGCATACACATTACAGTGCACCTTTTATCAAGGTGTTAGTGTTGACCCTTCAGTTGAAGATGACTTTTCCCTAAGAGGCAGCCTTATTTTCATCAGGGTAATAGAATACTGGTGATAAGTCCATACTGCTCTTAGTAATACAGAGTGATCATTAAGATACACCACACCTGTAAAATATACCATACCTTTGTATTGGTGGGGTTATTACCCCCATTGTTTGGAGCTGTGATGGTGGTTTACTTCTCTGTAAGAAGAGAATCAATTTTGTAATTAAGCAGGTTTGTTGTTTCCAGGAGTTGGTGCAGATGATATTTTGATTCAGTAAAAGCATTATGCATATTTATTGGCCTCAAAACATTTGACTGGTAGTTAAAATGCCGTTTAAGGGCTTAGGAAAGACTCCTAGCATGTATTAAATAAAACTCAAAAAGCAGCCTAAAGTTCATAGTGATGACAGCTGTTTTCCAGGCCTGTTGGATGTCATATTTGAATTTTGGCTAGTGTACATTAAGTATATTTGTGTATTCCTATGCATGCACACGTGTAAATGAGCCATAGCTTGCCTGGATAAAAGGACAGAATTGACCATCTAAATACACAGAATCATTAGCATAAAGCCATATATATTAGAGAAGTTTATTTTCTGCTCTAAAAGCTACAAGAAAAGTTGTTACATTTGTTTTTAGATTTAATCATCTTCCCTTTCTCTTGCTACTACTCATGAGGTTTTCATCTTTGGTGTAGTATAAATACAGTAGTAACTTTTCATAGTTCAAGATATATTAAATGCTGATAGACTTAGTTTACTTAAACCTTTTTAAGGTGAATTAATTACTTTGGCAGTGGATCAGTGCTGGCAGTCTTGGAGGCCCGACTCTCCATGTCTGTTCAGGTGTCACCTCCTCTCACACCCATACATGTCTATCATTTTCAAACTTCATGTTTTAACATTCTGGACAATTTCTGTGGTTTTTCAGAGTTTCTCTGTACATGGCATTAATAAAAGTTTCCACCTGTGATTGCAGTTTGAATACTATTTTCCGCATTTATTTAGGAAAAAAGTTAAGCTAATTTTGGACTGCTTTTGCAGCGTGGTCTAGATTGTGCTGATCAGTTTCATGGAGTGGATGCTGAACTGTTTCTAAATCCCTGAGGTAGATTCCCTCCTTAGTGATCAACCCTGCTAGATATTTCTCCTTGATATTTTGTTTTCTGCCTGTCAGTTGCTTTGCTATAGCATGTCTGTTCTCACTTTTGATCTTGTTTTCAACTGTTGTCCTTCAGCCATTGCTGAAACAAGTAAGTACTACCTACCTAGAAAATTATTAAGAAAGGTTTTTTAGACTTGGCAGTCTAAGATAAGGGGCAAACAGAGAGAACACAGCTGACCAGCAATGCCATCTGGAGAAAAAAAAAGGTGTAGTCCTTTCAAATCTCCTGGTGACTTAGCACATCTCTTTATTAAATTGCAGGTTTGGCACAGAGAAATGAACTTTCTGCCACTCTGTCTGTTTCAGAAGTCTCTGTATGGCAATGGACTTCGTTAGAATAAATGTAGAGAGGAACAGAAAAGATCATTATAATTTAGGTAAAAAAGGAATTGTTGAAATCTCAATAAACAGCACTTGAAGTGCCTGACAGAGTAGGTGCCACAGAGTTCTGAATTTATTCCCTACTGTATCTATGTCATGTAACACATGCAAAAAATAACTCTAAACACTCTTGGACTGAGTTACACATTTTCTGGCTTGTTGGTTGACATATACAGGTGGTAGAGTCTGACCTAATTTTGTGTGCTGGATAAACACTGTAATAAAACTGGAAAAATAATTGTTTTGCACTGTAGGTCAGTTCTGATGTTTTACATAAAACTTGCATGTCACGAATTGTGAAATTATTTTTTTTTTAAACAGCATCTCATTTTTTTTGGGTATGTAGATTACCAGAAAAATTCTTGCAGAATTAGTTTGTAAATCTTCTGCCATAGTTTTTGTGTTGTGTACTTTAAGTTACCTTGCAAATATATGCATGTAATAGAATTTTATAGTCTCCCTTATACTCCTTCTTTTTCTTTGACCATACAGCTGATAGACCAGGTATGAGTGGCAAGTTATACAGCTCTAGAAGCAAGTTCTAAGTTTTAGGCTCAAATGTACTTCAGCTGTGAAATACAGTGAAATTATAGCTGTGATTCAATAAACTATGCCATAACAGTCCAGACATGAAATTATAATAGTAAAGTACAGTCTTGCAGTCAGGAAGATGAGACGGCGGAGGGGAGGAGAGTAAAAAATGCAGCTGCTGCAGTGGCCCATCAAAAGATAAATTCTTGGAAGAGACAGGGGATGTTGCAGAAAATGGAAGAACAGGATGAGATAACAAGTGGAATGGAAGAAAAATTCTCAGCAAAATAGAAGAAAAAAAAAGGAAGAAAAATTCTCAGCAAAATAGAGTGAATTAGGGGGATTTTTTCAGGAAGATCATTTTTAATTGATGGAAAACCCCAGAAAATGTAATTCTTTTGCTTCTTATGTGTATATAGAAGGCTGGGTTAAGCACAGGGGAGGAACATTTCAGTGCAATATAGTAACTTGAGTCTTTGTTCCTTCAGATCTCTTTTCTTCACCTTGGGCATTATGACCATTTGGAGAATTTTCTGCTCCTCTGAGTTGTGAAGAGCACAGTGAAGAGAAATCTATTAATAGCAAAGTTATTATTCATAGTTAAAAATCTGTGTTTACAGAACTACAGGACTGTTGGCTGAAAGAGGAAGTTTAACTCTGTATGATTGACCTGATCAGTTTTCAACAGTAGAAACAAGCATTGCACACTTTATACTGTGTGTATTCATACGAGTTCAGATTTTAATATTGAAAATAAAACTTAGGAGAATAAGGATAAAATCCTTACTAGCTTTGGTATTTGAAGAGTATTTATTTCTCTTGTAACCATGCTGTATGCTTTTATATGTATCATTACCACACCATGGGCTTGCTTACATTCTGTCCTGTCTATAGGCAGCAGCTCCATACTTTTTATTTACTGCTTTTTCTGAGGAAGCCTCTTGCTTAGGATTTACATGAGCTTTGTGTCTCACTTGTCAGTGTCTTGATGGAAGACAAGGCTTCTTAATGTAGTAGGCATCTGTTTTTTAATGGGTTTCAGTTCTTAAAGAAAAATTCAAACTGGATTTGTACTGTGTATTCAGCCTTAACTGGTGGTTGATAATTTTTTCTCCCTCTCCTATTCCTCTGAAAACAGGAGACGGCCACGATAGGTACTGCTGATAAGATGTGACGCATGTTTAATGTGTAACAAAAGCGCCCTGCAAAAAAAGAGGATTTAGGAAATGTTTAAAGATATTGAAGTTGCCTGAGGGACAGCCCTCAGCATGGCAAGATAGAGCATGTTGGTAGCTGGAAATCCAGCCAGGTTTAGTATGACCAGACAGGCAGAGATTAGGTCAAAATGAAAAAGGGAACAAGCCATAATTTTTCCTCTCCAGACTCAGACCTCTACTGAGTGATCAGTATGGGGAAATACTTCACAAATTTATATATAAATCGGTAAACTTCTGTGTAGCTGTTTATAGGTTTCAGAAGTGAAAGTGAAGCCAGCGTGGTCTGAGAGACCTGCCCCTGCTCCCTGTGTGGAGGAGCTGCAGCATCTGTGGGCTGAGGCACCAAAGGAGAACCAGTGCCTTGCTCTTTGGCTCTTCACTTCCTCTTTTAACCTTCTCCCACGTCCTCCACTTAAATGGACCCTGAGAGGCCAGAGTGGAGTTAACCTGGGCATCAAATACAGTCATGGTGTTTTTGAGAAAAGGAGTCTCTAGCAATGCTTGCAAACTATGTCCTGATTATAAGTCTACTCTAATCTAGAGCTTTCCAAAGTGCTGATTTCACAGAAATCTTTGGTAGCTTAAGGGTTGGTTTTCAGTCAGCACCAGATTTCACCTTAAATCCCTGAAGTGACAGTGATTTCAGAGGGGGACTCTACATACCAAAAGCCAGATATTGGCTTTTTGTTGGCTCTTGTGCTTAGTGAGTATAGTAGTTTGCTGAAATGTTCAGTTCCTTGGTTATGCTTATTCTTTTGTTATTGTTATCGTTATCAACAGGAACAATTTGTCCAAACCTTAATAATTGACTAAGCCATCAGTCTTCACTTGGATAATTCCAATGAATTTAATTGAAACAGGAAACTTCATATCAAAATGTTGTATGTACAGCGAAGGCCAATTATGTGTAAATTACCATACAGTGGCTTATTCACATAAGGGAAAAACCAGGCTATGGTCTATAAAAGAAAAAAAATCATAGGTTAGGTTCATATTAAATTTAGAATGTATTTCATTCTCTTAAGTGTAGGTGTGAGCATATTTTATTCTGCTTTATTATATAGCATACTGAAATCCTTGTGGAAGAAGTTGTAATACCTTTCCCTTGGGGCAATTAGGATGCCAATTATATCAATTTTTACTGTTGGTCTTTTTATTTCTCCTGTAAATACTATTCTGCTTTTCTCTTCTGTGTAGTTAGTTCCCAGCTGTTGCAAAGAATCTTTTCCTGTCCCTTTGCATTAATACATGCCTTAAAGATTGTAAATAGGCTTTTCAGACTACTTTCTTCTGGCTTAGAGACAAAGCATATCAGACATAACTATTTTTCTTTTGCTGTTCCTTGAGAGGGCTGCTTATTTCCAGTTGGAATAGCTGTAAAAGGATTCCTGACAAGTCGGTTTATCATGCACTATTTCATCCATTACTTTGAGAGAACCACTTTAAGATTCAAACCTCTCCACAGGGTATTTCACACGTCCAAATGAATGATGTGGACTGTTGGGCTGCATAACTGTCATCCTGCTCAGAGATGCAAATTGTACTCTGAATTTTTCCTTACTTGTTTAATCTTGTTCTCTCTTCACCAGTAACTTAAAGATTGAGGCTTCTATTAACGACTTATTTTTCTTAACAGTCTGTCAGTTGCAAATTGAGTGGACAGAGGCTGACAGGTTTTTTTTAATGGCATCTTCTGTTTTTCTGTATTGTATTTGTATTCCTTTTTTTGATGCAACAAAACTCATGTTAATGTACAAGATTCAGGATAAAAGGCCTGATTTTAATTTAAGAGTGAAAAGTTCTTTTCCTGTTCTCTTGAAGGAGGGATTTTGCTGGGCCTTGTGTTATGAACAGTCACTAGTGGGTGAGATATTTCACTTTTCATTTGTTTCCATATATAAAATAAATAAACAAAACCTCAAATGCAAAATATTTAGAAATATTAGATCACTAGTAAATACCAGATTGCCTCCAAAGCTATTTGGTAGAGATTTTTCAGAGCATTTGTGCTGGTCAGGGAAGATTATGTGTAGACCTGCTGCACACACCAGTTCCCACAGCTGATGGTGTATTTCTGCCTCTAGCAGTGCTGCTGCTCTAAGGAGAACAGCAAAATAAGTATCTCTCCCTCTAGGCCACAGAGGGGGAAAGAGCACAAAGAATAGCCTGAGTGTCTAGTGTTTTGGTAGGCATAGACCTTGCCTAAGGATTTAGTAAAATATTAGTAAACAGAGAGAAATAAGCAGGGAAAGAAAATCTATAAATGGTTTTGTTTTGTTTTCCCAGCTCATATAGGAAAACATGAAATGGTGAGTGTTTTAGTTGTTGACTTTTTGTTTTAACTGTCTCAAAATAACTTGGTATTTGCTCTGTGTGGCTGAGAATAGATGCCAATTACAAGTTGTCTGTGAGTTCTGGAGACAGTGGTCATGGACAGTAGCTTATGTTGTGAGCACCTGCAGCCATAAATATCATTGTCTGGTTTGTGTGGCGCCATGGCAGAGATCTCTTGATGTTGAGTTGCTGCCTCCCTATTCTCTCTTTTTCCTCTCACCCTTCTTTTTCTTGTATCTCTTTGAGTCCTGGAGAACCAGCTGCTCAGGAGGTACAGGAGGTGGGATACTGTAGGCTGGTGACTTCACCTTAGTCAGTGTAGGTTGTGGTTAAAGAACCTGGAAAAAAACCACAAAAGGCGTTTTTAGCTCACTTTTAAATTTGAGGCTTCATGATCTGCATGCGGCGTTTTATGCAATACACAAGAGTTGGAAAAAAGTGGACTTGCTCCAATTTTGATCCCACGATTGTGTGCGGGTAAATTGTCTTTGTCCCAAAGAGAAACTGTAGGACAAGGAAAAACAGGTAGAAATACTTAATTTATTTGAACTTTGCTTTTGAAGTTTATCTATAGTTGCTGACTTTCAAGAGAAAGCCAGACATGGTACACTGTTATTCCCTTATGCTGTAGTAGCTGGTGTGCTGAGCTGCTCTTTGCATGTAGAAGTCAATATAATCTTTCACAAAATTGCAGTTGCCTGTGGTGCTTAGGTGAGTGCGCACATACCAGTCTGAATTAGATTCAGATAATTAATTTATAATTTAAATGCTGTAATATTGCCAGTTCTCACTTAAATACTATCTAATATTTGTCTGGTTTATAACATTTACCAAGTGGTAAGTGTGAACGCCCTTAATGAAAACCTCTTTTCAAAGAGCCTTTTGTGCAATGTCCTTTTTGAATGTGCCTGTGTAGTTTTATGTTGCTATATTTTTTTAGCTAACAAAATTGTGCTTAGTAACAGTGACCAGTATTTCAGTTTATACAGAAATAAAAAGCCATTGAAGTTAAAAGTCAGTAAGTCTAGGACTATCCTGTTTTACCTTACTACTCAGTGTCAAACTTCTCAGAAAAGAGTGAATGGAAGAGAACTGTTAGGCTTTTTTATAGCTGATCTATGAGTATTTTTGTCTTTAATTTATGCAGTACATTTTTAGTTGTATTGTTCTCAGATCATAAAATTTCAATAGATAATAACTGCTAGTGTCATGGGGTTGGGTTTTTTCCACTGTTTCTTGTGTTACCAAGATAATAAAAATACTTCCTCCTTGATGTGTCTGTTTGCAGGGAGGGTCCTTAAGCTGTTTAATTCTTAAAAATGCAAAAATGTTAGCATGTTTCATGATAATGAGCTGTTAAGTAGCTAGTACAAGATGTTAGTTAAGACTAGCCTCAAATGTGCTATGATTTTTTTTCTCTGAAGTTTAAAATATTTCATGATGAGGTAGAAAGAAGCTAAGGGTGGAGTAAGCGTTGCAGGTCTTCATATTTGTTGTAAACTCTGCCATTTCTGACTGTGCTGACGCATTTTAGATAACCTTGGATTACTGTTTCCACTCACCAAGCAACTGTTCAGAGCAAATTCATATTTCTTCTGTACCATATTTTTGTGTGTGTACATAGACATGCTGTACTGCTTGTGTATGTGCATGTATCTACTCTATGCATGAAGTGAAATTCAGAATTCAGAGTGTGAGCTAATTATTCTGAGTTCAGATGCACAGCTCAGCAAACCATGGCCCATTCCTGCTGGAGATCACAGCCACATGGCAGCATTGGCAGGCTAGACAGGGAGACAGGTAGGGGTGGAGGCTGATTTGTCCCACTTTGGAGGAAAGCAAGAGGAAACACATTTTCTCCTTGGAGGAACAGGTGTTATTTTTGTATTGTAGTGTAGCAGAACTGGCTTTACATTTTTACTAAATTTAACTTTTTCTGTGCGGATGTAGCAGGCCCTTGACAGCTTTCAACATGGGCAAACATCGATTCTGCACAAGTGAAGGGAGGAGGAGGCACATAGCCATAGCAAAGCTTATCCTGGATTTTCTGACAACATGAGCAAGTTTGGCTGTGCTCTGAATAATGTATATTGGTATTGCAGACAAGACTTGCAAGATGAGATTTCTGTATGTAGGTCACATCTACAACAAGAATGCTGTAGCCTTCTAGGGCATTGGTATGCTCTCCTGGCAAGGCAGCTGCAAAGCAGATGCAGTTGTACTGCACAGCTGTGTTCTGCACTCACCACTGGCTGTGCTGCCCAAGCTCCTTTGCTGCTTCACAACAGATCCTTCCCTAGCAAGCTGTCCTAGGGACTCTGCTTTTTCATGTTTCAATCAGTGTTGATTTTAGTTGCCATAGATCTGTCATACAGATATTGCTGTTGTCTGAGCACAGTGTTCCAGGCCTCTTTAGCACTAAGCCAGTTAAGTACTTCGGAGGTTTTTCCTTGGTTTTCCCGTTTAGCCATTGTGTTAGCCCAGTACTTTGCACTATGCTGTGCTGTGGGAATATTTGTCCTGATTTCTGGTAAAGACACTTGATATTTCTAGTGGGCTAGGCTAGTGCTTCTGGCTTCCTTTGAATGTGCAGGGAGTTAATCATGGAAAGGAAGGAAGAACAGGATGTTTCCTGTAAAGCTGCTAGCCAAGAGACCAATAAATTGTTTCTTCAGCATAATATAGAAATAACTTCAGACTGCTGGGGGATTAAGTTTTACAACAGATGGAACCATGTGCTAATGGTATCAAATACTTTCTGCTTCCATATTGTCAAATGGCTACTTACAAGTGTTGAATGTTAGGTATGCTGAAATATTTCTGCCAGTTGTAGAAAGTAAAACTTCTGATTGTATTTTTTATATAGTTATTCCATGTTCCATAACAATACCACCTGCAGAAACAGTTACAAGGGAGAAAACCTGAAGCGTTAGCAGGTGTGGCACATTATTAATTCACGCGGTGCCCTTGATGTGTGCACAGAGCTCACCTGTGAATGAGAACTGCCTTGCAGACCGAGGCAGGGGATAAGTGGCTTAATCTGTAGGTTTTAAAAAGTGCTGCAGTGTCAGCAGTGCACGAGGGATTTAGTGTGCAGTGAACACGGAACACGTCTCCAGGCTAAAGAGCCGGGCAGCGGCAGGTAAGCTGATTGTGGCAAAGCAGAGTGGAGCTGCTGCTGGCGCTGCAGGAGGTGGGGCTCTGCAGCCAGTGCATTTCCCTGCCTGCAGAATGACTAAAGATGAGAATGGAGGGATCTCTGCTGGCACCATCTGTGATTCACAGCCACTTCATGGCGTGCTCATTGCACTGTGGGAGTAGGCTCAAGCTGGCAATTCTGTGGAAAAGGGGCTGCAGTGTGAGGGCTAATGCAAAACTTTGAGTCACTTCAGCTGCAGAACAACAAATGGCATACATAATTACTTGTATTGGCACAGAGGGGCTTCTGCCTTATTCTCTGACTGCATTCTACTAGATTCTGCATCTTAAATATTTTTTAATTGTTTAGAACAGAATAAATTAATTGCAGAATTCTATCACTTTAGACTATTGGTAAGGGATTTTTAACTGCAAGTATCCATCTGGATTTAACCCAGTTTCTTTCTCTTCCAATTTATGAACAGATCGTGCTTTTGGCATTATGACAGACTTTAAGTGAGAAGCTCTTTGAAATCTTGTAGAGCACTGTACTGGTGGTGGCCAGCCCGTGTCCGTGGTGTCATTTACCATCTTCAGTTTCCAGTGGTTGCCAAAATACCTGATCAGCAGACAAGTGATTCACTCTTAGTAAGTCCTCTTTTAGCCTTATAAGCAAATTCCTCTTTCCAGAGGATTGCTAATAATGAGGCTTCCTGCCCAAAAATGGGCCAGCATAATTCAGAGCAGGCGCACGTTTACTTTTTCCATTTCACGTGGACATGAAATGAATCATAAGATGCCATGTAGATGGAGTATTCCTACTGCTATTCTGCCAGTGTTTGTTAATTTTATTTCTATATTTTAATTTTGAGGGGTACTCCATATGCTTGTATGTTCGCTACTGACTTCTCTCTCAGCAAATGTCCCCATTTTACTGTGGGATGGTCTGGGAGATGTTGGGAACCATGAATGCTCTGCACTGCTGAGACCTTGTCAGTCTCATCTCAGAAGCCAGCACCTAGTGACACAACCTCTGACTTGCTTGTGCAGTTAGGCAGGGCATGTATGCCTTCTGAATTCCTAGCGTGCTGTTTGGGTTGTTGATGCCCCCAGGGACTGCCAACACCCTGCTTCCACCATTTCATTGTCCGTGGGAAACACTGGCAGTGTGCTTTGTGTGCTTACTTCACTTAAACCACTACTTGATCTTAGACAGGCTAAAAGTTAAAAACATAAGCTAAAAGTTAAAAACATAACATAAATTTATTTGCAAAGTTCCAGGCAAGCTGTAGGAACTTGAATTTGGGATAGCAATGAAGTGCAGCCTCATGCTGTGTTTCATCTCAAGGTTATTTTCATAATTGCCTGTTAGAATTCTTGGAAACTGGTAGAATGACAGCAAAATGCTACTTTGGGAAGTAAATCTTAAAATCAGATCAGAAACATGTTTTCTTTGTCTTTAAATATTTTAAAAGATGGTTAAGGTGCTTGAAGTAATTTTTCTTTGATATAGCTATAAATTGTACTCTCTTGCTATTCAACATACAAATACTGCATTATCTTGAGTTACTTAAGAAGACTGCATTAATTCTAAGTTTATTACTTAGAGCATTTGATTTAAACTCCCAAGTTATTGACATAGTTTCACAGAACCCCAGCTGGACAATAACTGTCCTGTTCAGCTCTCCAACAAACAAATACTTTGCTTAAGCCTTCAGTGGGAAATCAGCAAAGGGCTTCTGTGTTCCTGAGGTATGAGTAGTGTACAAGTGGTACAATATATAAAGGAGAATGGCTTCTAACTTCTCTGTTGAATAGTTTAATGCCTGATAACAGCTATCAGAACCTACCAAGTAATATTTTTAAAACTACTATTTACAATTTCAGAGACTTCTACAGAGTATATGCTTAAAATGAATATGAAAGGATTGAACTGATAAGCTATGAAACATTTTGATCATTTTGTGTTGAGTATTTAAGAATAATTTCCTTTTTACTCAATATGAGATATTCTAGTACAAAAAAGTGATGAAGCTATACAACCCACACTGAAGCTGGATGATTTTGAATAAAGTATCTAGCAGAGATAATGGTCTTAACTTTAGTGGAGGGCTGCTTCCCCTAGACAGTAATTCAGACAGTTATTTCTGTCACAGCTAGCTGAATGGCAACATAATTCTCAGTGAAACTATTGTAATTCAAACAAGTCTGTGTGTATTGAAGGATTCAAGATGAAAAATGCATATCTGTTTTTGACTTAAGGTCAAATAAAAGTTGACAAAAGCATGAGGATAGAGGAATACTTCAGAAGTTGTTCCATGTTGTGGAAAATGTAATCAGCTGAGACAGGTTTAGTTTTTCCACTTAATGTAAGCACTAACTGCTGCATTAAAGGAAGTATTTAGTGCATTTTCCTAAAAACTGTAACGTGTCTTTTCCAAGAATGTGTAGATCCATATTTTGAGATGAAAGTTCTATTAAAAAACTACTTTGAAAGTATTTTTCAGTCTTTTTTACTAAGAAGCAATTGGTTTGGTAACAAACAGTCAGTGTCCCTCTTTGCTATGTTGTAGTCAATTGAAACTCACTGCCTTCCTTAAAGTATTTCAAGAAAATGGACTAAATTCAGTGAAGGCATTGCTTGCCTCGTTGCCGTTTTTTCCATTACATTTCACTTCCTCAACACAGCACCTTTGTCTTTTGTCTCTTTTATTACCTTGTTCAGGGGAAGTTCACTCTTGTGAAGTTAATTCTTATCCCTCTTCTCTTAGTGTGGTCTGTGTTCCACAGAGAGTCAGGTCAGGCTTTATTTCTATCCATCTTTGTGAACTAGTTGACTTATCTCTTTTTGATTTATGCTTAATGGCAGTGTTCTCTTCCCATCTACCCCAAACAGATTTGTGAATACTTAATTGCCCATTATCTAAGGTATAGCAGCCCTTTGAGAAAGGGTTGCTATACTTTATGCTACATAAAGTTAAGCATTCTAAGCATAAAGTAAAATGAAAAAGAGGTTGGGTTTTTGTTACCCCTTGAGTAACTCTCAGGGCCATGAGAAGCTGTGCCTTCTGGCCAGTATAAACCAGAAAATGAAGTGTGTGTATGAAATAACTCACCCAGTTCATCTGTAGGCATGCAAATATGACTTGACTTTTTAGAGGTTCACCTTCCTCGAAGCAATGAACATTATGATGGCAAAGCAGAGGAGTTACACCTGTAAGTGTTGCTCTGATTACTCCTAAAGGCCTTATAGGGCAGAAAAGAGGAGAAAAGAGACTAGGCTTAGTAGATCAGATTTTTAATTTAACTGAATGGCTCTCTCCATTCCGTTGGAAAAGTAGATGTAGTTGACTAAAAAAAACCTCAATATCATAATGATATTGCTATTACACATGCAATTAGGAGGCCACTGACATCAAGATTGCTCATATTTTTCAGGCCTCACAGAAGCCAGTTGCTAAGTCTGATTTTTGTTGCTGCAGTGATTGGTACCTGTATTAGACTGGCAAAATTACTTTTCCACATGGTTGGGTAACACAGAAAACTGTTAATATTTTCCCTCTTTCTCTTCTTTTATTTCTCTGGTGATGGTAATGTAGGCACATTCTGTGCATAGTGAATTTTAAGCAGTGCTTGAATGTGAATTTTGGAACTGAAGCAACTGGGGACAGAAGCACACATTACTGTTCCCTTGCAAGTGTTCTTGGAATAGCTGTCAAGGACGAAGCACACAGCTCCTTCTGGTGTCTGGCTTCTGTGGGGAAGATTTAATTTCAAGCATTCAGGAGAATGCTGCTTTAGTGAACAGTTTGGATTTTTACTGATGGCATTATCATTTGGTATGCATAAGTAGGATGTTTTAAGTGGGATCACTGTTAAGTTTCCTTGCTGGCTCATGACCGGTTGTTGCTAAGAGATGTTCACACGTATTTGCTGTGTGAGGGAGTTCATCTCTGTTATGTAGATTTTGATAGCACGATCCAGAAAATATGAATATGCTAATGATTGAGCAGTACAGAGTGGGGGAAGAGCATGAAGCTAAAAGCTCTAGAATTTTTTTTTTCCAAAATTAGATTCTGTAATAATTTTGTGTTGTTATTACAGCAATTTTCTGAAATATTTCTCTGGTCTTGTGAAGCAGAGCTTTCTAAAGGGTGGTGAGGTCATGCTGCACACCAGAAATCATTACTGTGTGGGAAGGTGGCATCCAGAATGGCTGGTGGTGTGAGCCTTCTGGTGTGGACTGAGCCCTCACAGCAAATAATCCTTCCGGGAATGGTTGATATATTTGTGTTGTGGTAGAAATTCTTGACGAGGTGCAGCGAGGGCAGGATATAAGGGTAGGGTTTCTCTTACCTAGGGCACAATGTTTTTCCTCTGTAAAGTGCATCTGAACCCCCACTACTTCAGTGAGCGTTGCCTATTGATTTCCATGTCTCCGTGCTTCTTATCAGTGGGTGGCATCAGATGGTGAAAAATGAAGCATCACTGGAAGCATTTCTAAGTAGAGCTTAGGAACTGTGGGGTTTTAATGGTGTTTGAAATCGGAAGTGAGAAAATAAGATGGTGATGTCCTGCTTTCCATGTTTTTTCACCTGAAAAAAAACCCCACAAAATTGTGATGTTGATGCTGTTTTTAGAGGGTAGAATTTGTTTGCTTTTCTGCCTGTAGACCTATAATGTTGCTGATGTGAATTTCAACAGGCATTTCTGTGGCCTTAAAACCTGATATTTTTCCACGTTCCTCAATTTAAAGATGAGCTGACATGGTTTATTTGAATTGGAACTACTCTTTTAAAGAAAATGTTTATTATGGCAATAATGATGATTCTTCATAGTAGTAATTTTGATCATAATGGATAATGATTTCACTTTTGATTGTTCAAGTAGGTAAATATTGGTGTCCAGAGAAGTAAAAACCAAGTCTCCCAGCACTGACCTTGTCTAATTGATGAATACCCTTTGATTCAAGCTTTTTTTCCCTGAGTCATCAGAATACCTTTTCACTTCTCCTTTTCACTTCGAAAATGCTTTCTTGCTGTTTTTATAGATATAAATGTATTCAGTTCCAGCAGTCTGGCAAAGTAATAGATTTGGTATGTGAGTTTCAGGAAGAGGAAACAACTTTTTCATTGAAGAAACAGATTTCAGTTTCAAGCTTGGAAAAAATCATTTCAGATTGTACCTATACTGTTCTAATTAGGAAAAATTACCTTGGCTTTGTGTCCTTAATTGTTCTCCAAACGTCAGATAGTAATGACCAACTCAATACAGGCATAAAAATAACTACATTTCACTGGTTTGACTTTTAAATAATCCTGAAGTGCTTTGACTGTGGAAATATTAAAAGTAAAAAAGGGCAATGCAGAGCTAGTTGATGAACAATATGTAATAACTGCAGAAGTAACAGCAAAAGAAGATGATTTACTGAGCTAGGAAAATATTCCAGCATAATTTACAAGTTGGGCAGTGTTTCTAAAAAGCAAATGAGACTATCTCCTTCTGGGCTAATTGTGCGAAAATTTCCCGAAGCTTTAAACAAATTGTCCTCTTGTGGAATTGTGTTAGAACAGAATAGATTTTGGGTGGTGAGTAGACCCATCAGCCTTGCATCCCTTTGAAGCTACCTTCTGATGGGAATTCTCCAGTACCATTTTGACTGTTCAGGTTAACTGTAACAGTGATGTAGAAAAACACCTGAAGTGCTATTTTGGTTCTGTTTGACTGGGAGACTGGAACATCTTTTTAAGTTTTATTCTGGAAGATGAATGTCCCCTGCAGCTGAGCTGTGTGTTGGGCAATATACAGTGGCCATGATCTTATATCTAGCCTGGTGTAGGTAATTTGCCTTTTACATGGTCACAGAACAATAAGTAAGCAACTCCTCATGAGCAGAGTTGGAACAGGGGAAGTGTGGATTTCAGTCCTGCAGTCCTTTGGAGAAATAGCCATGGCATACTCCTTTAGTGATTGCAAGGTAAGAGTGTGCTGAGAACAAGGGGGAGTTTTATCCACTTCAGTCAACCACAGTGCTTCTGATCTTGTGGAGGGCCTTCAAAATGTCTTGTCTAGTTCTGGCTTAACATGAATTTCAAGTCATTTAAAGGCTCAGCACAACCCGAAGAGTTGTCTCAGTTCCCCTGGTGTTTCAAGCTCCTGTTTTGTCCTGTGCTGGGTAATTTGTGTTTGTAAGTGCTTACACAAGCGAATGTCCATCAGTTATTCAATTACAGGCCCCAGAAATACTGGTTGCTTCAAGTTCCATACCTGAGACATCATGTGGTTTATTTGATACTTCTGTATAAAATACAGAGAACTGGGATAGCTGAGCTCTGAAACCTTGTCAGTAGTGCAAGGTAGGTGATGAGTGGTAAGCAGATATCCGAGAGCAGTTAAAGGCCCAATTTCAGAAGCTGTCAAAGGCCCTTCAATCTAAATTCCTAACAGAAAATTCCCAGCATTCATCTTGGTTATGTAGTAGGTTTTGAATGATTGCCCTTGTGGAATACAGAGTAACATTCTTATTTAGTAATGAGGCTCTGCTCAGGTCTACCAATGCAACAGAATCTGCCTGTAAAATAGTTAAAAATTCTACTTAAAAAGAGTAGGAGTTGTTGTTTCTTCTTCCAGAGACCAAGGAAAGACCTGTTTTGTAAAACCTTAGCAGTATTTGGGCAGTATTTTAATTTGCAGTGTTTTCCTAAGGGGGGAGAAATAAAATAGAGGCTATCAGTGCAGTTCTAGCATGCAGACTGTGCAATGCTAGCTGCTCTGTTAAGGCCAGAGTCTTTTTATTGCTTAGAAAATTGTAACTACAAGATGCATTTATTCCTAATAATTCATCACCTTTTCAAGATACTAATATTGTCTGGCATTTTTTTGCCAGGATTAACCATGTATATCCAGACATAAGATAAAGCCATAGCTGAGAATATAAGTGGTGGCAGTTAAATGTAAATGTAATAATTCAAGGAAATGCCTTTCCAAGGACAGCTCTGCCTGTGCTTGATACCCAGTGTGGAAACTCAGTAACATTACGGTATAAGATCAGTTTTTGTCAGCGTGGAAAGGCCTTGCCCTGGAAGGTCCATAGGCAGACTTGTTCTTGTGTTTGTGCCTTGAGGTACCTTGCTGTGTGTGCTTGTGCCTGCAGGCAGTCTGTTTTATTTGGTTGCCTGTTCTGCTTCCCCTCACCTCTCCCTTTTCAGCTGCACTGTTACAAACTTCTGTCCAAAGCTACTCCAGAGCCCTTAACCATTCATCACCAAGAGTAAATTATGCACGTGGTAATGCCAGCTCCACCACAGCATCCTCCTGAAAGCTAATCTTGAGTTTTCATATCTTTGCCCCCAAATATTACAAATGTCCTTCTTGAAAGGTTGTATCATATTTATATCTGCCTCCTGAACCACTATTTCACCAAGGCTTCTTGTTTTCCTTCAGAAATACTTTTTGTGTGTGTGGTTTTTTGTCCCTATCTTCCTTTTAAACAGAGCCGAGGCTTTGAGAGCAGCTTATGGCATTAGATGCTTTTAAAGCCGCTTTAACGCCTTAGATAATTTTGCATTTCCCTTACTTCCCTTGTCCCATAAAATAAAATGCTCCCCTGACCCCAAAACCAAAAGCACAGTTCTGAAGTGAGAAAAAAGGATGTGTGATAATGGATAGATGCACTAAGGCAAAACCCTTGCAGGACTTTTTCAGTGTAGTATCCTTTCCCTGAAGTGCATTTACTGTGGTCCTATATTTAATTGGTCTGAATTTTGTTGCTAACTTCTGATCTCCTGGAAAAATATACTGAATTCCCTCATATTAGCTAATAAGTACTTTATTTAATTTAAGAAAAAGCTTAAGGCATTTTAAGGCAGTCTTCTCTTGCACAGAGTTGGTTTTAAAAATAAAACAATTATTGTAATGGTAGCTCTGTGAGGGAAGTCAGCAAGTAAGCACACAGGAAAAAAATTTTGTACTTGCTTGATATGTTATTAAATGTACTCTGTCTTGTTTCTAAGCTAAAAAGGGCAACTTAAATTGAGGGAAATGTGGGTTTCAGGTGTAGGGGAAAAATCAGAGATTTGAATTTTGGCCAATGGTGAAAAAGTTCAGTTGTTTAACAGAGAATTGAATTAAGTGGAAAGGATAGAAATAAGGAAGGGCCTGAGGTGCTGCTGAAATTACAGAAAAAGCTGAAATCAGTTGAGATTTTAGGGGGCAGGGGGAAGCTCTGCTAGAGTAGATTATTTAAAACTTCAGACTGTCCTAAACTTTGCTATGTGAACAGTTATTGCTGTGAGGCTGAATTTCAGCAGAGTGAGAAATTGCTTTCTAGTGTGGGCTATACAAAACCTCTGAGAGTCTTCCATAGTTTTTGGTGGCAGGTAAGAAATAGCAGGAATTATTTATAGTGTTCTGAGATCTGGAGATAATATTTAGATCCTGCTGAACTAAAGATAGAAATTCTACTAGGTCAAAACTGTGGCAGCAATTAATTTCATAGTCTTGCACGAGGAGGAAGAAAGAAAAGGTATGTGAGGGAGCAAAGTAGATACAGCTTTAATTTGCTTGTCATATCCTGGGGCTATGCCGAAATAAAAAACTCATTGTGCATTGTGACTCCGAGTTCTACATCATGTGAATAGCCTTACCAAGTAAGTTATTTCCCTGTTGTGTCATCTTGAGGACACATTGTCTAGCCATTTCTGACTTCAAAGCATTGTGCAAATGGGAAATTTTTGCTTGGTCACCAATGATTTATTGTCTTCTAGTACAACCAGGTTAATCTGTTTTTAAAAAATCTATACAATTAATGAGTAAACAAACAATGTCTTGACTACAAAGATGCGGAAGTTTACTAAAGGAAATCATGTCAGGCTGAAGTGAAATTCAGAAATTTTTGATGTGTAGTCATGTGGTTATTTCTCTTTCACTTCAAATGAGAAAATTATGTAAAAAAGTATTATTTATATTTTATTCTCCATGAATAAGAGGCTTCCCATACCTTCTTGTAAACATGTCTTTAACAGAGCCTAAAGTGATCTGAACAGTCATTAGGATTTAAATTGTGTTCTTTCACCTGTGTCTGCAGTCTAATTACAGATTCTAAAACTAAAGTGAATTGTACATAGAATTCATACCTGAATTATCACTAGAAGTAATAGAAGTAGTATTTAAGTACTGAAAAAGTGATAGCTTGCTTGAGACAAAAATATAATTCTGATTTTGTTTTGAATGCTAATCAACATTGCCAATCCTTCAATTTTACTATTTTGTTATATCTTAGGGTTCATACAAGATTGTTGTGTGTTGATGAAATATATGCAGGCTGCCACCTTCAAGTCTTTTATATGAATCTAGACAAAACTGCTCTTTTACAATACTGTGCACGATTGCAAAAACTTAGTGCTCTTAATCCCTGAGAAGTCACTAAACTCTCAATAAGGGCTTAAATTTCTAATAACTTCTGGTCTGTTTAGCAGGCTGATTAGCAAATCTAACTTGAAGGCTCAGTAAGCTCCTCATTCCACAATTCTTGATATAGGCCGTACTATGGTTTCTGGTCCTTTAAGTTCTAGATATATAAAGACCTCATTTTTTGTATCAGTCAACTAAGTCAAACTGGTCCACAGGAAACTGGCATTAAATTAGTTATGTCTGATCAATTGAAACCAGGACCAGTTTCTAAGGAAGTACTTAAAAATTCACATTTCTGTTGCTAGGAAATCTCTGATCTCTTGAGTATCTTTGGATCCAAGGGAATTTTGGAACTTTTGTCCACCTTGTCTCTCCTCTAATGTGACTTCCTGTGCAATATCCATAGGAAAAGCAACTGTACTAATACCTAACTTGTTTATTTCAGATGTTGGTCTGAAAATGAATGAGTACCAGACAGCTAAACAGTGGTGTTAGAAACCTTTGCTTTTATTTCTAATTGGGACAAGAACAGAATTGCTGCCATAAATTGCTAGATTCCTTGGCTGGTGGTTTACTTCATCTTTTTCAGTAATTTTGGACCTGAGAGTGTCTGCAGCAACATTTTCCTGTTCTGTGTGTTTTGGCACCTCCAAGGAGTGCAGATGGATTTCTCTGGCACCTGTTGTTGTACATTCTGCCTTAGTAACATCCAGAAGGACTGATGTAACCTACTTGAAAAAAAGTAACGATGGACTGTGTTTTTCATCACTTCTTAGCTATCCCTTCATTGTGACCCAAATGTGACTTAGGGAACAGTGTAGTGGTGTCAGTGCAGGGAGGAGGCTTTTCCGAGGAGGATGTGCTTCCACATGCTTGTGCAAACATACTCCTTAGTGTGTAATGGAAAGTTTCAAGCTCAAGTTCATTCCAGGCCCAAATCTTGACTCAGAGAAAGGGATCTTCTGTCTCAACCCTGCAAGGCTGCCTGTTGCTTCTCTTTTAAGCATTTCAGTAAAGACTCTGCTATTTAATCTAGAGTGATCTGAAGGTTTTTCCAGTTTTTTCTGGATCAAAGAGATGGGCTGTGTTGTTCCTGTCTGATCACATCTTTTTGCTGTTAAATTTATCTGGTATCCTCAGAAATGTGTACATCTTGCAGACCTAATTTGATACTGCATTACTGAAGAATTTTTAATTCTTACAATGGCTCAGGCTGTAGTGAATAACTACTGTATTGAAGATATATTCTACTACAGAGGCTTCTGTACCTGTTTTTCCCTTTTCTCCCTTTTCCTCAGTTTTTCTATAATAATTACTTGGTGTCTGGCAATGTGCTCAGGAAAGTGCTGACTTGAGAGCCTGTATGGTGGTCCCTTTTGTCACTTTAATGACACTAGAACCAAAAGCAATTAGAGATTTCTCTGTAGGATACCCTTTAGCTTTACCCTGGTTTCCTTACTCCCTGTCTCAATTCCAAATCAGATCCCACTCTTAGTGCATTTTCACCCTGGTCAGATGTGTTTCCTTCACTGAGGGTAAATGTCCTTCAAATGTAGACTTGCTTTAGAAAGAAAAAGAACAGTGGTCATAAATAATTCTTTATATGTAAGTTGTCACTGTGACTTCTGAGTCTATTAGGGCATTTTTGGGGTTGATCCTTGCAGTAACACTGGACATAAAACCCAGCCTGGAGAAGGAGTTTGTTGTCCTTCAGCTGCCTTTTCTTCCAGAGACATCTGTCACATGCAGGGCATTAAAAATAACCTAGCGGTTAATAGCCATCTCAAAATAACAGCCCAGAAAGTATTTAGGAAAAAAAAGGAAATGAGAACTAAAATTATATTTCTGAAAAGTGTCACTTAATTACTGATTTATTTTAACTTCTGGGATAATTTCTGCTTGGCTGCCTGTAACTGGTTTTAGCCAAAACCAGTGTGTCTAAGGCTGTGGGTACGTTTTTAGAGCTACATTGAGCTGTCAGCACAGAACCACAGCCCTGCAATAACTTGATCATGCTTTAGTGTGCCACCAGGCACAATTTTTTCTGTACATACCAAGATTTTAAAAGCTGTTTTAAGCATTTCTTACATACTACTGTCATATTTTTGTGATTGGGTTTCTGCCAGTCATGGTGACCTTGAGTATTTAATATGAGGCAACATATCAAACATTAAAAATAGTCTGTAATAGCAGAACTGTAACACCAAAGTCTGGTTAAAAAATCCATTATCCAGAATTTGAATGATGTTAGTTATAGCATTCTTTTCTATTCAATGCAATTTTGTTTAAAAATGCCAATAGAAAAAACCCCAACTTTAGAAATAATAAAGAAAAGGTAATTTGTCTGCATTTGAACAACTTCCATAGGAAAGAAAACCTGGTAAGGTTCCGCACCAATTTATTGCAGGACCTACTCCAGCTGCTGTTCCTGGTGTAACTGAAGATCTGAATTTTCGTTTATGACTTTCTTGGAGTGTTTCCTCTGCCTAGGGTGAGAGAGGTTAAACTGTATTTTGAGACAGTACAGCAATCTGTTTATTCAGTCTGTAGCTAATTCTCTAGGGCTGAGGCAGCTCACATCTTGGTGTTCTCTGTTTATAAATTTGAAATGTCTTGAGAAAACATATTGTATGAATTTCATTGAGAAGCAGAGGTAGAAAATGTGTTTTGCATCTGCATTCTTTTTTGGGATATATTTAATGTAAGTGCTATTGGTATTGTGTGTGTGAGAACATCTCATGTGTCATTCACAGAGGACCAACGTGCTAAGGTGCCAACTGGAAAATATCTTCCTGTACTTCTGCTTGTAGGTGATGGTTTTCTAGTGTACTAAAGCTCAGGTGATGCTTATTTTTAAATACTTGATTGGAATCTGAAATTTAATTTGGTTTGGAGTATTTTAACTTTTTTGGTATACCCATTGTGGGGGACCATTAATCTAACAAGTCAAAAAAAAGGATGGAAATTCAGTCTCTTACCAGTTCGAAAAGTCAAAAAAGTCATGGTCACTATTGATGCACTTTGTACTCTGGCAACAGATCCTTTTGTTATTGGGGTGATGGTTGAGGACGTTTTTTTCTGAAACTAAAAGCTGAAGTTTTCAGCAGTGTGATACTGTGATCCCTCTTCCATCTCTCTAACTCTTGCACTTTGTGTCACTTCTGACATCCCAGGTCCTAGGAGTGATTAAAAGAAAGGATGTAGCCGCTGTTGATTGATGGTAACCATTTCTTGCGAAGTGCAAAGCACACAGCTTGCCTTGCTTCGTGTCCTACCTTGTCTCTAGAAAATTAAACAGTGTTAGTAAAGGCCACTTATGCCTAATGGATTAGTGTCTGCTTGTTATCACATCCAAAGAAACAGATGTTAAATAGTGCTCCAAATGATAGAAAAATTTCATTTTCATTTGGAAGTATTTGAGAGTAAGATTTATTATGATCGATATCTTATGAATACTCTCTACCAGCCCTTTACTATGGAGACTAATGGAATGTGAATATGGGAGTTAGAAAATTGCTTTCTCATGTCATGAGGTGTAATTAGCTGGCAGAATGGGCAAGGTAAGACCATCAAGCCTCCTTAACAGGAAACCAAAGTTATGCATCATGCCCTGCGCTTCAGTTTTCAAATATGCAGTTCTCATTTAAATGATCTATTAGCTGTGAAATGTGCCTGACTTGGCATTAGTAGGAGTGGCTTCTGGTAGGCTACAAAATGTATATTGCAAAGGAAAATGCAACTTTACTTGTCCTTTGTGAGAACAAGAAGCTGTATTGTAAAGATACCCCCTGAGGCTCTGTGGAGATGCTTACATTTCCTCATTCCTCTGTTTCTTGGCCTTTCCACTGAGGTTTGCATCTAGAAGTGCCTATTGTTCTCTGTGGCCTGGAGTGATTAGCTAGAGAGAGATTTATTAACTATCTCAAGCTACTAAATAGCTCAAGCTAATCATTGACACTGATCACTGAAAGGTTAAAGTCTTCTTCAGTTTATAGCATGTCCCCTTCAAATGACTCTTGTGCTCAGGAAGATACAGAAAAAACATGTTCTAAGCCTAAAACCAGTTAAATACAGAAATTTCCCTGTCACCTTTCCCTTCATTAGTAATTCTAACCATTTTCTAAATTCCCAGTCTTTTTATGAGGTTTCTTGTGTATGGCCAGTGCTCCTTTATTTGCAATGTGTATATATAATTTATAAATAAATATGTATGTATCAGGGATGCACATTCAGAACTTCAGTCAAGTCACCTATTGGTTTTGTCAGTCTTTTCCACTGTACAGGGAGTTTGGTCAGAGAACAGGTTGAAGTTCTTAACTTGTAAAACTAAAGCTATTTTCAAGAAAGAAGGAGTAGGTGACATCAGCTGAGATCTTCAAAATGTATATTTACTTCAGTTGGATTTCCTGGTTTTTAATGCACTGTATTTCAGTATGCTCTAGTTTTGAGACCTGAAGATTAGTGTTGAGGTTCTGGAGTTTTGCCATATGGTAAAATTTCTGCTTTCTGAATTTACTTTATCTCAAGAAGTAAAATGAATCTGTTTGTATCTGTATAAACGAAAGGTTTAAGTTTGATATTGATATGTGCAGACTAGTAAGGAGGCTTATTCAATATCCCTAATGCTGCTTTGATTTTTCTGTCAGTGGATTAAAGACAGGTAATTTATGGAAAATTTCTTACACTTGTGCTGTCTGTTCAAAGCCATAGGTTTTGTTTTTAGTACTGTTTTAATATTCTTCAAAGGAATTTATGTTCTTGACTTTTAAACTGGATAATCTGCATGGGGGAAATAACAGGTAACTTCTCTCTGCCTTGAAAATAAATCTTTGCAAAAGTGCAGCATAGTACAGACATAATGGTATCAGTGACCTTTAATACATGCTCTGGTTTAAATAATTCTAATCCCAAACAGAGATGTAGTAGGTTAACAAAGGCTGCTGATACTTCCTCTGCAAGTAACACAATGCAATAGTCACAGAAATATTTCACCTGTTTATGATGTGGCTTTGGTTTCATCATTTTAAATCCCTTTTCCTGTAGTTCAGTTGATATAAAATGCTGTACTAAACAACATCTATATTGTAGTGTGTGATGGAGGTTTTCAAAAAATAAGATTTTATGTTTCTCAATAGTGTCCCTAATGTAAGCAAAGGAATAGAGTAAAAACTCAAGCAGAATGTCACAGATCAGCAATTTTTTGTTGTTACACACAGGCTAAATCAGCGAGGAAAAATCCAGTTTATGAACTGGAGGTTTCCCTCATATCCCACTGGACTACAGGCCATGGACTTCTGTAAACCCATTGCTTTTGGAGAAACCAAATTGGAAATTTTTGATTGCGTGTGCTAAGAGCAGCACGATGCATGGCTTGGATGTAGTTCTTTCCCAGTAATCTGTCTGTTACTTTTTTGTTGGTCAAAGTACCCTGGCAGTGCTCAGGGCTTTCAGAGAAGGGATAGTCTGGTGTGGCCCAGATTCGCCAGCCTAAATGCCATCTAATTCCACCTAAGTCCTTTTGTCTGATGTTTCCTGCTGGCTACATGCCTTTGGAAGCCTGGAGCCAACCAATAAGAACCAACAGGCATGGGGCCTATTGTGGAATTATATGGGATTAAAATGTGTAAATCTGAGCCATGGCTATGCTCTTCTGTTTTTACCCTGGGTGCCCCAAACAGCATCAGCCTTATCTGAGGATGGTACCCAAACCACAGACTGCACTGTCTCAGTGAAAATGCTGCTGAGTCTTAGAGTGTCCTTACAGCCACTGTTCCAAGCCTTAACTTCTCCATCAGCACCTGAGGATGTTCTTCTAGTTCCTGCTTTGGGAGTGTGGAGAAGGATTTGCTGGACACTTCTAATGCATGCAGGCAGTGTTAGGAAGGACATTGTTTACACACACAGCTGGCTGTTGAAGTGGAAAATACTCTGTGTATAACAAATTGTAAGATTATTTTGCAGGATATAATTTGAAAAAAAAATAGGAAAATCTATTCTATTTTATTCTGTGGTTCTGTTCTTGAGCCTCAGAAAACACCAGGTCCTTCATACTTGGTTGTGAGGTGCAAGATGTTTGCAGGAGTAGCTGAATTGTGGGTGGAGTCTTTTGTTTTCTTTGCCTTCTCTTGTTGCTTTTGGAGTTGTTTTCGGTGTGGAAGTTGTTTTCTTTTGGGTTTTGGTTTTTTTTAGGGACCTGGTACTATCTTTGGTTGGATTCTAGGTAAGAGAACAATTTTTTTATATCTGGAGTTTCGAGGGGTAGACTTGCAGAATTATATCTGGATATGCTCTCACAAGTGTTTGTTTCCTGGTTACAATGTTTTGGTTCTAATAGGACTATAACGTGTGCTGGCTTACTACTTTGTGCGTATTCATGCTTAATCTCTGAAGCTTTATGACTGTTCTGATATTCTGTATTTTAAAGAAGCTCATGCTTGTCTTCTCCAGTTCCTAGGCCCTTCACTGTGCCTCACAGCATGGAAATTGGGAAGACAAAGGAGAAGCAAGTGAAAGGCCTATTAAAGTTCAGATCGTTATGTTATGAAAAATTTAACAATGGCTTATCAAAAATTTAATTCAGTCTGATGAATGAACTGCACAAATCTAGAATGAATTCTTTGCTTTGATTAAATAAAATGGAGGGACTTAAGAATTCATTCCAGTGCTGTAGGATAAAGTGCTTTTGGACTGTCATAATAAATGCAGAGCTCTGTCTTTCTGATGTAAGTTACTGGGGACATGCATGTTCTTCTCTTTCTTGGAATCAGATCAATTTAAATTAGAGCTGAAATCTGTCGGTGGAGGTCATTGTTACTATTCTTATTTTCAGTAGTAGTATTTGAAAAGCCATATGGAAAAAAAAATTATGTTACTTGGGGAGGGGGTAGTACATACAATTTAAAAGTATTTTCATTTTTAGAACATGTGCTATCAAATTATTGAATACCTTAAAAGTCAAGAATTGATGCAATTATTTTGTACATTGTATTGTGAAACTGCATTTTGTACAGCTGTGTATGTATTTAATATTAAGTTAGCAGATTGCTAATTGAGGTGGAGGTAATTTCATGGCACTGGTGCACTGAGAGCTGTATGAAGTGCATTGTGAATCCTTTGAAGTGTAACAGTGTTGTGGAATGATAAAGTTGAGGATATTTATCCCCCTTAAAAGAATTATTGCTTTATAATGTATTTAAACAGTTAAATATAGTTATTTAGAAAGTTTAATCTGATTATTTCATCATTACTTTATTTAGATCTAGCATATGCCTTCAGAGAATATATGAACAAACATAGGTTTTTGAATGACCTGTATGGAATGGCTTGTTGCTGATAGTTGAGTTCCATGTTAAAGCTGTCAGAACCATAACTGTTGCTGGTAGAAATTACTTTGTCAATCCCACTATATGTGTTTTCCATAGGCTGAGGTACATTTGAAAACTGCTGAGAGCTAAATCTAGTTCACCCATAGGCTTATAAGACGACAGTTGTGCAGATAATGTGATAAAAGTAGACAAAAAGTTAGTGGTTTTGGTATTGTCTTAGATGGGGCAGGACTGTTATCTTGTCTGACATGTTTCATCACTGTGGAAATTGCTTACATCATAGAAGGGGAAAGCAGTGAAAGCCTGAGAGGCCAAGCTAGGCTAAATGGATGGTAGTCAGATGGTAAAGTTTTCAGAGCAGGTACTAAAGGTAATTGAAAGTTTGGGCTCCTTGAAGCAGCTTAGCTGCATGTTTTACTACTGCCTGATCCAGTGGTGAATTTGTCAGACATGTCTGGTTACCAATTCCATCCACTTAGTATTAACTGATATAGTGTTGTGGGGTGTTTTCTTTGGTTTTGCTTCATTTTTCATGAAGATCATGAAGAAACATAAAATAAAACCTATTCAGCCCTATGGGTATTGTTCTTCTGTAATAAAAATGAGTGTTTCTGAATGCCCCCTGCTTCTGTTGAATAGAAAAGGAAGGAAATTATTCTTGTAGAATTATGTGGCCTTTCCATTCTGAACTGCAAAGCAAACTTGAGAATTTTTAGTGGCTTATGGCACTGGTCTCCTTTGGAGGATGATGTCTATTAATTGCCAATTAATTAAGCAGTATGCTGCACTCCAGGTGATTCCAACAAGTTCAGGACTCTAGATTCTCTCATTTAGTCTTGCTATCACCAGAACCTGATTTTGTTTTCTGTGGCAGCAAATGAGTTTCACTCATTGCTGAAGGGAATCTTGACATACTAAAGTAATCACTAGATTATTAATATGCCAAATAAAAATTAGGTTAATCAATAAATCACTGTAGGTAACAATGGGGTAGAAGAAAAATCTGTCAGTGCTTGGAGTGGGGTGATGATCAGGGCTTACAGAGAAAAAGATTGCTCCTTGGAAATAGCAGCATCCATGGAATGAAATGGGATCAGAAAGGTGAATTAAGTATCTGGAGGCAAGGGTTTAGGATTAGGAAGCAGACAAGCACTGGAAATCTAATGAGAAAAAGCTCTTTCTGGATAAGAAATACTTATGACAGCAGCTGAGTTTAAAAATGCCAGTGAAATTACTTCTCCTTGAGTTGATAATACACATTACTTTTTAGCATATTGCTGTACCTCTTAAAGTGTGATTAAAGTAATTAATAAAAAAATATGTCTACTCATATAGGTTGCAGTAATTGCAGGATATGTCTATAGGCTGCCAGCTCTGAGTGACATAAACGAGCTTTTTTGCTGAGTGTTGTTGGCAATCAGCTCTTAGTGTACCTTCAGTACCTCTGATCTAGTTCCAAGAGATTTTTCTGTACAATACAAAGGGTATTTTTTTCTTCAGGACTAACTTGATGAGCAATCTGCATGGCAGGAGAAGCATTTTGTGTTTCCAACAGAAAACTTGCATTTAGAAAAAGCAAGTCCAAACTATTGATTTTACAGTCTGACTTTGGGATGCCCAATGTTTGATCTTGATCTACCACTCTAGACAGCAGTTCCGCTGCATTTGGTGATGAAAATTAGGAACCCAGAAAGATTTTTGGAATTCTCTATGATTTTTTCCCCTTCTTTCCTTCCTCACTCATCTCAAAAATTCACTACCTTTTAGATAGATTGGTGTGGATGTTTCAGTCTTATTATGCTGGTTCTGGATATTTTGACAGCTCATAGGATCTGCATAGGGAGATCAGAGGTGAGAGGCTCCAAATGTCTTCAGCAATATTCAAATATAGGAAAAATACAACCATGAGAACCTTGTAGATTTTAGTATTTATTGCATAGAAATGGATTTTTTTAAATAGACAAAAATAAGAATTTTAAGAGTGCTATTTGTATAAGAACACTTATGACAAAATTCCTGCAAATCAAATGTCATTTGATGGCAGAAGTTTTTTGACTGTAGCAATCACACTTTGCAATCTACGTGTGTCCATAGTTATTTGAATTCTAATCTTAGCAGAATAATTCCTGTTATGTCCCTTGTCAGAGACAAATTACTCTCTGAGATGAGTTATTTTGCTTGACAGCAGCTCACTTCCACCCCATACCTAAAGACATAATTTGAGACTTCTGATCTAAATTGAATACTTAATAGCTTGTCACACTTACTATAAATAAATCTCCTTAAAGGCCAGCTAATGTAATTATTTTAATTAGGAAATAGTTTTAGTATGATTGCTCTCCTTTGTTCTATTAATTGCTCATCACTGGCAGAACTGACTCCATTTTTCCATAGTCCTTGATACTTTGTCACTTTTCCCCTTTTCTCTTATTGTTCTGTCGATATCAGCTCCCTTCTCAAAGTTACAGACAAGTGGAAGTTCTAAACTTGTTGCT
Organism: Camarhynchus parvulus; assembly: GCF_901933205.1. NCBI lineage: Eukaryota > Metazoa > Chordata > Aves > Passeriformes > Thraupidae > Camarhynchus > Camarhynchus parvulus. Next base: position 12,822,334 of record NC_044576.1, read on the forward strand.
CTGTTGTCTGCATAGAATTTTTTAAAGTATTATTTTTATTTTTTTAGGCCTCAAGTCTTAGCAGTGAATTTTCAGCAGCTGGTTTCTTTCTTACCAGCTTCTTACTCCTTCATCATTTTCTTGTGTTCACAATTTTGGTTAGAAAAATAGGCAAAAACCCCCTTTTTCTCTGTGCCTCAAACACTTGTTGCTGTTCCTCAGGTGGGCCTGCCTTATGTGCTTCCCCTTTGTAGTTCTTGGTCATCTCAGGGGAGGTCATAGGATGGGCTGCTGTTCACCCTCTACTTCAAGAGCTATGCCTAAACTCCAATGGATTAATTTTACAGCATCTTTTGTTCCCAGTGTACTATTGCCTTGTGTACTGGCAAACTTTGTCAAAGTTTATTAGTAAGGCAATTAGCAAGAGGGCAGTGAGTCTAGATAGTAGTCAGCATTATAGTTTCTGTCCTGAAAGTCCATACAGGTTTCTGTTTGATATTTAAGAAGGGGTTTTTTGTTTTCTGCTTGCCTATGCTCCCCTTGATCTTTCCAGAGGCTGTCCACATATTGCTAGAATACTTTTCCTCAAGTTCTGCTGATTTGAATTTATTTTAAATTAAGGTAATTAATGCTAGTAAATTATGTATTGGGGAGGAGGGGGGGGGGGGGCAGGGCATGAAGGTGACCCAATTCTGGGAAGGCAGAATCTGAAAATAACCTTAAGGCTTTAAGAAGGAAAAATTTAATCAGTTTTTATAATTAATGAATGTTCATGCTCTGGCAATATTTCCCACAGGGTACTTAGAATTCAGATTTTCGAGCTCTGTTTGCATCTTGTATAAGAGTGATATGCTTGCTGTGTTTTTTGTTTTGTGCCTATGAAAAGGAAATTTCAGCATCTGAGAAGATGTGAAAATCTTTAGGGCGTGTATAGAAATATGAGCACACACTGAAGGATGAAGGATAGAAAGCAGTTGGATTCTGCTGGATATTTGTGTATTATTGTTATCTTTCCTCTTCTGCCTTGTAGTCTCTGCAGAGAAATGCTGAAAGAGCTCAGTGCCTGACCTCTGTGCTCCAGAGCTTTTCCCTCTAAGTGGAACGTTGAATGAAATTAGTACAGGAGGATGAAAGCTTGTTTTCATGTTCTGTTACTAGGAGAAACCCAAACTGCTAAAGATGTGTGCATAGGGATTTTGAAGGGTGAAGATGGAAAATTTACCTTTTTTACTAGAAGAAAACTAAATTTTCAGAACAACTAACTGTTAGTTTAACTCAAAGTGGTGTTAGAAGTAAAACAGACCATAAAGTCTGTAGTTATTGACTTTTTTTTAGTTCTACAATACTCATCCTGAGATACTTAAAAATCTTGGAGGCTGTGGACCAAAAAGGTAAAACTGACTGAAACTCCAGAGTGAGGAAGATGGGTCATGCTGAGCAGCATTTACTCGCTGGGTTGTACTCACCAGCGCTTTTTCTGTGAACTTCCGTGTCCAAGTTTTCTTGAACTATGCAACCCAAATATTATTCGACTGAAATTTGAGTACAGTATTCCCTGTTTGTTTGATTTTCCAACTTCCTACAGTCTGGGAGAGAATTATGTTTGAAAGAGTCCCTGCTGTTTAATATCTCTGAAGAAAGTATTTTTCCCTAATCATGCATCTCAGTTACTTACACAGTTTAAGTGTTTTTTCAGCTTTTAGTATTATTTAATTTTATTCTTGTAGAAAGATGAGAAAATCTAGTTGTTACAGTATGTTATTGGACATGAGAGACCTCACTTGAACCTCTGTGGTGTCACAGGCTTCTTGGTTGGTGCTGGGGAAATCTCGCTGGGTTGGTGGCTCCTTTGCGATTGATTCTATGGTTTTGCAGTTCTGTAAAGAAAAAGTGGTGAAGAACTCTAGAGTCACACTGTATCAGAGGCCTTCCTAATGGTCTCCAGAAATAGAATTTATCTGATATTTGGACAAGTAATTGATCATGGAAGCACTGCTTCCAATTTACTCCTGCAAATAGTTATCTGATAACAACTCCTTAGAACAAGTTAATTTGCATCTACAGTAGTCTGCATGAATGGCATTTGTACAGGAGACTTTTTATATCCCTGATGTGAAATGTAAACTTCAATAAAGCTCTTCATCTCCTTTTAACAGTACCCTGTCCTTTGGAAGTCTTTATGGAATGATTTTGGTAAGTTTGAAAGATGATGTCAATTACTACCAAGAGGCCTCTTGAGGAAGTTTTATCTCCTTGGGTGGTTTTTTTTTTCTTTTTTGGTGTAATTTAAGTCACTGATAAGTTTTATCTGGGTTACTACATCATGATGCTTTATATTCCCATTCTCTCCTTGACTGGCAGCTAAAGATAAGATTGATGACAAAGATACTGAATGTCTGGCAGTAAGGATGCTGTGATTGCTGTGTTGTCAGAAGCCAGAGCTGAGGAAGGAACCCAGTTCCCTCACTGATTCACTGTGGTCAAATCTGGACAGAGCTAAACTCACTTAAAAGGAAGGGTGAGGAAGTGAATTTTCTTTCGAATGAGCCTGAAAATAATGAAAACATTGTTAATAATGCATAGATTGAGGTTTGTTTATTTTTCTTGCATTTTTAAATTAATATGCTGTAATCAAGTACTAGTATGAGTGGTTCACAAATCCTCAAATGTAGAGAAGTTTCTGAAAGCTAGATCTGTGCCAGGAGGAGATAAATATTGATCAGACAATATATGTTATTTTGTGATTACTTGAATTTCATATACTACAGAAAGGAAAAAAAATTCTAAGGCTTGGCCTAATTCTTGTTTTATTACCAGTAACCATATCTTGCCTTTACTAAAGTATGCAGTCTGTGCTTTTGGCTTTTTATATTTCATAATCTGATTTTTGTGGGTTTTTTTAATTTTTTTGGTTTGTTATGTTTGTTTTTTACTGTTAGTGAATGATTTTAATGAAGTGCTCCACAAGAGGGCAAGTCCCATTTAAAAAGTAAACCAATACCTGAATAGTTTAATAATAAACCGTTTTTTCTATCACCCCTATGTGGTTTGGGAAACTTTGCATCCCTGAGTGTGATGTGAGGATGGGAAGGAGCTGGGATCCTGACAGTGGTGCTCTGGCTGGCAGCCTGCCAGGGGCCGTTCCTGGGCAGGGGTTTCCAGGTGTCAGCAGGATGCAGCTGCTCTCTGCCAGCCCTTCTGGGGACACTGCCAATAGGTTTTGATTGCTCTGCTCTTTTTTCCTTATTTCATTTCCTTTTCTGATGTTCTTTTTTTCTTCCTGCCTCTGTACTGTAATGATGACAGTGTGATAACTTTTGTGAAGAATGATTTTAGGAAAGTCTCAGTGCAGGAGCAAGTCAGCGGCCATTCATACTGGGCCAGATTTGCCAACTGAAATATGGGCAAAGAACCAGCATTTTCCTGCAAGTCAGAATTACTGTTTAAGTTTATGTGGAGATGTTAAGCATCAGCAATCTTTAAGTGTTACTGCCTGAAGATGTAGGCTGTTGCTGGAGAACTCTCTAACCTTCTGCTGGCCATAAATGGCTCAGCATTAAGAACAGATCCGAACACAGACATCAGTAGAGGCTCTTGGCCATTATGAAGTTACATAGCATTTCAATTCCTGCATGGAGATGCACTAAAATAAATCTGGTTTTATATGCCAAGTGACACTACTGTAGCAATGCAAATGACAATTTTGATTATAACAGTACTTATTTACAGCACAATTAATTTCAAGTATTGTTTCATTTAGACTCTGAAGGGAGCTCATCCCATTTCTCTAGATAGTTTATTTTGTCATTCTAGTTTATAACTTCCATTGCTTCCTTTAATCCTCATTAAATCTAGACTGTTGTGTAATTCCTCTGTGCTCAGTGACTTGAAAAGTAATTTTCAAAATCAATTATTATTATTTTTTTAAATTAGATATAGCTAATCTGGGTAAGTAAATGGTGCATTTCATGCTAACACTGATAGGACATGACATAACAACCTGTTAAGTCTACCAATGCTGAGAAATTAATGCTTGAATTTGCCCCTTTCTGTAGTAATAAATTATCTCTACTATTAGTTGACCTGAGATTTAGTGAATTGTTCTCAGTTCCATGTGCATTTTAATGGGAGTTAAGAAGTCCAAATACCTCTTTCTTTGAACACAATCAATGCCATTATTCCTATGTAAAGAAACCCTTATAAATGTTAGAGGAAAAAGATGAGGCTTTTATGATTCTGCAGGCAGCCATGGCATAGGGGAGTAGGTTTGGCATATCTGTAGGATTATTTCACTCATGACAAAGTAAGGAGTGTTTCCCAGTGTTCTGTATCGACCTACATGTGCTGGTAACACACAGACACACACAAAAGCAAGGAATAGCTCAAATACATATGATCCTGACCACCTTTCTAAGGCAATAGGAAGGCTTGGTCCTCATAACTAGTTTGACTGTCTCTTTTTTCCATGTCAGGAGGCAAATTCTTTTTCCTTTTTTTTTTTTCTTCTTTAAAAAATAAATTTCTTATAATCTTACTATTTTCTATCATGTTGGCTCAACTAAACCCAACTTGCCCTTGCTATTTTAACTGGGAACTTGGTGTTTTAACTCAAGTTGGATGAATAAAATGCATTAAATCAGCAAGTCTGTGTTGTAAATCCAGTTGTATTATTGCTTCTCAATTTTCTGAAAAAGATCTTGTACTCGAGCTCTGATTAGCAAGTGGAGCTACTTCTGTCTAACAGACAGTGTGTCACAAAAGCAATCAATCCATATGTGACCAAGAATTATATGGAAATAGCATACAGGAGTTGCTAATGAACTGAGGAATGCAGCTATGTGGATATAGGCGTGGATGTGTCTGCATGGGGCGCTCAGTGGAAAGGCAATATTCCACATCCCTGCTTGTTCCTGTGCAAGAATCGTTTTGCAGGGATCTGTTTTCGTGAAATTCCTTGATGAATTTAGGCTGAGTGGAGAGGGAGGGAGAGAACATTGAAATATTGAGTTGTTGCCATTTGGGGTCTTACTTCTAACATGTGAGTCTCTAAAAATTCCCACTTCTCTGTTGTGAATCCTAATTTGTCTCAGCTGGATGTTTGCTGCTTTGGATTGCACTCTGGAGAGTGCCAGTCGTATCACCAGGTGCCTCTAATTGGATTAGACAGTCCCACTCCTAGCCCTTTCCTAAGCAAGATTTATCCTGGCTGCCATTTCAGAATATGATTTCTAACTGTTTTTATATTTAGATTGGATGAAAGCTGTGAAATACCTGCAAAATGGAAGGGGCTTTGATCCTGTCTCCCTTGAAATATTTATATGGAAGAAAAAATGTTTTTTAGAGCTTCTGAATCACAGGAGCCAAGAGCTCAGTTGGATGCCAATTAAATCTCTCCTGACTTGCTTTCCTGTTTGCCATTTGCCCTTGTTTATGTGGACAATGCAGATCCACATGCTGCTTGGTGAATAAGCACTGTTATTTTATTTATTGTGACACATACTTAAATTATTCTGTAGTTAGAAATATTAGAGCAAGGTGACCAGAAATTAACTTCTATGAAATTTGTGATTGCATTTTTTAATGTGAATGTGTTTTCACTGCTGCTAATAATATATTTCCTGTCTTTTAATATGTGAAATTAACCTATAATTCTGGGTTAATGCCCGTGCTTAGAAATTCAGCAGTGTTTCATTTATCACTTTATATAGCTTGTGTACTGCTTCAGGATTTCAGAAATCTCAATTACATTTCTAACTATTTAGCTGCTAGGTGCACATTTATTCTGAATAAGTGTTGTAGAATTTTTCCTTTGGGCATAGCCTAGAATAATTTTTTTCATCTATGTCATCCTTCAAAATGGTAGGAAGGGTTATTTCTGTATTCTGTTTTGTAACAGAATTGCTAGACTAGTCTTGAAAGACTAATTCCCCCCAGTCACTAAGAGAACTGTTCTTCTTAGGTCCCCAAATGAGAGTCAGAACATCTTCCATGATAGATGCTTTACTTTTGCCTTGTGACTTCATGAAATCTTTAGATATGTGAGGCAAATCAACGGCAAACATAAATTTATGATATTTTCCTCTTACTTCCTAAGTAATTTTCAGCCAGTGAATAGTCTTGAACATTTTTTTTCTGAAAGACTTTTGTCTTTCACCCAAGAGAGGTGAAACAAATATTTGTAATTAAAAAAAAAAACAGAAGTGAAACAAGCTAACACCCCCCACCCACCCAACAGGCTCATAATTGATTAACAATTTCCTGAAGTGCTTGACCTCTTTTCTTCCCCCAGAAGATATAAGTTTAGCTACTTCTGTTTCTGGAAAAAAATTTAGACTACTTAAGGCATTACCAATTGAAACCTCATACCTTTAATATGTACAATGTTACATGTATATATGTTACAATGGTAATTGTTTCTACAACTTCAGCTAATATTGATTCTGTGGCAATAAAATAGTAGAACTGTGTAACTGACCAAGGCTATAATCTTGGAAATTTTCTGAAGGGTCTTCAGGCCATTCTGCTAGAAACAGTTGGGAGATACCTAGAGCTTGGAAACAAGGTCCTTCTGATACATAAATAAATGATGACAGTTTTGAAACTGGAAAATTTCTTAAATGTAGTTCTGTTGTGAGGAAGACAGTCATGACTTGTGTAAGCTGATGTATTAACACACATGGAGTAATATTCTAGTGAAGCTAGTGCGCTTGATAGGATTTATATCTGTTAAAGGCAAAGATTGTTGCATCTTTGCCTAGTAATTATTTCTAAAATTAAAAAAGACTTTGAGTGTCTTATGTTGATTACTAGAAATCCTGAAATAATATTTCAGTGGAGAGCAAGCTTATGTTAGAAAATGAAGCAGGGGGAAAACCTCCTCTCAACCCCCAGGGTGATGGATCTCATGAAGGGATTTTTGTAATATTCCACTTCGATGATATTCTCCATTTTGCTCAAGACTTCTGATGCAAAATGTAAAGCTTTTTTGTTAATTTGTTTGTGAAACAGTAAGAAGAAATGCATGCTATCTTGATCTTTTTGGGGAGGGCAATTGCCAGAAGCAAACTGTCTTCTAAATCAAATATTAGTCTGTGAGAACACATGGTGGGAGCTGGGTGTGTGAAGTTGGGTGTGAGTGGGTTTTTTGGTAGGTTTTTATTTTTGGCCTGTCTGGCACCAGCTCTCAACCATCCTTCAGAGAGCTTTGTTTAGAAATAATGGCAAAAAAGTATTTCATAAGCTACCAAATTTGAAAAGCCAGTAAATGCTAAATGGAGTTTTTGTTTTGTGATGGATGACCCATATAACTTTGTGTGGCTTGTCTTTTCTTGTGTCATTTATTTAAATATGTGTTACATGTTCCTCAATGAAGCTTCATCAAAGAGAGTTTTACATGTTGCATTTCTGAATTGATTGGTAATTTACATGTTTGAAGTATGAAAAACAATAATGAAAGTTTTTGTTCCTGCTGTGCTCTGTGAATTAAGCTGCATTTACAGTGAAAGGGACATAATAGTTTACATTTTTTTCATACCCAGGCATGTTTTTTGTCTATTTGACATCAATTAGGAAAATAGCAAGAACATGGGCAAAGTTAACTGGTTAAGTGACGCTATGCTCTCACTTTTCATCATAGCAAAGTGGCTTTAAATGCTAATTTGTTTGTTTGTTTGTTTATTTCCTTTAAATACTTAGGAAACAAATCCTATACCACTAGTTGACAGGTATTGCTCATTACCAGTTCTCCTGGGGAAAGCTGTGACTGAAGATGTGTCAATTTGCCCCTGCTGCTGCAATGTAGCTGCATGGTTCTCAGAAAAGTACTCTCATCTTTCTTAGCATCTGTTCTCTTTTTTAAAAATTTTATATTAGGGTATTTCTAACAAGTAGAATTGTCTATTTTTATTCTTATTTAGAAACCTGTCCATACCATGAACGTCATCTTGCATCTCTTGGGCTTAAGTTGGCTTTTTCTTAACCAGTCATACAGAATGAAAAAAAAATCAAACTGAAGCTCCTATTTGTTCCTTGAAATAATGTTTCCTTGGGTTGAAGCCACAGAAGAATGAAAACTGAATGGATAGACAAAACCAGAATTACATGAATGAGATTACATGCCTGACCTAGTTTTCATAGACTGCACAGGCTTGAATGAATGCAGTAGCAGCATTAGAAAAATAAATCAAAATGTATAGATATTATTTGATTTTTTAAATTATGGTGGTCTTTTAAGATTTCTAATTCAATAATCGCATAATGTTGTTTGGTTTACTTATTTTATGTTTAAGCTAATAATTTTTAATATAAATTTTTCAACTAATCCTCTTGCTTCATTGAAGCACATTGGCAACTGGATTTAATGAGACACAGCTGCATCTGTTGGTAAATTCTGCAAGCAAGGACTGCACTCCTTAATGTTACCTGTGAAGAGTGAATTATCATTTCATTGCTCAACTAGACTGGGATGGACAGTACCTCAAAGGGGAACACACAAGGAGTACTAAAATAAAACCCCAAACATCAAACAAATAATCAAACAAATATTCCTTGTTACTGGTGTTATTATTTTTTGTAAATTAGGATAATTGAGGCCAGGTTTATAGAACTGTTTGAGTTTATTTTACCCACTTCCCTTGTAAAGACTGCTGTGTATGAAAAACCAGGGCTACTGCTGTATGTGCTTATTTTTTTTTTCTTTTAAAATGTTATTGGCATTACTCCTCATTTACACTGCTATTACCACACACACTCAATAATGTTCTAGAAAATATATGTAATGCCAGAAATCGAAACTTGAATAAACTGAAAACTGGCACATACTTTTGGCAAATAATGATGCGGTTTGAGGACGTTTTATCTTTTTTGATGATTGTTAGAAGAACAGAGCCAATATAGGAGATAATAATTTGCAATTATAATTCCCAGAGCTGCTAAAGTGGACCTTTGTTAGGAGATATTGCATAACCACATAGCATCTGAGTGAGGAAGAGAGCTTTGTTATGTCATTAGACTTCCATGCCTCTGTGTGGGAAATGAAATTTCAAATGTTTTCAATGCACATATATAAGCATAAATATAAGTGGCACCTTTTAAAGATCTGAACTTTTTGACATAAAAAAAAGAGCAAGTAGTGTAACAGTGGACTAATTAATAAAAAGTTCCAGCTTTCTACGATAATTTTGCTAATAAAGAGTATAGAAAAGCAATAACTGAAGGAAGTAACATGCTAGTGAATGGGGAATGTTTGGATGTGAATTATTTGTCAGTTGTGATAATTTTCTCCCTTGAAGGGATTTACACTTTCTGTCAAGTGTTCTGGAAGGCTCTTGGTTCTTTGTGTGTTTTGTGTTTTTAAAACTTTTAAGTTTGTGAAGGACAGGTATTATGTACAATTATAACTTTAAACTGCGCCAATTTTCAAAGCCCTGATTGTGCTTGGAGATCCCAAACACAGTTGGTTGACATTACATTTGGTAGGTTTCACTTTAGGAAAGAAAATCAAATACTGCCTGCTGTGTAGCATGGGACATCTGTCTTGCCTACGCCAACTGAAATCCTACTTGGAATTTATTTTTCTATGTGTTCTTTGGCTTCTTGTTGTAGTCTTTGAATTGTATTTCTCTGCTTTTTTTTAATGGGTGATTTTTATAAGCATCAGGAATACATTACTTTAAACCGTCTACTAATTTTAGAGAATGCTGTGTTCATATTTGGTTAAAAGCTTTGCGGCTAGCACCGACCCACCCTACTGGATGACAGAAAGGAATTTCTAAAGGATCATACTATACTCCTGTTTTTTGCTTTTATATAGATCCATAGACTTTTTCTAAGCAATTATAATTTATTTTCCTAAATGTGCCCAAAGATGTTTCTTAGGCTTCAGCTGTGTTTTCCATCAAACAGCCCTTTCCTGGAAACGCCGTAGAAAGAAGTAGAATTCCAAAGACAACAGCTGAGAAAAGCCACCTTACCTAAACCTATTTCTGGGAAAACCTCTACAGAGAAAAGCAGCTTTACAGACTTCCATAGCATTTAAATGAGCAAAGATTTGGAGTTGGTTGGTTTCTTTGTAATGGTTACTTGGTGCGTTATGTAGCTCAGAAACCACTGCAGTTGCCTTTTGATTTATCTCTAAGCATACTGAAAGGAAAGAAAGGAATTAAGTTAAATTCTCTTGACTCTATTCTGTGCAATCTTCTAACCCACTCCCATTTTTGAAAAAGCACATCTTATTGCAATTTAGGTGGTTTCCCACCTTGGAACCCAGCACTGGAATTCACAGTTGCCCTAAAGTCAGTGTCTTTGGGAAATGTCTGAACTCTCTTGTGTTACTGTTTTCTTGTTTCTAAAACAGGAATAATGCATATCTGAGAGGAATCTCTGACTTTTAATTTAGTTAGTTTTCATATCCTTACCTGAGGACAGTGTGAAAGGCAGTTTTACACTGTGATTAAAGCATATTATTTGGTGAAAAGCAGTAAATTTGCCAGGAGAATGTTTGGATGCAAGTTTCTGTAGGTTTCTTGGTTCCATGTATTATTTGTGCAAAATTGTAGGTAAAGGCTGTATTTTGGTTTGTCTTTCTCTGACGTTTCAATCTTGTGCATTTTTAGATTATGTAATGTTAGAGCTCCTGTTATTTTTTATCAGAGAATTGCCACAGAGACATTGTTTTACCTTCTGGTGCTATGTGAATGCATCAGAATTTTGTCTTTCAGTTAAAATTGATGCTGATTTTTCTGAAGGTAAACCACCTAAAAGTCTGATGTACAGAATCCCAGGACAATAGTATTCAGTCATTTCTTCTGGTGAACTTTGTAATTAAAATGCAATACAGCAGTTTATAGTGTGCAGTAAACTGCTTTTTTTATGTCAAAGACTATACGGTTATGACTTAGCCCTTAAAATAAGAAACAGTTGTGCTATGCATTATTAGGCAGTATTAGCTGCTTAGACCTTTTGTGACTGCATCAGAACCTATACAGAGAAATAAAACTTACAGTAAACCATAGCAATCTATGGAGTGAAAAGTGTTTGCTAAAGGCTCCTTTTCTATCATTCAGAGCTTTCCTCCAGCTTGTGCTTTATATGGTGAAATTGTCCTAACTTGACTTCTGGGAAGGAGTGATTTTTGGATTTGGAAAGTTCAAATGTCAGAATATTGGAGGGACAAATGGGAAGAGATGGGATTTAAGTGATCTTTCCTACCCCCAAATCTCCATAAAGACGGCTGAAAATGTTGAATTATTACAGTTTGACATAAAAATAGCTCTGGTTGCTAGGCAATGATGAAGATCTGTTCTATAGGAAACCAGATTTGTGTGGCCCAGGATCTAAAATTGTATGCCTGTTGTGTGTGTGTTTGTTTCAATATGTATGAATGCATGTGTGTGTACATATATATGCTCAATTCAAAAATTCAAAAATTTGTATGAACTTGCCAGTTTGCATACACTAGTGGGTTGTTGATTTTTTTTTCACTTAGATTTCATACGTGAGTATAGCAAAGACTAAATTGTTCCAGGCCCTCTCATTCTTAACATGACTGGAGTGTCATGAAAATGGAAAAAAAACCCCTCCATAATTTAAAAATTTCCATTTTAAAAATACTGGAATGCAGAAATTATGGATTCTTTGACAGTAAAAATATTATAGGTAGTTCCTTGTATATAGGTGACGTAAGAACATAGAATCATAGTACAATATGGAAATAAAAATATTGTGGTGATATTTCAGTGAAGATAAAAATGTATTTGAAGTAAACCAGTAAGTTTTATCTCCTTAGACTTGCTTTTTTGTTTTGTTCCATTTTTCCTCAATTTCATAGCCATTCATTTTTTGTTATTGTTTTTGTCTGATTCACTATTATGTAATTATCATGAATTTGATAGATTTCAGTATATTTTATGTCCTTTGAATTTCGTCAAAGGTAACATTAGAAACTTTGCTTTGACTTCCCTGTGTTCTAATAATACAGGGACCAGCCAAAGCTTTAGTTTCCTCAGCCACCTCTTAGGCTGCCCTATAGAGCTGTATCTTCATCTCAGGCAGTCCTTAGAGCCAGCTAGGTCTGAATTAACTACAGCAGCGATACTTGCTGATCCTAAGAGTTTGAATCTGAGCCTTAATTGGCAACTTCAGTCATGCACATGGAGCAGTATGATTTCTTCAGTTCTTATTTCTCCATCTGCAGAGAAATGTGCTGCTGTTCTTCTCTTGTGTTTTTTTTAGAATTGCACAGCAGTGTGAACCCCCACCTCAAACCTAAATACTCTACAGACACAACAAATTATAAGAGGATTTCTGTAAACAGGAAAATTAAAATTCCTTTTGGCATACTGATTAAGCCAAAAGCATATCTAAATTGGGTTTGACAGTGGCAAGAATAAGAGCTAAAATAGGGGCCTGTTTTGCACTTCATAAAAGGGAAGCATAACAATGGGTGAGGAGTGTGTCAAACATTGCAGAGGGGCGGAATACATATTTATCAGCCTCTTTGAACAGAGTACTTGAGCTTCAGTTTCATCTGCTGCTATAAAGAAGCAGTATCAGAGCGTGAAATTGGCAATCAAGTAATACATATGCCATAGCCAAAAGCGAAACAATTAGCTGCACGGATCCACGGTTTATCTACTGATTCTATTGCTTTTTCAGCTCCAAACTTGATGGTTTTTAACTCACTGAGCAGCAAACGCAGTAAACAAAACTCATTTGCTGAAAAAGTATTATTCTAGCCTGCAGCAGCAGCATAGCCTTGTAACTTTGGTGGGCAATATGGTGCATGTAGCATCTGTAGGAAACAGTAAACATGTGGCTCTGTAGTGGACTAACTCCTGTTAAAATCAGTTGGAACTTTGTGTACTCCAATATATATCTTCATTTGTGGATGTGTTAGAGAGAAGCATTCAGAAGTCTGTGTTCAAGACCAAAGCTCATGAGCAGTGCTTGTTGGTCAGGTTTGAATTTTAGTGCCTTTAAGAAGTGCGAGCATAGCTTATGATCATTTACACTGTGAACTATAAATATGCTCTTCTTATGTAGTGTTGGATTTTATAAAGTATCAACGTATGTTAAAAAGCCCAGTTTGAGTCCATTATTTTTTCTGTGCCTCCTGATAAAGTTAAATCAACAGAAAATTGCAATGATGGGTAAAGAAAATGCCTTTTTCAAATTGCAGAACCATCTGTAGGTGTGGCATCTATAAATTATGGCCTGTGGCATAAAAATTGCCTGAGAAATCATTGTGTTGCTCAAATGTTATATATTAAGTAAGGAAATCTTAAGGCTTTAGGCATTTTTCCAGGCACAGTCATTTTGCTAGACTGTAATAAGGTGCACAGCATGCACTGGATCTCAGTTAATAACATTTATTTATAGTTTAAAGATGTTCCCTGTAGCCATGTTTTTGTGCTGTTTGTTTGCTCTTGTGGGCAGTTAAAAAGCAGCATCCACTGTTCTGTGAGAACAGGCACATATGGAAGGCAAGTCTTAAGCTCTGCCTTTCTAATCCTTATGAATGGGGTTTTAATTCTGGGAGTTTAACCTATAATCACTGGTAGCCACAAATTCCAGTGGAAAGGATCTTCATTTGGCATATCATGGTAACAGCCAGCTGTCCTTCAATTACAGAATTACACTTTCTATATCAGCCTTTTAAAAACAGAGTTAGAGAATGTTTCCCCTGGTGTTTGTCTAAAGGCAATTTAAAGAAGGAACATGTGAAGCAAATGAAAAATGAGGGGCACCAGATTTAATGCACTTGTCATGTGACTTTTTAAAGTAGTCAGGTGTAGGTATTCCTGTTCTGTATCTTTTTTCCCCAAGATGTTACAGCAAAGCAAATGTTACAGCAATCAAAACACAAATGTGTACAGGCTAGATTATGTCCATAGGCTTTAAGTCACCAGCTTCTTCTGTTTTTTTTTTTAATTTTTCTGCTTTCTTTCGCTCTTTTTCTTCTACCTGTGAACTTGATCATACAAGGAGTATATTCCTTGACATAGCCATGTGTGTAACTTGCAATTTCTGACGCAAAACATGTATTTTTATGTTGTGATAAATGACTGTAATCCTTTTAGCTGTACTGATTCAAAGTATTTCCTTGCTTTATGAGGGCTTGTTTGCCCTGCTTTTTCCTTTTGAGTAGTTAAACCAAGGCCAGATATTATTGTCAATAATCTAAGTAAATAATTCCCTTTTACAGAAAGGGAGCTTAATTAACAGCTTTGTATCAAAGATAAATATAGCCAAATATTCTTTTGCAAATGGTAGCCATGAATGGGTGCGTATAGAAGAATATTTAAGCAAGGCTAGTATATATAATTGTCCCTCCTTTTCCTTCCAGTCCTTCAACTGTTTGCAATGTGAATGATTTTTGAGACTTGTATAGTTGCTATGTGGTAAACATAACATTTTTTTTTACTGCAACAATTGTTGCAGTACACAACTAGTAAATGGCTAATTTCTCTTCCATAAGCTTGTTCAGTGTCTTACCAAACCCAAACAGATCCAGAGCAGTGTATGTATAGAAAAGAGGAATAAAAAAGGGTGGAGAATTAATACTCCTTGATTTTTATGATCTCTGAGCCACATGTTGTTGATTTTATGGTTAAAAAATACAGATATGAAGTATAATTCAGAAGTGTGTTTTGAAAATGCTAGAAGACTATAAAAACTAATCTGGGAGAGAATTCTGTATGTTGTGGAAATTTCTCATGTAATTTTAAAGAATGAAATTCAAACAGGTTCTTTAGTGTCTAAAACTGTATTGAAGTGGCTCCTCAATGTTTTTATATATTATTTGTCTTACAACAGAGTAGCTGTCATTAAGTGGAACAGGAATGCTAGCTGCAAAGCAAAAGGAAATCAATAAAAACAACAAGAACAACAAACCCACCCCCCACCCCAAAAAACCCCAACAAAAAGCCAACCAAAAAACCCTAAAGCCCAAAAAATTAGGAAAAATAATAATGTTGGAATGCAGTTAAAGAAATTGTTGTGAGTCCTAACTGGCACAATAAGAATTTAAAGACATATGTAATTTGGTGTTCACAGAGCTGTTTCTCATGGTATGTTGATTAAGAAATAGGAAAGGACTCAGGAGTAGAGCTTCCAGGAACATCCTTCTCTGTTTTAGAAACATACATTTCAAAAGTGTTGCTCCTAAATATTAAATGAATTGCTATCAAAAGACTGTTGGAAAAATTCCATGTAGCTTTTTATTTATCGCTTTAAAGTGTTTCATAGCTGTTGAAGAACTTTTTGCTGCTGCTTGGACTCTAGAGTAACACTTCAAAAATGCTCCAGGAGATTTTTGTCTTCTGTGGTGAAATGTTTCCTTGGCATTTTCTTAAGGACTGGGCACATCACCTTTGGTCTTGCAATCCAGTGATTGTTGTGCTAACTGGGTACAGTGCTGGTTAATAGTTATATTTTAGCTTGTTGAATTTTTAGCAAAGCTGAGGCATAAGTTGAGATCTGACTATTCAGGAATCATAGCAGCCTGTTCCTGATTATCTTTAGTCTAATGTTCAATTCTTACTTTCTTGGCTACCAAAAAGAATAAAACACAAACTACTTTTGTATCATTCTCAGCCAGTGGATTAGTCTTCAATTAAGAGATGTTGCTTTGTATATACCATGAGTCTCTGAAGTATTGAAGTACTCTGTATTTAATTCTGAAATATTAGCTTCTGCTTCCTAAACCTCTATATGCAAAATAGCATTATGTTTGGAATGTAAAGTTTTCTTTCTATTTTCTGTAAGGCTGAATTTATTTTCTTTACAGGCTGTAATATCAGTTCTTTGGGTAGAAAAGGAATGAAGTGTAGTCCTTTGTATGGCAGGCAGGAATCCAGGTTGATTTCAACTGCTGTGTGCAGGAGTTTCTTAAGCATCAGCTGGAGTAGCAGTTCCTTTTTTACCGAGAATATTTCAGATATAGTTGTCCTAAAAAGCGTTATTCAGGTGAAAATGGATCTTCTCATAACAAGAACAGTGTTTTCTTGGGCTTAGAAGACTAGGACATGTGGATAAAGCTACCCTCCTGCTTTATGCACTTCTGCTGTGTTAGGGAGCTGTCCATTTGCTCCAACATTCCAAGATTGAGTTGCTGGTGGCAGACACAAGGAGTTACTCAAAGAATTAAATTGACAATGTGCCCTCTAAATGGCAACTTCGTTGCAAGAGATCTTATGATGAGACACAGGCTTAAAAAAGCACTGCCAAAACTTGCTTAGGAGCTAGCTTGGATTTTATGATGACCCTTTTGTCTTGGTGAAAGGGGGAAAAATGAGGACATGGGCTAAATTTGCCATCCTGAGAAGTAATATCTTCTAGCCCAATGGAAACTAATTAGAATAGGAAATTGTCAAAGGATCCAGACTATAAGTAAGGCATTTTGTGTATACACCAAGTAACACGAGGTAATTTTGAAAAATGACCTAAAGAACACACAAAAGATGTCTCAGAATTAAGTTTAAGTCTGTGTGTGGTTTATTTAGCAAGGCAAAGGATTCTGCTTACATACACCACATGAGAGAGGAAGGCTAGTCCTTTTGTTAGTGCTATAGCTTAAAACATATAATCTGATTTCAAATAAGTAATGATCATGGTATGAAAACTTTTCACTTTGAGACCATGTAACTAATCAATCTCTAGTGTGCAAATGAGTTGAATTTGTCAGGTTGTCATCTTAAGTTCTAAAATTCTACTTCATTTTTAAGGAAGGTACTTTGTCCCTTAGCTTTTTACCTTTCTGGTCTCCAAGTATTCCTTGGTGGTAGAGTGAAGTATAATTCCCAAGTTGTATTAGTAATTGCTGTGTGCAAAAAGAAGTTCCAAATTTACAGAATCAGTGTTTTGAGAGAAGCAGCTGAATGAAAACGAGAGATTTTTGGTATTCAATTGGTAGTAATGAGGTTAATGTAGGTTGTGTTTATTCACAGGATTAGTACAGTAATTTCAGTTTGGGGGGGAATGCTATAATGTGTAGAC
The DNA here is from genome assembly GCF_901933205.1 of Camarhynchus parvulus. NCBI lineage: Eukaryota > Metazoa > Chordata > Aves > Passeriformes > Thraupidae > Camarhynchus > Camarhynchus parvulus. The sequence continues at coordinate 12,839,308 of NC_044576.1, forward strand.
ACTTCAATGTTTATTACTTGTCTAACAGCATCCAGATCTGGTTCTCTTAGTGAATTCTTGTTAGTTTCAAGGTGTTTGCTACAGAGTAGCAAAAGTAAAACATTTCTTTTAAAAAATATAACTATTTTCTTATGTGTTATTATGTTTTTGCTTTTCCTTTTGCTCAGCATATATGGGGAAATAATTTTATTTCTATTTGTTATATTTTGAGTAGTATGTTTTTCTTAACAACATGGTGGTATAATTTGGATTTTTGTGCATGTCAGAAAAATATTTGTAGTATTTTTTATTCTTAGGTAAGGATGAGCATGTGTACATACATCTTCATTGGCATAGAAAATAGAATCAGGCTTCAGTGAATTTTTAATTTATATTTTGTTTTGTCATATTTTTGTTTATACAAGGAAATTCCCTGTACTGTTATTTATCTTCTACAGTTATGTGACCTAAGATGAATTATCAAATGACTACTTCTATTTGGTCTGAATGCAGCTTCCCACATGCAGAAAACTAAACTTTAATTTAAACATGATAGTATGTCTTTAAACTTGTTTTGCCTACAGATCACTGTTTTCTGTTTTTAGAAAAGTTAAATGAAATTAGCACATACCAAATTACGCAGCTCAGATGAGAGCAACATGTCCTAAGAGGTTAGAGAAAGTAATCTGCATTGATTAATACATATGTTTCTGGATCCCAAGGCTACTGTTCCCATTCCTGTTAGTAATATTACAGAATCCTGGTTTTTCTCATCCCTCTTGCACAAAAGATTGCATTACTTGCTTGGGCAGATTTTGGTTTGCTGTTCTGCTTCCCAGGTGTCAGCTTTGTGGTAGCTGCTTCCCCTGAGCATCGAATCCCCGTGCCCCAAGTGATGCTGCCTGAGCTGGAGGGTGTGAACAGTGACCTGGGGTGGTGCTGACCCTGTGCAGTGATTCCCCGTGCCCGTTGATGCTGCCAGGAGAGTGTGTCCCTGAGTGGCCATGACAGCATGTCCTGAAAGAATGAGTGCTTCCACATATTCCAAAAATCAAGCAAAAGATCAGATTTATCACAAAAATGTGTGCAGTTGTTCTGATTATCTGTTTCTAGCTGGGGAAGGGAATTCTGTAAATTAGAGGGCTAACTGGAAGACTGCTAAAAACTATGAAAAGTCTTGATATTATGTAGTAAAATTGGTTTTAAGTAGGAAAGAAAATTTTTCTCGTTGCATCGATCATAATAATCTTTATTTTAATATAAATTCTTAAATGTTTTCCTTTGCGTTTTGAACAACTACATCCAAACCCCACTGAACTGACCAAACCAAAGTAATGCAACAGATTCTGTTGATGCTAGATCACAATTACTTGGTTTTTTTAAATTGATTTCAGTTAAGAAAGAAATGAAGCATGACTAATTTAAAAATAGAAATGGTTTCTGAACTCTGAGTGTTTTTGTACATGGTAATTGGCTGTATGCATTTTGGGTTTGTGCATGTGAATTGCTGTGTGTGCTGGTATAGTATGTGTTATCGATTTTAAGACAATATTCAGCAAGGAGGCAATGAATAATGCTTCTAATTACAAATTGATGAACCTCTACTTGTGAGATAACCATATTTGCTCCCTTTGACTTAGACATGAAAGTGTTTAGAATGTGATAATTTTTTTGCTTTGCTCATGACTAATTCAATATAACAGCAGTCTTAAGTTATTACCTATTTTGACTGTAGGACCACTCCTCTTCTGAAATAATTTTTTCATGGAATCCTAGAATGGTTTGTGTTGGAAGGGACCTTAACCCAAAGCAGATATATATTCTTGCTAGAAACAGATATAACTAGGCAAACCTATTGCAATTTTCTTAGTACTGCCAAAAAGAGAAAGTGATGTTAAGACTAGTTTTCCTATTGCAGCTCTGATATAGTGAGCGGAAACTTCAGTGAAACAAGTAAATATTGTAATAATAGATAATTACTAATTAGAAGCCTATGGAATAGGTTTTGTTTTTTTAATTTTTGAAGTTAAAATACACATGTATTGGTGGTAAAGGTTTAAAACTTTCTATATGAAATAATAAAGGCTGTGATGTGTGAAAATATTATTACTTAATTGAACACTTAACATTAATATTACATGTTTAAAATGTCTATAAGGTCCTAGAGTGTGAATCAATACAGGTGTTCAATACATGAACCATAGCTTGCAATTTTAGATTACTGGTAAGTGGAGGAGGAGTCATAGCACAGAAGTCAAGATAAGGGGAATTATAGGGACTTGAGTTGAGAGGGAAACAGATTTACCCAAGCAAAAAAGAAAAAGCTTACCTTTACTTCAGCTAGAGAAACAGGACAGAGGCATCAGTCCTTAAGCCTTAAATTTTTCCTTTAACCCCTATTTATGCAGATATTCATTTGTTAGTTCATTTGTACCCTGAAGACAGATTGTACATCATCTTTTACTGTACATTGCTGACTGAAAAAAAAAACCAAACAAGCAACCAAAAATACTAATAGAAAAAAATCAAAACAAAACACCAAAAAACCCTCCTCCAAGCCAACACCCAGCAAAAAACCCCACCATATGGAGTAACTTATAGAGCCATATGTTTTGTCCTGTCCCAGTGGGAAGGTGTGTTTATAGTTTCTGGCTCAGATCCTTATTGATTCTTATGAATCAATACACCTTTATTGTTTAGGTCACTGAGTTGGCATTTCTTTAAGTAAAAAAAAAAAAACCAAAAAACCACAAAACAAAAACAACCCCCAAAACCCCTCCAAAAATCCCCCAACAAAAAAAACGAAACCCAAGGTAACCAGCCCAAATCCTCCTGGTTTTGTTATGTTACTAATTAGTTTTCTACCCTGTCTATTCTAATAATCAGGACTATAACCTGGATTAGACCATCTGGTCCATTTGTTGATAAAGCTATGTTTTGGTTGCAAAGACACATCGCAAGAGGGAGAAGGATTGGCTCTATGCTCTAGAGATAAGTCTGCATGCATTCCTAAAAGTGAAAGCCTTTGTTTTTTCATCTTCAGGGACTTCTGCAGAATTTATAGGTTCAGAGGAGCTTGTGAAAGATTTGGAGTTATCGGGGTGAAATTTGTTGGGTGTGTGAGTATGTTTGGGTAAAAATACTGATAGCATGAACAAATTTGTTTTCTGGGGTAGTTTTGTCACAACATGAATATTAATGTAGGGTGGTAAGTGGAGAGACCCTCAAACAGCTCTTTTGTCTCTCCAGCAGCTCAGTCCTTGTATCAAGTTTGTCTATGCTAACATCTTGTCCTAAGCCTAGAGAGTATCCTGGAGGGAGAGTGTGTGTACATAAGAGAGTGAGTTAATTGTAAAACAAACAAATAAGAACCAATAAACCTCCAACAAAAAACCTCAAACTCACACTGAGTGAAGGAGGGAAGAATTTTATTAGAGTGAGTTGGAATTTGTGTTCAAGTATATAATTCTGTCATTACTTTTTCTCTGTTAAGTACTCTATTTTTACACTTTTCTACTGTTGTACTTCAGCCATCTCTTAAACAGCCTACCTAACAACAGTTTGAATCTGGCATCCAGCAGGGCTGACATTCTCATAATTGATATGCCTGTGTTGATGAAAAATTTTCCCCACTTAGGTTCCAGCAGAACACTCTGATTGCAGGGAGTGCAGAGCACAGCAGAAAATCATACATTTTTAAAAATGTATTTTTTTAGATGATTGATGATCACTTTATTAAATATCACTGTTGCTAGGTCTCTGAGTAATGAAATGAAAACACTGTTCTGAGCTCCAGAGTCTGTTTTTTTTTTCCCTGCTAGCCTTTGTTGTGTGTAATTGCTTACAACTTTGTGTAAAACATACTTTGTTTTATAAAATATTTGTACAGATTAGAGTTTGCTTAGTTTATAGTTTTCTGTTACTCCTGTGGTTATCTGCATGTGAAGAAAATCAGTGTAGGAAAAGATTTCTGTGCATCTGAGGGATTCCAACTTTATTTTGTAGGTAATAGTAATGAGCTTTTAGAGGAAATAGAATTGTTTCATCATTTTTGAGTCCCATAAAAAGTGAAAAGTGAATGAAGTTTTCAAAGTTTCATTTGAATTTTTAGAACTCTTTCTGTTGACCCAATCAATAACAAGGAGACTTTGTTTCCATGGAGAGCCCTTTGAAATGTATTTGAAGTCAGGTTTTCTTTAAATACCACAGTACAATAATCTGATATATGACTTAGTTTTAAGGAAGAAACTTGCTTCACAGAAAGTTCATTTTATTCAGCAGAAATCTTTTGCGACCTGGGGTGAGGGCCACTGGATGCTTCGAGGCCATGGTGGCTGCCAGTGTGGACATCAGGTAAAAACTGCACATCACTTGTAGTTTATTGAGCACTTTACAGGTGTTAATAAATTGAAGCATTTGAATTATGCATGGTGCATCCCATGATACCAGTGAGAACTTAGAAAGTGACCAAGAAGAAAAACATACTTGAATCCTCTTCTTAGCATTTTAGATCTGCAGACAAAATGGGATTTGTTATACATAAGACTTCAGCTTTTGTAACCTGCAGATCCCATTTTCCTTATTAAACTACTTTGGGAGGATAAAAGCCATACTTTTAAACTCAAAAAAAAAAAGAGCTGATCTTACAGTTCATGCTTTCCCTCCCCAACCCCCCAGTTTCCTTCAGCTGAATCTGAAATGCAGAGATATTATTTATTTCTCAAATGTATCCCCTAGTTACATGTATTACTTCAATGTCTTGTTGCTGAATAAACTAGAATCAGATATTTGGAAGATGTGAATTACTTATGTATGAATCATTACTTTTTTTTTTTTTTACTAAGGCTTAATTAAGCCCTTTCTTCTTTTAAGAAGTAGTTAAGGTGAAATTTTTAATGTCATGTGATACTTGCATAGGCTTGTCAATGGATCTCATTCACAGATAAATTATGGGGGGGGGCACCTGCATCTTGAAAAGCTGTGTGAGGTAATTATGCAGTGCAGTAAATGGAGAAAGTCTCTTATGGTAAGAGACTTATCCATGGTAAATGGAGAAAGTTTCAAGCTGATGAGTAGGTTCAGTAAAACACATCTTGTGAATAGTGCACAGTGTGACAACCTGCTTTGATGAACTCTTCAATCTTTATGCTGCTGCAAACTCTTTATCAAACTAATTAATATAAAATTTAAAAGAAAAGATTGGAGTTCCAGGCCCTGTAATAACCTTATCACATTGCCACAGAATTGCAAGATATAAACAAACAGCATTCAAGATTGAAATTTCCATAGTAGCCTTAACTTTATTGTCTGTCATTGTTAACTTCTGCTCTGATGAAGGTCAAGCAAATTAAAACTCAATACTTTTTGATGATTTAACAGTAGTTATACTTTAATTTCTTCCTATTCTTATTTGATCTTACCAAAAGAGCTAGAAATTTAAATTGACCTATCCTCTCACCTCTGTTCATTACCTTTTCTGCTCAGGTGACAATAGCTGCCTGCTGTGTCATGCATAATTTATAGGCAGAGTGAGTGTTCAGAGGTAACGTATTTTTGTAACATATGCTCTATCTGCTGCTTTGATAAATTTTGAAACCAAAAACTGCAGACTCATGAGACAGAACAATGCCTGCCTCACTGGCCCTCTGCTACTCATGCAACTCTGCCAGGGCTGCTTCTGAGCACTCAGGCCTCTGAGGAACTTCAAAGAGTTGCTGTTTTCATTTAGAAAATGACCTATTCAGGGTAAGAACTTCACATAGAAATTTTGGTATAGGCAGATTCAGTCCTCCCTTGGAACAGGATGCATTATGAGAGCCAAGAATGGACACAATGTATTTTTATTTTCCACTAGTCCAACTTCTGATTGCTTAAAAAGGCAATGTTCAATGTCAATGTCATGCATCAATTCCTAGCATTGCATCATTGCACACAAGAGCAGGGATGATCTCTGTGCTGCTTTAAGTTATTCCTGTTATTTAAGGTGATGAAGTTAAGAAAGTCAAAGAGAATTCACTGAGCTTGTTCTCATTCTATATGGCCTAAGTAACAATTAATGGAGCTGTAATATGCAAGTCAGAAATTTATCAGTCTTTTTCTCTTTGCCTCAGATTTCAGTCAGTATCTGTAAATTTGGAACAACTGTGTTTCCTTGTACCATAAATATATCAGGTGCTGTATTTGTAGTCTACAGGTGTTGACATTGGATAATTTGGATGCTGCTAGTTACTGTCTAGGAAGTGAACCAAAGTAATATGAGCTACCCAAAAGAAATTTAATCTGAAAGAAGAAAAAATTCCTTGTAACGCTACATAAAATTGTTTCCGTAGCAGTGGGTAACAAATCAAGTCACATCTACTTGATTAAATAATAGCACTTGTGCGTTTTTTACAACATGATGTAACTGGTCTTTTAGAGGGAAATGCTGAGTCTAATATAATTATTTCAAAGTAATCATTAAAACAGTTGGCAAATAAATATGCATTCTCAATATTTTGAGAAGTAGAGCTGTATATCTTTGCTCCAGATTCCTGCACATTTGTGTGCTCTCTGACTCCCCCCTGTACCAAGTTCTTCCAGTCTGAAAGCTGCATGGCACTCTGTAATCTCAGAGTGAGAAGTGTTGTGTGCTAGTAAATAGTTTTAATTACTTAATTGGCTGACCTGCTGCTCTTCAAATACTTATGTGCTGCATACTGGAATTTATTTTCCTGCATCAGGATAGACTTAGATATGGCTTTATATCCTACAGAGAGTTGCCTTGAATTCATTGTGCTTTCCTTTATGATTGTAGTACAATGAGAATAAATGTTATGCACTAGCCTTGAATCAAAAATGCCTTAGAGATGACTCTCTGATGGAATTTGGCACATGACAGAATGCTTCTCTGGCAGTCTTCAGATTATTGTTATACATGTGTTTTATGATACTACCAACCTGTTATGTTTGTGAGTCTCTCAGGTTTTTTTTTTTGTCCCACTGCCTTTCTCCTTCATCTTTTATGCTGTAGTCTTTAAAACCTTCTGAAAAATAATAAATCTATTTATAAAAATGTATATGCAAATAAATTCTATTTGAGGCTCCCCATTGAGAATTGCCGCTAAAATATTGAAAACTTGCTATTTTACGTATAAAGAAAACTCAAGTGTTTAAGTCCATCCCTTTTATGTGAAAATGTTTGATTTGAGTCAAATGAAATTCTCAGATTCCTGTCAGCAAGTTTTTGAGAAGAAAACCTGTTCTTTCAGCTAAGGAAATGAGTGGTTAATTCCTTTCATGAAAGGACCAATATTCCTATTTTGGAGTAGCTATAGTACTTTGTGCTTTGTCCTTTAAGCTGGGCATTGCTTTTCCTAATCCATGGATTCTTTGTGATTTTTGGGCAATAGAAATGTGATTTTGAACATAGGTTTTAGTCATAGGTGCTAGCTGCCTTGCTGTTCTGTATTTCACAGACGAGGGGAAGAATTTCCTTCTGCAGTTCAGTCTAGACATCTTCTCTTGGATACCTCTGATAGCATGGGTGAGAGAGGATTGGGAAGTTAATGCAGTGAATGAAAACATCCTGTTTGCTAGAAGGTACAAACCTCCCTTCTGTGATTGAGCAGGATGGAGGAAAACACACAATTGAGAAGATACTGTGAAGTTTCACTGCACTGACAAAGCAGTTTGATGCTTACTTTGTAAATGGTACTTGAGTATATCTTTTAGTGAAATAAACTTTCTACTTTTGGAACTTTTTAATGACTTACTTAATTGACTATTCCTGGTAGTGAGTAGTTATTTCGTTGTTTTTCTTACTGCTGGATGTATCACATAGTCATTTTTTGAAAACTGTGCTTGTAATCTAGATCCTCTAGATCAGAAAAGACTTATTAGTCGTACTTCTCTTAAAATCAGAAAAAATTAAATGTGGGTTTTTTCTATCTTTCATTCTTTCATGGCAGTAAAAAGAAGTGCCAAGAGGTAATGACTGAAAATCTTGGAATTGCGTATTACTTAATGCTAACAGCAACAACAAAATTACAAGCAATCAACTAGAGTACTTCCTGTAATCAAGATAAACAAGTTAGGTAATTTTCCCACTGTTTCTTACTTCTTTCTCATATTTGAGACTGTTTTCTCCCATTTGTGAAACACTGAGACTTTTGGATAAATCCTGAAAGTGTTTTGTCATCTGTGACAGATATTTCTCAATCAATAGGATATATGTAATTCAGCAGTTTTCATTTTATGATGACGTCTTTATCAATTTTATTTTCAATTATGTGCTTTCTTTGATTTGCCTTCTGTTAGGTAGGAGGAAACAAAAGAGGAGGATAACAGAAAATGCATGCACCTTTTTGTCCTTTATGCTTTTCTATTCAGGAACACTTGTCTGTATTTTTAATAACTTAGTCCCATCTAAAGTTGCTTCATATATTTTTGCAAGTTTAGATTCTATCATATTTAAGGCTAATCTACTTAAAAGGATTGTTAAAAGCATATTTTGAAAGAATGTTCTCAATATAAGGCTTGAACCACAGAAAATACAGTTAAAGACTAATGCCTTACATGGTAATTGTCTAATTTACTTAATGGACATATTTCTGTGGTGTATAGGGACCAAAGAATAATGAAAAGTGTAATTTCATTTAAATTCAGTGCCCTCATCAATAAAGTGAAATGCTTGTTTGCCCTCTTGCCTGCTACTTGGTAATTGAAAAGGCCTTCAGAGACTATTTTAATGTGATAATAATTTGGTCTTAGTAGAGAAAATTAATAAGAAATGTTCTGTTAATTATAAAAAAGGAAAATAAATGTGAAGGCTAGGTATTAGTTTGACATTTTGTGAAATATTTTCAGGAGTAATTTTAACCTGTACATCACTGACTTATTCTGTTTTTTTTTATTTACTTATTTATTGCAGACACTTGTTATATAATCTTATGACCAGTTCAGAGGTTATTTATTTCTAGCAATGTGGTCTGATACACAATCAGAAGCTACAAAAGCAAACTTAGTTCTATTTTTATCAATAAATTTACATGAAATTTTTTACCCAAAATTCTTAACTTATAGTGAAAATTTACATAACTATTGATATAAACTCCTGCTAAATTGAACCAATCATGTTTTTGAAAAGCACTGTTTGTCTATTTGAACAAAAAGTTGCAGTGACTTTCTGTCCTTTTTCATTTCCCTATGTTGTCTGGAGCTCTTAATTGCTTCTGTTTTACTCTTGTCTTAATGTTTAATTGTCTTACATAACTAACCTAACAGCTTTTACGAGTAGGTTTTTAGTGTGTCTTACTTTGTGATTTCAATTAGATTATGTCTGTGTTGTCTGTCTTTGTGAAATATCAAGACACTTCAAATCCTACATGTATTTATCTTTTTAAGATCCCTATGCAACAGAAGCTGTTGTTGTTTTATAGCTGCAGGGTGACGACATGAAGAGGTTAGACATTGTGACTGAGGACTTTCAAAATTTGATAACAGAACAGGGACATTCAGCGTGCCTCTCAATTATTAGGCTGATATGGAAATCTGCCAGACAGTTTTTCAGTTATTTGGAAATACTGTTTCACATCAATGAAAGTGTTACATTATAACATTTACATTAATGTGTAGAAATTTTTAATCTTTGAAATGAATCCTTTTGTACTTCAGCTTTCAGATAATGTAGGTGTCTGCTGTTTCATATTCTTAAGTGAGAACCGTACCCAGGAACCCTTCATTTGACAGGCTGGAGTACTATTTGTGGAATCATGGGTGGAACACTATATTTTACTAGTTTAGTTTCTCTTGTCTCTCAGGTCAAGGTTTTAGGATTAATTCCTCTACTGCAGCAATTTTTGTCAGTCAAAGCAATCATGTGAAAAGGGAATTCTATAAGAGTAACCTGTACCAGAAATATGAAGGTCAGAGAACATGAAATCTGTGAGCGTTACTGAAGGTTTGGACAATTGCAACAGAAAAGCTAGTCACTGCAAGAAGAGGAAAAAAGATTTTCTGGTGGTCAGCATAGAAAGTAAGGCTCTGGTTGTAAGGAAGGACTGGCAAGGTGCTCAGAAATCCTTGGGAATGCAGAAAACAGTATAACATCTCAGTCTTAAACTGATAAGAAAACCTTTGTAATCTATTTTTGACTTATTTTTCTTAATCTTCCAAATTTGCAGACAACAAATTTATATGGCTTGTGAATATTTTATGAGAGCAAAATGCTGCGTTATCTCATCAGCCATGTTTTCCACAGATCATTCTGGTTCTTTTATTCAGTGAAAGGAGTAATGTTTGTCGGGGTATCAATAATTAATATTGTGAAACAAGTTGAACCATAGCTACAGTATGACAACTGACGTCAGTGTAACCTAATATGCAAAGAAATGCCGTGGATAGGCCAGTTTACAAGTACTTCTTACCTCACATTTAGTTAGTCTTTGCTTCCTCTTTTCTTAGAAGTCTGACTTACAAGAGGTTTTGCAGTCTCCATAAAGCTGTTAGTTTCTCACATTGTTATTTGTTTTGTTTGTTAATACTCCAGTGAAAACTTGTGTTTTCTACACTGCACTAGAACAGGTGAACAGCTGCAGAGTGGTTTTTTTGTTTGCTTGTTTTTAGCACTGGATGAACTGGTACTCAGTAACTGTTAAGATGGAGACAATGGATGGTAACTTTATCTGACAGAAGGCATCTGCCATGGCAATAGGTACCTGACGTCTTAACATTCACTGTACATTGCCCAGCTTCACAGAATGCAGCATAATATTATGGTTTTATTTAAATTTAAGACTCCTGTTTGGAGATGTGAATGTGGTGAGTGGACGTGTTGAAGGACATGAAATTAAATTATTGATAGAAGTCTAATAATTTTAAACACAGTGTTTTAGACATTTGCCCAAGAGAAAGGAGAAATAGTCTCATATGCGAAATTATTAGTCTTGACATTGCACCTCTTGGTGGCTTTGGGGAAACAGGCGAATGAAAAGGAAAGAAACATAAATACAGATTCCTAATTGGTAAGAATGGCCATTATCGTAGTGTTGTTGATGTGATATAAAACATTTCATAAAATGCCCAGGCTCTAGGAATGCAATTCTGTTAATTGAAGGGCAGTTAATAGAGATAAAATTGCTATTTGCTGGCATCATTATCTAAAGCAGCCCTTTCCTAACTGCTCCAAATGATGTTTTCTTATTTTATTATTACTGCATACTTTAAACCAGGAACAGCTGCCATTCTGACAGGCCCTTTCTCATCTCATGTTATCTAGGTTGGAAGTCCAAGGCCAATACTCTTTGCCTTATGAAACATCTCTTAGACTGAGCATACTGCTTTCTCTGGAGTGATGTGGGTGTGACTCAATGCTCTGTCTCGTTACAGGTGATACTTAATGATTTTTGTGTGATAGTCAGCTAGTTACATGTTAGATAAATGAGATTATCAAATCCTTTTTTTGTTTCATCACACTTTAACCCAGGTATTTTCCCTCACATTGACTCCCTGTTTCATATGCTTTTAAACATATTTTAACAAGAAGCAAGTTTTTTCAGTACCATACATCAGAGATTACTTTCCATGTGGTGTTCATGTTGTCCTGTGTTTTTAGGGCTTTTAAAAAGATTATTCTTAGATGATGTTTTAAGGTTTCATAATAATTTTCTGATTTTATTTTGTGTTGTCCTGAGTTGGATGAGGTGTCTATGAAGTGGTTCTATGTTTGTATAGGTATTTTAGAGGTGAAATGGAACAGGCAGGACTATGTTTCGGAAACTGTTAACTGTTTTTGAGGGAATTTTGCCTTTTTGAGTTCTTCTTCCTTAAGACGACTGTCTTCAAGAATCCCAGAACTTATGTAATCTAAATCAGTATTTATTGCTGAAAATAGAAGACAAACCATTGAAGTTTCTGGTCCAGGTCTGTGCCAAACCATTGGTGAAACACTGAGTACTGATTCCTGTACACATCTCCTCATCATGCTAGTTTCCATTTAGTCATTAAGTTCAGGAAATACGTATTTCACAATATACTGCTTCTCACTTAATCTACCTGCGTGTTCCTGCCATGAAGTAATTAAAATAATGAAAACTGGTAAGCAGAGTGGGTAAAGATCTCTTACTTGTAATATTGAACTTGTAAATAATTAAGCAACTATCGTCGCTGTCAGGTTATTATTTTAAGCACCTTTTTCAGGTGTTGGTTACTCAGTGCTCTGGGATGTGGAAATAGCAATGAAACAAGACTATACACTTAATAACAGGACTGAATTTTTTGTTCAGTATAAAAAAAAGCACGCAGCCTTTAAACCTCCTTTAGTGATCACTGCACAATTGCGTAATGACTTGGGGATAAACTTTTCCTAATACTCAACTGCCAATTAAGTAAGATAAAAGCTAGCCATGTAGATGAAAAATATAAAATATCCCAACCGAATACAAATATTACATAACAGCAACTAATCTGCATGTTAATTATAGCTACAATAATGGCAGGAGCTAGGCTGATCATGAGAGTCTGTTCCAAATCATACTTGGCAGGGGATAATTATTTTACATAAATTTTAATTAAGAAATAATGTGGGTGGGAGATTTTAGTATAGGTGAAATAAGTTGCACAAATACAGAAATATAGCCATTCAAATGCATTAAAGACTTTAATACCTTTAGAGAATCAAATACTGAATAGGTTTGTCATGTTTTACTGCTCTATTCTATTTGCAAAATTCAATACAGCAAAAGAACTGTAGGTTATGAAAACCTTTTCAAAATATAACAGCTACCTTTCTCCTTCAATTAAGTAAATTGCCTACTATTTCATTGAGTGCTAGGAAATTTTAAATTATTTTTATATCTTATGAGCAATCACATCTATTGACAAAAAGATTGGGGGTAAGGAACATGTACACAAGAAAAGAGTTTTCAAACTTTAATACAAGTTAAATAAAATTGACTTTTTTATTCAGCTTTTTGTTTAGCAATCTGTAGTTCTGTGACTTTCTATAGCAAGGTCTGTAATTGTGAGTGGTTTTAGCAAGGTGTGCATCTGTGCACTTTTAAACAAGCGCTGCTGGGTAAAAAGATGAAAAAACCTATGGTTTCATCCTGGGTCTGCCAGTGACTTCTCTAGTGACTGAGGCGCCTAATCACCACCTCACTTTCTTATCTGAGAGGAAGAGATAATTATACCTCCTTTACTATGAAAACCACATTAATTCATTCAATATAAACTTGATCAGAGTATGAAAGCTCACTGTGCAATGCAGAGGAGGACCATGGAGCAAAACTGGTGTGAAGCTTACAGTTCTGAAAGAAAAGCTCTAGCAGCTACAAAAGGCAGAGAAGCTGGTGGGAAGAGGCAAAGAAATGGCATGTGTGGTGTTTTACGCAGTCTGTAGCTGTCAGGGCTGTGGGGTTCCTGTGGGCAAGGGGCCCGCCCGGCGCCCTGGCTGGGGTGGTAGGACAAGGCCTGGCCTGGAACCATCTTGGGCCTGCCTGGGACAGCAGCCTGTGGCTCGGGTGGGGGGAACTGGCTGTGGCCTCACCAAGGCTGGAAAGGACAGGGCTGTGGGAGCCCTGGATGGGGGTGAAGTGGTGTCCTGGGCCACGGAAGGGTGTCTGAGTCAGGGGAGACCCTGGGGACAGCAGCTGGGACCAGTGAGGCCTTGGAGATATGTCTAGGTTGCCTAAGCTTCAATATTGTTTGGAGTATAGAGCCTAGTGTTCTCTTTCCTGGTTTGTAATAGAAACCTTGATGGTGGTGAAGGCATTTCTTTGGGTCTGATCTCTATGGCTTTGGGTCCCAGTTGGCTCCAGGCAAGTGTTCCTGTCGTACATCGCTGTCCTCTGCAGTGAGCTCATCCTGTAGGTTGTGCTCCGTGCGTGTGTGGCACAGGATGTCTCTTTCAACGCCGAGTGCAGAACATCTGATTCACTGTGTCCAAATTTGTCAGTGAATGAGGTCCAGCTATGCAAATACAAAGTAATTTTAAGCTTCTGTTGCGTTATTTGCTTGGGAAGTGTACTGAATTACTGTTGTAACTCTGAATAATTTGTTATTATCAATATAGTAACATCACACTTTGCTGTAATCACTAGTAAGAACATGGAGCCTCATTTCTGGGAGGGAAACTAATAGAGAAAGAAGAATCTGATTAGCTAATTAAGTTGCAATGTTGAGCTTCTCTGAAAACAAATGTTGGTCTCCGTTTTACATTTTTAGCATAGTTCTACTGTTCATTGTTGACAGATTCAATGACAGTGCTTTATTAGTTCAGTGTGACTCTCAGGAAGTGTCCGTACTCTTGTATCCAGCTGCGTCCTCAAGGCCATCTCACAGCTATGGGTGTTGACCATCGCAGGATATACTTCTACTGTAGCAATTATCACATAACCACCATTTATACAGCATCTTTACTTGTATAAAAGATATCCAAAGGGGATTAATGGTGATTGATTTCCTGCTTACTGGCCTACAGACAAGTAATCTATAAACAAGATCCTTCAAGCTGTTGGTCTGTGCAGAGTGCTCGGAACACTAATGCAGATCTAGTGCTCAGGACTTGCTTCAGCGCTGAATTTTGCTGCCTCTCCTATTTTTGTGTAGCATAACTTGTCAAGTATTCAGGAAGTCATTAGTATTATGCTGTCACCAAAGGCATGCTCATGGCACTGTGATGCTTTGCATGCAGTATGATTTAAACACTGTACAATCCAAGCTGGCTTTTCCTGTCGTTTCCCTTGGTGTTTGTGCAGCACCCATGACTGTAGCACATCACAGGCAGTCACAGAGCACGACATCCTTTCTGCAGCATCCATGAGAGACTGATTTGAATTCCAGTGCATGTTACTCATCAGTGAGCTTGGTGCAGCTGAGGGTCCTCTAATTTCTAGCTCTTCTTTCTGTGAGAGCCACTTACTGACAGAATAATTCCTGTGATATATTAAACACTTCCATTGAAACACAGGTTCACTGATAGTGTGGCAGCTCCCTGCAGATTCTTTGTGATGGATTTTGTTCCCCTCACACTTCATAATTGCTGTCTTGTTACATCATGCTTCTCAGTGAAGGTTTACTCGGATAATTAATTCTAGTGATGGGAAATCAAAATTGTACATAAATTATGTTCACACCTAGTATGCAGTATTTTGAACTGATACATCGAAAGGTCTTTCGGTGTATGTCTGACAAATTCATTTGTATGTAACTCTGTAATTGCATACAGAGCTGTTGTCAATTATGTTGCTTGTAACAAAGTAACATCATATATTTAGTGCTTAAGTATATGTTTTGGAGATGTAATGTCAAGGAGAGTATTATTATCTAGTTTGTCTGGTACCTTATGGAACATTTCTATTTCTCTTATTTCTAAAGATGTGGCCAAATAGGTTCTTAGTTTCACTTAGCAGGGATCCAGGAAGACAGATTTTCTGGTTTTTATTACTATTCTTGGCCCCACCTATATACTGACTTTCACTGTCAAATTGCTAAGCATTAACTAGCCCAAATACTTACTTTGCAGGAGACCCAGAAGATCAATGGTGGTGGAGATACACAGGCAGATGGAGCCTGCAAACCAACAGATGAGAAAGAGGAGAATGTGGCAGCAGAAGTGGGATGGATGACGTCTGTGAAGGATTGGGCAGGAGTCATGATATCTGCCCAGACATTAACTGGCAGAGTACTTGTAAGTTTTCTATGATTTTCTGTGTTTTTATTTTAAAGGAAGCACTGTGTCCCAGCATTAGTGGAGGATTTTTGATTGGTTTGTTACATCAGCACTGAGTCAATCCCAGTTTTCTCTGCAAAATAGCAGACTAGTTCCCACTGCAAGAGAGAGGCAGAGACAGCAAGTAAGAAAAAATGACTGCTGGTCCACTCCCAGCCTATTTCACTACTCTGCCCCATGATTTCAAACTACAAACAGTGAATTTATTAATTTCATATTAGATGTTAAAACTATAGACCTATTTTATCTGAAAGTAAAATTGTACCTGGAAGAATGGAAGCAGACTTGGAAATTAGGCCCAGTGTTACAAATGTAGAGAGTGGTCAGAGCTGTAAAGCAAAGACAAGATTGAAATGGCTATGCAATGAGATTTGTGATATATTCAATAGACTAATAATGATTTTATATTCCCTTTATATTTTTCTTTATTAGTGTAAAAATCCTTCAAACCTGTGAGCAGTTACATATCAAATGGAGACAGGTGCTGATAATGTGTGGTTTAAATGGAAAAAAACCTTTTCATTTCTCACTTTATTTAAACATAATTGCTTTAGAGCACTGTCAAATATTAAAATGCAAGGGTTTTCTGTGGAGTTCACTGCAGTAAAAAGTGTCTCCTATGTAATTTGGATTACTTTTCTTTTTAGAATGCACGTACTTATAAACTAGAAGCTAAAGCGATTAAAATCCCATTTCAGAGAATCCCAGTGAAATTTTGTAACTAGTTTGAAATATAATCATCACTGAAATATAATGTTCTTGGTGCCACAGCCTTTGAAAATGTGACTTTTGCTCTTTAAACAATATAGATGGGAATTTGACGTATGATTTAAAAATGTGTCCACGTTAAATTGCAGAAGCACATGATTTGAGAACACACTAATTGAACCCATGCAGTTCTGTTTGCATTTGATGTTGAATGGCATAAATATAAATAACACTAAAAGGTAAAAGTTTGCATAAAATCTGTTCAGGAAAATACTGATTTACTTTGAAGTGCTGTAAAATGCTGTAGATGATGGAAGTATCAGATTTCTGAGGTGAGTTTCTCAAAGAAGAATTAGACACATTCATAATTAATCTCAAGATGCAGGAAATTAAACATGTTTATGAACTGATTTTGCTTCCTGAAATTATATCATTTGAGTAAGAAGAAAAAGATGTTCTTAATTAGATTGAGTGTTTGATATACAGAATGAAGTCATATGTATATTGTTGATTTTGACATAGTTCAGTCTATGGAAATCTTTAGACCCTTGACTGGACTTCTGAGAAATTATTGAAAAATGGTAGAGGGCCTCACTACTCATTTGGGGAAAACCAGTGGATCTTTAATTATATAGGTATTTATAGTAAATTTTCCTGGGAAATATATGTAGGTATTTTATGTGCCTTTTGGTTTGTTTCCTTGTGTGTTTTGGTTTTTTTTTTTTTCAGTATTTTTCACAACTAGATTTGTTCTTGCTGCTTTTTATTTACTTTTAATTTATTTTTTCTGAATGAGAGGACTCAATTTTTTTTAGTGTTGAGGGGGAAAAATCCCCACAACCTCTTGTGATAAGTAATAGTTTTCTAGCGGCCAAAGTGAAATTTAATAGTACAGAAATTGTGGGGTTTCTCCCTGTTTCCAAAGACACAGTGGCTGTTATCTCCTTGGTTTAATGAGAATAGGAGCTTAAAGGATAATTTGGTATTTGACAGATAAGAAATTGGACAAGCAAGTTGATATACATATACATTTTTTGACAATGTTCTTGACATTATCAGCTATTTCACCAGCTTTTCAAAGCAGGAAGAGAAACCTTCAGCAAACATAAGTATGCAACATCTCAGGATTCAAATATGAAGTTTAGTACAGTTTCTCAAGGATAAGCAAAGTTCTCATAAATTTATTTTCTTTCTTTTTCTTTCATTTTGGACCCCACTTATCCTGGAAATGTCCTGTAACCAATCTTCTTGGGAAATTAACATAGATTTTTTTTTCTGAGCATCTGTAATGTTCTTAGGATGCAGTTAATCTGAAGAGGACTTAATTGAAAACAAAATATATTAATTGGCTGGAGAATAGGAATTGAATGCATGCTTCAGTGATTTAGTCTTTCATACTCATAATATTCCAAGCCTTTTACAAGTCCAATATGGCATTAATTTTACAGCAGTGAGGCACATGCATTCTTTGATAAAACAATTTGTTTTGCTCTGACATTACAGTTTTTCTTAGATAGTTATGCAAGGTTTGGTAGGACTTACAGAATACTCTAGTCAGGCAAAAATAAATAGTGCCATATCTTCACTTTAGCTGTGGTCTAGGTTTCTGAACTTAAAGGACAAAAAGGAACGTTGTTCTCAGCTTCCAGATCTGACTATGCACAGGCAGGAATCACAAGATGTTCCATGCCCTGAGTGGCATGGTGTGGTTTTGCTGATGGCCCAACCCTCTCTTTTTTTTTTTCCCCTCCTCTTTTTTTTTATGTTTTGGTTTTGTTTGCTGCTGCCTTTTTTTTTTTTAAGTTATTTTAGTTCTTGGAGATGGAAAGAATTACATATGTATTTTAGGTTATATACTATTACATTTGTGTAAAAGTTCACTTTTCTTCATCATGGTCAAAAAGAGAAATGACATAAGGATTGAAGAGTAGACTCTTCCCTAGCTGGGGCATTGTAACAAGAAAGTGCCCAAACTGCCGAGCATGTACCTTGCAGTGCATCAGTGTAACTGCACAGGTCTGATCATTGCAGATGTTCAGGGATTATGAACTGCTTGTCAGTGTTTGGCACTCCCCTGCCACCTGTTCGTGGGGAATGGTTTAGATTCTGCTCATCTCTATTGAGAAATGAACTTTGTCTGTTTAGTTATTTTTAATCTTTCATAGGCCTTGATGGCACAGAAATGAATCCAAGAGATGAGTTCTAGATTGCCTTAATCTGTGACAATGATGGGGGCTATTTCCAGGGTTTCCATAGGAATAGGAACAATGTTCTCCATGTAAGTTCATGAGATAATGATAATGGAATAGAGTAGGAAGTGTTGAGTAAGTCTTGTTTGTTTCTATGGTAACTGCAGCTAGTTTAAGTTCCAGTTATGCATTTTCTGAATATTTATTTATTATTGACAATAGCAAGGGTTTTTTTTTTTGCAGACTTTTTTGTTCTGGATTGAAGGGTGGGCTTCTGCCCAGAGTCTTGTGAGAAAGTTCTTCTATTGCACATAAGTCTTTAAAACTGCTTGTAGGTGCTACATTTAGATGTAGCAGTTCTGATTGTTGCTGTACTTTGTATTTTTGGGAAAGTGCTGTAATTTCAGTGGATCTTGTACTTAAAGGAATAATGCATACTGCATGGTGATTCTTGGGGTGTCCTGTGCAGGACCAGGAGTTGGATACAATGATCCTAATGCATCCCTTCAATTCAGCATATTCTATGATTAACATATGCTAATCTTAAATTTTCTTTTCTGTGAGGTTTTTCATGAGTTATATGGCTAATCAAACATAAACAGTAGTTTTTCTGTTTTCTTTTTTTTTTTTCCTATTTTCAGGTTTACCCATTTTAAGTACTGATATCTGATGAATGGGTAAGGTTAGAATAAGGTACCTATACTGGTAAGATCAAATCAAGAAAAGAATAAGCAGTACATTTTATAAACAAATGACATGAAATATACTCAGAACTGGACTTAAAACATTGCATTTGAATTCTTAGCTCAGAAGGTGTAAAAGTAGAAAATCAGTGTATACATAACACATGCAATTTATCTTAATTAAAACTCCTAATTTTTCAGGCCTCCTTTTTGTAAGCCACATCTCACTGTAGCCTAGTCTGCCATATTTTCAGTCAGGTTATAGCTGCTGCTATGCAAGTTACCCAATTTAAAGTTATCTTCAGACTTAGGGCTGTGTTGCAGTGACCTTTGTGACCTTTAGATAGTTGACCATGGGTGCAGAAACCATTCTAATAGTATTTAAAAGCATGAGGCTTTTCCTACAGTGGGAATAAATATCTTCTGCTAAAATTTTTTGCAAGTACCACTTCCTTTCTTGTCTAAATTACGGTATGCATGGCATTCTGTCATTAAAACGAAGCAAACACACTTTAAAATAATGTGTTAAGTTTTGAATGGTGTGATTATTTGGAGAAAGTCAACAATGTGGTTGCTTTTCAGATGGCAAACCTGGTTTAGGTAAACTTCTGTTATACAGCTCTTCATTGGTGAAAAATTGGTGTAAGACTGTCAGTATTGATAACCTGTATTGCTGTATATGCATGTCAAACATGAGTAAGGGAAAGTCTTTGCTACTTTTTTCTTGCATGAATCTAGCATGAAAGTGTGTAAATACAGAAATGTGCCTTGTGGTAGTGCTGTGTTGATCCTCATGATTAGTGTGTGGTACAGGGGAAATTTACCTTCCACCTATGGGGCACTGACAATAGCCAGGTATTGAACAAAAGATAAAAACACAATTCTGCATGTTTACAAAGCTCACTGGAGGAGACAGATGGCTTCCCCTAAGGCATTTGTGCTGTTCCCATGTGAAGGGCTGCTCTGATGATGCAGTTGATAATATTGGGGTTTTTATGGTTTTTTTTCTCTTTGTGCTTAGTGTATTTGAAAAATTTGTGCTTGTAATCAAAACACTGATGTGATAATGAATATTTTTGAAGAAAATTCTGTGTATGTTTTTGTACAGCTCTACCATCAATCATTTGTTCTGAGGCATAGGGTAAATGGAACAAACTGCTAAGCTTGTGATAAAAAGAAAAATCTCCATTTTGATGTTGAGCAAAATTTTCACACAAAATATTGTCTATCAAAATCAGTTTCCTTTTCCTTCTTACCTATTTTTTTCTTTTTGAAACTGTTTTTAGGTATTTCTTGAATATTCAGAGGTTTCTTGAGGAATGTTCTCAGCATATCCCTCCTGGTGTCAGTAGTTTTATGTGGCTCCTTAAATTTGTGTTGCTTTGGCACAGGAGATTCCTCTCTGCTTTAATTAATGCTTTGTTTTAGCTTCAAGTGCTGCAGCAGAGACAACTTCAAAGCTTACTCTAAAGCTGCAGGAAGTCCCACTTTTCCTGTGAAGTCTGCTGTCTGTATTGGTAAGGTTTGGAAGGCTTGGTTCAATTGGAGTAGTAGTAACTCTCTATTTGCCTTTCTGAAAAGGGAGCAGGTAATCTACTGGTAGAAACTGGCATGGAGAAGTTGTCAATTAGAAGTAAAAATCAGAGAATGTTAACTGTTCCATGTGTTTCACCTAGAAGCCGAAAGCTCTCAGAACCTTCTGTAAATCCACAGCAAAATGCCGTGAGATTAAGGGGGAAACTTCCTTGTCCTCTTGAATGATCCTGCTCCTCCTTCCTAGTTAGAGTTCTCATCCTGCAGATACTTCCCTTCAGCTTGGGATAAAGATAGGAGAAAATATTTTGAGTGGGGAGTATGGGAAAAAAAAGGGAAAGAGACAGAACTTTTCAGAAGTTTGAAACAGTCCTGGTGGCTCTTTGAGTCTCATGAAGACTGCTTCTATTCATCAGAGCTATCTAGGATAGGTGGGTGAAAAGGCAATTTCTGCAATGTAGTGCCGTGCCTTCTTATAAGCTATGGAATTGCTAACTGTGACTGTGAGGAAGGAGTCACAAAACTGACTTAATTGAGGCAGGGTAAATATAGAATGGGAAAGGAAACAGAATCTGACTTTTCCTCTATTTCTGGTCCAAACTTAATAAAATAAAAATTTCAAACACAGTGTACGTGTTACTGCTTAGAATGGGGATACCACTTGGGAACTAAAAGTGAAATGTGGAACCCAATCCTGCCTTCTGTAGACTGCATGCAAACTAAGCTATCCAGTGCTGTCAGATGCCCACAGTCCCCTCATTGAAAAACATAGAACTCCTACAGACTGTTAAAAAAATCAGTTTGTGCCTGTCAGGGGTAAAATCTTGTAAAAATTACTTCAGTAGAGATGAGTAGATTTTAGTGAGCCATCTGATTGTTATATACAAAATGTGATCCTGTCATGAGCCTGCTGTAGAACACTAAGCTCTTGGTTCTTGTCAGCCATTATATTTAATCCTATAACATGTATTCTGAAGGTGTTGAATGTCCCTTGAGAAAGTATAGCTATGTATCTTGGTAACAATTATGTATATATTGTCAGCAGTTTAGTAACAATGCAGACTGTTTGTAATATCCCTGTCAGCGGTTTGATTTTATATTTCTTCCTTATTTTTTAGTTTGTTCATTATGACAAGAGAGAAAGTCTTGTCTTGTGAGTTTGGATGCTTTGTTTTGGATTTTAGAATTGAGCCAACTCAGATGCTGTAAGGTTGAGTTCGGCTTTAGAGTGGCATTGGGGCAGTTGGCACTTGATCTGTCTGGGCTGTCATTGGACTGTCTGGACAGTGTTCCATGCTGCCATTTCTTGTCCATGCTACAGTTTGGCTCCCATGCATTTTTAAACAGAAGCTGCACCAGTCAGTTCTATTGTTTCAGCCAAATCAGAGAGTTCTACATTCTGCTCTAAGAAATTCAGCAGTGTATTTCTTGAGAATTATAGTAGTTTGTTCAGAGTTATTTTTTCAAGGCTGCAGGTTTGTGGTTTTTGTTCTCAACCATGGCCAGAGCAAATTTTGTCATTGGTGCTTATGTCTGATTTGCTTCAATGAATATGATCAAGCTGCACACTGTCAGGCAAAGTCTGAAGACTGTTTTGTGCTATACCTAAAGTTTTTTATAAGAATATAAAAAATATTTAAGTAGTCGAGAATCCAAAGTTTTTTCTCTATTACAAAACAGCAGCATAAATCATCATGTCATGCTCAGAGAAAAGTATTGCAGAAACCCATAGGTATTTTTATATCAATCTGTAAAAAATTGTTGTAATAATTTCCCTATAGACTACATGTTCTGATTTGCCTTGTTTTCTCTCATGGTAAATATTACAAAGTTATTTTGGATAGCTTGGTGGTTTTCAATTTGCTGTTGCAGATGGCTGAAAAGTGAAAAGTAACTAAGAAAATCAAGTTACCAGATTGATAGGTTTACAGTTGCTGTTTGGTATTTTTAAGTACAATGAATAATTCTAAGTGTCTCTAGGCTGGAAAAGGTTGTCAGCCACTGGCTTAAAGCTTTTGGAGGAGTTAGCTAGGCAGAAACCTCAAAGAGAGAAGAGTTATCATCTAGAGGATTCACAATAGATGGTGTGGTCCATAGCAGAAACTTTAAATTTCCTAAGCATTTTTGGTCACTCTTCAAAAATAATGGGAGTGCTGTGAATTCAGTAGCTGCAGCATGTGGCTGCTGAAGTTTGACATGTTTTCTGTTCTCAGATCTAACAGTAACTTGCATGACTTTGAACATGCAACTAAACTTTGTATTACTCCTTTGTTTCTGTGCAATATAGGATTCAGATTAATTACCCATGCTTGTAAAAAGCATTGAAATCAGCTTTTAAAAAGTAGTGAAATCAGAACTTTTTTTTTCTCTCCCAATACACATTTTCTGATCCAAAATACATTTCTGTCCTATATGGTTAAATCAATCTAGTAATATGAAATGCATGTGTCTGCTTCATATAAATTTTGTATACCTATACATGAACGATTTTTACTTCCATATTATGCATTTGGAGATTGTATACTCATGTATCAATTTTTTTTACTATACAGGCTCTTTTCCTTAGTGTTTTTGTTCTGGACTTCTGCTTTTTTAAAAATCTCTATTGGGTCTGATAGGTGCAGACAGATAAACAATCTGAATTTTTCCTTGCCATTCAGTCCATTAGACTTATGTTCTCTCTTTTGGAAAAAGCCTTGGGCATCAACACTAGTTGCTTGTGGTCTCTTTATAGCTGATGGCTCTTTATATGAAAGACCAATTTTTTAATGATGCAGTTCCATTGCATATCCAAACCCACTGTTTTATTTCTGCAAATGAAAAGCTTGTCTGTGTGAGATGTTTTATTTTGCTTAGAGAGTGCATCTTGTAGTGTAAAAGAAAGTTGTTAAATCTGGTTTTATAAAAATGAAATTATATAACTAGTTGAGGTATCATGAGTTAATTCAATGAAATGGAATTACAAGAATAAACATATGATGAAGCCTGGAAACTTTTAGTTTGCCACAAAGTAAACATTGAATTGAGAGAGGCTTGAGTCTTGTCTTAGCTCCTGTAGCTAAGAATGCTGACATCAGATCCTTGCACTTGTAATGAAATCTCTACTTGTCTTGTTGATTATTCAAGGAATAGGAATATATGAAAAAGCTTGGAAAATCTTCATTTTTGTTACACTTTCACAACTAGCATACTAATTGAAAATAGCTTTATTATCTGCTATTAAGTCTCATTTACAGGGATGAATATGTGTGAATCCTTTTCCCCATTTTGTTTCAAATACGTTAATATTGCAACAACTTCTGACTTGGCATGAGCATTGCTATTTTAGTGTTATTTAGGTGTTTCTGTAAGAAGGACCATAGTTTTTGTCAGTAATACAAAAAACATAGAAGAAACAGTTTTAAGTTTGGTTTGGTGCACTTGGGTTTGTTTTTATGCTTTAGTTTCTTTTTTCTTTCTTTTTTTTATAATTAAGTGATCTCTTCTTTAAATTAGGCATCACCATTTGATAGGGTTGGATTCAAATTTCAGGACTCCCAACCTTTTGTCAGCAAATCATGGCAGCCTGAGCTGTTGAGGAATATTGTATATAGATGCCAGTAAAATACTCAACAGAGAGAATTTTGCTAAGCAAAGCCCTGTGTTTACCTGATGGAAATGCAGGTGGGTGGAACTAATGACACCATATTTCTCTAGATTTTTTACATTATTCCTAATGAATATTTCAACCAGTTCACTTGATACTAAGCTAAGGCATGCTCTTTTGTTCTTTTTGATGTGATAGCACCTGATACAACTTGAATACTGTAAGATGAACTACTAATCACCTACTGGTTCATCATATCATTTGTTGCAAATGAGGGAGTTAATGGTTTTTGTTATCAGTTCAGCAGGTTTATTCTTAAACATTCAAAATGCTTGGTCCTTCTTTAATCTTGCCCACCTTTTCTCTTTGTACTGAATGTGTCAGACTATACAAGACTTTGGTTTCTATGGTGGTTTCAAGGATTCTGCTTCAGATCAAGGGTTGTTAGTCTGAAATGCAGTATAGTCTCTCATGATTTACCCTTAAGTTGAAACAAACAATAAAAAGTGTGTTTTGAGAAACTGTGCCTTGCTCTCATCTCTCAGGTTAAAAGACACCAGTGCACCTTTGCTTCTCACACTTCCAGAGAGGTGTGTACATGCCTGTTATTTCCTAACATAATACATTTTCTATTGTTTTATTCTTGTGGATGATACAAACGCCTTTGATTTCTCTAACAGAATATATCATTATGTCCAAGAATTTTGGTTTAGACATTAAAGGAATACAGTAAGTGCCTCCTGCACCTGTTTTCTGGTCTTTTATGCTGGATTAGTTTTGGCATGAGACATGTGAAAAGGTGACTTTTTCTTATAAAAATGAATAACTGACTATAAAAAATTTAGCTTCACCTGAGCAAGTCATTAAATATTAATGCATATAATTAGTACTTCTACCTCTTGTACTAGTTGCAAATATTATTGACTATTTATTTGGTCTGTGTTTGGATGTTTTCTACTTCTTAGACTGGAGAAAAGGTAAACCAGTTGAATTTTAAAGCCTCCATGTAGAAAAAGTTGACAGCAGTATGTCTGCTGTGATAAGCAGTTACACTTTCAAGAACTGTAGAAACAAAATACATGCCTTTATTTGCTAGCAATGCCAAAAATATCTAAAAAGCATAAATTAGCTGACAGAAGTGTCGACAAGTGTGTTATTTGAGTTACCTTCCTGTGCATACTGGTTTGCTTCAAAAATACGTAGTGTGATTCTTTGTGAAAATGCTAAAAAGGAGTTCAGAGGAAAATCTAAGTCACTGTAAGACTGAAAGCATATTGGAACACAAAGTTAAATGCATTTCTAGCTTCTGGGTCGAGTTTTGGTCTTGTGCTTAACTGTGTAATTTAATTGAAGTTAGCTCAGTTGATCCATATTTACACTGCTTTAATTGAGGACAGATGTAGATGGCTAAATTTGAGGATGAAAATAACATATATGGAATAGCATGTTCCTGTCAGAGAGCCAAATGAAGCTTTATCAGAACTGCAGACACCTGTCTTCCTACAAGAAATTTAAAGAGAATACATGTGCAGGCCTCTTGGTAATGTAAAGCTAATTGTGGATTTTTTTTCCCTCAAGGAAGATGAATAGGCTTTACAATTAAAACAAAGCAGAAAAACTTTCCTGCCACAATCCTCTAGGGAGTTTCTAGGCTCAAGGTCAGATGCTGTTGAACAGAAATGAAATTCTGTCCAAACTTCCTCTGTCAAGTCTTTCCCTTGGCAGGACCAGACATGAGCATGATATTTAATGGTAGTGACAGTTAAAATTTGAGGAAAAATTTGGCTGAGGCAGGTTCTTATGAATTTGGGGACATTCTGGTTTTATATGGTTCTCTATAGCACTTGCAGTTTTCTAGAATCTTTTCAGTGTTGGGATACTCTGCCTTACTTGCAGTCTGTGTCTGTGAGCTTCAAGATGGAAAACTGACAATGGAAATTTTAGTAGAACTTTTAAACTTGTCAGGTCTTTTCTCTTGTGTTTGACTAGAGAATTACATTTTTCCCTCCCCCACAGATGAAAGCCTTTCAATTTTTTCCTTGGTAAAATTCTATGAAATTAGCGAACCATTTTTCCCTGTTTTTTTAGGAAGAGAATGTGAGCCAATAAGTTTGAACAAAATATAATTTCTGATACAGTCGTCTAGTAGTGCACTTCCTGCTGAACTGAAGGTCTGTTAAGTTTACACCCCTGCTTACATGGAAATGCATCCATGTGATGGTTGTTCCCAAGGACACAAGTATCTCTACATATTGTACTTCAGTAATTATATTCTCAAAAGACAGCAAAGGAAACACAACTCCTGAGTGTGTGTATCTTCTGCTGATTCCAGTGGGAGCAGGGATTAGACATAATATTAATTTACTTAAACTGTATGCGTAGGTTTTAAAGTATAGGGATTAGATTTGGTTGGTGGTTTTGTTAGTCTTTTGAAGCAATACTTGCTCATTTGCACTACAGTGAGGCAAAGATACCTGCTCTAAATGCAGAATTGGATAAATTGATTTCTTTTTTGAGTTTTTCTTAAGGACATTTCTCTTTACTGCCATGCTGATTTCCCTTAATGTTGCATAGATAAATCCATGTTTGATAATAAATAAACAAAGGTGAATTTTATTCTTGCAATTTAAATGACAGATTTAGATTTGTTGACAGATTCAGTGTTCTATGAAAACTGTTAAAAAACACAAGGTTTGTATTAAATCATATGTACTTTCCTACACTGCATGACATTATCTATGGGTCTATAGATCAGATTTTTTTGTAAAGTATTTTAATGCAGCCATGTAGAGACCTTCATGCTGCTGTATAATAAAGCAAGGTCAAGGGAAGTTATAATGCAAAGCTTAATGCTTGGGGTTTATTTCTTTCATCTTAATATTTTATTTTTGTAGTTGCAGGAAACCATGTCTTTAATGTGACCATTGCAGCAATCAAGTCTCATAGTATTTCACTGAATAGAGACAGCAGTTAGAAGTAAAAAGCCTTTATTACATGGGAGGCACATTTCAGCTTAGTTTATGGTAGTTGGAAAAGAAAAGGGAAAATTATAGTGGTTTTTCTTGTCCTGCTGTACTAGGGCCCCCCCCATATTTAGCCAGGTTAAGCCAGCCTTGTGGAAAAAGTAATATATTTTATACTGAAAGCATTATATTAGTGCCAACATTTTCATTTAAAATCAATAGATCTAGTAATGTTTTAATTAACACAGTAAATTGCAAAGCATTTCTTTGAGAAGTACTTTGAAATAGTTACATGAAAAGACTATCAATCCAATGTTAATATTATGAAATATCTTGACAACATAATGATTTCAATTAACTCTGGTTGGAAATTTAGCTTGTACTCATGTAAAAAACCCAAAAAGAGAAGTTGCTTAACATAAATTCTGGCAGGTGTGCAGTAATACTCATCTGAGTTATGTGGATATAAGACATAACCTGGAAACTGCTTCTTGGTTGAGCCAGCAACCTTTGGCTTTCCCCTGTAACATTTTATGTAGTTATATGCTACCATCTATGGAACACAGTAATCCATTATACTTTGTTCATTTGGATGATGAGCACAGGCCACTGAGCCTCCACTTGAGAATCACCGACTTACCCTTTTTTTGAATTGGTTTTTCAAAAGAAAATATTCTGTTCTTGTTTGCGTTCCTCTATCCCCTGGTGCAGCACTCAAGATTATGATGGATAAAATGTTTGTACTTACAAATGTCCTGCTACAGGTGCAGTTATTTTGACAAAAGTTGTCTTTCCAGGAGAGTCTGTAAGAGCAAATCAGTTATCTAGTACCAATTTTTTAACCTGTAAGATATTCTGAGGTATGACTCATTCATTATAAGAATGTTTCATTACTTAGCTTTTGAATACTAGCATGGAAAAAGTGATCAATTTCTCTTGCTTCTTTCTGTTTTCACACAAACATTCAGGTTGGGTTTTCATTTGAAGGTGTACCATGTTCAACAGCAGCAATAAAATCGTTTTTCTTTTCCCCTGAAAGGCAGAGATAGTGTCAGAACCATGATGTACAGGCTGAAATTTCATATCAGGCAGAAATATCTGCCACCTGAAGAAGGAAAGAAAAAGCCCAAGAATAAAGGTTTTCAATAAATTTAGTTCTTCCCCCATAAATCTTTCTTCTCATTTGTGCTCGGCATGTAAAGGTTATGCTTATTATTTATGTTTTTATATGTATTTATTTATTCTATGACTGCTCATTTGTCATATCAGTCTTACCTAAAAACATTGAATGAGTTTGCTATACTAATATAACAGAAAGCTATATTAGTAGCTCTTACTGTTTTACTAAGGCCCTGTAGGCAAAACAAGGTCAATAAAAGAAACCTCGTCTAGGTTTAGGAAACAAATGCATAAAACCTGTAACATTTTCATCATGTCTCATAAATCAGAGCTAGGCTTTCCTAAGCATTGCAAAACCCAAGAACATGAGCAAGTGCTTTCCTAGAGAGCTTTCAGTTTGATTAAGATGCAAAGAGGATATATGAGAACCAAACTCAAATTCTGTAATGAGCGTTGACCCAGGCTGTTAATAGCCAAAATCAGAACTGAATATTGATTCACTCTGCCTGATTGTTGAACAGGTTTTTTTTTTGTTATTTTTATGATCTTACACTACATCAGTTCCAAAAACTCATGACTGCAGTTAGTTGTTTAATTGGTAAGACTATTTAGTCAAGCTATCCTGTTTGGAAGAAATACCCCATTTTTTTGTAGTTCTGGCTGTTTGTCTTGTAGTAATGAGGAAAAAGGCTTTATGACTTCCTTTTTTTTTTGGAGAAGAACTAGTACTGAGAAATAATATTGGTTATACCTGTTATACCCCAGCCTTGAAAGGCAAAAGGAAATCTTGGGCATATTTAGCATTGGCTTACTTTGCATCTTAGATGGCTTCTTTATGATTGTCTTTGCATGAAGGTGACTTGGATGAGAGGAAATCCCCTGGGATCTATTGTGCAGACAGGTTACTATAGAGGGTTTTTCCCCTGGCCCTTTCAGATAAGGTAACCTGCTTTCAAATAGTATTACCTTTAAATAGCATGCCTGGCCAGTTCTGTCAGATTGTGTTAGGAAACTCTTGTTCTACCTCTGTTTGGAAAAGAAGAGTAATATTATTACATAACAGTTGAAGTAGTTTCTGTTATGTGAGTGTGGGGAAAAAAAACCCAATAAGGTTAACAAAAGATATTGCTAATCTTACTATGCTTAATTTCTTAAGCTTTTAAATATAAAAAAACCCACATGTATCAAAAAATGTTATTAAAAAAACGCCCAACAAAAACCCAAACTGAAATGAAAATAAAAAGCAGCCCCAACACCTTGAACACCACACCAAAAAAGTTTGGAATATTAACCAGTACAGAAATCAATATGAATGTAGACTCCTTAACTTTCTCTATCATCCTGCTGAACAGTTTAGGAAGAAGCTTTAAGTGACCTTCATGCTGCTTGTAAATAATGTAGTGGTTAGGTAAGAGTTTTAAGCAGTAGTCGTTATGACCACGAAGTATAGAAATTCCAAGATTACCTGTCGGGTTTTCAGACCTACCATTGCACCATTAGTTTTGTGCTGTGTTGTGAAAAGCCTGCCATAGGATGGAGAGAGGCTCTGTACAGTGAGTGTGTGATGATGGAAGAATCAGATTCTTAGAATGCTTGCTTTGCAGTTTTCTTGGGTGCGTTTCCCTACTTTTTTGTTATTGTTATATAAAATTTCCCTTTTTTATTCTTCTATACACTGTTTTTGACCAGAATATGTTTTAATGCTTAATTAACTGTAGTGGAGGTGGAAGTAGCTGTCACCTTCTGTATTGTATTTATGTGGGTATGGAGACTGTGGGTTTAACTCTGCACTTGCATAGAATTCCAGAACACAAAACTTCAGTTTCTGGATTGGATATTGCAGTCTAGTTTTAATATGAAAAGAATGTTCTTTTGTAGCATTCTTTGTCACCTGCAAAATGTTTTACTCAATTGCAATGCCACTTTACTAGAAAGGCTTGCTGCAAGGCGTGTTTTGAAGGAGATTGAAAACAATGTCATTTGACTTCTGCTGACTACTTAAAAGGAAAACTTTAAAGGTAAACTTAAAGGAAAATAACTTTAAAGGATAACTTAAAAGGGTAGTGTAGGGATGGTTCTTCTCTTGACTTGGTAAAGAAAGAGACTTCATGCCTGCTGGTTCTGTTGTTTAGCTGAGATACTGGGATTGAAGATAATAACAGAAATATTAGTGGTCTTGTCCACCTGTTGAATCATGTACCAACTTCAGTAAGAACTTGTAAATGTTCTCTGAAAACAAGTTTTAACTATGAACTCTACATCTGAACTGAGTTACTAAGTAGCTTCTTATATTTTTCAATATATAAATTTTTATATGTATTTGTTTATTAATCTGTAAATAAGAGTAATGGTGAAGCACTGGCACAGGTTGCTCAGAGAAGCTGTGGATGTTGCATCCCTGGAGATGTTCAATGCCAGGCTGGATGGGTCTGGTGAAACATGTCCCTGCATATGGCAGGGAAATTAGAACTTGATGATCTTTAAGGATCCTTCCAACTCAAGCCATTCCATGGAATATTTATTGCAACACATAATACCCGAGAGCTGCAGCTATTACATAATCATTCTCTTGGAAGAAATTCTGGCCTTCTGGAAAAAAGTTTTATGATAATTAAATTTCTTTGATCACTTTCTTATTTCTACAGAACAAGCCTTTTTAGTGATACCATCATTAAACAAAGGTATCTAGTTCTACAGTCTAATGGTTAGCATTGTAGCAGAGCTCTGGTATTCAGATGTTTAATTCTTCATTGGTCCCTTGACAGGGTTTTGCCCTCATTCATGTTTCCAATTTGCTGACATTTATCACAAGAGAATTGTGTGAGGGTTTTTTTCCTTCACGGGTAAAGACTCAAGATGAACAACTGCTAAGTGATGGTTTTCATCATAGAAAGGCATTGTAATGTCTCTTATACTTTTGACACCCTGTGTTCAGATGGTACACTGGATTAAATATTAATATTGGACACAGTTAAAGTAGTACCACATGTAAAACAAGACAAAAAACCAATTCTCACAAAGTAGAGATTGTTTGGGGCACTTAATTCACTCATTTGCCTCTTTCATTTTAGACATATGGATAGCAATAATAGCATCACTCTGTGCTGTCATACCTGCCTGTATGCTCTAAACTGATTGGACACTGTCTTATCTACTCATCCAGATGATCAAACATGTGCACTTCTTTAGTGAGATAATTCTGTAATTTAATAGCTTGGAGCACAGTCTGTAATCCTCAGACTCTGAATTTTATCTGCTGGCTAAGGAATTTATATATTACCTATACCTTGTTGCTAAGCAGATTCAGGGGTTTTACATCTTTTTATCTTTAAATTTTTTCTGTCATGTTTAATACTGACAGTGTGATTACATCACAAATGGTACGTGTGCAGAAATATCCTAAAAGTCTTAAAGTTTTTGCAACTTTTTGAAATGCAGGTCACTTTCAATTTGTTCACTTTTAATGCTGATCAGGAATGGAAAACACAATGTGATAGTATAAGCTTTTAATTAAAAAAAAATCTTTGTATGGATTTCTAATTCTGCCAGTGTTTCTGAAAAAAATGTTATGAGAAAACCACTATCCTTGGACAACTTTGTGAGACAAAGTAAAGATGCATGGAAAAGTATAACCAGCCATACAATTTTTATGGGATTTATACAAGAGTCCTACTAAATGCATTTTGACTGTAGTTTGATTAGCCTTATTTATATTTCTAATGCTCACATCCACTCCTTTCCTTACCACAAAATATTGTGAATTATAATAAATGGAAGTAAATCTTAATTGTGAATATCCCTGAATCCAAGGAATTGATGTTGATTTAACTTACTTGACGTTTAGTTTAATTTAATTATGGGAAGTCTCTGTTGTTAACTAGCAGAGAGTGTACATGGTTGCCTCATTATGTTGCTATGATAGTGTGTGGCTGTTGTGTTTGCTCATTGTCTTGATGCTTGTTTACTCAGAGCCCTCAGGGAAAACCATATGAAATAATTTTGTGATCATTTTTCCAGAAACAATAACAAAAAAAATCTTAGTGTTTTCCAGTTTTCAAAACTGACAAAAGCCAGTGAAACTTAGCTACTTTATAGCATAGCTTCAACACAAGTGGAATATATTGGTTTGGATTTGGAAACCCCACCATAACTTCTTATGAAACAAGGATTTCTAGAAATAATATCCAGCTGAAGGTTGATATTTTCATATAGTATCTAAACAAGCATTAGAACTTTTTTTGGCAGTCACTGAATTACAGTGCTTTAGTGTTCTATGGGAAGCTGCAGCAGTGTGCAGCAGCCACATGTGGGTGGCATGATGTGGGAACAGAAAGCTGTAGCTGATGAAAAAGTTAATGCTGCATTAGTTCCTGCGTCAGAAATCTGTGCCAGTGTACCTGGCTTAAATGCTGTTAGCCCACTGTGACCATTGCCAGGCTTGTAATTTCTGTTAGGTTGCAACACAAGACAAACTTTCAACAATTGCAGTGTGGTTACCTGGTATTCCAAGGTGCCTCATGAACTGATTGAACAGAGACATGGAGAGGGAAGTTCTACTGATACAATACTTTGTTCCCAGTTATTGAAGTTAAAATTCATACCAGTCTGTCATGAAGTGAATGACAATAGTTTTTGGAGAATCTTCTGATTTTCAAGTGAGTAATATGACATGATTCTAGAACAATTAGAGGCACTCAATCAGCATTTGCTACATACATATTTATAAGAAATGGAGTATGTTAATTGAGATGGAGATTTTAATTTCAAGAGCCATAAGGAGCCATATATATACATATATATATATATATATATATATATAGCAAAGCACAATCTGTGCAACATATCTGAACAATAAGCTTGTGGCTTGAATTTGGTTATGAAATTTAGAAAGCGAAGCGTGTTAAACAATTTGCTTTTGAGGAACTAGAACTTCTTCCTGTCCTGACCAGAATGTCACCTGTGGCTCATTTGCTTTTAGCCATTTCTTGGATATATTGAAGTAGTCTTGATCTACAGCATATATCTTGTATTTGAATGTGATTTAGAGGCAGACCAAGAAATTTCTATCAGCAATTGATTTTTTTAGTTCTAAGATATGTAACCCTAATTACACTTACTCACTAAAGGATAGGTAGTGGAAGATAAAAAAAGCAAACAAAAATATAAATATTGCAAATGAGTGCAAGAGGTGAGACCAGCCTTTCAAGCAAATCAGGATGTGATTGTGGACTGTAGCACCAAATTAATATTGCTCCCAGAGATTTTTTTCTGTTGTTTACGGGGATTTGTTTGTTTTTTGTTTTTGAGCAGGAAAAGCAAGTATGCATTTGTCCCGCTGTGCTTTGCTGTGATCTTTCAAGGAAACAGTGCCGTTTTTTCATGTACATTCCCTAAGTATGAATTTCCATTTAGTATGGCACTATTCCGCACACCCCCCAAAGAATGCCCCAAAACCCACACCCAAACATCAAATCCAAACAAGTTCTCATTTTACATTAGTGGTGGGCATTAAAGTTTGAAATGACAGGAAATCCTAGATCTTGCCTGGTTTTCTTCACTATGGCCTAAAATGGACTCTATTCTAGATAAATACAGATGAGCATGATCGTCACAGGATGCAGCTTTGTGGCTTCTTGTGGTCATTTAAGGCAACATATCCTGTCTGCTTCTGACAGCTGTGAGGTCAGAAAAGGAGTTTCATAGTTCTTTTGCTTTCAGCACCCTTGAATGATGTTTTCTCACATATCACTGTACTATCACTTCCTATGGCAGGCTGCAAAAATGGTTTTTGAGAAGAGCTTTTCCTGATTTTTTTTTTCAAATTAAACTTTATCACTGGCATAATGCCTCATCCCATTAAATGCTGTTTATTCTTATACTGAGGACTCATTGGACCCACCCCTTAAAGGACAGTAAAGTTCAGGGCAAGTAGTGCTCTGTTTTACTTGGACATGGTTTTTGTAGACCTTTTTCCTCATTTTATAACTTTTATCTTGATGTGCCCAAGACCAGAATAACAAGAGAGAGCCTCAATACCCCTGAAAGGGCTATTTTGACAGATGTCTTATCTAAAATTGTGCTTTTTGAAAACAGTGTTAGCTTTTCTATTAGTGTGAAAAGTAAACATATGGTTAGGCTAAGAGGGAATTCATCCCATATTATTTAAACTATGACAACCTGGCTAGAATTCTTCAGGTGTCTCTTTCAGTAACTATAAAAAAAGGAAAGCCCACCAATTAAACTTTTAAAGGAACTGAAACCAGCAATGAGCAATGTAAATTGCTCCTGTTGTAGTGCCTCATGTTTCTGTTGGTGAAAGATTAAGTCTGTGTAAAACCTGTTTAGAGTGAGATAAAGCAGGAATAAAAGGGCATATGAAAGAAATCAGTGGAAAAACACAGGCTAGCAGGACTAATCCAGATTACTTCTTGCCTACGAAGTATCTGAATAATAGGTATGATCATTTCTTACTGTTTTTTACAGGGGTAATTTTGTGATTGGCAGCTGAAATTCCTAACAACAAGAAGGATCTCCAAGGAAGGGAGGGTTTAAAGACATCTTGTCCTTTTCAAAATGAGTAAAAAACATTTTTGGAAACTGGCCAAGAGTGTTTCCAACTCTGTATTTTACCACATTTTGTAATTTTGTATTTTAATCTAGGAAGTGTTTTGCCCTAATAGTTGAGAGTATCTAATTGTAGGGCTCAGTATTAGGAATTGCTTGTTTGCAATTGGTGCAAGTGTTCCTAATGGCACAATAGCCATTCTCTTCTCACTTTGATTGCTTACAAAAGAGACTATTCCCTATTTCTATGATTTCAGGATTTTGGTTTCTCTTATATAATGGACTGTCAGCTACTCATTTTGGTTTTATGATTTAAACCGCTAGCTCTTTGCAGATCATGCAAAATAAATCAATTGCTTCTGTATGATCTTGAAACATCCTTCATTACTCATGTGAGATTGTCTTTTAACATCACCCTAGCAGGAGCATGTTAGAGGTCCTATATTAGACACAGAATAGTGTGCTAAGTAGTGCATTAAAATGACAACATAAGTGGTAGTTGGGAGCAGTATTCACTATTTCAGAAGAAGTTCAGTTTGGTATTGCTGTTTGTCATTGAATGAGTGCCACTATTTGATCCCTTGGTTTTTTGTCCCTCATGATTGGCACTGTTGACAATGGTTTGGCACAATGCAAAGAAGTTCATCAGAACATCAGAGCACGTGGAAGTTCAGGAAATGCAATTCTCTGAAATGTACATGCAGTCTCTCTGAAAGTTAGCTCCTTTTTCAGTACGGAACTCTCTGAATGTTTGTCTTCTTATTATGATATTAAAAATAGTTTTATTTAATCTAGCACTATGACTATATTAGGTCTGAGGGAGGAATGTTCCACTCTTGACATGCTGGTATACATGTGCAAATCATCAGATGTCATAGTTAACTTGGTGAAGGTTTGGCGATGCTAATATTGCTGTTCTTTCTGAAGATCTCAGGCAGGCAATGAAAATTTTAACTGCTGGAAAGTCTTTTTAGGAGAGGATGCTTCAGGACTGTGCTGAACAGCACTAAATATACTGGTAAGACAAGATGCATCAACAACTAATAAAAATAAAGCAAGCTTCCTCAAATATTCAATCTTACACCTTTATTTTATCATTAGTTTGAAGCACGAGTGTTGCTTGCAGACAGCCAAGGTGAAATATCTTTGTTAAACTGCATGCTGACAAGCATCTTAGTACATGGAACATAATAATGAATTATTATCTGCCTGCAGAACAGCATTTCCTTACCTCTATATCAGTTTTGGAGTCAATCAGGGCAATGTCCTAAGAGCTGGGATTTTTAGATAATACCCCTTATGAAGTGCAAAACAAGGTCAAAACCAGTAAATGAATAGTGACATGTTTTAGAACCACCCTTGATAAGAAGGCTTTTGTGTATAAAAGTTCTCAGAAACTGGGCTGTGTTTTGAACTCCTGTCTCTAATCACATAAAGATTAGGGCCCATGGAGTGAGCAAACCTGTTTTGATTAATGTAACCTCTTTTGTACTGATTTCAATGTTGAAGGTATGAAAAAAGGTTTTTACCAGAAAACCACCCAGAAATTCCCCCAAGATGCCTTCAAACAAGCTTTTCTGTGAATAACTTAAGGGCTTCTTCCAAAACTTGATTAAACTGCCAGACTGGATACTATAAATATTGGTGATGTGCTCTCAGTATACTATGAATAGTACTGATCACATCACCTATCAAAAGACTTAGCAGTAATGTAAAGCATGTGGAAACAAAAAAAAAAAACACACCAAAAAAACCACCAAAACAACAACAAAAAACCCATAGAAAACAACTGCCAGCTGCCTGAGGTAAAAAAGAAATATTCTAAATTGTTCAGTATTTCTCTGTTATTTTTAAAATTCCTCCTGAAGATGTTGATGCTCTCAGGCACACAATAACTGGAGGAGATACGAAAGTGACCACTAAGCCAATCTGATTAATGACATGGTCTTTTCCTTATTTAATAGACCTGATTTTACCTGCTGGTTAAACTGATGGTACTGTGTATGTGGATTGCATAATGCAGATGTAAAGTTACTGTAATTAAATAATACTGAAACTGTCTGCAAAGGGTTAACTGTGGCAGTTCTCTATCGTAAATTCAAGCGAACAAAATATTTCACTGAGTAGGAGCACGGACATTTTGATCAGAAGGTCATTGTCCTATTAATAAGGAACTAATAGGTTTTCCAAATGAATGACTTGTATTTTCAATTTGAGGAGAGGTGAGAATACGAGGTGATAGAACTGAGGTTCAGTTGAGAGTTTAATCCATGTATCAAGAACCTTTGTCACTGAAATGATGGTGAATAGATGAATTCATTTACAAAGTGTAATGAGTTCCTATTGAGAATTAATTATCTTGGAACTTAGTTCTGAAACTGGAAGCATATTTGACCCTCGAAATCAATCTTTCTTTTTCTCCCTTCATACCACCAGAAACTAGATAAAACTTCATGAGTTCAACATGATGGAAGTTAGGATTTATATTTTAAAATGTTTTTTAACACATTGTAGTGCAAGTATGGACGGTGTTCTTATTCTCTTTCTTAGTTCTAGTACATGTCTGAATTCTGACTGCAATTCTTCCTGCATATTGTTGACCTTCAGTTAATATATGTGGTGGTTTGTACTTTTGAGGGAAGGAAGGCATTGTTACATCCTAATGTGGTTGAACACCTGGAAACGTCAAGAGAAAAGCCAAAGATGATTTTGGAATTTAAGGCAGAGAACAACAGTGAGAGGATAAAAGCCTCAGATATTGGCAGGAAAAAGAGGAAAATAATGGGAGGAACAGTGTCTGTCACAGAGAGAGACATTCAGAATAACAGACTAAGTGGCAATGCAGATTATATGACTGGATTTTGTTATGTGAATTGTGAGGCAATTGGCCTGGGCTGTTGCATCAAATTAGTATATTCCTAGAAAGTAAATAGTATTTATAAAGTAGGAAATTTTTGGTTTGGTTGTTAATTTATTTCTGTCAGTTCATATCTTTGCTTCCTCTTTTTTCTCTTATGGCAGTACTGTATTGAAGGGGAGTTATAGCTGCAATTGCTGTGAATTCTTATAATCTATTAAATGCTTTAAAATTGGTTAATCTTAAAAAGACAACCCTCTAAAATCTAGATTTTTTCATTATTAAAGTAGTTTTAAAAATTAATCTTGTTCATAGATTTTTTTTAATATCTTCAGTTTTCCTTGTAAATTGTGGATTGTGCTCACAGAAATTCAGTGTAGATGACAGGCGAGACTGATTTTCAGTATTGATTGTAAGCATTCTTTCTAATTGTAGGACAGAATACTCTTCAGTTCTTCAGTTTTTCCAAAATTCTGTAAGAAGTTGAATGAAATCTTTATATTTATGCTCGTGGCTGCTTATGCAGTTGGTTCTTGTTGATTTTAAAGGTTCAAGATTGCATAAATGATTAATTTCGCTTTGTATGTAAGCCTCCAATCTTCAGAGCTCTTCTAGAATATTCTCTGAAGGGATACCTTAGACCTCGTAACTGGTAAAATTGTCATTAATCCTATCTTTGCCAAATGCATGCGATGCCTTTCTAGATGTGTAGTAGGTTTAGGCAATACAAGTGTTTGGTTTTTCAAAGCAGGTTGAATTGTACCAATGAATAGTCAGCCTGTGTAACCTAGGAAACTGACTGTGCCAGTTCTTCAGGTCCTGTTCTTCACTCGTCTCCTAAGTCACCACCTCAGTATCACGTCCTCTGTCCCGAAGTTCTGAACTACTGGATTTATATAGAATAAATCCAGTAGTTTCAATTCTTTCAGAGTTTACACGTACATGTGAGCAGCTGGGGAGGAATAGGGAACTATGTGGTTGCCCAACCATGCTTTGTGGTAAGTGAGGCTGGTGATCATCTGCCCTACTAAATCTGTCCCAGTTAAAAATGTGTGTAAACACTATAGCTACTTTCAAAGAAGAAAAACCAACCAAGCAACCAATGTACAGAAACCCCTCCAAAAATCCCCAACCCAAAAATTAAAAACCACAACAAAAAAGGGCCTGATTGCAGCTGGTGGTTCAA
Organism: Camarhynchus parvulus; assembly: GCF_901933205.1. NCBI lineage: Eukaryota > Metazoa > Chordata > Aves > Passeriformes > Thraupidae > Camarhynchus > Camarhynchus parvulus. The sequence goes on from NC_044576.1 coordinate 12,878,381, forward strand.
GAAAAGATAAAGATATCCTCTCATCCATTATGTCACTGAAATTATTGATTAATTACAATTGAATTTGTTTATGAAAGGTGTTCCAGAATAGGTCTGCTTTTCATTGGTGATTGACATGATACCTAAGCAACTGGCATAACGTTGGTATTTGAAGCAATACATTCCAGCTGCCCTGGGGATGGTGCACATTATGATGACCATGCCTTTCACTACTTTACCCTTATAGGTATTCCCTCAGTGGTCTGCCAAACCCTGCTGCATCGTGTTTTGAAATCTGCCTTTGTCATAAAGTTTCCATTGAAGGAGCAGAACCTGAAATCTAAGACGATGAGCGCTGGAGCAGTAAATCCTGTTCTTGTGCAGTTGTGTGCAGTTTATAAGCATCTCTGGCACAGATCACTTTATTAAAGCAACATCTGCTACAAGCACTGTACTTGGATTAGGGATGACAGCCATTTGCAGCCAAATGAACTCTTAAAAATAGAAGATATTTAAGTTTGACAAGGATTAATGTTTTATTAGCTTGCTAAATTCTGAAGGTTTACAGTAGCACTTTCTGTGGTTGTTTTCTGTGGATGCTCTTTATATTTAGTCTAATGTAAGTGTGATCTGCATCACCAGTTTTCTCACCTTGCCTTATAAGATTGATTGGTCTTATATCTGTCTGTTCTCTGTCACGAAAAATCATGAGGTTAGGGATATGACGGCAGTGTTTTTCCCATTAGAGAAGCACTTTAAAAAATTGTCTGGGAGGGCCTGTCTCTTCAGACGCTTCTTGCAGATCTACTGCCACTGGAACATCTATATCCAAACACAACAAGCTTCTGTTCAAGCCTTGTCAGTGTCATTGCTATTTTTTCCTGCCACAGGATTCTCGCTGTACTAACTTGAAATATGGATGGTTTGGTCATTTCCATACTTCAATTAGCTTCTCATTCACACTATTTCAAGGTATTGGGGTATAGCAGCTGATTCCAGTGGCAACATCTGCCCACTGACTAGAGCAAGCAAATTATTTTGTGATTTTGTCTGATCCAGCATCTACTCCTTTTCATTTCCTTTGCCAAGTCAGAAAACATTCAGGTCTGTTTCTCAAAGCTTCACTCATATAAGTAGACTTAAAAAGTAAGTGCAGGCAAAACTTTTACCCAAGTGAAGAAAAAAAATCACTTTTTAAATGCATGTTAAGAAATGCAAGCTGCCATGCATTCAATACAGTCAGAGAAAATTTATGGTTCATATTGTATTCATTCAGTCTGTTGGTTCATATGGTGAAAAAGATGTAGTTTGAAGACAAGTCACTGGCATGTTTAAATGTGATGTGTTACTGTTAACTCCTGCACTGACAGTATGGTGCTGCTTAAAAGCCCAACCTGAGACTGGTGCCAGGTAGAGAGGTCAGAAAATTGCAATAATAAAGATCAATCTCTGCTCTGAAAAGCTTATATTTAAACAGACAGGACAGTTGAAAATTTTGAAAGGAATCTTACCGCAGAAAGCTGCGGTGCTTTGCTGTTAGGAGAGTCTCATAGCAAGTGCAGACAGAACAATAATTCAGTCCTTTGTGATGTTTTTCTCAAACCCATTGAAAGGTATCCATACTGAACTGGTAGAAGATGCTTCCTCTTTTCATTGCTCCTCCATTTGCAACGAGCAAGGCATTAATCTTTCCTTTGTGACCCAATATCCATTCTTGCTCAAGAGATGTCTGCCAAATATGTTTTATTTGTGCTTTGGTGGACTTCTGAGTTAATGTATTGTTAACATGGTGCTTTGGACACGTTTCTTTCTGATTCACTGCTTTCATATCCTCATTTATTAAATGGCTGAACTTCAACCAACACCTCAATTTTCTGAGAGTTTTTCTCCTTTTAATAATTTTTTGCACATATTGTCATACCAGGAGTCAAAACTCTTTTTAAATTTTATTTTATTGAAGGACAGCTCTTAATGAAAATATTGAGCAAAAGCTGTTTCTATCCTCAGTATTTGTTTACTGATCTTCCCTTTCCACTCAAAATACTTAAAACAGTATGAAATTTTGGGGACACATTTATTTCTTCCTTTAGAGAGTGGGTTTTGTAAGTGATATTGGTCAAGACATTTGACCACTCTGTGGCTCCCAAATGTGTGTTATGGCATTTCTACCTTGTGGAACCTGCTATTTCACCTAATTAGTGGTTAGATACTATAGTAACAGGGGCTATATAAAGTAAGTAGGATACTTAACTTTAATATGGAATGGCTTGTGCTAAGGCAAAGCTGTAGGACTGAGAGAAACATGTTAGGACTGTAGGTGATTCTTTGGGTGCCCTGTTGCTCCCTTACCCAACATTTTTTTTTTTTGCCTTGAAAAACTTCTTGTGTTGATTACTTAAGATTTTCTCAGAGACTTAATAATTATTTCCCCATTAATCCAAGTCTAGAGTGCAACTTAGTATCTGTTCAGAAGTACTTCTCTCTGGTTTTCATGCTATTTAACCTTTGTGCTCTTTTTTTCCTATGTCCTTCCAAGGTGTTCAAATGCTGTCTGTAGAATTATAATCTTATCAGTTGAAGACTCCTAAAACACTAAAAATGCTCATTTGTTGAAATATGTACTTAAATATGGACACTCCCCAGTTCCACCCCCCAGCATAACTGTGACAGAATGTTGTGTAAATGATGGTTTTCTCAGATTTAGGTTTATAATATTAACTACATGCATCTAAAATGGTTAATATCCAGACTACACCAAAATGAAGATGTTTCCTTAAGAGCTTTTGTTCACCTTAGACCCAAGAGGAGTGATTTCTTTATAGCATATATGTTTTTGTATGATTACCTGATTCAATTTGGTTAATTACTCTTACAGAATAGAAGTGCTTCAGATACTGTGGAGTCAATAATATATTAGATCTCAGAATGTTTGAAACGTAGAAACACAAATGTTGTTTTGGATTAATGTTACCTGAGTGTTTAAGACATTCACTGTTGTTGTATCTTGATCCTATACAGTCTATAGTCACTCTTTATAACTCAGCTGATCTGTTCTTGAACACTATACTGGAATGTGTAGTGTGTGAAGTTTGCATGGATTATCCTGATATTTTTGGACTCTGAGCATACATGCTTGCGTAAAAGCTTTTGAATTCGGTACAAAAACTGTGCTTTAAATCTTTTGAAAACATGGTTCCACTGGCAAAGTACAGACAAGGGTAAAAAGTAATATTAATGAGTATAATATATTTTCATTTTGAAGGAGATTTGTTTTGTGCAGTGGTTGAGAGCTATCCACTGGTTCCAATTCTGTGGAAATTTCTGTGTCAGGAGGGTCTCAATTACCAAGATAATCTGATAAAATGCTTGCTGTGTGACTATAGAAGAAAAATATTTGCCTCTCCTCATTTCAGAAAGAAGCTGATGGTTTAAATGTGATCTATAGAATTTTAATCCATTGCATCTACTTTTGTATCAATTTATTTTTGGGAAATTGAAATTTAAGACATTTATCATATCTCCCCCTCTTTCTGCCAGGTATACTATGCTAATGTATTGATTGATATTTGATATACTAGTTAGTGAATCATAATGAAATTAATACATCAGTCATTATGTCAAACAAGGCATTAATACCAAAACATTCCTAATAATTTATCAGTTAAATAATTAAAAATGTCAAAGTTGACAACCTACAGAATTTTTTCAAGTAAATTTAATTGTGTCAATAGAGCTACCTCGATCTAGTGCCTCAAAGTATCAAAATATGTTTACATATATCTTATAGTAATATTTTATATTTAAAAAATGTTACAGAACTCCCTTGATTCCTTGTTTATTGAGAACAGTGTTTTCTCAAGGCAAGTGTTATGCTTCATGCTTATGTAAGGCACAGGATTTTGGCTGTGAAAAGCTGATTAATAATGTATAGTTTAATGAGCAATATAAATAAATGTTAATTCTATCAAATGTCATAGGAACAGTTGTCATACCTGTGGAAAGGATCATGCTTACTAGATTTCTTCTTTTGCCTTCACAAAATTTAGATGCAAGACTGGGCTTACCTTAGCTTGTAAAGCATAGCAAAGTTCTTTATAGATGACAAATGGTAATACATTTTTTTGATTGGAAGAAAACAATGATAGACTTCTCTGGCTTGCAGAATTTTGCTTCATTATGTACTTCAGTGATTGCTGTTCTTGAAAGCCCTTGGGCAAATACATACTCGTGAAGAAAAAGCCATGTGAACTGTTCCACTGTTTGGCAGATTTCAGTCCTTTTAGTCATCTCTGTTAAATTCATAGCTCCTCTTTTAAGTGAGTAGCTATTTCTGGAACATACACAACCATACATTTATTAAATAACAGCATAGCTCTTATTATCTGAAAACAAATTTAGTTCACAAATAGTAGCTTTTTTCATGAGACAAACATAAGCATGAAAAGCATGAAAACTACAAAAAAAGCATTTTTAATACAGGTTGTTCTGATGATTAGCCATAACAGGAAAAACTAATGAATGCCTTGTTATGGTGTGTTGTTGATAAAGATATAAGCATTACACAGTATTCTATTATTATTCATCTTAGTCTGTATTAAGCCTTTTTATTTATTTTATAAATTCTTTTCCATTTCAAAGAGAACTAAGAGTCCTGAGATAGCTTAGAAAAATAGAATGAATCCTCAATAAGTATTGAATGTTCTGTTGAGGAATTAAGTTAGCTGGCCTGTGAACTACTGAGCCTCAGCCCTGTAATCCATGAAAGCCCAAGTTAAGAGCTTCATGGCATCAGGACAAACTCTTGGTTGTCTAGTCAGACATTGAAATCTTAATGTGGATTAGCATTAGAAGCTTCTATAGGATTCCATTTTCTGCACAAGCTCCTTGCTTGAAGTACACTACTCAGAATTACAGATGTCATCAGATCTTAATGTCATTGATGAAATGAGCATTCAGCAGTTAAATATATATAAATGAAATAATATGTAGTATTATCTAACTCTTTTTGTAATCTTACTCTCTAGATTATAAAAACCTCTTCAAAAAGGTTTTTTTCAGAATTTAGTAATAGACAAGTTTATATCTTTTTCTTGCCTCTGAGTTGTAGTCTCTGTTATAATTGTAGAATATTTTTTTTCTTCTAATTAATGTTTACTTCAGCTGTGCAGGAGTACAAGACTGTCTATGAAGTCAACATCATTATAGGTGACTAGAATTAGATAACGTGTAAGCGTTTGCTCACTGTGAATTATTTTGTTCCTTGGCTCTGAGATAACTTCTCTCAGCAATTTCTGGTAGTTTCATATTGCATTTACATCTGATTAGGAGCCTACAGAGTATGATTGAGTTGTGTGATTACTTCAGCACACTGTTAGAACTGGAGAGGGCAAGCAGCGTTCTAAGAACCTGTGTTTTGAACTGGTGCTAGGAGACATAGGGATACTGGAGTTCTGACCTTTAGTTGAATTTTTTAAAAAAATCATACCATTTAATTGAAATTTAAGTATAAACAATCAAGTGAGGTTAAAAGTTCTAGCAAGAACTGATTGAAATTATGTAGTCTCAGTTCTGTCACCACAGATTAGACTACCATATCTCTGAATGAGGGAGGGAAAAAAAAGAACAAAACCTAAAAACAGGGGGGACGAAGGCTGATACAGAGGGCAGTTTGGCATCTTAAATGAATTTTGTAGCCTTGTAACTAGCCTTGTCCTCAACCTCAGAGGACCTTTCTGAAGATACACAGGCAGAAGCTGTGACTTGCAGTGTTGATTGGAGTGGTAGAAGGATGACTAGCTGAAACTGGATGGTTCAGGAAATTGTGATCACTGGACCCTTTTGCAGATGAATTGTTTCTCCCTGATAGTTTAGACGCATTCCCTTGGTGTCTTATGCTTGCTAATAGCAAAATAATGGCTTGAATAATGAGTTGATCTAAATTATATAGAAGGGAAACCCCAGAAGAGAATTTGGCTTAGCACCTTCCAAAATTGACAAGGGAACAGTATGGAATAAATAGCTTATGTAACAATAAGTCTTGTAATTATACACTTGTTTCAGCAGATGGATGTGCTATTTTGGGACTGAATAACAACTGAACATTAACTCTAGTAACTTGCTTTTTCAGTGATGGCAATCTGGACAAATTGCAACTCCAAGAAGCTAATGCAGCTGGTGGAGGCAGATCTCTGCGGGCTGGCAGCCTGCTGTGCTCCAAGCCTACACCTTTAGGGATGACTCACTTTTTGTTCCTGCTCATGCTCAAGGCACAGCATTGATCTGATCATGGAGTAGGAGTGGACAGAGTAGGTTCTTTCTGTTTTATCTGTACATCTAAAATACCAGACAAATGATCAAATATTAGAAAATCCACCCATGTGTAAGTGTTGGGTGGAAAACCTACACACACTTAGGAATATTTTGTTGTATGATAAACCTAGCAGGAATAACTTTATCCAGTTCCATTCACATCATCACCTTCTATATCTCTTAGAACTTCTCTGTAAGAGATCAAGTTTTCTAGCCTTATTAGAGCTCAGTATGGGGAAATCATTGCAGATAGCTAACTACACACGGTTTCTCTTTCCTTAATTTTATACTGGAACTTTTTTCATTGTGTAGACCCTTTATGGTATGAGTATTTTCTTTGGTGGGTTTTTTTATGTTCTGTAGTTATTAAAAGATAGTATCTCTTTGTGTGAGTTAGGAAATTTAGAACTGTACTACTTTTTCAAGGTAATACAGTTAAATAAAAACCTAGTTTAAATTTATGTTTTCCTTTCAGCTTAGGTTTTCAAAGATGGAATTTAAATACATTAAGAAGGCAGTCCTAAAAGATTTTTATTATTATAATCATCATCATCCTCCTCCTCATCATAATCTTAATGTCTGAATTTTAATTCTGAGATATATTTCAGATTTGTTAAAATACCTTGGAGTCTCTTTTTTATATTTCAAAATGTTTTCATCATATGCAGCTCTTAGAAATGAGAATCCATTTATCATTATCAAATATTTTGCAAGTGTTACACAGGCAGATACTTTAAATGTAGAACTGCCTTCTGTGCAATTACTTTCATTCCTCCTTGATGGCTTTTTCTTTTGATTCATACACAAATGACTTATCTTTTGTTTCTTGGTTTGTTTGCATTGAAAAGTAGAGTTAATCTACAGAAACACAAAAAGACTACATAAAAAGAAAACATATTTCACCCTTCTGTTTGTTGAATACTATATGAGAAGAGTGTTCAATATTTAATGTGTTCAATTGCTTTGACAGTATCTGCTTGTAGGGTCTCCTTGCAGGTGTGTTTTGCTTGTGTGCTTAACTGGCTCTGTAATTAGAGCAGTGTGAAGCTTGTTCCATACTTGGAGCTGCTTTTATTTGGGTAGGGAAGCCAAAACTGTCATAACATGTGGTTCATAATTACTTTCCATGTACTGTCAGAAAAGCGCTTTGGAAAAAAAACCTCTCAGAATTCCTCAGTAGGCCCTATCCTGTTCTTGTTACTCTGTTGGGAGAATAATAGCATAGCTTGAGATGTGGATGAAGTGTGCAGGTGATTTTAGTAATTGAAGTTGATTTTTTGGATTCTAGCAAAACTTTTTATATGTTCTCTCACAGTTTTCTTCTGGGAAAAATGTCCAGCATACAGCTATACAAGTCTGTAACACATTGGGTGGAGAATTGGCTGATGGGTTGGGCTCAGTGTTAGAGTAAATGAGGTTACATAGGGCTGGTGGCCAGTCACCAGTGGGGCTCCACAGGCTCAATTGTTTATAGATCACCTGGACACAAGAACCCAATGTGCATTGGGTTTGCCAATAGTACAAGAGTGGGAGGAACTATGGACTCCCTTGAGAGTGGAGAACCCTTATAGAGATCTCGACAGACCAAGAGCTGGATGTCAAGCAACTCTATAAACTCTCAGTTTAATAAGAGCAAGTGAGGGATTCTACACCAAGGGAAGTCCTTGTTATACATGCAGGGTCGGGGCTGAGAGGCTGGAGAGCCTCACGGAAAGAGATCTGGGAGTTGGGGTTTATGGCGAGTTGAATATGAGTCAGCAGTGTGCCCTGGCAGCCATAGGGCTGACCATATCCTGGGGTACATCAGGCACAGCGTTGCTGGCTGGTTGAGGACAGTGATTGTTCTGCTCTACTCTGTCCTCGTGTGGCCTTACCCTGAGTGCAGTGTTGGGTGCCTCAGTATTAGAAAGGCATCTACAAAGAGTGCGTCCAGAGGAGGAGTGTGACAAAGATGGTGGAAGGTCTTTAGGGCCAGATACGTGAAGAGCAGCTTGGAGTCACTTGGTCCCTTCAGCCTGGAGAGGAAAAGGCTGAGGGGTGACTTAATCCCAGTCTGCAACTTTTTCAGTGAGGGACAGAGGAGGGGTAGGTCCTGGTCTCCTTTTTCTGGTTGTCAGTGGAACGGGTTGAAGCTATGGCAAGGTGAGTGCAGACAGGACTTTGGATTTTGCTCCTTCAGTGAGAGGGTGGTCAGTCACTGTTCCCTGTTCCCCAGGGAAGTGGTCATGCTCTTAGTCATATGATTTAGTTTTAAATATTCCCATGAGGAGCACGGAGTTGGAATCAGTGATCCTTATGGGTCCCTTCTAACTTGAGATATTCTGTGATTCTGTGATAGCCTGGTAATTCCATATTTACTGTATTACCATATTAAATGGACTAAAGATTTTTAAAATAGTGTACTCTGAAAATTTCCATCTACAAAATGCAATTTTCAGAATCAAGCTGTATTCTTTGTCTTCAGTTTGTGTTTTTGGCATGAGAAGAATAGTATTACAGTATTTCCAGAGAAATAAAACATCTTTCTTTTCTGTAATAAGCTATGGGGTGATTTTCCAGTACTTAGGATGGTTTGGGACTTCAGATGCTTTTATACTCTTCTTTCCCCAAACCTTTTAGCTCTTTAGTGGGCTTCTTTTCTACTGAATCCTAGTATCAGCTTACTCTTTTCTTAATCTTAAAGTATGTAATTGTGCCTGTAATTAGAAATAGACTTGGGTGTATAAGCAAGCTCTGTCTATGTGTATTGATTAATATGAAGTCTAATCTTTGAACTAATGTTGCTTAAGAAATTAAGCATAACTAAACTGTCTGTAATGGAGATTTCTAGGATTCTCAAATTAATACCTCTAATTGAGCTGCAGGATGAATATGCTTGTCTTTGTTTTTCAGCTTCAGTGTTTGATATTGACAGTCATTACAATAAATGTGTTTTTGTTCACTTTGTCCCAATGCTTCAAAGAGAGACACCATTATGTGTCACCTGTTCATCAGTCAGACAAACCTGCCTTCTTAGAAGTCAGTTAAACAGAGATGCCCTGAGTTTCACCTCTGCTTAAAAAACCAGCTAGCTATGACTTTTATATTGCCTGGAATAGGTGTTTTCCCATGTGCATAGGTCGTATGTGTGTATATATCATGAAGCTTGATTAAATAATTCTTTTAACTTAAAAAGCAGGTGGGAAATTGAAAATTAGGTATTTGATGTTGTTTTTATAAAGAAAAGTAACTATTAGGTTATGGTGCAAGACAGCTCCATTAAAAGTGGTTTACGAGCCTTAAGCATGCCAAAGACAAGATGACAGGACTGGTCCTGCCAGAAACTTTCCCCAAAGACCTTAATTTTTACTGCTTGGGAAGAGTTTGCAGTACCTAACTGGAAACTCTTCATCAGGTGAGTTGAGTACAATTAGGTACAAAGCTAATACAATTAGCTATAGGTCTCTTTTTCTGGTATGTAAATCATGCCGAAGACTAAAAGCACCTGATAATGCCAAGTACCACAGTCTCCAGGGATCCAGAACTTCCAAAACAGCATCTTGGTTTGATTCACAGCATCAATATAAGTTACAATTTTTCTCTGTCTGTGTTGAAGTACTCCCCCAGCACTTGAAACCTAGTTTCTTCAGATGAGAATAAGGTATTTGAATGTCAGTTTCTAAATTCACGTGTGGGTGCTGGGATTGTCTTATGTTTACAAGAGGAAATATGCACCTGTTTCCATGTTTACACTGCAGTACAGCTAATATCTAAGAATAATTGAAACAGGAAATAGAGATCTGACTATAAGAGATCAATTACTGCAGAATAGTAATTGTCCTTCTTAATGGGTCTAGGCCTGAAATTATTTTTCAGAAAACAGCTCCTTTAATTTGATTTAATTAGTTTCTTGCTATGTAAAAACTAATAAGGCCTGGGAATCTAATACGTGCAACAAAGCAAATCCCCACAAATAGGTATGATTAAAATATTAATTAATAAAAAAAATCTTAAAACATGCTTTAAGACAGCAAACTACTAAAAATTTGTACAGCATTCTCTGTTATAAATTAATAACATGATATTCAATGAAATTAAGGATACAATTAAAGTTACTAATTCTTCTGGCTCGTTTTTTGGTATTTATTTTTTCTTATGGCTCTGGAGCAGAGCCTTAATTTCTTTCCATTTCTCCTGTTTTTAGCTAAGGCAGCTTAAGGAATGGTTGTAAAATCATCTGTGTCAATACCAGCCTCACAGAAATCTTGATTTCCATACTGATTTCCCTTCCCTCATAGATCACTTGAGCCAAAGTAAGCTGGCTAGTGGATTTTGAAAAGTCTAGACACATGCCACAAGCAACTTTTTTGTGGTCAAAATGGGTTTGTTTCCTGTACTGAATATATAGATCTCTTGTATAGTGCATTTCATTCTGTTTGGCATGAGATCACCAAGCTTTTGATAAGCAGAAGTGTATGATATATATAAATGTGCAGCTATATGTAAGGAGGACTGATCAGTAGCTTGCTGATGTTGAGGTGGCAGAGAGTCAGCCTTCTGGGTTTTTGTTTGTTTGTTTTTGCAGTAAATAGGAATTAGTTGGTGTCAGTGCTGATTCTAACCAGGAAACATACCACTGAGGCAATTGCAATACTATTTAGCTTCACTTTGATGTAAAGGAAAGGAATTGTAGAGGAAATTTGTTTCACATGACTGACAACTTAAATATTTGGTTTTGAAGCTGAAGTAAGCACATGGATTCTCCAAATAGGAACAACATGGAGAAAATTTTCTGTGGGAGATGGAAATGAATTTGACAGGACTCCCTTCACAGGGCAATTTTGCTGCTGGGTTTGACAGCAATGTCCCCCAAAAGTCCCCAGGCTCCCACTGAGACAGCAGAAACTCCCAATATAGTAAGCGATGTCAATTTAAATACAGCATCAGGGTCCTTTGCATCCTTTCACAGCATCCAGACACAGCAGCTGACATCATGCATTTCCATTATATAGGTCTGATGTTCATTGCATGATGTGCAAAGAGACACTTGGCATTCAAAGCTCATGAATAAGTCTAGGCTGCTTGTTCTGTTCCGCGCATGGTTAGTATGGACATTTTATTTCAATTTGTGACAAAGAGGAAATCTTTGCAGATGTTTACTTTGACTCAGTGATGTATTCATAGAGATCTTTAGTATATAACTATGTACATACCTAATGTCAGGAAGCTAGATGCAGGCATCATACTATTTTGCATTCATGTTCTTCCTTGTTTAGTTAAGGTAATTTTAGAAAAATGGAGGGCACGGCAAAGAGGACTAAAGACCTTCTATCACAATACAGCATCATGAGGACTCTGCTGCTCAGTAACTGCTTCCAGCCATCTCTGGCTAATTTGCATGATTTGTGAGGATGCTTGTGAAAAGGTTGAACACAAATACCTAGTCCAAGATTAGCTGCAGATAGGCACTAAGCTCCACCAGAAAAGCTTCCTTTCATCACTCATTTGCTTCATTCCTAAAACCCAAGTTAAAATTTTGCAGGTGAATATATATAAGTATTTGTACTCTGTGTTCCAAGGATTGACACATTTCCTCAAGGGAAGGCAGTAATATGAGTTTAGTGAGTGAGATTTAATGGAATTCACTTTCTCCATACACTGACCATGTGATTTAAAAATCAAAGATTGCTTTCATCTATGAATAATGATTAGTGAAGAAGGTAGGGCTTATACTAAATTTTTAGTTACCACATACGAGTAGAGCAGGTGGTTGCTAGAGGCAATTAAATGTTTACTGGACATTTTATTGTGTGAATGATTTTTAGGCTGTGCTAGACAGGCAGATTTTAGCTTGCCCTGAGCTTTAAAAATCCTTGAGCTGGCAACAGTGGTGTTACCAGTCTTGGCAAGATGAGCCTCATAAATATTAGAAGAACCAAGAAAACTTTCAAGTCTTTAAACATGAAAATACTCATTAGGGTGCCATTGCTTCTAAACTTTAGTTATTTCTGTTTCAAACTTCCCTAACTTGTTTAGATACTGAACTTGTTTCTCATCCAAGTATGTTTGTGATTAGCATTTGCAGCTCTAACTCAGTTTCTCTCTGGATTCTGCAAATGCTTTTTTCATGAAGAGATCACTGAGCACTTTCTGTAGAACTCTGGAAGTCAGTCTTGTTCCTTATTTTTCCTATGAAATTTTTCTGTCATGCACATTATATGGCAGGAACAATATAATGATAAAAGTAATTTTCCTTGACCTTTGAAAAAGTCTATCAGCACACAGAATAACAAATTTCTATGCAATATTTTGGCACATCTCTTTGGGGAAAATAGATTATCTTTAAATCTTTTTAAATTTATCGGTGGCAAAAGTTGTTTATGAGCTAGTAGATGAAACCCTTTTCTGTTTAGTTTTAAAAGTATCTCTAACAGTTGTTAAATGCTTCTGAAAAACCTAGTCCTTTTTCTACTGAAGTCAAATTTCATATATATGTGTGTATGTTTGTATGCTTTTTGTGTGTATAAAGTTTTGAATATCAGATTACAGTTAGACTGTATAATTTCTACCCTTTACAGTTTTATAAATCTGTGCATTATCTACTATTCTCGAAATGAAGGAATGCTGCAATCTTTTATATAGCATTAAAATTCAGGACAGCCTTTAAAAAGTTTCATTTTAAAACATGCCCTGATTTTCATTCAGGAAGTTTGCTGTTATGGTTCAGAAAATGACTATTTCTTTTGGAATAATTTTTCTCTGTAAAATGCTGCAAAACCAGGAATTACGGGTGTGAAGTATTCTCTCTTGCCAGTGTGCTGCCGCCGCACCTCTTCATGTTATCATTTCAATCAGATGCTTCAGGAGAACAGTGGAGATAATTTTTAGTACTAAACCCAGAAATTGTTAACCTAACCTGTTGAGTGGAACATAGCACTAGCACTGAGGAAGATATAGCATGCATCATTCAAGGTACCACATTTTTATTACTGTAAAGAGGAGGGTTTTAAGTAGGAACTACTGCCAACTTGTTAGAGTAAGAAGGCTAGCATTGGATTATTTTTCTTTTTTATTTACTTGGGCTGAATTTACTAACTGCACTTTCAGTGTAGTAATTAGTAATGGAAAAGTTTGATTTAAAAGTGATTTTCCTGCCTTGGTCATTATAGCAGCATTGTCCCACTACATGGAGTCTGAAAGACAAAATTAAGTTGGAACTTGCTAGTGCTAAATATAAAATGGAATCTAGTCAAAATTATTTGTTTGTTTAGTTTAGAGAGGCCACTAGTCTGTGATCAGAATTCTTAGTAACTATATATATGCTTCCTAAATATGTTCATGCTTTAGTATAATAGCTTCCCAAAAATATAACTCATTATTACCATGCTTACAAGATAAGCCTCAGGTCAGTGTCATATGTGCCAGCACATGGAGTAATCTCTTCGTTGTTTTATGACTAAATTGTTTGCTGACTGATTTACTTTGCAGTGATGCTCCACAAGTATTCCTAAAAAAATTTAAATATGTTTTTTTCTTTTTGTTTTAAAGTAGCTTCCCTACTTCATTAACATACTGAATGCCCAGTGTAATTACCATACTCAAAAGAAGTATACAACAACTTTTTGCTGTCTCTACTTCACGGAGAAATCATGAACTGCTCTTGTGTTGAGTCACATACTTAATTCTATGAAATGCTGAAAGTATCATAATAAGCAATAACTGTCTTCACCACTTGTCACCCCTAAGGGAAATAGAAACAAAATCCAAACTGCTCAGTATTATAGGATATTTTTGAAAGGAGCCTCACCCCCTTACTCTTTTTTTAGCTGGTAATATTTGCCACTCAGCACTAGCTTAGATAAGTGGATATAATGAACTTCCTAACACATTTCATGGTATATAGTGAACCAGACAGATGCACTGAGGGCAGAAATGCTAAGTTAGTTGAATAGCATCTGCAGGAGGCCAGAATTATTAGTTTTTAAAAGCCTGAAGCAATTCTGTGCATTGCTTTCCCACAAAGCACTGTTTCTCTGTCTGTGCACTCTCATGTTTCACTGTAACCTATATAGCAGGATTTATTTCTGGATCATGTAAAGAGCCTGGAAAGGCACAATGCTGAGCTTACAGGGTTTGAAATGAGACAGATCCACAGTCTGTCTCACACGCTGTTTTAATTGCTTGTGATTTTTTCAAACTTCCAGGATCACCAAGTTACTTTTTGTGGGATAGGTTTTAGGATCTTTTTAGATGTGATCACTGCTGTCATTTAAAGGCATTATGTAATTTCTGTTGCCAGATAAAACATGTTTTAGAGGTACCTTTTTCCCTGAGGGTCGGTGAGAGTGTAGTTTGCATTCAATGTTCCCAAATTCTCTCAAGTACTTTGTTGCTAATGCTTTGTTCATGAGCACCCAGATGAATGGAGTGTGATAAAGAAAACATAAAGATAAGAACATAAAGCATAAAAGAAGGAAATCCTTTACAGGAAAGTAAACAAAATTCAATAAAATGCGCTCTTTTCTATGCCATAATTTTCAAATGAATATAACCGTGCATTTTAAAATTTGACAGTTATAAACCAAGATTGAGAGATTTGAAATGGGTAAGGGATGTTTCCAACAGACTTGTTCTATATTTGAAATTCTTAATGGAGTTCAAAACTGTTAATTTCCAAACACTACATTGCAAATAAGAAGCCAAAAATTATCTCATTCGTGCTGGCTGACTGAACCAAGATGTGGCACTAACTGGAATGTACTGAAAAGTGAATTTCTAGACTCTTGAATATTGTTGTTGGCTGTCGGGTCTTGTTTATGTGACTATATCCAAAGTCAGTCTATTTTCCATGAATCCTTGAATGACATCATAGTGAAATTGAAATGACTGACAGAGAAAAAGCAAGGAGCAAAAGAACAATTTAATGACCTCGGTGGATTTAGGACCTGATCCAAAGCCAAATGACATCAGTAGAAAGATTTCTGTTGAGCTCATTGGACTCCTAATTCAGATCTTGAAATCTTGAATGTAAACAGTTTGTTAGCCAGTTCAGGTGTTGCAGGATGCAAGGAAAAGCTTATGGGAAGTGTACTTTATGCTGTGATCTAAGGGTTTTTAAAATTTTTGCTGTCTTTTGAACACACTGCCTGACCGTACCTCAGAACTTCCAAGGCAGATCAGGAAGATACAAAGGAAGGTGGTACACAGACTGCATCAGTGAAAGAATTTTTAGCGCAAGTAAGAATTTCATGGAACTACGATTGCTTTGGAAAACATGGTAAGACAGATGAGAACTATAAAAAAGGAAAGTATGATTCTGGCAACCACATCACTTTCAGTAGTGCAAATAAACGTGGACAGAGGAGGATTGTATGTGACTAGGGCTTTTACCTTGCTCTTCCCATTTGAAGGTGATTAGATGTGTATAGAGGTTGGTTGTAAAAATGAGTGATAATTGCTTTAGACCACTAAGGAAAAATACTTCAAGCAATGTGTTTAAAATGTTATGTTAAAATAGTATGCTTATCATGAAGGGACCTATTTTAAAATATGTTTTAGCTGAAGACTGTACTTTTAGTTTTGTGTGGTTTTATATTGTCAGTGTATATGCAAAGTTACTCTATAATGGGGAACAGCTATGTGATTGAAGTAACTGTGACCTAGCAGTGTTGCATTTTTAATAAATCCAGGTACACGTACCTGTTTGCCGGAGCTTTCATGTAGTGGATGTTCAGTTTGCTGCAAAAAATAGGGTATTTGAATTTTCTGCTGCCATTTAATTTATAAGAATTACCTTCTGAGGGAACTGTTGAAACCTTCTCCATTACGTTTTACTCTCCTAAAATTTTTCTTCCAATGGTTTTTCTCAAATAAGAAAATATACCTATGTATGTGTATATCGCCATATACGTGGAACAGTGTAACTTTTTAAAATGTTGTAATTTATTTTTTTGCAATAGAGGGTTGTAGTTTGAAAGCAGCAATGGCTTTTACTTCCAGAAGCACAAAAAATAACATGATAATGCTTTCCAAGCCAATTTATAATAGCAGGTATGATTCAAAAGATGCCTGAGTCATAGTAGGCAACCTGTTCTTGTTTGCCTTGAGAAATCTCATTGAAATGTGATGGTAGGCACAGTATCAAGACAGATTTCTGCAGCTATTCAAATTATTTTTTAAGCAAGATGACAAGCTAAAAAGTCCACATCTATGTTATTCAATAATAATAAAGCTTAAAAAAATACAGCTGACTGATGGCATAGTCATTAGGGAGATTTCCATCATAGTTTAAAAGCTCAGGCATGATTTCCAGGTTACTAGTGCCACTCAAGATCAGCTGTTTGTTTTTTGGCCACTGACTTGATGAACCCATCTATTTTTTTGTTTGCTTTGTCCATCTTTAAGGAGAAGTGGTCTGAAATAACGTTCATGTATCTCTATACTTCCAGTTTGTGAATAGCAAAGTTACATTTTCCTCTTCTTAGGTGCCCTCCTAAAAATTGTAGTCATTAGCACTAGCTGTTCTTTAGAAAGGACTCTTAACTCTGTTCATCCATCTAATTGGCCAACAGCTGTGAGACCTCAGTGTGTGACAGAATTATCAGCTTTTCAGAGTTGAGATGGCTCACAACATGGTGTGTGTATGTACACATCTGTTGTTCTAATGGATGTATAATATCCTTGGACAGCATTTTCAAAGGAAAGAGGTAATGCAGCACCTACCTCTTATTCTAAGAGAAACATTTGCTGGACATGTAATCTGCTCTTTTTAATACCATGACAGTGGGGGGAGGATGAGAAAAACAGTAATCAAGCAATAGTAACTAGCTCACTTCAGTGGCCATTTAAAAGCAAGAGCCTGATTTAAATGTTCTGATTTGTCATCTGAGACATCTTAAGAGTATAGGCCTTAAAGAAATGAAAGGTTTTTAAAAACATAAATATATTATTAGTTTTAACAAATGAGATTCCTAAAGTCAAAGTTTTGATTATTTTAGTTAAAAGTGAGAACAGAATCAAACACCTTTTGGCCATAATCAGTGGCCAGTGCTAAGATATGCCATCTTAGCAAAAGATAGAAATGTTTATCTTTGGACTGTATATGATTTTGAAATGCTTTTTCTTTGTTTTCCTGTCAGTTCAGAGCATTGAACTAGGCCAGTGACTTGAACATTGATATTAGCCAGTAAGTCAGGTGATAAAAGAAAATAAATATTTGAGTAGAATTAGTGCATGTTACAGATCATTACCTCTTTTCATCAAAGTAGTGAGCAAGCCAGATGATACACTCTTCAGGAAAATTATAGCCTTGTCTGAAGAAGCAGAAACTGTTGAATGACTTGCCTTTTTACCCTAATTTTTCCTTTACTTCTGCTTTTCTCCTGCAAAATTCTATGACTATGTATGCAGAGTGCAAATTTCCAAAAATAGTTAGTCGATTTTCAGAGTTTGGTTAACTCCAGTGGATGTAAGATTGTAGATCAGGACTACTCTTGTTTTACTACTGTGATATGCAAGGTAATGGCTGATAATCTGACAGAAGGGGAAATAACCTAAGATAGCAGCAGTGCATTATTTTTGCTTCTGAGTGTCTTATTTCATGGCAATGTTTGAGCATGCTTCATTCCCTCTTGTATCCTACATTTCCTTATAGTAGAAAATGTCCAGTATGCTTGCTTGCTTTGTTTTGATTTTGCTGAAGTTTGACATGGTTTAGAGCTATTTTTCTGTTACTAGTTCACAGATTTAGACAAGTAGTACCATATTTCACACAGTTCTAATGTGGTGTAGTCTGTACCAGAAGAGTCTTCAGTGTTTTTTTGTTCTTTCTTGCTGTGACATTAGCCACTAGAAATTCTCATTACACTTTGTTCTCATTAATCAGGTTGGTGTCAGGGACCTTGCATCTGTTTCTTATATAGACATGTCACTGTGTTGACAAATCACCTTATAAATGTTACAGCAGAAGTGCTGAATGGATTTTAATGAGAAGAGATTCACTGGGGGGAAGGAACTGTTAGCAATAGGAAAAAATAAGTACAATTTCATCACAAGTATGCAGTGCAGTGGAAGATACTTTGCCAGAATCCCAAACACCATTTGAGGCTGGGGAGTTACAGGGTGAAAGTGCTCACATCACTGCGAAGTCTCTGACTGTCATTGGTTTTTATTATGTAAAACACAGTAATAATTTAGGCTTTGCGCATTCTGCAAATGACAATGTATAAACATACCATAAAAAATTGGTCCTTTATCTGCAGAGCTTATGATCTCTCATTGCAGCTGTCAGAACATGTTAGATGAATGAATCCATTTTTCAGCCTAGATACAGAAATTTTTGAAAGTCCTTTGGATACTTGTGAAATAACTGCACAGCTTTCAAGTACTTAGAATGGTGTACTAAAAAAAAAAAAATTGGTTTTGTCCACACTCCATTTGTTTTTCTATATCAAAATGAATTATCTGTTCACAATGTTTGTGTTGAAATATTTTTTATTATATTGTGATTTGTTATGTTGGAAGCATGACACTGGCTAACTGGTTGCATTTTTAAAAATATATATTTTTTATAAACAATGTCCTTGACCTCCATGTTTCTATGAATAGATTTAGTGAAAAAAAAGCATATTAAAATTAAGGTGGTCTAATTAATTTGTAAGTTTTGTCTTGAAATAAAATAAGGATTTAATATGTACCCTTTAAAAATGAAGGGCATATCACGTCTTTTAAATAGGTTGCTGTGGAAAAGGGGTCCTAAGGGTTATGCTGACTATTCATAAGAAAATTAAGGACTATTCATTTTTTGTTATTAATCAGTATTACAATAGCTGTGTTGTTTCTATCTCTTCTGTTGCCTCCAAAAATTCAAAGTGTCAGCTTGTCCATCCTTATTGGCCTTTTATAATAAATCTCCATTTATTTTAGAGCTTTCCATGTCAACTGAAATTATTTTTCATCAATGTAAAGAATTGTATTTGCCTTTCAAACCTGATCTTTTAGGATACATGAATGATTGTTTTCATCACAGAATGCTTCATTAAGGCTTTACTTAAATACATATTTGTGGAAAAGGTCACCCACAAATGTGTTACAAATATGACAATTTTATTGTATCTCTAAGAGTATTGGCTTGTTTTTTTCTTTTTAAAACTTAAAGATATATTAAAGAACCTCAGGGCCAAGCTTAAAAGCATGATCTCTAGCTAATTCGCACCAAAAGATGACTAAAAAGAACACTGAATTTGGGTCTAAAACAAAGTTTTTTAATAATTGATGCCTGGCTTGTATGCCTTTTACATTTGGGAAGGGTAATCTGAAAACGCTCATTTTTGTTTGCCATACAGTACATTTGTAAAATTAATAATTTTTTTAATGCTGTCCCTGTCATGTGATCATGTAATAAACTCATAGGCTAACTTGTGACATTTTAAAGATTGAAATACAACTTCAGTAGTTCAAAGGTGAGAAGAAATAGAAAGGGAACACAGAAAAGGATATCTATGCTCTAAGGAGCATATTCTGAAGAAAATGAATAATAGCTCTGTACTGTGTAAAATTCAGATAATTTTTGTTAAAGTTTTTAAAGCATATTTTTTTCTCTGCTAAGGACTTCCTATGGTTAGTCTTGCTTAATAAATTTTCAGTTTGTGGCTGCAGAATAGCTGTTGTTTCTGTATGCCCTCATGTAGAAGAGAGCAAAATAGATTGAGGAGGCAAACTGAGGTCTTCACTGTGTTCTGTGTAAATGCCAATGCTTACCTGTACAACATCCAGGAGGACATCACTGGTGGAAAGGCTTCCCAAATAGTGCTTAGTGTATGCTCAAGTTTCACTTGGCTTCCCGAATTGATAATTTCCTAGAAGTCCAGCAGAAATCAATCAAGTTTCTCAGCAGCTCAGAATCTTTGGTCTCTTTTTTTTGGTATTCCTGCTCTGTGGTTCATTTGGTATTCTGTGTTGTTCAGTCAAGCTTATTCTTGGAGTTGGGAATATGCCAAGTTTATTTTCAAAAAATCTGCTTACACCCCAATAATTTGGAGGCCCGTGCATCATAACACTTTCTGCAGGTTAAACTTGCTCCGATTAATCAAAAAAAATCTTCAGTGAGAGGCCTTAGAGATGGAAAGTAACAAATATCTTTATGCCCACAATTTGCCTGATCAGTGCAGTTGGGAGTTGTAGATATGGCTTTATAGACTGTTTTGAGTCGCCTGTTCCATTTGGATCCTTTGCTCTTAGAGCTGGGCTGTGGATTATTAGGGGCATATCTGAATTTTTTTTTGTCCTTTAAGTGCCCATTAAGCAGAGAACCTCTACCTGCTGTTTCACCTATTGCACCTCAGTAGCTTGTGCCAGGGAGCAACAGGGCTGGCTGCCTTGTAGGGAAAGGGAGAGGGGCAGGCAGGGCCATGCCCTCAGCAATCAGGACATCATTCATCCCTACCCCCCAAAATGCATTTTGTTATTTTAATGGAATCGGGTTATAGAATTAGAATTAGGCATTACTTTCTTTTTTTTTTTCTTTCAGGCTAATTATAGTGATGGGTACTTTTTACTCAATTCATTTTCAAAGCAACCATCCTGCTGAGATTAATTGTATGAGTTTTCTGTTTCTCTGAAGGCTAAGATTATCTGAGTCTGCAAAAAAATGCAGAGATAAAGGAGGTGTTTGTATTCAGCTGCTCAGATGATATGGTCATATTGCTTTAAGTCCCATTCCTGAAGCAGGACTGAGAATCAACTACCATTTGTGAAAACTCCTTGAGAAAGCTCTCACACCAAGCTGCTTTTCAAACATTTTGCAAGTCTGTATGTTGTTTTTCAAACTTGAACCTGTCACAGTACTAAGCAAAGTATTAGTTTTATATCATAACATTATTACAAAAAATATATGCGCTGTACTAATAATATAAATTACCAATACTAATAATAAAAATTATTTTCTAGTAATGTTCTAAGCTCAGGCAATCTGCAGAAGTCTTGTTGGGAAGTCCACCTGACAGTGCCAGAAACAAATGTGCCATTGGTGTTGACGCAGATGTGTAATATATGGAGCACAGTCTTGCTTAGAACACATTTACTGTGGTGTCCCTGGAGCTGCAAGAAGATAAATGGGTACTCAAAACACTGCTTGCTATTTAATGGTAGAATATGCTGGTAACTTATCAAAATGTTGTTACAGCACTTAATTATACAAGATTCCTAAAGCTTTGGACTCAAGCCCCAAGTACTGCAGTGAAAGTAGGCGAAGTAGAACTGGTGTTAGTGAAAATGCTTCTGCTTATGCCACCTTTGGGTTTTGCAAATGGGCACCCTTTATTTGGCTGATTTACCATGACCATGGCATTGCAGCACAAGCTTTAACAAGCCTATAAAGTGTTTCCTATAAAAGTGTTTGCAGTTGGACAGAACTCAAGTTGGTAAAAGGCTGTTGAATGATTATACATTTTCCTTTTTAGCTGTATTAAATTGTTGACTTGCCAAATACATTCTATGATGTTACAATGTACAAATAGCAACTCAGTTGTACAAGGTGAATTTGCTCCATGACCGCTAATGTCTCTATTTATTTCAGCTTATTTTGCTGTGATATAGTGTCCTCCACAGTGTGTGCAATTAGTGTAATAGAAATGCATACATGAAAATAGTTTCAGGCTAGACTTTCACTGACTCTCAGCTCTGCTCATCATTCTGCTATTCCTCAGTTCTGGCAGTGGTATTCCTGATCTCCACTTAGAACCTAGAGGAAGAGGAGAGAATTGACTGTCACATTCTGTTAATCCACTTTCTGTCTTTGTGCTTGAGCGACCACAACATTTCATGAATACATAAATTTATTATTTTAGATAGATGATTCCTTCAGCTCCTCTTGTCATTTCTATCTCCTTGATAACCTCCTGCTCGCCTGTAAAGACTAATACCAGAAATATGGACTAGTGTATAATTATTGCCAAGTTTGAGTAGGATGAAACAGAGAGAAGAAACAGGAAAAAATGTTGGTGAACTTGGCTTCAGGATAATAGGCATTACTGACTTCTCATTTAAAAAAACCCCACCTACAGAATCCTATATCTATGGAATAGAAGTATTTAGAAGCTCCAAGATAGTTCTGACAGCTTGCGTTTATCTAAGCTGTTGTTTCATTTTGTAAGTTAGATAATGCTACACTAATTCATCTTTCCAGAGTAAAAGCAATGATAGTTAAGCAAATCAAAGTTCAGATTTTGTATCCTTGTTCAGAAACAAATGATGCTAGAAAGCCATGGAATGCTCAGGCCCTAGTTGTGGTTGGTATATTTGCAAGTATTTTTAATGCTTTGGCCTCATTAATATAAAGCAGAAGAGCCTACAAAGGAAAAAATGTTTTGCTCTCTATTTAAATTTATAAGTTCTCAACAGCCTTATTAAAAAAAAATGTTCAAAGTGACTTCTTAGCGGTAGTAGCTTTTCTTTCTATAGTACAGTCAGGGATCTGTAGCGTGGCTGAAGTCTGGTAATTTCACATAATTTTTGTCTCTTCTTCCATGTCTTCCCAGTACTTAGCATTATAATTTATTTATCCCTGTGCCCTATTTAACTTCCTAGCCATCAAAGGGTTTATTTTTCTGCACCTTTTCATGGTAAATTAACTTGTTTAGAAACAAGGTGATTATGCAACTTCTCTTCTGTGTCTGTTTCCATCAGAAGACTGACGCTCTAAATTCATGCAGTTAATCCATAGCAAATTTTCTTTTTCTCCCAACTCCATTTACCAGGATTCAACAGGCAACAAAGAGGTAGCAAAACTACTAAATTTAGGTAAACATTATTGCATTTAAATCTGTTTTATGATTTCTTTAGATCCCATCCTCCAACCTCTTAATAAAAAGCAAAGCTAGAAGATGAACAAAAAAATCTAATAGTGTGGAGAGAAGGTGATTGTTTTCTTTGGTGTGGGCTTCGTTTCATGCTGCACTAAAGCATGAGGCCTATTGCAATTAATAATTTGAAAAGGAAGTGTTGAATAGGACTAATGAGTATAATTAGGCTCCATTAGTAATGTCAGAAGTTGCATATGCATTAAAGGGAAAGTACAGTCCTGAGTTTTAGTCTTGCTTTCCATTCAGTGGAATGGAACATTGCAAAGTTTCATAATATAGGTCCCTACTGTATGTGGGTCTTACTGAAGGAAATCAAATGTGCCAATCCATATGCTTTAGAAAAAACTGGTTGAGAGAGTGCCATTCTTGTACAGATACCTTTCCTAAATTAATGTGACATTTGTGTAAGACAAAGGTCATAGTTTGGCATGAAACAAGACTGCTTGTCTACTGTAATCCTCTGCAGATAATGCTTTAATTGTAACTCTTTAAGACCCTGCTTAATCTCAGTTTATTTTGGTCCAGGTCTGTTTATAAGAAATTTAACCATGACCTTATGGCCTCCAGCTAAAAAAGCTGTTTAGAATTAAAATAGAAATTAAAATAGCCTTATGTTTGTGATAATTTTTAACTACCAAAACCATTGATTTTAAGGGGACATTTCTATGTGAAGCAACATCAGGCACTTTGCACATAGCAAACTGCCCACATTACTATAATGACCTTGAAAGGGATATTATAAAATACTTCAGAAAAACTTCCAAAATCTTAATTTTCAACTATTATATCCTTGTTTCATTTAGTAGTTTATCTGAACTTGTACTTTTTTTTTGCGTTCTGGTCACCTCAGTTTCTACTTCATCCTACTGATCATTTTCTTCGTCTTGAATTTCAAATTTATGTTAAATATATGCTTGGTTTATTTTTTTGAAGTAGTTAATTTATTTTTTGTTTTTTAACTTTTTTTTTCTCATAAACATATTTAAGAGTATTCTGCAGTCACCTGACTATGCAATTTGGTTTATTATGTCTTCTTATTTTAGAATTTTGTAAAATTCGGCAATGTCATAGTAGTTATAAACTTTATTTACTCTTCAGGTGAACTTGTATAATGCTCTTGGGCATAGAGTGTCATTCTTGGGATGTCCTGTGCAGGGCCAGGAGTTGGACTTGGTGATCCTGATGGGTCCCTTCCAACTCAGTGTATTCTATGATTTTGTGATTGTGGGCTGCTCATTCCCCTCCACTTAGGGACTCCACAACAGATTATTTTAACACATAGCTGAGAGAACTTTCTAAAACTTTTGCAGAATGAATCCTTGCAGGAGTAAACTACCAAAGAGATGAGATCAGCTCTGGTTTTATTTGACTGCGTCTTGAAAGCCTTCAAGGACAGGGATTCCATAATTTCTCCAGGAGAGCTGTTCCTGTTGCACTGGCCTCTTATGGTAGCCTTTTTCCTAATGACAGGCAATGGACATGTTAGGGTGGTATTCAGTTTTTTGGTGAAATTCTGTATTTCAAACAATTATTGTATGTTTGAAAAGTAAGAACAATGTAGCAAGTGCATGATCACTACTGGGTCATTCTTCTTGTATGCATTCTGATTCTATTAATGCAAATGTCTAAAGAGCTACAGTAGAAAAAAAAAGTGATTAGATGGTAATTTCAATCCTGATTAATGCATGTTTATCCCTTCAGTATATTTATGTACTAAGCAAAATTATCAAACTCTAGAAAGCTAGCACTCTCCATTATTCTCAAGTAGTTCTATTTTTTTCCTTCGTTTTTTTTTGTAATATGGATGAATGAGTTGTTGAATTTGGTTAAATGTTGTGAGTGTGGAAATCTGACAGCGATTAATGACTTAAAATTCCCTTGGCAGGAGATGGAGTGTGGGTTTGAAGCAGAGCAAAAAACAATGGTCAGAAACATAGCAGGGTGAGTGGAAAAAAACACGGGAGATTTTGTAGAATGAACAAAGGAGAAAAGAGATGCCAATTAAGGTGAACACAGAATCAACATCATATTTTCCATTGGGGCACACTTTTAAAACTTGTAGAAGGATTCTACCACTCCTCTAAAAAAGGAACAAAAACACAAGCTTCCCCTCATTTAAAGTAAGCAAGGTTTTAATTAGCTGAACCTCAACAGCAAAAAAAAAACAGTAATGGGGAAGAACAAAGGCTCAGAAATTCAATTTGGTTTCACCGTTCTGTAATAGCCTGCAAGAATTCATTTTTTCTTGAAATGTAGGTACAAATAAGTTTTACATGTTTTTAAAATATATTTGAAATGTGTAGTATTTTATTATATTGGAAGTTGGGTTTTTTTCTTGTTCTTCTGTGACCCATAAATTGAAATTCATTAAAAGCACCCATAAACTTAGCAACTGAACTTAGGATATGTGATTACACACTTCTCTTGATACATGAGAGAAAGGATTCTCAAGGGAGACAATCCTCATCCTCTTTACCGTCTCAAAAGTTTTAGCAAAGGAAAAAGTAGTATTTCTGGTGTAAGCAGAGAAGATGAAGAATGTGTTAAAATATTGTGTTGAACAAGTAATGTCCTGTAACTTTGTGTACTGTCAATCTTTGTTGTGTAAGTGAAAGCCTGTAAATCCCTTTGTTAATCTCATTAGCTAGATAATTTCTTAGTAAATCACAATTAGGTCTGATTCTGAGTATGTCTTTCTTTGCTCTATATGAAAATATGAAATATTTTTACAGTTTAAAAATTGGGGTTTTTTTAAATATCTTAAACTCAATATAAATATCAAATAATAAATTTTCGTGGCATGCCATTGATATGAATATTTTAATGAACAGAAAATTATTTTAAAGAGGTGAGATTGAAAATGGGGAAATAATAAAGGAAGGTGTGACTCACACAAACTGAATGCCATCAAATGTATTATCATTTCTAGAATGAAAATTGTTCTCTTGCTGCTCTGAAAGTTATTGAACCAGAATGTCCACACCTCCTTGTAAAAGCAGTTAATGAATTACCAAACCAGATTTAAATTGGAGTCAAAGTGATGTTAATCAAGGAGACCTGCAAATAAATTTGTGAGTTTCCATTCATAGATGAAAAAAACCCTTCAATGCAGAGAAATGCTAAAGTGTGTGACTAGAACTGGGATCTGGGAGACATATTCACGATACAGTGCTTAGAAGTGTGGATATCTATCAGGGCATGCTAATCTTAAATACTGTAGCATTTTAAAATTTTTTCTAAAATAGCTATTTCTCAGTATCACAGCTATATTGTTCATAATTCTTCCTTTCTTTAATATGTTTCAAGTGCCAAAACTGTACAGGTTTGCAGGGAATATCCATGTGGGATGTTCACATTGGCTGAGTAGAGTTTGTGTGAACTTTGTGCATGTTTGCATTGAAAAAAGCAACATGCACACCTGTCCCCATTCAATCTTCATACACAATCTTCCAAATAGCTCTGTTTCAATGAGAAATTTTATATGTAAAAGTAGTATTTCATGAGAAGGGTGACAGACCTCAGCAGCTGAGTAATGCTTGTTGCCTTTAGTTTACCCAGTAAACTCCCACGTTGCCATTACTCAGTTTGGAAAACACCAGGAGAGTGCTACTTGTTCATCTCTGATACACGTTCATTAACCCAGCACAGATGTTATTTTCAAGACAGAATGAATCAGCTTTGTTCTTTAAAGTATAATTGGTAGTACTGGGGTATCAAACCTAGTTCTGTGAAAAGCAAATGAGGTGCTTCTGGCAATAAAGAAAAGGCAGATGGAGCTTACTATACATTTGATATCTGATTATTTATCTGGTTTCTTGGGAAGTTTGTGTGTTGTGTACGATGTTGCCATGGAGCTACTGATCTTCATATAGCTTCATATAGCTTTACTCTATGAAGTTGTCTTGGATGTGGCCTTGGATATGGTCTGGTTTATTGACATATCCTGAAAATGATGGCTCCTACTTAGGTTATTTTTACAAGACTGGATTCTGTATCTATCACCACATTTATTTGCCAGTGGTGTATTCAAAAATTCAAGTCACACTTTGCTGTGGGTCTAGACGCAGTAGAGATCAAAATCTTCCAGAGCAGTATGCTTACTGAAACTGGAGGAAAAAGTGTGGTTGATACCTAGCTGAAGTTTGTTTAGGAAATTAAATATTTTCTAGGAATAAAATTATTTTGAGGGAAATCTTTTTTCAGAGCTATTCTACTGGGTACAGCTGAATATTAGCGCATACCAAGTGCCAGGCTTTATTAGTGATAATCTTCCCCCAGGGTTTTGTGAGAACTGAGAGCTTCTATGAATGTATATATCCATCTTAAGCAGTAGAGAACATGGTTATCAGATCGGTTAAAATCAAAATACAGTTTTGTCTTCTAAGTCTTAAACTAGTCTGGACTTTAATGTCTTGCAAAACAAGTATCTGTCAAAGTCCACAGCCTGTTTTACCTTTTGTAGTTAATGGAAACACCCTCTCCTTTTTTCATGTAAAGTTTGCTTTTTATTGTATGTTCAATGAAATTATCCTCCACTACTTTGAATAAATGTGTAATGCCCAGTATTATGCAATATGTGTGCTGTATGTTCAGCCAGCCCTGCACGGAGATTAAAAAAGCTGCAGGACAAGCAGGTTTGCCAAGGAGCAGTTCGGGCCAGTTAACAGCCTGGGGAGGCAGGGACAGCCCACTGACAATCTCCACACTGCAGTCAGACCCTGCCCTTTGGCATGCCAAAGGCAAACCTGTTTAGGGTGATCTATATACATGGACCACAAAATCTTGTTAACTAAAAATCTAAAGAACATCTTTCAAGAAGGAGAAAATGCGTGTGGAAAAATTGTTTATGAGGAATGTTTGAAGGAACTGGAGTTGTTTAGCCTGGAGAAGAGGAGGCTTAGAGGTGACCTTATTACTCTCTACAACTTCCTGAAGGGAGGCTGTAGACAGGTGGGGGTTTTGGTCTCTTCCACCCGCCAGCAACTGACAGAACCAGAGGACACAGTCTCAAGCTATGTCAGGGAAGGTATAGGTTGGATATTAAGAAAAAGTTTTTCACCGAAAGAATAATAAAGTACTGGAATGCTCTTTGCAGGGAGGTGGTGGAATCACCATCTCTGGATGTGTTTAGAAAAAGACTGGACGTGTCACTTGGTGCTATAGTCCAGTTGAGGTGTTAGGGCATAGGTTGGACTCTATGATCTTAGAGGTCTCTTCCAGCTTTATTATTCTGTGATTCTGTGTTTGTGAATGTAAGTCAATGAAAGAAAGAAGAACAGGAGCTGATAAGAAATGTACAAATGGAGGAGAAAAAAGAGAATGGCTGCCCCTTCCCTTTAGTTTGTGGAATGTAATTTAACAGAACAAAAAAGGTTGCTAAAAGTTAATTATGTTGGTATGAGGTAAATT
Organism: Camarhynchus parvulus; assembly: GCF_901933205.1. NCBI lineage: Eukaryota > Metazoa > Chordata > Aves > Passeriformes > Thraupidae > Camarhynchus > Camarhynchus parvulus. The sequence goes on from NC_044576.1 coordinate 12,906,916, forward strand.
TCTGTACATCTCTTGCTTTTAAAAGTTTAATAAATGTTTGGAAGATATTTGATAGTATATACTGAAGTTAGATACTGCTTGACAGGGACATTACATTAGAATACAATTGGCTGTTGAATATAAATTCAAGTTGGATGTATCAGAGGATTTGCAACTTCAATGTCACTCCAAAAATCATGAAGTCAAACAAAATTAGTTTCTCTTTGCCCCTGTGGCAGCTCTGCAGAGTAGATAAAAGGCATACACTGAGGCAGAAGAGATACGGTTTTGTTCACATAATGCGAAGTGATCCTTTTGTTACTGATGTTACTAATTATACATTAATTACCTTGTTATGCTGTGACATCATATTGCAGCTAAGACCAATGAGTCAAACCTGATAATGTACTTTCTGTTTTGTTACTTATTCATAAGATACTTTGGAAGGTGTATTTATTTTTCTTCTCCCAACAGCACTTTGCAGTGTTTGTTAGGAGAACAAACTAAACACTTAAACCTGTGAATTTTAATGAGTGCCTTTGCAAAGTGGAAACTCACCAAGGAAATTAGTTGTTGATAGTAAATCAGCAAGGCCCCTGAGATGATATATTTCCATATGGGTAATACTTTAGCAGTAATAATCAGTTTCACTTGGAAGCAAAGTAGAAACAGTAAAAGAATAATGAGACTGGTGGAAATAGATGTCAGGCAGTTTGTGATGTCTGACAAGCTGGTACAATTAAAGTTGCATTTGATACTATTTTTTTTTTTTTGCAGTAAATAATTACTCATCAAGTAACATTTATCTGTTAGAATACAAAAAGTTTCTGAAATAAAAGAAAATTTCAAAGATATTTTTGAAATGGTTGAAATAACACTTTGACATTCTTTTTTATTCCAAATAATACAGAAAAATTCATACAGGTTACATAACTTTGGTTGTGCCAAAAGTAGGTTTTAAAAGAAAAACTTACTGCATGGAACAGTTTATCAAATTGATGAATGCAAAGGCACAATACTTTCCTGTTGTAAAATTTGCCTTTAACTGAGGTTTAAGTAAGCTTTCAGAACTGAATGATGCCAATAAGTTGTCTTTATTCCTAAATGGAAAAAAATAGCGTACAAAGGGAAATACTTTTTATTCATTTTTCAATTGTTACAAGTGTTGTTAAATGTCATTTTTTGCTCTCTGTGTATACCAGTTAGGCCGAGTGTACCAGAGCTTAATCTGTTAAGATATCTCAGCGTCTTATTTTGACACTGATTTCCATAATATTTGACATTCAAATTTAAAACATTGACTGTATCTGTCTTATATTTAATATTGTCATATTATTCAGCTCTACAGGCCTTACCAAATTAGAAATCCAAGAAATCATATAAAACTCAAGAAACCCATACAATAATCAATGAAAAAATGCAATATAATTTAGCTGAAAAAAAGAAGGTTTTTGATTAATAAGTATTTGTTTTGACTGATTGGTTTTAAATGGTAAGTTGCTTCTATATGGTGAAAAAACCTCAAACATGTGGATGTATTATAAAACTCAGTCCATGAAATTGCAACTAAAGGAGCTCTTAAGTTCATGGTTTAGGCAACTTTATTGCAGTGACATTAAACGCTGACTAATGCATATTAGCTGTGATAGATCATTAAAGAGCTTGAATTCGTCATCACAGTGAAAAATAGGATAATGAAGATGGCTGAGTGTCAGTTGTTGGTTCAAATTGAGTTTGATTTGGTGCAGGAAAAAAGACAATCCAGGTTCTCTTAAGTTCATGACTCAAAGTAGGACTTTGAAGTGAATTTTACTCACACATACGATGAGCAGAAGAATTCAAAATAACTATGAAGCTACTATTTTTTAAAAATGTTTGTATGTTTTCAGAACAGGTTCAGTTTTCATACAATCAATCTTAATTGTGGTCTTCCAATAGAAGTTCAGACATATAGGTCCCAGATTCAAAACACATCTTCCTGCACAAGAACTAGCAGAGAAAAACCTGGCTCTTTGAGCAATTTGCCAGAACAATTTTTGAACTACAGTATTCATGCAAAACTTGCATGGCCTACTTTTCAACTATGTCAGTCCACATGGTGTGAAAGAGATAGTGTGAAGAAAATGTGCATGCTATCAACAGGTGAATTTAATATGCGCGATTTTAGAGTTCAATAGAAGTGAATGTGTATGCTGTGTATATTATTTTCCTTCTTGTTTAGGTCTGTCTGTGCTTTGCTTCCTGCCCTTTCCCTGACACAGCCTCCACAGAGCCCCCACCATCACTGATGGGCTCAGCCTTAGCAACAGCAGTGCTGAGCGTAGGGAAACCTCCAGCAGCTTCTCAGAATTCCCCCCTGCAGCCCCCCTGCCCTGCTACCACAACCAGGTCATGCAAACCCTAGGGAGTTTTATAGCAATGGAGATCCTAAACTCCCATGGACAGTCTGAGCTTAAAATATGCAAAAATCCATCAATTCTTGTGGTTTCCACTACTATTTCAGAGTGTTCTTGAAAGTAATATTTCAGAGTCTCCTTTGAGTTCTGCATCACAGTGAAGAAGCTTCAGGAGCTTGAATTGAAGGCAGGAGCTTTTGTCCACTAAAATGTTTTTTATTGTAAAAAAAGATGAAAGTATGGGCTTTTCATCAGTGTGCTAGAGACAGTATTTTGTGCATGTGAACAAATACAGAATAAATGAAACTAAGATGGTAAAATCCTCATACTTTCAGTCTATGTCAACATGAGCAAATGCTGTTCATGTACTGAGAACACTTTGCTCTGAGATCAGACTAATAACAGTTTCTCTTTTTTGCTGTGAAAAAGGAATAGCAGTGCACTTCAGTTATGTACATTTTTCACTTTAGTTTGTGTATACACCAGGAGACTAGAGAGTGAACATCAAAATACTATAGGCTAGCAAAGCCAGATAAAGATGCGAAGACTGTGGGCCCAGAGGAGAGGAGGACTTTGAGAACATTGTTTGTTGGTTTTTTTTTAAATTAAACTCTTCATGTTCTATAAAAAGAATAACAAAAGCCATGACACCAGAGGGTGAAACTTAAAGGACCTGATGATATTGTCACTAGCAATAGAAGAAGTCCGCTGAGTAACAGTTGGTTTCAAGGCATTATTTAGTGGTCACTGCTGTATTTTTTTAAAAGTAAGGGTACTATATAAGGCTGTGATTCTGCAAGCCTCTGGCCACATAGAGAAAGGCTCACAATAAAGCTTTCAGTTTTAAAATTATAACTACATAGCAAAACAGAAAATGCAGGGAGCAGGTTGGCTGAATAAATCAGTCTTTGCATCCTAACAGAGAAAGTAGTCTTTCCATCCTACCACTGAGAAAAAACATCCACTGCAAGAAAAGGTTTGTTGTGTAAAATAGCTTTTACTTTTGCTTGCTGCATCATTTGTTTTCTGCATTGGTCTTTAGTGATAGTTGTAAATCACTGATTTAATTTCATACCTCATGTAAATTTCCTATCATTTGGTAGATAATGTTGAATCATAATTCCAGATTAACAATATTCACAACATGCCATCACCTTGACAATTACAGTATGGAAATCATCAGTGCCTGTAATTGATGGCATCAAAGGCCTCCTTGTCTTTCTCTGAAATATCAAGGTCTGCATATCAGTGCAGTCTTGTGAATTAAGATTTGACCTATAGTCTCATATAACTATGCTTATGCAGATTTTACCTAAGATAAAAGGAAAATATGCATTCATGATTTTTCACGTTGCAGAAACAACTGTATGAACATTTGTTCCATGTTATTCCAAAGCCCACTGAAAATGGCTTTCTTACTGTGAGTGAATGCTTACCCATAAACCAAGATCACAACCCTGAACAGTCTTCTTTAGGTTTAGCCGCTCCCTTAAAATTGCTAAATTTTATTTTCTAATTATGTGGAGAACTCACATCTCATGATCAATGACTGTATCAAATAATTAATTGGCAGGCTTTTCAGTTCAAATTAGTCTAAAAACCAGAAGAGCTCACATTGTCTCTTTTTTTGTTGCTGTTGGAAATTGAGAGGTCTGATAAGAATTATGTTTTGACATAGCCTCTGTAAAACTATTGAGGTTTATGCCTTTGTTTAGAACTATCAGACTCCTTCAGACTAAATTACTAAAATGACTAAAATTTAGTAAGTGCTACAATTTACAATCCTCAGACTTGCTCTCTATAGTTTTCTTTTGTACACTAATTAAAGGCAGCTTTTTGTATTCATGAATTCTCATGTATAGCTGGATGATTAAGTAGGCTTAGATTTATTCGTAATGATAAAAAGTCAATTTTTTCATCTTCAAAGCAGATTGGTATGAGAGAGATTTTCCTGTAGCTATCAGTCAAAGCTATCAAATTTGGCAAAATGACTGAAGGACAAACAATGGCAGGGAAAAAAGAGGAAAAAGATGCTTAAAAAGGTGACTTTCAGAAATACTGTGGTCTTTAGGTCTATCGCCAACTTTCCCCCCTTCCTACATCACATAGTTTCTTTTCGATCGTTTTCCTCATTGATGGTCCTGTGTTTGATATCCCTGCTAATTGTCACAGAAAGCTTCTAATATTGTTGACATTAAGCTGTGCCAAATTGCTGAGCAGAGAACATGACTTGAGGAGCAGTGAGCTCCTGAAAATCCTCACGTGAATGGCTGGAGATTTAGTGGTCCTTATTAAAAAAGTCATGTTGATGGCTACCTCCCTTTAGAAGTCTATGAAACAGTTATGGATTTTTCTAGACTTACAGTAGAAGTTGACCAACATATTTGGAAGTATCAGAAATTGTTATACTCTGTATTTGGTCTGGAAATGGAAGTGCTAAATTACATTTATTACATTATATTACGAAAGGTTTAAGAGAAAACCCACATTAGGTAGTGGTACATGGAGGATGAGAGCTGTGATGTTAGTACTGCAGCAGCAAACCCCTTTTGCAGCCTGTCAGATGCGTTTAGCAGTGAGTCTTTTCCCTTCTGTCTTGTTTTCATAATGTTTTAAAGTACATTCTTTGACAAGCATTCAAATGCTCTGTCGTATGCTGAATGATTTCAGCATTCTTGATTCAGTCTTTTTCTTGAATGAAAATTTACTAGGCTGTACTGAAGCCAAGAGCTTGCAGTTTTTCAAATACGTGCACAGCTGTATCTAGCTTTGCTGTATGTGTGAGTTCTGGTGACTAAGAACCTAAACAGTTCAAATGGGAGGTTACTTGTTTCTGTGTTTGTGGAGTTCTGCTATTTGAAAATTGAGAAATAGTAGCAGAAAATCTGAGTAACACAAAATCTGAAAATTTACCAATTTATTCAATTATAAAACCTTAGTAAGGAGGAGTAACCTCTTTCTCTATTTCTTCTTTGAGCATTTATTGGCATGACTGTCTGTTCTGTAGGTTGCATGTCAGACTAATGTCAAAATAACTGAGGAATGTGAGGATTCCTTTTGTCTGCCATACAATCTAGTATCAATTTTAAATGTATAAGGTAAATAATTTCATTAAATTTCATCCTTAAAGTGCTGCGTTCACAAAGAAATGTACTTCCTCTCAGTAGTTTCTTATGGCATGGCAGTAAAGCTTGAACTCCCTTTAACAGTACTGTTAATATGTATAATATTGTACAAATGCACTGTGAATTGGAGGAAGAGGCCTAAATTCTCAGAAGGTCCACATTTTGCACTGCATTGTTTTCTTGAGAACTTGTTTGAGTGGTTTCCTTACCTCAAACCCTTTACTTCAGAGACATCTTTCTGATTTTAGCATTTTAAAGACACAGCATTTTGTTTACTCTAATGTATTATTCTTTTCTGCTATTTTTACCACTATTCTTTGTTTTCTGTTTTGTATTTTCTTTGACTGTTTCTTGGATGCTCTCCTATTTTGTTGTCACTTACAAAACTGTGAATGGTAAATGATGAGGAGTATGGACAAGAACTGGGAAATTAGTTTTTGTGGTTTTGTTTGGTTTTATGTTTTTAAAATTTTTATTACTATTATTAAATGTTTTTTATTTTTTGAACAAATACTAATTAAGAAATAGATAATCGCTTAATTCAAAAAGACCATGTTTTCCACTATTTTCCCTTTTTTTATACTTTATTGATTTTTCAGTTCTGTATTGCAATATTCCAGATACAGAGGTGTGTTGGCAAATTGCTGCATTACATTTTACTGGTAAATATATTTATTTGATTTAAGTTGATCAATTTCCCAGATGTTGCACCATTATATAGTTAGATTAGTTTATAAATTAATTATAAAGAATATGATTGTGATTTTGGGGTAATATCTTGTCTTTTATTCTGTCCAGGAATTAGTGCACTTTTGTGTTTTCCAAGATGTTCCATGCACAGGTGGAGTTTTTTTTTTTGTGTAGGCACTATACTAAAAAGTGCAGCTTGCTGCTTCATCTCCCCTCGATCACTTTGTTTAGCCAGAGGTTGGCCAAAGTATTGTTAGAACAAAGTTCGAGCTGAAGTTATCTGGTTCCAGTTCTTCATGTGGAGATAAACCCCCTTTATCAGCCACCATTACGAGTGCTGCTCTGGTGCAGTGCGGGGTGTGACAGGGGACCCTTCCCTGGGTTCTTTGGCCTTTGCCCAATTCTGCAGTTGAGCTGTTTGGTTTTCATTTTGCAGGATCTGGTTGACGGTTCATCACTGGTTTCTCTAAAACAACATGCCTAACACAAGTATGCTTATTGGCAGCCCTTATCCGCAGTGGGACAGTGACGAGCCTGGAAAGAGGAGCGTTGACATCCCCAGTAGTTGGTGGGTGATGGTCACCAACAAAACACTTCTGCTCAGCGGGGTTGTAGAGCCAGTCACGCACCCACTGGAAATCTGTGAGAGCTATTCTTCTACCAGTGTACAAAGAGTGAATTTGACCTTAATTTGGGTGACTGCTAGGTAATCAGGAAGAAAAACCTTTTAGGCTGGTGAGCAGAAAAGCCCTTCAAATGTGCAGATATTTACAGACATATAATGCCATCCACTTAGCTTCAAAAAGTCGCACATTTTGATAGAAGGTACTGCTATTTTTTTGACTAATGATACTGAATTGGAAAAGTTGCATGTATTTTAATTGGTCGTATTGCCAGGCACTCTCCCAGCAAACCTAATTAACTTCAAGCTCCAGAGCACCTTTAACAGATGGGATTTTTGTCTTGTGTTTTTTCACTAATTAGAAAATCTCAGTCTTTTCACATTATGGATTTAACAGAAATTTTCATTTTATTGTCAATATGTCAGTAGAAAGTTGAGAAAAACCCCAATCTGTATCAAGAAAGCAAAATGAAGCTGAAATACTAACATATATTGAAGCATGTACAGAACAGATGACAGCAAAAATGCTTTTAAAAAATCTTTCCTCAAATCAGATTGGAACTGTGTGTGGAAAAGTATATAAGGGTCCTCTTTACTGCTCTGATGCATAAATTCAATATTTGGAAACTAAATATGTGCAAATTTTTTTTTTGTTAACTCTTCTCTGTTTGCTCTTATATGTTTTCTGTCCCAGAAATAATGTTGTTTCTGTATTTCTTATCAATATTATTCAAGTCTGTAAAAAGAGATTCATTACATATGAACAGTATTTTAAAAGATATATTTACCATAAGCACAGAATTTTAGTTTTAGTAATAAATTAATACCTTATTATACTGGGTCATAACTTAATGGTACCAAAAATATAGTTCCAGAAAAATTGGCAAAAAGTTTATCATAGAGTTACTGACACCTTTCTACTTAAATAAAACCCTTTAATACACAAAGCCCCTTTGCTGTCATAGGCAGTTGCTGCCGCTGATGCCATGTCCTGTTTGGGGTCTTGGTGATTGCTGTGGCCTCAGGAGAGGTCTCAGCTGTGTGAGATCCACTGCAAACACCTGTAGTGAAGGGAGTGGTTGCCCTAATGAGTTGACATGGTGTATTCCTGCCAACTGCAAGCAAGAGGCAGAATTGAGAGCCTGGAGAGGTCAAGTAATATACTGAAGTCACACATCACAGGAATAGTAGGACTAAGGACAATAACCAAGAATTCTGATTACTCATGGTCATCAATCAGAGCTCATGCTGGACTACTTTGATGCTTTTTGGTTTTAAAATTAAATCCTTGCTATGAATTTTCTGACAGAAGTTTACTGAGAATTTACTGCCCACTGTTTTATCAGGTAGTCATTTCTCACTCCCCTTCACCTCCTCTTTTGGATAAACTCAGACTTGTCTTGGAAAGTGTAAGCCTATATGAGCTTTGCTCGAGGGGAAAATTTATATAGCAAAAAATCTTGTAAAGCTGCCAAATTTACAGTACTGTTTTTATTGTGTGCTGATGGCTAAATTAGTTACTGTAAAATTTAATAGCTGATGAACTTTTTAGTTAACTCCTTTTTGTGTAGTAGTGGTAAACAAAAAGCAAAATCATAAAATGAAACTGAAGGGAAATGACTTGCATGTAAAATCTTGTAAAAGATTTTCAAGTCTGGGTTCCTGAAGAGTTTTTAATGTGGCTATAAAAATTGCAAAGTTTGGATTTAGTGTTTTAATTGCTTCAAGCTCAAAACAAAGATTTAGTAACTAAGAGTTAGCAATTAAGTATCTGACGTAGCAATTAAGTTAACTCAGTGACTAAGAGTTGGCAATTTTAGGGAAGATACTCTGGATCTTCTATGGTCAAGAAGGTCTTACTTTTGTTAAATTGCAGAGATGTGGGTACATCTCCTAGAGTCTGCAAAGTAATGCTGGGATTGCCAAGCTAGAAGTAATTGCTAACTCCTGAAATGTAACTTTGAAGCAGGTGGGTCCTTGGATTTTTATGGTTTTCTTTCCTAACAAATCTGGATAAGCAAATTCTGTCTATAAAAGAACTACAATTGATTTCTTATTTGATGGTTAAAGGACATTTGGGGTTTATATTTAAGGTATGAGAATTTTCATCCAGGTTACATCAAAACAGGCTATTCACATTTTAGTAGTGCAAACATTCGTGTAACAAAAGTTTAACGGATCATTGAGGTTTTAGCTTTAGGTATACAGGAACTAATTAGTGTTCTCCATAACTAATTATAAATATAAAAACAAGTGGAATTTTATTTTAAGATCATAGTTTATAAAACTGAGTATCTTATTAACAGAATTTACTGTGTGAATGTAGAAATGAAAACCAAGTAAATTTCAAAAAATATTAGTAACTAAAAGCCTAGTGTATTCTAAGGATTACAGTAGCCTTTGGCTAGAATTATTTAACCATAGAATAAGAGTTTGAAAGAAACATTTTTGAAGAACAGTACAGAAGAGATTGTTGTCAGAGAAAATAAGAACTCTCTGATGCCCTGTGGTGTTAGGGGTTACAGATTTCTGAAAGATTTTGGTTTTTTTTTTTTTTTTTTTTTTTTCCCACTGCATACTTCCTATTTTAATACTTAATTTTGGAGGAAAATAAAAAGAGATGATTATTCCTTTTTGATTTTCTGCTTTGCCTCTTGAGTTCTATGCTATTTTGTATTAATTATGTTTGGATAATTTAATCTTGTATAAGCAAGAATTTGCCTTTGAAACTTCAAAGAGTTCTGTTTCAACTTTCACAGAATGTTCAAGTGTTACAAGGTATGAGAGTCTGAAGTTCCTGCTCTAGAGTCTCTTCATTAATAACTGTAGCCCTCCTGTCTAGTGAACCAGCCTTCTTGCTTTCCTTTTTTTCTTCAATAATGCAGTTTTGGAGTTGTAGGGGGAACAGTGCCACCCCTTGGATTATGCCTTTGTTACATAGGCTGGGGCCTGAGTTTATTTGAGACAGTGTTTCTCAGAGTGCTTGGTGCTTGCCTGCAGTATTATTATGCTGGTACCCCCTATTAAAACTCCCCTTTTTTTATTTCTCTTTTTTCTTTTTGTATCTATTATGGATGCCTAAATTTTGACTGCAGTCAAAGCTCTTCTAGAGCATCTTGGAATCGGTCAAACCATTTTTAGTTTTCCTTAGATGGATTTTATCTGCAGTTTCTCTGACTCTTGCCTCAAAAGGGCATTCTACACTTTTGTTTAAATTTGGGGCTGGATTTTTTCTGTTCCTTTTTTTATGGAAGATTTAGAGATATGCAGCACCTATTCCATGTATTTCCCCCTCTTTAATCAGATTGGTGTTTATTTTTAATTTGTCAGTAAGTGCTTAGTCAGTATAGCTGTTAGCAAATTAGTTCACATTTCTCAATCTTACACAAACAGTGAGCTATTATAAATTAAAGGATTCTTTCCTTCTGTAAAGGAGGGTTATAATAGATGTGTAGCAATTGCAGTGTTTTGGCAAACACATTGAAATAATAAACAAAGGAAGCGAACTTCTTGCCATGGCCTAGTTAACAAGAAAGGCAGTAATCCACATACATATGTGCTTTTCCCTCCCTCAGATTTTAGTTGCTGTGAATTTGGGGAATGGGTCTATGTTTGTGACACCCCTCTAGCCTAGCAAGGTCTCTAAAACAGATATTATCTCCCCTGGCAATCTAGGGAACACTAGAGCAAACTCAGTAATTGTCATCCTGGGTCTGAATAACCAGGTTACACTGCACTCTTTAAATGGGAATACAAAAACTTACATCTGAGACATTATCATATAGCATACAAAAGTTTGGGGTTTGTTAAAATCTATTTCTTTAGTTTTTTTACTTAAGTATAACTTTAGCCTAATTGGTTCAAGATCTGCTTTTCCCACACACTTGATTTCAATTTCAGCTCAACTCCTCTGTCACTTAGCAAAGGAAAATGTTTCTCTGCTAGCAGGAAAAAGAAATGGAGTTTAATGTTCCATTCTCTTCTGATACCCTTTCTGTGGTTCTTTAAGACATTATGTATCATGTTAGGTATGTGTTTCGAGGCAATAGAAGAGAAAATAAGCCTTGATGTAAAATCAGGTGTGTATATATATACTTATATATTTTGGCATTTTAGTGGCAGTTAAATGAACTGTCAGAGAACACTTGAAAGCCTTAAGTGTTTTGGGAGGTCTCACCCAGAATCTCTATAATATTTAGGCAGCAGAGTGATGATTAACAAAGGATTGGCTATAACTGAAATGCAAGGCTGATACAGTGTTTTGCTGGGTTTGCTCTACAGGAATCCTTTGGGTAGGAGGCAATGACTGAAAGTTGTAACTCAAGACTTGCTATGTGAAAAGGGAAATAAAAGTTTTACAAAGCCCTTGTGTGCTTTGTGAAACCTGAATGAATAAGAAGAGTATTTATAGAGTCCCAAATGGATTACAATCTTAGTTTTTAAAATTTAATTTCCAGCATTAAGTGGCCATCTCAGCATTCTGCAACCCAAAATGCCTGCTGTAGGGTAAATCTCTTTTGTCCTGTGGCTTTTTTATGGTTGTTTTTTTCTTCTTTTCTTTCTTCTGTTATTTATAGATTGTTTGCTTTTTATTGTTTTTTTTATTGCCGTTTTCTTTCTTTTTTTTTAAGAGATACCTATATTTAATAGTGGCTTTGAGGGTGCTGTTACTATAGAAATGATTCCACAGAATGCAGGGTAAAACATTACCACTAATACTTGACTTTAAATTATTTGAAAGTGAATAGGTGTGTTTAAAACTGGTTTGGGAAAAAGCAAAATTTTTGCCAAAATTGTAAGCTCTGTGTTCTCAGAACACTTAGCACTCTTTAAAATTTTGTTTTTTAAAAAATGCAGACTTTCCTTGAAATGGATTGATAATAAATAATGGAGCAGATTTGATTCAGATTGAAACCATGATTGTATCTAGCTTGGAATATTCCAACAGGTAGGGCAGAGTGTGCATAATAATGTGATTCCCACTATCTTAATTCAGAGAAAAATGGGCCTTGGGATCGCTTCTAATCATAATTTGGGGTATATTGTCAGATAACATCCACAAGTTCTATTCACCACTATAATTTCTTGTGATGGTGAGACTACTACAAGTTGATAGCATTTAATAGCTTATTTCCCCTTGCAACACCTGTACGCAATGAAAGAAGATTAAAACTCTAGATGTTAACACATATATTAGACTTAGGTAGTAAAAATGTTGTTTCAATGAATTTCATGCTTTGATTCTTGAATTTGATGGACAGATCTCACTGGTTGAGGTGATAATGCATCAGACAAGACAACAGATACTTGTACTCAGGCAAAATATTCTATTTTAGACATTCACAAAGTAAAAAATATTATGGTCAGCAGGATATAAAAGTAAGGAAAAATCATTTAAGCTTTCAGTTGAATGGTTATTTTAACAATTAGTTAATATTACAATTATGTAATATTCATACATTAATGACTATTTTATTGGAAGGTATGTACATGTTTGATATTGACCATGCAGAACTTCAGAGTTTGGTTATGTCATAGTTATTATACCTTGCTTCAGATGCTGTCTTGGTTGATAGGTGGGAACAGAGGAATGTCTACACTGTTTCAGAAAGTCTACATAGAATGAAAACCTCGTGTGTCCCCTCCTTGCACTGTGATCCTCAGTCAGGCTTGTTCATAATACAGCAGCTTCAGAAAGAAGTCTGAAGCCTGTATTGAATCAAGATGTTTTTATTCCAGTACTCATCTGTAGCTTTAAATGTTAAGACTGTCAACAAAAGTCATAACTGTCATGATGTGCTGCATCAAGTTTTGCTTTAAACTGTTTGAAAGTTCACTGTAGTCTCTATGGACATGAGTGGGTTCTTACACTTTTCCTGCGGGTTTCACAGCCATGTATATAAATGGAAGTTTGGTCACTCTTGGTTTATGTACCAATGAGCAATCTTAAAGAATAGGTCTGGTAAAGCCAGATTTTTTGTCTCTTTTTAATGCAAGAGAGCATTCCATGATAATATATAATGTTTGAAGCTCGAGTAGGACTAATTTTCTAAAGAAAATCAGAGCTGAAATTAAACTAGCTTATGATTTATTTTTGTTGTCCTTTTTTTTGTACGTAAAAGAATAAATGGTTAATGCTGTTAAATAATTACTCTTTTCTTTTCTTTTGTAGGTTGTCTTAGTCTTCGCTCTTAGTATTGGTGCTCTTGTAATATACTTCATAGATTCATCAAAGTGAGTATTTGAGTACATTTTCCTTTCTCTCCTTTCCTGCAGCAATTATACATCTCTGAATTTCTCCATTCATCTACTTCAAATCAGTGCTTGGTCTCATCACCTGAGTGCTAAGAGCTCTGTAATAGCAAAGGTTCTACAAAAATAACTCAAGAATGGGGAAAAAAAAATTACATAAACTAAATTGAACACAGTCACATTGGATCTGTAGAATGGAGAGGAAAACTACTTTTGTGTATTGAGATTATACATACTATTGCAAAATTACTGTTTTTATATTCATTACACATGTGTAGAATCTTTCTTTCAAAATCAAGACTAGGATAAGAAATACAGGCTAAAAATATTTGTCAGAAAATTGCTGTTTGGAGGACGAAAAAAGCATCTGGGGAGACTGACAAGAACACTTCTGAAAACCTCTGCGTAGACAGTCTGAGCATCTCTGTATTTGCAGTTTCTGAGCATGATAGGTTTCTACCACGATAAGGTGAACTACTAATGATCTGCAAAGCATCTCAGTATTTTTTAGGTTTACTCTGATATTATCATACAGTGTTGTGCTTTTGGCCAGGCAGTAGAAAGTTTCATCAGGCTGGATGGTGGTTCTGAAGAATCAATAGCAATTTAAAGCTCTATGATGACATGCTCATGCTTTCTCTGAGCTAGTTTAAGGTTTTCCGTTACTGCAGCTGTTAAGATTGTACGCCAGAGTCAGTCCATGTGAGCCTGCTTACTGTCTGTAATGATAGTAGTAATGTTCTAAAACAGTCATTTTGTGACTCAGAAAATCAGACATTCCACTTTTGACATCTGTACGTCCTGATATTTAGGAAGGTGGTGGCAGCAGACATTCTTGGATATGTGGATGCCAGCTCTGTATTGTGCGAGTTTGAAGCCATAGATGTGTCAAGTATAATGCAAATAAGTAAAGCAGAGGTTTTCTTTCTGGAGAGGAGCCATGTGGTGGGAAAAGTCAAGTTCTGTCTTGAACTCCCTTGAAGTGAGGACAATTGATTTTCCTTCTTAACATTGCAATGAGTGTTTCTGTTAATTCTAGCAATTTTTCCTTAATATCTCACCACTGAAGTATGTAAAGTGGTCCCTTTCTGAAGACTTCTGCAAAACTTTTTAAAGCAAAGTGGCAAAGCTTCTAGATACCTGATATTTCCAGGTCAAAAATGTGGAATAGATTAAAACCTGTTTTTACTGATGTTTCAACATCAGATCAACTACAGCTATGTGTCAGGTTAATTGTTTTTTGTGAAACTAATGGAATATATGATGAATTTTTGGCACTGCATTTTTGAGTCTTTCATTGTTTTCCTCAAGAAGAGCAAAGCTGACAACATGGGAGATTTGAGCTTTCTTTGGGCCACCCAATCCATGTACTACTACCAGCTTATTGATTGCTTGATCAACAAGTGTTTTAACTGGGCATTTCTCTTGCTTTTCAGTCAGCGTTTAACTCGTGCTGCAGTTTAAATTCAGGAACCTGACGTTAGCATACTGTGCTATAATGTACTTGCACACTTTTTCTTCAGTTTCTCCTCCTTTCTCCCCTCTTACCCTTCTTTAGTTCTACACGCATCTTGGTCTTTTCTGTGGTGTTTTTTGTTGGTTTTTTTGTTTTTTTTTTGGTTGTTTGGTTTAGTTGTTTGGTTTTTTTTTTTTTGGTAAATGCTTAGTGGATTAATTAATGTTAGAAATACCCCATATATATCCCCAAAGGGAAAAGTTCTGCTTAATTTTATTCTACTGACCTGACACCCATTTCAGCAATGCAGAATCAAATACAGTGTTATGTGTATTTAAGATCTGCAAGTGCATGCATTTGGTCAAATTATTTTGTATGTGGATGACTTTTTGAAAGGATTGTAATTCCCTCGAGGAAAACAGTTTTCTTGTGCTTTTTCTATCTCCTCTGGTGCCTTTGAGTTCATTTTTTGGCTGTTGTCTTTATTATTTAGGGTGAAGCAAGTCTGTCTTACCTATGCTAACAGTTAGACTTGAAGATTCCAACCTAGGTGATTTTGTCTACTTGTTCAGTAGCAATTTAGCTGGAAACATGTCAGAGATACTATACTAGAACTTGCATACCAAAACATTGCAACATGAAAAGCCTGATTTCTTGTTTTGGAGGATTCGTGCTGGTTTCTTGCTGCTGCATGGGAATAAATTAGGAAGGAAGGATGCATTGGAAATCTATATATTTTGTTTGAGAAGTTTCCTGTGTGACAGCACAAGGAGAAAAGTGTCATTAGCAAATTCTCTTGGAAAGTCTTACTAGAAATATTTTTTTTTCCCCCTCAAAGCAGCACGTTGTTTCAAGTCCTTATGAATTCTCTTGTGGGAACATTTGAGGCTAAGTTGTGGTAGTGTACTGTGTTTGGCTTTCCTGCTTGTTTCCTACTGCTTCTGTGTTTTGTCTTCTGAGAGACATTTGATTTTGCTCAGCAAAATCTACAAAAATACTGCAAGCCTCGTGAGGATGATTAATTCAAATTTATTACAGATACAGTGTTACTGCCCAGGGGAATTCACATCTTTTTCATTTGTGTAGTCTGTGTTACCCCTTTTACAGACATGTCTGAGGTATGAAGTTCATCTGAATAGTTCAGTAAGTCTGTGTAAACATAAGCACTCAAGTGGTTTTAGATACCAGTCTCATTTTCATTACAAGTCCCTAAGCTTTTCCATATTAACTGGAATAATCTGCAGAACATTTTTGATGATGTCTTCTCGGTTTCATGGCTCTTCAAGGAAACAGCAATTTTAATTTAATTTGTAAATCAACAATGCTACATCTGAATTTTAAGTGGATCTCATTGGCCTGACATATAAAAAATGAAGATGAGTCTAATAGGATCAGAAATCAGTTCATACAAAAAGTTCAGTTTGAGCTTTGATTTTATTATAGTTTCAGGTTACAGTTTGTTTTTCCAAATGTATTATTTCTTTTCAATTTGCAAGACCTAGAAAAGTAAAAGATTGAGTTTTTTTTTCCTCAAGTAACCAGTTTAGGGCTATGCTGTATCATTTTGCTGAGGGCATCCTGTGCAGTTCATAGTTCTGTACTCCCAAGTATGTATTTACCAGTATTTTGGGTGTGCACAGATTTTACATAGCCTTTCAATCTTCATATTTGAGGAGATAAGTAAGTAGGACTTAAAGTGTACTAAACTTTGTTTCAAACCTTCCTGCTTATAGTGAAATCTACTCATGCAAAAGTATTTTAATTATGTTTATAAAGTTTGCTTTAGTACACTCGTTAATCCACACTAAGTGGGTACAGGAGTATTCCTTCATACTAAGTACACAGTAGAGTTAATATATATATAGTTTTTTGTGATGCATGAGTAAGAGATGTAGAAATTGACTTAAAATTCTGGGATTTGGTTCAACGAAATGCTGTTAGATTATGTTTACCATTGCTGAAATGGCTAAAATTACGGTGGTCTGTGTTTTGGCAAGTAGATTAAAACAGTATTGTTCCCTGCATTCTTGAGAGGGGAGTCCACCACAGTACCTTGAAGCTGGTGGCATTGTAAAATTTTAATATTTTGCTAATTTTAATTGTGTTAGCACTGCATCAGTTTCTGTGAGCTGATAATTTTTGTTACATGCTGAAGGAAATATGTGTTCTCTTCACTTCTTTTTTACATAAAAAGTGAAAAAGAAACTTTTAATTCCCCTTAGTTTTATTAACTGCTCGCTTGTCAAATTGAGAGATAGGCATAATTTTCCAATTCAAAGAAAATTTAGCTTAAATATATAAGTGAATTTCTTGTGAGTATTTGTTTTGAAGTAACATGGCTTTTAGTGTTATAACAGAATTGAAACTTCAGTTGTTCCTACTGCTGATTCTCAGCAAATCACAAAATTTATGTTCATAAAGCCTCAGTCTGTACCCTTTAAACTGATACATCATTAAATAAGATTTTTGGTCATAAGTATTTTAATTTCATCTTTACAGTGCTTGTAGTCAGTGCTGAGTGTACACCATCATTGCTTTAATTGAAAAGTGATTTCCAGAAGAAAGCCTTATTTGTGACAATGAACTTTAATTTTCTTCACTGGTCTGCAAATTTTCCTGGGAAAGTGTCCATAGCTAAGATTATTGCTTTCATTAGCATGCTGCAGTGGAAGCCAGGTGGGTGAGCAGCTCAATGCGTGGCCTCTGCAGGCAACTGAATACCGGGATGATTGAAGGTCTTTGTTAGGCACAGATGGTGTTAATTATGAGTCAAATCCAGCAACAGCAGTGATATGATTATTATAAGGCAAAAACCAAAAGAAACAGGCCACAGTGGAGGGAAAAAACCACCTGGTAATGATTGTCCATGTGTTACTGTGCACTTGCCCTCTAGGACAAAGGGATTAGGTATGATTATATGTCTGCTAGTTTTGTTGTTAGACATTGTCCCTTAACCACCAATCGTGTGTTGTCTTGAATTATTAAGAAAATCTGGATGTAGTGTGGCATATTGAAAAATTAGATGCATGATTTATGTACTGTCAGTCTCTTAGCTCAGTGTTTGCATTCATTCTCAGAGAGCTTGAGTTTGGCAAATTATATGCAGATAAAATTTGTATAACACTACCTGAACAACTCCTCCAATCTATTTAGGAGATTAAAATAATGAATAAAGGAAATTCCTCTGTATGTGTTTATCACGTTAATGAAATAACATTGGATTACACTGATTTTTGCTCATGGTACAGAATCTCTGGTTAGGCAATATGGAAATATTGTGAGTTCTCTAGTCAAACCACTGTAATGAAGTTTCTGTTAATCAATGCCAGTAGTTTGTGTTTGCTAAATAATGAAAATGAATTGTTGCAAATGAATTAAATGAGCAACACTGTGAATGATAAAATGGCAAACAAAAATAGAGTTATTTCATAATAATTGGCAAATCAAACTTTGGGGAAATTTTTGGGTATTGTTTTTATCCCTTGGTGTTCTACAGAAATACTTAGTAATTGTGATGCACAATCTTGACAATGAGATAAATTCCAATGGGATTACTTTTCTGAAATGTTGGGCCTTGTAAAAGATCTCAGTAACTGCCGCTAACTACCATTGAGTAGAGTTTGGCTCTCTTTTCTTAATACCTGAAGGAGGCTCCTTCAAGTGTTTATAGGTGTTGGTAAGATTGTTTGAGCCTTTGTCGGACAGAAGAGTCTCTCAGCCCTCCTCATATGACAGGGCTCCAGTTCTTTAACATCTTTGTGCCTTTCACCGGTCTCACTCCCCTGTGCCTATGTCTTCATGCTGGAGACACATTTCCTAAAGCAGCCTGGAAAATGCTGCTGACCTTCTTTACTGCAGGAGCCCATGGGTGGCTTAGAGTGAACTTCTTGACTCAGGTCATTTTCTGCAAAGCTGCTTTCCAGCTGCAGCCAGTTGCATGCCGTGCTAGAGGAATCACTGAAGTTCAAGTTTGTATAATTTTATTGTTCCTCAAATAAGTCAGTAATCTGAAATAGCAAAACTTTGTGCCGTGATATTTACTGACTTTATTTGTATGAAAATGTTGCTAGATAGGCCTTTGAGTAAATATCTGTCACTTAAATTAATGTGTTTATACTGAACATAGCAGGCTTAAGAGTTTGATCATTAAATAGCTACGTTCTCACTTTTTCATAAGCAAATTCTTATATGGTTTAAATTCTTGTCATCTCTTAGATGAGAGTACTGTATTTCAGGAATCAGATCCTTCTTTTTTAAGGGTTAGGCAGAATGTACTAATGTTTTTTTTTTTAAACATGTAGTCATTAGTTTTTCCTTCTCCAGTTTCTAGTTAATTGGCAGAAATCTGATTTCAGTCTAGGCAAAAATCTGCACTGGCACATTTTTAAGACAGCACTTCTTAGGAGAGTAAGACGTGCTGCTCTCTCAAGTTTCTCTCTTTGAAGAATGAATGGAGGAAATTAATCAGAAATGGAGGTTTGACTTAGGTGTTGTCTAATTTGAATAACTTGTTAGCTATATTTATATTACAAGGCTTTTTCAAAGAAGCAGGATTTTACACTAAAATGTCACACCCTGTGGAATAGGGAGGGCAGACATGGCACTGTTCCAGTAGGGAATTGGAATGGTAATCATCCTCTCTATGGTGTTTGGAGAAATGATAAAATCTATATAATTTGAGACTTTGCAAATTTAGTTTGGAACTTAAGGAAAGTTTGATAGCTGTGACAGTGGGGAAATATTGGAAAAGAGGATGACCATAGGATGATCATGGAATTTCCTGCATGACTGGTATTTGGCTTGTACAAGTTATACTTGGTGATGTTTTGGTTGGTAGGATGTTGGAATATCTGATTATTATGTCATCTGCAATGTAAAGCTGACTATGTAGCCTGGCAGGCTAGAAGAAAATTAAGACCATATTGTTGCTCTGAAGATCTAAGTCTGCAGGAATGTCAAGGGTGTCTATACAATTTCCGTCTTACAGGAATATTTTTTTGACTAAACTGCCATGGAGAAAAAGTGAGCATTTAAAACCTTCATCATTTGTAAGAAAGTTTCTTACTGATATTATTATAAACTCAGAGACTCTCAGAAGGCAAATGGATCCAAGCCCAGAGAAGTTGTGTGATCCTAGCTCAGGGCAGACTTTTTTTTCATAACATGTTGCTTTGCAGCTCAAAGCCACAATTACTTAGGTAACACTTTGGTCATTTAGTGTGACTGGTCTGTGAGTGTTTTGGGGATTTTTTTTTTTTTTTTAAATCTGGAAGCTGTGTGTAGACATACATGAATGTTTCTGAGAATTTCATGTTAGATGCTAGCATTTTATTTCTTATCTGAAAATAATTAGAAAATACAGAAAATATGTAGTACCACGAGGTAGAAAATTCTTTTTCCCCCTACTGTGTTCCAAGTCCGTTCTGACACTTTATGATAAGTGGCATTTATGGCAAGTGAGTTTACTGCTTGTTCTGGAGCTGTTAGCAAGAAATTAAATTTAAACCTGTATGTTTGGACATGGATGTTATAATATGCTTGTGAATCAAATTATTTTCTCTCTGCTGAGAGGTGGTTTGGTTTTGTATGCTGTTGTGCTTCATGTGGCATACCTAACTCCTTCAAGTGGGCAAGGCTTGACAAAGGCTGTAGCAGATCTTTGTCTCACCTGGCAAGTTTTCTCCAAACAAGTGCCTGTTGTTAAAGGACATTTGAATAACACTGGTATTCAACCCTCCTCTGTGCCAAACTGCATCTTTCTTTTCCAATGAGTTGCTTCTGCTTGTGTGTACTGAGAAATCCAAAGGCATCAGGTTAAACATCAGGCTGAAAAAGAACTGCAAATTGACAGCTGCTTCTAGTTGATTCCTGGCAGTCTTCATTGATTTCTAGTTCTGTTTTGGGAAGATTATTCCCATCTGCTCTAAATTCCATTAGCTTCTGTAGGGCAGGATCTCAAAGTTTGATTTGTGCAAGAGTAAGGTCTTTCACCTGGAGGTTCACCTGAAGGCAGCTGTCAGGCATAATCAGGCATGTTTAGAAAACCATACTTCTAAACGATGTTTTAAGTTCAGGAGTTTATCCTCTGCTGCCCTGCTTGCATAAAACTTGCGTTAGTTTTGACACCATATGCAATTCATATCTCTGCATGAACTCAAGTTTCTGAGTCCAGTGAAACCAGAGTGTTAAAAGTTGTGTCTGTTACCTAAAAACCCCAGAATCAATGTACTTTTAAAAATTCTACCCATGACTATGGATAAAAACTAGTTGTAATAGAACATCTCAGTTTCTCATTCCTGTGGTTTGCTAGTCTTTTAAATTTATATTTATTTTGAAAATTATATTTTTGTTGCAGCACGACATGTTATGCAGCATCTGAAGCCCACGCTTGCTTGCTGGCGTGAATTACAATTTACTAATTATTGTTCTCTCTGAATAATAATTTACTGTTTCTAGAGCATCAATAAAATAAGCTTATTGACACTGTTATGCTTACAGATGCATTTTTTGGATAATGACTTGGATCTGACTTAAGAAATATGGATAAAAAATATTTAGATTAGGATTTATTTGCTTAGATTTAATAGCTTAGGTTCTGGTAACTTTCACTGCAAACAAGTTCTCAGGAAACCTGCCCCGTGTTGGTTTTCACCACCTACACAATAATTTGAAGGTCAGTTTGTGTAAGGAAACTGTATAAATCACATTTATGGCCTGCTCAGTTTCACTTCTCTGTTTTCATAAACTCATACCATGTTGCTTGATGTGTTTCCAGTATTGCTACGGGAACATACTCTTAAATTACAATTCAAATTCTTTCAAAAACTCCACCAGTGTATAATTAATTTACATGTTAGAATATTTCTTTACTTTTCTTCCTGCTTTTCAAATGAATGTCTGCATTTTTTGTTTCATCCCAAAGCATCTGACAATGCATCTGCAAATATTTTGTCCCATGCTTTCTTTCCCTGTAGCCAGATTAGTTGTGCACACTGATCTAGAAGCATTCTTCCTTAGCACTGGACAAATTCCCAAATCTATATAATCTAGAAGAGGAGATAACTCAGCGGAGGTTTTAAAAATACCAGACCATAATGCTGTTATCAAAACATGGCTTGCATAGAAGATTGCTTTATAGAGTGGAGTTAAACGTATAATCAGCCTTTCCCCTCTGCTTTTTAAGCTACAGATACAAATAAAGATGTGACCTCTTTTGCTTTTTTTTTCCGCTCCCTTTTCTCCTGACAGCTTGACAAATTGTAGCTTTTGGGACACCCCAGTAGTTGATGAGTCATTTCTGCTTAAAAATAGAATTCCTTGCAGCAAGGACACCCATTCCACTTTTGACGCATGTGTCATTTCTGACAGAGTCACAGGGCCAACTGTGCCATGTTAATTAAGCAACCAGGAGGAAAAGAGCTCACTCTCTTCAGTAAATACCAGAGCTGGAATCCAACAATACTGAAAAAAAGAAAAGGGAAATCCCATATAGATGAACATGAATACCTGCAGGCTTTCCTCCTTCCCTGTTCTTTGTGAGCATTTTGAGTCCTTTATAGATCCCTGGTGCAATGTAGCAAACATCACTATCTCACCTTTCTTCTGTGCCACCCCCTGCTCCTTTTTTTTGTTTTTTTTTTTTAATCCTCAAAAGTCTGACAGAAAACCAGCATCACAAAGGGAATTGAAGGGTCTAATTACTGTGTATAGCAGAAAATTTGTAATGGAGCATTACAATATTGTTATCTTTTATTAGTGAGGTACAGAAATGGTGCTGCACGAGAACAGTGATAAGCAATCAGCTGTGTTCAGCACCAGGTACATGTGATAGAGTAACCTGTACAAGCCTCAGTAGGAGAAACTATTAAATACAAATGTGATTAATATTAAAATGGCAATTTGTGGCATTGTAGTAGACCTTGCTCACTTTAACATTCATAAAGATTTATGACTCTTATCAAATCTAGTGCCATTACAGGGAGTGGAGTAGGTTGTTCTTTAGCAAGATTTTTAGCTTGTGGTGTATTTATTCATCTGCTACTGATGGGAATTATTTGGCCTTGAAACTGGGGGCCAGCCCCTTGAGTGGAACAATTATATGCACAAAACCCTATTGCTGCAATGATTTTTCTTAGACATTTGAAGATTTGCTTTTCTCACAGGTTTTGTACTTTGATAAGCATTAGAAATAGTGTATTTTATGCAAGCTCTACATCCATAATCAATCCTTACAATTCAGGAAATGGCATGAGTTTGCTGGAGACTGTGATTCTGTAAGACTCTTTAAGAAATGTAAGTCTGATGCTAATAGCCCTAAAAGATACTGCATCAGCCATATGTTACCATTTTTAGCCTTTTCATTTGTCATCATTTGAGCCTAATATTTGCTCAAAACAAAGTGATTTTCAATTTTCATGTAATTATTTAAATTTGACTTAATTATACTCCATCTCTGCTGAAAAATATAATTTTTCAACCAAGGTAGCTCAGTTTCTATCCATTCCTGTAATAAAAATGAAATTCTAAGAGTAACATTATATGGATTATATGAAGTATCTTTTGATATTATATATATTCATACTGCTAAACAGTATTAATTCTGAGTAAAAGGTGACATAATGTATCTGAACTCAGATAACTGATGGCTGGTTTGCTGTTCAGTCATATTAGTCACAACACTCATGGGTGACTTAGATTTTAAAAACCAGAAGTAGATACTGGTGTCAACAGTCAGTATACTATTATTTACAAAATATCCATTCATCACTGCAAATAATCTTTCTGAGTAACTCTAATACTTAAATTCTTGTAAAGCTCTTTGATAATTTTAAGCTCAAATTTTTCCCACCTTACATTTGAAATTTGATGTCAATGACTTGCATTTTATTGATATGATGAAATTCAGGTGAGAAATAGGACTCATAGACTTGTACCAAAGTCAATAAATAAAAATACTATTCTTAGTATCGGCCAGATTACTAGTCTCAGTATGAAGTCAGATTAAATTTTTACAGTATTACACTTTTCCTGTAGATTGAAGCATTGCAAAACTTTTGTATAAAATTAAGGGAGTAGAATACAAGCAAAAGTAGAAAAGACTGAAAGTAGGTTCAGGATTGTCTTGGTTTGCCTTAATTAAAATTAAATTGCAGCAGGGTATCAGGGATATTCTTTTAATTGGGAATACTAAATGAAGGAAACATCAGTTGAAATGGATTCTATTGGTTATTGAATTTGGAAATTTATAAAGATGAAATAAAGCTAAAAATTAAACTTCTCTTGAACCACTCTTGGTGATTACTTATCTATTATCAAACTAGGACATAATTCACTTTATTCATTTAGTTCTTTGATGCATGTGAAGACATTATGGTATCTTAGGTTAAGGATTTCTTAAATAGTTTATTTTCTAAATTCCTGTGGTTGTAGGCTGGGGAAAAGGCTAAATGAGATTGTGAAATACCACTGGTTCTGGAATTTAAGCCAAAGGGCCTATTCTGGTAATTTTGTCACATTTCTCAATAGAACAGTTTATACAGTACTGTGCTTTAAACAAATGTCTTGTGATCAGAAAGATATGTAGACTTAATTTTAAAGATTTGGTGTGATAAAAAGTTTTCTATATGCCTGGAGAACTACTTGCGGTGGTTAACTTACCTTGCTTTTAAAAATGTATCTTAGCTTTCAATCTAAATCTTTGGCTTTATCTTCCATTTACCTCTTTTTTTTCCTGTTAGTGATATTTCCACTAATGTTTTGTAGAGCTATTTCTAGACATGTTAAAATCACATTCTAATGCCCCTTTTTTGGTATTAATTTAACAAGCTCATTTTCAGTTTTGTAAAATAGTACAAGGTCTTAGACTGAACCATTGTAGCAGGTTTTTGGGGTTTTTTTTTCCCTGAACTCTTTGGTAGTTTTATTTTATATGTAACATTTCAGTTTGAGTATTTTGCAGTTCATATTGGATACTACTGGACATTAAATTTTCAATGATTTTTTGAGTGCTTCATTTCAATGCATGCCTGCATTTTCTTTTTCTCCTCTGGCTATTTATGAAAAACACATGATAGTTATTTATGAAAGGTAAAATTAATGCAGTGCTCTCTGCTTTTACTGCTGCCCATTTAGTCAATACAAAAAGTATATCATGCTATTAGTCATGAAGAAAACTTTTCCTTCAGTTCACATTGCAGAAGCTGTATATTATTTGAACTGATGCCCAGAATTTAATTTCTTTCCAACTGCTGAAACCTGTCTTCAGTGATAGCTGTGTTCATGCTCACATATTATATGTGCTGGTTAGCATATATTGCATAATGCTGTATTTTTGTGTGTCTGTGTAGAAATAACCATTCTGAAAATGGGTTCTTTAAACTGGAATTGATCTGAATAGTCTGTGCACATAGATCTGCACAGTGCTTTTCTGTAGTGGCTCAGATATTCTCTTTGTTCTCTCAGTTTGTCTCACAGCTCCAGTGATGTATAGAATATTAAGAAAAAGTCTTTGATGAATAGAACAAAAAATGTGTGTTTCTCTTTCTTCTGGATATTTTCACAGCAGTAGCATTAGTTTGTTACTGCTTGTAAAAGCCTGTAAAAAGAAAGGATAAAAGGATAAAAATAAATTGAAGTTTTGGGGTTGAAGTCTACTACAGAAATGCACATTACATCAATTTTTCTAAATATTTACATTTTCTAGTCTGTTTTGAGAAATATTCATTCCATCTGTATTTTACTAGTGTTTTGGTGCGACTATACCTATCTACAGGCTGTATCACTGCATTAAAAAAAACCTTTAACTCCATTTCAAAGCCCACTAATCCTACAAATCTTTGTTTAAAATATTAAGTTGACAGAAAGCAGATGCAAGTACCTCCCTCCTCCTTAAGGCATTCAGTAGTTTAAATGGAATATAGACTCATTGCCATTTATGTCCTGGAAAATATATCCTGTCGCTGTTCACAACCCTGTGTCTTAGCAACAGTGTTTGGAGGGGAAAAAAAAAACCCAACAACCAAAAACCCATCCCTCAAAAACCAACCCACTTGGCAAAAGTTTTCCAAACAATACTGTTTATATTCAATGATCTACAGTATCTCATGTTACATTCAGTGATGACTTGTATGAAACAGGAAAACCTGTTTCTCTTAGTTTCTGTAATGCAGTGAGAGCTTGCAGTAGACTTATTTATTTCTATAGTTTGATCTTGCTGGATAAAATGCACAGCATGGAAAAAGGTATGCAGTAATTAGGAAATGAATTCATATTGATACAGAAAGACTTGTGGTTTGGGTTTTTTAATGTTTAGATTAAAAGTGAGAATAACAACAAAAAAAAAATATCACTGGAACATCTTGATGTGAGTCAGTGAAGCCAAAGTTCTCTTCCTCTGGTTAGTCAGGCTGGGACTTCCCAAGGAACTGTAGGGAGTCAATTTTATATTCCTCCTCGTGACACTGCATGCATATCAAGCATTGCCTTTTTTGGGGGGTTGAGGGGAGATGTTTTGGAACCTTCCTTGATTTTTGTTACTAAGAAAATTAATTCAAAAGAAGTATAAAAGTATTTCAGATCTTGCCGTGCATACTGTGAAGTAACAGAGCACCATCTGGCAGGGCTAGTTATTTTCATGTGAAATACTGCTTTACAAAGAATCATCACAGCATCTCAGACAATGCTGACTTGGAAGGAACTCACAAAGATCAAGTTCGACTCCTGGCCTTCCGCAGAATCGTCCCCAAGAGTCACACCCTGTGCCTGAGAGCTTTGTCCAAGCACTGCTTGAGCTCTGTCAGGCTGGTGCTGTGACCTGTGCCCTGGGGAGCTGTTCCAGCCACCCTCTGGTGAAGAACCATTTCCTGATATCCAACCTAAACCTCCCATCTCAGTTTCAGGCCATTCCCTCAAATCCTGTCACTGTCACTACAGAGCAGAGATCAGTGCCTGCCCCTCCTTTTCCTCACACAAGGAAGTTGTGACTGCAGTGAGGTCTGTCCTCAATTTCTCTTGTCCAGGCCGAACAGACCAAGGGACCTCAGCTGCTCCTCACATGGTGTCCCTTCGAGCCTTTCACCATCTTTGTTACCCTCCTTCGGATTCTATAGCTTAATATCTTCCTATATTGCAGTATATGACATGGTAGGAAGTAGGACAGAAAAGAGATTTTTCATCTCTTGAAGAATGGCTTGAGAGAAATGTCTGTGACAAACATGTATTTCCTGAAAAACTGCAAGGTTTATTGATTCTGCCACATGTTGCACTGTGTCTCCCATCTTTCCCCTTTTTCAACCATTTGATTGGACTTTGCTTTCTTTGTCAAAAATAGTAATTTGGACGTGATTTTGATGGGATTTGTTTTCTCTTTCTGAGATTTCATTGTTTTTAATCATCCTCTACTCTCTGCCTCATACCATACTTTAGAATTAGTAAAAAGTCTGACCTTGATTATCTGAAGCTTCTTGGTTTTTGAAAAATGAGTAATGTTACTTTTTTCTATCAAATAACAAGAGACTTAAGTTTTCCTGGGTCCAGCAATGTCAGGCATATCTCATCTGCAAAATTAATTAGGTAAAATCAGAATTCAAGTGAGTAATCTACAACAGATTGACTTTGTGTGAACGTATAATTTACATGAGGTACATCGATAAGAAGAGTGAATAAGAACCTCCTCATACCTATCCCAAATACGGCTGTCACTTATGTATTTGCTTACAGCTTTTAACTGTCCTCTGTGACCACTGGCCCATACACTGGTGTGTGCAAAAGAGGCAAGATGCCATTTGCTGAAGGTGAACTTCCCAGGACAGGTGACAAGTTAGGGCAGCTCAGTGTCAGGAGGGGGGGTCCCAGAAGAACAGCTCTTCTTCAATTAGCCACTCAACAGCATTTAGTTAGATCCTTATTCTAGGAAATATTTTACATAATTTTAATTCTAAACTGTGGTAAATTGTAACTACACCAAGTGAAGTATTTTGAAGACATCTTGAATTCTTACTTTGCTCCATGTCTTCTTGGAGTACTGTAAATGTAAACAGATTTGCACTATGATAAATGTGGGGGCCGGGTGTGTGATTTAAAAACAGAGTAAGCAACCTTTCTAATTCTTCCTTTCTAATTTCCTTATCAAGCTTTAGATAATTTCCCCTTTATAGAGGGGAATCCTATCAGGTACAATTTCTTTTTATGGAGATTGCTTCTTTTTCACTTATTCTCAGTACAGCTCATACTCATGTCACTCATAATCTCAATTTTCCAACAATTTAATATATTGGCAGATTGTGATACAGTTTTAGAAAGCATAGCAATAACTTAGTGGACAAAAAGATATGCATCATGGTTTTATTATGAGATTTAGTATGAGATTGTAGCATTCCCCAAGAAATTATTAAAAGAGGTAATGTTGCTGAGGCATTATTTGTTATTGTTAAACCAAGAGCTTAAGAAGCATTTGGGGTAATGGGATAATTTTTGTTATTAAAGATACCTTATGCAGAAGATGTAGGTTGGTTTTTATTTTTTTTCTTTTTTCCCAGTGGAAATTACTTGCTCCTAAAGCAAATTAAAAAAAAATGTTGCTTCTAAAATGAGCAACTCAGCTTAATTGACTAAAACCAATGAAAATGAGCATGCCAAGCATGCCAGGAAATGTAAAGAAAGACAGGGAGTGATTCTTCCCACTATAAAATATCCACATTTGATTTTTGGTGGTATTACTGTATGAACTTCCTCCTCCTTTGGCAAAGGAAAAAATTATCTTGCCAAGTCTAAAAGGCCTGTTGAGATTTCAGAGGTTGCAGATGATTCAAGAAAAGAAAAAGAAAAGAAATCTGTAGCAAAAGTAATTTTGGAATGTTGAAGATGGGAGAGAGAGGAGTAGTCTTAAGGCTGTGGGTTGTATGGAGTTGATTTGGCTTGTTTTTGTGTTCGTGTCACTGCTCATTAGGCTTATTGTGCTTATGTGGGAGTAAATCTGTTAGTATAGTTTATAAACCCTATAATTTTAGAGAGGTGATTTTTTAAAAAAAAGTGTATTATTATTTTTATACTGACTTTGTTTATGTGCTCTTAATAGTAATTAGTGTCCCTATAGGAAAGTTGATATGCCTGGTAGAGAATGAAAAGTAATAAACTGGAGCTAGTAATGAGCCAGAATATAAACTGAAGTTGTAGCCAGGTCTTTTTCTGTAAGCATATGATTTCTTGATCAAAAATTAACAGCCAGAATACCTAGTGGAAGTATTATGCTGCAAAAAATCTTAACGTTTTAAAATTAAAATTTGGGAAGTATGTCTAGTGATCTGTTTACATGTACAGACACTGTTTGACAAGTAGGTTACTACATTTAGTGTTTCACTGGAAAAATGAAATCAAGATCATTTATTGTCAATGTATGACTGGTAATTCCTTACTGAAAAAACCCACAGACTTAGTGTGCTTCATTTTCTTAACTGAATATGTGTAAATATGTATATAAATGAAGCTTATCTGTAAGATAAAATTGGCTACTTCCTGAAGTTGTAAAAATTTAAGATGTTAGATACAGGTATCTAATATCTATTTTCATAGTTTAAAATTTTTCAGTCTTTGGTGAGCATGTTACATTTGTTTTTTTTTAAACAGCAGTTGGATTTTTAAGTCATATTTATGGGTGACTGTCAAACCATTTATGTTTCTAAGGATCGTATTGGCTTTTATTTAGCACAGACAGTTTCATGAATCAAATGTTTGGTTTTCTCTCAGGGCTAGCATTCAGGTCTCTTTTCATTGAGTCTTCCATATGGAGTGTTTAGAAGTATTGTTGAGCATCTGATAGAAGCAAAATAAAGTAGGTAAATCAGAGTTCACAGTGTTTCATTTTTCATAATGTGTGTCTGAGCAGTTACAATTTCCTCTTAGTCCCCTTACAAATGTAACAGAAAATCTGGAAAAGGTGTTGCTTGAAGTTTTTTAAATTTTATTTCTTTATATATATTAAAATTAGTGTTTGTCTTTTTCAGTTTCTTGGTATTATGGTGACTAGATCTTTAAAAAATGTTGTATTAATTTTTCCCATTAACCATTTAAAATTACAGAACACAGCTTGTTAATATATGAATAATAAAATTTAAGTGTTCTTATCTTTGGAAATAATTAGTTCTATTAAAATATTACTCCTACTAAAAACCAGTAAATACTTTACCATGCTGGAGCATTTGTGTAAAATGAATGACCCCCAGTGGTCATGTTGTAGATTACCCTCTGTCTTTTACCACTTTTCCTAACAGGAATAGAAATGGAATTATTTTAAGTGTGACGTCTTTGCTAAATGATTTGTATTCTAAAGAATTACTTTCAATATGGAATTGCAGCAGTCTGTCCTGAAATATGTATTTTAGCATCTGAGGAGAACTGCTACATACAGACAATAATGAAAAGACAACTCTAGCTGGAAACTGTCCTGTTCAGAGCCACGTGTGCAAAAGCAGGATCTGCACTCAGTTATATTTAGGCTTCTGCCAAATATATTTGTTTCTTCGTGTTTTTAAGAGACATCAACTAAAGGTCCTTCTAAAGCAAAATGTAATGTCATCAAAAGGACCTTGTTGTAATAGGCAAGTAATTTTGATATCTGCTCATCATAATTAAGTGTTAATGTTTTGAATTATGAGATAATATTCTCTTTATTAGTTATCTATATTAATCACAGACACAGAACCAAAAATTTTGTCTTCAAAAATCCTTCCAGTAATACAAAAGGAATATTTTTGTTGTTCTGATTCAGTTCTAATCAATAGGATTTGAGGATTATTGGCCTCAGTTGGGGTTTGGGACCTTAAAGGCCCCAATGCTATATACTGCATAAACAGATCTTGGCTTAGTAGAGATTTTTTCCCCTTTAGCAAGTTTATTTAGTAGCTTTGTTATTTGTATTTGTTATATATGTTAATATCTATGTTAGTCTACTTAAAGTATCATTCCTTGAAATATACAATGTATATTAATAATTCTAGTATTATGTTTGTGATTCTATTTTTTTTCTTTTGGGAACTTGTATTAGACTAAGTGTTTCAGCATATAGTACATACTCTCTTTTCTCTCGATTTGAGTGTATGCATATGAATGTATGTGTTTAAAATCCTATGCATTCTGTAGGTAGTCACTGTACATGAGTAAAGCAAAGAAGGTTCACAGCTACTCAGCTCTAAATCAGATTCAGACTTCAGTCAAGAAGAATGATGAGACTGAGGGTGATAACTTGCCCTCCTTTTTCAGATATTAATGAGCCCCATTTGTACTGGATTTCAATTCACAGCAGTGCTGAAAGTAGCAATAAGAAAGAATTGCAGGTGAGAAATACAATTTTAAGCAGCAGATCAGTTTCTTTAGCAAACCCAGGCTCAGTTTCTGACAAAAATGGAGGTGTCATTCATTGCTGAATTTTGCACACTGTCCTTAGGCTGCTTACTCCCACTCATGCCAGCTGCCAGATCTTTTCCAGCCCCCACTCAGCGTCTGATGTAGGTTTTTACATCAAATGCTAGTGGAATGAAATAAACTCTATCTGGACCTCAGTGTGGTTCAGGAGACTGATATCTCTTAACACAAAGGGAGACCACTTGAACTTGTGGAACCTGAAACTGATCTCGAACAACATGGGCAAGGAATCGTGATATAAACATTTCGTGGTCATTATGTAACTCGTAAGGGATTCTCTGACATAAATTCAGTCAGTTCAAAGACAGTAATGTGAAAGCATATTATAAACTGAATTAAGTTCTTTAAATCCGTTTTTCTAAAAATAGATGGTTGAATAGAAAGATCAACAGAAAGATGATAGATGCAGCAGAAATTAAGAAACAGAAAGCTAAGCCCTAACATGTTCTGTGTGAGAAAAGCAGAGGCCCACATACACGGAGGGAGGAAGAGCAGAAGTTTAGGCCATTGTATTCAGACAAATACATACATCCATAGTTTGGCCACAAAGTAGGAGAAGAAAAGGGATTTAGAAGGGGATGCATATGTATAATATTAATCACAGTTTAAACGGATTAAGTGGTATATTGCCTGTTAATTTATGTGTTGTCAGTATTTATGTCAGTTAATTTATGTATTACCAGTGTGAGAAGGGAAACATTATACATCTTTGTACTACCCCAGAAAAGAATAGCAACCCCTCCTCACCAGTTCTTTGTTTACAACTTGAAAATTACTATTATGACAGGTTAGGAAATCAATGTTAAGTTGACATGCTGCTATGTAAAGTGAGTTCATTAGGTACATTTATTTGTATTCCTTCATGGAGAATATTTTCTGTCATACATTTTTAGTATTTATTACAGTTAGCACAATTCTCTAGAGAGACCTTTGCCTTCAGGTCTTAGAATAACTATTGATGTTTTAAACAAGCTGTACCTGTTCTGTACATTAAAGTTATAGTGATTAAGTATATAATGCAACATTTTTGGATTCTTCCTAGTCAATTGACCACTGTATAAAGCAAAATTCTGTGCTGCTTATTCTCCAAAGTGAATTTAAACAGAGCTGAAATTAATCAGTTTTTGATGTAAAAATTTAATTATTCTCTTCAGTGCTATCCTCATCTTTACTAAACTGAATTTACAGTATAGCAAAACTACACAAATCTCACTGTTAGTAGTAGCATCAGAAGACAAAGAAAAATCTTGCCAGACCTACAATATTTATACAAGCTTTGATAAGTGAGTTGTGGTAATTTTCTTTTACTACCCAGAGTTGTTACCATGTCTCTTGGGGCTACTTAGTGCACCACAGTGTGCTGCTGTTATAGAAATGCTGAATACATATTTACAAAAGTGCAATAATGATTTGTCATCTTCATAGATCTCAATACATATGCTTGATGGATTTGGAGCATCCAGGTCCAAAACTGTGCTTATGTCTCATCTTTAGTTCTTGGAGCGCTGTGTGCTCCAGCCAAAATCATGGAAGGTGACATCAGGCAGGGTAGGGTTAATGGCAACCCAAGGGAAAGAGATTGTGCTGGGAAAACATCCAAAGGAGTGGAGAAAGTCTGATTTCCAGACTTTATAAACTAGAAGGGCTCAGACACTCAGAATCAGTAGGTATTTTGGAGAAACATTTTGTTCCCAGGTTTTAAAAATACTTGTATTTTTCCCAGGCAAAACAAAACCTCAAAAAATACGAGTTATTGGGAAATTTAACCTTTATAGGTATAACACAGAGGTTGGTTGTTATAGACTGTGTTTTGCTTAATTATTTAGCTAATTGATTTCTTTGTTTTTCACAAGGTCTTTGCACACAATTTACAGGAGTACTTGATACATAGTTTCCTTAGCTGGTAGTAATTATAAGGTTAGACATTTTTTAGAAAAAGAATTAACCTACAATTTATGAAGAGAATGGACAGCTATTAAAAATGTGGTTTATTTTGGTTTTATGTGACATTGACAGTACTTAACCTTTGATTTCCTTTGAGGTTTTCAGTCAAAAACCAATTAAATTTCATGGTTACTTTTCCCCCCAAAGCTGTGAGACAGCTACAAAAACTTGCAGGGATTTGCCAGTTCAGATTAAGTTGTGCTCTCACATTTCAATAACATAACATTTCTTATCTGGAGAAGATCCCCCTTTTAACTCCTTTTTCATGCGAGAGGCCTTGTCACCATCATAAAAACATAGTAAGTAATGCATAATTTTCTCTTTTTTCATTAGTACTAAAAAAAAAATTGACCATTAAAATGCAAGTAAGGGGGGAAAAGGGCTAGAATAGAAATGCACTATTTTTCCTTTGGGTTTTTCACTTTTCAGGTATATTCTGTTATCTAGGGCTGCATCTTTTGTGATGGGAAAAAAGGAAAGAGAAATGGTAAAAGGAGTTGAGGAATCAGAGAAGTTCCTTGTCCTTAAGGATCCGCTTAATTTAGGGTACGTTCCAGGAGAAGCAGGCTGTAGTGGCCAGGGTTGAATGCCAAATGGCCCAGAGTGGCCCAGCACCTCCAGTGTTTTCATTGTCACTGTCTTTCCCAGACTGCCTCACTGATCTTATGTTCTGACATTTCTTTTGGTTTTCCCAGCTTTTCCTACTGTTCCCTAGCACTTCCCACATGAAGGAAAGTGATCCCACATCACATCACAGTGATCCATTTCTGCCAGTTGGGTTTAATTTGAAACTGTCTGGAGCTTTGTGAAGAAATGTTTGAAGCAGTCAAAAGATATTTAATTGGTGACTAGAAGCATACATGCATGAGTAATCAAATTAGTTCTGTTAAGCTTTTTTAATACTGGAGAATATTTACCATTTCAGAGAAAAAGAAAACTGGTTATAGACAAAAGCTTTGATGTGGTCACTTGCAAGAGAAATGGGAACCTTAAGTGAACCCTGGCACATGTGTGAGACTCAGGCTTTAAAGCAATTTAGTAAAAACATGTAATCACTCTGGCAGATGCAATTTCAGTGCTGTCATGAGTAACAAGAATAGAAACTAAATTCTTCAGAGCTGTAAAACCAGAAAGTTCATGCTGATACTTTTTATCTCTCCCGTCCTAATATAAGCAGTGTAACAATATAGTTGGAAATCAAATCTAATGTATTTAGGAACTTTTTCAAAAATTTTTATAGCAGCTGTCAGCATAGGAAATTGTGTATGTATATGTATATATATATTTAACCAGCAGATTCATACTGAGAACATGCTGCTGTAGATCTACCTGCTGACTTAAGTAATGGTCTGAGTTCTTTTTATTTTTTTAATGTTATTTTACAGGCTGTGTATTTTTGAATGCCTCATGTTCTTTCCAAAATGATACCTGTCTAAATCTGACCTGAATGGGCCTTTTTTCAAAAGCATTTGATAGCATTATTTTTACATATAAAAGGGATATGTTTTATCTCTTGGAGTAATTTACAGGTTAATTGAATTGTAGGTTTCTGAAATCTCATCCATTATGTTAAAATCAAACCAACAAAAAAAATCCCTGTATTTTCTTTGAGTTTTTGTTCTTGCTTTACTGCTTTCAGCAGCACTAATGGAAACATGAATCCCTCATACTGCACATTGCTGAATCATTGTTTAACGTGGCAGTTTCCTTAAGTCCTTTTGTTTGTGCAGTGCCATGTAAAGTTTACATTTCTATGAAAGTGTATATAGTTTGAAATAAGATCAATGTCTGTTTTTCAATAATTTATAATAATATTGATCAATCATTTTGAGACTGAAAAGTCTTTATTTAGATAAGTATTTGTGAAAAAGCTACCTCTTTAAAATAAGCCCTCTTCTTCAGTTTCTCAGAACTGTTTGTTCGCTTTTGATTATATCAGAAAACTGGTAAGTAATTTATTGTATAGCACACTGTAAACTAGAGTTTATTTATGAATTGTTCCTTTTGGCTAATGTAGCCTCTAAAAATTTTATCTTTTCGTTGTATTTGAGAGTGGAATAATTCTGGTGTGGGGGAATAGTGGATAATTTTGCTCTAGTAAGAATATATTTTTTATTGTGTGACTAGAATACTGCTACTTTTCTGAAAAGAGAGTTGACCATATCAACTGATCTAAATGCAGCTGACTAGACAGCTGTGTACATTTCTATTCATAACAGGATTAGATAGCATATTTTTTTAAATGAAACACAATTTCCATGCATTTGATATCCATTTGGGCAGGGCACACAGATGTTTTCATTTTGCAGACACCCACTATCTTGAAGTTCAGCATTTGTGGGCTGGAAATTACACTGGAACATTTTCTTATACATGTTCAAGTGCTATAGAGAAGCACATAGGGGATTTCATAGTTTGCCATGAGCCTCCATGCTGTAATGTTTATTAGTTATAACACTGTAGTTAAACTGCCAAAGAGTCTAGCCAGGGATACAAGAGTTCACCTTCTCCAGCTGCCAAAGAATTGTGATCTATTCATGGGCAGGTAGGAAGGGAGCAGTGGTCAGTTTTAGGGGCTTTTTTTCCTTTTTTTTTTCCTTTTTCAATCAAGCCCCTTTCCACAGCCAAGTTGCATCAGTTTGTTTTAAAAATTAACACTGAAGCAAACTTACAGACCAACCAGTGCACTTTAACAGTGTTTGAATGGCTATAAAGGGCCTGCCTGCATAATATACATACTGTATATCTTTGGAAGGAAATCTAAGAACTGAACAACACATGCGTTGGCTCTTCTTGACAATTACATGTGATGACATCTGTTGACAAAGTATTGTTAGCAGCCGAGATCAGAAAGACATGGCATGTGAAGTCAATTGTAGCTGCCAACAGCTCAGATTGTATTACATGGCAGGCTTGGAAATCTCTATTAGACTCTGCAGAGTGTCAAAATATAGGTAACTTGACAAGGTTGACTGAGAGGTTTGTGAGTAGAGTCAAAGGATTTTCAACTGTTGAATTAAGGGCAGATGTTTTACAGTGAGAACTTCAAAGCTTTGGATTTGTAGCAAAGCTGTTTACTGAAATAACAGTGATGTGAGTCCTTTCATTCTTGGCTTTCAGGCTTCCCATTAGCTCTCTGGCTGGCACTGAGAACGTGGTTGTAAAGAGGACTCAGTTATTCCTCTTACAGTAAGCTGTCATTGTGATGTAATATCACATCCAAGCTTCCATGCAGTCCTAGTATGTAAAATGGTAATAAGGGAAAAAAGTTGAAAGAAAAGATGCCCCAGACATTGCCTAATCTCTTTGTAACAGATTTCTGCTAACAGATGTTGATAATAATGTGTTTGACTCTAAAAGTAGGACTATGTGAGTAAAAATGGGTAGCTGAAAGTCAGACTTCTTTTTGGGCTTAAAGCTGAAGGTGTTTCAGGAAACATAGCCAAAAATTTAGTTTCCATAGGTTTTATTCCAATGCTTGCTATTTAGAGGTTAACCTACATAAGATTCTATCAAGACTCAAACTAAGATGCTAATCAAAACAAAACCCCAGACAAACATACAAATAAATATCAGTATGCTGTTCTGCAACATTGTGTTAAATTTTAACTTTCCTAAATTTTACAATAGTTTTTAAATCTGTAGAACCAACATTGTTATGAAATTATTTTTATTTTCTGTGTAATAAGCAAGCAGTGGACCTATGATCTTTTCTCAGTGTTCTCCCAAAAAACCCATGACAATTTCTGCAGCCTAATAGTCATTTCATAATTAGTCGTTTCATAAGCAGTCATTTCAGTAGGACTTTCATAAACTGAGTTCAGAATATTTTGTTCCTAAATATATTCCTGTTCTTTTCTCTCTGTTACCAAAGTATCATTTATAAACTTACCTTTACTTTCCTTTCTTTCATATTAGTGTTGTGTTTTAATGTTGGGATAATCCTTCCTAATATTTGTAGAATTACATTTTGCAAAAATGCACTTATGTCTAAACTACAGGAGAATTATGTAGCTGTATTTGTGGACTTCCTCTGGAATAGATCAAGGTAACTTTTTGTTACAGAATGGATCAGGAAAATGCAATCCCATTGTTCTATTCGTTGTTATGTGTGGTAATGACAGGTGTATGTTTGTTAGTGCCTTCAGAATGCATAGGGAGTGTTATAGGAGGGGCATTATCTTAATGCTACATATTTTTGTAATTACTTTTTTCTTTAAAATAACGCTAGATAGTGATTAACAAATAAAATAAAAGAGATAAATGCTCATATTGAGTTTTTTCCACCTCATTTATGTCCTTTATGTAAAAACCATAATGTTGTGGTTTTGTTGTCCTTTTTTTTCACTGCTTAAAGGCCTGTAAATTAATTTTTAGTGTGGAATTCAATTCAGAGAGCACTTACTGGGGAGGAGAGAATAAGAAATGAATTTCACAAATAATGCTTTGCAGCATTTACTTAAAAGTAAAAGCAGCAATTTTTAATCTTGTGGCTCCTGGCCAACTTTCTATACATAAGCCTGTGACAATATTTCCATCAAAAAAATCCCTTTGCCTCTCAGCCATTAAAATTTTCTACAGGGTTAAATATTCCCTTGGCACATTCAGGCCTAGAAGGAATTTTGTTCTGGCACCCACAGGCGTTGCTGGGTTGACAGGCTGCCCGGAACCTTGGCTGCTGCAGAGGTGCTGCCCCAGCCCCTTGCCCCGGCTTCAGCTGTGACCTCCTGGGTCCAGCCAGAGCTCCCTCCTGCCTTGCCCTTCCCCTGAGGATCAGGACACATTGCTGGCAGCACTTGCAGCAGTGGCCAGGCCATTGTGGTGGCAGGGGACCAGGCTGGTGTTCCTGAGTCCCGGCCGTTCCCCGGTTCCCCGCCGTTCCCTGATGGCCAGGCTGGAATGGCGCTCCTGGGGTGCCCAGCAGAGAGTCCTGCCGGGCCCTCGCTGCCCTGGCCTTGCACAAAACAGTGCTAGAGTGAATGACATTTGAAAATCACTCCTCAGTGGTAGTGAAAATAAATAAAATAAAACCTAGATTAAATTCCCCGAGAGCTTGGCAACAATTTCCAGTCATCTTAGCTGAGAGAGGTGGGGAAAAATGAGCTTCTGTTTCAAAATCTGGTGATCAGTTTATAACTGAACTTGTGAAGAGGCACCAGAGTGCTCTGCCTGAGACTTGTTAGAGAATCTGTGGAGTCTTGGTTGCAGAAAGCGGTTAAAAATGAATTTTGAGAGTATTCACAGATCAAGGACATCTTAAAATAATTGCTTAGTTTGAAGCAGTTAATCCAAACTTCATATTAAATTGTATAATCTGTCTTCCTCTCCAGTTTGCTCTTAGTTCTTTCTTTAGGCATACCTTTAAGCTGTAGGTAAAACTTCTAAGTAGGGGCCGTGCCTTTACGTGGGCTACCAACCAGGCACAGAGTTGTGTTGTTTTTTTAATCCTTGAAAATCTCCCTAGTAATTTTTACCACATTATTACATGCATGTACTATTCTATATTATAATATATAGAATATATTTTATGGTTTTGTGGTTTTAATCAGGTAGAACAATTGCTAATATATAATAATTCAGACTTTCATTAAGATGTCACGTAGTTACATTAACTTGACAAACTGTGCTGTACTTC
Organism: Camarhynchus parvulus; assembly: GCF_901933205.1. Lineage (NCBI taxonomy): Eukaryota > Metazoa > Chordata > Aves > Passeriformes > Thraupidae > Camarhynchus > Camarhynchus parvulus. The sequence goes on from NC_044576.1 coordinate 12,945,431, forward strand.
TGTTTTCTGCAGCACTAAGCATTTATATTGGAAAAGCTGAGGTTGTGAACTTGGCAAACTGAGGTCTGTGCATCAAAAGATAGGAAGGTTTCCATGTAACACCAAAGTTTTTAGGTAATTCAGGGAGAAGACTAATAATTTTTCTTCTGTGCTGTGTTTATGTTACTCTAAACACTGTAAGTCCAACATTCTAGTTGATTGTCTTTTGGGTAATATATAGAATATACAGGGTAATATATAGAATATGATATGAGCTTAGAGTAAGATGAATAACAAATGGAAGTGAAAACCCCCAGTGAACAATCTCAGCTCACTTTTAGAGCTTGAGGAAAGATGCGCAGGCAGAATTGTTTTGGGGAAAGGAAAACTCAATTTGCTTTTTAATAATTTGCCTTACCTACAGAATCAGTGCTATATTTTAGGGCTTCATATCAGTGTATTCTTTCTTTGTTTGTTTAGTACTAGGCAAGCTCAAGTGCATTATCCCTGGTGATTTTATCTGTCCTATAGCAAAACTGCAGTTTTGGTTGAATGTTGTAGCTGAGATATTTCTTTGTAGTTCAGATTTTGGTCATATGTGTGTAGAAATATGTGTGTTGAATTACAAACATAGGAAATGTAGTCTTTTATAAGATCATAGCGAAAACCAGCAGCTGTACTGTGAGCTAATTTTTCCTAGTGGTGTTTGGAAAAGCAATCACAGATAGAAAAGACAGTAGATTTTCAGTATCCATACATCATGTTAATCATTCCCATAATAGTTGGTGTGATTACAGAATGTATTTACTGGTTTTTAACATTGTTGTTGTTACTGGTAAGCCTGAGGCCTGTGTGTTTTAACCTTTAGAACCTTTCTGTAATTTGTGCTGCATAAAAAATGAGAAAATAATCTCTTCTCTACTAAACCCAGAAATAGAGTGTAAGAATATGTGACTTTGTATACATTTCTTGTGAGCAGTTATTGCTAAAACACCCCAGTTTCCATTTCAGTTTTTTAGGAGTTTAATGGATAATAGTCTCTGCTAGTTGATCTGTGAGTAATGAGATCCTTTGGGTTCACATGAATGAAATATGAAGATTGAATGTTTTAAGTGTCTTTTTTCTCTTTATACAACACTATATTTATCCAAGATTTTGTCTTGGTAAATGAATAGTAGGCAGAACTGAATCCCAGTGAGTTTATAGTGTGACATTAGGAGTCTTGATTTTGTAAGAACCTATAATTTTTTTAATCTACTTTTAGGAAGCAATGCTTTTTCTGTCTGTATGAAGATATAAGTCCTTTAATGTAGTAGTACTTGTAGCAGCTTGTAGTACTTGGTTACAATGAGGAATGTGGGAATTTCTTCTCAAGTAGTTCAGGTGTTGTATGTGTTATATGTGAGCAAATTTGCAAAGCTATAACTGATAAACATGATGTTCTGGGAGCTGGCACAAGAACCATGATTTTCTCTGCCAACAGAACACTATCATGGTTGCTTACTACTCATTTAAAATGATAAGCTCCCAATATTTTGGGAGGGGGAGGATTCATGTTGTGAGGTGGAAATATGAATAAATTTTACAGCAATTGATCAAAAGTATTTTTCTCCGCATAGATGTGTTAACTCACAAAATTTGTAATTGGTGCCATAAATGCCATTTAAACACATTTATACCATATTTAAAAAATTGTATTTAACTTGGCTGAGCCCCTCTCAACACTTAAATGTTAGACCTGCCCTGTAGCTATTATGAAGCCTTTGAATTGCAAGGGAAGAATGCTTAAATTATAAAAATATTGTGTGTGGTGCTTATATTGAATGCCAAATATATGTATTGTGATCACACAGAGCATTAGACATGTTTACTCCCTTCCCTTCCCAATTTATGAAGCTGAATTTCACAAGAACTTTTTAAGAATCAGTAAATTTACCTATCTGTAAAGTTGAGAGCATGACAACCTGATATAATATATTAACAAGGATGCTTTCAGTGTATCTTCCTTTATTCTACTTGCTCTTGAAAAATTCTCTCAGAAGTTATGAGGAAGGCAGAGAAATTAGTAAAATACATTTTTTCTTTAAGAAAAACATTATTTATTTAATGGTCTGGTTTTCTTTGCAGATACGTAGAGTTATGCAGGTAAATTTTTTATACTTCCAGTCGCTAGAATTTCTTCATTATTTTCTTGTTCAGAAAAAGGCTCCTCTACACCTCCAACTCCCCCTCCTGCCCAAACCCCCTGGCCTTACCTGTGCAATTTTGCACACTGCATTGTATAGTTGGATTAAGTTGGTGGAGTGAATGCCTGCTGTCATCATGGAAATCAGACAAAATTCCCTTCTATTTATTTTGTAAAGCTGGTTGAAGACCATTACTGCCTATCTGTATAAATCTTGTTTTTCTCAAATATTTGTTGAAAAGTTAGGGGACAATTTACAAAACACAAAGCAAAGTCTGCACCAACTGTTAGGAATTATTTTGTCTCATTGATGTTTGCTATTGAGAGGGACAAGCTCTATTAAAAGAATTGTTGAAATGATTATTCTTATTATTTGTCCTTAGTTATCATAATCAATAGAGCTGTCAAGCACAAAACACTTCACATTGTAGGCCAAGTCTGTATTTGTCAGCTAATCAATCAGTAAATTGAAACCAAGGATAGGATGATGCCAGCCAGTGATACAACAGCAAACAGAATACTGACAGCCTTTTGGAAGTTTTGCATTGAAGCTCAGTGATGGCTGATATGTGGTTGACTTTGATTAATACAGCAGAAAGGAGTTTTCTGACTCCTCTTGATACATATATAAAACTTGGGTTTATGGAGAAAGAGAATTTTTGTGTGTAAGTGACTAACATTGAAACGTAAATTGGAATTCTTCTGTATTGATTAGGAGTGTCACTAACAGTTTTATTGGGTTTGGAGAGACAGGAATGAACCTGCCTGTGTAGATTAATCAGTGAAATCACCTCTCAGGCAGGAGGTAAATGAAAATAAATTACTTGCCTGCATGAGATCTAAGTCTGTTGAGACTGCTCTAATATCATGTGTGCCTCACTCAAAGGCTGATCCCTGATGAACATTTGGAGCCTTCCTCTTTTCTGTGCACAAATGAAAAACACCCCTCACCCCCAGGACTGAGTGCCTAGAGGAAGAACAGAACAGAAAATTAGGTCCAGAATTTTAGTAAACAAGCAGACAGCTACAGGCTAGTGGTAAAATACTGCAGAAATGGGAGGGAAGAAATGGAGTATATTTGGCAGAGTGGCAGCATTTATTTAAAGGCAGATTTTTCATTCTCTGAGTTTCAGATCTAAAAATTGGCAGACATTACACTGGAGATTGCTTTTTCTCAACATCTTGAAAAGCAGTCTTTGGAATGATATACTTTTTGGCATTCTCAGAGGATACCAAGTAGGTGATACAGTATGCAAAAGCAGAGTCTGTGAGGTACATAAAAATGCATATGTAGCACTTAAAAACTTTCATGAAGGAACAGTGCATAGAAACAAAATTTTCCAAGGGAACATTTCCATGCAATCAAATGTGGTAACACACAATGGAAGTAGACCTTAGCATGACAGCAAGCCTGCTAAGCAAATTAATATTCTGAACACTAACTTCATGACATGTGGCTGTAAAATTTCATGCAGGTGCATAGCTGTTTATTTAAATCTTTTTCCTAATCATAATAAAGTCTTGAAAAGATATTTTAGTAGAGGAGGAGAGGGATTCAGTGGTGGTTTAGTAAAATAAATAAAGATCTATTTCTCTTTCCAACTACTGATTTGAGTGAAGAATTAAAACTCATAACCGAAAGAAAAACGGCAGGTGGGAACCTGGAGATTGGAAATGCCAACTGCTGGTACCACTGTCCTGGTATGTTGATCAGGAGATCAGTTTCACAAGACAAGTATTGAGAAGTTTATTCATAGCTCAGGCAGAACTATTAATAGAGACACGTCCCCTCTCTGTACCTCTGCACTTCCTAAAGAGTTGTTGCTTTGCTGCAGGGAACAAGGGCAGTATTACCCTTGCAGCAGCATGCTGTCACTGTGGAGAGCATGGCGTCTTGTGTGAAAATAGAGAAGGGAATTGACTTCTCTTGCATTTAGAGAGAGCTATGAAACCAGTTTATCCTCTCATCATTCCTTGAAAATATTGTGGGGAGTAGGAAGGAGTCTGTGGTACTTCCCTTGTTTACTTGGGTTCATCTTCTGCCTCCTCTGACTCGATAGCTCATGCACTCTCCAGAATTTTGGTTCGAACGATGGGCAAAGCAGCCTCCTGCTGAGGAGAGAGCAGAACTGGCTCATTTGCTTGCTGTCTGCACTGCTGTCTGAATACAACTAGTAGTTCTATGAGGTTCATATGCAGCTAGGTCCTTATTCAGAAGAGATAAAAGGAAGGTAGTGTTCCAGCTAGGAATATGACTGTTGGCTGATACACATGAGATGGAAAGGAACCAAAGGGTGTGGGGATTGTGGCAATGAATGTTCAATAGGATTTGGGTGTGCCCTCAGGGACTTCATTGTAAATTCTTCTAAACCTTCTCGTTCACTTTCATGTCTGTTCTTAGAAATGAAAGTCATGTTAAATTGAAGAGTCATCTAAGAATAAGGTATGCTTTATATTTGTTCCTCTACAGGACTTGGTCAGCCAGCCTTGTCTATTTGTAACTGGCAGAGAAAATATCAGAGTAAAGAATTTAGGCTTCATAGCTAATGTTTAAACCATCTGTAGGGATACTTCAAGTACACTTCCTTGTGCTATCACCAAAGGCAGTTTTTTTTTTCAAAAAAGGGCATCTTAATGTTCAGCTATTACAAGATTTAATATTTGTTTCAGCAGTCTCTGAGGTTTTATTATATTTAAAAAGGCCTTAAAGCTATCAGGGCATTTTTGTACAGGCTAATTTTCCCTCCAACTTCCTGCTGCTCATTTCCCTTTCAAGGAGTCACATAATCTAGCTTAGAATGAAATAAATCTTACAGTGATTTGCTGTATATGAATAATTAGAAAAAGTGTGTCACTTCAGTCCATAAAGGAATTCAAAGTGAAGAGCACATCCTAGACACAAGTTCATTTTTGGCTAAAGTTGTTACATCTATAATGAATCTAGATGGTGGTGGGAGAATAGAGGAGGAGTATTAACCTGTAATGAGAGCTTTTTACCTTAACAAAAAAAAGTGACAAAAAAAGTCTATTCACAATAAAAAAATACATGAAAGCACGTTTTATACATTTTGCTCATATTTTTCAAAGATTTGCTGCCATCCTCTTGCTGGTTCAATCTAGGACTCAGAGAAAGGCTGATCCTCAGTGTGAAATGTGCACCTGAAAGCTGGATCCATCTTTTACCCAGTTGCTAATTTCTTGGAAACCTAACAGCCAAAAGAAATCTGCTATTCATTTGAAATTTCACATTTCTGAATAAGACACTAGTATGGAAACTAATACGGAAACACCATTACCCACATTTACTCTTTTGTTTGTCTAAGGCATCTTAAAGATGCAAAAGAACAGGCAAGGAGAGAGTTCATCAAGAGGTAGCCTCATTCATTGGGTAGTGTTAAAAACCTTTGAAAAATATGAGTAAAATGTATAAAACGTGCTTTCGTGTATTTTTTTATTGTGAAGAGACTTTTTTTGTCACTTTTTTTGTTAAGGTAAAAAGCTCTCATTACAGGTTAATACTCCTTTGTTCTCCCACCACCATCTAGATTCGTTATAGATGCAACAACTTTAGCCACTGGATTCTGATATCACTTGCTGTGTCCTTCTTTTCCCTTTAGTATCTCAAAGCTCCCTGGTTATATCAGCACTCTGTCCTTGCCAATTGTTTGTGTAGATATGGTTCTTTCAGAGGATGTGAAATGCTTTAACTTATTTTTAAAATTCCCTTTTGCAATGTTTACTTTGGGAAAACTTTTAATCTTCTATTTTTTTTCTGTAACAGATTTAATAAATTATAAAATCAACACATGTGCAGTGGTTGTGCATGCTATCCCAAACACACCTTCTGCAATGCCAGAGATTTCTGCCTGTGCTTTAACATAGCAGCTAGTAATATTTGTTGTGCTAATTCACTTACATGGAACTGCTGCAAGTGTGGAATCACGTTAGAGAGAAAATCCTGGGCAGACAGGGGCAAACTGTTCTGTGGTACTTAGATGGTGTTTATAGGAAGAATTAGAGCATTAGGGATATAGTAGGGTTTGGTTTTTTTGGTTTTTTTTGGTTTTTTTTGGTTTTTTTTTTCCTTTATGTGAGAGAAACTGGCTGGGAAGGGAGTGAATTTTGATAAGGAAAATTAATGGGCTTGCTTGAGGTGGGGACAGAAGTGAACAGCTACAGCAATCAGGATAGGCTGGTGTTATTCCTGATGTGAAAGGATGACTAAGTACATGCATTGCAGACTCTTTTAGCATGCTATCTCAAGGCTTGTCTCAAGGCACTCTTAGTTCATAGGAAAGAAAGCTTTTTCTCTAAACCAGCTCTCTGTCATAAACATGAATGTCTGATGCAAATTGAATAAGCTTTGCTGCCTAGGGAAAATTTGAAACTTCAATGCATTTAGTTTTGTAGCTAAAATGCAGTGGCAATGAAATTGTTGAAATCACCACAGGTTGATGGATATGAATCCAGTCACTCTGTTGTTCCAGGAACTTGCTTATGTCCATCTTCAGTCAGATAGTTCTTAAGTCTTATTAACTCACTTACCTGGTTAAGTGAAACCAAGTCCCCAAAACGGAAAACTGCAACTAGGAATTGGATCCCCTCTTGTCAAACTAAACTTTCCCAGTAATTGGTTTATCAAAAGGAGTTTTATGTTCAAGGATTGGAAGGAATTGACTCCAGGGCTAAATATCCAGAAATTTAGTTACACTTGATAGTTCTGGTCATTTATTTTAAATAGTACACTACCCTTCATAATGATTAGGTTTTATAATTTGCAACAGACTTGTATGAACTATGTAGTTTGTTATGGCTTTTGGCTACACCAAATGAGAGAAATTCCTACAATTTTAGATTGTAGATTGTTAGGAAATAAATGAGTTTGATAGCTTCTCTCCAGCTGAAGCAGGGAAACTTCTAACATGAGGTTGATTCCTAACTACAATCTGAAAACAGATGAATCTCTTCTTACACCTAATAGTTGAATCTCCGAACGAGCTGATTTTATAGCAAAAAATCACTGTTTGTAGGACAAACTGTTGACTAAATGTATGCTAAACTGTAATGTAACCTGATCATTGGAGATCCTTACACTTGGAGCTTCTATCATGCTCTGCTGCATTAGTAGCAGATACCAAGGATATTTGATTCTTCTCCTTTTGCATTTACTGTGTTCTGGTCATATTCACAGTGATGACATTGTAGAACTCAGACCAGCTTTGTGTTCTGGGTGAATCTCGAGGACTTCTCTATCATAACTTAATGAAAGATTACTGGTGTATTGCTTTTATTGAGATTAAATTTAAGGACTGCTTTTCATCTTTTTGCTGAGTCAATGCTTTTCGAGTAAGATAAGAAAGATTCTTCTATTTCCACAGCAATGGGAAAGTGTCCATATATGGTATGTATCATTTGTGCTGTGATACATACATATATGTTATAGTACATACTGTGTATGCCAGAATTCCTGTTACTGACTCTACAGTAGCTATTTGAACGGTACACTTTGGGAGTCTGTGGGTTCCACAATTTCTGGGCTCCTCATCTGCTTGCCTTAAACAATTTACTGGGTTTCTGGCTTTGTCAGAAGCGCTTTAATTGCTCTTGACTAAGTAACCTTCTTCTCAGGCAATAACATTTGCATGAACTGTGCAGCAGTTTGTAAGTGGATATCTGTACACCCAAGAAAATATTCACATGTTTATTATGCAATTAATGAAAGATTCTGCTAGCCTTGTTAAGTAGCACACAGCAAACATAGCAAAAGTGGTATGAGTCTTGACTGCAAGTTCTGTTTCTTTGAAAAATTTAGAAGTGTTTGTCTGGAAAGAGAAAGTGAATTTCACTGTGTAAGAGAAGTACAATTGAAGGTTTTATATCTGGAATGAACAATTTAGAATTTTTTTTACCTGTCAAATTACAAATATGTTGACCAGTTTCTCTGCAAATATTCTAAGACATTTCAAGAGGCCAGAAAATTACTTCTACTGTCAATATTTTGATTTTATTTTAATATAAATTTCTCTTTATAATTTACCAACTAAAAATTTATATTTCACAAAGTACTAGTATATAAAAAACAAAGATGCCAAAAGTAATTGTACTGCAAATGGAATAATAGATTCTATTAAAAATCTTATACAGTTAGTGAAATATAGTTTTCTTGTTAAAGCTATTTTTTGATGTTGTGTGAATTGCTATCCTGCATAAGTAGTTTATATATTTGTGAACTGTGCTAAAAATAGCGATAATATACATTTAGAGGTAATTAAGAAGAATTGCTTGAAAACAATATACCTATTGATAAACACGGAACAAATCCTTTTGTAATGGAACACACATAATAATATGTTACAATGTTACAAAATCCTACATTTATCATCACAGGGTAGCTCCTCGAGTGAATGCTACAATAAAATAAATTACCTGCTCAATTAGGTCTTTCTGAACTCTCTGGAATCAGGCTCTGCAGTACTGTGCCCAATGTACATGATTTAGTACAGGCCAGGTGGTCACTGTAATTCCAGTCATGTTGTTATGTTCAGTGCAACTGTGAAGGTGAGTAAGGTAAAGGCAATTAAACACAAGTTCTGAAAAAACCCTGCTTTATTCAGCAGAGATGTCTTTTACTAGAAAAGCAGCAAACGGTGACCAAATAAATCACCCATGTCAATGCATCCATTATACTGTCCATATTCATTTAGTTTGGTTGATTATGCATTCAAATCAGTGAAGCTTGTGTTTTTTGGATCCTGTGCACTGCATTGAAAAATTCACCTCTGCATATCTGTGTGTTTATGATCTTTAGTTATTCATCGATTATTGAACACATTTGACATTTTGAAGTTGCTCTGTATCTCATTATTTCATTTTTTTTTCTTCAAAATATACTGAAAATTCAGGTTTGCTTTGAAAGCTCAAGTGAAATTATTTTGAATGAAATAACAAATGCTTATTTAAAAGAACCAATTGGATTTCAGACTGGTTACTGTAATTTATAATTCCTCCTCCCTCTTCTTCTTTCTCATCCTTTTTGTCCTCCTTTCCAAGCATCTTTTCCCCCATCCCTGAGTAATACTGGTGCTATGTACAGTATTTTGTTTACAGTAGTATAAACATTCTCAGCCTGTGACTTCATTGCTGAAATAACTCACCTCTTTCATATCAACTCTTACCTAGGAGCCGTACAGCAGACTCATTGATGTAGGTTTTTTTCTGCATGGCAGCCCAGGCCAAGCTGGTTTCATTGCATGATGCAACTTCACCTTTTTTGGTTGTCTATGGGATTAATTATAATCTATTCTTGTATTGCCTGTGCATGCCAATGTGCTTACATAATGATGTATACACTGAATGCAGTCTAGAGCATTAAGTGCATGAAATGGAATTAAAAACGAAGACAAAACCATAACATTAGAAAGTTTGGGCAAAAGTAAATTATGCTTATCACTAACTTTAGTTAAGCTATTATAGAATGAATAGGATATAATATGTATCAGGTCTATGTATTTAAAATTTCCAGCATATTACAATAGTTTATTGACTAGAGGCACAATTCTGGTGTGGTCACGATGTGAGGAGGAAAGGATGTACTAACTATCCTGTTGTGACAAGGACTGAGTGGTGCCAGTAGTATCAGAAACACAAACCTTTCCCTGCTGTCAACTTCAGCAGCAGGTGACAGTGAAAAGAGGTAAGATTGTGAATAATAATTTCTTGAAATTCAGGATTTAGGAAGCATTTTAACTTCAATAGGTTTTTGGGTTTTTAAATGATAAATAACCTGTAAAATAATTTAAAATTTATTGATTTACAAAACACATGGTGACAGTCCATATGAAGAGTTGTGATCCTGCTTGAAATTTCCTTTACAAATGACATTGTGACAATTCTAACCAACCTGTTATTCATATGTTCTTAAGTGTATTCAAATGAACCTTTCATCAGCACGGTATAAGATGTGATTGAATTTTAATCCTATTCTTTCCTGATAAAATGATGAAGTGACTTGAAACATTGTGTCTGAACACAATTTTCCCAGTGCTGTTGATCAGTGCAAGTGTTTAGTGTATGCTTGGAAGTTAAAATTCATGCACTCTTTGATGTCAGAATTAATGCACAGATTTCAAATTAATGTTCATCTTGATGAATAGGTTGTATAAATTTAACTTTGAGGGCCTATAATATAGAATGTTACGATATTTGAAAAATGGTCATAGAAAACAGGTGTATATATAAAGTGCAAATATGCTCTTAGTGTGTATGTTTAGGCAGGTAACTTAATGAAAACATACAATATATTCTAAGTAGTATAAAAGGGAAGTAATTTCTCCAGCTGTTGTCATGCCACCCACATGCTGATACTATGCTTCCCTAAGAATGGGTGCTATTCAGGATTACCTAGGATTAATTTTTTTGTATTATTCTTAGAGTCCATATAATGGAAGTTACTTTTCCCCCCCCCCTTACAATGAAGGAAAATTCTGTTAGTACTCTAAACCAGGTCACTCATATATCTATACAGTGACACGAAATTCTTTCTGCTCTCAGTACAAATGGGATTATTTTATCAGTCCTTTTGACTTTCCAGTAGCTCAGTGTGTAAGTTCAGCTACACACCTGTTCTCTTGTGCACAGCAGCCAGGATACAAAGGTGATGGATGTTACAGTGCAAACCATTTTGAGACGTGTTAGGAAAAAAAGGCCACTATATATTAATTTTTAACTCTACTATAATCCTCTTCTTATATTGATGTAGAGTACTTTTATATCAGGATTCTAATAATTGATTTTGCAACTGCTACAGCTGTAGGCAGTTTCTTATTCTATTTGTTAATGGTGATAAAGTTACTGCTGTAAAAGAAAGGCATAGTGTCATTAATCTGCCTAAAAGCAGCCTTGCCTGTCCCATTTAGAAAAACCACTGGGTGAGACTGTCACTCAGGCTTCAGGCTAATTTTTTCTGAAAATTTTAAGTGTTTTCTTAATTTTTTATTTGTTTAAACTTCTATTATTTTGCAAAGTAAATGTGGCTATTCAGTGAGTCTTTCATAGCATCAGCATTTTGCCTTAAGAATATGGTAATTGCACTTAAGCCAGTGGTGGTAAATAATCAGGTCTCACAGCTGCAACAGCTGTGACACAAGCTTTTCTAAGGAGGAAAATTTACTAGACTGCAGTTATGTAGATGTGGAAATTAAACCACAGCAGAGGAGTTTATGGGCAGAGAAATATATAATATGTTTCACTTGTTAAAGGTACATGCAAGTAAGACTCTTCAGGGGTCTAGGTTGAAAAAAAAAAAAAGGAATCTGGTAGAAGGGATTTTCATGACTGCTAATGTATGCTAGGAATGAATGTGGCCCTGATTGTGCCCAGAGCTCGTTGAAGGCAGAGGAATTTAAACAGCTATACTATGATGCTCAGGGTATAATCAAAGCCATCGTGAATGGTTACTCTTGGTAGTTGAAAGGTTTTTTGCTTCAAGTCATCTGTTCAGTATTGCTAGGAAAGTGCAACAAGTATACAAATACAGGCTTCCTTGTGGCAGGTTACAAGGATGTACTACACATCTCATAGTTTGGAAGGGGAGCAGCTGAGCTGCATGACCTGAGGTACCCTAAATGTACCTTAGGGGTTAATTGAGCAAGGTGCTTTGAAAAACCTTTATACTGATGGGGTAGGTAAGGCTAAGAGGTCCTCAAGAGGAACAAGATGGAGAGTCTGAAGTAATGAAAATTTGTTTGCGACTAAAATGTCTTCTAATTTTGTGTAGATTTTTGGAAGGAATTTAAATGGTTCATGTTATGCCTTCATTTGAAATAGGAAAAAATATATCCTGCCTGGTGTAACTGTGTATTAGGACTGCTTTAGAATTACTATTAACACAATGTGACTAGGTTTTATTGGGTTACTAATAGATTTGGATCATGCTATTAGACTATTAGATAGCCTGACCAAAGAAGCTGATCCAGGAATGTAATGCCAATTTTCTAGCACTTTGCAATATTTCTGACTTACATTGTTCATTTACATTATTCACTGTTGTTAAATCCAAATAAGATACTTCAGGCTGAAGTTTATTTCTACTCAGTAAAACTAGAGAGTAGCCAGATATTTTTCATCCCAATATTGCAGGAGGGAATTCTAGAAATGACAGATGAATGAACTGTATTTTACACTCCAGTTTATCTGGTGCTCTTGTCATTTTCAGCTAGAATGGTTGAAATAAGACTAAATTTCATAGGACAACAGTATTTTTTTATAAGTTACAGTATGTAAGCTAGCAAGAAATGTACGGAAAGTGCATTCAAAATCATCTGTAGGAATCAGTTATGTATATCAAACAGAAAATTACAGCTCTGTTCTTTGCTAATATATAAAAGAAAAAATATTAATTTATAATCAAAGAGGATAGATGGAGAACATTCTAATGTTGTTCATTGTATATATTTTTTCAAGTAATTCAGTCAGATGAGGGAGAATTTTACAAGCTGGATAACAGTATCGAGAATAATCAAAGGCACTGAGATGGAGGAGTAGTTGGAGCTGGAAATGCATGAAGATGGTGGGCTGTTGAAAACTGAGTCTGAGGAAAGTGGACAGCAAATGTGAAAGGAACTGTTAGGTAGTTTTAAGAGATGGCAGCTGCAAACAAATAGAACAAGCAATCTCAGGAATTCATTCTTGCTGCAAGGTAAGGGTAGCTATAGATAAATTTATTCAAACAGACACTTATCTAAGAGTTCAATGGTTTGTAGGCCCTTTCATAAGAAAAGAGGAAATTTTAGAAATATCTCATATATAGATCTTTCTATTGATTCATGCAAATGCAAAGACTGTAAGTGGTCCATATAATCCAGGCTGAAAAGTATTTACTGTTCTAAAATTCTGAGATTCACCATCTCTCCAAAGAATCTACTCCAGTGTTTATCTGTATTTTATAAATGAAAAGGTTTTATGCTGCTGATACACTTCTCACTAACCTTATTAATTTCCATTTGTCAGTTCAGTGTCAACATGGGAAGAGGAGTAGTATTTATATGACTTGCTAGCATGTCACCAATTATTTTCTCTTTTCTGGGGTAAGCAGCTACAACTTACTACTCCTAGATAGACTTTGATAAAAATATTAGGTAACCATGAGACAAGAACTAACAGAAAGATATCATTATGTAGAAGATAAATTATCAAGATTGTCAACTTTAGTAAATGAGGTATGCAGTTCACCCAAATCCTTTCATAATGCAATCAGTATTAGAGATAAAACTGAAGTGGCTTATTAAAATTTGTCCAAAAAATAAGGTTACTTGAAACAGTATACTCATATTTTTCTCTTTGGGATGTTAGTAGTCTCACACAAAATCCTTTTTATTAAAATTAAATCCTTTTTTATTTAATTAAACATGTGATCCCAGGCATGGTTGTGCTGTCATTTTCCTAGAATTGATTTGTCATCAGGGAGATTGTTTTGTCAAGGTAATGTCATGCTATTTTAGTTGCCAGTGTTCTTAGCTCGTGATGAGCAGTTACGGAGTGTAACGCAAAATGAAATAATAAGCTCTTTCTGCTTATCTATGTGGCTCTTAGGAAATGTTTTCAAATTAAGTTAGCTTAGGATGAAAATCTTACTGGTGTATTTTGCAGGAAAGCACCTGCTCTGTCTTTTATACACTATTGAAAGAAGTCAGAAGTTACGGAGGAGCATTCTAGGCCATTTACTGAACCTGTTATAACACTGAGTTCCTGGGTGTTTTGCTGTTCTTCAGGGACCTTCCTTGCACTTCTGTTTGAAAAATTAGAAAAGACACATACTGCAGGCAGTAGTCAATAGCCACACATCATGAGGAAATTATTATTTTGTTTTCAGAGTGAGCAATTTTAATGTGTTTTTTTTTCTAAATATCCCAATAATTCAATATAAAATTTTAAGCAAAAGTTTTTTTGTTGTTGTATGTAATTTTGTGTTTGGGCTGAGGAAATTAGCTCAGCTCAATTTGATTTTGCTTGAGTGCTGTAGAACATTGGCTTATGTTTTACTGGGGAGTCTGTGAAGAAGCATGATGTGCTTCAAATTAATGGAAAACTTGAAAAAGAGATTGAAACTGACAGCATTATGCTGAACTTTACAAAATTTTATTAGTTCATTTAGGTAAAGTAATTATTGTCAATGTTACTTGACTATCACTTAGTGTGTTGCCGATTGCAAATAACTGTAAATTTGGTAGCATTAGATGGGCATAAGGAAAGCAGACCTTTGTTCTGCAGTTGTACCAACTAATTTTGCCTCCTAATTTTGTATGTGAATGTGATGGAAGTTAAAATTAGGAGCTTCTTTTTTTCTTTCCCACTGGAAATCCATATCTGTCTTAGTTTCTAAATGGATTTAATTTTCATTAAAAACTGCCAAGTCACAGCATTTAAGTAAATGTTTAAATTTTAAATAAATTTCAGTCAAAGGGGAAAAGAAGAACATAAACTCTTAAGCCCCATTCTTTATGATATGATGCAGAGAAGTGAAAGTATCAAAAGAAAAAAATCTCTTATTCTGAGAAAAATGTTTACTAAAAGACACAGTTGTGCCAATTTAATACTTATTGATCTAGTTTTGTTGTTTTTCTCCTTCTGATACTGGAATTTTTTTGAAGGAGGATAGGGAAACCTCTTCATTTTTCCCCAAATTAGTCTGAGATTTTGCCAAGGTTCCCTCCCAAGGTATTAGGGAGATTGCATAGAAGGACTTAGTTGTAGAAAGCATTTGCAGAACAGATGAGTCATGATGCATTTGTTTAATTAGGATGCATAGGTTTAATTAGAAATAGAAGGGTAATTTTCTAATACCAGTTTGTGATCTGTCAGACTTTAAAGAATAGTAGAAGATGTAATAGAAATTAGAAAAGGGAAGTAAGGACAAACATTTAAAGTAGTCTTGGTTTTTTTTCTGAAAAGCAGAATACTTGCAAATTATGAAGTTTAAGTTAAACACAGTGTAAGAGATCTTCGAAGAGAGCTTTATTTCATGTTATTCAACAGTTTTATTTTAATCAGATTTATATGTTACTTATTTTAAAATTGAACAAAGAGGATTCTGATTATCGATGTAGTTCAAAGACAGCTTAGTGTGTATGAGCCTAAGGTCATCAAAGTGTTTTCAGAAGGAATGTGAAAGGTGCATATCAAAGTGAAGTGAGGAGGCCACTCCATGTGTAGACTGCAGAAATGGAGATGGAAACAAAGATAGTAAAAAAGAGTAGTCCAAGATAAATTCATCACATGCTGAAGTTGAGGGAGTTTTGTGAGTGGAAAGACAAATATGGTTTCATCCATTAAGCAAAGGAGAGGCAGAACTGAGAATTAAAAGAGAAGTACTTGGCAATGGGTACTGGGATTTGACAATGAAACACATTGGGAGCAGAAGGTTCACCCACTCTGTGTATATGAGAAACAGCTAAGAATTTGGATGTAGGGGGTTGAGTGATCAAATAGGATTTAAATGTAAATAATATAAGAAGATACAAGAAATGATTGCAACATCATCCTCAGCTATCAGGCCATAACTCTCTACAAAATTTGGTGAGAAAGGGATTGCTTCTCCCTCACTCACTAGCTCCAGGTACACAAAACCTCAGAAAAATATCTCTAAGTAGGGATGTCATGATCCCATAGAGTTTTATGGATCCAGGTTTTAGGGCTGTGACAGCAATTGTGAGACCCTTCTACAGGCCAAGGGGGTCTTCACCTTGCCTTCACCAGTGCCTTGTTCTGGTGATCCAGCTGTCTGTCCTTCCTCCTTGGCCAGGAAAGCAACTTAACTCTGCCTGCACTTCCTGCAGCACTAAATGAAAGGCTGGCAGCAAGAGTTCCCAGTGGTGCTCCACGTCATGGCAAGGGAGAGCGAGGTAATTTAGCACATACTTGTGGTGCTATGACTCAAAGAAGGGCTTTCTAGACTGAGATGCATTTAACAAGCATCTTGTGTTGAGAAGATGAATACAGATACTGTGAGAAAATAATGTTTTCCTTACTGTGGAACTCACAGGGTTAATAAGTGAGGAAGCCACTTGAAGTAAGAAAAAGTATGTTATGCTCTCTGTCCCTTTTAATATGGTTGACATCTTTGATTCTAATTTAGTCTTGGTGATTTGCTTTAATTATGATATTTGTTCCCCAAGGTGTATATTTGATGGGCATCTGTGCTATTTTGCTCTTTGTTCATGCCTGTTTCAGTAAAGAAGGTTTTAACTGCTTATTTTTTTCTGGGCCGTGTGACTAAACCATAAAGGAGTAAAGCCTTCTGCCTTGAATGAAAATTGCTTTTACTAAATGATACAATGTGGCTTTTCTATAGTTTTACTTTAGTACTACATCACTGAAACAGAGTTTAAAGTCCTAACCATAAGCAACTTATTTTTCTTTTTTTGCTGTACTATTCAAAAAATGTATTTAAGGAGTATAAACAGACACTACTATATCAAATTTGTGCCAAATTTTTTTACTGTAGACTTCATAACATTTGGTTCACTCTAGAAGTAAATTTGAGGGAATTCAATATTAAAGAGGAGCTTCCAGTAAAACAAAATAATTTGAAAAAAATCCCACCACTTTAGGCAGTTTTATGTACAAAGAAAATTTACATGCCCAAATTGATAGATATTAATTGCATTGAAATACAATTGGAAAGTGCAGTGAGTGGAGTGTCAAATGATGCAATACTAATGAACTTCTAAATATTGAGTTGTTTCTCTTATTTATTTATTTATATGCGTTATTTATGCTTTAGCAGCATCAACTGGTATTTCTGTACATAGTTATAATTTAATTTTAAAATTTACTCTCCTCAATGGACATTCCTTCTGATGGAAAGTGCACATTTTACTGTTTTTTCATATAAAGTCCTGTTGTGCAGTCTAAAAACTGTCATGAATACAGGAAATAAAAACTTCTTGGTTTTTCATATGATCACTACTTTAAATTTTATATTTTATTTTATTGATACGAAATTAAAAATATTTTATCCTGTTTCTGTAATGGATTTGGCTTTTCCTCCACCATTCAGAAAGCAGATTCACAAAAATTAAAATTGTAAATTAGGAAAATTCTCTAAATTTCTAGAATTTTCAATAGCTTCTTAAAGTTCTGAAGTTGTAGCAGCTGTAGTAAGATATTAACATCAGTACTTAATTGGTTGCAGTTGAAGTAATTTCTTCTGTGGTGGTTTATGAAAGTTTTATATACATATCTTTAAAACACTTGACAAAATGCAACTAGATTAATATGTCTTAAAATAAACATTTTCCCTTTTTTAAAAAATAAAATTATACACAGGTAAGAATTAGCATCCATCTTAGTCTTTGCATGCCTTGTCATTAAAGAGGAAAAAAAAAAGCAAAAACCCATTAGGAGCAGATTGACATGATGTGCTAAAAAATACAAGAGTCCACTTCCTTACCTAGGAAGAAGTGTAAATTGCATATTGTATAGTTATTTCAAGTGCTGAATTGGGTGTACAAACGCTTTCCCATCATCGTGGGGAACATTTAATGTAAAATTGTCCAGACAGCTGTCACTGTGATTGCAAAGCTGGTTGAGAGTCTGAATGAGCATGGAGCCCCTTCTCCTTATCCTGTGTGGTCGTGTTGGCAGTGACTGCACTGGGACAGAGGTTGTTAGTTCTCACTAAGGCCTTGATCTGAAGTTTGCAATGGGCTTTACAGCTCCTATCAAGAGGTGAAATGATACAGTAAAACCACTCAAGTTATTTTCAACTCTGTTGAAATTTCAAAAATCCTAGAAAAATCCGAAGGCTTCTGTGGGAACTTTCATATAAATATGCTCACAGAAGCAATTTCAGAAAACATTAAAAAGCATTTTTTGCTCTCTCACACTCATTTTATGACTATTCAAGGAGCAATTCCAGTAGAAACATTTTGATGCATTAGAAACATTTTAAGCCAGCCAGAAATAAGCAAGAATAATAAATACATGATATAAACTGGTGGCAAAAATAGTTCTTGAACAGCAGCAGGGTCTTTTTAATTGAAGTGACAGGTGGTACATCATGTGATAAAAGTGTCCTGCTCAGTGTTGGCTTCAATGTTGATTGCAGCAAAGCTTTAAGGATGCTGGGACCACCTTGTCAAAGTTTTGCAGGAAATATGTAAATTTAAATGGAATTTTGTTACCGCTCTTGTAGGCACTCTTGCTCATTGAAGTAGTTTATGCCTATTATAACTGTACAACTGGGCTTCATAGCTACTAGTTTTGTTGTAAAAATTCTATAGATAATCAAAGATGCTCTTTCAAAGTACTTATAAATATTAGAGAATCATAGAATCATTTATTTTAGAAATGACCTTTAAGTTCTTCAATAAACCATGTGTCTTAAGTGCTACAACTATACATCTTTTAAATACCTCCAGGGATGGTGACTCAACCACTTCCTTAGGCAGCCTCTTTCAATGTGCGACAATGTTTCAGTGAAAAATTGTTCCCTAATATCCAATCTAGCCTTCCCCTGACACAACTTGAGGCCATTTCTTCTCGTTCTGTTACTTATATTTGGGAGAAGAGGTCGACCCCCACCTTGCTACACCTGCCCCTAGGGCGTGGTAGAGAGTGATAAGGTCCTTCCTGAGCCTGCTTTTCTCCAGGCTGAACAGCCCTAGCCCTCTTGTACTCCCTCCAGAGCCTTCCCCAGCTGTTGCCCTTCTGTGTTCTTGCCTCAGCCCCTGGCTGTCTTGCAGTGTGGGGCACAGAGCTGGACACAGCACTTGAGGGGTGGCCTCCCCAGGACTGAGTAGACAGGGATGGTCCCTTCCCTGGTCCTGCTGGCCACACTGTTCCTGGTATAAGGCTGGAAGCTGTTGGCCTCCTTGGCCACTTTGGCACATGCTAGCTCACAGGGAGCTGGCTAATCAGCAGCTTGAGGTCCTTTTCCAAACAAATTCAGAGCTGCTCTTCTCCAAGCCAGTAGCACTGCATGGGGCTGTTGTGACCCAAGCGCAGGACAAGGCATTTGGCCTTGTTGAACCTTGTACAATTGGCCTCAGCCCATGGACCCAGCCTGTTCAGATCCCTCTGCAGAACCTTCCTACCCTCTAGCAGATCAACACTCCTGCTCAACTTGGTGCCATCTGTGAGCTTACTGAGCACTCAGTTTCCTTGACCAGATCATAGATCAAGGTATTTGCTACACTCCTTGGGCTCAGCCATCCAGCCTGTCTTTTACCCAGCTAGTGCAAGCTATGAGCAGCCAGTTTCTCCAGTGGAATACTGTGGGAAATGATGTAAAAAGCTTGACTAAAGTCTGGATAGCCTTCACAGCCTTTCCCTCATCCACCAAGCAAGTCACCTTGTCATAGAAAGAGATCAGATTGGTGAAGCTGCACTGTCTTTCATAAACCCAAACAGAACAGACCTGATCCTGTGGTGTCCTGCATGTGCTCTGTGCTGGCTCAAGATGTTGTGCCCCATGACCTTCCCCAGCACCAAGGTCAGGCTGACAGGCTTGTAGTTGCATGAATCCTCTTCCTGATCCTTCTTGTAGATGGGTGTCATATTTCTTAATTTCCTGCGAGGTGGGACCTCTCCAGTTAACCAGGTCTGCAGATAAATGATGGAAAGTAGCTTGGTGAGCGCTTCTGCCACCCCCCTCAGTTTCTTTGGGTGGATTCCATGCAGCCCTGTGGATTTGTTCTAAATGGTGTAGTATTTTACTGACTGTTTCCCCTTGGATTGTGGGGCCTTCATTCTGCTCCCCATCTGTCTTCCAGCTCAGGGCACTGGGTACCCAGAGAACAACTGCTCTTACTCTTAAAGACTGCAAAGCAAAGGAGGTATTAACTACCCCAGACTTCTCCTCATTCTTTGCATTATGTTTCCCCCACATCCACTAAAAGATGGAGATTCTACTTAGCTCTCCTTCTGTTGCTAATACATTTCTAGGAATGTTTTTTTTAATTTTCTTTTATGCCAGTAACCAGATTTAGTTCTAGTTGGGCTTTGGCCCTTCTAGTTTTCTCCCTGTATAACCTCACAACATCCTTGAAGTCCTCCTGAGTTGCCTAGCCCTTCTTCCAAAGATGATGCACTTTTATTCCTGAATTCCAGCCCAAGTTCTCTATTCAGCCAGGCTGATGGTCTTCCCTCCTCATCTTCTGACACATAGGGATGGCCTGCTTCCATGCGTTTAAAATTTGCATCTTGAATCATATCCAGCATTCCTGGACTCCTTTGCCCTTCAGGACTGCATCCCAAGGGTCTTTCTCAACCAGCATCATAAACAGGCCAAAGCCTTCCCTCTGGGGGTCCTGCTGGCCCTCCCCATTATTTCTCCAAAAATCAAAATCTATTGTTTTGTGATTGCTGTGCCCAAGAAACCTCCATTGTCACATCAGTCACCAGTTGTTCTCTGTTCAGAAAAACAGCTCTGGTGGGGTTCCTTCCCTACTGGCTCATTTGCCAGATGTGCATGCCAGTTGTTGGAGTACTGATCCTGCCACTTTTTTAGGGGGACGTGCCCATTGCATTTACAGTTCTATCATTACTGTAATTTTTGTCTAGTTATATGAAATCTTTCCTCTCATTGCTACAATGCTATTTCATTGATTTTCTCATAGTTTCTCCTGTCTTTTTGTGATATAAATGTATAAAACCATGCATGGAAGGGGAGTAAAAACAGTTCTAATAGTCTGTTGTCTTTTTCAGAGGTGAAACCTTTGCTGCCCTAATGGGGTAAAATCCCATAGGTTATGCCATATGATTTTAATATAAACCAGGGAGTTTTATTAGTATTATTACTGGTCCTGGAGACCCTAGTGCACTACTAAGAAGTACTTAGAGCACTTCTGGTTTTGGGAAACTTGGTGTAAAGACAAGTGTCAAATTGGCTTCTTTCTGCAGCAGGCTGAATTGTGCAATTATAAACATTGGTGGCCCTATTTTTCTGCCAGCTCAGATGTCAGCTGCTGGTGAGAAGAAAAATAAAAAGTCCAAACTGAAATTTTAATTTAGAACGTTTAAAATATTTTATAATCCATCTGTGAAAAAACTGATAATTTTTTTCAGTGTCATGTCCTTCTGACAAAATCATCATTTGAAATAAAAAAAAAGGATGCTGTGTTTGTCTTTGAAATGGACAACTTAAACATTGAAAGAGAGGGATGCTTTTTGAAATGAAGGAAGTTTAAAGGATGTGACTAGGAGAACAGTGGTTTTGCTATTAGGTGAACAAAAGTCACAAATCAGAATTGTCATCCATTGTGCTAAGTGTTTTGCAAAAAAAAAAAGATTTTTTATTCATTAGGTAATTTGTCAGATCTTGTAGGTTTTTGTAAAGGACAGTGACACAAAAGTAGAGCTGTTAGCTGCAACCTTAGCTGACCTTAACTAAAAATTACTCTCTATCCTGGTGATAAGCCTCTGCAATTCCATTAGCTTCAGTGATTTTCTCCAGCTTTTGCAGGAACCTAACCTGGAGTTAAGGGCTGGTGCAGGGTTGTTGATTCTGTTCCTCTGTATTTCCTGTTGGTGGGGTGCACTGTGACTCAGCGTGTGGCCTACCTTATTTTGACAAAATCCTTTGTTCTCATTAGTGCTGTACAGAAAATTATCCACTTGGGTTCTCAAATTACATCCACTGTTTTTGTAGCTAAAACTGTGTTTGTAAATATGAGGTATTGTCTGCTCTCCTGTATGTTAACATATGGCTTCTCTTCCCTTCTGCCTGCTCTTGTAAATCTATTTTATTTGAACTATAACAGAAGTGTCTCATAATTTCAATGCCTTTTCAAATAGCCTTTGAAAAACAGTTTTAATACAATTTCCTATAGCACTGAAGCTTCTTAAAATATGAAGCTATTGTACATCAAGGAGAATTTTGCTGTATACATTCATGCATCTAGAGACAGGAGAGAGCATGCTGTAATTAACTTGTTTGACCTGAAATGTATACAAGGAATGGAAAATTTGGCTGCATGTGTAATGACCTGGTAGTCCAGGTAATTTCCTTTATGCCTTAAGTTAGGTACCTGACATTCATAACGCATAGAATCTTGCTTGTTGAGCAGTCTAGCATTATATTTGCAGAACTTCTGCTATACTAACTGGTATTACATTCATGTTCAGTGATTTATTTGATCTAGAAAGCCAACAAATTTCTGCTTTTCTAAAAGGAGTTTTCTAGGGCTCCAAATGTTCAAATGATCTACGTTCTAGTTTCCCTCTGTTACAGTTGTGAGGAACACATGATCATTTGCAATATATGTGTGTATATATATGTATATATGGTGGGACATTATGTATATATAGTATATACATCAACATATATTGGGACATGATTTTCACTTTGGTCTATGACTACAACATTGGACTGTGGCTTCAACAACCTGTTTTAGAAACCTTACAAATAAATCACTGATGATACTTACGGAAGTTACCACCTTCCTTAGATAAAAGTATATATATATAAAGTACCAGTTTGTATAGAGCAAGCTTTGGATCTGTCCCACTGTCAAATAGAGCATAAAATAAGAAGCTAAAATTTGCAATGGCTGCCTGATACACACAAAGGTATTTTAATTAACCTGCATGCAGAAATTAACCCTTAGAGTACTGCTTCAAATTCTTCAATTTATTTTGTTATTTAATTTTACCAGTGGGCTATGCTGCTTTTCTACTCAGTTCATAGGACTGTACATAAAGTACCTTAAATGGCCATACCAAAAAAAAAGTGAGAAAAAGGAAAAAAAAATCCAATCAACTTTTTATAAACGAGGGATTGTACAAGACTAAGTACTCCAGGTTGCTAATGGGTAATGTATTCCTAAGCAACTGTTTTTTGTTAAAGGTTTTATGAATTAAAAGCATGTAATGTTTTATTGTACCTGTGTACTTGTTAGGTTTCTTCCTAAAGTATCATAGGTGTGTCCTTTAGAAAGAAGTCAGTTCTTTAAGGGTTAATGTGGGGTTAAGCAATCCTGAGGTATTCTCCTGCTTGTCCTCTCCTAAAGGTATCTGCATGTTAATTCTCAAATATTACCTGAAGAGGTGAATATGAATACTGTATGAATGACTAACTGAATGAATCAAATAGTTCCTTTGAAATGCTTGCTTGTATCTAGTAAACGACTGGAAAACAGAAACATGATTTCTGGATCAAGGTCTTTAATGAAATGCAAACAATTCTCAGCAGAGTAGAAACTCACATACTGACAGTTTATTCTGATTTCTTTGTTTTTCAAATAGCCCAATAGAATCCTGCCAGAATTTCTACAAAGATTTCACATTACAGATCGACATGGCTTTCAATGTGTTCTTCCTACTCTACTTCGGCTTGCGTGTAAGTAGTGTCTCTTTGGTAGCAGGAGGCAGGGAGGGAAGGCAGCTGCTGCTGTATTTGGTGATTGAAATAGAGATTGTATTTTCTTTGAAAGAAAGACAATTAATATCTTCTTTAATGAAAAATATGAGCATTGTTTTGAGATGTGTAAGTCAAAGTTTTAAGGCTTAGATAGAGCTGCTCCGTTAAATATCCTCATGATATACACTAGTTTTTTTGCCTTTATTTGTATTTCTAATGTTTATATAAAGCAAGTATTTTATTATTTTTTAATTATTAATCAAATGCAAATGGTAGTTTCACCTTATTTAAGCACATAGGCAAGTTCTAACTATGATGCCCTTGGCATCTAAGCTTGCCAGTTTCCCAGGGCTGATTTTGTATTCAGGAGAGAGAAATGACCACATGCCTGAAGTGCTGCAGTCCCAAACTATGCCTTGTAGGAGGGACCCTGCTGATCTCCTCTGGACTTGTAATAATGGGACTCTGTAAACAGCTCTGTATTGAGAAATTTGTGAATGCCAAATGCATGATAACACTACCACCAGCATATTTGGTGTGCTGGAACAAAAGTGATGTACTTCCAAATACTTTATAATTGCCTACACTTTTCTAATATTAGTGATACATCGTCAACAAATGTGGAAAAAGTATTTTAGCACAGATATTACAACTGATAACATAGATGATCTATCTCTCTAGTTAGACCTTTCATTTTAATCTCAGTGTTATTATCAAGAAATTTGCAATACAGACTTCTTTCCACGTTTTGTCTGGACTGACATAAAACATCAGTTACTACACTGACTTTTGGGTTTAAGATTTTAGAACAGATACCTGAAATCAGCATGATAATAGTCTGATTCTTTCATCTCTTCCCCGCTTTTCTTTTTCTTTCCAGTTTATAGCAGCCAATGACAAGCTATGGTTTTGGCTAGAAGTTAACTCAGTGGTAGATTTCTTCACGGTCCCTCCAGTGTTTGTGTCAGTATATTTAAACAGAAGTTGGCTTGGTAAGTAAAATAGTTTAACCTTTAAAATGCTTGTTATAAAATTACTTCAACTTTGCACATTTGGGTGGAGAATTTGTTCATCTTTTGTCATTGTGTAAATAGAAGAATGTTTCCAAAGTAGTTTTCAAAGTGAATTTTAAGCAGAAAGGTGGATTTTGTCAGAAAAAGCACTTACTATATCTGTTTTGTTTTCAACTCATTAGTATAATCTCCTACTCTAAGTGGTGGAGAACTCCATTTTGGAAGTGCTGTGTAACAGTAGCCTGCCTTTATCAAACCATGAATTTGATTTGTCTCAGCTCACAACCTAAACAGGTGATATAGATCATTCATTCACTGAACTGGATTGCCATGGATCATTGTCAACAATGAAATCAATTTATTCTCATTGCATTTTTTAAGCCAGTGTGTCTAAATTTTGAATCCACTGAAGTGACTGATTTGGGAGATACATTTAGACACTTAATATTTTTGCTGGACTGCTAGGAATGCATTAGAAAAGGTATGCCGCATGTAAAAGGGAATGCAAAATGAAATAGAGAGGACACTCAATTAAAAAACATCCATAATGTGCCAAATGGAGTTTCTTGTACAACTGTTATAGGCACTTTCATTAGGAAAAATGAACGTCAAATGTTGTGATTTTTTTATTAACATCCTAAACATGGCATGTCTTTAGACGATATCTGAAACCTCACAGTTTGGCAGTTCATGCCTCCAGAAATACAGGCACTCATTGTCCCTGAAAACTGAAGAAAATAGTTATCTTAAATGTTTCATACAGAAAATAAAATGAACCAAAGGGTCTTTAATAGTCTTTTAACATTTTCATCTTAATATAGACGTGCAAAGATACAAAAATTATTGATGATTTTTTTTTTATGGAAAGAGATCAGTAAAGTTATAACCACAGTAAAGGTCATATCAGTGGTTAGTAGTATGCCAGCAAAGAAAGCAGTAAAACAGCCAGAAAAGATCACTACACATCCTCATATGATTACTCTCTTTATCACATATCACTTCTGTCATATATGGAAAACTAAGTAAGGCTTTTTGAAAGAGAAAATGTCATACAGCTCCACATTATAATATGAAATAAAATTTAAAAAGAAGATATGTAAGTAAAAAACATGCTTGTCCTTGAAAGAAAATTGCCAATTTCAGTAGCTATAACTTTATCTCAGATTCCTTGCATTATGTGAATTAGAGGGATGGATTTTCACTCCTGTATGGGATGTATCAGAGTTTCCCAAAAACTTTGAGATTGAAATCCTTGGAGATTAAGTCTATCTGAGAGAATCAATAGAATCACAGAATCCATTGAAAAGGAATATGAAATGAGAAAGTAGCGAGACCACAAACTCTGGGAAATGAGGCAGAGATAATTATTTGGAATGAATACCCTTCATGAAAGTGACTGCGTAATTGACTGACTCATGGTGACACAGCAATCCAGCTAACAGTACTGACAGGGATAATGAGAGCGTTTGCACATTTAGCAGTTTCTGCTGTATGGATTTCATAAGTTTTATGTCAGTTTTCAGGAAGAGTTGAGCACTCATAGGTTGAAAGAATTTCCATATCTCTTAATTACACCAACATCACTTTATCTTGATTTCTTGTTTATAGCCCCACTTTGCCTGTTTCCTTGTGGAGTTCCCCTGAGACATTTATCACCTGCTGAGGCAAAAAACTGATGTGTTTTTTAATGTAGTCATCTTAGAGTAACATGTTTACATGTTTTAGCTTTGCACCTGCTTCCAGAGGGGTTTTCATTTTAGATAAATCTTCCTTAGTGAAATCATTCACTAATTCAAAAATGTGAATAGTTTGGATTCCTAACATAGCTTTAATTTAGACCAGCAAGGTATTTTGAGAAGAAATGTGACAAAAGGATTTTTAAGTGAATATATCAAAGCGTATTAATGAAGCCTGTATATTCCTTTTTACAACTTTGAAAGGGATGGCCAAATTTACTGCCTGTAGAGCTAAAATCATACGTGTAGGTAATGCCCTGGTAGTACTGAATGTGTGGGTCGGGGGGAAATGGAGTGTGTTTAGACCATATTATTTAGTTTCAGGTTAGATGGCTACTTTACCTTTTTCTTTTATATAAATATTGTAATTGAGAGAGATATCCTTCTGCTGAGGGGGATTCAGAACAAATAAGTTGTGGGTTTTGCACAAGTTGTCCCTATGTGTATGTAGGATTAGCAGGGAGGTTTGCCTTTTAGTGAGGCAAATAAAAATCGTTCAACATTGGCACATTTTAAGAATTTCTTAATGGTTTAGCAGGTTTCCTTTGTATGCTTTAGATTTCAAGATCATTTAGGAGCAAAATAAAACACACCATCTGGAATGTATTGTGCATCAGGGTCTTTCCAGTTTATTTCATTATTGATTTATGTCAGTCAGCTGTAATGAGTTCATTGAAGTACTTGGCAGAATCAGAGTTCCCAAGTGGCTCTCTGAATGCCCAATTCTACAAGAGCTATCCTGGTTTAGCTAACTGAGTAGTATCACTATAGACCCACAGTTTGAGCAGTATTTTAAAGAAACCAAGCTATCCTAAATAAATAATAAACTTTGCCTTTGAAGCAGTAAGTGCTTACAGAAAGATGTGAAGCACAGCAGAGGCCACGCTCTGGATGTATCATCTGATCATGTACAGAAGTGGAAAACCAGTGGATTTTTTCTGTTCTTATGCTAGCTCAGAAATGCCATCATTTGCCTATTATGCAGCTCTTAGTATGTGAATCCATCTCCTTTCCTTGATACTCCTTTGTATTCAGCTGTTCTTTACATATATTTTTGCATCTTGAAATGCTGTATGTGAATTAAATTTTCAATCAGTATTCATAGAGGATGTTTCAAATCTAGTCTTCTACCTAGATTCCAGTTTGCAGACAACATTTGGTATTGAAAGACAGATCAGATTATGCTTTTTCAAAAGTTTTTTAGGAATGCCATTGTGATCAATGTCTAAAGTAAAGCTGGAGGCAAAACAGCTCTACAAACCTGCGAAATACCAGATTTTTACGTATATTCTTCAGAAAGGGTTTCTGTGGTATCTCTTTTGCATGCACAGGACAGCATAAGAAAAGGAAGCGCGTGAAAAGAGTCCATTTTGCATATGGAAAGAGCTACATATTATTGAAAAATTGGGGGAAGTACAGATAGGAAATAAATAAATTTTCAATGAATCTGTATAATTCAGTGATGTATAGTGCTTTATTATGCTATATAAAGATTTCTTATGTTCTGACTTGAAAACTGTACAGATACAAACATCAGTGTGTTTTTGGATGCTCATTTTCATGTAGATCCCCATGACATTTTTTCAACACTGTTTTGCAAACAGTAGCATTTGTGTAGATACTTGCTCATGAGCTACATGTGCTTTATCAAATCATATGTATTGCTTGCAACTCTATACAAGAAACTTTCTGATAATGGTAGGACAGTTCTCCAGGTGCAGGATTCTACAGAGTGGAGAGACTCTTCCCAAGGGAAGAATGATTTACAGGTGACTTTGGCAGTGAATTTTAACCAAATTATTTCTGTGCATTGCCAAGTTTGTGTATTTTGTTTATAGTCTAAGTGAAGGTAGGCTAAAAGGGTTGTTCGACAAAGATAATTTGCAATGGAAGAAATAATGGCATGGTAAATTTTGTTGTTTGTTTGGTTGTTTTTTTTAACCACAAAGTTGTCATAATTTGAGTATCCTAGCTAATTTTCAGATTCAGAACTTTTTTCCTTTGGATAGGTTGCAGTCTGAAAAATTGGAGTGCTACAACAAGTTAATGTCTTCCAGTTTTATTTAGTAAAGACTCAATAACACTTTACACACTTAAAACCCTTATTCTGTCTTCTGTGATAACAAAGCCAATTCAAATAACTGAAATGCCTTTAATCATGTACTTGTATGCTCATGAAAAAAGAAATATTGATTTTATGATCTGACTATATTGAACTAAATTGCCTTGATAGGATTGTATTGTTAGAGGGGGATTTAACATAAGAAATATGATCTTGGCTTCACATTTGCAAGAATATGTGAATTAGGAACAATCAGCCTTAGATTGTGATATTAATGCAAAGTTATTAATACAACATAATATATGAATTTGATAGTGTCTTATTATTGAATCACAGAAATTAAAGATGAAAAGGTCTTTTAAACAATGTTACTTCCTTTTTCTGACTGCGTGTTTCATCTATTTTACTGTACAGAATATCAAGTGATAGAAACTGTGTGATTCCTATGAATTCTATTATCAGGAAGATTTTTTCTTCATCCTTATCCCCTGAAATGCCTTTTAGTCTAAGTTGCTGGTGATTTTGTACTTTTTTTTCCAGAAAATAATTTGATAAATATACTGGGGTAAAGAAGAGAGGCAACAGATGTAAATATAGACACATGCGAAGCACAGAGAACAAATCTCTTCAGGTGGTGATTAGTGCAGTTTGGGAAGGGTTTCTTTTTTCCAGTGCTTGCTCAAATTCTGTCCAGGTCCTGTTCCACACACGTCAGTTAATTTTGGATAAGACTTGTGGTTTCAGTATCAATGCCTGGTCAGAGAAGAGTATTTCCAACAACTCTGGTGGAATTTCAGCTTTCTTGTTGAATCGGAGAATGAAATTGGTTTAGAGATAAATGAAATTACTTTGGAGAAAAATTGAATGTGTCTTATTAAGGTAGTTAAGGTCATGGTGTGAAGCCTTCTGCCCATCCAGCAAGTGTTCCTCAAGATGAAGCTTTAGTTAAAAATCTGTACATGAAAACAATATTTGTTTTAATGCCCTGTAGACTTCCTTGCCATAATCTCTACAGAGCAGCTCAGCCTGAAAGCGTATTTGAATCTGTAGAACACTTTATTCCTTTTGGAAAACTTAGATAGTTTAATGGAATTTAGTTAAACTGACATGAAGAAGCCTCTGATAACTTGGTTATAGGGATACCACTTTCACTTTGCATTAATTTACTGGATTTTGGTGCATCTACAGGTTGCAAAGCTCCCTTGCTCAACACCTTAAATTTGCAGTCATTTGCAATAACTTTATCAAGTGTTGTGCATTTCTGCCATCTATTGGTGGAATCTTTGAATGCACATCCAAATTCTACAATATTTCTTACAAAACTAGCATCTTTTATAGAGCTTTGATGTATTTTTTGGTCATTTTACTTAAATTGGGCATTATTTTATATATAATGGAAGCCAAATTCTCTAAAATTTCCTAGAAGAACTTTATTTTAGGTATGTGTTCATGTGTACTGCTTTTATATATGGTAACATTTCTTTCTGTACTTCAAATGCCTTCAAACAGGTGTCAATGAATTTAATGAAAAGAGTTTTGAATGCTCAGTGTGCTTGGTGATTTGTCAGTAATCTGTCATTGAATGGACTGTATTACATTGGCATTGTATTGAAGACATTTTTTTTTCCTTTTTCTAGACACTTTAATCACTTCAGGTTTCACAGAGCATGTACATTTTGATAGGGCCCCAGTTAAAGTAATACTTCCCAACAGGCATTTGAGTTGCTGCAATGTTAAGGCCAGAAGGTAACCTTGTGACAAGTATTTATTTGCCTAATGCAGGGTAGATTTTTATGGATATTGTTGCATTCATTTATGATGATACTCTTCTCCTCTCTCCTCCACTGATGAGAAGTCAAACAAGTAGCCAGAAGACACTGGAGCAGAGCAGAAACACAGGGACAGCACTAATTTCAAGTGTTATTAGTGTCTGTCATCTGACATGCATAGAAACTGTGCTCTTGCTTCCCTACCTCTGTGAACTCAAAGAAAACAGGATAATTTAAATCAATTGTTCCCAGTCTGCCTCTGTCTGTGAGTGGTACTTAACATTGCACAGAAAAATGACCCCAGTAACATTCTGATTTCAGTTCTGCCCTGATGGGGAGGGGTGATAGGCAGGGCAGTATCTTGATTTTTTTTCATGTGTGAATGAGTGGCTGGCTTAGCCCAAAAGTAGTCCTTGTTTCTGAATTTTGAGAAGCTGTTGAAAGCTAATATCATACTTGATAACAGTTATATAGCTTTAAAAAGTGGTTCCTACTGTACTTACCAGGCTGGATGGACTAACTTGACCTCTTTCATCTATAACCTGACTGAGCAAGAATGTACCTTCAGTGGAAGAAAAAAAATAATCCAGTCCTAAACTTACAGTTAAATTCATGCAAATGTTGCCTATAAATGAATGCATATTGTTTGTTGCCATCCTGCTTTACCTGGTTCCAAGCCCTGCTTGTCAGTAACTTACTCCCTTCAGTACCAAGAATTTCATCCTCATATATCATTGCTTAGCATTATAAGGCAGAATATTAATAGAAGTATTAAATAACTTAGGTCAAGAACACATTCCTGACAAGACTTCCAGGGAAGACATGCCAGATACATTTTAAGACTCCCTGGGGTTTAGTCCATTTAATGAGTGCCATGGCAATGCTGAGTAAATTACATCAGTACTTATAGCTCTGTCACTCAAACATGTCATTTAATGGAAAAGCAAATGGTATATGATGCTTTTCTAAATGTATACTTAAAAATTATTACTTATCTTGACTACTCAAATACTTTGTAGTAGAATTCTTTGTTTTGTCTTAGATTAATTAATAGGCTCATGGTTGTTTCTTTTAAGCTTATGGAAATAACATAAACTTCTTTCTGGAACTTCTATAAACTACATGTGCCAGACTTGCCTAGAACCAACTCTAAGTAGCCCACAGAGTTTTAAAAACTATTGGATGCAAGTTACCCAGACATGATGACTTAGAAATGTCTGGCTTAACAGATGTGTTTATTTGCATTCTCCTTAGTCTTCTTAGTCACATTAGGAAGGCAAGTATGCAGTCATTACATGATTGGCTTTTTCTATGTTCTGAAATAAAATATACATGGGAAACTTCTGCTTTTTCTCCATTATTACTGAAATGTCCACCATGTTTCTAGTCATGCTATGCTACGATTAAAATGTCTTTGCAATGCAGTAAGTCTGTGGTTGGTTAATATATTCCATAAATGTTTTATTCTTTTTTGTGTTCTGCTGTTTTTAAATGGAAAAATATATTACTGTTTTGGCCTGGATTTTTTTTTTAAGAACAGTAAACATTATTAGTATTTTCATTTAAGTGACCTGAATTTGAATTCGTAGTAAGATTTCCTTGTCATATAACCAACCCTCCCTTCAGTGAATACTCAGTATTCTTTCAGGGTTATCATATTTAGAACTTCTACAGGTATATTAACGTTCTTTAGCATATGTTTTTCAGGTACTAGGCTGTAAGCCAAGCTGGTTTTATGTATATTTTATACAAAGGAACGTAAGCAGCTAGACTTTTCTTTAGCTTGGTGTAGCCAAATTATCTATTGTCATCATTGCTTGGTGTTCTATGTCATGTTTTTTCTGGACATCAATCATAAATATTAAAGATCAGTCTGCCAAATTTAGTGATTGAGAAACACAGAATGCTATTTTGTTGTAGTTTGGCTGTTAAATTTGAAGTTGTTTATAATAATGAATTTCAACTTTGCTGAGATTTAATTCAGCCATACTCCCCTCTAGGTTAATAACAGGATAGTAATAGCAAGTATAAAGGATTTATGCTGAAAAGCAAATCACTGCAATTTCCTTTAATAGCAAAACATTTTGCATTTCTTAATAGATATTACATAATTTTCTTTTCTCCATATCCTTTTTCTGTTCAGTTAAAATATGTTCTCAATAACTAGATGTTATGTGAAAAAAAAAGACTATTTTCTTTTTATCCTGCTTTTTATTATCAGTTTCATTACTTTATGACTGCCCTTGGATTTTCTCATGGTTTCAGTGGTCTTTCTGACTCTGTAATTAAGTTTGTCTGCTTAAATGAAGGCTACCTGGACTGTTGAGTTTTCTCTTTAATGGAATGTGGAACAATACTGTAAAAGGAGAGAACCCATTCCCTCGAACTGCTGAGGGACCCCATAATTACTTATTCTGTCTTTGGGCATTTGTGTTTACTTGAATGAGGGGCAGTTAGAAATGCTTCTTTTAGTGTCACATTATCATCAGTCAGATGATTTCCAAATTTTCTTGAGCTATCTACAGCATGTAACTGACTTGCACACTTTCTGTAATGGTAATATGAGAGATTAGATTGATTTCTATTTTTTAAAAAATTTGACTGGTTCTTATGTCAGCTGAAAGACCAGTTCAAAATAAAATTTCATTTCTTGGCTCCCAGGTGGTACATTAATATGTGTAGTTCCTTGTAGGCATTCAGTCTAGTCTTTATACACGATCCCGTAGTTATTCCCCTGATAGCTTCATCCATTGATTTTTTGACTGTATTTTTTAAAATATTTTGGATCTGAGTTGGTTTGTTGCTGAGTGCGATCTTCTCAACTTTGAATTTTGAATGCTTGTTGTTTACAAGCAACTTTATAAATAATATAATTGATTTCTGCCTAAATCCAAAGCTAGAAGTACCTATACCTAGAACATGACAGTTTACATTTTGGCATTTTTAACATGAGTTCCATGATTTCTCATTACTCTTTTTGATCTTTGGGTCATTTTGCGTTTCTAATTTCTGTAACACTGCTCAAAGGAACTATTTTATCTTCTAAACCCTGGACCAAAAGTACTGCAATGTCCATGTAGTTCTCATTAATTCAGCACATAGTGTGCTCTGTGGTGCGTGAGTCTGGGTTTATGTGGAATTAAGAAAAGATGCATTATTCAGTTTAAGTAATTAAAAACCCCAAACTGCACAGCTATGTTCCTCCTGACTTTTTTGCAAGACTGAATTAATCAAAGGCAAATCCTATTGAGACTGGAGTTGATATAAACTGATGCAAAGATAGTTGGGCTTTCACTAGAAAGATTAGAAGTTAAGAATTCCATATGAGACTTGAGAAAGTTCTTTTCCGTCTGTTTTTTCTGAATATCAAAGGGCTCTGATGGAACTGATGTACTCACCTGAGACTGGAGGTTTATTTAAACTGGATCATTCATATCCTTCCCGTAATCTTTTGGTAATTATCTCACTTTATAGATATGAAACTAAGAAAAGTCAAGACAGAATTTGATTAAGATTTTCCACTCCTGTTATCATTCTACATTCGAAAGGGGAAACTTCATTAATATGGTCATTTACATGCCCTGCTTGACCATCACCTGAGTGGTCCAAACCCCACTGGGATTAGGAAAGATGACTTCTTGTGCTTCAGTGCTCCATATCAATATGAGAAAAGCAGTTGGTGCGAGCCTGCTGCTGGTAACACCAAGGCTGTGGGTTTGGTCCCTGTATGGGCCAAATACCTGGGAGTTGCACTTAATCCTGGTGGGTCCCTTCCAGAATATTTTGTGAATCTGTTAAGTTTTGACCTTCCTGCTCATGTGACATTTCAGAATTAATAGTTGGATGGCTGAAAATCTGTTCCTTTATCCACTCTTCTGTCTTTACAGTTGCAGTATTTTGCTATACGAAGTCCGACAGCATATAGAGAAGGAAAACTTAATACAAAGTCAGACAGCATGTAGAGAAGTGTTCTTACAGCTGAAATATTTAAGGCTTTTTCTGAAGTTTTGAATTGCAGGATATTTATACCATATTGACTTAAGTCAAGGGAACAGTATCCTTCATAGTTTGTCACATTTTGCTACTTGTTTCACATCAATTTTTTGAATGCTTGACATTCTCAAGTACTTGTGTGTTTATACTCTTTCATTATACAGGGCTTACACTTGATTCACTGCTGACCCACAGATATTTAGCCTTCATTAAACTTGTTATCACCTTCAGCAGTGTTTAGTATCATACTGTCTCAAATTCTAAATGAAAATAGAAACACATCAGAGCAATCTGTTAAATGAAGGACATATTTCTGCACCACAAAAACATCTCTGAAGTTATTGACTCTTCCATAGCTACTTGCAGTGCAGTGGCTCACCTAATGGATTGCCAGAAAGTTTGCCAATAAAGCTAATGATGCTCAGAGGTCAGGATATACAGGTTCTTTAGATCTGTCTCCTTTTTTGTTGCTGTTCTTAGTTTCTTCTGTTCAGGAACTTTTTAATTTGTAATGGTGTTAAAGAAGATGCTGCTAAACTTGGGAGTGCATTTTTGTTCCATTCAGGCATTTAGTTTTTAATTGTTTATGTAAAAGTCAGTACATTGTATTTATAAATTTTATATAGTTATTAAAGATTTTTTTTCTCTAAATCTGTCTAGTGAACTTCTCTGCTTTGATATGTATAAAGGGATATGAAGTGAAAAAATTGTTTTCTTGGTATTTTAGGTTTCAGATACCTAAGCTTGTCTTCAAAATTGCATTTACCAGAAGCAGGTTTTCCTATGATATCTCCCCAGATGCGCTTTGATTCAAAAGCTGAATGTTGGAAAAGCAGTGTATTTAACATCATAACTTCATTTGTTTGTTGCTAGTAAATATATAACATGAGGCAAATACAAAAAGAGAATAATGCATATTTTAATTTAAAAATAGTGTTAAAACTTGGAAAAATGAGGGCTTCTACTTAAGTAAAACTGCTATAAAGCTTTCTTTCTAAAGCCATTTTATTGTTGCAGTTATAGGTGACTTATACAGGGAAATTATTTTGCCATCTTTTAAAATTACCTTTTATAAAGTAAGGCAGATGGAACTGTGCTACATAGACAGGTTTAGTACACAGCATTTTGTTAAGCATTATCCTTCAAGGAGTGCTGGTTTTATTCAAAACAGTAATATTGAAGCATCACTGTGGATGTTTAGCTGAAATGAATCAGCTGTCTATTATCTGAAGTGTGAAGTTCAGTTTGAAGAGGTTTTGCATTAAAGTTGGGATATCTAGCAATCATAATCTTCATAATCAAAAGTAAATTGTTGTAGTCCCTTAGAAGCATGGATGACTGAGAGGAAAATGTTTTTTGAGATTTCTGAGGTACTCAAAACTCTCCAGTCATTAGTTCTCCATTATCACATAGTTACTCTGCTTCTCTGCGGAAATTATCTGTCATCTTTATTGTCTTCCTAATTGCTGATTGTGTTTTTCTTTGATCAGCCCCACACCATGTGGAACGTTTTCCTACAAACCTGAAGGAGTTTTTGTGAATGGGTGAGCTCATGGTGCACTACAGAGCTATACTGGTGCCTTTCCAAGCCCTGTGCAGGCAGCAGTTAATGCCAGTCTCATTCATCCACCCTGCAGGCCCTTGGCCATCCAAAGTGTCATTTGCTTGAAGACAGGGAGTAATTGCAGCTGGCGCTAGGCTTGGGGGTGTGGATCATACTTGCAGAGCCTAGCAGAAGGTCTTTTTTTGCTGAGAGCTAGATGGAATATTAGTAGCCAAATAGAGCACTGACATTGCGTGCTGAAAGTGATGTGAGGATTATTTTCACATTTTAACAGTTTGCTCACTTTTACTTAATTCTGTTATGGGATGCTTTTCTCTGAAGTTAGTCAAGGGAGCCAGTGAAGTTCCAAGTATTGATTGCAGTGTTGTGACAGTAGAAGAATGAATCACAGCAAGATAACTATAAAATCCTAATATGGTTTGAATACCTTCCACAACCTTCACATTCATTTATTTCTTTTTCAAAATGCAGCCTTTGAAAATCTTTCCTATTCAACATTCATCTTCCCTGATACCAAAAATCCTAAGTCCTGGAGGGGTTCTTACCAATGTATGTATGTTAGGGGGTGCTGTAGGTAATGGGTGTAAAAGTTCAATTTTTAATTATGAACAGAAGTGATTAGTTAATTATGTAAGTAAATAAATTAAAATATTTTATTAGAAAATATTAAAATTTTTGTTGTAGATATATAATTTATATATATTGTATGCAATTTCATTATTTGAAATTTAGATACTTATTAAAGCATACTTAATGAAGTGTTTCTTAATGGATAACGTTGGGACAATGCTAACTTTGAAGAAAAAGTTATTTTCATAGTGGCTAGTGTGCAGGCAATATATGTCATGATAGTGTGGCAGTCAATGAACATCTGAGTTTCTACATGTGTAATTTTGTGAATATAAATTAAAAGGAGATGGGATCCTTTATAAAGCAAATGGTATGATTTGGGTTTTTATTATCTGTTAAATTCCAGATTTGTTTTTTTCTGTGTTGTTTCACTTTCCTTCCTATTGAGGGCAAAGTGCAGATATCAGCACTGTAAAAGCAGAAACATCTGGAAATATCATCTCAGTTCTTTCATGTTCACTCTCACCTGGGAAATTAATCTACAGAAAATTGTATATCATTGCATGTGGGGCAGATCCTGTAAGAAATAAGCTGCATTCCATGGAAAATAGCCAACGATACATAGATTTGAGGAGCAGAGTCTTTTAGGAAAATTTCAGAAACCTACTTTACTAGGCACTGGCTCTAATCTACTCTGATAGTGCACAGAAATTTCACTATCTTCTCTTATTGAATGGGCAACATCAGCCTTTAAGGGAAAGCATTTCTGTGCATCTGATAATGCGAGAATTTTCTTCTCAGTAGGCAGATCACAGATTTTCTGTCTAATGTGGATTTGAAGAGTTTTAAATGCTCCTTCCTTTACTGACTTTATTCTTGACTCTTAGTAATGAATTGACACTTGAAGTTCTCAGACCTCGTATTTAAACATGATGCACTGCTGAGGAGGTGAAGACTATTTTTTAGATTGGGGTGAAATAAGGGATGCTGAAACATGGTGCATGGATCTATACAACAATTGTGTTTGCAAAAAGAAAAACACCATAATCTTTAATTTCTGTGGAATTTTATGAATAAGTTCTTAATCCTACAGCTGGTCTGAAATACTCTGTTTATTGTTTGTACAATATAAATTTGCTCAATATGCAAGGAATCATTCTGTACATTGAGTAAAATGCTATTGCTTCACCAGGACAAGCATAAATATTTTTTGAATATTTGTCATCTATCTGGTCAGAAAATAGAATTAATGTTTTTTGCACCTGGATCATAACCACATACAGGATTTTGTGGTGTATCATTTTCATAACTGGTTTCTCATAACTAATTTATCGGCATGTATCTGCTCATATCCATTCTTTAACTATTTTCTTTGTGCAACTCAAAGGCTAAAGTTCCTCACTAATGTATCCTCACTGAAGAGGATGCATTATATCATACCAGTTGATTAGAAGTGAAATACCTGACTCCTTGTCAAGCCCTATTTCATAGCATGCTCATTGTTTCTTTGGCAGTTATGGCCTGTGCCTTGTGACTCACGGGAGCAAAGACAGGCAGAATTGCAAGGCTTTTTTTAAATCAACCTCCTGCAGCATGAGTCAGGCTTTAGATCTGGCCTTTGCCCTTCCTTTGCCTTTGTTCTTATCATTTGTTCTGCCCTATGGTTACAGCCTCTCAAAATAGCATATTCCTGATTTTAGTGCAATTTGTTCCTGATGAATGCCAGGGAAAATTATATAAGATGCTAACTTGTGATTTTTCAGGAAGGGAAACCTCTTTATATTGAGTTGTAATGGTCACTTTAGAAAGCAACCCCCAAATTTCCAACCTCCTGTGCAACCTTCTTTGCAAGGTTAGCTTGCTGGGGTTTAACCTTTTATTTTAAGGGTAATTTTGCCTTTAGTAGCACCATCAGTAAAGTGAACAATTAATATTTTTCTCCCCAAATCAAAGAATTAAAAAAGGCATATTTTCCATCTATTTTGAATATGGAATCACAGTATCTGGAAAGGATTACACAAATGTAATATTAAAAAAATAGAAAAATGAGAGCTGAATAAATTAGTTATTTTTTAACTCTCTTTTACCCACTAGGTCAATATGAATACTGGTTATTCTTCCCCTCATGGTTTCAATCTTTTGTTAAAAATGGCACCAACTTTGGTTACTTTGGTGGGGTAATACTTCTCTTGTAGTATAAAATGTTTGCAAGTTAATGCTCCCTGGTTTTATGTAAAGATCTGCTCTTCATTTACTACTGGCTATATCTGTGCTTTGTTTGTGGAATATGACACAGTTGTTGCCAGAAGTGGTGTAAAGCAGGAAAGTGAATGTTTACATATTGAGTAACTGGTTTTATTCTTGCTAATGCCAAGCTTTCTGAAAATGGTTTAATAGCTTAAGACTTTGAGACTAGGAGGTAAAAAATAAATAATGCAACTACATGCATTTTCTCAGGAACTCAAGGTTGGGTTGTAACTTTACCTTCTAAATAATTTAGTGAGATTAATGAGTGGTAAATTCTTGGCAGAATGAGCATTATTCTGGTTTTGTCATAATCCACAGATGTTGCTACAAAGCTATACTAAAAGGTGGTTGATGACCAACCTGTAGAGCTTTTAAATTCAGATGTAGCAGGTTTTTTTTCCTATGAACAATACTTTCACCATTTTTGAAATAGCAGCAAGGAAAATTTTATGAGCCATTTTGTGTACAGCAAATGGCTTTTACATTGTCGTTTCAGAAGTAGCACATTGTCGTTTCAGAAGTAGCAATTTAAAAAAGAGGGAAGGTAGCATGTGGAAATTCTGTGTTCACTTATTGTAAATTAAATTAAAAATGAATTTCCAAGGAGAGAATAGTCACAGGATATAACACAGTTATTTTTCTCTGCATCAGGTTTCTCCTTGGCAGGTTTCCTTGTGTTTTGTGGCTTTTGCAGGTGAAGTTTTTGAGCACAACTATAAGCAAATAGCATCCCACAAAAGCACAGCAAATCAGTCACCCATGTCTAACCTGTGGTTTAAAGGACAATAATTTGGTACCCACTTCTGCCCACTACAGTTGTTTTCCAAGGCAGGATCTAATCTTTCCTTGCTCTCCTTCAAGATGATATTGCAAGTACCTAGTCCCTGCATAGCCAAAGGTAAAGTGGAGCTTAGCTGCTGACAAGTCTTGCTTTCTTCTTCTGCATATTTAAGCTTGATAGCTTCACATTTGGATGGACTTTGAAAGCAAGTTGTCATTTAATCATAGCAGTACTTCCATAATTACATAAATCTGTTTTTGTGACAAGTTCAAGAAGGGTCATGGAATGATGTCCTTCCAGGGTATGCTTCTGTAGAAAATATGAAAAACTTAACTTGTAAGTAGCTTGGATTCATTGAAGGCAAAATAGGTTGTTAAAAGTTTGGATTAAATACTTCAGATCGGCCTGCAGACATTTCAGGTACCGCTGATAACACAGGGCTTAGGAGTTTTAGGTCTACCTCAGACCAGGGGGCCAAGGACCATGTCCTTCATAGGAGTAGGAAGCAGTGATAGTCTACTGATGACACCACCTTCGTGTGCTTAATTGGACTCCAGACTTTCAGTCAGATGTTCATCTAAGCTAGAATACTTAAAAGGTAATACTTTTTCTGGATACCTGAAAAAAAAATTAATCTACAGAGAACAATTTTCTGCAATCTAACTTTACATCTAATATAAAAAAATTGACCAAGTAATAGATTGATATTATAGATGGTAACAAACTCTTAATGTCACTGAAAACAAGAAACTGTCTTGGGTAATCGAGTTGTAGAACAAAATACTGAAAAAATAGTAATTTGGAAAGCAGAAATGTCTGCACAGGAAAGTAATACCAGTAGCTTTGTGTGGCTGGCTGTGATGTTAAGAATGCTTCTCAGCACAATATGCCATCATGCTGCTGCTGCTTAAATTTCTATACATTTTTTTAAACTTGTCGAGCCGGTTTATTTTAGATTTAATCCTAGTTTGTGTCATTTAATTTATGTTTTCAAATTTTGATGTACACAACAGATTAAGCAGTGCACTGACCAAAAAGAAATTAATAAAAGTCTGGCTATGCCAGGAAGCTGAAGAGTTTAAAGAATACTGTCCAATTGTTAAAACCAAAATAATAGGTTATATAAAATAAACAGCTTGGCTCTTGCTATTTATTACTTAGGTCCTGTTTTCCTTTAGAGACATTCCAGGCTTTCAAGGTAAATGGTTTCTACACCCGAACATTTGCTGTGCTAACTATAAAGTACACTAATGATAGGTTTAAAATTAGATAATAACAAGATTATAATACTAGTCAAGAGGAAATACAGAAAGAAAGGAAAACAGTGGGCCTTCTATGGTAAAAAGTTAAATAGGACGTGCATTCAGTTTGAGCTGTACAAGATGTGATTAGTAACACAGATAAGTACCACCCCACTCAAATCTTTTCAGTTGCAGAGGAGTGATTCAAGTGCTCAGAGATAAATCTTGGATGTTTGTCACATGCAGACATAAACCCCGTCCCTATGGACTCAGTGAAACCTGACTGTTGTGACCAGTGGGAACATAACCAGGTTGTTTGGAAGAACTTAGTGTTAAAGGTTACAATGCAAAGGACTCACAGAAGTAGCTTGCTTCACTATCTGCATGTTACTTATAATTTGAAATTTCTGTGTACTACAATCCCCTTTATATTTGGCAGTCCACCCCTTAATAACATTTCCAAAATGCTTTGAAATCCTCTGTATTTCATGTAAGCGCATGGTGCAGCCTATTTTTGTGTCTGCTTTGCACTGCACTCCAGATGGCATTGCTATATTTGTGGGTCTTCTGAGGCAAAAACAAGGGGGAAAAAAGGAAAAGAAACAAGAAATGATGAGCATATTCCTCAAAACGAAGATAGCTTTACACAATGAAGTTTGTGTATTATGCTCAAAGCAGGAAAAATCATGAAGAAAATCTATCATACGTAATGGAAGATGATGTTTACTTTTAATTTGTAGAGCTTTATTCATTGAATGAGGTGGTAGTTGACTGAACAAAACTCCAGTTTTGTGAATATTCATAGAGCAAGTCTGCTTGACAGAGCTATGGACTCTATTCTTCGTGCTCATGCTTGATGGCTAAATCGTTTTGTTTTGAATTATTTTTCCTTCAGTAAGATAGTTGTCATTAACTGGGGTTGGAGGGAGGGTTGTTGTGTTTATTTGTTGGAGGTTTTTTAATTTCATCTGGGATAAATCCTGTAAGAGTTTGCTGATTGTGTGCCCTCTGCCTTCTGCATACTAACTTTAACTGGAAAACAAACACGTGAACTTGCCAAAGAAACTAATACACAGTAAACAATTCCCTTTATGTACATATATTATAAGAACTATATTCTTTGCTAGAGTACTTGTTCATTCCAAGTGAACAGCATCATGTTTGTGGGTTTAGAATCAATGGGTGTGGTTCTTTGATGTATCTGAAAGAAGCTTATGTGGTAATATCCGGATAGAAGATGGCTTTTAAGCTCTAATACATCTCGGATCAGAGGAGCATCTGCACTGCCTGCTTGCTTCTGTGATTTGTTTTGCCTATCCAGTTTGTGATAGCCTGTTTTGTCAAGCTGAGTTTTGTATTTGAATTCATTCTGTTTGTTTCAAGCTAACGGAAATGAACTAGATTATACTGCATTATCTTTTGATAACAACTGGTAAAGGGGTACTTTATCTTGTGTCCAGTTAAACAAATCTGCTCCCAAAGAGAAGTTCTGTTAAAGAAAGGACTCTGAGCTGTCTCTCCGTGTTGACACTGAATTAGCAAAAGGAAGGGTAAATCTATGACCATTTTTGCTGTTAGTGAGTGCTGTGACTGAGGACTGCATCACAGCACTTCCTTGCAGTGCTTCTGGAGCTGAAGATACAGTCATGATTCCCAGCAAGATTTTAGTCTACCACAACCCTTCTGGGGGCACACGTACAGAAACATACAAAAGTACTAGAAGGCGTAAAAAATCTCATGGAGAATTGTTCAAAAATGGATATCGTGTCAAACCTGGACATAATATCCCCGAAAAGGAAGAGCAGCGCACTTTGCGAAACTCCTTGGTGTCTTGTTACAGGGTCGGCTCG
Organism: Camarhynchus parvulus; assembly: GCF_901933205.1. NCBI lineage: Eukaryota > Metazoa > Chordata > Aves > Passeriformes > Thraupidae > Camarhynchus > Camarhynchus parvulus. The sequence goes on from NC_044576.1 coordinate 12,987,779, forward strand.
TACTGGGGTAAGATCCACCTCTGAACTTTTTCTTCAGAACTGTTATGCTGTCTCTGGTGCTAATATTACTGTATCTTCTAAAAATGATATTCTGTTTAATTTTTCAACTTTTAAAAAAAAGCTGCAGTGTTTCATTTGCTTTGTAGGAGGAATTTTTTCTCAAACTTATGCAATGTAATTCTCTCTCCCCAGCAAAGGGGTTCATTGTTCACCTAGAATCAAATAATCCAGACTTTATTGAAGGATGGAATGTAATATCCTGCAGTGTTAGTGTTATCAAGAAATTTTGTTAGAAGCTGCTGTCATTTAAAAGGTGTAATAGCAAGTTGAAGGAATGTACAGCAGAAAGGTTTATTCTAAACTGGATTGTAGTTTTACTATTCTGGTCATAAGAGCATTGATTTTTTTCATGCTGAAGGCTATTTCCCCCACTTGTACTGTTGCATAATAGAGGTGAGGAAATGTATAAAAATATTTTGTCTGGGTTGGTTCCAAGGAATGACACATCCTTTTCCTCCCATTCTATTTCTTCTTTTCTTTTTAGTTTGAGCTTTCATTTTCAAGTCTATCTACAGGGAGTAAGATCTCAGAAAATTCTGCTGCACTCTGTGAAGATGTTCAAAATGGGATAATTTTGCATCCTAAAAATTATCCCTCCATCCTGTATCTCAAAAAAGGTTCCTAAATACGGATTCTGGGGCTTTTTTCTGACTTTAGTAAACCATGTGGTCTTAATGAAATCTAGGGTGGAAGTAGCCATTGATAGCTTTGATGAAGATCCTGTTCTGATAAATGGGTGAATGGTTTGTCAGGAATAGAAGTGGCAAACAGAATCTCTGTCTATTGAACCCTTACACCAATATTTTGGACATACTATTGTCTCTTAGAAAAAAAATAAGCAGCCTAAGGCAGTAAGATGGGGATTACATATATCATTGGTGAGAAACAGTGTAATGCTTGGTGCTGTTCTTGTTGATTGACCTCTCATGTCTAACGAAGAAATATCCCAATTCCTGTTTCTATTTATTAGAATCTCATTTAAATCATATAAGTTTTTTTTGGTGTGGGGGGGGATGGGTTGGGGTTTGCAATCCTGGTTGCTTCTGTATATTAATCCAGTGGAAAGCATCAGTTCAGCAGAGAGTGTGCAAAACTGTCTGACAGACAGGAAAATACCCTATTTCATTTAAAGTCAAATAAAGCTCTAAATAATACTGTTTACTTTGCTGTAAACTTTATAGATAAAATAATTTTCTACTGTAATTTTGGTGCTACTGGCTCATAGTTTATTGGCCATGTCAGGATCACGATTCTGTTCTGAAGAATCCATCCATTTTGCTGGGTCCTTAGTAAAGAGTCAGAAAAAAAGTACTCCTGCTATATTCTAGATGTAGCCTGGTAGTTGAGCATGGCATATCCTTCCTATTGAACAAATAATTTATTTCTTTAAAACTGATTTCAGGGGTTTTTGGCAATATGCAGCCTCTCCTAGTGACCCTTTTAAACAGATTTTGGTTGAACACCACGATATGAAATAATATTATGCATATATTTTATTTCAGTGTATTTTGAGTGTATTTTCACTGCATTTTGAGTGTATTTTCAGTGCATTTTGAAAACGGTATGTTTGCTGTGCAGGCAACACAGTTGCTAAACAAATATTTTTGCAGTAAGAAAAGAATCCTGTGGAAGAGTTGAAGGTTTATTTGAATCATCATGCCTACAACTCAGATTATTGTACTAGAGGCAAAAACTATTGACTGAAACACTTAGTCTCATATCGTTTAAGGAGTCTGTTCACATTGTTTGTAATCATAAAAGTTTTTTCTGGTCTTTATATCTGAATATCTTGGCTTTGTTCTAGATATTGCAGCTGAAATGAACTCCAAATCCTAAGCATATTTTAGTCATCCATTTAAAAGCAGAAGACTGAGAACCTCAAGAGGTCCTTTTATTTTATCTGTGTATTTTTTCTCTTATTAGAGAGATTTTCAAGATAAATTAAATATTTTGGTACTTTTTTTTGTATAATTTGTAGTATAGCAGATTATATCCTATTCTAATTAGATCCCATAATAAAATTCAAATGTAAAACTCTTTGCCAAGAAAAAGTTAAGTTACCTGATGAGGACAAAGTAGCAAGCACTTCCTTGGCATTCTGTTTAGCAGTTTACAATTAACTTTAACAGACAGGGTTATGAAATGTGCAAAAATTAGAATGGAGTTCCCTGTAATTCATAATACACTTACCATTTCTCAACTCTTGGTTGTATCATTTAAGTGTAAAACAGTTTTGTAGGGATTTCATAAGAAAAGAAATTCTTCTTCTCCACTTGTACGAAACACATTCCCAAATTTTGATAAGGAAAGAGAGCTGTATACATTTGTATATGTAGCTGAAACAGCTTTGAGAAAGGGGAAATTTTTGTTAGTGTTCCTGTGAGTGAATTTTGCTTTCTATTTTTGATGCATAAACAAATATCAACTGTTTCTGTTCTCAGTAAGGGGGTAGACCTGAAAGAGGTGACATGGTCCCAGTTGTGAGACAGTGGGTTTGAGTGCACCCTCAGCAGTGTGCAGAAAACACCAAGCTGAGTGGTGCAGTTGGGGTGCCTGAGGGGACGGGATGCCATCCAGGACCTGGACAAGTTGAGAAGTGGGTCTGTGGGAACTTGCTCAGGCTCAGCAAGGCCAAGTACAGGGTCCTGCACCTGGCTTGGGGCCATCCCCAGTGTCAACACAGGCTGGGTGAGGAAGGGGTTGAGAGCAGCCCCTGCAGAGGATTGGGGGTGCTTATAGATGAGGAGCTGGACATGAGCCAGCAATGGGAATTTGCAGCCCAGAAAGCCAATTGTGTGCTGGGCTGCATCCAAAGCAGCATGGGCAGCAGGGCAAGGGGGGAAATTATACCCTGTTCTCCATTCTTGTGATCCCCACCTGCAGCTCTGCGTCCAGCTCTGGGGCCCTCAGCACAAAAAAGGGGATGCAAGACCTCTCCGTGAGGAAAGGCTGAGAGCTGGAATTGTTTGGCCTGGAGGAAAGAGGGATTTGGGGAGAGCTTATTGTGGCCTTTCGGTGCCTGAAGGGAGCAGACTTTTTAACAGAACCTACTGCAATAGAAAAAGGGATAATGGTTTCAGTATAACAGAGGGCTGTTTAGAATACAGATAAGGAATTTTTTTACCATGAGCATGGTGAAACAGTGGAATAAGTTGCCCAGAGAGGTGGTAGATGCCCCAGCCTTGGAAACATTCAAGGTCAAACCAGACAGGGCTCTAAGAAACCTGATCTAGGTCCTCATTGCAGGGATGGTTGGGCAAGATGACCTTGAAAATTTGTCCCTACCCGAACTACTGTATTATTCTGTGAAAATCGCGTAAAATGAAATATATATAGGAATCTAATAGGAGATCTTTTCGTGCCTAGGAAATTTCAGGATACTGGAAAGAATTAATTTACCATGTAATAATTCCTTTGGCTTTTATAGTTGAAAGCCAGCCCTATTTTGTAGTTAAAATGTCCAAGCTAACACTCTAGTGTTTTGTTTTTGTTTTCCTAATTCTATCCTCTCTCTGAAGGAAATTTTTAAAAATTTTGTGGGCTGCAGCAAATGCAGGACTTGACTGATAAGCATTTTCTTTTTCCACAAAAACACATTGAACCCATAGTATTTTTGGTCTATCGTTTGATGACTCGACTATTAAAATACAACTTAATCCTTATAAGGATTTGGAGATAGAGATTTTATTGCTAACTTAGATGTTTCTCAGGTTTCTTTTTGAAACATAGCAGTGGTTAACTTGGTCTTACCATTAGCTTCAGATGCAGTGATAAACATTTTAGAGGCAGGGTGTTTTTCACTCCAGCCATTTTTCATAAAAGTTTATAGGGAGCAGAGTGAGGAAAGCAGCTGGATGAAAAAGAGCTGGAAGGTTTACGATAGCTACTAAGGATCCTCTCCTTCCCTTTCTAACCACATTCCTTTGGATAGGAGTAACAGCTGTGAGAACTCCTGGAAGTGGAGGAGAGGGATGTGTCTTTCACAGTTTCAGCAATGTGATCCAAAGTTTTCATTCTCTAATTGCAAATGGATCTGACATTTAGCATTATTAAGCTTCATTTTATTGCTTTTCATTTAGGTGCCTGAATCCATTTAGCAAGTTGTGATTAATTTTCAGAGTTACCCACAGTCAGTAATTAAAAAGAAACTTTATATCCATATAATAGACAGGAATGTACTTTAACACTACTTAGGAGTCTTAACAAGGCAAAATATAAGATCAAATATTTTATTTAACAACTTTCCAATAATACTGCAGGAAAAACTTCTTGATTTAAACACATCATTCCAGGTGCACTTTTGAGGGGAACCTCTTATTCCAGTGAGATGATGAAAGTTGTGACCAGGTTTATATGTTTGCCAGGATCAGTATTTCCTTAAGTTTCTAGAAATAAAAAGTGGTTTCCTGCGCTGGAGTTGGGTAAAATAGATGTCAATAAAGAGAATCTGAGAAGAAGCTGCTCTGGATCTTCCTGTAACAGTTGCAATATCACATTACACAACTTTTATGTAACTCCTGGCTGTACTCTCTGATAAAAATTATCCCTCATGCTTTACTTTAATTTTATAAGCTGTGCATCTGTACAGTACAGAGTGTACTTTAATTCATATGCCAAAGATCTGCAGCCAAATCATTTACTATCAACATAAGACTATTTTAATAATTTAAGCCCTTAATCTTCTCGATTAGTTCCTCTTGCCCACACACTCTTTGTCTTAACTGACTTTTTAGTTGTCTGGGAATTGCTATGCACGCAATCTGATTTCAACATAAAAATGCTATTTATTTGTAAAAATGCTTTTTAAAAAATAGTGATATGTCATGTATTCCTATAGTTATAGACTGATGGAAAGAATTGTAGTAAATTTGCCATTTTTAAGAGAAAAAAGTGTGATTTCTCTGTGTTCCTGCATGAGGCTTTTGAAACCAGAGTGGAGATAGGGTGCATTATTACTATGAAAGATTTTACGTCATTAAGGTTTACCAAATTTAATCAGGCATATACAGTCTACTTTGTCCAGGTTATCAGATCTCTTGCCCATGATCTGTTATTTTTCACTAAGCAACGTGGGAGCTTGGAGGACTGAGTGTTTCAGACCTGGCTGTGTCTTTGACAGCCTGAAAGAGAAGGACATGTGCACTGCAGCTGCCAACAGAAACCTCAGTGAGGTTTTTCCCCCTCAGCTTTCAGCCTGTGTGTTTCCTTCCGTTACTTCCTACATAAATTAACACTTTCTGGTGGGGTAAACCTCTTATTAGGGAAATAAATTTAAAAAAAATTGAGAAATACCTGTTAAGGATCCTTGAACAATTAAATATGGAAGAGCATTTCAAAGGTATTTGACATTTTGTATGTTACCTGTGTTGATTTAATTGATCACTATCATTGTGATATGCTGTTACAACTTGAATTATTCTTTACTATAACTTTGTTTTCTTTTACTGCAGGTTTAAGATTTTTAAGAGCCCTTAGACTGATACAGTTTTCAGAAATCTTGCAGTTTCTGAATATACTTAAAACAAGGTAAGACTTTTTCTTGGATGCTGATTTAGTTGCATTGGTGACAGAATGTAAATGGCTTTGATTTGGGGCCCTAGTAACATATGATTTTCTTTTCTGGAAAAACCCCTGCACTTGTTATCTATTCTTTAAGCCTTTTTCTGCTGATGAATGATTTGTCAGTGACAGCATCTTTTGCTACGTGATCATTTTAATTGATGTTATGTTTGAAATACCAAGCAAGGTCATGTGTTGATAAATTAAAAGCAGAATGACTTACATCACTTTGCACTGATCAAACATTGCTTCTTTTCATATAATCAGTCCATGTTCTGCTGTCTTGAAAAAACTGAAATCAAAATTCATTCAAAAGTACACAGTTAAAAGGTATTTTGAGAAATTCTCATTGTGGCTCTTCCAGTTTTTTTGAACTGAGCATCTTTTTTCACATCAAAACCATTAAATTTACACTGAGCTATCTTTATATTGTGTTCATTATCCTTAGTATTTCTTCCATATAATAATTAAAATATTCCAATTAACCTTCTGGCTTACTGGTTCTTTGGCCTATTAATACATCAATGTTGTGCAGGAAAAGCACAGTTTTGGACAAAAGATAATTTTGAAGGAAATAAGGAGAAACCTTCCCATGCCTTGCCATTGAAGACACATTGTTTTTCATCATTCTGTAAAATGCTGGAGGGGAAGTATTGACCACGGCTTCCAATAATTACTGTAAAATCAATTCAATTTTGAAAAGTCCCCCTCTCTGCACCAGTTGCTATGGATCTGTGAGGGCTTTATATGCAGGTAAATCCATTCCTTGCTGTGATAATTTGTAGCAATAAGAAAATAGGTACTGAAATTTGTACAGGTTCACAGTAAACAGCTGTTTCTTCAGCCCTTAACCTTGAAACTATTCTCTGTACTGTAAAATTCTCACACTGTCTTTAGTTGTGTAACTGGAAGGAAGCCAATTCTGGTCAAACAAAGACATCAAAGAATGTAAGGTGAAGTCTCATAGCTCAGAATTCTCAGTATGGGAAAGGAGAATAAGATTTAACATGCAGAACAACCCTGCCATAAGAAATGGCAGTCATTAGAGAAGCCCCATAAACTCAAAGATTTTGGATAAAAGCTAATAGCCCCTTCAGTACTGGGGGGGTTTGTGAAATTCCAGATCCATAAATGTGCATTAATCACTTTCAAGGTACTCGGAGCTGGTTTATTTAAGATTCACCTGTTCATTGAAATAACCTTTCTCTGGGGCAGAATTTCCTCTTATATTAGATATCATTATCTCTGTGATTATTTATACAACTGCCAAAATATCTGTAAACCTCAAATGTTGATTAGTGAAAGCCTGTAAAGCAAAACTTTCTTATATGAGCGTTTCAGTTTAGTCAGTTAATTTGTCCTTAGCAGTTCATCACTAACATCATTTATTTAACCGAAAAATTGTCACTGGCTCAAAACAGTTTTTTATGTCTCTCCCTGTTCCTGGTAATGCAACAGAAAGTCATGTCTGCTCTCTTCGTTGTCTTACTTAATAATCTGAAATGACCTGAATAATTTGGAATGTCAGCAATGCTCAGAAAACATTTATTTTTTTTTATGGATGTGTCAAATTAAAACAAATTAACAGAATGCAATTTGTTTTAGAAGAGTTTCTAGTTACAGCTGACATAAATTTGATTGTGTAAGTGCTTGGGGTTTCTTTTAATGTCTTGTATGAGTTTAGCTTTTAGAAAGTGACAAGCTAGAAAATTCATTTATTACTGCTACCTCCAATGAGAAATTTTCAGTGTGTTGTGAAGTACCATCAGAACTGCAGGTCACGTGCTGCACACACATTTTCTATGACAGTACCAGGATGCTCTTAAATTGAGCTTCTGGTTCCGAATTATTTTGCTATCCTAAAAAAATAAACTGTGCTGAGCCCTTGTGATTAATGGAGAATCTTAAAAAATTTTGTACAAGTTAGAGCAGTTAAACTACTAGTTTCAACAAATCTAGTATTATTTAAATGAAATTTACTTCCCTAAATTCAATCAATTATTTCAATTACATACTGTGGCCTTAGAATTTACTAATACTTTAAAGACTTATACAGTATTGTATGCTTTTGGCCTGCTACTGCAACATTATTTTGCTCAGGGATGGCAAAAAATCTTCTAGAATTAAGATATTTTAGCATTTTTTGCAGCCTATGTCTAAGGTTTTATTGAAATTTTTGACATTTTGTGAATTTTGTGAACAGAAAGACCAAGATTCAATGACAGAACTTGGATTGTTGAATTGGGATAGAAAATTCAGTATATCATTACTAGCTCTGAAATTAAAGTAGGGAGAAAAAAGTACTTTTTATTATTTAAAAATTCAGCAAAAGAAAAGAATTCTCTGTTTGAGGTGATATGTATTTATATGAGAAAGGTATGGAACTAATTTGACCTAGGCATTTCAGTGCATTTGGCATTAGTAACAAATAACAACTGAGGAGATGCAAAACTGATAGGGTATACTGGGCAATGCTGTGGTTTTAATATTTAGTGCAATTGCAGGGAAATGTTCTCCTCCTTTTCTCTTTTCTCCAGTAAAGAAAAACATTTACTGTAACCTGTAAATTAAAATTACTCCTGGAATTATTGTCTGAGATATGAGGATTAAAGGAACATGTATTATTTACACAGCGAGCAGAAGGGCCATTCCAAAACCTGGAATCCAGTGAAAGAAGCTGCACAGTGCAAAACCAGAGGAAGTAAGGAGACTGGCAAAGTGTTAGGTGATTATTAGAATATCTGGAAAAAAAAAAAAGCTAAATATATTTGAAAAGATCCTGTAAGACAAAGCAAAATTTTACAGTGGCACTTTAAAAGACTGTACTCTGCCAAGGACCCATTCGTTTCCCTAATTTGAAATTAAATTTATTTTACTCAAGATTTTTTTGTTCCCATGTTTTACAAAATTGAATTCTACACTTTTCAGTTGAAAAATTTATCTCCTTCATTGTTTTCTAATATTTTTCAAAAAATCTGCAGGGGCTTAGGCAGGGCTCACAGTAAGGGATTTTGCACAGATGTTGGAAAGAGCTTAAAGAGGGAGAAAATGTTTATGACTAATCCTTCATCTATATTTAGACTCTGGCAGAAACACAGGGAGTATTTCATAGAGGACAGACAAGGCACAGTGTTTAATAAATCTTCAAAAATAAAATGTACCAAACAAGTCATGAAAATAGTTACTATTAATGGGTATTACAGTGATATGAAGAGACCAACAGACACAATTTTTATCAGGAACTCCTTGTGTTCTGAGCTCAGGGGAAGGATGATATTCAGCCTTTGATAACGGAGCTTTGCATCAGCATCACTCCTATGATTTTATTTAATCTAGGAACCCATCAGTTAGGGTCCTGTGCTATAAATGAATGTTACCACTAAGAAAATAGGGAGTTTAATCAACCATAGTTGAAGAAAGAGAGAAATGGGGAGTATGTTGACATTGGTGAACACTAATGACAAGACTGCTGATATGCTATTTTATTTTTGAATACAGTATTCATTTCATCTGTCATATTACCCAGTCATATTCTATTTCTTGTACTCCCATGTGTCTACTAACTGTAACTTTTAAAATTATCTTTTAAGGACCTGTAGTGGTTAATTTTACAGGTTATTTTGTTCAGAAAAGGATGCATTTTTATTGTCCGTAAAGTGGTTATAAACAGAAACATTAATTCTACCACCAAATCACTACTGCTAAAACTGATAGTGATCTTTTTTCGATTTTTATAGTTTTTAATATATTGCTTTAAGGATAATTGTGGGGTCTTTTCTGAGGTGTTACCTTCTTCTAAATATTTGCAAAAGCAAGAATGGGTAAGATTGTTTAAACGCAGTCATACGTGGACAGCAGTTCCTTGTGTTTCTGTTGAATATCCTTCTTAGGACAGTGATCTTTGTGAGAAGAGGGGGAGCAGGTTTTATTTGTATTTCCTCCAGAAGATTTTAGAGTATGGTGTTTTCCTGCAAAACTGAGTGAGGTCCTTGTTTCAAAATCCCTTCTGGCTAGAACAGGGAAAATACTACTCAGTGCGACTAAAAAGCATTTGCATATGTTCTTGGTAGGTTTAAATTATACTTTTTTCTTTTTTTAGAGAAAACTGTGAGTGTGAAGTATGAAATACTCTAGTTTCATGTGAATTTTCCCTAAAGTTGTTATACAGGAACAAGCAGAATAATATGAAAAATACTTAGGACTTTACACAGGAATTGTGAAATACCTTAGTTCTTTAATTTGAGAATCAGTTTTCTCATGTATTTTTTATGTATTTACAAGTGAATAATTCTGAGTGTATAGCAGTGAAAAATGAAGAGGTGAGTGTACTGAGAGGCAACCAGATTATCTGTGAAAAAGCATTATTTATTTCTGTTACTTTGTTTTTGACTACTGATGTAGCTAAGGTTTCTGTTTGTCTTTCGGCTCTCAAACATTGGGACTTTGTTTTCAAGCTATGTAATTAATGAAAATGTGAACTCTCCAAAGGAAAAATAATACATATTACACATGAACTTTTGAGTAAGATTTTTAGGGAAGCTTTCTTTTGGGAAATAATCATCAGTTCTTGAGCCTAAAGTTTGCAGTTATATACAGGTACCTATGAAAAGTATGTGACAAATTCTAGTCTAAGCTCCTATTTGCTTTGTTTATTTCCAGTAATTCCATCAAGCTAGTGAATCTGTGCTCTATATTTATCAGCACGTGGCTGACAGCAGCTGGGTTCATACATTTGGTGAGTGCATTTGCAAACACTCGGTTGACTTTTATCTGCCGGACCGCGGCTCCGAGCTGCTTTACTGCTGCTCTCGGTAGTGCCGTACCCCGTCGGTAGAGTGCAATAACGAGGCATCCCAGCCCTCCGCAATAAGGAGGCATGCCGGCTCCCCGCAATACCGAGGCGTGCCAGCTCCCCGCAATACCGAGGCGTGCCGGCTCCCCGCAATACCGAGGCGTGCCAGCTCCCCGCAATACCGAGGCGTGCCAGCTCCCCGCAATACCGAGGCGTGCCAGCTCCCCGCAATACCGAGGCGTGCCGGCTCCCCGCAATACCGGGGCATGCCGGCTCCCCGCAATACCGAGGCGTGCCGGCTCCCCGCGCTGCGGCCCGCCCCGCTCTCCGAGGAGGCGGAGCTCTCTCTGTCCGTCCGTGCCCCGGCGGGCAGCAGGGGGCGGTGTCCGCCCGGGAACGCCTGAGCGAGCCGGGCTCGGCCGGAGCGGCTCCCGCGACTGACTCCGCTGCAAAGCTGCATCCAGCTGGGCAGGATTGCGTTCTAACTCCTTCTTTTCTCGCGGTATCAGTCGTCTCATGTTCGCCCTTGTAAAGATGCACAGGGGTTTTGAGTGTTTCAATTTATGATGTAGTTCTCATTCACGTAGAACCGTATTTTTACACTCCTCGGGGCAAATGTAGCATTTCGATCTAAAAACAATACCTTTTTTTCTAGTTTTTACCAAACAGAGCACAACATCCCTTAAATACTACATCTAGACCAAGGGAATGCTGTTTTCTAGGATGTGGATTGGTTTGTTCCCTTTCTTTTCAACAAAAACTTTTCTATTCTACTGTGGGAATACTCAAACTTCAACTTTTACTATGGAGCAAATTTTATATGGCACACTCCTTTCCCACTGACAAATTTATATTTTTGTCTTTACAGTGGCTGGCTTTTTGAAAAAGTAGTAGCATTCCACTAAAGGTGCCAGTAATGCCTTTAATAGAAACATAATATTTTAAAACAAAAACATTGAGGAGTATAATTGCATTAAAACTAAGATTTACTCTGAAAATATTCTGAACACATTTTTATTAATGAACTTAACAAACTGCATGAGCAAGTTACATTATTTAGTGGTGCCTGGAAAAGATACTTCCCATAAATGATTTGAGTAACAAGGCTGTATATACTGGCAAAAGAACTGCAGTGCTCTATTTGGCACAGGGTCAGGTTCTGTATTTGATGAAAATAAATCACAGGAAAGGATTCAGAGTTTATATTATACGCCAAAGTATATATCTATGTACACACACAGGCACGTGCATATATGGGTAGAGTTAATTTGGGGTTAATTAGAGTCAGTTACAATTAGTATAATTCATTATATGTTTTCTTGTACATTGTAGGTGGAGAACTCAGGGGATCCCTGGGAAAATTTCCAAAATAATCAACCGCTAACATACTGGGAATGTGTTTATTTGCTGATGGTTACAATGTCCACTGTTGGCTATGGAGATGTTTATGCAAAAACAACCCTTGGTCGCCTTTTCATGGTCTTCTTCATCCTTGGGGGATTGGTAAAAATTCTTTATGTTCTTCTTAATAATCCATTTACCTTTAAACTTGATCCTCTATATCTCAATGTTGTAATTAAGGGAACAATAATATCTGGATTATTAAACTAAAATTAATTATAAAACATTAAAGTATGTTTAATATGCATTTTTCCTGTAGATAAATATTTTGGCAGAGCTTGTCAAATTAGTCCAGAATTAGTCTGGAATTAGAATTTTTCTAATCCATTTAAATGATTAATGCATGTGAATACATGAAGTGCCTTAATATTTCAACATAGAATGTTATTTGTAGTCCTCTACTTCTTAGTGGCTGGCTGTAGAGCATTTCTGGAGGTTGCTATTGATATTTAAAGGCACTTTGCGGTTTCAGAGGTCCTACCCACCCTTCTGTGTTCCTTCCCAGAATTCCAACAAACACTGTGGCTTTGGACTGCCTTAAAGAGCAGCTTGCCTGATCCAGATGATGGCAAACCACATTCCCTTTCATTTCAAACATCCTTTCATGTCATGTAGTACAATTTTAGCTCACAATTTATCACATAACCAGTATCCTTTTATAACAGAAATTTTCTCATGTTCTTTGTCCTGTATGTAAATAGCACCCAAGTTACTATTTGTCTTGCCAACTTTTCCATTATTTGTCAGTGCTAGTAGTATTATTACACCTGTTGCAATGTTCTCTAAACTAGCCAAGTTTATTTTAGTATTTACCCTGTACAAGGTAAATGCTATGTGGGCGACTCATAGTGTATATTGTGCCCATGCACACATATGTATATTGTTACCTTACCCTCATCCATTGGTTTCACCTATATATGCATCTCACAGAGGTGCTATGTATATAACCAAGGTTATGAATGCCATATATTGGACACACAGAGATATGTATGAGCGTTACATATATGCATTCTCATCTCTGTTTATTGACATGTGAAGACAAAGATCATGTCAAATGGCAGTAGCTCTTCGAAGTATCCAGCCACAAGGAAGCTGTTTGTTGGACAAAACATGGCAGAATAATTTTTATTTTCTCCTCAAAACCTTTTTTCTATCACATGTTATTCCAATCCTTCTAAACCCAAGAACTTTTGGAAAAGTTTTTTGGGGGGGGCTGGGGGGTGATTTTTTTTTGTTTCTTGATGGGGAAATAACCCCTGATTTAATCTTGTTTTTGACTTCTTTTAAATTCTTACAATGGGGGAAAGAGTCTGTATTTAAAACAGAAATGTAACAGTAATGATAATACTTGGCTTTGGTATTTTTACAGTGGGGCTTGGATAGGTTTTTTCCCCCCTCCCCTCTTCAGGAAGAAATAGACATAACTGTTTTTTGTGACTAGATACCAGTTTGAAGTAATTTTGTTCTTGTTTTGTTTTACATGTCCATTTTTCCTCTTTTGACCATTTTCTTTATTTATAAGGTGTGTACCTTCTCTAAGACCAACTTTTACATTGAGCCCTCTTGTTTTGTTTGATAAGAAATTTTTCTTTTTTTAAAATTTTTCTTTTTAAACAACTGCATAGATCTAATTCTTTTGCATTTTCAGATCTTAAAAATACATATCTTCTGAAAATATTCATCATCCCCCTTTCTTTGGCCTCTCTTTTTAGTCTTTTCTTCTGTCTCCTATCTTCTTCTTAGGCCATGTTTGCCAGCTACGTCCCTGAAATCATAGAGTTAATAGGAAACCGCAAGAAATATGGTGGTTCCTATAGTGCGGTTAGTGGAAGAAAGTAAGTATCCCAAGAGGCTCTGCTGCCTCTGCTGCAGTAGAACACTCTCTGCATGCCATTTTTTCTTTTTTTTTTTTTTTTGTGTTTTTGTTTCATGCATGTAGGCAATGTTTGCTCGCTACGTGCCAGAAATTGCTGCTCTCATCCTTAATCGGAAGAAATACGGCGGAACTTTTAACTCAACCCGAGGCAGAAAGTAAGTCCAAAAAGACCAGGTGTGGTTGTGGGACTCTAAAGAGCCCCTGAAGGTGGTAACAGCTGACTCAGCTGACTCACAGCTTGCAAGGCTGTGCTCTTTGACATCGGATGTTACCACTGGAGAGTTGTCACACTATAACTTGAGACCTGGGCTGTGCTATGGTACAAGTCACAACATTTTGTCCCTTCTTCAAGAGAACCTGGATTCCACTCAGAGCACACTGACGCAGCTTGTAAAAAGTGCTGCTATTACATATGCAGTTAACTTCTGCAGCAAGGATGAATTGTCACTTCACCATTTTGGGCATCAGAATATCGTGTGGTTTGTCTCTTAACTAAGTGACAATGATAATTGGCATGATTTTCAGACAACTTGGTTCTTCAGAAAACCTTGTTTTATTGGATGAAAAATAGGAGATAAATATTTACCAGTTTGTTCATTTGGACTGACTATGTAAGAAGTCTAAGAGCCCTGTTTCTCAATGTTCACCAACAGATTCAGGTCTCATACAACTTTTTTTGACCTTCCATGGATATTGCAAACTCTCATGAGTTTAGAATCTGTGACCAGGGATTTTAAAGCAGTTCTCTTCCCTGTATCACATTAAGCATATCTGAAGAAGAGCAGACAGTAACGTTAATATCAAAACAATATGGTAAAAAACCAAACCTACTATTTTTACCTGGTGGCAAAGGTTAAATTTTATTGGACCACATTACTTCATTACATTTCTATTGAAAGCCTGCTTGTTTTTTTAACCAAGTTAAAGCTAGCTCTTTCTGGCATTCCCAGCTCCGGGATGTGCTGGGATAAAGCCTTTACTGAGCTAGCTGTCCTTGTCAATGTGGAGAGATACAGCACAATATCACCTTTAGTGTTGCCATCCTTCATTTCATTGCATACCATCGTGACATCCACTAGTAGAGTATATTTGCCCTAAAAGTCTAGTCATATAGAGAGTCCTTTTCATATGATATAAATAAAGTACTACAGGAAATTTATCTAATGAATTGTCCTTCTTACTTTTGGAAGATAATTTTTACTTTGTTCCTTTCAAATCATCACCCATGCCACATTTTGTTGAAGTGGATTATGGATTTATTGCTCCTCTCTGTGTAGCAGAAAGATTGTAAACGTCCCACAGAGCTAATTCTAGAGCACTTTTTTGTATCACTGTTTAGATAAATCAAGGTTTTAAAATTAGATGTGACTATACTATTTTTTGTTCAATAATACTCAAGCAATTAGATAGTAAACTTCAAATATGTGCATTTATAGAGATACCCTCAAATGTCTTAGGTAAACTGTAAACACTGATGTTGGAAACTTTCATCGGTTACCTAGACAAACTAAATACCTTGATTTATTTCTGGGAATGAGTAGTATTGTTAATTTCCCAAAATATTTGTCACAGAGGCCAGAACAGTTTCATATTTATATTCATACTTGTTTTCTCAAAGAGAAGTTTTTCAAACTCAGAATGTATCCCTCTGTTTTCAAAGCTCTAAAGGAGTTATAGTAGAGGGGAATATGGTTAAAAACCTGTTTTGCACACAGGGTTTGTTCCTCCTCTTCTACATTGTCACTAGTACCCAGCGTTGCTCAGATGTCTCTAAATTTGGACCTGATCTTCAGTCAGAACCCCACATCCTGAAAAGCTCAACTTCAGATTACAGGCTTCTGCTAGCTTTGGGGCGTGCTTAATTTTATTTTTTCACTTTTTTTTTGGTCTTTCTTTGTATGCACTGTCTGTCTGTTTTTATCTCACTTTGTCAGTGCTTTCTCTGCTGATCTCTGCTGCTCATATAATTTGTTGCTTGAAACTCATCTCTGTCATCAGCGTAAAAACTGTTCAATTTACTTTGTGCATTGTTTTCTGGTTCAATTATTAATTACTGAGTAGTTTAAAGATGTCCTTTGGTCATGTGGGTCTTTCATCAGAGAATCTAAGCTTGAGAACTGCACGGTAAAAAGCCATTAGGACCCCTTGTTTGATGTTGCTTTTGCAGTCAGTAGAACAAGATTGATGAAATGTTATGTTTGGCCAAAATTGAAGTTTTCATTTGGAATTCAGTGTTGAGAGAATGGATTGTCAGAACCAATAAGTTTTCCTTTGCCTGGGATATGGGCATGTGGTAGTAATTAGCGGTATAAGGTCTTTAGTTGAGCAACCAAGCATAGATTCTGGCAGCAAAAATAATGAGAAACTACAGTTGTTCTATTTCTAATGTCAGAAAGTTTCCAGATTAAATACATTTCCAATATGAAAACATCTGAATTTTGGTGAAAGATATAGTTGCAGCCCTTGAAACAGAAAATGTGTGTACTTTTTAACTCTGTACAAAATAGATAAATACATGGAATCTGCTTTGTTACATCTATATATATGTTTATACATTATTGTGGTTTAACCCCAGCTAGCAGCCGTGCCAGGAAACAGCATAACATGTTGCCTCCTAAACCTAGTGTGTGTAATAACATGATTATTAAACATTTAGGTCAGAAATTAAAACCAATTTATGATTATGTATGTTTTGAATTTTACACTAAATGACTTAAATAGTACAGAGAGCCTT
Organism: Camarhynchus parvulus; assembly: GCF_901933205.1. Classification (NCBI taxonomy): domain Eukaryota; kingdom Metazoa; phylum Chordata; class Aves; order Passeriformes; family Thraupidae; genus Camarhynchus; species Camarhynchus parvulus. Next base: position 13,004,201 of record NC_044576.1, read on the forward strand.
GCTATGGAATTGTAACTATAACGGAGCTAGAATGTAGGCATAAAAATTATTGATATAAACTTCACTAATTAAAGAAGAGAAATAACAAACACATCAAATTTGAGCTTACGTTTCATTTTGCTTTTCAGCCAATAAAGTCCTCAGAGGATCATAAACTGTACAGGATTCATTTTGCATAATAAAGAACCTTATTTTTGTTTTAGATGAGACCCATACATAGAAACTTTGCAAATAAACGTAGTTTGTAGACAGTTATCACTGGTCAAACTTACTGGATAATAGGTTCATTTAGTTGTGAAAGTCCTCAGGGAATTTTTTAGATTTTAAATTGAGTTATAATTTCTGCTTTATAATATTATTGTAAGGAGACTTCTAAGAAACAAGAATGTCTTTATAGTCTTTCATTGAAGTTTCATCTTCAGCTATTAAATGAACAGCAGTACTTACTGCTGCATTTATATCAAAATACCTATACCAGTATATCTACAAAATTTATTCTGTATTTACTAATTTACTTTTCAATCAAGATTGTTCTTGTTCCATTTCTGTATTTGTGTGTGTATACAATCAGACTGGATTTTAACACTGTGAAATATTTTCCAGTTGAAGATATTAATTCATTGTAAATCAGCATGCACAAAGCTCTAGAAAGCATATGGAAAGAACATTTGTAAACTGATGAACTCAGCCTGGATAATTTACTGATTTTTTCAGTCTTTACATTGAATTAATGACTTCTAATTCCATGGACTAAATTATTTTGTCTTTTTTATGCAATCCTGCTATCCAATCTGATGCAAAGTCTTTATGAGGGCAGAAAGCAGAACACAGCTTTGCATGAGTAGGTGTGGCAGAGAGAGCACTGACCTGGCTGAGCAGGGAGGTTGGGCCAGAGGAGCCACTGTGGTCCCTTCCAACCTGACCCATTCTGTGGCTCTGGATATGTTTATATAAACTGCTTGCTTTGTCACCATTGTACAGGTTTATGCTAGACTTCATTACAGATTTAAAAGATGTAAAAATAAGTTATCCAGAGGCATTATTGTAGTTAATATGCAAGATTAAAAATGCATTTTAATGAAATCCCAGTCCTTTACTGTAAAAGGTATTAGAACCTCCTGTTTCTCTTCTCTCATGATCTGCTCTGTTTCCCAGACATTTCTACAGATTTCTTAAATTTACAAGCCATAAATTACCAAATCATCAACATATCAACAGGAATAATCATCTGTTAGAAATTCCTTCCAGAAGGAAACATGGGATTCAATAACTAAACTTCACAGAAGAAAATAAAAACTGTAGACAGATAGATATGGTAAACAGAAAGACAAACAGATAATTTGACAGGTCATATTGAACTCATTAGACATTTGAATTTCATTACAAATTAGAAAAAAGAAAAGTTTAGGCTTAACCAAAGGAAAGGTCCATTTACTGCAGTAATGAGAGGCATAGCTCCAAAGAAAGTGACATTAAATTCTTATATTAAATAATTTGATGCAATATGTAAGATATTATTTTTTCAGTGGGATGAGAATGTAATAGGAGAATGTGACATGGATTACATTATGATCCCAGGGGTGTCTCTATTTCCCATCTGCTAGCCGTTCTTCTAATCCCACTTTTTCAAATGAAATTTTACTTAGTGATGAAGAAAATCTGATGAGTGTTAAATAGACTGACAGATAGAAGAAATAGGAGAAACTTCTTTTTTTCAATTTTGTGTGCATATTAAACTATATCCATTCTTTTGAAAGAAAGAAGGGAAATGTGGGAAGTGACATATAAGAACATTATGACTTTAAAATGTGCATTTGAGGTCTCATACCACATTCCATTCCTGCAATAACAGCGCTTCTTTTATATTTCCAATTGAAGTTTTTAAAGTTCATTTTCTCTGCTTAAACTTTGAAAAAACCCTCTTGGATTTGGCACCACATAGCAGTAGACGCTGTTCAAATTTTGACTCAAGAAAGACTGAATCTGGTTTATACATCTGCTGATCTACCATATTCTACAAACTGTACAGTATGGCATTCCAGGCTGCGTAATGTGAGACGGCAGAAGTGATGAATTGTTCAGCAAATTTTAGAGACTTCTTGCTTTCACTCAGGTTCTGTTGCAGAAAATTACTCGTGACATTTTGGGATGATTTTTGTGGAAAGAAATGCACTGGCTCTGCTCATGGATGAAATGCTCAAAAATATGAAGATCCTTTCCTAACTCCTGCATTGCTTACAAAGGATTTAATTATTTTTTGACTCATTGAGCACTTAAAAAACATGTAAGGTGATTTGAAAATGAGTAGTAATGGGAGAAAACAATGTATTTAATAGAAACTACTTTCAGTTGAATTCAGAAGTAAAACAGGATGGCTTGTACGTGAGATATCTGCCACACAAAATGTTACAAAAACGAAATCCAGGGTTTGGAGGGATTAGAACAGTCCGTTGAGGTCTGTTTGCAAGTGAGATGCTAATGCTGGAGGTGTAGATTGCCCCTGCATTTGACTGTAAGCTTTCCAGTATGGGCTCCCTGTGCATGCTATTCCGCAGTTTTTTTCTTCTGTTCATAGTAAACTGCTCACTTTTGTCTTCTGGTGATAAGTGTGTGTTGTGCCTTAATGTTGTAGTATTTTTCATAAAAGCAGAAATACTCTAAATAATATTACCATTCAGACTGAATGAAAGTATGAATATTCATTTTAAGCTGTAGTGGAAGTCCCCACTAATCCAGATCCTGGAAGAAACAAATCACTGTACTTTCATTTTATTATGGCTGGTTTGGAGGTGTGCATCAAACAAAGAATATTAACTTTTAAATTGGTTTATAGAGAAACATCGCAAAATTCCTTAGGTCATGATCATAAAAATGCAAGATAAATTAATCTAGCTGTAGCTGAGCAAAGTTTAAATAAACAAAGCAGGCCAGAGTGAGTCATGGAGGATAGCATGCCATTGCAAGCAGACTTGGATGAAAGCTTTAACGTGTAGTTTAAACAAAGAAGTGTGCTATTTATCCTGGATTAAAGGAGCTGAAATGCACTCTTGTATTGGTCACAACGTGACTTAATATTTACATCAGAAGAAATTTCAAATGCCTGGCATTAACAATTTTGTATTTGTATTAATCTGATGTAGGGTCCAGTAGGGTTCCAGTGATTTGTACTGTGCCCCACATACTGAATGGAGCTTTCTGAGTTCTTCCTGGTGTTACCTGATCCCTTTTTCTTTATTCTTGAATTAAGGGAGAATCCAAAGGCATGGAACCTGGTTGAAAGAACAGATATTTTCTGTCAGAATTAAGCACAGCAGCTGCACAAATACACCCTGGTTCCTAAATAGCTGACAGTTGAACCTATCAGGTCCAATTTACAGAAATTCAAGGTACCTGAGATATGTTTTCACGTACTTCAATTACATCTCCTCTGACAGTATGGCCTTATGCTTGTGCACTTTTAATGCTGACACATATTCTAGTTTCTGCAGCACTTCCTAGTAACTACAACACTTCTTGGATTTTAAATCCTTCAGGAATAAAGAGAATAATAAAATCCACTTTTGGACAAAAGTGGATTTTTGCAGGAGAAAAAAATGTTAAACTTGCTTGACAGTCAGTTTGCTATATCCTTTAATATATTCTGCTTGTCTCCTTTTAACTAGGAGATTTATAGAGCCTGATGGGAGAATCAGATTGAGAAATTAGATTACTGTTTAATAATTTTTTTACGGTACACATTGGCTTTGTAAGAGATGATTAGAGGACTATCATGTTTGGACTCAAGTCTTCTGTGAAAAAGAAAGGGAAACACTTCAGATTGTGGATGCAGAGCACTTACTACTCTAACAGAATTAATCTGAGAGGGCAGTTTATGTCGAAATAAGAGAAAGACACAGAAGCACACACATGACGTTTTGAGGTGAATTATCAGAATCCTGAGTAATGTTTGGTAAATCATGAAAAGCACAACCATCTAGAAATGTACTGTAAACTGGTATGTTTAAGAATGCATATCACTAACAGATAGACAAGCAGAAGACATATACAGTGTCTGTTGACATTTATTGACTTTTTTTTAGTAAGAAAACATGACTGACATCCATCATTTCTTTGAACAAAACCTGCTAGACTTTACAAGCTGCTGCCTGCTTCAACCAGAGCAGCCTGCTGCTGGTATATAAAGAGTTTAGATGGTCAGTAAATGAAGGAATGAGCAGAATGCTAAGCAGAAATACCATGAAAAGATCTGAGCATATGTATTTGATATAAATATCATAATTTTATAGAGGCATCTAGAGCAATATGCACCCCACTTCCTTTAGATACTTGACAAGTGAACACCAAGTATTCAACTGAATCCTGAACAGAATTTTGTATTTATTATTGTTGATTTATTAAAACAGACTAGTTGGAGTGAGTCTTTTCAAGTTCTTTATACTTATTCCAATAAAATGGATGTTTCTTGCAAAATAAACAGGCAAAAAATTTGCCTTTTGTATTGTGTCCTGTGAAGGAAGAACCATGCAAAGATCCTTTTTAAAGAATTCCATTCAGAGTGGATCTGTTTTCATTTACAGTGCTATTTACATGGTTTAAATGTATGTTCTCAATTATCTCATGCCAAAAATCTAGATGTTTTAACTTTTGCTCATTTCATTGTTTTCCTTACTGAAACAGTTCGTCTCTGTAGTAGCTTTGGATTTTCTGCCTCCATTTTTGTTTACTTTATAAGAAGCTGGAGGATTTTTAGTAAATGGATCATTATGTCAATACTAGGATTGGGAAAAATTAGTTACCATAGAGCATTCCAATTATGTAGAATCACAGTTGGAATCAACTGTGTACATCTGTGCCAATTTTTCATATTTGAAATATTTTCACATTTTTTCATATTTCTCAAATTCATTTTGAGAATGTTAAATATATATGGGAGAGGATGGATTAGCCTATCTTTGTTAGAATATGGCTCCTGATAAGCTTTTGATTCTTTGTAAAAGGTTTATTTTGCAGCCTCACGATCATACAGTATGGATTCCCATTGGAATATTAAACCAGTTTCATGTCTGATATGTGTACCAATGACAACTACTACTTAACAAAAATCTTAGGCCTCCTAAATACCTGTCATCAATAAAAATGTCTAAATTCTTAAGTCATGTTTTTCAATATGGCAAGGGAATTTATAGATTTTGTTTATGAAGAGTAAAAGAGGAACCTCCAGAGCACCCCTTGGCCAAAGGAGAAAGAGCTGACCTGATATATTTTATGTCTTGTTTTCTGATACTGTGCTTACCATCTCACAAAATGGAAAAGCTTTAACTTGTGTTTTTTTGGTTTTTGTGTTTGCAGTCCAAGGACATTTATTGCACCTAAAACTTATGTTTAAAAAAAAAGGCAAAGCAGAAACTATGCCTAGCAAGTTTAGCAATAAACATTCATATATCAAGTCCTATGTTAAATACAAACTAGCATGGCCAGAGTCTCTTGTAAACTTCTACTTCTTGCCTGTTAAATCAAATTAAACATTTGAAATTTTAGATTGTCGCTATTTCTAAAATTGCATTTGAGTCCTGGTGATGTCTGAATACTCATGTAAAAGGAGTTATCATATTTCAAAATAAATGTTTAACACACTCTGCTCTGCCAAAAAAGCGATAATAGTAAGCAATGACTTTTGCTGTAAAGTACTCTTCCTCTAGGATTTATGGTAGGAAAAAGATTTCTTGCCACTTATGGCCTGTAATTGGAAAGCTTTGCACTACCTTCCTTGGCATAAAAGTTTGCTTCAAGTATGGAAAAATATTGAATCATTTTAGGGACATTTGCTGTCATAACCCAAAAACTTAAAGAGTAAATCTCATTAGAGGAGTTAAAAATATTGAGTAAGATGTGTAAAATGAGGAAATATGGTTTTGAAAGGGTCTGGTTAATACAATGCATAAACATAAATATATAACTGATCCTACTTATTGTTAAATGTGTAATACAACCTGGGCAAATGGCTTTACAGGTGACAGTGTGTACATGGATGTATTTGCAGTTGCAAAAAACCTTTTTTAATTTGTATTTTTCTTCTCTGACTTTGTGGAATAGGATCTAGAGAAACATCAAGGAGACTAATGCTCTTTTTTCTCAATAAGTTATTTCTATCTCTGCTTGCTTGCTTATTTTGCCTTCTTTGGAAGATTAACTCTGATTTTTCTGTAACAGGCACATAGTTGTCTGTGGTCACATAACACTTGAAAGTGTGTCGAACTTCCTGAAGGACTTCCTGCACAAGGATAGGGATGATGTCAATGTAGAAATCGTCTTTCTGCATAAGTGAGTAATCTTTCCACATTGGTCTTATCATCTCTTACCAAAACTCGTAAGGTTAAGCTGCATCTTCTGGGAAGACAGAGAATATTTAAAGCTCCAAATAACCATAAGATTAATATTTGCATTTATGTTTATTAAAAATATGGCTTGAGAAAAAGGTTTTTTTTCCCTGCATTTTCCATTACCCCCTAGTAAGTATATTTGTTTCAAGCGGACAGACTTCAGACCCGGTTGTGTTGTCTGTGATGTACATAGCTAAATGCATAGTTGAAGAGGGGATCAGGTTATGAAATAAAAAATATTGAAATGGAAATAAAATGCATCCGATATTTTTTTTTAGTGGTATATATTCCTAGGGAAACTGCCAAAAATAATTATATCAGTAAAACTAATGAAAAACACTGTATGTTGTACAAACGTTTGTATGTATTTACAATATGAAAAATGTAGATGCAGTTTCATTTTTAATATAGCAGATACTTTACAAATGTATTGACAGTAGAAATGAAATTCTATTCATGGTGATAATCAGTACTGCACTTTATTCCATTTTATACACATACCTACACACACATATAATCTTGCCTTTTTCTTATGTGGAATTTGGAAAGGTGTCTTAATGAGTTTGATGTTTCTTTCATGCTCTACATGATGTGTAAGTTAATAATAGTTTAGTAGCTAATACAATTCCAAATAGCCATGCCTGGGGAGGAACTGCTAGAAAAAGCCACATGATAGGAGACAGTATCTTTTCTGTTCTGTAATGGCATCTGTTTAGAAGAGTTGCAACTTATAAATGTTTTTTTTTTTTGCATTCAACAATGCATTCTGCACTTGTCAAAGCAAATGATTAGGAAATTAAGGGTATAATTTTTGATGATTTAACAGTGAAAGCTGAAAACTAAGCATCAGCAGTACTTCCACAATTTTTCATCTAGTCCTTTGAATTTGAACTAGAGATGACATCCTAAAGTAACTACCTCATTTTTTTTATTTCCTCTCCATGTAACAACTAGTGACTGTGAGAGGAAATCAGGGATCAAGATTTCCACAGCGAAAATGTGTAGTGATAGGAATCAGGAAACTGCACTTTCATTTAAAATGAGTTTAGCACCTTGCTGCTTGTTCGTGCCTGTAGCTATTAAATTCCTTCCGTTTTAATGAGTGGCACCAGAAAACATATTTACAAGGTTGGTGCCATGTTATGTAATTGACTGTAATAAATTTAATTTTTCTTTTGTTTCTGGCAAAATAAAATGAGACAGAAAGTCATGGCATCATTATGTTTGTTTTAATTGTAGCTCATAGAGGCCTCAGAGTCCCTGTCTGGTTTCTTTTTCTGATTTTAGAGATCTTGCATTGGGCTGTTTTATTCAACACAGTCAGCTGTTGTGGGAATGGTAGGGACATGCAGAGGATGGTTGTGGTACTACATAATTTCTGGGTGGAACACTGGGAGAGGAGGTTTTCAAATGCTTGCACCCATATTTCTGGATTCACATCCCTTGGAAATGTACGAGCAGTGAATGTGGAGAGTAGCACAAGGTGGGCCAGGAGCACTGCAGATACAAGTAAGGCAGTGAAAGCAATGTAGTGTTCATCTTTTGAGTAAGGAATACTGTTTCCCTGCCATAGAAAAAGCATCAGCTGAAGTCTGAATATCTAAAACAAATAAATAGGTGGGTTTGTAAATGCAGAAAATGGAGCAGTTATGGAATTTGACCTCTCATTTGCTCTTGTGTTCTTCTTCCTCTTTCCACTGCAGTATCTCCCCTAACCTTGAGCTGGAAGCTCTTTTTAAACGACACTTCACTCAGGTGGAATTTTATCAGGGTTCAGTCCTTAATCCCCATGACCTGGCGAGAGTGAAGGTAACAGCTCTGTTGTTCTGTTCTGCTAATTGACCTTTTTCCAAGTACTCCTTGCATTATTTGGGAAAAAAACCAAACACTAAAGCCCTTCTTCATATAACCACAAAAGAATGTTTTTCCGTTTCTATTATTTTAAATATCTATACTGGTAAACCTTTTTTTTCCCCATATCTTTAAATCTTCAAAGCTACAGCAACAGTGACTTAAGATACATTGTCTGCCATTCCATTGAACACTTCATGAATTTTTCATTGATGTTTCATTCAAAAGTGTATTTTACATTAATGTTTGATATAGCAAGATATTGTCTTACAGTAATTGCTTAAAGTGCTGTTGTCTTAACTTCTCAGAACAATTTAAAAGTATTTTTTCGCCCTCCAAACCCTTTTTCTGTTGTCTAGAATCCAGAAAGAAAAATGCAAGTTAAGATTTTTGGTAAATAAACTTAGATAGTTTTACTTATTTAGATATTTATTTTCTAGAATTTCTAAATGGTAAATTATTTCATTCTCTTAAAGCATGAAGCTTTAAAAAAAAGAAAATTAAAGAAAAATCAGGTTGTCAGATACATCATTTACTTTTTAATTTCTTTTTCTTTTTCTTTGCAATGGAATGTAACTGGCTGCTTAAGTCAAGAATATTTTATTAGTACTGTGTAATTTACACTTTCTGGAACACTAATCATGTCTTTTGTCCATTTTGACTGCAGAAATTGCTTAAGATTTTGTAGGCTAATGCACACTGTTTCAGTTCATCAGAGCATGTCCTAATTATGATCATAAAATCATGTGTTCATGTATTTTGTGTTCTGTATTCCACCCTTCTTTGTGTTGATATTTGGTTGTATACACTGGTAAATACTTTTGTCATCTGCTTTGAGTTCTGTAAAGCTCAGGTTTGTGTGAATCTAGAGGTCCTGTAGATAGATCAGCTGTCCTCCTCTTGCTTTCTAAATCCAGTGCTCAGATTCTAAATCACTTCAGCCACCTCTTCCTGTCTTGAATAGGAAGGTACTTAAATTCCCAAACAGAGCTGCAGGACTTGTGGGAGCACTGTACTGATGCAACAGGAACTTCTGATGGATTTAAAAGTCTAAATTCCAGTATCTGGTTACAAAAGATTAACATTACCACCTTTGTGGCTCAGCTGATACAGAGTAAGAGTTGTCAGTGGAGCTGCTGACCTGCTCTGGTCATCATAAGCAAGTTTCAAGAAATTCTCTGTGTGCACGAGAATGGTCATAATCACTGTCATGAACTCATGTTAGCCTAGAAACATTTTTGATTAGCAATATTGAGAACTGGCACTCACACTCATGCAGCCAGTGCTGGATTCCCTGATAGTTTATGAGAAAGGAAGAGCTGAAAAGAGATGTTGCTTTATATGTTTCCTTTTTCTTTGGTGTCTCAGATAGAGTCAGCAGATGCGTGCCTAATCCTTGCCAATAAATACTGCGCTGACCCAGATGCTGAAGATGCCTCCAATATTATGAGGTAAACTCTGCAGTTTTTAATAGCTTTTTGGTCCTTAACTCTGATTAGCTAAAATTTTATATCTGATCTGTTGCACTCAAAGAACACTAGGATTTTTTTTTTTTGAGGACAAAGTAAAACATCCTCACCAAAGTCCAGAGGTGAGAATACCTTAAATTCCTACCTCCACTGTTTCATCTGTCTGCTTTAATGTGTCAGAAGAGACACTTGGAGGAGAGGCTTTGACACTCTTAGTCATTTTGCAGGAGCTAGGGTTTGAGTATTTCTAGCTGAAACCAGAGAGGAAGGGAATGCAGTCAGGTTGTTGCAACAATACATGCATGAGTGCATGCACTGCAGGGCTGTGTCAACGATGGGGCTGAAGTACCTTCAGTGCTTCATTCCTGCTGCTCTGTGGTGGAGCTGCTCCTGCAAGTAGCGCACTGCTCAGGGCATAGCAAAGATACAGGGCAGTTTCTCCTGTCCCCATCCTGCTTTTTTTATGCTGAAGACCAATCATTGCTTGTTTGATTGACAAAGCATTTACAGCATTAGGGACCCCCAGATCTCCTCCTGCTTTCCTCCTTGTAGTCTCTGAAGGGAGGAGATGAAACAGTCTGTAGATGGCAGCTAGAGTTACAACAAACCTAAGCCATTCCATTTTTTGTTTTGTTCATACAATCCTAGTTTTAATGAGACCAGTCCCCTTTTTAAAATTAAAATCTCAGTCAGTGATTGACTAAAAGTTCTCTAGCATTGTTCTCTAGATTTTACTGGCTTGTCAGATGTTTGCGTGCTGTGTATTGAAGGAAGGGGAGAAATAAAGAAATGCTTTTCTGGAAAACTACCACTGTTGCAAGAGATGTACCTATCTGAGAAAGACACAAGGCTAAAATACACCTAGTTTCATTTCACAAACATGGTTTGAGTTGCAGTGCAAGAAACTTTTTTTTGACATTGATTGCATAAATACATCAAAAATATTCTAGTCGCAGATTGATGCATTCTTAGTAGATTTAATATATTTAATGTAAAAAAATGCAAAAACTTTTGATGTGAGAGTGAAATTCTCTTGTGTTTTGTCACAATTTAATTTTAAAAAATTGAATGTTTAATTAAACAATTCAGCAAGAAACGGAAAATTAGAAGAAAGACTTGTTAAAAGAATGCAATTTTTTTATGTTTCCTGTACTAGTTTTGATATGCTTAAAAGCACAAGCCAGACCAGTAGTTTACAAGATATGTTCTACAAAACACCGATGAAAACACTTGTGGCATTCAGTCTTATGACTGATGATTCTGTAATAAGTCAGATTTTTTTTCATTGTTTTATCTTCTTTTTCTACCTTTAGGTTTTAAATACAGGACTTTTTTTTTTTGTTATTCATCTCTTTAATTTTGCTCTATGCTTTTTTTATAGTACAATATCAATCCATGCATTTCTCAAACAATTTTCTTTCAAGCCACTTAAAATCTATACACAGTTGAGTATATCTTGGATTCATTAATAATTTAGAATGCAGAAAATGTGCAGATTATGAAAGTAGCCTCCTTTTTTATAGATTCCACATTCAGTTATCAGTTTTATATTGGTTTTTGGATTAATCCATCAATATTAATAAATTTGCATGTGTAGCACAAAATCATTATTCAAGGTATTTAGATATGATGAATATCTACCAGCTATAAAGAAATAATATGTGATGGGGTAGAAATTGATTTCTTCAGGCATTTATCATTGGGAACTTGATCAAGTATGTTGATTCAAAGGCACAAAGATAGTCCCTGAGGATGAGAAGGATGTAACAGTTCCAACTACATTATTTTCCTAATGGAATGAGTATCTGAACAGTGCTGCTAAAACAAGTCTCTTTTTCTGCAAACTCCATAAGGGCAAACAGTTCAACTGAATATTTCCTGAGGCTTATTGCTCTCTAGTACTAGCCACTAATTCTTACCTCAGTTTGACTATGTGTAAATATTTCAAAGGTCTGGCGTCAATCAGTTTGCTTTACAGGCAGATGAATAAAGGGGTACAGTTTTAATTGTGGGACTTGACAAGGTGGTAAAATAGAGGTATTTGATTGCATTATTCAAATAACCTATCAGTTAAAAGTTATTTTAATAGGTTTTTCCTTTTCTTTTTAGAGTTATTTCCATAAAGAATTATCATCCGAAGATAAGAATTATCACTCAGATGTTGCAGTACCACAATAAGGTAATGTGGTGGCCAGTGTTTCTTAGAGTTTTTCACTGCATTGCATTCACTCATACATAATTTTTCTAGTCCCAGTAACAGCAAGCATTTTCTTTCCAAACTAAAACATCTTAATAAGCCTTGTCATGTAATCCAGTTACAAAGTATTTTAGTTTTATTTATATATGAAAGTGACTTCATCAAAATCTGAGATTTATGAGTTAGGATCTAATTCTCAAAGCTAGTGTCCATAGTTGATACTGACTCCAGATGACCTTTCACCGCTTCAGTTCTCTAAGTTCTGCTCTTCTTGTCTTACTGGAGGTTATTGTCATTTTTTTTTGATTTCAGCGTGACCATGTAGACCTGAAATTGCCAAGCAGTAGGTACAAAATAGATAAATTTGTGGTTTTTAATATAAAACATAGCCCAGTTGTGAGATTTGGTACTAAGAATATTGTGAAGTTCAAAATGATAAATCCACTTTGGAAAGAAATTTGAAAAAAATGTTTTATGGTAAATTTGTGACCCTTAAACACAATGAAGTCAATTTATTCAGTCCTGAGATGAGGAAGTCCATAAACTGCTGACTAACAGGGTTAGGAAGGATATATCAGGTAACACAGTACTCATGTGTGGCCTGCTTCTTTTATTACCTCTGAAAGAATCAATCACTGCCCAATGTTTGAGAAAAAGCATGACTGGGTAAACCTTCATTTGATGAAATACACAATAAATCTGGCACTAGGAAGGTTTGATAACAACTCCTTATACCTGTAACCTGTTGCTAGAACAAGAGCAACTACTGTTGCTTGTTATGTGCTCTTCCTGCATGTTATGGAAGAAGCCTGTCTTTTGTATAGAATAAAAGCAAGGAGTTTCTCTGCTTTAAACAGCCACAGAGGGGAAGTTGTTTTTTTTTTCATACTGCAGTTTGTTTGCTATTCTGATGGTTATGTCTTCAAGAATAGCTTTTATCAAGGTGCTGAACTGTGGAATTAACTTAGGAAGGGGAACAAGGAAGAAAGACTCTGTGCTTCCTTGTGTCTACACAAATGTAAAAGTTTCATGTCAGAGAAAATCCAGAAATTATGCCAGGAACTGAACAATATTTGTCTTTATCTAAGTTATCAGTTTCAATACTGCAGGTGTGTCTTGCTCAGTTATTTTCTTCATTCTGTCCTTATAAATAGCATTCTTAGGAAAAAAAAGGGTTGGTTTTTCACAAGTACTGTTCTTCAAGGTGGAAGAAATGAAATAGAAAAGACAGAAGATGTTGTATGCATTTTAAAATTCTAGTATCCTTTAAAGGTTGCAGCCTCACATAAGTTGTAATGTAAGTTGTATTAGCTTCCTGTGTATTACGTGTGTTCCTCATCAGTCAGATGGTAGCTCAAAGTGCTGGAAAAGGAACATGCAGAAGGAAAAGAAAGCTTTACAACATTCTGCTTGTTCAGGTGTGAGCATGGACCTGACAGAGTGCCGCAGCCAGCATGTCATAGAAGTGTAGCATTTTATCTGTAGTGGGTAAGAGTGGAAAATTTCTCAGCATAGAATTAAACTCTGGAAAACATGAAGTGCTTCTGCCTACTCAGAAAAAATCAACGTATTACTAGAGAAAATCATTCAGAACTGTCTTCTGTTTCTGGTTCTTCACCTGTGGGATATTTTGTTTGTTTGTTTTCCAGGCCCATCTACTAAATATCCCAAGCTGGAACTGGAAAGAGGGAGATGATGCCATCTGTCTTGCTGAGCTGAAGCTGGGTTTCATAGCCCAGAGCTGCCTGGCACCGGGCCTTTCCACAATGTTAGCCAACCTCTTCTCTATGAGGTCATTCATAAAGGTAATGCCTTTCTCATTAGAATATATTAGTTTGCAATTTAACTCGTCAGAGGCTGAAAAAGTGAACATGGCTCAAATGTGAAACAGATAGAAAGACAATAATAGATTTTGTAATACCAAAACAATCAGCATACAGTTCCATGCAAAAGTTTTTTGCTGAAAACTGGGCAATAAACTAGGTTCTATCAACTTGTGGGTTTTTTTTAATTTTCATTCAGCAAGTGTCTGGCCTTTAAAGTATTTTCCAAATCATCATCCATTTCCGGGGAGATATTTTTGGCATTTTGTGTTTTTGCTTGATTTTAGACAAACCCCATGTTTGTCTATTAGAAAAGTTGCTGCTGCTAAAACAAAAATATGATTTATGTAAGTACCATGTAGCAACAAATTGCCAAGAAAAAGGGACTGGTCATTTTCGTCTTTTACATCAAAAGACTACTGGACCGCTGACTGTGAGTAAATAAGGAACATGTATTAGAACTGAGGCCCAAACTTCCCACAACATCATTCATGTGTTTGCTCCTCCTCAGTCTAAGAGCTCTTTTGGACTTAGATTGCAAAATTGTAGCCCAGTTGGACCTCTGTGGCAGCTGTACTGGCTACTGGACCAAGGCTTCAATTGCAGCAATCATTGCATCCTTCCTGATGCGTTTCAGGGACACTGATTCCGAACATAAGGGAGGGCAGTTTCCAGTCTGATGAGTGTTCTTAGTGGGGTGGGAAACACTGGAGTGAAAGGAAGGCCATGGTCCACTTCAACTCCATTGTGCGAGTAAGCTAAAAATAAAAATACCCTTATGTCCTCAGATGAGAAAGCCAGGACTGTTCTCTTAGAGGTGCACATGTTGGTGGAGGACAGTGAGTCTTTATTTGCTTCTTATAAAGTTCTGACTTCATTATTATGAAGGTATCCTTAGAAGACAGTAGGCTGCTATGAAAAAATATTTCATACTCTTACATTTAATTAAAAAAGACCAGTTTTCAATATGGAAACAGGTCTGGGCTCTGCACTTTACTGCCTGCAGTTACAATCTCTTTGTCTTTATTCACGTTCTAAAAAAACCCAACTGAAAGAAAGAAACAAACAAAAACGTTGTTTTACTTCAGCAAACCTGGAATCTCTCTGTGATCTTCAACATATTTCCAATTGGATATTAATCCTTTCTATCTGTGTCCCAGAAGAAAACTGTATCTCTTATGAACATCGTTCTCCTTGCCAGTCTGATCTCTCTCACTGCTGCCTGCTGTGGTAACCCAAGACTCTCAGGGGAGTCAAACATTTGTGACAGTCACACTAATGTATGCCAGTTATGAGGCAGCCTCTTGTATGAACTCAGGCTCTGCAGCAGAGTTCATGGGAAAAGTTTGCTCACCTTCTGTCTTTCCAAAATCAGAAGGGGTCAGTTTTCTCCTTAGGAGATCCAAATATATGGGTATCCTCAGAAGCCTCATTCTTCATTAATTTTAATATATTATCTATTTTATATATTATATATATAAAATATGTGTCTCTATTATGTAATATATATTTTAATAGTCTTTATTTTAATACTGATTTTTAAAATCAGTGAGAAAGTGGAGAGATGCACAAAATGATAAAGTGTACAAATGTCTGACTGTGGGGGAACTGTACTAGAAATACACACATTTATGGCCTGAATATTTAAAAACATTTAAAGAAGTCAAAACCTGGATATGTAGAGGTATCGTGTTTCCATAACTTATATCTAACCACTTCTGCCATTATTTTAGCCAGGTATGTTTTCTTATTTTATAATACATTTTTATAGTAGTTCCAGTACAGTTACAGATTAGATCTCATTAGATGAACAGTTTTAAGCTGAAGGCTCAGCTTTGCAAGGTGTTACTCAAATTACATTTTAGTATTTCTCTGTACACAGAATAAGCATAAAAATAGCAATAAATTTGATTTGGGGGAAGCTGTTGTTGTCAATTTTGCTCTTGTGTCTGATTATATACAGTTATAAACAGAGTAGTGTGCAGACATTCCTTAAATTGTGTGACTTCAAATGTCACCTTCACACGGCACTGAGAGGAAAAAAATGCCATAAGAGAGTGCATTAAGATTGCAATACTCTGTTAATACTGGTTAAAAATATATTTGCCATATAATTAAGAGTGAATTTTCTAGGCAAGTAAAATGCCTATCTTCACTTCCAAAGATCTCTGACTAATTCAAAATCTGAAGCCAAATAAATGTACAAGAATTGAGACACATTTCTTTATGTGACACTAACCCTATTGGTGATAACAAAAGGTTTGTTTATTTAGCTGAAAGGATGATCTTTCTCATGTCTATCTCACTCTAAAAACTTGAAAAAGAAAACTTAATAAATAGTGGCTGTGAATCATCAGTGCATTGTAAAAGAGCAGCTACATTGATTAGAAATGCTGAAGAGGACTCTATTGGAGAGAAATATGTCCATTCCCTAAAATAGCTTTCACCCCTTTTCATTAAGAACATTCAATTTAAGTACTGTCAGACCTTCATAAATTCCTTAGGTAAACATTATTAGTGGAGTCTCTCACCAGTCAGGAGATTGCCAGGAAAATGTATGGAAACTTCTGTATTTTTTAATGAAAGCTTGAAATGTGGGTTTGTTCCACCTCCATGGCGTGATTAGAAAGTGATTTAATGTGCCATAAATGTTTGGTCAGTCAAACACAAATGGACATGATTGATGGTGACATTGCACACATTTAACTCATTATGGGTTACTTTACAGCAAAATTATTTGTGTAAACAGTCTGCTCAGTGTTAGAAGTAAAACAAACTAAGAAACCTCAAAATATTATATTTGTTCCTAATATTTTCCTTTTGGTTTTAGCAATGTAATATCATATGGAATTCTTTATATTCTTTTTGGCACCGAACTGAACAAAAAGGAAATCAGCTCAAAAAGATTAATATTCTGTAAACACTTAAAGACAGATAGATTGCACCAAATTATATGCTAAGGGGGAAAAGCCCCACAAAACATTACACCTGTAAACTGTGTTTTAATAATCCAGTCTTCTTATAACATAGACTGTTACTGTTGTCTTAAAAAAGGAATTTGGGCTCTTTATTGACTTGCACAGTCTGAGAAAAAGATGGAAATACTGTACTGCAAGCTCTGTATTGTTTGAATTAGCAAGTGCATACCAGAAGTCTGTCTATATGAAAAACATTGCAAAAACCAGATACATGGAGTAATAAGCAGAAGTGATTAAATTTTGTACAGACCAATCCTACAGGCCAATCTACAACCTACAAGCCAAGTTAGTATTGTTGTGTAAATTAATAAAATGTGGAATGTGGTAGTCGAGTGTAACACAAGTCCACAGCCAAATTAGTTTTGTCTTTGCTCTATGGGTAAGGCAGCCCATACACCTCATTCCAAATATCAAAATTATCTAGAGCTGTCTCTATTATCCTCTAAGCTATTGTGAGGGCAGGAGTGTTTTGTGGGCTCTTTCAGCAGCTTTTGCTCACACCTACACATATGCAATGCCCACTTTACATTCCTTTTTAGTCCAGACTGAGAGACATAATAAAGCCACACAGATCACAGATTCATATCAGTTGGATGCTTACCTACACTGATGGAACACGTCAACTTGTTTGTTCTTTATTTTTGACCACCTAGGCAGCCTTGGAATATTTCAAAGTGTAGAACTGGAGAATGAACAGTGAATGCCTTGACATGTGGGAGGGCTTTAAAAAGGGGAGTGAGAAGGAAATGCAATGTTTCAATTTATTGTGAGGTTCTTCAGGAAGCTGCATAATAAACTGATTGCATGATCCTACTCACAGGACCTAGATCAAATATTAAATGTAGCCTGTTACCAAATACATTTATCTTCAGAGATCATGTAAAGATCTTCCTAACTGTAGTGTTTTTAAATCATTGATTCTAGGAATTAAAACCTATTGTGGTTTAAAACTGTTTGCTGTGTATACATAGTATCAGTCCTTGTGATATGACTGTATTTGTCTTGGGCTAAAGCCTACCATGGGACTGCATTTTCAGTCAATCATTTGAACACATCAACACCAATCTATCCTTTGCCTCACGATTGGATAGAAATCTTGCCCTGTTTTGTATATTTGAAACTATTAGAAGTAGAGCCTGTATGCCTTTCAGTTCAAATCCAACAAGACCAGAATCTAAAAAAGAATTAGATGTCATTATAATTCAAGGATACTCCCTCTGCCTTGACCCACTAAAAAATTCTACATTAGTATTGATGGGAAAAGTGCATAAATCTCATTTGAAATTAGAATTAATCTCAATTAGCATATTTGATGTTTTATAAAATACAGTCTTTTTATACAAATTTTAAAAATCAGCTGTGCATACAGAAAGCTATGGAAATAGTTGTCTGAGATTGTAAAGTGTTCATAGCACAAAGGATATGTTAGCTTTGATTTCAACAGACAATGGAATTGAGTAAAGAAGTAGTTGATGATTTATATAAGATAGAGGAGAGCAGAGGAATATTGTGACTTAAAAAAAGATTCACATAAAAATTACATTTCTTCTCTTGTATTGCACAATGTCATTTTCCAGCTGTTCTTCATATAGGCTATTGAAGCAGTGGCTAATTTGTTTTATGACTATCTGGAGACCAAATTGCAGTGTGACTTAGTTAGGGAGAGGTAATAATGTTTGCAGTACTAGAGAGGATTCAGGAAGATTATGTTTGGTAGTATGGCCCATTCTGGATAGGTTCCATCAGTTACCTAAACTTCAAAATATCATCGCAATGGCTTAAAGTAGTGAAGAGCATAATGACTCCTAAAGTATTTTTCCTCACGAAAGATAGGTGCGGACCTAGGCAGGTGACCATCTGTCTCTTTGAAATCACTGGGAAAATGTTGTGGTTCAGGTGGAGATAAAACAGAAAGATCATCTTTAGTCAACTGTTGCAATCATCTTATAATAATATTTTATAGCATCCCAAATATTAGCAACTCTTTAAATTCTATAATCAAGATTTTGTGGTATTCTAACAGATCATATCTTAAACATTCCAATCACTTAACAAAGTTTAGTGTAACACTAACTGGTATCTATGGAAGTTGATCATTACTTTGGGAATGTTTGGTTTTTTTCAGTCCTTTCTTGGTCCTTGACTAAGGGTGAGTATTTAACTATACGCTGATCTGGAGTTCCTTCCTCTAAATCAAAACCATCTGCCTAAAGAAAAGAAAGCAAGGAAAGAAAGTCAAAAGGGAGATATGTAATGTATTTGTATATTTTTTCCAACCCCAGGTGGTGTCAATGCAAGAAAAAGCCACAAAATAGACCAAAAGTTACAAACATGCCCTTGCTATCATTAGTCTTAGTTTTTTACCAAGCCTGGACTTTATCTCTCTTCTGTATATAGAGTTGCTGATCAGCAACATTTGCAAGCTTCCTATAAATACAAGGGTCATAAAAAATGTGATATGGCTTCTCTGTGTGTGGTGGGGAATAACACAATGCAAATCCTTTTTACCATCCCACATGGCCTCTGAATGGTGAAACAATTTCTGTGGAAGAAATTTCTCCTGATTGTTTGCAGCCCACTTGTCAGGCTGTATATGATTTGGAACATCTCCATATTGCAATTTATTCTTTCAGTCGTTTACATCTCCAGAACTAAAGTAACTGATTACTTGGCAGCCTGTCAACTGGAGGAGGGAATAAAACAGCAACAAAAAAACAAAACAAAAAAACCACAAAAAAAAAACCAACAAAAAAACCCAACCAACCAAAAAAGGCGAAATGCAAAAAAAACCCCAAAAAACCAAAACAACTAAACCCCACAAAAAAAAAAAAAAGGAAAAAAATCATTGCAACTTACATTTCACCAGGTTACC
This sequence comes from Camarhynchus parvulus, assembly GCF_901933205.1. Classification (NCBI taxonomy): domain Eukaryota; kingdom Metazoa; phylum Chordata; class Aves; order Passeriformes; family Thraupidae; genus Camarhynchus; species Camarhynchus parvulus. The sequence goes on from NC_044576.1 coordinate 13,023,771, forward strand.
TAACAAGTTTCCATCCTCCTGTTCTTTAGAGCCCTTTTTTGAAAGAGTGCCTTTTGGCTAGTTCAACATGAGAGAAAGATTGATGAATCCCAAATTAATATTCAGCTTGTGGAATAAAACCACAAACTTATCTAAAATACTGTATTAAGTCCTGTCAGAATATCCTTGGAATGCTGAAATTTGAAAAACTGAATTTTTTTGGTCTGAGACAATCATAGAATCACAGAATATCTTGAGTTTGAAGGGACTGACCAGGATCATTGAGTCTGACTCCTGACATTCTTCAGGACACCCCAAGAGTCACACCAGGAACTTCAGAGCTTTGTCCAAACACTGCTCGAGCTGTGTCAGGCTGGTGCTGTGACCACTGCTCTGGGGAGCTGTTCCAGAGCCCAACTACCCTCTGGTGAAGAACCATCTCCTGATACCCCATACCTCCCCTGAGGTAGATGCTGTTCAGCCTGGAGAAGAGAGGGTTGTGTGGAGACCTTGCAGAAACCTTCCAGTATCTGGAGGGGGCTGCAGAGAAGCTGGAGGGGGATTCTTTGTTATGAACTGTAGTGATAGGACAAGGAGTAGGCAAAAACTTAGGAGGAGGAATTTAGGCTAGCTATTTGGAAGAAATTCTTTACTGTGAGAGTAGTTAAACACTGGAATAGGTTGCCCAGGGAGGTTGTGGATGCCTCAGTTTGGGCAGTGTTCAAGGCCAGGTTGGATAAGGCCTTAAGCAATCTGGTCTAGTGAGAGCTGTCCTCCCCATGGCAGCAAGGCGATCTTTAAGGTCCTTTCCAACCCTTAACATTTTGTGATTCTACTATTTTTAAAAAGAGAAAATTAGGAAACTTTTTCCTCATGCTCTCTACAACTTTATTTCACCCCATGCTCAGTGTGCTTGGCAAGAATTCAGTGTATTATTTTTGCATATGATACTTGATTTACTGACTACAGAGACTCTGTTTTGCGGGTATTTTCCAACATTCTAGAAAATCGCTTACAAATAAGTGATGTTAATTGCCATAGCAGTGTACTGACTTATGTGCTAAAATCTGATTCATGTTTAAGCAGTTGTTTGTAAATTTAAAAGAAAGCTGTGGTTTTTACTCAGAACTCTGCATCTGTTTCTTTGGTTTTAGATTGAGGAGGATACGTGGCAGAAATACTACCTGGAAGGAGTTGCAAATGAAATGTATACAGAATATCTGTCTAGTGCCTTTGTGGGTTTGTCCTTCCCTGCAGTTTGTGAGTAAGTAGAAATACATTTAATATACAGAAATATTTACCTTTTGTAAGAGAAATCTAATTTTTTTGAATTAGACTTTTTCATTCTGCTAAAGTCTTAATGTTGCTGCATCAGATGGTGTCTAATAAAATAAGCATTAAAGCAATCACTGCATGGAAGTATCTGAAACATTGTAATGCCTGGTTTCAGGAGAGACTTGTAATTAAGTGATTGTAAATTAAAGCATAAATGGTTTTTGTCTTGAACAAACTCATGAACAATCTTTTTAAATTGAATAATTTACTCACAAGTACTATCCTGTTATTTTTTTAAATGATTCTCATCCTTTGAATAGTGGTGGTCAACATGACCATCTTGGCTTGTGTTCCATTCCAAGGAAACTATTCATTAATTTAAGCATATGTCATGGAGTCATATAAGCAGTGTGCACCCAGAGCTCTGTAGAAGTGGTTGCAAACCGCTTGCAACAAGTAAAATATGTCAGAGAAGATGTGTCTGTTCAGTTATGAGAAAGAAGCACATCGTACATAACCACAGTGCAAGTCATGTGACAGCTTCATTTCTGGACACTGAAAAATGCTTAGCCTAGAATGAGTCTGTGAATGAGAGATTTGTAGGCAAAAGGTTTGTACAATAAGTACTCTGTCTACATAATCAGGTTAGTTTAGCACACATATTTCCTCTTTGCTCCATTCTTAGAGGAGGAAATAGGTAGAGAAGTAAAAACAAGCTCTTATGTAAAGGAGCATGAGTATGCTTCTACTCTTCTAACTTCCCCACCTTTCCCAGTTTTAACAGGAGCAAAAACATGGCATAAGAATGAGGGAGAGACAACATTAGACAAATATTATCCATTTAGAAATTGTCTAGGATGTAGCTATGACAGAGCTCAGTCTTCAATTTGCTGGTAAAGTTAAGAGGTTCTCAATCCATCCTTCTACTGTGTCAGCCAAACTCTGTTGAGTTTACTGAGGGGAAAAGTTTTTTACTATAGGCACAGAAGTTTGTGATTTACTGAAACTGGAAATCTCACAACATAATGCAGAAAAGTGTATTATATTCAGAATGAATGGTAGTTTGTGCTGTTAACACTAGCTGCAGTAACGAAAATTAAATCTCCACACCAAACCATTTTCAAATGTGTCAAGTTTCTATATGAGTTTGTAGGAAGATATGACTGAAACTGTATTTGGCACAAAGCTGACATTCATTTATCTGTGCTGTAGAATGGAGATAAAATAATCAATAACAAAAGGGTACTTAGTGAGATTTAGAAAGATGTCTAAATTTTGGAGGTCTCCTCAAACACTTTAATTAATGAGTTTAGTGCATAGGTATTCTCATTAATGTAAGAATTGACTGCTCAGTTTCCTGAAGAGCCAAAGGGCAAGGACAGCAAAATGTCCATTGCACTGGCTTGTGAAGAGGAAATTGAATTAGTGGATAGTCTTAGTGTATTCAGCCACCTGTGAAATATACAGACTTTGAGAACAGGTTTTGTAGTGTAACTTTTAAAATTCATGCAGTCAATGACATTTTAAAAGTCTGAAATTAAATGAAACGTTCTGCTTCCTCAGGTTATTTGTCAAAAATGCAAGTCTAGGAATGTGATTCTTTTGTAAATAGGCTGCCATACAGTCTGGATAACAGAGAGTGTACAGAGACAGTGAGGATGGGACACTCAATATTGCTGAAGAATTTCCAGCTTCTGATGTCAACACTAGGGTGAAGAATTCGATGGAAACAGAAGTTAATATCAGTCTGCAAGTTCTGTTTATAACTCCACGTGTGTGTACTGTGTGAACGTATTCCAGCATTATATTTTGAATACATGAATGTAGTTCCTGACATTCTATGCCCTTGGATATTGCTGGACCAGGTGTGGATGATGTTGATTGAAGATAAACTAACCAATCTGTCTCCGACTAGTGCAGAGCCTTCAAATATTTAGTAACATAAGGCTAACCTTCACCCTGGTTCTAGGCCTACCACTCTCTGCCCCAAAATGTTCCTAATGAGCCCAGCATACCTCTGCATTGACACTCAACCAGTGGGAGCAGCCACCTGTCCGTATGTGGTGTTGTTTGTGAAAAGGCACTGACTCCTGGCCTCTTCTCTTCCTGCAGACTGGTGTTTGCGAAGCTGAAGCTTTTGATGATAGCCATAGAGTACAAGTCGGAGAAGCGCGAGAGCAGGTACGGCCTACGGCAGCAATTTGGGGAGTTCTCGAATGCACTGTCAGGAATTTTGCCTGCTTTTTTTTCCAGAATGAACATAACTATTATTTGAAACATTTCAGAATGTAATTAGCATGCAATTGCTTTGCAGCATTTCACATAGGACTGAAAGGGACTTATTTCTGCCCTCTTCCTCCCTAAAAGTAACCCAAGTCAGAATGTTTAATAAAAAGTGCAGTAGTACATATGTCTCATCTCAGGAGTGATTTTACTTACGGAAAAGCTTACAATTTTTGTGTTTATAGCATATCACTTTTAATCAGAGATCCAACATACACTGCTGAAAACAGAAAAGTGGAAAACAAATGTGATATCAAAATTCATTATAGTTATGTGTATTTTCAAAATACAAATTTCATTTAAATTAGTTTGAGAGAACCAATTTAGATACGATACAGGATAAACAAATATAGGGTAAACATAATATTTAAATAAAATGTAAATATCTGCTCTGACAAAACTTATATTAATATAACGTAGTAAAACTGGAAAAGATTAATTTAGCCTTTAAATTACCAATTGGCTGTCTATTTTCATTAGCCAAAAATAAAAAAAAAATCATTATTCTTAGTACAGATTCACAGATGGGAAGTGTTTCTTGCATTTTTGTTTTTGTGCAAAGGTTCATGGAATCATGACTGAACATTGGAGTCAATCTTCCATCACCTGTCCATTAATGTTTTAAACAATATTCATTTTTATGTAACAAAAACATTATAAATGTTCTCTGAAACATGTGGAGGGTCATATAAAAAAATATGGCAATATTAACTCTGAGAGGAATTTGATTTTTCTCTTTTGCAATTACATTTTCTACTGCTGTAGTAGGCCTGAAGTGATACATAGTAGTTCATCTTCTTTTTGGCCACTAATTACCTTTTTGTGGCCAAAGGGCACTTTTGGGGACAATTGCTTCTTTTCACAGGAGAACCGATTCTATCAATTGAACTCATTCTACATTTTCTGGGGTTTTGAAAGTTTAATGCTTAGTATTAACTTTCATAATTTTTCTTAATTTAAAAAATCTATAGAACCTGTGTTAGAAATTTGATATGGAAAAAGCAGTGTTGCAACTATTTATGAGCATTTCCATGCCCTGTAGTTGATTTTGCTGGATTCTTCCATATATTATAAAATGAAATGTGAAGTGATGTATGTACTATTGGATATAATTTTTGATCACACTATACTGATTAAGAAATCCTTTTTTTTACTATCAGATTTTTTATTGGTATTTAGCTTCTTTGGACTCTTAAATTACTTTTCCATTGAAAGACCTCATTCTGCATTGGCTAATGTAAAACAAACAATCTATTCTTCTGTCTATGAACAATTTAATCTTTTGCTAGAAAAAGGAAATACAATAATGACAGCAGTGGAACAATTTACCAAATTTTGTGTCTTCAGTATTAAGAAATATTTGGTTTCTGTTTTTCTCCTAACAAATATTGGCCAACTTTATATTGCCATTACTTCAGTTGTCATTTACTTACATAAGTGCTAATATTGCAGTCTTTTACAGTAATAACAGATTGTTCTTGGCTTCCATATCATTCTTTGCATTAACTTCAGTGGAAGTTGGATTGAGTTCTTAATCAAAAGGTGATGCAGAGGATCCCACAAAAAGTAAAACAGTGTGATACAATCATATATTTCTTACTTAAAGCCACACAAGTAACAGTTTGCAATAATTAATATAGTAGGGAAAAAAAGAGGCTAAAATTGCTGGAAGCAATACTAACAAAGAAATATTAACAGCTGAATTTGCTGAATATGTATGTAACAAGAGGAGGATATATAGGGTAGAGAGTCACATTTTCCTATAACCCTGATCCACAGCAATATCTGCTGATTTTATTAACCAGTGACAATTTTATAGTCACTGTTTGATCAGTCACAGAGCTACCTGCAGCATATTACTTTTCTACTTGTTCCTGGGCTCTTCAAGTCAAATATGTTTACTAGATATTTGTGGTTTTCTGATCCTTTAGTCAAATCAGAAGGGTAATGCAACAAAACTTCAGTTTCTCACCTCCTAAGTATACTTGCATTTCCATGCATCTTATTAAATGAAAAGATGCAGAATGAGTTAGAATTACACAGTTTAGAAGCACAAGCTCTTTTTGAACAATGAATTTTTCATTTGTCAATTATGTTTGTTGATGCTGACATTGGAAATATTTTATTCTGCTCATATCCAAATTTCTTCCTGGTAATTCTTCATAAAGGTGGAGTGGGAGCTGACTGTGGATATATTTTTAAGCTTTTAGTCTTTATGAGAGTGACAAAAAGTAGATACATGCTGATTTAGTTTATAATTATACTTTGCATTCGTGTTTTGTACAATTATTACGGAAGAAGTTTTATATAATTTAAAATTTAGAGAAACAATGTTAAATATAGCTAAAAATTTAGAACATTATGTAGATGGTACCCTTTCATTAAGATCTAATACTCTAATTCTCTTTACTGTAGGGAATTTGAAATCAATAGTAATTAAAAATTATCAGAACTCTATCCAAGCTAATATTGCTGTACATGTTAGTGGCAGTTGAGCTTCCTGCCTGCAGATGTTTTTTTCTTTATTTTTCCTGACTACTAATAAAGCTACACAAAACAGAAAGCACACCTTGATAACAAGTTTTTTCAGTTTAGGTCGGTAATTAATAACAATTATGATTTTACAGAATTGCTTAAAAGCTGATATTCAAGCCTCAATATAATTTAGTTATAAATATGATAAATACATATTAGTTTTCGTATCATGGATAGAGTATCTAGAGTACATTTATCGTTTTACGCAATGCGTCTCATCAAGGTATCTTAAACATTCATTAAAAGCCCCATTATTAGATTTCTTTTAACCTTTCCATTTATATATTTAATAACGTTTAAATTATTTCTCAGCTATCAAAGAAGTCTCTGACTTTACAAAACTCAATTTAGAGTTTCGGACTTGCTACTAAAGTCTGCACTCTAGTAACTCCAGCTCATGATGAGTTAACCATTCCTTCATCTCTAATTGCTTTCTGCTAATCTTCTAACCCATGATTAAGAACAGGAAGCACTTAAATTATTTTTTGTCTCCCTGATGCAAGCCAAATACTATCACTTAAAAAATGTTCTTAGCTTATTTGGAGAGGTTTTGCCTTTTTTTGTAGAAAAATGCAAAGGAAACATGGAGAACATGAACCTGAAAATATCCCAATGTTAAATATATAGCAAAAAATAACAGTTCAAAATTCAGACATTCAAACTCCTCATCTGAAATCCCTTTTAGAGAGATTTCTGCCTTCCTTTCCCCCCTGTATTTTTATTCTACATAACTAAGCAAGAAGGAAAGCCTAACCAGGATTCTTCCCTCCTGCTCCCCATTTATACTCCACTTGCAAAATTTTCTCTTTGTCTTTCCATATATTTGTTCTCATTCTCAGCAGAAAAACCTTTAAGCCTTGAAGACTTTTAAATAAAGGGTTTTTTTGCTTTTGCTTTGGTGTCAGTTGATTTCCTATCAAAGTGTTTGATTTGCAATTTTTTTCTTGTCGTTTGCAGAAGCCGAAAGCGGTATGCCCTCTTCGTTACCTTTCCTTCCAACCTCAATCCTACCTTCACTCCTTCTAACTTCAGGACTAATTCCTTGCCAAGAACACAGGAAGATAACACCTTTGTCTATCTTTCTCTGTATATACACACACATATATACCTATACATATTCATCTATCTATGTGTGTGTGTATATATATATCTGTGTATATATTTATATATGAGCCCCCAATCTCAAAGAGGAGAGAGAGAACAGCATTTTGTCTCTCCAGTGTTTCTTGTGACTCACGCACTAACTTCTTTGCAGGAAGTACAAAATAAAACAGGATTCATTTTTTAGGCTTTTTTTCCCCTTTGTGGAGTCATTGGTGTGTCAGATTGTTGCATTTGAAAAGCAGATTTCACTGTTAATATCTCCTGTCCTCATTTTGACTGTATCATGACGATGTATATTTCGTCTTTGCCAGCCCTTGTGCTGCCATGTTGTTCATATTCACACCTTCATTGATGTCCTTCTTTCCCCAGAGTCTTCCTTCAAAACACGTCTTAAAATACAGTAGTTCATGTTCTCTTGCGGTCTCATTTTCCATTAACAGCAACCAAATACCTGATTCTTTGCATTTCTGGTCCTGTTTTGAGTCCAGTTACTCATAATGCAGTACTCATTAAATTTTTTGTACTGTTCCAGTGAAAGTGCCATGGATAGTTTATTATATGTCACATTCATTTTTATGACATTTATTAACTCATTTATTAAGATGTTACTGAATGTATTTTTTCCTCATCTTTGTAGTTTTTTTTGAGATGGCATGTTTTGCATTTTCTTTGGTATACCATGCTGTGAGTCCCTCTCTAGTCTACGTTCTATCATGCTGCTATTGGTTTGGATTAAGTAAATAAGGCATGCTCTTCCATATCCTTCCTTGTCTCTGCTCGTCTCTCTTCCCCCAACAGCTTTTTTTTTTTCCCCCTAATTGCTTATAGCAGTCTGTCTGACTGTCAGTGATGGTCTTTGGAGACCTGCTGTCATTGTCCAGACATTACAATTTCCGTCTTCATTGTACTCTTCAAACTCTATTTTCTGTGTCTGTTCTGTTGTGTATGTTGTATGTGTTATATGTATTTAAGTTTTAGTCTTATCTTCCTATAGTTTCTGAGTAGATGTGTGATAAGAGAGGTGGCTTCCTGTCAGTTTGGCATTATTGATATGATCCAACTGCAGAGAAGTTACTGCAACACTTAGCATCTCCAAGGATCTGCAGCTGTTGCACCTCTACTTTGCTTCTTGCTTTTAAGTATATCATATCTTGTGGTGAAGGCATGTTAATGCTGGCATGATGAGCAATATGAAGAGGTGTTGTACCAGGTGAAGTTGCTTGCTCCCAGAATAAAGTTTACTGTTCTGCCTCATTGTACTGATAATGAATCACTTCTGGAACCAGAAGGAATAATTTAATTGTTTTCAAGTTTATTGAGTTCACCATCGCTATTGAACTAGTTTGAAGTATGCCCAAATAAAATACCTCATGCACATCCTGTAGACCATGACTTAGGTGCTGTTGTAAAAAACTGAAGTCCTGGGAGCAACCTTTTATATGCTTGTAGTAATTAAGCTTTAAAATACTGTAGCATGTAATGTGCACTGTGTCTTTTGCCTTGTATTCTTTTCAGTGTTTTACTAGATTTTGCTGTATAGAGCATTATGAATTCATGTCAGTGATAGAGTCCAGAAGAAAGAAGCAATACTTATGAGTTACAATTAGTGTGAAAACTGGTATATGCACAACTCCCACTATGGGATTTGTGCATTTACACTCACACTCCACTTCAAAACATACCCTGAAAAAAAATATTTCCAACTACTTCTATAGTTGGATGAATGACGTGGTGTGTTTTAAAAGGCCATTATGCTAATAGTGGTACTTTTAATCTGGGCATAGCATGAAACAATCAAGAATAATAGCTATTTTTGTTTAAAAGTATAGTAGCTATAGTAAATGATACCGCACGATTTTGCTTTAGATAATATATTTATAGTACTTTAAAAGTATTATATCTTCCTGATTACTAGATGATATTGCTACTGTTTGAGTTGCATGGGGAATGGTACAGTACATCTACCACAAGATTTAAAGCAGAATTGCTACAGCTTTTGCCATTGGTTTAGTCAAAATTTTGGTGTTCGTGTTTCATTTATTTCAACAATTGGTCTTTCTTTAGAGTAGGGTGATGGCAGTCTCACAGGTGAAAACAAACAAACAAACAAAAAAAACAAGTAGGGTTACTAAATCAGACAGGTTTCCTTGATGCAGGGATGAACGGTTCAGTTGGTCTCTGATAATGGGTTTCATCACACCTGACTATGTCAATCAAAATGTTAAATGTCCAATCTCCTGTTAGTTATCCAGACTTAGTCCATAATTGCAAGGGAAGAGAGAGACAGTTCTTGAATGCATTAGAATTAGATCCTAAAGTAGATGAGATGAATCCCACCTTTAGTGCTTTCTAAAATGTAAAGTTGAAAGTAAGACCAAACAGGAATAGTACATAACAGAGGCATGGATAAGGAAAATCCTTAAAAGGCCTCTCCTGTTCCATGTCTCTATTGGTTGACCTTATCTGTGCTTTCAGTTTTTAGTCCTCATGTAGTGCTGCTAAAATGTCATTACCCTTGCATATTTGCTGTGCTGTACTTGCTGGGCATCTCCACGTGCCTTTGTCAGCTCATTTTAAAGACTTCCACCACGTTGTTCCGTATTATTAAGATCCCTCTTTTGTTCTTCTCAGAGAAGGCTGACAGTTATGCAGATGACAGATCTGAGTGTCAGCTACTGTACTACTATGTCTAGATTAAGAGTTCAAAGTTCCATCCATTCACAACTTCAGCAGTAGTGGAAGCCTCCTCAGTTTCAAGCTGTGCAAAGCAAATTGTGGAGCCATGCCACATAGCAAGGGGCCTACCAGTAAATACATAATGCATAATGCTGGTTCAGATGCTGACACAGACTGGTTGTTTTTTCCATGTAGTTCACCTGACAGATGGCTGAATATTCTAGAAAGCTACAGGAAACGTTTTTCATCTCCCACTGAAGTCTTTTGTATGCTGATAAATTATTAGCAGTAATGTTTTAAATATTTTTGTAATATGAAAAGCTATCAGCTTTCCATAACTTTGTAATGTTTTAGACCAAGAAACATAACTAGAATGAAATATGTGTGATATTTGAAAGCAGGAGACAAAAATCACCTAGCAGCAGAAATGAGTAAAAAATAAATAGCTGAAGGAATTAGTCCCATCCCAAATGTCAGTTCACAAATTGTCTTACAGTTCAAATCTCCAATTTTTAGGCTCTCCATCAAGTATCTTTATGGTCAAAAAACCATAGAAGATACACAATTAGTAAAGGAAACCTTAGCTTACTTTTAGTGCTTTAAAGGAAGATATAATATGGTATGCTTTAGCTAGGTCAGAGTATTGGTCTCTTGTGCAGTCAGTCATCCATGCACTACCAAAAAAGGTATTGAGCAGCACTCGTGTTCTGGAGTAGTTTCAGATAGATAAGAATGGATGAACAGATATTTTCATGTATCTGTATTTTATTGAAGGTAGCATGTGTACTTAAAATATTAGAAAGATACAATCCAGTAAGTAAGTTGGGCACAATTAACACACAGTGAGAAACTTGAACAGATATCTCTTCTCCCCTCTCATGTGAAAAAGTCATCATGTCCAATCTGAAATTTTCATTGAATGTAAAGAAAACCATAAACATTTGTCTAGAATTTCTGTGATCTTGTTTGATTTTTTGGGTTCTTTTTGAAACTGTGTATCTCAAATGTGCACTGATTTCAATTTGTTTTTCACCTGCTAATATTTCTGTCAGTCTGGGAACACATTTTCAGCTGTGTAGATAATATTAATGATTCTTTCCTGTGCTTTAAGTGTTCAGTGTCAGATTGGATGGGGCTTTGAACAATCTGTTCTAGTGATAATTATCCCTGATCGTGGCATGAGAGTTTTAATTGGGTGATTTTTAAAGATCTCTTTGAACATAAACCATTCTGTGATTCAATCTGTGACTCCTAAGAGTCCAACTGAATTCAAGGGTGATATCCACATTTTCAGTGTGGGACTTTTTCATTGCTCTTAGGTGCATGATCCTGCATCTAGTCACCAAGTGAATCTTTAACAAGCGGGGTGACTTTTGCAGATAAGTGTAAAACACAGGTTTCCACAGTGCATATTCTATTCCACAAGTGGCTTCCTAATTGTAATACTATCAAAAAGTAATGGAACTGACTTGTCCTAAGTTTATGGTGATGAAGTACATTAAATTCCCATTGAACACATTAAATCATATTTAATTTACATGGCTTTAATTGCCATGTGTCCTAAACATTCATGTGTGAAGGAGCAAGCAATCATGTGAGCCCTGTCATGAAAGGTTTTGTCCTGAGGGATGTATTTCTGGAATTGCAGTCGTTAAAGAAATTATGACTACATGTTTTTAAGCTTCCTATTACTTGACTACCTTGTGGGATAACCTAAACTAGAAATGTTATGAAATTACGAAGTTTGATCAAGATCTTATAAGTTTCTAAAGTCCTTGGCCTTTCTTGCTTGGTTTCATGAGCTGATTTAGGAGATAAAAAAATCAAATTGTGCTTTATGTTAAAAACATGTATTTGGAAAAATCAGTGTCATTTTCAGTAATATTTTTTCTGATGTGTGGCACAAAATGCATATGGATTAGCTATATATATTGCTATTAAACCTCTTGAGTTTGTCCTTTTTCACCTTTTCCTTTGTAGCCTTGGATATATATAAAAATGAGACATTAGCTGAAGCTGTCTCTCCTAAAACTCCTATTTAGTTTACCATGTACTTGTATTCTCAACTATGGGGATATATATGCATATTTTCATATTGATAATACACATGCATCTCAAAATAACTGATGGATGCATTTTTCTTGGAATACTCAGAAGACTGTTTTGTTTTTCTGTGTGCTGTTTGTTCCCTATATTCTGTTTTAATTCAAAACATTTCCCTTGCTGTATATATTAGGGTGAGTGCTCATCAAAGCATAACTTCAGCTAACGACACTACAGGTGTCATAAGAAATAATTGAGTTGCAGCTTTAATAAGCAGTACGTTTAATGTATCCATACAGCTCAGTAGAAATTGCTCATGATTTTCCTCTGGTGTGTATATAAGCCCAAAGCTTTATGAGCTTTTTCTGTAACTCTTAGCCAGTAGCAGTGATGGGGCAAATTAATTTTCATTTCCAACAGAAGCATTAACTGTGATCACATCTACATTTTGTGGTTATAAATACATTGTATTTGTGAAAAGAGGTATATGTGAATGAAGTATAAGATCTGACAAAAATAAAGTCTGTACACTGACCCATGTGAATTGATTTAATGTGTCTCAGAAAACCTTGAGATACGAAATCATGCTCACAATACATTGCATCCTAAATGAAGCCAGTTACTTCCAATTTAAGACTATGTTCCATGTGTCTCAAAAGAACTACTTCATTTGTCTATTACTTCATCAAATTTTAAGTGTCATTATGAGAAGTGAACATTTATAGATGTAGTGGTTACCTCAGTTTGTGGAGTTTGGGTTGCTGAAGTTTAGATAGGAATTTTTTTTCCTCTTTGATATGGTTTATCCATATCCAAGAATTGTATTGGGAGAAAAAAACTAGCCTGAGTCCATGAAAAGAAATCTGTTCATCTTTTTTCACTGAAAAGCTGTAACACCTATGTGACTTAAGAATCAAGTAAGGAAATAAAAAGTATTTTTCAGATAGAGCAGTACCCATTTGTACCTAAGAAAAACAGCCAACCCAAATTACATTACAAGACCTTACATATTTAAAAGGAACAGTATAATAATACATGAGATTAGCCTCTATAGTAGATTTTTTTAGTTTAGCAGCTAAATTCTGAGTTTAATGGCAGGTTACTACATACTAGCAGGCAGGGAGGAGGAAAGGTAGAGGCTTAGATGGCCAGTACAGCACTCTGCAAGTGCTAGGAAGTACTTTGTGTTTTCAGGTGACAAAAGCTTGTGCAGGAAAGCTAAATTTGCCAGCCTGTTTTTGACCTGAGTAACTGGTTTCATATGAAGAATTTTTTATGTAGTTGTTTATTTTTTTCTTGTATCTGTTTTATTCCATCTTAAACCTGTGAAAATGTATTTTAAAACTGCATTAGGTAGAAGTTTTCATTGCAACTGCAGCCATTGGGCCCAATTCACTAACAAAGAAATGCTAGATATGACAATAGATGATGCTAGTTGATGATGGATGATACTAGTTTAGCTGTGTAACTTTATTTCATCCCATTTATCTGTGTGTGTAGTACAGTTGTTCCTTATACATCACTTTTCATTTTTTGCAAATATTAGTAAAGTGTGCTGTGGAAATGAACCTGCTTTCTGTGGTGATACCTTCCAATTCCTGTAGTTCTCCTCTCCTTTTTATTTGTTGCAGAGCTTGAAACTGTGAATGAAGGAAAGGGAAGGATATCTGGGTAGATGCTTTTTTTGAGATTTAATTTCTGTTCCAGCCTCTGACACAGGCTGTCTGTGTGAGCAGGAGATAATAATTTAAACCAAACTTCCTACAGCTGACCTCTGATTAAGTATATTCATTATTTTGGGAATCAGAGGCTTGGCTTTTGGAAATGCTGAGCATTCTCACAGCAAAAGTTCCTAGAAAGTCTGTATGAGCTATGCAATGCTAAACACTTAAAAAGATTTGGCCTGTAGGCATCCCAAATTAATATGTACTAAATCTCATAGTTACTTAATCTCTCCTCTGTAAAATGGGGTAATACAATATCTTCATTCTTCCTGTCAAAGAGATTGTTTATGAATCTTTTGCATGCTGTAGTAATGAACATTGCAGAAAAACACACAAGAAAAATATGATGCTGATTTTCAAGAGAGATAAATTACAGGAAGCCATGCGTGAAGTAATGGCAGTAAAACACCATTGAATGAAGTTTCAGATTGCGAGAAGGAAGGAGTTTGTGGGTATTAAATTAAGAACTGTATCATAAGGTCTACATAAAAGGGGCTGAAATATGACTTCATGACCAACGTTTTACTTCTGAACTCATGAGCACTTTATTTTGTGGCCTCCATATTCTTGTCATAAGATGTTGCAGGCATGTGGAATTACACAAAAAATGTGCACATTATTAATCTTTCAGATATATTATGTTGTCATACTAATTTATTCCTAATGTGTAGAGAATATTTAACATATTGAATAAGAGATGTACTGAGATCCATTTTCCCTCCTATCAATAGCACGAAAGACTTTGGACCTTCAAATTTTAGTAATGTATGTCTGTTCAGCATTGCACTTTATTTATTTTTGTGTATATGTACTTCCCTAAAATCAATTTTTGCTAGATGGACAAGTGTTTCAATTCCTGGTAGTCTTTATTTACTCTAAATTACATATGCATACCATTACTACATTTTGAGTTAGAAAAGCTGAACTTTAATAAAAGATGAAAAAGAGAAAACTTTTGAAAAGCTATATTAAGTTTTAGAGAGTCAAAAGCTAAGATACATTACACATGAATAAAAATTACTGGAGAATATATTTATATCTATTTGTATATTCATATTTAGCTTGGTGCTTTGCAAAACACTTTTCCTAAAGTCTTGATTTAAATTATTATGAAAATAAAGATATTTCATAGACATGGAGTACCTCACTTGTTGATACTAGTTCCTTTGTCAAAGTTAGCTGAGGCTCTTCTCTCATGGTGGTTGGGTTATTTTTGTTCTTTCATAGCTGCATAGCAGTGTTTTAAAAATTTTCTATTCATTTTATGTTTTCTCAGCTGTCGTGACTGGTTGTCTTGTACCATTCCCCTTGAGTGTATGTGTGTATTTATTATTTTAAACAATAACATTATATGTCCAGATAGGGGTCCCATTAACTTTCTATTTCACTAGAAATTTGCAAAAATTTGCATCCAAGGGTTTAGTTTCATAAGTGATATTTTTTGTTGTTATTGAGCAGTGGCTGAGGGTTTTTTCCTTTTCACCATATTGTGAATTTGTCACCACTTGGCATGACAGAGCAAGCAAACAGCAATGCTCAGCTTCACACTTCACATTTCTGAGAGGACTTTGTGTAGTGTATAATTAAAGCAAAAAGATAAGAAAACAGATGTAAGCACTTAGATTATGTGATTATAGGCAGAGGCATTTGACTGTCTCAAACTAAAGTTTTTGTAAAACGCATGTGAAACTCTTGATTGGAAATATCAAGGAAGAATGGCTTAAAATTTCCTTGCAGCCTTTCCTAACTAGTGGGTCCCCTATAACAGAATCAAATAAAGCTAATTTGGAAGATTCAGCTAAAATTAATATAAACTTATTGTTTTGTTGGTTTTGTTCTTGTTTCACTGAGCAGTATATTAATCAATCCTGGAAACCACGTCAAGATTCAAGAAGGTACCTTAGGATTCTTCATTGCAAGTGATGCCAAAGAAGTAAAAAGGTAATTAAAATGTTTTTGTCTTTGAATAGAAACAAACACATTAAATTTTAGTTTTTCTCTTTACATGTAAATCCTTCACCTAATTTTCATTATCATCTGTTTAAAAATTCGGAGGGGGATTGAGTTGTTACTCCTGAACCAGTGCATGTAGTTTTCCTAACTATTGTCCTAAGTACCAAGGAACTGAAATTTGCAGCAGATATGAAAAGAAATAAAGAGACTGGGTTCTTGAGTCCTCCTAGAAAATGTGAAATATTTTCATTTGTTTTCTCTATACTTATTGTGTCTGAGAGGAATTACTATGAGAGAGGAGGACAAGGATGACAGTTCTGTTAGTTTCTGATTTAGAGGAGTTCTTATCTACGCAGACTTTAGCAAATTCTTGATGTGAATTAGCTGCTGTGTTCATTCTGCAATTGCATTAGCAAAATAATACTTATGTTCTTGTCATTTTTCTTTAATGGAACTACAAACTCCACAGCCTCATAATCATAAATTAAACTACAAAAGTGCATTATATCCATTGCAGACAACTTCACAGGCTCAATATACCTGGGTGTGCTAGATTTGGGATGAATGAAAAGGAATTTTATGATATTGTGTTGAGGACCAAATGTGTGTAGTCTTGTTCATTAGGATTATAGTATGCTTGGAAGGAACAAAAGAACAATGTGATAAAATAATTTTTCAAAGACAAATACTCAGTGTCCCTATGATTAAAAAAAAAAGAAAAAAAAGAACATTTGCAGCTGAGTGCTTCCTCATAATTTGTATCTTTGTTATGAGTCACGCCATCAGATTTCAGATTTTTACTGTTGTTCTCCATGAGTTTGGCATTTTAACTAAATCCTATACTTAAAATGATAAAGTATTCCAGTGATACCCTTTATTAAGTTCCAAACTTTTAGGATTAAATATAGTGAAATAATACCTAACCATGCATACTTGCCATGCATACTTAAAGAAACTCAAAACACCAAAACATTGAAATTGGAGAACTTGACTTCTATTTTTCTTGAAAGAACTGTGATAGATTTTGGCTAGGTGAAACATATAGAACAGGGCAGCAGTGCTCCTGTCCTGTCACATCTCCAGCACCATCTCTGGAGCGTCTGCATCCTGCACTGCCTCAGGGACTCTGCCTTGCAGCATTCTGTTCTTTTCCTCTCTGCTGCTTTTCTCCACTTGAACATCCAGAACTGTCTGCACATCGCTTTACTGAGCTGCTAGTTTTCTTTCATTTATAAGGCATTTTACACTCTGCAATGAACCTTTTCTCAGACTAAGTAAAATGACATAATTTAACTGCTAAGATTAGGGAGAAGTTAACTGTTATAAAGGTGTTTAGACAAATTTTTCACATCATTCATCTGCTATGTTTTATTTGATAGTGAACATGAAACAGGATTTCCAATTCTGTCTGACTTTTGGCAGAAGGCTGTGTTTAGAAATATTCTGCCTCCCTTGCCACGTTTCTTAGCTATTCTGTGCAAAGCAAATGGGTTATCAGATGTGTTTCTTCTAACAAAGCCAATTATGAAAATTGTTAATTTCACCCTTTGAGCTATGAATCAGATTCAGAAATATGTTCTAAAATTGAGGTCTTTTGGAGGGGAAAAATGATTTTTTAATAAAGCATAATTAAATATGTTTTATACCGGAAATGCAAATTAAATTATTCTGGCTTTGTTAATGAAGACATTTCAACCCCCTTAAGCTAAAGTTATTCATATTTATATGTCCCACAATGAGATATAGCCTACAATGTTGAATTACTCTTTCTGTTAGAATCATTTTTGCATTTTTAGAAGAATAGTTTCCCATAAGAAGCAATTATACCTACAAACAGTTATGCCTAGGTAAATAGCTTCACATAAAATGTTGACTGTTTAAATATAATACAAACTACCTGAATTGCATGTTCATTATTCCTTGTTCATTTACATGTTAACACGAGTGACAGAAATCCACATTCTTCAAATCCACTTAATTTACCCCAATTATCTAGAATAATTTTATTACAGCAATAACTTCAGGTATTTATTCTTTCCTTTGGACATAGGATTTGAGGTACCCTTTAGGACAATTGTGCTGCAGAGAACTTCAGAAACATGGTCTCTAGCAATGACCAATATCCAGTTCATGTTATGAAGTTTTTGTGATGGACTATTTGTGGTAGTTGATTCTTGTTTAATAAAGGGGCTTCACAGCTGGACTGGAGAGAAAATTTAAAAATTTGAGGCAGTTTTCTCCTCCTGGCTTACATCTTGACATCGACTCATGGTTTGAAAAACACTTTCTTCGCATTTCCTTGGAAGTAGTTGATTTTCTTTTTGGTGGAATGTGAATATCTTGAAGACCAGAAACTTTCTACAGCAAAGTATACATGCTCAGATAAGATATTTTCCTTTTACATTTTGCATCTTGGAAATACTAAGGCAATTTCACAGCCTGAAAGAGTAATCTTCCTGTAAGTTTCTTAGAGAAATAAAGTGTGCTAGGTTTAGGACTTACATATTCCATTGGTAGCTTCATGTTATATTGATTTTAGAAATGTTAATAGCATTCAGTGAGGTCTCCCTGCAATTTCAATTTGTATTTGAACCAATATGAAGCATTGATATGGTTCATCTCTTCTATGCTAGACCTGCTATCTTTCTTGTGGTGGATCACTTAACTACCAGTATAGTTCCACCTGCAGTGGCCATGCTGTAGTTAATCTAGAAGAAATAGTAGTAATCATCCTGGCTGCAGGGCCAAAGGCTGTGTTTAATCAGAGGCTGTGTATAAATATTGGTTCAGTTTTGTGGTTTTTTTATATTTTGGACTGTAGATAGTTTTGTTTCAGTGGCCTCCTAACTGTTGTAGCAATCTAACATTCTCATATTTTCAGCAAAATATATGGGTGTCATCTGAAAATTTGCTGAGGGTGCACTTGATGCCTCTGTCTGTGTCATTAATGAAGGTATTAAATAACACTGGTCCCAGTACAGATTCTTGAGGGACATCACTTGTTACTAGTGCCTGGTGGGACTCTGAGCCATTGATCACTACCCACTGGATATGGCCATTCAACCAATTCCTAATCCACCCATGGAATCCATCACTCCAGTTTGGAGACAAGGATGTTGCGGGGGACCATGTCAAAGGCTTTACAGAAGTCTGGATAAATGACATCTGTAGTATTTCCTTATCTGCTGATGTAGTCATTCCATCATAGCTGGTTGGTCAGACAGGATTTTGCCTTGGTGAAGTTGTGCTCCCTGTCTTGAATGACCTCCCTGTCCTCCATGTCCCTCAGCACAGCTTCTGGAAGGATTTTTTTACATGATGTTTCCAGGCACAGAGGTGAGGCTGACAAGCCAATAGTTCCCAGGGTCATTGTTTCTACCCCTATTTAAGATCAACGTACAGTATTGATGATACAGTAATGATCAAATGTCCAAGCTGAAAAATTGGCACAGGGTGCTAGACAATCTTTTAAAAAAACACCCTGGTAGCTGATAAAAACAAAAAGTCTTTTTTTCTGATTAAGTTCATTAGATGCTCTTTTTTCTAAGATGAGAAACAAATAAACTAATACAGTGTGACATAATTATCATACATTCTTCCAATTACTTTTCAAATAAAAGTGTATTAAAGGAAATACTAATTTGGAGCCTTATGTTTGAAATTGATGATCTTGCAGCAAATATTTCCTACTTTAAATGTCCAAACCTTTGCAAAGATTAAAGTAAATTAGCTTTGGTACGTTTCCTTAATTGGTCACTGCAACAAGATGAAATATGGGACTAATTTCATTTATATGGATTAAGAAATGTGTCAGTTTTTCCATTCTGTCTCTCCAGGGCATATTTTTACTGCAAGGCCTGTCATGATGACATCACGGATCCCAAAAGGATAAAAAAATGTGGCTGCAAACGGCGTAAGTAATATTTCTATCCCTCCCTTCCTCTCCTTTTCATGAACTGTTCAGCCCTGAAGAATACCTGTACATGCATTTACATGTTTTACACAGCGATACAGAAAAGCTAAGAAATAAATGCACAGCAACATAGTAAGTGCTGTTTGGGTTTCTGAAGTCCATATGTTTTTGTTACATTTCACACCACTCACACCTGTGTCTTCATTAAAAAGTAAATTAAAGACCAATGCTAACAAAACCTGAAGAATTAAGTCAAGCTAAATTTAACTCTGGAGGTTTCTGAGTTAAGAATTAGCCAACAGTGAAGTTTTTCTCTCATTCATAACACGCAGATTCTGCAAGAGAAGAAACAAGGGAATTACATTTTATTATATAGCTGTTGAAATATTTTTTTGTTGAAATAAATAAACAGTTTTACTGGAGGAAAGGGTTGTCTGGAGGAAATTAAATATGAGCCCCACTTACATATATCCTTTTAGCTGTAATGCTAATATTAAGTTTAATTAGGTTCTTAAACTGTTTGGACAGTTTTTAATGAAGAAATAATTGAGTGTTTGAGTAGAGATGAGACTGCATCTGAATTTCTACAAATGTGTAGTGATCAACGTTTTACCCATTTATACTTTGAAAGGACCTTTTTCAGGAGCTATCACAACCACACTTTGACCAAAGATGTGTTTGACCCATGCATATTTGTAATACCAATAGCAAAATTATTTAGGAATCAATTTCTCATTGAATATATAAATATTTATGTGCATTCCATGGTATTCTGCCATGAAAAAGATAATTCAGTTTAAAAGTATTGATTAGGTAAATTGAGAGATCTCAGAAGTGTTTGATCATGCCTATTTTACTATTACTTTTAAAAGGGTAAAAGCTCTCTTATTTATAGCTTCAGTCTGCGTTATCAGTGCGCTGTTACAGAGGATGGAGGAAAGCCTAAGCTGAACATTCTCTGCCTTTTGGAATACCTGAAATGGATGAAGTCTTGAAGATCATTTTCCAAAGAAAAAAAATGATCACTGGAGATTTTTTAAAAAACTCCTCTCCTCCAAAACACCAAGAGTGTGGAACAATAGTATGATAGGGAGAAAGCAGCTGGAACTGACAGAAAATGGTATTTATCTTCCCAGTAGCCACAAGGAGAGCAAAGCACATGGAAAGCATGCCTGATGTGGAAGGAATGTATGCATTGCCTAACATATTGGAAAAAAATTGTTCAAGAACAGTTTATCCATGTGAGAATGTGACCTTTGAACTGCTGCCAAAGCCAATGAGTCTGCTGAGTAAGTTCTGGTAAAGCCAGTTGCAGATGCCTCAGGGTGCCTGTGACTCTCATGAAATCTTTTTTCAAAATTACTCAACAGTTAAAGAGAAATATGTTACCTGCTTAATTTTATCTGGTTCTGTCAGGAAAAAAAATCCCTATTTTATTTATATTTTCTTCTATACTCCTCCTTCACATGGTGTATGCTTTTTAAACATGTCCTGCTTAAAAATTTAATAAATCCCAAAGATCTCTCAGTTTAACATGAGACCTACACTTTTCATTGTCATCTGCTAGAAGATAGGAATCAGGAACTCACATTATAAAGGTTAAGAGCCCTTTATTGTTATATGTTAATGAGAATCAAGGTAACCTTCTCAGTATTTTGAAGCCTGGGAGGAAAAAGGGTAGGACCCAGCCAGTACAATGGATATTAGCAGCAGTAAGGCCTTGGAGAGGCAAGAGTAACAATTTCTGTAAGTAGCAGTTGGAAGGGTTACAAATGGCATGGTCACACATATCAGTCCAATAAATGAAAGTTTGTTGGGCAGATGAACAAACAGACTGAGTTAGTGAGGCAGAAGGAAGAGGTGGCTCTCAGAGCTGTTGCAATGAGCACTGAACACTAAGGAGGGAATTCTCTGAGTCAGGTGAAGAGTAATGGTCAGTGAGAATAACATCTTAAATTTCCCTTTCATCATCTCCCCTCTCCTCAGTCTGCCCTCTCTCCTGTTTCTTAGACACACAAGGGGTCACAGATACCACGGTAGCAGGCAGCCTGTAGGAGAGCTGAGAAGAGCTTTCAATGAGGAGCATGCTCACAAGTATTAGAAATAAAGCAATTGCTTTTCTTTTAAAGAGCTGTCAGAAGAAAAAATGAAGTGAAAAATTTCAATAGTAATTAATGATTTTTGTTTCTCAAATTTTGTTGACAATTTTGAAATCCCTTTTATGGGACCTGCTTTTGGTGTTTGGGTTTGTTTTTCAGGTAAGTCTTTAGTGCAGAATTTTATTCACATAAAATGTTTTAGCTTTCAAATCACTAATCACTTTTGAAAAAACTTAGATATGTTATCCGTCTGCAAATGATGCAAATCATTGGTCTTATAAATGCAATTCTAACCAAAGCAAAGCATAAATTGAGAAAACTTTCTCCCTTTTGAGTTAGAAAACTGTCAACTACGATGTCAACATGTAATACATCACTATGCCAATTTGATTTTTGACACTGCATGCACATGCATCTGTATAGTTCTATATGACAAATACATGCTTTAATGAGTGAGTAGCATAGTAATTAAAGGCAGCTAAATGTGGAAAATATGTAAGATGAAAGGAAAGGTTGTATATAAAAATATTGACACATTCAGGTGAATTAGATGTGAAAGAAATGGAAAACTTAATTATGGTGGTTCTAATTAATGCAGTTTCCCATAATACTTAACTCACATTCTTTAATAATGCATCTGAGGTTGCACTTCAGTTTAGATACTTTCTGAATATTAGCTTGGGGTATTGTTGGGTCTAAACGTGAGTCTGACCTACATAGCCATTTGTCCAAACTCGTTAGGCCTTATATTAATAATTCAGGGCAGATCAGTACATTTCTACAAGGCCAAGGATAATTCATGTAATCCTGCTTTCCTTTTGCAGTTTCTTTGCCATCCCTTTCTCCTTACCCATCCCACTCTGAATAACACATAAGTGCTAATGGCATATTGTCCAAAGAAATACTTGTGTGGAAATTTTATTTGCAGATTGTTAATTTTTTTTAATGTTTTCAATCTCTTTCCTATTCCACTTACCTGTAGTTTTTGCAGCAAGAGGCCAAATATATGTATATATTTGTATAAAACGCTGCCACGTTGGGATGAAATCTCTAAACTGGATGACCGGTTCCTCTGTTTCTTTCATTTTGTGCAACAGCTATGGTCTAATTCTCTATGTATTTTTTCCAGTGACAGTGCTTGCTGTGAACGGTGGGGGTTGAACCCCAGAGGGGACAAATCACGTGTACATTGATGTGTTTGAAGGAATTTCTTGTAATCTATGACAATTGACGTACTTTTGATTTATTTTTCCTCTTGCTGCCTTGGAACACGGCCCCTACTATATTTTAACTGCACACTGATAGTGATCTATTGTGAGTAAAAATGGGTTCCCTGTAGCCCAGAGTGCGGTCCAACCTGTCTTTCTCTAGCAGAGAGTATTTTTGTTCAGTATTTTGGTTCTTTTCTTTATTTATGTTGCATGTAGAAGTGACGTCATACCCACAAGTTTCTCATTGTTCCCACCAATGGAGATTAGGGTGACGTTGAAGAAAATACAGCAGTTTTCCCTTCTTCCACCTATTTGCCCCTTTTTTTCCATAAGCTTATTTTTTATCCATAAGTGAAAATTAGATCTTGGCAATAGTATTGCCTTGAAATTATTCTAGGGATATCTCATGAATTTTTAGGGATATTGGTTAGGCTGGGGTAATTGCTACTATAGCACTCTTTGCCTGGTTAAATACAATTCATTTCTCAGGTCCCTGTTTAGGTTTTCAGTACTTTGTCCTTTCCATTGCACAGCTGACACAAAGAGTAGCGCAGCAGTCTTTTACTGTCCTTATCTAACTTTTTTCTCCCCAATGATAGAAAAAAGTGTTATGGGAGAAAGCCAGACAGTGAATTTAAAGTGTGGTTTTTAATGTTTAACCCAGAGATACCTTCAACAGGAAACAAGCTGCAGTGATTATTTTCCTGAGCTTGCTTGTTTTGACACTAATTACATAAGTAGACACACACTGACTTTCCAGGGCCTTAGCTGTAAAGTTTTACAGTATTATTATATCTAGAATATGAGCTTTATGGACCACTTCATGTCAATCTAGGTCATACCACTTGAAAGTGTGCAGTCTCTATGAAGGCTCTCATCAGCCGCTTTGTGTGTACACTCATGGTAAATACAGCATTTGGGACATGGAAAGAATTTGTTGCTTAAAAATACAAGTGCTGCAAAGAAATGCACTGGTTAGAGGGCAGTGTTGGGATTATATGGGCTTGTTCTTTCAAAGAGCAAGGGAGATTGAGTAGCTGCAGTGCAGCGTTGCTGTGGCGGATTGAGGCTGTAACTTTACTGTGTAGCTGCAGCTATTCTAAGTAAAGGAGGCCTCAACATGCAACTTCAACATTTTACCAGATATTCTGAATTTATTGTGTGGAACACCTCAGGTCTTAATCAGGATTGAGATATTTTCCCCCTCTCAGCTATACACACTGTAGGATCTTGCAAAGAATGAAGGAATAATTTATGCTCTTGCGAAAGTTCTGGCCTCCTTGAAATTATGGTGGCCTGCATTATCATTATCATTATTTGCTATTTATTTTATTGTGGAGCCTGCAAACTACACTGAAGTATTGAGATCCTGTTGTGGAAGAAAATATTCAAGGATAGAACAGAAATTTCTTCAAACATCCATTTTTAGCCAATAGAATGACACAGCAGAAAGATGAAGCAGCAGGCGAAAGCAGATTGTGATACTGGTCAGCATGATAAGAATCGGCAGTAAAACAAATAAATTCTATAGATGAAATGGTGAATCCTATTGACTTTGAGGCAAAATACTAGAAGTAATCTGGATTTATCTGAAGCAATGTGTTTATTTAAAATCTGTTCTTATGTTGAGACCTTTCTGAACTGAAGAAATTAATTTAAATGGTAATAAATAAGTAAAGGAGTTCTTCATGCTGTGAAAGAACTAGAAAAGAAAAGGTCATGTAGTTTTGCTTTGGTTTTTTCCATTTCCCCAATAGCTTAATTTTGTTTAGAAATGTAGTTTGCTTTGAGAGTACACTGGCTGAGAGTCTTCTGCAAGGTAATGAAGGAAAGGTCATGATCAGATTTGAAAATTAAAATGAATTGGTCTATAAATGTGCTATTACATCAAAACCTGAATCATTCTTATATCTACTAAAATAGGGCAAGATGTCCACTCAGATCTTCTGCTGTTTTTTCAGTTTTTACATAGAACAGCATTTTGTGAATTGGAGCAAACAAGTAGCCAGTTGTCATTGATGGCAAAAATTGCAAGAGAGTGAGCAAGCTCACTTGCTAGTCTTGAAGTTGTCTTGTAAAAATTAAATAATGGAGAGATAGATTTTCCTGTTGTGTTAAGGTGAATAAATTCTCACCAACACTTTAAGGTACGCTGCTGTATTTTTCAGGAAACTGAAACTGTGCTGGGGGAAGTCCTGTCTGCATGTCAGTCTCATGATGCTAACCAGCATTGCTGGCAGGCAATCACTCCAGCCTGGTCGCCTTTAATGCTGATGAGTTTTCACTCACAGTTTGGATCATGAGAACTTGTCGAATTGAAATAACACTGTGCATTTCAATTCTGAAGTGTCTTGGGACCTTTTTATACCTTTTTGTGCCATTGGGTGGTCAGGAAGGCTCCCGTTCCTGCTCCCGAGCAGCTGCTGCCTGAGAGAGATCCGCTAGATGTCCTCGGAGCTCCACCCTGGCTGCGCTGAGCCCCGGGAAAAGCGCCGGGAGCAGCGCCAGGATATGGGGCACAGCCCGGGATTTACGAAAAATCAGGAAAAAAAAAAGAAGGAATACTTTGTTCTGCTTTCTTTAAAGAAAGAAAAAAAAAATAAAAGAAAAAGATAAAGGAGCTGTTCCTTGACATTTTAGGTAGAGAATAATCTGCAGTTTCCTTTGCTTATTTTTGCAGCTGGAAATATTTCCCATTACCGTTTGTGACCTCTAAGTAACACTTCAGATCCAGACAATCTACACATTTTAAGTGTACTTTTTGACTTTTTGAGATCAGAAGTAAGGTCTTGTGAGAAGCTTAGACATCTGGGGAGCTATTCTTTCTTTTATAGAAAGGAAGGCTACTACCTTCTGAGAAAAATTGCATCTGGAAGTTTCTAGAAGTATTTATTTACTTTCTAAGCAATTGAAAGAAACTTTGCTCTCCTTTTGCTCTTAATGAGTAGTTCATATGTGCCTTGTTTTGTAAATTATTTAAGCAGTCTTAACTTAATGCCCATAAAAACTTCCCCTGATATTTTTACTGATTAGTTTTACAAATGTTGTATGATTGTCATCATATAAAGTACAAGGATCTGTCTTCTCTTTTTCTTTCCTATTTATTATACAATTGAAAATAGGAAAGTAGTTTCCTTTATGTCCCAACTTTTGTTTTCACCAGTATCAAATTACAATTCTATTCAACATTTATAACACATCTAGGAATAGAAATAAGTTGATTCTTATGCAGGTCCTACAGGTGTCAAATAAATTTAACACACACACACACACACACACACACAGAAGCTGTTCTTAAGGTCCCCCTGTCTCTCTGATGATTCCCATTTTCTGTCAGTGTTTATGGAAGTTTTATAGAAAATGGTATGTGTGTGGCTGAACCATTTAAAATCATTTCTGTGCTGTCTTTGATCTTGTCACTAGTCATCCCTACTAATAATGCGTGTTTTGTTTTATTTGAAATAAGTATTGTATTTGGTGTGAATGTAACTGACTGTATAAAAGGAATGAAGAGTAACAGCATGTTTTCTTTCCAAAAGTTATTGCTCTGATATGCAGTTGCTTATATACTTGTTAAAATCCTTGTGGCAAGTCCTTTCTGCTGCTTATATTTCCAGGTCCAGGCCTGTTGCCTGCATGTTAATGATGTGAAATATTCAAATGATGCATGATCTCCAGAACAACTGACAATAATAGTTAAAAACAGTCCCTGAAGGGTATTGCTTTTGAGAAACACCATCATGTCCTTCCCCTGTTGAAGAGAAGGCCTTAAATTTCCAACTTTATTGGTTTAAGTCTGATGAAAATGGTACAAAAAGTTTTCCTTCCTAGCCTTCTTTGCCCTTAAAGATGATTTCTTTTTAATTTCCATAAATTTGTCCTATCCTGTTATTGACTAATGACAAGATATGGCCAGAAGTAAATGAAAACCAGGGACTGTTACTAACCAATGATGTAGCAGTTGGGAATTTCTGAGCAGTGTGTTTTGCTACAGCATTTGATCAGAAAAAGTCCTTCAAAACAGCTATAATTACAGCAAAATGGGCCTGTTTTTTTAACCTCACCTACTGTCAGTGTGTCGCACAAATACCCTTTATTTTTCTTTAATTTCCTTAAAAAATAAGAAAGGCATACTGGAAAGACTGTTACACTTTTGGTAACTTATTTCACTTTTCTTTTGCTGTCCAACTTTTCAACTTTAAAGAATGTGTTGGGAAGAGTTAGAGGGAAAACATGGGAAAATGCTGTTTTGAATTTTCTGTGTAGTTTGAATGTGTATGCATTAAAAGCTGCAGTGGAAACCTTCTTACTAAAAGCCAAGCTCTGAGGAATGATGTACTATGCAATGAACAAGCCTGACGCTGCATGATGAATTTCTGAACAGCTGTAAGATAACTCTACTAGGATGCTAAAAGAACATGGCATTAGTCATGTGAGCAAAGTTTTAGAGGAATGGGGTCGCTGCTGAAGAGATCACTCATTCATCTCCCTCAATGCCTGTTTTCCACAATCATAATGTTACCCTTGCTTGACAAGTATACTGTATGGCAAGCCATGAAGGCCTTAGAACAGGACTTGACCCATCTGAGTGATTTCAATCCCTCTTTCCTGGTGACTGTGGGATTAAGAAACGGGAAAAAAAAATTCTTTTAAATTTAATGTCATTACCATAATGCAAAAAAAACCATCCTAAACTGAAGGTACAGGCCAGAGAAACATTACCTTTTTTCTGCATTTGCTTTTAAGGTTTTGTTTTTGCCTGTCAGTGTTGTTTTGTTTTTAGTATAAATGAGTCAGTTCAATCTAAACCATTACCAAAAGTTGGTTCAGTGCAGCATGTGAAACAATCTAAATGGCCTTTGGATTCCTTGAGACCTAGACATAACTGATTCAGATAACATACAAAATTCCAGGATGGTAATTATACATGCATTTATAAAATAGGATGCTCTATATTTCTAGAAATGCATAACAAGGACATTCAGATGACTGAAAGATAGATGTTCTGTCTGACCTGGCACTTGTTTTGGAACTAACACTTAATTCTACATTCAGTTATTTTGTTCCTGATTGAATTTTGAATCCAGAGCAGAAACCATGCCAGTGATTGGCTCAGCATGTTTCAGTGGACCAATGCTCTGTGTGCTTTTGGTGATGCCTTATTTGTGAACTGAACCTCATGTCGAGCATATTTACCATTTTTAGTTTTGTCTCTTATATGGGCAAATTTTGGTATTCTGTCAAGAGTTAATTTGAATTCCTGAGGATAAAATATAAGCAAAATTATTTTTTGGAAAATTTTATTAATATCATATAACTCTTTATTAATGTATATTTAAATGCAGTAAAGGTGTTCCTTGGCACAGTTTAATACAGAAAAATTATTATAATACATTTAAGAATAAATAGATTTATATATATATGTGTGTGTATGCATAATGCATATGTGTGTATGAGTGTGTGTATGTAAGAATATATTTGTATGTGTGTTTCTGTGTGTGTATACATACATACATATATTTATATATGCAGAAATCTCTGATTTTTACAGGAAACAGGATAGGCCAAAATACCTAATGGACTAGCAACTTTTGTTTTCATTTTAATCCAGTGGTATTAATTGTGCCAAGGGAAAAGCATATTCTTATTATTCTGTGCTTTTACTGTGTTCTATTTTGATCCAAACACTTGACTGTAAACAGTAATTTTTCCTCATGACTGCGGTCACCCTCTTAAGACTGAACAGAAATAAAGAGCAATTAATCTTTTGCCCTATTTTTAATGTACAGCCAAAGTGTTATCAATAATGTCATTGCATTTTTTTTTCCTGGGTCAAGACTGTTAACATTAACTAAGGCCTGTATTAAATCCCTTAAATTACCTTCCAGCTGCCTTGTTATATATATAACCTTGCCATTAACCTGCTGCTCTTCCTCTCCTCCCATCCAACACATGGTTATAGCCAAGATGTCCATCTACAAGAGAATGAGACTGGCATGTTGTTTTGATTGCGGACGCTCTGAGCGTGACTGCTCTTGCATGTCAGGCAGTGTACATAGTAACATGGACACCCTTGAGAGAGCCTTCCCACTTTCTTCTGTCTCTGTTAATGATTGCTCCACCAGTTTACGTGCCTGTAAGTTTTAACACCAACACATGCTGTTCCATGTTTGTGGTGTCTGTGGTATCATCCCTGTCTTGTGTCGTGCATTGTAGTTCTGTGAGTTTTTATTGGGCTGATGCTTTTTCAAAAAATCAACCCCAAATTTGATCACAGCTCTGTATTTATATTTCTGGTTTTATTTTTAATTCAAAAAAATTTAAATCATTATTTTGCTTTATGTGCTCTTTTTGAAGCATCCTCTTGCAATAGCCTTTAGGACCTTAGTCGTGCAGTATGGTGACATCTTTTCTATTTAATTCATGCAATACAAATTGTCATTAATTAAGCAATAAGTGCTTTGGTGGAGGACCAGATCTGTTTCTAAATCTGTGACTGGTGCCAAGTGGGTAGCTTTAATAATACTGGCACGAGAGCACCATACAATGGGCAGTGAATAAATATACAGTATACAATGTAGTAGCTGGAGTTCTATTCTATGCTGCTACTTTTGCATTTAGTTTTGTTTGTAACTCTTCATTCTCAGTAAAGCAAGATCTTCCATCTAGTACTAAAGCCACTGAAATGGTACTTTTTGTAAAATCGGTTGTACTTTTTGTAGCGCCTTTTTAGAAAAAACTAGGCTGGTGCAAATCCCTGGTACAAATGTTTAGAAATTAAATTTCGAGTCTGTTCCATAGGACAGTAACATTCTGGAATGTGCCCTGAAAGCTCTTTTGAAAGATCAGAGTTGAGAGGGAAAGGACAGAGAACCTAGAACAATTCTGCATGGCCATTAATTCTTCGGACAAGCTGTAGGGATTCCAAAGCTTGGATTATCAGTGGGATGTCATCAGCTGAGGAAGATTGTTAAATGGTTTTTTGTGTGTTTGTTTGTTTCATTTTCTTGTCCTCTTTAGTCATTCTTAACAGGCAAAACTATGTCTTGGGACAGGAGCTGTTTTCCTTTCCCTACCCAAATGGCAAAGGAAAGCTATAAAGTTATTCAGCTACAGCTATGAGAATAGATTGGAGTTTGGGTCAGGAAACATGTCCATTTTCCAAGGCAAGTCATTTTGGACAAAAGTGTCTTCTGCTATGAAGACTAATGTAGATTTTAGATTATGCACCTGATTGTCTTTTGATACCATATTGCAGTATGTAGCCCAAGTGGTGAATGATTTTGCTTTAACTATTTTGACTTATGAACTATTTTTCCAGTCACAAATATCAAAATTCTATAATTGTTACATTTCTTTTGTCTGAAAACCATATTAATTAAAAATATTCTCATAGGATTTCTTGGAGATTTTACCAAAAATCATCTTCTCTGTGTATAAGCACTCTGAACATCCTAGCAATCTACTTGCTGGCAACTCATGTATCACCATAAGGTGGATGGTTCCTAGTTTTAAGTCATGTTGTAAATCACAGGATGTTTTATCCTTTAACGAGAATTTTATCAGGGTAAAATGTAGTAAAGTATTCTTTGTTAAGAAAAGCAAACAAGAAACCTTCCTGTATTGAGAATTGCTGCAGGCAGTTTTTTGTACAGTGTAACAGCCTCAGTAACACCGTGCCTGGTAGAGTTTGTAGAGTACAGACTGGTACAGAGAGTTTGTTGCTGAACCCTGGCGCTGGTGTTAACAGTGACCAGATTAGGATAAATTAGTATGTCCCCTGCAAGTGGGTAAAATTTCTGCCATTAGCACTGTTTGGCAAGGAAAGAAAAACTAATTTGTAGGTTTACTATAGCTTTCAAGTCCACTTAAGACTCTACAGAGGCAGATAAAGTAAACATTTTTGATTGTGTTGCCTGCTGAGCCAAAACCCTCCACAATAATGGTATTATTTCCAACAAAAGCCAGAGCTTTTTGGGAAACATGTTAGAGCTATGTTATATTTTGAAGGATAAGTGATATTGACAGCTTTGAGGATTTTTAGCATCCTGTCCTTCATGGGCCTTTTCCCCACTTCATCACTCCTTCAAATCAAAAGAGATCCCAGTCTTCCCCTTGTGAGGCTAGTCACCTTTGACTGTTAATAATAAGTACGAAAATCAATACCAATTCACACTCTCTGCAAAGCAGCATAAGCCTTTCTTTTCCAATTAATATATATATATATGCACACAACGTTGCACTGGCAGGGCTTCAATAGAAATCAGTGTGTTTTCTTTGCAGTGCACAGGGGTCGGACGATGCCCATCTTGACAGAGCTAGTTAGCTCAGAGAATGGTGGGGAGAGTCAGCTTTTCATTAAATATGAGCAGATGTGAAATGTAGAGTGTTTGACAATTAGAAATGGCAGCAGCAGGGCCCCAGAATCAAAGTGAGGTCAGATTGGTGGATCAGATTACCTCTCTTACATTCTTTAGTTGTTCTGAAAATCATTTTAAATTAGTGTCAGTGGAGCCATGATGGGTTTTGCCCTTTGTCTTTTATGCTACGACTGTATTGTTTCCCCAGACACTCATTAAAGGTCATTATACTATTACAGGGCTTGCTTTGGTCATGGTGCCCCAGTTGAGCTGGTCTGCTTCCACAATTGCTTAATGTACTTCTTTCTTTCCTTTTTTTTTTTAAACTTTTGATTATAAAAGCGGACTTTTTTTCCAAGATAAATAAAACCACAGACCATTGTATGGAGCTTCTTGAAACAATAAGTAGGTTTTGTAAGAATTAGTGCTCTTTCTAAAAATCGGATGTTGAGTAGAAGATGTCAATTTACATATTCAGTGGTGCACACAGGATTTAATTTTCTAATTGTATAATCTGCAGAGAAAGTAACACTTGCAGTATATTTTCCTCTGTGAATGAGTGTCCCTGTTATTACATTGTTTCTACTTTCAGCAAATGAAAATTGGTATTTTGATTAGGTATAATTACATTAAAAGAGCTTTTGAGTTTATAGGCTGTTTTCTGGAAAAATATACTGATAGTTTTTCTAAATGTAAGGAAAGAGAATTTTAAGGTTTTTTTTTTTGTATCTACATTTTTACAGGTTTAGCTGTATTTGGTAGATTGCTACATGAATAGCAAATTTCTTACATTGGAGACTCAAGTCAGTCAGAGTGAAGAGAAGCACTTAGCCACTGAAAAACCTGGGGTGGTTTATGCATTGAAATTATGTTATTAGCAAGTGTGATATTTCTGCTTAGGTCTGTGCCATATCTTGGGGGGTGCCATTCAAATGATTAATTGATACAGACAGAATCTTAACCTGAACCATTTATTTTCTGTGTTTCTCCATCACCATATGGCTGTGCTTCTCAGGAACATGAAAAGTTCATGTTCCTAAAGGAAACCTTTCCTAAAGTTACTGCGCCTGCTGCCATGGGAAACTAAATTTTCAAGGATATTCTTGATATTAGGCCCAGACGAATCTAATTGAACTTGTAAGAAAATGTGCTTTGGCATGCACTGGTAGTTCTGAGAAGCTTTATAGGAAGACTTTTGCTTTGGTGACAAAAGAAAAGAATAGTTATTGCTACATTTTGAATTTAGCGTTCAGCCCAGACTCTTGGATATCTTACATGGAAAGACCATGCTAAGAAAAGTTGGAAAAAGTGTAACTTTTGAAAGAAGCAAAGCATGTATCTACCTCTGTGCCAGACCAAGTTTAAAGCCATATATTCCATATAATCTTCTAGTGTCAGCACATGTTTTATTCTGTACAAACAAGTTAGCTGCTGAATCTTTCTCAAAGGACCAAAAATCACATTCTGCAAGGTTAGGTGAACATTTTGGGTACCAAGGTTGGTAAACTGTGCTGAAACTATAACTGGTGATGGGACCAACCTTAGCAAGTAAGGCCAAGAAAAGCTCCAGCTTCTTCATTGACCTGTTACTTCAGACCCTGCCTGTGTGTCTTTACAACTGAAAAAGACAGATTCTATACTGAGAGTTGGAATGATTAATAACTCACTGTTTTATCCAGAGAGATAGATACGTAACAGACATTGGTCAGTGTATCTAAAACTCATCAGTTGTATAAATAGGCTTGGGCTTTTCTAAATGGGTTGACAATTATTAAGTCCCAGGTTCTTGAAATACTGGCTGAAAAGCCAGCATATTCTATTTCTCCTAGAATGCGAGAGAGCATCCTCTGCTTTCTACAGAGGATGTGTCCTCTGCTTTTCTAACCTATTACTTCTCTAGTCCTGCTGTAGTAGCCTAGAGAAGACAAGTAGTTGTCATGCATGAGCTGAGGTGCAGGAAGGGCAGGTATGTGACCTCTCAAGAGACAACTTTAAGTGCTAGAATTTTCTGTTCACCCTTTAGCAACAATGGGTTTCCTTTCACAGGATGTGTAAACCACTTTGTGGTAGCTAGAGACTATGAGATGCTCATCCAGCTGTGAATATCATCACATTTACATTGTATTTATAATGCTCTGAGTATGACAAGGTGGGGTAGTACCACTGTTCTCTGCCTCTACACACCTTTTCTGAGCTGTGAGACTTCTGCAGTGGCCACAGGAGGGAAGTGGATCTGTTTGCT
Source organism: Camarhynchus parvulus (assembly GCF_901933205.1). NCBI lineage: Eukaryota > Metazoa > Chordata > Aves > Passeriformes > Thraupidae > Camarhynchus > Camarhynchus parvulus. The sequence goes on from NC_044576.1 coordinate 13,057,168, forward strand.
TGGAAATCTTACTTTTGCATATGCTGCATAAATCCTTTCTCTTTTATACAACCTACTGACCTCTGTGTGGTCACGCTGTCTCATCTTTGTTCTGCACAAAGAAACAATAATATGCTTTTAATGTTTTGAGGAAGAAGAGAATGAGGGAATAAATAGGCAACTGGGTCTTGGAAATAAAAACAATTGGGAAAGACAGATGCTCTCCCTTCTGAATGGCATAAGGTCCTAAATAAGTGATTATAACTAGATTGTTCTGGTTTTTACAGCTTACTTCTATGGAATGACCCCATCTCTGTGCACTGGACAATTGTGCTATAGGCTAACTTCTTTTTTTTTTTTTTTTTTTTTTTTTTTTTTTTTTTTCTTTTTTTGTGAGATTAATGAAAATGGAACATTAGAATGAGACACAGTGCTAGATAAGTTCTTGGTAATTCAAAGGCAGAGAGAATATAAATAATAAGCCCATGAAAGGAACTGTGTGTGAAATACTGATTTATGTAAAACCAGTTCCAGATATTGTCCTTTTTAGGGTGACAGATTTTTGCTTCGGTTAGATTGGTTTCCATGCATTCAGTGTTGTATTCTTGATGTTTCTTCGAAATACCTTGGCAAGACTATTTCCCCTTTCAAAATACTGAAAATAATGTAAAAATGGGTACCTGTCTTTATTTTAGTTGCCAATTTGTAAGAAAAAACACTATTTTAGATAACTCAGTTAAGATACAAGTCCAGTACCACTGAAAAAGAAATCAAGCATATACATCTTAACAGTTGCTACTGGGGCACGAGGGGAATCACCTTCCTTAGCCATCTTCTGAGAATGAACCACTGTTGAGAAAGCTGGTATTGCTAAAACTGGGCAGTGGGGTTTTAAAGCCCATAAAACCAGACAAAGATGCATTCAGATGTTTCCACTAAAGAAAATGGGATGAATTGACTCAATAAATGCAATCACAGTCTTAGCTAGCATTCAAGAACTGCTTGCTGGAACAGTGGTTTCACTGAGCCAACCCTTTGTGTGCCTTTCTTGCCTTCCTGATGTCCAGCCCTCCTCAAGGAGGTGATACCCTCCTTGATCCAACTGTACTTTGCTCTGTACTGGTAATAGTGACATAGAAGCAGTGATCAGGATGGGCTGGTAAATGGCCTCATGAGACTCCAAGAATCTATTCCATCACTTCACATCTGTGAGTGCACTGTGACTTCTGTATTTCCTCTTCAAACACTGAAGAGACAACATTAATTGCAAAAGGGAAAAAGTGACAGGAAACAATAGGGATTTTGCAATAGGTGACTTCAACTGTGTAGTTATGCTCTAAGACAAAAAAATGAATCTTTTATTGTTCTATATTTTAATAGAATCTGAGTGCTGCTAAATTATTTAAGCTTCTTTTGGGCATAGTATGAGCATGTAGGTGAGTACTGAGATGTAGAAATGCTGTAGTAGGAAAAAACCCAGAACCCTCCAAATTAAGCTGTTTTCAGAAGGTAGAATGGTAAAAATGAGACAGCCTGGCTCATTGCTAGATAACATAAATAATGAGGCATGCACTATTCCAGGTGAGGTTTGTGATGCAGTGTATACCCCTGTGCTGATGAGAGTAAGCTCTGCCCAATTTGTGATGTCTGTAACAAGGAGATGAACTCTCACATCATCATGGGTTGGAGGCACTGCTAAGTTTAGCATTGAAATCTTTGAAAAATTGGGATAGTGGGGGAAGGAAAGATCAAAAAGTCTGCTTTTAATTTCTTTAGGCCTTTATGCTGAGTAGTGATTCTTGCCAGGGTCACAGGAAGGGACTGGTTAGTGGTTTGCTTTTATGGGTACAAGCTAGGAAAGATGCTGTCTGCATCCTGTGGAGTGAATTTAGCAGAGGGCCTTATGCAAGGTGACATGGAAATTATGTTTGCATTTTTAGTTCCTGAGTGTGGCTGGTTGTCACGAAACTCACCATGACAGTTTCTTACCACCAGGCAGCAGATTCTTCCTGTTACCTCCTTGGTGTGGGACAGATGCTGGCCAGTTAGGTCTCCTTCTCTGCTGCTTTCCAGCTATTTCAAGCGACAGATGCCAGAGCTGGCTCGGTTTCAGCTTGAGCGTTTCTGTCATAGCCCTGCCTTGAGCCCAAATTCTGACCTTTACTATATGAAGTAAAGTATTTATGAACAAGCAGCGGCTTGATCCAGAGCAGGCTTAGAGCAAATGTCAAGTGTCAAGTCAGTCTCCTGCCTCCTTATACCACCTGCATTAGGAACCTGGATTAGACCCTAGACTACAGCATTGACTGCCTTAGGCTTTATGGGTCTGGAGAGACATAACTTATTAACAAAGAGTTATTAAATTTTTATCAGTTTTATAACGCAATGTAAATGCCTTCTATGAATCTACATTGTATTCATTATCATTTAAAACGTTAATTAAGTCAAAGTTGCATTTAATTTACTTCTAAATGTGCCTTTGGGAGGAAGCTTTTTAAAACAGCTGTAGAATTGAGAAGTTCATTGATGCTGGGAAGTTTTTAGTACCATTTTTTGGGATAGGTCCCCCAAATTGATTGCCATTTTGACTCTTAGCTAGTTTGTGTGGATGTTCTTGGGCAAGGTCTCAAATTAATACTGAAACAACAACAGCATAAAACTATCAGCTCATGCTAATCCCAGAGACACTTTGATACGTAATTCATGTTCTTTTCCAATTACTTCAGAACTAAAAAATTTGATATGTAAATCCTGTACACGTAATACTCTAGTTATAATTTATTTTCTTTTTTATCCTTATTCTTTGTCTCCTTTTATTCAAGGAAAATTCAAGGAAAAAATGTGTTCACCAATTTGGAATATTTCTCCTCAGATTGAGAGAAAAATAAATCCTCTGGCTCATATCGTATACATTTTATGTAATCTGAAGGTATTGTAGTAAATATAAGGAGGTGCTCATTGAAGTATACAACAGACCAAAATATTGTTTCAACATATAAAGTGGAATACAGTTTAATATAAAAGCCCCCAGAATGAAAGCCCTTGCTTTACGTATGGCAGTGTTTTTTCTTTTGATGCATTTTGATATAAAGACAGGAGAAATATGGAAAATATCAAACATAGTGGATCCATCATCTGATTATTCCATGGGACCCCTAGCATATTTAATAAGTGCATACCTTTAATTGGGTTTGCAGTGACATTAGTAGTCACTAATATGAGTGACTAATATAAGTTCCATACTTCTAGAACTGGAAGCAGGACAGCCAACCTATTTCTATTTCCCGGGCTAGGAAAATCTATTGAATTAGAACAGGAGATGTTTAGATTTTAATAAGATCAGTGTGGGTCCAGCAGAGTGGATCAGCCATCAGTCTGGAAGTCAGAAGCAACTTACAAGACAATTTTTCTGGGTCTTTGTGTTTTGTACTGACTATCTAGAACCTTCTGAGGTATTTGTGTATGCCAGGAAACACAACCTCATGAATTATTTATGTTCTGCATGAAAAGACAAGATTGTTGTCATGTAACTCCATATGAGGTTCTTGAAGTGCCACAAGACAAGTGTCCATGCTGTACTGTTGCTTTGATTGGGGTTATAGTAGACAGGAGAGGGTTGGACAGAACTTATGAGGAGAAGTTTTAATTTATTTTTAAGAAATCATAAATACATTTATTTCAGTATGTAAATTCTTAACTATGTTGATAATATACTTTATAATAGATTAAAGTTCAGTCATCCTTTCAGTGATTGAGACTATTCACCAACTTCTTTTAGCATTTTTTATAATATATTTTTAATATATTTTAATATATCTTTCCTTATGATACTTTACTTAATATTGAATGCCGTAATTCTGTGATTCACTTATTATCAAAGATTTTAGGAAGCATAATGTGTGCTATCTGACACAGACATGCTTCACTGATACTGATCAGATCTTGTTAGCACAATACAATTATTCTCAAAAGGAAGGGTGGAGAAAGCATTATTAGTGTGTAAGATGTGTCTGGTGTTATCTGGTCAAACACTCCTGTGTGCATTTTAGTTTGACTGGAAATTTTACCTAGGCAAAAATGGGAAACAAAAGTGCTGCAAGGCAAGGATCCCAATCTTGACTGTGCCACTGACTTACTACGTGACTATAGTTCTTCCCTTCAGAAAATGAAAATACCGTATTCTCAATCTATTATACTCTATTACATTTTGTGCTGAGAAGTGCTTTGAGATCTACATTTTGAAGTCCTAAATATAAGCCTAAATGTTGTTTTGACATAGTCATTCCCCTTCAGAGGCCAATTTTCAGATTTTCTGATCTTTGCTTAAGAATGTAGATGCACAGCAAGAACAAGAGAAGAGTGAAATGGGGTACAAGACAGAAAGAAGGTGTGGGGAAATTACCATAACTGCCTTAGTGCTGTCTAATTTAGAGAGGTTTAGAAAGGGTATACTATATGAGAGGGCAGGAGTAATTTGAGTTTATCTGCATCAGCAGAGAAGTATCTCTGCTACCATATTTTTTAAATAATCTGAAGTTTTCAGACGCTTCTGAACTTATTTGGAATGCAGACCTTGTTTACTTTGAGGAACTGCTGAAGGAAAACCAAAAATTCATTATAGCATCTTTGATCTTTGTCATGCAATTTCCTTTGTTCGTTCTTGCATAAAAGATTTTGCTTGCACTACGCATGTTCCTTTCTCCGTTCCCACGTTCCTGACATTATCTTCACTCTCACTCCATGGTGCTGTGTGTTCCCTGACACAGCATGCCTGACAGTATGGAGAGAGATTTTACATCACCCTATGCTTCGGAGGAAGACTGGCAGCAGGAAATGGAGGCTCTGTTTTTGAGCAAACTCTTGCCAGAAGGAGCCATCAGGTGTGCCATCTAACAATGGACTCTAACAATGGACATAGCTTAGTCTAAGATTAGCCCTGCTTCTGTCATACTTAGATGATCCCATGTGGGATTGGTCATTAAGTAAAAATAGCAGCTTGACACATGGACAGTAATTTGTAAGTCAAGATAAATATTTGCCTAGCTAGTAAAGTTTTATTGGCTGATAGGACAAAGATTCTTCTTGAAGAGAATAAAAACAATTGTAAGTTTTGAGCCTAATGTAGAGATGATGCTTATCCCTGTTCCATGAGCAATATGTGGTGAATCCATAGGTACAAACTGATAGCATATTTCATTAGCAGGCATTTGTCCAAGGATTATTTTTTTTCCTTGTATTCATGCTTTAGCTCTATTAGAATTATTCCTGATCTACCAGAAGATGCAAGGCCTGCCAGGTTCTCTGTGATCAGTCAATCACAAGATGGACAGCAGCAAGGGAGTGATACAGTATTTATTTAGAATTGCAGGGTATGAAGATGACTATAATTCACACGATGAGACAGCAGAAGGATAAGAAAAAGCAAGATGCACTGCTGAATAGAACAGGGTGTACTTTTCTGGCTTGCACTACATACTGTCCTTTCCAACATGTGGGACATGTTTCCCAAATATTCAGATGACATGCTAATATTTCTCATCAATAATGGACTCTTAACAATTCTTGTATCTTGTCTTGTTTTTGACAAGAAACACTGTTTTTTACTTGGTTCTGAACAAAGCCAATAAGTTTTCCAATGAGTAAAACATAGTTTGCAAACTCTTGGGTGCTAATAACTGCTTTTGGTGTTCCACAGAAAAAAAGTATTTACCCTGTTGTGTGAGGTTGCACATTTTGAGTTCTACTGATGTTAAATTTTAACTTTTGACAAATGATCTTTTGTGAAAATTGAGACATGAAAGTGTAATTTTTGTTTCATTTTATGAACAAAATTCTGCAGAGAATTAAATCTGTTTTCATTTCAATTGGTTTTCTTTTTTTTTAGAAAGATCTAAATTTTTCAATAGTTCTTAAAAGATGGATTTTTTTCCACCAAAACTTGTGTTCTACAGGAAAGTTACTCAAGGAAAAACAAATAAATAAATAGATAAATACATATATGAAGAATTTAATTAAATATATTTTGATTATTTTGTGTTCAAGAGTCTCCTTGCCCTGAGTAACAAGATATACCTTACTTATTTCTTCATTCAGATATAGGAGAAAAATGAGAAGACAGTAGGGCTGGGACAGATGTCAGTCTCAGCAGAGATCTTGTAATGGTAATCATAGTGCAAAGATTGCAGAGCCTGGAGTCAGTAATGTGATCCTCACTATTTGACAGGATCCTTCCATACAAGGAGTCCAACGTGCAGGCATCTTACACTTCAGAGAGTTACATGACTCAGCAGAAGCCCATGGTTATGTTTGGAAGAGGAGTAGATGAACAAACAATTTGCAGTGCCAGGGAAGACAAGCCAAGAATCCAATCACATAATCTGGACTTGACTCATCTTACATCAGTATGAAATTCTGTAAGAGCAGGGATTGATGTTCTTCTAACTCGCTGACACCAGATCTTTCTGCATGTTAATTTATGAAGTATGAATTCTGTTCTCTATCTGCACTTCAGTATGCCGTTATCATAAAGATTATGGCATTCTTAGAGCTACCTACACCTGAATTTGCCTCTTTCAAGTATAGGATTAATTAAATTTTTGTTTCAGATCTCCCCTGTTACCACTACCACATGTAGTTTTCATTAGAGCATGATCTGTGGAGAACTTTCTGTCTTTGTTTTTTCTGAATAATCCTTGAAAATACTATCTCCTACTTCAATGAAAGTACCTACTCTGTTTTTGGATTCAGGATTTCTGGTGTTAGCTTGTCTAGTGGCTGATCAAACTTAAAAGGTCTTTTTGATTGGCCGATGGAGTCTTTGAATGCTACAGCTCATTCATCAACAGCTTTACTGGTACTTCTGCTGCTAAATAGCAAAATTCTTGTTTTGCATTTAAAATTGTAGGTTGAAGGCGTGCCAGAATCATATCTTCAGGTTTGTATATTCTGCCTCAATACTCAAGATCCACATACAGCTCAGGAAACATCCTGAAATTATCCCTTGGGTCTCACAGATTTCCCCAGCGGTATCCTTGAGTTCTGCCCATGAGGAACATAAAATATGTCAAAATATGCATTTGGTTTTAATCTGCCCTTAGCATATAACTCTTTTGTGTGCCCTCTTCTTTCTCCTCAAACAGGACAGAATAAAACCCTCAGAGGTAGAGCTCCAAGCAGTTTGATTTTGGAAGATGACTTTCTTGACAGCTGTCAGCGTCCCCTGAGCATAGGATTTCTGGATGCTTTCAGTATCTGCCTCTCAAAACATCTGGCAGCAGCAGTATTTCCAAATATATTGGCATCCTGTGGCATTTGTGTTTGATATAGTTTCTTTTAGGGTAGTAACTGACTTGTAAATCTTATGAAATTTTATACATCAATTTTCTTTGTTGGAGAGAGTTCCTCTGCTCCAGGTGATTGTAGAGTTTATTGTGAAGTTGGTGTGATAATACAACAGAAATCCTGGCAGTTCTGTGGTTTCCTACAGAATCTTCGTTCCTTTTTTTAAATTTTATCATTCTTCTCTCTTTCTTATCGTGCTACCTACTTTGAAAAGGGATGTCACCTGTATTTAATTTTATACTCTTAGTGTTTAAGTGATTTTTGTACTGAGCACACCAAGTGCTCTATAGAACACAACTAAGTAACCTGCTAATTCAACACCTTGACAGTCCTCTCCAAAATTCTCCATTGCTTTTTTCCCCTCTCCTGTTGATTCATTGGACTGTGTGAGAACAGTGAGGGTGCTCTGTTGAGCTCCCTTCTCTTTCTTTGGTAATGCCCATATTCTCATCAAGATTTGGTTAGTGAATCCAGTAGTACCAAGCACAATGCAGTTGGGTTTGATGAAATTTTCTTTCTGAAGCTGTTCCTCATCATGGGTTGTGATGTGTCTGATCCATGTCATGAGCTAAGCAAGGTTGGCATCTCTCTGTAGCTTTAGTATCAAAGTAAAAACTAAAAGGACAAAACATATGTAATTCTTTTTTTTTTAACATGGATATCAGATTAGTTGGGTAGATTCAGTATTACTTGCTTTCTTTCTCTCTTGCTAGCCTATGTAATTTTATGCCATTATAGTTGGTCTTACATGAAGTGAATGTGAGATGGCAAGCTTTCCCCTCTCACAGTATTGCAAAAGAGCTGAACTCTAGTTGCTGCAGAAGTTTCAATCTTATCAGTAAAGTAGGTTTTTTTAATAATAGAGAAATTATCTGAGAGAATTCATTACGGATTTTTTTTTTATTTTATATGGAGGTATTTTGAGCCTATTCAAGTTGTGTTTGAAAAATATGATCCTTGCTGTATACATCCGTCATTTTGAGTATTCCTGCTATGAGAAATCAAAATGATGATGTTAGTAACATTGTTATTAGTTGTAACCATTAGGTTTCTTAGCTTATGCTTTATTTTGTACCCATATGGGGTGGATTGCCAGCTCTTGCTTCCCATAGCAATCAATTTTGCCAGGCTGCTGTGAGCTTATTGCAGAGATACGAGTTTTGGAGTTTTTTGTTGCTATTATGCTGTTTTACTTCCTTTTTTTTTTTTTTGCCAGTATTTACCTAGAAATTATGTACTATGCTTCCCTAAATTTCCATAGCAATTGATTGTATTTCATCTCCATTTTCGCTATCAGTACTTTTGCTATTTTTTTTAGATTTAATCTTAGTTATTTATATCTTGGCTGGTTTTTATATTAATAGATTTAACAGGTGGTATTGGTTTTTTAGATGCATTTGTTAAAAGCAAGAAAAAAGCTTCAAAAGAATGAAGTACATTGTGGAATTCACTAAAGTAGGGATCGCTTAGGGAAAAAATAATAATTTCTTAGTGTTATAGAGAGTATTCAACTGTGTATCTGTAAGTAATAAAACCTGCATATGTGACAATAGCCTTTTAATACAACAGGTTCAATCTATTTGATTAATTTTAGCATTTACTCTGTGGCTTACAGTACTTTGCATAAAACAATTTCTTTGTTAACATTGCCTGCTTTTATGAAAGCCATAATTCAGCTAATAGAGTATTGTTAAACTGCAACAAATCTGCTAAAAATCTCTTCTGGTAACAACATTTTTATGTATAAGAACAGCTGAGAAATACGGCACTATATTCCTGCATGGATTTGAAAACAGAAAAACGGCACTGGGTCTTGAAACTCCCTGTAACCAGCAGGTGGTGGTGCTGCCTTAGAAATCAGTAGTGGCTGAGGAGCCTGCACAAACTTCATTATGTATTGCTTTGCTAAGGAAACAATTGTAAAAAAAATATATTTCAGATGGCTCTTTTAAATGGTATACAGTTTTTTCCCATACTTGTCTCTAGAACCAGTGTCTATGTAAACAGGCACAGCACTTCATACTTTACATATGAAATTATATGATGGCCACACAAATAACAGGAGTGTGACAACAAGAATTTAAGAATACAATCCCCTGGATTTATAAGAAGTGTAGGAAAATCTTTACTTCACTGTGGTATTGGCAGGGACCTAGTCTGGCTTCTTGTAATGAGCAAGGTAGATGAAATTTTATTTCAGTTTAAAATTTTAGAATATGCAGGTTGAAATTACACTGGAAATATGTATTTAAAGATGTTAAGATAAATTGGCACTTCTAAATGGAAAAGAGAAGTAATAATTCTAATTAGATTCCTGCAGAATGAAATCTAGACTTCCCAATGTTCACAGGAAGGAAACAGTTGCAGGAAGACTGAGCTGGAATTTGTGGAGTCCTGCTCCAAAGGCATGGAAATATTGCTTTCCTGTGCACTGAAATACTCTGCCTGACAAAATCTATGCTGTAAATAAAAGATTTCTAATCCCAAGGAGCAGAGCAATCACCAAGGACTCCTGTGCTTACTTTTACTCTTAGTTTCTTCAAGGCATTGTATATTTTTCTCTGATTTTAATGGAGCAGGGGGAGTGTAAACAGTAAAGAGATCATAGGCACAATGATGAGTGGCCTTTCAAATTTAGATTTTTTTTATAGTAGCTTATTTTTTGTCCACAAGCAGAACTTCACTGTTTTCTACAGTGACTGATCAGATTGTGAGTGTTTTTAGTCACAAAGGGGAAACTTCCTTAACTTTGTGAAAACAAGACAGGTTCCTCCTACAGTTTAGCAGAACTGCATAACTACAGTGTGCCCTTGCTAGTGTCACAACTTGTTTCTCTGTGTCCCTTATAGTTGGTGTCAAAACCTTCTTTGAGGCAATAGGACAAAGGACAATACAATTTGGGTTGCTATGCATTGAAACAAGGATAGTCTATGACAATGCATGGAATATTATAATTTGCTCTGTGTTGCTACTGCTAAAGTATCTCCCAAAGATGTGTCTTTTGGCTTTACATGTCACACCTTAGGGAACTGTCAAAGGGCTGCTCATAAGGAAATCAGTGCCCATTTATTTACACTATTTTTTTTAAGGAAGGGAAATAGAAACACAGGAATAAAAAGGATGTTACAGTTATTCAATGTTAGAGGCACACTTTCATGTCTAATAAAAAAAACAAACCACCAAACACTGTAAAAACAATACCACATCTGAATGTAGTATATTTTTATGGAATGTATTCCAAATGCACTTTTCAAGCAGCAGTAGCAACACTTACTAGGTCTGAGAAGATCAGAGATTAATGGCCACAGTTTCACATAATTTGGTCACTTGAATTCTAGCAAGATCTGTGAGTAATAAAATACTTTAAAACAGAATTGACTGCAAGCGAGCCACCCAATGCTGTGTAACCCAAGATCAGTGATAAAACTAAATCCCAGTCAGGAGGTTCCCAATCCTCTGCCTGTAGTCATGGGGTCATCAGGTAGTCTGTTAAGATGTTAGCGTGTGGTTTTGAGCAATCCTTTTGTACTTTGCTGTGCTGGAGACAGCAGCTGGGGCTCCAAAATCATAGTTCATAGCTGCTTGTGACTTGGTAGGAAGCACAGGGTCTGAACAGCTCTTTTCTGACACTTGGGGTAACATTTTCTGTAGCTCCTCCTCCATGCTCAGAGCAGAACAGCTTGTTATAATGAAGTAACATAATTTAAAATTTAACTCAGCATATTTACACTTGCCATACCAGTGAGACAATTTGACTTTCCTTATTCTCCAGAGTGCACTCTGAAAAGACAAAGTTAGTTCCCTTCACTTTGATGTTTGACTGGAGAGCAGACCCCCCTGAAAATACACCATGTTCTGGTTTAAGTTCTGTACTTTAGGGGCATCTCCATTTCTTCACCCTTTCCCAAAACAAACTTTCCTTTATCCAAATAGTATTCTGTATGGATATGGCATAGTGGAGAAGTCTATTGGACAATTAAATGGACAGGGAGGAAAAAAAGTCCACTGATGCTTTGCCTTTTTTAACTTTTCATTTGACATTTTTCCAATAACAGTTTAATGACTTGAATAAACAATTACAGAGTGAATCATAATTTGAAAAGGCAGTGGAGAATGAAGACTAAAAATCAAGAAAAATGTATGAGAGAATACTAAAATTTGATTTAGAAAATATGTTGAAGGTTCAATGGACCTATGACTTAGTCTAAATATAAATTAGCATTTGATTAGGGATTGAAGTAGCTTTTTTTCTACTGTGCAGACTTGGCAGGGAAAAGAGAAGATGTTTGTTATGTACAAATAGTGTCCTATTGTCTATATACCTCTGTATTGGAACAAGAAATCAGATCCATGAAATCAGAAGCCTTTCTTCTAAAAATTGCACACACCAATGTGTGTAAAATGCTGTATATATGGGAAAGGCTTGCTTCTCATTTATGACAGCATATACATGAGTTATGAACAGCTCCTGATCTAAAGTCCACTGAAGTCTGTGTAAATGTTTTTTATGACTTTACTGGACTTTGGATCAACCACAGTTTGGAAAGCCTTAAACCCCTTTGCTTGCTGAAGTCATAGTAACAGGGAAGTGATAATAATTAATACATATTAGTTATGTTATTGAATTAAACTGGAGGAGCAAAGAAAAAAATACCATATTTCTATGGTAACCTTAGGGAATTTCTCTACTCTTAAAAACTAGCACAAATGATGTAAATCCATACGCCAGACCCTCTTCACCAAAAGATTCACGTTATATGTTTTCTGGGTTTCCAAACTCCTTTGTAGTCTATTTTTCATCCTATATACAAGTTACTCTAAAAGATCAGGAGCTTAAAGTCTATATTGATTTCACTGAGTATCAGAGCAGCCATCTTAAATTAATAACAGGATCCAGCATGGCAAGATTCCACATTTGCTCTTAACTGTCTTTTTTTCAGCATTCAAGGAAAAGCAAAGATGAGAAATATATCTGTAGCTGAGTTTCAGTTCTTAATGTGGGAGAATAATTAAAACTGAAAGACCATGTATTATTAATATGAAATTTAAGTATTGGATCCTAATAGGAAGAAAAAGGAAAAAAAGAAAAAAGTAGTAGACACAATGCATTTGTTTTGAAATTTTATGTGCCTTTAGCCAAAAAGTACAAGCCTGGGACAAAAAGAGGGCAAAAAAAAAAAAAAAGATAAAAGAAATGTTTCTTGATCTGCAATTTCTAAGAGAATGTCTCGTGTAAGCACCATTCAGTATTTGCAAAATGTTCTGTTGATGCATTCTTGACGTTCTTGGATCTTGATGTTTTATCTGCTTTAAGTGGCAGACACTGCAACCAAAAGCCAGCCTCACCTGCTTTTCTAATGGTGATAGTGTGTAGATATGCAGCATATCTTTTTGTATTAAAAAACCAGGATGAAATGCATTTCCCTGAGTATGTAATGCACATAGAAACAAAAGCAGCAATCCTGTTTCGTTTGAATTACCAGTTCAGACACCAAGCGAACGCTGCTCCACAGTTTCTAAAATTAACATTCTTGTATCTCATCAAGCACCATTATATTGTAGTTTCTAGTCAATGATTTCATTACATCTGTTACCACCAAAAAAAAATCAAGTAAATTTGTTAAATAAATAGTTCACTGGCATAAAATGATTTTTAGAGGATGAATAATGTGGGGTGTTTTTTTTTCCCCAACAAATAACAAATGTTTTGATTAAAATCATATTTCAATACTATGCTAAATTGCAACCCCAACTGATTTGGCACATTTCCTTTTTTGAAAGTACCTTTGATAAGAAATGCATTACAAACTCATCAGTTTAGCTTCCTGTTAACAAAGAGACAGCAGCCGTCTGGATTATTCTAGATCCGCAGTGAAACTGCCACACTATGTATGCTCAAAGTAAAGCTGTGCAAGTTTGACAAGGGGCAGATGAATCCAGGAGTTATTGTGCAGGGGTTTAAGTCTATGCGGCAGCTGACGGTTGAAATAATCATCTATACATCGCTCTGAGCTAGCTGAGGAAAGGTTGAAGCTGTATATTTTCAACATATCTAGCCTAATGGTTAATCTGTTGTCTTGTACAGGGGGTGCTGGGTGGAATCACAGCAATAGCTGACAGTTTGGAGGAATTGCTGTGGGTATTTTCAGTTGCCTGATTCACAAAGTGGTAGGTAGAAAAAAGTCTAAACAGGCTTGTCATTGAATGAGGCAAGTCATGCTCGCTGTCACTCCCATCAAAAGAATTCTGGTAGCCAAAAGATCAATCAACATATTGATTATTTGCATTTAGTAATACAGGGCTGCAACTTGTCTTCACCCCCCACCCCATGAAAGCTGAGCCGCATTGCAGAAGGGTGACTGCTCTTTTGGAGGTCAGCTTGGAAGATGTTCAGGAGAAAGACATCAGTTAAGTTGGGGGGAGAAATAAAATATTTCTTCAAACCAAGATAGTTTAACTGTTAGGAACACTCTCTGTATTTCTAATGCTGGATCTGACATATCTTCACAGTGACATGGCATTACTCACTACAGAGATTAAGGGGGTGCAGTATGAATTAGACTGAAACAAAAATGAAGTATCTGCAAGTGACAGCTCTGGCTGATGGCTGACTATGAAGGAAAACACTGTGCTAGTGTCTGGTGAAAAACAGTGCTGAAAGCCTAGCAGCTGATAGAGATGGGGGAGGAGAGGAGCACTGGGTATCAGTGGTGGTTGTTTAGAATGTCTGGTTTTGGTCAGGATATTTTTTTCTCCTTTAAAACACATTTTCATCTTCCCTTCCAGGCAAATCATGCTGAAGCCAGTTTCAGCCATTTTGTTGAAAGCACTGTACTGGTATTCTGCCTTGTTACATTTAAATTAAAGCTCAGCCCAGTTTTAAGTTATGGCAAGTGTATGCTCACAAAGAATAAATAGAGATTGCCACAGGCATTAGTTTAACTACATTTGTTGTTTTAAAAATGTTCAGGGACTTGCAGATTGCAATTCAAATTATCTTCATTATAATAAATAAAATGTATAGAAATAGAAACAGGCATGATTCCCTAACGCAGTCTGTAGGCAAGTGTATATTCATTGAGCTTGAAAGGGAGTTCCTGAGGGTGGGGGTAAGGAATAGGAATATATGCAACTTCAAAATACCTTTACGATTGCATTAATATATCACATTTTATACATATTATTTTTTATCTCTCTAATGCTGACAGACTTCTTGGGCAAATTCTGCACAGCATTTATTAAAAGTAGATTGTGTTCACCCAGGGTGCAATTAGAAAATACTACAGAAAATGGAATTTCTTACCCTTACTCTACTTTTATCCTGTTCCTTACTGTTTGCCATTCTCAAAAAGTAGTTTAAAATTTGGTGTCAAAATGGCTCTCAAAATATTCTTAGGTAATAATAATGCCTTATGGATACATGAAAATATACTGAACAGTTCTAAGGAACTTAGGCAGCATAAACAATGTAGATCTGTGACTGTTTGCATTGGAAATAAAGTCATATGTCGTGCTACATGAAAATAAATTAATCTAACTATGACTAGTAAAATAGTCCTGTTTTAGTAGACTTGGTGGTGCTAAATTCATCCCATACTTGGAAAAGAACCCTGGTGGTGTTGGAGGTTGTGATTTGATGTTGCACAGTGGTATGAAAAATTACCCCAATCCAGAGAGTTTGATTGCCAAACCTAGTGAGGCAGTGACAATATGTAAGGATGTATTTAGTTCCATAAAATTAACAGCAATCTTTGTTTCCCAAATATGTTTTTTATGGAAATCAGCCCACATAATAGTGCAAGAACCCTATCAGATTTTAAAGAAATTATTGATGAAAATTAGCTGTCTTTGGTGAACAGGGGAATGCTCCATAAGTGTTTTAGGTTCTGCACACTATAGTCTGTATCTGCTGAAGCTGACCTTTGTTTCTCACCTGGTTGTACAGAACTGCTTCATCCAAAAGCTCTGTGCTTGCTCATGTAGTTCAGGTGTATTCTGACAGCCGCATGTATGTGGCACAGCGTGCACCTTCAGACTATTTACACTAAGAGTAACCGGTTTCACTCTTCTGTGGTAAAAAAATATGTGTAATTTTAGGAGGAATGGAAAAAGAGATTATTATCTCTACCAAAGATAGGTCATTCAGATATTATTCTGTAGTCCTTGCTTTTGAAGACTAAGTAAAAAGACTTGGGCCATAAACTATTGGAGAAAGAAAATCGTCCTATGTACAAAGAATTTCATGACTCGTCCACTGTGGGTCTTCCACTTTGATCTAAGCTCTTGAGGCAGGAGGTTAGAAGTCATGGGATGAAACCAGTAGTTAGAATTTTTAAATCTGGAATAATTTGACCAAAAAAAATTTGGCAACTTGTTATGCCCATGCTCAGTGATAGTACCTGTCCACACTGTTGGAAGTAAGGGGAAGTAACTTAGGTTTTAAGCAGCTCAGTCTGCCTTCCTGCTGAACAAAATCATGTGGTGCTGTTAAATATGATGCCACGCTCCAGATATGAAGCCATACCAAAAGACAAGTATTTTTGTTCTGACACATGCTGTGCCACCACAAGCACAAAATCTTAGGAAAGCTTGAATTTGTCTGCATGGAATATGCTATAAAACATACACTGCTATGGAAGGTTATTGCTTAATAGTCAGGTTTGATATCTGAAACCATCACTTACTGAACTCCAGAAGAGACTGTAAAAAGATTATGGTGTTTCTTATAACTTGATTAAAGGGTTGATAAGCTTAATAGATTCTGGTCTTCTTCCATTTCATGTGAAGATGCTTTGATAGAGGATGTGTATTTTTAAAGATTATTTCCAGTATTATTATCTGCACTTTAAAAATAGAACTGAGTTGATGCATATCAAGGCCTTCAAATACATGCTTGACCAGTGACATGTGTAGGGAGCTGGTTCTCTGCAGATATATTTTATCATCTGAAAATTATTTCACTTGGAGGAATATCAAAAGTAGAAGTACAAAATTTGATTAAAAACCCAGTAACTCTGAGGTAAAATTGATAATTTTCAAGTAGTGTATTCAGTATTTTGGTTTTGTGGCATTATTGCTAATCAAAGATATATGCTCTCCTCTGATGAATTAAAATACATGTGAACTCTGGTGAGTATGCATCATTATTATTATTATTATTATTATTATTATTATTATTATTATTATTATTATTATTATGTTACTTCTCTTACTAAAAATCAGAATAGTGTCATAAATTAGACTTTAGTTCTTTTCTCACTAATTTTTCAATCTATCTCAGAATAGTAGCAAGCAATCAAGAGCTCATTGAATTGGAATGGGTGCTTTGCCACCAACCTGTTCAACCTTGTTAGAAGGTACTTTCAAATGACTCTTGTAATTCCTATACACTCACCTTTTCTGTGAGAGAGACAGATTTTGTGCTTGAAGAAAAATGGCAAGCATGGGAATGCTATTTTCTTATCTTTCTTGTTACCAGATGGTGTTTCTAGCTGGTGGTAAACTAAACAAAGATCCCAAAAAACATGCTGACCTCAAATACTTTGCCTCTAGTCTCTGCTCAGTGTTCTCCATTGAAACTTTAAGGCAATTGAAATATATATATATATGTTTCAATAATAAATAATGCTGCAAGTTTATCAGTCTGCCAACTACTCCCTACCTAAACTTCTTACTTCATTATACATAACCAATAATAAGGTCTTAGCAGCTCTGTTATATACCTTCTTCTCTACACTATACTCGTTCAGAGTGAAACAAGCATTAGGAGAAGATCTTTATTGCGTGTTTTTACCAGAAAAATATTTTGTTGTTGGTTTTTACTGAGGGTGCCATTTGTTAGAGGTATTAGTAGACGGGGTAGTGTTGAAGTAGCCTTGATATGTTATCCGTGGAAGACAAGGAATCACAGTTTTAAGCTTAATCCATATTTAGGAAATTGAATTTCTTAACGTTCTTTTCAGAGGTACTATGTATGACCTCCTGAAATTTACAGTATGCAGCACTGTTGAATACTCAACAATTTTTATGTGGGTTCCTTAAAATCAGTTTAATTCCATAAGTATGCTTGCACAATTTTGAAGTGGTGACCTTATGTTTTCTATGATTCCTTATTTATTTTAATAGCAGCAGAGCGTTTTACCTCCCCTGTCATTTTCAGTAGTTTCAAAGAAATAAACATCTTCCACAGATAGTAAGTCTCAAAGCCCTTATCAACATGGGGAAATAAGTATTACCTCAGACATACATACGCTAGGATGGGATTATTGCTTAAAGGTGATAATATTGTTGAATAATCCTTCTATAAGTATTCTTCTATAAAGAGTCATTTTTAGAGGAAAAAAAGAAACAACAACATAAGAAAGCTGCAGGTATAAACTTTTATTTCTGCTGTTGGAACTGATACCTTAAGCTTTAAAGTCTGTATTTCCACATAATATCAAAACTGATTCATGCCTGTGGTTTTAAATATTTTTAATATGAAGAAATTAATTTAAATTTTTTCTTATTATTTAGAAGTAAAGAATGCAGCTAGATCAAGTTACCCAAAAGGTTCATATCAGTTCAAGAATGCAACTACTAATGCATTGATTGATGCCAAGTCCACTGAAGGAATCCCGGAACCTGTTCCACTTGTTAATAACCGTAAAGGGAGCCTCTTCCTACCCAACAACCCCTCGCTGCTGCACCTTAACTTACTGAGTTCTGTTGAACAAGGAAAATCTACCTACTGTAGATTGCAAAGGGCACTCAGCTTGCCTGTAAAATACCGCTACCATTCCCAAAAGCCTGGGTTGAACCAAGATCTCCGTAGGTAGCCCAGTAGCTGGATGCATAAGGCGATACAGAATGGTTTGTGCATGGTTTTGCAGTCTGTTTTCAATGTGACTATGACATTACTAATGCTCTGATAAGTGCTTACAGATGTGGGTTTCTCCAGATGTGGTGATTAATAAGTTAATTGAAATAGCTAGTCAACTAATGTTTCTGGGTGGTTTGTGCTTTACCTTTCAAAGGATTTAATTGCTTTGGAGCATTTACATGCTAGGCAGAATGAACTTACCAGGTATCCCAGTTCATGTGATGTTCAGTAACATCTTGTTATTTCAAATTTCAACTCTTTTTGGTGTCTAAAAAAGCATCTGTAAATTAGTGCAGCTAGTGACATGGAAGAGGCAGTAAAGGAGACAGTGTTGTTTTAAAAATAGTTAGAAAATAACAAAGAAAAAAAGTTATGAACTTCTCCACTGTTTTGGAAGACTTACTCTTTGTTTTTGCTTTAAAAATGAAATGAGGATAAAAGTCAAGTAATATGTTGCTACAGATGTTCAACTCCACATTAAGGCTGTTAAAATTACCAGCACATCTTAAACCAATTCATGGAACATTGTCTGGAGGTTATGTCATTGAAATAATGAACACTCTTTACTCAAGAATAAGCAAACATGTTGAAACATCAATGTAACTTTAATTTAAACTCCAGCATAAAACTGAGTGTCTGAAGCCTCATTAGACTCGCCTGACATTTTTTTAGCATTGAGTCTTCCTGAACTGCAAAACTGCTATTAGACCAGTGAGCTCTGGGCTGTTACAGCAGTGCAATAAGTGTTATACTTAGGGATGTGCAAACAAGCTCTTGGATGTTATTAGAACTCAGAGGCTGAATTGAGTTCCAAATCTATAAAACTCTGTGTCCAATTCTTGAACTTCCAATTTTCATTAAAGCGGTAAAAAAAGTCTGTATAACATAATATGGCTGTAGTTAATACAAATCCTGTAGTATAAAGACATAAAAAATGGGGACTCATTAACAAAAATAAACATACAATATCAGAATTTTTTGTCATATATCACAGCCCCACTATGCAAATATGTTTGTCTTTCATAAGAACAAGTGAATTTAAGACTCCCTTTTAAATTAATGCAGACACAGAAACCATGAAGCTAAAATATTTAATAACCTTACTAAAAATTTTGCTAGATCCACTTTAAATAGGCAGGAAATTGATAGGAGTATCTGAAGGATAATAATTAAATATATTTTATATCCTACTTACCACTAAGAAACTACTTGTGAATTATCACTGCAACATTTTTGGGAACCAAGCCATAGGTAATAGTGTCCATTAGATACTATTCACATATTTCAACCTCATGTGTTCCCTTCCCCCATTCCTATGGAGCTGTGTTGCTAAACTGCAGAGGCCCTGTAAACTCTGTGCAGAATTTCAATGAAAAATAAAACTTGATTTTCTGTCATATGATGAATATAGATGTACTTCCATTGCTACAATGAGAATAAATGCCTTTCTTGGTTAAGCAACAAATTGAGATCTCTCAGAAGGCTTTGCTAACAGGAATTAACTAGTGAGCCTCACCAACTTTGGGCTTTGCAGGCAACTGGTGACAGTAACATGATTTGAATATGACAAGCACATATCCAAAAAGGAATCTTATTTATTGCAGATGCAGTACCAATAGCAAGTGCAGACTGCTAGAAATGTACTTCTAGAAGTTGTTATTTTGGATGGTTACAAAGTAAGACTGATTTTAATTGGGCGGCATGTTAGCATCGCCTGGCAGCGCTGCAGAACACAAATGTTGGACCATATAGTACAAAAGTATCCTTATTGTATTAACTTTCAGAATTTGAAAGGATCAGGCAGGAGTCTTATTAGCTAGCTGAAAACCTGGAAGAATATTATTTTTTAATATTGTTTTCTCTTGTGCAGAGAAATATTTCTGGTTATAATATTATCTACAGTTCACTTGTGTTACTGTAAGATTTTTGCCTATGGTGCTGATGGATGTGTATCTTCCTTGGACTGCTCAAATTGTATAACAGCACACTTGTGGTGCCATACTGCATCTCTGGACAAACATTCTGTAACCCCATGGTAACAGATTAATTTGGATGAAATTTAGAATTTTTACTCCCAAGAGAGTAAAACAGATAATTTGTTGTTTTCTGGAAGGAACATTTTGCATGATGCTTGATCATTTGATCTTTTAAGTGGTGGAACTGAATATTTATATCCAATAAAGAACAAGAGAGCACAGTGGATATCTTTAAAGCTATTGTCTGTATGGAATAGCATGCAAATAACTTTTTGGTAGAGAAGTTTAAAACAAGACTGGGCCATTTTCAAGAGAATAATTTGAAGAGGGTATTCTGAAAAGTACAAAGACTTGTGCTTTTTTGCAATCAGAGCTGCAAAGATATTACCAAAAAACCAATTCTGTGCATGTTCACTTCATAGTACATGTAGCTTAATACTGACTGAAGTGATCTAGTTTAATATGTGCAAACTGTCACCGAAAGAAAATTTCAGTTTGTGTATTTGTGAGAATTTTCTGTGGGCTTATTTATTTCCAAGCCAAGTTTGACTAAGAGGCATTTAACTAAGCATCAATAAGCATTTACACTGTAGGACTTTGATTTGGAAAAAGAAAGAAAAGTCAAATGAGAAGAAAATTCCTTTGTCTTTAGGGATACTGCCTAAGAAGAGAAGAAACTTAGTGAATAAATCCTTATTAGACAGTCATTGTTCTGATCTAAGTATTATCTTTTACACCACTCTTTGGCACATTTATTTTAGGATTAGCTTTGTTTGGTTGCTTTGGTTTGTTTTTTTCTCTTTGCAGAGCTTTCTTTGGTTGTGACTCCCTTGTTCTCCCAGGTCATCTAAAAGCAAAATCTGTCTTTTCAGGGCTCAGCCCTTTGTTCTTGACCAAGGCAAAATGAAGTTCCATAGCAGGCTTGGGCAAACAGACAGACATGATAGGCTGGAATGCAGTCTGTAATAAAATAGTGTCAGAAGAGAGTTATAACAAAAGACTATTGTTTAATTTCTTCACAGATAAGTCTGGTGCAGGTGACATATATCCCATTTTCGTTGTTTTTCTTATGTATCTTATTGCAAGTAGTATTTTTTTCAACCTCTGCTTGTGCACTACTAATGTGTACTAAGCTCTTTAAATATAGCAGCTACTATTACTACTAATGTCTTTCCTTTTAGCTTTAAAATAAAAGATTTCTAGGCATCAGTTATATTATCTTCTTATTAATTTTTCAGTTAACAGTAGGATGGGAAAAAAATTATTTTTTCTTCTTTGTACCAGAATAAAGTAGCATTAGTATGAACCTGAGAAAGCAGGCATGAGTTTATTCCCTTTGATAGTACATGTAAAAGTTACACACAGATTATCAAGTGCAGTTACAGTCTCAAAACTGTAAAGATGGTGGTTAATTCCTATAGATGAGTTCTTAGGAAGCTGCACTTGTTTAAGCAATACATATTGTGACATAAGTTATCCAAGAGTAGTTTATGACTGACAAAACTCTAAGTGATTTTCTATCTGGAAATCAATCTGTCCTTGAAAATGCACCTCATCCTCATTAAAAGATTGCATAACACATGCATTCTCTGTTATACAGGTATTGTCTCCCCACTTCCGTTCAACCTCATTCTGTTCACTCCTGTTAAAACTCCGTTTTGGGAGGAGAGTAGAGCGATGAGGTCTGACTTGTGCTGGAGATCTGTGCACAATGGCAGGCTGCATTCACATTCCCGACTAACTGAATCATTGAACATCAAGGCATTGAATATTTTACATCTCTTCATGAAGACTCTGTTGTTTGGCATGTGAGGAGCGAGAACCAACTGGTGTCTAGTTCATTAGCAAAAGCAGGCTGGCAGCTGATATGTTGGTATTGAAAATAGTACTTTATCTGTCTGGGAATACAGCAGAGCACTAATTCTATTTTTCTGTAGCGCAGATTAACTGATAATAACTCTAAGAATAACCCGAATGTGGTTCCCCCGCCTTTGTTTTTGAAGTATGAAATCAATTTGAACACCTGTGTTCAAAACCCTGGTATTCTTCTCTGCTTCTCCTTCAAACCAATCTCTTCAACTAACATGTATTTGATTTTTATTACTGTTGGCCTATGTTAGCAATGAAGTATCAGTGCGTGAATGGACATAGAGTGTGTGTTCTTTGCTACTTCACTTTTATTTCACATTGCACTCAGAGCAGTACTTAATCTCATAAGTTCCTTATATTTCCAGTTGAAGATGAGCAGCCGTCGACACTATCACCCAAAAAAAAGCAGCGAAATGGAGGCATGCGAAATTCGCCCAACTCCTCACCCAAACTGATGAGGTAAGACTGTAAGAAACTCATATCTTCATCTCCTTTCTTTCTTCCTTCTTCCTCTCCTCCCCCCACATCAAAAATAAGGGGAGGGGGTGAAAAAAAGAGATTGTTAGATGGTTTCTGAAAGGCTGAAGTATTTATTCTGTCAGCTTGTCAGCAGTTAATGATAGAGCTGAAAAAAAATTCTGTCATGAAAAACAGTTTGAAAAGCTGTTTGAAAAATACATAGGCTTTAAAGTCTTAGCTGTCACCCTGTCCTGTCCATGTGTAGTTCTTAAACAGCAGTGGCACTAATGATAGCACTAACCAATCAGGGGAACTCATGTGGTTAGTTTGCCTCAGGCAATTCTCTTTTTGTTGGATTCCCTCTGAGTACTGTTTTCTGTACTTAAGGCCATATGTGAGATGTATCATCACAATCAAAAATGAACCTGAATATTACCTTCCTTTTATCCTGTCGATTGAAATCAAATTTCTGTTAATTGATTTAGACTGATGAAAAAGTCTAATAATATATGTACTTGCCAAAGCAAAGTTCAAAACTAACGCAGTTTTAGTCAAGCTAAAAGCACATTAATTATGAAATACAGGGATTTTTAAGAGGGTAGTATATACTCTAAAAGTAGGTGATGAAAACAGAATCTTGTTAGTGATACCTTCCCCGGTTGCTATGTGTATATTATTTTACAATAGTACTCCTTTGTATAACTATGTAGTTTCCTTTTATAGGACAAATCACCTCTAAGACATTTGTCGAAACTAGAACTGCAACAAGAAATTGTAATCTATTAAAATATTATGTGATTTGCATTCTATCTCTCTGTGCTTTGCCTTTTACCTGCTCCACTCAGTCAAAACTGGATCCAGTAGTAGATACAGAGTTTCCAACAAGGCTGTTCCTGCTCTATTTTTGCATATCCTATGTACCCAGGCTAGACCCTCAGTCCATAATTGTATCCATAAATACCATAGCAGAGATTTTCCACTCTGTGTGTATATATATGTACATATACACAGAAAATGTAAACTTATTTGCGTATATAAACAGACACATTCGTGGAATTTGAGATTTATGTGTGTATAACTGTGTCTGTTCACAGAGGTTAAGTGAAAAAAAAATTGATACAAATATATAGTCCTTTCCATAAAAAAAAATCTCTTATCATTTTTGTTGACAATGATTTTGTTCCTGTAATGATTCTGGATACAGGTAGGTGATATTTCTCTTTGTATTTCAGTCACTAGACTGGAATTTTCTTTGGGCAGTTACAGAAGCATCCATATTTGTTTATTGTTTCTGCAATATAGGGCATATTCAAGGACGTAACTTCCACAAATCGTCTTAATCTCTGTTTAGACTACAGAACCAAAAGTGAGATTGATTCACAGAGGGAAAATGCACCCAGCTGTGGCTTTTTTTTCCCCTATTGACCATCTATTTCTGTAGAATGTGTCATTAAAAGTTCTCTGCCTTCCTCTTAGCTCAGCCTTGCCCATATGACACTGATTTACATGCTTGTTTACAGTTTATGAGGAAGAATAAAATGAGCATACTGGCAAACTTCTCATTTTTATAGTGCCAGTTGTCATGCTAGCATAGTTTTCAATTTACTTACCTTTGGACAGTCCTCTTATCTGGTGCTAATTGTTTTAACTGCTTAAAATTTAAACATGCAGAGATTCCCCCCCTCACCTTCTCCCAGATTCTAATTTTGGGGAAATAGAAGTAAAAAGAAAGAGAAAGGGGGAGAGAGAGAGAGAGAGAAGGAGCTGAACACACTGTCCCTGTTTGCTATGTAAAGTATGCCTCATTTCTTTGATCTTGAGTAATAATAATTCTGGGGAGTTATACTGTTTTCATATGCTTCAAAGCTGTGTCAAAGTTTTGCTGCTTAAGGGTACTTCTTTATTCTATTGGCTCTTGGGTACTGAGATGACAGGTCCTCTGTACTAGGTGCAGGCTTTTTCAAGTCATAGCCTTCAGCAAAACATCAAATTACCAAATACAGGGTAACATACTTCTACACAAATGCCTTTCCTGTAGATATATTATACCATATATATTAAATACTTTAGTGTTACATGGTACATTTTATGTGCAATAGAAAGTGATGGTTTGAGGTAGCCTTAGGGGTACTTTTTTCCACAAGCAGAAAAAGCTAGTGTATACCGTATCAAGTATGGTTTTTACAGGACTTTCTGCCCGAAGGCCTTTGTAAATAAGTAATGATCAACAGATTGGCTGTGGGTTTTTGAAAAGCATGCCTGTGTCAGTTTGCATGATGGGGGAAGATTTTCAAAGTACAGCCTGCTTTCATTGCCTGCTGAAGAGGGACTGAGGGAGAGTAGTCGTCCTGAGCCTGAGCTGTCTGCTCAGTAGCACATCAGAATTGCTAAACACAGGTTGAGCAGCGAGTGGAGAACTTGCCAGGCTTCCAAATCCAGACATTGTTTTCTTTCTCATCTCTGTTGCTGCTAAATTTATTCTCCAGCCCAGTGTTGGCACCCTCAGCTTCTCCCCAGACCCAACCGTCTCTTCCTTTACTCTTTATCTACACTGAATTAACTTTGGTCCAAGGTGCTAGAAAAGACAAAGTGGATTGAATCAGAAGAGAGCTCTGTTAAGATTTGTTTGTAATGGTCAAACTCTTTTCTCCTCTCTGGAACAAAGGTGGACTGAATAATCTGCTATTTCGTGTCCTTGTAAATTACAGAAAGTGACAGGTACTTGCTTTCCTGCCCAGAAGTCTTTAGTGCATGTCAGCCAGAAGTACCCAAGAGGTAAATCAGCTAAAGCACTGTCATGTCTGTAGCTGATATTTATCTTTGGAAGTTTTTTTGTAAATTTGCTTTAAAATCTGCTTTTTCAAGTCAGTTTTGCCCCTGTCCCACCTGCCCAGAAATAGCTGGCTATTTTGCAAACTTTTTCTCAGCTGTGGTTTTAGATCCAGAGGGTCTAGAAGGAGCCTGGAAGACAAGAAGTCTGGAGTATGAAAACAACAAATATGTGAAAAATTCATTAATAAATTGAAATGCAAATTGTGATTTTTGAATCGTTCTGAGCAGCCCTACAGTTAAGATAATGTTGAAAATGCTGCATAGGTTTTAGATTCCCACAGTAGTGGAGGGTATTATGCTATGAGACAAAACTTTGACTTCTTGTATTGCTGGACTAGAACAGAGGATGGAAATGGTATCACAGGGATTCCCTGGGACCTCATGACACATGGTCTGACCTGGTTGGAGAGTGGGAGTTTTTGAGATTTACTAACACGTAAGTAGAAATCTGCGTTACAAAATATGAAATGGATAGATAGATTGGAGACATCTTTTTAATGGCACCTTTTTAATGACTCTAAATTACAATATATTACTAACTGATATAAATAGATAATTGACATACAAATGCTCTTTGTGTGCATCACAGATGGTCTAGACCCAAATTTAGGAAGGCACTGTTCTAAATGAATGCTGCATCACATCAAATGGCATGAGCAGAATCACACTAATGCAATACTAGAAGAGTCTAATCAATCAGAAACAAATCTTTCAAATTCCAACAATATCTACAAATGCAAATTAACCAGAAAAATACTCAGCATTGACATGACTGTTTTTACCTGTTTTACATCAGCAAAAGTCTGTCCCACTAAAGGCACAAGGGCATGGATACTTTTTTAAAATAACTGAAACTCCAACAGGAAAAAATATACTCCTCCAGTTAAGATGTGAACACAAGAACACCCTATTACAGTAAAAAGTAAAATTTAAATAGGCTTGGAAGGAAAAGGGAGGAAGGCTGTGACTGGGAGAGTAATCACATATCAGGTATCCTTCCATGAGGTGGAGAAGAAAAGTAGAACTGATCAATGCCTCTGGTATCATGCAGCAGTATCAGTCCTTATTCATCATCTCAGTTGCAGGTTCTGATGCATGTTATTGATGAGCAGCCACATTAGCTATGAGGAGGCTATGTTGCCTGAATAGCAAGTAGCAAAGCTAGTTTTTAAAAAAAAATGTGTCATTTTGGATTCAGAATGACCAGTAAAAATGTGAAAAGCCCTGGATATGAATCAAAAAAGCCACTTAAATGATTGTTGCTGAGCCTCAAGTCTATACTTATTGCTTTGGTAGCTGCTACTGCCTGAGTGGAATACACTGACTTGAAGGAAATGTCAGCCCAGCCGAGTCAAACTACCTCTTAATGCAAGAACAAATAGCATATGACAGGGCCCAAGGGGCCTGAAGAGCAAACAAATAGTTTGTCCCTGTCCACTCTGGATGTAGTGGTGTAGTTGACATAGGCCTCTAGACAAGTAGCATACTCAGCAAAGGGTCATTATCATTAGTGTCCCTGATCACATAAGAATCAGAGGCATCAGAGGACACTGGGTTTTCAGTGTGTTGCCAAGGAGAATTTCGTAAACCTGAGGATTTTTTTTGATTGAGGATCTAAAATAATTCCCAACCAAACAATAAAACTTGCTCAGAAACTGTCAAAGACCCAGCTAAATGACACAGAAAAACAAGTGAGCTCTTTGGCATACGTTTCCAGAAGCCTAATGAGATTATTTATCTGAAGTTGAGGAGGAAACCTCCTGTCTTTTTTCCTGAAGTTGTATATAATATTTTAAGTATATCAACAATGGCTGTGCACATTTATGTCCTCATCCACCCACTAAGCCACATACACTTAAATGTACATACACATTTTTGCTAGTGCCACTCAGCATGAATATGCATTGCCTCTGCCATTTTAGTGCTGCCCTTCCATGAAATGAAACTGTGAGCTTTCTCATAGAAACAAAAAAAAGAAAAAATGATGGCAGTTCTAGGGAAGCATTTCTCAAGCCATAACTGGTAAAATAAGTTGACTCTGATAATTTTCCATGACTCCCTTAAACCAGACATGAAGGTAAGATTTGAAAAGGTGAAAGCCCACTGATGAACCATAATAATGGTATATATTTATGTCCCTCAGCCTTGCAAGTTTCCATTTTGTACTCAAATTTATATTCAGACTTTATGCAGTGCTAATATGCAATGATAACCAAGCTGCAACCCAGCAGGTACATAATAGCATAATTCACTTCTTGATTCTGTTTTACAAGTTCACTATGGAACAACGGGAGTAATTCAGTGATTACCCATGTTGCCTTACACCAGTTTTTAACAATGCTATAGAATTAAATTATTTAAATGATAGGTAGTAGTATCTTTTAGCCTCCTGATTCTCACTACTGTTGGTAGACCAGGAACTGGTAGGTTTGGTTTCCTGTTTGTCTCCTTTCCATTTCTTTGTTGAAGGACTGACTTCTTGATCTGAAGTATGGTACCCAGGTTTCAAGAAGACTGTAGTGGGTTGGTGCTGGCTAATGTCAGACACCCTCAAAAGCTGCTCTCTCACTGCCCTCCACAGCTGGAAGGGGAGAGAAAATACAGCAAAGGCTTCATGGGTTGAGATAATGGCAGAGATCACTCACAAAACAGACTCACATCAGAGGTATTAATTGATTTTATTGCTAAAAAATCAGAGTGGGATAATGACAAGTATAAACAGACCTTAAAACGTCTTCCTCCCACTTCTTCCTCCTTCCCAGCTCTACCTCCTCCCCCCAGAGGTGCAGGGAGATGAGGAGTGGGGTTTATAGTCAGTGATCACGTGTCATTTCTCCCATTGCTTAGGGAGAGGAGTCCTTCCCTGGCTTCAGTGTGGGGTCCATGCCATGGGAGAGTTCTCTGTGCACTTCTCCATTGTGAGTCCATTCCATGGACAGCAGTTCTCTGTAAACTGCTGAAATCTGGGTCACTGTTCCACTGATTGCAGTCCTTCAAGGACAGGCTGCTCCAGCATGGCTCCTTCACAGGGTCACAGGTCCTGCCAGGAAACCTGCTCCAGCATGGGCTCCCCTCTCCATGGGTCTGCAGGGCCCTGCAGGGTGGCTGCTCCAGCGCGGGCATCTTATGAGGTCCCAGCCCCCTCTCAGGCATCCACCTTTCCCAGCCTGGGTCTCTTGCATGGCTGCAGGGGGACTCTGCATCCCTGTGGACCACCATGGGCTGCAGGGGCACATCCTGCTTCACCATGATCTTTGCCATGGCTGCAGGGGAACCTCAGCTCAGGTGCCTGGAGGACCTCCTGCTTCTCCTTCTCCACTGATCGTGGTGTCTGCAGAGCTGTTCCTCTCACACCTTCTCACCCTGCTCTTCTCTGGCCTCATTACATCTGCACAATAACTTTTTTTTCCTTGTTCTTAAATCTGTTATAACCAAGGTGTTAGCATCATTTCTAATAGGCCCAGCCTTGGCCAGTGGAGGAAACTTCTAGCAGTTTCTCACAGAAGCCACCCTTGTAGCACCCTAGCTACCAAAACCAGGCCATACAAACCCAATGTGGTAGTTGTGTTATAAGCCATGGCAATAAAAACAGCATCCGATTTTTTTTTTTTTTTGAGGTTACTTGAAGTCTTGGACAAGTCTTTTTGGGATGGGAGAGCAGGAAAGGAAAGGAGAATTTTCCTGCAGAAGAAAAATACAATTTTTATAAAGTTCAGGGTAAGAGAAGATGCACTCAGATCAAAGCAATAGAAAGAAAAAGCTCTTTAGCTATAAACTGGGTTTAAAGAAAAAAAAAAGTATTCTTATAAACATTGACTGGCAACAGTGGTAGCTTTAAACGTAATGTCACACTCTTCATTTAAGTGACAAAAACTCCTATATTTTATGATGCCACTTAACTGTGGGTTTAGTTTTTACAAATGAGAAATTATTTTTTCAGGTACATTCTCCTACTCCTCAAAGATTACTAGTTCTGCATCTTCAGTGGATCTAAATGGGAAATCTTAAGAACAAAAGACACATTAACTGTGTGCCTTGTCTGCCCCTCATTAAATCACTTGTGGAAAAGTCTGGAAGTTAACTATTTTGGTTTTTTTTTATGTGAGATGCTTCATACTTCAGAAACATATTTTGATCATGTCCTGAGATATCAAGATAATTTAAAAAAACAAAGTTCTTACAGTAAGCAGCTTTATATCATTGTTCTTAGTAGTCTTGATAAATTAATGGGAAATCTTCAGTAAGGCTTTTGAGAATAATAAAAAACAGCAACATCTGGGCAGAGCAAGAGGCAAGAAAGGACAATTAACAGTGTAGTTTGGCCCATAAACTGGATAAGGCACTAGGTACCAACCACTGTATTAGATATAGTCTTCTTCTAGATTTAGGGGAAAAAAGACTGTATGAGATTGTAATAATATTAGGATAGCTTCTGAATATGACAGTGAAAGCATTTAGCAGTAAAATGCAGGTTTTCTTTCTCTTGTCATACTGGGTTTTCTTCTCTAAAGCCTGGTGCATCTGGGCACTGAATCCTTAAAAATTTAGTTTCTGATTAACCTGTGAAAGGAAAGATCAGTAAGAGAGTGTCATTAGTGTAACACTCAGAGGCAACAAATTCTCCTTACAACTTAATGCCATCCACACAGACTGCAGGGTCACCAGGGAATGGCTAATGGTAGCCGACAAATGTTGGGTGTATTAGTCACAAAACATTTGCTGAATTCCATCAGAATGTCGTGACAACCTTCATAGCTAGTCCCAGTGAGCTGCTGGAGTCACTGGAGTTTTCCTGTGACAAGCCGTCGCTCTGTCTTGGTTGAGCTTTATAGCACCAGTCAAAGCAGTCAGAGAAGATTGAAGTGACACAGGCCCACTGAGTAAATAGTGAAACATGCAGCACATCATGAAATATTCAGCCAGGGTGTAAAAGCTCTAAATGCTTTTTCAATTATTAGCACCTGCACTGGCTGCACACATCTAACACTAACAGCATGTTAATTGCCACAATTTGTTAGGGTAGTTGTAGGAGAAATTTGGAAGGCATGAGATGTTCTTTAGCGTGTCTTCAATTCATCTCGCCTTTAGCAAACCCACTTCTTCCTCCTAAAATTAAGCATCTGTGTGCATACACTTGCTAAGACATAACCACAAACCCCTAAGTCAGGTGGGAAAACTCAAAATTCCTGAACCACAGGTAGGGTGTCTCTAAAGACCCTGAATCTTGTGCAGGAGACTGCTGAACATCTTTTTGTGCATAAAATCCAGATATGTCTACCTGAGAAAGGCACAATTGCAGACTTAAACAGACACAGGTTAAAGAAGAGTAGTGTTTTTATCAGGTGTGGTTTGTGTTGACTTTATATAAAGAGAATTTTATTGGAGGTCAGAATAAAAACTAGCCAAGACATTGTCTTACTAATGTGTAAAGACTAAGAGATTACAGTTTATTTTTCAGGCAACCCCAGGGTCCTCCCTGCTGATCCTCCCTGCTGATCACACAGCATTCCTGTTCCCAGTGCTCAGCACTCAGGGTGGTTCCACTGCAGACCAGGGAGCGCATGTTGCTCTAGTTCTCAATTGCACGTGTATAATAGCATAAGACAAGGGTGACATAATACAAGGGTATGTTTAACAATAGTCATTTACTGAGGCAGCCCTTTAGTCCTGAATGGTCTTTTCAGTTCTGTCCATCCCCACTGAGTACCCAAAAGTTTCAGACTCAAAAACTCAGATTTTGCAGTGGTTATAACTGTGTGCTAGGGAAGCGGTACTCTTTAAAATGTAATGTTGACTTCCTTGTAGTAGGTTTGCTTTAAGTGGGATTTATGGTTTTGCTTTAGGCTGTTGTCTTCGAGGCAGGCTTTTTGGGTTTGCTGCTGTAGCTTGGCATTTAGTGTCGTTTTCAAGTTTAATTGCACATGAGTGGCATTATAGGCTCTTCAAAACCTTGAAAAAAAGTCACTTTGCTCTTCATTTTAAGTCATGCGTATGTAATATCTGCTATAAGAACCAGAGAAGCTATTTTTAAACTGGGGTTATGGATGAGGGAAATTTAACTTCTGTTCCTTTCCTTCCATATAGGCTATACATGTCTTTTCCTAGCCAGAAGGACCAAATGCTTTGGTCATTGCAAGTCATAAAAGCCAACATCTCAATTAAAACAAGTGCTAGGGGTTTAATTGACAGAAATTGCTTTTCTTCATATGATTTGAATTCTTGAAACAGGGGACTTTGCAGCCGTGGAGAACACAATGACTGCAGTGTGAGTATAAGCACTTCTGCAGTAACCTGCCAATGTGACTCAAGCACAGCTTGACAAGGCCATCTTCAAGGATAAGGAGGCAGAGAGGCTCTAGAAACTTTCAGTCCATGATGTGGCTGCAAGGGCAACAACTGTAATGCTTTGTGTAATATAAATTTTAATGGGAAGAGGATGTCCAAATGCCTTAGGCAGATTTGACAGCTTTGGCCTCTCTGTGTGTCTATCTTAATTAATTTTTAGTATTTGCAAAACAGGTTTGGATCATCAGATTAATGAGGGTGTATATGTCCAAAGTAGTAATACTATTTTATAACTGTTCTGATCAATTCGGTTTTTAAATACATAAGTCAGTGCATCTTCTGATACACTCAGTAACATCTGAGGACAAAGTTGGACCTAAGTAGCAAAGAGTTCCCAAGGTCCAGAGACAGCTTCAGGGATCACTTCACTGAGAATGAAAGAACATGGATTAAGGAGAAATAAAAATAATATCTTAGCCCAGACGATTTAAATTTAATAAATCCACTTACATGGATAACCCCACATATTGTGAAGCAGAATGTGGCTAGTCATATCACAGAGTCCTTCTCAGGCAATAATCTTATCCTGGAGTAAAAGTAGAAAATACTATCTCTTAGCATGCCTTCATATTGCATGTCCCATTCTTTTTGCCTCCTTTAAGGTTCCCACTTGCTATACTCCAAGCAATAAAGCAGAGTCTAAACAGTTTATGATACTGCCAATAAATGCATGTATTGATAAAAAAAAAAAACAACACAAAACCCAAAAATTGAAAGGGCTTTTTTTTAAAAAAACACAATTTGTTGCCTAAAACTTCAACAGGGGGTTACATCTGATGATTCACATGCTTTGTTCTTCCCTGAAACCAACTTATGTTTAAGCCTAAAATACTCTAATAAACCTTTGGAAGAAGGTACTTTGAATGTTCCCTGTTAGGATGCAAAGCCCTAAAGAACTATGCTGGGCTCTAAGCACTCGCACTCTAAAAACTGCCTCAAACCTCATGGCAGTTGACTGTAATTGGATGTCAGAGATCTGATACCACCTGCTTTGTTATAACATTCCTTTCAATTTGTATCATTTCTGTGAATCATTTTTGTGTCTGGGATTAGAGTATTGCTTAATAGTCACTTGTGTTAAAGCTTCAGATCATCTATTTAATTTTAAATCTCAGAGCAGAAAGGAAACACTGATTACAAAACAGAATATGACATTGTTTAAAAACTGATTTATTACAGTTCCTCTGATGAAGGATAGGGGGAAAAGAAAATTCCTTCTTATATGTGCTTGATTTATGAAAGGAAAAGAAGGTGATTTGACTGGTGAACTTTGCTTTTGAAAAGTGAACTTTTCAGTGCTCCTCTAGAAAAACTCGTGAAGAAATGTTCTGTTGAAATACTGGGGGAAAAAGCCCTAACCCTGAAACAACAGAAAGAAAAGCATTCCTCAGTGGAAACTCCTGAAGATTCCTAATCTTTTGGCAAACTTTCTTATTTTGAAACATACAGCTAACACATTCCATTAGAAAAAATAGCTGGGAAGGAGCACCACTAAATGTAGTCTGAACATTAGTACAACCTTCAAATGGAAGTGTGTTCATAGCTGCAGATCTTACTGTACCACCTCTGAGCAGATGGGAAATGCGCAATGAGTGGCATCTCAGCTTTCAGACAAAACTACCGTGGCTGCATCTTGCTGATGGATGGAAGAGAATGCAGAGTCTGTATATTTTTGTAGAAATTTTAAAAAAGCCAACAAAACAACAACCAAGCCCCCACAACAAACGCCTTTGTTACAGCTTTTTAATCTCTGCTTCCTACGAAGGAGGGAACACACTTATGCAAGGCCTGTCATTATTCAGCTTGGAGCAGGAACAGACAGAACAGACACTCCAGGTAGTCCAGTAGGGCTTCCCTGCTGCCAGTGGGTTACGGTGAAATCACTCAACTGTATTCTACTGAGAGGATTAAAAAACTTTGAAAACACAGTGTTTCTTTTTTCCAGATGAATCTGACTTATGTCTTTGCCATGTAGGGCATTGATTGTCTTAAAGCATCAGAAGATTCTGGTTTAAATGGAACATTGTATTAATAATTTCTCAACTTTTTTTGAGCCACTTTCTTTGGAGTTGACCTTGTTGGAGTGAAATGCATGAGAATTTTCCACTGATTTCAATGGATCTGTAATCAGTGGCTATGAAATCACACTAATTGATCACCCTGGCTGAATTTGAGATTATACTTTTCATAGGAGGCAAGTGTTGGTTGCACGGTAACTTAGCATACCATGTTCAAGGGTAAATTAACCTATATTACACACGATGTTCACAGTCTGCTTTAGCAGTCCATGCAGAAGAGAGGATCTCACCACAGTGTGCTGTTTCAAATGCTTTAAGAGCAGGAAACTTTCTGTTTTGAAGAGCTCAGACCATATGGGCATTTCTTTAACGGGCCTCAAAGCGCAAACTGCTATAAAATTTGGATACCTGTCTCAGAGCACTTAGTATATTCTTACATTGCAAATACTTCTTTGAAATGTTACAATTCTATATCAAGATGTTTCAAGCATTCATGACAAAAAACCTGAGGTAAAGACTGTAGCTCTCCAGACAAAGCGCTACTGAATCATGCTAAATATAAGATTTTAGGGTCAGTTTACCCTGTACCTTGTGAATATGATTCTACTAATGCTATTGCATAATGCAGTCACTTAGGGGTCTTCACCAGCATGTGAGTGTTGGAGTCGCTTAGTACTTAATTTAATGCTTGATTTTAGCATATAAATTAAAGGACTCTGTGTCTGTGCTTAGATGCAGCTATATAGCTGGAGAGCAAGTTCATAAAAAAATCTTTCATTTGCTTTCCCTTTGAGAAGCCTTGTGCTTTAAAATGTTTCAGCAGAAACACTTAGAAGGTTATCACAGGTAGAGTTGTCAGAGAAAATGGACATTGTTGTTTAGTATTAAAATCATGTATTCCAGATGTGGGCATTTGTTAGTCAGTCTGCTCTAAAATGACATACTGTTGAATCTTTAAAGGGCTTCAGTTTGGGAAAGCAAAATATGATTGGGCAAATTGCTAAAATATTTAAAGTGCAGCCTGTTAAAGCTTTTACTGTGAAGAGCATCACGTCAGAAGTTGTATGTGGTAAAAGCAAGTAATTGGCTTTCCATACTTATGCCAGTCAGTCAGCATGGGGCTCTGTTCCTATCCCTTCTACTTCATTGCAGATGCCTATAGGAACTTTGATATTTATTTCAGGGGGTGGGACTGGAAAGAAAAAAACTTGGATGGATGTGATGGTGTCAGAAAACCCTATTTAAAATTAAATTGTTATTGGCATAAAAGTGGATAGAAAGTAATTGAAACTGCACCCAACATTTAAAATTTAATTTTTTGTTTTGGTATGCTGCTTTTGTTTAAAAATGTCCTTATTGAAACCATGTTAAAATGTAAATACATTTAATTTTTTTACTTTTGTCCCTCTTAGCTCTTGGGATATCTTTCCATCCATAATTCATAGTATTTTCCATTTATGCTGTCCTCAACTTGTTTTTCCCCAGACATGACCCCTTGTTAATTCCTGGCAATGAGCAGATTGACAATATGGATGCCAACGTGAAAAAATACGACTCTACAGGGATGTTTCATTGGTGTCCAGCCAAAGACATCGAAAAGGTCATTTTGGTAGGTATTGATGATGAGTTGTGTTTGAAAAGAGGTTATTTAAACCATAGAAATGATGTCTAATGGATAAATAAGTTAGTCTCTACTGTCACAAAATCCAGTGTGTTGAAATCAGGAGCAAGAGTGATGAAACCAAAGCTAGGATTTTGATTAAAGAATTTTGATTGCATAAATCTTTATGCCCAGTGCAACAATAAAAATTCATCCTTTATAGGGAATTTCTTTTTCATAAAATGAAATTTACTTATTTGGTTTAAATCTTTATAGGGAATAAGATTAGAAATACTTGAATGCTTACATGCTCTACTTTTCTCTTTACACAAGGCAGTAATGATTCTAACACAGCAAGTATTGTTTTGACTTACCTCTTATTTATTGATGTTTTATTAATTATTGTTAATTCATTTTTTATTAATTTTGCTCTCTTAGAACTCCTCTCTCAATTCCCAATATTTTAAGATGCCCAAATAGGCCGGAGCAAGTAATGCTCCTACTCTGACTCTAGCATGTTGCGGTGAGCCCTGTCTATGTTTGTTTCATTCCTTTAACTGGGAAAACCATCAAACTGACTCAAGTCATTAAAAATAATTAGGAGGCCTATCACAGTCTATTTTGAAAGTTTATGCCACTTGTGTTCATGTACTTATACCTAAGAGTAGCAAGTAACTAACCCCAGATCTCACACGTAAAACTGATTATATTTGAAATGAGCTCCCTGGTGGATCTTCACTTTGTCGCACTTCATAAAGCTTTTCCCGAGCCTGCTCTCTTAGATTTTCCTGCACTGTGGCATGGTGTAGCCAATGATGGTGACAGCCCTAGTTATTCTAGCAATCAGGGGTTAAAAGCTTGTCTCCAGTTCTCCTCAGGGGTTTCTGTAATAACTCTGACATGGCCTGGAATTGCAATTTCAGTGTTTAAATAGTCAAGCAAGTAAATTCCAGATTTTGGAGATGGAACTTTGAGATGGAGTTTTCCTGAACAGCTTTAAATAGCATCATTTATTTGTAATCATCAAGCAAGAAGGGGTAGCCCTGCTGTACAACATTTTGTAATAGAGATAAAAATCCTCCTTTGTGGTACAAACACCTTTTAGCTGACAAACTACCTGTTGCCCTACTTTGAAAAGTGTTCCCCCACAAATGGTGCTGGAGAGTGACTCAGTCATCATCTCTAGGTTATGCCATGTTAGTTTTTTCCACTACCAGCCTGTGAATCTGCAAGTCTGCCCCGGTTCTTTCTACTTCACGCATCATCACCAATACACTGCCAGCAAAATGCTTCCCTACACCTTTTCAAACCCACAATCCACAATTTATGTCTACATTCATATCTATGCAAATTTAATGCTGTCCTTAGAGACCTCACAAGTACAAATTAGTGCATAATTTGAAGATGATGAGATTTCCCAGGTTGTCTTCTAATTGATACTTGATGATGTCCCAGTCAGAAAATAATTAATTTTTCTGCCCAAGGTCTGTTTTGGCTCTGTGACATTCCAGCAGTATCAGGTAGTTAGAAGGGATTTTTGCCATACGTGGCTGCATACAGATTTATGGAGTGATATTTTTTACATACCTGCTTTCAAGACTTGGTCTCTGTCTTGTAAAGTCCGAGTATTCCAGATGCATGGGCAGAGACATGGGACAACTTAGATGCTTCACTTGAGGATTCGCTCCTGTCTTCTGCTGTTTGAAGGGCCAAGACAACTGTCTTGGTCAAGCTGTATGAAAATCAGTGTAATTTCTCTGGACAAACTGAAAGCTCATGCATTTTTTTAACTGATGAGAAAACTTCTAATCAGAGTTCCCATTCTTCTGACATAATGAACATATCTGCTGCATATTCCAATCTTAATTGCACACCACCATGCTTCTGTAATTTAGAGAAATGACTTATACTATGGATAAGTGAGAGGAAAATTTTGCGTATTGCCACTGGTTTAGTTTTATTCATTGGCAAAACTTCTGTGTAGTGGTAGAGAGTGTACAATTTCTTGGCAATATGGTATCAGTGGTTCTCCAACTACGTGATGGAGCACTACAATGCCGAGACTGGCTCCAGAAATTAAGGTAATTTTTTCCGTGTGGCTTTATTTAATCATCTTGGTGTTTGAGTTGCCTGCTCAACTGAACTAAACAATGCTGAAATTAGTGCAAAAATTTATTCTTTCACTGAGACAAGAAGATAATTCTGGACACTGTTTGAATATTCTCCATGAGACCTTTTCCTCAGTAAGTCCAATTGGCCTGAAAGGTTAGTATTAGTCACAAACTTGCACTTGTATTTTGTTACTGAGAGAAGCTCTGTGGCATATAGTGGGCATCCACTGGAAAGCAGAGCAGTGTAGGGCATTCATGGATTGCTTCTCAGGGAAGCAGCAGCTTGTCCTTAAATAAGAGTTTTGACTCTAAGAGGTTATGGTCCCTAACTCACAAGATCTGAGTAATATCACAAAGCCCTACTAGGAACACTGGAAGCTCAACATCTTCCTTTCCAAATTGGTGTTGAAAAAACCCATCCAGTGATTTGTCAACTAGGGCATGACTTTGCACCTCTTTTCTGTAACCCTTAGCTAAACCTACAGTACTTTGTAGCCAAAGTCACAATCCGCATGAATAGAAGCTTGCACAGGACCAGAATTTGGTCCAATGCTATGTCTTCCCAGATGCCAAACGAGTTGCATACAAGAACATTTTTTTTTTCTGCTGGGTACATTTAATGAAATGTAAGTAAGGGTAAAATGAATAGCTGTATCAAACTACTTCTTTGTGCATGAACAATATTGACAGTTGTATTTTTCCTGGTTTTAAACTCAATATATGATTTAAGATTCCCTTTGTTTCATTTTTCCCTTGTCTTTTTGTTTTGTTTTGTTTGTTTTTTTAGACTCGAAGTGAAGCAGCGATGACAGTTTTAAGTGGGCATGTAGTCGTTTGCATATTTGGGGATGTTAAATCTGCTTTGATTGGATTAAGAAATTTAGTGATGCCATTACGAGCCAGCAACTTTCACTACCATGAACTCAAGCACATTGTGTTTGTGGGTTCACTTGAATACCTGAGAAGGGAATGGGAGACACTGCATAACTTCCCCAAGGTTTCAATCTTGCCTGTAAGTTCAAAAGCCATATTATTGATACTTTGTTATTTAGGACACCAGCTGGACAGATTCGTATTGACTTTGATCTTAGGCTTTTTTACTTTTGTCTACTTATAGGCCTGAGGACTTAGATTTTCCCTTTACTGTGTCTATGAAAACAGAGCCCTGTGAGACCTTATTAGATGTTATTTGCTGCAGTGTTTGGTTCCTCATCATCCTCATCGGATGAATTTCAGCTGCTATCAGATTTATTAGCTGTGTTTGGTATTGAACATTCACTGTAGTGCCCTGCATGGAGCTGGTTCTGATGTTGTGATTTCCCTGACAGAATGACAGTAGTTATTTATGATATTATTTATGGGTTTATACCCACAAAACCTTTGAAAAAATTACTGTTACTCTGTCAACGTAATATTTATATGTATTCATAAAGACTTCCTGTGGACTGGCCTGCTTTATAAGGAACACTGCCCTGGCATTTCGGTTCAGAGTCCTGTATGAAAGTACAGAAAAACCCTGACCCTTTTAAAATCAATGAAAAGCTCCTATTGATCTTGGTAGGCACAGCCACTAAAACTGCAAAAGCCCTTTTTCTCCTATGTATCATTATGATTCACGCATATGACCAAAATGTAGAATCAAGAGCTCCAGGACTAACAAATTAAGTCCTCCCAGCTGGTGATCTTAGGTGACCACAACTATAAATGACGCGTGGGAGCCCATGGTATAAGTGAAAGAAAATGCTCAGCATGTTATATAGTAAAGTTAGTTTAGATTTTTTTAAGAATGAAAAATTATAAATTTACTAGCTCTTAGTAATTTCATTTCAGCAGTTAAAAATAAATAAATCAATGATGGATGTAACCTTAACTGAATAATTGGGAAAATAACTATAGAATGAAAGGACTGTCTTTGCTTTTTGATTAATTCAGACTGTAGGTCTTTGTTACTGTAAATGCAGTTTTAGTGTTGGCCCTTGGCATTTTTCTGTAACCTGATCCAACAGATGGTGTCACAAGATTCTCTGCTGTCACAAAAATGGTGTCAATATCAGATTTGGTCAGTTAATATCCTCCTCTTTCTGCCAATTCCTTTTAATTCCAGTCACTGTGAAGGCTAAAGACTAGAGAATCAGAATTAAATTGATAATATTGTTGAACTATCAAGCAGAATAGAATCCTGCCACTGTTTCCAGTATATAATGTTAATCCATTATTACAATATGTTTTTTCAAAGTTTTGATTCTGAATTCTGAAGAGGCATAAAATAAATGTACATCAGCTTTACTTTCCCCAGTTTACACCAAAATTCAGAATAGCTTTAGATTAATTTTTACTTGAACAGCTTAAATATTTAGTTGATGGAACTTTAAAAACACAGAAATTTATAAAGGAATTGTATCGGACATAGTAATCAAGGGTGCTGAAGACCACACAGACTTCACTCCTGTTACTTCCATTTTTTTTTTGCAGCCTATCTGGTTCAAAATGGTGATATAAAATTAAAATATCTGATGTAATTACACTAATTTTAAAATGTACTTAAGGGTCTGAGATTATACTTGTAGGAACCTGTCAAAGGGAGACCACTTTCATACTTCCCTGTACTTTGGTTCACAAGGTAAAACTTGCTGCTGATATCTGGTGGAGATGTGGTTACAGCTGAATATGAAAACATTTGTTCTAGTTTAAAAAAAAAAGTGGAATTTAAAGTCTGTATTACAAGATGCCTTTAAGCTGCTGAGTAAACTCTTAAAAAGTAGGCAAATGCCAATTTTAAATATCCTCAGGCAGCCTTAATTCTGTCCCTTTGCATAAAATCATTAGGAGTGAGCCTTTAATTAATTACATGATTGCATATTATTTTTCCCCACAGGAACCCTGCTTCACTTGGTGCACAGTACAGGCACAAAGGGCAGGATTAAGGTGGCTGGAATAATCATATTCTAACTTTGGAGCAGTTTATAATGAAATCATATCTGTTTGATACATACTGCTTTTCACAAGGTTTTTTGCCTCAAATTATTGAAAATTACGTGGAATAATTAAACTGGCAAACACCGAATAAGAATTGAGCTCTTCCTTCACTGTGTGCATTTTAAATTCACTTTTGCATTGAGTACTCTCAGTGGAGTTCGGGAGGTATTCACCATGAATGATCAGGAGATGGAAGACCAGGGTCTTGACTTGATTTTATGAAAATCACTGCATGACACTGGGACAGTTATGTCCCCTCATCATTGGGGTCTTTGGGTACCAATCCATGTGAGGCAGCAGAGTAGAATCTAGTTTCCATTGAAAAAAAAAAGGAGTATATTTCCTGGACCTTGCAGCCCCTGTGATGTAGACTTAATATTTTAATATTTTGTAACTACAGTTGTGGACTTTTGAATGTGAAAGGCAAGTGTATTTTAAACAAAAAATATCATGTTAAGTGTCATATCTCAGCTTTGTTAACTATGAAAAAAATCCACAGGCTACCACAGCATTTCATTTTAATGATTCCGTTCTCTGATTGAGGATTGTGGAACAGGGAATGTTGCACAAGCTGTGCCCATTAGGATAAAGTCCTGTTTCTGTTTCAAAAGGTTTAATCACACAGCTTTGAAGCTCAGTGTGTTTTCCTTCTAGAAGCACCAAAAGCATGCTTCGAAAAGGATTAACCTTTTCTGTGTATTGCTTTAGGTAGAAAAAAATAGCTTTGTCCTGATTGCATTTCAAATGTGCAGGACACGTAATGCTTTCCTGTTTAAATTGCTGTTCTTTTGCCCAAGACCATTGTGGCTTGTTAGTAGATAAATAGACATTTAAAACACCCCCCCTGTTATATTCAGAGAGCCAGAGGTTGCCACATGAT
Source organism: Camarhynchus parvulus (assembly GCF_901933205.1). NCBI lineage: Eukaryota > Metazoa > Chordata > Aves > Passeriformes > Thraupidae > Camarhynchus > Camarhynchus parvulus. The sequence continues at coordinate 13,098,415 of NC_044576.1, forward strand.
AGCAGCTTAAATCAAGACAATTTCAAGTCACCGATGAGATGCAGAATGCTGGCATTATTCCTGTTTCTTGTTTGTTAGTAATAGCTTGACTGAGTATTGAGACTGAACCTAAAATGCTGCCATCAGCACCAACTACCCTTTAGATTAGCACACATCTCCTATTCCCTGGCACATAGTTAGACCAGCTTAATGTCAGAGCATAAAAAAGATACTTGTTAAATAATTTCCCAAAGCTCCTTCTCAATCTTTAATTTGTTTTTCTTTTTTTCCCCTCTCCTGCACCCCCCTTTTCTCCTCGCTGTGCCGAAGGGTACGCCATTAAGTCGGGCTGATTTAAGGGCTGTCAACATCAACCTCTGCGACATGTGCGTTATCCTGTCAGCCAATCAGAATAATATTGATGATGCTTCGCTGCAGGACAAGGAATGCATCTTGGCGTCACTCAACATCAAATCTATGCAGTTTGATGACAGCATTGGGGTCTTGCAGGCTAATTCCCAAGGTAAGGACTGCCCTATAATACTTCTCTGCAGTGCCTACAGGGGACAGGACCTGGCAGGAAGAATATCCCTCACTCAGTAATTCAAAGAGCCCTACATCAGCTTGCTTGACAGTTAAACCTGCTGATTGGTATGATGGCTTTTAAAGGGACAGTCACATAGTTTCTCTGCTACATCACAGAGCACATCTTTCAGAGGAAAAATGAATGAACATGAAACTGGCATTTTTTTCTCATGTTGAAATTTTCCTAGATAATGTATAAAAACATCGTTTTCTCACTGTGGCTTCCTTTACAGGATGAGTTGCTGTTATATAACCAGTGATAACTTCAGTTACTCTTTGGAATACCTGAATTCTGTCTAAAAAATTTATTTTTATGCAAAACACATTGACACTACAGAGAAAATGCAAGTTTTAGTAACACAAGCTAAAAAGTAAAATAAAAACAACAAGAAGTTTTAATTTTCTTTACAGCTTTGGTACCTTCTTGCTCAAGAAGCCACAGAGAATTAACTCAAGGCTGATTTCTTCCCATGGTTTGACATGCACTCATCCCATTTAAGAACATTGAACAAAATCTTTCAATCTTTCCTGAGAGTAGGGGACTGATTCATATGTTGCCAAAGGCTATTTTACACCATCTGTGCCTGTGCAAAGCAGCTGCAAAGCAGTCATAAGCACCCTGGCAAAGACCATCAGTGTAAAAACAATCATCTTCCCATCCCTGAAGGGTCTTGCAGCTTATGCAGCTGAAGTCCTACCTTTGATAAACCTATTAAGTGCAGCAGTAAATATTCCCTCTGGATCTAGTTCTGCTGTAAATGTAGGTGGAAAGGATTGTGCTTTGGTCTGCAGCTTCCCCGTGAGCCTGATCTAGAGATAGTTTTCCCTCAAGGACTGTGAGAACTAAGATTAAGTTCAGATTTTCCTCTTTACAGTCTAATCAGGAAATAGGAATTAGATGCCAAAAATCAGAGGTTGCAGTGTAACTTCTTGAATATAGAAACTTGAACATAGAAAATTCTTTCTTAGAATCAGCAATAAAATTCTGGAATTCAATACTTGAATTAAATTGTACCAGGAAGCTAAAAGTTTGAACTTTTCAGAGTCAAATTGGACAGTTTTCTGGATAAGAAGTAGGTTTAGAGAAGAGAAGGAAGAAACTGATTGTTTTCAATCCCATGAGTGTTGAAAGTTTCAAATCTGTGGTCTGGAAATAACACAACCCCAAATATTTTAGAGTTCTTTCCTCACAGATTTGTGAGGCCAACTTGCTCACGGTCTGATAGCTTGTAGTCATGATCAGGAAACTCATTGCAGAAGTGGAAGACAGGCACGGAGGTTCCTTGTTTTGCTGGTTTAGCCTTGGGATCTGAAATTCTGTATCTCAAAACTAAATCTGTACTTCCACTACCAGGCTAATGGCTATTCTTTGATGAATCTCTCTGTCTCCTATCACACACATAATTAAAATAATCAAGAATCTCTTCTTGAGCACAGTCAGTCTGAGAGAATTTTCTCTCTTTGCTTAGAAGTTAGAGACATTTCCAGCACTTGACTGTTTTATTTTACCTCTGGGAGTACACAGGGTCACACCATCCCTCAGTGAGGATAGAGAAACCTGTCAATATCCAGTCTTGTGCGCCACATGAACACCTGTCATTTTTTACTCTCTATCCTTGGAGGTATTCAAGACCTCACTGTGTAAAGCTCAAAGCTGATCTGACCTCATAGTTGACCCTGCTTAGAGCAGGAAATAAGACCAGAGACGCTCCAATGTCCTTTCCAGACTGAATTGTTCTGTGACTCTCTAATACCCAGGTTGCTGCTACAGCAATAGTCCCTGTAGGTCAGGAAGTGTTCACTGGCCATAGTCCAAATCCCTTTAGCCCTTTTAAATGTTGCTGATGCAGAGAAGCAGAGGAATGATAGGTGAGCACATTTTTAGAAATTTTTGACTTTTCTTCAGGTAAATATCGGACTGCATGTTAAAAAATTAAAGGTGACTCTTTCCGTAGCTGTTCTGGGGAAACAGGGCATAACATAAGGCAGGTAACCAGCAGCCTATTTTAATTGGAAGCACTGAATAAGGAGGGGTTCTTGCAAGCCCAGTTGCTTCAGAAAACAATTATCTTCGCAGTAAATTCTCTGTTTATGAAATCCACAACTCCTGAATTAGTTCTGCTCCTTTCAGTAACATAAATTTTCGTGAAAGATGTTGAATAAAATGATTAGGCTGTCAGAAGCACTTAGAATCAGTGGATAGCACAAACTTTACTGGAAATTATATGCAATGTGACATTTTTGTCTCTGAAATGCAGCTTTAACATACGGTGGACATAACTATCATGGCAATTACATAAAGTAGGTGATTCAACTTTTTGCTGGTCAGCAAGCAGGGTATTAGAACAAACTCACAGATTCTTACTGGCAATTAAGTACCTTTATTTATAGAGCAAGTTGTCATTTTACATTTGTGTATTGCTTGACATACTTAACACATTGTCTGGTACAAATTTGCAGTATTGCCCATCTGAGTTTTTCTAGATCTTAATGCATGATTTTGGATTAAGACATCCTCATCAACATCATGCTTGGATCTTCTGTGTTACTCTTTTATGTTACTTCTGTTACTGATCATCAGAAATACTGACATTAGAAAATATGGAGATGTGGCAGGAGGTCAGTTGAACTGTGACAGGGTGTTGAAAAGAAAAGAAATAAAACAAAATATGTGAGCAGTCTAAGAAATATATGGGCTGAGCTGCAAGATTTTTGGTGAGGTATTTAGCAGTATGACCATACCTTTGCTATTCCGGTTAAATAAATAGTATTATATATGTATAATTATGTAGTCGGTAAGCGATGGAATCTCATATGAAAACCTGATATATAATTCATGTTTACATTTCTGAAAAAAATGCAATCATTTAATTGATAAGTTATTGAATATACAAGGATCTTTCTAGTTTGTATCTGTGATTGTTTAATTTCAGCTTTAGGCAAAAGGTGACACCAGAACAAGGAGGGTGCCATAAAACCAGGATGCGAATTTATTTAACCATCAGATAAGCCATAATTGTTGGCAAGTGTTGAAGTACAGGCCTATATCTGTAACTCCTTGCTTTAAGTTGGTAGCAGGAAGAGAATCTGCACATTTTGGGATTTCATTCCCTTTTTCTTAGAGCTTCATCCTCATCACCTGCTTTAACACCAAAGTCACTCTCAGTCCTAGGCATATAAAAATGTATCTCTGTATCCATCCAAACATGCCCTTTCCAGCCAGAGATGTGGCTTTGAAACAGAACCCAGATGCAATCTGAGAGGAAGGATCTTGTAGAAGGAGTAGGTGGGTGGACACATGACAGCATAGTTTGCTGAAAGGGAAATTTCTATAACAATAGGGCTAGCAATTCCCAATGGATTAAGTTAACTGCTGAAAAATCAGCTATGAATTAATCTGGTTTGCATCAACAATTTTCTCACTACTAGTGCCAGATGAACTTAAAACACATACAGCCATTCTCATACAGAAACGAAGACTTGATAGTACTTCCTTATGGTGTTATAATATCCCTAGGTTTTTGAACTGGTTAACAGTAATTATCTATTATCTGGACCTTCTGTAAGTAGTACAGCAACATTTTTGTCCTCTGGCTTGCCCATCTTGTGTTGTGACTGATCCTGCCAGAATTGCATCTCATCCAAGCACAGCGCTCTGCCTCAACCTTCCACAGAATAAAAATCCAACTCAAAGTTCCAAGACACAGGAAAAAAAATCATAATCTGGACCAGAGCTACAAATGACCTAGCATATCCAGAGGGGATGGCAGTAAACTATCTAAGTTGTCAAATCTATGTTCATCATCAGCTGTCTGGCAACATACGACCAGATGCATGGCTACACAGAACTATGTGTGCAAACAACCTGTCTTCCTTAGGAAGAAAAGCTTACTAACAGTTTTGAAAGGATTTTCTGGTCTCCTTTATATAAAATGTATACTTCTACTCAAAAAGAACAAGAAAATCGTTCAAATTAAACCTGTGCTGTTGGACGTTCTCACGTTGAAAGTGTTCCTAGGGCTGTCTGCATTGATCGTTTCAAAGCTGACTGGGCAGCTCTGTAGGCTTGCTAGAGGTTAGGGCTGCAGACTCTAATGTCCTGAAAATGAGTTTTGGAAATCATCCCGGCAGTTCATTGCCTTTGGGAGACCTAGAACCTAGATTCCAAGGACAAAAAGGCCAAAATGTATCCCACTGAAGCTGCAGCACACTATTGTTTCATTAAGATATCTAGATTTTGAAGTACAAAATGCTGTAAAGTGAGAACTTGGCCCACCTCTTCACAAAATTATTTATAAACTCAACCTTATTTTTGAAAAGGAAGCCCTGTGTTTTTCTTGATTACCTTTTATGGATCTTGACTGATTGTCTTCCTAGTAAGATCTGTAAAGAGGTGTGTGTTTGTGTTGGAGAAAAAGGTCACCCCTGAGTACTGGAGATTGCTTTTTATTGTCCTTTCTGTTTCTCATTCTGTTCCCTCTAACAGAAATTAAGATTATTTCATCAAGAATTATTTTGGAGAGCAGACCAGAGAATATTAGATCCATAGTTCATAACACGTGCTCCTCAGTCACAACATTTTTCCAAAGCACTCGAGAGGACTGAATATGTATGTGATGGGTTCTGCCTTGGCTGTAAAGCTGGGAGACCTCCCATAATTTTCCTTTCCTTCATTTTGTTGACATTTCCATCCTTTCTTCTTCAAGTATCATCCATTGACTATTCCTATTTAGTTTTATCATGCTTCTTGGTTTTTTCTTGGAGTCCTGCTTTGTGGGGATTTTACTTGTTATTTTATCCACCAGATGAACATGGCCCAACACAAAATATTTATCTTCAGTTGTAACTAAAGCTGCTATTTGGCTTTCTTCCCAAAACCCAGAAAGACAATTATAACCTAACTGTTTAGAGATTTATAAATACTGTACCAGAGTAGCCTCTGGGTAGTAACTTTAGATATCCAACTCAATAATTTTCTTTTATTGGATAGTGATTTAGAGCTTATTTTGAGTCCTATATAGTAAGAGCAGTACATTTCATTAAAAAACACTTACTAAACAATAAGGAAAAGTGATCTTATAGCTCCAAGCAGGTCTAAAGTACAGAAAGGGGAGGCTGTATAGTAACATTTTGTCCACAGACATTCTAAGACAGATCACAGTACAGCAGTGTAGACATATTTCTGCAAAGTAACGATTGCAGCTGTTTTCTGAATGACTTCAACTTACGAGAATTTTCCCTAGGAACACTATTTCAACGCATGAGAGATATTTTTAGGGCCTTCATTTACAGTTCTCATAATAGATCCTCCAACAAGAAAGAATAAAGAGAAGAACATAAAGATTGGATGAACTCCTGGGTAATGTATTTCACACATCATGGCGGGATTATTCTGGGGAAAATCCTATAAAATCAAGTAAACATACTCAGAATTTTACACACTGACTTCCAAGTGTAACAAATTGCACAAGGTAAAATAGCCCTGTACAAGTTTAATTTCATTTGATCCAGTTCCTTTAAAAATCACTTATGACTTTATTGTCATCTTTTGTTGGAGCTGTCTTAAACTTTGATTGAAAGGACCGGAACAGACAGAGTTTCTTTAGACTTATTTCACAATCTGGTAACTAATTCTTGTATCATTGCAAAGTTTTATGAACTTAGTCTCACAATTTGCTGCAAGAAATTCATTAATAAATGAATTTGAGATCTGCTTTCCATTGAGATTGCAGATAATATATTCTTTTCCACTTCTACCAATCAATAAATCTTGATTGATTTATTTCTGAAATGTTAGCAAAAGGCAGAACAACCATATTATTGGGATTGAAAATGAGAGAAAATTCTTAAATAAGGGGAAGGGATAAATACTGTCTAAAGTGCTTTGTTAGCAATGGGTTTTGCCCTTTTTTGGAGGTAAATATTTCAATGCTGTTAGAGAAAACTCTTTATAAATTCAAAGCAATTTTTATTCCTGAAGGAGAGGGGGTTTAGTGAATGTTGACTCATACCTTTTATTTTATAGTCATAAGGTTTAAAGTTAATATTTCAGAATATAGGCCTGGATGATCATAGATGAAGTTAATTTTTAGGCTTTTGTGGAATTCAGTATTCTGTGGCAACTCCAACACTGTTTCCTATGTTTAATTTGTTATATTTAATAAAAACATAGGAATAAAGAATCTTTTTTTTAAATGCAGAAAATCAAAGTCTATTTAGCTGCACTAAATAATTGCAGAATTTAAGGAGCTACTTAACCTCTTTAGAAAGCTTATAAGTAAATGTAGAATGTTAAATGTAGATGTAATATTAAAAATAAATAAGTGAATAGTACTGGCAGAAAGTGAAAGATTTGGGGTAGTTTTTAAAAGTGAGCTATGACATTAGCTTTATTCTTTTCAACCCTTAGATTCCTACGTGTCTTTGTATATCAATGTCTTTTAGACTGCAGAATGCTTGTTATACTTAAAGCTAGCTCATAATTACCTAATTCATACACATGTTTTGAAAGATACTCTCCAAGACAGTATCGATCCTATCAGTCACATTTTCAAAAATGGTTTTTTGCATTATCATCAGGGTTATTGCTTTGTGGCATTGATAGTTTAGTGTAGGAGTTAACACCCAGTTAAGGATGTTTTTATATTGGGTTCTGAATGTTCCTTTTGTTAGCATCAGTTGTTGCAATAATAGTAATAACCCAATTAACAAAATTTTCTACTTGGTTGAGTGATTATTTTTTAGCTAACTGAATTTTAGGTGGTTGTAGTTTGGTTTCATTAGCCCTTTTTAGAACAAAGGCTGACCATCCTAATTAATGAAGTTAATAACTGAAAAATGAGATAAGGGCCAGACATGTCCCATATCACCATTTACTCACAAAAAAATAGTCCAATTTTTGAAGATCTGGTCCCTATGATAAATAACTCAGTATTACCTTTTTGCAACATGCACATAATTTCTTATCCTGCTGAACTAGATGGATCAGTTGATAGCTGTTATTTATTTTATGGTAGCACACTGGAGCTCTGGATGGAATTAAGAGCTTGTTGTCATAGTCCTGATATATACAAGAATAAAATATGGCCTTTGCCCTGGCAAGTTTATAATCTGATGCCTTGCTTGTTCCAAAACTTATGTGCTCAATGTTATACAGGTTAATAAATCTCTCTGACTTCAATGAAACGGTCCACCTGTGTAAAGTTAGATTATGTGCAGGTCTTTGCAAGATTTGGACTTAAATAAACTAAAGAGTCTGGGTGGGAGAGAGGCTTTTCACTTAACTTTTTTCCTGTGCTGTAGAAACCAGCTCTTTGAGGACCTTGCTAGGCTTCCAGTCTTCACATGAAACCCTTCACGGGAAGGATCCCATGCAGCATCCTTCATATTTTTTGGTACCTTTCCTTGCAGCTGGACGCCAGTGTTGCCTGCTGGAATTACACACACAAAGTAGTTCCGCACCTCTCTCAAAGTTTTCATGGAAAGAGAGAAAAACTATTAAGAAAAGTGGGTTTTCAATTTTATTACTTATAAAACACTAAAAATGTGTTGGATGAATGGCTGGAGAGACACATTCCTTTGATACAATTTCTCTGGTTTTGAGAAATACTGTAAGGTCCTAGCCCAAATACCTTTAAGTTTTCACAAGTGCTTCTTCCTCTTCTGCTTTAAGATATCTTCTGCTTCAGCCAGAGAAAAATAAAACAGGATGAAGGAGGTAGATAATACAGTACATCAAATATGTGATCTCATACTTAAACTATATTTAAACATCCCGAAACTGTTATAAATTTATGGTAACTCAAATTTATTATTATTTGCTGTTCAACATCTTGAAAGCAAACCCCCTATTATGAAGGTGTACTCTTTTGTGCATTTCTGATGCTGAGGAATAAAAAAACGCACTCTTTTTATGAGCATTAATTATACACCAGGCAAGGAAGCAATTGCCTCTATGTTATGAAATATTAAATCAAAATGCTTCCTGTTCCCAGATGTCCCAGAGATAAATACAGCAGTATTTTGAAGCCCCACTCGGAGCTGTTTTCCCTGCAAATTTATAGTTTTGTCTCCATTTTCAGAAAGCCCTGTTTTATGTGAAGTATAGCACTCTTGGTAGTTTTTAAGGAGCAAACTCCTCTGGAGTTGCCTATGTAGGCAACAACTCTTATGTAGATTGCACACAAGGGATCTGAAGTTGAAAGGCTCCTTTAAGATGACAAATGGGTTGAAAGTGTTATTGTCTTTGATTGCATGCCTTACATCATCTGTATGTAGGAATAAGAGAGCTATACTTTATCTTTAGCCATTTTATAAATATTTAAGTCCTTAGAGTTGCCTAAAGATATTAAAGCATATTTTACAGTAGTTGGAATATAAATATTATATATAGCACAAGATACCAAAGTAGTTTAATGAATTCATAATTTTCTGTTCACTTTTATTGGAATGTGTTTTATGTTCCAAAACTTCCTTTAAAAGAATAAGAGACCATTCGACTCGCTGACAAGATGTGAGCTGATAGTGAGCGTTATCAAGGTTCCCTTAAATGGTGATATGAGGCTGCAATTAGCAAGACAAAAGGGCACGTGGGTATTAGAATGTATTGCACCCACCTCTGTGTTTTAACTTTTAAAAAAACTATTTTTAAGAAACCATATGTAAGTCTTTAAAAAACTGTAAGGTGTTTTGCATCTCCCTCTGTGTATTTTCAAAAAGTTCTTAATTGCATAAGAAGATGTGTATCTAGATCCAGTTATACTGAGGAACATTTTTAAAATTTGAAGTTAATTTTCAAAGATAACCAACCACAAAAATTTTACGACATGAAATGTGTAAAAGGTCTGTGTTTCATGGCTTTGAATACATTGTATGTTGTTGTTATAATTCTAAATCTTTTAAGTTCCCATCAAATATAAAAAATTCTTTTTAATATTTCACAGTTTAACTATTTCCCAGTAGGAGTCCATGCTGGGTAATGCTTGCTAATTACCCACAACAAAAGTAGACACACAATGCTGGTAAATTACCTGACCCTTTGCATTTTAATGAGACAACAAGGATTTCATGAAGTGATGTTGTTTCAGTGGTTAATGGTGTCAGCAATGTTGTAATTGTAGGCTGAGGCACATTAGCTGCACAACCACATGTAGGAAGGGTTTCTCTCAACAGGCCCTTTGGAGAATAGAATAGGGTATTATCATTAAGCCTATGTCATTTGCATGCTGCTAATCACTTACTTTATTATCTTGTGTATCCATTGTCTTTCTTTAATTGCTCTTTAAATGAAAATTAAAAATAGTTCCAGTGCCCAGGATACTTGTGATAGCATCTTGATTATGAAGATAACGTCAAGAAAATGGAACATATAGATAATATATTGCAGGAATACAAGATAGTTTGAAAGTAATGTACCACAGCAGGCAGCCTCCTGAGCATAATTCTGGTGTCTTTCTTTGCTTCACTACGTATTGTTTGCTTAATAAATGGTTATTTATATTCATAAAGGTGATGGGATTTTTCTAGAGATCAATGTCACTGGTTTTGCTTTATTGTGGAAGAAGATACAAAGCATCAGTATCTAGCAGACTTTACCAGTCTAATAGCAGTACAGGAGAAAGCTGGATTTTTGTTCTTTCCAGTTAAGTCCTAGCTTGTGATCTCCAAAGCAGAAAAGCAGAATCTATCACCTTCTAGTGATTTGCAGAACTTTGACAGCTTTAGATAAAATTTATAAAATGCTTGGCATTTTGTTTTCAAGACCTCTTGATTTAAGTTTGACATGATTAAATATGAGACAACCCAGACTTTCCATAATAAGCATTTTCTAAAAGATTGCTAGCTTCTGGTTATCAAGAACCTGCTAGTTCTTTCAACATCTGCAGGATGGGATATTCAGGCTGACTTGAGGCACAGCCTTTGTTGGAGAATCAGTACTGCTGTACTCCTAATAGTACATTATTTTTGCAGCTTTTCAACATCTGAACAAACCAGAGCTGAAAAGTAAATTATTAATTTTGTAAATGGTATGTTGGGAATTTTTGTTGAAGAAAGTTCTGAACTAGTTCTTGCAATTTATTTCTATTCAACACACCCAAATAAGTTTATGGCTAATGGAATTTTTGTAGTGGCTTATTTAGAGATAAGATTACGATCTTACAAAATGTCTGTAATGTCATATCGATATTTGATCTTTTGCAAACTTTTCTTAGAACTTTGAAGCAGATCCTGTGGAAGTATAATGGAGATTCCACCTTTCATGTTGATTTGAAGTTTGGTTGCTTGCTTAAATTTTCTATTTAACTTTAATTGTCAAATGCTCTTGTCTTGGTTTGGGAAGACAGGAAGGCAGAAAGTTCCTGCTAAGGAAGGCAGGAGCCTCCCTTGAAATGGAGAATGTAAACCCTCCCCACCCCTCCGAATCGCTATAATTTTAAATTAAGGGGCTCTCGGGCAAAGATATGGGAGCAGGAAATAACAGTTCTTTAATAGGAAAAAAAAAAAAATAAACAATGCAGTCCACTAGAACAACACTGACAGAATCAGAACCCAACCTGACAGCCTGTCGGTCAGGGTGTTAGTGGCAGTCCGATTGAAAATGTGGGTGCAGTCCTCTGAAGTATCAGGTGTGGTTCTGTTGGAGGAAGGAGGATCTGTAGAGAAGGATGTAGTCTTTCCTCTGAAGATCCAGTGAAGGAAGAGGCAGCTGCTGTTCCTCTGGAGAATCCCGTGGAGAAAAGCCGGGCTGGTGTTCCGGAATCTCAGAGTATATCGGGGTAGCAATGCTTGGCTCCTCCCTCTGGGCGGAGCATCTCACAATGGGATGTTACAATTCTTATCAGTCATGCAGTGACATTCAATAGTCTGTTATCAGCAGAGGTCCCCTCCTGAGGAAGGTGTGAATGTGGGCACTCTAAGAGAGAGATAAGGCAAACTGCCCACTTGACAAAGGTAATCTCCCATACAGATGGTAATGGAAAACATCTTGCATGCAATCTTCAACGACTCTAAATACTAATTTAGGAGCATGATTACTGGTTATTAGTGAGAGGGAAGGTATCCCTACAATGTTTACAGTATATATATTTTCTGTAAGTTTGACAGAGTTTTTTCTTAAATGCATAGACAGGCTTGTAGTATGTAGACAGGCTAGTACACCCATGTAGGGGTTCCTGTTTCAAAGTTCCTGCCAGTCTGTTTGTTCTGTGACTTAGCAATGCATCTTCAAGTGAGGGCTAAGACAGGCAGGCATTTTTGAAACAGCTCCTCCAAAAAAAAGAACAAGACACTGAAATCAGGCAATGTACTGTGGGACCTGAGAAAATGTTACTTATTTGTTTAATAGACTAATAGGACTAACAACTCTATGGTTACATTCTTAAGTCATTAGCCACAAGTGTGAGCTTGCTCAAAAATTGTTTATGCTGTAAAGAAAATAAGATTCAGAACAGGTGCTTGGCCACTTTGTTTAACATATTCAGTGGTGTGTTTTAGAAACTGTGTATATATGTTGTAAATCCTCAATAATTTGCAAATTGTTACTATTCTAACTTCTAATTAAATATCTGGTTCTTTAGTGGCAATGTAAGATCATGTGTCTGGACCTGTCTTCCATTTTCAGTGGAAGATGTCGACTGAATTATATAGACAGAGTGCTTATAAAAATTTGAACTATTTCTAGATATTTTTAATGGCAACTTGCTCACCATGTCACATGTAAATCAGCCTTTACAACTTATCTGCAGATTTATGTTTTAGATTGGCCTAAAATCACCACTTCTTAAACTACTTCACTAGCAACAAAAGCCCACATTGCAACTTTAATATTTATTCTCAGAATCCTATCAAATATTAATAAATAGACCAAAGACTCTCGGAAATATTCAAAATGCGTAATTGAAAGCTATTTACACTGATATTGGTACTAATGAAATTAAAACAAGGAAGAAAATATTTTATTTTTTATCCACCATTTAAATCCTTACTAAGCAATAATGGATAGGAAAGTTAATGTGTTAAGTATTTGTAGAGATTAAAGTAGTGTTTAGATTCATAGATGATAATAAGTAGGCAGTGCTGAAAACCAAAAAACCAAAATAAACCAAACCAAAACAAATAAAACCCCACAAAAAACTGCTGGAAGTTTTCAGGATGTCTGTACTGTGACTGGATACTGTAATATACATTTTATGATTGCCATTTAATTTTCACTACTTTAAGAATACCACATCATATTTTACTGTTATCAGTGTCTTTACCAGCTTGTTTGCTAGTTTAATGGGTTTTGAATCTCATATAAATAAAATAAATAAGGAGGTGGTGTAGAGACACTTCTGGAGATACTTCTTTAAATATAAAAAGAGTGAGCTGTCAGAGGTAAGGAAAACTCTTATAGATTTTAGAAAAAACTCTGATAAAATAATGAGTCATGCTGTCATGATAAGGAATTCATTTTCTTTTTAAGATTACTGTTTGTAAGAGGAGAAAGACAGTGAGCCAAAACAGTGCAGACTTAGCAATGGAATTTTTTCTTAAGATCAGATTTACCTCACTGGTTTTCTGAATACCTTTCCTTTTTTCTTGATATATTCGAGAAAATAATCTCTTTATTTACACTACTGACTGTATGCTTTGGATATGGCCATCACAGAGGCATGAGTTGCTCTCTGAACTCTTGATTCTGACTGAAGCAGGGATTTCCACACTTTAGAGATGGGGTGAACCCAGTGGCAGCAGTGGTATCACTGCTGATCTTGTGGCAGTTTTCTTGACACAACCTGAGGTACTATCAGTAGCTAATATATTGCTACTGGTACAGCATTCAAGAATATTCAATTAGAGAGCTACTTCAGATTCCTCCTGATTCCACAGCTGTGCAGTTTGTATTTGGGGTTTTTAAATGGTGAAAAAAAAAGGAGTAGAAAGAAAAGATTGTGTGATTTCTTGAGCTTTCCAAGGGAAAGATGGTTGAGTTAGCATTATATAGGCTGGTATAGTTAAAATCAACCTGATACTCATTTTCACACATGATATCTACAAAGATGTCTTTAACAGACATGCTACTCTGAAGTTGTTTGCTACAACAGGCAGTATTTGAATCACAAAGAGCATGACTGGGATTCTTTTCCCTATTTATGAAGTTCAATTTAGCGTACTGGTATAAAGTTTTGGCTTGCAGAAAACCTTTGTATTGGCATACTGAAAGCGCGACTGTAGTAAAAGTGCCGCAAAACGAGACTGTAGTAAAGTCCTGTAAAGCGCGACAGTCGCAAAAAATGCCGTAAAGCGCGACTGTCGTAGAAATGCCGTAAGGCGCGACTGACGTAAATAAGTGCCGCAAAGCGCGACTGTCGTAAATAAGTGCCGTAAAGCGCGACTGTCGTAAAAAGCGCCGTAAAGCGCGACTGTCGTTAAATGACGTGAAGTGCGACTGTCGTAAAAGTGCCGTAAAGCACTACTGCCGTAAAATGTTGTAAAGTGCCGTAAAGCACTATTGTCATAAAATGTCATACAGTGCCGTAATGCGCGACTGTCGTAAAAATGCCGTAAAGCGCGACTGTCGTAAAGAGTGTCGCAAAGCTCGATTGTCGTAAAAAGTGCCGTAAAGCGTGACTGTCGTAAAAGTGCCGTAAAGCGCGACGGTCGTAAAATGACGTACAGTGCCGTAAAGCGCAACGGTCGTAAAAATTACGTAAAGCACGACTGTCGTAAAATGTCGTAAAGTGCCGTAAAGTGCGACTGACGTAAAATGTCGTAAAGTGCGACTGTCGTGAAGTGCCGTAAAGCACGTCTGTCGTGAAGAGTGCCGCAAAGCTCGACTGTCGTAAAAGTGCCGTAAAGCGCGACTGTCGTAAAAGTGCCGTAAAGTGTCGTAAAGCGCGACTGTCGTAAAATGTCATAAAGTGCCATAAACCTGACCACTAAAGCTTCTCTCGGATTTGGTGAAAGCTGGCAGGACAGGACATGTGCACAATGGGCTCTCTAGTCAGCAGGCTTTGAGAAGTTGCATTTTACAATACTGAGTAATATAGAAAAGGAGCTTTTGTATACTTGCAAATAGATTAGACTGCAGGAAATATGCAGGAGAGCCTATGAAGCATACCTGCCAGATAAATTAGAGGTGGTCTTGATCTGAGTCCAACCTGTCTCAAAACTCAGCTCTGGGAATTCAGTTCAGATTTCTTTGATAAAATGGGGCTATAGCCTTCACAGTTCAACCTTTGATCCCCAAGACAGCCTTGAATGTGGATTTTAGTTTTGACACAGCCTGTAGAGAAATTAATGATGTTTTACCATAGGTTTCCAGCTCAGTTCCAGCTTGAGTAATTTGCAAGTCTGCTGGCACTATTTAGCCCACACAGACCATGAAGTCGACCGTAAGTAAGTCCAAGTTGATGGAAAATCAATATTGCTAGAACAGAGTGGCAGATGTTGATTATCATAAAATGTCTGTTTAAGCATTTTGTATGTATCCATTTCCTCACTGCAAACACCTGAATTTTTTGTAGAAGTTGCAAAGTAATTGTACGTAAAGATGTGGACTCGTCTGCTAAAGAAATTTTCAGAATACATGTTCCAAAAAATAACTGCTGTCATTATTACTGTTGCTGCTCAGGGGAGCTATTCAGATGCCTCATTTATTGGAGCTTAATAGATTAAAAGTCCAAATTGAGTCTCATTATATAAACCTAATCAAATTCTAATCTACATAATTTTCCCATAAGCAGCATTGGGAAATTTCTTTAATTTATGTTTCAGTAGTTGCCAATCAGATGTTGGACAGCACTGTTACTTTTATTTTTCAAATATTGAATTGATTACTTGCTATGATATTTGTCTTTGCTCTTCCTTTTACACTAAGGAAAAATTCACTTTTTTGATATAATGACTTAATGTAGAGTCTCGTCTTACATGCCAATATATCATTTTTAGTGGTGAGTTTTCCATTTTGTTTCTAGTTATTCAATACCTGTCTTTCTAAAATAGGTAATGTAGCTTAGTTTATTTGATAATTTTTATTCAGCATATTTATTTTTGCCTGAGGTCTAAATATGCAGAATTGACTAATGATTAAACTGAAAGGAGTTTGGCGTTGTTATATACTAAATCATTTTAGCTGCAAACCTGTGCTACAGTTAGATGCTACTAACTTTGTGCCCTAGAAGCACCTCGTGTAGAAAGCTATTAAATAAATAGTAAATGAAGAGTAGGAACAATTTAAAAATAAAATTTATAAAAAAGTAGCTAAAAAGGGGAAATTTAATTTTGTCTATTGCATAGAGAAATAGAGTTTACATATAATCTTGCTTAAAGTGAGAAGAAAGCCTATTTGTTTTGGTAGTTTTGGGTTGTGTAAGCTTGTGGTGAACCTTTGCAGAGTTAGAGTTATGTGGTAATTACCACATAAGATTTTGTGAAGGGAAAAAGATTACTACAAGGCCAACAACAAAAAAACCTAGGCAGTTTCAGGTGGACTTTGTTTTTTGGGGTGTGTATGATAGTGAAACTCAAAATGGCACTTAAACTGGGACGAGATTTATATAAGTACCTGTTAACAGACCCCTCTAAGTTATACATTATTGTGCCCTAGGCTTAAAATATTAGACTTTTCTAATATATTATGCTGTTCACAATTGAAATGGAATCAATGTGGTGTGATTCAATGCTAGACCTCAAGATGATGAAACTCCAATCCTTCTCTTGATCTTTGTTTTTACAGCTTAATCCTACCTTGTTAGAGCAGCCCAAGACCCAGCAGGCCTATAAATCATTTACACTTTCAGCACATGGGGCCACTAACTCATCCAGGAATGGATCTCGCACTTTAGGGAGCGGAAACTAGCATTGAACTCACTGCCCTGTGCTTCCATTAGAGCTTTGATTTAGATATTTTTACTGTAGGGTTCTGTAATTCAGCAGAAAGTGAGCAAAGGGACATTAGAGAAGAGCACTTTCTTGGCAGAAGGTGGCAGCTGGTTCTGTGTGACATTGTCTCTCAGAGTTCAAAGCTCCAGTGTTGTTCCATTCCCAAAGCATTGAAGCATTGCTAAAGTTGAGAACATGTCCTTCTTCAGCCTCCACTTTCTGTAGATTTACCTTGGCCTGTGTTTGGGCCTGGAGCATCTCTGAAGATGCTCTCTCTGTCTGAGAGAGCTGGGAGCTTATGTAGTCACATCTGGCCTCCCACATTCCTCTCCTTTTCCAGAGCTTTAGCAATAATCTCCAAGAGATTATTGGATATTCAGCACAAATCACAGTAAAACTCAGAACTGTAGCCAGAATTTAGGATTTCCAGGTTCTCAGGCCAAACTACAACTCTCTGTCTCAGACCCCATGGGACACTGAAGCTAGAATTGTTTCTAAATTGAATGGCTGTAACAGATTCCCATGAATGTCAGCAGCTCTTTAGCTGCCTGACTGCTGCTGAACTTTCCAGGTATACCCAAGGGCTGTACTTTGGAGAATAACAGGTATAGTCTATCATTCAATTGAATTCACAGGAATATTAATGACATTGTCAGCGAACAGTAGCAAAGGGATATGACTGTGAGGTCCTTTCTGAGAATTATTTCTTTTTGGCTGCCTCTGCTTAATGAAAATACTTGTCCCATATTTCTGCATGATAACCTGTTGAGGGCATGTTTGGCAGTAAACCACTTATGTGTTATTCATATATGCTCAAAATATTATTGTTGTCTCATATTCTTTAGGTGAACCAGAGGCAGCTGGATGTACATATGCTTTTTAAATTATATTTGAGGACTGTAGTGCATGTATCACCCAGTGAATGCCATGACATCTTTCCCTAAAATAGCATTATTGAAAGGGTGCTATCAATTTACAAGGTGCTTTAATAGCAAGGCCACAACATTTAGGTCTGTCAAGTGGATTTTCAATTTGGGATAGTGCCTTCTGCCTGCACAGAGTTCCAGTTTAGTAAAATGTATGTCTTTGAAAAGGAAGGGAGGAAAAGAAGAAAGGGGCAAAGAAAAAGGGGAAAAGAATCATAAAGGATCCATTACGGTCGTTAAGAACAGAGGATATCTTATAAATGTAGCGTAAAAATCCATTTTTGTGAATATGCCCATCTGAGTCTTGGTGGAGTCAGTGGAACAGAAGCAGTGCACATCTGTAAGACAAATTTCCCTCTACATTATAACCCCAGTGAACCTTTATTGGTCCCCTCAGCAAACTCTAAGGATATATATACTGCTATGAAGAGCAAACTTTCCCGCATTTTGTGGGATATTACTCAGTTAAGTGACCTGCAAAGAAACAAAAATTAGTGGTTTATGGCCAGCACAATCAGCAGATCATTTGGCCATCAGGCCAGTTGCTCACACATAAGCGGAGCAAAATTGGTGGTTCTTTCAGTGGAAAAAAAGGCATGTTTAGCCATGACAGCATTCTTTAATTTTGAACTTCATCACAGTGCCACTGTGCATCTCAGAATACCTGCATGTTATTGCTGAGACACAGTTAGTGCCTCCCTGGGAGGACGCTGGTCAGCTGGCTCAAGAGGTACAGAGCTCACGAGCCCAGTGCTGCTCATCCATTTGTTGGTGGAATTTTGTAAGGGACAGTGAAGTTTTATAGCCACCTGGCCATGCTGAGCTCAGAGCAGGGGAGCACTTGCATCTCCTGGTAAAAAGAGTTTGCCTGCTATTACCGAAGAAATTTCCCCTGTGTTCTCTTTCCACAAAGGTGAGAACATCTTTAAGACTTAGATTTTTGCTTCTGATGTAATTGATTGGTTTTTGCCTACTTCTGTGAGCAGTAGTACCTTAGAGGGAGCTGGGAAATGCTCTTTGGTCAAAATCAAGACATTGAACCATCAGCTTTCTGCAGAGAACTGCAAGAGGCTCAAACTCTCAGAGCAGGTAGCTGAGCAGGGACATGGGAGTCCCTGCCTGTCAGGGAGGGATGCTGCTGCCAGGAGAGAAGCAGTGACTGCTGACTGCCAGGCCTTACTGATTTGGAGCATGTCAGGAGCTCAAAACCTGTGTTCCTCTCAGAGCTGTGGTATTCTTAATCCACTGCTTGGCAGCATGTTGTTTCAGAGACAAATAGGGGTGATCTGCCTCCTATTGAAGATTCCTCAGTTGGACAAGGGAGACCTCATTGCTCTCTCTAGCTACCTGGAAAGAGGCTGTAGTGAGCTGGGAGCTGGTCTCTTCTCCCTGGTAATAAGTGAAAGGACAAAAGGAAATGGCCTCAAGATATGCCAAGAGAGATTTAGATTGGATATCAGTGAAAAATTCTTCACTATAAGGGTTGCCAAGCATTGGAACAACATTTCATGGCTGCCCAGGGAAGTGTTGGAGTCACCATCCCTGGAGGTATTTAGGAGACATTTAGATGTGACACTCAGTGACATAGTTTAGTGGTGGACTTGGTAGTGCTGGGTTAGTGGTTGGACTTGATGATTTTAAAGGACACTTCAAAAGTAAATGATTCTATAACGCTATGTTGTAGTGATTATCACTATAGCCAGTGGTGTGGGTTGACTGTGACTGACAACTAAGTTCCACAGTGAGAAAAAAGCTCATGGCCTGAGGTAAAGCCAGTGAACCACTCTCCCAGTACAGCAGTTTAGTACCAGATGCAGTGACTGCTGGAACTGATATGATTTTGCTTTACCTCCTAATTGTTGGCAAAGAGAATTCCCTTCTCCAGAAGTCTCGCCACTGTCACTGCATTTCCTTCCTCAGGCGCTGTGCTCAGACTTGCACAGGCATCTGAGTTTTAGTGTAGAGGTTGCTCCCGTTAAGCAATTGTAGCCAGAGCTCCCCCAGTTGTTTGTAGAACAAGGAGATACTGTGTTTGTAAGATCACAACTATCAGCCCTGTTTTACGATTTTTATGAGCATTAATGGAACAAGGTTTTGGGGACTGAAGGAGAAAATGGAATATGAAAAGGAAAATGAAAAGAGGCTGTGAGGAAAGCATGTCATTTCTAAATGAATTCTCTGTGCAGAGGAATTGAATCTTTTCACAGCTGAAAATGGATCTTAAATCTGATGCCTTAGCTTGTTTCAGCTTCTGTAATGAAATAGAGTTTTCCTAATACCCTGTGACCTGAATTTCTCCCTGCTTTACGGGTGCTATTCCTTGACGTACAAACCTGTATTTTCTCAAGTCAGCATTTGATGATGGATGTCAAAATACAGGTCATGTATTATGCATATAGCATTACCGATTTAAGGTGTTTACTTGTCAAGTTGAGGAAATTCAAAAATGTCACATTCACTGAATCTGCACAGCTGTCACTTGTAGTTTTTCATGCCTTTAAATGAAAGTTCTGATAAAGCAGGTTAGTTTCCTGCACTCTTTTTTTTTGTTTTCTCTTCTGGAGGAAAAAAATAGACAGCCTGTGTATGGAAATTAGTTTGTGACTTGGGAGCAGGAATGTGTCTTGAAGATGTTTGATAGCACACAAAATCCCCAAATATTTCCTTTTCCTGAAAATATTCCACAATTCTTATATTTCTTAAAAGTAAATTTGTAGAAGTGCCTGAATTAAGTACAAGCAAGGAAATTAAATTATCAGATACTTCTCACATCTTTCAAGACAGTAGGATGAAAAATATTAAGGCAAGAGTCTATTTTTCATTCAAGGAGAAAACACAATCCCTTTAACATGCTTCCTGCATTTCAGACTGAATGCACTATGTGTGCAGTGTGCAATTACAGAGCTTCTGACAGTCTGTGTCTAACAAAAATGCCACATTTACTTCAATCTTCTCACACCATCCCAGGAAGACAAATATTCTAAGGGTTAGAGAGGTGGCTACAAATGGTCTTTGATAAGAGAGTGTGCGTGTCTCTGTGTCTGTGCACATTGCAGTGAAGGGGAGGCAAGAAGAACTTGCACATTTAGCTGCGTTACACTAGCTTACTTCAATTTGCTTTTAACTGGCAGGGAAATACTGCTGTGCTCCTACCACCTGAAGGGCCTGATTCACTAGAAGGTGGGTTAGGAAGTGTGTCCTGAGATGTGGGGAAGAGGCTTCAGGAAAAAAGGGAGAAGCAGAGCCTCCAGGGATACTCTGAGCAGTACAATCCCTTGAGTGCATGAGAACAGTATTAGCTTTGTTTACTTTTGTATGAGAGCACGAAAAGCCATTTTGACCTGTAATTCAGCAGGGGACCCAAATGGGCCTGCCACCTTAACTGCACAAGGAATCTGCAGGTACCTGAGCTTTTTCTAAAGTGACAAAGACTGTCTCTTGCATCTCCTAAAAGAATGCATTCCATAATACAGTACAAGACACTGGATCCTGCTGCAGAAGGAGGTGTCACACA
Organism: Camarhynchus parvulus; assembly: GCF_901933205.1. Classification (NCBI taxonomy): domain Eukaryota; kingdom Metazoa; phylum Chordata; class Aves; order Passeriformes; family Thraupidae; genus Camarhynchus; species Camarhynchus parvulus. Next base: position 13,119,283 of record NC_044576.1, read on the forward strand.
AATACCCAGCTGTCTTCAGATAGCATTTCCTCCCCTTGGAGTCCCACTTTAATTTTTCTGCTGTTGTGAGAGTGTCAGTGTTACCTGTAACTTACAAGGTGGTGACTGAAAGACCTCTGTCAGACTCAGTTGGTGAGCCTGAGGAATCTCAGGCTCTGCCATGAAGAGGTAAACATTCAAAGGGCCAAAACAGCTCTCAGTCGTAGTGGCAGATACAAGGAAACATCTGCAAACTGAAACTGGCTGGGACCACAACTCACTGTCACCAAGCTGGTCTTTGTGAGTTCAACACCACAGGTGGTGTTACATGGCTGACTGTTAACATTTCTGATTGCCTCTAAGAAATCTGGTTTATAAAGATTTTCTATCCACTGATAATATTATATAGAATTTCTCTACTGACTTAGGTTTCCCTATGGCAATGTTTTTGTCTTACAAATCCGTTGAAGGTATCATATCCACTTCTTTTCTCCTGAGGAATTTCTTCACAGACTTTTCACTCTCTTTTTAAACTATCCTGTCTGTACAATCATCATGTTGCATCTAGTTTTCTTGTGATAGTCAGAATGAAATTCATACCAGTACCTTCTGCAGAGCTAGGAAAGTCTCTTCCTGGTGATTCTAGTTTTATTACCTGTATATTCTCAATATGATACAGACAAAACATAGAGATAGATGAATGGAAAGGGGAAATTAAATCCCATTAAATCAAGAAGCCCAGATCTAGTGGTCCTTGTAGTTTAGGGGCAGTTTAAGAGTGGTGTAATTATCACTGGAGGAGAACTGCAAGTCCTTAAGACAATATAAACCAGTATGATATGCTAACAATTGCAATTTAGTTTAGAGATTTCTGGTTTGTAAATTGGTCCCCAAATTGAAGGCAAGGTATCATATAATCTTCCTCTGAATTTAGTACCACGTGAATGTATCCATGAATTTAATGGAGTGAAACAATTTCCACACTGCAAGAAGATAGTGAATTTAAGTCAGGAATTAATTTGGCTGTGAATAAGTTGAGAATAAGTGTATGGAGAATTCAGCACTAGTGACAAAGGACCAAAGGTCTGTCACCTGGATGTCAGGTGTGAAGTCAAAGAACTTGGGAATAATATTGAAAAAAAAATGGAATGTCTTTTTGATTTTTTGAGTGTGGTTTAAAGTAAACATGGCTCAATTTTATTCCTAGCAGACAAATATTTGTCTAAAAATGCTGCCTTGATATTGGTCTATTGGTCTATGAAACCATAAAGTCACTTTCTAGCTTTACCATCACTTCTGCAATGACATTAAATGAGCATTCACGTTTTCTATAGCTTTACTGGAAAAGGGGATGGAATGCATTAGTCAGTCTCAGTGGTGAATTTCCAGTCCTGCTATTGCATGGGCTTTTGTATAACTACCCATTTTTCAGTACTTACAATCAAACTCCAAAAGGTTTTGCTTGGGTATTTTTTGTTTGAAGGAAAAAAAAAAGATAAAAACACTCAATGTCAAGAGCTCCATTTCAAACAGTACACAATCTGGCTGAAAACAGTCTTTTTTAAAGGTGAATGGTGCTGGTCTCCAGATTTTTTTTTTCTGTGACTGCCTTCCAACATGTTTCTTCTCCCACCTTTGTTTCCTTCAAATTGTCACTCTTTCCAGTTCTTTTCAAGCAATCCTCTCACATACCATTTGAAAATCTGTGTCTCTTTCCTTTCATCCTATCTTTTTGTCTTGTAGACTGGACCCTTCCATCCCAGTGTTCCTACGATTGTAATCCTCATAGAAATGCAAATTATAAATGGTACACATGAAAATTACAAAAACCCTACCATGTGTGGATGATAGTGCTCTTGGAAAACAGTTGGATAATTTTAAATCTTGATTTCTGCTCAAACCTAAAACTGGCTAATGGAAGCAGTTTGTTTCTCATGGTTGTATTACCATTTAAAAACAGTACTCTTTAAAATCTTAATTGATGTTTAAGCAAAGGTGTTTGCTTTAGAATGTTTTTTGGTTGGTTGGTTGGTTGGTTTTTTGTGGGTTTTTTTTTTTTTGTGTGTGTGTGTAGTTTTCCCTCTGTAAACTTTTTCTATTTTTCTCTCTTTTTTTTTTTTTTTTTCTTCTTCCTCTTAGGCTTTACACCTCCTGGGATGGATAGGACATCTCCAGACAATAGTCCAGTCCATGGCCTTTTACGTCAACCCTCCATTACAACAGGAGCCAACATCCCTATTATAACAGAGCTAGGTAAGAAGAGCTAAAATTTATCCTTCTATATACATTCCCATGTCTTTCTCCCACTTTCCTTGTTATGTAGATACAGAAAAATTACCCATACTGTTACATTTTCTCTTTTGATAAGTGTTTTAAATTACTCTCTCTAAAGAAAGTTTAGTAACAGTTGATTCACTTTATTTGAATAACTGAAATATATTTCCCTCCTTTGGGTTTTCTCCATTTTCTTAAATAAATATTCTATCAGACAAGATGATTTTTGCATAGTGTAACAAACAAGCAGGGGTCTTTGGGCTAAGGTTAGAAAAGGAAAAGGGCCAGAGTAAGTATAAGCAGATATTTCCTGTTCATTTAATCAGTTGTAAGAGGCCATTTGTTTATGTCTTCATGGTCCAAAACTGTTTAATCATGTGTAACCAAACTCTGTATAATAGTATGAGATATTTCACTCGTGAGAATATGATGATGGTAGGTAACTAGACTCTGATTTCCACTCTAGCTGTGGGTATTTATGTTGTCAAGCGGTGTGATGTGAAGTGCAGAAGCTGTTCTGTTTCTTTCATGGCAAATACAAACTTGATTTGTGGTCCTTTGTCCTTCTGTTTTCATTTTCAGTTTTATTTTTTAGAGCCTTACCTGTGTTTTTCCCTTACTTTATTCTCTTTCTGTACTTTCTTTCCCGCCTAACTACTTTACTTACTAGCTAAGCCTGGCAAACTTCTGCCTTTGGTTTCAATCAGTCAGGAAAAAAACAGTGGAACCCACATTCTAATGATAACTGAACTGGGTAAGAAGTGCCTTTTTCCTTCACATCACTGTGTTATTTTCTGTTGCTGTTCTTACTGTCATCAGCTTTTCCTTTATTTATCTGGCTGTATCAGAGGGGCTACCCTCATGGCACTGCTTTGAATGTGTTTTATTTGTGGTTCTGGTTGAAATTGACTGTCTTGTTCTGGTCTTCTTGATGATTTTTTTTCACGCAGCATCAGTAAACCTTTGATCACACTCGTCTGACCTGCCGGCTGTTTTCATAGCACCTCCTCACCAATTCATTTTTTTGGCCTAAGTCCCCACCTCCCTGGCCCTCACTCTCCTACACCAATTTTTCTCTCCTTTTCTCTTCTTTCTCTTTCTTTTTGTTACTTCAGCCTGTTGTCAATTTGGTGGACATGCCTTAGCAGCATTTCACAGGAAGTCCAAGAAGAAGTAAAAGATACCAGAAAAAACCCCAAGCATCATACTTTCCCTCAAGCTATTTTTTTGTTTATTTTGTAGAGTAAGGCTTTTTCTCAGAAACTCAGGTTTTGAAGCTGTAGAGGAGCAGCCAGGCTCCTGCGTGGTTCCCTCTCAACACAGAGTGCTCTCACCAGCCTTTGGAGCAGCGTTTGATGAGCTTTTCCCTATGGCACAGCACCACCTGTTTGCACCCAGCTCTCCTGGCCCACAAATCCCAGTGTGCTAACTTGCATCAGGAGAACAAAGACACTGAGGATAAACACGTACCTGCAGAACTCATGATAGATTTTTAGTAGCTCAGGAACTGACCCCACGCACAGCTAGCACAGTGTCTAAGTCAGGTGTTAGTCTGCCAGATGGAAGTGGAAAGAGTGCTACTGTCAATAGTGCCTACTCTCAGCTAGCAAATTAAACTGAGGTACAAGCTGTTCAAAAAGTATATTTTGATACAGCAGGCTTTCAAATACTATATTGCTTAAGAATCTACCTAAAGTGATAGGTATTGTACTAGAAAAAGAAGTATTGTGGATCCTGGTGTTTTCTTGCATGAAAGTCTTCTGATTCCTAGGGCAGAACTACAGTACTAAGGTATTATGCTTTAGCAATTACATCAGGGAGTGCAAAGGCAAGATTTTTAAATTCTCTCCTCATCTCATTTAGACAGCTCTCATGAGGCTTTATCTGCAGTAATTAATGTTTTGTAAGTCAAACATAGCAAGCACAGTAGTATAGAGAGTTTGGAAAAGGAGTGGATATACAAGAAAACTATATGGGAAGGATTGAAACTGTATGAGAAGGAAGATCAGAATAGTAGGCAGAATCATTTCTGGCTTTAGAAGTCCAGAGCTGAAATCTGATCAAGTTAACAGCAGTTCTCATGTTATTTTCAGTTTGCTGGGTTGGCTCAGGAGATGTGTTCACATGGGGAATAGGGATATCATCAGCGTGTGCAGTTTCAAATCTCAAAAACTTTTTCATTTCCCTTTCTTGCATGGGAACTGAAATTAATTTGTCATTTAGTAAGTTGAAGGGTATTTCAATGGCATAGCTAAGCAGTCTGTGCTTTCATGCCTGAGGGAGACTAATATGGAAATGAAATATTTCATGAAATACGATCCACTTGATACACTGATCTCAAGGAAACAACTATTTTTAGTTGGAATGAATTGGAGGCAGAGGGCTTAACTGTGACAATGAAATGCCAGAGAAAGTCAAAATGACAAATACTACTTTATTTGGGCTTTTCTCTAAAACAGCCTGATTTAGGTTCTTTTTCACACTGGCTAATGTAGAATTCGTGGCTGAGAAAGTGAAGTTATAGAGACAAATATTTGAACAAAAGGCAGTGCTGCAAGAGAATAACTGCTCATTCATTCAGATAGATGCATGTTAAAGGGACAGTTTATCCTCTTTTAAGCCCTAAGTGCATTAACACCACTCCAGTAAGAATCACAGCAGCACATCTAACAGATGCCTGTGGGCTATATCAGAATTTTATTGACAGCCTCTATTTTACAACAGGGTTCTAACTTTGTATCTTGTGATAGCATTTCACATTAACTGTACATGCATACAGCCTCAGCCACTGTACCCTGCCAATATGCCAAGATTGTCTTCAATATACAAGTTTATCATAAATCTCATTTTGAGCGCAGGCGACTGGTGCCACGAAGCTGCTTTGCAGGAGAGGGATAGGAACCTGTCAAGAACAAGAGTGTCACCTCTTGCGAGCAAGATAACGAGCAACAGATTTTTAAATGCACATTTTCACATCCATCTTGATTTCATTTTCAGTGACGTCAAAGACACAAGTCTGTGTTTCCAGACATATGCCGTTTCTTTTTCTTTGGCTGTGTGATGTGTTAGGTCACATGCTGGTGACCCAGAAACAACTTTCATTTCTACTCTTAATATTATTGTTGTTATTTTCAGTAAATGATTCAAATGTTCAGTTCTTGGACCAAGATGATGATGATGATCCCGACACAGAACTGTATCTCACGCAGCCTTTTGCTTGTGGAACCGCATTTGCTGTCAGCGTGCTGGACTCTCTCATGAGCGCAGTAAGCAAACAAATCTTTTTCATTCCCTTCCATCAGACTTGCTGTGAAAGAGAGTAAAGGTGGACAATCTTTTCAAGAGGTAGGCAGGAGAAGAGGCTTTTTTCTTAGATGTCAAGAGAATTTTGGAACCTAAGCTAGGTTATTTTCTTAGTTGGACACGGAGACTATAACTGAGATATCTAGGACTTCCATGAGTACACAATTTTATAAGGAAACAGTCTCATGTCAGGTTTTAAGAATCATACTTTCAAAAAAAAGTTGTCCCTTCTGCCTAAAATCCAGACTCAAATTCAGTGTGTCAGTCCCTGTGCTCACCATTCTTGTCAGACAGCATCAACTGTGTTTTGAGCTTTTAATTTCCTGTAGCCGTGAGCAATGCTCTGAGTATGAGTGCTGGGGGACACTGATAGAACTCCACAAAAGCCATTGCACACATCTCATGAACTCTATTTGTGTGAAGAGAGATTATCCTCTCTTTTTCATATGAATTTTCTTATGAATCAAAACTTCAGTGCATGCCAGAAACTACAGATGGTGGCCTTTGGTTATGTCTACATTGGGGCTTTTGTTTGCAGCCATAGCACAGTTCTGAAGCAAACTCCTCGGTCATGCTCCTTTTCATCCTCCTCATATTGGCTAAGTTTCCAGAACAGTCTTGCTCTGTGTGAGCTACACTTCATTCAGAGGGACCCTAAACTCTGCTAGATATAGCAAGGACATAGTCTTTTTAAAATCTGGGCATGGGCTTTCTGAGCTCACCATGGAATAAAGTTCCATAGGGCTGGGAAAGATCTGTTGTAGACCCCAAGTAATACTATATATGAGCAGATGGGTTTCTCTAAAGGAGACAAGTCTGACCTTCACCTGAATTCAGAATGAAACTTTTTTGCTTTTAAGAAAAAATTGTAGTGATCTTTATGACTTATTATTTTATTTGTATTTCATATTTATGTATCTGTATTTTGTAGTTTTCCCTGCTATATTTTCCATATGTTCCATCCACAGATAAACGAGTCTACACAGATAAAATTTTATTATATATATTATTATATAATTATTTTATAATTTATATATTCACATTATAAATGGGCATAATTTAACATGAAGGTTCCAAATGTTACTTAGAGCTGTTTATCTACTCCCATTATTATCTAAGCCAATGTCTCTGAATGTATTGCTCAGTAGGGCACTTCAGAATCAAGAAAAAGTAGGGTTAATCCTTCTGGTTGCCGCAGAAAGAGTGAGATACTGTGGACATCATTGCTTTCTTCTGCAAAGGTGTCTCAAGTAAATAATAGTGATGCAATAAAAAACAGGTACAGCATGCCTGTTCAGGAATTTTAATGTTTTTAGTTATTGCTAGCTTTTATTAACTCTTAGCTTTGGACAACATGCCCCTCTGTTTTTTGCAGTTCCACTCTATAAACGTTCTTTTTCTAAACATTTTCATATCTAAGTGGTCATATTATGTATCAGGGACAGTGCAGCCTGAAGCCAGAGAAATGTGATAACAAGAGTAGAAAATTCTCTACTTAAAAAAAATACTAATCAAGAAGAAAGGCAAGGATTCAGTCAGTTAGAATTGTTCACTATCCTCTCTTTTCTTTCACCAGTTTTCTGATCAGTGGCAGTGTTATTTTCTCTTTATTCCTCAAAGGCCCAGCAAGGAGTTGGAAAAGTACAATTCTTCCTGACCACTCAGAAAGTGTAAAATGTGTGAGATGGTTTCCCTTTACTATCCATATTCTCGTGGGGAAGGTGTGTTATCCTTTTACTTCTTCTCCAAGGAAAAGAGTGAAAACAGATTAGTTTGTGTGAGAAACACTATCTTATTTCTTACCTCTCTTTTTTTCCTAAAGTACACTTACTTTTAGCAAACAGTTTCTATTTAATGTGTTTAACTTCATACTTTACAATATGGGAAACTGAACCCCAAATCCTAGCTAAATTGTGAGAACTGTAGTCATGCTTTCAGCCTTTAATTGCACAGGAATTCTGTAAGAAGTATATAATGTGTGCTCTGCTGTCTTTTGCCAGCTCACTTGGAGACAAGTATATAGTTCATTATTCTATCTTCTTAGTGATTCAGTGGGTTTTACTGCTTATTTTTGATAGAAAAATTGCAGTTTATGATCTCTGTTGATATCTGTGTAATGAAAATTCATTATATAGTGTGCAATGCAAATATTCATGAACTGCTTCTTTAAAAATGAATCTCTTCCCACATTAGTGGGGTTTTGTAGTAAAGCAAGTGTAACAAAGATTAGAAAGTTGAATAATAGCCATGCATACAGTATTATTTCTGACCTGTGGGTCATTTGAAATATGCATATAGATGTACGTATAGGGAAAATAAGCTACAAAATATATTCAAATTAATTTGTTTAAGTATTTTGTTATTGGACAATAATAATCATCATAATTATACAGTATTAATCAGTATTAAATTATAATTTTATTTTTTATATTTTTATAATATTGAAGTAGTGCATTTATCCCAACTCATGAATCACAGATTAGAAAATATAGTAATTTTCTAATTCAAGTCTGAGTGCTGGAGATCTTTACATTCTGCTGGTTTAGCATTATTTCCTATAAGATGACAGTGCTGGACATTTTAAGTTTGAAATTTTCTTTTATTTCCTTATTTAAAAGGTAAAAGGCTTAATGTAGTTTAGTTTTCAAAGTGCCATGTACTGGTCATCTACACACAGTTTGGCTTTGCAGCAAAGGCAATATTTCCCACAAGGCCAGGATTCACAGTGCAGTAGCCCAAACACCATTGCTCAGAGGACAATAACCAGCTCAAAACCTGCACTGTGCTGTTGATGAGTTGGTAGCAGTGATCTCACCTGGTTTGGTTCAAGAGCTTTACTGTGCTCTGTGGGAAGGCTCTGGGCTTGGTTCATGTTTTAACTCTGGCAGGGGCTGTTGCTAAAATGCTCCAGCTAATCATTACTATGTCTTTGAAGAGACATCTACTGCCATCAGGTACTTAAATGATATATTAAAATTTATTTTTACATAGCATATGCAAACCCAGGGAAATAATACACATTGTCTGTCAGTCTCAAGGCAACACCACTTCTGGAAAGCAGAGCATGCCTTCATCACCAAGTGAAATGTAACTAAAAAGTGTGGGATTGGAAGCATCTTTTAGATTATGTAACTGGTTTTTAAAAATGTTCAGCTATAGAAAAGTTATATGACATAGGATAGTCAAAGGAGCAAATATTTGAACAGAAGGGCTTCTTTCTGAGTTTTGTTGAGATAATTATTCCATAAAATCCTGTACATGCAAGGAAACAAGTTTTCAACACACAGTACCTTCAAAGGTTTGAGCAGTTGGCCTGAGAGCCAAAGCTTCCCCGTTCCTCCTTTTGGCACTGAAGACACCAGAACTGCAGCAGTTCTGGCAGGCTGGAGTCCCTCCCACACCTACACTGCACCAGACCCCAGGTGCTGCTGGAGACAGGGATCTCCAGCACCAGGTGATACAACTTAACATTCACTACCCTGGAATTCATTTTCTTGTGCCAGAACTTCAGGTTTTGATTGCATTCTGTATTACCAAATCCTACTTTTTCTTCATATAAACAGAAGTACAGAATGGAAGAAAGTCATTAAAACAGTTAAAAATAACTTTTCATTATATCCTGTACTCAAGAATTCTCCCTAAGGGATCCTTGCAATCTTATTTATACAGAAAAGAAACTGTTCTAATCTTTGATGTGAACACAAGACTATTTTCCATGCAATTCTGTTCAGAGAATTAGTAAGCAGCATCTTGTAACTCACAGTGTCCCAAACTTCTTTAAAGTTTGGACAATAGTTTAAGAATTAATAGATTTTCAAATGGTGAAATGCTGTTATTTATTGTCTGCTGTTTATTCTGTGTCAAAGACCCTTTTGTGATTGTGACTGATGTTAGCTCAGTCATTCGTCAGGTTTGGATATATATTATTCCTCCAACTCAATGAGAAAAGCAACTTAAAATATTTGTTTGAAAGTGAGGTTAAAAACCACATGTGGTGGAGGAGGAGGAGGAGGAGTCTTCTTAAAAGAAATTAATTTAAAAACCCACTAACAAACACAAAAAAGGCAGATATAACTTGAAAAAATGACAATTTTAGTGTAATTATAAATGAAAGGCAAAGTGCTATTAAAGTTAAAGCAATATTATTAAAAGATGTGCTAATTTTCAGTTAAATTTTCTGTAGAAGACCAATTAGTTTAAAAGACATGACAGCATTAACTGCAAAACATAAGCACTCTGGTAATTATACTTTAAAAAATGATTGAACAAATGGGAAAGCATCCTTGAAACATTTGAAAGAGCTGCACTACAATTCTGAAGCAATGGCTAGGTGGCACTGCTAGCTCAGATATCCGTGTCACAATTTCCTTGCTATTTACCCAGTTTGTGTCTATGATGCATTTCTTTTTTTCTGTGTTTAGAATACACCTATTTCATACTCTCATTCCAGATGCTGATTAAAGTGGTATCGCACACATGTCCAACGTGGGGTTTGGTTAACAATAGCAAACAAGTATTTCTTCAGTTTTGATTTTACACTCAACAAAAGGGATTCTTTTCCATCACTGGAAAGTGCCTTGTTACTTTAAGTACAACAGCACCTTTCCAAAGACATTCTGTAGATCAGTTTCTTATAAGTACTGGCATATTCAGGCCATGTACCCTCCCACAGAGCAAGTAGAAGATCACTCTCAAATTAATTTCAGTGTATTATTATTCCAAAGGAAATGGATATCAGCTAGTTCAGCTTTTCAGTGTTCCCCTAGTTCCAAACTGGCAAGATGTAATGAGGAGTCTGATTTTTGTGACAATCAAAAGCATGGGCAGACAGCTTTTTCTTGAGGAGTGCTAAATACTTTAGTACAGAAGGAAGCAACCCTATTTAGCGAAGGTGAGAAGTTACAGCTTCCTATTCACCCATCTTTTCTTGCTTATGGTTGGACATTTTCTGATCAGATGCAATGCTGCAGCAGTTTGTCCTGAACCTTGGAATATTTGCTCCCAGTGATTACAAAAAAAAAAAAAAACAAAACCAAAAAACACCAAACCCAAGAAATATCTTTTGGCTGCACTCATCCATCTGATTGAATGGTGCCATCCACATCAGTCATGGTGTGAAACCCAAATTAAGCCACTGTTCCACAATAAATGCTGCTTTCTTTGCTAATAAGGGTCTTAGCTTTGCCTTAGAGGTATAGCACAGTGAAAAGAGTTGCCAAAGAGGGTGACTCTGATTTCATCTCAGAGACATCAAGAAAGAAGTAATTGCAAAATAAACAATCATGCCTGAATGTCTTCTCTCTCTCACAGTGGCAATTCCTATTAAACATCATGTAATCGCTCCAGACTTACATTCCTGCAAGGGGTCACATTGATTTTTCTATAAGTTAAGAGAGGTTTGAGTATTACACTTGAATTGTTACCCAGTGCATCCACATGTGTAAGGGCTGATTTGAGATCAGCTGTTGTTTTTAGACTGGCTGAATCTTCATGAACCTCTGCTTATGTCAGAGTACTCCTTACAATATGCTTTGTAGCTAAAATATGTAGTGCCTTACCCAGGTTAACTGAAATAATTGGAGTTGATGAGATGCAAGTATTTGCTTTAGGGCATGTATAACAGTAAGAATATGTTCCTCTAATTTTAATTTAATCAACAGGTGAATGGCATATATGCCTATGCAAATAAGCAGAGAGGCTTGAAGTTAGGAAACTTCAATGTAAATTGAAAAACATTGCTGCGTAGAACTCATTTTCTTCTGTTTTATCTGTCATCTCCAGCAAACAATGAAACTGAAGTTTCATTATACAAAGAAAGAATATCAAAGCAACATGGATAGGAAGCCAGTTCTGCTTTTTGATCTCAGGATAAAATATTTCAACCTCTACCTCAGTTTACCCATGTATTAAATACAGTTACATTATATGGCTAGAGCAATGAATTTCATTGAAAAGTATTATTTTAAAAGTCTTATCTTTAGACAACAAGCACTGTTGGAGAATTCACTACTCATTTTTACTTGGTTGGATTACAGGCATTTGGTATAAGTCCTAAATTCAACAAAATCCAGAAATCCAGTAATGTCAATCCTGTGTACTCTACAGTGAGCTCATTTTTTCCTTTTATGTTCCTTGCACTTTCAAAGCTTCTGAAAACTCAGACATTGGTGACATTATAAGTGACAGTCTTTCCTTTTTTTTTTGTTCAAATTTTTTTTGCCCAGTACAATACATTGCAGATGTTTAACTGAGTATGTCTGAACTATACCAGTATACTTTTAAGTGAACTTGAAAGTCATTCATCTGGATTTAAATTAATATTTTAAATACCCATTGTTTGCCTGACAGACCAACAGTGCTACAGATGCTGGCAAAATGTCAGTGTGGAGTAAATCTTCCCTAATAAACCACACTTACCCTATACCCTAGAGTTTTTTAAAAGGACCACCAGGATCCCAAACTCATCATACATTTATCTGGAATGAACTCAAGATGTTTAATTGATACATGCTTATGTCTGAACACTGTCAAGTCTCGTAATAAGATGTTTAGTACAATACATCGGTTAGACTGCTAGAGTCCAGCCACAGTAATAAGTAATGACATTTGCAGCACAAAGGCAGCTCCCCAACGAATTGGTGACAAGAGTAAAAAGGCAATCTAGCCTGTGTAAGCTTTAAATGTGGTCTGAATTTTACAATTACATGTCCTAAAGCCCATTATTAGACATGAGGGCGATGAGAAGGAAAGCAGTCATTGCATCACTACTAACACCAATTATAGGAAACATAAATCATTCAAATTTTTGTACTTTAATAAAAATCAGCCTGAATTGGTGTTTAAAAGGAAGGATCTAGTATAGGAGCCTAATGGGAAAGAAGAAAATAGAGTAATTGGAGGCTGCTGTCTTTTCACTTTCTATATAAAATTATTTGAAGAGACAGCCAAGAACTTTAAACAGCAGAAACCCGGAAAAGTTGTAATTTGGATGTCTTCAGTTGTGACTTTAATGGTGTTTGCTTAAAGAGCTTTCTTTTATCTCTGCAGACATACTTCAATGACAATATCCTCACACTGATACGGACATTGGTAACAGGAGGAGCCACACCAGAGCTGGAAGCACTGATTGCTGAGGAAAATGCATTGAGAGGAGGTTACAGCACGCCCCAGACACTTGCAAACAGGGACAGGTGTCGAGTTGCTCAGTTGGCTTTGTATGATGGGCCTTTTGCAGACCTAGGGGTAAGATCATGAGGGAAATGCAGGACCAAGGCTGGTCTGTGCTCTATTAGCTTTCTCTCAGACTGAGTGAAAAATCTATCTCAATAAGCATATAATTTCTATTATTGAATTTAATAGAGCTTTTGGATTGTTTAAAAATTTATAGCACAGAGTGCCAGGTTTGCTCTTCACCTTTTTAAGAAGCTGTATGACTGCCCAGGATCCCTGCCTGCATATTTCATACAGAAAATCCTGTGGCTCTTCTTCATTGTCAGCTAAAGAGATGAATGAGCTGATATGGATGATATAACCATTATAGCAATAATGAATTCTAAATTCTAAATTTATTCAGTATGTACAGATATACCTTTTTTGGGTGTTGATAAGCTTATTCAGTGTTTTCACAGAGCTTCCAGTTCTTGAAATCTGCTTATTACCTTGAAAACAAAGGTTTGTAAGGTTTGGTTTCTGCTGGTTTTGGATGAACTAAAATTCTTATGAAATCCTAATCTTCTGATAATTTGACTGCACTGTTCTAGGGGCCAAGTCAAAAAACAAGGAAAAAAATTTTTAAATCCCAAACCAAACAAATAAATGATCTTTTAAAAATAGTACATTACATAAAAATAAAATATCTAGAAATGTTTTCTGGACCACATTATGAAATCTTGAGGTAATCCCAAAGCACCCACTCTGCTTTGATGATGATGTAGGATTTGATGTTTCTTAAATTAACTCTGTGTTGACCAACTCTGTCCAAAAAGAACAGAATGACCTTCACAGAAATGACAGGGAATCCCAGTTTAAGGATTAGGGCGAGAGTGCACAGATAGAAACCTACAGCCTTTCAGTTGATGTAGCAGTCTAGTTGCAGCTGAGACTAGCAGCACATCAAAACTCTTTGGCATGCAGCTTAACATTTCCACAAATAAAATAAGCAACACCAATCTTTTGAATGCTGTTTCACCAGAGCCTCAATTGTACTACATCTGTGAAGGCAGAATGCATTGACACTCATGATTATTTAAGAATCACTATTTTGGATATACAAATGAGCAAATCTAAACTTATTTTTTTCTAATCATACGTTTAGTCATTATTTTACAGCAGCAGATAATTTATTATCCTTTTAAACCCATTGAACTCTAATTTCTCTTGTGCTCCTCAATTTTTTTGTCTGGACGACAGTATGACTGCTGCCAACAAAGGGTCAAAGATACTTAAAATTTTAATACCACAGTTAATGTAATTTGTAGAATATGCATTGTCATGTACAAAAATTTAGATTTCCAGCTTAAAGCAAATCACTCACTCTTTATAATTTGCCATTATTTTATGGACTAAGGCTCTCCAAAATAACAATCATCACTTTACATATTTACTTATTTGAAATAAAACATTTCGATTATTCATTTCCTTGGGTAAAAGGCTCTTATTTGAGACAAACAACAGACTGTCTATACATTGTCCCTTTTTTTATAAGTTCATACTGCATGACCTGTTCCCTGACATTGTGTTAACAGACCAAAGAAAGGAAAAGAATGTGCTGTTCTCTTTTTTTTTTTTTAATCTCCTCTCTTTCCTCTAGGACGGAGGTTGTTATGGAGATCTGTTTTGTAAAGCACTGAAAACATACAATATGCTTTGCTTTGGAATTTATCGATTAAGGGATGCACATTTAAGTACTCCCAGCCAATGCACTAAACGGTGAGTCTGGTCTTTTAGAACATCTCTGCTTCCCTGCTCTTCAGTCTTCTCAGCAAGGAAAAGACCAGTGCCTGTAATAAATATAAAAAAGAGTTTGCTCCATTTTTGCATAACTTTTCCACAATCCTCTTTAAAGATTTCACCATGATTCAATCTGAATTTAAATCATAAGCTGGATATCACAGTGTAAGCTGTCAGCTGATTTTATTCAAAATTTTTTAATTAAATTTTCAGAGTGTATCTTTAGCTTGTTTGCTCTATGATGATCCACTGTTTGCCTGCAAGGAAAGGACTTCAGTTCCCTTATATGAATCCACTCTAAGTTGTGGGATAATAATTTAAATTACAGTAGCTAGTCTTTTTTCTGAATGCTCAAATAATACTCATGTGGGCTTCCCATCAGTACCATCTGTGTCTAAGCATAATTTCTTCCAGTAAATGGAAACCCTTCTCTTGGTAGACTACATTTTTACTTCAGTAGCACCAAGCCTGACCTTAGAGCTTTAAATAGAGCAGACGCATTTCCATCTTTGCAAACTGAAGGCCATTTAGCAGCTTGCTTGAAATGTGTCTTAATTAACTGCTTCCTAGAAATACACACACAGACCCATACCAGAAGTATCACAAATCTACCATCTGTTACTGTTTCGTGCTCTACAGAAAGCATCATTATTGGGTGAACATGGCAATAAACAGCACTGCAGCCCACCAAAGCGGCTTCTTCTGTAAGAATTTGAATAAATTGGGTAGAAAAATTGGGTTGCAGTTTAGATTTACACTGTAGTTACTATACTTGGGATTATTTGTTGGCATAATAAGGGACTTCTGTCCCTGAAGCAGCTAAGCAGATTTCTTATGAGCGTTGAATTAACTTGAAAAGAAGTCATGAGCTTCATGTTCAATTTTTACTCATTTCTTGCTTGGACAGAAAATGCCGATTGCCTCGCTCAAGTCTGTTTTTCACATGCATGAAAAAATTTAGCAGCTGCTCTATAAGTCCTTCATACCCTGAAAGGCCATTAGGTGAAGGTGGGGATTCTTGAAATTGAGCAAGTTTTTATTTCAGGCCTGGGATTTATACTAAGCGATAAATTGGATTCTTGGGTGTGCAGATTTCTCTTTATAAATGCTCTTTGAGGCCATGAATGTACATGTGGAGTGAATTAACAAAATTAACCTTGCTATAAAGTTATTGATGCATTTTCCTTAACTTGTTTTAACTACAGTCACAATCCAAACCAATAATTATATCCCTTGTTCTATTCACTGTATTTAAATATTTAATAACTATATAAGTATATATTTAAATGTGATATGTATTTAAATAAGCTGCATGTGAAATCCTCCTCTCTCTGCCTTTCAGCCATTCTTTTAAATATGTTTGGGGTGGGTATGGTACTGTTTTTTGTCAGTATATAAATGTATTTGCTAGAGTCATTGCATTATGGTGCAGACAGAGAAAGGAGAATGATTTGTGTGGTGGTTTCTCTGAAAAATTATTATGTGATTCACTTGAAGAACATCATTCTCAGGCATTTTTTCTGTCTGAAAGAAAACATAAAAAAAGTGACAGCTGACTTAAAAAGGTCCTAAACCACAGCAGGAATTATGTCAGCTAAAACTAGGTACAAACAGAAATGCAAAAATTGGGCTAAGTGTTCCTGAGCTAACAACTCTGGAAGAAATTTTTTAGTATAAATCTAAACCTGTTTTCTTTTTCTTTCTTTTTTTCTGTCTTCCTTTCTTTTCAGTTATGTTATCACAAACCCACCATATGAATTCGAGCTTGTGCCGACGGACTTGATCTTCTGTTTGATGCAATTTGACCACAACGCTGGCCAGTCCCGAGCCAGCCTTTCTCATTCCTCCCATTCCTCCTACTCTTCCAGCAAGAAGAGCTCATCAGTTCACTCCATCCCTTCGACAGCCAACCGACCGAACCGCACCAAGAGCAGAGATTCCCGGGACAAACAGAAGTATGTGCAGGAAGATAGACTTTGATATGTGTATCTGCTCCCACTGTGTGTGAAACTTGCATTCACCACCCATTCTCCCCGGTTAATGTTTCCAGCAGTAATGTTCCCTGTTTTCCCATGGAGTTCTCCCTTTTTTGTACACATATTTTGCATATGTATGACAGTGTGCATGTGATTGTCATTTTTATTTCACCACCATAAAACCCTTAAGCACAACAGCAACAAAGCAGACGGACCAAAAGTTATTTATGATGCTAGGGGAGAATAAAAAAAGAATTCCAAACCCATAGGCACACTGAAAACATAAATAACTCACTGCAGTTACTCTACATATCTGAAAATAGAGTATATTTAACATGAACACTTGCTCTTGAAGTCAGAGTTACACAGAGAAAGTCGTTTAGTGCAGGAGTGTTGATGTATGTTGCAGTAGGTTTTTTTAATACTCATATTTACAGGAGCTCATACATTTATTTGAAGCTTATAAAACTCTCCTATTGAAAAAAAAAAAAACCATACAAAAAATAATAAAATCCCTGCTGATTTTTCACTGTCAAAGCTTATATTATATAGGGCTTACCTGCTTGTATAGATTATTGCTAGACATCTGCTTTATACCAAAGCAATATCTGGGACTTTTCTGCTTGTTTAAGAGCTTTCTCTAAAATACTAGTCTTTTGGAGATGGTGTATTTTCCCTTTAACACTGAAATTGTTGGGGCATGAAGTTTTACAACTCCAATGGTTTAATTTAAGTTTAGAAAGAGTCTAATTGCATATTAAATTATTATTCTGTCTATTTATATTGCCACATGAATAGCTATATTTTCTTTCACTTTTGACATTTGGGATAAAAAGCCATATGTATCATAAATATTGGATGTAAGTCATTAAAAACTGCCTTCTTGGGACTTTTACGTCTTTAAAAGGTGAATTAGTCACCTTATGTACAGAATAAATAATGTTCAGAAAAGAGCAAGCATTTTTCTATGCTTACATATTAGATCTCAAAGGACTTTGTTCCTTTCCCCAGATGGTAGTTTAACTTTTCCAAGTTAGTGTTCATATAAATCTTCCAACAAGAGTCCTAATATGTGAAGAACCTCCAGAAATCTTGCTGCATGTGCTACCTGTTTTTTTCAACAGGTGCATGCAGTATGCAAGAATACAGGGAAGACAACTGAGTGCCTTTAAGCCTCTCCCATTTGGGGAGAAAAGGTGCTGTGCCCCAGACTGTTAATGAGGAGAACAAGAGGGCTGGGTTGGAAATATTCACAGTGCTGAGGCGTCGTGTTCCATGCACTTGCCAGAATTTAGTTCTCGCAATTGTCACCAATGACACATGTAGCCAAAAAAAGTTGTGGCAGGGAACTAAATAAATTAGTGGAAAGGAACCTGCCCTAGACAGCCATAGGAATGATAGTTCAGGCTTGCTTTTACGTTTTTTTTTCTTGGTTTAAACTTTAGAAGCCAATGTATATTTTGAAATATACAGCTAGCTCTAGGTTTATGGAGGGTTTCCGAGGGTAGGGAGGGCAGAAACACATACCCTCTTCCCTGGCTATCCAGCAAGAAAGCATGCAGACAGAAAAATATTTAGATTTGGGATGATTAGCATTGTAACTGCCAACCCAATCAAGGTGCTTTTATGGTTAGTTTTGTCTTCTACCTTCCCCTTCCCCAAGCATGATAATTTTGAAGATTTGCTTGCTGTGTGAATTGACAATAAAGCCAAGCACTTTTACTGACAAAACCTGGAACCGTGTAAGTGGGCTACAGAGAATACCACTGTGCAGTGCTGAGCATAATGATTGGAATACAGTCTATATGTGTGAGTGTGCATTCAAACGCAGCTGTAAGTCCAATCAGTAAAATACATTGCAAATTGTGGTTGCTCCCCTACAAATGAGACTATTATAGTTGATCTTCATCATAAAGAAAAATTCACGTGTTCCTTTTTGCAAAGAAAGTTATCGCGTTTTGCCCTCAGAATATTTATTGCTACAAGGATGT
Source organism: Camarhynchus parvulus (assembly GCF_901933205.1). Classification (NCBI taxonomy): domain Eukaryota; kingdom Metazoa; phylum Chordata; class Aves; order Passeriformes; family Thraupidae; genus Camarhynchus; species Camarhynchus parvulus. Next base: position 13,137,755 of record NC_044576.1, read on the forward strand.
GCCAGTTAAAGTGCTCAACCAGAAATATGACAGTTTAAAAGCATTGTAAAACTTACATAGCTTACTTCTTTTTCTAAAGTGCAACAAGGATGAATAGAATGGGCCAAGGTATGAAAATTAATGGTTCTGCATGACCTAGCAACTGCTGTGGGTTTCCCTCTATAACTTTGTCCTTGTGAAAACTTGTGAAATTAAAAAAAATAGTTACAAACCTTATTCAGTTATTGGTTTGTTTGTTTGGTTGATTGTTTTGTTGGTTTTCTTTTGCCTTTTTTTTTCCCACCAAACCAGAAGTAAAACTGGCTGCTGCTGCTGCTGCTGCTGCTGTTTCTCAACCCTGTTTTGTTTTTTTTTCTCCTCTCATCTGCTTGCCTTTCTAATTGCACGTGTCCTTAGACCCAGATTCCTGCTCAATGAAGATGCCTATCGTGGTGCAGACATTACTTTAATTTCCGATTCCTCATTCCAATTTCTTTCCTACCTTCCCCTCCCTACTCTCCTATTCCCCATGTATGTACATGAGCATCTTTTTATGTTGGCAGAATTGATTGAAGATAGTTGAGAGCAGTTACACATTTTGGAAGAATGTTAATGGCTTTGATACCAAAATGCTTTTTCATTAATGTTTTATCTGTTTTCCATTTAGCAGAGAAAGAAGGGTGTTAATATGAAGCCACTTGTCACATGCTACATAATGATCTTTATCCAAAAAGATAGTATTTGTATAACAGTGCAGCTCAAATAGAAAAGACATAAACAGTGTACATTAGAGAAGTAACTTGCCTACTTTGTGAGCAGCAGAAGAGGAATATCTAATATAAATCTAAATCAAATCTAAATTCTTCAAATTACATTGAAGTCTACTCCACCTTTGTCCTCTACCCCGAAGTTAGAATTCTAAAACTTTTGACTTTTAGTAGTATTGTGTACAATTTCCACTGCTGACTATAGTCAGAGTGATCAAATACTTTATTATAGTGATGAAGGTTTTCTGATACGGATATACTAATGGAGGTTGATCATTATAAGTAGAGAAATCCTTAAATCAACTTTATGTTGGTGTTTATATTGAAAAGTAAGAGGAAATCTCCTGTTCTATCCCAAGTCAGACAACCATAGTAGAATAGTTAGTTTTTGAAAGTGAAGAATTATCACCAATGTCAGGAAGTGACATTTTAGGTTTTTAAATGAAGGTCCTGCCATTTATATCAGTCCCAGCATGGTTTCAGCATTGGAAACCACATTCTTAGTGAGCTTAAGCGTTGACACAAAACCATGTCTAGCAAACCTGCAGGTTCTTGGCATGGGTTCCTATTGACCTAAACAGAGAGAGTCAGGCATTTTCCGGTGAAATTCCCATTGTCAAAACTAAGAATTTTGGTAGTTTAAAAAATAAAAAATCAAGAACAAGTCCAGAACATTATCTTTGTCACAAAGCTTTAGTTGCCCTGGAGGAAAGTAAAGTTCTTAATAAAAAAAAATAGTTTATTCTCTCTTTCCCTGCAAATTTCTTACTGCCTGCTACATGTAAAATATTCATCTGCCAAACAAAGAATTTCTTAGCAGGTGGGTGGAGAAACTTTCAATACTTTTCTTTCTCATGCAGGAACAAATTACATGGAAGAATTTTCAGCTTAGTTATAAACAAAATGGTTACATGCAGGGAGGAGACACACAAACACATACATGCAAACTAATTTGAAACTGCAAGTGCCACAGAAGGCAAAAAATGCATGTTTTAAACAGTTGAAAGGTAACCTGGGATTATGGTGAGAATACAAGTATAGTAAAACCTTTGTGTTATGTTTGGGTAGTATTTTCTTTGCCTCTGCTTAGAAGAGAGGGTGTTTCACAGTGACATTTGCTCTAAGTTGCTACTCAGTCCAAAATTAATGATAGAAATTTTAAAGCACCGGTACAATGAATCTCTTGGAGAGAATTGCTGCAATCCTATACAAGCTGAAGAAAACTGTATTTTGAGCTTTTAACTTTGATTATTTATATCCTTTTTTTTTATCCTGTGGGGAAGAGTGTTACACAAAACCATTAATTTTTATTTATTTGTAATATGAGCATTAAGCCTTTTGAGCCCTCATGGATGCACTGATGCTGATAGGCCATTACAAACATAGATGTTTGAGAGGAAAGTGTTTTCTGCCATCTAATACATTCAGCTACTAAGCTGTTCAACATCTCTCAGGTGATGCTGTCAAAAAGAAGCCTGTCAAATAGCGTAGGAAGATCAGGGACTTTTTTTAGCAGCTCCTAAAAAAATAAGGTAAAAAACCTATGCCTGTTGTCACTATAATGTAGAAACATTTCTGGTAAGGATCAATATGCATATTCCAAAAGGGAGAGAAACAGACTCAATGTGACAGAGAGCTTAAAAATGCTTGGTGAATATAGCAATATATAAAGACTTTAGAAAGGGGGTTCCTGAACTGATGTAAAGGAAAAAGTAAATATTAAAGATAAAAATCTGTGGTAAGACTGTGGAAGACATACCAAAATCAAGCTTTAAGCATAGCATAAAAGACTGAAAATGTGTAGGGGCTTCAACAAGAACATTTAGTAACTGGGAGCAGAGTATCGTAGTGGCCAAGAGTAAAGATCAGGAGTGTTAAGCTCACATTTCAAAGGTAAGTAGAGAGGTCAATGAATTTGCACAGGAGATTCATCGTTATGTGGTCAAAGATAATTTTGACATCAGAGAGGAACAGGAAAGGTATAAAGCTGGATCTAAGCATTGCATGCTGGAGAATGATAATGCTTGGGTCAAGGTTTCAGCTCTGGCAAAAAGAAATCTAAACAGCAAAAGACATTAGAGTCTACTAGCTTCTGCATTTATTAGTAATGTTCTGTGTGTGTTACTTACCAGGTAAAGGCAAAAAGAGACTGGGTGGTGTCTTTTTAAAGAACAGCTCCCTATATAGGAGTATTATTGTAAATTTAACACATAAATAAATAGCTTATTTGGAAAATTTTAGGGAAAGCAGGGTATTTTGAAGTGCTTTACACTGGCTGCTGAGAAACACAACATAGTTCTGATTCTTAGCACTCATACAAGCCTCCCCTTACTTGCTACAACATTGAATTAACTTGCACCAAGTTCTGTTTGTAAGGAAAGTTTTTGCACCACGTGTTAAAAAAAACAAGGTAGCAGTGAAAGTTCACGGTGCTTAACTTGCCTCAAAATCATTTTAAACACAAACCATTAGAAAACTGTTAGTTTGAAATTGTTTATGTGATCTCACAAGGCTTTTAAAACATGATAACCATCACACTTTACACCTCTCTGAAAGGTTAGTTTAATCGTAGATCACATAAAATTGGTTTCCACAAATGCATAATGGTTCATGTGTCACACTTGAACTAAATGGTTTTTTAAATGGAGCTGAAATTATTCTGATGTGTACACATTCCCAGACTTCTTTTTCCTACAACCTTTCTTAAACCGGCCCCCATCAGGAATCATTCCCTTAAAGTCTCATTAATAATTCAGATGTTCTGATTACTTTAAAAGATCTATGGAATTGAGGCTTTTTTTTTTAACTGCTTGACAAAAAGATAAATGAATGTAGAAAGAAACGGTAGGAGTCTGGCAAGCTGTAGATCATCTCTGAACAGATTGTAACTTTATCATTCTGTCAGGAAGAATAATTTAAAGCACTTAATCAGTTAGCTTCAGTGTGCAGGATGTAACATTACGAATTCCTATCGTCCAATCTGTTCAAATCAAAGGGAACTTAATTATAATAGGTGAGAGAGAGGGAGATGGGAGATTGAACATCGTTCAGACTCAGGCACCTTTAAGGGGGCAGGGAATTATTTAGTCTGGTCACAAATGGGTAGGATATTTTTAAACACAAGTGAAAAGCATTTTAGAAAATTACAAGAAAAACAATACAGTAGTTCCATTTCCCTTCAGTAATAAGCCATTAATAAGTAATATAATTCCTGGGTTTGATCTAATTTTTAAAAAATGTGTAAGAATGGGTAGCAAAGGTTTTAATGGGAAGTGGGTGTTTGGCTTGTAAATTCTAAAAATCCAGATAAAGCGGAAGTGGTTTAATTTGTTATTCATGAAAGTGACTGAAAAGTCCAGTAATTCTGGAGATTAAGCTTCTTCTTGAGAGTCTCTAAACTCCAAAGGTCTTTGTTTATTTTTGTGCAGTTATGTCCAGGTATTTTTCCACTATTTTTCCCAGCCTTTCAATTTATTTTCTCTCCTTTACCTCCTGAGCTTTTGTGCTCAGTCCTTGGGTTTCTAAGGTGAATTTTGCTTGCTAATTTTAAATAATTTATTTATTTAAAAATGAGCATTCTTTCCACTCCTGTGCTGATTCCACATACTGCAGCATTTCAGTGGTTAGAAAAGTAGCAGTTTATGTTATGTAAGTGAGGCACTAAATCTTCTGCAGCATTTTGGAGTCCCCATTGGAGTGTGAAGTAGTGCATACATGTAAGAGTAGCAGCTCTGGTGCAACACACTTTGAACCTTCCATGTAATAATGAAATGCCCAGAACCATAAGTGTCCACTGCTCTGCCCACCCACCTCTGGAATCTGGGGAAGGAGGACAAGAATGGAGACAGAACTCTGTTCACAAGTGCTTGTCAAGGCACAAGTGCACCTAATGGCCATTAGCCACTCTCTAGATAAGGAGTTCCTAAGTCTTGGAATAAAGTTATCTTGTAAGGTTGCATACCTGTCATTGAGCAATTACAGCAGAAATTGCTCTCTAAAAGGTTTAAGAGGTTTTTTTTTTTTTCTTTTGTGAATTTTAAGAAGCTTTTGTCCATACCTGCAATGGAGCAGTGCAACATAGTGGTTACAATGCTGAACAGCTGGGAAAGGGCTGCAATGCTGCAGCCTCTCAGCGTCCTCCTGCATTGCTCCCAGCCCACCTTAAAGCTGCACCATAAAAATTCCTCCTGTGTTCATGGAAACAGGCATTGCTCAAGGATAGAAAAGAAAGAGCTTCCTTTCTAGTTTTTCTTTAAGTCCTTACTTCCTTTGCCTTGCTGTCACCTATCATGACTGATCCCTTCAGGATTAGCTGGAGCCCTGCCACAGTCACCTGCAGTGTCTGCTGTGTTCCCCATCCCATTGTAAACTCTACAGTTCAGTAGTGCCCCAGCACCTGTGTTTCAGAGTAGGGATATAATGCCCACCCTGTGCAGCAAGGCTGCTGTCTGGCAGCAGGAATACAAGTCCTGTTTATTCTAGCACCAACTGCAGAAAGTTCTTTGTGTTCTCCTGCGTGATTTTCTGGGCCAGCAGTAGCCACCACCCCAAGGCTGAAATGGTTCAGAGAAGTCTCTGACTCTTAAGGTGCTCCTCTGTGCATAGACTCACATACTCTTTTCTGTATTACCCTTATCCCAGCTGCTCTCCTTGGCTTCTTAGTTTAGACTTTGATTTGTATCTTTTTTTTTTTTTTAAATAAATTAATCACCTGAGCATGGGCACAAGAAAAGAGCTCTCTTACATCCAACAAGCAAACTAGCATATTGGCAGTTTTCTTTAGCTTCTATTATCAAATCTGCAAGTGTTATCCTTTCACAACTGTATTTTCAGAGTTATTAATCTAATGCACTGTACTGCTAGTAATTGGTCAAAGTCACCTTCTATTGATCTCTGTTTTCTATAAACTTTACTGACTGCTCCCTTTTTTTTTTTTTTTTTTTTTTTGATGTTTCTGTGTATGTGTGCTTCACTAATTAACACTTTCATTTTTCCCTCCTTATTCTGTCTCTACCCTTTTTGCTCCTTAGCAGAAAAGAAATGGTTTACAGATGAGCCGGATAATGCCTATCCCAGAAACATTCAAATCAAGCCCATGAGCACTCACATGGCCAATCAGATCAATCAATACAAATCGACAAGCAGCTTGATACCACCAATACGAGAAGTTGAAGATGAATGTTGACTCCTTTGAAGCCAGAACTATTTTTATAAAGCCTGACAAACTTCATGAATGGTGATGTGACATTTATTCCTCTTACTTGCTGAACCACTGATGGAGAAGTTAAGAAGGGCACGCTTAATGGGAAAATAAAGTAGACAGATCTTTGTTTGTCTGCCTTTAATATTGCTTCCACGTATTTTGGAAATTATTTCATTTATAAATGAACATAATCAAAACTAGTCATGTATAGCCTCTAGCATTTTAAATTATTTTTATTTATTAGAAAAAAATATATTTTTCTTTTTTTTTTCATTGTTAAGTATTTTCCCTTAAAAAAATGGCATATGTGGCCAGACTCCTAAGAATTAAAAAAAACCCAACAAACCCTCAGTCTTTGGCTTAAAGGAGAATGATGGTCACAGTTATAAGGATATGTAATTAAGGGAGACAAATGATATATTTACAAAAAGGTAAAAATGGTCCAACTTGTATTTTAGTAAATCAAAAAAAAAAAAACCAAGGAAAAAAAACTACACCAAAATGTTTCTTTATCGGAAGATGTGTATTTTGTTCAGCATTGACACCAGCTCTTAATAAATTGAACTTATTTATTTTCAGAGTTGAAAGTCATATTTTTGTACATGTAACATTCTTCAGAAATATTCTTTGTTTTATTAACATATACAGATCATCTTGACTGCCAGTTGTGTGAAGGTGCAGTAACCCCCCCGCTGTGCCCTGCCCCTTCTCACGGTGGCGCCCACAGGAGCACGATGTGACACAGGCACAGGGAATGTCACCACCCCAGCAAGGGCCATGGACTTACAGGGCACTTGCTAGAAATGGCAAACCTGGCAATTGCGCTTCACTTCCCATTAGCCATCAGCAGTTGCTAATTTCAGGAAGGCAAGTTTGGCAATTCTTCTTCTTTTACCATTATTACAGTGATTTAATCCAGAGTGCATAAAATAGTGCATGGAAGCATCAGTTACAAACCATCTAATCTACCACATTTTGTTACTTCCTTACTTCAGAAGCGTTGATGGCCTTTCATCGGTCTGAGATGGTACGAATTCTTCCTGATATGTACAGAGATTTAGCTCCAGATCCTTGCACTTTAGTAAAAGCTCATACCCTGGTAAAGGGCACACTGAATCTCCTTTTGGTTAATTCAGATTGGGATAAAAACTGGTTTTGCTCCAGCTCTACAATCTCGCAACATGCTGTCCTCAGTTAATTCCTACAATAAGCAACATCTTATTTTAGCAGTTGTTTTTCTTTTTTTTCCTTTTATTTATTTTTACTTTGCTGGGACACCACACACAAAAGTACAGTAAAAACCAAATAAAAATAATAAAAGTGATGAATGTATTTATTATGATAACATGCAAAAGGCCTTTGATGGGTGCCTTTTGTTTCAGCAGTTTCACAAAGTTGCCAACAAGCTTTATAGCCATCAGACAAAAATGTGATGTTTCATATCTGTGCTGCAGTATCCACCCACCTAAGCATTTATGTTCTAAATGATTTAGTTACTCTATCTCAAATAAGCAACATATGACACAATTGTGTGGAAACAAAAAAAAAGGAAAGGCTGTGATAGTAGGGAAACAAAAACCAAAACCACAAAACCAGAGTCATCAGGAAAAGCAGATTTTCATTGTGCAAGTTAACTTTAGGCTTTGTAATTTTGCAGAATTGTTAAACACCACAATTAAACATACCGTGGTATTTTTATCATTAGAGAAATATCAGTGAATCAAACAAATACAAAGCAGATGATGAATTTATTGTGAAAACAATGATGTCCACTATGTAATCCAACATTTAAGCCAAACTATCTCAGCTTTAATGTTTGTCCACTGGCTGCAGTACAAGTATAACCATACTAACACCTAATAGGCTTTATTCTGGAGTGACTTCTTGGACTGTGACTATTTTGTTGTTACATTTTGTAGAATAGCTATTTAAAGACAATAATGAGAATTGTTAATACAGTATCTGTAAAATTGGATTGTTTAAAATATTTCACTCTCCTACAGAGTAACAAAACAATAGCAGTTTTTCATTATTACTTAGATGCATGTTTAATGCATTTCACAGTCCCCAAAAGAGAAGATAATTCCAGTGAGTTCTTCCGACATATGCTGCTTCAGCTAGTGACACGTTATAATTTACATCCAGTCTCTGCATTGGGTCATGTTAAGCCTTTTCTTTGAAGTCAGTGCTCCTTTTTCATTTATGAACTGCATTCATATTGCAACCAGAATGAAAAAAGCTGGTCCTGAGTACAGGACAATTGCAGAAATTTGTGTTCAACCTCACCAAATACATATGAATTTTAATTTCTTTTTCCTGAGAAGGCTGGTGTTTACTCTAGGGGCATAGAACATTATAACTTATACCTTATCATATACAGTGCCACTTCTGAGTGTCCTTTCAGGAGTGAACATTCACTGGGTAAAACATACTAAAGAATCAAATATAGCACCCCTACATTGCTGAGGTTTGTGCGTGTCTCTGTCCAATTTAACAGTCACACCCCAAAATCCCATGCTATTGTTTGTAGATACAGGACAAGACCTGAACCCACTCCTGAGCTCTTCTGGCACAGAGAGCTCCATATGCAATGGTTGATAAAAAACACCCATAGAGAGCAAACAAGACAGAGAGAAACAGGTGGAGTTATGGGTCTACATTTCCCATTTACAGAAAAGCTAGAATATTTTCTTACTCCTATTTTTGATAATCAAAGGTGCAGGACTGATGTCTGGAAATTAGATGGAGGAACACATAGAAAACCAGTTGGAATCTTTGATATTCAGCCATTAAAAATTACAATAAGGCCAGCACCAATAAATGGATATATGAAGTTATATCAAAGCTGGGAAAAAGGCTGGGAAAGGGACAGCTGACAGACCACATGATGACTGATACAGAAATAAGTTCTTGGTCTTTATCAATAACTTTTACCCCTGTCTCAGAAGGCAAAGATTAAAAAAAAAAAAACCACAACACACGAGGTGGGGAGGATTTCCAGGTTTTTGGGGTTTTTTTTTTTTTTGGTTTTTTGGGGGTGGTTTTTTTGCACTAATTGCATGCACTACTGATACGGGCTATAGAATATTTTTTTGGTAATTCATAGTGTGTCTGTATGTATACATGTCCACACATGCACACACACATATCTGTGGGGGTACACACGTGCACACAGATGTGTATGTGGGTACAGACACACACATATGTACAGCGGTGTGCAGGTATTTGATAGAGTCAACACAAAGGTGTCATCAGTTTTATTTTACATGAGCTGGGGTGAAGAAAGGCACAGAAAAGAAGAAAATATGACTTGCAGGGTAGCACAGGGAAGAATTTTTTCCTGCTATTTCCACCTGGTTTGACCAAAAGCCAGCCATCCTGGTTAGTTTTATGAGAGATGCACTGACATTATGCTGCAGAGCCTTGTCTCACTGCTGCAGCTGGGCTGTGCTCCTGGCCCTCCTCACACCCCTGCACTTCTCTGCTCCCACGCTGCCAGAAAGTCTGCTGGCTCTCTCTATTTCATGGCTATTATTTTAATTTGCCCCCTGAAGCCCATGAGCACTAAGATGAAAGGATAAAACTGTCCTCTGATAGATTTGGTGGCAAGTGCCAAGCACAGCAGAAGTTAAGGCCTAAAGTAAAGAAGATATTCATAGTCTAAATGCAAATTTTAACACCTTGATGTGAGTGTGTAGTTCCTTCCAAAATAATATGCTGTATTTGTTAATAGGGAAAAACAAGATAAAAATATTTCCTTGTACATTTTAAAAGCATTCTAAAACTGTCACTGACATTTTAACACCTTGTCTTTCAAATCAGCATCAATGGCCCAACAGCAGGGAATACATGGGACAGAAAGTACAAACCTCTTGATCTGGGCCAGGCGTGGTCAGCTGGATGTGAAAAGAATTAAATGGCCTCAGGCAAAGGCAGGACAGGACAAAGGTAGCTGGCAAGGCAAGGTACAGGAGACACTGCAAAAGCATTTAGCCTTTTATTATACATTGTTGGGTGGTGGTGGATGAGGTTGGCTATTTTTGGCCTGCAAAGGAAGATTTTGCATTTCTTGAACTCTTCATCTAGTAGAAGGAGAAGGAGAAAGTAAAATAGTGTGTTCTCATTCAGGTTTTGCTGGGGCTGTGTGTGTCTAAACCACAGCTAACAACTACTGCAATAATTGGTTGCATAAACTGGTGAATAAACATACATGACCAAAAAAAAAAAGCAATAATTTACAAATGGCTAATAATTTGTGTTTTCACTGCTTGGCCACTCACTGGTCAATCCATAAAATTGTTAACAACTGCCCTGGACTAGCTGACTCACATGGGCACAAACTGAAACACAGAGCAGGTGCGTAAATGGTTTTAAGAAGTGGATTCCTAAGGGCTCCTGGATCCCAATGTATTTGAAATGAACACATATTGAGGTCAATGTGTGTGTGTGTGTGTGTGTGTCTTGTTTTTACAGCTGTTAGCATTGTGAATTTCTTCAGCACCAAAAGAAGTGTGTGTCTCACTTTTCATTTCTAGTTTTGAATGTGATTAAACAAAATAACCAAGAGTGTGAAAGGCGATGAACAGGACAAAGTGAAAACACAAATCTGTTCCCAGTGTTACAGTGGATTAGCCTGGGAATATCTGTCAAAGTCAATGGTAAATGCATTAAAAAATTCAGAGGAAAGGAGAACTCTTTATAATCCTTCTGGTTTTTTCCTTTCTGTGGCATCTGAACCACCGAGATCTCCAACATGCAAACAAGCACCTTTTTAATCTTTTTTTTTTAATTCTAAAGGTTCTTGAATAATCACAGGCTTAAGGGAAATAGTGGGTTTTTTTAAGTCATTATATATGCACACCAGGTCTCCAATATTCAATTTATAGTATTTTCATGCTGAGCAGTAGTAGTGGGTGTGTGTTACATCTGAAATAATGAAAGGAATGTAGCAGCTGTTGTGCTGTAGTCACTGCCCAGGATGGTGTGTGGGCCTTTAGTCTGGATAAGTCTGTGCCAGCATTTATCAGAGCTGTATTTCTGTCAGTAATGTATCCATCCTGCACAGGGTCTCTCTGCTCCAGAGCATGCAGCCACGCTGAGGCTGTGCAGCCCCTGAGCAGCAGTCACTGTGACCAGGTAAATTCCACTGGAGCCACTGGTGAGGACTGCTGCTCTGAGGTACCTGCTCTGCACAGTGGTGTGGTGCTGGGGACTGCCAAAAGGAGAAGGGGTAGGGAAAATGAAGAAAATATAAAATATAAGGTATTTCCTTTATTACTTTGGTTCTAATTTAGTGCAATATCTAACTTAGGAAGCTAAACAGCAATGCTGCATCTAATTAGAACCTTTATGATGTTGAGACAAGGTTTCTTACTGCTTCAGTCAATGCATTTTAGAGAAGATGTCTATAAAGTAAAACAAGTAAACAACCCAGAACACAGCATATAGGCAGTTGAATAAATGTAATAAAACCCATAGATTTTTCAGAAACAAAAAAGCGTGGCATATGAGCATTTTGTTGTCTGGATGATAACTAGTAGGAAAAAAATAAGAATGTCAGCAGAAGTTACCTCAAGCAGTTAAAAAAATTTCTGCTTCTGCCATGGTCCCATAGCTTGGGACACACATGCTTAGCCAATGCAATTACTCTAACCTCTGGCAAGAAAAAAAAAAAAAAAAAAAAAAAAAAGGAAAAAATATATTACTTTAACTTTCTCATTTCTGTAGAGTTCAAAACTGATGAAAGTACTTTCTTCCTTTGGAAAAAACACACACATGCAAATACATATATACAATATCTTCTGATTGTTTCACATGTCTACATTAGTTATAGGAAGTGGGGATGGTGAGGGGGTACACTGAGAACCAGCTAGCAAACTTAAAAGTTCATCAAGAAAAAGGAGTACGACTTCATCACTTTACTTTTAACATCATGGGTTGGTGAGAGAGAACAAATGCTGGTGCTCAGAAATGATCTACCTGACTTTGTCATATGTAATATCCAGTGAAAAATATATCGTCCTGTAAAAAGGGTTTGTACATAACTTGTACATGGTTTCATTTTGTATTTTTCTCAGATTAAAATTTATGTATTTGTGTTCTAAAAGAAGGAGAAATTGCTGTGGTTTTTTTTCTCTTCTAGAAAGTTTGCATCTTGTATCACCAATTCATAAATATTACTGCATTCATGAAACCAATGCTATTAATACTTTGAAGACTAACCCAACAGACTTTCTCTCTTGCTTACACTCCAGAATCATACTCCTTGCTAATAGTAATTAATATCAGCTGCAATGGAGGATGCTGTGGGTACTATAAATAAGTAATTCTGCACTAGCAACAAATGGCACACTAACACCAGCTGTGTTGTCAAATACAGATAAAGTTGGCATAATTTAACTACTTTACATGGTTGAACAGACCATTTCATATCATCACCTTTAGCGCTGATAGGTCAAGTTAAGATGGATTCATAATTTTGCTAAACAGCCCAAGATTTTCTACTTTCTCATTATGAGTACACTCAAAAATTATCTGCAACTTTTGGACTATGTTTCCATTGTAGGGAATTAGGCATCATCCTACATGCAACTGTATGGTTTTAGGCTTAAGAAAAAACAGTCTCCTTTTGGAATCTGTAAGATTGTGTGCATGTGGCTGGCATTCTGCTAAAAAATAACCTTGTCATTAAGGCTGACATAATTAATCTCCCAAAAAAGCCCCCCCTCCCAAAAAAAAGAAAAAACCAAAAAAACCAATAAACCAACAATCTAAAACAAAGAAAAAAACACTCACAAAAAAAAAAATAGTATTTTTTCAGTCCTTCCTTACTTACCACAAGTCTGCCTTTTGCCACCTGGTGCCCCTAGGGAAAAAATTCTATTTTAAAAAAGGCTGTAAATTTTCTCTTACTTCAAAGACAGAAGACATTCAGACCTATTTCTAAGTAAGGGCACTCAAAGACCCTAAGCTTGATTCCTGGCTGTATGTACTTGACCGACCTCTCCAAAAAGCACTCCCCTTCCCCCATGCTCTAGGTCTTAAAACACAGATTTATTAATATACTTTTTTCAAAACATTCATTATACTAAAATTTTCACCTGCCTCTGGGTCTAGTTTGCCAGGTTTTACTTTCCCATTTCTTTTCACCAATGAGACACAAGTGTCCAGTAACCAGACATTTTCTGTCAAAAAACAAAATCTTACAGTCAGTGGGAGAGTGAGTTCAAAGTATCCCAATGGAGATGCTGGAGAGAGATGAACACTCCAAAGCACTTCTTAAATTTTTTACAACTTTATTCAATTTCTACTTTCTTTTCCTGCTTGGAAGAAGAAACTCCTCTTTCCAACATCCTTGTCTTCTTAGGCTCTCCTGAGTGACTTGGAAATCAAACCACAGTAACAACTTGTAAAATATTTTATTGCATTTGAAACCACTGACTCTTGAGAAACTTTAAACATATCTGTTCATTTTTCAGTTCATTCCCTCAAGTGTTATCCAGTAAATTCTTTTTTTAGACATCAGATACAATAAAATACATATATGCAAAAACATTCATTGCAAGATACAGCACAAAACAGATCAACAAATGTTGGTTTTCTCATGGATCAAAGACTTTACATGTAGGATGCATAATCCATGTGTGCAGACTGAATTAGGTAGCCCTTCACTCCAGGTGAACAGCTTGAATGCAAAGTTTTTTTAAAAGTCAATATCATAATTGTTTAATGTTTGGAATTAATGAAAGCAGGACTGTTCCTTTACTTCCAAGATAACTCTGGTGATACCAGAAAACCCATGATTTGCACTTATATATTATTTTCCCACTGAGGAAGAGAAGGTTTTAAAGACAAGTTTTCCTTATGACAGACTTTCTGAAGGGTGCTGTAAAATTCATTTCTTATGCCCCCACTGCACATGCTCGGACATCCCTGTTCTGTCTTTTCATAATACACCAGCTTCATTGCTTCTTCATCAATATTCTAGTCAGATAATGAAAAAAAACCCCTTTCATCATTCTGTATATGGACACAGTTGCTATGAAGTTATAATAAACATGTGCAAGACAGTAGAATTTAGGAAACCTGGAAAGTTTTTAGGTGAGGCTATCATGAAGTCACCCACACTGATGAACTGCTTCTTGAAATACAGTAGGTTAGAGAATCAAGCCCAAGCACGTTATAAAAATTATCAAATTATTTAAAAACTCATGCACTGTCTTGGAAACCTGGAAGGAGAAAAATAAGAGATGATTAGGTGAGTAGACTATTACATGTGACAATTGAGCTGGAGAGTTTTACTGAGGGGGTATGGACACAAATCAAGTTTGGGTAGCTGGGTAACCCAGTCATTTGTATGGATGGCAAGTACGACAAAGAAATCCCTTTTACATTTACCAGTTGTATTAGAATTCCTCTTTCCTTGCAGTGTCGGATCAGTTTCTGCAAGGATATATTACTAAGTTTTGCAGGTATTTCTCATACTTGGACTCTGCCCAAATAATTCGCAGGGAAGATCAGGGCTCCAAGCAATGAAACTCCTTGCAGCCATTTGATTCAATTTGTTGTAGCTGGACTTTTAAGAAATAAATCTATTAATGTGTGCTCAAACATCTGCAGGGTGTTTTTTAGGAGAACCAGCAGTCTGGTCTTTGTAACCTGCTCTGATGTGTCCAATCTCACTGAAAACTTTGCTCTGGCCAGAAGGAAACCCACTGCTTTCCAGCAGCAGGGCAAGCTCCAAGGATTATTGCCCTTTCTAATTCACATTCTTTCTTCAAGTCAATTATTACCCTCATGACCTTTGCTTGCTACTAGGAAATCAAAACTGTCTCGATAAAAAATAGGAAAAATCTATTATTGTTTTAAATTATGTTTTTCATTCACTTTTGCTAAAAACACCCAAGATATGCCTGGAAATCCCTTTCAGAATGAAAGGGGTCAGTCAGTGTATGACATGCCCGACATGCATAACATGCTTTACTACTGCAAATAGTAGCTGGTACTAGCCACAGAACATGCTTAGCTTTATCCCCTTTTATATTTAGCTTCATAGTATATGGTAGTTTTAATATTATTATGATTATTGCTACTTCCTACCACTAGGATACACATCAAGAATACTGATCAGAGAAGCTCTCTACAAAACAGTATCTTTTCCACTTCTGCTGGCACAGGTTATGAGTCCTGGAAGAAACTGGTGTAAATTTGATTCCTGTACCTTTAAAATATCACGGTGTTCTTCACAGTGACCACTGGGGAATTTGTACATAGTCTGGGCTTTGACACAACCACACAGGGCTCCTCCAAAAACAAACAACAGGAATGCCTGCAGTCCTGGTAACAGCTGGATCTGCAGGATGATTTGTACAGTTATTAGCTGGAAGTTATTTTCTATAGAGTCCCTTGTAGTCCATTCAGTGCTGTTGGAGGCTGCAGGATCAGCTCATCATCCTCCAGTCGTTCTCTCATTAATACACCTCTGACCTGGAGGCCTATTCTGAGTGGGACAGAGACTCCCTAGTCAGTTAAATCACCTGTCTCTTGGCTATGCTGTGAAGACATAATTATCAGGATTAGACTGAGACCATTAATTTAGAGCAAAAATAATACTGTCTGCAAGACTTTGAAGATTTAAATCCCCAAGACTCAGCAGCAGAACCCTGGTAAAGCCCATGTTGTTGGACAGCGACCTATTGCTGTGTCCAGGTCTCACAGAGAACATTTATTTCAGAATAATACCTTTAGCATGCTTAGTAAGCACGTGGACCATGCTCCTTCCAGAAAACAGCAGCTCTTTAACATAAAATGTCTTTTGAAGGCAATTGTGAGTCTTGATTGTCTATGAAGGGAGACTAATGTAACTGGGTAACCAATTCACTTCAGTTTAGGTGGAATGAATCTATGCCATGTATTCTGTCATGCCTTTATGGAAGAGCAGCTCTGATATACTGCAATGAAAGACATTTTGGTAAGGGAGATGGCTTAAGGCCACCTCCTTTTACAGCTCACCTATCCAGGGAAATATAATAACACAGAACATGAGCTTTTGTTTTAACAAAGTTATTTTTCAGTTTAGAAATAGGAAGAATCTCCAAAACCAACGATAAATCTCATTTTCCATGCATCTGTCCCTTAGAATTGTGCTCTTGAGTGATTTGCCCAGAATCCTTTAGTGTGAAAAGGAAGTCCTCTAGCAATGTAATTCTTTTCTTGATATACCTACACTGTAGTTTTGGGGTTCTTCTGCTACTCAGGTAAAAAAATTCGATTATAAAATATGTCCTTTTATCTCACCCTGTTACCCTACATGCTTAAAAATGTTATTTCATTTACCCTTTTTTTGTTCACAAAGTTTATTTGAAGGGTTGATACTAGCAATATGAATCCTCTTAAGAACTCAGCCCATGGTGCAAAGCCGAAGGAGGAAAACTTTACTCCATTTTTAAAGTTAACCTGAAATTTAATTACATGGAATATGCTATTATTTATTTGGAGCAGTTAGATTTCACATGCTCTGCAGATTAAAAGAAAGTTCTGAACCCCTTATTTTACAAGACCAACAAAGAAATAAAAATCATTCAAAATTGTTAAGGAAGAGGATAGGAGAAGCAGGAAGCATATTTGGCACATCATTAAGAAAGGATGTGTTGGAGAAAGTGGAGTGGAGAAGGAAGAGCAAATGGCCAGACATTAAAACAGAAAAGCACAAGTGCTAGATCAGGGAAGGAAACCAACTGAAAACATGAGGATGGGGGGGAAATCATACAAAAGAGTTCATGGTGGGTGCAGAGTGATCAGGCCAAAGCTAATGAGCTTTTTCTCACACTCTGAAATCCACAGATCTACCATGTGCTCCAGCGAGCTGTGGTTGCGTTCCACAGCAAGGCGGATGACTTTTTATCAGATGTGTCACTTGGTGAAATAATTGCCAGCAATAATGGTGCAATAGCAGCACACTCCGAGCACAATTTATCCATGTCTGTTCTATCTTTCAACTTCAAAGCTTCTACTGCCTCACAGATTGCATCAAAATGACACCTCTGTCGTTAATGACAGTGGTCTAATGCAATACTGAGAAGTCAAATCACTTCTGCAGATAGGCAGAATGCCTCATACAGAAACTAGGCATGTGCACGGGTCCTGACATTCGTATTCAGATTTGTATTTGTGGGGAAGAGGGTGGGTTTGACATACAGATTTATTCACATTTGCAACGGTCTGTTTTATAAAGCACAAAATTCACTAAAATTAGAAGGGAGTGGGGACAAGAGTAGCATGCAGAGCCTTAACTTATGCAAAGTGAATGCCTGGATGCAGGAAATTTCCCTTTGCACAGCCCACAGCACGTGTTAGCCAGTGTCACAGGTCAGAGATGCGATTTGTCTTTTAAGAAAGAAAGAAACAAATTAGTCAAATAAAGAAAAATGTGCCTTAAAATGCACACTGTCCTTGTAGGCAAATGCACATATTTTTCTGGATCTAAGAACAAAACAAGCTGCTGTGAAGCCCCTCCTGGTGGTCATTACTCAGGTAAAGAAGAAAGCTGGCAAACTGCAGTTATTAAAAAGAAAGAATTGTCTGTTTATTTTCCAGTGCTGTTTGAAAATTACCATAGAACAGTAAATCTCTAAATATGAAAAATATGTATTCTTCTTACATAGTATACATAAACACACATGCAGCCAACATAGTGGCAGGGACACCATTTGTTTAAGTTTCATTAAGATGTGTAGTTAAAAGCCTTATTAAAAGGGTCCATTTCTCACTTCAGTGAGTTCAGTGAAATTTATTGCCTGAGGGTTAAGTAATGCTTCAGAGGAAAAATGAGATTTAGGAATATTTTCATATGTTACCATCTTTTCCAACAGAAACGTTTCCTACAATGGCTGCTTGGATGGAGGGTTTAGACTTCACTGTATGTTTTTACAGTGCTTTATATATTAAAATAGACAATCAAACAAAATAACCAGCTCTCAGCTTCACCTCTAAGGAAAAAAAAAAAAGGAAAATCTTCTTTGGGTAGAAAGCAAGGCCCATTTTTTGTAACAGATTTATTTTTCTCAGTTATTATTGCCATTCCACAAAGATGGTTAGAAGGACTTAGTTAAAAAGACAAATAAAGAAAGGCAAAGAAATGGAAAAGGAAAATTTTCCCAAACCACACATTTTGACCTGTTTGGATGGTGAAAAGGAGACATTCTAGCAGCCATTAGCAGTGTACTGCCATTGAATGGGGTCTATAGTGTAAATTACTGACTGCATATTTGTGTGCTTTGTTTTGTGTGCTGGTGGCCTTGTTATTCACTGATTGTAGGCATTTTGGAAGAGCCTAACTTGAAAATCAGTTCTGTGAATCAGATATTGCTCCTAGATTGTGGGCTAGGAGACTGCTTCCATGAAACTGAAAATCCTCATGGGCTGGGGAAGTTTATAGAGGCACGAAGAGACTGTGTACATCTAAATATAATGCACTGAAAACTGCAGTGTTTGCCTAGTGTTTTGTGGCATTGATTTTGTTTTACTTTTTTAATAATTTATCTTAAAACTGTAGATAGGAGACTGGAAAGAGATTGACACTGCTCAGGTGCTGCTGCCCTCTTCATCAAGGGAACAAATTTCAAACAACATTTATTTCTTGTTTCGTAAATATTCAATGTCAGCTCAGTCATCAGGCCTTGCTTTGGGATAAGGAGGAGGAAATTGTGGTTTGGCTTTTTCTGAAGAAATTAGAATGTTTATTAATACTCTTACTTTCAAGCCAGCTTATTTAAGCAATAATTTTAATGACGTCTTAATTTTGCATTTTTCTAGTGTTTAATTCATAATTTTTGTGTTAATTTATGTCCATGACCACAGACCCTTTCCTTCCCCTCCCAAACACCAATTTCACTCATGTTACTGTGTAAAAGTTGAAATCAGTTCCCTTCTCTTCCTGTGCATAGACTCCCCTCTGTCAGAAACAGCTCCCAGTTGTGCTCAGACAGAGGGGTAGAGCACATTTCTCCAAACTTGTCATGACCATTACTTTGCTATCAGTCAGCAATTTTTGGTGTTGATTTTTTTCTTAAACTGACCTACAGTTTTAAAATTAAGAGGCTGTCTATGATTTCAATTTGATTTATTACATTATTTAAGTTTATTTACTTCATTTTTGTCTCAGTTGGCTTTCCTTCAATTCTAATTTTTTCATAATGTTTCAGCAGGAAGAAATACAAAAACAGGAAGTTGGAGCAGCAGCAGAGCATTTCCAGTTTCCCTCTTGGTCATAAAATTCTGCAAAAAGTGCACATCAGAGGTGGCTTAAATAAGAGAGTCTCTCTGTATATTCACCCTTATTTATGCTCACTGCCTTTCTACTGTTTCTTCAAGCAATAAATGTTGCATTTTGTCCAAAGAAGCAACCACCAGTAGCTGCTGCAACAAGTATTTTTTTTTTATTTCAGGTTCTAGATTACATATATACTAAAATTGCTGGGAAAAAAAAACCCACTAGATGAAAATTTGTCATAGCAGTAAGCTTAGAAATGTTTTTCTCCCTATGGTGGCTTTGTAAAAAGAAATACTCCTCAAACCTCCGCCCTGTAGTCAGCCAAGGACCCTAACGAAAAAGCACTTTTAGAAAGTGCAAAGATATAATAGTCCCAAGATGAATCTGCCCTACAGTTCCATTTTCTGCCATACAAACGTTTGGGAGCTTATCGTTGAAGCCACATTAGTCTTGATTTAAGGTCTTTTGACACATTATTACAGCACACTGCCATCACTTCACACCTGTCATTCTGTCAGTCAGAAGAGAGGGAGGGGAAACAATTTTGATGTCAATCAACAAATCCTTCGGGAGGTGTAACCTGTTAAGACATATTACCCTTTGCCCATTGCGATTTACAGGCTTTGAATTTAAAGGACATATGCCAGAAATAATTAAAGACTAATCTTTATTGTACTCACTTACGAATGAAGGCATTTAGTACCACCAGCACATTTATATTGTCCAGAAGAAGAAAGAGATAGAGGAGCAGAGCGTGAGATTACAACCACTCTTTCCATTTCTATTAATCAATTGTTCTGTCTGGATGTTAAAATCCTCTACCCTCATGGAGCAAGGTGGCCTTTCCTCTTACACTTGTATTAATGTCCTAGCAGCATACAGATGATTCCAGTATGATGCAAGATATGTAACATTGTTTTTGAATCAAAACAGTATTTTAAAAATAGAGAAAAAATGGCATGGAATTATTGACAAAATATCAAGTGAAATAGGAAAAAAAAAAACCAAAACAAAACCAAAACAAAACAACTTATCTGGTCCTCTACATCTTAGTGGCTACAAAAATCAATCTCAGCCTGGAGAACTACAACTTCCATAGGCATGGCTTTGGATCACCTCGTAAGTACTCTGCTGCAATTTACTTGGAGGCATCAAAGGAGTGATGTCAACCTCAAAATCTGAATTTAGGGTCTAAATCCTGAGTTGAAGGAGGCTATTTTTTTTCCCAAGCTGGGTTTTCAGAGTGACACAGAAGAAAGAAGCATTTACACAGCCTACTTGTTACTGTTCACAACTCATCTCTGGAAGGAACATCTTGTCCTTAGACTGACCTTAGAGCTACAATCTAAAGGAAATAACTGCAAAACAATAGCTATGGAGTAAATAAAATAACAGGCAGAGACTATATAGTCTGGAGAGAACCAGAATAAAAAAAATTAATTATATTGTAAATTTTTTACACTACTGCACTGTATTACTATACATACAGCTTGTTTGGGCAAGAAGGGTGGAATTGTAGAAGCTCTCACAGCTGCCACCACATGCTATCAAAACCCTGCTGGAAGGATAGTTTTGCTAGCCAATTTAAAACAAACTTTGGGCTCATTGTCCAACAGGCAAACCCTGCATCACTAACTCATCATCACAGAACATTTTCCTGCCTCTTCTTCCAGTTGTACCTCCCTCATTTACATGCAGACCCACACACACACACACACACACACACACAGAGGAAGGACCAGTGGAGGTAGGAGCAAGAGAGCAATTGCCCCAGCTGTGCCCCAGACCTTTAAGGACTAACACAGCACTCTCCCAGAGAAGCACATTGGGTTTGGTGTGCTCTGCTGATAGGTGGGGTATCACAATCACACAGGTGATCTGGACACACATTTGAGTGCCCTCAATTTGCATTCACAAATAGTTTTCCCAAAAAAAGGCAGAGATTCACATGCAGCCAAAAGCATTGTGCCTATATTTGCTTATTAATTTTACCTGAGGGAATGGAAGGGCTAAATTGGCTTTAGCTGGTAGTAGTGACAGAAGCACACACAGTAACAGTTCATTTTCCATTTCCTAAAATATGGCATCAATCTCACATATAAAAGACTACACCATCTCAGCTCTCACAATTTGAAGAGGTTCTTTGAATGAGTGGGAAGTTGAAAGAAAAGGAAGTTGTAAGGAGAGGTGGATTTTAATTTACCATTTTACACAGAGCTAGGAAGAAAACAAATTATTTCTCATCATCCTTCTGATTAGGTACTCTTTACCTCTTTTCACATTTTCATTACCCTTTCCTCCACATCTACTTTCTGCTCTCTCTGGAGGTGGCTCAGACATGACCATGTCAACCAAACAGACCTTTTGCCTCAAATTCAACCTGCTGGGGCATTCATATACTTTCAGTTGCTGTGGCAACTTAACATACATCAGCAGCTGTCCCTTGACTGTAAGCTATAGTGGAAGCAGAAAACAGTACTCCAATTTTTACATGAGAAGCCAAGACTCTGTAGGACAGGCCAGAATTGCTGATCCTGGGGAAAATCAGCACTCACAGCCATGCATAAAGCAAAAACCAAATAACTATAGCTAATACAGGAGCAAAAGATTATAAACAGTGTCTTGTCTAGTATTTTGTGGTAACAGTAACACAAAGAATCTCAGTGTTACCTGCTGGCAGCTGATGGCTGATTCTGCTCTAGCAGAGGCAACATTTTTAAAGCAGCACAGGCAATGGAGTAAAGCTGGTAGAAAATGTGATTGAGACTGATAGAAAATGTGAATGAGGCTCTTAGTTTGAAGCTGGTCAGAATAGAACGTTGTCAGCCTGGAAGACTGTCGAATATGCTGTGACATTTAATCAACTGCTTGACTACAGGCTCACCTTTAGTGTCTGTGGTGAAGTGAACATGATTCCCCTCACCTTGCTTCACATCACACATCACTTTTCAGTGCACTGCTGTAGAGAGCTGGGTTATAGCCTTTTTTTTTCCCCTAAGAGGAAGACAGTAACAGAGGTCAGCTACAGTCATGAATTTTATGAAAGGTTTGCTGGGAAACCACATTAAATGGCAACATCAGTCCATACATCAGCCCTGTAGTGCTTTTATTCCAAGACTCTGCAGCTGAGTGATTTGCAATGTACTTGCATTTCATGGCCATCATTTTTAAGCAATGTCATTTGCCTTGGTATCCGACACTTCAGCTGCACCAGAATCCACCCAGCTATTCATGATAAATTTCTTCCAAGAAAAAATCTCCACAAGAAACACTCCCAGGATCCCCAGACTCCAATCTTCGGAAGCCTTGGATATAAAACCAGGCACAGACACCTCAAAATGCAGTAGCGACTGAAGAGAAAAAGCTAAGAATAAAATTATTGTCCCAGAATTCAGAAAAGTAAAAAATTTTGATTAAAAATTGAGGTCAACCAGATGCTACTAAAGCATAAGATAAGGTCTACATAATTAACATGGCAACTAGAATGTTTTTTTAAAAAAGTTTTTGAAGGAAACCTGACACTAATTACTTTTTTCTCCAGAGAAAAATTTTTCCCAGAAATGATATCAACTTTATTCCAATAACAATACTGTGTGGTTTTTTTGTGTGTTTACTATTGTAAAATACTCAGTTGCAGAAGTTATGTCATGACTATCATATCACAGATCCATTTGATTGTCAATATGAAATTGTGTTAAAACATTGGGCCTCTTAATCCCTTCTGAGAAAGGGGTTACTGGAAAGGTAACAGTAAACACTCAAATTTGTAAGCAGGTGCATTAATATTTGAACATCAAGGAAAGACTCTCTATCATCATAGGTAAACTTTAATAAAAGTCTAATAAAAGTCATACTCCTACTGGAATATCTCAAAATGCTAGACATTAGGCTGTAATCTTTATGGAGATATTTCTTGCCTTTTGGAAACTGTCTACAATGGCATATTTAAGAGTGTTCACAACCCAGGAAGTCTGTTCCAAAATGGCTTGACAAACTAAAGTTTTAAATATCAGATGTCTTTTGACAACAATAACTACACATGGATGCACAGTCCCCCTAATTTCACTTAGGGATTCTTAGGCCAGAAGTCTGTGTCTGCAAATCAAAGGAAAGAGAGCACAATGTAGCAGGCGTGACAACAGCACAGCATCTGGCCCAATATTTAGGAAAAAGAGGAAAATGGTACCCAACATCTATGGAGCCTTAACAGCTGGAAGTAGCAGCTCTAAGTCTTTTCTTGGTCTTCCTGTTTTGACAGACTTAATTTCTATTGCAGAATTTCCAATAATCACTGTAAATGCCTGCAACACCACATAGCCACTACTCTAAATCAAAGCTACTTTACCAGAAGGACTCAAGCAGTCCATTATCTCCACCTGTTAGGAAGGCAATCTGTATCCATGACAGGGAGAAACTGCATGGCCAGACTTAACTCTTGTTACCAGCCATGAAAGCCCATTTGTTGCAGACCCATTGCAGCTGAATCACTTTGGATTTGTCATCATGTCAACTGACTCATCTTGGATTTGTTCCTGTCTTCACTTTAGCTCAATGGTTGTGCAGTCTGTATGGCTGTACAGAATCCCTTCTTCCACTCTAGAACCAGGGAGACTGAGTGCTTTGAGAACTGGTCATTGGCTCAGTATTCAGAAAGTAACACTGTAAACAGAACTGTAGTAGATAACACAGAATGGTCAGCTACACACTTAAAATAAACACTTTTTTTTTTAACCAGAAATCTCATCTATTTGTTCCATGTGAAATATCCCTCCTCCAGGAAAGGAGTTCAACATGCCACCCAAGGAAACCGAGGGAGCTGAACGAAGGTGTTGGTAAGATGGGATCAGAAATCAAGCTAAATCTCCTTCCCATTTATGCCTTAAGTTTTATACAAAGAGTAACTTATTTCCTCAGATCTTCTGTGTGTTTAGCCATGGATCAAGAAATATTAGTAAAGAATTGGCTGACCTCTTCATTGTGGTAAAAATTAGGCACGTTTGCCTGAGAAAATTTAATCTGATCGCACTATTTAAGCCAAAACCAGAGGATGTTGTACAGGAAGTTTCAGTTCATTATAGCATTTCTCAGATGTTAAACCATAAGTCTGAATCCCTTCCAGGTCATACCAACATCAGTGGTTGTCTGATGATGCCCACACAAAAAATGAATTCTTAGTATCTTAGTTTCAGTGTCTAAATTAGAAGATTCCTCATTAGAAAATGGACACCACAGAAAATACTACCTGAGCTACTTGTAAGCTGTTGCCACACAGCAAGGAAAAGGAAAAGCCAAAAAAAAAGGCTTTGGAAGAAAGACAAAGTTCTCTTTTCACCCATTCTCAGCTCTATGCTTGACAAACAGGACAAACTGATACAGCATCTACAGAAAAATCTACTGAACAGGTGTCTTGCTTTTCTTTATATTCTACAGAGGTAGAGAAATGCAGTTTCCAGCTCTGCCAGTGTGATGTTCTTCACAGAAGAAAAAGGAAATGTGCACATCCGTATATTTCGGCAGTAGAAAAAGTTTAAGGATGCTGTCACCTCCTCCACTGTATATACAGCTTGGTAAATAAGGCAGAGGGACTGTGCTCTTGGCAAAACCATTCGGCATTCTGTGCCCAGCCTTCCCTCCTGAAATAAAATACAATGCTCAGTTTTTAACTCCAGTTGTTTGATGTATGGCTTTGTTCTACCTCATCATTCTAGCATGATTCAACAAACATTAGAGAGAAATTCTTCTGTTTAAATCCTTTACTGCAACAGAAGCAAATATCTTACTTTTAGAAAACACATTTCTTAAAGATAAAATACAATTCTACAACATTCTTTCAGATAGATTTGCCATAAGTCAGATACCCTTGCTCAAATAATAGACTATGAACCTAATTTATCTTGTGCCTTCAAGAAGTACAGAACTTGCTCTTATTAAGGTGCTCCATTATGAGAGTCTGTGACTGGTACAATGAATTGTTTTTCAGCTGTGCTGTGGTTGCCATTATTTCTTCTGGTTGAATGAAAAGGCAATTAAGGGGGAAAGTATTTAACAAGAGACCAAAACAAAATGATACAGTTTTAAGGACACATCATGATTACAATGACATTTAAAGTGTCATTCAGCTAAAATAAAATAACAATATAGAACTGCACAGGACTCTGGCAAGAGTGACAGGAACAAACCTATTAACTTAGGAGAAAAAAAGCTGCTTCATGCTGTAATAATACCTTTAAGTCACAAACATTTGTTTCCCACCTCCTTTTCAATTCTCACCAAATTACAAGTGTATGCAAGAGCAAATATAAGTTTCTTATTGAAATGACCTTATCAAATCTATACCTGGATGATTGACATACCTAGATGGAGTTTTCTAATGTTCTGTTTTTAAAAGACAAGCTTCCTTTTACATTCCAAGTTTTAAATATATCATTCAAATTTTGAGGAAACTACTAGACTGCATAATAAAACCAGAAAAACCTTTGAAGTTCTTCTATTACTTAAAGTATATAAGTCAGTCCACTGTGAGGAAACAGTCCCTGTGCTATGCAAAAATACAGCATTCAAATATGACAGCACTGGACAGCATTCTAAGCTGTAAAAAAAGTAAGCAGAAGTAAAGGAAAGCAAAGCTGTGAAATGTTTTAATAGTGGCTGTTCCTGTTAAAGCTGGATTACATAAAGTACAGTGTAGGTCTCCTGAGGTGTAAACATCTGAGATTTTATTTAGGTTTTGCCTAAAGAGTCATCAAATCATATCCAATTTTTGGTCCTCAACACTAATGTTTCAGCAAGGTACTTCTAAGAGCTGGTGTATCATAGTAAGCCAGTTTTGTGCTTTATTCTGTTTGCCCGCTGACTCTTATTTGACATTTAAACGTTGCTTGCTCATTTAATTTTCTGTTAGTTCCAGAAATTCAACCAAATCAGTTTTCAGCAAGAATTCGGGTTTTTATAAAGTTATGTCTGAGTGCAACTTGCATCCATCTCTGTATTAGTTTCTGCTGCCTTTAATGACATTACTTCATCTCTTTCCCAGCACCCTACAGGAGGCCTTGTTGGAAGAGACAGCAAAATCAGAGCTTCTGGTTTTGCTTTGTTTTTGCTTCTAATTCAACTGAAGGCAATAAATAACAATTCAAGAGAGTGGCATCTGAAACTTTCCTTCCTTCCCTTAGCAGCAGTATTGCTGTGAAAGGCAGCTACAGAGTACCTGTTAAAGTCTCTTTTTCTTCAAAAAACAACAGAAATGGTAATTAATGAATGAATCTCATGAGCTGCCCTTGGCAGGCATATCTTTCTTGAACGATTTTTCTGGACTTTAGTGTAAAGCCAAGAAAAGTTCCTTCTTGCCCTTTCTGTCCTCTCCCACCCCAAAGTTCCAGCCCAGCTGTGAAGTTGCTCTGTTGCTCACACTGAGTAGGGGTCATGTAGGACAGTTCTTAATGACTAACAGGTTTTTCAGATTTATCAATATGTGTATGTTCATTGTAAAAACCATCTTTCAAAAAGTTTAACTCACAGCACCATTGACAAGAGTTTCTGCAGATCTTTTACTTGAATTGCCACAGAGCAAGTGAAGGGGAAATTAATTGTGATTGCAGAAGCATCATGGGACCAATTCACATCTGACATGAATCAAATTCCACTGAAAGTGTGAGAATATCTCTATGAACACTGGGTATGGCATTTCACAAGGAGCAGAAAGAACTTTTAGAATTATTTGCCTACATCAGGTAAATCATTTAAAAACTAGGAGATAGTATAAAAAGGACCCACGTTGCTTTAGTCAGAAAAATATGCTTTCTATTGTTATTGTTAAAGAAACTACAGATCAAAAAAGTGAGGGACAAGCACAAGTTTTTTTTACCCATATTAACAAAAGGATACATTTAAAATGAATTTTTTGATTATGTGGGGAAATAATACACTGATGTAGTGGTTGTTAAATACCAGAAATTAAAAGGCAAGCCTGAACTGCAACCTAGAGTTTTTAGAGCAGTCTCAGAGCTTGGAGAATTCATAAACCAAGAACACCTTCTGACATAACTATAAAATGTGGTATAAAGCCTAGGAAAAAATAGCCATCTTGAAAGGGTAACAGCACTTTTATGAGAATTTCAACTGCACCATGGCAACATCAACCCGTCAAAGCAAATGAAGGGCAGTAAAAGTAAAATTAAAAATGATGAAGGGGACACCAGCTTGCTAACAGCTTTCCAAGCTGTAAAGCTTTCAAATATTATCTCTTCATTGGTTTGTTCAATCACACATGCTGGTTACCAAGCTTTATCATATTATGCATCTTTTCCATCACTGCAGACTGCCAGGTTTTGATGGACCTAGAGTGAAAAAATAAAAAAATCTTTTCCCTCTCAGTGCACACCTCTCCTTCCCCCTTATTGGTTCTTCTCTACTGGTGCATACTGTCTATATGGTGATACCTCCTTGTATTAACCAAAGATACAGAAATTATGAGAGAGTTCAAAGTACTTCTGGCCACTTCAGCTTTCCACTCCTGTCTCCTTCTTGCTTCAGCCACGTGCCCCAGAGCCTGTCCCCACAGCTTTCAAACCCCAGACTAGGACTGGCTGCTCTCTCAGATGGGCCATGTATCACAGCACCCACTGCTTAGAAAGCCTCTCTTCAAAGGTTTTATCACCTGCAAATAGCAATTTCCTAGTTTGCAACTCATTCATTGTCTTACAGTGAATTTGTTTTATTCAGTTCCTTGAAGAACTCTGAGATAGTTTTTATGCAAGACTCAAATGCAAATGTAGAGTTACATGTGCTGTGTGCATTGAGTTTGCATCCCATATCTGCTGCACAGGCCTTGGTAAAGAAGTAAAAGCTCAGTCTCTCTGATCCATTTAATAGCATCTCACAATAAATATTTCTACATTAAAGAGCCACAGCTTTCTGCCTGGGCCTTTGCTCCTGTGATTTTTTATTAGCTGCAACATGATTAATGTTTTAATAACTTTCTCATTTAAAAATAGCATTAAATCAGATCATAAACATTGTATATATGTTTCATTGTCATTAAAAAGACCTTATACTGCAAAAAAGGTGTACTTAAAAAGAACATTAATAAAGTTATAAGTAGAAGGGGCTTTTTAAATTAAAATCAGTCATTAAAGAACCTCTGTCTTTCAAGGCAGAGAATTATCAAAATATAGATTGCTGAAACTGTAACACTGTTCTTTTGGGGCAGAAAGTGCTTGGACACTTTTATATTTAAGTTGTCATACATAGAAAGGACATTGCATGCATGCATGGTTTATTTCAAGCCCAAGATAAAAAGAGCTCTGAAAATGTAACTACTAAATATGAAATATCTTTTTCTTTCTACTTTTGTTTGTTTGTTTCTGGAGAGAAAATTTTTGTTATTTTCTCCAGCCAGTCAGATCAGTAGTATGCCCTCCATGGATGCATATGGATGTACTCCAAAAAGGAACACTGCAGGTAGTTAGAACTTTATCAAACCAAATGGGGTATAAATGGTCTTTTTTCCTTTTTGGTCCTACAAGGTTATAACCTGGGAGCCACAAGGTGTAGTAATTGCAGCCATATAAGAAAATAATGCAAAGTAGGACAAAATTTAGAGTGGGGTTTCTACTCCAGGCCAAACCTTGCTAAACTGAAACTTATTATATCTTCTTTTCCTCAGGAAAACAATTCCTTTTTTTTCTGCTGCAAATTAGAAAATAATGCAAGCTATCATCTCTACAATAGTTGATACCTTATGCCTATGAAAGCTGATTGTTGCTTATCAGTATCCTGGGTCTGGCATTGCTGAGCTAAAGGACAGATCCAGGTGGACCGGACCAGGATCTGCTCCTCCAGGATCATCCTGCCCCAGCAAAACCTGAGAGCACCGTGACTCATTACACCTATTGCACCACTGTCCTGAACACTCCCTACCAGTTAGTCTAAACAAGCCTCTGTAAAACTTTTACAACGAAGCAGAACTACAGCATGGGCTCAGAGATCTGAAAAGCAATTTCCCTAAACAGGTTACCGAAATTAATAGAAGTTTGTTTGTATTAACCTATTTGGATGAGAAAAGTAATGAAAAGCTATTGTATTATCTATATTCTATCTAGAGATAAAATTGCACTCACACAGTCAGCACAGTACCTCTTGATAGGGACTAATATTGCAGCAAGAGTATTTAACAAATGCTAATGAATGTTTAATAATTCAATGAATGTTTGCAGCTCCTGTGCAAAACACATTCAGGGATGTCTTTCTTTCTGGTTTTTCACTGATGCCAAACTAGATAAAATTCAACCATTATTTTTACAGAAGGGTATTACAAACTTGTCCAAAGATACAACCACTTACAAAATGTGTAATTTACACCATGTTTCAAGAAAAAAAAATAATAGATTTGAGATCGAATTATCTGGGTAAGGAAAAGAAAGCATGTTTATTCATTACCTTTAGTAACAGAGATCTGCTCTTTTGCAAGCGCCTCGAATATCCACAAAATGTAATTTATTTTCAAGTCTGGAGAAATCAAACCTATTTTTAGGCTTTTCTGTATGTATGTTTGATTTATCTTGCTTCACAAAAGAATGGACTCCTTGTGCAGACCAGTAGCTTCCTCTTCTTCCAGACTCTCAGCTGGCATAAGCACTGTTTACCTGGATAGTTGTCTGTTTTCTAAATCTACTCAATAGTTTCTAGCATTGAACTGTGCTGCTAAGACAGAATTCACACAAAAGAGGCAATGCAGCTTGGGCTGGTCAGTTTGGTGAAGCTCCTCAATGGTGAAGACTTCACAGACTTCTTTGTTTGCCTGGCAACTTCTCTACGCAGTGTCTGGGTTCATACAAGATGACTGGAAGTAACAGACTGTTCAAGAAAACATGGGAGAAATATCAACGAGTGGGGAACATCAGCAAAAGTATATTGATGAAAAGCTTTGTTGAGCTTATCATTATTCATTGGACCTCAGAGCTGACATAGATATCACACGGAGCATGGAAATGAGCGTGGGCAGCAGAACAAGTCATTAGAGATGACATTTTCTGTATTTAAGCATCCTCACCTCAACTACCTGCCAAGAGGAGTGCCTACTCTGGCACTTGGAGAGGGTAGAGAAAAGCATTTACAGACATAACTGCATCATGCAGCTGGATGCAGGATGGGAGTTCCAGTATCAACAGGAAGGAACTTGAGAAACGAACTGGTTTGTGACTTGGTGCAGTCACATAGAAGAGGCACCTGCATGAATCTGAAACAAAGGTGTTGGCATACCAAAAAAGGGGAGATAATATCCCAAGGACCAGAGATTATATCCACTAATCTCTCAAATTTAAGACATTTTTCTATTATCCTTGAATAAACTTTTGTACTAGAAGGTGGTAAGCACACTCTAAATGAGTTTCAGTCTAGTGTTTTAGGCACTCTATTCCATGCCCTGCTAGAACAAATCCGGAATCAGCAAGGAAAAATATCATCTTCAGAATGTTAACACTGCACATCTGAAACAGGCTTTGAACTTTTATGTGTAGACCTCAAGAGATGAAAGTTTTGGGTTTTTTCATTATGTTTTTAGGAAAAATGATCAATTACTTCCCATCAGTCAAGCCTACAGTTCTGTTTGATTTCATTTTCTTATGTTTTTATTGTGTGGTGCCCTGAGACGTTTGTTTGATAAAGTGCCCCATAAATGGGGATTTTTACTGTTATTGTCATTACACTTCTTAGGTCCCAAACTATACATTGTTGCCACACTAACGTTTTAGACTGTCTGATTTTTCATTGCTGAGAAGGATTGATCAGTCTTGTTACTCTTGCTAGGGAGACCAATATATTCTGTAATTAATAGAGTAGCCTTTTGCAGGATTTTATGTTGGACTGGCTGCCTAAGCAGGGCCTTGTTCCTCTTTACACACACCTCTGCATTTAGCCAACAATGCTACAACATCAGTAAACAACAAAAATACAAAGCTTCCTATGATAGTTCTGTTTCTTTGCTATTTATTCAGCAAGCAGTCCGTCTCATCCAAAAAACCAGTGCCCTCTGTTCCCTGTGGTGGTTGGTCAGTGCCCCTGGCACTCCATGGCTCATTGCTGTCAGTGCTGCTCACCTGCCCCTCACAGCTGCACCCACTGGGGATAAGGCATGGCCCAGCCCCACCCCAGTGACCACAAACTCTGTGCCTAAAATAAATGATCAAGTAGAATAATTTAGATCATCATTCACACCAAGCTACGTTTTACTTCACTTTACTGAATATGATCTCAGTTACAGTGGCTAAGTCCACAGAAATTTAGTTTCAATCAATGGAGTAATAAATTACTTACGCAAAGGTAACAGATCAGGATGTGCTCATCTCACACATGTATCCAAAATCTGATCTGCTCACCTAACTGATATAAATACATTTAAATACTTTTTATTATTGTAGCTCAACTGGGTCTGAAATAAAATTAGTACTGGTGTACTAAACGCAGTAAGAAATTTATGATTTTCTACCCAGGCTCCTTTTGGCAAGAACAGATGGATCTTTTTCCATTTTTCATGCCCTTTAATCCCTTGTGCACAAGTTGTCATCATGTTAATAATTTTACTGTAGCTGCAATTTAACTCCTAGCACTTCTGATTTTTTTTAATCTTGGTTAATGTAGCTCTTCCATACTCTGAAAACTGCTGAAATGGTGCATGTGCCCAGAGCTCTCTTTTGCACGAGGGAAGTCAACTTCTCATGCCAGGGAACTCCAACATCTCGGGAGAGAACTGCAGAGTCTTGCAGAATGCCAGCATGCACAGCCCACAGAGGGATGCCAGGGTTCCAGCAAAAATACAACTTGTTATGCTCAATAAAACCACACTGCCCCATCACACATTATTCTGTCTTTGCTAGTCACCTCCTTACATGTTTCCTAATCAAAAGTATGAAAAAAGTCCATAATGCATCAGCAATTTGACAGGGAAGGGAAGATAGATAGCTCTGCATATTAGTCTGTATTGAGTTGTCCCATTTCACCCTGAAAGGCACTGGAACACAGCCAGCAAGACAGCCAGGAGGGGCAGATAGAGCCTCTAGAGAGATCTTACAGTTCAGATTTTCAGAAGCAGCTACTCTGAGCCAGGTGCTTACAGATAACAACAACCTCTCTCAGTAACCTAATGATTTGATATCTCTGTCTATTGAAATATTTTTCCAACCACACATAAGTTGCAATTTTCATTTTATTTTCAGCTGAGGCATTTACTATTTGGTATCAGCTTACTATGGGCATGTCATGTTTTGACACTGGCCAAACACCAAGCACCCATGAAAGTCACTTGCTCACCTTCCCCTGCCACAGCTGGGCAGAGGAGAGAAAAATTAAACAAAAGGTACATGAGTTGAGATAAGGGCCAGGAAAAAACACTCCAAGGGCAAAACAGGCTCAACTTTGAAGTACTAAGTTGAAACAGGCTCAACTTAGAAGTACTGTTGACAAAATCAGAGGAGGACAATGAGAAGTAAAATAAGCCCTAAAAAACACCAACCCAACTTCCCCCAACTCCAATCCCTCCTTCCCACCAACAGCACAGGGAGACAGAACATGGGGGGCTGGTCAGTTCATCACCAACATTTTCTTCTGCTGCTCCAGGAGAGGAATCCTTCCCCTTTGAAGCCATGGAGGTCCCTCCCATGGGAGACAGCTCAGTAAACTTCTCCAGTGTGGTTCTAATCCCAAGAGCAGCAGCCCTACCACAGCTGCTGCAATGTGAATTCCTCCCATCAGCAGACAGTCCTCCCAGACCTGCTGGGAAGTGGATCTCTCTCTTTCCACAGAGTGCAGTCCTGCAAGGACAGGCTGCTCCAGCCTGGAAGCAGGTTCTTCTCTCCACTGGGTCCCCACTGGAGCACAGCCTCCTCCAGGCACCCACCTGCTCCAGCATGGGCACCTTCTCTACGGGACACGGGTGGATCTCTGCGTCCCCCATGGATCCCCACTGGTGGATCTCTGCCCCCCCGTGGGTCCCCACAGGCTGCAGGGGCACAGTTGCTTCGCCATGGTCTGCACAGGGGCTACAGAGGAACCTCGGCTCTGAGGCACCTCCTGCCCCTCCTTCTCCCAGACCTTGGTGTCTCCATGTTGTTTCCCTCATATGTTCTCACCTCATCATCTCTGGCTAGGAGAAAACTGTGTGCCCTTTGTTTTTATCTTCTCCTCAAATATGTTATCACAGAGGCATTACCAGCCTCTCTAACTGGCCCAGCTTCAGAGCCAGCAGGGATTGGCTCTGCTGGACATGGTGGAAGCTTCCAGCAGCTTCCCACAGGAGCCACCTCTGTGGCCCCCCTGCTGCCAAAGACCAGGCCCTGAAAAACCAATACAGGGCATTACAACTGTAGTTTGTGTTAAATCAGCATCCTGTGATAATAAAATGAAATAATCTCAAAGTAACCATGTTTGCACTTTTCCTCATCTTTGAGTTTAAACATTCTAGAAATAGTGGTCATCAAATAAAAAGCTTGACAAAAACGCCTGTCCCATTATGAGGGATCTGCTTCTTAATGCCCCCTTCCCTTATCCATCTCAAAACTCAACTTCCTGCAGAACAAAGGTTGGATTGTGGTGGTCATCCTCTCATGTTGACCTCCCTGCACCTGAGCTGTTACCATGCATGTCAGAAAAGCAGTCGCTGCTTTGCAAGTGGGCGATCGAGTTCTTAACCATCAACATTTTAGTCTTTCACATTTCTCCCTGCAAAAGGAGAGAAACCGAAGCTCTGGACTTGCTGTGAATACCTACACTATTTGAGAAGAGACATTTCACCAGAGTATCCTACAATAAATGGGATGATAGATGAGAGGATTTCAGACGGGGTTAAGCAGAGATAGATCAGCCCCAGTGTAAGCCAAGTGAAAAATTACTTTCTGCACATGAGCCCTCACTGAACTTCTATTTTGACTGCATTTCCAAGAGTGGGACACTTGTTTAATACACAAGTCTCTGAAAGGCTTTGCATCCAAACCAGTAACTAAGCAATTACCTTGCAATCAGAGACAGTGTTGACAATGCAATCAGGTGGCAGCGTGTAATTACACAGCATAGCATCACATGCAGTATTTTGCTCCACACCTTGCAAACTAAGTGCTGCCATATTTTTTTCTCAAGCTGAATAAGACTCTGGAGATTCTACACAACCAGAAAACGTGATTCTCACAGCTTTTTTGTTGACATAAGTGAAATGCCTAGACAGGCCAATAAAAAAAAAGGTAGAATATACCTTCTCCACTCTCTTTTATTTAGGATAGTATGAAGTGTCTTAAAGGAAGGGTTTGGAGACCAAGCCATATATCTGTATCTTTCCCCTGGGGCAGATTCTCCAACCACTGCCAGCTGGAAGACCCACTCTCTGCACAGGCAAAATTTAGCAATTCATCATGTCAAAGAATAAGGAGAACTTCTCTGACTCTGGGGATCGATCTTAACACCCAAGGGGCACAAGGGCAGGATATAAAGTCTCTGAGTTACTGTTAATGTTGCCTTCTAGTAATAAAGGCCATCCATTCCATCCATTGTTGTTAAAATTCCAAACCTATTGTTACTTCCGATGAGAAAGTACCTGCACTTTTGGAATGTCTGAAAAGTGACCCAATTCATAGGAGTAAAATAAAGGTAAAAAAGGTAAGAACACCACCACCAGTACCAAATATTACAGGCTATCATTTAAAAGAGAAAAAAGAAAACTCACAACAACATAAAACACAAACAACTCCATAATTTTAGAATAAATGTTGCACTTCTAATTTCTAGAGTTCTCCAGACAGACAGTTTAAATTGATGGCTTGTTAGTGAGGACTGGCCCCTTTGTGAGATGTTTTCAGAATGATTGATTTACAATAAAGTGGCTCCTGGTGGGTGCACGCAGGTAGAACTGATTCAGATCGATTCCACAGAAGCTGACTAATCAGCTGTTTAAACTGGCAGAGTGCTCAATGACAGAAACAGTGCAGCTATCATTTTCTATCTAAGATTACAAATTAACTTGTTCTGTTTATCCTGTATGCCATCAATATGGAGAAAAGCAGCTGAGAGGGAAGTGGGATTCCAGACTGATGGTGTAAACCCTTTCCTGCAGATATGCTCTCGAACATCGACAATAAAGGCACAAAGGGAAATTTCATTACATATTAATGAAACCAGTGGAGAGCAACACCAAAAGAGGATGACTTCTTCAATTAATTAACTAGGATGGGAAGTCAACAATATTTTTAAAATGTGACCACAAAAGGATAAATCAATGCCAAAATAGCCAAGAGTAAATATGTACTGTCCCACACACTCCCACATGCGCTGTCAGTCTGTTCCTCTCCATGCATATTACATGCACCCCAGAGGACTAGCATCTTTAGAGACTGGTATTTCCAGAAATGATTAATGCTAGGTAATCAACATTTCAGCCTCTACAGTCATATCCCTGAAAGTGTCATTTTTACAACAAGATGAAAAACTCCATGGGGAACACAATGTATGTGGGTAAGTGAAAGGTGTCAGAGAGAATGTGGGTAAGTGAAAGGAGAACAGATATTCCCTGCCTCCAAACTGATAACAAGAGCAGGGGTAAAAGGGGAAGGCGGACTTAGCAAAATAATTTTAACAATCTCTCATTTCTAATGCTTCCTTCATGTAATATTTCTAGCATTTGAAAAATCTGTAATTTCTTTTTTTTTAATCATTCTTCCTCATCCCACATAGACCTATTCCATCTCTTAATTCAAATTAAAGCTGCAGAAAAATACCAAGCATGCCCAAGTTCAAAGGGTAGTTACCCTATTTTTCCCAGCAGGACATAGAGGTGATGGTACCAAAATATGAGGTTTAGTTAACCTACCAGAAAATCTCCCCTTCACCAGCCTGTTAAGGCTTAGATAGAAAAAGAAGCGAGACAGAAAAAAAGTATAGCTCTCTGTAACCATCCAGTCCCTCTCTCTGCAGAGCTTTAATAATTCAGTGATAATTGCTCACAATTTTAAGGGCCCTTTTATGTACCTATTTATGGTCTGAGACCATAACCTGGGGTTAAAAACCAAACAAACCCAATCTGCCTGACGATCATCAATACCTCACAAACTGATCCAAACTAAAATGAATCATTGAAAAGTGCTGCACTAACACCAACGCTTATCCTATAGAAATTTAGATTTAGTTACACTAGTAACTTAGATACATCAGTCCTTCAAGCAATAAGATGACCGTCAATCGGTTTAGTATTTGTACACATTTAAGGATTGACACCAAATCAAAACTCATATTTTATTGTAACTTTGGAGCTGCATAATACATGGTCTTACTGTCATCTGCTTTCCTCTGGCATTCATAACAGAAATCAAAATACTAAGCAGATACTGATGTTAAATCTGGTGGCCTAGGAGGTAAATATTTTGACAGATGTACTGCTAAAGCTACTTTTTATTGCTACAGAAAGGAAAGTAAAACTTGACTGTCAGTAATAAAGCAAAACAATATTTGGTGTTACTACATGCATGCTAAATGTGAAAAATAGTCAAGCATGTTTTTAACATGAAATAAGTCTATGAAGGGCAATATATTTGTGTCTAAAAAGGAAAAGCAAGACAAAACTCTCGAGCTCTTCAACATCTTACTATAATCAGACAATAAATGCTACTATTTTTTCAAGAGAGGAAAGGACTTTAATTTAGAAGAAAATACTTACTAGGTAGGATAATTAGGAAGGCACGTGCAACATTTATACGTGTCACATTAATTTCTGTTTTCATCTGCTTCTGAGAAGATTAGCCTCTTGACCTTTGCTGTCTTAGCCTTGAAAAGTGTTGAATGCCCAGCATACTGAAGTAAAATTTAGCTGTCTCATTGCTGACTGCCTCATGAGTCTTCAGCCCTGACCTGAAGGGATCTTTTCTGACTCTCCATCTCCAGAGAGGAGAAATAATTCAGTGCTCCTGCACATGTAGGCCCAGCTCTCTCCTGAGCAAGCTGCCAAAGCCAGCTGAGTTATGTGGGCTCGTATTGTGATGTGGGCTTCTCACAGCAAATTGATCTGATTGTACTGGAGTCATTTCATTTCAGACCTTCAGGTTGATATGCAGTCTCAGAGGTGAGATAAGCTACTTGGCTCTGAACTGCAGAGGACATGTTTCTTCATGATAAGATTGCCAATTCAAAATCAGACACTGCTTGGACAACCAAGCACAGGCATTGAGCATGATACATCGAACAGAGTTTTGTTCACACATATGTAGTACAGAAAAAAAGACACACTCAAACTTTTGATGCCTGAGACAACAAATATAACAATGGTCTTTAAACAAAACCTAGTGTAAAATTCAAGGCAACAACTTATCAACTGACCAAGTAACGTGGGATAATGAGATCATGAGAAGGGAACAAGAATCCCAAAGCACAGCCAGTTCATTCTGGGTTTAGAAAGCAATAGTGATTCCAGACTGAACCAGCACATATTGCTGGTTTCTATTTCCTTTCACCTTTACATATTCTCAGCATTGGGAGTGCCACCCAATTCCCACATTGACTGCAGACCCTTCTCTGAGACTTCCCTAAACTAATTTTTAATTGACCTAGAACATTTGGGAAAAGATTGAAAATTTTCACTAGGAAAAAATTCAATTGCAGTCTGAGTAAATGCTATTAAATTTAAAGAAAAATATTAAATCACATGGGTTTCCTTGTTGCAGCAAATTTCGCAGTTGAAACAGCCACAACACACAGAGTATCACCATCCAATATCAGAAGGTTTCAACCCATAGAGTAACACCATACCTCATCAGAAGGCTTCAGGCGTCTGCCCATACAGAGCAACACCACGTCACTTCAGAAAGTCTCAAGCACCTGCTCCTTTTGTTCTTCAGCCCAGCCTTTTATCCCCCCCCTCCTGTTGATGCCTTGCACCTGTGTGCC
Source organism: Camarhynchus parvulus (assembly GCF_901933205.1). Lineage (NCBI taxonomy): Eukaryota > Metazoa > Chordata > Aves > Passeriformes > Thraupidae > Camarhynchus > Camarhynchus parvulus. The sequence continues at coordinate 13,175,886 of NC_044576.1, forward strand.
CTCTGTTCCCTTTGGTGATTGGTCAGTGCCCCTGGGCACTCCATGGCTCATCAGCTCCAATAGGATTCACCTGCTTCTCACAGCTGTAGCACATTGGGGATGAGGCTCAGCCCAGCCCCACTCTAATCACCACAAACTGTACCTACATTTTCTGGCTGTCAGTTCAGAAGAAACTTTGCATTTGAGAAGGTCTCAGGATTAATATCTCTTTTCTATCGGTAGCGATAACTTTATAACCAAGTAAATAAACTGTTAAAAATGGGCAGAGTCAGATATATAACCAACCTAAACTTTTAGGCTCAAGCCTTGCTCTTATGGGGCATTCAAAATAATTCTGAACTGTTATTTTCAGTGGTCACTTTTCTTTGGTACATATACCTCTTTCAAGGTCCTGGACTGACCAGAGTTCATGATCATGTTCTGTGACACTCATTTGTGTAAGAAAAATTGGAGGGAAAAAGGAGAGAGTAAAAAACAGACATAATGAAGACTTGAAAAAAATGGTACCAATGGCAGTAACTGATGCAAATAGTTTTACTCTAACATTTAGGGAAAGGTCTGGAAAAGCCAGAAATTTTTAGTACAATATTGATGTCAAGAAATTAAAACAATCATTGGTATAATTAAACATTAAAATTTTCACTGGCATGTAGGTTCATACACAATAACTGGTAATTTATTCAAAATAATTTCTCAATAAAGAAAACATGAAAAGTTCTCCCCAAGCTAGGAAGAGAAGGAGGCAATTCTTGAAACAAAACTGTATGTCAAAGATATATCTTCAGATGTATATATAACTGTTGAACAGTCAGACATGACTGGGTTTTCAGTGCTGCTTTTAATCTTGAAATAGCATATGTACAGCTTAATTGCCCACGGGCAAGAGGTGAGGGAGTTTTTATATTATTTTATGAAAGACCAGATGCCTTCTGTATTCAAAACCTTTTGGTCAAACCAGACCTCTCACTTAATATTTCTCATTGTGATTTGTGTACAAAAGGTAGAAGAGACATTAAATATGGAATTTTTATTAAAGATTTGCACTCTGGGGAACCAACGTTAGATCTAAATCTAGTCAAGAATTCAATAGGGGTTTCTTCCCAGGTGGGGAAGAGGGTAATTAACATAATGCAGGAAAAGAAATTAATTTTAATAGATTAGAATATTTTATATCAAATACAAATTTCCCACTGATTTTTGCACTTGAGTTCTAACAGTTATAATATATTGAAGATAGGGAAGTATAATAATAATGATGACATTAATAGCACTCTAGTGTAAAGAATTATTAAGTCTTAAATGTGATACTTTTCAATAATGGTAGATGAACTGAATTTGAGACATATTCAAGGAAAGCTTCAAGCATTGATTTAATTTAGTTTTATACTCAGTAAATTGGACTAATGTCACGTCACTATCCTTAGGCTTAAAAAGTAAGAAAATAGAAGATTTCCCTTCTCCTTCCCCTAGCTTTTATAGTTAAACACTTTCTGGGCAGTAATATATACTTGGTGCTATTTTTACTCTAAGCAGCATCATAACAGAGCACTTAAGATATATTGCTTTGGCAGCAGAAATGGAAATATACCTGCCTGCTCACACCTGGCCAGGATGGATTATCTACTAGAGCTTAAAATGGGGAGTCTGGACAGAGAAAGACTCATCACACCCTCATGCACTACAGCTGCAAAAAGACACTTGTCTATTTGTGTTAACAAAAGGGGCTGGCCTGACTGGGAAGGCTCTTTTGTGTTTGGTCAGTGAGCATTAAAAATCCTAACCATAAGGCCAAAGTCTTATGAGGCTCTATGTATGACATGGCATGTTACAGTTCATCAGAAGATACTTAACTTACAAAAAGATAAAAATAATAGAATCCTTTATAAAAATAATAATAACAGTTTGCAAGGTTTTCAATGCCTTTCAATATTTTTTTTTGATTTCACATTTCTGCATGCTTCTTTAAAGAGCAGTCTCTTCCTGTAATGAGAAAAAGAGAAGGTCAAGTTTAGAAACACATCTTAAACGGCCATTAAGCCCTGGAAAATGAAAATGAACAGGGAGACTCTTTTGGGCAGGAAGAACAAAACACCATCTACGAATCACTATTTTCATAGAATTCAAGTTATACCATGAGCTTCACCACAGACAACTAAACACACATATATCTTGAGGCTGGCCCAAAAGCCTGTCTTTTCTGACATGGGTCACCAAGAGAGTGTGTTGCTCCTGTTGCTACAAAGCATGACAATAAACTGCCCAGATTTGCTGCCTTGTTTTATCACAGACGAGTTTAGTTTATTTTGGTTTGGAAGCAGAGTTATGCTTGTCTTAGGTTTTCAGGCCCAACATCAGCAATGGAAGGATGGAAAAAAAGCTTTCCTCTCCACAGGTATTATCCCAGTACTAGATTCCAATGTAAAAAGACAGGATAAAACACTGAGATCTACAGCAGAACTCACAGACGGAAATTGTGTGACTGTATAATTATTTCACATTTAGCTAAGATCCACACAATTCCTTTATGTCAAATTCAAGCAATTTACCATCACAACCTGTGGGCATTATTTCCCTGTTAAAATATTAAGAATTATTTTTTTAAGTGGTTCTTGAGTCTCTACTTTTTGTGAAGTTTCAACTGTGGATAAACTTGTTTTGCACAAAATAATAGGTTTGGGGGTTCCATTAGGCTCCTTAGAGAGGAAATGAGACCTCTATAGTTTTTATATCACTGACTGGACTGGCCAGAACAGCCAGGACTCCAAAAGGGGAGCTTCATTGTGCTGGTGGAAGAAGTAACAGGAAATAAATGGAACAAATATTGTGCTCAGTGGTTAATGCTAACCTGTGGTTGCCAGCACAGACTGAGGAGGTAGCTCGCCTCGGTCCACCACACTGCTGCGCCTGCAAGGACCTGCCCAATCCTCCCTGAATGTGTTAGTCTTCCTGGAGCAATGAAGTCACACATATACATAATTTTCTCTGTGCTAAATGTGATTTTGAGAAGGTGACAGGCACATTAGGTATTCAACTCAGGCAGAGTACTGAAATTACTATTAGATGGATTTCAGGTGACATCTGAGTTCCCTCTCTCACTGAGGGCCATTAGAGCCATGAGTGCTCAAAGATTGCTTTCTCTGTAGTGATAGGAAGAAATTTCTTTTGTACCAAGGCAGTATGTGCAGCATTTTGAGACACTTTGCAGGGGAAAACACTGTATTTGAGGTGAAAAATTAACTGTATGTAAAAGAGCTGCAATTACTACTGAATGAAGACCTTAAAATAGGCAAGCTGGAGTTTAACAGAACTGAGCAAGAGATGAACATTGTTAAAATGCAAGTATTTGATATTGAGGACAATGCTGGATGCTATGGGGACTCAAATTTGGGAGAGCACTTACCTGCCCCCATCACCCCAGGCAGGAGCTTACCAGGAGCCCTGCATTTGCCAGGACACAGCTGTGTCTGGCGACTTGATTGCTCAGCAGACCTGAGAACATGACAAAGATTTCCTTTTTAGATGTGGTCTTCATGGACCCATGTTGTGAGGCCACACCTGAGTTTCACAGGTAGGAGCTCCAACAAAGGCCAGAAAACAGCTCTCTGTGTTGGTTCTTCAGTTTCCACTGTGAAGTTACAATACTGTGACACCGCAATTTCCAGTGTTACTTCCTGTTTTAAACAACAGGTTCAGATGTCAAGGGAGTAATGTAGAAACTGAAAAGGAATTTGAGGCTCTGAAAAATATATTTCAAAATCAGTCTTAACAAGCACTGTGATTAACAGCTTTCTGGAGGAGTACTGACCAGGGTTTGAAACCTGTAATTTAACAAAGTGGAGAGGAGCTGGGGGAGAAATTGCTCAACCAATTTAGAAAAATAAGCTATGCAGAATAAATAATGTATAATTAATAGACACCATTCTGAAACAGAAAGCTTGCAATCTTTCCTCTTACACAGTGTAGAAAAGAGAACCTATACACTTTTTCACAGTATATGTGTGTGGCTCTATGTAAGTAACATCCCTTGAAATATAATAACACTTATTAATGAATACTTATATAAAATATTGCCTTATGATGCCAATCCAAAAAACTGTATTGCTAAACATGTAAAAAATGAATCATATAATTAAAGGGTATACTGATTCAAAGAAGTTGGCCTGAGAATTAAGATTAGCTTTGCAAGCTATTGTTCAAGCTATCATATCAATATGAAATAAATGTGAAAAAAGAAAAAAATCTCAGCTGTTATTAACTTAAATTACCTCCAACCTGAATATGCAAGCAACATGGATGAAAATTAATCTCACCAAATATAAGTCATTTAAAATTAGCCACCTACTGTAAGGTACTTGTCTAGTCTTTCTCCAAAACTTCAGCATCATAAATCTCTCAGTCTTCCATCTGCCAGATCTGGTTGGACTCCATTATTAAAAGCACCTCAATTCCTCATGACAATTACTCAACTTTTAAAGTTCTTCATTACCCATGAACAATATTGATGTTTTAACTTCAATAACTCTCAGTCTGAGAGTCAGATTTGTACCTCAGTTTTAAGAGTCCGTCATAATGTCAAGCTTTTGTGCAGAAAATCTGGCAAATAGAATATGATTAGGATATTCAAAGAAGAGATTGTCCTTTTAATTATAAAACTTTGTGGATTTGAAATACCCTGCTAAAAATAGTCACTATTTGGTCTGATAATCATTAATTACACAAACTGTAATGAATTTTGAACACAGAGGAAACATGACAGTATTATTTATTGGGAATTTAAAAGTTCAGCAAGTGTATCAAATCAGCAGGACCTTTAAATAGCACATTCATTGGTAAATTCTCATGAAGAGTCGTTCACAATGAGCAAATGAGGTAATGTCATCAATATTAATCGAACAGAGTCCTTAATAAGTAGGGTGTCTGAACATCATGTTAGTGGAATGATCCAGCTTTAGCTATGGAATTGCAAAAATACTTCCATTATTTATGATCTTTTCTAAGGCACATTTTTCAGGTGTAGACTGTGTTTTCTCACATGTAATTCATCTCATAGGGTTTTTTACACATCTATCAAAGGTTAAAACAAATCTCCTGCAAATTTTACCTCCAAGATGGCACACTCTCATTCTTAGTGGGGCTTCAATTGCCTAAATTTGCTACATGACTGTCAAAACCATTAAGAACTGAATTTAATGTGTATTTCAGGATCTCTCTGGCAAATGCTTTTAATTTTATATGTGTCATGTAAATCCATAAAACAGCATGATCTAAAACTCCTAACAAACTTATTAATGAATATTTAAATATGCATGTGTTGTGAGGTTCTCAGTTAATGATATAGCAATATTGTCTCATATACACCTTAATTAAATTAATTATTGATTAGTGCACTTTCCACTGATATTCCATTAACACACAATAACTGTCTCTTTCTATCTGGATGAAGTTTTAATTAATTAAAATGTGGCTGGAAGTGCAAAGTTAAGGAAACAAATTCAACAGCAGAATCATTTAAATTCAAGTAAGTGAGTAAGAATAAAAATGTTAATTACATTAAAAAAGAAGAATTAGCCATGAAACTACTTTGGCAGTTTAAAGTAATTGATTTAATAAAGGATTTTGAAAGGATTACAGTCTTAAGAGCAGTAAGGATACATCTGTGTATGTGGCATTATAGGAGAATTCTCAAAATATTATTGTTATATTTGTAAGATTATATCTGTGCTTTATTTCAGACAGAATCCCTCATATTTTAAGCAGCATCATAGATTTCTAAATATTTCATTATGACTGTTTATTTTCAAACTGATCAGCTACAAGCTATTTCAATAGGTTGATGCTGTAATTCTCATATGATCTGGCAAATAATTCGCAGTGCTTTTATGTTGTCATTAACTGTCACATTTCTTGAGTTAAATATGAGTCCTGTCAATTGAAAGTCAAGAAGCTGCTTCTAAATTTCTCAATTTCATTAGCAATTGATTCAAATCACTTCCATAAAAGAGTCTGGATTGACATATGAATTGCAGTGGTTCCACAGTTTAGTGATTAATTAAGTAGGCTATAAGACTCACATTCAGCTATTTACTAATCTTAAAATTCTTGCTTCATTATACAAGGCTTTCTAATTATTACATGTAAATACTGTATTTCTCTTTCTTGAGTTTTGAAAGAAGTTAATTGGTGGGGAAAAAAAAAATCTTTTTGATTGGTAAAGCTGTTGCATCAGGAACAATCATCTATAGGCAGACCTGAAGCAGTGTTAGAATTCTTTGGCAAAGTGGACTGTAAAAGGAAGTCAACATAAAATAAAAATACACACTTATTTTAAAAATAGAAAGTTATGTCAGCATGTGATGATTAAGCCATTTATGTACATTTAAGTACAGTTTATACATTGAACCATGTGCTTGGTGCTTGTCTGTATATCCTCCATATGATATTATATCTAATTTGAATGCAAGAAAACCAAATTTAAACCAAACTTTTCTGTTGACCTAGTCAGTGAAGAAAATCAGGTGAAAATTTGACTAATGTTCAACCAGACAAAAGCCATAAATGTAATATACAAAAGAGTATATTGATTACTTGATAGCAACTCACTGACTTGAATAAAGTTTTAAGTTTGAATAATGCAGGTGGTTTTTTTTTTTTTGAAGAAGGAATCAATAAATGTAGTTCTTTGCCTGAATAATTCCAACTTCCCTTTTCTTGAAAGTATGAGAGTGTCACAGTGACTCACCCAAATGTTGACAAATTAGTTTGCTTGGTGTCCACTGTTTTAAAAAATAACTACAAAAAGAGAGATTACAGAATTCCCCTTTGCTAATGTTCAGTTCTGGCAAGATTCTCCTAATAATGATGAAGGGCAATTTTCTTTTTTAGAATTGTAGTTTCATTCAGGTGCTACAATCAAAGCCCAGGTTGATGCAACATTTATCATAATCCTATTCTAAGACATAGTGCTCACTTCATGAAAATGTGATCTCTTCAAAGGAAGACTGAGGGAGATGAAGGCATTGCATTGCATGGTATAACTCCAGAGATCCATGTAAATGCCAGGAAAGGCAAATAAAGGATGAAAGCTGCAGAAGGTGTGAAACAGCAGGTACTCAACAAACAGGTCATAGCTGTATCAGCACAAACTAAGTCCCAGCAACAGCCCAGAGTTACTACCTGCTGAAATTAGATTTTTTTAATCAACTGCCAGAGGCATGTAAGATTGTAAATCCCATAGACTTTCAGTGTCAGTTGTGCTACTAAATGCCTTAAGCACCTTTGAAAATCCCACCTTGGCCTATTCTGTCCATTGGCTCATCTAAAAATGCACCATATGTGGTTTAGTAACTATAAGCAACCTGAATTTCAGCTTTTCATCTCAAGATGTCCTCTTGAGAGAACAAATTGATTTTGTGGATTATCAGTTTTAAGCTCACGAAGAGCATAGGTAGAGGCTCCTAGCAGTTTGGGGATCTGCACAGTTAAGTAAGGCTATGCTGAACAGGCTTACCTGTCCAGGACTGGGGTCGTATGGCAGCACTGATTTATTTCTGTACCATTTTTGGAGCAGGCTGGCAAGGCTACAGTGAACTGGGTGTCTCAGCATTTGTGCTCACTTTACTCTTGCATGACATGGCTGACACAGCTTTACACATCTCTAGTATTTCACAGCCAGTTACAGTCATATTGACAGAGGAAAAGTTTTCCCCATCCCGCATGACTGCGGCAACTTCAGTAAAAACTTTAAGGCCTACTGTTTTCAAGACATGAATATTATTGGAATGGAAATATCAAATCAACCTGTCTTCACAGTCAGAAACTTTCACTTGCACTCTTTTACTTCTACCTCCTAAATGAACCCAACATCAATCAGACTCACTACACTTCATTGCAATTTAGCACTGAATTGTATTTTACAGCCTTAGGGAATGCAAAGAAATAAATTCAGGCACTCGTAATTTAGAATTACAATAATTAAGTTAGCTGGAAAACAAAAGGTATAAATTAATAGGATTCAAAACATCACAAATAGCTACATGTGGTTAGCTTCAGGTGCCATTACACAGTGCCATTGCCCACAAGATTGCTGCTTCCACTGGATACATCCCATGAGAACTAATACAGCAGTTTCATTTAATTGGTCTATATACATTATTCATGTAACTCTGTGATAATTCTGGACTCATTAGAGGGGAAGGGGCAGCAGGTTTCCTCACTACAGAACGCACAATGCTGAACAAAAGTTACAGTGCTGTTCTAAACATGAGCGATTACAGGAGTTGTGAAAAGGAATTGGCAAATATTTTAGAGAATAATAATAAAGAGTAATTTGATTTCTTAAAACAAACTTCTGAAGGTAATGAAAACATAATATCAGGCTTTAGTACAGCCTAGGACCTCCAAAGACTCACACTAAATTTATTAGATGCTTGTCTTCTGAAAGGAGTACTCACACTTGAGCAAGATGATTCCATCACAGTGCATCTTCTTTTTCCCTGCATCACTTTTCACCACAGAGAGCTTAAAAGAAAGTGGTAGGACATCATAACACCATTGGCTACACCTTTTTCCAGGTGGAGAGACTTCCATCCACTACAAGAAAAATGCAGTTATCCAGTCTCTTGGGTTTTCTACAAAGGTATCAGGGAAAGAGACCAGTAAATGTCCTGTAAGTCATCCTAATTCTACTTGATCTTGTAAACAAATCTTAGCGTAGCAGACAAACAGAGATGGAAATTATAGCGATATAAAGTCTATCTAGCCCAAAAGATGCATCTGTAAATTTAATAAACACAGAAGAAACAAGATTGAGGCTAGGGACCAACTTGTTGGTCCTTACATATAAAAAAACTAAGAAGTCTGTTAGTCTGAATATTGTTTAAGCAAATGACAATGGGTATTTCACAGCTTTGAGAAATCACATTCATGTGCTGTTACTTCAACTACTTCAAAGTAAATGCTTTTTTCCTTTTGATTAAAATACAATATTGCACAGTCCTTTACACAAATTTGCCATGAATATTTTAGTATATGATTTTACAGCTATCATGGACATGTGATCTACCGAGGAAAGTGCAAGATTAATGCACACCTGCATGCCTTATTCAGAAACAATTCAAATGAGTCTGCAACTTGCACACAATGATCAAACACCAGCAAGAATTAAAACACACTCTGGTTGTCATAAAGTGAACTGATTGTCATCTAAATGAGATTCAGATTTATAAGATGGCATTAATAATGAAATACTTGCTGCATTCCAATATAAACAGATATTTAGATCACAGAGGGTAATCGCTTTAACTGTTACAGTCAATTGAGTGAATAATGCAATCTATAGCAGGGTTCACAGATGAAATGGAATTTGTAGTTGTTAATTTTTACTAAGAAGTCAAAGAAGACTTGCATGTTGAAAAAATATGCAATAAAAACAACGTCTTCTACTTCCTTTCTGTTTTAATTCATGTTCACATAATAAAATAGAAAAACATGTTTCGTTTATATGGTTAAAAGAGACACGGAGAAGTGATTTGAAGTCAGATTGTGCATTAAGAGTTATGAGATACACATTCTCATCTGCAATGTAGAACAGACTTAGCTCTATTTACTCTCACTGTCAGCACAATCAATAAATAACGTTTTCCATGACACAATGTGGTGAACTGCACAACAGTATCAGGAAAGACTCTTTTCCTTTCCTTGCCGACAGGTGTATCCACGCTTTGCTCTTTGTGGTAGAACACACAGAAAAATATTAAAGACTGCTACACCCCAACAGAAAATGCAATAAGCTCATCATAAAATTCAAAGGAAATGTCTGTTCTCTAAATTGTATCATGCATAGACAGAGCCAAAAAATCACCAAGCATAGTTTCTCACCACAAAAAACCTCAAAGTGCTACAGAAATTTGCTAGTGAGGCTGCATGTAATTAATCTAAGCAGCTTCTCTCTTTATAAATTTAGAATATGAAAAGGTATTGAAAATATTCTTAAAAAGAGAGTTTGAAAGAGAGCAAAGAAAAACCCCAGGCAATACAATAGAAAACACAGAAACAGAGTGGAGAAGATGCAAAAGATGCTGATCAATGTAGTAATGAGATATTTAAATTAATAAATCAGACTCCAGACTTGATCTTCAGTTTGGTGTGCCTGTTACCTGTTCACATTGATTCAAGAGAGGAAAGTCAAGCCAGGAAGGCTGCCACAAGAATTATGCTTTTTCTTTAAAAAGTAATTACACCATATTCTTGACAACATGGAAGATTGTTCTGTCAGGAATATCTTGAGAATTCCTCTTTGAAGAACAAAAGCTGTGTGTGTGTGTATACAGATATACACATATCTATATATATATAGCTTAAGGTGAAGAGGAATGTGATTCCCTACTCTGTAGCCACAGCCACAGCTGTGGCTATTTTGCTAAACTTTAAACACCCTCACCTGCTCCCATCACCCAGGGTTCTGAGCTGTGTCACACCTACCATGTGTGCTGGAAACAACCAGAATAGAGCTGCCGTTTCCTGAGTCCACTTCTGTTCACTTTCAGGACACCTGTTGGTATGGTCATAACTTAGGTTTAAACAACTAAATGTGGGAAAAGACTAAACACTTCATAAGGCGTCCTGCTGAATGAAAAACAGCAGTGCACTGCCTCAACAACAAATGAAAAAGCTTGAAAGGTAGTGTCATAAAAATATGAGGTGAACTTCAGCCCAGATGCTGGATGCAAAATCCTGCATAAATTTTTATTAGTAAATAACAGCTTGTGCTGTCCCTCTGCCTAAGGAGGAAACATACCAAAAGCGTCACAGCAGGCATTGTCCAGAGTGCTGTGACCTTCCCAAGGAAGCGGCTTGGAAGTGACACCTCCTTGGGGGCACAGGCACGTCTGTGCTCACACCAAGTGATTTCAGCTCTTCTGGGATCTGAGTGATGCAGAAGGAGAGATGGGGTCTTCCTCCGGGGTTCCAAGGAGAGCTTTATTGAGCTACTTCCTCCAAGGGACCCAGAAATGCAGAGCCACGCAGGCAGGCAAAGCAGGGGTTTATATATGGATCTTGAGGGGTGGGGTAGAACAGCAGGGCCAGTGGGATGAGGGCACAGGGGTGGAGCAAGGGGAAAGAGCCAATGGGATACATTAAATCTGCATGCCACAGCAAGGCATGCTGTGAGGAGCCTTTCTCCTCACCCCTACAAGGGTGCTTATGGGTTAAGGGGTTTTCCCTCCAGGGGAGCGTTGTAGATTCTTTCCCTGCTGGACCACCGGCCTCCACACTAAAGGAAAATATAAAGTGTAATGTAGGAATCAAAAAACTTGGGGAACAAAAAGCAGCACAGAGCCAAAAATAAAGTTCTATATTAACAATATTTCATTGCTATGAATTGTTATGCAAGGACAATGTATGATTCTGAATGGCACAGGGAGAACTAGGTCCATTCCTTATGGTTGCCTAAAATGAGTTTCCACTGCACTGTTAATTATGGCAGATCAGGTAGAGCCACACACAATAAATTATTTATATCGTCTCCTTAAAAAGCCAACCAACCAAAAATAAACCCCCAAACCACTGTCCAGCTACCCTTAGTTATGCTAGGAAAGTTACATTTTCAATTAAAAATTCAGAGGAATAATGTTTATATTCTTACCCTCCAGGGTCTTCAGCTAACTGCTAACAGATTTATATTTTCCCAATTGACTTCAACAGAAACTTCTTTAAGAAAGTCTTATTTTCTGTTACTACTATGTGAAGCAGAATTAATATAGAATAACAATAATAACGGCCTAAAAAATACTTGGAAGAGCTGAGGCTTCTTTGTGCTGCACAACAGGATGCCCTCATGTGAAGTGTTCTTATGTTTTTCCCTCATCAGAAGTACAATAGAACAGAATTGAAAGGATCTACAAAGGGGAAATAGAGAGAAGCATGATGGGACATACATCTATTGAAAACTGGGAAAATTTTATAATTATTCAGTTTGAAAAAGTTGGATAGCTACAGAATACTTGAAAACCAACAAAATTGCAAACAGCAAAATGAAAATTGATCGGATTTCATTTTGAGAATATTTAGTGCCCAGCTAAGAGAAACAAGAGGAAACATCATCAAAGATAATGCAAAACCAATTAAATGAGATACTTTATGCACAAGACATAGCTGACATATATTTGTATTTTTTATATGGTGAATAATAATGACATTTTTAATCTTGGCTTAAAGAATCTTTTAATGCTACCAGACAAGCAATTGGAAATTCTGATTGGAAATGTGTTTGTAGTGGTTTCAGCAAGCAAGTATATTCCTGCCAGGAGAGACAGCAGCTATTGTGACTGTTGGAGTCTCACGTGAAAAAAATTGTTACAGGAGTTGGCCAGGTTCAAGAAGCTCTTCAAATTGGAACTATTCATTCCAGTTAATGCAAGTCTGGGCATACCACAAGAGGGATTTATTTTGCAAAACCTCTTTGTCTTTTCTGTGTTGAATATTCTGGCCCTGTGAAACTACATATTGCAAACAAAAATAATGATCTTAAATAACTACAAAAATTACAATAAGTTGCCCACTGCCATACCAGTAAAAACTTACTCCTTATTTTACAAATTCTTTGTCCAATCTGGTTTTAGTTGCATGAACCCAACCTCTAATAGTCTGACTGCAGATATGGTCTTATTTGTCTTATCACGAAGAGAAATGCCTTAGTGTCTAGCGGCCTACTTTTCATTCTCACCATTTTTATAATGGCACAAAAACTGGCATATCTTATACCTGATCATGCTTCAAAAGGGTTTCTGGGGAGGTGGAACTGCCCCATGAATACATGGCATAACAACAGCTGTCTAAGACTATTCTAAGAGCTGAGATATGGCAAGCTGAGCCATGAAAAGCAAAATACATAATCAATACAAGAATCTGACTCATAGCTCAAAAAAAATTGATTTTTTGAACACACTTTTTGAAATTTTGTGTGTGTGTGTAAGACTTGCAATTCATGTTCAGTGAAGACAAGTTCACAGCTTGATTGTAGGAAAAATCATCTCATCTTCCAGACTCATTCAGATTCAAGGCAGCAGCTGGTGTACTTGCAGTTTGTCTTACTTTGAATGTAGTGTTAAGTTATCTTTTTGTTGGCCTAACCTTTAAATTCACACTTTGTACCTAATAATATCAAATGCTTCAATGGGGGTTTTATTTTCTGTCATTTTAAATTGTAGTAAAAGTGAGATTGTGTGAAGGACAGAAATACCACAATTGAATAAGAAGGCTTAATGGACACTGTCTTGCTGTTTTACCAGAGTTTGCCACTTTTCAGTAGATTCTTCCTGAAGTTTCAGTTGGTAGCTTTAGTAAATAATTTGTGAAGTACAGAGTTCTAAAAAGGTAATCCTTAGTTGCCAGGCACAATCTTTCCACACAATACTAGTCATACAACTACTGGCTTTAAAATTGCAGCAGAAACTTGGTGGTTTCATATCCTTGTACTTTATTCAAACATATCACAGAATCACAGACTGTACTGAAAGGGACCCACAAGGATCACTGAGTCTGACTCCTGGCCCTGCACAGAACACCCCAAGAGTCACACCATGTGCCTGAGAGCATTGTCCAAACACTGCTTGAGCTCTGCCAGGCTGGTGCTGTGACCACTGCCCTGGGGAGTTGTTCCAGTACCCAGCCACCCTCTGGTGAAGAACCTTTTACTGATATCAAACCTAAACCTGCCCTGCCTCAGCTTCAGGATGTTTTCTCAAGTCCTTTCACTCATCACCAGAGAGGAAAGATCAGTGCCTACCCCTCAGCTTCCCCTGATGAGGATGCTGAAGACCACAGTGAGGTCTCCCCTCAGTCTCCTCTTCTCCAGGCTGAACAGAACAAGTGACCTGAGCCACTCTTTATATGGCTTCATTTCAAGGCCCTTCAGCATTTTCACTGCCCGCTTTTTTATATTGTGGTGACCAAAACTGTACATAATATCCAAAGTATGAGTCAACTCTCTAAGAAGAGGCTCAATGACTCAGGGAAGAGAACTCAGTGATCAGAGTGGTAAACTGGGTTTAGATTATGATGAAGTCCTTTAATATACTAGAGCAGAACCATGTCAGCTAGTCTTAGGGCCAGCCTGTTACACAGCTCTCCTGGCTGGTTTATATGGGAAAGATACCTCTTTTCCTCCCTCTTCTGACTATCAAGCTCTTGTGAGGATCCCCATAAAAGTTGACCAGGAAAAGGTTGAGGCAGGCTTTAAGGATAAAGAATGCAGTTTCATTCAGATCTGGAATTTAAAATTTGTCTCTAAATTAAGCTATTTGGCATAAATCGTCAACAGCTATGTGTATTGTTTACAGAGTAATAAAAACAGACAGAATAAAGAGGAATCCTTGAAAAGGATAAAGATTTTTTCTTAAAAGGACAAAAGACCAGCATACTGTCCTGCAAAATATGTCCTGCAAGTTTTCACTTCTGGCCTGTAAAACCTAAGGACTTGATCTGATTAGGGAGGAGTCTTCTGGGATGATGTTGAATGCTTAGCACTAGAACAGCAATTGTGAAAGTACTTCATCAAAAAGATTAATAACCATCCATTAGGTCTTGCATCTTTACTTAAGTGAAGAGCAAATGCACCAAGTAGTTAAATAGAGAAGGTCTCAAAAATTACTTTAAGGGCCCACAAAATTAACATTCAGGAAAACTTCGTCCAAATGTAAAAACACCTACTTCAATTCTTGAACGAGACCAAGGCTACTTTTAGTAGATTAGCAATAAAAAAATAAAATAAAATTAAGCCTAAATATTCTATTTTAGCCTAAAGGGTCTCATTCAAAGCTATTGAAAAAAATTTTAAAAAGCTGATTACACACCTAATTTCAGGGCCATTAAGAGCCACTTTGGCTGCAAACCATATCCCTCTTGGCTAAATCAACATTCTGATGCCATACAGGTATTCTGCAATATGCTGAGCTTTCACTTCTAAATACATTTCAATTCAAACTAATACAATAATCCCACATTTGCTCAGTCTTTAATTTAAATTGCAGGTAATGCAATATGGATATAGCAGCAAACATACTGTTTACTAGCAATTTTACAGTGAATTTTTTCTGGAGTCTGGAATTTTAATATTATTTAACTGAGTGTCACATAATACTCCTTCAACTTCAAACACTTTTTCTTACATATAGCACATATTCTTTTCTTTTCCTGACTGATTTCTTTGTATAGAAACACATTTTATTTAATACATGAAATATGTATATAGCTCACACATAAATACTTTCTAAATGTATAAGATTAACACCTAAAAAATTTTAAATTGTGAATACTACTAATTATATGTATTTATGCCTGATTATTCAATGTTAACAACCTAAGGCTGTATTTTTACTAAGCAAGAAAACCTCTGCAGAATAAGAGACTGGCAGATTTGTTTGGAACAGGAAAGGAGAATTCCTGGTTCTGTTTTCTGTGTAACAAGCAACTGCCTGTGTGTGGGCCTGAATGAAGAAGATGAAGGAGCCTTTTTTTTTTTGTCTCAGTCAGACAGTTTCTTCTGTGCAACAGAACCAAGTATACCTCTGCACCTTTGAAAGTCAAAAAATGAAGGCATTGCTTCCTTACCATGTCAGACCCTGACTAATTACAGAACTTACTCACTGTATTTGCTGAATAATGTTAAACTATGGCTATCCAGAATTTTCATTGTCACAACAGAGGACTAGGAACTTCCAAGTAAATAAATAAATTTTAAACAATCTCAGAATGTGAACCTGCCAAATATTTTCTAAGCCAGAATTCTTTCTATAAAATTAGTCTGGCTCAGGTAAACCAAAAAATTCTTAATATGAAATGAACATTTCAACATGTTAGGAATGATCCCAGCAGCCAGCAAGGAATGACTATAAATGTAAATACAGGAGCATGTATTTTGCCTCTCAAGAACACCTCTTTTGAAAAGAATTTGAGACATTCTATATTTATGAAATATTTATTCCTTTCCATTGAAAGGGAAAGGTAATCATAACCATAATCATCTCTGACCATAGTACAGCATGTGGAATAGTTAATCAATGGGAAAAAACTTAGTTGCATTTTTTGTTCCAGATGATGTTACTGGAAAACCTTCCTAGTTTGTGTTCTGAGATATAAGTCTTTCAAAGACTGATTTTTGCACATCTTTCTCAAAGGCAAATGCCACAAAGAGCATTCAGAAGCCTGTGCTGTGAATGAAGTGTTAAGACACTGACGATACTTCAGATAACTTAGAATTAGAGCAGAAATATTAATGACTCTGTGATCAGAAAAAAAATGATTGTAATGTGGGGGGAAATATTACTCAGTACTTCCTCAAATACTGGTGCAAGGTGTTTCATTATTTATTAGGTTAAACAAGAAAGTCAATAAGACACTTCTGTCAATAACCTAAACTATTAGCTGATGATTGGATGATTGTGTATTGGATTGAATGGAGAGAAATGGTAAGCTACTGCAGCCAAGCACTAATTTCAACCTCTTCAGTCAGATTTCTTATGATATAATATGTCCTAGACCTGGGTAGCCTTGCAACACTTCAAATGAAGAATGAAAAGTAAAACTGAAATAATTCTTACTTTTCAAAAAAGCCCCTTTTCCTAAAGTGCTACTTCTATAGCACCATTCTTTCATTTGCTGCCCATAGCCCCTAGATAAGAGCTCAGCCTGTATTGACATGTTTTCAAACAGTATTTCCCAATTACTAGCTGTGTATGAAAGATGATTCTTCACGTAAAAAACTTTGAAGATTTTCCTTTCCTCTCATCAAAAATCAATGTACAGGAAATTGCTCAAATTTGTCAGAATAGCCACTTCTGTTGCAGCTTAATCATTAGACCTAGCCTGCAAGGCAGCCTGCTATACTACCTTTTCAAGGAAACAGCTATTGTGTCTTCTAACCTGTTAGAATTTTTTCTTTCATATCAGTGGCTCTTTTTCACTCTTTTTTGCCTAAATCGCTGCTGGAACTATGCTTGTTCCAACCAAATGTGGTGTAGTAAGAAACTAATTTCTGGAGACAGTAAAGATCACACACTCAATATACCAAACACAAGAAGGAAATGGCTGAGAAAAATATGCTTGCACTGAACAAGTGAGAATTTAAAATCGTGAGCTGTGAGATATGTCTTCCACTTGCCATTACCCTAAAGCTACAAGGAAAGAGGGAAAAAATATTAGTTGCAGGCTGCTACACTTTCAACATGATGAAGAAATTGTTCCATATATCACCTAACCCTCCTCTCTCCAAAATACTGTTTTTCCTTATGGATATATATGTCTCAAGTATGAGGAGGTTTTTTTCCCCATCTTGATTTTCTTATTTCTTTCTTCAGCCAGAATCATCTTAAATTACTTGCAAGCTACCTAACTCAAAGAGCAAAAATTAGAAAAGAAAACAAACTAAATAAACAGTGGCACATTCTTCCTTCAAAGTAAAGAAGCCACCTGGGCCATAAAATATCAAATCAAGGCAGGAAAGTGCCCTAAGCAGTCACAGCCCTTGTGTGTCTGCTGGCCAAGCTACTCAGAACTACCTGTAAATTTTGTAACTCTAATGAATCATCAGTGATTAATATTATTGAGGTGGAATGTACTTCATTGAAATATTCAGTGTCTCATGTCAGTGTCACACACCAGAGCATTAATGGGATCAAGATGCAACAATAATAGTTTCCATGACAATGCAGCACATGCTTTCAGCAGCACCTCCCTGGGTAAACAGTAATCCTTCAGAAAAACAAGAAGGTCATTACAGCAACTTGTCAAATCAATGCAGAGAGTGTCTGAGCCGATTAAGGCATCTTCTCTCAGCTCTGACATGGTGTCAATAGTACTGGGCCACTAGTGCTCAGTCAGATGACTGAAGTGAAATGCCCATCAGTCAGAGAGCTGAGGTGGACTAATGATTCCCTGTGCTGCCTATTAGAACTACATGACAACTCAATCCTGTTTGCTTTAAAGAAAAAAGAAAAAAAAAGAAGTGACCTTGTTGCTTTGTTTGAAGCTGAATTAAATTGACAACAGCAGCTAATCTTTACCTAGGGCGATTAACAGAATTAAAGTACAACAACAAAGGCACACAAGGTTTTATGCTTTATATTCTTAGTTTGATAAAGCTTGCAGTCTACTAGGGTCTTTACAATCAAGTACATTGTAAACATGTATTCCAAGCTGAGCTACATTTTAATGGATTTGAATTAATCTGTTTGTAAGAGGACACTATTTTGTGTGAGTAAACGTGCAGAGATAAGGCAGAGTTTAATTACAGCAATAATCAGCTGAAAGAAATTTTCAAAGGAAATGTTTAAGGAGAAAAAAACTACACTTGTGGGTGCTATGCTAGGTAAGGAAAGGATATGGTCAAGAAGAACATGACTTTAAAATTCTTTAGAGCTGTAGCTTTTAGTGTGAATTCCCTGTGTCACAGTGTGTTCTCCAAAATGCAGGACTACAGTATGAACCTTGTTGTTTTACAGATATCATGAAAATATTTAACAAATATTCAGTATAAAGCAAACATGTACAAGCATGTAGGTGTACATGTTTTTCACTTCAGGCCATTCTAAAATGATAAGCTAGATCAAAGTCCTCATGTCCACATCATGTTTCTCAGCAGTTTATCAGTTTACATTACTGACCTACTCAATCAAGAGGAAAACAGAAGTGACGAGAAGGAAAGAAGAACCCTGGGCAGAATGTTTTGTCTATGTTAAAGGGAAAATCTGAGTTGTTAGTAAAGCTGAGAGATTATCTTTATTTATCCCCTTCATTCACATATTTCCTTAAAGATGTACTTTTTACCCACAACATTAGTAACAAAGTTGATTTGACTTCAACCCGTGAGCTTTCTGAGAAATATGTACCAAACCATTGAGCTTGAGCTTCAGATTGCACTAAGGAAAAGGACAAAAAATGTGCAGCTGCCCAAATTCTTTTCACTGGAGCCTCAAACTCAGCAAAGCCACAGTTAATTGATGTTGCTGGACTTTGAAACAAAACATCATTTCAAGAGCATATATCAGATGGCGTGAATAGGGTTCAAAATCTACAGTAAAAAATGATACAAAGCCTGCAGAAAACCTGCTGCAGAGCAACAAGCATGATGAGGACAAAGGGGATTTATGTTTACCAAGACATAAGTCATTGGAAGGACTAAATAGCTCAAGGGACTGGTACTGAGTTTGAAAGCTTTTCACCTCTTAGTATCAAACTCAAATCTAGCCCCAAGCTGTAGCTATTGAAGGTCATTATCATCCAGTGGCTGTTCAATACTGTGAAAACAGCCCAATTCTCACTGGACAGGGAGTCACATTTCAAAGACAGCAGCATTTCTGAGGTTCATTAGAACCCATAATTTTGGTTTCAGCATAGAGCACTTTATCAGCTGCTGAGCATCATGCCTTCCAGAGGCTGACAGATCAGACAGGGAAAGTTTGCACTGCTGCCGCCGTGATAGCCGTGTTGCATGCAACAGAGACTTTTATCACTATGTCTCAAATCTAGCAGCCTTTGAACTGTAACTGCACTAGTTAGAAAATATAGAATACATTTAAATATTTCAGTGCTTGATCCTGGTTTTATTCAAAAAGCAGTGACAATTTTAAAACAGTGGCTCACTCACACAATCTCAAATAGCAGAAGACAAGCTTTTAAGGGTGAATTTCCACCAGCATTTGCAGTGAAAGCAAACCTTAGACAGGAAATACACAAGCTTATACTTCCCCTTGAAGTTGTTGTTCTGGGCTCTAAACAATTTATTACTGGTGTGTCGTATGTCGTCATGTGTGCAATGCTTACCTTTCAATATTAGTTTTTATATTGTGCATTTCTCCACACCAGTTGACAATTGCACTCTTAGTTTATGTTGCACAAAAAGTTCACATCAGAGTTCAGTTTTACATAATTGTTTAAAGCACATACATGTCAGTAAATCTCTGCAGTTTTTTTCCAGGCAAAGTAAAAATCTGCTATTCCAGAAGAAATTTAACTTTGTAGCATGGAATTTCCAGTGATACTGATAACCATATATCATTATTTTGATGCTTTGAATAGAAGATTCTCTGGACAGAGCCATAGGAGTTTGCAGTACCCAGCCCATGGAGGTCCAGCATGCTCTGCTGGAGTTTGACAAAGCACACCTAATGCTATTCCCTCTGTCCCTGATGGCAGCCTGGTAATAGGTACTAGATCTATACAACCCAATAGCAAGAATTAAAAAGTATTAAGGTCTTCCACAGGGGAATGATTTAATTGTTGGTTGTTAATCAAGCTGACCATGTTTCACTAATCTTGAATTACTTGTAATCTGACAGTACATGCACACATGAGAAAGAACATTGGAGAAAGAAAGGATTTTATACATTAATTCTCAAATGTGACTAAGAGCTCTCTCATTTTATATGATGATTGAAACTCCATTTCAAGTTAGCCAAAAAATAATTAGGTAAAATGATCTATTTCTACATGCAAATTAAATCTGATGGGATGTTAGACCATTCTGAAAAAGAAAATTCCAACGACTGAAGAAAGAAAGCTGAATTCTTAAAATTAAGTGGTATTTCCCCAATAAGCATGAGCTTCTTGAAGACAGAAACTTTTATTTGTGATACTAGATGGATTCTGAAACACAATTAGGAAGAAGCATTTCTTTCAGGTTTCTAACAAGCATAGATAACATCAAAATTGAATCATTTCCTGATTGTTAGGAAGGTAGTTAATTGTGATGACAATTACTGTCTCTGTCATGAGACGATATTTAATTTTAATTTTAATGCTGCCATCACCAACTAGAAGAATTAGTGAGAAAAGATATATACATTTTCTGACATTTGTGTATAAATAAAGGTTGCTATTACTGCTAAACTATCCCCTCATAGATCAAACAGAAACTAAAACCAAAGAAAGTTCTAAAGAAGGCCTGTTGGAGAAGAGTTTTGTGAGCAGTGTATCTCTTGGCATGATGTTTTACATATGCCTATTTGAAGTCCTTGCTGAAGCATTACTGCTATTTAAAATATTAAAATTCATTTTAAAAATCTGTATTACATAATCCCTTCAAAGTCACAACTCATACTTTAAGGGTGATAGCTTATCTCAACAAAAAATAAATGTCCTGGAGAATAAAGCCTCTGACCTCTGTTGGGTAAATCTAGAATTATTTGTTCAGCGTAAAGAAAGTGAACTTTATTTTGAAGGCAGAATTTGAGGATATTTGCATATGCCTTCATTAAGATCTTGAATTTACTTTGGAGGTTTAAATACTCTTAGGAAAAAATCATAGGATCACAGAAGGGGCCAGGTTGGAAGGGACCACAGAGGGTGAGCCTGGTCACACCTCCCTGCTCAGGCAGGGCCCTCCCAGTGCACAGGGCACAGGATTGTGTTCAGACAGCCCCAGAATATCTCCAGGGAGGGAGATTCCACAGGCTCTCTGGGCAGTCTGTTCCAATGCATGGCCACTCGCATATTAGAGAAATTCTTCCTCACATTTGTGTGGAACCTCCTGTGGAGCAGTTTCTGCCCATCCCCTCTTGTCCTATTGCCCAGCACCACTGGGCACAGCCTGGCTCCCTTTTCTGACATCCTCCCTTCAGATTCTTAGAGGCATTGATAAGGTGCCCTCTCAATTGTCCCCTCTTGAGGCTGAACAGGCCCAGCTCCCTCAGTCCATCCTCATAAGAGAAACTTTTATCCTAATCCTCTTTCTCACCCTCTGCTGGACCTGCTCCAGGAGTTCCATGTCTCTCATGGAAATAGAATATGAACTACATTATTTGTCAACAGTGAGTGAAAGGATTGCTGGAAGTGAAGATCAACTTATGAGTTTATGAACAGGGATGATAAAAGGAACACTTCACACTCACAAATGGTCTTCAGACTGTTATGGGCACTGAAGAATGAAGATCTTGTTAAAGAGAGACTCAAATTTCTGTGAATCTTCCAGAGTTCTGCTTCTGTTTTACAGATGTGTACTTACGGAAATGGTATTGTATCTGTTGTGTGTGCATACTAGGGGCATACATCTAATGTTAGAAAACCTAAAAATGAAGTCATTAAGGTCGTAAGAATTTTCTGAATATGTCAGCTTCAGATGCTGTTGCACAAATTCTATTCTCCCTAACAAATGCTCTCATGCTCCCATAGGATGTGATGTAATGGACAATAGTGTTCATGCCCATGAAATCATGCAGCCCAATGGGAACCATAACAGAGAACTTGTAAGCATCAGCAAGGGTTTGAATGACTGTAATTAAGTAACCTACTTCTCCTCTTGTGTTCCGCCATGACAGCTGGGGTCAGCTGCAGCACTTGAGACCCTAAACTTAAATGTCAGGGGATGTTGACAGGAAATTCTTAGCAAAAGCCCTTCACCTCTGGAATTTACTTCTCTGCTTTGATAGAGCCCAGGTCAGTCGGCAATCAAGATGTAGAGCAAGACCTTTTCATTAACACTTCCCAAAAGAGTCATAAAGATGCCTTTTTCTATGCTATTGTGACTAATTAGTTACTTAATCACTCTAAATTAAATAAGAAAACCATATTTTGAATTCTCATATTTTTAGACATGACATACATACCTAGAAACACTTTTTCCTTTTTTTTTTCAAATCCATCAAAAATCTCAGAGAGAAGCTGTATATTAAGAAGTTGAATAGAAGGATGACTGAAAACACAACAGACACACAATGTTTACATCTGTAATGAGAAAAGCAAAGAAAATGTACAGCAATGAGGGGTAATTTAGAGAATAATCAAAGTAATATTGTAATGACTGCAACCAGCATATCATGCCTGAAGGGAAATATCCTGAAGGGATATCTTGCCTAAAGGGATATAGTCTATACCACAAAAGCTTGGAGCCATTGAAACCCCTAGAGAAAGATGATAATGGCCATACATAAAGTATAATTTATTTACAATTTGAGGAAGGCTTCCATCAAGTCCCTAATGACAGGCTCACTAGTTACATTAAAAGCTGTGCTGATTCTGATAAAGGCATGAAGTCAATAAAGTAAGCAAAAGGAAACTGCAGTACAAGGGGAAAATGGATGTTGCTTACTAGGCAAGAATAGAAATAGAAACCTGGATAGCAACATAGACTCAAAAAATACATATTAAAAAAACTCTCAATATATGATTTCATGACAGCAGAGGGATTGTAGAGACTACTAATAAGGAAGCATGATCTAATGTGAATCTAACAGCTCTATTATCTGGGAAATATTGAGAGACCATTACAGAGATTCATTTGTGTATCTTTTCTAGTATTTTATTCTCACTTAGTCTTTTCTTATGCTTTAACTGTTTGTAGGAAAGGGAAATTGAAGGGTCTTTTAGGTGTAGAAGTCTTCCAGCTATTTTTTGCAGTGACTCTGGATAAATGAGACATCTGTAGATAAATACATTTGTAAGGATAAAAGAAGGAGAAATTTTAAAATTGCTGAAAAGGACAGGATACTATGTAGAATAAATACAAATAACAGGAAAGTGAAAAATAGTGTGTGAAAATAATTTTTATAAGAAATTATGCTTTTGACTTTCAGTAATATAAAACAGGAGATAATCCACTGGTGTAAAACTAATGAATAAAGAGGAAATCACCACTAAAAAAATCCACATTTGGAAAAGGTTGCTATAATACCAAAAGAGAACATTTGCCACCTGCTTAATGGAAATTTGTAGAGTTCATATGAATTTGTCCTTAATTCTTGTCGCATTTGTGATGGTTTTAAATAGCTTGATTTTTGGTGATGGAGAAAAAGTCAGCCACAAAAGTGATTTTTTTTCTGTAAATATTTGCAAGCTACCACCACTGCAGCTACAGCCAATTCATCTGAACTTGTGCAATATTTAAGACCCAAAATCTAATTGCTGGATTGCTCTACAGATCTTAGCCTAAAAGGGGATCTCCTTGAGAAGAAAAATGCTTTCTTTCACTCTTTTGTTGTATCAAAATTTCTATGGCTAGGATATTTCCTGCAGAGCTCTGGAACTGAAACCTTTACACCTTCTGCCTTATGTGACCATTAAATTTCAGGGCTGAAGCATCATTTTCCCTGAGTCCATGAACTGATATCTAATTCTCTTGTGGAAAATATGTGGTGCATCCTTCAGGTCAGGAGGGTACCTGCAAGCCAGAAATTCCTAAACAAGACTAAGGATTGGAAAATCCTGATAGGGAACCAATAAACTCTGTGGAGCTGGAAATAGTGGTTTTGAAGCTCTATCTTCCCCTTCGGGATGCATACAACTTTAAAGGCATGTGCTTGCTTTACAACCTAGAGAGGATTTAAGACTCTACATTCCTTGTAGAGATACAGGTATCTTTATGAAGATTTGTATACTCCTAATGGTGATGCATATCTCCATATAAGTCAGGAATTCCTCTCTGAATTTCCTATGGCCCTGTGTTCCCACTCTGGGATATCTGCTGTAGGTGCCATAATGAGATTCTTAACAATTCTCACACCTTCAATACAGAATTCAGAGACCTCAGTTAAGGCTCCCAATACTGGTCTGAGAAGGAGGCATCTAAGGACTAATAAATAACTACAACACACAGCCTATACCCATCTGTGATTTTTGTCTTGTCCCTCAGAAATATAAGCAAGATCTGAAAACCCAAGGTGTTCAAATGACTACATCTTGACCTTTTTTTCCTTGAGCAAACAGTAAACTTGAGGTAGAAAAATGTCAAAGGATGGGCTAAAGAGCAGGAAATGGTGTGTGTGTAGCATGAACTGTAGCAATCCATCTTTATGAGGAAAGAAGCATTTTTCCAAGGATTTCGCCACAAAACAAAACAAATGCTTCATTTTAGAATTACAAGCAACTTTGGAAGGAAAAGCAGAAATATATGACAAAGAAAAGTTTGTTCACAGGTAAAAGGACAAGATGGAAAGACCCACCCTGATTCTAAAATTCAGAAAATGGAGAGCATGAAGGAGATTGGGGTTTCAGAGGAAAGAAATGTAAATGAAATATTGACTTTTCATGGTAGTAGAAAAAGACATTACACAGATAGTCAAGTTATCACATGTCTATGACTTCTTCACTCGTGAATGCTCTCTTTGGGAGCAGTAAGACAGCAGGAAACAAGGGAGATATTTATTTGAAGCTGTAAAAATTGGGAATAAGAAATACTGTAATCTTGAACATCCATCAGAGCATAATTGCAGTTTTCCATTTAGTGGCAAAGTATGACTTTCCAAGGACTGCTGGAAATATCAACATTTCACAAGGACAGCTCTGATGATGAGTGATGGTCCTGGTGTCCTAGTCAGAAGCTTTAATATCTTTTTTTCTTGCCTTGCCTTCATCCCTTGCAATGCCATGCTGCCAGTTATAAAAGCTTGGCGTAATCCCCGGGGTTTATAAAGAAAGTGCATTAGGTGTAAGGAGGGTAAGGCAGACTTGGCTCTGGCAGTTTGTGTGAACTGATGGAAAGCAGCAGCTAACCCCCACAATGGAGCAGGAAAAATGTACTCCCCCTTTGAATCACTAATCAGACAGTACCAGAGCAACTTATCTGAGACAGAAGTTCACCATGTTTGTATACATTCACATACCTATCATAGACTTCCACTAGACAATAAATATTTTCCTTTTTTTTTACTGCATTTGCATTAATTCTATACCTATCTCTACAAAGTCAATTATGGTTTAAAAACCTGAGTCTAACAAAAACAATATTGAATCTTCTATGATGAAACTGTACACAAAGTGAGAGGTAGTAAATTCAAGCATTTGGGATTCTGACTTTGACACACTTCTGGAACTGAAATCTCATCAGAGTAGGAGAACACAATTTAAACAGCTTTTTCTTGTATTGGCTTATTCACATTAAGTACAACAAGTTGCACACAGCAGGAGAATCTCAGCCTAGATTAGCAATACCATGTTTTCACAATGTGCAAGGAGAGTAAAGATCATGCAATTAAAACACGGTGCAAGCAAACACAATCACTTAGCACTGAAAAAAAAAAAACAAAAACCTCACCTAGTGTTAGACAGTAAAATAAAACTGCAAGTAATTAAACATTCACTTGAAAAATTTTCATCCTTCTAATAATACAGCTTATTCTTACAGCACTACTGTGAATTCCTTTTCTGCTCTCTTGAATATAAGCCATGATGTAGCTAAAAGCTAGTAAGATCTACCATGGAGTTTTTGCTAGATTCATTGCAGTTTGCTGTCAAGTGGTCAAATCCTCATAATTATTTTCTACCAATATCTTTGTGTGCATTCCCTCTGACTGCATACCACAGCTAGTAAATGTATGGTGTATTTAAAGGTCCTCATAAAGTCATTATTTAATTATTATAAATAAAACTCCTTTGAAGCAAGGTGAAATACAATAAAATCAAGACTTTTTTCAAAAATCCTTCTGATTAAGAGGATTTGAGCCAACAGAAATAAGCCCATTCTGATGATATTCATGAACTAGTACTGAAAATGTTGTTATTTAGCTGCAAAATAAGATCTTCACTGAACTATGAAAACAGTCTGACAACCCATAATTCAATTTTAAAAAATTATTCCTTCACCATCCTCGTTTGCATCAAGTAAATTTCTTGGATGTAATCCTCAGTAGCTTTTTGTCATGCCATGAAGATGTCTCCCTTTTTTCCCCCCTCAGAATACTTAGTCACAATGTTTCAGAGGCTGCTTTGCAAGGATCCTGTACATGTAAACACAGGATTCTTTCACTTTTTATTTGAGAAATAACAGTGCCATGAGACACTAATTATGGACCATGCAAACAAACAGTAGCGTGTACGCTAAAGTCCTTATCTAACTTGACAGCAAGTCTCAAAAATGTGGACAGCTTCCACATGTATTTTTCTTCACCATTGGCTGCAAGTATGGAGACCCCATTGGCTAAAAAAATCCCAAGGAAAGACAAGAATCCTTAGTGTGTAAACTGTTGCTTGTTAATGGGCTTGAATTTTTCACAAATCCTAAAGAATTGTCTGCTTCTGACCTTAAGAGAGTCTTAAATCAATTTAGTCTGAAAGTAGTCAGCTCTTGCTGAGCAGTGACCCAGAGACTGATTCTAACTCTCTGGAGATTAGCCAGACCAGCTTGTATTCACCAGTGGCTCTAGAGCTTTTCTTCTGCTGGAAATCTCAGCAGAAAACATTCCAGCACATTTAACACATGCGCTGTGTGTGTACAGACACTTCTGATGCTTTTAATGTTTTAAGAGTTCACTATTATACCAACAATACAGTATCAGTTATTCATTAATAACCTTTATAGATGAGAATATATGCTTGAAAAGAGAAAACAAGTCCATTACCTTTTAAAGGTTCCTTTCCTACATGCCTCTTCCCACATGTTGCACACTGATGCACAGCTCCCCAGAGGGTTGCAATGCAAGCACTCAGCATGGTGAGAACTCTGAAACACAGAAAATGCAGCGTGAATCATTTTGTCACTCCTTACATGTTAAGACCAGTTTGTGCTTTCCTCCATCGTACAACAGACCTAAACCTCTGTAGTGCTTATCTGACACAACAAAACTAGTAAGGGAATACAACAAAGAAAGACTTTAGGGATGTTTCTAGTATTTTTCTGTTGATAAATGTCCCAGTTTCCATGTTAAGAACTGCCCATGCCTCTTTGCAAATGATCAGCTGTATCTTCATCTAGGTAATTGCTAAAACACTTTCAATAGATTCTCCTACTCTGATATCCTCTGTTTCAGCAGCACACTAGCTTTTTAATAAGGGTGCTTTTTTCTAATGACAAAGCCACCTGCAAAGCCACAAGACTTACGAAGGAGAGGCTTTATTTACTGACCAGCTGATAGCATTCTGCATTGCTACAGTTTTGTCATGGCTCATACTGATGACTCAGCTAATATGGGATTGCAATTACTGGAACTAGAGAACAAATGCAGTTTTGAGAAGTGTTGCATTGCTTCACTCCATTTAAATAAGCTAAACTAAGAACTGAAAATTCCCATCTGCCACTGTGTGGGCAGTCTGTGGGGCTAAACAGTGATATAGGAGAGGAAGGAACAGGTTCATAAACAGTGATTCACAGTGATTCACAAAGTAAACATAAAATTGAGTAAAACAAGAAAAACCCCAACACTGAAATTTAGACAACATAAAGAGAGATAACATTTGACACAGGTGAACTGCACAGAGAAACGGAGGAGCACATGCATGTAAGAGAGTCTAAGGACACTCTCGAGTGATGGAAGCAGGGAAGTTACTCTGGAGACAAAGTTATCATTTGATTTATCCAAGTTATAGAGATGTGCATGCAGATATAAAAGCTGCAGCAGCTGTGAAAGCACTTAAATACAATACTTAAAAGCACTGGGATGTACCAAGAGGTATGGAAGTAGGAAACCAGTATTTACAACAGAGAGTTGATCAAAGCCAAGAAGGCTGCAGACAGAAATGAGCACTATTTACGAGAAGTCTATGATCATATTCACCTCAGGAACCAAATGGCTGGTGTCAGCCTGTGCCATTCATCTTCAGGTGGCTGTAATAAGTGATAATGATGAATGTAATCCACACAGCCAACAGCTTTGCTAGCAAGGTAAATCATATTTAGCATTCTCCATTTTTGAAGTATGTGCCCTAAATATTAATTTACAACCTTCCATGGCTTTTATCTTATAGACCAATATTTTTCATCAACTAATTTTTAGCCTTTATATTTTCATATTATTCTTCTGGATACTTTTAAGCAGCGTGGAGCTCACTGAAGCTTTTTAGATATAAAGCATTTCCTGTTCAATGAATTCATATATGCAGTAAACTAGACTTGGGCCTCAAACAAAAAAATATTTCCCAAAGAGCACCTTAACTACCTGAAACAAAAGATGGAGCCATGTCCTAAAAGGGGAAAACAAGTCAAAACAAGAGGACTTAATTACAGATACATTTTCATAATGTCTGAAGCTAATTTTAGATGTCCACTGCTAGTTCTCACAAAATACTCCACAAAACAAACACCTTCATTACACTCATACAACCACCAACAAATCCCTGATCTAGAGGCATCATCTTTGGACTTCATAGAATTTAGAGAACTTTTATTTCTTGTTATCAGGTAGTTTTTAAAAACATATATTGTGTAAGCAGTCACAATGCCCTGTGGAAAAGACGTTTAACAGCTTAGATTTTCTTTGTGAATAGAAAAAAAATTGTTTGTCCATTTTTTGATGCAATTTTAGTTTAAGGTTGTTGTAGACAGTGGATAATTACTCATCTTTCTATGTCTGCAACAACCTGACAAGATTTTTTACATTATTCTCTCTGTACATCTCTTAATTTCTTTCATTACAGACTGAAAACACCCACTTTGTTAATTCTGAGTTCACATGGAAATGTCTCCATCCCCTACATCATCCATGTTGAGCATGAGTCTTTTTTTTTTCTTAATTTCTACTTCATCCTGCTTTAAATTGAAAAAATTGGTGCTGCACCCAGTGCTAATGATGCAGGTAGAAGTGGGATTTGTACAGCTGCTTTATAATTTCTCAGTTTGCTTTCTAATCTTTCCCTAGTAAATCCTAATATAATATTTTTTTGGACTATTTACTGAGAACTGAACTACCTTTTCCATTTAAACTTCTATAAACCCAGTGTTTTCATTCTAAATATTAAGATACCCTGTAATAAATATAATTCATGTTCTTCCATGTTCTTCCTTAAGAAATATTCTTAAAGAATGATCAAGCTATTATCTTCTATATCTAACCAAAAAGAAAATAACCAAATGACCCCTTTCCTTGCTAAGAAATATGTTTTAACTTGATATTTAATTGAACACAGTAATCATTTAGGTTTATTTTTTGGGAATTTGGCTTTGGTTATATAGACATTCCTATATACAATACAGACAACTGAATCTACCAAAGATGTCAACTTGGAATTTGCAAGACTTTTTCTTTAAATAAACTTGTATATGGTTTATTCCTTAAAAAAAATGGTCATCTTAAAAAAACTTCGCAAGGAGAATATCTTGCCATATTTCCCTCCTCTTGTGTACTTTTCCTGCATTCATTACTGTTACTGTGGACTGTAGCTTCTACATCAGTATTTAATTGACAGCCCCTATGAGAATGATACTACCTTGACTCTCTTGCTTATTTTACACAGGTTCTGGAATTTTATTCAAAGTTTGATAAGACATCTTTCTTAATCCTTTTCCATCTTCAAGACCCAGAGTTTCACCTATTTATTCTTACCATTTTGACAGGAATATCATGCCTAACTTCCCTGGAAAAAGCATTCCAGCAGTTCTTTTCACCAAATTCTGCCTCTTGAGATTTCACAGAATCACTGAGTATACGTTTCAGTTAGGCCACTAGAATTTTAAAGAACAGCAGCTCTTTTAATCACATTACATCTAGACAGCATCTGAAAGCTTAAAGTGTTTGATCACCAGGTCTTTGGACACTTTAGCTTACACTGAAGGCATAGATCACAATTTGGACCAAGCATCTCTGAGTCCAAGTTGCATTGGGAATGGCTGCACAGCAGGAACGGTTGGAAAGGGAACGTTTGCAAGACTGGGAAGTGACTCTGCTACTGCCAGTACACACATCATAGACAGAGGAATTACAGCAGGACATTACTGGTGATTAAATGAATTCCTAAAGCAATGACTATACATCAGTGTCATAGCTAAACCCAGTTGTATAGCTATGCAATAAGACAAAATAACATAGTTCCTTAATCTTGTGTCCAATAACAGTATGATTCAGTGTAAGATAATGTATCAAATAGTGTGTCCTACTCTTTTTGGACATTAATCTTGACAGAAAAATCTTTAGCTTTGTATGGATTAGTCAATGCAAATTCATTAACTACTTGTCATGCTTCTAATACAATCCGCCCTGACCCCAAGACTTGACAGTGTAGTGTTAATCAAATCTGCAGAAGTTCCCATACAGACAAAACAATCTGTTTTAGGTTAGACAGATTATTTTTCCCTAAGAAAGGGAAAAAAAAGGTTGGAATAAAGTATGTGAGAAAAATATTTTAAAATATAGCTCCACTTTTTATTTTTTTTCAAATCCTTTAATATTAATAACATTATTCACAGTTCTCTGTATTGGAAAAGGTTTAGTTTGGTTATTTTTAAGTTGCACCTAGAAAACAGCCACTTCTTTAAGGTAGCAAGTCTACCTTACAAAACAATGAAAACTTATTTTAGTTTCAATGAATATAGCTTTTTACCTAAAAAATATTTGAGGGAAATTGATATACATTCACCCTACACACTCGGTGACTTGCAAATAGCAGAAGAATTGCAACAAATGCCTACCAAACTATTTTAGTTTAACTACCTGGTTATAGTTTGCCCTTTGATGCGTTTGGCTACTATAGAATTCACCTTTCTCTTTGGATTTTTGTCTGGTTATTCACTTCACTTTTATTCCTTTTACAGAAATCTTTAATTACCTCTTTTTGCACGTAGGGCTGTTTATGGATTTATCTTCATAACCGAAGGCCATATTTCTTAAGTAATTTCATTAGTTTCTGACTTATTTAGGAGGGTTCCCCCCTCGTCCCCCTTTTATGCTAGCTTCTTAATACCTTTTTTTTTAATATTCTTCTAGTTATATTGGCTATCTTAAGACAGTTTCCTCTGACTGTAATTCATCCAGAGATTTGCCTAGAAGGGATTAAATGTATAAATCTCAACCTTGTTATCACCTAATTTCATGGTTTGTTTTACCTTCAAAAAGAAATGTCTTTAAGCCCATGAAAGTAATTTCTTGCATAGTCATTAGATCTGCATTTAATCACATGCATGGTTTTGAAGGTTCTCTACCAGATTTTCTTTACTGCTGAGAGATATCTCTGACACTGAGGTGAAGCCATAGCTAACATGTAGGCATTTGGGGATTTCTCTCCTGAGCATTTCAAAGATCTGTGTAACACACACCCAGATGACGGGGCTGGTACTGCTGCTGGACATTGAAGGTATACACCGCACTTCATATTTAGATTAGCCAGATGCTAAGAAATGAAAGACCAATGCCAGATAACATTATCAAATTGCTGTATATAAATTTTAGCATCTTAATACACTGCAGCATCGTGCTTAGAAATAATAAAGTCACACAGGTTTTTTCTGAAGCATTTCAGTTATCCAGGACTACTTCGTGCTCAGCCACTTAGGCTCTTTTGAAAAACTTTCCCAGAATAATTTCGGAAAGGGTTTTGATAACCAAAAGCAAATAAACTGAAACGTGATCATCTTTTTAACTAAACTGAAGCAAGCAGACACCACTGTCCTGGTTATTTAGCCAAACAGCTTGCTTAATGTCTGAGTTGAGAATGGCTAATGATTCTCCTTGTCTTTTACCCAGACCCCCACTCTGAACTCTCATAAAGAAAATATCAGGGCAGGGAAATTGCTGTCTCCTGTCACCCCTTTGCTACACAAATTGCTGCCACATACTCATTCTCAATCACAGACCAGGGACTCAGTCTTGCATATCAAGAAAAGGTCTTGGTCTCTATGCACTGAGATCAGCAAACTGATCCTAATAAAACCCAGAGCGTGTTTAACTTTTAATAAATTAATTTGCTTCTCAAGAAAATGATTTTACATGCCTGGTGTTTCCTTTGCCTTGTTATTAACTAAGACATATGTGAAACTTACCTTTTCATTTCTTTTTTCCTGCTGTGATATCACTGACTGGAACAGGGTATTCCTTACTAAAGTATGATCAAAGAGGATGAAGTCATCATCATGTAGATACTAACATAAACCAGAACCAAGGAAATTCTGCTTTGCAAAACCAATCACTGAAAGGTCTAAAAACTTATCTTATTACATTAATTAAAAGGATGAAACTTGAAAAATACATTATTCTCTCAACATCCATCATGAAATAAACATCATGCTCCTATTCTACTTCCTCAAAGGAAAATAAAGTTGTGGTCCAAAATAATTTCTAAAAAATTTTACAATGATTGGTTTTGATATCAAAATAGGTGTAAACACTATAGAGACATTTGTGGGTTTAATTTTGTGGAGGAAAACAAAATGCACCTCTGTCTCTCTCTTATGTCTATAGATGCACTTTAAAAAATATTTTTAATATTTATTTAAATATATGTAAAACAGATTAAATTGCTAGCAAGCAATAGGCATTCTTATATTTTCAATGAAAATTCAGTAGAGACAGGATTAATATATACAAATAAAATAACATTTCAAACAATTGAATTTAAAATGCCTCCATTTATTTTCTGCTGCATTCTGTCTTCTCATATCAGTCACCACCTCTGAAAGCAAGTATCTTAAGTCTTTTTCTTCTTATTTTAGGAAATCATCTTTACCCCATTTGAAACATATAATTTTGGTTAAAAATAAAACAAAACAAATTGTAACTTCAATATAAATACCAGTGTTTTAAACCCCAATGACTCTGCAATGTCACTGTTAAAAAGTCATCCATCCCCATAGAAAAAATATAATTGAAACATCGTTTTCTACAAGGAATTTGAAGATAAGGTGGGGAAAGTGGTTGTGGAGTGGAAAATTATTAAAGAAAAATAGAGCCATTTACAAACAGCAAAGCATTTCATATTGCACCAATCGAACTGATTGCTTCAGAAGAGCAGGTACCTCACAGGGGTCCGGCATTTACCTTCTCCCTGTGGGCACTTGTACTACTTTTTGGTATAGCCTATATCTGCTGCAATTTAAAAGCTATATTTTGATATCTACTCTCTTAGAAAAGATTCTGTTCCTGGAGAAAAGTTTTAATAGAGAAACTGTATCCAGTTCTAGTTATACATGTTTATGCAAGATCCACATCGTGCAGATGAAGAAATTGACACCAGTATCATAAAGTAGGATGGGTCTCCAGCCATCCAATCATGAAATTTGCCACATTAGGAGAAAAAAGGATTTAATTACCCGTGAGAGTTACCCTTCTCCTATATTGAGAAAAATCCTGACAGAAGAGTTGTCCTTTAAGTCTTTCACCCTGGAGATTTCACAATGCTCTTCTTATTCATCTGTCTTGCCACATATTCTTAAGGAAGCTATCTCTGCCTGAAAAAAAAGTCCTTTTGGACTTACTAGTGTCTGAAGTCTCCTTTGCAACTATGACAGTGCTGGAGGAAACCTTCAGTCTTAAACATCTTAAAAAAAAAAAAAAAAAAAAAAAGAAGAGTCATAGAAATTACTATGTCTATGCTTTGTTCAAAAACTGAATATGACCCATTCATGAGTAGCACTTTGGTTCTGAGAGGTTGAGCGTTAGGAAAAGAGACAGAATTCAGTCCAGCTTAGATACTGGACTGTTAAATTTAATAGAGTTGTCAAATGCATGGATAAGTTATTGACACATGGTGATGAGACCCATATGAAGGTAAACTAAAGTTGGGAACATATATGCTACTGATGGGGTTATTTAATAGTGAATAAGGGATGTCTGGTTAAAAATTAACAGAGAAAATAGTTTCTACAATTATTAACTGAAGACTAGATAATGAATGCAAGGCAAAAAATAATTAAACTAGTGAAAAATTTCCAAGGGAATTAGCTAATAATTAACCCAGAAAAGAAATTAATTTGTGTAGGTTACCTGAAAAGTAGCTAATGTGTAAATCTGGTTATGGGTGGTTAACATGCATTGAATTGACAAACTGATCAATGAATGAAAAAGTTAATGATTGATGGGGATATACCAGTTAACCCAGGTTAATAATTAAGGAGTCATTAATTAGTTAAACCTGGTAGCTTGGTGAAGAACTGCAGCTTCTTAACTGAATACTCATACATTTTTTTAATGTTATCATAGCTTGAATGACTCTTGGATTTATATTAGTTCTGCCAATTTTAAGCAAACATTTTAAGTTTTGGAGTGCTGAGACACATAAAGACTTTATTTGTTTATACACATCACAGCTCATTGTTCACTCTTGGGAATGTGTATTTGATAAACGAAAACAAAATTATTTTGAAATACATGTTGCTATTTTCCCCAACCAAATTAGAAACATCCTGCCCTTATGTTCAACAAACACAGTGGGGTGTTCATATTTAAAGATTTCTACTTGCATATGTGCAACTTGTCAGGTAGTTTATGAATATTTACATATTAATTGGCCTGACATCTGTCATAATTGCATATTAATTATTTTTGTTTTAATCAGATAATTGATTTATTATACTGCTGTCTGCAATTCTGGGGAAACGTCCCTGAGGGACAATGCATGCATACACACGGATTTGGTCTTCTGCCTACAGCACCCCTCTGCTGATGATTTGAGAAAGTTTTGCTGTTATTTTGTTGGTTTTTTTTTAAGAAAGATGCATTTTAGAATTTGACTCAGTGCTTGTTAAGAATTAGCTGAAGGACATCCATTGACTTCAGTGAGCTTCAACTCAGTCTTGTAGTCAGTGTAACAAAGCATTTCTGAAACAGTAGAATGACAAAAATCAATGGACTTTTTGATTTTGGATCAATGGAGAATTACAATTTCATTATATAAATTATCCAGGAAGAGGAGGATAAGTTACAGATGTGGGAGACTCAGAGACTGTATCAGACTGCAGAATCAGGGCCTGATTCTGCATATGAACAGAAATAATGTTCAGATTCTTAATTCACTGAAAATTGACACTTAAAAGGAATAAATAAATATATGAGCTTTACTAAACTGTATGTGTGCTTTCTGATGAGACAAAAATGTGTTGTGCATGTCAAAAAACAGGTCAAGCACATATATCACTGTAGTGTAGCAATGGGCTATAGGAAAAATATTCAGGAAAACTCTTGAACTAGGCAAGGAAATGCTAGAGGCTGCTTAAACCCAGCCAGGTCAGGAAAATTGGAGAGCCTGTTGGAGCAGAGCTCTAGCAGTGCAGATTGCTGTGAGAGCAGTGACATGCTGACCACTTGACAGAAGTATAAACATTTTCAAAAGAAGGTTCTCCCACCCAAATCTGACTGATTTCAGACAAATAAGACAGTCTGAATTTTTAGCACTCTCCCACCCCTGAAGGAGTGGGAAGAAATAAGTGTTTGGATTACTGGCACAAGAAAACCAGTCCACTGCTCCCATGAAAAGCCTGATCATGATATTCACGTCACATGAGTCAGCCTGGAGCACCCATTTCAGTAGGGTATCCGCTTTGTGCTGACTGGGAGAGGAGGAGAAGAAGGAAACAACTCCAGAGGTGATCCCATGCCAAAGCTGCAATAAAGCATGGCAGAGGAGAATCAATATGGAAAGCAAATTGCTTCAAAGGGGCCATTTTCAAGTTCAAAGCAATGAGCGTCCAACAATTTGCCAGTTATGGCTCATCTGATGCCTAAATTTCTCCACACTTTCTCCCAGAAAGGTTCATTTTATCCAACATCACCCTTATAAACATAAAGCTAACTGAAGTTTCAACCATTTGAAATCCAGATGCACAACTGCTTATCTGCATCTCTGCCACAATATGAAAGGCAGGAATGAGAAAAGCCTCAGCAATATTCTGTCATTACCACATGGCAATTAGACTACTATATATATTTCACTTGACATTTCATTGATATAGCCACTTCCAGTAAGTTGTACTACATCTTTGAACTGGCCTATCCTAACAGAGTCTAGCATGGATTTGGATTGGCACCAATATCACTTCAAACCCTGCCAGGTCCCTCAGCCATTCCATTTGTAACTTTCACATCATTTCTCATTCACAGTTTAGACCTTGAGCAGAAAGGAACTGCATGGCAGCCTGCCAAAAGAAGTGTTTATTGTTTATAAATTATGAACAACGTGTGTATTTCTGCAATTGGCAGTTTCTATCTTAACCAAAGCAAGCTTTATTTATAGAAAATTAGAACATCTTGTTTTGTAATATGTTATGGCAGATTGTCTTAGATGAAACAAAACACGTGTATGAGCCACATTAAAAACTAGGGCTTAGTTTGTCCAGACCCAAAGGGTACATTCTAGTTCTTGCATTATTAAAAGTCATTACCACTAATTGGGATACAGAAATAATATTTTATACATATCTAGTGGGAACCTGGCTACTTTTCATGACATCTGCAATTTTTCTAAATAAGCCTTATAAGCAACATTAAGGCTTTAGTGCAAATCCACAAATGGAAAATGGAAAATCAGATATTAAATCTGAATGCTGAAACTAATACTGAAAAAAAAATTAAAATGTTTCTGCTGTACCTTATGGAAAACCATCAAATTTATTGTGTCTAAAAGTGATATCAGAAATCCAAACAAAAAATAAGTTCACTAATTTCCTGGTTTTCTTTTTAAAATCTTGTCTATTGTTTGGTTTCTTATAAAGAGACTCTAAAGGATCATGAGAGCACTGTTATGAAAATACCTGCAGAAGTGATAGAAATATAGAGTAGCTTTCAAGTATTCATTTCCAAATAAAAGCTTGAAAGAGTGATTTCAGTTCCTGACAGCAGAGTCTAGCAATATTTGAAAATAATGAGAAACAATTACTTGCTGCATTGATAAATATCTTGGGAATATCGCCACAAAGTATTGTGACGTTTTTAAGAATGGGAACAATATGGTTTCTTTTCAAAGCTAACTTATATCTAAAGTGTATCTTGACCACATAATACAATTCTAAAGCAATCACCTATACAAAGAAAGAGCTGGAATGGAAGCGGTAAACAACTGGAACAGAAGAAAAGGAGGAGGGGAATAAAAGGAAAAGACAGAGAGAGAGAGAACAAAAGAGTATCTTAAACCACTCTCACCCTGTCTTTCTGCAAGTTGTAGAAGACAGAGGATCAGGAGAGAAATGGAAGAAAGAAGGACTAGTTTGGAAGCTTATATAATACAGCATGAAAGAGCCAGGAGTAGGAGTCCTCACAGAGTTTTGTGAGGAGGCTGCTGAGACAGGCAGAGTGGTCCCTTCCTGCTGTCAGGAGGACAGCCCCACGCTGCTGCACCTCATGGCACTACCCTCACTGCACTGCTGCTCTTCAGACTGACTGGGTACACAAAACAGATTTAGCTGCCTTTTGGGATTTTTGGGGTTTTTTTTGGTCTGACATCAAGGAGACTATGTGGGCAATGCTGAGTGTGGGAATCACCCACATGATAGTAGAGGGGATTTCAAAGGAAATTTCTCCTCCAGTTTCAGAGATGACAGTGACCCAGACTGCTGGCTGATTGTGTTGCCAGCTCAGCCAAAATAAGGTTCTGGGGCAAGGAGAGCACCAACAAGCTGTGCACAGACCCTTCTGCAAGAGGGTCCTGGAGCTATGGCCTGGCACACTCCCACACATCCCTGGCTCTGCAGGTGGGGCAGGGCAGGAATGCAGGGGTAGGGAGAATGATGGAGCATGAAACCCATCTTGCACTAGCTGCAAAACAGCTGCCAAAAATGAAGGCAATTAGGAGTTAACAGCAGGAGGGAGAAGGTGGGAAAGCAAGATCTGTAGGGACATGAACAACATGCCACAACACTTTTTGTACTTGTATTATGTTTTGTTCTCATATAGAAAAGTATGTCACAGCCCATCCCTTGTATTAGATAAATAAATCTGGGAATAATACCTTCTCTCTCTTCTCTACAAACTTGACAGGTTTCATTATAACACTGTTTTCACCTCCCCCTTTCTGGAAGGTGAACTCAGAAGGTAGCTGTGCCAGAACCTCCTTCCCAAGATCAAACCAAGAGATAGATATGTACAAGTAAAAGAAATTAGGTGTGACTTATATAAAGTGTCACTTTTACAAATTTATCAGCATAACACAAGTCTGATTTTGCAGGATTTCCAGCCATACATGCCCATACACTATTTTGTCCTTCTAACCTCTGAAAAACACAATTTTAAGGAACTTGAACACCAAAAGTTTTAATACCTTTTAGTTTCTATGTATTTCAGCTGTGCACACTTAGGAATTTTTCTGTTACTGAGCACACCTGGAGAACATGAGAGAGTACACAGCACTGAGACAGTGGTGTTCTGCCTGTGACATAGCATGAGTATAAAAGTATCTAATTTAAAGTTAAAAAAAAGCCAACTATAGCATAGCCTTCCTACATGTCTCAGAATATTTAAATATCCCTGCTTGGGGTTTCTAAGTGGCAGCTGTTGTAATTCAGACAGCATATTTATAGCCCTTATATCTCTGTCTCCCTGTGTGTCACATTCTCCACCAGAGAGGCAGCTACTGAACATATCTACACTTTGGTCTTTTTTTGGCCCCATTTGATTCATTCGATCTCTCAGTAGCCAGTAATTATAGCTATATATATAACCTTTAGCTTCCCAGTGATATGTATGGTTACACCTCTCCTCTCTTCTGTAAAATCCTTTAGCTGAGTGTTCTGAATTCATTCCTCTTTCGGGAATAATGCATGTCTCAGTGTTTCTGCAAGGGTACAGATCAGGGGCTATGGTGCTAATTTAGCATCAGCATCACTACTGGAGAAACAGTTATACTCTGTATTGACTAATTTTTCTCCTGTGACTGTATTGAACCTGCTCCTCAACCTTTTCTTCACAGAATGCCATCACCATCTGAGTAATACATCATGAGTGCAGTTCACTCTGATGATGTATTACACTAACATATCATTAGTGCAACAGCAGAGCAAGGCGCTTTGATGATGTATTAATGCAATACATCATCGGAATGAGTCACTCCCATGATGTATAACTCAAAAGATGGTACTATCCAGGGAAACATGGACATCCAATAAATCAGGGACAACATTAAAGAATAAAATCTAGGACATCTTCTAGGGAAAAACAAAGCTTCAGAAACCTTTGAATGAATATAGCATGAGGTTTTCCTTAAAACAAAAACAAACAAACAAAAATAGAAAGGGAAAGAATACAAATGTTCATATTAATTTTATCAGGAATGTAGGTTTCTGTAAAATACAATTACCATGATATTCAAATTTGAATTCTCTTCTGCAATGACACATGATATATGCAGGGCATTTTAAGTTAGAGAAAGATTATGTGATACAATTGGTAATATACTCACTTGAGACTTTTCATATCTTACCTGGAAGCAGAGAAAAAGGGAAGCAAATGCAAAAAATCCAAGTCTCTTCCCTGCAAGAAAAAGCTGAAACTTTTTTAAATTGCTAAAAGGAGTAATTAAAATTTTGTGTTAAGATTTACTACACACTTTACATAAATCTAACAAATCAGTCTATTGACAGTAGTGCAAGCAGAAATGGCAAACTTTAAATAAGTGTAACACTGAGGATTAAAAGGCACTTAGCCATAAATATTTATATAAATATGTTAGTTCTGTAGATACAGTTAGTAGGAAAAGAACTCCCACATATCCATGGATTTACACAACTGATATCAACCTACGAAATGTCAAATCCGAAATACAGCAACAACTCATGAGAAAGCTACTAAATGCAATTTTGAGTTAGTTGCAAAATCTATAAGAAAGTTTAATTAGCACATTTAATAAATTTTAATTTCAACGTTCTGGACAAACCTAATATGAAACAACAATGCCTCACTGGTCAGAGAAAATACATATTTTGGGAAACAAAAAAGACAGAGGTCTTTTTCTCACTCATCCTGCAGGTTTTATGGCAGGGCCAGAAAATAACCACTGTATGAAATATCAGATAGCGCTCTGTTTAAACAGTGAAAGACTTCTCTGATGTTACATGTTTATTTTTGGGTTTCTTATTCAAACAAACACCCGTCTTTTTCTCACACATGCTTGCACATGCAGACACCCTGCCCACCACATACCTTAACGTGCTTAAAAGGGGGTAACTTCCGAGCAAGCCTTTCATACCCTGAGAGCTATTGTTCAGCAACAGCTCTGCAAATCCCCCTGCCATGAGAACAGATAGATTTTTGTTGATGTTGTTTTGTTTTGTTTTAAATTGGCCTCAGCTGCATTTGATTGCTCCAAGCTTGTGGAGATTTTCCAGCTGAGGCCCTGAAATCCCCATTAGGATTTAACTCCTCAGTCTCACTTTCCCCAGCTCCCCAAATCCCGGTTCTGCTGATACAAATAATGGATGTACTCATATGTGTGTGTAGGAACGATAGAGGGAAAATCTCAGTGTTTAAGTGGTAACCCTGAGCCTTTGTGCTCAGAATGAAGCCTGGTGCTCCCTGCAGGCCGTGATTGCAGGGCTTGCTGAGCCCTCTCCGTGGCCCAAGCACAGTCCCAGCAGACCTTGCTGGCTGTCATCACTCTGAGCAAAACTCTGGCATTTCAAGTCATCTCAGTCACATTATGAAAGAAATCACTTTTCTTGAAGCATTTCAAATAATTGCGGTCTGTAGAAGGAAAATATATTTTAAACATATTGGAAAGACCCCTGAAGATGGAGCAGAACTGGTAAATACTGATGAGAGAGAGAGGAAATGGGGCTGCTCTGCAGAGGTTTGTCTCCAAACATCAGCTTACTTCAGCCTGTAACTTACACTTGAGGATCCCTGGCCCCATCATACCAGCCCTACTCACAGAACCAAAGCTGGAGGTGCCCTGGGACTGGAGAACGTCCCCAGTGGCCTCGGCCAGCTGGCATCCATTGCAGAGGCAGAGTCACAGAAAGAGCAGCTCCTCCCTGCCGTGCCCCTCTCTGGCTGGGGATAATCATGTGAGTAAATGTCACAGTCTGCAGCAAGCTGCAGCTCTGCTCTTTGGGTTTAAAGGCAGAGCTGCTGATTCAGAGCTGCAGGCCAGGCTGATGCTGGCCACGGCACAGGGGGTGCTGGGGTTACACAAGAGTCCATTCTATCAATAAAACACAGCTGCCCTGAGGGGCATAAAAAGTATACAGGGTTCTTAATTGCCTCAGCAGTAGCAAAGAGAGAAACAAGCTTTTTTAATTTTTTTGTTTTTAACAAAAGGTCCTTCCTATGCTGTTTCAACTAAACCAATCCTGCCTGTATTCCTAGGGAGTTGCAGTTCCTTATAGGCATTTAAAAGCCTCCCCAAAACTCACCAATTTTCTAAGTGCCTTTGCTGGCTAACAGCCATAGTTTTCCCTTTTCTCCTGTATCCTCATGTCTTCATGACACTGTATGAAGTAAAAATAAACACATTTTGTGCAAAAATTCAAACAAATGTAGAAGAACCCTGCTAATGTCTGTATTTTAAGCAGTGGGACCAGGCCGTGACTTTCCATAACAAAGGGTGTTGAGGCAGTTGTGTCAAAAGAGAAAAAACAAGCACAAATGCTCCCTATCACAGTAACCTTACACTAATATCTAGCCTTTTTTAATATGCATGAAAGTCAAATGTAGAGGGAAAAAAAAAGGCTGACCTAAAAAGACAGTATCAACTATGAAGTAATATCAAGGAGTAAGCCTCCTCAAGTCCCACTTCTTTTGTAGATGTTGCTTTTTTAAGGACATGGTTCTGCTAATTTTGAATACGAAAGGAGCCTTTATCATTTGGCTTAATTCTTAATTGAAACCATCCTACATGCCAACATAGACAGTAGTCAAGAAACATAGATTAAAATTTTAATACCAAAGTTCTTGTCAAATTCAAACACAAATAAATTAGGAGTATTAATTACATCATGTGTGAGTCAAGACCTAGTTATTTCTGCTAAAGAGGACTTGATTAATGAGACTGTGGTTTTACATTTATATAACAGAAACATCTCTACTCCCTCAGTCTGCAGGGCATGGGCACTCAAAATGAACATATTTTAAATAATTACTCACACTCGATCTCCTCATGACACAGGTCTGAAAATTGCTCAGTCCTTTCCTTCTTACTTTTAGGAAAGGATTACATTTTAATTTCTCTCTCCCATTTTGTATGTAACCAGTGAACCTGAAATCATGTCCAAGGACAGCTTTAAATGTAGAGTGAGGAAAATAGTCCATAAGCTCAATCCTAATAATTTGATTTCTACACCACACTAACAAATTTCTTAAACACTATGGTCTTGGGTTTGCTCTTCTCTGAGTAGTCTTTTTACATTTTATTTTTTTTTCTTCCAATTAAAACTATTATAATTTAATGTTAAGAGGTTGCCATTTTACTGATACTTTTTCCCAAATACTCTTGTGAAGTCTGGAAAATAACATCCACAGATAAAATGTAACACTCCCTCTAATTCAGCAGAGTTGCATTTGCAACTAAGCACACTATATAGTGCTAGAGTCTGTAGGCCGAGCAAGTTTACTTGGCTTTCATGGAGAGAATCCTGAATATATATTTAATTTCAAACCATTCTGCAAAAGAATCCCTCTGAAAAAAATTTATTTGGGCATTCAAGCTGGGGTGTTAAAGACTGAGTCATTCAAGGATTTTAGTTCAGAATCATCTTTGTCGGTATGAAAGTGTCTTTATGTCAATCAGAAAAGTCAAAGTCTCAAAGTCAAATTCTTTCTCTAGGCACTTTTACCTTGAAGTTCTAATTAAGTTATTTATTTATTTCATCCAAACAGAAAATACTAGGCACTCTACCCAAAGATGGCTTTAATCCTCAGACAGTTATAGATGTTATGGCAAGTGTTTACACTTCTTATGCTATTTGTCACACAGCATCCTATTAATGTTTTTCATGTGTCATGGCATCCCTTGGGATGACTCCCCACCTAAACTGAACCATAAAATAGCTCTGATTATGGTAACTGTGCTTTGAAAAACTGGGTTCAATAATAAGGAGGAAACTAGCAGGTAAGAAGAGTAAAAAGGAACTCCTAATTCCACTTACCACAAATTTCATTCCAAGGCACTGTCTTTGGTGATTCAACATAACAAATTCTGCACAAATGGACGAGCACAGACTTGATTCAGTTCTGATTATGCCAACCTAAATACACTGAAGTGGTTCTGTGGGAACATCAACATACATCAACATGTTCAAGAAGCTTCCCACTTTCATAGCAATAGGTAGACAGCAAGTTTCTGAGAGTGGGTATTTGTGAGTAAGCTACAGGCAACAGCAATATGCACATCTAACCCTGCTAAACTTTTGTAATGCCATCTTAAACTCAGCTGTAATAAATAAAAACCTCTCTCTATTTTTTCCGAGCAGTTTTACAAGATGGAAGTGCAAGTACTAATAAAATATATGGTTTAATTAACTAAACTTATGCTGCAGTGTACATTAGAAGTGGATGATTTACAGAGTGTTATCCTCTTCAGGACAGAATAATGCAAACAGCATAATTAAAAGTTGATGAGAAGTGTATTTATTGAGTACACAGGAAGAATAGACACTCAGATTTATGATACACAAAGTGTACCTTTCATTTGCAATATTAACATTTTAAAGTCCAAAGCATCAGCATAATGCATCCAAAGTGTTCTATGCAGCATCCATATAATTCAACCCTGTTAAACCTCACACTGCTGAGGGTAAATTATGTGACCCGAACATACACAAGTGTAACATGATATATTGTGATATCATGATTATGTTCATTGAGATGTCTGTGGATGCAATATATCACATTTGCCTGTCTGTAAGTACATGTGAAATAGTTGAAGGGCCATTC
The DNA here is from genome assembly GCF_901933205.1 of Camarhynchus parvulus. Lineage (NCBI taxonomy): Eukaryota > Metazoa > Chordata > Aves > Passeriformes > Thraupidae > Camarhynchus > Camarhynchus parvulus. The sequence continues at coordinate 13,220,363 of NC_044576.1, forward strand.
ATTTATTTGCGACATGAATTTCAGAGCCATCATTCATAGAGCCATCAATGTAAAAGAAGTCACTGTTTAATTTTAATGAAAGTGCTTTTAGAAAATTCCAGCTAGTATTCATGCAGATCAGGGCCTGTTGAGCCTTGGGTATTTGATATATTATTTTGAGAGTTCAGAGAGTGCATAACCATCCTAGAAGATAAAATGTATATTAATACCCTGGGAATTTTCAAACCTGTAAGCTAGGTAGACACAACCTCACAAGACAATTACTTTTATTTCTGTCCATATATTAAACCCAGTTCAACATCCTGGTATTTGGAAAAATCCATTTTTTGAGGTGTAGAGTCAGATACTATGAACAACACCTATTAGCCAGACATTAACATTACTGAATGTTTTAGAGACACACACACACAGATATCATGTACCAAGTAAGGCTTTTTGTCAATATCTAAACCATCAGGTAAGTAGACTCCCAACCAGCTGTAACATGTCTCAGTTATGAAATGAAGTTGTCTTCCTTGCAAGTTTATTGTATTTTGAACAGTTTGATGCACAAAGAAACTTATAATGGGGGTTTGAAGATTCACATTAGAAAAATAATTGTGACTATAGTTATAAAACCAAATTTGGAGAGAGATGGCAATTTGTGGGAAAAATAAAAATATGCTCCTTTATATAGCACTATCTCAACATACGCATTCTTTTCAGAAAAGAATTTTTAGGAAAGGTAAAACTAGATGAAAAACATCTGCTGGTCCCTTATAATTGGGAGTTTAATTCTTTCTGAGAACTTCCTTTAACTCCTCTCCCAGTTTAAAATGTATTTACAGCAAAATGTTTGGGGTCATTCTATGAAGTCAGCAGAAGTGGCAAAAAGGTCTGTTAACAGAGATTAAAATAGTTATTCAGAAGGTTTTCCATACATAACATGATTCTTTTGAGAAGACAAAAGGTACTGTGCCCTCTAATTAAGAATTTCTTATTATCCACATGTAAACACATGGGAGCAAATTTACTGGAAGAATGGGTGGTTAGATTTAAAGCACCAGTATTTGCTTCTCCCATTACCAATGCTCAGCTGTGAACCTGGGTTCCCAGTTACGTGACGAGAGGAGCACCTATGTTTGGATAGATCCACTGCCACTACCAGCTACTTCTGTGGTGACATATTTGTGCACACAATCTTCCCCACATGTGCACTGGCCTCTGACCCAGCTCTGCTGCATGTATGCCTACAGTTAAATAGTATTTCAAAGATTTTACTAAAGATGGCTGAGTAATCATCATGCCCCAAGCTCTACTCAGCATACTGTCCTTCCTTTCAACAGAAATATGAATAGCTAAAAATACACACCAAATTTTAACTGAAGACAATAATTTTTAAGTTGATAGAGTCTCATTATAAAGTAGTTACTAAATACTAGCTAATGAGGATTTTTCTTTCCTTCTCTGCCTATAGCTTTTTGGGGCAATTTCCTCAAAAGCTTAAAAAGAAGGTCAGAGTGTTCTTTTGTGCATAATTATTTCAATTTGAATATATGTGGAGATTTTTTTCATAGAGAGGTGTGTGTGGAATTGCATAAGACTAACAATTGGGCCAGGGAACAAAATGTACCACAGATATCAGGCTATGTATTTCCCAGACAAGAAAACTGGAATTCCCCTTTTACCATATCTTCATTTTTTTATTATAGTTTGCAGCCAACATAAAGAATAATTTGTGGCTCTGGTATGGATTTGCTGTGAAACCTTGGGAAGACTACTTGAACTCTTTGTATTTTAGTTTCTTAAGTTGCAAAACCAGATGATTTCTATTAATTTCTTTTCATCACTTCAAATTAACCAATAAGGAAAAAAAATCTCTGCCTTTTAAATGTTACTAGTAAGAAATGTTACTATTAAGAATATAAATATTATTATTGTAATGGTATAATAATTGAATAATTATTTTCAGCCACAGTTCTGATTAGACACAAAATAAAATAAATTAAAAAGTCACCAAACTAGTGAACAGTCTCAGCTAAATAAAGTATAATGAAAGTACTATCCATTCTTTTTCACAACCTGCTTTCTTACCCTTTTTTGCACTTATTCAGTTTTGGTTAAATTATTTTTATACTATTTAGAAAGATATAAGGATTGGGATACTAAAGTTCAGATTACCAATCAATATTGGGACTTTAAAATTAATTTGTTGACTTTTGCTGGGAATAGTCAACACCAGCTAGCTAACATATGTGAGCTAAGCTCACTTTTGCTTAATGGGAAATGTCTTCTCAAGGGCAAGTCAGGATATAGCAAAGGACAGAATAAATTATGTTTAGCAATGGCCCCTTTAGGAGAAGGGTAATTTTTCCTAAAGTTATCTGTGAAATGCATGTATATTAATGCAGCAGCCACCTCTACATTATTTCTTAGAATAATACATTTTCTCTTGGAAGTAGTGTCCACACAGCCATTTTTGTGAAATAATATGATCATGTCTTTTTCTGAGGTTCTGACATTTTTCACAAAATAGACCCCTAATTAAAAAAATATGCCAAAATTTAGAGATTTACTATTACTCATTCTACTTGCATGAAATTTGGCATGAGGAGGCTGGTTTATAGAAAGCTTTTTCTCTTAATTTTCTTATGTGAAAGGCCCTTTCCAAAATGACTTTAAATAAACGGTACTTTGGCAGTAACAGAAACACTGGGATTTCCATACTTTCCCTTCTATTCCATAGGATACCAGTCCTGAGACTCAAGTAAGGGATAAAGTATCCTGACTGAGATGTTTTTTTATGATGTCATATGGTTACTGCATTGTAAATTATGTTATCACTTTACTTTAATCCAGTTGGGAATATAATTTAAACAAAATCGTTAGAAGTAACATGAGTTCAGCTGGTGGGCAATACTTTTATTTTTACTTTGGTCTAAAGAGATAAATGGTCAAAAAGAACACAAAAAGATTCAGGCACCTAGTGTTCTTCTGACAAAGGTCTGTTGCAAATCTGAACTCAGATATGAATCTTAACATCATGACTGGCCTTGCCTGCTTTCCAGACTGAAAAAATAATGCTTTTACTCTTTGAGAAGTTCAAACTCTGCTTCACACCCATTTCTGACAAAAAATGAATTACAGATATGAACTCAAGCCCCTAACTCTCTTTATTCTCTCGCTTCATCCTTCCTCACGTATCTGGGTTAGATTTGTTTGTGATTAGATTTTTTTATGGATTAGATTTTTTTGTGATTCCACAACAAACACAGCCACTGCTGTGTGCTACATTCTTCCTATCACTCCGTAACAGGTGCTGAGCACACCTATGCTGCGATCCCACGGAAAGCAAACATCAGGCTGTGCTTCTCCTCCCTATCTTTCTTCCTTTCCAGTGTCACAACACACCCTTTTGTGAAAGGACAAGGGTTCTCCATGAGAGTTTACTGTGGTTTTTGGAAGCAGCAACCTTATGTAATGCACGCTGTCTCCCCTTCTTGCAGCAGGGTCACAAATGTGTCCAGGGTCCCCAGCCTGGCAACCAATTACAAATGCATTTCCACCTAGAGAGGTGAACTCAACACAAGATGTGCTTCAATCCACTAATCCATCAGCACTTATTATCAAAAACAATTCAGAAAGGGAAAAGAAAAAGATTGTGTGAAAGCTTGTGAAAAGCAAATGTTTTAAACAAAATGGCTAAGGAAAACCTTCCTTGTAACAAACTCAATAACAAATTAATGCTAATTTTCTAAAATTAGACCTTACAAAAATCTAAAGGATATGAGAATCAGAGCACCTCTGAATGAACCTGCAACATCTGAAAGTATCGTACAGTGGAAGATATAGGTAAACGTGTCTTTTCTTCACAATTTATAGGCTTAATTTCCCTAAGCCCATTGTGTGGTTATGGTGACCCTAACCAGTAGCAAAGCTGAAAGGAAAACAGAAGAAAATGAAATGGAAGAGTACTGGGGAAATAAAACAAGCAAATCCTCAGCACTGGCGAGTTGCTGGAAGTCTGCTATATTTCACCTACCACCAGCGAGCTGCCAATGGTCAGTCAGTGGGAGAGTAGGACAAGAAAAGAGTTCATCCACTTCCAAGCTTGCCAAACAACCCTACCACCTTGAGTAACAGAGCTCTTCTCACCCAGGCTCCCTGCAGTTTGTGTACCTTCAGCTTTTCACTTTCAAGTGTTTTCCTCACCAGTCTCTGCAAAGCCCACTCTATCCCACCCCCAAATTTCAAACCCAGGGAACTGCTGTGGGAGGGAGAAAGCACATTTCCCTTTGCTGTGGGTTTCTCCCTACAGGCTCAGCCAGCCTAGCAGATGGTAGTACACCAGACTTTTCTTTTTTCTTTTTTTTTCCCCTCTGATGCTAAGCGTGATTTACAGGCTTGAGTTATTATTTATCATTATTCATTTTCTGTCACCAGTGCATTGAAGGTTAATAGAAATGCCAGCATGCTCACTGATTTACTTAGTAAAATATTTGTTCCAAGGTTTAGGTCAGATGATTGGTGTCTGAGCGAGCTTGAGGTTTATGCATTATGAAAAGCAAGCTGACTTGACCTTGAGCCACTAGCACCAGTGCTATATATTACTTTAGTGGAGTGACCTTCAGAGCCCCAAGACACACTAGATGTATTCAACACATGTTTTCTTCTCCCATGCTACTGACACTGTATACATTCCAGCTGAACTTATGTAATGTAAGATGATACTCACTTTTCATCTAATGAATTTGAGTAAGATGACACATTCAGCTAAAGCCCCCCACCTTGGAGGTAACAAACTACCTTTGAATCCCAGATGGACTGAGGCTCAACAAGTACTTCAGGCTAACTGACACGCTTTGTCACATGGAGCATCTGGTTCACAAACCCACACAGGATGCAGAGGGCCTGATTCTGAGATTAACCACCTTGGTACTAGTCAGGAGTAATGTCAGTGACCACAATATTAAGTGAGAAAAATATAAAGCCCATGGGTGAAAATTCACAAATTGGCAGGATTTATGCCTGGATTATACTTCTTAATACTTGAGTTAATAATCCAGCTCTGCATGCCATCTCTTTTTTTCCTTTGTAAATGGACCCCTAAGTGTGGTGTGGTGTTGTCAGACAAGAATAAACATATGCAAACAATGGTTAAAGAAACTATTTTCTTACCCTTGATTTTCACATTGGCCCAGTCTTCCTTCTATTCTCACTTGTGCAGCAGTATATAAGTATCTTCAGATGATTTCTTTTTGTTCTATTTGTTCAAACAAACAATGGCCACTATAGCCAAAATGAAAAATCTTAACAACGCTGAGATTTAATATTATTAATTTGAAAGGCTCTCAGTTTGCTGTCAGCTACACTGGGACAAAGCCAGACTAATTCCAGACTCTTTAGTGGATCTACTCCAGATTTACATCAGCAAAAATAAGAGCAGTTATTTGGCACAATACATGTATGCATTTTTTTTTCTAGCTTCTCCTTAATTCTTCCCAGGTATCAACCAGAGAAACGTCATTCCTAAGAAGAATTAAAAGCAGAACCTTTTGCCTCCATACCCTATTAAGACAGAAACACCTTCTTAATTTTTCACTTCCCCCATACATGACATTTTGAGATAGTTGAGATTTATATAGGCAGATTTGGCAGCCTTTTCATATTTACTTACACTCAGAGATAAATCAAACCCAGGGCACTCTCTCCAAGAACAAGTTATTTGGTATCTGACTAAGTAAGTGTTAGTGGATCAGACATAGGAAAGGTATTTCTATTATAACTGTGTTGTTTGGCTATGATTTACTGTCGTAGAAGATAATAATTTTTTATTCTTGATTATACACTGTATTCTCTTATTGCCTTATATTTTTCAACATAGTTAGTTACTGGAAAGGGTAGACAGAGAGGGAGTTGGATTGGTGTTTGACACATTAACCAAAGGAAGGAAACAACCCCATGAGCAGAAGGAGAGAAAACTTAATCCTGCTGTTAAATCAGAAACAATTAAACTCATGTGGGGTCTGCCAAGAAAAAAAAAGGCACTTCTAGAGAAAATATGGGTGAAATTTAATTTTTTCACTTGATATCTACATTAATCCTACAAAAGTTCCTGAAAGAAAAATGCTTAAATACTCTGGGTAGTAATTTAACACTCTTCTGCTATCCACTCTGAAGGAGAAAAACTCAATGAGAATACCACCATTATGTTCTCAGGGTGCCCTAATTATTTTCCTGAACTTCTGTCTTATCTAAGAGTAACAGATTCCTCTTCCATAAGCAAACTTAAACTTCCTCAAGACCACATCTTTTTCATCTTGCATCCAAGCTGACATTGTTTGTCAAATAGAGAAATGTAGGACTGCTGATTCCACAAATTCAAAGAGTGGTGAGTTACTTGCCTTTTAAAATAAAATAATAAAAATGTATAACTTCTGTAGCAACATTAGAAGCAATGTTGTGGTGGAGCACAGGATTGGTTGAATTTGAAGCTTTCCTTCAGCAACCAAGAAAATCAAAGCTATTAAAAATCTAATATTAAGTCCAAGAGCAGAATTTTGGTGACAACACATAATGTGATGGTAAGACTATCTTAGATGCACATCTTAGTCAAGAATTGTGTAAAAGAAAACAAATTTCAGCATACAGTAATACAGATCCTCTAGCTTTCCATGGAGGCTGCACCATCAGCATCAACAGAGGTGTTACTGTCACATCTCATAACTTAGCTGGTACGAAGTCTGGTACTTCGGTAGACAACAGTCCCAAAGCGCTGCAGTAGACAGCACTGTACTCACATGCTTCAAATTTGTCTTTCCTTTTCTTCAGAAAGATTTATTTACCTCCTCTTTTCATCCAATAAAAAGGTTCATTACCCTGCTCACATTATGGTACATACAAGGGTTTGCTATTATAAGTAACTAGCATGCTCTCAATTAACCTTTTCTTGTGGTCTGTCTTTCCCTGGTGACCTTCCTGCAATTTCCAGAACTGATCTAGAAAGATAGAGAAAAGTAAATATGTACCAGGAACCAAAACATTTTTAAACTCGCCTATCTACCAAAGCCACAAAGTATGATAGATGCTTTAAAAAAAAATGAATGTCAGTCTGGCTGCTGGAGGCACCATAGAAGACAAACCACTCCTTCTCAATAGCAGAAATGCTAGAGAGAAACTCATATCCTGTGCACTCATGCCATATTATTTACTGTTTCTATTAAAGCCATTCAGAAAAATCCCTTCAGAAACAATGCTGTATGAACTCATATGAAGTCACTGCCCTCAAAGCTCATGCTCCAAAGAGAAAGATATTAGTTCCTCAGTTCCAAGCTAACTACCTAATGAAGGCCAGGTTTTCAAACCCTTAATGCCCATGATATGTACAGTCAAAGATCTAGATATGCTGAACTAATAAGACTTTTTTCATCTATCCTTCCCACCAACCCTTCCCTTTCCTCTTCTGCCCATCATCAGCCTGGCTTCTTAATTAACTGCATGATAGAGAACTGAGCTTCAGAAAAATCTGTCATTGTTTGGACATGCTGGGCCCTACTGACAAGCTAGGGCTAAGAAATGGAAAGAGTGGTACAGCAAAACAGAGTATTAGGGGAAAGACAGAGGAAACCCCACTCTGATATGAATGGCAGCTTATTACACCCAAAAAGTAGGAGTATGTTTACAAATTTATGTGCTTATGTAAATCAGTCAGCCAGTAATAAAAAAAGTAACCGAAAACCTCATCAATTATACTGACGTCTATGAAACTCCTTCACCTGCCTATTGAAGCCAAATTTTTGCCTCTTCGCCACCTTCCCATTTCTCTGCCTTGCATTACTCCGCAATGACCACTCCTGTATTTGTGATTCAGACTTAAAACACATACTTTTGAATACCCCAAGCTTAATCCAAAAGGATGCTAACACAAGTTCATGATGAAAACCTGGTCATGACTGTGTGTAATCATCCCCAATTCACTAAGTTATAATGATATGTACACTTTCAATGTTCTCAGTAGTAAATAGCCAGAAGAGCTTGGAATTTTAATGTGCAACTTCAAGCAAAAGATGAAAACACAGAACACCTTAACACACAGAGGATAAAATTAGATAATATCTCCCATCATGAGCTAAACCAAGGTGCTAAAGTCATTGCATTCTGCACTTCACCTCTACAGAAAGCTATTTTCAGGCATTTAGAGGATAAAGGAGCAACAATATCTAAGTAAATAGTGCCATTAGTTTATGCTGCATTTGCCTTTCAGGACTACAAAATAACTCATAGGATTTTAATTTCTTTCTTTAGTAATCACTAAAATATACCTAATAAAACAGATTATTTAAAGCCATTTGGGAATAAAATAACTCCTGTGTTTTTGTTAGAAGTACAAGTGGTGATACAAGACATGTTAGGTAATATTAATTGCTTCTTGACAACTCACCATCTTAAAAAACTGAAAATCTATTACTTGTTCCAAGCATAGTAGTTGCTCACTTAGCCATAAGTTTCCTATAGTAGCATCAATCATATTGGCAGTTGGAATAGAAAACCTAAGTTTTTGGGGTGGCATTGCAGATGACATTGGGTAAATTAAGCTCATTTAATTTGACATTTTAAATCTCATTTGACATGTTAAATATCTTTTCTTTTTTATAAAGTCCACTTACGCAGGGAACAGATTTTCCCCAGAACAGAGGTCAGTAAGAGTTCTGCAGACTAAATAATGATTGCTAGAGCATTCGTCCCAGACTAAACTTAACTGATTTTACCTTTATGCTTGAAATCATTCTTATAAGGAAAACATTGACACTTCCTCTCTACTGAAGAGAAGTGGTGCACTGAATGATCTGAGGCATGAGGGCAGTGAAGTACTTTCCCTAGAAATGCAGAAGCATAGAAAAAAAAATTATGATAGAAAGACTGCTGAAGGGCTACAGAGTTGACCTGCAAAATTCTGACAAAATCTTACCTTTTGAAGAACTTCTGTGAGCAGAGAAAGTGGGTCATTTGAAGCAAAACTGAATTCAATTTATATACACTGTAGTTTAACTGTGGAAGTATTGTTTAAACACAGCTCCTTGTTTTCGGGCCTTGCTGGGCCGCAGAGCAGAAACAGGATATAGTTCTTAATGAGATGTGAAACAGATGGTCTCTTCCCTCAATAGTACTGAATTTCCATCACCCTTCCTTACAGACCATCTCCAAGTGCTTAAAAAGACCTTAAAAATGCGTTAATATGGACACCACCTTTGCAGGGTGAGCGTTCTCTGTCCCTCTGGCTGGGGGAGCTGTGATGACAGACACAATGATTTCCTGGCAGTCACTCAGCACCATCCCTGCAGCAGGGCTTGGAAGGGAACCCAGCTCTGCACACCACAGATCGCTCCCCCTCTTTCTGCCATTCCTCCTGCTAAAACACTGAGCTACATATCCAAAATCTGAAAGTCTTTGTTCCTTAGAAGCATGATTGAACTAATTATGGCTCTATTGTCATGGCCTGAAACAACGTACAGACACAGCAGACAACATTTCTGGCTTTAAGTATGGTAAATGTCAGTGTTTATGTTTTTGTTAGCTGTCCTAATTATCGTGTGTCCTCTAAAACTCTCTGTTGTAATTACCACTCACCATACTGACACCTACTGCTAAGGAGAGAGCTGATCGGCTGCAGGATTTCTTTATTCCTGGACCCAGCCAACAAACTGCATGTGACACCAACAGATGTTTCTGGTTTTAAAACAGTGGGAACTTCATGAACTGTTTTCCCCAACCTCCCAGGAGTAAATGCCACCATAGTTGAAAAGTTGGAAACATTTGTCAGGCGCTGAACAAAGCTGTGAACGAATGCTACAGTAATTTGCTACTTCTATAGTCCATTTTTTTAAAAAAAAGAGAGGACGAGACTACAGAAAGACCATTAGCAAAAGCAGTACTGTGGGGGTTTTGCCAGTACAGGCTTTGTGCTCTCCACATCTGTATTACAGCACATGGAGAAACAGCTAAGGAGAATATCACTCTAGAGAGTGTTTGTAACTTAGTGTCTTTTGTAAGGGAATGCCCATTAACTCGCAGGGCTGTTCTGAATTGTGTTTGCAGCATAAAGGGAATAGCTTGGCTCAGATTCCATAGCTGTAACTGTACAGAGAGAAGGGAGAAAAAAATCAATAAGTTCAGTGTAAGCAAGTCAGAGCAACCTTTAAAATAATAAGACAAATCAATTTATTTCACAAATGTCTTTATTTCCAAATGCCATTGTTTGGTACTTTCTACTGTCATTGCCCATGACATTTGAGAAAACTTGGCTCTTAGTCATTTAGGTGCAGTGGAAATTATCATGTAACCACCATGTGAAAAAATTATACATTCACCTCAGTGCAGATCTGTTGTAACAACCTTGTCCTATGGGGTAAAGAGTGTTTAGGAGGCGGGGGAAGGCAAGAAAGACAAGTTTTAAATATGGACAGAAAAGCCCTACTTTATTGCTATATACAATGAAAAGTAATTATAGAGAAAAATGAAAGCTGCTTCTTGCTGTTAGCAGGAAGAATAAGGGAATTCTGTTCCTTTTTAAAGCTTGGAGTCCATTTTGATATAATTGGTTCCAGAATTATTTATGACATTAATTGCTGCATTATCGACTGCCTGTCAGCTCTTCTGGCAGTTAGTCCATCTTTCTTACCACAGAAAGCCAGCTCAGCCCAAACTAGACTGACAAGCTAATTATACCCATCTTCCCCTTCAATGACAAATGCTGCTCATCGGAAACCTTTCTAGAAATAAGCTTTCATTCTTTCCCCTTTTTCCTGAGCCAGACACAACCAATATCTCAAGGTACAGATCACAGCTGAAACTCTGCTCACAGGGCTATTAGCTCTGAACATCTCACTTGAGCCAAAAAACCTAAGCATCTTATGTTATCAAACTGTATGTCATTCCCTGATGCTAGTTTTCAGTGGATGCGCACTGGGCCATAGCTGTCACTCAAAGCCGCGGCAGATGGAGCAAACCTGACTGCATTAGCTGGGCCCTACTTAGCAGCTGAGGCAGGACTCTGACAGCCATTCCAAGGCTCAGAAGAAAGACTCTGTATTTCCCTCATGTAAACTTCCAGAATCAATAGTTTACAGCTTTTATTTCCCTTTATTCCACAAACGAAGGGTGACATTGCCCAGAAAAAAATACTCTTTTGGAACAAGGAAATAAGGAGTACTGCTGTGAGAGGAAAGACATCTTGGAAATGAGGGGAAATTTCCTCTTTCAGAGAAAAAGAAAGGACCCGGTTCAAAATAACACTGTCACCTCTGTCAGAGCACAGGATGATGCTAAACCATCCTGGTGCCCTGGATGCTTACCTGTTCAGGAACCTGGTACCATTCTGGCATGATGTGTGCTGGTGTAAACTGTTCTGCACCACACAATCCAAAGCCAGTTCCTCTTTTCCATTTTTTCATACTTTATATATATATATAAATATGTATTATGTTTTTTTCAATATTTTCTTTGCAACAATAAGGGATTTGAGCATCTCTGGGTTAATTTGTTTGGTTTTATTTCTGAGATTAGAAACACCTATACTGTGACAATTGTTACCAGATTTTGGTCTTCTTTACATAGAGGCCAGAGTATTAAAAATTAGAATGATCACAATACTAGCCTTGATATGCACTCAGTGTCTATTGATTTGTCCTCTGGTTTAGCTCTTTGAATTCTTCACTGAAGAATTCAAAATGGATGTGTTGGCTGGTAACAGGGCAAGGAATCAACATCTCTTCTGAATGGGAACAAGTGTATAGATACCATATATACACTTTGTAGAGATGATACAGAGGGGACTCAGTCTAGCTTTTTCAGAGCAAGGTTCAGCATTACAACTCACACTACCAGGACCCCCTCCACAGGTGGTCTCCAAATAAAACCCAAATACTGAATTATACCTCTGCCTAGATGAAGGTCTAAGATAGCTAATCTTACCACTACCTAAACCTGCTATCCCATGCATTCAATCTGACAGCTATCAGCAGCACTAAATTCACTGAAACTGTACTATGAATTTCGACTAAATAAAATTGAGGTCTATATTTCAGCAGGCCTATAGTCAAAAATGACCCAGGACATTGCAATGTCTGTGTCAACTTCTCATTTCATGCAACAGCAAAGTAAAAAGTAAGCATGGACCTGGAAAATGGTAAGAATGCCAATTAAAATGACCATAGGGCTGTCTTGATTTACATTCTGTCCTTTTATGTCCTTATTTCAGAAAACACCTGCAGTCTGATGCTTGGACTGAGCAGGCTCCTGGTAGGGCTTTTTTCTTTGTGAACACCAAGTAGACAAGCAGAGTGGGGGCTGTACTTAACAGTCTTGTGCATTTTTCACTTTTTCTAGTAAATTCCATGGGAAAACCAGAAGATAAATTGACTCTGAAGCTTTACAAATTGGTTACTTAAATCACTCCACACCTATAAATTGTGTAGTGCTGTAGGTCATCTTTCTTTAGACACTCATGACAACAAACACTAAAGGAGAGAATTGAGACCTGATAAGCAGATTAACTGCATGCTAAAATGTTATGGAGCAAGTAAGAAGAAAGGAAGATATGTTAACCATCTGCTCAGTAGATGATGCAGCAATGTCTGAGTCAGTGCTTTGTGGTTTTCTGTAACAAATTACACACTTTTGAACAGAAAGCTACTGCATTCATGGGATTCCCAGAATTTCAAATAGATATGAAATGTGTCCCTGGTATTTTGAGAAAACAAGACCCAGACAGCTATAGGCTAGTCAGTCTTGCTTGAGATCAAGCAGATCCTCCTGGAAACTATGCTGAGGCACACAGGAAATAGGGCTGTGACTGGTGACAGCCCATAGGGCCTCACCAAGGACAAATTGTGCCTGACAGCGTTGACAGTCTTCTGCAGCGGGGTTGCAGACTGGTGTCTAAGGGAAGAGCAAAAGACATCATCTACCTGGATTTGTGCACATTTGACACTACCCTGCACAACATCCATGTTTGGAGGGACATGGATTGGATGGATGGAACACTTAGTGGATAAGGAATTGGTTGGATGGTCACAATCAAAAAGTTGTGGTCAACTTGTTGAAGTGGAGACCAATGATGTGTGGCAATTCTTAGGGGTATTGGGATTGGTGCTGTTTAATATCTTTGTCAGTGGATTTGAGTGCACCTTAAGGTCCCTTCTAACCCAAACCATTTTATGATCCTATAATTCTTGTACAATTTTCAGAATCAGACCAATTGTGAAAACAGAATCTCTGGTAAAGTTTTGATATGTAAACATGGCAATTTCACTGTGATCATATAAAACACAAAACAAGTTAAATCAAACAACTACTCATTTGCTGGAATTAAACTCTGGGAGATGTAAATTGTTTATAAATGTAGCAAGATTCCTTTTTTCCTTAGTACTTGGCATTCCGAGAGCATGTAAACCACCAGAAAGTGATTATTAATACAATATATTAAAAATCTGAAGGTTTTCCTACTGCTGACTAACCCTAGACTTTCTTCTCCTACTTATCATTTTAGAGATCATAATTCAGAGTAGCTGATAGAAAACTGCCTACTTTTTTATGTTTCCATGTTGCAGTGGTCTTTATAATGCTTACTCACATTAAGCACTAAACATGTTTGCAGAACACTAAATACTCAAAAAGAGAAAAATATGTTTTCCTGTAAAACCATCGGTAAATATATAAAGTAATACTCAGCATGTCAGCATTTCTGCCCAATAACATAATGAGGTGATAAGTTACTTCAAGAGCCCTAAGAATAATAGCCTACTCGATTTTAATTTGTTGAAGTTAAATGAATAGCCTTATGCTTTAAAAGGGTACCTTCCAGCACCAAAAGCAGTGCAGGACTGTTAAGGACTCCTTGACAGCTGAAATAAAGTTCCTGGGGCTTGTATACTGCTGACCTTGATAGCTTTTTAGTTTAAAACGTTTTAAAGGTGCATGTACGACAACACTGGTGAGGAAGAAAAAAAAGAAAACAAATGCCAGGAGATCTAACAGAAGCAAGATGCATTTGGTTTTGACTTCTAATTAATCAAGATAACATCTCTTTCAGCCATTAGACAGTAAAATCAATAACCTGGGCAGTCTGACTGCCAGTTAGACTTATACACCAACACCTATTATTGGCAAAACTGTGATGTATTTAACTATTTCATCCTTTATTATATTAAAAAAGGTAACCGGCCTCTGTGAGAGAGTACAGGAAAAAGTCCATCACCACAGCAAGTTGCCATCCATCCATTGGCAAAAATTCCACTAGTGCCTCTCACTGAAACCTTTCTCTAAGTGCTCCTTTCCCTTACCAGAGTGACTGATTGTTATAGAAATTAGTAGTAGTAGTAATAACAACAACAATAATAATAATATTGCAGCAACCCAAACCTCAGCGGTATCACTACTAGATCTTCAGGGAAACTGAAATTTTTATTTTTTTATTTTTGGGAATCAGTGATATTCTGACCTACGCAGAAAATACTACAAGTCATGCTGCTATAACATTGCCGCAAGAAAATAAATGGCCCCTGATCAGAACAAGAGGCAGATCTCAGAAATCATTACAGTGGTTTCACTTCAAAGACACATTAAAATAATTCTTTTGCATAAACAGACTATTGAGAGGTCCAGCAACCTCTTTTCCTGGTAACTAATCACATTAAGTCTGTGACATTCCTACAAAAGTGCCAAATCTTGAAATATTTTTTCATTAATTAGCTCATTTCCCAAAAAATCTTCTTGAATTTAGGTCTTAAGAAGAGCAGACAAAACAAGCTTAAATCCCAAAAAAAAGATCCAAACCATTTTATCTGATTTTAGGAAGTCTTTCAAGCTTTGGCCCATCTTAATATATGAGATGCAAATATGAAAGTTTTTTTCTAAGGCTGACATTTTGAAGGTCACAAGAACTTTGTAACTATTTATGTTCACCAGTGAGACAACCAGAGGTGGTACCAAGTTCTCAATAACTCACTAAAATTACTAACTCTGCTCAAGACCCACAGTCAAGGCTGCTCCATTGACCTACAGAATCTGTTCAACAATGTTGGGACTTACTGCTGCACAGCACAAGATTGTTTTCTTTCCTCTTCCCTAGCAAAGACTATTTTCTAACTGAATCTCTATTAAACTACATTTACCACCAGAAGCCTTGACCCTTCATATTAAATACACAAAATCAGCAAAAACTTTTTACTAGAAAACACAAGTCTAGGAAATTGTGGATGTTATGGAGAGGCCCAAAAAAACCTATAAAGGTTTGTTTGTTTTCATTCCTTCCCACACACTGATGATAAAAAAGATCCCTAGAAAAGATTAAGCCTTTATAATCAGCATAGGATAAGCAGAGTGCAGCACAGCTCAAGACATGAAATCAAATTATTTAGCAGATGCATATTTAACAAGGACAATACAAATGGACCAGTAATTATGATATTAGAGTGTTTTCATGCTATCTTTGTCTTTTTCTATTCTTTGTGGTGATCATATGTACAGTTAATTACACTTAATAATGATAATTATGGCGTTATTTTACAATGCAGGAAATTAGCTCAATCAGGCATTTCATAATGCATAGGATGCTATGGAAATTATTACAGCAGAAGGGAAATATTTAAAATCAACATTGCACTCTAGGGGTCTTTTGACTTATCTTCCTTTGCTGTGCCACTAATCTATTGTACAGTGTGGGGTAACTCCCATTAAGGCAAATGGGAAATCTCTAGCTTACATAAATCCTCTGAAACTATCTGGCAGAAAACTGAGTTTCATCTGCAGAGAGAAATGATGAACTTATATTGCTGATGAGTATGCAAACATGTTCTGCAATGACACAAAAATGAGGGGATGGAATCCAACACGATAATTTGAATGAAGAGTCTCTCTTCTGTACTTGACTCTAGTTTCTTTGAGATGATGGCTCATGTATGAGAGAGGACAAAGATAACTACATCCTGTCTTCAACAGGAAGATGATGCACAGTGAAGAAGGAAGCTCAGGGATGGTCTTTTTTTGCCACAATATTAACACTACCCTGTGGAAAACACTTACTTCCAAAGATCATTAAATCCATACATGATTTACGAAGATTGCTAACTATAGCCATTTATATATTATAAAAACTGTTACAAATTTTTTTCTTCTATCCTCTAGGTCCTTTAATACTCTTCATCACTGTCATTACTGTGAAAGAATGAGCCATTGCCTGTGCCTTTTTCCCTCTATACCTTTCTTCTTACTGATTTTCTGATAATTTATAATTAATTTCACTGTTTGTGAAGGAACATAATACATGTAAAAGCTTTTGTTGCAGGAGGTAGATGTACAAAGACATCTTGACAGAAAGACCTTATAGTATCCCCAAAAAGAGCAAAGAATCTACCATCTCAGCTTACACACTCTTACATTCCAAGTCTTTTGTGCATCAGTCTTCACAACATAGAAAGGGTCCCCAGCCTCGGCAAAACAATTTCAGGTGTCATGCTCTGCCAGCAATAGAACCACCTTGTGCCACTGTAAATGGGAACAAAGGGACGTGGTTTGCCTCTCAAGATGCAACTTGACCTGTCAGAGAGCAGCATTGATTTACATTTCCGCTGTTAGTTAGACACAAATTATTTCCTTTGTGAGGTACCATTAAATATTACATGGATTTTTCTCTGCTATGCCTACAGGTCTCAACTGCAGATCTTCCAGGACGTGAATTTTGGGGATGAGTCCATGTACCATGGAAGCTGCAATCTACCTGTTGCATGCAGAAAGGGCAAACCTTCCAGCCAGCCTGTTTCCCTTCCCTGGTAGCACTGCGGAGAAGGAACTCTCAGCCCGACACAGAGTCTCTGTGGGCAAAGCCAGCACTGCCTTCTCTCAGCAGCACCAGCTCCTGCTGCAGCTTTCTCATGTACTGTGAACTTCACCATCCTCCAATGCAGACACACAGGAAGGCGTTCACTGGGTCAACACCCCATGAACACAGCCAAGGCATAAGAAATTATGTGAAATGCTGATATTCAATTGCAAGCATCTTTTTCTTTTGGGGCAACCAAGCCAATCACATTTTAACATCAGTATTTTCAAAGGAAGAACCTTGACACAGTCAGAATTCAGGTCTTAGCACACTAACTTCATTTCTTGCAAACCTGTGTTTTAGAGTAGAGGAAAAAAGGTGGGGGTCTTTTGGATATATTTGTTTTTTGTATTTCTGACCTAATTAGAACTATACCAATATATGGGGGTTTTTTACAATGTTTTCAAGCTTTTGGCTCTGCAGTTGGATATAAAGATAAAAAGTAAAAAGACTACTTAAAATATATTTTTGAACTCCAGACAACAAAATGATATAACATTCCTTCCCAACAACGTGATGGCTAAATGGGTGGTATAATATATTTAAAATATATTTAAAATATATTTTTCAATACTCTAGTAAAACTGTACAAAAAATATGTATATTAAACGTATTCCTTCATTGAATTTTCTCTTCCACTACTGTAATGCCATGGATGTTTTGAGTCTTTCTTAACATACAGAAGGGAGGACTGTTAAAACCCTGCTTGATTTATCACCATGCCTAGGTAGCCAAATGATTTAAGTAGAAACCAGTCCAATAGCCTGTAGGTACCACTGACTTTTTAATACAAAAGATTTTTTTTTTCCAACTTGCCAGAGGATTCACATTATCAGAGGCTGATTGTATTTGGAAAATGCTTAAATTGAATCTTCTCTATTCACCTCCCAGGCTGCTGAATGAAAAAGTATCCCCTATGTTAAACTGGAAGTTAGATGAGGAGCAGGCACTCATCCACTGCAATCAATGACAAGCTAATGGGGCTGTTGACTATAAATTCTCTGGAAACCTAGATGTGAAGCTCTTGATTCAAGTGATCTGTGCTGCAGACCCTGAGCCACTGCAGACAATCAATTTTATGTACACAAACTTTTTTGGCCAGCAATAAAAGACATACTATTTGAAAGAGGATACCAACATGATCACTCCAAAATAATGTTATTTTATGCTGCCTGCACCTCAACCTTACAAGGATGTAAAATACCCAGAAGTGGTACAATCAATAAATTATTGGCTCCTTGGTACAATAATCACCAACATTGGCTTGATCCTAAGCTAGTGTAAATAAACAACATGGGTCATGCATGACAAGTTGCTTCTTCAGTGGCTGAAGCCTTTTTGCCTTTATAGGTTTTGATTATTAAGAAGTATCTTTGGCAAGTCAGTGCTATTTCTGAATAAACAGTTCATGTATTTGGGTCACCCTTAGAGAAAGCTTGAAAGACTTATCCTTCTGACTTGGGGGGAAATTGCAGAAAAAAGGGTGCTGACCTCCTGTCTGTCTACTTGGTGGCTGGTAAATGTTAGCACAGCTTGATAATATCAATTAGACTGGCAAGCTTTATTTTAAGTTTTTTGAACTATTACTATTGCCTGTGTCCATTTGTCTTTTTTATTCTCGAGATGTGCTATGACAAGGATTAAATGCGACACACACCAAACTTTGAATGTCCTGCAGCCAGTTCCAATGGCTGGGATGCTGTCATTTCGAGCCACATCAGGAACAGTGGCTCAATGGCTGCATCTGTGACACATGTCAGAAACTTTTAAATGTCTGCTCTTTTTTTCATCAGGATGCTTCTGTATCTTAGCTAGGGAAGAGATGACATTTTGTGTTTGGGTGGAACTTGTTGTGGTTCCCTCTTCCTGCCTCCTCTAACTGTCAGCCTGAGTTTCCCCTAAACATATCAAAATACCGACAAATAAACCTTGTCATTTAGAAATATATTCAGTAGTAACCACGTTTGAAAACAATGTTTTAGGAGGAACTTGGGCACATTTTCTCATAGAATGATGAGCTACACAAAACACAGCGCCAGGCTATTTCTGACCTTTGTTATGTGCTGCCTTAGAAGATTGATGTGCACAACTCAGATACACACGAATTCCTTAACATTTCTGTTCTTTTTCCATTAAAGTGGAATAATTTGGCATATAAAATACACAGTGTACTGGGGTGTTTTTTGCAAAGCTTGGAAGAATTAACATTTTGATAAGAATACATAGTTCAAGGGTAGAAAATGGATCTGCTAATGGACATCAAGGAGTCTCAGGGCAGGACTCCAGGATTTGAAAATGCAGCTCTGAAGAAGAGAGCAGTCTTGTGTCAATATCAGTCACTGAAAATAAATAAATGTCATTCTTAAGATCCGATTGGGATTTCTTTGTCTTTCAAAACAAAAAAAAGCTTAAAACTCTAGACTCTTTGATTATGACATTTGCCCTTTGGGTTTAATTGATATAACAAACTAATTTTTTCTCCTTTTCCCTGAGCAGCTTGAGATTTTCAGATTCTCCTGCAGTTACTGGTGACTGTATATGGACAGCCAGACATGTTTCACACAGTTAGACACTGTGTAATTTTTCTCTAGGGCTCTCTTTGCCTGTTTCAATTGGCCATATTTCAGCTGAATTTGACTACCAGTTGGACCTAAAATTTTCATTTTCTTAAAATAATTATTTTGGTTTTTTGTTCAACTTATTTTTAAAAACAAAAGAAGAGAAATGCAATGATGTCACATGAGCTTGTACATATGTGCCAACATACAGTTCAATCTCATTTTTTGAAAATATATCATAGATTCCATATTAGGTCTAGAGGGGTCCTAGAGGGGTTGACTCCTTTTCAGGTGAAGTGTTCTGCCTTCTTACATCTGCCTGTGGAAAAAACCTGGGTCCAGATGGGAGATGATAATTTAGCAGAGGATAACCTGAGATATTGCAGAGGGCATTGCCAAAACTCCAAGTAAAATGCAGCCTCTCCCTCTGGATGAATGCATATTCCAGTCCTCAGTGCTGTGCCCAGCCTTTGCTGGGTACTCAACACACTGTGCATTCAATCCTGACATTTGTGGCCTTTTGGCAATAAGTTTTTTGGTTTTTCTCTGAGGCACTGTTTCCCCACTTATTTCATTGCTAGGTAACAGAATTTAGTTACAAATATAAAAATTCATAAGCTTCAATTAAACTTGAGCATTCACTTCAAAGGTGAATGACTCCGCAGTCACCTTTATCTTGGCTGCACTGAAGGCTAAATAAAAAAGTAAATACCAAACAAATCATAGAAACATGTAAGCAGAACTATCACTGCACAGTCAAGAATTTACTTTAGCATTCCATATAATTAGGAAATCAGTGACTGAGTAGCAGAAAGAAAGACGGAAAGGAGCAGAATATATTTCATATTACCAATTACATAGGCACAACTACTTAACGACAAAGAATCCCAAATCCTTCATGATCCTGCTTTCCCTCTCTGGGGAGGATGAGGAGAGGTCGCCTACAAGCTGGTGATGAGACAGCATAAAAGGAAGGATTCTGCAATCCAGCCAAGAAGTACAACAATTTATGCAAACGTGATACAGCCATTATTAAACAAGAAAAGAGCCACAGCCTTCTTTTGCTTTAAGACAGATAAGTAGCAATGACACAAAAAAATAACTTTCAGAAAATATGTCATACTGTGGCCTCAAATTCAAACTGCTCCAAAAAAAAAGACAACTGTTATCACTGCTATTTATGTCTGAAAGCCCTTAAGGACAAATTTTAACAATGGCATTAACAGTGACATTTAGGATTTAGTTTTACTAAAAATAGAAAAGAAAGAATGATTTTAAATATGGCATTTTGTATAAAATAAAAACAGAATAAGCAAGATTCTTTTGGTATATTATTCCAATAGAGCTGGCACATTTTAATTAATTAAATCTCAGCATCCTCTCAGGTCAGGTTATATTAGCAAAATTGTTGCAGTAGGAAAACTAGGACATATATTTTTACTTTCATAAGTTTTAAAAGTAAACTGCTAAAACTGGCACAAGCTGAAAGCACCTATCCGGTCTCATAGTCCTGAAACTCACTGTCCTGTTTTCTGTAAAATATTCACTAGCACAGTCTGCAGGTCCAGTGTTCAGTCAGATTTCAAAACTTTCAGTGAAGCTGGCCCTTGAGATCGCCAAAATGTGAACTTGCTAGACCTTAAATCCAACTGGAAAATGTAGCAGAATGCTTTATGGATGAAATCCTTCAAGTTTTGATTTGAAAAAAACCACAAAGCAAACCAACCAGACCTCTCTAAAAGCTTAAGTATAATTAATTTTGGAATAGATTAAAAATTTGTAAAATAATATTAATTTCTATTTTTATGTATAAAAGAATGTTTTTACTGTGTAAACTTCCAGAAATTTATCATTCAACAGCTGCTTCAAAACTAATGAATCTGGGTTTCTTTCTCAGTATGGGTGATAAACACTCATTCTTTACATCACATCTTTTGATTCCTTATGTCAAATGCCCTGTTTTAATGTCTATTTTGATGACCCATAAGAAAATGCCAACTGTTCCAGCACGAACCTGAGCCTTATGCTTACTTCGATATTACCACTAAGTACTTCAGGGTGCAAAAGGGAATGTGCAAATGGTGTAAGACATTCAACAGCACAGAATCTTACCCTGACTTTGTTAGTTTAATACAGACCTTTATTTTTTCCTTTTAAACGGAGTGTGCATTACTGTATTTTGTGATATTTGCTCCTACTGCCACTGATGTTGAAAGCTTTGCCACTGACATGAATGGAAAGAGGATAAGACTCAGAATGTGCTTATGATATAAACTTGTGATTAACATTAACAGCTGGTAGGGGTTTTTTTACGCTAAGCCTCATAAATACAGCTGAGAAAGCATTTATCTGAAAGTGGAAAATGAGGGCTTAGCTAGAGCTGTGCAATCTTTTTGTAATGAAACCCAGAACTAGCCTGATTTGGGAGAGCTGCTAGAGGTCTGACATTCAGGCCAGTTTTGCTAAACCCTCAGTGAACACAGTGGATTTACAGTTTCAGATGAAAACCACATACAGCTCAGCAGAGATTTTGGCTGAATGATGATTTCGGCTTTTGCTCAAACTTGAAACTTATTGGGTGTGAACACACAAAACCCTGAACTTACAAGGAAAAAAAAAAAAACCAAGGCTGGCATGATTACCACATGGGCAGAAACCATGCAAGACTCACAGAACAGAAATCCAGGCACTGCAAATGGTAGTTTGGCATTACAGATGTAGAGATCCCAAAGCTTTACCACCATCTGAAGAACTGGACAGAGGGGTGCAATCAGGGGAGCTCCAGTTAACTATATCAGGCACCTCATGACAACTGCAGTTTATCTCAGAGCACTGACATTAACACTGCCTTTTATAATATGTGCATTGTATAGTAGGTGGTGATTTGGTGGTTTGGGAAGTAGCCAAGGAAAGAGACTCAAAGTATAGTGAACTTCCTTCCAAAATTGATGTTGAAATCTGGCTACCTGAAACACATTACAAGTCATGGCTAAATCAGTAGGGTATTAAAAAGGAAATGACTCTTGAGCAGAGAAGTTTTGCTTTTTGCCTCTCTTGCATTGTAATTCTCTGTCCAGCCCTAAAGTGACTACTAAGCTAAAGGAAATTAAAGAAAAGATGAATAGAAAAAAATCTCAAGCTGGGTCAAATTCATCCCCAGTGTAACTTAGCTCAAGTAGAGTTAAATCAATGGAGTTCCACCAGGGATGAATTTGGCTTGTTGTCAAAAGGAAATGAAGCAACTGTGCCCTCATTTACAGCTATCAACTTAAACAGAAATTTCATTATAAGGGAATTTCTGAAAACAATTCCTAGGTAAAAGAAAATTGCTAAGGCTGAACAGCATGTGTGTTTGAAAATTCCCTGAAGTCCACAACTGTCTGCTTACTTGGTAGATACACAATGCCAGCTAATTGAGTGCTCACATCATTCAAAAAGTCTTAAAAAAATCAGAGAAGACTATAAAATGAAAAGGCAGATTGTCTTATGAAATCTTCTTTGTTTTTTCTGTAGTGAATCTTAAATATTCAACTGCAGAAACACTGTTAAATTAAAAGAAGGACAGCAATTGCAGATAAAAAACAAAAGTCAGGAATATAGTTTTTGGTTATGTTCATATTCTTTATTTTATTTTCCCAATTTAGTTGTAAAAGTAAGGTAGACTTTAAGCTGCACAATTCTGTCATTTATGTTCTCCAGAGTATGATCATTAAGATATAGTTCTGTTCTAAGAGGAATTATGGATGAGAGTTCAGTGATCTGTTATAAAAGTTGTTGATTAAGACAAAACTAGGTTAAAAATCCCCAACCTTGACTTTACAGTTTTGGTTTTGAATTGGCAGCAAAAGTTTCAATCAGAATGCAAAATACTTGCAAGAGACTTTACACTTCTTTTGAAGGATGCTTTGAACACCTTTAGAAACTTGGTCTCACAGCCTAAAACTTGCATGTAATGTGATAATGCAGAATATATTTCACATTAAAACCTATGAACTCAATGAAGGTAGAACTAGACATATTTTCCAGGATGCTGTTTTTCTTAAAATGCTGAGGATTCTGAGATGATGATGATATTTTGTGAATGTGCCATGACCACGACTTAGCTTGTCCTTAAAAATATCTGCTCCTTGAAGGCTTGTGAAAATCCTGATCTGAAACCTTAATCTAATTGTCAGCAACTCTAAGCAAGGGTCAGCTTCAGGTTGACAACATCACCAGAGGCAAGTCCATCAGAGTCACCTAACCTAAAAGGTAACTTTTAGAAAGATTCAGCTGCTTTAGAACTGCATAAGGAAAATATATTAATTCAGCCAGTTCTGATGAAGTAGGAGTGCTGAGTATATCCTGAATGTTCTCACATAGCAAATGCCAAAGAAAATACTCTTAAGACTTCTTAAGAGCAGGTTATAAATCACTGGAAGAAGCCATTTTTCTCAGGCCTAGTTCTTATATAACCCAAGGCCTTGGTAAGGTATTTGGATAACATTAGCAGAAATGAGCATTAACTCATTTTAGGCAAGACAACTTTCTTGGCCAAGAGAGGCACAAGGAAATCAAAGGCCCCATCAGTTGTCCACATTCACAGGCTAACTCTAAGGCTTCAAATCAGGATCTTGGTCCATCAATCCACTTAGATGTGTTTTTGAATAACAATGCTCACCTGTGTCACAGCATATACCACAGTAGATATCACAGTTGAAACAGCCAAAATACACAGAGTATCAGCATACTTACATCAGACAGCTTAGCCCAAACAGAGTAACACCATACCTCATCAGAAGACTTCAGGCATCTACACTTGTTCTTCAGCCCAGCCTTTTATCCCCTCCTGTTGATGCACTGCACCTGTGTGCCCTCTGTTCCCTTTGGTGATTGGTCAGGGCCCCTGGGCACTCCATGGCTCATCAGCTCCAACAGGATTCACCTGCTGCTCACACCTGCAGCCCATTGGGGATGAGGCTCGGCCCAGCCCCACCCCAATTATCACAAACGCTGTGCCTACACACCTGTCTCTCAGAGTTGTTAGCATAGGCATGGTCTCATAGTAAGACTTTCAAATGCTTATTTTCTCACAATCATATATTGTTTGTTTTGTTTTATTCCCATTACTAGGAGTAGAAAAGACTGGGAGAAATAGTTTTTAACTAAATAGCAGAAAAAGACTAACCAGTGAGAAGTAACAGTTATCACGTGTGGATATAAAACCACCAAATAAAGCAACTGTGCATTTCAATTGTTATACTATGAGCAGAGAAGCAGAAATTTCACTTTAAAAACGTTGTGCCATCATTTGCTTGCAGTGCAATGAGATGACAATTGAAGCATACAAGGACACAGCTAGAGATCTTCAGGAACAGAGGACAACAGCTAGCAGGCCATGCAAGACCCCTGACTCCTTATCACCTGATTTGCTGTCAGATTCTGCAGGCTGAACCTGCAAACAGATACTTTGAAATCCATGTCAAACATAAAGAGTCAGTCTGGCTATATGGTTACACCTCTGGAAAGCTGAATTTCATCTCTTTCTTTCACATATGCCAACCATTTAACAACACAAAAAGACAGACAGATCTACAGAATAAAGACAATAAACTTTCCCAAAGTGGGCAAGCAGAGATTCATGTGCCAACTATCACACCACATTAAGAAGAAATATGTGGTAAGACTCAGTGTGAGTCAGTATAAAATGGGCTGATTCAGAACTTCACCACAAAGGCTGCATCCAGCAAAGTTCTGCTGGGGGCAAACATTTCCCAACATACTCATACTGTTGGCAGAAGTAAAAAATACTAATACATCCACTGGCAGCAAATGAACTCTTCTATTTTACAGAAAGCATTTTCAAAAGCACAAACAGGTTTGTTTCTTTCTTCTGTTTAAATGGGAGCAATGGTACACCAGAACACAGTGACTTTTCATCTGTAAGGATGTGAGAAATCAACACTCAGCAATCAAGTAATGTTCTGCTCAAAGAACAAATGCATTTAAAAGGGCTGCCTATCAGCCTTCCAAAACTTAGTAATTTTAAAACTCTAATTCTCATCACTACACATTGACTTCAAAGATACTCACAGTTTGAGTAAGGCAAATACTAGAGTCAATACTGTGAGAATCAGCCCTAAGAAAGGAGAAAAAAGTGGCTTCAGTGGTGACATACTTTCAGCAATCCCATAAATCATTTATGCATGCAACAGATTCAATTAAAGCCAACGTGCTCTAAAGTTAGGTTTGTGTATCCATAACAGCCGGATTTTCACTGAAGGTCATTTATCTTTATGACATTGAAGTGAATTTCTAGTTTGGATCTTTTCCTTGTTTTTAATTTTAAGGTTAGGGATTAACATTTTCAATACATGAAGTTACAATTGCAGTAAGCACAGCTTCTCTAGGCATCTCCTAGTAAAAACATTTGCCTCCAAGTCTTCATTTGTGAAGATGTAGTGTCTGACAAAAGGCAAAGGTCATCTCAAGACTGAACCTAAGACTGAAATTACAACTCAAAGAACTAAGACTGGAGAAGTTCCTTTGAAACACGCATATCTTAAAATATTTTTAATTTTGTAGGCAAATCTTTTATTTTTTAATAGCCTAGTCAAAATTGTGCCACATATGGAGAAGGGGGAGCAAAGGAAAGAGAGTGGAACTTCTTCCTAGATTACTGTACTGAAACTGTCATGCTAAATGATAGTTCATTTAAGAAATTCAGGCACAGTTCCCACTTAGGAAAGAACCAAGTATAGGTAGCAACGCCAGGTGTGAAAATTCTGCCATCTCTTGAACCAGAATTTCAGCAGAACACATCTGAAAATATAATGCTCTGCATGTTTAAAAAGTAAAAAGACGTTTGCATAAACAGTAATACACATCCATGCATGTTTTAAAATAATATCCTAATCCATCCTAGTAATACAAAATAATTATTCACAGATTTTCTTTTGGATTTTCCAGAATCAGAGACATTTAATGTGGATTCCCTTCAAGCAGATTTCAGTTAGGGCTTTACCATATTTAATTCTAGGTGCATAATCCCCCAAGTGAAAACAAAATCCTAAGTGGAAGAGAATTTGTTCAAATTTCATTCCAAAAATATTTTTGCCTCCAAAGCTTTGCTAGGAAAAAAACACTCCTGAAAATGATACAAATGGTTTTGACATTAGGAAAAGTAAACAAACAAAATAAAGATGGAAAAATCATGCGGTCAGTTTGCAAGTGCTGTTTATTGTTTGAGGCAGGGTTAAAGCCTTTTATAAAGACAAGAACATATATGCAAACAGACTGAAAGTGACATTAGGTTATTCTAAACATCCCAATTCCAAATCCTGCTGCCTGTAACATTGCCATAGCCAAAAATGTGTGGAGGCTTCAACACAGACATCATGATAGGAACAAACTAAGATTGCTGTTATTTTGGTGACCAAAACAGATGACAAGTGCCCTAAATATTTCTATTATTATTTTTGATTAAAGAAAAAGGCATGTAGTTTTCATTTATATGGTATCATCTCGGACTTGCAATGTGAATTGGCCTTTCATTTGTGGTCATGTATGACATTAGAAGAGGCATGACAAGTGGCTAGATCGTGCTTTCCAGACACCAATCAAACAGCTCAGAGCTCCATTTGAGCTACAAGTGGTGTGAACTGGATCGTTCTATGTTCATCAGTGATTTTACGTATCTGTTAAAGATTTATTATATGCTTGCAGAGTGAGCAAAGGCTTCTGTTTACTGAGTGAGGCCTAAAATGCTGAGCAGCAGCAAGCTTTCCTCTGGCACCCAGCCAGTGCCTCACTATTTCATCAGTCACATCTGCTTTCATGACTGCCTTCCATGTTCAGTTCACTTCCACCTGTAATGCCAGCTGATAAAAGCCTCCAAGGTAGTAATTTTCTAAAGACTGGTATGTTTTTTTTAACCAGGAAAGTGAATAAAGACCACCAAGTGATTTCAAACAAACCAAGAACGGCTAGGCATTGATAGCTCTCAACTGGGATCAGTATGAATGGGTTTGAACAGCCAAGAGGTCAGAATTTTTGCATATTCCTTGGCCAATCCCATTGTATCAAGTAGAATTTAACACAACATATGCATGAAGTATGAGACTTCATTTTTTTCCACAGTAACAAGTTAATGATTCTAAATATGTCCAACCTCTTTATCAGAAAAGCAGAAAATTTGCCATGCCTTTTTATTTTCTTGACTGAAAATTTGATAATAGCCTTTCTTACGCAGATATCAAAAGATAGATATCATCTCTCTAATATATTAGTAAAGCTGCTAATTATGTTAATTCCACCAGTTACTTTTGTTGACCTTTTTCCCCTCTGAATAATCACACCCATCTGGTGGCAGATTTATATTACTCCTTTTAAGCACTTTTTTCCCTAAATTTAAGCATTTAATTAAAAACATAATCCCTAAAAGTCAGAAATAGCTTGTGCAATAAACCAGGAATAATACATACTGTCGATATCACTAACAAGGACTTCCAAGTGTAAACAGTTAAGCTATGACATTATTTTACAACATAAAGAAATATTCACTTTTCTGAAGGTAAGACCTAGTAAACAATGAGACGTGATTCAAGAATTAGAAAAATTTGTTTGTCTGGGAAATTATAAAATCCTTTTCCTTTGCATATAAACATCTATACAAATTGACAGTGCTTTGCCTGGCCTAAATGTTTTCAGGATATATATTTTTCCTTGCTGAAAGAAAAAAATAATCCATCTAGGCTCATTTTGGGGGTGGGTGGGTGTGCTACCAAACTGTGAAAGGATTTGTGTAAGCATGTACGAGATGATAGAAACACAAGCACTTAATTCACAGGGAAAAAAATAAGAACAGATAAGGGCTTTTTCATCTGAAATTACAGCCTCTCTCTTTTATAAACACTTGGATATCAGCACCACTTTGGCTGAGCAGGCCAGGCTGAGATAAAGGTGGTGCTTTCGGAGGCGCCGCGGATGGAGCGGGCTCGGTCCAGCCCCAGGTGTGACCCTGCTCTGCTGCAGCACCTCG
The DNA here is from genome assembly GCF_901933205.1 of Camarhynchus parvulus. Classification (NCBI taxonomy): domain Eukaryota; kingdom Metazoa; phylum Chordata; class Aves; order Passeriformes; family Thraupidae; genus Camarhynchus; species Camarhynchus parvulus. The sequence continues at coordinate 13,248,795 of NC_044576.1, forward strand.
GGCCAGGCAATCCATCACCGTGCTCCCCTGCCAGCCCAGTGCTCGGCTGCAGCTGTCTGTCACACTGGTGGATGGGACCTGCTTAAAGGCAATCATGTCAATCTCGATGTGACTACTCAGACTAAGATAGAAGGATGATCTTGACAGGCTTGGCAAAGTCAGCAGAAGGCACTAGAGGACTTTAGTTACATGCTTAAAATGTAGATGTGATTTGTGCTTCTCATGTAGAGGGATTGAAGAGGCACCAAACAGCACTGTGTTTTATAGCTGGTCATCTCGGATGAATCTGTTGCCCTCGGAATGTTTTCCATAGTAAATGTAGCGACATTTCCCCAAAATGCCTACAATAAAAAGGAAATTAATTACAGTTAGGATTTAAGTAGAATAACATGCAATAAAGCACATAACTTGGGAAATTTGAAGGAGTGAAAGGACCAGTTTTCTCTTGTCCTGCAAAAGAAAGAAGATTTGTGCATTTCAAATGTTCACTATTGCCATTTCAATCAGCAGCTTTGAACCCACTCGAAAAATGTGTTCAGATGCCTACATGAGCTATGCTGTTAAACATACATCCATGAGTATCTTCAAAACTAGAACTAAATAACACTGAAACATCATACAGTGTGTTTTAGATCAGAGTAACTCTCTCCTGGTTCTAAAAAACCAGAGAGTCTGGGTTGAATTTATATTTTGTGCTCTCTGCTGTCTCCCTGCTATGTGTTTAAAAAGTTTTCCTGATGAATGAAACCAAAAAGAAAAAAAAAAAACACACCAAAACCAACCAAACCAAAACAAACAAACAAACAAACAAAATACCCCCAAAAGCTCAACAGCAAATAATTACAGGTTAATGCGGATCCTACCTGTCAAACTTTGCCAAAGTCATACAGCAAGCACCTAAAATCACCCTTGTTTTCAGTGATAGAGAGCTGAAGTGAGTGACTGAAATCTTAATGGGAAGCCATTGAAAGACATGGGCCAGAACAGTTGGCCTCCCCAGACTCCAGCATTTTTATACATCCAAATAAATATTCAATAAAAACATTTCCAAAGTATCTCTCCAAACAACAGTGCAACATCCCATGAGCAAGATACAATTTAATTACACTAAATATTGGCACATGCGGGATGCTTTCAATAATTAGCCATAATACTGGTTTTGGGAGGCAAGGCACATTATTCACAGTGAGTACATTCAGAAAGATGCCTGAGGAAGGCTTAACTGCTGTGGGTGAGACACACATACCTGCAAATCTCACTACCTTATTCAAAAGCATCCCCTCTGGTGGTACTAAGTGGTATGTGAAAGCGTAAGTTCACAGTTACATCCCACCTGTGAACATCCTCAAAGATGCTAAATTTTACTAGCAGAGTTGCTCTTTGAGCCCTCAGACATGTATACTCAAATTAAAGTCATCTCCCATGAACAGAAAGAAGGTGGAAGGGTCTCCTCTGCCTTAGGAGTGTCTTACCGGTGCAGTCACTGAAGTATCCAGCTTACCTCCAGAAGGGCAAACATAACCTAGCCCAAAGGAGACAAGCACTGCCTTACATAAAGGGTAAAGAAGGGGGAGGAGCAGATCTTCAATTCTTTCTTGTTTTGGATTTCCAGAACTCACACAGCTGTTATTGTTCCCACTTGCAGTATGAATTAACTATGCAAGCTTTTATATTCTGTGCCATTGTTTTCCAGTATAGTGTCTGGATATAGTTAAGATACATAAGATAAGCTACTAAAGCTTTGGAGGGCATGGGTCATGAAAGATTAATCTAAACCCATGCACTTCTTTCTCTCTAAGACATCATGATGGTAACACATTCCTATGAGGGTTGTGGGGGGGAAATAGATTGGCCAGTCATTTGTTGTGAAAAACACTCCTCTTCAGGATAATACAAATGCAGTGGGGACTATACAGTGCAGTGCCTGATTATTTTCCCCTCCTGCACAGAGCTTTCTTCAATAATTTCACTAGTCAAGCAGTTTCCACATGCAAAAGATGATAACAGCATCCTTAAACAAGAGTCTAATCAGAACCAAGTTTTTCTTTCTCTAAACAGATATCCCAAGTTGGTAACAAGGATATTTAGAGCTCTAAATGCAAAGGATATGAGCAGTTTATTAACGACATTCTTCAGACTCCTTTTTCACTGGCATTGATAAAGCTTTGAGGTCTGCTGCATTTCTTAAGGACTGGAAGCAAGACTGTTTATAGAGATGCTGGTGAGAGAGTGCTGTTTGATGAATGCTGGAGACTATAGCTAGGTGTCAGTGCTTAGAAAATGAGGCAAGGACATGAGGTATTAATATTGTCAATGATCTCCTGACAGGAAAACAGATACTGTATTCACCGTCAGATTTAAATAGACATCAAGTGCATTAATGACAAAAGGGCAGACTTCAAACAAAGGGGGCTGTATGGTGCTGTGCTGAGCCAGTCTCCAAGCTGGCAATAACCTGATCTGAAAAGACACTGTCAGGGCTACAGACAGGCCTGGGATTGTGTGCGGTGACAGAAAACAGAGATGCTGACAGAGATACCGGTGCCATATTATGCCAAGTATATTCTAACACTGTCTCCAGTCCTAACTAAATCTGACATCATTTCCTATCGCTTATAGTATCCTCCACTGCTCTGGCAGAATATTTCTCCCCAGACATCATTACAAACTCCACTGTAGTTTTAAAGTTACTGGCAGGCCTGTGCTGTCGTGGAGGCTGGGTCTAGAGGCCTAAGGATAACCTCAGTCAATCTAAATTTGGAGTTTGCTGGAGAAGTGCTCTCATTTTCACTGATATCTCAGCTACTTGAGGTGATCTGAACGCTAAAGTGTGAGGAGCTGTCACCTTGAATAAAATCCTTAAAGTAAAGACGCTCTGTTCCCGGGATGTTCAGCAAAGATGTCGGACAGTCTGGCAGCAGGAAATGAAATCCAGCTGCTGCTGCTCGCCTGGGGATAAAGGTGCTTGGGCTAGTGACAGTTAAAGTCAGCTGAAATTTTTGAAATCCTGCAGCCTACAATTGTTTAAATTAAGGAAGTGTTGTCTCCGCAGAGATTCCCTACCCAGGCACACAGCTGTGATTCGATTGCCAGGCATATTACACATGCTGCTCAGAGAGCCTTGATAAAAGCACAGTTGAAAATGTTGCCATGAGACCTTGTTTATCATGAAGGTTATTTGTAAAACAATAATCTTGCTCATAAATTAAATGCGGTGACTGGCATGGTTATTTGTTTTGCTTTGTTTTTCCTCTTTATGTCCCACCTCCCTTTGGCAACTACAGAAAGCTCAGAGAACTGCAAAATGTGCATGTGCTGCAATGAGAATTTTGATGCTAAGATATGTCACATGTGAATTTAGGAAAGCTACTGCTTTTTTTCTGCCTATCTGCTATGGTATTCTTTCCTTGCAGGGCTGGGAGTACACTTGCTCTTTTGCACACAGACAAGAGAAAGAATGAGGGGAAAACAATACATCTGTGGCTGTTCTTGTGTTTTTAATTAAAATATCCAGCATTGGCCATAATAAGCTAAGTGTACCCCCTATACATCAAAACAATACACAGCATCCAGAATGAGGTTTCTGCTCAAGGTTCTTAAGAAATGACAACACAAGTCTCTTGAGAGATCATCTTCCCTGAATGAGGCTTCTAATTTTTCTTAAGTAGCTGATTCTACCATCACCACAAGCTGTTAGAACTATAATTATGAAAAAAACTGCATTGGGAAGAATCATTTTTAAATTCACTCTTTATCTTTTAAATGTTTCCATCCTTTGGAATGGATGTTCTAATTACGCTGGGTAAGTAATGACCTTGCAGTTGCTTGCATGTGTTGTGGTATCAGTCTTTCTTCACAAACACATTGTAATGTCAGCAGCACCAGCCTTTCCTTAGCTGAGAGAAAACCCAATTATCCAAATAAATAAATACATACATACATACATGCATACTAAGGCATGTGAAAAAGTTCAAGTCATGTTAGCTCCTTTTAAATTTGGCATATTTTCCAGAGAGCTATGATGCTTTTAGACCTCTATATGCTTTGTTAGAGCAAAAAAAGGTTTGCAGATGTATTATATCAGAAGTGGTAAAAACAAGTTGCAATGGGAAGTATTAGACCTATAGATCATACAGCCTTAGTTAGTTACAGGTCAAAATTCATCTCAAGCCGAGAGTGATCTAAGGGAATTGTTGTCAGGTAGCATCTTGTTGCCTTTTTCCTGCCACATTAATCCTCCACATTTAGAAAAACCTACCTCTCAGTCATAACAAGTTGGGCAGCTTCCAGCAACACGGCTTCCTCCAGTAGCATTCAGTTTTCTTTAAAAAGTAATTACTAAAACTAAGTAGTCAAGCCAAGAAATTTTGCCACCCCCATCAAAACCTATTGCCACATCTGCCCAACATCCCCACCAGGCACCCATTTTAACATCAAATGTTTTTAATAAGCCCCTCTGCAAGTGAAAGCAGCAAAGTATTCACAATTATATGTGTTTGTCAAACACTGGTCTGCAGTATCCATCAGGGAGTGGATTTCAGCTAACAGCCTTCTGCCTGTCTCTCACATGGACTAACCACAGGGCTGCTACCAGGAGCTGCGGTCAGATAAAGTGTAGCACTCCATACACAGACTCAATATTCTACTGGAATTCCACTTCACCTAACTTTAATTAGAGCACAGTACCTAAATCCTCCACTGCCAATTTGTATTTGATCCATATTCATCTCTTTTTGCACAACCTGCTGTTGCATAGTTTTGCTATGGGCTATTAAACAGCTGCCATGTTCCACCAAGAAGCTGGGTGCATTTCAGTGTGGTTATACTACCAATCTGTAAATTGTTTTGAGACCCTTCAGGATGAAATATCAATGCCATTATCATTTTTTTCATAGGCACTTGGGCATATTCTACAATTAATGAACAGAAGCTGTGAAATTCCCTTAAATATTAATATAAACTTCCTATAAAGGAAAGTAATTCCCACCTGACAACATTTAGAGGAGAATAAATACCTATCTATGAACAATTTAAAGCCTATAATGCTACTGATTTAGGCAAAACACCTCCATGAGTCAAGTTAACCTAAAACTCTTAAAAATCTCTTTATCTAAGGGAGAAGTAAAGGTGGGGAAAAAAAAGAAAGAAAACAACAGCCCAAAAGCAAACCCTTTTGTACAGGAGTTTAGTGAGTTTTCGGTTTGTATTTATCTACCTGGAAATTCTAACAACTTTAACTAGCTGTCTAGTTGACAACTTATTTTCAGTTCCTTTTGGTGAAACAGAATACTTGTTTCTATGGAATATGATCCAGCCTATGAATTCTCTGACACAGGAATCTGAGAAGACCCCTTGGAAGACAAGAAAATGTGTAAAGGACCATCTGAGCCACCAAGCACTCCCCAAAGCAGCCAAGTGTGTAACCCAGAGAGATCCACTCAGACTCGCACTCTGCCCCAGCAAACACAGCCCTGCCAGCGTGGGGAGGACTGAGCTCACAAGCTGCAACGTGATGCAGGACAACAACACAAGAGTTGCAGCTGGCCTTGCTAATGTGATGGGCTCTCTGGCTGCTACCATTTCATCTGCTTGCGGCAACCACGTTTCCAGATTGCTCCCAGCTGGAGTCAAGATGCAGGAGCTTGACTCCTTAAACCAAAGAAGAAGTAGCAACAGAAAGAGGAGAATACAACAGATAAGAAAGCCTTTGGTTGTACCACAGCTAAATGCTGTGGAAAAGAATCTTAAAATGACCTGAAATACCACAGCAAGAAACAAAACCCAGATAAATTACCTAAAATATTATCATAACATACAAGTGCTCACATAAAAAATGCACAAATATTAATGTTCCTTGTGTTATAAACTAGTTAATTTATTTTTAAGAAGATAGAAATGGTAAATGTAAGCAAAAATAATGCATAATTTCTCAAAAAGCAGCTATGCACAAAGGGGTGAGGTTGTGCTTGAGAAGGCTGGGGACAGAGCTGGCTGTGGCTAAGGCAAAATTCCTTCACCAGGGCCACAGTCCGCACAGAGTGGTCCCCAAATACTCCCAAAGAGGGAGTATGAATTAGGGACTGTGGTCCATTGCAGGTTTCCTGGAGAAAGAAGACATAGCTTCAGTAGTAAACTGTTGATCCTGACTCCCCCCTCTCTCTGAGGGTAGCAGCATACAAGGAAGGTAACCTTCCCATTCAGAAGAGATGAATTACCTCTGCTCTGCTCCCTGCACAGGGATGCCGAAAAATGATAACATTTTCCTCTGGACACCCTACAGCATGGGGCACAAAATGGTCTTTCAGACTGAAAGAAATTACTGAAAGACGCACAATCAAATCTGTATCCAGTCTACAGCAATGGTGTTAGAATTACACACCTAAGCTAGAGCTGAGAGGAATCACAGAAGGCAAACTAACACACTGAATTATTGCAAGTATCCTGCACAGACAAGTGCTGTGACATGTCAAGTCTCACTGGCCTGTTTGTGGGAAGGGGGAAAAAGGGGGGAGTATGCAGGGAAGTGAGAGTAGGGGAGGGGGGGAGCAAAGCAGTCAGCAGGGAGGAGATGTTGGAAAAATTTGCAATGAAGGTGATAGGAATACAAAGATGTGAAGTTTGCATCCTGGGCCAAGGAAGCTGCATAAATGTTCAGTGTAAACTAGCAGTCAAGCTGATGTGTGATAAAGTGCAGCCTGCTGTAAATACACTTCAGGGCTCCCAGTGCAACTAGAGAAGAAACTTGTAATTTGGAAGTGGGGGGAGAAAGAAAATGTAAAAAAAAAAAAAAATGCACTGCAAGCTTTTTCTCACATAATCTGTTACTGGAAAATTGAGAAGCTTGTCCAAGTCCGTGGGAATAAGCTGATGAGCTGATAGTTAATAATAAACCATATTGTGTCATGGTGCGGAGTCATCTAGATCCATTCAGGCCACAAACTATATTACTTTATACAGCCCTGGCTGACATACATTTAAAGCCCTCTACACATTAAGGAGCCATTAGGCTGACAGATTAAAAGTTATCTTGGAGCTAATGTTTCCATTATGCGTATCCTGGCAGTGGAACAATCAACACACTGTTCCTCAGATGTCATACTTTGTTTAAAAAAAGGGTAGGGGGGAGAGCAGGGGGAAAGGAGGGTATCCTTCCCTCCTTGAATGACATTGACATGATCAGCTTTGATCTGGGCATGTGCTGTCTACAGATTCTCTACTGTTGGCTAAAATAGGAGCATTTAGGGCATAATACTTTAAATCATTAACCAGTTCCATACTCCGCTGGGTATCATTGTTACAATTTAAGGTTCTGCACTTGGGATTTCTTTGGAATCTTTCCATGCTCATTGTAACTATCATCAAAGAAATATGTTGGGGGTTGCAATGTCTCTTCCTAGTGAAAATGAAACAAAAAGCACACAACAAAAATACACAACCAAATAAACAAAAACTCCAAACCAAATGCTTTTGTCTCTTCAGTGTACCTTTACCAGTTTTGCACCGTAACTGTCATGGAGAGAATTAATGCTGACTTTATAATTAAATACTTGTTGTGAAATATGTTGCAAAATTAAAGCAGATTTTTTTTTTCAATTACTCAGACTCATAAATTTTGTACTTAGCTAGATAATGTAATCAAAGAAACCCAAGTGCACAGAAAGCATCAGCGTGCCAAATTTTAGGGGTGGACTGATGCTTACATTCGGATATACTGAACGCCCTTGAATGAGATGGAGGAAAGGAAGTTTGGGCTCGCAGTCCTCTGGGTCTCGGTGTATCTCATGCTCTCATCTATGGTGTGGATGAAAGCAGAAGAGCACAGACAGACAAGGGCAGTAAACGCTCTGCCCGCTCGGGTCCCAGCCGCGCACCGCGGGCCCGCTGTGCGGGCGGGCCCTGGACACTAGAGGGCAGCAGCTCTTTGTGCCAGCCCCGCCGCGCCGAGCCGAGCCGCGCGGGCGGGCGGCGATCGCGGGCGGCAGCGCTGAGCGCGCCCCGCTGCCGCCGGCGGAGCCCGCAGAGCGAACAGCGCTGCTCCTGAAAGAAGGCAGCCTCTCGCCCAGCAGCCTGCACTGGTAACAGCGCTGCTCCTGAAAGAACGCAGCCTCTCGCCCAGCAGCCTGCACTGGTAACACCGCTGCTCCCGAAAGAACGCAGCCTCTCGCCCAGCAGCCTGCACTGGTAACACCGCTGCTCCCGAAAGAACGCAGCCTCTCGCCCAGCAGCCTGCGCTGCTACCAGCTCTGCTCGCAGCCCCTCGCCCAGCAGCCTGCGCTGCTACCAGCTCTGCTCGCAGCCCCTCGCCCAGCAGCCTGCGCTGATACCAGCTCTGCTCGCAGCCCCTCGCCCAGCAGCCTGGCTTCTGTCGGGCTCAGCTCGGGGCACCAGGGTGTGCGCTGGTGGCGGGGCAGCGCTCCGAACAAAAGGCTGGAAATGATGTCGGGGGAGAGGCGACCGCCCGCCTCCAGCGTCGGAGGCATTTGTTATTCTCTGTTATTCACGGCGTAAATGCCAGCGCTGCTTTGAACCACCTTTCTCTTACTTTGGTTAATGCAACGGTGCGACCACCGAAGTGATGTAAGAGACGCTTTTTACATATTCAGAATGATGGAGGAAAAGGATGTTCTAAAATCCTTTCCCGACCCTATACGAAAGTTCAGCTGTTCGGTGTACACTCACCGTACAGTTTAGGAGATTTTCAGTTAATTTGGCTAACATATGCAAAAATGGCCTTTCTGCTGGCTGCTCTGTTCTTTGGGCTACATTCTAATAATAAAACTTACACTACTCAGCAATGGAACTAAACCATAAAGAACGACAAGGTCATTAAGAAAACAAAAAGTGACTGTAATTAAATCATACTTCACAAACCTTAACCATGCACAGATTGCATTAGCAGTAAAATGCAAGAGGAAAAAAGAGGGAAGTCAGTTCTTTTAGTAACTGTGATAGAATTAAACAAATGTACCATGATTTATGGGGCAGAAAGCAAACTTTTGGAATAATTGTTCGGAAAGTCTGCAAGCATTCCAATAAAATTATAAATTCTTCTGTGAAAAAAATTTGAGCAGCAGGGCCCTTCTGGAGAGTTTAGACATAAATTTGGCTCATCTCATGAGTAAAACTTGCTTTTGGATCTCAAATGTGTTCCTGCTGCAGGAGTTCACATTAGGGGAAAAAAACAGCCACAGAAAATTCAGTCTGGCTCAACTGGTTTGAAATTTCTCAAGAGAGTCATCTGAAATAAAGACAAGTTGCTTTTTATTTTTAAAGCTGGGAAAGAAAGTCTCTCAAATAAAATTAAAGAGCATAATTAAACAGTGCTGCTGTCACATTATAATACAGTTAAGGGAACCTTCTTTGTCTGCCATTACTTGCTCCTTTCCACAAGCCCTTCCTCAGAAACAACAACTACAACAAAAAAATTAGGTAATTGCTAATGATGAGATTGCTATGATTTTTCCTAATACAAAAATAGGTGTTTTTTGAGAAGCAGGTATTACAAGGCCCTGGATTCCCTTGATTTCCAGCAGAAGTTGAAGGCATCTGGCACTTTGTAAGACACATCCAGAGCCCACAACAACGGGTGAGCTCCTTTCTCTCTTCTGTCACTATTACTATTTAGCATCAAGTATAATCAAAAGTGCATCTGGATCCAAACACAAAGTACTAAGAAAATATGTAGTTCTCTGGACTAAGTCTGGGCTTGCCTCTTAGTAGAATTTTGTTCTCTTCTATATGACATATAGCACCATCTGCTATTGCTAAATAGTTACTGGCCATACTCTAGTTCCCAAACTGCCTCCTGTACTGAAAGCCAAAATATTGTCATCGTTTTCTATCCTCAACTCTTTTCCCCTTTCCTCAGTCTCCTTATAAAATATGCTAATGGGAGGGAGCTGAAGGCTAAATCACAGTGGCCAGTAGAACATCATTTACAGGTGCACTTTTAGTCTCCACAGAAGCTTTTGCTAAAGATAAAAAAATTGGGGACTAAGAAACAGCTCGAGAGGCACATTAAAACCCCTCCATAGGGTCAGAATCATTAAAGTTTAGTTAAAGCACTAAAGACTTTCTAACAAGTATTCTGCTTAGTAAACATTTTCCACCAGAGCGTGGCTATTGGTGAGAGCTTTTGGAGTGTGTCAGTTAATCAGTATTCACCCTCTTTGACAGCTTGAAATATTACTCACTTCTTTGGCTGGTTCAAATTTGTCAGACTTGACTATGTCACAAGTTTACTTGTCCCCATATGAAAAAGGAGCTCACTGGCAAAATGTTCACGATGGACCTAATAAAACACATGTAGCTAGAAAATAATCAAGCAGCAGTGATCACTGTTATCACTCAGAAGGACAAAAAAAAGAGTGACTGTCTTTGAGACTACCAAGCTAAACAGGAAGCAATAACCTGTTACTTTACCAAATATCCTTTAAAGGGTTAATGGAAGAATAAAATCTCCACCACACTCAGAGGCATTAAATTGCTGCATATATATTCTGGATGTGTTGAGTCATTTGCTGGTACAAAGAAAAGAAAGGCTTAAGACAGAAGCTGTCTCTCACTCCCAAGAATGTTTCGCAGCCAAGGAAGCCCCATTCTGCCAGAGGAAGGCCATTTAGGCAATACTCTTCACCTTTGCTCTCAGAGTGGGTGCTATTAAAACAGAAGTCCTCTGAAGGTAGCAGGTAGTCTGGGATTAGACCATCACATGAATTCACAGCAGGAAAGCCAGTCACACACAGCCACTGTTTGGTTAAATGTATTCAACAACAGGGCACACGAGTGCTGCTGTTAAGCCTGGGGCACCGCTGAACAGCACAAACTGCCCTACAGAAGACCTCAAAGATCTCAGAAGTAATAACAAAAAATTATACAAGAAAGATCTTTCCAGGGATAAGGAAAGCTTAACCACTTACGTGTGTGCAGTGAACCCTGTGGTCCTTTCAGAGAGGCTCCTGGGAAGCAGTGATATGCTACTGAAGTATTTCAGTCTTTGGGCAAAACAAGCTTGACATCCCTGTTGGCATCTCTGCTGAGAACAGACACTGGCCTTACTCAGAAAACATCAAACATGGCTTTCTGCTAGCTGTGGCAAAGCTGAATACTGAAGGCAGGGGAGGAGAGGTCACAGAGGAAGCAGTAGTTAACAGGGTAAAGTGAGAGTTATAATCCCCAAATTGCAGTAGGACTGAATGTTTGCAGACAATCTGCCTGTCTATACCAAGACAGCCTCATTTTTCTTTCTTCTAGGAGAGGGTTAAGTATAATCCGAAGCCTGGAAAATGGCTGCTGTTGATACTAGTGAGGCCTTCTCTTTAACTATATCCTTCAGGAAAAAACAAATTAATCAACAGCCAGCTGAAGTGGGTTTAATGATTGCATTCTGCATACAATCAGCTTTTCCCTTTTCAAGGGCCATCAATATGTCAAGGGAAGACATATCTGAAGGATATAGCTCTTAACATCAAGGTTATCTATTCTCCACAAGGCTCCCACTCCTTACTGGGCTGATACTTTACACTGCCTGTGTCTAACATTTTCATCAACTCTGCAATCAATCAAGGTAATAATGTTGTGCAAAAAATCAATTAACAACGCAATTAAACTTTCCTTATTATCTCAAAGGGCTGAAATAATACCTAAAGGGAAGATAGACTCACTGAATGCAGACATCCATAACCCAATGTGAAAGTGAATTATGAGGTTAGACAGATGCAGGCATGTACTGGCGCTGTTATTTTCAAAGGGATATATCTCATCCAGGCAGTGTATCAGTCACCACCAATCCCATACCCTAAAATTCCAAATTACTTTTAAGAAATATACGATGTGCAATATCCATTTCATATTCTCTTTTAGAGATAAACCCCCCAAAATCTGAACAGGAGTATTATTCAAAGACAAAATGATCTTTCAGAAAGAACATAAAATATAAAAGCTATAATAACATTTACATCTGTATACCACCCATGTCTGTAAATGCAGGTCATCAATTATACCTAATCTGTAGTGAATAAGGAACAGAAGAAGCAGCACAACATTTAAAGCCCAAAGGCTCAAATTTGCAAATACCTTGCATCAAGTACACTGAAAGAAGAGCCCCAATATAAACACATGCAGCAAAACCAGCAAGGACTTAAGCATCATTCCCTGAAAATAAGACAGAGTGCCTATATTATTTGGTAATTACATTCAATCCTCGTGGAAACATCATTCTCAAGAGCTGAGAGTTTTAAAGTACACTGAAAACAGATAATTAACCCCTTGCTGTTGGGAGGATTTGGGTTTTAGCATAAAGATGTTAAGGAGAGAGGTGCTCAGCACACCAGCACAATGGAGTTAATGTAGTTGGGAACCCAGGTGCAATAGCTTTGTTTTGAAGATGACTGGATAAGGATTTGAGGGAGGGTGGGGAAAAGAGGTGAGAAAGAATACATCTAAAATTAACTATGAAATGAGTGACCTTACTGCTCCCCAGTGAAAACCAAAAAATATTATACAAAGAAAACAACTGTGACCAAGCTAGGTATTTGGTGGGGTTTTTTGACACCTATCATTTTATATCACACAACCTGAGCATTTCCCCTCAGCCCCCCTTACTCATTTCCAACATACCTACACAGAGTCTTCACCCTAGGTTGTTGTGATTTAACATAGGCAAGAAGATAATGAAAACAGAAAACACTTAAGGGAAGTCTATGTCAGAGTGACAAGCTAGGCTTACATCCTGTAATAAGCTCAGGAAAATGTGGAAGCAGAAAAGATTTCCCTTACACAGTGCACTTTGAATTCCTCTGTTAAAGGATGCTCCATGTGTCTGTGTAAGGAGAGGTGTTCTACAAAGCTGTTCTCCCAGCAGGGTTTGCTTAAGCACATAACAGCTGCAGTTTAGAAATGGTCTATTCTTACAATTAGCTCATGTAGTGCAAGTGGCTTGTTTGGACCAAGAACACCTTTTTTTTTGTTGATAATTCTCCCTGGTTTTGTCTTTGTCTTGTACTTCCTGCTCTTCCCCGTTACCCCCATTCTGTAGAGTCAATCATGGGCGAGATACAAATAAATGTGACTAAAATTTTCCACAATTTTTGAAACATTACAGACTTTCCTGCATGGATTTGGGGCACTAATATTAGCCCAAGATTAGAGAATTCAGCCATTCCTCTCTTAACCTTTAGGAACGTAATTAATATGTTTTCATTTTCAATGACTTCATTGTGCGTCTATCAACTGGAACCATTCCTGCTGTGTATTTGATTCCACTGACGATGGGGTGTGTTGGATTTTAAATGATGTGCTAGCACTTCTGTTCCCTATATACTCTAGTTTATGTGTTATTCATGACTTGCATTTGGAGACATGGATGATACACAGATGTAAATGTTATTAAAGCTTTTGTGTTTAGATTCATTGTGAAAGACTTCTTTGTTTTCAGATAATTCTTTTAACCATCACAAATAACCACCAATACATGAAATTGTCTTGAGACATTTTTCTTTCCTGTTAAGGTTTTTGATGAAGAGAATTTTTTATTCTCCCTAGTGTTCTCTCATCATCAAAATAAAATACAGGATAAATTGACAGACAGCAGTTACACCTGCAGGATAACGTAGAAGTAAACCTTTTTGTCATGTGCTCATTATACAAAATCAAACCCAAAAGTTACTTTATTTTTTTAATAGCTGTCAGGACTGTGGCTCCCAGTTTAAGAAGGCTGTGACTGGCATTATTCTCAAACTGCTTTCACCCTTTAACATCACATTTGTATTCCTGAGGAATTTAAAAGGAACGTGGTAAAGAAAAAGGTACTTCACCAAATCATGGTTTCCTATCTCCTTTTTCACTTAGATAAAACTAATTTTAGATTATTCGTTTTATAACACTATTTAAATATTTTGAATATATGACAGACATACTGTGCATCTTTGTTGCACTGGTACTATGTAGGAAAAAGCTGAAACACCATATGTACTTAAATGCTTGGTAAGCATCAGCCTTGGAAAACATCACCCAGACAGCAGTCAGAAGTAATTTTTTGTGATGGACAGATAAAACACCATTAAATTTTTTCATTGTTACTTATTAAGGCAAGGGGTGAGCAGGTAGATTTGTGTGTCTGGACTGGTAAATCTTCAAGACAGTTGTGTGAGGTTGCTATACGTAAGTATATATATGGCTTTGAACTGAAACAAAAGTGCTCTCAAAAAGCCACATTTAATCACTAATAATCCTGTCAATTGATAAATCCTTAGATATTTTCTCTCAATGAAATTGAAGCTCATTTTAAACGTGAAGTCTTGAAGTTGTCACATTTTTTGCTTTAAAAGAAATATTTTATAGTAGGTATTTTTACTTTTTATATCTATTTTATCCATTAAGCCTATAATAGCAGCAGCCTCTCTACAGAACTTAAATATTCAGAAACGCCAGCAAAAGGGATTTCTTTGTCTGAAGTTCAGGTTTCTTGTAAAAATCTGACTCAGACTAATTTAGTCAAAGTATAATACTTTGATCAAGAAAATAACTTATTAAATTTTCTGTTGTTGGAGTAGTGTGTTGGATAGTGGTGGCTTGCACTCCCCAATGTACCATTTTACAGAGAACTTCATATTTTGTTGTGAATAGTTATTGAAAAGAGAGTTTTCCATCTGACAGAGAGAATCAATCTAATGTCACCCACTCTTTACCTCCAATTTTCTACTACCACCACCTCTGTCTGGTGCAATCTTGTTAATGCTTTGCTGGAGATACCTGCTGTTTTACTTCACCTGCCACTAAAGCTTACTGCTCTTGAGCAGTTTTGGAAAACTGCCTTTGAGTTTTATGAAACAAAAGACAATTTTTTAAACTGAACCAAACTGTAACTTAATTCAGCAGGACACTGCAATGCTGCTTTTAAGTCTTTGATGCTTTATTGAGGCAACAAGGTTCCAACCTTTCTCTTTCCCAGCCACAGTGAAGACAGCTCAGGACTACTCAGTAGAGCATTTCTAATGGCCAAAACCCAGGAAGTCACGGCTCAGCTGCCTTGCACTTCTTTCCAGGCAAATTGTAGCCATAGTGGGCAGTGGCCATGCCATGGAAAGGGTAGCCCACTCCCTAGCGCAGGATATAGGGTCTCGACAAAGTAGTGCATCTGGAGCATCATCAGATTAGGCCATACTATGAGATTAAGAAGCTACAGTATTTGGGACAGAGTAGCAGAAGAGGGGAATTAAGAGAGGCCATTTTTGTGTGGTTTCAGTCTTGTGCCACACAGTTCTTCAGCCTTCACAGACTGTCTGGCCAATGTGCATATTTCAGTCTTTTACTTTCATGGTATAAACACTTACTTATTCTTGGGTTTGCTCAAAAATGGAAATAGCTTGTCATCCAGGGAATAGATGAGCAACATTTTCAGATGCTCTTCAACAATTATTTTGTCATCAGGAAGCAGTGTATGATACCTTATAAACATGACACCATAAATCTACAACATTATTGAGGCAGATACAGATTAATTCACAATTCAATATTAGTAGCCACCTTAACTGAGTAGAACCTGATGCAACATAAAAATATGTTGAGATCAATTTGTTAAAATAACAATTTTAAAAGGTCTGCCTACCATTTCTATCTAACCAGAAGCATGTTCACTGCCTGTGAAATAATAAGATTTCTGCTCTCCTCCAATAGAGGAGAGTCCAATAGAGGAGAGTGCACTTGTCTATCTATAGTTGCACTTGGCTTAAATAGCCTTTGGTAAAGGCTTGGAGATCTTAAAATAGGAGGGCACTCATCAAACTTTCACCAGATGACTCACTGCACTGTTAGGAGCAGTTATTTAAATGTTTGAAATATTTTAGATGGTTGATGAAGTCAAGAGAACCAGTTCAGCCAATCACCAAGAAAGCAAACAGTGACCCACAGGATTTCAACCATCCTCCTTTTCTGATGTGTTTTCACAGTACACACTGCCAGAAGCTTTATCAGACCACTTTAAACCGTCAAGGGTCCATCCAGGTAAGATCAGCCAAAAAATGGGGTAGCAAAAGAGAAAGTGGGTACAGGATATGACAACGTTTTTCTTGACATAAAGACAATAACTTCATGTAGTCTTTCCCATAGCCACGCAACTGTGCAGGCCTGGTGAGTGTGGCAGTCTTGCATAGCCTCCTTCTCCATTTATAGCAAGGATGGTTAAGTTCTGGACACACATGGCTCTAAAATTTATTGATTTCAAGTGCAATTAATATCCAAGTCTCTGGGAAGCTCATATAAAGCTATTACTCTGTTCAAAGGGGAAAAAAAAAAGACCATCAAATAGTTGTACTGAAAGTTATTTTTCTGTTTTTCTTTGTCTCAAAAAAGAAAGGGGGAGGGGGAGATGACTGTTCCATAATTATAAATCTTCTGAAACTGTAAGTCAGGAAAAGACTTTTCAAATAAAATGTTTCCCAGAAAAGAATATTTGGCAGCAGTTGGCTCTTGTTTTCCCTAATAACCATTAAAAGTCTGCCCTAGTAAAGCATTTTACTGCAACGTTTGAAATGGTAGAGTTTACATTTTATTTAATGAATAGTTGCAGAGCATTAAAGCAACATCTCGTCGGCAAAACAGCTCCTTATCCTCGCTTTGTCTCAATTGGTTTTTTTACATTTCATTTTCAATGACATGTCAGCCGTCTCTCACCAACCTCAAAGGAAAGTTGAATGCGGGGCTTACAAAGTTAAGCTGACATTTGCTCTCTTCCAATAAAAAATATTTAGTCCATTAAACATAAATACCTGTCATTATGATACATGGACTGGGTACAAGCCTCCCGTTTCCCTCTGATGTTTATTACATCCAAACAACTGCAGTGCCTGCATGTTTTCAACTTTAGTGTATTGATTAAACTTTTAAATGGCTGCCATATAACCCAGGGACATCAGGAAGATTAATTTGCGTCAATGTTCATCTGTAATTCATTAGCCATTTATTCTTTACAACCACATGGGCTATCAAGAAAATGCAGGCCATTTTTCACTCTGCACAGGCTTGGGAACAGATCCTGAAATTTGTGCTGCATACAAATAAGCTCCCCAGGCCCGGCCACTTAAACTGCTTGGCTTTTCAAAAGTTAAAGTTGGGAATAACAGCAGAAAAAAGGGAACATAAAAAACCAGAAGTGGACAAAATATACGTCCACAGGGTACTAGGGATTTAACTGAGTTTGTCCACTGTCTTTTCATCCATGGATTATGGTTTCTTATTTCAGTCAGATTATAATAACTGAAACTTGTTACTGTGCAAAGGCCATAAATAAAATGAGCTGTACCCCCCTCTAATATCTTCTAAGATGCAGTTACTTGGAGAAAGCTAGAAAGCGGCAGTGAAGTATAAAAAGCTCATGCCTCAAGGAGGTTGTAGCCGTGAATCTAAGAAAAGGATGCAGCTTTAACCAACTCTCCTATTTATTGTGGATTCCAGTCTTGCCTTTATTTGGGAAAATGGCCAGCTAAATATTGGTATGTTTCCTTAGGGTAGAGGGAAGCCATCTGGCTCCTTGATTTGCCCTACTGACCCCCTTGGCACAGTATGAAGTGCATATTAAATAAGGAAAAGGAAAGAGAACAGCCATAAAGCAAACAAAAATGCACATGAATTTTACATTTACAACATGGAAAGATCAATGAAATGCATCCTGGTTCCTTTCCTCTCACTACCTATAAATTACAAAGTAGTGTCACTCTGCTAGGCAAAGGCATAGTGGTACAGCAATAGAGTCATTGAGCCTATGAGCAATCGAGATTCCAAAAATTAAGATCTCATAAGACAAATCCAACAGGTTCCCTGGTGCAAACAAAAATATAAACATAGTAGCACCTTGTAAGAAACACAGAAATCTTCACATAGGTCTAATACATCAGTTAGTATGTAATCATCTCTATTTAACAGCCACGGTCACTATGCTGCCATTTTAAAGTGTGGATTATGCATAAAAGAAAGGAGACAATTTGCTTCTAAAATCAGTTATCATCTTACTGTTAAATATGAACCTGGGTGAAAAGAACACTGGAGTGAGCATCCTGCTTAGTGTAACCCTCCCAATGTAAGGCTGATGCCATGCCCAACCTGCCTGCCCCAGCAAGCTGGGATCTCACCACAGGCAGGACATTGTCTGGGGGAAGCAAGAGCCTCTCATCACATCCAAGCAACACACAGGAGGCAACGATGCATTGGACAAACCTGAACTGTGGAGCAGCAATAGATTTTGTCCTACGCCCTCCAGCAGCTCCAAAGAATTAAATGCTGCCCTGCCATTACCTTATCACCAAAAATCAGCCATTTGGGGCTTGTCTCTGCAAGTTGTATAGACAATCTGCAGGTGGGATTGCTAAGCAGCATTTCTGTCAGTTGGCTGGCTTGTAAGTGCCCCAAAATAAGTGACCCAAAAAAAAAGAAGAAATAAGAAAATTATGAGATATACAGGGATATACTGAAAGCGACTTTTGGATATGATTTTGTATTTTATTACATGCTTGAAATTTAGACTGAGTTCATAGAAAGATTCATTACGGTTCATCAATCTCACAAGCAAACCTGAGCTGATTTGTGGTTTCATTTTGCACAAATACTTACTTTTAATAGGCAGGAGAAAATTAAATGAGTTTTGGTCAGATATCTGGATTCCTTTGAATCTGAAAGTTGAGTCAAAAAGAATGTTGGGAAATAAGCCAGTTTCAAAGCCATATGTACAAGGAAAGAAGCTCATTTATCCAAATCTGGATAGCTTTATGCTGTGCACATAACCTGAGTCGCTCTGGTCTGCATCTGCCCCACAGCACAAGAAAAGATGAGATCTCAGCTTCAACTTTTTATTTTGGTTTTTTTTTGCTTTAGTCATACCTTAAAAATAATTTAAATATAATTTGTTTGGAGTAAATTATTTTTCTGTTATGATAGGAGACATACTGGGAACTTCACCAATGAAAATATGTGGATAACAAGTGAGCTGAAAATAATGTAAAATTTACCTAGTCTAAGTAGAAAAAAGATGCAGTGCTAAAATTGTAACTTAAACTAAGAAAAGCAAAGCAAGTCATAGCACAACTATGGAGTTTCTATCACATCAAAAAAAAGAGTTAGTATGCAAAAAATCACAGGTGTTTTAGAACAGAGCCATTATAAATTCAGCAGAAAATTTTTCAACCTTACTTCTGCAGATACTGAAAGCTACCTCATGGTGCTCACTAAACAAAGTGTTTCCTCAGAAACTTTATTCTTTGGTCCGCTAGCATTAACGTATAGTAGAACACAGTTAAGATGCAGCCAGACCTTGGGGTTCAGTCCTTTAAAATTCACAGTACAACATATCTGAAACACCAATGACACAGTAAAGGAGTAGAAATCCCAAAAGAAGGCTCACCAATGCCAGATTCTAATTAAATCTTGACAAATTAGGTACAGCAGCCCAGGGGATCACAGCCATTGTGTTCATGCCGTAAAGCCTCTGTCCTGGGAATGTCCCTTGCAGGCTGCATGCCACGGCCCTGTGGCACAGGAGCAGGTTATTGTGGCTCACCATCACACCCAGGCTCTCTCATGCTGCAGGAATCTCCAAATGGGAAGACTAGGTGGCTTTGAACTCATGCTTACACTGGGGGGGCCTAAAGCAGCAAGCTCAGGACTCAGCCATTTGTTTTCATTTTCATATAATGATGTGTCTAGCTCTCATGGTTGCACAGAAAACTGTATCAACTCGAACCATATGTTAACTGAGGCAGCAATATGTTCTTAAATTGGCAGACAGCTCAAAATGACAGTTCAGCAAGATGTGAACTATTTTCAATCATCTCAATAGGGTGTTAACTCTAAACCCTAAACATTGCCTGTATATATATTTTGTTAACCCTTTCACTACTAAATACCTTAAGCAAGCTAGCTAAACTGTTCCTCCACACTTCTCCAAGGCAGAATATCCCAACTCCTAATTTGAAAGAATGTATACATATAAATTGGCCTAGTTACATACTTGGCTCCATAATTTTTAACATCTCACAATCAATGTATTTATCCTTCCACAATCATGAGGCAGTGAAGTGCTGTCATCTCCTTTTTAGAGATGGAGGAAAAAATGAGAGAACATGATAAAAAGGAAACAGAACAGAGATCATCTGAGCTTAAGCCTTTTGTCTGAACCAGTAGATTAGCCTTTCCTTTTACACGGAAATTATGTGGAGACAGCGAAAAATCCGCTGCATTAAAGTAAGTTAAAGAGACTGAATATTTAAGAGCAATATTATCATATATGTACCAGATTTAGTTTTTTAAAAGGTTGGGTGCAGTTCAGTTTAAATTAATTCAGTTCTTTCACTGAATGCCACAGAATTTTCAAGGATTTGCTCAAGTTTAAGGCCAGCTTACCACAGAGCACAGAATCTGTTGCCCTTACCTCTAGCTGGTCAATTTTATTAATACAGTGCCTTAGCTTTAGGCCATAGTACACAATAAAATAAAAAAGACTAATGCCAATTTTAAAGCTTGCAGCAGTTTGCCAAATAAACACAGGATCTGGATTAGTAACACTTTTCAAGATCATACATGCCTAAAAACTGTACAAAAAGAAAATAATAAGAGCTAAAAATATATTATTTTTTAGGTCTCAACAACTTTCTAGCTTTTTTTTTCCCTTTTTCTTTTTTTTTTTTTTTTTTTTTTGTGGCCAATCAGATCAACAGTGTGGCAGCCAGTGTAATTGAAACTGTTTTCCTACCCAGAAAGTATTTCAGGTTTTGAGTCACAGAAGTAAATGCATCTAAGCCAGGAATGGAAGTTGGCTATTTATTACCCAGGTGACAATATAGGTTACAAGAAAGTGTACAGTAAGAAAAACCTTCAGCCTGACTGGACTGTATGGGCAAAGATAGCTGTGTCTCCTGATACTAGCCTAAGTCACTTTCAAACAACTAACTGCAAAAACTCTGTCTAGTTTGTGAAGTATTTTGTGATGAAAGGCACTCCACACATGTAAAATATTATTACTACATTTGCAAAATGAAATTTCTAAAAGAAAAAGTACAGAACACGCCAACAACAATAAAGCAATCAATTTCAATAGGATGCAATAACTTGCAATAAATTGCTTTGTAGACAAGGATTAAATTGTTTCAGCACCAGCCACCCAATCCAACTTAACTAACAAAGAGAAAAAAGAAATGAGAAACATTTGCTTAAAAAGCTCATAACTGTCAGTGTGTTCAGAACACCAGCATGTCCTGCTACACCTAATACCTTTGTCAAGGTGGCCTATCTGGAACTACTCTTTCCCATTCCCTGCAGACTTAAGCGGCAGAGTTTCCCTGCAGACTCTCACTGTATTTGCCAGTACTGGATCTCTGCTTGGGGTCTGAGTTTGAGACAATCCAGATCCACAGGCACAGCCCCCCTTCCCCTGCCCCCCCTCAGTATCACTCATCGCAGCTTAAGCTTGTCTGCCTTGCACTGGCAGTGACCTGGATGTTGCACATGCTGCAGTGCAAGGAGAGAACAATACCAGCAAGGAGACTGTCCTGTGATGTTGGTTTTTCATAAAGATGTGCTTAACATTCTTCCAACAACATTATTGTTATAATATTTTTTCCCTGCTTCGATACTA
Source organism: Camarhynchus parvulus (assembly GCF_901933205.1). Classification (NCBI taxonomy): domain Eukaryota; kingdom Metazoa; phylum Chordata; class Aves; order Passeriformes; family Thraupidae; genus Camarhynchus; species Camarhynchus parvulus. Next base: position 13,270,414 of record NC_044576.1, read on the forward strand.
CAAATCAGCGTTACATTATACTGAAGAAGAAATGTATTTGGTCTTAAATCCTTGTATTAAGCATTCTGTTTGAACAATGGATTTAAGAGATTTGGTTTACTTTCCACAAGATATTTTAATAAATCAGCATCTTAATTCCTAATACTTTCTTCTATTAACACATAAGATTTTAACTTTCTCTTCTCCACATTGATACATGCTACTTTAAGTAATGTCAAAAGTGAGTCTCAAAATGACCGTGTCAAGCATCCAGAAGAGGGCTGATTGTCCATTTACATCATGGTCTTGCCTTCTTCTATGTAAGACTAGAAAATTAGCATGAACATTTGGTAGCAGACTGCAGAGTTGTCATTCATCTTCATTTCCATGGGACAGATCAGTTAAAGCCTTGGTTGTGCACAAAGCATTAAAATCACCTCGGCATGTTAAGTAATAACATGGCACCATGATGCAAAGTTGTGACTGAACCACCCTTTGGGGGGCACTTACAGGAAGGCTTTACACTATGTAGCACAACTCTATGTTTTTAATTGCTGATCACTCTGCTGCAACATGACTTATGAAAACAACTGCATGTTAAATCATGAGTGTCAAAGAAAATCTTATGAATGTTCACATGATGATATCTTCAAATAATTTGAAAATATTTTATAATTACATTGACAAGAGTCCCTAAATCCAATTTTAAACTAAATTAGGTGCTTTAGGGGTCAAAAAAAAGTACACATAGGCCTAAACTGAGGAAGATATTAGACTGGCAACAAGAGAACCACTATGACTTTTTATATTAACAGCACAGGATTCCTGTAATGAGATTGAAAAGAAGGAAGCTGGACCTGTGTTCTACAATATGCTGCAATGCTGGTCCACACACATCCCTCTCTACTGGGAAGAAACAACTTTCTGTTTTGCTTCTTTAAACACTTGGGCAAGAAGCTGCACAGACTCTGGAGGGACAAGCTTAACTCCCTTGGTTCCCCATGGGGCACATATTTGCCCAGCTGGAGCGTGGCCTGGAATCAGGACAACCAGGCACATCGCTGAGCATGGTGACCCCCAGTGCGATGGAGAGCTAACAGGATTCTCAACAGAGATCATGGTGTGAGAGAGGAGGATTAAAATAAATGCCAGATAGCACTGGAGTGTTAGAGGAAAGCCCTGTTTGATGGCATACATTCAGATCCAACCCTGTGACTAGCACGCTGTTGCCCTTCTGTCCGGTGTTTTGGAGTGAACGTGTCGGCGACTGCCACAACCTTCACTGAGTTCTGTGCTGCCCACTCAGAGACACATACACTCTCAAAAGACTTGGATTTGCAAACCAAAAGAAGCCAAGGAAGGACTCAGCCATCAAAGCCTCGGCACATTCAGAATGGCAGCTTCTGCTGACACATACAGCAGCAGAACATTAAGTGCTTAGGTAACTTCACCAACGAAAATATAGACAGCTTGAGACTTCCAGTTACTTATGCACGTTTAATGTTTTATGCATTGTTATCTGCTCTTAAAAGCTTGAATCACACTCATATTGCCCTTAGAGCCTAGTGCTTAGACACTTTAAAAACACCTGCCCCAAGAGTGTGTGTGTGTATGTCTATATATATATCTATACCTCTATATATATCTATATCTAGAGAGAGAGAGAGTATGAGTATATATCTATCTCCTGCACACTTAGCTGCTTCTACTGCCTTCACAAGGGGTTGGGGCTGTTGGAAAATGAGCCCACTACATTAGTCACATAAGCTGGGATTTACAGCTGAAGTTCTCAAAAGAACTTAGCAGTACAACTGTGCTGGATATTCAGAACGCTTAACTCCCATTAGGCAATGAAAAGAAGCAGCTAGCATCAAAAAACACTGTGTGTCCAACAGCTTACGCTGCTCTTCATTGACTAAAGAAACTGGAAAACATGCTCCAGTAAAATGGCCAAACTTAATTAATTATGTCTCCTTAATGTGCCATTACTCAAATTCAAAACCATTTGAAGTTTATTGCAGTTCATGGCACCCTGAAGAGGGGTTTTATTTGCTGAGCATTTGGCAACTTACAGTGCTCTCAGTGAGAGATACTATATTAATTTCTCCATATCCTGGGTAACCAGTCTCACCTTCCAGAGAAGGTCTACATTTTCCCTAGTCTTCTTTTTTGGAAAGAAAATCTGGTCCTCATTCACATGAATTCTGCTTGCAAATATCACTCAATATTTGTGTATTTATTTTAAGAAACAAATTATTTGGATGGTTTGGCTGTGGTCTAAAGCATTTATAATTATAGATTTTTATTCTGACACGTTCCAAAACTCAGGATAAAAATACAGATATCACCAGCTGAAAACCTTTCAAGAGCAATACAGGACGCATGATAGTGGAAAAAAGGTAGATGCAGCATTGAGGATTTAAAGCATCAAAAATGTCCTAAAAACTGAGTGTTCCTGTGGTATCTGTGACATGCTGGTGTTTAAAAAGTGAGGGGAGAAGAGACTAGTGAGCCAAGAGGAAAAGCTGGTCTTTGAATCTCTGTTCCTAACTAATTTGTTTCGAATTCTGCCACAGTCTTACATGTGAGAAATGACATTAAGGGCAAGGGGTGATAGTGCAGAGATAAAGCAACAAGAAGGTATTCAAAATACTTGCCAAGAAAAAAGCACTCATCTGATAAAAATTTAGACAGGAAGAATGCCAAAAACCAGGAAAGACACAACGGAGAGATTTGATGAGGTGATTGCTGCTGCAGTTGTCAGGCTTGTCAGTAGAAAGGGGATGCCAGATTTTAACTCAAAAATAGTGTCAGCTTAAAAGTTGTCTTTTTTTCACCACATGTTTCTAATTAACATAACATTAGGAACTTACTTCTGGCAACTATAAATAAAACTGTTTGGGACTTAGTGCAAAAGATTAGGTAGAACAGTTTTTCAATATCTTAAAATAGAGGAAGAAAAAGAAACCTGTTACGAAGAGAAAAGCCCCAACAACTTGGGCCATAATCCAATAATAACCTCAAGATGGTTTTGAATTTGAATAATAGAGCATTAAAAAAAATACTTATTAAGTGAAATTTGACAACTTTAGTGAAGCCATTTATCTGTTTTACCTTGAACAAATTTTATGAAATGTTCTTCATATTAACTACAGTACTTAAGAAAACTACAAAAATGAAGCTTCTCTTACCACTGAGAAAATGTGACAGACTGAAACCTACTCTTATTTGGCACTCACAATTTTTGCAATCCCACCCTTTACTACCATTGCACATATTTTTAAACATCCTGCCCCAACTCCTCTTTTGAAGAAATTTACTGCACTATATCTCATGTATTTGCCTAAATCTTAGGCACACTAAGAGACTACAGTCTCTTAGTAGAAGAAGACACACAAAAGAAGTTACTGAAATGCCCTTTTATGTGAGTATGAGGATGTTTCTAACACTAGGGCCAGCCTTTGGGATTGGAAAAGGCAAGTTAAAAGGACAGGTTTTCAATTTACAGCCTGGATCTTCAGCTGGGGTTAGTTGCAAGACTTGGCTGATTTACACAAAGCAAGAATCTGGAGCCATGTTTTCACTCTAATGAGGTCATAATTTAAATTAAAAAAAAAGGAAAAAATTAAATTTAAACAGGCATTTCCAGGCTAACAAGAATAAAGGCCCTGGGGACTAATGAAGTCAATGAGGTTTATAAATCACAGGTTTATAATGCATCCATAGTAAATCTCTTCTATGTAGGAACTGAAAAGACACTGTCATGTTATCTAAGCCTCTTCAAATTCAGCAGCCAGCCAATATTGTGTTTAATTACTCTATGCAGGGAAGCCATACACACCCAACCCACACCAAGCCTGTTAAAAGGTCTATTCAAAATTCTGCAAGCCAAATGAAAACTTCCACCACAGTAAGAAAGATACATGTATTGCTATATGGTTTCTCATTTTTCACAGAGTAAATACCCACATCTTTGCTAAGCATAATTGATCTGGCCCTGGACAGAATTACAGGTGGGCTGAAAACACACTGGATGTAGCTGAGGACTGGGGAGCCATTTAAACAAGGTACAGAACCTTTCAAAAATTAAGTGCATGACTCTACTTCTCTGATTCTTGTTGAAATGATTTAGCAGCAGTTGAAATCAATTTAATTAGCACATGAAGAGAATGGCTGGTGCACAGAGAAGGTTTCTCCTTATTCCTTGCTAGGGTGGGGATGCATCATGTTCTTCTGCCTTTCAGGTTAGCAGATTACTTTGCTACTGGAAACAACAAGCAGAGGAGGAAGCAAAGATTTGTCCATAGCCTATTGACCTTCATTCAAAGGGAGAATATACCATGGATATAATGTTTCCTTCATTATGCTTGGAAAGAAGATGTGGAAGCATTTTAAGAGAGAGAGAAATCACCTACAATCACAAAGCCTCAGGATAACCCTGAATGTTCGCAGGGTCACAAGGAAATATATTCTGATTACGGCATATATGCAGACTCTAGAAATGTGACTCTATCTATTTTCAGATTTCTTTTTTCCTGGAGAAGCCACAAGCACCAAATAAAAGGAAACAACAATAGATGTGATAGCCAATGGAATACGAGAAATGAAAGCACAGCTAAATCTTGCAACAGACTGTAAGGGAGGGCCAGGCCATTACACTATTAGAGAATCAGCAGCAGATTTGACATGCACCTGAACTAGTCAGTTTGTCAGTTGAAAAATGCTTTTAGCTTTGGTGCTGTTCCATTTTACTGCTGCTAAACTGCTTTCAGAACTGAAGCAGATTTGGATATACTTAGCACCATGTATAGAGTCAATGATCTTGGGAAATCAAGATTTGAGTGAGCTGTTGTTAGTGAACTTTGGTGAGTGGCTCAGCTGAGACATCCCCTACAAGCACTTTCATCCAGTAATTCAGATTCTGCCTATTGTTAAAACCAAATACTCATTGCTATCCCTGCACACAGGGCACTGGAAAGAATCAACACACAGAAGCAGATCATTTGATGATGTTCCACATCCAGGACAATATTGACTTTTACAGTGTTGTGTTCTCACTAAAGCCATCAATCCTGCAAGCCATGACAAATGGCCACAAGAGAAAAGCCTGTGCCTATTTAGGATGCTAATCCCCATTTCAGTTTCTAACTGCTTTTGACATCCTTTGGTAAGGGTCACTACCATTACATCTGAGCTAGTGGAACAGCCTGTGCAAGACCCATCATCTGCTTCACTACAAAGTCAGCTGACTGAATTGCCAAAATCTTCCACAGAGAGCTGAGCTGACCTCTTCCAGCTTAGCCATGACCCAGTTTAACCTTCTGACTTTGCCTGTCATTTGTAACACTGCGAACCAGGGCAGATGTTCCTGTGCTGACCATCACACCGCAGATTTAGCTTCTAGTGTTGAAGGAGGTGGTTTGCCCAGATATAGGAAAATCCCATCTGTTTTCATAGGCTGTCTCTTCACTAGAAAGATATATCTATATTTGCACAGCCATTTCTATAAAAGATAATGCATAAAGGTTTCCATTGCAACCTTGCCACAAAAAGTTCAAGAACTTCAAGAGAACACAACAACGTCATATGAAATCACTCTCACCTGAAAGTAGGAAGGCATCTCAACAGAGCATAACACTCTTTTAAATTGGTGGGGAGGAAAACAGCAAGCTTGCAGTAAGGAGTCAGTTATTGCTGTTTGCTGCAATAAGTATTATGTAGCATTATGCAATGTAACATTCACTGGGGTGCATGGGTTTGGTTCTGTTTCCTTAGTTCCACCACATAGTTTAATTTCCTTTTAACCTCACAATTATGTTCCCTTCTTTCCCACCCACAAAGTGAATAATGCCATGTTTCATATATTCATGCAGAAAACTAAAGAGAAACGTAGTTATATGATCATACCAAGCTGCACTTCATTTACATTACTTTGTGAAAAGGCCAGTTTTCTTTAGCCAAGAAAGTAATGCGCCATTTTTTTCAGCATTTGCCACACCCTCCTCGACATCCAGATATTCTCCGACACTTAGCTCTAAATATCTACCAGTCCTTGTGCTATAACACTACAGACTGGTGCTCACCCCTTATCTCCTGCAAAACCCCCACAGCAATCTTTAAAGACACTAATGATGAAAAATTAGAGGCCTTACAGAACGAGAACGAGAGCTGACCTTTGCCAGTGTGAACTGCCCATGCTTGAATGGAGCTCTGTGCACATTCAGCAAAACTTTTCAAGCCTGTACAGCTTTGGTAGATGGCCAATATTATCCTAGCATTGCTTTTCAGAATAAAATTGACAATCTTTAATCCTAATTTGAGTTCATTGCACAGCACAGACATTTGGGATTGTGCCACTGTGTAGTAAATTGTACTCCTGCTAAGTGAAAAGATGAGAAAATGAAATACTTGCACTTGGGTTTTTGAGGCCAGCACAGAACAATCTTTTCCTTTATAATCTAGCTTGTATAAGGATGAACAGAAAAACAGCCCAAAAGACTAAAACAGAACAAAAGATAAATTACTAATGTAGTAGGGATTACTTGTGGTCACTGTGAAAACTGTTCTTAGAAATTATGCCACGTAAGTCAACCCAGAATATTTTCTAGGTTATAAATATGTGCTTCAATCTTATAAAATTATTTTAACTGAATTTAACCATAAATAAATTTAGTTGTAATTAGAATTTGGAAGAAAATTTCATCACTGCCCAAATTATTACGGTTATTTACAACTGTGAGAGCACATTAAACACATTCTAAAAAAACTAAATATATAATTAAGATAGACCAGAAATGTGTTCTGGAAAATTGCTCTCTGGAGTGTGTTTTAGAACATGCAAGAAACATATTATTAGTTATCATTAACTGTTTGCAAAGCTTTGTAATACCTGGGCTCTCAGGCATAATTTAAAGTCAGAACTTCAACCTGCTGTTCCATTCCCATTTATTATTGTAACTAGATTTTTACTCCACAAAATTCCGTGCTTCATAAATGGTAAAGAATTCGGTTTTTACACAGTCTTCTTCAATTTCTATTAAGCAGAAACAAAGAAAAAACAATTAACTTATAGGAAAAGAAACCAGACCACAAACTCCAAGAAAATACTTAAACAATATCTCCAAGAGGAAAAAAAGAATCCTAAACAAAATCCCCCCCAAAATCTGTAACAAAAAACTCCCACCAAAAAAATAAGAAAAAAACACCAACCAAAAAACCACCAAAACCAAAGCAAAGCAAGATAATTTACTAAAGGAAAAACCTCTTTCTATTTTCCAAATCTGCTAGTGATAGTTGTTTTTTTCATTTGTTTGTTTAAAGGCAGGAGAAGGAGGATCTAAAAGTGACTAACAAAAGAGGCCTTTCTTTTACCACATGCAGTACAGTGATTGCAGAGGATGATCCAAATCAGTTATTTATTCTGAAGATGGTACCCTGCAACCACAGCCCTCTATGTAAATACAGTCTAGAATAGAAAAAGCAAACAAAAGATGAAAGAAATTAAATGTATTTTCCCCAAATTGTATATATAGAGTTATGTAATATCAAAATTGTTCAAGGACATATACTAAGTTCTTCAGAAACGCAGACAAACACATGATCAGTTTTGCCTAATGATCATCATACAGAAATCTGCACACAGTAAGTTTAGGCTTTGAATTACTGATGACCTACAGAACTGCAGATTATTTAGAAGAGACTAAGAGATATTTAGTTTCAACTGCCTTTTCCAGTTTAAGAGCTGGGATTCATCAAGAGAAAACAGTTGGAAAGAACTTCAAAACAAACAGAAAGATGTGGCTCTTTACACAGAGTAGTAGACCTGTGAAATTCCTTGCCAGAGGCTAATGGGCATAGAAGCTTACATAAACTCCAAGGGAGACTGGAGATCTGTCACACATTAGTGAACAAACTAAACTGAAAATAGTCAAATGCTGGAAAGAGCACTAATGGGGCATTGTCAAAGGAGCTTGCTCAGTTCTTCTCCAGAGATTTGCTTCTGGACACACTTAGAGAATACTAGGACACTTGGGCAGCTGGTCGGAGCCAGGAGCATTCTACATATCCTCATATTATGCTTTGGGATGCACATGGTCATTGAGGCCCTTTACTCTTCACCAGCTTCATCCTTTTTTCTAGGTCCAGTGCCCTGTCATGCACAGGTCTGGTTACCAATATGAACACAGTGCCTATAGTCTCTATAATGCTTTCTCAAAAGCATTGAAACTATCATTTGGTTTCCTACTTTAACTTGAGAAGCTACAACTATTTCTGTTCCTCTGGAGACTATTCATATTTCTGTTTCCATTTATTTTGGCTAGTGGCTATCACATATCTTCTATGAAAGAGCAACTCACCATTTTACCAGCCTGACTGGTACACTTTCTTTTTCAGAAATGTTGAGGTAGTAAAAATAGCCATATTTCTGCATATCACAGAATCACAGAGCAAGCTGACTTAGAAGGGACCCACAAGGATCACTGAGTCCAACTCCTGGCCCTGCACAACACAATTCTTAGGAGTCACACCATGTGCCTGAGAGCACTGTCCAAAAGCTTCTTGAGCTCTGTCAGGCTGGTGCTGTGACCACTGCCCTGGGGAGCTGTTCCAGTGCACAACCACCCTCTGAGTGAGCAACCTTTTCCTGATATCCAACCTAAACCTCCCCTGACACAACTTCAGGCCACTCCCTCAGGTCCTGTCACTTCAGGCCACAGAGAACAGATCAGTGTTTGGCCTTCCTCTTCCACTCCCAAGGAGGTGAATATGATGAATAATGGTGAATACATGAATAATGACTTTCCAGTGCTCTTCTCTGAGGTTGTTCTTCAGCCATCTTGCAAATAGCATGGTACACACGCAGTGCTATGATACAGGCAAATATCATCACTTCAAATAAAAGTGGAGATGACAGTTCCTGCTTAAACACAAACTCAGTATTTTCCTGTACAGAGATTTCCTCCACAGTCAGAAGAGTGACAGACAAGTCTGACTTTCCGCCCACTGTAATAATCTAGCAGCGACTTCCCAGTCCCATACAAATGTGTAGGATGCCACAAAGAAATGTCTGATTACAACTGCTACAGCTGTTCAAAGTTGATAGAACATTTAATAGATTATTAATGTGTATGCTCTGTTTAATTTTCTGCCCTGCTGGCACTAATATTTAATCAGATTTGGGATAAATTCTTCTCTCCTAATTGAGTTTACAAAGCCTTGGTAATCATGTGCAGCTGACAGAAGAATTTACTTCTTTTTTTTCTAGTCATCCCTGTTCTTTATGCTATATATTCCTAAAGAGAAACATGTTTCCAAAAGGAAATCATAGCCATTTAATAGATTTTTACTATTTCAGCCAATACAGTCCCTCTAGATTTCAATATTTTACAACAGATTTTATTTATGAGTATTAAGAATCCTTCCTCCTCCCCCCTATTTTGCTTTATATCACCAGCTGTGATAATTTCAGACAGAGCCTGTCACTTCAGGTTTATTTTTTGAATCCTCCCCTTTTCAATTGCTCCATCTCTCTGATTTCTTTTCTTTGAAAGAACTATGAGATTGTAACTCTACAGAGTTTTTGACCGAGCTCATCAATACCAAAAGAATGAGAAGTGTAAGAGAAAGCCACTAGCTGCATTTTAAAATTATTTTAAAATACACATTCAGTTGGAAATATTATTTAAGGATGCCAGTAACTCAGACAGAAACTGCTGTCATTGTGTTGTATCACAATGCCAACTCCCAATGCCTGTTTTTTGATGTAGTATTTCTCCCATCTACCTTACTCCTTATATTAAGTCTATTTTCCTTCACTTAAATGGATCCTTAAATGATTAAAACCAAATAAATGCAACTAAACTATACCATCTAATTACAACATTCCCTTGAACCATCCATTACATGGGAAATCTGCTATGCACATGATTAAGCAGTACCTCTCTTTACAAGCAAGATTCACCCCCTTTTAACTTTTAGTGCCTTAAACATAGCCAGGATGAACTAAGCAGAACCAGCTTGATTTTGAGTACACAGGGACTTAAAAAATTCCATCCTGCAAGTGTCACTAGTTATTAATGAAGAGTAAATTTCAAAATTAGCCACAGAATTATTTAAAATGCATTTGTTCCTGAAAGTTCTTCCTCCTCTTTCTCAAATAAAATAGATTAAGAAGGAAATTAAATTCTTCAAGAAATAAATTTTGACTGAAGTGAGAAATCATACTAAGAAGCTAATTTAAGAAAGATGAAATTAATTTTGGTGACATTTATTCTATTTAGCAAAAATGGTGACAAAACATATAGTAGCTCTGTTACCATGAGATAAGAGGTAAGTAATTTAAGGCTGGGCATAGTAACAGTCTACAATGATTTAATCCTTCTGGTACAACATCCCTTGTGACCTATCATTAAAGGTTTAGAGTAAAACTGACAATTATTATTAGCTTGTAATTGGATTTTGGAGATGCAGTATAAAGTTAGGATAATTTAAATGACTGTTGACATTGGAAAGATTATGTAAACAGTCTGAATCAGCTGTATTTATCAATTTATTTGGTTGGATAAAAAGCCCCCTCGTTTATCACGATCGTCAGAATGCGAAATGTGTACTATTACCACAGTATTCTTTTTCACATTAAAATAGATAAAAGCAAAGACACAGTAAGAAACTCTCCCTTAGGGGAAATGCAGGCTATATTGGCACCTATCAAGACTTTTAACTATTCAACTCAATTAAAGTAGCTGAAAAGCAAATTTTTATAAACATGCTATTCTTGAAAGAGAAATTATCAAATATGTCTCAAAGATACTTGAAAAATTAAAACAGTATGTTGAATTATTTTGTTATATCGATTTTTAATTATATATCCTAAGTTTTAGAATTATCTATCATAAGTTTTAGAAACTAATAAAAAATTGAAAACACAGGCATCTTTACAAATTTATTTTTAAAATGGTTCACCTTACAGCTTTGAGTACGCTGGAAAATCAAGCTTTATAACTCAGTACACTGGAAAATCAAACTTTTTGCAGGGTAAACCACATTTTCTGTGCTGCCGCGTTTTGCCATTGTGTTGCCATGTTTTTGGTTCAAAAACATGGCAGCATGTAAACTTTGCTTGCATGCATCAGCACACAGCATCTCACCCCAGAGCATCAAGCCACATCAACAGTTGATTATCCATCATTCTTTAATAGTCACTTTATTAAACAGACACTTAGACATAATTTTAAAAATGTGCTGACTAATGTCTGATACTGAAATAATAACCTCCAGCCCCAGGACTTGAAAATGTCTATTTTTCTGATATTTCCCTCATCAGTAATTTTTCCTTTCCTTTTTTCCTTATTACCAGTGCCCTTTACTTCCCACATGAATGTAAAAATAGACCAAAATCTCTGTGTGCCATAAATCATGCCTGTCCTCCAAGCAGCAAGTACATCACAGAGGAAATACACCCTGAATAAAACTTTCAAGACCTCAGGATCCATGTCAGAACATCATAGAACAGAAGTCAAATGCATGAATTCACTGTGTAAAAACCTGAAATACTCCTTCAATGGGTATAAAGAAACCAATATTTGGGTTACACTGGTTATTATTAAATAGGGGTGGTGGTGTGCAGTGATTTCCATTAAGAAGCCAACATTCACACAGTCTCACCTCTTTTAACAACTTAGCATGACCATATGGGGAAAAAAACCTCTCTATTTTAGAAAGAATTTAAATATCCTACAATCTGTGTTCAGTCCACTTGAGAACATAATCCTTAATACTGATATTTTCATGAGAGAAGATTCCAAAACAACTCCATTTGTATTCAACTAGATTGTCTTTTTAAATTTAATCTTTGTTAATTTACCATTGTAATCCAATAAAAGAACTCAAAGTTCCTTGTGAAAATAGAAAAATTATCTTCCAAAGTATGCCAAAATGGGAGATATCAACATTTTGTTCTGCAAATAAATCTTGGTAAAGCAAACAATTTCCAAAGCACCATAACTGTGACAGCATTTAATTTTCTGGTATAAAAATCACTTTTGAAGATTTTTTAAATAAATATAGAAAACTTGTTTAAAATGTTCATAAAACATAATCACCTGCTTTATTTATAAATGCTGATGTTCCAGCTTTTAGGGCCTAAATCAGTGAGAATCTAAATACTATGAGAGTAAAAAAAATGTTGGGTAAGTATATATAAATTTATGATGACTCCAAAACATGGATAAGCTAGAATTCGGGCAGCAATAGTTAGTAAAGATACAGATTTTGAACTATTTTAGATTTCTTAGAACTGGTAAAAGGAGTCAGATTTTCAGATTCGAATGCACAGTCTTCCTTACCTTCTTTAGAGAAACAGAACACTGGAAGAGAAACATACGGGAGGATTTGGCAAAGCCAGTGACATGCAGGTTCAGCCATAACAATACCTGGCTATCACTTACTACTCACAGCTTATGGTCTTTAGTCATTTAATAAAACCCAGTTAGCAAGCTTTAAATCACTGTGGTTTTCAGTTACTGTCATGAGCAGCCACAGAGTAAGCGAAAACATTTAATTAGAACATATCAGTCATTCAGTGACTTCCTCTGAAATACCCATCTATATGATTTAGCCATTTACAGTTATTCAGATAGTTAATGATGTTTCCTGAACTTAGCAACAGAAAGGACACACTCCAGGACTGGAGAAAGGAATGCTATTATGAGTCCTGGGCAAAACTCCACAACTGTGAAATCAGAAGAATCTTTTGCCAATTTTGACAAATCTGCTTTGAAACTTGGAATGTAGTCAGTAACAGCAAAATAAAGCTCTATGCCTATAACATGCACAGGTAAGTATACTTTGAGATGAAGTGACTATGAATAGAGGACTGTCACCATGTCTTTTATGCCTTCATGTGCTTGGTGGCACATCCTAGGAGTCAGGAGCTTGGCAGCCAGCAAGGAAGATTTAAAAGATGTGTATATGTAAAATTTAGAGACAGAAAAATATCCATCCAGCTTACCAGTCCTGCCCTCCCATTTATCTTGTTTTTCTTGCTTTTCCAACATATTCCACTCCCACTGGAACCTTATTTCAGTAAAACAGGATTTCCCTCAAATTTTCTACAGATTCTTCACAATCCTATAATGTTAACACTGAAACCTTCCTTCCTTTTATTTTCTTCCTTCTGGTTAGAAAAATTTCCCTGACCCCACGAAACTCTGAAATTTGACACCTGTTTTCTTCCCTCCTGGTATGAGCCTATAACATTCAGCTGTTTTATCAATAGCACTCTCTTTAGTGCAAAATAAGGGCACACATTCGATGACCAAAATCAAGCAATATGGATTTTTTTCCTTTCTCCTTAGGAAAGGATATATGACCTGTGATATCCTTTAAAACCTCTGTTGGCTTAAGAACATCAGAAGTTCAGGAGTAGAATTTAAGTCTTCATAAATCATTGGCAGTCTTAAATCCCATTTAGTCCCATCTGAAGTGTGCTAAACATAATTGCAGAAACTAGGAAACACACGTTGGGACACGTTTAAATCAATCTTAAGAGACCCTTTAAGACATCTTGAAGCAATGTCTCCCATGCTTTATATACTGCTGCTCTTCTTGCAGCCTTCACTGGCCATAAGAAAGGACACATTTTTAGGGTTATTAAGCATAACATTTTCACTGCAGATCAGCATGAAGTTATTTGGCTGGGGCACAGGTGTTTCTTTAATTATTTAACATTTGGAAAATTCACTGGGCTTGCTGACCTTCAGATCACACTCCTACTTGTGTGGTTTTGCAGGCTCACACAAAGTAACAACATAAGGACACAGGTTGTTTCTGGACTTGATTAAGTGTTTGCTCATGTTGTTTTCCTGTTGCCTTTTATTACATTTTCAGCGTTTCTGGGAGCAACTGGCTGCTTCAGTATTCCTGAACAATACATTTAAAGAGATGGCAACTCTAAAGTGGAAAGTTATGTTAGCTATGAACAAAGACTGCTGCAAAATTCAGACCTATTTTACACTTATGAATTGAACAAGATGCAAAAAAATTCTGCCCAAAGAGATTTATACATTCCACCAATAGCTGAAAGCATGATGACAGAACAGTTAACAGCGTTTTAATCTCAAAGTGCTGTGGTATAGCTTTAGCTACTTTCCAGGTAAGAATGGGGCTGGCAAATACCTGCTCTCAAAATACTCTAAGCAGATGTTATGCTATGATAGCCACGTTCATGTATCACTAAATCCTAATCAAATATCCAGGGAAACCACAGCTCTAGAGTCAGTTCACAGCTCTACTACTAATGTTCTTTACATCACCTCACACTGCCATGAAAGCAGAAAAAAATACAAGGTAAGAAGACTGATCCAGTACAACTTGCACAGTCTTAGAAATGTTCTACAAAAAATATTAGATGAGCAATACCAACCGCCTAATAAAAACTTATCCTGATCACTTAAATGCATCTGAATAAACTGAGCTAAAGCCTGAGAGAAATCCACAATAACAGCAACACCCCCCACAAAAAAAACTCCAAAAAACCAAAAAACAAAGAAACCCCAAACACATCCCCCCCCCATTAAATGCAGACCTTGCAGCAGGCAGGCAACAGATTAGCTACACACAATGAGGTATTCCTTAAGTTACTTAGTTTTATAGTTTCATGTACAATAAAATAAAATTTGGCGGAATTCAAGAAGCTCTTCTACCCTTCCCTAAGGTGGTATTTTTTTCCTTTTGAACTTCAGCATGCATAGTCTAGAAGGTCTATGCTTAGGACCCCTTAGGCCAGCCAAGGCCAGCTAAGGGACGAGGTCAGAAGACAAAATGTCACCATTAGAGCTATGTAAACCTGACAGTAATGGTGACCCTTGGGAAGGAATCTCACATTTTAATGAGAACACACAAGAAGGAAAAGGTTCAGGCTGCAGACGACCCAAAGTAGACTCTTTCTTTCTTCTCAGTTACTAGTTAGACATCAGCACCAAAAAACAGTAACTGCAACTCAAGTCAAACAGGCTGAAATATTCTGCTAAGAGCTGTGCTGAGAGCTGTCCCCCCCAGTTTGAAATGACTGGCAAAGCTGTTCGTGTACCATTACACCATAACTAAACAAATAGAGCATAACAATGAGAGGAAAGACTTGATGGAGAAGAAAGTTACTGAACCTTCCTGAGGCAGCTACAATGTAAAACTGCACCTAAATTGTGAAAGAGGCAGCAAAAACGTGCATTATGAACATTCCCTCTAATGTTGTGCAATAGACAAAACCACGTAATACCTCTATTAAACAGCATGAAATCTATTTAACGCTTCTTTGGATGCACTAATTAGGTTTTCCATTGTGGGACAGGGGGATACAGTACTAAGGGCAAAATGCTCCACTTAGTTAAGTTCCATGCTAGTCCTGCTCACGTAACACAGTGTAAGAGAAGTGAGTACATTCTGTGAGAGACACTAATGAGCTTTTTACTACTGTTTTGGTCCCAATTATGTATATTAAAATACACATACTCTTTTTAATATTAGGAACAAAATATTGACTTGCAGGAGCTTAACAGTCAGTTAAGTCAACCTCTCTTCTCTGGTGTGTTACCTTAAGAGGAAGAAGAGTACTCCAGCACACTATTTAGCCCTAATTCTGAAAACTGCAAAGTACTTGCTCAGTTTTACGTCTCCTTCAACTCTCTGCATTCCAAAGGTGCAGATGAGCTAACCCATGCACCTGAGGTTAAAAAAACTCCCATAAGGTTTTGAAGCTTGCAGCTCCACTCTCTCCTTCACGAAGCTTTAAGATAGCAAAAGGAAACTCAAAGTGTGTTCAAACTTTTTTACTATTTTGTCCGTCAAGTAAACAGAAAAACACCAGTGCAGAAATGCTGAATTTACAGCACGCCTACATACATGCAAAAAATAAACCCAAGCAATCCTAAACTCAGACTCATCAGTCTCCTTCATGCATTCAGTCCTGGAGAATAAATGTTCCTTCAAATACGAAAAATTAAGTTGCAAAGCCAGCAGTACAGCCTTGTGGTCATGTTACAAACAGTGATACTCACTCCTGGTGACTTGGAGATTGACTTTGCATTCAGAACCAGCCACACTGTTTTACAACTAGCTGTGCTCTTATTATCTTCAATTACCTGTTTCTGCACACAGCTATACTACACAGAAAAAGAACATTGGTTTCCTCAGGTTTTAGGTGGTTTGCTTTTTTGTTGCCTGGGGGCGTTCTTTGCTGAAACCAAATCAATGGAGCTATTAGGAAATTACTATTATGAAAGCTGAGAAAAGTATCAATAAATCATTCTCTGTATAGAAAATCAATAAGTTCCTCTATGTTCATCTAAATGTTTATATGTAACTAAAAACCAAATTTTTTGTGTAGACTCAAGATGGATAGTATTGGAAATAAAAATAATACAGAACATTAGACAATATGGCTTTGACTTTTAGGATTTATTTTAGCAGCCTAAACCTTAACCTAGAACTCAGTAAAATTCATTTTACCTTCTTATAACCCTTTTCTGGCATACCTTCTTCAAATATGTCCTGAACATGGTTTGGGTGTCAGACATGAACAATAACTCTTTTCAGAATCAAGACAATGAGCTAAAAAAAGAGTTTGAAGGACTGATCATGCAAAATTCTCCCCTGCCCCTGTGCTGGTATGTATTTTTAGGCAAAATGCCCATTTTCCATCTGATTTTCATGGGAATTCTAAGGTCTATACAAAGTTTACTCACTTGGTTTCAATTATATTGCACTAACTTGACTGCAGAAAAGGGAGAAAAGGCTGGGTTCACACCTTCCTAGCTAAACTCATCCACAGCCCAGCTGAGAATCATGTAACTGTCCATAATGACAAGAATATTGGGTTAAGAATAAGTCTAACTTATAAAGCAAGTGAAATGGTAGGGCAGACAGCTCACAGGGCTCATCCTGGTGCCACTGGCAGTACAGGCAACCAGCTGGAGCAATGACAGCTTCTGACTCTTGCCCAAGCATTTACTGGAGGTGACAGGCTTCCACTTTCATTTCCCACCATCTCACTTTGTATCACTCAACACAGGATCCCAACTTGCTTGTGTTCTGCTGGTACATCCTAACGAGACCATATTCTCCCTCTCCAGTCCTTTAATTGCCATCAAAATCAGGCCCACTCCTACAGTCCTGCATTTTTCACTTTCCCCACTATGAAAATTGTACCATGTAATTTCCCCAGCCTGTCCCCATGCCGTTCTTACAATACATTCCCAAACTACTACTCTGATCTCCCTGGCTGCCTACAGAACACAGCTCTCAGCTCCTCCTTGGCCCTCTGTGCTCTGCCCTGAGCTGAAGTAGAGGTCCTGGCATCCTCTCAGCTCTTATTCCAGATGCTCTGGAACACAGCACAAGGATGGAGAGAAGCAAGCAGCAGCAGAAGTGGGTCTGTTTCCGTCCTGAGGTAAAGCCCTCATCAGTGCCTTCCTCATTATACAGAAGTGTCTCCCCACAGGTGATTTCACCAAACATAACCATCTCTGGTTGGACTTAAGCACCTCCCCACTTACAAGTATATGATTAATATGGGGCTAAATGACTTTATGGATAAAAAGGGTTCTATGGCTGCAATTAAGTCATCACAGACTTAATCATGAGCTGTCTGATTCTGTCCAACATGCAAATTAACTCTTTCAAACATTCACAGCCTGAGTCTGGAGACTTTCTGTGTGGACCATTTTATTCCACCACATTTGCCAGACTCCTAGAAGGAAGAACTAGAACAAGATTTAGGCCAAGCAGCACCATAAAAACACAAAACTCCTTGTCATCACTCTATTCTCTCTCTGTGCATAACAGGTAGGAAAGTGAGGCTTAAAACAGAGGGAAAAGTGAACTGGTCCATCACAAAACTACTATAGAAATAGCAAGAATGAAGACAGACTCTGAAAAGAGTAAAAAATACACCTCCTACAGTGTCAAAATTCCACCATCCCACATGGCACTAAGCAAACAACTCCAGCTGAACATCTCACCTACAGCAACAGATACAAGAGAAAAGAAAAATGTCACTGATCACAAAAAAAGCAGCTCTTGAAAATACAAGCCATCATTGCTGACAAGAACTATCACAGCAAAAGAAAAGAGTAGCTCATCTTTGTGTATTTCTTTTACTCAGTCTCAAATCATTTCACTAGGCATTTGCATCTGTAACATGAAACTCATTGAAAACTAATTTCATTAGTAAAAGACCTTTAAAAATCAGGGTTTTCTTTCCTCTTATGCATTATAAATATATATATATTTCAGATGATTCTAAAATATTACAGACATATTTCTATTTACAAATATAGTGCATTTGTTATATGAAAAGTATAGATGAGTAAACCAAACCTTTATCATTATGCCAACAGCAATTGTTTTATTATTAAATAAAACTGGAATTATCCTCATCAGCTCATCGAATCAGCCTGAGAGAAGATCTTTTTTCTCAGAATGTCAACTCTGCTTTGTAATTACTTTAGCAGTTACACTTTAAGAGTTTAGGGCATCACCTCGGCTACTTCAAAGCACCACGAGTCAAAAACTTGATCTGCTGACTAAAAGCTTTGATTTTCATGAAATAACTTTTCCAAGAGTAGATGGAGGTGTTGGGAAGTTTTTTGTTCCAGGACTCAATTTTTGGCCTAAATGAAAGTACTGGAAATGTAATTATCCCACACATCTAATCCTAGGGATTAGAGGGGGGTGGAGGAGAAATGGCAGAGAAAAGAGATGCAAGTGCACTGATTTTAACGTTCAGGAATTCAAAGCCATATTTTCAAGAGTCTGACTGTTTTGGAAATCACTGTTAGTGAACTCCTTTATCAACCCTGAAATAAATATAGACTGGGGGACTGGGGATGTGGGGAGGTTATCTTTGCTAAAAATCAACAGTATTGTCAAAATAGTAAATACAGAGTATAATAAAATCACACAAAACTTTTAAATATCCATCTAAATTTAGTGGTACACACAAGTAAACAAAAAGAATCTGGAAGATTTTCTTAGATTACTTTAGTTGCTCCTATTGCTATTCCCAAACAACAGTATGTAGGAATGTTTCAAAAACCATAGTTTAAATCACAGATATTTGATACCTTTCTAGAGATGTGCACTTTATACTCATTACAGTGTATTATCTAAACTGATATAATTTAAGCACTTGTTTATGTCTAGCTTTTAAGAAAGAATCTCACAATAGCTGGCTCAATCCTCTGAGCAGCTGAGCTGGGCTGCTGCACGGCAAAGATGTGGCACAGAGAACTTTTATTCTGCTCCTGTAGAAGGTGTCAGAACATAAGTATCTTCTACGCTGTTTCTCTAGCACATGTTCTTCCAGGAACCTTAAATCAATTGTGAACTGACAGAGCACAGCGAAATTCTGCCTTGCCCTCCTTCCTCTTGCTATTAGAAAGCTATGGCAGAAGGAGGAAAGATCCTGCTGCCCTGAACATTGATCCCAGCCACTTTACATCAACAAGTGTTCCCATAAAAGCAATGCTCCCCTGGCCCTTTACAGCAAGGGTTCAACTTCTTTTAACAAAGCTGGAGTTATTGGGGAAGGAAGGCCCTTCTTTGTCACAACTTACTAAAAAGACTAATAAGGAACATGCTATGAAGCTATCCAGTGTCTCCACCTACCAATTTTCCATTCAAAACCTCTCTTCCCATCTCCCGTGTGTACAAAAAAATTATTTCCCTCAGCTTTTTAACTTTAGCCTACCTTGAACAGACTACAAAATAAGGATGTATTTTCACATCACTGGAAGTCAGGATAAAGAAATCTGCATCCACAAAGTTAGAGACTAGATTTTGCACTAGATTTTGCCCAGTCTATTTAAAAGTGAATTGACTATGGAGGTGAACTACGAAACATGGGGAGGGGGAGAAGGACCCTCAGCCAGAACCACAAGAGAGACACCAAAAATACTGCAAAGGATGAAAAAAGAAAAATTCAACTTGCCAGAAAAAAATTAACTCCTACAAGATAGAGGAACTCAATTAACTAACACATAATAAAGACACACTTAGAATCATAGAATAAGCTGAGTTAGAAGGGACCCTCAAGGATCATCAATCAGTATTTGTGCTAACATTTGACATCTTAAAATGTACCACATCATCCACACAAAGTCACACGTGACATCAGAGGAAAGACACTGACTAACTGCTGGGAGGCAGAAGTTGCTTAAATTCCCTCATAGTTCTAACAATCAAGCATTGAACTTCATCTCCATATTCCACCAAGCCAGTGGTTGGTATTAGCTCCGGTTCAAACCTGAGCATCTCCCCACTGTTTGGAGCACAAAAACATTTGTGCCTCCTCCCAGCTCTCTGAACACAAAATATTTTGGAATTTGTACAAAGGATTCACAACAGTAAGTACCACAACTATGCATGGGGGTTTGCAAGATCAGTCTTCCAGGCCACACATGCAAACATAACTCTGTCCACATGCATGTTAGGACACAATCCAGTTACATGAGAGCACAGTATTTTTCAAATAATAAAATATATGATAGCATTTTTGTTCAATTCATGCTAATTTTTTTTACTTTGTTTTCAACTCTCAAGCTATATTCTCATACATATTAACAGTGGACATGGCTTGGCTTAAAAGAACTCCTGGTATCCATAAGCTTAAATACTGGACTAGAAATGCAACAGGCTTCTTCTTTATTTAAAACATAAATTTTTTGAGTGTCTACAGGAAAAATCACAAATACATAAATTTATGTTTTAAACCAAGTATAAAACATCCTCTGGTGGTTACCGGCACTATCCGTCCTGCATGATTTATTCATAAACAGTGTAAGACCAGATAATCCATAACACTGCAAACAAATGTGGTCTGGTTTCATTCACATCTTCCGTGCAAACAGATGCTTATCATATTTTTCTCAAAAGAAAACAGATGTTCCACTGCTGAAATTCTGGGGATACAGGTTAAAAAAAATGCAATTTACAGTAGGTAATAGTTTGAATATTTACTAGCATGATGTGAAAGACTATGGTTTTAATCAAAAACAAGACCATAAAATTAATCATTGAGATTGCCCATCAGTTATGTTTTATTCTTGGCTTACATCTCCACCAAGGTAATCATTATTTTAATGACAATTATGGAGTGCTATAAAAAGTACTAGGAAAGTACCAAAAAGTACCATCAAAAATAGACTTTAGATTTATGATTAACTAGTTAACACAGAGGTTTTAGAGCAATAACCCAAAGCAGTAATGAAAAACTTAGTTTTGCAGTTTTTATAAAGGTGGCCAAATCATTAAACAAACAATTAGTGCTCACAGATCTTTTAAGCTCTCTTGGGGACATGAACTTGAACACAGTCCAGAAATAGTGACTGAAAATCATTCCTCACTTTTATGGTATCCTTTGTAAACCCCATTTAATAAAATCACATCATTCCAGTTTTGTTCTGAGCAAGCACTTTGTACTAATTTACCAGTCTGAGCTGGATAAAGGCCTTGAAATAAAGAGAAAAGAAGTCATTCTCCTTTGAGAGAGCAAAGGCTTTCTAACATGACCACAGCAGATGAAGTCGACCTGACAAAGAAAGGGGAAAAAGCACTTCCTTGCTACAGCATCTCATAACTCTAGTGGCAAGGAAGGGGAAAAAAGCAAATGCTGTTGCAGCAGTATCACTGTAGGTAAGCTTTAAGAGCCAGGCATGAAACATTACTATGTAAGGCAACTATTCTCTTTTCCTCTTGCACACACATATATAAAGTACACAGGCTGTTGAACTTCTAAATCAGAGGGACTTCTGCATTTACCAAGAATGACAGAGAGGGTAAGTGCTGGAGTGCTTGGTTTGTCTGGATTGCTCACAGGAAAGGATAAGTTTTGAGACAAAATACAGATGGGCACAAACAGGACACAGTCACAGAAAGTTGCCAAAACTCCCTCCTCTCTCTTCATGAACTGAAGTTTAATGGCAAAAAACATCATTGCAGTGCTCAGGTACTACTGACCATAGAGTCACTGTGCTGAGGTGACTGCACGGGGTAGATCTGACTCCTGTAATGGTACTAAACCCCATCATGAGCCAGAAGTGTGCTAACAAACTGAAAGAATGAAAAAACTTCAGCAACATAAAAGGCAATGTTAGCTGTATGGACACTGCAGTGAGAACATGTAGCAGATTAATTATCAGAGTCCAGACCAGCCTTGAGCTGTGTGAATACAGATTTTAGTTACTAGGGAACATTGAAATGAATTTTATCAGCCCTTACACCCATTAGGAGTGTTCACCCTGCTTCATTAGGAGTAGAGGAATTTTGTGCCATATTTTTTATACAGTTCTAAGCAACTGTGAAAGTTGCTGTTAGGTTTCAAGATGCAATCCTAAATACAGTATTTGAGCACCTACAACAGCTAAACAGCTAGAATATACACAAAAATATCAAAATAATAATGGCCACTTTGATTTTTAAAAATACCCTTCTCATTGCTATGAAATTTACAGTTTCAGATACCCAGAAGATGATAAGAAGCAAAACTGTAGAGCTGGAGGGGAAGGTGGAGCCACTAACTCAGCTAACAAAAAAGATGCAAAGGACTTGCTGGAATATGCAGAAATAATGCTTTGGACTCAGTTCTATGATGAACTGACAAGCAGAGATGATGTACGATGTTCAGTATTCTTAACTCTTCTGAATAACTGAGACAGGAATTTCCTGAAGGCAGCAGCCCGAGCTACAGCTATATCCAGGGGACACTAGAAATGGAACATTGGCATCACCACTTTTGGACTTATCAAAGCAAATGTTCAAAATTTTGTATAAAGAGTACTATACAAAGATACATCACAATCATGGCAATATTACATATATAAAATAATGAGAAATCCCATAATTTAAAACAAAAAAAAAGAAGCCTTCATAAATTAAGGAGGCAGATTGATTGGAAAAGGCTAAATAAAATGAGCTGTGATGACAAACAGTTTACTATGGAAATGAAACAGAATCCTGACAGTGAAGCTATGTGAAAAACTTGCTTAAACAGACAAAAATGCTAATTTGATCCAAACTCGTTTATGCCACATTTATTACTGATATGGAAAAACAAGCATAAAGCTTGAGACAGTGGTGGGTATATTGGTATAAGCAATGGTAAATTATGCAATCTACAGCAGAAACATGACTATTGCTAGCATTTATAGACACTTAAAATTACTCTTCAATATAAAAACTTTAAGATGCTTACATTAGCTCAGCCTATCAAGATCTGTATCCTTTTAGCTTCACATTAATAGTAACTTTATCCAATTTGCAGATTTCTAAGTAGGAACGGCTCACCCTTAAAAATTATATGAATACTTAAAAGTCTTAAAAATATCCGAATACTTCATAGAATTATGCAGATATTTTCTTTTTCTTTATTTCTTGCTAAAAAGTACAAAGCTGTTGGAATTCAAGGAAAATTTAAGTCAGTTCCAAATGAGAACTTTCAGAGTATTACACTCCATTCAATGTGTGAATAGTTCATTTGAACACTGAATGTACTGAAAATATTAAAAGAGGAAAATAATAAAGTAAAGGTATATGTCAAAATTAATACTCCCTGCCTTAAATTTTAATAACAATGTATGTACTCCGGCCAATTAATTTCATGTATCTTGTTCAAATGATACCATACTATTTCTCTAATAATAATGTACACCATCTCTATCCCAAGTTCCTTTCCAACTATTTCTCAAACTTTTAATTTTATTAACTTGAATAGTATTTAATATTAGCATGTAATTAATATTTAACAATATAAATATATTTTGCATTTGCTTTCAAAATAAATGCATTTGCATTGCAAATGCAATGCTTTGCAATGCATTTCATTTATTTTTTTTCCTTACTGACAGGTTACTGATATCTTAACTCACTGTGTGGAGAAGAAAATGACTTCTACATTTTGCTACTCATGCCCATGCAGATAATTATCCTAAGAACTAACCAAAAATTCATTACAGTAACAATTGTAGATACTATAAAAACCTCATCGCTCCTCAGGCTAAAAAAGGTATAGTCTGCTTCATTTAGAATTTCTAAAAAGAAAGCCACTAAATTATTAAGTGTCAGGAAATAATCTCTGTGCAGGAGATCACATAAATATGCCCTTCAAGTTGAGAAGACTTAGACATGAATGTAATTGTAAGTGAAAGGACTTCCCTGTACATTTTACAAGGCTTTTCAAGTAATTATGTAAATAACTTTACATTGAGTCAAACTATTGCAGAACCTTCTTATATTAAAGGTTACAGGGAAAATCTTTCATTTGAAAAACTGCAGTTGAGTATATACCAAAGCAGAAAATTCAGAATAAATAGTAATTTTGACATAGCTCTTCCTACTTGCCAAGTTAATGCAACAGCCTGTTTAGTCAAGAAATTAAACTTGTACAATATTTTTATATTGAGGTCCTTACTCTGTTTATTTTCAAAAAACCCGAAATTGTACTCTCCAAAATTTCAAAGCTCTTCTAGTTTACAAGAAAAGCTCACTTTGCAACATCCAACTTTTGAAATACTTGAAGTTAGAGGAATACCTAGCCCACCAAAATAAATTAGCTAGAATAAAGATATTTACTGTATGGCAAATAGTGAGTACCATAGGAAGAGTCTTTTGCCTCAGCTTGTAATTTCTCTTGGATAATCAGGTGGTTTTTACCAGGTAGTTCAGCATACACATGCAGCCAACATCCTTATTGTAAGGATACACAACAGTCATCTGTGCAAACTGGAACCACACAATTCTCATGTAGCTGTCAGCCATGGATATTTAAATTACATTTTTCAGAAATCTATTTGCCTTCTATTTGTTCATGTATTATACACACCAGCTGTTAATATTGGACTTGATAAAGGGTTTCTGAATGTGCGACATAATGAAAGATTCTTTAGCACCATATTCATAAAATACACTCAGCTTTTGTTGTAAAATTAGTCTTAAAATAGACATCTTATTCAAATTTTTAGGGGGTAAAACTTTTCCAAAAGAAAAACACCAAAGCACATGTGCTTGCTGTATTTCTGATATGATCTTTTTCCAAAAGATGCACAGGCAAGGCAATCTTAATCAATCTGATTTCATCCTAACATTTACTTCCAGTTACTTGTGTAATAGCCTAAGGAATCACTTTCTTAACTCTTCAGTAATAAAGAATCAGGCAACAGATAATTTTTTCAATTTCTTTCCATTACATTACATGTCCACATTTAGATGTATCTGGCAAAATCTGAAAACTGACACCAATGTGAGAGTCCCCAGGGATTCACAAATATAATTTCCATGACACTCTGAAAACCAAGAAAAAATGGAAAATGTGAGCTGTTATAAATTTGAGCTAATCTCCTTCTGCCATAACCTAAAATGATCGTCAGCAGCCAGGTATAATCTTCTGGTATTCGACAGCCTAAGAAGAGCTTCACTATCTGAGCCTCAGTGGCTGGTAAGAATGTCAGTATCTCCTAAAATACTTGCACAAGTAAATTTCTTTGCAACATTTCAATTCTGCAGCTGCTTGCTTACCTAGGAGAGGAGGGAAAAAAAAAAAGCAAGCAGATACAGTGTAGAATTCTTGAACTCAGCAAGCTTATTTTCAGGGTTAAAAATAAAGTAGGTCCAATATTTTACAGAAGGTCAGTGACACAAGACCAGTAATCATCTCCTGTAAGCTTGCTTTACTCTTCTATTTATGTATCCTGAAATAACATTGCTTATATATGCAAAAATTAAATCACACCTCATCCAATCCCCAGCAGGGCAAGAGGAAAAAACACATTTAAAACTATCAAGGCATTTTCTGATTGGTCCCACTTGCCAATGCACTCTATATCCTAAGCCTTATTGGACGTTGATGGGATTTGAGTTTCTTGTGATGAACATAAGATGCTTAGGAAGTTTTAGCTAAGGATAAAAGGCAAAGATGATTATTTCAAGATATGTTAAACACAAAATTAATTACTGTTACACCACTCTTTTTAACTCTGAACTACAGATATATCGCTATAATTTCCAAAAGCTTAATTTTATTTATATGCGCTAATTAAAGCTCACATTGCTGTGGGGGAAAAAATCAAACAAACCTTTTCCTTATTTACAAAAACTTGTCATGCATGTTTTATTTTTTAACCTGATATTTAAAGAAGAAAATTCCATAAAATATGGCAATGCACCCACACATTAACATTCCTCTCAGTTATATTTTTCTTTATCAGAAACAGTAGCACTGTAAATCCTACTTTTTTTCCAAGTCTGTGTTTGGTTACCAGCCTCCAGCTGCTGAAATCAAAACATTATTTTTCTGAATTATCTGTGCAAACTTTAGCCTTCCTGCTTTTTAAGAAAAAATCTAAAATTGACCTGAATTTATATTACAAATACAGAAAGAAATCTAAAGGAAAGAATCAGTAATTATGACAATCCTCTTATTCTTCCTATATGAAAGGCTGTCCTACCCATCTTGGCTGCAATTTGCCAAAAGCATGCACAAGACTACAATCACTGAATCAAAATTTTTCTTAAGCAAAAACCATTGAAAGACAGGGAAGTCCTGGGTCAGGCAAACCTATCCTCAGGCTGCTGAACTAATCAGTGCTCTGAAATAGATAAAATGATAGCATTAACACTTGACTATACTTTGGAGAGGACTGTGTTCTTTGGTAAGGATGCTATGCTTCTGATCAGCCAGGATCAATAAAGAATAAACATTGAATATTCAAATAGATACCTAGATCTCCAAACTTTTATTGCATGCTACAATTTTATTTATTTGTTACAATGACTTTATAGTCAATATTTTTGATGAAACTGAATTACATAATAAAAATATCTAAATACTTTTTAACAACCCCTGAAACTACTCTTTGCTTTAAAGCTATCCAGCATGCTTTTCTAGAACCAGCTCTCAGGTATTTCATACATTTTTATTAAACAAATGTCCATTTTTTGAAGCTTTTGACTTTGCTTAAAAGAGTATACAAAGAGATGAAGCCATATGTCTCAAGGGCAAAAACAGCACTAGAACTCATCAAAAGTCATTTTGTGTAAATCACAGATCGCATATCTTTCACTTTCAAAGAAAGTTTCTAACATGAGAGAAAGTGTAGCACATAAGATTGGACTTCATAATTCTTTTAATGTATTTTATTCTTCTTTGGTGTCATCCTGGTTTTACAAGCTTGCTATGACAGCACCACAGCTAAAAAAACAGGAGCTGCTCTTGCTGGCATTGCCCTGTCTGTAACAGAGCCCTATCACTAGCTATTGAGACAACGGTCTTCAAGTTGTCACCAAGATCACGTAAGCCTTTTCTTTCCAGTAAACAATCCTGTTGAAAAATTGAGCTTCCTAGCCTCAGGCTGCTGAGAATAGGTCCCAAAAAACTGTGCTCCATTGCTACCAAATCAAACCGTCAAAAAAGGTAGTGTTCTTTGAAATCCTGAATGACAGCAGTCCACACAGATGTTCATCTGGACACAGAGCGGCTTCGCTGGCACTCAGGAATAGAAACAGGCCATGAGGCACCAGAGCCATCAGCCACCCCCAGCCCCCAGACATTTGTCATGCTCCAACTGGTTCTGGGAAAGGCCCTGTCTGCATCCCAGGCAGGTGGAGCAGAACAGAGAGGGGCACGGGGGCTGGAGCATCAGCCCTCCAGTGATACAGCATTCCTTTGTCAGGTCATTTTAGGCCTCTCTTTCCTGTTCTGAATTCTGGATGACAATCCTGGCTCATGTCCTCCCTTCCTACAGGTTCTTGCAGTGTGCTGTCTCAGTTAGAGGCTCCTAGTTGAAGATATTTATTAATATAATTCTTGGTCAAGGTAGGAATCTGTCAACAGCTAGAGAACAGTACTAAATGTCAGGTTTTTATCTAAGGGAAAATCCTTTTCTTCTTAGGTTTTTAGTATTTCTTTACACAGTAGAAATTATTATTACTGTTGTTATTATTAACAACAATAACATCAACAATAAGAATAATATTAATCGTAATAATAATAATGATGATGATGATGAAACACTATTTTCAATTTACAATAGCTAGGAAGGGCTACAAAGCCAAGTCTTCTTGTCCAAGACAGATGATTTATGAAAGTGAAAAAAAACAAGGAAGCAATCCTCCTCTCGGCCTGTGGATTGTCTTGACATGATACCATGCTTTGATTTTACCCCTTCTGCATATATTAATATATTTCTATGCTTTATTAATATTATAAGTAAAAATTTACCACATTTTATTTTAAAATTTAAATTTTCAAATAAAGTTTCATTGATACTCCATTTTCTCAAAATTATAATTTCCTATGAATTTCCAAGAGCAACTAAAGATGGAGAGTCACTGCATTATGTGCAAGGTGAATTACAAGACCTGGCATATAAGATCATCTTAAGGTCACATAAGAGGCCATCTTATTTTCTCCTGATTATAAAAGATTACATACACACAGAGCCCTCTGATCTTCACCAAAAAACTTAATTTGCTTATTCTATAGTAAGGAAGATTAACCACAATATACCCAGCCCTACAGTACATTATAATCAATATTATGGGGTTGAATACTGTCTAAGAAAACTATCTGACACACCCCTCCTGGCTGGGAATCATTCCCACTAATGACTTTTAAAATGAAATATGGAAAGGAAATAATGGGGAAAGGAGGCAGAATAAAGGACCACAAATTTTTACATTTTTGGGCATTCATAATACACATCAAACAGAAAACATTCACACCCTTTAAATTAGCTTACAAGAGCACAGCTAGTTAGAAAGAGAGGAATCATGAAAAATGTCATCATCTCATCCAACTCACATCCTTTAAGGGAATAGGCATTCAAATGCTTGGATTTAGCACCAGAAGATTAACTGGAAGTTAATTGCTGCACTGTTTCCATCTAGGTACCAATACAATTTAAACAATATTTATATTTCTTGGTCAAATTCTTCTCTGTTCTGGAGACAGTTCACTTTCCAGCCCTAACAGTAAGCTTCCTCTCCATTTCTCATTATAAACTAATACTTTAAGGTTTATTTAGCAGAGTTTATTTAATAACAGTCTTTGAAGGCTGTTTCTCAATTCCGTTTGAAATAATCAGGTAAATATTACACATTTCTATAATACTCTTTTGGAGTTTTTAGGCACATTCAGAAATTCAGCTGCCTTCAGGAACTGGTGCCACTGCATTTTTTTCTCTACTGTAATCCAGCACTGAATTTTATCATGCCTTGGATTTTTTTTACCCATACAATTAACTCAATATGTACTAGTTTTTTATTGAATATTTTTGTACTTTCATTAGTGTAAAGAACAACAAAAAGTATCATAAATCCAGTGAGGAAACAGCAGCTACTGACACATACTTCTAAATATCTTTCCAAATCTTGCCCTTTACTGTTTTGTGTAACAGAGCACCATATGGCAAAATACTGCTACGTAAAATAACATTTCTTTTTTCTGATTCTCATGTGCAATTCCTTTGCCTAAAACATGTAACCTATTGTCAATCTTCCTCTTATTATGCTTATTTACACTATCCTCAGGTATTGATAAATGAAAAAAAATCCCACAATCCCCACAATCTAAGACAACCCTGGTGTTTCACCGTATTCCATTAACAGCATTGTTGCTCGGATCTTCAGGTTTAAGGAGGAAACAGGCTGGATACAAGCCGCTATGTTAACAAACATCAGCTCTATAGAGAAACATTCTTCCCCTGCCTCCCAACAGTTACTTCTGGTTCAGCTATTGGAATACTTTACCACCCAGCTTTGATGGAATAGAGAAGCTACATGCACATCAAAATGTCTTTGTACTTGTGCTTTGCTTTGCTCTGCTGGAGGACAGGTCAGAAAGTCGAAGACTTCTAGCTGGAACAAGCCTTTTAATCTTCATGTGCCTTAGTACAAAATCACTGCCCTCTTTGGGGCAGTTGCTGCTGGATAGAAAATAATTCAGATGGATTGGTTTCAGGGGTCCCAGTGAGTATAATGGGGCTCACACTGGTGAAGCAACAATTGGAAGAGTTTCAGCTCAAGTTCTGTAGCTTAAGGACAGCACTCACTTTATCAACATTCTTCCCAATAGTCAGTTACAACAAAACTCCACTAAAAAGAGATAACATCCACACCTCATAGATGTTATTCCTATATCTTAACAAACCTTCTGCAAAAGCTGCATGGTACAGGAGTCATGGCACAATTTTTTAGTTTGCATTAACAGATCTGACATGCTATAATCGCTAAAACACAATTACCATAAGAAACACCAGTTAGCAACAAATCTAGAGAAATTATCTCTAAATGGCAAAGCATTATGAGAACCCATAATAAAATCAGCCTTACAGACAAAAAAGTATTATTTGTGCTTGTAAACACAGAAAGAAGGTATGAATATTCTAAATGTCAAATTTTGTAATAATAAGAAGCCACCTAGATTTGTTGGATGAGTACCTAACAAAAATATTATGTTAAAAGATTCCTATATTACATATTAATATTTTCTGACTATTTATTTGCAAACATCAGCGGGATTCATTCACCTCACTGATCAGGCCAAACACACACTGAACAACCACATATTTTCACTGCAATACTTATGCTCATGAGTTTCTACAACTCACCTCAAAGAGAAGAAAAGTTGCAGTTGCTATGAACAAATATGTGGCTCTGAGGTCCAGAGCCATCCTCCCCAACACCTCTTCCCAGGACAGCATGCACAGAGAAAAAACTTGGGGCATATTTTTGTGGCCATTCACAGGCTTGGTATGTGTCAGGTTTTAAAATATTCATCAGCTCAGGGTCTGGTTTCTGCAGGCTACCACTGAAAGCTGTTTTGGGGGCTCCTTACCCCTTTTTGAGAGAAGAAACTCTATTATCAAAGAATTTGACAAATAATGCAAACATATGAGCAAGATCTAGATAATGTTAGGTTGCCATGTCACAAGCACTTAGAGTTATAGCATATATTTTTATTAAATCAGATATTCAAACAATATTCTCTGATAAGGAACTACTTCATCAGGTATGAAAGACTATCTATGAAAAATTGGTTAAAAACTGACTTGAAAAGGAAAAAAAATAGAGTAAGAACATTTGTGGGTTATTTCTTTCTAAACCACAGTAGTACCTGGGAAGTGAGGAACACACAGAGGGACACAAAACACCAATAAAAAGTAGTTCTTAAATATACTGAATTTTACCTCCACTGCTAACCTTTTAAAAACTACTACCTAATTTTTAATACAGTGAAGTATTTCAGAAATAGCACTTAGGCTGATAAAATAGTACTGAATTCCAGTTAACTGCTGTTAACTACACAAGGATACCTTGATTGATGAAATATGTAAGAGCCACCAAAAAATGCTCCTGGTCAATGGCTGGTTTCTAACACTCAGTGAAAAAGATTATGGCTGGGCCTATGTGAAGCTGACACAGCTGAGGAAACCTACAAATTTTCTTTGATAAAACCCATAAGTTTTCAGCAGATGCTTTTACTTGGTCAGTCCAGTATGACCTTTTCAACAGCTGTTTTTTCCACATAGTAAGAATTGGCCAAAATAAGACATTTAAATGAAAATAATAATCAAAAATCCAGATACATGCTTGGCAGCCAATATCCTCTTGAAGAAAGGCCTGTTCAGTGTTCTGTCCTGCCCTGTGGATGTCATTTTGTAGTTCAGATATCTTGACTATAAGACTATTAGTAAAATGCCACTACCTTCAATGCTTTTGGAAACAATCCTTTTGGTAACCTCTGTGATACTCACAGAGAGATTCTAAAATACAAATGATCACATAATTTTCAAAACATAAAGGAAGAAATAAAATATGGAAATGTAAATATCTTCCCCAGCTAGTCCTTTTTTTTTTGTCTATCCAGAATCATCATCATGTAGAAGTCATTCAGTTTTGCAAGGTCTCTGGTGTCTTCTAGCAGCAACACTTAAAAGATATCCCTAGGTGGAATACTTTACTATTAAATAACTATAAAACACATTTCCTTTCACCATCTCAAAAATTACAGATACATCTGCATGTAGTCATAACTCCTGAAATGTGGAAGGCAGTGGGATTTCATGGCAAAGTAATTTCTAAGTAAATTGATTGTATCTCAAAAAGACAAGAAAGTTAAGACATTTTGTCCACTAGATTTGTCTGTGACTAGGCCAAAACTATCTGATTAATTTTTATACAGTTTTTTTTTCCAAAATGCAAATTAAAAGTTACCTTTAAATTGTTAGATTTAATGAAAATGTGCATTCTTCTCCCAGGACTAACAGGCAGAAAAGAAAACAGATGAGTATGAAGAAAACTTCCATAAACCACCAATCACTTATTTCTGGTGCAAACTAATTATATTAAGCAGAAAGGATTGGATGAAAGGGCTGTTTCATAAGGGAAAACCAAATAAATATATTCATACTTTAAGTAAATATGGTAAAGCATATACTTGTATGGAAAAATACATGCTGCCACAGACAAAGTGATGTAGGTTCTCAAAATGAGGAGAAGACAGGAAGGAAAACTGGCTTCAAGGGTGTTCTCACTTTCAGCCCCAGTCCAACCTATGTGGCACAATTTTGGGACGTTTCTGGAAGGTGGCTGAATGAACACTACAACTGCATTATGCCATCATCTCACCTTTTGCTACTTCTGCATGAGCACAGGATATTCCCAGGATTTAGTGGTGTTTGGAATCAAGGGTAGATGCAGATACTGATTTACAAACAAAAGACATTCCTGTCCAAGTCACTAGTAATGGATGGCTTCAGTTTTGACCGAAAAAGCAAAACCAGGTTACAAACTCACATTGTAACAAACAGCTGATACTAAATTAGTACCATGCATTAGCAACAAAATAAAAGTTAAGTACATTAGGTTAGCTGAAATGCCAGTCATCAGTGTGTCACCATCCCCTAAGGGTTTTTACTGGGGACAAGGGAGGACTGGCCGCATCCATAAAATGTGAGACTGTCTAGAACAAAGTAGAGCTTCTGAAAATTAACTTAGGGAATATGATGGGCAAGCAATTTAACAGAAAGTCCTAATGACGTTAAAGGAAGATGGGTTAAAGTAATTGCTTTTAATTTGAGGCTTAAAGAGACAGGGAGGGGAATTGAACAGAGGAAAACAGCAAGCATGGGAAATTATTTTACTTCTGTTCATTCATGAGACTGGATTAGTAAAAAGAGTTCTGACAGCCATATTTTTATGTGCATTGACAAATCAGAAAAAGTGATGGAAAGAGCTGCAATCCCTTCTTAAGGACTGGAGGAAATAGAGGGGTTTCAACCATACAGTGCTTTTAGTTTACAAAAAAAATAACTGGGAGGTAATTTCATTACTCTCTGTAGCTATTTACATGAGGACAAAATACTAAACACCAAAGGACTAATATTCAGTTCCAATATTACCAAAGTAGCTCTCAAGGCTGAAGGTGGAAGCCAAGCAGAATTAGACACACTTCTTACCATATGGTAATTAGCAATTTGAACAGGCCATCAGGTAAATAAGTAGAGTCTACGTTTATGAATCAAGCCAGGGTTTTCATAGAAGATAGGCACTAGCAAATACAGCTTATGGAGTGCAGTTAAGGGATAATTACATGTGATGCCTTGTGAAATGCAAGGCCTATAAGGTACAGAACATCAAGACAGCCTAAATTGCTTTGGACTGCATGAATCTATAAATACATGAAAGACAATAGGATTATCTGACTAAATGTTAGAAAAAGACTCTAAAAAACTCTGAAAAAAATCTTCTCTTCTGGACAGAAATAAGACACTAAATTATTTCATATAGCTATAAATGTCATATAATTATAAACAAATGGAAACATTTAGGCCACATCAATCATTGCTGTTACTATTGCTGCAAATAGAATTATTGTCATGCAAGCTTATATACACATCAACACATACAAAAATAGGCTGTAGCTGGAATAGTATTCAAACTTCTCATCCTTGTTAATCTTTTTGACTCAGACAAAATAGAACAAGTATCCAGAGTTCCATCTAGCAGCTTAAAAAATCTGACAGCAAAGTTTAATCTACTCTCCAAATAGGCACACACAGAAAGCACCAACTGATCTGAAAGCTGAGTGCCAACTCAGGGACTGCCTACACAGGAAGGGAAAAGACCCCACAGTAGGGATGCCCATTGAACATGTATGCACAGACCCAGACAGTTCAGCATCTCAAGGTGATATGACCAAGAAAAGCAACAGGGAGGAAGATTAAGATCTGTTTCCTTCCAAAAGACTATGGAAAGCTGAGCTAGCAAGACATACATAGAAATCTGAAAAGCACAGTACTTGTTTGTTCTTAATATACATAGATATGCCCACACACAAATGTATATACAAACACACACAAACACACACACATATATATATACATATTTGTATCTGTAATGCTGCTCTATATACCACTGGTCTGTTTTCTCAAATAAGCACCTTGATGTGTACAAAGTGACAGGCATCAGCACTGATCTTCTCAGTGTGCCTCTAACTGGACCCTGAGACAATTCTATACCTGCTTGTCCACAGGATGCACCTCTGGTTCTTCTCCCCAGAATCCACTAACACCACTTATTAGCTGCCTCCTTCCCTGAGCTAGGGGTTTGTGCTGCCTTCTGGTTCTCATTATTATATTCATTTCAATGCAGTTCCTGAAGTCTGATACCACTGTACTTGAGAGGTCCTGCATGCGCCACCAAACAATGATTCAACATGACATTGTGACAGAAAACAGGGAGAAGGAATAGAAATAAAAGAACAAGGGATCAAAACAACTGCATTTGGCTCTCTGTGTGGGGTGTGCCTATCAACACCAATAACTGTTAACAGTGAGTCAGATGTCACATTGATAGAGGAGTCAGATCACTCACATCAGCCTTCCATTTGACTGGAAGGTATCAGTCTTTTTCCTTTATCTAAAAGGATATGCAAAAGTATAATGGGCTATTAACTCTTCTTTTTTTGCATTCCTATTGAGGTTTTGGTAAATTCTTCATTTCTGTTCAGGTCCTTAGTGATCCTTGTGCATTTCATAACTTCCAATGCTTTGAAGATTGTTCCATAGACATGTCAAGAAAAGCAACTAACATTCTTATTAATGTTGTGGATGACTCAACAGTGTAGTGATTTGCCTTATGAAAATTACATCAAGAGACAGAAACTTTAGGTATAAACTATGAATTTTGCTTGATTTACCAACAGTTATGTCCCTAATGCTACATATATACAAAGAAGAGGCCAGTTTAATGGAGGACTTAGACTCAGGCTTGTGCTCCTGACTGGCACTGCAACATGATAATATAGATGTTAAGTACTTATAATTTGGGGGGATTTCTTTTTCCTAACTCAAATATAATTTTTTTATTCTTTTGTTGAACAGGTAGTATCACTTTGCATGCAGTGCACACAGGGCCTAAATCACACAAAACATTACTGTTTAAAAACTCATTAATAATAGAGAAGATGAGCTTGCAAATAAATTTGACTCTACATGTTTGGTTAAAAATGTGCCCAGGAGGAAAGGTAAGAAAACTTGATTTGTTTTTTGTCATACAGAGATTTCATTCTCTTTTTCTGTTGTTTGCACTCATAAAATTGCCCTTATGGGAGTCAATCCTGGAAGGATGCAGCAGCTAATTTTAGTTAATAAATTGTTGCTTTACTATGTATAGCCAAGAATCATCTGATTAGCTCTTTCTGTATCAGAGCTGCTATATCTCAGTTAAATTTCCTAACTGTGAAGATTTAAAGACTTCTGAAACTAGTTCTTCAGAAAATATGTGCTTCTATTAGAGTTTTCCACTCACTAAAATCACTGCCAAAGTTTTTTGTTCATCAGCTTTCCAGAACTTACATCCGTATTCCATTATATAGCACTTGCCAGTAAATACTATTTTGGCCTCGTTTGGGTCTTTTTAAAATGTATATAAGAAAGATCTGCTACATATATAAATCATTAGGAATTATTAACTAAAGGATTGCATAAATAATCTGTTTTATAATATATTGCAGATATTTTCAAGATAATGTGCAACAAAATGAGAAAAGTCTCACAGAGAGAAATATACTATGTTTCAAACATAATTTCTGAGCTGTTTAAATACGAAACAAAACTTTGTCAAGCTACAAGTTTCCAGCTGTTATGATATCATAAGATAAATTTACAGCTACAAAACAGCTTGGTGAGGGAAAAAAAACATTTGCTTTTACAAAGTATGGAAATATAAATGTTTCAAGCACTGCAACTGTCCAAACAAATTAGTGAAAGCAAAAAAAGCTGAATTCAGTATGGCTTGATTTTGTACCAGCTTCATTGCACGTGTTATAATTATTTAAATCTGTCGGCAAAATGTAATTTAATGCATTTAATGTTAGTTTAGCGTGATGCATTTAATGTTAATTTAAAATGATCTGATAAAGGTATACAGGTGGTCTCAGTGTCTAGAACTTTGCTGTATTTTATTGACTGAAATAATAATTTATTTCTTTAGTTAAGCAATAATAAAGCTGGATAACTAGGCTCCGAAGGCCCACTACATGTGGACATTTAAATTCTTAACCAGAGCTAAAATGAAAAAAGAGTTTCTTTCCTCCCTGACTTTGAAAAGAATAGAGTGGTGATTAACAGCAATATTTTTTTTAATGAAACACAACCTTTCATCCCTGTCATCTTCTGACCATCCTTGCTTGTACGCAGCTCTCTGACAAGTAGAATAATAACGGTCATACATCACTGCCCTGAAAGTCCAATCATCTAAATCTTCACTCGCTGCAGCCTCTGAGACTCAATTACTTTATTGACATGCAATCTTCATAAGGGGAGAAATATTGTGCATGTAAGGTCACTTGGTTATGAAGACATATTATCATATTATCTGCATGAGGGTTGCAGGGCTAAGACCTGACAGAGCTAATTATAATGGTACATGATAGAGAGCTCAGTACACATTATTTGCTTGGCTGAAACTAAAGGTGATGTAAGACCATGACATCATGGTTTCAAAATAAAATAATTCCCTTTCCCTAAGAGACTATTACTTTTATTGTTTAATGTTTTGTACAGATTATATTCATACACTCCTTATAAGCAAGCAAGCAGTGAGAATTTCTGAATTCAACTGTTTCCATTTGGAAGTACTTAACTCTTGAAGAAACCAAAGGCTCATCTATAATAATGCAGTCCTTTTCATTTGTGAGACTTAAATCACATTTTCCCTGCCCTTCCATCGGTCCCCAAAAGTGTATCTATAAATATACATATGCACGTGACAAACTGATAGTCCAAAATTTGCACACAGCTAATACATACTGCTACAGTATTTTCTACATTTCCAAAAGCATGCAAGCCTCCACTAAAATGCTAAACAAAGTCTATTAGCCTCTCATTTTTCAATAGAAATAAATTTTAATTTTGCTTTCCTCTTCCTCTGCAGCAGCTTCCTTTCCTCAATGTACCTTCCTACTCTATTTAATACCTACTAATTCCCTGTCACTTGGCACTGAGGTACACTCCACACTGCTCTGGGATGACTGGCACAAAATGCATCTCCTAATCCTTTATTGACCCTCATATTAAAATGAAAAACAGGAAAGAAACAAAGCATATGTTGTGTCTTTTTTTATAAATAATCAACATAAATTACTGCACTGCTACACTGAACAAGTAAAAGTCTTGTTTGGGGGTTTTCTTTTGGTTCCTTTGGGTATTTGTAATGATTCTATTTATTTATAATTTTTTTTCATTTCTTTTAAAGTCTTTGCCAAGTTTTATTCATGTCTACCCTTCAGGTAGGAAACAAAGTTCACTCTTAGAATAGTTTCAGAATTGCAAATATATGATGCTAATGCCCCAGAATAAATTTTATTGTACACTTCCGATGGGGAACATTGCTTATTGTACAAAACCACTGATCAATATGATATAATGATTCTATGGCAAATCATGCTGCACAAGGTTTTGCATTTTCCTTGTTTGAAGGCAGGGTAGAGAAGCAATTCCAACAAATGGATCTCAGCTCCAAATAAGTTCCTTGCTCCCGGCAAGACATGGTAACATTGCACCAGTGAGATTCCAAAATAGGCACACATGCTTTAATAATATTGCCAGACCATAACCCCACATGTAGATGCTTTCAGTTATCTAATTTACTGAGATTGGTCTCCTGTAAAAAAAAAAAATGTTATTTCATAACAACAAATTCACAGGCTTCCCTACTGGGAAGAAAAAAAATGAAAAAAGTGCACTGTATGTATAACTGCCCTCCTGAAAATATCTCTTCTAATTTTCAAACTGCAAATTTTACAAACCATGGTGTGTCAGATATTGCACTGTCCTTCCAACAATAGCTTAGTCTACCCATATTTTTAATAAGTTTATGATCTTGCTATGCCTATCTGCTGTGCTTTGCTTCTGAAGGAATCCTGCCTGAAGTTGAGTAGCATTTTGAAAGCTTATTTGATCCTGTATTTAAGACTTCACACAGTGTGGGATTTTTAAAAGAATTTTATTTAAGTGTTAACCTCTGTTTCAACCAAGGAGTATAAAAAAGTCCTTGGGAGATGAGATACAGACAGGGAGATGTCAGGCCCTGCCTCTTCCCAGGAATAACATTTATGCTTAAAAGCATCTTTTGCAGAGTTTAAGTTCCAGCAGCACAAAGGAGACAGCAAAGTAATCAAGACCCAGAAGAAGAAAAAAACAAATACACCCCAGAACCATATTATCAGTAACCGTCACACTGGCAGTTATCCCGCTGATGAGAAAGCAGACAGGTAGTGAGCCATGAAACTCAGAAAAAGAAGAAAAATATCTTCTGACAGCTATGAAATTCTGCCTCAAAGTAGTTGTTAATTTAAAATATCCCAATGTCCTGCAAGCTTCTAGTCTGAGATATAAATGACATGGAGAGACCCCAACATGCATGCAGGGAAATCTGGGCCACCAAAACTCCACCAAAGCACAGAGACCAAACTGCAGACTCTGAATAGCCGAGCTACACATGTCATTTCTTTAGCAACTACGTGAATACTCAATTTATGGAAATATGAAGTAAAAGGTCACCCCCTTGGGCATCAAAGACTTTTTATCAAGGAAATGGAACAAGAACTAAGGGGAAACAAATGTTAATGTCATGCCCAAAACCACAAAACATTTTTATTGCCAAAATTGCTTTGAAACTAACAGGGCCAGGCACATGATACGAGCTCAATACATTTCAGAGCTTTGGATCACAAGGCACCTAATTCAAGCAACAAAACATGAGGTACACATGGTTAGGTGCTTTCCTCCTAGTGGCAATTAATGTGGACAATATGACATTGACAATATCAGCCATAGGAGAGATGGAACTGGGACACTCTCCAGAAAACACAATAAAAAAATGAATGACACTCAATAGTGGTAGCCAAAAGGAAAAATGAGATCCCCATATTGTACATCTAGTCTTGAGGACAAAGAACCAATAATAAGGAGATGACCTGAATGAAATTTAAAGGAACAGGACACCGCTAAAATAAAATAAATAAAGTAAAAAAAAGACAATGCCTCCCATGTATTTTTAGCACTAACTTCAGATAATGTAAAACACTCTTAGTGAATGAAATATTCAGTTTTGAATACTTCATGAATCATGCAACAAGGACTTAATCATATTCTTCTGGTAACACAACCTTTAGAAGGCAGTTCTGGAAGTTGAAAAGAACATGTCATGAAGAAATAAACTGGGAAGACTATGCAGGCAGAGATCAGATTATTCTATGCCAGTTATTAAAAACTTGCAAATTAATTTACAGCAGAAGAAATAAACAATAATCTCATTTATATGAACATGCTGAGGTACTGTGCAAAATACAAAAATGCTTTCAAAACTTAGAAAACATTGGAAACTCTCTGAACTTCATCTATATTTGAGAGGTGAATTAAATCAGATTTCAGCTCTAGAGAACTTAGCTGGTACTCTCCAATTTAGGATGTAAAATGTGGTGATAGTAAAATGCAGCATTTGACATGAGACTTTTCTGTAACATTGGTTACCAACACGCTGTAAGTACCAAACACATCATTTACTGGCAATGTAGAAAAGAAAACAAATTAAAATGGGTGGTCTTTTGACCCTCCTTTTCAATATTAAAATGTGAATAAGGCACATGTTATTTTTACAATACATTTCTCAAAGTTCCTTTCCTATAAGATTAATTTTTGTAAGTGTCACAGGGATCTATGCTCCATACCAAGCAAAACAAGCAAACAAAACTCCTTTGGTAGCAAAATTGTGGTTTACTGATACTCAAGTGTTTTGTGAATGAGCGCCTTGGATTTAAATTTGTTAAAAAGTGGGAGACGCACTAAAGCAAAATTTGAACAAAAAAGAAACAAAAATGTGGTTTTTTCACTATTTTAAATTATTTTTAGTATTGTTTTTTAAAGAATTACAGAAATTTCCCAGGCTGTTAAAATATTTTTATTTTCCAATTAATTGAAAAGGTACTATGTTGACAACGGTACTTTATTGACAAAGTACTGGCTTGCAAAGGAGAGAAATGTGTCTATAAAATAGATTTCAGTCCATCTGAGACTCATAGATCATCAAAGAGAATGAGAACATGAGGGAACCAAATTACAATTTCCATGTGGCTCTGTTCCAACATACCTTAACCTATATTTTGGTCTACCCCACTCTCCTTATCCACCCCATCAAAAACACACACAGATATTAAAACCATCACTGTAAGAAACACAGTTTCCAGTAAGAGGAGTTATTTGTTGGAAAGAGTTTTCAGCCAAAGGCTTACCTACAACTTCCCTGCCAGATGCACATATCTCTGGAAATGCAGAATTCCAGAGGGAAAAGTGACTACCATGGTGTGTAAGGCAGGGGGAAACAGGGGATGTCTGACATCTTGCTGTTGCAGGCCCAACACTGGCACAAAGCTGGTGTCTAAGCTAGAGTTGAGTCTAAATAATTTTTCTAGAAAGAAGAAAATTTGGTATATTAACCAGCAATGACAGTAGTAGCTTTCCAAGAACACGTTGCAAATAAACAAAACAAGCATTTTACTAACTTTGGCAAAATTAGAATGAGTAACAAATACATTTTTGCAGGCTCTACTCTGTAAAAACACAGACCAATTGAGCAATCAAGAAGGTCAATAGTGAATCTTTTAATTGACTTCGAAGACAGCAGATTTCTGTGCAAAAGCACTTTAGAGGGAAAACCCAAGCTTCAAGCTATGATGATTACTTCAAATAGTTTCACCAGTTTGTATTTTTGGAACCCTTCTGGCAATAACTTTTCCCTTTAAACCATTTCCCAAGTCACAGCTTGTTAGAGAAAATGTTAAATGAAGATATAATGTTTTGGGAAAAGGGTAGGAAACCCAAAAGCCATAAGAAACAAATAACAAACAGGAACATTGCTTTAGTGACCTACAGAATATTAAAAATTTGTCCAGCAAATATTGTCAACCTTTTAAGATTTTGACTCTAATGAGGCCTTTTGTCATGGCTTCAGGGGGCCATGTGCCTGTTCCATGGGTTTACCTCTTACAGACTGGTAGGAAACCATAATAAAATTCAAAGACAGAGCAGGAAAAGCACACGATCTTAAAAGTGAATAATCAAACAGTACAAAAGAAAATATTGGGAATGAAACTGATAACGCACCCTGTTGCCAAAACCTGGAGATGCAGATTGCCTCTGGATTAGTCCTCAGATTGTTGTAAAATACACCTACTTACCCTTTCACAGACTGACCACAAGAGATGTCAAAGTGAAATTTAAAGAGTAGAGACCAAGGGAAGCATTTATCATACTGTTCCACATTCAAGTAAAACAACTTTTCTATACAAATCTAAAGCTTGAATGAACAAGTGCCACTTAAAAGTATGCATAAAGTACATTCAAGCACAAGGACTGACACACAGAAAAACTGCAACATTTCAAAGGATTTGTGCTAGGAATCAAACAGTTTTTTCCTACCTATCCTGCCTCCAGTTGCAAAAACATAAGGATATTTTCTTCATTTAAATATTACAAATGAATAGAAAAAACTTCTTATTCATGCTGCAGCATCCAACAATATTTCCTTTGCCCACACAGTCAGGAGTTTTTAAGTGCAATCCAATTTGCAAATAACACGAGACTGTAAACTGAATGTGCTAGCCTGACTTTTGATTTTGTAATTTATTGAGTTCCATCACTATTCAGATGGGTTTTTATGAGAATGAAAAAAGGAAAATCTGAGGGTTTTGGCTGTTCCGATTACCTCGTTAAATTACTGGCTTTGCAAAGACAGAGAAAACATAAGTGCTAAGGTTAACCACATAATTACATACCATTTCAATCTTTTTTTTTCCCTCCAGTCCAAAACAATCCATTACTATACAAAGTTGCAGCATTTTGGAGTCAGCTGTTAGATCTGAGCTCTGGAATTCATTTATCTGAATCTTCTTGAAGTGACATTGCTTGTCAAAAATCATCAGCCAATCAAATTCTTAAACTGAAGTGAGTTGTCCTCTTAAATTAAAATGATACTTTACCCTGATTTTTCCATACAAAAGTTGCATTGTGTTTCTCTGTCAGGATCAACTTCATTTTCAGGAATTTTACCACAATACAAGCATTTATCCCTCAATCTTCCATTGGGCAAGGGAGAGTGGGCATATAATTGAAATTCACTTAAACGAACTGACATAGTTTGAAGGACTAACAAGCTAGGTGAGAATATTTCTATTGTGTTCAAAGATGTCTTCATTTTAAACCAGATGGGAAACAAAGAGGAACTCATGCCAATTTCTGAAACCTTAGTATTCACTCTCCTGCAGCTCCTCTTTTCTTCCCTTGCTGCCAGACGCACTCACATATTCAGTCTCAGTGAAATAAAGTCTGTCCTTTTTTTAAAAAAAGAGCTACATAATTCTCTCTTTGATTAAGATTTTACTCTGGAGAGAAACTGCACACTAGTGCCTTCCCAACAACATTCTTTTTGGCATAGCTAGCCCAGCCCAAAGAAAACTTTTCTGAAATGTGAGATCCCAACCCTTGGTCCAGCTTGCCAGAACACCGTTCTTACGCTCAGTATCACTTCTGAAGACACTTTCCATCTACAGAGAGCTAACACTCAGGAATCTTATTTTGGGCAAAGCTAGAAGAGCATCAACTTCATCAGAAGCAACAGCTGATTCTTCAAAAGGAACAGTTTAGTAATGTCTGTCCATTTAATTTGTTTCTTTGACTCTCGGTGATGAACAGAAGGTTCTGAGCCTAGGACTCCTACGACCAATTGCATTTCTAATCTTAGATTACATGTTTCTGAATAAATGCAACAGCAGATAAAAGGCTGAGGAGGCACAGAAGGAATAATTTGTCAAAACACAAACTAATCCACCTTTACATCATGGGACTACAGCTGAAGATAAATCCCATTCCAAATAGTAAAGGCTTGGCTGAGAAATGTGGATATGGGCTCCTCTGGCATTCATTCCCTTTGCTCCACTGAGAGCCACATAAGCCTACAGGAAAGAGGTGCTTAAAAAGGTGTGTGGAAAGCTGAAAATAAAAGAGAGTATTGAAGACAAGATAAAAATATTTTGCTTAAAGTACAGGTAG
The DNA here is from genome assembly GCF_901933205.1 of Camarhynchus parvulus. Taxonomy (NCBI): domain Eukaryota; kingdom Metazoa; phylum Chordata; class Aves; order Passeriformes; family Thraupidae; genus Camarhynchus; species Camarhynchus parvulus. Next base: position 13,314,048 of record NC_044576.1, read on the forward strand.
CAATCTGTTAGAGAATCCCAAAATACTCACAGCTGTAAAGCTGTACAGCAAATGCCAAACATTAAAGCCAAGTAGTAAGATGAAGCATCAGTAAATAAGTGTCAAAGAAACTGGATTATAAAATTAAACATGAACATATATTTTAATGTCTGCAAAATGTTTCTTTCAGGAAACATTAGGTACTAATAAAGAATGCCTTCAGGCTTCTGTACCACTGCATATATCAGAGGGGTTTTTTTGCTAACAATTTGGGGAGTTTATGCCTCTGGGTGCTGCTGCTATGATTTCAGAATAGAATTATCTGATGCTATGTGATTTCTTGAATCATTAGTTTTCCATTTCTTCTAACTTACTTTTCATTTTTCTTTTATTTATCCACGCACACAGTGATACAAGCTGCCACAAAGGAATAATGAAGAGACCCTTGGAAATAAAATATTACTTGATACGTTCTTAAAACATGTTAGGATGCACCTGATATCATCATCTAACATGATACTCCTAATTACTATTTGCATGCCCAATTCACTTCTAATATATATTGCAGGAGGCATTACTGCATCCTCACTCTGATACACGACCAGCACAAGAGGTTTCTTCCCCCAGAGGGTGGCTGGGCACTGGAACAGCTCCCCAGGGCAGAGGTCACAGCACCAGCCTGACAGAGCTCAGGCAGTGTTTGGACAAAGCTCTCAGGCACAGGGTGTAGCTGGTTTATCTCCTGGGGATGATTCTGTCCAAGGCCAGGAGTTAGACTTGATGATCCTTACAGGTCCCCTCCTAGTCAGGATATTCTGCAATTCTAAGATTCACCTAAAAGAACAGTCCCTTTCCAAACCAGAATTGATAGACAAGAGGTAGCGAATGAGATTTAACACACGTAAACCGTATTCAAGTGTCAATAACTCTTCTGAGTAAAACAAAAATTGGTCCTTGAATACTAAGGTTGAAAGGAAGTTCTGACTTATTAAAAGTTACACAGTCTACCTACAGAAATGCGTTATCATTTCTTCATATTTGTTCCAAGAAAAGAAATACACTTTTTTTTCTGAATAATCAGTCTCACACTGGTTCAGACCTAGCAACAGATTTTACAAACAGTCTTAGTTTACTCCCTAAGACCACAGAATTTATAAGAAGGCCTAAGCAGTCTGGAGAGTTATGAAGTAATTTTGATTAGGAACAGATTTAATTTCTGGTGACTGTATAGAATATGGTCTAACATTGTGTGCAATTTTGCAGTCTCATAGCCAATTTGAGACTCAATTCACATGAAAAAAATTTCTTTTGAAATCAGAAAAAAGAAAAATAATGGGGCTAGAGGAAACAAATAATTTTGAATACTGTAGATCTGCAACTGGACAAATACTGTCAAAAAGAGATGTTGAAATAAAAACATTTATGGATTTGAAACTCAGTATTCTAATAAGAGGTGAACTACTTTTAGAAGACAATGGGATCCATATGACCAGTACAAACATAAACCTGAATGCAGCTAAAACTTGCATGGCAAACACTTCCAACTGAGAAAGGAATAGGAAATCCAAGAGAGAGCAGGAAAAATCCCACAGACTTCAGCGACTTCACAAACAAAGCATAAGACATGAATTTGGAAGGGCTACTACTCAGGGTTTTAGGCCTAAAATAAATTATTGTGTTTACCTATCATCCAATGGAGACCAGTGCTGAGTGAAGAGTGAAAACTGCAGAACATATCAATCTACTGTTGATTTGTTTTCCAAAGAGAGGTTGTGGCAGGAAAAAGACAAGTTTGATACTTGCTTTCCATATTTCCAGTGACCATTTATATTAACAGATCCATTAACCTAACCTTTTTACCATAGGGTAAAGGTAAATTACCTTTATTTAATTAATTTAGTTTTTAATAAAAATTATACCGGTTTTAATTGAACTACACAGTCTCAATTCTGAAGACAAATAATGCAGAAAAATAAATAGAAAATTCAATATCACCATAAAGACCCTATAAAATTTGTCTGCTGCCAGATTATTTTCATTGTCTGATGCCACTTATCAAGATCCTAGAAATCAAACTGTGGGATATTAAAAAAAAAGGAATACCTTAAAGCCACATACATCTCCTTTTAGACATCATTTGCGAGTTCACACTTTCCTTAATTTCTTGTCTAGACCATTGTATACAAAGAACCACCCAAGCCAACACTCCCATTTTCACTGTGAAGTGTGTCTGGGATATATTGCAAGGCTGATAAATTGTACACATCAGAGTATTGAGCACACCAGAATAAGAATAGAGAATTGGGGAACAATTAAGGGCAGAAGGAGACGCAGGGAGAAAGAGTCAGATTTGGTCTTTCACTCACGTTTCACCATTGCCTGTTCCAACAGTAGTGTGGCTGTGGAGGCAAGTGGGATTTCTAGGCCAAACATGATTTGTAGCAGGAAGTAAGAAATTTAACTACAGTAATTAATGGAGAAAAAAAGATGAACAAACTTTTGGGCAGATATGCCTTTCTTCAGGCTTGCTGTTCCTCACAGTCCTTGTGTTTTCATTCATTTTTTTCAGATGATCAAGTAGATATGTTTTGTGGCTGACAACAGACCTAAAGAAGGGCATATGTGTCCAAACAGTTTAAACATCATTTGCTCTAATAAAAGTTATTGTTGTCGTTACAACACCTGTTGTTATAAACCTTGCCTTGGCTCCTTTTCACATCCGGCATAAATTCTGAAAATTCTCTTAAGTAATTCAGATGCAAGGAAAGAAATAGCTGCTTCTCCTCTTGCCTCTGCACTGTTTAGTCATGCAATGACCAGAATCCAAAGTACCAAAATGGTCCAGGCAAAGATACTGCCAGGATACTTCCACTTTGACAAGCACCAGGAAGTATTAGGCATTTCATGGGAAATAGTCTTCCCTTCAGATTTCCAGACTGATTTACAACTCAGGGTCAAATAAGCATTCTCATCTTCCTTGGCAGTAAGAACCAAAACACACAAACGGCTACAGATTGTTCAAACTTCAGTAAGAAAAGAGAGAGGACTACAGACTTCCATTTGTTTCCTCAGCGCCTTACACTGGCTAGTCTATATCAGAATCGTTAATGACTTGAGATCTGAATATAGTTTGAATGAAAACATTTCAAAGCTCACAAGGCTCTGTTCCCAGTAAGTCTGGTTTTTGTATAATGAAATGCATTCCTTCTGGCCTAATGTTACAGACTTGGCAAAAGAAATGCCTTTGGTATGAGCAAAAATTCCAAACTTGAGTCTTGCAATTGCCCCTTCGAAAGGGTCATTTATTGTGCATGTTGTTTATCAGCATGTGTCTAAAATGAATGCTGCTTCAATGCAAAGCAACAGGAGGTCACATTATAATTGGAATGCAATCAGTAGAATTGCTTATGACTTGGTTTCCTTTCTAAAATGGCAATCCATGCCACATTGGCTATTATATTAATGTTTTTTGCATTACTAAAAAGTAGAAGGGGAAAAAAGTCTTTACAGTGAGCAGCTGATACAGTTTTCTATAACTGAAAGATCACATGAGCTAAACAAGACCCAAACAGTTCACCTTTAAAATACCAAACCATCTGGTTGGCTGTCCCAAGATAAATCTTAATGATAAATGTCTTCGTTTTGATGTTACAAAGGAAACGTGGATCTGCTCACTTTTGGCGCAGCTGCAAACACACTGGCGACAGCAGAATAGAACTCAGATGTCAAAAATATAGGAAAAGACATTAAAAAATATATTTTTACTGCATTTTACCAGATATACAGCTGGCAATTAGAACTCCTGAGTTTTCCAAAGAAACCTTTGGAAAGTGTTTTTTTGTTTGTTTGTTTTCAGTTGGAATTTGATTTTTAGGGTTTTTTTAAGTTTCTTTTTTACATCTTCATCCAGACAAAGCAGAAAGCTTAAAATATGCATGACAGAAATTGCAATATGCTTTGCATATTACATATATATATATTACATATATAACTCAATTCATATTTTGTCAGTGTTTCATGGTTATTAAGGATAAATTAAAATAGATTAAATTAAAATAAATGGAAAATCTGAAGGGTTATGGCAAAGACAATAATCACAGACTCACAGAATGGGTCAGGTTTGAAGGAACTACAGAGGGGTCATGTACCCCAACCTCCCTGCTCAAGCAGAGCCATCCCAGAACATATGGCAAAGGATTTGTTTCCAGACAGTTCTTGAATATCTCCAGTGAGGAGACTCCACAGCCTCTCTGGGCAATCTGTTCCAGTGTGCAGTCACCTGCACATAAAGTAAAGAAATTCTTCCTCATGTTCAGGTGGAACTTCCTGTGTATCAATTTCTGCCCGTTGCTTCTTGTCCTCCTGCCCACCACCACCGAGCAGAGCCATCATTTCAACACGCTCCTTTCAGACACTTCAAGACAATGAAGAGTAATAAAAAGAGCTCTAATTCTATGCAGAAAAAAATATCCATACAAACTTTACCATAACTGAGCATAAAACTTCCACCTTTACCCAAAGGTACAAAAATAAGCTTTGGTATAGAATTTGTATTAATTTTCTCATGCTAATATTTTTAATATAGAAGAGGGCAAATAGTAAACCTTCTATTCACACCAACTGATGACATCTAAAAATTTCAAATGCACCTTAAAGAGAGCCAGAGGGAACTTTCAATTGAAATTTTTAAAAACAAAAAAATTAAAAAGAATTTGCTGAAGGTTTCATAAATCGCAGCAAAGGTGAGAAAAACTTTATCTTTCAACATTTTCAACATTTATTGCATTTCTACAGATTGGCAAAGGTATTTCTGTTTCTTTTCACTCTTTTGCCAGAGACAGTAACTATAAGTAATTTCTCAAATCCTCTGTAATGTCTCAGGCATTTAAGTGGTCAGCTCTGAATTTCCTCTTCTTACTTATTGACCTTTGATGACAGAAGTCCATTTCAATGTAACATTTCTGTAACCAAATCTGAAGGCTCTTCTCCAGGTAATAATATTGCAGCTTTTCCCAGTACTCAGCTTCTGCCTTGACATCACTCAATTTCCTTCCATTCCCTCATTTTACATACTATAGACAACTATCCCAGTGATAATTCTGTCTCCTTTCATTAGACAGTTACAGATTTTTTTTTTGGCCAGTGAAACACATTATTTTCACCTTTCTTCATGAATTCTGTCTGATAAGCCCTGCTTTATTTTCTTTTTCACTTACTCCCCATCTGTTTCTGGATATCAGTTTTATTTTACTCATTCCATTCTACTGTTCAGCTATTCATCAATGGATGATTCTTCTGTGCTCCTGCTTATATATACAGTACTTAATTATTCACAGATGCACTGCCTCCCATCCAACCCATGCTCTTCTTGTTACTTAGCAGAGATGAAACAAGTGTCTTTTACTTAACTCTTCTATTTCTTCAAAGGCAATTTTCCTAGACATCTGACCATTTTCATATCGCATATTGAACTCCTACCAGGCTACAGCTACTTCTCAAACAAGCTACTCCAGTTATTACAACATTTGGATCTCCATTTACAGATGGTGAAGTAAGGGTTACATATGTCCAGTCCCCAACTCATATGCTTTTATTTTCCTGTCCTATCATACTGTAAACTTCTAATTTTCCTGTTTACTCTCACATATATTGTTGGGTGTCATGACACAAACATGCACTTTCTTGGGTGGTCTCTGTGCATCTATTTACATCATTCACTTTTTCCTAAAATTTCAGTTTGCATTGCCTTCAATATTATTTTTAGCCTGTTTGGTACTCCTATGGCCTCACAAATAATGTTCCCTATCATAAAAAAATACCATAAGGAGCTTCTAGCATCACAAAAATCTTGCATTAAAGAGTAGGATGCCAAGTCATAAAAGATAGAATTAGCATGAGGTTTGGCAGAGACAAAGAGAGAAATGGAGCTACAGGACTGGACAAAACAAATGCCATCAAAACAAAAGGTTTTGGGAAAATCTAAAGGTCCATAACTAAAAAGTGTAGTTTGCACTACTTTGGCATTCTGAAATATTAAAATAGGCACATGGACAAGAGTGCAGGAGATTTAGAGAGCGTTTGGGATTTTACAAGATCATCCACTCATGTTCCCATCATCTATTTCAACTTTTCCTTTGGATCCAAGTCAAGAATTCCATATCCAAATCACACTCAGTTCTTTTTCATCTTAATGATACCCAAGCATTCTAGCAGGAAGCACATAATATCACCATTTGACTGAAGTTATCTTACTACTAGCTTTGTGTGTACTGTTGTTCTGGGAATTGCATCCAACAGAAGGTAGTAGAGGATTGAATCACAACTCTTTCATACCTCAATTTGAATTTCATGGTGTATGCCATGTGGGTAAATACCTAACATCTCTCACTAAACTACAATGGGATAACTCCTCAGGGAGATTAAGTCATTACCCTGTTTCAGTGATTACAGCATGCCTGTGAAAGCTGTAATCCAAACGGCAAGACGCGTTTGCCTCAGCAATTACTAGAATATAGACAGGAGATCAATGCTTGTATTGATGCTCTTTTATAAAATTTACATTTTTATCTTATGGTAAAGACTTGTGCTATTTCATTTGCTTCAGAACCCAGTCTAACTTTTAGTATCCACACTAGTGCTGCTGTTTAACCCCAGCCAGCAAATGAGTACCATACAGCCACTCCCTTGCTGTTTGTCTGGGATATATTTATGCAATGGGAGCAGAACTGGGGAAAAAATAAAGGTAAAACCCATCGGTTGAGATAATGACAGTTTAGTAAATGAAATAAAGTCAGATATAATAATAATAGTAATGAAAACAAGAGAGAAGAGAGGAATAAAACCTCTGGACTGATGCCCAGCCAGTCCCCCAGCAGTGGTTGGTCTCTCCTGGACAACTTCCCTGTTTCTATACTGAGCAGGGCATTCCATGCTATGGAATATCCCTTTGGCCAGGTCAGCTGTCCTGGCTGTGCTCTCTACCAGCTTCTTCCGCACCTCCTCACTGGCAGAAGGGGGAAACTGAAAAAGTTCTTGACTCAGAGTAAGCACACTGAGCAGCAACTAAAACATCAGTGTGTTATCAACATTATTCTCACACTAAAACCAAAACACAGCACTGAACCAGCTACTAGGAAGAAAATTAACTCTATTCAAGCCAAAAGCAGAACACTATGTTAGACTTTCAAATAGACTTTTGAGTAATTTATGAAATGCTCAATACATTGGATTTTTTGCAGGCATCATTACTTGAAAGTGGAAAAAATTATTAGTGAAATGTAGGGCTTGATTTTTTTTTTCATTTTACAGCTAACATGTTACCATTACAGAAATATCTATTGTAAGTCTTCTACTAATATTTGATCACTTATCTACCCCTCTAGCAGTTATCTAAAACTCCTGAGGAATGAATGACAGAAAGAACTGCACAGCAGAACTGTTAATGGTTTAGAACACAAAAATTTGAGATTAAAAGATCCATATGGTGGGAGGGGGGAAAGCCACCAAAACTCAAAAAACCCCAACAAAACAAACAATCAAGAAAACCCCCATAAGCAAACAGCTCAGCATTTAGCACTAAAGATAAATTTTCACTTTTTTTTTCACCAATACGTCAAAGTTCTTCATCAAAGTTTTTCTTGCGGACTAGAACTTCACACAGCAGTGTGTTTTAAGTACAAAACATATCCAGAAAATACCTAGTTTCTTAAGTGTTCTAAACCTAAACCTATTTATGCTTATTATCAAATTTTAAATCCACTACAAATACAATTTCTTTTCATAATGTACTGACCATTGTAATAAACAGACTGTCAACTTGTATTTATGCTACTATATGAAGAGCATACTTGAAATTACCCTTCTCATTACTACAAACATTTGTACTGTAACTGAGAAATAACTAAAAACATAAAGCCAAGTGAAACCCCAAATGACGGTTAAAAGATTTTTTTTTCTTTTGTGACAGTAGTATAGAAGTACCAGAAGAAAGTCAAGAACTTCTCTTGTTTCAAATTATGCCATGGTATGATACATTTCTTGCATACCTGTGGTACTTTCAAGATTGAGAAAGATCCCTTCAAATGTTTGGACTATAATTTTGGAATTTATGCAAAAAAGTCTTTAGCAAGCAAACTGGTCAAAATACTATTTTATACAAATTTAAACATTTTTCACTCCAAATTTTTACCATTTATTGATTTGATTGCTTTAGATCTTCATTATTTGCATTCTTAATGCTACTGACCCTGATGTCATTCCATTTAATGTCCTAAGCACTACTATAACTAAAACTTACACAGTTTTGAAAATTTCAAACACTACATTAGAATTTTCATTTTTAAAATGTCAAGTAAGTACAATAAATACATTCCTAGGAAGTTCAGCTTTCCTTCTCTCCCTAGATCAAGAGTACAGAGTACCTGGCTTTTCCATGCAGCAGCGAGCTCCGGCTTGAGGAATTTCTCTGTGGAGCAAGCAGACCTACAGCACATTCACAGCATGGAAAGGTGATCTGGATGTGAGCAGCAGGTCCAGACTTGAAGTGTTAACATTATAGCACATTTACACAGCTAGGTCTTTGCCCATTCATGGAGGGCTCATGGGAAAAAGACCAGCCAGGAGCAGGCTGTCACTGCCAGAACAATCCAGGGCTGCAGCACACTCAGTGCCAGCACTGGAGGGGCTCCTGAAGAAGGCAGCAGCCAGAAACAGAGCAAAGGATGGAGAAATTGGTCTAGCAGGCCACATACAGCTGGAGGCATCATTTGGGTACCCCTGCTGGAAACCATAAAACTCTATAAGCTTTGTGAAATAAGCACTATTACATTCACAGTGGAATGTATCACAGTATCTTTAGCCTAAATGTTGCTACTTCAGATGAAGCTGGGAAGGGTATATTATTTCTTCGACAAGTTATATACAGATCAAGAACATAAACAACTAGTAATAAACATCAACATTTATCAGACTTTACCCATTCATCTGTTGCGAATATGAATGCTGGAAAGGGCACAACCCACCCCTGGAGGCATCTCTGTTCTGCTGCCTGCAGATGTTGACAGAAAGTTCCTCCTCACTTTCCAGTGGTGATGGTTGCAGCAGGACTTGAAACTACAAATGCCTCATCTGTCCATTCTTTCTTGGAAAAGAAAAGTACTAGTCATAGCTCCTGCTTAGCTGGGTGATAGAAGGTGATAATCCTTTCAGGAATGTCACACTTAATATCTACTTTGGGCATGACAATCACAAAATTCCAAGGAGATTAGCATTGCAGAACCCACTAAAAGAAAACTTTGCTATGGCAAGATGGTAGCCTAAGGATAAAATTAATGAAACCATATAGGAAAGGTTCTTTTTCAATTACCAATTCTTGCTCCAATCTATGCTTCCTAACACCAAGCTTCTATTGAGATTTCACACAGATGAAATTTCTACCAAATAATTTAGTGTTTTCTACAAACTGCAAGGCAAGCAGGAAGCTGGGTAATTCAGCATGTACATTGATCACCATACTTAGTATTAGTTATAACAGTAAATACATATTCAATCATTACGCAAGGGCTTCCAGTTAGAAATAGAGAGATATGGCAGAAACGGAAGGAAAAAGATTCTCTCTAATGAAAGACTACTGATGTTCTGCCACTAATTAGTAATGTGAAAACATTCTGCAGGATTTCAGAGTAACAATATAGAATGTTTTTTTTTTTTAATACACTGGATTAAAATTTAATGCCTAAAGGAAAAGTTCTTCCTGAACAAAAATCAAATCTCTCTAAATTTTAGTTTCTTTCTTGCAGATTAATAACTCAGTTTAGTATTTCCTGCACTTATTGATGGAAACTCATGTTAGAAATATTGGCAGCATAAAGCCAAGATTTCCTATAATGTCCCAAATTAGTTGGCTACCACAGGTTTATGGATTATTAATGCATCTCCTGTTGGCATTCTGCCTGATACCATTTTTCATTGAAATATTAAACCAAATTCAATCTTTTCTAGATTTTTAGTAACATAAAGCTTGCAAACAGCATTAACCCCTGTTCCAAGAGTCTCTCATTCAATAAGTCTTTTAGGCACATGTTTAAAATCATCCATATTCAGCAAAAGACAAAAGCACATAATGGAATCTAGGTGACAGTTCAGATATTTTGCTGAATTAGGGTAAGTAATGTAATTGTTCCTATTAAATAAAAAATGCTCCACCATAAGAGGGATTGGCTTTTAAATAATGGTGTTTACCTTACTAAACTGAATTAATATATTTTCAATTGAAACAAAGAATTTGGATAATTAAGCATAAACATTCATAACTCTATTTTTGTAACTAGGAAATAAAGCTTTTGTAATTCTGACAAGATGTAGGATTGAACATTAGGATGTTAGGTGGAAATTTTACCTAATAGAAATTCACCACTAACAAGTTGAAAATGCACAGTTCTTTTTTTTTTTTCTGAAGTGCTTTCTAGATCATGAAAAAGGACAACTACACATACCAAAAGCAGGTATCTGTGTTTTGTTTAACCAGAGTGCCTGATGAGATTAAATAAGACAATGGAGTTAACACACATCACGTATGTATACCAACAGAATTTAGTCTCTCATTCCTCATGGAAAGACCAGTAAAGTGGCAATATAGTTGTTCTTATGAAATAATTATTACTGTATTGTTTAAAATGAAAAACTGGAATTTGAATATAATTTATAAATTGTAGCATTTTACCTCTTTCATATTCACAAATCCAAAGATACTAGCAAACAGTTTAGCGAGGTTAAATTGTTATCCTAACCATCTTTCCCTGATGAAACAAAAAGGGAGCAACATTCCTTCCAGATGTGCAATAAGAAGAGAGAATCACTCTGTTCCCAGAGGATGCAAGAACTCAGAATTTCAAAGGCTGATGCCAGGAAGCCTTGCCAGATATACTTCACAAAAAATGTTTGATGAATTATTATGGTGAGCATCAACTTTTCAGATAAATTACTGAAAATAAACTGGTTTGTATCTCAATGGAGAGTATAAATTTCCTTTTTGTTTTGGGAACTTGAAGTATGGAGAAAGCTGTTGACCATTCCACCTCTCGCTGAACTAACAACATTTTACTAAAAATCTGTTGCTTTCCAAATTTCCTTTACTTGTAGCTCCATAAATTTAGTCAGAGGAAAGATATCCAAAAAAATTCTTACACAAAATTATGACAACCAAGTGATTTGCAAACTGCCTGAATCTGCACAATCTGTAAGAGGAAAATCACTGACCTGCAAAATTAAACCCTTAACTAACAATTTCTATAAAACTTTATGAAAGGAAGCTGAAAAACATGGTTCCAGTGTTGATTCTCACATACAGACATGATAAACAAATCTGATTACAACATTGGCTGGGAATTAATACTGACATGTACAGATTTTATTTAAAAATCATCAGAGTAGTAATATGTATCTGAAAAGAGTGTTCTGTGATAAAGCAGAAGCAACAAGCTTTTAAACTCTCAGCCATGAAAACTCATCTTACGCTTTCTCCTACACTTGCAGGTATAGGAAAAGCTACCCTCCACTCTGTAGCTCTAGAACCTCCACGTCTCATGAAGTATTTTTCTTTTTAACTGATGAGGACTAGGAAAGAACTTTCAAGATTGTTATAAGAATTGGCCAGCAATCACACAGCTTCATTTTACATGTCCACAGTGATCAAAAAGGATTTCTCACTGGACAGAACTGAAATTACAACTTCAGAACAGGCTTCAGAATAGAATTATCGGCCATGAAAGAGTCAGAAGCATAAAAAAAAAAGAGTATGATCAAGAATAATCTAAACATAAAGTACTTCTTCCAAATAGTGCAGACTTTTTATGTTTCTGCCTTCATCTTCCTTCTCTTGTCCCCTTCATGCTTCTAAATATTTCTGGGATTATTCAAATTGCCTAAATAAAATTCATGCATAAGAAACTCTTTTGCCTAAATACATGAAGGCTTATTACCACATTTCTTTACTGGCACAAAATCTGAGAAAAGCCTCAAGGTGCAAATGATCTGCAGTCTATTTAACATCATGGTTATTTATTTTTATGGGCACTCATTATTACTCTTTACCCTAAATTATAGGTACATTCCTGGCTCCATTTCCCACTATTCCACAATCTCTATAATAATATGGGTTTTCAGATTTCCAAATCCTCCTCAATACCTCATCAATCAAAAATGCATGCAACATCCACTATTTGTTATGCTGGGCAGAGAGAGCAAACCATGGGACCACAGCTTGGAGCCCAGATAAAGACTTTACTCATATCCCAGGACTGGGATACATGCCATAGCTTTGGTAGCATTCACTAAGAAAACCTGTTTTGCAATAGCTTCAACAGAGTCTTTGCATACAAACTGATATGCACTGAATTAGTGTTTAAATACCACAGTTCCTATTTTATTATGGATTATGTGCTGAACTAGTTCTGTCAAGTTTAGAACAGTATGCCATAATTTTGACTAAATCTAAGCCCATGCATCTTTTCCCATGGAAACAGTATTACAAGCATGCCCATTTCTCCTGCCACAGAACATTTTCATGAATATTTTGATAAACAGCTGTTATGCTATAGTAGTTTATAGCCACAATAGCATCAGAAATGACACAGCACCAGAAGGGATCACATAACACTTAATTTTGTGGACGACTCAGAAAACTACAGTTTGCATCATTTCGATTTTTGGGCTTACTGGACAGGAAAAAACTTGTGCCTTGATGAAAAAGCCCTTGGCTTAATAACCATATATCCATTAAAGCAGAGCTGGGTTGCTGTCACTGTCTTTACAATACCTTTAGAAAGGAGTGGGTTTGAACAGGCTAAATAATAAGGTATTTGTCCTTTCCTGAAACTATGTTTTGTAATCGCTAAAAGGAAAGACTGTTCCAAAAAAGGGATCTGTTACTAAAAGTCAAGTCTTCTTAATGACACTGCATTATATATGCAAATGAAAACAATTTATTAAAATGCAAATTTTGCAGCACCAAGTCACCCTCCTCTCCCAAAATCCACTACAGATGAGAGTCTCCTAGAAAAATCTGTATGATTTTGAGGAAACTAACCTCTAACCTTTGAAAATTGTAGTTTATCAGCATTGAAGGTTCCTTGATGTGCTCAGGAAGTTAATGATGTCCAGAACTGTTAATTCTCACCTGCCACTCTACTTTTCCCCTTACCTGCTCCTCTTGTTGATTTTGTAGTCCATAAGATTTATACATCAAGATTTACACCTTTTTATTGAACTGTGTAGGCTTCAATGACTATACAGTGTTTCTGGCCAAGCTTAACTGTGCTCTCTTTATGGGAAGAATTAAAAATTACACAAATATATTGATAGATTGCAAAAATAGAAGATAAGTGATAAGGGCAAGTCAGAATGATCCACACAGGAGAACTGATCCCTGATATCATGAAAACAAACTTTGTGGATAGTGGTGAGGACATATCATTACAATTATCTAGGAAGCATGTAGGCCTCTGCTGTGAGTACTCTTATTGGAAGGGGTATTTTAGTTATTAAATCTGCAGTCCAAGCAATGAGATACTTAAAACCCTACAGTGCCACAAACATTTTGGCTTAACCACTGTACATGGTACTTTCTGCCTATCTTCTCAAATATGAAAGCAAGGAAAGCAATATTTTGTTTTCTATCTTTTATTCACTGCCTATCTTGTCTATTTAACTAAGTAAATGCATCAAGCCATGGATAACTTCTTGCTATACATATGCTTGACAAAGGGCCCACAAAATACTTCAGTATTCCCAAATAAGATGGCAATACAACTGTCAGAGAATAATGCTCCCTTTTATACATTCATAAGGAGAAATCTTAACATCATCAGGGACAGTAAAGGACACATAGTAGTATCCTCAACTGTTCTCCAAGTTAGCATACATTTCATTAAAATTCTTGTGTTTCAGTAAGAAACACTGACTTTTCAGCAGAAATGTCACTTACACCAATAACAGATAAAAATATATAAATAAAATGAAACTTCTTAAGGCATGCAGTAATCCTGCTGTAAAAGCTGCATAAATTTCTTTGGTTTTTTCTCACCTCTTAGAACCACCTTTCTGCTGTTAAACAGAGGGGAAAAAGTGATGGGTGGGGTAGGACTTGAGATGGCAAAAGAGAAGGCAAATCTCATAAGTTTCATTAAGTAACCCTCACCTATTGTGCTCACCTGAGTCAAGGATGCTTAAAACTTGTTATTACCACAAATATTCAGATAGATTCTGAGCCACAGTGGGTTGCAGACAAGAAAAGGAAACACATCCCATGAGCAGAATTACTAAATCTTTCTCTAAACAAATACAAAGACTAGAGCCGGCAGGTGCCAGACCCTTTGTTAATTGTGCCCCAAGGCTCTGAAGCTCCCTGCCTTATGACATTAGATCATAAGGCTCTCTTCTTTCCCTGCTTTCAAAATTACCATTCTTTCAAGCTTATTCCCTTGCTTAGCCAAGCTCCACAGACTATTGCATTGTAGGTGCCCAGAGACAATCTACATAAAATATATTTCATAAGTGCAAATTGCTTTGTTAATCAGAATCTCCTCACTCCCTCTGATTTGTTACCCAAGGCAGCTCTTCAAGCCTTTTCTTAATTTTTTGTTTGGTTTTTTGTTACGTATGAAGCATCACAGCAACAGTATATGAAAACAGTAAATTAAAAATCTTAATGCAACTGTGCAACAAGTCTGTTAGAAGAAGTTTTATAATGGCTCAAGAGCACACACAAACTTATTAAGTGCAACCCTAATATTTTCTGGGTTTTTCAAACAATCTGTGCGATTGACCTTAAAGTTCCTCTGGCTTTTCATACTCACATGTAATTTCTTTCAGGTTGGTAAGAGAAAACACTCAATTCTGCTTGTCTAGGCTTCTCAGAGTATTAGAGTTACATGAGGGAAAAGGTAAAAGCACAAATTGACTAATGAAATCTGTGAGAATGTGCTTCTCTGTCTAAATATTGGAGTGATTGTCAAGGAGACAGAAGCTCTGACCGTATTTCACCGTCAAATTATGATTGTCATTGTTCATAGACTAAAAGAAATCTGACAGGCATCCTAAGATTTAAGATTCTTAAGTATCTTTTCAATGACATATTTCAGTGCATGTGATTACTGAAATTACAACATGATCTATTTCACACTGCCCCCCTTCCCCTTCTAATTTAAACATGTTATCTATCAAGCTCTCATTAGAGAGGTTAAATCTTATCAAGCTATGCTTAAGCAACTTCAAGTCTATTTTCAAATCAAGAATCACCAAAATAGTAGTGCTGATGATGATCAATCAAAACATTTAAACTACTTCACGAGAGCAGCAGAAAGTTTGCATATATCTTGGATAGAATTCACCCATATGCTTCTGTTCATTCAGCTGCCATGCAGAGCTTGGCAAATGAGATCAGAACACACACCACCTGTGCTTGCATAAAGGCACTGTAGTATCTATAACTTGGCACTACAGGTGAAGTTCATACTTTGGAAGAAGTAATTCTCTGAGTTACTCTCCTGTTACTCTCAACAAACGTTTAAGCTGCTTGGGGCTACACTTTAGGATGTGTTACCAAACTGACATATTGTCTAACTCTGATGCTCAAAAAAGTCTGTGCCCAGTTGATGTGCTTAGCCTATAGGAAAGTGAACTTTAGGTTTTTCCACACTGACCTCAATTTGCTCCCAAGATGCCTGAACCTCACAATAAGGAATGTAGCTGCAGCTCAGTGAGTAGGTGAAGGTGCTTCCCTCAGCTCAGAGACAATGGCTGACTATTACAGAGAGCACATGGCATGTGTGCATACACACAGCTTCACATTCTCCAAGATTTTAAATTAGCAGCACAGAAACATGGCTTAGCAATTGATTTGGAATGAATTTATGAGAAGTATCAAAACAGCAATAACTCATCACATATGACATCATAACCTCTACATGTATATGTATCTTGTTTCCCTCTCCTTCAACATTTCATTACCCTGCAAGTAAAGACTTGGCTGAAAATCTGAAAAGCCTCATCATATATCCAGCCACATGTGCATGGCTAAAACACCTGCAGGCAGTTGTTTTAAGGCACAGAGATGTCTAGCATGTGTATGGATTTCCTCCCATAATCTGTTTAGGTTTAACTATAGCCACAAGGAGAAATTGCCTAGAGATTCCCCTCTTGTACTAACATATTTTTTTCCAACACAGTATTTCTAACCTGCACATCAGAGAAACCCTTCTTTAGACTGACTGAAAAATCTTTTCTATTAAGCATATGAGGCTTGGGAACATACTAAAAACAAGAGTCAGATACCTTTTTTATTAGGAAATAATATAATAGAATTTGAAAAAAATTGATTTATCTGAAAATTCATAAATTAGAGCAGTTCAAAATACCTACAAGATGGTATTAAATAGTTTGCTTTGGAAGTTTAGCAAATTCTTTCACACCCATTTAGAAAAAACAGTGAGAAAACAAGTGAAAACTACGGGTAAGGAATATGCTACTTAATTTACTTAAAAGAACAAAAAACTATTAATTTTTTTGCATTTGCTTTTCATTTCATTCTTTGCTCCATCACCATACTTAAAAAACACTTCCAGTGAAAGGTAGATTGAACTTCACAGATCAGAACATGCTCTAGCACCTTTATTTATCCAAAAGCACTTTCTGAAGACGGTCCCATTAACATTCAGTGTTATCAGAATAATTCTGTTTTAATTTGAACCAACTCATGTTACATAAGCTAGAACAGTTATATAGATTTAAAACTGGGTTCCCTACTGTCATGACCTGATTTTAGGAATCAGATGCTCTTTGCCTTCCCAAATTTTCTAAATGGTATTGAAGCAACGCACAACTTTTTAAGCTACCTTAGAAACTGGCATCTTGTAAAATTTCTGCAGAATAGCTCTACATTTGCTCTCTCACGTCCATAGGAACAAATCCTGAACAACTCACAGAATGCCAGACCAGCAAGTATCAAGGTTTTCGCTTTCCTGCCTGTGCTACTGAAAAACAGAATGACAGACGAAGACTCAGCTCCCTGGTGAAACACTGTGGTTCCTTTAGGTGGCATGTTCACAAAAAAAAAAAATCAATATTTTAGATCCTAAATATTAATCCGTCAGGAAAATCCTGCCTCCATTCAGGATGGACAGTTTGAGGTTACAAGTGCATTCCTGTTTTTGAAAGAAACATTTCTTTTTCTTTTTCCACTCTGTGCATTCCCAGGTACCTTGTCAACCACAGCAAGCTGGCATCTATTCTCACTGACAAAGTCACTTCTAGAACTCTTTGAAATTTTCTTTTTACTCTGCAAAACATACCAGTATTTTAGATATTTTCTTTATTTATTTGCTAAACTGCAGTCTGTTTTAGCTTCTTGTGGGAAGAACTTCTGCCTGAATTATGGTTCCTACATCTCCTAAATGAATGCCATCTTCAAATCTTGCAGACTATCTTAACTAGTTCATTTCATCCAGAAATTTTGTCTCTAGGGCCATCTTCCCTAAGTACACAGAGAGCAGGAAAAAAAACCCAAACAAACTTTTATTAAGGTTTGGCAGGATAAAAGAATTATCAGACATTAAAAATATGTCAAACTCAATCTCCTTTGTGGCATCTCCTGATGTTCTAATTGTTCTCATAATAGTCTCGTGATGTTCTATTTCGTCTCATTCCCTTTTGAATAAAGCCACTATACTCCTTTATAACAAACAGATTTTCAACACAAATTAATTTAGCCGACAGCTTCTCTTTCACTTTACTACTGAACATACCCTGGTAAAGGAATCACTTTTTATATTGACAGCGAAACACAAGTGAAGAGGAAACAACAGCAAAGGAACTTCTTCAGCTACCCTCCACACTTCTACTGCCATTGTTATCGAGCATCAGATTACAGGGCAGAGGCAAACTTTACATCCACAATTATCAGCTGAGTGGATGTCCACATTTCTCCTTTTTACCTTACTGTAATCTCACACCTGGTATTTCTTTTTCTGTCACGTACTTCATATCAGTAATGGTTGCCATTTGGCAGCACCAAACAGCTTCTGAATGATGTAATAGCTTATATTTAATCTGTTTATTCTAAGTTGCTCTGGTTTTGCCCCCCATGAAATTTATCATTTATTACCTTTAAGACAGACACAATCTGTCAAATTGATTAATTATGTGGATTTGGGAGGGACGGTAGGGTGTGTTTAGCTTGTTTGGTTGGTGTGGAGGGGGTTTTTGCCAACCTCTTGGCTTTAAGACAGATTCCAATTCTTCCATCAGGGCCCAAGGGATTATTCCCATTGAGCCCACTCCTTTCATTTCATGGAAAAAAAATTACTGTTAAGCCTGGCTGCTCCCACTCACAATTCAGCAAAAAACCAAAAAAAACAAAAAAAAACCCCAAACAACAAAACCACATCCAGAAGTTGCCTCTCTCCTGTGAGGAAAGGTAGGGAAAGGTAGAGCTGGGATAGATGCAGTTTTCCTGAGCACAGCTGACTGAAGTTAGTGCAGTCACTGCTCCTGCAGTGGTGCCTGCAGGGGAAGCCAAGTCAGCATGGGGAAATCCAGCACATTGCTGTGGTAGCCCTGCAATTTTGGTAATCACATATTCCAACTCCTCTCAGGCAAGAGGGATCACTAATTTAGTTCTCTATTAGATGTGAAGCCATGTCTAGTAATAGAAATGGTTTTGAAAGAGGCAGCCTGGGACATGGGCTCTTTCCACATCTCTCTACATGGCCTGACACTGAGCAAAAGCAAAAAAAACCAAAACAAATCAGAGACTGCAGTCTTGTTTGGTCTTTAAGTAGACATCAGAAGGTTGCTTGCATCCCCTCTGTAAGCATTCCTGTGAAAGGGCTTGTATTCACCAGCCTTACATTTTTCCAGTCTACTGTGCTAAATATCATGGTGGCAATTGGAGGCATTCTAACAGAACTGCAATACAAATCTGTTTCACTTGAGAAGCAAAGCCTACGGTTCCTTAGGCTTTATAACCCAGTGCTTAGTACAAATTCACTGAATTTTTCCAATGCTTCACTATGTGATTTTAGGAGTCTATTTTCCCCAGTGGCACGCAAGTACTAAAATTGCACTACATTGCATTTTGCTCTCAGTGGGTGGGAAAGTGAATACTCAATGGGTTATTTTCCATTCTTTATTTCAGTTTTATGCAGCCACAGGTGGGGGGTCTTTCAGGTGGCTGCCTAGGTTTACTAAGCACTTTAGAGTCATAGACAGAAAGGGTCTTACAAAACATATCAGTGTTGTCAATCACACAGTAAAAGAAATTCATTCTGTGTAAATAGAAACAATTTTCAAGATATCTCTGACTGTAAAAGGTAACACAATGAATATCAACAACAACACAAAAAAAAGGATCAGCCATCCTCTCTTTGGTAAGGGACATAAAACAATTGCACTTGTTTATACTTATTATTTACTTCTCTGTCTCCTCCCTTTCTTCTCCCCAGGTGTGATCTCTCTGCTTAAGGGAATACAATGTTAGTGAAGGATGTCATGGGGCTACCTATCATTTACTTTTCTTACAATGAGGTTATTAAGGGACCACAAAAATATCAAAAAACAAGGGGAAAAAAAAGGAAGTCATCAGCCTACTTATCATTTGCTTCAGAGCTCGGCAAGGAACTTTGATCAGTAAATATATTAGATCATGACTACAGATATTCATATCCAGTAAAAAGTTGACAGCCTTCTCACATAAGATCATACAATGAAATCCTCCAAAGTTATTATTTTCTTTCCTGAAATCAAATTTAAAAAAAGGACCCTTCGCCCTCTTCTACACAGCACTCACTGAACAACGAAATGCAAAATACACTGCATCTTTTTGGCTGCTCATAGTTTGAACGACACATAGATGTTACAGCAAGATGTGCAGGCTATAGAGAACAAACACACAAGGGGATAAAACAGTTTCACTGCTGTTATGCAGATGGCTGCCCTTCTGACTGTGGAGGAAATTTCTTCCCTCCTCCATTTTTTAAAGCAGGGTTCTACATGTGCTGACTATGTGGGAATTAGTGCTTTTTCAGATGACACCCACATCCTCTTCATTCAGGTCAGTAACACCAACTACAGGCCAGCGGCCAAAGTCATGTCAGTATTCCATCCATCCTATCCTGCTAAAAAGTCTAAATTCTCAGAGAAACGCAGCTCAAAATGGAATGGCCACATTATTTTAATCATGAGAAATACGAAGAACAGCGAACAACATTTGGATGCAGTACTACTTTCTGTGTGCATGCCACTTTCTCAATAGAAGTCTTAGCTATTTAAAAACTGAAATGTACAAACTGAAAAATAAAATTCTCTGTCCCATATGTTCAAAAGCCTATATTTGTGCATTTCAAATAGATAATAGCCCAATAGACAAATTAGTTTTATAAATGCTAATGGTCTGTAAAATATTTTGTGACCACAGAGTAATATCTCACATGACCTCAAACAGTTTTATCTGCAAAAGCATCTTGAAAATTTCCTCAAAAATACATTAAATATAACAATGAAAATTTACATTTTCATTACAAATTCTAATTTTACTGGGAAAACACCATCTTTCACATTTCCAACATTTGCTACACAGACCCATAGCATGGAGCAGATATTTATTACTTCTGGAATTAAAACATGCTCATACAAAAAAATATTCAAATGGAACATGCACCATAAAGATTTTTTTCTTTTTTTCCCTTTAAGCAATAATATAAAGCTTTATCCTGTCTGTGTACTACAGAACTGTACAGGCTGTATGGAATATATCAACACATGTCTATATGTTATTAAAAACAGTAAATTCCCATTTAAACAAGGGCTACAATCTGTGCACTAAACACTCATTAATGGTTATGAATCAAAAAAAAAAAGGGGGGGACTTGCAGCAGGTGTGCACATCTATGAATTTCAATACATTGTAAAACTGTCTGTAGCCAACAGCTTCATCATTTGGCCTTTCTGAGCTTGGAGACAGGCAATTTTTCATGATTTTACTATTTCTGGCCAAACAAAGTTTTTAATTAAATATACCACATGATTCCAGATGTTTGTTTATTTGTTCCAATGAGGCCATAAAAATGCCTGAATGATAAAATTGGAGGACTCCTGCAAAAACAGGCTAGACTAGAGTGCTAACTAAACATGGGGATCTCTCAGGAGACTGGATCTGCACAGCACTGGTGTGCTTTGAACCAGTTTCTTTGGAAGAGCTGTAGTACTGTGGCTGATGACTGGAATTCTTTATTGTAAAAAATTATAAGGACAAGTGGCAAATTTACTTTTTCTTTTTTTTTTAAATTTCCAGTTGTATACGCACTGGATCATTAGCTCTCCTACACATCCAAAGAAGATTTTAGGTAGGCTTATGGGTTTGGATCCCAAGTTTCCACTTATAGAAGCCAGTGTTTTCTATATATTTCTGCCACTTTTTAGTCACCCTGCTTGAGCATTCTTATGGTTTCTTATTGCCAGCATGACAAAATGAGCTACGTTGTGAAATATCAGACACTCTCTAGTCTACTAAAAATATGAAGTTACAGGCTTTTTCCTCATTAATCACATTCCCTCTGATGTGACACTTGTAAGGGTGACTTGGGTCTAGACTGGTAGGTTTGGCAAATATGGAAAAAGTTACAATGAAAAACCTCGGGATGACAAAAATATGGAAAATGGTCAGGTCTTCAACAGTCAGATTGGGGAATGCACACTGTGGAAAAATGAAAGTCTCTATAATATTTGGAAAAAAAATACTGACAATTATGAAAGTCTGCCTCAGTCTTAGACAACTAATGGGAATTTTGTGCTCAGCACTTGAGATATTTAAGAATATTTTAATCTGAATCTGATTAACCACTTAATTACCCTTTTTTTTTCTTTTAAAATTTCTTGCAGACAAACACACATATTTTATTCCCACAGAGACACAGCACACCAGGAAGTGATCCTCCTACAACTTACTTCTGGTCAGCTCAATCACATCCCTTGGGTTCAGTTTCAAACCACAGAACACAGAGAAGGCTCACAAATTAAAATATGCTGTCATTTAAAACCAAATCTTAACTTTTCTGGCCATCAAGAAAGACTTTACACAAAACTGCAAGTCACTTTATATATCATCCCCACCTCATTTACCTCAACTTACTTTCACATGACTAGTTGCTCCCATCACTGCAATATACAGAAAGATAATACATTTTTATACTGAAGTTTTAATAATCTACAGTATCCTGATTCAAATCCAACATTCCTTGTATACACAGACAGAAAACTGTTGACCCTGTAAGTGACAAGAATATGAATCCAATGACCCAGAAAATTTATTTCTTGAACCATATTAGTCAAGGTCACACTCAAATCCAACTACAATTTATTCCACATTTGGGAAAGTCATTGTGCTTTACAGAGAAACATGCAGATGCTGGCAGAAGTTATCACTACTGAGCAAGTGAGGCAAATTGGCCCACAAACAGCACAGCTATTTGTGGCAGTTCTATTCCAGTAAACAAACAAAGCAGGGCTCAGGAATGGGACCACATCAGATCCTCCTTAACCTGTTCTTTCATGACTGCCCAGCAAAAAAACCCACTGCACAGCTGAGAGCTGAGTCGATCCCATGTGTGGGCATTGGACCTCTCAGTTCCATTGAAAGGCAGAATTTATGATTGTGTGTCAGATCACAAAACTGGGAGAGATGGCTGATGAATTTGCAGACTTGGCAAATACCAGTACAGGTGGGCTTCTGTTATCAGCTGGAAGCATTTTACTGGAGTACGTGTCCCTGAGGAACTGTGCCTTCTAGCATTTCTCTCCACATTGTTCCATTCATTCCTTCTACCTATTCTTCTCCCCACAAAGCAAACACATCAGAAATACTGAGAAAGCAGGAAACTGGAATCCACCTTGGAAGGGAAAAATCATGGTCAGAGCTAAGAGACCAGGCACCCCAGTGATCAAATAGAAATGAGTCTGCATTGACCTCATCTCCTGGTGTAAGGCTTGGGGAGTCCGTGGGCATCAGCAGGAGCCGGCAGCACAGGAACGAGAGAAGCCTGCTCTGCCCTTCTCCCAGCTACACCAGGAACACCTTGCACCACAATTCTTTAAGTTTCTGCATTACCTTCTCACACACCTGGACTACAAAACCCCTATCCACCTCTGATGGATTTATTTTTTCTTCACATCCCTTTAACTAAAGGGAACTGAGGCCAGAAAACAGAATCTTTTTTTAACCAAGTCTTCTCTCACACTGATACTCATCTATACCATCACTTTTCTTTCCATACTTCTCCCAGGTGTCTTGAACTTCCATTAAAGTCTATTTTCCAAACTAAAATCTAAGGAACTAGAACCCAGTTTCTCACTTCATATACAGGCAGACCACATGGGATTTTTTTTTTCTTTTTTTTTTTTTTATAACAGACTCCTTATTTTAGCATTCTCCCAGAGTGTCAAAAGAAGAGGATTTCCACCCACTCCCCTGGAGGCTAAGTCATGACCACATCACATCTCACTGTTGGGACACATTTCCTGGCACTAATAGGAAATGTCACAGCTTATTTTTGAGTGTTCCTTCCCTGGAAAATATGATCTTGTCTGTTCCATGCTATTGAGAACTTTTTTTTATTTGTTTAAGGTTATTAATCTCATGATGAGAAGATCCTGACCTAAGAAGTCTTCAGTCTAGGACACACCACAACACAATGCAGGTTAAAAATGATGGTCTTTTCAAAGGACAGTTTATGGAAAACAATAAAGAAAATATCTCACTATTCAGAGCATCTTTGCCTGATACAGAACTTTCACATAGTGCATCTGCTTAAAATTTTCTTATTCATCCTATCCTTAGTTATTGAACAAGTTAAAGCAAATATATACATATATGGATACACTTTTTAAACTGAATGATTAAGTACTAACCATAGGTTTTTTGGGGTTTGGGGTTCTTTGACAATAAAATGCTGTATGCATTTACACAGAAAAATCAATTGACGAGCATAAAGTGCAGTTCACACTAAGAAAACGAACTAATTATGATAAGTTGCTACATAAATTGCTTTGCACCTTCTCCAGCAATCAATTTCAAACTCTAAATAAGCCTCTGGCTTGAAAACACAACAAGTACCTAACAACTGTGTCAATAACAACAACAGAGAGGACCACAATGATAATACAAACAGGATACTTATCTTTCTGGAAGTAAGTTTTAGGTAAACCAATTTTCTTTTCTTTTTATGTCTGTGATTTAAAGACAGCATGGCTTTTCACAATGCATGTGTAAAATAAGAACTTTGTGTATTAACATTTATTATTAAGAGACGCATGTCAATTTTACTTCCAGTATTTTAAAGTATTAAATTAAAACTCTAGACCAAATTCTGGAAGGATTGATAGACATTATTAGTTCCATATGAACATAAGAATATCTATAAAGTATGGTCAAGCTGAGCAAATTGAGACAGAACAGATAAATCCTTGGAGAATAATCAGTTTAATCATACTACTCCCTCTGGCTCTCCAAAATTTTTACTTTTTTCCCTTCAACACTAAATTTTGAAAGAAGTAGACATCCTTCAACATGTACTGGGTTGTGAATTTCTCCCAACTGGATGACTAAACCCTTGCTGTGCATTCTGTAGTCTACTTTTATCTTGGTCACTACTTATCTGAACTCCTACAAAGCTACTGGTTTTCTGTGTGGCACACGCCAACAATCAGTCAGGAGGAATCTTGTGTGAACATACAAGTCATTAGTGAAAATTTACTATGCCAAATACTCTGGGAACAATAGCACAGTATAACAATCACAGAAAAAGGAAACATTGGAAGTTCAGGTGTCTCTCTATGATTATGATTGTTTGCTGAAGAATGGGAAAGTTTGGAAAGATTTTAATTCCAAAAGAAACCTTCAGCACAACTCTGTTAGACAAAGAGAAACTGAGAGCAAAAGGAACCTCTCACTTCCTTTGTTCAAAAAGGCTCTATAAAATTACCTTTAGAACGTTAATAAGAAGCTTCAAAATATTCTGTTCTTGGATTTCTGGGCATGATTTGAATGCAGTTGATGACTTTCAAGATCAGATCATAAAATAAGAAAACACATCTCTCAGTTGATTGAAACATATCAGTAAAATAAATACCAATTTTTCATTTGGACACTCATCATGCAGACAAAAGACAACGTAATGACTGCACGTACCAGAATGCTTGGAAAATTAACTGTACAGACACCAAAAAAGGGCAGTGGATTTGTTCAAAAAGTTTTTACAAGTCATAATAGATTAGAACTATTAAACCTTGGCCTAAATCCAAGCTAAGGTTCTAAAAACTATTTACGTAAATACAGGCTTAATTTTTAATGGAAACTGCTCCTTCTTCCTTTTACTAGTAAGCTATGGGGTAGGCTTACCACTGTTTTTTCCCAGAAACAAGAGCACAGAAAGGGAGGAGTCACCTGTAAATTGTTACTGGAAACCAAATGGCTTTGGCAAATTAATATGTTTCCAAGTAAATCGGGTAATACACAATGTTATAAAATAACTGCTTATAGAAAAGGCATCCAGCACATGCTTTTGTATGGAAAAACAGATTTTCATGATAGCCATGATTTAGTGATATTGCTTCTGAAGAGATAGAATGATAAACTGCTATTTTCCTCATCAACTGGAAAGTACTGTTCTTTTCAGAAGGCAATTTGAGTTTGAATGCTTACACATAAAGCAAGGATGCCATTATAAAAAACCAAACATACAACTTGGGTGGGGCAAAGGGTGAGGGGCCTTTTTCCACACATCAGACAAATTATCCTTATAAATATCCTTTAAATATTTTTTCACCAATGTCAACTATATTAGGAATTTAAGTTTCTATTTTAAGATATGTACCCAGTTAATAAATTATCAGTAAGGAACAGAAGGGTACATATATACAAATCACTAAAAAAATAATTACATAAGTCCAAAAATTTTTGGACCAATTTCTTCTACAAGTCACTACATTTCATCACTTTTGTGGAGCATGGCTCTTTCTATTTAAAAACTACAATAAGTAACTGTTTTGTCTGATTTTTTTTTCCTTAAAGGTAGATCTGAAAAAGCAGACAGGAATGTGGGGCGTGTATATTTGATTTCAGCGGAAATTTTGAAAGCTAGAACCATATAAGCAATGTATAGATTATAGAAAGAAAAGAGGCACTTTTATGACAGGAGGCTGTGTCTTTGAACTGACTTATTTTAACCAGGTGAGAGAACTGCACAAACTACTCCCAGGTAAATCATTGGGTTCTAAATCCATATAAAGTAAAATACAAAATTCTACTTTAACAAAGACCAAGGAACGACCCTTACAAGTTTGAGATCATTGTTTTGGAATCAAAACAAAAATACAGCCAGTTATAAAATTACCACTTTGGAAGCCTTGTCTAACAGGATAGCAATTAGATCACATAAAGAATCAAGTCATATTGCTGTCAGATGCCCAAAATCCAAATAGAAGGCCTTTAGATTTTTCACTGAAAAATATGAACAGTGGGACTGAGGTAAGGTTCAACTTAGAAAAGTGGGTCTAAGCAACACCGCAATATAAGGGAATAAAACTTTCCCAAGATGGGGAAAAAATTTCTAAAGCTTAAAAACATGATGGAATGTTTATTTCTCTCTTCATGTACTTATATACTCAAGCATCATAACACTCAATATATTTCAAGTTATCATTCCTTATCATTCCATGCTGACATCACACTGTCATATGCTGTTTCTGTGGGCTTTGAAAGGGAAAGTGAGATTTTCACCATTCCTGAAATTGTCTGTACAAATATGGAGTCAGCTTAAAGGACGAGATCCTGACTGGAAATTATATACTGCATGCATGAACACAAAAGCTCTAAGACACAAGGTGCAACCCGCACACATAATTATATGTTTTTGTTCTCCCTGTAAAAAATCATAGCTAAATAGAGTGAGAAATGTCCAAGTGAAACTGTACCAAGCAAATACATCCAGCTTGCTCCTGCTCCCCCTCCCAGTCCCCTAAAAATCAATTTGCAGTTATACCAAACCATTTGCCAGACTTCAGGATTCTGGTAAACAAGCTTCTCCAGGGACAAATTACACTCACAAACTTACAGCATTCTTCATTCCAGTATGCATTGAAAACCGCCAATATTTACATATGCAACAGCTGATTCAATTCCACTTTACAACGCTGAAAGCATTCCGCGAAGAAAAAAATTGAAGATATTCAGAACCTAAAATATCATGCTTAAGTATTTCATTCTTTCCTTGGAGATGTTTCTATTGACTGCAATTAATCTTTTATGGGCTTGGGAACTTTGGAACTTTTCTTTGTATAAAAGAAGTTGATTGAGCTAATGGGCCTTGCCAGCAGGTTGTTCTAAGCTTGGAATTGGTTCTTCCAAGACCTGGAATTTTGGAAAGTGTCCTTAATTATTTCCTTGTGAATATGTGTATATATGCACACACATGAATATATATATAAACTAATCAAATAATGTTAACAATGTCTCTTTAAGGACCAATTTTACCCTTTTTTTGGATGACATGCTCTTCTCTCTTCACTTTATTTGTAACTGTGCTTAATCACAAGGCAATTTGCAGCATATTAGCATGCAGAGTAGAATATTTCTGGGAAGAGTAAAGACAGAAGTAATAAAAATTATGTGAACTGCTAAGGGTAGAAAGTTGGTGATTTGGGGAATACAATTGTCCTCTTTCATGGCAAAGGGGCAGGCATTCTGAAACCCTGGTGAGGACAGTGGGCACCTAGAGCCTGACAAGCTCCCACTCTGAACAAACACCTGCTGGACGTGTCTGCAACACCTACTGCAGCCACAAAACTGCTGTATTGCAAGAGGAGTCAATCAATAAGGCAGGCACACAGATTTTGATTCAACACTACTAGCATTTCTTTTGCCAAGTTAGATAACAAAATCAGCCATGAAGCCACACTTCCAATACACTATTACCTAAATAAAAAATCTGAAGATACCTGGCTTTTAAGGATAATTTGAAAGTATTTCTATAGAACTCAGGTATTTTCCAAGATTCTGTCATTCTATTTATTGTGTTAGTAGATCCTAGCCATTTAAGCCAACACCAGAAATCCAAACTCAAAGGCAACATGTTTTATCTGAAAATCAAAGCTACTTATCTTGAGAATGGGGGGAGGAGGGAGGGTGGAGAGGAAGGGCACTGGGTTGCAGGTTTTTTTGAGGGGGACAGGTTGTTTTTTAATCTCTGAAGTCCAGGTCTGTGCTCAGGATTTTGGTTGGTCCTTTTTCTTTAAAAAGTATCAGCTTCTATGCGTGTTCAATGCCGGAATACCATGCACCCACAGCACTTCTAGGACATCTGATTTTCACCACAGCACTTCTAGGACATCTGACGGCACCATAGCAATCTACACCAAGGCCAGGATGTAGCTTCAGACTCATCCTCAGCTCTAGCACAACAGTGATACAGGCTGCAACAAATCAAGTGCTAATCACCTGCCTTCCTCATCCTTCCACCTGCCACCTGCCTTCCATCCTGCCACCTGAACCACAGATCCTCCTTCAGGTGCATAACCTGCCTGATTCTTTCAGAAGGTACCAAGTAATATGGAATGCTACTAAAGCTGCTTCCATCCTCTGTAGGCTGCAGAATTTGAACACACATTAAAATTAAGCTACCATCAATTCATAAATATAAGGCTGACTTTGATCCTGGTATCCCCAAAAAAAACCTGCCTACAGACAAATGGTTTACATGATCAATGGAGAATCAATGGGTAATATGGGAAATAAGTAAGAGGATTGTTGCTCTGGTTTTAAGATCAAAAACCTTGGAATGCACCCTTCCTGACTGCTTCAGTTTTTCACCTGTTCCCCGAATTTTTTATTTCATAGGTATTCAGAAGGAATTTGTCAATTTGCCCAAGATGCTTTTTTAAGTTCTAAGGATTGATGAAAAAGGAAATTGAAAACTGATCCACTTTCTATGTTGAAAAACAGAGAAGAATCCCTTTTTATTGCAACGAAATGTGTTAACATTTCAAAACTATAGTCCTAATTTCTAAACTGCCTAAAAGCTCTCACTTAAAAAATATTAGAAAGTTTACAAATTCTCTCGAAATTACCAATGCTGCATGTAATCATCTACTTAGCAATGTTTAAGTACTCTAATCTCTTTACATTTTTCTCTCTCACACACACACACACGCAAAAATCGCTGAGCGTTATTATCCATAGATGTATTTGCCTTCCCGGTAGAATACCTGTAAATCCTATTTAATATGAGTTAAAAATCTGTAGTCTTGACAGCTATGGTTTTCTCATAGAGTGCTTGAAAGGCATGGTGATGTCTGTGAAGTGAAATGCAGCAGTACCTAACACAGAGAAGGCCTTAGAGCAAAGCTCAACACCCAGCAGAAGTTCATAGGAATAAAATGGAGCTCTCACCTCTGTGGTTGGTGAGGTCTCTGGATCCAGAAGGCAGAGGTGTGTAGTGCATCTCTGGAGAGGCAGAGGCAGCAGCACTGGAGGCCTGTGTGACAAAACAAACACTGTCAGTGCTCTGAGTGCAGGTCAGTGATTGGGCAGAGCGGATGCACCTGCAGGATCAGTGCTGGGCTTGCAGGTGCACGGAGTTACCAGCCATGAAGGATTAATTTATTTTTGTTAAGGCTCCTTGCCGTTCCTCAAGGTTGCTGTACTCACAAGAGTTTACACAATGGTATTATGTATCATTACTAAATGAATCTTTTCATACAGCTAACAGCTTAAAAAAAAATACCATCTTTGTCAGGAAATCTTTAGGCAATGTCAAAATTTTTCCTCTCGCTGAAACAGATTAATATTTACCTAAAGGAACATATGAGTGAGTCCACATGAATGAAAGGAGATAGGAAGTTGGGCTAAGATACTATACCTTTCAAATCTAAAGAAAAAAATCTGAAATAATTTTCTCATTCCACTTCCCTGTGAGCTAAATGAAGGGATCTATTAAAAATTACATTGCCTATAATGCAAAAAAGTGTACAAGTATATAGAATTGTTAACAATAAACACTTAAAACCTACAGCAGAAGTCTAATAAAAGAAGTAAGTACCCAAGAGGATTGCTCAGAACCCTTAAGAGTAAAGTGTTAAGGGAGAAGAAGCCAGATCTGTCTCCCTAATAAGCCTCAAGACCCTTTGATTCTAATTTTAAAAGATTAGACTGAGGAACTATGGTTTACAATACACTAACCTTCATTCCACTGGATGTTTTAGCTGAAGGAAAGATATATATATATGCATATATAAAATAAAGTTTAAATAAGCCACATTTACCATCTTGCTTTTTAGTTACAGAATAGCAGTTAGAAGAAGACACAAAAATAAAGAATTGTGTTGGTGAATATGAATCATCGTCAGTTTCCAAAGTTCAGTTTAACTTAGGCTGGTGACACAGTAGTGATATGCTCAGTTTCAGATACAGAGATTGCTCTAGAGTACTTACAAACTACCCATTTCAACAGACATAAAAAGATGATGTGTTTAAATAGAAGACACAAAGGACACCATTCACTGAAAGTTATATGATAATTTCTAACAGAAAAAATAAGGCAAATAAAGAGAAAAATACAAAAGCTAAACTATTTCTTGAATCTCATGATAATTCACTAAAGGGAGCCTTGAGAAAATAATTGCTATCTTCTGTGCAGTTTGTTCTATAACGATATATTGACTTCTAAGCTGCAAAAGTCAATCAAAGGAATTCACCTCAGTCTTACTGACTTTATAATTGAACACATCCTCAAAATTTATGAACCCACAGGTCTTCAATGTGTGGTTAATATAGAAGTATAAAATAGAGCTCCAGCATTTTGGGGAAGAAAAAGCATAAACACAATTTCAAATTTTAATTACCAGACCAAACCCAAGAACAATAATCAGAAATCTGTAACAATGAAAGTTAATCCTGTTAAAGGCTGTAACTTAGAAATCTTCCTTGTTGTAGCTGTTGTACTCCTAGTACAATAGTACATAAAATGTTAAGAGGTGACTGACTAGATTAGCATACTAAGATTTTGCTTTTGGAGATCAGCCATCAATTTCTGTGCCAGACCATAGTTACAACCTCATTTTTGTCCTTAGGAAAAATCAGGTCACAACATGCAGATGCATCTAGCATCAAAACAAACATCTTAATAGAATTTAACAGAAGCAAGTTTGCCTAAACAGCAAGGATGCTACTTATCAGAGATAAATAAAAATAGAGAATATCCTGCCTCTGCTGACTCACCAGTGATAATAAACCCTTTTCAGGGAACCTCTATTCACAGACATATTGAAACAGACATAACTCTCACCTGCAGCCAGAATGAATGATACCTTGCTTTTGGTGAACTGCAAACCTGCAGCTCTATCTACTCTGGATGATGAATTATTGGAAATCTCTCTGGTGACCAATATGAGCCAAGGGCACATAACATGTAAGAGAGAGAGATAGAAACCCCTTAGACCCAACTATGTGATATTTGAAACTAATTCCAAGAACAACTACATGTTTCCTTTGGGTTGAGTAGTTCTGAGTAAGAAAAGGAGAAAAATGTCACTATTTAACATCATGCTCCGTCCCTGTAAATCACTCAAAAAACTGGAAGAATAAGTGGTCTCATACTGTACACTCTAGATGGTATCTGCCTATTCAAGTGTACTTATTTGGGACTCTGGTAATAGTGAAGGTTTCTCTTTGGTACTTTTAATCTCAATTTAGACTGTTGACAGCTTGATGATAGCTTTTCCTAAAATTACTGGAAGAGACTTTGCCATTTCAGCAATATACCACTGAGTGAGCAAAATTCAAGAGCTTCTAAAAAGGATATTGTAGTGAAGGGGCAATTTAGCTTTATTTCCCATTTTAGGAAACACAAGAACAGAAGGGTTTGTTTATTGGTGTTTTTCTGTCATTTTATGTACAGTATATAATTCCCTGTCAAATATAGAACAGTTTTCATTACCTTTAAGCTAAGCATTCACTTAGAGCAACTTTAATTCTATGGAACATCATCCAGGGTTAGGATTGTTTTGCACAAGCACTGGCTCAAGTTCCAAATCACGTTTCTGAGTAAGCCTGTGCACCAGCAGAAAGACAACTATTTGTTTTCTCTACCACATACTGACATTTGGCCCTAAGCTATTTTCCAAAGAGATTTGTATAGATTGCATTACTCTTAATATTCACAGGAATATTGTGACAGTGACAGCATTGACATGTGACAGTTATGTCTTCAAGTACTGGTGACACATGCATCAGAAGTTCTTGCAGTGGAAACTAACTATGCATACAAATAGCTTTGAGGAAAGCTGTTTAAACTGGTTGGTAGCTCCAATTTTATAGGAACAGGTCACAAAATAACTCAGTAAAGAAATTCTAATGGTATTATTACAGAAGAAGCTTGTAGTTTTGCAAACCTTGAAGTCACTCAAGTTTTGCAGTATATCACAGTACGTGGTTTAAGACTTACAAGACAAAGTTAGACTACTCACAGCCCCCTGTTATCAATATAACCAAACATTTGCTAACTGTGGTACCTCTCTTCATATTAACCTGTGTATTTCATCCAAATTGTTGAATTTGATACTAAATGGACTGCAAAAAGCGTACCAGCTTTGCAAAGCACATTCATCAAAATTACAGACATTGTAGAAGATGAAGCCGGAAGAAAAACACCCACAACAACAACAAAAAAAACCACAACAAAACATCAAAAACTAAATTTGAGAGCAGCAATACACCAAATCTTTAACTATTCAATCCTAGGGAATGGTCAGGTAATAACTTTATTTGCAATGTATTTGCTTTTCTATGAACTTAGGAACCATACAACCAGTGATGGGGGGAAGGTGAAGCATGGAAGAAGGGATAAAGAGACTAGAAATGCAAAAGCAGGCCCTGAGTGGAGCACTCCATATGGCAGAGTACAGCCAGTCTGGCTGTCCCCTCCCCAGCTGGGAGCTCAGCAAAGGGCTCAAATGGGCTGCCTGGAGTTTGTCACCCACCTCAACACACTGAATAAACGTTCTGGAAAACTAAGAGGTGGCACAGCACCCCTACCAGGAAAGGAGGCTGCTCCTGATGGAAAGGTATTTCCCAGTCTCCTTGCTTCCACAGCCAAGCAGACTTAGCCATGAGTTAGCAGTTGTCTTTGCTAAATTCCAGCATAAATTAGAGTCACTTTAATGAACAACAAAAAAAAAAAAAAAAAATTTAGAAGAAAATTGTCAGCCACACACCAACAGCTAGCTCTCAAGAGTGGAGGAATCTAATTAGACTAAAAAAAAAAAAAAAAACTAGTTTGTTTAATCCCTGAATTCCACTTTTCAAAGAATAAAAAATGCAATACTCGGATGGTACTAGTAAGGGAACTTACTTATCATGTAAAGTGTCAGGACATGCTGTACATCTGCTGCATCAAAATAAATTTGTAGAGACCAATGATACAAAACAAAAAGCTGTGCTATTTTTGGCAACCACACAAGTTCCTTCAAATATTTCAGCTGTTGAAGGAAGGGGGAACTCAGACAAGCCAATCCTCTTTGAATCACTGTTTGAGAAAATTTAAATGACTCTGCTATCCAAATCATCTCTCTACTGCACATTTCATTTTTGTATTTCTAAACACAGGAGTAAACAAAAACCCCACTTCTGACACTTTTAAATCTAATCAATAATACAAAGTGTTTCAGCTATAATCAAGAGTATGACTTTGACCTTAGCAAATATTCAATCCAGATATTTTAGCAGCTTATTTTCAGATGTGATGCTACCAATACAGTAGTCAAATTATTGTATATTAGGACAACAAGGAGAACAGTGATCTTATATTTTGGTTAGCCTTCTAACTTCAATAACCTTTAACAAGAAAGGAAAGAGAATTTTTCACATTTAACAGAAAGAGTGGAGTTTAAGATTCAAAACATTTCAAATTCAAAGCATTCCCTTATTCTCTTGAAAGAGAGATTATCACTTCTCACTTGAATTTACTTTACCTTTTGGTTTTCACTTAATGTTAAATTGCAAGGTTGAAAGCAGAGATCAAAAATGCAAATGAACATCAGATAATTCTTATGCATTTAGGCTTAATTGAGTGTAATCGATATGTCTGGAGTGCAGCCAAATTCAACTATTGTGAAAAGCACCTAATGTATGGACATTATTTTTGGACTACTGAATGCCAGAAAATAATGAGCTGGCATTCAGCTTTGGTGAATCAGCCCTTGAATTTTCATCTAAGAGCAGTTTTGAATTATTACTGAAGATAAGGTGTAAATGTGCAAGGGAATTTTATCCATGTTTCTCCCATGAATCATAAATGAGGAAAAAAATTACAGTCTAAATTGCACTTAAAAGGAATAAAGTCTTTTCATGTCATACATGATTTATCAAAATGATCTCATTTTAAGAGTACTGTGGTGTATCTTGATTAATAACATTAGTAAGCATGATGAATGGCCTCTTTAATGGTAACACAGAATTTATTGGCAAAATCCCTACTTCTACCAAAAAGGGTGGGAAGTAAAACACACAGCAGTTAGTAACCGGCAGAAACAGCTTAAGTAAACTCTCTGCTATGTATTTTGCACTTACATATCCTTGAAAATCCTTAATCTGAGTTTATTCTCATGCTTGTTCAGAAACAAGTAAGAGGTGTTACCTAATGGGGCAGCTCTAACCACGACAAAAGTCACTTTGCAGTTCTCTGCAAAACAAGCTGAACTCTGCGTGTACTGTAAGAGGATGCAGTGTATTAAGGTCTTTCAAGAACATTGGTCCCATCCCCTTATGACCTTTTTCAATATCCTCTTCATTTTGCCTTAATATCCTAAATGCTTCCCTTCTTCCATTACTCCATCTTACCCTCCCCCCTCCTTCTCCCTTTTTAAGCCTGCTCCAGCCTGCCCTAACTAATTTCCTTTTGGGCTGACAGATCAGAGGCCTTCCTACCACTGTTCCTTTTAGACCTGTGAAGCCCTCCTCGTAATCCTGCTGCTTGTCCACAATTAATCTTTCCAGTTGCCACATTATTAACACTACCACCCACAGACAGAGGATGCCTGAGCACGGCTGGACACTCGCTCCCCACTGCAGCATCAAAGTTGTCAATCACACACCAGTCAGAAAGTTGCCTGCTGTCAACATCAGAGGATTTCATACTCTCCTACCCGCTGATCAAACATTTTTCTTCAGAAGATTAATTCCAAGTCCCCACCCATTTCCTCCCATATCCTCTTTCCCTTTTAGGTTTACTCAATGATCCATCTTCTGTATGGAAAAGGAAGCAGTGTATAATAGAAATCCTTTCAAAACAAAAGTTCAGCAAAACTAAATTTAAATCCCAGCTGTTATCAACCTCTTCCCCCCCGTGCAAGTTAAACACCTTAAAGAGCTTGGATTAGACCTAGTCACAAATGCCTTTCTTTGATCAAAGGCTCCAAGACTTTACACAAATATAATCACAAGGCAATGACTGCATCTAAGGAGCCTGAATTGATTTGTTCTACTGTAACATATCGCATACAAAAACACCCACTAGGCTTTTTGACTTCCAAGACCATTCTTTTTCAACTTATATCACTCACAAGCCAAGAATTTTAGCATCTTCTTAATATTTTTTCAAGGTCATTAGATAAAAAATGAAATTCTTGCACAGTATTTGCCTTTTCTTTTTAAAAAGTGCATCTCAGCTACTTACATTTAAAAGCAGAAGGATACAAGAGATTCTTCAGCTCAGGTTCAGTTTAATGAGTGGAAGGGAAGTAACTATTACCACCTCTCCCTAATCACATGCCACATTCTAAAATATTCAGCTTTTATAAATTAAACCTCACTGCTCAAGTGGCTCAGTATCTTTCACTACAGCTGGCACAGAGAATCTGTCCCTAAAGGAGCACTTGAACATGCTAGCCACACAACAGTGAATGACAGCAACACCCATTAATATAACCCAGTAAGCAATCTATTTACTGTAAAACATAATGTTAGGGTTTAAAATAGGAATAAATTCCTTTCAAATCACACTACAAAATAAATTCAAAGTTTCTCAATCATATTCATCCCTAAAATAGATTTCTTAATGTTCTTTCATCTTTTAGGTTGGTACTAAAGAAAATCAAGACCTCAACAAACGACTCCCAGAAGTATAAAACAGTTAAGAAAAATCTGCTGGCCTTGAATTCTAAACTTAGATTGGGAAAGTAAGTCCAAATTATTATACATTTTACCTTATATCTCTACACAATTATTATATATTCTACCTTATATTTCTCTGTCAGCATCTTTACCTCCATATTCTGAGAACACACACGCTACCTTCTTTTCATTTACACTATGCAGGATTCAAGGGGCTCACACGCTAGTAACATAGTGGACAAAGCAAACCACAAATAAGTCTGTCATACCCCAAACCACAAAACTCTGCAACTGTTGCTAGAAGATTCTGAGTTGTCATAGACAGCTATTCTTTGAAGTTCCTCATGAAGTGAACCACAAATGAATTTTGAGATGCTAGAACCTTTTTCTAAGTCCCCATCTCACGAACACCCAAACATGACATTTATTGAATTTCACTCATTGTCCAACCGTTCTGAAGGAGTGAAAGAGAAATATGGAGTTTTTAGAGGTTACAGCATCAGCAGAAAGTGCCAAAAGCATAGGTAAGTCAATGTGAAGGGAAGTAAACTGACAATGTATTAGATTCCAAGTTTCCTTCAGTCATTCCCTGCAATATGTTTTAACCAATTACATCACAACTACAAAACAGAGCAGTAGTGGAGTAATTGCCAAGATTCCTGTTATGCTATGGCATAGCAACAGTTTATAAGCTGCATAAAAACACTGATGCAGAACTCAAATACACATTACATATGATCCTGTAACTCATTACTTTTCATAGCCCTTTATTTTTAAATCAGGTAACAGAACTTCACCTCCTTTTGCCAGTCTGATACCCATAGATTCTTCAAAAGCAAAGACAAAATCATCAAGCTAAGTTGATTTTTTAGATAGGAACTTCCAAGACTGTTCCATAAATTAGATCAGCAATGGAATATCATCACTTTCAAGCACATTCAATGATAATCAGAGGAATGCAGAGCCGTGTATACATTTCACAGGCCAAGCGTAATTGTTCGCAATGCTAGAGCACTTATTTTGCTTTGCTATTCATTCTGATACCTTCTGGATGTCTTAGTTTTTTTAGGAAGCATGGAAAATGTTGCAAAAAAAATGAAAGCTAGATCCTAAAAAGTATAAGTTTTATTTTAATGACTGTTGCTAAGTTATACTGACCTCCTCACCTAACAGGCACAGGCATAAAGAAACTGGAAGGTTAAAAATGCTTTCAAGGCATCTTTATTCTGTCATGTGGGAATAGAGCTGAATTGCAGCTCAAACCTCTTGTCACTCTATTCAGTCATCAGAAGGGGGTGCTGCAGTGTAACCTATTTAAAATGCAAATAGAGTAACTTTTGTAACAGCAGATTAAAACTAGCATTTTATTCACTTGGCATACCCACAGCATACTGAATGCTGGAATCAGACTTGTCACTGCACACCACAGGTTATTAATAGAGCTCAGGACGGTGTTACTAAATGTGCAAGTTAAAATAAACAAAAATGGATTTATCTGTGGTATTTGTTCTGCTGGAGAATTCAGCAAGGTCTGCCTCACACTGCACACTTGTTTATCCAGGATCACTGAGGCTCAATTTTGTTGTTTTTTTTTTCTTTTTTCCTTAATTATTTGATTGACAGCCACTTACCACAGCCAGAGATCCTGGGATATGTGACCTATAACACCAATATTATAGAGAAAACCACTTTTTTTTCAGCCAGGACAAATATATACATGCACAGGGCAGACTCCATGGTGCACAGCTGGTACTCTCTAATAGGCCTTTCTGGACTCTCGTGAACTACCAACACATGAAAAAAACACAAAGTTAAAGGGTTCAGCAGAACCAAATCAACACATTGTGCTATGGCTTTACACTTCATCTTCCTACAATGTCAGGTGTCAGGGCAGGCAAATGGGTTTCCCCTCTATATTCAAGCCAATTCCTCTGTTCTTCATCTTGATCTCTCAGAGATTCATAAAAAATGCGATTTAATTACATCTCCTCCCCTCCTCCCCCTCCCAAAAAGAGTGTAAACATGACTCCTTTTTATCTCCTGATACATCTGGACAAGTAGACAATGTGCTAAAACAAAATAAATCTGCCCTGACAGTCACATCAAAGGGTTCAGCTAGGGGCTTGCAGCTACTTAAGGCACAGGAATGTTGTTGCTAAGCATCGCTCTACAACCTATCAGTCCCTTAAAGAAGAGCTTTTTTCTTTCAGAGGGGGATGAGGAAAGCTGGAGAGTGGGAACCAGACTGCAAAGGGAGATTGGGGATTTTGGAGGATTTTAAAGCTTAAAGTGAATTGTGTGAAGAAAAGGGGGTTTGTTTTGTTTTGTTTTGCCTCTTGACATACAGTCCACATTTGGGGGAGGAAGGAAAGTAGGGAAGGAAGGAGGGGTTCAAGCTTGTTGATGAAATATCTTGTGAATTATCCCTTTGGATAAAACCAAGAAAAGTCTTTGATATCCTTTTTCAAATCCTGGTACTTACTGTAGATTTGAAATAGAAAGATTGTGACCAAAAGCAATAGGGCTGGGATACCAAGCTTGTTAAAAATATATTGTGAAATGCATCCCATGCCCTGCTTTTCTGTCAAGCATTTGATAAATATATTTATGTTCCTGAAGAGGTGAAGCCCAGAACAATGTCCATATCCAATAAACATGCTCTACAGAGAAAGGAAACTTTTGGTACATATGCACATAGCACAATTTGATGCTCAATTTACTAGTGAAAACTGCTCTCTTTAGGGAAAAGGTTCACTGAAATCTTCAGTCTTCCACACCGTGCCTTGCTGGACTTGATTTGCATGTTTAGTGCTTAAACCTCCAAAGGAAGGCAAAACCATGCTAAAACCAGACCTTAGGACTCTTTCAAAACACAGCCACAACTAAATGGACAGCTGAAAATTCAAATCAGGCTCCCTCTCAAAGACATAGAAACATATCCAAGGAAGATAGACAATCCAGCCTGGAAAATATAAAACACTCAAAGCTTAATTACCCTGAAGGTAAGCTAAGAAAACCAGCAGTTTGGTTACAGCAACACTGAGCCATTAACATATCTTTGGTTTTTAAAAAGAGCTTAAAAAATCCTCTTCCCTTTTAAAAAATTAAACAAAGAAAACATGAAATGGACTCATTCTACATGCAGGGCAACTATCAAGAACATGAACAATTACTGAGCCCATGATATTACACAAATAAATAACACTTAGCATTATCTTCAGCACGACCATATTTATTAAACAGTGACTGAGGGCAGCAGTAACCATTTTTATTGTCCCATACAGCTCTTATTTTCTAATTAAACAGAAGGTTATTTCCACTGCCAATGCAGCTATTTATCTTATTTGAGTGTTACATAATATTTTTTGCCAGCCAAGCCTGACTATAAAGTGTTCTGTGTGGTGAACTGTGGCCCAACTTGCTTTCCTGTTTGGTAATCATAGAAATGGGCCATTTCATGCTGTGTTAATAAATAAACTTTTTGCAATTTCTCCTAAAACATGATAAAGCTTATACTTTGTCCTTCCCTCTAGCTTCAATACAAGGGCAATGAGCTGTATTATTAAAGATATAGGTCAAGCAAACCTGATGATTTCAATCCTGTGGGGTGCTTTAGAAACTATTGTCATATTACTGAGATCATTCTGCTGTTCCTAATTATTCCTCTTGGTTGCCTCACATTTCAAGTGATTTCTCTCACACTTATGTCAAAATTTATAAGCTACTCCCTGTAACAACACTACATTATTTCCTCACTTGTTAGGGTAATATAGGACAGAAACTAGGAGAATGCTTTAATCTAGCTGACAAGGATAATGTAGTCTAGAAATGTAATAAACTTTGCATTCTACTACAAAGTTGTGGCTTTTCTCCCTACCATGAAACATTTCATAGAGATAGACATCTTAGAAAAACTAATTGCTACAATAACTTGCATATCCTCTTATCTGAGTTGCTTTTATCAGGAAAAATGTATCAGCATTAAAGCATTCACTCCAATAGCTTGTGCGTTCTCCTTATTCCCATAATTGCTACTCCACAACATTCTGTTGACTGTACTGTAAAACTACATGCTGCTGAAGGAAACCTATTTCCAAGAATTCTGTGCATCACCCTAACAGTGCAAAACATCTGTAATTAACAGGCTGGGCTTTAACAGTGCTGTAACACATCTCGGGCTGACTGGCACAAAATTTTATTTGCACTAAGTAGCTCAAGACTGGGAAAACATAAAATCAACTTTATGTGCTAGCTCCATGTTCTATAGTGGTTTTTCTGAAGGATTTCAGGATGTAAAGAAAGCTGCCAGTGGAAAAGGTAGTCTAATGAAACATTTGAATTTTAAAGCCACTCTGGGTACTGCGTACTGTGGGAGCTAACCTATTTCCTTCAGAACATCCTTAAGGTTACAATATTATGGCACCCTCTTCCCCTACCTCCACAGAAACAAACAAAGCAAAAATTCCCAATAAACAAACTAAAACACATTCCAGATAGAAAATGTCCTATGAGTAACTCAAACATTACATCCATACCAATATTTCTAGGGATAATTTTCATGAATCTGTCTGTACCAGCAATTTACTGTGTTTGTCAAATGTCCAATGGCTTTTAAAATACGTTTAGTCAGCAGCAAACTGACAAAAACCCAGATCACAATAATACAAGTCCAGAGCATCAAAGCCATCAGACTACAAAACAGGAATAGGAGCACTGGTCTATCATGGCAATCTTTAAAGGGACTTTTTCCAGATAAATGAAAAACAATATTTAATTGAGCATGCACATAGGAAACAGAGAAGAGGCAAAGATGAAGCTAGTGTTGTCCCCATCAGAAATACTCACTGACAGCATTGTCGGGGGAAAAAAGAAGGAAATGCCAATAATTTCTAGGTTTGCCTCTGCTCCTACTTCTGTCTCTGTCTTCCTTTGAAGAGCTGATGACCTGACTGAAGGTAAACTTCAGATGGCTTAGGGTGTGTAGGTGGGGAGGGATCAAGAGTCAGAAACAGAATCTTCTGAAGGCTTTCACTTCTGGATCCCAGCTAGAAGAACTGGAATCCCTGCCATGGCCTGAGAGCTGTCAGGGTGAACTATTCATACATTTATAAAGTGAGATTCCCCTCTTCTATGATGACTTCTGTCCCAGACAAAAGAGTCAGCATGTGTGAAAAACACACTTTGTCTCTTTTGTCTTTTAAGCTACCATCTCTCAATATGTAAAATTGTCTTGAAAGCTGATGATTTTATAAATGTGTCTATGTCCAGATTTTTTTCCACAGTGGACAGTCACAAGAAGGTAATGCAACAGCCACATTTAAAAATGTTAAAGAAAGAACATTTAGGCCTTACCTTATGACTTCAGAATACAAACACTTAAATTTTAGGGATATAGAGAATGTGATTAATTAATATCTTTTTAATTTGTAAAGCATCTGCTTAGAAAACAGAAACAATCTCTAATGGAAATTATTAACCACAGGAACGGGAATTAATTTTAGGATCTTCACAAATGAATGCATGAGAGATAGAAAATCAT
This sequence comes from Camarhynchus parvulus, assembly GCF_901933205.1. NCBI lineage: Eukaryota > Metazoa > Chordata > Aves > Passeriformes > Thraupidae > Camarhynchus > Camarhynchus parvulus. The sequence goes on from NC_044576.1 coordinate 13,355,774, forward strand.
ACACAAAGGCATTAAACTACAAAAAGCAGTACTCAATCAGTATATTTTTTGCATAGTTTTTTGGTGAATCAAAATAAATGAAAACCAATGGAAAACATCGGACACTAAAAAGGAAAAGGCAATCAAAATATTTATGGAAAATATAATTATATCAATTTGTTAAAACTCCAGTTTTGTATAAACACAAAACTGGGGTATAGAAAAACATTGTCACAGCACTTTTGCATTAGGTTTTCTTAACTCTCTAGTAATTTCCTACATAAGGTATTTCAGGGCTGTCTGCGACTTCTTGCGCATGTTTCAGAAATGCATAACAAGTGGAAGATGAACTGCATAACACAGCTAACCTAACTAATTTTTATAATTACTTTTGCTGAACTTATTCATAATTTATGTCCACTTGAAAGATACCTTCACCTCAATAAGAGGAGAGAAAAAACAGCCAGAGAGTTGATTTATCTCAAAATGTGTTTTCCAAGCTCTATGTGGTGTCCATCTTTGGAGTTCATTCTGGCCATGAAATACTGGTAAGTGAGGTTTTCTTTATTGAGGTGATGGACTTAATGACTGTCCTAAAATGCATTGGGTTCTGTCTCTTCAAGAGGTCTCTTTCCATGCTTTCCTTGAAGAAATGCTTTAACTAGTCCCTGCCCATAAAATCCAGAAAGCACTTAACAAAATTTATCCCTCAGCTCAAAAAACTGTTCCCCCAACTACGCAAAAGTTCAGGACACACTACAATTCAGAGATGAGGGGAAGGTTTTTTGTCAGACAGGGTAACTGCACATTTATAGGGCTGCTGAACTTTTCTTGGTTTCAGCTGTTACCGTGGTTACTTACACAGTTGATGCGCACTGAGCACTTCCAGTCTTGGCTAAAAAATCTGCCATCTATGTACAGTCTGTCACAATTCTGGGAAATCTGTTCAACAAATCAACACTGCCATTACAATCGTTCTTTTTTTCTACCCTGGGTGTGTTTAAGCTTCAGTTGCAACAGCTAGTTCTCACATCCACTGCCCATATGAGATGGAAACTCCCAATCTTATTCCTTGTGCTGCTGTTCACTTGAGGTGCTACTACTGATGTATTGTGATCAACCCTTCACACCCCTTTGGCTACCCAAGACAGAATTTCCTGGAATTTCTCACCATAACATGTCATCCAGTCTTCTGAGAAATCATTTGCCTTATTCCCTCCATTCTGTCTTCAGTGTCCCATCAACCTTCTAGATGCACAGACTTATCCAAATCTCAACATGGTGTTCTAGTAGCTGTTGTACCACTAAAAAGTACAATTATAATGTCTAAATTTCCCCTCTTATGTGATACCCAAAGAGTAGCAGATGTGTCTGTTGAAATCTAATTGTTTTATGTTTTATCTCACTCATAAAAAGGTTACACAGCACTGGGCAAACACCTGATCTCCATGAAAGCCTGTCCACTTTATCAACATAAAAACTGTTCACTGGTACTTAATTCACTGAACATATGCCATGTTGAGTTTGTACTATTCTAGCTCCTTAAACAAAATAATATATATAATATTTTATAATTATATTACAAAAACTAATTTAAATCCTTGTTGTTATCAATAATGCTTGCACTGACCAAAGAGAAGATGGCCTTAAGAAACACATCTTTCTTCCCCTACTCTTGTTCTCTCTCATTCTTTCCACCTGCAGCTGAATCTTGTCGATAAGATGACACTTTCAGACAAAGCATAAAATGACAGAATATAAGAAATACATTGTGAATTGTAATATTGTCCACAGAAATTGGAGGTACTCTCATTTCAGAATATTAGAAATGTCAAAGGAACCCTGAAGTTTACAGACAGAAGCATGGATCGCTAAACTGAGTGACTAGAAGGTGTGGAAAGAATATTTTCTTTTCCATACCCCAAATATAAAAATCTGGGTATCAGCAATACTGCTACCACAGGCAGAAAACTCAGAATTACTTCCAACAAAGTAAAACTACTAAGGAACTGAAACCAAACAGAAAGAAAATATAAGCCTGGGTTATACAGTGGGTTACTTCAAGAGCTGCTTGCATTCGTGTTCATTCACATATTCAAGTGCATACAATAATTGTGTAAAGTGAAAATGACCCAAAATTATTCCACTGTACTTACATAAATCACAGAACCACAGAACTGGTCAGGCTAGAAAGGTCATCTGGCCCCACCTCCCTGCTGAAGCAGGCTAATCCCAGAGCACATGGCACAGGATTAAGTCCAGACAGTTTTTGAGTATCTCCAGTGAGGAGACTCCATAGCCCCTCTGGACAATTTGTTCCTCTGCTCAGTCACCTGCACATTAGAAAAGTTCTTCCTCATATTTAGGTAGAACTTCCTGTGCATCAGTTTCTGCCTATTGCCTCTTGTTCTAACAGAGTTACTTGTTCCTGGTTTTCTGTGTTTATTGTTATTGCTGTATTTGGCTCTTGCTGGATTTTTTCTTTTATCGATTAATACAGAAGTGTAACATACGGGTTCTAGTAGAAAATCTAATGTGTAGATCTACTTTCTAGAACACTGAGTGAACTGTTCTATAACCACAAATTCTCAGACACCATAATGAAACAAAATGAAAAAAGCCAGTTTTCATATCTCTGTCTCCTCTGCTCCAGTTATGCAGCTTCAGGTGTGGAATGACAAATAAATATTATGGTAAAAATCTTCAGTATCTTCAGACATTTCGATTTAAAAACCAATTTATTTCTAGTTCCAGCTATTCTAAAACTTGTGGAAGAAATGCTAGAAAAATATTACTCATATCATTCTGTAGTTTTAGCACTGGTCTTCAGCCTCAGCACCCACCTCATGGGATAACCTTTTTTGTTAATATTATCTCTGTGTGCTGCATAAAGTATAAAAGTTAAACTCAAGATGACATATTTTGACTAGTCACATCACAATTCATTTTATATTACTCATAACTTTATATTAAATTATTAGAAACAGACTGATGCACCAAAAGTTTTACACTTTGCAACAGAATGGCTCCAACAGCATTATGTAAAAAACTGAAACTGCTCAGTTCCTTAACATGCAACTGTTACATCTGGAGTTCACTTATTTTCTCTCATTAAAGTACCTTTATGCTAAAAGATGCTTTTTCCCTGCCTCCACTGAATCTGGCACTTTAGCTACAATATGATTTTATTACTCAGAAATACTTTATTACTGCAATAAAACTGCACTTTCCACTTTTCCACTGTCTCACCTAACAGTGAATGTCAAACAAAAAAACTAAAGTCAAAAACCCTGTTGATTCCACAGGCAGGAGATTACATGTTAATAGTGCAGGGCAGTACAGCAGAACAGGAAAAGAAAAGTGTCCTCAGCAATTTACATAGCTATATATATTGAATATCTGGGTTTAATGTTATTTATAATGTTTCTTGCAGTGCCATCATCACAAAGAGTAACTGAGAAGTGCCCAGTTATGTAGCAAGTAAGTGTCCAACATTTGCTCTTTCATATTGGTCCCCAGGAGGCACACCCAAAAGATGGTCCCTTTTTAACAATCTCATTTCCATGTGTTTTGGGTTGAGAAGACTGGAAGATAGATGCCTTTCCCTTGCTGGCAGACACCTGTGGGCTAGCGCCATTTCATTAATTTCCTGTTGAAACAGGAAATGAATTAAGTTTATTCCCATTAGCATGATCCTTATACTGTTGCATCATTTAGCAAATTATTCCCATGTTAACACACAGAGATTTAGGCATTTGTACTTAGCAGAACTGCAAGTACATCAGTTTAAGAGAAAAATGACCTTTTCTAGGTTGGTTAAGATGGTAACTTGATTAAAACCCTGCCATCATCTATCTCATTTTGCAGTCTGAAATGTTATTATATATGTAAAATTCTTCTGTGTCTTATTTTCTTCCTGCTCCTATTTTTCAGGCTGCTCTGTGAAGATTAAAATATTTTCTTTTTTTTATAAAGCATGTCTCTGAAACCAAACTGTTAAGTGCTCCTCTGTGCTGGTGAAAGCTAAAAGAGATGCTTTCTCAATCTGTTATCTTATGTTTTCTATCTTGAAAGAAGAGAAACAGTCAATTAAGAAATGGTTGCTGTAGACACAGTATTTAATGTATGAACAATTTACCCTCCATTTTCATCTGAGAGGGAAGAAAACCCTGTTACACATTTGAACCTAGTTCTAAAATTATATTTAGTTGTAATCAAACTCATCCTCTCTGATACGAACATATACAAACACAGGAACATCAGAAATACACCTGGAGATAGCAAACAGTCTTTGCCAGCTCAGCTATTTAAAATAAATAACCTTCCACCATGACTGCTTTTACAGTCTCTTTCATCAGACTTAGATTCATTGACAAAAAGAAGCACAGAGCTAAAGCAAGCAAAAGACTTTTCAGTGAAGCCAATACTCATCTACTGGGTTTTCATCTTTTTTTACTTTACTTCTTTTTCTCTTTACTTTTAATACTGTAGCATTAGTTCATCCTGCTTTCTCATATGAGAAGGCATTAGCTCATACTCCCTTTTTCTCCATTTTCATCTACAGAAGGGTGCCTGTTTGTTTTAAAAACTTTTACAATTGTTTTAGTGAGTTCATCTTAAAAGACTTTTCCAGCTTCACAGAACAAGGGGCACATTCCTTCTAAATGCTGGATACTCATCTAAAACAGCAAAGCCCATTTATCACCAGTTAATATGGCTCCAAAATACATTTCCCCAAATAACTAACATCATTCAAAGACTGACAAAAAAAAGTTACTTTTTCCATGCATTGTGGCTGCTTTCTGAAATAGCCCCACTTCAACAAAAATTAACCAAGATAATAAAAAAAAGAAAAATGCCATTGCTAGATATTGGATGAAATGCATTACTGGTTTTTGTTGTTTTTTTTTTTAAGGCCATGAACTTTGCATGATAATTGGTAAAAATAAAACATAAAGAAACCACTTTGTCAGGGCTGACCTTTGTAGCATTAATTTTCTTAGCCCAGCATTCAAGCACATTCTTACAAGATTTTCCAAACTGAGGTAAGTTAAAGTTTTCTCCTGAAGTAGACCTGATGCAACAGTCATAGGAGCTACTGTCATTTTATTGTGTGCATGGTCCTAGTCCTTTAGGATCCTCAGAGACACTTTTAGCCCAATAGATTAAGTTTTTGCCATGCATTATACTTTTAACTATATCCCGTGCTTTGCAATGGGTTTTACGCATCTAAAATTAATTTATGATTTTAAAAGCTCATTGTTAAACAAGGAAAGGCTGCTGGTAATGACTGGCAACTTTGAGAAAGTCAGATTGTGTGTTCTGCCCAGCAGGAATGGTGTTGAGTTAATATTTAATGATTTACTAGTTCTACTTGAGTGAGCTTGCAGCCTGTAAATGGATCATATGATCATTGATCACAAGTTCAACTGCTTTTGTTTCTTGCCTGGCGTGGAGCGAGGGCATGTTGTACAGTACCAGGGGCTCGTGTGCAGCCCTGTGTAAGACAAGGGCAGGTTACATGCAACAGGCTCCTAATGGCTCATACCAGCAAGCCCTCAGCCCAGGGGAGCTCATGAGGTTGAATTTTAAAAAGGTAGCTGACCTTGCAGCTGGGAGCTTTAACTGTGTTTTCACCCATTTATACCTGGATAAGTAAACAGTTACTGAATGCTGAAAGGGCCTGAAAGCACTATTTTAGCCAAAGGCTAATCCCCATTCTTTGTGGATGAAAGGACTCAAAACGAAAACAAAACAAACGGAAAAAATATACTCTGCTTCAGGTAACACAAAGGTAAAGCTGCAATAAACAAATCCATTAATTTTAAGCTTAATGTTGCCTTACCCTCCATTTCTAATGAGTAAATCAACCTTTAAAAAAATACTGAGCTCTTCTTAAAATGATGGAAACATTACAATCGCATAGCAGAGGATATATGCAATATAAACCAAAATAGTTTAGAAAGATTCTTCTCATGTAGATGAAATTAAAAGAATAAGTGATCAGCAAGCTGCTAGTTGCACAGCTTGAACCTAATAAAAACAGTCATCATTCATGTTGCAGAAAACACAAGTCCAAATGTAAGAGACAATGCAAGGCAGTGATCCTCTGCCCTATGCATTCATCTCATGTTTAATATTTTTCTCAATGCTGTGGTTAAAACTAATGAACAATTAATGCATTTCTCTGTCAAGTGTGGCTATTTAATAGCATAAAGAAAAGGCTCTTGCTCTGCATGGAAGGACAAAAGGTTTTAAGGTCAAAAACAACTTCTGAGCCCAAGACTTCTTACTCATTTCATAGCTCTTTCTACATGAATTATAGCATATTACCCTACATAAATTTTTTTTAGGATCTCTAGTTTGTTTTATTTTTGCCTGGAATGTGTGTTTCATCTATTTTTCATACAGCAAAAGAACAATGCTAACACTTTCACAGCTTTCATAGCTACCCACTGTTCTTCTACATGCACAGATAGATGCACAGATGTATTAGAAGATGCATGACATTTAGAGGTTGCAGGAAGAAAAGGAAGACCAAGGGGGAATGTAACCCTCAGCCACTATGCAGCACTGCTTTTGAGTGACATGTAGCAATGAAGAACTCCACAGCTCTCAGTTTATTTTCTAGCTCACCGTCAGCACCTGACATTTGATGGCTTGCTAATATCCATGTGTTACAAAGTCAAACCTTTTCTTCTCTCCAAGTACAGGCACTAAACTCTAGAATTTTAGGTTATCCTCTCTCTTTTCCTCAGTCTGTGAATTCAACTTAGCTACAAGATGCTTCCATCTCCCATTACAAACCAGTCAGTGTTCTGCACTTACTTCTTAACTTAAGAAAAGCATTGAACTTTCATCCATTATTTTTAAAATGTAGGTGACAACAGCGCTCCGTTTAAATGAAGGACCACAAACCGTACTTCATGTATTTAAATTCTCATCACATAGCAGAATAGGAGAGCCCCTTCCTCTCTTTGATCTTGTGTGTCTGTTTGGAATGCAACATAAAAAGGGAATAACCCATTCTTGAAAAATCTATGATCTGCACCTAACTAAATCTGGCACCTAAAATATGTAATGCAAATAACATTATTCCCAATACTACATGAATGAAAGGTGAGGAGATCCTTGCATCAGATTATATAAAATCTAAATGCTATTCTTTGCTAAAGATATTTAAGTTTTAGTAAAACATAATTTCTATCTTAAGATTGGTCCTCAGTTGTCTGAAACTACTTTATAACATTGTAGATTTTTGGTAAGTTAAAATGAAAGATTCTTAATGGCTTTTAAATTTGAAGAGAATGTCTATATTCAGTTCAAATACCTCCATGTGTCATCAAAGACAAGTTTTACTTATGTAGGTAAAATACAGAACCACTAATGCCTTATCCTTCCCCTTGAAAAGAAACATTCTGCTAAATATTACTGTAAATAAGATCTGTTTGGATACTGCTGCTTGTTAACATTTACATGTGTGTTTTATGGTCATTGCAAAGCAGAAAGCTCAGCAATCACAGGAGGGAGAAGGAGCTGCCTTGCAGAAGCATGCCCAGGCAGGAGGCTCCCTGCCACACACCTGTTATTGATGTGCATTAGGAAGTGTCTGTCTAGACACTGAGGACCTGACAGGATGATGTACTTAACTCAGGGTTTGTATCAGATTTAATAAGAGGATGCTGGCAGGCCTCAACTGGTCCTGGAAGGCTGTCCAGGCTGTTTGACAAATGATGTTGTAGGAAAGTCATGAACAAAAAAGTCGTCGTCACAAAGTATCCAAAATAAAACCTTTCAGTTTACTAATGTTTAAACCATCTACACCTCTGCTGAAGGTCTAAACTTCTAAAGACACTGGAAATATGAGTCATCGTGGCTGCAGTGGCATTAGATATAAGGCAGAATTAAAGATTAGGATAAGAGAAAGATAGGAAGAATTTTGCAAGCATAGTGTTCTGACCTAGCTTTGGGGACAAGGTGGAAAATAACACAAAGAAGAGGAGAGTGTACCTGAACTCCTGAGCAAAAGCCCTGAGTGGATTAATCTGGGAGCTTTTGGTAACAGTGGGAAGAGCATTCAGAAGCAATGTACAGGCCCTGGTGCAGGAGAAAGGGAAGGCTGTCCTAGCATCACTTTAAACTTAATTTCTGACATGGTACCTAAATGCTGAACTTTGCATCTTGCTTAATACAGATCTTCATGATACCAGTAAGACAGTTTGATGTTGGAGAATAAGCAAATCACAGTGCAACTGACAAGCTCATGATACCTTCAGGGAAGAAGAAAGTTCAAATCAAAGAGAAACTCAACCAAAGCAGCGTTGCAGACAACCCTGGGGCACCTGCACTTGGAGATTTCTGTAGGGGGATCTGGCAACCATGGAACACTCCTGCAAGCTGCAAAGACTTTCTGCAAGGAGCTGTTTTGACAGGAATCAAGAGCTAGAAGTTTCCCACATGAGTGTCAGACAGGCCCTTTTGTAAGATATAAGCAATAGAAACGGTACCAGACAAAATGAAAATATCTAAAAACCAGTGGCGGCATTTCACTCCAGAAGTATCTGCTGAAATTTGAGCAGACTAAATCATTTTGGTGGGCCATCCTATTATTTATTTCTTTTTAGTTGTAAATTATTTGAATACAAAAGATACAATGTAAAAATCCCAAGAATTACCAGATGTGTACTAAAACTTTCCAAAGAGAAAAGTGATAACACACTTAATGATTGTAAATTAAGAGCATATAAATCTCATTCATTTATTTCAGTGTACTTATATAAATAACTTAGTAACTAAAATTAATACTTGGAAAAGGATCAAATTATCCTCATATATGTTTGGAGGGCTATTCTGAAAATAAACATGCAATTCTGAGGGTATACATGCAGTATTTTTGGGCATAAAGTTTTATATGTAAAATGGAACACAACTGCTTGAGCATCTCTGTAGAAAGCAAACGTCTGTGGATTTGCAGGTACCTTTATATAAGGGGGTGTCTGGCTTCTGTCTCAAGATTGCTCGTTCGTTTTTTCTTTCTGTGAGCTGGTTATTCTAAGGTTGTGGTGTTTCTGGATTCCTAATCAGTCTTGGAAAGTGCTTTGAAATCCGTTAAGAAAAGGGCCATGATAGCTCTGTGCCATCACAGACACAAAGCACGTTGGCATTCCAGACCCATGTGAAGTGGGCGATTTCTCTTGTCATCCAACTAAAGGCAAAAATTCACTACCTATTTGCAGTGATCACAAGAAGTGCTTCCAAAGAAATATAATTAAAAGAAGACAAAATGTTATTTTCATTACTTTACAGAAAAGATGAAAAGCCTACTTTTTTTTTTCTGATCATTTCCAATCAGTATACTGCAAGCACATCTATTTTATTTATAACATGTTGAATCTAAAAATTAAGTGGTGTACATATAAAAACACCTTGGTGACAGACGACAGCAGAAGATATCACAGGAGAAATTGAGATTGTCAGTCTTTCTTAATATCCCAGGACTTGTAACAGTCATAAAAAAGGCACAAATTAATATATTCCTAGAAAATCTATCTCATGGAGCAAGACTAAAGGGAACTAATCATCACACGTGCACACCATTCCTTCCATTGCCTCCGTCCTTTTTACTACAGTGGCTATGGTTTTATGAAAGGAATGCCACTAAATTGTCATTCTCCAGTTTATAGGACTAGCTCTGCAGTATCAAAATGTCTGAGAAGACTAACTACTTGACTGGAAAAAGATCTGAGACAATTTTTTTGTTGTTTTTTTTAAAGTCCTTATTAGAAATCTACAAGATGACAGGTACCACCATAGCCGTCTTTACTGCTCAGACCCTCAGTATTACCTCATAAAAATAAGAGCCAAATCCACCCATAAGTAACATGAAAACAAGAAAATACAGATAGTTCAACCTCAACCCATATGTATGGTCCTATATCAGGATTAACTCATTTAAGAAGTTGCCATTTTATCAGTCTTACGCTTTGGACTCTTTAGATAGGGCAGAAAATCTAAAACTGCATAAATGAAAAATGCATAATATCTATGACGAAAAGGAGCAAAGTTACAAATATATTGCTTTAATTCAATAATAGAAAGCAGACTGCAACTAGAAAAATATTTTTGGATTTAATATTGCAATACTAGATATTCGGTTAGGAGACTTTCTCATTGAGTTTGTATTCTTGCATTGTTGGCACTTAGGTGCCTAAAATTCTTAGTAGCTAAGAGGCTCTACTGGTGTTAGAGATTATTTGAGAAGAAACATAAACAACTGCACTGAGTAAAGGCTATTAAAAGATTCAAAATTCCTCCACAGGCAGAAGCAAAACCCTCAGCTCGTTTTGCAATTTCAAAAAGTGAAACTAGAAAGGGCATTAAAGAAGAGAAAGGGCAAAAAAAAAACCTTTGTAAGAGTTTTAATCAAACTCTTACATTTAACAGCATTAATGCTAAGTATGCAAACGTTCATCCCACTGATCATTACGGTATCAAGAACTAATTTTCTTCCTTTTAAGAGCTTATATGTCACATCACACCCTCTGGGCCTTCCAGAGGTGTATTTAAATGTCTAACAGGGGGAAAAGAAAGACATTCCAGACAGCCAGGTGTTACTGATTCACCCATTAAAACTTCAGTTATAAAATATCCCACACAATGGTAAAACATTTCAGTCATTAGCTGATCATAAATAGATTAAGATGACAGTCTAAATTATTATGACTATATGTGTATAAAATTTACATTGCTCATCACATTATTCCAGGTGTCAGTAACTGATTATCTGAAGTTAAAGATTAAGCACATGTATTATTTGTTCTAAGAACTTAAGCAAAAGAAAGACAAAGCCAGATGCAGCAAATGTAACATTAATCCTGAGAAAGAAGAAAACTTCAGATTTATTTGTAATGAAGCTCATTCATTTTCTATTATGTAGTCGAAAATGAGGTCTTGTTTCTTTTTATTCTAAGATTTAAGCCAGCCTTGCTATTTCATATAATGAATGTGAAACAGTAAAATAATTCAAATATTTTTACATCTTATATTGCCTAAACTTCTGTTTTTCAAATAAGGAAAATAAGGAAAATATCTAGTGAACATCCAACACTGTACCATTTTGATACCAACTTTAATAACAAAATATATAAATGGATGTCATGGCACGCTGTTGATCTACACAAATTTAGTTGCCTATAAACATGAAAATAATTTCTATGTTTATTTGTTTCTATATCTACACTGTCAAACAAGATTTAAATTTAATCATTAAACCATATTTCAATCCATTTTTACCCTTTCAATTTGGCACATGATCAAATTTCTGAGTTAATAAATTAGGGAGCATCACCAGTATTCCAGTAAGCATCAGTGGACAAGCACTTAACCCACAATCTGTGTGAAGAAATTTGAATCAACCTAATCTAGATTAGAAGACAGTTGATCTAAATCAAATTAGGTTAGATGTACTATGAGCTAAAAGCTTGTACTGGACAGTCACAGTCATGCTAGAAATGCCCTAGAATGCCTTGTGCTAAAAAAATGCAACTTAGCTCTTTGGTTCACCTGATTTCCAGGCATGAGTTATTTCAAACTTTTTGCTTTTCTTCTATTTGTTTAATTTTAGAAGTGAAATGCTGCATGTTTTGCCACTGACTCAGATAAAAAGATATTTCTCTCTTCAGTGTTTTTAGTGTTCAAAATTAGCTAAATACAAATTCTGTCAATTGCTGTTACCAAGTTACACAGCTCTACAGTAGTAAAGCAGTCAAAATCCAGGAATCAGCATGCTGCAAACATTATCGGTTTATGTTCCAAAAGTATACAAGTAAACTATGAGTTAAAAATTATGAAATCTAGCCAGACGATATAATTTTTAGCTGAATTATATCCCAGACTTCTAGTTACAGAAAACAAAATTATTATTTATACGAGAGACAGGCAAGCACATGAAAGAATGAAATCACTTTCCCTTGTGCTTGAGGATGAGAACTGATCCATTCCAACACGTCTGGTCAAATGCATTTGCTGCCTCCCAAAGAATGTTAGGATGAGATTCACTTCAAAAGACCCAAAATCTACACAGCTTTTGCCAAACACACACTTTTACCATCTGGACTTCAGGTGTTTCTGCTTTCCTGTTTCTTACAAGGCTCTTTCATGATTTTGTTAATGGGTTTTTTTTGGTTGTGACACACCAGTTCGAGCCTATTATTCACTTCAGAGAGGAAAGTTTGAACTCTGCAGGCTAAACCCACCTCAACACAATTTTTGGTAAAAACAAAACAAAAAAATTCCAAAGAAAAATAATGCAAATCAAATCTAATAATTAGTTCCCAATTAGAGAGAAGGTAAGAATATAGAATAGAAAAGAAAGGAAGTAAAAAGAAGCAAGAATAAAAGCAACAAATAAAACAAAAACAAACCAACCAAACACAAGGTTTAAGGTGTGAATTGGCCCCAAACCCCTAGAAATAATTTTCCACAAAAAAGGATTTCTTAGGTCTTTCTTACAGCCAAAGAAAGTGAGACACAAGAAGGTGATATGATTTGCCAAATGAAACAGATTTTGAAATTCACAATTATGTTGGAACCGTATTATCATAGTCTGTTTGGAAAAGTGTGTTTATACTAATGCTCATCAATAAGATATTGGAAAATTGTCTCGTGTCAGTTGTCACACTGCACCTGCATGCAGCATTTCACTTGCAACATATTGCCTTAATTCCTATGAGTGAGAGTAACATTGTAGGTGTGGATTTAAAACCTCATCCAGAGATTCAAATTAGTACAATTACCAGAAAAAACTCTGAACAAATAATCAGGTTCTCTTGGCCACACTTCATGGCAGGAATATCGATGAAAAACCCCACAAAGACCAAAGAGGAAAAAAACCCCAAACTTCTCCCCAAAAACAGTTTTCACCAAAAAGCACAGCTGTCTGATACTACAAGCTGTCAGAACCCTAATCAAGGAAACCCTAATGCCTACATCCATAACCCTAAAATTCCACTGGCCTAAACCACCAAATTTTTGCCAAAATTCAAGTACTAAAGGACTGAATAATGTTGATTATATTTTTTATTATGCCAGGTTATTTCAAAAAGCTAAATGGATTAGCTTAAATTTAAGATAAACTACATAAAACCTTTTTTTTTTTTTTTTTTTTTTGAGCAGGTAAAAAATAGACACAGCACTGAGCAGCCTTTTCACAGAATGTTTTCTCTAAGCAAAAAAAAAAGGAAATAGGAGGGTCAGCCCTGGTAATAAAGAGATCATCTCAAAAGCAGATGTGCAGGACAGCCTAAATGAACCCAAGGCACCTGACTAAGTCAGCACAAGCCAGGAATTCTTTTCCCTTTCTTTAACTTCACCTCACATACTACCATGTACATCAGGTCTTCTAAGCCTCATGACACATTCTGGTACCCTGGATTCCACCAGGAAAAGTCACCCGGGGCAGGAGGAGCACTTGGCAGGGATGACTAGGAAGAGGGCTGATAATTCACTTTGGTTGCACAGGCATTGTGCCTCAGGGACTAATCCTGATTAGTCTCCAGTGATTGTCCATCACATGAGGAAATACCAAACATCCTACAAGGCTTCATCTGCTAAAAGCAAAGGAAATATCTTTTCCCATCTTTCTCCCATTGATTGAAGACAGAAGGAAGAATCTGCTATTTAGTCCCTGATAAAAAATAGCAGTGGTGGTGAGTTCTCTGTCTTTTTCTCTATGAACTGCTTTTTTTCTATAGCTCAAATGCACAGTTTATAATAAATCCTTTTTTGCTGACTTTTCTGTCTTATTTAGAAGAAATTTGAGGAAAAACAGACTGGTAATCTCAGTCACTGCATACACAAACCAGGTACTGGTCTAACCATGATGTCACCTTGTGGTTAAAAACTAGACCGAACCATTATGAGCCTTGTCCAAAACCAAAAGAGGCAAGATGATCTTATTATTTTGGATACATCCCCACATACTTTCAAAAGCTTATCATTCCAATGAGAAAAAGTGAGCATTCCATGACCATGGTCTTCCATTTTACTGTTTCACAATTAACAAATGGGGGATTGTGCATATGGAATAGAGGATTTAACTGTGAAATACATACATTTAATTTTTTTTTGGTTTTTCCCATGATAGCTTTATCACCTGGCCAAAATTTTGAACTTGGAAATTCAGCTGAAAATTTGCGGGCAAAACATGAAAAGTAATGAAAATGTCTTTGTCAGTCATTTTCTTTTTTAGCATAGTCCCTTCTGAACACTTACTTCCTAGATGCTATGGCACAAACATCTCAATTTCTATCATTCCAATGCTTAACTCCAAGTGAACTGCCTGTGATGAGAAACTGACAGTAAAACAATAAGCCTATTTGAGTTCTATTCTCATTGTTAGGATTTCTAGCGTCTAAACATCTGTAAAAGCATTGATTTACCTCTTAAGTTCCTTATGAGATTTTAGCAATGACATATTATAAAGCAATTTAAAAAGTAAGAACCTCCTGAAATTCAGTGTTTCTCCTTCTATTTGATCCTGTAATACAATTATTGTTTTTATTTGTGGTCTAGAAATTAATGCCACAGAGTGTGATGCATAAACAAAAGATTTCAGAATGAAATCTGAATCTCATTATGACAAACCTCTTCACCACCTCATACAAAACTCACCTTGGCCTGCCCACTAGAGATGGTGAGAGCCTTTGGGGAGAACAGATGGGAGCCGAGGAGCTGCTCACAGCCCCACAGGAGATGTAAGGCATGCTGAGAAATTTGGTTTTCCATTAGAACAGCAAATGAAGAGTTTGAATGATAACTCCCCTCACTGCTTACTCGACTTTTCTGATTTTAATGCTCTTAACAACATGAAAGACTTTTTGCAGCATCAGTTAAATTAGGGATTTCATGTTGGGCTCCAAACTGATCTTGAGTCAAAAGCAATATGTTTGTCACTCTATGCCAAGTGTATCATAAGCATTTGATTTTGTTTTTGAAGCATTAAGCCCCAGAAATCATGCCTTAATATTGATGCAAACATCTCTGCTGCAGTATTTAGCAGGACCTGCTTATGAAGCATAGCAGACATGTTGCTGATAATACCAATACCTACGCAAACCCAAAGCAAATAGCTATTGGTGGAAATAGCACTGTTTTCTATTATGTATAAGAAAAAAAGGAATCTAGAAATTATTAGATAGAAAATACTCAATGCAAGCCACCAAAACTGGTTTCTTTTATTCTATGTTTTAAACATTGTATTTAACATTTAAATATATTTGTGTGATTTGTGTTTAAAATGTGCTTGATGTTGAACACAATAGCTAATAAAGAACTGTAGCTGAACCCAGTAACCCAGGTCAGCTAAGATGAACCAGTAAAAGCTACTCTGAAATGACTCAAGAGATATATTTTCTTTTTCTCTTTTACCAAGAGCGCACGCAGAACAGGAAGAACATCAGTGACTTCAGTCTCTGGCCTTCTAACCAGGAA
This sequence comes from Camarhynchus parvulus, assembly GCF_901933205.1. Taxonomy (NCBI): domain Eukaryota; kingdom Metazoa; phylum Chordata; class Aves; order Passeriformes; family Thraupidae; genus Camarhynchus; species Camarhynchus parvulus. The sequence continues at coordinate 13,371,242 of NC_044576.1, forward strand.
AGGACTTGTGAAGGTGAATGGTTTGCAGACGAAGGGGATATAAAAGAGACAAAACCAGGATAAAAATTAAATAAAAAGTAGCTGTCTTAAACTGTAATTGCACTCCTCTGCTGAGCATGCTTTCAGATATATAAATGTGATTTACCATCAGCTTGCAACTACAAATCAGGTCTTAAGAAACACTTGTGCTATGAAATTGTTTAATCTCATCAAGCTCTGCTTTCACAGCAAGCCATAAATCACAAAGTCTTTGTTATCATAGACCTCCATGAGCGCCTCTCAGGCAGGCAATGGATCGTGGGTATATATAATCCTGACTGCACAAACAGTGGGGTCGTCGCTGCCTGAAATACTTTCATAATAGCCACTGTGCAGCTGGTGGAACACAAGCCTATGATGGATATCTCATTTCCTACAGTCGGCATCTATTTCGAGCAAATTATTACCACATAAATTTCTTGTCAACAGAAACGGCCAATTAATTAAGTTAAAAATTTACTCGTGATCACATCTACAAACCAAATAGAACTGCAAGGCAATTTTACAGTTACTGAATATACTGCAGGTCAGTTTAATGAATAATTTTTAACTTTGTCATAAACTCAAAGACAGGCTAATATCTTGAGGAACCTGACTGGAGAGCAGCTGCCAACAGATTTACACGAAATATATTTACGCAGATTTTGATTGCTGACATCTGGGGACAGAAATAAACTTCATACAACTAGAGAAACTTCACAGGAATATGAAATTTCCTACCTAAAAATAAGCAACTCTTCCTTCACAACACTTCATTTAAACGTATTTAAAATGATACTGAATTGTTGTTCGGGAAAAAGATGTCTCATTATTAAAGCCAAGAACTATAGTAAGTACGACCCTGTTGATTATGCTTGCCTTTAAAATTATTTTGTTTTCAAGCTTCAAAAGCGCATTTTGCATGCATATTTATGACATACACACAAAAACATATAATGTAATCATAATTAGTGGGAGGAGATAATTGGATTGCTTTTCACTCTCAATGAATAAAAGTTATTCTTTCCAAAGAGTTTCCACACCAGTTAAAACATTGTCACTGGTGAAGTGTAAGAGAAAATTCAAGCTATGGCTTCCATACAAATCAAAGTGGGCAGATTGACAGAGGCATGAATACAGCTACTTACTTTGGGTTATTATAGACATAAAACTGGTCTGCATGAGAACATGCACATTTGTAAGTACTTCATAATTTTTATTTTAACCTTCTTTCACCCTCTTCTCCCATTCTTCCTCAAAAAAGATAGCAAATATATACCAGCCACTATGAACTATGAGATGAAATAAGCTTTTTCAACAGATAAAAAATAAAGGATTAATATATACAGAGTGGCTTTTACCTCTATATAGATGGTTCATTTTTATTAGAGGAAGACAACAACCCCAAGTAACAACATGGACAAAACAGTTTTACATTGGTGATGATGTGACTGGGTTTTTTTGATTTTTTTTGCAGTTCTTTTACTCTCCATCCATTAAAATTAAGATATCAATGGTATATATTCATTAGTATGCAACGAATAAGCTGAATAAATCCTTGAAAGGTTAATAATTAATGGTGTCATCAACACAAAAAAGCAGAAATTCCTCATAATAAAATTTCAAGTGGGAAAAGAAATGCCTAAGAGAAGAGAGTCAAACCAGTCTGAAAGGACACGTCCCCATTATTCTTCTCATGGCAAAGAAAGAGATTCCCTTATAGAAGTTCAGGAAGAAAGCATCACTGGTCAGAAATGGGGAAAAAATTACTCTTAATTATACCAAGGGAACTGCAACTTTAAAATCAACACTAACTGAACCTGTGGTGGAATGGGAAAAGAAAATGATGGTAGAAAAGACCTGGAGAAAGTTGATCACTCAGAGATCAAAACTACTTCAGGAACTTAAAAGATGAAAAACCTTTTTCTTGTACTTAGAAATTAGCAAGATGTTCAAGGCAACTGGGAAGAGGGCTCCATCAGCTTTCTCCAGCTAGCTATTGTTTTTCTTTGTTTGTTTTTGGTTTGGTAGGTTGGTTGTTTTTCGTTTTACTTGTTTGAGGGCTTTTTGTTGGCTTGGAATCCCTTTTTTAATGTTACAAAGTTACACTCTTAACCTTAACCAAGTCTAATGGTTCAAAGACAATGTGTTCAGGGTGGAAAGTCTGAAGGACAGTTGTTTTCATTTAAAGGGCAGCTGTTTTCTTTTTCTTTTGAAGAAGAGTCAGCTTGGTTTATTTTAGACTTTTTCTGAGAGTTATACTAATATGACATCAGTTATGAACTCTCCTAATGACTGATTCATGACATTTTTTCTTTCTTGAGAGAGAGTGAAAAAACAAAAATAAAAACCAAACACAAAGTCTAGGAATTAGATGGCCCATGGTGTTTGGAACAATCTTCATGCAGTATGCAAGAAAAACATTTCAAAGTATTTTCCATTTGGAAAGAATAATGTATGAATAATAAAACACTTGAATACCCCTCGCTGTCTATCCCTGTTTCTAAAGTAGATAAATGTTTTTCTGAAGAAATATTTTGAAACATGCTTAAAAACAAGCAGATCTTCAGTACCTATTTGAAGCTGCATTTCTGAAACTACTCAAGAATAAGAAATAGGAGGTAAGTTTTACTTTTGTTACTATTAATAATCAGATACTTCCATGTCTAGGACTTTTCTATATTTCTCTTCTATATGGAGAAAATTGAAAATTCAGTTAAAAATGGGAAACAGCTGAGGAAAAATAAAAGGTCAAAACCAGTAGATACAAGCTGCAGAATTTTTTAGGAAGACAGTACCAATAAAAAAACCCTCCCAAAAATTGAGAGCAAAGTTACCATCAAAAAATGCTTTGGTTAATTCTGAGTGATTATGTTAAAAAATGAGTTAGGCTTACTTGGTTAAGAATGAACATGCATAACCAAGAAATCTTTTATCAAAACAATTGCAAAATGGACAACATATCACAATCTAGTGTCAAGTTAAACAAAACAAAGACTTTTCAGGCTAAAGCTTATAAACTGGGGGATATGGTAGTTGTGATGGGGGAGTGATTCTCCATCCAAACTACTTTATAATGGCAAACATTGCAGTACTTCTCATGCACTTTCTCTGCGATGGATAAACTTTAACATTGTTAGTAGCATTTCCCATACCATCTGCAACTCAATGCCATTTTACTTAATAGGCTTTTGAATATCCCAAGAGACACTGAATGTTTTGGGATTCAAGATTTCTGGAAGAATTTGTGATATTCTTAATGGAAATCTGAAAAAAAAAGTGATTAAAAAAAATATACAGAATTATGTGCATCTGGTAATTACTACAACTAAACTGAGCTACGAATATACTTTAGATATACAAAAATAATTTGAAGATAACTTCACAGCTTATAGAAAAATCTTCTTTATTATGTAAAGCAGGGAAAAAGGAAAAAAAAACATTCTGCATAATATTTCCATATGGGAACTTTCTTCTTTCCAGAATAGTTATATAATTTTGGTTGACAATGTTTTTCAAAAATAACAATTTGGATGAAATTCTATTTAACTGTATGGTGTCTTCCCCTTGCAATACAGTCATGACAGCCATCAAAAATATTCATACTTAACAAACCACAATATAAATTTCAAATTTTAGTAATGGACAGATTGCCTACCAACGACACTATTTTTCCATAACAAAGTAAAAACCTCAAGAAAGAGCAGCATATGAACACAAAATCATCTAACCACTTCCCACCACTCTTTATGGTGAAGAAGGAAAATGTAGAATGACAAACAACTGAGGAGAATCTACACATTCACCTCTACTGATGCTATATGTATTTTCACCTAAAATTTAAAACACTAAAAACATTAAATTCTATGTTCCAGTATTTAATTCCTATCTATACATTAGCAAAAGCACCCCCCTTATGGTCCTTATTCCTAAACTCCAAGATGATTACAGAGGATAAAGTTCTTGAAGGATGAGGTAAACTTACAAGGCCACGTCCCTAAGGTACCAATCAAAACCAAATTCCTTGCTACCATCTCCTCTTCTGCTCTTTACTCCTCTCCTTTATCCACATTTGGGTGTTTTACTATGGCACAGGCATTAGTTCTGCTAAAGAATTTTTATTTAACCTGTACACCGCAAAAGTTCAATTTCCACACATACAAACATTAACTTATAAGACACAAAGCAGACCCCAAATAAGCAAAATATGATGCCCAAATATGATGCCTGTCTAATTAAGTTTCTTTCTAGGTGGATAAACATAACTGATTTTGTCTGTTGGGAGTCAATATCCAGAGGAATGAGGAACAAGAAATACAACACCATTAATTTCTTTTTAGGTATATTGGTGAAGAGTAATTCTAACTACAGTGACATTACTGAATAAAGTGGATACAATCAACAGAGCACCCTATTTTTTTCCTATGCTGAGCATGGTTATTATATTTAACATATATTTATATGACGAGATCATATGATTACCATCGCTGTGTACATAGATGGCAAGATCAGCTACAAGTACCAGTGAAATTCCCTTGCCTTCACTAGGTAACCACGACAGACAGACCTCCTTGCCACAGAAGTCCCTCCATGCCAGGGTAAGGTAATACACTACAAAACAGCCATTTAGTGATGATATCGAAAATAGGAGTACAGAGCTTCAAATCCTGACAGAAAACAAGAAAACATGGAATGAACAACTATTGATGTGATCTGTTACTGGATCAATTTACAGAATGTCTCAAGATTCATTAGTGTCCTAATGCCTCAAGGAAAATATGCCAAAGATTAATTGGAAGTAACACAAGGAATCCTTGCCTTTATAAAGAACTAAAACAGTTCATAGAAATAGTCAAATACATATTTTTAGATGTCATCTTCTTTCCACTGAAGAACCCTATTTTGAGGTAAGGTAACATAATACAAAACACAATTTCTGATGATGCTGTTGTGAGCAGAACAATCTTGTTTTGATTAATTATTCAGTTTGGTAAAATTACAGCTTGTTTAAAGGAGCATAAGCAATCTTTCAGAATGCTTCACTTGCTGCTTTATACATAAGAATAATTCATTCCAGGTGTAAATTTACTTAATTAAGAAGCAGTATCCCATCTTTCTCCATGTGAGTGAATAAATTTAAACCCACAAAACAAATTACACAAATCAAAAACGGACATTCTAGTTCTGAGCTCTGAAACAGATTATGCAAGCTCAAAACAAACAAAGAAAAAAAACCACCCAACAAACAATCCAGGAGTGGAGGCAGGGGGAATACCCCACACAGAAATCCTTTTCACCACCTGTAGTAGAAAAACAGTAATTTAGACAAATTTTATCATTTGTTCTTCATTATTAATCATCAGTATTCCTTTGCTTTCCATAGTGTTCATATTTGTGTATTTTCCTTCTAGCACTGTCACAGGGCCCTTCTTTCTTTTTCTGAACATGAGAAGTCCTTGAGGACTGCAATGGGACAGTGGCCATACAGGCAGCTCATCAGGACTCTGCCATCATGGCAGATGGATTTAAAAAGAAATAAAAAAAGGTCAAGAGTAAAATATCTTTACAAATAACTTATGTAACATTGGAGTTTGCTTTATGTTTAATTTCAATGACTGAGGAACTTTCTACAGTTAGAGAGAGAGGCAAACCATACAAACAAAATACAAAATACAGTGTTTCTTATTCTCTATGAGCCGAAGATGGAGCCTATTTACCACTTTAGATAGTAGATATCAACCATTAGATTTTATTATTAATGTTACAAGATTTAAAATTTTGTTTAGCAATATAGCCTTTGCTAATAAATCTAAAGTTAGCTGTGAACAAATTAAGAAACTGGAATATGTCTTCCAGTAATATGCCACTCCTGTCACATTCTCCTAATGTTATATCTCAGTCATTAACAAATATGCACCTAGAAGGATTTAGAAAAGGATTATGCAAATTATTATGGCCTACTTAACACTTGATTTACTTTGTCACTGTTATGCTCCCTGTGTGACAACCCTATCCACCTCAACAAAGACAATTGAAAAGGAAAGAAAATAAGAAAAGGCTGTTACAATAAGGCACTCCAAAAAAGAGAATAGACAAGATTGACTTGCTTTGCTCTTTTAAGAATACCTTGCAGCTACCTTAAACAGATTTAAGGTAAACTAAACACATCTACAGCTCAGAATACACTGATTCCAGGTCATTTCTTTCTCTCTCCACGCAGAAAAATATATTCCCAAAATAGTACTTAAAGCACAAAATGTAAGGATAAATTGAAATTTTAACTCATGAAATCAGTACTAGATATGTTGCTGTTAGTGAAGAATGTTAGGTATATTCCATAAAACCCAAACACATATTCTTTGATCACAGAATGAATTGGTTATTAGTATATATGTAAACTGCTGTTTAATTTATAAACCATAAAGCAGATCTGTAAAATAATTACCTGTCATTCTACTGCACTAGCCTCCCTATCTTGTTTCTAAATTGTCCTCATATGAAGATTCTCTGAACACATTTCATAATCAATTTTTTTTAAAAGTCTTTTGTAATTTTTCTTATTAGTCCTAGTGAAGAAGCAAAAAAAATCCCAATACAAAATCTAATTTAACTTTAAATTATGTTTGAAGATTAAATTACATTAACAACTGTCAATCATACACATCATGAGAATCTGACATACCCCTAAATCTGATAATTCATATACAAACTCAGAAATCAAACACAAGCTTAGCAGAAACACAGACATTGTAACTTTATTTCTCATCTATTTTGATGCACTGAACTTTAGCTCAGTAATTGACCAAAAAAAAGAAAAAAAATTACTCTTGACCCTACTTTGTCAGAAAGAATGAAACAAAGCCAGAAAGAAATTTCAAACTCCAATTAAGCAATCACAATCAATTATACTGTCTTGAAGTTACTTCCCTAACTTCAAGCCACTATGAACTGTCTCTGAAAAACCTCCTTCTTCCCAGCTGCTTGGGATTCAGTAGCAAAAGGAATAAATTGTTGCTTGGCAGTGCAAATACTATCTGGGATTTTTAACCCTTCCACCTACGCCTACCCAGCTTCTGACTGTTTTAAAGTTTATAGTGATACACAGCCTCTCCTTATACTGGACAAGAACACAACTCCTAGAAGGTTTTTACAAGAACTTAGGGCTATCAGGGAATAAATTTCAGTATAATATTGCCTTAGAGCTAGATGAGCAATAGCTGAACATAACAAAAGTGATTTTCTATGACAGTTCAGAAAATCTGCATATTCTATGCAAATTTTCAGAAAAGACAGAGTAATTCAGAGCCAAAAACCATCAGATCAGATTCAAACAGTGCAAATATAACCAATAGACCTGATGCTGCCCCACTACAGCATCAATATTCAGTGGCAATCTCTGAGGATGATTGCTTTCAACAGATGACCTTTGACCTCAAAAAGCAGAGATAAAAGATTTCAAGTAAGGCAGGAATAGCTCTTGTAAATCTGTTGAATTAGCATCTAGTAGTATTGTAAAATAAACTCACAGTTCGTAGAGCATCAATGTAAATCTGTGGCCTTTCAGAGCCTAGAAGCCACCAGAAGTTTCATTTAATATATTCAGACAAAAATCTAAAGAGGAGTAAGCAATAAAACCTATAATTACCAGCCATAAATAAAGCAGAAAAACCAAGATGAAGCGTCCAAACAAAATAATAATCACATGTGTGTGTTGCGAGGGAAGGAAATAGGGCAGTAAAATGAATAACCAGGCTTCAAGCCACAAAGTCAGAGATTCCCTGATGCAACAAAGGTTTAAGGACACTTTGCTGATTTACTTTGTGACAGGCTGACATTCTTGTAAGCATAATGCTCTAAAGCTCATTTCAGCAGTTTTAAGCAGCATGGCACTTTTTCCTGATTTATGACTGGTTTATGGTAGCTGGAAATGGACACAGCCATTGTGGCCATAGTTCGAAATGAAGTTAAGTGATGTCCTTGATGCAGACCCAGTGTCAAAAATGAAAACCATGAAAAAAATGAGAATGATTAAATACACCTGGATAATTTAGCCCAGTGGTAAAAAGGGCAGAGGGAAAAGATGATCCGCACTGCAAGCAAAGATTACACTCTTGGAGAAGTAAATTCCAGACTGGTACTACATAATGGCTAAGCTTTCAGAGGTCAGCAGTCAAAGCCACTGTAAGGTTGGCTCATAAAAATTATTACAGCAAATGCATTACATTCCAATTATGCCCACCTTCTGTTTGTTTGTTTTCTTTAATCACACTAAATTTTCATTTATTCCCTCGACTGCTCCAGAAAAGAACAATTAAGTCAGGACACAAAAACCAGGCTCCACAGATTAGACTTCCAAATCCAGAGCAGACAAATACTTTAAATTTCTCTATGAAAAAACAGCTTTGGAAGACAGTTTATGAAAAGGGATCTTATGGAACAGACTAAGCAAGTAAAAAAAAAAAAAGTTTTTTGTTTAGTTCACTTACTTGTATTAACCTCAGGAGTTTACTAAAATATAACAAATAAACATATACAGAACTAAGGCTTGGTGGGTCTGTCTGTGAAAGTTACTCAGTATCAGTCAGAGAATCCATTTAAACCACGAGGATTAGAATATCATAAGAGTCACAGTTAAAGCGCCATTAAAATGAACTACCAGTAGTTTAATCTGTTACCTGTGAACTTCTTCAAATAATTTTTTCAAATTCAAAACATTCTCTGTATGAACATAAATATGAGAGATGGGGGAAATACTTCAATCAGAAAAAAAATCACGATCTCCACATGAAAGCTGTGAAAGTTGAGAAGTGTGCAACTGCCTGAAATGACTTAAGGGATAACTGTCATGGGAATTAATACAGTTTGAATGTTTAAAAATTACAACAGATTCCTTTACATTTTGAAGGCTGTCTGATTCCTGCTGTGAAAGCTTAATGTGTCTCTGTTTGATGGAGAGTTGTGGCTGTTTTCAGTACACAGTTGACTGAAAACGCTTGTTTAATGATTGGAATGGTCAACAAGTGTCAAAGATATAAGCACAAAAGGTTAAGTTAGAAGGAGAGTATTCCCTTTTCTGTTGATGTACTGTAAGCTACCTCTCAGAAAGAATAGTGAAGGGCAACTGGATGAGAACTTTTAAATGCACAATCTACTGAGAATAGTAACAAAGTAAAAATACAATCGGGGAAAAAAGCCCCAGCACATCCTAGCAGAAAAAGACAAAGTTGCAGCTGAGACCAAGCTCCAAGTCTGTGCAACAGCCCACTTGAGTTTATAAGAAAAAATGTTAAGTGTTAGGGAGTAAAACAAAATCTAAGCTGGCTAAAACTACAGCATATAGGGCATTTTGCAAGCTTTCTTGCACAGCTCCTGTTAAGCTTCAAGACTCACAAGACCAGATAAAGGTACCTTGCTTGAGTAATACCCTTCAAAGATCTCCAAACAAACATTTCCAGCACAACCCTAATATGAAGCAGAGTTAGAAAGCAGCTATTTAAATATGTAAAATGCTAAATATATCAGGATTCTATGGCATACTAAATAAGAAAAGCAGAGATGGTTTTTTCATACCTCTACTTTTTCCTAGAATCTGTTTACCTTCAACATTTACACTCTAAATGATTTATCCACGACACCCTTCAAATCATAAGCTCCTGGGAGGATGGGGCAGTATTTAATAACATCATGCTTCTGTTTTATGAATAATTAAATACTGATTTAGAGTTTATTTTTTAGAAAACAGATTCAGATTTTTATTAGAAAACAGATTCAAAAAAGAACTCTGTGTGAATTGATAGAACTACTTGTGCTCTCTAATAAAGTGATTTTAAAACAAAGTGTTCTGCAAATTCTGCCAAGCAACCATTCAATATGGTGGACTCTCAATCCAGACACTGTTCTGTGTGCGCATTTTGTGTGTGCCACACAAACTATAAACCAAAGTAAACCAATATAAACCACCTTTCATCTACTCCAATGCCTACAGTGGAGACAGACAGATTGCAGCACCAACTGCTTGGCTGTCCATAGCTTGTCACCTTGGGGCACTCACCAAAAGAGAGACAGCTGAGCAGCTTTATTACTGGAAGAACTCAGGTATTCTGCTGACATACACACTTTGATGTTCTTTGAAGATAAAAATCCTTAAACATAGTTTTTCTTTCAACAATTCATGACCATACAGCTAGAGAAGTCAAATGCCTTCCACACAGACCCAATACAAAACAAGGAAAATCAAGCTTCTCTTGTCCCTCTTTCTTTAACTGAGGACTTCCTATGTCAAGTATTACTTCACTAGAAAATTACCAGGTCATCATGAGCTGTGGTTAAACCAGAATGAACACGTAACTTAGAATAAAGAGTAACAATAAAATTAATTTAATAGGGCAAACTTTTGATGCCAGCCTTGGCAGGAATATAGCTTTCTTTTACAGTCTAAGATTAAAAGCTAAGAAATACAACTAAAAAGATAGGACCTTGTTTGCCTTCCAATTTTAAGACTTTTAATAGGTGAATTTTAGAAAGAAAGAGGAAAAACAAAAGAAAACCTAAAGGTGAAAATCTGTCTTGGCAAAGTTTGAAGTACCAGGCATTTTTATTTTAAAGCTTGTATAAACAGACCAAAGAAAAACAATGATTCTGGTGTGCTCAATAACACAGCCAAAACATGGATCATATATTCACAGGACCAGACAAATACAATCCAAACCTCAGGTCTGATTTTTACTACTTGAATTAGAAGAAAAGCGCCTCAATCAAACTCAGGCTCTACATATGAATTTAAACTCAAGTTTTGACAAGCATGAGAAGAGTGAGCAGGGAGGATGGCTGCTTAGATGCAAAATAAGCCCAAAGAGAAATGGTGGTTTTTCGTGAAATTTCCATTTATGTACATAATCATCATTACACAAAATACTGGGATTTTCATATCTGGCTTCAAATCAAGTTTATATCTAATCTGGCAGTCACTTCTATCAATTCTCTCAATAGTTTATATATTTTACAGAAAACTGGGATACAGGAATCATTGTTACTAAGACAATATTAAAAGGGGAAGAAAGAGAAAGCAAATGTGTGAGAGGAACAGGCCAACACCAGAGCCAGGGGTCCAACAAAAGAGCGTGAGAATGAAAGAGACAGAGACAGGATGAGAAGAAGTGAAAGGGAAAAAGTGTGCAGACAAGAGAAAGGACATGTGAGAACACAGAGGAGCATGTGTGGGATGGTGAAAGGGAGGGAGGAGAGAAGAGGAAAGGGGACAAGGGGTGGAATAAAGGGGGAAGAGAGGAAGAGCAAGACAAGGTGAGATACAAAGCACTTGAGAGAGAATAAGTTGATTTGATAAAATCAATTTCAAAGTTTGTGTGGTAGACCCAAATATGAATCATACATCTTCTTTATCCACATTCTGTACCCTAATGGTTTTCTCTGCGGCATGCAGTCAAACAGTGAAATTAACCACGTGACCCTGATGGACTCGTACCTAGGGCTTGCTGAGCTTTACACACCCCACATTTCCTTTACTGCAATTCAGCACAGTTTAAATCCACCCCTTTTGTTTTAGTGATTTCAACATAGTTCAATCCCTTGTATTTTTATTTGATTAAATCCATACTGTTATGTTTCATTTTATGTAATGTTTTATTTTATGTTTTTCAGTTCAGTACACTTTCTAATCAATTCCCTCACATGCTTTATTCAATTCATTAAAATGTATATATTATGCCATGTTTTATTTATTTCTGTAAGAGGTGTATCAATTTTGCTGTATGTTACATTAAGCCCTCAGCATGTCGTATCCATTTCTTCATCTGCTACATCCATTTTGTCATGTGTTCTAGCACACATCACTATCTGTTTGAAACAGTTTTACATCCTGATTCAATTTTTTTTAGAGCATTTGTGTGGTATTAATGTGATTTGTTTTTCATCTGCTCCTGCACAAATTTTCTTAGGATGCTTTATATTTAAAGAGCAGCAATGTAAAATATAATGTGGTGCTTTTAATAAGCATGAACACATACAATTTTGTCTTTAGCTTTATAAAGAATCATTCCTAGAAGACTCCATGGTGTGCTGTTGAATTCATTTGAATTGGGTTTGAATTTGTAAATGTCATCTTCAGTGGGAGTTAAGAATATAGTGTTTCTTTCAAAACTATAAGAAACTAGAATATTCACCTACATGTTATTTTTCACCTTCATATTTTTTATGCTCTTTAATGAATTTAAGGAACATCAACTGGAATTCCATTTTATAATGAACGAAAACTGCAAACTTCAAACGCTTAAAGAACAGAACTCTTCACTAAGAGAACATAATCTTTGAAAATGAGGATGAATGATTTTGAAACAGTCCTCTGCTTTTTAGCCTATAGACCTAATGCTAGTGAAATGTAGATTCCTTCCCTTTTTCTACATTTGTTTCATTTGAAGAGGGACAGCCATACTTGAGGGAATTTTTGCACACAGAAGGAGAAAATTTAAATCTCCATTTTATATTAAAAGCATTTGAGCTTTTAAGAATAGTTTGCCTCTGAAGACAGGGTATAAGAAATTGTTAACTATCAATATATTAGTAAAAACAATGTTGATAATATTGAAAATCAGAATAAAACCAACATTAATTTGCCATTTAAGCAGTAGAAGAACTTTGGCCTTATCTGTAGCTATGCCCTGGGTTTGGGAATGAAGACGTGTACTGCAAGACCATCAAAATCTTAAAGCAGATTTTTTTATCATATATATTCGCATAAATTTGAAAGACAAATTAGCTCTAACCAATGGTAAAGCACTCTCTGCTATACATCCATCTGGTTTGCCATTTATTATCCTGAGCACTGCCATGAAGTGGGCTCCATACTGCACTCTCTCTATTCCACATTACAATTTTCCATATCTAGCACATGCTGGTTCTGTCTTCCTGGGAACTGAGTGCCCTGCTCATCAAAATGGAGCAAGTTATCAATTTTGGCACAGCCTGTCCTCTTCCCTCTTTTTAATTTAGGATATAATTCGAAAAGTTTCCTTTAATTACTCATCCCAGATGGGTTGGTGAAATGAGCTATGTGCTGCCCTGAGGACAGAGATCATTCAATGTGCTAGAAACTGCAGCAGGAGGGCCCTGGCCCTCTGCCCCATCACTATCCCAACAGAGGCTCCCGTGCCCTGCCTGCTGAGCACCTCACCAGCCCCACACACCCCTGGGTGTGCCAACAGCACTCTCACCTGCAGAGCTGCTGGCCGGGATCAGGCAGGGAATTCTCACCCTCCCAACAAGGAGGGGATGACTGGAGTCTCCTGCCCTTCCTTAGTGTGCATTGCACCTTTCCCTTCTTGCTTTGGAGAACTAATGTGTGATCCAGCTGTCAAGAGTAATGGACAAAAGGCAAGTCCTTAAGGAATATTTATGGATTTTCAATTTCCATTCCAAATTAATTCTGTGGAAGTTTACAAGACAATATAATTATATTAAAAGCAGACAAAATTCCAATAGTTCGGTCTTTTCAGGATTGTTGGACAATGTTTCTGATGTCAAAGCAAACAATTTCATGGATCTTAAACAATGGGATAATTTTTATACCCATGCAAACACTCAGCATGAGGACCATGTACTACTAAAATTTGGCTTGGGCCTTTGCTTCAGAGTTTAAATAACTCTCAGGTCTTGTGCTGGCATCATTTACACAGAAATAAGCATTTTCTATTTAATACAAGTAAAATAACACTGCCTTAAATATTCATATTTCTGAAAAGTGGAGAGGTGAGGAAACAGAACTACATTCTTCTTACAACAGTCACATAAAAGCATCCTAAATAATGCCTGACACCCCATCTCTTTGTTCTAATAATATGAAAAACAATCACTCAACATAATTTTCAGCAACAGATTTACATGTTTAACGTGTCTGAAAGTGTGAGTATACAAAAGTATCATACAGAATGTAGACTGGCTTACACCATTGGAAATTTTGGAATTAATGAATCTAACTTTAATTTTTTTTAAACGTGCATGGGCTTATAAACATATAATCTTCATTCTGTGATTCTGTGCATCAGTTTTCAACTCAGGGCAAGAATTTTACATCTGACATCCAAAACATAATTAAGCATAATTTACAATGGAAATGTTGACACCAAGCTAAATGTGGTGGCATGAACAATGCTCATAGAAAACCAAAAGTAAAGCTTCCTCAAAATACATTATGAAGTTCACAACTCTGATTAAAAGCATATGAACATGAAATAATTATATTGATGACTATATTTTGTAAACTCAAACAATCTAGAAAGTAAGATTCTGAGATTCAGGACTCTTAAAGTTTTCTTTGGAAAACTTAAATTCTGTAGGCTGGCTGGTCTAACAGTTTTTATTTGCATTTTCCAAATCTATATGCCTTTTTTATAGCACACATTGTGGCCATTGGTATGCACGGACACATTCTAATATTGTCCCCCACAACAAAAACCATCATTCTGGCAAAAGGAGACAGGAAAATCTAACACTCTCCTACCATGACCAAGATGGTAAGAGCTGCTGCAGTTGCCAAATACAATACACAAAACATTTAATTTATAATAGTTAGAACTTGGCCCTTGACCAAGTCCAAAGAACTATGTCTTATTTCACTTGCTCTTGAATATGTCTCTTTCAGAGATAAATGACTGTGCTGTTTGCCAGTTCTCTCCTCTGTTTGGCGTTTTGTTTAGCTCTGCTTGTGACAAGCCAAGAGTTGATGCATCTGCTTGAATGTGTAATATACATCTTTGGTCAACTTAGCTTTTTTCCTTGACAATATTATGTCAAACAATCACATCACAACTGGCTCTGATCTCTTTGTTGTTAGCTAATAAATTAAAGAGTATTTATTATCTGCAATCCTTTTTTCCCTTTTAATGGTGACACATTTGTGGTGAATTACAGGGCAGCTTTATAAACTAGGCTGTGGGCCAGTATCAGCCCCTGCGTTCATGTGAATGTTCCCTCTCCCACTTGGCCTCCCAGCCTGGTGGTAAATCAAGGCAGCTGTCACAGCACACTAAGTTAGTGTGCGTCATTGGGGAGAGCAGGAAGCGTTGGGGGTATAATTCTGTCCATCAAACTAATATGTTATATCAGTAGCTTTGTAATCTTCTGCTATAAGTTATGGGAAGTGACACCTAAGAATTCACTTTGAAAGCAATGTGTTCCTCAGACTTTAAGCCAAAACAGACCCAATCTGCAGCAAGAGTTCCTCTGTTTATACGAGCAGATTTGTGGCAGCCCACCGCCCCATCGCTATCAATGCAGCAGTATTTTACACATTCCACTGCAAGCCTCTTTCTGTTTACAGTTTTTGCAGCGGAATTTGTAAACTTTTAAAACATGATTTCTTCCCTTCTCCTTCTTTACCCTTGCTTTAACCTCCAGTAGCAGGATAGATAAATATACTCCTTGAATGTTATCATGACAAAGTGAACTCCTGACAGATAGGAATGAATGGGAGACCTATTTCCCTTGTCCATACCCCCTTCAACCTTTGCCTTGACAAATGTGGGAAATAGCTGCATAGGACAGGAGAAGAATACACACAGCACTAGGATAGGAATGTCAGCTTTTTTTGTTAAATGTTCACATGATACCAAAAGAAATGAGTGAAGATAACCTTAAATAGGAAATGTGTTTTCTAAACAGCTTCACAGAGATCCAATTCACACTGTATCGCCCCTAAAAGCACAGCTTATTTTCAGTGACTGTTTTTGATGCTTTTGAACACCAACAAAAGAGGAACTTGGACTCAATTAAGTGTTTTTGTGAGGTGTGATTTGATCTAAAAGAAGTCCATGGGACATCTTCAAAGAGTCAAAAGCAGACAAGCATGTCCCACAACTCTAACACACTGAAATCAAAGATGTATGCTAAGGACATTAAATATCTGTAAAAGTTCCTTGCCAAACTATTTTTAAAAGAATTCAGAATTAAACCCACAGAAGTTTGCTTTGCTAATCTTTGTAATCAATAGTAAATGTAAAAAAAAAGCCACATTAGAAAACAGCACCTTCCATCCTTAAATCTAAATTCAGAGGCTGTTACAATGTAGAAAACACTACTTGGGACACTCTAACTCTATTTATTCTTAAAACAAAAGAAATATTGTCTCATCAAACTTTGATCCAGCTTTCCATTAATGAATGCAGTTTACAGTCGATTTCTAAAACATGTCCAAGACAGCTAGAGATACTTCTGATTCCACTAATCTGTGCAATAAACTAATGCTGTTTTAACTTTCATTTCAATGTCAACTTGAAAATCACAAATGATATTTCACAGGATCACACGGCATACCACATTGCCTCAAACCTTAAGAAATCCTGTGTTTAATAGCAGCAGGTCTTGTTCACATGCCTTAAAAATTTGAAAATGTATATGTCAGATTTGGTCAAACATTAATAAAATGAAATATTTTATCTTGAAACTAATCTGCTTAGAAATCACTTTTCTTTCATCTATTCATCCCAGCTAATTAAAGCAGCACTGATTTGCAGTCTTTCATCTTTAATAACATTTCAAAAATATATTTCAAAATTTTGTTCTGATCTGAACAAAACTGTCTAGTTTTAAAAGAAAGTATAATTAAACCCACAGTTGATAGGATTTAAAATAAAAAAGTTTCATTATTTCTTGAGATGTAAGAAACTGTAATTAACATGTTTGCACCAATCATCAAACCTTACATCTATGAAGTGGATGGCAGAACAGTAGGGTTTTCCAGAGCTATCCTTTTCATGTGGGATTTACTCACTGGGCCCTGGTCTTCTACTCTTGCCTGCTACACTCCCATCTCACTCTCATATTAAGGTAAAAGTCTCTCTCTTGGTGCACAACCTCACAGTGCCAAAGAAGAAATTTAATTCACTATTTAGCTGTGACTGGAGAGGGAATAACAAAGCTTTGTAGAGATTCCAGGGCTAGACTGCAACAAAATCTCCATTATTTAGATGACTTCTGCATCAGTGACTCTTTGGCTGGAAATCCTGTCCATGGTGCCTTTCACCACATCTCCCCTTCCCACTGCCCATCCAATCCATGTCTGTGCCAGCAATGAGGAACTGTTTAATAGATCTTGTACTGTGCTGCAAAGCTTTCAAATATTCACCACCACATGGTTGTTTTCATCTGGGAAATGGACCTGTAGCTGCAGTACATTGGCCATAAGCAACCATTCCCTCAGTAAAGTATCCAGTGATTTAATAAAGCCCAAAGAAACAAGGTCTTATACTGCATGGGTTTTCTGCAGAAACAGCTAAAAATTTAGCAGTTTTAGCCCCTCCCTTAGGAACAAATCTCTCGTAAAGGCATTCTACAAATACCGCTGCTTAAGACAGACCATGAAAGTCCAGATCCTGGAAATAACAGGCATTAAGAATGAAGGAAAAATCTCTCTGATCTCTTGACTGATCAGGAATTCCTTACAAAGAGAAAGCTAATGGTTATGGTTTGGAATCCAGACTTAAAGATTCAATAGACTCTTCTGCCCTTTACACAAGTTCAGCCTCCTCTGAACAAACCTTCTTGCAGTTGCTGAGGACTCAGCATCAGATAAAGTTATTTGACAAACTACTGTAAAAAACTGAATCAAACATTTGTGTTATTTTTCACAGTGAAAGGTATTTTTTCCGACCTGTGACTGCTGACTAAGGTGTTTGTTCCAAATACCTCAAATGCAGCCCTACGAGTCTCACCGTTAACACATTCATTGTTCCCCACTGCTGGACAATAACTATATTTCTCAAGCCACCGAAAAATATTACAGCAGTTGTGCCAGGTTGGCCACCTGAGATTTGGCAATGAAATAGCTGGCTCCTGTTTTCATGAGTACTCATGTAAAGCCATATAAAAATTCATCCAGAGTTCAAAGTATATCAGAGAGACAGTGTCAGTACACAAAGCTAACATTTGGACTGAACCATCCATCACCAGCTAAACACCCAGTAAACTAAGTAAGGCACATTTTAAATAGATAGGTCAGAGTCCTGTGACTTCCCAACTACCTGACCTCCCTAAAACCAAACATTACTGTATTTATCAGAAAGATCTTGGCTTTTTTCTTCCTCTGCATACAATTTGAGTAGAATTTTTAAACAATACAGGAGAGCTGAACAGTGAAATTTTACTGAAAATGAGCACAAAAGGGATAGCTCATCTCCTCAGCATCTTTTGGAATTCTGTGCCTTCCCTTCTTTTTAGCCTTTCGATATTAAAAAACAGCACCAAACAAAAGACAGTACTTGCCAATTAATTAAACATATCAAATAAGTGAAACACTATGTCTGACACCAAGATGCACAAATCTAATCCAACATTTTAGAAATAAAACATTAATATGGTTCCAGCTGATGCAGACTCCAAAAACATGTTCCTTGGACAAGCCCTTTGACTATGCAGACATGTTTGCACATGTTATATTTCAGAGGATTTTTTTCAACTTCTTATATTAAATTGGCCTCACAATTCTGAAGTAAAAGGTGACAACATGGTAGCCTTTATCCTGGAAAATATTCCTAATTTCAGTTACTTATAAGACACTTGGCTTCTCTAACTTAGTGATCATTTGGTATTTCTTTCTTTGTTAAGAAAGAGATGGAATAAAAAAAGAAGAAATAATAGAATATCTACTTGTATCTTTTACCAACAATACAGGACTGCTATCTGGTTTTCAGATAGATGCAAGAATATTAATTAAAAACTAACTTCAAGGCATCTCAAATGTCTCCTCCTAGAGAAACATTCTTTTTCCTTTCATTAGAAGCAAAAAATTACCACCTGAGCCAAATTTTAATTACATTTTGGATAATTAGTTAACAATGGCAGATCCTCAAGCTATTATATATCTTTAATAAATCTAAAGCCAATGACAGTTATGTACGATTATAAAACAAACATTTGGTGAAAAAATCACACTAAGTGATTTAAAAAAACCCCACTCAAAGTAAAAAAGTATGTTTTTACTTTACATCCTTCTTTAACATCTTTTCCACAGTGATAGTAATTTAAAGTCATAAATGAAAACGTCTTCAGCAATTTTTTAATTAGATACCAGGATTTATTCTAAAAACTTGTGATAAGAGGTGGCAACATACAGCACCACCAGTGAAAAGTTTTCAGAACAAATTTTACTACAATTTTCTCAATCTAATTGAGGTTTGTTTTGGTTTTTTATTTTCCAACCATTAACCAGGCTGAATAAATCGCGTACTTATTCTACATTGATTGAGATTACTCTCTCTTTAGCTACATGCATAGGCATTTAGTGATTTTCTTTTCCAAATCAATTAGAAGCTCTGCTGGGTTCAGTGTCTGGTTTTTCTCTATTTTAACTTAGAAAAAAAATACCCAAAGTTATTTCTCTGTTGCAAATGATTGTCTTTTTCTCATTTAAACCCATCTTGTTTCAATCTTACACACTCTTTGAGACTGTAATACAAATGACAGCCTCCTTCCCTTAATATAAACAGAAAGTATTAGAAAGAACAAACATCAGCCGAGCTAATCCTTCACTCTGCAGCTCTTTTATAACACAGTGATCCTGCACTAGCTTTTCATGTTTGTAAAAACACATATCAGGCTCAACAGGACTAACACTGCATCATGGATCACAACCCCTCAGGGAGTCCTGGGATCTTGAACACTTCTGCTGCATCCTTATGTGCAATTTTCAGCCCTAGAAAAGCAAAACACGATTCCACTCCAGGCAGACAGACAACAGGCTCACAAGATGGTTTGTTTGAAAAAAACACTCCCCAGTAGGTGTGAAATGAAGAATGTTCCAATTCCATTCTGTTTTGGAGATGAGGGCTATTTTCTGCCACATATCTGCAAATCTCCTCACCATAAGGAATGGCATATGAATATAAACTGAGCTACAGGTTGCACTTGTAAACAGAATGTTTCTCTGGAAGTGCTTAATTAAGGCTCTGCCATTTTCTATGTTTTTGAATCTTTACCGCTGTTTTAAATGGGACATAAGCAGTCATGACCTTTTGTGTCCAATGTCAGAAAAATGAAAAGGCCCAGCAATAACTGGAGTTTACATTGGCTTGATTTTCCAGTCCACAGTTAAATACACACTATATCCAGTGCACCATACATTCTTGAAGGCTTAAGATGCAATGCAAGCCCTCCTTGTGTGAAGAAAACAGATAACAGCTGGAAAATTGTGGAGTAGTTCCAACAGGGACTTCTGCTTCCTCATAGAGTCCTGCTCAATGAATTACAATTATAATATCTCCATGGCTGTCATACAACAACTTACTTTAAAAACACCAGCTGCACTATGCTGCTCTTTCTTCTTTTCTTGTTGTAAGACTTATCAAACAACTAAAATATTGTATATTCTTCAGTGAAAGGCTGGCCTGGAAACTTTGAAGGAGATTAGAAGAAAACAAAACAAGTCAACTTGTCATTGCTATATATACACTAGCTAAAATTATCTAATTGTTCTATGTTTAATGTTCAGCAACTGAATAAAATGGTATATATTCTAGAGGCTATAAGTACCCATTTGATGTCTTTTGGGATTGCATGGATTTACCTATGCAAGCATATCATAGTCAAATCTATCAAAGATTTGATTGTCATGACAGCTTTTCACACGCCAGCTATGTGCCAGTTTTCATAAACTTCTATAAAGAATGCTTCTTTTCCCCTTCCTTGCTTAATATCTCCAGGGTATATAACCTAACAATAAAGGATCTAAACCCAAAGAAATAGCAGAAAGCTGAATAAAGCAATAACAATGACTTATTTTCTACAAGTTAAATTTTATCTTATTAACAGCAAAGAAATTACAACTCTTTTGCTTTATACCCTCCAGTGGAGTCCTAAGAGTAACAATAATGGAATGTGCAAATGACTGGTTCATTGCAATGTAGATCCTGATTACAAGCACCATTCTTTCCAGGTACTTGAAATAAGACACACATACTAGCAAGAAAAGCAAAATCTCTATGGAAAGTTCTCCACCACCACTATTATATGCTTTTGAAAAAGGAAACCTTGATCGGTTCATAAGGAATAGTATCATCCTTGTGTTTGGTCAACTCCATCTGCTTCTGAGAAACAATCTTTAGCAATTGCCATACAAATTTGGTCTGAAATCCAGTTTTGACCAATCCACATTTGTTTCTTCCAAAGTATTTCTTACATGTAGGTTTCTCAAAGTCAGCTTTAGATGGAATTGTTTTACATTTCTTTATTTCGCCTTCAAATTCATTCTTGGATGCTCCCCTCTTTTATTCCCATCCCACCTTTTTTTAATACCTTCCTTTGCACTATTTCAGAAGGCAAGCAGGTGAGTAGCTTTAGAATGTCATTTTACTTTTCAGCATAGTCATATTGACAGCCATGGGACAGAGTGCTGCTGAAAACTGATAATGCTAAAACTTGCTGACAGATGTATAAAAAGTGTTAAAAAATTCAATTTTTCCCACAGAGTTTAAAAAAATTTCTTGCTCTAGGAAAGACAAATCACATTTTTGGAATTATTTATTAATCATTTGTGATTAAAGTCTGCTTCATCCCATGTCCCATCAAGTCAGGCAAGATCAAAAGACTCCCTCCATTTGCTGTGCAAGGCTCAAACTAGCAGAACCTTTCTGTAGAAACTTTCCATGAACACATCCAGAGCCTTTCTGAAACTATTTTGAGATGTTATTAATACTTTTCAAGTAATTTCTATGAAAAGCATTTAAATTTTTCACCTTTTCCACCTCCTCAAGGACAGCATTTTGTGTGAGGAAGCTGTAGCTCAATCATTTCTCCAGTTTGTTATTTAAGAACCTCTAGTCTTTAACATTTCTTCAAAATATCATTTTAGTAATCAAATAGTTTACATAAATTAATCTATTCCAAACCTCTTCTAGCAACAAAGAAATCCCTCTAAGAGGATGAAAACAAGCCACAGATTGTATTTTCTCAGAACTAAAATTGTGGAGTGGGACATGGGTAGCAGCACGACTGTAGGCTCAACAGTTCTGCATCCTGTCTCTGAGCAGAGCAGCACAGCAGGAACTGCACAGCCACAGGGTGAGAGCTTTTCATTTCCCATTATAAATATTATAAGGGTCTCAGGTCTCAGCTGAGCAGAGAAGTGCTCTGTGGTCATTTGGAAGCAGACACTGATAGGTGCTTGGTAAGCACTGATGTGCATTCCGGATTCAGCACCTATCAGGATGAGAGCATTTTTGCATAGCCTAAGGGTTCACAATCTGACAGCCTGTAGCTGAAGCTACTCCAGAAGATGCTAAGCCTTCAAGCACTCAGACCATGGAAGGTGAGAACAGTGTTTCTCTACCCTTAAAGGATCTGACAAAAAAGAGTGGAAATTTTGCACTCAGTTGTCATGAAACCACGGAGTGATTACAGTGTAACCTATTAAGGTTTAAAGAAATGTCTGGTTTTCCAGTCCCTGTAATATTATACTATTTCCTATGATGCCTTTGCATTTTTTATTTGAAATTCCCAGAGTGCTAAAGTGATGCTTACATTACACCTGCAAGTTCTGTCTATATCTCTTCCCATCGTATGTTAAAATATTTTTAAAATATCCAACTATTCTTCCTATACTTGTTCACACTTGATTCACATTACATCTGTACTCCCAAATAGGCCAAAGAAGAGCTTCTTCATGTTAAACTTAGGTTCAAATGTAACAGATTATTATTTGAACAGATTATATTCAAAAATAACAGATAAGTCTCACAGAGATCTAGTCAATTTGGACTACTTTGGAGCAATAAAAGACCCTTTTCCAAAAAGGGGCAGGGGAAGAAGAAAAACAGAACAGAGGGGAGAGGGCGTAGATGTAGATCTACATTTTTGAAAGCTTCATCCCATCCCACTGCAGCTTCTTTTGTTTCCTTCCATGCTTCCATGAAAATTAAGAAATCAAATGCTCCATAACATTGTCACTGGATTCCCACAGAAGTCTTACTCTGACTTTCATTAAATGGAATTATGCAAAAGTGCTGCACAGGCTCACTTTTGAAGAAGCCTAATACTACCTTCTTGAATTAGGTTTGGTTAACCTATCATCAAAATTAAAGTTGGAAACAATCTCAGGTTAAAAATGAAAGAAAATATAATATTTTTCTTTTGTTAAAATAATATTTTTAGAGTCTTCAACAGAAATAACACTCATGCATAATGCATAATATTGCCATTTAGCCAACAAGTATAGAGCCACTTTAATCTCTGAAGCAGACAGTAAACAGTGTAGGCAGGGGTTCTACTTAACCCACACACTCCACTAATACGTTTTAGATAACAGGCCAGTGCATTTAAATAAAGTCCAGATTCAATTTAATAGTATTTGTTACAAAGCTTTATCTAATTATAATAGTCAATCTTTATTACTAGCCTCACAAGTGCAGAGAACCCTATTATAATCCTTCTTTCTAATGATCTCTTCACTATCATAGTAATAACACAGCCATAAATTAATCATCTGTTTACAATCGTGAGCAAACATCAACTCAATTAACAATTGATAAATAAACAGTTGACTCTGGAGGCTATTTCTGTTATAAATGTGGGTACTGAAGGATTCTGCAGGCTTCGCTATTTAACTCAAAAGAGTGTTTCTGTGTATTCAGAGATTTCTGTTCTGCACAGTTTAAATGAAATGTATAACATGGGCTGCACCGGTTTTCCACTATAATAGTGCCACCCATCTTTTGTGCTGCTAAGTGTGTGGGAGGATTTTGTCTGTCTTTTTCAGGGATTGCTTTGTTCCCCTCAGACTAAACACAAGATGAAGTTAACATATAGAACTGTTTGTTTCTGTTATTAGAACTGCTTAGTAAGCTTTTTCTTTTCTAAGCATTCAGCTCATTTTTTGAGTCCAATGCTAGATCCCAATTCTCCCTCTAATCAATTTAATTCATTTTTTCATCATTTCAGTTGCTGTGGTTTCTTTCCCCTTGCTGCAAGTGAACACATTACTGGAGAGACTGTTAAAAGTGAGGAAAAAATTGCCCTTACTTACCTACCCTGACCTGCAAAAAGCAGCTCAATTAATACGTCCCTTACTTCATTTCAGTTTTCAGATTTTGTCTTTTAGAAAGCAAAGACAACTGGACCAGAGTGGTTGGGCCTTGGAACAGGCTCCCCAGAGAAGTGCTCACAACACCAAACCTGCCAGAGTTGAAGAAGCATTTGGACAGTGGTCTCAGGCACAAGTTGTGATTCTTGAGGTTGTCCTGTGCAGGGACAAGAATTGGACTTAATGACCCTTATGGGTCCCATGCAACTCTGGATATTCTATGATTCTGTGAATCATGCCACAAGCTCATAGCCATCCATCTCAATGACCTAAGATTCTGGACTGGATTGGAACTAGAAGACTTCTACCCAACTGCTTCCTGGCTAGCCACTGGTCCACATCTTCATTTCACCCACAACATTCCTGATAATATCTACAAGAAATTTTCTCATTCTTTTCTGGCTGACATGCATAAATTTGAAACACTGGCAGCTGTCTAGAAGACAACATAAATCCTTGATTCTGTCTCTGTTGGTCAAGACATAGCACCCACAGACAGACTGGAACAGCTATAAGGCCATACCTTCTGTTTATCTCCTACAAAAATTCTATCCCTCATCAAAGAGCGGGATTGTCCCCATTTATGCAGCCATACTGCATATTTCTCTGTCAGCTCTACAGCTTGCCTGAGGTTTCTGGAAACTGAAATAACATGCAATCCTACAGAAGACTCAGAAAACACCAAGAGAAGGAAAAACATCTGTTTGAAATCTGGTACAGAGCAGATAGGTCCAAGCCACCTGACCCAGTGCTGGGGGCAGACACCTGCCTGATACAACTTGAATGGATCCAGGAATATAGCCTCACTTTGACAATGAAGATAATTTTCTGCTGTCCTTAATTATCTGTGTGTCTTGTAAATAGACATATAGCCTACAAGAAAAGGAAAACAAACAAATAGACCAATCCACAAAAAGCCTTCTAAACCCCAACTACTTGCAAAAAAGAAATTACTGCTCTCACTGGAAAAATATGGCAGTCCACATGGAATCTGGCAGGACAAACACAGACCATAAGAGAAGAATTTCAAGGAATCACAAAAAACCCTTGTCTGCTCATGGCTGGAATATGCGATACATAATCTATGT
The DNA here is from genome assembly GCF_901933205.1 of Camarhynchus parvulus. Taxonomy (NCBI): domain Eukaryota; kingdom Metazoa; phylum Chordata; class Aves; order Passeriformes; family Thraupidae; genus Camarhynchus; species Camarhynchus parvulus. The sequence goes on from NC_044576.1 coordinate 13,396,427, forward strand.
ATCATAAAAAATAAGATTCATTTTAGAGAATATTTTTTTCAGATTGTTACCCTTGCCTAATGCATAAAATAATCCATTCTTAGTGACCATCTATTTTCAGTATAGAGCTTGTCCCTGAACATTCTCTTGTCCTGGAAACAGTCTCTTGAAGGTAATATTAGTTTTTTCAGAAACTCTCTAGCTTGACTAATGACAAGTGAGCTACAAAAGACATTTGTATAGAATAAACATATGCTTTGAACAATGAATTTTTAATGTTGCTTTGAAGGAAATAATGATTTATTCTATTTTCAAAATGCAGATCTGTGAGGAGTCTACCATCTGCAGTGCCTTTGACTTCATGACTGTATGCTCTCAAACTCTGGAACACTCTATAAGTCAATGCCTGGTCAGTCCTTGAGAAATTCTTTCCCCAGCCAGTATCACTTGAATCACTCCTAATATTTGTCATAGCTCCTGTCTTCAATTTCAAACTTTTTGGGAGCAATTTTAAAGTTGTTTTTTAGCAATATTTTCCATCTCCTGTACCAAAGAGACCAGTCTTTTTTGAAGTACCACAGTAGAAGCCTAGAGAGATTCACATAAGAAAAAAAACTAAATGGTGACTGTTTATAAAATTTTTGAGGAAAGAAACCAAGACTTAAATTTACAGAATACTGCAAAACTCAGAACTCCATGATAATTCTTGACTGCAGTATTTCTATGGTTGCGTCTACATAAGCTGTAATTCACAGGAAGAAAAACGACTTTTCAAAGATTTAAAAAACGGCCATTTTGTCTGTGAACTGTTCTTTTATAGTTGCATTGCTTCATGGACATAGACATCGCAAATAAAGATGGTGTGCTTAACAAAAACTCACCAGTAAGAAACAGGAGTAGAACTGAAAAATGCAGTACAGGATTTTTTTCTTTGTTTCTTTGGGTGGGCTTTTTTTCCTCCACTTTAATGAAGTCAGTACTCACTTTTGCTGCTAGATAACAAATCCTCATGTCACTACTACATAAAATGTCCATTAGTAACCCTGAATTATCTTATATTTCTGACATTCTAAGCTCTCGTAAAATAAATTAATAGTCCATGATAATACATGGTAGTCAACAAGCCATTCAGGGAAAATATTTTTTAAAACATACTGCTAAGGTGACACTCTGCAAAGCTCAGAAATGTCAAGTAAAACTTGGACAGAAAACCAAAGGCCTGTTGTTTCAGGAATTTGTGCTCAAAGTCCTCAAATTCCCAGTGAATAAGAGTTCAATCACACTGAAGAATTGTTTCCATAGGATGCTCTAATGTACAGGGAACTAAAAGCACTCAAACCCAAAATGGAAATTATCAGTAAGATCTCATATGGCCAGATCTTGCAAAAATACATCTGATGTATTCCAGAAATGCAGTCAACTTGAAGTTACTTCTATGAGCAAATGTTTGATCCAGACTTGTGACACAGCCAGAGCTTCAGCCCATATCTAAAATGAAGAGTTTCCCCAAACCTAGTGAATCAATAACACACTTAAGATTGTAGCCCACTCCTCCCACTTGTTTTTTTTTTTTAATTCCAGTGCAGCTTTATGAAGTTAAAGGTGTTCTAATGTGTGGGTTTAGCTGTACTGATTTCTGTAGGTTTACCAATGAAATAAGAGTCATTATGGATGATGACCTTCCAGTGTCCCTGATACGGGAGATATATGGTATATGACTTGATCCACATAAACTGAAATGTTCAATGATGCAGGAATTTCATAACCTCTAAGGAATTCATATTCTTTCTGCAACACTGAATGAACTGGAATTATAATCTTCCACTGTCTTATCCTACATCTTTAACAACTCCTAAAGATGACCGTGGCTATTTTATTCAACCATTATTTTTTTCCCTACAATAACATTGGAAAACAGTTATTACTAAATGCACAGTTATAAAGTCTATATATTAATATGAGAGTTTCAGAACTCAGAGCAGTGACATGACAATAATAAGCAAGCACTGAGCACAGGAACACATGGCCATTGACCAAAGCACTAAATATGTGCTCTTCCTATCAGTTATTAGGAAGAAAGCATCCTCAGCAGATCAGCTTTAGTCCCAGTAAGGTACTCGTGTCTTCAGCAGCAGAATTCCTCATTAGAAAATTTAAGAGCAAATTGATTCTGTCTTTGAAAAAAACACTAAGCCTGAGACATTTGAGAGTGAATTCAATATGTTCCACTAAAGACACTACCAAAACTACAGAGAATTTGATCAGGAGAACATAACAGAGGAATACATTTCCACAGAAGGGTTTGGTTCAGCTGAAAAACAACTAAGCCAAAAGGAGAGCTGTATTTCCATGGAAAATGAGCAAAGACCTTACCAGAGAAATAGTGTCTGAAAAGGATCAGATCTTGGATTCCTGGTGAAATGTAATGAGCATTTAAGACTGAGAGAAATCTGAAGCGAAAAGTTGCAAGAAAACAGTATTACTTGACTAGAACGTTACCATTCAGACAGAAGGAGATTGCTCTTGAAAGGCTTAAAAAATGTGTGTCTGTAACTGTCTAAAATTACCATATACATATAACCCTAATAAGAGGCACAGTAAAACCTTTGCCTTTACTTTTCCTTCAGAAGTCCATGCCCTGTGGCAGACTCAAGCAACCAGGTGGTTTCTAGTCCTCAGTACAGTTCTTGAGAGCCTTTTAGCTTCCAAAGCCTCTTTGTGCTGCAACATACTAGGCAGATCACATACATTTCCAGTTGGAGTAATATTGGAAATGGTCTCTTGAAAATAAACAAGGAACACATTTTCAAAATATTCTTATTTTATATGAAGAATACACCAATTATTTAAGCACAAAAAGTTTCCTAAAATGCTTTTATTCTATCTGGTGTGCTGGTTTATGCAGTGTTATCTTGCCAGCTTCCTTGCTTAAATATTGGAAACAGCGACAAAGGGCTACATATAAATATAACACAATCTATTTAAAGTTATCTTTACCTTCAGTCTGACTTTTCTTACTGAATTAAGATTCAGCAAAATAATATACTACCTTAAAGTCCTCTGTAATTAGATAAGTAGAAGCCTGCAAATATGGGAACTTGTAAGAGTAAAGATTAAACCTCAGTAAGATTCAATAAAATCTATATAACAATTACAAAAAACTCTACCTTCCAAAAAGCCACACTGGAAATCTGTACACAACATACTGCAAAACATCCACAAGAGATTTTATTTCTCCTCAGACTATCTCTAATTATTTCAAACAAGTAGCTATTTCATTAACCATTTGGAGGTGGAAAGAGGTAGTAGTCAAGCTTACAGAAATGTAGCTGAACAATTCTTCCACTCATGCCTGGACTTAAAGACAGAACCATCCCAAAGGCTTTTTTTCAATTAACAGTATCACTCACAAATCAATTTCAACAATATATACATACATAAATATAAATAAATAAGGACCACACTGTATTCCTAAATGTTCATGAATCTATGCTATCTTAGCTATGGCACCACATATAGATGGAATCTTTTGAAGCCCTCGGCTTAGAAGTCAGGCTAGAAATCCCAGGCCATCTATACAACATTTTTGTTTCCAAAAGAAGCAAGGCATGTTCCTCAGTCTTATTTGGACAAAGGTTATTGGTACCCTGTTACACAAATTGTCAGATGGTCTCTTGACTTTCCCCATGACCTTTTCCTGCCTGCAGTCTCTTCTACCTTTTGGTTTTATCATCATTTCTCCTCTGTCTATGGATAACATCAGCTCAATGAGCAAATTTCACACAAAGCACGATTTGTGGTCATTCTGTCCTCCTCCAGAACTAGGCTCTACAGCCTTGAGCCAGCTGCTGAGAAAGCTCAGTCTGTCGCTCTCAAAATATCATCCTCAAGGCTGACAGTTTCATAGTTCCTGTGAAATTTAGTTGTCAAGGGAATCTGTCACTACAGCAGGAGCAAAGCAATTTCTTAGATACTTTGAGCCAGTTCCATGGAGAGCTTCAAAAATTATAAGGAAAAAAACAAATTTAATCAATACTTCAGCCACAATAAGGGTAGGGACCAGCAGGGGAGTGCAGTCTCCAAGTGCCACCAGTCCATACTGCTTGTAATTACAAGAGAATTGTTTCTCTTGGGACACACTGCAATACTGCCTCCTACTTGAAGTCCAAATTAGGAAATGTGCAGGTCTACTGGCAAAAGGCCAAGCTTGTCAAGCTTATTTTAGTGTATTTGAGTCTCCCAGAAAGGCTCCAAGGGAATGTAGGCTAGTTCTTTGTATGTAACAACCTGCATCAATCCCTATTTTCATAGGGTTGGAAACAACTCCAGGATCGAGTCCAACCTTTGATCAAAAACCACCATGCCAACTAAACCATAGCACTAAGCGTCACATCCAGTCATTTCTCGAACATTTCTGGAGATGGTGACACCTCCACCTCCCTGGGCAGCTCACTCCAATTCTTAACCTTCCAGTGGAAAAAATTCTTCTCAATATCCAACCAGAACCTCCCTTGGCACATCTTGAGGCCATCCTATCACTGGTTGCCTGGGAGAAGAGACCAACCCCATCTTGTTGCACCTTCTTTTCAGGTACTTGTACATAGCAATGAGGTCTTACCTGAGCCTCCTCTCCTTCAGGTTAAACTACTCCAGTTCCTTCAGCCTCTCCTCAGACAACTCATACTCTAGGCCCTCCACCTGGATGCACTGCAGCCCCTCAATGTCTTTCTTCATGCCAGGGATCCAAAACTGGACACAGTACTTGAGGCGCAGCCCCACCAATGCCCAGTACACAATAATCACCTCCCTGACCCTGCTGGCCACAGTATTTTTGATACAGGCCAGGGTGCGTTTGGCCTTCTTGGCCACCTGGGCACGCACTGGCTCGTGTTCAGTTCCTCTTGACCAGCATTCCCAGGTCCTTTTCCACTGAGACACTCTGCCCCCAGCCTGTAGCACTGTCAGGAGGCTGTTGTGACCCAAGGGCAGGACCCAGGATTTGGCCCAGTTGAACCTCAAATAAATGATGTCAGCCCACTGATCCAGCCCATGCAGATATCTCTGTAGAGCCTTCCTCTACTCCCCGGCAGATCAGCACTCCCAACCAAGTTCATTATTGAGGGTGCACTTGTCCATATCTTTGATAAAGATATTACACAGGATTGACCCCATTACAGAGCCCTGGGGAACCACTCTAGTTACTGTCCACCAGCTAGGCGTGGCATCCTTCACTATCCCACTCTGGGCCTGGGCATCCAGACAGTTTGTCCAGACAGCCAGAGGCTGCCAGCTCCTCCAGGGAAAAGCTGAGAGCTCTTCTATCAGCTCCCTCAGTACACTTGGGTGGATCCCATTCAGCCCCACAGTCTCATGTCTAAGGAGCTCAGCAGGTGACTGTACTTCCCTGTGGACTACAGGAGGCTGTTCTGCTGGCCACCCCTCTCTGCCAGCTCAGGGGCTGGCTGCTCTGAGGATAACCAGTCTTTCTGTTGAAGGCTGAGGCAAAGAAAGCATTAAATACCTCAGCCTTCTCCTTGGTTACAATGCTCCCCTCTGAAACCAGTCACTTGTGTTCTGTTAAGGAAAGAGAAAACACACAATTACTACTTGGTTCTTGTCTACCATAGGAAGACTGAAGTTACTTTGAGTATACTGGTACTTTGAAAAATTATGCAGTTCCTCTCACATGCATGTAGTTACACATTGAGTTAATTCCACACCTTAAAGGAAACAAGCTATACTGGCTTGTCACATGAACTCCTTCCACATCAGGAAATACACTATACTGGTATGGGTCTTTTTCAAACCAATCAACTATATCCTCCTGAGTTTGAGTTTTGTTCATTCCCAAATCAGCCCCTTGGCCTTGCCCATTCCTAGGATGTAACTCCCTGCTAGAATGAGAACACCAGACAGCTATATATGCCAGCTGAGAGTCTAGACAGATGTATTTATTCTGATTATTCATTTTCTATAGCGATTAGGGAGGGAAAAAAATAAAGTCACCCCATCCCAATCTAACACTATACAGCCACAAACATAATGTAAATAAAATCTAACATTCAATTCCCCACAGCACATCCCTTTTGTTACAGTGGCATTTCTGATAACAGGAATTACAGCCACATGGAGACTTTTTGTTCCCCACTAAAAGTGTGATATCTCGGAGTGCAGATGATGCTTTTATTACAAAAACTTTTGTAGTTTTAAAAGAGCAGTAGTAAAAGTTAGTTCAAGGTTTTTATGACTTCTTTTGTTCAGAGGAAACTAAAGGAGGAAAACCAGTGGTGATGTATGAAAAGATTGCTTGTTTACAATCAGTAGAGATATCCTTGCCTTTTTCATGAAAGGAAAGGAAACCAGCAGGAGAATTACAATACGGAGCACCTCCCAGGATCTCTTTCACCATTCTCCCCATTTGTGTATTAAGCAACAAGGCAGCTGTTGAACAAGTACTATCAACAAAGCAATCTTCTAGCCCTTTGATTTAGGCTATTCATATCTTCTGCCCTGAAATAAAATGACTTTCACAATTAAAACACCGAAATCAATGCTGTATCTATTGTCATGTCTGCAGGAGAAAAGCTTTAATTACAACTCTAGTTAGATAACACAATCATTACACCTCCTTAATCTCAAATATAAAACCAGTACCCTTTCAGTGCTACGCCACCCTTTCTTTGATTTTTTTTTATGTGAATGGCTTTTTATCTGAGCACTTTAATTTGCATGCCTTTGCTGCGAGGCAGCTCCCCGTGATATGTTAATTGCAGAGTGCTTTAAGTACTAAAAGATTAACATAAAACCCTTTGCAAACAAGCTAATAGTTTATGATAATTTTTGCATGGCCTTTGTCTGTCTATCACTGGATTGCCTCTAGCTGTAATTTTATAAAGAAGCTGTAAAATATCATTTAAACAAGTTCATTTACACATAATTATTACCAGAATCACATTATTCAATTTAGATACTCCAGCCTATTAACAATCCATGAACTAAAATGTAATTAAACTATTTTCCTTTTATGAACCTATTCATTACAATGTGTGGGAGATGGATCTCTCAGTTTCACTGAAAATTTCAGCACTTTGTTGTTGGAATTGACAAGTCTGGCACCCATTCTGTGCTTTTAATTACATTAAAAGTATTTCAAGGCAGGTAAGATAGAAAAATATATTTATAAAAGGATGTGTACAAATGCCAAGATGGTGTCATCCCCTAACATATATTTGTTTCACTCCACACAGTTTGCACTTCTTATCAGATAAAATAAAACCAGGATACATAATTTCAATTAAAATTTCTCAAGTTTTCTCAATTTTGAAGAAATATTTGAAGAAAGAAAAGTTTATCTGTAACAAGACTGGTTTAGCATTTCTTTTGCAGCTCTAGTCTACTAGTCCCAGTACAGAGACCTGCATTGTGCAGTTGTGGATATTCCCCTTGATAAAGAGCATCTTAGCTCAAAAAATCGATTATGTTTCAACAAAGACTAAAACTTGCTAAAATGTATTGTTCCATCATGAACTTTTAAGAGCTTTCTTAATGGGCCCAGAGCCTTGCTGTCACTCACTAACTCACACTGTCAGAACACCATCAGAAGATCCTCCAGTTAGCATTTCACAAGGCTTGGGCATCAGGCTCTTTCATCCCAATTATCCTGACTTATTAAAGTAAAAATCTGATCTGGACAACAAAAGCTTCAGTCTTTGCTCAGTGATACAAACTGGAGACTCCTACACAAACCAGGCTTTAGGATAGCTGCTGAAATAAACTCAATGGAAACATAACACACAGGTAATTTGCCCTGATAATCAAAATTATTTTATCAGAAACATACAATTCAGAAGACACTAAGCATTTCCTTTTATCTTTGAGGATAGAAGCTAACATATCCAAGTGCCACTCATGAGAAAGACAAGAAGAATGGACCCATATTAACTACAAGTACTGATTACCCATGGGTTTCAATTCCCTTACACCTGTGTAAGAATGGGAAACCTATTTAAAATTTAAGCTGTAAATTAGAAGGTATCTGAGACAAAGACAGGTTAGAGAGATGCTGAAGATGAGAAAAAATAAAAGCAAAAATTAAATCATTCCTCTAATGGGCATGAAGTGCAAGTATCATTTTTTTTTGGTGACATCACCCAAAATCCATCCTCTATCAATTCACTCTACCTAATGTCTGATGCCTACCTCTTCAGTTGAATTTAAAAACTGCAGCTTAATTCCATTACAGATACTTCTCCTCTGCACAGATAAAAAAACTGGCCTTGAAAATTTTGTTCATTTTATAATTATTGATATTTCTTACCTGAAAAATTTAAGATAAGCTTTTGGTTGAGGCACACAATAATCACATAATAATACTAATAAGAGAAATACCAATAGAAATCACTGTGGGAATAAAATGCTCTACAGAGAAATGCTTTTGCAAAACAAGGGATTCATGAGAAAAACCTGACAGATTTTTCAGTCTAAATGGCCAGGGATCTGTGAATCATTGAGGCTGATAGGCTTAATTATTTCTAACAGTCTTTGAGCATTTATTTCAATCAAATGTCAATCTGAATGCTACCATTTAGATCAGTTCCTAGAGAAGTTAATGACTATAAACTCAGCAGGTAGTTGTGACAGACAAATTACAATAAAACCTAAGACCTTTTATTCCCTCTAAACTCCTGGTCTGTACCATAGAGCTACTTCACAATCCTTTGTAGTGGTGGACTTCGCAGAATAAATTCCAGCATATACTTTTTCCTTTTTTAATTTTTCTTTTTTATTTCAATCACTAAGGGTACAATAGCAAAACGCCAAATTTTAAATAAATTCAAGTTTGACTGTCATTCTAGTCAAAATGCAGCCTAGAGTGCAGCCTAGCCCTACTAGAACTCTTCTAGATCCCAATACATTTACAGAATCACAGTGAATTGCAGTCCCCTGTGTTCTTGATATTACATACTTCACTGTCATTAACAATTCTATTAATTCTAATTGCAATATTATTGTTGTTGTTTTTATTTTTGTTGTCGTTATCTGTGGGTTTTAAGCATCAAGAGAATATAAATGATTTTTACTTTATTTTTCAACCATCAGCATTTGAAATTTATTTTCATTGTCAGAGTTTTATAAGCACTTTAAAATAAAACTGACACCACTAATTATACACCTATACAGAAGTTAATTATTCATTACCAGAGTAAGATTAAAAAAGTTTCACTGAGAAGAAAAGGTGTTAGGGTAGGTCAGGGATAGCTACAACTTGTCTTCAATGCTTACACTTATACAGTAGATCCTTTACTCAACACCTAAAGAACCCATATGGTTGAGATATAACTGACAACACCTGCAGTGTTATTTAAAACATAACCAAGAAACCTCTAACAAAACAGTTTAGCATCCTCATTTACATTAGGAGCTTCAGACAGGCTTAGATATTGGTCTAAGAATAAAATCACTGCATATCCTCTTCACAACAGTAGACTTCATCCTCAAAAGAAGTTACAAACAGTTGCTTAAATGCGTGGGGTTTTTTAGTTTCATGCTGTTTTAAATCAAACTGCTCCTTATGTAGCAATAAGTTTATGAAGGAACCACAATGTATGAAGAGAAGCATTTTTTCATTTTAGAATCTCCCTGTTCATTCCAGATTCCCATTATTTGGACTGTCACCCTGACACTGCCTGAGGTGCACTCCAGCTCTCTGCAAGAGAATCTGCTTTCCCACTAATGGGGCTGTTCTTGCAATAGCAAATGTAATTTTCCACTCCATTACAAACAGTGTGCAAAAGGACCCTATTTCTCACTGCACACAGATCAGCTCCCAGTGAAATCCTATTCACCAAATACTACAATAGCAGAATCCCCTTCGAATATAGGTGCTTTTTCAGGGCTGGACAAACAGGTCTGATCCAACCACAGGCACACCTGAACATTCATTGCTCCAATATTTGTCGGTGTTAGGCAAAAACACACAGGGGTTCAGGAAGGATCAAGAAGTTAGGAAGAAACTGAGAAAGCAAATAGTGCAATAATACTTTCTCATAATACCATTTTTATACTGCATTTCTTTAACCACCAGCCATAAAGCAGATTTATATAGTGACTTACTCTCAGCTGTAATTCATCTGCATTTACAAATTCATTAATACACCAAATAGTGGTCAACTGAATTTTGAATAGCTTGCAAAACTCAAAATCAGATACCTTTGCAGCAAAGAAAAATTCAAGTCAAAGAGACAGCATTCTATAATAAAATAGTTATATTCAGCTATATTTTATATGTATTACCCTTTATTTATCTGTATCATTACATCATAAAGACAATTTTGCAAGAAGAAATGAATATAATCACAGAAGAACTTATACAAGTGCTTTGTCTCATAATTCAGTATAAATTGTTCTCCCACAATCCTCTTCAAGAAACAGTAACTCTGTACTCTTTGATTTAAAGAAACAAAGACTAAGACAGTGTAAAAGCAGTTTAAAAAGAAGTGTATTTGGGAATTCTATGCCTAGAGTTCTAAACTGGCCATTAAGTTTATTAAAAAAATTATGGCTTTTAATTAAAACTGACAACCTCAAAATTCAAGTTACCCAGAGTTATCCCTTTTCTGCCATGTTACAAAAATAACAATGTAAAGTAACTTAAATTAATTCTAAGAATATATCATGAAAGATCTTGAAGAGATACCTCATACAGAGTCGACAGTATGTATTGTCTCACCATTCACCAGGCAGAGCAATTAACAGATCACGTAATTTCCTCCACCCCCTCCTCACTGCACATACTCAAGGACTGTCTGGATGCAATCCTGTACCCTGTGCTCTGGGGTGGCCCTGCTTGAGCAGGGAGGTGGGGCCATGTGTCCCACTGTGGTCCCTTCCAACCACCCTGTGACTTTCTAGTCACCCCTATACTCTTCTCAGACTGAGACTATCAAAGGCTAAGAAAAGAGTTTCTATAATCAAAAAAATAAAAATTTTGTTTGTATTAATCAGAATTCAACAGAAGAAGTATAAAGGCAATGCAGCAGAACTTGGGACCAAATTAACAACAATCTTTGCATTTTTCAGTTTTGAAATAAATTCATACAAAGTACTTGAATAAAAATCCAGGAAAATGAGATCTAGAGTCTGGGGACACAAATGAGCAAAGAACATTTCTTTATTTCTTGCTGTCACTACTGAATTACTCCTAGACAATCATTCTATGTTACATGCCTTTGATTTCTTCCATCCCAAACATGCAACCATGGAGAGCATGTTTTAATAAATTGCCAAAATACTTTCATTCTAATTTTGAAGGTCTGTAGAATCCCCATTGTGACAATACGGAGACATCTCTGTAGATATCTATCACTCCTGACAGCTTTTTAACTAGGTATTCAAAAGTTCAGAGGTATAAAAGAATATAAAAATATCACATGTGGGGAATCTTCAAAGACTAAGAACCAAATCACTGATCTCAATGATAAAGGCAGATGACAGGTGACTGGAGTAAAAGAAAGAACGGTAATGAAGTGACTCCAATGGCCACTTCCACAATTTATCATGGCAAGAATAGGAAAATCACCTTTCTGTACCTCATGCAGTGTATGCCATAGAGCTACTCAGCAACTTTAGCTGGGAAGTAGAACAAGAGCCAAAACCCTTCAGGTAGGCACTGTGGTGATTATGGATGTCTATGGACAGACACACTCAGGGATGCAGCATGGAATGACAAAGCACCAAAATCCTTGACAAACTGCAAATGTAACTGACTCCTTAACTTTGAATGACTACTCAAGTTAGGCAAATCTGAATGCTTTAAACACCTTTCCATTTTGTTGTATCTCTACATTTTAAAATGCAACAATTAACAGGATCTCTGGAATTGTCCCTGTTAGGTCCAGACAAGAGATAAAGTAAGATTTCCCCTGTCAATTCTGCTTGGTTCTAAAATTTAATAAGAGCAAATCTCATTCTGAAGACAATTGAAAAAATTCACAAAATTTCCCAGAATATTTTTATTGGAACATATATTTGCAGTCATAAGAATAATTCACTTTAAAAGAGTAGCTTGAAAGGGATAAAACTGACTTAAGAAATAAACTCCAATTTGATTAGAAAAGATGCTTAACCAAATATCCAAACTATAACTTCACGACTAAAAATCTTCCATCTCTTTGATTTAAACAGCTAACAACTCAGAAAAAAACAACTTTTCCTACATAAGATAAAAATATTCTAATTTTATTACAAGGATTCCAATAAATTCTGCAGTCAAATGAAAAAGAAAGCATTATCTTTAAAAGAGGCTAAGGGCCAGTAAACATTGATCCAACACAGGGATTTAGCACACTCTTTAGATCTGAGTTGATACATAAAGGCTTCAGTACCTCAGTGCAAGACACTTTTGTTGCACGATGAAATGGAATGGAATAAGGAAAACAGTTTACTTTAGTGCTACAGATAGCTACTTAAGATTGGGCCAAAAAAAAACCCCTCTAAACAACAGCAACAAACACAAATGAGTGGAAATGTAATGGAGCTACCATTTTTCAGAGATCTTCTCAGCCTGACAATATACTTGTATTCATAACTCCTGGAACACTTGGATTGACCTCTAGAATTACGTCTGCTGGAGTTGGCTAAAGAAAAGAATTACAGGGTGGAACAAGAGGAATTATAAACTGTGAAGTATATATTTACAAATTACTGCTACTTTGCATATTGCTACTAGTCTTAATTCTAACAGAATTGCTATGCAACCCATTACTTAGGAGAGTCTATCATTTTTCCCCCTCTTGTGCTAGCAATGCTTTAAACCATAGTGTAATTAATGTAATTAAGTTATTAATAAAGATTGAAGGGGTTGAGCATCACATGAAATACTTAATATTGTGTATCTTTAGCTGAGTGACTGTTTAGATTTGTATTTCAACTGTCAGCCAAATTATGTGCAATTAAGCCAAGGCAGAGATCTCTTTTAAGCAGTGATAATGTCAGACAGATTCATAGTTCTGGGTAGTGGGTGGTAAAACTGCCCACTCTTTTTTTATCTCTTGTATTTTCCTACTATGTCTTATTCATGTACTGCATGTATCAGTGTACTCACACTTTGCATTACTTTATTAGCGTGTAATGCAGGATAGAAGGTTATGCTGCAGAAATAAAATGTTCTGAATTTACCTAATAATGAGATTAATGAACTCTTGTCCTTATGCAATTTATTCTGTTGCTGTGGTGATCACAACACCAGTGTGAAACTGTTCACTATCTCATTGTTCTACTTCTTCACTCAACATCTCTGCAAAGCTACTTCTAGAAAAAATTCAGACAGGTTGAATTGAAGCCTATAGAACTTGGAAGATATTGGCATTATGGCTGTACAGAGAGTCCTGGAGCTGAAACTGATGCCAAATCTCCCTGAGAATCCAGGATCAAGTTCTGGCCAGGGCACAAGAGCCAGGATAGTCTGCTGTAATGAAGACATTTTGTGCCCTTCCCAGTCACTCTAATCACCTCCTGGGAAGACTTGCCATTATGTTAAAGGCTCAAAGGCTACTACTGAAAAGTGCGCACATGCTTAACATTGTCACCAGCACTGCCACATCCCCATCTCATCTGGAAGACGTGCTGTATTTTTCTACATCAATAGTTGTACCTGGAAAGATATGGATCAAGTCAATAATACTTAACAAGTGCTAAAATCATTTCAGGTGCATCTTGTGCAATCAAGCCTTGAAGGTGCCTGACACTCAGCCATGCCCAGCTCCTAGGGTCACAGAGCTCTCTGCATTTATCAGCCGCATCAGGATGTCACGGGGCACACAACACATGCAGACATCTCAGAGTACAAAAGCACAGGGTTCATATTATGAATGAAACTGAAGATTTATATTTGTGATCTTTCTATTGAGCCCTGATTTATGACCATATTTTCCTAATTCATTGACTCAAGGGAACAAGCCTTTAGCTAGTCTTAAGAAAAAGAAGCTCCTAAATATCAGATCAGCCTTTTGGGCACCTTGCAAATAGTACCAAAGATAAAACCTGCATTATTCCTATTCTTTAACACACAGAATTTTAGATTTTAATGGTATAACAATAACAGTAATTTTCCAATTCACAAATAATAACTTTCTACACAATTGCAAAATGCTGTTGAGAACAGCCATCAATATCTCAGCTGTTCTCTGCTGAATTATACTGAAAGTAAAACTGAGACTAGAGAGTAAGCTAACTTAGCCACTTATAATGGACTTGTAATAGGCCATGATTTTAAATGCAGCAATACTGTCAATTACTACAGAGTTCCCCAGACTGCTAAAAATTCTTCACAGGTTTTGTCTTTTATATAGATGAGGAACATTTTTAACCTAAATTTACCATGACAGACACAAGGTAAACATATGAAAAAAGTCCTAGCTGGGCACCATTTGTATTTCAATCCCAAGAGAGAGATTTTCTGCTTATCTTGTATTTCAAGTTATTAAAGACTGGGATATTTCAACTCAATGTGACTTTAGTATGAATATCACATGGATTTAATGAAGAACATCTTAAATAAAACTGTGTATCAAATTTTGAGAATATCCTTTTTATTCAGTGAGAAACACAATGAACCTTTACCTTGTTTTACTCTCTTGTAGTCATAAAAGGTTTATGAAGCACAGTGTAGAAAGCTGACTTCACTTCTAAGGCCATCAATAAGAGCACTTTAAGCTAAAAAAACCCCAAACTTTCTGCCCACCCCCTCTATTCCCATTAAAAGCTCATGAGGCATTCTGGACAATAAAATCAGTTGGAGATGTCCTTGATCTTTCTGTGGCTTTTATCGAAGCCAGATGGCTTGGCTCTGGAACATCTCATAATTTAGTGAAATGAAGAATTAAAGGAAGAGTTCAGAATTAGCAAAATTAAATTGCATGAGTTACCAAATGTCAAAACCACTGGGGTTTTTTTCTTCTAGAAAAAATGTTACATGTTACATATACAGCAGGCTCTCAAATAAGCTCAGTGAAAAAATAAAAATGGGCTGAAATTGTATATTTCAATAGTTCTGAACAATGGGTTTGACAGCCAGGAAAAAATTTTCCAAAACTATTTTATTCTAGTTAGACATACTTTGTCCAATATGCCTTCCAAGCACAATAGCTACATTTTGTATTATTTTGCTTCAGTCATCCCTTGTGCAGAAGACTGAAGTGCTGCTGACATTACTGCAGAATCACGAATATCAGGATAATAAGAGTGTTTGTAGGGCTTACCATGTGAATACAGAAATGAAATAATCTGTATAGGACTAGAGCAAGGAAAGGGTGTTAAGAAGTCACAATTATTTAAATAAAGGAAATAATAAATAAAAAGAAACCTTTGCAGACATATAAATCTTTTCACCAAGCAAACTTAGAAGGTTTCTTATGCACTCTCCACACCCTGGAAGATATATATTTAAGCTGAAAAACTCTTCAATTAAAAACTCAACTAGAATCCTTATTTCATCACGTGTTTGTGGAGATCATAAGGTTTTTATGTTCTATATTTTGTTTCATATTTGTTCAGTACCATATTAACAAACACATGCCTTTATCATGGTATCAAAAATTAGTTAATAATTATTCCCAAGAAAGAGAGCTTGTTATGACTCCTCTATTTACTCTATAGTTCTGTTACATGTCATATATTGGTGTCATGTTTGAATTTCATTCCTGCCCTCCAGCAATATCCCATGTGATTTTTCTCTAAGAACTTGTGATGGTTATTGAAGACTCTATTTTCAGAGAAAACAGTAGCCCTCAGTTTTGAAGAATTGCTTGTGGAAAAAGAGTTTGAATTATACCCTGCTAAAACTGTCATCAAAGTGAATTATTACTGTTTACAGTTCTGTTCTTTAATTTTACCTAGATAATACAAATAAAGACAGAATGCACATAAAGTGACATTCTATGAGAGGCTGCAAAATAAAATAAAAAAACTTAAAAACCCTCAGCAATTACAAACGCTAGGATTAATGCTGCTTGTGCAAGTGCAATTGAAACCTTCTTTTTACAACTACTCTTCAAACCTCAGCAATATTAGCACATCTTTTAGCAAAGTGCAGTAGTAGAAAAGTTTCACACCTTTGGTCTCAGGTTAATACCTGAAACACAAGAAGTCAGTCTCATTGGTTCTGCAGTAATGCACTTTATGTACATTCCCTATCCCCAAATGCATCATGTCTAGGCCTAGCAAGACAAAAAGAATGAATGAGCTGGACACAGGATGAAATGCACACACAAAGGAAAAATTGGTGGAAGCTATTTCTAATGTTACACAAACATCAAATACTTAATTTCATCACCTAAAAAAAAATACTAGTATATGCAATTTCCTGAACTAAAAAAGTCAAGTTACATCCTAGAACACTACCATGTTGCAAAGGTCAAAAATAACCCTGACAATCACCATCCTGATGTGCACAGCAGAAGTGCTCTGGTATCCCCAAATAACATGTCTCACAATTCAGTCAGGTGATAAAAATAAAAAGCCTCTAAGAATAAATTGAAGAATAAACTCTTTGCCAAGCTTTGCCATGCACAAATCTAACGTAAGACAGTGCTACACTGGGACTGAAACATCAGTTTTACCAATGTCAAGTGATGTCTCCAACATACACAATTAAAACTAGCATCAAAGCAATTCAGTGGAAAACAATTAGAAAAATTTACCTTTTTTTCCTTATGATCCCAGTACATAAGAAGCCCAGGGGTTTACAATCCCTACAAAGTATTATTCAATAGATTTCTCTAATAATAATTTTCATCAAGCTGACTTACAAGAATATTTAAAGGATAGGAAAGGTGAAAACTACACTGAAGAGGAAATATTTGCAAGTACTGAGAAAAGCAAAGACATTATTCCTCAGGTTCAGGCCTTCATTTCCTACAAATACAAAATCAGCTAAAAAAACCCTGCATATTTACAAGGTGTATATTTACACTATAGACCAGTGCCTGTGGGAGCTATGAAAAACAAACCAATAAAAAAGAGATTGAATTATTTACTGTGGAAATATGATTTTCATAAAATATATTTGCTTCTGTTTTGTAAGTTTTTTCCCACCTCTGAAATTTTATATGGAATTTAGCATATTCACATTCACAGCATAAGATTAACATTATAAAATTTAACAATGCTGAAGCAGGCACTATAGTCTTGCAGGTTAATAATTCATCAAGTACACAGCATAATATCCAGGAAAATTTTGGGGTGGTTTTTCTTTCTTTAAAAAAATAAACATATGGTTTTATTTTCAAGCTTTTTTTCTTAGTTTAAAAAATTTCCAAGTTCAGCTGCCAGTACGTTTACAGAAAAGTTTCCTCTCAAGTACTAGGGAGAGGAAGTTTTACTTAAACAGGGTATTAAAAAAAAACAAACAAAAAAAAAAAAACCAAAAAACCACAACACCCCAAAAATCATCAAAAAGAACAAGAAAAAGGCTTAACATAAAATTCAAAAAGTTTGACAAAGAACTGAAATAGAAGCACTTCAAGGAGTCATTACAAAAGAGTAGGGAGAAGCAAGAGCCTCTGCAACAGCCTCACTGTGGACTTCTCCTTCCCATAAGGTCCAGATTCATCAAAGGTGTTTGCTTTTGGTTTTGTACTCACTTACTGCACTTCATTCTGAAAACTGTGTTCTGAATTGATAATAAGCAAACAATATAGTGACAAGCATAAGAATAGAGTTATTTGATTGCCCTAATTCAAAGAACTCACTGAACAATTCTGGTACACAATGGTACAAACTAGCCTGATATATTATATCATCCATGAAATTCATAACAGAAAACGGGCAGAAGGGATTTAATACAACATTCAACATAGGAAGATGTTATGCTCAAAGGTTATTAAATCAACACTTAGAATAATTCTTAAATACTCACAAAGGATGTGTCACACTGAAAAACAAACAAGTGAAAAATACACTCCATTACTTATGATCAGAATGTTTTCATTTAGCTTTCATTCTGAAAATCTTTTCCAGTTACATTTCCCCCCCAAAAAATCAGTGTTTGTTTTGGGCTTGCTTGTTTTTGTTTTTTTTAATTTGCAAGTACCAGGCAGTAATTTAATAAAATTGCCTGTTGGCTGTGTGACACTGTGGGCTAAGCACCAATTCACCAGTCCATTACAGGCCGTGTTTCTTTAGCTGCACTAATGCATAAATGACTATCCATGTCAATGCCCTGGGCATTAAAGGTTATTGTGACAGTAATCCAATTCAAAGTTGTAATTTTTTCCTTTTAAGAAGAGCTTCTGTTGTTATTGTGATATAAGAAAAGTTGCTTTCTTAACAAGATTTTGAAAAGTGAAGAATAAGACAGGTAGAACTCTGAAGCTGGAACTGAATGACAGAAAAACCAAACCTGTGACTAAAACCATTTCAACTAATTATTAAAATTCCCCATTGCTGAACATCTTCACCTTTAAGCATGATCAAACTCAGTAACAACAATTTCTTACTGAATTTCCAGGCCAGTATCCATCTTTAATGGAGCCAAAACATTTTTCACATTGAAATTCACAAGAGAGCTGTATGTACAAGTTTACTATGTTACCAGTATGCTTCCACCACAGGAAAAGGGCCGGTGCTTCCAGAAGTCATTCCCAGTCTCTGTTTTCTTTAGTGTAAGCAAAGACAACACTAAGAATAATTTCTTTATGCTATTTTAATTTTACATATTGAACCTTACAAGCTTGAGAGGCACAGACCTGCTATGTTCTGCTAATTCAGTGCTGGAAAATCAGAACACAAAACTCAGTTATCTGTGACAGCAATGAACAAATGATCAGCACAACAAACTGGCCATGGAAGATAGATTTTTTGTAGGAGACACAAAGGCTGTGTAACAATCAAAGTAACAAGATAACCTTTCCCTTTTCACAATGGTTCTTTCCTGTCAGACCACATCCACGAGGATCAAAAGTTAAATTCCAACAACCAAGACAAACTTTCCAACTAATTTTCAGCAATCTTCATAGGAACATGCCTAGGAGAGTAACTTAATCACCACTTTAGTGATCCCAGTTCCCAAGACTCAAATCAAGCACAGCTCATATCCTTTCCTACTCAATCCCATCTAATTGGTATCTCACTGCAGTGAATTCAGTTTTAGAAGCCTCACCTGTTTAATATTTGCATTTCATTTCTGAGATAGTTTATCATGCACATACAACTTAGGCCATTAGAATTATTATTTTGTTCAGAATCATTTTTGCTTCTTCAATCTTATTGCAGAACGTTCCCCTTGGCTGGAAAAATCATTGCCTTCCACAGAAAGCTGACAAAAAGAAATCTGTGTTTCTTTGGTAATGATGGTATCATTCATGAGTATCATAACCATAAACTGAGAGCTCAGATGTGTTTTACATCCAGATTCAATTGATGTCTTTAGAGAAGCAGCCACTGAATACTCACATGCTGATTTGGTTATGTGACTTTGGGCTTTTTCTCTCTCAAAACAAAAAGCAACCAAACAAACCAACTGACTTAAAAAAACAACCAAAAACTAAAAAACCCACCAACAAAAAAACCCTCTGATAACAAAACCTGGATTGCTAAATTTTGAAAAAAATAGCTTTTTACCACTAATCTAGGGATATGGTCTTGAATTTATACTACTTAGCCTCCTCTCATGTAAAGAAATGTCTTTTGAAATGTCACAAGTGACAAAAGCAAGGTACTAAAAATTATAGCAGGGAGCTGCAAACCATGTGGAAATAACTTCTTTTGAAGAAATTATTTATGTAGGCTTTTCTTTTAGTAATTCAATAATGACATTGTTACCAATTCATGTTAACTCTTTCAATTGCACCTAAATGAAAAAGAAAAAACCCACTGTTCTAGTTGCATACATTACTCAAACTCAGGAATGTATCTAGCCTAACTGTATGGTAATTTCATTAACTTGAAAAATAATATTCAGTTCAAAATGTACTTACAATTATTTTTTCTTGCAAGTATTTTATCTAAACTTAGATGGTGAGGATGGGGCATGCAGGGGAGGGAGAAAGGAAGTGTACAGAGGTGTGGTGGGAGTGAGAGAGAGAGGGGAAAAAAAAGACATTGTCTCTGGAACAGAAGACATTAAAAAACAGAGCAGAGAAAGAGATTCCAAATTTGTTGAATTAATTCTGCTCTTCACTGTTGTAAAGCTAGTTAGCCTGTCAGTTCTAAGACCCATTCTCCCATTCCTTTAAGTCCCTTGGATGGGTAAACCAAAAGCTGGATAATTGCTACTGACAGAGACACGGTCATGGGATTAGACCCTGCTAGTACCACAGAGGAAAAGCACTACTTGCACACTGCTCAAGTGTCTCCTGAGAAACAGATGTTGAGTAAGTTTAATTCAGTACTCATTCTGTGTTCTCATTTCCTCATTAAAGGTACATCCTTCACCAAGGCCTGAAAGTAACGGGCAGAGAACTGGTATTGCTTTCTTTAAGTTTATTTCTCAGTCATCACCTGCTCATTTTTCCTCAAGAAAAGCACAGTTAAGTTATTAGCTCCTCAGAGGTTTGTGTGAGGAAAACAGGAACATCAGAAAATATTCTGCAGAAGGGTGACCATCAATTAGTAATGCCAGGTAAAATGCACAAAAGATTGAAACCCCTGACAGCACAGGTGCTGTTATTATCTGAGAAGGAAAACTTCTTCCTACTCAGAACCAGCTCAGAAGTAGGAAGTTGAACATAAGGAAAATGCAGCTGTCAAAACACTTCTATAACTGACTTACTGCATAAAGAGAAACGTGTAAAACTAGATATAACCAACATATATGTCTGGAATCCAAAAAATATAAAGAGAGTATTTCCATTCCTGAGTCTATGTGTATTTTGTTTATACAGGAACATGTTAATGAATAACCATCTTTAAACCAAAATGGTTATATATGCACATTTAATCTCCATAATCTCTAGTGCGCATCCATATGGAGGCACTTGTAAAAAATTTGCTTTTACAATTACATTAGAAAACACTGGTGGAATCTACATCACCTTTGTGTAGTAAATAATAATTTAAAGCAGGGTAGTGTCTACCCACCTTTGTCTAAATGTTGAAAGATAGGTACAACACTTGCAAAAGTCACAGTTTTTTGAAACACTGACCTTTTCTGCAATGTCATACACCAGTGCTGAATATTCTGAGAGCTCAGTGAGATCAGTCCCTTAGATCCTCCCTTGAAACACTTTGGACCACTGACTTAGAGTGGTGACCACAGTTCACTCAGAGCTGCATTACAGAAGCATTAAGTGTTGTACAATTATAAACATTACAATGAATTACGTCCCAGTTTCCATGTGCCTCTAAAGATGTGATGATAAACAAGACAAAGAGTCAGTGCACATTTTAAGATGCACAATTATCACTTTGCCACTCCTTCATTCTCATATTTCTACATTTCCTACCCAGACATCCCTCTAGACAGAAGGACTTAAACAAGTGGACTTGACCACTTGTTTGGAGAAAATGGTTCAATAATAGTGATTCTCATCCAGCACATCTTCTCTTCAGTTGCTTGGAACTACTTCTGAATGTGACAACCACTGCTTTTGCAGGGTTTATTATCTACTGCCTTTCTTTTCATACTGCCATCTCAATAGCTTTGCATAATTTAACACAAACATGCCACCAGCCTTCCCATGAGTCATTACAACCTGTCTTAAAAAATGTAATACGTGGCATTCAAAAGTATCATCTTAATTCAATGTTAAAGCTCCCTCACTTGCAACCCAGTGGATCTTCATTCCTTTATCCTGGACTAACATCGTCTCTATGGAGTGAGGTCTCTCTCTCCTCCTAAGCTCAAGATAGCAGCATCAGTAGCTCTGTAGGTCAAACAATTTCCTCTCTCAGAAAAAGCCTTCTTCTTTGAATCACTTATAAAGACTGGCTTTTTACCTGTTCCTTTTTCCTTCTAGCAGCCCAGCCTCTGCCATGCCTATTCCTGATGCAAACTCCTTCTTTGCTGTTTCTTTCATTCCTTGCCTTCCTCAGCTTCTGCTTAGATGGGTTTCACAAACCCTGCCTTTATATAATCATAAATCACATGAAAATATAAATCTCATCTGTTGGCTAACACTCACATGAAGCCTTTTATTTTCTCTTTATTGCTAATGCTCGAAAGATACCCAGATCCTGGTATGAAATGTTTATACACAAAATGTGCAAATAGCACAAGAATAAATACAGTACTTTAACTTTGAAGCTTAAGAAAATTGGAAATGCAGTAAGAATGGATGTGAGTATATACTCACCAAATCCCTCAGCAAAATGATATATTTAGGATGACAGAAAATCCAAGAAAAAGGTTTTGAGAAGGAAATAGACACAGATCCAAATCTGGATGTATAGGGACCACCATCCCTTCACCCTTCTATGTCACTCTTTTATCATCCACTGGATTGACCTCATGGCTCTCCTTTATAAGTGAGTGTCCAACGCTTTGCTGTAATTTTCAATTAAAGGGTAATTTTATCTAAGAGTATTACTTTTAGTGGATACTCCTAACATCAATTCCTTTCTATCAAATTACTGTTAAGCTTTGGTCTTTCTCACACATTCAAATGCTGAGTACATCATTCATTTCCAGCTATCCCAAAGGTTGGAATTCATGCACAGTTAGATCAGACTCCAAGGGAACATGAGCTTCTATGCATCAGTCACCACCTAACAGATGGGGTTGGGTAGAAACTTCACCCAGGGGCAGGGGATTGCAGTAACTCCCTCTGAGGGGTTTCTGCGAGTCTCCAGCCTGGCTGGGGGCTGATGAGCGCAGGGACAGTGCAAGGCAAATATCTGAAGCACTTCTGGGTTACAGCTGCACTAACCACTCATCCACCTTCCCCAGCTGACACAGCAGCAGGTTCTCCAGCACCCATTTTCTGAAGACATTCAAATTAAACCAGTTTTATACAAGATACTAGGTATAAGAGAACCTATAACAAGAGTTAAGTATAACAAGTATAACCAGAATGAAAAACCAGTCTACTTAATGAAGTGCAAATAAAACAGCATATATGAAATAGCTGCTGGAACTACAAATGAGGCCAAGACTGACACTACACTTCAAAAACATAATTAATGTGTTTAAAAATTAAAATTTTCTTTCCATGTATAAATTTTCAAGTTATCTATCACTTCTCCCAGCTGATATTTAAAAAAAAAAAACTAATGTAAAATATTGCTGTAACACAGACACATGTTGGATTTAAAAGTCTTACCTGCAGCTTAATGTTTATACAGTATATATAAGACCGACAATGAAAAGCCTACAAGGCTTTTTATAAGACATGCTGAGAGCAATAAATGTTAAAGGATAAACCTCAGTTTTAAATATTTCTCACAGTATTTAATTTGCTTTTAAATTTAAGTTTCAATATTGACACTTTCAAATATTAAGGCAGTTACACTCAGCTTTCATGGTGGTTTTTAAAAATAAGCAGCCCTTTTCCATTAACCCGCACTCAAAACTAAGTTATGTATAGGTTACTTAATTTCACTTAAGGTCAACAATACACTGGAATAAATTATTGTTTCATTTATTATTTTGTCAATAACTGCAATTTGCTGAAACAAATCTTGGATGTTTCCTGCCCATAATTAACTACCTCACAAATATTAAATACTATTAAAACACATAAGACTACAGTAGATTTATACAATAAAGATTGATTTTTTCCAATTGTGTCAAAAAAGATCAACTTTTTTTTTTAATTTTTAAGCAAAATATAACTTTAAATAACTGACAACAAAGTCAGCATTATAGACATATGGCCAAAACATACTTAACAGTTCAAGGAAAGAGTTATATCACAATTTACTAATCACACATGAAAAGCATTTATTGCATTTTAAAGTGCAGTACTCTGTGCAGACCTGATTCAAGATCTCCTGGAACTGATTTTTTCAATGTATCAGAGGTTTTTTTCCTAAATACCAATTGAACTTTTACTTCATGAACATCAAAAAGATTAAATAAAGATTAATTGAATAGAGAAAAAAAGTGTTAAAAAAATTACATGAGGCAAAAGCCTCTGTGTCTTCAGGATATGAAGATATGAATCAACTCTTTTCACCTACTGCTGGAGTATGAACTGAAGAAAAGTCTGGCATCTTCTACACACAAGCACGAGAAGGATTACTACTGTGTTCAGTGAACCCTTGCCCACACATATATTAAGACTCTCAAGAGAAAAGTGGGTCACATTCTAATCATAAAAACACACTGACTTGTACAAGAAAACATTTTATTACCCTTTAAACCTTTGTTTTTGCAGCTGCAAAACAGCTTTATTAAGAGAGATAACACATATGTGATCATCTGCCAGCGTGGTAGTGCCTGTGCAGCATTACACTGTTAACACAGCTTCTTTTCAAAGATACATTACTAAAATGGATATACACTTCTGGGGCCTCCTATCTCACACTGATTCAAAGGAGAAGAGTCAGTAATCAATAAAATAGGTACATCTGATGAACTCGCTGATTCTCTAACAGTTTACTCCTTCCAGAGGTATATATAACATGTTAAAGGATTTTGTTATGTTTAGCTGTTACTGCAAGCTAGGGAAAAACCCTATATGTAAATGAATGACTTAGCAAAGTTCTATATTAACTAATCACAGAACCTAAAGACACAAAGACAGGCCCAGCTCTTGATATCACTCTTCCTGAAGAGAACAGGACCACTTGTTTAATAAGAAACTTAACATAAAGTCCCATACATTGCAGTGCACTTTACACAACTTTCAGAAAAAAAGGAATTATTTCTAGAGGAGAAAAGGCATATTTACATTGACCAGAATGTTCTGAAAGGCCTAAAGGCCTTAGGTGAACAATTTCATGCTGCCTTTAAATCACTCCCTTGCATTCCACAGTGAATTAAAAGTGATTCTCACCCAAAACCCTCAGTACCTCCACGATTCAAGAGTCAAACATTAATTGTAGGTACTCCCTTAGCACTTGTGAGGCAAGCTCAGGACTGCACACCTGCAGAACCCAGAACATTCTTTCTGCCATACGCTACTAACACCATCTCCTTTAATAGCCTACAGAGATACATTCACCTTGCCACACACATGAAACAGGTCAATCGACCAGGCATGTTTAGGCCAAGGAAAAGGAGGTGAAAGGTCTCTCCTTGTCTTTCTCCCCTCTCCCCTCCTTAAATGAAGGTCAATCTAACAAATATAACTCATAAAGCTTTCTACCTTTCCAGTATCAATTCAAGTGTTAAATCAACTGTTAAATTTTCTTGTGCGTACTTCTCTGCACTTTGTTCACTTAACCCATAACTTTAACTGAAATTACTCTGGGACTGAGAGCAGAAGGGTTTATCTGAGAAAAAAAACAAACAGAAAGAGAGAATTTGAGTTCAGGTATTTAGGTTATGTCAGAAAATATATTTGACTCTTAATTACTCTTCCATTGTAAGTAGGCTGAATTTTCTTTTCAAGCCAGAGATTACCAAAGAAAAAACAATCTGGCTATTCAGGAAAAATATAAGGATCAAAACTACCATATAGAATATATGTTTTCTGCCTGATTTATTTAAATTGAAAAATATATAAGTGCATTTATAAGAATTGCTTTTTCTTTTGTATTTATCAGTCTCCTCAATCTTACCTCCATTACTGCCATGACAGAATAATTAATTTCAGTCAATCAATCATTTAAATAAACCTCACAGGTGACCTCAAAATAACACATAATCCACCAAGAACCAGTCACAACAACAATCTTTAAATTCCCTTGGAAAGGAAAATTAAGCCAGCTATGTGTGGCTTGGGGCAACCTAAGCTGTAAATCTCTCTTTTCTGATCTCTTCATAGGGATGAAAGAGCAGCACTGCTCTGGATTACATAGAACAATTATGTGTTCTAAAAACTCAGGGAATCAGGTTTCAAACAGCTTTAATCATGACCAATTAACTGCATCTTTTGCCACCCTGTAATAGTTCCACTGATGTCTAAAGAACCACTTTAGGAAGCCAATCCCTTAACATCTAAGTATATGGATACTAAAAGGTCTGTTTGTATTTGTCAGCAAATCCAAATAGAGGCCCCCTGCCTGGCTGAACAAGTACCCACCCCCTTCTCCCTTTGCTGCATACCTGAAAAAAGGTGGAGCAGGCTTTGAGCACTTGAGCAGGCTGCTATTAATGTGAGCCCATGGAAGCAACTGTGGATGTGGGTTCCACAGTTGCTCTGGCAATCACTCAGAGAACACAGTGGTTATTTAAATAACCACTTCCTTCTTTGAGGATATAAATGTGTTGTGCTGTCCTAAAAGCAGGAGTTACTCTCTTCAGCAGTACTGTCTTTGATATTTTGAAGATTGGCAGCATGCTTTTTTTAGCTTTCTTACAGCAGCCTTCCCTTCAAAATTTTCCACCAGCCCACTGCTCCCAACAGGAACAACAGTGTCAATATAACAAAACGACATGATTCCATCAGCTGCCAGAACATTGCCACTAAGGGGTCAGTCTGAGAACCAGCAGATGACACAGCAGTAAAAATGCCGATGCCTTTTTTATACTACAACTCTCATCACTGCTACCCACGGCAGCGCTTCACCAAGGAGAAATTTTATGAAAACCTTGGTGAAGATAGCCACTCAGGGTTGCAACAAGATATATATGAAGTCATAACAGTACAGGAAATGTGAAGCTCTTGAAATACAAAAGGCTCAGCAGTGTAAATTCAGAAGATGAACTGACTATAAGTTTGTAATTCAACCAAGCAATGAAGTTGTTAGGTAGACAAAAAAATCTCAGTAAAATTTACTTTTGTTTTCAATTAGTCAAACAAGGCACCTTGTGCCCAAGGGCACCACACTTTGATTTAGGGACCCTAAATTCCTGTCCTCATATTCCCTAGCAGACAAAAACCACTAGGTAGCAAAGCTTTCAGAGCAAACCTAAAAAGAAGAAAACTGCTCTCAAATAGCAGAGAAAATCAACCCAACATGCAAGATGAATCCCACCTCTTCAAGACTGATATTATCAAGCAGAAACTAACTGAGTTGTTGTAAACTCCAGGATATACAATAGGCAAGAATACACAATAAGCAAAGAAGGGAAGAGGTTACAACTTCTTAGACCAAGGGATACTGTTAGAACTAGACAGGCCTTTTGACATGCACAGCATTCTTCACATCTGAAGCAGAATCAGCAACATTTGATTTAAATACTAGTCAAGAAAAGCTGATAGGAATTTAGCCAGATTATGCTAATCAGCTGGTAATCTGAGGGAAAAAGCAGTTAATATCTGTGGTGCAGAGAGGAATGTTAACAAGGAGGGAGCGCCTGGCTTACACATGCCTAAAGCCATAATTTCACCTTCCCTATTTGTCTACTGCTCTAGGCAAATAACTACTTTGCCTACAGCTTAAGCAAGCCTGGTGAGACAGCTGAACTGAAAACTGAGAAAAGATTCTTTATACCTTCATTATAAATGTACTGAAATTTCAGCAGAATGAGCATGTTTTGAGTTGGCAGCAAGTACTTCAGGATTCAATAATGTACTGCCAGAGAGGCTGTGCCGTGGTAAATAAACACTGTAGCTTTGACTGTACAACTTGGCTTTAAAGTGACTTCTACCTGACACTCTGCTCATACAAACACTAAGAGAAGTCTTGCAAAAAGTTAATTGCTTGAGGCCATTTGTCCTGAAACAAATGGGTTGATTATAACAACTTCAAGGAAAGTTTAGGAGTGTATATAGGGTGTAGACCCATATCCATATGCCACTGGTAAAGCAAAGATTTCCTTTGCAAAAGCACCCTAGCAGCTCCTTCTCCCAGCAAATGCACATCAGCAAGTGCAGAAGGATTTTCTGGAAGAAGTATCCAAGCACTTGTGTCTTGGAGTACAAGAAAGCATTACACAGAGCTCCATTATCACCAGCAGTTTTCAACCAACAACGTAAAATTAAAACAAAACCCTAAATTTAGTATGTTTTATCATCAATACATACACAAACCTAATTAAGCATCCACCCCAGTTAACAGGCTGCATGCACAAGCATGTTTCAGAAACCACATGTGGAGGCTGTCCAGAAAGGTCCTTTAGAAACATCAGGCCTGTTTATCTCCTATACAATGAAGAATCAACCAAGTCATAGACTGAAAATGTCAGTGACTTTCACCTCCTCCCTGGTGGAGGAGAAAAAGACAGTTTTATCTGTCTGAGCACAGGACAGCCTTGGATGTAAGGTAACTGTGATTTCTTAAGAAGAAAAAATAATTTTACAAGCTACATATGATATCACTGAAACATATCACACACACATTGATCCCATGAAGATTTGTTACAAAATTGTATTGGTAACAGTCGTGAGTCCTTTGCACCATAGCCAAAGCTCCTACCACCGTATGTGATGCTGCTTGTTCAGCCCAGTCCCTCAGAAGCTGTGAAAAGATGCTGTCCAAATCTTAACAGAGTAATTCCAAAAACTCAGATCTATACTCTACACAGATCTTTAATTTTTATTTCTAGTTCTGTGTTTGCATTTTCTTTTTTTTTTTTTTTGAATGAATGAGATCAGCACAGCCCTTTACCAGGATGCTTTTCAAATGTGCTATGTTTTTACTAGAGCAATTCAACTTCAAAAGGATGCAGTAGACAATTGTATGTAGAAGTTGAGAAATCTTTTGTGTCCTCTTGCTGCAGAAAAGCAACTTTCATACAGACCAAGAGGTCCCTACTTGTGTAAAATAAAACACTTGGTGTTTACTTGACAGAAACAGGTGATTCTATTTAAACTAGACAGGTTGCAATAAAACATTTGAGTCCCAATTGCTGACTGCTTACTTCTGCATTCCAGCTACAAAATGTTGGTACCTTGGTAGTCATTAACCACTTCTAATGCCTCAATGAATCAGCCATGCTGCGACAAAACGTGGAAACCACTACTTTGTTTCCCTATAAATGCAGATTGCAATACCCAAGACAGAAATAAACTAAACTGTGCTGCTGGGCTGCACTTCTGAAAATTAAGTACTTCTGAGATGACTGAAATTCCTGTAACCTGTACTTTAGCTAAGCTATCACACTTCTCTTTCCCCATTACAAGACTTCAAGGTTTCCACAGTTCTGATATTTATCAGTGGGGTTCTCCAATGTCACTAGATCATTTTCAAAGAAAAAAAAAATCTTGTTTTGAATTAGTCCAGGAAGTGAGTAACCTTTTGGAGTGATATTACAACCAAAGAACATGAAGGCCCTCACTCAAAGCAGCACAAGGGATTCCATGTTCACAGGATGAAGTACAAAAAGCCATAATACACACAAGGACTGAGCTGAGCACTTCAGGAAGCATCCCTACTGCAGATCTGGCTGAGTTACATGAGAGTGAAGATCTAGTAGCACCTTTTCAAGTGGCTCAAGACTACTGCTGCTGGAAGCCTTTCCTGCCCGTGTGACTCACAATAAAAACAGCCTCAGTGTAGTAAACACCTTCACATAGATTATTTTTTCTTTATAAAACTTCTCCTGGATATGGAAACTGAGACAACACCAGTACTTCATACTAATTTAAAAGAGATCTCTCTTAAAAAATCACCTCGTTTGAAGGTATTTTTAAGAAAATGGTCATTGTATTTGTAAAAGCCATACAAAGTGTAAGATTGTACAATGAATTTTGTGAAGCTGACAATAAATTCCATTTTAATGTAATACAACATAGGAGTCATTGGTATTGCTGGACTGCACATATTTTAGTATTTCTGACTGTGAGAAAACAGTAAACTTTCTCTTTTTTTCTTTAAGGGCAAAGGAAAAGACTAAGCACATTAAATTATTAAATACTTAGAACTTCAGTTAGAAAAAAAAATAACTTTTGTAGGACTTGGTAATTCAGATGTTCATGGAAGTAGGTATATCTGAGCTCTGTATAATAACCCTTACAAAGGTGGAGAGAGAGCAGAAGCAACTTCGTTTGTTTATAGACTTGCATTCCCTTTCTCTGTGTCTGAGTTTTCATTATGACAATATGTATTTACTATACTACATGCAAAATTCAGACAATTTTGAAAAATAAATATGTCATACCTTGTCTACAGTGCATAGTTAGGAACTAACTTGCCCTCAAGTTATTAGGCATAGACATACAGTATAGAAACATATGTAAATATAGTGTATGGTGATTCTATGGTACAATGATACAGACAAACCCAGACAAGCCTGGCCTTATTATGATTGATTATCCTTAAAAAAAAAAAAAACACCAAACAGACCAAAAAAAAAAAAAACACCCCCACACACACACACAAAAAACCCCCAAAGAAAACCAAAAGCCAAACAAAAAAAGCCACTGCCTCAAAACATAACTGTGATTGCAAAGACAAGCAGTGACTTTCCCCAAAGTTCAATTGTTCTGTAGGCTGCATCCATAAAAACTCTATAAAAAAGTAAGTTTTCATAGAAGCTATACTAGGGCTTTTACCCACTTAAAAACAAATAAAAACTAAAAAAGGAACTGACAAAGCTTTGTCTATTTGTATAATTATTCAATCATTCTTTTATGCATACCCTTGAATTTAACATTTTGTCTACTCATTTACAGATATTAATTTATTCTTGAGGTGTAAGTAATGTATTACCCCAGAGAAGAGAGAGAGCTAACATTAATAAGTCCACGGGTTTAGAGCACTTCAATTCCTAGCCTAATGTGAAGTAAGATATTAATGTATTTTTAAGGGTACTGAGCATCCATAATTCCATGCCATTCACAAATGATGCAGATGCACAAAGACAGAAAAACTAACATCACATATCTCAAAATCAGATGGCCAAAAAATAACTCTTCAAAATTAGCAGACACTTTAAAAGACAGGCCTCTGTGATTTGACTCTAATTAAATAGAAGCTGAAGTTGGAGCCAGGAGTAGAAGCCATGGGGGATCCTTTGATCTCAGCTTCTCAGACTCCGCTGCTTTTTGCCCTACCGCACTCTCCCCTCACTTCAGCCACTCTGATGCTGCTGCTTTAGCACAAGAGTCAAATCAACTACAGGCATGTGGCTGGGAAGGAATTTTTGGCATCTCTACAAACATTCACAAATGGCACTATCTTCAGCAGATGAAGACTGATCTTTTCAAAGTCAAGTCCTCCTAGAGTTTTGGTCCACTGGACCTGAACAGTCTATGTTTTTCTCTGAGTATTTTATACTGGTCAAGGGTACTTTAAATTGTTTACAGCTACACAGTGGCACATCCAAAATATATGCAATATGGAATTGCAGAAGACAATAAATAAAACCTTAAAAAGCTTACAACATAGGTTATTAAAAAGATAACAATATAAATATACTTGGAAGGCATTCATGCTCTGCCTTTGTAAATAATCATTTCTTCTTCTGCCACAAAGTCCTTTTCCAATATTAGTACAGACATTAGGCTCCTGAAAAGCAAAAGGAATGTTTAGCTTGTGAACTTCGGACATGCATTTTAATACCTTTAAAGGGATGAGTGTAAAAGCTGTCTTAATCTCACAGTGGGAAGAATTCACATTTTTGTCTTCCTATGACAAAAAATAAACTTACAAAAAGAGAACATTTTAACTAAAAAGAATAATCAGAGAAGTACAAATGGCTTGTTAAGGAATTGTAACTTAGTAATACGTATGAAATTTAGCAGAAAGTTTACATTGCCTACTAAAGGCCCCAGTTCCAGTGGTAGGCATATTTTGTGTTGCTTCCATTAGAGGAATTGAAAGTGGAACTTTACTGAGCAGGTAGGGCTACATGAGTGTGCTATGGCAGCATAGAGTTGGTGCAGATGTCCCCAGATCACCAACTTTCCAATCAAAAAGTGCAACTGTAAAAGAAGACTGAAGAGAAAGCTCTCAAGTACCTTTCCTCTCTCCAGACCTAAAGACAGATATAATTTAAAATCTAATTTAGCAGCTCTACATTATACAGGAGCATCTTAATGTGTTACAATAGGTACAGAATTATTCACTGCATCTCTCTACTACCATTCAAGAAAACCAACCATTATTCTCAATCTACTAATAGAAGTGAAACTTAGTGCATAATAAACATCTGATTAAATTACTTTCTGAGCACATTTTCCACACAAAGTTATTTTTGAAGCTACTGACAATATGTACAAGCATTAAACAATGTGTATTAAATTCTAAGCTATTAATTTTGGAATGGATCTGGATAGGCTCTTTAGAAATATTAACAAATGACTCCCTGATTTTCAAACCATTACTACGTTATGTGGACAATTCAAGGAGATGATTTTTTCTCAGTGGACAGAGATCTAACAATTAATAAATTATTTTTGCTTTCTTTGTAGAGGAATTCTCATTATAGTGCAAGTATATAACTTGCTAGGAACATACAACAGTGAGTAATAGCAGAATTACTTAACAAGATTTTTCTGCTCTTTATTGCGATGTTTATATACATTCAATTATCAATCAAAAAAACATCAATAGATTTCCCTCTCCAAAGTGTATTAGATAGTGAGCTTCTTTCATAACATAAAGAAGCTATCTTTTAAGGATATATGAGAGAGAAAACACTCTGAACTAAAATTTTTGGTAGTATTTTGGTAGTATTGCCATTCTGTGCTAAGCCACAGAAGTTTAAGAAATGTGAATTAGCTTCTTTTGTGAACACTATTGGTTCTCCAGTATCCAAAAATTGTGTTGTACATACAGGTGAAAAAAATATTTTTTTTCAGCTCAACAAGAGATTTGACAACATCAGGAAATTTTAGGTAGGTAAAACAGAGAGGAATGCACACTCACCTCTGATATTAATGGATATTTCTCCAGATGTGATTTACACTGTTTGCTTACTGTATACAATACTTAGAAATCTGTTCCAACTCATTTCATCCTGAAAGCTTGGTAACACCTGCATTTACAGATTTATGCTATACCAACAAAATTTCTTTTGAAAGTGTTTTTCAGATGCAAAATAAGTAGACTTCTGTTTTAAAAAATTAAGAAATTACTTTCAGGAAGTTTGAGAATGTCAATTTGCTTAAACCTGTACTAGCTCTTCTTTCTGCCAATCTGTACTGTAAATCTCTCATTAAACACATAGTATTCAAATTGGAATACTAGTATGATGGTCGTGAAAAGGGCAACAAAAATTAGGATAATGTTACCTACTGTATCTTTGCTCTGGAAGATAAGCTGTTGCCATGTTTTTGGTGATTTTGAATAATTGTCCTTAAAAGAGTGGTCATTGTAGCAAATGAAATGCCTTAATACTCCTCCCAGGCAGCCAGGTCCATTTGCTCTTATTTTCCTTATTTGAAATTAAGAACATGTGTCTGAATGGAGTTGAAAGCTCTGCCAGAACCATACAACAGTACAACTCAAAAAGCCTGATGCAACAGACAAAAACATTCTCCATAGCCAGAGGAGAGCGTGGGCTTATGACACACGATGACCGTAGGTGCCATTAGTCAGGGAACCTCATTCAAGCAACAACACAAAAAGAAGGATTCTCCTTACAATCATTCTGTTTGGAATAACTTGAGAGCAAAAAGGAGGAATTATAAAGTCTTCTGGCTTGTGGGGGCAGGCTTGTTATTGCCATCACTTTTTAAATAGGACACTCATACTATCAAAGGGCACCTCTCTGGAAATTGACCTTTCTAGAGTGAGGTTTTCTTGGCTCTGACAGTGATACAAAGAAAGGAACAGTGCCTGAGAGAGAAGGAGAGAACAATAAGCAGAATTTAAATCTGATATTCTAACAGTTGTATTTCACAGCAGGAAATAAACTATGGGGGAAAAAAAAAAAAGAAAATGCTCTGATATGGCCAACACACTAATGGGTGTTTAATGCAGCAGAAATACAGTCAGGTCTTTTAGCACTTTACAGAAGAACATTTCTAAATACATTTTGGATGTTCATTCTGGGATGCACCATAGCCCTGACAAAGCCCTTTTCAATGACATAAGAGAAAGCAGTTTTGCTTATTATGTGAGATAGTATTTTTAAATACTAACTTGTGGGCAAAATATTGCTGTAAGTGGTAGTATGTCTTATGCTCACGGAGACAGAACAGAATCTTGAGAAGAAAAGTCAGTCCTTGGAAAGATATTA
The DNA here is from genome assembly GCF_901933205.1 of Camarhynchus parvulus. Classification (NCBI taxonomy): domain Eukaryota; kingdom Metazoa; phylum Chordata; class Aves; order Passeriformes; family Thraupidae; genus Camarhynchus; species Camarhynchus parvulus. Next base: position 13,430,517 of record NC_044576.1, read on the forward strand.
GAACTGGTAAGCTGCTTTTCTGGATTTAGTTGAAATTTCATCTGCGCTGTGGGTAACATTTCTAGTTTGTAGCTGAGGTTTCAAACAATGAAATGCTCATGTTTCACACAAGTCAAGGAGCTAAATCACTTTTAAAACTCTTAGCAAAAATAAGTGGCTTGAGTCAATGTTGCTCCAGGTAACACTCTCTGCTTTGGGACTAAAAATAAAATCGTTCATTCAGAATATAAGTGGAAAAAAGAGCAAGCACTGCAGAGTTTTCAAAAATATTTCTTCCTTCTGGGTTTGAAGCTAAACTCACTATTTATGAGGAATCTTGGCAGAACATAAAAATTCGAAACAACGCAGCTGCAAAAACTGTCAATTCTTTACCTTGTGTAAAATGATAGGTCTTTCACTACAAAGACATTGGCAAGTTATTAAAGAATACAAGTATTAAAAGCAAGTAAATAAATAATTCTGGTTGCACTCAATCACACAAGGCTTTTTGAATCATGTGAAAGGTACTTAGCATAATGGTCTCTAAACTCGTAAGGAAACAAAATTGCTTGGCACTTAACAAACTGGCCAATGAGTGGTTTCAAAACTCAGCTCAGGAATTTGGGAAAGACATAGTGAAGTCAATGTAAAGTCATTTGAATAGGCTTTAAATCAGAACAGGAGCCAAAAGGATAGATGAGTAAACTTGATTAATATCTTCATTTCTATGCAACTAACAGTACTAAACAGTGTCCTTGCTAATATTTAAACCTGAATGAGTGACTTATTCTGTGTCTGATCCCCAGGAGATTAATCAAGAAAACAATAGAAGAATTGAAAACGGTCATCTATCCTACAATCTTATCAGAAGTTATAAATTTACAAAACTTTGGTACTACAGTAAAGAAAGTTTCAGAAAAGGATCTGACCAGACTCTCCCATGTTAGAATGGTCACTTTACACCACTTCAGTCTCCTAATGTGCCTTGTGATATCCAAGCAAGCAGCTATATAGTTTTTTTCCTATTTTTTTCCATTTATTCCTATGAATTAGTGTCTGTGGTTTTATCCACATTGTCTCCTTTGTGCATGCAAGTGTGTGTGTGTGTGTGTGTTGTCATGCCCCAAGCAGTTCTGTGGAGTTCTCAGGGTTGAAGCAGCTCTTTTATTGTAATCAGTTTTCATTACAGTCCTTTGATCTCTCTCCATTCTTTGTATACAACACTTCATCACCTTTATTTTCTGTCATAATTGCATGTGAAAGATTTCTCCTTTGATAGACCCTGAATGCCAAATCAGTATCGAAAAGAGTGTTGAAAAGTGTCATGTGCTCTGTCTGCTTTAAAAGGCATCCCATACACCTGTGGAAGACAAACAATTTTTCAGTGATATGACATATCTATCATCCGTCCACAGGATATGAGCTGTTCTGTCTGCTTAATAGCAAGGGGCTATGCATAGCAAAATAGTAACTGCTGAAAGAAATGTGCAGCACATTGCAAACTGTCTGGCAGCCCTCCCTAAGCCTCATCTCATTCTGGCCTGCTGATAATTCACAGGCTGTGTTCCTGAGTGCTCATCACTCCGGCAGTAAGAGTGGCTAGATGGGGCCCCCTGTCTCTGCTCCCTGTCACACTGTCATTCAGGTGTGTCTGTCTGCCATCACCTGCTGACACAGCCACATGCGTCTCAATTACAGAATAGGCCTCCATTCACACTGCTGATGAAGATGTTCAATCTCTACTGGCTAACAGCATTCTCCCTTAAAAATGTGTCTTTTGGGGTTTGTGAAAACAGACACCAGGTGAAATCTGTTGGCTGCTAGAGAATTATATTTCTCACCATACTTTTGGTAACAACTTATTAGTGGCCAGTCCTTTTCTCTACAATTACAAGCCTCTGCCATGCCTTGCAATGATAAAATACAGTGACGGGGTATAAAAATTATTTTTATTTTCCCCATCTCTACTTCAGCATGAGGCCAAGTGATTAAGCAGCAAACCTGGAAAGCCAGATATGATACAATGCCAAAGTAATTTATTTCTGTATTTTACAAATGTCATGCATTTTTACAGACAAGGATGTTTTTAACACTGCTAACACAGCACTGAAGATATCCAGAGTCACCTCATAGGAAAAGAAAAAATATAGAAATGGTTAGAAGATGATATAGAGAGATATAGAATTGTTCCATATGTATTTCAATAGCCATGGTAGGTAACACACAGTGATACTTGACCAGCAATGACACAATACACACAAGTCCTGTGAGGCACAGCTGAGGGAGCCGGGGGTATTTAGCTTGGAGAAAATACCCTGAGGGAGCTGGGGGTATTTAGCTTGGAGAAAAGGAGGCTCAGGAGGGACCTTATCACTCTCTACAGCTCCCTAAGGTTGCAGCAAGGTGAGGGTCAGTCTCTTCTCCCACATAACAGGGGACAGGACAAGAGGAAATGGCCTCAAGTTGCACCAGGAAAGTTTTAGATTGAATATTAGGAAAATATTCTTACTGAAAGAGTTGACAAGTATTTGAACAGGCTGCCCAGGGAAGAGCTGGAGTCACCATGCCTGGAGGCATTCAAAAGGTCTACAGATGAGGCAGCTAAGAGACAGCCTTTCCAGAGGGGATGCAATACTGCACTGGTTGGAAACCAACACAAGTGACCTAATCAGGGAAGTCAAGATCTGCAGTGGAATTGCTGGAGTTGGTTGAGTTTGCTGTTCTGAGGCACGTGGGTCAAGTAAGGAGTAAAGTTAGGCCTCTGAACTTTAGAAGAGAGAACTTCTAGCTCTTCAAGGAGATTGTCAGTAGGACTTGCCCTCAGGAAAAAGCAAGTGGAACAGACCTGGCAGATTGAGGAAGTATTCCAGAGAGTGCAAGAGCTGGCAATCCCCAGCTGGAAGAAATTGGGCAGGGATGGCAAGAGTGGCATGGCTGAGTAAGGACCTGCTGGGCAAACTAAAGGGAAAGAAAAAAATGCCCAGAGAGTAGGAACAAAGACAGGTACTCTGGGAAGGGTAGAGATGTTCAGTTGTGTAGGGATGGGGTGAGGAAAGCTGAGGTGAAGTTGGAACTGAACTGGGCAAGGAACACAAAGAACAATAAGAAGGGCTTCTACAGATAAGTTAACCAGAAAAAGGAGGTCAAAGAAGATAAACAATGTTAGCAAACTGGTAACAATGGATAAGGAGTAGGCTGAATTACTCAACAACAGAATGAGAGCAGCCCTGCCAAGAAGGATTTTGGAGTGCTGCTGCATGAGAGGCTGGACATGAGCAGGCCACGTGCACTGCCAGCCCAGAAAGCCAAATGTGTCATGGGTTGCAGTCCTCACTCTGCCCCCGCTTCACATCTATGCATTTTCCCTTTTCTTTGGTAACTGACAGAAATCAAGCAAGTTAAACCAATAATTTGTTCTGAAAAATACCAAATTTACAGATGCAATCTTAACTCACTTAAAACCTTTTTAAAATTCGATTCTTGGGCTGTGCAGCTCAGCACAGTTACTACAGTTTCCATTTTTCTTTCTGGAGTTAAAAAGTACTATATTCAGTTATTTTCAGACCTACTACTTACTCCGGACCAATAGCACTTTTCTTGTTCTCTCCTGACCAAAAGTTGCTCTTAAATAGGAAACTGTCTTCAGCTCCAGAAAATCCCTTTCATTCAACAAGCTTTAAAGTCAATGTTTCACGATTAAATCCAGATCCACATATTGGAAATTTACAGTAAAATTAACTAGTAATATTACTACTATATTTTTACTTTTGCACAGGCAAACATATTTTCTTCAGACTTCTCAAATTTGCAGCACTCAGAAATGACCAATGAGATTATAGCATTTAAAGTAAACAGCTCACTTCTCTGACTTAACATACAGAATTAAAAATTCTAATATCCATCCCAGCAATAAGGAACCCAACACACATAACACATAGCGAACATAAAGCTACAGCTATCTCTCTCTGACAGCATTACAAGGAGACATAGATCCACCCTGCCATGCATGCACAAATAACAGAGTCCTCAATATGTACGTCAGAGGACCAGTTAGCAAGTTTTCAGTTTTACTCCTCTATCAACAATGTCATTTATGCACTTGTCCTAAACATGAACAAAATGATAGAACGAAAGAATAATTACTATAAACTAGAGAATGCTAATGCCTAGGTTATTCCTCCTTGAACTCAGATGAGTGACTTGCAGATACTCCTTCTAAATGATGACCCTTAAAATTCTGGAAAGATTACTATTCAACAACAAAGAATATTAGCAAGAATAAACACAGAAAATGAAACTCAAGGACAGTTATGTAGTTGCTTTCTGGACTTAATCTTTTCAAGACTCAAGAATTTAAATTAAACTCAAGAGCATCCACATACAATTAGAAGGAATGAAAAACTAAAATTGTGTACGACAAGTGAAAGAATCTGATCTGCTCACTTTTTCTTAATTTTTAAAAAGGCATGCATTGTGGCTTCAACTCAACAAATAAAGAATCTTAAAGCTGAAATTACTTTCTAGTTAGATTTCTTCTTCCTAACTTCTTCCTTGTCCCAATGTGGACATGAATGATGACCTGCTAATTTGGTATGTACTCAATCCCATTCCTACTGTTTTCAAAGAGAATCGGGATCAACAGCCTGACAAAGAAAAATAACTTGGATACTATAAATGCAAAGGTAACAGGCTGTGTAGCTCTGACTTATGAAGGGATATAAAGAAGTGAAGACTTACTTTTCTATAAAAGATATTAAGTCCCAGTTGGCAACTTCTATGCAAAGATATAATTCAGTCTGTGCACTTTTGCAAATTTTAAAAGCAGCTTAAAATAAATACATAAATAAATAAAAATCATATGAAACAGAGAAGGAAAACAATCCTGCAAGTACTCAGTGCTTAGGATCTGCCTACCTCATAAAGTAGGGTTATACTCAGTAAGAACCAGAAGAGGAAAACACTTTCCAAAGAAAAGGAAACATAATTTCACCGGTTTTTCATATTGCTTTTTCATTTAAGTGGAAATACATGACACTTGGACACAAGCTTTCTCTCTTTTATAGTCCTCCTGTTAATCTTCTCATACATACTCTCTTTCTGGAATAAAACATTTGAGAAGTGTCTTTATTTTCCTTGGTTTTTCCCCTTATCTTACACACGTGTGTGTGTTTCTATCTCAACAGTTTCTCAAGGCTGAAAGATGAAACTCCATTTGCTTGATAATCCAGTCCAGTCTAGTGTCTTTAATACACAAAAACTTTTAACTGTACCTTTTTAGTTACAAAGCATCAAAGAACATTTAACAGTTTCTAGTTTTGATCTCAGTAAGTATTACAAAAAATAGTTACAGAAAAGAATGGCTTTACAACTATTTAAATTTTTCAACCCTCTGCAACATTTATAATATTGCAACTAGGAAGATATAATACTTTATATAAATTTATTTTTTCTCACATTAAGGATTAGAAAACAGTTTTGAAAGTTATGAGCTGAGCAAAGAAAAAAAAGAAGAAAGGAAACAGAGCTAGACAGTGATTAAATCATGCGCCCAAGGCTACATAACAGGTCAAAGGCAGAAATGTGAATTGGAAACAATTCCCCTAGCTTTCCAACACAGTTCCTGAACACCAGACTATCTGGAGTTTTTGAGTCAGACATAAAATACACCACTCTCCAATGAAAAATTAGCATTAACCTCTGACAAAAATCTGTGGAACTCCTAATCATGGAACTTTGCAATTATTTTAAATATTCTGAGTGTACATGTGTGTGCATGTAGCTGCAATCTGGTGACTCTTGGGTAATCCTAAGTGTTGCCTCACACCTCTGTAGGATGAAAGAACTGTAAAGCCAAACTGATCAAAACTGTCACCCTTGGGTCACAAGAGTCGACACTTGATTACACCAGGGGATGTCCAGGGTGCATCTGCTGACATTGTGCAAATCATCGTTATTTATTTTTTTAAAACACATCATAAATAATTTTAACATGAAGAATGTTCTCTGTGAGAGAAACACTTTGGGAAAAAGGTGACATATTACAATGATTACATTTTTTAAAAAATTTATTCACCACAGCATGAGTATTCAGTGTGATGTAACTTGAGTTATGGACTCATCTCTCTCTTAAGACAGCTTTCTTAGTGTACAGAAATGCCAATATTGTATAGAGGTGTTGATGCAGTAAACACAGCTAAGAAAATGAAGTATATAAGAAATGAAGGGATCCATAACTGCATTGCACATTTAAATGAATAAACATCATAAATCTGTGAATACAGAATTTGTCTTCCTTGACTAAAAAGCAAACATACAGAGATGTCAGAAAAATAGAGCAATGATACAAAAACAAAACTCTGTATCACCTGCTGCTCTTTCAACCCCATGATTACGGTGATTTTCATCTGCTATATCATTACAGCTTTCCTCCATCCAAGAAGATCAGATCTGCATTTGATCACCTCCACATTCCCACAACCAAATCCCAGCATCTCCTGATGCCAGAAGTCCAGCAGCATTTCAGTGTCTTCTAGCTGTTACAATTCTGTATACTTCCATAAGATTATTATCAACAAATATCTTCCAGAAAAAAAAAGATTGCATTATTATTTCAAACTCTTACCTTGCTAAAAGTAAGAGGTCTCTGTTAATGAACCAAGTGCCACAAAGCTGGTATGATTTCATCTAAGAGATTGCCTGTGCATGCCATAGGCTGAGGAACTGCAGACTTTTTTGTTCAGGATAGATGAATTAATTGTACTTACATCTCCTTCTGCAGAGATTTTATCTCTTAGCATATTAAAATATCAAAGTTACCAACCTCACTTTAGTTATCGGGCTGCTGACAGTCTACCTGAAAGAATGGCCCAGTCTTGTATAAACTACACACTCAAAACCTTAATGAAAAGTCAATAAACTTTGCTTTCTTGTAGCAGGAAGAGAGACTTATCTACCCGAAGACCAATTTGATTCATCATGCCAGGAAAGCATTCTTATTTAAGAAGAATTTGTATTTTCAGGGCTTTGCTGCAAAAAATAGTTATGAAATATACTAACATTCAGTCTGGAAAAATAATAAGAATTAAAGTACTGGAAGTTTACTCTGAAAAAGTAAATATTCTTCCATAATACCATGGTAAAAACTCATTCACACTGACTTATAATGCAAAATATGAGAGAGTTGAACTTAGTGCGTGTGAAAGCAAGAAAATAGAGTGAGCTACAGAAGCTTTCTTTGTTCTTAAAAACAAAAACAATAAACACAAACATTATGAAGGGGTTCATTTTTAAATGTTAAAAAACCTATTCAGTTACACAGCACAGAAAACAAATACAAAGGTATTTATGCAACACAGTCTACTGTATCACCACAATTTTTTAAACAAGATTTTCCCACCACTCTCAATTTCATCTCAAGTAAGGATTCTCTGTAATCAACATACCAATTTCCTAACTGGAACATCCAGAGAGCAATCTGTAACTATTGATCCACTGCTTTAGCTGGAGCTGCAATCTGCCTAAGCTAGCTGAAAGCAGACTGCCCTGCGATACCCTCACAACATTATCACTTGTTGGAAATTTTTTGAAAGACATTCCATTTGGCACTAACAACAGAGTGAAGTAATAGGCTCATTCACTTATATACAGGCTTGAATAAGAGAGCATAACCTCTTCCTAGCTCTGTTATCAAAGACCTATCTCAGTGGATATTATGTTTTATGTTCAACTCAGTAGGATTTTTGGTCATGCTGAGAGCCAGAAAAATGTCAGCTATGACACAGGCCAGAAATGCTCAAACTGTGCTCAGTGGATCACTGCTGGACCAAACTGTTTCACCCATTGACAGGATTAGCTGCAGCTCCAGCTTCAGGCCTCAGCCATGTGTTAGGTTTGTGATTATAAATTATGAACACATCTCTCTGGTTGCAGCATCAGTCAAAGGAAGTCACTTATATTTACAAGATAGCATCTGATTGCAATGCTACTTAAATCCTGCAGTAATGTCTCTGAACCCCCTCACGGAGCAGCACTTTATTTTCATGGCACAGAAAAACAAAAAAAAACTGGTTTCAGATCTATGGCAAGGGGCAGAATGAGGCAGATACTACAGAAAAAAACCCCAAAATATCCTGTGACATCTAGATTTTCTCCAAAGAGCTAGAACACACACTTTTTCTAAATATTATCTTTTCAAAGAAGTCTTTCCAGAATAATTGTTGTGCTGATATAATGAAATCATGAGTGAGAAGGAAGAGGGTCAGAAAGACTTTGAGTAAGCAAGAAAGGTGCGATCACTGTCAGTGTTTCAAAAAACCCCAAAGTTATAATATCAAGACAATCTCATAAGTAGAAGGAAGCCAGAAAGAAAATGCTAAAATCTTTCCCATCATAAGTCAAAACAAAAAACACATTCCAAGACTTGTGTATACAGATTACTAATAAACACAGGAATGAGACCTTTAAAGAGAAGAGGAACTGCCTCCCACTAAATAGCAGCAATTTAAATCCCTGCTTTTGCCTGATAAGGTACAAACTACCCAACTAAGCTGTCCAGAGATGAAACTAAAAAACCTGACACTGGCAGACTCTCTGGGTTTAACAGAGCTTCTTCATTAATTATCTAGACATTGGCGCTGCTACTGTGAACTCCCCACTATACAGAGCAAGAAAAACTCATTTGGCCACAAGCACTTGAACGTTAAAAAAAAAAATCCCAACAAAAAACCCGCTGCATTTCAGTGGATGCAGCATTTGTATGCTTATCTACGGGTTTTTAATGTCACTTTACAGTTAATAATTAGCCCTCCTCTGGCCTGCACAAAGAGTGCCACTGAGACAAAAGAAAACGTTAAGTGTGTTAGCTATACTTGCCACTGGTATAAATAGTCAAAGGGATGATTAATGAATGAGGGGGAGAATTAAACAGAGCAGTGAACAAAGACAAAGCCCGTTTGCTTGGCTGCCCACAAACCAAGACAAGCTGCATCCATAAAGAAACTACAGAAAGTGACAAACAAAAAATCAGCTTAATAGACAGCTCATGAAGACTTTATTTAACCCCACATTATGACAGCCTCAGTGCTTTATTAACACTCTGACATGTTAAGATGCCAGGGTCATTTGAGGCTAAAACACACATTTGTTGGGGGGAAAGGCATAGAAAAAAATGCACATTTTTGTGCCACAGAAAGAAAAACAGAGAAGGTCCAAATAACTTAAACAACACCCTTCAGTCCTCCTTTGTGGAGCATGCCAAAATCGACATTTTTAAAGAGTTGTTTAGAGATGTCAAACAAAGCAGATGAAGCACTAACACAGGAGAAGTAGCTTGACAGGCCTTATCCTTCCCTTCCAATGGCTACATTTTAGACAGACATGCTTCAGATTAAAAAAAAAAAGTGATGGCCTTTAAATTTAAAGCCAATTATACTTGCTTTTTCCTTTTTAAATGAGCAAATGAGCATTCCCAGTTACTCTCCACAAATTACTACAGATACCTGATATCCTCTATAAATGACTATGATTTCTGAATCAAAAGCTCTGCAATAAAGTTGATAAAAACAATATAGTCCAGCACCATTACTGCTTTGGCCATTTTCAAGTTGGATTTAATATAGAAAATTTAAATATATATTTTGAGTTATCTTGCCTTTTCTTTTGTTAGAGATTTGTAGATATTTTTAATTTTTTTTTCAAACAAAAGTATTCAGTCCATTTCCTTTAATCACCTGCCCAATGTATTAAACAAATTCCAAAAACCTCTAATAAATAAGATAAATAGTAGAGAAAATGTTAAAAACAAAGCATAAAATAAAAACTCTGCAGCACATGAACAAGCACCATAGTAAGATAAAGAACTTTTTCTCCAGCTTATAATGTTGTAAGTGCACAACTCCATAAATAATGTCCCACATGTAGCCAAATCTTTAACAAGACACCACAGTATGTAAATATTTTGTTGTTACTGACAAACAAGCATAAAAACTTCCCCTTCTTTGTTGCTATGGATTTAATATTGCATATCCCTGAAGTGTCATAGAAATTCTTTACTCTTTCCATACTGATATACAACATATTTATTCGATAAATACAACTGTTCTACAGAGTTTTTTAACTGAATTTTACATTTTAAGTAAAGGTATTCTTATCCTCCCAAATCAGCCATGATACACAAAAAAGTTTCCTGTCCATGCTTTTTTCTCCATACCATGCTATCCTTTCATCCATCCTCTGCTACAAAGCTGCTTTTTGCATGCTTCACTGCAATGTCTAAGAAAATAAGGTGGAGAAGAAAGACTTTCTGTATCACTTAATTTTTTCTCCCTAATGTACTGCAACACACCCAAAACTGATACCTTTATGTCAGCAAAGAAAACCCCTTTTAATAAACTGCTTAATGACCTGAAAATAGAACATGCTCAAAACTTAAGGTGAGATCATGCACAGAAGGAATTTCACGTTTTCTGCTAAAACCCCTCATTTTCCTCTGTGAGAACAAACTTGTTCAGGCTTCTACTTTCACTTCCATCAAATATTTGCCATCTCAACAATATGTAAACTTTATCCATCAACTTCATACCTCCCAAGACACAAAGGAAAACTTTGTTTCAAACTCCATTCACAAAGAACTGAAACTCCTTTTCTTGAGGAGTATCACACATTTTCAACAAATAAGGCAATTCAGAGTCACAAGGACAATTTGTATGCTGCTGTTATCTGGACCAGTTTATACACTACAAAAAGTTTTTGAATTTACCAATGGCATTCAAAAAAGACCAAAGAGAACTCTCCCTTGGCATGCCCAAATTCTCCTGAATTTTAACATGTTTTTTTAAGTTATTTCCAAGAAAATAATGTAATGGCATTTTGGACAGTTAAAATACTAATTTTTTTTACTATGACATTTTTAGAACTAATCACAATTACATGCCAGACTTCCAATTAAACATGAATTAATAAGTCTAACTGCTCTAGATTCCTCTGAAAGCTCAGGATGGATCATATCTATTAGCTAAAACCTCTTGGTAATTTGAAATACAGAGTGTGCTATGTAGCAGCAACTGCAGAATTTTAGTCTGAGTCTAACAAGTTTCAAATTCTTAGCCCAGTCTTGACTGAATATCAAAGCTGGGCAGAACTTATTTTAATGTACAATGCCAATAAAATTTGAAATGTGGGAGCTGGGGGAGGGAGAGTTTAGGGTTCTTCTCCAAATGTCCTGAGAGGTGAGAGACAATGTAAGAAAATGTTCTGTATCAGTTCTCACCCATGTCAACACATGGTTTTTACTTTAGGAATGCAATGAAAACTGATCATCTGAGTAACTAAAAGGTATCAGCTTCAATAATCAGTCATATTTTCCTGGGGAAGCAGCAGAAGGAGGGAAATAAGTCATTGCCCAGTGTTCAAGGGTGATCTCTGCAGGGAGAAGCGCCACATGCCCCCGTACACCCCCACCTAGGGTGTGCAGGTGCTCAGGGCCTTGTCCCTCTGCAGCCGTCAATAACCTCATGCTGGGCTCCTGCAGTGCCCTATCACTCACCGAATCACAGAAGGCAGAGGCAAAGGAGACACATGAGGCCATCCAGTCCATACCTCTGCCAGTGGGTGAGGTGTACCTAAATGAGTAACCACTGGAAAAGCCTCTCTGGATTTTTCATGGTGTGACACCATTCTCACACCAGCATCACTCTCCCACAGCTGAAGCTTTAAAAATGATAACCAAGTGTGACACACAGTCTAAGAGCAAATAAAATAAAGTGAAAACCAAGACATTTAGGCCACATCTACACTGGCAAGCACTGAGATCTTTGGAACAGCTGAAACTGTTTCTTAGCCACATACATTTATTCTTGTTAGCTAAGGCATGCATCTCACAAACAGCAAGTCACAAGGGTTAAAAGATCTTGTGAGAGAGTCACTGTGTCCAGTGAAGGGAGTTGGGTTATTTCTAAATGCCCAAAGAACGTTGCTATTAATTTACTCTACCACAACACTGTCGTATATATGTGTGTGTCCACTCATGGATAAACCAAATAATGCACTTCTTAAAACAGCTGGGCAATATTGGTATCAAAAAATGAATCCAAGCATCAATCTCAACTTCAAAAGGTTTATATTTTATGAGAAAGTAGTTGAAAATAACACAAAAAGTGAAAAGAAATTTGCTTATTTAGTAATCACTTGACAGTCTCTATTGACCTATAACCTCCATTTTGAGTTTGCTCACCACAAAAAAAGCAATTTGTGCTAACTTGAGCCACCACAATGAGAAAAAGAGACGAAGGCAAAGTAATAAGGTAATACAAGGCAAGGTCCATGAAGAAAAATAAAACCACTGAAGTCCTTTTTTTCTAATGCATTACCTGCAAAGCAAACATTACTTTAAAAAAGATTTAATGTGAACACCACATGCTGAAAAAAGTGCACAAGGCAGGAGTAATTTACAGATTAACTAGATTAGTTGATGGTACAGATTTAATTTTAAAGTGTAGTTCCACCTACATCCCTTTCAATGCCCAGCCCACTCCCAGCCTGTTTGTCTGGCTAAGAGAGAAAGCCTTGGTGCTGTGCAAGTGCTGTGCAGCCACAGCCAAATTACTGGTGTGCTACCAACACTGCTTCAGTCACAAATCAAAAAATCCCCAACACTAAACCCTAACTCCAACCCAGCCAGACTGAGTACAAGTTTATATACATAAAGAAATTAGTCTGTCAGTTCATGCAGCATAGCTGGCTCCTGAAAGGAAGTCACATAAAATGGCTGGGGGATAGGAGTGAGAAATCAGTCACTTGAAACAGCAGGCAAAGAGTGACAGTATAGACCCTTACAGAGTCCAGATTAAATTTAAATCTGCCAAAGTCCAATTAAAATTTAAGATCTAAACAAGAAGCTCTATTCATACCAACTTATTTATTAGAAAAGACACTAAGAATAAAGTAGTTCTCCAAGTACTTTAGCAAGGCTGAGCAGTCATTTCTGAATTTATTTTAAATTCAGTTATGTACACTGAGCAATTTAAACATGCAAAGGAAAACATACTTTACATCATTATTTATCATTCCATAAAATAGAACAGCAGCCTATAAAATGATCTACTTCTCTATGCATCATTTTCATTCTACTTCAAATGTGCAATACAATTTTTTTATACTTTAGATTGGAAAGTTAAAACTGCTCTATTTGCATGCATCACAATAAAGAGACAATGGATTCAGCATGTTGGGCTCTGCAACTCTCTAAAGGAGAAGCTAGAGAGACTTAAAGAATTAAATAAAAGAACTACTATGCTGACAGAAATACAGAGTTGCTTTGATGAAAGTGATCATGCTAAGAGAACCTATACTCAATCCAAATTTTCTTGGAAAAGTAAAATATATCTCTTGACCAGTTAACAGGAAATGGTAATTTGAATACATATTTATTCATAGTTGCAATAAAAGAAAACAGAAAATGTTGTTAATGTGCTCATTTTCCTCATGCATCATTCTTTCAGACTCCACTTTCCTTTTTTTTTAAACTGTTCTTCATATCTATGTAACAGTAATAAGCCATTTGCCTCTACAGCCACATCCTCAAATTTTTAAGGAATATTCTACGGCCACAGGGCAACTAACAGAGGTTCTTGACCAGGAAGTCAATTTCAAATTCTACTATATATTGAAAGACAAATATATTTCAAATTCTGCTATATATTGAAAAACAAATGGGAGCTTAGGTTCCAAATTGCTGTGTCCACTATTTTCTAGGGGACTGAGAAAAAAAGAGGAAAGACAATTCCCCCCTTTCTCTCCACAACAAGCCTATGTGCTGTTTTTCTTAGCCTACAGCTATTTCTTATTGAAAAAAAGGAAAACAAACCAACAACAACAAAAAAACCAAAAAGACAACAAACAAACTAACAAAAAACCAAAAACCCAAACACACAAACCAAAAACACCATGAGAAAGGAACTCTTAAAAATGCAAAGCCAAAAAGAAACAGCAAATTTCTGTAAGATTGGATATAACACTTATCACACAACTATAGGAGAGTGAAGGTACGCATGAAAACTTCCTTGTAAAGGATTAATGCCTAAAAAGCTGCATCAGGGTTAACTAAAGTGGAATCCATTGATTCACACCCATGCAAAGGTCTGACTTCAGCAATCCCATCTTTCATTAGCAGATATATTATAATTTCCTTGTGTCTATTTTGATGGTCTTGAGAGAAAATATGCACAGAACCAATAGTGATGGAGCATTACACACCTGCTCCTTGTTCACATCTTCATCAGTAATGACACTAGGCCAAAAGTGGGGGGTTTTATTTTTCCTTACTTCCAAAGAGCATGGTAAATAGGTTGATATTACCTGCAGGTTTTTTCAGACAGAAATAACACCTTATCAGCAATATTAAGGAAGATATTTAAGGTAGATGAACCATGGAAAGCTTAGTCTTTAAAGACAAAGGTTTAAGGGAAAAAGTGGTGAAACTGTGCTGTAAGGTTAGAGTGAAACTATACTTCACTTGCTTCCAAATGTTAACTGAAATATAGATTTCAAGATTTTCAAGATCATAGATTTCAACTCCAACCTGAGATGCTGCTGATGTCACTTGAGCAAACTTTAACAGTCCCACACAACAATACATCCACTTTTCTTCCCCTCAAGAAATACACTTCTGAAATTCAACAATTACTTCTGTGCCACTCTCACCAAGAAAAGACTGCCCTAGACAGCATGAAACTGCTCACTGCTCAATCACAATATTTTGATTACCAGACTAGTTCAACATAGCTACAATTTTGGCTTTTTTTATGCTCCTTAATTTGTTTTCATGATTTTTTTTCTTCATTTGATCATTACTGTTATTTTTCCATGGATATATTTACTTCATCTGTAAGAAGCTACAACATGAAAGAATGTAAGCACCTCCTCTAGGTGGCAATTCAGAGAGGTTTATTAATCCTGTGACCTTAACAATGAGCATGGTTTCACAACCTACCATTTGTCAGTACTTCTGGGCATCAGCCGAGTACTCAAGCAGAACCCCACATTTCTATTGTACTGTCAGCTTTATCAATATTACATTTACATTTCACCCAATCACTCACATAAAACATATTAAGATCACTAACAACTACATTTGACACCATCTTAATACATATGGCTATTGGGACTGGGAAAGTGTGAGAAATGCTGTAGAATCACAACACTTCTTATAAAAGCTGTCTAATCAGCAGTTTTTTCACCTATCAACACAGTGAACTCAAATACATTTCAAGACTAACTGGCAATCTTTCATCCCCTGAAACCATGAGAGAAAAAAAAACCAACAAACTATCAAGACTCTAGTTCACCCAGTATGATGACTAAAGCATTTAAGATATTGCTGTAAATGAAATATGTTGTTTCATTTTGATGTCTATTGAGTGTATCAAGTTCTGGGTCAATAATATGTAAATAACTTTCTGCCCTTTGAGATCTGATTTAGGCTCACTATTAAAATGGCAGAAAAATCTGTATTCTCTTAGGAACATTGATCTAGTTTGTCTTTACTATAGTTTGGGAAATATTTTCAATACAAAATAGCTTTGTTCTAGTTGAGGTGGAAAGAGCATATCAAAAGCATTTCTGCTCTTTTACAAATGCTGGAATGACTTTAATTGCATATATCTCTAATAAGTTTTTTTCTTAGAGGCATTTAAAATTTGAAGACATTGAAATTTTATATAATTTTTTGACAAAGGGATATTACATCTTTATCTCTTCTTGATGTTTGTAGGTTGAGATGAACACACCAAGCTAAAGGGCATTGTGAAGATAAGTTTCCGTGACATTTACTATAACTCTTTTATATTACCATCTGGCTATTTTATATGTAGCATTCAGAGGGAAATATAAAAAAAATGATGTAAAGCTGAAATTATTTCCTTGATAACACTTGTTTTAAACACCATGCCACTAAATAGCTAAAAAGTCTCAAAAGTGAATGCATAAAGCATATAAAAGCTACAAGCATACTTACATAAATTCTTAAGATTAAAGTAATAACTTCTAGAAAAAGGTGGGAGAAAACATACTACAATAAATCTATTTGTAATGGTATTTGGGTTCCAGCAACTGCTTTCATTGTTCTCAAGTGGCTTACATATAAAACAATAGATTTGATGTATGATTTCAATCCCTTATGGAAAACTGTTCTATCTACAAGCAGCCTGTCAAACAAAATAACAAAAACAAAAAAGCAGCTCAGCACTAAGAAGAAATAACATACTTAAAAACAAAGCAGGGACACCTTTTTGGTTTTTTTTAAAAACCATTTCAGACAGCTTTAAGGACCAGCTTACCACGGAGAATAGGATGCAGGCTTGGGAAACAGGGAGGAGGGGAAGGCATACAGGAAAGTAGAAAGATAACTATGAGAAGCTGTACCCTAAAACACCATCCACAAAGCTGGATAAAAGGAAATGCTTCCATAAAAATTCATAAGCTTGATGCTACCTAGCAAGGAGTGTTAGCTTCCCGAGGAGTTAGACTAGCAAAATGAAGGACAGCTGCACAGAAGGACAAAAGAGCACAGAAATCAAACAAAGGTGATATTTTTATAGCTTAGCAACTATAAGCCTAGCAATTAGGCATGACTCTCCCATAGCTGGTACTCCTTTTTAATTTTTTCTAAATGATTGCTACTGATCTCATACATAAAAGCAACTGCGCAGTGCCTGTTACCTGGAGACATCTTGCTCTTCATTCATATTAGAACAACACCTACACACTTTTATTCAAGGCCAGATAATGCCAGCACCGGGCTTCCCAGAATCACAGCACAGCATCTAGGCCCTGCCTTGGAGAGAAAACAACCTAACTTGACAAGGCAGACAAAAAACAGCATAAAGAACAGATTTAAGTATCCTATTCAAGGTCATATACAGGTTGATGGCAAAGGAAGAAGCAAGTGTTTCTCTCACACCAAAATCTCTTGCCCCCACTGACTGGGAATTGCTGTCTCTTTAAACTGCCTTTGTAATATATATTCTTTTCACACAAAGCAATATTGTATGAAATTCTATTTCATATTGATCAGTGTATGTTAGTTTTATGATTTTCAGCAGTTTCCCTCTCTAAACAAAACTCTAATGTCCTTACACAATGTATGACAGACAGAAAGGAACTCACCCTGTCTACCCTAAAACAACAAGTGTCATATACCTGCATTGCTCCTGCTGTACTGGAGCTAATAAATCCTGCTGAGAAGATGGATTCACAGGCTGAGACTCACACTGACTACATTTATTTGCTTGTTCTCAGCTGGAAATACAAGCAAAGCAAGATTACAACTGCTCAGAAGTTGAGCAAAAGTAAGTTTCTGTCTCACCACTTACTAGTCTCAGGGGTTTAACAAGCTGAATAAGCAATTTCTATTTTATTTTTACTACAAGTGCTGCAACAACGTTACGATGCTGCTTGTAATCATCAAAACTGTCTTCCTGATCAAAACTTTTAATTTGCTTTTAATCCAGTTTCTCATATTCTGTAGCTAAACCTGTCTGTCTGTCACTCTATGCAAGCTCATTACACCAAGTGCAGAATTTAGACGCTCTCTTGTTCGCTTCTGCATTTACCAATTCTGAGTTTTAAGTCTGTTTTGGTAACCAGGAATTACAAAAACATGTATGTATTTGCACAAATACATTGTCATCAGGAAAGAGAAATCTTCTATTTATTTAGAGTACAAATAATCTCATTCTCCCAGAAGTTCTACTGAGTCAAATATAATTTTGAACAATTTTCAATTAAATAGCCAGCAGCTATTGTGCTTAATTGTTACTGAAGTCCATGCATGACTGCAGGTTTGGGCTCGTGGTAATTAATTTAATTCTTTGTGGCTTAGTAATCTGCTCCACTGTTGGATGTGTAATGTGATAGAAGAAAACAAATCTAGGTTGGAACAGTTTAGTGTAAAAAGCACAGATTAAAGTAAAAAACACAGACAAAATAGGTCTATGCAGTTGAAGGCTTTGCTCACACTGTCACTTCATAAAACAAAACTATGAGAAAAAGATGCCTGTATGCAGAAGCATTCCTCACCACACCATCTAGCACTTACAAAGCTGAGCACCACAGACCAGAGCTCCTAGAGCGAGCCCCTCTCAGATGCCTCAGAGCCCCATTCAATACAGGAGTGATGGAAATGGATGTCAGAAAAAACATTCACATGAACTGAATACTTGGAAATCTCCAAAACATCCTGGTATGTCTGGGCAATAAAATTAGCAAGATGACACCAGAGGACAAGAGAATACTTGAAAATATGACTACCAAACTAAATTTACCAGTATATTAGCACTCACCATTTACTAAAGCTTCCAATATTTAAAACATACATCACGAAAATTTCCATTCAGATTGGTTTTGTCTTAACTTTTTTTTTTACTTTCACTATTAACACATGGGTTCAGAACAGAGATGCTTACAGATGACTATGGCCTGTAGACCATTTCAGCACAACCTTCCAAGCAGAGTAATACCTCAAAAATGCTTATTTTGTTCCCGATGTATTAGGTGCTGAAAAGTTCTTATACCATGTTATTCAAGTGGAGATATGATCACATTAATTTTCATTATTGTATTAAACTGGAAACTAAAATTTTCAAAACTAGTAAGATTTTTGCTTTTCACTTTGAGAAACTGAACAACACTAAACACCAGGTATTTTAGAAACTAGCCTTGCTTACACTGTCTCAGGCTTTTAAACAATCTTCCATCTTCCCTCTAGATGAATAGCTATTCCTGAAAATTTAAGAGTAGAATACAAGGCTTATCTGCAAGTTCCTAGCAAGTACTGAACAAACATTGTGATTGAAAGTGCTCCAAGAGTCTCAAAGAAATACAAATAATATTTTATCCCCCAAAAATATTAAAAAATATAATTTTTGATTTGATACAGCTGGAGGCCAAAGTGGAGATTTGGTTTCTATGTTACTTTAAGACTCACCTATCTGAAGTACATGGTAAAATGATGTCTGAATGTAAAAATTGTAAAAGTATCCGATTTCTGTAATGGTTCTAAATGAAAGCTTCTTAAGAAGACCACACTATATAAATTATCAATCTCTGTCAGTGGTGGTTAACAGCATGCTCTGAGAGTGCTGATTAAAACAAAAGGTCAGAACAAACATCAGTGCTCCAGAGACTCTTGTAGATAATAGTGTAATTAAAATGTAACTCTAGACTGCTCCATGCTTACTATGTCAGCATCTTTCCAGCAGGGAATGGCCAGCGAGTCTGGCAAACTCAAGCAGTCACAGTGGAAAGTGGCAGGAGATGACTGCTGAAGGAGCAAATAGACAAGCATCAATGTTATCAACTTGTGCTACATACTGGAACTCAAACAGCCTTTTTCTTTTTTTCCTTCTTCTTTTCCTTCTCGCTCTTTTTTTTTTTTTCCTCCTCCTTTCAGAGTGCATGCTGTCCTGTCTTTTGTTCTGGCAGAGATAAGATGTATAAATTATGAGTGGTTGACAAAGTATACTTCAGTGCCTGAGGCAGCTCATCAATCATTTTCCACATGTCGACAGGTAATTGATGCGAGCCCTGCAGGCGCATCTCCATCAGGTAAAAGGAGGAAGGAATTAAATCTGCTGTCACAGTTTGAGCAGATGATCTGTATTTAACATTCCTTTTAATTTAGAAGTTGTTTATTTTAAACTGTATTTGGCCGTTCTTGCTCCCTCCAAATTTCCCTCCACCTTGCTCACTCTCCCCAGGACCGCAGAGAGCAGGCTGTGTGTGACTGTCTGTACACACTGTGTGTCACACAGAAAAACCCCTCAGCAGGGTGAGAGGGTGCTCCAGCATGGGACAGCAAGAGACCACCCAAAGACTGTTGGGGAGCAGCTGAGGAACTTGCTTTCTACTTCAGTGAAGCTTAACATCAAAGATACTGCTTGTCAGGCAATTATCTGTCAAGTGAGTTAGGTTCTGATCAATTTGGGATACTAAATACACAGACTTTTTCCTTTTGTTATTATCTTTATTCCATTTAGCTTCACCTCTCAATCTGTTTACATTTCTTGTCTTTGAACAAAGCATTTTAAAGCTAAAAATTCAGGGCAGAGACAGGAGGGAAGTAAGAAATGGTATTGGGTCCAAAGGAATGGAATTAATTTTCTTCATAGCAGCTTACATAATGCTATTGATGAGATTTATAATCAAAACAGTGCTGACAACACACAAATGTTTTAGCTATTGTTAAACAGTCTTTGCCCAGTCAAGTCACCCCCTGTTTCTCACTCTGCTCCCACAGTGAATCCACCGGGTGTGTCCAAGGGCTTGGGAGGAGACACAAGCAGGAAGAGGGCCCAAACTGACAAGACATTCCATGCCATGGACTGTCACACTCAGCAATTAGCCAGCGAGGAGTGGGTTTAGGTGTGTGAGCCTGGGCACTGCCTGGGCATAGGCCCACCCAAGGGAGGTGGTGAGTGACTGCATCACTTGCTTTGGTTTGGGATTTTTTCCCCAGTTAAGTGCACTACATCAGTTCTTTGTAATCCATGTTAGCTACAATTTACTCTGAAAATCCACTGGAAGATGTAAACCCATTAAATCCTGTGTAATGTGGAATCTCACAACATTAGTTACTACCCTTAATGTAATCAGGCATTCTGCAGGGACTGGAGCTGATGAGCCTTTCCACGACAACTGAGCAGCATTTATTGGACAAGATGCTGAACACCAGAATTGAGATGGTACTGCTGAAGGATGGCATAATATCCATTGTTCTACTGTGGATGGAGGTGAAAGACAGCTGTTACAGGAAGCTTTGTGTTGATAACATTCTATATCTTACATACATTCCCAGTTTGGGCTGGCAATAGCACAAATCCAAGAAAATAGTGCTCAAAATGTTCATTAACACTGACACAGAAGAGCTTCCTCCATGAATTACTCAATATTGCCAACACAAAGGTCCTCTAAATCCATGGCTTAGCAGCACAATGCTCCCAAACACAACACAGATGGACTGCAGAGGGAGAAAAGCTTTCACATAATTCACAAGTGAAAACAGAAAGACAAAAGACCTAGTACAAATTCCAATGGTACCCATCAGTTTCCAACCAAATCTTACTGGGGTACAGAGACAATTGATTATATGTTAGCTATCCAAAAGCAATGTTCATACTGATTTTCAGAATGAACCATAATTAAATTTCCTCTAACACAGTTTGAAGTGAACCTGAGCAACCGGAAGTGGAAGAAAGAGCTCTGTGAGTTAACTGCCACTTCCATTCTGAAATGCTTCAAGGAAAAAAGCTTACATCATAGAGAAGAAAAAATTAAAAACCAAAAAAGCAAACTACAGAAATGTAACACCAAGCATAAAAAACCCAGACCAAAGGTAAGAAATCTTACACTAGAAAAGGGTAGAGGAAAGATCCTGAAAAGGACAGCTGTCTCCCTGAAGAATAACACAAGTGATCAATTCATTAAGAAATGTGACTACACCTAAGAATTTCTAAAGACATTACCTTGAAGATAAAAATTTTGAAAAAAAAAAAGGAAAGGGGAATAATATTAGAAGTGTTTTGGGGATAAGAATGCTTTGCAAGAAAAGAAACTGCAAGGTATTCATAGTTCTGATTCAACAAAACATTTCCAAAACTTTAAATAACACTTCATCTCTGTAGCTAAGTGTAATAGTTGAGATTTGCAATGGTGAAACATATTTCCACTGGTTGGTCAAGTGCTTGCTTCTATCTAAAATAATTACTCTATATTACTATTCAATAAATACAGTAACAACTCAGCAACAACATGTATCCCTTTGGTCTCCAAAACCAAAATATGCTTCCTATATTAAAGAAAAAAGTACTAAATATTAAATATTAGCCTTAACACCATGTATACATGACATACATTGACATAAAATCTGAAAAATAAACTGAGTCATTTCAAGGAAAACAGGAACTTTTGCTTACAGTCTAAAACAAGAATTAATGAATAATTTCACTCAAGGTCAAAATAATCAGACTTTGATCAAAGTATAAAAATATTGTTTTTAAAACATTCCTGATCAAATTCTTATGCATTTCATAAATAATATATCTCATTTTACACGATATCATTGGTTAGCTTATATATTTCCAATTAATTTTTCAACTCACAAGAGCATGATTTTGAAGCAAATTATCTTTTCTAAAATTCTTTCGACACTGAAACTAATAGATTATAATAACACTCCTGATCCATCCAGAAAACTTGCCAAGATCAGTTCACTTCATAAAGATATTAAACTTCAGTAAAAATTCTAAATTATGTTGCTGTGAGGGAAAGATAAAACATGAAAGAAATTATTGCTCAAAGACTGTTTCTTCAACAAAACGCAGCACCTTCACAATGCAAAGAAACAGGAGGTCAATAATATTGGGTTTGAGCTACTGCTCTAATATCACCCACATAATCCACTGCACACAAGGCCAAAGTTTCTACTCAGATAACAATATAGCACTTTATCACATGGCACACATACACAAATTCTTGTCAAAGTTAATATCTGTCAATACAACAGAAGCCAATCAGTGAGTTATCAAGGATATAGACTAAGAACTTCTGTTTAGCCTGGAGAGAAGTCTAATTAAAGTTCTCTAGCCCTAAGTACTTCATGTTGCTTGCCAGATTCAGACTGGCTGCTGACAACTTGAATCTCCTCTTTAGTCCTGAAAGGAGCTTTTTCAGCATTCATTTTGATGTGGAGGCTTTAATCTGGCTGCCATTTCCAACACATTTTACCAGCCCTGAAAAAGGCTTTTTGTTTATTCCAACTGGCAACTCTTTTTTGACAGCAAGGCTATAGGTTGGCAAATGTCAAAAGTTCCATTACAACTCTTCCCTTCTTCATTTCTATCTTGACTGGTATTAGACTGATCAGTTAAGCACATATCACAGCCAAATTTTTACCAGCAATTTGACCACTTTCTTCTGCTGTTGATCTCCAGATCAGCAATCCCTCACAATTAAGGGTACCCTTGCTCTCTATCTAAAACCATGAAAGACACACATAGCCTTAGGAATAAATAAAAAATATATAAGTATCAATAAATATATTGATAAATGAGATAATGACAAAAAATGTAAAATTTAAAAATTATGCTCACAATATCAAATACACAGGTCATGTATAATATAACCATTTTTACTGAATGCCAAACATTTCATAAATATGGGCATGAGAAGAGAGATGCCCTCTGCCACAGAGCCCTCCCAAGATCCATCTGTTGCATCAAATAAAACCAATGAACTCATATTTCTGTATGTTCACCAGATTCTTGGGCTTCCAAACTCTGAAAAAAACTTTTCTGTAATAGGATGGCAAATAGGAATAGAGCATGCCTGCATAATCTACTCCAATATTTTTATTTTATTGCATGGTATTTAATTATGAATTTCTGAGAGATTGACATTCATATGCTGGTACTCTGATTTCTTTGTGGCTGACCTCCTACTGCCTTGAAGTTTAACTCAGTAAGTTTGACTAACCTGGACAAACTACTCGGTCCTTAGCAATGTAAATTACTCAACAGTTCCAAAGAGCACAAGGTCCTTCTCACCAACTACTGTAATCAAGATTGTGTAAGAAGTAATTTTTCCCTCATGGGGTGCCACCATTGGAGGCAGTGCCACCTCCAACCTGGTTCCTGAGCTAGTCAGATCCTTCACCTTCTTACAAGGCAGCACTGCATTCACTGAGCTAAAGAAGCAGACTTTCTTCTGGTATCAATCATCATAGTTCATAAAATAGGATTTCACATCATTAATTAATTTTCAATTTTATTGAGCATTTGACTACTTAGCATGCTTTCCAGACAACTGTTTTGAGCACCATCACCCTTGTTGGCAATTCTCAAACTGCATAAGCTTTCTAATTAAATTAAGCTTTGCTGCATGCGAAGAAAGAAGGGAATATTTTATTCTAACTTTATGTAGATGAGGAAACACAGTAGTCACTTGCTCAAACAAGCTGATGTAAAGGTATTGCCCTTGACTTACAGCCTGTGGTCTAAGCATGAAGACATCACACAGGATAAATTTATTGCCATTAAACGTAATTGATCAAATAATATACAAACCATTAAAAACAGACCATGAAATACTTTGTGCAGGACACAAGTATCATACAAATATTACAAATTAAGAATTGTCATCTAATGATTATCACTGATTTAGTCATGCAAATGACTTAATACTGGTGAAAATGTGCAGGGTGGTGTCACCAGCAATTATGTGTTTATGAACTGGCACAGTTCATGGGGAACAAGACTTAAGCTGATGCCAATTACTTTTTAAAAGTGCCCTTAAACCAGTTTCCAGATTGGGAAGGCAGGAAAGCAAGGAAAAGAACAATGCAGTTAACTGCTTTTCCTGTAAACTTGTCTCATGTCTACTCAAGATCAGAGAGCAAGAAAATGGAGAAAATGCATTAATGAAGAAAATGCATTTTTCTTGCCAACACTCTTCTCCACATATCTCAACTTCAGAGCTTGTTCACAAAATATTTCTTTCTGGTTGAGAACCAGAATGTTTGCCATGCTGTCCTGTCCAGCATTGTAGACCACTACACCACTATCCTATGTAAAGGCAGAAATCCATATTTCTCCACAGATGTTTTGTTCAGAAGATACAGATTTTCTCTGTCTCAACAATCCTTAAAGGACATTTGTGGCATGAGATTTTTGTGGTCACCCCAAAGAGAAAGCCAGCATGACTCCAATTTCATTTTGTAGTATGTACAAATTTTGAATGAATAATTGCCACCATTGCTTTTGTGCTGCTCTTGGGCCTACTCAGGTTCTAAGTTTAAAGGAAAATGTTTCACAAGTATGATGAAAAGTACTGCTTAAAATTATTCCACAGATGAGCAGTGACTAAGAAAATATCCATCTCCTAAGTGATTATTTGTTCATGGCAAAACTAAAATAAAAATAAATAGGAACAGATCAGGAATAAAAAATACCCTAAGAAAATACCCTGTTTTTAAAGATAATCTAGGTTGATTTTTCTTTAAAAGGACATTTTACATGATCTATAATGTGAATTTTTCTAAGCAAGATACTACAGTAGCACAGCCTTAGATCAAAGCTCACAAGTTATTTGAGTTTAATGACTATAAATGAAAACTGCATTCTTTAGGTGTACCTACACATATCACACATACACACTTCTTGAACTCTTTTCAATAAAATTTGTAAACTACCCACAAGTCAACAAGTTTGAAAAGTTTTGCTTATAATTTTCAAGTGTTGTATTCTAAACCAAAGAGAAAACAACAAAACATACAAGTTAAGGTCAACTGTAAACCATTTATTCAGCAGTTTGGAGGTGGGGAAAAAAGTAAAAAGAAATAGCACAGTAGCTTGAAGGCTGCATTTCAATCTATTACCTAATTACCAGAAATACAAACTAAGAAATCAATACTATTCATATACTTTCATGAAAGATGGCTTCAACCTGGCAGCTCCTTAGAGCAAATATCTGCTCTATTTTACTTGCTTCCACTTCCAATGAGTAAGCAATGAAAACTTTGGACATGTTTATATAATAATATGCATATAACAATCCAACAGAATACTCAGAAATTCAACACCAAAGCTGACTAAAGCAATTTTTCCTTTGCCACACACAGGCTGTTGCACAGGATTAGGGTCACTTATATGGAAAGAGTTAAACTAAAAAAAAATAAAAATAAAGTAGTCTTTAAGGAAGAAAAAAAACCCCAAACCATAACATACTACTGAACCTGCATTACTTACCCAAGAGACAATCTCTAAGATTTACTGCACTTACTTGTATAAATGCAACTTTCTCTAGCCTAAAGAAGGATTAGTGCATCTAAAAGCTCTCCTGTTTCTTCTGTCAGCTGAGACAACAAATTCATTTTTCTTATGAATTTGGACTGCATATACCTTTAGCTCAACAGTGTTACAACACCACTACTATTAAAGCATCTTCTAAACAAGTTAATGGGACAAAGAAGAAGAATGAAACCAGAATTTTAAAATATCACAACTATTATGAAAAACAGGAAAGAAACACGGCTCAGCCACTATCTCCACATGGGGATATGTGTCTGTCTGCCTCAAGAAATGCCTGTTTTTACTTACTGCTCAAAATTAAGCACAACCTTCCTCATGTTCCATCACATCAAATTCCACCCCACTACTCCATAACAGAATGTAATGATTTCAAACTCTTTCCAAACCCTTACAATTTTCTGGTATTAAACTCATGTGATCCTAGATTCTTTGAGCAACTTCTGGGGATTTGGACTCTTTGAGCATCCCACTAAGACTGGAGATCAAGCTTAACAAACCAAAATCCCCTTGCTGCTGGAAACCAGACATCTTTAACATTCATCTCTCAGTACTGTAATAACCAGCACAGAAGGACACTGTGGAAAAGGATTAAAGAAATCTCACTGAACACTTTTCCAACTTTGAAAGATCAGGAATCAATCGTCTTGAAAAGGTAGTTTATCTGGCACCTCTGTTACAGGACAGAGAGTACTGAGCACCACACATGGCCAAATTCCCATGCATAACATTAAACAAATTCTGTGCTGTGTTTTTAAGATTTGGGATTATCCTGGGAACAGTGCTAGAAGCAGGTAAGCAGAACTAAGGAACCAGAGAGCCAAGGTTGGTGATAATTCACTAAGATCTAAAAAATATTTGCTCTTTCCAGCAGAACACATCCAAGCTAAAATGTCTGTATGTATATTTCTATAATTTTATCCTTCATGGATTCATAAATATAAAACATAGGTTAAATGAGCATATGGAGTATGGAACCTATCTTATTATCTTTTTTTTCCTGTGTCATTAAATGAAGTTGATATTCCAACTAATAAGAATTATAAATGCAAGAACAGAAACTGCAATTGTTCCTTGGTAGTCAAGCTTTTCTACAGGAAGGCCAAGTCCTGAATGTTTAGACAGAAACTTAAAATGTTTACATGACCAAGTCAGGTTTTTGCAGTTCCTGTCAATGAAGAAGATTCATCTGAGTTTACAAGATTTATCCCACTGTGAAACTGGCACTTAGACAATAGACTCATTCAGCTGTGTTTAGTCCTGTGAGTCACTGAGCCCAAAACGGGAGCTGGAGAAGCCACATAGCTTTCATTCACATGCTAGTTTAAAAAAATAAAAAATGCCAGGTGTAACACCTCTAATGTAACACCAACTATTTGGTAGGACTCAGGACTGCACATCCCTCACTTCCAAATTACTGAGGTTCATTCCTTTGCACTAAATTTATGTTTTTATTGTAGTTGCTACCAGCAAAAGCAGTGCGTTTCAAAACACACAAAATTAGTGTTTGCTTATACATGCATCATGTGCAAGGCACACAGCCTTAGTCCTTTGGCCATTCTTCCCAGAGGGGCTGAGAGTCTCCCTCACTGGAGATATCCAAGAACTGTCAGGACACAATCCTGGGCCACGTGCTCCAAGTGACCCTGCTTGAGCAGGAAGGCTGGACCTGATAATGCCACTGTGGTCCCTTCCCAACCTTACACATTCTGAGATTCTGTGATTAGTTCTGAGCATTGTCTTGGGCCACAGAGATGCTTAATGAATAGGGCATTTAAGGAACAGTAGAACAGATTTTACAAATGAAATCTCATATCTTTAGTCTACTAAAAAGAATGTTCATCACAATTATCTTAGGTTATTTACTCTCTTACAGTCTTGATGTATTTCATGTGGCAGTAACCATGTAGACCAGAAAATCAACCTGAGATGTGAATGAAATGCTATGTTCTTTACTAAGTACAGCAGTTTTCATGTTCACAACACTGTAATTCTTTCTGTGTTATGCTGCCATTAATTATTGCTAAAAAATACCAATATTCAGTATAACAATCACACAGAATCTAACTCAAACCTTTAGGAGACTTTTTCATTTAAATAAGAACCCCTGAAAGGAAAAATTATTTACCATCACTTGGCAGAGTATCACAATTTATTAGGCATTTTAAATGTTATCATAAAGTGCCACGCCTCTCAATCAATGTTTACCATTTGAGACAACTAATTCCTGAGAACATCTTCAGGAAAACAACTGGTCCCTAGATCAGAGTGCTAATTTTAATTCTTTCAAAGGACTCTGCTAACAAGAAAACTAAACTTGACTTGAAAAAAACAGTTACACTTAGGAGACAATTGTCTGAAACAAATGAGACAATTCCCAGTAACTAGAAAAGGCTGATAACTTAATAGGCCCAACCCTTCCTGAATGTGACACACAGGCTGTATCCATATCAGCAATTCATTTAGCAATACAAGCAGATTGGTTACTTGAAGCAGTTATTGCTTAAGGCTTTTCACACTGCCTCCCAATTCTTTCAACTAGATTTAAAGCCTTACAAACACCCAACATTTATTTCCAGTGACTTCAGCTCAGAGGACCTGACACTTGTATTACTTGCAAGTAGATCATAATCAATAAACAAATAACATGCAAAGATTTGTGCCAGATAAATCTCTTCTTAACTAAAACTGCACCATGTTTCCTTATCCAAGTAAAGACAAGTTGTGAAAAATCTACATAGCTACTTTTGGGGAAAATACAGCTTTCTAAAAATTCTTACAAATCTCACTGAAACACAGCAACAACCTCCAAACAAAATGTAGTAGGAAGCAGCAAATGTAAAACTCTATCTTATTGACCATGACAGACTTTTCCTGTGTTGAGATCTCTGAGAGATAGGGCACAGCTTTACACCTGGACTGTACAACCCTTTTCCAAGGGAAGAGATCTCTCCATTCTCTCTCTGACCACAGTTCCTTCACAAGTGAAGGTTTGACTTACAAGAAAATAATATTCTAAAAATCAACCTTAATCAGTGGTTTTTTCTCCAGCTTTCTTAGAATGAAATTTGGTATGATTTCACATTTAGTATGGATATGGACTGATTAAAAGAAATACATACACACATCCTCAAATACATCCATATGTATGTAAGTTCTACTGGCTGGAATCAAATATTAGCAATGTGGTTTCTTCCTACACTTTCTCTCAGTTTTTCAAGTTCTTTGGCATAAATAAAATTCAGCTGTTTTTCGGAAATGTTGAGCGTGAACATAAGGGAAACTTGAAGGCGTAAATTTATGTCTTATTTGCACAAAAGTCAGTATTTTCAGGTTTCCAGGATGTCTTCTGACACAGTATAAATGTATTTAGAGCACTGCAAAGAATGAAAAGTGGAATCCTTGAGGACCATTTTAGAACTATCTGAATCATCTACAACAAAGGGATTTAAAGATTCCTTAGCATAAAACAGATCATATTTATAGTGGAATACAGCCTACTATGTGACTATTAAATTGAAGACTTCACTCACTTTCAGGAGTAATTTTCCACACGGTCCTCAAGCACTGTCATAGCAGCTGTCAATTTTTTTTATGACTCTGCAATTAGCACAACTTCTAAGATACAGGCTTGAACAAGACACTTCCCCTATTAAAATCATGTGGCTTCACAGTATATCAAATAAAACAGGTATGAATGAATTGCTAATAGTGAAATCAGCCACCCACAAACAAAACCCCAGTGAAAGAAGAGAAGATGATGTCCTAATAATTCAGTTAAATCTACCTCTACTGCTGCTGTTAATAGAGGAAGGAATATAAAGAGTAAAATCTATGAAAATTCCTTCAGTTTCAGAAGGAGTAAAGCAGGCTTCTCCAATCATGGCCCCTATCTTGGTGACTGCCTTGTGCACACTATGAAGTGCTTGGGAGGGACACCAGAACATGACAAGAAAGAAAAATGATCTCAGCAGGTTTTAAAGGGCAACAGGTCTGAAAAAGAAACTAAAGAGCAACTCCAGCTGTCGATAAAGTGGACTAATTGAGCTGCTAAAAGGTCTGGATGCAAAAAATCATTTATCCAAAACCCATCCTTGAATTCAGTAAGCTGAACACTCACAACCCTTAGTCTTGGCTGTCGTTCAAGTGTAATAGATGGCTTAACATGTGACACATATAGAATAAGACACCACTTCTGCCAATATCCCTGGATTTGCACCATTCTGAACCAACTATGTGCTTTAAAATCTTTGCATGTAAATCCTCACAGACCTCTACCAGAAGCTATGCCAACTGCCAAGTTTACTTGTGTGACTTTCTGCTTTTACAAATCTATTTTGATAACCAGGTAGTTATTTGAATTTTCACATTTTGAAACAAGTATTTCTGTGGCTTCAAATGCAAACCTCTTGCTCACTTTTCCCCTTCATGTATCTAATATATATCATATCATCTCTACAAACTCTGCAAATGTGATCTGTAAGTTCTCCCCGCTTTCAAAGAAGGTTAATTAACCCATCTTGAAAAATCCTGGGATCCTCTTACAGAAGTTATTATGTGGCTGCCCCATAATGAATTCTTGAAGTTGAGATGAGGGGAGCAGGCAGAGGAGAAATACGATACTGCTGAGATTAAGCATTATACATTACAGATACAAATGCTCCTAAACCTTCACTCATACAAACATTCATGTGTTTGTCTTCAAGCCTCATTAAGTAGCAAATACACCTGTGAAAATCTCTTATTAGTGTAGTGGAAATCACTTCTCATCTTGAGAAGTTCATAAACATTGTCCAAAGCAAGTGAGAAGAGATGACTTCAGTCCTGAAATACAAGAACACAATTTGCTGTTTCTAGCCACAGTAGATTCAAACATACCACAACAATATACATGAAAATTCTTGACTGCATTCCTTACTGAGTTTTCAGTAAATTCAAATGTGATTTGTCAAGAGATACAAATTGAAGAAAATATTGGCTTTTTAGTGGGGTTGAAGTATATTCCAAAATACTTCTAAGTGACTGTATTATTTTGCCTTTTTTTGACAACAATTTTTCACCCATGTATAATTACATACCCTATGCTGTGGGAAATAAATTTCAAAATAAAATCCATTTTTTTATTTATATATTTGCTTTCTGCATTTCATGATGTGAAAATGTTTCAACCAAGACTGATTTTCCTTTATTAAAGAAGAGCTTGCTAACTCTTCGGTGTTGGTGTGTCACATCTGGCTGGAGAAGAGAAAATAGAGTTATTCCCATTGTCTTTCTAATGGGAATAACTTTATTTTAAATACAAGAAGGGAGAGGTAAAAGGTCTGTTCCTTCCTTTCCCCATTTTTCTGTTTTAATACCATGATACTACTTAAGGTCAACCTTAGTAAAAGCTGGCTTTAGAAAGCCCGAATTTGGTGCCTATACCAATTGAGTAAAATCCCTTTGATTTCTCTCAATTATCCTAAGCTGTATTTCATCCCAAACAAGCCCTGGGAAAAGGCCCTACACACCATATAAGAAATAGGATCCTCAAGCCACTAGCTCTACCAACTAACGTGTTGTTAAAATTATAGCAACTTATTCATTCTCTGCTTCTTGAGAGGTTAATTATCTTTTTTCTTTCGTGCTTTGTTTGTTAGACTTTGAATATCTGTCTTTTCTTTCTATTCTGCCACATAAAGTAAATCAGCTGACTTGAAAATGCCAAGCTTTCCAGTGTGCCTTCTCCAGAGGATAATATAAATGTCCACCCTGGAAGAAACAGATTTTCCATATTTGGGGCTCTATGACATTTTCCCAAACACTCACACAATAATAATTTAATATTCACTTAAAATGTACGCTGCATATGTTAATTTAGATTCAGAATTTTTATTTTACCTTTCTTATCTCACAAGAAGCTTGTTGTTTACTTCTAAGGACATGACACAAGCAAACAATGTAACAAAGAACTCTTTCAATAATGCTTTATTCTGATGCATTAAACAGCAACAATCACTAAATATCTAGAGTAAATTAGGGACCTTTCTCACACATGCACACACTTTTCTATAGTTTTCTCCCCTCAAGGAAACGCTACATTGAAAAGAAGAAACTGTCACAGCCAGCCAGGGATTTTCAAGCGCATTGAAAATACACTTGAAATACACTGCATTTTTAACTAATTCCATATGCTTTAGTGCCAGCAGACCAAGCATCTCCCCAGCAGAAACAATCTATGCTGCCCTGCCACTTCAGCACGAGGAGCACCAGTGCTATCAAGGCTTGTCATCTTGCCTATTAGCTTGATGTCTTTATTCACAGGCCATCTGCACCACTGAGAGATACCAAGGCAGCTAATGTCAATATGAACAAATTCCTCTTCTTTTACAAGAAATGTCAAACATAGGACAGAGCAAGAATGACCCCAGGAATACCAACAGATGCTAGTTACAAGGCTTTAAAAGGGGTAAAAAAAAAAAAAAATCAATCTTTCCTACTGGGACTAATTAGGATGAAACGAAGAACAAAAGTAAGGAAAAATCATGTCACATTATCAAGAGCTTCATACATACTTTCTAAGCTCATTATTGGCATATTGCCCCATGCTCTTTGAAAAACCGGTGAAAAAGTGGTTGCGTAGCTGGCACAGTATTAGAAAGATTCTCTATGTAATTCTCAGTCCTCATCTGAATTACATAACAGATCATGACAAGAAAAATTATATATAATTATTAGCCAAGTACTGTTTCAAGCAGAAATTAAGCACAGCAGCATTTATACTATAAATCCATACATTAAAAAGAACTCCAAATATAAGGAAATCCAGACATGGTATAGTACATGGCATTTCAGGAGTGCCCAAAGTGACATTTTTAGATTTACCTGCAACAAAAAGATGTTCCCTTTGACCACAGATTAAACACCAGAGCACAAAATTTAATGGCCATTTTTGTGGCCATGTTCAATTAGCACCACTCCTAATTTGGCAAGGAACAAAGGGACAAACCCATCGTCATGACCAGAGAAACTGTCTGGATCTTTATCATATATCTTAAAGAAGAGATGCATTAGAAGTATCTCCATGTCATCTTTCACAGCAGGAGCTCAGCCAGTACTCAGGTCTGTGATTACAGAGAACCCAAGCTTTTCAGCCCTGTGATGGAACACTGTGCTGTCCCTGCAAGCTACAATATGATGAAAATGTCAACTCATTTTCAGTTTGTATTCCATCTTGGGAAAGAAGGATATGGCTGTGAAGAACAGCTGAGCTCTCCCATGGCCATGCAGCAGTGGCAAGACAGACCTACCCATATCTTAGAGGCTGCTTGACCATGTACACAGACGTTCAAAAACTGTGCCTCCAATGTGTTAAAAAATTTTTACAGAGCTAAACCAGAAAAGCTCTATCCTGCAGACACAAATCCTCATTCAAACAAGTCAACTCAAACAAGTATTTTGCTTGCACAGTTTCAGGTAGTCATAAATGAAATCAGCTTTTCTGAAGGAACAGAGGTGCACGTTAAGTTCATTGCAGGGTTAGTTATGCCACTAAGGAGTGGGATACTTCTTCCTCCTCTAATTCCTGGCATTGACAGTAAATGCCTCAAAAGAAAACCAGAAAACCCTTGACACAATTCATTCATTCAGCAGTAGCAGCTCTCTACAAGGCTCAATACAGGTCTGGAGACAAATATCACTGTGCAGGTTGTACACACAACATGGACAGCCTTTCATTTCCAATGCTATATCCAAAAATTTTAATGAATATTTTATAGAGACATAAGTTTATTTTAACTTTATTACAGCAGCCTCTCACATTTTGTCTGGATGATGATTATGATATCAATTCCATTGCAGGTGCTCTTCCACAGGATTGGTTAACCAGTCTTGGAGTCATATGCCTTAATTAAAATTAATTCACAAGCTCCTTTTACACCATAAACACACATTCTACAAATTAAAGAAACAGAGCCATCCTTGCAACTCTCTATGGAAACGGATATTAAGCTTTCATTAGTGTTACTGATAACAACAAACACACTTGAGTGTATTACAAAATACAACAGATGCACACCCGTACCTCCTTACTACTAAAACTCATTAGGGTAATTCTAAATTCAGGTAGAGTGCCTCAGGCACAGAGACAAACAACATAAGTTCCTAATGTGGTCCCACTTAAATATTCCACCATGATACTGCTTTTCTACTTCTGGATTAGCAGATTACCACTAAAAGTAACATGCCCTTCATTAACTACTCTTCATAGCAAAATTCTATGCATTTTTCTTGCTTTGCTTTCCCCCAAGGGTTGCACAGAGGGTTAAAAAGCCAGTCTTGTCTCCCCTCGTATCAGACAAGCAATTCATATCCAGCCTTCCTTTCTGATTTACTGATCAAACTACAGGAAAGCATCTACCATGACAAGAGTTAGAAAAACTGATAGCAAAGTTTGAAACAAATAGCTAGACAAACTATTTACAAGAGAAGTTGTCACAATTTATCAAACTCTATCACTTCTGTTGGAACCGAGTAAAAGATAGTGCTTGAAATTGCTATTAAAATCTTTATGCTGCAACAGATTTGAGCATTTGTGGATATTTTTAACAAAAATAGAAGAGAGAGCTGAACTGGACTTCAAAACCCGGAGTGTTCAAGTGAGAGATTTTGTTTCACTCCCTCTGCACCTCCTAGGGCTTATTACCCATATTCTATTTGCCACTCTGACCATGCACGCAGAGGAGCTTTCCCATCCCCAGTCATTGGGCCACTGAAGTGTGTCCATTTCTTCTATTCATTCTATATTGGGAAAACCACTCTGAAAAATGACCTTTTGCCTAGCCAATAAAGATTCAGAGAGTGTAAATTATAGCATATGGCAGCTGATTTGCTCAAGAGAGCATGGCATTTACCATACCCAAAGCTGGATCTGACAGTTTAAACAGTGGCAAAGAACAAAAAGTTAGTCTTAGAACCACAGAAATGAAAGCCTTTATTCAGAATGGCTCCCTTTAAAATGGTGAAAATGCAAACTAAAGTTCAATTAAACGTTAAGTCTAATGTTGGAGCACTATAACTTAAGTAGGGCTGATTCTTTTCCTTCTGTAAAGGGAAAAGAAGCTATTCTTCTCAAAGATACAGAAAGAAAAAAATCATATGCAAAAGAAAATTGACTTTTTGTAATTAAACTGAGGAAGATACTCTGCATATGTTAAAAGAGAAGCTGAAGAAAGCAACATATAGTTGTCTAAAATGGTACCAACACCAATAGCAATGGTATAACAGCAGTAAGATTTGCACAGAAGTAGATCTTTCATTTGGCAAAGGGGGAAATCCAACCCTCTGGTTTCACTTTTAGTTTTGTTTTAAAAATTAACCTCATGCAGGGGGGATTCCATAAGGATCCCAGTGCTAACATCGTCTTCTCTGCCTGTGTAGTGCTACAGAGATATTTTATACCATTCCTATGATTAAATGGAAAGGTCTATTTGTCTGCAAGATGATACTTTAGCAATCCTCTTGCTAATTCTGTGCTGTGTGATGCTGAAGGTGGAGCGTGTCAGGATACTTAAGCTGGGGATTTGAACCTATGACCTGAGAGGTGAAAGTACTCTGGAAGATATAAAATACCTCACTAGATAACCGCCACCTAATAAAAAGGAATGAGGATTTTTATAAACCATTTTAACTTCCAAGATTGTCTAGCCCTAAATGGAGCAGTATTGATGAGAATGAGATAGATTATATATACTGGCACAGGAAAATGCTATACTAAAGCATCAACTCTATCAAGCCTTATCTGTACTGAAGCAAAGAATCTTCCCCTCTTGCCATAAAACACAGTGTGTGGTATTTTATCTAGTCCGTACACACACACATTAGATCTACAGTCTCCTCCAGCATATCAGAAAGCATAAACCAGTGATGATAATATGACGTGTTGTGCATTTTACCAACCCAACTTGGCAATGCCATAATTCTTCAATAACTATGGAACATCTGCAGTTTTTTGATGCTTACTATGTTTCATTCCCATGATGCTCTCGGTGTCTGTTCAGAGTACAGAAAGGTCAACCAGCCCATCTGGAATCCTCCCCATTCATCCATTCTTGCGTGCTGCCTCTTTTGCAAAAGGAGTTTCTGCAGAATTTGTCACTTCCACCTGTTCTGACAGGTTATCCCTGCCTGACCTGGAGATAGCCCTTGGGGACATTAATCATACAACAGTCTGAGCTGTGAAAGAAACAAGGCTTGCCTGGATACTGTTACAGTCTCTGTCACCTACTAATCATGTCCTGTGACACAGAGGGGTTTAATCAGATGGTCAGGTTTCTCATTAATCATTGTGACCTCACAATGAAACCCTTCTCAGGGAGATTAAAGTTTAGATGATCTTCTCCACCCTTGTTCCTGTCCAAATGCCTAAATTTAGCTCAACTCCCAAGGACAATAATTTAGGCTCCAACTCATATTTCCTATTCCCCAAAGGTTGAATTTTAAGTTTCTTATTGTGACTTAGCACATGAACCTTTCCAATGAGAAAAAAAAAAATAAAACCACAAATACAGGGAAAGAGAGAGAGAGAGAAAGATATCAATTAAGTACATTAAGAAAATTCTCAGAATGCATACAGAAATGAAGACAGATAATGATATCTGAGCCACTATAATAACATAAAGGCAGCATTTATTTGCAATTCATCAACATGAATCTATAGGAGGCAATTGTAAAAAAATAATCCATTCTAACAGATACTTGCTACAAGGAACTTCTGTCCTGTTACAGTCAATGTTCTCTATCTTCCACTACAACCAAATGAAATAACTTCAGGAAGCAAAGAAAACATAAAGGGAATAATCAAGTGATTCTAGAACCAGAAACAGCTATATCAAAACCAAAACAAGACATTAATTTGCTTATGCACTTTAATACTGATATTTTTTCTAATTTCCTAAATTTCAAAAGCCAAACAAACTCCAACACAGATTCTGCTCTCTTAGCAAGTCAGCTTTGCACTTCCTCCCTATGTTTACTTTCCCTGCACTGTACAATTACGGGAAACACGCATAATTTTGCCTCCTAAATCATGAAACACTCATACTTCATCAACATCTAAATCACCTCTCATCTTGGTTGGGGGTGGAGGGCTGTCAGCAGGACAAGACAGGATGGGAAAAGGAGCAGCAGCCACCACATGATTAACACGGTCTCCTACCTGCCTGAACTTGACCCAGCAGTTTATTGCAACAAAGTCAGCAAAGAAACACTCAGCTCAAGGGTTACTTAAAGGCAAGTGCTTACCAGGTTCCCCAACAATACACATCATCTGAAAGCTACCACAAAGGACCTACAAGGCTGTCTGACTGAACTCCACAATGCCGAGCTGAGGCCTGGGGTTTTTGTTGTGTTTGTTTCTATTCAGTGATCCTCCAATGCTAGCCTAGAAATGACAGTAGGTGGAAACGCTATCTTTCATTACACAAAGTATAAATAGTGTAATCTATCAGCACTGTCAATCAAGATGATTGATTACAGGCTGTCATAGAGAAGAGTGACATATTAGAAAAGTTTTGTTAACAATGCCTATTGCTAGTCAGCCTGCCACAGAAGCTGGTGATTAATGTGTTGTCAGCCTGTAATCCCACACCCCTGGCTAATGAGGCAGGAATTTATCATCTTTACAGAGTGGCAGATGTCAGAAGGAAAGGAATCCAAGTGCTGGAAACAATATACTTTTTCTTACCACGCCTGACAAGTCTGACAGGCCTAAAAAACCACAAAGAAGCTTTGTGTAAGCACAAACTTAAAATGAAGAACTTTCATTTGGCATCTTTGCTTTAAATAGTGCTGCAAATCAGCCTCTATCCCTCAAAAAGGGCAGAATAAAAAGCTGTATGAACTCTGAACCCATCCTTGACAACTAGGAAATCTCAGGAAAGGTTTCCATGGGAGACAAACAGAGAGCTTTCTCCATGAGAGAAGCAGCAAGTAACTTTTAACTTTACCTGCAAACTTGTGAACTACTGCAGGACAAAAATTCTCCCAACTGCAGCACAGAATGCACCCCTGCTTCAATGCTTCATCAATTAAAGTTTTAGGAAGTAGCTCTCCAGAATATCCAAACCAGGTTTGCATTACAGATTCACATTGGGACAGAGGAACACACAACAGAATTGTGAAAATTCTGGAAGCTCTTCTGGAGAAAAATGACGTGTGACACAAGCATCTGCACAGGGAGGCAGGTCTAGTACTTTGCACTCAACATAGTTTTACAGCTGACTGAAATATGCTCAAATTTGATAACTCTTCCCTCAGAGTATTTGATAAATATTTGGAAGATTCTCTTCAAGTACTAGAAAGCCACATAGACATACTGTGCTTTTGATATAGCTATGTTACAGAAAACTTTCAATAGAACATCAGTGATCTGCTTAAGTTTGCTTCTGCAAAATTATAGTGTTCAAAATTCAGGTTTAGAGCAATGACTTCTCTCTTTTGCCTTCAAGGCAACTGTTTAAGGAAGTTTCATTTTTGCCTTCACTGCTGTAAAGACTACAAATTATCACAAATAAGGGAAATATGGGGAAAAATTATCTGTTTAGGGGAAAAAAAAATAAACATCAGCAAATCTCAGGCAGCTCATACCCACTACTGCCTACCACTGTCAAAAATCAACAGCTTTTCAATTAGATGTATCAAGAGGTTAAATCTTCTGGTTCTGAAATTTCCAATAGGCTGTAAAAGGGCCATATTTTTTCAAAATATTATGTGCACCTTAGGCTCCTGTCAGTCAGTAAGGAAAGAGGGCGAATTATCTGTCTTAAGTTTTGACTAACGTAATCCTTTTTCAAACACAGATACCTCCACTAATGCAGAAAAATGCAACATACAAAAAATTTATAATGAGAGACAGCAATCAGGGAATAAAAACACTGCTTTCTGTCAACAGCACCCTTGGGCTAAAAACACAGCAAAACATTGAGAAATTCAATCTCCAAAAGGCAGCATTCTGGAGTTAAGACTTATTTAAGGTTTATGAGAGACTGGAACTTCCCATGCTAGTCAGTGAAAGAGAGGTTTACTGGCCTATAATCTGTGCACTCAGGAGGAGACCAAATCAAAAACAAATAGCAATGCTGTGAAAACCAGACCCTTTTCTGCCAACAATGGGATTCAGTGACAAGTTATGACCTCTGTGGAAGGCAAAACGTCCCTGACAGCTACCCCAGTGTCAACAACAGAGCTGCATTCTCTCTTCCATTTAAACCAAAGCTCTCTGCAGAGAATCTACACACAAGTGGTAGTTGGAACTGCAAAACAAGTACAGCTGCATGTGATTTGACCTATAAATGAGGACACAAAAACTGACTTTGAGCCCACAGAGTTCTGCATGCTTCAATACATACTAGTTAGCCATTTTAACTGCTGATAAACTGGAGGCCCCGTGTGCCAGTTATGCACAGGTTAGCAGATAAATGACTCATTAACTAATAATGGGACTGTAATGGTGAGTTTTAACATTGCTTTGAGGGAGGGTGAATTTATATTCTGTTTCCTGCTTTGAAAAATTCTGACAGATTCAGTACAAATATTTTAGATCATGTTAGTCTAAGAGAATACTGATACATCAGATACTTCAGTGGTTGAGCTCTCCTTCCTCCTCATACCAGTAGCAACAAACGCCATCAGATTTTCACTTTGCAGCCCCTTCCCAACCCACTTTTTTCATGGGAAAACACATCTCCTGAATCTGCATAATTCAAAATGTAATTAAATGTTCCAGTTTTAGCTGGAAATCCTATTTCTTGCAGAGATTAGATTAGACTCATTACTTTGGTATGTACTGACCTTTACTCCCCTTGGCAGCCCCTTGGTGAACTGTGACACTGCACAGACTTCTTTGGGAAGTTCCCACTGCTCAATGCCCCATGTTTTTGGGCTCAATGCCCCATGTTTTTGGGCTACGCTCTTTTGAATCAGGTTGATATGAAGAATTCTTCCTCAATTCCACAACAATATCAAAGTTTCACTAATCCACCTCAATTTCTTGAAAAGCCATAATTCAGACAACCAGGAAATCAGGACAAGGTTAACTTTTGAAAACATGAACAGAATTACTTAAAATATGCCATGGCAGTGTTCAAGGTTAGGGCCATCATACTCAATGCTTCATGGGACTTGGCCAAAAGCTTGTAATTATTGGCAATCCTGCTTAAAAATTCATACACATTAAAAAACACAAAAATTTGGATTAGTTCTAGGCCTACATGCAAATTTCAACTTCTCCCATGGTCGACACATTAAATATTAAATTTGTTTTGAAAGGAATGACCACTTCAGTTTCTAAACAGCTCCTAAACAGTATATTGATTTATCCAAAAATAATCTTTATTGATGCTACAACCACAGCTGCTTCCTCACACAGAAAATATGCATTTTTGAAAATAAAATTACATTGCTGTACCTGAAAAACATGGCTACTAATAAATCTCTTTCCACTCTTCTAGCCATCACCTGCACTAATTATTTCCTTACTGAAGGAGTTAATTCCTACAGTACCTATTAGGGCTCTGGCATTGAAGTAATTTCAACCAGTGAAAAAGAAGGTATCTAATTTTTTGTCTCTTAACACTGTCCCTAGAATACAGACCAATTAAAGGAATTAAAACACATTTGTGAGCTTGCTTTATAGACTTGGATCTAATAAATGATAACTCTCCATAGAGTTACAGTTGAGTTCTTCCTTGCACTGAGTTATACAAACTTTATGAAAGTGGGAGCATGTCTTTTTTTCTGAAGATATGCTATTATTTTGGTCAAAGATTGTTTACATTAAAAAAATTTAATTTACCAAATTTTGACATGTTTGCACAACTGCATATAATTTATATGGGAAACATGACTCTTAAATGAACTTTCTGAAGTCTAAACTCTCTGGTTTCTAGCCTCTAGTTCTAATTCTTGTACTGTACCAAAAAGCTTGTTGCTGGCATAAATCATATCCTCCAAAAAGGTTTTCCATTAGGTAAATAATGACCATAATTTCAAATTGTTTGTTAATATCTTCAAACAGGCTACATCTATCAAATACTGATTTGACTTTCTTACCAAGTGCAGCACTTTGTCAAGGAAACAGCAATCTCCAAATTAAGGTTAGGGAAAGCAATTCCTTAATACTGCTATTTCCCTGTAAGTTTCTTTTAGTAGGTTTGATAAACGCAATTTAAATTTGGATTTCATCATCCTAAAGCATCAGAGATGGATTGTAAAATAACCCTAAATAAATCTATACTCTCTCCTATAAGCTGATATACTTA
Organism: Camarhynchus parvulus; assembly: GCF_901933205.1. Classification (NCBI taxonomy): domain Eukaryota; kingdom Metazoa; phylum Chordata; class Aves; order Passeriformes; family Thraupidae; genus Camarhynchus; species Camarhynchus parvulus. The sequence continues at coordinate 13,471,645 of NC_044576.1, forward strand.
TCATGGCACACTACAATTGTATCCATACTGTTAAATAGACTGGGTTAAGGGTTGGGGTTTTTTTTCCATTTTAAAAACACCTGTCTAATAAATATGAAGCAAAACTATGCCAGACTTTCACAGGATTTCAGCACATTACTTGTTGAGCATTCCCAGGCTTCACTGATTTTTCTGGGAACCAGCAATGCCTAATGCTTGGACAACATTAGGTGCAAGATATCAAGTGGACTTCAACAAGGCCTCTAAAATCTTGGATTATTGAAGGTCTGCTGAGTCCACACTTTTGGGGGTAAATGCTGAAAGAAATGAGCCTTTGATGCACCTGGAAGAACATTGTAAGATGGGAGAGCAACTTTTTTCTTTAAGTACTACCCATAATTCCTTTGAACTATTGCCAGGAAGCCACTCCTAAAACTAGTCCTCTTCTGTCATCATATAGCTTTTCTCTGAACATTTGTCCTGCTTATAACCTTGGTAGAAGACAGCATTAATTATAATTACCCCAACACCAGTAGAAGTTGTTTGGATTAATTAAGATCTAGATTCATACAAATATCCATACACAAGCAGGACAAGTCTTCTAGTAACTCCTCAAGCAGATAGAAATATAACACCCTCTGGCTTAGAATGGGCATTGAGAAAACAGAGCTGGATTTCTAAGTCTACCAAGATGCCTCTTAAAATCTGCCTCAACACTGCTGTAAATCCAGGCCTAACCATTGTAATGAAAGGCAGTCTTTGCTATGTCAGAATTAAGACCAGTATTCCATTGCTGCTCAGCTTTGCACTTCTCTCTTCAGTATGAGCTGAGAGGATGATCCAGAGGGATTGAGAAGTTTAAAGTCACCTATGATTCCCAGTTATCAACTGCCCTGTAGATTCTGATGTGCCAAAACTGGATGCGAATCTTTACGCTCAATATTGTTTTAGACCTAACTGGCTTTTGGGGGAGAAAGGAAGAAATTAGGAATTTTGGGGGTAACTCAACTAACTTCTTTCCTTTTTTTTCTCCCATAGATTTCTCAAAAGTCTATTCAACTGTGGTTTTGTTACAATTTGCATGCTTTTTCCTCTGATATTTCTATTTAATAAAAATTATCTTTTCCCTAAGTGTACCTCATTTTGTAGTTATATTCTACATGACTATCACTCAGTATTACTGAAAACTAAATTCAGATGCAGCTGATTCACTTTTGCACACAGAACACCAAACTGCAGAAAAGTGGCTATTATTTTATTTCAGTAAAATTTATAGCCACACTACAAACAAAGCCCTATGATAAGAAAAGGCAGTTACTTGTCCCAGCATACGCCACAGCACATGTCACAGTTGAGACAGCCACAATACACAGAGCATCACCATACAATATCAGAAGGCTTCAACCCATACAGAGAACACCCTACCTCATCAGAGGGCTTCAGGCATCTGCCCAAACAGAGTAACATCATTCCACTCCAGAAAGCTTCAAGTATCTGCTCATCTTGTTCTTGAGCCCAACCTTTTATCCCCTCATGTTGACGCATTGCACCTGTGTGCCCTCTGGTCCCTTTGGTGATTGGTCAGTGCCCCTGGGCACTCCATGGCTCATCGGCTCCAATAGGATTCACCTGCTTCTCACACCTGCAGCCTATTGGGGATGAGGCTCAGCCCAGCCCCACCCCAATCACCACAAACTCTGGGCCTACAGTTACTGAAAGTGAATATTTCATATAAGCCCCTAAAAACAGTACATTAAAAAAGTGATCTTATTCTAAGAAACAGCCACATCTCATTCTTATCTGAAACTATGAATGTTGTTTAAGGAAGCTTAAGTCCAGGTCAAAGCACCTGAAATAATAACTGTGATCTAAAATTCCTAAAACTTGAAACACAAATTTAGGCTAAATGAACACTGTATCAACACTCTGTCCTTGAGGCTCCACAAATACAAGAAGCTCTGTAACTCAGCTTGCCCCTCTCTTCAGAAGTTAATTTCTGTGGCTATAGTTTCTTTGGTTCTTAGTACCATTTGAGTTGCTGTTTCAGCAAAAGGAAGCCTCAAGGTTCTCTGGACCCTCAAGGCATCAATTAAATATTCTACCAGCTTTTGAAAGCACATGAATATACAACAAAAAATTATCATTTCCTGAAAATTATGTGGTCATAAAACAACTGGTTTAAAGAATGCATTAATACCAGTTTTGTTTCAGAACTCATCTGTCATACAGGTGCCTGATAATACGCCTTGATTTCAGCAATACAGAAATATTTTATAGGTATGTGTGTATATTTTGTGGCAAAGTTACTTTTTAAAAAGCTTTATTCCTCTGCCCCTTTTGCTCCAGATCTTCCATGAATTTTTAAATTTTTTTCAAAACAGTTCCAAATTCCACATTGTTAGATCAGAAACAAGCGAATGTGCATGCAAGGGAGGCAAGTCAAACACACATCTTTCCATCCCAGTTTGTACTGTCTGACAGGTCTGGACATAAAGAACCCTTGGAAAGAAGCCGCCAAGAGGGAAAGTCCTTGAAATACTGCAGTCAAAGAGGATAATAAACATAGCATTTATTTTACATGGCCTATATCCAACAGAGGAAACATGTAAAATAAATACAGATTATACTAAACACGCCTTCCTAAAAAATGAATGGAATGCACTAGAAATGTGGCATAAAGCTCACATAAAAAATACCAAAGATGAATTAATGAAGACAAGTCATCTAATTACTTTTCAGTATTTCTAAATCTATGCCAAGAATCTGGAATGAGGAAGGTAAAAGAAAAAAGGCAAGAGCAACCATTTTTGTTGCTTTGGTTTTATAATATTGGTCTCTCTATTAGATCCACTTCACAGTCATAAATATTTTTCTGTAAAGATATGACCTGGTCAGATACAATTGATCTACCAGTCAGTATCTACCTATCATTACTCTGAGTTAAGTTCAAATAATTATTCTACAGACAGTTCATTTACAGTGCTATGCCTTTCTAAAAATTGTCTTATAATGGAACCACAGTATCATAGAATGGTTTGTGTTGGAAGAGAACTTGAAGATCATCTCATTGCAACTGCCTGCCTGCAGGACACCTTCCTCTAGACTGGGCTGCTCAGAGCTCCATCCTGCCTGGCCTCGGACACCCCCAGAGCAACACACAGGCTTAACACCAAACATAGGTTTTTTGTCTAAACTATGGAAGGATTGTGTTTTTATGATGAGGAGGTGGGAAGTTCGTACAAATCTTCTGATAATAAACATTTTAACAAACTTTTCTATCTTTCTTTACAAAATTTACCATTTCCTTTGTATTTTCCTTTGTATTTTCCTTGGAGAAACAGGATAATGTTAATGGTTTTCTGTCTCAGCACTCACTTTTTTTAAAAATTATATTCCATAGTACACATTTGCATATAATATGCACCTGTAAATGCATTTTATTTATATCAGATTTTACATTACTTTTGAGCTACTTTCTTCACCATATGTACATGCTTTTGTGGTTTATAACAGCTGATTCTTCCAGCAATCCTAAAATCACAGGAGTTTTCTCTGACAAATAAATCATTCAGGTTTTGCATTTATTTTTCAGTAATGTCTTGGGCGAAGATTTGAGGTGGGGAGTGGTGGAGAAGATGTTTCAACCCAAAGTTATTTCTTACTGGCAGATATAAAGCTTTTGAAATAGGGACATAAAAGAAATTCCAACAAGCTTAACTGAATCTATTCTATTCTGTACTAGATGGAAGAAGCACATCCCTCCAAAAAAGTGAAGCCCAACTATCTGCCAAGACCTGGCCACTGAGAATAATTTCTAGCTGAAATAATACTTGACTTTTTTTCTGAAGCCAATTGCTACTCTGCAGTCTGACCTTAATTGGGAAAGTAAATGTAATTATTTCTCTGCTGGTATGGAATTCAGACCACTCACATATCCTGCAATATGAAAGTAGAATGTTAACTCTGGAAGTTGTCTCTCATCAAACCTTCATGACTCAGTGACTTAGCTTAGTGTGACCAACACCAGATACGACAGATTGCCTATAATACATATACTGGTTTTACTCAAGGGATTTACAGCAATATTTATGGGAAAGGATTTTCCACCATAATCATCCTAGAATGAGTCTTCTGATGAACAGCTGAGCTTCAAATCAGCAGTACTATCTCCAACATCTCACCTACTTCACAAAGGGACTGTGAGGTTTGTACAGCAAACATAGGATAGAGGTACCTAAACTACTCTTCCACAGCATGTGACAGGTTTAATATCTTAACATTGTTAAATGAAATTATTATTTAAAATAGATTTCATAAAATGCAGGTAAATTGCAGGATTTTAAGCCCAAAATATCAATCCAAATAAAAACATCTTATATAATGCTGAAATGCTAGTTTCTTCAGTGAAACTCATCCAAAATCACTATCAACTCTGAAAGGAATCAGTCACACAATTGTCTGAACAACTAATGCAGATATCCTATAATGAATTTTTCACTAAAAAACAAAAGTCACTTTGAAATACTCAAGAAAGCCAGCTGACAATTAGTTCTGTATTTACAGCAAAAATCTTCTGGGCATATCTTGCCACACTATACATTTAAATAATTACTATTTTCAGAAGAATTGTTTTTATCTTTCTTCACCCTTTTCCCCTCCAGCATACTTTCTTACAGACCATCACAGATTCATTCTTATCCTGTGAAATTGCTATGTAACCACTCTAAACGCAATATTATTTTACTGAAGGATACTGAATCCAATCTAACAATACTTTAAACAGTTATCATGATTAATTATTTCATCACCTTACACAGAAGTAATAATAACCTGCAATTACTGATTTATCAAACACAGATAGATTTCCTAGAAACATGAGGAAATTTGTTCTTGGTTACTTTAATGAAACATAACCATTGAAAAAGGTAGAAAAAAGAAAAGTCAGGGAAATTCTCTGACAAAAGAATTTGTGGGAGATAAGAAGGTCACTGAAAAATGTTTAGGAAAAGTTACACATTCAAAGGATTAAAAAGAAACATTAATGTAATTATGTCATGCCAAATGAAAAACCATGTCTCAGTAATTTAAATGTACATTTAAGGCCTTTACATTTAATGAAGGGTAGGAGAGACTTTAATTCTTAAAATTTGAGGATTATAAAAAACTTTGCATTTTAAACAGAAATTCTAGAAAATTTTTCAAAATTTTCAACAGATAGAGAACTATGAGACAAATTTTGAAGGGAAAGTGATAATATTATTTTCCATCATTTCACATAATTTGGAGAAGCTTTCTATGAAAGCCAGTCATAAATGCTCAATTCAGCTGTTTTGAGAATTTAAATTCCTGTCTTTACAATGGCATAATTTTAACGTATTTAAATAACAAATTAAAATTAAAAAAAAGAAAGGCTGCAACTCCCATTATATTAAAGAATCCACACAGAGTGAAGGGATATCTATCCATTTACCTCTTCATTTATCATTTGGAATTCATAACCAGATCTCTAGTGAGCAAGATCTCTTTACAACACTCTTCAGAAACCAACATCCATGCTTGATAAAGTGACACTGGCCATGTAGGAACCAAGTAACTCCTTTGCCTCTTTGTACCTGCTCAGTACAGGGCAGTCTCAAAAACAGGGACTTCCTTTACCTGTCTCCAAATTCCAATAATTTTGACATTTAGAATCAGCAAGCAATGCTTTAACTCTAAGAGAGATTCAAACCTATATTGGGTAATATAATCAAAACTAACTGATCTCTTTTTACATGCATTAAAAGGCTGAGTTAATATTACACTTGGGGCTATTATAAATGTCTTACATTGCACACATTTTAGGATACATCAAAGTTTTATCACAGTCATTATAAAAATGTCTCTTGAAACTATTTTTACACTAATAAGATGGTCTTCAATTGAATAAATTGCAGTTACAGACTGATTACAAGTGTTACAACTTACATTTAGTTCATAGGTTAGTACAGTGATGGATAACATGAAGGGGAAAAAAATTAATGCGTGATTCAACTTTACATTTTGTCCCTAACCAGGTTGATTTAAGTCATAAGTAAAAGTTAAAATGTTAAATCTAGTTGGAAGATATAAGGTAATACACATTCTACTTGCTTCTGAAGCACACAACCAATAACATATTATTATTTACGCAGATAGGATAACACATTGTTGTAGCCCACACTGCAACATATTTTGTCTCAAATTAGCCCGTAAATCACTACCACAGAGGCTATTAACAATCATAAAGCCTTTTGCGTTTTACAAGGTGTTCATAATGGGCCATTCCGCATGATTTATATGAAAAACATGACTCAGATCTTAGAGGCAACTAATCTGTAGATGTGGGGCTTGCCGTGTGACCTCTTGTTATCTTTGGGACGGTATGTAAAACTTTCATTTTTCTTAATATTAGTCAGACAAATACAGTGATAAAATACAACATTCACAGAGTTTCTATTAAAAATGTGTTCACTTTTGATAAGACTTACACAGAAACACTATATTTAAGTGGAACTACTAGATAGGATTAAATTCACCCCAAAGTACTTTAAAACAGGCACAAGCAGTTATAATCACCCAGGGACGTAGTTCTTCAAGAGACAGAATTTAACTAAAGTGGTATTTATTGATTTACAACAAACAAAAGTCCCTGACTTTCATAAATGCGTGTTAATAGGTGTGTTTGAATAGTTAAAGTGTTCAGGAAGCATGAGGCTGCTTTAACTGGATTGTGCTCAGAAGGTTTAGTGAGAGCTCTCCATCTGTGCAGCTGCTCAATAACGGAAACATTGGCCTTATCTTCAATTTTTGCAACTTCTCTGATGTCATAAGAGAAATAAATCCAAACTTGTTTACACTTCTATGTTCCTCTAATTCAGTTAACAGTCAGCCAATAATTTTCTATGTTTTTCTTGGTTTTTACAACTTTTTCCTCTATTATTGCTGCTCAAAGCAACTTACAGGCATGCTGTTATAAAGAAAAAGGGTTAGTGAGCTCACAATTCAGATTTTCCCAGTCACCTTCTCTCCACACTTACAGCCTGTTTTCACTTCTCAAGGGCAAGTGCTGCAGTTCTACTCATTAGCAACCAAAGTGCAGATCTAGGGTGAAAAAAACTCAGCAGATGTCCTCTTTACAAACTAAATTACCATATTTTAGTTACTCAAAAAGAGAGAGAATTAGAGAAATAAAAATTACTTTTTCCATTTGGAAGAACTTGAAGTTATGACTGTACTGAACCAAATTTAAAGGTGTTCAGAAAAAATGAAATTAAGCAAAATAAATTTAAAGTTAAAATCCTACACTTGCTGCTTTGAGTCTTACTTCCTGTAATGACCTTAATTAGAGGAACTCAAATGAAAAGAGGAAAAAAGCACAGTTACAGAAGACAACTCAAAGACAATTAAAAGAGGAGTCAATTACAGAACTTGTAGATAGTGGCTCCAGAGCTTTCTGCAGAAGGTTTATTAAAAAAAAAAAGTGAAATGTACATCATTGAAACAGTCTACAGCATTTATATTTATAGGGCTGCAACAAGTACAATAAACTGAGAAAAAGTTATTCCTGAAAATACAAGCCCTTCTAATACAGCCTACGTTTGTTCTAGAGACTGTGGCAGAGGGAAAGGCACAGCAGAAGGCAAACTAACCTCAACTGTTTGGACTGCAAAGAAAATGTTTCCATATTACTGCATTTTCTTGCACCATAAAAGTACTTTAATCATGTTGTCCTGACATCATCTTGAAGATTATTCCAAATCCATTTATGAGAATGGAAGCAGGGATGGGTAGAGAAATAGAGATAGAAAGGGAGATTTTAATAACTTTGTTCAAAAGAAACAAAAAACCCCAATTTGTGTGGTGGGAGTACCTGCATTCATCACTGCTTACTTCAGAGGCAGTAATTAGAAGGAATGAAGATTCTCCTTAACACAATTGTCTCTCAAAGCCTCATTCTCTGAGTGATACAGAAGGAATTTGGGACTAACACATTCTAGATGTTAGTCTAGATCTGGGAAAGAGAACAAAGAAACAGCAACAGTTTTCTTGATTGTATAATCCTCGACTCATGGGTACATATAAAATATGACAACATGATGGTTTCAGGAGCTACAGAACTCTCATATTACTGCCAAGAGAATTCTGAAAACATACCAGAGATTCAGGGATAATAAATATATATAAATTAAAGGAAATGGTTGTTTCAGAGATATGTGGTTGGATGGTTACTATAAATAGACATCCACACATGCAATGACTGATGTCTTATGTGGCACGTGGAATAAACTCAAAATATACTTACCCTTTATATAGGTCTGCAAAAATAACCATTAAGTTATACTTCTGCCTGGGAGATTTCTTTCCAGTGTTACCAAAAATATCCAAAAATACCTTTTCTCCCTCTAGAAGTTAGACAGGAAATCTTCAGCTTGTGTTGGACCACTAGAAGCCCAAGATCTACCTTGATGCTGTTTCACTTCACTTCTACATGTGCAACTTGCCTGTGGCAAGTATTGGTACATTTATACATATCTGTATGAGTCAAGGATGAATCACAAGATGCTTCTGCATGGACACCATAAAATATTTGAGAAGGAAAAAGAAAAAGAAAAAAAAAAGATTGTATAGCATCAGCTGCTATACAATCTGAAACCAGCTCTGCTCCTTGGGTATGAATTAAGAAAGCAGGGCTGGCTCCTGACCTCATCAAGGGCCTTGCACACACTGGAAACAGCTTCAACATGAACAAGCATGTTAATCTGCCTGAAATCAAATAGGCAATTACTATGCTACTTCCATGAATTTTGAGGCAAGTATAATTTGATAGTTAGACATTAATAAACCTGTTTCATGGATCTTACCATTATCTGATAAAGAAGCTTTCTTTTACTATCTCTTTAATGTTATTAAATAAAGTAAACTCGTATCTGGTTAAATAGGCTTCAGAAGTGCTAATCTTAGCCTAAAGCAGACTAATGGATTGACTCTTCCTCAGTAGGGCTATATAAATATTTATAAAGACTTCACACAAAGAGCAGATCTGACATAGGGCTTTAAAAGACTTCTCAACATATACAGAACCCAGAGAAAGAGAAGATTTTGTAAGGACAACGAAGCTCTTAGCCTTCAAAAAGCCTTCTCAAATCCTGGAGGGCTGGAAATAGCACACAAACATGTCTGAATCTGCACACAAGATTCACATCAGGGCCATGCTACCAATCCTCCAATAGTGGTATCTTATGCTTGCAGGCTGCCTTATGAGTACAAGTTTCTTTTTACCTGGCCCATCTGCTTTTCTTGGTAGACAGGCTTTACTGTGGCCCTAACACAGCAAAAATTCATTATGCTATTTTTCTAACTTGTTTCTGGATGGAGAAGAACCAGCACTGAAAGCCTACATGTAAGCCAAACACATAGTCCATAGTCCCTTTTAAAAAATTCCTTCTCCAATACAAATTACATCAGAAAAATAAGTATTTCTTTGAGTAGTGTAGAAGAGAAAGTATGAAATCCTGGCTCTATTGATAATGTAAACTGTTTATAGCTGCTGCATCACAGGCAGGATTTTACTACAGATAGAAAGGGGTGGCCCTTCAGCCTAGGCCAAGAAGCGCAGTCATGGGGATAAGTAAATTATTTATTTTATTCTCATTACAGCAAGTTTCTATCAACTAAAAGTATTCCACCATGACAATATTACAGATTAAAAAATGGTACACCATCAGTTTCAGCTCTTCTACATTTTGAGATTAAGTAGCTACAATTTTCAATTTACATGGCATATTAGTATTTGATTAATCTATTTCTTTAGAAAAGCATATGAAAGTATATTATTTTCTGCCACACAGAATAGATACATCATGCATCCATCTAAACAGTAGCCCTGATAATGCAGTGTTTTCATTGTTGCTACTGATACATGGATTGGAAAAAACTGCTCTCACTTTCAGGTAACTCTAGCATAGGCAAAATTCTCAGCCAAACCTCTTCCCCAGCAAGGGAAGCCAAAAAAAGAAATCTGACTTTTCAAATTTGCAATAGCTGGTCTATCTGCACACAACATTTCAATATTCCCTGACTGAAAGTCAACTTTAAATTAACATCTATGAACTATCTTTGGGATCACTGGACACCTAGGTTGCAACATAACTTCTTCCCAGCTGCAACACTGCAGAGAATATCAGGCATCTGCCTTGCTCTCCCAGACCACATCAGCCCTCATGTTAACTGTACCAGTATTACACAAGATTTATAGGGCTTGAATTAGTGCATTTGAGGTTTAATTAGAGCTCCATAAATTTTCAGCAGTTCTCATATGACACTGCCTCAGCCAGTGCTCGTTGGTTTCCCCTGAATTCTGGGCAGAAGGTGGAAGACCAGGCTGTAAAGGACAAGACAACCATTGGCTCTGTGTACAGCAGTTTTACAAGCCAAACCATATTCCACTAGGGGTTTATCAAATCAAAAAATAGACTTCCTGCTTGCCAAAATATGACCTCAAGAGGACAAAGCAAGTAAGTTCTCTACCAACAACATATCTATTCATTTCTGCTTGCAGGGAGGTGTAGGAAAGAGTGCAGCAAAAGAGCACTTCACATAAACAGCAAGTCTTCAGAAGTTCTCTCCAGAGAAACTGGTAAACATATGGGGCAGAAAAAGACCCAAAAAGCTATGTTGCTGTTGCCTTTAAATCAAAAAGTTGTTATGAAAAATAACATACCTAGTTTCATGTTCAAAAATAAATCAGGAAAATAAAATTAATTCTATTTTTTTTCTTTCCTTACTTTGCAACTGCCAATGGCCTTGCAGCAATGCTTCCCAGAAAGTTAGGTGTGTTCTTTTCTGAGAAACCATGCACCATACTGGCCTAGCACATGAGCTCAATTTAAAGACATTTTTCTACTAACAATATGAATTATTTCCTCACCCTGTACAAGTTCTCTATCGTCAGAGATAAACAATAAAACCCAAAGTATTCCTTTCAGGTTATTAACTGCATAGCTGCTGCTGAAAATCTTGCCAATGCAGCACTTGTTTATATTTAGAGAATGATTGTTTGTTTGTTTTGAAACTAGAACAACATATGCAGACATTTCAATGTTGGAATGACCATTTGAAATGGCACAGATCTACATTTGTTTCTACTGCTCATACCACAGACTACTCCTTCAGAGCCTCCTCAACAGACATAAAAGTGGATTCAGAGGTTTTCTCCATGTGAAAGAAAAATTTGGTGCCACACACAGTGCTTTTGCCCAGCCTTTAGAGCATTCCATCTTTCAAAATTGCACACAACATCTTAGACTTGTTATTTAGAAGAAATAGCCCTGTAGAGTCTTACTCAGACCATAAAGATATGAAAAATTATCACACAAGAGGAAGGGAAAAAGCTGGGAAGTATTGTACAAAAGCAAGATAGTTAAAAATTTGAGCAGTCCTGGGGCATTGGATTACTATTGTGACCTGTTAGACTTTTCTTGAACAATATGCAATATGAAAGAAAGTACAAAACTCCTGCCAAAATGCATGCAAAGTGAGGAAGTTCTCCAAGAACAGCTCTAAGACCTTGCAGCAAATACATTTTATGCTTTATGTTCAACAACCCAAAGGACTAGACCTGTAGCTAGCTGCAAAACGTGCAGGTGACACCCTATTGCAAACTCAGAAATTATATTTTTTTCTACTGAATTATGTACAGTTTCTTCCAGTTCATGCTTGATGGGCTTGATGAAAACAGGTAGAATAGGAACATTCACTGCCTTTCCTACTCCATTCTTCTTCCCAGACAGATTTCTCTTGTGTTAGTGCCTTCACCTTTCAGTTTAAAGCCAACATTTATGTCATTTATTATCTGTATGCAATTTATAATAATAACAGGCTGACTGCTTACTCGTATCTAAACGTTTTACATAAATTTCCAATCATTGGTGATTAGGTAGTAGATGCATAACATAATGACACGTGCTTAGTGAAAACAAAACAACACAAGAGAGCAAAAGAATTATTATCACATAGATGCAAAACTTTATAGTTAGAGTCAGAAGCCAGAGTCAAGTGGCAAAATAATACACAGAGTAATACAGCAAAATGTAACAATAAAAAACTGCAATTTGCACACATATGCCAGAGTGGACCCACCTTCCTGCTTACAAGAATTGTGAGTTAAACTTTGTCAAATTTACATAATTCCACTGGAGCAGGATCCTGACTCCACAGCATGACTGGAGATAGCTACGTATTATTTCAATAAAATGGGTTTTTTCTTATTCATATGCTTTCTGTATGCATTCACACAAATAGTCCTTTTGAGAAAACCCTCCAGAAAATAATTAACTTTAATAGCTACTCTACAGCTAAAGCTGCACAACTGGGTGGCAAATATAACTGAGCTCTCTACAGCAAAACTGGAGCCTTCAAAAGAATTGTAAGAAAAAAGATTACAGGTTCAGCACTGCTTCTGGGGTAAAATGTATATTTGTGATAAATGTATCAAATCCCCTAAAAACTACACCCATTGAAACTTCATATTTAGGCTGATTTGCTTTCCAAATAATATAGACAGCACAGTTGTGTACAATCTTTAAACAAGTACAACCACAGAGAAATGCTGAGAGATTTAAGAGAAATAAAGGCATGATCAGCTAGCTTGTAATCTTCTTTTCTCTTATTCTCCTCCCTATAGCTGCATTAAATTGCCTGTTGAGAACAATAACATATTTGTGCTTTTATAGGTAGAATGATTTGTATTATGTAAAGATTTGGCTAACAGAGTAAAGATGCATTCAAACTGGATTACATGCTGTTAATAATTTTCGGGATGCTCTAGGGGACCCATAATTCTGGAGGAATAGAGATTAGCATTTGAATATATACTTTGCAATACATCTCAAAGCAGACTTTTTAAATTTAGTTTTTGCCATTTTTCTAGAGCTACACTAACCAAAAATCAAATCACTGAAAGCATTTTAAAGGAAAAAGTATACCATAATCAAGACTTTATGCCCCACCTCCCTACACACTTCAGAGTACACAGAAAATCTGTCTTTGCACAACTGTCACACCATTTCAATACCCTTCTTTAGAAAGTCAGAGTACCTAGAAAACATGAACAGGCTTGCAGTACTGTTTTATGCATGTTGAATAAATAGAGGAGCTCAGCAAGCAAACCCGCATTTGCTGCTCTGAGTAAAAGCTCAGGCTACCTAGAAAGCTGATTTTGCTGTGGGCTAGCTTCTGTTTCAGAAATAATGTCAAAATACATTATTTTAACAATATTAGTGGAACACCTCAAATTGCACAAAAATACCCCTTAAAATAGTATAGCATTCTTTTGTTATTATTAACTTCAGCAGAGACAGCACTCCCATTTTGCTGTTTTCATGAAACACTGAACTCTTTTGGCCACCATTTGCTGAACATTTAAATCCTTTGTAAAATGTGTATTTTTTTCATGTCTATATTTTCATGATTTTTGAAGCACTTAGTACTTCAGAACAGTCTTAAAGTATATGACTCTCTAATAAACATCACATTCTCTGACAAACTCAACTGGGATGCATGCTTTAGTGTTTCTTTTTAATAAATTACTTTTCTTAGGATTATAGGGTTCGCCTAGGAAGTCCAGATTCACTGGACAAAATATTCTTTTCAGGACCTTTGCTCCTCAGTTATAATTAGTTGTCTGGTCCCAGTTGCTTACAGTGTAAACAAAGACTGATAAACCCACATTGGCTGCACGTATTTATTACATTACAACTCAGCTGCCAAATGTCTAACTGTTCTAATAAAAAACTATTTTCTAAGGTTTATGTTTTATTGCATGTGTGACTCCCTTATTGGTTAGCATTTTGGAGTTGTGGAAAAGGTTATGAATTTAGAAACTAACTGCATTCATATCATATTTAAAACTTAATGCTATTTTATTAAAGACATATGGGCCTCCAAAGTACACATATTAAATGTCATGTAAGAAAAGTAGCAGTTTAAATCATGGTCAAATTCATTTTTGACGTGACTCCTGAGGCTTCCCAAGATCTGAACTATTTCTTTGTAAATCTGGCAGTTTAACCACACTCATAAATCACTTTCAAAGCATATTATTTCTTAATTTTACTGCATTAGAGAGCATTTGGCCTACACAGTGAACTGTTTGTAACTGTTACATGAGCAAAGTTGTATGTTTAGTCTTATAATGTGTGAAGAAAAAAAAGTCTTAATTTCTCAGTCCTGAATTTACCCCTTATTTTAACCCAAATTATACATTTCCTAGTGAAATTTATCAGAATAAGATATATAGCATAGGTTGCTGTACTGACATAAGAAAAACCCTATATACATTTTACCCCAGAAGCAGTGCTGAACCTGTAATCTTTTTTTTACACTTCTTTTGAAGACTTTTTTTCCTTTTTTGAAGCTCCTGCTTCAAGCTCATAAGTCAGCATCACAAAGGCAACAGTAGTTTAATCATTAAGCAAATATCCAACATGTTCTTTTACAAGAAAGAAGGCCTAAGGTTTTCAAACCCCACCAAGTCTGAAAGAGAAATGAATCATCTTTGGGACGATGCACTTTTACTACATTCCTTGATGTAAAGACATTTAATACATTACAACTGAAGCATACCTTATATATATTTGAAAATTAAATGCATATCACTTAAGGCCAGATTCCCTGTCTGCTAAAGTCTCAAGAAAACCCACCTCTAAAACAGACCATTCACAGGACAGGATTCAAAGGGATGTCATTTTTGAAGTGTGATTGATATTTTCCTTATTTATTTTTAGACAAGTTTCTAATAACAGAGTTAATTACTATTTTTATGTTTTCCTATGAACATTTTTCTAGGATGAATAAGATAAATTAGGGCAACAGTCTACAGCAAAAGTTTTATAATCTCTCTAACTCCTTCACAGAGAACACCAGTCCTCAGTCACAAATATTTTTTAGTTTTTTACCCCCACAATGAACACCTGATTTTCCCCTGAAACACAGATCCATGATCTAAGTCATCAAATCTTAAAGATTTTTTGCCAAGTCCATTGTCTGCAAGATGGACAAAATTAAAAAATCTTATCATCAGCTTCAGTTAAAATTCAGGAACTGGAACCAGAATCTGTACCTTCAAAATGATTTTAAGGGAGCAGATGAAACTGTGCTGCATCCTTTGCCTTTGACAAAGGGAGCAGTTTTAGAAACTCATAAGCAAAAAAGTTCAGGATTTCTTACAAAATAGCCCTTTGGCCTATACATTTCTGGTAAGGGTGGAGACAAGGGAAGAAACATTAGCCCTTCTCTGAAAACAAATTATTAATATTTTTTCCTGAAATAACTCATAAACCAGCCTTAAATTGGTCATGTTCTCAGTCATTAATGAAGAGAGAATGACTGATATGCTTGAGCTTTTAGGAGATGACCTCATCACAACCCTATCTGACTCTTGGACCACACTCTGGCTGATGTTAGTGAAGGGAAGGATTATTTTTTGTAATGCTCTGGTGTTCTTGACCTGCCAATATTTCAAGCACACAATCTCTCTTTTAGCACAACAGGAAAGGCAGGATTCAGCTGCTTAAATCCAACTTTCTAAAGCTGTTTTAGCCTCTCTACAGTTTCCATGCCTGTTCTCCCATGGTGGCTTCAAAAATACTTATATCTCCTATGTAAGATACTTATCTGTCATCCCTACAGGGGTCTGCTGTCACTTTAGAGTATCAAAAATGGCACTAGACTACTATTTTTGGGCATTTGCATTGTTTCCAAAGTGATTAGAAATATTAGTGCATTCATTTTACCTTTCCTTTAGTTCCTGACCTGACTCCATCTAACTGCAGCAACACTAAAATAACCAAACCCTAGCATTCATTCATTTGATGATAAAATGTTACATGATGTATTTGCATCACATTTTATGTGATGAAGTCATGGTTCTTTAGTTGTTCCTTGCTGCAAGATGCACTCCTGAGAAGATCACAGTAACAAATCATCTTTGTCTTCCCTGGCAGTGGCCCTTGCGACCACATTTATCTCTAACAGCTGGGGAACTTTTCATGGGTCAGTGAATCAGCAAAGCCCGGCCTTATCTTAACCCAGCACACAAACACTGCCAAGCCTGCTGTGAAAACTGTGGGACACCCAACCACAGCCAAAACAAGCAATAAATATAAAATCAGCCATGACAGTTCTTTCCAACTTGTAAACAAACATGTGCAAAGTTCCAGGTAGATCCTATGATAGCGATAGTTTGCCACTGATTTTTTCCTCCAGAAACATTGCAGTGACAGACAGTTTCCAGACAGAAGAATTATAATTGGACCTTTGTTTCATGGCTAAAAATTGACATAAATTCTAACCATGATACTTAAGACTACTACTATTTCAATGGGAATAACTCACCAAAATGACTGAGCACATGAGGCATACTGTGTCTTAAGGTCCAAGAAAAAAAAAATCACCCATAGGTACATAAGAATAGACAAAAGCTGACCAAGAGTTTTACGAATGCCATATTAAATGCATTTTTCCTTTCTAACAAAATTCAACATACGAACAACTCCTGTGCTTAGCAGTGGTGTCATCTGATTATGAGATCCATTGTATTAGAAAAGAGGAATTACAAGAAGATCTGCTCCAGCAGTGCTTCTATTTTCAAAAGAAAAACAGAAAAAAATCCTTTGAAAATAAAACCCTAGCCCTATTGATCCACTAAGAATCTAAGACAATCGTGATCCTACTGTCAGATATCATGGTGTTACATTCTGCTGAATGGCATTTTATTGAATAGATTGAATAGATAACACAAAAGCCAGCATCTAATTATTGAAGCTTCCATATATCTGAACCCACAAATGAAAATTCAAAAAAAAACACCACCCCCCCAAAAAAACCCAAAAAAAACCAAAAATACAAAAACCAAAACAAACCCAAAACAAACCCAGAGGTAATAAACAAGTTGTCACAATAATTTCTTCGATTCCATGGAGGCATTAATTACATACAGTGCCTTTTACCATTCACCAGAGAATTTTCAAGGGTTTTACAAATTTTAAGTCTTACAAAGGGATCATTTGCTCACTATTACTGAAAGATACACACATTTCAGGTGCAAAGTAGCAGCTGGTTAACTGGCACACTGCAACATTACAGAAAAGGTTAGGGCAGAAGGTGGAGAAGAACGCCTTAGTACATGGAGATTGTAGAGAAATCCATAGAGGCAGAATGCAATCACCTGAACTGGACTGAGGCCAGAGCTCCAGCAATAACACCCCTTCTTATCTGAAAAATGCATTGGGAGCATTAATGGCTAAAATTACATGGGCTTCATGACAATCATATACTTCTTTTTAACAGAAGAATTTTAGGAAAGAGGCATCACCTTTTTCCTCTTGTATTTTTAATATAGTGAAATGTAGTCCACATAATCCCTGCCCAAAGAACATATGAGGATGTTTTATAAGAAATATCAATGAAAGAACCAACGCTGAAGAAGAGTCTTTCTCCCTATCCTAATACACATATGACCCACACGTGTCTATTCTTCTCTCTTGACAGCTGGAATTACAGTGGGTTATGAACCAAACATGTTATGGACTTCTGCTTAAAATGGCTAAACTTTCCAAGAGTAAAATGGTTGAATGCATGACTGCTACAATGTCCTTAACGTAAATAATATTTACTGCATCACAGTCTAGATTGGACTCTTGAGTTCATGTCCTTGTCTTGGTATGTGAAATGATGACATCTGACAATAAAGGACCCTGTTATGTGGAAGCTCTCTCAAAGAGGTATCTTATGAGCTAGCAGTTCATGACACAATGATTCTTTACACTTTAGAAGCTCTTTACTGTTTACACGTTCTTCAAATGCTCTAAATACATACATCAAGATCTCTACACAATGGCAATGGTAAAAAGAGAAAGATTGTGAGCAATGCAGCTGTTCTCCAAAGTTTTATCTGTCTCCTTTTATTTACCTTTTAAAACCAGCCTCGTTTTCCTATCTGGGGGAGGGGTGTAAAAAGGTCCATGAGATATATTGCCAAAAATGTATTGCCTATATTCATGGAAGCAGGTAGAACATATCTATTCAAGAAAAGTATGACTCTTGTTAAATAGTTTGGGACAAAAATTACTAAAATCATTCCTTATGCCTCATCTGACTTTAATAGAAGCATATATCAGCACTGCTCACTTAGATAAAGAGCTTTTCCTGTGAGCTTAAACACAAGAATACTGCCAATGATCTGAAAGCAACACTGCAGATTTTATCTCACCTTATTTCTTTAATGGTACTGCCTAAATATTTACTCTTCCTATCATAATAAAATAAGCTCTTTCTACCCTTCAACTAACACTGTGGACATGAATCACAGACATTTATTACATGGAATGCAGATATTTGACTTGCCTTTCTGCTTCAGTGTCTCCATCTTAGTTCCTTAGAGAACAAATGCTATGTCAGGTTTCATAATTATAACTTGAGATGAGAACAATGCATCTGAGAGTGAAAAAATATTGAAAAATTCAAACCACCCACACCATGCCTTTTTTTGTTGTACAGAGTTCCCTTACAGCCAGTGGACAAGATGCTTTTGGTAAAGCTGCAAGGAAACAGAATAACTCCATTTAATACTATGTTTGTTACTTGGAAGTATAACTAAGGATACCCACCAATGATTTGGCCCTATAAACTACAAAACTGTTACTGGTGAACAAATACCATCTGCTTTTTTTCACCATCAAAACTAAAACAGATGAAAATGGTAACCTTAAAAATGCAGTAAGGGAAAGGGGTTGTGAAATATTAGGAAACATATGTATTTGCTAAAAGCAAGCAGACTGACCCCGTATTAAATAATTAAGTTTATATTTAAAGAGACTTATGACAGTGTGTATCTATTCATAGCAACACACTTAAATGGATATATCCACATTTTATCATCTAGATTAAATGATCATGAATACAGACCTTTAAAATATGAACTTATGTACATTAATACACCGTAATTTCATTTTATTTATATCATATGCAGTGTAAAAATGTGTAGTCTTAACATATTTTCTCAAATCACATTTGCTTTGCATCCCTAAGTTTGAAAAATGAAACAGTTGGAAGCACAATTCATATACCTATAAACCAAAGAGGGGTACAGTTTTAAATAATTATGTCAAGAGATGACAACTCTACTCTTTGTAGAAGCACAGATGAATAATTACAAAGCCGGGACACAATTAAGCAATTTTGACTGTCGTATTCTTGAGCTGTCTTTCTGATGTGAAATGCTGTCGTGCCCAGAAACACACTTCACACTGGACAGGCATCTTCCACTTTGAGCTACACTTATGCCAGTGAAATGAGGTCATGGTCTGGTCATTAAACAAGGCTTCCTCATCTGGCTCAATGCTTCTTATCCACACAGACTTCCCCAGTCTTTATTAAAAGCAGGCATGATACAATGTTCAATATTTTGACAAAAGAAAACATAAACATAACAGAATAATGAAGTTTAGCTCACCTACATAGTGAGAAGGAATACTGTATTGTAACATTAAACTGTTTTCTAATAAATGATTGTATCTTTCCATAAGACAGTCATATCACAAACAGATGCATTTCCAACAAAAGATGAAATGAAGCAAAGCACAAGAAAGTGTAGTGTTCTGTTAAATAAAATAGGGAATAATGAAAGTAAAAAAAAATTATACAAAATAAAATATTTATGACTTAGTGATGACTGGTGACTGCTAGATTTCGCATTTGAGTCAACACAAGCTAGTCAGATGGAAATTTCTTGCTTTTATTCTCATTTTGTGTATTTTTTTCTTGGTGTGGTATTTTGCTCTCCCAAGTATTTCATGGCAAGACTAAAATGAAAACAACTCCCCACATCACAGCCCCATCAGTCTGCCTTTTATGCTGAATAAGCCACACCATCTCCTGCTTATCATAATGGGGAGAAAAAAGCCACATAATTTAAGGTTTTTTGTTGGTTTATTGTTTTTAGGGTTTTTTTCCTGGAAAAAGCAGATCTGAAAGGCCCACTGTTGTTACTAAACCTGGCAGAAGATTTTCATGTGGCATCCACCAACATAAATACTAATCACTGCATCTCCTTTCCTGGTAAGCATAGGCTGATACAGTGACTGCTGCCTTAGGTGAAAGGAAAAAAAAACATTATTGGGAAGTCATTATCATCAAGGTCTTATATATCACTATGTCAACTTATTAAGTTTTTCTGATGACCAATACTGGATATGCTGCAATCTTCCTCTGAGTTTGGATCAAGGTGTAATCTCTAACTAGTTTCAGAAAGCTTAAACTATACTACCAGTACCTGCCTGTTAAATCTGGCTAAAGCTGGTCAAAAATATTGACAGCTATGTGGGAGTGGAACTGATGAACAGAGAACACGAGATCCAGGAAACAGGAAGGCTAGAGAATAAAAAGCCATTATGTATGCAATGTATAACACATGACAGAACTCAAAAGTACAGTTATTGTGCACATCATCTGTGTGATTTATGGAGGAATGTTGCTTGCTGTGGTCTTCAAGCAGAGCTGTCAATAGCTGTACACATACTTAGCAGCATTTCAAAGCATATATGCAGAGAAAATTCTATGAGTCTTCTCAGACATACAAAGAGTTTGCATGCATGTGTACTGTAAGCATGAATATCCTGGGAAATAAGCACAAATTCTAAGCAATTTGGAGCGCTTTACAATACCTGCATCAAATTTAATATTTATTTTAAATTAGCCACTTCTGTGATATGTATATAATACTGTATGATGAGGGTAATTTCATAGCACCTTAAGAAGCATTAATTCATGCCATAAAAATAATTTACAATGATTTTACCATCAGTAATTTGTACTGTACCATTTATAAAGAAGAATAAAACTCTTTAGTATGACAATAACAACAGTAAATTGGAGCCTTCTGCAAATTTTCTGAAATAAATGTATGGTTTATCATAAGACTTAGTGGGTAAATAATTCAAAACTATACAAAAGGTTCATTTGTAGATATAAAAGTTAAAGATGTTATCCCTAAATTTGTTAAGTAATTTACCCTTAGCTATTGACTTAAAAAGAGGTTTAATCCAGAAAAGTAACTTCAAGTTTGAGAGACACTTTTTTTCTCTTGCACTATTAAGTTGGATGCAATTCGCGGAGTAGAGTCTTAAATGAAAAATCTAACTGTTAGGTAAATTTTTAAAAAACTTCACCAGATCCAAAATCTGATTAGATAAGAAGGATTGTAAAAGATGACATACATATGCTACACCTAACACAATTCAGCTGTTGCATTTGGCCAGATTCAAAGGTAGTTTTCTGTGAATAGGATCTCTACCACAGCTTAAAAATAACTTATTCCATTCACTACATATATGAAGCTGAAATGACTAAAGGCAGTGGTAAACAATATATCAAAGCAATGTTTGTATCAGGACTGTAAACATTTTAGTAGTTATAAATTAATCAGTCTGAATTAATTTGTAATACACTGCAATTGTACTCATGATAATGCATTTATCCAGCAACAATGTTATGCTACCAAACAGTGCATTTCCATAACCACTACATTATTATTCAGCATTATTGGAAATCTGCAATAAATTATTGATGGTATATTTTATAGAAAAAGCAGCAAATAGAAAGCAAGTAGACTAAAAACTTGAGCAGAGTTTCAGGAAAGATCTGCAGTACTAAAGCACTCTGAGCACACCACAGATTGCTGTTATCAAGTACTGATCAACAATGGAAAAAGAAGGCAAAGTGGAGAATTCAGATTCTCATTCTGATTGCTTCAGCAGGATGCCCAGAGTTGATGGGCATGAAGCTGTATGAAATGCTCAGATTACTGAAACTGTCTCACTGATGCTGTCAATGTTTATTAGCAGGACACCACATTAAGTAACATCATACAACATTAGAATCAACCAGTTCACAAAATCCAGTAAACACCATAGGTGTGAGCTCTGCAACAGAAGTTTAACATACAAGGCAGGGGACAACTTATCAGAAAAAATTGCATTCTTTCACAAAAGTGTATCACATAGTTACATTTCCTTGGACAGTGTAAAAATATTCTTTTAAGCTCAGTGACACATATTAGTTACTTTGAGGTTGAAACCAGAAATTTGATAACATAGCCTCAGCCCATTAGACAGGTACCTGAGGTACCTGTAAATTTCTATATTAAAACACAGAAAAATTACTAAGGCTTTTGTCCCCCATCTGACCACATTTATCATTTGAAAGGTTTCACCTCCTTTTTTACCTTAGCAAAAGATGCAGCCAGGCTCTTGGAGTTATTTAAAAATAGTGTTAATGAATCATATTATTGTTCCCACTTTCATTTATTCTCCTACCTTTGCATCCTTGGGCTTAACCACTTTCATGAAGGCACCTCTTATCAAGGCTTCCTCTCTCTCCCTCCTGGTTACTTTCCGAGTATCGAGAAATTTCAGGTTTGTCAATTTGTGCAGGACAAAATATCTGACAGATACCAAAATACACACAGTTAAAATCCAGTAATGCACAAAGACATACTCACAGACTCAACGACTAAAAATGACAGCCAAAAATAACCACAGCCTTTGTCTCCTCTCTGTATTCACCTTTTTCATGCAACGTAGCTTATGTGCAAAGTTATAATACTTACTTTATTCTCTCAAATGGAGCCAAAACTATTTAATAGTGGTGGATCAAACACAATAATCCCCATGGGCGTGTATGTTCTCTCTGTATGTTAGTGAGGTATAAAGCATACCAAGGAACAGAATAACTTGGAAATTGTTTTGCATTGCCTGTTTGGGAAAAGGAATTTTGAGTGATACCAGAGATTCCAACCCACACTGTGGGAGAAAATCAATCTGAGATATGGGAAATTGCCAGCCAACTTCTCTGCAAGAACTCTTTCCATTTGCAAACACTTCTTTGGATTTTTTATTTTATTTTCCTAAAAACACAATGATCAGCATTTGGAAGGAGAATTCCAATTTGGTCCCACCAGAGAGACAAGGCGGCCTTACAGAATAGAGATTCCAGCTCAGGATTAAGTGCAGAAGCACACATGGAAAGACTATTTAGGGAAATATATTTTAAGAATTCTGAGTTCTTATTAGAATTCATCAGTATTATGTCCTATTTATCATTTCTACTAGAAGGATAGCAGCTTTCCAACCTCAGAAAAAGACTACTGGCTTCTCACTTGTGGAGGGAGAGAACATGGCAGAGCAAAACCAAAGCAAGGCACAACCACGGCAAATCCAAATATCTAATCACCTCAAGTACAAATCATTTGCATTTAGTCAACCAAATGTGAAGCAGACGCTGCAAAGTGAGGGCAATACCAGACTTTTCCTGGCAGGGGGTAGAAAGGTGACGATAATGTTCCCCAGCCTAGCTGCTCTGCATAAACCCCAAGTCAGTCAGAGAGCTCCATCTCATACCGATCCCCTCTGGCCCTGGGAGGAAGAAATTAAAGAAACAGAAACTCTGCGTAACATTAAAAAAAAAAAAACAAAAAAAACAACACAAAAACCCCCAATGTTTCAAAAGCTAAAAGTTTATCTTATGATACTGTTGTAAAAACCAGATAAATATGTGAAAATTACAGTAATGCTCCCCCTTCTAAAACCAAGCAAAATTTAATGGTGCAAATAAAGCTTTCCATCAAGTACACCATTCCTCTGAAGCAACACCTTCATAAATTGTTAACAACTTATCTGACAATACTCAGTTCTGAAATGCTCAGACAATTTAAATGTGAATCCTCAATCTATGGCTCTCAATTATACCAGTAGAAGAAAAAGAGTCACTTCACAAAACAGAACATCTCCTAAGACCATTTTTTTAAACAACAGCTACAGACCTGTGAGACAGACACATTCTCAGACTCATTCCAGCTTTCCTGGCTGCCCTTCCAGTCCTCCCTGGCATTTTGCTGGCCCTTATCTTTCACTGGAGGAGAAGCTATCCATCTTGCATTACTGGCAGAAAAGCTCTGATGACAACAGATTCTTTCAAATGAAGACATGTACAGAAGGAAACAATATGTCAAGAGTGAAGAAGAGTGAAGCTAAAAATGAGTAAAGACACCCACTAAGTGTAGGGTGAGAAAAGATGAATATTCAGGTGAAGAAAACATCGGTATTAGAAAATCAGCAAATGTTTAATGATGGAATGAAATATGCCATTGAAAAGCAGGCTGCAACAAAAATGACAACAGAATAAGACAGCACTGTCATCTATGCTGACTTTGGATCACAGCCCTAATGTCAGTCTCTCAATCATTTCAAAAGAGCTTAAAATTATAATAGCATTCCTTGATACAAATGTATTTTTGTATTTTTAAGCCATCCTGACTGCATTTCAAAAAACAGAATTAGCACTAGTACTTGTCAATTCCAGAAACAAAACCAAAAAACCCTACCCACACAAATTAAATGGCAAACTACTCCACAAGTCACAGTTTGGGGTTGGCTCTTTTTTTCAAACTTGCACTCCCTTAAGCAGAGCAAATACTAAAAAGTAGGTACCATAAATATTATCCCACTGGTAGAAGGAGGGTATAGGTGCAATTAATTTTTTTAAAAGGCAATTAAAAATTCAATCTCATTTATTAATATACTTTTTACAAAATGTGACACAAAAGGTAATTATGCTATTTGAAAATAATGCAATACATTCATATTAAAAGGTTGAGGAAAAATAGCAAGCTTCCTGGATTTATTTTAGCTAGAAATATGAAGATGCAGGTTCAATCTAAATGTAACACAAGTTTGCCATAAAAAATACAGGAAAGGATTACCGAAGCCTGGGAATGAACACTCTACAATATCAATTCAACCCTTGTAAATTTAATCCAGGGTTATTTGTTGCACAAAATCTCTTTACTGTGATGTATGACTTAGTTACTAAGGTTATCACAGCAGTATCCTAAAGTTGCATAGTACATAAAACATTTCGGTTAACAATGCAGGGAGGTTAACTCCCACAGATAACCTACTATCAGAGGGTTAGAGCAGATGACATGCCTCTGTCAGCTCTCAGGAGCTATTGATGGTTCAATCAGTTTGTTTTGAAGGTAAAGTACAACAAAAGGGCATTAAACTTATTCAAACTGTCAACAGGGACTATGGAATGTTGCTTGCAGGTAAGTAATTTTGGGTGTTTTAAGACTATTATCAAACACCAATGGCTGCAGAAAAAGACAGCTACTAATAACGCAGAACACAGCCATCATAAAATACTTTATGGCAGGCACTGGGACCCATAAATTGCATGACACATTGCACCTGTTTCAGACTTGTAAAATCACTAGTTAAAGGCATACTGGTTAATGAAGAAAGATCCATCTACTAAATTCTACATTTAGTTTACAAAGGTTTATTTAGATTAGAAGTTGGGGGGCAGGGTCTTCCTATTCCCCTTCCCCCTTTCTTTTTCTTAAAAATTTTAAAACTTAGCCCTGCTCCATGTGTTCTGAAATGGCTGTTACTGGGTTTTCACACCTTTGTTCTGGGGTGAAAAAAGGTTATTATCTTCAGTGATGAGGATAAAGGTGAGATTCAAAGAGAGAAAAGTAAAAATTAGACACACCAGGAAGGTGCTTACAGATTCACCTATCATTGCCTGTAAACTGATCATCTAATTCCTAATGGTTTAACGAAATTATTTAAGTAAAGTTGCACCTTCTTTTGTTCAGAATCATCTGCCCCATCTTGCCTCTTGGCATGGCTGCCATCAGTCTCATGAAAATAAGCTCATAACAGGTGTTCATCATACCAACAAGACCATTCAGATATGGAAAACCACTACAGAATATAAAATTTAATGTTATTTACATCTTAGTTTAGTAAAAATTAGAATAAAGAATAATTCATTTGCCAATTTTGTATGGGCTGCATGCAATAAACATAATTTAAAGACTTTTCATACAGACCTGCCAGGATATTGGAAAAAAAGGCATATTTGCAAACTCTTCTGCTGAACCTTTAGTGAAAGACTATTGTAAGAACTAGATTCTCTATAGTATTCCAGTTTGTACTATAATTAACAAAAACTGGAACATAAAACTGTACTATACGCATCAATATTTAATTTAAAAAAAACTGCTGCGAAAAATTGAGAAACATCTGCCCACAAGAATGCAGAAGTATCCAGCCCTACCTGTATCATACCAGCTCTGTTTCAGAAAGTGTTTACTTTCATTTTTCTGTGCTATTATATTTCCTTTCCCTCACAATCGCAGAACATAAAAAATATGCCTACTTCAAACTTTGAAGGACTGATTATGCTCTCAGTTATATTATTATAAACTTAAAAAAAAGTAATCTACTAAGCATTTAAATGGGGAAAGACAAAATAAAAGAAATCAGAAGAATTGAAACATGTTTATGACAGTGAACTAGTGTCATAAACACTATGTTCTGTGATTGTTTCTTCTGCACCCCCAAAAAATGTACCCTTCTACCTCCAAACAGCATACAGCTGGCTACAGAATTTCCTCTCTAACAAAAACATTTGTTAAATACACTGATAAGGAAGACAGGTCATAAACTTAAACCAGCATCTTCCAGAAGAGAGGCCAGGATGTTGGCATGAAGTTTGTTAGAGGATCACATGAGACCCTGAGCAGCCTTGGCACTGTTTGGTGACGACCACGTAATTCTGAGGGGCTTGCAAGTCACACAGAAATCCACACCACTTCCAAATATTTTGACACACTCTGCTCTTCTTCAGTGTAGCAAACAACTCTGTGAATTAGAAAAATCTTTCTTTATATATGTAACAGTAATTATAGTTTTGCCTCAATGTACTGCGTTAGTACAGACAAATTGGGTATTATGGACCTTGATTTATTCGGCTGAACAAAAACATGGTAATTGTTCTTGCTCATGAACCCTTCCAGGGGCTAGTCTCAGATGGACCTTGTGTGGCCAGTTGATGTTCAAGCACACTTTTCCTCCCAGGTACTGGTGAGATGACAAGGCTTCACTCAAACACTGAAGTAGCACAGGTTCATAGATTATACAGATGTTAAGGAATATCCTAATCATCTAATTAAGTTCATAAAGAACATATAAAGAATGACCACAGATTTCAATCCCTCCTGCTTAAAGAAAGCCTCAGCAGTAAGTTCACTGGTCCTCATCATTATATATTAGCATTATTTTCATTACAGAGTGAGGACTTCTAGTCTGCTACTACTTATTGAATATATATATTTATGTCACCATCCAAATGCAAGACTATTTAAAATAAAAAAGCAAATTCTGTAGCAATTTTTTAAAAAAAGAAATAAAACAAAACTACAATAAAACAAAATGAAACTGCAAGAACACCGAAAATGCTAGAAGACCCATAATTTCTCACAATCAAAACTGTGGGATGGGAATAGCTGATTTAGCTTGAAAAGTTAATCCATACAAAACACATGCACTTCCTTTCTTGCTGTTATATCTTAAGAGAACTTCATAAGGTTATCATCATTTGCTCCCCCAGCCAAAGATAGCATATCTAGTACATGTAGTTTTAAGCTAATTTAAAATAAACTCCAGCATTTGTTTCCACTTGCCCTTGTTTCCATGTCAACAGCATTTAATGAATGCATCATTCCAGGAAATGTCAATAAGGAGCAAAGAAGAATGAACAAGCCCTGAAAACTTCACACATGGAATGAATTCTTCACAATCATATCGCTTTAATGAAAATAGGTGAGGTCACCTGCAGAATTCACAAATGCTTTGTAATACATTGTGACCCAGATGATTTTTCACAGTTCACTAACACCACGTTTGAAGTTTTGTCTGCAAACAATACAGCCACAGGACTGACCAACTGTGAGTACAACAGAAGCAACCAGCAATTACTGTGTTGACTTCTGCTACTTTGATCTCTGGGTCATGACCTTTGCTTTCCTGCAATCTTCAAAGCAGAGATTGGAGACTAGGTTATTTTAGAGGACACTGTTTTGCAACCTATTTTTCTGTGTTTCTTGCTTCCTATTGTAGCCAAAAGCTTTTAAATTTTCCTATCACCATTACATACTAGATATTCTGGTTTCCCTTGCCCTTACCACCAAAATATACCTTTGCAAAATATTAACCCAAATATAGAAAGCTTCAAAAATAAGATAAAGAGAACTTAAAGATTATTTTTACTAGTAAGAAACTAAAGCCATTTTCACAATGATGGAAAAAACCCCATGAGTCTTTAAAATGAACCAAACAGGTTTGCTTATAAAAATATCACAGAAGGGAACTTTCCATTTTCATTTCTTTGTCCAAGCAAAAATTCCAATAACCCAGAGATTTTTTTCATCAATTTGTTCTCCTACACATTTTAAATGTAAGAAGGAATAGCAGGGATGGCAAAAAAAACTTTTCTTCTTCCTTAAAAAAAATCTTATTCAAAAGTTGCTGTAGTTTTTAGACAAAAAATAACTACTTTGAGAAAAAAACCCACAATAATATTTCAGCATAAAATGTAGTTTTAATGTAAGACTAGAAAAGAGCTCTAGTAATGAAATTATAGGAGTGGTATAGCAATGGATCACCTAAAGGACTAGATCATCATTTCTTGACCAAAAGCATAATTTGTATATTTGTCAAGTATTTTTGATAAAACCTAATATTTTTAAAGTAAATAATATTACTTTTAACCTCTGTTTTTATGATCACTGTGAATTACTGGACCGTGAATTTTTTAAAAAATTATTTTCCACATTTTTTAACATTAAGATTTTGGGGGGTTAACAGATCTTTTCAGTTTGTTGGAATTAAAAGATTAAGTAAAGCTTTGATTTCTAGCACCTTTCTCTTTGTGGTTGAGGAATTAAATAGCCTGAACTCTAATTGAACTCAGTAGGAACAAAATTAAAGCTCAATGAAAAATGAAGCTCTGGTTCCAATGGTCAGTGCAAAAATTTACAAAAAGAAGTTCCCATTCAGAACAAAACAAAGCTAGTTGTACTTATGGAGAAGCACAATGTTTGCATAATTCAAGTTTTTACATAATTCAACTTCACATGAATGTAATCTTTTGATGGTTTCTGATAAAATTCTAAAAAAAATCTTAGGGAAAAAAAAAGCTATTTCAAACCATGAAAAATGCTGAATCTGGAAGACAAAAGTTGTGTTCAAGATGCTTCAGAATGCATATCGAAAACTCCAGATTAGCCACTCAGAGTGAAATTAGAGGAGTACTTGTAATCAGTTCCATCATGTAGGTGATATATATTCCCCTAAAGATAGGCAAATAGATCAATTGATTGATCCATGGTTTTGGGTTTTGAATCTAATACTGTCTAGCAAATACATTTCATATAACGTAACAAATAATAATGGAAAAGGATCAGGAAGCTTTCATTATAGCACCAGAATCATAAATCATTCAACTAATTAGAAGCCCATTCTTCTTTCTTAAAATTACTTCAATCAGCCTAGTTTATATGGAAAAAAACACCCAGGATTTTGAAAAATTGAGAGGAAAGAAAATGGAAGCAATGTTGCAGTTTCCAACAAATATATAAGTAGAATCCTTTCACATTTTGACATCGTGGTTTACCACGATGTGACCTGAAACTACCTTGACCTCTCTGAAATCAACATTTTTGCATTGAAATGAAACAAGGGATGTGGTTGTTTTGATGTATGGCTCTGTGACATATTATAAATATTACATCACATAACCACAGAGGATGTCAATCAATAAGGAATTTTTTCAGCGAGCACTAAGTGAACCATGGGTTCTTGCCTCTGAATGGCTCCTTTAACATACTACTTTTGCTTAAATGATTAATAGGAGACATATTGTCAGAAAACATACTTAAAGTGAAAAACAGTAAACTGTAGAAATATCATTCATTTTTTAAGCAATTTTCTAGAGCACATGTCACATAAATTTACATAGAGACAGCACTATTATAGTCTTGTAAGCTGGATAGTAGGCATACCTTCCACTTAAGTGTGAAAGCAATGTGAAAATATTTTATTTAACCTAGGCTGCTCTACTCCATGAAAACCAAAATGCTAAGCTGGATTCAAAAGTGGAATCATTAAACGGTGAAAATGTGACAACCTAGAAATCCTTCTCAAAAATTTGAAACAAACTAAAAAGTATATGTGCACACCTGGGACAGTTGTGCTGCTGTTTAACCTTCACCATTTCTGAATGCAACAAATTCAAGCCCATAAATTCCCCATAAAACTGCTTTTAGTCTCCTCAACTTTGTATTGTTTAATCCTAACTCCTAGAGCACAGATTGGATTACATGGAGATAAGTTATATAACAAACTCTGAACACTGTGGATGATGCTAACAAAAAGCAAGCTCAGGCTCTGCAAGGCAAGGTGACCAGCACTGCTGGGCTCTGACTCGCCTCCAAACGCCCTTCAGAGCCAACGTGAAGAGTGCCAGCACACAAGGACTGAAATAATGCCTCAGGTGGTAGCAAGGAAAAACACATCTAATGTCTCTTTTTTCCTGCATAATCAATGGCTTACTTGTCTTAAGGTTGTAGCTCTGAAAATTACATCACTTAGCAGACATTCCGGAAGTTATGGGTCTATATTCATAACCATCATCAGTTACAAGTATTTCTGGGGTTTATTTAAATAATACTTACACATTTTAGCAACATTTCAGTTGGACTTTTGGTATTTTATCAAGTCTCTATATTAAATTTCAGATGACCTTTCGTGTAATCTAGCTCACTGACATTACATTATAAAGATAGTTTGGGGTTTTTTTATTGGAATGTAACTGCTCTGAGTGAAGCAGCACAATATAGGAGGAATCATTTATTCTGTGTTAATAGTGGCTTGATAACTACAGCAGAAGCAACTTAGCACCATATCAAACATGAGCAGAAGGCAAGGCAACTGGCTATCTCAGTAGAGTGATCTTTTTTCTTTTTTTTATTGCCTTTCATCCTTAGTGTATGCAAACATTGCCTTATCTTGGCCTTAAAGAAGGAAGTGCCTTGAGTAGGGGTATGTGAATACTGACATTCAGGAAATCCTGTGCACACCTGCTCAACTCAGACATGCGCTATACAGCACTGAAATTTTTCTTGAAACAGGGTTCCTGAGTATGATCTCACTGAAATGGGGGCTACTCAAATTCCCAGGTGTTTCATGGCAGAACATTACAATGCTTTCAGAATAGAGTAGATGCTTGTTTGAGACTCTGGGTTGACTTGATTTAAATATTTTTCCAGTAGTAAAACAAAAACTTTCATGCTTTATCACATCTACAAATGAAAACACTAACCTGTATCTCTGGTAGTCATCTTCGTCCTTTTCTTTGCAGACCAGTTCATTTGGGCAAGCAATGTTTCCAAGCAAACTGAGATACTGTAGTGAGGGCACAACTTCAGCCAAATGGTCCAAAAGGCTTTCTAATTCTGTTATGTGTCAAAGGTAGTGGGTTAAGGCTTCAATGACATTAATGAAAAAAGCATTTGGAGTTGCATCACTGCTGATTTAAACATACATTTCAATAACTGACAATCAAATTTAGTATGGCATTCAGGAAAATGTCACATTAATTGTTCCAAGGGCAAACAGGGATAAACTTCAGTCAGTTTTTTGGCATGGAATGAAAGAATTGGGCTGTTTTGTCATTCTTTTCTCCGCCTTTCTTTCCTAGGTGGCTCACTACAAAACATTAAAACTTTGACAAAATGATGGATGCTGTGTGGTAAAATGGCTAGCAATTGCTGGAGCCATGAAACTTTTCCAGCATGGAAACAAACAGTTAGTTTCACAGCACATTCATCACTAATATATTCAGTCCAGTGGAAAATGAGTTAAAAAAAAAAAAAAAGAAGAAAAAGAAAAAAGTCAAACCACAACAACCCAGGTTCACTCCCAGCATATAAACGCTTTGAGTGTCACAGCAACACATTTGTAACTATTCAATTAGGAAATGCCAATTAATGCTTTACTAAGTGCAACTTAAAGACTTCAGTGTTACAAATACTTTATACGTGAAGTTTTAAAGTCTTGTAAAGCATAAACTTTTTCATTAAAAGAGCCTCTTATTTTGATGCTCATGAGGCTTTTTAACTTAACTGTATTTCTCAGAACATAAATAAGAAGGGTACACCTTCATTATTGTAAACCCGAATAAAACAAACAAGCAAGCAAAGGTTAAACTGTCTTTAACCACAGCAGTACTGGAAATCGCATGTTAGGATTAAGCCTAACAACAATATTCAGCCATTTGCACCTCAATTTGTTAATTCATCAAATAACTATTTTGTTGTTATGCTCTAGTACGACAATCTCTAAGACTTGAAATATACATTCTAATTTACTTCAATTTATATACAAAGATATCAGTGTGATTCTCAAAAAATATGCCATGCATGTGTGTGTGAAAACTTTCCAATATTTAAAGATCAACTGACTTAAACAAGAGTAATAATTATGCAAAACCATTAAAGGATATTTCATTGCTCTGTTTTTATTCCATCCTGCTGTTAGAGACAAACTATTGTTTTAAATCCTCAGTTCACTTTTGTTGCTATTATTTATACTTGATTTATGTGTTTCTGTTATCTTTGTTATTTTTAGCTGATGGAATTTACTTTATTTCTTCACCCCAATATCTTAAGGGCAACAGAAGCAACACAGAAGGGAGAAAACAGCTTCATTGTTAAAAATGTGGTCTGTGTTTTGTAAGCCTGAAATTTCAGTTTATTTCCAAACACACAGGAAGATCATGCCAACAATTACTAATCCTAATATATTAAAATCAATGTATCTACACGTATAGTCAGTGTTCTGTTCCATAAAATCTAAGGAGTCATACTTAAATATATTGTATAAGTCAGGAAAATGAAGGTTTGAAATAAGATCAACTAATTAATTGAAAAGATAGGCATGCTAACTTTTAATTTGGCTAAGCCACAATACAGAATGTTTTATACTAGTAATTAATCCACCAAACCCCAAGAAAAAATTACCATTTTTAGCACCATATGATTTGTTAGCTAGGATGAATTACCAATCCAAACTTGTTGCTCATTTTCATACCTGGACCTTAAGCTCACACATAAACTGTTTCATGGCTCTTTCAGGAAGTATGTGACTGTGATGGGAAACTCACAAACTGTTTTTCCACACATGTTCAAGTGTGGAAAAGGCTTTTTAAAAGTTTCCGAAGGCTGTTAGAGAAGTGCTTGAACCTGGCACCCTCCCTCAGCCAGGAGCAACACTTAATTTCTCCCAGCATTGCTTAAGTTGCAAAAAGGCTCCCTGAGAGAAATAGTTTATTATTACAAAAGACAGTTATTGCCATAACAGCAATCACACACAGGAGGTTAGCTATTGCAAGGCTTTGATTGTATCTGGTAATTTCCTATCAAAAGGAAAAAAAAGCCCATAAAAATAACACCCCAACAACCACAACAACAAACAAAACCAAGTCATTCAAAATGCTTGCTTCTTTTATGAAGGAAACATGCAGGACTTTTGCTTCTCAGTTCAGCAGAGCTATTTCTTCTGTAAGAGCTGTTCTCTCCAGAAGTTTGCTGAATGTGGAGCATGACATGTATTCTAACTCCCATCTCAACATGCAGCCTTCAAGGCAAATGCAAAATGTATTTAAAAATGTAATGAAAAGCAGTGTCAGCTTAGATACGCACAAAGTGTAAGACTACACCTCAAAAGCCTATGGAAAGCAAAAGAGAGAGACACCATATTCACCAAGAATTTTAGGTAAATAACAGGAGTTGATAAGCTGCATTTCAAAAATCTAAATCTCCCAAATTTAGAAGTTAGTGTCTATATTCTAATATCTTATGTCTAAACCCTGAGCATTTATTTTCAGATGCAAAAACACCCCTTAAAAAGTATCTCATACAAGAGAAGTAGCAGTTATATAATAAATAAAATAATTAATTTTTCTCTTCTTTAGGACTTCGATATCTTTTTTTTTATCCCCCTTAAAAACAAAATGCAAGGTCCAGATTGATTTTCCAAGAAGTCCTATTCACCTAACACCACAGTTATTTTTTACAAAGCATGTACAAAAAACCCCCCAAAAAACTATATCCTGTTAAAATTCTCATGATGAAGTATTTCTCAGAGATGACTCATAAGTCATGGTGCACTTCTAGTGTAGCGTTCAGTTAATTAGCATGTCAAATATTTATTTAAATCATGATAGTGCAACTATATGATGCCACCAAAAGCATTATGTCTTTCTAAAACAATGCTAGGAAAATATGGAGAGAGAAAATCAAAGCAAATCTGAAATTTTATTGCCAGCTTCCTTTTTATGGTTTATTGTTGCAGTCCAAGCATTGCCATATTGGTGCAATCAGAGCCAAAGAGCTGCAAAACCCTGCTGTGCCACTTCTAAGACCAATTTCAGCTCCATTCTCTCCAAAAAAGAAAACCCACAATTAAATCCATGGACAGCGCTAGTGAAAATGTATTTATTTATTTAGAGCTCTGTAAAAATAGCTCTGGACTGATCTGTCTAAAGTCAGTGTCACTGATCACCAGGTGAATTTGTAAGTGTGATGCCAACACTTACACTATAGTCTACTGTTGCGGTGCGGTCTTTTCACATTTCGGTTCAAGTTATAATTTATAGTAGTTCTGTATTTAGTTAGTAGGTTCCACTTCCCCTATGTTCAGTTACAAATGGTTCTGTCTGGGCTCTTTTTCCCGCCAGTGCCCTGTCACTCCTTTCGGTTGCTTGGTAACTGCCCCAGCCCCTTTAAGTCAATCATTTAATCCCTCCTCAGTTTCCTTGGTTACTCTGTCAACCCCTCCCCTGTTGCCTCGGCAACCTCAGTGCCAGTCACTCTCTGTCCCCACCTCGGTCCTAGAACCTTCCATTCCGGGCAGGAGTGATTGGCCTAGGGGTTGCTGCCCCTCCCCAACGAACTCCTCATTGGCCCCTGTTTTCTGTCAAGTATTCTGTTCTGTTACATGACTGGCCAAGGCGTGGGTTGCACCGCCCCTCCAGGAGTCTTTATAATCTCTGTTTTTCCCCGCCCACATTGCAGTTCCTTGAAGCTTTTCCCCTCTTTGGAATGAATCCGAACCATGCTGCAGAGAACTGTCTGGCTTCTTTTCTTTCCTGCGCGTTCAGCTGGAAGCTTTTCCTGCCCCAACGGCCACGGGTGAAGCTCCTCTACCTCCGCCGTAGGGAGTCACCTTGGGAGCGGCCGGCCGGAGCCTGACTCTGCCTGGAGCCGCTGCTCCGCCGCTTCCCCAGCCAGGCTGCTGGTGTGTTGGGAGCTAGCCGGAGCTCAAGGACTGGCACTCCAGCAGTCTACTGTTTGAAAAATGGTTTAAAGTACTGCTGTTGTGATAATTAAAGAGCCTTAGTGTAGTAATCCATCTCGTAATTCAAGTGCCATCATTACCAGTCTATTAATGCCTCTCTTTCTAACAGACATCAAACAAAAAACTGTAACAATTAAAATCTTAAAATCATCAGCTCTACAGCTCAAAAGCTATAATATTCTCAGGAATTATACAACAGTGGTTCCCTCCAAAAATGTAACTTGGTCTTCAGGAACAATAAACAGAAATACACTGAACATACTTTCAAATTTCATCCAAAAGACTACTAGTTTTAAATTAGGAAAGCATTTAAAAGAACTGGGTATCTCTCACAGATAAATTTTTTAAAGCCTCTTCAGACTGTTACAATGTACGTACCACACATGCATATTTATACTGTTCACAAGCAGACATACACACCAAACGTATCTTACAAATAGGCATGTTCTGACTTGCCTGTTTTCACCCTCTCTCTCATACTCAATACCACTGTTTCTGAGGTTCTCTCAAAGGCAGAAAGAACAAGCAAAAGCCTAAAGCAAATGTTGTGTCTTCTGTCTCTGCCTAAGAACTAACTGTCTGTGCAAGCTTGTAGCATTTTCATTCATTTATTTTGCAGAAAATCTTGTAGCCTGGACTAAAATTCTAGTGGCTAGCCAGGACTTCGTCCCCTTTCAAACCATTCAAAGATTAGTTCCCAGGGAATATTACATTTGCACAAGGACAAAGTTGTGAACTCTTGAGTGGATAGTGCCACTTGACTTAGTTATAGGAGAACTTCGCAAGGAGGGACTCATTTTGATGCTAAGCTGTGTCTTTTGACAGCAAGCATAGCAAAAGACTATTCTAAACTTCTAAGAGGTTGAGTGGATTCACACAGAAACTACTGCATGACATCTTATGAGTTCCTCTATTCCAGACTTCTGTGTTGTTCTATATTCTTTAGCTATGTCTTTTCTGTATATTTCCAGGGCAGAGACACTGCATGGACCCTCTATGGAGAGTAATACAAGGATCAGATGCTTTAGGTACTGAACACTAATGCTGGCCATCCCCAAACACCAGAGCATTTCTTCCTTCCTTACCAGTATTATTGGTATAACCATATTCACACTTGTTCTTGGGAAAAACTGCTGGTCAAACCCATGCAGAAGCATAATCTATGCTAAGTTTCCAAATTAACTTATTCTGTCTAAACAAACTTATACATTTCCTATGTCACCATACAATTACTTTTTACATATAGTTTGACATATGCAAGAGAATCTGGAATTTCTTTCTGTTGCCTTTTTGTCTACTAGCAATTCTTTCTACTAGTCACACACTCAAATACAGAAAAGTAACCACTCTTGTTCTCTCTCGCAGTGCTTTCCAAGTTGCTCCACCATTATCTTTCAAAAAGTCATTCCACTTCCCCAAAAGAGTTGCAGGAGAACTTCCCATGTTAATGAATTTCATTGACTATAGCTTTTGGAAGGTCTTGGAAGCAAGGAGATACAGTAAAGAGCAATCAGCATACATTCAATATATTTCTGAAATATGTACATGAGAATATCAGGGATATCATGCAGAATTCCAGATCATCACATAGAAAGTCCCAAAACTGTCATTCAAAAGTTTTCTGCCAACTAATCATCTGTCATGCAGTTGCTGCAATCAATCTCACATTAAAACAGCTGAATGACACCTCTACCAGAGTCATAAAGGAGCAAGATACCTATACTTATTCCCAGCTGAAACATTTGCTTCAATTAAATTTATCACAAACATGATGTAGCAATCACAAGCTGTTCCACACACAAATAGCCTTGAATCAGAAGTTACCAATTCTGCTCTGAATGCATTATGAAAAGATCTTTGCCACCTGAACGCTTTTCCATTAGAATGTGCTAGGTCTTCAAGGTTGGATAACCACAGAAATAGCTTGCAATATGCAAGTATACATCTCCCTCTTCTCTGTGTGCAATAGGATGTCACACACAGTCATTTGTATGCCACATTCTGGCTTGAACCCTATCTGGTAGGGAGATAGGACCTCGAGATAAGGCCTTGCTCACTGACTTTGAAACCACTTTGCTCAAGAAGAAAAAGGTGCAGAGTGGATGGTAATTAACTAAGTCCATATATCTCATGGAGAGCTTCCTGCATACTGAATATTTGGGAAAAAAATCCCATTCTGCCTACTGGAGCAGCATTAGTTTTCTTTATGTAGCTGGAGTTGCCAGTGCTCTTAAAGGCATTTTAGAATCCCCATGGTTCCAAGGCTGCAGATTTGAAGACTACGTTTCAATGTTATTAAGTAACAAAGCATCACAAAGACAAAACTAAAGTAGCAGATCACTGTTTTTAAAAAAGTTCTGATATATGCCGCTCAACTCCTGCAAGCACTGCTGTAGAACAGCATAAGGAATCACCTGGACTGTGGACTACTACTCTCTTCCACAGATGTATGGAAGGTGCACACAAGACTACTTCTCTCCTCCATGATGGCCTTCACATGACTTAATTTTTACTTCAGGGAAAGAATCTAGAATAATCTTCTTTTCTAAAAGAAAGATTCTTGGCTCATTAGGTACAGAAGTTCTCTAACAAGCCACACAGATTTCACTAAATCCACAGTTGTTGTGTGGAGAACTCAGAAGCCTGTGTAGGAAGAGTTCTGTACCACTTCAGTTGTCTGTTTAGAGGGAATGGGGAACGAAGCATAATAGGAGAAATTTTGTATCTTTAAAGTATTCACTCAATCTAAACATCAAGTCTTCAGCAGTTAATATAATGAGGTTCTGGTCAGACTGGGACTTCTGTGTCTTCAGGCACTTGAGGACAATTTAGGAACAAGCACAGAGGCAAAATAAATTACAATCTATAGTTTTGGTGATAAGCAAATCTGTAAATATTAGAGATTATTATGAGACCTGTGTGAAGACAAATTATTCCAGAAGTACTTACTGGTATGTCATTCAGGTGAGGTACTTAATATATGCTGCTTTCAAAGACTCAAGAACATATAATATTTAAATCTGAATCGGCTCCTCTTGCCATAAGAAATGTACATACTATTATGGACATTCTGCCTGGTTCTAGATTTCCCATGGTATGAAATATTTTGTTTTTTCCCTAAACCTTTCAAAACCTAGAAATATATTCAGTTATAAAACCACAGAATATGTTAGTTTGAAGGGAGCCACCAGAATGACTAAATTGAACTCCTGACCTTGCACAGGACATCCCCAAGAGTCACACCCAGTGTCTGAGAGCACTGTCCAATTGCTCCATGAGCTCTGTCAGGCTGGTGCTGTGACCATTGCCCTGGGGAGCTGTTCCAGTGCCCAGCTCAGGCCATTCCCTCAGGCCCTGTCACTGTCACCCCAGAGCAGAGATCAGTGCCTGCCCATTGTCTTCCCCTCAGAGGAAGCTGTAACTGCAGTGAGGTCTGCCCTCAGTCTCCTCCTGTCCAGGCTGAACAGACCAAGGGACTTGGGCTGCCATTCAGCTTCCTCTCAAGCCCTTCACCAGCCTCATGGCCCTCCTCCCTCTGTGCTACATTTACATTCAACACCTTTTTCTCGAGAAATTTTAGTACCAGCTCCTCAAAAGTATATAGAATGTATGTTAAGTATACAGCTTACTGGACTAAGGAGAGAAATGAAGTCTTACTACAAAGAATCACAGATCTGGTTCATTATCAGACTTGTCTGTTTAGAAATGAAGCAGTGAACAGCTTCTAATTTTCAGCATACAGGCATGTGTGTATATATATATGTACATAATATATACATATATTTGATAAACTATCTTTTGATAGTTTGTCAAATTTTGAAGCTGCCCTTTTGAGTAGTTTTGACAAATAATATAAAGATTGAAATGTAAAGGAAATTGAAAAGTCCATACTATATTGTTCCATACTGATCCAGATCAGCACAGTGAAAAGGCACAAATCCTCACACTGCTATAGCACCCACAGAGAAATAAATCTATTTAGAAGTTTCCTGACTGATTCGTAGTATCTAGTCAACACACTTAAAAGGAGAAATGAGGCATCCCATTACAAGAATAGAGACTGCAGTCATAAGTCCTTCTCCAAAAGCAGCTTCCCATCTACCCCATCCATCCTGATCTGCACTGCTTTCTGCTGTCCACTGTGTGTGAGAAAGAAACTAAGATATGTTTCCCAAAGCAAATCAGACTTTTAAAAAAACCCCATACTATATACATGAAATAAAGCATGTTAGATACATAATCCAACACTGCACAGTGTTGACGACTCTCCTTTAGGTATTTCTGTTTTATAGACTGTATTTTAAAAGATTGTAAACAGATTATACATTACAGAAAAGTTGAGCAATAAGACATTTTTTTGATTGTTATATTTTAATTTGTTTCTTCCACTTGTAGCAGAAAAATTGGTAGTGGCCTGACTGTAACTGAAATAGGCAACCAGAAGAAAAAGATACCAGGTGATTGTTCTTAGTCTTTGCCTGATTTAGAGATAAGCTTTCACATTTGTACAGTATCCAGACATTATGTTAGGAGGGCCCAAATGTTATTTACACATGCAATGCCACATAATAAGTGAACCATGCAAAAGGAGTAGAAAGCTCTTATCAGAACTATCAAAACAGGATGTGGATCAAAATGAAGCCAGAATAAAAGGAGAGAAGAGTACAGTTATATTAAGAGATACTCAGGAAAGCTCTCATATGTGTTCTAAAGTTTACATGCTAATCCAGTTTTCAAAGGGGTCAGTCTGGCTTTTTGTTTATTATCATCTCTCTCTCACTCTCTCTCTGTATATATTTATGCATACATGGCAATATTGCACCCACTGAAGTTTTATTTTAGATCAGTATTATTTGCTCAATTGTCCTTTATATAGGGCTACTGTCGTATACTGAACAATCTTTTCTGTAATGTATTTCATTATCCTATTAAATGTACATTTTTTTCTTAACATTTTTTGAAGAATTCTATAGAGAAATAATTCATTAAAGGAAGTGATTTAAGTTCAAATAAGACCTTTTTCAAACACAGCATTAACATGGAGGAGAGGAATCTGGAAGGTCTCTGTGCTTCTGTAGACTGATGTATCCTCCCTACAAGAGATGACTGCTCCCCAGGGCTCAGGATGTTAATGATGGACAGAAGTTAATTAATTTTTCTTCTCTGGCCAGTTTGTATACAATAGGTGTTGCACAACTATTTCTGCAACTCCTCTATTAAGTTATTTGTAGCACACTACAAAATGCATATATTCTTTCTACAACCTGGGTACCTCAATATTCTCAAAGCTCTAACTTCATAGTTTTTAGATTAAATTAAAAAAAATCCCAGGACACATCAAATCCTTCTTGTCATGTTATCATTGACTTTGAGAGCTTACTGACTTGATAATACTATTCTAGTCTGTCTGTAGGACCAGCAGAAACTCTCACTACTAAAAGATTACTACTGACAGGATAAATTTTTTCCCTCTGATTTTGTTCACTGAGTTAGTATCAGTACCTCTGCCCTCTTTTTGGGAAGTGTGAAACTCCTCCAGGACTGCTGCCCATAGGACAAATATACTTACGTGCTTTTTGGTCTTATGGCCACAGTCACACTTCATGGTTTGTAAGTGGCATCACCACAACAAAAATGTCCTTGCACATTCTTCACGAGTTTAGATTTTACCATTGCAGCAAACGACAAAACAATAAAACCAGTTACTCAAATCCAACCCATAATACCCTGTATTAACCATAAATCTAGCCAAATACCTAGTACAGTAATGATTGTTACTGTTCAGGAGACAGTCTTGGCAAATTTCCATGGCTCCAAGAAAGAAAGTTACTCTGCTGATTTTTATTTATTTATAGACTCAAAAATAAGTGCAGAAATGGTAGAACCTGCAGTTATTTTTATTCCCCTCAGTAGGAGGATTTTACTTTAGTAGGAGGTAAATTGCTCTCAGTTTACATTGTCTGCAATAAAAGCCTGCAGTTGAGCAGTCTTGTCCTCACACTGCAATTACAAGGCCAGGGCTTTGGCGGGCTGTGCCCTAAGACTCTGCAGGCCTCCGCTGGCCTTCTGGCCACAGTTTGATCACCCTTCACTTTTCCAAAATCATACATTACACATCTTCAAATCTCCAGATGAGTCAAAGTCTGAGAAAATAATCGAGACTACGTGCATAGACTTTGCAGATAATTAGTTTTTACAGACCATTATCCGTAAGCCTACAGACGAGGGGCTCTGATTCAGCAGAGTATTTAGACAAATGTTGACATATTTATTCTTAATAAATAGAAATAGGCACTAACTTTAGGCATATGGAGAAGTGACTGATTGGTTACAACTGGACTTAGTCATACATCAAAAGACTTTACTGCATTAAGACCTTGATTTGAAAAGCATTTTATGGGAATTTATACAGAACTGGAATACCAAGAAGAGAGCGACATGCTTTTACAGCTGCAGTTGCATAGCAGCTAGCCAATTGTGCATATTACCAGTTTCATGAAAATAGAGAAAATCATTAAAATTATTATACGGGTTTAAGTAATTTTATCTTACTTTACTTTAATGCTTTAAGAGCTATTTAAAGTATTAAAACCTGAGAGCGTTTCACTGCACGCTCTATTCCACTAGAGGTCAGCCTGCAACAGAACCCCAAGCAAACACAGGAACTGCTGCACACGGGTAGCACTGACATTATTTTCTTTCTCTATTTTATCTATTAGAAAGATTTCTTCAGAGCCATAACTTAGATCTCTCACTAAAATGGAGCAACAGGAAGATATAATGGTGCATTTCATTTATGAATGACCTGTAATAAATTACTATGAAGTATTCCAGGTGCCAAACGAGAGAATGCTTTGTCGGCACATGAACTATATTTCACATACTTTAATTTGGCTGACACATAAAACTCATTTGACATTTTGCAGGTATTTCTTTGAAAGGATATTTGGTTCTTGTTGAGCGTTAAGGTATGGAGGTGGGGTAACCTGGGTAACAGAAGGTCATTTCCAAGTAGATTGTTGTCCAAGATCAGTTCTTCCAAGTAACTGAATGTTTTCAGTCCTTCTAGTGACCTGCAAACGACAAAGGCAACAGGAAAAATGATACTCCACTAAATCAGGGAGGCCATTATGAGCTGAAATAAATATTTTAACCTTCCCTTTCAGGAGTGGGAATAGTTTTGGTTTGGGCCTGTCAGAAGAGTGAATGACAAGCATTAGTGGCAAGGGGAGTGCTGGCACTGCAACACATCCTTCACATGCTGGCAGGATGAAGGATGCGGGTCACTTAGTGAGTAGCCAGGATCCAAAACAAAAGGCTTCAGATATGGGGCCTGCAGGATGAATTTGTCAATGTCTTGTGCCTTCAGGCACCCAGCCTCGCCTGACCCTAACCTCCATTCCCAAGATAAATAACTCTGTCACAGTTCACCTTCATTCCCTGGACACAAATTTAAGTTGTCATCCATCATTTCTGCCAAGAAATATCATGCCCTGCTAACAATAATAAATACAACTTCAAGTATCATTTCTTAGTAGTTACCTTACATGCAATATTAGGAAATGTAGAAAGAATTTTCCCCCCTTTTTATTAACCTCCTAATTAGCTTCTTGAGTTCATGTAAACAAAATGAAATGTTCTCTGCAAAATAAAATGCAGAATTACTCCTGACAGAAAAGGCCTTTGCTTTCTTCCTTCTTGGAACTTACTGTCCCACTGTCAAGCCACAGGTCACACTGCAGAGAGCAGCTTTAAAAAGGAGCATTTTACAACATGGTAGTGAAGATGATTGCTTGTAAATAAACAAGGTTCTGGAAGCATTCATTCCTCTCACAGCAAAGTACCAAAAAAAAACCCCAAAAACTAAAAAAGAACATTTCATTACCTTGTTAAGGCATCTATTCCAAGCCTGACTCTTAATGCTTGCTCATTCCAACAGTAAAAAACTCCCTACATATTAATCAACTAAGACACATGATATACAAAGATATACAAAGCATAGGCACAGGCATGCATTCACAGCTCATTCACCTACCAGACACCTAAAGATATGCTGAGATTGCATGACTTGACAGCTGATCTACTATGCCTACCAGTG
This sequence comes from Camarhynchus parvulus, assembly GCF_901933205.1. Taxonomy (NCBI): domain Eukaryota; kingdom Metazoa; phylum Chordata; class Aves; order Passeriformes; family Thraupidae; genus Camarhynchus; species Camarhynchus parvulus. Next base: position 13,515,058 of record NC_044576.1, read on the forward strand.
GGAAGATCATCACTGTATCTCCTGGCTGTTTTATAGAATGCGATGAAGAAGGGAGATGCAGGTTATACTACTTATTCAGCTTCCAATGACATTTATACTGAGGGGATTTCCTCACCCTCCCCCCAGTTTTTGGCAAAGATCGAAGTACAGCCAAGGTCCCTGTTAGAATGTTCCACAGATACAATTACTGGAGGAAAACACAAGTATTATTAGAAAAGGCAATGTAACATTCATCTGTGCAGTGAAAACAAGATACTGCTTTTGTAGCTAGACCATACAGACCACTTACAGATCACACTAAGACAGCTCAAGCAACCGAAGAAACCAAGTGTGTGACCTTTACACTGGGCACTGCACACTGAACCACGAATATTCAAGTAACATTTTTTCAACACTGCAGCAGTGTATTTCAGTCCAAGGATTCCAAAGTCTGTTGACTTGAAAGGGAGGGGAAACTATCACTTATGCCATTTTGACGCTCAGCAGCTGGACATGAAAAAATTTGCCACCTATACCCTTATGGCATTTCTATATCGTTACAGTGCATTGATACTACAATTTCTGAAGCTGAAAAAGTAAAGGCCTCTATATTACATTTTACTGAAATAATCACCACAGTAACAATCACACGTTTTGCATGTGCCTTTAGCCAACAGTTTTGGGAAAAAACCTCAATTCAGCCTACATAAACTGTTCACCAATAAGAGTTGTTCTAGCATGCTGCACTGAGCTAGCTGTTTCAGCAAAAGGTCACAACAGACTCGGTTTTGCCAAAGTCAAGATTCGAGGAGAAAGCAGCAAACATCTTAGACAGTGCTTTCCACCAAGTACCTTTAAAAGGCAGAAAAACTCGGAGGAAGTAGCAGTGAGTTTATCAAGCTGTTATGAGTTTTCATTTCAGCTTGACAAACCTAGTTTAGCAAATTCCCCTTAAATACTCTTTATTGTATAAATAGTGGATTATTTCCAAACCTCACATTTCAATGTATGACTTTGACTTGCCAAAAGAGTTCAGAGAAGGCCACCTCCTTGTCAGCACCACAGAGCCTTATGGGATGTTAATAGGTCCTTTGTGAAAAAACACTGCTTGGGCTCTGGTCAGTGTCAGCATCAAAATACACATTGTTCTTGAGTTATGTTATGCAAATATAATACTCCTATCATGAGAATCAGCAAATGGTTGGCAACTGGCAAGGAGAAGAAAGCGCACATCCAAAACTGCTGCAGGGGAGGCATAAAACAAAATGACAAGCCATGAAGTGGGACAAAAGGCCTTGAAACACTAGAGGGAGTTGCCTATTGAAACAGCCTTTCTTTCACAACCCTGGGCTGAACACAAGGGCACTAGTTTCATAGATGGGCAGAGAAAATTGTGCGCAAATCTCCTTACACCTGTCTGGTTTTGATAATTTTTGCCATGTAATGTTATTAGCTGCTCAGTTAAAAAGGAGCCATGTTACACAGGGGGTTGCTTATAATTGCTGTTTTCATGTCATCAGAGCAGTGTGCACTTGGTGATTTAATCACCTAAATTCAGAGTCCGGGGAGATGGGAGGGGTTGCCACAGTACAGAGAGAGGGTGTAGCCATTAATATAAATTTACAGCCATGTGTTGTTTTGCTATTCATGGAAATTTTTTTTCATCTTAAACTTCTGTTTAAGAAAAGCACCAAAACAAAAATTGTTAAGATGTGGCAAAGAAATAAAAAAGGAAAAAATGTGTTTGCCATCATTCAGTGTTACTACCTACTGAATTCTATGCAACAGTCTCTACCATCATAATATATTAGGAAATATTGCCCAGCAGTTGTACTCCAAAGTGTAAAAGTTTTAAGTACAATCCACACAACTGGTTTTATGGTACAGTACAAACTTCAGCAAGTTCCATAACTTCCACGAGCCTCACTTTCCCATCTGCAGATGGGGAATAAGAAAGGATTGCAATTGTAAATTGGTACAGAGAAAGTATTTTTAAGAATCTGAGACAGAAATCGGTACAAAATACTGTCATTTTTATTTTTAATGAGGTTGAGCAAGTAATATTAATGTACTCTAAGTATTTCCTTATGAGCCCATTACAAAAGAGGAGAGGAATGCCTATGTATACACAACAGAGGAAGAAGGGCACAAGCAACCTAAGGGATGAATATAAAAAGAGGGAAATCCCCTAAGAAAGAGAACCAGTCTAAAGTTAAATCTGTACTGTTTTCTCATAGTTCACAGCATAAAAAAATGTCTCCCCATGTTAGAATACTGAAACAAACACACAATCTCACCACAACAATGCAACCAGCACTGAAGGGCTGGTGGCAAGTAGCTGTTTCCCTTACTTTCAAAAGGCTAATAAACATCACTAAGGTGGATTGCATGTTGCTTGTCCCTGCTCTAATGTCATGAAAGCTGCCCATTATCTCACCCACAGGTACCGTCTCAGTTACCTCATTGCAGGGCTCACACTCTGCTCCCAGAGGAGAGCAAGTGTTGCCAAGAGATTTCCACTGCAATTTTCAAAGTCACATCAAACCGACAAAACATCACAACGTATTCAGTGCCGCCTCATTCAAACAGAAAAAACTTTAAGTTTCCACTGTAATTAACCCTATCCTCGTTAAGATAATTATGATCAAGCTCCCTGTCACAGCTAATATCACAGCATCATTGCCTATGGCTCACGCTTTGCCCTCATTAGCTTACAAAAACACTGCGCTAAACAGGAAACTGACTCCCTCTGCAAAACGACTTAAGATGCTCTGTAAGTAGACAGTAAATAATCATTTAGAATATAAAGGTCTCAGAAATGTCATTTTATCCCAGTCCTTTGGCTAATCAGTATGATTTCTTCCAGCTTTCTTTTCCATAATTCATTCATGGTTTATAACAAAGTTTTAATCATAAAGGAATGTCATGACAGAGGTTTTATTTTTTTTTTATGTATGTGTATGCATGGTAATTGTCAACTACACTATTTCATGTGATCCCTCTGGCCTGACAGGGATTTGGTTACAATGAAAGTAAAGAGCAACTTCATTTTGGAAATATTTGACAATGAAAATACGAGATTTCATAAATGAAAAAAAGCAGAAGCCTTACAAGCAATAGACAAAACTTGGTACTCTGCAGTTGTCCTTGTTCAGAAAAACAAGCTGCTCAGAAGCATATGCTGCAAAAGAAGAGTTGCTCACATTTTATCCCACCCCTTCATTAATAAGACAGCTGCCTCATACCTAATTGACTTTTTCCTCCTGTTTAACAGGAAAAGAGAGAGCAGTTAACAATATGCAAATGAGAGAGTTTAGGTTTAGCCTTGAAATTGATTTGCACATTGTTGACAGGAGATAGCCATTAGCAGAAGTTAAAGATGGAGCTGTTACAAAACAAGAGCTTTTTAAAATACCTTTTCCTTACCTTTAATGTTTTAACAGATTACAGGAGAGCAGAATCAACATGAGAACCCTACTACTAGATAATTTCAGTATTTAAATAGAAATGCAATTCCAATTTCTCCAGCACCTGCCAGCCAAGGACTACAAAGCATTTTTTTGCAAAACATTAATGAATTACTTTTCAAAAACCTGCTGAGCTTAAAATTCCATTTTGTAGTAAAGCAGAGAGAGGTTAAGTGACTAACAGAAGGTGACCTCCAGCAATTTTCCCAGAGACAAGAAATAACACCCAGAACTCCTGACTTCTAGAGTCCTTTGACTTAACCTCACCAAAACTAAACAAAGCACAATAAAAAAATGGGGAGATATATATATCTATATATATAGATAGATATATATAGAGAGAAGAAAAATAAATCAGGTGGAGAAAATACAAGTAAAGAATAAAAAAATGGCCTCTACAGTATTCAACAATAAAAGTTTTTTTTTTTTTTTTTGCCAATCTACTTAGTGATTTTACAGTTTCCTGCACAATAACAGAACCAAAAAGAAAACAGAATGACGCATTTAATGGACAGCTCGGACATGACTTCTGGACCAAGACACAACACACACACTCGCAACAAAGCACGCAAGTGACAGTAAAGACCCTCCAGGATCCAAAATTTGTAAAGCAAGAAATGCTTTGTTTTGTCTAATATCAGAAGAAATGTTAGTATTTTGCAGACTATCTAGAGGTAGCATTTTGCATCACTTCCATCTTTCTGTTGGTAGATGGAAAATATCTGCAAGCAACTATTAGGGTAAAACTTGAGGCACAGCTGTGAATATGATCAGCAAAAGAGAAATTAAAATATACTAACAAGCAGCATCATCAAATACCTGTGAAAAAGATCTCCAAAAGAAAAGATTAAACTTCTGTTATGAACTGGAGCTACATTAAGTTTCTGAATCTTTTCAAATAAAGGCTGTATTGACTTCTTCCAGACATACAAGAAAATAAACAGCATTCCCTCAATTTTTCCCTTTTCTCATACCCTGAAGCATACAAGACTATGTGAGACACTCTATTACCAATAAAGCCTGGGATGAAACATCTTTCACAATGATCTTAAACCAGAGTGATGTAAGCACATTGAAATGTTGGGGATTCACAAAAACTCAGACCATTCATTTGTTCTTTTATAGTCTTGTTCTAAGTCTTACACAGCAAATTCTATTGTCTAAAAAAGGAGGTCCAAACTTCTAAAGCCTTAGAAGCACCACTCACCTCCAAGAAAACCCAAACAAAACTAGAGTCAATAAACAGTCAAAAAGAGATGAGGTCTCCTGAATTCTAGATGTTACATTTACAATATTTCACAAACATTCCTACCAATTATAAAACAGAAATGCAGATATTTCTTGAGAGAGGGATTTTGCTAATAAGCAGCAGTTCCTCAAATGATGGCATGGTCTGCAAAGCAATAATGCAGATTCATCTCATCCATCTGTAGAAGCCCAGTTACTTACAACTCCTTACAGGCAGCAAGAAAAGATGGGCACTCCCAGAAGGTGAACCAGACCTTCAGGTGAGGCTCAATGAAGCACATCTGTTTGGGAAGGATGAACAGAGTCTGTTTGTCAGAAATCTTGCAATGAAATTAAGTGAAACTGCAACATTAAGGTAAAAAGCTCGAAGAGCAGTGTCCCATAGGAGTGGATTATTTACCTGGTGAAATAAACTACAAATCCCAATTACAGCTTTCAGGGGCTCACAAAAAGGTATTACAGTCAACCATTCAGTTGTTCAACCACCATTCTCTCACACCTAGACTCTACTAAAATTATTAAAAAAAAAATCAAACCACAAACAGCAACAACCACCAAAACATAAAAAACCTTCAATAAAACAAACAAACAACCAACGAAGCAAAAGAGATAAATTAGCAACCAAACTGACTGTGGTGGGGTTCAATTTCTTTTCTAATGAATCTCTTCAAGTTTCAGATTTCACTGTGTGTATTTAATGCACAAACTCAAAAGAATAACCCATTAATACACCTCAAACTTTATCCTTCACGTTAGACTGCTTTTTGCTTAAGTTTTTATATTACATCTTTGGGATTAAACATGCCAAGATTTTATATATACTACTGTTACAATTTTGTTTAAATTTAAATAAAATGACAATCAGTGTACTATAGCCTGTGGGAAGGCAGTTTTCACATAAGCTATATAAAATATTTCAAAATAATACAAAATGGATTGGAAAATGAGTTCTTAGTCATCTAGTCATCAAACAAGTATCATATAAGAAAATACAGTTTGCAAAACAGTGCAAAAAATTACCAAGCAGAGAGAAAGTGACTGTATATATTCATAGCTTATCAATGGGCATTTTGGAAAAAACACCACTAATAGTTCATTTATGCATCACTTCCCTAAAATTCCTAAGTACAGACTTAAACATCCTTCTGCTAAAAATTATTACAACTGTTTGATGAAGAATAGCAATGAGTTAAGAGAAAAAACTTGAATGAAAGATTCTTGCTTTGTCTTTTTCCCCAATCTTAACATGGAATTCAATCTTAATAAAACAAATGGCATTAAAAAATCCTAATGAAACAAATGGCATTTAAAAAATAAAGGCAACACTGCCATTTCCTGAACTTGAAAAAATTCAATGAAGTATTAGTGATTAAAAATAGCAAAAGAATAACCATGGTTTACAAAATGTTTAAAAAACAAACAATCTGTTTAAAAAAATCAAACAAACAAAAAACCCCACAAAGAGCTAAAACCCTGTAATATGTTTATTCTTAAAAGCTCCTCTTAGCTCCATGTGCCAAGTGGAGAACCTATTTATAAACCCCCTAAAAACCAGTATTATAATGGAAATATGAGCAAATTCAAGTGCAAAGGCAGTGCCATAATGAAAGCTTTAGTGTATCTTGGATCAATCTGTCACTCTGCAATTCAGATAGTAACTTAACTCCCCTTTTTCCACAGAGAGCGGGGGAGTAGAGTGAGTAGAGTAAAGCCCATTTTGACTACCAGAGTTCAGTGGGAAGGGGGAAAAAAGTAATTTTTCTCCCATCTTCCACAACAACCAAGGCTGAGGATTGACAAGCAAATTGACGCACTGCTCAGAGGGCAAAAGATAAATGTTTGATGAATTGGCCATTGCTGGAGGAGTGATGGGCTTCATATGTGCATAATGGACTAGCTGCCGTTCAATTCAGATTGCCTGCCAAGATAAGAAACCATAATGAATGGACCAAGCACAGCCTGTGCCATAAGAATGTATAATCTGACTGGTTTTAATAAACTTAATAAAAAAGATGAAGCAGAGAGAGGCAAAGGGACTGGCCTTTGTGACCAGCTATAAGAGGTGAGGACGACTAATAGACTGCTCAAGCATGATAGCAGAGAATTGTTAATGGACATAATACTGAATCCCTCGATGTTAAAAAATGTCTTTAGAACAACTTTAAGACAGGGATCTACATAGGTGCGTACCACAGACACTGTAGTACCTGTTAATCATCATATGACTGCCATTTATTTATTATTTCCTTCTGCTACCTACCCTGCTTTGTCTCCATTCCCTCCTTTATCCCCCATGCATGGTATCTTAGTCTGTACACAGATCCACACCACACACCAACAGTTTTTACCAAAAACTCCTCAGGAGCAAAATAACTCTATAATGATAACAAGACAGAATTCAGGCCCCATTTCCTACAGAAAGGTTTTGGCCACACAGCTACATCACTTAACTTCCACTGCCAGTGGAGAAACAGTTTTCACCATCATAAGTGCTCACACTTGCTTATAACTTCATTTGCTTTTGCAAACTATGTTTTCACTAAAGATGAGAAATTTGACACTACAGTTACGGCAAAAACAGTTACCAAAACCTTTCCAGCGCATACAAAACTGTTGCCATCAATAATAGCCATTTTGGTCTGGGATTTGCTGTGTTGGATATTCTTCCCCATCTGTACCATAACCTCTAAATTCAGCCCATCAGCACTATGAAAAGACATTAAAAACAAAACAAAATTCTGAGAATATTTCACTGCATATGGGTATATAACAGTCTGGTAATCACCACCACTTTCATGCTGAGTAGTAAATAGACACAGGGCCATTTTTGCTTTTCTTTTCTTGTTATTTAGTCACATGAATAACAATGTCTCTCTTGCTGAAGTTTACCAGACATTAAGTCCTGAATCTATGGAAATGCTAAAGGAGTCAATAAGAGAAAAACCAGCTCTGACTTTTAAAGCAGTGGGATTATACCAACAATCTATTTCTTTCTTAAGAATCAAAGGGTGAAACACGCCCTTGTGTGTGCATATAACACACAGTACTAGGTCAAGCAGAACTGTTTCATCCTATAGGTAGAAAAAACCCCAAACATAAGAGGATTGCAGAAAGATTCTCCTGATTGAGGAAAGCTAAAACACATCTTATACAGAACAACAGCACTGTTATGCATGTTTGTTCTCCTGCTTTTGCTTTTTTTCCTCTGATGATGAAAAATAAATAAGGAAACAAAATAGTCTGCTTGGGTAAGTATTGGGATTACCACCCTCTTGATGTCAGAATGTAGTCTGTGTCATAATTTAAACAGAAATTATTATATGCAAGACAGACATCTGGAATTTCAGTATAAATTTTATCCAACTGCAAAAGGAAAGTAACTCATTATCAAGCAGCTCAGAAGGCTCACACTACTGAAGGAAATAAAGTTTTATGACAAGAAGATCTCTCCTCTCTCTCCCCGTGAGTGAGAAAGTGAGTGCAAGAATAAGACAGAAAGGGAAGGCTCAGGAGTGCTGGGTGAATTATAGACTGCCTCTCAAGATTCACAGCTCTTCGTGGTAGGAGGTTAATATTCTCACATGTCATTAGGTCTGCTGGCTCTACTGATGGCTCATTGAATCAGGCAGCAAATTATTTCCTCATGCTGCAGAGGACACCACACTTCAAAGGGAAGGAGCCAGGGTCAAGACGGCTCTCCAGTTCGATTAATGAGTTGGGATCAGCGGAGGTTGCCTGTAGGTAAGAATGTGACTGAAGCTTTTGACAAAGCTGACTTTTTGAACAGGACTTGACCCAGGCCCCTTACTCCCCTCCCCACCAAATCTTATTTCCAACATTTGCCTCTGACTGACCTGCTCAGGCCTGTTGGGATAGTTTTGACCTCCTCAGTCTTTGTTACCAGACACAGGAGCTGTCTGCCTACATTTGATGTGTCTCTCCCCAAAGGCCACATCAGCTAATCCAGGCTCATCAGAATACTTCAGAACAGTACAGCAAAATAAGATAGAGTAGATTAATTTCAGATTTTTAATCTGAAGAAGGAGAGGACAACTAAAAGATATTTCCACATTCAGTAATATTAAGAAAGATTTCTCAGTGGTGTTAAATGCAATTAAGTAAAACACAAAGATTACTAGAATATACTGGAAGTATTTATGACTTAAATACTCAAATCATGGAAAAGCAGAAAATGTGCTGCTTACACGGTTCTGCTGACTAAGAATATTCCTACCAAATAATGCATTGTATGGACTATTCCTCTTAAAATTTTTATTTTTATTGCCATTGTAGGAAGAGATTAAAGACAACTAAAACTTAATAGCAACTGCATTCATCTCTTTCTAAACACTCAGTCTTATTTCTCTGAAATACTTGAACGCATATTTAAATACATTTAATAAAACACTGAAATGAGATTAATTGCATTAATGTTTTGGGGGTTTTCTTTTTAATAAGATCTACTTAAACTGCACCCTTTCTCAAACAAATATGAGTAACTGAATCACTCTTGGTGAGCTTCCAAAAACCACATATCTTCCGATGATTGAAATGAGAGTTTTCTAAATTACACCAACGAAATTGTTCACACATGCTTCTCATTTGCTATATATTTTAAAATTTTGTTCAAGAATAATTTACACATTTATGTTTCTGAAGCAAGGACCTAGGTTATTCTTCAATATTTATATTAATCACAGTGCAGCATTTAATATCCTCTTCCTAAACACTTTGCTCATCAGTATCTTTAATGCACAAGGCCTTAGTACCCTAAAAACGTAAGTTTAGGTACTTTAGTAGCAATTTACAAAATTTAACTTTTGGTGTGCAGTTTGAAAATCTTTTAACGATGTCTAAGTGCAAGGCAAATTTTCACCTCTATTATTCCATGTTTCTTCTGCACTCAAGCACCTGTTTGTAACAGATTTCCTTACCATAACAGACATTTCAGTCCCAAACACCAGCAAACAGATTATTAGACTGATAAAACTTAGGGTAAAAGCATACAAGGCCTATGCATGACTGAGCCAATTTAGAAGAACCAGTATCCTTTCAAGGAGACTACCTTGTGCTAGACAGCAAATCTTCCACTTGGATGTGCTTTACTCTAAAGTGCAAGTACACACAAGCAAGAGACAGCTTTTTCTTTTGCTTATGCCTGCACAATCTCCAGTGAATTGTACATTATGCAAGTGGAAGTTTGCAACACCAGAAAAGCTGTTAGAGGGGAAACACTTTTTTTATGGGCTTGTTTAAACAAAGTAACTGTGTTACTGGGTCTGTCATCACTGTTAACATTATATCCTGTTTCATCTGTTTCTAGAAAGCCAGCAGCATACCACAGATCATTTGTGAAGTGTGTGCTTGTGCCTTGTGTAACACTTAGCAAGAAGGTACGAATGCCACAGAGAAGGACAAGTCCAGCTGGAGTGGGATCTAAGTGGCCAGTTTGACGTTGCCAGGGAGAAAAAAGAAATAGTTGTGCTCAAGGAAAGGAGGAGCCACTCAGTTGACAGAAAACAGAGAATCCCCAACAATATTCAAACATGATCACCTCAGTTTCTAGTTTCTGACAGCACTAAATCAGAAGTGACTGTAGGACTAAGATCAGTTGCCAAGACACCTGGACCTGAAGGGGAACCTGCTGGAATTCAAGCCAGGGATCCTAGAGAAGATGGATTCAACAAGGGGAAAGGTGATCTGCTAAGTATATGCAAAGACCAAGTTTTGTATTTGCCCTTGTTCCCATTCATAAAATGAAAATCTTTCAATTAAGTCTTACCAAACATAACTTTGCTTTACTTTCAGGCATGTGTGGTGCTTCAAGGGAATGTAGTACCAGTTACTCTGGCACGGTGTTTCTCAAGAGGTAAAAAAAAAATCTAAATAAAGACAAAAGGAACAATAAGTCCCATACCTAACTCAAGATGAATTAGAAGGTCCAGCTGCAATGAGTACTGCTTTATACCAACTTGGATATAGTCCACCTGGGAAACTGTCAGGGCAATTATAGAGTTTGGGAAGGAACTTGTAAACTCATAAATCATTCTTGCAAAGAGCAGAAAGCAAGGAAACACCCCATGGCTTTTGGGAATTGTTACCACACGCTACACTCAGTCAAGCACTTTTACACGGTAACTGCTCAGTATTAATTGTTTGAAAAACTTTTTTGTGTTATTGGGCCTTATGGTAATCCTGCAAAAATTTTGATATATAAGTTCAAATTCAGAGATAAGCATGTTCCTGTGTCTTTTTGATTTTCAAAATACTTCCATATAATCTGTTAATTCAATCTGTCTGGTTAAACTGGGGGGTTTTTCCCCAACACCTTCTGGAGAAACAGAAAACACCTTGGGTCCTCCTGAGCAGCTTCACCAGGACAGTCACCTGCCGTGATGAGGCTGGAGCAACCTTACAGGAAAGAGCCACTCCCCAAAAAAACAGGCTTGTGTTACTCCCCTACATTGATCTGGAAAGAAACCCAGGTCTCAGTCGAGGTGTTTTTCCATGCCCTAGGATGAGATTCAGTGCAAGCTCCTCCTTTAAGCATGGTTATAGGCAACAGACACTCCATAGATTAGGAAAAGGCAAGCAAAAGGAAAACAACACTGAGTGTTGTTTCGTTTGCAACTCTGACACCTGGGTTTTCATGGAATCATGCGTACACTAATGTTGGAAAAGACCGCCAAGATCACCAAGTCCTGAAAAGATTGGTTCATGCTTTCCTGTCATGCCAATACATACAAAACCTACCAATGGACCAAAAGACTTCCATCAAAACAATGTTTTAAAATGAATACTGCTTTCTATCACATCAGCATAAAGCCATCCACCATAAAAACCTGATGCTGAAGTGATTTCACATAATTAAAATATTTTAAAAACCAGTGTATAACTTAAAATTTAGTTCAAAGTTCATTTCAGGCTTTAATTGCTGAATGAATAAATTTAAAGTTTTAATTGAGAATAGAGGCCTTACTATTTGTGTTGCCACTACCTCCAAATTTTTAGTCCAATTACCTGTGAAGACAAAACCATGACTGCCTGCAATTTACCATGCTTGAATCCACAAAGCATAAGTAATAGAACCTTTAGTAAAAGTCCAATTACTTAAAAAAATATACTCAATTCCTACCAGTTCACTGTGTATAGATAACACCTGACTTCCTGAGCTGAATTATAAACCCAATGCCATTTCAAGAAGCATCTACCACCCCCTCAACACAAGGGCTGGGCTTGGCCATGTAGAAGTGCTGGAAATTCCTGGACATGAATCTATCCATTTCATGCCTACATTGCAGCCATCAGCCTCAGCCATATGCTCACTCTTTTGTCCATAGTGGAATTTGATGACAGTTAGATTTCTGAGGGGCACATAATCTGCTCAAGCCACAAAAAAAGAAAAAAGGAAAAAATAAAAAGAGTAATTTACCTCACACATGTGAACGCACATGGAGTGTTTTGAAAGAAAACAGAAGTGAAATATCACAGCAAGCATGCCCATAAAATATTCTTTACTGACGCAATTAGGCAGTTTGTTAAAAAAAAAGCAAACAACAACAAACCCAAACAAACCCAAACCAAACAACAAATAGGCAGAAAAAGAGAGAAGGCACTACTGGATTCCTGAATGCCGCCACAGTGGCCATCAGTGACCCACGGCCAGCCCCTCCCTGTTTGCAGGGACCACATCAAAGCACCTCTGCTGCCTCCTGGCCTTCTACAGAGCAGCTTCAGCCACTTAGGGGAAAAAAAAAAAAGCTAAGTAAAGGCTTGGACTTAAAGCATTAAAAGAAATAAATTGAGAGGATTTTGTCTGGAAACCGTGTCTTGTCCTTACTGAAGGCTAAAATAAACTTAATTTTTGTTAAAATTAAAGCAAAAATTAAATCATCTTATTATGTAATTGGAACTAGGCCTCAGGCACTAGCAGTAAAGAAGGGATTAAGGCCTCCACCACCTGGGTTGTCATTCTCATGGGCCCCATTACCACCCCCTTATTCGTTTTTATAGCCAACAGATTAAAATGCGAGCGTCGCAATCTTTGATCTTTCACTTGCTGACACAAATCCTTTCAAGCTTCCAACGTTTTCTGCTGAGGTAATTAGTACTAATTAAAAGGTTTCCAACAGCCTTTGCTCTACTTTTTCCCTCCAAAGAAATTGCTTTTACAAGTGCCTTCCATCTTTGAAATGTATGCATCGTTCACTTTCTTCTTTATCTGACTCCCAGAGATCAAGTAGATTAGTGACTCCATTATTCCCCAAGACAAAGCCAAACAACAGGTTTTTACTATCTTCCTGACCTGTTGAGGTGCAGGGTTTATATTCAGAAACAAGTGCCTCTGCTTGTATTAAAAGACAGTCCAATTATGCATTAACAGACACAATGCAGGAGTTTCTACATTTAAGAATGGACATCATTTAAAAATGCTGTATTTTCTCAGAAGAGAGAGAGGCAACCATTCACTAATCAAACTGACAAGTTGTAGGACTAATAACTGGTCTTCCTTTGTTTTCTTTTCTTTTTCTGTGTTTGTGTATCAGGCAAGATGCAAACAATTTCTTTCTCTTCCCCCCCTTACCCCATCCTTTCCTCTCCTTTCCACTTTATTCTCAAATTATAATGATTTATACACATTTGTTGCTTTAAAAAAAAATCCAAAAATTAAGTATCACCCTGAAAGATACTGAAAGTCCAGCAAGTCCTGTCTGAAGAAGTTTTGGTTAGTATAATTAAGTAATGTGTCCTGCTACAGGCAAACTGATGGCTAGAAATATAATTATGGACATTAAACCACTTTTTTATAGTACGTCTAAAGTACTAACGAAATGCCAGGACTAAAAAAATTAAAAGCTGCAGCAAAAAAAAAAGGAACAATACTTTGCATTGAGAAAGAGCTGTGTTTTGAATTTACAGGTTTTCAAATGATGCTTCAATCGACATGGGCTCTATACGGATCATTTTTCTTTATGAAAACCTGGAAGCTTTATGCCTGCTGTGATAAAAATAAATTACACTTCATGCAGCAAAAGTGCTATTCAAAAAAGAGGACAGTTCTCAGGCTCTTAAAGTTCTCACTTCCTATTGAAAATGACAGCAGCTCTCTCTCATGCTGTAGTATCTCTGGCACAATAGATCAGAAATCATACACAGAGCCACAAGATGCTGTGTAACTTATCATTACACACACAGGGGTCCATTCTGCTCTCGCGATGCGAGCACAGGGCTCCTGCTGGCACTAATGGGAGCCGCACATGCACAGCAAGGACAGAAACAAACCCACAGTGCATACACTCTTCTAACCCCAGCTAAGTTAGGAAAGTTTTAAACAACCAGAACGAAAAGTCAATAAATTGTCTCCTGATCATGCCAGTTCTTCTACTTTATTTTCACAACTATCCTACTATAGTAGTAATTTCTTTTTGCGTAACTTTCCTCAAGAAGATTTAAAAGCACCACAATCTCATCAGTTCAGCTATATTATGTCCCTGTGAAGTAAGTTTTATCTGACATATATTGCCCAAGGTCATATGGAAATTATATGACAGGGCCAGGAATTGCACTTTTCAGTATCCTGGTAGTTCCCTGTTTTAACCAGCAGGCCATACTCCTCCTCTATGTATGCACAATAACCAACAGCTCTACAAGCAGGAGTATGGACTTGCCATTCAGTGATGAAAAGGCTTGGAATAGCCATTGGATTAGCCATTCCTCTGAAAAAAAAAAAAAGGGGATTTTACAAACACAAACCTCAAAAATTTTTTATGGATTCAAAATGCTAAATTAAGAAAGCAAAACCAAAACAATACTTTGGGAATAACCTAAAGTAATAACTTTAGTCTCTTTGCCTTGTTAGGACGTGGCCACCATTGCCTTAAAATGTCGGGCAATCCCTGCAAAACCAATACAAGTTTGGGGCATACCATACTTCAGCTCTCAGTACATACAAGAACAACAGATTGTGTGGAAACCTCAGCTAAAGCCGGGCAACTGTGTAAGCCCCGCAAAAACACATTAACAATGTCTCTTCTAACAGAGCAGCCTTTAGAAATAGCACAGCTTTTTCTACACTCAATATCACATATTGGGTAGAGGCTTTTAAGTTTACCAAATGTTAAATTGTCAGATTTCAATTAAATTCAGAATGATGAATTCTGAGATTTTTTTAAAAAATGGAATTTGAGACCAGATCATGGAGAAAAAGAGAATCTAATTGAAAAAGTGAATATGTATGTATCTTTCCATATCCAAGACCATCATTTTACATCATTAAAGAGAACACGATATTAATGTAACATGATAGAAGCAATCTGCCATATTCTCACCTATTACTAAAGTAACATGTGACTTTAAGGCAAAAGCAACATTAACAACCCACTTTCTAAAGAGCCTTTGGGTCTGTCTTCTTATGAAATCTGAACTGTACAAGGAAAGAAATTTTACTAAAAATCAGACACACAAAAACCCCAACCACTTTGCTGGGAAAAGGCAGCTACAGAGAAGAGGTCTGTATGGAAAGGGAGTGCCTGACATGTAGAATCTATCGGCAAATATCTTTCATTTTATCAGAGTCACTCTCATGGACAAAGCTGCACATTAGCTCCACAATGTGCAAACAAATTAGGCTTACTTTGAAATTATAAGCTCCCAATTTATTATGTTTCTTCTTTCATTTGACCTTTTCTTGTTTATTCCCACTTTTGCATGTACAAATTGCTTTCATATTCATCAGAGATTCTTTCTTTAAAATTAACAGCCAAAACTATCTCATGAACCAAAAATTTGAGACCAAACTTTTGGGAAAAGGAAATCCATAATAATGAAACTCACAATAAAATTACATGCTGGCAGCACAGTATGCAAAGTTGACACACATATCATAGCAAAAGTATGAAAACGAGTGTCATGTTTAATGCTTCAGAGACTGCACAAATGAAGCCATCTCAATATTTACTGAGGAGATCAAAAAGTAAAATGAAAATATAGGGCTTTTTTCGGTGAGCAAAATTTTCTTGGTTACATTACAGGTTTTATATATCTTGGGATCTAAGCCGGCCCATGGTTATCAGAACAGGAGAGAAAAGGGACAAAAAGGGCAGTATCTTCCCTAGGTATTCAGTTGTGTCTCTTTCCACACTGCACACAGTTGCTGTTGCCTTAGGGTTTCATTATTCATCTGCTACAGGATGCAAGGACCATGAGCAGCTGGCCTTTTAACATGTAGGAGGAAGGGAGGGAAAGGCTTCCCATGCAAGGGATCAGTTTGGGGTACTTATATTATACCTTTAATATTCATTGCGGTGGGGGGAGAGGGAGTGATATATTATATATACTATACCATCTCTTCCCTCCTTCTCCCCCAGCCCCAAAGGGTAAAAAAAATGCATCAATAACCTTCAAATCTGCCCTTCTGTCTCAGGAGACTGGGCATGCATTGAAAAACCTGTAAAGAAACATTTCAATTTGAAGTTTCCAAGAGGTAATTATAAACAAGAGAAAGAGAAAAATATTTCTGAAATTATGAAAAATACCCTGACAGTGACTCCCTTAGACTCACATTTAGCCCTTGAAAAATATTCTGCCAAAGGGTGCATTTTGACAGGGAAAAGATGAAGAGTGGAGAGAAGAGGCAGCAGTCTGTCATAATTGATGACACTGCAACGCAAGCTGAAGTCAAGACTGAATATTTACAAAATTCATTCAGGGTGAGATTTTTAAAAGGGGGAAAAAATCAACAGCAGACAAAGATGGACCCAACCTTTTAAAAACATAGTGGGACTACAACAGACAGTGCAATACAGTCAACATAACCACATCACACATGCAAAACAATTCAAGGGCCATTTTCATAATTCAGGATGATATGAGATTAAATATAAAGAAATATTTTTTCTGTAGGAATCTGTATGTCTTTGGATATATGTTTTTTTAAATTAATTTTAGAATTACACTACTGAGTTGAGTCCCTTTGGCCATAGTAATACTTCAGTGTTAGAAATTTTCAGACCACCTATTTGCAATGTTACACTGTAATATAATTAAGCCAGTCTGAACCTAGACAGCCACATTCTTATGTTCCTATTCTTTGCTCTTCAGCTACACCTTGACTCTCATGCAATCCCATGGCTAAGCAGTTCAGGGATATGATCCAGTGAAAATTGGTCTGGGAGGGAAGGCAGGAAGTAGAAGAACTGAAGCAAGCTAAACTTCCCCAAGTTGTTACTGAGGACTAATGGATTGATAACATATTTTCTGTAGTCCTGGTCCAGCTGCCAGGGAGGAAGTTCTTTCCAAGCAAATTCAGCTGGCAGCTTGCCATCAGATTCAGAGCAGAAGACAAGTTCAAAACCAATTGGAGACTACACTTGCCCAATTATTAGCAGTGAACTGTCCAAGGTCAGGGCAGAGGTACATCAGTAAAACAAAGCAATTCTGTTCCCTGTTCCACAGGGATCCAGGAGCTCATCTTCAAGAGTTGTCAATCCAGCACTTTTCCCCAGTGCTGACTTCACACTTCATTTGAACAAATATGACTAATCCTTCTCCCAGAGGAAATGCACTAACTGGATCTATCTTGCTACCAGCAATACCAGTCAGGCCCAGATGAATGGGAGATAACAAGCCATCCCAACGTGAATCATCCAGCACTTATAAAATGAATAGGAATTTAATAAACTACAAGAGTAGACAAAGTTTGGACTAGTATTACACAAAAAATATGCCATAAAGTATACCCCTTATGTAGAAAGCATTAAAATTCACAATTTAGCAATGCAGCTATTCTCTGTATTTGCTGTGCATTCTAACCACATGACAAATTGAGAGTCCCATATATTTATATACAACGGACAAAGCTTGTTAAAATAAATCACTAAAAAGCTATTTAATCTAATCTTCCCATCACTAACAAACCTTCCCCCAAAATTCAATTTCCCATGTCACAAAACTGTAGAATCTTTTTTTTTCCAGAGATAGTAGATCTCAACTGTCTGATTAAAAAAAACTTTGCATGTTCCTCCTACTCATTATTTTCAAAAAGAAAAAGTGGGTACAAATACATAACAGTAAGACATAGAAATGAACTTGAAATAGGTGCTTTACATTTTTTTTTGCCAAGGCTGTTCACAAGAAAGCCCAGTCACCCAGATCTGCTTTGTGTTTCTAATTCTTCCATTAATCCAGCCTACTCCAGAACACCTACAAGTTTTAAGTAGACAAAGCCATTGCAAAACATCCAAGGCATTAAATTGCTTAGAAATACTACAGTGATTCTCAACAAAAGTATACAGGGATCCATCTTCTCCATTTCACTAAAAGTAATCCTAAACAAATTCAAATACTGCTTCCTTGCCTGACAGGAAAGGCATATTACCCTGAAAAGTAAAATTATATTTTCAGGTTTTCCAAACACTTCTAAGTGAAAAAAGAAGAGTAAACTAGCCTTAAGCTCTAAGGTTATATTCCAAGCTTGGTAGGGAGAACAAGGTGAATGAAATTTTTTTTCACTATTCAAAGGAATGAGAACAATCTGAATTAAAGCTAAAGAAAGGGTAGTTTCTGCTAAGCATTTAATTTTAAGTTTGTTTACAGGTATCTCAGATATGATATGACTTCCCGCACCCACATTTCAAAATGGAACATATGTAAAAATATATTAGGAATTCGTCATTATTATTTCAATTCTCTAGTTTCTTAGCACCAATATTTTAATGATCATACTGTCTAATAAATTGGGTGGAGCAGTACGAAATCTTTCATTATTTTCCTATCGATTTTGTCTCATTTTTATTGTTGTCCAAAATGCAAAATTCACCTATATCCAAGACCGCATGTGTATTATTTAAAATAAATTTAAAAAGAAGGTAATTTTCAACTTTTTATGCATAGTGGTGGTCTTAAAAATGACAGATGATGTGTCAGGTTTTTTAGATTTCACAGTTAAGGACAAGAATTCTTAATTTGAAGAATAAGCACAAACAAGAATATACAGAAATGCCAAATCCATAAAATAAATGCTGCAGCCAGTACTAAGATACACACAAATTCTATAATAAGAATCTTTGCATATTCTTTTCACTTCAACACTTTATGACAGACATATAACAAGAAAATATTGTAAAGGCACAATATTCCTCTCTAAATGTTGCAGTAACTATATTTGAGCTTGAAAAAGCAGCTAGTAAGATTTTCAGTCCAAGAATAGAATTATTCTCAGAGTGAATCCAGTATGATTGCATGAGGTCTGCTTTTAGTTGCATGCACTACCATAAACTTGCTCTAGATCCCGAGTAATGGGAATTTTGTACCATTTCAGTCATTTGAATTTTACTGTCAATTACTTTCAGTTCTAAAAGGATTTTCTTTAATCCATTATTTTTGATCGAGATAAGGATTTTTCAGAATTCTAACACCTTAGGATCACACTATATTGACCACCTTAGAAAACAGAGTGCCAGGTGTTTTTTCATACACAGCTTTTTTGTATTCCATAACTAAACCATAAACATTCCATAACTAAAGGCATTCACAGTGCCACACACAGATTAGACTCACTAGTTCCAGGTAGAGCCTCCTTAGTGAATCACCAAGAGAGGCAGATATCACGCAGCAGATTGCAGAAGAAACACTCATGCATTACACTTTCATATTATCCTTGAAGAAGAATAGTAGTAAAGCATACTTATTCAGTGTTTTAAGACAGCTTCAAATGATCTGATGCAACAGACATTTTCTTCTAAAAAATCAAAAAGGATGAGATAATGCGTTTCAAGGTCAATCGAAGCAAGGGTGCATCAGGAAAAAAGTGTGTTTAAACCACAGCAGATTTAACAGCTTAACCAATAAAGCTACTCTAGCCTTCAGTCAATGGAAATCAAAACAATGATTTCAAACTATTTTATTCAATCTGCAGGCAGGATTACTAGGTGATAAAGCTTTTTCCTTCTTTACTAAAGAAGTGAGTATTTCTCCTATTTTTAAAATTTCTTTCAGTAAATTAGCACTCTTTTCAGGACTACAGCCACAAGGACACAGACATTCTTTAAAGTTTGTAGTTTTCTGTTCCTGTATTTATTACCTCAGAGCTCAAATATTGAAAATGCAAGGAATTTTATTAAATTTAGTAAAACTCATTTTTAAATCTCCATCAAGCCCCTCTGAGTATATAAATGGCACTTGTATTTTTCCTTCCTCAAATGATGCCATTTGCTAACATAAGCAGAACAAATGTAGGTAACCCAAAATACAATAAATTACTACATTCAGATTCTTTATGACCTTTGAGGCTTTTTCTTAATAATCTGAAAAGTACTTATGTGCAATTGTAAAAATCACATTCATTAGAAATTTTCCTTTCTTTTCATCCTGTTCTTCCCCTCCATTCAATATACAGATTTTCTGAAGTCCAGGAATTCTTTAAAATAATATTTCAGGTTAAAATAGCAATTAGCATATTAAATATCAGTGTACAAGGGGAGTGTACAAAGCGATTCCATAGTAAATTAGTCTGAAAATTGTCCTAATTGTTATGCCAGATGACGTTCTCTACGTTTTGTCTTGGGAGAAAAAGATCTTTCTGTCTAAATGCCATTATGTGTCATCCTAGCTGAGCCTCCTGCCTAGCGGGGACATTGAAGTTTTACAGCAGGAGCCGCTTCTCAGGCTTTAAGAACTACAGTAAATCTTCAAACAATTTATCCAAACAAAGCCCAGTGTGTGGAGAGAAAAATACACGGGAAGCAGATGAATAAGCAACATCAATTATGGGGGGGTTGACCTTTCTGCCCCACACCATGGCACAGATTTCACACCAAATCGCAGCAGATTGAAGTTGACATGCCTGGAGTGAAAACACTAGTCCTCACAATGTTGCAACTCTACATTCGCAGAGCTGTAGTAAGGAGAGGAGGAAGAAAATGAAGAGAAGGGGAGGGGTGTGTGAATGAAAAATCACATATAATGGGCCTGGGTTTATTTTACAGAGAACAAAATGGCTCAATTTGAGCACTTAGACTGTCAAAATTGGCTAGTGTGAGATACGAGAGGTTCATCCAAAGGGACACTTGAATCAGGTGCCTTCAGTGATAGAACCTAGAAGAAGGGATTGGGAGAATAAAGGCTGTTCCTAAAAACTTGTTAATGTTGTTAGAGATCATATTATTTCACATGAAAAAAAAATATATATACACATAACAATTTTTGTACATAGTCTCAGCAGCCAAGATTTACCTTCAGTTAAAGTGACCAGGTTTTTTTACAGTAGCAAAAAATACTGTCTAATGCAGCATTTTTTTGCCCCACGAAAAATCCAAATTAGCCTGCATCCAAATACCTACATTTAGAAAGATTCCCATCCCATCCCAGGAAAATATTGCCTTTACTTCCAAGGAAACGCCAGACTAAGTAATGTGAACTTTGAAACCACCTCAATTAAAATTCAGGTTTGGGCCTTTAAAATAGTAAAGTTAAAGATTTCTTTTTCTAGATTGGCCATAGACAGATGATTATTAAATATTTATAAGTCTTTGAAAAGGATTGAGTGCTTTTGCTTTGTTTATTGTGTGGAGCTCCTCCTCCCCCCCTCCTTTCCCCCACTCCTTCTTTGAGGGATCTATGAGTGATCATTTTATTTGAATGCTTCACCAGTTGGTTCGTGCAAAGACAGATCAGTCAACCCTATGCAGGCCACTTCACATCAATGGAATCTCTTAACACTGTTGCAATAGTAGCTTAAAGTTTAATATGCAATCAGATCAACAACTTTTGTCTCATTCCCCGGGACATTAATATACAAACTGCTACTATTTCGTGATGATGGTAACTAAACACCACCAGTTCTGGTTCAGACGGAACAGATTAAAAATATATAAGCTCACAATAACATTTACATTAACCCTAACCTTAGATACTGTCATTAAAAAATTCTCAACCAATTAATCTAGCAGCAAATTTTGCTGCTTAACTGTGAAGTCTAGATTTAAAGATTAACATTTGTGATGTCAGACATCAGAAATGTAAACATGTGTTTCTTAATGCTGATAGCCTGCTGAATTTGATTTTTCAGCTTGGGCACAAATTTCACCACTGTCAAGAAGAAAAGCTACCACCTTTTCCCCTGGTATCACATCTGTAACACCCTTTCCAAAAGTACTCAGACCTTAGACTTCATTCCATCTGGATGAAAAAGAACTGTGAAGGAAATGTCACAGCGTATGGAAATACCACACTATGCTTTCCCAGAAGTCTACGACTAATTTCAGAACCATCCAATGAAATCCCATACTACTGCAAGTTGTAGATTCTGTGCTGCTACTAGAAAAACCCATATTTTCCTCTTAAATTAGCATCTTTCCTAAAATTACTCTCCTATTTTAAATATATCACATAGTAAAATGAAAGGATTAATTGGGATCATAGTAGCACAACTGTGAGCTTTACACTCCAGAAAAACTACTACAGAACATAAACTTTAACAGACTACCAAGCTGGCAATACACACCTCATGATTTTTAAACACAGCTATACTGAAAATTATTTGATTAGATTCCATAACAGCTGATCCCTAGAATCTCTCCAAAACTGCTGTTCAACCCTGCAAGCACCGGATGAAGGAATACTCTCTGAGTGAGACTGACCAAAGGGCTTCCCCACCATAGGTGTCAGAGGTGATCTGGAAAGCACCGTAACTAAAATTTACAGTGCTTTCAGCTACAGGAGAGACAAGTTTCAAACTCTGAGCACATAAACAAAGTTCATATCTGTGTTCTGACCTCTAACTGGTTTCCTTTAGAACAACACAGCTGCCTCTTGGTTAGGACTGCTTTTGGATTTTGGCTGTGGGCAGTTTTTTTGGAGGGTAAAACCTATTTGAGGGAGAGGTTTCATCTTATTTATGTCAGCTGCTGAAACTATATTCTTTCTTTGCCTTTGAGCATAGTTAGGTAAGAGTCTGATTACTCTATTTGTTATGAATACTGAAAAGGAGGACTCCAGGTAATTCTTCACAACAGGTCAGCATCCCTTTTCTCCTCTCCTATCCATTCCACACATTGTGGTGACAGGTCTGCTGGTTGGCTGATGTATTTAAACCACCCAAGTCTTCTGAAGTCTGCCATGGTGACAAGCATCTCAAAACTCATTGGAACTCTCTAGCCCTTGCAAGCATATTATGAACCAAGCAGCTTAAGCCTCAAATTATAACTTACTGGCCACAGTCACCAGGTCAGCCTTTCACAATTACAATGTAAAGGGGACAAGACTAATAATCAGAAAAGACAAATTAAGGCAGACACCCTGTGCAAGATCAATCCCTGTTAGCCAGCCATCCAGCCAGAGGCAGATTTGACAGTAGCTCTTAGAAATCCCCTGGAAAAAGCTCTGATGACTGCTCACTGGCAAAAATGAAACTCAGGGAAAACAATGAAGAAAGGAGGACCTGAGTACTCAATCAAACACTCAGAATTAGCTAATTCTCTTGTGAAGCCAATTGCCTAATCTACCTCTAATAAAAGCATAATATTTTAAGAGCAAAAAATACTAGAATTGCTACATCTGTCATACCCTTAAAAAAAGGTAAGAAAATTCTGGCATTCACAGCAGACAGAACTCAGAGCCAGCTCACAGGGTTTGGAAGTGAAAACTTCCAACACAGGAAAGCAGCTACCACAAACATATAACAGTGTTCAAACCTTTGGCCTCTAATATTGTCCTATGTTACTTGATCAGATATAACTGGAGAGCTGTGGTTAGTTTTTGTTTCATGCAAGGTTTATGCTCTTTATCTTTCCCATTACACCAGACTGCTAGGAAAAATTAAAAGGTTCTGAATAGCCAGTACGAATCACTCCTCTCTGTATTAGTTCTGTAAATAAAATAGGGCCAAGTAGACTATTTTTAGTAGACAGTGCACCAGTATATTCATATAAATTCAAACACATCCACAGACAATGTACATACACAAATACATGTTCATTTGTGCATGCATATAGTAATATTTGCCTTACACACAGAAGCTACGTAGGTTTGGCAAACCAGACTCTTTTAGCAACATCTATAGCCCTTTTTTTAAAAGTTACTAGTTATTATACAGAACTAATACTTATGCAAGGCATAGTAGTAGAAACTGTCTTCATTTCTAAGATTTCACACATTCCCTAATTAATTCAAGGGGACTTACAGTTTTAGATAACATTCTTCCTTTTATCACCTGCCATCTAGCAGTTGGTATAATGTCAACACTTACATTTTTTTTCCAGCTGAAATCATTTTTAAAACATTTTTATCCTAAAATGTTCTCCTCGATTTTTTAAAAATTATCTTAAAGATAAGAGATTTCTTTCCATTTCAGTCCCACAACAACGAGAATGTCAGCACAGCTTTTTTGACAGACAAATTATTGAATCAAAGAAAGAATATGCCATTAAGCCCACAGGTTAGGAAGTGTCAGGAATGGTTTAAAGAGATATCCCATTTATCTTCAAAACATGCACGGAATGTCACTAATGTGTGTTTATCATGTATAATCAGACAAAGAAAATATCGAAATAAAGTACTCCTGCATACAATAGAAGTCTCCTTCCATCTCTCAAGATATCAGTGCTATTCAAATAGAATAATAATGATGAAACCTCCTTTCTTGAAAATGGAAATCAAGTGAAATGTAGATAGAAATGATTTTTTTGTAGTTGATGTACGTTTCTAAAGTGCATTAACAGGAAATCCAGAACTTTTTAGGTCAATTATATTGTCAGTATTGTCAATGCCACTGAAATGAATACCTAAGCAGTGCATATTCTTGCTGGAACAGGGTTAGAGAAGAAATCCTGTATTCAATTACTTGGAAAACAGGAGCTGCAGGCACATTCTTAAATGTTTGCTTTGTTTCAATCTTATTTTTATTTTAATAAGTCAAAAGGCATCCAGGAAACATATAATTAGATATGTTTTAAAAATCCACAGTATTCAATGATTTCCTTTAATTTTTAATTAATTTTTTATTAATTTTTAATTTTTGTTGTTCTTCTGGCATGCATTTTTTAAAACCTATTTTTGATAGCCAAGTACATCACAAAACACTATGTCACAGCTTTCATAATCAATTTTCCAAGACACAATGTGACATGTCCGCAGAGTTAACTAAGACATAGGTTCAGTATAAGAACAGTAGGCAAGTGTTTTTTAAACATCTGAGAGGTATTTGAAATAAAAATGGTGATGACACATTGATGGGATAGGAGGTTTTGCCAGGTGAGATGAATAAATGCATCAGGTGTACCCTTTGGAACATGCTATTATTCTTATGAACAAAAATTTTAAGCAAAAGTATTCCTGCAGATTTCCAAGCTACAATCCCAGCAGGAGACAAAAGAGGCACCTGACCTTTCCATCATTCTTAATGCTGTATTTGTGAACATTTTTGTTTAATGCAAAATTTTAAGAGGCCACGTAGAAGGCAAGTGTTTTATGAGGGTGTCAAAAAACAGGAGGAGTTGGTTATGCAAAACATCACAAACTGGAAAAAACCAAACACTTGGCATCCTCCATATGCAGAAAAAAATAAGTCTTCTAAGAAATGCAAAAAGCAAGAGGCCTTTCAAAAGACTCACAATACTCTTGTGCCATCCTCCCTCCTGTACCTTATGGCCTTTCTCTCAGCACGTTTATTTGAGGAGCCCCATGCAGCTCGGCAGCCTCACCCCCTGCCCAGCAGTGTCTGCCACAACAGGGCTCCCTCTCTCTCTCGTCAGGGTCTCCGTGCCTTCTCCTGCAGCCCTGTGACCAACAAAGCCCTGACAAGAAGCACACTCTCCCGCTGTACAGCAGCATTTCTAGTCCCCCTTGGCAAATGCCCCAGTATCCAGATTTCCAGCTGTCATACAATTAAAAGTGCATGCAGGTCACAGCCACTTACATGGTCTCGAGGTCTAGAGCCTTCTCTATCACGTACAAATATCGCCCAAAGAACAGAAAACCCTGAAGCAGAAAGGATGTTCCCCAGAAGATAAAGAGGAGATTTAGAGGGAGAGAAAGCCTGTCTGAAAGAGTAACAACAGAAAGAGCAATCAAAACTTATGAGAATGACAGTAAAAGAACTCAGCAGGTAAGAGACAGCAAGAGATAAAGACAAAGCAAAGGTGGACAAGCAAAGGGAGCACAATAAAGCTCTATTACGATATGTTTCATACTGTCTGCTGGGGTTTACACCTTGAAGAAGGCACTTGCCAGAGATGTATTTTTATGCCTTGAGAAGTAAAACACTCCACTTGAGCAAGAATTCAGTGAGAAACCCCCAGATGCCTTCTCTTAAAACAACTGTCACATGTTTACCTAAGTATTTAGGCACATTTTGGAACAGTATTCAGTTTCTGTTGCTAGGACTATTAGTTAAGGATTTAATTTTTTTTTTAAGTTAACTACTACAATCTTTTCCCTCTCTTTTCCAGCTTAGCTCATAGAGTGAAAGGAAAAATAGCACAAGAGAAAAAAGGAATAATCATGTAAAAGTTTGTGCGTGTTTGGAAGGAACTTGGAGTAATACTACCTGTTGTATTGCACTAAAGCAATTACCAGGCTGGGTTATTTCTCAATAGAGAATTTTAAATGGTTCTTAATTTCATATGATTTTTTTGCAGATATGATGCTGAAAATTCCTTTGGTCAAAACCTGGTAAAAAGTGCTCTTTTAAAGAGCTCAAAAAATACCCTGTTTTCGCAAGACTTAAAGGACTGAATTATTTTCCTCTCAGAACCATACGAAAAGTGATCGTGTTGAAGAAAAAAAATCCACTTACTGTATTCTTGTGCATTTCTAGGACATATTTATACTCTGTAGATGCACACACACTGGTAATACATGGGGGGGTTTGATTCTTTAAAAGCTGTAATTAATTCTTGATAGCCAGAGACTGTTAGGGGGTGGGGGGTAGGGCACAAGTGCATGGAAATGTTGGGGGTTTTGTTCAATGACAAAAAATATTTTCCCTGTATTCTAAATCATGTTATGTTTGTATTTTATCTCATTCCCTTGCAGGATACAGGACCTATTTATTTTCTACAACATAAATATTTTTCAATACAGTAATCATTGTGAGCATAAATATACATGGTATGGCTTGCAACACTAATTTTAAAATAGTCATAAAATTAATGTCAGCACTGCTGTTTCTGAGGTTCTGACATGTTTAGGTCAAGTTTTAATATGTGGATCTGTGAAAAACCAACACAATTCCTGGCCTTATATCTGTCTTCACCGGACAACAAATGTGTACATATAGGTCAGTATTAATGGGACAATGATTTGCAAAATTTGCCCAAGGTGGAGTGTTCCAAAAATTACATATGTTCAGTCTCTGCTACCTGAGTTTTCTTTACCAAGAATTTCAGTCAGAAACAGCAAGTGGTCCTTGGACATACATAGTGATACGCTCAAATGCAGGCCAGAACACTTAAATAAGGAGTAACTTCCACCAAATACTTAAAATTTTATCTACACCAAAATCTACAATATTAAAATTTCTAATGTACACTTGGCATTACTTACTAGCCCCCATTTCCTCAATAGAAACTTCCTCTTATTAGAAAAATAATCTGCATAAGAATTTATAAGAATTATTTCCCCAATCTTATCAATTAATTTACAAACCAGTAAAGATTAAAGTATATTAAGATTAAGCTATATTAAGTTCACAAACAAAACTTAGCTCAAATGTCTCATTTGAGCATGAATTTCAAAATTTCCATTTCATTCAAAATCTCAAGATGTCAGTTTGGAATTGAAAGCAGCTCTTCCCAAAGGCCACCTTTCCACTTCACAGTTTCCTGTGAAAAAATTGTTCAATATCTAAGCAATCTGTGGTCCCCTGCAATATACCAAGGGAGGTGATGCTTCCCTGTGATGTGAGACAAATTCCTGCTATAGGAAGTTCTGCTGTAAATACTCACTGCCCCCAGTTTCTGAAAAACAGAGATGTAGCTGAACATCCTACCTCCTGGAAAGTTGCAGGTTAAAAATAAAATACAGGTATATACGGTTAAAAAAATTTAATACAGTAGGAAAGTAAATAAAAAATAAATCAAAAGAGCAGTATAAGACAGCATTCAACTCTTTGCCTCTTGAAAATTTAAATGAATACTCCTTGAGAGCAAACTACAAAATGCTAACCTTGAAGTGTTGAGTGGCAGAAAGAATTATGGGTTATTGTACTGTCAAAATGCCAGACAGCTGTATGTTGAGTTACCATGTTATTTAGACAATCAGAAACTTGGAAGCTAATGTGACATATTTTTTTCAGTGTGAAAGCTCCTGACATGCGTCATGATAATTTCTAAAGGGACAAAATGTTATATAAAAAACATAGTGCCTTTATGAAACTGCCTAACAGGTACAACACTGTTGCAAGTAGAATTCACACTGAATACTGTAGATAAGTAGGACTGATTCAGGACATTACTAAAATTGCTATTACATCATTCTGTTCTCATTTGTTCTATACATTTTATCACTGTCATACTTGGAGATACTCTCAGGTATAGTCTAGAATCACCTAACTATTTATTTTGTATCTTTCTGCTTAAACATATTTCTAATTTTACCACCAAAGAGTCCCTATAAACCATTATTTGAAAATTTCCTGAAGAGAAAATAGGCTGTGTTACCTACTTTGAGATGAGAAAAACCCACGTCCTTTGTGAACTGACATGGCTCAGAAGATTCCAGAGCTTTCATGATTCATCTCCCTCATTTCACAAGACCAAATAGTTTCTGTACCTAAGATTAGCTCAGTCTTATACACCAGAATATTAAATGTTGATGTTCTATTACAAGGTTAGATTAGTCTAATATTAATGGGTTAAAACAGGATCATCCCTCTCAGCTCATACAGTTCCCCACATTGTCTTAAACAACATTAAGAAATTGCTTCAGCATAGACTAGACAGAAGTTAAGATTTCCTGTACATTTTAATTTAGTTCTGACACTGAAACAAGTTACTTCACCATTTCTGAACACCCTTTTATCAACCACAGATGTTCATATTCATATGCCCTTATCCATAGAACTCCATACCAAACTGCATAATGTAGTCACAATTCATGAAGACACCAATCAGTTGCAAATGTCTCTGTTTAATTGAACTGTTATAAAGACAGAGTTCTGAAGTCTTTTCCACACAAATTAATAGTTTGCATGCTATTTTCTTATTTGTACCCATTCTAACATAAAGTTATCATAATCTCTCCTTATTCCATTCCTGGGTTTTTCTGAATCTCATACCACTTATCAGCACTGTTGTGTGAAATGCTTTCTGCTCCATAGCACCCCTTTTGAAAAGCAAAAAGCAAACAATTTATTTTATAATATTGTTTAATGAAAATTCATTCTTGTAGAAGCACAGAACATGACTGAATCCTGTGTGGAGACCTTCCAAACCTCTGAAAAGAGCTCAGAACCACAACTGACAATAAGCTAGTTACAAAAAACACTGAAAGGATAATAAGATGGCTGGGAGTAAAAGAACATTGGGGAACAAGGAAACAATCTTTAATAGAGATAATGCTAATAAGGCTAGTTAGATAAGGCTGATAAACTAAAAGAGTGTAGAGAAGACTAACAAATTTAGAACAGCATCTTAAATCAAAACCCAAGGAAATCACTAACTTTCAACACTAGTACAATAAATGAGAGGCATGACTTGAAAACAGCCAGTTTCACTAGTGAACATAGGTAGGAAATTTCAGTAATGGGGTCTGCAATCCAACAGACAGCATAACAAGACTGGGAATACTTGGAGACTGAAGCTATCCAACCCCCAGACAGGGAATAAGAAGCATGTTCTTATCAGGACAGAGTCCCGAGCTCTCTTCACTGCTGAGGTTTTTTGGTGGGTATGGTTTAGTTGTTTAAATCAAGACAAAAGCCACACTGTATTTTACATAAGAATCAATGGTGGAATTAGTTTTAGAATTTGCTATACTCAAAGTCAAACTTTTATTACAAATATTGTATACATTTATTAGATTTATTAATGTGACCAAATTCAATATACGTTTATAGGTAAGGCCAATCCACCAAAAAGTTTTAGAAGTCCTTTTATTTCATTACTTCTGCATGTTCATTTTTTTTACAAAGGGGAAAACTCAGGTGCAAGTCCACACCTGTACAGTTATTTTTGAACTGTCAGATGCATGAACTGATGTCAGATGCAGTAACATCTCTTTCAAACTCATGTGCATTATTTTCATCAAAAATGCAGTTCATGTGCTGTCACTGCTTACATATTTATCCTAAAAATACCTGATAAAGGGTCATTACTAACCTAAAAAATATTAACAGCAACAAATGTCATCAATTTTGCTTACCTGCACTGGCACAGAGCTACAGAACTGGGAGTTGTCCTACCTCCAGTCTTTCAGAACAGTGAAAATTAGTCATTTCTTTCTTTTGCTTTATGGGATTTTGCCAAATTTTGATCATGTTAAATTATACTCATTACACAATTAATGCTTGGGAAAGGGGAGTTAGCAACCTCTTATTAAAGACCTCTGCCAATATAAAACACAGGAATTATAAACAACAAACCAACAGCCAACTTCAACAGTGATCAAAAATTCATCATGAGTATACAGATTCTAGGCCTGAAACAGGTGCTTTTCAGAGCACTTATTCAGCTGGTAGGGGAACTTGATCAGAATATGCAGTACCCTGCAGCCCATTGTTCTCTTTCTATATATACACATTGAGAGAACATTTATGACAGTAATGCATTAGACATTTGTATTAGAAATGTTTTTGGTCTTTTGTCATCCCAATTGAAAAGAACAAAATCTTAAGCATTTATAGTGCAAGGTTAAAGAACTTATTTAGCAGTGATATTCATATTTCTTAGCTCTTTTCAGAACTACCAACATAATGCTTCACCTGATTGTCTCTCAGTGCAGTATGATATAATGTCTCTCCTATCTCACCTGCATCCCATGGCCAGCAGACAGAGTGTTTTTCATGGTCATTCTCTGATTGATACCATAACAGAAATATTTGCCTACTGTTCAAGCTCACAGTACATTAGGAAAAATATTTTTAGCTCACTTTATGATTTTAAATTAGAGATGGGAAGAAACCATTTAAGTTTCTGTTCATCAGCTCCCTGGACAGAAAACCAAATTTCTCTCTTACCTTAAAGCAAAACAGAGAACAAATAAAGGAAGCAGAAAAAGGAATATGCTATGTTAACAACACCAATATATTCCTTTTGTAGCAAGGGGAAAATTGTTTCTGGTATATATTGAAATGTATTTGCAATATTAAAAACTGTTTAAGTAAGACAGATATTGCAGAAATGAGATGAAAACGTAACTTCCTCTGCACAGCTGCTTTATTTTACAGCTTAAATCTGACTTCCAGCAAAAACATCACCATCAAAGGATATTTTAGTGTCAAGGTGGACCAAGTGGAGAGGTTTTATTTGATTTACTAGAATTTTGTACTCTGAATCTGAATTCACAGAAGCGCAAACTTCATGAAGACTGGAATTTTATCGCCAATAATCTCATTACAGGCCAAGTCCATTCAGTAAAATATAAAAAAAAATAAATACAAACAATAGAAAGAAAAAATGCTACATATTGACTTGAGTGACATACAAGTACACTGGAATTATATGCAGAAGAACTCTGATGAGAAAAAAAAGCAATTTAGTACAACACAGAGTCAACACTGGTGAAAAGAGGCTGGCTCTGCATAAGGCTTGGAAACGCAAAGATTTAACTCATTAAAAATATTTCCTTGCATTGGATTCTTGTTAACACAAGTAATATCAAAGAAATGCATATGGTTTTAGTATTTTAAATAAAATATGAGGTGGAATTTGCACAATTTCTTTCCTTAGATGTGTTTAATTTTAGGAAAAGACATTAAGGATGATATTTCCCATATAACATTCAACTAAATCAAAGCAAATGAGAATGCAAAAACAATATTCTATTACTCTGGTACTTTCAGAGACTAAATAGTTTATCTGGGGTATCTGAAGAACAGGAGGCAGGACAGTGGGAGCAGGGAAGAAAAGAGAAAGAAAGCTATAATCCACCTGTATGTGTTTTAATTTATTTAATCAGACAAAAATCTATCTGTTATTAAACTGAAAAGTAATATCAGTGTTCAGTTCTTCACACTTTTTTTTTTAATGCTGTAGCCAAATGCCCAAACTCCACAATGTCTCAGAAGGTCTGCAAGAAAAATGGCAGCAAAAGTTTGAAAACTGGGGACTACATGGACTAAAACTCATTAATCTCTTTGAACAGACATCTCAATATTGAAAGCTTGCCTGGATCTTCTTTAAATCTAAACATATGCTCCTTGTCAGTGAAATATAAGGAGGAAGGCTGGACCTTATCAACTTCTATACCTGGTAGTTTTGTACCCCAAGAATTATTGGATATTGGACTATCATAAAAATTGTATTGAGAGCTGAGTCTTATCTGAATTAAAGCTAACATTTCTTCTAAAAGACATTTCAATTATGCCAGATCAGTTGAGGATTTGAAATGAGGAATGTCTCTTCTTCTTTCTTTTTTCCAGCTTATTAATTTTTATTTTTATTTGACAGTTAACCTAATGCTAAGATAATACTGTGTAAGTTTAATGCTTAAAATTGATATATAGCCATAGGGCATGCTTTGTGATGGATAGGCTTATATGAAGAACAATGGAATTTGATTACTATTTTTCATACTTAGCATTGATGATGAATATTTTCAACATTAACATTTCATGGAATAAAACACTACTAAAAAGAAAGTTATAAAAACAGAGAAATACCATTACCTTTAAAGCACTTTTTTTGCATGTTCCATACAGAATGAGACGTTCAGCCAAATGAACAAAAGCTGTAGTGCTATTTACATTGCACAGAATTGATCCCATCATCTCCTGATTTATAAACTCTACAACATTCATCCACTTGGCTTCACACAGCTATCTCTGCTCTTTCCCAGTTTTACATCTATTACATAGCCCACAACTGCTCACTGTGTGATTTTTTTTGTACAGTGCTCACATAAATAGGATGTCTTTCAAATGCACTAATGCCTCTCTCTCAACCAGTCCCTGCAAATCACTGGAAACATACATATAGATTTCCCTGGTTTTCTTCTCTTCTCTTCCACTGCTGGCCACTGTCAGAGACAAAGCATTGAGCTGTGTGGACCTTTGTTTTGAACCCAGTACTGTCATTATGTTCCATATTATAATCTTAAAAGAAAAACATGCCATCTATGCAAATCAAAGCCCAAGGCTCCACGTGCTTCCCCCAAGGAAAGCAAAAACATGGGTTTTACACAGCACAAGAGATAATAAATTCCTCCTGCACTACACCAGGGAAGCTAGAACAAAATTAAGCCCTCAAGATCACAGCCAAATCATAGAAGAGTCGCATTTCCCAGTATTAGTTCCAGCTTTTGGGCATTCTTATTTGACACAGAAGCACCCACACTTGCTACCTGCTCTGGCAGAGCACGTGAGCCCAATCCTGGGCAGGAGCTCACTGCAGGATGCAGAGATGTATCAGCTTCCTACAGAAAACCAGAGTCCATGACAATGTACTCAATATATGGTTCATTGAATCAGGTTATTTATTTTTTATCATCTACACAAATATTCTTAATCCTTTCCCTTCATACATAAAGTCCTTATTTCTAATTTATTGCTATAAATAAAAAGCTGGTAAGACAATATTTTACAGACAATTGTTCATAGAGCAAAAGACACTTAACCTTAAGAATGAGCTTTCTTGTTCCTATGCTCATTTCATTATAAAGGCGTTTACCATAAATACTAGAATTTGAATTCCACCCAAGTAATACATCAATAGATACTAAACCATTAATAATTCCTGTACTTTTCCATAAATGAGCAAAGTCCAATAAATAAACGGGAGCTGTTACATGTCAGAGCAGGGTTAACAAGCATCAAGGAGATTTCAAAGACAAACTGCAGGCAGGGGCTGCCAGAAGGTAAGATTCATATTGATGCCACGAATTCTGGGGACCCATTTTTTACTGTCCACTATGGCAAGTTTCTAAAATTAAATGCTAAGTAGAAATTTGTCCTGAGCTCTGACACATAGTAGTTTAGGTAAACAATCTCTAAAATTAAAAGCAGATTCTTGATAATAAATTCCAACATGTATATCTTTATAACAGACAACCTTCCCTTATAAATCAAAAGTTGTTCTTTCCTCACAGAAACCTTCCCAAATTAGATCAGATGACTCACCTGAAATATTTCATCCACCTCCCCTCTTCTGTGACTACCAGTAATTATGCCCAGATATTAGGGTGACAAAGGGGAAATTTAGATATTAAATGAGAATGAAAACAAGTATGATACTAAGAAAAGGAAGGCTCACCCAAGAGAGGCTGTCCTGGATTTTCTATGATCCCAATGAAAAAACCTATCCAAACAATAAATGTGGAATTTTTAAAAAATAAATCTCTCCGGGTGCTACCATTTGATACATGAAAATCTTTCTCATCACTCATCTAATTCCTCTTCCTTCAGAAAAGAAAATTTTTCTTTCTTCCTCTTTAAATACTTACTAGCTGGCTACATTGATCAAATTTTCCTTTGATCAACTGATTCAATGCAACCTACAAAATCTTCTAAATAAGCTGCATGCACCACCAATCTGAGTAGATCACCAGGACATTTTTTTTTTCCTCTTTTCAACTCCTGTACTTGTTACTTCTCCCTAATACATTGTATGAGACAGATAAAAACTGACCTGAAGAGACAGAGTAGTGCTTTTGGATATACTGTATTTCAGTCCTCTGCTCTTGGAGAGCACCATTACTATCCTGAAAAATCAGAGTTTCACTGAAGAGAAGTAGAAGCAGTTTCTTCTCTGTTAGCACATCAGGCTCATTCTCTGTTTCCTGGACCAACAGCTCGCTCCCTTCATGGTGCCCTCTGCTTCCCAAGGGCTGGCTCTGGCCATGACTTAGAAAATCAAAGTCAAACCAAAGATGCTCTTGATTCAATCAGAACAGAAAAATTGTCAAGATAAAACTTTGCTAGGCCTCAAGACTTTATCCAGATACCAGGTAATACAACTGCTGTTCAGGAAATTCCTGAAATCTACGTCAACTTCTGTCACTCTCAGCAGAAGTCAATATTATTTATGCACATCGTTAACTGAGTCATACAATGTTGCTACTCATCCTTGTTTGAAGAAAACTTTCTAAGACAGAAGGGATTAAGTAACTTCTATTACTAAAATAGTACATTTTAAACTTTTTCTTCTGTGCACATTCAGTTCTGAGATTGCTGAGAGACAATCTCAAGAGTGGTAGTCAAACAAAATGATGATGTGAATCAGAGCAACTAGCCTGGTCTCCCAAGAGCAAGAAGATCTGCATGTCAGTAAGGGCAAAGGGGAAATGAGACTGAAAATGTTAGTGACCTAATGACAAAACACAAATCCCAAAGGAATTGTGCTCTGAAACACCTGGCATGCAGAGCACATTAACTTTGTAATACCAATTGGTGGACTTCTGAGTAATGCCATGGTGTCTGAAATATCTGCAGCCTTCCTGTCTACACTGTCATTGTAATGACTATGAAAATTTAAAGACACAAAAGGGGTAAAAAATGAAATAAGAAACAGTATTCGGTGCTCTTCGTTTAAAAACCACAGCTTATAAATAAAGCTGGCCAAAAAAAAGTGCTATTTAGAGTCAGTGCAACAAAATTAAATTATAGCTGAAAGAATTTATTCCATTCAACCTTAGCTTAGAGTAGTTAGAGAGCTAAAACTATATTTTATCTGGAAATTATATTCACAAGTAATGACAAATACAACTGAACATGAAGAACAATCTTTTCTCCTGCTTCTTAACAGATAATGACTTCGAGGTCATTCCATTAGTGATCACTGCAGCTTTTAAATGAAACACATATAACCCTCATCCAATTAATGAAAGTATCCTACATTTCTTATACATGCTAGTATTGAATGAATGTTTAAACATTGGTCACTCACCACTGCGTGCTCTGTAAGTCATAATCA
The DNA here is from genome assembly GCF_901933205.1 of Camarhynchus parvulus. Taxonomy (NCBI): domain Eukaryota; kingdom Metazoa; phylum Chordata; class Aves; order Passeriformes; family Thraupidae; genus Camarhynchus; species Camarhynchus parvulus. The sequence goes on from NC_044576.1 coordinate 13,550,813, forward strand.
GAGCAGCACAACAACATTACTGACAACATTGGTGGAAAGCAGGGGAAGTAAGGTGCCTTAGCATCTGTGACTTCATATATGCTTGCATTTGTAACATGAAATTACGCATACAGTTGGAGGAGTGTTCTTAGAGATTTTTTCCCCTTATTTAGTTACCCTTTAGTTACCTTCAGTTAAGACAAAACACCTCCAACTGCCCCAGAGTTTCATTTTTTTCTCTTTCCTGGCAAAATATCCCATGGTATTTTATCCATTCTTTCATTTCTTTGTTTTATGACTGATTTTTTTTCTGTGCTCAGTCTTTTTCAGTCTACTACTACATCCTCTCTATAAACTGAAAAAATGCCAAAACAATATAAAAGTTTTCCAAAAACATCTGTGTGAGGAGCCTTAAAAACCTCAGTTTCTGGAAAAGAGGCATGAAATGAGACAACCTCAGCAGGGGTACACAGGGTTGGCCTTCCCTTTACAGCTGCAAAGGTCTTAGATATGCAACTCAGCTAAAAACTCAGTAAAAACTAACTGATGTTTTAACTTAGTTTTGTATCTTTACAGCTGGAATAGATGCTCAGAATTAGGCTGAGCTTACCATAATTTTCCAAGCATTGCAATCTGTAGAAATCTAACGTCACATGTTGTTAACTGGCTGTGCATTAGGCCATACCTTTCTAAATCTCTTTGGAAATGAAGTATTTATGGAAGTTAACATCTCCAAAGACTGTCTCTGTAACCTCACTGAGTGTATTTTGTTGTCCTACTGACAGCAGGTGTCAAGGAAGCTCTTAGTGTCCGTTCTCACTTCAATATATGGCTTTTAAAACCTAACTTTAAATTCAGCATCTCCTTTGCAGCTCTACCAGTGAAAAAGCAAGCCCAGGCATCTTCTTCCCATCGAAGCTATTTTAACCTAATCTCCTCACTCACAAAGACTATCTCCTGAAGTTTCAGCAATATTACTATTTCTCATTATAAATACCTATTACAGTGAAAACAGTGGTCAGTAATAGATTCCCCACAAAAAGCATACAAAGCTCAATTCTCAGACCTCTCATTCAAGCGATGCCTGCCTCATGAAAAAGAGTTTTATTCAGTGGCAAAACCAAAAATTTATGCTTCCCAATGTGCAAAAAGCAACAATGCTCTTCCTGCAGGAAAGATGCTAATGCCTTCTTTCTCTGTGTGTCCCTCAAGCAGAAATGTGTATGTCAAGACAGTGACAAATGACAGTACTTGTTAAAGCAGCAGGACCATCAGGTTCTCACCACCTCCCTGCAAGGGGGGTAGGTCTTGTGAAGTATGAACCTGCAGGACCTACATCTCTCTCTTTTCCTTCACTCCATGAGTGAAGCCTCCACTGCCAAGGCAGTTCAGCTCTCTGACTCTTCTAGCTGTTTCTGTTATATGCCTGTAGCTGCTGCTCCACACCTGTTGCTTTAGATCCAGAAGTTACCGGAATATATAAATGTTTGCCTACAGAACTAAGGATATAATGGTTTCAGAATAACATATGTGATGTGTGCAGCTTTACATCAAGCATGAAAATCATCTAATCAACCACTGAGAGCCTTTAAAAAATAATAGTAGGAAGAGTAAGCATGCACACCCTCATTGCCTGACACAGCATGTGCTTGCAGAGGACTGAGCTCTTGACAGCGGTTCAACACCAATCAATGTAGGAAACACATAAATTGAGACAAAACCATTTTCTATACCATATTTAAGCTTTTTTCTTTCACTGTTGACCCTTAAGTAGTACATATGGAGTCTCCAAACAATCGTTTCTTATTCAAAGCACTAAAGAGATTGCATTACACAAGTGAGAGCAAATATACAAGATTTAAAATAGAAACAGAAAACACATCATAAATGAAAATAAAGCAAGCTATTGAAAAAGGTGGCACATTTTCCAGCATCATTGTTGATTAATGTTGGCATGTAAGCAAACTATTTACAGACTAAAATACTGATAAAAGTTGAGAATGGCGAGTTAGAAAACTTTATATAAATACTTTATGGAGACATGAAAAATATTGCACTGCTATTAGATTCAAGAGTTTGCTGAAATTTATTATGCTAAATATACATTTAAGTTTTCCAAGATTAAAATATTAAGAGCAAAACATATCAGCCAACTCTGTAATGTTATACTTGAAAATAGTATTTATGGAAAATGTCATTTTTCAAACAAATTCTTACTAAGAAGACAGGTGGATCCCTAGTTTTCAAATAAATCATTAATTAAAGTCTTTTTTGTGGCAAGGAGATTTTTTTTCCCCTCTTTAGGTTTCATTATAAATATTTTGCAAATGACACCAATGACGAGAGTAGGTACAAAGAAACCTTTTCATTTTTAAAATAAACCATGGTTTCAGTACAGACACCACACACCCATCTATCAACCATTTTCAAATATAAGGTTTATAGGGAAATACTAATCTTAATTCTAGAGAAAAAGATGAACTTTTCAGTTCAAAAGCAAGACCCTGATAGTTATCTAAGGAGGCAGCACTGAGGGCTGAATTTCTTTCTGGCAAGTTTGCTCTGAACAAACACACAGAGACAAACAGAAGTGCTGTAAATGGGCTCCTAGGTAGAATCCAGGCTGCCCATGACTTTTTCTTAAGCAAAGCCATTAGAGAATTTAAGTCAACAAAGCCATCATAAAGCCAGGTGTGTTCTAAATTTCTAATTATTAGAGCAATTCTCAATTGCTTCAAAGAGAAGAGTCAGGTATATCCAGTTAAACATTGATATGTCTGTGAGATAGAAGCAGAGGCGAATTCTAAATTGCACGTATTTGTTATTTTTTAAAGTGTTGATGGTTATAATAAGATTTTCAGTGAAATATACAGCCTGAGCCAAATACTTGAAGTTTTATACACAGAAAATAGTTTTGGAAGTGTTTTATGCAGTAAGATTCAATTTAGCTCTAATAGATACATTAATTTTAAGTAAAGAAGTGGTTTTGCACCTTCTGATCATCCTAAAAATAATACAGACTGCACTAGCTGTTGCATTAAAAACAGCTGGCAAATACAAGCAAATTTTTATCTACCTATTAGATTTCTTTTATAACAATGGCATGCTGTGTCTGTGGAAATCAAAGCAAAATCCTGTCTACTACCTTTGATTTTTTATTCATGTATTTATTGCTTTGGAAATGCAGTAGGTACCAAACTGCACATTGCTACAGTTCTACAGAGCACATGAACAATGTGACTTCATTTTATCTTTTCAATTGAAAAGAGTGATTTAATAACATGAAAGCAAATGAACCCACATTAGTATAAACTGCAGCACAATGTAAAGACATTCCCCTTTGAATATTAATGATGCAAGTCTAAAGAAATATATACTAAAGAAATTGATTCAGTGGTCATTCATTTGTAACAAATACAGTTTTAGTTATAGTTCTAAAGTGTCATATCAATCAAAATTCACACAGGCTGCTTTTCGAGAAGATACTATTGAAAAACCTGAAATATTCTCATTTCTTAGTTATGAAATTATTGGTATATGATTGCACATATAATTTCAATAAACACAGTATTCCAGGGACAACTTCCAGTAAAATTTGGAGCTACCAGATCAACATGTTTTTTCCAATTATTTTCCAGCTTACACTCCTGGCAAGGAGTAATGCTTGAGATCAATAACCCATGGACATCCATGGGGCAGACAGCCCCAGATGGTGTGAAGCTGCCTGAATGGAGAAGCGTTGGCTGGGCAATGGGGACACAGAGCCAGGGGCCAGGCTTCTACTGCTGTGCTTAAATGATTAATAAATGATCTTTGGCAAGGTATTTTAATGCTCACACACTTTCCTAAGCTTACGGGGCACAAAATGTTTGGTGTCAAAGCAAACACAAGCACAGACTTTACTGAGTCTTCCAGCCACTGACTAAATAAATGCAAACTGCAGGAGTGCACTTTCAGTTGCTTCCTTTAAGCAGATCATAGTGGCTACCTATACTTTTGAGTCTCTCTACTCCTTTTAAAACTGGATTTCATGAGTATTATGTAAATGTCTTATTGAAATCAGACATTCATTCAAATTAATAAACAGATTTTTTTCAAACCATGTGTGATGACATATTTTCTCCCTCCAGTGCAAGCATTAAACAATATGGATTTTATAATTCTTACATAATTTCTGCAGTAGGATGAAAAGTAGCGAAGCACTGTACTTTCTACTGCCTTCTATCTAAAAATGATAATGCAGATGAAAAACATTTAGACCAAAAAGAAAAATCATTTATAACTGCAGTTTGCTGATAATATACGTCTGAGTTGGAGTCAAACTCACCATTTTAGGCTCTTACATAATTTTTAAAGAAACCCCCAATAGAAGCCCCAGCCAAATACACACAAACACTCCCTAACAAGATACCACATCATGGTCCATGAGCTCTGCACAAGCATCCTCTTATTTACTAGTGAAGAAAAAGTCTCTTTCTCCATGTACAGGAGTTCCAGAGAAACTGAGGTACCAATTTTGTCCTGTTTATCAGAAAGGATGAATTACCATTTTGCCACAATTTCCCCAAGGAAAAAGAGAAACACTTTTCCATTTTCTCACCATGGCTGGAAAGGTTTAATATTTATGCTGTATTGACCATTTCCGACACGTTGCTAAGCAACACTCCTCCCTCCCCAGCATCATTTAAGGGAAAAGACAGAGGGAAGGAAAAAATGAGAAATGTTGGGGAAAACAGATTCATCCAGTCTAAGTGAAATTCAATGGGTCATAGATGCTATTTGTTAGCAAAGTAAAAGGGCACAATAATTCCTGCTGGACACACTAAGGCATCAGTTTATGACATCACACCATGTTTCCAGTAAGAAAGACATAACAAATCACCTGATACTCATCTTCTCTGGATCCTAACAGTAGAACCACTTAAGCCTCACTTCAAATTTACTTGAGAAAATGCAAGGCAACTTTTCAAACACTAAGCTTATAAAATCATGGGGTTTTTTCTTTAGATTGACAAAGTTTTGCCTCAGAGCTTGAAAAGAAATTTAGAAGGGTGTGTACAAACAATCATCTATAGTTCAGAGTATTTCAGTTCTTCTAGTCCAGAACATCCTTATGGCATTGAGTGCACTACTTCTGCACAAACAAGGAACACTCTGGGAAGGGTAATATGATTAAATGAATCTGAGGTAGAAAGCAGTAGATCAGGCATGGTTGATGTGCTATCTTCACTGTATTTAATTTCAGCCCAAAGCTAGCCATACATCATTAGAGCATTTGTGGAGCAAAAATTAACACCAATAAAAGCGCAAGCTTAGATACCCCGAGTGAGCCTTGAGTAACCTGGATACATATCAAAAGATTCAGAATTTTCCACCTTTAAAATCATCTCATTTCAAATGACTGTTGCACCATGCTCCATTTATGATCATCTGTTCAAAATAGTTATCCCAAGTGTGCTCACAGACCCAGAGAGACAGGTTTTCCAAGAGCACTGAGTGTCAAGCCAGGTAATTCACACTCAGCTCATTCCTTCAGTCTGTCCTGTTGCCCCGCTTACACTGACAGCATTTAATCATGGGACTGTCTGTAATTATTTCCAAGTGCACATCATTCAAGAAGATATTTGACATTGCTTTCTTACTCATGGTTGGCTTCATTTCCTTATGCAAGCAGGCTGACAAGCCATTCCTGCATTTGTCTTTTGAACCATAATTTTGGGACAAATTAGCAAATTTTAAGCAAGTTTGAAATCACCTTACATTCCTGGAAACACCATGAGGATGAGAGGCTGAATGAGAGAAAGTGAAACACTACTGGATCTCTCACTAACAAGAAGAAATGCAGATTGGGTTACTACCCACTGCACTGGCTGTAGCTAAACAAGCATGCAGGTAGCTCCAGAGTGGAAAAGAATATGACAGAATTTGCTCAAGAGACAGCATTAAAACACAAAATAAATCTGGAAGGAAGCTGAAAGCATCATAGATGGCACAGAGATGGGAGCTGAGCTCTACTGCATCATCTACAATACAACCTAAATCTGCTAGAAACCAGACTTCTTCACCTCCACTGCTCATGAAACAATTTGCCATCCCACTTGGAAAACACCCCTGCTACAGTCTGGATCACTATGTTGAAGAAGAAAACTGTCCTTACAGGCTTTTCTAAATGAAAGCAAACAGTAGGGGCAAACCTAATTGTATTTAAACATCTACAAGAAGAAAAATCCTCACTAATCTGAAGGGAGAAATGTTTATTATTAACATCATCCTCATCAGCAATCTTTAATTAAATTTCTGAAAGCAACAAATTTTTAAACACAAGCTTTAAAAAAAAAGAAAAATTGAAATAATTAAAATGCAGAAATAAATCTCTTTTCCTGTGCTTAGTCCAGCAAATTACTTGTTATTTATCTTATTTTTTTACTTTCTATAATTTTTAAACTTCACAGATTCTTTTGGATAAAGTCAGCTAAAAATCATTCAGTGGTCGCTAGAGAGTTAACTAATATTTCTCAGAGTTGGCAAACGTTCAGTCAAAAACCTGGCCAACTGCCTGTTGTTTACTGAAGCTAGGGAAGAAGCATCTGCAACATTACGAAAAGCATATTGTAAAAGGCAACACATGCAAATTAAACCTCTTGAGCTATGAGTAAATTGCTAGGAAAATTTATAACTCATTTAATAAAACTTGAAATAAATACATTGCCTTGGCTCTCAGGGAAAACAAACTATTTCCCATGATTCCATGTTCAAAAAATGATCATCAAAAGAGATTTCTGCATTTTTTGTATAAAATCAAATAGTGATCTAAACCAAACCTCCTTCCCCCTAACATTTCTGTTAATGTCGTTAAACAACTTGGTCAGAAATTTTTGTGCCAAAGAGCTTCAAGAGATCAAGAGATTCATTTGTCTTAGAGTCACCTTTTGTAGTCACTCAATATTCTCTCTTTTTTTTTTTTTACTGTATTTGTGTCATTAGTAATGTTAGCATTACTTAAATTTAACTACCTTATTATGAAATAAAACGCCACCTTGCTGGTTCAAAAAAAGTAGGGGACTTGTGTAGAAACTCAGCAAGGTCCTTTGAAGATGGGTTTTTTTGGTTGGTGTTTCGTTTTGTGGAGTTTTTTTGTTTTGTTTTTGTTTGTTTTGGGGTTTTTTTTTGCATTTCTTCAAACAGTCCCAAGCAAACAAGTTAACAACCAAAAACCAAAAAGATTTTACTGCAGCTCCACATTTTTTAGCCTGGAATACACACAATTCAGTCCCCAGAGTTGTAGCCCAGCCCAACCCAGATGGGATGCACATGTGCTATTAAAAGTAGAATACACTTCCATATTGTCTTGCAGATAAACTTATTATCCAACCTCACCACACGAGTTTCATAAACTCATGCCATTTGTGGCCAGAATAGGAACTGAAACCAGAGAAAGCTGGAAGACCACGAGAAAGCTGGAATACCACGAGCAAAGTACCTGCTACAACACATTCCCTTTGCAGGAACAGCAAGGAGCCTATGGCTGGGACTGTGCACAAAGCCCATGCCAAACAGGTGGCAAAGACAAGGTTTTCAAGTTATTTCATGGTAACAGTAGACCATGTTTTAAATCTGTCATAAGGCATGCTTTTAAGACCTAATCCAAATTGAAAAGATGAATCTCTACTCCTTCACTTAGCAGCATTCTTCAAAATAATATACTGGAATCTACTGGCTTCTCTCCAGTATCTTCACTTCCCATCCCTAAAGGAGCAGGTAAATATCTCTGAGCCCTCTGAAAATCCTAGACCACAACTGCCATCTAGAATGTGCCCCCCTTGACAGCACCAGTCTCCACAGGACCCACATGTAAAAGTTACACTGGGGAGTAACTTGATGGGTCACCTGATACATGACCCAGATACAGAGAGGTCTGCCAGTCTTAGCTGGCAGAATATCATCCCACGAGTCAGCCTCCTTCTGGACACACAGCCTATATCAGTAAGAGGTACAGCTCTTTTGTGGGTACAGCTTCTATCAGTTCCTTTCTCAGAATAAGTTTTATGCAGAGCAGGACTTTTTCTTTTTTTCATGGTATGACTACATTCATGTTGAACAATTTGCCTACATAGTTCTGCCACTAACAATCACTTAAAAAATAAGCTGAACTCTCATGTAACTAATCACCATATATAGCAAAAATAGCACTTTTGACTCATAGCTGTAAAGAAACCCAAATGTAGAAGAGAAGTACTGCATACAAACACCTGTAAGGAAACAAGATTCTATCGATAGTAGCAGTGGAGTGCAAGTGGTGTTTATTCAGCCTCAAATAATGCTGTTTTACAGGCACACACAGCAGCTACTGAAATATGCTGATTTTTAAAGTTCAATAGGCAATTACTTCATATAAATGGACAAATCCAACAGCCATTGAACAACACTCAGACTCATAGAGCTTGGTTTCTTTTTTTCCTAATATAATTTATAATACATTTCATGCTAGGATGAACAGGAAAAAAAAGCTTTCTTTGATGTTTTCTCTCCTCTTCTGTATAAAAATTTTGAAGACATGAAAGCCCAAAAGCCATTTCTCCTTCCCCAAATATGTATTTTATTTACTGACATGTTTTATTTTCTAAAACTACATAAAGCTCTTTCAAGGAAAATATGACTCAGATTCCTTTTGCTATTTCTCTCAGCTCCTTGTCATTTAAGTCCTGGACTTTGATGGGAAGTTAGTAATTTAAAAGGAAGTTTGAAAAACAGTAAAATATTGGCAAAATATCATAAGTACTGAACCAAGACTAAATGAGCAAACAACTTTTAAATACGCTTAAAAATATTTATAGACATTTACAAATATCTCCAGAGGTATATCTACGTCATTCTATAAAATGCAAAAAATAAGTGTAAGACCTACAGGTAAACAGGAGCTGTTCTTTCTTACTGTACTTAAAAAGTAAGAGCATGAAATGATTGTTTTAGATACAATGTTCAATGTCCTTTTTACAATTCTCATATATTTTGTCATCAATCATGATTATCAAGATGCAGTGACTGGTGACTGACAACAGAAAGAGAAATTTAGAGGTGTGAGTAAAATGACAGATCTGTCATGGTTGCCCCAAAAATTACTCTTCTGAAAGAAGGAGAAAGAAAATTTTTGAGGGGAAAAAAATGCTGGCAGCACTGATGTCCCTGTTAGCATGTGAGGTGGGGGTTAACAACAAGAAAAATTTTCCCAAAACTATGTCTTCTAGTCTCAGCAAAACTCCACAATATTTTTTATAAAGATGTCTTTTCCTCTTCTAACTAAAATAACTGAGTACACACTGATAAATCTGTGACATGATCCTGAAAAATACTACAACTCACATTACAAATGCTGATCAGCTCACTGAATTAGGAACTGTGTACATGAGTTAGTACATCAAATTTAACAAATTAAACTTTAACTGACACATACTCTTGTCCTATAACAGCAAAATAATGATTAAGTCCTCTATGTCTTATACACATTACTATTTTCCCCACTGAAATCATAAACAGTCATTATCTTCCAAACTTTCCCTTTCTGCATAATTGTAATTTCTTAAAACGTCTTTTAAAAGATCAAAACAAACAAACAATAAGGATCTTTACAAAAAGCGTGATATACAATGAGCATGTGTGCCAGACAACCCTTTTTCTCCACTACATTTTTTTAATTTTAACCAAGAAATCAATTCAAAAATAATTGAAAAATAACTTTTTTTAACATTGCTCTTGGTCTATGAGCAAGGCAGATTAGATTTGCTTTGATGTCTTAGCTAAGTTCCAACTTCTTGGGCCACTGCTGAACTGCAGCTGTCACTTCTCAGTCTCCACTTCTCACTTCAAGTAAGAAGTGATTATCAAATTTTGAATTTGGCAAAGAATCAAAATTTGCTTGATTGCTTTTTCCAGACTTGACATAAGAATTGGTACTTACTACTGCTTGGTCTCAAAGTACTAGTAGGGATGTTTATCTAATCAGAAATTCAGTATAATATGGTATCAACACAATGGCAATGCTCACTACCTGCACACTGGGGTGCTGTCCCAATAGCAAACAGTGAAGTGCCCCACATTCCCACATTTTCCCTAGTTTCAATGTCCAAATAATAATCAGGAAGTTCACTAAAATGACCTTAGGGTTACAGCATTTTCTTCTACTTGTGAAGAAATGACAACCATATGTAATTGTTTTGGATTTGGGTTTTGAAGTTTTTTGATTCTTTTTAAAAGGGAGATAATGTTTAATGCTACTCCAAACACAAGAGACTGGATTGTAATTGTAGTCTGCTCTGTTAAGACAATTCACTTCTTAGTACTTCATTTTCCTCATTTTTAAATGGGCACAGGCTTCCTTGCCAAGCAAACTGAGATTTGCTGACAACACAAATGTGCTGCACAACAAGAATGTATTCCTCTTTCTTGGAGTTGGCAATTGCACTCATTGCTGATTTGTTTACTCTGGCATTTTAGTGCCACACAAGGAACATGGACTTTGGACACTGCCCACTTGTCAAACACATCCTGCACATAATCTCCCTAATTGCAGGAAAGGCATTGAGAACCAGCTGTGAAAACGTGTCTGATATCAAGTTATAAAAACTGAGCATAGTAAATGGAAGGCAAGTTCCTGGTCAAGCAGTTTCCATAGGGTCTGGGATAGAGGTAGATGCCAGACTATGAAACCACTTCACAGCATGAGAAATGCTCTTTAGTTAGAACCACAAACTTCTACTATATTGCTGATTGATGGAATGCTTGTATTAGAAATACACAGCTTGAAATTCCATTTCCAGCAAGGGAAGGGAAGTTCTTGATGAGACTGTTGAAAGGGTGATAAAAACTTCACTCAAAAACCTCCATTTTAGTATCAGATTGTGGGAAACTTCCACTTAAATAGCCCAACAAAGCCCATCAGCCATCAGTTTACAAGGACTAAAGAGAGCTGAGTCTACAATGTTATCACCTGACCAATGCTGTTAGAATCACCCTGACACAGATGCTGATGAAGATCAGAGGACTTAAGTGGTTCAAAACAGCTCTACAATGAAACCATACCCTGTCCCACTTCCACCCTTACCTTCACACATAGCTGCCAATGGCACAGACAGGAAGAAAAAGTCCTACCACACTAAAGAGAAAATACGAAAAAGAGAAGGAGGGAAAGTAAATTGCTTTGTCCATCTTTCAATGACTAAGACAAAGCTTTTCTAGCATCCATGTGTCACTGCCATGTTTTCACAACTAGGCCATCATTCTAGATTCTTAAAAATTATTGCAATATTGCAGCAGAACACCACCAGAGTACAGTTACAATTAAGAACTCCTTCCAGTATAAAGATAACTGTTTTCTACTCCCTGAGGTAGACAAAAAACATATTTGAATAAAAATGAAACCTAGTATCCTAAGGGAAGAAATAACTCAAATCTGAAACAAGGTTTTCTATCAGAAGTTTTTGGTCATTGTTTCTGTGAGAGAAAGAAAAAGAAGAATAAGGTTTTAGGTTTTTAGGTGGCAAGACATGGAGGACTATACTTAAATATTTCAGAAAGATGAGTGGTTTTCAGTCTTCACTGCCCAAGATGTTTCCAATTCCCAATGAACAAAGTTATTTTGGGCACTGTAAAAATTGATACTGCCAAACTGAAAGCACCTTGACAAAAATGAAGGATAAAATAATTAAGATTGTAATTCTAGCACACAAAAACAAGAAATTGGCTTTGGGAGCTTGACAGCTACCTCAGTTACAATTCAGTCATCTGCTCCTGCCTTTTGTCAAAGTATTTCCTTCTGGCTGGGATGGATAACAAAGCTTATCTCAGCTTCCTCCATTGACTGTTTAACATCTTAGAAGAAACACATTTGTTATGTAGTTAATATTGACATTCTGGAGTGTGTGCTTCAGTTGGTGAGACAGATCCCAAATATCCTATTCTGTTGGACTTTCTATGGTGTTTGGGAACAAAATAAAATCCATTGATTGTCATGCATCCATTGGAGCCATCTTAAGTGACATCATCATTTGAACGTAGGCAGGGGAGGTTCATTTGGAAGAATAACTGTACTCCCAAAAAATGGCAAAACAATTTCTAGGGGATGACTGGATTTTCAAATTCCATGCGGATCTTATACAAGTCAAAATATCACATTAGACATAACTGTTACTTTTGCTAAGTTATGTTCAACACTAGTCAAGAGTTCATCCATACCTTCATTCTCAAAGACACCTAATTAATTACCACAATGTTTATTGCAAGGTACTCTCAGACAAGACTCTAAAAATGAATGTCTAATTTATGTAGACTTCAAAGAGATTGATCTCACTTAAACCAAGCATCTATTCTCTAGTTTCAGACTGTGTTAATTGCAATGTTAATGGCTGGTTCATCAAGAAAAAGACTAACATGGCCTACTTGATTCAAAGCCAACCAAAACACCTTTAATAAATGCAGTTCTGTGGTACCAGTTGTGGAAAGAAGCCCTCCCAAATTTCCCCCCATTCCTTGTTTCAGAAATATTAAACAAAGTTTTATCTATCATATGGTATATCTGTGGCATCTTTGCTCCTTACTGGGAATAAAACTAAAATTTACTTTTTTAATATTGCATTATTCAGATGAAAAAGTCTATATTGTGCTTGCTCCTTGGAAAAGCCTTTGAGCAGGTGCTGTCCTGCATACACTTTGTATGGTAATATACAATTAAAAAGAATGCCTGTTTTCTTTTTTATTTGCAGGTGTCTTTTGCTGTTAGATATATTGGCAAGTTGATGCAGAGGAACAGACTGAAAAGCAGACTGCTCTCTCTTAATCGTTATTATGAATATTTAATAAATTAACCAGAGTCCATATTCCATGCATTTTTATCTATCAAATCCATCTTTATTAGTACCTTTCACATTTTTTTGAGAACTAATTTTCAAAGTTCAGAGGTTAACTTGTCTTGTTTTGGTACTGAACATGAAGCAACTTTCTGCTTTTGGCAAAGTGGAGTCCTCCTCTACTGGAAGTAAATGTAAACTATCAGGAATCAAATGTCATAATTCAGAGATGAGGGCCAAATATCAAAATGTCCATATAGTGCTGTGCATCACAGCTTGGATATTAGCTCTGATAAATTATAATAGGTGAGAGTATCCACTGTAGTCTTTCTAAACATAGCAATTGTCACCCCAAAAACTGAAACATACCTAAAAAAGCAGTAGAAATCACAT